>NC_053036.3:153922626-158922626 GCF_002575655.3 Aegilops tauschii subsp. strangulata
AAGTAAAGACGATGATTAACTTAATCTACTAATTGCCACTTTGCTAGCTGTTCGCGAATCGCAGTGTCATGCCAATGAGAAAATTTGTGAAAATGGCTTAAAGCCAAGGACAAGTACTCTAGAGGACCACAAGTAGTTTGCTATAATTCCCAACGATGGATCGAGCAAATCAGATCAAATAACATGAAAAACTTGTGGCCATCTCGAGCCGCAACCGTTGTTTATACTCCAGCAAACGAGGCCAGTAAGATAAGCAAACTAGTACAAACCTGAGGATAACATTGATTATTAGGGACCTTCGCTGTGGCCACCACGAGATATATTCTCAAGCTAAGCATGGGCTTGCCTGCATCGGACACAAGGCAGCGTATCTTTCCAGATCCTAATGAGGATTACCTCAAGTAAAGAATCCTATATAGGGTTGATGGATCCAAAGCTGTGCAGCGCAGTTGTCGGTTCATACTACCGGTGCAACCATCGACACTTGTGTGATAAGCATCAACACTTGGCACTGCTCCCGGACCGGAAACATGTAGCGGATCCAGTTCTTGGAATTCGATTTCTGTCCACACTGCTGCGGAACTTAGTTAAATATTACTGTCACCATTTGCTTCTAAATGTAGGACATTTTGTTAGTTTAAATTAAACTTCCCTAAATAAAATTAAACTGTCAGAACGTCTTATATTTAAGAACAGAGTGTGTAGTATACTAATGATAATGTATAATATAGTGAGTTGAAAATTTTATATCTGACAATTTACTAATAACTACCGTTATGAGGAGTACCGTCTATATAAGGGCCAAACAGAAAACTAAGGGCATGAGCTATGAAGGCAACACCTGAGTGCTGCTGTCTGATAAAAAAACACCTGAGTGCTGCCCCAACTACCAACATTACATCACTGGATCACACTTGAAAAAATTTCCAATTCTCTCTCTTACTTTACCCGCAGGCCTTCGCACATCCATTACATTTTTTCCCTCTATTTTTGGGTAAGGCAGCAGCGTCCTCTGCAAGAGTTCGTTTCCTCTTACACCACTAGCTGATTTTCTCTCACTTCTCTACATCGACTATTTTTCTGACATGGATCCATTGAGTAGCTGTCCACGGTGTAGCATATCTCATGCCCTAAGGGCGATACGTCGCATGTACTGAGCATGGAGGAAGCGTCACTCTTTTTTTTTTTTGCTTTTTTTTTCATATTCCTTTTCCCAAATACATTGTGCACATACTTGTTCGCATTTTTTACAACAAAATTGTTCAAGGTTTTACGAAAAAACACTTGAAAACCAGAACAAAACAGGTTTTTTTGAGAAAAAATAGAGCAAACCAGATAACCGGTAGAAAAACAAATAGCTTGAAACCGGAGGGAGGCCGGCGGGGATCGTTCTATGCGTTTGCTATGCAGTTTATCGTGCGAAATACCTATTAAACGCTCACTAGGTTTTTTTTTTAGACAATCAGCAAAGCTTTTTTGATCCGTCACACAGTTTACATGGACGAAATGAAGATCCCGGGGTGGCCCAACCAAACATAGCGACCAAGCCCCAATTTAAGTGCATGCTTTGCTAGATTGTGAGCTTCAACCAAACGCTCACTAGGTGAAGTAGCCGGGGCTTCGCACAGGCCAACAACTCAGCGACGGGGCTATGGGCCGGCCCATTCGACAGGTATGCGCTCCACACAATCCCAGTTTTAGGAACCTTCTGGAAGGTTCCAGCCCTATTTTTACCGGTTTTGGGAACCTTCGGAAAGGTTCTTGAACCGGGTTTTTCTTTAGTGGTTTTATTTGTGGTATTTGTTTTTTCTTATTCATTTTTTTTATTTTAAAAAATCTAAAAAATATATAACTAAAAAAGTTCCTGTTTTTTTTAAATCTGATTTTCAGAAAATGTTCGGGGCCATTGAAAAATTGTTTGTATTTTCAAAAAAAATCATGTTTTGTTCAAATTTCAGAATTTAAATTGATGTTTAGAATTTCAAATATTGTTCATAAATTTCTATAATTTTCCACATTTCCAGAAAAAATGTTTTCTTAAAAAAATTTGATTTCTAAAAAAGTTTTTGTGTTTTTCAAAGTTTGTTCAAAACTTCAAAAAATTATTGGAATTTAAAAAGTTGCTAACAATTTCAGAAAAAAAAATGAACACAAATTTTGACAATGTGAGAGAATTTTAAAATATGTTCATAATCTTCAAAATTGTAGCGTTCTCAACAATTTTTACAAAAATCTAGGAATGTTCAATAAGATTCCAGGAAAAAAACGTCGGATCTATCGTTGAAGCTAATTAATTGTATATTCGCACTGACCATGAATCACAAATGCTCAACAGCTCGAGTGGCTAGCAATAGTTGTTTACCACCTAGAGATCTCGGGTTCAATCCTTTTGCAAGTGCACTGCAAATGGGTCAGCTTAGTCGAGGTTCACCTGTGTGCGTCGCACCGCTATTTGACGCAATGAGCGTCGGGAGATCCTGTTTTGACACACTTTGCATCAAACAGTCGACCTATCGCATAGGGTAGTGATAGACTGGCTCGGCCCAGCACCGGGTGTCCTACTATAGCACAAAAAATGTGAAGGGATTGAACACAAGACCTCGTTCTCGTGTGTGCGTGTTGCTAGAAAATTGGCCTGATGACCATCCGTGACTACATAGTAGTGCAAAACCTTTAGAGCTAAATGACAGCGGCAGATCCACACATTTTTTGAACTTCAAATGCGACAATTTGTTTTGTAAAAATGAATATATTTTTTAAAACAAGAACACTTTTTGAATTGGTGATCGATTTTTTAAAAGAATAAAACATTTTTTCAAAAATGCTAAGAGTTTTCGAAAAGCCCAAAGATTTTTTTAATCTTTGAAATAAAATGATAACGGCTTTTTGGTTCTGATATTCTAAATCAATTTTTGAAATCATGAACATTTTTTGAATGGATGAACAATTTTTTTAAATGGGAAGATTGTTTGAAAATTCGAACAAGTTTGAAAATGCTTACAATTTTTAAACGTGATTTTTTCTAAAACTCCTGTTTTTTTCTGAAAACATGAACAATTATTCGGAAATGCAGACATGTTTCAAATTCGTGAACAATTAGTGAAACAGTGAACATTTTTTATGAAATTGCAAACATATTTTAAAAATTGTGAAATTTTGTAAAAAAAGATATCAAAATAAGGACAAAAACCCAAAATTAGTAGAAGAAACGAACAAAGTAAAAATGGTCTAGGGAACCTTCTAGAAGTTTCCCAAAACTAGAAGAAAACCGTGCAACAAAACACATGCTAAAGCTATCCAATGGACCGGCCCATTCTGTCGCTCAGTTGCTCGTCTTCATGCGAAGCACCGGCATTTTGCCACATAATGCGGCGAGTAGTAAATCCGATGAGCTTCTAATCAGAGCTCCCAATAGTGGAGATCCTATTCCCAGGCGTACCAATGGGGATAGCGATCAAACGCATGCCCCTCTTCTAAATAAACGCGGACACTTGAAAAATCTATCGGGTGGCTACTGATGCTGTAAGGGCTGATCCGTTTCAGGCATATTTTCACCGGTTTTGGGAAAAGTACGCTGAATCGGTTTTTTCTTCTTTGTTTTTTCATCTGGGTTTTCCCTTTATTTTCCTTATTTCGTTTTTACCTTTTATTTCATTTTTATCTCTTTCTTTTTATATTCATTTTGGTGAACATTTTTATAAATTTTCATTTATTAAAATCATGATCATTTTTAAAATCTTGAACATATTTTTAATTTGTGAATTATCTTGCAATACGCAAACAATTTTTGAAAATTATAAACAATTTTTAAATTCGTGAACATATTAATATTTTCAGAACATTCTCTGAAAATAACAAACATTTTTTGGACACGAACATTTTTAGAACTAGCAGATACCCCGCGCGTTGCTGCGGAAATTTGTAGTTTCTTTATAGCATAAAATAATTCATATACTGGCTATTGGAAGTGTCAAAGCTGTGAGTGAGGCTGCGAGTAAACAAAAGATTTGTCATGCGATCAATCTAACAAAGTTGTAAACCCCTTAGCGAACCAAAATAATGGAGCATTCATGGAAGAAAAAACAATTTACTCCAAATATATTCCGACATGCTATAAATCCTACCTCGGTAAGCAAAACTTGGAAACTTTCACAGGGCAAATATGTGTGATGCCCATTTGTTGTAGACAAATGAATTTTCTAAGTGACCAAACATTTTTTAAGAACAATTTGGAGTAAATCTCCGGTTCTTTTTTCGAGCAACTAAATATATTTTTTTTCGAGCAACTCCGGTTCTTCTTTCCGTTTGAAATGAAACCTTGAAAATGAAACCCAGCCTGTTGTACAACAAAAAAGGCAAAAGAAAGGAACCTATAGCTCTTACAGATACAGTTTAGAAAGGTGAAAAACGTTGGATACATCACATTCAGCTATAGATCAGAAGCTGAACACACAACACAACTCAGAAGCACAACTATACCCCCAGTTTCCCCTTCGCTGTCTCCCATACGTACGTCTGCCTCTTCATATTTCTGGTTGGACTGAGACTTCGCTGATGGTCTGGGAACAACATACAGAGCTACTTATTTAGTGGAAACTGGAAATCAAAGAATCGTGTTTGTGTTAATTTTCAAACATCACTTGCAATCAGATAAATAATAATCATAGCACTCCATACCAAAGCTCTCTAGATCTGCATGAAAATGAGCGGGTCAGAAAATAATAAACAGTCTTATGTATTCTGTTGGAATGAAAAGCAAAAATAAGCTGGACCTTGAACGAAACCTTTATAACGTACCATATCAAGGCGATTCACAGAGCTCTTGTTCACCAATATTAAGATACTAACCCAGCCTTAGTAAGTTGACTAAATACTGACTTTTTATAGAGGTAGTCAAACAATGTATATGAGAAATAGCAAGGGAATATAGCATGATAAATGCACTCGGGGACAAATAAATTATTCTTGAATAACAAAACGGTGAAAATAAAAATATTATATGCAATTGCAAATTCGATACTACACATGCTTCTCTGTTCCTATTGCTAGCCTTCTCATCAAGTGGGTGAAAGCAAAGAAATAATCTAACATTAGATTATATATTATATTAACAATGGGGATTCAGAAAGAAATCCACTAACAAAGCGTAGAGTAAACGTGGACATGTAGAAAGAACGACAAAACCTGTAGACATAGTCTGGCTTCATAAATGTTGCAAACTAATCACCATCAAGGCATATAACCACATACGAAGAGGGAGAGAACTAGAACGAATGTGTAAGCAAAATAAATGGAAAACTCCAGCCACAAATCTTTCAAAAATACATTATTTTTATCATAAAAAATCTTACAAAATACTACTTGGAAGGTGCTGTACCTGAAAGTACTTCCTAAATCCTTATCCAAGCAGACCAACAAAACTCTATGCAAAATAAGTTGAACCACAAATGAAATGGCTATATATAAACCTAAAGAGAGAAAATTTGAACAAACTAACGCACGCAAAGTCTGGATGGTGGATGACAGAACCTCACATGCAATATTGTGATGAATTTTCCAATCTGTGCGGGAATAGTAGCCCAGTAAACATACAAGCTCAGCTAGAGAGAGAGAGAGAGAGAGAGAGAGCTGCTAGGCAGGAAGCATTGAGGTGGGAGACAGCAGCGGATACATATAAGTATGACGCCTCAACCAGTTACTCTTGCATGGAGAAGATGAAGACCCAGCAGAAGGAAATCCATCAATGCTTTGTGGCGCAGTGGCTGCAGGAGATGAAGAGGATTCAAATAATGAAGGAGATGAAGGGACCAAGGTGGCGCCTGCTCGCATTTGCAAGGTAATGAGGGGCGGTGAATATTGCCGTTTCATGATGATGAATGGAGAACGTATCTCCCGCAAACAAACAAAAAAGAGAAAGAATGGAGAACGTATCGGTAGTGGCGGCGAGGAGCGAAGAGAGAGCGGCGGCGATACGACTCGCAGCGGAGAAGATGAATCCGAAGCGAGCTACTGCAATTACATTTTTTTAAGGATCCTACTGCGATTACATTTTTTTTTAGTCTCACTGCGATTACATGGGCTAACACCAGGACCAATTAAGCCAACTACAGGCCCGCGTTAGTTACCTGGGCTATCACTACATGTCACGTACCAACAACCCAAGGCTGCTCTACATAAAAACTACTGGGCCAGGTAGCGTAGATGCGTGTACGTGCAAACATTACCCAGAATGCATCGGAAAACAGTGCGGGCGGCCGAGTAAACCAAAACACAGATGTGGTATTTTGCGTGTCAACTGGGCGGGCGCAACTCGATTTGGTTAACCTGTCGTGGGTCCTCTGTAATCTGGTAGTGGAATGCTTATGTGGCTGATTTGCTGATGTGGATAGCTTGCATGTCAAGAGAAATAGAATAGTGGGGATGAACTATTTAGGTATTATAGATACGTGAACATTTTTTTGAAAATCGTGAACTTGTTTTTAATATTAAAAAACAATAAAGGATTTTTGTTTCCGAGCACTTTTTCAATGTCGTGAATATTTTTTGGATTCACGAATTATTTTTAAAACATGAACAATTTTGGAATACACAAGGGATTTTGTGAAAATCACAAACCTTTAATGTCCATGAACATTTTCTTCATAATGATGGACAATTTTTAAACTTGTGAATTTTGGTGCGAAACTTTTGAATAAGCAAATATTTTTCAAAATCCCAAGCATTTGTTACTTATCCGCGAACAATTTTGACTATTTTTTTAATATTCCTAAACATTTTTGAATTTTAATTTTTTTCCAAAATCCAGACATGTTTTATTTTTCATAGCTTTTTTTAAATCCCAAACAAGGGGCACCCCTCCCCTCAGATGGGCCAGCCCAAAACGTACCCGTATTTCGTTTCGTGATTTAAAAACATGTTCTGGAAATAAAAAAATGTGTGGGAAATAAAAAAATGTATCCAAATCACTGACATTTTTTGAATTCGCAAACATTTTTCAAAGTAAAAAAAATTGAACGTGCGTGGATTGTCGTTTCCTGATTTAAATCGGGGTGCGTATTTAGTGCCAGACTGCCAGTACGAGTGTTCGACTGAAACGCGCAAGAATGGGCCGGCCAAGCACTGGCAAAGATTCTTCAACGCATATTTTTTTCATTTTTTTGCATTCATTTTTCTAAAAAAAAATTTACTTTTGCCTGTATTATGTAATATTCTGAATATATCCCTTAAAAATCAGTTTATATACAAAATTAAACAATGTTAATTAGGTATCTGCAAAATGTTAAACGTGTATATAGAAATGTTTGTACAAAATTTTTAGAACATATATTAAAAATAGACATCAATATATATAGATAAATATTTATATGTGAAATGTTAAATGTGTATATAAAAAATGTTCCTGATGTATACAAAAAATGTGCATTATGGAAGGAATAAAGTAGACATAAAAATATATGCTTAAAAAATGATAATCGTGTACTTGAATTGTCTTAAAAGTGTATATAAATATCAATATACTTTTTTGGAGGTACACAAAAATATGTACAATGTGCAAAGAGGAAGGTAGCATAAAAAATATAAGATGTCAAAAATTTTGATCATGTATTTGAAAATTTTTAACTTTCATATAAAAAGTGTTCCCGGTATATACAAAACATGTTCAATGTGTATGTAAATAAGTTTACATTAAAACATATGTTTGAAAAAAAAATATTAAACATGTATTTGAAAAAGTATTGAACTTGTACTGAAAAAATGTTTCAGATCTATATGAAAAATGCTTCATGTATTTAAAAAAATTGTTAGACTTTAATAAAAGTTATATTCCAGTTCTATAAGAAAATTGAAAGAAAAATCATAGAAAATAGACAAAAGAAACAAAAGAATGAATAAAACGAATGAAAATAGTGCAAAGAATGAAAACAGTAAAAATCGAGAAAGAAATAAAGAAGAAAACCGTTGAAAACAAAGGAAAAACAAAGAAATGACAAGAAAAGTAAAGAAATTAGGAAACAAAAAAATTGAAATGGCGAGGATGAGGATGTGATTTAGAAACACGTTCGGGAAATCAAATACTGTTGCACAATAATGATTATTTTCCAAAATCATGAACATTTTCTGAATTTGTGCGGAATTTGTTTCGTGATTGAAGGAGGGGGGGAGGGGAGGGCATTCAGGGGTGCGCGTATACCTCGCTTAGCGCGAGCCTGTAGGAGCGGTCACCAAAAGCGCGCTAGATTGGGCGGCCCAGAACTTACACAGATCTTCCACCCTTTTTTCTTCATATTTTTTTTACAATTTTGCATTCGTGTTTTTATTAATTTTTTATATTTTCTTATTTTTAGAAATGTTCTTTATATATCTATTATAAAAATCAATTTATTTACAAAATTGAAATTTTTAATCGGTATATGAAAAATGTTAAACATGTATATAGAAATATTTCTAATGTTAAGGAAAATTGTACAATGCATATGAAAAAATTAAAATCAAAACTCATATATGGGATAAGAATATTAAACATGTAGGGGGGGGGGGGGGGGGGGGGGAGGGCATGGGGGTGCGCCTATACCTCGCTTGGCACGAGCATGTAGGAGTGGTCACCAAAAGCGCGCTAGAATGGGACGGTCAAGAATGGACACTGATCTTCCAAACTTTTTTCTTCATTTCTGTCATATTTCTGCATTCGTGTTTTTAATTTTTTTTTACATTTGCTTGTTTTTCGAAATATTCTGAATATATATATATATATATATATATATATATATATATATATATATATATATATATATATATAATAAAAATCACTTTATGTACAAAATTAAAAAAATAATTGGGTATTTTGAAAATTTTAAGCATGTATATAGAAATATTTCTAATATTTAGAAATATTGTACAAAGCATATGAAAAAATAAAATGAAAGTTATATATGCAAAAAATTAAACATGTATTCTAATTTTTTATATATGTTCATAAAGCATATTCTAGATGTATACAAAAAATGTACATTATTTATATGAATGTAGGCATCAAAATTATGATTTAAAAAATGTTAATCATGTATTTGGAAAATTAGAAATGCGTATACAAAAAATGCACAATGTGTATGAGAAAAATTAAATATTAAAAACTATGTGTTTTAAAATATGTTAATCATGTATTTGCACAATGTTAAAGGTGTATATAATTTTTTTCCTGATGTATAAAAAATATGTACAATGTATGTGGAAAAAAGGTGGACATAAAAAAATTAAATGTTGATCATGTATTTGGAAATTGTTAAAACTGTATATCAAAAATACTTCTGATGCATACGAAAAATGTTGAATGTGTATGTAAAAAGTTGACAACAAACTATATGTTTGAAAAACATGTTAATCATGTATTAAAAAAACTGGTCAATGAGTATAAGAAAAAAATCAGATATATAAAAACTGTTTCATGTATTTGAAAAAAATGTTAATTGTGTATAAAAACGAAAGCAAACCGACAAAAGAAGCAAACGAACAAATAATACCAATGTAATCAGTGCAAAAAATGAAAACAGTAGAAAATCAAGGAATAAACAAACAAAACGCAAGACAAGTAAAGAAAATAGGAAACAAAAAATAATAATATTAAGAACAGAGAATGATACTAAAAACGGAGAAAAATAATGAAAATAAGAAAGAAAGAAAGAAAAAACAATGAAGATTGATGAAAAGTGAAGAAAACCGATGAAAAAACAAAAGAAAATAGAAAAACTGAAGAAAACCATGACGATTGCAATCCCGCAATGTTTTTGTTGGACTGGACGCTTACATGAATATTTCTCAAGAGCACCTAACTAGAGGTTACCCCTTGCGGGGGACCTACAGGGATCACTTTTGCTGGCTTGAGAGCATGCCAATTGGTGCATCTAGCCACTACCACATGTCCCATGTTGCCCACCCTTCGGATTTTATTTTGCCTATACGCATTTTTGCTTATAGATATTTATTCTTTGGGGGAGGGGGGGGGGGACTTTTTCGCGAGGTTTCCCTAGGTTTTAGAGTTTTTGTTGTCTTTCCACGGAAGCACAAATTTGCTTCACATGGAGGCACATATTTGCTACCACGAGAAGCACAACCGTGCTTCACGGAAAGGGAAAAAATATGTGCTTGCAGGAGAAACACATATTTGCTTCTCGTGGAGGCACAACTTTGCTTCCACGAGAAGCACTTCTCGGAATAAAAAAAATACTTTCACAAGAAGCACAAATTTGCTTCCGCGAGAAGTACAATTGTGCTTCTCGAAAATGGAAAAAGATGAAAAACCATAACCGTGTTTCCGGCTCTAGTTTTTATTCCGTTTTTTCGTCTTTCGGGTTTTTTGTGTCCTTTTTTTTAGTTTTCATTTTATCGGTTTTATTGTATTTTCCCTTGTTTCTTTTTCGGATTCTTGTTTTTTTGTGTTTGTTTGTGAAAAAAAGTTGTCGAAATCTATTAACATGGGATCTATTTTCAAAGATCTCAACGCGAGAAATACAAGGATGATAACTGTTTGGGACATGGATGCACGGTTTAGCAGATAAAACATTTTAAATAAACGAATCTACGAAAAAGGAAACTCTTAGGTTGTGATAAATGTCACTCATGTAATGCGCCACTTGTCAGCGCTTAAGAAGGTGAGAATGAACTTAACAAAGGGTAACCTTTAACTAGTGATTTGATGTTTGGACGCTATGGTGCGATGCTTACAGTTGCTTTCTTTGTTGATAGTTTTGTAATGCCTTATCACGCTTTCTTTGGGTAAGTTCTCTCTCTCTCAAAAACAAAATCTCTTTAAAAAGCAAATAAAAACGAAAAAATAAGGGCTACGGCCAGATCTTCAGGATAGTCACAAAGCTGCAGAAACCATCAGGAGTCAGGATAAGTCTTCAGTCTCCGAAATCGTCAGCGCGCGAGAAGAGAAAAAGTGTTTCATGTTGCAGTCACGGAGATGAGATAGCCCATAATTGAAAGGGATAACTGCTGGATAAGCTGTGCAGTCAGCCAGTGACAGCGCACGTACATGCAGAGGAAACCATGTCTAGAGCGAGCAACATTGAACAATCCGGCTCAGATAAAAAGCCGAGTACTCCGTACTCCAGACGATTTGATTTTCTTGTAGTATGTTGTTTTCAGATGGCGCGTTTTCAGTAAATTTATGTTGGGCCCGCACTTAAGTTCTACAGTAGATAACATGGTGAATTATTTCACATCAACTCCATTAAGTGCATCGTTTCATCACTAGCTTCTGCGGCGAACTGTTTATAAAAAAAAAGCTTCTGCGGCGAACTTGTTCCGACGATCTACCTGTAGGGCCAGGCCATCAGTAATCGTTATCAGTGGTACATCTCGTAATTACGGGCGCAATGACGCTCAGCTGAAGAAGCTCCCGGCTGTGGGAGGGGATAGATAGACGTCTGAAATACTCCGACCGAGTCGCAGCAAGCGTGACAGGGACGCACGACGCGATCTACTTTAGACGGTTGGACTTGATCGGGCAAGGTTAGTTTAGGACATGCACTTGGAAAACCCTATTCGCCGCATTCTGCGGCAAGTTGTTGAGCTACCGCACACATTCGATAATACTTGGGCCGGCCCAGTTAGCTTTTTTATACCAGCGATCATATTCTGGTTTTGTGAACCTTCTGGATAGTTTCTGGTGGGTTTTCGGAACCTTCCAAATGGTTATGCAACCGTTTTTCTGATTTTTTTTTTTTCATTCTTCTTTTTATTTTTCTGTTTCTTTTTTCCTTTTCTTGGTTTTTCTGTTTATTTTCTTTTTTGTTTTCTCTATTTGTTTTTTATTTTGTTCTTTTTTTTCATAAAATGTCAAAATATTAAATTTGGTTTGAGTTTGCAAAAAATGTTCGTAAAATTAGAAAATAGTTCACATTTTAAAAACAAAATGTTCGTGTTTTTACAAAAAACATGTAAAACAAAATTAAATTCGAAAAAGTTTCAAAATATTCATTTTTTTTGCTTTTCCAACAAATGTTATGATTTTAAAAAAATGATTAAGTTTTGCAGAATGTTCACGTTTTAAAATTGTTTGAAGATTTTAAAAAATGTTCCGGATTTAAAATTTTTGTTCAAGTATTAAAAAAGTTCGTTCTTCCAAATTTTCTTGGGATTTTTTCGAAATTCTCCCCCGCTTCAAAATTTGTTCTAAAAAAAAAGTTCGTGCTTTCAAAAATTGTTCACAAGTTCCATAATTGTTCATGTTTTCGAGAAACGGTTGGGAAATTCAAAATTTGTTGATGATATCATGAAATTGTTTGCTTTTGTCAAAAATTGGCCGTACGTTCAAAAATCTACTCAAAATTTGAAAAATTGTAAAGGACTTTTTTCAAATAGTGTTAGGTCTTATACTCATTAATTCTTAAGTATTCCATTATACATTTGTCAAGCACTCTCTTCCATCGTAGTGGCTAGCTGCGAGCGCGCACATGTTGGCGGTCCCATGTTCGATACCCAGCCACCACACGCTACCCCTTTTTCAATTTTTGACCCTCATATTCGATGCGCACTACAATGGGTCGACCCACTCGGCGCACCCTGTGCGATGGGGCATGTATTTGTGGTAGAATGCAGCAAATAGAAGCGCCAACGACGGAGCTTGCAGCAAACAATTGGGCGGGCCATAGTGCAAAAGAATGTTCATAGCTGACTTTTCTAGGCCCATGGGCTGACTGTATTAGAAGCAAATGCTACCAAGCTAGGCCGGCCATGGCCCATGTAGCCTTGGAGTAGCTCCACCACTTCTTGGAGGAGTGACAAGACCACCCCTTTCAGACAGCGCATGATGGCTCGGATTTCGGGTCAGTTTGGATCCCGGCCTGACCGTCGTGCCTGGATGGTCAGTGCTGCCTAGCGTGAATGCGAGGTGTTGAATTTTTCTGCCTGGCCAGGCTTGTGTGCCAGCGAAGTGTTTGGTTGGTGCCTGGCCATGCAAAGCATCAACGTCCCATCAATGCATTAAATGGTGCAATTGTTTAGTCCAAATATCTATCTAGTCAGCTGTTAGATATACTAGTACCATGCACATGATACTAGTGTATGATACAATCTCCTAATGCATAGTATCAGATATGAGTATCATGTAGTACTTTATTTATTGACATGCATGACACATAGTAGCATAACATTTATTATGATACTCAACCCTTTCTTTCTTCATTTAATTCAATGACACTTCATCAAAATTGCCTAGTTGACATGCATGATACTAGCTACGATACTACCATTACGACACTTCATCAAAATTTTCATCAAAATTGCCTAGTGACATGCATGATACTACCATTACGACCAGCCTTAGCCTCGTGGCCGCAAGCTCGGACTTCTGAATTCGGTCGCCTGGACCAGGCTGATTGCAGTGCCGGGAATCAAGCCAGTCTAATTACAATGTAAGGAGTCCAGGCCGGGCGTGCTTTCTTTTTCACAGGATAGCAACCAAACAACCATGTGTCAGGCCCACGGAGAACTCCAGGCCAAGGAAAATTGGGCGAGGATGCAAACCAATCTGACCCTTCTTGTCCGAGCATGCATGCAACATGTTTTTTTCTTCGCGACTCTCAGGAGCAGATGTGCATATGCATGTATGCTTCAAAATGGTTCAGCTAAACCTGATTAGTCGATGATGGCCACATTGACTAGGATTAATTATGCTTAAGTTACCGAACTGAAGCTACGGAACTGACGGAAGTAGTCATTCACGCTGCCCTTGATTTGCAGCTAAATGTAACATCATTTAGATTCGTCGAAGGAACGAATAAGCCTTTCCGTAGGCATGCCATGATTTGATTACTGTTTCTGGAAATGCTTAGCGCCAACACACGGTTCCGCGACCATTTTTTTTAATAACCAAAGCTTTATTCATTAAAAATAAAAAGTACATCATTTGTGATGATCATTATTTCATTTAAGGGTTCTTCAAACCAATCAGAAGTCAAAGAAAATCTAGCTAATCTAGCAAGCTCATGAGCTACTTTATTTGCTTCTCTATTACAATGTTCGAATCTAGTAGTAATGAAAACAATCGTCGAACATTGCCACCACCGCACTCGCCGATTGTCCTCCATCATGCATAGTTTCAATCACCTCCAGGATATCCGAGTTAATAATAAGGCGATTACATCCCGCCTTTTGCGCCAGTGATAGACAAAATTTGAGAGCTAAGGCTTCTGCCATCAACACATCCGCGCAATAGTCAATCTTTCCATTTCCTCCCACAATGAACCTGCCTTTGTCGTCTCTCAGGACCGCCCCCATCGTGCTAAGCAGGTCGTGGTCAAAAGAAGCATCAACGTTTAGTTTCACAAAGCCTCTGGGGGGACACGACCACCCCCCCTTTTCATAGAAGCCTTGGCGGATAAAGCATTTACGAAGTTTGTGGTAAGGGCTAAAACCCCCCATTGAAATCTGAATTGCATTTTGCGTTTTCTCCTTGTGCACCAATTTCCGTCTCTCCCACCATAGATACCATGCTGAGACAGCAATCATCTCATGCACATTATTGTAGCCCATTAACCACAATTCTTGGTCTGGAAGAAGTAGTAGGTATTCAAAAAGTATTTTGTTTCCGTTCGCCCTACAGTGGCATATGAAATGGACGAAGGAAGAAATTTAGCAACACTTTTCCACAGAAAAAACTCCGCAACTTACGCTCTCATTGCAGCGGCACCTGTTAAAGTGGCGGCAAGAAAGAAAAGACCAAAAAGAAGGTTCAGAGAACAGACCCCCGATGTTCTTGGGAAGAAAGAGAGAAGGACGCCCGTCGAAAGAATTAACACGCCAAAAGGGCCACCAGCTTTCCCCCAAAAAGGGAGATCCGCTGCTTACTGCTCAAGGAAACATCCGACCTTATGGTCAAGTCGCAAAGCGAAGAACCTTACCAGGGCTTGACATGCCGCGAATCCTCTTGAAAGAGAGGGGTGCCCTTCCTCCTTCTTACTCTGTTTGGTATTTGCTCGCGGGTTTGTTTCCAGGTTCTTGATTGCGATTTAGCCGCACCTGAGCCCGCAACTGCTGCCTCTACTCCGCCTACTTCTTGTCCGAAGGAGTCTTCCCTCCATCGATTTTTTCAATGACAAAATAGCTCTATTGAGCATTTCCTTTGAGCTGCTTTTAAAAAGTCCCCGGGGACTCTCAAATGGATTTGCTGGTCTATGATGACCAAGTAGAAGCATCCGTTCCACATAGGTGATTTTTATAGAAGCACTGTCATACGACGATCTTCACAACCTTCCACCGGAGGCTTGTTTATGTTTTCTTCATTCATTTCTGCAAGCAGGCGGCATCCAGAGCTAAGCCCCCCTCCTATTCGAAGCCGGGTGTGGCCTACTTCCTTGTGCTGTGCCAGATTGGAATTGGTATCGGAATCCTGGTTGGTAGAAGGAAGCGCTTTGCCGGCCGATAAGATCACTGAGATTGACCAGCCAGCCGAGGAAGACTGATCTAAAATAAATAGAGTTTCCGACGTTAGGAGGAATTCCCTTTAATAGCAAAGCATGATTTCAAAGGATCGGTACCTTTGGAATGGGTACCTTGCGGATCGGTACCTCTGGAAATCGGTACCTGGTCTGGCTTACCGGTCATCTCCCATTCCCGTCGTCGAGAGACTAAAAGAACTATAGCATGCCAGAAACGGGGAGTTGAGGTGGTCTGCTTTGACCACTTGCCCTCCTGGCACAGATGTGGCTCATAAGACTGTGAAACCACACAATTTGGCATTCCCCTTGGGAAATGGAACTTTCTTACTAAGGCAACTCGTAGATTTTAAACGCATTCATCTTTCCTTTTTTCTTGAACAACCCAGTCAAACCAAGCAGTGAACAAAGTCAGTCATTCACAACCACTGATGAAGGATTCCTCGAAAAGTTAAGGATTAGTAGAACACCGCCTCTCCAGCACGGTAAACCTCGCAAGCTCTATCAATAATGTCATCCAACCCCAGCCTTTTCCAAACCTCCTTTGATTTACTGCACCGGAAGAGCATATGCTTTGTATCTTCTAAACCCTCAGAGCAAGTAGGGCAAATGGGTGAGACCTTCATATTTTATTAGCGGAATGTAACCCGACATGGGAGTGTTCCATGAAGTGTACACCATATAATTTTTTTAGCTTTTGCCGGACAAGCTAACTTCCATATCTGACTCCAGATAGGGTTAAATGTGGTTCGCCCCATCCCATTAGAGTATCTTAATTTGCTGCCATACTGGTGATCCCACTCAACAAAGTAAGATGACCGAACCGAGAACATACCATTTTTCGTATAACTCCAAGCAATGAAATCTGGCATATCATGTTGCGGGAGTGGAATTGAAAGAATCCGTTGTACATCGATGGACCACATAGTTTGTCTAATCAGGTTTTCATCACAATTATTGTAAGCAGGAACAATGAGGTCACCTACCTTAGTTAACAGTTGTCCCGCCTTAGGCGTTACAACTTTCCTAGTGGCACAATTTGGGATCCATGCATCTTCCCAAATATTATGTTTTGTCCATTCTCCACTCGCCAAATATAACCACGTTTCATGGAATTTGTGCCTGCCATAATGCTTTGCCAAGTAAAAGAAGATCCTTTCCTTAGCTTGGAGTTCGACAAATCACCATCGGGGTAGTACTTAACCCTTAGGATGGAAGCACACAAGGAATCAGGATTATCTAGAAGACGCCACGCCTGTTTGGCGAGCAAAGCCAAGTTGAAAGAGTGAATATCACAGAATCCCATCCTCCTTGATTATTAGGTACACACATTTTCCACCAGGACATCCAATGCATCCTCTTCTGATTCTCCTCGTCTCCCCACCAGAAATGCGCTAGCGCGTCAATGATTCCTTTACAATTTTTTAAGGAATTTTAAAGACCGACATTGCTTAGGTGGGTATGGCTTGGATCACAGCCTTGAGCAAGATCTCCTTTCTCCCGATAGATAGTAATTTTTCCTTCCAGCCACTAATTTTCTTAACAATACGTTCGATCAGAAATTGGAAACAGTCTGTTTTATCTATTCCCACATTTGCTGGCAAACCCAAATGTTTATCACTGAGAGCCTCCGTCACTATATTCAGCGTTGTACACAAATGTTCTCTTATTTCCACCTTCGTGTTAGGGCTGAAGAATGCTAGATTTTTCAACACTTAACAATTGTCCTGAAGCCTCACAATATAGATCTAGCGCTGCTTTCAGAGCATCCACACTGTGTTGGTTGGCTTTCATAAGAATCAATAAATCATCTACAAACAGAAGATTTGTGATAGGTGGAGCGTCTCTACGGACTCTTAATCCTGAAAATTTTCCATTTTCCTCCGCATGTGTAAGTAGAGCGTTTGAACCCTCAATGCACAACAAGAAAAGGTATGATGACAACGGGTATCCTTGTCTCAAACCCCTTGTAGGCTTGAAGCTCTCACTTTCCTCCGCATTAATCCTTACTCTGTATTCAACCGCTGAGACGCATTGCATAATAAAATTTACCCTATCTTGACAGAAACCCAGTCTCAACATAATTTCCTTCAAGAAATACCACTCAACTCTGTCATAAGCTTTGTGCATATCAAGTTTTATAGCGCACGAGCCCTCTCTACCTTCTCTTTTATTCTTGATTGTGTGAAAACACTCATAAGCTACTAAAATACTATTCGTTATCAGTCTGCCGGGCACGAAGGTACTTTGAGTTGGGCTAATAATATCTGGCAGGAAAACCTTCAAACGAGAAGCCACCATTTTTGCAATTATCTTATATACCACATTACATAAGCTGGTCGGCCTAAATTGGGTTACCTTTTTCAGTGTATTAACCTTTGGAATCATCACGATCACAGTGTCATTCCAACCATCTCGGATAGTGCATGTATTGATTGCTTGCACACTACTGTAGGATGCTGCTAAAACGACACTACAATCGGAACCCTTCGACGAAATTGTGTGCGATGCAGTAATCGCAAACGGTGTTGTAAGAAACCGTCAAAAATGACACAAATGGTTTGCAATGTCGGGGACATCAAACATGACCTAGATTATAGTTGCGTGTGCGATGCGTGGCATACAGTTCACTCGAATGAACTGTTTGCGATGAGCTTAACAACAGAAACAGACAGCCAAATGAAGGTGTGTGCAATATACGACATACAGTTCACTCGAATGATCTGTTTGTGATTAGGCAACATAACAGAAATGATCAGCCAAATCAAGGTGTTTGCGATAGAGGGCATACATGTCACTCAAATGAACTATTTGCGTTGAGCCAAGAGAACAGAAACAGTTCAACTTAACAAGATGTGTGTGATACGTGGCAAACAGGTCCGTAATAAAAAATGTGTGTGAAGACCGATAATAACACAGACGATTTTTGCTAATAAGCCGTGTGTATTTTGGGCAAACGCTTCCTGGTATACAATTGTCAGCGATTGATGAATTCATCACCGACGATTTCCCTGGTAGTGTCCGTGTGCGATGTGATTGCACACAGAACAACAACATATGTACTTATAAGGACATGATTGCATAACCAAATTAAACATCCAATTACATAGGTAGCTAGTACACACATGACATTTGGACACACCAAAGTAAACTATTACATGCATAATTAATTAGGATAAGCGATCATCTGATCATCATCTACTTCTCCTTGTGACGATTGCCGGCAGTGCTCTGCTGGTGGCTCGATCCGACCTCGTCATTTACGGGAAGGAGGCACTCCCTCATGTCAACGATCCGCCTGTGCATGTCGTAGCATGTGTACACATTTTTGGCAATGAACTTGAGGTGAGCTTCATCCAGTTTCCCCATCCAGGCTCTGTGTCAGGATACGGGATGTATTCTATTGGCATCTTGCTTCATCTTTTCGTAGTATGGGTCGATGATGGCTGAGGTGAGTTCAACCAGGGAGACCTTCATGCTACCCCAGACCTTGTAGCGGCCACAGATTTCAACAAGGTTCTTGCAGGACAAGCCCGTAACCTTGAGCGCTTTTACATCGTCGGTGGTTTCCATCATAGCGAACTTGTAGTTGGTGCTGTTGACAAACCTGGGGAAACGGTCACAAGGCTCTATGGCCATGCAGTAGTGGTAGATGAGGACATGATGGTGCACACACAACTGGGCAACGGCAACCTTCTGATCTCTCCCGGGATGACCGCCGGTGTACTGGAGGTCAATGCCAACCACTTTGTACTTGTCTCGAGCAAGCAAGTGCTCCATAGTGTTAATGTAGTCCTCCACCCCGGCCGGGTCGATGGTGTACACCACCGAGAGATCCGTCTCCCTCACGTGGGTCTCCACTTTATGCACACTGAACTACATTGGAGCGCCGCTAGATATCCTCTCTGTATTTGTCGTCGTGGGTGTGCTTGTTGTGTTGTGAGGCATGATCGGAAGGTTGAAGAGACCAAGGTTATAATGGCCGCAGGAATTAGTGGGGAAGCCGGACGACCTGGAATGTTGGCACGCCCGTATGGCAGTTTTAATTTGCCGCACGTAATTGCATGGCGGCGACGCGCGCGGCGCAACCGCATGCATATGGGGCCCCCAACATGATTGTACGCCGGCCCCAACCACTGGCAGAGCGCGTGCGGAGGGACGTGAGAAGAGTGCTCCGTGGCCGCCTCAACAGCGAGCAACCATATATATGCATATAGCAGTTGAACACGCAGGGAAAAGCCGTCCACAAGCCAAGCGCGTGGAGGTACGCAAGCAGAGCGCGCCGAGGGACGTGAGCAGAGGCCGGAACGGTCAGGTGAACGCGAGCAACGGACAAGGGTGCACCGGCTAATTGTGTGGGAAGACCGATAATAAGAAAGACATTTCATGCTAATAAGTTGTGTGTGTTCTTGGCAAACGACGCTTGCTGGTAAATTATTGTCTACCATTCTTGAAATCATCATCGACCTCTTCCTTAGTTTATTCATTTGCCATGATTTTCTCAGTCTGCACAACATCTACGCTCTTTGTGTACAGAACAATATTCTTTACTATGAATAGTGTGCTTTGTTGGGCACACAAGTATACAGATCATAGCCTTGGGCGAGCAATGTTCCCGCATGTGCCGGGCTAGCTCGATGTTCCTTCTATGCGAAGTTTCCATTAATTGATGGAGTTTTATGAACACGCCACAGTTTCCCGCCATTTCCTCATCGGTTTCCCGTCGCCACCCAGCGATATTATGCATAAACCTAGGCGACGCGCGACACACCGAGGCAATAAGCACAGCCTATAGCACATCCACCTTTTCCAAGCATGCGAACCCACTGAAGCGCCGCCTCTGCCATCAACCTCCTCAACGAGGAAAACGAGAAGGCGCCACAACTCGTCAAGGCCGAGGCGCTCCCTGACAACGTGATGGACAACGCCGTGCTGCGTGTCATCGCCAGGGTTGAGCAGACCCTTGGCGCACGGTGCTTCTGTGACGCCCCCGATTCAATCGTACGCTAATCATGCACGCAAACGTGTAAGATCAAGATCAGGGACTCACGGGAAGATATCACAACACAACTCTAAAACATAAATAAGTCATACAAGCATCATAATACAAGCCAGGGGCCTGGAGGGCTCGAATACAAGTGCTCGATCATAGACGAGTCAGCGGAAGCAACAATATCTGAGTACAGACATAAGTTAAACAAGTTGCCATAAGATGGCTAGCACAAACTGGGATACAGATCGAAAGAGGCGCATGCCTCCTGCCTGGGATCCTCCTAACTACTCCTGGTCGTCGTCAGCGGGCTGCACGTAGTAGTAGGCACCTCCGGTGTAGTAGGAGTCGTCGTCGACGGTGGCGTCTGGCTCCTGGGCTCCGGCATCTGGTTGCGACAACCAGGTAGAAGGGAAAGGGGGAAAAGAGGGAGAAAAGCAACCGTGAGTACTCATCCAAAGTACTCGCAAGCAAGGAGCTACACTACATATGAATGGGTATATGTGTAAAGGGCCATATCGGTGGACTGAACTGCAGAATGCCAGAATAAGAGGGGGATAGCTAATCCTGTCGAAGACTATGCTTCTGGCAACCTCCATCTTGCAGCATGTAGAAGAGAGTAGATTGAAGTTCTCCAAGTAGCATCGCATAGCATAATCCTACCCAGCGATCCCCTCCTCGTCGCCCTGTTAGAGAGCGATCACCGGGTTGTATCTGACACTTGGAAGGGTGTGTTTTATTAAGTATCCGGTTCTAGTTCTCACAAGGTCAAGGTACAACTCCGGGTCGTCCTTTTACCGAGGGACACGAATATTCGAATAGATAAACTTCCCTGCAGGGGTGCACCACATAACCCAACAAGCTCGATCCCATTTGGCCGGACACACTTTCCTGGGTCATGCCCGGCCTCGGAAGATCAACACGTCGCAGCCCCACCTAGGCACAACAGAGAGGTCAGCATGCCGGTCTAAATCCTATGGCGCAGGGGTCTGGGCCCATCGCCCATTGCACACCTGCACGTTGTGAACGCGGCCGGAAGCAGACCTAGCCTAGCAGGCGTTCTAGTCCAATCCGGCGCGCGCCGCTCAGTCGCTGATGTCACGAAGGCTTCGGTTGATACCACGACGTCGAGTGCCCATAACTGTTCCCGCGTAGTTGGTTAGTGCGTATAGACCAAATGGCCAGACTCAGATCAAATACCAAGAACTCATTAAGCGTGTTATTTTGAAGTAACCGCGGACGCCGACCAGGGCCAGGCCCACCTCTCTCCCAGGTGGCCTCAACCTGCCCTGTCGCTCCGCCACAAGATCCACTCGCGGGTACTCCTACGAGCCGACCCGACTTTAGTCACCACAGGTATCATGTATAAATTATATAGTATATACCCATGGCCACCTCCCGAGTGATCACAGCCCGATAGTATAGCATGGCAGACGGATAAGAATGTAGGGCCACTGATGGAATACTAGCATCCTATACTAAGCATGTAGGATTGCAGGTAAAGGCAACAACAGTAGTAGCAAATACATGCTATGCATCAGGGTAGGATTAATGGAAAGCAGTAACATGCTACACTACTCTAATGCAAGCCGTAGAGAGAAGAATAGGCGATATCTGGTGATCAAGGGGGGGCGGGGGGGCTTGCCTGGAAGCTCAGCCGAGAAGGAGGGGTCAACACCGTAGTCGTACTGGGTAGCAGCTGCGTTGGTCTCGGTGTCTAGCGAGAGAAGAGGGGGAAGAAACAATAAATACAATGCAAACAAATGCATGACGATGCATGACATGACAAAGCGTGATGCTAGGCGTGCCCAATCGCGGTAGTAGGTGATACCCGCGAAGGGGGGAAACATCCGGGAAAGTATTCCCGGTGTTTCGCGTTTTCCGACAGATGAACCGGAGGGGGAAAGTTGTGAGTTCGATAGGTTAGGGATGTGTGGCGGACAAATGGGCTGCGTATTCGGATTCGTCTCGTCGTTCTGAGCAACTTTCATGTAGAAAGTATTTTCATCTGAGCTACGGTTTATTTTATATTAATTTGAAAAGATTTAAATCATTTTTAGGATTAATTTAATTATTTTAATTTAACATTATCCAGAACAGTGTTTGCTGACGTCAGCATGACGTCAGCAGTCAACAGAGGTGTTGACTGGTCAAACTGACGTGTGGGTCCAGTGGGACCCACCTGTCATACACTGTTTAGGCTTATTAGAATTTAGGTTAAACTAATTACTGTTTAATTAAACTAACAAGTTAATTAGATCAATTAATTCAGATTAATTAACTTAATTAATTTAATTAATTAATTAATTAATATATTATATTTATTATTAATATTTTTTAATCCTTTTTTTGGAAACGTTGTGGAGGCGGGGCCCTCCTGTCATAGGCCCCAGGGGGCCTAGCGGGGTGGAGCGGGCAAAAGGGCTAACGGGCGCTGGGGCGTAACCCGTTTGGGCGCCCGCCCAGGCCAGTGGAGGCGCCGGGGCGTCGTAGCCAGCGACGAGGTGCATCGGGCAGGAGGGGGCGGTGGCGAGCGAGGCCACGGCGCAGGGCGGGCGCGCGGTCGGGGCCGAACCGGGCGGCGGCGACGAGCAGGATGACGCGGGGGCCGCGGCCGATGTCGAGTAGCGGCAGCGGGGCAAAGCAGAATCAGCAGTGCAGCACGCAGCAGAGCAGAAGCAGGGGCAGCGCGAGGCAAAGCGGGCGGCGACATGCGCCGTGGCTGGGCGGCTGCAGGGCCCGGGTCCGGCGCGGGACGCACGGGAGCGCGTGGGTGCGCTCCGGGGGTGAGCAGGGGCAAACGGGGCGCGAGCACTGTGGCTGTAGGGCGTGGGCGAGGCCGGGAGTACCGGCGGTGAGCACGCGCGGGGCGCGGTCGAGTGCTACTAGGCGCGCAACGGGGTGCACGGGGCGCGCGCATCGCGCGGGTGGGTACAGGTGGTCAACACGGTGAGCAGGGGAGCGAAGGGAGGCGGGGCCTCACCAACGTTGCCGAGAAGAGGGGGCGGCGAGGCTCGTTGGAGACCGGTGAGGAGGAGGATGGGGACGAGCGACGGCGGGGTGGAGATCCGGCGAGGAAGCAGGATCCGGCGGTCGACGATGATGAGGTGGCGATGGGGTCGGGGCGCCGCGTCCCCGATCTAGATCCTGGGGAGGAGAGGGAGTGAGAGGGGGTCATTGGGGACGAGGACGGCGCGGTGCTGGCGACGTCGAGCAGCGAGGCGAGGTGAGGGGCGCCCGATCCAGATCGGGATCGGGAGGAGACGTGGGAGAGAGGGGAACGTGGGGGGGGGGAGTGCGGTGTGTGTGCTAGGGTTTCGGGGGTGGGGAGGTTAGTAGGCGCGGGTGGGCCGGCCTGGTTGGCCCGATGGCCAGCTGGGCCGAGGCCTAATGGGGGGGGGGGAAGGGGGCAGGCTCTTGTCTTTTTAGTTTAGCTAGGTTCTGCTTTTCTTTTTATTTAATTGTTTTGTTGTTTCCATCCACTATAAAATATCTAGGCATTTTATAAAAATGTGTTTGTTGCACCATATTTACATATGCAAATTATGGCACCCCCCGAACATTTTTGTTTTAACTTTTGAATTTTTTTATTGTTGACATTAACTTGAATTTGAATTTTGAAACAGTTTCGAATCATCAAGAGGTTAACAATAGTGACCGTGGTGACGCGGCATCATTAGCGTGGGATTACTGTAGCTTAATTATCCGGGCGTCACAAATCTCCTCCACTACAAGAAATCTCGTCCCGAGATTTAAGAGCGGAGTAAGGGGGAAAGTTCTGGTTACGATATTCTAACGGATCTTCTTGAAGAAGTTAATCCCTTTCATTGATGTCTTCAATTCTTTATTCCCATGCATCATGATGAAGTTGTCGTCCTTTCTTCGGGAACGCCATCGTACTTACGAAAGGATAAGGGGGTATTACGGAAGAACGGACCGCTACAATGTTTGCTTATCTAGTAGATAACATCAGGGAAGGTGGCAGAAAGTAACTCTCGAATCTAATCTTAAGAAAATATCGAGAGCAAAGTAAGAAGGTGCAAAATAGAAGTTTCAAGCGCATAGGCAATCGTTCGTTGCCTGATACGAAATGTGAAAGGGGTTCAGAGCAATGGGAATAAGTATTGCGTCTGATACCATAATTGATCACTAGGCAGGTGGCCCGTGAATTACATACGGAAACAAGCGTGAGGAATAACTTTGACAATAGGTTGTACAGGAGAGTCAGGTTTCGATCCTGTGGAACTGTGGGTTATGGGCCCACCATGTGGTTAAAAGTAGGAAAAGCGTTGATATCTTGCACGGTCATGATAGCAAGACATGTCAGAGGGTAGCCTATCAGTTATGTTGGCAACAATGTCGATACCAAGGGCGAGGGACGAAGAGAACATTTTCCTGCTCGTTGAACGAGGCGGACCAATAGGCAAAGTTCTCGTCCATCGGTGGCCACCGGAATGTCATCAACAATAGTAACAGGGTCTTACTGACAGAGTTGTACACCAAGGTGTTTGCACAAGCAGGGAATTATTACTGCTTATATCATATAGATCATAGAAAGGGTTTAAACAAACCAATGGAAAGGGAAAAGTGTCTTATCAGGTTTAATCAGAACAATGGAAAGAAAAATGTGTTTAAACACATATTTCAGGGGTATATCCTTTCCAAGGGAAAGCAGAGCATGATATCCATGGCAGGATATGAAGTAGAAAACCATTTAGGTAAGGGGAGAGGAATTTCATGATATTACCCAAACAACGGGGTTTGGATAATTGAGCAGGAAACATTTAGCATTGGGCTTCAAATGTTCTTTTTGAAAATCGGAGTAACATAGACATGCTTCAGATAGCATTGACATGGTCATCAAGTGAAGATCATACTTTGGAAACACAAAGGATCCATCAGGATAAACTTATTAAACAAGGCATTCAATTTCCTCATGGAAAAATGATTAACCTTGTTAAAAAGGAAACTATAACACTAGGTCCTCTGGTCAGGCGTGCTAGGCATGACGTCACCTTACCGGGTCATAATAGAACATTGTTATTACCCTTGGAAATATATTCCAACCATCATATCTAACCGAGATTCAGATCTGGTCGGTGTTAGGGTACCTCAGACTTAGGGTGCCTGAGAAGAAAAGGTGTAACACGCATTGACGAGATGACATTGTGAGATTCTCGGAAATGATCTATGGAAGTGAGTTCCGAAACAAGAGTTCATCATTAAACCAAGGATAGGATGAGAGGGTGGCTGAGAACTAAACGACAATCCATCGAGATTTTCAAAAGATGGATTTCCACAATCATGTGAACAAAGAGATAACATTTGTCAAATCAAATGATATAAGGAGATATGATCGAGGAAAACATACCCAATTTAAACATTGGTTGAAAGGTGCACCCGAAATATGGGCTTAGGTAGCATGACTGATGTTATAATGGTGATCTGATACCCAATGGTCTAAGAATGAAATGTCGACCATTAACTTCAAAGCAATAAGGTTGCTAGAAGGAAAGAATCCAGACAACACCGTTCACTTGTTGGAATCAACACAGGTACCAAGAAAGAATGGTGATGGTGAGAAGTATCACTATACCAAGAATTCTTAAGAGGTGGAGTAATCCTCATTACATTCTTGACATAAAAGATGGTAATACTCCAAGGTAAAGAAGAACAAATGTTGGATAGCAAGGAACTCAAGGTATAACACAGAACACGAACAAGTTTGTGTTGGAGGGAAGGCAATAAAGTGGTCAATGACAACACAAATCATCGAGGGTAAGGATGGTATTTCTCATCATGAATTTAATTGATATCCTGCAAGAGCGCCGAATGTCGATGATGATCACGACACATTTGTCGAGAGATTTCATGAAGATGTAATCGATCGCCGATGACGTCAAGTTAAAGCAATGATGAAGCGAAAGGTTATTGGAACCATGGGTACGACACAAACTTGAAATTAAGCTTGCTGTTCAAGAACAAATGATAAGACGAGGAAGATCGATGTAAGCTGAGCTCATCGTCGAAAGTTGTGCTCCGGGAAGAAGGGCCAGGTAGCACAGTTAAAATTTAGTACGATAATGATATAGTCGATCAGGCTTGGGATGACTTGAAGGGTGAATAAACTCGTAAGCAACGAAAATCACTTAGAGTTATTGAATCGGAGTGCGGACTCGATTCACTATTCGGTGTTCTTGGTTGACAACAACCCAGAACCCAAGAAAATTGGAACCGGTGAGAAATAACAGTTGATGAAGAACCCATAAGAAGTTATGCAGTTCCATGATATTCTCGAGATACCAGGGTGTAATACTCAACGAGAGGTCAAAGTAAAGGTTGGACTGGTGTATTGATCCATAGAAGACAAGTTCTTAAACTTGCCCGAGAAATGGGATCAAAGAAGAACATATGGTCGGAACCATAGTTGCAAATGATCAATTCACAGTTACCAGATGATAGTTATCAAGGAAATAGTTATTATTACAAGAAGCTTCCATGATAGGATCTACATCGTGTCCATGGGCATGAACACAAAGTTCAAGGTCGACTCCCACTTCTTTAATGCATAACCTTTCATTCACTGCTCTACTAAAAATGATTTGAGTGCGAAGATCTACCTGGTGAATTACCAGAGGAGTATGAACCTTGGAAAACTTTCGGGTTCACAAAGATTAAGGAAGGCATAGGTTCAACCCATCAGGGCATCATAGAAACATATCTTCAGGAGTAAATAATACAAGCTCGAAAGTAGAGCATGGTTGTCAAGGCAAATGATACAATTTACCAAAGGCATTATGTATCAGGGGAAGAACTCAATGTTTTGAGAATATGCAGGAACGGTCGGATAATAATCCACCAAACGATCTGGCGGACCGCCAAGAATCTGATGTGAGCATATATGTTCAACCAGAAGAAGAAATAA
Organism: Aegilops tauschii subsp. strangulata; assembly: GCF_002575655.3. Classification (NCBI taxonomy): domain Eukaryota; kingdom Viridiplantae; phylum Streptophyta; class Magnoliopsida; order Poales; family Poaceae; genus Aegilops; species Aegilops tauschii. The sequence continues at coordinate 153,949,979 of NC_053036.3, forward strand.
TGCAAAAGGCATCGGATTATAGAAATATCTTGATAATTCGAGATCTTAAATACAAGGAATTATGATTTCCAAAACGAAGGATCAGAAGCAAACGCTCTGATTAAGGATGGATAAGTTGAGTAGGCTTAGGGATATTATCGACGGTAATTTGATTGGTCGAGATCCAGCTCATGTTCAAAATGACATCTGAGCCAGAAAGATAATTCAAAAGGATCAACCGATGATTGCGGGCATTCACACTCATGTTGAATCAATAGGATCAAAAGACGGCGTCAAAGGAGACTAATGAATATAGCCAGACATATGGGAAGCATCCATAATGCAAGCAGACAAGTATTTGCAGAGCAATAAGCTGCTAAGGATTTTCGGAGGATCGAATAGTATTTCGAAGACTTTTGTGAAACACCTGAACAACTAGGGATGAGCGGATACTCGGTAAGTGCGAGGAATTATCCGTAGGGGTATTCATGTGGCCAAGAACTGCAAGGCAGTAGGCACAAAGTATTATCTGAACATTAGAGAGAATTTCGGGGTATCTTGTAATAACAAGATCAATGGGGAATGATTGTATGAGTGGCAAGTGTAAGTAGTTATCCATAAGGATTTATCGATGGTCGGGAATAGTAAGAGTGGTCGGCACAAAGTCTCGAGAGAATATCGAAGAGTATCTTTAGAATCTTCTGGTGAAGCAGGCCATCATCTGGAATGAAGGGGCTCTCCGGGAGAAAGTAGTTACGAGAACCTAGAGTCAGAGTTAGTAAATTCATTTAAACCCAAATAGAAGAGAGATTCAGAGTTCCCAGAGTATAGATCGAGGAATAAAAGATCCTAATACCACCCAATGGCGACATGGGCCCGTAAGCCACACAGCCATGTTAGTAAAAGTTTAGCAATGACTAGACTCAACTTTGGCCAAGGACTTGGAAAGGGGGATTCCTACAGGCAGTTGGCTCTGATACCAACTTGTGACGCCCCCGATTCAATCGTACACTAATCATGCACGCAAACGTGTACGATCAAGATCAGGGACTCATGGGAAGATATCACAACACAACTCTAAAACATAAATAAGTCATACAAGCATCATAATACAAGCCAGGGGCCTCGAGGGCTCGAATACAAGTGCTCGATCATAGACGAGTCAGCGGAAGCAACAATATCTGAGTACAAACATAAGTTAAACAAGTTGCCATAAGATGGCTAGCACAAACTGGGATACAGATCGAAAGAGGCGCAGGCCTCCTGCCTGGGATCCTCCTAACTACTCCTGGTCGTCGTCAGCGGCCTGCACATAGTAGTAGGCACCTCCGGTGTAGTAGGAGTCGTCGCCGACGGCGGCGTCTGGCTCCTGGGCTCCGACATCTGGTTGCGACAACCAGGTAGAAGGGAAAGGGGGAAAAGAGGGAGAAAAGCAACCGTTAGTACTCATCCAAAGTACTCGCAAGCAAGGAGCTACACTACATATGCATGGGTATATGTGTAAAGGGCCATATCGGTGGACTGAACTGCAGAATGCCAGAATAAGAGGGGGATAGCCAATCCTGTCGAAGACTACGCTTCTGGCCACCTCCATCTTGCAGCATGTAGAAGAGAGTAGATTGAAGTTCTCCAAGTAGCATCGCATAGCATAATCCTACCCGGCGATCCTCTCCTCGTCGCCCTGTTAGAGAGCGATCACCGGGTTGTATCTGGCACTTGGAAGGGTGTGTTTTATTAAGTATCCGATTCTAGTTCTCATAAGGTCAAGGTACAACTCTGGGTCATCCTTTTACCGAGGGACACGGCTATTCGAATAGATAAACTTCCCTGCAGGGGTGCACCACATAACCCAACACGCTCGATCCCATTTGGCCGGACATACTTTCCTGGGTCATGCCCGGCCTCAGAAGATCAACACGTCGTAGCCCCACCTAGGCACAACAGAGAGGTCAGCACGCTGGTCTAAATCCTATGGCGCAGGGGTCTGGGCCCATCGCCCATTGCACACCTGCACGTTGCGAACGCGGCCAGAAGTAGACCTAGCCTTGCAGGCGTTCCAGTCCAATCCGGCGCGCGCCGCTTAGTCGCTGATGTCACGAAGGCTTCGGTTGATACCACGACGTCGAGTGCCCATAACTGTTCCCGCATAGTTGGTTAGTGCGTATAGACCAAATGGCCAGACTCAGATCAAATACCAAGAACTCGTTAAGCGTGTTATTTTGAAGTAACCGCGGACGCCGACCAGGGCCAGGCCCACCTCTCTCCTAGGTGGCCTCAACCTGCCCTGTCGCTCCGCCACAAGATCCACTCGCGGGTACTCCTACGAGCCGACCCGACTTTAGTTACCACAGGTATCATGTATAAAGTATATAGTATATACCCGTGACCACCTCCCGAGTGATCACGGCCCGATAGTATAGCATGGCAGACGGACAAGAATGTAGGGCCACTGATGGAATACTAGCATCCTATACTAAGCATGTAGGATTGCAGGTAAAGGTAACAACAGTAGTAGCAAATAAAGGCTATGCATCAGGGTAGGATTAATGGAAAGCAGTAACATGCTACACTACTCTAATGCAAGCCGTAGAGAGAAGAATAGGCGATATCTGGTGATCAAGGGTGGGGGGCTTGCCTGGAAGCTCAGCCGAGAAGGAGGGGTCGTCAACACCGTAGTCGTACTGGGTAGCAGCGGCGTCGGTCTCGGTGTCTAGCGAGAGAAGAGGGGGAAGAAACAATAAATACAATGCAAACAAATGCATGACGATGCATGACATGACAAAGCGTGATGCTAGGCGTGCCCAATCGCGGTAGTAGGTGATACCGGCGAAGGAGGGAAACATCCGGGAAAGTATTCCCGGTGTTTCCCTTTTTCGGACAAATGAACCGGAGGGGGAAAGTTGCGAGTTCGATAGGATAGGGATGTGTGGAGGACGAATGGGCTGCGTATTCGGATTCATCTCGTCGTTCCGAGCAACTTTCATGTAGAAAGTATTTTCATCTGAGCTACGGTTTATTTTATATGAATTTAAAAAGATTTAAATCATTTTTAGAATTAATTTAATTATTTTAATTTAACATTATCCAGAACAGTGTTTGCTGACGTCAGCATGACGTCAGCAGTCAAAAGAGGTGTTGACTGGTCAAACTGACGTGTGGGTCCAGTAGGACCCACCTGTCATACACTGTTTAGGCTTATTAGGAATTAGGTTAAACTAATTACTGTTTGATTAAACTAACAAGTTAATTAGATTAATTAATTCAGATTAATTAACTTAATCAATTTAATTAATTAATTATTTAATATATTATTTTTATTATTAATATTTTTTAATCCTTTTTTTGGAAACGTACTGGAGGCGGGGCCCTCCTGTCATAGGCCCCAGGGGGCCTAGCGGGGTGGAGTGGGCAAAAGGGCTAACGGGCGCTGGGGCGTAACCCGTTTGGGCGCCCGCCCAGGCCAGTGGAGGCGCCGGGGCGTCGTAGCCAGCGACGAGGTGCGTCGGGCAGCATGGGGCGGTGGCGAGGGCGGGCGCGCGGTCTGGGCCGGACCGGGCGGCCGCGACGAGCAGGATGACGCGGGGGCCGCGGTCGACGGCGAGTAGCGGCAGCGGGGCAAAGCAGAATCAGCAGTGCAGCACGCAGCAGAGCAGAAGCAGGGGCAGCGCGAGGCGAAGCGGGCGGCGACATGCGCCGTGGCTGGGCGGCTGCAGGGCCCGGGTCTGGCGCGGGACGCACGGGAGCACGTGGGTGCGCTCCGGGGGCGAGCAGGGGCAAACGGGGCGCGAGCACTGTGGCTGTAGGGCGTGGGCGAGGCCGGGAGTACCGGCGGTGAGCACGCGCGGGGCGCGGTCGAGTGCTACTAGGCGCGCAACGGGGTGCACGGGGCGCGCGCATCGCGCGGGTGGGCGCGGGTGGTCGACGCGGTGAGCAGGGAAGCGAAGGGAGGCGGGGCCTCACCAACGTTGCCGAGAAGAGGGAGGCGGCAAGGCTCAGTGGAGACCGGTGAGGAGGAGGATGGGGACGAGCGACGGCGGGGTGGAGATCCGGCGGTCGACGGCGATGAGGTGGCGATGGGGTCGGGGCGCCGCGTCCCCGATCTAGATCCAGGGGAGGAGAGGGAGTGCGAGGGGGCCGGGGTCGTTGGGGACGAGGACGGCGCGGCGCTGGCGACGTCGAGCAGCGAGGCGAGGTGAGGGGCGCCCGATCCAGATCGGGATCGGGAGGAGACGTGGGAGAGAGGGGAACGTGGGGGGGGGGGGGAAGTGGGGTGTGTGCGCTAGGGTTTCGGGGGTGGGGAGGTTAGTAAGCGTGGGTGGGCCGGCCTGGTTGGCCCAATGGCCAGCTGGGCCGAGGCCTAGTGGGGGGAGGGGGCAGGCTCTTGTCTTTTTAGTTTAGCTAGGTTCTGCTTTTCTTTTTATTTAATTGTTTTGTTGTTTCCATCCACTATAAAATATCTAGGCATTTTATAAAAATGTGTTTGTTGCACCATATTTACATATGCAAATTATGGCACCCCCCGAACATTTTTGTTTTAACTTTTGAAAATTTTTATTGTTGACATTAACTTGAATTTGAATTTTGAAACAGTTTTGAATCATCGCGAGGTTAACAACAGTGATCGTGGTGACGCGACATCATTAGCGTGGGATTACTGTAGCTTAATTATCCGGGCGTCACAGCTTCAGTGCCGCGGATCAAGATAGGCATGTCAGCGCGGAGAGGCTGCAGCTCGCCGCACAACATGATCGATGGTGTGCCGCAGAGCAAGCTAGGCGCGTCGCGCTGATAGGCTGCGGCTTGTGATACGTCTCCAACATATCTATAGTTTATGAAGTATTCATGCTATTATATTACCCTTCTAGGATGTTTTATATGCATTTATATGCTATTTTATATGATTTTTGGGACTAACCTATTAACCTAGAGCCCGGTGCTAGTTCCTGTTTTTCCTTGTTTTTGAATATGCAGAAAAGGAAAACCAAACGGAGTCCAATTGACCTGAAACTTGACGGAGCTTATTTTTGGACCAGAAGAAGGCCATGGAGTAAAAGAGTTGGGCCAGAAGAGTCCCGGGCTGCCCACGAGGGTGGGAGGCGCGCCCACCCCTCCTGGGCGCGCCCCCTACCTCGTGGACAGCCCGGAGTTCCCGATGCCAAAAAGCTCTTATATATACAGAAACCCCCAGAACATAACCTAGATCGGGAGTTCCGCCGCCGCAAGCCTCTGTAGCCACCAAAAACCAATCTAGACCCGTTCCGGCACCCTGCCGAAGGGGGATCCCTCACCAGTGGCCATCTTCATCATCCCGGCGCCCTCCATGACGAGGAGGGAGTAGTTCACCCTCGGGGCTGAGGGTATGTACCAGTAGCTATGTGTTTGATCTCTCCCTCCCTCTCTCTCTCTCTCTCCCTCTCTCGTGTTCTTGAGGTGGTACGATCTTGATGTATCGCGAGCTTTGCTATTATAGTTGGATCTTATGATGTTTCTCCCCCTCTATTCTCTTGTAATGGATTGAGTTTTCCCTTTGAAGTTATCTTATCGGATTGAGTCTTTAAGGATTTGAGAACACTTGATGTATGTCTTGCATGTGCTTATCTATGGTGACAATGGGATATCACGTGATCTACTTGATGTATGTTTGGGTGATCAACTTGCGGGTTCCGTAACATTGTGAACTTATGCATAAGGGTTGGCACACGTTTTCGTCTTGACTCTCTGGTAGAAACTTTGGGGGCACTCTTTGAAGTACTTTGTGTTGGTTTGAATAGATGAATTTGAGATTGTGTGATGCATATCGTATAATCATACCCACGGATACTTGAGGTGACATTGGAGTATCTAGGTGACATTAGGGTTTTGGTTGATTTATGTCTTAAGGTGTTATTCTAGTACGAACTCTATGATCGATCGAACGGAAAGAATAGCTTCGTGTTATTTTACTACGGACTCTTGAATAGATCGATCCGAAAGGATAACTTTGAGGTGATTTCGTACCCTACCATAATCTCTTCGTTTGTTCTCCGCTATTAGTGACTTTGGTGTGACTCTTTGTTGCATGTTGAGGGATAGTTATATGATCCAATTATGTTATTATTGTTGAGATAACTTGCACTAGTGAAAGTATGAACCCTAGGCCTGGTTTCCTAGCATTGCAATACCGTTTGTGCTCACTTTTATCATTAGTTAACTTGCTGTTTTTATATTTTCATATTACAAAAACCTACATCTACCATCCATATTGACTTGTATCACCATCTGTTCGCCGAACTAGTGCACCTATACTACCATTGTATTGGGTGTGTTGGGGACACAAGAGACTCTTTGTTATTTGGTTGCAGGGTTGTTTGAGAGAGACCATCTTCAACCTACGCCTCCCACGGATTGATAAACCTCTGGTCATCCACTTGAGGGAAATTTGCTACTGTCCTACAAACCTCTGCACTTGGAGGCCCAACAACGTCTACAAGAAGAAGGTTGCATAGTAGACATCAAGGAGTTTCTGGCGCCGTTGTCGGGGAGGTGAGTGCTTGAAGGTATATCTTTAGATCTTGCAATCGAATCTTTTAGTTTCTTGTTTTATCACTAGTTTAGTTTATAAAAGAAAACTACAAAAAATGGAATTGAGGGTGCCTCATATGCTTCATCTTTTTAATATCTTTCATGAAAATAAGGATTCCGATAATTGTGCCAAAATGTTAGAAGAATAATGCATTAGAATGTTTGGCACTAAATATTTGAATGATGAGCATGACTGCAATGTTGTTAGTATGAATTCTTTGAATATCCATAGTACTAATGATGATTGCACTAGTCATGATGAAAATGTCTCTTATATGCATGTCAACTTTTATGGAATACATAGAGCTTGCAAGCACGCACCAAATAGGGAAGATAGATTTTGCAAGAGACATAAGTATTTGGAAAGTAAATGGTTGCAAGAAAGGCTAGATGATTGTGCTGAAAGATTCAATATTTATCGCCATCCTTGTGAACTTTGCAATGAACACGGTCATTTAAAGCTCCAATGCTATTTGTTTCATGATCAAATCGTGTCCAAAAATTGTGATAACTTGATTACCCTTGAGCATCATAAAGAGCTTAGTCTTCTTTTGGGGTATGAAGAAATGAAACGTATAACTGAGGGTATTCCAAAATTTAATCTTGATAGATTTCTTGATTTTGATCTAGAAGAGATTTTTATTTATTGTGCGGTGAATTGCATTGAAAATCCTTATATTGCCAATTACATCAATACAAGAAAACAAATAGAAGATGAAGAGAATACTAATGAAAGGGAAGAGACTTCCCAATATCCTCCTATTATTTCTTATGATGAATCGGGTAACGAGGAGGATCCTTCTATTCAACCAATATCATTAATAAGGAGCTCCAAAAAGAGGATTAAATCGACACATGATGTGAAGAAGAAAAAGAAAAGACGGAGATGCAAAGGTAGAAAGGTATCCCTCCCAAATGATGTTGCTCCTATTACTCATTGTGATGATGATAATTGCTATACTATTGGTGCTATCCATACTATTAATGATGAGAGTTATTATGCTTATGATATGAAAAGGCCCAAGCTTGGGGATGCTATGTTTGATGAGAATGAAAAGTTTGAGAATATATTTTCTGCAATTAATGTTTGTCCCAAGCTTGGGGATGCTATGTTTAATGAAGATGATATTTTTAGCCTCCCAAGTTTTGATGAGCAAATTTATTATGATGATAGCATGCCTCCTACTTATGATGATTATATTGATGAAAGTGGGTATGGAAGAGTGTCAACTTTAGGAAGTAATGATCCCACTATTTTGGAGGATGTTGAATCTTATTGTGATAATTATAAAAGTGGATTTGGAGAGGTCATGACTTTATTTAGTAATGATTCCACTATCTTGGAAGAGGTTTCAATCGATTATGATGAGAACAAAGTTGCTACTTATGATGATTATTGTGATGACACTTATGCTATAAAAAGTAGTGATGATTATATTTATAAAACTTGTCATGATTATGATTACCCTTTTTCTAAACATTACTCCTTTAATGTGGAAACAATTTATAGTATTCGAGTTTCTTATGATACTCTCACTATTCCGAATGAGAAGAATTTTGCTTATGTGGAGAGTAGTAAAATTTCTATGCTTGTAGATCATGAAGAATGCTTCATGTGATGGGTATATTGTTGAATTCATTCACGATGCTACTGAAAATTATTATGAGGGAGGAGTATATGCTTGTAGGAATTGCAATAATATCAAGTTTCCTCTCTATGTGCTTAAAGTTTTAAAGTTATGCTTGTTTTGCCTTCCTATGCTAGTTGATTATTATTCCCATAAATTGTTTGCTCACAAAATCCCTATGCATAGGAAGTGGGTTAGAATTAAATGTGTTAGTCATATTCTTCATGATGCTCTCTTTACGTTTCAATTCTTATGTTTTATGTAAGCATCATTGAAATCATCATGCCTAGCTAGGGGCGTTAAACGTTAGCGCTTGTTGGGAGGCAACCCAATTTTATTTTGTAACTTTCTTTTTGCTCATGTTTAGCAATAAATAATCTATCTAGCCTCTGGTTAGATGTGGTTTTATGTTTTAATTAGTGTTTGTGCCAAGTAGAACCTTTGGGAAGACTTGGGTGAAGTCTTTATGAACTTGCTGTAAAAGACAGAAACTTTAGTGCTCACGAGATTAGCTGCCATATTTTACTGGAGAGTGATTTTAGGTTGATTCTTTTTGAAGATGATTAATAGACAAATTACTCAGGTCCACCAATTTATTTCAGAATTTTTGGAGTTCCAGAAGTATACGTTTGATACAGATTACTACAAACTGTTCTGTTTTTGACAGATTCTGTTTTCACTGTGTTGTTTGCTTATTTTGATGAATCTATGAGTAGTATCGGAGGGTATGAACCATAGAGAAGTTGGAATACAGTAGATATTACACCAATATGAATTTATAATGAGTTCACAACAGTACCTAAGTGGTGATTTATTTTCTTATACTAACGGAGCTTACGAGTTTTCTGTTGAGTTTTGTGTTGTGAAGTTTTCAAGTTTTGGGTAAAGATTCGATGGACTATGGAATAAGGAGTGGCAAGAGCCTAAGCTTGGGGATGCCCAAGGCACCCCAAGGTAATATTCAATGACAACCAAGAGCCTAAGTTTGGGGATGCCCCGGATGGCATCCCCTCTTTCGTCTTCGTTCATCGGTAACTTTACTTGGAGCTATATTTTTATTCACCACATGATATGTGTTTTGCTTGGAGCATCATTGTATTTTCTTTTGTTTTGCTTGCTGTTTGAATAAAATACCAAGATCTGAAATTCTTAAATGAGAGAGAGTCTTCACATAGCTACATAATTATTTAACTACTCATTGATCTTCACTTATATCTTTTTGGAGTAGTTTGTCATTTACTCACGTGCTTCACTTATGTATCCCATGAGTAAATGGTTGAATGAATTGAATACCATAAATCTGAAATATATATGTTTCATATGCCTTTCCCATGAGGAGTAATGCCTTCACATATAAGAAGTAGAGGTGGTAAATTTTTTGAAGGTTAGCAAACATTGTATTGGTCACTTGAACAATTCATGAAAGAATATTGAAGGAAGAGAGATTTGACATATAAATATACTATCTTGGACATCTTCTATGATTGTGAGCCCCATTAATTATTTTCAAACCTGAGCAAATTAGTTGAAGTTGGACAAGGAAGACAACATAATGAGTTATGCTTGGGTATATTTGTATAGAAGTTATATTGTTATGGATCCTCTAACATGTGGTGCTTGCTATATAGAATCCTTTGCTAGCCAAAATATCTGTACTAAGCGGGAATACTGCTTGTGCATCCAAATTCCTTGAACCAAGTTTCTTCCATGAGTGTCCACCATATCTACCTATATGCAGTATTTACCTGCCGTTCCAAGTAAATTTGCATGTGCCAAACTCTAAACCTTCAAATAATAATCTGTTTTGTATGCCCGAATCGCTCATGTAGCGACTAGGGGCTGTCAGTATCTTCCATGCTAGGTGGGTTATTCTCACGATGAGTGGACTCCGCTCATCATTCACGAGAAAATGGCTGGTAACTGGGATGCCCAGTCCTATGATCAAAAGATCAAAAACAAATTCGCAAATAATTTAAACAAAACTCCCTCAGGATTGTTGATAGTTGGACGGCACCCGTTGTTTCGGACAAGCCGTGGAGTGTGATTGTTGGTGGAGGGGGAGTAAAATCTTTACCTTTCTGTTTGGGAACTGCCTATAATGTATCTAGTATGGAAGACATTGGGAACTCTTGGTCGTTATGTTGACAATGGAAGCATACCTCTCAAAATTATTTTCATCTCTGTTTTAGCTTCGAGCTCTGGCACCTCTGCAAATCCCTGCTTCCCTCTGCGAAGGGCCTATCTTTTACTTTTATGCAAGAGTCAGTAGTATTCCTTCTCATTCCAACCTACTCTTTAGTTGGCAAGCATCATGTGATGGAAAGCTCTAAGCATATATGGCCATTCAAATATATTTGATCATGAATTATTATTGTTGACATTACCCTTGAGGTAAAAGGTTGGGAGGCGAAACATTAAGCCCCTATCTTTCTCTGTGTTCGATGAATGCTATTTGTTCTAAAAATATGCTTTGAGTGGTAGCAATCATGGAAGACTATATGATAGTTGAGTAAATCAAAGCTCTTACATAGACCCTTCCGGAAAATAAGATGAATTGCAATTGTTTGATGACTGAGGACTGTTTGTTAGTTTTCAAGAAAGTTTATGATCTATACTTTAACATGTGAATAGCTTGTTACTTGATCATGAGAAGCTTTATGATATGAGCTACTGTTATGACATATAATGATGCTAGAAAAGGTGATTGACATTATCATTGATCAAACTTGTGCACCTGCTAGCATTCACACTTCATAAATTATTTCTTTTATCATTTACCTACTCGAGGACGAGCAGGAATTAAGCTTGGGGATGCTGATACGTCTCCAACGTATCTATAATTTATGAAGTATTCATGCTATTATGTTATCCTTCTAGGATGTTTTATATGCATTCATATGCTATTTTATATGATTTTTGGGACTAACCTATTAACCTAGAGCCCAGTGCCAGTTCCTGTTTTTCCTTGTTTTTGAGTATCACAGAAAAGGAAAACCAAACAGAGTCCAATTGACCTGAAACTTGACGGAGCTTATTTTTGGACCAGAAGAAGGCCATGGAGTAAAAGAGTTGGGCCAGAAGAGTTCCGAGCTGCCCACGAGGGCGGGAGGCGCGCCCACCCCCCTGGGCGCGCCCCCTACCTCGTGGACAGCCCAGAGATCCCTCTGACTTGTTCCCGACGCCAAAAAGCTCTTATATATACAGAAACCCCCAGAACATAACCTAGATCGGGAGTTCCGCCGCCGCAAGCCTCTGTAGCCACCGAAAACCAATCTAGACCCGTTCCGGCAACCTGCCGGAGGGGGGATTCCTCACCGGTGGCCATCTTCATCATCCCGGCGTCCTCCATGACGAGGAGGGAGTAGTTCACCCTCGGGGCTTAGGGTTGTACCAGTACCTATGTGTTTGATCTCTCTCTCTCTCTCTCTCTCTCTTGTTCTTGATGTGGTACGATCTTGATGTATCGCGAGCTTTGCTATTATAGTTGGATCTTATGATGTTTATCCCCCTCTACTCTCTTGTAATGGATTGAGTTTTCCCTTTGAAGTTATCTTATCTGATTGAGTCTTTAAGGATTTGAGAACACTTGATGTATGTCTTGCATGTGCTTATCTGTGGTGACAATGGGATATCACGTGATCTACTTGATGTATGTTTGGGTGATCAACTTGCGGGTTCCGTAACATTGTGAACTTATGCATAGGGGTTGGCACACGTTTTCATCTTGACTCTCCGGTAGAAACTTTGGGGCACTCTTTGAAGTACTTTGTGTTGGTTTGAATAGATGAATTTGAGATTGTGTGATGCATATCGTATAATCATACCCACGGATACTTGAGGTGACATTGGAGTATCTAGGTGACATTAGGGTTTTGGTTGATTTGTGTCTTAAGGTGTTATTCTAGTACAAACTCTATGATCGATCAAACGGAAAGAATAACTTCGTGTTATTTTACTACGGACTCTTGAATAGATCGATCTGAAAGGATAACTTTGAGGTGGTTTCGTACCCTACCAGAATCTCTTCGTTTGTTCTCCGCTATTAGTGACTTTGGAGTGACTCTTTGTTGCTGGTTGAGGGATAGTTATATGATCCAATTATGTTATTATTGTTGAGATAACTTGCATTAGTGAAAGTATGAACCCTAGGCCTTGTTTCCTAGCATTGCAATACCGTTTGTGCTCACTTTTATCATTAGTTACCTTGCTGTTTTTATATTTTCAGATTACAAAAACTTATATCTACCATCCATATTGCACTTGTATCACCATCTATTCGCCGAACTAGTGCACCTATACAATTTACCATTGTATTGGGTGTGTTGGGGACACAAGAGACTCTTTGTTATTTGGTTGCAGGGTTGTTTGAGAGAGACCATCTTCAACCTACGCCTCCCACGGATTGATAAACCTTAGGTCATCCACTTGAGGGAAATTTTCTACTGTCCTACAAACCTCTGCACTTGGAGGCCCAACAATGTCTACAAGAAGAAGGTTGTGTAGTAGACATTAGCTTGCCGCACAGCGAGACCGTTGGAGCACCGTAGAGAGAGAGGCGCAACGCTCCGCACAGCAAGAGCGGATCCATCGACACTTGCCTGCTGTCGGCAGGGCATCACAGCTAGGTGCACAACCCGTCAGTACCCCCATTCCTCGCCAGGAGTGGGCAAAGGCCATCTGCGCCGTACTTGCACCAGAGGCCGGCCGCGTCATACTTGCACTAGACGCCCACCGTGCCGTTCATATGGGTTGCGGCATTCGCCTTTGTCCGCAGCCCGCTCGATGCTAACACGCTGATCACTAGGCTCGATCACCTCCTTGGCCCAGGTGTCCACCTAGGCGCATGATGCGGCTTGAACTACGCCTGTATTTCCCCAAAAAGGAAGGGATGATGCATCACAACTACGGTAGGTATTTCCCTCAGTGATGGGATCGAGGTTATCAAACCAGTAGGAGAACCACGCAACACCACGTAAACAGCTCCTACACACAAAGAACAAATACTTGTAACTGACGTAAGAGAGGGGTTGTCAATCCCTCACAGGTAAAAAGATAGGTAAATTTGTAGTAGATTGGATAAATAGATCTTGCGGGAACGCGAGATAAAATAAATAACAATAAATTGCAGCAAGGTATTTTTGGTTTTTTGGATTAATAGATCTGAAAATAAAAGCAAATAAAAATAGATCATGAAGGCAAATATAATAAAGAAGAGACCCGAGGACCGTAGATTTCACTAGTGGCTTCTCTCAAGAAAATAGCATACGGTGGGTAAACAAATTACTGTTGGGCAATTGATAGAACTTCAAATAATCATGACGATATCCAGGCAATGATAATTATATAGGCATCACGTCCAAGATTAGTAGACCGACTGCTGCCTGCATCTACTACTATTACTCCACACATCGACCGCTATCCAGCATGCATCTAGTGTATTAAGTTCATGGAGAAACAGAGTAATGAAAGAAGAACGATGACATGATGTAGACAAGATCTATTTATGTAGAAATAGACCCCATCTTGTTATCCTTAATAGCAACAATACATACGTGTCGGTTCCCCTTCTGTCACTGGGATCAAGCACCGTAAGATCAAACCCATCGCAAAGCACCTCTTCCCATGGCAAGAAAAATCGATCTAGTTGGCCTAACTAAACCAAAGATTCGAAGAGAAATTCGAATCTATAAGTAATCATGCATATAAGAGATCAAAAGACTCAAATAACTTTCATGGATAAAAACGTAGATCTGATCATAAACTCAAAGTTCATCGGATCCCAACAAACACACCGCAAAAAGAGTTACATCAAATATATCTCCAAGAGACCATTGTATTGAGAATCAAAAGAGAGATAGGAAGCCATCTAGCTACTAACTAGGGACCCGTAGGTCTACAATGAACTACTCACGCATCATCAGAGAGACACCAATGAGGATGATGAACCCCTCCGTGATGGTGTCTAGATTGGATCTGGTGGTTCTGGAAGTTGCGGCGGATGGAATTGATTTTCGTCGACTCCCCTAGGGTTTCTGGAATATTGGGGTATTTTTAGAGCAAAGAGGCGGTGCGGGAGGCCACCTAGGTGGGCACAACCCACCTGGGCGCGCCTGGGCCCCCAGGCGCGCCCTGGTGGGTTGTGCTCCCCTCGGAGCCCCCCTCTGGTACTTCTTTTGCTCAACAGGTGTCTTCTGGTCCAGAAAAAATCTCCAAAAAGTTTCGTTGCGTTTGGACTCCATTTGGTATTGACTTTCTGCAAAGTAAGAAACAAGCAAAAAACAACAACTGGCACTGGGCACTATGTCAATAGGTTACTCCCAGAAAATGATACAAAGTTGCTATAAAATGATCGTAAAACATCCAAGAATGATAATATAACAACATGGAACAATCAAAAATTATAGATACGTTGGAGACGTATCGGCGCAGTAGAGGAACATGACCGTTGCATCCTCGAGCTGGCGATCTCAGACGAAATAGCCAACTTTGAGCTCTAGATCGCGCTCCAGATGTACCGCGAGCGTGTCGATCGCTTGGACGAACACCTCACGAGTTCAGGCAGAGCCAAGAGCTACCATAGGCAAGGGCTGCTGGTCATGGACACGTTTTATTTTGTTGAGTTGTTTCGACGTGGATCGCTATGTATTCACAATAATCATAATATTGCTCTGTTCCAACGTGTGTACTCTGTTTTCTGTTCTTATATATTGTTCTGTTTCAATGTGTATATATATACTTTCCATTCTGTATATGTGGATGATAATAGCTAGATACAAATTAGTATACGAAAACATATAGAAAAATGGAATTCATAATATATATATATTAATTGTTCATTAGTTCATCACATAATACATATGATATCATCACATATACGTGATGGTACTTAACTACTATGTACAATGCATAAAACTGAAAATGAACAATACTAAAACTAATAATCCCTCCTTACGGTGGCAGTATTCCGCCTCCTCCGCCTCGTAGCGGTTCGTACCTATCCGCCTCTTGCTATCGGACGTGCGCGAATGATCTTGCCATTTCGTTGGGCGCCCTCCGGAGCTCCTCATCGGTGTCACTCTAGAGCTTACCGCCCACCTCCACGCAGCGATGAGGCGCCTAGTGCCTTTGGCCTTCTTGGCGAAGTACCTGTCTTCGTACACCTCCTCCACACGTCGACGCGCCCGCCCCCAAAGCTCCACTGCCTCCTTTTTCGAGGCGGCCTCACGGGCTTCATAGGTCGCCTGGTAAATGGCTTCCTCCTCTGCCATCTCCTTCTTCAATGCCACTTGCCTGGCTTTCTGAGCCGTCGGCAGTGACTTCCACAAAAAAAGATTATACTGGCCCCTAAACCACTCCAAAGTTGGGGGGGTCCGGCGCAACCTCGTTCGGCGGTGCGTGGGGGGTCCTCCTCGTCGCTACTCTTCGACTGAACGTCCTCGGGGGGCGGCGCCTCCTCGTCGGCACGTGGGCAGATCAGTGGTGCCGTGGCAGAGATTTGTGTGTGTGTGTGAGAGAGAGAGAGGGCGAGCAAGGAGAGGATGTAGATGAGAATGCAGGTGGGACGACTTGAGCAAGGTAGTATTTATTGGCGGCCGGAATCTCGATAGACGGGAACAGTACACATGCCGGTCGCTGGAATTTACGAATACTGTAGTTTGAATTGCACACGATTCCCGCAGCAAAAGCCGTGTATGAATTTAATCGCTGACGGTTTCCAATACAGAACCTCGCCTGATTAATAACCCGCGCCACTCACCTTCCAAACCTCGAGGCGCGAAATAGAGTGCCAATCGTGTGGGGCCCGGTTGTCTTGCCAGATATTTACATTTTCTTTCCACATATAAGACACGAATGCTTATTTTGTGTTACCATGATATTATTGTGTAATGTAATGTAATACATAAATGATTTTCCAACCCATGATGGTTTGTTGTTGCATGTACATGTGGTTCAATTTTGAATTACGACCATTAAATGGTTAGAAAATCACTTAAATGTCTTAAAAAGGTCAAATGACCCCTGAGAATTTTTAAATTTTAACATGATAGTTGTATTAGTGCAAGTTAACGGTAGAAAAGGTTTGAAGGCCATAAGAGGAAGCTATCACCAGTGCGTCATCAAACATACATTGTTTCCCTCTTGAAATCACGAGTCTCCTAGTGAGATGCTCCAGTTTGTGAGGGGTGTGTGTCCAAACTTTCGTCAAACAGCCAATTTTTTTACCACAACATCTTGGTGACATGCCATTACGTCAAGCCAGGTTTCATGTATTTCTGATCATTTTTGAATTTTTTGGAATTTAAATGCCATGGCACTCGATGCTTGTGTCCAAGCCGTGACACCAATATGTTTGAAAATTCCTTCCAATTCACCGCACACAGAATTAACTCGTATACAAGTACACAAATATGATTTTTGAAACCGTTATGGTTAGCAGTTGCATGTACATGTGATTTAATTTTGAATTACGGTCATTAAATGGCTAGAAAATCACTTAAATGTCTTTAAAAGGTCAAATCACTACTGCAGGATGGTCCAAACGCGACAGTCCAATCAGAGACCCTTCGACAAAACTGTGTGCCATTAATCGCAAACGGTGGTGTAAGAAAACCGTCAAAAATGAGACGAACTGTTTGCGATGGCTCATACATCAAACACGATTCAGATCAGAGCTACGTGTGCGATGCGTGGCATACGGTTAATCCATACAAACTGTTTGTGATGATCCAGAACAACAGAAATGGTCAGCCAGATGAGGGTGTGCGCGATATACGGCATACAGTTCACTAGATGAATTGTGTGTGATTAGGAAACACAATAGAAACGGTCAGCCAAATCAAGTTGTGTGCGATGGAGGGCATACAGTTCACTTAGATGAACTGTTTGCGATGAACCAAGATAATAGAAACAGTTCAACTAAACAAGATGTGTGTGATACGCGGCAAACAGGTCCATAATGTGAAATGTGTGCGAAGACCAATAATAACACAGACGATTACTGCTAATAAGCCGTGTGATTTGCTCTGTCTACAGAAGAACAACATATATATAACTGAAATAAACATCCAATTACATAAGTGACTATACAGATCATTCATACACACCTCAATAAACAGTTGCATGCATTCTAAACTAGGAGAAACGATCGTCTAGTCATCTACTTCTTGTGATGCTCCTGCCATTGCTCTGTGGCTCGATCCCTCGTCTAGGGCAGGACGAAGACACTTCCTCATGTTAACGATCCACCTGTACATCTCGTAGCTTGTGTACGTGTCCTTGGCCACGTACTTGATGTGTTCTTCATCCAGTCTCTGATGCGAGGCACTTTGCAAGGCGTTCGTCCTTCTTGCCCTCATCCTTCATCTTCATGTAGTAGGGGTCGATGATGGCCAAGGCGAGGTCAACCAGGGAGTTCTGTTTGTTGTTGGTGCTTCCCCAGACCTTGTAGTGGTCACAAATGTAGACAAGATTCTGGCAGGTCAAGCCCGAAACCTTGAGCGCTTTTAGATTGTTGGTGGTGTCCACCGTAGCGAAACTGTAGTCAGAGCTGTTGATAAACCTGGAGAAACGCTCGCAAGGCCTTGTGGATAGGTGGTAGTGGTAGATGTCAGTGTGAAAACCGGCCGATCTCGGGTAGGGGGTCCCGAACTGTGCGTCTGAGGATCGAAGGTAACAAGAGGCGGGGGACACGATGTTTACCCAGGTTTGGGCCCTCTTAATGGAGGTAATACCCTACTTCCTGCTTGATTGACTTTGATGAGTATAGGGGTTACAAGAGTTGATCTACCTCGAGATTGTAATGGCTAAACCCTAGATGTCTAGCCTGTATGATTGTGATTGTCCCTATGGACTAAACCCTCCGATTTATATAGACACCGGAGGGGCCTAGGGTTGTACAGAGTTAGTTTACAGAGAAAGGAATCTTCATATCCGAACGCCAAGCTTACCATCCACGCAAAGGAGAGTCCCATCCGGACACGGGGGAAAGCCTTCTATCTTGTATCTTCATGGCCCACCAGTCCGGCCCACGTCACATAGCCCGGACGCCCGGGGACCCCCTAATCGAGGACTCCCTCAGTAGCCCCTGAACCAGGCTTCAATGATGATGTGTCCGGCGCGCAGATTGTCTTCGGCATTCCAAGGCGGGTTCTTCCTCCGAACACTTCAAAGTAGTTGATCAAAAGAACTATATCCGGCTCTGTATAATAGTTACAACCCTGAACCACAAGGGCAAAATACTTAAACAAAAAAATCACGTCTACTGACAGCTTTTCCGGCGAGACGTTATGTTCTAGCCTTATTATTATTTTGAACCATTTTCCAGCCTCCTGCTTTGTGTCTCGAGGCGCGGTCTTCATTGACACGTCTTGTCAAAGCAGAGATCATGTCCCCTTATTGCGGGATTCTCATCAATACGGGTTTGGGTAATCCAATCGTGCCGTTTGCATGACCCCTAGGGAATAGGCGAGTTTTAAGGCTTGTGGGGGGGGGGGACACTCGATATTCACTGCCTTTATAAGAAGACAGGGATCCATCTTTTTACCCCACGCCTTCTTCCTCCTCAGCCCATCCGCCCTCGAGCTCCAGAGCCCAAGTTTCAATCGTCCCCAGCAAACACTCCAGCCATGTCCGGATCGGGAGCACAGGGCAAGTGGATGGCCTCCTCCGTCACGGAGGGGAACATCAAGGAACTCCGGGAAGCGGGGTACTTGGCCAAGGAAATCGCCCACCGGCTCCCTGCCAAAGCAGATCATCCCCACCCCGGAGCCCAATGAGAGGGTAGTATTCATCCCCCACTTTCTTTGCGGGCTAGGGTCTCCACTCCACCCTTTCGTTCGCGGGCTCATGTTCTATTATGGGCTAGACTTCCACGATCTAGCCCCGAATTCCTTCCTCAACATCTCGGCGTTCATCATCATGTGTGAGGCGTTCCTCCGCATTCCCCCCACTTTGGCCTGTGGATCAAGGTCTTCAACATGAAGCCGAAAGTGGTCGAGGGTCAACATGCGGAGTGTGGCGGCGCCATGGTGAGCAAGCTCCCCAACGTCACCTGGCCAAAGGGGACCTTTGTAGAAACCATGAAGGGGTGGCAACAGGAGTGGTTCTACATCATGGAGCCCCGTGACGCTACATGGGCCGCTGCTCCTGAGTTCAAATCCGGTCCTCCAATGCGGCTCGCATCATGGATTAACAAGGGCCTGGATTGGGCGTCATCCGACAAGGTGATGACGCTGCAGAAGCGCGTCAAGAACATGATAGAGAACAACACCAGTCTTGCCAACGTGATCCAGGTGATGCTTTTTCACCGGATTCTCCCCTGCCAACGCCAGACTCTCTATATGTGGGAGTTTGATCCGGCCAGTCCCCGGACCCTGTAGCGGTTCGTCGGCACATCGCACGAAGATATATGGAAGCTGCTTTTTAAGGCCCAGAAGTCGTGGCCGGAAACGACCGAAGACCTCGGCCTCGACTGCGCTCATCCGGCTACTCCAGTAAGTTTTTCAGACTTCCAAACATATCCTCAACTTGTAGACCGAACGAGTATGCTAAGCCTTCCTCTTATCCTTCAGGGCTGGATGAAGAAGGCGGAGCGGATCCAGTGTTCGGCTCCACTGCCCGAAGACCCAGCTATTCCTCTTCTAACGAAGATGCTGGTTCCAGCGCCGTACCAGGCGCCGGAGAAGAAGGCCAAGAAGAAGGGCAAGGAGGCCAGAAGTGGCCTTCGCCGTAAAGGTACTTCGGACATAACGTCCGAAGAGACCGAAGTTCTCTCCTCCCACGAGGGAGATGAAGATGAAGAGGAAGAGGAGGAGAGCAATTCTCCCCTTAAGGGGGGAAAGAAGAAAAGGGGGCTTCCGCGAACCTAGAAGTTGAGGCGTCCAAGAAGGGGAAGCTCTCCCTTTCGGACGATTCGGAGTCGGACGCCGAAGCCGTCCCTGAGTGGCACCCCAGGCCGAAGCCCCTGGCCGAATCATAAGTATTCAAAGATACTGTATATATCCGGCTTTTTGCAAATTGTAGGATGACATATCATCTATGTGTTTCAGTCCGACCCGTGATCTCCCCCAACAATCATTGTCTTCGGGGAATTCACTGGTGCCGGAGATGATGGAGAGTGAAACGCCTTCGCGAGCCTCTCCGCCTCATGCCACGGACGACACCGAGGTGTTGTCCCAGAGGACCTCTCCGGGCCAGGGAGAGGTGCGGAAGGCCACAAAAACGATGCTAGAGGGTAATGCCTTGGCTGCCGGAAACATGGGGGGCGTAATCCGCATGGAGACTGACGGCAGGGGCCCTGACCAGTCCGGCCCCCAGCCGAATACTGCTCTGGATACCCACACGGCTCCGGACCCGAGCGAGCAGCCCCCTTCGAAAGAGGGGGGAGTTCCGACTCCGCCGGCGACCTCCATCAATCCGGAGGCGCCGGACACCTTGAGGGAAGCACTTCGCCGTGCTTCCGTCGTGGATGAACACCGTGCCTTGATGGGTATGGTGGTTGAAAAGGTTTAGTCCGCCAAAAGCGGACTGAACGAAGCGTTCACTAGCCTGCTAACAGCCTTTGAGGTATGTGATGTAATATCTTTGGTCGCTTTTCGTATAGAAATGATGCCTGTATATAGATAGAAGCCCCTGAGACTCTGTTCGCCTCTTTGGAAGAAGGGGGCGGACAGAGGATCAACCATTCGTCGGAGATAACATACTTATCTATTTTGATGAACAATCTTCACTGTTAGCGGCTTCAGCGACGCTGAAGTTTCCGAACTCCAGCGGAAACTGAAGCTGGCTGATGATGAGATCGATCGTATTAACAAGCGGTTCGATGAGGCCCAAGGTATGCTTTTAGAAGTCCCCTGACGAGACGAAATTGTAATGCAAAATCAGAGTTTGAGCTCATGTGCTGCTATGTTTATGATTGTAGGCAGCGCGGCCGAGGTCGAAACCCTCAAGAGTGCCCTTGCTAAAGCCAAGAAGGAGGCGGAGGCAAGCAAAGCGGCCGCTGACAAAGCAGCTGTGGATTTAGAGGCCGAGCAGGTTACCCATCGCAATTATGAGGAACGGGTGATCGAGGTGGAACAGGCGCTTCAAGACGTCGCCAACAAGTGTGAGGCTCAAGAGGAGCGTAATAAAGCCCAAGCGGCCGAACTCAACAAGGCTCTTCAAGAGGCAAAGGATGTGCGGGGCGAGTCCCGAGCAGCTCGCGAGGAGATTAAGCAGGCCGGACAGATAGCGGCTGGTAAGCCTTTTCTTTTACAGAGTATATTTGGCGGTCGAAGATATACTTTGCTAAATCGACTGTGGAGTGCTCCAGACGCTTTTGCGGATCTCCCAAGGAGTACTGCTGATGCCGCCCAATATTTCCAGGCCCAAGACGGGTACGCGACGGAGAAGCTCTTCTGGTCGCAGTACTTGGCGCCAGAGCGACCAGTGATACGTCTCCATCGTATCTACTTTTCCAAAAACTTTTGCCCTTGTTTTGGACTCTAACTTGCATGATTTGAATGGAACTAACCCGGACTGACGCTGTTTTCAGCAGAATTGCCATGGTGTTATTTTTGTGCAGAAATAAAATTTTTCAGAATGACCTGAAACTTCATGGAGAATATTTTTGGAATTAATTAAATATACTGGCGAAAGATTCAAGGCCAGGGGGCCCACACCCTGTCCACGAGGGTGGGGGCGCGCCTACCCCCCTGGGCGCGCCCCCCTGCCTCGTGGGCCCCCTGGTGCTCCACCGACCTCAACTCCAACTCTATATATTCACGTTCGGGGAGAAAAAAATTAGAGAGAAGGATTCATCGCGTTTTACGATACGGAGCCGCCGCCAAGCCCTAATCTCTCTCAGGAGGGCTGAGCTGGAGTCCGTTCGGGGCTCCAGAGAGGGGAATCCGTCGCCATCATCATCATCAACCTTCCTCCATCGCCAATTTCATGATGCTCACAGCCGTGCGTGAGTAATTCCATCGTAGGCTTGCTGGACGGTGATGGGTTGGATGAGATTTACCATGTAATCGAGTTAGTTTTGTTAGGGTTTCATCCCTAGTATCCACTATGTTCTGAGATTGATGTTGCTATGACTTTGCTATGCTTAATGCTTGTCACTAGGGCCCGAGCGCCATGATTTCAGATCTGAACCTATTATGTTTTCATGAATATATTTGAGTTCTTGATCCTATCTTGCAAGTCTATAGTCACCTATTATGTGTTATGATTCGTTAACCCCGAAGTGACAATAATCGGGATACTTACCGGTGATGACCGTAGTTTGAGGAGTTCATGTATTCACTAAGTGTTAATGCTTTTGTCCGGTGAGGCCTTAATATCCCTTAGTTTCCAATAGGACCCCGCTGCCACGGGAGGGTAGGACAAAAGATGTCATGCAAGTTCTTTTCCATAAGCACGTATGACTATATTCGGAATACATGCCTACATTACATTGATGAGTCGGAGCTAGTTTTGTGTCACCCTATGTTATAACTATTGCATGAGGAATCGCATCCGACATAATTCTCCATCACCGATCCAATGCCTACGAGCTTTTCACATATTGTTCTTTGCTTAGTTACTTTACCGTTGCCACTGTTAGAATTACTACAAAACTGCTACTGTTACTTTTGCTACCGTTACCGTTACTTCCATACTACTTTGCTACTAAATACTTCGCTACAGATATTAAGTTATCCAGGTGTGGTTGAATTGACAACTCAACTGCTAATACTTAAGAATATTCTTTGGCTCCCCTTGTGTCGAATCAATAAATTTGGGTTGAATACTCTACCCTCAAAAACTGTTGCGATCCCCTATACTTGTGGGTTATCAAGACTATTTTCTGGCGCCGTTGCCGGGGAGCATAGCTCTATTCTTTGAGTCACTTGGGATTATATCCGCTGATCACTATGAGGAACTTGAAAGATGAGAAAAACCAAAATTTATCCCTCAACTACGAGGGGAGGTAAGGAATTGCCATCTAGCTCTGCACTTGATTCACCTCCTGTTTTGAGTAAACTTGCGACACCTAAACCTGCTTTTGCTATTAATTCTGATATGTCGCATGTTATTAATGATGCCACTTCTGCTATGCATGATGCTTATGATGAAACTACTTCTATGCTTGATACTACTGTGCCATTAGGTGAATTTCTTAATGAACAACTTGCTAGGGCTAGAGAGAATAAAATTATTGAAACTGATAATATTGATGAAAGTGATGATGAAGATTCTCCCCCTAGATATGAATTGCCTGTCGTGCCTGAGGGTTATGTTATGGATGAAGAAACTGCTAGAGACTTTCTTGCTTGCAATAATAGATATGATCTTAAGAAATTATTAGCTAAGCTGAAAGAAAAATCTTTGAATGCTAGAATGAAATATGACCCTGCTTTTGCTACTTCACCTATCTGTGTTACTGATAAGGATTATGATTTCTCTGTCGATCCTGAGATAATTACTTTGGTTGAATCTGATCCTTTCTATGGCTATGAATCTGAAACTGTTGTGGCACATCTTACTAAATTAAATGATATAGCCACCCTATTCACTAATGATGAGAAAACTCGTTACTACTTTATCCTCAAATTATTTCCGTTCTCATTAAAGGGTGATGCTAAAACATGGTTTAATTCTCTTGATCCTGGTTGTGTGAGTAGTCCCCAGGATATGATTTATTACTTCTCTGCTAAATATATTCCTCGCTCATAAGAAACAAGCTACTTTAAGGGAGATATATAATTTTGTGCAAATTGAAGAAGATAGTATCCCACATGCTTGGGGGAGGCTTCTCCAATTACTTAATGCTTTGCCTGATCATCCTCTCAAGAAAAATGAAATACTCGATATCTTTTATAATGGACTAACCGATGCTTCCAGAGACCACCTGGATAGTTGTGCTGGTTGTGTTTTCAGGGAAAGAACAGTTGGCCAAGCTGAATTGCTATTGAATAATATGTTGACTAATGAAAATAATTGGACACTTCCTGAACCAACTCCTAAACCAACTCCAAAGAAAAGGGGTATTCTATTTCCCAGTCCTGAAGATATGCAAGAGGCAAAGAAATCTATGAAAGAAAAAGGTATTAAAGCTGAAGATGTTAAGAATTTACCACCTATTGAAGAAATACATGGTCTTGATAACCCGACACAGGTAGTAAAGGTAAATTCTCTCTATAGATATAATAAAGCTGAAATCCCGTCTACTAAGTTTGCTAGCCAATGCTTGGATGAGTTTGATGATTTTATTGTTAAACAAGAAAACTTCAATGCTTATGTTGGTAGACAAGTGAAACGTAATGCTTATATGATTGAACACTTGAGTGATTATATGTCTAGAGTTAAAGATGAACTTAACTCATTAGTAAACATGCTTCTATGGTTACCACTCAAGTAGAACAAATGCTTAAAGCTGAAAATGATTTGCTCAATGAATTAAATAATAAGAAGAATGATAATGCTATTAGAGTTGTGACTAGAGGGGGTAAAATGACCCAGGAACCTTTGTATCCTGAGGGCCACCCAAAGAGAATTGAGCAGGATTCTCAGAGAACTAATGTTGATGCACCTAGTCCTTCTAAGAGGAAGAAAAAGAAAAATGATAGGACTTTGCATGCTTCTAGTGAACCTGTTGTTGACACACCTGAGAATCCCAATGATATTTCTATTTATGATGCTAAAACACAATCTGGTAATGAACATGAACGTAGTGATAATGTTAATGATGATGTTCATGTTGATGCTCAACCTAGCAATAACAATGATGTAGAGATTGAACCTGATGTTGATCTTGATAACCCACAATCAAAGAATCAACATTATAATAAGAGAGACTTTGTTGCTAGGAAGCACGGTAAAGAAAGAGAACCATGGGTTCAGAAACCCATGCCTTTTCCTCCTAAACCATCCAAGAAAAAGGGTGATGAGGATTTTGAGCGCTTTGCTGAAATGATTAGACCTATCTTCTTGCGTATGCGTATGACAGATATGCTTAAAATGAATCCTTATGCTAAGTATATGAAAGATATTGTTACTAATAAAAGAAAGATACAGGAAGCTGAAATTTCCACCATGCTTGCTAATTATACTTTTAAGGGTGGAATACCAAAGAAACTTGGAGATCCAGGGGTACCAACTATACCATGCTCCATTAAAAGAAACTATGTTAAAACTGCTTTATGTGATCTTGGAGCCGGTGTTAGTGTTATGCCTCTCTCTTCATATCGTAGACTTGATTTGAATAAGTTGACACCTACTGAAATATCTTTGCAAATGGCTGATAAATCAACCGCTATGCCTGTCGGTATTTGTGAGGATGTGCCTGTTGTGGTTGCAAACGTTACTATTTTAACGGACTTTATTATTCTTGATATTCCCGAGGACGATAGTATGTCGATTATCCTTGGTAGACCTTTTTTGAATACTGCAGGGGCTGTTATTGATTGCAACAAAGGCAATGTCACTTTTCATGTTAATGGTAATGAGCATACGATACACTTTCCGAGGAAACAACCTCAAGTCCACAGTATCAATTCTATTGGAAAAATTTCAACTATTACTATTGGAGGTTTTGAATTTCCTCTTCCTACTGTCAAGAAGAAATATGATATTCTTATTGTTGGGGATGTGCATATCCCTGTTGAGGTAACATATTGTTATTCGAAAATTCTCCAGTTTAATGCGATTCGGAATGAGTTTGTTAACAAGACTTGATCAACCTTGTTAGTGGATTCCTTTTGATGAGCATGAGATGGATGAAGTTAGAAAGCAAAACCTTCTGTACCCTCCTTTTACTTTCAGTTTTTTAGATTAAATAAAGAAAAAATAGTATTTTCTGTCCGTTTTCTGAATTATCCTTGCAAAAAATACCCCAAAAATAAAAGTTCTCCAAATGCCCCGAAAAATGAAATATGATTTTTTCTAGAATATTTGAGAATATCTGGCACTGAGAACACATCAGGGGAGCAAGCACCTGGCCACGAGGGTCCAGGGCACGCCCACCCCCTGGGCGCGCCCCCCTGCCTCGTGGGCCCCTGGTGGCCCCCTCCACTTATTCCAGCAACCACACACTCCTTCTTCCTCCCAAAAAAATCACCAACCAGCTCAAGCACGAGTTCTAGCTCATCTTGCTGCCATTTTCGATCTCCTTGCTCAAAGCTCCACTCACAAAACTGCTTTGGGGGATTGTTCTTCGGTATGTGACTCCTCCAACAGTCCAATTAGTTTTTGTTCTAGTGCTTTATTCATTACAAATTTTTGCTGCCTAGGTGACCCCTGTTCTTGAGCTTGCATGCCAAATTTATATGGTCCCAAGTAGTTCTAATGCATGATATAGCCTCTAGGCACTTGTGGGAGTAGTTGCTATCAATTTTGTTGAGTTTGGTTCACTTTTATTTTGAGTTACTAAAAATTTCAGAAGTTTTTTAGAGGAAGAAATATGTTTAGGAAAATGTACCAAGGTGGTTCTTCAAGGAAGCAATGACCCAGGCCTGCAATACGTGAGCCAGACCATGAACTACCAAGAGAAGCTCAAGTGAGGCCTTGTGAATGGCCGTCAGAAGATTTCATGGTCCGAGCAGGAATTAAGGAGGAATTTGACGCATATGTGCGTAATGCTGAACTCGAGGGCTTCATGCTAGATAAGTGCCCTCAGTATTATCACCTAACTGATTCCATTGTGAGAAGGCTCAAATTTACATCTTCACGCAATTCTCACACTGTCCTATTTGATCTCTATGGTAAATCTTATACTATGGACTTAGAAGATTCTAATACTGCTTGTAAACTTCCGCAATGGGGTAGTGCTAGTGAACCTTGCAAATCTGAGTTTAAAGATTTTCTTGCTAGTATCACTGTGGGGGAATCTAGAGAAATAACACAAGCTACCATAGGGAGCATTCATTTTCCTGCTATACATTATTTTGCTCTCTTTATAGGTAGATGCATAAACGGTAAGGATGAGGCATGTCACATGTGTGTTCCAGATCTTAGTGTTCTCAAGAGTGCTGTTTTAGGAGATAAACAATATAACTTGGGGGCCATTGTTGCACGAAGGTTGCATAATAATGGTTTAAATGGAGACTTGTTTGGTGGGATTTATGCAACCCGTGTGGCTAATTTTCTTGAGATACCCATACATGAAAATGATATGGAATTGCCTCCCGCTTATCTAGATTATGATGCTATGGTTCGCCATCAGTTTATTGAGAGGAATGAATAGCCTCTCCAGTACCGACTAATGTTTGACAGGCGCCGCACTGTCCATGTTGCTCTCCCTGCTCCTACTTTCTTTGACTTTCAGGAAAAAGGGAGATATATTATAACCAGGGAGGAGGCGAATGAGTATAAAAGGAGGACGGAGGCAGCTCGCCTCCAAGCTGCAGCTCATGAGGCAATAGCTGCTGCATCTCAATATGACCCCAACTACAACTTTAATCCTTGGTCATAGACCAACTTAGGCCAAAAGCCTAAGCTTGGGGGAGTACGTATTTTTCACTGACATTACATTCATGTTTACACACTCATTCTAGTTGTCGGTGCTCATACTTTTTCATTGTACTATCCATGCTAGTTTATTTCCTTTTTCTCGCTTTATTCTTGTGTGCTTGATTAACCTTAAGAAAAAACAAAAAAAATTAGTTGTAGCTTTTAGCTAGTTTACTTTCCATGCCTGTAGTAGTAATAATTAAAAGAAAACCCAAAAAGATTTCTTGTTCTTCTTTTGCTTGTTGGGAGCTTTCCCGTGTAAATAGTTTTATTTCCTTTCTTTTCTTTGGGGGTCGAGAGGAGAAGACCATAATGAAAATGTTGAGTGGCTCTTAAATGCATTATAGTTGATTTAACCGAGAGCCCATATTATCTTGTCTTCTCCTGTGTATTAAGATGCTTGCAGATTCCAGATTAGTCCAATGCACATGCACTATTATTATTATTATTATCCACATCGTTCGGTCGTGCAAGTGAAAGGCAATAATGATGATATATGATGGACTGATTGAGATGAGAAAAGCTGGTATGAACTCGACCTCTCTTGTTTTTGTAAATATGATTAGTTCATCGTTCCTGATTCATCCTATTATGAATGAAACATGTTTGCAATGACAATTAGAGATTATAGTGGCTTATGCCATGCTTAATTAGCTAGGAGTTTATAATGGTTTACCTTGCGTGCCAACATGCTATTAAAATGGTTGTGATGTGGTATGATCGGGTGGTATCCTCCTTTGAATGATTCAAGTGGCTTGACTTGGCACATGTTCACACATGTAGTTGAAACAAAATCAACATAGCCTCCACGATATTTATGCATGGTGGATTATGTCCTACTCATGCTTGCACTCAATGTTTATTAATTTTAATGCATGTTCATGACTGTTGTCGCTCTCTAGTTGGTTGCTTTCCAGTCTTTTTCTAACCTTCACTTGTACTAAGCGGGAATACTGCTTGTGCATCCACTTCCATAAACCCCAAAGTTATTCCATATGAGTCCACCATACCTTCCTATATGCGGTATCTACCTGCCGTTCCAAGTAAATTTGTATGTGCCAAACTCTAAACCTTCAAATGAAAATCTGTTTTGCATGCTCGAATAGCTCATGTATCAACTAGGGCTGTCTGTATCTTCCATGCTAGGTGGATTATTCTCAAGAGGAGTGGACTACGCTCCTCATTCACGAGAAAATGGCTGGTCACCGGGATGCCCAGTCCCATGTGAAGGAAATATGCCCTAGAGGCAATAATAAAGTTATTATTTATTTCCTTATTTCATGATAAATGTTTATTATTCATGCTAGAATTGTATTAACCGGAAACTTGATACATGTGTGAATACATAGACAAACATAGTGTCACTAGTATGCCTCTACTTGACTAGCTCGTTAATCAAAGATGGTTGAGTTTCCTAGCCATAGACATGAGTTGTCATTTGATTAACGGGATCACATCATTAGGAGAATGATATGATTGACTTGACCCATTCCGTTAGCTTAGCACTTGATCGTTTAGTATGTTGCTATTGCTTTCTTCATGACTTATACATGTTCCTATGACTATGAGATTATCCAACTCCCGTTTACCGGAGGAACACTTTGTGTGCTACCAAACGTCACAACGTAACTGGGTGATTATAAAGGTGCTCTACAGGTGTCTCCGAAGGTACTTGTTGGGTTGGCGTATTTCGAGATTAGGATTTGTCACTCCGATTGTCGGAGAGGTATCTCTGGGCCCACTCGGTAATGCACATCACTTAAGCCTTGCAAGCATTGCCGCTAATGAGTTAGTTGCGGATGATGTATTACAGAACGAGTAAAGAGACTTGCCGGTAACGAGATTGAACTAGGTATTGAGATACCGACGATCGAATCTCGGGCAAGTAACATACCGATGACAAAGGGAACAACGTATGTTGTTATGCGGTCTGACCGATAAAGATCTTCGTAGAATATGTAGGAGCCAATATGGGCATCCAGGCCCCACTATTGGTTATTGACAAGAGAGGTGTCTCGGTCATGTCTACATAGTTCTCGAACCCGTAGGGTCCGCACACTTAACGTTCGTTGACGATATAGTACTATGAGTTATGTATGTTGGTGACCGAATGTTGTTCGGAGTTTTGGATGAGATCACGGATATGACGAGGAACTCTGGAATGGTCCGGAAGTAAAGATTGATATGTGGATAGTAGTGTTTGATCTCCGGAAAGGTTCCGGAATCCATCGGAAGGGGTTCCGGATGTTTCCCGAAATGTTTGGGCACGAGAACACTTTATCTGGGCCAAAGGGGAAAGCCCACGAGGTTTTTGGAAAGCGCAAAAGGAAGTTTTGCGGAGTCCAGGGGCCAGACGCCAGGGTCCCTGGCGTCTGGGTCCAGACGCCGGGAACCCTGGCGTCTGGCCCTAGAGTCCGAGAAGGACTCTTGCCTTTCGGGTGAAACCGACTTCGTGGAGGCTTTTACTCCAAGTTTCAACCCCAAGGCTCAACATATAAATAGAGGGGTAGGGCTAGCACCCAAGAGACATCAAGAAACACCAAGCCGTGTGCCGGCAACCCCGTCCCCTCTAGTTTATCCTCCATCATAGTTTTCGTAGTGCTTAGGCGAAGCCCTACGGAGATTGTTCTTCACCAACACCGTCACCACGCCGTCGTGCTGCCGGAACTCATCTACTACTTCGCCCCTCTCGCTGGATCGAGAAGGCGAGGACGTCATCGAGCTGAACGTATGCAGAACTCGGAGGTGCCGTGCGTTCGGTACTTGGATCGGTCGGATCGTGAAGACGTACGACTACATCAACCGCGTTGATAAAACGCTTCCGCTTACGGTCTACGAGGGTACGTAGACAACACTCTCCCCTCTCGTTGCTATGCATCACCATGATCTTGCGTGTGCGTAGGAATTTTTTCGAAATTACTATGTTCCCCAACAGTGGTATCCGAGCCAGGTTTTATGCGTAGATGTTATATGCACGAGTAGAACACAAGTGAGTTGTGGGCGATATAAGTCATACTGCTTACCAGCATGTCATACTTTGGTTCGGCGGTATTGTTGGATGAAGCGGCCCGGACCGACATTACGCGTACGCTTACGCGAAACAAGTTCTACCGACGTGCTTTGCACATAGGTGGCTGGCGGGTGTCAGTTTCTCCAACTTTAGTTGAACCGAGTGTGGCTACGCCCGGTCCTTGAGAAGGTTAAAATAGTACTAACTTGACGAACTATCGTTGTGGTTTTGATGCGTAGGTAAGAACGGTTCTTGCTCAGCCCGTAGTAGCCACGTAAAACTTGC
Source organism: Aegilops tauschii subsp. strangulata (assembly GCF_002575655.3). Taxonomy (NCBI): domain Eukaryota; kingdom Viridiplantae; phylum Streptophyta; class Magnoliopsida; order Poales; family Poaceae; genus Aegilops; species Aegilops tauschii. The sequence continues at coordinate 153,980,912 of NC_053036.3, forward strand.
AACAACAAAGTAGAGGACGTCTAACTTGTTTTTGCAGGGCATGTTGTGATGTGATATGGTCAAGACGTGATGAGATATAAGTTGTTGTATGAGATGATCATGTTTTGTTGAAGTTGTCGGCAACTGGCAAAAGCCTTATGGTTGTCTCTTTATTGCATAAGATGCAAGCGCCAAATAATTGCTTTACTTTATCGCTATGCGATAGCAATAGTTGCAAGAGCAATAGTTGGCGAGACGACCATGTGACGACACATTGATATAGATCAAGATGATGGAGATCATGGTGTCATGCCGGTGACGATGGAGATCATGACGATGCTTTGGAGATGGAGATCAAAGGCACAAGATGATGATGGCCATATCATGTCACATATTATGATTGCATGTGATGTTTATCTTTTATACATCTTATTTTGCTTAGTTCGGCGGTAGCTTAATAAGATGATCTCTCACTAAAATTTCAAGGTATAAGTGTTCTCCCTGAGTATGCACCATTGCGAAAGTTCTTCGTGCTGAGACACCACGTGATGATCGGGTGTGATAGGTTCTACGTTCAAATACAATGGGTGCAAAATAGTTGCACACGCGGAATACTCAGGTTAAGCTTGACGAGGCTAGCATATAACAGATATGGCCTCGGAACACTGAGACCGAAAGGTCGAGCGTGAATCATATAGTAGATATGATCAACATAGTGATGTTCACCATTGAAACTACTCCATCTCACGTGATGATCGGACATGGTTTAGTTGATATGGATCACGTGATCACTTAGAAGATTAGAGGGATGTCTATCTAAGTGAGAGTTCTTAAGTAATATGATTAATTGAACTTAAATTTATCATGAACTTAGTCCTGATAGTATTTTTAAATTATGTTGTAGATCAATAGCTCGCGTTGTTGCTTCCCTGTGTTTATTTTTGATATGTTCCTAGAGAAAAATTATGTTGAAAGATGTTAGTAGCAAAGATGCGGATTGGATCCGTGATCTGGGGATTATCCTCATTGCTGCACAGAAGAATTATGTCCTTGATGCACCGCTAGGTGACAGACCTATTGCAGGAGCAGATGCAGACATTATGAACGTTTGGCTAGCTCAATATGATGACTACTTGATAGTTTAGTGCACCATGCTTAACGGCTTAGAATCGGGACTTCAAAGACATTTTGAACGTCATGGACCATATGAGATGTTCCAGGAGTTGAAGTTAATATTTCAAGCAAATACCCGAGTTGAGAGATATGAAGTCTCCAACAAGTTCTATAGCTAAAAGATGGAGGAGAATAGCTCAAGCAGTGAGCATGTGCTCAGATTGTCTGGGTACTACAATCGCTTGAATCAAGTGGGAGTTAATCTTCCAGATAAAATAGTGATTGACAGAATTCTCTAGTCACCATCACCAAGTTAGTAGAACTTCATGATGAACTATAGTATGCAAGGGATGATGAAGACAATTCCCAAGCTCTTTGTGATGCTGAAATCGACGAAGGTAGAAATCAAGAAAAACATCAAGTGTTGATGGTTGACAAGACCACTAGTTTCAAGAAAAGGGCAAACGGAAGAAGGGGAACTTAAAGAAGAACGGCAAGCAAGTTGCTGCTCAAGTGAAGAATCCCAAGTCTGGTCCTCAGCCCGAGACTAAGTGCTTCTACTGCAAAGGGACTGGTCACTAGAAGCGGAACTGCTCCAAGTATTTGGCGGATAAGAAGGATGGCAAAGTGAACAAAGGTATATTTGATATACATGTTATTGATGTGTACTTTACTAGTGTTTATAGCAACCCCGCGGTATTTGATACTTGTTCAGTTGCTAAGAGTAGTAACTCGAAATGGGAGTTACAGAATAAACATAGACTAGTTGAGGGTGACGATGTGTGTTGGAAGTAGTTCCAAGATTGATATGATCATCATCTCACACTCCCTATACTTTCGGGATTAGTGTTGAACCTAAATAAGTGTCATTTGGTGTTTGCGTTGAGCATGAATATGATTTGACCATGTTTATTTCAATACGATTATTCATTTAAGTTAGAGAATAATTGTTGTTCTTTTTAGATGAATAAAACCTTATATGGTTACACACCCAATGAAAATGGTTCGTTGGATCTCGATCGTAGTGATACACATATTCATAATATTTAAGCCAAAAGATGCAAAGTTAATAATGATAGTGCAACTTATTTGTGGCACTGCCGTTTAGGTCATATTGGTGTAAAGCGCATGAAGAAACTCCATGCCGATGGGATTTTGGAATCACTTGATTATGAATCACTTGATGCTTGCGAACCATGCCTTATGGGCAAGATGACTAAGACTGCGTTCTCCGGAACAATGGAGCGAGCAACTGACTTATTGGAAATAATACATACTGATGTATGTGATCCGATGAGTGTTGAGGCGCGCGGCGGGTATCGTTATTTTCTGACCTTCACATATTATTTGAGCATATATGGGTATATCTACTTGATGAAATATAAGTCTGAAACATTTGAAAAGTTCAAAGAATTTCAGAGTGAAGTGGAAAATCATCGTGACAAGAAAATAAGGTTTCTACAATCTAACCGCGGAGACAAATATTTGAGTTACGAGTTTGGTCTTCAATTAAAACAATGTGGAATAGTTTCACAAATTCGTGTCCAAACGTCATAACCGTACTTTATTGGATATAGTGCAAACTATGATGTTTCTTACCGATTTACCACTATAGTTTTGGGGTTATGCATTAGAGACAGCTGCATTCACGTTAAAAAAGCACCACCTGAATCCGTTGAGACGACACCGTATGAACTGTGGTTTAGCAAGAAACCTAAGCTGTCGTTTCTTAAAGTTTGGGGCGGCGATGCTTATGTGAAAAAGTTTCAAACTGATAAGCTCGGACCCAAATCGGAGAAGTACATCTTCATAGGATACCCAAACAAAATTGTTGGGTACACCTTCTATCATAGATCCAAAGGCAAATTCGTTGCCAAGAATGGATCCTTTCTAAAGAAGGAGTATCTCGTGAAAGAAGTGAGTGGGAGGAAAGTAGAACTTGATGAGGTAACTGTACCTGCTCCCTTATTGGAAAGTAGTTCATCACAGAAATCTGTTCCTGTGACTCCTACACCAATTAGTGAGGAAGCTAATGATGATGATCATGTAACTTCAGATCAAGTTACTACCGAACCTCGTAGGTCAACCAGAGTGAGATCCACACCAGAGTGGTACGGTAATCCTGTTCTAGAGGTTATGTTACTAGACCATGACGAACCTACGAACTAAGAGGAAGCGATGATGAGCCCAGATTCCGCAAAATGGCTTGAGGCCAAGAAATCTGAGATGGGATCCATGTATGAGAACAAAGTGTGGACTTTGGTTGACTTGCCCGGTGATCGGGAAGCCATAGAAAATAAATGGATCTTCAAGAGGAAGACGGACGCTGATAGTAGTGTTACTATCTACAAAGCTAGACTTGTCGGAAAAAGGTTTTTGACAAAGCTCAAGGTGTTGACTACGATGAGATTTTCTCACTCGTAGCGATGCTTAAGTCTGTCTGAATCATGTTAGCAAATTGCCACATTTTATGAAATCTGGCAAATGGATGTCGAAACTACATTCCTTAATGGATTTCTTAAAGAAGAGTTGTATATGATGCAACCAAAAGGTTTTGTCAATCCTAAAGGTGCTAACACAATATGCAAGCTCCAGTGATCCATCTATGGACTGGTGCAAGCATCTCGGAGTTGGAATATACGCTTTGATAAGTTGATCAAAGCATATAGTTTTATACAGACTTGCGGTGAAGCCTGTATTTACAAGAAAGTGAGTGGGAGCACTACAGCATTTCTGATTAGTATATGTGAATGACATATTCTTGATCGGAAATAATGTAGAATTATTCTGCAAAGCATAAAGGAGTATTTGAAAGGAGTTTTTCAAAGAAGGACCTCGGTGAAGCTGCTTACATATCGAGCATCAAGATCTATAGAGATAGATCAAGACGCTTGATAAGTATTTTCAATGAGTACATACCTTGACAAGATTTTGAAGTAGTTCAAAATGGAACAGTCAAAGAAAGAGTTTCTTGCCTGTGTTACAAGGTGTGAAATTGAGTAAGACTCAAAGCCCGACCACGGCAGAAGATAGAAAGAGAATGAAAGTCATTCCCTATGCCTCGGCCATAGGTTCTATAAAGTATGCCATGCTGTGTACCAGATCTATTGTATACCCTACACTGATTTTGGCAAGGGAGTACAATAGTGATCTAGGAGTAGATCACTAGACAACGGTCAAAATTATCCTTAGTGGAATAAGGATATGTTTCTCGATTATGGAAGTGACAAAAGGTTTGTCGTAAAGGGTTACGTCGATGCAAGTTTTGTCACTAATCTAGATGACTCTAAGTCTCGGTCTAGATACATATTGAAAGTGGGAGCAATTAGCTAGAGTGGCTCCGTACAGAGCATTATAGACATAGAAATTTGCAAAATACTTACGGATCTTAATGTGACAGACCCGTTGACTAAAATTATCTCACAAGCAAAACATGATCACACCTTAGTACTCTTTGGGTGTTAATCACATAGCGATGTGAACTAGATTATTGACTCTAGTAAACCCTTTGGGTGTTGGTCACATGACGATGTGAACTATGGGTGTTAATCACATGGTGATGTGAACTATTGATGTTAAATCACATGGCGATGTGAACTAGATTATTGACTCTAGTGCAAGTGGGAGACTGAAGGAAATATGCCCTAGAGGCAATAATAATGTTATTATTTATTTCCTTATTTCATGATAAATGTTTATTATTCATGCTAGAATTGTATTAACCGGAAACTTGATACATGTGTGAATACATAGACAAACATAGTGTCACTAGTATGCCTCTACTTGACTAGCTCATTAATCAAAGATGGTTGAGTTTCCTAGCCATAGACACGAGTTGTCATTTGATTAACGGGATCACATCATTAGGAGAATGATATGATTGACTTGACCCATTCCGTTAGCTTAGCACTTGATCGTTTAGTATGTTGCTATTGCTTTCTTCATGACTTATACATGTTCCTATGACTATGAGATTATGCAACTCCCTTTTACCGGAGGAACACTTTGTGTGCTACCAAACGTCACAACGTAACTGGGTGATTATAAAGGTGCTCTACAGGTGTCTCCGAAGGTACTTGTTGGGTTGGCATATTTCGAGATTAGGATTTGTCACTCCGATTGTCGGAGAGGTATCTCTGGGCCCACTCGGTAATGCACATCACTTAAGCCTTGCAAGCATTGCAACTAATGAGTTAGTTGCGGATGATGTATTACAGAACGAGTAAAGAGACTTGCCGGTAATGAGATTGAACTAGGTATTGAGATACCGACGATCGAATCTCGGGCAAGTAACATACCGATGACAAAGGGAACAACGTATGTTGTTATGCGGTCTGACTGATAAAGATCTTCGTAGAATATGTAGGAGCCAATATGGGCATCCAGGTCCCGCTATTGGTTATTGACAAGAGAGGTGTCTCGGTCATGTCTACATAGTTCTCGAACCCGTAGGGTCCGCACGCTTAACGTTCGTTGACGATATAGTACTATGAGTTATGTATGTTGGTGACCGAATGTTGTTCGGAGTTTTGGATGAGATCACGGATATGACGAAGAACTCCGGAATGGTCAAGAAGTAAAGATTGATCTGTGGATAGTAGTGTTTGATCTCCGGAAAGGTTCCGGAATCCATCGGAAGGGGTTCCGGATGTTTCCCGAAATGTTTGGGCACGAGAACACTTTATCTAGCCAAAGGGGAAAGCCCACGAGGTTTTTGGAAAGCGCAAAAGGAAGTTTTGCGGAGTCCAGGGTCCAGACGCCAGGGTCCCTGGCGTTTGGGTCCAGACGCTGGGAACCCTGGCGTCTGGCCCTGGAGTCCGAGAAGGACTCTTGCCTTTCGGGTGAAACCGACTTTGTGGAGGCTTTTACTCGAAGTTTGGACCCCAAGGCTCAACATATAAATAGAGGGGTAGGGCTAGCACCCAAGAGACATCAAGAAACACCAAGCCGTGTGCCGGCAACCCCGTCCCCTCTAGTTTATCCTCCGTCATAGTTTTCGTAGTGCTTAGGCGAAGCCCTGCGGAGATTGTTCTTCACCAACACCGTCACCACGCCGTCGTGCTGCCGGAACTCATCTACTACTTCGCCCCTCTTGCTGGATCGAGAAGGCGAGGACGTCATCGAGCTGAACGTGTGCAGAACTCGGAGGTGCCGCGCATTCGGTACTTGGATCGGTCGGATCGTGAAGACGTACGACTACATCAACCGCATTGATAAAACGCTTCCGCTTACGGTCTACGAGGGTACGTAGACAAAACTCTCCCCTCTCGTTGCTATGCATCACCATGATCTTGCGTGTGCGTAGGAAAAGTTTTGAAATTACCACGTGTCCCAACACCATGCTCAAACCAAATCAAAATAATTGCAAACAAAACTCCCCTAGGACTGTTGTTAGTTGGAGGCACCCGTTGTTTCGGGCAAGCCATGGATTGATGCTTGTTGGTGGTGGGGGAGTATAAACTTTACCATTCTGCTTGGGAACCGCCTATAATGTGTGTAGCATGGAAGATATCAAGATCTCTCGGTTGTTATGTTGACAATGAAAGTATGCTGCTCAAAATATTATTTATATCTATTTCAAAACCAAGCTCTGGCACCTCTACAAATCCCTGCTTCCCTCTGCGAAGGGCCTATCTATTTACTTTTATGTTGAGTCATCACCCTCTTATTAAAAAGCACCAGTTGGAGAGCACCGCTGTCATTTGCATCCATTACTATTAATTTATATTGAGTATGACTGTAGCGACCCGACCCGAATGGATCAAGTCTCTGTGCTTAAGTGTCATCCCTGGATCGGTATGCTGACACGCACAGTACTCGAGGATTTATAACAGAGGTAAATCACATGTATAAAGTAACATAAATACTATTACCTCAATCCAAATAGTGGAAGTAACAAGGTTGTGGATTCCCGTCAACACCAATGGCAAAGTTGAGTGTAGAAATCATAACCCTAACGTATCACTTACTCGTCGTAGATATCCTGCAACATGAAACGTTGCAGCCCGAAAACGGGTCAGCACATGGAATATGCTGGCAAATTCATACCATAGAGAAATGATGAACAAAGGCTATCACTACATGCATATATGGCTGGTGGAAGAGCTCTATGGTTATAATGTTTTTGCGAAAAGCCAAATTTTCCCTACTGCAAAGGAATAAATTTTATTTGACTATCATGGTGGTTGTTAAACATTGAGATGGTTGACAGCATCTCAATCCCAATTAAGTATCATCATTAACCCAACAAGATTAATTAAAGTAACATGATGAGATCAATATGAATATCCAAAGACCAGAGACTCAAAATTGTCCATAACCGGGGACACGGCTAACCATGATTAGTTTGTACACTCTGCAGAGGTTTGCGCACTTTTCCCCACAAGACTCGATCTCCTCCCTTGGGATTGTCGCACTATATGGTGTTTGAGAAACGGATGACCGAGACACAGTCTTTTAGAAGCATTAACTCTACCCCGGGTAGACAGTACCAACCTACATCCCCTACATCTGCTAGCCTACCACTGGAAGAGGTCATGCAACATACTCAACTATGCTAGAGCCCATAATAGCTTGTGGCTGCACACGGAAGTTTCTAGCATGAATAATCTTATGATCCCTTTGAGCCTGGGTGGCGGTCCATAGGAGAATCACCTGGAACCCCAGGATTTTAAAAAAAACAGGCAATCACTGGATAGCCCAGCTGCCTCAATCCACCCAGATGTGTATTTAAGTAGCCACCTTAAGTTGAACCATTAATTAACAATCTCACATCTGTCATGGAATACACTCAAACCCAATCCACGTCTACGAGCATAGCGTAGCAGTATAAGCAAAACGTAGAACTAACTCCCATGGTTTGAATGCAGGACAATAGGTTCCTACCTCATCAACTACTTCCCAATACCCACATGTTATCAATCCTACTCATGCAATGTTTGAGGGTGAAACTAATGCATAAAAACTGGGTATGGAAGGGGTATGATCAAAGTGTGAACTTGCCTGCAATGTTGATGAAGATGATTCGCACTCATAACTCTTGATAGTTCTACTCTCCACACTCCGTTCAATCTATCGTGAGCAAGCAATAGTAACAACACATAAGCAATCACTCAAAAGATCGGGAAGAACGAAGAAGACAGTTCGGAAAACATCAAAACCAAGCAAATAACTCTTGCAACATAAAACAATTTCTAACAGTACCAAAACTATGTGAATTTGGCCTTATCAGAAAGTTTAGGTCAAGAGCTTCGACTTGCAAAAAGAATCAACTAAATCGGAGTTATAAAACTCAAGTTATGATCAAATGAAGTTCAAAAACAAATCTGTTTGAATTCAAATTTTAAAACTTTCAAAAATATGTTTAAGTTGTTTTACTGGATAGAGGGGATCATAACGAAGAAGTGGGCGTTGGTTTCGTTGGATTTGGATAAACGGGTAAAAAGATGTGGTCGTTTGAAGACTAAGGACTAATCTATAAAACTTTAATCGCAGATAGGTCCCTGACAAAAAAATAACAGAAAAGGAAAAACCTAAAAAGCGAACGTTCGTTAACTAATTCTAAACAGAGAACGTTCGTTGAATACATCTAACTAAAAAAACTAAACCGGACTAAAAAGAAAAAACGAAAACTAAAAAAAAAAACAGATCGGGGTTATACCGGTTCGGCCGGCTTGGTGGTTTAGGCGGAGAAAACCGTCGGCGGGACGGCGAACAGCGGGCGGCGGCTCCGGTGAGTCCGGCGACGGGCGTCGGCGGCGGGGGCGAGGCGAGGCGGCGCGCGTGCGGCGGCGGCGGTAACAACGGCAGCAGCAGGCGGCGGCGACGAACCAAAGCGGCGGCGGCAGCTCGGATTGGGCACGGGCGGCGGCGGCGATATGCGGCGGCGGCAGCTCGGATGCGAGGCGAGGCGAGAGAGAGGGGCGGCTTTATAGGAGGGAGAGGCGGCGGCTCTTGCGTGCGGAAGGGGCAAAGGCGGACGCGGAGTCCGGTCGGACTCCGGCGGCGGCACTCCCGTGCGGGAGACGAACTCCTGCGGGAACTCGGGGACGGCGGGGCACTGGCGTGGGCCGGCTGGGCCGTGGCCTTGCGAGCTGGGCCGGCCCGGTCCGGTCGGTCCAGAGGGATTTTTTTAAAACATTTTTTCCAGAAAAACAAGAATAATAAAACAAAATAAAATAAGAATATTATATAGGCATATAATATATCAAAATTTTCAGAAAAAGATTTCCAACAACATGGACATTTTTGTGAAGTGAAATAAAATCCACAAAAATTTAAATAAAGCAAAGAGTGCTACTGTTCTAATAAAATCCAATAAAAATCATTTTAAAAATACCAAAATGATTTTCAAATTTATCTCTCTCCAATTTTCTGTTGTAGGGAATCATGTTACCCTAATTTCCATATATTTTATTTTTGGAGAAAAATAATTTGAATAAAACCCAAATAACTCCAAATTGAAAATAATTTTCTAAAGGATTTTAATTTGATCCTTTTAAACTTCCAACTCATATTTCATCTGTTTTGAAGAAGTCATTTTATCTTCTCTCAAGAAAATCATTGAGTTGCATGAAGTTTATGAATTGTAATGTTTCCAAATGAAATTCAAATATTTTCAAATACCCTTTCATTTAATTAAATGGAAGAAGTCATATCATCTTCGCTCAAGGGTTTTGTATTTGAAAAGAATTTGAATTCATGGAGATCAGCAAGCAAAGATGAAAGTTTGGGAAAGTCCTTTTATTCCCTCTCATTTAACTTTCAGAAAGTTTCGAGTTTCACCCAATTTCACACAATCAATCAAACAATCTATCTATTTAATATAACATTCCAAAATTTAGAATTTTGGGATGTTACAAACCTACCACCCTTAAAATGAATCTCGTCCTCGAGATTCGGAGAGGCTAGCAAGAAATAGGTTAGGGTCGGGGTCTTCTCAAAATCCGTCGATCATCACAGGGGGTCTGGGGTGCTACCACCCTTAGAAACATGGTTACGGTTCCATCAAAACTCATATACTCCATCCTTCTTGTTGACAGGGTCGGTCTTCTCAAATTCTCGGGAAAAATTCCTTCTCTGGCTCTTCCGGTAGCGGCATAACCTTTTCCTCAGTTCTTCTGTCCTTTCATCCTGATAAGGTTATTCGGAGACTGGGTCTTCTTAGCTGATGGGTCTGGTGCCAATACTAAACAACTATCGATATCTCATGGTGGTCAACCATTTATGGTTTCTCCTGCAGGAAATGTGTCTGGGTTGAACTTCACCGTATAACCTACGGTTGGCAAAAGCTGCCTTGTACAAGGGAAAATTGCTATACCATTCTAAGGTTCAAACAAGGTTTAATATCGTCGTCTCTCTACTATAGGCAAGTCACTCAGATTTTCCATCCCACATAGCAAGGAGAATAATAAGAGTAAGTCGGTATGGTGATCAATCCATCCCGCACCCAAATCATTACCTTGTATATGGTTTAGCGAATCTCGCATTCTAACACTCGGTCATCCTCACAAGCATTGCAGATTTTCTCTTGTCGACGAACCAGGTTCGGATAAATCCATGGATTCTGCAAGCCAAACAAACATCTATCGTTTCTTCACAACTCTCAGGTTTTACGTAAACTCCTATAAAATCGTCTATCGATAAAAATCGTAACTTCTTCCAGGGTTTTTCCTTCAGCAAGAATGTGCTTGCTTCTTGGCAGGTCCTGGATCCTGTGGGTTATGGCCCATCTCATCACTTGCAAACCTTGAACTCATCATCGGGGCAACTGATCATTATTCCAACATCCAACTTCCTAGCATACTTAAAATCCATCCAATGGTACTGTTTCTCTTCCTTCTATTGGTACCAAACTACGACGTGATTTTATGGAATTTCCATTGATCCATATTTCCAACATCATACCTCCTTTATATCCAATAGTAATTCATCTCTTCATCCTCGAGGGATATCCCACATACCGAGATAAAAATAACTTATACTTATGAAGTCCATACTCCACTTGGTGGAACATCATTATCCTTTCCAGGGTCAAGCGTCCTTACAGGGGAATATTGGCCATCTCTGCATGGCACTTCTTCAACTGGGAAACATGAAACACATCATGAACTCCTGACAGTCCTTCGGGTGACTCCAACTTGTAGGCCACTTCTCCCGTACGCTCCAAAACTCGTTATGGTCCTACAAATCTCGGGGCTAACTTTCCCTTAACTCCAAATCGTTTAATTCCTCGCAGAGGGGACACATGAAGACATGCGATGTCTCCAATTTCATGGACTACCTCCTTGCGTTTTTGAGTCTGCATAACTCTTCTGCCTGGACTGAGCTACCTTCAGTCTACCTAATCAACTTAACATTCTCTTCTGACTCCTTGATCACTTTTGGTCCAAACAACTGACGGTCTCTAACTTCATCCCACATCAACGGTGTCTGGCTCCTTCTCCCATACAAAGCTTCAAAAGGGGCCATCTTCAAACTGGCTTGGTAACTGTTGTTGTATGAGAACTCCGCGTAAGGTAGATTATCATCCCTACTAGATCCATAATCTAGCGCACACGCTCTCAACATGTCTTCCAGAATCTGATTGACTCTCTCGGTCTATCCATCTGTCTGCGGATGAAAGGCTGTACTGAACTCTAGCCTAGTACCCAAAGTCTGGTGCAGCTGATTCCAAAACTTTGAGGTAAACTGTGTTCCTCTATCTGATACGATGGTCCTCGAAACTCCATGCAGACATACGATCCTGGTCAAATATATCTTGGCCAAGTTCGCACTTGTATAGGTGGTTTTCACTGGGATAAAGTGAGCCACTTTGGTCAAGCGAATCAACTACTACCCAGATAGAATCATATCCCGATCGGGTTCTGGGAAATCCGGTAATGAAATCCATGCCAAGCTTATCCCACTTCCATTCGGGTATCGGCATAGGCTGTAGTAATCCGGCTGGCTTCTAATGCTCTGCCTTTACTCTCTGGCATACATCACCTACGACTACATACTCCGCAATATCCTTCTTCATACCAGTCCACCAGAAACGCTCCTTCAACTCCAAATACATCTTGGTGTTTCCAGGGCGAATCGAGTATGGTGAGTCATGAGCCTCCTAAAGTATTAACTTCCTGATGTTTGCATTATTGGGCACATATACACGGTCCTCGAACCATAAGGTGTCGTGCTCATCCTTACGAAAACCTTTGGCCTTTCCTTTGCTCATCCTCTCTTTTAACTCAGCAATCTCTTTGTCATCCTTCTGAGCTTCACGGATCTTTCCCAACAATGTAGACTGAACTTCCATAAGGCTTCAATTTCTGGGGCACAACTCGAGACTTTGGTAAATTCAACTTAAATTCTTTCCAAGTGGTTACTCCTTGCCATCCATTGGTGGTTTGGTACATCCTCCACCAAGTAGCAGCACCTCTTTCAAAGCACTGAAGAGCATGCTGGGTCATATCCTTTCCGGCTATAGGGTTATTCTCCATGTGATCCTCCATGTTCTGAATCCATCGGTCCATCTCCAATTGACTCATTGGTCCAGAAAATACAAGCTCATCTCCATTCATCCTCTATTGGGTCCATGGGTTTGGGGTGAGATAAGAGAGGTAGAGAGGGATACACACAATGCAAACAATAGTTTTTGAAAGACAGATTTTTATTTGTGGCTGTCGGAAAAACATCAAACAAATGACAGCTCACAATCGTCGCATCTAACGTAGGTATAACAGGGGTTTAGTCTTCTAAAGGTCAATAAATATTCAACGTCATCAAACTCTTCAAGTCTTGTTCATGCCTCAAATGGCTTATTCCAATCATGCTTGTCCTTCTTATGTTCTTTTGCCAGATCATCTCTGTTGACTCAAAGTCTCTCGTGACATCCTTGAATATTCTGGAGTTGCATTCCAAACTTCTGGGTTTCATCAACCTCGACATGGACCATGATCCTACTGTCCTTCAGTTCCTGATGAATCTTTGATGTCTCAAGGTTTTGCTCCTCTAGCTTGGCTACTTTCAGCTTCTGGGTCCTGAGTTCTTCACGAAACGCTTCCTTATCAAATACTGTTTCCTGAAGGTTCATCTTTAAACTTCCTGATGTAATGCTCCAGATCCTGGTGATACACCAGCTAAGGTTAAAACTTCGTCTTGCTGGTAGGTGCTCCATCAGCCTTCTACCATCCAATCCTTCCATGCATATGCATGCTTAACTCAGCACGGTGACAATAGCATAAGCGGGCGATAACATCATGGATAGCCGTGTTTCTTCCCTTGTCATTGCCATGAGCTATCATTCCATAGTTGATATCTCCTGCCTTAGGGTTTTCCTTGACAAAACTTTGTTTTCTAATGCTCCACGTTCCAGTCTTTCTCCGATACACCTTGATCTCGGGTATTGACGGCTTCCATAGTCTACCAACTTCCATAAGGGCAGCCATTCCTAGGTCATACAAATCTGGGAATTCTTTAGAGCCTTCAAATTCTCCTAGTCTTCAGAGTCTTCAACTGTTGTAGTTTCCATTATTCAGATGCACGGTAAAATCTCCTTCATTCCGTAGTGGTCGTGGTTGTCCGATATCTTGTAGTTCTTGGAGTGGTCTCATCAGTCGAATCTTCAAGTGGTCAATAGGGAAAAGGGATATGGTCTCACTAAAAGGGAATACTTGAATAAGCTCAGAAGAGAAGAGAGGTAAAAGATCTTTTTGAAAAAGAAAGTTTTAGGGAAATCCTTCCTATGGGCTTGCCAGTTTCTAGGGTCACGTCCTACAGTCAACATGTGCTCCGATACCATCTTGTAGCGACCCGATCCGAATGGATCAAGTCTCTGTGCTTAAGTGTCATCCCTGGATCAGTATGCTGACACGCACAATACTCGAGGATTTATAACAGAGGTAAATCACATGTATAAAGTAACGTAAATACTATTACCTCAATCCAAATAGCGGAAGTAACAAGGTTGTGGATTCCCATCAACACCAACGGCAAAGTTGAGTGTAGAAATCACAACCCTAACGTATCACTTACTCGTCGTAGATATCCCGCAACATGAAACGTTGCAGCCCGAAAACGGGTCAGCACATGGAATATGCTGGCAAATTCATACCATAGAGAAATGATGAACAAGGCTATCACTACATGCATATATGGCTGGTGGAAGAGCTCTATGGTTATAATGTTTTTGCGAAAAGCCAAATTTTCCCTACTGCAAAGGAATAAATTTTATTTGACTATCATGGTGGTTGTTAAACATTGAGATGGTTGACAGCATCTCAATCCCAATTAAGTATCATCATTAACCCAACAAGATTAATTAAAGTAACATGATGAGATCAATATGAATATCCAAAGACCAGAGACTCAAAATTGTCCATAACCGGGGACACGGCTAACCATGATTAGTTTGTACACTCTGCAGAGGTTTGCGCACTTTTCCCCACAAGACTCGATCTCCTCCCTTGGGATTGTCGCACTATATGGTGTTTGAGAAACGGATGACCGAGACACAGTCTTTTAGAAGCATTAACTCTAACCCCGGGTAGACAGTACCAACCTACATCCCCTACATGTGCTAGCCTACCACTGGAAGAGGTCATGCAACATACTCAACTATGCTAGAGCCCATAATAGCTTGTGGCTGCACACGGAAGTTTCTAGCATGAATAATCTTATGATCCCTTTGAGCCTGGGTGGCGGTCCATAGGAGAATCACCCGGAACCCCGGGATTTAAAAAAAACAGGCAATCACTGGATAGCCCAGCTGCCTCAATCCACCCAGATGTGTATTTAAGTAGCCACCTTAAGTTGAACCATTAATTAACAATCTCACATCTGTCATGGAATACACTCAAACCCAATCCACGTCTACGAGCATAGCGTAGCAGTATAAGCAAAACGTAGAAGTAACTCCCATGGTTTGAATGCAGGACAATAGGTTCCTACCTCATCAACTACTTCCCAATACCCACATGTTATCAATCCTACTCATACAATGTTTGAGGGTGAAACTGATGCATAAAAACTGGGTATGGAAGGGGTATGATCAAAGTGTGAACTTGCCTGCAATGTTGATGAAGATGATTTGCACTCATAACTCTTGATAGTTCTACTCGCCACACTCCGTTCAATCTATCGTGAGCAAGCAGTAGTAACCACACATAAGCAATCACTCAAAAGATCGGGAAGAACGAAGAAGACAGTTCGGAAAACATCAAAACCAAGCAAATAACTCTTGCAACATAAAACAATTTCTAACAGTACCAAAACTATGTGAATTTGGCCTTATCAGAAATTTTAGGTCAAGAGCTTCGACTTGCAAAAAGAATCAACTAAATCGGAGTTATAAAACTCAAGTTATGATCAAATGAAGTTCAAAAACAAATCTGTTTGAATTCAAATTTTAAAACTTTCAAAAATATGTTTAAGTTGTTTTACTGGATAGAGGGGATCATAACGAAGAAGTGGGCGTTGGTTTCGTTGGATTTGGATAAACGGGTAAAAAGATGTGGTCGTTTGAAGACTAAGGACTAATCTATAAAACTTTAATCGCAGATAGGTCCCTGACAAAAAAATAACAGAAAAGGAAAAACCTAAAAAGCGAACGTTCGTTAACTAATTCTAAACAGAGAACGTTCGTTGAATACATCTAACTAAAAAAACTAAACCGGACTAAAAAGAAAAAAGAAAAACTAAAAAAAACGGATCGGGGTTATACCGGTTCGGCCGGCTTGGTGGTTTAGGCGGAGAAAACCGTCGGCGGGACGGCGAACAGCGGGCGGCGGCTCCGGTGAGTCCGGCGACGGGCGGCGGCGGCGGGGGCGAGGCGAGGCGGCGCGCGTGCGGCGGCGGCGGTAACAACGGCAGCAGCAGGCGGCGGCGGCGAACCAAAGCGGCGGCGGCGGCTCGGATTGGGCGCGGGCGGCGGCAGCGATATGCGGCGGCGGCGGCTCGGATGCGAGGCGAGGCGAGAGAGAGGGGCGGCTTTATAGGAGGGAGAGGCGGCGGCTCTTGCGTGCGGAAGGGGCAAGGCGGACGCGGAGTCCGGTCGGACTCCGGCGGCGCCGCTCCCGTGCGGGAGACGAACTCCTGCGGGAGCTCGGGGACGGCGGGGCACTGGCGTGGGCCGGCTGGGCCGTGGCCTGGCGAGCTGGGCCGGCCCGGTCCGGTCGGTCCAGAGGGATTTTTTTAAAACATTTTTTTCCAGAAAAACACGAATAATAAAACAAAATAAAATAAGAATATTATATAGGCATATAATATATCAAAATTTTCAGAAAAAATTTCCAACAACATGGACATTTTTGTGAAGTCAAATAAAATCCTCACAAATTTAAATAAAGCAAAGGGCGCTACTATTCTAATAAAAGCCAATAAAAATCATTTTAAAATTACCAAAATGATTTTCAAATTTATCTCTCTCCAATTTTCTGTTGTAGGGAATCATGTTACCCTAATTTCCATATATTTTATTTTTGGAGAAAAATAATTTGAATAAAACCCAAATAACTTCAAATTGAAAATAATTTTCAAAAGGATTTTAATTTGATCCTTTTAAACTTGCAACTCATATTTCATCTGTTTTGAAGAAGTCATTTTATCTTCTCTCATGAAAATCATTGAGTTGCATGAAGTTTATGAATTGAAAATTTCCAAATGAAATTCAAATATTTTCAAATACCCTTTCATTTAATTAAATGGAAGAAGTCATATCGTCTTCGCTCAAGGGTTTGTATTTGAAAAGAATTTGAATTCATGGAGATCAGCAAGCAAAGATGAAAGTTTGGGAAAGTCCTTTTATTCCCTCTGATTTGACTTTCAGAAAGTTTCGAGTTTCACCCAATTTCACACAATCAATCAAACAATCAAACAATCTATCTATTTAATATAACATTCCAAAATTTAGAATTTTGGGATGTTACAATGACTGGATCTCTTTTACCATGAATTACAATGTTTAGTCAGTCCTTGATCTTCAGAGGTGCTCTGCATTTATGTTTTGCGGTCTCAGAAAGGGCTAGCGAGATACCATCTTGTTATATCATATTATGATTGTTTTGAGAAAGTGTTGTCATCTGAGATTTGTTATTATTGCTCGCTAGTTGATTATGCCATTGATATGAGTAAATGTGAGACCTAAATGTTATTGTGAATATGGTTAGTTCATAATCTTTGCTGAAAACTTGAATGCTGGCTTTACATATTTACAACAACAAGAGCAAACAAAGTTTGTAAAAGTTTTTCTTTATCATTTTCAGTTTGTCAACTGAATTGCTTGAGGACAAGCAAAGGTTTAATCTTGGGGGAGTTGATACGTCTCCATCGTATCTACTTTTCCAAAAGCTTTTGCCCTTGTTTTGGACTCTAACTTGCATGATTTGAATGGAACTAACCCGGACTGACGCTGTTTTCAGCAGAATTGCCATGGTGTTATTTTTGTGAAGAAATAAAAGTTCTCGGAATGACCTGAAACTTCACGGAGAATATTTTTGGAATTAATAAAAAATACTGGCGAAAGAATCAAGGCCAGGGGGCCCACACCCTGTCCACGAGGTTGGGGGCGCGCCTACCCCCCTGGGCGCGCCCCCCTGCCTCGTGGGCCCCCTGGTGCTCCACCGACCTCAACTCCAACTCTATATATTCACGTTCGGGGAGAAAAAAAATTAGAGAGAAGGATTCATCGCGTTTTACGATACGGAGCCGCTGCCAAGCCCTAATCTCTCTCAGGAGGGATGATCTGGAGTCCGTTCGGGGCTCCGGAGAGGGGAATCCGTCGCCATCATCATCATCAACCTTCCTCCATCACCAATTTCATGATGCTCACCGCCGTGCGTGAGTAATTCCATCGTAGGCTTGCTGGACGGTGATTTGTTGGATGAGATTTACCATGTAATCGAGTTAGTTTTGTTAGGGTTTGATCCCTAGTATCCACTCTGTTCTGAGATTGATGTTGCTATGACTTTGCTATGCTTAATGCTTGTCACTAGGGCCCGAGTGCCATGATTTCAGATCTGAACCTATTATGTTTTTATGAATATATTTGAGTTCTTGATCCTATCTTGCAAGTCTATAGTCACGTATTATGTGTTATGATCCGTTAACCCCGAAGTGACAATAATCAGGATAATTACCGGTGATGACCGTAGTTTGAGGAGTTCATGTATTCACTAAGTGTTAATGCTTTGGTCCGGTACTCTATTAAAAGGAGGCCTTAATATCCCTTAGTTTCCAATAGGACCCCGCTGCCATGGGAGGGTAGGACAAAAGATGTCATGCAAGTTCTTTTCCATAAGCACGTATGACTATATTCGGAATACATGCCTACATTACATTGATGAATTGGAGTTAGTTTTGTGTCACCCTATGTTATAACTATTGCATGAGGAATCGCATCCAACATAATTCTCCATCACCGATCCAATGCCTACGAGCTTTTCACATATTGTTCTTTGCTTAGTTACTTTACCGTTACTTTACTGTTACTTTTGCTACCGTTACCGTTACTTCCATACTACTTTGCTACTAAATACTTCGCTGCAGATATTAAGTTATCCAAGTGTGGTTGAATTGACAACTCAACTCCTAATACTTAAGAATATTCTTTGGCTCCCCTTGCGTCGAATCAATAAATTCGGGTTGAATACTCTACCCTTGAAAGCTGTTGCGATCCCCTATACTTGTGGGTTATCAACCAGCACTATTGAACAATCAGATGATGCAGCTGGCGGAGCTGCACAGGATGTCCGGTTTGGCCATGAAGGACATCATAGTCCGGCTGTGGCCAGCCGGACCCATTCCGAGTAGCTACTTCGGCCTAGTCAAGCGACTCGGCGACGCCTTGCCCCGAATAGAGGCAGTGAAGCGCTCAACATGCATTGAGGGTGCGTAGATGGCCTTTGCCCGTGTCAAGATGCACTGGGCGAAGATGGAGGCCGCCGATGTGGCAGTTGAGGGTCCACCCGGAGGCTAGGTCCACCACAAGCCGGAGTGCTACTTCGATGATGTCCTTGAGGGTGCCCGTTTGATAGAGGGTCAATGCTCAAAGGATATAATGTTCTAGTAAATGTGTCCGAGCTACCCAGACATTGTATTATAAACCGAGGCTTTTGTAATATATTTGTGCCTATTATCTTAAATTGCTTTTCCTCTTGTGCGACCATTTTTATCTTTGAGAGTTTGCCAGTCATCAGCTTCAGCCCCCACGTAGATACTACGGGGCTGTTCGGGATAGCACGTAGACACACTTGACCCAACGTCTTGGCCCGTAAAGGAGGTGTTAGTGCGGCGAACCAATCGGACTACGGCTTTATCACTCTCACTTAGCCATAGGAGCTTAACAATGGGACTTTAAGATAGCCCCTGGTGCGCGTGCAAAGCCAGTCCTTCGTGTGATACGGAAGAAATCGCTAGAGATTTAATAGGTCGCCGAATTGCGGACCAGCTCTCGCCGCATCAAGACAATCAGTTTTCGTCTTTCTCTACTGAGGTGCTTGACCGGGCCAGCCGGAAACACAATCGCAGTAGTTCTCCCTTTGCTACCTTAGCCGAATACGGAACGTAAGGTAGCAAGCACAGGAGCCGGGCAACCCAACTATTGACCAAAGACGTGATTCGGAGCCGATGCATATAATGCAATATTCGGGACGCTGAAGTGTACTCTGAGAGTGTTCGGACTTTCTATTGTTAAAGATACATATATGGCTTGAATAGAGCCCCTGGCAATTTAAGTCGTACCAAGGTGTATATGCCAATTTGGACGTGAAGTGGAAAAACAAATTGAAAAATAAGCCAATACCGAATAGGGTTGGGCCAAACTGTTTCCATTATAGTCTAATTGGTACGTCAAGACATATTTTTATAGAAGATGCGATGAGCATCATGGCTTTTTACATGCCGAGGGTGAGGGAAAGCTATATATAGTTCCTAAAATTAAAAAGATGATCTTGAAGATCCTTTGGACACTCTGCCGCACGTCTGCGCCGCTTTTCGCCTTGGTCTATGATCCTTTGAGAGGATCAAAAAATCGAGTATGCATAAGGGGCCTAGAAGGGGGCCCTTATTACCACCAGAAATTGATGTGGGTTGTAAAGAACCTGAAAAATAAAAACAAGAAGAAAAAGGGTGGAACAATATGGAGGTCCGGATAGGGTCGAGCCGTTCCACGGACCTTATGTTTAGCATGCCTCCGTCCTTTCCCATGGTATTTTTAACGCGTAGTTATGTACGCGCGGTACATATGCCGCTATCAGGCTGGGGCATTGACGGAGGCCGAATTGGTAATCTAGCTCTGGATGAGCCGGACTGTCGTTCTGCAAGGTAGACCGGACTCGTTTAACAGTGTCCGGGGGCTTAACTGCCAGTGTAGTATTCGGCTTACCGAGGCCACCCTGCACCTCAGCTGCGAGGGCCGCGGTATGCTCCTCTGTACGGAGGGAGCACTCCATGTTTCCATTGACTGTTATAATGCCACTTGGTCCAGGCATCTTGAGCTTTAAATAAGCGTAGTGTGGGACTACATTGAAACGGGCGAAAGCAGTTCGTCGGAGTAGTGCGTGGTAGCCACTGCGGAACGAGATGATGTCGAAGATCAGGTCTTCGCTCCAGAAGTTATCCGGTGAGCCGAAGACGACTTCCAACGTTATGGATCCTGTGCAACAGGCCTCTACACCGGATATTACCCCTTTAAAGGTGGTCTGAGTGGGCTTCATTCTTAATGGATCAATGCCCATTTTACGGACGGTGTCCTGATAAAGCAGATTGAGGCTGCTGCCGCTGTCCATGAGGACTCGCGTGAGGTGGAATCCGTCAATGATTGGATCAAGGACCAATGCAGCCGAACCTCCATGACGGATACTGGTCGAATGGTCTCTGCGATCAAATGTGATCGGACAAGCTGACCACGGATTAAATTTTGGGGCGACTGGCTCTATGGCGTAGACGTCCCTTAACGCACGCTTGCGCTCCCGCTTAGGGATATGAGTAATGTAGATCATGTTCACCGTTTTGACCATTGGGGGGGGGGATTTCTTCTGTCCCCCTGTGTTTGGTGGGTGAGGCTCTTCATCATCATCCTCGCTTGGCGGCCCTTTCCCCTTGTGTTCGGCGTTGAGCTTGCCGGCCTGGTTAAAGACCCAACAATTTCTGTTGGTATGATTAGCAGGCTTATCGGGGGTGCCATGAATCTGGCAAGGCCGATCGAGTATTCTGTCCAAACTAGATGGACCATCTCTGTTTCCTTTGAATGGCTTCTTCCGTTGACCGGGCTTAGAGCCACTGAATCCGGCGTTGACCGCCGTGTCTTGGGTACCGTTGTTATTGCTTCGACGCTTGTGCTTGTTGCGTCGTGGCTTGCCATTACCATCCCTGGCTTCGGAGGAGCCAGGGTTGCTAGTGCTATTGCTTCTACGAGCCAGCTAGATATCTTCTCCCGTGCAAAATTGGGTCATAAGTGCGGTAAGGGCTGCCATGGACTTCGGCTTTTCTTGGTCGTGGTGTCGGGCGAGCCACTCATCTCGAACGCTGTGTTTAAAGGCCGCGAGGGCTTCGGCGTCCGGATGATACGTCTCCAACGTATCTATAATTTTTGATTGTTCCATGCTATTATATTATCTGTTTTGGACGTTTAATGGGCTTTATTATACACTTTTATATTATTTTTGAGACTAACCTACTAACCAAAGGCCTAGTGCAAATTGCTGTTTTTTTGCCTATTTCAGTGTTTTGAAGAAAAGAATATCAAACGGAATCCAAACGGAATGAAAACTTCGGGAGAGTTATTTTTGGAACAAACGCAATCCAGGAGACTTGGAGTGCAAGTCAAGCAAGCAACGAGGCGGCCACGAGGCAGGGAGGCGCGCCCAGGGGGTAGGCGCGCCCCCCACCCTCATGGGCCCCTCGTGGCTCCACCGATCTACTTCTTTCGCCTATATATACTCATATACCCCGAAAACATCCGAGAGCACCACGAAACCCTATTTCCATCGCCGCAACCTTCTGTACCCGTGAGATCCCATCTAGGGGACTTTTCCGGCGCTCCGCCGGAGGGGGAATCGATCACGGAGGGCTTCTACATCAACACCATAGCCTCTCCGATGATGTGTGAGTAGTTTACCATAGACCTTTGGGTCCATAGTTATTAGCTAGATGGCTTCTTCTCTCTCTTTGGATCTCAATACAAAGTTCTCCTCGATTCTCTTGGAGATCTATTCGATGTAATTCTTTTTGCGGTGTGTTTGTCGAGATCCGATGAATTGTGGGTTTATGATCAAGATTATCTATGAACAATATTTGGTTCTTCTCTGAATTCTTATATGTATGATTTGTTATCATTGCAAGTCTCTTCGAATTATCAGTTTGGTTTGGCCTACTATATTGATCTTTCTTGCCATGGGAGAAGTGCTTAGCTTTGGGTTCAATCTTGCGATGTCCTTTCCTAGTGACAGCAGGGGCAGAAAGGCACGTATTGTATTGTTGCCATCGAGGATAAAAAGATGGGTTTTATATCATATTGCTTGAGTTTATCCCTCTACATCATGTCATCTTCCCTAATGCGTTACTCTGTTCTTATGAACTTAATACTCTAGATGCTTGCTGGATAGCGGTTGATGTGTGGAGTAATAGTAGTGGATGCAGAATCGTTTCGGTCTACTTGTCGCGGACGTGATGCCTATATACATGATCATGCCTAGATATTCTCATAACTATGCACTTTTCTATCAATTGCTCGACAGTAATTTGTTCACCCACTGTAGAATTTGCTATCTTGAGAGAAGCCACTAGTGAAACCTATGGCCCCCGGGTCTATCTTCTATCATATTATTTTCCTATCAATTTACTATTTCTACCGTTATTTATTTTGCAATCTTTACTTTCCAATCTATATCATAAAAATACGAAAAATATTTACCTTATTATCTCTATCAGATCTCACTTTTGCAAGTGGCCGTGAAGGGATTGACAACCCCTTTATCGTGTTGGTTGCAAGGTTCTTATTTGTTTGTGTGGGTACAAGGCGACTTGTGTGTAACCTCCTACTGGATTGATACCTTGGTTCTCAAAGACTGAGGGAAATACTTACGCTACTTTGCTGCATCACCCTTTCCTCTTCAAGGGAAAAACCAACGCATGCTCAAGAGGTAGCAAGAAGGATTTCTGGCGCCGTTGCCGGGGAGGCTTACGCTAAGTCAAGTCAAGTCAAGACATACGAAGTACCCATCACAAACTCTTATTCCTCGCATTACATTATTTGCCATTTGCCTCTCGTTTTCCTTTCCCCCACTTCACCTTTGCCGTTTTATTTGTCCTCCTTTTCCGTTCGCCTCTTTTTCGCTTGCTTCTTGTGTCGCCGTCTGTTAGATCGTTTGCTGTCATGGCTAGTCCTTCTATCATTGTTAGTACTAAGTTCTTAATTTTAAACAAAGGGGGGGGGGAGAAAATCTAAAAGATGATTGGCATAGAATTTACAATGCTCAGAATAGATCTACTAGGAAGCAATCTACTTCCGTTCTTCTTCGCAATTTTTATGTAGGCATCACTCCTTGGAACAGATATATTCTTGATACCATTATCGGAGGGAATTTCTTGGGTAGCCATACTTTTGATTCTTATAATGCTATGTTAGATTTGTTTGGCCCACCACCTCTTTTGGTTAATGGAACTATTTTAACTTTGGAACATGTGATGCAAAGGCTTGAAATTATTGAAAATAAGGTTGCCACTGTAGAGTTGATTGAAAATTTGGATAAAAAGATCCACAACCAAATTACCCAATATGAATCTAAGGTAGGAGTTACTCTGATTTTTTTAAAGAAAAGGAACCTATAATTAACGAAAGAATAGATCAAGATTCCACAAGAATTGATAAACTTGAGGATATTATTACCAACTTAGGGTCTGCCTTTTCGTCCATGAAAAATACCCCAAATCCTCCTACTACTAAAGTTACCAAATTGATGTATGTTCCTAAAAATAAGGGTGAATCTTCTAGTAAGGAAAATGCGGATCTCAAATCCGTAAGTGTTCACACCAACTTTTTCGCTATCATTAAGGAACCTTTTGCAACAAATGAATTTCTTGATTTCTTGCCTAGGAGTTTGATCATTAACAAAAGGAAGGAAACTCCTAAGGGGTATAAGTGTTCTATTTAAGAATTTCCAACCAAAGATGATAATACCTAGATCTATTCTTGCCTTTATGCCTAGCTAGGGGCGTTAAACGATAGCGCTTGTTGGGAGGCAACCCAATTTTATTTTTGTTTCTTGCTTTTTGTTTATGTTTAGTAATAAATAATTCATCTATCTTCTGTTTAGATGTGGTTTTATGTTTTAAATTAGTGTTTGTGCCAAGTAGAACCTTCGGGAAGACTTGGGTGAAGTATTTATGATCTTGCTGTAAAAAACAGAAACTTTAGCGCTCACCAGATTAGCTGCCATTTTTTACTGGAGAGTGATTTTAGGTTGATTCTTCTTTCAGATGATTACCAGACAAATTACTCACGTCCACCAATTTATTTCAGAATTTTTGTAGTTACAGAAGTATACGTTTGATACAGATTACTACAGATTGTTCTGTTTTTGACAGATTCTGTTTTTCATGTGTTGTTTGCTTATTTTGATGAATCTATGGCTAGTATAGGGGGGTATGAACCATAGAGAAGTTGGAATACAGTAGTTTTAACACCAATATAAATAAATAATGAGTTCATTACAGTACCTTAAAGTGGTAATTTGTTTTCTTATACTAACGGAGCTCATGAGATTTTGTGTTGAGTTTTGTGTTGTGAAGTTTTCAAGTTTTGGGTAAAGATTTGATGGATTATGGTATAAGGAGTGGCAAGAGCCTAAGCTTGGGGATGCCCAAGGCACCCCAAGGTTAAATTCAAGGATAACCAAAAGCCTAAGCTCGGGGATGCCCCGGAAGGCATCCCCTCTTTCGTCTTCGTCTATCGGTAACTTTACTTGAGGCTATATTTTTATTCACCACATGATATGCGTTTTGCTTGGAGCGTCTTGTATGATTTGAGCCTTTGCTTTTTAGTTTAACACAATCATCCTTTCTGTACACACCTTTTGGAGAGACACACATGAATCGGAATTTATTAGAATACTCTATGTGCTTCACTTATATCTTTTGAGCTAGATAATTTTGCTCTAGTACTTCACTTATATCTTTTAGAGCATGGTGGTGGTTTTATTTTATAGAAATTATTGATCTCTCATGCTTCACTTATATTATTTTGAGAGTCCTTTAGAACAGCATGGTAATTTTCTTTGGCTATAAAATTAGTCCTAATATGATAGGCATCCAAGATGGGTATAATAAAAACTTTCATAAAAGTGCATTGAATACTATGAGAAGTTTGATACTTGATGATTGTTTTGAGATATGAAGATGGTAATATTAGAGTCATGCTAGTTGAGTATTTGTGAATTTGAGAAATACTTGTGTTGAAGTTTGCAAGTCCCGTAGCATGCACGTATGGTAACCGTTGTGTGACAAATTTGAAACATGAGGTGTTCTTTGATTGTCATCCTTATGAGTGGCGGTCGGGGACGAGCGATGGTCTTTTCCTACCAATCTATCCCCCTAGGAGCATGCGCGTGGTTTTGATGACTTTTAGATTTTTGCAATAAGTATGTGAGTTCTTTATGACTAATGTTTTGTCCATGGATTATACGCACTCTCACCTTTCCATCATTGCTAGCCTCTTCGGTACCGTGCATTGCCCTTTCTCACCTTGAGAGTTGGTGCAAACTTCGCCGGTGCATCCAAACCCCGTGATACGATACGCTCTATCACACATAAACCTCCTTATATCTTCCTCAAAATATCCACCATACCTACCTATTATGGCATTTCCATAGCCATTCGGAGATATATTGCCATGCAATTTTCCACTGTTTCATTTATCATGACACGCTTCATCATTGTCATATTGCTTTGCATGATCATGTAGTTGACATCATATTTGTGGCGTGCATAATTTTTCATACATTTCACTCTTGATTCATTGCTCATCCCGGTACACCACCGGAGGCACTCATATAGAGTCATATTTTGTTCTAGTATCGAGTTGTAAATAAATAGAAGTGTGATGATCATCACTAATAGAGCTTTGTCCCAAATAAAAAAAGAGAGAGAAAGGCCAAATAAAAAAAGGAAGGCCCAAAAAAAAAGGAAAAAACAAAAAAAAGAAATAAAAGGGACAGTGCTACTATCCTTTTTTTCCACACTTGTGCTCCAAAGTAGCACCATGATCTTTATGATAGAGAGTCTCTTGATTTGTCACTTTCATATACTAGTGGGAATTGTTCATTATAGAACTTGACTTGTATATTCCAACAATGGGCTTCCTCAAATGCCCTAGGTCATCGTGAGCAAGCAAGTTGGATGCACACCAACTTAGTTCCTTTTGTTGAACTTTCATACATTTATAGCTCAAGTGCATCCGTTGCATGGCAATCCGTACTCCTTGCATTCACACCAATTGATGGGCATCTCCCTAGCCCGTTGATTAGCCGCGTAAATGTGAGACTTTCTCTTTTTTGTCTTCTCCACACAACCCCCATCATTATACTCTATTCCACCCATAGTGGTATGTCCATGGCTCACACTCATGTATTGCGTGAAAGTTGAAAAAAGTTTGAGATTACTAAAGTATGAAACAATTGCTTGGCTTGTCATC
Source organism: Aegilops tauschii subsp. strangulata (assembly GCF_002575655.3). Taxonomy (NCBI): domain Eukaryota; kingdom Viridiplantae; phylum Streptophyta; class Magnoliopsida; order Poales; family Poaceae; genus Aegilops; species Aegilops tauschii. The sequence goes on from NC_053036.3 coordinate 154,007,670, forward strand.
GGGGTTGTGCATGATGAGAGCATTTTTGTGTGACGAGAATGGAGCATAGCCAAACTATATGATTTTGTAGGGATAAGTTTTCTTTGGCCATGTTATTTTGAGAAGACATAATTGCTTAGTTAGTATGCTTGAAGTATTATTATTTTTATGTCAATATTAAACTTTTGTCTTGAATCTTTCGGATCTGAACATTCATGCCACAATAAAGAAAAGTACATTGAAAATTATGTTAGGAAGGATTACACATCAAAAATTCTATTTTTATCATTTACCTACTCGAGGACGAGCAGAACTTAAGCTTGGGGATGCTTGATACGTCTCCAACGTATCTATAATTTTTTATTGTTCCATGCTATTATATTATCTGTTTTTGATGTTTAATGGGCTTTATTATACACTTTTATATTATTTTTGGGACTAACCTACTAACCAAAGGCCCAGTGCAAATTGCTGTTTTTTTTGCCTATTTCAGTGTTTCGCAGAAAAGGAATATCAAACGGAATCCAAATGGAATGAAACCTTCGGGAGAGTTATTTTTGGAACAAACGCAATCCAGGAGACTTGGAGTGGACGTCAAGCAAGCAACGAGGCGGCCACGAGGCAGGGAGGCACGCCCAGGGGGGTAGGCGTGCCCCCCACCCTCGTGGGCCCCTCGTGGCTCCACCGACCTACTTCTTTCGCCTATATATACTCATATACCCCAAAAACATCCGAGAGCACCATGAAAACCTATTTCCACCGCCACAACCTTCTGTACCCATGAGATCCCATCTAGGGGACTTTTCCGGCGCTCCGCCGGAGGGGGAATCGATCACGGAGGGCTTCTACATCAACACCATAGCCTCTCTGATGATGTGTGAGTAGTTTACCACAGACCTTCGGGTCCATAGTTATTAGCTAGATGGCTTCTTCTCTCTCTTTGGATCTCAATACAAAGTTCTCCTCGATTCTCTTGGAGATCTATTCGATGCAATTCTTTTTGCGGTGTGTTTGTCGAGATCCGATGAATTGTGGGTTTATGATCAAGATTATCTATGAACAATATTTGGTTCTTCTCTGAATTCTTATATGTATGATTTGTTATCTTTGCAAGTCTCTTCGAATTATCAGTTTGGTTTGGCCTACTAGATTGATCTTTCTTGCCATGGGAGAAGTGCTTAGCTTTGGGTTCGATCTTGCGGTGTCCTTTCCCAGTGACAGCAGGGGCAGTAAGGCACCTATTGTATTGTTGCCATTGAGGATAAAAAGATGGGGTTTATATCATATTGCTTGAGTTTATCCCTCTACATCATGTCATCTTGCCTAATGCGTTACTCTCTTCTTATGAACTTAATACTCTAGATGCATGCTGGATAGCGGTCGATGTGTGGAGTCATAGTAGTAGATGCAGAATCGTTTCGGTCTACTTGTCGCGGATGTGATGTCTATATACATGATCATGCCTAGATATTCTCATAACTATGCACTTTTCTATCAATTGCTCGACAGTAATTTGTTCACCCACCGTAGAATTTGCTATCTTGAGAGAAGCCACTAGTGAAACCTATGGCCCCGGGGTCTATCTTCCATCATATTATTTTCCTGCCAATTTACTATTTCTTCCATTATTTATTTTGCAATCTTTACTTTCCAATCTATATCATAAAAATACCAAAAATATTTATCTTATTATCTCTATCAGATCTCACTTTTGCAAGTGGCTGTGAAGGGATTGATAACCCCTTTATCGCGTTGGTTGCAAGGTTCTTATTTGTTTGTGTAGGTACAAGGCGACTTGCGTGTAACCTCCTACTGGATTGATACCTTGGTTCTCAAAAACTGAGGGAAATACTTACGCTACTTTACTGCATCACCCTTTCCTCTTCAAGGGAAAAACCAACGCATGCTCAAGAGGTAGCACCGGACAATCCACGATTTGGTTCTTTTTAATTAAGAACCTTGTCCAGAGCTTCCGGGCTGATTTTCTGGGTTGCTGGACTGTGTGACTAAGGTCATCGGCGTCTGGAGGCCGAACATAGGTACCTTAGAAGTTGTCTCTAAAGGCATCCTCCATGTCTTCCAGCTACCAATAGAGTTCTCTGGGAGGCAGTTCAACCAGTGCCGAGCTGGTCCCTTTAATTTGAGCGGGGGTATTTGATGGCATGGAGATCATCACCGCGTGCCATGTGGATATGGAGAAGAAAATCTTTGATCCATACTGCGGGATCTGTCGTACCATCATATGAATCAATGTTCACGGGTTTAAACCCATCTGGGAACTGATGTTCCATCACTTCATTGGTGAAGCATAAGGGGTGTGTGGCGCCTCTGTATCGGGCTATGTCACGGCACAGTTCGGATGGAGGCCGTATGCTATTTTCGGCCCCGGTGAGGTTGTGCCTGTCATGCCAAGCCTGACGGCCGTCCTCTCGCATTGGAGCACGCCCCCTCGATCCATAGATTGATCTTGTCTGACCGGCTCTATTGTCCAGGTCCTTGCATAAGTCATAGGTATAGCCCGGGGCCGTTGCCTCCTTGCCTCGACGGCAGGGTGGCGCGGGCTGGTGTTCGCCATAAGTAGCCGGTTTGTCCCGTCCACGCGGTGGTCGGTCGCGTTCGTCAGCAGTTTTATGCTTTGGTGGTATTCGCTCTAGGGCCTCGTCGTCAAATTGTGGTAGTAGCTTGCGCTTCGGGTAACTCTTAGTTGGGCGTTCGAGGCCGTATTCCTCGGCTGCCAGGACATTAGTCCATCTGTCATTGAGGAAATCCTGTTCAGCTTGAAGCTGCTGCTGCTTCTTTTTTAGGCTTCTCGTAGTGGCGATTAGCTAGCGCTTAAAGCACTCCTGCTCAAGTGGTTCGTCTGGCACGATGAAGTCTTCGTCGCCGAGGCTCACTTCGTCTTCGGAGGGTGGTAGATAGTTACTATCCTCCGAGTCCTTGTTCCCCACCGGATCGTCAGGGTTAACTTGCCCCTCCTCCCAATCATCTTGTTCAGAAGTTGGCTCAATGGGGGCTTCGGGGTCTTCGGCATTCTTCGGAGTGTTGTTATCTCCGGTGCCTGTAGTACTGTCTTTTTCACGGCGCAATTTTGAGCGGCGTCACTGACGTCGACGCTTTGGCGGTACCTCGGCAGGCTCGTCCTCGACCGGATCCTTCCTGCCATCGCCGTCAACATCTTTGGGTGTGTCCACCATGCACACGTCGTATGTGGAGGTGGCCGTCCAACGTCCGGTAAACGGAGGGTCTTGGCCTTGTTCGTCTCTGGCATCGTCGATGTCTTCGGAGGCGTAGTCCAGCATGTCGGTCAGGTCTTCGACAGTGGCTATGAAGTGGGTGGTGGGTGGGACGTGAAATTCCCCGCTCTCAGCCCCTAGTCCGGGCTGGGCATAATTCGGAAGCGATTCCTCTATAATGGCGAGGGATCTCATTAAGTCCAGAGCCTCGTTTAGGAGCAATGTTTGGACAGAGAGGCGAGGGTCCGCAGGGCTGACCGGGGCGAGAGCCTCCTGGCCGCGCCCGCTCGACGTAGACCTCGAGAGTTCGGATTTAGAGTCCGAGGGAGAGTCCTACACTTTAGCGACAAGGGGAGCTCGGTTCGTCTTCGGGTTTGCCGATGACGCCGTCCCCTCCAGATCTCCGGTAGCAAGTTCCATAATTGCAGGGAGTCCGGCGGGCTCTAAACTCCCGTCTTCGGACCTAGTAGTCTGCTCTGGATCTAAGGCCAGAGCGGCGGTCGGGGCCGCGAACCCTTCTAAGATCAAGTCTCCTCGGTTATCGGCGACATAATTTAGGTTCCCGAAACTGATCTGATGACCGGGGGCGTAGCTGTCGATCTGCGCAAGGTAGCCAATCGAGTTGGCTTGCAGTGCGAAGCTGTCGAAAACGAAAATTTGGCCGGGGGGGGGGGGGGGGAGTTTTCCCCAAAACAGCATCATTGTAGATGATCAAACGAGCCATCGAACCTTATGTCAATAGCACAGAGGAACTCTCAATGAAAGAACCAATGTCGGTGTCAAAACCGGCCGATCTCGGGTAGGGGGTTCCGAACTGTGCGTCTTAGGATCAAAGGTAACAGGGGGCGGTGGACACGATGTTTACCCAGGTTCGGGCCCTCTTAATGGAGGTAATACCCTACTTCCTGCTTGATTGACTTTGATGAGTATAGGGGTTACAAGAGTTGATCTACCTCGAGATCGTAATGGCTAAACCCTAGATGTCTAGCCTGTATGATTGTGATTGTCCCTATGGACTAAATCCTCCGGTTTATATAGACACCGGAGGGGCCTAGGGTTGTACAGAGTTGGTTTACAGAGACAGGAATCTTCATATCCGAACGCCAAGCTTGCCATCCACGCAAAGGAGAGTCCCATCCGGACACGGGGGAAAGCCTTCTATCTTGTAACTTCACGGCCCACCAGTCCGGCCCATGTCACATAGCCCGGACGCCCGGGAACCCCCTAATCCAGGACTCCCTCAGTAGCCCCTGAACCAGGCTTCAATGACGATGTGTCCGGCGCGCAGATTGTCTTCAGCATTGCAAGGCGGGTTCCTCCTCCGAACACTTCAAAGTAGTTGATCAAAAGAACTATATCCGGCTCTGTATAATAGTTACAACCCTGAACCACAAGGGCAAAATACTTAAACAAAACAAATCACGTCTACTGACAGCTTTTCCGGCGAGACGTTATGTTCTGGCCTTATTATTATGTCGAACCATTTTCCAGCCTCTTGCTTCGTGTCTCGAGGCGCGGTCTTCATTGACACGTCTTGTCAAAGCAGAGATCGTGTCCCCTTATTGCAGGATTCTCATCAATACGGGTTTGGGTAATCCGATCGTGCCGTTTGCACGACCCCTAGGGAATAGGCGAGTTTTAAGGCTTGTGGGGGGACACTCGATATTCACTGCCTTTATAAGAAGACAGGGATCCATCTTTTTACCCCATGCCTTCTTCCTCCTCAGCCCATCCGCCCTCGAGCTCCAGAGCCCAAGTTTCAATCGTCCCCAGCAAACACTCCAGCCATGTCTGGATCGGGAGCACAGGGCAAGTGGATGGCCTCCTCCGTCACGGAGGGGAACATCAAGGAACTCCGGGAAGCGGGGTACTTGGCCAAGGAAATCGCCCACCGACTCCCTGCCAAAAAGCAGATCATCCCCACCCCGGAGCCCAATGAGAGGGTAGTATTCATCCCCCCTTTCTTCGCGGGCTAGGGTTTCCACTCCACCCTTTCGTCCGCGGGCTCATGTTCTATTATGGGCTAGACTTCCACGATCTAGCCCCGAATTCCGTCCTCAACATCTCGGCGTTCGTGTGTGAGGCGTTCCCCCGCATTCCCCCCCACTTCGGCCTGTGGCTCAAGGTCTTCAACGTGAAGCCGAAAGTGATCGAGGGTCAACATGCGGAGTGTGGCGGCGCCATGGTGAGCAAGCTCCCCAACGTCACCTGGCTAAAGGGGACCTTTGTAGAAACCGTGAACGGGTGGCAACATGAGTGGTTCTATCACGGAGCCCCGTGACGCCACATGGGCCGCTGCTCCTGAGTTCAAATCCGGTCCTCCAATGCGGCTCGCATCATGGATTAACAAGGTCCTGATTGGGCGTCACCCGACGAGGTGATGACGCTGCAGAAGCGCATCAACAACATGATAGAGAAGAACACCAGTCTTGCCAACGTGATCCAGGTGATGCTTTTTTGCCGGATTCTCCCCTGCCAACGCCGAACTCTCTATATGTGGGAGTTTGATCTGGCCAGTCCCCGGACCCTGCAGTGGTTCTTCGGCACAACGCACGATGATATATGGAAGCTGCTTTTTAAGGCCCAGAAGTCGTGCCGGAAACGAACGAAGGCCTCGGCCTCGACTGCGCTCACCTGGCTACTCCAGTATGTTTTTCAGACTTCCAAACATATACTCAACTTGTAGATCCAAGGAGTATGCTAAGCCTTCCTCTTATCCTTCAGGGCTGGACGAAGAAGGCGGAGCGGATCCAGTGTTCGGCTCCACTGCCCGAAGACCCAGCTATTCCTCTTCTAACGAAGATGCTGGTTCCGGCGCCGTACCAGGCGTCGGAGAAGAAGGACAAGAAGAAGGGCAAGGAGGCCAGAAGTGGCCTTCACCGTAAAGGTACTTCGGACATAACGTCCGAAGATACCGAAGTTCTCTCCTCCCACGAGGGAGATGAAGATGAAGAGGAAGAGGAGGAGGGCAATTCTCCCCTTAAGGGGGGAAAGAAGAACCGTTGAGCGCTTTTAGATCTTTGGTGGTGTCCACCATAGAAAAACTGTAGTCAGAGCTGTTGATAAACCTGGAAAACGCTCGCAAGGCCTTGTGGACAGGTGGTAGTGGTAGATGTCGGTGTAAAAACCGGCCGATCTCGGGTAGGGGGTCCTGAACTGTGCATCTGAGGATCAAAAGTAACATGAGGCGGGGGACACGATGTTTACCCAGGTTCGGGCCCTCTTAATGGAGGTAATACCCTACTTCCTGCTTGATTGACTTTGATGAGTATAGGGGTTACAAGAGTTGATCTACCTCATGATCGTAATGGCTAAACCCTAGATGTCTAGCCTGTATGATTGTGATTGTCCTTATGGACTAAACCCTCCGGTTTATATAGACATCGGAGGGGCCTAGGGTTGTACAGAGTCGGTTTAAAGAGAAAGGAATCTTCATATCCGAATGCCAAGCTTGCCATCGACGCAAAGGAGAGTCCCATCCGGACACTGGGGAAAGCCTTCTATCTTGTATCTTCACGGCCCACCAGTCCGGCCCACGTCACATAGCCCGGACTCCCGGGGACCCCGTAATCCAGGACTCCCTCAGTAGACGAGGACGTCATGTCACACACACAACTGGGTAACGACAACCTTCTGATCTTGCCCGCCATGACCGCTGGTGAACTGGAGGACGAAGCCGACCACTTGGTACTTGTCCTCAGCAAGCAACTGCTCCATAGTTTGGATGAAGCTCTCCATCGAGACTGCCTAATTCTTGTACACCACCGAGAGGTCCTTCCCCTCATGTGGGTGTCCACTATGTGATGCATGGTGAACTGCCCCCCGTTGCTGTCGTCGGCCACTGGGAGCGCCATTGGAACCACTGGATGTCCTCTTTGTATGTGTCTTCGTGGGTGTGATTATTGTGTCGTGTGGCGTGAGAGATGAAGGTAAATGGCCGCGGGAATAAATGGGGGCCGAGTGGCCTGGATTCTCGGCACGTCCGCATGGCAGTTTTTGCAGTGGGTAACTACATCGTGGTGCCGCGCCCGGCGCAACCGCATGCATAATGGCAGCACGAACGTACACGATCGTGCGCCGGCCCCAAACACTGGCAGCGCGTGTGGAGGGACATGGGCAGAGTGCACGGAGGGACGCGAGAGCAGAGCACGCGCTGCGGGACGCGAGCAGAGCGTGCCGCAGCTGCCTCAACCGCGAGCAACCACACGCATAGAGCAGTTGAACACCCAGGTAATGGTCGTCTACAAGCCGGCCGGCAGATCCGATGCTGCATAGAGAGCGGCCATGTGCTACTACCTCCGTCTTGGTCTATTAGTCCCCTTTATATTCTGTGCGATATTTTGACCTTAAATTTAACTAACAAAATGTTACTGCATGTTATAAAAATAATATAATTGGAAACTATGTTCAAATATGAATCCAATGATATAATCTTCGGTGACATGCATTTCTATTTTATTTGTTAAATCTCTAGTCAAAATTTGGCACAAACATACAAAGAGGACTTATAAACCAGGACGGGGGTAGTAGGTAATTAAATTGCAAACGTGTTTTTATTAACCATATGTGTACGTGTATTTTCGTCCTCCTCTCGCACGTCTTATCACGCTGCTGCCGCAGACGGCTTCGAGCGCAAGCTTGAGCAGCGCGCAAGGACGTTCTTTTGGCCAAATGGTGGCTTGAAGTAGCGCCAATGAGTCATCGTTGAGGCTGTTCTCGCGCCACCACGCAGGTTCTCGTGCATAGCCGCGCAAGCTTCCCGCCCGACTCGGCGAAATCCCCCAAAATCACAATGCTTACCGGCCAGTTATATAAACCCTCAGGGCCGACGAGTCCTGCGTCACATTTTCCCCTCCCTCCCTGTAGCTTATCTCGTCTGCTTCTCCCACAATCGACAATGGCATCGGTACGTCATCATCGCTCAGCCACTCCACCGTCGATAGAGGATAGCTCCAGTTGGGATGCTACACCACGGCGGCGGCGCAGTCCCCGGCGTAGTGTAGTGCACGTGGTGTCCCTGTTGGGTGTGCGCACAACACCACCACACGCTCCACCGCCGCTGCCCGTCGGCAGCTATTGCCGGCCGCCATTTCCGTCACTCCACCATCTGCCGTCGTGGTCGCCACACCACCGTCGAACGCCAGGGTACGTCTCCAACATATCTATAATTTTTGATTGTTCCATGCTATTATATATTCTGTTTTGGACATTTAATGGGCTTTATTATACACTTTTATATTATTTTTGGGACTAACCTATTAACTGGAGGCCCAGCCCAAATTGCTGTTTTTTTCACTATTTTAGTGTTTCGAAGGAAAAGGATATCAAACAGAGTCCAAACGGAATGAAACCTTCGAGAACGTGATTTTCGAAACAAACGTGATCCAGAGGACTTGGAGTGGATGTCCAGCAACCGACGAGGAAGCCACGAGGCAGGGGGCACGCCTACCCCACTGGGCGTGCCCTCTACCCTCATGGGCCCCTCGTAGCTCTACTGACCGACCTCCTTCGCCTATATATACTCATATACCCTGGAAACATCATATACGGAGCCAAAACCCTATTTCCACCGCCGCAACCTTCTGTAGCCGTGAGATCCCATCTTGGGGACTTTTCCGGCGCTCCGCCGGAGGGGGCATTGATCACGGAGGGCTTCTACATCAACACCATAGCCTCTCCGATGATGTGTGAGTAGTTTACCTCAGACCTTCGGGTCCATAGTTGTTAGCTAGATGGCTTCTTCTCTATCTTTGAATCTCAATACAAAGTTCTCCTCGATTCTCTTGGAGATCTATTTGATGTAACTCTTCTTTTGCGGTGTGTTTGTCGAGATCCGATGAATTGTGGGTTTATGATCAAGATTATCTATGAACAATATTTGAATCTCCTCTGAATTCTTTTATCTATGATTGGTTATCTTTGCAAGTCTCTTCGAATTATCAGTTTGGTTTGGCCTACTAGATTGATCTTTCTTGCAATGGGAGAAGTGCTTAGCTTTGGGTTCAATCTTGCGGTGGTCGATCCCAGTGACAGTAGGGGAAACAACACGTATTGTATTGTTGCCATCAAGGATAAAAAGGTGGGGTTTATATCATATTGCATTAGTTTATCCCTCTACATCATGTCATCTTGCTTAAAGCGTTACTCTGTTCTTATGAACTTAATACTCTAGACGCATGCTGGATAGCGGTCGATGTGTGGAGTAATAGTAGTAGATGCAGGCAGGAGTCGGTCTACTTGTCATGGACGTGCTGCCTATATACATGATCATACCTAGATATTCTCATAACTATGCTCAATTCTATCAATTGCTCGGCAGTAATTTGTTCACCCACCGTAATACTTATGCTATCTTGAGAGAAGCCACTAGTGAAACCTATGGCCCCCGGGTCTATTTTCCATCATATTATTCTCCCGTCAACAAGCTATTTCTGGCACCGTTTATTTAGCTTTCTTTACTTTTACTCTTTATCATAAAAATACCAAAAATATTATCTTATCATCTCTATCAGATCTCACTCTCGTAAGTGACCGTGAAGGGATTGACAACCCCTTTATCGGTTGGTTGCGAGGTTCTTATTTGTTTGTGTAGGTGCGTGGGACTCGAGCGTGGTCTCCTACTGGATTGATACATTGGTTCTCAAAAACTGAGGGAAATACTTACGCTACTTTACTGCATCACCCTTTCCTCTTCAAGGGAAAACCAATGCAGTGCTCAAGAGGTAGCAAGAAGGATTTCTGGCGCCGTTGCCAGGGAGTCTACGCAAAAGTCAAGACATACCAAGTACCCATCACAAACTCTTATCCCTCGCATTACATTATTTGCCATTTGCCTCTCGTTTTCCTCTCTCCCACTTCACCCTTGCCGTTTTATTCGCCCTCTCTTTTTTCTCATCTTTCCTTTGCCATGCCCGAATCAAAAGGGGCTAGGGGTTCTCTCCTAGGTTTCAATGCCTTGGATAGCCCTTCCGTCCTCTCTAAGCTCATAAATAATGATGCTATGGAAAAACCTACCGGGGTTGTCAATGAGAATCTGAATAATTTCGATGAAGATGATCCCGGAATATTTCATTATTTACTTGATGAGTCTTTGAAAGATGCTTCGGATAGGTTACTAAGAATCCGGGCTAGCTTTGTGCCCCAATATCAAACTGAAATATACTTAAAAAGCTTTTATGTTGCCTTACCTTCGTCGTTTAAGCATGTCTTATACTCTATTTTTGAAGAAGGTTTTCTTGAAGGGGATGCCATAGATACCTATGAAAAGATGAAAACCATATTTGGGCACCCCATGAATGAGAAGGTCGAATCTACCTCTCTTTTGCTTTCCTATCAAAACGAAACTATCAAAAAGATGGAGGCTAGCTTAGAAACAAATTTCCGTAACGTGCTTAATCTTTGTTCTACCATTAATAGCCATGTGCTTTATCAAAACAGAAATATTAATTCCATAGATAACAAGTTTGCTCTTTTCTTTCCTAAAACTAAAGATGGCAATATCTAGATCTATCCTTGTTTTTATGCCTAGCTAGGGGCGTTAAACGATAACGCTTGTTGGGAGGCAACCCAATTTTATTTTAGTATCTTTTTGCTTTTTGCTCCTGTTTAGGAATAAATCAATGATCTAGCCTCTGGTTAGATTTGTTTTTGTGTTTTAATTAGTGTTTGTGCCAAGTAAAACCTATAGGATCTTCTTGGATGATAGTTATTTGATCTTGCTGAAAATTCCAGAAACTTTCTGTTCACGAAAACAATTGTTAAAAAGCACAAGAACGTGATAAAATACTTATTCCAATTTCAGAAGATCAATAAACAAATTATTTATGTCGTCCTATTTTGGTAGAATTTTTGGAGTTCCAGAAGTTTGCGTTAGTTACAGATTACTACAGATTGTTCTGTTTTTGACAGATTCTGTTTTTCGTGTGTTGTTTGCTTATTTTGATGAATCTATGGCTAGTAAAAGAGTTTATAAACCATAGAGAAGTTGGAATATAGTAGGTTTAACACCAATATAAATAAATAATGAGTTCATTACAGTACCTTGAAGTGGTTTTTTTTTTCTTTCGCTAACGGAGCTCACGAGATTTTCTGCTAAGTTTTGTGTTGTGAAGTTTTCAAGTTTTGGGTAAGGATTTGATGGATTATGGAACAAGGAGTGGCAAGAGCCTAAGCTTGGGGATTCCCAAGGCACTCCAAGGTAAATCCAAGGACACCAAAAAGCCAAAGCTTGGGGATGCCCCGGAAGGCATCCCCTCTTTCGTCTTCGTCCATCGGTAACTTTACTTGGAGCTATATTTTTATTCACCACATGATATGTGTTTTGCTTGGAGCGTCTTGTATGATTTGAGTCTTTGCTTTTTAGTTCACCACAACCATCCTTTCTGTACACACCTTTTGAGAGAGACACACATTATTCAGAATTTATTACAATACTCTATGTGCTTCACTTATATCTTTTGAGCTATATAGTTTTCGCTCTAGTGCTTCACTTATATCTCTTAGAGCACGGTGGTGGTTTTGTTTTATAGAAACTATTGTTCTCTCATGCTTCACTTATATCATTTTGAGAGTCCTACAAAACAGCATGGTAATTTGCTTAAATTGTGAAATTAGTCCTAAATATGATATGCATCCAAGATTAGTAAAAACTTTCTTATAAGTGCGTTGAATACTAAGAAAAGTTTGATGCTTGATGATTGTTTTGAGATATGGAGGTAGTAATATTAAAGTTGTGCTAGTTGAGTAATTGTAAATTTGAGAAATACTTGTGTTGAAGTTTGCAAGTCCCGTAGAATGCACGTATGACGTTGTGTAACAAATTTTAAACATGAGGTGTTCTTTGATTGTCCTCCTTATGAGTGGCAGTCGGGGACGAGCGATGGTCTTTTCCTACTAATCTGTCCCCCTAGGAGCATGCGCGTAGTGCTTGGTTTTTGATGACTTGTAGATTTTTGCAATAAGTATGTGAGTTCATTATGACTAATGTTGAGTCCATGGATTATACGCACTCTCACCTTTCCATCATTGCTAGCCTCTTCGGTACCGTGCATTGCCCTTTCTCACCTTGAGAGTTGGTGCAAACTTCGCCGGTGCATCCAAATCCCGTGATACGATACGCTCTATCACACATAAAACTCCTTATATCTTCCTCAAAACAGCCACCATACCTACCTATTATGGCATTTCCATAGCCATTCCGAGATATATTGCCATGCAACTTTCCACCGTTCTGTTTATCATGACACGTTTCATCATTGTCATATTGCCTTGCATGATCATGTAGTTGACATCGTATTTGTGGCAAAGCCACCATGCATATTATTTCATACATGTCACTCTTGATTCATTGCCCATCCCGGTACACCGCCGGAGGCGTTCATATAGAGTCATACTTTGTTCTAGTATCGAGTTGTAAATAAATAGAAGTGTGATGATCATCATTCATTGAGCATTGTCCCAAATAAAAAAAGAGAAAGGCCAAAAAAAGGAAAGGCCCCCCAAAAAAAGAAAATAAAGAGGGAAAATGCTACTATCCTTTCTTCTATACTTGTGCTCCAAAGTAGCACCATGATCTTTATGATAGAGAGTCTCTTGTTTTGTCACTTTCATATACTAGTGGGAATTTTTTATTATAGAACTTGGCTTGTATATTCCAACAATGGGCTTCCTCAAATGCCCTAGGTCTTCGTGAGCAAGCAAGTTGGATGGACACCCACTTAGTTTCTTTTGTTGAGCTTTCATGCATTTATAGCTCTAGTGCATCCGTTGCATGGCAATCCCTACTCCTTGCATTGACATAAATCGATGGGCATCTCCCTACCTCGTTGATTAGCCGCGTCAATGTGAGACTTTCTCCTTTTTTGTCTTCTCCACATAACCCCCTTCATCATATTCTATTCCACCTATAGTGCTATATCCATGGCTCACGCTCATATATTGCGTGAAAGTTGAAAAAAGTTTGAGATTACTAAAGTATGAAACAATTGCTTGGCTTGTCATCAGGGTTGTCCATGATGAGAGCATTCTTGTGTGACGAAAATGGAGCATGACCAAACTATATGATTTTGTAGGGATGAACTTTCTTTGGCCATGTTATTTTAAGAAGACATAATTGCTTAGTTAGTATGCTTGAAGTATTATTACTTTTATGTCAATATTAAACTCTTATCTTGAATCTTTCGAATCTGAACATTCATGCCACAAATAAGAGAATTACATTGAAAATTATGCCAAGTAGCATTCCACATCAAAAATTCTGTTTTTATCATTTACCTACTCGAGGACGAGCTGGAATTAAGCTTGGGGATGCTTGATACGTCTCCAACGTATCTATAATTTTTGATTGTTCCATGCTATTATATATTCTGTTTTGGACATTTAATGGGCTTTATTATACACTTTTATATTATTTTTGGGACTAACCTATTAACCGGAGGCCCAGCCCAAGTTGCTGTTTTTTGCCTATTTCAGTGTTTCAAAGGAAAAGGATATCAAATGGAGTCCAAACGGAATGAAACCTTCGGGAACGTGATTTTCGGAACAAACGTGATCCAGAGGACTTGGAGTGGATGTCAAGCAACCGACGAGGAAGCCATGAGGCACGGGGGCGCGCCTACCCCCCTGGGCGCGCCCTCTACCCTCGTGGGCCCCTTGTAGCTCTCCTGACCGACCTCCTTCGCCTATATATACTCATATACCCTGGAAACATCATATACAGAGCCAAAACCCTATTTCCACCGCCGCAACCTTCTGTACCTGTGAGATCCCATCTTGGGGCCTTTTCCGGCGCTCCGCCGGAGGGGGCATTTATCACGGAGGGCTTCTACATCAACACCATAGCCTCTCCGATGATGTGTGAGTAGTTTACGTCAGACCTTCGGGTCCATAGTTATTAGCTAGATGGCGTCTTCTCTCTCTTTGGATCTCAATACAAAGTTCTCCTCGATTCTCTTGGAGATCTATTTGATGTAACTCTTCTTTTGCGGTGTGTTTGTCGAGATCCGATGAATTGTGGGTTTATGGTCAAGATTATCTATGAACAATATTTGAATCTCCTCTGAATTCTTTTATGTATGATTGGTTATCTTTGCAAGTCTCTTCGAATTATCAGTTTGGTTTGGCCTACTAGATTGATCTTTCTTGCAATGGGAGAAGTGCTTAGCTTTGGGTTCAATCTTGCGGTGCTCGATCCCAGTGACAGTAGGGGAAACGACACGTATTATATTATTGCCCTTGAGGATAAAAAGATGGGTTTTATATCATATTGCATGAGTTTATCCCTCTACATCATGTCATCTTGCTTAAAGCGTTACTCTGTTCTTATGAACTTAATACTCTAGATGCATGCTGGATAGCGGTCGATGTGTGGAGTAATATTAGTAGATGCAGGCAAGAGTCGGTCTACTTGTCACGGACGTGATGCCTATATACATGATCATACCTAGATATTCTCATAACTATGCTCAATTCTATCAATTGCTCGACAGTAATTTGTTCACCCACCGTAATACTTATGCTATCTTGAGAGAAGCCACTAGTGAAACCTATGGCCCCCGGGTCTATTTTCCATCATATTAATCTCCCGTCAACAAGCTATTTCTGGCACCGTTTATTTTGCTTTCTTTACTTTTTACTCTTTATCATAAAAATACCAAAAATATTATCTTATCATCTCTATCAGATCTCACTCTCGTAAGTGACCATGAAGTGATTGACAACCCCTTTATCGCGTTGGTTGCGAGGTTCTTATTTGTTTGTGTAGGTGCATGGGACTCGAGCGTGGTCTCCTACTTGATTGATACCTTGGTTCTCAAAAACTTGGGGAAATACTTACACTACTTTACTGCATCACCCTTTCCTCTTCAAGGGAAAACCAACGCAGTGCTCAAGAGGTAGCACAGGGCCATCACCCGCTCCGCCATCGCGGCCCGAAGGCGGGAGGTGGTTGTCGTGTCTGCCACCCTGTTGTTTGCCACCGTGGCCATCACCCGCTCCGCCACCGCGGCAAGAAGGCAGGAGGTGGTGGTCGTGGCCGCCAGCCCACCATCGGCCGTTGTGGTAGCCAGCCCACCGTCGACCGTCGGGGTCATCACCCACTCCGCCACCACCGCCCGAAGGTGGGAGGTGGAGGTGGAGTCCCGCACATGCGTCAGCGACCTTGCGCGCTACAATGAGTTCCTACGGGAGGAGGAGGAGCTCCTCGTCGAGCACACAAAGAGTCTTACAGCCACTGTGGCCATAGCACATGACGCCGTAGAGGCGAGGAATGAGGAGATATACGAGGAGTCCCGCCGCTTCGAGCGAGGTCGTCTGGAGCGCAGAGGGTGTTCGAGGTGAGCGTCGCTAAAGGTGCAGCAGCGGCAGGCACCGGATTCCAGTTTTCCGGCTCGTCGGTAGGCTCCTCCTCCTTTGCCTATTACTGAGCGTGCTTGGCAGAGGAGAAGCTGCTGGAAGTAGTACAAAGCCCCTCCGTAGTAGTAGTATTTAGGGGCTATTTTGTTCAATTCATCTGACTATAGATGTGGTTGAATTGTACACCATACTTAAAATTAGCTAGTATATATATTTGAACTAGCTATTTTAGTACGTGATTGGCAACAATCGGGGAAAAGTTTGGTCGGTTTAGCTGTCGAGTTGAACTGTTTGTATAAAGAACGACTGCTTAATTTATGAATGAAATCTAAGCTTACTGAATTTTAGTTGCAAAAATTTGATTGTGCTACTGACTTTTAGCTACAAGTTTTGACAAATGGCAGTGTTACAAGGTTGACAAAGGGCAATGTTACTAGATCAACAAATGTCAATCTTTGCAGCTTGACAAATGGCAATATACCCAATATGATAGATGCAAATGTGACCAAATTTTCTGTACGTGGTTGCACACGGGTCATTTGAAAAAACGGTTTGCGTTGAAGGGATGTACAAATCTTGCGTGCCAGATTTTCTCTTGGCTTAGTGGCGATGTCTCGCTTTGCATACCATCTTCAATCTGAACTGTTTGCGTTGAAGAGCTGCACAAATCCTGTGCGGTGAATTTTCCCTTAGCTTACTGGGGAAGACCATAGCTCTCACTTTGCATATGGGTGTTCTATCTGAAACGTCTGCGATGAAGAGCTGCACAAATCCTGCTCGACACATTTTCCCTTGGCTTACCTGGGAAGCTGTCAGTTTGCATACGTGTGTCTATCTAAAACGTTTGCGATGAAGAACTGCACAAATCCTGCTCGGTACATTTTCCCTTGGCTTACTGGGGAAGCTGTCAGTTTGCATAGGGGTGTTCTATCTAAAAAGTTTGTGATGAGTGTTTTATATTTAAAAACCATTGCTATTTTTTTCTTAAAAATCATTTGATAAGTTTGTACATTCAGAGAGAAAAACGCAAGTTCATTCAAACCATATCTTTCATTCAGTCACACTGGGACTTTATATTCATACGATCAAGATACAGTATTAAACCCAAAAACCTAATTTTGGCGGCGGCGGAGGCGGCATGCTGCGCCAGCATTATCGTTGTCGTCCTCCGGGACGCCGTTGTTGAAGTCTTCTAGGCAGCACAAAATGTTCTTCACTTGGAAATCAAACATCCTATCATCGCGCGATCGATGGGCGGGGCGCGGGAGGACGACAACTCATGGCGTTGCGAGGTAGCGATCGACGGCGCCATCCCATGACGCTGAGGAGGGCATGCGCACGGGCACGGGCACGTCGGGTGCAAGCAAACGCATGGGGATCGGCGCCGCGGTGGGTGCAGGGATGCACATGGTCACAGGCACTGGCGCTTGCATGTACACGAGCTCGTGCGGGTCCGCGGGGACCTTGCTGACGCATGCAGCTTCTAGCTCTGTGATAGTGCTTGGCGACCCGCCCGTTAATGCTACGGGGATGGTCGCTGGCGCGGGTGCGGGGATGGGAGCTGGGACGGGCGCGGGGGCAGCAACCGCCATGCCATCTCGTTCAGGGCCATGTCCATGAGACCCCATTCCTCCTTATTTTCTATCTCGTCCAACTCGGAGTCGACTTCACCAAACTGGAAGACTAGTGGTAGATGATCCTTCTGCGCCATGGCATTGGTGGAAGTCTGCGGGAGGGGAATGGGAGGCGAACAGTAAGGCCGCCTGTATTAAACAGCGGCTTGGGCGCCGTTAATGGAGATTATGCGAGCAAGGTGAGTGGCCATGGAAGTCAAAGGGCTCGCTTCTAGTGTGCGTGCGCAGTGTACAACTCGCACGCTTCCCGGTGAGCCTGCGCATTGAAGGACAGCTTGTACGCCTCCCGGTCAGCCTGCGCAGTGGTCTGCGCTCGCACACCTTCTGTCTACTCAAGCAGCTGTCTGCACGGCACCTCCTAGCCATTAAAAGTGTGACGTGTGGCGTCACATGAATGGTTAACAGAACGCACACGATTTGAATTATTCAAACATTTGACATGTTAAAGTGGCAGCCATTTGTTTCAAAATGCTTTGTTGGCTGTTATTCAAGTGCGCCTTTTCTCAAATATGACACGAAAAATACCACAACATGTCGGGTGCCATTCCATGATAACATGCCAAGTTTCATGAACTCAATTAATGTATAAAAATGTCCAAACAAACCCCGAAATTCCAAATTTGAACACGACTCTCCTGTTGCTCTATGTTGCCACTAGAAAAAAAATTGAAAATGAGAAGAGGCAATGAATATCGCTTCATCCACGAAGGAGGCACATTCCCCACCGGAACTATGAGGCTTGTTGTTAGAAGCCCTAGTTTGTGAGAAGCTTATACCCAAGCCTGCCCCAAATGGGACAATTTTTTTACCACAGCATGTTGATGCTGCTCCATGATAGCATGCCAAGTTTCATGAATTTCAAACAAGTTTTGGATTTACTAGAATTTGAAAACCATGTATCTCAATGTTTGCGACCGAGCGACGGTGGCAAGGTGTTTGACATTCATTCCTATTTCTTGCATGGGACCTAAGCATGCGACCAAGGACACACATTTGATTTTCAACCCATTTATAGGCACTGGAGCATGTGCATGTGGTTCAAATTTGAATTATGCACATAAATGCATAGAAAACTGAGTTAATGCCTAAAAATGTCCAAACGAACCCTAAAAAATTCCAAAATTTAACACAACACTCCTGTTGTTATATGTTGACACTAGAAAAAAATTGAAAGCAAGAAGACGCAACGAATATCATTTCATCCACAAAGGTGACACGTTTCATACCGAAACCATGAGGCTTGTTGTGAGAAGCTCTGATTTGTGAGAAGCTTTATACCCCAACCTGCCCCAAATGGGACAATATTTTTACCATGGCATATTGATGTCATTCCGTGATAGCATGCCAAGTTTCATAAATTTTAGACGAGATTTCGGTTTACTAGAATTTAAAAACCATGTATCTCAATGTTAGCGGCCGAGCGACGGTGGCAAGGTGTTTGACATTCATTCCCATTTCTTGCATGGGACCTAACATGCAACCAAGGACACACATATGATTTTTTTCAACCAATTTATATGCACTGGAGCATGTGTCTGCAGTTCAAATTTGAAGTATGCACATAAATGCGTAGAAAACTCAGTTAATGTATAAAAATGTCCAAACGAACCCTAAAAATCCCAAAATTTAACACAACATTCCTGTTGTTCTATTTTGTCGGTAGAAAAAAAATTAAAGCAAGAAGAGGCAATGAATATTGTTTCGTCCACAAAGGTGACACGTTCCCTACCGGAACCATGAGGCTTGTTGTGAGAAGCTCTGGTTTGTGAGAAGCTTATACCAAAACCTGCCCCAAATGGGACAATTTTTTGTACCCCCGCATGTTGATGCCATTCCATGATAGGACGCCAAGGTTCATGAATTTCAGACGAGTTTCGGATTTACTAGAAATAAAAACCAAGTTTCTCAACGTTTGCCGGCGAGCCACAATGCCGAGGTGTTTGAAATTCATCCCCATTTCTTGCATGGGACATAAGCATCAACCCATGGACACATATATGATTTTACAACCCATTTTAGTGCATCAGAGCATATGCATGTAGTTTAATTTTCAATTGTGCACCTGAAATTCCTAGAAAACCAAGTTAATGTATAAAAAATGTCCAAACGAACCCTCAATAATTCCATTTTTTTGACGACACACCTATAGTTTCATATTCACTGCAAATAAAAGTTCTAGCAATTCAAATCAAGATGAAAAATCAATTAGATCGCACATAGTTTATTATCAACAACCGTGTGAGTTGCAATACAAATTATCTTGGAGCATCGTCGGAGTATAGTATGTATACGTCTTACGCGAGAAGGTGTGATACGTCTCCAAAGTATCTATAATTTATGAAGTATTCATGCTGTTATATTATCATTCATGGATGTTTTACAATCATTTTATAGCAACCTTATATCATTTTTGGGACTAACCTATTGACCCAGTGCCCAGTGCGAGTTGCTGTTTTTTGCTTTTTTTTACATCGCAGGAAATCAATATCAAACGGAGTCCAAACACCGCGAAACTTTTTGTGGATTTTTTATGGACCAGAAGACATCCAGTGGGCCAGAGAAGCACCTGGGGGGTGCCCCGAGGGGGGCACAACCCACCAGGGCGCTCCGGGGGGCCCAAACGCACCCAGGTGGGCTGTGTCCACCTCAGTGGCCTCCCGCACCCACTCTTTGCCCTATAAATTCCCAAATATTCCAAAAACCCTCGGGGTTAACCTAGATCAGAAGTTCCGCCGCCGCAAGGCTCTGTAGCCACGAGAAACCAATCTAGACCCCGTTTCGGCACCCTGCCGGAGGGGGGAATCATCACCGATGGCCATCTTCATCATCCCGGCGGCCACCATGATGAGGACGGAGTAGTCCACCCTCGGGACTGAGGGTTTGTACTAGTAGCTATGTGTTTAATCTCTCTCTCTCTCTGTCTCTCTCACTCTCTCATGTTCTTGAGATGTCATGATCTTGATGTATCGTGGGCTTTGTTAATATAGTCGGATCATATGGTGTTTTCCCCTCTATATCTTGTTCTGATGAATTAAGTTTTCCCTTTGAGATTTCGTTTTATTGGATTGAATACTTTTATGGATTTGAGAGCACTTGATATTAGTCTTGCATATGAATACTCGTGGTGACAATGGGGTATTATTTTGGTTCACTTGATATATGTTTTGGCACTCGACTCGCAGATTCCCGAGGTGACATTAATTGGGGTAATCTATGCATAGGGGTTGATGCACGTTCTTGTCTTTGTTTCTCCTGTACAAATCTTGGGGCACTCTTTGAGGTTCTTTGTGTTGGATTGAGTATTATGAATATGAAATTATGTGATGTTATGTTAGTACGAACTCTTGGATAGATCGATCGGAAAGAATAGCTTCGAGGTGGTTTCGTACCCTACAAACAATTTCTTCTTATGTTCTCCGCTAGATAGGAACTTTGGAATGATTCTTCATTGCACTTTGAGGGATGGTTATATGATCCAATTATATTAGCATTGTTGAGAGATTACACTAGCGAAAGTACGGACCCTAGGCCTCATTTTCAAGCATTGCAATACCGTTTGTGCTCCATTTTATCAATTGCTACCTTGTTGTTTTTATTTATTCAGATTATAGAAATATATTTCTACCATCCATATTACACTTTTATCTGCACCTATACAATTTGCCATTGTATTGGGTGTGTTGGGGACACAAGAGATTTCTTGTATTTGGTTGCAGGTTTGTTTGAGAGAGACTATCTTCATCCTACGCCTCCCATGGATTGATAAACCTTAGGTCATCCACTTCAGGGAAAATTGCTACTGTCCTACAAAACTCTGAGCTTGGAGGCACAACACGTGTCTACAAGAATAAAGTTGCGTAGTAGACATCAAGCTCATTTCTGGCGCCGTTGCCGGGGAGGTTAGGTAAGCGGCACTCACATCCCGTCAACGAAGCTCTTTTCTGGCGCCATTGCCGGGGACATGAATGCATGAAGGTATATCTTTAGATCTTGCAATTAAATCTTTTAGTTTCTTGTTTTATCACTAGTTTGGTTTATAAAAGAAAACTACAAAAAATGGAATTCAGGTTGCATCATATTATTCATCTTTATAATGTCTTTCGTGAAAATGATGGAAAGGAAAATTGTGCTCAATTGATAGAAGAAGAACTCTATAAAATGTTTTACGAAAAAATCTTTGAATGATGAGCATGATTGCAATGTTATTAGTATGAATTCTTTGAATGTCCATGATGTTAATGTTATGAAAAGCCGTAAGCTTGGAGATGCTATGTTTGATGAAGATGATATTTTTATTCCCCTAAGTTTTGATGTGCAAATTTGTTATAATGGTAGCATGCCTCCTATTTATGATGATTACAATGATGAATGTGGGTTTGGAAGAGTGTCAACTTTAGTTAATGATCCCGCTATTTTGGAGGGTGTTGAATCTTATAACAATGATAAAAGAGGATTTGGAGAGGTCATGACTTTATTTAGTGATGAATCCACTATTTTGGAAGAGGTTTCAATTAAATATGATAAAAAAGTTGCTATCTATGATGATTATGGTGATGACATGTATGCTATATTGAATTAATGATAACCATGAAACTTTGTCATCATGATTTCAATTTTCAATCCCATGATAGTTATTTTGTTGAGTTTGCTCCCACTACTATTCATCAGAATAAATTTGCTTATGTGGAGAGTAATAAAATTTCTATGCTTGTAGATGATGAAAAGAATGATTTATGTGATAGTTATATTGTTGAATTCATTCATGATGCTACTGAAAATTATTATGAGAGAGGAACATATGCTTGTAGGCTTCTCACTAATATCAAGTTTTGTCTCTTTTTATTGAAAGTCTTGAAGTATTGCTTGTTTTGCCTTCCTATGCTAGTTGATTCTTGCTCTCACAATTTATTTGCTCACAAAATCCCTATGCATAGGAAGTGGGTTAGGCTTAAATGTTCTTGCCATGTGATTCATGATGCTCTTTTTCGTGTTTCAATTACTATTCTTATGCGAGCATCATTGAAATCATCATGCCTAGCTAAAAAGGCATTAAAGAAAAGTGCTTGTTGGGAGACAACCCAACACTTTTACCTGCTGTTTTTATGTGTTCACATGATTAAGCTACTGTAGTAATAATGTTTTATAGCTTTTGTTTCAATAAAGTGCCAAGTAAAGCCTTTGGGATAGTGTGGATGATAGTTGACTTGATTCTATGCAAAAACAGAAACTTTTGCTTCCAGAGACAGAATTGTTTAAATTCACTGGAGCGTCGAAAAATTCTGAATTTTTTTACACATGATTGATATACAATTTTTTACGTTGTCCTAATTTTGTAGAACTTTTGGAGTAGCAGAAGTATGGTTATTCTGCATATCATTACAGACTGTTCTGTTTTCGACAGATTCCGTTTTCGATGCATAGTTTGCTTGTTTTCTAGTTTCTATGGCTTATGTTGCTCAATATAAATTGTGGAAATGATATGCTACAGTAGGCATTGTTTGGAAACAATTATCAATCTTGTCTTTGACAGTACCAAAGTGACATGATTTGCTCTTTATTATACTAATCCATCTCATGAAAGTTCCGTTATGTTTTGTGTGATTGAAGTTGTCAAGTTTTGGGTGAGATATCGATATGAGGAGAATAAGGAGTGACAAGAACCTAAGCTTGGGGATGCCCAAGGCACCCCCAAGGTAATATTCAAGTAAGATCCAAGCAACTAAGCTTGGGGATGCCCCGGAAGGCATCCCCTCTTTCGTCTCCAACAATATCGGTAACTTTACTTGAGCCTATATTTTTATTCGTCACATGATATCAGTTTTACTTGGAGCGTCATTTTTATTTTGTTAGGATTTTCTTGCTGCTATCTATAATAATATTTTGCATCTTTTACTTCAATAAAATTGTCAAGGATAGCCTTCACCATGCTTATTTTGCAAGTATACATGTTGCTGTTTCGAAACAGAAAGTTTTCCACTGTTGCAAAAATTCCCTAGAAAAGTCAGAATGTGATAAAATGTTCAAACTTTTTGCACAATAAGCTCTGATAAATTTTCCGCTGTGTGGTAAATTTTCATAATTTTTGGATTTAAAGAAGTATTGATACTTTTGCATTCTTTACAGACTATACTGTTTTGGCAGATTGCTGTTATGTTTGCATTGCTTGCATATGTTTGCTTGTTTAATGATTCTATTTCAGGATAGGAGTATTAAATATGCAGAGGCATTTAGTACGCAATGTTGAATAATATTTTTTGTGATTTGCTACAGTAGAGAATGATAAGGTTTTTGCATTGGTTTATACTAACTTATCTCACGAGTTCTTGTTGAGTTTTGTGTGGATGAAGTTTTTAAGATTTAGGGAAACCGTGATATAAAAGGAATTAAGGAGACACAAAAGCTCAACCTTGGGGATTACCAAGGCATCCAAGATAATATTTCAAGAAGTGTCAAGCATCTAAGATTGGGGATGCCCCGGTAGGCATCCCACCTTTCTTCATCAACAATTATCGGTTAGTATCGGTTGAGCCTAAGTTTTTGCTTCTTTACATGAGTTGTGCTATCCTTGAAATGTCATTTTATTTTCATTTTTCTTGTTGTTTTAATAAAATACTTAGATCTGAAGTTTTTTAATAAGAGAGAGCCCTCAAATAGCTACCCATTTACTTAACTACTCGTTTGATCTTCACTTATATCTTTTTGGAGTAGCTTGTCATTTACTCTTGTGCTTCACTTATATCCTATGAGTAAATTGTTGAATGAATTGAATATCATGAAGTTGAAATTATATCATGCCCAGTGGTAGCTTCACATTGGGTTTAGAAAGTGAAAGCTTTTGAAGCTTGACAATCACAATTTTGGTCATACAAGCAATTCATGAATGATTAGTAGAAGGAAGAGAACTTTCACATGCAAATACACTATCTTGGAAATCTTTTGTGATTGTGAGCCCCCATCAAAATATTATATGCCAAAATTGTTGACGTTGGACAAGGAAGACAACATAATGAATTATGTTTGTTCATATTCACATAGAAGTTATATTGTCACAGATCCTTCAACATGTGGTGCTTGCCCCCATCTTTGCTAGCCAAAAATTCCGCACCAAGTAGAGATACTACTTGTGCATCCAAAAAGCCTTAAACCCAAATCTTATTTTCAAGAGTCCACCATACCTACCTAAGGATTGATCAAGATCCTTTAAGTAAGTTGTCATCGGTGCAATATGGCAATAAAAATTGCTTCTAAAAGTGTTAGATCATTTAGTGTAAGAGAAAATTGAGTGTTGTACGAACTTGTGATGGAAACGAAATAAAAGCAACAGACTACATAATAAAGGTTGCTATCATAAGGGGCAATATAACGTGATGTTCTTTTGCACTAAGGGGTTGAGCCTACAAACAAAAAGTGCATGGCAACCTGTGCTTCCCTCTGCGAAGGGCCTATCTTTTACTTTTACGTATTTACTTTCATGCAAGAGTCAAAGTTTTTCTCTCTATTCCTTTTTTTTCAACTTTGGCAAGCATCATGTGGTGAGAAAAGATCTAGGCACATATATCTATTTGGATATGGGTAGCATGAGTTATTATTGTTGACATCACCCTTGAGGTGAATACGTTGGGAGGCGAAATTATAAGCCCCTATCTTTCTATATGTCCGGTTGAAACGTTTTGCTCATGTGTATGCGGTGAATGTTAGCAATCATAGAAGACTATATGATGGTTGAGTATGTGGAGCTCTTACTTAGACTCTGTTGAATAAGTTGAATTGCAATTGTTTGGTGATTGAGAACACAGGTCGTTGAGTTTCAAGAGAATTCATTCTTTGAACCTTAACATGTGAATTGGTTGCTACTTTAACATGAGAAGTTTTATAAGAAAGAATTGTTGTTATGATGCTAGGAAAAGTGATTGAAATTATCATTGGTCAAACTTATGCACTTTGCTAGCATTCACACTTCACAAATTATTTCTTTTATCATTTACCTACTCGAGGACGAGTAGGAATTAAGCTTGGGGATGCTGATACGTATCCAACGTATCTATAATTTATGAAGTATTCATGCTGTTATATTATCATTCTGGGATGTTTTACAATCATTTTATAGAAACTATATATCATTTTTTGGGAATAACCTATTGACCCAGTGCCCAGTGCCAGTTGCTGTTTTTGCTTGTTTTTTATATCATAGGAAATCAATATCAAACGGAGTCCAGACACCGCGAAACTTTTTATGGATTTTTATGGACCAGAAGACATCCAGTGGGCCAGAGAAGCACCTGGGGGTGCCCCGAGGGGGGCACAACCCACCAGGGCGCGCCTGGGGGCCCAGGCGCTCCCAGGTGGGTTGTGCCCACCTCGGTGGCCTCCCGCACCCCCTCTTCGCCCTATAAATTCCCAAATATTCCAAAAACCCTCGGGGTTAACCTAGATCAGAAGTTCCACTGACGCAAGGCTCTATAGCCACGATAAACCAATCTAGACCCCGTTTCGGCACCCTGTCGGAGGGGGGAATCATCACCTGTGGCCAACTTCATCATCCCGGCGGCCACCATGATGAGGAGGGAGTAGTCCACCCTCGGGGCTGAGGGTTTGTACCAGTAGCTATGTGTTTAATCTCTCTCTCTCTCTCTCGTGTTCTTGAGATGTCATGATCTTGATGTATCATGGGCTTTGTTAATATAGTCGGATCATATGGTGTTTTCCCCTCTCTATCTTGTTGTGATGAATTTAGTTTTCCCTTTGAGATTTCGTTTTATTGAATTGAATACTTTTATGGATTTGAGAGCACTTGATATATGTATTGCATATGAATACCCATGGTGACAATGGGATATTATGTTGATTCACTTGATATATGTTTTGGCACTCAACTCACGGATTCCCGGGGTGACATTAATTGGGGTAATCTATGCATAGGGGTAGATGCACGTTTTTGTCTTTGTTTCTCCGGTAGAAATCTTGGGGCACTCTTTGACGTTCTTTGTGTTGGATTGAGTATTATGAATTTGAAATTATTTGGTGTTATTTTAGTACGAACTCTTGGATAGATCGATCGGAAAGAATAGCTTCGAGGTGGTTTCGTACCCTACAAACAATTTCTTCTTATGTTCTCCGCTCGATAGGAACTTTGGAGTGATTCTTCATCGCACTTTGAGGGATGGTTATATGATCCAATTATATTATCATTGTTGAGAGATTGCACTAGCGAAAGTATGGACCCTAGGCCTCATTTTCAAGCATTGCAATACCGTTTGTACTCCGTTTTATCAATTGCTACCTCGCCGTTTTTATTTATTCAGATTATAAAAATATATTTTCTACCATCCATATTACACTTTTATCACCATCTCTTCGCCGAACTAGTGCACCTATACAATTTGCCATTGTATTGGGTGTGTTGGGGACACAAGAGATTTCTTGTATTTGGTTGCAAGGTCGTTTGAGAGAGACTATCTTCATCCTATGCCTCTCACAGAAGTATAAACCTTAGGTCATCCACTTGTGGGAAAATTTGTACTGTCCTACATAACTCTGCGCTTGGAGGCCCAACACGTGTCTACAAGAATAAAGTTGCGTAGTAGACATCAAGGTGCGTCGGCTACAGTCCACAGCCGGCACGTCAAGCACACTAGCTCGCTCCCCAAATATCATTTCACTATTCAATCATCGTCGGTGAAAGATTGGGACGTGGACCCGCATCATGAGGGAAACTTTGGCGGCCCACTCTGGCAAGAGCGTGGCCGTAGTTGCCATGCGCATGCTAACAAGCTGCGTGCGCGCGACCGCAATCTGCCATGCGTTCTTGTCCTTCTTGCTCTCATCCTTCATCTTCATTCAGCAGGGGTTGATGATGGCCGAGGCGAGGTCAACCAGGGAGCTCTGTTTGTTGTTGGTGCTGCCGCAAACCTTGTAGTGGACAAGGATGTCGACAAGATTCTGGCAGAGCAAGCCCGAAACCTTGAGCGCTTCTAGATCGTTGGTGGTGCACACCGTAGCGAAACTGTTGATAAACCTGGAGAAACGCTCGCAAGGCCTTGTGGACAGGTGGTAGTGGTAGACGAGGACGTCATGTCACATGCACAACTGGGCGACGACAACCTTCTGATCTTGCCCGGCACGACCGCTGGTGAACTCGAGGTCGAAGCGGACCACTTGGTACCTGTCCACAGCAAGCAACTCCTCCATAGTTTGGATGGAGCTCTCCACCGAGACTGTCTCGTTCATGTACACCACCGAGAGGTCCTTCCCCCTTATGTGGGTGTCCACTATGTGATGCATGGTGAACTGCCCCTCGTTGACGTCCTCGGCCGATGGGAGCACCATTGGAGCCACGGGGAGCGCCATTGGAAATGTTGGACGTCCTCTTTGTATGTGTCGTCGTGGGTGTCCTTATTGTGTCATGTGGCGCAAGAGATGAAGGTAAATGGCTGCGGGAATAAATGGGGACTGGGTGGCCTGGATTCTCGGCACGTTCACATGGCAGTTTTTGCAGCGGGTAACTACATCATGGCGCCGCGCTCGGCGCAACCGCATGCATAATGGCAGCACGAACGTACTTGATCGTGCGCCGGCCCCAAGCATCGGCAGCGTGCGTGGAGGGACGCAGGCAGAGCACACGGAGGGACGCGATAGCAGAGCACATGCAATGGGATGCGAGCAGAGCGCGCCGCGGGCGCCTCAACCGCGAGCAACCACACGCATACATCAGTTGAACACGCAGGGAATGGTCGTCTACAAGCCGGCCGACAGTTGCGATGCTGCGTAGAGAGCGGCCGTGTGCTACTACCTCCGTCTGGATCTATTAGTCCCCTTTATATTCCGGGCCATATTTTGACGTTAAATTAACTAACAAATTGTTAATGCATGTTATAAAAATAATATAATTGGAAACTATGTTCAAATACGAATCCAACGATATAATCTTTGGCGACATGCATTCGTATTTTATTCGTTAAATCTCTAGTCAAAATTTGCCATAAAAATAAAGAGGACTTATAAACCAGGATGGGGGTAGTAGGTAATTAAATCGTAAACGTTTTTTATTAGCCATATGTATACGTGTCGTTTCGTCCTCCTCTCGCACGTCTTCTCGCGCCGCTGTCGCACACAGCTTCGAGCGCAAGCTTGAGCAGCGCGCAGGGGCGCTCTTTTGGCCAAACGGTGGCTTGAAGTGGCGCCAGTGAATCGTCGGTGAGACCGTTAACGAGCAACCATGTAGGTTCCCGCGCATAGCCACGCAAGCTTCCCGCCCGACTCGACGAAATCCCCCAAAATCCCCATGCTTATCGGCCTGCTATATAAACCCTCACGGATGGCGAGTCCTGCGTCACATTTTCCCCTCCCTCCTTGTAGCTTATCTTGTCTGCTTCTCCCACAATCGCCAATGGCACCGGTCCATCTTCTTTGCTCAGCCACTCCGCCATCATTAGAGGACAGCTCCAGCTGGGATGCTACACTGCGGTGTCGGTGTACTAAAGTTTGGGCCCTTTAGCACCCCATACTTGTGCACGGGCAGTCTTAGCCACACGCACGGCGAGGCATGAAGAGGGCGATCAAGGATAAAAACGAGATACAAGGTGAAGAGAAGCGGCCAAGCCAGAAACCAGAGAACAGAGGATGAGCTGGACCCCCGGCAAGATCTTTGCCGGGACGGCTTGCGAGGCCCCGGCAAGATCCTTGCCGGGACGACTTGCAGAGCAGCAACAAGAGCACCACCCTTGAGGTTGAGAGCTCTGAAACCATCGACAATGTTAAGGCCAAGACCCAGGGGCGCGCGCGTAGTGGCGTGCAGATCTTTGTGAAGGCCAAGAGACAAAGTGCCTAGCGATATCCTTGTCGAGGACGTCTGCGAGACCCTGGCAAGATCCTTTGCCGGGGACATCAGCAAGACCGTGGCAAGACTTCGCCACCCCGTCACCACTCCAACGAGGTGGCCGGCTTGCCGGCGTAGCAAGCACCAGCGTGGTGGCATGCAGATCTTGGTGAAGATCCTGCCACCTCTCCAGCGCAGCAGCTGGCCAACCAACTTGGCGTTGCAGGCCTCGTTGGCATGGACGCGTGTCAAGACGGAGCGGGGCGGCGACGGACAGGACGGGTTCTACTCCCGCCCCTGATAAAGCTGAAGGGCACGTAAGCAGCGCATTTAATGTGTTTGTCCTAAGAGGCCGATGATAAACATAGACACTGTAGCTACTTTACACCTCCCGTGTGCCACTGTGGCAACCCCTTGGACATATAAAAGGAGGCCAAGGCATACTGGAGGAGGATTCAGACTTTTGAACCTCTCGGCCCATCTTGCATGCATAGCAGCTAGCCGAAGCTCAAGAACACAGAATATACACTCAAGCAGGACTAGGGTTTTACGCTGCTTAGCGGCCCGAACCTGGGTAAAGATCCATCGTGTTGATCATTAGATATGCTCTTTGCACCACCCCTCTTCTCTGCCAAACCGTAGAAGGGATCCAAGTGATCCCGTAGGTGTCGTTTCCCACCGACATCTTTGGCGCGCCAGGTAGGGGGAGAAGGTTTTGCAAACCTGATATAGCGGTTAGCGCGTCATCTCCTCGATCACCATGGCTCCCAAGAAGAAAGGGATCACGACAATTGGTTCGTCTGGAGCCAATCCGCCCTTGCCAGCGCAGACGGGTGATGGAGTAGTCATGGATGGTGGCGGAGGTGCGGATCGCAAGCATCCACAACATTCTGGCAACCAAAACCAGGCGAGCGGCATCGTTTGTGCCTGAGACGACGAGCCGCTCGCCGCCGCGTCCAAGGACGGAGCCGTGCCGCCTACGGGTAGTGCGGGGACCTCCAAAGGCGGAGCCGTGCTGCCTACTGGCGGCGCGGTGACTTCCAAGACACCCCTGTCGGTGCCCGCGCCGCGGTCCTCCCATATCGTGCACGACGAGCAGGGCCGCGATGTTGGTGACCCCAGGCGCCGCCATGGGAAGATCCCTCTGCATCATTCTCGAGATGCGCAGGGCCGGCATGCACACCAAGATGCTGGTCAAGATGGCGCACGGCCGCAGAACCGTGACGACGCTCCTTCTAACATGGTTACAAGTTCGAGCACCTCCCGTTGCTCACGCTTGTTGCTGCCACCTACGCCAGTAGAAGCATTAGCGCAATTGCAGTTACTCCTCGACGTCCCTCCTGCTGCGGATAAGCAAGAAGAGTGGAGGGCTGCAATCCAGAGCCTTATTAGCCATGCCAATAAAGATCAACCCAGGAGGAGGTCCCCTCGCAGCGTCGGTCCACCGAGTCGGCGCGTGCCGATGGCGGAAGGGCCGGAGGCGCCGCAACCACGGTGCACTCCCCTCCACCACGATAGCAATGGTCGCCAGCTCGGCAGGTCGATGCCCGTGATGATGGATCCATGGCTTCGTCCGATCCACGAGCTCGTCGCGACCAACGTCAAGTTCTTCGGGAGCGGGTTAAAGAGGACGCTCAAACTACCATCGAGCGGTGACGGGAAGCACGCCATCAATCTGATAGGCGTGCAGGGCCGACTGCGTACATGCCTGCGCCGGGAGATTCTGGTGACCTGCCTTACAAGGTAGGTTGTCCAACTTTTACCTGTGAGCTGCAGCAGTTCCAGTGGCCCACTACCCACACGTTCAAACCAGAAGTCCCGGAGAAGTACGACGGCAAGACTCATCCGTTCGAGTTCCTGATCGTATACACCATTGCGATGCAAGTTGCCGGGGCTTAGGACGGCAAGGTGCTCGCCAACTACTTCCCGTTGGTGCTCAAACCCAACATCAGGTCGTGGTTGATGCACCTGCCAGTAGATTCCATCTCCTCTTGGTCGGACTTGTGCCATGAGTTTGTTGGTGCCTTTACCGGAGGCCATCAAGCTCCTGGCCACGCAAGTGATTTGCATCTCATCCCCCAGAAGGATGGCGAATCCTTGCGCTAGTACATACAGAGATTTAGCCATGTGCAGTACAACATCCCAGATGTTCATCCTACCGCTCTCATCAGCGCGTTTCCTCAGAACGTGCTCAACCGCAAGATGCGTGAAGAGCTGGCCATGAACAAGGTTAGGGATGTTGCCGAACTGTATGTTTTGGCCAACAGATGTGCTCGGGCTGAAGAAGGAAGGAAGTACCCCGGCGAAGATGCCGGCACGGGAAGCGATTCTGGAGATGAAGACACCGTCGCCTCGGCAAAGAAGGGCCGACGGTGCAATAGGAAGCACAGGGGCAAGATTGTGCTTGCCATCGAGGAATCCGGCAACCACGGAACCGCCAAGAAGGCCAAGGTTGACAACCTCGGCAAGGAAGTTGCTGGGTGTGTGATGTCTACTACACAACCTTCTTCTTGTAGACGTTGTTGGGCCTCCAAGTGCAGAGGTTTGTAGGACAGTAGCAAATTTTCCTCAAGTGGATGACCTAAGGTTTATCAATCCATGGGAGGCGTAGGATGAAGATGGTCTCTCTCAAACAACGCTGCAACCAAATAACAAAGAGTCTCTTGTGTCCCCAACACACCCAATACAATGGTAAATTGTATAGGTGCACTAGTTCGGCAAAGAGATGGTGATACAAGTGCAATATGGATGGTAGATAAAGGATTTTGTAATCTGAAAATATAAAAACAGCAAGGTAACTAATGATAAAAGTGAGCACAAACGGTATTGCAATGCGTTGAAACAAGGCCTAGGGTTCATACTTTCACTAGTGCAAGTTCTCTCAACAATAATAACATAGTTGGATCACATAACTATCCCTCAACATGCAACAAAGAGTCACTCCAAAGTCACTAATAGCAGAGAACAAACGAAGAGATTATGGTAGGGTACGAAACCACCTCAAAGTTATCATTTCAGATCGATCTATTCAAGAGTCCGTAGTAAAATAACATGAAGCTATTCTTTCCGTTCGATCTATCATAGAGTTTGTACTAGAATAACACCTTAAGACACAAATCAACCAAAACCAAAATGTCACCTAGATACTCCAATGTCACCTCAAGTATCCGTGGGTATGATTATACGATATCACTACAAAAAATACACTTCCGTGATGATACGTGTTTGTCACAGTAGGTCGCATTTTTTGTCATGCATGTACATCCATGACGATTTTATGACAGAATCAAGATAGTCATACCTGTGCTGTCGTAGAAGTGTTCCATGACATTACCAAAATTATCATCACGGAAGTGTCCAGTTCCATGACGATAAATCGCGCGTCATAGAAGTGCTTTCGTTAAGGGTGACCGACACGTGGCATCCACCGTAACGGAACGCCGTTAAGCTATCGGGTCGGGTTTTGGATCCGATAACCCGTTAATAGCCCTGACCAATGGGGATTTTCCACGTGTAAAATCATCATTGGCTGGAGGAAACACGTGTCGGCTCACCGTTGGGACAGATGTCATCCGCTCATTGGACCGAAGGCGCCTATGATACGGCGACACGTGGCATGGCCCAACAGAGGCCCATTCCTGTGAAAAGGCCGGCCCGTTTGCCTTGGTCAAAAGGTGGCGGGCCGGCCCACGGAAAGCCTGTTAACGGCCTGTTCGCATATAGCCCATTTACGGCCCGCTAACCCAGGGCCCGTTACGCCCTATCCAAATTAGGCCCAGTAGCGTCATCTAGGCCGTCCAATATGATTCAACCCGTTTTAACTTCCGGGCCATGGGTGGCCCATGACTTCTTTCGGCCCATATGAGGACCTTTGTAACTCTTGGCCCATTAACGGCCCGTGGTGAAACTGGCCCGTAATGAACAGTGTATCACTTTATACCCATTAACGGCCCGTTATTCCATTGGGCCGTTTCCAGCCCAAGTTATCTTTCGGCCTTCTCAGGGCCCATTGATTCTTGGGCTCATTTGCAGAATTCAGTTACATACGACCCGTTACTATCATTTTCTGCTTGTGGGCCAAATTCAGCCCGTCGTTACAGTCGGCCCGTTTGCGGACCGTTAATACGTTGGGCCGTTTTCATGTCAAAATAAACCCATTGGGCTGTTTTCATAGAGTTATCAAATACGGCCTATTAACGGCCCGTTATGGTCCACGAATAGTACGGCCCATGATTGGCGGAATGATGATATGCCCCGTAGAAGGCCCATGGATCCTACAGCCGGACGAAGGCCCATGGATCATACGGCCTGCATGAGGCCCATGGTTACAACAGTCCGTGTGTTGCCATGATTATTTTGGCCTAGTTACCAAAAATAGGCTATTGTGGCCACTAGAAAAAAACAGAAAAAAACTGTAGTGACTACAAGCAAACAACTAAACAAGACAATAAGGAAATAAATAAGCAAGCAATTAACGCTAGCCTATTACCGCTATTACACATATTACATCCACTGGGCATCAAAGTTCACCACCAATGCAAATATAGGGAACAAAGCAGCACATTACATGCATTGGCCATCAAAATTGGCCACCAGTGCAAATAAACGCGGCAGCAAAACAAGAGCATAACTGAAACAACTTCAGAAGAGCTCAAGAAACGTTATCCTGGGTATCCACCATGCTGGCAATAATCTTAGCAAGCTGATTAGCTTTGTCCTGTTTGGCGCTAAAATCCTCCAACGCTTGCTGTTGCACCAGAAAGTATGCATCTGAATGCTCCAGGACTTCCGCAGTCCTTCCGCTTCTTGTCGCAGCACAGCTGATCGATGTCTTTCAACTTGTAGTTGAGACTCAAGAAACCGAACTGATTCAGACAGTGAGTTTGAATAGCTTGTGCAAGCGGTAGTGGCCAGTAACTCGAACACTAAACCAAGACAAGACTTTGGGGTTGTCTCGCTGTCTTCAAGATAGTCTTCCTTAGCTGTTTTATCAGCTTTGTTGGAGACCAACAAGGATGTGTCACTATCCTGAACCTTATCTGCATTACTTCCTTTACCATTGCTTAATAAGGCACTCTTCCCCAATATTCTATCAGCATTCTAAAAGAAGAAACAAGCAGACACATAACAAGTTTAGCATGTACTAGTATATGAAACTCATTTCGGTGAACCAGTTCATTAGTAAGGTGGACAGGATTAAACTACCAAGTCTTCTATTGCCAAGTACTAGTACATAATAAAAGCATCAAACAAACATATATCTATGTCCTATGGTCACTGCATTGTCTTGCCAAATCAAAATAGAGACACAGTTCAAATCATATCAGTTCAAGACAAAGCAGCAGTGAAAGAATACAAAGCATGGGAAACTACACGGCACAACAAGATTTCAGATGGGTACCATGGGTCTACATGTACAACAACACTATTGGCTCTGTTGTGATGCTAGTAATGTGCATGATATGAAAGTCAACTGTATACACAAGTGAAATTGAAATCAATAGAGCTATTGATAAGAGCAAACCTAGTAAAGAAACATGCGTGGACATACCTGCTGTGCCATTGGAGTTTCGATTGGATCCTTCAATTTAAAAATAAGTTTGTATGAGTAAATACAGTGATACAAGAGCAAAGCAATCATAGTTAAAAAAGGCGCGCCTAAGCGAGCCTAGGCTCTAGGCGTTGGCAAAACGCATTGCGCATAACTACGCATAATCTGTGCATAACTGCGCATAAGCATGCGCTTTGGTCAGTAAAGCGCAAGGCGGTGGCAAAACGCACAATTAACGCCTAGCGCTTTTTTGAACTATGATAGAAATGGAATCTTAAATTAGAACAGTTGTTCTTCAGGTTTAGGCACTTGTTCTACATGAACAGAGTACAGTACGACGCAAGAATATAATACTTAAAAATAGAAAATGAGCTCATAGACCTTACCACATTCTTGGTTCGGGACCAGTACAGAACAAGGCGTTCCCAGTCATCGTCCAGTAAATGTGTCTCAAGAGAACGTAAGGGAATTTGATGAGTTTCTTCGCCGATGAAGTATGTTTTCTTCACGTAATTCCGATACTGCCACCAAGCATTCTTGAAGATAGCAGAGGTATTAGCACAGGTCACCTCATCCTGAGTTTCCAAATCGGTCCTTCTCTATAGAGAAAAATTGGAAAATTTGCTGTATTATAACCATCATGGAGGTAGGATGTATGGGACGAAGCAAAGTAATTGCCATGAATAACATTACTTACACATAACTCCTGGACAAACACCTGCAACTGGCATTTTCCTTCATCTTCAGTATAATATTTCCAAGATGGGAAGATACGCACATACGATTTAACAACATCAAATGCGATAGATGCTAAACTATGACTAGCTGGTTGTGCTTCCTCCACAGGAATAGGCGTACTAACTGGTGGAGTTGGGGTTCGTCGTGATAGTACTGGCCCTTTGGGCACTAGAGCTGCCTTACTAACTGCTCTTGTTTGGGAGCTCTGTGGTGGAGATGGTGCTGTGTCAACAGGAACTGGGTTACTATCGGCTGGGGTTAGATTGGGTGAAGCTGGTTCTCTGTCCATCGCAGTAGGGGTACAATCTGCGAGAGTTTGGGTTATGTGTGGTAGGGCTGGTTCTTGTGCATGTACAACCGGGGTGCTATCTCCACCAAGAGGTAGCACTGTTTTATTTGAAGACCGTGTTTTTAGTCCGCTAGATACTGGCATCACCCGCTCCAATTCAAATGGCTGATAAACAGGAAACATAGTTGAATGTACAGACATTGTATGAGAGACAGATGCAATAGATAGTGTGGAAAAAAGAGGGCATGAAATAGTTGACATGTATATTGTTTAACTAAAACGGATAGCATGACATAATTTCACATATATGATGTCTATCTAAACTGGATAGCATAGCATAACATAATTCAAAGATATGATGAATAACTAAACAGGATCGCATGACATAATTCACCTACATGTTATCTAAGTAATCAGGATCGCATCATTTAATTCACATATGTGATTTATATGCTAAACAGAGGGCATTCGATATGATGTTTGAACTAAGAGCATGGTGTTGAATATTGTGTATATGATGTCTAAACTATGCAATGCAAGACACCGTATGCATGATATGAGCAGTATAACCGTGCCAAGTTAGAGCATACACCTCAGTGGAGGAATAGGACTGGTCATCTGTCTCTGAATCCATCTCTGAGGAGCTATCGGGACCCAACAAGAGATCTGCTTCGACAGGTAGCACTGTCTGCTCTGAAAGCCTTGTTTTCACTCCAGATTTTTCCATCTCCCACCCAAATGGCTGATTCACAGGAATAGTAGTTTAATGTACAAACATTGTCGACAAATGGAAATGTAATGAAGAACAGGATGGGTAAGATATCATTCAAATATATGATGCCTGGTTAAACAGGTGGCATTGCACATTTCACATATATTATGGCTGGCTAAAAGACATGAGACTGCATAATTCCCATATATGATATAGAAACTAAACAGGTGGCATTACAGAACATGTCTAAACTAAGCAGATGACATATATGATGTCAAAAGTAGGCACTGCAAGGCAACATATGCATGATATGACTAACATCATCATGCCAAGGTAGAGCAAACACCTTGGGGGGTAAATAGGAGTGGTCAGCGGCGTCTGAATCCGCCTCAGAACAGATATCTTCCTCTGGATTACAATCTGGAGAGGGGTGGGGAGGGTTTGCCATTGAACCCACCATGGAGCGATGTCTGCATGACATTGTATTGCCGCGCAAAACTCTTCACTTTTTCTCTACATGTTCAGCATGACTTTGTACAATATCTGACATGCATACAAAAAAATATGGTGAGATTATGTAAGGAGAGCATGCAGAAATTTAGAGTGATGGTAACAACCAGTGGATTGACGTTTTTCCGTTGAACCAAAATAGCCCTAATGGATCGACGTGAATGTATAGTAATAAGTGATGCAACAAGTGTACAACCTCTTTGCCGTAGCCGTGTCGACCTCAGCATCATTGGGTTGGTCGCTGAAGCAGTTGAGGCAGAGGTGGCTGTCGGAGGTGTGGAGGAAGATGTGAGGAATCTGTAGACAACGTCCAGGGCACTGCTCTGTTGTGATGGATCGTTTTGTCGTTGGAGCAGCTCCGGTGAGCCGTAAGACGTCAAGGCTGAAGCAGCACAAGACAGACATCGTCAATCTCAAGTGGGATTCTAATAGCATCTCCAATAGATGATGTAAAATGGATGTAAAATTAACATCACCAAAAACCACCTGACTACAACAGATGAGGCAAAAACTGTTGACTATGAACTTAACTGTCGAAACTGAAATTTACTATGGAATCTGAATGCTACTGTCGAAACTGAACGCAATGGTAGCAGAGAGGCACTTGACATGTAGTTTAGGGAGGGCCTGCAGTTCATCTTCAACCTGCACCCCCCTGAGCCGCCAGCTACCACCGGCCGAACCGCCGGCCCCAGCGCCGCCTCGCCGCCCCGAAACAACTCGCCACCACTGCACCGGCCAGCCCTCTAGGCCCCCCGCCCCCACCCTGAACCCTAAGATAGATAGTGGGGTACCTCTCCGGCGAGCCCCCGTCCCCGCCGCGGGTGGTTCTTCCTTAACTCCGGCGAGCCCCCCAACCCCTGAAAATCGAATGACCCAAAAGTCGATTCAGTCGACTGAAGTGTGGCT
The DNA here is from genome assembly GCF_002575655.3 of Aegilops tauschii subsp. strangulata. Taxonomy (NCBI): domain Eukaryota; kingdom Viridiplantae; phylum Streptophyta; class Magnoliopsida; order Poales; family Poaceae; genus Aegilops; species Aegilops tauschii. The sequence goes on from NC_053036.3 coordinate 154,045,391, forward strand.
TAATCGGAGTAGAGCAGCAGCACGAGCGAGGGGGAGAGCAGCAACTGGGCGAGCGAGCGATCGAGCGAGGGGGAGAGCAGCAGTAGCTCCATCTCCATGTCGATCTTTCTCTACTTCTACCAGCTTCTACTTGTGATGAGTTTATGTCTCATGAACTAGTGCCAGTACTATTATTCTAATCACACTTCTTCAATATCTTTGCCATCAGGGATGCTCAGGTCGATTTTAGTGGAACTGCACAAAAGCATCGTATGATCCGAGGGTGCCAGCCGTCTTTCCTTCGACAGGTTCTACCTGACCAGGAAATTAAATCATGTTTTGGGTTTAGGGCTTAAGTCGTAGTGACCCCATCAGTAGTTTTTCTTTCGTACACGCTCTCACAACTTTTTTCTTTAGTTGTGAAGTAAATATTGGCTATGATCTGTGAATCATTGAGATGCATCAGCATGCGTGTTAGTTTTCCTTTGTATTTGATGGAATGTTGTAACGGGGCAACCTTGGAATAGGAATGAAAATGGAGTGGAAAGTTTCTGTTTTTCCGGAGAAAAAAATGGAAACGGAGAGAAACCAACGTTTCGTTTCATTGGATCGCGCCATCGAGCAAAATCAACGTTTAAATCACGTCTGTCGTGTTCGTGTCTCACCCTCCTCCACGGCTCGACCCCACACGGTCGCTCGGCATGCCACTCACCGCAAACCGAGTATACAATAACTTTCCCGCCTGCTTGTCGATGGATCGCGCCATGGAGTACTAGCACTACTAGAAGAGATTGACGAGTTGGGGGAGGACAGCTAGCTGTAGCACGGACTCCCAAGAACTTTTTACATGAACATGGAGCAGCCGCGTGCACCCGAAAGCGGCGTGGGCGACGCTCTCTCGGCCGGCGCGCCGCTTCAATGCCGGCGCCAGTGAGAGGTCGCGTCCGCTCTGGCCGGGCATGAATGCGGCACTGACCGTTTCGGGCGGGAAGCACGTGCGGGTGATGAAGAGGGTTCGGGTTGGTCAGGACCGGCCGTGGCAACGGTCCGGACGTGCGCAAACAAGAGATGTTGTACGTTATTTGCTGCGTATATAATTAACAACGTAAATAATGTGCCAGTTGGACAAATATGATTGGAGATGGAGATGGAAATGGAATTTTACGTAAACATGGATATGCATGTCTATGTCTATGTGTGTGTGCGCGACGACTCTCGCGACCTGGCAGCGGGGGCATGTTTTTGATCGAGTTTTCTTTCTTGGTACGTTAGAAAATCAGTTTGTCTAATTCACATCTAGATGTTATTTAAGGATATCACATCTAAGCTCCCACAAGTATATAATGTAGCAACAAGAAACAAAAAAAACTAGGAAAAAAATAGACCACAAACAGAGTGGACATCAACTTAGATGTGACATAACTATGTCACATCTAGATGTGTCCTAGACAGACCCTTAAAAAATTGTTCGCCAGTTTTTGTTTCTTTTTTCCGGGAACGCGCGTATTCTATTTAAAACCACTGCTATGGAGAGATTTTTTTACTCCATTATAGCCTCTTGTTTGATAGAGTTTCTCGCATCTCGCTCTCTCACCCTCTCCATATATGTTACACGCTGGAGGCTCAGCGTTCATTTGCTAGGGTTTGCTATATTCACAGTCTCTCACCCTCTCTTCACCAGATCTAAACAAGACTGCGTTGGCCTCTTGTCTCTCTCTCCCCCCTCACAGCTGGTGAAGGAGGCGTCCGTATCCCATCGCACCGGGAAGGGGAGGAGGTGCAGCGTTCACTCTATCGCCTTCGGCGAGGGAGGCAATCCACTGCCGGCTGCGCTGTTCTCTTTCACCCAGCGCCTGTGCGGGAGGGCCACCGACCCCTTCTTCCTCGCTGCCGTACATAGTGTGGGCAGATCCGGCCTCCCGCCGCACGCCCTGCCACATCCCGACGACCCTAAGGTATAAGTTTCTTTGAAACCGTCGTTGCTCTAGCTGCATGTGGATCTTTTTCGATCTGTAGTCGAATCTAGGTCTTGGTTCAAAGAGGAAAGAAGGGTGCGGTGGGCTGGAGCAAGAATCTAGGACGTGGTTCAATGAGGAAAGGAGGGGCAAAAGTAGTATAGACTGGCTATCAAGCCGCTTTGTAGGTCGAAAAGGGAAAAAGGGGGTAGCCCAGTACACACATCTGTAAGGAACCGATCTCTTTGTTGAAAAGGGAAAGAAACTGGGGGTCGGGTAGTTTGTGCAGGACTAGATTTTCTGCCCTCACATAGGAAGAAGGTTCAAAGAGAACAAATATGGGACCAGCGCATATATGCTACTTGGCTACATACTCTGCATCACCCATTTATACGTGTGGACGCACATGGTGCTGGCATGTCCCATACTGCTATTTTGCTGTTGTTAATCTAAGAATGCCGCTGAAAAATTGAAGCAATGCCACTGTTAAAAGTAAATTACATTTATTAACGAATGTTGTTTCAAGAGAATGTCTCTGTTAATATGAATCAATGCAACTGTTTTAGAAATGCTACTGTCCTACTTTGTTTTCCATCCAAGATAAGTTAGATGCTTCTTTCTGTCACCGTTGGTTTCATCCTCCTTTATCGGCAAGTAATTGTTTCCTTTTTGCCTCTGTTAAAACAGGGCTATCGATTCAACTTGTTGCTATTGCGACATTTTGCTTCGCTACTCGAAACACTTATGTTTTAAGAGTGTTTTGTGCAGTTCAACTTGAATGTCACACCGGTGACTTTGCTTAATTTTGGTGGAACTACACAAAAGGAGATCGAGATTTGTTTCCAGTCTTCGTGGCGAGTTGTTTCAAATCTTGGTCTCAACCACATGATGTGCAGTGTGCTTTGAGATGTTGTGCTACTTGTTTTGGTACTGTTTTAAATAAATGTTGAATTGAAGCTATTGTATTGCTGTTTTTTCCCATTAAATAGTGAACAAAAATGGGACCAACCCAGACATGATGCTTGTCGCTTTGTTACAACAAATTCAGCATCACCCCCTTTATAAGCCAGTAATTGATACCACCCTCAGAATTAACTACTGAATCTTATTTCAAAACTGCAACACTTGTTAGGGATTGGTGGGATTACCATTTTTGTGGCCGCATGTTTCATCCTCCTTTATTAGCCAGTAATTGATTCCTTTTTTGCCTCTGTTTAAACAGGGATATCTATTCAACTTGTTGCTATTGCGACATTTTCTTCGCTACGCGAAACACTTTGCTTGATTTCAGTGCAACTGCACAAAACAAGATTGGATTTCCTATTCGTGTTGGCAGATTCGTATTTTATCTTGTCCGTCTCATGAAAGGTCAGTACAGGCCTTCATCCACATGATTGTGCAGTGTGCTTTGAGATGTTGTGCTACTTGTATTGGTACTATTTTAAATAAATGTTGAATTGAAGCTATTGTATTGCTGTCTTTTCCCATTAAGTAGTGAACAAAAATGGGACCAACCCAGACATGATGCTTGTTGCTTTGTTACAACAAACTCTACATCACCCCCTTTATAAGTAGATGGAAGCACATACTGTTGTTGCGCCCACTCTCCCCTGGAACTGTTTATGCTTTTCGTTAATCTAATGCCGCTGGTAAAATTAAGCAATGCCACTCTCAGAATTAATTAACTACTGAATCTTAGTTCAAAACTGCAACACTTGTTAGGAATGGTACTATCCTGCTTTGTAGTTCTTTCTACATGTTTAACCAAGATATTGTTAAGATAATGTCTCTGTTAAAATGAATCAGTTGCATTGTTTTAGGAATGGTACTTTTCTGCTTTGTCGTTCTTTATACATGTTGAAACAAGGCATTGTTAAGATAATGTCTCAGTCAATATGAATGAACCACACTGATGGAGAATTGCTACTCTCCTGCTTTGTTTCCCATTAAGATAAAGTAGATCAGTAGATGGTTTTCTTCTGGGAGTACAAGTCATCAACCGTTATTTCTCAGTAATTGTTTCCCTTATACCTATTGTTGCTTACAGGGATATCAAAATTAAAGCTCGGTTTTATTCCGACTTCGATTTTAGTTGAACTACACAAAAGGAGCCAATGTGTCCAAGGCAAACTGCTGCATTACTGGGTCCAGTTGGTCGTTCCACTTTGCAGAAAGAAGCAGTCACTGTTTGCGCTACATTACAGAAGGAATGACCGAGAAGCTTTATAGAGTATTATTAGACACCGGTGACATGACTAGTCTGCAAAGACCATTGGCAATTTAACAACACGTGGAGTGCCCTGGGCAAAAAGTGCCCAAACAAGTACAAGAAGCTACGACAGGACTCCACGATCATAGGCATTATATATTTTGAATGGGAAAAGCTTGTCAAAGTTTAATCATTGATGTTAGCAAGAAGACGTTAGTTTAATATATTGGAATTGGAAAACCTTGTCAAAATTTTCTCATTGATGTTAGCCAGAAGACATGCATTTGATATTTTTGAGTGGGACGCCCTTGCTGTGAACAGCGTCGAGTGTTTTTTCCTATTCCTGTGTTCAGTTTAGAAGTAAATAGTTACTCTGCTGAGATATTCATGTCTTAAGAGTTTGTTCTGAATATTGTCTATGTAATGTCAGGCCTTGTGTTTGATTGCAAAGTTGAGCTTGGAATGTTGTGGCATGCGGCATCATGAGCTGTTCACTATTGTAACGCCCCGGATCCGATGCGCCAGGTGTCTTCCAGTTATTCGCCATCCTTGCCATGTCAACTGCTTGCGTGTTGCATTTTGCCATGTCATCATCTGCATTGCATCCTCATGTTTTTCAAACTTGCATCCGGTCCTTTTCCCCGTTGTCCGTTTCGCGATCCGACACTCCCACACGCGCCCGTCGCCTCTCTCAGACCTTGTTTCGTGAGCGGGAGAAGTACCTTCTCGGAATGGGTCGGTATTTGCCGAGTGGCCTTGGTATAGCACCGAGAGACCGCCCGTCAAATTTCGTACCATTTGGAGGTCGTTTGATACCCCAACGGTTAACCGCGTAGCCCGAAAGCCCCTTCTCTTTGCAGCCCAGCACCCCTTCAAATCAGCCCACTAGCCCATCCAAACCCCCTCCATGCTCTCGGTCGTTTGATCACGATTGTGTGGGCGAAAACCGCACCTCATTTGCACTCTCCCAGCTCCCTATGCCTATATAAACACCCCTCTCCTCAAAATTCGCGGATGAACCCTAGCCTCCTTCCTCTCGCGCCGCCGGACATTTCCCCCGCCACCGACGGACATGTTCGCCGCCACCGTTCGGCCACTCCAGGGCTGCCACGTGTCCCTGCCGCCGCCGTCCTCCACCGCGCGCGCCGCCGGCCCGCGCCCGGCCCCCGAAGCCCAAGCCGCCACCCGGCTCCGCCCGCGCGCCCCGCCGCCCTTCCGCCGCCTCGCTCCTGCACCTGGCTCCCGCGCCGCCGCCTCCTTCCTCCCACTCCCCGCCGTCTGCTCCCCGCCGCCTCGGGCGCCGCCGTCCGCCGCCATGGCGACCTCGGCCCGCCGCGCGCCTCGGCTCCTCCGACCTCGCCGCCGGCCACCGCGCCCCGCGCCGTCCCCGTCGATCCACGCCTTCCCCGCCGCGCCATCGCCGGAGTCCCTCGCCGGAGAACCGCACCTCGCCGGAGTTCCCATCGGAGCCGGATCCGGGGAGTGGACGAGATCCACCACTCCCCGACCCAAACGCCCTCGTCCCCGTCCTGTACCGCGCCGTCCCGCTTCCCGTCGTCCCGTTTTTCGCGAGGTAGATTTTTCTCCAAGTCCCAGTTTTTGCATATTTTGTTGCCCTGTTCATCTTATCATAACTTCATGCTCGGTGCTCCGATTTGTGCATATAATATGTCAAAATGGTTATCATGAGATTCTCTTCATTTGGTTACATTGTGCCATGCTTGTTTGGGATAATCTTGATGCCCAAATAATCGTTGCAAGAGTGCTATATGATGTTATCTGCTGCCTGTTAACAGAACTTGGTGATTTGTCTTTTTCATTGCATTTTGTGTGTGCATCCTATGAGCATGAGCTCTACATGTGTTTTGAACTACATAATGCCATATTTACTGGGGAGCTTTCCTTGTATTTTTGTGATCTATGTGGTGACTAGCACAAGCATGCAAAGTAGCATCCATGATGTTGCTGATTTCTGTGACAGTAATTTCTGCCAAGTCTGTAGCTGTAGCATTGATGCCATGTAAACCTGCTGTCTCCATGAGTTCTTTGCATAATCTGAAGATGTTATGCTATATCCATCCATGCCCTTAGTTGCATTTATAGCCTGCTGTAGCTTGTTTCGAACTTGCTCTCAAATTGCTAAATAATGTTGTTGTCAGCCCGTTAATATTAAGTCCAGTTTTTTCCATGTGTTTTGCTAGTGATCCATGCACCCTATGACTATGATATTGCCATGCTTAGCTTCATATTTGTGCCATATTGCTGCTGGTTACCTTGTCATGCCATGTATTGCTCTGTGGTGAGTGGTTCAAGCTCACCAACATGCCTACTTATTTTCACCAAGTCTGAATCTGTCATATTACTTGCTGTGTTTACATGGGTGCCATCGTATTTTCTGTACGTTTTTGGCTCATGATCAGTAAGGGACTTTTGGTCTATGCAATTAGTATATTCATGCCATGCCTTTGTGTGCTATGATATATTCCTGTAACATGTTGTTTTCTTGCTCTAAACTTTGCAACCTGATGTTATTTCTGCCATGTCTACTAATTTCTGCTAAGTCTGTGAATCTGTTATTATTTGCAATCTTGCCATGTCCGTTTGAGCATGTTCTAATTATTTCTGGAGATAGCTCAGTGTTCATGTTTTGTCATGGTTTACCTGTACATCATGTCCATGCCTTTTGTTTTTCATGTTGAGGTGCTGTAGCTTATTTTTATGATGCTTGCATTATGCCTAGTTGCTGTTTTGGACAGATTGTTGCTATGTCTTGTTTGGAGTGTATGTGTTGCACCGTTGCTCCGTTTTGAGCATGTTCCATATATAACTTGCTTAGAATTGCATGTAGTTTCATATTATCTTGTTGCATCCATGCCTTGAGTGTGCTTGTTTGATGTTTGAATGCATTTTGCATCAATGCCATGTTTAACTTGTTTTGCTCATATCTTCTAGGCCGTAGCTCCGAATCTAATGAACTTTATATGTAACTTGACTAGAATTTTGTGTAGATCTTCATGGTGCTCTTTAACTTGCTGTTTAACAAGTTGAACATATAGTTTATTCATATCTGGACCAATTTCGAAATTTGCATATGAGGACTTACCGGAATTGTTATATGTTGTTTCCGGCCTCATTTAAACTTGCTTTGATGTGTTGCTCTTGTATGCATCATCTCTTGCCATGAGTGGCTTCATGTAGCCTTGTCATGCATCATACATGATTGAGCATCATGCCTTGTTCATGTGTGGTGTATTTACCATGTTGTGTGCTTCTTCTCGATAGTTCCTGTTTCGTTGCGATCGTGAGGATTCGTTCGCCTACGCTTGGTTCGTCTTCGTGGCTTCATCTTCTTCATGGACTTGTTCTTCTTCCTAGCGGGATTTCAGGCAAGATGACCGTCACCTTGGATCTCATTACTATCATTGCGATGCTAGTTGCTTCGTTCTATCGCTATGTTGTGCTACCTATCACCTGTTTATCAAGCCTCCCAAATTGCCATGTCCGCCTCTAACCTTTGTCACCCTTCCTAGCAAACCATTGTTTGGCTATGTTACCGCTTTGCTCAGCCCCTCTTATAGCGTTGCTAGTTGCAAGTGAAGATGAAGATTGCTCCATGTTGGATTATGTTTATGTTGGGATATCACAATATCTCTTATTTAATTAATGCATCTATATATTTGGTAAACGGTGGAAGGCTCGACCTTATGCCTAGTGTTTTGTTCCACTCTTGCCGCCATAGTTTCCGTCATACCGGTGTTATGTTCCTTGATTTTGCGTCCCTTACGCGGTTGGGTGATTTATGGGACCCCCTTGACAGTTCGCTTTGAATAAAACTCTTCCAGCAAGGCCCAACCTTGGTTTTACATTTGCCTCACCTAGCCTTTTTCCCTTGGGAGTCGCTCTCCCGAGGGTCATCTTTATTTTAACCCCCCGGGCCAGTGCTTCTCTAAGTGCTGGTCCGAACTGAGTAGACTGCGGGGCCCCCTCGTGGAAACTCGAGGTCTGGTTTTACTCGTAGGATGTCTCATCCGGTGTTGCCCTGAGAACGAGATATGTGCAGCTCCTATCGGGATTGTCGGCACATCGGGCGGCTTTGTTGGTCTTGTTTTACCATTGTCGAAATATGTTGTAAACCGGGATTCCGAGACTGATCAGGTCTTCCCGGGAGAAGGAATATCCTTCGTTGACCGTGAGAGCTTATAATGGGCTAAGTTGGGACACCCCTGCAGGGTATTATCTTTCGAAAGCCGTGCCCGCGGTTATGTGGCACATGGGAATTTGTTAATATCCGGCTGTAGAGAACTTGACACTTGACTTAACTAAAACGCATCAACCGCGTGTGTAGCCGTGATGGTCTCTTCTCGGCGGAGACCGGGAAGTGAGCATGGTGTTTGGGTTATGTTTGACGTAAGTAGAAGTTCTGGATCATTTCTTGATCATTGCTAGTTTCACGACCGTTCCATTGCTTCTCTTCTCGCTCTCATTTGCGTATGTGAGCCACCATACATGCTTAGTCGCTCCTGCAACCTCACCACTTTACCCCTTCCTTACCCATTAAGCTTTGCTAGTATTGATACCCATGGCAATGGGATTGCTGAGTCCTCGTGGCTCACAGTTTACTACAACAACAGTTGTAGGTACAGGTTTTGCGATGATCATGACGCGTGAGTGATGTTCCTTGTTTGGAGTTCTTCTTCTGCTTCTTCTTCGATCAGGGGATAGGTTCCAGGTTGGCAGCCTGGGCTAGCAGGGTGGACATCGTTTGAGTTTCTGTTTGTGTTTCATCCGTAGTCGGATGTTGCGCTTATGTATGATGTTGTTGTATTCATCTGGCATTGTATGCCTCTTGTATGTATCCCCATCTTTTATGTAATGTTGATGTAATGATATCCACCTTGCAAAAGCGTCTTCAAGATGCGCTTCTATCCTTGGTGGGACCTTCGAGTTCCTTTAGGATAGGGTCGCATCTTGGGCGTGACAAGTTGGTATCAGAGGCTCGACTGACCATAGGAGCCCCCTTGATTGATCGTGTAGTTTGGCCGTTGTTGAGTCTAGAAGAAAACTTTTTCAGAGTCTAGTTATATCGGAGAGTAGGAATTCTTTTTACTCCTCAGCCCCTTGTCGCTCTGGTGAGAAATCTTGACGTAGGTGTTTTGGATTGTTTCTTTTCCCCTTCAAATTTTCTTTAGGATCACGCGGTTAGTTTTTCGTTCATTGGCTCTCAGCTCTTTTCATCCGGTGCATTTCTCATCAAGTCGATTCGACCTCTTTGTTTTGCAAGTGCAATCCTCAGTTGTCCGTGTTTTTCCCACCCGCCCACCCTTTTTCTTCTCGGAACCGGATCGGAGTCCGTAATCGAGTATCCTTCCTACTCGTGCGAAGCCTTTGCAGTATTTCAACCGGCGTTTTCTCTTCAAAGCTATTCGTCGTTTTCCCCTTCCAAGTTGCCTGTGTTTTTCCCGCCCTCCCACCCTTTTTATTCCCGGAGCTTGAGTCTCTTTCGAGCATCAATTTCATTCGTGCGGAGTATTTTCAGTCTTTCCTCAGTTGTCTCAACCGGTGAATTCTCGTCTTGTTAATCATTGTTCGTCTCATTTTTTCTTTCCGTTGGATCAAATTCAAGTTTTCGGGTGATCATATTCTTCCCTTGGATCAAGTGTTTCCCCTGCTAGTTCGACTCTCGCCAGTTTATCCTTCCGGAGTGCTCAAGACATCTCAGGAGATTCGTTTGTGTTCTAATTAATTCGAGGTTATCACCTCATTCAAATATTTCAATTGTTCCGGTGTATCATCTATCTCTTCAACAATCCTTTTTCAACGGTGTTTCTTTTTAGTGGGCCCATAACCCACAGGTCTTTCCCAGGATCTTACCTGACTCTTCTAATTTTCCCAGAGTTATTCTCAAATTCTTTTCGAAGTTGACGTAAGAATGAGTTTTATCAGTCAGATGACTTTCCAAGATCGATTTCAAATTATTTTTATTGTTGGCTCAACCTCTTCGCTTTTCATTCTCCCGGAGTATCTCAACAATTTTGGTGTTCTTTCTCGTCGTCATTCTCAACATTTGAAGACCGAAGAAGAGTTTCTCTTAAATCTTGTCCGTTCTCCCGAAGATTCATATCACTAGCTCGATGCTATCCGCTCATATTGTTTCTAGTCGTGCAATTCTTTTCATCCATCCGGAGTATTTCACGAGTTGTTTTCCGTCTCAATTATCCGGAGGCCTACATTTCAGAATATTTCTTCGTTCTATGTTTTCAAATCCGTTCTTCGATTATTCTATATTCGTGCCCCTTCGTTCGTTTACATATTCTTCCGGTGCTTCGTTCAAGTATGCTTCAATCAGCTCGCGATCCCTTCTTTCAATTGCATCTTGATTCCCTCAAGTATATTCGTGCTTTTCCTATTTTTCCTCGTGAGTCATTCTCCTTCGTCATTCAATTTTGAATTCCTACGGTGGCTCATTCAAGATTCTTTTTGTTGTTATCACATCAATTAATTCATTCTTTCCAAATCCTACCGGTGGTTCATGAAGACTTTCCCAAGTTTTGGCGCTATATCGCCCTTAATCTTTTCCAACGAGAATAAGTAGTATGCAAATCCATTGTTTCTCATCGATTTAATCGATGGAGGATAAGCATAACGTAATCCTTATTCTTCTTTCTTCAAGTGGTTTTACCTCTTCTTTTTGGAGGTTGTTCATCTTATCACATTCTCGGTTCAAAGTGTTTTCATCTTTTCTTTTCAGGAGTTCCAAGCTTCTCGCCGATTTCGTCGTGAACCTCCACCCAAATCATCGCAAGGATTTAATCTTACCCCTTTCATCCTTCAATTTTATCTCGTCATTCTTTTGGTTCCCGGAGTTCATCATGGTGGCTCGTCATGATTTAATTCATTCTTCAAGTGTTCATCAAGATTCTTGGAGGCGTAGTTCAAGTATCTCTTCTTCTTGCATCTCGAAGTGCAATTAATTCTCCGTATTCTTTTGAAGTGGAGTTTTGCATTTCTTCGTTCTCCTCAGCTATTCAATCTTTTTCGATTGTGGTTGGTTATCACCTCATAATTTTGAGATGTTATCCATAAGTCAACAACAAGCTTATTCTTTTGTTGTTGAATTTCCAACAACTCCGTTCAATGTTTCCTTCTAAGGATGCTCTCTATTTCATTCATGGTAGAAGTTGTCATCTTCTTCCCCGTTCTTCTCATTCCACTCTTTCAAGTCTTCCGGAGGTTTGGTGTTGTTCCCCAAGTCAAGTATCATTCCATTTCTCAAGTTCATATTCTATTCTTTCCTTGTTCAGCCGGAGTGCTGCATAAATTCCTTCGTTATTCTTCCTTTTCTATCTTGTCCTAACCGAAGTGGTTTCAAATTCAGCCTTATTCCTTGAGCTTTTGCTTCTTGTCTCATTCAACATTCCTCTTTCCACTTGAGTGTTCTTGACTTTGTTCATCCTCACTGTTTTGTTCTTATTTCACCTCATCCCTTTTTCCTTCCGTCTCGGTCCTAAGATCTCGGGACGAGATCTCTTGTTAGTGGAGGAGTGTTGTAACGCCCCGGATCCGATGCGCCAGGTGTCTTCCAGTTATTCGCCGTCCTTGCCATGCCAGCTGCTTGCGTGTTGCATTTTGCCATGTCATCATCTGCATTGCATCCTCATGTTTTTCAAACTTGCATCCGGTCCTTTTCCCCGTTGTCCGTTTCGCGATCCGACACTCCCACACGCGCCCGTCGCCTCTCTCAGACCTTGTTTCGTGAGCGGGAGAAAAACCTTTTCGGAATGGGTCGGTATTTGCCGAGTCGCCTTGGTATAGCACCGACAGACCGCCCGTCAAATTCCGTTCCATTTGGAGGTCGTTTGATACCCCAACGGTTAACCGCGTAGCCCGAAAGCCCCTTCTCTTTGCAGCCCAGCACCCCTTCAAATCAGCCCACTAGACCATCCAAACCCACTCCATGCTCTCGGTCGTTCGATCACGATCGTGTGGGCGAAAACCGCACCTCATTTGGACTCTCCTAGGTCCCTATGCCTATATAAACACCCCCTCCCCTCGAAATTCGCGGATGAACCCTAGCCTCCTTCCTCTCGCGCCGCCGGACATTTCCCCCGCCACCGACGGACATGTCCGCTGCCACCGTTCGGCCACTCCCGGGCTGCCACGTGTCCCCGCCGCCGCCGTCCTCCACCGCGCGCGCCGCCGGCCCGCCAGGCCCGCGCCCGGCCCCCGAAGCCCGAGCTGCCGCCCGGCTTCGCCCGCGCGCCCCGCCGCCCTTCCGCCGCCTGGCTCCCGCGCCGCCGCCTCCTTCCTCCCGCTCCCCGCCGTCCGCGCCCCGCCGCCTCGGGCGTCGCCGTCCGCCGCCATGGCGACCTCGGCCCGCTGCACTCCTCGGCTCCTCCGACCTCGCCGCCAGCCACCGCGCCCCGTGCCATCCCCGTCGACCCACGCCTTCACAGCCTCGCCATCGCCGGAGTCCCTCGCCGGAGAACCGCACCTCGCCGGAGTTCCCATCCGAGCCGGATCCGGGGAGTGGACGAGATCCACCACTCCCCGATCCAGACGCCCTCGTCCCCGTCCTGTACCGCGCCGTCCCGCTTCCCGTCGTCCCGTTTTTCGCGAGGTAGATTTTTCTCCAAGTCCCAGTTTTCGCATATTTTGTTGCCATGTTCATCGCATCATAACTTCATGCTCGGTGCTCCGATTTGTGCATATAATATGTCAAAATGGTTATCATGAGATGCTCCTCATTTTGTTCCATTGGGCCATGCTTGTTTTGAATAATCTTGATGCTCAAATGATCGTTGCAAGAGTGCTATATGATGTTATCTGCTGCCTGTTAACAGAACTTGGTGATTTGTCTTTTTCATTGCATTTTGTGTGTGCAACCTATGAGCATGAGCTCTACATGTGTTTTGAACTAAATCATGCCATATTTACTGGGGTGCTTGCATTGTATTTTTGTCATCTATGTGATGACTATCACAAGCATGCAAAGTAGCCTCCATGATGTTGCTGATTTCTGTGACTTGGTAATTTCTGCTAAGTCTGTAGCTGTAGCATTGTGATGCCATGTAAACCTGCTGTATCCATGAGTTCTCTGCATAATCTGGAGATGTTCACTAAAGATGTTTTGTTATACATAGTATGATCTATCCATTCATGCCCTTGGTTGCATTTATAGACAGCTGTAGCTTTTTGCAAACTTGCTCTCAAATTGCTAAATAATGTTGCTGTCAGCCTGTTAACATTAAGTCCAGTTTTTGCCATGTGTTTTGCTTGTGATCCATGCACCCTATGACTATGATATTGCAATTCTTAGCTTCATATTTGTGCCATCTTGCTTCTGGTTACCTTATCATGCCATGTATTTCTCTGTGGTGAGTGGTTCAAGCTCACCAACATGCCTACTTATCGTTGTTTCTGCCATGTCCTGTTATTTTCACCGTCTGAATATGTCATATGACTTGCTGTGTTTACATGGGTGCCATCATATCTTCTGTACCTTTTTGGCTCGTGATCAGTAAGGGACTTTTGTTCTATGCAATTCTTAGATTCATGCCATGCCTTTGTTTGATATGATATATTCTTGTAGCATGTTGTTTTCTTGCTCTAAACTTTGCAATCTGATGTTATTTCTGCCATGTCCAGTAATTTCTGCCAAGTCTGTGAATCTGTTATTATTTGCAATCTTGCCATGTCCGTTTGAGCATGTTCTAGTGATTTCTGGAGATAGCTCAGTGTTCACGTTTTGTCATGGTTTACCTGTACATCATGTCCATGCCTTTTGTTTTTCATGTTGAGGTGCCGTAGCATATTTTTATGATGCTTGCAATATGCCTAGTTGCTGTTTTGGACAGATTGTTGCTATGTCTTGTTTGGAGTGTATGTGTTGCACCGTTGCTCCGTTTTGAGCATGTTCTATATGTAACTTGCTTGGAATTGCATGTAGTTTCATATTATCTTGTTGCCTCCATGCCTTGAGTGTTCTTGTTTGATGTTTGAATGCATTTTGCATCAATGCCATGTTTAACTTGTTTTGCTCATATCTTCTAGGCCGTAGCTCCGAATCTAATGAACTTTATATGTAACTTGACTAGAATTTCATGTAGATCGTCATGGTGCTCTTTAACTTGCTGTTTAACAACTTGAACATAAAGTTTATTCACATCTGGACCAATTTCTAAATTTGCATATGAGGACTTACCGGAATTGTTATATGTTGTTTCCGGCCTCATTTAAACTTGCTTTGATGTGTTGCTCTTGTATGCATCATCTCTTGCCATGAGTAGCTTCATGTAGCCTTGTCATGCATCATACTTGATTGAGCATCATGCCTTGTTCATGTGTGGTGTGTTTACTATGTTGTGTGCTTCTTCTCGATAGTTCCCGTTTCGTTGCGATCGTGAGGATTCGTTCGTCTACGCTTGGTTCGTCTTCGTGGCTTCATCTTCTTCATGGACTCGTTCTTCTTCCTAGCGGGATTTCAGGCAAGATGACCGTCACCTTGGATCTCATTACTATCATTGCGATGCTAGTTGCTTCGTTCTATCGCTATGCTACGCTACCTATCACCTGTTTATCAAGCCTCCCAAATTGCCATGTCAGCCTCTAACTTTTGTCACCCTTCCTAGCAAACCATTGTTTGGCTATGTTACCGCTTTGCTCAGCCCCTCTTATAGTGTTGCTAGTTGCAGGTGAAGATGAAGATTGCTCCATGTTGGATTATGTTTATGTTGGGATATCACAATATCTCTTATTTAGTTAATGCATCTATATATTTGGTAAAGGGTGGAAGGCTCGGCCTTTTGCCTGGTGTTTTGTTCCACTCTTGCCGCCCTAGTTTCCGTCATACCGGTGTTATGTTCCTTGATTTTGTGTCCCTTACGCGGTTGGGTGATTTATGAGACCCCCTTGACAGTTCGCTTTGAATAAAACTCTTCCAGCAAGGCCCAACCTTGGTTTTACATTTGCCTCACCTAGCCTTTTTCCCTTGGGAGTCGCTCTCCCGAGGGTCATCTTTATTTTAACCCCCCCGGGCCAGTGCTTCTCTAAGTGCTGGTCCGAACTGAGTAGACTGCGGGGCCCCCTCGTGGAAACTCGAGGTCTGGTTTTACTCGTAGGATGTCTCATCCGGTGTTGCCCTGAGAACGAGATATGTGCAGCTCCTATCGGGATTGTCGACACATCGGGCGGCTTTGCTGGTCTTGTTTTACCATTGTCGAAATGTCTTGTAAACCGGGATTCCGAGACTGATCGGGTCTTCCCGGGAGAAGGAATATCCTTCATTGACCGTGAGAGCTTATAATGGGCTAAGTTGGGACACCCCTGCAGGGTATTATCTTTCGAAAGCCGTGCCCACGGTTATGTGGCAGATGGGAATTTGTTAATATCCGGCTGTACAGAACTTGACACTTGACTTAACTAAAACGCATCAACCGCGTGTGTAGCCGTGATGGTCTCTTCTCAGTGGAGACTGGGAAGTGAACACGGTGTTTGGGTTATGTTTGACTTAAGTAGGAGTTCAGGATCACTTCTTGATCATTGCTAGTTTCACGACCGTTCCATTGCTTCTCTTCTCGCTCTCATTTGCGTATGTTAGCCACCATACATGCTTAGTCGCTGCTGCAACCTCACCACTTTACCCCTTCCTTACCCATTAAGCTTTGCTTGTCTTGATACCCATGGTAATGGGATTGCTGAGTCCTCGTGGCTCAAAGATTACTACAACAACAGTTGCAGGTACTGGTTTTGCGATGATCATGACGCGAGAGCGATGTTCCTTGTTTGGAGTTCTTCTTCTGCTTCTTCTTCGATCAGGGGATAGGTTCCAGGTCGGCAGCCTGGGCTAGCAGGGTGGATGTCATTTGAGTTTCTATTTGTGTTTCATCCGTAGTCGGATGTTGTGCTTATGTATGATGTTGTTGTATTCATGTGGCATTGTATGCCTCTTGTATGTATCCCCTTCTTTTATGTAATGTTGATGTAATGATATCCACCTTGCAAAAGCGTCTTCAAGATGCGCTTCTATCCTTGGTGGGACCTTCGAGTTGCTTTAGGATAGGGTCGCATCTTGGGCGTGACACGTGCCTCCTGAGAATAATGCTTCGTATTGTTTTGCATGTCGATCTAATGCCAGTGATTTGCTTGTTAAGAAGATCATCCTCTTCTGTTGTTTCCGTGCTTAAGAAGTTCATCGTCTGATGTTTCATTCATAGCCTATACGACAAGTCGGGTAGGTTAGGCGTGAAACCATATGATCTTCCGACCAACTCATGATATTAGGCCGTGATTGGATCGTCGTTTTCCAACCAAAACCGCTTGTAAAACTGACGCTTGTAAATTAAAGCAGGTAGTCTCGGGCGAAGGCGCTTGGTTGGTCGATTTCGACTAGTAAAATATCGGAAGTACTTCACACAGGATAAAAACGCTGAACGACACTCGGACGATTGCTAATCCAGCCATTAGTTGCTGTTTCAGCCTTGCCCATGGATGGCATGATACGCACGTCGTGCATGTACCGTCTGGTAATGTCGTCCATATAGCAGTGGTCGTAAAATATACACTGGTCTCTCAAATTACACGCGTAACCCGCCGGTTTTACTTACAGACCTCGGGCCCTCGGTTTCGTTACGCCTGTATTTTACGCGTTGTTTCCGATGACGAGTAAATTACACTTGTATGTTAATACAGGTTTGAAATAAACCAGAGCTCCCAAGCGCGGCTTTACCGTTTCATGCCGTCTCAGTTTCTCGAAGGTGCTCATAGGTGTCCGATGATCCTGGCTTCCTGAATGAGCAGCGGGCGTTGTATCAGACCATCCGTAGGGCCCGCGAGGCCCTCTCCGTTGTCCTTCGAGTTGTTGCGCTCGCCGTGGCGCCGAGCATTGTTAACATCGTCAACGAACATGAGGATTCAGGAGATGACTTTATTTTGACTGGATGACACTGGGGACCCACCAGGGCCATAGCCGTACGTACGCAAGTGCCTCCTTATTATGTACAACTATATATTTTTTGCTTTCTCCTGGTTTCCTGACATCACGGACCCACACCATTGTCAACCTATGTAATCAATATAAACGAGAGAATTGCACAAGGTGCGGCCGATAGCTGGGACCAAGCAGCTCGAGCAGTATTTGTGTGTTTTGAGGCGTGAGCACTGCAGAGTTTTTCTTGGCGATGATTTCGTTGTTGTTCAGAGGAGAGCAGGGTATTAACTGGGCGGGCTGTGGCCCGTCTAGCCCAGGCCAGATATCCAGCCCAGATACTAATTTTTTCAAGATGAAAATGGCTAGCCCAGCTATACGTCTTTTTGAGGAATACCCAGGCAAGGTCAACTTGTTATTCTCCACCCCGCTGGGCTGCAAATCTTTCCTAGGAGGGATGCATTAGGCTTAACAGGAAAATGGGCTTTAAAAAAATAATAAATGGGATGTAATTATAAAAACTGGGCAGTAACTATAAAAAATGCACCAAACACGAAATTAGTTTATAAAATATTATTTATGGATTTTGAAAATCTTAAATTTTCATTGTTGCGCGCGCAATGTTTTGTTGGATTTTTAAGTAATACAAATTTATATTTAATCTGACTAGAAATTTTGGGATAAAAATATTTCGGATCCCATCAAAATGTGGGAAATTTTATTGAATTCTGTCTTCAACGGTTGGCTGAAATTTTTAATCGTTGTCCTAGCTAGAAAATGGGCTGTACTTTTAACAAACTGTAAATGGGCTATTGTAAATTCCATTAGAATTCAAAAATGGGCTGTACATTCTTACAAAACGCAAATGGGCTATAAGTTCTCTGCCACACACTTGTGGGCCTACTAAGTGACGCGTCCCCTAAAAAAATAAGTTGACGCGTATGCAAGGCTTTGTCAACTTATTATAGTCAACACACGGTTCTAGCAACAGTGGCCGTTGGATGTCTATCCAACGGATGTCGTGCTTCTTCTTCAATCTCGGATATTCTTAGCCGGCCGCCCAAAAAATGATTCCTCCCCCTGACATCTGGGGCGCACCGTTTCGGAGGCTGCCCTATGGGCCTACTAAGTTGGAGCATACCAAGGGCTTTGTCAACTTAGTCAATATAAACGATTCTAGCTTCAGTGACCGTACGATGTCCATCCAACGGCCGTAGTGCTTCTTCAACCTCTGGTCTTCTTGGTCCAGCCGCCCAAAGCAGCGCCGGTCGTGCTGCCTGCTCCTGCCTCCCGTGGCCGGTTGTGCTGCCGCGGAGGCCTCACCGCCCCATACTACTCCCACCGCTGGCCAGGCCATCCCTCCACTCACCCACACCCCCTGTTATTCTGCGGCAACGACAGCCTCACACCGCAGCCGAACCAGTGAACCCTCGTACTCCTCTCCGCGCGGGCTTCCACTTCTACGTCTTCCCCGGCTCCGCGTCATCCCCTTCCTAGGCCTCGCCGTCGTCCACCGCCCTGGTGCTATCGGCGCGGCGTGGTCAACGTGGTCAATGATCGACTTCCATCGGAAGAGTACTGTACGTGGAGAGGGTGACAGCTGGGTCCACGGCGGCGGCAAGGAAGTGCCTCCTTATTACGTGCAAAATAATTATTTCCTCCACCTGACAGCGGGGACCCACCGGACGGGCCACAGTATTTCGCGAAAAAAACGTCCCCCCCGCTGTCAGCTCGGACCCACCGGAAGTGCCTCCTTATTACGCACAAAAAAATGAATACCCCCTGCTAGCTGGGACCCACCTTGGTGGGAGGCTGATTTGTGGGCCTACTAAGTTGACGGGGACGGAGGGCTTTGTCAACTTAGTCAATATGAACGATTCTAGCTCCAGTGACTGTACGATGTCCATCCAGTAGCCGTAGTGCTTCTTCAACCTCTGGTCTTCTTGCTCCAGCCGCCCAAAGCAGCGCCGGTCATGCTGCTTGCTCCTGCCTCCCGTGGCCGGTTGTGCTACCGCAGAGGCCTCACCGTCCCCTACTATTCCCACCGCTGGCCAGGCCCTGCAGCGACGGCAGCCTCACACCGCAGCCGAACGAGTGAACCCTCATACTCCTCTCCGCGTGGGCATCCACTGCCGCGTCTTCACCGGCTCCGCGTCATCCCCTTCCTAGGCCTCGCCGTCATCCACCGCCCTGGTGCTATCGGCGCGGCGTGGTCAGCGTGGTCAACGATCGACTTCCATCGGAAGAGTACTGTACGTGGAGAGGGTGACAGCTGGGTCCACGACGGCGGCAAGGAAGTGCCTCCTTATTACGCGCAAAATAATTATTCCTCCACCTGACAGCGGGGACCCACCGGACGGGCCACAGTATTTCGCGAAAAAACGTTCCCCCCACTGTCAGCTCGGACCCACCGGAAGTGCCTCCTTATTACGCACAAAAAAATGAATAACCCCCTGGTAGCTGGGACCCACCTTGGTGGGAGGCTGACTTGTGGGCCTACTAAGTTGACGGGGACGGAGGGCTTTGTCAACTTAGTCAATATGAACGATTCTAGCTCCAGTGACTGTACGATGTCCATCCAGCAGCCGTAGTGCTTCTTCAAACTCTGGTCTTCTTGCTCCAGCCGCCCAAAGCAGCGCCGGTCATGCTGCTTGCTCCTGCCTCCCGTGGCCGGTTGTGCTGCCGCAGAGGCCTCACCGTCCCCTACTATTCCCACCGCTGGCCAGGCCCTGCAGCGACGGCAGCCTCACACCGCAGCCGAACGAGTGAACCCTCATACTCCTCTCCGCGTGGGCATCCACTGCCGCGTCTTCACCGGCTCCGCGTCGTCCCCTTCCTAGGCCTCGCCGTCGTCCACCGCCCTGGTGCTCTCGGCGCGGCGTGGCCAACGTGGTCAAGGAACGACTTCCATCGGACGTGGACTGTACGTGGAGAGGCTGACAGTTGGGTCCACGGCGGCAGCAAGGAAGTGCCTCCTTATTACGCGGAAAATAATGATTCCTCCACCTGACAGCAGGGACCCACCGGACGGGCCACCTTATTTCGTGAAAAAACGTTTCCCCCTGACTGCTGGGACCCACCAGCTACACCTTCGCACGCAAGGAAGTGCGTCCGGGCAAAAAAAAATGATTCGCCCCCCTGACTGCTGGGACCCACCAGCTACATCTTCGCACGCAAGGAAGTGCGTCTGGGCAAAAAAAAACAAAAATGGTTCGCCCCCCTGACTGCTGGGACCCACCAGCTACATCTTCGCAGGCAAGGAAGTGCCTGACAGTCGGGACCCACCTGGTCGAAGCGTACGTAGCGTTGTCATTCTGGTCGCGAACGTGTATGTATATATATACAGGTCGATGTAGAGGCGCGCATGTGTCGTAGTAGAGGCGCGTACGTGTCGTAGTAGAGGCGCGCATGTGTCATAGTAGAGGCGCGTACGTGTCGTAGTAGAGGCGCGCACGTAGCATGTACACGTATGTACAGCGGCCAGGGTGCAAGAAAAAAATACGGCCACGTACGTACATACGGGCAGGGTCTCGAACGCCTACTCGCGCATACGTACGGCGAGGGCTCGTGTACATGGCTAGGTCGGAACGGAGAAACAGCGTCGTCGTCGTGTTCATTGGGAGGCAACGGAATGTGTCGTGTTCATGGGGAGGGGTGTGGCGTACCGCAAAACGGAGGAAACGGACCTCCTACGGTCGAAACGGGGGTCCTGTTGATCGGGAGGAGTGTGGCGTCCCGCAAAACGGAGGAAACGGACCTCCTACGGTCGAAACGGGGGTCCTGTTGATCGGGAGGGGTGTGGCGTACCGCAAAACGGAGGAAACGGACCTCCTACGTTCGGAACGGGGGTCTTGTTGATCGGGAGGGGTGTGGTGTACCGCAAAACTGACGAAACGGACCCCCTACGGTCGAAACGGGGGTCCTGTTGATCGGGAGGGGTGTGGCGTACGGCAAAACGGACGAAACGGACGTCCTACGGTCGAAACGGGGGTCCTGTTCATCGGGAGGGGTGTGGCGTACCGCAAAACGGGACTCCACGGGATACTGTTCATCTCCACTGTCGACCTCCTCCAGCCTCCACGGGCTACCGTCGACCTCCTCCAGCCTCCACGGGCTCCTGTTCATCCAGCCTCCACCGCGCGCTACTCCACCGGCTACTGTTCAACCACCCCTCCACAGTCTACTGTTCATCCAGCCCTCCACACCACGGGGTCCTGTTCAACCACCCCTCCACGGGCACCCCTCCACCGTCTACTGTTCATCCAGCCCTCCACCACACCACGGGGTCCTGTTCATCCAGAGGCAACGCCACCGTTCACTGTTCATCCACCCCCCCCGCAACGCTCACTGTTCATCCAATCGATCGGCTTCAGTTAGCAGCAGTAGCGAAGGAATCGCTCGATCGGGTTCAGTTAACAACCATCGATCGATCGCTCGGGTTCAGTAACGCGTAGCCTGCAGTGCAATCGCTCGGGTTCAGTTAGAGCCCAACACCTCGCTCGGGTTCAGTTAGAGCCCAACGCCTCGCTCGGGTTCAGTTAGAGCCAATGCCTCGCACACACGCGCGTACGTGTACGAGAGAAACGCGCATCGCTCGGCCCCCGACCTCCCACCGTAACCGGGAACTCCCCGAAATTTTCCTCCCCCTCGCTTCTACCATGGTTTTTTCCGTCATGGACGGCCCAAAGAATGTCATGCAGCTGCGTCTCCGGCCCGCCCAGGACGAAAAGCCCATTTTCTGTCATGATTTTTTGTCATAGAAGTAGGAGCCCACCACATCTATGATGATACCGGGTTTTGTCACAATTATCGTCATAGAAGTGTCATATGTATGACAGAAAAAAATTCGTTCGGCCCAAAATGTCACGGATGTGTCTTTTTTTGTAGTGTATGCATCACACAATCTCAGATTCATCTATTCGACCAACACATAGAACCTCAAAGGGTGCCCCAAAGTTTCTACCGGAGAGTCAAGACGAAAACGTGTGCCAACCCTTATGCATAAGTTGATGGAACTCGCAAGTTGATCACCAAAACATACATCAAGTGGATCACGTGATATCCCATTGTCACCACAGATAAGCACATGCAAGACATACATCAAGTGTTCTCAAATCCTTAAAGACTCAATCCGATAAGATAACTTCAAAGGGAAAACTCAATCCACTACAAGAGAGTAGAGGGGGAGAAACATCATAAGATCCAACTATAATAGCAAAGCTCGCGATACATCAAGATCGTGCCAAATCAAGAACACGAGAGAGAGAGAGAGATCAAACACATAGCTACTGGTACATACCCTCAGCCCCGAGGGTGAACTACTCCCCCCTCGTCATGGAGAGTGGGGAGATGATGAAGATGGCCACCGGTGAGGGTTCCCCCCCTCCGGCAGGGTGCGGGAACAGGGTCCCGATTGGTTTTTGGTGGCTACAGAGGCTTGCGGCGGCGGAACTCCCGTTCTATTCTGTTCCCTGATGTTTTTAGGGTATATGGATATATATAGGCAAAAGAAGTCGGTCAGGGGAGCCACGAGGGGCCCACGAGGGTGGGGGAGCGCCCAGGGGGGTAGGGCGCGCCTCCCTGCCTCGTGGCTTCCTCGAAGCTTCCCTGACGTCTACTCCAGGTCTCCTAGATTGCTTCCGTTCCAAAAATAACTCTCCCGAAGGTTTCATTCCGTTTGGACTCCGTTTGATATTCCTTTTCTTCGAAACACTGAAATAGGCAAGAAAACAACAATTTGGGCTGGGCCTCCGGTTAATAGGTTAGTCCCAAAAATAATATAAAAGTGTTTAGTAAAGCCCATAAACATCCAAAACAGATAATGTAATAGCATGAATACTGATACGTTGGAGACGTATCAGCATCCCCAACCTTCATTCCTGCTCGTCCTCGAGTAGGTAAACGATAAAAGAAATAATTTATGAAGTGTGAATACTAGCAGGTGCACAAGTTTGATCAATGATAATTTCAGTCGCCTTTTCTAGCATCATCATATGTTATAATAGTAGCTCATCTCATAATACTTTTCATGATCAAGTAACAAACTGTTCACATGTTAAAGTATAGATCATAAACTTTCTTGAAAACTAACAAACCGTGTTATTAGTCATCAAACAATTAGAATTCATCTTATTTTCAGGAAGAGTCTATGTCAGATCTTTGATTCAGCAAACTTCACATACTCAACTATCATTTAGTCTTTCACAATTGCTAACACTCACGCGATATTTATGGGTTCAAAGTTTTAATCAGACACAGAGAAAGATAGGGGCTTATAGATTCGCCTCCCAACCTTTTACCTCAAGGGTAATGTCAACAATAATAGTTCATGATGCCTTACATTCAATTGGATATATATATATATATATTAGGATCTTTCCAACACAATGTGCTTGCCAAAGGATAAAATGTAAAAAGGAAAGGTGAAGATCACCATGACTCTTGCATAAGGTATAAACAAGAATAAAAGATAGGCCCTTCGCAGAGGGAAGCAGAGGTTGTCATGCTCTTTTATAGTTGGATGCACAAAATCTTAATGCGAAAGAATGTCACTTTATATTGCCACTTGTGATAGGGACCTTTGTTATGCAGTCCGTCGCTTTTATTGCTTCCACATCACAAGATCGTATAAAGCTTATTTTCTCCACACTAATAGATCATACATATTTAGAGAGCAATTTTTATTGCATGCACCGATGACAACTTACTTGAAGGATCTTACTCAATCCATAGGTAGGTATGGTGGACTCTCATGATAATAATGGTTTAAGGGATGTTTGGAAGCACAAGTAGTATCTCTACTTGGTGCAAAGAATAAGGCTAGCATGAGGGGGAAAGGCAAGCTCAACATGTTGGATGATCCATGATAATATACTTTATTTCAGATATAAGAAAACATAACCCATTACGTTGTCTTCCTTGTCCAACATCAACCTTTTAGCATGTCATATTTTAATGAGTGCTCACAATTACAAAAGATGTCCAAGATAGTATATTTATATGTGAAATCTCTCTTCCCTCAATATTCTTTCATGAATTGTTCAAGTGACCAATACAATGTTTGCTAACCTGGAATAAATTTACCACCTCTACTTCTTATATGTGAAGTCATTACTCCCCATGGGTTAAGCATATGAAACATATATAATTTCAGATTTATGATATTTGCTCATTCAACTATTTACTCATAGGATATAAGTGAAGCACACGAGTAAATGACAAACTACTCCAGAAAGATATAAGTGAAGATCAATGAGTAGTCAAATAATCATGTAGCTAAGTCAAGACTCTCTCTCTCTCTCTCATTTAAGAATTTCAGATCTTGATATTTTATTCAAACAGCAAGCAAAACAAAATAAAATGACATTCTAAGAATAGCAAACATCACGTGAAGAAGCAAAAACTTAGGATCAACCGATACTAACCGATAGTTGTCGAAGAAGAAAGGTGGGATGCCAACCGGGGCATCCCCAAGCTTAGACGCTTGAGACTTCTTGAAATATTATCTTGGGATGCCTTGTGCATCCCCAAGCTTGAGCTTTTGTGTCTCCTTAATTCCTCTCATATCACGGTCTCCCTAAATCTCAAAAGCTTCATCCACACAAAACTCAACAAGGACTCGTGAGATAAGTTAGTATAAACCAATGCAAAAACCTTATCATACTATACTGTAGCAAATCACTAAAATTATTATTCAACATTGCATACTAAATGCCTCTGCATATTTAATAGTCCTATCCTCAAATAGAATCATTAAAGAAGCAAACATATGCTAACAAAGCAAACATAACAGCAATCTGCCTAAACAGGACAGTCTGTAAAGAATGCAGCAAGATCCATACCTAGCTCCAAAAATTATGAAAGAAAATTCCCACTACAGTAAATTTAACAGATCTTATTATACAAAAGGTTTCTACATTTTCTCACATTATGACTTTTCTAGGGAATTTTTCCAACATCGGTAAACTTTCTGTTTTCAAACAGCAACACGTATACTTGCAAAACAAGCATGATAAAGGCTATCCTTGACATTTTTATTGAAAATAGAGATGCAAAACATTATTCTAAATAACAGCAAGCAAATAATAACAAAATAAAATGACGCTCCAAGCAAAACACATATCATCTGGTGAACAAAAATATAGCTCCAAGTAAAGTTACCGATGAACGAAGACGAAAGAGGGGATGCCATCCGGGGCATCCCCAAGCTTAGGCTCTTGGTTATCCTTGAATATTACCTTGGGGTGCCTTGGGCATCCCCAAGCTTAGGCTCTTGCCACTCCTTATTCCATAGTCCATCGAATCTTTACCCAAAACTTGAAAACTTCACAACACAAAACTTAATAGAAAACTCGTAAACTCCGTTAGTATAAGAAAATAAATCAACACTTAGGTACTGTTGTGAACTCAATCTAAATTCATATTGGTGTAATATATACTGTAGTCCATATTCTCTATGGTTCATACCCTCCTATACTACTCATAGATTCATCAAAATAAGCAAACAACACAATGAAAACAGAATCTGTCAAAAACAGAACAGTCTGTAGTAATCTGTACCAAACGTATACTTCTGGAACTCCAAAAATTCTGAATTAAATTGGTGGACGTGACGAGTTTATCTATTAATCATCTACAAAAAAAATCAACTTAAAATAACTCTTCTGTAAAACGTTGTTGCTAATCTCGTGAGCGCTAAAGTTTCTGTTTTTTACAGCAAGATCAAAAAGACTTCACCCAAGTCTTCCCAAAGGTTCTACTTGGCACAAACACTAATTTAAAACATGAAAAAAAATCTTAACAGAAGCTTGATGAATTATTTATTACTAAACAGGAGCGAAAGCAAAGGACAAAAATAAAATTGGGTTGCCTCCCAACAAGTGCTAACGTTTAATGCCCCTAGCTAGGCATGATGATTTCAATGATGCCCACATAAAAGATAATAATTAAAACATAAAGAGAGCATCATGAAGAATATGACTAGCACATTTAAGTCTAACCCACTTCCTATGCATAGGGATTTTGTGAGCAAACAACTTATGGGAACAATAATCAACTAGCATAGGAAGGCAAAACAAGCATAACCTCAAAACTTTAAGCACATAGAGAGGAAACTTGATATTATTGCAATTCCTACAAGCATATGTTCCTCCCTCATAATAATTTTCAGTAGCATCATGAATAAATTCAACAATATAACCATCACATAAAGCATTCTTTTCATGATCTACAAGCATAGAAATTTTATTACTCTCCACATAAGCAAATTTCTTCTCATGAATAATACTGGGAGCAAACTCAACAAAATAATTATCATGTGAGGCATAATCCAATTGAAAACTAAAATCATGATGACAAGTTTCATGGTTATCATTATTTTTTATAGCATACATGTCATCACCATAATCATCATATATAGCAACTTTATTCTCATAATCAATTGAAACCTCTTCCAAAATAGTGGATTCATCACTAAATAAAGTCATGACCTCTCCAAATCCACATTCATCAATAAAATCATCACAAATAGGAGGCATGCTATCATCATAATAGATTTTCTCATCAAAACTTGGGGGGCTAAAAATATCATCTTCATCAAACATAGCTTCCCCAAGCTTGCGGCTTTGCATATCATTAGCATCATGGATATTCAAGGAATTAAAACTAACAACATTACAATCATGCTCATCATTCACATATTTTATGCCAAGCATTCTATGTAATTCTTCTTCTAGTACTTGAGCACAATTTTCCTTCCCATCATTTTCACGAAAGATATTAAAAAGATGAACCGTATGAGGCAAACTCAATTCCATATTTTTTGTAGTTTTCTTTTATAAACTAAACTAGTGATAAAACAAGAAACTAAAAGATTCGATTGCAAGATCTAAAGATATACCTTCAAGCACTCACCTCCCCGGCAACGGTGCCAGAAAAGAGCTTGATGTCTACTAGACAACCTTCTTCTTGTAGACGTTGTTGGGCCTCCAAGTGCAGAGGTGTGTAGGACAGTAGCAAATTTCCCTCAAGTGGATGACCTAAGGTTTATCAATCCGTGGGAGGCGTAGGATGAAGATGGTCTCTCTCAAACAACCCTGCAACCAAATAACAAAGAGTCTCTTGTGTCCCCAACACACCCAATACAATGGTAAATTGTATAGGTGCACTAGTTCGGCGAAGAGATGGTGATACAAGTGCAATATGGATGGTAGATAAAGGTTTTTGTAATCTGAAAATATAAAAACAGCAAGGTAACTAATGATAAAAGTGAGCACAAACGGTATTGCAATGCGTTGAAACAAGGCCTAGAGTTCATACTTTCACTAGTGCAAGTTCTCTCAACAATAATAACATAGTTGGATCACATAACTATCCCTCAACATGCAACAAAGAGTCACTCCAAAGTCACTAATAGCGGAGAACAAACGAAGAGATTATGGTAGGGTACGAAACCACCTCAAAGTTATCCTTTCGGATCGATCTATTCAAGAGTCCGTAGTAAAATAACATGAAGCTATTCTTTCCGTTCGATCTATCATAGAGTTAGTACTAGAATAACACCTTAAGACACAAATCAACCAAAACTCTAATGTCACATAGATACTCCAATGTCACCTCAAGTATCCGTGGGTATGATTATACGATATGCATCACACAATCTCAGATTCATCTATTCAACCAACACATAGAACCTCAAAGAGTGCCCCAAAGTTTCTACTGGAGAGTCAAGACGAAAACATGTGCCAACCCTTATGCATAAGTTCATGGAACTCACAAGTTGATCACCAAAACATACATCAAGTGGATCACGTGATATCCGATTGTCACCACAGATAAGCACATGCAAGACATACATCAAGTGTTCTCAAATCCTTAAAGACTAAATCCGATAAGACAACTTCAAAGGGAAAACTCAATCCATTACAAGATAGTAGAGGGGGAGAAAAATCATAAGATCCAACTATAATAGCAAAGCTCGCGATACATCAAGATCATGCCAAATCAAGAACACGAGAGAGAGAGAGAGAGAGATCAAACACATAGCTACTGGTACATACCCTCAGCCCCGAGGGTGAACTCCTCCCTCCTCGTCATGGAGAGTGCCGGGATGATGAAGATGGCCACCGGTGAGGGTTCCCCCCTCCAGCAGGGTGTCGGAACAGGGTCCCGATTGGTTTTTGGTGGCTACAGAGGCTTGCGGCGGCGGAACTCCCGATCTATTCTGTTCCCTGATGTTTTTAGGGTATATGGATATATATAGGCGAAAGAAGTCGGTCAGGGGAGCCACGAGGGGCCCACAAGGGTGGGGGCGCGCCTCCCTGCCTCGTGGATTCCTCGAAGTTTCCCTGACGTCTACTCCAAGTCTCCTAGATTGCTTCCGTTCCAAAAATAATTCTCCCGAAGGTTTCATTACATTTGGACTCCGTTTGATATTCCTTTTCTTCAAAACACTGAAATAGGCAAGAAAACAGCAATTTGGGCTGGGCCTCCGGTTAATAGGTTAGTCCCAAATAATATATAAGTGTTTAGTAAAGCCCATAAACATCCAAAACAGATAATATAATAGCATGAATACTTCATAAATTATAGATACGTTGGAGATGTATCAGTGTGCCGCCTGCCAGGACTTAGCGGCTGCCAACAAGTCGGAGGGCTCCGACAAGCAATATTGCAAGATCCATCGCACCAAGGGCCATGACCTCCAAAACTGCCGGCAAGTTGAGCAGCTTGTGGAGAGGCAGAAAGCTGAGTATGAAAGACGGGACAAGGAGAAGGGCCAGGATGGTGCTGAGGGGCCCGGCAAGAAGCGCGGTGGCCGAGGGGGGCGCCGCGGCAAGGAAAAGCAACAAGAGAGGCTTGCTCGAGGCCGCAACAAGAAAGTGGGGGATGATGACCACGAAGAGGACGACGAGTCCAGTGACCAAGAATTTCAAAAGTCCCCTGAAGCCATGTGCATCGATGGTGGCCCTCGTTGCATTCTTCTCACTGCCAGCTTAAACAGTGGGCGCGCGAGATCAATGCGGCAGAACCATCGATCGATGCCTGTAAGCCATTGAAATGGTCTAGCACGCCTATCATTTTCGATGCCGAGGATCACCCTTTTCGCACAACCGCGGTCAGGTGCTTGCCGTTGTTGGTTTCGCCAACAATTCGCAACCTCAAGGTGACAAAAATGCTGGTGGACGGTGGTGCCGGTCTGAACTTGATCTCGCCCCAAGTGATTAATAGGTTGCAAATCCCCAAGGGAGATCTCGAGGAGACGGGCACGTTTCAAGGGATCAATCCGGGGAGAAGCCAGCCCAAGGTTAAGATCACACTACCAGTTACATTTGGTGGCGAACTGAACTACAGGACAGAGAAGATCGCTTTTGATGTACTAATGGCCAAGTTTATGGCAGCACCACACTACGCCTACAACACGCTGAAGATGCCCGGCCCAATGAGCATCATCACTGCCGGCTCCGACAAGAAGGATGTGCTGATCTGTGCCGACTAGCTCTACTGGGAGGCGGTGGTGGCACCTGCCGCCAAGGCACTTGCTCCTGCCACTGGAGCCACCGAGGGGAAGAGGACCGGCAAGACCTCAGTCATCGGCAAGGCTTCTGGCCTCGGCCAAGCCTCTTGCACCCACTCCGGCAAACGCGCCTCCTCGGAGTGCTGCGTTCCCGTTGAGGACGTGCCAGAGAGCTCCACCGGCAAGAGCAAGAAATCCAAGGTTGCACCACTAGAGACCAAGAAGGTGCCCATCAAGGAGGATGGCACGGGCGGAGCTTTCACTATAAGCTCGACCCTCGACAGCAAATAGGAAAGCACGCTTGTCGCCTTCCTGCGGGCGAATGGCGATGTGTTTGCATGGCAAGCATCCGACATACCCCGCGTTCCCAGGGAGGTGATTGAGCGCCACCTTGCTGTCTGTCCTCACGCGCGGCCCATCAAGAAGAAGGTCAGGAAGCAAGATTTGGAGTGGCAAGAGTTCATCATCAAGGAGATTAGGAAGTTGGAAGCTGCAGGCTTGGTCAGAGGAGTGCTCGACCCAACATGGTTGGCCAATCCGATGGTGGTGCGCAAATTAAATGGGAAATGGAGGTTGTGCATTGATTATACAGATATCAATAAAGCCTGCCCAAAGGACCCTTTCCCTTTGTCGCGCATTGACCAGATCGTGTACTCCACTGCCGGGTGCGACTTGCTGTCGTTCCTTGATGCCTATTCAGGATACCACCAAATCTTTATGATGAAGGAAGATGAAGAGAAGGCCGCCTTTATCTCCCCATGTGGTACATATTGTTTTATACGAATGCCTTTCGGGTTGAAAAGTGCTGGTTCGACATTTGCAAGAGTAGTTCAGATTGGTTTTGAGCCCCAGCTCCATAGAAATATGGAAGCTTACATGGATGACATAGTGGTCAAAACAAAGGGCAGGGCAACACTCGTGCAAGATTTGGAAGAAACATTTGCAAATTTGCGCAAGATCAACCTCAAGCTCAACCTTGAGAAGTGTGTGTTCGGTGTCCCATCGGGCAAACTTCTCGGGTTCTTTGTGTCTCAACATGGGATCAAGGCGAACCCGGACAAGATCAAGGCAATTGAGCAGATTGAGGCACCAAGGCGAGTCAAAGATGTGCGGTGGCTTGCTGGCTGCGTTGCTGCTTTGAGTAGTTCATCTCCAAATCTGCTGAGCGCGCCCTCCCCTTTTTCAAGATTTTGAAAAAGGCAGGGCCAATGAAATGGAGCCCGGAGGCCGAGGGAGCGCTGCAGGATTTGAAGGGGTACCTCTCCTCTACGCCAATACTAGTTGCGCCTAAACCGCAAGAGCCGTTGCTGCTATATCTAGCGGCAACGAATCAAGTGGTCAGTGCTGCGTTGGTGGCATAGAGGGAAGTTGATGAAGAGGTAGTAGCAGTGGCAAGACTGTCGGATGACGAGCCAGAGCTCCCCCCGACAGGGTCTGGTGTCAGCAAGGCAGGACCCCCGGCAGAGTCTGGCACCGGCAAGGCAGGAGCCCCGACAGAGTCTGGCGCCGGCAAGGCAGGATCTGCGCAAGCAAGCAAAGTGATACAGAGGAAGAAGATGATGCAGCACCCAGTTTATTTTGTCAGCTTGCTCTTGCAGGGGGCGAGATAAAGACACTCTGGCATGTAGAAGCTGCTCTTCGGCCTCCTTATGGCCTCGAGGAAGCTGCGTCATTATTTTCAAGCACATGAGATCACCATCATCACTCGTTTCCCGTTGCAGCGAATCTTGCACAACCCATATGCAACCGGAAGGATTGTGGAATGGGCATTGGAACTGTCAAGCTTTGGTCTTAGGTTTGAAAGCACTCCGAGAATCCAGAGCAGGGTTTTGGCGGAGTTCATTGCAGAATGGACCTCAACGCCTGACGAAGAAATTCAAGAGACCACTCTCCCCGACAAGGAAACAAGCCGCAACTGGATTATGTACTTTGATGGGGCTTTATCGCTACAAGGCGCCGGTGCCGGTGTGCTTCTTGTCGCGCCCACCGGAGAGCACCTCAAGTACGTAGTCCAAATGCACTTTCCCTGGGAGAGATCGACGAACAACACCGTGGAGTATGAGGGGCTGCTTGCCGGTCTTAGGATCGTGGCAGACCTTGGGATCAGAAAGTTGATCGTCCGTGGGGATTCACAACTCGTAGTGAAGCAAGTGAACAAGAATTATCAGAGCCCGCCGATGGAAGCTTATGTAGATGGAGTGAGGAAGTTGGAAGAGCATTTTGACGGTCTGCAAGTAGAGCATGTTCCTCGAGCGGAGAACAGCATTGCTGACGACCTGTCAAAACGTGCTGCCCTCAAGTTACCTATGGAACCAGGGACCTTTGTGCTCCAATTGACTCAGCCATCCGTTGAACCATCGGCAGGACAGAATAAGCGAAGAAAATTAGGCCCCGGCAAGTACTTTCCCGCCGAGCTCCCAGGAGCCGCCGGCAAGGATGTTGCGGGGGACGCCAAGCTTGCCGGGGAGCGACAGGCTCTGGCAGGGCCTCAAGCCCTTGCCGTAGAGACAACCGCTCCCACGGCAGAGTACATGCCTCTAGTCCTTGCCGTCGAGCCTCAGGCTCCGACATGGGCACGACTCACCATTCAGTTCCTCCAAACAGGGGAACTCCCTGAGGAACAGGAAGAAGTAGAGAAAGTAGCCCGTCGGTCTGCCATGTACTAGTTTGTGGATGACGTCCTGTACAGGAAAAGACCGAACGGTGTGAAATTGAAGTGCATTTCCCGGGAGGACGGACTGGAGCTGTTGGCAGAGATACATGGAGGCATATGTGGCTCTCACATAAGATCAAGAGCCCTTGCCGGCAAGGAATTTCGGTAAGGTTTCTTTTGGCCCACTGCTCTCCAGGATGCAACTGCACTAGTAACCAAGTGTCATGCTCTTCACACAATCCCTCTTTCCTGGCCATTTTTGGTTTGGGGGCTCGACATACTGGGCCCCTTTCCCCGTGTTGTCTGGGGTTTTGAGTACTTGTACGCTACGATCGACAAGTTCACAAAGTGGCCAGAAGTGGAAGCAGTGAGAAAGGTGACATCACCATCAGACGTCAAGTTCTTCAAAGGACCAGTTTGCCGTTTTGATGTGCCAAACAGAGTCATCACCAACAATGGCACGCAGTTCACAAGCCGTACCTTCATGCAATACGTCCAAGACCTCGGCAACAAGATATGTTTTGCTTCCATTGGAAAACCACGAAGGAACGGCTAGACGGAAAGGGCAAATGCTGAAGTGTTACGGGGCCTTAGGACGAGGAATTTTGACAGGCTACACAAGTGCGGAAGACGCTGGATTGATAAGTTGCCGACAGTTCCTTGGTCAATCAGAACAATGCCAAATCGAGCCACCGGCCAGACACCCTTCTCCCTCGTATACGAGGCAGAAGCAGTTCTCCCCACAGAACTCACATACGGGTCACCTCGAGTGCTCGCTTATGATGAGCTTGAGCAAGAGCAGTTGTGGCAAGATGACGCTATGCTCCTTGAGGAAGATCGTCTTCAGGCTGCTGTGCGAGTTGCACGCTACCGGCAAGCCTTGCGCCGCTACCATAGCCGCAAGGTTCATGGCCGAAGCTTTGAGGAAGGCGACCTTGTTCTTCGGCACGTTTTGTTGGCCAAGAATTCCAACAAGTTTACGCCAAAGTGGGAAGGCCCTTCTCGGGTAATACGAGTTACCAGGCTCGACGCAATCCTCCTGGAGACCGAAGATGGTATCCCAGTGAGCAACTCCTGGAACATCAAACATCTTCATAAGTTTTACACGTAAGGCGCGGTTGCCTGGCCCCCCGGCAGACCACCTTTTGTACAAGCCTTGCTGGCAAGGCATGTGACCCTTTGTACAGACCCAGGCGCAGACCCTCAGCAACAGATGAATAAACGAAGCGCTGGCACCCTAAGAATTAGCATGCATGTTAGGTTGAGCTTATCTCTGGTAGGGTCGATAGTGCTTAGCGGCAACTAACCCCTAGCATAGAGGTTGAGTGTGTGTCTTTTTGTCCCTTCCAGTCTTTTTTGGTTCGCAGGCCGCACATGCGCTTCAATGGAACTTTTTGGAGGAAAGGAGACGAACTGACACCCCGACCCCGGCAAGCCAAGGCTGCTGGGAGCAACAGATTCAGATAAGTCCTTTTCCCCTCACTGCGTACTTCCGTATGAAACTTGAACGTAAGAAACTTCGCTCGATACCATGCCACCGTGCTCCCTCCTTCCTATGCCCAAAACCCCTTTTGGGCTGGAATTTGGTTGTAGTTGTGATGGAAGGGGGACGGACGAAGGACCTAATCCTACTTTGCCCCTACCTCCGCCAAGGGCGTGAACGTAGTCGTGGTATAAAGCGGGAGGACGGCAAGGCCTGTTGCCGGGTGACGTTGTTTACTTAAAAAAATGACAAGGACTCGTTCCTTGCTGTGAGCCTCGCTCACGCACAAGAGAACCCAGCAAACACCCTTTTTCTTTATTAATACGTTGATTAACAAGTACAATTCATACGGAATGTAAGCATGAGCAAGGGGTTACAAAGTTTAAATATGGCAAGTGCCCACGGGCTTAAGACCTAAAAAAAGATAAGATGCCCGTAATCCCTTTCTTGTCCCTCTCCTCAGGAAGCGGATCAAGATAGCAGGAGGGCAAAAAGAGTGCCTAGGCGAGGTACACGCGGCAGAAGACACCAAGAAAACATCCCAACAGCCGTCCGAAAGAGGGCTGGTGATGACGGTGCCGGGGGAGGAGTCGAAAGATGAGGCAGCGAGCCGGCAATACGGGACGAAGGCGTTAATGACATCGTACTCCGACTTGACGCCCGCCACCCACCTTCTTCGTCTTCTCTGGCCTTCCGGCGCCAGCCGCCAGAAGCGACAGCCCCGAGAAGTTCAAGGAGCTGGCCTAAGAAGCTACCGCCAAGAACTACCCCCCGACAAATCGCTCTGCCGGGGAGAAGGCCAGGTGCAGATGATGGTGCTGTCGGCGTCACCTGGAGACGGTACTCCCAACGTCTAGTCGGACCTGTCCCCGTTGTCCTCCCCATCGGTCTCCTCCTCGTCTCTATCACTCGAGGAGGAGCTTTTGTCGTCAGTCGAGCTCTCCGCGCAGCACCCTAACCAGATTCCCGAGCGCCCAAAGACCTTGACGAAGAGCAGGTCTGCCTCCACTAATTTAAAGCGGAGGACGTGCCCCTTTATCTGGCAGTGGGCGCGTGTGAAGGTTTTCCAACCGCGACGAAGAAGCATTACATGAGGGACAGGGAACTTTATGTTCGCCCACATATCGCCATTGCAACATCCCTTCAGGTGAAGCCTCAACCTCGACGGCTGGTCGACCTCCAGCAGCCTCGCGAACGGCTTGAGAAGGCGAAGACGGCTACACGGCGGTTCGCGCAGCTGCAAGATAAACTCCAGCGCTATGTCTCTGACATGGCCGCTTGATGAAGCGGGAGGAGACGGCGTCACCGCAGGTGCCCCACTTCCACGTCCACTTCTGCCTCGACCACCTCACCGACCGCGACCACGTCCAGCACCTCTGCCTTGGGGTGCTTGGCTCTTCCTTAACCGCGGCGGCTCTCTCGCGAGAGGAAGATCTAGTCGCCTCCGCAGGGGGGCGGCCGCGACCACGCCCTCTCGGCATGATGGTGGATGAAGAACGGAGAAGAAGAGAAGACGCAAAGGGATGCCCCTCCTTCTCCTCCCGATCCCCCTTTTATAGCCAAGGAGGAAGGGCTGGGGGCTGGCTCTATACCTTCTCTGAAGGGCCCTTTCGAGTCTGGCTCATTAAGGCCATTGGCAACGAGCGAGGTCGTCGACCGCCCTCCCCGCGCCAACCAAAGGCGCATGGGTATCTGCCATGGCACGCCTTTCCATATCCCGCGCGCCCGCCACCTACCCCGCGCCATGCATGTGGCGTACGTGGCGAAAAAGGCGGGCACAGTGGGAAGCGTGAAATGGAGATTACCATCCCGTGAATAAAGGCTATGCACGGGCTGCTGCGAGCATGACAAACAAGATGATTATAGCAGTTATCACCTCCCACGCGTGCCCGCGCACTGTTGGGGCCTGGCCCAACGACGCTTCGCACTCGTGTGTGGCCCAGGCCCGGGGGCTCCTGTTGGTGTACTAAAGTTTGAGCCCTTTAGCACCCCATACTTGTGCACGGGCAGTCATAGCCACACGCGCGGCGAGGCATGAAGAGGGCGATCAAGGATAAAAAAGGGATACAAGGCGAAGAGAAGCGGCCAAGCCAGAAACCAGAGAATAGAGGACGAGCTGGACTCCCAGCAAGATCTTTGCCAGGACGGCTTGCGAGACCCCGGCAAGATCCTTGCCAGGATGACTTGCAGAGCACCAACAAGAGCACCACCCTTGTGCTTGAGAGCTCTGACACCATCGACAACGTTAAGGCCTAGACCCAGGGGCGCGCGCGTAGTGGCGTGGTGATCTTTGTGAAGGCCAGAAGACAAAGTGCCCAGCGAGATCCTTGTCGAGGACGTCTGTGAGGCCCCGGCAAGATCCTTGCCAGGGACATCGGCAAGACTGCGGCAAGACTTCGCCACCCCGTCACCACTCCAGCGAGGTGGCCGGCCTGCCAGCCTAGCAAGCACCTGCGTGGTGGCATGCAGATCTTCGTGAGGATCCCACCACCTCTCCAGTGCAGCAGCTGGCTAGCCAACTTGGCACTGCATGCCTCGTCGGCATGGACGCGTGTCAAGATGGAGCAGGGCGGCAACAAACGGGACGGGTTATACTCCTGTCCCCAATAAAGCTGAAGGGCACGTAATCAGCGCATTTAATGCGTTTGTCCTAAGACGCCGATGATAAACATAGACACTGTAGCTACTTTACACCTCCTGTGTGCCACTGGGGCAACCCCTTGGACATATAAAAGGAGGCCCAAGGCATACTAGAGGAGGATTTGGACTTTTGAACCTCTCGGCCCAGCTTGCATGTGTAGCAGCTAGCCGAAGCTCAAGAACATAGAATCTACACTCAAGCAGGACTAAGGTTTTAGGCTGCTCAGCGGCCCAAACCTGGCTAAAGATCCCTCGTGTTGATCATTAGATCTGCTCTTTGCACCACCCCTCTTCCCTGCCAAACCGTAGAAGGCATCCACGTGATCCCGTAGGTGTCATTTCCCACTGACATGCGGCGGCGGCGCAGTCCCCGGCATAGTGTAGTGCACGTGGCGTCCCTGTTGGGTGTGCGCACAACACCCACCACACACTTCGCCGCCGCTGCCCGTCAGCAGCTATTGCCGGCCGCCGTTGCCGCGACCCCACCATCTGCCGCTGTGGCCGCCACACCATCGTCGAAAGCCAGGGCCATCACCCGCTCCGCCGCCGCGGCCCGAAGGCGGGAGGTGTCCATCGGGGCCGCCACCCCACTGTCGGCCGCCATGGCCATCACCCGCTCCGCCACCGCGGTCCGAAGGCGGGAGGTGGCGGTCTTGGCCACCAGCCCACTGTCAGCCGCCGTGGCAGCCAGCCCACCGTCGACCGCCAGGGTCATCACCCGCTCCGCCACCGCCGCCCGAAGGCGGGAGGTGGAGGTGGAGCCCCGCATGTGCGTCAGCGACCTTGTGCGCTATAATGAGTTTCCGTGGGAGGAGGAGGAGCACCTCATTGAGCACACAAAGAGTCTTACAGCCGTTGTGGTCGCAGCACATGGCGCCGCAGAGGCGAGGAATGAGGAGATCTACGAGGAGTCCTGCCGCTTCGAGAGGGGTCGTCTGGAGCGACAGAGGGCGTTCGAGGTGAGCGTCGCTAAAGGTGCAGCAGCGGCAGGCACCGGATTCCAGTTTTCCAGCTCGTCGGTAGGCTCCTCCTCCTCGCCTATTACTGAGCACGCTCGGCAGAGGAGAATCTGCTGGAAGTAGTACAAAGCCCCTTCATAGTAGTAGTATTTAGGGGCTATTTTGTTCAGTTCATCTGGCTATAGATTTGGTTGAACTGTACAACGTACTTAAAATTAGCTAGTATATATAGTTGAACTAGCAATTTCAGTACGTGATTGGCAAAATTTGGGGAAAAGTTTGGTCGGTTTAGCTGTCAAGTTGAACTGTTTGTATAAAAAGTGACTGCTTAATCTATGAATGAAATCTATGCTTAATGAATTTTAGTTGCAAAAATTTGATTGTGCCACTGACTTTTAGATGCAAATTTTGACAAAAGGCAGTGTTACAAGGTTGACAAAGGGCAATGATACTAGATCAAAAAAATGTCAATCTTTCCAATTTGACAAATGGCAATATACCCAATATGATAGATGCAAATGTGACCAAATTGTCTGTATGTGGTTGCACATGGGTCATCCGAAAAAACCGTTTGCGTTGAAGGGATGTACAAATCCTGCGTGCCAGATTTTCTCTTGGCTTACTGGCGAAGTCTCGCTTTGCATATATCTTCAATCTGAACTATTTGTGTTGAAGAGTGATACGTCTCCGTCGTATCTACTTTTCTTAATGCTTTTCCTCTTGTTTTGGACTCTAATTTCTAGAACTACCATGGTGTTGTTTTTGTGCAGAAATAAAAGTTCTCGGATTGGAGCAAAACTTTGTGAGGATTTTTTATTCAGTAAAAGAGAATTTCTGGAGCCAAGAATCACCAGAGGGGCACCTGGGTGGGCACAACCCACCAGGGCGCGCCCCCCCTCCAGGCACGCCCAAGTGGGTTGTCACCACCTGGTGGCCCCACAGACCCTTAAACCGACGCTATAAAATCACATATTTCCAGAAAAAAAATCAGGGAGGAAGAATTATCATGTTTCACGAGACGGAGCTGCCGCCACCTCCTATTCTTCATCGGGAGGCCAGATCTGGAGTCCATTTGGGGCTCCGGAGAGGGGTATCTTCAATCTTCATCATCACCAACCCTTCTCCATAACCAATTCCATGATGCTCCCCACCGGGAGTGTCGTGGAATTGTCACGGCAGATGTCCTCAAGCTAGGACTTAGTCGTGGAGCCATCGCCGCTAGGAAGCTTGAAGGGGTTTAACGGGACAAGGAACACAAGGGTTTATACTGGTTCGGCCCCTTATGGTGAAGGCAAAAGCCTACGTCCAGTTGAGTGGTATTGATTAGGGTTTCGATGACCAGGGAGCTTAACTGCTATGCCTGGCTCTCGATCAGATCTTTCTTGTCCCTAAACCGCTGCCGGGTCGTCCCTTTATATAGAGAGGTTGACGCCCAGCGGCCCTCAGAATCCTGGCTGGCTCATAAGAGTGTCCGGCTCGGACTCTCAACTATTCTTGCCTTACACTACAAGTTCTACCATAATGATGGTTGTAACTACGGGCCTTAAGCCATATCCGGGTCTTAAGCCCATCTTTGGCCCACCGTCTTCAAGCTTGTCACCGGGCTTCTGGCGATGACCATTATGAGTAACCCGACCCCCTCTGGCGGGTGACTCTAAGGTCTATATCCTCAACATTAGGCCCCAGATTGATTTCAGCCGGCTCATGTCAATCTTCAATTCTTTCGACAGAAAACCTCTGGCTTACAATTGTGTGAAAGCCATAACCCGGCGTGACGTCATCCTCTGGACTCCGGGTAATCCGCCGTGACGTCATCTTCCATTAAGTCCATTTTTTACTCCACCAGATCCGCAACGGATCTTATCTTTACTGCTATCTCGAAAATCGAGGCGCCTCTCGAGCGAGATAACCGCGCCATGGCCTCCTCGTTTCTCGCACCCACTTATGAGCTCGCCCTTATAAATAGTCCGGCCCGACGGGCCTCCAGCCACCCGTCTTCCTCCTCGCGCCATCGTTCTTCTGCTCGAGCTCTGTCGCCGTCGCCGCCGCGGGTCTTCTCGTCCTCACCGACTCCAGCCGCTGGATCAACCTATTGTGTCCAGAGAACGGCGGCGACCTCCACGACTCACCAGCCCCTGTAAGTTCCTGCGGCCCCGTAGAACAGATCCGCCATGGAGCTTCTTCCTGTTCTTCCCATGTTCTTCGCCATTCTTCGTGGCCTTCGGTAGATTTGATTTTACTGCCTCTTCTTGATCTTAGGATAGTATAGAACCCATGCGGCGGCTGTTTAGTACTTATTTCAAATGCAAGTAGACCTCTTTTTACTGCATAAAGGCCTCGTTCGAGCCCAAGAACTTCCCCTGCGTCTGTTTTTAGGTCTAGGAACTTTCCTTTTGACCGACCATTTTGATCCAAATTATTTACTGCAATGTGTGAAACCTGTTTTCACCATACTTAGTAAAAAACTGCACTCGTTGAGTCATGGCGGTTTACAGTTCCGGTTTAAAGAGATCACGCGCCGTAGAACCTTCCGGCTCAAAGGAAACCACGCGCCGTAAAAATTTCCGGCTCACTTACAACAAGGCTGTAGACGATTTGAATTACTCTCAAGCACACCAGCGGCTTAGATAACCCGATGCACTTAGACATATATCATTAGTCCCCTCCATAAGCCGCCATTTTAACATTAAACTGTAAATTTCCTCCGGCTTATAATTAAACCGGACGTTTCCTTTCATCATAGGCTGCCGACTTTCACCATGCCTCCCAAAGCTCCTAAAGCATCCATCACTTGCAATTGGATGAGGTCCAATGTCACCGACGAGACTTTAGCGGATTTTGTCAAGTCAGGTTACCTGCCTAAGAAGGACATCATGTCCTACCGTGCCCCTGACCCGTCAGAGGAGAGACCACAGCCAAAGGACGGGGAGGTAGTGATTTTTGCGGATCACATGAGCCGGGGCTTCGCACCGCCTGGCTCAAAGTTCTTCAGGGATGTATTGAATTTCTTTGACCTGCGGCCACAGGATATAGGGCCCAACTCGGTGTCCAACATATGCAATTTCCAAGGGTTCTGCGAGGTCTACCTTGGAGAAGAACCCAGCCTGCTGCTCTTCAGAGAGCTCTTCTACCTGAATCGTCAGAATGCGTGCGCCAACGGGCCAAGCTTGGAACTTGGTGGCATCTCCATTCAGCGACGGAGGGACTGCCTTTTCCCTTACGCCGAGCCGCCAAGCCACCCAAAGGACTGGAACCAGACGTGGTTCTATTGCCAAGACACGTCGCCGGCTGACGAGAGCCCGCTGCCCGGCTTTTTCGCCCTTCACGTCTGGAGCCGACTCACCCTCTGTCTGACAAGTTAACTCAGGCGGAGCGCCAACCTTTGCTCCCCACCATCAACAAGATCAAGGCTCTCCTGGGCAATGGTCTTAACGGAATTGACCTGGTCCGGGTATGGATCTTGTGGCGGGTGATGCCCCTAAGCCGCCGCCCCGGCTTAATGTGTGAGTACACATGCTGGAAAGATGACCCCCTGCGACACAGCCGCAACGATCTTCCTGAAGACGTTGCTGAAGACATGACCAAGGCTCTCTTGAACGAGAGCTTGGCAGACTGCGGGAGGACCGGGTTAGCCCCCTTATGCAAGACCAATCCAGCCCCAGCAATAAGCCGTTGATCTGAACATTTTATCCTCTTCTATAGATATCCTTCACCTGAATCTTTAAGAAATCATCATTGTATTTTTCAGGCTGATGACAAATTCTGGAAGGTCAAATATGACCATGAGGCGGCCAAGAAGGCCAGGAAAGCAAAGAAAGCCACCAAGAGAGCCGCTCCCCGCAAGAAGGGAAGTAGGCCTACTGCTTCAGAGCTGATGCAACTAAGCGACAGCTCCGAGTTAGAGGTAACCCCTGAACCTGTAAGCTTTTGTTGTGTTTGTTGTTTATTTCTGTCCGCCTTATCAATACTGTTCATCAATAGGATGACACCGGAGCTAGTAACCCGGTGGTTGAAGAGGTAATGATACTTTCCTCCGACTCGGAGACCTTGCCAAGGCTGAAAGTCCGAAGGGTAACCCGGAAAGTAAGATTTTCACATCCTTTAGCTTATCAAGATCCTCAATTTCTTTTGAAGCAACAAATTCATGAGAGCGGGCGGCACACCCGGACCAACAAGGACGCCGACCTCTCTTCCGGTTTACCTAACGCGTCGAGGAAACGCCGGACCGAGGTGATCTCACACTTGTACCCTTTTCATCCTTTGGCGGGTGTTATACGTCAACCGCTCAACTCTTCTGACTCAAATTATCAGGAAACTTCCCCATCTTCTGGCGACTCTATGCAGTCGAACCTGCCGGGTTTCAAGACCGTGCCCGGGTAATGATGATCACCTCATGTTATACTTGTCCTTACTTACACTTTTGTGCTTAACCTTTTTGTCTTTTCAGTGCCCAGGCAAAACTCAGCAAAAGGGCGAAGAAGAACAAGCCGGTCGAAGAGCCAGACTTGCCTGAACCGGAGGTAGCCGCTCAAGAACCGCCAGCTGCCTCTGCTCCTGAAGCCACTGCTCCAACCGACAAGCCAATAGCAGAAGCTTCTGCTATCCCGGAGGCCTCCAGCTCAGCTCAGCCGGCCAATGACCCGGACGTGGTAATCACCCGGATGGAGTTTGTTGAGCCGGGGAGACCTACTGCACTGGCCAAGTGCTCCGCTAAGGAGGAGTTGCTAGCGCGCCGCCGGTCCAATCTGGACCTCACCGAATATGCCAATCTGAGCATCGGAGAGATTGTCTCCAGCTATGTCAGCCAGGTGCACAAGAGCCGGGACTTAGAGATTGCCATGGTGAACCAGATTCAGCAGAAGTCTGAGGTATCATTCTTCTTTCTCCTTACTTACTGCATAGTTATCTTGTTATACTTACCATGATCTAGCCCCCAAGTCTACTACTTATGATAAAATATGTTGTAGACTTAAGTGCTGGCTTACTCGTTTGAACCGGTAACTTGTAAATAGAAATATTCGATATGCATTAGCCCCCAAGTGCCAAGTGTCTTTGCTTGGAAAGTGCTTGGGACTTTGAAAATTGCATAGTAACTGTTCATCCTATGATCCAGAAATTATGTAGGCTGCTGGCAAGAAGTTTGAAGCTGACATCTCCGATCTCAAGACCCGGCTGAAGACGCAAGAAACTGAGACCCGGAAGGCCAATGCCAAATTTGTGTCCAGTATTGCTGCGCAAGAAAAGCTGAAGACGGAGTTTGACGCTGAACGGAAAGCTTGGGCCGAAGAAAAGGCTGCTCTGGTGAACTGGGCCGAACAGGCGGAGAAGGCTCTGACAGAGAAGACCGCCGAACTCTCCGGCTTAAAGCGCCAAGTGTCCCAAATGGTTGCCGCAATCTTCGGTAAGTCATTTCACCGGCTTTCATCCAGTTTAAATTTTTTATGTCTCATAACCCATCATTGCCGGCGGCTCATCTTACTCTGTTACATAGGTCCCAGAAGCGCCAACCTCAACCAAAGCGTGGTAACCAAGCTGAAGGCCGTGTACACCCTGGTGGAGCAACTCTACACCGGGTCACAGCGCGCCTTGGCCGTGGTAGCCCAATCCAACGAGGTGCCGACTCATCTGGCGGAAGTTCTTCGCCGGCTTGCCATTCTTCCCCAACGTGTCGAAGAGCTGCGGCAGGCCTCGGCAAGAGCCGGAGCTATCGCCGCTCTGAGCCGGGCCAAGGCGTTCCTTCTAGAGTTAGACCCGGCGGACATCGCTCTGGGCTACCCCAGTTTGAAGGAAGACGGCACCCCCTTCGATCAAAGGGACTTTGCAGCCTGCGTGAAGACCGTACGCCCGGTGGCCACTCTGATTGGCAATGATACGGATCTGACTAACTACCAGCCGGGTTACAATGCAGAAAATCAGAGGATCCCTACTCCGCGCTATGAAGCCATCAGCTTAGTTCCGCCGACTCGTAATCACACTTTCGCCCCGGACATTGACCCGGCGGGGTTAATTGACGAGGAAGCTCAATTCGAAGCCCTGAGCGGCATTGACTGGAAGTCGTCGACTTTCCAGGTCCTGGGAACAGCCGGAGGAGAGGAGAGGGATGAGCCGGAGACTTCAACCCAGCAAGCATCGTAACTCTACAGGCGGTTTATTAAACAATGCTTCACCCTTTTGGACTCGATGAGTCTTGTAATAGAGTAGGATCAACACTTTAACTTTGTTGTGCCATCGTGCACGCGTTCAATGCTGAAGTCCATTGAAGTTGCCTCCTTTATATTTCCCCGGGTCATAATCGATCATTCTTTTTCCTTAAGCTCGAATAGTTGCCTTTAACTATCCTGCATAGAAGGACAAATCACAAATTTCTAGGCGGCTTACCGCACTGAGAATCGTAGTTTTAGACATATAACCCGGAAGATGAATCAAAAAATACCGGTCCTCAATCATGTCTTTGACATACCCGTAATAACACACTTACCGGCCCACAAGCACACTACCGGCTTATATAACCCGGGTAATAAGGTTGGTACCTCAACTCCGGTTTACTAGTCTTAAGAACGCAGATTGTATTCAACTAGTACTGTAGATCAAAGTTTAAGCCGGCAAGGTGAGACTCGCCGTGCATACTTGAAATCAGAAGAACTTGCTATAAATCAGAAAAACTTAGAAGCTTCCGGTTCGAATACGACCAGAGACCCGTCCCAAAGGGGTTATGCTAAGATTCGAATACGACCATATAGCCCCCAGTGGGTGTGGCGATGCCAATCAAGAGGGTACCGACAGCTATGTTCTCTTGGGTTCGAATACGTCCCATGTTTGAACAGGAAGCCCCCAAATGACTTAAGAATTGTTTAACGACGCTGATTCGGATACGATCCACGTCGGTTCCCAAAGGGGTTAAACTATGATTCAAATATGATCAAAGGAAACTCCCCAATGAGCTCGGCACTTTGCCAATCAAATGGGTATCGACAGCTATGTTCTCTTTGGTTCGAATACGACCTATGTTTGAACAGGAAGCCCCCAAGTGACTATATTGCTTACGGCTAGATTCGAATACGATCATAAGCCGGATCCACCTCCCAGTTACCATGTGATCTTATAATGGAAAAAACACATTTATCTTTGGAGGAGAAAAAGGACAGAGGTC
This sequence comes from Aegilops tauschii subsp. strangulata, assembly GCF_002575655.3. Taxonomy (NCBI): domain Eukaryota; kingdom Viridiplantae; phylum Streptophyta; class Magnoliopsida; order Poales; family Poaceae; genus Aegilops; species Aegilops tauschii. Next base: position 154,089,855 of record NC_053036.3, read on the forward strand.
CTGCTTTATTACTTATCATAATATATACATGTTGTAGAGAAATATGTACATTACGAGAGCCGGCGGCTCAAGTGTAATAAGGCCGAAGCTGAGCTATGTTCCATGGCCGACGGGTCTCCTCCTCCGACTTACGTGAATCTTTATGCTCCCGAACGTCGATAAAGTAGTATGACCCGTTGTGCAAGTTCTTGCTGACCACAAAGGGTCCTTCCCAAGGCGGGGATAGCTTGTGTGTATCTGTCTGATCTTGGATGAGCCGGAGCACCAGGTCACCTTCCTGGAAGACCCGGGATTTAACCCGGCGACTGTGGTAACGGCGCAGGTCTTGTTGGTAAATCGCTGAGCGAGCTGCTGCCATATCACGCTGTTCATCCAACAAGTCAAGAGCATCTTGGCGCGCCTGTTCATTATCCGCCTCAACATAAGCCGCCACTCGAGGCGAGTCATGACGGATGTCACTGGGGAGAACTGCTTCCGCTCCATAAACCATGAAGAAAGGCGTGAAACCTGTAGACCTGTTAGGAGTAGTGTTGATGCTCCACAACACGGAGGGTAACTCCTCCACCCAACAACCTAGCGTCCGTTGTAAAGGGACCAAAAGCCGGGGTTTGATGCCTTTCAGAATCTCTTGATTAGCCCTCTCAGCTTGACCATTGGACTGAGGGTGAGCCACTGATGAAACATCAAGTCTAATATGCTCTCGTTGACAAAACTCCTCCATGGCGCCTTTGGATAAATTAGTACCATTGTCAGTTATAATGCTGTGTGGAAAGCCAAAGCGAAAGATCACCTTTTTCATAAACTGAACTGCCGTGGCTGCATCACACTTGCTAACTGGCTCTCCTTCAACCCACTTGGTAAACTTGTCAACTGCCACCAAGAGGTGGGTCTTCTTATCCTTAGACCTTTTAAAAGGGCCAACCGTATCAAGCCCCCAGACCGCAAAGGGCCAAGTAATAGGGATCATCCTCAGCTCCTGAGCCGGCACATGAGCCCGTCGCGAGAACCTTTGGCAACCATCACATTTACTGACCAAGTCCTCCGCATCAGCATGAGCCGTCAGCCAATAAAAACCATGACGAAAAGCCTTGGCCACAAGAGACTTTGAGCCGGCGTGATGGCCACAATCCCCTTCATGAATCTCACGCAAGATCTCTTGACCTTCCGCAGGGGAGACACAACGCTGGAACGCTCCCATAACACTGCGGCGATGCAGCTCACCATCGATAACAACCATTGACTCAGACCGCCGGGTTATTTGTCTGGCTAAAATTTCATCCTCAGGCAAATCTCCCCGGGTCATGTAAGCCAAGTAAGGCATCGTCCAGTCCGGGGTGATGTGGAGAGCCGCCACCAACTGTGCCTCCGGGTCAGGGACAGCCAAGTCTTCCTCTGTAAGCAACTTAACAGAAGGGTTATACAAGACGTCCAGGAAAGTATTAGGCGGCACCGGTTTTCGCTAAGAGCCCAGCCGGCTTAAAGCGTCAGCCGCCTCGTTCTTCCCGCGATCGATGTGCTCTACCTGGTAACCCTGAAAGTGTCCAGCAATAGCATCAACTTCACGGCGATAAGCCGCCATGAGAGGGTCCTTGGAGTCCCACTTGCCTGATACTTGTTGAGCCACCAAATCTGAGTCGCCGAAGCACCTTACTCGGCTCAGGCTCATCTCCTTAGCCATCCAAAGACCGTGGAGCAAGGCCTCGTACTCAGCCGCATTGTTAGTGCAAGGAAACATCAACTGCAGCACATAATGGAACTTGTCAACTTTAGGGGAAGCCAACACGACTCTAGCCCCCGAGCCCTCCAACTGCCTGGACCCATCAAAGTGAATAGTCCAATATGTATTATCCGGCTTTTGTTCGGGCACTTGTAGCTCTGTCCAATCATTGATGAAATCCACCAAGGCCTGAGATTTAACAGCAGTGCGTGGCACATACTTCAGACCATGAGGTCCGAGCTCTATAGCCCACTTAGCCACTCTCCCTGCGGCCTCTCTGTTTTGAATGATATCTCCAAGGGGGGCAGAACTGACCACAGTGATGGGGTGACCCTGAAAATAATGCTTAAGCTTCCGTCTTGCCATGAACACACCATAAACAAGCTTCTGCCAATGCGGATACCGCTGCTTGGACTCAATGAGTACTTCGCTGACATAATAAACCGGCCGCTGAACCGGATGCTCCTTACCCTCTTCCTTGCGCTCCACCACCACGGCCACACTGACAGCTCGTGTGTTAGCAGCCACATACAGCAATAAAGGCTCCTTGTCAATCGGAGCAGCAAGGACTGGGGGCTCGGCCAGCTGCCTCTTCAAATCCTCGAAAGCAGTATTGGCAGCATCATTCCAGACAAAGTCATCAGTTTTCTTCATCAACTGATATAATGGCATGGCCTTCTCCCCCAAACGGCTTATAAAACGGCTTAAAGCAGCGATACGACCCGCCAGGCGCTGGACGTCGTTTATACACGCCGGCTTAGCCAGAGAGGTGATGGCCTTGATCTTCTCCGGGTTAGCTTCAATGCCCCTGTTAGAAACCAAGAAACCTAAGAGCTTGCCTGCAGGAACACCAAAAACACACTTGGCCGGGTTAAGCATCATCTTTTAGACCCGGAGATTATCAAAGGTTTCCCTCAAATCATCTATCAAGGTTTCCTCCTTCCTGGATTTAACCACAATATCATCCACATAAGCATGAACATTGCGCCCCATCTGGTTATGAAGACAGTTCTGCACGCAGCGCTGATAAGTCGCCTGTGCACTCTTGAGTCCAAAGGGCATAGACACATAGCAGAAGGCTCCAAAGGGAGTGATGAACGCCGTCTTCTCCTAGTCCTTAACCGCCATCTTAATCTGATGATATCCAGAATAAGCATCCAAGAAACTTAAGCGCTCGCAACCCGCCGTGGCATCAATGATTTGATCAATACGGGGAAGGGCAAAAGGATCAGCCGGACACGCCTTGTTTAAGTCCGTGTAGTCCACACACATCCGCCAGGTGCCGTTCTTCTTGAGAACGAGCACCGGGTTAGCTAACCACTCTGGGTGAAAGACTTCAACAATAAACCCGGCCGCCAAGAGCCGGGCCACCTCTTCACCAATAGCTTTCCGCCTCTCTTCGTTAAACCGCCGAAGGAATTGCCTGACCGGCTTAAATTTTGGATCAACATTGAGAGTGTGCTCAGCGAGTTCTCTAGGTACACCTGGCATGTCAGACGGCTTCCATGCAAAAATGTCCCTATTCTCATGGATGAACTCGATGAGCGCGCTTTCCTATTTCGGATCCAGATTGGCGCTGATGCTAAACTGCTGAGATGAATCTCCTGGAACGAAATCAACAAGTTTAGTCTCATCAGCCGACTTAAATTTCATTGCCGGCTCCTGCTCCGTAGTCGGCTTTTTCAGAGAGGTCATATCCGTTGGGTCAACGTTGTCTTTGTAGAATTTCAACTCCTCTGTTGCACAAACAGATTCTGCGTAAGCCGCATCGCCTTCCTCACATTCCAAAGCCACCTTCCGGCTGCCGTGAACCGTAATGGTCCCATTGTGACCCGGCATCTTGAGCTGTAAGTACACGTAACACGGCCGTGCCATGAACTTGGCGTAAGCCGGCCGCCCAAATATGGCATGATACGGACTTCTTATCTTGACCACCTCAAAGGTCAATTTTTCCACCCTGTAGTTGTACTCGTCGCCGAAAGCCACTTCCAGTTCAATTTTGCCAACTGGATAAGCCGATTTACCAGGCACCACACCGTGGAAAACAGTGTTTAACTAGCGGAGGTCCTTATCAATCAACCCCATACGAAGGAAAGTCTCATAATAGAGGATGTTAATACTGCTGCCTCCATCCATAAGCACCTTAGTGAACTTATATCCTCCCACTTGAGGAGCCACCACCAAGGCCAAATGACCCGGGTTGTCAACCCGGGGAGGGTGATCCTCCCTACTCCACACGACAGGCTGTTCAGACCATCTTAAATAATGTGGAACCGCCGGCTCAACAGCATTTACAGCCCTCTTATGAAGCTTCTGATCTCGCTTACACAGACTCGTGGTAAACACATGATACTGGCCACCGTTAAGCTGCTTTGGATTGGTCTGATAACCCCCCTGCTGCTGTTGATGACCTTGGCCAGACTGCTGATTAAAGCCCCCTTGACCGTTCTGCGGATTAGAACTTCAGCCGCCGCCCGGGCCATGAAAACCTCCAGCGCCTGAGCCACCGCCCGGGCCATGGTTGCCATCAAAAGCATTAGAATTCTTAAAGGCTTTCATGATTGCGCAATCCTTCCAAAGATGAGTAGCTGGCTTCTCCCTAGAGCCATGCCTTGGACAAGGCTCATTCAACAGCTGCTCCAGCGTCGGGCCTGACCCGCCGGCTCGAGGAGGTGGCCTCCCCTTGCGTCGCTGATTATTCCCCTGCGAGCTGGTGTTGGCCACAAACTCTAGGCTGCCGTCCGCCTTACGCTTGTCCCCTCCTTGGCTTCCCGGGTTATGCTGAGGACCCTTGCCATTGCCGTTCTTCTTTCCCTTCCGTGTCCTTTCATCATCTGAAGCGGGGTCCTTGGTACCATCAGAGTCGGCATACTTGACAAGAGCCACCATCAGCGTACCCATATCATTGTAGTCGTGCTTAAGCCGCCCGAGTTTCATCTTCAAGGGCACGAAATGACAATTCTGTTCCAACATTAAGACTGCAGAGCCGGCATCCATCTTATCAGATGAATGTATTATCTCCTTAACCCGGCGAACCCAATGTGTCGTAGACTCACCCTCCTGCTGCTTGCAGTTAGTCAGATCCACAATGGACATAGACTGCCTACAGGTGTCTTTGATGTTTTGTATGAACCAGGCCTTTAGCTCAGCCCATGACCCGATGGAATTCGGCGGTAGCCCTTTCAACCAAGTGCGGGCAGTCCCATCTAGCATCATGGTGAAGTACTTGGCCATCGCCGCTTCACTGACCTCCAGCAGTTCCATGGCCATCTCGTAACTTTCGATCCAGGCTGCGGGTTGTAAGTCAGCCGTGTAATTAGGCACCTTCCTAGGGCCTTTGAAATCCTTGGGTAGACGCTCATTGCGGGGAGCTGGCAATAAACAAGGGACACCTCCAGTCCTGGTAGGGATACCCACGTCGACGGAAGTCATCGGATAAGCCGGGGGAGTCTGGTAAGCCGTCAACTGAGGCACCTGCTCCACCTCTTGCCGCGCTCTGTCTTGGTCTACTGCGTGAAAGGCTCCGTTATGAACCGGGCCATGGCCAGGGGGCGGGTCATGGCGTCGGACGTTACTTGAGCCGGTCGCTGAGACCATGTGTCTGCTATAACTCGGGCTCCGGCCTGGATGAGGGGTCGAGTGGATCCTGTCCCGGCTGTAAGAGTACGCCTCTTGCTGCGCCAATGCTTTCTGAAGGAGGTCTCTGACCCGACGGGTTTCAATAGCCGTTGGAGAGTCATCGTCGATTGGGAGAGCCGCCAGCCGTGCTGCTGCGGCGACCATGTTTTCCAGCGGGTTAGCATAATGACCCGATGGTATTGGCACATACTGAGGCGGGGCAGGGTTCACCCGGGGAGGCCCCATAACAGGGGTCCCAGACCCGGGCACTACGACTCCCGGCGGGTTACTAGTCCCTGCACCCGGCGTGTTGAAGAGGTTCCGAGGATCGTAGACCGGAGGGAGTCGAGATTGGGCCTTTTGATGCCTCCTTCTCATGACCTCATTGGACGCGTTCTGATCCATCGTGAGCTGGAAGGACTGCGCCTGAATCAGCTGAGTCTGGGCGTCGAGAGACGCCCTCTCCGCAGCCATCCTGATCCCTTCCGCTGCTAGATCCTCCTTGGCTTTCACTAGATCTAACTTTAACTGTGCCACCTCCGCGTCATGCTGGGCTTGATCCGCCGGGTCAACCATGGCGGTTAACAGGGCCGTCATCTTGTCCGTGAGATCCATCAGCACCTGAGCCGGCGAGGGCACCGGGTTTCCTGCCCCAGCAGCGGGGTTCTGAACAGGCTGCGCACCGGCCATGAAGATTCCAACCCGGCTCGGCGGCTCAAACGGGTCCGGAATACTGTCACCATCGAAACAACCCATGAGCCTGCCATCTTGAAGTTGATACAACGAGTTTGACTCATCTATGGACGACTCGCCGTCAGAGCCAGCGGCCGCCTCATCACCAGATCCAGATCCATGAGAGAGCCCTCCATGGATACATCCCACAAAAGCCCGCTTCAAGGCAGGCAGGGCCCGGGCGGGTCGTGCGCGTTGAGCCGTCTCGATGAAATCGGCGCAGAGATTTGGCTTAGGGCCCGGCTCACCGATCTTGCCAATGAAAACATGATTTCCACCGAAGGGGACCCGGTACCCGTACTCAATTGAGCCGGCGTCGGGGCCCCAGACTGCATCGTCGATGTAGAGCTTGCCGCGACGACTCTTGGTCATCCGGCCCACAGCGTATCCCTTGAGCCCTTCGAAGCTGCCCTTCAAAAACTCAAATCCACCGTGCGCCAGCCCCACGGTGGGCGCCAACTGTCGTGGAATTGTCACGGCAGATGTCCTCAAGCTAGGACTTAGTCGTGGAGCCATCACCGCTAGGAAGCTTGAAGGGGTTTAACGGGACAAGGAACACGAGGGTTGATACTGGTTCGGCCCCTTACGGTGAAGGTAACAGCCTACGTCAAGTTGAGTGGTATTGATTAGGGTTTCGATGACCAGGGAGCTTAACTGCTATGCCTGGCTCTCGATCAGATCTTTCTTGTCCCTAAACCGCTACCGGGTCGTCCCTTTATATAGAGAGCTTGACGCCCAGCGGCCCTCAGAGTCCCGGCCGGCTCATAAGAGTGTCCGGCTCGGACTCTCAACTATTCTTGCCTTACACTACAAGTTCTACCATAATGATGGTTGTAACTACGGGCCTTAAGCCATATCCGGGTCTTAAGCCCATCTTTGGCCCACCGTCTTCAAGCTTGTCGCCGGGCTTCTGGCGATGACCATTATGAGTAACCCGGCCCCCTCTGGCGGGTGACTCTAAGGTCTATATCCTCAACAGGGAGTGAGTAATTCCTTCGTAGGCTCGCTGGTCGGTGAGGAGTTGGATGAGATTCATCATGTAATCGAGTTAGTTTTGTTGGGGCTTGATCCCTAGTATCCATTATGTTTTGAGATTGATGTTGCTAAAACATTGCCATGCTTAATGCTTGTCACTTTGGGCCCGGGTGCCATGATTTCAGATCCGAACCATTTATGTTATCACAATTATATCTATGTTGTAGATCCGATCTTGCAAGTTATAGTCACCTACTACATGCTATGATCCGGCAACCCCGGAGTGACAATAGTCAGGGCACTTTTCAGTGATGACCGTAGTTTGAGGAGTTCATGTATTCACCGTGTGTTAATGCTTTGTTCCGGTTCTCTATTAAAAGGAGGCCTTAATATCCCTTAGTTTTCTTATGGACCCTGCTGCCACGGGAGGGTAGGAAAAAATATGTCATGCAAGTTCTTTCCATAAGCACAAATGACTATTTACGGAATACATGCCTACATTATATTTAGGAACTGGAGCTAGTGCTGTATCGCGCTAGGTTGTAACTGTCACATGATGAATATCATCCAACAAATCACCGATCCAATGCCTACGATTTTCCTACATATTGATCTTGCTAAGTTACTACTGCTATTGTTACCGTTACACTTGCTACAAAATCATTGCTATCACGGTTACTGTTACTACTGTTGTTGCTACTACTATCAAAACTATCATACTACTTTGCTACTGATCACTTTGCTGTAGATAATTAATCTCCAGGTGTGGTTGAATTGACAACTCAGATGCTAATACCTGAAAATATTCTTTGGTTCCCCTTGTGTCGAATCTATAAATTTGGGTTGAATACTCTACCCTCGAAAACTGTTGCGATCCCCTATACTTGTGGGTTATCAAAGAGCTGCACAAATCCTGCGTGGCAAATTTTCCCTTGGCTAACTGGGGAAGACCATAGCTCTCACTTTGCATACAGGTGTTCTATCTAAAACATTTGCGATAAAGGGTTGCACAAATCCTGCTCGACACATTTTCCCTTGGCTTACTGGGGAAGCTATTAGTTTGCATACATGTGTTCTATCTAAAACGTTTGCGATGAAGAGCTACACAAATCCTGGTCAACACATTTTCCCTTGCCTTACTGGGAATCTATCGGTTTGCATACGGGTGTTCTATCTAGAACGTTTGTGGTGAGTGTTTTATATTTAAAACCATTGATGTTATTTTTAAATTGTTAGACAAGTCTGTACATTCAGAGAGAAAAATGCAAGTTCGTTGAAACCATATCTTTAATTGAGCCACACTGCGACTTTATATTCATACGATCGAGATACAACATTAAACCCCAAAAAAACTAATTCCGGCAGAGGCGGCGTGCCGCGACGGCATTGTCGTCCTTCGGGACGCCGTTTGAAAGCACAAGTGTTCCCTGGGTGATTTTGGTAATTAATGTCAACATATCTCTTGTTGGACTAATACTTTTATCTAGTAAATTTCAGAGAGTTGAACAAAGGCGTGGCATGGACAATAGGATGTGGAATGCAAGATCTCAAGACTCTACATTTTCATTTTAGTACTCCAAGATCACATTGAGTCCATAGGAAAGCCAATACAATTAAAAGGGGATGAGGTGTTGCTTAATGGCTTGCTTGCTCAAAGTGCTTAGTGATATGCTCCAAAGCCCTCAACCACTTTCTCATTTCCACATATGTCCTAAACCTAAAGTCAAACTCGGCCCCACCGATTTGATCTATCCGGCGCCACCGAATTCACTTGACATAGCCACTGCCAGAAACCCTAATCAGTTCGGCCTCACCGATGGGATCTCGGTCTCACCGAGATGGGCTTGCAAACTCTCTGTTGCCTGTTGCAATCATTTCGGTCCCACTGAGATATGCAATCGATCCCACCGAGTTTGCTTGACCAACTCTTTGTTTGCTCATTACCAAAATCGGTCTCACCGAGTTTGTGTAATCGGTCAAACCGAGTTGAGGTTTTACCCTAACCCTAGCACATCGGTCCTACCGAGTTGATCATGTCGGTCCCACCGAAAATCCTTACATTCACATTTTGAACCATATCGGTCTGACCGAGTCTCACTATTCGGTCCCACCGAGTTTGGTAAATTGTGTGTAACGGTTAGATTTTGTTTGGAGGCTATATATACCCCGCCACCCATCCTCCATTCGTGGGGAGAGCCATCAGAACGTGCCTACACTTCCACTAGTCATTTTCTGAGAGAGAACCATCTACTCATGTGTTGAGACCAAGACATTCCAATCCAACCACAAGAATCTTGATCTCTAGCCTTCCCCAAGAATCTTGATCTCTAGCCTTCCCCAAGTTGCTTTCCACCATATCCAAATCTGTGTAAGAGAGTTGAGTGTTGGGGAGACTATCATTTGAAGCACAAGAGCAAGGAGTTCATCATCAACACACCATCTATTACCTTTTGGAGAGTGGTGTCTCCTAGATTGGTTAGGTGTCACTTGGGAGCCTCCGTCAAGATTGTGGAGTTGAACCAAGGAGTTTGTACAGGCAAGGAGATTGCCTACTTCGTGAAGATCTACCATAGTGAGGCAAGTCCTTCGTGGGTGATGGCCATGGTGGGATAGGCAAGGTTGCTTCTTCGTGGACACTTCTTGGGTGGAGCCCTCCATGGACTCGCGCAACGGTTACCCTTCGTGGGTTGAAGTCTCCACCAACGTGGATGTACGATAGCACAACCTATCGGAACCGCGCCAAAAATCTCCGTGTCTCCAATTGCGTTTGCACACTCAAATCCCACCCCTTTACTTTCTTGAAACTTGCATGCTTCACTTTCCGTTGGTCATATACTCTTGCCATGCTTGCTTGAAATGTATTGTGAATTTGTAAACTTGTGCTAAAACTCCACCTTAACTTGAAGAATTCAAAAACCGCTACATTTCTTGGTTGAAGGTCTAATCACCCCCTCTAGACACCTCTTCTTGATCCTTTCACCGTTGTTGAAGTCTTCAAGGCAGCACAAACTGTCCTTCACTTGGAAATCATACATCTTGTCATCACGCGATAGACGGGCGGGGCACTGGAAGACCTCACCTCGCGACACTGCGAGGTAGCGGTCAACGGTGGCGTACCATGACGCTGAGGGGGGGCGCGCGCACGGGCATGAGCGCGGCGGGTGACAGCAAACGCATGGGGACCGGCGCCGTGGTGGGTGCAGGGGTGCGCACGGGCACGGGCGCTGGCATGTACACAAGCTCGCGCGGGTCCGTGGGGACGTCGCTGACGCCCGCAGCTTCTAGCTCTGTGATAGTGCTTGGCGACTAGCCCGTCAATGCTACGGGGATGGTCGCTGGCGCGGGCGCGGGGATGGGAGCTGGGATGGGCGCGGGGGCAGCAACCAGCTCGTTCAGGGCCATGTCCATGAGGCCCCATTCCTCCTTACTTTCTATCTCGTCTGGCTCGGAGTCAACTTCACCAAACTAGAAGACTAGTGGCAGATGATCCTTCTACGCCATGGCGTTGGTGGAGGTCTGCGGGAGGGGAATGGGAGGCGAACAGTAAGGCCGCCCGTATTAACCAACGGCTTGGGCGCCATTAATGGAGAGTATGCGAGCAAGGCGGGCGACCATGGAAGTCAAAGGGCTCACTTCTAGTGAGCCTGCGCAGCGTACAACTCGCACGCTTCCTGGTGAGCTTGCGGATTGAAGGACAGCTTGCACGCCTCCCGGTCAGCCTGCGTAGCGGACTGTGCTCGCACGCCTTTCGTCTACTCAAGCAGCTGTCCGCACGGCACCTCCTAGACATTAAAATTGTGACGCTTGGAGTCACGTGAATGGTTAACAGAATGCACACGATTTGAATTATACAAACGTTTGAGATGTTAAAGTGGTTGCTATTTGTTTCAAAATGCCTTTGTTGGCTGTTACTCGAGTGTGCCTTCTCTCTAATTGGACTCAAAAAATACCACAGCATGTCGGGAGCCATTCCATGATAGCATGCCAAGTTTCATAAATTTCAGACGTGTTTTGGAATTACTAGAATTTAAAGACAAAGTATCTCTCAATGTTTTGCCGGCAAGCAACGGTGCCCTGGTGTTTGAAATTCATTCCCATTTCTTGCATGGGACCTGATGCCTATTACGCAACCTTCTTCTTGTAGACGTTGTTGGGCCTCCAAGTGCAGAGGTTTGTAGGACAGTAGCAAATTTCCCTCAAGTGGATGACCTAAGGTTTATCAATCCGTGGGAGGCGTAGGATGAAGATGGTCTCTCTCAAGCAACCCTGCAACCAAATAACAAAGAGTCTCTTGTGTCCCCAACACACCCATTACAATGGTAAATTGTATAGGTGCACTAGTTCGGCGAAGAGATGGTGATACAAGTGCAATATGGATGGTAGATAAAGGTTTTTGTAATCTGAAATATAAAAACAGCAAGGTAACTAATGATAAACGTGAGCACAAACAGTATTGAAATGCGTTAAAACAAGGCCTAGGGTTCATACTTTCACTAGCGCAAGTTCTCTCAACAATAATAACATAATTGGATCATATAACTATCCCCCATCATGCAACAAAGAGTCACTCCAAAGTCACTAATAGCAGAGAACAAACGAAGAGATTATTGTAGGGTATGAAACCACCTCAAAGTTATCCTTTCTAATCGATCTATTCAAGAGTCCGTAGTAAAATAACACGAAGCTATTCTTTCCGTTCAATCTATCATAGAGCTCGTACTAGAATAACACCTTAAGACATAAATCAACCAAAACCCTAATGTCACCTAGATACTCCAATGTCACCTCAAGTATCCGTGGGTATGATTATATGATATGCAGCACACAATCTCCGATTCATCTATTCAACCAACACAAAGAACTTCAAAGAGTGCCCCAAAGTTTCTACCGGAGAGTCAGGACGAAAACGTGTGCCAACCCCTATGCATAAGTTCATTGAACCCGCAAGTTGATCACCAAAACATACATCAAGTAGATCACGTGAATATCCCATTGTCACCACAGAGAAGCACGGCAAGACATACATTAAGTGTTCTCAAATCCTTAAAGACTCAATCCGATAAGATAACTTCAAAGGGAAAACTCAATCCATTACAAGAGAGTAGAGGGGGAGAAACATCATAAGATCCAACTATAATAGCAAAGCTCGCGATACATCAAGATCGTATCACCTCAAGAACACGAGAGAGAGAGAGATCAAACACATAGCTACTGGTACATACCCTCAGCCCCGAGGGTGAACTCCTCCCTCCTCGTCATCGAGAGCGCCGGGATGATGAAGATGGCCACCGGTGAGGGATCCCCCCTCCGGCAGGGTGCCGAAACAGGGTCCCGATTGGTTTTTGGTGGCTACAGAGGCTTGCGGCGGCAGAACTCCCGATCTATTCTGTTCTCTGATGTTTTTAGGGTATATGGATATATATAGGCGAAAGAAGTCGGTGAGGGGAGCCACGAGGGTGGGGGCACGCCCAGGGGGGCAGGCGCGCCTCCCTGCCTCGTGGCCACCTCGAAGCTTCCTTGACTTCAACTCCAAGTCTCCTGATATACGTTCGTTCCAAAAATCACGCCCCCGAAGGTTTCATTCCGTTTGGACTCCGTTTGATATTCCTTTTCTCCGAAACACTGAAACAAAGAAAAAAACAGGAACTTGCACTGGCCTCTGGGTTAATAGGTTAGTCCCAAAAATAATATAATAGCATGAATACTTCGTAAATTATAGATACGTTGGAGACGTATCAGGACCTAAGCATGCACCCAAGGACATACATTTAATTTGTCAACCCATTTTTCTGCACTAGAGTGACGGTCTTGTGAGAAGCTTATACCCCAACCTGCCCCAAATGGGACAATATTGTTACCAAGACATGTTGATGCCGTTCCATGATAGCATGCGAAGTTTCATAAATTTCAGATGAGTTTTCGATTTACTAGAATTTAAAAACCATGTATCTCAATGTTAGCGGCCGAGCGACGGTGGCAAGGTGTTTGACATTCATACCCATTTCTTGCATGGGACCTAAGCATGCAACCAAGGACACACATTTGATTCTTTCAATTCATTTATATGCACTGGAGCATGTGCATATAGTTCAAATTTGAATTATGCACATAAATGCATAGAAAACTCAGTTAATATATAAAAATGTCCAAACGAACCCCGAAAAATCCCATAATTTAACACAACACTCTTGTTGTTCTATGTTGACACTAGAAAAAAACTGAAAGCAAGAAGAGGCAACGAATATCGTTTCGTCCACAAAGGTGACACGTTCCCTACCGGAACCATGAGGCTTGTTGTGAGAAACATTTATGGGTTCAAAGTTTTAATCAGACACAGAGAAAGATAGGGGCTTATAGATTCGCCTCCCAACCTTTTACCTCAAGGGTAATGCAACAATAATAGCTCATGATGCCTTACATCCAATTGGATATATATATATATATATATATCAGAATCTTTCCAACACAATGTGCTTGCAAAAGGATAAAATGTAAAAAGGAAAGGTGAAGATCACCATGACTCTTGCATACGGTAAAATACAAGAATAAAAGAGGCCCTTCGCAGAGGGAAGCAGAGGTTGTCATGCGCTTTTATAGTTGGATGCACAAAATCTTAATGCGAGGGAACGTCACTTTATATTGCCACTTGTGATAGGGACCTTTATTATGCAGTCCGTCGCTTTTATTGCTTCCATATCACAAGATCATATACAGCTTATTTTCTCTACACTAAAAGATCATACATATTTAGAGAGCAATTTTTATTGCATGCACCGATGACAACTTACTTGAAGGATCTTACTAATCCATAGGTAGGTATGGTGGAGTCTCATGGCAGTACTGGTTTAGGGGATGTTTGGAAGCACAAGTAGTATCTCTACTTGGTGCAAAGAATTTGGCTAGCATGAGAGGGAAAGGCAAGCTCAACGTGTTGGGCGATCCATGACAATATACTTTATTTCGGATATAAGAAAACATAACCCATTACGTTGTCTTCCTTGTCCGACATCAACATTTTAGCATGTCATATTTTAATGAGTGCTCACAATTACAAAAGATGTCCAAGATACTATATTTATATGTGAGATCTCTCTTCCCTCAATATTCTTTCATGAATTGTTCAAGTGACCAATACAATGTTTGCTAACCTTCAATAAATTTACCACCTCTACTTCTTATATGTGAAGTCATTACTCCCCATGGGATAAGCATATCAAACATATATAATTTCAGATTTATGATATTCAAATCATTCAACTATTTACTCATAGGATATAAGTGAAGCACACGAGTAAATGACAAACTACTCCAAAAAGATATAAATGAAGACCAATGCAAAAACCTTATCATACTATACTGTAGCAAATAACTATAATTATTATTCAACATTGCATACTAAATTCCTCTGCATATTTAATAGTTCTATCCTTAAATAGAATCATTAAACAAGCAAACATATGCAAACATAACAGCAATCTGCCTAAACAGGACAGTCTGTAAAGAATGCAGCAAGATCCATACTTCCCTATATCCAAAAATTATGAAAGAAAATTCAGACTGTAGTAAATTTATCAGAGATTATTATTCAAAAGGTTTCAACATTTTATCACATTCTGACTTTTCTATGGAATTTTTGCAACAGCGGTAAACTTTCTGTTTTGAAACAGCAACATGTATACTCGCAAAATAAGCAAGGTAAAGGCTATCCTTGACATTTTTATTGAAAATAAAGATGCAAAACATTATTATAAATAACAGCAAGCAAATACTAACAAAATAAAATGACGCTCCAAGCAAAACACATATCATGTGGTGAATAAAAATATAGCTCCAAGTAAAGTTACCGATGAATGGAGACGAAAGAGGGGATGCCTTCCGGGGCATCCCCAAGCTTAGGATCTTGGTTTGTAACACCCCGGATCCGATGCGCCAGGTGTCTGCCAGTTATTCTCCGTCCTTGCCTTGTCATCTGCTTGCGTGTTGCATTTTGCCATGTCATCATATGCATTGCATCATCATGTTTTCCAAAACATGCATCCGAGCATTTTCCCCGTTGTCCGTTTTGCAATCCGGCACTCCCACCCCCTCCGGCGCACCCCTCTTGTTTCTTTTTTGTGAGCGGGTGTTGAACATTCTCGGAATGAACCGAGGCTTGCCAAGTGGCCTTGGTATACCACCGGTAGACCACCTGTCAAGTTTCGTGCCATTTGGAGGTCGTTTGATGCTCCAACGGTTAACCGGGTAACCGCAAAGTCCGTTTGTGTGTTGCAGAAAACCCCCCCTCCAAACAGCCCAAAACCCCTCTAAGTCTCTTCCATGCTCTAGGTCATTCGATCACGATCGTGTGGGCGAAAACCGCACCCCGTTTGGACTCTCCTAACTCCCTCTACCTATATAAACACCTCCCCTCCCGAAATATCGCAGACGAAACCCTAAATTTTCCTCCTTCACCGCGCCGGACATGTCCGCCCCTCCTCCGGACAGATCAGCGCCGCCGCAGCAGCCAATGGCGCACCGCCATGTGGCAGCCGCCGCCGCCGCCCTCCGCCTCCGGCCCGCCGGGCCCGGATCCGACCCCCGCGCAGGCCCGGCCGGCCGCCTCCCGCGCCGCTGCCCCGACCCCGTGCGCTCGCTCCTCCCCTCGCCGGACCCGCGGCTCCCCGCCGGTCTTTGCCGCCGCGCCGCCACCGTCCCCGCCGCAGTCCTCCTCCGGCGCCGCGCCTCCTCCTCGCCGCCTCCTCGCCCTCTCCTCCGGCCGACTCCGCCCCGAGCTCCGGCGAGCCGCCGTGCGCCCGAACCCTAGCCGAGCCAGATCCCGATCTGGTCAACCCGAGGTTGACTTTCTCCCTCTCCCGAAATCTCCAAGTCTGGAAATTTTGACAATACATGCCTCTGTTCATCGCATCATAACTCCATGCATGCTCCTCCGTTTCATGCATATAATATATCGAAATGTTCGTCTCGAGATGCTCTACATTTCATTCCATTGTGCCATGTTCATTTGAGTCCATCTTGATGCCCAAATCTCTGATGCAAGAGTGCTAGTTGCCGTTATCTGCTGTTACTTATCAGAACTTGGTGATTTGTTATTTTTGTTGCATTTAATCTGTGCATTTTATGGGCATGAGCTCTACATGTGTTTTGTTGTATGACATGCCATATTTACAGAGGAGTATGCCATGTATTTTTGTGATCTCTGCGGTGACTAGCACAAGCAT
This sequence comes from Aegilops tauschii subsp. strangulata, assembly GCF_002575655.3. NCBI lineage: Eukaryota > Viridiplantae > Streptophyta > Magnoliopsida > Poales > Poaceae > Aegilops > Aegilops tauschii. The sequence goes on from NC_053036.3 coordinate 154,106,115, forward strand.
GCAAACTAGGCCCCGTAATGTTTCTGATTTCAGAGACAGTAATTTTACCAAGTCTGTGACTGCTGTTATTTTGTTGCTATGTATCCATGTGTCTACAGAGAGATCCATGCTTATTTTGGAGATGTTCAGTAAGGATCTTTTGTAGATATTGTTGTAATTGATCCATCCATGCCGTTGTTTGCAATTATGGAGTGCCATAGCATGACTCAATCTTGCTCTACTTTTGCTATAAATTGTTCCTGGCAGATTGTTTACGTGTTATCCAATTTTGCCGAGCTTGTTTTAGTTGTTTCATACATGCTATGTATTTGCTCTTGCCATGGATAGCTTCATAAACATGCCATATTGCTGTATGTTTGCTTGTTTTGTCATGCATTGCTTTGTGAAGAGTGCATCAAGCTCACAAAGATGCCCTCATAATGTCTGTTTGCCATGCTCTGTTTTTCTGCCAAGTCTGAAACCTGATAGCGAAACTTGCTATGTTTACATGGTTGCCACCATATATGCTGTGCCTTTTTGGCCAATGTTAAGTAAGGGACATTTTTTATATGCTTTGAGTAGATTCATGCCATGCCTTTTTTTGCTATGATCTATTCCTGTAGCATGTTGCTTGATAGCTCTAAACATTGCAACCTGATGTTATTTCTGCCATGTCCAGTAATTTCACCAAGTCTGTGAACCTGTTATTATTTGCAACTAGCCATGTCCTTTTGAGCATGTTCTAGTGATTTCTGGAGATAGCCCAGTGTTCATGTTTTGTCTTTCTTTACCTGTAAATCATGTCCATGCCTTTTGTTTTCATGTTGAGTTGCTGTAGCATACTGTTTTGATGCTTGCAAGTTGCCTAGTTGCTGTTTTGGTCAGATTGTTGCTATGTCTTGTTTGGAGTGTGTGTTGCACCGTTGCTCCGTTTTGGGCATGTTCTATATGAAACTTGCTTAGTTTTGCATGTAGCTTCATATTATCATGTTGCATCCATGCCTTGAGTGTGTTTGTTTGATGTTTGAATGCATTTTTGCATCGATGCCATGCTTAACTTGTTTTTGCTCATATCTTTTAGACCGTAGCTCCGAATCTAATGAACTTTATATGTAACTTGACTAGAATTTCGTGTAGATCATCATGGTGCTCTTTAACTTGCTGTTTAACAACTTGAACATAAGGTTTATTCAGTTCTGGACCAATTTCGAAATTTGCATATGAGGACTTACCGGATTTGTTATATGTTGTTTCCGGCCTCATTTAAACTTGCCTTGATGTGTTGTTCTTGTATGCATCATCTCTTGTCATGAGTAGCTTCATGTAGCTTTGTCATGCATCATACTTGATTGAGCATCATGCTTTGTTCATGTGTGGTTTGTTTACCATGTTGTGTGCTTCTTCTCGATAGTTTCCGTGTCGTTGCGATCGTGAGGATTCGTTCGTCTTCGTGCCTTCATCTTCTTCATGGACTCGTTCTTCTTCCTAGCGGGATTTCATGCAAGATGACCGTCACCCTGGATCTCATTACTATCATTGCTGTGCTAGTTGCTTTGTTCTATCGCTATGCTGCGCTACCTATTCATTTGCTCTTAAAGCCTCCCAAATTGCCATGAACCTCTAACCTTTGTCACCCTTCCTAGCAAACCGTTGTTTGGCTATGTTACCGCTTTGCTCAGCTCCCCTAATAGCGTTACTAGTTGCAGGTGAAGATGAAGATTGCTCCATGTTGGATTATGTTTATGTTGGGATATCACAATATCTCTTATATTATTAATGCATCTATATACTTGGTAAAGGGTGGAAGGCTCGGCCTTATGCCTGGTGTTGAGGATATAACCCTTAGAGTCACCCGCCAGGAGGGGCTGGGTTACTCATAATGGTCATCCCGCGAAGCCCAGTACCGAGCTTGAAGACGGCGGGTCAATGATGGGCCTAAGCCCCGGAGATGGCTTAAGGCCCGTAGTGATAAACCGCCGTATGGCAAGACTTGTAGTGTAAGGCAAGAATAGTTGAGAGTCCGAGCCGGACACTCTTATGAGCCGGCCGGGACTCTGAGAGCCGCTGGGCGTCAACCTCTCTATATAAAGGGACGACCCGGCGGCGGTTTAGGGGAAAGTAAGATCTCGTCGAGAGCCAGGCATAGCAATTAAGCTCCCTGGTCATCGAAACCATAATCAATACCACCTCAACTGGACGGAGGCTTTTACCTTCACCGTAAGGGGCCGAACCAGTATAACCCCCGTGTTCCTTGTCCCGTTTAACCCCTTTAAGCTTCCTAGCTGCGATGGCTCCACGACTAAGTCTTAGCTCGAGGACATCTGCCGTGACAATTCCACGACAGTTGGCGCCCACCGTGGGGCCAGCGCACGGTGGATTTGAGTTCTTGAAGGGCAGCTTCGAAGGGCTCAAGGGATATGCTGTGGGCCGGATGACCAAGAGTCATCGCGGCAAGCTCTACATCGACGATGCAAACTGGGGCCCCGACGCCGGCTCAATTGAGTACGGGTACCGGGTCCCCTTCGGCGGAATTCATGTCTTCATTGGCAAGATTGGTGAGCCGGGCCCTGAGCCGGATCTTTGCGCCGGTCTCATCGAGACGGCTCAGCGTGCACGACCCGCCCGGGCTCTACCTGCCTTGAAGCATCCTTTTGTGGGATGTGTTCATGGAGGACTCTCTGAAGGGTCTGGATCTGGTGATGAGACGGCCGCCGGCTCTGACGGCGAGTCGTCTACGGATGAGTCAAACTCGTTGTATCAACTTCAAGATGGCAGGCTCAGGGGTTGTTCCAATGGTGACAGTATTCCGGACCCCTTTGAGCCGCCGAGCCGGGTTGGAATCTTCATGGCCGGCGCACAACCAATTCAAAACTCCACTACCGGGGCAGGAGGCCCTGTGCCCTCGTCGGCTCAGGTGTTGATGGATCTCACAGACAAGATGACGGCCCTGTTAACCGCTACGGTCGCCCCAGCAGATCAAGCTCAGCATGACGCGGAGGTGGCGCAGTTAAAGTTGGATCTAGCAAAAGCCAAGGAGGACCTAGCGGCGGAAGGGATCAGGATGGCCGCGGAGAGGGCGGCTCTCGACGCCCAGACTCAGCTGATTCAAGCATAGTCTTTCCAGCTCACGATGGATCAGAACGCGTCCAACGAGGTCATGCGGAGGAGGCATCAAAAGGCCCAATCACGACTCCCTCCGGTTTATGATCCTCGAAACCTCTTCAACACGCCAGGTGCAGGGTCTAGTAACCCGCCGGAGATCATAGTGCCCGGGGCTGGGACACCAATTCAGCCCCGAGTAATGGGACCGCCCCGGGCGAACCCTGACCCGCCTCAGTATGTGCCAATACCGCCGGGTCATTATGCCAACCCGTTGGAAAACATGGTCGCCGCGGCGGCACGGCTGGCGGCTCTCCCAATTGATGGCGACTCTCCAACTGCGGTCGAAACCCGCAGGGTCAGGGAGCTCCTTCAGACAGCTTTGGCGCAGCAAGAGGCATACTCTTACAGCCGGGACAGGATCCATTCAACCCCTCATCCAGGCCGGAGCCCGAGTTATAGCAGACACATGGTTTCAGCGACCGGCTCAAGTAATGTCCGATGCCATGACTTGCCACCTGGCCATGGCCCGGCTCATAACGGAGCCTTTCACGCAACAGACCAAGACAGAGCACGGCAAGAGGCGGAGCAGGTGCCTCAGTTGACGGCTTACCAGACACCCCCGGCTTATCCGACGGCTTCCGTCGACGTGGGTATCCCTACGAGGACTGGAGGTGTCCCTTGTTTAGTGCCGGCTCTCCGCAATGAACGACTACCCAAGGACTTCAAAGGGCCTAGGAAGGTGCCTAATTACACGGCTGATTTACAACCCGGAGCCTGGATCGAGAGTTACGAGATGGCCATGGAATTGCTGGAGGTCAGCGACGCGGCGATGGCCAAGTACTTCACCATGATGTTAGATGGGACTGCCCGCACTTGGTTGAAAGGGCTGCCACCGAATTCTATCGGGTCTTGGGCTGAGCTGAAAGCCCGGTTCATCCAAAACTTCAAAGATACCTGTAGGCAGTCTATGTCAATTGTTGATTTGACTAACTGTAAACAGCAGGAGGGTGAGTCTATGACACATTGGGTTCGCCGGGTCAAGGAGATAATACATTCATCTGATAAGATGGATGCCGGTTCTGCGGTCTTGATGTTGGAGCAGAATTGTCATTTCCTGCCCCTGAAGATGAAGCTCGGGCGGCTCAAGCGCGACTGCAATGATATGGGTACGCTGATGGCGGCTCTCGTCAAGTACGCCGACTCTGATAGTACCAAGGATCCCGCGTCAGATGATGAAAGGACAGGGAAGGGAAAGAAGAACGGCAATGGCAAGGGTCCTCAGCATAACCCGGCAAATCAAGGAGGTAACAAGCATAAGGCTGATGGCGGCATGGAGTTTGTGGCCAATGCCAGCTCACAGGGTAACAACCAGCGACGTAAAGGGAGGCCACCTCCCCGAGCCAGCGGTTCAGGCCCAACGCTTGAGCAGTTGTTGAATGAGCCTTGTCCAAGGCATGGCTCCAGGGAGAAGCCAGCTACTCATCTATGGAAATATTGTGCAATCATGAAGGCCTTTAAGAACTCCAACGCTTTTAATGGCAACAATGGCCCGGGCGGCGGCTCAGGCACCGGCGGCTTTCATGGCCCGGGCGGCGGCTCAAATTCCAATCCTCAGAATGTTCAAGGGGGCTTTAATCAGCAGTCCGGCCAGGGTCATCAACAGCAACAGGGGGGATACCAGACCAATCCAAAGCAGCTCAATGGTGGACAGTACCATGTGTTTACCACCAGTCTGTGTAAGCGAGATCAGAAGCTTCATAAGAGGGCTGTGAATGCTGTTGAGCCGGCGGTTCCACGCTATTTAAGATGGTCTGAGCAGCCTATTGTGTGGAGTAGGGAGGATCACCCTCCCCGGGTTGATAATCCGGGTCACTTGGCCCTGGTGGTGGCTCCTCAGGTGGGAGGATATAAGTTCACTAAGGTGCTCATGGATGGAGGAAGCAGCATCAACATCCTCTATTATGAGACCTTCCGTCGTATGGGGTTGATTGATAAGAACCTCAGCCAGTCCAATACTGTTTTCCATGGCGTGGTGCCTGGTAAGTCGGCTTATCCAGTTGGTAAGATTGAATTGGAAGTGGCCTTTGGAGATGAGTACAACTACATGGTGGAAAATTGACCTTTGAGGTGGTCAAGATAAGAAGTCCGTATCATGCCATATTTGGGCGGCCGGCTTACGCCAAGTTCATGGCACGACCGTGTTACATATACTTACAGCTCAATATGCCGGGTCACAATGGGACCATTACGGTTCATGGTAGCCGAAAGATAGCCTTGGAGTGTGAGGAAGGTGATGTGGCTTATGCAGAATTTGTTTGTGCAACAGAGGAGATGAAGTTTTACAAGGATAATGTTGACCCAACAGATATGACATCTCTGAAAAACCCAAGAGCTAACCCGGTGCTCGTGCTCATAAAGAATGGCACCTGGCGGATGTGTGTAGACTACACGGACTTAAACAAGGCGTGTCTGCCTGATCCTTTTGCCCTTCCCCGTATTGATCAAATCATTGATGCTACGGCGGGTTGCGAGCGCTTGAGTTTCTTGGATGCTTATTCTGGATACCATCAGATTAAAATGGCAGTTAAGGACCAGGAGAAGACGGCGTTCATCACTCCCTTTGGAGCCTTCTGTTATGTGTCTATGCCTTTTGGACTCAAGAGTGCACAGGCGACTTACCAGCGTTGTGTGCAGAATTGTCTTCATAACCAGATTGGGCGCAATATTCACGCCTATGTGGATGATATCGTGGTTAAGTCCAGGGAGAAGGAGACCCTGGTAGATGACCTTAGAGAGACCTTTGATAATCTCCGGGTTTACAAGATGATGCTTAACCCGGCCATGTGTGTTTTTGGTGTTCCTGTAGGCAAGCTCTTGGGTTTCCTGGTTTCCAACAGAGGCATTGAAGCTAACCCGGAAAAAATCAAGGCAATCACCTCTCTGGCTAAGCCGGCGTGTATAAACGACGTCCAGCACCTAGCGGGTCGTATCGCTGCTTTAAGCCGGTTTATAAGCCGTTTGGGTGAGAAGGCCATGCCCTTGTACCAGTTGATGAAGAAAACTGATGACTTTATCTGGAATGATGCTGCTAATGCTGCTTTTGAGGATTTGAAGAGACAGTTGGCCGAGCCCCCAGTCCTCGCTGCTCCGGTTGACAAGGAGCCCTTATTACTGTATGTAGCTGCCAACACACGAGCCATCAGTGTGGCTGTGGTGGTGGGGCGCAAGGAAGAGGGTAAGGAATATCCGGTTCAGCGGCAGGTTTATTACGTCAGTGAAGTGCTCATCGAGTCCAAACAGCGGTATCCACATTGGCAAAAGCTTGTTTATGGTGTGTTCATGGCAAGCCGGAAGCTTAAGCGCTATTTTCAAGGTCACCCCATTACGGTGGTTAGTTCTGCTCCCCTTGGAGATATCATCCAAAACAGAGAAGCCACAGGGAGAGTGGCTAAGTAGGCTATAGAGCTTGGGCCTCATGGTCTGAAATATGTACCACGCACTGTTGTTAAATCTCAAGCTTTGGTGGATTTCATCAATGATTGGACAGAGCTACAGGTGACTGAAGAAAAGCCAGATAATACATATTGGACTATTCACTTTGATGGGTCTAGGCAATTGGAAGGCTCGGGGGCTGGAGTTGTATTGGCTTCCCCTAATGGTGACAAGTTTCATTATGTGCTACGGTTGATGTTTCCTTGTACTAACAATGCGGCTGAGTACGAGGCCTTGCTCCATGGTCTTCGGATGGCTAAGGAGATGAGCTTGAGCCGGGTAAGGTGCTTCGGCGACTCAGATCTAGTGGCTCAACAAGTATCAGGCAAGTGGGACTCCAAGGACCCTCTCATGGCGGCTTATCGCCGTGAAGTTGATGCCATTGCTGGACACTTTCAGGGTTACCAAGTAGAGCACATCGATCGCAGGAAGAATGAGGCGGCTGATGCATTAAGCCGGCTGGGCTCTGAGTGAAAGCCGGTGCCGCCTAATACTTTCTGGGACATCCTGCATAACCCTTCGGTCAAGTTACCTACAGAAGGAGACTTGGCTGTCCCTGACCCGGAGGCACAGTTGGTGGCGGCTCTCCACATCACCCCAGACTGGACAGTACCATATTTGGCATACATGACCCGGGGAGATTTGCCTGAGGATGAAACTTTGGCCAGACAAATAACCCGGCGGTCTAAGTCAATGGTTGTTATCAATGGTGAGCTGCATCGTCGCAGTGTTACGGGAGCGTTCCAGCGTTGTGTCTCCCCTGAGGAAGGTCAAGAAATCTTGCGTGAGATTCACGAAGGGGATTGTGGCCATCATGCCGGCTCAAAATCCCTTGTGGCCAAGGCTTTTCGTCATGGTTTTTATTGGCTGACGGCTCATGCTGATGCGGAGGACTTGGTCAGTAAATGTGATGGTTGCCAGAGGTTCTCGCGACGGGCTCAAGTGCCGGCTCAGGAGCTGAGGATGATACCAATCACTTGGCCATTTGCGGTCTGGGGGCTTGATATGGTTGGGCCTTTTAAAAGGTCCAAGGATAAGAAGACTCACCTCTTGGTGGCAGTTGACAAATTCACAAAGTGGGTTGAAGCAGAGCCAGTTAGCAAGTGTGACGCAGCCACGGCGGTTCAGTTCATGAAAAGGGTGATATTTCGCTTTGGCTTTCCACACAGCATTATAACTGACAATGGTACCAATCTGTCTAAAGGCGCCATGGAGGAGTTTTGTCAACGAGAGCATATTCAACTTGATGTTTCCTCAGTGGCTCATCCTCAATCCAATGGTCAAGCTGAGAGAGCTAATCAGGAGATCTTGAAGGGCATTAAGCCCCGGCTTTTGGTCCCTTTACAACGGACTCCGGGTTGTTGGGTGGAGGAGCTACCCTCCGTGTTGTGGAGCATCAATACTACTCCTAACAGGTCTACGGGTTACACGCCTTTCTTCATGGTTTATGGAGCGGAAGCAGTCCTCCCCAGTGACATCCGTCATGACTCGCCTCGAGTGGCAGCTTATGTTGAGGCGGATAATGAACAGGCGCGCCAAGATGCTCTTGACTTGTTGGACGAACAGCGTGATGTGGCGGTAGCTCGTTCAGCGATTTACCAACAAGACCTACGCCGTTATCACAGTCGCCGGGTTAAGTCCCGGGTCTTCCAGGAAGGTGATCTGGTGCTCCGGCTCATCCAAGATCAAATAGATACACACAAGCTATCCCCGCCTTGGGAAGGGCCATTTGTGGTCAGCAAGAACTTGCACAACGGGTCATACTACCTTATTGACGTTCGGGAGCATAAAGATTCACGCAAGTCGGAGGAAGAGACCCGTCGGCCGTGGAACATAGCTCAGCTTCGGCCTTATTACACTTGAGCCACCGGCTCTCATAATGTGCATTTTTCTATAGCCATGTACATATTATGTTAAATAATAAAGCAGGACCTCTGTCCTTTTCTCCTCCAAAAGTAAACGTGTTATTTCCATTACAATATCACATGGTCACTTGGAGGTGGATCCGGCTTATGATCGTATTCGAATCTAGCCGTAAGCAATATAATCACCTGGGGGCTTCCTGTTCAAACATAGGTCGTATTCGAACCAAAGAGAACATAGCTGTCGATACCCACTTGATTGGCAAAGTGCCGAGCTCATTGGGGAGTTTTCTTTGATCATATTTGAATCATAGCTCAACCCCCTTGGGAACCGACGTGGATCGTATTCGAATCAGCGTCGTTAAACAACTCTTAAGGTCATTTGGGGGCTTCCTGTTCAAACATGGGTCGTATTCGAAGCAAAGAGAACACAGCTGTCGGTACCCTCTTGATCGGCATCGCCAAAGCCACTGGGGGCTATATGATCGTATTCGAATCTTAGCTTAACCCCTTTGGGACGGTTCTCTGGTCGTATTCGAACCGGAAGCCCCTAAGTTTTGATCTTCCGACTTATAACGAGTTCTTTTGGTCATATCAACAGTGTACAAGGGCGGATTTTACTTCGCCGGCTTAATTTTGTTCACAATGTTGATAACGCACAGCAAGTATTCTTGATGCTGGTGAACCGGAGTCGAGATCTTCAAATCATTATTCGGGTTACATAAACCGGAAGTGTACTTGAAGGTCTGCAAGTATGCTATTATGGTTACATCAAAGGTATAATTGAGGGCCAGTTTTTTGCTGACTTTTGTTCATATTCCGGGTTAAATATATGAGGTCTATGATTCTCAGTGCGGTAAGCCGCCTAGAGACTTGTGACTTGTTTTCTATGCAGAATGGTTAACGACAGCTATTCGAGCTTAAGGAAAATTACTGATCAATTATAACCCGGAGGAATAAGAAGAAACAGCCTCAATGGGGTTAAGCATTCAACGCGTGCACGATGGCACGACAAAATTAAGTGTTTATCCTACTCTATTACAAGACTCCCCGAGTCCAAAAAGTGAGGCACTGTTCTAAAAGGTGCAACCATGAGCCGTCTAAAGATCAAGGTGCTTGTGGAGTCGAAGCTTCCGGCTCATCCCTCTCCGCTCCGCCGGCTGATTCCATGACCTGGAAGGTTGATGATTTCCAGTAAATGCCGCTCAAAGCCTCGAAATGAGCCTCGTCATCAATTAACCCGGCCGGGTCAACTTCTGGGGCAAAGGTGTGCTTACGAGTCGGCGGGATCAAGCTGATGGCTTCATAATGCGGAGTGGGGATCCTCTGATTTTCTGCGTCGTAGCCCGGCTGGTACTTGGTAAGGTCGGTGTCATTCCCAATCAGGGTGGCCACCGGGCGTACGATCTTCACACAGGCAGCAAAGTCTTTTTGGTCGAAGGGGGTGCCGTCTTCCTTCAAGCTGGGGTATCCAAGTGCGATGTCAGCCGGGTCTAGCTCCGGAAGAAAAGCCTTGGCCCGGCTCAGAGCGGCAATGGCTCCGGCTCTTGCAGAGGCCCGTCGCAGCTCTTGGAAATGCTGAGGAAGAACGGCGAGCCGCCGAAGTACGTCCGCCAGATGAGTCGGAACCTCATTGGACAGGGCCACAACGGCCAAGGCGCGCTGTGACCCGGTGTAGAGTTGTTCCACTAAGGTGTACACGGCCTTCAGCTTGGTCAGCACGTTCTGATTGAGGTTAGCGCTTCTAGGACCTGTTTAACAAAGTAAGGTAAGCCGCCAGCAATGATGGGACTTATAAAGAATATAAATTTGTTGAAACCCTGCAGAATGACTTACCGAAGATTGCGGCAACCATCTGTGACACATGGCGTTTTAAGCCGGAGAGTTCGGCGGTTCTCTCCTTCAGAGCCGCTTCCGCCTGTTAGGCCCGGCTGACCAGAGCAGCCTTCTCTTCGGCCCAAGTCTTCCTTTCAGTTTCAAACTTCTTTTTCAGCTTCTCTTGAGCAGCCATACTGGATTCAAATTTAGCGTTGGCCTTCCGGGTCTCAGTTTCCTGAGTCTTCAGGCGGTTCTTCAGCTCAGAGATATCAGCTTCAATTTTTTTGCAAGCAGCCTGTACAATTTCCGGGTTATAGTATGAATAATTAATATACAACTTTAAAGTCCCAAGCACTTTCCAAGCAAAGACACTTGGCACTTGGGGGCTAATGTATGCTGAAAGGTTCTATCAACGAATTGCCAGTTCATGAAAGTAAGCCGGAAGTTAAGTCTACAACGTATTCTATCATAAGTAGTAGACTTGGGGGCTAGTGTGGTAAAGATGACTATGCAGTAAGCAAGAGAGTGGTAGCTCAGATTTCTGCTGTATCTGCTTCACCATGTCAATCTCCAGATCCCGGCTGCTGTGCACCCGATTGACATAGCCGGAGATGATATCTCCAATGCTCAAGTTAGCGTAGTTGGTGATGTCCAGCTTGGCCCTGCGGTGCTCTAGCAATTCTTCTTTGGCAGAGCACTTAGCCAGCGCAGTGGGTCTCCCCGGCTCGACAAACTCCGTCCGGGTCATCGGCCGGCTGAGCCGGGCTGGAGATATCCGAATTGGTAGAAGTCTCTATGACTGGCTCGTCGTTTGGAGCGGTGGCTTCAGGAGCAGAGGCAGCTGGCGGCTCTTGAGCTGAAACCTCCGGCTCAGTCAAGACCGGCTCTTCGACCGGTTTGTTCTTCTTCGCCCTCTTGCTGAGCTTTGCCTGGGCACTGAAAGAACAAAAGGTTAGTACAAAGCATGAGTAAAGATAAGCACAACAAGAGATGATCATCATTACCCGGGTGCGATCTTGAAAGCCGGCAGGTTCGATTGCATAGAGTCACCAGAGGAAGGTGAAGTTTCCTGATAATTTGAATCAGAAGAATTGAGCAGTTGACGTATAACGCCCGCCAAAGGATGAAAAGGATATAAGTTGGAGTTAACCTCGGTCCGGCGCTTCCTTGACGCTTCAGGTAAGCCGGAGGAGAGGTCTGCATCCTTGTTGGTCCGGGTGTGCCGCCGGCTCTCATGAATCTGTTGCTTCAAAAGAAATTGAGGATCTTGATAAGCTAAAGGATGTGAAAATCTTACTTTCCGGGTTACTCTTCGGACTTTCGGCCTTGGCAAGGGCTCCGAGTCGGAGGAAAGTGTCGTTACCTCTTCAGTCACCGGGTTACTTGCTCCGGTGTCATCCTGCTGATGATCAGTATCGATAAGGTGGATAGGAATAAGCAAGAAACAAAACAAGAGCCTACAGATTCAGGGGTTAACTCTGACTTGGAGCTGTCACTTAGCTGAAGCAGCTCTGAGGCAGTAGGCCTGCTTCCCTTCTTGCGGGGAGCGGCTCTCCTGGCGGCTTTCTTAGCCTTCCTGGCTTTTTTGGCCGCCTCATGGTCATATTTGACCTTCCAGAACTTGTCATTAGCCTGAAACATATAACGAAGATTTCTTAAAGTTCAGATGACGACTATTGAAAGAAAACCAAGGTGTCCAGGTCAGTGGCTTACCGCCGGAGCCGGGTTAGCTCGGCAGAAGGGATTTAAGCCGGTTCTCCCACAGTCGGCTAAGCTCTCATTCAGGAGAGACTTGGTCATGTCGTCCACGACGTCCTCCGGAAGGTCATTGGGACTGTGCCGCAGAGGGTCATCCGTCCGGCCCGTGTAATCACACATTAAGCCGGGGCGGCGGCTCAAAGGGATCACCCGCCAAGAGATCCAAACCCGGACCAGATCAATGCCGTTGAGGCCGTTTCCCAGGAGAGCCTTGATCTTATTGATGGTGGGGATTAGAGGTTGACGCTCAGCTTGAGAGAGTTTGTCTGGCAGAGGGTGATTTGGCTCCAGACGCAGGGCACGAATGCCGGGCAGAGGGCTCTCATCAGCCGGAGAAGTGTCCTGGCAATAAAACCACGTCTGGTTCCAGTCCTTTGGATGGCTTGGCGGCTCAGCATAAGGAAAGAGGCAGTCTCTCTGGTGTTGAATGGAGATTCCACCAAGTTTCAGGCTTGGCCCATTGGCGCACTCATTCTGGCGGTTCAGATAAAATAGCTCTCTAAAGAGCAGCAGGCTGGGCTCTTCTCCAAGATAGACTTCGCAGAATACTTGGAAGTTGCATATATTTGACACGGAATTGGGTCCTATGTCTTGCGGCCGCAGATCAAAGAAGTTCAGAACCTCTCTAAAGAATTTTGAGCCGGCCGGTGCGAAGCCCCGGCTCATGTGATCAGCAAATATCACCACCTCACCATCTCTAGGTTGAGGTCTCTGCTCCGACGGGTCAGGGGCACGATAAGACATGATTTCCTTCTTGGGCAAGTAACCCGTCTTTACGAAATCAGCTAAAGTGTCATCGGTGACATTGGATCTCATCCAGTTGCACGTGATGGGTGCCTTGGGAGCTTTAGGAGGCATTGTGAAAGATGAAGCCTATGACAAAAGGAAAATGTCCGGTTCAATTATAAGCCGGCAGACGTCTACAGTTTAATACTCAATGGCAGCTTATGAGAGGGGCCTAATGACATATGGTTAAGTGCATCGGGTTATATAAGCCGGTGAAGGTATCGTGAGTAATTCAAATTGTCTACAGCTTTATCATAAATGAGCCGGAAATTTTACAGCGCGTGGCTTCTTTCAAACCAGAAATGTAAGCCGCCATAGCTCAGCAGAGGCAACTTTTGACTAAGTGTGGTGAAAACAAGTTTCACAGATCGCAGTAATTATTTTGGATCAAACGGTCGGCTAAAAGGAAAAATTTCTAGACCTAGAACTAACGCAGAAGAAGTTCATGGATTCAGAGTGGGATCTTATTTCAAACAAAGGGGATCTACTAGTGGAAAAATGGATGTGCAACAACTACCGCAGGAGCTCTGTACTACTCTTGGATCAAAACATGACTATAGTGGCAGAACTACAGAGAACTCGAGAAGAACAGCGAAGAACAAAGGAAGAACAGTGGAACCCTAATGCGGATCTACGGTGGAGAGGTGCAGGGACTTACAGGTGCGGAGTTACGGCGGGGGTTCGTCGCGTTTCTCTGGTCACGTCAAGTTGATGCAGCGGCCTGAGTTGGTGAAGACGAGGAAACCGGCAGCGGCGGCGGCGGAGCTCGGGCGGCAGCACAGTGGCGAGAGGAGGAAGAAGATGGAGGCGACGAGTGACTGGAGGCTCATGGGCCGGGCTATTTATAAGGTAAGGCTCATAAGTGGGCGCGAGAAACGAGGAGGCCACGGCGTGATTATCTCACCACAAAAACGCCTCGATTTTCGGGATGGCATTTAAAGATAAGATCCGTTGAGGATATGGTGGAATAAAAAAATGGACTTAATGGAAGATGACGTCATGGCGGGTTACCAGGAATCCAAAAGATGACGTCACGGCGGGTTATAATCTTCACACGACCATAAGCCAGAAGATCTTCTCTCTCAAAAGAATTGAAGATTGACATGAACCGGTTCAAATCAATCTGGGGCCTAATGTTGAGGATATAACCCTTAGAGTCACCCGCCAGGAGAGGCCGGGTTACTCATAATGGTCATCCCGCGAAGCCCAGTACCGAGCTTGAAGACGGCGGGTCAATGATGGGCCTAAGACCGCCGTATGGCAAGACTTCTAGTGTAAGGCAAGAATAGTTGAGAGTCCGAGCCGGACACTCTTATGAGCCGGCCGGGACTTTGAGAGCCGCTCGGCGTCAACCTCTCTATATAAAGGGACGACCCGGTGGCGGTTTAGGGGGAAGTAAGATCTTGTCGAGAGCCGGGCATAGCAATCAAGCTCCCTGGTCATCGAAACCATAATCAATATCACCTCAACTGGACGTAGGCTTTTACCTTCACCGTAAGGGGCCGAACCAGTATAACCCCCGTGTTCCTTGTCCCGTTTAACCCCTTTAAGCTTCCTAGCTGCGATGGCTCCACGACTAAGTCCTAGCTCGAGGACATCTGCCGTGACAATTCCACGACACCTGGTGTTTTGTTCCACTCTTTCCGCCCTAGTTTCCGCCATACCGGTGTTATGTTCCTTGATTTTGCGTCCCTTACGCGGTTGGGTGATTTATGGGACCCCCTTGACAGTTCCCTTTAAATAAAACTCTTCCAGCAAGGCCCAACCTTGGTTTTACCATTTGCCTATCACCTATTTCTTTTCCCTAGGGAGTCGTGCTCTCAAGGGTCATCTAATTTTACCCCCCCGGGCCAGTGCTCCTTCGAGTGTTGGTCCAACCTGTCAGTCGCCGGTGGCCACCAGGGGCAACTCTGGGATGGCCTACTGGAAGCTTGGACAATCCGGTGTGCCCTGAGAATGAGATATGTGCAGCTCCTATTAGGATTTGTCGGCACATTCGGGCGGATTTGCTGGTCTTGTTTTACCATCGTCGAAATGTCTTGTAACCGGGATTCCGAGACTGATCGGGTCTTCCCGGGAGAAGGAATATCCTTCGTTGACCGTGAGAGCTTATAATGGGTTAAGTTGGGACAACCCTGCAGGGTATTATCTTTCGAAAGCCGTGCCCGCGGTTATGTGGCAGATGGGAATTTGTTAATATCCGGTTGTAGAGAACTTGACACTTGACCTTAATTAAAACGCATCAACCGCGTGTGTGGCCGTGATGGTCTCTTCTCGGCGGAGTCCGGGAAGTGAACACGGTTTCTGGGTTATGTTTGACGTAAGTAGGAGTTCAGGATCACTTCTTGATCATTGCTAGTTTCACGACCATTCCTTTGCTTCTCTTCTCGCTCTCATTTGCGTAAGTTAGCCACCATACATTGCTTAGACGCTGCTGCAACCTCACCACGTATCCTTTCCATACCCATTAAGCTTTGCTAGTCTTGATACCCATGGTAATGGGATTGCTGAGTCCTCGTGGCTCACAGTTTACTACAACACCAGTTGCAGGTACAGGTTTTTGCGATGATCATGACGCGAGAGTGATGTTGATTGTTTTGGAGTTCTTCTTCTTCTTCTTCTTTGATCAGGGGATAGGTTCTAGGTCGGCAGCTTGGGCTAGCAGGGTGGATGTCGTTTAAGTTTCTGTTTATGTCTCATCCCTAGCCGGATGTTGATCTTATGTATGATGTATTGTTGTATTCTTGCGGCAGTTGCATGCCTTGTATGTATCCCCATATATTATGTAATGTTGATGTAATGATATCCACCTTGCAAAAGCGTCTTCAAGATGCGCTTCTATCCTTGGTGGGACCTTCGTGTTCCTTTAGGATAGGGCCGCATCTTGGGCGTGACAAGTTGGTATCAGAGCCAGGTCCGACCCTAGGAGCCCCCCTTGATTGCTCGTGTAGTTTCGCCGTTGTTGAGTCTAGAAGAATTTATTTTTTTGAGTCTAGTTATATCGGAGAGTAGGAATTCTTTTTACTCCTCAGCCCCTTCGTCGCTCTGGTGAGAAATCTTGACGTAGGTGTTTTGAACTATTCCTCTTCCCCTTCAAATTTTTTTTTAGGATCTCGCGGTTAGTTTTCGTTCGTTGTTCATCCTCTTTTCAATCCGGTGCATTTCTCTTCGAGTGGTTTCGATCCTCGTCATCTTTTGCTAGATTAATCCTCATCTCTTTTCAACCGATGTCGTCTTCTCTGTCCGAAGTTGTCCTTGTTTTTCCCACCCGCCCTCCCTTTTTCTTCTCGGAACCGGAGGCCGTAATCGAGTATCCATTCTACTCGTGCGAAATTTTTGCATTCTCTCCTCAATTATTTCAACCGGTGCTTTTCTCTTCAAAGATATTCGTCGATTTTCCCTTCCAAGTTGCCGTTGTTTTTCCCGCCCTCCCACCCCTTTTATTCCCGGAGCCTGAGTCTCTTTCGAGCATCAATTTCATTCGTACGAAGTATCTTC
Source organism: Aegilops tauschii subsp. strangulata (assembly GCF_002575655.3). Classification (NCBI taxonomy): domain Eukaryota; kingdom Viridiplantae; phylum Streptophyta; class Magnoliopsida; order Poales; family Poaceae; genus Aegilops; species Aegilops tauschii. Next base: position 154,122,410 of record NC_053036.3, read on the forward strand.
GGTCTTTCCTCAATTATTTCAATCGGTGAATTCTCGTTTTGTTCGACATTCTTCATCCCCTTTTCTTTTCCGGTGGACTCAATGCAAGTATTCGGTGTTGTTTATATTTCGTTTGGCTGTGTTCGAATTAATTCGACGTTGTCACCTCATTCAAAATTTCAATAGTTCCCGTGCATTATCTCTCCTTCAATCCTTCCCAAAGGTGTTTCTTTTCAGTGGGCCCTAACCCACAGGTCTTTTCCCAGGATCTTACCTGACTCTTCTAATTTTCCTGGAGTTATTCTCAAATCCTTTTCGAAGTGTGATGTAAGTATGATTTTCATCAGTCAGACGTTTTTCCAAGATCAATTTCAAATTATTTTCATTCTTGGCTCAACCTCTTCGCTTTTCATTCCCCCGGAGTATATCAACAATTTTGGTGTTCTTTCTCGTCGTCATTCTCAACATTTGAAGACCGAAGTAGAGTTTTCCCTAAATGTTGTCCGTTCTCCCAAAGATTCGTGGCGCTAGTTTGATGTTATCCTCTCAAATTGTTTCTAGTCGTGCAATTATTTTCACCCATCCGGAGTATTTCAGGAGTTGTTTTCTGTCTCAATTATCCAGAGGTCATCTTTTCGGAATATTTATTTCTTCTAAGTTTTCAAATCCGTTCTCCGATTATTCTATATTCATGCTTCTTTCTTCAAGTGGTTTTATCTCTTCTTTTCGGGGATTGTTCATCTTATCACATTCTCGGTTCAAAGTGTTTGTCGTCTTTTCTTTTTCGGAGTTCTAAGCTTCTCGCCGATTTCGTCGCGTACCCCATCCAAATCATCGCAAGGATTTAATCTCATCCCTTTCATCCTTCAATTTTATCTCGGCATTCTTTTGTTACCGGAGTTCATCACGGTGGCTCGTCATGATGTAATTCATTCGTCAAGTGTTCGACAAGATTCTTGTTGGAGGAGCGCACGTATTCTTATTCTTGCTTCTCGAGGTGCAAGTAATCCTCCATATTTTTCTGAAGTGGAGTTTCGCATTTCTTCGTTCTTCTCAGCTATCCAATCATTTCCGTTTGTGGTAGGTTACCACCTCATAATTTTGAGATGTTATCCATAAGTCCACAACAAGCTTATTCTTTTCGCTGTTGATTTTCTCAACAACTCTGTTTAAACCTTCCTTCTAAAGATACTTTCAATTTCATTCGTGGCACAAGTTGTCATTTTCTTCTCTGTTCTTTTCATTCAACTCTTTCAATTCTTTCCGGAGGTTTTGTGTCGGTCTTCATCAAGTATCGTTCCATTTCTCAAGTTCATGTTCTATTCTTTCCTTGTTTAGCCGGAGTGCTGCATAAATTCCTTCATTATTATTCCTTTTCTATCTTGTCCTAACCGGAGTGGTTTCAAATTCAGTCCTATTCCTTAAGCTTTTGCTTCTTGTCTCATTCAACATTCCTCTTTCCTACTCGAGTGTTCTTGATTTTGTTCATCCTCACGGTTTTGTTCTTATTTCACCTCATCCCTTTTTCCTTCCGTCTAGGTCCTAAGATCTCGGGACGAGATCTCTTGTTAGTGGAGGAGTGTTGTAACGCCCCGGATCCGATGCGCCAGGTGTCTGCCAGTTATTCGCCATCCTTGCCTTGTCATCTGCTTGCGTGTTGCATTTTGCCATGTCATCATATGCATTGCATCATCATGTTTTTCAAAACTTGCATCCGAGCAGTTTCCCCGTTGTCCGTTTTGCAATCCGGCACTCCCACCTCCTCCGGCGCACCCCTCTTGTTTGTTTTTCATGAGCGGGCATTGAACGTTCTCGGAATGGACCGAGGCTTGCCAAGTGGCCTTGGTATACCACCGGTAGACCACCTGTCAAGTTTCGTGCCATTTGGTGGTCGTTTGATGCTCCAACGGTTAACCGGGTAACCGCAAAGTCCGTTTGTGTGTTGCAGAAACCCCCCCTCCAAACAGCCCAAAACCCCTCTAAGTCTCTTCCATGCTCTAGGTCGTTCGATCACGATCGTGTGGGCGAAAACCGCACCCCGTTCGGACTCTCCTAGCTCCCTCTACCTATATAAACACCTCCCCTCCCGAAATATCGCAGACGAAACCCTAAATTTTCCTCCCTCACCGCGCCGGACATGTCCGCCCCTCCTCCGGACAGATCAGTGCCGCCGCCCGCAGCCAATAGCGCGCCGCCATGTGGCAGCCGCCGCCGCCCTCCGCCTCTGGCCCGTCAGGCCCGGATCCGGCCCCCGCGCAGGCCCGGCCGGCCGCCTCCCGCGCCGCTGCCCCGACCCCGTGCGCCCGCTCCTCCCCTCGCTGGACCCGCACCTCCCCGCCGGTCTTCGCCGCCGCGCCACCACCGTCTTCGCCGCCTCGCTGCCACCGTCCCCGCCGCCGCGCGCCATGCCGCCGCCGCCGCTTGCCCCGCCGCCGTCCTCCTCCGGCGCCGCGCCTCCTCCTCGCCGCCTCCTCGCCCTCTCCTCCGGCCGACTCCGCCCCGAGCTCCGGCGAGCTGCTCCGGCGAGTCGTCGTGCGCCCGAACCCTAGCCGAGCCAATGGCTTAAGGCCCGTAGTGATAAACCGCCGTATGGCAAGACTTCTAGTGTAAGGCAAGAATAGTTCAGAGTCCGAGCCGGACACTCTTATGAGCCGGGCGGGACTCTGAGAGCCGCTGGGCGTTAACCTCTCTATATAAAGGGACGACCCGGCGGCGGTTTAGGGGGAAGTAAGATCTCGTCGAGAGCCAGGCATAGCAGTCAACCTCCCTGGTCATCGAAACCATAATCAATACCACCTCAACTGGACATAGGCTTTTACCTTCACCGTAAGGGGCCGAACCAGTATAACCCCCGTGTTCCTTGTCCCGTTTAACCCCTTTAAGCTTCCTAGCTGCGATGGCTCCACGACTAAGTCCTAGCTCGAGGACATCTGTTGTGACAATTCCACAACACCTGGTGTTTTGTTCCACTCTTGCCGCCCTAGTTTCCGCCATACCGGTGTTATGTTCCTTGATTTTGCGTCCGTTACGCGGTTGGGTGATTTATGGGACCCCCTTGACAGTTCGCTTTGAAGAAAACTCTTCCAGCAAGGCCCAACCTTGGTTTTACCATTTGCCTATCACCTATTTCTTTTCCCTAGGGAGTCGCGCTCTCGAGGGTCATCTTATTTTACCCCCCCGGGCCAGTGCTCCTTCGAGTGTTGGTCCAACCTGTCAGTCGCCGGTGGCCACCAGGGGCAACTCTGGGCTGGCCTACCGGAAGCTTGGACAATCCGGTGTGCCCTGAGAACGAGATATGTGCAACTCCTATCAGGATTTGTCGGCACATTCGGGAGGCTTTGCTGGTCTTGTTTTACCATTGTCGAAATGTCTGGTAACCGGGATTCCGAGACTGATCGGGTCTTCCCGGGAGAAGGAATATCCTTCGTTGACAGTGAGAGCTTATAATGGGCTAAGTTGGGACACCCCTGCAGGGTATTATCTTTCAAAAGCCGTGCCCGTGGTTATGTGGCAGATGGGAATTTGTTAATATCTGGTTGTAGAGAACTTGACACTTGACCTTAATTAAAACGCATCAACCGCGTGTGTAGCCATGATGGTCTCTTCTCGGCGGAGTCCGGGAAGTGTACACGGTTTCTGGGTTTTGTTTGACGTAAGTAGGAGTTCAAGATCACTTCTTGATCATTGCTAGTTTCATGACCGTTCCTTTGCTTCTCTTCTCGCTCTCATTTGCGTAAGTTAGCCACCATACATTGCTTAGACGCTGCTGCAACCTCACCACGTATCCTTTCCATAACCATTAAGCTTTGCTAGTCTTGATACCCATGGTAATGGGATTGCTGAGTCCTCGTGGCTCACAGTTTACTACAACACCAGTTCCAGGTACAGGTTTTTGCGATGATCGTGACGCGAGAGCGATGTTGATTGTTTTGGAGTTCTTCTTCTTCTTCTTCTGCTTCTTCTTCGATCAGGGGATAGGTTCCAGGTCGGCAGCCTGGGCTAGCAGGGTGGATGTCGTTTGAGTTTCTGTTTATGTCTCATCCGTAGCCGGATGTTGATCTTATGTATGATGTATTGTTGTATTCTTGCGGCAGTTGCATGCCTTGTATGTATCCCCATATATTATGTAATGTTGATGTAATGATATCCACCTTGCAAAAGCGTCTTCAAGATGCACTTCTATCCTTGGTGGGACCTTCGTGTTCCTTTAGGATAGGGCCGCATCTTGGGCGTGACAAGTTGGTATCAGAGCCAGGTCCGACCCTAGGAGCCCCCCTTGATTGATCATGAAGTTTCGTCGTTGTTGAGTCTAGAAGATTTTTTTTTCTGAGTCTAGTTATATCGGAGAGTAGGAATTCTTTTTACAGCCCCTTCGTCACTCTGGTGAGAAATCTTGACGTAGGTGTTTTGAACTATTCCTCTTCCCCTTCAAATTTTTTTAGGATCTCGCGGTTAGTTTTCGTTCGTTGTTCATCCTCTTTTCAATCCGGTGCATTTCTCTTCGAGTGGTTTCGATCCTCGTCATCTTTTGCTAGATTAATCCTCATCTCTTTTCAACCGATGTCGTTTTCTCTGTCCGAAGTTGTCCTTGTTTTTCCCACCCGCCCTCCCTTTTTCTTCTCGGAACCGGAGGCCGTAATCGAGTATCCATTCTACTCGTGTGAAATCTTTGCATTATCTCCTCAATTATTTCAACCGGTGCTTTTCTCTTCAAAGATATTCGTCGATTTTCCCTTCCAAGTTGCCGTTGTTTTTCCCGCCCTCCCACCCCTTTTATTCCCGGAGCCTGAGTCTCTTTCGAGCATCAATTTCATTCGTACGAAGTATCTTCGGTCTTTCCTCAATTATTTCAATCGGTGAATTCTTGTTTTGTTCGACATTCTTCATCCCCTTTTCTTTTCCGGTGGACTCAATGCAAGTATTCGGTGTTGTTTATATTTTGTTTGGCTGTGTTCGAATTAATTCGACGTTGTCACCTCATTCAAACATTTCAATTGTTCCGGTGCATGGTCTCTCCTTCAATCCTTCCCAACGGTGTTTCTTTTCAGTGGGCCCTAACCCACAGGTCTTTTCCCAGGATCTTACCTGACTCTTGTAATTTTCCCGGAGTTATTCTCAAATCCTTTTCGAAGTGTGATGTAAGTATGATTTTCATCAGTCAGACGTTTTTCCAAGATCAATTTCAAATTATTTTCATTGTTGGCTCAACCTCTTCGCTTTTCATTCTCCCGGAGTATTTCAACAATTTTGGTGTTCTTTCTCATCGTCATTCTCAACATTTGAAGACCGAAGTAGAGTTTTCCCTAAATCTTGTCCGTTCTCCCGAAGATTCGTGGTGCTAGTTTGATGTTATCCTCTCAAATTGTTTCTAGTCGTGCAATTATTTTCACCCATCCGGAGTATTTCAGGAGTTGTTTTCCGTCTCAATTATCCAGAGGTCATCTTTTCGGAATATTTCTTCGTTCTAACTTTTCAAATCCATTCTCCGATTATTCTATATTCATGCTTCTTTCTTCAAGTGGTTTTATCTCTTCTTTTCGGGGCTTGTTCATCTTATCACATTCTCGGTTCAAAGTATTTTTCGTCTTTTCTTTTCCGGAGTTCTAAGCTTCTCGCCGATTTCGTCGCGTACCCCATCCAAATCATCGCAAGGATTTGATCTTATCCCTTTCATCCTTCAATTTTATCTCGGCATTCTTTTGTTACCAGAGTTCATTACGGTGGCTCGTCATGATGTAATTCATTCGTCAAGTGTTCGACAAGATTCTTGTTGGAGGAGCGCACGTATTCTTATTCTTGCTTCTCGAGGTGCAAGTAATCCTCCATATTCTTTTGAAGTGGAGTTTCGCATTTCTTCGTTCTTCTCAGCTATCCAATCATTTCCGTTTGTGGTAGGTTACCACCTCATAATTTTGAGATGTTATCCATAAGTCCACAACAAGCTTATTCTTTTCGCTGTTGATTTTCTCAACAACTCCGTTTAAACCTTCCTTCTAAAGATACTTTCAATTTCATTCGTGGCACAAGTTGTCATTTTCTTCTCCGTTCTTTTCATTCAACTCTTTCAATTCTTTCCGGAGGTTTTGTGTCGGTCTTCATCAAGTATCGTTCCATTTCTCAAGTTCATGTTCTATTCTTTCCTTGTTTAGCCGGAGTGCTTCATAAATTCCTTCGTTATTATTCCTTTTCTATCTTGTCCTAACCGGAGTGGTTTCAAATTCAGTCCTATTCCTTAAGGTTTTGCTTCTTGTCTCATTCAACATTCCTCTTTCCTACTCGAGTGTTCTTGATTTTGTTCAACCTCACGGTTTTGTTCTTATTTCACCTCATCCCCTTTTCCTTCCGTCTAGGTCCTAAGATCTCGGGACGAGATCTCTTGTTAGTGGAGGAGTGTTGTAACGGCCCAGATCCGATGCGCCAGGTGTCTGCCAGTTATTCGCCATCCTTGCCTTGTCATCTTCTTGCGTGTTGCATTTTGCCATGTCATCATTTGCATTGCATCATCATGTTTTTTCAAAACTTGCATCCGAGCATTTTCCCCGTTGTCCGTTTTGCAATCCGGCACTCCCACGTCCTCCGGCGCACCCCTCTTGTTTGTTTTTCATGAGCGGGCGTTGAACGTTCTCGAAATGGACCGAGGCTTGCCAAGTGGCCTTGGTATACCACCGGTAGACCACCTGCCAAGTTTCGTGCCATTTGGAGGTCGTTTGATGCTCCAACGGTTAACCGGGTAACCGCAAAGTCCATTTGTGTGTTGCAGCAAAACCCCCCTCCAAACAGCCCAAAACCCCTCTAAGTCTCTTCCATGCTCTAGGTCGTTCGATCACGATTGTGTGGGTGAAAACCGCACCCCGTTTGGACTCTCCTAGCTCCCTCTACCTATATAAACACCTCCCCTCCCGAAATATCGCAGACGAAACCCTAAATTTTCCTCCCTCACCGCGCCGGACATGTCCGCCCCTCCTCCGGACAGATCAGCGCCGCTGCCCGCAGCCAATGGCGCGCCGCCATGTGGTAGCCGCCGCCGCCCTCCGCCTTCGGCCCGCCAGGCCCGGATCCGGACCCCGCGCAGGCCCGGCCGGCCGCCTCCCGCGCCGCTGCCCTGACCCCGTGCGCCCGCTCCTCCCCTCGCCTGACCCGCGCCTCCACGCCGGTCTTCGCCGCTGCGCCGCCACCGTCTTCGCCGCCGCGCCGCCACCGTCCCCGCCGCCGCGCGCCCCGCCGCCGTCCTCCTCCGGCGCCGCGCCTCCTCCTCTCCGCCTCCTCGCCCTCTGCTCCGGCCGACTCCGCCCCGAGCTCCGGCGAGCCGTCGTGCGCCCGAACCCTAGCCGAGCCAGATCCCGATCTGGTCAACCCGAGGTTGACTTTCTCCCTCTCCCGAAATCTCTAAGTCTGGAAATTTTGACAATACATGCCTCTGTTCATCGCATCATAACTCCATTCATACTGCTCCGTTTCATGCATATAATATATTGAAATGTTCGCCTCGAGATGCTCTACATTTCATTCTATTGTGCCTTGTTCATTTGAGCCATCTTGATGCCCAAATCTCTGATGCAAGAGTGCTAGTTGCTGTTATCTGCTGTTACTTATCAGAACTTGGTGATTTGTTATTTTTGTTGCATTTAATCTGTGCATCTTATGGGCATGAGCTCTACATGTGTTTTGTTGTATGCCAGGCCATCTTTACAGAGGTGTATGCCATGTATTTTTGCCAAGCATGTTGTAGTTGTTCCATACATGCTATGTATTTGCTCTTGCTACGGATAGCTTCATAAACATGCCATCTTTCTGTATGTATGCTTGTTTTGTCATGCATTGCTTTGTAAAGAGTGCATCAAGGTCACAAAGATGCCCTCATAATGTCTGTTTCTGCCATGCTCTGTTTTTCTGCCATGTCTGAAACCTGATAACGAAACTTGCTATGTTTACATGGCTGCCACCATATATTCTGTGCCGTTTTGGCTCATGTTCAGTAAGGGACATTTGTTATATGCTTTGAGTAGATTCATGCCATGCCTTTGATTTCTATGATCTGTTCCTGTAGCATGTTGCTTGATAGCTCTAAACATTGCAACCTGATGTTATTTCTGCCATGTCCAGTAATTTCACTAAGTCTGTGAACCTGTTATTATTTGCAACTTGCCATGTCCTTTTGAGCATGTTCTAGTGATTTCTGGAGATAGCCCAGTTTTCATGTTTTGTCTTGCTTTACCTGTACATCATGTCCATGCCTTTTGTTTTCATGTTGAGTTGCTGTAGCATATTGTTTTGATGCTTGCAAGTTGCCTAGTTGCTGTTTTGGTCAGATTGTTGCTATGTCTTGTTTGGAGTGTATCTGTTGCACCGTTGCTCCGTTTTGGGCATGTTCTATATGAAACTTGCTTAGTTTTGCATGTAGCTTCATATTATCATGTTGCATCCATGCCTTGAGTGTGTTTGTTTGATGTTTGAATGCACTTTTGCATCGATGCCATGCTTAACTTGTTTTTGCTCATATCTTTTAGACCGTAGCTCCGAATCTAATGAACTTTATATCTAACTTGACTAGACTTTCGTGTAGATCATCATGGTGCTCTTTAACTTGCTGTTTACCAACTTGAACATAAGGTTTATTCAGTTCTGGACCAATTTCGAAATTTGCATATGAGGACTTACTGGATTTGTTATATGTTGTTTCCGGCCTCATTTAAACTTGCCTTGATGTGTTGTTCTTGTATGCATCATCTCTTGTCATGAGTAGCTTCATGTAGCTTTGTCATGCATCATACTTGATTGAGCATCATGCTTTGTTCATGTGTGGTTTGTTTACCATGTTGTGTGCTTCTTCTCGATAGTTTCCGTGTCGTTGCGATCGTGAGGATTCGTTCGTCTTCGTGGCTTCATCTTCTTCATGGACTCGTTCTTCTTCCTAGCGGGATTTCATGCAAGATGACCGTCACCCTGGATCTCATTACTATCATTGCTATGCTAGTTGCTTCGTTCTATCGCTATGCTGCGCTACCTATTCATTTGCTCTTCAAGCCTCCCAAATTGCCATGAACCTCTAACCTTTGTCACCCTTCCTAGCAAACCGTTGTTTGGCTATGTTACCGCTTTGCTCAGCCCCTCTTATAGCGTTGCTAGTTGCAGGTGAAGATGAAGATTGCTCCATGTTGGATTATGTTTATGTTGGGATATCACAATATCTCTTATATTATTAATGCATCTATATACTTGGTAAAGGGTGGAAGGCTCGGCCTTATGCCTGGTGTTGAGGATATAACCCTTACAGTCACCCGCCAGGAGGGGCCGGGTTACTCATAATGGTCATCCCGCAAAGCCCAGTACCGAGCTTGAAGACGGCGGGTCAATGATCGGCCTAAGACCCGGAGATGGCTTAAGGCCCGTAGTGATAAACCGCCGTATGGCAAGACTTCTAGTGTAAGGCAAGAATAGTTGAGAGTCCGAGCCGGACACTCTTATGAGCCGGCCGGGACTCTGAGAGCCGCTAGGCGTCAACCTCTCTATATAAAGGGATGACCCGGCGGCGGTTTAGGGGGAAGTAAGATCTCGTCGAGAGCCAGGCATAGCAATCAAGCTCCCTGGTCATCGAAACCATAATCAATACCACCTCAACTGGACGTAGGCTTTTACCTTCACCGTAAGGGGCCGAACCAATATAACCCCCGTGTTCCTTGTCTCGTTTAACCCCTTTAAGCTTCCTAGCTGTGATGGCTCCACGACTAAGTCCTAGCTCGAGGACATCTGCCGTGAAAATTCCACGACAGTTGGCGCCCACCGTGGGGCCAGCGCACGGTGGATTTGAGTTCTTGAAGGGCAACTTCGAAGGGCTCAAGGGATACGCTGTGGGCCGGATGACCAAGAGTCGTTGCGGCAAGCTCTACATCGACGATGCAAACTGGGGCCCCGACGCCGGCTCAATTGAGTACGGGTACCGGGTCCCCTTCGGCAGAATTCATGTCTTCATTGGCAAGATTGGTGAGACGGGCCCTGAGCCGGATCTTTGCGCCGGTCTCATCGAGACGGCTCAGCGTGCATGACCCGCCCGGGCTCTACCTGCCTTGAAGCATGCTCTATGTGACCAACACTCAAAGGGTTTACTAGAGTCAATAATCTAGTTCACATCGCTATGTGATTAACACCCAAAGAGTACTAAGGTGTGATCATGTTTTGATTGTGAGATAATTTTAGTCAACGGGTCTGTCACATTCAGATCCGTAAGTATTTCGCAAATTTCTATGTCTACAATGCTCTGCACGGAGCTACTCTAGCTAATTGCTCCCACTTTCAATATGTATCTAGACCGAGACTTAGAGTCATCTAGATTTAGTGTCAAAACTTGCATCGACGTAACCCTTTACGACGAACCTTTTGTCACTTCCATAATCGAGAAACATATCCTTATTCCAGTAAGGATAATTTTGACCGCTGTCCAGTGATCTACTCCTAGATCAATATTGTACTCCCTTGCCAAAATCAGTGTAGGGTATACAATAGATCTGGTACACAGCATGGCATACTTTATAGAACCTATGGCCAAGGTATAGGGAATGACTTTCATTCTCTTTCTATCTTCTGCCGTGGTCGGGCTTTGAGTCTTACTCAACTTCACACCATGTAACACAGGCAAGAAACTCTTTTCTTTGACTGTTCTATTTTGAACTACTTCAATCTTGTTAAGGTATGTACTCATTCAAAAAACTTATCAAGCATCTTGATCTATCTTTATAGATCTTGATGCTCAATATGTAAGCAGCTTCACCGAGGTCTTTCTTTGAAAAACTCCTTTCAAACACTCCTTTATGCTTTGCAGAATAATTCTACATTATTTCCGATCAACAATATGTCATTCACATATACTTATCAGAAATGCTGTAGTGCTCCCACTCACGTTCTTGTAAATACAGGCTTCACCGCAAGTCTGTATAAAACTATATCCTTTGATCAACTTATCAAAGTGTATATTCCAACTCCGAGATGCTTGCACCAGTCCATAGATGGATCACTGGAGCTTGCATATTTTGTTAGCACCTTTAGGATTGACAAAACCTTCTGGTTGCATCATATACAACTCTTCTTTAATAAATCCATTAAGGAATGCAATTTTGTTTATCCATTTGCCATATTTCATAAAATGCGGCAATTGCTAACATGATTCAGACAGACTTAAGCATAGATACGAGTGAGAAACTCTCATCGTAGTCAACACCTTGAACTTGTCGAAAAACCTTTTTTGCGACAATTCTAGCTTTGTAAATAGTAACACTACTATCAGCGTCCGTCTTCCTCTTAACGATCCATTTATTCTCAATTGCTTGCCGATCATTGGGCAAGTCAACTAAAGTCCACACTTTGTTCTCATACATGGATCTCATCTCAGATTTCATGGCCTCAAGCCATTTTGCAGAATTTGGGCTCACCATCGCTTCTTCATAGTTCGTAGGTTCGTTATGGTCTTGTAACAGAACCTCCAAAACAGGATTACCGTACCACTCTGGTGCGGATCTTACTCTGTTTTACCTACGAGGTTTGGTAGTAACTTGATCTGAAGTTACATGATCATCATCATTAACTTCCTCACTAATTGGTGTAGAAGTCACAGGAACAAATTTCTGTGATGAACTACTTTCCAATAAGGGAGCAGGTACAGTTACCTCATCAAGTTCTACTTTCCTCCCACTCACTTCTTTCGAGAGAAACCCTTCTCTAGAAAGGATCCATTCTTAGCAACGAATGTCTTGCCTTCGGATCTGTGATAGAAGGTGTACCCGACTGTCTCTTTTGGGTATCATATGAAGACACATTTCTCCGATTTGGGTTTGAGCTTATCAGGATGAAACTTTTTCACATAAGCATCGCAACCCCAAACTCTAAAAACGACAACTTTGGTTTCTTGCCAAACCTCAGTTCATAAGGCGTCGTCTCAACGGATTTATATGGTACCCTATTTAACGTGAATGCAGCTGTCTCTAATGCATAACCCCCAAAACGATAGTGGTAGATCGGTAAGAGACATCATATATTGCACCATATCTAATAAAGTACGGTTACGATGTTCGGACACACCATTACACTGTGGTGTTCCAGGTGGCGTGAGTAGTGAAACTATTTCACATTGTTTTTACTGAAGGCCAAACTCGTAACTCAAATACTCTTCTCCACGATCAGATCGTAGAAACTTTATTTTTCTTGTTACGATGATTTTCCGCTTCACTCTGAAATTATATGAACTTTTCAAATGTTTCAGACTTCTGTTTCATTAAGTAGATATACCCATATCTGCTCAAATCATCTGTGAAGGTCAGAAAATAATGATACCTGCTACGAGTCTCAATATTCATCGGGCCACATACATCTGTATGTATGATTTCCAACAAATCTATTGCTCTCTCCATAGTTCCGGAGAACGGCGTTTTAGTCATCTTGCCCACGAGGCACGGTTCGCAAGTATCAAGTGATTCATAATCAAGTGATTCCAAAATCCCATCAGTATGGAGTTTCTTCATGCGCTTTACACCAATATGACCTAAACGGCAGTGCCACAAATAAGTTGCACTATCATTATTAACTTTGCATCTTTTGGCTTCAATATTATGAATATGTGTATCACTACGATCGAGATCCAACAAACCATTTTTGTTGGTGTGTATGACCATAGAAGGTTTTTATTCATGTAAACAGAACAACAATTGTTCTCTAACTTAAATGAATAACCGTATTGCAATAAACATGATCAAATCATATTCATGCTCAACGCAAACACCAAATAACACTTATTTAGTTTCAACACTAATCCCGAAAGTATAGGGAGTGTGCTATGATGATCATATCAATCTTGGAACTACTTCCAACACACATCGTCACCTCGCCTTTTACTAGTCTCTGTTTATTCTGCAACTCCCATTTTCGAGTTACTACTCTTTAGCAACTGAACCAGTATCAAATACTGAGGGGTTGCTATAAACACTAGTAAGTACACATCAATAACATGTATATCCAATATACCTTTGTTCACTTTGCCATCCTTCTTATCCACCAAATACTTGGGGCAGTTTCGCCTCCAGTGACCAGTCCCTTTGTAGTAGAAGCACTTAGTCTCAGGCTTAGGTACAGACTTGGGCTTCTTCACTTGAGTAGCAACTTGCTTGCCGTTCTTTTTGAAGTTCCCCTTCTTCCCTTTGCCCTTTTCTTGAAACTAGTGGTCTCGTCAACCATCAACACTTGATGTTTTTCTTGATTTCTACCTTCGTCGATTTCAGCATCACGAAGAGCTCGGGAATTACTTTCGTCATCCCTTGCATACTATAGTTCATCACGAAGTTCTACTAACTTGGTGATGATGACTAGAGAATTCTGTCAATCACTATTTTATCTGGAAGATAAACTCCCACTTGATTCAAGCGATTGTAGTACCCAGACAATCTGAGCACATGCTCACTAGTTGAGCGATTCTCCTCCATCTTTTAGCTATAGAACTTGTTGGAGACTTCATATCTCTCAACTCGGGTATTTGCTTGAAATATTAACTTCAACTCCTGGAACATCTCATATGGTCCATGACGTTCAAAACGTCTTTGAAGTCCCGATTCTAAGCCGTTAAGCATGGTGCACTAAACTATCAAGTAGTCATCATATTGGGCTAGCCAAACATTTATAACGTCTGCATCTGCTCCTGCAATAGGTCTGTCACCTAGCGGTGCATCAAGGACATAATTCTTCTGTGCAGCAATGAGGATAATCCTCAGATCACGGATCCAATCCGCATCTTTGCTACTAACATCTTTCAACATAATTTTTCTCTAGGAACATATCAAAAATAAGCACAGGGAAGCAACAACGCGAGCTATTGATCTACAACATAATTTGCAAAATACTATCAGGACTAAGTTCATGATAAATTTAAGTTCAATTAATCATATTACTTAAGAACTCCCACTTAGATAGACATCCCTCTAATCCTCTAAGTGATTACGTGATCCAAATCAACTAAACCATGTGCGATTAACACGTGAGATGGAGTAGTTTCAATGGTGAACATCACTATGTTGATCATATCTACTATATGATTCACGCTCGACCTTTTGGTCTCTGTGTTTCGAGGCCATATCTGTATATGCTAGGCTTGTCAAGTTTAACCTGAGTATTCCGCGTGTGCAACTGTTTTGCACCCGTTGTATTTGAACGTAGAGCCTATCACACCCGATTAACATGTGGTGTCTCAGCACGAAGAACTTTTGCAACGGTGCATACTCAGGGAGAACACTTTTATCTTGAAATTTTATTGAGAGATCATCTTATAATGCTACCGTCAATCAAAGCAAGATAAGATGCATAAAGGATTAACATCACATGCAATCAATATAAGTGATATGATATGGCCATCATCATGTTGTGCTTGTGATCTCCATCTCCGAAGCACCGTACTCGTGATCTCCATCTCCGAAGCACCGTCATGATCACCATCGTCACCGGCGCGACACCTTGATCTCCATCGTAGTATTGTTGTCGTCTCGCCAACTTATTGCTTTTACGACTATCGCTACCGCTTAGTGATAAAGTAAAACTATTACATGGCGATTGCATCTCATACAATAAAGCGACAACCATATGGCTCCTGCCAGTTGCCGATAACTCGGTTACAAAACATGATCATCTCATACAACAAATTATATCACATCATGTCTTGACCATATCACATCACAACATGCCTTGCAAAAACAAGTTAGACGTCCTCTACTTTGTTGTTGCATGTTTTACGTGGCTGCTACGGGCTTAGCAAGAACCGTTCTTACCTACGCATCAAAACCACAACGATAGTTTGTCAAGTTGGTGCTGTTTTAACCTTCGCAACGACCGGGCGTAGCCACACTCGGTTCAACTAAAGTGAGAGAGACAGACACCCGCCGGTCACCTTTAAGCAATGAGTGCTCGCAACGGTGAAACCAGTCTCGCGTAAGCGTGCGCGTAATGTCGGTCCGGGCCGCTTCATCTCACAATACCGCTAAACCAAAGTATGACATGCTGGTAAGCAGTATGACTTATATCGCCCACAACTCACTTGTGTTCTACTCGTGCATAGCATCAACGCATAAAACCAGGCTCGGATGCCACTGTTTGGGAACGTAGTAATTTCAAAAAAATTCCTACGCACACGCAAGGTCATGGTGATGCATAGCAACGAGAGGGGAGAGTGTTGTCCACGTACCCTCGTAGACCGACAGCGGAAGCGTTATCACAACGCGGTTGATGTAGTCGTACGTCTTCACGATCCGAACGATCAAGTACCGAACGCACGGCACCTCCGAAGTTCTACACACGTTCAGCTCGATGACGTCCCTCGAACTCCGATCCAGCCGAGTGTTGAGGGAGAGTTTCGTCAGCACGACGGCGTGGTGACGATGATGATGTTCCACCGACGCAGGGCTTCGCCTAAGCTCCGCAACGGTATTATCGAGGTGTAATATGATGGAGGGGGGCACCGCACACGGCAAAAATATCGTATATCAAGTGTGTCCATGGGGTGCCCCCTGCCCCTGTATATAAAGGAGCAAGGGAGGAGGAGGCCGGCTCTAGGAGGGGGCGCACCAAGTGTGGAGTCCTACTAGGACTCCCTAGTCCTAGTAGGATTCCACCTCCCATATGGAATAGGAAAAGAGGAAGGGAAAAAGAGAAGGAAGGCAGGGGGCACCCCCCTTCCCTAGTCCAATTCGGACCAGACCAAGGAGAGGGGTGCGGCCACCCTTGAGGCCCTTTTCCTTCTTTCCAGTATGGCCCAATAAGGCCCAATACGTATTCCCGTAACTCTCCGGTACTCCGAAAAATACCCGAATCACTCGGAACCTTTTCGAAGTCCGAATATAGTCGTCCAATATATCGATCTTTACGTCTCGACCATTTCGAGACTCCTCGTCATGTCCCCGATCACATCCGGGACTCCGAACTCCTTCGGTACATCAACATACATAAACTCATAATAAAACTGTCATCGTAACTTTAAGCGTGCGGACCCTTTGGGTTCGAGAACTATGTAGACATGACCGAGACACCTCTCTGGTCAATAACCAATAGCGGGACCTGGATGCCCATATTGGCTCCCACATATTCTACGAAGATTCTTATCGGTCAGACCGCATAACAACATATGTTCTTCCCTTTGTTATCGGTATGTTACTTGCCCGAGATTCGATCGTCGGTATCTCGATACCTAGTTCAATCTCGTTATCGGCAAGTCTCTTTACTCGTTCCGTAATACATCATCCCGCAACTAACTCATTAGTCAGAATGCTTCCAAGGCTTATAGTGATGTGCATTACCGAGTGGGCCCAGAGATACCTCTCCGACAATCGGAGTGACAAATCCTAATCTCGAAATACGCCAACCCAACAAGTACCTTTGGAGACACCTGTAGAGCACCTTTATAATCACCCATTTACGTTGTGACGTTTGGTAGCACACAAAGTGTTCCTTCGGTAAACGGGAGTTGCATAATCTCATAGTCATAGGAACATGTATAAGTCATGAAGAAAGCAATAGCAACATACTAAACGATCGGGTGCTAAGCTAACGGAATGGGTCAAGTCAATCATGTCATTCTCCTAATGAGGTGATCCCGTTAATCAAATGACAACTCATGTCCATGGCTAGCAAACATAACCATCTTTGATTAACGAGCTAGTCAAGTAGAGGCATACTAGTGACACCCTGTTTGTCTATGTATTCACACATGTATTATGTTTCCGATTAATACAATTCTAGCATGAATAATAAACATTTATCATGATATAAGGAAATAAACAATACTTTATTATTGCCTCTAGGGCATATTTCCTTCATTTTTTGTATTTTCAGATTACAAAAACCTTTATCTACCATCCATATTGCACTTGTATCACCATCTCTTTGCCGAACTAGTGCACCTATACAATTTACCATTGTATTGGGTGTGTTGGGGACACAAGAGACTCTTTGTTATTTGGTTGTAGGGTTGCTTGAGAGAGACCATCTTCATCCTACGCCTCCCACGGATTGATAAACCTTAGGTCATCCACTTGAGGGAAATTTGCTACTGTCCTACAAACCTCTGCACTTGGAGGCCCAACAACGTCTAAAAGAAGAAGGTGAGTGCTTGAAGGTATATCTTTAGATCCTGCAATCGAATTTTTTAGTTTCTTGTTTTATCACAAGTTTAATTTATTAAAGAAAACTACAAAAAAATGGAATTGAGTTTGCCTCATACGCTTCATCTTTTTAATATCTTTCGTGAGAATGATGGAAAGGAAAATTGTGCTCAAATGCTAGAAGAAGAAGTCTATAAAATGTTTGGCACTAAATCTTTGAATGATGAGCATGATTGCAATGTTGTTAGTATGAACTCCTTGAATATTCGTAGTACTAATGATGATTGCACTAGTCATGATGAAAATATCTCTTATAAGCATGTCGATTTTTGTGGAGTGCATAGAGTTTGCAAGTACATACCAAACAGGGAAGATATATTTTGCAAGAGGCATAAGTATTTGGAAACTAAATGGTTGCAAGAAAGGCTAGATGTTTGTGCTGAAAATTTAAACTTTCTTAGCCGTACTTGTGAACTTTGCAATGAACGTGATCATTTCAGTACCCAATGCAAATTGTTTCATGATCGTATCGTGTCCAAAAATTGTGATGACTTGATTTCCCTTGCACATCATAATGAACTTAGTTTGCTTTTGGGTTATGAAGAAATGAAACGTATAACTAAGGTTATTCCAGAATTTGCCTGTTATAGAGTTCTTAATTTTGATCTAGAGGAAATTTATATGTATTGTGCGGAGAATTGCATTGAAAATCCTTATATTGCCAAGTATATAAAGAAAAGAAAACAAATAGAAGATGAAGAGAATACTAATGAAAGGGAAGAGACTTCCCAATATTCTCCTATTATTTCTTATCATGAATCAGGTAACGAGGAGGAGCTTTCTATTCAACCAATCTCATTAATAAGGAGCTCCAAAAAGAGGATTGAACCCACACATGATGTGAAGAAGAAAAAGAAAAGACGGAGAAGCAAAGGTAGAAAGGTATCTCTCCCAAATGATGTTGCTCCTATTACTCATCGTGATGATGATAATTGCTATACTATTGGTGCTATCCATACTATTAATGATGAGAGAGATTATGCTTATGATATGAAAAGGCCCAAGCTTGGGGATGCTATGTTTGATGAAGATGATGTTTTTGAGAATATATTTGCTGCAATTAATGTTTGTCCCAAGCTTGGGGATGCTACGTTTCATGAAGATGATATTTTTAGTCTCCTGAGTTTTGATATGCAAATTTATAATGATGATAGCATGCCTCCTACTTATGATGATAATATTGATGAAAGTGGGTTTGGAAGCGTGTCAACTTTAGGAAGTAATGATCCCACTATTTTGGAGGGTGTTGAATCTTATAATATTTATGAAAGTGGATTTGGAGAGGTCATGAGTTTATTTAGTGATGAATCCACTATTTCGGAAGAGGTTTCAATTGGTTATGATGAGAACAAAGTTGCTACTTATGATGATTATTGTGATGAAACTTATGCTATAAAAAGTAGTGATGATTATATGTATAAAACTTGTCATGATTATGATTACCCTTTTTCTGAACATTACTCTTTTAATGTGGAAACAATTTATAGTATTCAAGTCTCTTATGATACTGTCACTATTCCGAATGAGAAGAATTTTGCTTATGTAGAGTGTAGTAAATTTTTTATGCTTGTAGATCATGGAAAGAATGCTTTAGGTGCTGGTTATATTGTTGAATTCCTTCATGATGCTACTGAAAATTATTATGAGGGAGGAATATATGCTTGTAGGAATTGCAATAATATCAAGTTTCCTCTCTATGTGCTTAAAGTTTTGAAGTTATGCTTGTTTTGCCTTCCTATGCTAGTTGATTATTGTTCCCATAAGTTGTTTGCTCACAAAATCCCTATGCATAGGAAGTGGGTTAGACTTAAATGTGCTAGTCATACTCTTCATTATGCTCTCTTTATGTTCAATTCTTATCTTCTATGTGAGCATCATTGAAATCATCATGCCTAGCTAGGGGAGTTAAACGTTAGCGCTTGTTAGGAGGCAACCCAATTTTATTTTTTTCTTGCTTTTTGGTTCTGTTTAGTAATAAATAATCCATCTAGCTTCTGTTTAGATGTGGTTTTATGTTTTAATTAGTGTTTGTGCCAAGTTAAACCTATAGGATCTTCTTGGATGATAGTTATTTGATCTTGCTGAAAAGACAGAAACTTTCTGCTCACAAAAACAATTGTTAAAAATCACCAGAAAGTGATAAAATACTGATTCCAATTTCAGCAGATCAATAGTAAAATCACCTCGATCTATTCAAGAGTCCGTAGTAAAATAACACAAAGCTATTCTTTCCATTCAATCTATCATGGAGCTCGTACTAGAATAACACCATAAGACACAAATCAAACAAAACCCTAATGTCACCTAGATACTCCAATGTCACCTCAAGTATCCGTGGGTATGATTATACGATATGCATCACACAATGTCAGATTCATCTATTCAACCAACAAAAAGAACTTCAAAGAGTGCCCCAAAGTTTCTACTGGAGAGTCAAGACAAAAACGTGTGCCAACCCCTATGCATAAGTTCATTGAACCCGCAAGTTGATCACCAAAACATACATCAAGTAGATCACGTGAATATCCCATTGTCACCACAGATAAGCACGACAAGACATACATCAAGTGTTCTCAAATCCTTAAAGACTCAATCCGATAAGATAACTTC
This sequence comes from Aegilops tauschii subsp. strangulata, assembly GCF_002575655.3. Lineage (NCBI taxonomy): Eukaryota > Viridiplantae > Streptophyta > Magnoliopsida > Poales > Poaceae > Aegilops > Aegilops tauschii. The sequence goes on from NC_053036.3 coordinate 154,142,179, forward strand.
AAAGGGAAAACTCAATCCATTACAAGAGAGTAGAGGGGGAGAAACATCATAAGATCCAACTATAATAGCAAAGCTCGCGATACATCAAGATCGTGCCAAATCAAGAACACGAAAGAGAGAGATCAAACACATAGCTACTGGTACATACCCTCAGCCCCGAGGGTGAACTACTCCCTCCTCGTCATGGAGAGCGCCGGGATGATGAATATGGCCACCGGTGAGGGATCCCCCCTCCGGCAGGGTGCCGGAACAGGGTCCCGATTGTTTTTTGGTGGCTACAGAGGCTTGCGGCGGCGGAACTCCCGATCTATTCTGTTCTCCGATGTTTTTAGGGTATATGGATATATATAGGCGAAAGAAGTTGGTCAGGGGAGCCACGAGGGGCCCACGAGGGTGGGGGCACCCCCAGGGGGCTGGCGCGCCTCCCTCCCTCGTGGCCACCTTGAAGCTTCCTTGACTTCAACTCCAAGTCTCCTGGATCATGTTCGTTCCACAAATCACGCTCCCGAAGGTTTCATTCCGTTTGGACTCCGTTTGATATTCCTTTTCTGCGACACACTGAAACAAGGAAAAAAACAGGAACTGGCACTGGGCTCTTGGTTAATAGGTTAGTCCCAAAAATAATATAGAAGTGTTTAATAAAGCCCATAAACATCCAAAACAGATAATATGATAGCATGAATACTTCGTAAATCATAGATACGTTGGAGACGTATCAGGACCTAAGCATGCACCCAAGGACATACATTTAATTTTTCAACCCATTGTTCTGCACTGGAGTGACGGTTTTGTGAGAAGCTTATACCCCAACCTGCCCCAAATGGGACAATATTGTTTGCCCGACATGTTGATGTCGTTCCATGATAGCATGCGAAGTTTCATAAATTTCAGACGAGTTTTCAATTTACTAGAATTTAAAAACCATGTATCTCAATGTTAGCGGCCGAGCGACGGTGGCAAGGTGTTTGGCATTCATTCCCATTTCTTGCATGGGACCTAAGCATGCAACCAAGGACACACATTTGATTTTTTCAATTCATTTATATGCACTGGAGCATGTGCATGTAGTTCAAATTTGAATTATGCACATAAATGCATAGAAAACTCAGTTAATGTATAAAAATGTCCAAACGAACCCCGAAAAATCCCAAAATTTAACACAACACTCTTGTTGTTCTATGTTGACACTAGAAAAAAATTGAAAGCAAGAAGAGGCAACGAATATCGTTTCGTCCACAAAGGTGACACGTTCCCTACCGGAACCATGAGGCTTGTTGTGAGAAGCTCCGGTATGTGAGAAGCTTATACCCAAACCTGCCCCAAATGGGACAATATTTTTACCATGACATGTTGATGTCGTTTCATGATAGCATATCAAGTTTTATGAATTTTGGACGAGGTTTTGATTTACTAGAATTTTAAAACCATGTATCTCAATGTTAGTGGCCGAGCGATGGTGGCAAGGTGTTTGATATTCATTCTCATTTCTTGCATGTGACCTAAGCATGCAACCAAGGACACACGTTTGATTTTTAACCCATTTTTATGCACTGGAGCATGTGCGTGTATTTCAAATTTGAATTATGCACATAAATGCCTAGAAAACTCAGTTAACGTATAAAAATGTCCAAACAAACCCCAAAAACTCTAAAATTTAACATAATACTCCTGTTGTTCTATGTTGACACAACAAAAAATTTGAAAGCAAGAAGAGGCGACGAATATGGTTTCGTCCACAAAGGTGACACGTTCCCTACTGGAACCATGAGGCTTCTTGTGAGAAGCTCTGGTTTGTGAGAATCTTATACCAAAACCTGCCCCAAATGGGACAAAATATTTTACCCCAGCATGTTGATGCTATTCCATGATAGCATGCCAAGGTTCATGAATTTCCGACAAGTTTTGGATTTACTAGAATTACAAAACCAAGTATCTCAACGTTTGCCGGTGAGCCACGGTGCCGAGGTGTTTGAAATTCATCCCCATTTCTTTCATGGGACGTAAGCATCAACCCATGGACACATATATGATTTTACAACCCATTTTAGTGCATCGGAGCATGCACATGTAGTTTAATTTTCAGTTGTGCACCTCAAATGCCTAGAAAATCAAGTTAATGTATAAAAATGTCCAAACGAACCCTGAATAATCCCAATTTTTTGACGACACACCTATAGTTGCATGTGCACTGCAGATAAAAGTTCTAGCAATTCAAACACCCTCCTTTGCCGCTGTCACCCCGTTATGTATTTCAAATCAAGACAAAAAATCAAGTAGATCGCACACAGTTTATTATCAACAACCGTGTGATATGCAATACAAAATATCTTGGAGCAACGTCAGAGTAGAGTACATATATGGCTTACGTGAGAAGGTGCATTGGCTACAGTCCACAGCCGACGCGTCAAGCACACTAGCTCGCTCCCGAAATATCATTTCACTGTTCAATCATCACCGGTGAAAGATGGGGACGTGGACCCGCATCATGAGGGCAACTTCAGCGACCCACTCCGGCAAGAGCGCGGCCGGAACCACCATGCGTGTGTTAGCAAGCTATGTGAGCGTGGCAGCAATCTGCGACTGGGCAGCTAAGGCAGCCCAAGCGGCCGTTGTTGCTTCTCAGGTAGCGGCAGCAACATCTGCCCCGGGGATAGCAATTGGCGAGAGCAGCACAACAATTGACCGTTCTGCAGCGGCGGCCTTAGCCCTGATGGAGGCCGCCCATGAGCATGTCGAGGCCACCCACGCCCAGCTCCTGGCGATCACCACACAAATCGAACGAAGATTCTCCGACAACGGTCGGCAGCCCACGGTCGAAGAGTTGGCAATCGCTGAGAGCGTTTGAGCAGCCGTCCGTTCCTTCACGGCATAGCTTGCCACGACAGAGCCCGTCCAAGCCCAAATCGTGGCCGCCCACGCCCAGCTCGTGGCGGCCTTTTCCAAAGAGATGGTGGACACGGATGGCAAGATGCTTGCCGAGTATGGTGTGATGGATAACATGGAGCCCCTTCCCCAGGAGATCGTCGGGCCAGCTGGACAAGGAGGAGGTGGCGGAGATCCGAGCGCCCGCCGGAGTAGTACTCTTTGTTTAATTTAGAGCATCAGTCTTTAATTTCTTCGAGTAATGGTTTACGTCAGCTGACTCTGTTTAATTGCTGAACTTGCTCGATTAAGAAGTGTGGGTGTGCTGTAGGCTCCTTTGTGTACCCAAATTATACAATGACGTGGATGACCACTTTAACCAGGGATATCCGGACCAAAATTTGTACGTTCAAACTCATCACACATGGGGTAAGCTATATGAATCATTTGTGATATTCACATATCGTACACAGTGTTGAATAAGGGACCGTGTTTGATGACACTTTGCACGCCAGTTTTTTCACTGCACCGAGCCAAAAATTTCGGCTTCCGTGGAAATATCTACCTCCCCGCCCCCTCTCCCTTACCAAAAGCCACATTTCCCCTATTTCTGCCTTCCTTTCCAAGTTCAATCCTTCACTCCTTGCTTGCAGCGCCACCTCCTCGCCGGTGACCCTCCTTCACGCCGCTCGGCCTCGCCGATCCAGGCAGGTAATCCGCACCCACTACAAAAAAAAGACACATTCGTGACATTTTGGGCTGAACAATTTTTTCTGTCATTCTTATGACACTTTTGTGACGACAATTGTGACAAAACACGGTATCATCATAGATGTGGTGGGCCCCTACTTCTATGACAAAAAAATCATGACAGAAAATGGGCTTTTCGTCCTGGGCGGGCCGGAGACGCAACTGCATGACATTCTTTGGGCCGTTCATGACGGAAAAAATCATGGTAGAAGCAAGGGCAAGGAAAATATCGGGGAGTTCCCAGTTACGATGGGTGGTCGGGGCCAAGTGATGCACGGAGGGTTGCGCGTTTTCTCTCATATACGTACGCGTGTGTGTGTGCGAGGCGTTGGGCTCTAACTGAACCTGAGCGAGGCGTTCACTTACTGAACCCGAGCGATTGCACTGGCTACGTTACTAAACCCGAGCGATCGATCCCTGGTCGTTAACTGAACTCGAGCGATTCCTTCGCTACTGCTACTAACTGAAGTCGATTGAACCTGCTGCCTCTTGATGAACAATGAGCATTATTGGTGGTTGGATGAACAGTTCCCGGTGGGGGTTGGATGAACAGGACCCCGTGGTAGTAGAGGTCGTTCCCGCTGGATGAACAGGAACCCGACCGAGCTGGTTGGGGGACGAACAGGACCCCGTGGAGGGCTGGTTGAAAAGTAGCCGGTGGAGGGCTGGATGAACAGTAGCCCGTGGAGGGCTGGTTGAACTGGACCCCGTGTGGAGGGCTGGTTGAACAGTAGCCGGTGGAGGCTGGATGAACAGGACCCCGAGGTGAACAGTAGCTGGTGGAGGCCGGAGGAAGTCGACGGTGGATGAACAGTAACAGGTGGAGGCTGGAGGAAGTCGATGGTGGATGAACAGTAGCCCGTGGAGGCTAGAGCGAGGCAGTACATGGTGGACGAACAGTAGGTACATCGGTACGCCAGCCCCCTCCCGATGAACAGGACCCCCGTTTCGACCATAGGCGCTCCAACACAAGTCCGTTTCCACCGTTTTGCGGTACGCCACACCCCTGCCGATCAACAGCACCCCGTTTCGACCGTTCGAGCTCGAACACAAGTCCATTTCCTCCGTTTTTGGGTATGCCAGACCCTTCTTGATGAATAGGACCCCGTTTCGACCGTACTCGGTCGAACACAAGGCCGTTTTCATCCGTTTTGCAGTACACCATAACCCGTTCCGGCTGTTCTGTCCAAGCCCGTTGGCTCCCATGGAACACGACCCATTCTGACCCAGTCTGTTACCTCTCGATGAACAGGACATGTTCCGACCAAGTCACTTGACTCCTGGTGAACACGACGCTGTTTCCTCCATTCGGACCCAGCCGGTTAGCTGAAGATGAACAGGACAACATCGCTACCGTCCATTGCCTCTGAAGGAAATATGCCCTAGAGGCAATAATAAAGTTGTTATTTATATTTCCTTATATCATGATATATGTTTATTATTCATGCTAGAATTGTATTAACCAGAAACTTAGTACATGTCTGAATACATAGACAAACTAAGTGTCACTAGTATGCCACTACTTGACTAGCTCGTTGAATCAAAGATGGTTAAGTTTCCTAGCCATAGACATGAGTTGTCATTTGATTAACGGGATCACATCATTAGAGAATGATGTGATTGACTTGACCCATTCCGTTAGCTTAGCATTCGATCGTTTAGTATATTGCTATTGCTTTCTTCATGACTTATACATGTTCCTATGACTATGAGATTATGCAACTCCCGAATACCGGAGGAACACTTTGTGTGCTACCAAACGTCACAACATAACTGGGTGATTATAAAGGTGCTCTACAAGTGTCTCCGATGGTACTTGTTGAGTTGGCATAGATCGAGATTAGGATTTGTCACTCCGATTGTCGGAGAGGTATCTCTGGGCCCTCTCGGTAATACACATCACTATAAGCCTTGCAAGCAATGCAACTAATGAGTTAGTTGCGGGATGATGTATTACGGAACGAGTAAAGAGACTTGTCGGTAACGAGATTGAACTAGGTATTGAGATACCGACGATCGAATCTCGGGCAAGTAACATACCGATGACAAAGGGAACAACGTATGTTGTTATGCGGTTTGACCGATAAAGATCTTCGTAGAATATGTAGGAGCCAATATGAGCATCCAGGTTTCGCTATTGATTATTTACCGGAAACGTGTCTCGGTCATGTCTACATAGTTCTCGAACCCGTAGGTTCCACACGCTTAACGTTCGGTGACGATCGGTAATATGAGTTTATGTGTTTTGATGTACCAAAGGTAGTTCGGTGTCCCGGATATGATCACGGACATGAAGAGGAGTCTCGAAATGGTCGAGACATAAAGATCGATATATTGGATGACTATGTTTGGACATCGGAAGGGTTCCGGGCAAGTTCGGACAAATACCGGAGTACCGGGGGGTTACCGAAACCCCCCGGGGAGTGTAATGGGCCTATTGGGCCTTAGTGGAGAAGAGGAGGGGCGGCCAGGGCAGGCCGCACCCCCTCCCCCTCTAGTCCAAATTGGACAAGGAGGGGGGCGGCGCCCCCCTTTCCTTCCCCCTCTCTCCTCCTTCCGTCTCTCCTACTCCTACTCTTGGAAGGTTTGGAGTCCTACTCCCGGTGGGAGTAGGACTCCCGTTGGGGCGCGCCTAGGAGGGCTGGCCCCTCCTCCACTCCTTTATATACGGAGGAGAGGGGACCCCATAAACACACAAGTTGATCAGTTGATCTTTTAGCCGTGTGTGGTGCCCCCCTCCACCATAATCCACCTCGGTTATATTGTAGCAGTGCTTAGGCGAAGCCCTGCGTCGGTAGCATCATCATCACCGTCATCACGCCGTCGTGCTGACGGAACTCTCCCGCGAAGCTCTGCTGGATCGTGAGTTCGTGGGACATCACCGAGCTGAAGATGTGCTGAACTCGGAGGTGCCGTGCGTTCGGTACTTGGATCGGTCGGATTGTGAAGACGTACGACTACATCAACTGCGTTCTCATAACGCTTGCGCTTACGGTCTACGAGGGTACGTGGACGACACTCTCCCCTCTCGTTGCTATACATCACCATGATCTTACGTGTGCGTAGGATTATTTTGAAATTACTACGTTCCCCAACAGTGGCATCCGAGCCAGGTTTATGCGTAGATGTTATATGCACGAGTAGAAGACAAGTGAGTTGTGGGCGATACTAGTCATACTGCTTACCAGCATGTCATACTTTGATTCGGTGGTACAGTTGGATGAAGCAGCCCAGACCGACATTACGCGTACGGTTACGCGAGACTGGTTCTACCGACGTGCTTCGCACACAAGTGGCTGGCGGGTGTCAGTTTCTCCAACTTTAGTTGAATCGAGTGTGGCTACGCCCGGTCCTTTTGAAGGTTAAAACAACACATACTTGACGAAATATCGTTGTGGTTTTGATGCGTAGGTAAGAACGGTTCTTGCTCAGCCCGTAGCAGCCACGTAAAACTTGCAACAACAAAGTAGAGGACGTCTAACTTGTTTTTGCAGGGCATGTTGTGATGTGATATGGTCAAGACATGATGCTAAATTTTGTTGTATGAGATGATCATGTTTTGTAACAGAGTTATCGGCAACTAGCAGGAGCCATATGGTTGTCGCTTTATTGTATGAAATGCAATCGCCATGTAATTGCTTTACTTTATCACTAAGCGATAGCGATAGTCGTAGAAGCAATAGTTGGCGAGACGACAACAATGCTACGATGGAGATCAAGGTGTCGCGCCGGTGACTATGGTGATCATGACGGTGCTTTGGAGATTGAGATCAAAGGCAGAAGATGATGATGGCCATATCATATCACTTATATTGATTGCATGTGATGTTTATCTTTTATGCATCTTATTTTGCTTAGATCGACGGTAGCATTATAAGATGATCTCTCACTAAATTTCAAGGTATAAGTGTTCTCCCTGAGTATGCACCGTTGCGAAAGTTCGTCGTGCCGAGACACCACGTGATGATCGGGTTTAATAAGCTCTACGTTCACATACAACGGGTGCAAGCCAGTTTTGCACACGCAAAATACTCGGGTTAAACTTGACGAGCCTAGCATATGCAGATGTGGCCTCGGAACACTGAGACCGAAAGGTCGAGCGTGAATCATGAAGTAGATATGATCAACATAGTGATGTTCACCATTGAAAACTACTCCATCTCACATGATGATCGGACATGGTTTAGTTGATATGGATCGCGTGATCACTTAGATGATTAGAGGGATGTCTATCTAAGTGGGAGTTCTTAAGTAATTTGATTAATTGAACTTTAATTTATCATGAACTTAGTACCTGATAGTATTTTGCATGTCTATGTTGTTGTAGATATATGGCCCGAGTTGTTGTTCTGTTGAATTTTAAAGCGTTCCTTGAGAAAGCAAAGTTGAAAGATGATGGTAGCCATTACACGGACTGGGTCCGTAACTTGAGGATTATCCTCATTGCTGCACAGAAGAATTATGTCCTGGAAGCACCGCTAGGTGCCAAACCCACTACAAGAGCAACGCCAGATGTTATGAACGTCTGGCAGAGCAAAGCTGATGACTACTCGATAGTTCATTGTGGCATGCTTTAGGTCTTAGAACCGGGACTTCAAGGACATTTTGAACGTCATGGAGCATATGAGATGTTCCAGGAGTTGAAGTTAATATTTCAAGCAAATGCCCGGATTGAGAGATATGAAGTCTCCAATATGTTGTATAGCTGCAAGATGGAGGAGAATAGTTCTGTCAGTGAGCATATACTCAAAATGTCGGGGGTATAACAATCACTTGATTCAACTGGGAGTTAATATTCCGGATGATAGTGTCATTGACAGAATTCTTCAATCACTGCCACCAAGCTACAAGGGCTTCGTGATGAACTATAATATGCAAGGGATGGATAAGACAATTCCCGAGCTCTTCCGATGCTAAAGGCTGCGGAGGTAGAAATCAAGAAGGAGCATCAAGTGTTGATGGTCAACAAGACCACTAGTTTCAAGAAAAAGGGTAAAGGGAAGAAGGGGAATTTCAAGAAGAACGGCAAGCAAGTTGCTGCTCAAGTGAAGAAGCCCAAGTCTGGACCTAAGCCTGAGACTGAGTGCTTCTACTTCAAAGGGACTGGTCACTAGAGGCGGAACTTCCCCAAGTATTTGGCGGATAAGAAGGATGGCAAGGTGAACAAAGGTATATGTGATATACATGTTATTGATGTGTACCTTACTAATGCTCGCAGTAGCACCTGGGTATTTGATACTGGTTCTGTTGCTAATATTTGCAACTCGAAACAGGGACTACGGGTTAAGCAAAGATTGGCTAAGGACGAGGTGATGATGCGCGTGGGAAATGGTTCCAAAGTCGATGTGATCGCGGTCGGCACGCTACCTCTACATCTACCTTCGGGATTAGTTTTAGACCTGAATAATTGTTATTTGGTGCCAGCGTTGAGCATGAACATTATATCTGGATCTTGTTTGATGCGAGACGGTTATTCATTTAAATCTGAGAATAATGGTTGTTCTATTTATATGAGTAATATCTTTTATGGTCATGCACCCTTGAAGAGTGGTCTATTTTTGATGAATCTCGATAGTAGTGATACACATATTCATATATTGAAGCTAAAAGATGCAGAGTTGATAATGATAGTGCAACTTATTTGTGGCACTGCCATTTAGGTCATATTGGTGTAAAGCGCATGAAGAAACTCCATTCTGATGGACTTTTGGAATCACTTGATTATGAATCACTTGGTACTTGCGAACCATGCCTCATGGGCAAGATGACTAAAATGCCGTTCTCTGGAACTATGGAGCGAGCAACAGATTTGTTGGAAATCATACATGCTGATGTATGTGGTCCGATGAATGTTGAGTCTTGCGTCGGGTATCGTTATTTTCTCACCTTCACAGATGATTTGAGCAGATATGGGTATATCTACTTGATGAAACATAAGTCTGAATCATTTGAAAAGTTCAAAGAATTTCAGAGTGAAGTGGAAAATCATCGTAACAAGAAAAGAAAGTTTCTACGATCTGATCGTGGAGGAGAATATTTGAGTTATGAGTTTGGTCTTCATTTGAAACAATGCGGAATAGTTTCGCAACTCACGCCACCCGGAACACCACAGCGTAATGGTGTGTCCGAACGTCGTAATTGTACTTTACTAGATATGGTGCGATCTATCATGTCTCTTACTGATTTACCGCTATCGTTTTGGGGTTATGCTTTAGAGACGGTTGCATTCACGTTAAATAGGGCACCATCTAAATCCGTTGAGACGACGCCTTATGAACTCTGGTTTGGCAAGAAACCAAAGTTGTCGTTTCTTAAAGTTTGGGGCTACGATACTTATGTGAAAAAGCTTCAACCTGATAAGCTCGAACCCAAATCAGAGAAATGTGTCTTCATAGGATACCCAAAGGAGACTGTTGGGTACACCTTCTATCACAGATCCGAAGGCAAGATATTCTTTGCTAAGAATGTATCCTTTCTAGAGAAGGAGTTTCTCTCGGAAGAAGTGAGTGGGAGGAAAGTAGAACTTGATGAGGTAACTGTACCTGCTCCCTTATTGGAAAGTAGTTCATCACATAATCTGTTCGTGTGACTTCTACACCAATTAGTGAGGAGCTAATGATGATGATCATGTAACTTCAGATGAAGTTACTACCGAACCTTGTCGGTCAACCAAAGTAAGATCCACACCAGAGTGGTACGGTAATCCTGTTCTGGAGGTCATGTTACTTGAGCATGATGAACCTACGAACTATGAGGAAGCGATGATGAGCCCAGATTCCGCAAAATGGCTTGAGGCCATGAAATCTGAGATGGGATCCATGTATGAGAACAAAGTGTGGACTTTGGTTGACTTGCCCAATGATCGGCAAGCCATCGGGAATAAATGGATCTTCAAGAAGAAGACTGACGCTGATGGTAGTGTTACTGTCTACAAAGCTTGACTTGTTGCGAAAGGTTTTCGACAAGTTCAAGGAGTTGACTACGATGAGACTTTCTCACCCGTAGCGATGCTTTAGTCCGTCCGAATCATGTTAGCTATTGCCGCATTTTATGATTATGAAATTTGGCAAATGGATGTAAAGACTGCATTCGTGAATGGATTTCTTGAAGAGTTGTATATGATGCAACCTGAAGGTTTTATCGATCCAAAGGATGCTAACAAAGTGTGCAAGCTCCAGCGATCCATCTATGGGCTGGTGCAAGCATCTCGGAGTTGGAATAAACATTTTGATAGTGTGATCAAAGCATATGGTTTTATACAGACTTTTGGAGAAGCCTGTTTTTACAAGAAAGTGAGTGGGAGCTCTATAGCATTTCTAATATTATATGTGGATGACATATTGTTGATTGGAAATGATATACAATTTCTGGATAGCATAAAAGGATACTTGAATAAGAGTTTTTCAATGAAAGACCTCGGTGAAGCTGCTTATATATTGGGCATCAAGATCTATAGAGATAGATCAAGACGCCTAATTGGACTTTCACAAAGCACATACCTTGATAAAGTTTTGAAGAAGTTCGAAATGGATCAAGCAAAGAAAGGGTTCTTGCCCGTGTTACAAGGTGTGAAGTTGAGTCCGACTCAATGCCCGACCACTACAGAAGATAGAGAGAAAATGAAAGATGTTCCCTATGCTTCAACCATAGGCTCTATCATGTATGCAATGTTGTGTACCAGACCAGATGTTTGCCTTGCTATTAGCTTAGCAGGAGGGTACCAAAGTAATCCAGGAGTGGATCACTAGACAACGGTCAAGAACATCCTGAAATACCTGAAAAGGACTAAGGATATGTTTCTCGTTTATGGAGGTGACAAAGAGCTCGTCATAAATGGTTACATCGATGCAAGCTTTGAGACTGATCCGGATGACTCTAAGTCACAAACCGGATATGTATTTATATTGAACGGTGGAGCTTTCAATTGGTGCAGTTCTAAGCAAAGCGTCGTGGCAGGATCTACGTGTGAAGTGGAGTACATAGCTGCTTCGGAAGCAGCAAATGAAGGAGTCTGGATGAAGGAGTTCATATCCGATCTAGGTATCATACCTAGTGCATCGGGTCCAATGAAAATCTTTTGTGACAATATTGGTGCAATTGCCTTGGCAAAGGAATCCAGATTTCACAAGAGAACCAAGCACATCAAGATACGCTTCAATTCCATCCGCGACCAAGTCAAGGAGGGAGACATAGAGATTTGCAAGATACATACGGATCTGAATGTTGTAGACCCGTTGACTAAGCCTCTCTCACGAGAAAAGCATGATCAGCACCAAGACTCCATGGGTGTTAGAATCATTACTGTGTAATCTAGATTATTGACTCTAGTGCAAGTGGGCGACTGAAGGAAATATGCCCTAGAGGCAATAATAAAGTTGTTATTTATATTTCCTTATATCATGACAAATGTTTATTATTCATGCTAGAATTGTATTAACCGGACACTTAGTACATGTGTGAATACATAGACAAACTAAGTGTCACTAGTATGCCTCTACTTAACTAGCTCATTGAATCAAAGATGGTTAAGTTTCCTAGCCATAGACATGAGTTGTCATTTGATTAACGGGATCACATCATTAGAGAATGATGTGATTGACTTGACCCATTCCGTTAGCTTAGCATTCGATCGTTTAGTATATTGCTATTGCTTTCTTCATGACTTATACATGTTCCTATTTCTATGAGATTATGCAACTCCCTAATACTGGAGGAACACTTTGTGTGCTACCAAACGTCACAACGTAACTGGGTGATTATAAAGGTGCTCTACAGGTGTCTCCGATGGTACTTGTTGAGTTGGCATAGATCGAGATTAGGATTTGTCACTCCGATTGTCGGAGAGGTATCTCTGGGCCCTCTCGATAATAGACATCACTATAAGCCTTGCAAGCAATGCAACTAATAAGTTAGTTGCGGGATGATGTATTACGGAACGAGCAAAGAGACTTGCCGGTAACGAGATTGAGCTAGGTATTGAGATACCGACGATCGAATCTCGGGCAAGTAACATACCGATGACAAAGGGAACAACGTATGTTGTTATGCGGTTTGACCAATAAAGATCTTCGTAGAATATGTAGGAGCCAATATGAGCATCCAGGTTCCGCTATTGGTTATTGACCGGAAACATGTCTCGGTCATGTCTACATAGTTCTCGAACCCGTAGGGTCCGCACGCTTATGGTTCGGTGACGATCGGTAATATGAGTTTATGTGTTTTGATGTACCGAAGGTAGTTCAGAGTCCCGGATATGATCACGGACATGAAGAGGAGTCTCGAAATGGTCGAGACATAAAGATCGATATATTGGATGACTATGTTTGGACTTCGGAAGGGTTCCGGGCAAGTTCGAACAAATACCGGAGTACCGGGGGTTACCGGAATGCCCCGAGAAGTGTAATGGGCCTATTGGGCCTTAGTGGAGAAGAGGAGGGGCGGCCAGGGCAGGCCGCGCACCCCCTCCCCCTCTAGTCCGAATTGGAAAAGGAGGGGGGCGGCGCCCCCTTTCCTTCCCCCTCTCTCCTTCTTCCCTCTCTCCTACTCCTACTCTTGGAAGGGTTGGAGTCCTACTCCCGGTGGGAGTAGGACTCCCCTTGGGGCGCGCCTAGGAGGGCCGGCCCCTCCCCCTCCTACACTCCTTTATATACGGAGGAGGGAGCCACCCCATAAATACGTACGTTGATCAGTTGATCTTTTAGCCATGTGCGGTGCCCCCCTCCACCATAAGCGCTTAGGCGAAGCCCTGCGTCGGTAGCATCATCATCACCGTCATCACGCTGTCGTGCTGGCGGAACTCTCCCGCGAAGGTCTGCTGGATCGTGAGTTCGTGGGACGTCACCGAGCTGAACTTGTGCCGAACTCGGAGGTGCCGTGCGTTCGGTACTTGGATCGGTCGGATCGTGAAGACGTACGACTACATCAATCGCGTTCTCATAATGCTTCCACTTACGGTCTACGAGGGTACGTGGACGATACTCTCCCCTCTCGTTGCTATGCATCACCATGATCTTGCGTGTGCGTAGGAATTTTTTTGAAATTACTACGTTCCCCAACAACCTCTCCATGTACACAAGCCCTGGCCGTCTATATGCACGAGTACGTGTTTCGAGACCCCGCTCGTATGTACGTACGTGGTCGTATTTTTTGGCGTGTGGCTGTATGTACGTGTACACGGTTTAGGCGGGACAGCCTAAACTGCTACGTGGGGGGCTCTACTATGACTTGTGCCACTACTTACTCGGCCACATTTCATCATTGCAGAGCGACCGATCAACCAGTATGTACGTACACGTTCGGGACAAGACAGACAATGCTACGTACGCCTCGACCAGGTGGGTCCCAACTGTCAGGGAGGATAAGGATGCACTTCCTTGCGTGCGAAGATATAGCTGCTGGGTCCCAGCTATCAGGGGGCGATCATTTTTTTACCCGTAATAAGGACGCACTTCCTTGCGTGCGAAGATGTAGCTGGTGGGTCCCAGCTATCAGGGGGAGAAAACATTATTTTCAGGGTAAAAAGGATGTAGTTGCATGCATGCATCCATGGGCGTGGTGCGTCCCCACTATCAGCCTCTCACGTACAGTCATCTTCCGATGACTCTCGTTTGTTGACCATGTTTACCACACCATGCCGATCGCACCCAGGCCGGTGGACGACGGCGAGGCCCTAGACTGGAATAACCAGGAGATGGGAAAGACGCGGGAGTGGAGTCGCAGATGGAGAGGAGTGGGAAACTTGACTGCTTTGGGTGCGCGGCAGCACTGCCACCCATGTGAGACAGGAGCAAGAACAGAGGTTGAAGATCCAGCACGGCTGTTGGATTAACATCCAACGGTCCAGCTGCTAGAATCATTTTTTGATTAAGTTGAGAAAGCCCTGCGTACGCGTCAGCTTAGTAGGCCCACAAGTCAGCCACAAAATCTGTCGGGTCCCAGCTGTCATCAGGAGGAATAGTTTTTTTGCATAACAAGGAGGCACTTCCTTCCGTGCGAAGATACAACCGGTGGGTCCCAGCTGGCAGGGGGAGGAAACATTTTTTTAGCCGAATAAGGAGGAACTTTCCTTGCGTGCGACCATGGACCTCATCGGTCCCAGCTGTCAGGCTCTCCACGTACAGTCCTCTTCTGATGACTCTCATTTGTTGACCACACCGCACCGAGCGCAGCGAGGCGGTGGACGATCGCAAGGTCCCGGACGGGAATGACCCGGAGATGGGAAGACGCGGCATTGGAGTCGCAGATTGAGAGGAGTACAAGGGTTATAACTGGTTCTGGTGCGGCGTGGGGCTGCAGTCGGTGGAGAATAACGTTAGGGGTGGCCTGGCCGGCGGTGGGGTAGCGCTTCGCCATGATGCGTGCTAAGCAGAGCCGCTAGCCACCGGAGGCCGGAGCAGGCGGTCTCGGCGACGCTGTAGGAAGAAGACGAGAGATTGAGGTGCATGCCGGCCATTGGATATAAATCCAATGGCTGTGGATGTCAGAATCATTTGTTTACTAAGTTGACAACGCCTTTCATAGGCTTCGACCTATTGGCCCACATGTCCGCTTGCAAAAATGTGGCATATATTTAACCCATGTTTTCTAGAATTTACAGTCCATTTGTTGGGCTAGGTGAACAAATAATTTCGCGTCAATGCGGCCCATTTAATATTTTCTAAGAAATCCCAACCCATTTGTACTTTCTTGAAATACACGAATTAGCTGGGCTTGTTCTATATATAATGTTAGGTTAGAAGGAGCAACTAATATAAAAAAATAAACCGGAGCGACACATTTACATATATATATATAATTAAAAAATTAGCGAGTTATTGCTCAAAAGAAAAATGAGCGCGTTATTATTACATTGGTCCTTAAAATCTTCGCAAGCTTTTGTACGCAATCACCAGGATTTTCCTTGCCTGTGAGTCAAAAACAATCAGGATTTTTCTCGCCAACTTCTGTTAAACATTTACTTTTATAAGTTAATAAGACATGGGATGTTTTTCTAATGTATATATAAGTCTCTATTAAATATAAGATAATAGTAATAATATAAATATATATAATGTGGTTAGAAGGGAAAACATAAATAGGACACAGCATTATTATTCTTATATATGGATAAATAGAACAGAGATCTGTGTTTATTAAAAAAATACGTTGAGTTGGTGATCTCTAAGAAAAAGTAAAACCTACAGTGGGAGGCCCATAGGCCCCTACGTACATGATGGACCTCAAAAAATAAGTTGAAACCACTGTCTCGGTATGTCGTGGGCTATGCATGTTAAAAAACAAAACCTAGGCCTAGCTGATACTTGTTCGCCCTCTGGAAAAAAATGATACCAGCTAGATCCCTGATACGTGTCCAACGTATCTATAATTTATGAAGTATTCATGCTGTAATTTTATCATTCTTGGATGTTTTACAATCATTTTATAGCAACTTTATATTATTTTTTGGAACTAAGCTATTGACCCAGTGCCCAGTGCCGGTTGTTGTTTTTTGCTTGTTTTTTACATCACAGGAAATCAATATCAAAGGGAGTCCAAATGCAACGAAACTTCACGTAGATGTTTTATGGACCAGAAGGCCAACAGTGGGCCAAAGAAGCACCTGGGGGTGCCCCGAGGGGGCACAACCCACGAGGGCACGCCTGGGGGCCCAGGCGCGCCCAAGTAGGTTGTGCCCAGCTCGGTGGCCTCTCGCACCCCCTCTTTACTCTATAAATTCACAAATATTCGAAAACCCATCGGGGTTAACCTAGATCAGATGTTTCGCCGCCGCAAGGCTCTGTAGCCACCGAAAACCAATCTAGACCCGTTTCGGCACCCTGCCGGAGGGGGGAATCATCTTCGGTGGCCATCTTCATCATCCCGGCGGCCACCACGATGAGGAGGGAGTAGTCCACCCTCGGGGCTGAGGGTTTGTACCGGTAGCTATGTGTTTAATCTCTCTCTCTCTCGTGATCTATGTCATGGGCTTTGTTAATATAGATGGATCATATGATGTTTCTCCCCTCTATACTCTTGTTGTGATGAATTGAATCTTTACCCTTTGAAGTTTTGTCTTGTCGGATTGAATATTCAGATATGAGAACACATGATGTATGTCTTGCGGTATGAATACTTGAGGTGACAATGGGGTATCGTATTGATTCACTTGATATATGTTTTGGCACTCAACTCGCGGATGCCCGAGGTGACATTGAGGTAATCTATGCAAAGGGGTTGATGCACGTTTTTATTATCTTTTCTCCGATAGAAACTTTGGGGTCTCTCTGTAGTTCTTTGGGTGGATTGAGTATTATGAATATGAATTTGGTTTGGTGTTTTTTTAGTACGAACTCTTGATTAGATCGATCAGAAAGAATTACTTGCGTTATTTTAGTACGAACTCTAGGATAGATCGATCAGAAAGAATAGCTTTGAGGTGGTTACGTACCCTACAAACAATTTCTATCTTTTGTTCTCCGCTAATAGGAACTCAGGAGTGATTCTTTATTGCACTTTGAGGGATAATCATATGATCCAAATATGTTAGCATTGTTGAGAGATTGCACTAGTGAAAGTAGGGACCCTAGGCCTTGTTTTCAAGCATTGCAATACCGTTTTTGTGCCCATTTACTATTTGCTACCTTGCTGTTTTTATTTATTCAGATCACAAAAGTATATTTCTACCATCCATATTACACTTTTATCACCATCTCTCCGCCGAACTAGTGCACCTATACAAATTGCCATTGTATTGGGTGTGTTGGGGACACAAGAGATTTCTTGTATTTTATTGCAGCGTTGTTTCAGAGAGGCCATCTTCATCCTACGCCTCCCATGGATTGATAAACCTTAGGTCATCCACTTGAGGGAAAATTGCTACTGTCCTACAAAACTCTGCGCTTGGAGGCCCAACACGTGTCTACAAGAATAATGTTGCGTAGTAGACATGAATCCCCGATACCCCTTTCCCGCAACAACAACAACAAAAAGATCCCCGATACCCCTGGAAAAAAGCTCCCCGATGACAGTCATTGTTGGAAATTTATTTCGTTTATTGACTAGGTTGACAAACCCGTGGGCCCCAATGTCAATATACAATTAGGAGGGAGCTTTTTTTTCCAATGAGGCACTTGCTTGCGTACGGCTTGGACCTGGTGGGTTCCCACTGTCAGCCTCTCGACGTATAGTCCTCTCCGGATTCCTCTTGTTTGTTGAGCATGTTGACAACGACATACGGCGGTGCCACGGCGAGCGCACACTAATGGGAAAGAACTGGAGCCGGGCAAGACGCCTTCATTCTTTCGAACATACCGTACTAACCCGGTGGCTGCAGCCCTCTCACCCAAAATTTGTACTGCTCGGGTTCGATTCCAACTGGTGCAGTTGAAAAATATCTAACACTTGCCAAAATTTCGTCCCTAGTTTACCCAGTTTTTCACACACTCAACATTGTCTTGCCAGTTTGAAAATAGCATATCTTTTTGACTTTGCATCATATGAAGATGTGCTATACAGGAATGTTGATCAGCATGATGTTAACTTGTTGTTAGTTCCATTTTTTACCATGAATAAAATTTCCAACATTCTGTTATCCATGTTTGAAAAGTGCATGTTGATTTAAATGCTCTGCCTCTGAAACATGCAGTTTCTTATCTGAAAATCACTTGGACAAGCAGCTATCACCGGTGTTGGATTCGATGCCGCGCTTCTTCAATCCCCCGGCAGTGCAAGGGGGAAATAAACTTCTGTCCCATGCTGCCGGTTGCGGAATGGAGCAAATTGGATTAAAGAGGGGGCCGGCGGCACGACTGAAGAAGTACATCAGACGCGTTTTTTTAGTGGATGGCTCTCGATGGCGTTTTTTTACTTGCCTCTGCACCATACAACTCATATTTTTAGCCTCCCAGACCGTGGTGGACCAGCAACCCATTTTTTGGGCGAGCCCACCTACAGAAAGCAGCACTCGATTTTTCATCAAGCCCCAGAACAACGCAATACTATGTTTGTTTTGAGGCCGAAAAGATTACAGCAGGGGTTGAGCGGGGGAGGGGGGAAGATAGAGCAAAAAGATAAAAAAGAGCCGATGCACCATTGCTGCCCTAACAAGCAGGTGCAATTCTTCTCGAGAAGAAGGTGTGCCGTTGACACCCACACGTCACAAATCCCACAGTAGACATACTAACAAGTTTACACACGAGTACAACAGAAAAGGTAAACATTCGTATCAAACTCAAGTTCACATGACACATTCATATTCATAGCCAACATTCACAATCAACAACTCAAAAGATTCATATATACACAAGTTCAGCATGTCTATGCATCCAAATGATTGATAGATCACAAGACAATATTCATAGATAATTCACAAAAAGATTCAGATATACACATGTTCAGTATGTTTATGCATCCAAATGATTGAGATCACAACCAATAGCATCCATGGACAAACTTTAATTACCTAGGGTATAGACTGGTAAATGGTGTTCAGTCGGTGGTACTTCTTGCTAAAATGAATGCCTGTACGAGTAAACTTTCGAGTACATAAGAAGCAACATAGACAATCTGAACTTTGCTTGTAGGTTTATCCTCGACATAGTGGCCTCGATGCCGAGGGAGGTTTGAGCAACTTGGCCACTACTTTCATCCAACCAGTTTACTGGCTCATCTTGGTCCTGTAGCTCGCCAAAATTCTACATTGCAGACAATAAAGAAGGCGATCGATAAAATGAACCACCCAAAATTTTTGTGTAGTTCAACTGAAATGGAGCATCCCTGGCATGCAGACTGATTAAGCGCCAGATGAATAGACGCGTCAACCAACTTGTCTGGATACTTTAGACTCCATGCCATACAGTTCGCTACCATATGTGCCGATAACCAAAAGGCACAAGTTGGGACCAAAGACTGTACTGCATTTTTCTGGGCGATGTGCCAAGCAATATTTTTGGCGTTCACTCTCCTAATACATCGAGTTTGGCAACTGGTTGACGCCGGCTGATACTCGAATGAATATAGGCACTTCTTCTTGTCAACATCGATGCTTGTCTGAGTGAACTTTGGAGTACATAGCAGCATCATAAGTATATGTCAATCTAATTTTTTGTGCAGTTCTACTGAAATCACCCAATGTAATGATTTGCCTACGAGTTCAGGCTCCAAGTTACTCCTTTATGAAATCGGCGAACAGTAGCACAATACCAAATTACCAATACATATGACAAGCACAATAATCAGGATAAAGACCGGTACCAACCTGTGTGAGGTAGCATGTCAATTACTATTTCCTTTGACTGGAAGCTGGGATAAGCAACTGACAAGAAAGCAAGGAAGCAAGCCGAGATAAGCGACTGACAGGAAAGGAAGGAAGCAGCCGAGGCAATGAAGCACCCAAAGTTTTTTGTGCAGTTCCACCAAAACCGAGCATCCCTGTTGGCACATATATTGAGAGAGTGAGATTACTATAATAGAGGGACTAGTTGATGAAACATACACTAACAAATAGAAGCACCCTCATTATCTTAATGGGTAAAGTTAGCAACATAGTAGTCTTGCTTAAAGAGAGGTATTAGTTTATTTAATCAGTGCCAATTAGCTCAGCACTCAAAGCATTGCCATGTATCATAGGTTGCAAAACTTCAACGTGCAAAGATAAAGGAGTTTCTCATGACAGTACCAACACAGTAGCACGATACAAATAGAGATGACAGCAAACTAATATGGATGAAGGCCTTAGGCCGGTATCAACCTGAGCAAAAAAGCTTATTCAAGTAGTCCCAGAAGAGATGATAAAGCACTCACTTGAATCATTCAATAGTATATATTTTTGTGCACTTCAAATGTATGGTTGAAATCACTCTTGTTTACCAGTGGCGAGATTATATCGAAAGATTATCAAGAACTTCCAGCAGAGTTAAAGCACTCGCTGGGATACAGTTCATTGTATTATCTTGTGTAGTTCCACTAAAATGTACGATTGGCACAACATGATCTCTGTTTGCACAAGTAGGAACAAGGTGAAACCTTCATTAGCTTAGTGAGAAAGGATAGAAAGACATTAGCATATTACTTTAACAGTAGCATCAAATTCATGATGGACAATACGCAAAACATTGCCTCATTGAACCAATGGCAATAAATTGACATGCAAAGCAATAGCATTATTATGTCATGACACTACCAAGATTCCCTCCCTGCTCCACCACATGATTCACCTCCACAGACACACATACACACGTACATGATTTAGCATAGGGTGCTACTAAAGATTTGTTTAACTCCGACAGGAAAATTAGGCAGCAAAAATTAGTGCTACTTAAGTACTCCTAATTAATTAAGTGACCATGCAAGAGAGATAGCAGAAGTGGAAGGGCTCCCTGGGGGATCATCTCACATGTAAGGGAGACATTGCCAGAGCCCTTGAATGGCCTCGACTGAGGCCTCGGCTTCAGCAAGATCACCTTGGCACTGTTGATCGTGTAGAGCTAGGAGACACATGCATCCAGAATCTAGTTAAGAGTATGATGTGTCGTCAAGCCAAGTACTACTCTACTGCTTTTCTCTATCTATCTCTACTCTAATCTTATAAAAAACAGAGTTGGTGATGATGGTGTGCCTGCCATCCTGCAATATAGGTCGTCCGATTTATATCTGACGGATAGGAAGGAAACTATGGCAATTTTACAAAAAGATACCCACACCCCTCTCCACATTTGAAAATAAGGCCCTCCCTCGTTCATCCTTTTCTCTCACAAGATAAAATACTCATACAAATGCATCTTGATGTTACGTGTAACACACGAGCATCTTGCTAGTCTTCCAAGTAAATTAAGACTAGTAGTAACACAGCAATACAATACCACTAGCAAGATGTTCGCATAACATAGGATGGTACCATCGTGTGATCTTCTTCATTTCCTTCTTCTTCTTCTTCTTCTTCTTCTTATTCTTCGTCTTCCTCTTCATGATCTGTTTCTCTTTCTCCTCACCAGTTGGTGAAACCAAGTACATGATTGGCCTTCTATTTCAGAATTGGTTTTGTCAGTGAAGGAGTACAAGTGTACTAGTAAACAATAGCATTATTTTCTCATGTCAGTCACAAAATAGAGATGAACACATGCATTAAATATCATTCATACATAAAGGAAGGTTATGGTGCCAATATGGATGATGAAGTTTGGAACACATATCTCCCTTTGTGCGGTTCCATCGAAATGAGCCAATGGTTCCATTCTGACATTCCAGTTAAACAGCACAAAATTCACTTCTTTTAAAAAGTGTTTTGTGTGCAGTGCACCAAAAGGTCGCAATAGCAACGAGGTGAAATGGATATCCCTGTTTGCACAAAAAGCTACAGAAGAACAGTCAGAGTCTGAAACAATTACTGGCAAAAACAATTGGCTAAACTTGTCATGGCTTATAACAGTGGGATGGCTTCATTTTACCAGGGGCATTAGATTAAGAACAGCTAAATATTTTCTATAAGGGCATGGGACAGTGGGTGCACCAGCAGTCTAGCACCATATATACCTAAACTGGGGCATAAAGTGGTGATTCAGAGTTTGTTGCCCCGAGACACAAACATCCAAGAAACATATCTGGGTTGGTCCCATTTTTGTTCACTCTAGCCACCTACTCCTATGTGTGGATAGCAAATCTAGTCCTGGTCATACCAATGTGTACAACCTTTCCCCTATATTTCCCTTTTCGACCAACAGACCGGTTGGATGCCAGTCTGTACTAATTTCACCCCTTTCCTTCCCCATTTGTACCAAGTCCGAGTGTACATACTAAATTTCCCACCTTTATTTTGTGTTTGAACCAAGTACAAGATTCTACTCCATGAAGTACGTTTACCTCTAACAATAGAAACAAATTAGGTGATGTTGGACCATCCGATCGAGCCTAGCTATGAGGGGGGGCTGAGAGGTAGAAAATGATGCACATGCAGCGACGTAGCGAGATGGGGTAGTAGAGCTAGGCCGGTTTCGAAGGAAGATATACCTGAAGGTCGTCGGGATGTGGATAGGTGGGCGGCGGGAGGACAGGTCCGCCATAGGGCAGCGATGAAGGGATCGGAGGACCTCCCGCGTCGGCTCTCAGCCAGAGATAACGATGCGGCCGGCAGTGGGTCTCCTCCCTCGTTGTCATGACGGCCTAAGCGCTGCCCCTCCTCCCCTTCACCGGCGGAGGGGGATACGTCCAGATCTGTAACCAGCGGTGAGAATAGAAAGACAGTGTTACCAACGCTATCTTGTTTAGATCTGGAGAAGATGAGAGTGTGTGAATAGAGCAACCCTAGCAAGCAAGCGAGGAGGCTCTGGCCTATATAAAAAGAAACTACCCCACTATACGTACGGACGAAGGAAAGGTGGGCGAATCAGTGATGCTACTATATTTTCATTCCAAGAATCTTCTTTTTGCGAAGCATCGACCGATTCTCACAACCTATTCTTTTCCTATTTTCATTGTGATTGTGGTTTCCTTTCGATTGATTTTTGTTTGTCAGTTTATTGACGGATCCTAGAGCACTAGGCAAAGAGGTTTTGGTGGACAACCCACTCGAGACAGAGATCTCCAGGAAGCGAGCACCAACCAACGAGTTGGCCATGTTGGTGAGCCAACCCATGGAGACGAAGAACTCCAAGAAACAAGCACTAGCCAAAGAGTTGATGACGTTGGCGGATGAACTCCTCAAAGAAAGCTGGAAGAATATCAAGGGCCCCACTGTTCCTACCCCAGAAACTCTAATGGCCACCTATGAGAGGCTCAAGGCCGAGTTTGAGGAGATAGTCGTCGTTGAGAAGCAGTATTTCCCAGGCAAGGCGATGGCCCCCGGAGGGATGGGATCGCCTGCTGAGCTGCACAAGGTAAAAAAATGGCTTACCATAGTTGTGGTTTTTGATTATTTGCAATGTGCTTGCTAATATGTTAGGGTTGTGCAGTTGCCGATGGACGTCCTTGATGATTCCGATGTCGCGGTCCGTCCTGTGGACAACGCCCTAGAGATCATTTTCGATGTCGCGGTCCATCCTGTGGACACTGCCCCGGAGATCGATTCCGATGGCGCTATCCGTCATATGGACATCGCCCCAGAGATCGATTCTGATGTCGCGGTCCTATGGACATCGCCCCAGAGATCGATTCCCACGCAGTTGTTTGTGTTGTGGTCATTGCCCGAGAGATCAATGACAAGAAATAGTTGGTCGCGCTAATCCTTCAAGGCAGTTTGCATTGTGTTTAATTACCAGAACAATGCGTGTTATCAAACCATCTTAGGGCTAGTGCACTATCTTGTGTGGGCGGTACTTGCTACTTTTGTTTGGTAGTGAATCATGCGACCCTCTCCGAGTTATGGAAACAGATGTATCCTCACCAGCTTTTGATGTAATATATGGCATGCTTGGATGTAAGTTTGAACTGTTTATCATATCAGCAGGGCTTGTTTGATGATTCTTGGTGTTAGTAGGCTAGCTACTGTGCGAGCTATAGTACTTGCAAAACACTCACCGAAGAGAAACGTTGGGGCTGATGAGCTCGTGGTATCTTATAGGTCTGATCCGTCGTTGATCGGCCAATAGCCCAAGCTCCTAAAATTGTAGGCTTAGGGAGCGATCAGACAATAGTCCACAATTATACATTAATTCACATCAAACTCAAAGAGTTGGTTCACGGATACATTCATGCCTCATTTGGTTCATAGGGTAGGAAAATCGTAGCAATAGGAAAGTCATAGGAAATGAGATGACATCTATCTTAAATCCTATAAGTAGGAATAGGAAAGGAGGTGCCCTTTGATTCACATCATTGGATTTTTTCCATTGAGTCTAGGCTAATGTTTATTTTCCTATGAAATGTGGAGGATAGGAAGAATTCCTCCATAGGAATATGATTCCACTCCTATAAACCAAAGGCCTCTGCAAATTTTTTCCTATAGAAATGCTATAATATGAAATTCCCACAAGATTCCTCTAAACCAAAGGAGGCCTCACATTAATAGCCAGTAAAATTGGCACGTACTTGTAACATGCGTGAATGTGTAAAAAAAATTGTTGGAAGCGTGAATGTGTAGTGACATCATACTTTCGGAGTGGCTACAGAGAGTGTGTACGTGTGCTAGAGGGGTTGTGGGATGGAGAGAGATCTAGAGAGAGAGAAAGACCCTCTTTCTACTCCTAATCGTTAGATTGACAAAGTATATTTTTTGAGAACACAAAATCATAGCAGTACAAAGACGTACAAATCATAGGCGGGCTAGTTTGGCCTAGTGGGATTCACTGATATGATGTGCTACAGTGCCGTGCAGTCTTCGCGTGTGGTAGCAGTATTGCGGGTACAGTAAGTTTCCTTGAAGAAGCGGAATTCAATAAAGTCATGATGGTTCCTTCGTCCGACCAACTTAAAGTGGGAAAGGTTGGGCCTGCGCTACGACCGGGGTGGACCAGGATAATTTTGTGCATGGAAAGTGGACTAGGATGGTCGACGTCCCACATGTCGGCGAATGAAAGTATTCTTTCTAATATCGAGGACGAGGAATGAGTATTCATTGTTTACTTTTGATGAAAGCTATTGTCTCCACTGTTATGATGGAGGAGTGTGAAACACGGCAGCCCAGTGAACTTGGCATGTGCACAACTCCATACTTCCTCATGTACGATAGTGTTGACTATAAGGTTGGCTACAAGGTTACAAATTTTTGTCACTTTCTCTCTATATATTTCCTCTCAAATGTTTTTTACCTTCTTTTTTTAGAAACAATTTTTTTATACTTCTTGTTTTAGAATTAGTTTTTTATACCTAGGAGCACGTGTAGAGACGGGCTCTTGAAGAGCCCACTCCTTGACTTTGTCAATGCGCCTCTCTCCTCCAGATAAGCGGGCTTATAGCCCAGTATTGTACTTGCTATGAATGTGGGCAGCTGGCGTCTGGGAGGGGAAGCGCGCGGGGGAGGGGGGAGGGGTTTACTGGTGGGCCAGGGCGGTCAGAAGCGGGCTTGGAAGCGGTCCGGTCTCCCGCATGGCCCACCTCACATTATCACCATATTTCTTGGAGTCCGTGCGCGGCGGGCAGGCGATCTCTTCTCCCTCCCCCGTCTCTCTCTTCTCAGCCAACGCTCGCCGAGCGATTAGATTTCGGCTATCGACGGTTTATTCATTTGCAGTCCCACATGTCAGTGAAAATGCAAGACAACGCGTGTCCCCTCTAGTGAGCGGCGTGCGAGCCGGACTGTCGGGGGTGCGAGGCGAACGTGATAGGCATGCTTTAAGTGTGCCGCCTTTTCCTTTTGAACTTGCAAAGCGTAACATTTTCATGCGACCAATCGATAGAAATCCAGAACAAAATGAGGAGGGCAGGGCTTTCCCGTGCGTTAGGCGGGCTATTTTGAGTGATATGACATGCTATAGTGTCGTCCACTTGCTCTTTTTTTATGTAAGCAAGCGTCTACACTCTTACTTGGTAGGAGTGCAAAACACGGCGGATCTGATTTTGATCGAGGGATAACTGTTCCCTGCGAAATAATTGAGCACTGTTAGCGATTATAGCATGATAGTTAGGGCATCTCCAGCGCTGACCCACAAATTTACACCGGCTTCTGTCCAAGGACACTGATGCCAGAGGATGCCATCCAATGTTGCCCGCATACCTTTCGACAACTATATGAACTAACCGGATGAAATTCGTGCAAACAAAGCAAATTTCAAATTAACCGGATGAAATTCAATACATTTCGAAAACTTTTCCTATAAACTAGACAAAATTCATTACATATTTTTCACAAACTGTACTAAAACCTACTGTAAACCTAATCTAAACGATCTCCAGCGCCCTATCACCATGAGCCCCGAGAACTGCCGCTCCGGCTATTGCCTTTGCCTCCCCCTCATCCGCCTCGGCTTTGTCCAGCTCCGCCTCGATAGCCTCCTCCTCTGGAGCACAAGGTTCTGAAGATTTCCACCTCCACGACGCAGTCAAGCGGCTAATCGGCCGCTGATGTTTACCCCACCAAGCTTGGCATCGACTGAGTGGAGGAGCGGTGGCCTTCTTGGGACCAGGGCGGCGGGGACCTACCATGTACTACTCTTCCTCGCTGGAGGGTGCCCGAGGGGAGCCGGCGATGTCCTTCGTCTACTCCTGCGACAGTACGTCCAAGAGAGCTTTGGAGCGCGCCTGTAGCGGAGCCGCTGATGTCCTTCGTCTGCTCCTGCGACAGTACGTCGAAGAGAGCTTTGGAGTGCCAGGAGGCCATGGTTGGAGTGGTGCCAGAAGGCCATGGTTGGAGTGACAGAAGGAAGGGACCGAGGAGAATGACTGTGGGTCTTTGGCTATGGCTGGGAGCTGGGGCTGAAGTTAATATAGCGGGCAAATGGCAATGAGCCGCCACAGACGGATGGACGGGTAGCGCCGGAGTAGGTTCATGGGCAGCCGTGTGTCATTAATGTGGGCGGCGGACAGACGGATGGTTGTGGTGTCATTAACGCGGAGCAGTCGCTTTCACCGGGATGCCGCGCGGGTGGCGCTCTCTCGGCCGCCGTGCTACTGCAATGCCGGTGCCAATGAGAGGTCGCGTCGGGCGTGAATGCGGCATTGACGTTCTGGAGAGATGGTGACCATTTCAGGCGGGAAGCACGCGGTAGCGATGGAAGGGGTTTCGGTAGGCTAGGGCGGTCAGACGCTGGTGTGGTGGTAAAATGTGAACTTATGGATGACGAGCCTTTGAAGCGTATGCGGCACATATAGACAACCAGGCGCCCATGCAACCGCTCTTGTCGCCAGCTAGCCTTCGACGACCACCATTAGACACCATACAACCATGCATAACTTACGAATAATGGACGAATCAATCAAACACACACTCGTGTGAAGTGGCACTATGATCGGTCGCTCACGATACATATATAGGTACCATAGTACCCTCTCTAGCTAGGCTGTTTTATAGATTGTCGTTGTGATGGATGATATACATGAGCAAGGTGTCGAGTCACGTCATCGCATCGTGTGCAGAGGCATGGCTAATGTCGAGCAGCTCGGCGCCCAAGCACGAGTATGACGTTGGTGTTGAGCCAGGTGAATACATGCTTGGTGTTCGCGGAGGCCGCCAGGAAACGTCTAAACAGTAATGGCAGTCACCACCGGGGCGCACAGGTGCCGGGCTCGCCGTTTGTGTTGCGCCATGAGCAGGACTTTGATTGAGAGGGCGATGTGAATGCATTATCATAGTTTGATAGCATGCGTCTATGGATGGTGTGCGCTAATGTGTGCACCACGTATAATATAAAATAATTGGTTTGTGCATTAAACGCAAAGTATTTATTTTCATTTGGATGATGAGTGTGTCGGTGGGAAACGACACCTATGGGATCACGGGAATCCCTTCTACGGTTGGCGGGCGCGGGGTTGTGCAAAGAGCGGGTCTAGTAGCTAGCACAGCGAGATTTTACCCAGGTTCGGGCCGCGGAGATGCGTAATACCCTAGTCCTGCTTTTGTGTATATCTGAGTGTTCTTGAGCTCTTGAACTAGCTCCGGTGCGTCTCTAGTCCAAAAGATCCGAGTCCTCCCTCAGTACGCCTCGGGCCTCCTTTTATAGTCAAAGGGGCTGCCACAGTGGCACACAGGAGGTGGAAAGGTATGTACAGGGTACAAGCTTATCTCCTGTCATTCCGGGACAAAACGCATTAAATGCGCTACTTAGGTGTCCACTTGCTTTATCGGGGATAGTAACAAGGCCCGTCCCATCCGTCGTCGCTCTGTCTTGCTCCGACACGCGTCCAGGCCAACGAGGCATGCAGCGCCATGTAGGCTGGCAAGCTGCTAAGCTGGCGTGGTGGTAAGGTCTTCACGAAGATCTGCATGCGACCACGCAGGTGCTTGACTAGTTGGATTAGGAGCCACGTACTGCCACGTGGGTACTTGCTTTAGTTGGTGGGTCGGTCGCTGAGCTGGGGCGGCAAGGCCTTGCCGTGGTCTTGTGGATATTCCCGACAAGAGCCTTGCCGGGGCCTTGTGAGCGCCCTCGGCAAGAGCCTTGCCGGGGCCTTGCGGGTGTCTTCGACACGGATCCTTGCCGGGGCCTCGTGGGCATCCTTGGCAAGGAGCCTCGCGGTCGTCTTGCCTTCTGGTTCTCATCTGGGCTTCGTAGGTTCTTTGTCTTCACAAAGATCTGCATGCCACCATGCAGGTGCCTCCCGAGCCTTGGTTCCAACGTTGTCGATGGTGTCGGAACCCTCAGGCTTCAAGGGTGGCTGTGATGGTTGCGTTGGGTGAGCTGCCCCGGCAAGACTCTTGCCGGGGTTGCGTAGGCCGCCCGACAAGGGTCTTGCTGGGGAAAAGCCCATCATCTTGCCTGACCTTCTTGCGCCTCTGTCTTGGCGCTGCTCTGGTAGTCTTGTATTTCTGCTTCCCTCCTCTGCCCTGCTAAGTGTGGCCTCAGGTGCGGCTCTGACTGCCCGTGCATAAGTAAAGGGGTATAAAAGAGAGCCCCTACTTTTGTACGCCGACAGGAGCCCCCGGGCCTAGGCCACAAATAAGCGCAACGTGTTGTTGGGCCGGGCCCAGAGCGGTGCGCGGGCATGCGGGGCGGAGTTTTACTGCGGTAACTTCTCCGCTGGTTGCGCTTCCCCACAACCCACGTTGAATGCGCGACGTGGGGGTCGTGCGTGACATGGGGGTCATGCATGGGGCGGTTGCTGCCTTCATGCATCACATCGTGGTAAATGGTAAAGAGGCGGCCCGCGCCTTCCCTATAAAAAATAGAGGTAGCCGTAGGGGCACGGCTCATTTACTAAGTGGACTCGGGTCTTGGCCATTATGGCACCCGCGCCCCATGATTGCGGGGCGCGAAACGGCCGTTCCACTTGCCATCTGAGTCCTGGATCGCCCGCCACGCATCCTCCATGCATCGGGAAGGGCAGGCGATGGACACAGAAGGCATGGGCTTTCACGCCGGGGCGGGGGGCCGGGCGCTGCTGATTGGGGTAGCGGGTCGGTCCCGCCTCCTTGTGCCTTCGGCGGCTGGATTGGCTGATTGGGGCGGTCGCCTTTAGGCTCGCTTGGCCTCGTCCCCTTATAAAAAGGGGGACGGACAGCGTTCTCCTGCATCCATCTTCTTCTACTCTCATCCCTTTCTTTCCCTTGTCATGCCGAGACGGCATGGTTGGGGCCGTCCTTCCGCGGAGGCGACCAGATCTTCCTCCCGCCAGAGAGCCGCGGATGTCAAGGAAGAGCCGAACGCTCAAGGCGAAGGTCATGCCCAAGGTAGAGGTGCCGGCTGGGGCCGCGGTCGGCGAGGCGGTCGAGGCAGAGGCAGGCGTGGACGGGGGACACCTGCGTCATCATCATCTCCGTCTCCATCTCCTCCGCCGTCTCCTCCTTCTTCGTCGGGCGGCCATGTCGGGGACACGGCGCTGGAGTTCATTCTGAAACTGCGCGAGCTGCCGCGCAGCCGTCTTCGTCTCCCCGAAGCGTTTGTGAGGGTGCTGGAGGTTGATTAGCCACCGAGGTTGAGGCTTCACATGAAGGGGTGTTGCAATGGCGACATGTGGGCGAACACAAGGTTCCCCGCCCCTCATGTGATGTTCCTCCGTCGGGGTTGGAAAACCTTCGTGCGTGCCCACTGCTTGATGAAGGGGCACGTCCTCTGCATCAAGTTAGCGGAGAGCGACCTGCTCTCCGTCAAGGTCTTCGGGCGCTTCGGGTACATGCTAGGGTGATGTGCGGAGAGCTCGGCTGATGACGAAAGCTCCTCCTCGAGCGACAGTGACCAGGAGGACAGCGACAGCGACGACGAGGGCAGCGGGCGTGAGGATGACGGGTCCGACTAGGCGTCGGACATACCGTCCCTGGGCGACGCCGGCAGCACCATCATCTGCATCGCCAGCTCCTTGAACTTCTCGGGGTCGCCTCCTTGGGCGGTTGGCGTGGGAAGGCCGGAGAAGACGAAGAAGGCGGGTGGCGGGCCGTCAAGTCGGAGTACGCAGGCACCGACGCCTTCATCGCGTATTGGCAGCCTGCTGCCTCATCTTTTGGCTCTTCTCCCGGCACCATCATCACCAGCCCTCTTCTGGACGGTCGCCGGGATGTTCTTTTGGTGTCTTCTGCTGCTCGTACCTTGCCTAGGCACTCCTTTTTCCCTTCCGCCATCTTGTTCCATTTCCTGAGGAGAGGGGCAAGAAAGGGATTACGGGCATCTTATCTCTTTTTAGTTTTTAAGCCTACGGGCCTTAGTAAAATTTAAACCTTGTAACCCCCTTGCTCATGTATGCATTCCGTATGAATTGTACTTGTTAACAACGTATTAATGAAGAGAAGGGTGTTTGCCGGGGTTTTTTTGTGTGCGTGGGCGAGGCCCACACCAAGGAACGAATCCTCGTTATGTTAAGATAAACATTGTAACCCGGCAACAGACCTTGCCGTCTTCCTGCTCTATAGCTCGACTACACTCACGCCCTTGGCGGAGGTAGGGGCAAAGTAGGATTAGGCCCTTCGCTCGTTCCCTTCCCACCGCACTACGACCAAGTTCCAGCCGAAAGTAAGGTTTTTTGGGCACGGGAAAGAGGGAGCAAGATGGTATAAGAGTGAGCGAAGTCTCGAACGTTTAAGTTTCATACGGAAATATAGAGTGGGGGATGAAAGACTTATCTGATTCTGCAGCACCCGACAACCTTGGCTTGCCATGGTCGGATCTTTGGATCTGCAGCCCCCGGCAACCTTGGCTTGCTGGGGTCGGAGCGTCGACCTGTTCTCTTTCTTCCAAACAGCTTAGTAGAAATGTCCATGCACCCTGCGAACGAAAGAGAATGGAAAGGAATAGAGAGATGCATACTCGATCTCTATGCTAGGGGTTAGTCGCCGCTAAGCACTATCAACCCTATCAAAGAGAGAGACTTAACCTAGCATGCATGCCAAAACTTAGGGCGCCAGCGCTTCATTTATTTATGCTCAGGGTCTGCGCCTGGCTTTGTACAAAGGGTTACATGCCTTGTCGGCGGCAAGGCTTGTCACTACAAAAAAATACACTTCCGTGATGATACGTGTTTGTCACAGTAGGTCGCGTTTTCTGTCATGCATGTACATCCATGACAATTTTATGACAGAATCAAGATAGTCATACCTGTGCCGTCGTAGAAGTGTTCCATGACATTACCAATATTATCATCACGGAAGTGTCCACTTCCATGATGATAAATCGCGCGTCACAGAAGTGCTTTCGTCAAGGGTGACCGACACGTGGCATCCACCTTAACGGAACGTCGTTAAGTTATCGGGTCCGGTTTTGGATCCGATAACCTGTTAACAGCCCGGACCAATGGGGATTTTCCACATGTAAAATCATCATTGGCTGGAGGAAACACATGTCAGCTCCGCGTTGGCACGCGAGATGCAACTATGATATGTTGACACGTGGACCGGCCCAAAAGTGGCCCATAAAGTTTAAATGGGTCGGCCCAACTAAAGGCCCCCAAGATTTTGCGGACCATAATGGGCCGTCCCAACTAAGGGCCCATGAGATTTTACAGACCATAATGGGCTGGCCCAACTAAAGGCCCACAAGATATTGCGGGCCATAATGGGCCGGCCCAGGTAAAGGCCCACAAGATTTTTGCGGGCATAATGGGCCGGCCCAGGTGAAGGCCCACAAGATTTTTGTGGACCATAATGGGCCGGCCCAGCTAAAGGCCCACGAGATTTTGCCGACATTAATGGGCCGGCCCAACTATAGGCCCACAAGATTTTGAGGACCCTAGTAGGCCGGCCCATTAACTGGCTGCCATGTTTTGGGCCAAATGCCGGCCCATATTTGATCCAGTCCATGAATGGCCTGCCACGTTTCGGGCCTAATAATGGCCCATATGAGATCCGGCCCGTTAAAAGCCTACCACGTTCTGGGCCAAATTACGGCCCAGATCAGGTCCGGGCCTTTAAGAGGCTCTGGGCTAAATTATGGCCCATATCAGATTCAACCCGTCAACTGGACGCTATGCTTTTGGGCCCACTTGCTAAAGGCCCATTTAGTAATTCAGCCTGATATTAGTTTCGAACTGTTAATGGCCCGTTTAACATTTCGGCCCTATATTAATTTCGGCCTGTTAAAAGCCCATCATATAGTTGGGCCTAACTACGGCCCGGTTTGCATCCGACCTGCTCGCAGCCGATAATCTGATTGGGCCAAACAAGGACCGAGACAATTTTGGCATGTTAAAAGCCCGTGATTTGATTTGCACAATCATGGGCCAGGGTCCATTTTGGGCTGCTGCCGGCCCGTGAGCTGTTCGACACGTTTCAGGCCCAACCTACTTCTCAGCCTCCTAAAAGCCCATTGATTTTTCTTGCGAAAAGAGGGCCGACGGTTTACTCGGCCTATTAAAGGCCCGAATCTTCTAGTGGGCCAGTTTACATTTTGGCCTTTTAATGGACCAAGATGACGAGGCCCATGATGCGGATCATACATCATGATTACATGAAGGCCCGATTATGTACCGTAATTTTACGGTTTGGCCGGTTTACTGCGAAGATAGGATATATATACAGTAAAATAACTGCAGCATCGTGAATAAGAAAAAACCTAGACTATACAATAAAGAAATTATGGCATATTACATCCACTTGGCATCAAAGTTCGCCACTATGATAATAAAGCACAAGCAGACAATAGATTACATATACTGGGCATCAAAGATCGCCACCAGTGCAAATAAATACGCTGACAAAATAATATACAAAACCGATAGCAGTTCAATAGAGTTTAAGAAAGGTTAGCCCTGCTGGGGAGCTGCAGCGCAAGCAGCTGAGCAAGCTGATAAGACTGCGCTTGTTTAACACTTATATTCACCTCACTCTGAAAGATAAACAAGCAGACAGATGACAGGTTTTGCACATAAAAGTATCAGTGCTGACAATTCATCACATTTCTTACTGACGAATAAAGTGACACAGTTTAAAATTGCATTAACACAATATGGTATTGTTCAGGTCAAGACATGGCAGGAAATGACATTGTGAAGGAGTTGGTAGTTTCACGGCACCACTGGATTACAGATCAAGAACTCATAAGTATCAATGGTTAGTGTGTTGTCAATTTATCCCATTTCAGATTGGCAAATAAAGAGACGGTTTAAATAATAGTAGAATGATATGACATTGTTCATAGTTAAGACATTGCAGAATATGACATTGTGCTGTAGTGGGTCGGTTCACCACACTACTGGATTGCGGATCAAGAACAGAAGCATACATGCAGTGCAAAAGAAGATCACTTGCTCTGTATAGTTTAATTTACATGGTATGAAGAAGGAACTTGGTTGTACAACTGAAAACTTAAATTGAGAAGGACAAACTTTTGTTTATGAACTACATAATAAACTTTTAACATGCAATTTGATGCAAACACCAAAAATAAACAGCTGTTGCAGTCATGCCTAACCAAATATACACAACAAAGCTTGAAGTCTTGAGAAGGACAAACTTACATTATTGGTGAAGACATGCTCTATAAAGCCCTTGTCCATGCTGATGGGGGGGGGGGCAATTCAAGAAGTTTACCACAGAATCTTCTTCATAAGCATTGCCTTTATTCTACATTTTGTTAAGAGTAAATATAGATGTGATAATATAAGAAAAAATGGAGAATATTTAAGATAAGATGAAGAGTGATGCTACATAACCAAGTAGCTATAAATGTAAGTATAGCGATACAGGCAAAAGGTACATCCAAGAGCAATGCAAAGCTAAACTTCTTCAGTACCATCGGTTTTATCCAACCTTATGGTAAGAGTAAATATAGATCTGATGTGTAGAAAATGGAGGGCAAAGGAAAATAAGCTGCAGAGTGATGGTACATGAACAACTACATGTCAATATAAGTACACTGATAAAGGACAGTAAGTACTTAGAAGAACAATGCAGAGCTAAAAAATTTCATTGGCATTGGATATATTCTACACTAATGTAACCATTTATACAGATCCAATAATTTGGAGTGAACAATTGATAAGCAAGCTATCATGCATATTGCTATCACATAATGAACCAGGTATGTATGCAAGTATAGTGATACAGGACAACAGGTACTAACAAGAGCAAAGCAGCGGGCAGCATATTTGCGATATCATGTCGTTCTTTTCAAACCGGAATTCTTCTTTGAGCAGATTTCCTGCAAAAAAGATCCGTAAGGCACATGCGGAAAAGTAGAAGTTCAAATTGTCATGTGATTTCATAGACAGTACCTCATCCTGGGAACGAGTCCAGTGCATAACAAGGTTTTTCCATCCAATGTCTTCTAGATTTAGCACAGGAGACTTCACCGGAAATTCGTTTATAGACTTGCCATCAAAATGTGATTTCCTCAGGTAACACCGATACTGCTGCAATGCTTCCTTGAAAAGCACAAGCAAGCTTTGCTCGTCATGACTATCTAGATTGACCCTCGCCCACTTACAACAATGTAATGTAAATCATTGATGTGTTCAATAAGCACACAAAACAGGAAAATAATAACCATGAATAATAGCACTTACACGTAAGTTGGACAGGAAGATGTGAAAATGGTGTTTGTCTTCACTATAATCTTCCCATGATGGGAATATATGCACATAGTCCCTAACAACATTGGAATCATTGTCTTTTAAATTGGGAATAACTGGAATGGGGTTCCAATCTGCAGGAATTGGCTGTCTCTGCAGTTGGGATAGGTCTTCGGCCAGTGGACTTACTGTACTTTTTGCTGGAGTGGGATTTTTCTGTGGTACGGCTGGTGCTATGGCAACTGAAATCGGTATACCTTTTGCTGGAGTGTAGGTCCTGTGTGGTGGGGTTAGTGGTGTGGCCAGTGAAGCATGGGTACAGTCTGCTGGAGTCGGTCCTATGTTTTGTGTCACTGGTTGTACAGCCAATATAAGTGGGGTGCTGTCTGATTTCTCCGACACCACCACGTTTTTCAAGGACTTTGCTGGTGCTCCTTCAGGTTCGGCAATCACCCTCTTCCTTTTTGATGTCTGATGCACAAGAACAGCATTTGAGTGAAAAAACATGGTACGATGACAGATGGAATATGTATTGATAATGGATGGGCATGGCATCTCGACATATATGATGAGTAAACTAAGTAGATGGCGGTGCAACAAAGTAGAAGAAATGCAAAACAACATATGCAAGATACGCGCAATCAATAAAACCTTGCCAAATTAGAGCAGGCACCTTGATGGGTGAACAGGACATGACATCTGCCTTTGACTCCCGGAGGTTAGAATAGTGATTAGGATCATATTCTGAACAAGAATCAACAGGTGGGGAGCGTATGAGTTTCATTGCATCCAGAATGGCACTCAATGCCTTGGTGCCAATTTTGTAAGCCATTGCAGTGTTTAGCTTCAAGAGTGGACTGCTGCTAGTGCGACACAAAGCAGCTACACAGATCATAGTGTAGATATAACGGGAAAACTGTAAGCATGAGAGTAAAATCAGCAAAGTGGAACTTGCTGGAATATATGTGCTAGTATTGCCGGTACGGCTAGAAAGGCTTCGGATACCAGCTCTCTTCAACTGAAGGTGCGGTACTGTTAATATCAGTGTAACTCTCAAAGGCGACACAGCTCCCCGGATTTCATTGCTATTCTTATAGGATTCAAGTGGGCAGGCCACTACAAATCCTATTCCCATGTTTACAAAATCCTATGAATCAAAGCGGCCTGAAGAGTTCAAAGTGTCCATCACAACCGACCATATAGACCTCTACATTGCAAATGTCCCTGCTCATCTTCACTACAAGGAACATACTGTACTACTATCATACTCCCTCCGTTCGAAAATATAAGTCTTGGTAGAGATTTCCACTATGGATCACATACAGATGTATCCAGATACATTTTAGAGTGTAGATTCACTAATTTTGCTCCATATGTAGTCCATGGTGGAATCTATACAAAGACTTGTATTTAGGAATGGAGAGAGTACTTATTAAAGAAGAACGGAAGAGGAACATGCTAAAGAAGAGCAAGCAGCTTTTGGATAATAAAATGTTCGTTGCGCAGTGCCCACACATGATGAACCAGAGCGCATTAAGAAAGCAACTCCCTGTTGTCTCTCTATATATGGTGCACGTGCTTTTCGAAAGTAAAGTAGGAACATTAGCTAACCAATTAAATGTTATCTATTTTAGTAATATCAACATCATATCAGATTCGTACTTGAGCAACAAGTTTGGAATTATGAGTGGCACATTGTTTAGCTTGATGGATTCAGGAGCAGTGCTAAGCAGGTACGATGATGGTACTGAATATAAAGGCATGTCTGCATGCAAGTCGTGTGACTTTTGTCATTTGGGTCTGTCGACCATTTCAGGCGGTTGGATGAAAATCCTACGTCTCCTAACCCTTCTTCTTCCTCGTCTCTGATTCTTCCCATACAGGACATCGCACGGGCCGCTGACCGGACCACCGGCCCCCACCGCCTGTGTTCCTCCGCCACCCCACCCCCACCCCTGCCCCCACCCACGTCGAGTTTTTTTCATTGGGAGAGGCCCCACCACCGCCCCCCACAACCACCGTCCCCACCCGAGCCCTTTCGTTCCCACCGGCGAACTCCGGCGAGCTCTGAAAAATCGACTGACCCAATTTTGAAATTTAGTCTACTGTGATTTAACTAGTGTGGAATATAAAAGGGGAAAACCATAAGCATTGGGAGTATAGTGTTGAGCATGCCATGGCGGATCTGAAGGTGCAAACCGGACAAAGGCAACTTCGGAACCAATGTTTGCTTTCAACTAGCAAGTAAGTGATGGACAAGCAATCGGAGTAAAGCAGTAGCGATCTATTTTCTTGCTGCGATAAATAAGTTGAGCGGATACGAAAGAGTACCGCCTCTGGTGCAGTGCCGTGTATGCATCTGCTGAGAATTTGACGGTGCTGTGGTAGCGATGGCTGTCGGCGGCATGGAAGCAGATCTAGGAGGGTAGACGGTGGCGGCGGGGCGCGGTGGATGAGACGGTCGTAGGAGCGGCGCCGGCAAGTTGGACGATGGCGGGGATGAAGCGAGAGGACGGGCTGCAAGGATCCTGGTCCGAAGCCGTGGATGAGAGAGGTCGATCTCTTGTAATGGACGGCGGCGTCGGGGTATCATCTCTGGCATGGTGGAGGAGGACGGCGGTGGATGGGGTGGCAGACGGAGGAGGTTGGGGTGGAGAGGGTGTTTTGGTGCCCATGGAGTACGAATGGGGAAATGGAGGTAGAGAGGAAGGGGGGAACCATGTCTTCAGGGCGCACTTGTCTCAAATGCGAGGAAATTTACAAAGTTAGCCCCGTTTTAAATTTTCTACATCACAGCAATATTAGTCGGTTGGGGATAGGATGGTAATCTTGCATACACCGAATATTTGCCGACGAGTGTTTGTTTTTGGCGCCCACCGTGTATGAATCGAGGAGGGAGTCGATTTCGGTCGAGGACACACTGTGTTTTGGCGCCCACCATGTATGAATCTGGGTGAGAGGCGGTTATGTCACGTTTGAGTGAAATTACAAACCTACCCCTATCGAAACCTATAGAAATCGAGCAGATAGGCTTTGCGTGGCAGGGATAGGCGGTAGTAATTTCCATCTCATAGATTTTGGTTTCGGGCGGTTACTGCGACTTTCCCAGCTTCGTTCAAATTTTGCAGAGTGCACGTTTACCGTGCCAACTCAATTCGAATCCCGTTTGTATTCTATTTTTTTCAGGCGGGATCCATTTTCGATTGGAATAAATTCTATATACATCATTTTTTTATATGTACTTTCAAAAGCACAACAAAGAATTCTGCTCCTTTATATGTATAATATGATTTACAAATACAATGATCTCAAAATCATATGGTTGAATTCAAAAAATTAAACCAAACTATCTTCTACTAAAATGTATGGATCAGTAATATCCACATATTAAATAACATAGATGCGCGTGAATTCATATGAGTATGCATGTTTGATAGATCAATTTTGGTTCGAGTATGGATTACATGTATCATCATCTCGAATTCAAATATTTGAATCCCTTTTATGTTCACTCCTTTCACGCCCATCACTCTCACATGCATGCTCCTTCATGTAGCTATCACTCTCTTTTCTCTAGCTCACCCGCACGCTCACTTCATGTTTCTCCTATCCTCGCAAACATGGTCTCTCGACGTCTCCCTTGAGAAGTGTCACACTCTCCCTATCATTATACATTACACGGTTTTCATTATCTCTCACGTCTCTACCGTTCTCTCGTATCACTAGGTACCTAAGCTTTCTTTTTCATCGCCACACACACAGTCTCCACTCGTCTTTCACTTTGTCTTTCCCTCTATGGGATTCTCTCACACACCCTATATGTCTCTAGATATGACTCATACCACCAAAATTACTCTCTCTCTCTCTCCTGTAGACACAACATTTGTTGCGGTCTCCTTTTCATCTCCACCCCAGACTGAGATTATTCATTTGTTTACTAATCAGACAAACTCCCCCTCCCTCTCTCTCTCTCACACACACAACTCCTGCTTCCAATCCCCTTCCCGACTACCATCTCTCTCTCTCTCACACAAAACTCTCGATTTTGCACCCCGACTTGTATTTCTCTCACAAACATTTATCGACTAGCCTCTCTATAGGTTTATGCACCCGCACACTCGTGCTTCCACTATCGCATACATGTCTCTCTCCCGCTCCTTGTATCTATGTAGACTTTTCTTCCCTTCTTGAGACACGCCCTCTCGATCGTGCAACCACACACTATCGCCTCATTTTAAGCTGATACCTCTCGCACACACACTATTTGTGTCTTTGTCACACATGCACTCCGTCCTCCTCCTCTCTCCCTCTCTCTCTCTCACACATGGGCTTTTTGCAACAACTAGCAAGATGCCCATGCGTTGCACGGAACATCAAGATGCATTTGTATGAGTAGTTTATCTTGTGGGAGAAAAGTATGAACGAGGGAAGGCCTTATTTGCAAGTGTGGAGAGGGTGTGGGTATCTTTTTGCAAAATTGCCATAGTTTCCTTCCTATCCGCCAGATATAGATCGGACGGCCTATATTGCAGGATGGCAGGCACACGATCATCACCGACTATGCTTTTTATAAGAGTAGGAATAAAAAACAGAGTTGGTGATGATGGTGGGCCTGCCATCCTCCAATATAAGCCGTCCGATTTATATCTGACGGATAGGAAGGAATCTATGGCAATTTACCCGCAATCCTCTCCACATTTGCAGATAAGGCCTTCCCTCATTCATCCTTTTCTCCCACAAGATCTTGATGTTCCGTGCAACGCACAGGCAGCTTGCTAGTAAGAGTAGAAATTAGACATATACCACTTCTTGAATCTTGGAACCAACAATATTCCTCCCTTATCTCACCAAAACCGCCAAAGGAATATATTTTAAGTGAAACATAACATATTTTTAGTGATATACGTATTTCAAAACTAGACTTTTTTTTATCAAATCGGTGAATATGTATTAATCTACTCTGATCGTGTGGCAACGCATTGGCACATTGCTAGTAGTTATTATAATTTTTTGGGAACCAGACAAACGGTGGAGTACATATACGACGAGAAGAGGTGCAAGCACGCAGTCGGTCTCTCGCTGTGTCGCACACATGAGTGTTATGTAAAGGCAACATTAACAAATAAACCCTAAAACCCTAGGTGCACGATTGTTGCATTCGCCGGTACCGGGTACTTGGTGGAGCGCACCTTTGTAGGAACAGTCAGCTCACGTGATAATTTGATCCGTAGGAGTTGATGGTCGGGACGGTCAGGACCACAGGTGAACGGCTTGGAGGCGGTGGCTCGCCAGTTGCCACAGATCGAATAGCCACGTTTAAAATATCATTTTTAGCAGGGTTAAGAGTTCCGGTTTTCAATGGCGCATTATAAATACTAAGTAGTTTTTAGAACGATTGGTATGGAGCAAAAATGGAATTCATAGTACTACGTACCTCCTTGGCGTATGGTTGTATGGGTTTATCTTGCGAGATGTTGAACCTGGTAGTTCTAGGGCAAATACTATGGTTTAGATTTAGATGTTGGTTTTCAGTAATGAAAATCGGAAGGGGGAAACCCTTCTTTGATTAGAAAAAACTACTACCTCCGTTCTGGTTTACTAGTCCCCATCGTATTTTGGGTCAAAGTTTGTCCACGAATTTTACTTGTAAAATGTGAATGGAAAACGAGATTTTGTTATACCCAAACAAAAAAGGACTGGAGGGAGTGATTGCTCTGACACGGATGCGACCTCTCATAGCGCAGGCATTGAACCGGCGCGCCGGCCAAGAGGGCCCCACTCGCTGCAGGCCCGGCTGAACACGCCTCCTCGCCGCATGCAACCGGCTTCAGACTGCACCGCCTGCCTTCATTGAATCCGCACGTGTGCCGGCAACACGTCCTTCCGCGAGCCGGCCGGGATTTCAGAACACAAAAATTATCAAAATTTAATTAATTATACATGATCTTGACTTGTTGTGCTCGCACTGGTAGCAGGAACTAGAGGGTTTTCTTTATTTATAACTCTCCTCAATTTTTTTGGCTTTGAAGTGAATCATGGTTGTGGACATTATGTATGAATGTGCAGATATCTGTGAACATGAGTTTGATGTGGAAGTTGAACTTGGAATGTCGGGATTGCGCGTGAACTATACCATGTCCAATGCTTCGTCTGCTATTGTTTGGAAAGTAATTGCTGTTATTACATGACCCGAAAAAAAAATTTGTGCCACATCAGTAGATGCACGGACATCACAACAGGCATGCTGACTGGATAAACATTTGAACCGAGCTATTATGAAGGAAATTTTGTATTGACAACAATTTTAGATAGCAGGAGACGCCTAGCCTGCTCTGCCTCTGCTAGCTTATTTCTGGCTTCTTCCATCTCTTCTTTGGCATGGGTGAAGAGAGCATATGATTGCTCTTTTTGCTTCTTCAGGAACTCAGCAACATTCTCAAGGGCTGCTGCACGCTTTCTTTCAGCCTTTACTAGAGCCACGAGGACACGAACAACTGACGACTCCACCTAGCATGTGTGTAATCCAGCATCATCTGGGAGTTTGCACCTTGTGTCTAATCCA
This sequence comes from Aegilops tauschii subsp. strangulata, assembly GCF_002575655.3. Lineage (NCBI taxonomy): Eukaryota > Viridiplantae > Streptophyta > Magnoliopsida > Poales > Poaceae > Aegilops > Aegilops tauschii. Next base: position 154,183,847 of record NC_053036.3, read on the forward strand.
GCATCATTAGGAAACCGGCACCTTGTGTGTAATCCAGCCTCATTTTGGAAACATGATCTTGAGGTTGACCTTACTTCCCTCCTCGCAGGAACTGCATCCTGACATGAAGTTACTTCTTTTTTAGATCAATACTCAGAGCAACCCAGATCCATTTGGTAGAAGCCAGATAAACAGAACTGGGAGAAGTGAATTCAAAAGGAAAAAATATAAAAACAGACTACAAGGTGAGAACACCCACTTCCTACATCAAGCTAAAAATGAAAGCATTAGGACGATTAAGACTCTTCTTATTACACATAGAAGAACACGAGGCTTAAGAGAAACAGAAACTACAACATATACACATCGAATAACACGAGGCTAAACGAAAGTAGTTGAAAGGGTGTTACTTACCAAAGCTCGTATTACAGGTTCGGTGCAGCTCCTCTTTAACTTGCCACGCTCCTTGAAGATGTCCCTATTATCCCGTGTTTGGTCTTCATTGGTCCTCTGCATGTTCGCACTCGTGGTTTTAAAATCTCAACATGGCAAGAAAAATATACTACTAGTAATACTCGCGCATCTTGTGGGCGACATTAAAGCACTCGTCTGCCATGTTAGAGCATCTCCAACAAAATCGCAACGCGCGGCGCTTTAAAAAAGCGTTTACCGTGCTGAGATCGAGAAGTAGAGATAGAGAGTAGAGACTAGAGAGTAGAGGATAGTTCTCAGCATAGATAGATAAAAAATAGATTATTCAACTACTCCTCGTCGTCCGACTCCTCCTCGGTGATGTTCTCCTCCGACGTCTGACTGTAGGCATGAAGATACCGATCGTCGTCGGATTCCCAGGGCAACGCTGCTCCTAGCCTCAGGTTGAATTGAGCGTCCGCTTTTCGCCTACGCTTGTCCTCGCGATAGGCGACTCGCTCCGCCCTCCTCTTATCCCTCTCCGCCCTCCTTTGCGGGTAGAACTCGCGCTTGTTGATGATGTCATGCGGGAAGCATTGGCGCCACAGCACCATGGCTTCCTCGTCCATCTCGGCGGTGCCGAGACGGTGCTCCCGCCTCCGGTTGTCGCGATGATCCTCGTCGGTGATAAGCCGCGGCAGAGGCGCGAGATCCTGTGCCCGCTCCCGCGTCGGCACGTTGGGGAAGTTCAATGTTCTATGAGGCCACCGGAGGCGCCACGCCACCGCGTCGTACGCGCGGGCGGCCTCATTGGCGGTGTCGAAATTTCCAAGGCCGAGGCGCATCCTGTGGAACCGGATCTCGACGGAGAAGCCGCCGGAGGGGCACGCGCGGACGCCGTGGCATTCCCAAGTTTCCCGGCGACGCGATGCCATGGTGGCGCGGCGGTGGCGAGGCATAGAGCAGGGAGAGAGCGGTGGCAAGGCACAGAGCGGTGGGAGGGCGTTGGATTTTATAAAGCATGCCGGACGATGCGCGCCAAAACTAGCGCACGCCCGGCCGCTGTTTCCCGCACGCACGCAATCATTTCCCGACGTCTCTGCTATCTCTACTCTCTTCTCTACTGTTATATTTATTTTATATTTAATATTTATCTCTACTTCTCTACTCTCTACTTTTTTCTTATAAAAAATAGAGTTGGTGATGATGGTGTGCCTGCCATCCTGCAATATAGGCCGTCCGATTTATATCTGACGGATAGGAAGGAAACAATGGCAATTTTGCAAAAATATACCAACACCCCTCTCCAGATTTGCAAATAAGGCCTTCCGTCGTTCATCCTTTTCGCCCACAAGATAAACTACTCATACAAATGCATCTTGATGCGTGCAACACATGGGCATCTTGCTAGTTCTAAAAAACTTTCCATCATTTGCCACACTACTGGTTGCAGATGAAAAACCTACCCAAGCATAGCACGATACAGGAGCGACGCACAATTAAAAGCTGATATTCTATTGGACAATGGAGGCTATAACCAATTACTTTTACGGGAACAATAGCACCCAGGAAATTTGAAGGGTAGGTACGAACAAAATTGGAACTGCACATGTACTGCTAAGTGATTCAATACACACATTACCAATCGAGGAGGAGAACGATGGTCGCGGCGGCCTTGGTGAGTCATGGTCGGCAACGGGAGTCAGTTCATTGTCCACGACGGTGGTGCTTCTGCACTTGGCGTCGGCTTCCGGGAAGCAGACCTGAGTCCGTGGAAGACGGTGCCGGGGAAGAGGCTCCGTGTACGACGACGACGGTGGACCGGCTCCAGTGCGACGTACGAGGTCGTCGATGAGGCAGATGCGCTGCGGTGGACGAGTGCACCGATGTAGAAGGGGAGGAGCATGAAGGCTGCGGTGCCGTGGAGAAGTCTATTTTGTGGTGGGGATAGAAAATGGGGAGTATTCAGGTGTACTACTCAGGGTGCCGGGGTGGAGTTGGCTGGGTAGGGTGAACCTGAAGTTACGAAAACAGCCCCGTACCAACCGTCATCCGTAGGCCTCTTCCGAAGGCTATGATGGTAACTTCCCACAGCTCGAATCAGGGTCGCGGGAGATTTTCCCGCCGACCTCAAAATTTTGTGACACTGAACTCCCCGTGTGGCGTGTTGGGTGATTCGGCTAAGCAACTAGCGAGTAGTACTAGTAAACACTGCATATTAGGTTTGACGGAAGTCAAACTTCCTAAAGTTTGACCAAGTTTATAGAAAAATATAAACATTAACCATAACAAATATGTATGATGTGAAAGTACATTCAATAATGAATCTAATGGTATTTATTTCTTATTGTATATGTTAATATTTTTTGTTATAAGCTTTCTGAGAGTTTACAAAACTTGACTTTGATCAATGCTAATACGCGGACTTAAATAAAAACGGAGGGAGTACACATTTGTTTTCTTAGTATGTAGTGAATTAATCATTTGTTGAAATTGAGAAATAAATATATTAGGCTACTGACTTCGAATGTAATGGTCTATACAATTCAATAGTTACAATCATTGTCGAATTCCAAGATGTATATGAGGTCTATAGTACTTCACAACATGCTCAAACTCACATAATCCCAGTCAAATGACAATCAAAATGCATTTCATAGTTATTACTTTGTAGGATGCAACAAAACCAACAATAACTCTACATCAGCCATTATAAAAGCAACATTTTGAACATATCCCAATGTGTGAATGAAACGTGCAGAGAGAGCTTGCGAAGATGGAGCACATAGGGCGGGAAAGATTGTATGTATGTGGACGAGAGAGTAGGAGACAAACCTAACGAAACAGAGAGAGAGAGAGAGAGAGAGAGAGAGAGAGAGAGAGAGAGAGAAAGGAAGAAGTTAGGTCTGTGAGAAAGATGGAGACATGTAATATATGTGAGATGCGTGTGCATCTGGATTCTGTACACGTGGAAGGAGAAGAGACAACAAGTTTGATGAGAGAGCTGGAAAAACATGGACGAGAGGGGAAGGATCTCGTGGGTTGAGGGATTGATAATTTTGTGCGGGGGAGAGAGGGATTGGTAATTTTGTGTGAGAGAGAGAGGGTGGGGGGAGGAGTCAGTCAGCCGTCGTCACATCATCCTGCTTCCAAATGGCCCTACATTCTCTAGCGCAGTGTGGTTGCCGTCTTCAATCTCCTCGATGCCCTCTTTCAAGATTGAGGTGTTGTGCATGCTGGGGTGCAGAGAAGCACAAGAGAGAGTGGTCGCCATATAACCTTGGATGGGGATGAATTGTGTGCCCGGGGGAGGTGGTGTGTGTTGTGCGTCAGATATTGAGAGAAAACAAACCTAAGGAGAGAAATGTGTGTATGTGACGGAAAGCTACATGCTAAACAGGGTATTCATGAAGAGATTGTGCGAGCGAGATAGAGAGCGATGTGCGGGCCTTGAGATGGGCACGGGCCGGGTGAGGGTGTCAAAATGTGCGCGTTGATGCATGTGTTACATGCGATCGTGCGAGGGACGGATGAATCGAGAGAGAGAGATGGTTGTTGTGTTACGGATGCTCCTCTCTCTCTCTCTCTCTCTCTCACACACACACACACACACACACACAAGTAAAATAGAAGACCGTTCTCTCATGTATACACAACGTATCGGCATCTGTCTATGTCTCACTCATGCATGATCATTTGCACATTCACACCTCTCTATGTCTCTTTCACACGCACACCGTCTCCACATTGCCCTTCCGCCACAACACACATATGGACACATACACACGTTCTCTCTCAGTCACACACACAAAATCAGTATTAAAAAAACTAGGGCGCACCTAAAACGCCCAAATCCAAATAAACACGAACTGGAGCTAAATTCAAATATATGGAAATATTGTAGCGTCAAGAACTTTTCTAGGAAAAAAAGTTGAGTAATATTCGGGGATTGTTTTCACACACACAAAAAGTTCGGTGGATGTCCTTCGAGCGCGACACGGTGACACACCGTTCGATCGACTGCGCGGCTGCGGTTCACGCGCTTGCACAAGATTCCGTATCGTGGTTGTGGTAACTAATAAAAGCGATGCCTAAGTCTAATGTTGACATGTACTAGTATGGTTTTCTTTTAAGTTTGACCAACCCTATATAAAACTAAACTATGCTCCCATATGCGCACTCATCAATATGCCGCCGGCGCCGTTGCGCATGCTGGCGCCTGCTGTCGGTGTCAAAACTGGCGGATCTCGGGTAGGGGGTCCCGAACAGTGCGTCTAAGGTCGATGGTAATAGGAGACAGGGGACACGATGTTTACCCAGGTTCGGGCCCTCTCTATGGAGGTAATACCCTACTTCCTACTTGATTGATCTTGATGAATATGAGTATTACAAGAGTTGATCTACCATGAGATCATAATGGCTAAACCCTAGAAGTCTAGCCTGTATGACTATGGTAATGAGTATATCTCTTCCGGACTACACCCTCAGGTTTATATAGACACCGGGAGGATCTAGGGTTACAAAGAGTCGATTACATAGGATGGAATCTTCATAGTTGATCGCCAAGCTTGCCTTCCACGCCAAGGAGAGTCCTATCCGGACACGCGTACAGTCTTCGGCCTTCGTGTCTTCATAGCCCATCAGTCCGGCCCATGGATAATAGGCCGGACGCCCAAGGACCCCTTAGTCCAGGAGTCCCTCAGTAGCCCTTGAACCAGTCTTCAATAATGAGGTGTTCGGCACACAAATTGTCTTTGGCATTGCAAGGCGGGTTCCTCCTTTAATGATTTCCAAGTAATCTATTCAACCGTAGATTCAATGTCACTCCCCTCGGCTTCTGCGCGTTAATAACCCCATCTTCCACGTGTCAAGCGAATGCGGAAGGTCAGGGTATTTTGCAAATAACACCCCGTTCAGGCCAGGAAGAGCACCTATTTAAAGAGATCGGATCTTAGATCCATTCGCATCCCGCGGAGAAAATCCCCAAAGACTACTAGGAGAAGCCATTCCAACATGGCTAGCATTCCCAGTTCCTCCTCCGACTCAGAGAGAGGCGAGTGGGAGAGGTGGTCGGTAGCCCACAGTGAATTAGAGAAGCTGCAAACGCAGGGATTTCTCCCCCTGCAGATCTGGTTCCCGTTCGAGCAGGGCTAGTCTCCCTTAACAGTGAGACCCAGGCAGAGGATTTTCCCAATCCATACGGGGGAGCGAGTGTGTTTCGTCCCTTATCTGCTAAGGGGCGTTGGGTTTCCAATCCATCCATTCCTCCGGGGGCTTCTGGAATACTATGGCCTTCAGCTGCAAAACTTTACTCCCGCCTCCATTCTACATATTGCGGGCTATGTCGCTTTTTGCGAACTGTTCCTCGGCATTGAGGCCCATTTCGAACTGTGGAGAAAGTTGTTCTGTCTTGTCCTGTGCAACCACAAGGGGTCAATATTTGAAGTGGGCGGAGCAGAAGTATGGTGCGTCACCGATACCGGATACCTGTCTGGCACACCAAGGAAGGTATCTGAGGAATGGCCTTCCGAATGGTTCTATATAGAGGATGTCGCTCTTCCCGACCCAGTTCGCAAGGGTCTCCTGGAATTTGCAAGCATTCCGCTGAAGAAACATCACAGCTGGCATCCCCGAAGTCTTGAAGAGGAGGACAATGCGGAAGTTTATCAGCTCCTGGGCAAGATAAAGATGCTTGCCCAGTCCGGATTTACAATAGTTGAGGTAATGGCGACCTCCATAGCGCGAGGGGTTCAGCCACTTCAATATAGAGGGCTCCCAATGTGGCACTACAATGGGGAGGATGATGCCTCCCGCTGTGGTCGGAAAGGTCCGGACACCCCTGCCGCTCTAGCCAAGATACTGGCCGAGCTGTTCAAAGGGGAGGAAGAAGAATTTCTCCGCATCAATCACAGAGACGGGTACTCCATGTACAACCCTCCCACTTGGGTAAGTCCTAACCCCTTTGCTTTTATTCACTCCGCTCTCTTAGCCATTTTTAATGAATTCCTAATCCATTTATTGTGAATCAACACTGGCGGAAGGTAACCGAGGGGCTTAATAGCCCTGCCCCACAGCCGGAGAACCACAACCGGGAGCTTGATCCCGGGTTTGAAGAGGACCCGGATATATTCGTGGTACTCGCGGAAGGGGTGTTTTACCAGGCGAGCTATGACGGCACGGAAGTGGCCATCGTCGCCGATTATCCTGGTCTTCTTCCAGCTTCCCACGTAAGTAATTAGGAGAAATCCCTCTCGAAAGAGTTTCCTCGCACTGCCTCACCCACCGCACTGTCTCATGCTTCAAAGGGGTGGCGTTCAGCACGTCATGCTACGCCGGGGACGATCCCAAGGAGAGCGGCTCCCGCACCGAGCAAGGCCTCGAAAAGGAAGGTCAGCGAAGACAAGGCCGGTCCTTCGTCGAAGAGGTACGGATTTGAAGGTATGCCTTAGCAGTCGTACCCAACCGTGATTGTTATGTTGGTCCTGTATCAGGAAGAAGGTTCGCCGAACTATGTCCGGGGATCTGGCCGGTCGCACTCCCAGCAACCGGGATTTAGATCCTACCGGAGAGGCAGGGGCCGCTGTGGGGACAACGCCGGACTGTCCTTCGCCCGAGGGTTCGGAAGATATGTCCGTTACCAACTCGGAAGTAGAGAGCGCCATGAATCATTGGCGCTGCAGTGCTGTCTTACGAGACCCCAAGTTCTCGGAAAAGGCATTCAATGCCTTCAGCTCAGCTGACGCATACATCCGAGCTGCTCGAGATGGGCTTAGAAAAGCCACAAAGCAATATTTGACAGATGTGCAGGTAAGTTTTCTTTGTCCGAAAAAGGATAACCATATGCCCATAGCCCCAGAGACTAAAAGCAGTTGGTACAATTGATTTAAGGATCATTGTATAACCAGGTCCTTACAGAGAAGAACGACCTGCTAGCCCAAGAGCTGGAGCAGTGTCGGGCACAGCTAAATGCTGCTACCGCTGAACTGGAAAACTCCAAGAAGGCGTCTTCTGGTAACATTCCCTCCATCGAGGAACAATAATTGTATACCAACTGTACTAATACTGTTGCTGATCGCATAATAGGATCACCGGATCAAGTTGAAGAGAAGTTGAAGATCGCCCAAGCGGGAGAGAAAGAGGTGAAAAGGCTACACGCCGCAGGCGAGCGTGTCCTGACCCGAGTCAGAGGGGAGAAAAACAAGCTTCAAGATTCCAACAATGCATTGAGTGAAGAATTGAAACATGTGCGGGCCCAGCTAGCCGACTCCGTGAAGGAGAACAAGAAGTTGCGGGGCGGCATATTCAGTATGTGCCTGAACTACCCTTAAAGTAGTTCGGAGATAAATGGAACTGATATAGTTATGATTGCAGGTATATTGACGGGCCGTCCCGAAGAGGAGGTGTCCGAATCATCAAGTGATCTGACGCAAGGGCTGTCGCAAGTGCATGAACAGGCTCGGGTGGCGATCCGGAGTGTTGCCAAGGCCCTATGGCCATTCGCCTCCCCTCCAGGAAGCATGGAGAAGCCTGTAGAGCTGTTCAAGGGAGCGCGTCAGCGTATCCGACTATGGAAGATATCGGCCTGCCGAGAGGGTGCGCGAGAGGCCTGGGCCATGGTGAAAACGCGATATACCAAGCTGGATCCAAATCACATGGCCCGTGTCGGACCACTAGGGTCAAATGGGGAAGAAATTCCCGTTAGTTTAGTATATGACCAAGTAGAGGTTGCCGCCAAATATTCCCAACAGGATTGTAAATTAGACCGCCTGTTGGACGGTGTAGAGGAGGAAGTGTTTGAGTCCAAGTGACTATGTACATTCCTTGATATATGTAACTCTAGCTGAATTGTATAGCATTTGTCATGGCAGACCATTTCACTTCAACCTCCGGACCCGAAGGTGCGGAGTGTTTCCGAATACCCGCGCGGCCGAATAGACTGTGGTATGTGTGGAAACTAGGCGTAGGGGTCATAGTTGCTTGAAAAGACAAGTTGAATCCGGCTAGTTGTGTTATATTACATTGAGATTGTAAGAAACATCTTCCAGAGAGAATAGTTCCGTTAAGGGTTCCTTTCCCTGGGTGTGCATGCATTAGTGTACATGTCCGAATTGTGATGTGACAATCATAGTGTGTATAACTTCTGTGGGTTCACAATGGAGTGAATGCAAAAAACATCTTCATTTCACCGACCGAATATTCCCTTAAGAACGCTAGCTTTCGGCTTCACCCAGCCTGAGGTACACATCCGGATGACCCGGCAGTAACAATCACAGAGGTGCTCCCTTTATGCCCTAGCCGAACTAATGGGAACGTAGGGCATAAGCACAGGAGCCAGGTAACCCAGCTTGGCCAAAACTTAAGTCATATCGATGCATATAGTGGCGAAGAAAAGGTACATACGGAAAAACGAATATGTGAAGAGCTTGATGGTCGAAGAACTTCTGTCCAAGAATCCCCCAGGTATAATGGACGTACATATTTAAAGATGTATGCGTCAGGGGTGTGCGGTCTAGCCGTAGGAAAGCTTTAAAGCGAGAAAAAAAATATCGGAAAAGAGAGAAAAAATAATGGAAACTATAGGGGAGAAGGAGATGAACAAGGAGTTCGACGCTCGGCATAGAATCTTCGGAGTCTGGCCGCATTACACGGGTTCGGCTTGAGGTGATTGTCTGATGCATCACGAAGACGTTACGCTCCTCCGGTGAGAACTTCGTCAATTATGAAGGGACCCTCCCATTTGGGCTTGAGTTTGTCCTTTTTCTTCTCCGGCAGGCGTAGAATGAGTTCGCCAACATTGTAAGTCTTGGCCCGTACTTCTCTGCTTTGATATCTTCGAGCCTGCTGTTGGTAAAATGCTGAACGGGCTTTTGTGACATCGCGCTCCTCCTCCAGGGCATCTAGGTTGTCCTGCCGATCAAGCTCGGCTTCTCTCTCTTCGTACATACTGATGACCCACAAGTATAGGGGATCTATCGTAGTCCTTTCGATAAGTAAGAGTGTCGAACCCAACGAGGAGCAGAAGGAAATGATAAGCGGTTTTCAGCAAGGTATTCTCTGCAAGCACTGAAATGATAGGTAACAGATAGTTTTGTGATAAGATAATTTGTAACAAGCAACAAGTAACAAAAGTAAATAAAGTGCAGCAAGGTGGCCCAATCCTTTTTGTAGCAAAGGAGAAGCCTGGACAAACTCTTATATAAAGAAAAGCGCTCCCGAGGACACATGGGGATTATCGTCAAGCTAGTTTTCATCACGTTCATATGATTCACGTTCGGTACTTTGATAATTTGATATGTGGGTGGACCGGTGCTTGGGTGCTGTCCTTACTTGGACAAGCATCCCACTTATGATTAACTCCTATTGCAAGCATCTACAACTACAAAAGAAGTATTAAGGTAAACCTAACCATAGCATGAAACATATGGATCCAAATCAGGCCCTTACGAAGCAACGCATAAACTAGGGTTTAAGCTTCTATCACTCTAGCAACCCATCATCTACTTATTACTTCCCAATGCCTTCCTCTAGGCCCAAATAATGGTGAAGTGTCATGTAGTTGGCGTTCACATAACACCACTAGAGGAGAGACAACATACATCTCATCAAAATATCGAACGAATACCAAATTCACATGACTACTAATAGCAAGACTTCTCCCATGTCCTCAGGAACAAACGTAACTACTCACAAAGCATATTCATGTTCATAATCAGAGGAGTATTAATATGCATATAGGATCTGAACATATGATCTTCCACCAAATAAACCAACTAGCATCAACTACAAGGAGTAATCAACACTACTAGCAACCTACAAGTACCAATCCCGGACTTAGAGACAAGAATTGGATACAAGAGATGAACTAGGGTTTGAGAGGAGATGGTGCTGGTGAAGATGTTGATGGAGATTAACCCCCTCCCGATGAGAGGATCGTTGGTGATGACGATGGCGATGATTTCCCCCTCCCGGAGGGAAGTGTCCCCGGCAGAACAGCTCTGTCGGAGCCCTAGATTGGTTCTGCCAAGGTTCCGCCTCGTGGCGGCGGAGTCTCGTCCCGAAAGCTTGCTTGTGATTTTTCTTCGGACTAAAGACTTCATATAGCAGAAGATGGGCACCGGAGGGCCAACAGGGGGCCCACGAGTAGGGGCGCGCCCAGGGGGTAGGGCGCGCCCCCCACCCTCGTGGAGTAGGGCGCGCCCCCCACCCTCTGGTATTTCTTCCGCTCAGTATTTTTTATTATTTCCAAAAATAACTTTCGTGGAGTTTCATGACTTTTGGAGTTGTGCAGAATAGGTCTCTAATATCTGCTCCTTTTCCATCCCAGAATTCCAGCTGCCGGCATTCTCCCTCCTTATGTAAACCTTGTAAAATAAGAGAGAGTAGGCATAAGTATTGTGACATAATGTGTAATAACAGCCCATAATGCAATAAATATCGATATAAAAGCATGATGCAAAATGGACGTATCAACTCCCCCAAGCTTAGACCTCGCTTGTCCTCAAGCGGAAGCCCATAACGATAAATATGTCCACATGTTTAGAGGTAGAGGTGTTGATAAAATAAAATACGGACATGAGGGCATCATGATTATTCTTAAAACAGCAACATATATGGATAATGTCATATGATTTCTTATGCTCAAGTAATAATCTATTCACAATGCAAAGTATGAATCAGAAACTTTATTAAGAACCAACAAACTATAATCTCAGTCATTGAAGCAATTGCAATTTATCATAACATCAGAAAGAGTCTATGTCAGAGCTTTTCAGCAAGTCCACATACTGAACTATCATTTAGTCTTTCACAATTGCTAACACTCATGAAATACTTGTGGTTACGGAATTTTAATTGGACACAGAGAAAGATAGGGGCTTATAGTTTCGCCTCCCAACCTTTTACCTCAAGGGTAATGTCAACAATAATAACTCATGCTAAGTTACATCCAATTAGATATATATGTCTGGATCTTTCCAACACACTGTGCTTGCCAAAGGATAAAATATAAAAAGGGAAGGTGAAGATCACCATGACTCTTGCATAAGGTAGAAGATAATAGTAAAAGATAGGCCCTTCGCAGAGGGAAGCAGAGGTTGCCATGTGCTTTCAGAGTTGGATGCACAAAATCTTAATGCGAAAGAACATCACTTTATATTGCCACTTGTGATATGGACCTTTATTATGCAGTCTGTCGCTTTTATTTCTTCCACATCACAAGATCTTATAAAGCTTATTTCCTCCACACCATTCAATCATACATATTTAGAGAGCAATTTCTATTGCTTGCACCGATGACAACTTACTTGAAGGATCTTACTCAATCCATAGGTAGGTATGCTGGACTCTTATGGCAAAACTGGGTTTAAGGGTATTTGGAAGCACAAGTAGTATCTCTACTTGGTGCAAAGAATTTGGCTAGCATGAGGGGGAAAGGCAAGCTCAACATGTTGGATGATCCATGACAATATACTTTATTTCAGATATTAGAAAACATAACCCATTACGTTGTCTTCCTTGTCCAACATCAACTCTTTAGCATGTCATATTTTAATGAGTGCTCACAATCATAAAAGATGTCCAAGATAGTATATTTATATGTGAAACCCCTCTTTCTTTATTACTTCCTATTAATTGCAACGATGACCAAAGCTATGTTTGTCAACTCTCGACAACTTTTAATCATCATACTCTTTCTATGTGAAGTCATTACTCTTCATAAGATCAATATGATCTCTTTTTATTTCTTTTTATTCTTTTCTCTTTTCTTTTATTCACTCAAGATCATAGCAAATTAATCAAGCCCTCAACTTAACACTAATCTTTATTATATAGCTCACGGACTCGATTACATAGAGGGATCATAAAGCAAAAATCAAAACTAGATCACACTAAAACTTTATTCTACTAGATCAAGATACTACTAAAAGGATTGAACTAAGAAAACGGTAAAGATAGAAGATGTGGCGGTGACCGGGGCACCTCCCCCAAGCTTGGCAGTTGCCAAGGGGAGTGCCCATACCCATATGATTATGTCTCCTTTGTTGGTGAGGAAGGTGGTGGAGTTGTTGATGATGGATAGTCGCACATTGAGCGTAAGAGGTCCTCCAACTTGCGGATAATGCCCTTGAGTGCGATGATATGGTCCTTCAACAAAATATTTTCACGTGTGAGATACTTGTTTTGTATGCGAGCTAACTCAATCATCTTGAAAGCTTCGATCTCAGTTGAGGTAAGAAGATTGTGATCAAGTTGAAGGATGTCATCTGTTGCCGGAACTTGGTCCTCCGTGGCCTTCTTGATCCCTTCATCCTTGTTGATCTCCATGGGTTCTTCCCTCTTCAGCTCTATCTTCATTAGACAAGCATCGTTGTCACCATTGTTGGAGGAGGGGGGCGACATAATGCCTGGCCTTGACAACCTTGACAGAAAACATCTCGAAACGAAAATAGAGGATATTTGCGTGATACAGGAGTCAAAACCTTCGGGAGATTATATAATGAATTTTTACCGACAAAAATACGTATCGTGCAAGAAAACAGAGTCCGGAGAGCGCACGGGTTGCCCATGAGGCAGCGTGGAGCCCTCGTGTCCTTCCCGGACTGCTTCTTATTTTTCTAAATATTCCAAAACTGAGAAAAATTGCCATTAGAACTGTTTTGGAGTCGGTTTACTTACCGTACCACATACCTATTCCTTTTCGGAGTCTAAAACGTTTCGGAAAGTGTCCCTTATGTATTCCTCCGGGGTTACGGTTTCAATAACATAGGTTTCAACATTTATAGGATTACCTGAGATATAATGTTTGATTCTTTGGCCGTTCACCACCTTCAGATTTGTGCCTTCGAAGTTGTTGATTTTTATGGCACCGGAACGATAAACCTCCTCGATAACGTAAGGGTCTTCCCATTTAGAGAGAAGTTTTCCTGAAAAAATCTTAAACGAGAGTTGTATAGCAGTACATAATCACCTAAATTAAACTCACACTTTTGTATTATTTTGTCATGCCATCTTTTAACTTTTTGTTTAAACAATTTGGCATTCTCGTAGGCTTGGGTTCTCCATTCATCAAGTGAGCTAATGTCAAATAACCTCTTCTCACCGGCAAGTTTGAAATCATAGTTGAGCTCTTTAATAGCCCAATACGCCTTATGTTCTAGTTCGAGAGGTAAGTGACATGCTTTTCCATAAAACATTTTATACGGAGACATACCCATAGGATTTTTATATGCAGTTCTATAGGCCCATAATGCATCATCAAGTTTCTTGGACCAATTCTTTCTAGATCTATTAACAGTCTTTTGCAAAATTAATTTGAGTTCTCTATTACTCAATTCTACTTGACCACTAGACTGTGGGTGATAAGGAGATGCAATTCTATGATTAACATCATACTTAGCAAGCATTTTACGGAAAGAACCATGAATAAAATGTGAACCACCATCAGTCATTAAATATCTAGGGACTCCAAACCTCGGAAAAATAACTTCTTTAAGCATTTTAATAGAAGTGTTATGATTAGCACTACTAGTTGGAATAGCTTCTACCCTCTAAGTAACATAATCAACAGCAACTAAAATATGTGTATATCCATTAGAGGCAAGAAACGGTCCCATATAATCAAAGCCCCAAACATCAAATGGTTCAATAACAAGTGAATAATTCATAGGCATTTCTTGACGTCTACTAATACTACCAATTCTTTGACATTCATCGCAAGATAAGACAAACTTACGGGCATCCTTGAAGAGAGTAGGCCAATAAAAACCGGATTGCAATACCTTATGTGCAGTTCTATCTCCAGCATGGTGTCCTCCATAAGACTCGGAGTGACACTTGCATAGGATCTGTTCCTGTTCATGCTCAGGTACACAACGTCTAATAACACCATCTACTCCTTCTTTATAAAGATGTGGGTCATCCCAAAAGTAATGTCTCAAATCATAGAAGAACTTTTTCTTTTGCTGGTATGTGAAACTAGGTGGTATATATTTGGCAACAATGTAATTAGCATAATCAGCATACCATGGAGCAGTACGAGAAGCATTTATGACATTTAGTTGTTCATCAGGAAAGCTATCATCAATAGGTAGTGGGTCATCAAGAACATTTTCCAACCTAGACAAGTTGTCTGCAAGGGGGTTCTCAGCTCCCTTTCTATCAATAATATGTAAATCAAATTCTTGTAGCAGGAGAACCCATCTAATAAGTCTAGGTTTAGCATCTTTCTTTTCCATAAGATATTTAATAGTAGCATGATCCGTGTGAATAGCTACTTTAGAATCAATAATATAAGGTCTAAACTTATCACAAGCAAATACAACTGCTAAGAATTCTTTTTCAGTAGTAGCATAATTTCTCTGGGCATTGTCTAGAGTTTTACTACCATATTGAATAACATTTAATTTCTTATCAACTCTTTGCCCTTGAACATCACCTACGTACAGCATAATCACTAGCATCACACATAATTTCAAAAGGTAAATTCCAATCAGGTGGCTGAACAATAGGTGCAGAGATCAATGCTTTCTTAATTATTTAAAATGCTTCTACACAATCATCATCAAAGACAAATGGTATATATTTTTGTAATAAATTAGTCAGAGGCCGAGAGATTTTTGAGAAGTCCTTAATGAACCTCCTATAAAAACTGGCATGACCAAGGAAACTTCTTATACCTTTGATGTCCTTGGGACATGGCATCTTTTCAATAGCATCAACTTTAGCTTTATCAACTTCAATGCCTCTTTCAGAAATTTTATGCCCCAAGACAATACCTTCATTAACCATAAAGTGGCACTTTTCCCAATTCAAGACAAGATTAGTTTCTTCACATCTCTGCAAAACTCGATCAAGGTTGCTCAAGCAATCATCAAAAGAGGATCCATAGACGGAGAAGTCGTCCATGAAAACCTCGCAAATCTTTTCACAAAAGTCAGAGAATATAGCCATCATGCATCTTTGAAAGGTAGCAGGTGCATTACATAAACCAAAACGCATACATCTATAAGTAAAAGTACTGAAAGGACAAGTAAAAGTGGTCTTAGCTTGATCATCAGCTGACACAGGTATTTGAGAGAAACCAGAATAACCATCTAGAAAGCAAAAAAGTGTATGTTTGGATAATCTTTCTAGCATTTGATCAATAAAAGGTAAGGGGTAATGATCTTTTTTAGTAGCTTTATTTAATTTGTGGAAATCAATTACCATCCTATAACTGGTAATACTTATTTGTGGAATCAATTCATCTTTATCATTAGGAACGACAGTAATACCTCCCTTCTTAGGGACACAATGGACAGGACTTACCCACTGACTATCAGCAACGGGATAAATAATACCTGCCTCAAGAAGCTTTAGTATTTCCTTTCTTACCACTTCTTTCATCTTAGGATTCAGCCGTCGTTGATGATCAATAACTGGTTTGGCATCTTTCTCCAAATTTATTTTGTGTTGACATAGAGTGGGACTAATGCCCTTAAGATCATCAAGAGTATATCCAATAGCAGCACGGTGCTTCTTCAGAGTTTTCAATAATTTTTCTTCTTCCTTCTCTGAATGGTTAGCACTAATAATAACAGGATATATCTTTTTTTCATCAAGATAAGCATATTTAAGAGTATCAGGTAATGGTTTAAGCTCAAACACGGGATCACCCTTGGGTGGAGGAGGATACCCTAGGATTTCAACAGGCAAGTTGTGTTTCAGAATAGGTCCCTGTTTAAAGAACACTTCATCTATTTCCCTTCTTTCATTCATAAACATATCATTTTCATGGTCTAGGAGGTACGGCAATAGAAGCAAGACCAATAATTTCATCTTTACTATGCAATTCCTCTAAACTGTGTTGTCTACGAAATTTAGAGAAATTAAACTCATGAGACATATCACCCAAACCAATAGTAACGACATCCTTTTTGCAATCTATCCTAGCATTAACAGTGTTCAAGAAGGGTCTACCAAATATAATGGGACAAAAGCTATCTTGTGGGGAACCGAGAACAAGAAAATCAGCAGGATACTTAGTTTTCCCACACAAGACTTCAACATCTCTAACAATTCCAATTGGTGATATAGTATCTCTATTAGCAAGTTTAATTGTGACATCAATATCTTCTAACTCAGCAGGTGCAATATCATGCATAATTTCTTTGTATAAGTCATGAGGTATTGCACTAGCACTAGCACCCATATCACATAAGCTGATAACAATGATCTCCTATTTTAACAGAAATAACAGGCATGCCTACCACAGATCTATGTTTATCTTTAGCACAAGGTTTAGCAATTCTAGCAGTCTCATTACAGAAATAGATAACATGCCCATCAATATTATCAGCCAAGAGATCTTTAACCATAGCAATATTAGGTTAAACTTTAACTTTCTCAGGAGGTGTATAAGTTCTAATATTGCTTTTACGAACCACAGTTGAAGCTTTAGCATGATCTTTTATCCTAACAGGGAAAGGTGGTTTTTCAACATAAGCAGTAGGAACAATAGGATCATTATAAATGATAGTCTTTTCTTCAACTTTAATAGGTGCAGCTACTTTTACTTCTATGGGAGGATGATATTCAAACCACTTATCCTTAGGGAGATCAACATGAGTAGCAAAAGATTCATAGAAAGAAGCTACTATCTCAAAGTCAAGTCCATATTTAGTGCTAAATTTACGGAAAACATCGGTATCCATAAAAGATTTAACACAATCAAACTTAGGTGTCATACCTGACTCCTTACCTTCGTCGAGATCCCAATCTTCAGAGTTGCGTTTAATTCTTTCCAATAAATCCCATTTGAATTCAATAGTCTTCATCATAAAAGAGCCAACACAAGAAGTATCGAGCATGGTGCGAGAGTTGTCAGAAAGCCGAGCATAAAAATTTTGAATAATCATTTCTCTTGAGAGCTCATGATTGGGGCATGAATATAACATTGATTTAAGCCTCCCCCAAGCTTGAGCGATGCTTTCTCCTTCGCGAGGCCAAAAATTATATATATAATTGCGATCACGATGAACAAGATGCATAGGATAAAACTTCTGATGAAATTCGAATTTCAATCGTTTGTAGTTCCATGATCCCATATCATCACATAGCCTATACCATGTCAATGCATCTCCCTTCGAAGATAAAGGGAAGACCTTCTTCTTAATAACATCATCAGGCATACCTGCAAGCTTAAATAATCCACAAACATCATCCACATATATTAGGTGCTCATCAGGATGTAATGTTCCATCTCCTGCAAAAGGATTAGCTAGCAGTTTTTCTAACATACCCGAAGGAATTTCAAAGTAGTCATTTTCATTTTCAGTAGGTTCAGTAGGTTCAGGAGCAACTCTTTGCTCTACTGGTCGGGATGAAGATATCCCGAACAAGCCCCTCAGAGGATTACTTTCCATAGTAAATTTCAGCACACTATATAAATTTTTCCATACCAAATTCCACCTACCAAAGGCGCTTCACTCCCAGGCAACGGCGCCAGAAAAGAGTCTTGATGACCCACAAGTATAGGGGATCTATCATAGTCCTTTCGACAAGTAAGAGTTTCGAACCCAACGAGGAGCAGAAGGAAATGAGAAGCGGTTTTCAGCAAGGTATTCTCTGCAAGCACTGAAATAATAGGTAAGAGATAGTTTTGTGATAAGATAATTTGTAACGAGCAACAAGTAACAAAAGTAAATAAAGTGCAGAAAGGTGGCCCAATCCTTTTTGTAGCAAAGGACAAGCCTGGACAAACTCTTATATAAAGAAAAGCGCTCCCGAGGACACATGGCGATTATCGTCAAGCTAGTTTTCATCACGTGCATATGATTCGCGTTCGGTACTTTGATAATTTGATATGTGGGTGTACCGGTGCTTGGGTGCTGTCCTTACTTGGACAAGCATCCCACTTATGATTAAATCCTATTGCAAGCATCCGCAACTACAAAATAAGTGTTAAGGTAAACCTAACCATAGAATGAAACATATGGATCCAAATCAGCCCCTTACGAAGCAACGCATAAACTAGGGTTTAAGCTTCTGTCACTCTAGCAACCCATCATCTAGTTATTACTTCCCAATGCCTTCCTCTAGGCCCAAATAATGGTGAAGTGTCATGTAGTCGGCCTTCACATAACACCACTAGAGGAGAGACAACATACATCTCATCAAAATATCGAACGAATACCAAATTCACATGACTACTAATAGCAAGGCTTCTCCCATGTCCTCAGGAACAAACATAACTACTCACAAAGCATATTCATGTTCATAATCAGAGGAGTATTAATATGCATATAGGATCTGAACATATGATATTCCACCAAATAAACCAAGTAGCATCAACTACAAGGAGTAATCAACACTACTAGCAACCTACAAGTACCAATCCTGGACTTAGAGACAAGAATTGGATACAAGAGATGAACTAGGGTTTGAGAGGAGATGGTGCTGGTGAAGATGTTGATGGAGATTGACCCCCTCCCGATTAGAGGATCATTGGTGATGACGATGGCGATGATTTCCCCCTCCCGGAGGGAAGTGTCCCCGGCAGAACAGCTCTGCCGGAGCCCTAGATTGGTTCCGCCAAGGTTCCGTCTCGTGGCGGCGGAGTCTCATCCCGAAAGCTTGCTTGTGATTTTTCTTCGGACGAAAGACTTCGTATAGCAGAAGATGGGCACCGGAGGGCCAACAGGGGGCCCACGAGGCAGGGGGCGCGCCCCCACCCTGGTGGCCAGGGTATGGGCCCCCTCTGGTATTTCTTCCGCTCAGTATTTTTTATTATTTCCAAAAATAACTTTCGTGGAGTTTCAGGAATTTTGGAGTTGTGCAGAATAGGTCTCTAATATTTGCTCCTTTTCCAGCCCCGAATTCCAGCTGCCGGCATTCTCCCACCTTATGTACACCTTGTAAAATAAGAGAGAATAGGTATATGTATTGTGACATAATGCGTAATAACAACCCATAATGCAATAAATATCGATATAAAAGCATGATGCAAAATGGACGTATCACATACGCACTCGAGGTGAGTCGTGAATAATATCGCAGGGCAACACAGCCTCCGCGCCATACACCATGAAGAAAGGTGTGTATCCGGTAGTACGGTTGCGCGTGGTCCGCAGCCCCCAGAGTACGGAGTCGAGCTCCTCAACCTAGTGCTTGTCTGATTCTTTCAAAGACCGCACTAGTCTGGGCTTGATGCCGCTCATAATAAGACCATTGGCTCGTTCAACTTGACCGTTTGTTTGCGGGTGGTAGACGCAGGTGTAATCGAGTTTAATACCAAGATTAGCACACAAGGTTTTCACCTCGTCGGATGTGAAATTAGAGCCGTTGTCGGTGATGATGCTGTGTGCGAGACCATAACGGTGCACAACACCGGATATGAACTCTATCACCGGCCCGGACCCAGCCGTTTTGACTGGTTTAGCCTCTATCCATTTAGTGAATTTGTCCACCATGACCAGCAGATATTTTTTCTTATGGCTTCCCCCTTTAAGGGGTCCAACCATATCCAGTCCCCAGACCACGAAAGGCCAAGTAATGGGGATAGTTTGTAAGGCAGTTGGGGGCATATGTCTTTGGTTGGCGAAGAGTTGGCATCCGACGCAGCGTTGGACAAGGTCCTGCGAGTCTGCTCGGGCCGTCGGCCAATAAAACCGAGTACAAAAGGCCTTGCTAACAAGGGTCCGAGCTGCGGCGTGGTGTCCGCCGAGACCAGCGTGAATTTCCGCTAAAAGCTGCCGCCCCTCTTCCTCGGAGATACATCTTTGAAGTACTCCGGTAGTACTTTTCTTGTAGAGCTCTTCGTCGTGAACCTTGTAGGCCTTCGAACGCCGGACAATGCGGCGAGCCTCATTCTGGTCTTCGGGAATCTCCTTCCTATTAATGTAGGCCAAGAAGGGTTCGGTCCATGGGGCAATGACTGCCATAATGAGTTGGGCCGACGGTGTTATCTCGGTGGCTAAGCCCCCGATGATATCGGTGTGTTTGGGATTTGGGGTTGTATTCGGATCTGGACTGTTGTTGCTGCCCTCCCCTTGCCACACCACAGATGGCTTGAAAAGCCTTTCCAGGAAGATGTTAGGTGGGACGGGGTCGCGCTTAGCGCCAATGCGAGCAAGGATGTCCTCCGCCTGATTACTTTCTCGGGCGACGTGATGAAATTCTAGCCCCTCGAACCGAGCTGACATTTTAAAGACGGCATTACGATAAGGTGCCATCTTTGGATCTTTGGCATCAAAGTCTTTGTTTATTTGAGATATTTCGAGGTTTGAGTCCCCGCACACCTCTAGGCGCGGTATGCCCATGGATACGGCCATCCGAAGACCATGCAATAAGGCCTCGTATTTGGCTGCGTTGTTGAAGTCTGTGTATAGTATTTGGAGTACATACTGGACGACATCTCTAGTGGGGGACGTTAACACGACTCCCGCTCCTAGCCCCGCCAGCATTTTGGAGCCGTCAAAATACATAACCCAATTGGAATATGCACCGTACTCTTTAGGGAGTTCAGCCTCTGTCCATTCGGCGACGAAGTCTGCCAGTACTTGGGATTTGATTGCTCGACGTGGCTTGTATGTTATGTCAAATGGAAGTAGCTCTATGGCCCATTTGGCTATCCAGCCCGTGGCATCGCGGTTGTTTATTATGTCATTGAGTGGTACTTCAGAGGCCACCGTGATTGAACACTCCTGGAAGTAGTGTCATAGCTTTTGGGATGCCATGAAGACCGCGTATGCTATCTTTTGGTAATGGGGGTACCGGGATTTGCATGGTGTGAGGACAGTAGATACGTAGTATACTGGTTTTTGAAGCGGGAATTTGTGTCCGTCCTGTTCTCGTTCAACGACGAGCACGGTGCTCACCACCTGATGTGTTGCCGATATGTATAGTAACATGGGTTCGCCGGTGTTTGGTGCGGCCAGGATTGGGTTGCTCGCTAGGAGGGCCTTTATTTCTTCCAATCCGGCGGTCGCCGCGTCTGTCCATTCGAAGTTATCGGTGCACCGTAAGAGGCGATAGAGTGGCAGTGCCTTTTCTCCTAATCTAGAGATAAAGCGACTTAACGCTGCCATGCAACCAGCGAGTTTTTGGACTTGTTTGAGGTCTGTTGGTGTAGCCAATTGTGACAGAGCTCGGATTTTGGCTGGATTTGCTTCAATTCCTCTATTGGAAACGATGAAGCCCAGCAGTTTTCCAGCGGGGACGCCGAAGACACACTTTTCCGGGTTGAGCTTAATGTCATACGCACGGAGGTTATCGAATGTAAGACGTAAGTCGTCTATTAGTGTTTCGACGTGCCTAGTTCTGATGACGACGTCATCGCCGTAAGCTTCTACTATCTTGCCGATCTGCTTCTCCAGGCATGTTTGAGTCATGCGTTGGTATGTGGCGCCGGCGTTCTTGAGCCCGAAGGGCATGGTGTTGAAGCAGAGTGGCCCGTATGGGGTAATGAATGCTGTTTCAGCTTGATCGGACTCCTTCATTTTGATTTGATGGTATCCGAAATATGCATCAAGGAAACACAGGGAGTCGTGTCCTGCGGTGGTGTCAATGATTTGATCAATGCGGGGGAGGGGGAAGGGATCATTAGGGCAAGCCTTGTTGAGGTCTTTGAAATCGACACATAGGCGCCAGGATTTGTCCTTCTTTGGTACCATCACTAGGTTTGCCAGCCAGTCCGGATGTTTGATTTCTCTAATGAATCCGGCCTCGATAAGCTTGGCTAGCTCCTCCCCATGGCTTGTCGTTTGGGTTCGAAAAAGCGCCGCAGTGTTTGCTTGACCGGTTTAAATCCCTTTAATATATTGAGGCTATGTTCGGCCAGCTTGCGAGGGATCCCTGGCATATCGGAGGGGTGCCAGGCGAATATGTCCCAGTTTTCGGCAGGAATTCTTGTAGTGCGGCGTCAACTGTTGGGTTTAGTTGTGCTCCGATAGATGCTGTCTTCTTAGGATTCGTTGGGTGGACCTGGAATTTGACTATTTCTTCTGCTGGTTTGAAGGAGGTGGATTTGGGGCTTTAGTCGAGGATCACGTCGTCCCTGTCCATCGTGGAGCGTAGTGTGGTTAATTCTTCGGCCGTGAGGGCTTCGGATAGCGCCTCAAGGGCCAGGGATGCGGTTTTGTTTTCAGCGCGGAGTGCTATGTCCGGGTCACTGACGAGAGTGATTATACCGTTTGGTCCGGGCATTTCGAGCTTCATATACCCGTAATGAGGTATAGCTTGGAAGCGTGTAAAAGCATCCCGCCCCAACAGGGCGTGATATCCGCTACTAAAAGGGGCCACTTGGAAGGTGATTTCTTCGGACCGATAATTCTCCGGCGTGCCGAATACCACGTCAAGTGTGATTTTTCCTGCACACCGTGCTCCCGACTGTGAATGATTCCTCAAAAGGTTATGCTACTTTGCTTGATGCGGCTCCTGTCTATTTCCATTTTGTGGAGTGTATCCTCATAAATGAGGTTTAGTCCGCTGCCGCCGTCCATGAGGACCTTGGTGAGTCCAAACCCGTCCACGATGGGACTGAGGACTAATGCGGCTGGCATTCGGACTGTCCTGTACTTTGGTTCGTCAGCGGCATTAAATGTTATAGCCGTGTCGTTCCAAGGGTTTATTGCAGCGATTTGGCAGACTTCGGCGAGGTTGCTGTCGGCGTTCTAGGAACGGGGGTCCCAGACTTGCCTGCCTGTGGCCCATGGCGTGGCTATGCTAGCGGGCCTGTACGGCCCATCTTCATCCACAAAGCATTCAAGACCCTCGCGAGGGGCCATGCCTCGTGAGGCGGACGACGCAAGACCTCCTCAGGAGCGGCCTCTCAAGGCTGCCTCGCGAGGAGCGGAGATATCAAGGCGGGGCAAATCCCGCGAGGCTCTCGTGACGTGAGCCATGACGATCGACACCAGGCGGGCGCCAGGCGGGCGCGAGCGCGCAGAACGTCCTTGTTTCCTCTTTGTTGCCAAGGGGGCAAGCGCAGGCGCGGAGTACCGAGGCATCAGGCAAAGGTTTCCATATCAGTGCAACAAGACCAAGACCAGCAGGCCAACAGGACGGAGGTCACCGTGGAGCCCAAGACGGCGTCATCACCAGAGCCCTTTCACAGGCGAAGACCGTTTTTCTCAGGATAGCTTGTACTAGCTGTCCCCTTTCAAATTGGCCGCCGTTGTTGGCTCCCTTCCCGCTCAATATTTGGCAAGAGGACCAGGGCCTCTATAAGTAGGACTAGCCACCACCAAAGGAGGGAACTGGATCTCATCTGATCGAGAGCCAACCCTCAGCCACACCGAACACAAGAACACCTCATCCTCAGGAGGCTGTTCTTCCCCTTGTACTATTCTTCATCAGCTCTAGAGGCAATCCACCACCACACACTGGAGTAGGGTATTACACCACAACGGTGGCCCCAACCAGTATAAATCTCGTGTCTTTGTGTTGATAGTTCGTCGAGTTCGTCCGCAAGATCTTAGCGAGCTAGGGCGTAGATCGGTAGGAGGGAAAGAACTTCGCGCGCACCCCAGAGTTCGAACCTTAAGGGTTTTGCCAGAACCTCAGATCCGACATTTGGCGCTCCAAGTAG
Organism: Aegilops tauschii subsp. strangulata; assembly: GCF_002575655.3. Classification (NCBI taxonomy): domain Eukaryota; kingdom Viridiplantae; phylum Streptophyta; class Magnoliopsida; order Poales; family Poaceae; genus Aegilops; species Aegilops tauschii. The sequence continues at coordinate 154,207,803 of NC_053036.3, forward strand.
GGGTGCGCCGTAGCTCCTCTCCACCAGCCTACGCCCTGCGCCACCGCACTTCGCCCCCTTGGCAGGTGCCCCGCCACCTGCTCCTATGGCCGATGCTGACGACGGGGCCAGGGGGCTCTGAGCCCTGGCCCCCGCCCTACGGCAGGTGCGATGACCACCCAAGTTTAGGCCGGAGATGCCGCCGCGCTACGACAGCGCGGCGGACTCGTCAGCTTTCCTGTTGGCGTATGAGGAGGCCGTCCTCGAGGCCAGGGTCGACGACAAGGTCATGGCCAACTGGCTCCCCATGGCCCTCGCCGGCGAGCCACGCGCCTGGCTGCTCAACCTCCCTGGATCCACGGTGGCATCTGGGGGGAACTCCGCGACCTCTTCACTTCTTGCTACGCCGTACCGGCACACCACGCAGTCGCGGCCCTGCTGGGCGGCTCTCAAGCACCGCTTTCCGATCGCCGCGTCAAGCCGTTCCTCCGCCAGACTGGTGCCGCTTCCAAGCGCCCGGGGGCTCAGTCAGGTTGGTCAGCGCCGGAGGCCGACCTCACCTTCGGCTCAGTGGACCACCCCGACTCCACCGCCGTCTCGGGCATGCTCCCAATGCTCTGCACGCCCACCATCTGCAACGTGGCTATTACCAAGACCCTCATCGACGGCGGTGCCGGCCTGAACTTGCTCTTCTTGGAGGCCTTCAGCCTTCTTGACGTGAGCTCGAGCGGCTCAGCCTCAGCAAGCCTTTCTCAGGAGTTGGTGGTGGCACTGCCCGCTCTCTGGGACAGATCCGCCTTCCCATCACCTTCGGCACGCGCGACAACTACCGCACCGAGCTGGTCGACTTCGACATCGCCCCCATCGGCCTCCCGTACAATGCCAATCTCGGGTACCCGGCTCTGGCCCAGTTCATGACAGCGACTCATCCGGCCTACAACCTCATGAACATGCCTGGGAGCTAGGGCGTCCTCACTGTCAAAGGGGACGCCAAGGAGGCCTTGGCGGCGCTCAAGCTCGCCCTCAAAACCGCCGCGGTGGTGCAGCCTACCGACGCGGGCACCTCCGAGCCCAAGGGAGCCATACCGACCAGGAAGAAGCAGTTGTTCACACAAGACAAGGCGGAAACCAAGCAGGTGCCAGTCAACGAGGACGGGCCCTCAGGAGCCACCTTTACCATAGGTGCCATCCTGAACCAAGGCCAAGAGGAAGCTTTGGTGAAGTTCTTGCGCGCAAATAAGGATATAGGAGCCCAATCAGTTGGTAGGAGTTCCGAGAGAGGTGATTCAGCATCATTTAAGGGTGTGCCCCAATGCACGCCCCGTGAAGCAGCGGGCGAGACGGCAGTCCACTGAGAAGCAGGCCTTCATCGTCCAAGTGACCCGCAAGCTGGAGGCGGCGGGTGCCATTCGCGAGGTTCGGTATCTCGAATGGCTGGCAAACCCCGTCGTAGTGCCGAAGAAAGGCGGGAAGGAACGGATGTGCTTCGACTTCACCAACCTTAACAAAGCCTGCCCCCAAGATCTGTTCCCGCTCCCACGCATCGATCAGATCCTCGACTCCACCGCCGAGTGCAACCTGCTGTGCTTCCTGGATGCGTTCTCAGGATATCACCAGATCAAGATGGCGGTAGAAGATGTGGAGAGACAACCTTCCTGACCCCGTGTGGGGTGTACTGCTACAGCTGCATGCCCTTTGGATTGCGCAACACGGGCGCAACCTTTCAACGACTGATGCACATCGCCTTGGGGCGGCAGCTCGGGAGAAACACAGAGGCCTGCGTCGATGAGATTGTGGTGAAGTCTCGGGAGGCAAGGACCTTGATTCAAGACCTGGAGGAGACCTTCGCGAGCCTGCGCCAAGTGAACTTGCGGCTTAACCCAGAGAAGTGCGTGTTCGGCATCCCTTCCGGCAAGCTGCTGGGCTTCCTCGTGTCCCATAGAGGTATCGAGGCGAATCCAGAGAAGATCAAGGCCATCAAGGACATGAGCCCGCCGCAGACCCTTAGGGAGATGCAAAAGCTGGCTGGCCGGGTAACTGCGTTGGGACGCTTCATCTCCAAGCTAGGGGAACGCGCCCTACCCTTCTTCAAGCTGATGGCGAAGAAGGGCCCATCAAGTGGACCCAGGAGGCCGACTGAGCTTTTCAAGACCTCAAGAGATACCTGACCAGCCCTCCGGTGATGGTAGCGCCACGACCCCTCGAGCCCCTAGTACTCTACCTCGCGGCAACCCCGTACTCTGCCAGCACAGCACTGGTGGCGGTTCGGGAGGAACACCAAGCCAAGGGCGCGCTGCGCCGGGCTACAACTGAAGCAATGCAAGATCAGGAAGGCGCCGCAAGAGCCGTGGCAGCGCCGGTGGAAGACCAAGCTCAACAGGACGACGCCGCCAAAATTCCCGCAAACAATCAGGCGTCAGAAGCCCCGTCACCTCACGAGGCGTCTCAACTTCCGCAAGACGCGAGCCCAGACACCGCGCCAGCACTCGTCGAACACCCGGTGTATTTCGTCAGCACCGTGTTGCGAGATGCGAGGGCGCGATATCCCATGCCTCAGAAGCTTCTGCTCGCACTCTTGGTGGCCTCACGCAAGCTACGACACTACTTCCAGGGGAACCCCATCATGGTTGTCTCAGCCTACCCATTGGAGAGGGTGCTCAGGAGCCCCAATTCTGCCGGAAGGGTCGCCGAGTGGAACATCGAGTTGCAAGCATTCCAGTTAGATTTCAGCACTACCAGGCTCATCAAGGGAGCCGCGCTCGCGGATTTTGTGGCAGAATGGATGGACGTCCCGACACTTGAAGTAGGCGAAGACCGGTCCACCTCGCCAGGAAGTGAGGCACCAGACGGTTGGGTCATTTACTTCGATGGCGCCTTCGCGCACCAGGGCGCAGGGGCTGGAGCAGTACTCATCTCGCCCACCCAAGATAAGCTCTATTACGCCATGCAGCTCTGCTTTCAACAGGGCGAGAAGGTCTCCAACAACATCGCGGAATACGAAGGCCTCATTGCTGGCCTGAAGGCCGCGACAACTCTGGGGGTGAAGCGCCTTACCGTTAAAGGCGACTCGCAGCTCCTCGTCAACTTCTCCAACAAAGTATACGAGCCAAAGGACGAGCATATGGAGGCATACCTCGCGGAGGTGCGCAAGATGGAGAAGCAGTTCTTGGGCCTGGAGCTGCAGCACGTGCCCCGGGGAACCAACAAGGAAGCCGACGACATTGCCAGGAGAGCATCCAAGCGGCAGCCACAAGAGCTCGGTGTCTTTGAGGAATGACTCTTCAAGCCATCAGCGACACCACCACTTTCAGGAACAACTCAGCCTCGGGAGGAGCTCCCACAGCCTCCTACCACAGGAGCCCCAGCCTGTGGCCTGTCCTCAGGAGCTCGCTTGCTCTTGGCGCTCGAACCTCAGGAGGGATGCTGGACCAAGGAATTCAAGGAATATCTTATGCAAGGGGCGCTGCCAGAGAAAGAGGAGGATGCAGAGCGTGTGGTTCGGCAAGCCACGACGTACTGCATCCAGGATGGTGAGTTGTACAGGAAGCGGCCAAACGACATTTCCCTGCGCTGCATTTCCAAGGACCGGGGGAAGGAGCTGCTAACTGACATACACGGTGGGGACTGCGGGCACCACTCGTCATCACGGACCCTCGTCGGCAAAGTATTCCGCTGTGGGTTCTATTGGCCCACTGCGCTCAACGACGCAGCTGAGCTGGTAAAGTCCTGCGAAGCCTGCCAGTTCAACGCCAAGCAAATTCATCAGCCGGCTCAGGGCCTCCAGACCATTCCGCTCACGTGGCCATTCGCGGTCTGGGGCTGGACATCTTGGGCCCGTTCCCTTTAGCGCCTGGGGGCTACCGCTACCTCTACGTCGCCATCGACAAGTTCACCAAGTGGGCGGAAGTGCAAGCCGTACGCACCATCCCAGCTGGCTCTGCTGTCAAGTTCATCAAGGGCCTCGTGAGCCGCTTCGGGGTCCCCAACCGCATCATCACAAATAACGGCTCGCAGTTCACTAGTAACCTCTTCAAAACCTACTGTGCTAACCTTGGAACGCAGATCTGCTATGCTTCAGTGGGCACCCCAGGAGCAATGGTCAGGCCAAATGCGCCAACACGGAGGTCCTGAGGGGCCTCAAGACCAGGACCTTCAAGAACAAGCTCGAGGCCTGTGGCAGGGGCTGGCAGGACGAGCTCCAGTCGGTGTTGTGGTCTATCCGCACAACCGCCACCAAACCAACGGGCAAGACCCCATTCTTCCTTGTCTACGAAGCTGAAGCAGTCCTTCCTCACGAGGTTAAGAATCGCTCCGCACGGGTCCTGGCGTTCGATGAAACACAGCAGAACGCCACGCGGGGGATGGACCTCGTGCTGGGGGAGGAGCGTCGTCGCGAAGCTGCACTGAGGGCGGCAAGGTACCAGCACGCGCTGTGGCGATACCACTGCCGCAGCGTCCACTCCAGGACGCTCGAGGTGGGCGACCTCGTCCAGAGGCGGGTCCTCTCCAGGGAAGGGCTGCACAAGCTTTCACCCATGTGGGAGGGCCCGTTCAGGGTCGTCCATGTCTCCAGGCCTGGCGCCGCGCGCCTGGAGACATAGGATGGGATACCTATCGAGAACGCCTGGAACATCCAGCACCTCCGGAAGTTCTACCCATGAAGCAAGGGCCAGAGCCTGTGAAGAAAGGCCCAGAGCCTGTGAAGAAGGCCCGGTGCCTGTGAAGAATCGCCGCCCGTGACACTCTCACGTAATAATGAGTGGGGATGTACACGCCCCGGAGTCTCAGGAGCGCCGGCCTCAGGCCCTGGGGCTCCCTCCCACGGCTAGTGGTAGCACTTAGCTCCGCGCTGGTGAGAAGACTTGAAGACTAGATTAGGTGCCGGACGCGGCTTTTCATTTGCTTTCTGTAGTTGGATCGCTTTTCCTTAATCGAAGTTTGCTTTTGGTGTTCCTGGCTGATTGGATTCCCTCGCCTCTTACCGCATTTTCCGGCCCTGGTTCGCTCGTGTTCTCTCTCTCGCATACCTCGCGAGGGGGGCTGGGCAGGTGCCCTCGCGAGCGTTTTTCTTCTCTCTGCCTTCTCGCGCCCTCGCGAGCGTTTTTCTTCTCTCTGCCTTCTCGCGAGCCACCCTCGTTCGAGCCCGAAAGCTGGCGCATCTCTCCTAATCCGTGCCCCACGGGTACCGCAATACAAAGCACCGGGTCAAGGCTTGGGTGAACGATAAATCTCCTGGCAAATTCCCTAACGGATTTTTTGCAGTTCCTGAGCAATCGCAGACCACAAGGTCAAGATGGACACGAGTAAATGAACGCCTTGTAAGGAGGAGGGCGCCCCGAATGCACGAGGCTAAGTTATCTTTACGCAAAATAGCCACACGACACTGAAACAACAAGCATAGCATAATGGTTAATAAGTTATGGTTCGATACACGCCCCTCCGGGCCCATGCTAGTTTCCTTTCGATGCAGGAAGGAAATGGGGAACATAACAAAAGCGGCGATCGCCCCTGCAGCAGCCGGCGGGGGCAGGGCCTTGCGACGTCCCGGGTCTAGTCGGACCCCTCCTCGCGCTTCACCGATGCGCGGCGACGAGACGACCCGCTACCACCTTCGAAGCGGGCGCGGTGGCGTGGCGGCTGATCAAGGCCGCCGCTGCTGGAACTGTCGCCAAGGGAAGAGCCACCATAGCCAGACGAGGCGCGGCCGGCGGGTTCGTCCTCCTCCTCGTCCCGACCATCGCTAAGCCCGAGCACCTCCTCGCCGTCGTTCACCTCGGGGCAGCATCCGGCGTGGCTACCGTCTTCCCCGAACACCCTCATGAAGAGGGTCGCGTCGCCATCGAACTTGAAGTGGAGGGTGCACCGCCTGCCCAGGCCACCCGCGCGGGTGAACGTCTGCCAACCGCGGGCCAGAGCTATGTTGCCCACGACGGAGACCTCGACCGCGACCCAAGAAGCCCGGCTGCAGCAACCGTCTACCTGCAGCCAGAGCCCGCCTGGACCGGAGGCCGGCAGCTCGTCGGCAAAGAAGCGGGGAAGCTGGAGCCAGCTGCCGGCCGAATCCTCCGACCAGACAACGAACTCCGGCAGCACCTCTGATGCATGGAACCTTGGTCGGGGAGGTCGCGCAACCACGGCATATCTCCTCTCATCGACAGGACTGCCGCGACCAGAGCGACTCCTGTCGCCCACTGCGGCGCCACCCCGAGAGCCAGGGGCCACAACGGGGGTCGCGGCATGCTTGCGGGGACGGCCACGTCCTTGCTTGGGCGCCGGGAAGCTGGGTCCCTCACGGGGGGCCCTGCCTTTCTCCGCGGCGGAGAACCTCTTCGATGGCGCCATTGCTGCTAGCGGTGGAGCAAGGAGGAAGAAGCAAGTGAACCAAGAAGAGATGGGCGATGGGGGCTCCGCCCCCCTCCCCATTTATAGCGGAAGAAGGCCAATCGGCGCCTCCCACGATCATAGGTAATGATGATTTCCTTGCATGTCGCAGGGACTTGTCAAGTCGAGCAGTTGCCGAGGCAGTGGGGAAGTGGAGGCGCCCACGTCCAATCAACCGCCACGCGTCAACCAAGGCCGCAGGATTTTGGGGCCCGCGGCGCTCCGTACTTGACCTTCGGCTTTGCCTCGAAGCCAAGCCCGGGCGCACCTTGGGCCCGGGGGCAACTATCGGCGTTCTGGGAATGGGGGTCCCCAGACTTGCCTACCTGTGGCCCACGGCGTGGCTATGCTAGCGGGCCTGTACGGCCCATCTTCATCAACAAAGCATTCAAGACCCTCGCGAGGGGCCAAGCCTCCTGAGGCGAACGACGCAAGACCTCCTCAGGAGCGGCCTCTCCAGGCTGGCTCGCGAGGAGCGGAGATATCAAGGCGGGGCAAACCTCGCGAGGCTCTCGTGACGTGAGCCATGACGATCGACACCAGGCGGGCGCCAGCGCGCGCAACGTCCTTGTTTCCTCTTTGGTGCCAAGGGGGCAAGCGTAGGCGCGGAGTACCGAGGCATCAGGCAAAGGTTTACATATCAGTGCAACGAGACCAAGACCAGCAGGCCAGCAGGACGGAGGTCACCGTGGAGCCCAAGACGACGTCATCACCAGAGCCCTTTCACAGGCGAATACCTCTTTTGTCAGGATAGCTTGTACTAGCTGTCCCCTTTCAAATTGGCCGCCGTTGTTGGCTCCCTTCCCGCTCAATATTTGGGAAGAGGACCAGTGCCTCTATAAATAGGACTAGCCACCACCAAAGGAGGTAACTGGATCTCATCTGATCGAGAGCCAACCCTCAGCCACACCGAACACAAGAACACCTCAACCTCAGGAGGTTGTTCTTCCCCTTGTACTGTTCTTCATCAGCCCAAGAGGCAATCCACCAGCACACACTGGAGTAGGGTATTACACCACAACGGTGGCCCGAACCAGTATAAATCTCGTGTCTTTCTGTTGCTAGTTCGTCGAGTTCGTCCACAAGATCTTAGCGAGCTAGGGCGTAGATAGATAGGACGGAAAGAACTTCGCGCGCACCCGAGAGTTTGAACCTTAAGGGTTTTGCCGGAACCCCGGATCCGACAGTCGCGAAGTGCCCTTTTGCGCTTGTTGTTTGAAGCGAATGTCTCGAGGACCGTCAATACTCTTGTGTCGTTGTTTTTTGGAGGCTGCTGCTCTCGGGTGTCCTTGATAAGGATGTCCTCGCCACTCTTGGCTACCTGCCAGAGTATCCAACATGCTCTAAGGCTGTGGGTTGACACGGTATCCGGTGTCGTGTGTATTTTGCATGGGCCATCGATCCATCCCTCCAGAATGGTTCCGTGCCTCGTAATGGGTTTATGTTTCTTGACTGTTGGACTAGGCGTGCCACGGGGGTGCGCCCTTTTCGCCTGTAGGAGGAGTTGAGTTGGGACCGACGGCTCCCAGCAATCTGCCTGAGCTTTCCAGGTGCTTTCTATCGCGATGTACTTCTATACTATAGTTGCTAAGTCAGTGAAGTTTAGTATGCGGCGGCGATTGATGGCATTGAGAATTCCTTCGTCCGCGCAATTGTTGCAGAACGCTGATATCGCGTCCTTGTCGCGGCAATCTTTTACCTTGTCTTTGACAAGGAGGAATCTGGCCCAGAAGTGGTGGACCGTTTCCTGAGACTTTTGTTTTATGCTCATGAGAGCGCTTATATATGGGTGGGCGGGTGGGATTAAATCCGAACCCTGACCCGATCGATTATCAGGAGTATGAAGACCTTCCAGACTTACCAGTCCGGGCTCCGGAGTATCTTCTGATTGTTTAGGCCCGCTGTCCAATTCTATGTTCGGAGGGCCGATCGAATCCTTTCGCTGGGGGGTATCCGGTTCTTCCTGATCGGCGATCCGAACATAGTTCGTTTTTGATATAGAAAGAGACTCGCCGTCCTGCTCCTCGACTACCGCTATCCGGTGGGTGACCGGTGGAGTTTTGATTTCTCCTTGATCAGTTTTAGGCCCGATCCGATCGCAATCTGTGGCGATTCCCAAAGCGGCGATCCGATCTAGGAGCTCGTTCAAGGACGAAAACTCTGCCGGATCCATCTGCTTGGAGAGTTCGGAGTTGATGCGAAGGGGATTTTCGATGGCCCGAGAGGTCATCGTCGGCTCAATGGCCGAACGGGCAGTCATGGTAAAGCCGCCCAGCCGGAGGGTTTGGCCCGGGGCCAGTGCTCCTCCGGAGGTGATGTTGTCTTTAAGGACAAGGCGAGCTATCGATCCGATCGTCCACGTCACAGTGGAACTCTCAATGAAAGCACCAATGTCGGTGTCAAAACCGGCGGATCTCGGGTATGGGGTCCCGAACTGTGCGTCTAAGGTCGATGGTAATAGGAAACAGGGGACACGATGTTTACCCTCTCTATGGAGGTAATACCCTCTTTCCTGCTTGATTGATCTTGATGAATATGAGTATTACAAGAGTTGATCTACCACGAGATCGTAATGGCTAAACCCTAGAAGTCTAGCCTGTATGACTATGGTAATGAGTATATCTCTTCCGGACTACACCCTCCGGTTTATATAGACATCGGGGGGATCTAGGGTTACATAGGAAGGAATCTTCATAGTTGATCGCCAAGCTTGCCTCCCACGCCAAGGAGAGTCCTATCCGGACACGGGTATAGTCTTCGTCCATCGTGTCTTCACAGCCCATCAGTCTGGCCCATGGATAACATGCCGGACGCCCGAGAACCCCTTAGTCCAGGACTCCCTCACCCGCCTGCTCCGGCCAACAATTTCTCGCCCATCACCGCCATGTCGCCGCCATCCCTGCTTCGGCTCACGTAGTCTGCAGTCACTCTCGCGATGCCGCCACGCTGCCAAGCACGAGAGCAGCTGGTGGAGCCGCGTCTATGCACGCATGATAACCCACAAGTATAGGGGATCAATTGTAGCCTCTTTCGATAAGTAAGAGTGTCGAACCCAACGAGGAGCTAAAGGTAGAATAAATATTCCCTCAAGTTCTATCGACCACCGATACAACTCTATGCACGCTTAATGTTCGCTTTACCTACGACAAGTAAAAAACTAGAAGTACTTTGTAGGTGTTGTTGGATAGGTTTGCAAGAATATAAAGAGCACGTAAATAAAAAGTAGGGGCTGTTTAGATAAAGACACGACTAAATTAGTTTTAGTAAAGAGCTTTTTGTCACGAGAAAGTTATTTGTCCCTAGGCAACCGATAACTAGACCGGTAATCATTATTGCAATTTTATTTGAGGGAGAGGCATAAGCTACAATACTTTCTCTACTTGGATCATATGCACTTATGATTGGAACTCTAGCAAGCATCCGCAACTACTAAAGATCATTAAGGTAAAACCCAACCATAGCATTAAAGTATCAAGTCGTCTTTATCTCATACGCAAACAGCCTACTTACTTGGGTCTGTGCTTCTGTCACTCACGCCACCCACCATAAGCAAATCATGAACATATTGCAAACCCTACAGCGGGAATCCCTCACGCTTGCGCGACACGGAGAGCACCATAGGACAGCACCAACAATAAAACATGCAACTCAAACCAATCTTGATCATCAAATAACCCATAGGACAAAACGGATCTACTCAAACATCATAGGATAGCCATACATCATTGGGAAATAATATATAGCGTTGAGCACCATGTCTAAGTAGAGATTACAGCGGGTAAGAGAGAGGTTACAACGCTGCATAGAGGGGGGAGAGTTGGTGATGATGGCGGTGAAGTTGTCGGTGAAGATTGCAGTGTTGATGATGGCTCCGGCGATGTTCCGGCGCCGCCGGAAGAGCGGGGGAGAGGGCCCCCCTTCTTCTTCTTCTTCCTTGACCTCCTCCCTAGATGGGAGAAGGGTTTCCCCTCTGGTCCATGGTCTCCATGGAGTGGGAGGGGCGAGAGCCCCTCCGAGATTGGATCTGTCTCTCTGTCTCTCTCTATTTCTGCGTTCTCTATTCTGCCCTGGCACCGTTTCTTTTATATCCGGAGATCCGTAACTCCGATTGGGTTGAATCTTTCGTCCAGATTTTTCTCATAAAATTAGCTTTCTTGCGTCCCCTGGGGCGCGCCCCCTGCCTCGTGGCCCCCTGGGGCACCGTCTCGCGTTGATTTTACTTCCCAAAAATCTTAAATATTCCAAAATAATTCTCCGTCCGTTTTTACCCCGTTTGGACTCCGTTTGATATTGGGTTTCTGCGAAACATAAACATGCAACAAACAGGAACTGGCACTGGGCACTGGATCAATATGTTAGTCCCAAAAATAGTATAAAAAGTTGCCAAAAGTATATGATAGTTGTAGAATATTGGCATGGAATAATCAAAAATTATAGATACGACGGAGACGTATCAGCATCCCCAAGCTTAATTCCTGCTCGTCCTCGAGTAGGTAAATGATAAAAAAGTTAATTTTTGATGTGGAATGCTACCTAGCATAATCTTGATCATGTATCTAATCATGGCATGAATATTAAGATACGAGTGATTCAAAGCAATAGTCTATCATTTGACATAAAAACAATAATACTTCAAGCCTACTAATAAAGCAATCATGTCTTTCCAAAATAACAAGGCCAAAGAAAGTTATCCCTACAAAATCATATAGTCTGGCTATGCTCCATCTTCACCACACAAAATATTCACATCATGCACAACCCAGATGACAAGCCAAGCAATTGGTTCATACTTTTTAGCGCGCTTTAGCTTTTTCAACCCTCACGCAATACATGAGCGCAAGCCATGGATATAGCAATATATGTGGAATAGAACATGATGATGGGGGTTATGTGGAGATGACAAAAAAGGAGAAAGTCTCACATCGACGCGGCTAATCAACGGGCTATGGAGATGCCCATCAATTGATGTCAATGTGAGGAGTAGGGATTGCCATGCAACGGATGCACTAAGAGCAATAAGTATATGAAAGCTCAAATTGAAACTAAGTGGGTGTGCATCCAACTTGCTTGCTCATGAAAACCTAGGGCATTTGAGGAAGCCCATCATTGGAATATACAAGCCAAGTTCTATAATGAAAATTCCCACTAGTATATGAAAGAGATAACTCAAGAGACTCTCTATATGAAGACCATGGTGCTACTTTGAAGCACAAGTGTGGTAAAAGGATAGTAACATTGCCCCTTCTCTCTTTTTCTCTCATTTTTTTTGTTTTTTTTCCTTTTTTTCCTTTTTTTGGGTCTTCTCTTTTTTTGGCCTTTCTCTCTTTTTTTTGATGGGGCAATGCTCTAATAATGATGATCATCACACTTCTATTTACTTACAACTCAATATTACAACTCGATACTAGAACAAAGATATGACTCTATATGAATGCCTCCGGCGGTGTACCGGGATGTGCAATGATCTAGCGTAACAATGACATCAAAAAACGGACAAGCCATGAAAACATCATGCTAGCTATCTTACGATCATGCAAAGCAATATGACAGTAAATGCTCAAGTCATGTATATGATGATGATGGAAGTTGCATGGCAATATATCTCGGAATGGCTATGGAAATGCCATGATAGGTAGGTATGGTGGCTGTTTTGAGGAAGATATAATGAGGCTTAAGTGTGATAGAGCGTATCGTATCACGGGGTTTGGATGCACCGGCGAAGTTTGCACCAACTCTCGAGGTGAGAAAGGGCAATGCACGGTACCGAAGAGGCTAGCAATGATGGAAGGGTGAGAGTGCGTATAATCCATGGACTCACATTAGTCATAAAGAACTCATATACTTATTGCAAAAGTTGATTAGCCCTTGAAGCAAAGTACTACTACGCATGCCCCTAGGGGGATAGATTGTTAGGAAAAGACCATCGCTCGTCCCCGACCACCACTCATAAGGAAGACAATCAATAAATAAATCATGCTCCGACTTCGTTACATAACGGTTCAGCATACGTGCATGCTACGGGAATCACAAACCTCAACACAAGTATTTCTACAATCCACAACTACCCACTAGCATGACTCTAATATCACCATCTTTATATCGCAAAACTATTGCAAGGTATCAAACATATCATATTCAGCGATCTACAAGTTTTATGTAGGATTTTATGACTAACCATGCGAATGACCAATTCTTGTCATCTCTCTAAATAGATATAAGTGAAGAAAGAGAGTTTAATTCTTTCTACAAAAGATATGCCCATGCTCTAACAAATATAAGTGAAGAAAAAGAGCATTCTACAAATGGCGGTTGTCTAAGTGAAGAGAAACAGGCAATCGAAACTTCAAATGATATAAGTGAAGCACATGAAGCATTCTATAAAGCCATACTCAAAAGATATAAGTGAAGTGCAAAGAGAATTCTATAAATCAACCAAGGACCATCTCATACCAGCATGGTGCATAAAATAAAAATGAAAACTAAATGCAAAAGACGCTCCAAGATTGCACATATCGCATGAACGAAATGAATCCGAAAACATACCGATACTTGTTGAAGAAAGAGGGGATGCCTTCCGGGGCATCCCCAAGCTTAGAAGCTTGAGTCTCCTTGAATATTTACTTGGGGTGCCTTGTGCATCCCCAAGCTTGAGCTCTTGCCTCTCTTCCTTCTTCTCACATCGAGACCTTCTCAATCATCGAACACTTCATCCACACAAAAGTTCAACAGAAAACTCGGTAAGATCCGTTAGTATAATAAAGCAAATCACTACTCTAAGTACTGTTCCAAACCAATTCATATTTTGTTTTTGCATTGTGTCTACTGTAATATAACTTTTCCATGGCTTAATCCACTGATATAAATTGATAGTTTCATCAAAACAAGCAAACTATGCATCAAAAACAGAATCTGTCTAAAACAGAACAGTCTGTAATAATCTGAACATTCACCATACTTATGATACTTTAAAAATTCTGCAAAAGTTAGGAAAAATAAATAATTTGTATAGAAAGACAGTGCAAAAAGAATCATAACCATTTGACGTTATAGTAAAAAATGTAAAATCACGCACTACAGCCAAAGTTTCCGTCCTACACCGTACAAACCAACAAGCATTGTAAACATCCTAAAGGCAAACCTTGGCACATTATTTTTATAATACAATGGAATTGTACAAGGGGATAATTATTTTTTTTGAAAAGTTTCTGTAATCAAGATTCACAAATTTTTCCGTGAGCATGAACAAAGTTCAAGGCTAGCTCCCACTTTAACAATGCTCGTCTTTCTCACTTTCGCTTTTCTTTTTGAAAAGTTTCGTGTTCCCCTCTTTATTTTGTTTGTTTTTAAACTATATGAAAGCACTCAACAGAAATAAATGACTCTCTAAAACTTCCGGGTTGTCTCCCTGGTAGCGCTTTCTTTAAAGCCATTAAGCTAGGCATATAGTCCTCAAGTAATGGATCCACCCAGATCTCAAGGTATATCAAAGCCAATTTTAATTAACAATGATTTAGAATTTAGTAGTGAGCACAAAGCAACATATATCAAGCAATAAAAAAGTCTAACTCTCTTCCTATGCATCGGCATGTCATAAAAGAACAATTCATGCACACCTAGTAAAGGCCAATGCATAGTATAAGCAGTTTCTTGCAATTTTATCATATTGGAAACATAGAGAGGTGGAGATATAGTTCCTCTCTCATAATAATTGCAAGTAGGAGCAGCAAGCACATGCATATTATATCTATCAAAATCATCATGTGCAATGGTAAAACGCAACCCATCAATATAATCCTTGATAAGTGCAAACTTCTCCGATGTAGTGTAGTCGGGAAAATTCAAAAAGATAATAGGACTATCATGTGTGGGTGCAATAGCAACAATTTCATGTTTAACATAAGGAACTATAGCAAGTTCATCTCCATAAGCATAATTCATATTGGCATCTTGGCCACAAGCATAGCAAGCATCAAGTTCATCAAAAAGGGATATTTCAAGAGAATCAACGGGATCATAACAATCATCATAGCAATCATCCTTAGATAAGCACGAATGGAATTTAAACAATGTATGAGTTGAAGAGTTACTCTCATTAGAAGGTGGGCACGGGTAGCTAATCCGCTCTTCCTCCTTTTGTTCTTCGCTCTCCTCATCATCTTTTTCATCCAATGAGCTCACAGTTTCATCAATTTCTTCTTCCATAGACTCCTGCAAAATATTAGTCTCTTCTTGGACAGCGGAGTAGTCCTCAATATATGGTTCAACATAGGCATTAGAAGCATAATTATCATAGCAATATTTAAGTATGGCAAAATTTTAAGATTTGTAAAGAGTAGCACCATACTTTTCAATCAAAGAAGCAATTTCGTAAGCACCCTTAAAAGCAACAAATTCTTTAATTTGTTGAACATCATAGTAACTATGAACACCTTTAGCATACGAAGATATGATTCCATTATCACTAAACTCACATTGGTAGGGAAGGTGTTTCTTAGGGTTTTCAGAACAACAAGTAAAATCATATATTTCACATAAATTCCAAGCATAGCATTGCAAACGATGAATTTGACCCAGTAAAAGTTTCCCTTTTTCAGATATGCGGTGTCGCACATAACAAGCATGCTCATCTAAAGATTTGCCCTCAACTAAGCTAGTTGGGGTTTCGGCACGAGCACATAGGGATCGAAGATGATCCAAGTAATAAGCTTCAGGAGTGTGATAGATTTTGAGTGGTTCTTCAACCATTGGTTCAGTAGGTACAACTATTTTTTTTGGTATTTTGCGTTTCCTACCCATAACTAAAGATAGAGAACAACTTAGAACAGCAAATAAATATTACTTAGTGATAAATCAAACAAGCACACATGAGAATATTCACCCCACGCTATTGCTCCCCGGCAACGGCGCCAGAAAAAGGTCTTGATAACCCACAAGTATAGGGGATCAATTGTAGCCTCTTTCGATAAGTAAGAGTGTCGAACCCAACGAGGAGCTAAAGGTAGAACAAATATTCCCTCAAGTTCTATCGACCACCGATACAACTCTACGCACGCTTAACGTTCGCTTTACCTAGAACAAGTAAAAAACAAGAAGTACTTTGTAGGTGTTGTTGGATAGGTTTGCAAGAATATAAAGAGCACGTAAATAAAAAGTAGGGGCTGTTTAGATAAAGACACGACTAAGTTAGTTTTAGTAAAGAGCTTTTTGTCACGAGAAAGTTATTTGTCCCTAGGCAATCGATAACTAGACCAGTAATCATTATTGGAATTTTATTTGAGGGAGAGGCATAATCTAACATACTTTCTCTACATGGATCATATGCACTTATGATTGGAACTCTAGCAAGCATCCGCAACTACTAAAGATCATTAAGGTAAAACCCAACCATAGCATTAAAGTATCAAGTCCTCTTTATCCCTCACGCAAACAACCTACTTACTCGAGTCTGTGCTTCTGTCACTCAAGCCACCCTCCATAAGCAAATCATGAACATATTGAAAACCCTACAGCGGGAATCCCTCACGCTTCCGTGACATGAAGAGCACCATAGGACAGCACCAATTATAAAACATTCAACTCAAACCAATCTTGATCATCAAATAACCCATAGGACAAAACAGATCTACTCAAACATCATAGGATAGCCATACATCATTGGGAAATAATATATAGCGTTGAGCACCATGTTTAAGTAGAGATTACAGCGGGTAAGAGAGAGGTTACACCGCTGCATAGAGGGGGGAGAGTTGGTGATGATGGCGGTGAAGTTGTTGGTGAAGATTGCGGTGATGATGATGGCTCCGGCGATGTTCCGGCGCCACCGGAAGAGAGGGGAGAGGGCCCCCCTTCTTCTTCTTCTTATTCTTCTTCCTTGACCTCCTCCCTAGATGGGAGAAGGGTTTCTCCTCTGGTCCATGGTTCCATGGCGTGGGAGGGGTGAGAGCCCCTCCGAGATTGGATCTGTCTCTTTGTCTCTCTCTGTTTCTGCATTCTCTATTCTGCCCTGGCACCGTTTCTTTTATATCCGGAGATCCGTAACTTCGATTGGGTTGAATCTTTCGCCCAGATTTTTCTCATAAAATTAGCTTTCTTGCGGCAAAAGAAGAGCATCAACCACATTACGGGGTTCCCACGATGGTCGAGGGCGCGCCCCCGCCTCGTGGCCCCCTCGGGCACCGTCTGGCGTTGATTTTACTTCCCAAAAATCATAAATATTCCAAAATAATTCTCCGTCCATTTTTATCCCGTTTGGACTCCGTTTGATATTGGGTTTCTACGAAACATAAACATGCAACAAACAGGAACTGGCACTGGGCACTGGATCAATATGTTAGTCCCAAAAATAGTATAAAAAGTTGCCAAAAGTATATGAAAGTTGTAGAATATTGGCATGGAACAATCAAAAATTATAGATACGACGGAGACATATCAACGCAGCGTATGAAGAGGAGGACGAGTGCGCGCTCCAACACGCCGACGAGGAGGAACTAGCGTGCCATTGTCGTCTTCGCCCGCACGGAGGAAGCGTGCATGGTGGCTGTCACGGCGGAAGCCGGTCGCGCGCGCGTCGAGCCCGCAAACCGGGTGCGGACGCGGAATCTACCTTCGAGACCTTGAATGCCATGTGGATCCTGCAATCTGAAGGAGCAATTTGGTTCAGTCGACTCTTGTGAGTCGTTTGATGCAACATGGATGGCTAGAAGGGCTTCTTCAACCTCCGAAATTGATGCACGGTTCATCTTCTCAGCCCGCCACATGCCTAACCGCCTGCCACCGCCGCTGCGCCCTCCCCTGAACTGCTTGCCACCGCCATGCTCCCCCCACTCCCACCATCCGTTTAACCCCGGGCATGATCCATTTTTTTCCGACGAACTGCAATCCACACCCAACACTCATAAGATAGATCATGGGCACCCTGCCACCCTAATATAAATACTGGGGTAGCTTCTCTGTCGTCTTCTTCCTTCGCTCCGTCGAACTTCTTTCACAAATCGACTGACCCAAATTATACTACTAGTACGAACGTATTAAGTACAGTAGGAACACGAAGATACGAGCAATAGTACCAACGGCAAGAAGAACAGTAGTAAGACATAGTACTAGTACTACTGTACGTACTAAAGAGTTCAAATAACGAGAAAGAACATAAACATAGTTCTGCTGGGGCCTCAACACAACACACCCTTGAAAATAAACTAAGCAACTAGTCTGCTTGACACTGCAGTAGAACCAGCATGAGCGATGGCACTGCCACCTACTCGGAGTCCGAGTCCACGTCCTCGACTTCGTCCTCGTCCCTCTTCCTCTTCCTCTTCGCTGACGCTTCTTTGCTTGAACCGTACACTGGGCTCTGCTTCTTCATCCAACCCTTGTAGATATTTAAACAAAGGTAGCCATCCATTGCTGCGTACAGGATGTGATCTTCATCTAATGTCTTCGACTCCCATGCATGATGAAACTAGTGCCGAGGTTTCTTCAGTTTAGCGTACAAAGGATCAATCATGGTTGCTGCCACGGTCAGCATTGAAGGCTGAGAGGAGGACACCAGGCTTGCCTTCTGGAGATCGAAGGGCTGGCCTACAATGAGGCCTATCCGACCCAGGACATCCCTGTCGTTCCTAAAGTCTACAGTAACAAATTTCACTCTTTCGTCCTTGAGGAAGTTCTTAAAATCCTAGCACTCAACATCGGTATGGCATATGTGGTAGACCAAGCACACGTTATGTATGCAAACCTAGATCACGGCGGGCTTCTTCTTCTCTGCCTCCTTTAGAATCTTCTCTCTTTGCAGGACTATGGTGTACACAACATCTAGCCCAGCGACCCACTCATCCGTTGAACTGTTGAACATGTGTAGGAAGCGAGCAAGGCATGCTTTCACCGTCGCGGATCCACGTGTGTATATGACGATGAACTCATCGCCGGTGATGGCTGTAACCTGGTTCTCAGCGGCGACCATGGAGATTTGGGAGGCCATGGATTTTGGAGGAGGGTTAGGAGAAGTTGAACTGGTGTAATGTGAAAGGACACGATGACTGGGAGCGAACTGTTGTAAGGTACTGTACTAGTAGAAGACGGGGACGAGTAGGGCATGCGAACGGCGTGGGGTTGCTGGCTTGCCAGGTGGACAAACGGCTGCAAGCCCCCAAAGAGTTCTTGAGAACTATGCGGGACCCACTAGATGTCATGTCTACTAGACCCATATCGTAGGCCTGACGGTATAGCTTCTGCCTGTTCGCACGCCATGCCGGCGCATGGGTAACTTCACTTAATTCCGTCAACCATCGCGCCTCCCACGACCTTCGCCTCCCTCGCGCGGTTGCGCCCTTTGAGACTTCGACCAGCTATAAATGAGCAGTTTTTTGCCTACTCCGCATGCATGATACTCCCTCTGGTCCTTTTTACTTCCGTCAACCGTTTGCGAAGTGTTTGACCAAATTTATACTAAAAATATCAATATATACAATACTGATTATAATGAGTATAAGAACTTTTTATAATGAGTATAAAAATATTGATTTGACATTGTGAATGTTGATACATTTTTCTATAAGTTTGGTCAAAGTAGAGGTACATTGACTTCAGACAAAACTTAAATGCACAATGCAGACTAGTTCCTCCGTCCAGGTGCGTGCCATGTCCTATCTTGTCATCACAACAAGGTTAGCTATTAGAGTACTACTACCTCCCTTCTAGTTTAAAGGGCTCGATTAAAAAATTTCACCTACTAGCAAGATAGAGGCGGTGGAATAGTTTTTGTAGTCTACAAAAGTACTCAACTAATGCTGTCGTTCTTCACAAAAAAATGTGTTTACCAATGCATGCATGAACACTAGTTACTCTAACCCCCCTCTATTCTTTAATTCTTTGCCACATTAGCATGTTTGCTATTCCCGTGTACATGATACCAGCTAAGATACCACCATTATGGCCAGCCTTAATCATCGCATGCAATAATTTAGTGCACCTTGAAATATGAACATGTGTGGGGCGTGTATGTTTTTAATGACTTGAGACTATACCTAGCCCGGCATGCAAGATGAGACTTATTTTGCACCATTCCCCATACCTGGAGGAAGCCCGTTCGTCTCCAAATCTTTTCCTCTCCATGTGTGGAAAAAATATGCCTGCCAGACTCTCCTTCTCCCTCCGGCGGTCCCACCACTCCACCCCATGTGGAAAAAATCTGCATGCATGACTCTCCTCCCCCCGCGCTCGTCCAATCTGTTCCGACAGCAATATTTCCACCCCTTCCCTCCCTCGTACTTTACTCCATCAAATATGCCCATGTAGCTGTTACGTTAATCACGCAACATATCTTCCGGGACGCTGCTTCAGTTACTTAACTGCAGGTGCATTGGGCCACTGACATATGGGCCCAACAGGGGTCTGGCCCACATGTCAGTGACACAACTGGACCTGCAGTTAAGTCAGTGCAGCTCAGTCCATATCTTACGTAGGTGTGCATTGCTCGCTATAAATACTGTGCCTCCCACGACATTCGGAAGAACGCTCACGTCGACCACATGGCAGCGTCGGCGTTCTCAATCTTGCCAGCACGCGCGTCGGAGCACGCATCGGCTCCCCGCTACGAGGAGAACACCGCGCCACCCGCCGAGCCCCCCAGCCTTGAGGAGCTTTGGAAAGAAATGGATGTAGCCATGTGGGAGGCTTTGCCTCCAGCAGAGCACGCCAAAATAGAGGTACAGAAGAAGGCCGAGGAAGAGAAGCGCGCCGCGGGGCAAGCTGCCTGGCAGGTCTATGTCGCGTCCGAGAGAGTCAGGCAATTGGCTCTTTGGTAGAAGGCTCGTGCAAGGGCCGTGAGGGTGGCGGAGGACGCCCGTGCGAAAGCCCTGAGTGCAGTCGGGCCCAAGCGCCTCATCTACACTTGGCGGTACGTGGACCGGGTGCACGCTTCCAGCGAGGAGGATTACCTATTGGCGCCGGGTCACCAAACCGGTGAGATCACCCTTGCCCGCCGGCAAGCCGCCAATCAGCACCTCACGAGTTGCGAGGCTAAGGAAGAGGCGTTGTGTCGGCGCGCTGGGAAACGGCCGCGCACCAGGGCACTCATGGCGCGCCGCAAGCGCTCCTGCGAGCGCCGTGGCTTTTAGTAGGAGTATAATTTAGTTTCGTAAGGTGATCTCATTAGTTTTGGGACACAAATGATAAATCCCGAACGTTCGGGAATTATTAGCGTCCTTAATTAAGTATGTAAGAGGGAAAGTTTGGAAACCTTGTGTATCCGTACGCATTTTGTAAGTAGGTGCATATAGCACAAACTTTACTATATACTATCACACTACACATCTTTCTCTATATATGCTTGCAGACTGTCCTACTCCCTCCGTCTAGGTGAATAAGTCATCTTTGGTTGTGCACCGTGACCAAGAAGGAAGGAAGACTTTATACACCTAGACGGAGGGAGTACTACTATTACTTATGTACGTGCAAATGCACTTTTCAACATTACAATGCGGTTTTTGTAAAAGTAGAAAAACAACACTAGTCAAGCTTGTGAAATGATTCAATGCAAAAATGCTCGCTTGATTGTTTACTTTTAGCTTCCTTCTCTGTGGTTATTTCTCTGTCGTACTTTGTACGGAGTATCTCACTGGTCGGAAAGCCATGCAAATTCCCAAACCGCTTCCTACACCCTGTATCGAATTTTTTGCCTAACAAGTTGTGCCGTGCAATTGGAATTCCAACTTGAGTACTAGTAATACTAGTAGGAGTACCAGGGGCCAGTTTGTTTTGGGGCCTTAATGTTACTCTCCACTGTGACTAGTCTTATGGGAAAAGCTGGGGAAGAGACGGCTTATTTTTTAAGCCGCCAAAATAACAGGCCCTAGGAGTAGTAGCTAGGGATCGAGTGTGCAAGATGAACCGCAGAAAGTAAATGTAGAGAGATGAAATGCAAAAAAGACAGAGGGATGTGATGGTTGCTTGTCCGTTTATTTTACCAGGCCACTTATTACTGGTAGTGGTTGGGTTTTGTGATATGATGGCTTAGTGCCGCGCCACAAGCGGGGTGAGAGTGAGACTCCCGTGCAGCGCCGCCCTCTACACTTGTACTACATCGGTCATGTTTTATTAGTCCCCCATTGAATTTGACTGAAGATTTAACTGACAAAATGTTAGTGCATGTCAACAAAAACTATATCGTTGGATTCGTATTTGAACATAGTTTTCAATGATATAATTTTAGGTGACATGCATCAGCATTTATCGTACTATATATAAAGTAAGTTCAATTTTTGGTCGTACTAATCTATCGTAGTAAGGTGCTCATGCGTTGCACGGAAGAGTGAAATGCATTGATCGGGGAGTTGTTTATTTTGACAAAGGATGTGGGGGTCATCTCTAGAGCTCACAAACATCCGGGTGAAATAGATAAAAAGGTATCTTTTGCAAACAAAAGCGTTCAACTATTCAACCTGCATCCAAAACTTGTGAAGAAATAACACTTATTGTGCTTTGCAAGAAATGATCTTTAAGAATTAGTTTTTGAGTATCAATTGTTATAAATGTTAGCTACATATGACATGACACTTTCTTATAGTCAACAGTTGGCTATACTATTAAGTATTAACCATGCCCTTATACACCTAGATGGAGGGATTAAATCAGGATGACTTGGAAGGGGCAGAGGAGATGTAAGAAATGGTTCATAGTAAGTCTTTCACCAGTACTGTAGTAAAAATTCATCCAAGGAAGATTCTAGACTAAACTATAAATGGATACACTTTTATTCATGCGTGATACTCCAATAGAGCAAGATCATGCATGGAAGTCTCCACATGCTTAGACAGCGGATTAGACTGAGCGAAGACTAAGTATCAACATTTAACTTGATAATGCGTATGTCCAGGTGAACCTCCTTGGAGTCCCCGTGCACCGCGTTGGGGGGTAAATCATACCATGTGTCTTCCATGTACACATCGGCAGGAAGGTCCCAGCTCTGCAAATTCCTAGTCAGCATGATAGAGCCGGTGTCGCCGCCCACGTACCTCGGAGGGGTATTAACAATGAGCACGCACCCGTACATCGGCCTTGTGTCAGTGTCAGCGTCAGCGGCGTCGCCCCTGACGCACACTATAGAGACGGGGTGGTGGCCTGCGCGGGCCTCGCCGGTGCCCACAATCAAGAGAGGAAGACGCTGCTGTCCTCCTCCGAGACTAGCAGGCGGCGGTGATCCTCCAGCGACTCTGGCATGGTGAACGAGTAGCACGTCTCGTACTTGATGTTCTCCGCCAAGGGCCAGAAGTGACCGCTGCACGCATCCGTGAGGTGATGCACGATTTATGCCGTCGAGCCCCAAAACGGCATCGGGAACTCATAGCAGTTGACGAAGGGCTCCTTGGAGGCATCGACCAGGTTGTCCAGGAAACGGGGGTGGCTGTAGGGGACGTTGCGCCAGTTGAATATATGAGCAAGTTACTACGAGATTTAATCTGAATAAGCACAAAATAAATCATGACGGCTATAACAGAGATTAAACTAATCATGTGGACTAGCATAGTAGATGAACAGATAGAATCTAGTAGGATACAGAGTAGAAACATGAATTCTACCACGATTTCAAACAGGAAGGACAGAAACACATACGGTGCAACGGGAGCAGCACCGTTGGCGCTGAGGTTGTCGCCCATGTCGTTGAGGAAGAAGTTACCGAGGTCGGGGAAGAAGTCGTCGTCGGTGAAGTCGTGGTTGCCAGCAGTCGCGAGAGTGCGCTCCCCAAATTTCATAGCGCCCGCCGAATGGAGCGCAGGAGGGAGTGGCTGTAGGGGACGTTGCGGCCGCCGAATGGAGCGCAGGAGTAGCACACGAAGCAGTAGATGGTGCTTCGGTGCCTAGAAATTTTTGTTTGGCATCGCTTGGGCAATGTAGGGCATCGTTGCCAAATACCCAAAAAGAAAATTTAGCACCGCTTTTGGCCTACATAGTGGAAGGCCTAAGACTGTATATCTACTCTTATCTCTATCTCTACTACTCTTCTTTGTTTTTTATAACAAATCAAATAGTACTGCGCCGTCTGCTGCACGCCCGGCTGAACACGCCTCCTCGCCTCCATCATCACCAACTGAGTCTTTTATAGGAGTAGGAGTAGAGAAAAAAACGAGTTGGTGATGATGGTGTGCCGTGCAATGCACGGGCATCTTGCTAATTTTTTCGCATATAATTCCAAACACCACGTAGACACGGTCTTTGACCATATTACAACTATGTTAGTATCATTGTTAGTGGTCATCCGGTGCAAGTTATTGCCCCGGGTGTTTTAACCTTTTTTTACTAAGGATATCTAGCGATTGTTCGGCAAGATCTCAATCCTGGCGAATCCCACGTAACCGTTGGATTTCCATCTGACGGTGGCCTGTTTTTAAGCCATAGTATTTGACAAAACCGCCACCCTTACACACATACTGTAACTGCGTTGCGTGCGTTTGCAACTGCAATATCTCCCAGCGAACGTTTGCTGGGGATTGGAGTTAGCACCGCTGGCGGTTCGTAGTCGTTCCACGCTCGGGCATTGAAGTTTGTAACTATTTTAGATTAGAATATACTACTCCTCCGGTGCTAGTAGTAGAGGAGAGTCCTACTCCACTACTACTCTACTCAAGCAAGTTAGGGCATAGTAGTAGGTACTGTAGGGAGTACCAGTACTATGATCACTCAAGCAAGCTGTCTGACTTCGATATGACCCTACGCTGCTGGCATGTGTCTCGTAAGTCAAGCAGCATGCTGTAGTCATCATCACCTGTCCACTTCCCGCAGCACATATTCGCTTCTCCATCTTTGTCTGCTCTTCCATCCCTGCTAAGGCGCCTCCCCCCTCATCCAATCTTCCATCCCCGCTAAGGCGCCTCCCCCCTCGTCCGAAACCCAAGCACTAACAATGGCAGAACCGAGCAGCGTCCGCCGAAAGAGTGGCTGGAATTCGCTCCCCACAGAGGTAATCAAGCTCACTGGTTCGCATGTGGACAATCTCAGTACCATGCCGCTCACCGCGTGCTCGTCAGGGCTATACCGTTTATTCAAAGCCCTCAAGCCGGAGCTTTTTAAGCCAGCTCCTTGCTTGTTGATGCCACCTGATCTTCAGAAACGGCGTGTCACGCAACATAACAATCGTAGGGTGGCAAGCATCAACCCCCTTGACTGTGATCCGATCCCCGTCACCCTCAACTACATGAACGGTATGTACTGGGTCGGCATGAACACGTCTTGGATGGTGCTCGTCGACGGTCGCGGCAGCTGGATGCTCGTGGAGGTCTACACCCGGCGATTGATCCCCCTTCCTTCGATTAACACTGCACTACTTTGGCACTGCGGCCCAGAATACTCGGAATCTTACAGTAGACAGATGATACCAAGTTTGATTTTCTCAAGGTTGTAATCTGCCAAGTGCCGACAAGATCTGCGAATTATAAAGACTTCAGGCTAATTGCGTTCTTCAACCGCGGTCTCGCCTATCTGACAGGTCACTGCGGTAAGTGGATAAATCTGCACGTCCATCGCAGGATCATACACCCTCCATGGTTCTCTGGTGCCATTGAACACAAGGCCTTCATTCACGCCCTCGACTCCTTCTATGGCTGGACGTATTGCTGGCCTACTCCAGTCATGGCTACAAACGGCTGTTACAGAAGTATGTTACTTTCCTATGATATCATGATGGCTTGCTTATATTACTGTCAACATTTACTGAAAAATATTCATGCTCATAACATGCTGTCCTTAAGATTGACTACATCAAGAGCCCTTTTTTATTTGACTCCAACTTTTTTGAGGGTTATTTGACTCTAACTTGATATGATGTTGTAGGCCGCCTGGTGTCCCTACCCTTCCTAATCCCAGAACCTTTCAAAGAAAAGCGGCATGGCAGTTGCAGGTGGTTCCTGGCTCAATCAAACGACGGCGAACGATTGACGATCGTTCGCATGTACCGGACGTGTTGTTTCACGGAATACAATCACATTCACTGCAAGGTATTTGAGCAGGATCCCAGCTTCTCTGGGCCTTCAGGAATTTTTGACTGGAGGTTGATAAGTAGCCTTGGTACACGCTCTCTATTTGTCGGACTGAATTATCTGATTAATCAGGAGATAACCGACGGCAAGGATCATGATGGCAGCGCGGTTTCGTTCATGAGGCAAAACTATGTGTACACAGCGTACAATGCGTCTCTGCATGCACCATACCCTGATATGTGCCGCCACGCTCTGCAGCCCAAAGTAAGAGAGAGGGTCGCAAGTATCAGACTTTGACCTGCTGGCTGGAGTTTCCCCCGTCAGGCACCCATGTGGTCCAAGCCGTCTGCCAATCTCCACAGCTTAATAAATAGTAACGTCTAACTGAGCCTCTTAGTTAGATGTGTACACTTGGTGTAGTAGGATCTTTATTTAGTTTGATGCATACACTTGTTCTTTTTTGGTATCCCTTTTGTAATGATGGCTTATGTTTGGTTTGGAAGAGAGAGTTGCGTCTTCACTCTTCTGGCCTGCTTACTGCTTCTGTTGCACCCCCAGCCCTAGTTGTTGCTGCTACTGTTTTCAATGTACAATCAGTAGTATATTTCGTCTGTTGATTGAATAAATGTGTTGTTAGAACGACAAACATAATGTTTTGGAAGTCGTTGCACGGTTCGATCCTTTAGTGCCCCGTACTGTACGTAGCGCATACTATTTTTCATACGGAACACATTTTCCACTTGTTGATAAGATGCAACCCACTGATGAAGGCCCAATAGAGGAGCCCATAATTAACTGGAAGGGAGGCTCTCACATGAATCCAGCCCAGGTACATGCTCATGGTCCCCTAAACATAAATAAGTAAATAAATAAAGCTAAATGCTCATGCACCAGTTCTTTAAATTCATGATTTAACAGGAGGATATTATTTCCTATGATAGTGTCGTTACATTCAGTCGATATTATTCTTAGGCAAAGATAGCAACCAGTCTTCTTTCTCCCACCATTTTCTTCCTGCAACGAGCGGACATGCAAATCGTAGTCAACTTCGTAAATAGTTCCGGTCCATTTTTATTTTTCAAGAAGAATGTCCAACCCAGCCCAGCACATTGGTGACAGCACTTTATCCTCCGCCTTGGTGCGCTCGCCGCGGCGCCGCCATCCGGCCCTGTCAACATAGGTTTTTTATTCGAAACGGCCCCTTTCAACATAGTGAATCGGGAGAGGACTGTAGTTGTGAGTATGACAGTAGGGACCCACCAGGTCCACTCCCGAACACAAGCAAGCGCCTCTTTTACTACTCAGATGAACCACTCGTTTTTTTACTGTAATCCACCCTGCTGATATCTGGGACGCACATCATTTTCAACGTATAGTCAATTAACGACATAATTGCACAACTTTTTTTTGAGTAGTAATTCGGAGGAGCGGGCTATAAACTGGGTTGTGCGGTCTCTGTGGCCCGTCTAACAACATGACCAGCCCAGCAATTTTTTCTTTGGAAAAATAGGTAGCCCAGTATTTCTTTTTGAAGAATACCCAAGCTAGGCCTATTTGTTTTCTCCGACTTACTGGGCTACAAATCTTTCAAGACGAGGAGGGATGCATTCCGGCCTGGCCAAAGAGTATGGTCAGTGTCTGTTAAAAGTAATATCAAAAGGGGTTGAAAATTCCAAAAAAATTATAGCAAATGGGATATTAGTTTCTTTTTTTTGTTTTTGTTCTTCAGTGATATCTTATACTCCCTCCGTCCCAAAATTCTTGTCTTAGATTAGCATAGATAAGGATGTATCTAATACCAAAACGTGACTTGATACATCCGTATTTAGACAAATCTAAGACAAGAATTTTGGGACGGAGGGAGTATTTCATTCAATTTAACATGACATAGTACTTATTTATTTGTAAATTTGTTTTAGTATGGCTACTAATTTTTGGATTAAGAATATTTTGTTCCCCAGCAAAAATTTGCGAATTTTCAAAATTTTGCACATATTTAGTTAATTTTTTAACCCTGGTACTGACCAGAAAATGGGCAGCAATTACAAAAATGGAAAACGGGCTGCAGTAAATTCCAATGAATTAGAAAATGAGTAAAAATTATAAAAATAATAGCAAATGGGCTGCACACGCCACGGATTTCGAGGCCGACTTGTTTACGCAAGGCTTTGTTAGTCAACACATGATTCTAGCAGCAATGACTGTTGGATGTCCATCCAACGGCCGACGTGCTTCTTCAATCTCTGATCTTCCTGCTCCAGCCGCATAAACTAGCGCCGGCGGGACTGCCTGCTCCCTCCACTTGTGGCCCGCTATGATGCCGCGCAGGCTTCCACGGCCCACCCTACTCCCTCCGCTCGCCTGGCCGCGCGCAATTAACTGCCTCCTTATTACGCGAAAAAAATGATTCCTCCCAGTGACATCTGGGGCGCACCGGTTGGGAGGCTGACCTGTGGGCCTACTAAGTTGACGCGTACGCAGGGCTTGTCAACTTTGTCAACAAACGATTCTAGCAGCAGTAACCGTTGGATTTCAATCGAACCGTCCTGCTGCTACTTCAGTCGCTGCTCTTCTTGCACCAGCCGCCCAAACCAGCGCTGGCGAGACCGCCTGATCCAGCCTCCAGTGGCCGGCTGTGCTGCCGTTGAGGCCTCACCGCCCCCTACTACTCCCACCGCTAGAAAGGCCCTGCGGCGATGGCAGCCTCACACCGCAGCCAAACCAGTGAACCCTCGTACTCCTCTCCGCGTGGGCATTCACTGTCGCGTCTTCCCCGGCTCCGCGTCGTCCCCTTCCTAGGCCTCGCCGTCATCCACCACCTTGGATGCGCTCGGCGTGGAGTGGTCAACGTGGTCAACGAACGACACCATCGGAAGTAGACTGTGCGTGGAGAGGCTGACAGCTGGTCCACAGCCGCACGCAAGGAAATGCCTCCTTATTACGCACAAAATAATGATTCCTCCACCTGACAGCTGGGACCTACCGTAAGGGCCTCTGTATTTCATGAAAAAAAACGTTCCCACCGCTGACAGGTCGGACCCTCCAGCTATATCTCCGCACGCAAGGAAGTGCCTCCTTATTATGCACACAAAAATGAATACCGCCTGCTAGCTGGGACCCACAATAGTGGGAGGC
Organism: Aegilops tauschii subsp. strangulata; assembly: GCF_002575655.3. NCBI lineage: Eukaryota > Viridiplantae > Streptophyta > Magnoliopsida > Poales > Poaceae > Aegilops > Aegilops tauschii. The sequence continues at coordinate 154,236,266 of NC_053036.3, forward strand.
TGACTTGTGGGCCAACTAAGTTGACGGGGACGGAGGGCTTTGTCAACTTAGTCAATATGAACGATTCTAGCTCCAATGACCGTATGATGTCCATCGAACGGCCGTAGTGCTTCTTCAACCTCTGGTCTTCTTGCTCCAGCCGCCCAAACCAGCGCCGGTCGTGCCTCGTGCTCCTGCCTCCCGTGGCCGGCTGCAATGCCGCGGAGGCCTCACCGCCCCCTACTACTCCCACCGCTGGCCAGGCCATCCCCCTACTCACCCACACCCCCTGTTATTCTCCGGCGACGATAGCCTCACACCGTAGCCGAACTAGTGAACCCTCGTACTCCTCTCTGTGTGGGCATCCATTGCCGCGTCTTCCGGCTCCGTGTCGTCCCCTTCCTAGGCCTCGCCGTCGTCCACCGCCTTGGTGCTCTCGGCGCGGCGTGGTCAATGTGGTCAATGACCGACTTCCATCAGAAGAGTACTGTACGTGGAGAGGCTGACAGCTAGGTCCACGGCAGCCGCAAGGAAGTGCCTCCTTATTACGCGCAAAATAATTATTCCCGCACCTAACAGCGGGGACCCACAGGACGGGCCACCGTATTTTGTGAAAAAAAGTTTCCCCCCTGACTGCTGGGACCCACCAGCTACATCTTCGCACGCAAGGAAGTGCGTTCGGGCAAACAAAAATGATTCGCCCCCCTGACTGCTGGGACCCACCAGCTATATCTTCACACGCAAGGAAGTGCCTGAGAGTCGGGACCCACCTGGTCAAAGCATACGGCGTTGTCATTCTGGTCGCGAACATGTACGTACATACTGGTCGATGTAGAGCGCGCACGTGTCGTAGTAGAGGCGCGCATGTAGCATGTACACATACGTACCACGGCCAGTGTGCAAGAAAGAACATACGACCATGTACGTACATACGGGCAGGGTCTCGAACGCCTACTCGCGCATACGTACGGCCAGGGCTCGTGTACATGGCTGGGTCGGAACGGAGAAACTACGTCGTCGTCGTGTTCATGGGGAGCCAACCTGCTGGGTCGGAACGGAATGTGTCGTCGTGTTCATCAGGAGGGCTTGGACAGAACAGCTGATGGAAACGAGGCCTGGCGTACTGCAGAACGGAGGAAACGGCCTTGTGTTCGACCGGCCACGGTCGAAACGGGATCCTGTTCATCGGGAGGGGTCTGGCGTACCGCAGAACGGAGGAAACGGACCTCCTATGGTCGAAATGGGGTCCTTTTGATCGGGAGGGGTGTGGCGTACCGCAAAACGGAGGAAAGGGACTTGTGTTGGAGCGCTACGGTCCAAACGGGGGTCCTGTTCATCGGGAGGGGTGTGGCGTACCGCAAAACGGGACTCCAGGGGATACTGTTCATCTCCACCGTCGACCCCCTCCAGCCTCCACGGGCTACTGTTCATCCACTGTCGACCTCCTCCAGCCTCCACCTGTGATTGTTCATCCACGGGCTCCTGTTCATCCAGCCTCCACCGCGCACTACTCCACCGGCTACTGTTCAACCAGCCCTCTCCACGGGCTCCTGTTCAACCACCCCTCCATGGGTTACTGTTCATCCAGCTCTCCACCGTCTACTGTTCATCCAGCCCTCCACGGGGTGGTCCTGTTCATCCAACCCTCCACGGGGTCCTGTTCATCCATCCTCAACCGGCTCAATCGATCGGGGTCCTATTCATCCAGAAGCAACACCACGGGGTCTTGTTCATCCACCCCCACCGGGAACTGTTCATCCAAATCCCCCAGCAACACTCACTGTTCATCCAGAGACAGCATCGATCGGCTTCAGTTAGCAGCAGTAGCGAAGGAATCGCTCGATCGGGTTCAGTTAACAGCCATCGATCGATTACTCGGGTTCAGTAATGCGTAGCCTGTAGTGCAATCGCTCGGGTTCAGTAGGTGAACGCCTCGCTCGGGTTCAGTTAGAGCCCAACACCTCGCACCCACGCGCGTGCGTGTACAACAGAAACGTGCAAACCTCCGTGCATCGCTCGGCCTCGACCACCCACCGTAACCGGGAACACCCCGATATTTTCCTAGCCCTCGCTTCTACCACGGTTTTTCCGTCATGGACGGCCCAAAGAATGTCATGCAGCTGCGTCTCCAGCCCGCCAAGGAAGAAAAGCCCATTTTCTATCATGATTTTTTGTCATAGAAGTAGGAGCCCACCACATCTATGATGATACCGAGTTTTGTCAAAATTATCATCATAGAAGTGTCATAAGTATGACAGAAAAAAATCGTTCGGCCCAAAATGTCACGGATGTGTCTTTTTTATGTAGTGTGTACAAAAGGTGGTTTGTCGGGAGGCCCGGCAACCGCGCCTCATGGGTAAAACTTACGAAGATGTTCGATGTTCCAGGAGTTGCTCACTGGGATAGCATCTTCGGTCTCTAGGTGGACTGCGCCAGGCCTGGTGACTCGTATTACCCGATAAGGGCCTTCCCACTTCGGTTTCAACTTGTTGGAATTCTTGGCTGACTGAACGCACCGAAGAACAAGGTCGCCTTCCTCAAGACTTCGGGCATGAACCTTGCGGCTATGGTAGCGGCGCAAGGCTTGCTGGTAGCGTGCAGCTCACACAGCCGCCCGAAGACGATCTTCCTCAAGGAGCATCGCGTCATCTTGCCGCAACTGCTCTTGCTCAAGCTCGTCATAAGCGAGCACTCGAGGTGACCCGTATGTGAGTTCCGTGGGGAAAACTGCTTCTGCCCCATATACCAGGGCAAAGGGTGTCTGGCCAGCGGCTCGATTTGGCGTCGTTCTGATCGACCAGAGAACCGTCGGAAACTCATCAATCCAGCGTCTTCCGCACTTGTGTAGCCTGTCAAAAGTCTTTGTCTGGAGGCCTCGCAGTACTTCAGCATTTGCCCTCTCTGCCTCGCCGTTGCTCCGCGGATGTGCAACAGAAGCAAAACAGACCTTACTACCGAGGTCTTGAATGTACTGCATAAAGGTGCGACTTGTGAACTGCGTGCCGTTGTCGGTGATGACTCTGTTTGGCACACCAAAACGGCAGACTAGCCCTTGAAGAATTTGATGGCTAATTGCACTGTCACCTTTCTCATTGCTTCCACCTCTGGCCACTTTGTGAACTTGTCGATTGCAACATACAAGTACTCAAAGCCCCCGACAGCACAGGGAAAGGGGCCCAGTATGTCGAGCCCCCAGACCGAGAATGGCTAGGAAAGAGGGATGGTTTGGACAGCTTGAGCTGGTTGATGAAGCTTCTTTTAATGGAACTGACACGCTTCACACTTAGTTACTAGTGCCGTTGCCTCCTGGAGGGCAGTGGGCCAGAAGAAACTTTGCCGGAATACCTTGCCGGCAAGGGCTCGCGACCCTATGTGGGAGCCACATATACCTCCGTGTATCTCAGCCAACAGCTCCAGTCCGTCCTCCTGGGGAATGCACTTCAATTTCACGCCGTTTGGTCTTTTCCTGTACAGAACGTCGTCGACGAACTGATACATGGCAGACCGACGGGCTACTTTCTCCGCTTCTTCCTGCTCCTCAGCGAGCCCCTCAGTTTGGAGAAATCGAACGGTATGTTGTGCCCATGCCGGAGCCTGAGGTTCGACGGCAAGGACTAAAGGCATCTCTTCTGCCATGAGAGCGGCTATCTCCATGGCCAGGGCTTGGCGCCCTGCCGGAGTAGGCTCAGCGTCCCCGGCAACATCTTTGTCGGTGGCTCTTGGGAGCTCGGCGGGAAAGTACTTGTCGGGGCCTGATTTCCTTCGCTTGTTCTGCTCTGTCGATGGTTCAACGGATGGTTGAGTTAATCGAAGCACAAAGGTACCTTGTTCCACAGGCAGTTTGAGGGCAGCGCGTTTCGACAAGTAGTCGGCAATGCCGTTCTGCGCCTGGGGAACATGCTCCGCTTGTATACCGTCAAAATGCTCCCCCAACTTCCTCACTTCGTCTACATATGCCTCCATCCACGGGCTCTGGTAATCCTTGTTAACTTGCTTGACGACGAGTTGTGAATCACCCCTGACGATGAGCTTCTTGGTTCCGAGGTCTGCCGCGATCCTGAGACCGGCAAGCAATCCCTCGTACTCTGCAGTGTTATTTGTTGATCTCTCCTGGGGAAACTACATCTGGACTACATACTTGAGGTGCTCTCAAGTGGGTGAGACAAGCAGCACACCGGCACCGGCGCCTTGCAACGAGAAGGCCCCATCAAAGTACATAATCCAGTTGCGCCTTGTTTCCTTGCCGGGGAGAGTAGTCTCTTGAACTTCTTCGTCGGGTGTTGCGGTCCATTCTGCAATGAACTCTGCCAAAGCTCTACTCTTGATTGTTGAAGTACTTTCAAACCTGAGGCCAGAGCTCGACAGCTCCAATGCCCACTCCACAATCCTCCCTGTCGCATCTGGGTTGTGCAAAATCCGTTGCAAAGGGAGGTGGGTGACGACGGTGATCTCGTGCGCTCGGAAATAGTGGTGCAGCTTTCTCGAGGCCATGAGGAGGCCGAAAAGCAGCTTCTGCATTCCAGAATATCTTGACCTAGCCCCCTGCAAGAGGGAACTGACAAAATACACTAGGTGCTGCACCATCTTCTTCTTTTGTCCCACTTCGCCCATCCGCTCAGACTCTGCCTCGCCGGGACCGGGCCTTGCCGGGGGTTCTGGTTTGCCGGCGTCAGGCTCTGCCGAGGAGGACTCTGGCTCGCCATCCGATGGCTCAGCTGCAACTGCTGCTTCTCCCTCAAGTTCCCTCTGCGCCACCAGTGCAGCACTGACCAGTTGATTCGTTGCTGCTAAGTACAGCAGCAACAACTCCCGTGGTTTAGGCGTGACTAGTATTGGCGTGGAGGAGAGGTACCTCTTCAAATCTTGCAGTGCAGCCTCTGCCTCCGGAGTCCATTTTACTGGACCCGCCTTTTTCAAAACTTTGAAAAAGGGGAGGGCGTGCTCAGCAGATTTGGAGATGAACCTACTCAGGGCAGCAACGCAGTCGGCGAGCCTACGGACATCTTTGACCCGTTTCGGTGTCTCAATCTGCTCGATCGCCTTGATCTTGTCGGGATTTGCTTCGATTCCGCATTGAGACACAAAGAACCCGAGAAGTTTGCCAGAGGGAACACCAAACACGCACTTCTCTGGGTTGAGCTTGAGGTTGATCTTGCACAGATTTGCAAATGTTTCTTCTAAATCTTGCACGGGTGTGGCCCTGTCCTTGGTTTTGACTACTATGTCATCCATATAAGCTTCCATATTTCTATGTCGCTGGGGCTCAAAACCAATCTGGACTGCTCGGGCAAGAACCAGCGCTTTTCAGCCCGAAAGGCATTCATACAAAACAGTACGTACCACATGGGGTGATGAACGCGGTCTTCTCTTTGTCTTCTCTTGTCATGAAGATCTGGTGCTATCCTGAGTAAGCATCAAGGAATGACAGCAAATCACACCCGGCCGTGGAGTCCACAATCTGGTCGGTGCGCGGCAAAGGGAAAGAATCCTTTGGACAAGCCTTATTGATGTATGTGTAATCAATATACAGCCTCCACTTCCCATTCGCCTTGCGCACCACCACCAGATTAGCCAGCCACGTCGGGTGGAGCACTCCTCTGACCAAGCCTGCCGCTTCCAACTTCCTGATCTCCTTTGTGATGAACTCTTGTCGCTCCAAAGCTTGCTTCCTAACCTTCTGCTTGACGGGCCGCGCGTGAGGAAAGACAGCAATATGTTGCTCAATCACCTCCCTGGGAATGCCAGGGATGTCAGATGCTTGCCATGCAAATACATCGACATTCGACCGCAGGAAGGCGACGACCGCGCTTTCCTATTTGCCGTCGAGGGTGGAGCTTATAGTGAAAGCCCCGCCCGTGCCATCCTCCTTGACGGACACCTTCTTGGTTTCTGGTGGTGCAGCCTTGGACTTCTTGCTCTTGCCGGTGGAGCTCTCTGGCATGTCCTCAACGGGAGTACAACACTCCGAAGAGGTGCGCTTGCCGGAGTGGGTGCAAGAGGTCTTGTCGGCCTTCTTCCTTCCCGGGGCTTCAACGGCAGGAGCAAGTGCCCTGGCGGCAGCTGCTGCAACTGCCTCTCGGTAGAGTTGGTCGGCGCAGATGAGCGCGTCTTTCTTGTCAGAGGGGACGGTGATGATGGTCAGCGGCCCCAGCATCTTCAACGTGTTGTAGGCGTAGTGTGACGCCGCCATGAACTTGGCCAGCGCTGGGTGGCCAAGGATCCCGTTGTACGGCAGGGGGATCTCGGCAACATCAAAGACGATCTTCTCCGTCCTGTAGTTCAGCTCGCCCCCGAACATAAGGGGTAGCGTGATTTTACCTTTCGGGTGACTCCTTCCTGGGTTGACCCCTTGGAATGTGCCCGTCTCCTCGAGATCTCCATCAGGAATCTGCTGCTTCTTGATCACAGCGGGTGAGATCAAATTCAGACCGGCCCCACCATCAACCAGCACTTTGGTCACCTTGAGGATTCATATTGTTGGTGAAACCAACAACGGCAAACACCCAACCGCAGTTTTGCGGTCAGGGTGATCCTTGGTGTAAAAAACGATGGGCGTGCGGGACCACTTCAGTGGCTTCTGGGCATCGAACGACGGCTCTGCCACAGTGACCTCACGCGCCCACTGCTTCAACTGGCGGTGTGAGTTGTGCAACGAGGCGCCACCGTCGACGCACATGGCCTCTGTAGCCTTCTGGAACTCGTGCTCGCCGGACTCGTCGTCCTCGTCGTGATCATCATCTTCCACTTTCTTGTCGCGGCCCCGAGCGGGCCTCTCTTGTTAGTTATCTTTGCCACGTTGACCCCCTTGGCCGCCATGCTTCTTGCTGGACCTCTCAGCACCATCCTGACCCTTGTCCTTGTCTGGCCTTTCATATTCAGCCTTCTGCTCTTCTGCAAGCAGCTCAACCCGTTGGCAGTTCTGGAGGTCATGGCCCTTAGTGCGGTGGATCTTGCAGTACTGCTTGTCGGAGCCTCCTGGCTTGCCGGCGGCTGCCAGGGCCAAGAAGGCAGCACACCCGGCAACCTCCTTGCCGGGGTCGTCAGCCTTGGCCTTTTTGGCGACGCCGAGCTCGTCGGATCCCTCAACGGCAAGCACAGTCTTCCCATTGCGCTTCCTATTGCGGCGCTGACCCTTCTTTGTCGGGGCGGCGGTATCTTCATCTATGGAGCCGGTTTCCGCACCGGCGTGTTCGTCGGGGTACTTCCACCCCTCTTCAGCTCGAGCACATCTATCGGCCAGAATGTAAAGTTCGGCCACGTCCTTGACCTTGTTCATCGCCAATTCTTCGCGCATCTTGCGGTTGCGCACATTATGATGGAATGCACTAATAACAGCGGCGGGATGAACATCTGGGATGTTGTACTGCACCCGGCTGAACCTCTCTATGTACTTGCGCAGGTTTTCACCTTCTTTATGGGAGATGACATGCAAGTCGCTTGCCTGGCCATGAGCTTGGTGGCCTCCCGTAAAGGCGCCAACAAACTCATGGCACAAATCCGACCAAGAAGAAATAGAATCCACTGGCAAGTGCATTAAGCATGACATGACGTTGGGTTTAAGTGCCAACGGGAAGTAATTGGCAAGCACCTTGTCGTCGCGAGCTCCGGCAGCTTGCATCGCGATGGTGTAGATGCTAAGGAACTCTGACGGGTGAGTCTTGCCGTTGTACTTCTCACCGACGTCAGGCTTGAACGTGCGGTGAGTGGGCCACTGGAACCGCCACAGCTCATGGGTAAAGGCTAGGCAACCCACCTCGTAAGGTAGGCCACCAGAGCCTCCCGGAGCTGCGTGGTCCATAGTGGGCCCCGCCCGCCTATCTGACTGATGGCGCGCGTCGTGCCGTCGCTCGATGGTGGTTCGAGCGTCTTCATGGGCTCGCTCCCGAAGAACATGGCGCTGATCGCGGTGGGTCCGTGGGTCGGACGATGCTATGGAAATGTTATCACAAGCGTTGTCCCGACGGGCCGGCACCCGCGGTAACTGGCGTGGAGGAGGAGAATGCACTGTGGCTGCAGCACCTCCGGTCCTTCCACCACTAGCATGCGGTGGCTCGACAGAGCATCGGCCTGAGGGCCCAGCTGGTCGCGGCTCGTCTTTGTAGGTGACGTCGACGAGGCTTTGGATGGTGGCTCTCCACTCATCGAGCTTTTCCGCAACAGGAGGGAAGTTGAGGAGCAACTGCGCGTGCGCCAAAGCATCTGCTGGCGTGGGTGGCAGCGAATGCTGCGTGGACCGTGATGCGCTCCGACTTTTAACCACGTTAGAAGGAGCTCTATCACGGCCTTGCGGGTGCGCGCCATTTTCGCCAGCGCCTCAGTGTGCATGCTGGTCTTCTACGTCCCGTGAATGAGGGGTATGACTCTCCCCGCGGCGGCGCCCGGGGTCACTAGCGTGGTGGCGCTGCTCGTCGCGCACAACCTGAGAAGAGCGCATTGCGGGCTCCGGCGTAGGCGTCTTTGAAGTCGCCGTGCCGCCTGTAGGTGGCACGACACCGCCCTTGGAGGGCCCCCCGCCGCCTGCGGGGGGCACGGCTCCGTCTTTGGATTTGGTGGCGTGCGACTCGTTGTCTCATGCACGAACGACGCCGCTCGCCAGGCTTTGGCTGCCAGAGGTATGTGGCTGTTCGCGGGCCGCGCCTCGGCCTCTGCCCGCGACCGCCCCATCACTCGCCCGCAGTGGTACAGGCTGTTCGGCTCCAGATGAACCGATCGATGTGATCGTCTTCTTGGGAGACATGGTGATGAAGAACTGCTATACTAACTGCTAGGCTGGATTCTCACAACTGCGCCCCTACCTGGCGCGCCAAAAATGTCGGTGGGAAATGACACCTATCGGATCACGGGAATCCCTTCTACGATTGGTGGGCGCGGGGTTGTGCAAAGAGCAGGTCTAGTAGCTAGCACAACGAGATTTTACCCAGGTCGGGCCACGGAGATGCGTAATACCCTAGTCCTGCTTTTGTGTGTATGTGAGTGTTCTTGAGCTCTTGAACTAGCAATGGTGCGTTTCTAGTCCAAAAGATCTGAATCCTCCCTCAGTACGCCTCGGGCCTCCTTTTATAGTCAAAGGGGCTGCCACAGTGGCACACAGGAGGTGGAAAGGTATGTTCAGGGTACAAGCTTATCGCCTGTCATTACTGGACAAAACGCATTAAATGCGCTACTTAGGTGTCCACTTGCTTTATCGGGGATGGTAACGAGGCCCGTCCCATCCGTTTCCACTCCGACTTGCTCCGACACGCGTCCAGGCCAACGAGGCATGCAGCGCCATGTAGGCTGGCAGGCTACTGAGCTGGCGTGGTGGTAGGGTGTTCACAAAGATCTGCATGCCACCACGCAGGTGCTTCACTAGTTGGATTAGGAGCCACGTACTACCACGTGGGTACTTGCTTTAGTTGGTGGGTCAGCCGTTGAGCTGGGGCGGTGATGGGGCGGCAAGGCCTTGCCGCGGTCTTGTGGATATTCCCAGCAAGAGCTTTGCCGGGGCCTTGTGAGTGCCCTCGGCAAGAGCCTAGCCGGGGCCTTGCGGGTGTCTTTGGCAAGGAGCCTTGCCAGGGCCTCGTGGGCATCCTCGGCAAGGAGCCTCGTAGTCGTCTTGCCTTCTGGTTCTCATCTGGGCTTCGTAGGCTCTTTGTCTTCACAAAGATCTGCATGCCACCATGCAGGTGCCTCCCGAGCCTTGGTTCCAACGTTGTCGATGGTGTGGGAACCCTCAGCCTTCAAGGGTGGTTGTGATGCTAGTGTTGGGTGAGGTGCCCCGACAAGACTCTTGCCGGGGTTGCGTAGGCCGCCCTGGCAAGGGTCTTGCCGGGGGAAAGCCCATCTTGTTGCCTGACCTTCTTGCGTATCTGTCTTGGCGCTGCTTTGGTAGTCTTGTATTTCTGCTTCCCTCCTCTGCCCTACTAAGTGTGGCCGCAGGTGCGGCTCTGACTACCCGTGCATAAGTAAAGGGGTTTAAAAGAGAGCCCTTACTTTTGTACACCGACAAGTGTGCGTTGCAACGATGAGTCCGTGGTTTGATTCCTCACATACGCATAATTTTTCTTTTTGTTTCTCCACTGATAGGTAGGCCCGCATAGATAGATAGATACAGAACACAAGCTGATGAGATGCATGCGGATTGTTTGACTGGTCAACCAGACAAATACGGAGCTATACGCTGAGCCAGTGACCGTATAATCACCATATCTCGTATATATTGACTGTATTGACCGTATTCTTAAGTACAATGATCAAAGTGAGCTATAGAGACAAGTTCGATGACCGCCAATGCATTTTACTCGGTAATAAATGACTAGGATTGAAGGGGAATCCAAGTTTCCTTCGTCGTTTGTCCTTCAGCACAAACCAATGCACTATACGGTTGTCCGGCCACTCCGCCCCAGAGCTCTCACCAAGCGTCGTTCATGCCACCACGCCGCACACTAACCGGTAAGGAAGCGACGGCATCCCGCCGCGCTGAGTTCCTCGCCGCCCACGACCGCACACAAAATGGTAGGCAAGCGATGGCATCCCGCCGTGCCGAGTTCATCGCCGCTCGCGACATCACACCTACATGGGCGGACCTTGAAGCTGCCAAGGCCGAATGGGCAGCAGAGCAAGAGGCAACCAAAGCCGCACAGAGGGAGAGGAAAAGGCACTACTAGGAAAAGGCCTACTAGTGGCGCACCAGTTCTGCCTACTAATGGCGCACTATTGGTGCGCCACTAGTACCACGCCACTAGTATTTTTTACTAATGGCGCACCAGTGGTGCGCCATTAGTATCTGGTATACTAATGGCGCACCACTGGTGCGCCATTAGTATAGGCCACGGTGCGCCATTAGTATAGGCCACTGGTGCGCCATTAGTATAGGCCACGGTGCGCCATTAGTATTTTTGAATTTTGAAGGCGGGAAAATAGTAGTGGCGCACCGTCTAACCCCCACCGTGCGCCATTGCTATTTTTGAATTTTGAATTTTGATCTGGATCGCGATTTTTTTGCCCATTTTTTGCTCGTTTTTTTGCACGATATTATTTCAAATTTTGTTCCCATTTTTGGATCTTGTACGTTCTTTTGCCGTGTTCTTTTGCCGGAGAGGAGTTCGCCGGAGAGGAGGAGGAGGAGGTGACCGGAGAGGCGCTCGCCTACATCGCCGGAGAGGAGGAGTACGTCGCCGGAGAGGAGTTCACCGGAGCATCTGAGAGGAGGAAGGAGAAACCATCAGGGGATGGGAGGAGAGAAGGGAGGAGGAGCTCACCGGAGATGAGGGAGGAGGAGCTCACCGAAGAGGAGGGAGGAGAAACCGTGAGGGGAGGGGAGGGGAGGAGAGGAGGGAGGAGGAGGTCGCCGGAGAGGAGGAGGAGGAGGTCGCCGGAGAGGAGGAGGGTAGTATGGTGGAGGAGAGAAGGGAAGATGGAGTGGAGGAGAGGAGGAGATGGAGTGGAGGAGAGGTGGAGTGGGGGAGAAGAATGAAGAAGTAAGGAGGAGAGGACACGCCCAGCCATATATACGGCATAGTAATGGCGCTCCTTGGGCAGGTGCGCCATTACTAATTTTTTTATTTTTTTATTTATTTTGAATTTTGAAGGCGGGAAGATACTAATGGCGCACCATGGGCAGGTGCGCCATTCGTAACTTTTTTTTATTTGTTTGATTTATTTTGAATTTTGAAGGCGGGAAGATAGTAATGGCGCACCATGGGCAGGCGCGCCATTAGTAAATTTGAATTTTTTTTGAATTATTTTGCCTCTCCAGATCTTAAAAGCCCCGTATCTTTTTTCCTCTTAGGTTTTTGAGGATTTTGAAAAAAATTTAACGGGGTTCCCCCTGTTAAATTCGGATGTAACTTTTCGAGTAGATGATTTTTCATATAATTTGAAAAAAGTTTTGAAACATAATTACTAATGGCGCACCGTGGGAGTGGTGCGCCATTACTAGTTGAGCTAGTAATGGCGCACCATCCCACGGTGCGCCATTAGTAGTTTTGAAAAAATTAAAAAAAATTTACTAATGGCGCACCGTGGATGTGGTGCGCCATTAGTATTTAGTAATGGCGCACCACATGTACAGTGCGCCATTAGTGTCCATATTGGCTATAGTTGTTTTTGTAGTAGTGAGGCAGAAAGTACAAAAGAAAAGAGAGGCCCGCCGCCGCAAGAAAGAAGAGGACGCACACGCTGTTGCGGAGAGCTCGGTGGAGATCTAAGCATGATGGGGTGTCGCTGACACAGCCGGGAAGGAGAATGATGGCGTCAGGCCAGCATGTGAGAAGTAGTAGTACTAGTAGTTAGTGTGTGTGTGTCTGTGTCGCCCGTATTGTCGGGGGTTGGGTGCGACATATGCCAAAGGATGGCTTATCATGGTGGGTGCGAGTAGAACGTCGCCGATGCCTGGAAGCGGGATGAGGCGTAGACACGAACGCCGGCGCACTTTACCCAGGTTCGGGGCTCTCCCAGGAGATAACACCCCTAGTCCTGCTCTGCGGGATCTCCGCATGATCACTAAGGCACTAGTGAGTACAATGGTGCTCCTCAAGCTGTATGCTAGAGGTAGGAGAAAGCAGGGCTAGCTCTCCCCTCTCTCTATGTATGAGTCTAATTCTAACAGGTTGGGAACCCTTTGCATGGGTGCCCTGGGGGTTTATATAGGCCTACCCCCAGGGGTACAATGGTAATCTGGCCGGGTGTAGGACCCGGCTGTCAGCGCCTCTGGCCACCGGCTTCTCCGCCGGCTGCAGGGGCCTGCCGCCTGGTGGGCCCCGCCGACTGGTCTGGTATGGGGCCGACAGGCCGCTCCCGCCGCTCGCGGGTCTTGCCGGCTGCTTGTTACTGTAGCCGTAATGCAAATGACACATACTTGGTCAGGGAAGCGTGGCTACAGTCTCGCCGCCTGGTGGGAGATCACTGTAGCCATACCGTGTCTCATCTGGTTAGTGGTGCACGGACTCCGAGGGAGGAGTGGGCCGCCTGCTAGAGGCCGGCCTCCCTCGAGTCCGACTGGTTTGGCTTCTGCCGTCTTCCAGGCCCTCGCTGCCTGGTAGGGCCCGCCGCTTGCAGGCCGTACCGACAAGCCGTCGTGGGAGCAGGGCTCCGCCTGACAGGAGTGACGTCAAGGGTAGAGTGGCAATAGTGTCGCGCCGTGCGGAGATCTCTGCCTGTACGGAGCACTAAGGTCGCGCCTTGCCGTGGATATGGGGGTGATGGGCTACACTGTAGCCACATCCTGTCTTGTCTTCTTAATGGGGGTGCAGACTTTGAGGGCGTCATGTACCGCCTGCTGGTGCTTGGGCGTCTTCTGGCAGCCGGCCGCCTGAGCCAGCCGACCACCAGAAGGCGGCGCTTCATTCTGGATGGTTGAGGGGCGCAGCCGGCCCAATGTCTTGAAATGCTGAGGGACTCGGGTTAGGCTACCCGTGGCCCATTACTCCGACAGTAGTCCCCGAAGCTGGTGAGGCGTCGCGACCGACAATTCGAGAGGCCTCAGCAGTTTCCTTCTCCGAGCGCTCTTGCTGAGTGCTTCGTCCGTCTCCTAGTGCGGAGCCTATTGGGAGTCGGACGCGTCCAGGCGGCTTCCTGTGATGATTTTGAAATGCCAAGGTGGGAACCATGTGGCGTGCTTGCTAAGCCTCTAGGCCCGCCGCCGACTGTAAGCACGCCATGTGGCGCCAGCCAGCCAGGCTAGCCTGCCAATCCATGCGCATGACGGGACGTGACAGCAGGCTGGGCCCGCCACTACCAGGCCTCGGCGCGCGAGCGGATCCGCCGCGGCTGAGGCAAACGGTTGCGATTCCGCACGGAGTTACTGCGCGCAGTAACTCGCGCAATAATCGCAGGGTCGTGGGGTCATGGGCGCAGTTAACCCCACGATCCCACACCCCGCCCCCTCGGCTTCGTAGCCCGAGGGCTATAAGTAGGGGGAGGAGGGGGCGCGGCGGAGCACGCGCGCCCTCCTCTCCCTTCGCCATTTTCATCTTCTTCCCCCCCTTACTACTGCCACACCTCCATGCTCCGCCGAGGCGCCGCCGCAGCTTGCAGTCGTTGGGCTCCTGCGCCATCAAGCTCCTTGCCCCACTGCGGCTTGGGCTCTGTCGCGGCACCATTTCTCCCTCGAGCTCGGTCTCCATGGAGCGCGAGAAGGGAGGGGACTGTGATGGCTCGCTCGTGATCGACGACCATCTCGCCTTGGGGGCGGCCGCGTGGCATGGCCAGCTCGGTCTCCATGACACGGCGGTTGCCCGGCGAGGGTTTGGTCAAGGTGCCGTGCCGCCGAAGAAGGAGATCTTGCCGGTGTCGCAAGGAGGCGAGCGGGTCGTCTTCCGCTCGCACTTCCTCCGCAGCTTCGGCCTGCCGGCGAGCGGATTCTTTCGCTCCTTCATGGAGTTCTATCATCTTCAGCCGCATCACTTGACGCCCAACACCGTGCCGCTGCTGTCCGCCTTCGTCACGGCGTGCGAGGGCTACCTCGGCATCCTCCCCACCATCGAGTTGCGGGGAGCCTTCTTCTAAACCAAACTGGGCACCTCCGCCAAGGAGAAGGCGGCCCAGTGTGGTGCCTTGGTCGCGGTACGCCGGCCATCGGTGAAGAATGCCTTCCCCGCCATCAAGCTGTCACAGTCGGTGAAACTGTGGCAGAAGTCATACTTCTACATGGAGAACGTCGACCCGGCAATCGACTTCATCAACTTGCCGCCCTACGAAGCCGGCCATCCGGCTGAACCTCGGGCCAACTGGGGCTACAAGCCGAAGCCCATATCGGCCGACGCTGCCGCCACCATCAACCGGCTCCGGGTGCTGACGGAGGCGGAGGGCCTCAAGGCATCCGACCTGCTGGTCGCCTTTGTCGAGCGCTGGGTTCTCCCACTCCATGGCCGGCCTCATCTGATCTGTCGGATGAGCGGGCGCCGCGACCCGAGCCGGATTTGCACGAGGGACATGCCGACTGCCGAGGTGGCATGGATGGTGAACGAGTTCTCCGACCTCAAGCTGTTGGAGGGGTCTTGGTGTTTCGGCAAGCGGCCATACCCCCGCACCAACCCGCCGCCTGCTGTAAGTTCTTCAACTCTTTCCTTTTAGTGCTTGTCTCGGTCTTGATCTTGGTCTTGAACAGTTGGTCTTTTGAACATAGATCTATATGTCTCCGGCGACGGCCGCCGTTGTAGGGCCAGGTGGAAACTACCAGCCGGACCGGGAGGTGAGTGATGTGGACGACCCCGACTTGGGGGCGGCCGCCCTGGAGGACGACACCATAGGCGGCGGCGACGGAGCAGGCGGCTCCGAAGATGGAGGCGGCCTCGAAGCCTGGCCCGATGATGATGATGAAGAGGACGAGCGATGCCTTGCGGCAGGCGCCGGCAAGGCGGACGTGGGCCCCTCCGCCGAGCCGAATGCTCGAGGCAGCACACGTAAGCGAAAACGGGGCGTCGTCTTGTTTGGCAGCGCGCCGAAGAAGACCAAGAACCCGACCGCTGCGACAAGGCAGAAGGAGGCCGCCGCGAAGGCGGCCAAGTTTCAGAAGCTCCCGAAGGCGCCTCCTATGGTGTCGATGTAAGTATCTTTTTCTTGTGCTTTCCTTTCTTTTTTGGCTCCGTTTGAGCTTCCTCTCTTCGTTTTCCTTGACTTAGAGCTCCGCTCTCACTTAAGAAGTCGGCCGCCGCCTCCGTTATTGGGTCGGCGGAGACCTCCACCACCACCCGGCGAATCGACCCTGCAGTCGACCTCCGGGAGGCGCAAGAACGAAACGCGCGTGAAGCACGTGAGGAGTAGGAAGCCGCCTGCCTGGAGAATACGGAGGCAGACAAGCCAGAGGCCGCCGTGCTGAAGAAGCTGGCGGAGGCCGAGGCTGATGCTGCAGCGAAGAAACGGCTTGAAGAAACCGCGCGCCGCCAGGGGCCGCTATTCGTTGTTCCCCTGAACTCCGCGCCGCCGCCACCAGAGTTTACGGCGCCGACTGGGGGAACCAGTGACGAGTATCCGATCATGGAGGGGGAGGCGGGGATGTCGTCATGCCGGATATGGCCGCGCCTCCGCCACCGCCATCTGGAGGGGTGCTAGACAAGCAGCCGGCTGCCCCGCCGGCGCCACCAGCCGGAAACGAGGTGGGATGGGCCCGACTCCTGAGGCCCGCACACCAACGCACCATCGTCTCGCGAAGGCGACTTCAGCGCCACGACCGCTGGAAGCTGGCGCCGCGAGTTCGTCAATCCCAGACGCCAAAGAGACCAGCGCCGCGCCCGCCGACTGGGTGCGTGGAGGCGGGACGGGAGACTTAAACCAGGCGATTCTTGATATCCAAGCCAAACTCCGAACTGGGGCTGACGCTCTCAAGCAGTGCAACAAGGCATTCTTGGATTCACGAGCGGCCATTCGGGTATGTTTCTTACTTCTCCATCTTTGATTATTGTACTTCTCTGCGGGGGCGCGCCAGCGCACCCACTAGGTGTAGCTCCCGAGTTTTGGGTCGGCTGCTGACTAGGCGGCTCGGAACTTTAATTTGCAAGCTCCGAGTTCTAACTTCGTCTGATATCCTCATTGTAGGATTATCATAACCTTCGCGCGGCCACCTTCAACTCCAATGTCTGGGAGCTGGACCAACGGACCGCCGACTTGTCAGAAAGCCAGAGTAAGTCTTTGTTTTCTTTCCCTGCGGGGGCGCGCTGGCGCACCCTCGGGCTGTAGTCCCCGAGATTCAGGCCGACTGCTGAGCTGTCGGGCCGGATCTTTCCGGCAACTGCATTTCTACTTTGCTGATCGTTGATAACTTCTTTCTCTGTTGGGGTGCGACAGCGCACCCGCGGGCTGTAGTCCCCGAGATTCGGGCCGACTGCTGAGCAGTCGGGCCGGATCTCCCCGGCAACTGCACTTCTTCCTTGTTGATTGTTGAGATCTTTCTCTTCTTCTACTCTTGGAGAGGCCAATGCCACCCTTCAGCAGCAGCTGGGTGAAGCCAACACCATGCTGCGTGCCAAGGAGGCAGAGTGCAACGAGCTGGCCCAGGAGCATGACCGACTGGTCACGCAACTGGCGGAGCAGGCGAAGCTTCTCCAGACGGCCCAGAAGGAGGCAGAAGAGAAAATGTCCAATCTCCTTGCCGAGTTTGAGACCGAACGCTCCGCCTGGGCCGACAAGGAGACGCTGCTGACTGCCAGCTTCGGTCGCATTGAAGACATGGTTCATGGTTAGCTTCTTCTTTTTCCTTTCTTTGTGCCACCGGCTGCTGACCAGGTCGGCTTCTAGCTTCTGACTTCCGCCTTACTTGCTTCTGCCTGAGCAGACTTCTTCCCTGGCCACTCTGGCGCCGCCAACCAGGCCATTTAGGCTTATCGTGAGGTGCGGAGAGCAGAAGGTGCGCAGATCGCCGCCAACGCCCCCTGGACCCTTAGTGAACAACTTCTCAGCATCCAGGCCCGCCTTCGGCCGGCTCATCGGCTGTTGCGCCATCTTCAGCGTGTCGGGGCCTAAGCGATCTCCACCCTGTGGCCAGACATACCGGCTCCACACACTCCCAGTCGGACTGCCGACTGGCTGGAGGTGGCGACCGGCCGTCTGGAGGCTTGGAAGGGTTCCTCGGCCCGGGCTGGAGCGCGCCGGGCCTTGGAGTTCATCAAGGCATGGTACCTTGGGTTAAATCTAGCCCAGTTGACCATGTTTCGGCAGGAGGCCCAGGAAGAGCTTGTGGCGGTGGAGCGTGACCTTGTCAAATGGGCGGCGGCGATTGCCGAGTACACCAACACCAGCATCTTCATCCCTGAGTTGGCTAAAAATGGTGCGAAGGCGCCACCGGAGTGGTTTGGGCTGAACCCGAAGGACGACGAGGACTCGGCCGAGGTGATTGATTCTAGCGACGAGGGAGAAGGCGAGGAGGACGAGGAAAGCAGAGAAGATGCGCCAGAGGTCGGAGCGGACGGCCAGCCTCAGCTTGACCGCGCCTCGAACAACGAGCCACGCTCGAGCGCGCTGACTGCTGCTGGAGGCGACCAAGCGGAGACGGACCAGCCGTCCACTCCACTAACCGGCACCACCGACTCCGCCACCCAGCCGAACCCTCTGCTGCTCCCTAGGCCGTCGACTTTTTTTTCCTGCTTATCAGTCTCGACAACTTTGTTAAACTTGCGCAATTCCACCCGCAGGGTGTATTTCAAACTCTGTTGAATGCTGGCCAATGGGCCTTTTGACATGTAAATATTCTTCCGCACAATCTGTGATTTCGCCGAGTTCTGACTTTCCTTGCTTTCTGCTCCTTGGCTTTTTTCCTTTGCCGCCCTCTCTTAGCTGCCATCTTGCCAGCCAGACAGTCGCTCTGCGGACTGTGGCTGGGTCAAGTACTTAGCTAACTTTGGGAGGGCAAGTACTTAGCCGACTAGAGCGCTAGCAAGTTAAGTAGAAACAGGCCGGCCGGCTGCTGAGCAGCCGGTCGTTGAGGCGGGAAGCTGGCTTGAGCTATGTACATGCTTTTGGGTCCTTAGCCATTTTTCGTGTGGACACCCTTTCTCTGCCTTTGACTCCTGCCCACCGGGCAGTCGCTCTGCAAGCTGCGACTTCTGGCAGGAGAAGGTTTAGGTGCCAACACACTACTTGTCCGACTACTGGAAGCACCACATAGCACAAGGCGGCGAGCCCCCGGGCCGACTGGTCGAACCCGGTGCCAGGCGGAATGATGAAATAACACATTCATAGGCATAATACTTAACATATAGATAAAAGAGGGTAGTCCCCGAGCTCTTCTCGGGGGACGCAGAGTCTTCGTACTTAATATAAAAGGTAGTGTGGTACATACTGCATCAACTGTAAAATCTTCGAAGGAGATTTGCATTCCATGGCCGCTCTGTCTCCTTGCTGGAGTCGTCTCTTTTGCGTGCTCTGCGCTTCTGAGCATCGATCAGGTAGTAGGAGTCGTTGCCCAAAACATTGCTGATGATGAAGGGGCCTTCCCAAGGTGCCGAGAGCTTGTGTTGGCCGGCTGTTCGCTAGATCAGCCGGAGCACAAGGTCTCCCTCTTGGAAGGATCTTGGCTTGACCTTCCGGTTGTAGTATCGACGTAGACTCTGCTGGTAGATGGTGGACTGGCTGAGTGGCAACAGCCGGCCCTCTTCTAGTAGATCGACGTCGTCTTCTCGTGCTTCTTTTGCCTCCTCTTCGGTGTACATGGTGACTCGAGGGGAATCGAATTCTATGTCCGTCGGGATGACGGCTTCGGCACCGTAGACGAGGAAGAAATGCGTGAAGCCGGTTGACTTGTTCAGAGTTGTGCGTTGGCTCCAGAGGACGGCCGGCAGCTCATCGAGCCAATAGCCGGCCGAACGCTCTAGAGGCTCGACCAGTCGGGGCTTGATGCCGGACAAAATGAGGCCGTTTGCTCACTCCACTTGGCCGTTTGACTGCGGATGGGCAACGGACGCTAAGTCTAGTCGGATGTCCTGCGTCGCACAAAAACGGGCCAAGGCGCCTTTGGCAAAGTTTGTGCCGTTGTCGGTGATGATTCTGTGAGGTATGCCATACCGAATGGTGATGTCTGCAATGAAAGTCACAGCAGTCGGACCCTTCAACTTCTTGATTGGCTTTGCTTCTATCCACTTGGTAAATTTGTCCACGGTGACAAGCAAATGAGTCATGCCGCCACGTGCTGTCTTGAATGGTCCCACCATGTCCAGCCCCCAGACGGCAAAGGGCCAGGCAATGGGGATATTCTTGAGTGCAGAAGCCGGCAATGTGGCTTGGAGCGGAACTTCTGGCACCCTTTACATTTCTGGACCAAATATTTGGCATCTTCCAGAGCAGTCGGCCAGAAAAAACCATGGCGGAAAGCTTTGGCACCAAATGATCTTGAAGCCGCGTGGTGACCACACTCGCCTTGGTGGATATCTTTGAGGATTGCTTGGCCTTTCTCCGGCTGCACGCAGCGCTGGTACACACCGGTGACACTGCGCCTCACAAGTTCTCTGTTGACAATGTTGTATGCTGCTGCCCGACGTTGCACTTGTCGGGCCAAGATCTCATCAGACGGCAGCTCTTTGTTCACCAGAGAGTTGAGGATGGGCTGCGCCCATGAAGGTGCTGCTATTTCTTCGACTGCCAGAACTGTAATTTGCACGAGGGCGGTTGGGCTGGGAGGCGGCGGGTTGGAGTCGACTGCCGCTTGCTGTGTCGATGAAGTCCCCTGGCCGACTGCTGCAGTCCCCGGGCTGGGTTCTGAAGTCCCCAGGCCGGGTGCGACTGTTGCAGTCCCCGAGCGGCCCGCCGAAGTCCCCGCGCCGGTTGCTGGGGTCCTCAAGTCGGATCTGACTGCTTCAGGAGGAGCCGGCACGAAGATGGAGTCTGATTCTGGCGACGGCTTGACAGACGGTTTGAGGAGGCATTGCAGGGCGATGCCGGCTGGTATTGCTTGCTGGGTAGAGCCAACCCGTGCCAAAGCATCGGCTTGCTCGTTGTCGTTTCGTGGCACATGGAGGAACTCGCACCCTTCAAAGTATCCACTGAGTTGCTGCATGAGGAAGCGGTAGCTTGCCATATTTGCATCCTTGGCATCCCAGTCTCCTTACGACTGCTGGACCACCAAGTCGGAATCACCATAGCACAGGATCCTGCGAATGCCGAGTTCCTTGGCAAGCCGGAGCCCGTGTATGAGTGCTTCGTATTCAGCTACAGTAGGAGGCGGCAAAGTGAATTTGCAGCACATATCTGAGCTTGTCGCCTTTGGGAGAGTTGAGGATGATGCCGGCTCCCAAACCGGTGCGCATCTTGGAACCATCAAAGTGCATTCGCCAATGGGTGGAGTCCGGCGCTGGTGGCAGATACTGGGTCTCGGCCCAGTCAACGAGGAAGTCGGCTAATGCTTGGGACTTGATGGCGGTGCGAGGTTGATAGTAGATGGTGTAGGGGTCAAATCTATGGCAAATTTGGCCACTCGGCCCGAAGCATCTCGGCTTCCAATGATCTCGGCATGTGGAGCAGTGCAGACCACAATGATTGGGTGCTCTTGAAAGTATGGCTTCAGCTTCTTGGCGGCAAAATGCATGCTGTAGCACATCTTCTGATAGTAGGGGTAGTTCTGCTTGGAGGCGGACAACACTTCACTCAGGTAATACACCGGCCTCTGGACTGGTAGTGCTTTGCCTTCTTCCTTGTGCTCCACAACTATGACTGTGCTGACCACCTGGCTGGTGGCGGCGATGTAGAGAAGCATGGGCTCCTTCGCAGTCGGAGCCGCCAGGACATGCAGAGTGGTCAACATCTTCTTGAGCTGGAGAAAAGCTTCGTCCGCCTTATCATTCCACTCGAAAAAAGTGGTCTTCTTCATGAGCTGGTACAGCGGAAGGGCCTTCTCACCCAGCCGACTGATGAAACGGCTGATGGATGCCAAGCAGCCGGTGAATTTTTGCACGTCCAGCAGTCGAGTGGGCACCTCCATCCTCTCGATGGCCTTGATCTTCACAGGTTTGCACTCTATGCCGCGCTCTGAGACCAGGAAGCCAAGAAGCTGGCCGGCTGGTACTCCAAAGACACATTTCTCCGGGTTGAGCTTGATTTGAAATCGGCGCAAGTTTTCAAAGGTTTCCTTAAGGTCTTCTAGCAGTGTGCCATGCTTCTTAGTCTTCACCAAAACGTCGTCCACGTAGACATGGGCGTTTCTGCCGAGTTGCTTGACGAGACACTTCTGCATGCAACGCTGAAACGTGGCGCCGACATTCCTTAAGCCGAACGTCATGGTCAGGTAGCAGAAGGCTCCGAATGGTGTGATGAAGGCGGTCTTCAACCTGTCGGCCGGGTTCAGCTTGATCTGATCATACCATGAGTATGCATCCAAAAAGCTCAGCAGCTCGCATCCGGCTGTGGAGTCTATCACTTGGTCAATTCTTAGCAAAGCAAATGGATCTTTGGGGCAAGCTTTGTTGAGGCTGGTATAATCAATATACATGCGCCACTGCTTATTCTTCTTCAGCACAAGGACTGGGTTGGCTAACCATTCTGGGAAGAACACTTCCATAATAAAGCCTGCAGCTAAAAGCCGGGCTATCTCTTCCCCAAAAACTCTTGTCTTCTCTTCTGACAGGCGGCGCAAAGGCTGCCTGACTGGCTTGGCATCAGGTCGGACGTGTAATTTGTGCTTGGCGAAATCCGTCGGAACACCCGGCATATCCTTAGGAGACCATGCAAAGATGTCTCGATTCTCACGAAGGAAATCGACGAGCTCGCTTTCCTATTTGCTGTCAAGGTATGCACCAATGACAGCGTGCCTCTCCGGGTGCTCCAGGTCCAAGGGTACCTTCTTTGTTTCTTTTACCGGCTTGAACGAGCCCTCAGCTTCTGACTCCTTGGGGTTTGGCGACATTTTCGGCTGCTTGCCAGCCATTGCCACAACCCGGTCAAGGAGCCACTTCTCTACTGCAATCACGAGGGACTCAGCTAGCCGGCTACTGTCTGCCACACAGGCGGACGAGTTCTTGTAGTCCCAAGTTATGGTCAGGATTCCCTTGGTGCTTGGCATCTTCATCTTGAGGTAAGCATAGTTGGGGACCGCCATGAACTTGGCCAGAGCAGGCCGGCCAAGTAGCACATGGTAGGGGCTCTCAAGGTCCACCACCTCAAACTAGACTAGCTCTCGGCGGAAGTGATCTTTGTCCCCAAAGAGGACGTCTATCTGGGTCTTGCCGATTGGTGAGCAGGAAAGGCCAGGAACTATACCATGGAATACAGTCCGACTGGGCCGAAGCTGCCTTTGCTTGATTCCCAACTTCTCCATAGTGTCTCGGTATAGGATGTTGATGCTGTTGCCGCCATCTATCAGAACTCGGGAGAAGCGAGCAGCCTGCCTCTCTGTTGCGAAGGTGGCATCCAACACCCGGGCATAAGAACCAGGAGAGGGAATCACCTCCGGGTGGTCAGCTCTGCTCCAACTGATAGGCTTCTCAGACCAATGCATGAACTCGGGGGCCTCTGATGCTACTACATGTACTTCTTGTTGCCCAGCCATCTGTTGTGCTTGTCGTCGGCCACACTGGTGAACACGACATATGCTCCATGCTCTTCAGGATATTCATCTTGTATTGCGCCGACTGGCCGGGCCGCCGGCTGCTGGGGAGGAGGAGGAGGCGGCGGGAGCAGGCGGAGGAGGCAAGAGTCCATCACCCTTGGCGATCCTGGTGAGCCAGTGGCATTTTCGAGTGGTGTGGTTGGATGGCTTTGCGCCATTGTGCAACTTGCAGGGTGCATCGAGAGTCTGCTTGTATGAGAAGGCGGGCAACCAGTTGGGCTTGCCGCCCTTCTGACGCTTGTAGAGAGGCTGCCCTTCCGGCTATTGGTCTTCAACTGTCACCACCTGCGGGCTTGTGGAAGCCGGCTGCGTGGCCTTGCGCTTGTTGTCATTCGGTTGCTGACGCTGACTGGTGTCACCAGCCGGAGTCCGAGGAGCTTGAGGAGCCACTTTGCCAGATGTGTTGACTTGGATCTCCACCTTCATGGAGTATTCGGCCGTGGCGTACTTGTCTGCTATGATCAGCAGTTCGTCGAGGGTCGCCGGCTCATCGCAGAGAAGCCGGTGCTTGAGGAGGGTGCCCTCTCGGCACCCGGCAGTGAAGTACTCGATGGCCTGCACTTCGTGCATGCCCTCGCATGAGTTGCGCAGCTCGGCCCAACGCATGAGGTAATCACGAGTTGATTTGTTGGGGCCTTGGACGCACAAGGAGAGCTGGCGAGGCTTGGGCGGCCGCTTGTACGTGCTAGTGAAGTTGCGGATGAAGGCTTCGGTGAAATCTACCCAGCTGTTGATGCTGCGGGGCTTCAAGCTATTAAGCCATGTCCGGGCCGTGCCTTGGAGCATGAGCGGGACGTACTTCATGGCAACTCGCTTGTTGCCGTACGCTATGCTGACGGCCGTGTAGTAGTCGGCCAGCCAGTCTTCCGGCTTCACGGAGTCGGTATACTCTCGAGTGTCTCTTGGGAGCATGAACCCTTTGGGGAAGGGCTCATCTCGGATGCGGGGGCCAAAACAAGGCGGACCCAATGCGTCTTCTTCTTCTAGCGCCAGGGATCGGTTGAGGCGGTCGATCCGGTGGCGGGCATCGTTCTCTCCGACTCCTTCTCGGCGGCCAAGGCAGTCGCCGAGTGTCGGGTGGTCAACTGGCAGCGGGGAAGCGCGCCTCTCCCTGCGGGGAGGAGGAGGAGGCGGACAGTCGTCCCGTCGTTCCACTGCTCTCGGGCGGCCGTCTTGGTCGCGCTGGATGGTGATGCGAGTACGGCTGCGGCTGGCAGCCGGTTCCTTGTCTCTTCTATCGCGGACGCCACCAGTCGGCGTCCGGGATGTCGCGCCTTGATCTCGGCGAGGAGGCAGATCATCGTTCCGCCGGTTGGGAGCTTCAGTGCGGCAGCCGGCCTCTTGCTGCTCGGCAGCCGCGTCAATGAGCCGCTGGACGCGCTCCGTCATGAGGCGACGCTCGTCGCCCTTGAGCTTGTCCAGCTCGTCTGCTGCTGCCTGGGCAGCTCGTATGTTCTCCACGGGCATGGCGTAGACGGGGCAATCTGCCCCGAACATGCTGGCAATGGCCGCGCCGCGCTGCCGGATCGTGCCAATGCGGCTAGGCCCACCAGGAGCCGGCGTGCCGCCAACGGCGCGGTCCATCTCACGCTGGTAGGCCTCCAAAAGGCGTCTCATGCTGGCCAGCCTGCTGGTGCTTTTGATGAGCTGGACGCGGCGCGCCTCTAGCGTCTCGGCGTCGGCGTCTTCTAGGATGGGCGCAGTCAGGTCTTGCAGTGTCGCTCGAGCGGGTCTCGAGCACCTGTGTGATGCTGCTTCCGCCACTATCCACGCGAGGGAGCGGCTCGTCGTAGACCACCACGTTGGTGGGGAAGGCGTCGAGCGACAGCGTGTCGGAGTCAACAAGCATCGGATCGGTAGAGCCAACCGACTCCAGGTCCACAGCCGGCTCGCTGACGACATGGAGCTGGTCGAGGAGGCTGACGAGGCGGCTCTCGGGGTCATCTGTGCCCGCGTCAGATACAGGCTCGTCGGAAAGGCGAATCTCGCCAAAAAGATCGGTGAGGCAGCTCGCCGCGCAGACGACCTCCGCGTCGCGCAGCGTGTCGGTGCAGACGCCGTCTGGCATGCTGGGCTGGCTACGCTTGCCAGGAAGGAACAAGGTTCCCGTCCAGAATAGGTCTCCGGGAGATGGTGCACCTCGCCTGACGGTGGGCGCCAAATGTCGGGGGTTGGGTGCGACATATGCCAAAGGATGGCTTACCATGGTGGGAACGAGTAGAACGTCGCCGGTGCCTGGAAGCGGGATGAGGCGTAGACACGAACGCCGGCGCACTTTACCCAGGTTCGGGGCTCTCCTAGGAGATAACACCCCTAGTCCTGCTCTGCGGGGTCTCCGCATGATCACTAAGGCACTAGTGAGTACAATGGTGCTCCTCGAGCTGTATGCTAGAGGTAGGAGAAAGCAGGGCTAGCTCTCCCCTCTCTCTATGTATGAGTGTAATTCTAACAGGTTGGGAACCCTTTGCATGGGTGCCCTGGGGGGTTTATATAGGCCTACCCCCGAGGGGTACAATGGTAATCTGGCCGGGTGTAGGACCCGGCTGTTAGCGCCTCCGGCCGCCGGCTTCTCTGCCGGCTGCGGGGGCCCGCCGCCTGGTGGGCCCCGCTGACTGGTCTGGTACGGGGCCGCAGGCCGCTCCCGCCGCTCGCGGGTCATGCCGGCTGCTTGTTACTGTAGCTCTAATGCTAATGACGCATACCTGGTGGGAGATCACTGTAGCCATACCGTGTCTTGTCTGGTTAATGGTGCACGGACCCCGAGGGAGGAGTGGGCCGCCTGCTTGAGGCCAGCCTCCCTCGAGTCCGACTGGTCTGGCTTCCGCCGTCTTCCAGGCTCTCGCTGCCTGGTAGGGCCCGCCGCCTGCAGGCTGTACCGACAGGCCGTCGTGGGAGCAGGGCTCCGCCTGACAGGAGTGACGTCAAGGGTAGAGTGGCAACAGTGCTGCGCCGTGCGGAGATCTCCGCCTGTACGGAGCACTGTGGCCGCGGCTTGCCCTGGATATGGGGGTGATGGGCTACACTGTAGCCACATCCTGTCTTGTCTTCTTAATGGGGGCGCAGACTTTGAGGGCGTCGTGGGCCGCCTGCTGGGTGCCGGCCTCTCTGGAGGCCGCCTGCGGGTGCTTGGTCGTCTTCTGGCAGCCGGCCACCTGAGCCAGCCGCCCACTTAAAGGCAGCACTTCATTCTGGATACTTGAGGAGTGCAGCCGGCCCGATGTCTTGAAAAGCTCAGGGACTCGGGTTAGGCTACCCGTGGCCCATTACTCCGACACGTATGTTTCTTTAATTAATCAAGAGCACGTACCAATACTAGTTACTACTGTAGTTTTTAGAGCAAATTACCAGCACATTAGCCTAGACTCAATGGAAAAATTCCGATCCTATGCATCAAATGGCATCTCTTTCTCTATAGGAATTGAGATGCATGTCATCTCACTTCCAATGATTTTCATATTCCTATAAAATTCCTATCCTATGAACCAAAGGAGGCCTCTGCTGGAGTGCAGTACTACTGTATCTAGCAGTATTGCTAGTACAGTAGTTTCCTTCAAGAAGCGGAATTCAATGAAGTCATGATGGTTCCTTCGTCCAAGCAACTTCACAATGGGTAAGGTTGGGCCTGTGATTTGATGGCTCATTAGTCATTATTACTGCGACGCGACGACCGGGGAGACACTCCCTTGGAGTTCTGTGTGCATGGCAAGTGGAGCAGGATGGTCGACGTCCCACATGTCGGCGAGCAGAAGTATTCTTTTCGATATCAAGGAGCAAGGAAACTATGTGGTATAGTATCACTGCTGATTTATATTTATTTTTTATTTTTGATGAAAGCTAGCATTTGAACTCTTACGACGAAGGGGTGCCAAACACGGCACATGCTGGATGTCCCACACGTCAGCGAAAGGAGTTGGACATGAACAAAGTGGTAGAGCATCTCCACTTCTTCCACTTCTAGGTCGGAGACCACACGGAGTACTAGTGGTATGAACGATACAAAGTGCGGCCCGGAGAGAATGACACGTCTAGTTGGAAGGTCTCGGGCCATACACGTAAACAAATATAAAACCTAATATGCGCCTTCAATTAATATAGTACTAGAGTACTTAGGCACGTACACCATAACATCACCGTGCATTGCACATCCAACATTTAGTGGTAGTAAGAGACAAATGCCTATATGTCACGCATGTTCATACTATTTGTGCCTTTCTACTTCACTTACTACACCGGAACTTTTCCTATAAACTGGACAAAATTCATTACATATTTTGCATAAACTGTACTAAAACCTACTTTAAACCGGATCTAAACGATCGTCGGCGCCCGACCACCATGTCCGGCCATGAGCCCCGGGAACTGCCGCTCCGGCTATTGCCTTTGCCTCCCCCTCATCCGCCTCGGCTTTGTCCAGCTCCACCTCGATAACCTCCTCCTCCGGAGCACAAGGTTCTGAAGATTTCCGCCTCCACGTCACCATCAAGTGGCTAATCGGCCGCTGATGTTTACCCCACCAAGCATGGCATCGACTGAGTGGAGGAGCGGTGGCCGTCTTGGGACCAGAGCGGCAAGGACCTACCATGTACTACTCTTCCTCGCTGCCAGCTGCGCCTGCGCACGCGCGCCGGCGGAGGGTGGCCGGGGTGAGTCGGCGATGTCCTTCGTCTACTCCTGCGACAGTACGTCCAAGAGAGCTTTGGAGCGCGCCTGGTGCGGAGCCGCCGATGTTCTTCGTCTGCTCCTGTGACAGTACATCCAAGAGAGCTTTGGAGCACCAGGAGGCCATGGTTGGAGTGGTGCCGACAGAAGGAAGGGACCGGATGAGAATGACTGTGGGTCTTTGGCTATGGCTGGGAGCTGAAGTTAATATAGCGGGTGAATGGCAATGAGCCGCCGCAGACGGATGGACGGCTGGCGCCGAAGTAGGTTCGTCGACAGCCGCGTGTCATTAATGTGGGCGGTGGACAGACGGATGGCTGTGGTGTCGTTAACGTGGAGCAGTTGCTTGCACCGGGATGCCGCGCGGGTGGCGCTCTCTCGGCCGTCGCGCTACTGCAATGCCGGCGCCAGTGAGAGGTCGCGTCGGGCGTGAATGCGGCATTGACGTTCTGGAGCGACGGTGACCGTTTCAGGCGGGAAGTGCACGCTAGCGATGGAAGGGGTTTCGGTAGGCTAGGGCGGTCTGACGCTAGCGTGGTGGTAAAATGTGAACTCATGGATGACGAGCCTTTGAAGCGTATGCGGCACGTATAGACAACCAGACGTCCATGCAGCCGCTCTTGTCGCCAGCTAGCCTTCGACGACCACCATTAGACACCACACAACCATGCATAACTTACGAATAAGGGACGAATCGATCAAACACACACTTGTGTGAAGTGGCACTATGATCGGTCGCTCACAATACATATATAGGTACCATAGTACCCTCTCTAGCTGGGCTGTTTTATAGATTGTCGTTGTGATGGATGATATACATGAGCAAGGTGTGGAGTCACGTCGTCGCGGCGTGTGCAGAGCCATTGCTAATGTCGAGCGGCTCGGCGCCCAAGCACGAGTATGGCGTTGGTGTTGAGCCAGGTGAATACATGCTCGGTGTTCGCGGAGGCCGCCAGCAAATGTCTAAACAGTAATGTCAGTCACCACCGGGGCACGCAGGTGACGGGCTCGCCGTTTGTGTTGCGCCATGAGCAGGACTTTGATTAAGAAGGCGACGTGAATGCATTAGCATAGTTTGACAGCGTGAACGTGAGTGTCTACACGCGTACATGCTACTTGCGTCTATGGATGGTGTGGGCTAATGTGTGCACCATGTATAATATAAAAAAAATCGCTTTGTGTATTTAACACAAAGTATTTATTTTCATTTGGCTGTCGAGTGTGCGTTGCAGCGACGAGTCCGTGGTTTGATTCCTCACATACGCATAATTTTTCTTTTTATTTCTTTCTCCACTGATAGGTAGGCCCGCATAGATAGATAGATACAAAACATGAGCTGATGAGGCACATGCGGATTGTTTGACTGATCAACCAGACAAATACAGAGCTATACGCTGAGCCAGTGACCGTATAATCACCATATCTCGTATATATTGACTGTATTGACCGTATTCTTAAGTACAATGATCAAAAGTGAGCTATCAAGACAAGTACGATGATAGCCAGTGCATTTTACTCGGTAATAAATGACTAGGATTGAAGGGGAATCCAAATTTCCTTCGTCGTCTGTCCTTGAGCACTTGACAAACCAATGCACTATACGGTTGTCCGCCCACTCTGCCCCAGAGCTCTCACCAAGCGTCGTTCATGCCACTTCGCCGCACACTAACCGGTAAGGAAGCGATGGCATCCCGCCGCGCTGAGTTTCTCGCCGCCCACGACCGCGGACAAAATGGTAGGCAAGCGATGGCATCCCGCCGTGCCGAGTTCATCGCCGCTCGTGACATCACACCTACATGGGCTGATCTTGAAGCTGCCAAGGCCGAATGGGCAGTAGAGCAAGAGGTGACCAAAGCCGCACAGAGGAAGTGGAAAAGGCAGAAAGTACTCAAGAAAAGAGAGGCCCGCCGCCACAAGAAAGAAGAGGACGCACACGCTGCCGCGGAGAGCTCGGTGGAGATCTAAGCATGGTGGTGTGTCACCGACAGAACTGGTAAGGAGAACGACGGCGTCTGGCCAGCATGTGAAAAGTAGTAGTACTAGTAGTTAGTGTGTGTCTGTGTCGCCCGTATATTTGTTTAATTAATTAAGATCACGTACCAATACTAGTTACTATAGTAGTTTTTAGAGCAAATTACCAGCACATTAGCCTAGACTCAATGGAAAAATTCCTATCCTATGCATCAAATGGCATCTCTTTCTCTATAGGAATTGAGATGCATGTCATCTCACTTCCAATGATTTTCATATTCCTATAAAATTCCTATCATATGAACCAAAGAAGGCCTCTGCTGGAGTGCAGTACTACTGTAGCTAGCAGTATTCCTGGTACAGTAGTTCTCTTCAAGAAGTGGAATTCAACGAAGTCGATGGTTCCTTCGTCCGAGCAACTTCACAATGGGAAAGGTTGGGCCTGTGATTTGACGGCTCATCAGTCATTATTACTGCGGCGCGACGACCAGGGTGACTCTCCCTTGGAGTTCTGTGTGCATGGCAAGTGGACCAGGATGGTCGACGTCCCACATATCGGCGAACAGAAGTATTCTTTCCTATATCGAGGAGCAAGGAAACTACGTGGTATAGTATCACTCTGATTTATATTTATTTTTTATTTTTTATGAAAGCTAGCATTTCAACTCTTATTACGAAGGAGTGCCAAACACGGCACATGCTGGATGTCCCACACGTCAGCGAAAGGAGTGGGACATGAACAACGTGGTAGAGTGTCTCCACTTCTTCCACTTCTAGGTCGGAGACCACACATAGTACTAGTGGTATGAACGATACAAACTGCGACCCGGAGAGAAAGACACGTCTAGTTGGAAGGTCTCGGGCCATACACGTAAACAAATATAAAACCTAATATGTGCCTCCAATTAATATAGTACTAGAGTACTTAGGCACGTACACCATAACATCACTTTGCATTGCACGTACAACATTTAGTGGTAGTTAGAGACAAATGCCTATATGTCACGCATGTTCATACTATTTGTGCCTTTCTACTTCACTTACTGCGCTACGTTACTCAGGTTCGTACGTTCACTCCTGGGTACATGTCCGTCTCGTAGTTCCAGTCCCACGCGTTCTTCATAGATGGAATGATCCATAACGGTGGGTAATGGGAGTCCATAGCATCGCAGCTTCTTAGTGTGGCTCCCCACGATGGAGACTCATCCAAACTGAAGCGGCATAGATCAGGGATAGGGCCGTTCAAGATATGCATCCATCGGTGCGCAATGAAAACGCACACTTTCTTCATGAACGGCAGGTCGTCGGCGTCTTGCACAGAAGGTGGCATCGTTTGCACTATGGAAAATTATATTTAATTTAAATATGAATGGGCCTTAAAAGTCCAAGAGGTGGAAGGGATTATGGGCCACAAGGGCCAGTAAGGAAGTGGCGCCCCCTTGCCTTAAAGGGGGCCGAATTGGACTTGGGGAGGAGTCCTACTCCTCCCCCATGGCCAGCTCCCCAAGGAGGATCTTTCCCTCCTCAGGGTTTTTGCTCTATTGGATACACAAGTTTTGGAGCCTCCTCTAGTTCTTCTGATATGACCAATTCTAGTTCTAGTTGTGCTGACATTGACGACATACAAGCTGCTGGTCAGGACCAAGCTATCGCTTCTCCAGTAAGGATTACAATTAGCGGCCTATATGTTCCGACCAATTTACGTCTACACTGCGACGACAAGCGTGAGTTATTTGCCAATGGTTTGAACCAGTTGATAGAGAGTACCATTATATGTGTTGATCAGAATATCAAACTTGAGCTGACTAAGGGAGCAAGCATGGAGGTCACACTATGGACTAGTATGAAGAAAGTTGATCCATGCGTACATGGGAGAGAAGAATATTATTTTATTCCACCAAATAAAAATCAGCAAACCATGGACGTTTTTGCATGGAAGGAGATTCCTTGGACTTGCAAAATTAAAAGGAGATCACGTGGGTTTGGTAGTTACAGATGCATGACAAGGCGACATAGGATATTTTTATTTCTACCGTGCAAGCAGAAGTACAAGGCTTATACGACGAGAAGACACAATGCGTGGAGCTGTTTGTCCTTGCAGGAAGTAGGATGGGGTCCACTAGAACAAATCAAAGATAGATGGCGCACCGTAGTTTGAAGGTTAATTAGGCAAAATTAGCTAGGAAATCCAATCTGAGATGTAAAAGGATTGGACTCTATTATTTTCCTTTTCCTTGGTATGGTTGTGTGCATGCGTGAGGGGCCTTAGGCCAGGTTAGTCAACTTATTTAAAGGCATGGTGCGTCCATGTAATAGGGGGATTAGGTTATTTTGAGATGAATTAGACATCGCGTGTGTTTCGGCCGTCGGCCATTATCGAGTTTAGAGAATTCTTGTCAAAATCTCTACTGGCGTGTGACTTCCTGCGACGCGACGCGTAGGGGATTACAGGCTGAGCCTATACGGTTCATCCACGTTATTCCTTCAGATTGAGGGGTTGGCGTGTTGTTTCCGTGGGATTTGCGAACATCTTCGTAAACCAGCGACTTGTTCTTGCTATGATGGAGGTTTGTGCCGCGAAAGATCGGGCCAACAATGGATCGACCCTCGTCTCGAGGTTCGCTCCTCATCATCTTCTAGTTCTAATTCTAGTTGGTCCTAGTTGACTAATTAGAGCTAGGCTAATCCTCTTGTCCTGATAATTAGAAGCCCTATATGGTTCTAATCTCGTCCCTCTAATTATCCGGTGATGATCTGCTCTGGGTGGCGAAACATTTCCGCGTCGTGAAGGCCGCATGCTCGCAACCTAGTAGAGAGGTTGTGCTTTCGATCTTTGGTTCAAGGGAATGTTCGTGGGTCGTACGAGTGATCGTTCATCAATGGTTCAAGGGACTCCAAGTACGATCTACACCGACACATTCTTCTTCCACTAACACTTGGTGACGGTAATGATCGTGATGCCAATCCATTATGCATCTTCATATTTATCTTGGCTGATCGTAGCCGCAGAATTTTTTATTTTCTACTATGTTTCCCAATAGTGGCATCATGAGGAGTTGTATGAGTCGGTGCAGGTTGCAATCTAGATCACATGTGATTGTGAGGTTTGATGTTCTTGATAGGCTTCCCTCAAGTGTTGCTTCGGTTCAATTCATCAACGACATGGTGTCGCTTTTCAAAAGGCCTCTGGCTGTCGACGATCTGCTGACAATTCCTTGGGCTTCACCATAATTGAGAATAGTGAACCGTCGCATACACAAGAAGGTGCTGAAGATGGGTGATCTTCTAGGCGTCACGTGTATTTGCCAAAGTGTAGTGTGGGGCTAGAGATTTTTAAATAAGTCTCTTGTTTCACAAACCCCGAAACTTAATCTAGCATCAAGAATCATCGCCTAAATCGTGGACATAGGTAGCTAGTATTACTTGTTAAAACAGGTTAGCCGCATAACTAAAATATTGCTAAAACCGATTAGAGGACGTCTAACTTGGTTTTGCAAGTTATGCATATAATGTGGTATAGCCTTTGTCATGATAATGAGTTTATGTATGATATGGTTATATGTTGTAATGTTAAGTGGCCTACGCGTCACGGCATGATGGATGGAGCCACAAGATTGCCACGTTAATGTAAATATCATAGAGCTAGCCTATGGGTTACGAGTGATAATGGCAAACCGTACACAGAAGACCCCGACATGGAGAAGGTGTACTTGGCGCAAGACGAAGAGCTATAATTTGGTGCCATGACGGAATTTGTGAATATGGGGCGACCATGATGTTTTCTGAAATGGTCGCCATGGTAACGTTGCTAAAATTGCCGCCATGACAATGTTTTTGAAACGATTGCCACGACAACGAAATAGTGGCTATCATGACGCTTCAACTGGAGATTGAAGACGATCACGGAGATTCTCAGTGCCCAGGGCTATACCATATCATTCTTTTATGAACTGCTTGAGATGTTTATCCGTTTGTTGTTTGCACCCTTTGATTGTGTAGTAGTCAATTATTAGGGTGAAATCCCACAGTAAATGTCAAGTTAAAAGGTGCTCTTCCTAGTGTTGCCACCGTCTATAACATGTGGCCTTTCAAAGTACTACATGCTACCATGAGTACAAACGAGAAGTGAAGTGTAAGGCAGTCAGAGCCGCGCCCGCGGCCACACTAAGCAGGGCAGAGGAAGGCACGAGACGGGCAAGGCAGTGCCAAGACCAAGGAACAACAGAGAGCAAGAGGGCGAGGCGGACTACCCCGGCAAGACCCTTGCCGGGTGCGGCCTCCGCGGCCCCGGCAAGAGCCTTGCCGGGGCAACTTGTCCAATGCCAGCAGAGCGAGCCACCCTTGAGCCCAAGGGTTCCAGATGCCAACAACCACATTTGGAACCCAGGCTCGGGAGGCACCTCCGTGGTGGCATGCTGATCTTTGTTAAGGTCATACACACACAAGATCAGATGAGGACCAGAAGACGACGATCCTCGGCGGGATCCTAGCCGAGGAAATCCACGAGACCCCCGGCAAGATCCTTGCCAGGGACGACCGTGATGCCACAGCAAGACCCTTGCCGAAGACACCTGCAGGGCCGTAGACAGGCCCGCGTGTGCCAAGACTCCACCGCCGTTCCCATGCAGCTGCCAGCCCAACCAGCTGGGCAGGCACCTGCGTGGCGACATGCGGCTTCAGGCCAACTCAACGAACACCTACGCGGTGGAATGCAAATCTTCGTGAAGACCCTACCACCACGCCATCTTAGCAGCCAGCAAGCCTACGTAGCGTTGCATGCCTGGTTGGCCTAGACGCGTATCGCAGCAAGACGGAGCGGCGACGGACGGGACGGGCCTGGTTGCCGGCCCCAATAAAGCAACAGGACACCTAAGGGGGCACATTTAATGCGTCTTGTCCCGTAATGCAAAGCGATAAGCTTGTTTACTGTACACCTTTCCACCTCCTGTGTGCCACTGTGGCAACCCCTTTTGTCTATAAAAGGAGGCCCAAGGCGTCCAGGAGAGGGATTCGGATCTTTGGACTAGACACGCACCGTAGCTAGTTCAAGAACTCAAGAACACTCAAATACACACCAAAGCAGGACTAAGGTTTTACGCATCCTCACGGCCCGAACCTGGGTAAACGATCTTTGTGGTGGCTACAATACCTGCTCGTTGCACGACCCCGCGCCCGCCAACCGTAGAAGGGATCCCAGTGATCCCATAGGTGTCGTTTCCCCCGACATATTTGGTGCGCCAGGTAGGGCGGACGCAGTTATGGAAATCTGGTCTGGTTGGAGCAGCGGCTTCATCATGGTCGTCACTCCAAGGAAGAAGACGACCAAACAGGCGGCGTCGCGTACGGATGCGGTGAACGCCTGTGCAATGACAGAAAAGCTAAGTCACGTGAAATCTTGGTTATTTTCACTTATATAAGGCTGTCCTCCCCGAGAGATCTTGTTCTTTGTATGGGACCTGCACGCAGTGGGACCCTTCCGTTACGGGCAACGCCCTTGTTTCTGTCTCGAGCCCGCTCGATAGTTCATGCGGCCGTGCTAGTGGCGGCAAGGTGGCCTACCCGTTGCCAGCAACGCTCTTGTCCTGCTTCGAGTCCGCTCGACAGTTCAAGCGACCGCTCTGGCGGTGGCAAGGTGGCTTGCCCGGTAGCAAGCGCCCTTCCGCCAGGGTGCTAAAGATCCGTCATTAAAGCACCACCGCATGGGTTTACGTGCCGGCAGCCTTATCCCAACAAGCGTAGGGTACGAACATACGAAGAAAGATCTAGTAGGAAGATAGCGTGCATGATATTAAAGTACTGCAGAGTATATTACATCAATTGTTGCCGCGGTTCTAACTAAAGATAAAAATTGTCTTGGTCATGAACCTGCAGCGGCGATGAAGAACGGGGTGCCAAGTCCCGGTGCTGGCCCTCTACCCTCTAGATTCCGTCGATGTGGCTGGTGATGGGCTTGATACTCTCCTCGAGCGTCGCAAGGTCCACATCCTCCGGAAAGCTCTCCAGCGTGGCGTCGAAGTCGAGGTTGGGGTTCCAGTGCGCTACCTTGGTGAGAACCTTGGTCATGGCACCCTGGCAAAGCCTCCGGGCCTCATCGGCCAGAGAGGCCGCCCTGTTGGAGCGGAACTGCTCCAGGGCCTCGAGAACACCCTCGAAGAACAGGGTCAGCTTGGCGTTGGGACTCACGTTCGGCTCCGGGACGTACCTCACGTTTGGCATCCCCATGGTAGCCAGCTGCGTGGTGATCCTGCCGGCGACCTCGGCGAGGCGGCTGACCCAGAGGTTCTCGAACTTCACAAAATCCGCGTGGTAGGCGGCCTCGTTCTTCCCTAGCTGCCTTTTGAGGGAGTCCTGGATTAGGGGGTCCTCGGACAGCCGGACTATATCCGTTGGTCGGACTGTTGGACTATGAAGATACAAGACTCAAGGCTTCGTCCCGTGTCCGGATGGGACTCTCCTTGGCGTGGAAGGCAAGCTTGGCAATACAGATATGTAGATCTCCTCCCTTGTAACCGACTCTGCGTAACCCTAGCCCCCTCCGGTGTCTATATAAACCGGAGGGTTTAGTCCGTAGGACAACAACAATCATACCATAGACTAGCTTCTAGGGTTTAGCCTCTACGATCTCGTGGTAGATCAACTCTTGTAATACTCATATCACCAAGATCAATCAAGCAGGAAGAAGGGTATTACCTCCATCGAGAGGGCCCGAACCTAGGTAAACATCGTGTCCCCCGCCTCCTGTTACCATCCGCCTTAGACGCACAGTTCGGGACCCCCTACCCGAGATCTGCCGGTTTTGACACTGACATTGGTGCTTTCATTGAGAGTTCCATTGTGCCATCACCGTAAGGCTAGATGGCTCCTTCGATCATCGGCAACGATGCGATCCAGGGTGAGGTTTTCCTCCCCGGGCAGATCTTCATATTCGGTGGCTTCGTATTGCGGGCCAACTCGCTTGGCCATCTGGAGCAGATCGATAGCTACATCCCTTGCCATCAGGTCAGGTTTGGAATTTGAACTACACTGCCGACATCCGTGGAGACTTGATCTTCGACGGATTCGAGCCCATGGCAGGTGCGCCGCACAACCACGACGAGCATGACTTAGCTCTACCGTCGGACAGTGTTTGGGAGATCACACCTGCATCTACTCCGGCCCTCAATCCGGAACAAATTCCGCCATCTGAGGACGGGTGGATGGACCCCACCACGGAGGCCGCACACTCAGTGGCGATAGAGCCGAATACTGACCTTACCTCCTACGAGACCCGTGTTGCCGAACCATTGGATTCGTTCCCGGCCATGGGCTCCGAGCACCCTGGATCCGTGCCTATCGAAGCCGATTGGGCACCGATCATGGAGTTTACCTCCACGGATATATTTCCGCACTCGCCCTTCGGCGACGTGCTAAACTCATTGAAGTCTCTCTCCCTGTCAGGATACGCTTGGCCGAACTATGTCCGGCTAGAATGGGATACGGACGACGAAGAAATTCGCTCCCCACCCACCACCCACTTAGTAGCCATTGTCGACGATTTAACCGACATGCTCGATTTCGACTCCGAAGACATCGACGCTATGGACGACGATGCAGGAGACGAAAAGGAACCACCGCCCACAGGGCGGTGGACTGCCACCTCATCGTATGACATATACATGGTGGAGACCCCCAAAGAGGGGGATGGCGATAAGACAACGGAGGATAATGCCTCCAAGAAGGAATCCAAGCACCAACGTCAGCGGCGCTGCTCTAAGTCTCTCCATAGCAAAAGCAGCGATACCGGCACAAGAGACAATAACGCTCCGGATAGTGCCGAAGATGGCGATAATCCCCTCCAGCCAGATCTCGAGCGGGAGGATGAACAAGCTAGCCCTCCAGAATAGGCAGCAAGAGGAGAATCAGAGGATGACAATAACATGCCTCTCTCCGAAGACGAGGCGAGCCTCGGCGACGAAGAATTTATCGTGCCTGAGGATCCCGTCGAGCAGGAGCGCTTCAAGCGCCGGCTTATAGCCACAGCAAACAACCTGAAGAAAAAGCAACAACAGCTTCGAGCTGATCAAGATCCGCTAGCGGATAGATGGACTGAAGTCCTGACAGCCGAGGAATACGAACTCGAGCGACCAACCAAGAGTTACCCAAAGCGCAGGTTCCTACCCCACCTCGAGGAGGAAGCATTGAAACCTACATCACCAGCGTATGATGCGGCTGATTGGCCACCTTGTGGCCGAGACAGAGAGGCATATCAGCCCGAAGTCCAGCCCGCACCCCGCCAACATTCAGACAAAAATACCAAGGCCCGAGGCAACACGCGGGACCTGTGAGACGGATGGGAAAACAAAGCAAAAACACGCAAGATCAATCTACAGATCACTGGGTCGCGCCCCAACGCGTGACGATGATCATCACGCCGGATACACTAAAAGCAAATCCGGCCGGGCCGAATACAGCAGACAAGACTCGTATGAACTGCGTCGTCATATAGCCCAGCACAGAGGCGCCGCACACCCCCTATGATTCACTGATGAAGTAATGGATCACGAATTCCCAGAGGGTTTTAAACCCGTAAACATCAAATCATATGATGGTACAACAGATCCTGCGGTATGGATCGAGGATTTCCTCCTCCACATCCACATGGCTCGCGGTGATGATCTACACGCCATCAAGTACCTCCCACTAAAACTCAAAGGACCAGCTCGGCATTGGCTGAATAGCTTGCCTGCAGACTCCATTGGCAGTTGGGAGGATTTGGAAGATGCATTCCTTGACAACGTCCAGGGCACTTATGTGCGACCACCTAATGCTGATGACTGGAGCCATATAACTCAGCAGCCAGGGGAATCGGCCAGGCAATTCTGGACCCGGTTCCTAACTAAGAAAAACCAAATCGTCGACTGTCCGGATGCAGAGGCCTTAGCGGCATTTAAGCATAACATCCCGGATGAGTGGCTCGCCCGGCACCTCGGCCAGGAGAAGCCGAAATCCATGGTAGCCCTCACGACACTCATGACCCGGTTTTGCGCAGGCAAGGATAGCTGGCTGGCTCGCAGCAAAAACACATCAAGAAATCTTGGCACTTCAGATACCAAAGATACTAACAGCAGACCCCGTCGTAACAGACATAAGCGCCGCACATGGCAGTCAATGCCGGATTCAGCTGCTCTAAATCCGGTCAGCGGAAGAAGCCATTCAAACGAAGCAAGCCGGGTCCTTCCAGTTTGGACCGCATACTCGATCGCTCGTGTCAAATTCACGGCACCCCCGATAAGCCAGCTAATCACACCAACAGAGAATGCTGGGTGTTCAAGCAGGCCGGCAAGTTGAATGCCGAAAACAAGGACAAGGGGCTGCATAGTGACGACGAGGAGGAGCCTCGGCCGCCGAACACAGGAGGACAGAAGAGGTTCCCTCCACAAGTGAAAACGGTGAACATGATATACGCAACCCACATTCCCAAGAGGGAACGGAAGCGTGCACTAAGGGACGTCTATGAGATGGAGCCAGTCGCCCCAAAGTTCAACCCATGGTCCTCTTGTCCGATCACCTTCGATCGCAGGGACCACCCCACTAGTATCCGTCATGGCGGATCTGCTGCATTGGTCCTTGACCCCATCATCGACGGATTTCACCTCACTTGAGTCCTTATGGACGGCGGCAGCAGCTTGAACCTGCTCTATCAGGATACAGTGCGCAAAATGGGTATAGACCCCTCGAGGATCAAACCCACTAAAACCACCTTTAAAGGTGTCATCCCAGGTGTAGAGGCCCATTGCATGGGCTCAATCACACTAGAAGTGGTCTTCGGATCTCCGGACAACTTCCGAAGCGAGGAGTTAATCTTTGATATCTTCCCGTTCCGAAGTGGTTATCACGCACTGCTCGGGCGAACCGCATTTGCCAGATTCAATGCGGTACTGCATTATGCATACCTCAAGCTCAAAATGCCAGGACCTCTTGGGGTTATAACAGTCAATGGAAACACATAACGCTCGCTCCGCACAGAGGAGCACACTGCGGCCCTCGCAGCAGAGGCACAAAGCAGCCTTTCAAGGCAAACCGCCAATTCTGCGATAAAGCCCCTGGATACCTTCAAGCGAGTCCGGAGTAACATGCATCAGGATCGCCCGGCACGTTCAGAGCTCGCCTAACAATTCGGCCCCCGTCCTAGTCCCAGTCAAGCGACGAAATCTGTGCCGCGCGTACATAATTACGCAATGAAAATACCATGGGCATAGGCGGGGGCACGACCAGGGCACGTCCCACAATGAGGCTCAACCGCCCCAGGGGCTGTATATCTTGATCATTTTTTCTCTTTCAGGACCTTACTCTCTGGAACCCCTTTTCGGCAGTCTGATTGCTGGACACATTACGGGAAGGAAAAACCAAGGAGGCAAGAAGCTAAGACGTACAAGGGAATCCCCAGGTGGTCTCTAATAACGATCGAAGTACCCGTTTTAAATACCCATACGCAACTTGCCCTTGGATAGGACATGTCAAATAGTCCTATTTTTTGCTTATCGCACTACTTGTACACGTACGCTTAGACGTATTATTTAATAACAATGCATAGAGTTAGTCTATTATCGCATTACCTTTTTTTCCTTGTCTGCTTATTTACGACAAATTGCACCCGTACACTCTGGTACGACCAGCGCGCCAGGGGCTTCAGTATACCCCATAATACGGCGTGAGAAGTCTGAACACTTTCGACAGTGTGGCACCCCGAACTTATAGCACTATATGCATCAGCTCTGAATCATGTCTTGGGTCAATAGTTGGGATTGCCCGGCTCCCATGTTTTGGTACCTTACGTTCCGCAATATCGGCTAAGGTAGCGCTGGGAGAACTACTGCGATTGTGTCCCGGTTCTTCTGGACGAGCACCTCAGTAGAGAAAGCCGAAAACTGACTGTCATGATAAGCGAGAGCTGGTCGCTGTTCGAGAGGTCTCAAGTCCTTAAATACTTTTTCCGCTTCAGGCGAGGAGTCGGCCTTGCCCGACTTAGGCGTATATAGCGCCCGAAATTTGGCCTTCCGAATACTAGGGGCTTCGCCAAAATTTAAAATTGTAGACTTCTATGGCTAAGTGAGAGTGATGAAGCCTTATAGTCCGATTGCCTGGTTCGCTGTGCTGAACACCTCCCTCGAAGGACCCAACATTGGGATAAAGAGTGCTCAGATTTATCCCGAACACCTCAGTACTAGTTACATGGGGGCAGAAGCCGACGACTGGCCAACTGTCAGATTTTATAAACGACCGCACAGAAGGTAATATTTTAAATTCACAAGCGTTGCATAGGGCAAATGAACTCGTTTCACATTACAGGATCACATGAGTACATTTATTCAAATATTACATCCTTAGCACATTCCTCCGCCACAAGGCGAGAACCCTTCAGGACACTTTCATAATACTTTTCGGGGTGGCGATGCTCCTTGCCCTCCGGCGGCCCCTCCTTCACCAGCTTCACGGCGTCCAGCTTCGCCCAGTGCACCTTCGCCCGGGCAAAAACCCTGCGCGCACCCTCGATGCAGACAGACCGCTTTATGACTTCAAGCCGTGGGCAGGCATTCACAAGCCGCCTCACCAGACCGAAGTAGCCCCCAGGCAGGGGATCGCCAGGCCACATCCGGACTATAAGACCCTTCATGGCCTGTTCGGCCGCCTTGTGGAGTCGACCAGTTGCTTCAGCTAGTCGCTCAAGGGCATGGGGTGTTCGGTCCCAGTATCCTGAGACCAGAACAACTTCTCCATCGAGCTCCCCTCTTCAGCCCGATAGAACTCCGCGGCATCCGACACACTGCGGGAAAGATCTGCGAACGCTCCTGGTGAGCTCCGAACTCGGGTAAGTAAAAGGAAAGTTTCCTTCACATGCTTGCTTTGCATAATGAATGCCTTACCCGCTGCTATCTTCTTAACCACCTGAATTTCCTGGAGGGCCTTTTGGGCTTCAGCTCTGGCGTTTTGTGCGCTTTCGAGGGCCTTCGCAAGCTCGGACTCTCGCGTCTTAGAGGCAAGCTCCAAGGACTCTTGTTTTTTGGCAAGAACCTGGAGCTCTTGCTGCACCTCGCCTACCCGGGCTTCTTGCTTTTCTCGCTCGATGCGCTCCTTGGCCGCTTTGCCTTTGGCCTCGGATAGCGCCTTCTTGAGGGTCGCCACTTCGGTCGTGGCCCCTAGCAAATTCATGATGATCCTATTATTTTATAACCAAATTTCTTTTTAACATACAGACGGGGTATCGCTTACCTTTGTTCTCTTCGAGCTGCCTCTTGGTAAGGCCGAGCTCTTCCTTGGACCGCTCAAGGTCCTGCTTCAGCACAGTGACCTCCGCAACACGTGCGGCAGTGGCTAGCAGTGAAGCCTGCATATGCACATAGACATATTTCGATTAGACTCCTGCGGTTATTATTTGATCCTCTATTCGGCCTTTCTTCGCAAACGCCAAACAGAGCATCAGGGGCTAGAGTCTATGCGGTAACATTCTCTTATAATCTGGTTACTTACCTCAAAACCTGTTAGGAGGCTGGCACAGGCTTCAGTCAGTCCGCTCTTGGCGGACTGAACCTTCTTGACCACCGCACTCATGATAGTGCAGTGCTCTTCGTCGATGGAAGCGCCGCGAAGCGCTTCCAACAAGTTGTCCGACGCCTCTGGTTGGACAAAGGTCATCGGCACAGACGGCTCGCCCCCCTTAGTGAGGGGTTGCCTGACAGAGTCTGGAACCACTGGAGGTTCCGGTACAGTATTCGGCTGGCGGCCAAACTTGCTGCCCCCGCCATTGGAGCCCTTGGGAGTTTTGCTCCCCTTGCGCCGAGCGCCCGGAATGTCGCCTTGAGGCGCATCCAGGACTACCTCCCCTTGGTTCGGTGCCCTTTGAGACAACACTTCGACGTTGTCCGTAGGGTGAGGGGAGGAGGCGGTCGGAAGTGAATCGCTGTTCAGATCCGACGGGTCCAAAGAACCATCCGATGAAGATACGTCGATATGGACTCGGGATGGACTGCATAATCATGTTCGGCGTGATGAGAAGCAGTTCAATAAAACATACCAAGAATTATTATAGTATCCGGATACTTACGACTTCGCTAGGGGCTTGTCCCTGGGCAACCAATCGTCGTCGCTATAGGCGGCCGTCGTGGAGCAGTCCGGAAGGAGAGTCCTTCCCTTCTTGGACACTTCGGCCTCCCCAGATGGGGCGGCCTTCCTTTTCTTGTCTCCCCCGGCAGGGGGGGAGAACTATCCTCTTCCTCCTCCTCGTTTTCGTGGGAGGAGTGCGTCTCGGTGTTTTCGGACGATGAGTCCGATATAACCTTACGCCGGAGACCCTTCCTGGTCCCCGTGGCCTTCTTCTTGGCCTTCTTCGCTGGCACCTCATAAGGTGCCGGAACCAGCTTCTCCGTTAGGAGAGCATCCGCTGGATCTTCGGGCAGGGGAGCCGGACAATCGATCTGCTCCACTCTCACTACCCAGTCCTGTTAAATGGCGTGGAGGCTTAGATCCCGCGCATAGTTATACTGGGGAAATGAACATCTTATAAGATATAAAAGACTTACCGGATTAGCAGGGCGCTTTGCGCTGAGTCCGCGGTCCTCGGTGAGGGGAGGAGGTACCTCGGCGCCCTTGAACAGCACCTTCCAGACGCCTTGTGCATCGTGTCGAAGAGCTCTCGCAGCGTCTGGTGCTCGGCCGGGTCGAACTCCCACAAATTGAATGCCCGTCTTTGACACGGGAGGATCCGGCGGAAGAGCATGACTTGGACCACGTTGACAAGCTTGATTTTCTTGGTCATCATGTTATTGATGCATGTCCGGAGTCCGGTCAGCTCTACCGGGGAACTCCAGGATAGGCCCTTCTCTTTCTAGGAGGTGAGCCGCATGGGGATTCCAGATCGAAATTTGGGGGCCGCCACCCAGTTGGTGTCGCGCGGCTCGATGATGTAGAACCATCCCGATTGCCAACCCTTTATGGTTTCCACATAGGAACCTTCGAGCAAGGTGACATTGGGCATTTTTCCCACCATGGCGCCTCCGCAGTCCGCCTGCTGGCCGACCACCACCTTCGGTTTAACATTGAAGGTCTTTAGCCACTGGCCGAAGTGGGGCTTGATGCGGAGGAAGGCCTCGCACACGACGATAAATGCAGAGATGTCGAGGATGAAATTGGGGGCCAGATCGTGGAAATCCTGCCCGTAGTAGAACATGAGCCCGCGGACAAACGGGTGGAGGGGAAATCCCGGTCCGCGGACGAAGTGGGTAAGGAAAACCACCCTCTCATGGGATTCTGGAGTAGGGATGATCTGCCCCGCATCTGGCAGCTGGTGCGTGATATCCGCGGCCAGATATCCGGCTCCCCGCAGCTTTGTGATGTTCTCCTCCGTAACGGAGGAGACCATCCACTTGCCTCCCGCTCCGGACATGCTTGGAGTGGTTTGAGGAGAAAAAACGCAAACTTGGGCGCTGGAGCTCGAGTGCGCAAGAATGGATGAGCAAGGAGGAAGAAGGCGTGGGTGAAAAGGGTGAATCCTTGTCCCTTTATAAGGGCGGAAGAGGCTATGTGCCTCCCCACCTACCTGGTAAACTCGCTTATTCCCAAACGTCGTAATTGATGGCGCGGTTGGGTTACCCACACCCGTATTGATGAGAATCCCGTGATAAGGGGACACGATCTCTGCTTCGACAAGACGTGCCAAGGAAACTGCCTCGCGATATGTGTAGTGGCTGGTTGTGAAAAACGGTTCGAATAATGACCGGGCCGTGGTGTGATGCCACGTCATGAAAAGT
Source organism: Aegilops tauschii subsp. strangulata (assembly GCF_002575655.3). Classification (NCBI taxonomy): domain Eukaryota; kingdom Viridiplantae; phylum Streptophyta; class Magnoliopsida; order Poales; family Poaceae; genus Aegilops; species Aegilops tauschii. Next base: position 154,280,666 of record NC_053036.3, read on the forward strand.
TGTCAGCAGTTTAGATTTGTGGAAATATTATTCTCTCTACGGTGGTATGTGGAATTTGTTTTGCAGAGCCGGACACTATCCTTGTGTTCAAAAACTTCTGTGGAGTATTCGGAGGAGGAACCCGCCTTGCAATGCCAAAGACAATCTGTGTGCCGGACTCATCGTCATTGAAGCCTGGTTATGGGGCAACTGAGGGAGTCCTGGATTAGGGGGTCCTCGGACAGCCGGACTATATCCATTGGCCGGACTGTTGGACTATGAAGATACAAGACTCAAGACTTCGTCCCGTGTCTGGATGGGACTCTCCTTGGCATGGAAGGCAACCTTGGCAATACGGATATGTAGATCTCCTCCCTTGTAACCAACTCTGCGTAACCCTAGCCCCCTCCGGTGTCTATATAAACCGGAGGGTTTAGTCCGTAGGACAACAACAATCATACCATAGGCTAGCTTCTAGGGTTTAGCCTCTATGATCTCGTGGTAGATCAACTCTTGTAATACTCATATCATCAAGATCAATCAAGCATGAAGTAGGGTATTACCTCCATCGAGAGGGCCCGAACCTGGGTAAACATCGTGTCCCCTGCCTCCTTTTACCATCCGCCTTAGACGCACAGTTCGGGACCCCCTACCCGAGATCCGCCGGTTTTGACACCGACACCTTTCCTTCTCCAGATCCTTGGTCAGGGTCTCCTCTCAGGCCCTGGCCCCTGAAAGCGTCTCCTCAAGTCCCTTCAGCTTCAGCTTCAGGTCTTTGATGGAGTCGTTGGCCTTTGAGAGCTGCTCAGCCTTGCCGAGGACTGCGCCCTGCGCCTCCACCAGAGCACCGTTGAGCGTGTCCTTCTCCTTCGCCAGCTTCAGGGCCTGGTCCTTCAGCCCGTCCCGCTCCACCTCCAGCTCTTTCACCTTGCCGGCATGGACCAGGGCTTGGGCATTGAACACCTCCTTGTGCCTCTGCTCCAGCTCGTGGGTCCGCTGCACGACAAGCTTCTCCACCTCCTCATGCTTGCCGCGGAGTGTTGTGGCGAGCTTCTCCTCACGAGCGGCAAGTTCCTCCTCCTAGGAGTTTAGCTCGGCCTGGTGCTGGTGCCGAGGGGCCTCATCTTTCGCGGCCTGCTTCTTCGCCAGCTCCCAAGCCTTCTTGATGTCGGCCTGCTTCATGACAAGCTCCAGCTTGCGCTCAGCCGGCACGTCCTTGGCGGCCTTCAAGTCCTCGTGGGCCTGGCGGAACTAAGCCTGCGCCTCGGCGACGCGCTCCTCAAGGTCCGCCTCCGCCTTGTCCACCACCACCATCCTGGACTTGGCCTTGTCCAGGCGGGCACGGCGAAGCGCCTGGAGCTTCTGGAAGTTGGCACTCATGGCCTGGAGGAGCCGCTCTTCCTGGGAACCACCGCCACCGGCTCTCGGTTCGTCAACAACCTCCAGCCCAGCGGCGGCGAGCACCTCGTCATCGAACACCTCCCCCTCGGTGGGCGCCCCGATGCTCACCGTCACTGGGAGGTGGAGGAACAGGTCGTCGCCCACCCTCAGGTACCTGCCCCAGCCAGAGGCAGCGGAAGAGGAAGGTTGGTTGTCGACCGCCCCCTCCTCGGCAGCGGCCTTGCCGGCCTCCCCGGCAGGCTCCTTGCCGGCCTCCCCGACTGGCTCCTTGGCGTCGTCCTCGGCAGCTCCCTTGGTGGCCTCTTCAGCGGCGATCTTGTTGGCCTCGGCCTCAGCGTCCCTGGCGACCTCCCCGATGACAGTATGGATGTCCTCCTGGTCCGCCGAGGGAGCGCCTAGATCCCAAGAAGAAGGATGAGGAAAAGCCAAGACCAAGGTTCAGAAAAAAGAACGAACAAGGACAGAAGGCAAATAACTCACCCGTGCCGGGCTCGGAAGAAGTGGCCCCCTGCCGACCAAGATTCGGTGCCGGGACGGAGCCGCCGGCGCCCGGGTTCGCTCCTCCTCCGTGTGCATGGGCTCGGTGCTTGGCGCCCTTGCCGGGGACGGCCCTCGGGGTGGCGTGGTCCATGGGGGCAGCATGTTGGGGGTGGACCTCAGTGGCTCCTCCTGCTGCCGTCTTCCTCCTGCAACCACGGCAAGGTCAGCGCCAAGAAATCATACCCCAACGCACGTCGATAGGGGGCGAGTGATGAACGCACGCTGGGGGCTGCGCCGGGGGCTGCTATCCGAGCTGCTCTCCACCACCAGTGGCGTACTCGAGGTGCCCGCCCGGGGCTGGCAGCCCGACGAGGCCCTGGCTCTCTTCGCCACCCTCTGGGCCAGCGTCTCGACATCCCTGCAAAAATAAAAACAAGTCAAGAAAAGCGGCGCGATCTGAGGGAACGGAGATGACAGAAGACAGCATGCTTACTGATCCTCCGCCTCCTCTTCCGCTGCGTTCCTCTTCCTCCTTGGGCTCAGAGACCCAAGGTCGAAGACGACCTCCGTGTCGACATCCGCGGGAGGAGGGGAAGTGGGTGGGGTCCGAGGAATCTTGGACGAAGAAGATGCGGACGCCTTCCTCTTCGCCACCGCGGCCTTCACCACCTTCTTTGCTGCCGCGGCCCTCGCCAGAGGTGGCCCGCCGCAGAACGCGCGTCCTCCCCAAGGCCGGAGGGTCGTCGGCCTCGGCCTCCTCCTCGGTCGACTCGTCGACCACGTCTTCAATGAGAGGAGCCACAGTGTCGGCGCTGCTGGCCTCCCCAGCGGACTCCGCCCACCCGGCAAGCTCCTTCTTCTCCGTGGCAACCTCGGCCTCGTCCTCCACGTGGCCGGCGCTGCCAGCCTCCTTGGCGAGCTCCGCCTCCGCCGCCCTGGCGGCGATGTAGTCCAGCTCCACTTGTCTGGTGTCCTGAATGAGCAATGGCTTGGCATGGACGTACTTCTCTGACAGCTTGTCGAAAAACTCCTGCACCTGATCCTCCCCCGGCTCGGCCCAGTTTGGGTCGAGCCCGTGCGTGTTGAAATCCGGCATCATGGTGATGATGTCGTTACGGCGAGAGTTGTTGCCTAGCGGGACCACTCCCGCCGGCAGCCCAAACAAGGGCCCCTTGATGACCTTGCCAGCCTTCGCGGCTTGCCAGACCTCTCGGCCTTGCCGTTGTAGCGCACGTCGAGCTGGAAAAGCCTCTGGCACATGTGGGCGTGCCTAATTACCATGAGGTTGTGGTCCAATCCAGGGCGAAGCCTCATGATGTCGGCCGCGTTCATGAAGAGCCAGGCCGGCCTCCCCTTGTTGTGCAGTGGAGCGATAAGGCCGCGGATGAAATCAGCCCCAATCATCTCAAGGCTGAGCCCGGCCACGGTGAGGCGATGAATCCTGGTGGTGGCGATCGTGAGCTTCTTGTTGTCGGCGTCGACATTGCTCCAATCATCTCTGTGAACCGGCGGCGCCTAGCGAACCTGGAAAAATTCCTGCGGATCCTCCTCCTCAATCCAGCACCACCGGCCCCGCCACTCCTCCCACCTCTCCTTCTGAGCACCATCCGGATATGTCCCCTTCCCCTGGCTCCTTGGGATCCAGGCGACACAGCCGGAGATGGCGCCTCCCTTTTGGATGCGAGGAAAGAAGTAGTGGCGGAAGAGCGCCGTGTTGGGATGCACCCCGGCGAAGCCCTCGCAGAGATGGGCAAAAAGAGCAATGCACGCCACGACATTTGGGGTAAAATCCAGATGGTGAAAGCCATAGGTGTGCATGACGTAATTGAAGAAATCGGAGAAAGGGGGGCAAAGCCCGCAGGAAAAGTGGTCGACGAAGAATGGGTACCGATTCGGGCCAGGTTGGGCGAAACCGGCGGCGATGATGCGCGTGGTAGAATGCCCCTTCGTCTTGCACCCCCACAGGGGCTTGAAGTAGCCCCGGAGGTGGATCGTGTCGACCGTCGACAGGAAGTAGGCGAGCTGCATCTGCCGCGCCACCAACTCACTCTCTGGCGCCTCCCTCTCCCCGGCATCCTTGGTCGCTCCGTTGCCCCTACTGGTTTTGGGCGCCATGGCAGCTAGAGGAGGGGTGAAGAATCAAGAGCAATGGGGGCGGCGGCGGCGAGCGAAGGCGAGAGCTTGAGGAAGCAGAGGGAAGCGACGGCGGTTCCGAGATTGGAGAAGGCACAGAGGGTAAACGGGCGTCGCGCTTGCGGTTTCTCCTTTTTATGGGGAAGGCGCGGGCCGCCTCGTTACCATTTACTACGATGTGACGCATGAGGGAGCGGCCGCCCCACGCATGCCCCCCACGTCACGCACGACCCTCCACGACGTGCATTCAACGCGGGCCGTGGGGAAGTGCAAGCGAGCGAAGAAATTAACACGGTAAAATTCCGCCCCGCCTACCCGCGCACCCAACAACGTGTTGCGCTTATGTGTGGCCCAGGCCCGGGGGCTCCTGTCGATGTACAAAACTAGGGGCCCTTTTTGTACCCCTCTACTTCTGCACGGGCAGTCAGAGCCGCGCCCGCGGCCACACTAAGAAGGGCAGAGCAAGGCATGAGACGGGCAAGGCAGCGCCAAGACCAGGGAACAACAGAGAGCAAGAGGGCGAGGCGGACTCCCCCGGCAAGACCCTTGCCACGGGCGGCCTCCGCGGCCCCGGCAAGAGCCTTGCCGGAGCCACCCTTGAGCCCAAGGGTTCCAGATGCCAACAACCACGTTTGGAACCCAGGCTCGGGAGGCACCTCCGTGGTGGCATGCAGATCTTTGTCAAGATCATACACACACAAGATCAGATGAGGACCAGAAGACGACGATCGTCGGCGGGATCCTAGCCGAGGAAATCCAGGAGACCCCCGGCAAGATCCTTGCCAGGGACGACCGCGATGCCACGGCAAGAGCCTTGCCAGGGCCCCGGCAAGGCCCTTGCCGAAGACACCTGCAGGGTCGTAGCCAAGCCCGCCTCTGCCAAGACTCCACCACAGTTCCCATACAGCTGCCAGCCCAATTAGCTGGGCAGGCACCTGCATGGCGACATGCGGCTTCAGGCCAACTCAGCGAACACCTACGTGGTGGCATGCAAATCTTCGTGAAGACCCTACCACCATGCCGTCTCAGCAGCCTGCTAGCCTATGTAGCGCTGCATGCCTCGTTGGCCTGGACGCGTGTCGGAGCAAGACGGAGCGGCGACGGACGGGACGGGCCTTGTTGCCGTCCCCAATAAAGCAACAGGACACCTAAGGGGGCGCATTTAATGCATCCTATCCCGTAATGGAAAGCGATAAGCTTGTGTACTGTACACCTTTCCACCTCCTGTGTGCCACTGTGGCAACCCCTTTTGTCTATAAAAGGAGGCCCGAGGCGTCCAGGAGAGGGATTCGGATCTTTTGGACTAGACACGCACCGTAGCTAGTTCAAGAACTCAAGAACACTCAAATACACACCAAAGCAGGACTAGTGTTTTACGCATCCTCGCTGCCCAAACCTGGGTAAACGATCTTTGTGCTGGCTACCAGACCTGCTCTTTGCACGACCCCGCGCCCGCCAACCATAGAAGGGATCCCAGTGATCCCATAGGTGTCGTTTCCCCCGACACACTCGGTTGCCTTGAAGTTCTAGTAGAAAAGTTCTAAGCTCGGAGCATGAAGCATTGAAAGATGAACAAGAATCATATGGAGATATGATTGGCAAAGGATTGCATACCAGTTGAAATTCACATCATATGAGATGCTACCATCCATGGGTGTGAATGAGATGAGGGTCTTGAATCACTCACTTTCAATTATGAGAGATATTGATTTGAGTGCGAGTGCACTTTATATTAAAGATTTGTTTAAACACTAGTGCGACATTAATTATGAATAAATGTCTAAATGTATTTGTCTTTATCTTTATAGATCAATGGCTCACAATATGTTCAACTTAGCCCCTATGTTAGAGAAAGAAAAGTTGGCTGCTAATGGTGGAAACTATGCGGATTGGATCTGGAACCTGGGATTCATTCTCAGGTGTGCTAAGAAGGAGTATGTGCTGGATCAACCCCTAGGTGATACTCTCGGAAAGGATGCAACATCAGAAGAAGTTTGTCGGATCACGGGTTCCGGCAAAACCCTTAAGGTTCGAACTCTAGGGTGCGCACGAAGTTCTTTCCCCCCTACCGATCCACGCCCTAGCTTGCTAAGATCTCGCGGACGAACTCAACGAACTCACAACACAAGAGACACAAGGTTTATACTGGTTTGGGCCACCGTTGTGGTGTAATACCCTACTCTAGTGTGGTGGTGGTGGATTGCCTCTTGGGCTGATGATGAACAGTACAAGGGGAAGAACAACCTCCTGAGGGTGAGGTGTTCTTGTGCTTGGTGTGTGGCTAAGGATCAGCTAAAGATCAGATGCCTCCGAATGAGTTATCTCCTACGGTGGTGGCTAGTTCTACTTATATAGGCCCTGGTCCTCTCCCCCAATATTGAGCGGGAAGGGAGCCAACAACGGCCAATTTGAAAGGGGACAGCTAGTACAGCTTATCCTGACAAAAGCGGTCTTCGCCTGCAAAAGGCTCTGGTGGTGACACCGCTCCGGGCTCCATGGTAACCTCCGTCTTGCCATCCTGCAGGTCTTGGTCTTGTTGCACTGATATGGAAACCTTTGCTTGATGCCTCAGTACTCTACGCCTGCGCTTGCCTCCTTAGCACCAAAGAAGAAAGAAGGATGCTGCGCGCGCTGGCGCCCGCCTGGTCTGGATCGTCATGGCTCACGTCATGGGGACCTCGCAAGGTTTGCCTTGCCTTGATGTCTCCACTCCTCGCGAGCCTGCCTGGTGAGGCCGCTCCTGAGGAGGTCTTGTGTCGTCCGCCTCGCGAGGCTTGGCCCCTCGTGAGGGTCTTGAACGCCTTGTTGATGAAGATGGGCCGTACAAGCCTGCTAGCACAGCCACGCCGTGGGCCGTAGGCAGGCAAGTCTGGGGACCCCCGTTCCCAGAACGCCGATAGTAGCCCCTGGGCCCAAGGCACGCTCGGGCTTGGCTTCGAGGCGAAGCCAAAGGTCAAGTCCGGAGTGCCGCGGGCCCCAAAAGCCTGCAGCCTTGGTCGACACGTGGCGGTTGATTGGACGTGGGCGTCTCCGCTTCCCCACGCTGCCTCGGTAACTGCCCGACTCGACAAAAGGCTGCCGCTGACAGTGCTTGCCTTCATTGCTTCTCTTCGCCTTGCTCAGATCCCCTTTCTTGCGCCCTGCTTCCGAAATCCTCAGATCTGCTTCCATCTTCTCCTGCACTAGTGACAAATGGCGCCACGCAAGGTCAAGCCCTCCACGTCGCCAGCTTGGTATGAACCTGCTCTCGACGCGCCCAATGTCTCGGAGAAGAACCTCGCCGCCACGTGCTTGCTGACGGCGGGGGAGAGAAACGAGAGGGGGAAGACAGAGCTCCGGGTGGCCTCGGACGTGCCGGAGCCCGAGGGGAGCAGGGTCTTCCCCTTCTTCACGAGCAGTATCGCTGCCGGGTTGGTTCCTCCCTTTTCTAACTTCTTCTATGAGGTCCTCGGCCATTACAGGCTGCAGGCCCTGCATCTTCATCCCAACTCCATCCTTCTCCTGTCCATCTTCTCCTACTACCGCGAGGCGTATCTGGGCGTGATGCCGTCCGTGGCTCTGGTGCGCCACTTCTTCTTCCTCCGCGTCAGCGAAGGCCATATCTCCAGGTGCGCCAATTTCATTGCGGCCGCCAAGGCCAACTCGATCTCGAACACCGGGAAGAAGGTCGACAACCACATGGCCAAATTGGTCATGATGGGCGCCAAGTGTGTCCACCCGCGCTTGGTGCTGCCGACGGAGATGCCCCAGTCTGACAAGGAGTGGTCTCGTGCAGAGCTTACTGACGAGCGGGCGTCGTCGGTGTTGGAGCAGATGAAGGCCGACCTGAAGCCGGGAAATGCGAGGGCGGCCATGGTGACAGGGGCCATGCTTCTGAGGGAGTTCTTGACGCTGCATGTTGCACCTCTTCAGACGCGTGCGCGCCCCTTGTGGAGGCTTGCAGATGAAGAAGATAAGATTCGCCTGAGCTCGGTGGCCTTGCCCGACGACGAGCTATCCGCAGTATTGCGCCTCTTGGTCGGGGACAACCAAGAGTACCCACCGAGCACCTTTGTTCCTTTGTTCCGCCGCGCGGACTGGGAGTAGATTGTGGCCGCCCGGCCGACTTTTGACGCGCGCGGGCTAGTACCGCTTGCACCCTCCGGAGATCCTGCGGCGCCGAAGCCAGTGGAGCTGTCTTCCAATGAGTCCCACGGGGAGGAAGAGGGAGAGGAGGAAGACTCGGAGGTGACCCCCGAAGAGATGGGGGAGACCTCCCCCTTGAGCAGAGCTGACATCATCCGCGCCCTTCCTGATGAGGGGCAGGTCGTCGCTGGTTTCTCGGGGAGCTTCCTCTGCTTTGACACCGCCTGGAGCTGCCTCCGGCCCTTCAAAGAGTGGAGGCACTTTCTGCTGGGAAATCGATGTGAAATATATACGGACCATAAGAGCCTTACATATATTTTCACACAACCAGAGCTAAATTTACGACAACGACGCTAGTTGGAATTGGTCAAGGACTATGATGTCGGCATTCACTACCATCCAGGGAAAGCAAATGTAGTGGCAGATGCTCTTAGTCGGAACCCCAGCCAGGACAACGACAGCCCACAAAACTTGAGGCCTGAGTTTCAGCAGGAGTTTGCTAGACTCAACATGGTGTTAGTCTCTAAGGGCACCATATCAAATCTGGAAATACATCCCACCCTTATGGAACAAATTAAGAAGGCTCAGCATGGGCATCCCAGCATCGAGGGTATAAAGAGAAAAATGAACCTTGGCAAGGCTTCAGAGTTCGTCACAGACAATGAAGGAACATTATGGTACGGGGACAGACTTTGCGTACCAAACATTGAGGAACTCAAGCAACAAATCCTAACCGAAATCCACACCGCTCCATACTCGATCCACCCCGGAGGAACCAAAATGTACAAAGACATTCAGGAAAGATTTTGGTGGCACGGTATGAAAAGGGACATAGCCACATTTATTGCTTGTTGCGATTCATGTCAGCGCATTAAAGCCGAGCATCAAAAGCCAGCAGGGCTGCTACAACCAAACCAGATACCTGAGTGGAAATGGGATGAAATTGGAATGGACTTCATCGTCGGACTACCTCAATCACAACGCGGGAATGACGCCATATGGGTCATCACAGATAGGCTAACCAAGGTAGCCCATTTCATTCCCGTGAAGACAACCTACTCCACTCAAAGGCTAGCCAAACTTTATCTCTCCCGTATAGTTTGTTTGCATGGAGTCCCAAAAACCATAATATCCGACCGAGGCACTCAATTTGTCTCCAAATTTTGGGATCACCTACAACAAGCTCTGGGCATGCAACTAGCTTTCAGTACAGCGTACCACCCTCAGACGGATGGACAAATGGAACGCGTGAACCAAATCCTAGAAGACATGCTGAGAGCCTGTGCGCTCACCTATGGATCCAGTTGGGAAGAAAGTCTGCCGTATGCCGAATTTGCTTACAACAACAGTTACCAAGCCAGTCTGCAGATGGCACCTTTTGAAGCACTGTACGGACGGAGATGTCGTACCCCACTAAATTGGTCAGAAACAGGCGACAGTCGTATCTTCGGCCCAAACATGCTCAAGGAGGCCGAGGAGAAAGTTAAACAGATCAGGGACAGACTCAAGGAAGCTCAAAGCCGACAAAAGAGCTATTACGATCAAAAACATCATGAGGTCAGCTTTGAACCTGGTGATTTCGTATACCTACGAGTGTTTCCTATGAGGGGCCTGCAACGGTTCAAAATTAAGGGTAAGCTAGCCCCGAGGTTTATTGGACCCTTCTGTATAGTTGCACGAAGAGGCACAGTAGCCTACCAGCTAGACCTACCCAAAGAACTGTCAGACGTCCACGACGTGTTTCACGTCTCACAGTTGAGGAAATGTGTGAACAACCCGGAGAAGCATGTATCTCATGAGAGCATTGATATGCAACCAGACCTCACCTACAGAGAGCGACCAGTAAAGATATTGGAAGAGTCTGATAGGAGGACCCGTCAGAAAACGATAAAATTTTTCAAGGTCCAGTGGAGCAATCACACCGAGGAGGAAGCTACCTGGGAAAGAGAAGATTTTCTTCAGGCAGAGTACCCATATCTATTTGAGGATCAGCAGAAATCTCGAGGACGAGATTTTTCCTAAGGGGGTAGGTGTTGTGACACCCAAAATTTTATTTCTGGTTTTATCAAAATCTTTTATTTGGATTTGAGGAGGGTATTTAAATTTTCTTCTAAAGAACTCTCCCTCTCAAAAAATTTCTTTTGTGACAAATATTTTGTTGGGATTCACCCAAGACTTGATTGTTGGTCTTGGAGGTTTTTCATCTCATTTTTGGCTCAAGGGTTTTTCATTTGGAAAAAAAATCTCTTTTGAAAATCATTTAAATAGCCTATGGCTTTTGGAGTGATCTTTTGCCCTTTTCAAAAATCCCTCTTGCCATGACCCAAGTGGAAATCCCCTCCCAAGAGCCTTTCCTCATCTTTGGATCATGATATACTTCAAATCCAGCAAGTTGAACCTCTCCATGTATTTTTTTCCATTTATTTTCTTATTAAAAATATTTCTGCCTTCTACCTTGGCTATTGGAGGTTTACAAAGTAACTACCCTTTCTACTTTGAGTTTTGCCTCCAAACCAATTTCCCTAGCTAGTCCTTAAAGCCCTCAACCAAGATCCATGAAGATCCAATGGTCCCCAGTTCAAATATTTCAAATTGTTCTTGCTGCAAGTTTGGACCTTATTTGCCAAATTTGATGAAATTCATTTGAAATCTCCTCCCAAAAATCTGATAAAATTCAGGCAGCCTCTGGGTGCATTGAGTGGTCACCTCACCAAGTCCCAGCTCCAGAAATTTTGTTCTTCATGCCAAATCATTTCGTCGAACACCTGCTGGACACTGTTGCTATCATGTTCAGTACATTCAGAGAACAGTTTCAGAGATCACTGTCGTTTTCTTCAGAACCCGTTGTCGATCTCGCCAGTGCCGCGGTGGCGCCTTGCTCCCTCTCCCCGCCTTCTTATCCCCGCGCCGCACGTTCGTCTGGAGGCTAGCTGGCGTCGGCGACGAGCAGGCGGAGGTGCGCCACCCCGTGAGCGACGGTAGCGGCGGCTTTGCGGCTGCCAGAGAGAAGCGTAGCATGGACGGCGCCGTCCAGCGCCGCCCAAGCCACCGGAGGCCGCCGCGTGGCCCTCCACTCCCCCGTGCGCGCTGCCACCCTTCGTCGTGACCCGCTAGGCGCGGAGCGCTCTCTCTACCGCCGCCGTGCCCGTACGGCCGCCCCGTCGGGGATCATCGCATTACGCCAAGCCCGGCCGAAGTTTAGCGGGGGAACGACACCAGTGAAATTCCCTGATGCTGCCTGGCCACTTAAACTCCCTGCTCAACCCCTGCCTCGCCGTAATCGCTCGCCGGAGCTACCCCGTTCACGGCCACCCCCTCGGATCGCCTATAAATAGAGGCCCCGAGCTCGAACTCGAACCCACACCACCTTTGCACTCCACCAAGACCACGCCAAGCCACTGGAAGAGCCCCGAGGGAGCCTTCTTCCCCAACTCCGGCCGCCTCGACCCGCCACGGGATCCAGCTCGATTCGCTCCCGTGCGTGCACCTCTACCTCTCATCTCTTGCCAGTAGCTTTCTAATGCATCCACTCTCCTGACCCGCGCTTCAATTTGGAGTTTGCAGCGCCCACCGGAGTACTCCACCATCGCCCGAACCACCGTCCGCCGGAGAAAGTGTCGCCGTCGACGTGGTGCTCTCCGACGACCAAGTCCACCACCCACTGACGCGGAAGAACACGCTGAACCTCTTGGTACCCTCCGATCTCCCTGTCTCGCCGCGGTTCGACGCCGGCGACCACCGCAGCCTTCGGGCGCCGACGAGCTCCGTTGACCGTTTTCAAACCTGACGTGTGGACCCCCCCGTCAGCCTCTCTTCTTTCTCCCCCTCGAACCGTTTTCTGTTGGCGCCTTCGGGCACATACGTTTTCTCTATGGGCTGGCGCCTTTTTCTCCGAACCGTTTTCTGTTTTCTCAGTTAAGTCCCTAGATCTTTTCTGTTTCATCACAGATTAGTCCCTGGACTAAAACCCTTATAACTTTTTAATAAAAGATGATTTTTGAATGATTCTTTTTCTGTCAGCCTTGTATTTTTGTCTAGTTTTTTATAATAGTTATTTGGAAAATGTTTGGCAAAATTTTTATGCACGCGATGATTTTCACGTTAGTATACGTTTTCGCTATACCGTAGGTTCCGGAGGAGGTGACGGAGCCGCGAACTTCGCCGAGCTAGACTCCGACTTCTCCGAACCAGGCAAGCATGTTTGAACCTTTGATATGATAGGTGTTTTGCATGTTTGCTTGAATGGTTTGTGCATGGCATAATAGCATCGGTGAGTTTTACGTTGCATGCAAGGCAACTGACCGTGTGTTTCGAAGTTATCGTGATCTCTGATGAGAAATGACCTGATGATGTGGTGACATGAAAGGTAGTGAGATGGTATTGTTGTAGCATGCCAGTCTTACGTCATCCGGTAAACTCCGACGTTAACGTGGACTGAGTCACGTTACCGTTCTTTCCCCTTTCGTGCTGCCACATGTTTTCTGCAAAGAGTACGGTTTAGTAAGTTGATAACCTCTTTCCATGTACACACCAAGTAGAGGGGCCGGGATGAGGGTTCCATGGCCCTGGATTAAAGCCAGTCATCCGGTCAGGGGGCATGGGTGTTTCCGGTTGGGACCGAGAGGGGGGCACCCCTTAGAGCGCGCGTATATAAATTTGATCCCATGCTACGCGAGGTTATAGCCTCCCCGTCTCAAGGTTTTTCTTGAACGTTGGCCGAGGGTGATTCCTGGCATCGGAATGTTAAATGGGTGTGTACTGGTTAGATGTGTTTCTCCTAAAACACCGTAAACGGAACTAGTCCTTGTGACTACTGAAATCCGTTGGCTGTGGTTGAAGTACAAACTCTGCAGAGTCAAATCCTTCCGAGTCATCGTGTCCGTGATCAAGGACCATGGCCAGTACATCCATATCTATGTCAGTCCTCGTGGTAAATCCCCGGTGAACAAGCTTAAGTGGTAAACCCGGTTGCATTGTTATTCCTGTGGATGGACTAACCTTTATTTTATCTCATACTTGAATATTCCCGTGGAATGATTTAAATTCATGAGCTACTGAAATATTAAGTTGTGAAATATAAGCCCTTTATGAGATGTCGCTCAGACGTCCGACTGTGGCATTCTTGTTATTTACTTTTAATATAAGCCCTTTATGAGATGTCGCCCAGACGTCCGACTGTGGCATTCTTGTTATTTACTTTTAATATAAGCCCTTTATGTGATGTCGCTCAGACGTCCGACTGTGGCATTCTTGTATTTACTTTTGATATAAGCCCTTTATGTGATGTCGCTCAGACGTCCGACTGTGGCATGTCCGTTATTTACTTTTGATATAAGCCCTTTATGTGATGTCGCTTCAGACGTCCGACTGTGGCACGCACTGTCTTTAATTTTCCATTTTAAGCCCTTTATGTGGTGTCGCCTTGACGCCCGACTATGGCATTGTTATTTCATTTGTATCCTTTCGAGGAGTCATTCAGACACTCGTCTGGCCCTCAGTATTACTTTGGGATTTCGGGAGGACTACCGCCCGACTTCCCTTTTTATTTCCCATGCATTATTATCTCGTTATTTAAGTGCACTCTATTAATCAGTTCATATGCATCATGTTTACATTTGTTATATCTTATGTCCGAACTGTCTTGCGAGTACTTTCATAGTACTCACCTAGCTTGTTGATTTGGCCAGATGTTGACGAAGGCGATCTCATGGATGAAGAGTTCGATAGCGAGTCCGACGCCTAGAGGAGTCCCAGTCAGTCCCGTGCGATCCTGGATATTGGTCAATTGTATTATATACGCTTCCGCCACCCACAATAAGTATCCTCGAGCCTCACTCCGACGCTCGAAGAGTTGTTAGTTTCAGGAGTCATGTCACCCACTTCACTGTGTTTTCTCCACCACCGCTTTTATCGTGAGTTAGTAGTTATGCCACCCTATCCGCCTTTATGTGTTATTGGCGTGCTTGTAATAAATTGTTGAACAGTCTCTGCTCAACCTTGTATTATATTTAGTACTCCTGGTATTTTTCTTCTGTGATCAAGATATTGTCTACCAGTGAGGAGGAATTCTTCTCTACTGGTCCGTAAAAGGGATCGATTTCTCAATAAATATTTTATTGGAAAACCGGTCGTGACATATTATGGGACGGAGGGAGTACGAAGAAAGAGATAGAGAGGAGTAAAAAAATTTACACTCATAGCCAACCTTATAGCCAACCTTGTCGTAGTATGAGTGACTATGTATGACATGCCAACATCAGATAGCCTAACGCACTGTGTTAAATCTCCAAGGGCGCGACCACACGAGCGACGCGACGGTCGTGGTAGGCGCGACCATGATACGGGCTGCTAGCAGCCCTTGGATCTGAGATCAAACGGTCACATGCTAAGTTGCTGAAAATTTGCATAATAACCCTCCAGGATGGGATATTCACCCATAGGTCTAGAATCACGCCATGCAACCGTTCGATCTCAGATCCAAGGGCTCTCGGAAGCCCGTATCATGGGAGAATGGAAAGCCACTACCCTGCCGTTCGCACGCTGGCAGTTTGCTCCTACTCGTCCCTGCACGTCCTTCAATACTACAGCGGTTCGCTCCTAGTCGTCCCGTCCATTCACATTACGGCAGTTCCACTAATCCTGACCCTCCTCCCAAATCCATGGCGTCCCAAATCTCCACGATCGGCGGTGAGTACAAGGTTAGAACCATCACCGGCGATGAGTTCGACGTCATCTACACCCGTTCTTCCGCGATGGTGAAAGTATGCCTTTCTCGCTTCAAACGCATGTTCGAAAACTCAGATGATGAGTGGGTCGCTGGGCTAGATGTTGAGTACACCACAGTCCTGGGACGAGAGCAGGATCTAAAGGACGAAGAGAGGAAGAAGCCCGCCGTGATCTAGGTTTGCGTACATACCGTTTGCTTGGTCTACCACATATGCCATGCCGACATTGAGTGCCAGGATTTTAAGAACTTCCTCAAGGACAAAACAGTAAAATTCGTTACTGTAGACTTTAAGAACGACAAAGAAGTCCTAGGTCGGATAGGCCTCATTGTAGGCAACCCCTTCGACCTCCAGAAGAATCGGCTGGTGCCCTCTCGTCAGCCTTCAATGCTGACTCTGGCAGGAGCCATGGTTCATCCTTCGTACTGTAAACTGGAGAAACCTCATTACACGTTTCATCGTCATGCATGGCAGCGGAATGTACTAGATATAGACCACATCCACTATGCTGCAATGGATGGCTACCTTTGTTTCAATATCTACAAGGGTTGGATGAAGAGTAACAGCCAAGTGTGCGGTTCAAGCAAAGAAGTATCGGCCAAGAGGAAGAGGGACAAGAACGAAGTCAAGGACGTGGACGAGGACTCCGAGTAAGGTGGCAGTGTCATTGCTCATGGTGGTTCTAAACTTCTAATGCAGTGTCTACCAGATTAGTTGCATAGTTTAATTTCAGGTGTGCTTAGTTTAATTTGAGGGGTTTGTTGTGCTGAGCCCCCAGCAGAACTATGTTATGTTTCTTCTCATTACTTTAACTCTTCAGTATGTACATACTACTAGTATTTCTTTAATAGAATTTAGCACCCCAATTAAGCACGTTCTAGCTTTTTTAACAGTACTATATGCATAATTTGGCGACGAGCGCTCTCTATATGTACCACCTTTTTTTTTAATTTCAATTTTTTGCTCCATGGCGCAATCCATCGATAGTACTAGTGTACAAAAGTATACATTTTTTAAAAGGCTAGAGTACTGTTCATCACATATATAGCCAGTTAAATTCTCAACCTAGAACGACGTGCATGCCAAGTAGTAAACCGATACGGAGGAAGTATAGTAAAAATGAGGTGATTTTACCGAGCGATCGGCGGGCGAGCATGGCCTGTCATGCGGTCCCACTTGTCGTGATGTACCAAGGCGATGCGCGTGTCCCTCTTGAGGCAGAAGCAATACTATGTGGTTTGAGATGATGGCGAACCGAAGTGTGAAATAATGGTTGCTTCATCCGTCTGGGAAGGTGCGGCATTGTGATTTGACGTCTCATTGCTCATTACTACTATTGGGCCGGCACGAGTGGGGTGCGTCCCCCCTGCTGTTCTGCACTGTTATTTGGTGCTTGACACATCCCCCCAGTTGCTATATGTGCCACATGTTGGTGACAGGAAGTACAGAATTCATGAAAGCGAGCGTCGACGGAGGAGTATACTACAGAATTCATGAAAGGGAGCGACTTAGTTTTGGAAAAATCTGTTTTTACGGAGTACGTACCCACTAGGGTTTATAGGGCTCATCTAAAAAACATTCGTTTTTCCGTTTGATAAGTCTCAATTCTACTATACTAGTAGTAGTACCATTACATCTTGGATTTTGAGGTGCGTTAGATCACCCGACGCAAGCAGTGTCAAGAGGAAACTAACCAATACATGTACAAGTTCATGGAAATTTAGTGGTCATTCATGCATTCGTTCTAATTAATGCCTCGGTAAACATAACTTCTTGAGAAAAACGAGCATACTAATTACTTGTGCAAACTACGAAATTAATTCGACTACTCACCGTCTACCTTGGTTGGAGAGATTTTAAATTGAGCCTTAAACTGGAAAGGAGGGAGTAGTAACTTTTGTCTCGATTTCTATTTGTGGCCTTGTATAGATGCAAAATGTATTTTTTTATAGTGGCCTTGTATAAGTAAATGTAGGGAGTACTAACCAAAGTACGTAGTAGGGACGAGGAGTAAACGGTGGGAGTAGTAAAATTCTCGTGCTGCGAGCCACCGCGCGCGTGGGCGAGGGAGCGGGCGTAAAGGCGTACAGTACTACTACTACTACTACTACTCGTAAGCAAGCTTCACCTCATCCTGCGAGCCACCGCGCCCGTGGGCGGGGGAGACGGCGTACTAAGCAAGCTTCTCCTCGTTCTGCGAGTTGACGGGACACATCAAAAGTACTCCAGTGTATAGAGCCTTGCCTCTAAGGTAGTCCCCACATGGTTTGCCTCTTTTTTTAATTTAACATAACGCGTCAAGTCGCAGTTTGTTTGTTCACCCGTGGTAGACGATCCTCCCTCCACCAAGTGGACAACCAGTACACGTGCCAAATTACTACGTGGGCTGCCTTTTTCGTACAGAAATGAGCTCCACCGTGTACCCGCGCAGGTGTGGTTGGGAAAGAGACAGGAGTACGTGCGCCGTGCGTGCACCTCTTCTCTTCGTGCACGTCCCCCACCTATGTGGGTGTGTGTGAGAGAGATACAAACCTAGACATAATGCGCCGTCCATCCCCATGCCTCCGCCCAGTCCGACCACCAGTCACCACCACGCCCCACTCCTCCTCACCTTATCTCTCATCTTTCTCCCTCCATTTTTATATACAAGGGGCCACTATCAAAATTACAATTTGCAGATATACAAGGCCACTAACACTAATCGATGCAATATTAATGGTCTTTGACTCATGGTACTAGCAAAGGAGGACATTAATTATCCCTTGCATGCATGCGGGAGTTTGTAAAAAAATGCATCTTGATGTTCCGTGCAATGCACGGGCATCTTGCTAGTCCATGAAAACAACACATGGCAAAATTCCATGGCGAACAAGGGATTTGAATCTGTTGGGAGGGGCTGTTTGGATCTTGCCCGGGGTAGCCAAAATATTGGCGACCCTTTTGTCCACCGGTGCCTTTGCCACCGATGAACGAGAAATGGTTTGGGTGCTCATGCTATCATGCATCCTCCGGCGCGCACGTTGGAGACGAGCTCGCACGAGCTGTGTTTTTTTGTCCCACAACGCCGCCCGAGCCGCCCGCAGACCGACCGGCGACCCGCAAATTACGCCATCCAACCGTAGCCGCACACATTATGACAGCAACTCAACCAACCGGACGAAATTCACCCAAACACGTAGACAAACTGATATTTCATATAAACAACGACGGAAATCATATAAAATATCGGATTTTCATACAAACATGACGGATTTTATTACATTCAAATGAACTACGTGGTGCTAGTTCTGGACAGCACATGTATATAATACCTGGCCTAAATGGTTGCCCGCCGATCGATTTGTGTTCCTCATGTCCGGCAGCACGATCACCGGACTGCCGGGAGCCCCGGAGGTATATGCTACAGCGCAAAGGACGGCTCGATTCCCCACTGCCCAGCTGATATCATTGGCTGGTGCCAAAGATGATGGTGGCCGGCACCGGTTCGAGTTCATCACCGGCCACTACTTCGCCATGGCTGGCACCGGCTTGAGTTCATCCTAACATTCCCCTCTTCCATGGAGCCCATGCAGGGTCGACGAAGGTCCTCGCAACAAAAGGATCCGGCAAGACACCTGCTGTGTATGCCGGCGTCGCCTCCGCGGTGGCCTTCATGGGACCCAAACGGCGGCGGCCTCCCGTGTTCTACTTCTCCTCAATGATGGCGGCGGACGCGGCGGCGTTGGCCACCAACTCGTCGCTCTCCGCGCACCCGGCTTCTGTCGCTGCTTGCATGGCGTGGCCGTCGGCATGGGAGTCTCAGCCACAGAAACAGGAGACGCGGTATGAGGCGGCGGCGTGGACGGCAGCAACGACGCCCGTGCGCCGCTCCTCGTCGAGTTGGCCTGGAGCGGCGAGTTGCTGAACCGGCGCCGGCTTGGGGCAGCAACTGGCTCCGTCGGGCGAGGGGAGGGAAGTGGATCAGCGAGCTGCATAGCTCATATCCGGCGGGCTACCCAGCCGGCTTGGATGCGGAATAACTACTCTTCGTAAGCCATTGTAAGAGTGGACAAAATGGTTGAGGAGATAGGGGAGCGGCGGAGGTGTGCGATTCTTGGCCGGCGTTTGGCCTCGTTCAAATAGGATATTAAATAGACGGCGGACGGGAGGATCTCGGCAGACGTTGCGTTTAACGCCGGCCCGGTCATGAACGGACGTGTGTCCAGAGTGGGTTTCTCGGCTTCCACACGGGCGGGTTTCATGGAGGCGTTTGAATGCGGCACGGAGGCGTGTTCAGCCGGGAGTGCCGTGAGTGGCGCCCCCGACTCTGACCTAGGACACCGCGCCGTTCTTCCACTGACGTATGGGCTCTTTGGGTGCATGGCCTGCATGTTAGTGACCCAACGCAGGCAGCGCACAGCAGAGGAACCTTTCATGGGCCAGGGCAGTCAGAAGCGGGCATTTCGTAAACCGATGATTGTTCATTGAGTGTGACATCATCTTTTTCATGTAGATAAGCGTACTATGTTGATAGCCCGTTCAATACGTTGTGATTCATAAAGACCGCTGCAAATATCAATGTTCTGCTTATCACATATAAGATTGATTAATTCCCGTAACAATCCATGTCCTTAACAATGGGTGCATGCACGTATAGGTTGAGCGTGTGTCTTGCGTCGTGTGTTGCGTGCATGCAGGCGTGCGAGTGTTGCGTGCGTGCAAGGGTATGTTTCAGTGTTGCATTCATGGGTGTGTACGTGTGTGTGTTCGTGAGTGCATGTGTACGTGTCAGTGATGCACGCCAGCATGCGTGTATGTGTCAGTGTTGCACGCCTACATGCGTGCGTGTCTTGCGTGCGTGCATGTGTACGTGCGGGGTGAGGCTACACGTCAGTCGACTGACTTTTTCATCTCTGGTCATTTGATTTTCTAGCCGTTGGATACGAAATCAAGGGCCTCCAGTTTATCATCAAACTCCACCCCCTGAGCCGCCAGCCACCACCGGCCGAACCGCCCGCCCCCGCCGCCCGCGGCCGGCCCGCTCTCCCCGAAACCACTCCCCACCGCCGGTCCGCCGCCGCACCGGCCATCCCTCTAGCCCCCCCCCCCCCCGCCGAGCTTTTTCTCTGGGGATCCCCACCCCACCGCCCAATGAACGCCCGGCAACCGCCGGTGACTGCCAACCAGAGGTCTCACGACTTCGAATACCCACCGACCACTAATTTATTACCATTTCTGTCCTTCATATACACGCTGACGGGTGGGCCCTATGGTAATGTGTGCTGCTGAATGTGGACCGTTTGACTGGTCAATTGATCGTGTTATCAACAAATTACGAAGCTGTATGGTGAGCCAGTGACCGTATGATCACCCTAAAATGTACTCCTATTTTATTAACATAGTACAGACTCAAACTACCATTTCTTTCTTTCATATACGGGCTGACAGGTGGGCCCCACAGTTACGCGCCCCGATGGTGCAACACTAGTTGCGCTGCGTGGAACGTTTGACTGGTCAATTGATTGTGTCATCAACAAAATACGGAGTTGTACGGGTGAGCCAGTGACTGTATAATCATGATATGTATTTGTTTAACACGGTACAGACGCAAGGGCTCATATATACGCGCAAGCACTCACCGCTCTAAGCGCACACACGCGAACCCTACCCCTATGAGCAGCTTCAAGAGAGTGGGCCAGCATATATGATCTTGAGATTTTACGAAGTCACCATAGGTGCCTCGTAGTCGAGTGGAACGTCTCCTCCCACTGAACGTACATCGCCGGAAAATACTGAAATTAGCACAAGATAAATGCGAGCATCGGGACTTTAACCTTGGTGGGCTCGAGAAACCACTGTCCTCTAACCATCCAACCACATGTTGGTTAGCATGACAAAATGTATGTGATGACCGTGATGAGCTTATTCTGAAGTCCAGTGACCATATCGTGCTTTCGCTTCAATTACAATGACCGTAAGTGTCGTCAACAAAATACAGAGCACGCATCAAATGCAAAGTCCGTCAGTGTCATCAACAAAATATGGAGACGTATCGTGAGCTAGATACCGTTGTACTATTGTATATGCTTATTTTCTTAGTGGCTGATTGCGTGTGTGGTGTGGTGGGCACATCATTTCTAGTTGTGGTGGGTCAACATGAAGACTCATGGGTCGGTTCCATCCTGCGCCACATATAGGTTGGACCGAGACGTGTTATACGAAGACCCATGTGGAGGACTCGGCGTACAACACGAAGCTACCAGAGTAGCGGAGGACTCTATCCCCACTGGTGATAAGCCAACTATATATGATTTGTAACCCTAGGCCCTTAGTATATTATACAAGCTTGGGGGCTTGTTCGTCAATAGTATACACACACGCACAATGCCTGGTATTCACGTGTACTTTGTACACACCCCTATCACCAATATATAGTACCAGGAGTAGGCTCTTTCTTCAACTGCAAGGGTCCGATCCGAACTAGGGTAAAACTTTGCCTCGTATTACCATCCATCCTAACAGCCAGGGGTATCCTACCGAATGATATGATGAAATCATATTTGCCAACTACTAAGAGAGAGGTGTGTCGGGGGGGCAATGTGTGCGAGAGAGGCCTAAAGATAATGTGCGTGCGGGAGACACGTAGGCACATATATGTGCGTATAGAGGGCTAGTAGAGACCATGCATGTGTATATATGCATGTGAGAGAAATAGTGTTTTCCAACTGAGATTAGTGAAAAGAGTGGTACATAGTAGTCAGAAAGAGAGAGTGAGAAACAGAGAGAGCATGTGCGTGAGACACCCCGACACCCTGAGAGAGATTGTGAGCATGTGTGAAAGAGAAATGCCGATGCATATAAAGTGTGTGCACTTATGCGTTAGATAGAGAGATATATAACGCGTTTGTGAGAACGGGGCGAGGCATAGTGCATCTACGTGTAAAAGGCGGTTCTACGCATTAAATTAAAATGTAAATGGCATTATTATTTTTGGATGAGATCATGAATTTTGAAAATTGCGTATGGACGAAAATTGGTCTATCAGACACCCATACTCTATTGAATTCAAGCATGTGCATGTGTTTATTTCATATTATCGATCCATAGAGTGAGAGCTGTTTGAAATACAGGCAATGGATGCTTTTGCAATTCATATATAAACATTAATTATTGCACTCCATGTTGTTAGTGTGAAGCACTTTATACATTTGTCACTTGCATGGATACATTCCAAATTGCTAGCTACGAAATAGAATACATGTCGAATTCAACATAAAGGGGGTTTCGAAGATTCGAATTCATAGGAAGTGCATTCATCTATTTGAACCCGAGATAATGGCATTTGTAAATCAGATGTAAAAGGGGGCATCAATCTTTGTTGTGAGTTTGAACATGCTATATATATTCATACGCATATCTAACATTTTTTTTACAACCAAGGACATTATATCTGGAACCATGCATGAACTGAGGTAAGTTGCATATTTTTTAATATATACTCGTGTACAATGTATATTCAAATGTACCCCCTCCATTCCAAAATAATCGTAGCATTAGGATTTTCAAGAGTAAAGATTTGTGAAGTTTGACAAATCCTGAAAGTTCAATTCAAGAGAACCGAAAACGTTAATGCTTCTGCTCCCAAATATTGAACGAAGCGCCAAATAGGCCTCTGGTCACCCGAAACCGCGCGAGACTAATGTTTTGGTGGTAGGAAATTACTGTCCTGACTCTGGCCCATGTAGCCTATCGGCCCGATGTCCAAAGGTCTAAACCGGGGTAGGTTTGTAACTTCACCAAGACGCCAATCTCAACCGCCTCCGAGAAGCATTCATACGCCATGGGCGCCTACCCATGCGCTCGGCCGAAATCTATCCCGCCCACATTTGGGACACCTGACAGGACTGTCCTACCCCCAACCCGCAATATGTACGAAATTTTAGATGGGGGCAAAGTTTGTAACTTTCCACAAATTTCAAACAAGTGCGTCTCAAACCAAAACATTGTTCCCCCTTAGTTCCCCGCCTCCCTCCGTTTCCCCATTCATACTCCATGGGCGCCCTCCTCCATCACGAAACCCCAGCCTCCTCCGTCCTCCACCCCATAGCGGCCAATCCACCGCCGCCCTCCTCCATCACGCCGGAGCCGGTACCCCGACGTCGTCGTCCAACGCAACCGCAACCGCAACGCCCTCAAGGACTTAGCAGCTGAAGCCGAGGCAGAGCTGCCTCCACGACGCCGACGCCGACGTGCGCCGTACCAGAACGACTCCGACCACGCCGTCTTGCGCCTCACTGCTATGGCTCCACTGTCGCAACCGTCCACCGCACCGGAGTTGTTCCCGCTACGCCATCGTTCGCCGCCTCGGATCTGCTTCCCCGCCGCTGACAGATGGCCACCGCACCACACTCAACAACTTGGCCATGGGTTCATCCAAGGCTGCACCGTCCTCCACAACTTCTGGTTTCCGGTGAACAACAAGAAGATCGCCGGAAAAACAGAAGGAGGACACATCACTGCCAGCAGAAAGAGGTACTCCTCTTCCCTTATTCGTGCAAATCTTACGTCTCCACTCACACCGTATTCATCCCACAAAAGTAACTAGTTGAGCACTTCTTACTGCATCTTCTTCGTGATACTAAATGCACAAGGTTTCCTCCCTTTTAAAATTTCACCTTTGCTAGAGGTCAGTAGCCCGCCTAGATTTCAATTCAGGGTCAGTCGAACCGCAACTAAAAGAAGCAGCACCTGCTTAGGCGCGCGGAGCACCTAGTCCGCCTGTTCCCCGGGGAAGCGGCGCATCGGTCTCTATCATAGGGGTGTGGGGCACAGGAGCTGCTTGCGCCCGATCTAGAGGTCGGCGGGGCTTGAATGGATGGCCGGGGGGGCGGTGCCAAGCACGGCGGTGCGGTGAGGTCGAGGGGAGGGCGCAGGCAGGGGAGGAATACTGGGCCGGTGGTCGCTGGCGTTTCGAGGAAGATCGTCAACACTGACTGGCTGGAGGTAGATGAAGGCGATCTGCCCGTTCTTTGTACATCGGACGGTGTAGAAAATGGACTGACCTATTTTCTTTCAGTTGACTGTTATTTTCATAGAATCCTGTAGTAATTTAGTGTGCCATGCTTGTTGTAGAGCTATCATATGTCTCCCATCATTTATTTCGATAATTGTGACAAAACCCGGTATCATCATAGATGTGGTGGGCTCCTACTTCTATGACAAAAAATCATGACAGATAATGGGCTTTTCGTCCTGGGCGGGCCGGAGACGCAGCTGCATGATATTCTTTGGGCCGTCCATGACGGAAAAAACCATGGTAGAAGCGAGCGCGAGGAAAATTTCGGGGAGTTCCCTGTTACGGTGGGAGGTCGGGGGCCGAGCGATGCGCGTTTCTTTCGTACACGTACGCGCGTGTGTGCGAGGCGTTGGGCTCTAACTGAACCCGAGTGATTGCACTGCAGGCTACGCGTTACTGATCGATCGATGGCTGTTAATTGAACCCGATCGAGCGATTCCTTCGCTACTGCTGCTAACTGAAGCCGATCGATGCTGCCTCTGGATGAACAATGAGCGTTGCTGGGGGGTGTTGGATGAATAGTTCCCGGTGGGGGTGGATGAATAGGACCCCGTGGTGTTGCCTCTGGATGAACAGGACCCCGATCGATCGAGCCGGTTGGGGCTGGATGAACAGGACCTCGTGGAGGGTAGGATGAACAGGACCACCCCGTGGAGGGTAGAATGAACAGTAGACGGTGGAGGGCTGGATGAACAGTAGCCCGTGGAGGGGTGGTTGAACAGGATCCCGTGGAGAGGGCTGGTTGAACAGTAGCCGGTGGAGTAGCGCGTGGAAGAGGCTGGATGAACAGGAGCCCGTGGATGAACAGTCGTAGGTGGAGGCTGGAGGAGGTCGACGGTGGATGAACAGTAGCCCGTGGAGGCGGGAGGGGGTCGACGGGGGAGATGAACAGTGTCCCGTGGAGTCCCGTTTTGCGGTACGCCACACCCCACCCGATGAACAGGACCCCCGTTTCGACCGTAGCGCTCCAACACATGTCCGTTTCCTCTGTTTTGCGGTATGCCACACCCCTCCCGATCAATAGGACCCCCGTTTCGACCGTAGGATGTCCGTTTCCTTCGTCTTGCGGTACGCTAGACCCCTCCCGATGAATAGGATCCCGTTTCAAACGTGGCCGGTCGAACACAAGGCCGTTTCCTCCGTTCTGCGGTACGCTAGGCCTCGTTTCCATCGGCTGTTCCGTCCAAGCCCTCCCGATGAACACGACGACGCATTCCGTTCCGACCCAGCCGGTTGGCTCCCCATGAACACGACGACGACGCTGTTTCTCCGTTCTGACCCAGACATGTACACGAGCCCTGGCCGTACGTATGCGTGAGTAGGCGTTCGAGCCCCTGCCCTTATGTACGTACGTGGACGTATTTTCTTTCTTGCACACTGGCCGTATTTATGTGTACATGCTACGTGCGCGCCTCTACTACGACACGTGTGCGCCTCTACATTGACCAGTATGTACGTACACGTTCGCGACCATAATGACAATGTTACGTACGCTTCGACCAGGTGGGTCCCGACTGTCAGGCACTTCCTTGCCTGCGAAGATGTAGCTGGTGGGTCCCAGCAGTCAGGGGGGTGAATCGTTTTTTTTTGCCCGGACGCACTTCCTTGCGTGCGAAGATGTAGCTGGTGGGTCCCAGCAGTCAGGGGAAACTTTTTTTTGTGAAATACAGTGGCCCGTCCGGTGGGTCCCAGCTGTCAGGTGGAGGAATCATTATTTTCCGTGTAATAAGGAGGCACTTCCTTGCTGCGGCCGTGGACCCAGCTGTCAGCCTCTCCATGTACAGTCCACGTCCAATGGAAGTCGTTCCTTGACCACGTTGACCACGCCGCGCCGAGAGCACCAAGGCGGTGGACGACGGCGAGGCCTAGGAAGGGGACGACGGGGAGCCGGGGAAGACGCGGCAGTGGAAGCCCGCGCGGAGAGGAGTACGAGGGTTCACTGGTTCGGCTGCGGTGTGATGCTGCCGTCGCCGCAGGGCCTGGCCAGCGGTGGGAATAGTAGGGGGCGGTGAGGCCTCCGCGGCAGCACAGCCGGCCACGGGAGGCAGGAGCATGCGGCACGACGGGCCCTGCTTTGGGCTGCTAGAGCAAGAAGACCAGAGGTTGAAGAAGCACTACGGCCGTTGGATGGACATCGTACGGTCACTGGAGCTAGAATCGTTCATATTGTCTAAAGTTGACAAAAGCCCCCATCCCAGTCAACTTAGTAGGCCCACAAGTCAGCCTCCCACCATGGTGGGTCCCAACTAGCAGGGGGAGTATTCATTTTTTGTGCGTAATAAGGAGGCACTTCCTTGCGTGCGAATATATAGCTGGTGGGTCCGAGCTGTCAGCGGCGGTAACGTTTTTTCGCGAAATACAGAGGCCCTTTCGGTGGGTCCCTGATGTCAGGTGGAGGAATCATTATTTTGCGCGTAATAAGGAGGCATTTCCTTGCGTGCGGCCGTGGACCCAGCTGTCGTCCTCTCCACGTACAGTCCACTTCAGATGCATGTCGGTCGTTGACCACATTGACCAGGCCGCGTCGAGAGGACCAGGGCGGTGGACGACGACGAGGCCTAGGAAGGGAACGACACGGAGGCAGGGAAGACTCGGCAGTTGTTTCCCACGCGGAGGGGAGTACGACTGTACGAGGGTTTACTGGTTCGTCTGCCATCGCCGGAGAATAGCAGCAAGTGTGGGTGATTAGAGGGATGGCTAGGCCAGCGATGGGAGTACGGTGGGGCGGTGAGGCCTCCGCGGTAGCAGAGCCGGCCGTGGGGAGGAGGGAGCAGGCAGTCCCGCCGGCGCTTGTTTGAGAGGCTGGAGCAGGAAGAGCAGAGATTGAAGAAGCACGATGGCCGTTGGATGGCCATCCAACAGTCACTGCTTGTGCGTCAACCTTTTTTTTAAGAAAGCCTCAAATCTGTGGAAAACAGCATACAACCCATCTGCCATTATTTCTAATAATTTACAGCCCATTTGCTAATTATTAAGGTTTTTTTGTAGCCCATATTCTTTTTGTTAGCATTACAGCCCATATTGTGGCCACGGTTAAAAAATTATACGAAATTTTGCATATTTCGGTGCGGTCCGAACTGTTTTTAATCCCGAAATTTCGACTCACATTCAAACTGATTTTAAAAATAAATGTATATCAATATAAAATCCAACAAATTCTCCACGCATAAAAATTAATGTAATTTAAAATCTCGAAATGAAAAAAAAAAGATATTTCAAACTAATTGTCGGTTTGATGTGTTTTAAAAATGTACAGCCCATTTCTCATTACTGATGGGCGATTTTCTCGGCCAGCCAAATGAAAGCTTTCCTCGTCTTGAAAGATTTGCAGCCCAACAGGCCTGACAAAGCGACTTACTTGGCAAATCACAAAAAAACTGGGCTGTGGCCGTGGACCCAGCTGTCAGCCTCTCCACGTACAGTACTCTTCCAATGGAAGTCGTTCCTTGACCACGTTGACCACGCCGCGCGGAGAGCACCACGGCAGTGGACGACGGCGAGGCCTAGGAAGGGGACGACGCGGAGCTGGGGAAGACGCGGCAGTGGAAGCCCGCGCGGAGAGGAGTGCGAGGGTTCACTGGTTCGGCTGCGGTGTGAGGCTGCTGTCGCCGCAGGGACTGGCCAGCGGTGTGTATAGTAGGGGCGGTGAGGCCTCCGCGGCAGCACAGCCGGCCACGGGAGGCAGGAGCATGCAGCACGACCGGCGCTGCTTTGGGCGGCTGGAGCAAGAAGACCAGAGGTTGAAGAAGCACTACGGCCGTTGGATGGACATCGTACGGTCACTGGAGCTAGAATCGTGCATATTGACTAAGTTGACAAAGCCCTCCGTCCCCGTCAACTTAGTAGGCCCACAAGTCAGCCTGCCACTATACTGGGTCCCAGCTAACAGGGGGAGTATTCATTTTTTTGTGCGTAATAAGGAGGCACTTCCTTGCGTGCGAAGATATAGCTGGTGGGTCCGAGCTGTCAGCGGTGGTAACGTTTTTTTCGCGAAATACAGAGGCCCTTTCTATGGGTCCCTGATGTCAGGTGGAGGAATCATTATTTTGCGCATAATAAGGAGGCATTTCCTTGCGTGCGGCAGTATACTTAGCTGTCGGCCTCTCCATGTACAGTCCACTTCAGATGCATGTCGGTCGTTGACCACGTTGACCAGGCCGCGCCGAGAGCACCAGGGCTGTGGACGACGGCGAGGCCTAGGAAGGGAACGACACGGAGGCAGGGAAGACTCAGCAGTTGTTTCCCACGCGGAGGGGAGTACGACTGTACGAGGTTTTACTGGTTCGTCTGCCGTCGCCAGAGAATAACAGCAGATGTGGGTGACTAGAGGGATGGCTAGGCCAGCGATGGGAGTACGGTGGGGCGGTGAGGCCTGCGCGGCAGCAGAGCCGGCCGCGGGGAGGAGGGAGCAGGCAGTCCCGCCGGCGTTTGTTTCAGCGGCTGGAGCAGGAAGAGCAGAGATTGAAGAAGCACGTCGGCCGTTCGATGGACATCCAACAGTCACTACTTGTGCGTCAACCTTTTTTTTAGGAAAGCCTCAAATCTGTGGAAAACAGCATACAACCCATCTGCCATTATTTCTAATAATTTACAGCCCATTTGCTAATTATTAAGGTTTTTTTGGAGCCCATATTCTTTTTGTTAGCATTACAACCCATATTGTGGCCACGGTTAAAAAATTATACGAAATTTTGCATATTTCAGTGCGGTCCGAACTGTTTTTAATCCCAAAATTTCGACTCACATTCAAACTGATTTTAAAAATAAATGTATATCAATATAAAATCCAACAAATTCTCCACGCATAAAAATTAATGGAATGTAAAATCTCGAATTGAAAAAAAGATATTTGAAACTAATTGCCGGTTTGATGTGTTTTAAAAATGTACAGCCCATTTCTCATTACTGATAGGCCATTTTCTCGGCCAGCCGAATGAAGCTCTCCTCGTCTTGAAAGATTTGCAGCCCAACAGGCCTGACAAAGCGACTTACTTGGCAAATCACAAAAAAACTGGGGTGTGGCCATGGACCCAGCTGTGAGCCTCTCCACGTACAGTACTCTTCCGATGGAAGTCGGTCGTTGACCACATTGACCACGCCGCGCCAAGAGCACCAAGGCGGTGGACGACGGCGAGGCCTAGGAAGGGGACGACGTGGAGCCGGGGAAGACGCGGCAGTGGATGCCCACGCGGAGAGGAGTACGAGGGTTCACTGGTTCGGCTGCGGCGTGAGGCTGCCGTCGCCATAGAATAACAGGGGGTGTGGGTGAGTACAGGGATACCTTGGGCCAGCGGTGGGAGTAGTAGGGGGTGGTGAGGCCTCCGCGGCATCATAGCCGGCCACGAGGGGCAGGAGCACGCGGCACGACCGGCGCTGCTTTGGGCGGCTAGAGCAAGACCAGAGGTTGAAGAAGCACTATGGCCGTTGGATGGACATCGTACGGTCACTGGAGCTAGAATCGTTCATATTGACTAAGTTGACAAAGCCCTCCGTCCTCGTCAACTTAGTAGGCCCACAAGTCAGCCACCCACTATGGTGGGTCCCAGCTAGCAGGGGGTATTCATTTTTTGGTGCGTAATAAGGAGGCACTTCCTTGCGTGCGAAGATATAGCTGGTGGGTCTGACCTGTCAGCGGGGGGATCGTTTTTTCATGAAATACAGAAGCCCTTCCCACGTACAGTGCGTAATAAGGAGGAACTTTCCTTGCGTGCGACCATGGACCTCGTGGGTCCCAACCGTCAGGCTCTCCACGTACAGTCCTCTTCCGATGACTCTCGTATGTTGACCACGCCGCGCCGAGCGCACCGAGGCGGTGGACGACGGCGAGGCCCCAGACTGGAATGACCCGGAGATGGGGAAGACGCGGCAGTGGAGTAGCAGACGGAGAGGAGTGGGAAACTTGACTGGTTCGGGTGCTGGGTGGGCCTACACTCGGCAGAGAATAACAGGAGGTGCGGACTGGAGGGATGGCCTGGCCGTCGGCGGGGTAGCGTTTCGCTGAGGAGCGCAAAACAACGCCGCTGGATGCCGAAGGCTGGAGCAGGCGGTTCCGGCAGCGCTGGGGGAAGAAGACGAGAGATTGAAGAAGAATGCCGGCCGTTGGATGTAAATCCAACGCCTTCTTCGGCTTCGACCTACTGGCCCACATGTCACCCAGTCCATTTGTTTTTTTAGTCCATTTGGTGGGCTGGGTGAAACAATGATGTAGCATCTATGCAGCCCGTTTAAATCCCATTTGCATTTTTCTCGAAATCCGCAGACTTGCTGGGCTGGGTGAAAATATCATGTTGGGCTAGACGGAGAAATGTTATAAAAACATAAACACATGATTGCACGTCAGTAAAATCTTTGCAAGCTTATGTACGCAATCACTAGGAGTTAACTTGCCAAGTTATATATAAACAATTATTATTATTATTTTGTAAGAACTTTCAACTTACAAAATAAAATATCATTTTAATTTGATGAGTTAATAGTACGTGGGGTATTATTATTTTTTAGGCTAGACGTGGGACAGTTGAGTTGGTTCTAGGGAAAAGTACTGCACTAGTAGAAAACAGGGCATAGGTCACAGGGCAGTTTTCACATTAGCCCCGGTTCAGTCATGAACTGGGACCCATGGGGGCATTCGTCCCGGTTCGTGAGCCCAAGGGGCCGGCCGGGGCCTCGTGGGCATTGGTCCCGGTTCGTATGGAACCATTTGTCCCGGTTCTAGCCACGAACCGGGACTAATGGTCCTCGCTCCTGGCCCACAACCATTTGTCCCGGTTCTTGGCATGAACCGGGACAGAAGGCCCGGATTTAGTACCGGTTCATGCCACGAACTGGGACCAATGAGGTGCCTATATATACCCCTCGCCCGCGAGCAGAGCACTCCAGTGCTCTGTTTTTCTCTGGCCGGCGAGAGGAGGGCTTTGTGGTGCTCTAGCTCAGCTCCTATGCACATGAGGTGTTCGATGAAATGCCCGAGCCACACTAGTTAAGCTTTGTCCTCTCAAAGCTCGACCTCAAGGCTCCATTTTCTTCGAGATTTGTCTAGGTTTAGCGGCCCGTCACGTCCCATTCCCGTCTTCACCACCGTCGACCGCCCGCGCCAATCTCGTCGCCGGCAACACCGTGGTGAGCCTCTTGTTCTTATCTTCTTTTTGAAAGAAAAAAATTCTTACTTTAGATAGATACTTTTCTAATTTTCTTACTATTTTATTCCTTCTTATTACATAGTGCGATGGTTTTGGTATCCGCCCCCGTCGGCCCTCGTCCTGTCTATGATTCGGATGTGGTATATATTATCTTTTTATAACTATTTGATTCATCTATTTTTTATGACAAATATACCGACCAGCGTGACATAGATTTTATTTATCTAGGAGGTGGTTGAACCGGAAATTCTAACCGACCCTATTGTCGAGAGGTTAAATTTAGTTGAAGAAGAAAACAATTACTTGAAGGAAAAAATAAAAAAATTGAGGAGGAGAAGATGATATTGGAGTTGCATGTTGCGGATGTCGTCGATGATCACAAGATCAAGATGGATGCAATGCGCTTGAAGATTAGAAAGATTAGAAAATATGCCATTCATAGCGAGGCTTGGTATCATTATGTCGTTGGATCAATTGTTACCTTGGTTGCGATTATGATCGCATTTGTTTTCGCATTGAAATGTTTTACATAGTTTCAATGTGTGGTTTAATTAATTAGATGCTCTGGAGAGCTATATATATGTTGTTAGATGAGAACTATGTATGTACTTTGGTTCTAATGTGATGATGAAATTATCTATTCATGATGTTCTGTAATGGTTTTTGACACACTTAATTATATATAATGCACGCAGATGAACCGGCAATGGATGTACGGTGACTGACACACCTCCGAGTACATTTAGGGCGTGCATGATTTGCTCGAAGTGGCTGAGGCAAACAAGCAGAATGGTTTTATGTGTTGTCCATGCCCTACATGTGGGAATACGAAGTCTTACTCTGACCGGAAAATCCTTCATGCCCACCTGCTTTACAAGGGTTTCATGCCACACTATAATGTTTGGACGAGGCACGGAGAAATGGGGGTTATGATGGAAGACGGCGAAGAAGAAGAGGACGATGACAACTATGTGCCCCCTGAATACGGTGATGCTGCAACGGGGGAAGCTGCTGAAGATCAAGAGGAACCAGACGATGTGCCCAATGATGCTGCAAGGGGGGAAGCTGCTGAAGATGAAGAGGAACCAGTGCCCGATGATGATGATCTCCGCCGGGTCATTGTCGATGCAAGGACGCAATGCGAAAGTCAAAAGGAGAAGCTGAAGTTCGATCGCATGTTAGAGGATCACAAAAAAGGGTTGTACCCCAATTGCGAAGATGGCAACACAAAGCTCGGTACCGTACTGGAATTGCTGCAGTGGAAGGCAGAGAATGCTGTGCCTGACGAAGGATTTGAGAAGCTATTGAAAATATTGAAGAAGAAGCTTCCAAAGGATAACGAATTGCCCGACAGTACATACGCAGCAAAGAAGGTCGTATGCCCTCTAGGATTGGAGGTGCAGAAGATACATGCATGCCCTAATGACTGCATCCTCTACCGCGGTGCGTACAAGGATCTGAACGCATGCCCGGTATGCGGTGCATTGCGGTATTAGATCAGACGAGATGACCCTGGTGATGTTGATGGCGAGCCCCCCCAAGAAGAGGGTTCCTGCGAAGGTGATGTGGTATGCTCCTATAATACCACGGTTGAAATGTCTGTTCAGAAACGAAGAGCATGCCAAGTTGATGCGATGGCACAGTGAGGACCGTAATAAAGACGGGAAGTTGAGAGCACCCGCTGACGGGTCGCAGTGGAGAAAAATCGAGAGAAAGTACTGGGCTGAGTTTGCAGCTGACCCAAGGAACGTATGGTTTCGTTTAAGCGCGGATGGCATTAATCCTTTCGGGGAGCAGAGCAGCAATCACAGCACCTGGCCCGTGACTCTATATATGTATAACCTTCCTCCTTGGATGTGCATGAAGCGGAAGTTCATTATGATGCCAGTTCTCATCCAAGGCCCTAAGCAACCCGGCAACGACATTGATGTGTACCTAAGGCCATTAGTTGAAGAACTTTTACAGCCGTGGAATGGAAACGGTGTACGTACGTGGGATGAGCACAAACAGGAGGAATTTAACCTGCACGCGTTGCTGTTTGTAACCATCAACGATTGGCCCGCTCTCAGTAACCTTTCAGGACAGACAAACAAGGGATACCACTCATGCACGCACTGTTTAGATGACACTGAAAGTATATACCTGGACAAAAGCAGGAAGAATGTGTACCTGGGCCATCATCGATTTCTTCCGACCAACCATCAATGTCGAAAGAAAGGCAAGCATTTCAAAGGCGAGGCAGATCACCGGAAGAAGCCCGCCATGCGTACCGGTGATCACGTACTTGCTATGGTCAATGATTTACACGTAATCTTTGGAAAGGGTCCCGACGGACTAGCTGTTCCGAATGACGTTGAGGGACACGCACCCATGTGGAAGAAGAAATCTATATTTTGGGACCTACCCTACTGGAAAGAGCTAGAGGTCCGCTCTTCAATCGACGTGATGCACGTGACGAAGAACCTTTGCGTGAACCTGCTAGGCTTCTTGGGCGTGTATGGGAAGACAAAAGATACACCTGAGGCACGGGAGGACCTGCAACGTTTGCACGAAAAAGACGGCATGCCTCCGAAGCAGTATGAAGGTCCTGCCAGCTACGCTCTTACGAAAGAAGAGAAAGAAATCTTCTTTGAATGCCTGCTCAGTATGAAGGTCCCGACTGGCTTCTCGTCGAATATAAACGGAATAATAAATATGCCAAAGAAAAAGTTCCAGAACCTAAAGTCTCATGACTGCCACGTGATTATGACGCAACTGCTTCCGGTTGCATTGAGGGGGCTTCTACCGGAAAACGTCCGATTAGCCATTGTGAAGCTATGTGCATTCCTCAATGCAATCTCTCAGAAGGTGATCGATGCAGAAATCATACCAAGGCTAAGGAGTGATGTGGCGCAATGTCTTGTCAGTTTCGAGCTGGTGTTCCCACCATCCTTCTTCAATATCATGACGCACGTCCTAGTTCATCTAGTCGACGAGATTGTCATTCTGGGGCCCGTATTTCTACACAATATGTTCCCCTTTGAGAGGTTCTTGGGAGTCCTAAAGAAATATGTCCGTAACCGCGCTAGGCCAGAAGGAAGCATCTCCATGGGCCATCAAACAGAGGATGTCATTGGGTTTTGTGTTGACTTCATTCCTGGCCTTAAGAAGATAGGTCTCCCTAAATCGCGGTGTGAGGGGAGACTGACTGGAAAAGGCACGCTTGGAGGGGGTAACTCAATAATATGCAGGGACGGATATTCTTGGTCTGAAGCACACTACACAGTTCTACAGAACTCTACCTTGGTGACCCCGTATGTCGATGAACACAAGAACAGTCTGCGCTCCAAACACCCGGAGCAGTGTGATGACTGGATTACATGTGAACACATCAGGACATTCAGCAGTTGGTTGGAAACACGTCTCAGAGGTGACACCACTGTTTGTGATGAGTTGTACTCGTTGTCCAGGGGGCCATCTTCGACTGTATTGACTTACAAAGGATACGAGATAAATGGGAATACATTTTACACGATCGCCCAAGATCAAAAGAGCACCAACCAAAACAGCGGTGTCCTCTTTGATGCAGCAACCGAGAGGGGAAAGGACACATATTATGGTTACATAATGGACATATGGGAACTTGACTACGGACATGATTTTAAAGTCCCTTTGTTTAAGTGCAAATGGGTCAATCTGTCAGGAGGCGGGGTACAGGTAGACCCACAGTACGGAATGACAACAGTGGATGTAAACAATCTTGGGTACACTGACGAACCGTTCGTCCTAGCCAATGATGTGGCACAGGTTATCTATGTGAAGGACATGTCTACCAGACCGAGGAAAAGAAAAGATAAGGAAGCGAATACATCATACGATGAGCCAAAGCGGCACATAGTTCTTTCAGGAAAAAGGGACATTGTGGGAGTGGAGGGCAAGACAGACATGTCTGAAGATTATGAAAAGTTTCATGAAATTCCTCCCTTCAAAGTCAAGGCTGACCCAAGCATCCTGATAAACGATCAAGATTATCCATGGTTACGGCGCAATAAGCAAATGACACAAGCGAAGAAAAAGTGAAGACTTTCTCCCACAACTATTATGATGATAGCATGCCAACTTTGTAATAGACGAGTATGATACCATTGTCCGTTTTGTACAACAAGTGCATCTAGTTTTTGCCGTAACCCTCTCAACTTTCTTGCACATGCTATGTGGATGAAATGATGATACCATGCCAACTTTCAACCTTTTCAGAGTTCATTTGAAATGCTTTATAAGCCCTGAGTGCAGAGAGGTTAGGCCCGTAAGCCTGCTTTAGAGAGGAGCTCGACAGCTCAGGCGCACCGCACCTTATAAACAGGTGCGACTCTCTCTTAGCTAGCGAGGTGGGACTAAACTCACCACCACGCCGCTGTGCAAGGCCATTGGTCCCGGTTGGTGGCACGAACCGGGACCAATTCCACCCTTTGGTCCCTGTTGGTGCCACGAACCGGTACTAATGAGGCTGTGGCCCCACGAGCACCTTTAGTACCTGTTCGTGGCACGAACCGGTACTAGAGTTTCTTACTAGCTAAGCAGTTTTTTAGTCCCACCTCGCTAGCTGAGAGGCACTAGGAGCGGTTTATAAGCCCTGAGTGCAGAGACGATGAAGAAGAGGCGCAATGCTCACGCTGCTTAGCTTCAAGCCTTGAGGAATAAGGTAGACTGCATCGAGCTATGTGCAGTGCAGTCTACACTATTCCGAAAGGCTTGAAGCAAATCAACGCGCATTGCGCCTCTTTTTTATTTTTAATCATTAAAAGCAAAAAGAATTTTCATAAAGAACTTTTTTTGATAGAAACTTTAATAGCAGAAACAATTATCATAAAGTAAAATAAATAAGTAATTAGAAACAAAATAAAATAAAATAAATAAGTTTTTTGTTGTAAGTAGAAATAAAACAAAATAAATATAGCAAAAAAGAAAATAAAAAAACTAAATACAGCAAAAAGAATTTTCATAAAGAACTAATGGCACTAATAGAAAGTTTATATGTTTTCTAAAACTAATGGCACTAACAGACAGTTTATAATTTTGCTGACCTAAAAGCAAAAAGAATTAAAAATTAAAGCAAAAAACAAAAGAAAATAAATAATGCAAAAAATTTAAAAAACTGCCACCTATTGGGCCACCACGGCGTGAATACGACTAGAAACCCAACCTTGGCCAGGATTCAGGCCCGCAGAAGGCCCAATAGGCCAACAAACAACACAGTGTGACATTAGGCCCATAAGGCTGCATTTGAGAGGAGCTCGAGAGGGCAGCCGCAGTGGAGCTTATAAACCACTCCGAGCCCCTCTCAACTAGCGAGGTGGGACTAAACTTTTGGCCGGGGGCAGCGCAAGGCCTTTGGTCCCGGTTGGTGGCACCAACCGGGACCAATGCCCCCCCTTTATTCCCGGTTGGTGCCACCAACCGGGACCAAAGGCCGCCGCTTCCCGCCCTTTGGGCTGCTAAAAAGAGGCCTTTGGTCCCAGTTGGTGGCACCAACCGGGACTAATGCCCACCTTTAGTCCCGGTTGGTGCCAGGAACCGGGACTAAAGGCTTTGCTATATAAGTCCGCACTTAGGAAATTTTCGACATACCTCGCCAGTTGCCCCCGACGCCGCCAGGCTGCCCGTGCTCGCCGTCGCCGCCCGCTCCTCATCGCCGTCGCCCCGCGCCCTTGCCTCGACGGGTCGCCGCCCGGTGCTCGTCGCCGTCGCCCTGCCCCCACGCGCCGCCCCGCCTCGTGCTCCCCTGCTCGCGCGAGCCGCCTCGGCGCCCCGAGCCCCCTGCCCGGCCCGCGCGTGCTCGCCGGCGCCCTCGCCGCCCCCGCCCCGTCCCGGCCCCGTGCGCCGGCGCCCTCGCCGTCCCCACCCCCGCCGTCGCCATCGTCCTAGCCGCCCCCGCTGTGAGAGCCGCCGCCCCGGCTCTGTTTTTTTATTTTTATTAGTTTAATTTTTTTGTTCATATGTGATGTATATGTGTATGTGAACAAAATTTTTTTTGTATGTATGTAGATGTTCAAAATGTATGAATATATATGTCAAAAATGTTTTTTTGTTCATAGAAAGTTTTTTGTTCATATATAGAAAGTTTTTATATATGACAATGGATATATATTCGATATATTGAGAAATGATGATCCACATGGAAAAGTTTTATATATGCAAAAGTTACAATTTTAGAAAAGTTTTATATATCTAGCTAGGAAGGGAAGAAGAAGAAGAAAAAGAAGGATAGGAAAGAAGAAAATAAGAAGAGGAAAGAAAGAAGAAGAGGAGATATAAATAAGAAGAGGAAAAAATAAGAAAAAGAAGAGGAGAAGAAGAAAGGAATAGAGGAGAAGAAGAAAAAATAGAAAATATTCTATTTTTTCTTCTTCTCCTCTATTCCTTTCTTCTTCTCCTCTTTTTTTTTCTTATTTTTTTTCTTCAATCCTCTCCTCTATTCCTTTCTTCTTCTCTCCTCTTTTTATGTCTTCTTCGTTTTCTTATGTTTTATCGGGTCTGTCGTCGTCGATATATACCCCTCCCGATAACTTCAACACGAGGGGGGTCGATATACCCCCTCCCCGATAACATTATTTTCCCGTGTATGTATGTTGTCGTTGTCGATATTACCCCCTCCCGATAACTTCAACACGAGGGGGGATATAACTTCAACACGAGGGGGGGTCGATATACCCCCTCTTCGATAACATTATTTTCCCGTGTATGTATGTCGTCGTTGTCGATATAAAACCCCCTCCCGATAACTTCAACACGTGGGGGGGTCGATATATACCCCCTCCTCGATAACATTATTTTCCCGTGTATGTATGTCGTCGTTGTCGATATATATAACTCCCTCCCAGATAACTTCGACATGATGGACGATCGATATGTATACCCCCTCTCGACCGTGATAACTAATACCACGGGAGCACCCCCCGGCCCTCTCGCTCGACCAAAACTCTCGAGGACACCCAAACCCTAGAAAAAAACGATGTCGGTCTCCTACCGCCTCCCGCCGCGCCCTACCCTTGAAGCGTTGCCTAGGCCACCCCAAACCCGGAATAAGCTAGGTCTACGTTTGCACTAATATATCCACCTGCTGTCATGTTTGTGTAATAATTGCCATGTTGTAATATTTGCAGAAACAATGGAGCACGGACGAGATGAGCAAGCAGAAGAGGTGTTGGGGGACATAATCTTAGCCGGAGGTGATACCTTGTCGTATCTTAACGACAATGATGGTCTGGAAGAACAGGGTGAAGAAGCTGGCTGCGGTGATCGAAGAGTGGAGGAGGAAAGACATGATTATGATGGCTCCGGTGACCCAATGCTGGTGCAAGAAGGAGCCCGTGGTGACGGCTCTGGTGACCGAACAGAGTCCGGCCAGGTAAATATATTAGTTAAGCCTGTGCTGACTAGCTAATTGATGCATTCATTGTTTTGGTATGTACACATATTAATTAACACTCGTCTTTCTTCTTTTTTCTAGCCCTCCGGATCGAGCACAACTGCAGTAAAGAGACGAGGCCCGAAGAGAAAGTTGCGCTCGGATGAAAGGTTTGAGATCACAGCAATCGTGCGCGACGGCCAACCGATTGAACCCCTCCGGACAAAGGATGCTTTTGCTGCTCAGTGCGGGGTTCTAGTTAGGGACAAGATCCCGATCAGCATCCACCAATGGTATAAGCCTAAGAAGGAAGACCCTGAGGTGTCTTATGTCAATGATATGCAGAAAGATGATCTTTGGACTGAGCTGAAGGAAAATTTCACCCTACCGCCAGAGGAGGATCCGGAGAAGCCAGTTATAGAGCAATTAATCAAGTCTCATGCTCTTAAGAAGATGGCAGACCTATTCAGGAGGTGGAAGAATGAGCTGAAAACGTTTGTCGACAAAGAAGAGACACCTGAATTCATCGGCCGGTATGAGAAGATCAGAGATCACTGGCCCGCATTTGTGGCCCACAAGACATCGGAAAAGAGTAAGAAGATGTCAGCGACAAACAAGATGAATGCTGCGAAGAAGAAGCTTCACCATCGCGCGGGGTCAGGTGGCTACCTCAAAGCCCGGCCTAAGTGGGCCAAGTCTGAGAGGGATCTGCTTGATAAAGGGATCGAACCACAGACAATGAACTGGCCAGACCGTTGCCGGACTTGGTTCTTCGGGGCTGGCGGAACCTTGGACCCTGTATCAGGGAGGTGTCGTTGGACGGACGAGCAACTTGCAATACCCATCAAGAAGATTTAGCACTATATCGATGCAGCGCAGCAAGGGACGTTCGTTCCAGACAGAGAGAACGACGAGCTCACAATGGCCCTCGGGAATCCTGAGCACCCTGGACGGACACGAGGCACGCCAGGCTCCATTCCATGGAAGGCTGGTTTTCCGGACGCGGGCGGTTACAAAACCCAGGAGAGGAGGAAAAAAGTGGAGCAGATCCAAATTCAGTGTCTGCACGAAAGGGTTCAAGTGCTAGAGGAACGAGACGGCAATAGAGATGCCGAAACTTCCCCCGAAGCTACACCGCCATCTCAGCGTAGAAGCAGCGTGGCTTCCACCGAGCTGCCTCAGCTGGAGCATGCGGCTACTCCTAGCTACCCCGTGGATGCTATCACGGAGTCTCAACATTGCCACCTTATGGCGGAATGGCAGAACTTGAAAGTCAAGGCGGCTGTTGGCTCTGTTTTACCTACTGAACCCGGCGCAACCTACCACTGCCGGCCGATTCCAGAAGGATATGCTAGGGTGATGGTGGATGAAATAATGGTGGGATTTGAGGACCTCCAGCTTGACCACCCTACCGGTGAAGGGGAGACTCGGCTGGGTTTAGCTCTGAAGACTCCATGCCTATGGCGGAAGGAGCTCATCAAGCTTCCGAACTGGACGGCTCCGGCGAGTAAGGGCACTCCGCCTCCTCCTCCGGCGAGTGATCAGGTCACTCAGCCTCCTTCTCTGGTGCGTGGCGGCACTCCGCCTCCTTCTCCGCCAGCGCCGGCGCGCCAGGGCAGCCAGCCTCCTCCTTCTCCGCCTCGTCAGCAAGGGCGGAAGAGACCCGCCACCGCTGCGGCTGCTCCGGTGCGTCGTAGTCCTTCTCCTCCGCCTCCTAAGCAAGGAAAGAAGACAGCCGCAGCCACTCCGTCTGCTCTGCCGGCGTCTAGCAGTACAGCTGCCAGAGGCGGGAGGCAATACAGATTCGGTCCTTCTCTGAAGACTCCAGAGAAGTTACCATATGAGAGGACCGAGGAGGAGAACGCGAAGATCGTGCGAGCCGAAGTGAAGAACCTCTTTGGCTGCCCTGACAAAACCACCAAAGTCGAGGAGGAGAAGGTAGATCCGGTGAAAGCAAACAGCACTCTGGCTGCCCTGACAAAACCACCAAAGTCTCCGCCAAGAGGCAACTATAAGCGCGTTCTTGGAAAGGCATATGCCGAAGCGGAGCGGTCGGGAAGTACTGTCAGTGATAAAAGGATGAAAGAACGACGAGCTGGGAAAAAAATTGCCCAGCTCAGCGAACAAGCGAACCAATCGTGCCCCCCGCTCAAGGTGTCAAAAGACATCGTCGCTAATGATCCGGGTATGGTGCCCGGTTATAGCAATCTTGGAGATTACCTGCCCGACGATGTACATTATGAAATCATGGAGGTGGACAACCACAAATACCATTACGGGAAGCCTCTCGTCAAAGATGTCAGATCTCTAAGCACGATGATGCCAAGACTACATGATTGGTACATGAAAACCTGCAGAGAGTCTGATGGGATGAGTACTTTGACGCTAAGAGTTAAGCCGGAGCATGACCTCGTTGGAATTGAACTGTTGAATGTTCCATTTGAGGATTTCTTCCAGTTTTACAATCTAAAGTCCCTCGATAAAACAACGATCACTTGCTACTGTATGTAAGTAGTACTACTTCTGTCATTAAGTCTCTCTATATAGGTCAGCTCTTTCATTGCATGTATTTATACTTATCCTCACTATATTATGCAGATTGAAGATCGCCGAATTGAAGAAAAGACAAATCGGTGATATTGGGTTCATTAACACAAATCTCATAGATGCATATACGGTTGAAAAAAATCCCAAAGAAGCCGAGGCCAACTTGCTACAATCGTTGGAATTAAATCAAAACAAAGATATAATACTCTTTCCTTACAACTTCAAGTGAGTGTTACTGTCTTGTGCATATTCGGTTTCCCTTATTAGTCCAGGTTATGGTAATGTAATTGATGACTTATGCATGCATGCGCAGCTTCCACTATATTCTCCTAGAGATTAAGCTTGAGCCGGGAGTAGTAATCGTCTTAGACTCGAAACAAAAAGATCCCCAGGACTATGCGAACATGACTCAAATGCTCCAGAAGTAAGTTAAATCGATCATTATCCACCATATCAGCAACTTTGTTCATTTCCTGATATCAAGTAATTGTTTTCTTTGTCTGGCAGGGTTTGGAGAAAATTCACCTCAAAAGCTCCGGGACTGCCGGAGAAGCTGCTATTTAAACACCCGAAAGTAAGTACTATAGTAGCATGTTCCGCGCATCTCCTAGTGATTCAAGCGCTAGTTTGATCAATACCATTTAGCATGCTTGCTTATCAGTTAGATTGACCTCTATTTCTTGTAAAGTGGTTGTGGCAGGAACCCGGGAATAATTACTGTGGATACTACGTTTGCGAGTCCATCCGCTACACGACCTGTGAGCGGGGCTACACTGAAGAACAATATGAAGTGCGTAAGCAATAATATTCACAATTTTATTTTATTACCATCATTTTTGTTGAGTTTCATTTATTCATATATATATATATATATGTATTGACCCCCTTCTTCAAATTAGATTTTTCGGAAGCGGGATCAACTCCTAGCAGAAGATCGTATGCGAGGAATTCAAGAGGATTCGCGGCGTTCTTCCTTGACCACATGATCGCTGAAAACGGAGAATACTATGTGGACCCTGTGTTCCTACAATTTAATTAGGAGATTGTATTGTAAGAGATAATTATTTTATATATGTAGCCGGTAGTGTCGGATAGATATACGAGAACTTGTTGTTCGACCAATATCTCGGAGAAGGAGAGGTGGTCGATATCACTTCTCTCTGTATGCATATGTTCATGACGATCTTCTGTTTCCTTCATTTGATTACTAGCTAGTGTGTCTAGTCCTCTCCATACGTATATAGTATGTAGCGTCGACCAAGCACGGAGATAAGAGAGGACACTTCTCTCTATTAATTAGCTAGCTAACACAATATATGAAACACCTAAATTAACCCCCCAAAACCCCTAAACCACCCCCTTTCAAAAAAACAAAAACCTCAGCTCCTGCTAGCTGCTGACGCGCGGATGCCTATTGGTCCCGGTTGGTGGCACCAACCGGGACCAAAGGCCCTCCTGCCTGGGCTCCCCGCACCGGCCACGTGGACGGCCTTTAGTCCCGGTTCGTGTAAGAACCGGGACTAAAGGGCTAGGGCATTACTAACGACCCTTTAGTACCGGTTCCAGAACCGGGACTAAAGGCCCTTATGAACCGGGGTAAAAGCCCCATTTCCTACTAGTGCTGGGAGAAAACTTAGTTTACATCGAAAAAGAAAGTGGGAGAAAATTCAGAGACCTGCTGGGTCCCCCTGAGGAGGGGAATATGTTGGGAGGAAGGAGATTCAAAGCACGGCAGCCGAGTGAACTAGTTTTTTTTATGGACAAGTGAACTAGTTTACATACATAAGCAAATAGCCACTAAAAAAAGCAATCAGGTTAATGGGTTCTTAAAAGAAATATTTCGGACAAAACAGATAATTACGACACATAGGCTAATGCATGAAACACTCAGATGACAAAGGTGCTTATAAACAGATAAAGTACAACATCTAGACCTTCCTGGCACGCTTGATCATGACGCTGCGGCTGTCCGTGTACTCGTCGGTTACAGGAAGCAGACACGCCCTCATGTCCAAGATCTGCCTGTACATGTTGTAGCATGCGTATGCGTCCTTGGCCGCGTAGGTTATGTAGGCTAGATTCAGAGGTACCTCCCACGTGTTCAGGTCGTCTTCTTTCGTGTTGGCGTATCAGGGGTCGATGATGGTCTAAGCGAGGTCAACCCCGGAGTCCTTCTCCTGCCCGTTGCTGATGATCTTGTATTGCTTCTGGATGTCGACAAGCTTGTTGCACCAGATGGCCGAATCATCGCGTTCCTCCTTCTCTCCACCGTAGCGAAGGTGCAGTCGGCGCTGCCGATGAAACGGGCAAATGCTCCAAAACTTGGTGCAGCCATAGGACTGAGGCAAGGCAGAGCTTCACCGAGTCCGTATCGTTGGTGTACATCACATTCAACTTGGTGCAGCCATAGGACTGAACGGCGAACTCAAAGGGGAACTCCTTGCTGAAGTCCATATCCAGCAGGCTCACCCCTCGGATCGCCATTGGAGTCTCTTCGAGTGAACGAGTGTGTAGGCGGCGGCATCAGTTCGTTTTTCAGCTCTTGGGGAACTGGATTCAATAGTAAGCTGAGTGTGTACAGGCGACAACAGTTTCTACCCCTCCCTCGTCCGCTGCACGCCCGGCAAAAGATGCACCCTCGGCCACACGTCGGTTCACGAGCGGGTCTGTATTGGTACTGTAATAATAGGAGTTAGTGGTCACTTTACTTAAATTTAATTAGCTTTAATAGAAATTTATACTTAAAACAAGCAATGCATTCGCTCGTTCTATCAGTACCACAGGATCAACATGCACAACAATTAGAATTATTATTTTCAGGACGCTCACGATCAGCACATTTGTCGCACTTTCACAAAGATAATACTACCAAGTTTGAACTGTTTGTTATGGTTGTTGTCCTCTGCATCATCATGCAGTGTTTCCCAGCTTGCA
Source organism: Aegilops tauschii subsp. strangulata (assembly GCF_002575655.3). Classification (NCBI taxonomy): domain Eukaryota; kingdom Viridiplantae; phylum Streptophyta; class Magnoliopsida; order Poales; family Poaceae; genus Aegilops; species Aegilops tauschii. The sequence goes on from NC_053036.3 coordinate 154,324,571, forward strand.
AGATTCAGAACCAACAAATAAGATCCAAATAATAAGTACAACAAAGATGCCTACACATCTCATTGATTCCCAGCTTGCAAGATTCAGAACCAACAAATAAGATCCAAATAATAAGTACAACAAAGATACCTACACATCTCATTGATTCCCAGCTTGCAAGATTCAGAACCAACAAATAAGATTCAAATAATAAGTACAACAAAGATGCCTACACATCTCACTGATTCCCAGCTTGCAAGATTCAGAACCAACCCATTAGAGCCTTTTGATAAAGTGAATATCGGGATTAAATCCATCTTGGCTAGCCATGTCATACAATCGAAGAACTTGGCGAATGCTCTTGACCGTCACAACATCTGTAGTTGAGTATTCCTGTTTGCACAGCGCAGATAATAAAGAGCATGATTACTTTTAATAGTGGCACTAGTGGAAGTCAACCTGCAGGTCCACCCGATGATTCAATTCATGCCACTTTTTCTGCAGTTCGCCTGAAATGAAGCAAAGATTGCATCATTCAGCTACGGCTCATCTTGCAAAGGCTAATAAAATGTTGCACGAGATTACAAGCAGAATTTGACGGAGATTTTGGAAACTCCAATCACCATTTTGTGCAGTTCCACCAAAATTGAGAGATGTTGCCCATGTAACATTTTAGTTGAACTGCACAAGACACTCATTCCAAAAAGTGTTTTGTGCAGTTCACCAAAAGGTCACAATAGCAACAAGGTGAAATGGATATCCCTATCTGCACAAAAAGATAGAAAGTAAATAGTTGCTGGTCAATAAGAATATACAAAACATATACAAAATGAAAAGAAGCATCTTAATTATGTTCATGGCAATCACGCAAGGACAGTAGAAATTTTAAAACGTCAGCAATGCTTCATGTTACCAGAAGCATTACGATCAACAATGAGATTCCTCAAATATGGGATTACTTTAATGGTGGCATTGCTTGTTTACCAGGCACAGTAAATCAATAGCAGCTAAAGAGTTGGTTTAAGGGCATGGGACCGTGGGGACACCAGGACACTCAGCAGCGTAAAGGAGCAACTTACTTATCATACTGGGGAAAACAGCAGGAGTGCCATTTGTAACAAAGTTTAATTGCATCATATCACTGGAGGCATTAGATTAACAATAACACTGGTTAGACATGTCCCTAAGGTAATAGTGTGATCGCTTCATTTTACATGCGCCCTTACATTAACAACAGCAAAAGGTTGGTATAAGGATATGCGACAGTGCACGCATCAGCACAATGTACCAACAAGGATGCATAAAGTGGTGATGCCGAGTTTGTTCATGCTATGTGAGGGCAGCAAACCTAATCGTGGAGACCTTGTATTATGTGAGGGCAGCAAATCTAATCCTGGGGACCTTTTACTATGTGAGGGCAGCAAATCTAATCCTGGAGACCTTTTACTATGTGAGGGCAGCAAATCTAATCCTGGAGACCTTTTACTATGTGATGGCAGCAAATCTAATCCTGGACATACTCTGTTGACTTGTCCACTAGCCGCCACTTTCTATCCTTTTTTCAACCAATAATAGATCTGTTCCTTATCCAGTTTGTACTGCGTTTTCCCATTATTTCCCTTTTCAACCAAGAGACCGGTTGGGTATCCGGTCTCTACTACTTTCACCATATTATTTCCTCTTTGAATCAAGTCCTAGATTCATGCTACAACTTTCCCCCTTTCTTCGTTGTTTGAACTAAGCCCTAGATTCGAATGCATGAAGTAGCTTTACCTCTAATAATACTAAAAATTTAGGTGGCTTTTGGAAGAGCTGATGGGAGTAGAAAAAGATGCACATGCAGACACGTGGGGAGCTGGGGCAGTAGAGCAAGGCCGCTTTCAAAGAACTTATACCTGAGGGTCGTCGGGATGTCGGCGGCAGTAGGTCGGATCTGCGGACAATACGGCATTGAGGAAGAAGAGTCGGAGGACCTCTTGAGCCGGCGCTGTGTCGGAGAGAATGGCACGGGCAGAGGATCGGGCCCCTCCGGCAGCTATGGGTTTCCTCCCTCGGCGGCGATGACCGCGTGAATGATGCACCTTTTAGTCCTCTACACACACCGGCCGAAGGGATCCGGCCGGATCTGTGACCAGCGGTGAGCAGAGAGAAAATGTCGCTACCGCTGTCTTGTTTATATCTGGAGAGGTTGAGAGAATAAAGAGAGCAACCCTAGTAAAGCAAGCGCTCAGGCCTCCGCGTCCATATATAGTGGAGTGATTATCTTTTTTCTCTCCACAACAAGCGTTTCAATTTGTGTACGTGGCATTAAATAAAAGAAACTCTCTATTTAAGGTGACTACTGTACGACTCCTACTTACTACTAGTAGTACTACAGTATTGTTCACTTGTGCTCCCCGCCCCTCCATTCATTGAACAACCCCACGAGTGAATAAACATACAGTAAGTACTGTATTTATATAGAACGAACAAGCTCGAACTATTTTCGCTTAGTTAAAAGTTGAGGGCGGGGCTTTTCTCAGGCAGTACGCGCGGTAGTTTTCGGGTAGGCGGTTTGACAGAGAGGCAAGGAGGGTGAGCGAGTGGGGCTGTGCGATTTGACGGCGCGTTACTACTGGAAAGACTTGTGATATGACCACTCACTATAGTCATGAATTACTGGCGCTCCGACCGGGGTGATGCCCCCCTTCCGTTCCGCGCTCTAATCTGGTGCATGACACGTCGACCCGGATGCTGGCTCTCCCACATGTCGGAGTAGTAAGAAGGAGCAAAGAATGATGCGATATATACTAGTACTATACTAGAGTACTACTCAGACCAGAGGAGTGCGAACCACGGTAGCCCAGTGAACCAGCAGTGCGAACCACGGTAGCCCGATGAACCAGCAGTAGAAAACAATGTGGTGATATGGCCATAAAAAACAATGTGCTACGGTCCACACTGTAGCATGTACAATAACACTCCTCTTTGTTTGGATCCCTGAGTTAGAGCTAGTTTGGGTTGAAATAGCCTCAAATTATCGAAACAAGAGTGGTAAGTTTGAGCTAGTTTGCTCTAACCTAGCTAAAAAAACTAGCCCGGTGGAGAGGTTCTAATTGGGTTAGTTATCCTCGGGCCCACTAAAAGAGAACTAAAAAAATCTCCCCTGCCCGCACCAGATCGTTCCCCCCCTCTCGCACGACTCCTCTCTGTTCCCCATAGGGCCGCTCGCCCTCTCTCTCCTCCGGCCGCCTTCTCCTTCCGGCCTCCGCCGCCCTACTCCGGCCGCCCTCTCCCTCCGGCCTTCGAAGGTCGCCCCGCTCCCCGTCACCAGTCGTTTTTCTCCCTCAGTCGTGCACGGCGGCGGTGCATCTACCAAGGAGGTCGCGAGAGGGGTGAGTTTGTTCGTTCCTTCTTTGTCTCACGGCCATATCATTGATCTTGCTTGCTCTAGCGCTAATTCGGAATTCAAAAAGTAGATCCTGATCAAACTTGGTATAGATTTGTGGTGCACGCATGGAATTGTTTGATGCTGCTTGAGGAGGTAATAAATCTTTCTAGAGGCCCAAAGATTTAGGTCACCTTTCTAGGTATTTCAATTTCAGGCTTGCATTATTTCTAGAGGCCCAAAGATTCAGTTCACCTTTCTAGGTATTTCAATTTCAGGCTTGCATTATTTCTAGAGGCCAATAGATTCAGTTCACCTTTCTAGGTATTTCAGTTTCAGGCTTGCATTGTTTCTAGAGGCCCAAAGATTCAGTTCACCTTTCTAGGTATTTCACTTTCAGTCTTGCATTATTTCTAGAGGCCCAAAGATTCAGTTCACCTTTCCAGGTATTTCAGTTTCAGGCTTGCATTATTTCTAGAGGCCCAAAGATTCAGTTCACCTTTCTAGGTATTTTAGTTACAGGCTTGCATTATTTCTAGAGGCCCAAAGATTAAGTTCCCAGTCGGCGGCAAGCGGCCCTGCTACCCATGCTGGTGTCGACCTCAACTCGCAAGGGCCGGCATCGGAGGGGTTCCCGGGGCTTGGGCTCTACAGAGCCTTCCTCCAGAGCGACGATGGCGAGCACGTCCCTCGATGCGTGAGGGGCTCCGGGCTCCCTCCCTATCGTGAATGACTTCCGTGATGAGTTAGCTCATTCTTTGTTTCATGAAGTATTTTTTTATTTTGTGAAGCTTGATTGACGACTTGTATGTTTAAGTGGGATATCTCATTTGTATGGACAAAGTAGAAATTATCATGTTTTGCATGCTTGATTTGTATAGATGGTTCGTTTATGTCAATTGTGAGCGGGAGGAGGCCACAGAAGAGCCGGCCACACCAAGAGGATGCTTGGATCCAAGGGACTTATTTTAGTCTGACTAAAAATAGTCTCTTTAAGAGGCTAAAGTTCCAAGCACCCCTGACTAAAGAGGGGCTAAAACTAGTCTTGAGACTAAAAAAATTTAGTCAGGGGTACCCCTACTAAAATGTGGATTAGTCCTCTCTCTCTCCTCATTTAACTCCTCTCCTTTAACACAGGCGAGTTCTGGATTGGAGGGTTTGGAGGATAATAAATGCTCATTAACTTGATTTAGTCTCTTTAGTATTTGGATCCAAGCATGGGTGAGGCTGACAAGTTTTAGTCCCGCTACTTTTAGTCATGGAACTAAAACGTATCCAAGCACCCTCCAAATCCGGCAGGAAATAGGGTCCAAAGTAGTCAAATGATTGAGATAGAGCATTTATTATCAATCTAACCCTGCCATCCATACACCTCTTTGGTTTAGAGTTAGTTCAGGGTTAGAATCTAACTCTAACCTCTAACTGAGTAGAGTTCTCCTCGTCTCGGTTCATCGCCATCATACTTTCCCCATTCCTGTGTGTTCAGTATCCTGCGAATCAAAGAGGCCCTTTTTTTGCGGGAAAAAGCAAAGAGGCCCTTAGACTGGTTTCGGTCCGGTCATTTTTTATAAACGTGTTATGTCCAAAATTTAATGAACGTGCTCCGGTTTCATGTAGTAATTCATTCATTTATTTATTCTTCTGTGGGGGGTTTGCATGTAATTCGTGAGGTCTGAAGTGTAAAGTACCCCGGCATATGCTCCGAGTCGTGCATGCACTACGATCCAGATGCTCTATGTCCCACATGTCGGCGAATGGGAGCACGTGGAAATAGCCTAGGAGTACATATAGGAGGATAAATGCGTGAAATAATATGTACTGTGAAGTGTAGCCGCGGTTCGAAAAGGAGACCTAAAGTGATGTCAGCTATAGGTCGCATGCACCCAACTAGTGGTACTAGACATACGACTAATTTTTCCCTCAAAAAAAAAAAGAGGCACGAGTGCTCAGTTTTCCTATTCTATAAACACGAGTCCCATCTGACAACAGCGTCCGTGCTACAGCTAGCTCTCCTCCCTCGTTTCTCTCTTCTAATTCTAAACTCGGCCGACACCCGGTGGGCGGGGTGGGTTTGCTCAACTGCGGCTCCACCTCACAGTGAAAACGTTACGAGTGGAATAAAAATGCAATATACTCCCTCCGTTCATAAATATAAGCCTTTTTAGATACTATTTCAAATGGAATACAGCATACAGATGTATGTAGACATAGTTTAGAGTGTAGATTCACTCATTTTGCTCCATATGTAGTAGTCACTTGCTGGAATCTTTAGAAAGACTTATATTTGGGAACGGAGGGAGTACTATACTAATAAAACATTAAGGCCACGAGGTGATGCAGTGCTGGTTACAGGACGCAAGAAGAGATGCATCCATCGACGACGTCCACCTCCTCGACTCAAGGCGCCGGCCCACCGAACGGCGCCTAAGTAGCAGCGACTTTCGTGGCCAGGTCGACGTGCTTCTGAAGAATGGCGTCCAAACATTCCAGCCGCTAGAAGAAGGCCAACGTCTTTCTGTCCTCGCTTGCCTGGTAGTGGCCTATGTAGACGATTTCCTCATAGACGTGGATGTGCATGTCGACGGTTTCTTGCATGGCGAGGCGCTGCGCGGCGAGCGCGGCCTCGAGGTGCACATTCTTCGTCGCGACCTCTGGCACCTGCAGGGCCACCAGGGCTTGAAAGAGTTCGTGACCATGGAGGCCGATGAAGGTGGCAGGCAATGAGGAGCCTAGGCGCGCGGGCTGGAGCAGTACGGCAAGGTCGTTCGCACGCTTCTTGACGGCGGTGAACTTGCGGATGGAGTTGACCATCATGTCGTCCATGCGAGAGGCGAAGCCGGCGTCAGCGAGGGCTACGATGCCTGCGGTCGCCAGCACCGTCTGGAAACGCTGCGCGGTGCGGGGCCGCAGGCCGGCGCCTTGGATGATTTGGCACAGCCGACTGCCGCTCGCGTCCATCGCCTCCATAGGTGCTTGTGGCTTCTGGTCACTTGGTCTTGGATTGGAGTGAGCAGTGTTGCGCAGAGACTTGGTTGTAGATGGATTGGAGTGGTGGGGCGCCTTTATTATATGAGAGTCCAAACTGTGTTGCATTCACATCGTGCTGGCTCTATTATGCTTCTCCAATTAATTCCCTCTGCATGTAATTGAGGATGCATCATTGACCGTTCAACGTCTCGGGAACCGCTACCCTCTCCCTCCTTGGCATTTAAGCACCTATGGACCCGTCAACGATGAGGTGCCTATGGCGACTTTGTAAATTTCAAGATGATAGTGCCGTGCGTGTGTGCGTTCATAGAGGTGAGTGTATGCGTGTGTATATGAGCGCTTGCGTCTGTACTGTGTAAAAAAAAACGTAAATGCGTGTCAAAAAGAGACTAGTCAGTATACTCAATATTGTGCACCTCGGAGAGGAAAACAATAGAACTAGTACGTATTTATTTACGGTGTAGATTCACTCATTTTGCTCCATATGTACTCCATCTCGGTGTAGTCTAGTCACTTGTTTAAATCTCTAGAAGGGCAAATACTCCTTTCTGGTTTACAGGGCTATACTAGCAAGTAGTTGTACGTACTAGTACAATAGTGGGCTCACATAGCAATTTTGTCTCATGCAAGAGCCTGGCTATATGTGTGCTCCAATGTTCGCAACTGCAACGTTCGGTTTGCGCTTGGCTCTTCGCCTCTTCGAGAAGACGAACAACGATGTTACTACTACTGCTTCTACAGTGTCGAATCCACTGCTGCATGTCCGTCCACCGCGAGCGGGGCGGATAGCTTGTTGTAGAAGTACTACTAAGCAAAAGCCTGTCCTCATTTGCGAGCAACCGCGCGCATGGGTGAGGGAGAAGGCGTGTAGTAAAATCAAGCTATTCCTCGTTGTACGAGTTGACGCGACACATCATAGCACTGGCCCCACATGCTTGCCTCTAAACTTGGCTGAAAGACCCGCAGTGTACAATATATTTGCTGCAACCTCTAACATTTACCCACCACAAATTAAAATATATGTGGCCGTATGCATCGTTCTGATGCAGAGGCTGGGGAGTCCCTCCTTTTTGAAAAAAACAAATTAAAATATATATTCCTGTCTTGACCAGATGAGCGTGCAAACTACAATCACCAGGGTGTCAGGTAGGGCCAGAAGACTATTTTAATTTTTTTTAAACTTCGAGACGGCCACATAGCATGGAGCCGACCCCAACGATTTTAAGCTTACAGGCATGGTACACGCTATCCTAGACTACTCTACACATGAAACTGCCACACGAGCGTCCGGGCTGCGCTTGGCTCTTCGCCTCTTTGGGAAGTCGAACAATGATGGAGTACTACTGCACTGGAGGAGTACTACAGTACGCTTCTAGCCATCTGACACCGATTGAACTGCTGCCTGTCCACCGCGTGCGGGAGGGAGAGCGTGCAACGAAAGCTTCTCCTAGTCTTGCCAGCCACCACGCTCATGGGCGAGGGAGGGACGCTCCTGCCTTTGCGTGTATGACAGGTGGGCCCGACAGGTGTGTGGCCAACCTATCATACAGCCAAAGGCACGTGCAGTTAAGTCCTTGAGGGAGAGGATAATCAAACTTCTCGTTGATGTACGAGTTGACGCAACACATCAAAGCACTGCACTCGATATATTTCAATAATTTGCATTTACCGATGCATTAATTACAACGCATGCATGCATGCCGTGACTCTCCTTTTGATACTTGCATGTGTTGATTTAATGCACCTTGAAGTAGTATAAAATATGTGACAGTAAAGCTTTGTAATACCCCGGCCCAAGTCGAGAGATGGTTGTGCACGAGGAGGGCGAGATCATGCAGACCGAACAGGACCCGACGATGGAGCTCTCTAAGGTCTCGATGAACCTCACCGTGCTCCACTACCCCTTGTGAAGGAAATATGCCCTAGAGGCAATAATAAAGTATTATTTATTTCCTTATATCATGATAAATGTTTATTATTCATGCTAGAATTGTATTAACCGGAATCGTAATACATGTGTGAATACATAGACAAACAGAGTGTCACTAGTATGCCTCTACTTGACTAGCTCGTTAATCAAAGATGGTTATGTTTCCTAGCCATAGACATGAGTTGTCATTTGATTAACGGGATCACCTCATTAGGAGAATGACGCGATTGACTTGACCCATTCCGTTAGCTTAGCACTCAATCGTTTAGTATGCTGCTATTGCTTTCTTCAGGACTTATACATGTTCCTATGACTATGAGATTATGCAACTCCCGTTTACCGGAGGAACACTTTGTGTGCTACCAAACGTCACAACGTAACTGGGTGATTATAAAGGTGCTCTACAGGTGTCTCCAAAGGTACTTGTCGGGTTGGCGTATTTTGAGATTAGGATTTGTCACTCCGATTGTCGGAGAGGTATCTCTGGGCCCACTCGGTAATGCACATCACTATAAGCCTTGCAAGCATTGTAACTAATGAGTTAGTTGCGGGATGATGTATTACGGAACGAGTAAAGAGACTTGCCGGTAACGAGATTGAACTAGGTATCGAGATACCGACGATCGAATCTCGGGCAAGTAACATACCGATGACAAAGGGAACAACGTATGTTGTTATGCGGTCTGACCGACAAAGATCTTCGTAGAATATGTGGGAACCAATATGAGCATCCAGTTTCCGCTATTGGTTATTGAACGGAGAGGTGTCTCGGTCATGTCTACGTAGTTCTCGAACCCGTAGGGTCCGCACGCTTAACGTTACGATGACAGTTATATTATGAGTTTATATGTTTTGATGTACCGAAGGTTGTTCGGAGTCCCGGATGTGATCACGGACAAGACGAGGAGTCTCGAAATGGTTGAGACATAAAGATTGATATATTGGAAGCCTATGTTTGGATATCGGAAGTGTTCCGGGTGAAATCGGGATTTTTCCGGAGTACCGGGAGGTTACCGGGACCCCCCGGTAACCTAATGGGCCTTAGTGGGCCTAGGTGGAAGAGAGGAGAGGAGGCTAGGGCAGGGCCGCGCCCCCCTTCCCCCCCAATCCGAATAGGACAAGGAGAGGGGGGGCGGCGGCCCCCTTCCTTCCTCCCCTCCACCTCTTCCCCTCTTCCACTCCTAGTCCAACATGGAAAAGGGGGGGAGTCCTACTCCCTGTAGGAGTAGGACTCCTCCTGGCACGCCTCTCCTCCCTTGGCCGCCGGCCTCCCCCTTGCTCCTTTATATACGGGGGTAGGGGGGCACCTCTTTACACACAATTGATATACGATATTTTAGCCGTGTGCGGTGCCCCCCTCCACCATATTACACCTCGATACTATCGTTGCGGAGCTTAGGAGAAGCCCTGCGTCGGTAGAACATCATCATCATCACCACGCCGTCGTGCTGACGAAACTCTCCCTCAACACTCGGCTGGATCGGAGTTCGAGGGACGTCATCGAGCTGAACGTGTGCTGAACTCGGAGGTGCCGTGCGTTCGGTACTTGATCGGTCGAATCGTGAAGACGTACGACTACATCAACCGCGTTGTGTTAACGCTTCCGCTTACGGTCTATGAGGGTACGTGGACAACACTCTCCACTCTCGTTGCTATGCATCACCATGATCTTGCGTGTGCGTAGGAATTTTTTTGAAATTACTACGTTCCCCAACAGTGGCATCCGAGCCTGGTTTTATGCGTTGATGCTATGCATGAGTAGAACACAAGTGAGTTGTGGGCGATATAAGTCATACTGCTTACCAGCATGTCATACTTTGGTTCAGCGGTATTGTGAGATGAAGCGGCCCGGACCGACATTACACGTACGCTTACGCGAGACTGGTTTCACCGTTGCGAGCACTCGTTGCTTAAAGGTGACCGGCGGGTGTCTGTCTCTCTCACTTTAGTTGAACCGAGTGTGGCTACGCCCGGTCCTTACGAAGGTTAAAACAGCACCAACTTGACAAACTATCGTTGTGGTTTTGATGCGTAGGTAAGAACGGTTCTTGCTAAGCCTGTAGCAGCCACGTAAAACTTGCAACAATAAAGTAGACGACGTCTAACTTGTTTTTGCAGGGCATGTTATGATGTGATATGGTCAAGACATGATGTGATATAATTTGTTGTATGAGATGATCATGTTTTGTAACCGAGTTATCGGCAACTGGCAGGAGCCATATGGTTGTCGCCTTATTGAATGAAATGCAATCGCCCTGTAATTGTTTTACTTTATCACTAAGCGGTAGCGATGGTCATAGAAGCAATAGTTGGCGAGACGACAACGATGCTGCGATGGAGATCAAGGTGTCGAGCCGGTGACGATGGTGATCATGACGGTGCTTCGGAGATGGAGATCACAAGCACAAGATGATGATGGCCATATCATATCACTGATATTGATTGCATGTGATGTTTATCTTTTATGCATCTTATCTTGCTTTGATTGACGGTAGCATTATAAGATGATCTCTCACTAAAATTTCAAGATAAAAGTGTTCTCCCTGAGTATGCACCGTTGCGAAAGTTCTTCGTGCTGAGACACCACGTGATGATCGGGTGTGATAGGCTCTACGTTCAAATACAACGGGTGCAAAACAGTTGCACACGCGGAATACTCAGGTTAAAATTGACGAGCCTAGCATACGCAGATATGGCCTCGAAACACGGAGACCGAAAGGTCGAGCGTGAATCATATAGTAGATATGATCAACATAGTGATGTTCACCATTGAAACTACTCCATCTCACGTGATGATCGGACATGGTTTAGTTGATTTGGATCACGTAATCACTTAGATGATTAGAGGGATGTCTATCTAAGTGGGAGTTCTTAAGTAATATAATTAATTGAACTTGAATTTATCATGAACTTAGTACCTGATAGTATCTTGCTTGTCTATGTTAATTGTAGATAAATGGCCCGTGTTGTTGTTCCGTTGAATTTTAATGCGTTCCTTGAGAAAGCAAAGTTAAAAGATGATGGTAGCAATTACACGGACTGGGTCCGTAACTTGAGGATTATCCTCATTGCTGCACAGAAGAATTACGTCCTGGAAGCACCGCTAGGTGCTAGGCCTCCTGCAAGAGCAACGCCAGAAGTTATGAACGTCTGGCAGAGCAAAGCTGATGACTACTCGATAGTTCAGTGTGCCATGCTTTACGGCTTAGAACCGGGTCTTCAACGACGTTTTGAACGTCATGGAGCATATGAGATGTTCCAGGAGTTGAAGTTAATATTTCAAGCAAATGCCCGGATTGAGAGATATGAAGTCTCCAATAAGTTCTATAGCTGCAAGATGGAAGAGAATAGTTCTGTCAGTGAGCATATACTCAAAATGTCTGGGTATAATAATCACTTGATTCAACTGGGAGTTAATCTTCCGAATGATAGCGTCATTGACAGAATTCTTCAATCACTGCCACCAAGCTACAAGAGCTTCGTGATGAACTATAACATGCAAGGGATGAATAAGACAATTCCCGAGCTCTTCGCAATGCTAAAGGCAGCGGAGGTAGAAATCAAAAAGGAGCATAAATGTTGATGGTCAGTAAAACCACTAGTTTCAAGAAAAAGGGCAAAGGGAAGAAGAAGGGGAACTTCAAGAAGAACAGCAAGCAAGTTGCTGTTCAGGAGAAGAAACCCAAGTCTGGACCTAAGCCTGAAACTGAGTGCTTCTACTGCAAGCAGACTGGTCACTGGAAGCGGAACTGCCCCAAGTATTTGGCGGATAAGAAGGATGGCAAGGTTAACAAAGGTATATGTGATATACATGTTATTGATGTGTACCTTACTAATGCTCGCAGTAGCACCTGGGTAATTGCTACTGGTTCTGTTGCTAATATTTGCAACTCGAAACAGGGGCTACGGATTAAGAGAAGATTGGCTAAGGACGAGGTGACGATGCGCGTGGGAAATGGTTCCAAAGTCGATGAGATCGCGGTCGGCACGCTACCTCTACATCTACCTTCGGGATTAGTATTAGACCTAAATAATTGTTATTTGGTGCCAGCGTTGAGCATGAACATTATATCTGGATCTTGTTTAATGCGAGACGGTTATTCATTTAAATCAGAGAATAATGGTTGTTCTATTTATATGAATAATATCTTTTATGGTCATGCACCCTTGAAGAGTGGTCTATTTTTAATGAATCTCGATAGTAGCGACACACATATTCATAATGTCGAAGCCAAAAGATGCAGAGTTGATAATGAAAGTGCAACTTATTTGTGGCACTACCGTTTAGGTCATATCGGTGTAAAGCGCATGAAGAAACTCCATACTGATGGACTTTTGGAATCACTTGATTATGAATCACTTGGTACTTGCGAACCGTGCCTCATGGGCAAGATGACTAAAACACCGTTCTCCGGAACTATGGAGAGAGCAACAGATTTAATGGAAATCATACATACAGATGTATGTGGTCCGATGAATATTGAAGCTCGTGGCGGATATCGTTATTTTCTCACCTTCATAGATGATTTAAGCAGATATGGGTATATCTACTTAATGAAACATAAGTCTGAAACATTTGAAAAGTTCAAAGAATTTTAGAGCAAAGTTGAAAATCATTGTAACAAGAAACTAAAGTTTCTACGATCAGATCGTGGAGGAGAATATTTGAGTTACGAGTTTGGCCTACATTTGAAACAATGCGGAATATTTTCGCAACTCACGCCACCCGGAACACCACAGTGTAATGGTGTGTCCGAACGTCGTAATCGTACTTTACTAGATATGGTGCGATCTATGATGTCTCTTACAGATTTACCGCTATCATTTTGGGGTTATGCTTTAGAGACGGCTGCATTCACTCTAAATAGGGCACCATCAAAATCCGTTGAAGCGACACCTTATGAACTATGGTTTGGCAAGAAACCAAAGTTGTCGTATCTTAAAGTTTGGGGTTGTGATGCTTATGTGAAGAAACTTCAACCTGATAAGCTTGAACCTAAATCGGAGAAATGTGTCTTCATAGGATACCCAAAGGAGACTGTTGGGTACACCTTCTATCACAGATCCGAAGGCAAGACATTCGTTGCTAAGAATGGATCCTTTCTAGAGAAGGAGTTTCTCTCGAAAGAAGTGAGTGGGAGGAAAGTAGAACTTGATGAGGTAACTGTACCTGCTCCCTTATTGGAAAGTAGATCATCACAGAAACCAGTTTCTGCGACACCTACACCAATTAGTGGGGAAGTTAATGATAATGATCATAAAACTTCAGATCAAGTTATTACTGAACCTCGTAGATCAACCAGATTAAGATCCGCACCAGAGTGGTACGGTAATCCTGTTCTGGAGGTTATGTTACTAGACCATGACGAACCTACGAACTATGAAGAAGCGATGGTGAGCCCAGATTCCGCAAAATGGCTTGAAGCCATGAAATCCGAGATGGGATCCATGTATGAGAACAAAGTATGGACTTTGGTTGACCTGCCCGATGATCGGCAAGCCATTGAAAATAAATGGATCTTCAAGAAGAAGACTGACGCTGACGGTAATGTTACTATCTATAAAGCTCGACTTGTTGCGAAAGGTTTTCGACAAGTTCAAGGGATTGACTACGATGAGACCTTCTCACCCGTAGCGATGCTTAAGTCTGTCCGAATCATGTTAGCAATTGCCGCATTTTATGATTATGAAATTTGGCAAATGGATGTCAAAACTGCATTCCTGAATGGATTTCTGGAAGAAGAGTTGTATATGATGCAACCGGAAGGTTTTGTCGATCCAAAGGGAGCTAACAAAGTGTGCAAGCTCCAGCGATCCATTTATGGACTGGTGCAAGCCTCTCGGAGTTGGAATAAACGCTTTGATAGTGTGATCAAAGCTTTTGGTTTATACAGACTTTTGGAGAAGCCTGTATTTACAAGAAAGTGAGTTGGAGCTCAGTAGCATTTCTGATATTATATGTGGATGACATATTGCTGATTGGAAATGATATAGAATTTCTGGATAGCATAAAGGGATACTTGAATAAGAGTTTTTCAATGAAAGACCTCGGTGAAGCTGCATATATATTAGGCATTAAGATCTATAGAGATAGACCAAGACGCTTAATTGGACTTTCACAAAGCACATACCTTGACAAAGTTTTGAAGAAGTTCAAAATGGATCAAGCAAAGAAAGGGTTCTTGCCTGTACTACAAGGTGTGAGATTGAGTAAGACTCAATGCCCAACCACTGCAGAAGATACAGAGAAGATGAAAGATGATCCCTATGCTTCAGCCATAGGCTCTATCATGTATGCAATGCTGTGTACCAGACCTGATGTGTGCCTTGCTATAAGTTTAGCAGAGAGGTACCAAAGTAGTCCAGGAGTGGATCACTGGACAGCGGTCAAGAACATCCTGAAATACCTGAAAAGTACTAAGGATATGTTTCTCGTTTATGGAGGTGACAAAGAGCTCATCGTAAATGGTTACGTTGATGCAAGCTTTGACACTGATCCGGACGATTCTAAATCGCAAACCGGATACGTATTTACATTGAACGGTGGAGCTGTCAGTTGGTGCAGTTCTAAGCAAAGTTTCGTGGCGGGATCTAAGTGTGAAGCGGAGTACATAGCTGCTTCGGAAGCAGCAAATGAACGAGTCTGGATGAAGGAGTTCATATCCGATCTAGGTGTCATACCTAGTGCATCGGGACCAATGAAAATCTTTGTGACAATACTGGTGCAATTGCCTTAGCAAAGGAATCCAGATTTCACAAGAGAACCAAGCACATCAAAAGACGCTTCAATTCCATCCGGGATTTAGTCCAGGTGGGAGACATAGAAATTTGCAAGATACATACGGATCTGAATGTTGCAGACCCGTTGACTAAGCCTCTTCCACGAGCAAAACATGATCAGCACCAAGACTCCATGGGTGTAAGAATCATTACTGTGTAATCTAGATTATTGACTCTAGTGCAAGTGGGAGACTGAAGGAAATATGCCCTAGAGGCAATAATAAAGTATTATTTATTTCCTTATATCATGATAAATGTTTATTATTCATGCTAGAATTGTATTAACCGGAAACATAATACATGTGTGAATACATAGACAAACAGAGTGTCACTAGTATGCCTCTACTTGACTAGCTCGTTAATCAAAGATAGTTATGTTTCCTAGCCATAGACATGAGTTGTCATTTGATTAACGGGATCACCTCATTAGGAGAATGACGTGATTGACTTGACCCATTCCGTTAGCTTAGCACTCGACCGTTTAGTATGCTGCTATTGCTTTCTTCATGACTTATACATGTTCCTATGACTATGAGATTATGCAACTCCCGTTTACCGGAGGAACACTTTGTGTGCTATCAAACGTCACAACGTAACTGGGTGATTATAAAGGTGCTCTACAGGTGTCTCCAAAGGTACTTGTCGGGTTGGCGTATTTCGAGATTAGGATTTGTCACTCCGATTGTCGGAGAGGTATCTCTGGGCCCACTCGGTAATGCACATCACGAGTAAAGAGTTACCGGAGGAACACCTTGCAAGCATTGTAACTAATGAGTTAGTTGCGGGATGATGTATTACGGAACGAGTAAAGAGACTTGCCGGTAACGAGATTGAACTAGGTATCGAGATACCGACGATCGAATCTCGGGCAAGTAACATACCGATGACAAAGGGAACAACGTATGTTGTTATGGGGTCTGACCGACAAAGATCTTCGTAGAATATGTGGGAACCAATATGAGCATCCAGGTTCCGCTATTGGTTATTGACCGGAGAGGTGTCTCGGTCATGTCTACGTAGTTCTCGAACCCGTAGGGTCCGCACGCTTAACGTTACGATGACAGTTATATTATGAGTTTATATGTTTTGATGTACCGAAGGTTGTTCGGAGTCCCGGATGTGATCACGGACATGACGAAGAGTCTCAAAATGGTCGAGACATAAAGATTGATATATTGGAAGCCTATGTTTGGACATCGGAAGTGTTCCGGGTGAAATCGGGATTTTTCCGGAGTACCGGGAGGTTACCGGAACCCCCCGGTAACTTAATGGGCCTTAGTGGGCCTAGGTGGAAGAGAGGAGAGGAGGCTAGGGCAGGGACGCGCCCCCCTTCCCCCCCAATCCGAATAGGACAAGGAGAGGGGGGGCGGCGCCCCCTTCCTTCCTCCGCTCCACCTCTTCCCCTCTTCCACTCCTAGTCCAACATGGAAAAGGGGGGAGTCCTACTCCCGGTAGGAGTAGGACTCCTCCTGGCGCGCCTCTCCTCCCTTGGCCGCCGGCCTCCCCCTTGCTCCTTTATATACGGGGGCAGGGGGGCACCTCTTGACACACAATTGATATACGATATTTAGCCGTGTGCGGTGCCCCCCTCCACCATATTACACCTCGATAATATCGTTGCGGAGCTTAGGCGAAGCCCTGCATCGGTAGAACATCATCATCGTCACCATGCTGTCGTGCTGACAAAGCTCTCCCTCAACACTCGGCTGGATCGGAGTTCAAGGGACGTCATCGAGCTGGACGTGTGCTGAACTCGGAGGTGCCGTGCGTTCGGTACTTGATCGGTTGGATCGTGAAGATGTACGACTACATCAACCGCGTTGTGTTAACGCTTCCGCTTTCGGTCTACGAGGGTATGTGGACAACACTCTCCCCTCTCGTTGCTATGCATCACCATGATCTTGCGTCTGCGTAGGAATTTTTTTGAAATTACTACGTTCCCCAACACCTTGTGCCTCCGCCCCTTGACGCCTCCAGTGTATGAGGTTCGAATACACCTCGTCCGTTCGGCTGATTGAGCAAGGTGCAGGTTTCTTGATTGATGTGATGTTCGATTGATTTCTGCAGTGCAAGGGAGGGCACCTGGCCTGCGCGGACTGCCGCGTCGAGCGCCCCGGGAACCAGCGGCAGTGCCAGAAGTGCGAGCGCAGCGGTGGCTTCGACGTGCGGAACACGGTGGTGGACTCCGTCCTTTCGTCGGTGAGGGTGGAGTGCCCGCACGAAGGCTGTGGGCTCTACGTCAC
This sequence comes from Aegilops tauschii subsp. strangulata, assembly GCF_002575655.3. Classification (NCBI taxonomy): domain Eukaryota; kingdom Viridiplantae; phylum Streptophyta; class Magnoliopsida; order Poales; family Poaceae; genus Aegilops; species Aegilops tauschii. The sequence continues at coordinate 154,341,858 of NC_053036.3, forward strand.
TTACCACAAGCTCCCCGATCACCAGAGCGTGTGTCCGCTCGCGCCCTGCAAATGCCGCGTGCCCGTCTGCGGCTACGAAGGCCCGCCGCCGGCGCTCTACCATCACATCAGCACCGCGCATCCCATGCCCGTGCACAGGATCCAGTACGGCAAGGTGCTCCAGCTGCAAGTGCCACTGTCGGAGCCACGGCTCTTGCTGTTCGTGGAGGAGGACCGCCGCGCATTTTTCTTGGTCGGCGGCGTGCTCGACATCGACGCGCCTATCACCGTGTCGGTTGTCTGCATCAGAGCGGGGGCGTCCCCACTGCCGCACTACGTGGCCAAGCTGTGGGCGAACGGCCCGTCGGCGGAGCCCAAAGGCATGACCGACGCCGTCAAGGTGGAAATGGAGGTGACAAGCAGCAAGGGTCCCGGCGATGTCGACGTGCAGGAGCTGACCTTCTTGACAGTTCCGCCCAAGCTGCTGGCCGGGGCTAAGCTTGTGTCCCTCCACATTCAGATTGACAAGCTCACGTCCTAAATGTTTCTACAGTGCCTTCTATTTAGCTTAGTAATATGCCAATATAGGGATTACCTTGGTCTACTTTAGCTTAAGAAATGGTGGGTTCTGGTGGCGATGCAGCAATTACTTCGACATCAGATCAGTAATTTCCAACAGTCGAACGGATATTTCGTGTCTGTTGGATATAAAGTTCCTTTGGGTAAGAAGTACTACTTGTCATCAAAATGGATAAAAGGAGATGTATGTAGACATATTTTAGTTCTAGATACATCCCTTTTTATCCATTTTGATGACAAGCACTCCCTCCGTTCCACAATACATGCCTTCCATTTGTCAAAATATAGATGTATCTAGATATGTTTTACTGTATAGGTACATCCATGATAGAGCCAATCGGATGGTTGAGCACACTACAATGCGTAGCTATAGATGCGTGTGTGACTCCCAGATGCAGAGGCCGGGGGTCATCATCCTCCTTTTCGAGAAAAAACAGACGCGTGTGTGAGAGCTCGCCGCGCGGCTATTCCTGTCGAACGCCCCATTAACCGTAATATGTATACGACGGTGCTAGTTATTGCACGTACACAGCAGTACTCCCTCCTTTCCGGTTTATAGGGCTTAATTCAAAAATCTCAACAACCAAGATGGTGAGTGGTGGAATATTTTTTGTAGTTTGCAAAAGCACCTGATTAATGCTCTTGTTTTTCTCAAAAAATTATGTTTATCAATGCATTAATTGCAATGCATGCATGCATAAAGTACATGCATTGGTCAATTTTCTCTTAATACTTGCATGCAATGATTTAATGCACCTTGGAATCTGAACATGTGTTGGGGAACAACCAAATTGAGCCTTATAAAATGGAAAAACTAAAATTTTGAGATAAGCCCTATAAGACCGGAAAGGAGGGAGTAGAAAAAGAAGTACTCCATCCGGGAATAGTGCCGCACTTCGAAACTAGATCCGTCAATAAATTTTGAGCTTGCGTCTCGTCACATTCCAAATTAGTCCACGCTATATTGAATTGCAAACCTGGTCACAACAATCACAACCTAAACGGTTTCCCACTTAGGAGCGTATTAGTACCACGCTATATTGAATTGCAAACCTGTTTACACCGATCACAACCTAAATGGTTTCCCACTTAGGAGCGTATTAGTACTCGGTTATAAATACTAGTATGCCAAGATGACTGCACATTCCTACTCAACTCCTCATCCACAAAAACAAACAAGTCATTCAACATCCTTCCCCTGCGTCTGCCATGGCCAGCGTGAGTTCTGGGTCGAGAGATTGCCACCAGGGAGAGGCGAGCATGGAAGCGGAAGCACGAGAGATGTCCCGCCTCGCTGCGAGAGCAGCCGACATGTCCCGCCGCGCGGAAGTAGCAGCACAGAGGTCCCGCCGCGCCGCTGAAGCAGCACGGAGGTCCCGCTGCGCCGTCGATGCAGCAGACTGGTCCGGCCGCGCCGCGGAAGCAGCAGAGATGTCCCGCCGCGCCGCGGCGGCCTGGGAAAATTTCTCGCGGGCAGGCGATGACTGTTACAGGCGCATGCATGCGATCGTCCATAGCCAGATGGATCAGATCTCCGGCTGGGCGAGGTTGCAGGACGACATGAAAGCCTCGTTTGAACAGGCTACCGGCGTCATCCGGCAACTAAGGGAGGGCAATGAGAGGCTCCGGGCCGAGCATGACCTGCTGAGGGAGAAGATCGTCCGAAGTGCAGACCAGCAGGAGGAGACCAGTGCCTTGTTGAAGAGGACCGGCGTCATCGTCAAGAAACTTATGGACGAGAATTACATGCTCCGCAACAAGCGCCAAAGGCTGGTGGAGGAATCCATGGATGTTCTCAAGCAGCATCTTGAGGACACGAAAGAGCTCATCGCCGCTCGCCGCAGAGACTAGTTCCCGCGGCCTGCAGCAACGCATCAAGAAAGTAGAGATCAGCGAGCCAGATCCTTGTCTTCCTTCTTCTTTTGCCCTTGTGTATTTCGGGCGTAGCCGCATGTGGATTTTTTAATTATCTTTCTAATTATGTAAGACAATTAATCGTCCTTATCTTTCTGTGGAAGATCAATGTTGCGAGGGTGGAGTGAAGAAAACTCTTGCTGTGGCGACCCTGGCATTGTTGTTCTTCTAGTTGCTGCTGGGCTTCCTTCAGTTTCCTGGTTTCTTTTGATGTAATAATTGGTTTAGGATGTAGATTGTGTCGTCGGTTGTGAAATGTTGGGTTCTAGCGCGGATGTTTGGCCTTTGTTGGCCTCTTGGGATGTTGCGATTTCAATCTGGTAGCTTTTAGTCCTTCGTCTTAGGCTGGAGTTGTGCTGAACTTCTTGTGAATTGTGGTGGTTTTCAGTAATGAAAATCGGAAGGGGCAAGCCCTTCTTTGATCAAAAAATAAATAATCATCCTTATATATTCATCAGTCTTGCTATAAGTCACAGTAGATGCTATATAGGTCCGTCGGATCTTACATCAAGATCCGTGCTTTCAGATTTTCTTTTTTCTCTCTTAAATCTCAGTCGAGTGAGACATAGCCACGCCATTAAACAGAGGCTCGGGCGCCATTATTGGAGACCTTGGGAGAGAGGTGGACGGCAGATGGAGGTCAAAGGGCTCTCCTCCCGAAAAGCACGCGCAGGGGTCTGATTGCACGTCTCTCGTACTCAAATAGCTACCCTGCACCGCGCCTCCTAGCTAATAAAAAATGGGGACGCGTGGCGGCACGTAAATGGTACTAGTAAGTAGAACGCCCACGGTTTCAATAATACTTGTGTTTCCGATTGTAACCTGACAGCACTTGTTCCAAAATGACTTTGTTGATTGTTAATGTGTGCGCCTTCGCAAATCGGACTACAAATTTACCACAGCATGTTGGTGCCATGTCATGGCACCAAGCCAAGTTTCATTATTTTCATTCGTGTTTTGGATTTACAGGAATTAAAAAACTAAGTTTCTCAATGTTTCCAACCCAGCCACGATGCCCAGAATTTTGAATTTCATTCCCATTTCTTGCATGGAACCTAGAAATTTACCCGAGGACACACATGTGATTTTTCAACCAACTTTGGTGCACTGGAACATGTGCTTGTATTTCAAATTTGAATTATGCACACAAAGGTGACACGTTCCCTCCCAGAACCACGAGCCTTCTTGAGAGAAGCTCCGATTTGCAAGAAGCTTATACCAAAATTTGTTACTATTCGGCCAATTTTTTTACCACGGCATGGTACTACCATGACATGACACCATGCCAAGTTTCATGATTTTAAAACCAAGTTTCTCAATGTTCTCGACCGAGCCACGATGCCCAGATGTGTGAATTTTATTCTCATTTTTTGCATGGGACCTACTCCCTCCTTCCATCTATATAGGGCCTAATGTGTTTTTCAAGACAACCTTTGACTATTGATAAGATTAATAGCCCATGAGATGTATACTATGAAAATTATATTATTGGAAGCTCCTTTGACATACAAATTGGAAGGTATGCTTTGTGTAAGTTGCATGTCATATATTATTGCTCTAACGTTTGGTTAAAGTTAGCCTCGAAAAACGCATTAGGACCTATATAGATGGAAGGAGGGAGTAGAAATTCACCCGAGGACACAAATGTGATTTTTCAACCAACTTTGGTGCACGGGAGCATGCGCTTGTAGTTCAAATTTGAATTATGCACATTAAATGACCAAAAACTCAATTAATGTGTAAATAAGGCCAAACGAAGCCGGAATAATTCCAAAATTTAACAGGGCACTCATGTAGTTCTATGTTGCCTTTGTAAATAAACTCAAGGGGGACAACGCATATCGTTTCTCACTCAAAGGTGGCACGTTCCCTCTCCGAACCACGAGCCTTCTTGAGAGAAGCTTCGGTTTGCAAGAAGCTTATACCAAAATCTGTTCCTATTCGGACAATTATTTTACCACAACATGGTAGTACCATGACATGACATCCATGCCAAGTTTCATGATTTTCAGACGTGTTTTGGATTTACAAGAATTTTAAAACCAAGTTTCTCAATGTTCTCGGCCGAGCCACGATGCCCAGATGTTTTAATTTTATTCTCATTTCTTGCATGGGACCTAGAAATTCACCCGAGGACACAAATGTGATTTTTCAACCAACTTTGGTGCACGAGAGCATGTGCTTGTAGTTCAAATTTGACTTATGCACATTAAATGACCAGAAACTCAATTAATGTATAAAAAACGACAAACAAACCCGGAATAATTCCAAAATTTAACAGGGCACTAATGTAGTTCTATGTTGCCTTTGTTAAGAAACTCAAGGGGGGGGCAGCGTATATCGTTTCACACTCAAAGGTGGCACGTTCCCTCTTAGAACCACGAGCTTCCAAATCGGCCCAATTTTTTACCACAACATGTTAGTGCCATGACATGACACCATGCCAAGTTTCATGATTTCCAGGCGAGTTTTGGATTTACATGAATTTAAATCAAAGTTTCTCGATGTTCTCGGCCGAGTCATGACGCCCAAATGTTTGAATTTCATTCTCATTTCTTCCATGGGACCTAGAAATTCAACCAAGGACACACATGCGATTTTTCAACCCACTTTGGTGCACCGGAGCATGTGCATGCAATTCATATTTATATTATGCACATTAAAAGTCCAGAAACTCAATTAATGTATAAAAAGGCCAAATGAACCCGAAATAATTCCAAAATTTAACAGGGCACTCATATAGTTCTATGTTGCCTCTGTAAATAAAATCAGGGGGGAGGCAGCGTATATCGTTTCGCACACAAAAGTGACACGTTCCCTCTCGGAACCACGAGGCTTGTTGAGAGAATCTCCGATTTTGCAAGAGGCTTATACCAAAACTTGTCCCAATTCAGCCAAAAATTATACGTATGAAAACAGGGTTTTGATTATGCCGAACATCTCGCTACCTAGACCAATAATGTACTATGATTTGAATTCAACATAAAATGGATACAAATATTTAAATTGGAGAGCCTATGGTACATGTAGTTCATAGTGAAATATGATTACTGCTATATGTATCTTTTTCGTTATCAAGATAATATTTAATTTATTGTATAACTTGACAACAATCGTATTCAAATAAGGAAAAGTGATTCAAATTTAGTCCATATGGTAGACGACAATATATATGTTCACATGGTGGAGTAAAATGTTCATATATGATGGAAGATCAAAATGTACGACTACATCAATTATAAACCACAAGGTCACCTAACGATATATTCGAATTCAACATAACGTGTATTCAAAAATTGAAATTCGAGATCATGGAATCTGTAATCATATAAAAAGGGACATTACTCTTTCTTCGGTGGGAATTGATTTGTTTTTTGTTGTTGTTGAGGGAAGTGCGAATCGATTTGGTACTGTGCAGGGTAATCTTGTTCTCCCGATTTTTTTACATTTTTCTTGTAGTTTTTTCAATGGCATCTATAGCAATATAGTAAAAGGGGACATGACTCTCTTGTGTCTTGTATGAACTGTTTTTTTACACGTTAAGTTTGTTCTGCCGAACAAGGAATCCGCACCTTGTTATCCCAAAATTTTCAAGCTCGAGTATCTTTTGTCTCACCTGCTTTGAAACTCCCGCTTCTTCAACCTGTGTCGCGCCTTGTTATCCCGAAATTTGGACGCGCGCGAGAACTCCCTCCTCATCCGAAATCGCTCCCGCAGCCCAGACACGCGAAATCCCCCTTCTACCCCTCAGCCGGAAATGAAGCTCCACGTCGCGGTGTCAAAACCGGTGGGGGTACGCTGGTAACTTACCCTACATTTCGGACAAGCGCGTCCCTAAGCTTGGCTCCCCCCTCCCCCTTCGCCCCCCATTCGTACACCGAGGCCGGCAAAACCCGCGAAACCCCACGCTCCTCCGTCGGCCTCCCGACTGCCGCCCAGCTGGAGACTCTTCCCCGACTACGTCGTCAACCGCAACAGCTCGCCGTCCCTCATCCACCGCACCAGATGAGGATCCGTTGTCGATCTCGTCGTCCCACCGGATCAGCCGCCCCGTCCTCCACCTCCAAGGAGCTTGCCCAACGTTCGCCTCGTCTATCGCGCCACCTCAATCCCCACAGCGTCGTCTTGACCTGCCCCACCGGAACTGCAGCACCCTCACCAATTCCTCCGATGAAGCCGAGGCCAACTCGGCGCCACCAAGGAGGTTCTGCACTCACCGCTTCATTTTATCTTTTATTCGATCTCACGGGGCTGCCGGTGCTCGATACCGATCAGACATGGCGTGTCTCCATCGACGGCGCCGTCGCCGGCCACATCATCCGCGGCGTCTCTCCCCCATGTCGTTGCTTCCTCGGCGGCGACTTCCACAACGACACTAGCTGCAGCTGCTCCGGCTCTCGCTCGCGCTACGGCTCTGTTCTTGCTGTCGGTCGCGCTGCTGCATTGCTCCTGCTTTCGTTCGTGCTGCTGCTCTGCTCTTGCTCTCGCTTGTGCTGCTGCTGCTGCTGCACGACCTCCGGCAGCTACAGGAGTTGCTGCTTTAGCACTCGCTCACGGTGCTACTACACGACTTGCTCTCTGCTAGTGCGTTCCCTGCTCGAGCGTCTGCTGATTTAGATCACTGCTTCTCTGCTACTAGTGCTCGAACGCCCTAAACATCTATTGCAATGCTCTGTTACTAGTTCAATCAGTTTCGACAGTAAAATTCAGTTTCCACTGTGAAGTTCATTTTCTTCAGTTAAGTTCAGAGTGAACAGTACTTACAGCATCTGTCGGAGCGGCCGTGGCGCGGCTGATGCGTTTTACATCTAGCACTTTTTGGTGATGTATTTTACATCATCTATTGCAGATGATATTAGGGTCCCACTTCAGATTAACATTGTCTGTCTTGTCATGCTTCAGCCTCGGCGCCGTACACCTTAGCGGAGCTGCTCCAACGATGGAACCGTCCATCACAGCGGAGCAGTACCCTCGGTGTCGTTCCCAGAGGCCTTGGATCTTCTTCCCCGCCTCCGACAGTCACACCAGCATCATCACCATCCTCCACGTCCAACCCAATGATGCTGAGGTCCACAAGGCTATGCCAAAGAGGTTGTACACTCGTCGCATCAGTTTGTTTCTCCATTCCTCTGTTCTTCCAATTCATGTGAGCCAAACACCCAGGTTGACTGAAATCCTATGTTTCCAAATGCTCTGTTTTGCACGTGCATTCCTATCCTATTCCTGTGTTTTTCTTGTCCCTGCGTTTATAGAATCCTCCAATTCTAAGGAGCCCTCATAGATTTACTTCATTTTCAGATAGGCGTCAAAGAAAACTCTATGTGTTATGTCCTGCTCCTGCCGTGCCGTCATCCACCCCACCTGAGGTGCACCATCAACAGAAGTGTTCACTGCAGCAGAGATCCCCCCTGCAGACTTCCTTTCGCCGCCTCAGATCATCTTCCCCATTGCCGGCAGCCACGCCAACTGCATTACCATCATCGACTGAGCAGACGAACCTGAGGACTACACAGTTTCGGAAGAGAGGTCGCAGTCTTTCGTGTTTGCTTACGTTATACATCGGTTATTATTACCTGCTACCTTATCGTTCAATCTTGAGTTTTGAATTGCCCATGGGTCTCATATCGAGCCAGCAACGAATAGTATCTGTCTACTATCTGGTTCATCTAGGGTCTTCTATGTGGTTCATGTTGGGTGGGCAACAAACAATAGATGATCCATTGTCTATCTTTTTAAATTGAAGCTATAATCTACCTGCTATCATTAGTTTTGGATCCATCCACTCGTTTGCTACCATCAGTCTTGATTTTTGCATGCACCCCTTAGGCCTTACAAAATCTAACTATTTTTTTATTATGCATGTCAGATATTGTACACAATCGTACTGAACATGTAGAGAAAAAGAGAAGACCGTTGCGTGCGAATATTTTGTCATGCAGACGCCGCTCCATGGTGGGCGAAGTGCCCCCCCTCCTGCGTTTCCAGATTGTATTCCAGAGGAAGATAACTGTTCAGATGAAGATTCAGAAGGAGCCGACCACGCCTGTTTACCACCTGAGGTGTTTGCTCTAACCTGGCATGCTGATGTTGGTCATATCATGCATATGGCGCCTTGCATTGCTTACATTATACATCTTATATGTCATCAGCTTAGTTTAGATTTGCTTTGTGTGAATGCCACCTGTTTGGTTTCTATATCATACTCCCACCATTCCTAAATATTTGTCTTTTTAGATATTTCAACAAGTGACTACATACGGAACAAAATGAGTGAATCTACACTCTAAAATATGTCTATATACATCCGTATGTGGTAGTCCATTTGAAATCTCTAAAAAGACAAATTTTTAGGATCGGAGGGAGTATATGGGAATTATGCAATGCCATCTTCTTTAGCCAGGCATCATATACGTGAATCATGCAATGCCATCCTGTTTAGCCAGTCATCGTATATGTGAATTGTATTGTGCCATATTTTTTTCCATAATGTATTCCATTTGTCAACAATGTCTATACATTCATCTACTCTTCCTGTGCATCAGCCATTTGAGTCGGTCATGGGAAAATCTGGAGTGAAAACAAGGTCTTCTGAGCAGTCAGTGCTACCTGTCGATGCAGATTTCTTGCTGGTTACAGATAGCTCCTCAGAGGAGGATTCAGAGAGAGATGACCAGTCGTATCCCCCCCCCCCCGAGGTGCATGCTCTAACTTGGCTGGGTTATATTGCTCATATCACGCATATGGTGTCTTGCATTGCCATGCCATCTGCTTAGATTAGACATGCTTTGTGTGGATGCCTCCTGTTTGCTTTCTATATCAGATATGTGAATTATGCAATGCCATGTTTTTCAGCCAGTTATCATATATGTGAATTATGCACCGCCATGGAGCCAGGCATCATATATGTGAATTATCTCATGCCATCTTTTTTTTCATTACGTATTCCATTTGTCGACAATCTGTGTATATAGAACTACACTTCATGTGTATCAGCCATTTGAGCCGGTTATGGAAAAATCTGGAGTGAAAACAAGGTCTTCAGAGCAGACAATGGTATCTGTTGAAGCATATATCTCGATGGTTACAGGGAGCTCCTCAGAGGAGGTTTCAGAGACAGATGACCAGTCCTATATCCCACCTGAGGTGTATGCTATAAGTTGCAATGTTTATATTTCTCATATGATGCATATGGTGTCTTGCATTGCTTAGTTTAGACATCATATGCACAATATTGAATTCTATCTGCTTAGTTTAGAGATCATACATGCGAGTGCCAGCTGCTTAGTATATGAATCAATTATGTCAATTATATCATGCCATCCTGTATACTTAGACAACATGTATGTGAATTATTTCATCCCAACCTATTTTAGAAAGACATCATAGAGTTTTGTCATGTCATCCTGTTTAGGTACTCATCATATGTTGAATTATGCCATTATATCCTGTTAAGTTATCCATCATATATCTGAAACTGTGTCATGCTATCCTGTTTAGTTAGGCATCATATATGTGAAATTGTGTCATGTTGTCCGGTTTGGTTAGACAACATATATGTGAATTACCACATTTGTCTATCATACAATGTCTGTACGTTCAATTTATTTTCTTGTTTATCAGCCATTTGAATTGGAGGGGGTGATGGCAGTATCTAAGGGAGAAAAAACCCGTTCTTCACAAAAGACAGTGCTACCCGTCGATGCAGATAGAACCATGGTTGTACTGGCCCACAAACTAGCCCCACCACACATAATCGAGACTCTTCTAGATTGCACACTTACACCGTTGGGCAGAGAACCAGCTACAACCCATCTAACCGCAACCCCAGCGGATAGTAACCCACTTATAGTTGACAAAGCACCATGTCCACCACAGAGTACCCCCACACGAGCAGTTTGTAAAGCTACTGCAGTGCCCAAAGCACGAAGACCACCACAGCTAACCCAAACTCCACGTTTAAAGTCGAAGAGCAACTATTCTCAGGTCAGATTCCGTAGCTATGGTCCATACTCCTTTGCTGTTGCATCACTATATTTACTCATACCAACTACTTTCGAATTTGAAGGATCCAATTAAAACTCCAATGGCGCAACAGGTATGTTTTAAACCTATTTCTTTAACTAGATTGTTGTTCTAACTTCTTGCTCTATGTTGATTTCAGTTTAAGTTGTATAAACAGTTATGTTCTCGTGTGATGCACATTACAAGTGCTGCCAATGCTGTGTTGTTTCTCACACTTATATTCTGTCTATGCTGCTATGTCTTAAAAATATATGAGTTGAACTGTTTCTCTATCTTGATTAGGGAACATAAACTAGAATGATATGGACAATACAATGACCATAGTACATAGATATATGTTTGTTTCATGCTGTTATCCTATCCACCTTACTACTGAACCGGTTTACCAAAATGAGTTTCGTATACTACAAGCTAAACCTGTGATGTGTCTGCTTGTTTCTCTTGTAGTATGCAAACAGAATATTGGAGAAGAGCACCCCACTATGCAATGGGAGAGAAAGTAATGCAGATAAGGTTCAAGATAGTGAGACAGCCCTGTTGGTCTCCAAGAAAGGTGATAAAAATGATCTTGTAGATAGTGAGAAAACCCCACAGTCCTACGTTGATGTAGTGTTCGAGCTACTGGCCAGTACCGCTGGCACAAGCTCTTCGAACTCGCTGCCTGAATCACTTCGGCTTCTTCAGTCTCAGCTACAAGCTAAAAGGCATCAGTCAACTGTGCTGCGGCAGCAAGCCGAAGGACTGAAGAAGTGCCTGCAGAATTCAGATGCGTACTTTCTTGTGCAACAGCAAGCGCTGGAGGATTTAAGCGCCAAACAAGAGAAAGTTAATAAGCTTTCTAAGCATCTTGCCAGCATTATGGGTACCCGGGATATTGTTTCTTGAAATCTTCTAAAGTGGTTTCAGTTCTGGACTTGTTTTGCTGCGGTGTTTATATGCTGCGTTGTTCCCTATATTTGCACTGGTGGCGAACTTTGATGCCCAGTGGATGTCATATGTGTAATAGCCGTGATAGCCTAGCATAAGTTGCTTGCTTATTTATTTCCTTGTTGTCTTGTTTATTTGTTTGCTTGTAGTCCGTGCAGTTCTTTTTCCGCGGTTTGCTAGTGGCTGCAATAACCTATTTTTAAAAACTATGCCACAATAACCATGGGCTAATATTTACTGTAGTGACACTGGGCCTCCTACGGGCCGTAGAAACAGTGGGCCTTCTACGGGCCGTAGAAACAGTAGGCCTTCTACGGGCCGTAGAAACAATGGGCCTTCTACGGGCCGTAGAAACAATGGGCCTTCTACGGGCCGTATCATCAATGGGCCTTATACGGGCCGTATGATCAATTGGCCAAACATGGGCCAATAACAGGCCGCATTATGGCCGTAAACGGGCTAGAGTTGGAATCGTCCGTTCATGGGCCGACCATAACGGGCCATCGTTAATAGGCCGTATTTGATGACACTATGAAAACGGCCCAACATATTAACGGACCACAAACGGGCCGACTGTAACCACAGGCTGAATTTGGCCCACAAGCAGAAAATGACAGTAACGGGCCGTAAGTAAACGAATGCTGGAAATGAGCCCAAGAATAAATGGGCTCTGAGAAGGCCGAAAGATAACATGGGCTGGAAACGGCCCAACGGAATAATGGGTCGTTAATGGGTATAAAGTGATACACTGTTCATTACGGGCCAGTTTCACCATGGGCCGTTAATGGGTATAAATTCATACAGTGTTCATTACGGGCCAGTTTCACCACGGGCCGTTAATGGGTGTAAAGTGATACACCGTTCATTACAGGCCAGTTTCACCACGGGCCGTTAATAGGCCAAGAGTTACATAGGGCCTCATATGGGCCGAAAGACGTCATGGGCCATACATGGGCCAGAAGTGAAAACGGGCTGGAATCATATTGGATGGCCCAAATGACGCTACTGGGCCTAATTCGGATAGGGCGTAACGGGCCTTGGGTTAGCGGGCTATAAATGGGCTATATGCGAACAGGCCGTTAACAGGCTTTCCATGGGCCGGCCCGCCACCTTTTGACCAAGTCAAACGGGCCGGCCTTTTCACAGGAATGGGCCTTTGTTGGGCCGTGCCACGTGTCAACGTATCATAGGCGCCTTCCATCCAATGAAAAGATGACATCTGTCCCAACGATGGGACGACACGTGTTTCCTCCAGCCAATGATGATTTTACACGTGGAAAATCCCCATTGGTCGGGGCTGTTAACGGGTTATCGGATCCAAAACCCGACCCGATAGCTTAATGGCGTTCCGTTACGGTGGATGCCACGTGTCGGTCACCCTTGACGAAAGCACTTCTGTGACGCGCGATTTATCGTCATGGAAGTGGACACTTCCATGATGATAATTTTGGCAATGTCATGGAACACTTCTACGACAGCACAGGTATGACTATCTTGATTCTGTCATAAATTTGTCATGGATGTACATGCATGACAGAAAACGTGACCTACTGTGACAAACACGTATCATCACGGAAGTGTATTTTTTTGTAGTGACAGAAGTCGCTCCAATGTAATTCGAAGATAAGCACTAAGCGTTTCAGCGCTCTAATGGGTGCAGTGTCAGCAGTTAGAGACAGTAAACGTAGCTCTGTAGTTGATGATCTCAATTGCCACACACAACCATCCCAGGTGCTTGCTTTAACTTCGCGCTGTCAAATGTGGTTGCATGTTGCATATGGTGTCTAGCTTGTATTGCTTCCAATTTGGTTAAATTGCATCTGCTTACTTTACACATTATACCTTTCATAATGACATGCCTTCCTGTTTTTGATACATACTACATATGTCTATTAACCATGTTTGTACATCAAACTAATGCTCTTTTGTATCCCTCGTCAATCACTTATGATGAGACAGTCACCCGAGTGGGTTACTGTGAGACGCCCTACTCGTTTAAAGAGTGCAGTGTCATCCTCCCCACATGATTCTCAAGAAACAGCAAGGCTAAATGAAGATAGTCAACATAGCTCTCTAGTTGATCACCGCAATTCCCCCACACCACCATCGCAGGTGCTTGCTCTTACTTGGCAGTGTGATATGTGGTTGCATGTTGCATATGGTGTCTACCTTGTAATGCTTCTAATTAGGGCAAATCGCATCTGCTTAGTTAACACATTATTCCTGTGAATATGACATGCCTTCCTGTTTTTGGTACATACTACGTCTTTCTATTAACCATGTTCTTACATCAAACTACTTTTCTTGTGTATCCCTCATCAATGCTCCTAATTTGTTAAATTGCATCTCCTTAGCTTACACATTATACATGTGAATATGACATGCCTTCCTGTTTTTGGTACATACTACATCTGCCTATCACACCATGTTCTTACATCAAACTACTGTTCTTGTGTATCCTGCGTCTATCGCTTATGATGAGACAGTCACGCGCGTGGGTTACTATGAGACGCAATACTCTTATAAAGAATGCAATTTCATCCTCTCCACATGATTCTCAAGAAACAGCAAGCCTAAATGAAGATATTGAACGTAGCTCTGTACCTGAAGACTACACTTCCCCTACACCACCATCACAGGTGCTTGCTCTAACTTCGCAGTGTGATATGTGGTTGCATGTTGCATACGGTGTCTAGCTTGTAATGCTTCTAATTAGGGTAAATTGCATCTGCTTAGTTTACACACTATACCTGTGAATATGACATGCCTTCCTATTTTTGGTACACACTACATCTATGTGTTAACCTTGTTCTTACACGAAACTACCTCTCTTCTGTATCCTGCATCAATCACTTACGATGAGTCACCTTTATTCGTTGCATATTGCATATTATTTCTAGCATGTTGCCATGTATTGCTTCTAATTTGGTCAAATACATTTGTTAGGGCACCCTTTTAATTTGGCAGAGTGATATTGGTTTCATCTTTCATATGGTTTCTAGCTTGCATCGATTCTAACAAGTTCAAGCACCTTGTGCTTAGTTTACACTTTATACATCATACATGTCAATATGTCACGCCGTCCTGTTTTTCATACATATTCCATCCTCCTATCACGCGGCTGCCTTACATGAAAGTAGTGTTCGCATGCATCAATGAGTTCTGAAGAGCAAATTTTATTCCTTTTTCTTGTGGGTTTGACTTGACAAGGCAAAATCAGGAAAGAGGAAGGAAAAGAGTAAGGAAGGCGATGATGGTGGTCCTCTGCAGCAACGTAAACGGAGCATCTGTACCGATTCTCCTTGTACTGATAGTGCATTACAAGGTCCAAGTCTCCGCTCCCCTACTCCACCATCCAAGGTGCTTGCTCTAACTTGGCAGTGTGATATCTGGTTGCATGTTGCATATGGTGTCTAGCTCGTATTGCTCCTAATTAGTGTAAACTGCATCTTCTTAGCTTACACATGATACATGTGAATATGACACACTTTCCTGTTTTTGGTACATACTATATCTGTCTATCACACCATGTTCTTACATGAAACTACTCTTCTTGTGTATCCTGCATCGGTCACTTATGATGGGACGCCTTTAAGTTGGAAGTGTGATATTGGTTTGTGTCTTGAATATGATTTCTAGCATATTGCTTCTAGTTTGATGAACGCCACCTATGACGAGACAGTTTTAACTTGGCAGAGTGATATTGATTGCACCTTCCATATGGTGTCTTGCAGTGTTTCTAATTTGTTGAAGTGCCTTCTGCTTAGTTACCACATCATAGGTGTGAATATGTCAAGCCGTCCATTTTTTCGTACATATTCCATCCTCGTATCATGACTTTGCCTTTCATCAGAGTAGTGTTCGTCAGTATCATGCATGAATGAGTTCTGAAGAGCGAATGATATTCCTTTTTCTTGCCGGTATGACCTCACAATGCAAAATCAATAAAGCTGAAGGAAATTGGCAAGGTATTGGATGATGGTGGTCCTTCCGAGCAACTAAAATGGAGGTTCTCTACAGATTCTACTCCGCCATCCTCCCAACAAGATTCGCAAGACAACGCAAGGCTAGACAGTCAACGTAGCTGTGTAGATGATGAGCACATCTCCCCTACTCCAACATCACATGTGCTTGCTCTAACTTGGCACTATTATATGTGGTTGCATGTTGCGTATGATGTCTAGCTTGTATTGCTTCTAACTTTGTTGAATTGCATCTGCTTACTTTACACATAATGCCTGTGAATATGACATGTGTTCCTGTTTCTACATCAGACTACTATTCTTGCATATCCCGCATCAGTCACTTATGATAAGGCACCTTTAAGTCGCCACTGTGATATTGGTTGTGTCTTGCATATGATTTCTAGCATGTACTACTTCTAATTTGTTGAAATGCCATACAGTTTGAACTTGGCAGAGTGATATTGGTTGCATCTTTCATATGGTGTCTAGCTTGCAGTGCTTCTAATTTGTTGAAATGCCTTCTGCTTAGTTACCACATCATAGGTGTGAATATGTCACACCATCCTGTTTTTCATACATATTCCATCCTCGCATCATGTGTTTGCCTTTCATCCGAGTAGTGTTCGTCAGTATCATGCATGAATGAGTTCTGAAGAGCGAATTTTATTCCTTTTTCTTGTCGGTTTGAATTCACAATGCAAAATCATTACAGCTGAAGGAAATTAGTCTGGCAGTGGATGATGGTGGTCCTTCGAAGCAACTCAAACAGGGGGTCTCTACAGATTCTACTCCGCCATCCTCCCAACAAGATTCGCAAGATAACACAAGGCTGGACAGTCAACGTAGCTATGTAGATGATGAGCACATCTCCCCTACTCCACCATCACAGGTGCTTGCTCTAACTTGACACTATTATATCTGGTTGCATGTTGCGTATGATGTCTACCTTGTATTGCTTCTAACTTGAATTGCATCTGCTTACTTTACACATAATGCCTGTGAATATGACTCGTGTTTCTGTTTCTAGAACATACATGTACATGATAAGCACATCTCCCCTACTCCACCATCACAGGTGCTTGCTCTTACTTGGAACTGTTATACGTGGTTGCGTTTTCCGTATGATGTCTAGTTTGTATTGCTTCTGATTATATTGAATTGCATCTGCGTAGCTTACAACTTATACCTGCAACGATCACTTACCCATAAGACACATTTAACTTGGGACTGTGATGTAGGTTGCATCTTGCATTGTCTTCTAGCTTGTACTGCTTCTAATTTCTTGAAATGGCACTTACGACGAGACACTTTTTACCTGATAGAGTGATATTGGTTGCATGTTCATATGGTGCCTAGCTTTCATTTCTTCTAATTTTGTTGAAATGCCTTCCGCTTACTGTTTTTTCATACATATTCCATCCTCCTATCGTACGTGTCAATATGAAATGCTGTCTTTTTTTGTATATATTCCATCCTCCTATCCTGCGCTTGCCTTACATCAAAGTAGTGTTCGTCTGTATCATGCATCAACCAGTTATGCAGAGCTAATTTTATTCATATTCTTGTGGTTTTGACTTCATAAGGCAATATCAGAAAATAGGAAGGAAAAGAGTAAGTTAGGGGATGTTGGTGGCCCTCCGGACCGACGCAAATAGAGACTCTCTAGATTTTGCCACTACTACTGCTAATGAAGTTGAAGTCCCAAGTCTACATGATGAGTTCATCTCCCATACTCCACCATCGCAGGTGCTTGCTCTAAGTTGACAGTGTGATAACTGGTTTCATGTTGCATATGTTGTCTAGCCTGTATTTCTTCTATTTTGATTAAGTTGCACGTGCTGAGTTCATACGTTATACATGTGCATATGACATGGCTTTCTGTGTCTAGAATACACTGCATCTATCTATCATACCATGTTCTTACATCAAAGTACTGCTGTTGTGTATCCCGCATCAGTCACTCATGATTGGACGCTTTTAACATGGCAGTTTGATAGTGGTTGCATCTTGCATTGATTTCTATGTTGTACCGCTTCTAATTTTTCGAATTGCCACTTATGACAAGACACTTTTAACTTGGCAGAGTAATATTGGTTGCATCTTTCATATGGTGTCTAGCTTGCATTACTTCTATTTTCTTGAAAATCCTTCTGCTTAGTTTGCACATCGTAGCTGTGAATATGTCATGCCGTCATGTTTTTCTTACATATTCCATCCTCATACGGTTGTCTTACATCAAAGTATTGCTTGTCTGTATCATGCATCAATGAGTTCTGAAGAGCGATTTTATTCTTTTGTGTTGTGGGTACAGCTTGACATGGCAAAGTCAAAAAAGAGCAAGGAATATAATATAGTAGGGAGTGCTGTTACTTGTCGGGTGAAACGGAAAAGGTTCTGCCGTCGAGATTCTGCTGGTACTTATAGTGCAGTAGAAGGTCCAAGTCCACCGGCTAAATCTACAAACACAGTATCACCTGCTCCACCAGCTGCAGCATCCGCTTCAACTGTACCAGCATCTCAACCAGTTACTCGTTTGTTTGCTTCGGAACTGGCCAGTTCCTAAGCTGCCTTCTCACCTAACACTACTTCCGAAGCATTGCTGACACAACAGGACTTGGCAATATCAGATGACCCTCATGAGCATCAACACCAAGACGGTACCTGACCGAGTCAAGTTGCAGTTGCATGCTCCTTTATATGTACTCTCACAGTTTGATGTACACTAACACTTTCCATATTCGTTGTTGAACTAGCACCATGGCGCAAGCGGAAACAGACATCAGGGATAATGCTTGACAGATTAACAAAATCTAAAGGAGGAAGAATGGAGATCCATTTTGAGGCAGGTTTAAAAAGGCCACGTGATGCTACAGAGTCAGCCAAGTTAGTATCAGAGGCAGCCGTTGCCGTTTGGTGTCATGCACGTATCCTCCCAACGTGGATCTAGTATAGGAATGAGAAAGACAATACCCAGTTTAACACCTTCCTTGACCATTTATCCGTAAGTAATGTTATTCATCGCAATTAGTAATATTGTCTTGCTCTGTCCCATACTTTCTAGCTTCCTCCTAATAAGACTCACATTCTTTTTTCCACAGATGAGGTTCAAGTTGGATCCGAAAGATGATGCAACTAAACAAGCATGCACTCATGTTTGCCCATGATAAAATAGCCTGTTTGTTTTATATCTGTTTGCCCATGTATGAATGATGTCATACTATGTTCATCCTACTTTAAATCATGTCTCTTTATCCTTAGATGTCAACGAATGTGAGGAAATAGACAATACAGTAGGCATGCTACATGGACATATGTTCCGAAAGTGATTTTATTATGTAGTTGGCACTACAATACATGTTAATGTATTACAGTAGTTCACCAAAATAAGTTATGTATAAACGTTTAACCTACTTTGTTTGTTTTTATCTCATTAGTAACTTATCTGGTACACTAATCTACAAGTTCAAACTTTCAGGAAGCTATGGAACAAATGATTGAACAACCACAACCACCTGAAGGTGACGAGGCTACTACAGGCACAATGTCACCTCTTGCTGAAGTGCGTCAGTATCTCTCCACTAACAGTGTAAAAAGCACCTTCCTGCGTAATTCTGGGTTGGTTGTCAAGGTAACCTCGTCCAAATCGCCTACTGAACAAAATCTTCTTGCTAGACAGAGTGATATATCTGTGCTCCAGACACAAGTCCAATCCCTAATGGACGTTGTTTCGGAAACAAGAATAGTGGTTGAGAAATGTCATCAAGATATGAATGGTTTTGAAACTAGACTATCAGACATTTGCTTCATTGTTCAAGAGCAATGGCGGAAAAAGGTGGAGATCGTGCTACTCCATCAGATTCTACAGCCTGAAACATTAGCACTCAGGTCAAATGATCTGTGCTTCTATACATCTGATGGTGCTTTTATCTGGAAGGACTGTAAACTTTATGCCAACAGGCCTTTTGTTGTATGGTTGGAATTTATTTTGTTGTGATACAACATTTATGATGTTGCCTCAGGCTGCAGTAATTACGACGCTATTTTTGTGTAGTGTAGGTTTATCTTAGTAATGTATTCGGCCGAAAGCTTCGTAGGAGCCCAACATGCCAACATTCGTCGGGCCCATTCCAATTGGGCTAAAAACGATTACGGGCCAAAATTGGCATGTAGCCCACTAAAAATATCTGGGCCTAAATCAGCATAAGCTTTCATATTTTTCTGGTAGGCCTGTGCCCATAGTGGGCCTTTAACAGGCCTAAACATAATTTGGGCCCTCAGTAAAAATAGGCTGTTTACAGGTGTAAATATGTCGAGCCCATAAAAAACATGGGCCTTTAATAGACCGAAAGTGAGATTGGGCCCTGATTGTGCCAAATAACCCACTGGACTTAGCAGGCCGAAATGGTGGCCCATTTACGATGCGGATCTTTGACAGGCCAAAATTCGGACGGGCCGTAAATGCGCCGACCTAATACACGGGCCTTTAACAGGCCAGAACTTCGGTCGGGCTAGATTATCGTCATTTTTATATGGGCCGTTAATGGGCCCGATATGACGTTGGGCCACATATGGCCCATGGTTTACGTCCGGCGTTAACAGGCCGAAAATGACAATAGGCCGAAAGTGGCCCAAAGCTATAGTGGTCCTCTGACAGGCCGAATGTCAGACATGGCCGAATATGATCCAAATCCTTCACGGTCGTTTATGGGCCGAAAGTTTTGATGGCCTGTAAATGGGCCCAAATGAAGCCGGACCTTTAACAGGCCGGAAATACACCGTGCCGTAATTCGGCCCAATTACTTAGCGGACTGTTAACGGGCCAGAAGTGACCATGGGCCGCGTTGATGACAAGTTTAGGACAGGCCGTTGACGGGCCAATTTGACAGAGAATGTTGGGCCTTTAGCTGGGCCAGCCCATTATGGTCTGCAGAATCTTGTGGACCTTTAGCTGGGCGGGCCCATTGTGGTCCGCAAAATCTTGTGGGCCTTTAGCTGGGCCGGCCCATTACGGTCTGCAAAATCGTGTGGGCCTTTAGCTGGGCCGGCCCATTATTGTCCGCTAAAATTTCGGGGCCTTTAGCTGGGCCGGCCCATTATGGTCCGCTATCTTATGGGCCTTCGGTTGGGCCGGCCCATTTAAACTTTGTGGGCCACTTTTGGGCCGGTCCACGTGTCAACATATCATAGGCCCATCTCGACCGTTGGATGAGTGACACCTGTACCAACGAGGAGCTGACGCGTGGATTCGTCAGCCAATGAGAATTTTACACGTGGAAAATCGGCATTGGTCGTGGCTGTTAACGTGTTATCGGATCCAAAATCTGACCCGATAGCTTAACGGCAATCCGTTACGGTGGATGCCACGTGTCGGTCACCCTTGACGAAAGCACTTCTATGACGTGCGATTTATCGTCATGGAAGTGGACACTTCCGTGATGATAATTTTGGCAATGTCATGGAACACTTCTACGACAGCACAGGTATGACTATCTTGATTCTGTCTTAAATTTGTCATGGATGTACATGCATGACAGAAAACGCGACCTACTGTGACAAACACGTATCATCACGGAAGTGTATTTTTTTTGTAGTTCATGTACCCCTTTTTTATGTCTTTAGCTTACCATGCTGGGGGCGCCCCTCGGGCTGCATCATTCCCAAGCCGCTCGGGCCTGACCCAGTGGCATGTATCTCCCCTGCGTTTACTTGAGCCAGTTTGCCTTCCATGCTTAATCTATCTATGACTATCACCTGCTTGATTGTCACCTACCATGGGAGCAACGCGCCCATCGTCTTTCTTCAGGACCCTTCACGTGAGAAGGTTAGGCACAACATCTGTGCTCGGGCCTGTCCCTGCAGCATCGATTAATCCAATGGCTGAGCTCTGTCTGGCGGGCCGGTCCCGTTCACGGCACCTCCTGGGGCCGTTGGTGCTTGGCCTACTCACGCGATAACCTCAGGAGATTCGTTCGGCACAGGTTGTCTAACCACCTCGCAGGACCACCACAGCAAACAAGAGTCAAGACCAGGCGCATCCCGCCTTGAGGTAGGGCCTCGTGAGTCCTGCGCTGGCTCATGAGTGCCCAGACACACCTCGTCTAGCCCTGCCTTGCAAGCCACGTGTCAGGGCAGGGCTGTACACACCCCGGGGGCTCTTCGCAGTAGGGAGTCCCCTCCCACGTACTAGTGGAAGCACCATCCTCCGCGCTGGCCATCGACACTGCCGAGGAGCAGCTATGCCCATGCAAGTGCAGAAGCACTACGCTCCTCACTGGTGATAAACAACTGAGGGCGGCCTCACGGCCGTATCAACTTCAGGGAGCCCTTGAGCTCAGTGTCCGGCCTCACCGCAACACCTCCCCTCGGGAGAGTCGCGCGAGGGGGCTGGGCACGGGGGCTACGCTCGGGTCACGTCCAAGCGTACGCCGCCCAACCAGGTCCCCCGGACCTGGTCGTCACGCCCCCCTCCTGAGCCGAGCCTCGGCGAGGGCAAAGGTATGAAGGTTGTTTGCATGTCAAGGGGGACTCCCGAGCATCGCGACTCAGGAACCTCACTGGTCGCGTAGCCCCTCACTCCTTGGTCTCGTCCTGGTCTCTGGACAACGCAATAGCGGCTGAGGTATGCGCGCGGCCGGGCCCTGCCGACGTAGAACACTAAACCTATCCTCGCGTCTCCTTCCTATAAGCTGTTTTCGCGTCAAGGGGGACTCTTGAGCATCGCGACTCAGGAGCCTAACTGGTCACGTAGCCCCTCACCCCTTGGTCCCGTCCTGGTCTCCGGACGACCCAACGGCGGCCGAGGTATGCGCGGGGCCGGGCCCTGCCGACGTAGAACGTAAAGCAAATAGGAAGAAAATCGCAAAATCTCAAAAGCAAATATTACAAGACATATTGTTCTCTCAAATATCAAACACAAGTTCAAATGCCTCCACGAGGCATGATGCATGTTGTAGGAGTAAAACAGGAAAGCAACCGCAAGTGAATCATCCCTGGGCACCGCCGACGCCCGCAAGGGGTGTTCCTTCCTTGGTGGCGTCGCCTTCGCCTTTACCACCAGCCGGAGTCGCAGGATCGGTAGCACCGCCGGTCGAAGGTGCGAGAGCGAAGGCGTGGAACTTCTTCAGCAGGGCCTCCACCTGGCCCTTCACGGCTGCGGCAGGAGCCGCACAGTGCTCGTCGTCCACAGGCTCCAGCAGCTCGTCAAGGTGGGCATCGGGATCGTGAAGATGGAGGTGGATGAAGACATGCGTCAGCGCGGCTGAGGAAAGAATGCGGGCTTCTTCCTCTGCCATGGGACCAATGTCGATCACGACTTCCTCGAGTGCGTCAACCAAGTAGGGAAGCAGCTGGGCGGGCATCGGCCTCGTCGTCATCTGGCAGGGTGCGGAGGATGTCGGCCTTGCTCAAGGGTAAAGTCTCCCCCATCCCTTCAGGGGTCACCTCCTCCTCCTCCTCCTCCTCTTCCTCCCCGCGGGACTCACCAGATGACAGCTCCACCGGCGTCGGCGCCATAGGGGCACCGGTGGGCGCCGACGGCACCAGCCCGCGCCCGTCAAAGGTCGGCCTGGCGGCCATGATCTGCGCCCCTTCCTTGCGGCGGAACAAGGGAATGAAGACGCTCAGCGGGTACTCCTGGTCGTCCCCGACCAGGAGGCGGAGAGCCGCAGCCAGCACACCGTCAGGCAAGGATTCCGAGCTCAGGCGAACCTTGTCCTCTTCGTCCCCAAGACTCCACAAGGGGCGCGTACGCGCTTGAAGCGGGGCCACGCGCAGCATCTGGAATTCCCTCAGGAGCATGGCCCCTATCACGTTTGCCGCCCTCGCGTTGCCCGGCTTCAGGTCGGCGTTCATCTGCTCGAGCACCAACGTCGCCTACTCGTCAGTGAGCTTCACGCAAGACCACCCCTTGTCGGACTGGGGCATCTTCGTTGGCAGCACCAAGCATGGGTGGACGGACTTGGCGTCCATCATGACCCACTTGCTCCTAAAACCGTCGGCTTTCTTCCCAGTCTTCGAGATTGAGTTGGCCTTGCTGGCCGCAATGAAGTTGGCACACCCGGCGGTATGACCCTCGTTGATGCGGAGGAAGAAGAAGTGGCGTAGCAGAGCCACGGACGGCATCACGCCGAGATACGCTTCGCAGTAGAAGGCGAAGATCGACAAGAGAAGGATAGAGTTGCGATGAAGATGCAACACCTGCAGCCCGTAGTGGCCGAGGACCTCATAGAAGAAGTCAGAGAAGGGGGGAACCAGCCCCGCAACGATGCTACTCATGAAGAACGGGAAGAAGGTGCTTCCCTCGGGCTCCGGCACGTCAGAGCCGGCCTGGAGCTTAGTCTTCCCCCTCTCGTTGCTTTCCCCCGCCGTTAGCAAGGGCGTGGCGGCAAGGCTCTTCTCCGAGACGTTGGGCGCATCGAGAGCTGGCTCGTACCAAGCCGGCGACGAGGCAGGCTTGACCTTCCGGGGCGCCATTGGTCGCTGATGCAGAAGGGGGATGGGAGCAGATCTGGAGATTTCGGAAGCAGGGAGCAAGAAAGGGGATCTGGAGCAAGGCAAAAGGAAGCAATGAAGGCAAGCGCTATCTCTGCCAGCCTTTTGACAGTCGGGCAGCTGCCGAGGCAGCGTGGGGAAGCGGATACGC
This sequence comes from Aegilops tauschii subsp. strangulata, assembly GCF_002575655.3. NCBI lineage: Eukaryota > Viridiplantae > Streptophyta > Magnoliopsida > Poales > Poaceae > Aegilops > Aegilops tauschii. Next base: position 154,365,885 of record NC_053036.3, read on the forward strand.
CCACGTCCAATCAACCGCCATGCGTCGACCAAGGCCGCAGGCTATTGGGGCCCGCGGCGCTCCGCACTTGCCCTTTGGCTTCGCCTCGAAGCCAATTCCGAGCGCGCCTTGGGCCCAGGGGCTACTGTCGGCGTTCTGGGAACGGGGGTCCCTAGATTTGCCTGCCTGCGGCCCACGGCGTGGCTCTACGAGCGGGCCCGTACGGCCGATCTTCACCAACAAGCATTCAAGACCCTCGCGAGGGGCCAAGCCTCGTGAGGCGGACAACACAAGACCTCCTCAGGAGTGGCCTCGCCAGGCTGGCTCGCGAGGGGCGGAGAGATCAAGGCAAGGCAAACCTCGCGAGGTTCTTATGACGCAAGTCGTGATGATCGAGACCAGGCAGGCGCCAGTGCGCACAGTGTCCTTGCTTACTCTTTGGTGCTAAGGAGGCAAGCGCAGGCGAGGAGTACCGAGGCGTCAAGCAAAGGTTTCCATATCGGTGCAACGAGACCAAGACCAGCAGGACGGCAAGATGGAGGTCACCGTGGAGCCCAAGGCGGCGTCACCACCAGAACCTCTGGCAGGCAAAGACCACCTTTAGTCAGGATAGCTTGTACTAGTTGTCCCCTTTCAAATTGGCCGTTGTTGGCTCCCTTCCGGCTCAATATTTGGGAAGAGGACCAGGGCCCTATAAACACTACTGGAATCAGCTACTTTGCCATCTGCCAGCTCTTTGCCATCAGCTAGCAGACGCCAAAGAAGCTCTTTGCCATTAGCTAGCAGACGACAAAGAAGCTCTTTGCCATCAGCTACCCAAAAGCAGATGGCAAATAACTGGCTGATGGCAAAGACTTTCTTTGCCATCAGCCAGTTCTTTGTCGTCCGCTAGCTGACGGCAAAGATTCTTTGCCATCGGCTAGCAGACGGCAAAGAGGGAGGGGGCCCCACTGACGAGCTGCTTAAAAAAAACTTAACGGCCCCCCTCTTTGCCGTCTGCTAGCAGACGACAAAGAGCAAAAAAGCGGACGGCAAAGGGGCGGACGGCAAAGATTTAACATATCTAACGGCCGCGCCCCACCCCGCCCCTCTCTCTCTGTTTCTCTCCCTGCTCTTCACACGCGCGCCGCCGCCCCCACCACTCGCCGCCGCCCGGTCGCCCCACCACCCCGCCGCCCCACCGGCCCCTGCCCCGTCGCCACTGCCGCTCGGCGCCGTCGCCCCACCACCCGGCGCCCCACCGGCCGCCCGCCCCGTCGCCCCCGCCGCCGCGCCCCGGCCCCCCCGCGCCCCACCGCCCCGGGCCCGGCGCCGCCGCCCCAGGCCGCCCCGCCCCCTCCTCCATCGGCCACCTCCTCCACCGGCCCTGCCCCAGGTGAGCTCTACCTCCTGTTTTTTTCCTTTTTTTTCTTCTGTTTTTTTAGTTTTAGGTTTATGTTTAGTTTAGATTTAGTTTGTTAGTTTTAGGTTTAGTTTTAGTTTTAGGTTTAGTTTTAGTTTAGTTTTAGTTTTAGATTTAGTTTTTTCCTTTTTTTCTGTTTTTTTAGTTTTAGGTTTATGTTTAGTTTAGATTTAGTTTTAGTTTTAGTTTTAGATTTAGGTTTAGTTTTAGGTTTAGTTTAGTTTTAGGAAAGAAGAAGAAGAAAAAAAAAGAGGAGAGGAGGAGAAGAAGAAGAGGAAAAAGGAAAGGAAGAAGAAGAAGAGGAGGAGGAGAAGAAAAAAGAAGAAGAGGAAGAAGAAGAAGCAAAAAGAGGAGAGGAGGAGAAGAAGAAGAGGAAAAAGGAAAGGAGGAAGAAGAAGAAGAAGAAGAAGAAGGAAAAAAGGAAGAAAAGGAAGAAAAGGAAGAAGAGGAAGAAGAAGAAAAGGAAAAAACCCCGACCCGACACGGCACCCCGACCCCGACCCGGCACCCCGACACGACACCCCGACCCCGCCCGACCCCGACCCCGACACCCCGACCCCGAGCCTGACCCGACACCCCGACCCCGACCCCGACACCGACGTGGCACCCCGACCCCGACCCGGCACCCCGACCCGACACCCCGACCCCGACACGGCACCCCGACACCAACACGACACCCCGACCCCCGACACCTCCCGAAAAGGTGTTCTTTGGCCATCCAGAGGCCGACGGGGTCATATATTTGTGAATTATTAGTTAGGTCATATATTTTTCGATTTTGTTATGAAAAACATCATATATAATTGTGTTGATCGGGTAGTTTTAAATGTGCAGTTGTTTCATCGCTGCGAGGTTTGGTGTTCGACGACCTCGCCGTGCGTTTGACGAGCTCTGCCCCTTCGTTCGTGGGTGAGCACAAATGACATGTCCTCCTCCCCCATTAATTATTTGATCTATTCCGATGAAACTTGATAGCTAGCTATATATGTGTCTTGAATCATCAGTATGCGTAACCAATATGTGTCTCCCGTTCAAAAGCGTCATAGTTATAAATATGCATGCATTTGCATATTTATAACCTTGATTCTTTCGAATTGTCCAACGCTATCCATGGACAGCCCGAGTATGTTTAGATTCGGTTCGTTTTCCCATATGCTTTGCTCCGGATCCGACGCATAAATTTCATTAGTGCCTCCCCTATTGTTCTCCGGGTACACATCCTCTCTGTTTATTGCAGAGACGTGTATCAGGAGAACAGCGGGGAGGTGCTGCCGAAATTTTGCATAGGATCCGGAGCATAGCATGGGAAGATGAACCCAATCTAAACATACTCGGGTGGGATTAGGACCTATCATTACCTATTAGAGTGTAGGTTGCATGGACGTAATAAAATTGACAAAGTAGATCAACTGATGAATATATACATGGTGAATTATATATATATATATATATATATTTGTTGTGTGTCTAGTAGCTCTGAAAGTCAAGATGAGTGATCGTGCGTGGATGTACACCGGTCACACTGGTCAGAACAAATGGAGCACTGAATGGTTCACAAAAACCAAGGGGTTTGTGTGAGCCGCATTTGCAAATGGCCAGAGGAAAACCTGGTGCCCCTGTTTACGGTGCGGCAATTGGCAAAAGACGACAGAGGCTGAAATGGGCAAACACCTGCAGAAGAGTGGATTTACGCCCGATTATACGGTGTGGACATTTCATGGTGAGTCTGCCCAACGTGACCGAGCTGAGGTGGATCATCGTCGCACCGACGAGCATGGTACCGGGATGGAAAACATGGTGCAAGACTTCGATGATGCTCGGGATTCGGACGAGGAGATGGAGGAATCTGCAAAGGCCTTCAATGAAATGTTGGAGTCTTCAAAACGTCCGCTCCATGAGCACACTGAACTTTGTCAGTTGGATGCCATCTCTCAAGTAATGGCTCTGAAGGCTCAGTTCAACTTGGGCCGAGAATGCTACGATGCAATGACGACAGTATTTGGACGCTTTCTACCCAAAGGCCATGTAATGCCTGCAAACCTGTACCTGTCGGACAAAATCCTCCGTGCACTGAAGATGCCCTATGATAAGATACATGCTTGTGAGAAAGGATGTGTCTTGTTTAGGCTTGACTATGCGGACTTGAACTATTGTCCCATCTGCAAGTCTTCCAGGTATGTTGTGGTAGACAACGGTATGGGTGAGAAGACACAGACCAAAATCCCCGTTAGTGTTCTTCAGTATATGCCAATCGTACCAAGACTTCAACGTCTTTTCATGGTCGAAGAGACGGCCAGACAGATGACATGGCACAAAATGGGCGAAAGAGCCGAACTAGATGCAGATGGGAATCTGATGATTGTACACACATCGGATGGTGTTGCATGGAAAAAGTTTGATGAATTACATGGTGACAAAGCGGCAGATCCGAGGCATCCTCGAGTCGGCATCAGCACGGATGGGTTCAGTGTGTTTGGTATGATGGCAGCCCAATACAGTTGTTGGCCCGTATTTGTCTTTCCACTCAATCTCTCCCCCCCGGACAGATTATGCAAAGAAAGAACATTTTCCTGACGTTGATAATTCCAGGGCCCAACTATCTGGGGAAAAATATGAATGTGTACATGCAGCCGCTTAAGGACGAATTGCAAGAAGCCTGGGATAATGGGTTCAAGACATACGACGCCTATAGCAAACGGAACTTCATAATGCGTGTCTGGTACATGTACTCGACACATGACTTGCCGGCGTATGCGCTATTCATTGGCTGGTGTGTGCATGGAAGGTTCCCGTGCCCCACATGCAAGGGAGCTCTTGAGTTTCGTTGGCTTCAGGCCGGTCGCAAGTTTTCTTGCTTCGACATGCATAGACAGTTCCTGAATCCTCGCCATAAGTTCAGGAAAGACAAGAAGAACTTCATCAGAGGTAGAGTTGTCAAAAACTCTGCACCACCTGCATTGACAGGCCAACAGACCCTGGATCAGTTAAACGCTCTCGAGCCAGATCCAGAGCGTCCAGGGTACTTCAAGGGGTATAATTCTAAGCACGCCTGGACTCACAAAACATGCTTATGGGATCTGCCTTACTTCAAGGGGTATAATTCTAAGCACGCCTGGACTCACAAAACATGCTTATGGGATCTGCCTTACTTCAAAGACCTCCTTTGCCCACACAACATCGACGTGATGCACACTGAGAAGAATATCGCCGAGGCACTTTTTGGTACAATATTGTTCGGCATAGATGGGAAGTCAAAGGATAATACTAAGGCTAGAGTCGATCTGGAGGCGCTATGTGATAGGCCGTTACAAAACATGAAAGAACCGAAAGGAAAGCAGAACTGGACGAAGCCAAAGGCATGGTTCAATCTTGGAAGGCCAGCTATGAGGGAAATTATCTTGTGGGTGAAAATGCAGTTGATGTTCCCCGATGGGTATGCAGCGAATCTAAAGAGGGGAGCCAGTCTTGATAAATTGAAGATATTTGGTCTCAAGAGTCATGATTGGCACATATGGATTGAGCGGGTAATGCCGGTGATGTTGCGTGGCTTCATCCCTGAGGATGAATGGCTAGTACTGGCAGAACTCAGCTATTTCTTCCGTGTTCTTTGTGCGAAAGAACTATCGCCTGGCGTGCTAGAAGAAATGGAAGAGTTGGCGCCGGAGTTGATCTGCAAGTTAGAGAAGATCTTTCCACCGGGCTTCTTTAATCCAATGCAACATTTGATTTTGCATCTCCTGACCGAGGCAAGATTGGGGGGCCCATGCAAAATCGTTGGTGCTACCCAACTGAGAGGATGCAGAAGACACTTCGACAAAAATGTAAAAATAAACGTAGAATTGAAGCATCGATGGCTGAGGCATTCATCACTGAGGAGGCGGCAAACTTCGTGACAGCACACTACGAAGCCAAAAATCGTCATTTGCATAATCCGAAGCCTCGGTACAATGCTGACGACCCTAAAAAGGGTGGATCCAACCTCAGCCTATTCAAAGGGAATCTCGCACCAGCCAGTGTTTCAAATCCAGTATCTTTGGATAACGAACAATGGCAGACCATTTCGTTGTATATCTTCAACAACCTGATAGAAGTGCGGCCGTACATCGAGTAAGTTCTCGGCACATAGTTTCGCAACTTCTATTTCCTTTGAACTGTTCTTATTCCTGGATATTTCATACAGTCGATACGTCTCCTTATTCTCGTATGGAGCGGTGATCCAAAAGGATTCTGTCGAAGAGTATGAGCTTCTCGCAAAGCAAGGAGGTGGCTATCCCGGTTTCATCTCTTGGTTCAAACAAACGGTAATTTCTATTAGACAATTTCATTTCATTCGCAAATTTGTGCGTAATGCAACAATCCTTTCATATTAAACTTGTAGGCTAATTCAGAGTCTATGGACGCCGAATTGAGACAAGTCGCTAATGGTTTTGACTATAAGGTCCGTTCATTTGACAAATACGACATCAACGGGTATCGCTTTCGTACCTATGGCAAAGAGCTATCTATGGCCGACCGAAAGTCTACAAATTGTTGTGTATCTGCTATCGGCGAAGGAGGTATCGAGTATTATGGGAGAGTTGAAGCAATTTATGAACTTCTATTCTATGGTGAAAACCCACCGAATGTCGTAGTTTTCAAATGTTATTGGTTTCAGCCGAAGGAGACTAGAAGGACTCATGAACATATAGGGCTAGTTGAAATCAACCAAAGCACCCAATTAGATGTTCCTGATGTCTATATTACGGCTCAACAGGCGACCCAAGTATTCTATCTATCGTGGGCCTGCCAAACTAATCCAAATCTGAAAGGTTGGGATGTCGTTTATGAAGTGCCGCCACGTGCTAGACTATCTCCCCCAAAGGAAGAGGATTATGAACCTCACATTAACCCAGACACATATGAAGGAGAATTCTTCCAAGAGACATGTCTTTCCAAAAAGCGTTTCAAGAACCGCTATACTTCACCCCAAAACATTGAAGTAGACAGCGACAGTGAATCCGACATCACCCCAGAGGAGGAACAAGAAGAGCCGGAACAAGAAGAGGTTACTGCTGCGGATGACCTGTCATTGCTTGACCGATTACGTCAAGGTGGCCTTCCACATGTTGATGCCACTGAACCCTATGAGCCCGTTATTGATTATAGTGATAATGATGATTATGCATTTATTGATGATACTGATCGAGATTATTAGTAGTGTCAGGTATTAAATTATTTTATGTTGTACTTGATGATGATACACTTAAGTGATACACATATTATTATTCATGTCGGTCTTTTTTTTATGTTGTACTAATTTCGTTTACTGTTTGTCATGGCAGGTGTTGAAAGATGGTGGGCGCTGGTCGGGAGCGCGCCAAGGCCCCTTCTTCGTAGGCGCGTGGTCTGACGTCTTCCATTCTAGACGCACCTCTCCGCCGAGCGTTGCTGGATAGTATGGCGACACCGCCGGGCCCTTCTTCGTCGACCGTGGTGCCCAGCAGGGGACGAGGTAGGAAGAGAGGAGGTGGGGCACGTGGTCGCGGGAGAGGAGGTAGGGTGACTGCTACGACGCCTTCCTCGCCGCCACCCCGAGCTGTTTCACCCGAGCACGTGACTGCTAGGGTGGACTCGTCCGAGGAGGAGGCTACACGGACTCCGGTCCACGAGCCTCCGGTCCACGGGTCTTGGGCCCACGAGCCTCGGGTCAACTGGCCTTCGGCCCACGAGACCCCGGAGGAGCAGACGTCCGGATGGGGTACCTGGCCGGATCAGCCCGAGGAGCCGAGTGGCCATGCTGATGATGGTGGGGAGCCGACTGATATTGAGGAGGAGGGGGGCACCGTCTACCAGCGTGGTGCTACATGGCTCCCGTCCGTACAGGCGACCCGCGAGCAGAGGTGGTTGATTTTCCCTGATGGGGAGAGGTACGTAAGTGCATTTAATATTTTTGTACCTTCTGCATTCATGTTTCTTCAAATAACTAATGCGTTGGCCTTGTCATGCTGCAGGGGTTGGGACCACCATCATAGTGTCCGCCGGCCCAACTCCGTCCTTGGAGTTCTTTGCCAGCAAAACTTCCCGGGGTTTGTCACGTTGCCTGGTGAGGGTCGGCTTCCAGAGCTTGGATTGAGCTGGGAGCACTACTTGCCTGCCCCGGCCCCGCCGGATGAGATTATCGACGGTGTCTTGTGCGACACGAGGGCAGACATGGTGATCATAAAGTTCTGGGTAATTTCTCCTTTACACATTTAAAAATCTTCAACTAGCTAGTTATTAATTGTACTAATCAATATTGTCTCATTTGATTGCAGACATTCTACAGGTGTGAGGAGGGATACGAGGAGGACGCGGCACATGTTATCGAGAACGTCTGCAAGCGCCTACTACAGAACTTACGGCACGAGGCCCGGGTGCAGGCTGTTCGAGACTACAAAGCCTTGCGTGGTATCAAGAAGACCAAGCCGGCGTGCCGCGATAAGTTCTTGAGTAAGGAGCAGTACATGAAGGTAATTCTTAAGGCCTTCTACTTAAGTTCCTTCATTTAGTAATTCTTAGCCGTAGCGCTCAAGTTTCTATTTGCTAACTTAGGCGCCTCCGAGATGGTGTGCGGATCGGATGGATTGTTGGGAGGTGTTGGTCAATGAGTGGTGCTCAAAAGAATGGCTAGCCCTCCACAACAAGGCCAAGGACAAACGTGCCCAAATGGAAGGTGTGCCACACCATCAAGGCAGCTCCAACTTATATCAGTTCGGGCGGAACCGGGTATGTGGTTTGCTTCATGATTCATGCAATGCATTCATCATGCTAGCTTGAGCCCTTTAATTACTAATTTACATTGTTTCTCTCTTTCAGGCACGCCACAATAAGGTGGATAAGGTGCCAGAGGTGTACGACCTGTATGCCATGGCCCACACTGTCTCTTTCAAGAAAGTCAAGGCTTTCTCTCAGTCTGACCTCGATGATGCAAACAACTTCACCAACATCTCCTCCCACAACAAGCTCGTGAGATATAGAGATGAGGGGAAGGCGAGGAAAGGGGAGGACTTTAACCCGAGCCAGGGTCCCATTGATCCAGAGCTGGTGATGATATCTGGTGGCGGGAGGTCCCATGGCTCCATAGCCATTGGAGATGGACTTATCCGTTGTCCTAGCACTCTCCCGGAGATCAAGGCGCGCCAGTCGAGCTCCGCTCCTGAGATAAGGCCTCGTGAACGGCCAGTGCAACTCGCCATCAAGGTTAGTGATACGTACTCAGCTATCTTTCTCCATTACATTGTGTGCGCTTCCATCAATGATTACAAATGGTCATGTGAGTGGTGTTGCAGGCTGCTATACAGAGTGAGAGAGATAGAACGGAGAAACTTCTGGCGGAGGCGGCGGAGAGGCAGCGGGAGTTGGAGGAGAGGACGAGAAAGATGATGGAGGAGGAGAGGGCACGGAATGACATGCAGGCAAGGGCCATGTACGAGCTCCTTGTGGTAAGTTTTTTCTGCAGATTACTTGCTAGTCTTAACATTTGAGTCTCATTACTAACTAGTATGACTCTGTTGTGAAAACCAAATGTGCAGTCTGTGTGCGAGAAGTCCGGTCAGACAGCTCCGCCGATGCCAGTGATTGCTCCTGGGAGCACGCTGAGTTTAATTTGAATGGACATTACTTGCTAGTCTTAACATTTGAGTGTCATAATGCTAACGAGACATTGGAAATGATCTTTGGTGCAGCTTAACTCCAGAAACCCATCGCACGATCCTTCTCCAGCTAGCGGCACTAGCCAGCCTGCTCGTACACCTCCCTGATCACGGTAAGTTTCTCTAGTGTTTTGCTTAACAAATGCATAAAGACCTAGACTTAGCTTTATTTCCTCCAATATGCTTACCATAATGACCTAGAGTTAGCTTCTTTTCCTCCAAAATGACTTAATAAGCTTACTGACCTCATAAACCATCCATTTTACCTAAGTTAGCTCTAAAACGATATGTACTTAGCTTACTTATGTCAAAAATTGCATAATTAGCTCATAAACGACCCATTTCACCTAGGTTAACTCATAAACGACCCATTTCACCTAGGTTATCTCATAAACGACCCATTTCACCTAGGTTAGCTCATAAACGACCTATTTCACCTAGGTTAGCTCATAAACGACCCATTTCACCTAGGTTAGCTCATAAACGATCCATTTCACCTAGGTTAGCTCATAAACGATCCATTTCACCTAACTTAGCTCCAAAAGATCCATTTCACCTAGGTTAGCTCATAAACGACCCATTTCAAGTAGCTTAGCTGATAAACGACCCATTTCACCTAGGTTAGCTCATAAACGACCCATTTCACCTAGGTTAGCTCATAAACGACCCATTTCACCTAGTTTAGCTCATAAACGACCCATTTCACCTAGGTTAGGTCATAAACGACCTATTTCACCTAGGTTAGCTCATAAACGACCCATTTCACCTAGGTTAGCTCATAAATGATCCATTTCACCTAGGTTAGCTCATAAACGATCCATTTCACCTAACTTAGCTCATAAACGATCCATTTCACCTAAGATAGCTCATAAACGATCCATTTCACCTAAGTTAGCTAATAAACGACCCATTTCACCTAAGTTAGCTCATAAACGATCCATTTCAACTAATTTAGCTCATAAATGATCCAGTTCACCAAATTAGCTAATAAATGGCATATACTTCTTCTTCTAGTCTTCTTCTTCTTCTATTCTTTTTCTTCTAGTCTAATTCTTCTTCTAGTCTTCTTTTTCTACTTTCTTATTTGTCATTTTGCAGGTTTCATTTACTTGACGGAAGCCAGCTTCCTATGATGGATTGCTTGTTTTTTCCTTTGATGCACTTCTTGTATTCTGCTCGCTTGCTATGATGGAATTAACTTGCTATGATGAAACTAGATTGCTATGATGAAACTTTGCATATTGTAATATGTATGGATCGATGGAACTATGTGCAACTTACTATGTATGTATGGATGGATATATATGTGCTGGATATTTATTATGTTGGATATATATGTGCTGGATATTTATTGTGAAAGAGTCCTGTGATATATTCGCTGTGATAATTGTTGGATATAAGAAAAACAAAATAAAAAGAGGCAGTGCAGGCTCTTTGCCGTCCGCGGCAGACGGCAAAGACACCTTTGCCATCGGTGGCAGACAACAAAGGGGGCACGTGGCGCCCACCTGTGCTTCCTGAGAGATGGGCCATTTGGCAAATTTGCCTACCGTGGCGGACGACAAAGCTAAGCTGCTGGCAAAGACTTTGCCTTTGCCGTCCGCCGTGGCAGACGGCAAAAAATAGCGGGCGCTGACGCATTGCTGACGTCAACTGGCGGACGGCAAAGAGGCGCTCAAATTTGCCGTCCGCTGGTGGACGGCAAAGGCCGCCGTTAGCCGCCTAACGGACTAACGCTGGCGGACGTCCAGTATTTTGCCGTCCGCCGCTGTAGGCAAAGGACTCTTTGTCGTCCGCCATAAAAAGCACACGGCAAAGGACCTGTTTGCCGACCCTGTCTTTGCCGTCCCTATTTGCCGCCGCCGCTGACGGCAAAGCTCTTTACCGTCCGCCGTCCGTGCCTTTGCCGTCCGCCGTGGCAGACGGCAAAATACTGGATTCCTGTAGTTAAATAGGGCTATCCACCACAGTAGGAGGCACCTCGTCTCGAACTCATCTAGGTCATCCTCACACCCACCAAGCACAAGAACACCTCACCTCAGGAGGCTGTTCTTCCCCTTGTACTGTTTATCCTTAGCCCGAGAGGCAATCCACCACTCCACACTGGAGTAGGGTATTACACCACAACAGTGGCCCGAACCAGTATAAATCTTATGTCTCTTGTGTTGCGAGTTCGTCGAGCTAAGCTTAGAGATCCCGGTGAGGCTGAGGGCGTGATTTGGTAGGGGGAGATCTTCGTGCGCACCCTAGTGTTCGAACCTTGAGGGTTTTGCCGGAACCCGAGATCCGACAGTATTTGGCGGATAAGAAGAATGGTTCTTCCGGTAAAGGTATAATTTTTATACAAAGTTAATGTTATTCTACTTGTAAAATTTCTGTATGTCATGAGTATTTGATACTGATCAGTTGCTCTGATTTTGCGAACCGATACAGGGACTACAGAGAGCTCACAAAGAGACAAGAAATGAAGTCATGATACAAGTCAGGAATGGTGATGGGATCACTGCTCAGAGACCATCAAAGTCATCTCTTTAGTTTATCTTCAAGATTTATCTTAGAACTGAAATAATAGTTACTTTGCTTCGGAGTTATGGAATGCATTGTCCTATGGGTTGCGCGATGGATATTCTTATAAGTTCTAAATAATAGGTGTTCGGATGATTATGAGAATATGGTTTTAAATTAAACCTCTATTACGTGATGGTTTATTCATGATGAATCTTGAAGTCTATGACCTGTAACATTAAAGCTAAACATCTTAAGAAGACTGATGAAACCACTTTTTTGTGTGACACTCTGTCGGCGTTCTGGGAACGGGGGTACCCAGACTTGCCTGCCTACGGCCCATGGCGTGGCTCCATCGATGGCCTGGTACGGCCCATCTTCAGCACCAACAAGTCAAGACCCTCGCGAGGGGCCAAGCCTCGCGAGGCGGACGACACCAAGACCGCCAGAAGGAGCGGCCTCCTCAGGCTGGCTCCCGAGGAACGGAGATTTCTATGCAAGCCTCACCTCGCGAGGTTCAGATGACGTGAGCCATGACGACCATGGCCAGGCGGGCGCCAGCGGGCGCAGGATAGCAGTTTCCTCTTTGCTGTTAAGGAGGCAAGCGCAGGCGCGGAGTCCCGAGGAATCAACCAAAGGTTTTCGTTCCCATGCAACGAGACCAAGACCGCCAGGACGGCAAGACGGGGGTCATTTCCGAGCCCACCACGGCGTCATGACCAGAGGCTTTGCAGGCGAAGACTACTTTTGTCAGGATAACATGTACTAGTTGTTTCCCTTCGAATTTGTCCGTTGTGGGATCCCTTCTCGCCTCCATTTCGGGGGAAGAGGACCAAGGCCACTATAAATAGGACCTAGCCACCACTGTAGAAGGGGATCGGATCCATTCCATCCTTGCACTGACCAGCTCACTCGAGCACAAGAACACACACTACAAAAAAAAGACACATCCGTGACATTTTGGGCCGAACGAAATTTTTTTCTGTCATACATTTGACACTTCTATGACGATAATTGTGACAAAACCCGGTATCATCATAGATGTGGTGGGCTCCTACTTCTATGACAAAAAATCATGACAGAAAATGGGCTTTTCGTCCTGCGCGGGCCGGAGACGCAGCTGCATGACATTCTTTGGGTCGTCCATGACGGAAAAAACCGTGGTAGAAGCGAGGGGGAGGAAAATTTCGAGGAGTTCCCGGTTACGGTGGGAGGTCGGGGGCCGAGCGATGCGCGTTTCTATCATACATGTACGCGCATGTGTGAGGCGTTGGCTCTAACTGAACCCGAGCGAGGCGTTGGGCTCTAACTGAACCCGAGCGATTGCACTGCAGGCTACGCGTTACTGAACCCGAGCGATCGATCGATGGCTGTTAACTGAACCCGATCGAGCGATTCCTTCGCTACTGCTGCTAACGGAAGCCGATCAATTGGATGAACAGTGAGCGTTGTGGGGGGGGTGGTTGGATGAAAAGTGAGCGGTGGCATTGCCTCTGGATGAACAGGACCCCGTGGTGTGGTAGAGGGCTGGATAAACAGTAGACGGTGGAGGGGTGCCCGTGGAGGGGTGGTTGAACAGGAGCCCGTCGTGTGGAGGGCTGGATGAACAGTAGATGGTGGAGGGGTGCCCGCGGAGGGGTGGTTGAACAGTAGCCGGTGGAGTATCGCGCGGTGGAGGCTGGATGAACAGGAGCCCGTGGAGGCTGGAGGAGGTTGACGGTAGCCCGTGGAGGCTGGAGGAGGTCGACGGTGGAGATGAACAGTATCCCGTGGAGTCCCGTTTTGCGGTACGCCACACCCCTCCCGATGAACAGGACCCCCATTTTGACCGTAGGAGGTCCATTTCGTCCGTTTTGCGGTACGCCACACCCCTCCCGATTAACAGGACCCCCGTTTCGACCATAGGAGGTCCGTTTTGCGGTACGCCACACCCCTCCCGATCAACAGGACCCCTGTTCCGAACGTACGAGGTCCGTTTCCTCCGTTTTGCCATACGCCACACCCCTAGCGATCAACAGGACCCCCGTTTCGACCGTAGGAGGTCCGTTTCCTCCGTTTTGCGGTACGCCACACTCCTCCCGATCAACATGACCCCCGTTTCGACCATAGGTGTTCCGTTTCCTCCGTTTTGCGGTACGCCACACCCCTCCCCATGAACACGACGCATTCCATTGCCTCCCCATGAACACGACGCATTTCGTTGCCTCCCCATGAACACGACGCATTCCGTTGCCTCCCATGCACACGACGACGACGCTGTTTCTCCGTTCAGACCCAGCCATGTACACGAGCCCTCGCCGTACGTATGCGCGAGTAGGCGTTCGAGACCCTGCCCGTATGTACGTATGTGGCCGTATTTTCTTTCTTGCACCCTGGCCGCTGTATGTACGTGTACATGCTACATGTGCGCCTCTACTACGACACGTACGCGCCTCTACTACGACACGTGCGCGCCTCTACATCGACTAGTATATATGTACGTACACGTTCGCGACCAGAATGACAACGCTACGTATGCTTCGACCAGGTGGGTCCCGACTGTCAGGCACTTCCTTGCCTGCGAAGATGTAGCAGGTGGGTCCCAGCAGTCAGGGGGGCAAATCGTTTTGGTTTTTTTTTCCCGGGCGCACTTCCTTGCGTGCGAAGATGTAGCTGGTGGGTCCCAGTAGTCAGAGGGAAACGTTTTTTTCGCGAAATACGGTGGCCCATCCGATGGGTCCCTGCTGTCAGGTGGAGGAATCATTATTTTCCGCGTAATAAGGAGGCACTTCCTTGCTGCCGCCGTGGACCCAGCTGTCAGCCTCTCCACGTACAGTCCACGTCCGATGGAAGTCGTTCCCTGACCACGCCGCGCCGAGAGCACCAGGGCGGTGGACGACGGCGAGGCCTAGGAAGGGGACGACACGGAGCCGGTGAAGACGCGGCAGTGGATGCCCACGCGGAGAGGAGTATGAGGGTTCACTCGTTTGGCTGCGGTGTGAGGCTGCCGTCGCCGCAGGGGCTGGCTAGCGGTGGGAATAGTAGGGGGCGGTGAAGCCTCTGCGGCAGCACAGCCGGCCACAGGAGGCAGGAGCAGGCGGCACGACCGGCGCTGCTTTGGGCGGCTGGAGCAAGAAGACCAGAGGTTGAAGAAGCACTACTGCCGTTGGACCGACATCGTACGGTCACTAGAGTTAGAATCGTTCATATTGACTAAGTTGACAAAGCCCTCCGTCCCCGTCAACTTAGTAGGCCCACAAGTCAGCCTCCCACCATGGTGGGTCCCAGCTAGCATGGGGAGTATTCATTTTTTTGTGCATAATAAGGAGGCACTTCTGGTGGGTCCGAGCTGACAGCGGGGGGAACGTTTTTTCGTGAAATACGGTGGCCCGTCCGGTGGGTCCCAGCAGTCAGGGGGGAAACGTTTTTTTCACGAAATAAGGTGGCCCGTCCGGTGGGTCCCCGCTGTGAGGTGGAGGAATAATTATTTTGCGCGTAATAAGCAGGCACTTCCTTGCGGCCGCCGTGGACCCAGCTGTCAGCCTCTCCACGTACAGTACTCTTCCGATGGAAGTCGGTCGTTGACCACGTTGACCACGCCGCGCCGAGAGCACCAGGGCGGTGGATGACGACGAGGCCTAGGAAGGGGATGACGCGGAGCCGGGGAAGACGCAACAGTGGAAGCCCGCGCGGAGAGGAGTACGAGGGTTCACTGGTTCGGCTGCGGTGTAAGGCTGTCGTCGTCGCAGAATAACAGGGGGTGTGGGTGAGTGGAGGGATGGCCTGGCCAGCGGTGGGAGTAGTATGGGGGCGGTGAGGCCTCCGCGGCAGCACAGTCGGCCACGGGAGGCAGGAGCAGGCAACACGACCGGCGCTGCTTTGGGGGGCTGGACCAAGAAGACCAGAGGTTGAACAAGCACTACGGCCGTTGGATGGACATCGTACGGTCACTGAAGCTAGAATCGTTTATATTGACTAAGTTGACAAAGCCCTTGGTACGCTCCAACTTAGTAGGCCCATAGGTCAGCCTCCGAAACAGTGCGCCCCAGATGTCAGGGGGAGGAATCATTTTTTGGGCGGCCGAAGCTAAGAATATCCGAGATTGAAGAAGAAGCACGACATCCGTTGGATAGACATCCAACGGCCACTGCTGCTAGAACCGTGTGTTGACTATAATAAGTTGACAAAGCCTTGCATACGCGTCAACTTATTTTTTTAGGGGACGCGTCACTTAGTAGGCCCACAAGTGTGTGGCAGAGAACTTATAGCCCATTTGCATTTTGTAAGAATGTACAACCCATTTTTGAATTCTAATGGAATTTACAAGAGCCCATTTACAGTTTGTTAAAAGTACAGCTCATTTTCTAGCTAGGACAACGATTAATAATTTCAACCAACCGTTGAAGACAGAATTCAATAAAATTTCCCACATTTTTATGGGATCCGAAATTTTTTTATCCCGAAATTTCTAGTCAGATTAAATATAAATTTGTATTACGTAAAAATCCAATGAAATATTGCACGTGCAACAATGAAAATTTAAGATTTTCAAAATCCATAAATAATATTTTATAAACTAATTTCGTGTTTGGTGCATTTTTTATAGTTACTGCCCAGTTTTTATAATTACATCCCATTTATTATTTTTTAAAGCCCATTTTCCTGTTAAGCCTAATGCATCCCTCCTAGGAAAGATTTGCAGCCCAGCGGGGCGGAGAATAACAAGTTGACCTTGCCTGGGTATTCCTCAAAAAGACGTATAGCTGGGCTAGCCATTTTCATCTTGAAAAAATTAGTATCTGGGCTGGATATCTGGCCTGGGCTAGACGGGCCACAGCCCGCCCAGTTATAACCCTGCTCTCCTCTGAACAACAACGAAATCATCGCCAAGAAAAACTCTGCAGTGCTCACGCCTCAAAAACACAAATACTCCTCGAGCTGCTTGGTCCCAGCTGTCGGCCGCACCTTGTGCAATTCTCTCATTTATATTGACTCCATAGGTTGACAATGGTGTGGGACTGTGATCTCAGGAAACCAGGAGAAAGCAAAAAAATATAGTTGTACATAATAAGGAGGCACTTGCGTACGTACGGCTATGGCCCTAGTGGGTCCCTAGTGTCATCCAGTCAAAATAAAGTCATCTCCTGAATCCTCATGTTCGTTGACGATGTAAACAATGCTCGGCGCCACGGCGAGCGCAACAACTCGAAGGACAACGGAGAGGGCCTCGCGGGCCCTACGGATGGTCTGATACAGCGCCCGCTGCTCGTTCAGGAAGCTAGGATCATCGGATACCTATGAGCACCTTCTAGAAACTGAGACGGCATGAAACGGTAAGGCCGCGCTTGGGAGCTCTGGTTTATTTCAAACCTGTATTAACATACAAGTGTAATTTACTCGTCATCAGAAACAACGCGTAAAATACAGGCGTAATGAAACCGAGGGCCCGAGGTCTGTAAGTAAAACCGGCGGGTTACGCGTGTAATCTGAGAGACCAGTGTATATTTTACGAGCACTGCTATATGGACGACATTACCAGACGATACATGCACGACGTGCGTATCATGCCATCCATGGGCAAGGCTGAAACAGCAGCTAACGGCTGGATTAGCAATTGTCCGAGTGTCGTTCATCGTTTTTATCGTGTCTGAAGTACTTCCGATATTTTACTAGTCGAAATAGACCAACCAAGCGCCTTCGCCCGAGACCATCTGCTTTAATTTACAAGCGTCAGTTTTACAAGCGGTTTTGGTTGGAAAACGACGATCCAATCACGGCCTAATATCATGAGTTGGTCGGAAGATCATATGGTTTCACGTCTAACCTACCCGACTTGTCGTATAGGCTATGAATGAAACATCAGACGATGAACTTCTTAAGCACGGAAACAACAGAAGAGGATGATCTTCTTAACAAGCAAATCACTCGCATTAGATCGACATGCAAAACAATACGAAGCATTATTCTCAGGAGGCACGACGAACAGCTCGTGATGCCGCATGCCACAACATTCCAAGCTCAACTTTGCAATCAAACACAAGGCCTGGCATTACATAGACAATATTCAGAACAAACTCTTAACATAGGAATATCTCAGTAGAGTAACTATTTACTTCTAAACTGAACACAGGAATAGGAAAAAACACTCGAAGCTGCTCACAGCAAGGGCGTCCCACTCAAAAATATTAAATGCATGTCTTCTGGCTAACATCAATGAGCAAATTTTGACAAGGTTTTCCAATTCCAATATATTAAACTAACGTCTTCTTGCTAACATCAATGATTAAACTTTGACAAGCTTTTCCCATTCAAAATATGTAATGCCTATGATGGTGGAGTCCTGTCGTAGCTTCTTGTACTTGTTTGGGCACCTTTTGCCCAGGGCACTCCACGTGTTGAAATTGCCAATGGTCTCTGCAGACTAGTCATGTCACCGGTGTCTAATAATACTCTGTAAAGCTTCTCGGTCATTCCTTCTGTAATGTAGCGCAAACAGTGACTGCTTCTTTCTGCAAAGTGGAATGACCAACTGGACCCAGTAATGCAGCAGTTTGCCTTGGACACATTGGCTCCTTTTGTGTAGTTCAACTAAAATCGGAGTCGGAATAAAACCGAGCTTTAATTTTGATATCCCTGTCAGCAACAAAAGGTATAAGGGAAACAATTACTAAGAAATAACTGTTGATGACTTGTACTCCCAGAAGAAAAGCATCTACTGATCTACTTTATCTTAATGGGAAACAAAGCAGGAGAGTAGCAATTCTCCATCAGTGTGAGTCATTCATATTGACTGAGACATTATCTTAACAAGGCCTTGTTTCAACATGTATAAAGAACGACAAAGCAGAAAAGTACCATTCCTAAAACAATGCAACTGATTCATTTTAACAGAGACATTATCTTAACAATACCTTGGTTAAACATGTAGAAAGAACTACAAAGCAGGATAGTACCATTCCTAACAAGTGTTGCAGTTTTGAACTAAGATTCAGTAGTTAACTAATTCTGAGAGTGGCATTGCTTAATTTTACTAGCGGCATTAGATTAATGAAAAGCATAAAAAGTTCCAGGGGAGAGTGGGCGCAACAACAGTATGTGCTTCCATCTACTTATAAAGGGGGTGATGCAGAGTTTGTTGTAACAAAGCAACAAGCATCATGTCTGGGTTGGTCCTATTTTTGTTCACTACTTAATGGGAAAAGATAGCAATACAATGGCTTCAATTCGACATTTATTTAAAACAGTACCAATACAAGTAGCACAACATCTCAAAGCACACTGCATAATCATGTGGATGAAGGCCTGTACTGACCTTTCATGAGACGGACAAGATAAAATACGAATCTGCCAACACGAATAGGAAATCCAATCTCGTTTTGTGCAGTTGCACTGAAATCAAGCAAAGTGTTTCACGTAGCGAAGCAAAATGTCGCAATAGCAACAAGTTGAATAGATATCCCTGTTTAAACAGTGGCAAAAAAGGAATCAATTACTGGCTGATAAAGGAGGATGAAACATGCGGCCACAAAAATGGTAATCCTGCCAATCCCTAACAAGTGTTGCAGTTTTGAAATAAGATTCAGTAGTTAATTCTGAGAGTGGCATCAACTACTGGCTTATAAAGGGGGTGATGTTGAATTTGTTGTAGCAAAGCAACAAGCATCATGTCTGGGTTGGTCCCATTTTTGTTCACTACTTAATGGGAAAAGGCAACAATACAATAGCTTCAATTCAACATTTATTTAAAATAGTACCAAAACAAGTAGCACAACATCTCAAAGCACACTGCACATCATGTGGTTGCGACCAAGATTTGAAACAACTAGCCACGAAGACTGGAAACAAATCTCGATCTCCTTTTGTGCAGTTCCACCAAAATTAAGCAAAGTCACCGGTGTGACATGCAAGTTGAACGGCACAAAACACTCTGAAAACATAAGTGTTTCGAGTAGCGAAGCAAAATGTCGCAATAGCAACAAGTTGAATCGATAGCCCTGTTTTAACAAAGGCAAAAAAGTAAACAATTACTTGCCGATAAAGGAGGATGAAACAAATGGTGACAGAAAGAAGCATCTAACGTATCTTGGATGGAAAACAAAGTAGGACAGTAGCATTGATTCATATTAATAGAGACATTCTCTTGAAACAACATTCGTTAAAAAATGTAATTTACTTTTAACAGTGGCATTGCTTCAATTTTCCGGCGGCATTCTTAGATTAACAATAGCAAAATAGCTGTATGGGACATGCGAGCACCATGTGCGTCCACACGTATAAATGGGTGATGCAGAGTATGTAGCCAAGCAGCATATATGCGCTGGTCCCATATTTGTTCTCATTGAACCTTCTTCTTATGTGAGGGTAGCAAATCTAGTCCTGCACAAACTATCCGACCCCCCAGTTTCTTTCCCTTTTCAACAAAGAGATCGGTTCCTTACAGATGTGTGTACTGGGTTACCCCCTTTTTCCCTTTTCGACCTCAAAGCGGCTGGATAGCCAGTCTATACTACTTTCCGCCCCTCCGTTCCTCATTGAACCATGTCCTAGATTCTTGCTCCAGCCTACCACACCCTTCTTTCCTCTTTGAACCAAGACCTAGATTCGACTACAGATAGAAAAAGATCCACATGCAGCTAGAGCAACGACGGTTTCAAAGAAACTTATACCTTAGGGTCGTCGGGATGTGGCAAGGCCTGCAGCGGGAGGCCGGCTCTGCCCACACTACGTACGGCAGCGAGGAAGAAGGGGTCGGTGGCCCTCCCACATAGGCGCTGGGTGAAAGAGAACAGCGCAGCCGGCAGTGGATTGCCTCCCTCGCCGAAGGCGATAGAGTGAACGCTGCACCTCCTCCCCTTCCCGGTGCGATGGGATACGGACGCCTCCTTCACCAGCTGTGAGGGGGTAGAGAGAGACAAGAGGCCAACACAGTCTTGTTTAGATCTGGTGAAGAGAGGGTGAGAGACTGTGAATATACCAAACCCTAGGAAATGAACGCTGAGCCTCCAGCGTGTAACATATATGGAGAGGGTGTGAGAGCGAGATGCGAGAAACTCTATCAAACAAGAGGCTATAATGGAGTAAAAAAATCTCTCCATAGCATTGGTTTTAAATAGAATACGCGCGTTCCCGGAAAAAAGAAACGAAAACTGGCGGACAATTTTTTAAGGGTCTGTCTAGGACACATCTATATGTGACATTGTTATGTCACATCTAAGTTGATGTCCACTCTGTTTGTGGTCTATTTTTTTTCCTAGTTTTTTTTGTTTCTTGTTGCTACATTATATACTTGTGGGAGCTTAGATGTGATATCCATAAATAACATCTAGATGTGAATTAGACAAACTGATTTTCTAACGTACCAAGAAAGAAAACTCGATCAAAAACACGCCCACGCTTCCAGGTCGCGAGAGTCGTCGCGCACACACAGATAGACATAGACATGCATATCTGTGTTTACGTAAAATTCCATTTTCATCTCCATCTCCAATCATATTTGTCCAACTGGCACATTATTTACGTTGTTAATTATATACGCAGCAATATTAACGTACAACATCTCTTGTTTGCGCATGTCCGGACCGCTGCCACGGCCGGTCCTGACCAACCCGGACCCTCTTCATCACCCGTGCGTGCTTCCCGCCCGAAACGGTCAGTGCCGCATTCATGCCCGGCCAGAGCGGACGCGACCTCTCACTGGTGCCGGCATTGAAGCGGCGCGCCGGCCGAGAGAGCGTCGCCCGCGCCGCTTCCGGGTGCACGCGGCTGCTCTGCGTTCAAAGGTCGCAATAGCCGGCTACAACATGCATGTAAAAAGTTCTTGGGAGTCCGTGCTACAGCTAGCTGTCCTCCCCCAACTCGTCAATCTCTTCCAGTAGTGCTAGTACTCCATGGCGCGATCCATCGACAAGCAGGCGGGAAAGTTATCGTATACTTGGTTTGCGGTGAGTGGCATGCCGAGCGGCCGTGTGGGGTCGAGCCATGGAGGAGGGTGAGACACGAACACGACAGACGTGATTTAAATGTTGGTTTTGCTCGATGGCGCGATCCAACAAAACGAAACGTTGGTTTCTCTCCGTTTCCATTTTTTCTCCAGAAAAACGGAAACTTTCCACTCCATTTTCATTCCTATTCCAAGGTTGCCCCGTTACAACATTCCATAAAATACAAAGGAAAACTAACACGCATGCTGATGCACCTCAATGATTCACAGATCATAGCCAATATTTACTTCACAACTAAAGAAAAAATTTGTGAGAGCGTGTACAAAAGAAAAACTACAGATGGGGTCACTACGACTTAAACCCTAAACCCTAAACATGATTTAATTTCCTGGCCAGGTAGAACCTGTCGAAGTAAAGACGGCTGGCACCCTCGGATCATACGATGCTTTTGTGCAGTTCCACTAAATTCGACCTGAGCATCCCTGATGGCAAAGATATTGAGGAAGTGTGATTAGAATAATAGTACTGGCACTAGTTCATGAGACATAAATGTTGGATAACGTAGCAATTTCAAAAAAATTCCTATGAACACGCAAGATCATGGTGATGCATAGCAACGAGAGGGGAGTGTGTTGTCCACGTACCCTTGTAGACCGAAAGCGGAAGCGTTAGCACAACGCGGTTGATGTAATCGTACGTCTTCACGATCCGACCGATCAAGTACCGAACGCACGGCACCTCCGAGTTCGGCACACGTTCAGCCCGATGACGTCCCTCGAACTCCGATCCAGCCGAGTGTTGAGGGAGAGTTTCGTCAGCACGACGGCGTGGTGACGATGATGATGTTCTACCGACGCAGGGCTTCGCCTAAGCACCGCTACAGTATTATCGAGGTGGACTATGGTGGAGGGGGGCACCGCACACGGCTAAAAGATCAAATCAATTGTTGTGTCTATGGGGTGTGTTGGGAAACGTAGTAATCAATTGTTCTACCGACGCAGGGCTTCACCTAAGCTTCGCCTACTCTTACCGGGAGTAGGACTCCCCCCCTTTCCATGCTGGACTAGGAGTGGAAGAGTGGAAGAGGTGGAGGGGAGGAAGGAAGGGGGCGCCGCCCCCTTCTCCTTGTCCTATTCGGACTGGGGGGGAAGGGGGGCGCGGCCCTGCCCTAGCTTCCTCTTCTCTCTTCCACCTAGGCCCACTAAGGCCCATTAAGTTACGGGGGGTTCCGGTAACCTCCCGGTACTCCGGAAAAATCCCGATTTCACCCGGAACACTTCCGATGTCCAAACATAGGCTTCCAATATATCAATCTTTATGTCTCGACCATTTCGAGACTCCTCGTCATGTCCATGATCACATCCGGGACTCCGAACAACCTTCGGTACATCAAAACATATAAACTCATAATATAACTGTCATCGTAACGTTAAGCGTGCGGACCCTACGGGTTCGAGATCTATGTAGACATGACCGAGACACCTCTCCGGTCAATAACCAATAGCGGAACCTGGATGCTCATATTGGTTCCCACATATTCTACGAAGATCTTTATCGGTCAGACCGCATAACAACATACGTTGTTCTCTTTGTCATCGGTATGTTACTTGCCCGAGATTCGATCGTCGGTATCTCGATACCTAGTTCAATCTCGTTACCGGCAAGTCTCTTTACTCATTTCGTAATACATCATCCCGCAACTAACTCATTAGTTACAATGCTTGCAAGGCTTATAGTGATGTGCATTACCGAGTGGGCCCAGAGATACCTCTCCGACAATCGGAGTGACAAATCCTAATCTCGAAATACGCCAACCCAACAAGTACCTTTGGAGACACCTGTAGAGCACCTTTATAATCACCCAGTTACGTTGTGACGTTTGGTAGCACACAAAGTGTTCCTCCGGTAAACGGGAGTTGCATAATCTCATAGTCATAGGAACATGTATAAGTCATGAAGAAAGCAATAGCAGCATACTAAACGATCGAGTGCTAAGCTAACGGAATGGGTCAAGTCAATCACGTCATTCTCCTAATGAGGTGATCCCGTTAATCAAATGACAACTCATGTCTATGGCTAGGAAACATAACCATCTTTGATTAACGAGCTAGTCAAGTAGAGGCATACTAGTGACACTCTGTTTGTCTATGTATTCACACATGTATTATGTTTCCGGTTAATACAATTCTAGCATGAATAATAAACATTTATTATGATATAAGGAAATAAATAATACTTTATTATTGCCTCTAGGGCATATTTCCTTCAGTCTCCCACTTGCACTAGAGTCAATAATCTAGTTCACATCGCCATGTGATTTAACATCAATAGTTCACATCACCATGTGATTAACACCCATAGTTCACATCGTCATGTGACAAACACCCAAAGGGTTTACTAGAGTCAGTAATCTAGTTCACATCGCTATGTGATTAACACCCAAAGAGTACTAAGGTGTGATCATGTTTTGCTTGTGAGATAATTTTAGTCAACGGGTCTGTCACATTCAGATCCGTAAGTATTTTGCAAATTTCTATGTCTACAATGGTCTGCACGGACCTACTCTAGCTAATTGCTCCCACTTTCAATATGTATCTAGACCGAGACTTAGAGTCATCTAGATTAGTGTCAAAACTTGCGTCGACGTAACCCTTTACGACGAACCTTTTTTGTCACCTCCATAATCAAGAAATATTTCCCTATTCCACTAAGGATAATTTTGACCGTTGTCCAGTGATCTACTCTTAGATCACTATTGTACTCCCTTGCCAAAATCAGCATAGGGTATACAATAGATCTGGTACACAGCATGGCATACTTTATAGAACCTATGGCCGAGGCATAGGGAATGACTTTCATTCTTTTTCTATCTTCTGCCGTGGTCGGGCTTTGAGTCTTACTCAATTTCACACCTTGTAACACATGCAAGAACTCTTTCTTTGACTGTTCCATTTTGAACTACTTCAAAATCTTGTCAAGGTATGTACTTTGTGAAAGTCCAATTAAGCGTCTTGATCTATCTCTATAGATCTTAATGCCTAATATATATGCAGCTTCACCGAGGTCTTTAATTGAAAAACTCTTATTCAAGTATCCCTTTATGCTATCCAGAAATTCTATATCATTTCCAATCAGCAATATGTCATCCACATATAATATCAGAAATGCTACTGAGCTCCCACTCACTTTCTTGTAAATACAGGCTTCTCCAAAAGTCTGTATAAAACCAAATGCTTTGATCACACTATCAAAGCGTTTATTCCAACTCCGAGAGGCTTGCACCAGTCCATAAATGAATCGCTGGAGCTTGCACACTTTGTTAGCTCCCTTTGGATCGACAAAACCTCCCGGTTGCATCATATACAACTCTTCTTCCAGAAATCCATTTTGGAATGCAGTTTTGACATCCATTTGCCAAATTTCATAATCATAAAATGCGGCAATTGCTAACATGATTCGGACAGACTTAAGCATCGCTACGGGTGAGAAGGTCTCATCGTAGTCAATCCCTTGAACTTGTCGAAAACCTTTCGCAACAAGTCGAGCTTTATAGACAGTAACATTACCGTCAGCGTCAGTCTTCTTCTTGAAGATCCATTTATTTTCAATGGCTTGCCGATCATCGGGCAAGTCAACCAAAGTCCATACTTTGTTCTCATACATGGATCCCATCTCGGATTTCATGGCTTCAAGCCATTTTGCGGAATCTGGGCTCACCATCGCTTCTTCATAGTTCGTAGGTTCGTCATGGTCTAGTAACATAACTTCCAGAACAGGATTACCATACCACTCTGGTGCGGATCTTAATCTAGTTGATCTACGAGGTTCAGTAATAACTTGATCTGAAGTTTCATGATCATTATCATTAACTTCCCCACTAATTGGTGTAGGTGTCGCAGAAACTGGTTTCTGTGATGATCTACTTTCCAATAAGGGAGCACGTACAGTTACCTCATCAAGTTCTACTTTCCTCCCACTCACTTCTTTCGAGAGAAACTCCTTCTCTAGAAAGGATCCATTCTTAGCAACGAATGTCTTGCCTTCGGATCTGTGATAGAAGGTGTACCCAACAGTTTCCTTTGGGTATCCTATGAAGACACATTTCTCCGATTTAGGTTCGAGCTTATCAGGTTGAAGTTTCTTCACATAAGCATCGCAACCCCAAACTTTAAGATACGACAACTTTGGTTTCTTGCCAAACCATAGTTCATAAGGTGTCGTTTCAACGGATTTTGATGGTGCCCTATTTAGAGTGAATGCAGCCGTCTCTAAAGCATAACCCCAAAACGATAGCGGTAAATCAGTAAGAGACATCATAGATCGCACCATATCTAGTAAAGTACGATTATGACGTTCGGACACACCATTACACCGTGGTGTTCCAGGTGGCGTGAGTAGTGAAACTATTTCACATTGTTTTAACTGAAGGCCAAACTCGTAACTCAAATACTCTTCTCCATGATCAGATCGTAGAAACTTTATTTTCTTGTTACGATGATTTTCCACTTCACTCTGAAATTATATGAACTTTTCAAATGTTTCAGACTTCTGTTTCATTAAGTAGATATACCCATATCTGCTCAAATCATGTGTGAATGTCAGAAAATAATGATACCCGCCGCAAGCCTTAATATTCATCGGACCACATACATCAGTATGTATGATTTCCAACAAATTTGTTGTTTGTTCCATTGTTCCGGAGAACGGCGTTTTAGTCATCTTGCCCAAGAGGCATGGTTCGCAAGCATCAAGTGATACATAATCAAGTGATTCCAAAATCCCATCCGTATGGAGTTTCTTCATGCGCTTTACACCAATATGACCTAAACGGCAGTGCCACAAATAAGTTGCACTATCATTATTAACTTTGCATCTTTTGGCTTCATTATTATGAATATGTGTATCACTACGATCGAGATCCAACAAACAATTTTATTGGGTGTATGACCATAGAAGGTTTTATTCATGTAAACAGAACAACAATTATTCTCTAATTTAAATGAATAACCATATTGCAACAAACATGATCAAATCATATTCATGCTCAACGCAAACACCAAATAACACTTATTTAGTTTCCACACTAATCCCGAAAGTATAGGGAGTGTGCAATGATGATCATATCAATCTTGGAACTACTTCCAACACACATCGTCACCTCGCCTTTTACTAGTCTCTGTTTATTCTGCAACTCCCGTTTCGAGTTACTACTCTTAGCAACTGAACCAGTATCAAATGCCGAGGTGTTGCTATAAACACTAGTAAAGTACACATCAATAACATGTATATCCAATATACCTTTGTTCACTTTGCCATCCTTTTTATCTACCAAATACTTGGGGTAATTCCGCTTCCAGTAACCAGTCCCTTTGAAGTAGAAACACTTAGTCTCAGGCTTAGGTCCAGACTTGGGCTTCTTCACTTGAGCAACAACTTGCTTGCCGTTCTTCTTGAAGTTCCCCTTCTATCCCTTTGCCCTTTTCTTGAAACTAGTGGTCTTTTTAACCATCAACATTTGATGCTCTTTCTTGATTTCTACCTTCATCGATTTCAGCATCGCGAAGAGCTCGGGAATTACTTTCGTCATCCCTTGCATACTATAGTTCATCACGAAGTTCTACTAACTTGGTGATGGTGACTAGAGAATTCTGCCAATCACTATCTTATCTGGAAGATTAACTCCCACTTGATTCAAGCGATTGTAGTACCCAGACAATCTGAGCACATGCTCATTGCTTGAGCTATTCTCCTCCATCTTTTAGCTATAGAACTTGTTGGAGACTTCATATCTCTCAACTCGGGTATTTTCTTGAAATATTAACTTCAACTCCTGGAACATCTCATATGGTCCATGACGTTCAAAACGTCTTTGAAGTCCCGATTCTAAGCCATTAAGCATGGTGCACTAAACTATCAAGTAGTCATCATATTGAGCTAGCCAAACGTTCATAACGTCTGCATCTGCTCCTGCAATAGGTCTGTCACCTAGCGGTGCATCAAGGACATAATTCTTCTGTGCAGCAATGAGGATAATCCTCAGATCACGGATCCAATCCGCATCTTTGCTACTAACATCTTTCAACATAATTTTTCTCTAGGAACATATCAAAAATAAACACAGGGAAGCAACAACGCGAGCTATTGATCTACAACATAATTTGCAAAATACTATCAGGACTAAGTTCATGATAAATTTAAGTTCAATTAATCATATTACTTAAGAACTCCCACTTAGATAGAGATCCCTCTAATCCTCTAAGTGATCACGTGATCCATATCAACTAAACCATGTCCGATCATCACGTGAGATGGAGTAGTTTCAACGGTGAACATCACTATGTTGATCATATCTACTATATGATTCACGCTCGACCTTTCGGTCTCCATGTTCCGAGGCCATATCTGTTATATGCTAGGCTCGTCAAGTTTAACCTGAGTATTCTGCGTGTGCAACTGTTTTGCACCCGTTGTATTTGAACATAGAGCCTATCACACCCGATCATCACATGGTGTCTCAGCACGAAGAACTTTCGCAACGGTGCATACTCAGGGAGAACACTCATACTTTGATAATTTAGTGAGGGATCATCTTATAATGCTACCGTCAATCAAAGCAAGATAAGATGCATAAAAAGATAAACATCACATGCAATCAATATAAGTGATATGATATGGCCATCATCATCTTGTGCTTGTGATCTTCATCTCCGAAGCACCGTCATGATCACCATCGTCACCGGCGCGACACCTTGGTCTCCATCGTAGTATCATTGTCGTCTCGCCAATCTTATGCTTCTACGACTATCGCTACCGCTTAGTGATAAAGTAAAGCATTACAGGGCGATTCCATTGCATACAATAAAGCGACAACCATATGGCTCCTGCCAGTTGCCGATAACTCGGTTACAAAACATGATCATCTCATACAATAAAATTTAGCATCATGTCTTGACCATATCACATCACAACATGCCCTGCAAAAACAAGTTAGACGTCCTCTACTTTGTTGTTGCAAGTTTTACGTGGCTGCTACGGGCTTAGCAAGAACCGTTCTTACCTACGCATCAATACCACAACGATAGTTTGTCAAGTTGGTGCTGTTTTAACCTTCGCAAGGACCGGGCGTAGTCACACTCGGTTCAACTAAAGTGAGAGAGACAGACACCCGCCAGTCACCTTTAAGCAACGAGTGCTCACAGCGGTGAAACCAGTCTCGCGTAAGCGTACGCGTAAGGTCGGTCCGGGCCGCTTCATCTCACAATACCGCCGAACCAAAGTATGACATGCTGGTAAGCAGTATGACTTATATCGCCCACAACTCACTTGTGTTCTACTCGTGCACATGACATCTACGCATAAAACCAGGCTCGGATGCCACTGTTGGATAACGTAGCAATTTCAAAAAAATTCCTACGAACACGCAAGCTCATGGTGATGCATAGCAACGAGAGGGGAGAGTGTTGTCCACGTACCCTCATAGACCGAAAGCGGAAGCGTTAACACAACGCGGTTGATGTAGTCATACGTCTTCACGATCCGACCGATCAAGTACTGAACACACGGCACCTCCGAGTTCAGCACACGTTCAGCTCGATGATGTCCCTCGAACTCCGATCTAGCCGAGTGTTGAGGGAGAGTTTCGTCAGCACGACGGTGTGGTGACGATGATGATGTTCTTACCGACGCAGGGCTTCGCCTAAGCTCCGCAACGATATTATCGAGGTGTAATATGGTGGAGGGGGGCACCGCACACGGCTAAAATATCGTATATCAATTGTGTGTCAAGAGGTGCCCCCCTGCCCCCGTATATAAAGGAGCAAGGGGGAGGCCGGCGGCCAAGGGAGGAGAGGCGCGCCAGGAGGAGTCCTACTCCTACCGGGAGTAGGACTCCCCCCTTTCCATGTTTGACTAGGAGTGGAAGAGGGGAAGAGGTGGAGGGGAGGAAGGAAGGGGGGCGCCGCCCCCTTCTCCTTGTCCTATTCCGACTAGGGGGGAAGGGGGGTGCGGCCCTGCCCTAGCCTCCTCTCCTCTCTTCCACCTAGGCCCACTAAGGCCCATTAAGTTACCGGGGGGGGTTCCGGTAACCTCCCGGTACTCCGGAAAAATCTCGATTTCACCCGGAACACTTCCGATGTCCAAACATAGGCTTCCAATATATCAATCTTTATGTCTCGACCATTTCGAGACTCCTCGTCATGTCCGTGATCACATCCGGGACTCCGAACAACCTTCGGTACATCAAAACATATAAACTCATAATATAACTATCATCGTAACGTTAAGCGTGCGGACCCTACGGGTTCGAGAACTATCTAGACATGACCGAGACACCTCTCCGGTCAATAACCAATAGCGGAACCTGGATGCTCATATTGGTTCCCACATATTCTACGAAGATCTTTATCGGTCAGACCGCATAACAACATACGTTGTTCCCTTTGTCATCGGTATGTTACTTGCCCGAGATTCGATCGTCGGTTTCTCGATACGTAGTTCAATCTCGTTACCGTCAAGTCTCTTTACTCGTTCCGTAATACATCATCCCGCAACTAACTCAGTAGTTACAATGCTTGCAAGGCTTATAGTGATGTGCATTACCGAGTGGGCCCAGAGATACCTCTCCGACAATCGGAGTGACAAATCCTAATCTCGAAATACGCCAACCCAACAAGTACCTTTGGAGACACCTGTAGAGCACCTTTATAATCACCCAGTTACGTTGTGACGTTTGGTAGCACACAAAGTGTTCCTCCGGTAAACGGGAGTTGCATAATCTCATAGTCATAGGAACATGTATAAGTCATGAAGAAAGCAATAGCAGCATACTAAACGATCGAGTGCTAAGCTAACGGAATGGGTCAAGTCAATCACGTCATTCTCCTAATGAGGTGATCCCGTTAATCAAATGACAACTCATGTCTATGGCTAGGAAACATAACCATCTTTGATTAACGAGCTAGTCAAGTAGAGGCATACTAGTGACACTCTGTTTGTCTATGTATTCACACATGTATTATGTTTCCGGTTAATACAATTCTAGCATGAATAATAAACATTTATTATGATATAAGGAAATAAATAATACTTTATTATTGCCTCTAGGGCATATTTCCTTCAGTCTCCCACTTGCACTACCCCCTCGGTTCTTAAATATACTCCAGAGTATTTGTCTTTCTAGAGATTTCAATGAGTGACTACTCAAATATTTGTCTTTTTAGAGATTTCAAATGGACTGGCACATACAGATGTATATAGACATATTTTAGAGTGTAGATTCACTCATTTTGCTCAGTACGTAGTCACTTGTTGAAATCTCTAGAAAGACGAATAGAATATTTAGGAACAGAGGGCGTACACATACGAAGCAAAATGAGTGAATCTACACTCTAAAATATGCCCGTTTGAAATTTGTAAAAAGACAAATATTTAGGAACGAAGGAGTATAATTTTGTGCATGGCACATGGACCCGGATGATGAAGAGGCTTCTGGCAATGCTATCAAGCTTCTATCATTTGTTTACATAATTGACGTACTATACAAATAATTTTCCAGCGACATGAAATTGTACAATGGTGTGAGCTTTCAGCTTTTGTTTCGCGTGTCTTGCCATCGATGCTCTTTTGGAAACAATAAAAAACTAACTTCCTTGCTAATGCATGTCAATTATTAGCAGATCAGAGCTAATAATTACATCACAACTGAAGACAGAGTTGTGAGAAGGTGTTAAATTAAAATTGATCCATGCTTTCATTCGCAGCAACGTCCCCCCAGCTCTGTCTAAATCAACAAGGCATGTTGGGAAAAAAAGTAGCTGTCTGGAGCATGCAACATTCCGATCATTTTGTGCAGTTCCACTAAAATAGAGCTGAGCGTCCCTGTTCCAAAGATATTAAGTGTGATTACGGTAATAGAGGACTGCTGATGAAACAATAAACACACAAATAGAAGCCAGTCACCTTTGCAGTCTCTCTTAAGACTAACTAGTTGGAGAAGATTACGCTCGGAGTTGGATGAGGAGGATAGAGCAAAACCAATCTCCCTTTGTGCAGTCGCACTGAAATGTAGAGACGTTGCCCGTGTGACATTTTAGTACAACTGCACAAAACACTCTTAAGAAAAAAGTGATTTGTGCAGTTCACCAAAAGGTCGCAATAGCAACGAGTAGAAAGGAAACAATTACTGGCCAATAACAGTTGATGACACATGCGACGACAAAAAAGAAGCATATTCCTTGTCCTAAGGGAAGATAACAACACGGTTGTGTTTGTCTAAAACGGTGTGAGGACGAGAATGCAATATGGAAAGTACGCCCGACGAGCTACGTTTTGGGCAAAGAACTATGGAAGATCCACATGCAGCGACGTGGGAAGACGGGCAGTGGAGCAAGGCCGGAGGGGATACCTGGAGGTCGTCGGGATGTAACTAGGTGAGCGGTGGCGGGCGGAATCTGCGAGCAGGTGGCGTAGGCCCTGCCGCGCCGGAGCTTGGTCACAGAGAACGGCGTGTGCCGCAGATCGGGACGTGCTGCCTCGGCGCTATCAAACGGAGAAACGATGCACTTCCTCCCTTTCCCCCGGCGGACGGGATGCGTCCGGATCAGTGACCAACGGTGAGAGAGAGAGAGAGGCCACCGCACTCCCTTTCCCCCGGCAGACGGGATGCGGCCGGATCAGTGACCAACGGTGAGAGAGAGAGAGAGGCCACCGCAGCCTTGTGTGAGATACTCTGAAGAGCGACAAACTAGGCAGGCAGGCAGGCTCCATTGTATATAGTGAGCGAACTACCATTTTCTCCATAAAAATCGTTTTATATTCTGTGTATGTGCCATTGAGCGCTATAACTTTATTTAAAAATAACGCGGCAACGCGTCAAGTCGAACTTTGTTTCGTGCACGCGTGGTACACGACCTCCTTAGGTAAACAACCGCTACAGGCGTTCAAATTAGCACGTGGGCTGCCATTTCGTAAGGATATAGACCTTAGAGTCACCCGTCAGGAGGGGCCGGGTTACTCGAATGGTCATTGCCAGAAGCCCGGAGCCAAGTTTCAAGACGATGGGCCAGAGATGGGCTGAGACCCGGATATGGCTTAGGGCCTATAGTTACAATCATTATTATAGTAGAATTGTAGTGTAAGGAAAGTATAGTTTAGAGTCCGAGCCGGACGCTCTTATGAGCCGGCCAGGACTCTAAGGGCTGCTGGGCGTCAGCCTCCCTATATAAAGGGACGACCCGACAGCGGTTTAAGGGCGACAACAATCTCATCGAGAGCCGGGATAGCTGTTTAGCTCCCTGGCGATCGTAACCCTAATCAATATCACCTTAAACTGGACGTAGGCTTTTACCTTCACCATAAGGGGCCGAACCAGTATAAACCCTCGTGTTCCTTGTCCCGCATAACCCCTTCAAGCTTCCTAGTTGCGATGGCTCCACGACTAAGTCCTGGCTCGAGGACATCTGCCGTGACAATTCCACGACAGTTGGCGCCCACCGTGGGGCCCGCGCACGGTGGATTTGAGTTCTTGAAGGGCAGCTTCGAAGGGCTCAAGGGATACGCTGTGGGCCGGATGACCAAGAGTCGTCGCGGCAAGCTCTACATCGACGATGCGGACTGGGGCCCCGACGCCGGCTCAATTAAGTATGGGTACCGGGTCCCCTTCGGCGGAATTCATGTCTTCATTGGCAAGATTGGTGAGCCGGGCCCCGAGCCGGATCTCTGCGCCTATCTCATCGAAACGGCTCAGCGCGCACGACCTGTCCGGGCCCGGCCTGCCTTAAGGCGCGCTTTTGTGGGATGCATCCATGGAGGGCCCTCTGATCCGTCTGGGTCTGGTGACGAGGCGGCCGCCGGCTCTGACGGCGAGTCAGCCACCGATGAGTCAAACTCGTTGTACCAACTTCAAGACGGCAGGCTCATGGGTTGTTCCGATGGCGACAGTATTCCGGACCTTTTTCAGCCGCCAAGTCAGGTTGGAGTTTTTATGGCTGGTGCACAGCCTGTTCAGAACCCCGCTGCTGGATCGGGAAACCCGGTGCCTTCTCCGGCTCAGGTGCTGATGGATCTCACGGACAAGATGACGGCCCTGTTAACCGCCACGGTTGACCCGGCGGATCAAGCCCAGCATAATGCGGAGGTGGCACAGTTGAAAGTGGATCTGATAAAGGCTAAAGAAGATCTTGCAGCAGAAGGGGTCAGGATGGCTGCAGAGAGGGCGGTCTCGACGCCCAGACTCAGCTGATTCAGGCGCAGTCCTTCCAACTCACGATGGATCAGAACGCGGCCAATGAGGTCATGAGAAGGAGGCATCAAAAAGCCCGGTCTCGACTCCCACCGGTTTATGATCCACGCAACCTCTTCAACACGCCAGGCGCAGGGTCTAGTAACCCGCCAGGGGTCATAGCGCCCGGGTCTGGACCCCTTATTCGGCCTCGAGTGATGGGACCTCCCCAGGTGCCCCCTGCCCCGCCTCAGTATGTGCCAATACCCCCGGGTCATTATGATAACCCGCTGGAGAACATGGTAGCTGCGGCAGCACGGCTGGCGGCTCTACCCGTTGACGGCGATTCTCCGGCGGCCATCGAAACCCGCCGGGTCAGGGAACTCCTGCAGACGGCACTGGCACAGCAAGAAGCGTACTCCTACAGCCGGGATAGGATCCACTCGACCCCTCGTCCGGGTCAGAGCCCGAGTTACAGCCGGCACATGGTCTCAGCAACCGGCTCAAGCAATGTCCGATGCCATGACCCGCCCCCTGGCCATGGCCCGGATCATAATGGAGCCTTTTACGCAGCAGACCAGGACAAGGTGCGCCAAGAGGCAGGGCAGGTGCCTCAATTGACGGCCTACCAGACCCCCCCGGCTTATCCGATGACTTCCGTTGATGTGGGTATCCCTACCAGGACCGGGGGTGTCCCTTGTTTGGTGCCAGCTATCCGTAATGAACGTCTACCTAAGGACTTCAAAGGCCCTAGGAAGGTGCCTAACTATACAGCTGATTTACAGCCTGCAGCCTGGATTGAGAGTTATGAGATGGCTATGGAATTACTGGAGGTTAGTGAGGCGGCCATGGCCAAGTATTTCACCATGATGTTAGATGGAACGGCCCGCACGTGGTTGAAAGGGCTACCACCGAATTCCATTGGGTCTTGGGCTGAGCTGAAAGCCCAGTTCATCCAAAACTTCAAGGATACCTGTAGGCAGTCTATGTCAATTGTGGATTTGACTAATTGTAAGCAGCAGGAGGGTGAATCCACGACCCATTGGGTTCGCCGGGTCAAGGAGATCATAAATTCATCAGATAAGATGGATGCCAGCTCTGCAGTCTTAATGCTGGAACAGAACTGTCGCTTTGTGCCCCTTAAGATGAAACTCGGGCGGCTTAAACGCGACTGCACCGATATGGGTACACTAATGGCGGCTCTTGTTAAGTACGCCGATTCCGATGGTACCAAGGATCCCCCTTCAGATGATGAAAGGACAGGGAAGGGAAAGAAGAACGGCAATGGCAAGGGTCCTCAGTTTAACCCGGGGAACCAAGGAGGAGGCAAGCGTAAGGCCGATGGCAGCCTAGAGTTTGTAGCCAACGCCAACTCTCAAGGTAATAACCAGCGACGCAAGGGGAGGCTCCCTCCCCGAGGCGGCGGGTCAGGTCCAACGCTGGAGCAGCTGTTGAATGAACCTTGCCCAAGGCATGGCTCTAGAGAGAAGCCAGCGACTCATTTGTGGAAAAATTGCGCGATCATGAAAGCCTTTAAGAGCTACAATGGCCCGGGCGGCGGTTCAGGCGCCGGCGGCTTTCATGGCCCGGGCGGCGGCTCAAATTCCGGTCCTCAGAACGGTCAAGGGGGCTTTAATCAACAGTCTGGTCAGGGTCATCAACAGCAGTAGGGGGGTTATCAGACCAACCCAAAGCAGCTTAGCGGTGGACAGTATCATGTGTTTACCACTAGTTTGTGCAAACGAGATCAGAAGCTTCACAAGAGGGCTGTGAATGCTGTTGAGCCGGCAGTTCCACGCTACTTGCGGTGGTCTGAGCAGCCTATAGTGTGGAGCAGTGAGGATCACCCTCCCCGGGTGGATAACCCGGGCCACTTGGCCTTAGTGGTGGCTCCTCAGGTGGGAGGTTATAAGTTCACAAAGGTACTCATGGATGGAGGCAGCAGCATCAACATCCTCTATTATGAGACTTTTCACCGTATGGGGTTGGTTGATAAGAACCTCAGCCAGTCAAACACTATCTTCCATGGTGTGGTACCTGGTAAGTCGGCTTATCCAGTCGGCAAGATCGAATTGGAAGTGGCTTTTGGTGATGAGAACAACTACAGGGTGGAGAAGTTGACCTTTGAGGTGGTCAAGATAAGAAGTCCATACCATGCTATATTTGGACGGCCGGCTTACGCCAAGTTCATGGCACGGCCGTGTTATGTGTACTTACAGCTCAAGATGCCGGGTCACAATGGGACCATTACGGTTCACGGCAGCCGGAAAGTGGCTCTGGAGTGTGAGGAAGGTGATGCAGCTTATGCAGAGTCTGTTTGCGCTACAGAGGAGTTGAAGTTTTATAAAGACAATGTTGACCCAACAGATATGACCGCTCTGAAAAAGCCGACTACGGAGACTGAGCCGGCGATGAAATTTAAGTCAGCTGATGAAACTAAGCTTGTTGATTTTGTTCCAGGAGATTCATCTCAGCAGTTTATCATCAGTGCCAATCTGGATCCAAAATAGGAAAGCGCGCTCATCGAGTTCATCCGTGAGAATAGGGACATCTTTGCGTGGAAACCTTCTGACATGCCAGGTGTACCTAGAGAACTCGCTGAGCACACTCTCAATGTTGATCCGAAATTTAAACCGGTCAGACAGTTCCTTCGGCGGTTTAACGAAGAGAGGCGGAAAGCTATTGGTGAAGAAGTGGCCCGGCTCTTGGCGGCCGGGTTTATCGTTGAAGTCTTTCACCCAGAGTGGTTGGCTAACCCGGTGCTCGTACTCAAGAAGAACGGCACCTGGCGGATGTGTGTGGATTACACGGACTTGAACAAGGCGTGTCCGGCTGATCCTTTTGCCCTCCCCCGTATTGATCAAATCATTGATGCTACGGCAGGTTGTGCACGCTTAAGTTTCTTGGATGCTTATTCTGGATATCATCAGATTAAGATGGCAGTTAAGGACCAGGAGAAGACGGCGTTCATCACTCCCTTTGGAGCCTTCTGCTATGTGTCTATGCCCTTTGGGCTCAAGTGTGCACAGGCGACTTACCAACATTGTGTACAGAACTGTCTTCATAAGCAGATTGGGCGCAATGTTCACGCATACGTGGACGATATTGTGGTTAAATCCATCAAAGAGGAAACCCTGATAGATGATTTAAGGGAAACCTTTGATAATCTCCGGGTCTATAAGATGATGCTCAACCCGGCCAAGTGTGTTTTTGGTGTTCCTGCAGGCAAACTACTGGGCTTCTTGGTTTCTGACAAAGGCATTGAGGCTAACCCGGAGAAGATCAAGGCCATCACCTCCCTAGCTAAGCCGGCGTGTATAAATGACGTACAGCGCTTGGCGGGTCGCATCGCTGCTTTAAGCCGGTTTATAAGCCGTTTGGGTGAGAAGGCCATGCCCTTATATCAGTTGATGAAGAAAACTGATAACTTTGTCTGGAATGATGCAGCTAATACCGCCTTTGAGGATTTGAAAAGGCAGCTGGCAGAGCCCCCAGTCCTTGCTGCTCCGGTTGGTAAGGAGCCCTTGCTACTGTATGTGGCGGCAAACGCCCGAGCCGTCAGCGTGGCTATTGTGGTGGAGCGCAAGGAGGCGGGTAAGGAGCATCCGGTTCAGCGGCCGGTTGATTATGTCAGCGAAGTGCTCATTGAGTCCAAGCAGCGGTACCCGCATTGGCAGAAGCTTGTGTATGGTGTGTTCATGGCGAGCCGGAAGCTTAAGCATTATTTTCAGGGTCATCCCATCACTATGGTCAGTTCTGCCCCTCTTGGTGATATTATTCAAAACAGAGAGGCCACAGGGAGAATTGCTAAGTGGGCTATAGAACTTGGACCTCATGGCCTTAAATATGTGCCACGCACTGCTGTTAAATCTCAGGCCTTGGTGGATTTCATCAATGATTGACAGAGTCACAAGTGCCTGAGCAAAAACCGGATAACACTTATTGGACTATTCACTTTGATGGGTCCAGGCAGTTGGAGGGCTCGGGGGCTGGCGTTGTATTGGCTTCCCCTAAGGGTGACAAGTTCCATTATGTGCTACAATTGATGTTTCCTTGCACTAACAATGCGGCTGAATACGAGGCTTTGCTCCACGGTCTTCGGGTGGCTAAGGAGATGAGCTTAAGCCGGGTAAGGTGCTTTGGTGACTCACACTTAGTGGCTCAACAAGTATCGGGCACGTGGGATTCTAAGGATCCTCTCATGGCGGCTTATCGCCGCGAGGTTGATGCCATTGCTGGGCATTTTCAGGGCTACCAAGTGGAGCACATTGATCGCAGGAAGAACGAGGCGGCTGATGCTCTAAGCCGGCTAGGCTCTCAGCGAAAGCCGGTGCCGCCTAACACTTTCCTGGACGTCCTGTATAACCCTTCGGTTAAGTTGCCTACAGAGGAAGACTTGGCTATCCCTGACCCGGAGGCACGACTGGTGGCGGCTCTTCATGTCATAACAGACTGGACAATGCCATATCTGGCTTATATAACCCGGGGAGAGTTGCCTGAGGATGAAACTTTGGCCAGGCAAATAACCCGGCGGGCTAAGTCAATGATCGTCATCGATGGCGAGTTACATCATCGCAGTGTTTCAGGAGCATTTCAACGTTGTATCTCCCCTGAGGAAGGCCAAGAGATCTTGCGTGAGATCCATGAAGGGGATTGTGGCCATCATGCCGGCTCAAAATCCCTTATGGCCAAGGCTTTCCGTCATGGTTTTTATTGGCTGACGGCTCATGATGATGCAGAGGACTTGGTCAGTAAATGTGATGGTTGCCAAAGGTTCTCACGACGGGCTCATGTGCCGGCTCAGGAGTTGAGGATGATCCCGATCACTTGGCCCTTTGCGGTCTGGGGGCTTGATATGGTTGGGCCTTTTAAACGGTCCAAAGATAAGAAGACTCACCTCTTGGTGGCAGTTGACAAATTCACAAAATGGGTAGAGGCTGAGCCAGTTAGCAAGTGCGATGCAGCCACGGCGGTTCAATTTATGAAAAAGGTGATTTTCCGCTTTGGCTTTCCGCACAGCATTATAACCGACAATGGCACCAATCTTTCCAAAGGCGCCATGGAAGAGTTTTGTCAACGAGAGCATATCCGGCTTGATGTTTCTTCAGTGGCTCATCCTCAATCCAATGGACAAGCTGAGAGAGCTAATCAGGAGATTTTGAAGGGCATTAAGCCCCGGCTTTTGGTCCCTTTGCAACGGACGCCGGGTTGTTGGGTGGAGGACTTGCCCTCCGTCTTATGGAGCATCAATACTACTCCTAACAGATCTATAGGCTTTACGCCTTTCTTCATGGTTTATGGAGCAGAAGCAGTCCTCCCCAGCGACATTCGTCATGAGTCACCTCATGTGGCGGCTTATGTTGAGACGGATAATGAATAGGCGCGCCAAGATGCTCTTGACTTGTTGGATGAACAGCGTGATGTGGCCGCAGCCCGGTCAGCGATTTACCAACAAGACTTGCGCCGTTATCATAGCCGCCGGGTCAAATCCCGGGTCTTCCAGGAAGGTGACCTTGTGCTCTGGCTCATCCAGGATCAAGCAGATGCACACAAGCTGTCCCCACCTTGGGAAGGGCCCTTTGTGGTCAGCAAGAACTTGCACAACGGGTCATATTACCTCATTGATATTCGGGAGCACAAAGATTCACGTAAATCTGAGGAAGAGACCCGTCGGCCGTGGAATGTAGCTCAGCTTCGGCCTTACTACACTTGAGCTACCAGCTCTCGTGATGTACATATTTATCTCAGCCATGTATATCTTACGATAAGCAATAAAGCAGGACCTCTGTCTTTTTTTCTCCTCCAAATATGCACGTGTTGTTCTTATTACAAGATTACATGATGACTCAAAGGAGGATCCGGCTTATGGTCGTATTCGAATCTAGCCGTAAGCAGTAAAGTCACTTGGGGGCTTCCTGTTCAAACATGGGTCGTATTCGAACCAAAGAGAACATAGCTGTCAATACCCATTTGATTGGCAAAGTGCCGAGCTCATTGGGAGGTTATCTTTGGTCATATTTGAATCATAGTTTAACCCCTCTGAGAACCGACGTGGATCGTATTCGAATCAGCGTCGTTAAACAATTTTAAGAATCACTTGGGGGCTTCCTGTTCAAACATGGGTCGTATTCGAACCAAAGAGAACATAGCTGTCGGTACCCTCTTGATTGGCATCGCCACACCCACTGGGGGCTAGATGATCGTATCCGAATCTTGGCTTAACCCCTTTGGGCCGGGTCTCTGGTCGTATTCGAACCAGAAGCCCCTAAGTTCTTCTGCTTTATCACAAGTTTACTCTGATTATGATAAGGTGTGCATGACCGGGTTTCACTTACCGGCTTAACTTTGGTTTACAGTGTTAATTGAACATCATGGGTGTCATCAAGGCAAGTAAATCGGAGTTAAGGTACCAACCTTACTACCCGGGTTATTTAAACAGGAAGTATGCTTACAGGCCGTTAAATGTGTTATTTCGGCCATATTCAGAGTATAATTAAGGACCAGTCTTTTTTTATTCATATTCCGGGTTATTTATCTCAAACACCCGATTCTCAGGGCGGTAAGCCGCCTCGAGACTTGTGATTTGCCTTTCTATGCAGATACTTAAAGGCACCTTTTAAGGTTGAGAAAAAACAAAGGGATGATTATGACCCGGAGAAGCATCAAAGAGACAATTTCAAAGGATTTTCGCATTCAAAACGTGCACGATGGCACGGCAGAGATGAACTGTTGCACCTACTCTATTACAATAACTCTTCAAGTCTAAAGAATGGAACATTGTTTGATAAACCACCGGCCAACTTATGATGCTCGCTGAGTTGAAGTTCCCGGCTCATTCCTATCTTCTCCTCCGGCTGATCCCAAGACCTCGAAGGTTGAAGACTTCCAGTCGATGCCGCTGAGAGCTTCGAATTGGGCTTCTTCGTCAATTAACCCGGCCGGGTCAATCTCCGGGGCGAAGGTGTGCTGACGAGCCGGCGGGATCAGGTTGAGAGCTTCATAGCGAGGGGTTGGAATCCTCTGATTCTCCGCGTCATAACCCGGCTGATACTTGGTCAGATCGGTGTCGTTCCCAATGAGGGTGGCCACCGGGCGTACAGCCTTAACACACGCCGCGAAGTCCTTCTGGTCGAAAGCTGAGCCGTCTTCCTTCAGGCTTGGATAACCCAGGGCGATGTCTGCCGGGTCTAGCTCTGGCAGGAATGCCTTGGCCCGGCTCAGTGCGGCGATTGCTCCGGCTCTCGCGGAGGCCCGTCGTAGCTCTTGGATCCGCTGAGGCAGAACGGCGAGCTGGCGCAGGACTTCGGCCAGATGAGTTGGCACCTCGTTGGATAAGGCCACCACAGCTAAGGCACGCTGTGACCCGGTGTAGAGCTGTTCCACCAGGGTGTACACGGCCTTTAACTTGGTGACCACGCTCTGGTTGAGGTTGGCACTCCTGGGACCTGTTTAGCAGAATCAAATAAGCTGGTGACCAGGATGAATCATGACATATACAAACTTGATGAAAGCCGGAGAGGTGACTTACCGAAGATAGCGGCCACCATTTGGGAAACCTGGCGCTTTAGCCCGGAAAGCTCGGCGGTCTTCTCAGCAAGGGCCTTCTCCGCCTGTTCCGCCCGGGTCACCAGTGCGGCCTTCTCTTCGACCCAGACTTTTCTCTCAGCATCAAACTCGGTCTTCCATTTTTCTTGAGTGGCGATGCTGGATACAAACTTGGCGTTTGCCTTTCGGGTCTCCATCTCCTGCATCTTCAGCCGGCTTTTGAGATCTGTAAGGTCCACCTCTAGTTTCTTGCCAACAGCCTGCATATATTTCCGGGTTAATTAACAGTCATTATATAAGTCCCAAGCATTTTCCAAGCAAAGACACTTGGCACTTGGGGGCTAATGCATATTGAACGTATCTATCTACATACTGCCGGCTCAGTTGAGTAAACCGGAATCTAAGTCTTCAACATATTCAAGCATAAGCCGTCGACTTGGGGGCTAGCATGGCAAAGGTAACTATGCAGTAAGTAAGCAGACAGCAGAAGGATACCTCCGATTTTTGTTGGATCTGGTTGACCATGGCGACCTCGGCGTCCCGGCGCTTGTGTACTTGGCTGATGTAGCCAGAGACGAGCTCTCCAATGCTCAAGTTGGTGTAGCCGGAGAGGTCCAGGTTCACCCGGTGGGGCTGCAGCAGTTCCCCCTTCGCGGAGCATTTGGCCAATACGGTCGGTCTCCCCGGCTCAACGAACTCCGTCCG
The DNA here is from genome assembly GCF_002575655.3 of Aegilops tauschii subsp. strangulata. Classification (NCBI taxonomy): domain Eukaryota; kingdom Viridiplantae; phylum Streptophyta; class Magnoliopsida; order Poales; family Poaceae; genus Aegilops; species Aegilops tauschii. Next base: position 154,407,828 of record NC_053036.3, read on the forward strand.
GGTGATTACCACGTCCGGGTCGTCTGCTGGTGGAGCTGAGCCGGAGGCCTCCGGGTTAACCGAAGCTTCGGTCGTTGCCTTGGTAATCGGGGCAGAGGCCTCAGGTGCCGTGTCCATTGGAGTGGTGGCTTTGGGGGCGGAGGTAGCTGGCGGCTCTTCAGCCGTCACCTCCGAGTCAGGTAAGTCCGGCACTCTGGCTGACCTGGTCTTCTTCGCTCTTTTGGTGAGCTTTGCCTGGGCACTGAAAAGACACAAGTGTTAGGCACACAAAAAGTAAGTGCAGACAAAGATTATGTAAGAAGATTATTGTTACCCGGGCGCAGTCTTGAAGGCCGGCAGATTTGACTGCATGGAGTCACCCGAAGAGGGGGAGGTCTCCTGATAATTGGAGTCAGAAGAGTTGAGTGGCTGACGGATAACACCCGCCAATGGATGAAAAGGGTACAAGTGAGAAAAAACCTCAGTGCGACGCTTCCTTGTTGCGTCGGGTAACCCGGCGGAGAGATTGGAGTCCTTATTGGTCCGGGTGTGACGCCGGCTTTCGTGAACCTGTCGCTTCAAAAGAAATTGAGGGTCTTGATGAGCTAAAGGATGTGAAAAGCTTACTTTCCGGGTTACCCTTCGTACTTTCAGCTGTGGTAAGGGCTCCGAGTCGGAGGAAAGTGGCGTTACCTCTTCAACCACCGGGTTACTGGCGCCGGTGTCATCCTGTCAGTGAGCAAGTGTTGATAAGGCGGATAGCAACAAATAACAAGTACAGAAAGAATTTAAAGGCTTAGGGGTTACCTCTGACTCGGAGCTGTCGCTTAGTTGCATCAGCTCCGAAGCAGTAGGTCTGCTTCCTTTTTTACGAGGGGCGGCTTTCTTGGCGGCTTTCTTCGCCTTCCTGGCCTTCTTGGCCGCCTCATGGTTATATTTGACCCGCCAGAACTTATCATCAGCCTGAGAAATACAATAATGACTTCTTAAAATGGTTCAGATCAAGGTTATATGCAGAAGAAGTTGAAAGGTTAAGGTCAGCGGCTTACCGCTGGGGCTGGGTTGGTCTTGCAGAAGGGGGCTAACCCGGTCCTTCCACAGTCTGCCAGACTCTCGTTTAACAGAGCCTTGGTCTCTTCCTCAGCAATGTCGTCTGGAAGATCATTGCGACTGTGCCTCTGAGGGTCATCCTTTCGCCCGGTGTACTCACACATTAAGCCGGGGCGGCGGCTCAATGGGATCACCCGCCATGAGATCCAGACCCGGACCAAGTCGATTCCATTCAGACAGTTGCCTAGCAAGGCCTTGATCTTATTGATAGTCGGAAGCAGAGGCTGGCGCTCCGCTGCAGTCAGTTTGTCCAACAGTGGATGAGTCGGCTCTAGACGTGTTGGGCGAAAGCCGGGCAGCGGGTTCTCGTCAGCTGGGGACGTATCTTGGCAATAGAACCAAGTCATATTCCAGTCCTTGGGGTGGCTCGGCGGCTCTGCGTAAGGGAAAAGACAGTCCCTACGCCGCTAGATGGAGATGCCACCTAACTCCAGACTTGGCCCGTTGGCGCACTCATTTTGGCGGTTTAAGTAAAACAATTCTCTGAAGAGCAGCAGACTCGGCTCTTCTCCAAGGTACACTTCGCAAAAGACTTGAAAATTGTAGATGTTGGATACGAAGTTGGGTCCTATATCTTGAGGTCGCAGATCAAAGAAGTTGAGCACGTCCCTGAAAAACTTTGAGCCGGGCGGTGCGAAGCCTCGGATCATATGATCCGCGAAGATCACTACCTCCCCGTCCCTCGGCTGTGGTCTTTCTTCTGACGGGTCAGGGGCACGGTAGGACATCACTTCCTTCTTGGGCAGATATCCGGACTTAACAAAATTGGCTAGGGTCTCGTCACTGACGTTGGACCTCATCCAGTTGCAAGTGATGGGAGCCTTAGGAGGCATCGCGAAAGTTGGTGGTCTATGACAAAAAGGAAAAATGTCCGGGTTAATTATAGGTCGGAGATCTATAGTTCAAACTATGGTGGCGGCTTACGAAGGGGACTAATGATATATACTCAGATACAGTGGGTTATTTAAGCCGCAGGGGCATTCAGAATAAGTTGGTCATCTACGGCTTTACCACAGTTAAGCCGGAGGATTCTATAGAGCATGGTTCTCTTTAAACCGGAAAGTTCTACGGCGCGTGTTTTCTTTAAGCCGGAAATGTAAGCCACCAAGGTTCAAGGGCTGCAGTCTTTACTAAGTGTGGTAAAACAGGTTTCACATATTGCAGTAACTTTTTTTGGATCAAAATGGTCGGGTGAAATGAAAATTTTCTAGACCTAGAAACAGACGAGCGGATGTTCTTGAGCTCGAACGAGGCATCTATACAGTGGAAAGAGATCTACTGGCACTTGAAATGAGGCCTAAACAACTACCGCACTAGTTCTATACAAGGCTAAAGATCAAATAAGTGCAGTAACTACGAGAACTACCGAGGCTTGTGGCAATGGCGATGAACGCGAAGAACACAGACGAACCCTACGGTAGATCTATCTGACAGAGCAGAAGAGACTCACCGGAGTTGGAGAAGAGTGGAAGTCGCCGCTGCTTGTCTGGTCCGAGTCAGGGTGATGCAGCGGCCGGGTTGATGAAGACCAGGGGCGCGACGGCGGCGGCAGTGGCAGAGCTCGGGCAGAGGAGCGACGGCGCGAGGAGGAAGAAGAGAGCGTGAGAAGAACCCGCTGGGCCGGCCTATTTATAAGGCAAGGTCGTAAGTGGGCGCGAGATTCAAGGAGACCACGGCGTGGTTATCTCCCCCCCACAACGCCTCGATTTTCGAAGTGACAGTAAAAGCAAAGATCCGTTGCGGATCTGGCGGAGTAAAAAACGGACTTAATGGAGGATGACGTCATGGCGGATTATCCGGAGTCCAGAGGATGACGTCACTCCGGGTTATGGCCTTCACATGAATGGTAAGCCGAAGATTTTTTCTGTCGGCAGAGTTGAAGATTGACACGAGCCGGCTCAAGTCAATCTGGGGCCTAATGTTGAGGATATAGACCTTAGAGTCACCCGTCAGGAGGGGCTGGGTTACTCGAATGGTCATTGCCAGAAGCCCGGAGCCAAGTTTCAAGACGATGGGCCAGAGATGGGCTGAGACCCGGATATGGCTTAGGGCCTGTAGTTACAATCATTATTATAGTAGACTTGTAGTGTAAGGCAAGTATAGTTTAGAGTCCGAGCCGGACGCTCTTATGAGCCGGCCGGGACTCTAAGGGCTGCTGGGCGTCAGCCTCCCTATATAAAGGGACGACCCGACAGCGGTTTAAGGGCGACAACAATCTCATCGAGAGCCGAGATAGCTGTTTAGCTCCCTGGCGATCGTAACCCTAATCAATATCACCTTAAACTGGACGTAGGCTTTTACCTTCACCATAAGGGGCCGAACCAGTATAAACCCTCGTGTTCCTTGTCCCGCATAACCCCTTCAAGCTTCCTAGTTGCGATGGCTCCACGACTAAGTCCTAGCTCGAGGACATCTGCCGTGACAATTCCACGACACTGGGCACGAAGCGTGAGTACGTGCACGGTGCACCTATTCTCTTCTTGTATACGTACACCACCTACGTGGGGTTGTGTCAGAGAGATACAAACCTAGAGAGATATAGTGTGTGGGATCTTGAGATTTGGGGGGGGGGGGGGTCAATCAAAAAATGTAACATATGCAATGTGTGTGAAATAGAGTCCTGGATATAACATATATATAGAGGGGGCAATCCACGAGAAGAGAGTGGAGGTATCATCGGCTTGAGGTGTCCATAGAATCGAAGAGAGGGATGATGTGTGTGTGTGTGCGCGCGCGATCGATAAAGAGTGCCATCGAATTTGTGTGTGCCCACATCAAAGATATAGAGTGGCTGCCCTACTGGAACATGAGATGGGACATGTGCAGTTTGTCTCTCTGGCATGGATACCTACCTGCAGCGCTCGACTATCGTTGTGTGGTGGGGGAAGAGGGAGGCCCAATTAACTATAGAGGTACAATGGCTGGTATATGTGTGGAGGAGGAGAGAGGCCTACCTCATGTATTAAGGAGATCGATCTGCCTCATGTATTAAGGGAGATCAATCAGCATCCATGCATATGTGCAGGAGAGGAATAAGGTTGGGAGAGAGACAGAGCTAGAGTGTTGGAGGGGGTGGTAGTGGAGTTGCTTCTAACAAATGGTGGGATAGGCTTGCTAGACAAACGGAGGGCGCGCCCGCAATATCAATAAGAGAGGAGATGGCTGCTTGTTGTCTGTGCACGTGCGTGTGAGAGACGGGTCAGGAGGTATGCACGAATGATGAGGGGGGACGATGTGGCTGTGGTAAGCAGACGTAACTACATAGGAAGATCAATCGCCCTTTGTTAGAGAAAGGAGAGACATAACTTGTGAGGTACGTCGATCGATGGGGGGGTAGTTAAAGTCGATCTAGGTATATGTTGGGAGATCGATCGGTATACATGCATGTGTGTGTTAGAAGCAAATGAGGCATGAGGAGAAGGATAGAGAGAGAGGGATGCATGTATGAGGTGGTACGAGAGGCATACTATATCGAGGGGGGAGGAGTGTGCGAGTACGAGAACGATGAAAAGAGTGGTGGGAGTGAGGCATGGACGGTGACAAGAGAAGAGGGGAAGCTTGTGTTTGTGCTAGGCACACCTGGCTAGAGAGGCATATCGATCGATGTGTGCCCTAGAGAAGGAGCTGGGGGCCTACACACACCGTGGGTGAACAACCTAAAGTGAAAATACGAATTTGCGCAATGGAGCTAGAGAATGCTGAGGGAGGGTGAGAGGGATGCAGGCGTGTTCATCCACAAGAGAAAGTTAGCGCTAGCTACAAAGATAAGAGGGTTGTGTGGGTGTAAAAGACGAATAGAGATCATATATACTTCATTATAAAAAGCGAATTCGGATATTTGAAGAATTTATCATAGTGTTTCAAACTGACGCATGTGTGAATATATATAACGGTGATACACATGGTGTGGTTATGAACATGTTATACTACATTTAATATATTTTATCTCTACTCTTATAAAAAACGGAGTTGTTGATGATGGTGTGCCTGCGATCCTGCATTATAGGCCGTCCGATTTATATCTGGCGGATAGCAAGGAAACTATGATGGTTGAAGTTGGCAACAATCATTATTGTAGATTTTTATTGAAATAGAGAAACAAATTCAAATTTAGTTCGAATTGCAGCGGTAGTATAGACATTTGGAATGCACTAAAATGTTGGTATGAGTAGGTTACATGCATTATACAGCAAGCGAAAAAATTTAATCGGACATAACATGGATTCATACTCCCTCCTTCCATCTATATAGGGTGTAATGAGATTTTTAAGACCGCCTTTGACTATTGACAAGATTAATAGTACATGACATGCACAATGTGAAAATTATATCATTGAAAGAACCTTTCACAGACGAATTTAACGGTGTGCTTTGTGTAAGTTGCATGTCATATATCATTGCTCTAATATTTGGTCAAAGTTAGCATCGAAAAACGCATTAGGCCCTATATAGATGGAAGGAGGGAGTAGCTTTGAATAGCATTTGTATAGTAAAACGGCGCAAGAGTCTCTCTTTGTGTGGTGTGAATAGTTTTATTTTTTCGTTTTCTTTTTGGTTGAGGGAGGTGCGAATTGATTTGGTACGTACAAGTACAATATTACTACACGTTAGGCTTGTCCCTAAAATTCAACCCGTGTCTTGTTATATCCCGAAAATTCAGATATCATGCTCCCAAAACTGGCGCCTTCACAACCCGCGCCTTGCTATCCCGAAATTACAACGCGCGCGAAAACTCCCTCCAGCTGCCAAATCCCGACACGCGAAATCCCCCTTCTAACCCTGAGCCGAAAGGGCCGCTAGTTCAAATCGGTGGGGGGTACTTTTGTAACACACCCTACATTTTGGACAAGCGCGTCCCTAAGTCATGCTTCACCCCCTCCCATCGCCCCCTTTTCGCATTCAAAATCCCAGGCCGCCATAACCTCTCCGCTCCAGCCGCGAAACCCCACCCTCCTCCGTCCGCCACGTCACCGCTGCCCAGCCGGAGCCTCTTCCTCGACGACGTCGTCCACCGCAACAGCTCGATGTCCCTCGTCCACCTCCCCGGATGAGGATCCATCGTCCATCTCGCCATCCTGCCGGTTCAGCCGCCCCGTCCTCCACCTCCAAGGAGCTGCTCTAACGATCGCCTCGTCTATCGCGGCTGGTCCATTCCCACAGCACCGCCTTAACCTGCTCCACCGGAACCGCAACATCCTCACCGACTCCTCGGACGAAGCCGAGGCCTACTCGGCGCCACCAAAGAGGTTGTACACTCATCGCATCACACCTTCTCCTTAACTCGACCTCCCAGCGCCGACGGTGCTCCATCCCGCACCCCCATGGAGCGGCTACCTTGATGCTGGCGCCGTGGGCGACATCTCCACGGCGGCTCTCCCCTAGTGCGAGGCCCCTTCAGCGGCGGCGTCCATACCAGCCGGATCTGCTGCTGTTGCTCCGGCTCTCGCTCGCTCGCTCGCTCGCCCAGCTGCTGCTGCTCTCCCCCTCGCTCGTGCTACTGCTCTGCTCCGATTAAGCCACACTTCAGTTGACTGAATCGACTTTTGGGTCAGTCGATTTTCAGGGGTTGGGGGGGCTCGCCGGAGTTAAGGAAGAACCAGCTGCAGCGGGGACGGGGGCTCGCCGGAGAGGTACCCCACTATCTATCTTAGGGTTCAGGGTGGGGGCAGGGGGCCTAGAGGGCTGGCCGGGGCGGCGGTGGCGAGTTGTTTCGTGGCGGCGAGGCGGCGCCGGGGCCGGTGGTTCAGCCGGTGGTGGCTGGTGGCTCAGGGGGGTGCAGGTTGAAGATGAACTGCAGGCCCTCCCTAAACTACATGTCAAGTGCCTCTCTACTACCATTGCGTTTAGTTTCGATAGTAGCATTCAAATTCCACAGTAAATTTCAGTTTCGACAGTTAAGTTCAGAGTCAACAGTTTTTACCTCATCTATTGTAGTCAGGTGGTTTTTGGTGATGTTAATTTTACATCCATTTTACACCATCTATTGGAGATGCTATTAGAATCCCACTTGAGATTGACGATGTCTGTCTTGTGCTGCTTCAGCCTTGACGTCTTACGGCTCACCGAAGCTGCTCCAACGACAGAACGATCCATCACAACAGAGCAGTGCCCTGGACGCCGTCTACAGATTCCTCAAATCTTCCTCCACACCTCCGATAGCCACCTCTGCCTCAACTACTTCAGGGACCAACCCAATGATGCTGAGGTCAACACGGCTACGGCAAAGAGGTTGTACACTTGTTGCATCACTTATTACTATACATTCACGTCGATCCATTAGGGCTATTTTGGTTCAACGGAAAAACGTCGATCCACTGGTTGTTACCATCACTCTAAATTTCTGCATGCTCTCCTTACATAATCTCACCATATTTTTTTCGTATGCATGTCAGATATTGTATAGAGTCATGCTGAACATGTAGAGAAAAAGAGAAGAGTTTTGCGCGGCAATACAATGTCATGCAGACATCGCTCCATGGTGGGTTCAATGGCAAACCCTCCCCAGCCCTCTCCAGATTGGAATCCAGGGGAAGATATCTGTTCTGAGGCGGATTCAGACGCCGCTGACCACTCCTATTTTCCCCCAAGGTGTTTGCTCTACCTTGGCATGATGATGTTAGTCATATCATGCATATGTTGCCTTGCAGTGCCTACTTTTGACATCATATATGTCATCTGCTTAGTTTAGACATGTTCTGTAATGCCACCTGTTTAGTTTCTATATAATATATGGGAATTATGCAGTCTCATGTCTTTTAGCCAGCCATAATATATGTGAAATGTGCAATGCCATCCTGCTTAACCAGGCATCATATATTTGAATGATATCTTGCCCATCCTTTTCTTCATTACATTTCCATTCGTTGACAATGTTTGTACATTAAACTACTCTTCCTGTGAATCAGCCATTTGGGTGGGAGATGGAAAAATCTAGAGTGAAAACAAGGCCTTCAGAGCAGACAGTGCTACCTGTCGAAGCAGATCTCTTGTTGGGTCCCGATAGCTCCTCAGAGATGGATTCAGAGACAGATGATCAGTCCTATTCCCCCACTGAGGTGTATGCTCTAACTTGGCACGGTTATACTGCTCATATCATGCATACGGTGTCTTGCATTGCATAGTATAGACATCATATACACAATATTCAACACCATGTTCTTAGTTCAGACATCATATCGAATGCCCTCTATTTAGCATATAAATCACATATGTGAATTAAATGATGCGATCCTAATTACTTAGATAACATGTAGGTGAATTATGTCATGCGATCCTATTTAGTTATTCATCATATCTTTGAATTATGTTATGCTATGCTATCCAGTTTAGATAGACATCATATATGTGAAACTATGTCATGCTATCCGTTTTAGTTAAACAATATACATGTCAACTATTTCATGCCCTCTTTTTTCCACACTATCTATTGCATCTGTCTCTCATACAATGTCTGTACATTTAACTGTGTTTCCTGTTTATCAGCCATTTGAATTGGAGCGGGTGATGATAGTATCTAGCGGACTAAAAACACGGTCTTCAAATAAAACAGTGCTACCTCTTGGTGGAGATAGCACCCCGGTTGTACATGCACAAGAACCAACCCTACCACACATAACCCAAACTCTCGCAGATTGTACCCCTACTGTGATGGACAGAGAACCAGCTTCACCCAATCTAACCCCAACCCCAGCCGATAGTAACCCAGTTCCTGTTGACATAGCACCACCTCCACCACAGAGCTCCCAAACAAGAGCAGTTAGTAAGGCAGCTCCAGTGCCCAAAGGGCCAGTACTATCACGGCGAACCCCAACTCCACCAGTTAGTACGCCTATTCCTGTGGAGGAAGCACAACCAGCTAGTCGTAGTTTAGCATCTATCGCATTTGATGTTGTTAAATCGTATGTGCGTATCTTCCCATCTTGGAAATATTATACTGAAGATGAAGGAAAATGCCAGTTGCAGGTGTTTGTCCAGGAGTTATGTGTAAGTAATGTTATTCATGGCAATTACTTTGCTTCGTACCATACATCCTACCTCCATGATGGTTATAATACAGCAAAGTTTCCTATTTTTCTCTATAGAGAAGGACCGATTTGGAAACTCAGGATGAGGTAACCTGTGCTAATACCTCTGCTATCTTCAAGAATGCTTGGTGGCAGTATCGGAATTACCTGAAGAAAACGTACTTCATCGGCAAAGAAACTCATCAAATTCCCTTACGTTCTCTTGAGACACATTTACTGGACGATGACTGGGAACGCCTTGTTCTGTACTGGTCCCGAACCAAGAATGTGGTAAGGTCTATGAGCTCATTTTCTATTTTTAAGTATTATATTCTTGCGTCTTACTGTACTCTGTTCATGTAGAACAAGTGCCTAAACCTGAAGAACAACCGTTCTAATTTAAGATTCCATTGCTATCATAGTTCAAAAAAGCGCTAGGCGTTAATTGTGCATTTTGCCACCGCCTTGCGCTTTACTGACCAAAGCGCATGCTTATGCGCAGTTATGCACAGATTATGCGTAGTTATGCGCAATGCATTTTGCCAACGCCTAGAGCCTAGGCGCGCTTAAGCGCTCGCTTAGGCGCGCCTTTTTTAACTATGATTGCTTTGCTCTTGTATCACTGTATTTACTCATGCAAACTTATTTTTAAATTGAAGGATCCAATCGAAACTCCAATGGCACAACAGGTATGTTCACGCATGTTTCTTTAACAGGTTTGCTCTTATCAATAGCTCTGTTGATTTGAATTTCAATTGTGTATACAGTTGACTTTCATATCATGCACATTACTAGCATCACAACAGAGCCAATAGTGTTGGTGTACATGTAGACCCGTGGTACCCATCTGAAATCTTGTTGTGCCGTGTAGTTTCCCACGCTTTGTATTCTTTCACTTCTGCTTTGTCTTGAACTGATATGATTTGAACCGTGTCTCTATTTTGATTTGGCAAGACAATGCAGTGACCATAGGACATAGATATATGTTTGTTTGATGCTTTTATTATGTACTAGTACTTGGCAATAGAAGACTTGGTAGTTTAATCCTGTCCACCTTACTAATGAACTGGTTCACCGAAATGAGTTTCATATACTAGTACATGCTAAACTTGTTATGTGTCTGCTTGTTTCTTCTTTTAGAATGCTGACAGAATATTGGGGAAGAGTGCCTTATTAAGCAATGGTAAAGGAAGTAATGCAGATAAGGTTCAGGATAGTGACACATCCTTGTTGGTCTCCAACAAAGCTGATAAAACAGGTAAGGAAGACTATCTTGAAGACAGCGAGACAACCCCAAAGTCCTGTCTTGGTTTAGTGTTCGAGTTACTGGACACTACCGCTTGCACAAGCTATTCAAACTCACTGTCTGAATCAGTCCGGTTTCTTGAGTCTCAACTACAAGCTGAAAGACATCGATCAGCTCTGCTGCGACAAGAAGCGGAAGGACTATGGAAGTCCCTGGAGCATTCAGATGCATACTTTCTGGTGCAACAGCAAGCGTTGGAGGATTTTAGCGCCAAACAGGACAAAGCTAATCAGCTTGCTAAGCTTATTGCCAGCATGGTGGATACCAAGGATAACGTTTCTTGAGCTCTTCTGAAGTTGTTTCAGTTATGCTCTTGTTTTGCTGCCGCGTTTATTTGCACTGGTGGCCAATTTTGACGGCCAGTGTATGTAATGTACTGCTTTGTTCCCCATATTTGCACTGGTGGCGAACTTTGATGCCCAGTGGATGTAATATGTGTAATAGCGGTAATAGGCTAGCGTTAATTGCTTGCTTATTTATTTCCTTATTGTCTTGTTTAGTTGTTTGCTTGTAGTCACTGCAGTTCTTTTTCTGTTTTTTTCTAGTGGCCACAATAGCCTATTTTTGGTAACTAGGCCAAAATAATCATGGCAACACACGGACTATTGTAACCATGGGCCTCCTGCAGGCCATATGATCCATGGGCCTTCGTCCGGCCGTAGGATCCATCGGCCTTCTATACGGGCCTTAGGGTCCATGGGCCTTCTACGGGCCGTACGTTCCATGGGCCTTCTACGGGCCGTAAGATCCATGGGCCTTCTACGGGCCATACTATCCATGGGCCTCATATGGGCCGTAGGATCCATGGGCCTTCTACGGGGCATATCATCATTTCGCCAATCATGGGCCATACTATTCGTGGACCATAACGGGCCGTTAATAGGCCGTATTTGATAACTCTATGAAAACAGCCCAACTGGTTTTTTTGACATGAAAACGGCCCAACGTATTAACGGTCCGCAAACGGGCCGACTGTAACGACGGGCTGAACTTGGCCCACAAGCAGAAAATGACAGTAACGGGCCGTATGTAACCGAATTCTGCAAATGAGCCCAAGAATCAATGGGCCCTGAGAAGGCCGAAAGATAAGTTGGGATGGAAACGGCCCAATCGAATAATGGGCCATTAATGGGTATAAAGTGATACACTGTTCATTACGGGCCAGTTTCACCACGGGCCGTTAATGGGCCAAGAGTTACAAAGGTCCTCATATGGGCCGAAAGAAGTCATGGGCCACACATGGGCCGGAAGTTAAAACGGGCTGAATCATATTGGACGGCCCAGATGACGCTACTGGGCCTAATTCGGATAGGGCGTAACGGGCCCTGGATTAGCGGGCTGTAAATGAGCTATATGCGAACAGGCCATTAACAGGCTTTCCGTGGGCCGACCCGCCACCTTTTGACCAAGTCAAACGGCCGGCCTTTTCACAGGAATGGGCCTCTATTGGGCCGTGCCACGTGTCGCCGTATCATAGGCTCCTTCGGTCCAATGAGCGGATGACATCTGTCCCAACGGTGAGCCGACACATGTTTTCTCCAGCCAATGATGATTTTACACGTGGAAAATCCCCATTGGTCGGGGCTGTTAATGGGTTATCAGATCCAAAACCCGACCCGATGTCTTAATGGCGTTCCGTTACGGTCGATGCCACGTGTTGGTCACCCTTGACGAAAGCACTACTGTGACGCGCGATTTATCGTCATGGAAGTGGACACTTCCGTGATGGTAATTTTGGTAATGTCATGGAACACTTCTACGACAGCACAGGTATGACTATCTTGATTCTTTCATAAAATCATCATGGATGTACATGCATGACAAAAAACGCGACCTACTATGACAAACACGTATCATCACGGAAGTGTATTTTTTTGTAGTGACACCTCCTCCTGAGGTTGTTCTCGCACTATACTAGTTCGTCCTCAGCCCCTCGAGGCCAATCCACCACAAAGCAGGAGTAGGGTTTTACACCGCAAGGTGGCCCGAACCTGGGTAAACTGCTATGTCCCATTTCCTTCCTGTTCATCGAGCTAGGCCGTGAGATTGGTGAGTAGGTAGACTCAGGAGGTTTAGTTCTTCGCACGCACCCCAGATTTCAAATCTATCAAGGGTTTGCTGAACCCGAAATCTGACATTTGGCGCGCTAGGTAGGGGTGCATCGAAGATTTGCCTCTCCACCTGATGTACACCACCCGCCTCGCACACCCTCATGGCGGGCACCACTCCACCGACCGGACCGACGAGCGCGCCGGGAGGCGCCACGGGTCTCCGGGCTTTCACCCCCGCCATGCGGCGAGTGCAGTGGCCACCCAAGTTCAGGCCGGAGCTGCCGCCCCGATATGACGGCGCGGTGGACCCGGCAGGTTTTGTCTAGCATACGAGCAGGCTGTTTTGGCAGCCGGCGGCGACGGCAAGGTTATGGCAAACTGGCTTCCCATGGCCCTCGTGGGCGCGCCACGCGACTGGCTTCTCAGCTTGCTAGAGTCTTCAGTGGCCTCCTGGGAGGAGCTGCGCGGCCTCCTCATCGCGCTTCGCGGCGCCGGCGCCCCAAGCCGTCGCAGCCCTCCTTGGCATTTCACAGGCACTGCCCTCGGACCGCCACGTCAAGCAATTCTTTCGCCAGGTGGGTGGCACCCACATGCAGCGGGGAGCCCCTCCGGGCTGGGCGGCGGCCAAGGCCGATCTCACCTTTGACTCGATGGACCACCCCGCGACCACTGCAGGCGGCGGCGCGCTCCCGATGCTCTGCACCCCCTGCTCCCTAGGGCAGATCCACCTGCTCCCTAGGGCAGATCCGCCTCCCTGTCACCTTCGGCACCCGCCACAACTACCGCACCGAGCTTATCGACTTCGACATCGCCCGCATCGGCCTCCCGTACAACACCATTCTCGGGTACCTGGCCTTGGCCCAGTTCATGGTAGCAACTCACCCTGCCTACAATCTCATGAAGATGCTGGGAAGCAGCGACATCCTCACCATGGCAGGGGAAGCCAAGGACGCGCTATTGGCCCTCAAGCTCGCCTTCAGGGCTGTGGCGGCAGCAAGGCCAAGTGAGGAAGGGACTCCGGAGGCTCCGGAGGCTGCACCAGCGAAGAAGAAACAATTGTTCTCTCAAGATCGTGCCGAGACGAAGCAGGTGCCGGTTGATGAAGACGGGGCATCGGGCGCCACCTTCACCATAGGCGCCGGCCTTCCGCCAGATCAAGAAGAGGCGTTGGCCGGCTTCTTACGCATGAACAAGGAGGTGTTCACATGGGAGCTCAAGGATCTGGTTGGGATCCCAAGGGGAATAATCGAGCATCACCTGAGGGTGTGCCCTACCGCGCGCCCGGTGAAACAGAAGGCGCGGCGGCAGTCCATAGAGAAGCAGTCGTTCAACGTCCAAGAGACTGCTACCTCTTGAGCTTGCATTAGTTTTTCCGTTGAAGAGGAAAGGGTGATGCAGCAAAGTAGAGTAAGTATTTCCCTCAGTCTTTGAGAACCAAGGTATCAATATAGTAGGACACAACGCGCAAGTCACTGAATACCTACACAAACAAACACCAACTTGCACCCAACGCGATAAAGGGGTTGTCAATCCCTTCACGGTTATTTGCAAAGTGAGATTTTATAGAGATGGATAAACAGCAAAATAATATTTTTCGTATTTTTGGTTTCTGGAACAAAAAGTAAAAGATTGCAAAATAATGGAACGGCGACATAAATTGGCAAATTGATGGGAAAATAATATGATGTAAAATAGACCCAGGGGGCATAGGTTTCACTAGAGGCTTCTCTCAAGATAGAAATTATTATGATGGATGAACAAATTACCGTCGAGCAATTGATAGAAAAGCGCAAAGTTATGACGATATCTCAGGCAATGATCAAGAATATAGGCATCACGTCCGTGTCAATTAGACCGAAATGATTCTGCATTTACTACTATTACTCCACACATCGACTGCGATCCAGCATGCATCTAGAGTATTAAGTTCATAAAGAACGGAGTAACGCCTTAAGCAAGATGCCATGATGTAGAGGAATTAACTCAAGCATTATGATAAAAAAACCATCTTTTTATCATGATGGCAACAATACAATACGTGTCATTTCCCCTTCTGTCACTGGGATCGAGCACCGCAAGATTGAACCCAAAGCTAAGCACTTCTCCCATTGCAAGAAAAACCAATATAGTTGGCCAAACCAAATCGATAGTTCGGAGAGACTTGCAAAGATACCAAATCATGCATATAAGAATTCAGAGAAGATTCAAATAATATTCATAGATAAGCTGATCACAAATTCACAATTCATCGGATCTCGGCAAACACACCGCAAAAGAGTATTACATCGAATAGATCTCCAAGAATATCGAGGAGAACATGGTATTGAGAATAAAGAGAGAGAAGAAGCCATCTAGCTACTAGCTATGGACCCGTAGGTCTATGGTAAACTACTCACGCTTCATTCCAGAGGCAATGGTGTTGATGTAGAAGCCCTCCGTGATCGAATCCCCCTCCGGCAGGATGCTGGAATAGGCCCCTAGATGGGATCTCACGGGTATAGAAGGTTGCGGCGGTGGAAAAGTGGTTTCGTGGCTCCCCAGGAAATTTTTGGGGTATTTGAGTATACATAGGAGGAAGATCTAGGTCAGGGGGTCAGCGAGGAGCCCACAAGGTCGGGGGCGCGCCCTCCAGCCTTGTGGCCGCCTCATGGCTCTTCTGACTTGCACTCCAAGTCTCCTGGGTGTCTTCTGGTCCAAGAAAAATCATCGCGAAAGTTTTATTCCATTTGGACTACGTTTGGTATTCCTTTTCAGCGGAAATCAAAAAAAAAAGGAAAAAACAGGAAGTGGCACTGGGCTCTAGGTTAATAGGTCAGTCCCAAAAATCATATAAAATAGCATATTAATGCATATAAAACATCCAAAATAGATAATATAATAGCATGGAACAATAAAAGATTATAGGTACGTTGGAGACGTATCAAGCATCCCCAAGCTTAATTCCTGCTCGTCCTCGAGTAGGTAAATGATAAAAACATAATTTTTGATGTGGAATGCTACCTCTAACATATTTATCCATGTAATTCTCTTTATTGTGGCATGAATATTCAGATCCGTAAGATTCAAAACAAAAGTTTAATATTGACATCAAAACAATAATACTTGAATCATACTAACAAAATAATTATGTCTTCTCAAAATAACATGGCCAAAGAAAGCTTATCTCTACAAAATCATATAGTCTGTCTATGCTCCATCTTCATCACACAAAACATTTAAATCATGCACAACCCCGATGACAAGCCAAGCAATTGTTTCATACTTTTGATGTTCTACCTTTTCAACTTTCATGCAATATATGAGCGTGAGCCATGGACATAGCACTATAGGTAGAATAGACGATGGTTGTGGAGAAGACAAAATGAGGGAGATAGTCTCACATCAACTAGTCGTATCAACGGGCTATGGAGATGCCCATCAATAGATATCGATGTGAGTGAGTAGGGATTGCCATGCAACGGATGCACTAGAGCTATAAGTTTATGAAATCTCAAAAAAGAAAACTAAGTGGGTGTGCATCCAATTTGCTTGCTCATGAAGACCTGTGGCATTTTGAGGAAGCCCATCGTTGGAATATACAAGCCAAGTTCTATAATGAAAATTCCCACTAGTATATGAAAGTGACAATATAGGAGACTCTCTATCATGAAGATCATGGTGCTACTTTGAAGCACAAGTGTGGCAAAAAGGGTAGTAACATTGTCCCTTCTCTATTTTTCTCCCATTTTTCTCTTTTTTTGGGCCTTCCCTTTTTTGGCCTTTCCCTTTTTTTCCTCGCATGGGACAATGCTCTAATAATGAAGATCATCACACTTTTATTTCCTTACAACTCAAAAATTACAACTCGATACTGGAACAAAATATGACTCTATATGAATGCCTCCGGTGGTGTACCGGGATGTGCAATGAATCAAGAGCGACATGTATAAAAAATGATGAACGGTGGCTTTGCCACAAATACGATGTCAACTACATGATCATGCAAAGCAATATGACAATGATGATGCATGTCATAATAAATGGAACGGTGGAAAAGTTGCATGGCAATATATCTCGGAATGGCTATGGGAATGCCATAATAGGCAAGTATGGTGGCTGTTTTGAGGAAGGATATGTGGTGGGTTTATGGTACCGGCGAAAGTTGCGCGGTACAAGAGAGGCTAGCAATGGCGGAGTGGTGAGAGTGCGTATAATCCATGGACTCAACATTAGTCATAAAGAACTCACATACTTATTGCAAAAATCTATTAGTCATTGAAACAAAGTACTACGCGCATGCTCCTAGGGGGATAGATTGGTAGTAAAATACCATCGCTCGTCCCCGACCGCCACTCATAAGGAAGACAATCAAAAAACATATCATGCTCCAACTTCGTTACATAACGGTTCACCATACGTGCATGCTATGGGACTCACAAACATTAACACAAGTATTTCTTGAATTCACAACTACTTACTAGCATGACTCTAATATCACCATCCTCATGTCTCAAAACAATCATAAGGAATCAAACTTCTCATAGTATTCAATGCACTTTATATGAAGTTTTTATTATATCCCTCTTGGATGCCTATATATCATATTAGGACTAATTTTATAACCAAAGCAAATTACCATGCTGTTTAGAGACTCTCAAAATAATATGAGTGAAGTGCGAGAGTTCATCAATTTCTATAAAATAAAACCACCGCCGTGATCTAAAAAGATATAAGTGAAGCACTAGAGCAAATTTGCCTAGCTCAAAAGATATAAGTGAAGCACATAGAGTATTCTAATAAATCACAATTCATGCGTGTCTCTCTCAAAAGGTGTTTACAGCAAGGATGATTGTTGCAAAATGAAAAGCAAAGACTCAAACCATACAAGATGCTCCAGGCAAAACACATATCATGTGGTGAATAAAAATGTAGCCTCAAGTAAAGTTACCGATAGACGAAGACGAAAGAGGGAATGCCTTCCCGGGGCATCCCCAAGCTTAGGCTCTTGACATCCTTGAATATTACCTTGCGGTTCCTTGGGCATCCCCAAGCTTAGGCTCTTGCCACTCCTTATTCCGTAGTCCATCAAATCCTTATCCAAAACTTGAAAACCTCACAACACAAAACTCAACAGAAAATCCCATAAGCTCCGTTAGTATAAGAAAATAAATCACCACTTTTGGTACTCTAGTGAACTCATTCTTTATTTATATTGGTGTAATATCTACTATATTCCAACTTTTCCATGGTTCATACCCCCCGATACTAGCCATAGATTCATCAAAATAAGCAAACAACACGCGAAAAACAGAATCTGTCAAAAACAAAACAGTCTGTAGTAATCTGGATAGTTCGCATACTTCTGTAACTCCAAAAATTCTGAAAAATTGGGAAAGCAGGGGCAATTTTTCTATCAATCTACTGTAAAAAAATTTAGGATTTTATCACGCTTCTGTGATTTTAAACAATTCTGGGACTGAGCACAAGGTTTCTGTTTTTTTAGCAAGATTAAATCAACTATCACCGTAAGCTATCCCAAAGGTCTTAGTTGGCAGAAACACTAATTAAAACACAAAATCACATCTAACCAGAGGCTAGATAATTTATTCAAAGCAAAACAGAACCTAAAAAGCAAAAACATAAAATAAAATTGAGTTGCCTCCCAACAAGTGCTATTGTTTAAGGCCCTTAGCTAGGCATAAAACACGGATAGATCTAAGTATAATCGTAATAATGATAAGGTAGATCACGAAAACTCATCTCATACTCCCTACGTTCAGCAGCAAGTTTTCTTTGTGGTAAGCAAAACTAATCAAAAGGTCTAAATTTAATAGGATAAGAATCCCCAAGATCGATTTCGGGAGGAATTGGTTCCTCCTTCGGCCCTTCATATTGTATGACCAACTCATCACTATAAGCATTATTTTGGCAAAATGTCATGAGTTTGTTTCCAAGAGAGAAACCCAATCCGTTGCTTTGTATAGCAAAATTATCATTAAGCTCAAAAATCTTATCAACTAAAACATCGGTAGGGACTCTCTTTATTAGATTTTCATTATAAGCAACATGATCTAGGGATCGTAAATGCATTATGTCCTCTTGATAAAAAAGAATTCCCTCTATGGGAGGACGACCACCATCTACTTTATAATGCGCAAAAATTTCACTAGCTTCTTTCATAATAAATCTAAACTCATGAGCTAGAAATATAGTAGCAGCACGCTTAACAGAAGAATGTTCAATATTTGAAAACTCTAAAAAGATCCTTTGTATGGAAGGATGCATATGAACGAATTGTCTTTCAAGCTGAACTATAAGCAAAGATATAGCATCCAGAAGGCTACTAGTCTTATGGAGAATAGATCCACCCAAGGTGGGGAGTGCACTGACACAAGTAAAGAACTCTTGAATAACCCCTTTCCCAATAATATTTCTGCTACCAATGCGATTTTTTTGCGTGCAAGATAGTAGGTTCTTCATGAGGATCAGAATTAGCAAAAGCATCAAGGTTTCCCCCATCGTTACTACTATCCTTTTCAATAATAACCTCCCCAGTTTCAGACATGGTGGCAACTGGCAAACGAGCAAGCGGAAAGGCAAACGAGGAAGACGAACGGAAGAGAGGCGGAGTAAAGGCAAATCGTTTTGAAAATTGTTTTAGAAGTGGGGGAGAGGAAAATGAGAGGCGAATGGCAAATAATGTAATGTGAGGGATGAGAGTTTAGGATGGGTACTTGGTATGTCTTGTCTAGGCGTAGATCTCCCGGCAATGGCGCCAGAAATTCTTCCTGCTACCTCTTGAGCTTGCATTGGTTTTTCCCTTAAAGTGGAAAGGGTGATGCAGCAAAGTAGAGTAAGTATTTCCCTCAGTTTTTGATAACCAAGGTATCAATCCAGTAGGAGACAACGCGCAAGTCACCGAATACATTCACAAACAAACACCAACTTGCACCCAATGCGATAAAGGGGTTGTCAATCCCTTCACGGTTATTTGCAAAGTGAGATCTGATAGAGATGGATAAACGACAAAGTAATATTTTTGGTATTTTTGGTTTATGTAACAGAAAGTAAAAGATTGCAAAATAATGGAACGGCGACAGGAATTGGCAAATTTATGGGAAACTAATATGATATAAAATAGACCCCGGGGGCATAGGTTTCACTAGAGGCTTCTCTCAAGATAGAAATTATTATGGTGGGTGAACAAATTACTGCCGAGCATTGATGGAGAAGTGCAAAGTTATGACGATATCTAAGGCAATGATCATGAATATAGGCATCACGTCCGTGTCAAGTAGACCGAAACGATTCTGCATCTACTACTATTACTCCACACATCGACCGCTATCCAGCATGCATCTAGAGTATTAAGTTCATATAGAACGGAGTAACGCCTTAAGCAAGATGACATGATGTAGAGAAATTAACTCAAGCATTATGATAAAAAAATCATCTTTTTATCCTTGATGGCAACACTACAATACATGTCATTTCCCCTTCTGTCACTGGGATCGAGCACCGCAAGATTGAATCCAAAGCTAAGCACTTCTCCCATTGCAAGAAAAACCAATCTAGTTAGCCAAACCAAATAGATAGTTCGGAGACACTTGGTAAGATATCAAATAAAAGATTCAAATAATATTCATAGATAAGCTGATCATAAATCTGATACGTCTCCAACCTATCTATAATTTTTGATTGTTCCATGCTATTATAGTATCTGTTTTGGATGTTTAATGGGCTTTATTATACACTTTTATATTATTTTTGGGACTAACCTACTAACCAAAGGCCCAGTGCAAATTGTTGTTTTTTGCCTATTTCAGTATCGCAGAAAAGGAATATCAAACGGAATCCAAACGGGGTGAAACCTTCGGGAGAGTTATTTTTGGAACAAACGCAATCCAGGAGACTTGGAGTGGACGTCAAGCAAGCAACGAGGCGGCCACGAGGCAGGGAGGCGCGCCCAGGGGGTAGGCGCACCCCCACCCTCGTGGGCCCCTCGTGGCTCCACCCACCTACTTCTTTCGCCTATATATACTCATATACCCCGAAAACATCCGAGAGCACCACTAAACCCTATTTCCACCGCTGCAACCTTCTGTACCCGTGAGATCCCATCTTGGGGCCCTTTCCGGTGCTCTGCCGGATGGGGAATCAATCACGGGGGGCTTCTACATCAACACCACAGCCTCTCCGATGATGTGTGAGTAGTTTACCACAGACCTTCGGGTCCATAGTTATTAGCTAGATGGCTTCTTCTCTCGCTTTGGATCTCGATACAAAGTTCTCCTCGATTCTCTTGGAGATCTATTCGATGTAATTCTTTTTGCGGTGTGTTTGTCGAGATCCGATGAATTGTGGGTTTATGATCAAGATTATGTATGAACAATATTTGGTTTTTCTCTGAATTCTTATATGTATGATTTCTTATCTTTGCAAGTCTCTTCGAATTATCAGTTTTGTTTGGCCTACTAGATTGATCTTTCTTGCCATGGGAGAAGTGCTTAGCTTTGGGTTCAATCTTGCGGTGTCCTTTCCTAGTGACAGCAGGGGCAGCAAGACACGTATTGTATTGTTGCCATTGAGGATAAAAAGATGGGGTTTATATCATATTGCTTGAGTTTATCCCTCTACATCATGTCATCTTGCCTAATGTGTTACTCTGTTCTAATGAACTTAATACTCTAGATGCATGCTGGATAGCGGTCGATGTGTGTAGTAATAGTAGTAGATGCAAAATCATTTCGGTCTACTTGTCGCGGACGTGATGTCTATATACATGATCATGCCTGGATATTCTCATAACTATCACTACAGGAAACAACTATTTTGCCGTCTGCGGCGGATGGCAAAAATTGTGCCGTCTGCCACGGCGGACGGCAAAGGCATGAACGGCGGACGGCAAAGGCCTTTGCCGTCAGCCGCAGACGGCAAAAGGCTCCGGCAAAGTAGGCTACGGTAAACAGCTGCTTTGCCTTCTGCTTCCTGGCGGCTGACGGCAAAGGCCCTTTGCCGTCTGCGGCGGATGGCAAAAATTGTGCTCTCAGTCCGTTAAGTGGCTAACGGCAGGCCTTTGCCGTCCGCCAGCGGACGGCAAATTTTCTAGTTCCTTTGTCGTCCGCCAGCGGACGGCAAACTTTCTAGTGTCTTTGCCGTCCGCCGTATGATGTCATCTACACGTCACCACATGGCAGGCCTTTGCCGTCCGCCGCTGATGGCAAACTCTTTTACTCTTTGTCGTCTGCCACTGTAGGCAAATTGACCAAATGGGTTAGCTCCCAGGAAGCACAGCTGGATGCCACGTGGCCTCTTTGCCGTACGCGGCAGACGGCAAAGAGCCCGTTGCCGTCGGTGGCAGACGGCAAAGAGCCTGCATATTGGCTCTTTTTTCTGTTTTTTATTAAATCCAACAATTTTGATCACAAATATATATGACATATACAGATATATTTCACAGCAAACATATAAGATATATATGATATATATGAGAACAATTTTCACAGCAAACATATAAGATATCCAACATGCAGAGTTCCATCATACATAGTTCCATCACATATGTTCCATCCAACTACCAAGTTCCATCATACATAGCATAGTTCATCCAACTACCAAGATACATGCATAGTTCAACGATACAAAAGAAACAGAGAAAGGGATAAGGAGCACTCCATCTATGCAAGCTTTCGTCAAGTGAATGCAATCTGCAAAATGAAAAATAAGAAAGTTAGAAATAGGTGACTAGAACAAGAAGAAGACTAGAACAAGAAGAGTATGTCATTTATGGGCTAACTTACGTGAAATGGATCATATATGAGCTAACTAAGTTGAAATGGGTCGTTTATGAGCTAACTAAGGTCAAATGGATCGTTTTTGAGGTAACTAAGGTGAAATGGATCGTTTTTTAGCTCACTTAGGTCGAATGGATCATTTATGAGCTAACTTAGTTGAAATGGATCGTTTTTGAGCTAACTTTGTTGAAATGGATCATTTATGAGCTAATTTAGTTGAAATGGATCTTTTTGAGCTAACTTTGTTGAAATGGATCATTTATGAGCTAATTTAGTTGAAATGGATCTTTTTGAGCTAACTTAGGTGAAATGGATCATTTAAGAGCTAATTTAGGTGAAATGGATCATTTTTTAGCTCACTTAGGTCAAATGGACCATTTATGAGCTAAATTAGTTGAAATGGATCGTTTATGAGCTAACCTAGGTAAGATGGGTCATTTTGGAGTTAACCTAGGTGAAATGGGCCATTTTAAAGCTAACGTAGGTAAAATGGATCATTTAGGAGCTAATCTAGGTAAAATGGGTCATTTTTGAGCTAACTTGGATGAACTGCATCATTTATAAGCTAACCTAGGTAAAATGGGTCATTTTGGAGGAAAAGAAGCTAACTCTAGGTCATTATGGTAAGCATATTGGAGGAAATAAAGCTAAGTCTAGGTCTTTATGCATTTGTTAAGCAAAACACTAGAGAAACTTACCGTGATCAGGGAGGTGTAGGAGCGGGGTGGCTAGTGCCGCTACCTGGAGAAGGATCGTGTGATGCGTTTCTGGAGTTAAGCTGCACCAAAGATCATTTCCAATGTCTCGTTAGCATTATGACACTCAAATGTTAAGACTAGCAAGTAATGTCCATTCAAATTAAACTCACCGTGCTCCCAGGAGCAATCACTGGCATCGGCAGAGCGGGCTGACCGGACTTCTCGCACACAGACTGCACATTTGGTTTTCACAACAGAGTCATACTAGTTAGTAATGAGACTCAAATGTTAAGACTAGCAAGTAATCTGCAGAAGAAACTTACCACAAGGAGCTCGTACATGGCCCTTGCCTGCATGTCATTCCGTGCCCTCTCCTCCTTCATCATCTTTCTCGTCCTCTCCTCCATCTCCCGCTGCCTCTCCGCTGCCTCCGCCAGAAGTTTCTCCGTTCTATCTCTCTCAGTCTGTATAGCAGCCTGCAACACCACTCACATGACCATTTGTAATCATTGATGGAAGCGCACACAATGTAATGGAGAAAGATAACCGAGTACGTATCACTAACCTTGATGGCGAGTTGCACTGGCCGTTCACGAGGCCTTATCTCAGGAGCGGAGCTCGACTGGCGCGCCTTGATCTCCGGGAGAGTGCTAGGACAACGGATAAGTCCATCTCCAATGGCTATGGAGCCATGGGACCTCCCGCCACCAGATATCATCACCAGCTCTGGATCAATGGGACCCTGGCTCGGGTTAAAGTCCTCCCCTTTCCTCGCCTTCCCCTCATCTCTATATCTCACGAGCTGGTTGTGGGAGGAGATGTTGGTGAAGTTGTTTGCATCATCGAGGTCAGACTGAGAGAAAGCCTTGACTTTCTTGAAAGAGGCAGTGTGGGCCATGGCATACAGGTCGTACACCTCTGGCACCTTATCCGCCTTATTGTAGCGTGCCTGAAAGAGAGAAACAATGAAAATTAGTAATTAAAGGGCTCAAGCTAGCATGATGAATGAATTGCATGAATCATGAAGCAAACCACATACCCAGTTGCGCCCGAACTGATATAAGTTGGAGCTGCCTTGATGGTGTGGCACACCTTCCATTTGGGCACGTTTGCCCTTTGCCTCGTTGTGGAGGGCTAGCCATTCTTTTGAGCACCACTCATCGACCGACACCTCCCAACAATCCATCCGATCCGCACACCATCTCGGAGGCGCCTAAGTTAGCAAATAGAAACTTGAGCGCTACGGCTAAGAATTACTAAATGAAGGAACTTAAGTAGAAGGCCTTAAGAATTACCTTCATGTACTGCTCCTTACTCAGCAACTTATCGCGGCACACCGGCTTGGTCTTCTTGATACCACGCAAGGCGTAGTAGTCTCGAACAGCCTGCACCCGAGCCTCGTGCCGTAAGTTCTGGAGTAGGCGCTTGCAGACGTTGTCGATAACATGTGCCGCGTCCTCCTCGTATCCCTCCTCACACCTGTAGAATGTCTGCAATCAAATGAGACAATATTGATTAGTACAATTAATAACTAGCTAGTTGAAGATTTTTAAATGTGTAAAGGAGAAATTACCCAGAACTTTCTGATCACCATGTCTGCCCTCGTGTCGCACACGACACCGTCGATAATCTCATCCGGCGGGGCCGGGGCAGCCACGTAGTGCTCCCAGCTCAATCCAAGCTCTGGAAGCCTACCCTCACCAGGCAACGTGACAAACCCCGGGAAGTTTTGCCGGCAAAGAACTCCAAGGACGGAGTTGGGCCAGCGGACACTATGATGGTGGTCCCAACCCCTGCAGCATGACAAGGCCAACGCATTAGTTATTTGAAGAAACGTGAATGCAGAAGGTACAAAAATATTAAATGCACTTACGTACCTCTCCCCATCAGGGAAAATCAACCACCTCTGCTCGCGGGTCGCTGGCACGGACGGGAGCCGTGTAGCACCACGCTGGTAGACGGTGCCACCCTCCTCCTCAAGATCAGTCGGCTCCCCGCCATCATCAGCATGGCCACTCGGCTCCTCGGGCTGATCCGGCCAGGTACCCCATCCGGACGTGTGCTCCTCCGGGGTCTCGTGGGCCGAACTCTCGTGGGCCGAAGGCCAGTCGACCCGAGGCTCATGGGCCCAAGACCCGTGGACCGGAGGCTCGTGGACCGGAGTCCGTGTAGCCTCCTCCTCGGACGAGTCCACCCTAGCAGTCACGTGCTCGGGTGAAACAGCTGGGGGTGGTGCCGAGGAAGGCGCCGTAGCAGTCACCCTACCTCCTCTCCCGCGACCACGTGCCCCACCTCCTCTCTTCCTACCTCGTCCCCTGCTGGGCACCGCGGTCGACGAAGAAGGGCCCGGCGGTGTGGCCATACTGTCCAGCAACGCTCGGCGGAGAGGTGCGTCTGGAATCGAAGACCTCAGACCACGCGCCGATGAAGAAGGGGCCTTGGCGCGCTCCCGACCAGCGCCCACCATCTTTCAACACCTGCCATGACAAACAGTAAACGAAATTAGTACAACATAAAAAAAAGACCGACATGAATAATAATATGTGTATCACTTAAGTGTATCATCATCAAGTACAACATTAAAAAATTTAATACCTGACACTACTAATAATCTCGATCAGTATCATCAATAAATGCATAATCATCATCATCACTATAATCAATGACGGGCTCATAGGGTTCAGTGGCATCAACATGTGGAAGGCCACCTTGACATACTCGGTCAAGCAATGACAGGTCATCCGCAGCAGTAACCTCTTCTTGTTCCGGCTCTTCTTGTTCCTCCTCTGGGGTGATGTCGGATTCACTGTCGCTGTCTACTTCAATGTTTTGGGGTGAAGTATAGCGGTTCTTGAAACGCTTTTTGGAAAGACGTGTCTCTTGGAAGAATTCTCCTTCATATGTGTCTGGGTTAATGTGAGGTTCATAATCCTCTTCCTTTGGGGGAGATAGTCTAGCACGTGGCGGCACTTCATAAACGACATCCCAACCTTTCAGATTTGGATTAGTTTGGCAGGCCCACGGTAGATAGAATACTTGGGTCGCCTGTTGAGTCGTAATATAGACATCAGGAACATCTAAATGGGTGCTTTGGTTGATTTCAACTAGCCCTATATGTTTATGAGTCCTTCTAGTCTCCTTCGGCTGAAACCAATAACATTTGAAGACTACGACATTTGGTGGGTTTTCACCATAGAATAGAAGTTCATAAATTGCTTCAACTCTCCCATAATACTCGGTACCTCCTTCGCCGATAGCAGATACACAACAATTTGTAGACTTTCGGTCGGCCATAGATAGCTCTTTGCCATAGGTACGAAAGCGATACCCGTTGATGTCGTATTTGTCAAATGAACGGACCTTATAGTCAAAACCATTAGCGACTTGTCTCAATTCGGCGTCCATAGACTCTGAATTAGCCTACAAGTTTAATATGAAAGGATTGTTGCATTACGCACAAATTAGCGAATGAAACCGGGATAGCCGCCTACAAATTAGCCTACAAGTCTAATAGAAATTACCGTTTGTTTGAACCAGGAGATGAAACCGGGATAGCCGCCTCCTTGCTTTGCGAGAAGCTCATACTCTTCGACAGAATCCTTTTGGATCACCACTCCATACGAGAATAAGGCGACGTATCAACTGTATGAAATATCCAGGAATAAGAGCAGTTCAAAGGAAATAGAAGTTGCGAAACTATGTACCGAGAACTTACTCGATGTACGGCCGCACTTCTATCAGGTTGTTGAAGATATACAACGAAATGGTCCGCCATTGTTCGTTATCCAAAGATACTGGATTTGAAACACTGGCTGGTGCGAGATTCCCTTTGAATAGGCTGTGGTTGGATCCACCCTTTTAAGGGTCGTCAGCATTGTACCGAGGCTTCGGATTATGCAAATGACGATTTTTGGCTTCGTAGTGTGCTGTCACGAAGTTTGCCGCCTCCTCAGTGATGAATGCCTCAGCCATCGATGCTTCGATTCTACGTTTATTTTTACATTTTTGTCGAAGCGTCTTCTGCATCCTCTCAATTGGGTAGCACCAACGATTTTGCACGGGCCCCCCCAATCTTGCCTCGGTGGGGAGATGCAAAATCAAATGTTGCATTGGATTAAAGAAGCCCGGTGGAAAGATCTTCTCTAACTTGCAGATCAACTCCGGCGCCAACTCTTCCATTTCTTCTAGCACGCCAGGCGATAGTTCTTTCGCACAAAGAACACGGAAGAAATAGCTGAGTTCTGCCAGTACTAGCCATTCATCCTCAGGGATGAAGCCACGCAACATCACCGGCATTACCCGCTCAATCCATATGTGCCAATCATGACTCTTGAGACCAAATATCTTTAATTTATCAAGACTGGCTCTCCTCTGTAGATTCGCTGCATACCCATCGGGGACCATCAACTGCATTTTCACCCACAAGATAATTTCCCTCATAGCTGGCCTTCCAAGATTGAACCATGCCTTTGGCTTCGTCCAGTTCTACTTTCCTTTCGGTTCTTTCATGTTTTGTAACGGCCTATCACATAGCGCCTCCAGATCGACTCTAGCCTTAGTATTATCCTTTGACTTCCCATCTATGCCGAACAATGTACCAAAAAGTGCCTCGGCGATATTCTTCTCAGTGTGCATCACGTCGATCTTGTGTGGGCAAAGGAGGTCTTTGAAGTAAGGCAGATCCCATAAGCATGTTTTGTGAGTCCAGGCGTGCTTAGAATTATACCCCTTGAAGTACCCTGGACGCTCTGGATCTGGCTCGAGAGCGTTTAACTGATCCAGGGTCTGTTGGCCTGTCAATGCAGGTGGTGCAGAGTTTTTGACAACTCTACCTCTGATGAAGTTCTTCTTGTCTTTCCTGAACTTATGGCGAGGATTCAGGAACTGTCTATGCATGTCGAAGCAAGAAAACTTGCGACCGGCCTGAAGCCAACGAAACTCAAGAGCTCCCTTGCATGTGGGGCATGGGAACCTTCCATGCACACACCAGCCAACGAATAGCGCATACCCCGGCAAGTCATACGTCGAGTACATGTACCAGACACGCATTATGAAGTTCCGTTTGCTATAGGCGTCGTATGTCTTGAACCCATTATCCCAGGCTTCTTGCAATTCGTCCTTAAGCGGTTGCATGTACACATTCATATTTTTCCCCGGATAGTTGGGCCCTGGAATTATCAACGTTAGGAAAATGTTCTTTCTTTGCATAATCTGTCCGGGGGGGAGATTGAGTGGAAAGACAAATACGGGCCAACAACTGTATTGGGCTGCCGTCATACCAAACACACTGAACCCATCCATGCTGATGCCGACTCGAGGATGTCTCGGATCTGCCGCTTTGTCACCATGTAATTCATCAAACTTTTTCCACGCAACACCATCCGATGTGTGTACAATCATCAGATTCCCATCTGCATCTAGTTCGGTTCTTTTGCCCGTTTTGTGCCATGTCATCTGTCTGGCCGTCTCCTCGACCATGAAAAGACGTTGAAGTCTTGGTACGATTGGCATATACCGAAGAACACTAACGGGGATTTTGGTCTGTGTCTTCTCACCCATACCGTTGTCTACCACAACATACCTGGAAGACTTGCAAATGGGACAATAGTTCAAGTCCGCATAGTCAAGCCTAAACAAGACACATCCTTTCTCACAGGCATGTATCTTATCATAGGGCATCTTCAGTGCACGGAGGATTTTGTCCGACTGGTACAGGTTTGCAGGCATTACATGGCCTTTGGGTAGAAAGCGTCCAAATACTGTCATCATTGCATCGTAGCATTCTCTGCCCAAGTTGAACTGAGCCTTCAGAGCCATTACTTGTGAGATGGCATCCAACTGACAAAGCTCAGTGTGCTCATGGAGCGGACGTTTTGAAGACTCCAACATTTCATTGAAGGCCTTTGCAGATTCCTCCATCTCCTCGTCCGAATCCCGAGCATCATCAAAGTCTTGCACCATGTTTTCCATCCCGGTACCATGCTCGTCGGTGCGACGATGATCCACCTCAGCTCGGTCACGTTGGGCAGACTCACCATGAAATGTCCACACCGTATAATCGGGCGTAAAACCACTCTTCTGCAGGTGTTTGCCCATTTCAGCCTCTGTCCTCTTTTCCCAATTGCCGCACCGTAAACAGGGGCACCAGGTTTTCCTCTGGCCATTTGCAAATGCGGCTCGCACAAACCCCTTGGTTTTTGTGAACCATTCAGTGCTCCATTTGTTCTGACCAGTGTGACCGGTGTACATCCACGCACGATCACTCATCTTGACTTTCAGAGCTACTAGACACACAACTAATATATATATATATATATAATTCACCATGTATATATTCATGAGTTCATCTACTTTGTCAATTTTATTACGTCCATGCAACCTACACTCTAATAGGTAATGATAGGTCCTAATCCCACCCGAGTATGTTTAGATTGGGTTCATTTTCCCATGCTATGCTCCGGATCCTACGCAAAATTTCAGCAGCACCTCCCCGCTGTTCTCCTGATACACGTCTCTGCAATAAACAGAGAGGATGTGTACCCGGAGAACAACAGGGGAGGCACTGAAGAAATTTATGCGTCGGATCCGGAGCAAAGCATATGGGAAAACGAACCCAATCTAAACATACTCAGGCTGTCCATGGATAGCGTTGGACAATTCGAAAGAATCAAGGTTATAAATATGCAAATTTATGCATATTTATAACTATGACGCTTTCGAACGGGGGACACATATTGGTTACGCATACTGATGATTCAAGACACATATATAGCTAGCTATCAAGTTTCATCGGAATAGATCAAATAATTAATGGGGGAGGAGGACATGTCATTTGTGCTCACCCACGAACGAAGGGGCAGAGCTCGTCAAACGCACGGTGAGGTCGTCGAACACCAAACCTCGCAGCGATGAAACAACTGCACATTTAAAACTACCCGATCAACACAATTATATATGATGTTTTTCATAACAAAATCGAAAGATATATGACCTAACTAATAATTCACAAATATATGACTCCGTCGGCTTCTGGAAGGCCAAAGAACACCTTTTCGGGAGGTGTCGGGGGTCGGGGTGTCATGTCGGTCTCGGGGTGCCGTGTCGGGGTCGGGGTCGGGGTGTCGGGTCGGGGTCGGGGTGCCGTGTCGGTGTCATGGTCGGGGTGTCGGGTCAGGCTCGGGGTCGAGGTGTCGGGGTCGGGGTCGGGGTCTCGGGGTCGGGCTGTCGGGTCGGGGTCGGGGTGCCGTGTCGGTGTCGGGGTCGGGGTGTCGGGTCAGGCTCGGGGTCGGGGTCCCGGGGTCGGGGTGTCGGGTCGGGGTGCCGGGTCGGGGTGTCGGGTCGGGGTGCCGTCTCGGGCTCGGGGTGTCGGGTCGGGGTGCCGGGTCGGGGTCGGGGTGCCGTGTCGGTGTCGTGGTCGGGGTGTCGGGTCAGGCTCGGGGTCGGGGTGTTGGGGTCGGGGTCGGGGTCGGGGTGCCGGGTCGGGGTCGGGGTGCCGTATCGGTGTCGTGGTCGGGGTGTCAGGTCAGGCTCGGGGTCGGGGTGTCGGGGTCGGGGTTGGGGTCGGGGTGTCGGGGTCGGGGTCTAGGGGTCGGGGTGTCATGTCGGGGTGCCGGGTCGGGGTCGGGGTGCCGTGTCGGGTCGGGGTTTTTTCCTCTTTTTTCCTTTTCTTCTTCTTCCTATTCTTCCTTTTCTTCCTCTTCTTCTTTTTTCTTCTCCTCCTCCTCTTCTTCTTCTTCCTTTCCTTTTTCCTCTTCTTCTTCTCCTCCTCTCCTCTCTTTTCTTCTTCTTCTTCCTCTTCTTCTTTTTTCTTCTCCTCCTCCTCTTCTTCTTCTTCCTTTCCTTTTTCCTCTTCTTCTTCTCCTCCTCTCCTCTTTTTTCTTCTTCTTCTTCTTCTTCTTCTTCCTCTTCTTCTTTTTTCTTCTCCTCCTCCTCTTCTTCTTCTTCCTTTCCTTTTTCCTCTTCTTCTTCTCCTCCTCTCCTCTTTTTTCCTCTTCTTCTTCTTCCTCTTCTTCTTTTTTCTTCTCCTCCTCCTCTTCTTCTTCTTCCTTTCCTTTTTCCTCTTCTTCTGCTCCTCCTCTCCTCTTTTTTCTTCTTCTTCTTCTTCTTCTTCCTCTTCTTCTTTTTTCTTCTCCTCCTCCTCTTCTTCTTCTTCCTTTCCTTTTTCCTCTTCTTCTTCTCCTCCTCTCCTCTTTTTTCTTCTTCTTATTCCTCTTCTTCTTTTTTCTTCTCCTCCTCCTCTTCTTCTTCTTCCTTTCCTTTTTCCTCTTCTTCTTCTCCTCCTCTCCTCTTTGTCTCTTCTTCTTCTTCTTTCCTCAAACTAAACTAAACCTAAAACTAAAACTAAACTAAAACTAAACCTAAAACTACAACTAAAACTAAATCTAAACTAAAACTAAAACTAAAAAGGAAAAAAAACAGAAAAAAGGGGGGCTCCCCTGGGGGTGGAGGAGGCCGGTGGAGGAGGGGGGCGGGGCGGTGGAGGAGGCGGCCTGGGGCGGCGGGGGGCCGGGCCCGGGGCGGTGGGGCGCGGGGCGGCGGGGTCCGGGGCGGCGGGGAGCCTGGGTGGCGGGGGCGACGGGGCGGCGGCGGCGCGCGGCGGGCGGCGGCGGCGGCGGTGGGGTGGGAGGAGAGAAACGGCGAGGGAGAGAAGAAGTGAGTAACGGGCGGGGGGTACGGGCCGTTAGGTAGTGCCCTCTTTGCCGTCCGCCTCTCTTTGCCGTCCGCCCTTTTGCCTCTTTGTCGTCTGCTGGTAGACGGCAAAGAGGTGGGCCGTTAAGTTTCTTCCAAACGGGCGGGGGGTGGGGGCCACCTCACTCTTTGCCGTCTGCTGGCAGACGGCAAAGAGCTCGCAGATGGCAAAGAGCTTCTTTGCCGTCCGCCTTTTCTTTGTCGTCTGCTTTTGGGTAGCTGATGGCAAAGAGCTTCTTTGCCGTCAGCTAGCAGACGACAAAGAACTGGCAGATGGCAAATTAGCTGATTCCAGTAGTGTATGCACTTTTCTATCAATTGCTCGACAGTCATTTGTTCACCCACCGTAGAATTTGCTATCTTGAGAGAAGCCACTAGTGAAACCTATCAGCGTTCTAGGAACAGTGTCGGTGTTCTGCGAACGGGGGTCCCCAGACATGCCTGCCTGCGGCCCACAGCGTGGCTATGCTAGCGGGCATGTACGGCCGATGTTCATCAACAAGGCATTCAAGACCCTCACGAGGGGCCAAGCCTCGCGAGGCGGACGACGCAAGACCTCCTCAGGAGCGGCCTTACCAGGCTGCCTCGCGAGGAGCGGGGATATCAAGGCGGGGCAAACCTCGCGAGGCTCTCGTGACGTGAGCCATGACGATCGACACCAGGGGGGCACCAGGCGGGCGGCAGCGCACGCAGCGTCCTTGTTTCCTCTTTTGTGCTAAGGAGGCCAGCGCAGGTGCGGAGTACCGAGGGATCAGGCAAAGGTTTCCATATCGGTGCAACGAGACCAAGACCAGCAGGCCAGCAGGACGGAGGTCACCGTGGAGCCCAAGGCAGCGTCATCACCGGAGCCTTTGGAAGGCGAAGACCGCTTTTGTCAGGATAGCTTGTACTGGCTGTCCCCTTTCAAATTGCCCGCCGTTGTTGGCTCCCTTCCCGCTCAATATTTGGGGAGAGGGCCAGGGCCTATATAAGTAGAACTAGCCACCACAGTAGGGGAAAACTGATTCAGAGTCATCTCACCCACACAAGTTCAACAAGCATAAGAACACCTCAACTTCAGGAGGATGTTCTTCCCCTTGTACTGTCCATTAGCCCAAGAGGCAATCCACCACCACACACTGGAGTAGGGTATTACACCACAACGCTGGCCTGAACCAGTATAAATCTCGTGCCTTTCTGTGTTGCGAGTTCGTCGAGTTCGTTCGCGAGATCTTAGCAAGCTAGAGAGTAGATCGGTAGGAGAGGAAGAACTTCGCGCGCACCCTAGAGTTCGAACCTTAAGGGTTTGCCGGAACCCCAGATCCTAAATTTGGCGCGCCAGGTAGGGGTGTGCCATAGCTCCTCTCCACCAGCCTACGCTCCGCGCCACCGCACTTCGCCCCCATGGCAGGTGCCCCACCACCCGCTCCTGCGGCCGGTGTTGACGACGGGGCCCGGGGGCTCCGAGCCATGGCCCCCGCCCTGCGGCAGGTGCGATGGCCACCCAAGTTCAAGCCGGAGATGCCGCCACGCTACGACGGCGCGGCGGACCCGTCGACGTTCCTGCTGGCATACGAGGAGGCCGTCCTCGAGGCCGGGGGAGACGACAAGGTCATGGCCAACTGGCTCCCCATGGCCCTCGTCGGCGAGCCACGCGCCTAGCTGCTCAACCTCCCTGGATCGACGATGGCGTCATGGGGGGAACTCCGCGACCTCTTCACTGCTCGCTACGCGGTGCCGGTGCACCACACAGTCGCAGCCCTGCTGGGCGGCTCTCAAGCACCACCTTCAGATCGCCACGTCAAGCCATTCCTCCGTCAGATTAGTGCCGCTTCCAAGCGCCCGGGGGCTCCGCCGGGTTGGGCTGCGCCAGAGGCCGACCTCACCTTCGGCTCAGAAGACCACCCCAACTCTACCGCCGGCTCGGGCAAGCTCCCAATGCTCTGCACGCCGACCATCTGCAACGTGGCTGTTACCAAGACTCTCATCGACGGCGGAACGGGCCTCAACTTGCTCTCCATAGAGGCCTTCAGCCTTCTTCACGTACCACTCGAGCGACTCAGTCTCAGCAAGCCTTTCTTAGGAGTTGGTGGTGGCACTGCCCGCTCTCTGGGACAGATCCGCCTCCCCGTCACCTTCGGCACACGCGACAACTACCGCACCGAGCTGGCCGACTTCGACATCGCCCGCATCGGCCTCCCGTACAACGCTATCCTCGGGTACCCAGCTCTCGCCCAGTACACGGCGGCGACTCATCCGGCCTACAACCTCATGAAGATGCCTGGAAGCAAAGGCGTCCTAACCATCAAGGGGGACACCAAGGAGACCGTGGCGGCACTCAAGCTCGCCCTCAAAACTGCCGCGACGGCGCAGCCTGCCGAAGCGGGCGCCTCCGAGCCCAAGGGAGCCATGCCGACCAAGAAGAAGCAGTTGTTCACACAAGACAAGGCGGAAACCAAGCAGGTGCCGGTCACCGAGGACAGGCCCTCAGGAGCCACCTTTACCAAAGGTGCCAGCCTCGACCCAGGGCAAGGGGAAGCATTGGTGAAGTTCTTGCGCGCAAACAAGGATATATTCGCGTGGGAGCCCAATCAGCTGGTAGGAGTCCCGAGAGAGGTGATTCAGCATCATTTCAGGGTATGCCCCAATGTACGCCCCGTGTAGCAGCGGGCGAGATGGCAGTCCACTGAGAAGCATGCCTTCATCGTCCAGGAGACCCGCAAGCTAGAAGCGGCAGAAGCCATTCGCGAGGTTCGGTATCCCGAATGGTTGGCGAACCCCGTCGTAGTGCCAAAGAAAGGCGGGAAGGAAGGGATGTGCGTCGACTTCACCAACCTTAACAAAGCCTGACCCCAAGATCTGTTCCCGCTCCCACGCATTAATCAGATTGTCGACTCCACCGCCGAGTGCGACCTGCTGTGCTTCCTGGATGCGTTCTCAGGATATCACCAGATCAAGATGGCGGTAGAAGATGTGGAGAAGACAGCCTTCCTGACCCCGTGTGGGGTGTACTGCTACACCTGCATGCCCTTTGGATTGCGCAATGCGGGCGCAACCTTTCAGGGACTGATGCACATCGCCTTAGGGCGACAGCTCGGAAGAAACACAGAGGCCTACGTCGACGACATCGGGGTGAAATCTCGGGAGGCGAGGACCCTCATCCAAGACCTGGAAGAAACATTCGAGAGCCCGGGCCAGGTGAACTTGCGGCTCAAGACGGAGAAGTGCGTGTTCGGCGTCCCTTCTGGCAAGCTGCTGGGCTTTCTTGTGTCCCATAGAGGGATCGAGGCAAATCCAGAGAAGATCAAGGCCATCGAGGACATGAGCTCGCCGCAGACCCTAAAGGAGATGCAGAAGTTGGCTGGTCGGGTAACTGCGTTGGGACGCTTCATCTCCAAGCTAGTGGAACGCCCCCTACCCTTCTTCAAGCTGATGACAAAGAAGAGCCTATTCGAGTGGACCCAAGAGGCCGACCGAGCTTTTCAAGACCTCAAGAGGTACCTGACCAGCCCTCCGGTGATGGTGGCACCACGACCTCTCGAACCCCTAGTGCTCTACCTCGCCGCTACCCCGTACTCCGCCACCGCAGCATTGGTGGCGGTTTGGGAGGAACACCAAGCCAAGGGCGCGCTGCGCCGAGCTACAGCTGAAATGACGCAAGATCCGGAAGGCGCCGCGGGAGCCGCAGCGGCGTCAACGGAAGACCAAGCGTGGCAGGGCGACGTCACAAAGACCCCCGCAAGCGACCAGGCACCAGGAGTTCCACCACCTCAGGAGATGTCCGGGCCCCCGCAAGACACGAGCCTCACCAACGCGCCAACCCTTGTCGAGCACCCGGTGTATTTTGTCAGCACGGTGTTGCGAGACACAAGGGCACGATATCCCATGCCTTAGAAGCTCCTGCTTGCACTCTTGGTGGCCTCGCGCAAGCTGCGGCATTACTTCCAGGGCCACCCCATCAAGGTCATCTCAGCCTACCCGTTGGAGAGGGTGCTCAGGAGCCCCAATTCTGCTGGAAGGGTCGCCGAGTGGAACATCGAGTTACAAGCATTCCAGTTAGAGTTCAGCACTACCAGGGTCATCAAGGGAGCCACGCTCGCTGATTTTGTGGCAGAATGGACGGATGTCCCGGTACTTGAAGTAGGCGAAGACCGGTCCACCTCGCCAGGAAGTGAAGCACCAGACAGTTGGGTCATGTACTTCGATGGCGCCTTCGCGCACCAAGGCGCAGGGGCTGGAGCAGTACTCATCTCGCCCAATCAGGATAAGCTCTACTACGCCGTGCAGCTCTGCTTTCAGCATGTCGAGAAGGTCTCCAACAACATCGCAGAATACGAAGGCCTCATAGCTAGACTGAAGGCCGCGACAGCTCTGGGGGTGAAGCGCCTCACCGTTAGAGGCGACTCGCAGCTCCTTGTCAACTTCTCCAACAAAGTATATGAGCCAAAGGACGAGCATATGGAGGCATACCTCACGGAGATGCGCAAGATGGAGAAGCAGTTCTTGGGTCTGGAGCTGCAGCACGTGCCCCCGGGCACCAACAAGGAAGCTGACGACATCGCCAGGAGAGCATCCAAGAAGCAGCCACAAGAGCCCGGTGTCTTTGAGGAACGACTCTTCAAGCCATCGGTGACACCACCACTTTCAAGCACAGCTCAGCCTCCGGAGGAACTCCCACAGCCTCCTGCCTCAGGAGCCCCGGCCTGTGGCCCGACCTCAGGAGCTCGCTTGCTCTTTGCGCTCGAACCTCAGGAGGGATGCTGGACCAAGGAATTCAAAGAATATCTGATGCAAGGGGCGCTGCCAGACAAAGAGGAGGATGCGGAGCGTGTGGTTCGGCAAGCAACGGCGTACTGTATCCAGGATGGTGAGTTGTACAGGAAGAAGCGGCCAAATGACGTCTCCCTGTGCTGCATTTCCAGGGACCAGGGGAAGGAGCTACTAACTGACATACACGGTGGGGACTGCGGGCACCACTCATCATCACGGACCCTCGTCGGCAAAGTATTCCGTAATGGGTTCAACTAGCCTACTACGCTCAACAACGCAGCTGAGTTGGTGAGGTCCTGCGAAGCCTGCCAGTTCCACGCCAAGCAGATTCTTCAGCCGGCTCAGGGCCTCCGGACCATTCCGCTCACATGGCCGTTCGCGGTCTCGGGGCTGGACATCTTGGGCCCATTCCGACGAGCGCCTAGGGGCTACCGCTACCTCTACGTCGCCATCGACAAGTTCACCAAGTGGGCGGAAGTGGAAGCCGTCCGTACCATCCCAGCTGGCTCTGTTGTCAAGTTCATCAAGGACCTCGTGAGCCGCTTTGGGGTCCCGAACAGCATCATCACAGATAACGGCTCACAGTTCACTAGTAACCTCTTGAAAACCTACTGTGCTAACCTTGGAACGTAGATCTGCTACGCTTCGGTGGCGCACCCCAGGAGCAATGGTCAGGCCGAACGCGCCAACGCGGAGGTCCTAAGGGGCCTCAAGACCAAGACCTTCAAGAAGAAGCTCGAGGCCTGTGGCAGGGGCTGGCATGACGAGGTCCAGTCCGTGCTGTGGTCTATCCGCACCACCGCCACCAAACCAACGGGCGAGACCCCATTCTTCCTCGTCTACGGAGCTGAAGCAGTCCTTCCTCACGAGGTTAAGCATCGCTCCGCACGTCCTGGCGTTCGATGAAACACAGCAGGACGCCACGCGGGGGATGGACCTCGTGCTGGGGGAGGAGCGTCGTCGCGAAGCTGCACTGAGGGCGGCAACGTACCAGCAGGCGCTGCGGCGATACCGCTGCCGCAACGTCCGCTCCAGGATGCTCGAGGTGGGCAACCTCGTCCTGAGGCGGGTCCTCTCCAGGGAAGGGCTGCACAAGCTTTCACCCATGTGGGAGGGCCCATTCAGGGTCATCCATGTCTCCAGGCCTGCCGCCGCGCGCCTGGAGACGCAGGACGGGATACCTATCTAGAACGCCTGGAACATCCAGCACCTCAGGAAGTTCTACCCATGAAGCAAGGCCCAGAGCCTGTGAAGAAAGGACCAGAGCCTGTGAAGAAGGCCCGGTGCCTGTGAAGAATCGCCGCCCGTGACACTCTCACATAATAATGAGTGGGGCTGTACACGCCCCGGAGTCTCGGGAGCGCCGGCCTCAGGCCCTGGGGCTCCCTCCCATGCCTAGTGGCAGCACTTAGCTCTGCGCTGGTGAGAAGACTTGAAGACTAGATTAGGTGCCGGACGCGGCTTTTCATTTGCTTTCCGTAGTTGGCTCGTTTTTCCCTAATCGAAGTTTGCTTTTGGTGTTTCTTGCTGATTCGATTCCCTCGCTTCTTACCGCATTTTCCGGTTCTGGTTCGCTCGTATTTTCTCTCTCGCATACCTCGCGAAGGGGGCTAGGCAGGCGCCCTCGCGAGCGTTTTTCTTCTCTCTGCCTTCTCGTTCTCGCAAGCCACCCTCGTTCGAGCCTGAAAGTTGGCGCATCTCTCCTAATCTGTGCCCCATGGGTACCGTGATACAAAGCGTCGGGTCAAGGCTCGGGTGAACGACAAATCTCCTGGCAAACTCCCTAACGAATTTTTTGCAGTTCCTGAGCAATCTCAGGCCACAAAGGTCAAGATGGACACGAGGAAATAAACGCCTCGTAAGGAGGAGGGCGCCCCGAATGCACCATGCTAAGTTAGCTTTGCGCAAAATGGCCACACAACATTGAAACAACAAGCGTAGCATAATGGTTAATAAGTTATGGTTCGATACACGCCCCTCCGGGCCCATGCTGGTTTCATTTTGATGCAGGAAGGAAAAGGGGAACATAACAAAAGCGCGATCGCCCCTGCAGCAGGCAACGGGGGCAGGGCCTTGGCGATGTCCCGGGTCTAGTCGGACCCCTCCTCGCGCTTCACCGATGCGCGGCGACGAGATGACCCGCTACCACCTTCGAAGCGGGCGCGGCGGCTGATCAAGGCCGCCGCTGCTGGAACTGTCGCCAAGGGAGGAGCCACCATAGCCAGACGAGGCGCGGCCGGTGGGTTCGTCCTCCTCCTCGTCCCGACCATCGCCAAGGCCGAGCACCTCCTCGCCGTCGTTCACCTCAGGGCAACATCCGGTGCGACGACCATCTTCCTCGAACACCCTCACTAAGAGGGGCGCGTCGCCGTCGAACTTGAAGTGGAGGGTGCACCGCCTGCCTAGGCCGCGCGCGCGGGCGAATGTCTGCCAACCGCGGGCCAGAGCTACGTTGCCCGTGACGGAGACCTCGACCGCGACCCAAGAAGCCCAGCTGCAGCAACCGTCCGCCTGCAGCCGGAGCCCGCCTGGACCGGAGGCCGGTAGCTCGTCGGCAAAGAAGCGGGGAAGCTGGAGCCAGCTGCCGGCCAGATCCTCCGACTAGACAACGAAGTTCGGCAGCACCTCTGAGGCATGGAACCGCGGGCAGGGAGGTCGTGCAACCACGGCACGTCTTCTCTCGTCGACAGGACTGCCGTGACCAGAGAGACTCCTGCCGCGCACTGCGGCGCCACCCCGGGAGCCGGAGGCCATGGCGGGGGTCGCGACATGCTTGCGGGGACGGCCACGTCGTCGCTTGGGCGCCGAGGAGCCGGGTCCCTCCCGAGGGGCCTTGCCTTTCTCCGCGGGGGAGAACCTCTTCGACGGCGCCATTGCTGCTAGCGGTGGAGCAAGGAGGAAGAAGCGAGTGAACCAAATAGGGATGGGCGACCGGGGGTCCGCCCCCCTCCCCATTTATAGTGGAAGAAGGCCAACCGGCGCCTCCCACGATCATAGGTAATGATGATTTTCCTTGCATGTCGTGGGGACTTGTCAAATCGAGTGGTTGCCGAGGCAGCGTGGGGAAGTGGAGGCGCCCACGTCCAATCAACCGCCACGCGTCAACCAGGGCCGCATGCTTTTGGGGCCTGCAGCGCTCCGTACTTGACCTTTGGCTTCGCCTCGAAGCCAAGCCCGAGCGCACCTTGGGCCCGGGGGCTACTGTCGGCGTTCTGGGAATGGGGGTCCCCAGACTTGCCTGCCTGCGGCCCACGGCGTGGCTATGCTAGCGGGCCTGTATGGCCCATCTTCATCAATAAGGCATTCAAGACCCTGGCGAGGGGCCAAGCCTCGCTTGGCGGACGATGCAAGACCTCCTCAGGAGCGGCCTTACCAGGGTGCCTCGTGAGGAGCGGGGATATCAAGGCGGGGCAAACCTCACGAAGCTGTCGTGATGTGAGCCATGATGATCGACACCAGGCGGGCGCCAGTGCCTGCAGCGTCCTTGTTTCCTCTTTGATGCTAAGGAGGCCAGCGCAGGCACGCGGAGTACCGAGGCATCAGGAAAAGGTTTCCATATCGGTGCAACGAGACCAAGACCAGCAGGCCAGCAGGACGGAGGTCACCGTGGAGCCCAGGACGGTGTCATCACCAGAGCCTTTTGCAGGCGAAGACCCGTTTTGTCAGGATAGCTTGTACTAGCTGT
Organism: Aegilops tauschii subsp. strangulata; assembly: GCF_002575655.3. Lineage (NCBI taxonomy): Eukaryota > Viridiplantae > Streptophyta > Magnoliopsida > Poales > Poaceae > Aegilops > Aegilops tauschii. The sequence goes on from NC_053036.3 coordinate 154,447,870, forward strand.
CCCCTTTCAAATTGCCCGCCGTTGTTGGCTCCCTTCCCGCTCAATATTTGGGGAGAGGACCAGGGCCTATATAAGTAGAACTAGCCACCACAGTAGGGGATAACTGATTCAGAGTCATCTCACCCACACAAGTTCAGCAAGCACAAGAACACCTCAACTTCAGGAGGTTGTTCTTCCCCTTGTACTGTACATCAGCCCAAGAGGCAATCCACCACTACACACTGGAGTAGGGTATTACACCACAACGGTGGACCGAACCAGTATAAATCTCGTGTCTTTCTGTGTTGCGAGTTCGTCGAGTTCGTCCGCGAGATATTAGCGAGCTAGAGCATAGATTGGTAGGAGGGGAAGAACTTCGTGCGCACCCCAGAGTTCGAACCTTAAGGGTTTGCCGGAACCCCAGATCCGACAAACGGGGATCCCCAGACTTCCCTGCCTGCGGCCCACGGCGTGGCTTAACCGGCGGCCCAGTACGGCCCATCTTCACCAGCACACGCTGAAGACCCTCGCGAGGGGCCAATCCTCGCGAGGCGGGCGACACAAGACCTCCTCGGGGGCAGCCTCACCAGGCGGGCTCGCGAGTGGCGGAGAGATCAAGGAAAGGCGAACCTCGCGAGGTTCCAATGATGTAAGCCATGATGACCAAGACCAGGCGGGCGCCAGCGCACACAGTGTCCTCGTTTCCTCTTTGGTGCTAAGGACGCAAGTGCAGGCGAAGAGTACCGAGGCATCAGGCAAAGGTTTCCATATCGGTGCAACGAGACCGAGACCAGCAGGATGGCAGGACGGAGGTCACCGTGGAGCCCAAGACGGCATCACCACCAGAGCCTTTGGCAGGCAAAGACCACCTTTAGTCAAGATAGATTATAGTAGCTGGCCCCCTTCAAATTGGCCGTTGTGGCATCCCTTCCCGCTCAATATTTGGGAAGAGGACCAAGCCTCTATAAAGAGGACTAGCCACCACAGTAGGGGGCAGCTCATCTTGAACTGGATCCACTCCATCCTCACACCCACCAAGCACAAGAACACCTCTCCTCAGGAGGCTGTTCTTCCTCTTGTACTGTTCATCCTCAGCCCAAGAGGCAATCCACCACACCACACTAGACTAGGGTATTACACCACAACGGTGGCCCGAACCAGTATAAATCTCGTGTCTCTTGTGTTGCGGGTTCGTCGAGCTAGGCTTTGAGATCGCGGTGAGGCAAAGGACGTGATTAGGTAGGGGGAAATCTTCCTGCGCACCCCAGTGTTTGAACCTCAAAGGTTTTGCCGGAACCCGAAATCCGACATTTGGCGCGCCAGGTAGGGGTGCACCGGAGCTTTCCTTCCATCAATCTGCGCTCCGCCATCACCACGCTTCGCCCCCATGCGCCGCGCTTCGGGCTCCGACGACTGGTGCCAGTGGCGGGGCCAGGGGGCTCCGAGTCTTGGCCCCCGCCTTACGACAGGTGCAGTGGCCGCCCAAGTTCAAGCCGGAGATGCCACCGCGCTACGACGGAGCGGCGGACCCGGTGGCTTTCCTGCTGGTGTATGAGGAGGCTGTCCTTAAGGCTGGGGCGACGACAAGGTCATGGCCAACTAGCTTCCCATGGCCCTCACTGGCGTGCCGCGCGCCTGGCTTCTCAACCTCCCCGGATCCACGATGGCATCTTGGGAGGAGCTGCGCGGCCTCTTCGCCGCGCGCTTCGCGACACCGGCGCCCTACGCGGTCGCGGCCCTCCTCGGCGGCTCGCAAGCTCCACCCTCGGACCGCCACGCCAAGCCGTTCTTTCGCCAGATCCGCACCGCTTCCACGCGGCAGGGAGCTCCCCCGGGTTGGGTGGCGCCCAAGGCCGACCTGACCTTCGAATCGAAAGATCACCCCGTCACCATCGTCGGCTCGGGCGTGCTTCCTATGCTATGCACGCCCACCATCTGCCATGTAGCCGTCACCAAGACCCTCATCGACGGCGGCGCCGGCCTCAACGTGCTCTCGGTGGAGGCCTTCAGCCTCCTTCACGTACCACTCGAGCGGCTCCGCCCCAGCAAGCCTTTCTCCGGCGTCGGAGGCGACTCCTCCAGCCCCCTGGGGCAGATCCATCTTCCCGTGACCTTCGGCACCCGCGACAACTACCGCACTGAGCTGATCGACTTTGACATCGCCCACATCGGCCTCCCGTACAACGGTATTCTCGGGTACCCGGCTCTAGCTTAGTTCATGGCGGCGACCCATCCGGCCTACAACCTCATGAAGATGCCTGGGAGCAAGGACGTCCTCACCATAGTGGGGGATACCAAGGAGGCTCTAACGGCACTCAAGCTTGCCCTCAAGACCGCTGCGGTGGCGCAACCGGCCGACGCGGGCACCTCCGGAGCTAAGGCGGCCCGCACCAACCAAGAAGAAGCAGTTGTTCACCCAGGACCAGGCAGAAACCAAGCAGGTGCTGGTCGAGGAAGACGGGTCCTCAGGGGCCACCTTCACCATAGGAGCCGACCTTGACCCCGACCAAGAGGAGGCACTAGTGAAGTTCTTCCATGCAAACAAGGAAGTATTCGCCTGGGAACCCGATCAGCTGGTAGGGGTCCCAAGAGGAGTGATTGAGCATCACTTGAAGGTATGCCCCAATGTACACCCAGTGAAGCAGAGGGCGCGGCGGCAGTCCACGGAGAAGCAGTCCTTCATCGTCCAAGAAACCCGCAAGCTGGAGGCAGCAGGCGTCATTCGCGAGGTCCGGTACCCTGAATGGTTGGCAAACCCCGTCGTTGTGCCCAAGAAAGGCGGAAAGGAGCGGATGTGTGTCGACATCACCAACCTCAACAAGGCCTGCCCCCAAGATCCGTTCCCGCTTCCACGCATCGACCAGATTGTCGACTCCACCGCCGAGTGTGTCCTTCTGTGCTTCCTGGATGCGTTCTCAGGCTACCACCAGATCAAGATGGCGGTAGAAGACGTCGAGAAGACGGCCTTCCTGACCCCGTGCGGGGTATAATGCTACACTTGCATGCCGTTTGGGCTGCGCAACGCGGGCGCGACCTTTCAACGACTGATGTGCATCGCACTAGGTTAGCAGCTTGGGAGGAACGCTGAAGCCTACGTCGACGACATTGTGGTGAAGTCTCGGGAGGCGAGAACTTTAATTCAGGACCTGGGGGAGACCTTCGAAAGCCTGCACTAGGTAGACTTGCGGCTTAACCCGGAGAAATGCGTGTTCGGCGTCCCCTCAGGCAAGCTGCTGGGTTTCCTCGTGTCCCACAGTGGGATCGAGGCGAACCCAGAGAAGGTCAAGGCAATCGAAGACATGAGTCCACCACAAACCCTCAAGGAGATGTAGAAGCTCGCCGGTCGCGTGACTGCGTTGGGGCGTTTCATCTCCAAGCTGGGAGAGCGCACCCTGCCGTTCTTCAAGCTGATGAAGAAAAAGGGACGATTCGAGTGGACTCCAGAGGCCGACCAAGCGTTTCAAGTCCTCAAGAGATACCTGACTAGCCCTCCGGTGATGGTAGCGCCCCGACCTCTCAAGCCCCTGGTGTTGTACCTTGCCGCCACCCCTTACTCCGCCAGCGCAGCTTTGGTGGCGGTCTGGGAGGAGCGCCGGGTCAGGGATGTGTCGCGCCAAGCCGCTCCCTCAGCCGGGGCGGCGCAAGACCCAGAGGGCTCCGCGAGGGCTGCAGCGACGCTAGCAAAGGACCAGGCTCAACAAGACGGCGCACTTGGGCCCGCGGAAGCCCCAACGAGCGACTAGGCTTTGGGGGCTTCGTCGTCTCAGGAGACGCCCCAACCTCCGGAAGCCGTGAGCCTCGTCCATGCACCCACCCTCGTCGAGCACCCTGTGTATTTTGTCAGCACGGTGTTGCGGGATGCAAGGCGCAGTACCCCATGCCTCAGAAGCTCCTGCTCGCGCTCTTGGTGGCCTCACGCAAGCTGCGGTACTACTTTCAAGGTCACCCGTTCAAGGTCATCTCGGCCTACCCATTGGAGAGGGTGCTCAGGAGCCCCAACTACGCCGGGAGAGTCGCTGAGTGGAACATCGAGCTACAGGCATTCCAGTTGGAGTTCAGCACAACCAGGGTCATCAAGGGAGCCGCGCTCTCTGATTTCGTGGTAGAATGGACGGACTCCCCAGGGCTTGAAGAAGGCGAGGATCGGTCCCTTTCGCCGGGGAGTGAAGCGCCAGACGGCTGGGTTATGTATTTCGATGGCGCCTTTGCGCGCCAGGGCGCAGGGGCTGCAACAGTGCTCATCTCACCCACTCAGGACAAGCTTTACTACGCCGTGCAGCTCTGCTTCCAGCAGGGTGAGAAGGTCTCCAACAACCTAGCAGAGTACGAAGGCCTCATAGCTGGCCTCAAGGCTGCGGTGGCCCTGGGGGTGAAGCGCCTCACCATCAAGGGTGACTCGCAGCTCCTCGTCAACTTCTCCAACAAGGTGTACAAGCCGAAGGACGAGCACATGGAGGCGTACCTCGCGGAGGTGCGCAATATGGAGAAGCAGTTCTTGGGCCTGGAATTGCAGCATGTGCCCCGTGGCACCAACAAGGAAGCTGACGACATCGCCAGGAGAGCATCCAAGCGGCTACACCAAGAGCCTGGCGTCTTCGAGGAGTGGCTCTTCAAGCCATCGGCAACACCGCCACTTTCAAGAACAGCGCTGCCTCGGGAGGAGCTCCCTCAACCAACTGCCTCGGGGGCCCCGGCCTGCGGCCCGACCTCGGGAGCATGCTTACTCTTGGTGCTTGAGCCTCAGGACGGGTGCTGGACCAGGGAATTCAAGGAATACGTGATGCAAGGGACGCTGCCTGAGAAGGAGGAGGACGCGGAGCGTGTGGCCCGACGGGCCACGACATACTGCATCCAGGACAGTGAGTTATACAGGAAACGACCGAATGACGTTTCCCTGCGTTGCATCTCCAAGGAGCAGGGGAAAGAGCTGCTGGCCGACATACATGGCGGGGACTGCGGGCACCACTCGTCGTCACGGACCCTCGTCGGCAAGGTGTTCGCAGCGGATTCTACTGGCCTACAACACTCAACGACGCGACCGAGCTGGTGAAGTCCTGCGAGGCCTGCTAGTTCCACGCCAAGCTAATCCATCAGCCGGCTCAGGGCCTCCAGACCATCCCACTCTCCTGGCCATTCGCGGTCTGGGGGCTGGATATCTTGGGCCCGTTCCCTCGAGCGCCTGGGGGCTACCGCTACCTCTACATCGCCATCGACAAGTTCACCAAGTGGGCGGAGGTAGAAGCCGTCCGCACCATCCCGGCCGGCTCCGCGGTCATGTTCATCAAAGGTCTCGTGCGCCGGTTCGGGGTACCCAACCGCATCATCACCGACAATGGCTCGCAGTTCACTAGCAATCTCTTCAAGACGTATTGTGCTAACCTTGGAACGCAGATCTGCTACGCTTTGGTGGCGCACCCCCGAAGCAATGGCCAGGCCGAACGCGCCAACGCAGAGGTCCTGAGAGGCCTCAAGACCAGGACCTTCAAGAAGAAGCTCGAGGCCTGTGGCAGGGGCTGGCACGACGAGCTCCAGTCCGTGTTGTGGTCCATCCGCACCACCGCCACGAAGTTGATACGTCTCCAACGTATCTATAATTTTTGATTGCTTCATGCTATATTATATTCTGGTTTGGATGATTAATGGGCTCTGTTATACACTTTTATATTATTTTTGGGACTACCCTATTAACCGGAGGACCAGCCCAAATGGCTGTTTTTTTTGCCAATTTCAGTGTTTCGTAGAAAAAGAATATCAAACGGAGTCCAAACGGAATGAAACCTTCGGGAACGTGATTTTCGGAACAAACGTGATCCAGAGGACTTGGACCCAACGTCAAGGAAGCAACCAGGAGGGCACGAGGTAGGGGGCGCGCCCTCCACCCTCGTGGGGCCCACGTTGCTCCACCGATGTACTTCTTCCTCTTATATATACCTACGTCCCCCAAACCAACAGAAGCATCCACGAAAACCTAATTCCACCGCCGCAACCTTCTGTACCCGTGAGATCCCATATTGGGGCCTTTTCCGGCGCCTGCCGGAGGGGGCATTGATCACGGAGCGCTTCTACATCAACACCATAGCCTCTTCGATGATGTGTGAGTAGTTTACCTCAGACCTCCGGGTCCATAGTTATTAGCTAGATGGCTTCTTCTCTCTTTTTGGATCTCAATACAAAGTTCTCCATGATTCTTGTGGAGATCTATTCGATGTAATCTTCTTTTGCGGTGTGTTTGTTGAGACCGATGAATTGTGGGTTTATGATCAAGTTTATCTATGAACAATATTTGAATCTCCTCTGAATTATTTTATGTATGATTGGTTATCTTTGCAAGTCTCTTCGAATTATCAGCTTGGTTTGGCCTACTAGATTGATCTTTCTTGCAATGGGAGAAGTGCTTAGCTTTGGGTTCAATCTTGCGGTGTCCTTTCCCAGTGACAGTAGGGGAAGCAAGGCACGTATTGTATTGTTGCCATCGAGGATAACAAGATGGGGTTTATATCATATTGCAAGAGTTTATCCCTTTACATCATGTCATCTTACTTAAAGCGTTACTCTGTTCTTATGAACTTACTACTCTAGATGCATGCTGGATAGCGGTCGATGTGTGGAGTAATAGTAGTAGATGCAGGCAGGAGTCGGTCTACTTGTCACGCACGTGATGCCTATATACATGATCATAGCTAGATATTCTCATAACTATGCTCAATTCTATCAATTTCTCAACAGTAATTTGTTCACCCACCGTAATACTTATGCTCTCGAGAGAAGCCACTAGTGAAACCTATGGCCCCCAGGTCTATTCTCCATCATATTAATCTTCCAACACTTAGTTATTTTTATTGCCTTTTATTTTACTTTGCACCTTTATTATAAAAATACCAAAAATATTATCATATCATATCTATCAGATCTCACTTTCATATGTGACCGTGAAGGGATTGACAACCCCTTTATTGCGTAGGTTGCGAGGTTTATATTTCTTTGTGTAGGTGCGAGGGACTTGGGCGTGGCCTCCTACTGGATTGATACCTTGGTTCTCAAAAACTGAGGGAAATACTTACGCTACTTTACTGCATCACCCTTTCCTCTTCAAGGGAAAACCAACGCAGTGCTCAAGAGGTAGCAAGAAGGATTTCTGGCGCCGTTACTGGGGAGTCTACGCAAATGTCAACATACCAAGTATTCATCACAAACTCTTATCTCCCGCATTACATTATTTGCCATTTGCCTCTCGTTTTCCTCTCCCCCACTTCACCCTTGCCGTTTTACTCGCCCTCTCTTTTCTGTTTGCCTCTTTTTCGCTTACTTCTTGTTTGCTCGTGTGTTGGATTGCTTGTTTGTCATGATGGCTCAAGATAATACTAAATTGTGTGACTTTACCAATACCAACAACAATGATTTTCTTAGCACTCCGATTGCTCCTCTTACCGATACTGAATCTTGTGAAATTAATGCTGCTTTGTTGAATCTTGTCATGAAAGATCAATTCGCCGGCCTTCCTAGTGAAGATGCCGCTACCCATCTAAATAGCTTCGTTCATTTGTGTGATATGCAAAAGAAGAAAGATGTGGACAATGATATTGTTAAATTGAATCTATTTCCTTTTTTCGCTTAGAGATCGTGCAAAAGCTTCGTTTTCGTCTTTGCCTAAAAATAGTATTGATTCTTGGAATAACTGCAATGATGCTTTTATCTCTAAGTATTTTCCTCCCGCTAAGATCATCTCTCCTAGAAATGATATTATGAATTTTAAGCAACTTGATCATGAACATGTTGCACAAGCTTGGGAGCGGATGAAATTAATGATACGTAATTTCCCTACACATGGTTTAAATCTTTGGATGATTATACAAAAAATTTATGCCGGATTGAATTTTGCTTCTAGAAATCTTTTAGATTCGGCCGCGGGAGGTACTTTTATGGAAATCACTTTAGGAGAAGCTACTGAACTCCTAGATAATATTATGGTTAATTATTCTCAATGGCACACTGAAAGATCTACTAATAAAAAGGTGCATGCGATAGAAGAAATTAATGTTTTGAGTGGAAGGATGGATGAGCTTATGAAATTATTTGCTACTAAAAGTGTTTCTTCTGATCCTAATGATATGTCTTTGTCTACTTTGATTGAGAATAATTATGAATCTATGGATGTGAATTTTGTTGGTAGGAATAATTTTGGTAACAGCGCGCATAGAGGAAACTTTAATCCTAGGCTGTACCCTCACTAGTAGAAAAAGGGCCTTTAGTCCCGGTTCTGGAACCGGGACTAAAGGGTCGTTACTAAAGCCTCCCCCTTTAGTCCTGGTTCTTACACGAACCGGGACTAAAGGCCCTCCACGTGGCCGCTGCCTAGAGGTCCACCTTTAGTCCCAGTTGGTAACACCAGCCGGTACTAAAGGAAATTTTATGATGTTTTTTGAATTTTTTTTTTGAATTTTCAAATTTTTGAATTTTTTTTAACCTCTAATCTCTAATCACCCCTCATCACTGCTCAATTTAACCTCTAATCTCTAATCACCCCTCATCATTCCAAATCATCTAACTTCCCGGATGGTCACCCATCCTCTCACTACTCCAGCCTGAGCACGCTTAACTTCCGGGTTCTATTCTCCCTCGTTTCCAAGTCTGCACTTGTTGTTTTCCTGACAATAGTAAGATGTCAATCCTATTAACCCTCAGGAATTTAGCTTGAGCATGAAGTCACACATTTCACTATTTGAGTTTGAAACTATTGTTCTAAAAACAATAATTATTTAGTAACACTAATATTTCTTGAATAATTAGTTTGACCATTGTTTGACCACGGTTTGACCAGATTTGACCAAAATTCAAAAAAACTGAAATAATTATTTAGTAACACTAATATTCTTGAATAATTATTTAGTAACACTAATACTTCTTGAATAAGTAGTTTGACCATAGTTTGACCAGATTTAACAAAAATTCAATAAAAAACAGAAATTTGAGCATAACTTTTTTTCCTTTTAGAATTTGAGGATTCTAAAAATTTGCAAACAGGGCATAGATAGTCAAAATCGGATGCGGATTTTCGTGCTGAACATTTTGATATATTATACGTTTTTTTCTGACATCGTATGCAAAAGTTATAGCCGTTTTACATTTTCCCTAAACTTTTTGCAAAACATGTCCAAATTTAAGTTTTTAAATTTTCCTAACTAGTACATGTAGTAACATAACTACCTCTGGAAGGATTTTAATTTTTGAAGTTTTTATCATTTTCTTTTGCTTTTTACAAAACTGAAAAGGCGATCCACGGGGGGGGGGGGGGTTTAGAGTTTGAAAATGGGACCTTTAGTACCGGTTCGTGCCATGAACCGGTACTAATGCCTCAAACCCCATTAGTACCGGTTGGTGGCTCGAACCGGGACTAAAGGTCTAACCTTTAGTACCGGTTGGTGGCACAAACCGGTACTAATGGGCATCGCACCCTTTAGTCCCGGTTCGTGGCACCAACCGGGACTAAAGGTCCCATTTGAACCGGGACTAATGCCTGTACGGTGCCCTAGCCGCTTGAACCGGGACTAATGCTCACATTAGTCCCGGTTCGTAATGCAACCGAGATTAATGCTCTTTTCTGGCCGAACCAAAGCCCTATTTTCTACTAGTGCCTAGTAATTCCTCTAATAATTATGGTAATTCCTACAACAATGCTTATGGAAAATTTAATAAGATGCCCTCTGAATTTGAGACTGGTGTTAAGGAGTTTAGGATTTCACAAAAGAATTTCAATGCTTTGCATGAAGAAAAATTGCTCAAAGTTGACGGATTGGCTAGGAACATTGATAGAATTTCTCTTGATGTTGATTCTTTGAAACTTAGATCTATTCCACCTAAGCATGATATCAATGAGTCTCTCAAAGCCATGAGAATTTCCATTGATGAGTGCAAAGAAAGAACCGCTAGGATGCGTGCTAAGAAAGATTGCTTTGTGAAAGCGTGTTCTTGTAATTTCTATGAAAATAAAGACGAAGATCTAAAAGTTATTGATGTGTCTCCTATTAAATCTTTCTTTTGCAATACGAATCTTGATGATGATGGGACTGAATATGATCCACCTTTACCTAGAAGGCATTCAAAAAATTAAGAGTTTTTAGATCTTGATGCTAAAATTGATAAAAGTGAGATTGAAGAGATCAAAACTCTAGATATTAATAAACCCACTATTTTGGATATCAAGGAATTTAATTATGATAATTGCTCTTTGATAGATTGTATTTCCTTGTTGCAATCTGTGCTAAATTCTCCTCATGCTTATAGTCAAAATAAAGCTTTTACTAAACATATCGTTGATGCTTTGATGCAATCTTATGAAGAAAAACTTGAGTTGGAAGTTTCTATCCCTAGAAAACTTTATGATGAGTGGGAACCTACTATTAAAATTGAAATTAAAGATCAGGAATGCTATGCTTTGTTTGATTTGGGTGCTAGTATTTCCACGATTCCAAAAACTTTGTGTGATTTGCTAGGTTTCCGTGAATTTGATGATTGTTCTTTGAATTTGCACCTTGCAGATTCCACCATTAAGAAACCTATGGGAAGAATTAATGATGTTCTTATTGTTGCAAATTGGAATTATGTGCCCGTAGATTTTATTGTGCTTGACATAGATTGCAATCCTTCATGTCCTATTATTCTTGGTAGACCTTTCCTTAGAACGATTGGTGCAATTATTGATATGAAGGAAGGGAAATATTAGATTCCAATTTCCGTTAAAGAAAGGCATGGAACACTTTCCTACAAATAAAATAAAATTACCTTATGAATCTATTATGAGAGCCACTTATGGATTGCCTACCAAAGATGGCAATACCTAGATCTATCCTTGCTTTTATGCCTAGCTAGGGGCGTTAAACGATAGCGCTTGTTGGGAGGCAACCCAATTTATTTTTTTAGTTTTTTTCTTTTTGCTTCTCTTTAGGAATAAATATTTGATATAGCATCTGGTTAGATTTTTTATGTTTTAATTAGTGTTTGTGCCAAGTTAAACCTATAGGATCTTCTTGGATGATAGTTATTTGATCTTGCCGAAAATTACAGAAACTTTCTGTTCACAAAAACAATTGTTAAAAATCACCAGAACGTGATAAAATATTTATTCCAATTGCTGCTAATCAATAAGCAAATTTTCTAGGTCATCCTATTTTGGCTGAATTTTTAGAGTTCCAGAAGTTTGCGTCAGTTACAGATTACTACAGACTGTTCTGTTTTTGACAGATTCTGTTTTTCGTGTGTTGTTTGCTTATTTTGATGAATCTATGGCTAGTAAAATAGTTTATAAACCATAGAGAAGTTGGAATACAGTAGTTTTAACACCAATATAAATAAAGAATGAGTTCATTACAGTACCTTGAAGTGGTGTTTTGTTTTCTTTCGCTAACGGAGCTCACGAGATTTTCTGCTAAGTTTTGTGTTGTGAAGTTTTCATGTTTTGGGTAAAAGATTTGATGGATTATGGAACAAGGAGTGGCAAGATCCTAAGCTTGGGGATGCCCATGGCACCCTAAGATAATCTAAGGACACCAAAAAGCCAAAGCTTGGGGATTCCCCGGAAGACATCCCCTCTTTCGTCTACTTCCATCGGTAACTTTACTTGGAGCTATATTTTTATTCACCACATGATATGTGTTTTGCTTGGAGCGTCTTGTATTATTTGAGTCTTTGATTTTTAGTTTACCACAATCATCTTTTCTGTACACACCTTTTGAGAGAGACAAACATGATTCGGAATTTATTAGAATACTCTATGCGCTTCGCTTATATCTTTTGAGCTATATAGTTTTTGCTCTAGTGCTTCACTTATATCTTTTAGAGCACGGTGGTGGTTTTATTTTATAGAAATTATTGATCTCTAATGCTTCACTTATATTATTTTGAGAGTCCTTTAGAACAGCATGGTAATTTTCTTTGGCAATAAAATTAGTCCTAATATGATAGGCATCCAAGATGGGTATAATAAGAACTTTCATAAAAAGTGCATTGAATACTATGAGAAGTTTGATATCTTTTAGAGCACGGCGGTGGTTTTGTTTTATAGGAACTATTATTCTCTCATGCTTCACTTATATTATTTTGAGAGTCTTAAACAGCATGGTAATTTGCTTAAATTGGGAAATTAATTCTAATATGTTAGGTATTCAAGACTAGTAAAAACTTTCTTATGAGTGTGCTGAATACTAAGAGAAGTTTGATGCTTGATGATTGTTTTGAGATATGGAGGTAGTGATATTAAAGTTGTGCTAGTTGAGTAGTTGTGAAATTGAGAAATACTTGTGTTGTTGTTTGCAAGTCCCATAGCATGCACGTATGGTAAACGTTATGTAACAAATTTGAAACATGAGGTGTTCTTTGATTGTCTTCCTTATGAGTGGCGGTCGGGGATGAGCGATGGTCTGTTCCTACCAATCTATCCACCTAGGAGCATGCGCGTAGTGCTTGGTTTTTGATGACTTCTAGATTTTTGCAATAAGTATGTGAGTTCTTTATGACTAATGTTGAGTCCATGGATTATACGCACTCTTACCCTTCCATCATTGCTAGCCTCTTCGGTACCGTGCATTGCCCTTTCTCACATTGAGAGTTGGTGCAAACTTCGCTGGTGCATCCAAACCCCATGATATAATACGCTCTTTCACACATAAACCTCCTTATATCTCCCTCAAAACAGCCACCATACCTACCTATTATGACATTTCCATAGCCATTCCGAGATATATTGCCATGCAACTTTCCACCGTTCCATTATTCATGACACGTTCATCATTTTTTTATTGCTTTGCATGATCATGTAATTGACATCGTATTTGTGGCAAAGCCACCGTTCATAATTTTTCATACATGTCACTCTTGATTCATTGCCTATCCCGGCATACCGCCGGAGGCATTCATATAGAGTCATACTTTGTTCTAGTATCGAGTTGTAATCATTGAGTTGTAATTAAATAGAAGTGTGATGATCATCATTCATAGAGCATTGTCCCAATAAAAAAGAAGAGAAAGGCCAAATAAAAAAACAAGGCCCAAAAAAAGAAAAAAAAGGGACAATGCTACTATCCTTTTTCCACACTTGTGCTTCAAAGTAGCACCATGATCTTCATGATAGAGAGTCTCTTGTTTTGTCACTTTCATATACTAGTGGGAATTTTTCATTATAGAACTTGGCTTGTATATTCCAACAATGGGCTTCCTCAAATTCCCTAGGTCTTCGTGAGCAAGCAAGTTGGATGCACACCCACTTAGTTTCTTTTGTTGTGCTTTCATGCATTTATAGCTCTAGTGCATCCGTTGCATGGCAATCCCTACTCCTCACATTGACATCAATTGATGGGCATCTCCATAGCCCGTTGATTAGCTGCGTCGATGTGAGACTTTATCCCTTTTTGTCTTCTCCAGATAACCCCCATCATTATATTCTATTCCACCCATAGTGCTATATCCATGGCTCACGCTCATGTATTGCGTGAAGGTGAAAAAGTTTGAGATTACTAAAGTATGAAACAATTGCTTGGCTTGTCATCGAGGTTGTGCATGATGAGAGCATTCCTGTGTGACGAAAATGGAGCATGACTAAACTATATGATATTGTAGGGATGAACTTTCTTTGGCCATGTTATTTTGAGAAGACATGACTGCTTAGTTAGTATGCTTGAAGTATTATTACTTTTATGTCAATATTAAACTTTTATCTTGAATCTTTCGGATCTGAATATTCATACCACAATTAAGAGGGTTACATTAAAAAATTATGCCAAGTAGCATTCCGCATAAAAAATTCTGTTTTTATCATTTACCTACTCGAGGACGAGCAGGAATTAAGCTTGGGGATGCTTGATACGTCTCCAACGTATCTATAATTTTTGACTGCTTCATGCTATATTATATTCTGTTTTGGATGATTAATCGGCTTTGTTATACACTTTTATATTGTTTTTGGGACTAACCTATTAACCGGAGGCCCAGCCAAAATTGCTGTTTTTTTGCCTATTTTAGTGTTTCGCAAAAAAAGAATATCAAACGGACTCCAAACGGAATGAAACCTTCGGGAACGTGATTTTCAGAACAGACGTGATCCAGAGGACTTGGACCCAACGTCAAGAAAGCAACCAGGACGACACGAGGTAGGGGGCGCGACTACCCCCTGGGCGCGCCCTCCACCCTCGTGGGGCCCACGTTGCTCCACCGATGTACTTCTTCCTCCTATATATACCTACGTACCCCCAAACCAACAGAAGCATCCACGAAAACCTAATTCCACCGCCGCAACCTTCTGTACCCATGAGATCCCATATTGGGGCCTTTTCCGGCGTCTTGCCGGAGGGGGCATTGATCACGGAGGGCTTCTACAGCAACACCATAGCCTCTCCGATGATGTGCGAGTAGTTTACCTCAGACCTTTGGGTCCATAGTTATTAGCTAGATGGCTTCTTCTCTCTTTTTGGATCTCAATACAATGTTCTCCCCCTCTCTCGTGGAGATCTATTCGATGTAATCTGCTTTTGCGGTGTGTTTGTTGAGACCGATGAATTGTGGATTTATGATCAAGTTTATCTATGAACAATATTTGAATCTCTTCTGAATTATTTTATGTATGATTGGTTATCTTTGCAAGTCTCTTCGAATTATCAGCTTGGTTTGGCCTACTAGATTGATCTTTCTTGCAATGGGAGAAGTGCTTAGCTTTGGGTTCTATCTTGCGGTGTCCTTTCCCAGTAATAGTAGGGGCAGCAAGGCACGTATTGTATTGTTGCCATCAAGCATTACAAGATGGGGTTTATATCATATTGCATGAGTTTATCCCTCTACATCATGTCATCTTCCTTAAAGCGTTACTCTGTTCTTATGAACTTAATACTCTACATGCATGCTGGATAGCGGTCGACGTGTGGAGTAATAGTAGTAGATGCAGGCAGGAGTCGGTCTACTTGTCACGCACGTGATGCCTATATACATGATCATACCTAGATATTCTCATAACTATGCTCAATTCTATCAATTGCTCAACAGTAATTTGTTCACCCACCGTAATACTTATGCTCTTGAGAGAAGCCACTAGTGAAACCTATGGCCCCGGGGTCTATTCTCCATCATATTAATCTTCCAACACTTAGTTATTTTTATTGCCTTTTATTTTACTTTGCATCTTTATTATAAAAATACCAAAAATATTATCTTATCATATCTATCAGATCTCACTTTTGTATGTGACCGTGAAGGGATTGACAACCCCTTTATTGCGTTGGTTGCAAGGTTTCTATTTGTTTGTGTAGGTGCGAGGGACTTGGGCGTGGCCTCCTACTGGATTGATACCTTGGTACTCAAAAACTGAGGGAAATACTTACGCTACTTTACTGCATCACCCTTTCCTCTTCAAGGGAAAACCAACGCAGTGCTCAAGAGGTAGCACAAGCCAACGGGCGAGACCCCATCCTTCCTCATCTACGGAGCAGAAGCGGTTCTTCCTCACGAGGTCAAGCATCGCTCCGCGCGGGTCCTGGTGTTTGATGAGGTGTAGCAGGACGCCATGCGAGGCATGGACCTCGTGCTGGGGGAGGAGCGCTGTAACATCCCAAATTTTCAATTTGGAATGTTATACATAGATCATTCTTGCATGACATATTTTATTGCATTTTGTTTTGCGATCCTAGAAATTCTAGGCAACTCAAGGACCCACAGAGAGAGTTGGGGATTTCATTATTTTCATATTTGGGTTTTCTCAAATTTTGAAAATAGGATCATTTGTTTTAATTATTTTCTCTCCGAAAATATTTCATATCAATTATATGAGAGGGGATAATATCACTTCTCCAAAAATAATGAAATATTGGAGGAAAAATATTAAAAACAAATATTTGAGTTTATTTGGATTTTATTTGATTTTATTTGAACTAAGAAAAAAATATGTGTTTTTCAAAATTGCATTTTAGGCCCAAATAAATGTTCATCTTGTTCTAAATATTTTATTTAGACGGAGAAATTTTGTTTTTGGCATAGATTTTTATTTATTTTTCTAGGATTTATTTAAGTTTCGGCAAAATTTAATTTTAAAAAAAATATTTTTTTCTCGCCCGCGGACCGAACTGGGCCAAAGGCCCAGCCGGCCCATCTGCCCGCGCCGCCTCGCCCGAGCGTGGCCGAGCCGGACTCCCGCCGGAGTCTGGGTCAGCACCGCCGCCGCCGCCCGGGGGTGCCCCCTCCCCCAAGTCGGGCGCCCCCCGACCCCTTTAAGTACCCCACCCGCCGCAAACTCTTCCCCACCCCGAACCGAGCCGCCCCGCCGCTGAACGCCGCCGCCGTCGCCATTCCGCCGCCGCCGCAGGGAGCCGCCGCCACCCGCCCTCATCGCCGCCCCGCCGCCTGACGCCAACCCCTCCGGAGCCTGCCGCCGGAGCCGCCACCGTCCCACGCCTCGCCGGAATCCCGCCGGACCCGAGGTAGCCGCCGCCACCTGTCTTTACCGGAAAACCGATCGGTTTTTTACAAAACCCGCGGTTTTTTTTAATATATAGATCGGTTTAGTTTTTTTTGGTTTATTTATTTTGCGGACATTCGTCCATACGTTAGTTTTAACGAACGGTTTTCGCCCGGTAGTTACAGACAAAGAACATTCATTCGTTAGCCTGTTCGTCTATTTTCCTTTTTCTCGGTTTTTTCGCGATTATTTTCGATCGCGATTTCCGATCTGTTTTTCGTTTTAGTATAACTTTTCGCTCGTTTATCGGAATCAGGCGATTCAAGCGCCTAGAGTTTCGTCTCGAAACCCTCTTTCTGTTTAACCAACTTTAACAAGATTTTGGTACTGTAAAATTTGACTTAGGTCCAGATTAGTAAACGAAGCTTGTTTCGTTCGCCGTTTGAGTTTCGTTGCTTCGTTCGATTTGATTCTTTTTGCAAACCGGAGTTCTTAAGTTGAACTTTCTGGTTAGATCTCTTATTTTGAGTTTTATCCGTGCACCCTTGCTTGATTGCTTATGTATGTATTGTTTGTTTGCGATAGAGTACCCGGAGTGCGAAGCGTGCTACTACGAGTCTCTAGGTTTCACGGATCATCAGCTAGGCAAGTAACACTTTGATCATACCTCTTTACCACCCAGTTTTATTGCATTAGATCAATCCTCAAACTATTCCATGATTAGGATCTGATTAAAATGTGGGTTTTGGGAAGTAGTTGAGGTAGTACCTATTGCCCTGTTTATATCAAACCATTGGGAGTTACTTCTACGTTTGCTTATATTGCTATGCTATGCTCATAGACGTGGATTGGGTTTGAGATTTTTCCACGACAGATGTGAGATTGTTAATTAATGGTTCAACTTAAGGTGGCTACTTTAATTTACATCTGGGTGGATTGAGGCACCTGGAGAACCCAGTGTTGCCTGTATTTTTGGATATCCCGGAGTACCCGTGTGATCATCCTATGGACCGCCACCCAGACTCAAAGGGATCATGAGATTATTCATACTAGAAACTTCCGTGTGCAACCACAAGCTATTATGGGCTCTAGCATAGTTGAGTAGGTTACATGACCTCTTGAAGAGGTGGGCTAGCAGATGTAGGGGAAAGTAGGTGTAACTGTCCACCCGAAGTAAAGAGTATTGTTTCTACAAGACTGTGTCTTGGTCATCCGTTTCTTAAACACCATGTAGTGCGAGAAATCAAGCGGAGGCGATCGAGTCTTGTGGGGAAAAGTGCGCAAACCTCTGCAGAGTGTACAATCTAATCATGGTTAGCCGTGTCCAGGTTATGGACATCTTGAGTATCTAGTTCTCGGATTATCATCTGAATCTCATCATCATGTTACTCAATTTAATTTGATTGGGTTAATCACGTTCTTAATTGGGATTGAATTGGAGGTACCTTCTCAATGTTTAACAACCACCATGATAGTTAAATAAAATTTATTCCTTTGTGGTAGGGAAAAATTGGCTTTTCGCAAAACTGTAACCATAGAGCTTTCCACCAGCCCAATATGCATATAGTGATAGTATTATTCTGGTCATTACCAGCATATTCCATGTGCTGACCCGTGTTCGGGCTGCAACGTATCATGTTGCAGACTTTTCAGACGATGAGTAAGGTGCCATAGGTCTTGGTCTTATACTCAATGATGCTGTTGGAGTTGATGGACTCACTTTATCTTCCAAGCCTTCCGCTGTTATCGTTTTTAGATGGCTTTAAGTCGTATATACTGTATTAAGTTCTCTTTTGAGATATTCGATGTAATAAGTGTGTGATTGCTACTCAGTTATCAATCCTTCAAGTACTATGTGTGACAGCATTACCGATCCAGGGATGACACTGATGCACAGAGACTAGACTGTTTGAGGTCTGGTCGCTACAAAGATGGTATCAGAGCACACGCTGACTGTAGGACACGACCACTAAGCTAAAGCCCTTTATCACTACTCTCTTCTCATTTCTAACTCCTCTCCTTCTCTTCCACTCTTTTAGGATGGCGGATGCAAGGAACAAGTTCGCGCAACCGGATGAGGATACACCTTTTGGATGACACTTGAAGGAAGTCACTAAGTACCTGAACGTCGGAAGACCAAGCTTCACCGGAACCTACAACGCCACACTACCAGAAGAGGAGCGCTGGATGATTCAAGTTCAAGTTCCACGAAGGACGTTCATGCCAGTCACTGAGCCCATAGAGTTTTCCTTTGATGCACCAACCTGGAGTCTAGGAAAGAGCATGGCATCCAACATCACCATGGGACGCATTGGAGAAGTGTACCACAATGATCTCAAGGATACTATCTATCAGATTTGTGGGCGCCGAGACGAGCAATGGGAGATGATCAGCACCAGGAAGGATAGATCTATTGCAGCTTTCATTCAGGAGATAAACCAACGCATTCGTCGCCAGGAGAACCAGATGTGCGCAGACATGATAGAGCTGAAGAAGGCAAAGACAAGGATCATGGAACTGGAGGAAGAACTCAAGGCTACACGCGATGGATATGAGGAGGAAATCGCAACATTGTTGGAGAAGAATGACGACCTGACAAAGAAGCTAGGAGTTTCATGGGAGACCCAGCACCAGGAGGAGATGATGATGATTCTACTTGCCCGAAGAACTACATCATCATCGACGACACTGAATCGGACCCCAGTGATGATGATTGGGAGGATGAAGCCGGAGCAGATATTATGGAGTCTTCGACTGAGCAATTTTTCTAGTAGACCACCAAATTAGTAGTAGTACTCCACCATGTATATAGTATAGTCCAAGCACTTTGTAACGATAGTTAGATCGATTGTATGCCTTGTTTGAATTGATTGGAGTGATATGATTGTGTTTGTCTCATGTGCATATGGGTAGTGTTTTCCCTCTAGACCTCATTCTATCCTATTTTCTCATCTTTTCTAAACCCATCAGATGCCTCCGAGACGCGACACCGGATTTGTTTTCCCACCGGAGATCACTCAGTTGATTCAGCGGCAGAATGCCCTGATGCAAGCGCTAGTTCAGAACCAAGGCAACAACAACAACAACCCACCACCACCACCTGTTGATCACTTAGCCCATTTTCTTAGGCTGAATCCGCCGGTGTTCTCCAGTAGCACCGAGCCAATTGTGGCAGATGATTGGCTCCGCAAGGTTGGAAGGGAGCTGACCACTATAGGATGCACAGATGCGGAGAGAGTGCGTTTTGCCGCACATCAGCTTGATGGACCCGCATCATCATGGTGGGAGAATTACACAGCCACTCACCCCATTGACACCGTCACATGGGACCAGTTTCAGCAAGCTTTCCGTACTGCCCACGTTTCAGTAGGAGCTATGGCCATGAAGAAGCGTGAGTTCACAACTTACGCCAAGGAGGACGTACCGTTGGCCAGTACGTGGAGGATTTCAGTAAGTTAGCATGTTATGCCCCAGATGACGTTGCTACGGATGCAGCTAAGCAGGAGAAGTTTCTGGAAGGACTGAATGATGAGCTGAGCATGCAGTTGATGGTGGCAACTTTTAACAACTACCAGGAGTTGGTAGATAGAGCTCTCATGATTGAAGGGAAGCAGCAGCAGATTGAGAGCCGTAAGAGGAAGTATGGACAAGGAAAGTACAGTACATGAGCTCACCAGAAGCCTCGTTTTACCCCGAACTCGGGAGGACATCTTCAGCATAACCATGGAGGTCACAATCACAACGGAGGGAGCTCGCACAATCATAGTGGCCCCAAGAATGGCAATGGGAATGGAGGAAGCAACGGACAGAACCGTACCAACCCATCAACCCCAGCCAAGAGGGATCTAAGCCACGTTACTTGTTTCAAGTGCCAGAAGACTAGACATTATGCAACTGAATGTCCGGAAGCTAAGAATGGAAATGGCAATGGAAGCTCGGGGAAGAAGCCGAACCCTTTCAATAGGGGACAGGTGAACCACGTTAATGTGGAGGAGGTTGAAGCACAGCCTGATGCAGTAATAGGTAAGTTTTTGGTTAAGTCATTTACTGCAATCGTTCTTTTTGATACTGGTGCATCACATTCATACATATCAAGGGGATTTGTGGATAAGTTTAAGTTTCCCACCAAAGTTCTTAGAACACCTATGTTAGTAACCTCGCCATGAGCAGAGTATATGGCAAGCCAAGGATGTTTTCAGATGCCATTGACCATAGGTATGCATGTTTTCCCCTCAGACCTAATAGTTTTGGAGTCGCAAGGTTTGCATGTGATTTTGGGAATGGATTGGCTATCGATGTATGGAGGAAACATCGATTGCGCCAGTAAGACGATTTTGCTTACTACCCCAGAAGGAAGAAGGATTAAGTATGTATCCCAGCATGTGCCGAAGAGGACTCAAGTGAATTCCTTATCAGGAGTTGTACAGGAGGAAGTGCCAGTGGTGAAGGATTTCCCTGACGTATTTCCAGAGGAGTTGCCAGGCATGACACCGGATAGAGACATCGAGTTTTTGATTGAGCTTTTGCCAGGCACTGGGCCAATATCTAAGAGACCGTACAGGATGCCCGCTAAGGATTTGGAAGAAATTAAGAAGCAGATTAAGGAGTTACTGGATAAAGGATATATTCGCCCAAGTTCGTCACCTTGGGGATCACCCGTACTTCTAGTGGAGAAGAAAGATGGATCGTTGAGAATGGTTGTTGATTATCGTGGATTGAATGAAGTAACAATCAAGAACAAGTACCCACTGTCGATGATCAATGATCTGTTTGACCGACTACAAGGAGCTAAAGTATTTTCCAAGATTGATTTGCGATTAGGATACCACCAGTTGAAGATTCGAGAGCAGGATATACCCAAGACAGCTTTTACCACAAGGTATGGGCTATATGAGTACACTGTTATGTCATTTGGCCTGACTAACGCACCCGCCTATTTCATGAACATGATGAACAAAGTGTTTATGGATTTTTTGGATAAGTTCGTCGTAGTATTCATTGATCATATTCTGGTCTATTCGAAGAATGAAGAAGAGCATAAGGAGCATTTGCGTTTGGTACTTGGAAAGCTCGGAGAACATCAGTTATATGCCAAGTTCAGCAAGTGCGAGTTTTGGTTGAAGGAAGTTGGATTCCTTGGACATGTTATATCCGGAGAAGGAATAGCAGTAGATCCCACCAAGGTTAACACTGTGACAAATTGGGAGTCACCCACGACAGTTGGAGAAATCCGGAGTTTTCTGGGACTCGCAGGATATTACCGAAGATTCATCGAGAATTTCTCAAAGATTGCAAAGCCTATGACGGAGTTGTTGAAGAAGGACACCAAATTCAATTGGACTGAGGAATGTGAGGCTAGTTTCCAGGAGTTGAAGAAACGTTTGGTTACAGTGCCAGTGTTGATTTTGCCAGATCAACGCAAGGATTATGAAGTATATTGTGACGCTTCTCGTCGAGGACTTGGAGCAGTGCTAATGCAGGAGGGAAGAGTTGTTTCATATGCCTCACTACTGCTTAAACCCCATGAGTTGAATTATGCTACACATGATTTGGAGTTAGCAGTCGTAGTACATGCGTTGAAGACGTGGAGACATTTTCTCATCGGAAACAATTGTGAGGTGTACACGGATCACAAGAGTTTGAAGTACATTTTCACGCAGAAGGAGTTGAATCTCAGGCAAAGGAGATGGTTGGAGCTCATTAAGGATTATGATATGAGATTGCATTATCACCCAGGGAAGGCTAACATAGTAGCCGATGCATTGAGCCGCAAGAGCCATGTCAACACACTAATGACCGGAGAGTTACCCAAGGAGTTAGCAGAAGATCTTCGTGAACTATGTTTGGAAATAGTTCTGAGAGGCTATGTAGTAGCATTGGAGATTCAGTCAACTTTGATGGATAAGATCACAGAAGCTCAGAAGACAGACAAGGAAATTGCCGGGATAAAGGAAAGGATGAGTAAAGGAAAAGCCAAGGGATTTCGTGAGGATGAGCACGATACCTTATGGTTTGAGGACCGCATTTATGTGCCCAATGATCCGGAGATCAGGAAGTTGATCTTGCAAGAGGCCCATGATTTACCATATTCTATTCACCCAGGAAATACCAAGATGTACCTGGATTTAAGGGACAGTTTCTGATGGACCGGAATGAAGAAGGATATTGCAGAGTATGTAGCAGTTTGTGATGTATGTCAGAGAGTAAAGGCAGAGCATCAGAAGCCAGCAGGATTGCTACAACCATTACCGATACCCGAATGGAAGTGGGATAAGCTAGGCATGGATTTTATCAAAGGATTTCCCAGGACTCGTTCAGGCTATGACTCAATATGGGTTGTAGTCGATCGTTTGACGAAGGTAGCTCATTTCATCCCAGTTAAGACCACTTATACAAGTGCTAAGTTGGCAAATATATACATGACCAGGATCGTATGTCTGCATGGAGTTCCGAGGACCATTGTATCAGATAGAGGAACGCAGTTTACTTCAAAGTTTTGGAATCAATTGCACGAAACTTTGGGGACCAGGCTAGAGTTCAGTACAACCTTTCATCCACAGACAGACGGACAGACCGAGAGAGTCAATCAGATTATGGAGGACATGCTGAGAGCTTGTGCGCTAGATTATGGATCTAGTTGGGACGGCAATTTGCCATATGCAGAGTTCTCTTACAACAACAGTTATCAATCCAGTTTGAAGATGGCCCCTTTTGAAGCTCTGTACGGAAGGAGGTGTAGGACACCGTTGTTGTGGGACGAAGTTGGAGACCGCCAGTTGTTTGGACCAGATTTGATTAAAGATTCTGAACAAAAAGTGAAGTTGATTCGCGATAGGCTCAAGGTAGCCCAGTCCAGGCAGAAGAGTTATGCAGATTCTAAATGCAAGGAGACAGTTTACAAAGTCGGAGACAGAGTTTATCTTCGAGTATCACCACTTCGAGGAGTGAAGCTCTTTGGAGTTAAGGGAAAGTTAGCGCCATGTTTTGTAGGACCATACAAAGTTTTGGAGCGTATGGGTGAAGTTGCTTACAAGTTGGAATTGCCCGGAGGATTGTCGGGAGTTCATGATGTGTTCCATGTTTCTCAGCTGAAGAAGTGCCACGCAGAGATGGCTGAGATACCACTGAGAGATACAGTGCCATTGGAAGCGATTCAGTTGGATAGCGATTTGACCTATGAGGAGAAACCAGTCAAGATTCTCGAATATGCCAGCCAAGTCACCCGCGGCAAGGTTATCAAGTTTTGCAAAGTTCAGTGGAGTCACCATACCGAGGATGGAGCCACCTGGGAGCGAGAGGAAGATCTACGGAAGGACCACTCTCACCTATTTTCTTGCCAACCCGAATCTCAAGGGCGAGATTCATCTTAAGGGGGTAGGTTTGTAACATCCCAAATTTTCAATTTGGAATGTTATACATAGATCATTCTTGCCTGACATATTTTATTGCATTTTGTTTTGCGATCCTAGAAATTCTAGGCAACTCAAGGACCCACAGAGAGAGTTGGGGATTTCATTATTTTCATATCTGGGTTTTCTCAAATTTTGAAAATAGGATCATTTGTTTTAATTATTTTCTCTCCAAAAATATTTAATATCAATTATATGAGAGGGGATAATATGACTTCTCCAAAAATAATGAAATATTTGAGGAAAAATATTAAAAACAAATACTTGATTTTATTTGGATTTTATTTGAAATAGGAAAAAAATATGCATTTTTCAAAATTGCATTTTAGGCCCAAATAAATGTTCATCTTGTTCTAAATATTTTATTTAGATGGAGAAAATTTGTTTTGGCATTTTTAGAATTTTATTTATTTTTCTAGGATTTATTTAAATTTCGGCGAAATTGATTTTTTTTAAATATTTTTTTCTCGTCCGCGGACCGAACTGGGCCGAAGGCCCAGCCGGCCCATCTGCCTGCGCCTCCTCGCCCAAGCGTGGCCGAGCCGGACTCCCGCCGGAGTCCGGGTCAGCACCGCCGCCGCCGCCCGAGGGTGCCCCCTCCCCCAAGTCGGACACCCCCCGACCCCTTTAAGTACCCCGCCCACCGCCACCTCTTCCCCACCCCGAGCCGAGCCGCCCCGTCGCCGAACGCCACCGCCGTCGCCGTTCCGCCGCCGCCGCAGGGAGCCGCCGCCGCCCGCCCTCACCGCCGCCCCGCTGCCCGACGCCAACCCCGCCGGAGCCCGCCGCCGGAGCCGCCGCCGTCCCGCGCAGCCGGAATCCCGCCGGACCCGAGGTAGCCGCCGCCGCCGGTCTTTACCGGAAAACCGATCGGTTTTTTTATAAAACCCGCGGTTGTTTATATATATATATATATTGATCGGTTTAGTTTTTCCGGTTTATTTATTTTGCGGATGTTCGTTCGTACGTTCGTTTTAACGAACGGTTTTCGCCCGATAGTTACAGACAACGAACGTTCGTTCGTTAGCCTGTTCGTCAGTTTTTCTTTTTCTCGGATTTTTCGCGATTATTTTCGATCGAGATTTCCGATGTGTTTTTCGTTTTAGTATAACTTTTCGTTCGTTTATCGGAATCAGACGATTCAAGCGCCTAGAGTTTCGTCTCGAAACCCTCTTTCTGTTTAACCAACTTGAACAAGATTTTGGTACTGTAAAATTTGACTTAGGTCCAGATTAGTAAACGAAGCTTGTTTCATTCGCCGTTTGAGTTTCGTTGCTTCGTTCGATTTGATTCTTTTTGCAAACCGGAGTTCTTAAGTTGAACTTTCTGGTTAGATCTCTTATTTTGAGTTTTATCCGTGCACCCTTGCTTGATTGCTTATGTATGTATTGTTTGTTTGCGATAGAGTACCCGGAGTGCGAAGCGTGCTACTACGAGTCTCTAGGTTTCACGGATCATCAGCAAGGCAAGTAACACTTTGATCATACCTCTTTACCACCCAGTTTTATTGCATTATATCAATCCTCAAACTATGGCATGATTAGGATCTGATTAAAATGTGGGTTTTGGGAAGTAGTTGAGGTAGTACCTATTGCCCTGTTTATATCAAACCATTGGGAGTTACTTCTACGTTTGCTTATATTGCTATGCTATGCTCGTAGACGTGGATTGGGTTTGAGATTTTTCCATGACAGATGTGAGATTGTTAATTAATGGTTCAACTTAAGGTGGCTACTTTAATTTACGTCTGGGTGGATTGAGGCACCTGGAGAACCCAGTGTTGCCTGTATTTTTGGATATCCCTGAGTACCCGTGTGATCATCCTATGGACCGCCACCCAGACTCAAAGGGATCATGAGATTATTCATACTAGAAACTTCCGTGTGCAGCCACAAGCTATTATGGGCTCTAGCATAGTTGAGTAGGTTACATGACCTCTTGAAGAGGTGGGCTAGCAGATGTAGGGGAAAGTAGGTGTAACTGTCCACCCGGAGTAAAGAGTATTGTTTCTGAAAGACTGTGTCTCGGTCATCCGTTTCTCAAACACCATGTACTACGAGAAATCAAGCGGAGGCGATCGAGTCTTTTGGGCAAAAGTGCGCAAACCTCTGCAGAGTGTACAATCTAATCATGGTTAGCCGTGTCCCCGGTTATGGACATCTTGAGTATCTAGTTCTTGGATTATCATGGGAATCTCATCATCATGTTACTTAATTTAATTTGATTGGTTAATCACGTTCTTAATTGGGATTGAGTTCGAGGTACCTTGTCATTGTTTAACAACCACCATGATAGTTAAATAAAATTTATTCCTTTGTGGTAGGGAAAATTGGCTTTTCGCAAAACTGTAACCATAGAGCTTTCCACCAGCCCAATATGCATGTAGTGATAGCATTATTCTGTTCATTACTCTCTATGTGTTACATTGCGAGCATATTCCATGTGCTGACCCGTGTTCGGGCTGCAACGTATCATGTTGCAGACTTTTCCGACGACGAGTAAGGTGCCATAGGTCGTGGTCTTATACTCAGTGATGCCGTTGGAGTTGATGGACTCACTTTATCTTCCAAGCCTTCCGCTGTTATCGTTTTTAGATGGCTTTAAGCCGTATTTATTGTATTAAGTTCTCTTTTGAGATATTTGATGTAATAAGTGTGTGATTGCTACTCTGTTATAAATCCTTCAAGTATTGTGCGTGTCAGCATTACCGATCCAGGGATGACACTGATGCACAGAGACTAGATTGTTTGAGGTCTGGTCGCTACAAGCGCCGCCGGGAAGCCATGCTATGGGCGGCAAGATATCAGCAGGCGCTGCAACGGTAGCATTGTCGCAGCGTCCACTCCAGGACGCTCGAGGTGGGTGACCTCGTCCTAAGGCGGGTGCTCTCCAGGGAAGGGCTGCATAAGCTCTCACCCATGCGGGAGGGCCCTTTTAGGGTCGCCCACGTCTCCACGCCTAGTGCTGCGCGCCTGGAGACGCAGGACAGGGTACCCATCCAGAACGCCTGGAACATCCAGCACCTCCGGAAGTTCTACCCATGAAGAAAGGCCCAGCGCCTGTGAAGAAGGCCCCGTGCCTGTGAAGGTCTCCGCTCATGACACTCTCACGTAATTATGAGTGGGCCTATACACGCCTCGGAGTCTCAGGAGTGCCGCCCTCGGGCCTCTGGGGCTCCCTCCCACGTCCTAGTGGCAGCACTTAGCTCCGCGCTGGTGAGAAAACAAGAAGACTAGACTAGGTGCCGGACGCGGCTTTTCATTTGCTTTCCTTAGTTGGCTTGCCCCTCTTTAATCGAAATTTGCTTTCTGGTGTTCCTTGCCGATCTTGTTCCATCGACTTCTGCCTCTGTTTCTGCCTTCGGTTCATTGTTTGACCTGTACCCTGTCTCGCGTCCCTCACGAGGGGGCTGGACAGGTGCCCTCGTGCCCTCGTGAGCGCCTTGTCTGTTTTTCGTGAGGCACCCTCGTTCGAGCCACAAGCTGGTGCACCTCTCTCAATCAGCGCCCCTCGGGTACCGCAATATGAGGTGTTGGGTCGTGGCCAGAGGCGCCTGCGACCAGGGCTCGGATCTCCTAACAAATTTTTGCAGTTCCTCCTCGCCAGGTACCGAGAAACGCGCGCCTCGTGAGGCAGAAACTACTTCAAGCGCGTCAAGCTAAGTTATTCCTATGTGCCTATATAAAACATTGATATTGCAACGCGGCGCATGAACAATAAACACAGCATAACAACTTGGAAATCATAGTTTGTTGCACGCCCCCACGGGGCCCCATACTTGTCTCTCTCAATGCAGGAAGGAAAAGAAGAACGAAACAAAAGCGGCACGTGCCTTGCAGCAGTTCGCGACGAGGGATCCATGACGCCCCCTGGGCTCAGCCAGACCCCTCCTCGTGCTTCACCGGGGCACGATGATGAGACGACCCGCTACCGCCCTCGAAGCGGGCGCGGCGGCTGGTCATAGCCACCGCTGGTGGAGCTGTCGCCGGAGAAAGAGCCGCGTAGCTTGACGAGCTGTGGTCGGCGCCCAGAGCGGGTCCGCCATCGCCCTCATCGCGACCATCGCCATGACCGAGCACCTCGTCGCCATCGTTGTCCTCAGGGCAGCACCCGACACGGCGGCCATCTTCTCCGAACACCCTCATGAAGAGGGTCGCGTTGCCGTCGTACTCGAAGTGGAGGGTGCACTGCCTGCCCAGGCTACGCGCGCGGGCAAACGTCTGCCAGCCGCGGGCCAGGGCAGCATTGACTGTGACGGAGGCCTCGATCGCAACCCAGGAAGTTGTGCTACAGCAGCCGTCCGCCTGCAGCCAGAGCCCGGTTGGACCTGCGGCCGGCAGCTCGTCAGCGAAGAAGCACAGGAGCTGAAGCCAGTTGCCGGCAGGGTTCTCCGACCACACCACGAGCTGCGGTAGCACCTCTGCCAAGTGGAAGCACGGCCGGGGAGGCCGCGCGACCATGGCGCGCCTCCCTCCATCGACGGGGCTGCCTCGACATGGGTGGCTCCCACCATGCGAAGGGGCACCATCGCGGCGGCGAGGGCCCGCGGTGGGGGTCGCCGACTGTTTGCGAGGACGATCGCGTCCACGCTTGGGCGGCGGAGAGCCGGGCCCTTCCCGGCGAGCCTTCCCCTTCTCCACGGCCGAAAACCTCTTTGTAGGCGCCATGGGAGTCGCTACTAGTAATGGAGCAAGGGAGAAGAACTGAGCGAAATGGGAGGAGATGGGCGACGTGGGCTCTGCCCCCTCCCCATTTATAGTAGGAGAAGGCCAACCGGCGATCCCCACGATCACAGGTAATGATGATATTTCTCTGCATGCGGCAAGGACTCGTCAGGTCGGGCAGTTGCCGAGGTGGAGACGCCCACGTCCAATCAATCGCCATGCGTCGACCAAGGCCGTAGGCTGTTGGGGCCCGCGGCGCTCCGCACTTGCCATTTGGCTTCGCCTCGAAGCCAAGTCCGAGCGCGCCTTGGGCCCGGGGGCTACTGTCGGCGGTCTGGGAATGGGGGTCCCAGACTTGCCTACCTGCGGCCCACAGCATGGCTCCACCGGCGGCCTAGTATGGCCCATCTTCACCAGCACACACTCAAGACCCTCGCGACGGGCGAAGCCTCGCGAGGTGGGCAACACAAGACCTCCTCAGGGGCAGCCTCACCAAGCGGGCTCGCGAGGGGCGGAGAGATCAAGGCAAGGCGAACCTCGCGAGGTTCCAATGACGTAAGCCATGATGACCAAGACCAGGCGGGCACCAGCGTGCACAGTGTCCTCGTTTCCTCTTTGGTGCTAAGGAGGCAAGCGCAGGCGAGGAGTACCGAGGCATCAAGTAAAGGTTTCCATATCGGTGCAACGAGACCGAGACCAGCAGGACGGCAGGACGGAGGTCACCGTGGAGCCAAAGACGGCATCACCACCACAGCCTTTGGCAGGCGAAGACCACCTTTAGTCAGGATAGCTTGTACTAGTTGTCCCCCTTCAAATTGGCCGTTGTGGCATCCCTTCCCGCTCAATATTTGGGAAGGGGACCAGGCCTCTATAAATAGGACTAGCCACCATAGTAGGGGGCAGCTCATCTTGGACTGGATCCACTCCATCCTCACACCCACCAAGCACAAGAACACCTCTCCTCAGGAGTTTGTTCTTCCCCTTGTACTGTTCATTCTCAGCCCAAGAGGCAATCCACCACACCACACTGGAGTAGGGTATTACACCACAACGGTGGCCCGAACCAGTATAAATCTCGTGTCTCTTGTGTTGCGGGTTCGTCGAGCTAGGCTTTGAGATCGCGGTGAGGCTGAGGACGTGATTAGGTAGGGGGAAATCTTCATGCACACCCCAGTGTTCGAACCTCAAGGGTTTTGCTAGAACCCGAAATCCGACAAAACCTATGGCCCCCGGGTCTATCTTCCAACATATTATTTTCCTATCAATTTACTATTTCTTCCGTTATTTATTTTGCAATCTTTACTTTCCAATCTATATCATAAAAATACCAAAAATATTTATCTTATTATCTCTATCAGATCTCACTTTTGCAAGTGGCCGTGAAGGGATTGACAACCCCTTTATCGCGTTGGTTGCAAGGTTATTATTTGTTTGTGTAGGTACAAGGCGACTTGCGTGTAACCTCCTATTGGATTGATACCTTGGTTCTCAAAAACTGAGGGAAATACTTACGCTACTTTGCTGCATCACCCTTTCCTCTTCAAGGGAAAAACCAACGCATACTCAAGAGGTAGCAAGAAGGATTTCTGGCGCCGTTGCTGGGGAGGCTTACGCCAAGTCAAGTCAAGATTTCATCTCCCAGCAACTAGCCATTTCTGGCGCCGTTGCCAGGGAGATCTACGCTCAAGCCAAGACATACCAAGTACCCATCCCAAACTCTTATCCCTCGCATTACATTATTTGCCATTTGCCTCTCGTTTTCCTCTCCCCCACTTCACCTTTGCTGTTTTCTTCGCCCACCTTCCGTTCGATCTTGTGTTACCATGTGCCTTCTTTTTGCTTGCATCTTCCCTTGCTAAAAGTTTATGGATCCTCATCCCCTTGCTAATCTTTTTAAGAGATCCAATTATGATTAACCAATTTCTATTGATTTGAGTGCACTAGATTATCTTTATGAGGTTTTGCTTGAAATTCGTGAATCTGAAAATTGTGATGAAGAAATTTATGAAAAGATTCATGATAGCTCCTTGAATAAAAAGCATGATTGCAATGATTTTACTATAAATTCTCTTGATGACAGTTGTGCTAATAATATGCAAAACCCTAAGCTTGGGGATGCTAATTTTGCTGTGTCTACTACTTGTTGCAATGATCTTGATTGGGGTGATTCTTCTTATAATGTTGAAAATTTATTTAATCCACATGATGAATATGTGATTGATAATAATGTTTGCAATAATATTGGAAGTGGGTTTGGAAGAGTGTCGACTTTAGATCCCACATATTTGGAGAATATTCAATCTTATGAAATTTTTGATAAAAGTGGGTTTGGAGAGGTCATGACTTTAGTTAATGTTAATCCCACTATTTTGGAAGAGTGTCAACTTTGCATACATGTGGATCGTGTTAAGAATATGTTTTGTGATAGCTATATTGTTGAATTTTCTTATGACCCTACATGTAATTATTATGAGAGAGGAAGATATGGTTGTAGAAATTTTCATGTTACTAAATTACCTCTCGTTATGTTGGGATTGCTATTGTTTCTTTCTTCCTCCTTGCTTAGGCTAGGTTTTGCTTGTCTTGATAATTTCTTTGCCTAAAATGCCTATGCATAGGAAGTATGTTAGACTTAGATTTGTTTGTCACGTGTTTCATGATGCTCTTTTTGCGCTTCAATTATTATCTTTCTTGTGAGCATCATTCAAATTATCAATGCCTAGCTAGGGGCGTTAAACGATAGCGTTTGTTGGGAGGCAACCCAATTTTATTTTTGTTTCTTGCTTTTTGTTCCTGTTTAGTGATAAATAATTCATCTATCTTCTTTTTATATGTGGTTTTATGTTTTAAATTAGTGTTTGTGCCAAGTAGAACCTTTGGGAAGACTTGGGTGAAGTCTTTATGATCTTGCTGTAAAAAAACAGAAACTTTACCGCTCATGAGATTAGCTTCCATTTTTTACTGGAGAGTGATTTTAGGTTGTTTATTTTTGAAGATGATTAATAGACAAATTCCTCACGTCCACCTATTTATTTCATAATTTTTGGAGTTACAGAAGTATACGTTTGATACAGATTACTACAGACTGTTCTGTTTTTGACAGATTCTGTTTTTCGTGTGTTGTTTGCTTATTTTAATGAATCTATGGCTAGTATCGGGGGGTATGAACCATATAAAAGTTGGAATAAATTAGGTTTAACACCAATATAAATAAATAATGAGTACATTACAGTAACTTAAAGTGGTGATTTGTTTTCTTATACTAACGGAGCTCATGAGATTTTCTGTTGAGTTTTGTGTTGTGAAGTTTTCTAGTTTTGGGTAAAGATTTGAGGGATTATGGAATAAGGAGTGGGAAGAGCCTAAGCTTGGGGATGCCCAAGGCACCCCAAGGTAAAATTCAAGGATAACCAAAATCCTAAGCTTGGGGATGCCCCGGAAGGCATCCCCTCTTTCGTCTTCGTCTATCGGTAACTTTACTTGAGGCTATATTTTTATTCACCACATGATATGTGTTTTGCTTGGAGCGTCTTGTATGATCTGAGTCTTTGCTTTTTAGCTTACCACAATCATCCTTGCTGTGCACACCTTTTGGAGAGACACACATGAATCGGAATTTATTAGAATACTCTATGTGCTTCACTTATATCTTTTGAGCTAGATAATTTTGCTCTAGTGCTTCACTTATATCTTTTAGAGCACGGTGGTGGTTTTATTTTATAGAAATTATTGATCTCTCATGCTTCACTTATATTATTTTGAGAGTCCTTTAGAACAGCATGGTAATTTGCTTTGGCTATAAAATTAGTCCTAATATGATAGGCATCCAAGATGGGTATAATAAGAACTTTCATAAAAAGTGCATTGAATACTATGAGAACTTTGATACTTGATGATTGTTTTGAGATATGAAGATGGTAATATTAGAGTCATGCTAGTTGAGTAGTTGTGAATTTGAGAAATACTTGTGTTGCAGTTTGCAAGTCCCATAGCATGCACGTATGGTAACCGTTGTGTGACAAATTTGAAACATGAGGTGTTCTTTGATTGTCATCCTTATGAGTGGCGGTCGGGGATGAGCGATGGTCTTTTCCTACCAATCTATCCCCCTAGGAGCATGCGCGTAATGCTTGGTTTTTGATGAATTGTAGATTTTTGCAATAAGTATGTGAGTTCTTTATGACTAATGTTGAGTCCATGGATTATACGCACTCTCACCTTTCCATCATTGCTAGCCTCTTCGGTACCCTGCATTGCCCTTTCTCACCTTGAGAGTTGGTGCAAATTTCGCCGGTGAATCCAAACCCCGTGATACAATACTTCTATCACACATAAACCTCCTTATATCTTCCTCAAAACAGCCACCATACCTACCTATTATGGCATTTCCAGAGCCATTCCGAGATATATTGCCATGCAACTTTCTACCGTTTCATTTATTATGACACGCTTCATCATTGTCATATTGCTTTGCATGATCATCTAGTTGACATCGTATTTGTGGCAAAGCCACCATGCAATATTTTTCATACATGTCACTCTTGATTCATTGTTCATCCCGGTACACCGCCGGAGGCACTCATATAGTGTCATATTTTGTTCTAGTATCGAGTTGTAATCATTGATTTGTAAATAAATAGAAATTTGATGATCATCATTAATAGAGCGTTGTCCCAAAAAAAGGGAGAAAGGCCAAATAAAAAAAAGGAAGGCCCAAAAAAAGAAATAAAAGGGACAATGCTACTATCCTTTTTTTCCACACTTGTGTTTCAAAGTAGCACCATGATCTTTATGATAGAGAGTCTCTTGTTTTGTCACTTTCATATCACTTTGCATACGGGTGTTCTATCTAAAACGTTTGCGTTGAAGGGATGCAGAAATCCTGCTCGGCACATTTCCCTTGGCTTCCTGGGGAAGCTGTCGGTTTCCATACGGGTGTTCTAACTAAAACGTTTGCGATGAGTGTTTTATATTTAAAAACCGAATTAAACTGCGGCTTGGGCGCCATTAATGGAGAGGATGCGAGCAAGGCGGGCGTCCATGGAAGTCAAAGGGCTCGCTTCCCGGTGAGCCTGCACAGCGTACAGCTCGCACGCTTCCCGTTGACCCTCCGCATTGGAGTACCGCTCGCACGCCTTCCGTTTAGTCAAGCACTCAAGCACCTGTCTGCATGGCACCTCCTAGCCATTAAAAGAGTGAGGCATGGCGTCGCGTGAATGGTAAACAGAACACACACAATTTAAATTATAAAAAACTTTTGAGATGTTACAGTGGTAGCTATTTGTTTAGAAATGCCTTTGTTGGCTGTTATTCGAGTGCACCTTCTCTCAAAATGGACACGAAAAATACCACAGAATGTCGGGTGCCATTCCATCATAGCATGCCAAGTTTCATGAATTTCAGACGAGTTTTGGATTTACTAGAATTTAAAAACAAAGTATCTCAACGTTTTGCCGGCAATCAACAGTGCCCTGGTGTTTGAAATTCATTACCATTTCTTGCATGGGACCTAAGCATGCCCCGAAGGACATAGATTTGATTTTTCAACCAATTTATATGCACTGGAGCTTGTGCATGTAGTTCAAATTTAAATTATGCACATGAAATGCCTAGAAAACCCAGTTAATGTACAAAAATGTCCAAACTAACCCCGAAAAATTCCAAAAGTAAAAACAACACTCATGTTGTTCTATGTTGACACTAGAAATTTTTTGAAAGCAATAAGAGGCAACGGATATCGTTTCGTCCCCAAAGGTGGCATGTTCCCTACCGAAACCATCACGCTTGTTGTGAGAAGCTAAGGTTTGTGAGAAGCTTATACCCAAACCTGCCCCAAATGGGACAAAAATTTTACCACGGCATGTTGATGCTGCTCCATGATAGCATGCCAAGTTTCATGAATTTCAGACGAGTTTTGGATTTACTAGAATTTAAAAGCCATGTATCTCAATGTTTGCAGCCGAGTGATGGTGGCAGGGTGTTTGAAATTCATTCCCATTTCTTGCATGGGAGCTAAGCATGCAACCAAGGACACATATTGGATTTTTCAACCAGTTTATATGCACTAGAGAATGTGCATGTAGTTCAAATTTGAATTATGCACATAAAATGCGTGGAAAACCCACTTAATGTATAAAAATGTCCAAACGAACCCCAAAAAATTCCAAAATTGAACACAACACTCTTGTTGTTCTATGTTGACACTCGAAAAAATTTGAAAGCAATAAGAGGCAACGTTTATCATTTCGTCCCCAAAGGTGGCACGTTCCCTACCGAAACCATCACGCTTGTTGTGAGAAGCGCTACTTTGTGAGAAGCTTATACCCAAACCTGCCCCAAATGGGACAAAAATTTTACCACGGCATGTTGATGCCGCTCCATGATAGCATGCCAAGTTTCTTGAATTTCAGACGAGTTTTGGATTTACTAGAATTTATAAACCAGGTATCTCAATGTTTGTGGTCGATTGAAGGTGGCAGGGTGTTTGAAATTCATTCCCATTTCTTGCATGGGACCTAAGCATGCAACAAAGGACACAAATTTGATTTTTCAACCAGTTTATATGCACTGGAGCATGTGCATGTAGTTCAAATTTGAATTATGGGCATAAAATGCCTGGGAAACCCAGTTAATGTATAAAAATGTCCAAACGAACCCCGAAAAATTCCCAAATTGAACACAACACTCCTGTTGTTCTATGTTGACACTCGAAAAAAATTTGAAAGCAATAAGAGGCAATGGATATCGTTTCGTCCCCAAAGGTGGCACGTTCACTACCGAAACCATCACGCTTGTTGTGAGAAGCTTATACCCCAAACCTACCCCAAATGGGACAAAAAATTTACCATGGCATGTTGATGCCGCTCCATGATAGCATGCCAAGTTTCCTGAATTTTAGATGAGTTTTGGATTTACTAGAACTTAAAAACCAGGTATCTCAATGTTTGCGGCCGAGTGACGGTGGCAGGGTATTTGGAATTCATTCCCGTTTCTTACATGGGACCTAAGCTTGCAACCAAGGACACATATTTGATTTTTCAACCAGTTTATATGCACTAGAGCATGTGCATGTAGTTCAAATTTGAATTGTGCGCATAAAATGCCTGGGAAACCCAGTTAATGTATAAAAATGTCCAAACGAAGCCCAAAAAATTCCAAAATTGAACACAACACTCCTGTTGTTCTATATTGACACTCGAAAAATTTGAAAGCAATAAGAGGCAACGAATATTGTTTCGTCCCCAAAGGTGGCACGTTTGCTACCGAAACCATCACGCTTGTTGTGAGAAGCTCTGGTTTGTGAGAAGCTTATACCCAAACCTGCCCCAAATGGGACAAAAACTTTACCACGGCATGTTGATGCCGCTCCATGATAGCATGCCAAGTTTCATGAATTTCAGACGAGTTTTGGATTTACTAGAATTTAAAAACCAGGTATCTCAATGTTTGCGGCCGAGTGACGGTGGCAGGGTGTTTGAAATTCATTCCCATTTCTTGCATGAGAACTAAGCATGCAACCAAGGACACATATTTGATTTTTCAACCAGTTTATATGCACTGGACCATGTGCATGTAGTTCAAATTTGAATTATGCGCATAAAATGCCTGGGAAACCCAGTTAATGTATAAAAATGTCCAAACAAACCCCGAAAATTTCCAAAATTGAACACAACACTCTTGTTGTCCAATGTAGACACTCAAAAAAAATTCAAAGCAATAAGAGGCAACGGATATCGTTTCGTCCCCAAAGGTGGCACGTTCCCTACCGAAACCATCACGCTTGTTGTGAGAAGCTCTGGTTGGTGAGAAGCTTATACCCAAACCTGCCCCTAATGGGACAACAAAATTACCACGGCATGTTCATGCCGCTCCATGATAGCACGCCAAGTTTCATGAATTTCAAACGAGTTTTGGATTTACTAGAATTTAAAAACCAGGTATCTCAATGTTTGCGGCCGAGTGACGGTGGCAGGGTGTTTGAAATTCATTCCCATTTCTTGCATGGGACCTAAGCATGCAACCAAGGACACATATTTCATTTTTCAACCAGTTTATATGCATGGGAGAATTTGCATGTAGTTCAAATTTGAATTATGCGCATAAAATGCCTGGAAAAACCAGTTAATCTATAAGAATGTCCAAACGAACCCCGAAAAATTCCAAAATTGAACACAACACTCCTGTTGTTCTATGTTGACAGTCAAAAAATCTGAAAGCAATAAGAGGCAACGGATATCGTTTCGTCCCCAAAGGTGGCACGTTCCCTACTGAAACCATCACGCTTGTTGTGAGAACCGCTGGTTTGTGAGAAGCTTATACCCAAACCTGCCCCAAATGGGACAAATTTTTACCACGGCATGTTGATGCCGCTCCATGATAGCATGCCAAGTTTCATGAATTTCAAACGAGTTTTGGATTTACTAGAATTTAAAAACTAGGTATCTCAATGTTTGCGGCTGAGTGATGGTGGCAGGGTGTGTGACATTCATTCCCATTTCTTGCATGGGACCTAAGCATGCAACCAAGGACACATATTTAATTTTTCAACCCGTTTATATGCATTGGAGCATGTGCATGTAGTTCAAATTTGAATTATGCGCATAAAATGCGTGGAAAACCCTGTTAATGTATAAAAACGTCCAAACGAACCCTGAATAATTCCAATTTTTTGACGACACACCTATAGTTGCATGTTCACTGCAGATAAAAGTTCTAACAATTCAAACACCATCCTTTGTAGTTGTGACCCCATTACGTAATTCAAATTAAGATGATAAATAAAGTAGATCGCACACAATTTATTATCACCAACCATGTGAGATGCAGCACAAAATATCTTGGAGCCCCATCGGTGTATAGTACGCCTATGGCTTACGCGAGAAGGTGCGTCGGCTATAGTCCACAGCCTGCGTTTCAAGCACACTAGCTCACTCCCCAAATATCATTTCACTGTTCATTCGTCGCTGGTGGAAGATGGGGACGTGGACCCACGTCATGAGGGCAACTTCGGCGGCCCACTCCGGCGAGAGCGCGGTCGCAGCCGCTAGGCGCGAGCTAACAAGCTTCGTGAGGGTGACCGTAGTCTGCGTCCGGGTGGCCAAGGCAGCCCAAACGGCCGTTGTTGCTTCTCAGGCGGCGGCAGCAGCATCTGCCTCAGGAATAGAAACTGGCGAGAGCAGCATAGCAGTTGTCCGTTCCGCAGCGGCGGCCTTAGCCCTGATGGAGGCCGCCCACTACCATGTCTAGGCCGTCGACGCCCAGCTCGTGGCGGTCACCGCACAAATCGAACGAAGTTTTTCCAATAACGGTCGGTAACCCACGGCCGAAGAGCTGGCAATCGCCGAGAGAGTTCGAGCAGCCGTCCGTTCCTGCGCAGCATACCTTGCAACGACGGAGCCCGCCAGAGCCAAGATCGCGGCCGCCCATGCCCAGCTCGTGGCGGCCTATGCCAAAGAGATGGCGGACGCGGATGGCGAGATGCTTGCCGAGTATGGTGCGATGGATGCCATGGAGCCCCTTCCCCAAGAGACCGTTGGGTGCGAGCTGGACATGGAAGCGGCGGCGGAGATCGACGAGCACCAGCCATAGTAGTACTCTTTGTTTTGTTCAATTAAGAGCGCCGGTCTTTAATTTGTTAGAGTAATGTTTAGGTCAGCTGGCTCTGTTTAATTGCTGAACTTGCTCGATTAAGAAGTTAGTCTCCTTTGTGTACCCAAATTATGCAATGACGTGGATGACCACTGTAACCAGGGAAATTTGAACCAAAATTTTTGACGTTCAAACTCAACACACACAGGTTAAGCTATCTGAATCGTTTGTGATGTTCGCATATCGTACACAGTTCTGAATAAGGGACCGTGTCTGATGACACTTTGCGCGCCAGTTTTTTCGCTGAAGTGATTCCAAATTTTCGGCTTCCACGGAAATATCTACCTCCCCG
Organism: Aegilops tauschii subsp. strangulata; assembly: GCF_002575655.3. Classification (NCBI taxonomy): domain Eukaryota; kingdom Viridiplantae; phylum Streptophyta; class Magnoliopsida; order Poales; family Poaceae; genus Aegilops; species Aegilops tauschii. The sequence continues at coordinate 154,486,291 of NC_053036.3, forward strand.
CCCCCTCCCCCTTACCAAAAGCCACATTCCCCCTGTTTCTGCCTTCCTTCCAAGTTGAAGCCTTCACTCCTTGCTTGCAGCGCCGCCTCCTCGCCGGCGACCCTCCATCACGCTGCTCGGCCTCGCCTATCCAGGCAGGTAATCCACACCCGACCCCCATCCTCCTCCTCCTTCCACATCCCACATGCCCCGACCGCCGGCGCGAGCGCAACACCTTCCACCGAAATCACCGACCCCTCCACCAAATAGGCGCCGCCCTAAGCCATGGTGCACGCAGTATAGCCAGGATCTCAAGGAGCATTTGGCAGCGGAGAAGCAAATCGCAGCTGCACGCGCGGATGAGGTCGCGATGGCTGCCATTCGTGTCGACCCCCAGATCTTGGAGGAGCACCTCGCTGTTGAGGCCGCCGTTGACGCCTCGCACGCTGACGCTGCGACGCGTTTGGCTGCTTTAAACGACAATTCGTGGTGTTTTTTCGAGGCCCGTTTGCTAGCTACTGCCTTTCCTTAACAAATTCTAGTGAATTGTGCTATCTACTTTTACCATGCAATCTTCTGCTATAGTGTATATGTTCTATATGTCATGCAATGTGGTGTTCAGTTGACTGCTTGGTTCAATTCTGCAAATGTGATGTTCCATTCTTCAGGGTGCAATATTTCCAAGTTGTTAAGCATGCTTGGTTTGGCTAACTGTCTGATCTTCTATTACGAGTATGTTATATTGTGCAATGTGGTGCTCTGTTAACGTTTGGTTCATTTGTTGTGGTGTTTAGTTAACTGCTTGGTTCAATTCTGCAATGCGATGTTCAATTGTTGTGGCTGCATTCTGTTATTGTATACCACATGAGGAATAAATCGAATTTTGCTGTACTAAATACATGAGAAACAAATACAATTGCTATATTTCCAAGTTGTTAAGCATCCTTGGTTTGGTTAACTGTCTAATCTTTTATTAGGAGTATGTTATATTGTGCAATGTGGTGCTCAGTTAATGGTTGGTTCATTTGTTGTGGTGTTTAGCTAACTGCTTGGTTCAATTCTACACTGCGATGTCCAATTGTCCTGGGTAGAATTTTGTATTGTTGTGCATGTGAGGAATAAATCGAATTTGGCTGCACTTAATACATGAGAAACATATACAAGTGCTATATTTCCTAGTTCTTAATCATGCTTGGTTTAGATAAGTGGGTTTTCCATGTGGCTTGAATTAATCTGATGAATCTGCAATGTGCTTATTTTTCATCAACATATTTTACTGATAGCATGCGAACCCTCACTTAACCTGATGACTAACTACCTTATATGTATTGCAGGGAAACAATGGGAAGCACTGAGGTTTACAATCGAGGTTAGCACGTTCATGGTCTGTTGTCTAATAGCACATTATTGTGCAATTGCAGGAACCATTCTAATATTTAGGTTTTTAATAGTTTGGTCTTGCACATGTAGGTCCTGCTGTCAGAGGTTTTGACCCACTGTTCGACCCTTTTTACATATGAGGAAATGAGTTGTCCATGAATATCAGTCAAGTCAAGAAACTCAGAAAGATTGTTAGGATAAAGAAATTAGCAACAAAAAACTACAAGATCTTTGTCTGCGCAATGAGAAGACATCAGTTCACTACAGGATGGTACTAACTATTATACCTTGCCTTTTTTATTCCTTTGCCCCATTTCCAATATAGAGAAGATATTTATGCACATCCTTGTTTCCAGGCCTTTCCAAAGCAGTTCACTGATGATTACCTCTCAAACCACCTGTATGGTCAGCAGGCGAGGAAGGTATTAATACAACACCCACGGTTCAATATTGAAGTGTTCCTGAAGAGGATGAAGGATGGACGGTCAATCATCCACAGGCACTGGCCTAAAGTTACAAAGACCTTCAACATCAATGAAGGCTCAATATTCGCCTTCTGCTTCAGCAGTTTTCCAGATGAGATACATCTGTCTATGTACCGTCTATGATGCTAATTTCGAAAGGTTATAGATGTTGCATGTGAAACTTGGTCCTGTTGTAGTTGTGTAATGGGGTAGCTGAGTGCTGAAGCTATATGATGTTGTACTCTGATGTATTTCAATTATGAAAATGAAATATATTGTGTACTTAATATGAAATGTCGATTAGATTAATAAATGGATTATGAATAATCGGATAATTAGCCTGCTAATTGGGTTTTTTTTGCAAACGGTTATTGAGAAAACACCATGTGCGATGCATTCAATAACGCACATAGTTTCTAGGAATAAACCGTGTTAGATTAATGAACAATCGCACACGACATCCTCTTGAAAACTGTTTGCGTTAGGCCACCTGGCGCAAACATTTACCACATAAAAATTGTGTGTGATGGACAGCCCTTGACACATAGTTTCTTCTAGGCACCGTGTGTGATGAATTCAATGACGCAAATGATAAAATTGTTAGTACCGTGTGCAATGGAAACGCTATCACAAATGATTTAACCGGGAAATTTTTGTGTGATGTACTTGCGAACAGAAACGTTTTCCTTGGAGCGACTGTGTGGTATGTATATACGAAGAGAAACGTTTAGCGCTGGCTGACTGTGTGGGATGTACTTACGACCGGAAATGATTTCGCCTGCATATTGTATTTTTTAGCACTACTATACGTATTTCTGTATTTGAGTGATCGCCGGTCGCACACGACCTCATTTTGTCGAGCATGTGTGCCGGGAGGGCATTTCCCCGATGGTTTCTGGGTCGTGTGGAAGGACCCCCCTATCGCCCACACTCAATTGGAGACGGTTCCAAAGGCCATCGCGGAAAGGGGTTAAAACCATTTGTTTAGCAGCTCGCAGTACTAGTGTTGTCTCAGCTTACCCAATGGAGAGGGTGCTCTGGAGCCCCAACGCCGCGGGAAGGGTCGCAGAGTGGAACATCGAGCTGCAAGCGTTCCAGCTAGAGTTCAGCACCACCAGAGTCATCAAGGGCGCGACCCTCGCAGATTTCGTGGTAGAATGGACTGACGTCGCCAGCCATGAGGTATGCGAGGACCGTTCTCTCCTCCCCAGAGACGAGGCACCAGACACATTCACGCGTCAGGGCAGGGGAGCTGGAGCCGTGAGGTCATGTACTTCGACGGCACATTCACGCGTCAGGGCGGGGGAGCTGGAGCCATGCTCATCTCGCCTACTAAGGACAAGCTCTACTATGCCGTGCGGCTCTGCTTCCAGCAGGGCGAGAAGGTCTCCAACAACATCACGGAGTACGAAGGCATGATCGCCTGTCTCAAGGCTGTGGCAGCTTTGGGGGTAAGGCACCTCACCATCAAGGGTGACTCCCAGCTCCTCGTCAACTTCTCCAACAAAGCATAAAAGCCGAAGGACGAGCACATGGAGGCATACCTTGAGGAGGTACGCAAAATTGAGAAACAATTCTTGGGCCTGGAATTGTAGCATGTGCCACGAGGCACAAACAAGGAGGCGGACCACATCACCAAGAGGGCATCCCGGTGTCTGCCTCAGGAGCCTGGCGTCTTTGAGGAGCGGCCCTTCAAGCCGTTGGCAATTCCCCCCGCTGCGGAGTTGGCATCACCCCAGGAGGATCTCCCCAGGCTCCCCTGTCGGCCGCCCCACCTTGTGGCCCAACCTTCGGAGCCCGCATCCTCCTCGTGCTCGAGCCTCAGGAGGGGTGCTGGACCGAGGAGTTCAAGGCATACCTGCTTCAGGGCACCTTGCCGGAGAAGGAGGAAGACGCGGAGCGCGTGACTCTCCAAGCCACTACATACTGCATCTAGGACGGTGAGCTCTATCGGAGGCGTCCAAACGGCATTTCTTTATGATGCATCTTCAAGAAGCAGGGATGTGAACTACTGGCCAACATACATGGTGGGGCTGCAAGCATCACTCCTCATTGCGCGCCCTCGTGGGCAAGGCGTTTTGTAGTGGGTTCTACTGGCCCACGGCGCTCAATGATGCCACCGAGCTGGTAAGATCCTGTGAAGCCTGCCAATTAGATGCCAAGCAGATCCACCAGCCCGCTCAGGGTCTCCATACCATCCCGCTCTCATGGCCGTTCGCGGTCTGGGGGCTGGACATCTTGGGCTCGTTCCCTCGAGCGCCCGGACCGCTACCTCTACGTCGCTATCGACAAGTTCACGAAGTGGGCAGAGGTGGAGGCCGTCTGCACCATCCTGGCTGGCTCGGCCGTCAAGTTCATCAAGGTTCTCTTGAGCCGTTTCGGGGTCCCTAACCGCATCATCACGGACAACGGCTTGCAGTTCACCAGCAACCTTTTCAAAACATATTGTGCTAACCTTGGAACGCAGATACGCTAAGCCTCGGTGGCACACCCCAGGAGAAATGGCCAGGCCGAGCGCGCCAATGCGGAGGTCCTGAGGGACCTCAAGGCAAGAACCTTCAAGAAGAAGCTCGAGGCCTCCGGCAGGGGCTGACTCGTCAAGCTCCAGTCCGTGATGTGGTCCATCCACACCACCACGACCAACCCGACGGGCGAAACTCCATTCTTCCTTGTCTACAAAGCTAAAGCGGTTCTCCCTCATGAGGTCAGGCATCGCTCTGCGTGGGTCTTGGCGTTTGATGAGGCACGCCAGGACACCTCGAAGGGGATGGACCTCATGCTGGGGGAGGAACGCCGCCGCCAAGCCTCGCTCCGAGCAGGGAGGTACCAGCAGGCGCTGCGGTGCTACTAAGGGAGTCCTAGATTAAGGGGTCCTCGGGTGTCCGGGCTATGTAACATGGGCCAGACTGATGGGCCGTGAAGATACAAGGCAGAAGACCTTTCCCCGTGTCCGGATGGGACTGTCCTTTGCGTGGATGGCAAGATTGGCATCCGGATGTGTAGTATCCTTTCTCTGTGAACTGACTCTGTACAACCCTAGACCCCTCTGGTGTCTATATAAACCGGAGGGTTTAGTCCATAGAGTCTATCAGAATTCACATAGGCTAGACAGCTAGGGTTTAGCCATTACGGTCTCGAGGTAGATCAACTCTTGTAACCCCTATACTCATCAAAGTCAATCAAGCAGGAAGTAGGGTATTACCTCCATTAAGAGGACCCGAACCTGGGTAAACATTGTGCCCCCTTTGTCTCCTGTTACCTTTGATCCTCAGATGCACAGTTCGGGACCCCCTACCCGAGATCAGCCGGTTTTGACACCGATATTGGTGCTTTCATTGAGAGTTCCACTGTGTCGTCGGCAGAAGGTTTGATGGCTCGTTCGATCATCAACAGCGACGCTGTTTCCGGGGAACTTCCTCCCCGGTCAACTTTTTATGTTCGGCGGCTTCGCTCTGCATGCCAATTCAATTGGTCACCTTGAACCGATCGATAGCTACGACCATGGTCATCAGATGAGATTCGGAAGCCGGAATTACATTGCTGACATCCGAGGAGACTTGATCTTCGAAGGGTTCACGGCCTTGACCACCGAAGGAAACCCATCAGATCCGTCGTCGGGCACCGTTCAAGGACCAACTATCATCCCTGCTGTCGTGGGTTTCTCACGGCAGATGTCCTCGTGAAAGGACTTAGTCGTGGAGCCATCGCTATGGGTTAGCTTAAAGGGGTTAAACCGGACAAGGGACACGAGAGTTTTATACTAGTTCGGCCACTTATGATGAAGGTAAAAGCCTACGTCTAGTTGTGATGGAATTGCTGGGGTTTCGATGACCAGGGAGCGAATACGCTTTGCCTGAGTCTCGAGTTGTTGTCTGTTGTCCTTGAACCGCCGCCGGGTCGTCCCCTTATATACATGGGTTGACGCCCGTCGGTTTACAAAATCGCAAGGCCAGCTCATAAACATGTCCGACTCGGTCTCCGCTCTTTCTATCTTACAGCACAAGTTTACATATCAATACCGGTTTATGTCTACAGCCCTTAAACCGGTTTCGGGCCTGGGCCTTCATAAAGCGTCACCGTCTGTCTTCATGGGCTTCAGATATAATGAGCTACTGATGGGGTTAACCCGGCCTCTCCTGGCCAGTTTACGCCCAGTGGTAATATCACCAACATTAGGCCCCAGATTGATTTGAACTGATTCATGTTAATCCTCAATACTTAAGAAAATTTCTTCTTCAACATTTTCACATAATCTTGTAAACCGCCGTGACGTCACCTTCCAGGGCCATGGTAAACCGCCATGACGTCATCTGTCATTTAAAACTGTGTATAACCCATCTTCATTAATGGGCCTCCCAGGATTGAGGCAATAGAACTGTCACACACCCCATTTTTCGGGCTCCTCGATTCTCGCGCCTGCCTTTTATCCATTCATCTTATAAATAGGGCCGAGGGGTCACTTTCACTTTTCCCCCTCGTGCCTCTTCGCGTCGTCATCTTCCTCGTGCCGACCGACCCTCGAGCTCTGCTGCCGCTGTCGTCCTTCGCCTCTGCATCGACAAAGGCCGCTGCATCAACCTGATCGTATCAGAGAAAAGCGGTGATTCTCCGCTGCTTCCTCCTGCACCAGTAAGTTCCTCTTCTCCTCGCCCTAGATCCGCCATTAGGGTTTGGTGTTCTTCATAGCTTGAAGCTGTTCTTCCTTCGGTAATACCAATGGCCGGTTAGATCTGACTGTTTTCAGCGCCTTTTGTAGTTTAAACTCCTTTCTTCTTGTCAAGGCATCTGCTTGATATCCAACTCATCTGAACTTACTGAACTTTTTGAGCGCTTGATATTAGACCAAAATATATTTTGATTATCCAACGCACGGCAGATCTGAAATTCCCATGCCAAACTGTGAAACTTGTTTTTTCCTTCACTTATACATCTTTATACTTATACCCTTAATACCAGATTAGGCGGTTTAACTTCACCGAAAAAATGATGACCCAGTAGATACCATTAGTCCCCTGTTGAACCGCCAATGCATTCATCATTGTACTGTTTCCATTGTCAGACTCCGGTTTACGAATAACCAAATCCGGTCTAACAATATGCTTGCATCCTTATACCGTTGTATAGTTGTCCACTGTAAATCTTAAACCGTCAATAATCATGTTTCAGATCTTCATTACCATGGCCAAGCAAGTCTATGAATGCAATTGGGCTCCTTCTCGAGTAACCGAAGAGCAATTAAACAACTGTGTTAAAACGGGCGCTTTAGCCAAGAAAGATGTCATCCACTGTGTTAAAACAGGCACTTTAGCCCGGAAAATCCTCCTATACCCAAGGATGGAGAGGTAGTTGTGTTTACTGATCACCTGAATCGAGGTTTTATCCCTCCCGGTTCAAAAATTTTCCGGGATGTATTGGCCAGTTTTCAACTGCGCCCACAAGACATCGGTCCAAATTCTGTGACCAACATCTGCCACTTCCAAGTCTTCTGTGAGGCTTACCTACAAGAAGAACCTACAGTCGAACTGTTTAGGGATTTATTTCACTTAAACCGTCGCACAGAATTCACGGATGGACCCAATACTGAATTGGGCGGAATGGCGGTTCAGAAAAGGAAGGAAGTCACCTTCCCTCATCCTAAGCTCCACAGTCACCCCAAAGAGTGGAACCAGACCTGGTTTTATTGCAAAGATACATCTCCACCTGATGAAAACCCCCTACCGGGTTACCACCCTGAACGCCTTAGCAATACACATCCTTTTCCTCAGAGGTTGACGGCAAAAGAAAGGGCCAACTATGCTCCTCAACTATCAAAGCTTAGAGCCTTCATGGCGAACGGTTTGACAGGAGTTGATCTTGCTCGTTGTTGGATAAGCTGGAGTATTCTGCTCTTAAGCCGGCGGTCCGGTTTGATGTGTGAGTACACGGGGAGTTTGAGGGATGCTCAACGACACATTGACATTCAGCTTACAGATGCGGAAGTTACTGAGGCTGTAAATAAGATGCTGAACGAACCGGAGGCTGTCTGTGCCCAAACCGGACTGCTCCCTTTCTGCACCTTCCACAAACCGCCAGCTGTAAGAATCATATAATATTTTTATCTGAAGTTGCTTCTGTCCAAATATTTTCTGAAATTGTGATTATCTTCTGACAGGGTAATGATCCATTCTGGAACAAGAAACCACAAGGAAAACCGGCAAAACCGCAAGACAAACCGGCCAAGCCACTTCGCCCAAAGACCAAGGTTGTTAAGAAACCTGGCAAGGAAAGGACCACTGCATCCTCCGAGCTACCAGCTGATGATGATGTGGGTAACCCGGAATCAGAGGTAGAACTTGACTCTCTTGGTTCATTTTTCGTACACCTCATTGACAATGATTATTATCAGGACAACGTTGAAGGCAATCACGCTGATGATGTAGAGGTAACCATTCTTTCCTCCGATTCAGATCCTCTGCCAACATCAAAAATCCGTCGAGCAAACCGGAAAGTAAAATTTTCTCACCCCCTTGCTTACTTGGACCCAAACTTTCTTTTGAAGACACAGCAGCACGAGGCTCGCCGCACAACCCGGCACAGCGGCCAGGTAGTTACCTCCGCCGGTTTACCGAACAGCCCGGTTCGGAAACACCGATCAGAGGTCTCTTATCCCCTTGACACTTCATGCCCCAAAGCAGGTTGTTTCTGCCAGCCTCTTAACCTGTCTGATTCAAATTATCAGGGCACTTCTCCCTCATCTTCTGGCGAGTCATCGACCACAAAACTTCCACCCCTCAAAACAGTTCTTGGGTGAGCTATATACTTGTTTTTATCCGTGATCTATTATTTTTATATACTGTACTGATCCTCATGTTTATTTTCCTCACTGCCTAGCCCAGACCCAGCAAGAAGGCTCGGTTGAATAAACCGACTGATGATAACTCGGATGTTGAACCGGAAAAAACTCCAAATCCTGAAGAGACCAACGTTGATGCCATACTGAATGACCCACCGCCTCACGATCATGACTTTGTTGCTGAGCAGGTAGAAGTTGACACCACAAGCCATGCTGACCAGCCTACCAGCCCTATCCGAACTGATGACAAACCGGCAAGTCCAGTTAAAAATACTGACAAACGGCCAACCCCAGTACGGCTGCTGATGACAAAGATGATGACATTATGATTACTGGCACTGGCCATACCACTCCTGGCAATCATGTCGCTTTGTCCAAGCATACTGCCAAAGACGAGCTCTCTGCAATTGCCAAAGGCAAATGGAACGCCGATTTGTCAAATTATGCCCATCTGAATGCTCAAGACCTTCACTCCGGCTTCTTGAACCGTCTGTACACCAGCCGTGACTATGAAGCCGGTTTGGTAAATTTGATGAAGGAGCGATATGAGGTAACTGCATAAGTGTTTGTCTCTTACATTCAATTGTAGCTTATCAACTCCAGTAGCCCCCAAGTGACGGTTTAAGATACCAATCTAAATCGGGACTTAGTAACAAATTCATGTTTGCAACAATGCATTTTAACTTCACTGATGTAGCCCCCAAGGGCCGGTTTAACTTTATAAAGATGAACCGGGACTTTGTAGAAGAATTCCCATATCAGCAATTATGAGCAAACACACATTAGCCCCCCAAATGCCAAGTTCAATACATGTATTGTGCTTGGGACTTGTAGAAATTTCTGATAAGAAGCAAATATGCATTAGGCCCCAAGTACCAAGGGGATAACTTGTTATGTGCTTGATACTTCAAATATGTACTGTCAACTCCTTATATATCTCTCTCTTTATAGGCTAAACTGAGCAAGAAAGAAAGCCAAACCGCTGATCTGCAAGAGAACCTCAAATCCCAGCAAGCCGAAACCTCCAAAGCCAGGGAGGAGTTGACCAGCGCTCTAGGCGCTATGGAAAAACTGAAAGAGGGCTTCAACAAGGAGCGGGCGGATTGGGAGACTGAAAAATCCGCTTTGATAAAAAGAGCCGAGAACGCGGAAGCAGCCCTTAAACCGGTGGTTGATGAACTGACCGGTGTAAAGCGGCAGATTCATGCCATGACTGCTGCTATGTTCGGTAAACATCTTTTCCTTAATACTTTCAACATATCTTCTCATGTGTTGTCAGTTTACTGATGTGGACAATGGTGCAGGAACTCGTATTAGCCACCTGGGCTCTGATGTACAGAAGAAACTGAAGGCTGCGTACACTCTAATAGAATAGTTGTACACCGGCGCGCAGCGGATCATTTATACTGCTTCACACAATAATCCTCCTCCCACTTTGATCAAGCATACCTTAGAAAGGTTATCTATGCTTCCTGCCCGGGTAGACGAGCTAAAAAAGTCTGCCGCAAGAACGGGCGCTTTGACCGCACTAACCCGGGCAAAAGCATGGGTACCCGACTTTGATCCAGTGGAAGCGGCCCAAGGCTATCCCAGTTTGAAGGAAGACGGAACATAATTTGGCAATGATGATCTCCGAATCATAAACCAGGAAGTACGCCCATTGGCTTGTCAACTCGTTGAAGAAGCGGATCTCTCGTACTATCAGGCGAGTTATGATGATAAGAACAGACGGGTTTCTGCACCAATTCCAGAAGCACAAAATCTTATCCCACCAATCCGTAAGCACACTTATGCCCCTGACATTGAACCGTCCATGCTTATAAGCGATGAAGCTATATTCCAAGCCCTAACTGGGATCGACTGGGCAACTGTTGACTTCCAGCCACTGGGTAGAGAGGAGGGAGTTGAACCGGTGCGAGATGATCCGCAGCCGTCAGGCCAAGCTGGTGACCAATCATGAATTGGAGGCCGGTTTAGTCTTCTACATGCTGCAACATGTATTGGAGAAAACAATTATCCTTTTGGGCACTGAAACGCCTTGTAATAGGCTAGTTAAAATACTTGGTCTGGTATGCCTTCGTGCATATTTATCTGCCACTGATGCTTGCTTAATCCGACATGCTTAAGATATGATGTTCATAATCCATAGCCATTTATTCAAGCTGTTCCTGCCGATAAGAAGCTTAAAGCACCGTGGCGGTTTACCATCGGGCGGGTCATGATACCCAAATATATATATATATATATATGACCAAGGTTTATAACCAAGGTTGTAAAAGATAACCAAATATGGAAATATATAATACATGTGACCTTTAGGCATAATGTTGGCTGACTAACTTTGTAGCGAGGGTCATAACCCTACTCTGGAGGATAAGTAACTCCTGTTATATGATGTCGGTTTATAATAAAACTGTTCCGGGTTGTGATAAACACCGGTTTATTCCATACTAGTGACTTTGAGTCAAAACCAGACCGGGCTGATAGTCTCCGGATTATAATTTGATCGTGTACTGACAACTTGTAGTTGACAGCCTAACCGGGTTGATAAACCCCGGTTTGAAAACACCACAAATCTTATCAAAACAAAGAAAAACTTAGCAAAAGGCAAATAAAAACCGTTGTAGTCGAGGCTTTTCACGGGCTGCCAGGCCCCAAATTCGAGGCTTTTCATGGGCTCCCAGGCCATTGAGTTAAACCATTTTTGCAACGCCTTTTAAGATGGTCCTCAATCCTTAACCAATCATCATTTTAACTTGACAAGTTCAGGGTCTTTATTTTAGAGTAACTTGTCAAAGTTCGAAGGGTCATACCAGGTTTACCTGGGAGGAGTGACTTACTTAAATAGGCAGGTTAACCCGGGGTTTTAGGTGTATACACCAGGATTCCAAGCCATGGCTTGATAGCCTATTACAAGTGTAGATTCTTAGTTCATTTCGACAGCAAAGAATCCCCAAGTAACATTTTGAGCTGTGCTCAGTGGATGCCTATGTTTGAGTTGTTGTTTTACAACACTCTCTTTGGCCCCGGATTGATTTGGCTTTGAGCCGATCAAGAGGTGTGACTATGGTTCGAATACGACCAAGCCCCTAAGTGATGTTGTGGTATTGCGCCGATCAAGAGGTGTAGCTATGGTTCGGATATGACCAAGCCCCCAAGTGATGTAATATAAAGCTTTGAGAAGCTAAATCAAGGGGTAAACCGGACGCCGCTTTATAAACAGAAGCTCCATGTAACCACACATGATGTGAGAAAAACAATAGATACCCCGCTTTAGCTGAGGTTCTGGTTTATTATATTGATCATAATATATACATTGTCATAATATGTACATAAGCAGAGCCTATGGCTCAAGTATAGTAGGGCCGAAGATGAGCGATATTCCACGGCCGGTGGGTCTCCTCCTCCGATTTACGTGAGCCTTTGCGCTCTCGAACATCTATGAGGTAGTATGACCCGTTGTGTAGATTCTTGCTGACCACAAAGGGTCCTTCCCAAGGAGGGGATAACTTGTGCATATCCGTCTGATCCTGGATGAGTCGAAGCACCAAATCGCCTTCTTGAAAGGTTCCGGTTCTAATCCGGCCGCTATGATAACGACGTAAATCTTGCTGATAAATCGCCGAACGGGCTGCCGCCATGTCACGCTCCTCATCTAACATGTCAAGAGCTTCCTGTCGTGCCTTCTCGTTGTCATCTTCAACATATGCTGCTACACGAGGTGAGTCATGACGTATGTCACTAGGAAGAACCACTTCTGCTCCATAAACCATGAAGAATGGTGTGTATCCTGTCGATCTGTTGGGTGTGGTATTGATGCTCCATAACACAGAAGGTAACTCCTCAACCCAACAACCCGGAGTCCGTTGCAAAGGAACCATAAGCCGGGGTTTGATGCCTCTCAAGATCTCTTGATTGGCCCTCTCCGCTTGACCATTGGACTGGGGGTGAGCCACTGATGACACGTCAAGCCGGATGTGTTCACATTGACAGAACTTCTTCATGGCACCCTTTGACAGATTGGTACCATTGTCTGTTATAATGCTGTGTGGAAAGCCAAACCGGAAGATCACCTTTTTGATGAATTGAACCGCCATAGCTGCATCACACTTACTAACTAGCTCTGCCTCCACCCACTTCGTGAACTTATCAACCGCCACCAAGAGGTGGGTCTTCTTGTCCTTGGATCTCTTGAAAGGCCCAACCATATCCAGCCCCCAAGTTGCAAACGGCCAGGTGATTGGAATCATCCTCAATTCTTGAGCCGGTACATGAGCGCGCCTTGAGAATTTCTGGCAGCCATCACATCTTTTGACCAAGTCCTCGGCATCAGCATGAGCTATTAACCAATAGAAACCGTGATGAAACGCCTTGGCCACCAAAGACTTTGAACCGGCGTGGTGACCACAATCTCCTTCGTGGATCTCACGCAAAAATTCACGGCCTTCTTCAGGAGACACACAGCTATGAAACGCCCCTGTCACACTACAATGATGTAACTCTCCATTGATAATAGTCATGGACTTGGACCGCCGGATTATCTGCCTAGCCAAAGTTTCATCATCTGGTAACTCACCCTGGTTCATATACGCCAGATATGGAACCGTCCAATCTGGGATAACATGAAGAGCCGCCACCAACTGAGCTTCCGGATCAGGAATAGCGAAATCCTCTTCACCACGGAGCTTGACGGACAGATTATGCAGAACATCCAGGAAGACATTAGGTGGAACCGGTTTACGTTGGGAACCCAGGCGGCTTAAAGCGTCCGCCGCTTCATTCTTCCGCCGGTCCACATGATCCACCTGATAACCTTTAAAGTGACCTGCAACAATATCCACCTCACGACGATATGCTGCCATGAGCGGGTCCTTGGAATCCCAAGTGACAGACACTTGTTGAGCCACCAGATACGAGTCACCGAAGCACTTAACTTGGTTTAGGTTCATCTCCTTAGCCATCCGAAGACCATGGAGTAAAGCCTCATATTCAGCTGCATTGTTAGTGCAAGGGAACATTAAACGGAGAACATAACAAAACTTATCACCTCGTGGGGAAGTTAATACGACTCCAGCCCCCGAGCCCTCCAATTGCCTGGACCCATCAAAATGAATAGGCCAATAAGTATGATCCGGCTTCTCTTCTGGAGCTTGCAGTTCTGTCCAATCATTGATGAAATCCACAAGTGCCTGAGATTTGATCGCCGTTCGGGGTATGTATTTCAACCCGTGAGGCCCGAGCTCGATAGCCCACTTAGCAATCCGGCCATTTGCTTCCCTGTTCTGGATTATATCTCCCAAAGGAGCAGAGCTGACCACCGTGATGGGATGACCTTGGAAATATTGCTTAAGCTTCCGGCTTGCCATGAAAACCCCATACACCAATTTTTGCCAATGCGGGTACCTCTGCTTGGACTCAATAAGCACCTCACTGATATAATAAACCGGCCGCTGAACCGAATATTCCTTTCCTACCTCCTTGCGCTCCACCACAATAGCCACATTAACAGCCCGAGCGTTAGCTGCCACATATAGCAACAAATGGCTCTTTGTCAACCGGAGCAGCAAGAACCGGCGGATTAGCCAGCTGCCACTTTAAGTCCTCAAACGCTTCATTAGTGGCGTCACTCCAGACGAAGTTATCCATTTTCTTCAGCATCTGATATAAAGGGATGGCCTTCTTGCCAAGGCAACTGATAAACCAGCTCAACGCGGCAATCCGGCCTGCCAGGCGTTGAACATCATTGATACACTTCGGTTTGGCCAAGGAGGTGATGGCTTTGATCTTTTCCGGATTAGCTTCAATGCCCCTGTTAGACACCAAAAAGCCTAAGAGCTTGCCTGCCGGTACACCAAAAACGCACTTGGCCGGATTAAGCAACATTTTATAAACCCGCAGGTTATCAAAGGTTTCCTTCAAGTCGTCAATCAATGTCTCCTTCTTTCTTGAATTCACCACAATATCATCCACATAGGCGTGAACATTGCGGCCGATCTGTTTATGAAGACAATTCTGCACACACCGTTGGTAAGTCGCCTGGGCACTCTTGAGCCCAAAGGGCATGGACACGTAGCAGAAGGCTCCAAAGGGAGTTATGAAGGTTGTCTTCTCCTGATCCTTAACCGCCATTTTGATCTGATGATAACCATAATATGCATCCAAAAAACTTAAATGCTCGCAACCCGCCGTAGCATCAATAATTTGATCAATACGGGGGAGGGCAAAAGGATCTGCTGGACAAGCTTTGTTGAGATCTATGTAATCCACACACATACGCCAAGTGCCGTTCTTCTTAAGGACCAGCACCAGATTAGCCAACCACTCAGGATGAAATACTTCAACGATAAATCCAGCCGCCAAGAGCCTGGCTACTTCTTCACCAATCGCCTTGCGTCTTTCTTCATTGAACTGACGAAGAAATTGCTTGGTCGGTTTATACTTGGGATCAACATTGACAGTGTGCTCAGCAAGTTATCTCGGTACACCTGGCATGTCAGAAGGCTTCCACGCAAAAATGTCCCGATTCTCACGGATGAATTCGATGAGCGCGCTTTCCTATTTCGGATCCAAGTTAGCGCTGATGCTAAACTGCTTGGACAAATCGCCGGGCACGAAGTCAACAAGTTTAGTCCCATCAGCTGATTTAAACTTCAGGGCCGGATCATACTCTGTAGTTGGTTTCTTTAATGAAGTCATATCTGCTGGATCAACATTGTCCTTATAGAACTTCAATTCCTCAGTTGCACAAACCGACTCAGCGTATGCCGCATCGCCCTCTTCACATTCCAAAGCGATCGTGCGACTCCCGTGCACTGTGATAGTCCCCTTGTGACCCGGCATCTTGAGCTGTAAATAGACATAACAGGGCCTTGCCATAAACTTAGCATAAGCCGGTCGTCCAAACAGGGCATGATATGGGATTTTGATTTTCACCACCTCAAAGGTCAACTTCTCTGATCTTGAATCATGCTCGTCGCCAAAAGCAACCTCCAGAACTATCTTACCAACGGGATATGCCGATTTACCAGGTACCACACCATGAAAGACTGTGTTGGACGGTTTAAGATTTTTATCTGTTAACCCCATCCGACAGAAGGTTTCATAATAAACAATATTGATGCTACTCCCCCCATCCATGAGTACTTTGGTGAACTTATAACCTCCCACCTGAGGTGCCACCACCAACGCCAGATGACCCGGATTGTCAACCTGGGGCAGATGATCCTCTCGACTCCACACAATAGGCTGTTCAGACCAGCGTAAGTATCGGGGAACTGCCGGTTCAATAGAATTCACTACCCTTTTATGAAGCTTCTGATCATGCTTGTCCAGGCTAGTGGTGAAGACATGATACTGCCCGCTATTCAGTTGCTTTGGGTTGCTCTGGTAACCCGACTGCTGCTGCTGCTGTTGTTGATTCCCCTGATTATTATAACCACCTTGGTTGCCCTAATTACCTTGATTGTTATGTCCACCCTGATTACCGTGGAATCCTGAACCGGAATTTCCTCCGCCATAACCCGGCCCATGAGATCCGGGGCCTGAACCGCCACCCGGTCCATGATCATACCGAAAAGAATCAGAATTTTTGAACTCTTGCATGATGTAACAATATTTCTAGAGGTGCGTGGACGGGTTCTCCTTCGTCCCATGCTTTCGGCAAGGCTGGTTCAACAGATAAGACAGGCGGTCCGGATTAGGACTTGGCCCTCCACCGCGCTGGGGCGGTTTACCTTTACGCCGTTGGCCTTTGTCCTGCGCGTTGGTATTAGCCACAAAATCCAAGCTATTATCTGCTTTATGTTTACCATTGTTTCCATGGCCCGCCGGGTTGGGCTGCTGCCCCTTGGCATGCCCGCTCTTCTTTCCCTTCCCTGTCTTGTCATCGTCAGACTCGGGGTCCTTGGTACCATCAGAGTCGGCATATTTCACCAGAGCAGCCATGAGAGTCCCCATATCGTTGCAGTGGCGTTTGAGCCGTCCCAACTTCAGCTTCAGAGGTGCAAACCGGCAATTGCCTTCCAATGTTAAAACTGTTGTGTCAGCGTTAATGCAGTCCGATGAATGCAAAATCTCCCAAACTCGGCGCACCCAATGGGTTGTTGATTCTCCTTCCTCCTGGACACATGCAGCTAGGTCCACAATTGACATGGGCTACTTACACGTATCCTTGAAGTTCTGGATAAACCGGGCCCTCAGCTCGGCCCACGACCCAATGGATTTAGCTGGTAACTTTTTCAACCAAGTTCGAGCCGTTCCTTCTAACATCATGGTGAAGTATTTAGCGCACGTTGCCTCGTCCACATCCAGCATCTCCATTGCCATCTCATAGCTTTCCACCCATGCCTCGGGGGACAAATCGGCGGTGTAATTCGGCACCTTGCGCGGGCCTTTGAAATCCTTGGGCAGGCGCACATTGCGCAACACTGGGACGAGACACGGTACTCCCAAAGAACTAGAAGTAACTCCTGGTTCCACCGACGTGGTTGGACGAACCAGAGTAAGCTGACGGGCTTCATGCTGCGCCGCTAACTCGGCCTCTCTACATGCCTGAACCCGGTCCACCACCTCCTGAGCATCACCAGCAACACCCGCCGGGTTATTGCCACGGGGCGGATCACGATTCCGCGCGTTGCTTGACACTGCCGGTTCATCCATATGCCTGCTGTAACTCCAGCTTGGGCGGGGAGTGGAATGGATCCGATCGCGACTGTATGAATAAGCCTCCTGCTGAACCAAAGCTGTCTGAAGAAGCTCCCTAACCCGACGCCTCTCGACCGCCGCTGGAGATTCGCCTTCTATCGGGATGGCTGCCAGCCGTGAAGCGGCAGCGACAATGTTGTCCATCGGGTTAGAGTAATGACCAGGTGGTGTCGGGACATGCTGTGTCACAATGTTGTTCTGACGAGGCGGATCCACCAAACGTGGCTGAACCGGCGCCCCCGCTCCAGGTGCCTCCGCCCGGTCTACCACTGGCAGATTACTGGTCCCTGCTCCTGGGGTGTTAAAGAGGTTTCTAGCGTCATAAACTGGCGGCAGGCGAGATCGGTACCTCCTCTTCAGGACTTTGTTCAACGCAGTCTGATCCAGCATAATCCGGTAAGCATGTGCATCCAAAGCGGCCCGCTTCGTGGCCATCCTGGTATCCTCAGCTGCCAAGTCGGCTTTTGCCTGGGTGATCTGATCTTTCACCTTCGTGATTTCCGCATTGTGTGCATCCTGATCCGCCGGGTTAACCTCCGCCATTAGCATTGCCAACGGGTCAAACAAATCAGATAGAACCTGAGCCGGCGGTCACCCGGGGCCTCCTACCCCGGCCGTTGTCGCTGCTGCCGATCTAGAAATCATCGCCGCTGCGGTCGAAGAGTGGAGCGCTGGCTGCGTACCAGCCATGAAGATCGCAACCCGGCTTGGCAGATCAAAGGGGTCCGGAATACTGTCGCCATCGAAACGGCCCTCGATCCGGCCATCTTGCAATTGATACAGCGACTTGGTCTCTCCGGTCGATGCCTCGTCGCCGGAATAAACGACGGTCTCACCACCAGAGTCTGATCTATCCTCAGATTCCCCTCCGTGGATGACTCCCACGAAGGCACGCTTCATGATAGGCTTGACCCGGGCAGATCTCGAACGCTGAGCCGTTTCGACGAGGTCGGTGCAGATGTCCGGCTCAGGGCCCAGTTCGCCGATCTTGCCAATGAAAACGTGTATGCCACCAAAGGGGACCCGGTACCCGTACTCAATTGAGCCGGCCTCGGGGCCCCAGCCTGCATCGTCGATGTAGAGCTTGCCGCGACGACTCTTGGTCATCCGGCCCACAGCGTAACCCTTGAGTCCTTCGAAGCTACCCTCCAAGAACATGAAACCATCGTGCGATAGCCCCACGGTGGGCGCCAACTGTCATGGGTTTGTCACGACAGATGTCCTCGTGAAAGGACTTAGTCGTGGAGCCATCGCTACGGGTTAGCTTAAAGGGGTTAAACCGGACAAGGGACATGAGAGTTTTATACTAGTTCGGCCCCTTACGATGAAGGTAAAAGCCTACGTCTAGTTGTGATGGAATTGCTGGGGTTTCGATGACCAGGGAGCGAATACGCTTTGCCTGAGTCTCGAGTTGTTGTCTGTTGTCCTTGAACCGCCGCTGGGTCGTCCACTTATATACATGGGTTGACGCCCGTCGGTTTACAGAATCCCAAGGCCGGCTCATAAACGTGTCCGGCTCGGTCTCCGCTCTTTCTATCTTACAGCACAAGTTTACATATCAATACCAGTTTATGTCTACAGGCCTTAAACCGGTTTCAGGCCCTGGGCCTTCATAAAGCGTCACCGTCTGTCTTCATGGGCTTCAAATATAATGAGCTACTGATGGGGTTAACCCGGCCTCTCCTGGCCGGTTTACGCCCAGTGGTAATATCCCCAACACCTGCCCTGGCCTTCAATCCAGGGCAGACTACTTCATCCGAAGATGGGTATCTGAAACCCACCGGACCCTCTCCTACTATGGAACATTCCTTCGGAGACCCGGAGGAAACTATGTCTTCGGCGAACCTGGAATCAAGCAGGACTCTCCCTATCGTCGGAGAGCAGAACCCGCCTCGGGATGCAAACTCCGAACTCTCAAGGTCCGCATCTAGTAAGCACAGCCTGGCAGAATATGTCGTGCCTAGCCCTGGTTCCCTATCCGGCCTTCGCTCTTAAACGAGGCCTTGGACTTAATGTGATCCCTCGCAATTACAGAAGTATCGCCTCCGAACTACGCCCAGCCAGGACTAGGGGCTGAGAGCGGGGAATTTTACGTCCCACCCACCACCTACTTAATAGCCACCGTCGAGGATTTGACTGACATGCTAGATTACGCCTCCGAAGACATCGATGGTATGGACAACGACGCCGGAGACAAACAAAGGCAAGACCCGCCATTCACCGGGCGCTGGACAGCTACCTCCACATATGATGTGTATATGGTGCATACACCCAAAGGGGATGACGAAGGAGGCAGGAAAGGTCTGAGTGAGGACAAGCCCGCGGACGCACCACTGAAACGTCGACTTACGACGCCGCTCAAAATCACGTCGCAAAAAGGACAGTAACACTGACACCGGAGACAATAACACTGCGGACAACGCCGAAGATCCCGAAGACCCAGTCGAGCCTACGTCCGAATAGGATGATTGGGAGGAGGGACAAGTGAACCCCGACGAGCCGGTCGGGAATGAGGATTCGGAAGATGGCAACTATCTACCGATCTCCGAGGATGATGTCAGCCTCGGCAACAAAGACTTCATCATGCCAGAGGAACCCCTCAAGCAAGAGCGCTTTAAGTGTCAGCTAAACGCAACTGTGAGAAGCCTAAAAAAGAAGCAGCAAAAGCTCTAAGCCGAACAGGATACCCTCAACGATAGATGGACCCAGGTCCTAGCTGCCGAAGAATACGGTCTCGAGCGCCCAACAAAGAGTTATCCGAAGCGTCGGTTACTACCACAATTCGATGACGAGGCCCTTGAGCCACTACCGTCAAGATATGACCGCGCCGAGGAACCAGACCGACCACCACGTGGGCGAGATAAAGCGGCTACTTACGCCGAACACCAACCCGCACCACCTCGCCGAAGAGGCAAAGAGGTAGAGGCTCCAGGATACACCTACGACCTATGAAAGGACCTGGACAATAGAGTCGGCCAAGCTAGATCAATCTATCGATCAAGGGGGCGTGCCCCAACGCGAGAAGATGGCCATCAAGCCTGGCGTGATAGGCATAATCTCACCCGGGCTGAAAACCGAACACGGATGTCATCCTAACTCCGTCGTGACGTTGCCCGAAACAGAGGCGCCGCACACCCCTTATGCTTTACCGATGAGGTAATGCAGCACCAGTTTCCAAACAGGTTTAAACCCGTAAACATTGAATCATATGACGACACGACAGATCCCGCGGTATGGATTGAGGATTTCCTCCTCCACATTCACATGGCTCGCGGTGACGATCTCCATGCCATCAAATACCTCCCCTTAAAGCTAAAAGGAACAACACGGCACTGGTTAAACAGCCTCCCAGAGAACTCCATTGGTAGCTGGGAAGATTTGGAGGATGCCTTTCGAGACAACTTCCAAGGCACCTATGTCCGGCCTCCGGATGCCGATGACCTTAGTCATATAGTCGAGCAACCCGGAGAGTCAGCCCACAAACTCTGGACTAGGTTCTTAATTAAAAAGAACCAAATTGTCGATTGTCCGGATGCCAAGGCCCTCGCGGCCTTTAAACATAGCATTCGTGACGAATGGCTCGCTCGACACCTCGGCCAAGAAAAGCCGAAGTCCATGGCAGCTCTTACCGCACTCATGACCCGCTTTTGCGCGAGAGAAGACGGCTGGTTGGCTTGTAGAAGCAACAGTACCAACGACCCTGGCATCTCCGAAGTTAGAGATGGCAACAGTAGGCCACGACCCAACAAACACAAGCGTCGAAGAAACAACGAAGATACCGAAGACACGGCGGTCAACACTGGATTCAGTGGCTCTAAATCCGGTCAGCGGAAGAAGCCATTCAAAGGAAACAAAGATGGTCCATCCAGTTTGGACAAAATACTCGATCGGCCTTGCCAGATTCATGGCACCCCTGACAAGCCTGCCAATCATTCCAACAGAAATTCTTGGGTCTTTAAACAGGCCGGTAAGTTAAATATCAAACATAAGGGGAAAGGGCCGCCAAGCAAGGACGATAAAGAGCCTCGCCCACCGAACACAGGGGGACAAAAGAAATTTCCCCTTGACATGAAAACAGTGAACATGGTATATGCCACCCATATCCCCAAGAGGGAACGCAAGCGCGCACTAAGGGACTTCTACGCTGTAGAGCCTGTCGCCCCTAAATTCAACCCGTGGTCGGCTTGTCCGATCACCTTCGATCGCAGGGACCGCCCGACCAGTATCCGTCATGGAGGTTCAGCAGCCCTGGTCCTCGATCCAATTATTGACGGATACCATCTCACTCGATTCCTCATGGATGGCGGCAGCAGTCTTAACTTGATTTATCAAGACATGGTCCGCAAAATGGGTATCTACCCAGCAAGAATCAAGCCTACTAACACCACCTTTAAGGAGTAATACCCGGCGTAGAAGCCCGCTGCACGGGCTCAATAACGTTGGAAGTAGTCTTCGGTTCTCCAGATAACTTCCTAAGAAAAGACTTGATCTTCGACATCGTCCCCTTCCGCAGTGGTTATCATGCACTGCTCGGACGAACCGCCTTCGCTCGCTTCAATGTGGTCCTGCATTATGCTTACCTAAAGCTCAAAATGCCCGGACCCCGCGGCGTTATCACAGTCAATGGAAACATGGAGCACTCCCGCCGTACCGAGAAGCACACCGTGGCCCTCGCTTCTGAGGTACAGAGCGGCCCTTTCAAGCCAAACACTTCATTGGCCATCAAGCCCCCGGACATTGTCAAACGAGTCCGGTCTACCCTGCAGAACGATAGCTCGGTCAATCCGGAGCTGGACTAGCAGTTTCGCCTCCGTCAATCACCTCATCTAATAGCGGCATATGTACTGCGTGTGCATAACTACGCACTCAAAATACATTGGGCAACGACAGAGGCACACTGAGGACGAGGTCCATAATGCGGCTCGACCCTATTCGGACCTTAATCTTCTTCTTTTTTTTCTTTTTTTTCTCTTTTTTCAGGTTCTTTAAAACCTAAATCACTTTTCGGTGGTACAAGGGCCCTTTCTCAGGCCCCTTTTATATACACGATCGTCAATCCTTTCAACGGATCCTACACCAAGGCGAAAAGCGGTGCAGACGTGCGGCAGGGTGTCCAAAGGATCTTCAAGACCACCTTTTCTTTTTTAGGACCTGTATACAGCTTTCCCTTGCTTGCAAATTCTTGGCATGTAAAATAGCCTTGATGCTTATGGCATTCTCTGTAAGAGCACGTTTTGATGTATCAATCAGACTATAATGGAAATGGTTTTTGCCCAACACTATTCGGTATTGGTTTATTTCATAATCTGTATTCCCTCTTCACATCAGATTGGCATATACACCTCGACATGATTTAAAATGCTAGGGGCTTTATTCGGCCACATATATTTTGAAAAAAACAAAGTCCGAACACTCTCAGAGTATACTTCGACGTCCTGAATACTACATTATATGCATCGGCTCCGAATCATGTTTGGTCAATAGTTGGGTTGCCCGGCTCCTGTGGTTTCTACCATACGTTCCGCTCGTTCGGCTAAGGTAGTAAAGGGAGAACTACTGCGATTGTCTTTCTGGTTTGTCCGGTCAAGCACCTCAGTAGAGAAAGTCAAAAATTGACTGTCATGATACGGCGAGAGCTGGTCAGTGATTCGGCGACCTATTATAAATCTCTTGCGATTTCTTCCGTATTATACGAAGGACCGGCCTCCGTCCGGTCATGTGCCTATGGCATCCAGTTCGGATGACCGCATACGCACCAGGGGCTAGTACGTAGCCCCACTGTCAAAATCCTAAGGCTAAGTGAAAGTGATAAAGCCATATAGTCTGATTGCCTGGTTCGATACGCAGACACCTCCTTTACGGACCAAGACGTTGGGTCAAGTGTGATCATGTGCTACTCCGAACACCCCCATAGCATCTACGTGGGGGCTGAAGCCGACGACTGGCAAACTTTCAAGATTAATAAACGGCCGCACAGGAGGAAAGTAATTTCAGATAAAAGGCAGAAATATATTACACAACCTTGGTTCACAAAACAACGTCTGGGCCGCCCGGATACATTCACTCAAATATGATATCCTTCGAGCAATGACTCTCTATTAAACGGGCACCCTCTAGGACGTCTTCAAAATACCGCTCTGGCTTGCGGTGGTCCTTGCCTTCGGGTGGGCCTCAACCGCCATGACGACGGCCTTCATCTTCGCCCAGTGCATCTTGACACGGGCAAAGGCCATCCGCGCGCCCTCTATGCACGCCGAGTGCTTCACAACTTCAACTCGGGGCAGGGCGTCGGCGAGTCGTTTCACCAGGGCGAAGTAGCTGCTAGGAATTGGTTCGGTTGGCCATAGCCGGACTATGAAGTCCTTCATGGCCAATCCGGACATCCTATTGTCCGATTTTGGGTTCTAGCAAAACCCTTGAGGTTCGAACACTGGGGTGCGCACGAGGATTTCCCCCTACCGAGTCTCGCCCTCAGCCTCACCGCGATCTCAAAGCCTAGCTCGACGAACTCGCAACACAAGAGACACGAGATTTATACTGGTTCGGGCCACCGTTGTGGTGTAATACCCTACTCCGGTTTGGTGTGGTGGATTGCCTCTTGGGCTGATGATGAACAGTACAAGGGGAAGAACAGCCTCCTGAGGCGAGGTGTTCTTGTGCTTGGTGGGTGTGAGAATGATTCGAATCTCCCTCGCCCCCTGCTAGGGTGGTGGCTAGTCCTATTTGTAGAGGCCTGGTCCTCTTCCCAAATATTGAGCGGGAAGGGATGCCGCAACTGCCAATTTGAAGGGAGGCAGCTAGTACAAGCTATCCTGACTAAAGGTGGTCTTCGCCTGCCAAAGGCTCTGGTGGTGACGTCGTCTTGGGCTCCACGGTGACCTTCGTCCTGCCGTCCTGCTGGCCTTGGTCTCGTTGCACCGATATGGAAACCTTTGCCTGATGCCTGGGTACTCCTCGCCCGCACTTGCCTCCTTAGCACCAAAGAGGAAACAAGGACACTGTGCGCGCTGGCGCCTGCCTGGTCTTGGTCGTCATGGCTTGCGTCATTGGAACCTCGCGAGGTTCGCCTTGCCTTGATCTCTCCGCCCCTCGCGAGCGAGCCTGGTGAGGCCGCCCCTGAGGAGGTCTCATGTCATCCGCCTCGCGAGGCTTGGCCCCTCATGAGGGTCTTGAGCGTTTGCTGGTGAAGACGGCCGGTCGTACTGTGCCGTGAGTGGAGCCATGCCGTGGGCCGCAGGCAGGCAAGTCTGGGGACCCCCGTTCCCAGAACACCGACAGTAGCCCCCGGGCCCAAGGCGCGCTCGGACTTGGCTTCGAGGCGAAACCAAAGGTCAAGTGCGGAGCGACGTGGGACCTAACAGCTTGCGGCCTTGGTCGATGCGTGGCGATTGATTGGACGTGGGCGTCTACGCTTCCCCACGCTGCCTCGGCAACTGCCCGTCTGACAAAAGGGTGGCGCTTGCTTTCTTTCGTCTTGCTCCAGATCCCCTTTCTTGCCCCTTGCTTTCGAAATCTCCAGATCTGCTCCCATCCCCTTCCGAATCAGCGACCAATGGCGCCCCGGAAGGTCAAGGTTTCTTCATCGCCCGCCTGGTACGAGCCGGCTCTGGATGCGCCCAATGTCTCAGAGAAGAACCTCGCCGCCACACGCCTACTGACGGCGAGAGAGAGCAACGAGAGGGGGAAGACCGAGCTCCGGGCTGGCTCTGCCGTGCCGGAGCCTGCGGGAAGCACCTTCTTCCCCTTCTTCAGGAGCAGCGTCGTTGCGGGGCTGGTTCCCCCTTCTGTGACTTCTTCTATGAGGTCCTTGGCCATTACGGGCTGCAGGCGCTGCATCTTCATCCCAACTCTGTCCTCCTTCTGTCGATCTTCGCCTTCTACTGCGAGGCATATGTCGGCGTGATGCCGTCCGTGGCTCTGCTACGCTACTTCTTCCTTCGCATCAACGATGGTCGCACCTCCGGGTGCGCCAACTTCATCGCAGCCGGCAAGGCCAAATCGATCTCGAAGGCTGGGAAGAAGGCCGACAGCTTCATGAGCAAGTGGGTCATGATGGACGCCAAGTGTGTCCAGCCACGCTTGGTGCTGCCAACGGTGATGCCCCAGTCTGACACGGGGTGGTCTCGTGCGAAGCTCACTGATGACCGGGCGACGTCGCTGCTGGAGAAGATGAACGCCGACCTGAAGCCGGGCAACGCGAAGGCGGCGAAGGTAACAGGGGCCATGCTCCTGAGGGAATTCCTGATGCTGCGCGTGGCCCCTCTTCAGGCGCGCTCGCGCCCCCTTATGGAGGCTTGGGGCGAAGAGGACAAGCTTCGCTTGAGCCCGGAAGCCTTGCCTGACGAAGAGCTGGCTACGGCTCTCCACCTCCTGGTCGGGGACGACCAGGAATACCCGCCGAGTGCCTTCGTTCCCTTGTTCTGCTGCGAGGACTGGGCGCAGGTCGTGGCTGCCAGGCCAACTTTTGATGGGTGCGGGCTGGTGCCGCCAGCGCCTCCTGCGGTCCCGGCTGCGGCGGCGCCGGTGGAAGTGTCTTTTGACGACTCTCGCAAGGAGGAGGAAGAGGAGGAAGACGGGGAGCGCGACTCGGAGGCTACCCCCGAGGGGATGGGGGAGACCTCCCCCTTGAGAAAGGCCGACATCCTCCGCACCCTTCCTGATGACGACGGGGTCGACGTCCCATAGGAGAAGGAGGAGCCGCCCGTGATCCCGACGAGGGGCAGGTCGGCGCTGATCTCCCGAGATGCTGCTTCTGCTCCAACGCTGCCTGGAGTCGCTTCCGGCCCATCTGGTGCTCCTTCTTCTGCTCCTGGAGCCCGTGCGCCCGCGCCCCAGGCAGGGAGGCTCTCGGGCTTCAAGCTTAATTAGCAAGAGGAGGGTGGACTACACGGCGGTGGACCAGTAAGTGCTCTTTCCTTGTTTCGCTCTTGCTTCTGGTGCTTGACCTTGACGCTTCTCTGTTGTGCGATCAGGCCGACGCCTGTGGCGAAGAAGAGGAATGAGGAGGCAGTGGTGCTGCTCGAGATCAACCTGCCTGCTCCGGCTGCCTCTCCCTCCATGGAGAAGGGCAGCGTTGGCGCTCATGTCTCTCCGGCCCAGTCGTCCTCACAAGGCCTGGGGGAGAATCCTCGGGAGGAGTCAGCCCCCGTGGCCCCGCCAGCTCCGGGGGCACCGGTGTCCGGTTCGGCTGCTGAGCTCTTCAAGGCTCAGGAGCCCCCAGTCTCCCAGGCTATGGTGACGATACCTTCTCCTCCTTCTCCCGCTGCACCGCTGATTCCAGGTCCTTCCGCCTCCCCTGACGTCTTGGAGCGCGCTCTTTCTGAGATGACCCGACTGCGAGAAGATCGTCAGGGCGCCGACCCCCGACTGGTGGCTGGGCGCTTGGAGCTAGTCTCTGGCTGGCTCCATTCTGACTTGTCCGTTTGGGCGGCGCTGAGCCAGGCCAGGGTGACCTCCGAGAAGGAGAAGCAGGCTGCCGCCCAAGTAGCGGCTGCTCGCGAGGCGGTGCTGAAGGACGTCGAGGCCGCTGAGGATCGGTGCCGGGCGCTGGAGGCCGAGCTGGAGATCCTGTGCGACGAGCGTGCAGAAGAAGCCCGTGGTCGCAAGGCGGAGGAGGAGAAGATGAAGGCCCGGGAGGACGCCATCAAGGGTCGTGACGCAGAGCTAGAGCAGACGGCGAAGGCGCAGGCCGCTGAGCACGGCCGGCTGGAGGAGTTGGAGCGGAAGGTGAAGGCGGAGAAGGCCGAACTTGACACCAAGGCGAAGGTTCTGGCCGAGGACCACACGGCCTTCGCACTCCTCGGGGAGAGGTCGCGCGTGGCACTGAAGACACTCTATGAGAAGGGCTTAGAGAAGCCGCTAACCACCGACGAGGACGGCCCTCGCCCAGTTGATTCCCTACTTGGTCGAGGCGCTTGAGGAAGTCGTGAGCGGCATCGGCCCCATGCCAGAGGAAGAGGCTCGCGTCCTTTCTTCAGCTGCGCTGATGCGCGTCTTCAGCCACCTCCATATTCATGATCCTGCCGCCCGCCTTGATGAGTTGTTGGAGCCTGTGGATGACGAGCACTGCGCAGCTGCTGCCGCAGCCGTGAAGGGTCAGGTGGAGGCCCTGCTGAAGAAGTTCCGCGCCTTCGAACAGTGGTGCTACTAATCCTACAGCCCCGGCCGGTGGTACAGGTGAAGGCGACGCCACCAAGGAAGGAGCGCCTCTTGCGGGCGCTGGCGATGTCCAGGGATGACTTGCTTGCGGCTCATTTCTTGTTTAAACTCCTGCAACATGTACCGTGCCTCGTGGAGGCGTTTAAACTTGCGTTTGATACTCGGAGAACAATATATCTTGAAATATTTGCTTTGAGATTTTGTGATTTCTTTCCCATTTGCTTTATGTTCTACATCGGCAGAGCCCGACCCCGCGCATACCTCAGCCGCCGTTGGGTCGTCCGGATCACCAGGACGAGACCAAGGAGTGAGGGGCTACGTGGCCGGTTAGGCTCCTATGTCGCGATGCTCAGGAGTCCCCCTTGACGTGCAAACAGCTTATGGAAAGGAGATGCAAGGGTAGGTCTAGTGTTCTACGTCGGCAGGGCCCGACCCCGCGCATACCTCAACCGCCGTTGGGTCCTCCGGATCACCAGGACGAGACCAAGGAGTGAGGGGCTATGTGGCTAGTTAGGCTCCTGAGTCGCGATGCTCAGGAGTCCCCCTTGACGCTCAAACGACCTTCATACCTTTGCCCTCGCCGAGGCTCGGCTCGGGTGGGGCGCGCGACAACCAGGTCCGGGGAACCTGGCTGGGTGGTGTACGCTTGGGCGTGACCCAAGCGCAGCCTCCGTGCCCAGCCCCTCGCGCGACTCTCCCGAGGGGAGGTGTTGCGATGAGGCCAGACACTAAGCTCAAGGGCTCCCTGAGGTTGATACGGCCGTGTGGCCTCTCTCGGTTGTTTATCACCAGCGCGGAGCATGGCGCTTCCACACTTGCACGGGCATGGCCACTCCTCGGCAGTGTCGACGGCCAGCGCGGAGCATGGTGATTCCACTGGTACATGGGAGGGGACTCCCTACTGCGGAGAGCCCCCGGGGCGTGTACAGCCCCGCCCTGACACGTGGCTTGCACGGCAGGGCTAGATGAGGTGTGTCTGGGCACTCGTGAGCCAGTGCGGGACTCACAAGGCCCTACCTCAAGGCGGGTTGCGCCTGGTCTTGATTCTTGATGGCTGTGGTGGTCCTGCGAGATGGTTACACAACCTGCACCGAAATAATTTCCTTAGGTTATCGCGTGAGAAGGCGAAGTACCAACGACCTCGGAGGTGACGTGAACGGGGCCGGCCCGCCAGACAGCTGCAGGGACGGGCCCGAGCACAGACGTCGTGCCTAGCCTTCTTATGCGAAGGGCCCTGAAGAAAGACGGTCGGCTCGCGGCTCCCATGGTGGGCGGCAATCAAGCAGGTGATAATCACAGACAGGTTAAGCATGGAAGGCGAGCTAGCTTAGGTAAATGCATTGACGATACTTGCCACTGTGTTGGACCCAAGCGGCTTGGGGATGATGCAGCCCGAGGGACGCCCCCAACAGAGTAAGCTAAAGATGTAAAGGGATACATGCCACTAGGACGGACCCACGCGGCCTGGGAATGATGCAGCCCGAGGGGCGCTCCCAGCTAAATAAACTTGCAAAATGTCACCTGGTTCTATTGTTGAAGGAATGTTGGGGCAGCTGAAGACGCCTGGCGAAGGGGTTGCTCCTCACGAGCCACCGGGGCCCTGAGCCTCGGGAGGCTCTGGGGGTCTGGGCGGTTCCTTGAAGACCGTCTCCATCTCCGCCAGGACTGCGTCGTGCCTGGCCTCCTGAGCGGCCAGGATGCTCTGCATGTTGCGCTGGAAGGCGGACGCCACGCTCGGTAGGCCAAAACGCATGCGAACATAGCTGTGAGGCAGGCCCTCGCAGCGTCCCACGCGTGAAGGCCAGAAAAGCTCCTGAGATGCAGCCCTGTTGAGCCCTGGGATATCGATGCAGACGCGCGACCCGCCATCCGCGCCTGGATGGGGAGTCGCGCCGGGTGAGCGGCGATCGCCGCGCATGGCTCTTGCATCCTGCAGTTCCTGAGTGGTCTTGGCAATGAACTCCTGAGCGCCAGGCGCTCCTCGTCCGGTGTCATCCTAAGGGAAATGTGATGCGAAGCACGCCTCCACGTGGTGCCCGAGCGCCTCCCTCGTGACGTTGGAAAGATCGGAGGCCCTCCAGAAGAGAGCCCCCGAGCCCTGCCCGAGGAGGGCGCCGGGCATGCCTTCCTATGCGAGGAAGGGAGGCGCCCCAGGCTTGGGCGCCGATCCTGACGTGGCTCCACTTGAGGCGCCGCTCTCCCGAGGCCCTGCGCGGAGTAGCTGCTTCTTCTTCTTGGGGACGACCTCAGGAGGGTACTGCGCTGCATTGCTGTCGGGGTCTTCGATCGATGCTGCTTGGGAGGCGCGCTCGAGGGGGCACACCGCATCTCTTTCTTCGCAGGGGACTGTGATGATCCCGCCGCTTCCTGGCATCTTGAGGACGTTGTAGCTGTGGTGTGTCACTGCCATGAACTTGGCCAAGGCCGGATACCCGAGGATGGCTTTGTATGGCAGACGGATGTGGGCGACGTCGAAGTCGATGAGCTCGGTGCGGTAGTTGCCGCGCTGTCTGAAGGTGACAGGGAGACGGATCTGCCCTATCGGCATGGTGGAACCGTCGGTCACTCCTGAGAAGGGCTTGGTAGGCTGAAGCTAATCGTAGGGCACTTGAAGGCTCTCGGACATATCGACGGACATGACGTTAAGCCCTGCGTCGCCGTCAATGAGGGTCTTGGTGAGTTGTACGTTGCTGATGACGGGTGAGCAAAGCATCGGGAGAGCGCCAGCGGTGGCCGCGCACTTGAGCTGATCTGCCGAACTGAAGGTGATGGCACACTTGGACTACCTAAGCGGGCGTGTGGCCTCGAGCCTGGGGAGGACTGCGTTCACCTCATGAGCAAACTGCTTGAAGATTCGCTGAGAGGCTAGGGCTTGAGCTCCACCCAAGATGCCGGCGATAGCTCACGGCTCCTGGAATCCCCCAGCCCCTCGTCCTGATGGTGGTCGTCGTTCCTTCTTGGTAGTGGAGGCAGCAGAGGAAGGCCAACATTGCCCTGAGGCCAGTCCTTGCGAGGCTGATCCCTCCAGGCGCTCTCGCGAGGCTGGTTGTGCGAACGGTCCTCACAAGGCCGGTCACGCCACTCCTGGCGAGGGCCACGGTCGTCCCAGCGTCCTCCACCACGTCCTCCTACTCGGTCGTAGCCCGGGTCGTTGCGCTTGGGGCGTCGACCGAGGCGTCCATCTCGAATGGCCCTGAGCTCTTGACAGTCGTTGGTGTTGTGGCTGTGAACGTTGTGGAAGGCGCAGAACGGCCGGCTGCTTTTGGATGACTCGGGCTGGTCGCGGCCGCGCTTCGTGTCCGGCTCCGCCGCGAGTACGACCACTCCCTTGCGCTTCATGTCCTAGGCCTTGGCTTTCTTCTCCTCCAGGTCGGCAGCTGGGAGCTCGAGGAGGGAAAGGTGCCCTTCCTCAGCCCTTGCGCACTTGGTCGCCAGGTTGAACAACTCCAAACACGTGCACAGTTCTTCATGGATGGCGAGCTCCTCCTTCATCTTGACGTCGCGGACGCCATCGGAAAACGCAGAGATGATGGCCTCATCAGTCACCTTGGGGATCTTGAGGCGAACGTTGTTGAAGCGCTGGATATACTTCTGGAGGGTCTCCCCTGGCTGCTGCTTGACACGGCGTAGGTCACCCGCGGCCGGAGGGTGGTCGCGAGTGACCTGGAAATTGGCGACGAAACGGTCGCGCATCTCGTTCCAGGAGGAGATGGAGCCTAGAGGCAGGTTTAGGAGCCATGAACGTGCGCCATCCTTGAGAGCCATGGGGAACCAGTCCGCCATGACTTTTTCGTCGCCGTTGGCCGCCTCGATGCTCAGCTCATAGAGCTGCAGGAACTCCGCGTGGTCGGGGGTGGCCGACGCGGTGGGTCGCGCTGGGGGGCCGCACGCCTTGGCGCCAGGACGCCGTCTTGGTGCTGAGGTGGTGGTGGTGGCGCTCCATGAGCCACATCGCCCGCAGCTGGCGGAGGTCCAAGCAGCGAGACGGATGGCGTAGGGGAGCCCCCTGCGGTGCTGATGAGCTCGGTGATGCAGTCCAGCCAGTCCTCGTAGAGGTCGTGACGGGGCCGTAGCGCAGGAGTTCGCGTGCCATGAGCAACGCGGCCTGCGCGTCCGTGCGAGCGCGACGAGCATGAGACGACGAGCCTGCCGGGGTCAGTGACGGAATGGCGGTGCTGCCGTCCCGCCGCACTGAGGGGTGCCGCGAGGACGCTTGCTGCGCGTTCCCCGCCGGGCCGGTGACGGCGTTGGTGGCAAGTGACGGAAAACGACGAGGAGGCCCGCCGACGGGAGCCGTCTGAACAACGCGGGTGGCGAGGGCGGCCCGGCGCTCAGCGCGAGCTCGGCGAGCGTCCGCCATGGATGCAACGAAGCGACGGGACGCACATCGATGGAAGGAAGGCTTCGGCGCACCCCTACCTAGCGCGCCAAATATCAGATTTCGGGTTCTGGCAAAACCCTTGAGGTTCGAACACTGGGGTGCGCACGAAGATTTCCCCCTACCGAGTCTCGCCCTCAGCCTCATCGCGATCTCAAAGCCTAGCTCGACGAACTTGCAAGACAAGAGACACGAGATTTATACTGGTTCGAGCCACCGTTGTGGTTTAATACCCGACTCCAGTGTGGTGTGGTGGATTGCCTCTTGGGCTGATGATGAACAGTACAAGGGGAAGAACAGCCTCCTGGGGCGAGGTGTTCTTGTGCTTGGTGGGTGTGAGAATGATTCGAATCTCCGTCGTCCCCCTGCTAGGGAGGTGGCTAGTCCTATTTATAGAGGCCTGGTCCTCTTCCCAAATATTGAGCGGGAAGGGATGCCACAACGGCCAATTTGAAGGGGGACAGCTAGTACAAACTATCCTGGCTAAAGGTGGTCTTCACCTGCCAAAGGCTCTGGTGGTGATGCCGTCTTGGGCTCCACGGTGACCTCCGTCCTGCCGTCCTGCTGGCCTTGGTCTCGTTGCACCGATATGGAAACCTTTGCCTGATGGCTCGGTACTCCTCGCCTGCACTTGCCTCCTTATCACCAAAGAGGAAACGAGGACAGTGTGCGCGCTGGTGCCCGCCTGGTCTTGGTTGTCATGGCTTGCGTCATTGGAACCTCGCGAGGTTCGCCTTGCCTTGATCTCTCCACCCCTCACGAGCCAGCCTGGTAAGGCCTCCCCTGAGGAGGTCTCGTGTCATCCGCCTCGCGAGGCTTGGCCCCTCGCGAGGGTCTTGAGCGTTTGCTGGTGAAGACGGGCCATACTGGGCCGCGAGTGGAGCCACGCCGTGGGCCGCAGGCAGGCAAGTCT
Source organism: Aegilops tauschii subsp. strangulata (assembly GCF_002575655.3). Classification (NCBI taxonomy): domain Eukaryota; kingdom Viridiplantae; phylum Streptophyta; class Magnoliopsida; order Poales; family Poaceae; genus Aegilops; species Aegilops tauschii. The sequence goes on from NC_053036.3 coordinate 154,519,098, forward strand.
GGGGAGCCCCGTTCCCAGAACACCGACACCTATGCAGTTCCGCCCATTGCATCATCTGGTTGTTCAATAATGCAGGGCGCTCCGGCGCCGGGTACTGCAACCAGAAAAGCTTCTCCGTCATGTGCCCCTCCTAGGCCCGGAAGAATTGCGCGGCGTCAGCAGCACTCTTCGGAAGATCCGCAAAGGCGTCTGGAGAACTCCACAGTCGAGTGAGCAGGGAAAATCTTTGACTGCCAAAAATACTCTGCAAAAGAAAGGGCTTACCAGCCGCTATCTGTTCGGCCTGCCGGACCTCCTCACGAGCCGCCCGGGACTCGGACCGCGCTTCTTTCACCTCTTGAAGGGCCTTGGCGAGATCGGCCGCTTGGGCCTTATTCTTCTCCTCCATGGCCTCGCACTTGCTGGCAGCATCATTGAGCTCTTGCTCCCCTTCGGTCACCCGCTCCTCATACTGGCGGCGGGCGACCTGCTTGGCCTTTAAATCCGCAGCCGCTTTATCAGCGGCCGCTTTGCTCACCCTTGCCTGCTCCTTGGCTTGGGCGAGGGCGATCTTCAGGGTCTCGACCTCGGCCGCACTACCTGCAATAATGATCAAGGCAACGCACGAACTTAAACTCCGCATTGGCATATTACTTCAAGTGTGTAAATAATTTTTTTAACATACCTTGTGCCTCATCGAACTGCTCGTTAATGCGGACGATATCCTTATCGGCCAGCTTCAGCTTCCGCTGAAGTTCGGACACATCAGTGGCCTGGGCGGTCGCCGCTAACAGGGAGGCCTGTTTACCAAAATAACAGTACGTTACCTCCTGCGATTATTATTTGATCCTCAGTTCGGCTGTTTTTCAAAACCGAATAGAGTCTAAGGGGCTACTATCTATACATAGGCATATTTTTCATATGAGAAGCGGCTAAGAATATTACATCACATACCTCAAAGCCTATTAGCAGGCTGGTGAAGGCTTCGCTCAGCCCGCTCTTGGCGGACTGAACCTTCTCAACCACCGTACCAATTTAGGGCACGGTGCTCCTCCACTACGGAAGCACATTGCAGTGCTTCCACCAGAGTATTCGGTGCCTCCGGATTAGAGGAGGTTGCCGTCGGAGTAGGCGCTCCCCCTTCCTTTGAAGGGGGTTGCTCACTCAATTCCGGGGCCACATGGGTCTCTGGAATGGTGTTCGGCTGGGGGGCGGACTGGTCAGGGCCCTTGTTGTCAGTCTCCATGGGGGTTGCACCCCCATGTTCTCGGCAGCCGAGGTATTACCCTCTGGCGCCGTCTTGGCGGCCTCCCTCACCTCTCCGTGACCCGGAGAGGCCCTTCGGGACAACACCTTGGCGTCATCTGCGGTGGTAGGCGGAGAGGCTCGCAAAGGCGACTCGCTCTCCACCATCTCCGGTTCCAGAGAGTTCCCCTTAGATGATGATTGTTGGGGGAGGCCACGGGCCGAACTGCAACACATAAACATGATGTGTTATAGTTACAATCATAAAAGATAGGATAGCATTACAGTGTCCATTTTACACATACGATGTGGCCAGGGGCTTTTCCCTAGGGCGCCTCCTGGGGAGTGTTCGGCATCTGGGTCCGAACCGTCCGAGAGGGATACCTTCCCCCTCTTAGACGCCTCCACCTTGGGTCTACGGAGACCACCCTTTTCTTCTTTCTCCCCTTAAGGGGAGAATCTCTTTCCGCCTCCTCCTCCTCGTCTTCATCTCCCTAGTGGGAGGAGGGAGGTTCGGTCTCTCCAGACACAGCGTCCGAAGTACCTTTATGGCGAAGGCCACCTTTGGCCTCCTTGCTCTTCTTTTTGACCTTCTTCTCCGGCGCCTGATACAGCACCAGGAATAGCATCCTCGTTAGCAGAGGAATGGCTGGGTCTTCGGGTAGCAGAGCCGGACACTTGATCTGCACCGCCTTCTTCGTCCAGCCCTGATTAATGGATGGAAGGCTCAGCATACCCTTTGATTTATGAACTGAAGCTATGTTCGGGAACTAAATGCTTACCAGAGTGGCCGGGTGCACACTGTCGAGGCCGATGTCGTTGGTCGTCTCCGGCCACGTCTTCTGGGCCTTGAAGAGCAGCTTCTAGATATCTTCGTGCGTTGTGCCGAAGAATCGCTGCAGTGTTCGCGGCCCCTCCGGATTGAACTCCCACATATGTAGAGGCCGGCGCTGGCAGGGGAGGATCCGGCTGAAAAGCATCACCTGAACACATCAGTGAGACTGGTGTTCTTCTCTATCATATTTTTGATGCGCTTTCGCAGCACCAACACTTCGTCGGACGACCCCCAGTCCAGACCCTTGTTGGTCCACGACGCGAGCCGCATTGGGGGTCCGGATCTAAACTTAGGAGTGGCTGCCCATGCGGCACCGCGAGGTTCGCTGATGTAGAATGACTCCTACTGCCATACCTTGACAGTTTCCACAAAGGCCCCATTGGGCCAGGTGGTGTTGGGGAGCTTGCTCACCATGGCGCCGCGGCAGTCCGCGTCCTGACCGTCGACCACCTTCGGCTTCGCGTTGAAGACTTTGAGCCATAAGCTGAAGTGTGGGGGATGTGAAGGAGCGCCTCACACACAACGATGAACGCCGAGATGTGGAGGAAGGAATTCGGGGCTAGATCGTGGAAATCTAGCCCGTAATAGAACATGACACCATAGACGAAGGGGTGGAAAGGAAACCCTAGTCCGCGGAGGAAGTGGGGGATAAAAACTACTCTTTCACCGGGCTCAGGAGTGGGGATGACTTGCTTTTTGGTAGGGAGCCTGTGCGCAACATCCGCAGTCAGGTTTCCCGCCTCCCGGAGCTCCTTGACGTCCTTCTCCGTGACGGAGGAGGCCACCCACTTGCCCTGAGAACCGGATCCGGACATGGCCGGAGAGGTTGGTGGCGGTGGGAAAAGATTGGAACTTGGGCGCTGAATCTCGAGGATGGGGAAGCAGAGGAAGGAAGAAGGTGTGGGGTAAAAAGATGGATCTGTATCCTCTTATATAGGCAGTGAATATCAAGCGCCCCCCCCCCCCCACAAGCCTTAAAACTCGCATGTTCCCAAGGGGTCGTGCAAACGGCAAGGTTGGATTACCCAAACCAGTATTGATGAGGATCCGGCAATAAGCGGACATGATATATGTTTTGACAAGACGTATCAATAGAGGCTGTGCCTCGAAACGCGAAGCGGGAGGCCAAAAAAGGTTCAAAATTATAAAGAGGCCAGACATGACGTTTTGCCGAAAAAGTTGCAAGGAGACAGATCTTATTTTGATTAACTATTGTGCCCTTTTGGTTGAGGGTTGTAATTTTTATGTAGAGCCGAATACAGTCCTCTTATTCAGAAGACTGCTTTAAAGAATTCTGGGGAGGAACCCGCCTTACAATGCCGAAGACAATATGTGTGCCGAATACATTGCCATTGAAGCCTGGTTCAGGGGCTACTGAGGGAGTCCTGGATTAAGGGGTCCTCAGGTGTCCGGGCTATGTAACATGGGACGGACTGATGGGCCGCGAAGATACAAGGCAGAACACCTTTCTCCGCATCCGGATGGGACTCTCCTTTGCGTGGATGGAAAGATTGGCGTCCGGGTGTGTAGTTTCCTTTCTTTGTGAACCGACTCTGTACAACCCTAGACCCCTCCGGTGTCTATATAAACCGGAGGGTTTAGTCCATAGAGGCTGTCAGAATTCACATAGGCTAGACAGCTAGGGTTTAGCCATTACGGTCTCGAGGTAGATCAACTCTTGTAACCCCTATACTCATCAAAGCCAATCAAGCAGGAAGTAGGGTATTACCTCCATTAAGAGGGCCCGAACCTAGGTAAACATCGTGTCCACTTTTTCTCATGTTACCTTTGATCCTCAGACGCACAGTTCGGGAACCCCTAACCGAGATCGGCCAGTTTTGACACCGACAGGTACCACTGCCGCAGCGTCCGCTCCAGGAAGCTCGAGGTGAGTGATCTTGTTCTGAGGTGCGTGCTTTCCAGGGAGGCGATGCATATGCTCTCACCCTTGTGGGAGGGCCCGTTCGGGATCGCCCGTGTCTCCAGGCCTAGCGACGCGGGCCTGGAGACGCAGGACTAGATCCCCATCCAGAATGCCGGGAACAAACAGCACCTCCGGAAGTTCTACCCATGAAGCAAGTGTTGGGGAATGCAGTATATCAAAAAAAATACCTACGATCACGCAAGATATATCTATGTGATGCATAGTAACGAGCGGGAGAGTGTGTCCACATACCCTCGTAGACCGAAAGAGGAAGTGTTAAGTAACGCGGTTGATGTAGTCGAACGTCTTCGCGATCCAACCGATCAAGTACCGAACGGGTGGCACCTCCGCGATCCGCACATGTTCAACTCGATGACGTCCCTCGTACTCTTGATCTAGCTGAGGCCGAGGGAGAGTTTCGTCAGCATGACGGCGTGGTGATGGTGAAGATGAAGTTACCGGCACAGGGCTTCGCCTAAGCACTGCAACGATATGACCGAGGTGGAAATCTATGGGGGGGCACCGCACACGGCTAAGACAACTGTCAACTTGTGTGTCTATGGGGTGGCCCCCTCCCCCGTATATAAAGGAGGGGAGGAGGAAAGGGCCGGCCCTCATAGGGCGCGCCCAAGGGGGAGTCCTACTCCCAGTAGGAGTAGGTTTCCCCCCTTCCTAGTTGGAGTAGGAGAAGAAGGAAGAGGGCGAGGGAGAGCAGGAAAGGGGGGCCGGCTCCTTCTCTCTTCCATTAAGGCCCAATAAGGCCCATTGACTCCCCGGGGGGTTCCGATAACCTCCCGGTACTCCCAAAAATGCCCGAACTCATCCGGAACCATTCCGGTGCCAAACATAGCCTTCCAATATATCGATCTTTATGTCTCGACAATTTCGAGACTCCTTGTCATGTCCGTGATCACATCCGGGACTCTGAACAACCTTAGGTACATCAAAACACATAAACTCATAATACTGATCGTCATCGAACGTTAAGCGTGCGGACCCTACGGGTTTGAGAACTATGAAGACATGACCGAGACTCATCTCCAGTCAATAACCAATAGAGGAAACTGGATGTTCATATTGGCTCACACATATTCTACGAAGATCTTTATCGGTCAAACCACGTAACAACATACATTGTTCCCTTTGTCATCGGTATGTTACTTGCCCGAGATTCGATCATCGGTATCTCAATACCTAGTTCAATATCGTTATCGGCAAGTCTCTTTACTCGTTCCATAATGCATCATCCCGCAACTAACTCATTAGTCACATTGCTTGCAAGGCTTATAGTGATGTGCATTACCAAGAGGGCCCAGAGATACCTCTCCGACAATCGGAGTGACAAATCCTAATCTCGATCTATGCCAACTCAACAAACACCATCGGAGACACCTGTAGAGCATCTTTTTAGTCACCCAGTTATGTTGTGACGTTTGATATCACACTAAGTGTTCCTCCGATATTCAGGAGTTGCATAATCTCATAGTCATAGGAACATGTATAAGTCAGGAAGAAAGCAATAGCAACAAACTAAATGATCATCGTGCTAAGCTGACCGATGGGTCTTGTCAATCACATCATTCTCTAATGATGTGATCCCATTAATAAAATGAGAACTCATGTCTATGGCTAGGAAACTTAAACATCTATGGTTAACGAGCTAGTCAAGTAGAGGCATACTAGTGACACTCTATTTGTCTATGTATTCACACATGTACTAAGTTTCCAGTTAATACAATTCTAGCATGAATAATAAAAATTTATCATGATATAAGGAAATATAAATAACAACTTTATTATTGCCTCTAGGGCATATTTCCTTCAGTCTCCCACTTGCACTAGAGTCAATAATCTAGATTACACAGTAATGATTCTAACGCCCATGGAGTCTTGGTGCTGATCATGTTTTGCTCGTGAGAGAGGCTTAGTCAACTGGTCTGCTACATTCAGATCCGTATGTATCTTGCAAATCTCTATGTCTCCCTCCTTGACTTGATCGCGGATGGAATTGAAGCGTCTCTTGATGTGCTTGGTTCTCTTGTGAAATCTGGATTCCTGTGCCAAGGCAATTGCACCAGTATTGTCAAAAAGGATTTTCATTGGACCCGATGCACTAGGTATGACACCTAGATCGGATATGAACTCCTTCATCCAGACTCCTTCATTTGCTGCTTCTGAAGCAGCTATGTACTCCGCTTCACATGTAGATCCCGCCACGATGCTTCGCTTAGAACTGCACCGACTGACAGCTCCACCGTTCAATATAAATACATATCCGGTTTGTGACTTAGAGTCATCCAGATCAGTGTCAAAGCTTGCATCGACGTAACAATTTACGATGAGCTCTTTGTCACCTCCATAAACAAGAAACATATCCTTAGTCCTTTTCAGGTATTTCGGTATGTTCTTGACCGTTGTCCAGCGATCCACTCCTGGATTACTTTGGTACCTCCCTGCTAAACTGATAGCAAGTCACACATCAGGTCTGGTACACAACATTGCATACATGATAGAACCTATGGCTGAAGCATAGGGAATGACTTTCATTGTCTCTCTATCTTCTGCAGTGGTCAGGCATTGAGTCTGACTCAACTTCACACCATGTAACACAGGCAAGAACCCTTGCTTTGCTTGATCCATTTTGAACTTCTTCAAAACTTTATCAAGGTATGTGCTTTGTGAAAGTCCAATTAAGCGTCTTGATCTATCTCTATAGATCTAGATGCCCAATATATAAGCAGCTTCACCGAAGTCTTTCATTGAAAAACTCTTGTTCAAGTATCCTTTTATGCTATCCAGAAATTCTATATCATTTCCAATCAAAAATATGTCATCCACATATAATATTAGAAATGCTACAGAGCTCCCACTCACTTTCTTGTAAATACAGGCATCTCCAAAAGTCTGTATAAAACCATATGCTTTGATCACACTATCAAATTTTTTATTCCAACCCCGAGATGCTTGCACCAGTTCATAAATGGATCGCTGGAGCTTGCACACTTTGTTAGCATCCTTTGGATTGATAAAACCTTCTGGTTGCATCATATACAACTCTTCTTCCAGAAATCCATTCAGGAATGAAGTTTTTACATCCATTTTCCAAACTTCATAATCATAAAATGTGTCAATTGCTAACATGATTTGGATGGATTTAAGCATCGCTACGGGTGAGAAGGTCTCATCGTAGTCAACTCCTTGAACTTGTCGAAAACCTTTCGCAACAATTCAAGCTTTGTAGACAGTAACATTACCGTCAGCGTCAGTCTTCTTCTTGAAGATCCATTTATTCTCTATGGCTTGCCGATCATCGGGCAAGTCAACCAAAGTCCACACTTTGTTCTCATACATGGATCCCATCTTAGATTTCATGGCCTCAAGCCATTTCGCGGAATCTGGGCTCATCATCGCTTCCTCATAGTTCGTAGGTTCGTCATGGTCTAGTAACATGACCTCCAGAACAAGATTACTGTACCATTCTGGTGCGGATCTTAATCTAGTTGACCTACGAGGTTTGGTAGTAACTTGATCTGAAGTTACATGATCATCATCATTAGTGTCCTCACTAATTGGTGTAGGAGTCACGGGAACTGATTTATGTGATGAAGTACTTTCCAATAAGGGAGCAGGTACAGTTACCTCATCAAGTTCTACTTTCCTCCCACTCACTTCTTTCAAGAGAAACTCATTCTCTAGAAAGGATCCATTCTTAGCAACGAATGTCTTTCCTTCAGATCTGTGATAGAAGGTGTACCCAACAGTCTCCTTTGGGTATCCTATGAAGACACATTTCTCCGATTTGGATTCGAGCTTATCAAGTTGAAGCTTTTTCACATAAGCGTCGCAGCCCCAAACATTAAGAAACGACAACTTGGGTTTCTTGCCAAACCACAGTTCATAAGGTGTCATCTCAACTGATTTAGATGGTGCCCTATTTAACGTGAATGCAGCTGTCTCTAAAGCATAACCCCAAAATGATAGCAGTAAATCAGTAAGAGACATCATAGATCGCACCATATCTAATACAGTGCGGTTACGACATTCGGACACACCATTACGCTGTGGTGTTCCGGGTGGCGTGAGTTGCGAAACTATTCCGCATTGTTTCAAATGAAGAGCAAACTCGTAACTCAAATATTCTCCTCCACGATCAGATCGCGGAAACTTTATTTTCTTGTTACGATGATTTTCCACTTCACTCTGAAATTCTTTGAACTTTTGAAATGTTTCAGACTTATGTTTCATCAAGTAGATATACCCATATCTTCTTAAATCATCTGTGAAGGTCAGAAAATAATGATACCCGCCGCGAGCCTCAATATTCATTGGACCGCATACATCAGTATGTATTATTTCCAATAAATCTATTGCTCACTCCATTGTTCCAGAGAACGGAGTTTTAGTCATCTTGCCCATGAGGCATGGTTCGCAAGTACCAAGTGATTCCAAAAGTCCATCACTATGGAGTTTCTTCATGCGCTTACACCAATATGACCTCCGGGGTAGGGCCCCCTAACGAAGGTTTCTTCCCTCGTTTGGAAACCATTGTTTCCAAGTCTTCAGAGGCGGCCCTCTTCCTTTCTTGGGGAGAAGGAATTTTAGATTCTTCCCCTGGTTATCCTCCTTTGCGGAGGCACTAATTCCCCCAGTTTGGATGAATAATGAGTGAGGCTCGCTTTCGGCTTCTTTATTCCCCCCTTTATCTTCCCCTGATGGCGCTTGATAAGGCGCGAGCTCAAGCATTCTGGCCAGTACTGATCTGTTGGGCCTTCGGGAAGGGGGGCCGAACACCTGGTCATCTTCGCCTTTTTTACCCAGTCCTGGTCAAAGAGCAACTTCTCAGAATGATGTTGTGATAAATAAAAAGACAGCATGTTCGGCCGAATAATTACTTACTTGGGTATCTGGACGATTGCAGCTCAGACCGACATCCTCGGTGGTGTCCGGACACTTTATTTGTGATCCGAAGAACAATCCGTACATCTCTTCGTGCGTCATGCCGAAGAAGTGCTGAATAGTTCGCGGTCCTTCCGGGTTGAACTCCCACATACGGAGAGGTCGACGTTTGCAAGGCAGGACTCGACGAACTAGCATGACTTGCATTACCCTGATAAGGCTGACATCTCTCTCGAGGAGATCTCGGATGCGGCTCTTCAAGGTCGGCACATCATTTACTGGCCCCCAGTCCTCGGAGGAAGTGGGAAACGAATACGACGCTCTCGTTGGGCTCGGAAGTAGGAACGACCTTCCCTCGAGCAGGCAGCTTGTGCGAGATTTCGGCGGTCAGATACCTGGCTTCTCTTAGCTTCTTGATGTCCTCCTCTGTGACAGAGGAGGGCACCCACCGACCTTGAAGGTTGGATCCGGACATGACTGAAGGTCCGAAGTGCCTAGCCTGAGCCTTGGGTGTTGGAACTCGAGGTGGGGGAAGGATTCGATTGAGTGCGAGAAGAAAAGGACAGGCCTTGGCCCCTTTATAAAGAGGGTGAATATCAAGCGTCCTCCGCGTGGCCGTTTGGAACTTGCCTAAAATCGAGGAGTCATACCAGCAGGCACGATGGGGTTACCCATGCCCGTATTGATGAGAATCCCGTGAGAAAAGGGACACGATCTCTGCTTCGACAGGACGTGCCAATAAAACCGCCTCACGATACGTGCAGTGGCAGGCTCGGTAAAACGGTTCGTCATGACCAGACCACGGTAGTACGTCACGTTATGAAAAGCTGTCGGCAGATTAGATTTGTGGAAATATTATTCTCTCTACGGTGGTATGTGGAATTTGTTTTGCAGAGCCAGACACTATCCTTGTGTTCAAAAACTTCTGTGCAGTATTCGGAGGAGGAACCCGCCTTGCAATGCCGAAAACAATCTGCGCGCCGGACTCATCGTCATTGAAACCTGGTTCATGGGCTACTGAGGGAGTCCTGGATTAGGGGGTCCTCGGACAGCCGGACTATATCCTTTGGCCGGACTGTTGGACTATGAAGATACAAGATTGAAGACTTCGTCCCGTGTCCGGATGGGACTCTCCTTGGCGTGGAAGGCAAGCTTGGCAATACGGATATGTAGATCTCCTCCCTTGTAACCGACTTTATGTAACCCTAGCCCCCTCCGGTGTCTATATAAACCGGAGGGTTTAGTCCGTAGGACAACAACAATCAGACCATAGGCTAGCTTCTAGGGTTTAGCCTCTATGATCTCGTGGTAGATTAACTCTTGTAATACTCATATCATCAAGATCAATCAAGCAGGAAGAAGGGTATTACCTCCATCGAGAGGGCCCGAACCTGGGTAAACATTGTGTCCCCCGCCTCATGTTACCATCCGCCTTAGATGCACAGTTCGGGACCCCCTACCCGAGATCCGTATTGTTGAAACTGTTATTGATGACATTGAACTGCACAACAAATAGTTGCACATATAGAGCATCACATCGTGAAGAACTGAAATAAGCAAGTCATAAGGACATCTCTAGGCGATCCTTAAAAAGTTAAAGGACTAAAACCCTTAGTGGATATATATATATATACTCCAGCAATTTTTGGCCTTTTCTAGTAGATCCCCTATACTTAAGGTTGTAAACTTCAATTTGATCAAGTTCAAAGCAGGTTCAACCGAAAGTAACATGCATAAACATAGATAGTTTTTCATAACCGAACTTAAAACATAAATTTAAACTAAGCTAAACTACTTTCGGTCGAAGTAGAGGTCGAGCTAATCCTTCCTCGTCATGTACGGTGTGCCGCGAGCCGGGTCCGGGCCAGTACCGTCGTCGGGGTCATTAGGGAAGGCACTCCTCCACTCGACGACGTCGATCTCCTCGTCCTGGGGGCCCACCTCGACGCCCTCCGCACCGCCGTCGCCGCCGCCTTCGACCTTGTCATAAGAGGAGAGCGCGATAACCTCGCCGCCCTCCGCACCGCCATCCTCGCCACCTTCGACCTCATCATCGGAGGAGAGCGCGATAACCTCGCCGCCCTCCACGCCGGCAAAGATCGCCCGCTCCGCCTCCACGAGCTCTGGGTGCTGCCGGCGGAGCTCTTGCATGTAGGCCTCGTCGGCGGCCTCGGCCTCGAGACGCTCCCACGCCTCGCGGTCCTCCCGCGCCATAGCCGAGCTCACCACCCCTGGCTCCAGCTAAACGAGGTGGACCGGACAAGTGCCGAAGGGGAAATTGAGCCTAGCCGCCGCGCCGTGGTAGCGGACCTACCAGCGGTCGTACTCCATGGCCGCGAGCTCGGCCGTGTGGAAGCTACCAAGCCACCGGCGGGTGTGGGTCTCTCGATCTGTAATCTCGGTGACCCATGTCACCCGCGGCCGCTGCCGGACCCCAAGGTAGGACTTCGTCGGCTGCCGGGTCCAGGGGAGGACGGCGAAGTCCTCGAACCAGCGTAGGGGCGCGGCGGCGGGCGGATTGGGGGACCGACGACAGCGGATCGGCCCCGCGGACAACGACGGGGACACCTCAGCGGCCACCTTGCCTGCGTTGGGTGAAAAGGCCGCAATTAAACTCTTTTTGGCCATTGGCTACTCGAGCTCACCGGCACACAGGCAGAGGTTGAGGATGGAGGCGCCGGCGATGGCGGCGACCTACCAATGGTTTCGAGGGTTGTGTGTGTCTGTGTGAGCGGAGGTTGTGTTTGAGGAAATACTGCGGCAACTGAAAATTTTACTAGGCGGGAGTAACAAGGCGGGGCTACTGAAAATTTGGATCAAGGGCAAGTAGATATTTTTGAGATTGCGAGGCATGCAGAGGCGGGAGTAAAATGCCGGGTGAAAGTGCAACTATCCCTGGGTGGTTTTGGTAATTCCTAACACTATTTCAAGATAAATATTTAAGGAAAGCTCAATGATTGGCATGGCATGGATTAGAAAGTGGACCCCTCAAAATGCTTAGGACAAAAGATTGGCTCAAGCTCAAAGCACAAGACTCTACATTTTACTTTTAGCGATCCAAGATCACATTGAGTCCATAGGAAAAGCCAATATTATCAAAAGGGGGTGAGGAGTTGCTTAATGAGTTACTTGCTCAAAATGCTTAGTGATATGCTCCAAAAACCCTCAACTACTTTCTCATATCCACATATGTCCCAAACCAAAAGTCAAACTCGGCCCCACCGAAACTTTCTATCCGGCGCCACCGAGTTCACTTGACATAGCCACTGCCACAAACCCTAGTCACTTCGGTCTCACCGATAGGGATCTCGGTCTCACCGAGATGGGATTGCAAACTCCCTGTTTCCCTTTATAACGTTTCGGTCCAACCGAGATGAGCGATCGGTCCCACCGAGATTGCAATGCAAACTCTTTGTTTCCCCTTCGTAACGTTTCGGTCTAACCGAGATGAGCGAATCGGTCCCATCGAGTTTGCCTAACCAACTCTCTGTTTGCTTATTACCAAAATCGGTCCCACCGAGTTTGTGTAATCGGTCTCACCGAGATTACGTTATGCCCTAACCCTAATGGAATCGGTCCCACCGAGTTGACATGTCGGTCCCACCGAAAATCCTAACGTTCACATTTTGAACTAAATCGGTCAGACCGAGTTTTCTGATTCGGTCCCACCGAGTTTGGTGATTTCTGTGTAATGGTTAGATTTTGTGTGGAGGCTATATATACCCTCCACCCACTCTTCATTCGTGGAGAGAGCCATCAGAACATGCCTAAACTTCCAACATACATTTTCTGAGAGAGAACCACCTACACTTGTGTTGAGACCAAGATATTCCATTCCAACTATCGGCGTTCTACGAACGGGGGTCCCCAGACTTGCCTGCCTGCGGCCCACGGCGTGGCTGTGCAGCAGGCCTGTACGACCCATCTTCATCAACAAGGCATTCAAGACCCTCGTGATGCGGACAACACAAGACCCCCTCAGGAGCGGCCTCACCAGGCTGCCTCGTGAGGGGCGGAGAGATCAAGGCAAGGCAAACCTCGCGAGGTTCTCGTGACGTGAGCCATGACGATCGAGACCAGGCGGGCGCCAGCGCGCGCAGTGTCCTTGTTTCCCCTTTGGTGCTAAGGAGGCCAGCGCAGGCGCGGAGTACCGAGGCATCAAGCAAAGGTTTCTATATCGGTGCAACGAGACCAAAACCAGCAGGACAGCAAGACAGAGGTCACCATGGAGCCCAAGGCGGCGTCACCACCTGAGCCTTTAGCAGGCGAAGACCGCTTTTGTCAGGATAAGCTATACTAGATGTCCCCTTTCAAATTGGCCGTTGTTGGCTCCCTTCCCGCTCAATATTTGGGGAGAGGACCAGGGCCTATATAAGTAGAGCTAGCCACCACAGTAGGGGCAACGGGTCTCGAACTCATTCAGAGGCATCGAGTCCACACCCACACTAGTTGGCCAAGCACAAGAACACCTCAACCTCAGAAGGCTGTTCTTCCCCTTGTACTGTTCATCATCAGCCCAAGAGGCAATCCACCACCACACCAGAGTAGGGTATCACACCACAACGGTGGCCCGAACCAGTATAAATCTTGTGTCTTTTGTGTTGTGAGTTCGTCGAGTTCGTCCGCGAGATCTTAGCGAGCTAGGGCGTGGATCGGTAGGGAGGAAATCTTCGCGCGCACCCCAGTGTTAGAACCTTGAGGGTTTTGCCGGAACCCGTGATCTGACATTTGGAGCACCATGTAGGGGTGCGCCGGAGCTTCCTTTCTGTCGTTTCACGTCCAGTTGCTCCGTCGTCTCCATGGCGGACGCTCGTCGTGCTCGTGCTGAGCGCCGGGCTGCCCTAGCCACCCGCGTCGCTCAGACGTCTCCCGTCGGCGGGCCACCTCGTCGTTCTCCGTCTCCTGCCGCCAACACCGCCACCGGCCCGGCGGGGAACGAGCAGCAAGCGTCCTCGCTGCACCCCTGATGCGGCGGGACGGCCGCACCGCCACTCCATCGGTGACCCCGGCCGGTTCCTTGTCCCACGCTCGTCACCCTCCCATGGACGCACGGGCCGCACTCCTCATGGCGCACGAGCTCCTGCGCTACCGCCCGGTCGACGACCTCTACGAGGACTGGCTCGACCGCATCGCCGAGCTCGTCCGCGCCGTAGGGGGCTCTCCTGCGCCGTCCCTCTCTCCGCCTCATCCTCCGCCAGCTATAGGCGACGTAGCTCACTGAGCACCTCCACCACCTCTGCCCCAAGACGGCGCCCTGGCACCAAGGCGCGCAGCTCCACGACGCGACCCGCCGTGTCCGGCGCCCGCGCGTGATGAAAGAAGTTGCCAAGAAGTCCCTCGACCGCGAGAGAACGCTCCGCGACTCCTCGCACCGCCGCGCCAGGATCGTCCGCCGCGGCCTGCCCCCGCGCAGCTTGCCGAAGGGGCGCGTGGGCGCCAAGACCAAGCTCCACCTCCAAGGCGGGCCCCGGCGACCACGGCCGGCTGCCGCGCCTTCACTCCCGAGCTGCGTAGCGTCGCCTGGCCGGGCAAGTTCAAGCCAGATCTGCCTCCTCGCTACGACGACACCCCCGACCCCGCGGAGTTCTTGCAGCTCTACGAGCTAAGCATTGAGGCGGCCAACGGCGACGAGAAGGTCATGGCGAACTGGTTCCCTATGGCGCTCAAAGACGGCGCCCGTTCGTGGCTCCTGAACCTGCCTCCGGGCTCGATCTCCTCCTGGGACGAGATGCGCGACCGCTTCGTCGCCAACTTCCAGGGCACTCGCGACCGCCCGCCGGCCGCGGGTGACCTGCGCCGCGTCAAGCAACAACCAGGAGAGACCCTCCAAAAGTACATCCAGTGCTTCAACAACATTCGTCTCAAGATCCCCAAGGTGACGGACGAGGCCCTGATCTCCGCGTCCTCTGATGGCGTCCGCGACGTCAAGATGAAGGAAGAGCTTGCTATCCACGAGGTGCTGTGCACATCTCAGGAGTTGTTCAACCTGGCGACCAAGTGCGCAAGAGCTGAGGAAGGGCGCCTCTCCCACCTCGAGCTACCGGCTGCGGACCCGGAGGAGAAGAAAGCCAAGGCCAAGGACGTGAAGCGCAAGGGAGCAGCCGTGCTGGTGGCGGAACCGGACACCAAGCGCGGCAGAGATCAGCCCGAGTCATCCAAGAGCAGCCGACCGTTCTGCACCTTCCACAACCTGCATACCCACAACACCAGCAACTGCCAAGAGCTCAGAGCCATTCTGGAAGGACGCTTCGGCCGACGCCCCGAGCCCAGCGACCGGGGCTACGGCCTAGGGGGAGGACGTGGCGGAGGACGCTGGGACGACCATGGCCCGCGCCAGGAGTGGCGCGACCGGCCTCGCGAGGACCGCTGGCAGGATCAGCCTCACGAGGGCGCCTGGAGGGACCAGCCTCGTGAGGATCTTCCTCAAGGCAACACTGGACTCCCTCCGCTGCCAACACCGCTAAGAAGGAATGATGACCGTCATCAAGACGAGGGGGCTAGGGGCTTCCAGGAGCCACGTGCTATCGCCTGCATCTTAGGCGGAGCTCAGGCCCCAGCCTCGCAGAATATCTTCAAACAGTTTGCTCATGAAGTGAATGCAGTCCTCCCCAAGCTCGAGGCCACACGCCCGCTCCGATGGTCCCAGTGCCCCATCATGTTCAACTCGGTAGATCAGCTCAAGTGCACAGCTACCGCTGGCGCCCTCCCGATGCTTTGTTCACCAGTCACCAGCAACGTGCAAGTTACAAAGACCCTCATCGACGGCGGCGCGGGGCTCAATGTCCTGTCCGTCCACACGTTCGACAACCTTCAAGTGCCATATGACCAAGTTCAGCCTACAAGGCCTTTCTCAGGAGTGACCGACGGTTCCACCACACCGATAGGGCAGGTCCGCCTCCCTGTCACCTTCGGAGAACGCAAGAACTACCGCACGGAGCTCATCGACTTTGACGTCGTGCACATCCGTCTGCCGTACGATGCCTTCCTTGGGTACCCAGCCATGGCGAAGTTCATGGCGGTGACCCATCACGGCTACAATGTCCTCAAGATCCCGGGAAACGGCGGGATCATCACGGTCCCATGTGAAGAGAGAGACGTGGTGTGCTCCCTCGAGCGTGCCTTTCAAGCAGCAACAATCGACGACCCCGACAGCAAGGGCGAGGGCCCTCCAGAAGCCGTCCACAAGAAGAAGAAGCAGTTGCACCGGGCCGGACCTCAGGAGGGTGCCGTCGCAGCTGGAACCTCGTCAGGATCAGTGCCCGCTCCAGGGGCGCCTCCCTCCATCGCATAGGAAGGCGCGCCCGGCGCCCTTCTCGGGCAGGGCTCGGGGTCTCTCTTCTGGAGGGCCTCAGACCTTGCCAACATCACGAGGGAGGCGCTTGGGGACCACTTGGAGGCGTGCTTCAGGGCACGTTTTCCTCAGGAGGGCACAGGGCGAGGAGCGCCCACCGTTCAGGAGTTCATCACCAAGACCACGCAGGAACTGCAAGACGCAAGGGCCATGTGCGGCAACCGCCGCTCACGAGGCGCGGCTCCCCATCCAGGCGAGGATGTCGGGCTGCGCGTCTGCATCGATGTCCCAGGGCTCAATAGGGCCGCTTCTCAGGAGCTTTTCTGGCCTTCGCGCGTGGGCCGCTGCGAGGGTCCACCGCACAGCTATGTTCACATGCCTTTTGGCTTGCCGAGCGTGTTGTCCGCCTATCAGCGCAACTTGCAGCACATCCTGGCGGCTCAGGAGGCCAGGCACCACGCCGTCCTAATAGAGATGGAGACGGTCCTCAAGGAACCACCTGAGCCCCCAGAGCCTCCCGAGGCTCAGGGCCCCGGTGGCTCGTGAGGAGCAATCCCTTCGCCGCGTACCTTCAGCTACCCCAACTCTCCTTTGCCAACAGAACCAGGTGACATTTTCCAAGTTCATTTAGCTGGGAGCGCCCCTCGGGCTGCATCATTCCCCGGTCGCGTGGGTCCGTCCCTGTGGCATGTATCCCTTTCTATGTCTTTAGCTTACCTTGTTGGGGGCGCCCCTCGGGCTGCATCCTCCCCAAGCCACTCAGGCCTGACCAAGTGGCGTGTATCTCCCTTGCATTTGCTTAAGCCGGTATGCTTTCCATGCTTAATCTACCTATGATTATTACCTGCTCGATCGCCACCCATCATGGGAGCCGCGCGTCGGCCGTCTTTCTTCAGGACCATTCGCGTGAGTAAGTTGGGCACGGCGTCTGTGCTCAGGCCCGTCCCTGCAGCGTCGATAAATCCAACGGCTGAGCTCTATCTGACGGGCCGGCCCCATTCACGTCACCTCCTGGGGCCGTTGGTGCTTGGCTTTCTCACGCGATAACCTTAGGAGATTTGTTCGGCGCAGGTTGTCTGACCACCTTGCAGGACAAACACAGCGAACAAGAACCAAGACTAGGCGCAACCCGCCTTGAGGTAGGGCCTTGTGAGTCCCGCGCTGGCTCACCAGTGCCCAGATACACCTCGTCTAGCCCTGTCGTGCAAGCCACGTGTCAGGGCGGGGCTGTACACACCCCGGGGGCTCTCCGCAGAGGAAGCCCCCCTCCCACGCACAAGTGGAAGCACCATGCTCCGCGCTGGCTGTCGACACTGCCGAGGAGAGGCTATGCCCGTGCACAAGCAGAAACACTATGCTCAGCGCTGCTGATAAACAACTAAGGGCGGCCTCACAGCCGTACCAACCTCAGGGAGCCCCAGAGCTCAGTGTCAGCCTCGCTGCAACGCCTCCCCTCGGGAGAGACGCGCGAGGGGGCTGGGCACGGGGGCTGCGCTCGGGTCATGCCCAAGCGTACGCCACCCAACCAGGTGCCCCGGACCTGGTCGTCGCGTGCCCCTCTCGAGCCGAGCCTCGGCGAGGGCAGAGGTATGGAGATTGTTTGCACGTCAAGGGGGACTCCTGAGCATCGCGACTCAGGAGCCTAACTGGTCACGTAGCCCCTCACTCCTTGGTCCGTCCTGGTCTCCGGTCGGCCCAATGGCGGTTGAGGTATGCGCGAGGCCGGGCTCTGTCGATGTAGAACATTAACCTATCCTCGCGTACTCTTCCTATAAGCTGTTTGCGCGTCAAGGGGGACTCGTGAGCATCGCGACTCAGGAGCCAAACTGGTCACGTAGCCCCTCACTCCTTGGTCTGTCCTGGTCTCCGGTCGGCCCAACGGCGGTTGAGGTATGCGCGGGGCCGGGCTCTGCCGATGTAGAACACAAAGCAGATTGGAAGAAAATCGCAAAATCTCGAAGCAAATATTACAAGACATATTGTTCTTACAATATCAAACAAAAGTTTAACGCCTCCACGAGGCCTGATGCATGCTGTAGGAATAAAATGGGAAAGCAGTCGGAGGTCACCCTGGACACCGTCATCGCCCGCAGAAGGTGCTCCTCCCTTGGTAGCGTCGCCTTCACCTGCACCGCCAGCCGCAGGATCGGTGGCATCGCCGGTCGAGGGCGCGAGAACGAAGCCGTGAAACTTCGCCAGCAGGGCCTCCACCTGACCTTTCACGGCTGCGGCGGCAACTGCGTCGCGTTCACCAGCTACAGGCTCCAGCAACTCGTCGAGACGAGCATTGGGGTCGCGAAGGTACATATGGCTGAAGACACGCGTCAGCGCAGCTGAAGAAAGGACGTGAGCCTCTGCCGCAGCCATGGGACCGATGCCCTCCACGACTTCCTCAAGCGCCTTCACCAAGTGGGGAAGCAGCTGAGCAGGGCCATCCTCGTCGGTGGTCAGTGGCTTCTCCAAGCCCTTCTCGTACAGTGACTTCAGCGCCACGCTGGACCTCTTCTCACGAAGCGAGAAGGCCACGCGGTCTTCGGCCACGACCTTCGCCTTGGCGTCAAGATCGGCCTCCCTCGCCTTCGCCTTCTGCTCCAGCTCCTCCAGCCAGCTGCGCTCCGCAGCCTGCACCTTCGCCAGCTCCCCCAGCTCGGCGTCGCGGCTCTTGATGGCGTCCTCCCGAGCCTTCATCTCCTCCTCCTTCGCCTGGCAGCCACGGGGTTTCTTCGTCGTGCTGGTCACACAGACTCTTCAACTCGTCCTCCAGCACCCGGCAGCAGTCGCGAGCGGCCTTGTCGTCCTTCAGCGCTGCCTCACGATCGGCCACAGCTTTTGCGGTGGCCCGCTTCTCCTCCTCGGAGGCCGTCGCGGCCTGGTTCAGCGTCGCTCGGACCGCCGCGTCAGAATGAAACCAGCCGGAGGCCAGCTCCAGGCGCCCGGCCACCAAGCATGGGTCCACGCCCAGGAGATCTTCCCGCAGCTGGGCCATCTCTGAAAGGACGCGCTCCAAGGCGGGAGATGAGGCAGAAGAGCCTGGGGCCAGAGGCGCAGCAGGAGGAGGAGGCGAAGTCGTTACCAGAGCCTGGGAGATCAAGGGCTCCAGAGCCTTTGGGACCTCATCAGCCGAGCCAGGCACCGGCACTTCCAGAGCCAGCGGGGCCACGGGGGCTGACTCCTCCCGATGATGCTCCTCTTGGCCTCGCGAGGGTGATCGGGCCGGGGAGGTGCGAGTGCTGTCGCCCCTCTTCTCCACAGAAGGGGGGACGGCCACAGCATCCTCCTTCCTTTTCTTCACCGAAGACATCGGCCTGATCAACCAAGGGTGAACGTCAGAAAATAGCAAGTACAAGAAGGAACAAGACGAAGCTCGAAGCACTTATTGATCCACCGTGACATAGTCCACCTTCCGCTTGGGGAGCTTGAAACCCGGAAGCTTCGGAGCTTGAGGAGAGGGCACACGGGCTCTGGGATCAGAAGACGGTGCGGCAGGAGGGCTCGAGGCGGCTCCAGGTGGTGTCAAGGCGGAGGCAGCATCTTGGGAGACCAGCGACGA
The DNA here is from genome assembly GCF_002575655.3 of Aegilops tauschii subsp. strangulata. Classification (NCBI taxonomy): domain Eukaryota; kingdom Viridiplantae; phylum Streptophyta; class Magnoliopsida; order Poales; family Poaceae; genus Aegilops; species Aegilops tauschii. The sequence continues at coordinate 154,538,818 of NC_053036.3, forward strand.
TCTGCCCCTTGTCGAGATGAGGGGCAGCTTCCCCCCTCCTAGCGGGTGTCGATCTCGGTGTCGTCTGGCAGGGCACGGAGGATGTCGGCCTTACTCAAGGGGGAGGTTTCTCCATCTCCTCGGGGGTATCCTCCGAGTCCACCTCCTCTTCCTCCTTCTCACGGGACTCGTCAGAAGACAGCTTCACCGGCTTCGGCGTGGCAGAGGCCCCAGTGGGCGCCGGCGGCACCAGCCCGCGCGCGTCAAAGGTCGCCTGGAGGCCACGATTGGCTCCCAGTCCTTGCAGTGGAACAAAGGAACGCAGGCGCTCAGCGGGTACTCCTGGTTGTCCCCAACCAAGAGGCGCAAGACAGCAGTCAGCTCAGCGTCAGGCAGGGCCCCCGGCCTCAGGAGAATCTTGTCTTCTTCATCAACAAGCCTCCACAAAGGACGCGTGTGCGCTTGAAGTGGAGCAACGCGAAAATTCCCTCAGGAGCATAGCCCCGGTAACTTTGGCCGCCTTCGCGTTGCCCGGCTTCAAGTCGGTCGCCATCTGCTCCAACACCGATGATGCCCGCTCGTCAGTGAGCTCTGCATGAGGCCACCCCTTGTTAGACTGGGGCGCCTCCGTCAGCAATGCCAAGTGCGGGTGGACGCACTTGGCGTCCATCATGACCCATTTGGCCCGTACGTTGTCGGCCCTCTTCCCGGTGTTCGAGATCGAGTTGGCCTTGCCGAATGTGATGAAATTGGCGCACCCAGAGACGTGCCCCTCGCTGACGCGAAGAAAGAAGAAGTGGCGCAAAAGAGCCACAGACGGCATCACGCCCAGATACGCCTCGCAATAGTAGGCGAAGATGGACAGGAGGAGGATGGAGTTGGGATGAAGATGTAGCACCTACAGCCCGTAGTGGTCAAGGACCTCATAGAAGAAGTCAGAGAAGGGGGGAACCAACCCGGCAGTGATGCTGCTCGTGAAGAAGGGGAAGAAGGTGCTTCCCTCAGGCTTCGGCACGTCAGAGGCAAGCCGAAGCTCCGTCTTCCCCCATTCGTTGCTCTCACCCGCCGTCAGCAAGCACGTGGAGGCGAGGCTCTTCTTCGAGACGTTGGGCGCGTCAAGAGCAGGCTCGTACACCGGCGACGCAGAGGGCTTGACCTTGCGCGGCGCCTGTCGGTGTCAAAACTGGTGGATCTCGGGTAGGGGGTCCCGAACTGTGCGTCTAGGATCGATGGTAACAGGAGACGGGGGACATGATGTTTACCCAGGTTCGGGCCCTCTCTATGGAGGTAATACCCTACTTCCTGCTTGATTGATCTTGATGAATATGAGTGTTACAAGAGTTCATCTACCACGAGATCGTAATGGCTAAACCCTAGAAGCCTAGCCTATGTGAATATGGTAATGAATATCCCCTATCCGGACTATGCTCTCTGGTTTATATAGACACCGGAGAGATCTAGGGTTACACAGAGTTGCTTACATAAGAAGGAATCTTCACAGCTGGTCGCGTAGCTTGCCTTTCACGCCAAGGAGAGTCCAATCCGGACACGAGTATGGTCTTCGGTCTTCATCTCTTCACAACCCATCAGTCCGGCCCATGGATAAAAGGCCGGACGCCCGAGGACCCCTTAGTCCAGGACTCCGTCAGTAGCCCCTGAACCTGGCTTCAATGACGAGGAGTCCGGCGCGCAGATTGTCTTCGGCATTGCAAGGCGGGTTCCCTCCCTCCGAACTCCGGAATAGTCTTCGGGTGTAGTAGATATATTCGGACCTGTGTATATAATTGCAGAAAATACAATATTCCACGAGTCTAATTTGTTGATAACTGTTTATGACATCGCATCACGCCTGCCCGGTTACTATTTCCAACCGTTGGCTGGCACGTCGCCCCACGTCTCAGGATGCGGTTTTACTGGCACGTCTTGCCAAGGCAGAGATCGTGTTCCCTTATTCATGGGATTTCCATTAATGCAAGTGTGGGTAACCCAACAGTTCCCTGTGTACAACTCTCTGGGGATAGGTAAGTTTCGAGACGCAGGTGGATATGCTTAGTATTTGGGGTCTTTATATAGGGTCTCAAACTCGTCTTCTTCCTATGCGCTTGCTTCTTCCTCAACCCTAGCCACCCCAAGTTCCAACCCTCGGGTTCCCATCGGCACCAGCCCTAATCTTGTCCGGATCCAGCCGTCAAGGCCGGTGGGTGGCTTCTTCTGTCACAGAGGGGGCTATTGCGAAGCTCCGCGCGGCGAGGTATCTTACCCCGGAAATCCTTCATCGGCTTCCAAACAAGCACACACGAGAATATTCACCCCACGCTATTGCTCCCCGGCAACGGCGCCAGAGAAAGGTCTTGATAACCCACAAGGTATAGGGGATCAATTGTAGCCTCTTTCGATAAGTAAGAGTGTCGAACCCAACGAGGAGCTAAAGGTAGAACAAATATTCCCTCAAGTTCTATCGACCACCGATACAACTCTACGCATGCTTGATGTTCGCTTTACCTAGAACAAGTATGAAACTAGAAGTACTTTGTAGGTGTTTTTGGATAGGTTTGCAAGAAAATAAAGAGAGCGTAAATAAAAAGTAGGGGCTGTTTAGATAAAGCCACAACTAAGTTAGTGTTCGTAGAGAGCTTTTTGTCACTAGAAAGTTATTTGTCCCTAGGCAATCGATAACTAGACCGGTAATCATTATTGCAATTTTATTTGAGGGAGAGGCATAAGCTAACATACTTTATCTACTTGGATCATATGCACTTATGATTGGAACTACTAGAGATCATTAAGGTAAAACCCAACCATTGCATTAAAGCATCAAGTCCTCTTTATCCCATACGCAACAACCCCCTTACTCGGGTTTGTGCTTCAGTCACTCACGCAACCCACTATAAGCGAATCATGAACGTATTGCAACACCCTACAGCGGGGATCCCTCACGCTTGCGTGACGCCGAGAGCACCATAGGACAGCACCAATAATAAAACATGCAACTCAAACCAATCTTGATCATCAAATAACCCATAGGACAAAACGGATCTACTCAAACATCATAGGATAGCCATACATCATTGGGAAATAATATATAGCATTGAGCACCATGTTTAAGTAGAGAGTACAGCCGGTAAAAGAGGGGTTACACCACTGCATAGAGGGGGGAAGAGTTGGTGGTGATGGCGGTGAAGTTGTTGGTGAGGATTGCGGTGATGATGATGGTGGCCACGGCAGCGTTCCGGCGCCACCGGAGGAGAGGGGGAGAGGGGCCCCCTTCTTCCTCTTCTTCATTGACCTCCTCCCTAGATGGGAGAAGGGTTTCCCCTCTGGTCCTTGGCCTCCATATCTCGCCCCTCCGAGATTGGATCTATCTCTCTGTCTCTCTCTATTTCTGCGTTCGGGTCTGCTGCCCTTTCACCGTTTCGTATAAATATGGAGATCCGTAACTCCGATTGGACTGAAATCTTCGCCGTGATTTTTTCCTAAAAATCAGCTTTCTTGCGGCCGAATTAGGGCATCAACCGCCTTACGGGGAGCCCACGAGGGTCAGGGGCGCGCCCAGGGGGGTGGGGCGCGCTCCCCTGCCTCGTGCCTCCCTCGGGCACCGTCTCGCGTGGATTTTTCTTCCCATATTCTCTGAATATTCCAAAAATAATCTCCGTCCGTTTTTATCCCGTTTGGACTGCGTTTGATATGGATATTCTGCGAAACAAAAACATGCAACAAACAGGAACTGGCACTGGGCACTGGATCAATATGTTAGTCCCCAAAAAATAGTATAAAAAGTTGCCAAAAATATATGAAAGTTGTAGAATATTGGCATGGAACAATCAAAAATTATAGATACGACGGAGACGTATCAGCATCCCCAAGCTTAATTCCTGCTCGTCCTCGAGTAGGTAAATGATAAAAAGATAATTTTTGATGTAGAATGCTACCTAGCATAATATTGATCATGTATCTAATCATGGCATGAATATTAAGACACGAGTGATTCAAAGCAATAGTCTATCATTTGACATACAAACAATAATACTTCAAGCCTACTAATAAAGCAATCATGTCTTTTCAAAATAACATGGCCAAAGAAAGTTATCCCTACAAAATCATATAGTCTGGCTATGCTCCATCTTCACCACACAAAATATTCACATCATGCACAACCCCGATGACAAGCCGAGCAATTGGTTCATACTTTTTAACGCGCTTCAGCTTTTTCAACCCTCACGCAATACATGAGCGCAAGCCATGGATATAGCACTATAGGTGGAATAGAATATGATGATGGGGGTTATGTGGAGAAGACAAAAAAAGGAGAAAGTCTCACATCAACGTGGCTAATCAACGGGCTATGGAGATGCCCATCAATTGATGTCAATGTGAGGAGTAGGGATTGCCATGCAACGGATGCACTAGAGCTATAAGTATATGAAAGCTCAAACTGAAACTAAGTGGGTGTGCATCCAACTTGCTTGCTCATGAAGACCTAGGGCATTTGAGGAAGCCCATCGTTGGAATATACAAGCCAAGTTCTATAATGAAAATTCCCACTAGTATATGAAAGTGATAACTCAAGAGACTCTCTATATGAAGAACATGGTGCTACTTTGAAGCACAAGTGTGGTAAAAGGATAGTAACATTGCCCCCTTTTTTGCGAGCTTCTTTGGCCCCTTTTTTTATTTAGGCTTCTTTGGCCTCTCTTTTTTATTGGGGCAATGCTCTAATAATGATGATCATCACACTTTTATTTACTTACAACTCAATATTACAACTCAATACTAGAACAAAGATATGACTCTATATTAATGCCTCTGGCGGTGTACCGGGATGTGCAACGATCTAGCGTAGCAATGGCATCAAAAAACGGACAAGCCATGAAAACATCATGCTAGCTATCTTACGATCATGCAAAGCAATATGACAATAAATGCTCAAGTCATGTATATGATGATGATGGAAGTTGCATGGCAATATATCTCGGAATGGCTATGGAAATGCCATGATAGGTAGGTATGGTCGCTGTTTTGAGGAAGATATAATGAGGCTTGTGTGTGATAGAGCGTATCGTATCACGGGGTTTGGATGCACCGGCGAAGTTTGTACCAACTCTCGAGGTGAGAAAGGGCAATGCACGGTACCGAAGAGGCTAGCAATGATGGAAGGGTGAGAGTGCGTATAATCCATGGACTCACATTAGTCATAAAGAACTCATATACTTATTGCAAAAGTTTATTAGCCCTCGAAGCAAAGTACTACTACGCATGCCCCTAGGGGGATAGATTAGTAGGAAAAGACCATCGCTTGTCCCCGACCGCCACTCATAAGGAAGACAATCAATAAATACCTCATGCTCCGACTTCGTTACATAACGGTTCACCATACATGCATGCTACGAGAATCACAAACCTCAACACAAGTATTTCTACAATCCACAGCTACCCACTAGCATGACTCTAATATCACCGTCTTTATATCGCAAAACTATTGCAAGGAATCAAACATATCATATTGAGTGATCTACAAGTTTTATGTAGGATTTTATGACTAACCATGTGAATGACCAATTCCTGTCATCTCTCTAAATAGATATAAGTGAAGTAAGAGAGTTTAATTATTTCTACAAAAGATATGCCCATGCTCTAACAAATATAAGTGAAGCAAAAGAGCATTCTACAAATGGCAGTTTTCTAAGTGAAGAGAAACAGGCAATCCAAACTTCAAATGATATAAGTGAAGCACATGAAGCATTCTATAAAGCCATACTCAAAAGATATAAGTGAAGTGCAATGAGCATTATATAAATCAACCAAGGACTATCTCATACCATCATGGTGCATAAAAGAAAAGTGAAAACTAAATGCAAAATACGCTCCAAGATTTGCACATATCGCATGAACGAAACGAATCCGAAAACATACCGATACTTGTTGAAGAAAGAGGGGATGCCTTCCGGGGCATCCCCAAGCTTAGACGCTTGAGTCTCCTTGAATATTTACTTGGGGTGCCTTGGGAATCCCCAAGCTAGATCTCTTGCCTCTCTTCCTTCTTCTCACATCGAGACCTCCTCAATCCTCGAACACTTCATCCACACAAAACTTCAACAGAAAACTCGGTAAGATCCGTTAGTATAATAAAGCAAATCACTACTCTAAGTACTGTTGCAAACCAATTCATATTTTGTTTTTGCATTGTAGCTACTGTAATATGGCTTTTCCATGGCTTAATCCACTGATATAAATTGATAGTTTCGTCAAAATAAGCAAACTATGCATAAAAAACAGAATCTGTCTAAAACAGAACAGCCTGTAGTAATCTGAACATTCACCATACTTCTGATACTTTAAAAATTCTGCCAAAATTAGGAAAAATAAAAAACATTATATAAAGACAGTGCAAAAAATTTCAGAACCATTTGACTTTCCAGTAAAAAATGTAAAATCGCGCACTACAGCCAAAGTTTCTGTCCTGCACCGCACAAACCAACAAGCATTGTAAACATCCTAAAGGCAAACCTTGGGACATTATTTTTATAATAAAATGGAATTGTACAAGGGGATAATTATTTTTGTTGAAAATTTTCTTGAATTAAGGTTCACAAAGTTTCCATGGGCATGAACAAAGTTCAAGGACGTCCCCCACTTTCACAATGCTCGTCTATCTCACATTCACTTTTCTTTTAGGAAAGTTTTGGGTTCCCCTCTATTTTTTTTAAACTATAAGAAAGCACTCAACAGAAATAAATGACTCTCTAAAACTTCTGGGTTGTCTCCCTGGCAGCACTTTCTTTAAAGCCATTAAGGTAGACATATAGTGCTCAATTAATGGATCCACCCGGATCCCAAGGTACATCAAAGCCAATTTTAATTAACAATGATTTGGCATTTAGTAGTGAGCACAAAGTAACATATATCAAGCAACAACGAAGTCTAACTCTCTTCCTATGCATCGGCATGCCATAAAAGAACAATTCATGCACACACAGTAAAGGCCAATGCATAGTATAAACAGTTTCTTGCAATTTTACCATGTTGGAAACATAGAGAGGTGGAGATATAGTTCCTCTCTCATAAAAATTGCAAGTAGGAGCAGCAAGCACATGCATATTATATCTATCAAAATCATCATGTGCAACGGTAAAAGGCAACCCATCAATATAATCCTTAATAAGCACAAACTTCTCCAATATAGTGTAGTCGGGAGAATTCACAAAGATAATAGGACTATCATGCGTGGGTGCAATAGCCACAATTTCATGTTTAACATAAGGAACTATAGCAAGTTCATCTCCATAAGCATAATTCATATTGGCATCTTAGCCACAAGCATTGCAAGCATCATCAAAAAGGGATATTTCAAAATAATCAACGTGATCATAACAATCATCATAGCAATCATCCTTCGGTAAGCACAAAGGGAAATTAAACAATGTATGAGTTGAAGAGTTACTCTCATTAGAAGGTGGGCACGGGTAGCTAATCCGCTCATCCTCCTTTTGTTCTTCGCTCTCCTCATCATCTTTTTCATCCAATGAGCTCACAGTTTCATCAATTTCTTCTTTCATAGACTCCTGCAAAATATTAGTCTCTTCTTGGACAGCAGAGGAGTCCTCAATATATGGTTTAACATAGGCATTAGAAGCATAATTATCATAACAATATTTAAGTATGGCAAAAATTTCAGATTTGTAAAGAGTAGCATCATACTTTTCAATCAAAGAAGCAATTTCATAAGCACCCTTAAAAGCAACAAAATCTTCTATTTGTTCCACATCATAGTAATCATATATACCATTAGCATAAGAAGCTTAGGTTTTATTATCATTAAATTTGCATGAAAAGGGAAGGTGTGGAGACTTCATCCTAGAGCAACAAGTATAATCATATCTCAAGCATAGTTGCCTAGCATACCACTTCAACATATGAATTTGATCCCATAATAGTTTCCCCTTTTGAGTCAAGCGATAATCCCTAAAGTATTCACGTTGATCCAACATGTCTCCCATAACATAATTGAATGGGGTTTTCTCAGGATTATCATAGTAGTACATAATATCTTTCACATTATGAGCATCGAGGGTTTTAGGAGGTTCCCCATCTCCATGAGTAGCAAGTAAACCTAATTTTTTTGGTATTTCGTGTTCCATATCCACAACTAAAGATAAAGAACAACTAAGAACAGCAAATAAAAATTACTTAGTGATAAAGCAAACAAGCACACACGAGAATATTCACCCCACGCTATTGCTCCCCGGCAACGGCGCCAGAGAAAGGTCTTGATAACCCACAAGTATAGGGGATCAATTGTAGCCTCTTTCGATAAGTAAGACTGTCGAACCCAACGAGGAGCTAAAGGTAGAACAAATATTCCCTCAAGTTATATCGACCACCGATACAACTCTACGCACGCTTGACGTTCGCTTTACCTAGAACAAGTATGAAACTAGAAGTACTTTGTAGGTGTTTTTGGATTGGTTTGCAAGAAAATAAAGAGAGCGTAAATAAAAAGTAGGGGCTTTTAGATAAAGAAACAACTAAGTTAGTTTTAGTAGAGAGCTTTTTGTTACTAGAAAGTTATTTGTCCCTAGGCAATCGATAACTAGACCGGTAATCATTATTGCAATTTTATTTGAGGGAGAGGCATAAGCTAACATACTTTCTCTACTTGGTTCATATGCACTTATGATTGGAATTCTAGCAAGCATCCACAACTACTAAAGATCACTAAGGTAAAACCCAACCATAGCATTAAAGCATCAAGTCCTCTTTATTCCATACGCAACAACCCCCTTACTCGGGTTTGTGTTTCAATCACTCACGCAACCCACTATAAGCGAATCATGAACGTATTGAAACACCCTACAGCGGGGATCCCTCACGCTTGCGCGACACGGAGAGCACCATAGGACAGCACCAATAATAAAACATGCAACTCAAACCAATCTTGATCATCAAATAACCCATAGGACAAAACGGATCTACTCAAACATCATAGGATAGCCATACATCATTGGGAAATAATATATAGCGTTGAGCACCATGTTTAAGTAGAGAGTACAGCGGGTAAAAGAGGGGTTACACTGCTACATAGAGGGGGGAAGAGTTGGTGATGATGGCGGTGAAGTTGTTGGTGAAGATTGCGGTGATGATGATGGTGGCCACGGCAGCGTTCCGGCGCCACCGGAGGAGAGGGGGAGAGGGGCCCCCTTCTTCCTCTTCTTCCTTAACCTCCTCCCTAGATGGGAGAAGGGTTTCCCCTCTGGTCCTTGGCCTCCATGGCATGGGAGGGGCAAGAGCCCCTCCGAGATTGGATCTATCTCTCTGTCTCTCTATGTTTCTGCGTTGTGGTCTGCTGCCCTTTCACCGTCTCGTATATATATGGAGATCCGTAACTCCGATTGGACTAAAATCTTCGCCGTGATTTTTTCCTAAAAATCAGCTTTCTTGCGGCCGAATTAGGGCATCAACCGCCTTACGGGGAGCCCACGAGGGTCAGGGGCGCGCCCAGGGGGGTGGGGCGCGCTCCCCTGCCTCGTGCCTCCCTCGGGCACCGTCTCGCGTGGATTTTTCTTCCCATATTCTCTGAATATTCTAAAAATAATCTCCGTCCGTTTTTATCCCGTTTGGATTGCGTTTGATATGGATATTCTGCGAAACAAAAACATGCAACAAACAGGAACTGGCACTGGGCACTGGATCAATATGTTAGTCCCCAAAAAATAGTATAAAAAGTTGCCAAAAATATATGAAAGTTGTAGAATATTGGCATGGAACAATCAAAATTATAGATACGACGGAGACGTATCAACAGGGGCAGGTCGTTCCTACCCCCAAATCCGGCGAGAGGGTAGTGTTTGTGTCCCACTTCCTCCATGGGTTAGGGTCTGCGCTTAACCCCTTCGTCCGGGGGCTCATGTTCTACTATGGGCTAGACTTTCACGATCTGGCCCCGGACTCTATTCTCCTCATCTCGACATTTATCGTCACGTGTGAGGCCTTCCTCCGGACTCCTCCGCACTGTTGTTTATGGCTCAAGACCTTTGACGTGAGGCCGTAGGTGATAGAGGAGGAGCAGGCAGAGTGCGGCAGCGTCACAATAGGCAAGCTTGCCAGCGCGGTTTGGTTTGAATGATCTTTCGCCAAGTCTTTCGACCTGTGGCAGCAGGGGTGGTTTTATATCAACGAGCCGCGGTGCTCCAAGTGGGCGTCTACGCCTGTGTTCCGACCCGGCCCTCCAATTCAGCTTGCTTCATGGATCAATAAGGGACTGGACTGGGGATCCGTCAATGAAGTGCAGACTCTGCAAGGTCGCATCCGAAGCCTTACCGAGAAGGGCATCGGTCTTGTGAACGTCGTTCAAGTAATGCTAGTCTGCTGGACCCTGCCATGTCAGCGGCGGCCTCTCCATATGTGGGAGTTTCATCCAAAAGGGCGCCGGCCTCTTCAGCACTTCTTCGGCACCACGCACGAAGGAATGTGGAAATTATATTTCGGGGAACGAGAGCAATGGCTGGACACCACCGAAGACGTTGGCCTTGACTGCAATCATCCTGACACTGCGGTAAGTATTCAAACTCTGAACACCTTCCATTCAAGCATCTCTTGACAAGATACTGAATAATCCATCCCTATACAGGACTGGATAAAGAAAGCGGTGTTAATCTGGTGTCCGGCGCCCCTTCCCGAAGACTCTGCGACCGCCCTGCTGACGAGAATGCTGATTCCCACACCGTACCAGGTGTCTGCAGAGGGGGGCGAGAACGGGGAGCCCGAAGGTGATACCCGCCCTGAGGACGAATTAGACGTTGTGTTCGGGGAAACTGAAACTCTTTTACCCAAGGGCAAAGGTGTGGAGGAAGCTCTCCATGGCAAAAAGAGGGCTGCTTCCGAAGATCAGGAGGGGAAGCCTTCCAAGAGAGGGAAAATGCCATCATCGGGTAGTTCGGGCCGGGCGAGCGATGCTGCCGTAAGGCTTTCTGGCAAGGACGAACCTCTGGCCAAACCGTAAGTGAGCTGGGGCACTCTAAACGTACCTCATTCTTTTCCTATTAGTGAAGTAATCATCCGACATATCCACGCAGGTTAACGCCTGGTGTTTCTCAATCGTCCTCCTCCTCGGGAGACCTTCTTCCGGAGATGATGGAGAGTGACATGCTATCTCTGGCTTCTTCGCCCAACAGGGGGGATGATACCGAGGTATCGTCCCGAAGAGCTCCTCCCCATCGTCAAGCGGTGCAGGAAACGAAGAAGGCGTTACCCGAAGGTGGTGCCTCTGTCACCCAGGGTTCGGGAATCAAGAATGACGGCCCCGAACCGTCCGGTTTACAGCCGGAGACGATTCTGGGGGAGAATAGGCAGATTCCTTCAAAGGAATGCCGTACTCCGGCGGCGGTTTCCGAAGACCCCGGGGCGCCGAAAAATGTTGACGGCCATGCTGTGGCGAGCGTCCATTTCAGAGAAGCATCGTGCCTTGATGGTTATGGTGGTCGAAAAGGTTCTATCCGCGAAAAGCGGATTGAACGAGGCCTTCTCGAGCCTTCTAAGAGGTTTTGAGGTTTGTGATGTAGTTTTGCCAATTGAATGATATTGACAGAATGTTGTATATGCAGTAGCCCCTAAGACTCGGATTGCCTTCCGAAGGAAGTGATCGGAGGATCAAAAAGATATGTTCAGTTACTAACCTTGATCTTGGAATACAGGCTGCCTCCCCTCCTGCGGCTACCCGAAATACGGAAGTGGCCAAACTGCAGCAAAAGCTAGATATTGCAGAGGATGATGTTGCATTGATCAACAGGCGTCTTGACGACTCGCAAGGTATATAGTTCGAGCATTCCTTACACCAATGTTCTTGTAATGTAGGCCTGACGCCGAAAAGGGTTTTATATGAAATGTGCATGGTTGCAGATGGTGCTGTCGCCGTTGAAGCTCTTCAGGCGGAACTAGTCCGGGACAAGGAACAAGCCCGTTGTAGTGATGTGGCTGCCGAGAAGGCATCGGCTGATCTAAGAGCCGAACAGGCAGCTTGGCGCCGAAGTGAGGAGAAAATATCCGCACTGGCGCTTGAATTGAAGAATACTGCCACCCGTTGTGAATTCCTTGAGAAGGAGAATAAAGCCAAAATGGTTGAACTTGATAAGGCCGTACGAGAGGCGATTGAAGCTCGGTCTGAATCTAGGGCAGCTCGTGAAGAGATTCGGCAGGCTAACGAGATAGCGGCCGGTAAGCCCTTTTTGCTTTAGACTAAGTTTGGCGATCCGGACTATGCTCAGCTAAACCAGGTCTGAAGTTCTCCGGCCGAATTTTTAGACTTGCCGAAGAGTTCTTTCGATGCGGCGCAATTTTACCAAGCGCAAGAGGGGTATGCAATGGAGAAGCTTTTCTGGTCACAATTTGGCGCATCAAAGCGCCCTCTGTTGCTAAATGAACAGATGTCCCAATGGGCCGAGCTTCATAGGGTATCCGGCGACGCAATGAAGAACGTCATAATCCGGTTGTGGCCGAGTGAGCCTATTCCCAAGAGCTATTTTGGCCTGGTGCGGCGTCTTGTTGATGCGGTGCCGCGTATCGATGCTGCGAAGCGGTCGGCGTGCATTGAGGGTGCACGGATGGCCTTTGCCCGAGTCAAGACATTCTAGGGGAAGATGAAGGCTGTCGATGTTGCGGTGAAGAGTCCGCCCAAGGGCAAGGACCGTAATGAGCCGGAGCATTATTTTGAAGACGTCCTGGAAGCCGCCCGCCTGATAGAGGGTCAATGCTCGAAGAACATAACGTTCGTGTGAGGTGTATTAGAATTGTAAAAGACAATTTTATAATTGATCTATTTTATATTTTTGCTCCAAAGCTTGAATTCCTCCTGTGCGGCCGTTTTTTAATATAATCTGAAAGTTTTCCAGTCGTCGGCTTCAGCCCCCTCGTAGGAAGTATGGGGGTGTTCGGAAAAACATTTAATCACTCTTTATCCAACGTCTTGGTCCGTAAAGGAGGTGATAATACGGCGAACCAGGCAATCGGACTATAAGGCGTTAACACTTTCACTTAGCAATAGGAGTTTTATGGTGGGACTACGACATAGCCCCTGGTATGTATACGGCGCATAGTGCCTTACATATGTTGATCTTAAAAAAGATCCCTCGTGTGACACGGAGAATCACTAAAGATTTGAATAGGTCGTCAAGTGGTTGACCAGCTCTCGCCACATCATGACAGTCAGTTTTCGGCTTTCTCTACTGAGGTGCTCATCCGGTCTAGGACAGGGCACAATCGCAGTAGTTCTCCCTTTACTACCCTAGCCGATAGAGCGGAACATAGGGTAGCAAGCACAGGAGCCGGGCAACCCAACTATTGACCAAAGACAATGATTCAGAGCTGATGCATATAAGGCCAAACTTGCGACGCCGAAGTACGCTATAGAGTTGTTCGGACTTTTACTAGCTACTCATTTGTTCCCATACCGGGCCCCTTGCAAGTTATGCCGAGGCGCGTCTTGTAAGGCAGCCGTTACGGCCGGACTCATTATAGAAAGAGCATGAAAGATTAGTTCAGATAAAGTTTACTGGGAGCGGAGCAATATGCCAATGATAAATATATATAAAGAGTAAAAACCACAACCCAGCTATTTGACATGCTCGGGGTTGGGAACAGAGGAGAAGGGCATGGTACAGGCTCAAAAGAAAGAGTGTGGTCTACAAAAGCTTATTTTGGACCTCCTGTCGCACGTCTGCGCTGCCCGTCCTCGGAGAGGGGAATCCTTAACGGGAGTGGCCCCTTAGGTGAGTGTGCGGATCCGAACTTCGATAGAGTCCGATGTAGATGCTGTCCTGATGGTCACCTGTTTTAAGAAATGATACAGAAAAATAAGAAAAACGGATAAAAATGTTACGGGGATTCTTGCAGGGTTGTCCATATTGTGCTTCCGCCGATGCCCATGGTATCTTGAGTGTGTAGTTATGTACGCGTGGTGTAAACTTTGCCAGTACAGTAGGTGGGTGGCGGAAGCCAAACTGCTATTTCCGTTCTGCGAGTGGTCGAACTTCAGAGGGAAAGTGTTTCTGGCCCCTGGTGTTCGGCTTGCGAGCCGATCCGTCGTCTCTATCGCCTGGTGGCCTCCTCCCCTTGTGATCGGCGTTGAGCTTGCCTACCTGCTTGAGGACCCAACAATTTCTGTTGGTATGATTAGCTGGCCTATCAGGGTGACCGTGAATCTGTCAAGGTCGGTCCAATATCTTGTCAAGGGTGGATGGTCCATCCTGGTTTGCCTTTAGTGGCTTCTTCCATTGAACTGGCTTCGGATTGTGAAATCCGGCATTCACCGCTGTGTCGCATATATTACTGCGACTGTCGTGTTCGGTTCGTTGTGGCTTACCATTGCCGTCTCGAATTTCGGAAGTGCCCGGGTCGCTGGCGTTGTTGCTTTTATGAGCGAGCCAGTTGTCTTCTCCCGCACAAAAGCGAGTCATTAGAGCGGTAAGGGCTGTCATGGACTTGGGTCCTTCCTGGCCAAGGTGACGCGCTAGCCATTCATCCCGGACGCCATGTTTGAAGGCTGCGAGGGCTTTTGCGTCTGGACAGTCGACAATTTGGTTCTTTTTGACTAAGAACCTAGTCCAGAGCTCCCTGGCTGACTCGTCGGGCTTCTGGACAATATGACTTAAGTCATCGGCATCTAGTGGCCGGACATATGTTCCTTGGAAGTTGTCTCGAAAGGCGTCTTCCAAATCTTCCCAGCTACCAATAGAATTTTCTGGTAAATTGTTTAGCCAGCAGCGAGCTGGCCCTTTAAGCTTGAGAGGTATGTATTTAATGGCATGAAGGTCGTCTCCGTGAGCCATGTGAATATGAAGGAGGTAATCCTCAATCCATACCGCGGGATCTGTTGTTCCATCGTGTGATTCGATGTAAATGGGTTTAAACCCGTCTAGGAATTCGTGCTCCATTACCTCGTCGGTGAAGCAGAGAGGGTGTGCGGCTCCTCTATGTTGGGCCACACTGTGGAGCACCTCCGGCGGACTCCGCTTACGGTTTTCGGGCCGAGCGTGGTCGGGTCTGTTGTGTCTGAATAGATAACCGTCGTTACTGGTCGGGGCATGTCCCCGCGATCTGGGTGTCGGTTTTGTTTGTCCTGTTCTACCCTCCAGGTCTTGTTGGATGTCGCAAGTGTTCCCCTGAGCTGTTTTATTCTTGCTCGGGTGGTCGGATGGGTTGGTATGGTGCTCTGCTTGGGCTGCTGCTTTGTCCAGACCAAATTGTGGTCGGCTCACCGCTTTGTTTGATGGTGGTGTGGGCTCCAACGCCCTGCCATCATACCGAGGGAGCCACCTACTCTTGGGGTGGCTTTCGTCTGGGCCACTAAGGCCGTATTCTTCGGCAGCCAGGACCTCGGTCCATCTATCATTGAGCAAATCCTGGCTTGCTTAAAGCTGCAGCTGCTACTTCCTTAGGCTCCTTGTAGTGGCTATAAGCCGGCGTTTAAAGCGTTCTTGTTCGAGAGGTTCCTTAGGCACGATAAAATCCTTACTGCCGAGGATCTCCTCTTCCTCGAAGAGTGGGAGATAATTACTGTCCTCCGAGTCTCCATATGTGGCCTGTTCATCAGGGCTATCTTGCCCGCTTTCCTGTTCCTCCTGTTTGGATTCTACCTCAATAGGGTCTTCATTGTCCGTAGTGTTGTCTTTTCTGATGCTAGCAGTGTTTTCTCTTGGGCGATGTGACTTGGAGCGGTGCCGTGGGTCCCGGTGTTCGGACTGTGTGCCAGGAGGTTTATTCTTGACTGGATCCTCCTTGTCATTGTCGAGAGCGTCGTCGAGTGTGTCTATCATACACACATCATACCAGGAAGTGGCCATCACGTGTCTAGCGGGGAAAACTCTGGCCCTGCCCCTCATCGTCATCCATACCGGCGATGTCTTCGAAGCGGGGTCAAGCGTGTTGGTTGGGTCTTCGACGGTGGCTATAGAGTGGGTGGAGGGTGGGAAGCAAAATTCTCCATCGTCTGCCGTAAGTTCGAACCGAACATGGTTCGGCGACGAGCCATCTGCCAGGGATAGGTTTTTTAATGAGTTTAGTAGGTCGCCCATGGGCGAGTGTTGGAAGACATCTGCGGCGCTGAACTTGAAGATTGATAACCGACCGAGTTCGGTATCCACGGGCTCGCAGGGTTCGGAACTCGACACCGGAGAAGAGTCCGGGGTTCTGTTGATGCAGACGCCGTACGCAGTGGAATCTGCGAGCGACTCCAACGCCGCAGAATCGGTAGCCCCCGCGATGGGGTTGAGCTTCCCATCTTCGGGGGACTTGATCTGCTCTGGATCTAAGGCCAGAGTTGCTGCAGGAGCTCTCTCCTGGATGCGGCCTGATGACAGGTTTAAGCCATGTCCGTCAGGGCGGCGGGGAGCGATTGCCGCGGTCTCGAATCCGTCGAAGATCAAGTCTCCATGGATGTCCGCAACATAGTTCAAGCTTCCGAATCTGACCTGGTGTCCAGGGGCGTAGCTGTCGATCTGCTCCAGATGGCCAAGCGAGTTGGCCCGCAGTACGAAGCCGCCGAACACGAAGATCTGTCTGGGGAGAAAGGTTTCTCCCTGGACAGCATCATCATCAACGATTGAAGAGGCCATCAAACCTTTTGTCGACGGCACAGTGGAACTCTCAATGAAAGCACCAATGTCGTTGTCAAAACCGGCGGATCTCGGGTAGGGGGTCCCGAACTATGCATCTAGGATCGATGGTAATAGGAGACAGGGGACACGATGTTTACCCAGGTTCGGGCCCTCTCTATGGAGGTAATACCCTACTTCCTGCTTGATTGATCTTGATGAATATGAGTGTTACAAGAGTTGATCTACCACGAGATCGTAATGGCTAAACCCTAGAAGCCTAGCCTATGTGAATATGGTAATGAATATCCCCTATCCGGACTATGCTCTCAGGTTTATATAGACACCGGAGAGATCTAGGGTTACACGGAGTCGGTTACATCAGACGGAATCTTCACAGCTAGTCGCCTAGCTTGCCTTCCACGCCAAGGAGAGTCCAATCCGGACACGAGTATGGTCTTCGGTCTTCATGTCTTCACAGCCCATCAGTCTGGCCCATGGATAACAGGCCGGACGCCCGAGGACCCCTTAGTCCAGGACTCCCTCAGCGCCATCGGTCGCTGGTGCGGGAGGAGATGGAATCAGATCTGAGGATTTCAGCAGCAAGGAGCGAGAAAGGGGATCTGGAGCAAGGCGAGGGGGAACAGTGAAGGCAAGCGTTGCCGAGGCAGCGTGGGGAAGCGGAGACGCCCGCGTCCAGTCAACCGCCACACGTCGACCAAGGCCGCAGGCTTTTGGGGCCCGCGGCGCTCCGTACTTGACCTTTGGCTTCGCCTCGAAGCCAAGCCGAGCGCGCCTTGGGCCCAGGGGCTACTGTCGGCGTTCTGGGAATGGGGGTCCCCAGACATGCCTACATGCGGCCCACGGCGTGGCTATGAAGCAGGCCTGTACGGCCCATCTCATCAACAAGGCATTCAAGACCCTCGCGAGGGGCCAAGCCTCGCGAGGCGGACGACACAAAACCCCCTCAGGAGCGGCCTCACCAGGCTGCCTCGCGAGGGGCGGAGAGATCAAGGCAAGGCAAACATCGCGACGTTCTCGTGACGTGAGCCATGACGACCGAGACCAGGCGGGCGCCAGCGCGCACAGTGTCCTTGTTTCCCCTTTAGTGCTAAGGAGGTTGTTGACGCTCAAAAGTGGCACGTTTATAAAGAGTGGCTTGAAGCTATGTCAAGATTAATTCAAACTTACTATTGCAAGTCACCATGAGATGGCTCTCTTCGAGAAGATCAAGATGAATATGAAGATGGTCTAAAACGGAGCTCGGATGTAAAAGTTATGACAAGTTCAGAGATGCTCATGTCGATACCAGATTAAGGAATGGCTAGAAACCCAGTTAAGATGGCTTCAAATGGAGAAAGTTTCAACATGAAAGTTGTGCGCCTCTTCAAAACGATCGATTTTGATATAAAGACCGTCCCAATCCAGGGTCGTATGCAAAAGTTAGAGCCGACACAGCGCGACCCTCCTGTGAGCAAAATATGACGCCCGGAACCAGACACATATGTGGGTATGTCTAATGAGCTGTGTGAATAATTAGCTATTTTGCGCGAGAGATTTGACCCTCAAGATGACCTCTGATGAAAAAACGTTCAACACGAAAACTGTTCGACTCGTTGAAACGGTCAAGATCGCTTTTGGACTCATTTCCATCCGAGGTCGTTTACCACCACAAAAAAGACCCGCAAGGTGCAGCCAGTTTTAGACCGAACAGTTTTCGAAAGTTCGGATAAAACCAATCCGAATTTGACTAGGGTTTCGGACGTGAATCCAAACTTTTTCCTTGCACGGGAATTCCAGCCGCCTCTTATATACCTAAGGGGTGACGGCCGATTGAACAACACACATCAATCAAATCATCTACCACTTTTTATTTTTTTATCTTTTCTCCTTAACCCTAGTTCTTCTTCTTCCTCGTTCTTCGTTTGTTCTTCTTGTTGCAGGGCGGCGAACCTCGAGGCCCTAGGGGCGATCAGGTCGACCTAGGGCAGCCCATAGCCACCGCGCGCCCTGACGGGCTCCCTCCCGGGTGCGTGGGGTTTTGGGTCATCAAAAGCGCCCGCCGGATTGCTTGCGTACCGCGCTTCCGGACGGGTCTCCTTCGAAGTGAGCTGCGGTGCATCACCCTCGGCGTTGGAGGTACACGGTGACGTGTTCGTGTGCGAAAACACTCTTTGGCGACTCCGCTGGGGACGAAGCTTTGAACGGTCTCCAGCCCGTTCTTGCTACGAAGAGATCGTCATCAAGTTGCTGCAATCTACAAAGTTAATATGAATACCCAATTCCCCTTTGTACATGCAAATAATCCATATGTTGTTGCTACATCACCTAATGAGCATAATGTATCGGCTAGCCCTAGTTTTATCAATCATGCATCTAATTATGCGCAAGGGCCGATGCAAAACAATTTTCATGCTTCAAATTCTTATGATTTTAGCAACGTACAACATATGTATCCAAACTCTCATGCATCGGCAACCCCACAAATTCATATGCTGATGAACAACATGATGGGTTTGGTTAATCAATTTGAAACACCTCATTTTAAAATTTCCAATAGCATACAAGAAAGTGTTTCACCTTTTTATTCATCGGCAACTAATTTGCAATATGTGAATCCAAACTTGCCGATGGATGGGAGAATTGGCCATGCTACTACTAGCTATTCAGCCAGTTACTCTCAACCATCATATGCTACACCTCATGTTAGTAAATTTTCAGCACCGTATGCAACTGTAGATCTTCATAATTCGGCCCCGCATCTTCATGGTCATAGTCGAATAAGTGAAAATTTTCCAGGAACACATGTGCCGTCATCAAATACTGTAGCATATAATGCATACTCTACGCAATTCAAGAATTTCGGCAACACCCATGAATCATTGCCGAAAGAATCTGAAAGTATTGTGGAGCAATCCCTTCCAGAAGTGGTTGTGGCTGCATTAAAGAAGAGCTTGGCACAAAACAAGAGAATTAGTGCTCTTTGTCTTGAACAATATGAACAGGGGTTGTTTCCTCATTATGCTGCAATAAAGGCTAGAGTTTTGCAGGAAGATGAAACTTCATCAATTGATAGTATTGGTGAGAGACCATATGGTTATACAGTAGTGCATACACCTTCACCTTGTACCGCAACATATTATACACCCCCTGCACTATTGCAAAATTTCGGCAACACCCGTGTGTCATTGCCGGAAGAATCTAAAAACATTGAGGGGCAATCATATTCGGAGTGGGATGGAATTGAGAAAAAGCTTAAAGCCAACTTTGCCGCTCGCCGCCAGAAACAAATAGAAAAAGAATTGGATCAGATAAAAGAAGCATTGCCAATTTGTAGTATCAATGAAAAGAAGGATGATTCGGAACTTGAAAGTGCTTCGGTTGAAAAAGCCGAATCAAGTAGTATATATTCCGAATCCATCAAATCCAAAGAGGCAAGCATTATTGAGAAAGGGCATGGCAAGCATAGCAAAACAACCATGCTAGATTTTTCCGAAGTTAATAGAACCTACTTCCTGCCCTATGAGTTCCGTGTCGTAGAAATTGACAAGCCTCAAGGACAAGAGCAAGTAGCCAAACAAAGTTCGGCTGATAAGGATCTTCAAGGTAATGATGCACGGAATAAAGAAAAAGATGATGAAAAGGCGTTGGAGTCATCCAAAGATGAAACTAGGTATTGTTCAAGTCACACCACCATCATGCTCTCCAACGTATTTGAAGAGGTATGCATAGCGAGTAATTTACCTATTTTCAGATTTGGTCGCAACTTCATTATTGATGCACCTATAAGAAATATTCTCATAAGTAATTTGAAAGACCAATGAAGAATGGTAATTTACTTGTTAGCAATAAAATTGTTATGGAACATATCGGTCAACCCATTGCGCCATTTATAAAGAGCGATAATGACTTATTATTACAACCAAAGCTTTCCCCGTTGCTTTATCTAAAGTTCATATCTAGTTGGGTAGCTTTGCTTATTTCGTACTTGGCTTGCACTTGGTCTCAACTGAGACATGTATGTTCTAAATATCTTTGTTTCAGAAATTTAAAGCCAAGGTTAAATTCTATTGAGAAAACCGATGCTAATATAATAACTTATCCAAAGACATCGGAGATCGAGTGGAAAACACAATGCATAGCCGAATGGGGAGATTCCAAATCTGAACCATTCGTTGCTTATCTCCAAAGCCGTTCGCATAGCAAGATCGGCTAGAAAACAAGAAGTATACCTTCAATTCAAGCATGTGTGATAAAATATTTGATTTGTTGCTGAAAAATAATTACATTACAATTCTTGATCACCATGTTAAGCCTTCAATCCATGGACGAATGTATTGTAAGTTGCATGATTCGTCGAAGCATAATTTTGAGGATTGCAACATGTTTCGTCAAATAGTTAAATCGGCCATTGAAAAAGGAAGATTAAAGTTTGTTGAGACACCAAGAGATGATCAGTCTATTCCGATTGGTCCCGATGGCAAAATGTTTTTGCATCGGCTACTTCAAGCCGATCCATTTAAAGAGAAGGTAAAAACTGCAGGTGATGGGATCAAGCTTTCAAGTAAAGAAGTTGTTGAAGAGCATAATGAACATAATCTTTAGGGCGAGAATTCCATCGAAGCTACAATGGAGACGCCAAGGACTGGGGGGCAGCAAGCAAATCCAATGATCGACGAAAGCAAACCAAAAGAAAACAAAGGTCGAAAGCACAAGTGTAAGAGATCAAAAATCACCTTCGTTGAACTATTGGAAAAATATCAAAAGAAGAGTGAAGACAAGAATGCTTATCAGCCAAATCATGCAAATAAATCAAGATCACCCCCAAGGCGCAATTATGAGGATCGATATTGGCAAAGTGAGAATTTTAACGCAACATATTCATATCCTTATTTTGGGCCGCCAATGCCAATGCCGTGGATGCCTCCCTATGATCATATAGATCCATATCCATCATGGGACAGGTATGATACAAGGGCACATTTTCTCCATCTTATTTTAGACCATCTCACCAATATTATGTAGCTCCGAGAAGATCAACATTTGAACAATCACATGTTAAAGACCGTTTCAATCATAAGGAATCGGTCCAGAGCTCAAGGAAGAAGAAAGAGGTGGTCAAGCAAGTTTACCGTGTTAAAACAGATGGTCGTAAGAGTGCAACTTCATTTGATCTCAAATGAAAAACAGCCAATTAAAGTGTTGACATTGTCTACTAAAGGCAATGAGACAAAGCAACCAATTATTGAGAGCCGAAGTGCCAAATCTGAAGAAAAGAAGTTGAGAGTGCACAAGGCCAAAAAGGAATTGCCATTGGTCAAAACAGAATCACAGCCGAGATGCCCGCTCGGCTTATCGTATTGGCAAAAGAAGAAATTACAAAAACTTAGTGCACAAGAACTTGAAGAAAGGAACATGGCATGGGTTCCCAAAGAGAGTGCTCAAAATAAGAATTATGTGCAAGCTTCCAGTACAATAAGTGCGGCAAAGGTGAAGAAGGAAAAGGGTGAAAACTATGAAGGACCAAGCCGAAGGTTTCAACATCTTTGGTCTACACATTATCCATATTCTTCAACTATGCCATTAACACCTATGCCATGGAATTCATCATCAGGTAAGATTGGTAACCCTCAATGGGCTTATTTTAATCCATGGATGCAATATAATTTTTACGTCATGAAAGGGTATTACCAAATCACTATACATTTGGTTAGTTACACTATTGTTGATAATACAAAGGGGCTGAAATATTTTATTGCTATTTCATTTGTTTATTTCGGCTATACATACTTTGGTGGGTGAATTCTACATGGACCTATGGTAATGGCCGATATTCATCTATCGCCCTAAGAATATATCTAAGAATGGCCGGTGTGGCATTCTAACATCGTCCTTAGTTTGAGTAGAGATTGAGATAAGTGCTTGCATAGAAATCTGTCAAATTGAAGCCATTGAAGATATTATGCATAGACCAATTCAACAAAACTGCAAAGTGGACTTACGTTTTGATTTGGTGTGCTTTGGCTTATTAGTTTTCAGAATTTGTGTAAAGCCAAATCATGGTTGATTTTATTATTGAGCATCATATTGACATCATGCATAATACTGATGTTAGCTTTATCTCTCTAGTACCATGGTGATTATATATTGATGATTAAATTTGTAGCAATGGCCAAGGTCTTAGTGTTGTTTACATATCTCCTTATGGTGCTATTCTATGAAGCTTCATACCGCTTAAAATATTTATGCACAAATGATCAAAGCCGAATGTGCAATGTTATTCGGTTTGGAGCTTTTTGGTGCCATAGGTGCTAATCACAATGAGGCTTTCCGTGATTCGTTATGAGTACTGCAACAAATATCCAAGGGTTATCAATGTTTTGACGAATCACTTATAGTTTATCTTGGGGTATGTCTATATGCAAAATTTACCTTGGTTGGCTTTAAAATTGTTCATATATTTAGACATGACAATTCGAAAGAATTGGCACAGCAAACATCTGGCTACTGTGTTAATCATGTTGCATTGCATTTCTCTCAATAGCCGATGCTTAGTGTCGCAACATAGGTAAGGCCGAACCGAAGTCCATAGCTTCGGCCACTAATGAAATTTTTATGCAGGCGAAAGTAAGGATTGAAGAATGTTTATTGTTGATTATCTACAAAATCCTAGCAAAGGGTGAACAATATGGTTCAAAGGATGACCTTGAGATACATATCTATGGAACTTTGTCACCGGATTGTTAATGAAGCTGAGAAGGTTTCACCCAAGTTTGCATCAGAAAGTTCACACAAGATATGGCCGATATATACTTATCGTCCTAAGAACATATAAATGGCCGATGGAGTGTTGACATCGTCCTTAGAACAAACTTGGTACAAGTTATTTTTCGGCACGCTAGCTTTGCCGAAAAACAGGGGGGCATGTGTTGACGCTCAAAAGTGGCACGTTTATAAAGAGTGGCTTGAAGCTATGTCAAGATTAATTCAAACTTACTATTGAAAGTCACCATGAGATGGCTCTCTTCGAGAAGATCAAGATGAATATGAAGATGGTCTAAAACGGAGCTCGGATGTAAAAGTTATGACAAGTTCAGAGATGCTCATGTCGACACCAGATTAAGGAATGGATAGAAACCCAGTTAAGATGGCTTCAAATGGAGAAAGTTTCAACATTAAAGTTGTGCGTCTCTTCAAAACGATCGATTTTGATATAAAGATCTTCCCAATCCGGGGTCGTATGCAAAAGTTAGAGACCACACAGCGCGACCCTCTAGTGAGCAAAATATGACGCCCGGAACCAGACACATATGTGGGTATGTCTAATGAGCTGTGTGAATAATTAGCTATTTTGCGCGAGCGATTTGACCCTCAAGGTGGCCTCTGATAAAAAAACGTTCAACATGAAAATTGTTCGTCTCATCGAAACGGTCAAGATTTCTTTTGGACACGTTTCCATCCGAGATCGTTTACCACCACAAAAAAGACCCGCAAGGTGCAGCCAGTTTTAGACCGAACAGTTTTGGAAAGTTCGGATAAAACCAATCCGAATTTGACTAGAGTTTTGAACGAGAATCCAAACCTTTTCCTTGCACGGGAAGTCCAGCCGCCTCTTATATACCTAAGGGGTGACGGCCGATTGAACAACACACATCGATCAAATCATCTACCACTTTTTATCTTTTCTCTTTTCTCTTTAACCCTAGTTCTTCTTCTTCCTCGTTCTTCGTCTGTTCTTCTTGTTGCAGGGCGGCGAACCTCGAGGCCCTAGGGGCGATCAGGTCGACCTAGGGCAGCCCATAGCCACCGCGTGCCTTGACGGGGTCCCTCCCAGGTGCGTGGGGTTTCGGGTCATCAGAAGCGCCCACCGGATTGCCTGCGTACCGCGCTTCCAGACGGGTCTGCTTCGACGTGAGCTGCGGTGCATCACCCTCAGCGTTGGTGGTACACGGTAACGTGTTCGTGTGCGAACAGAGACAAGCGCAGGCACGGAGTACCGAGGTATCAAGCAAAGGTTTCTATATCGGTGCAACGCGACCAAGACCAGC
This sequence comes from Aegilops tauschii subsp. strangulata, assembly GCF_002575655.3. Classification (NCBI taxonomy): domain Eukaryota; kingdom Viridiplantae; phylum Streptophyta; class Magnoliopsida; order Poales; family Poaceae; genus Aegilops; species Aegilops tauschii. Next base: position 154,563,425 of record NC_053036.3, read on the forward strand.
AGGACGGCAAGACGGAGGTCACCATGGAGCCCAAGGCGACGTCACCATCATAGCTTTTAGCAGGCGAAGACCGCTTTTGTCAGGATAAGCTGTACTAGATGTCCCCTTTAAAATTGGCCGTTGTTGGCTCCCTTCCCGCTCATTATTTGGGGAGAGGACCAGGGCCTATATAAGTAGAGCTAGCCACCACAGTAGGGGCAACGGGTCTCGAACTCATTCAGAGGCATCGAGTCCTCACCCACACTAGTTGGCCAAGCACAAGAACACCTCAACCTCAGGAGGCTGTTCTTCCTCTTGTACTGTTCATCATCAGCCCAAGAGGCAATCCACCACCACACTAGAGTAGGGTATTACACCACAACGGTGGCCCGAACCAATATAAATCTTGTGTCTTTTGTGTTATGAGTTCGTCGAGTTCGTCCGCGAGATGTTAGCGAGCTAGGGCGTGGATCGGTAGGGAGGAAATATTCGCGCGCACCCCAGTGTTCGAACCTTGAGGGTTTTGCCAGAACCCGTGATCCGACACCAACCACATAAATCCTGATCTCTAGCCTTCCCCAAGTTGCTTTTCACTCAAATCATCTTTCTACCAAATCCAATCCTATGAGGGAGAGCTGAGTGTTGGGGAGACTATCATTTGAAGCACAAGAGCAAGGAGCTCATCATCAACACACCATCTATTACCTTTTGGAGAGTGGTGTCTCCTAGATTGGCTAGGCGTCAATTAGGAGCCTCTGTAAAGATTGTGGAGTTGAACCAAGGAGTTTGTACAGGCAAGGAGATCGCCTACTTCGTGAAGATCTACCCTAGTGAGGCAAGTCCTTCGTGGGCGATGGCCATGGTGGGATAGACAAGGTTGCTTCTTCGTGGACCCTTCGTGGGTGGACCCTCCGTGGACTCGTGCAACCGTTACCCTTCGTGGGTTGAAGTCTCCATCAACGTGGATGTACGATAGCACCACCTATCGGAACCACGGATAAAAAATCCCCGTGTCTACATTGCGTTTGCTCCCTCCAAAATCCTCCCTTTACCTTCATATGCAATTGTTTTACATTCCGCTGCTATACTCTTAGAATTGCATGTGTAGGTTGATTACTTGATTTGTGCTAAGTTGCTAAAATCTGCAAAGACTTAAAATTGGAAAAAGGCTAGATTTTTATTTGGTCAAGTAGTCAAATCACCCCCCTCTAGACATACTTTCGATCCTACAATTGGTATCAGAGCTTTGGTCTCCATTTGCTTTCATTTCCATAGCTTTTGGTGATCATAGCCTTGGTTTCACAACCTAGGAGAGTATGGCATCTAGCGAGGGAAATTACCACCGTACAGGTCCTTACTTTGATGGTACTAATTTTGCTAGTTGGAAGCATAAGATGAAAATGCATATTCTTGGACATAACCCCGCCGTTTGGGCTATTGCGTGTATTGGCTTGCAAGGTGAATTCTTTGATGGGAGAGAACCGAACCGTGAAGCTACCGCGGAAGAGTTAAAGATGCTGCAATACAACACTCAAGCTTGTGATATTCTCTTCAACGGATTGTGCCCCGAAGAGATCAACAAAATCAGCCGTCTTGAGAATGCAAAGGAAATTTGGGATACTTTGATTGACATGCACGAAGGTACCGACTCCGTCAAGGAATCCAAATTGGATGTGCTTCAAAGTCAACTTGACAAGTTCAAAATGAAGGATGGTGAAAGTGTCGCTGAAATGTACTCTAGGCTTGCTCCATCACAAATGAGATTGCCGGCTTAGGAAGTGAAGAGATGACCGACAAATTCATCATCAAGAAGATTCTAAGAGCCTTGGATGGAAAATATGATACCGTGTGCACATTGATCCAAATGATGCCCAACTACAAAGATCTCAAGCCAACGGAAGTCATTGGAAGAATTGTTGCTCATGAGATGTCACTCAAGGATAAGGAAGAGCTTCACAACAAGTCAAGCGGTGCTTATAAAGGCTCATGTGATGCTCTCACATCATCAAGTGAGAAACAAACCTTCAATGAAGAATTGAGCCTAATGGTGAAGAACTTCAACAAGTTCTACAAGAGTAGAAGCAAGGAAAGGAGTTCCAAGTCAAGGTCCTACAATGACAAAAGATCTTGGAGTCGTGAACGTAATTGCTACAATTGTGGAAGACCCAGACACTATTCCAATGAGTATACGGCTCCTTACAAAAGGAGAGAAGATTCACCCAAAAGAAGAAGTAGAAGAGAAGAATCACCACCAAGAGAGAGGAGGAGTAGAGATGATCGTTATGAACGAAGAACCTCCCGGAGAAGCAAGGATTCGGAAAGGAAGGAAAAATCATCAAAGAGCTACACAAAGCGAAGACATCAAGATCATGTTGGCGAATGGGTATCCGGCTCCGACTCCGACCATCACTCTGAAAGAAGTTATCACTTCGACTCCAAATATACTCAAGATGAAGGTGTTGCCGGTCTAGCACTTGTGTCAACCAACTCCTACAACATATTTGACTCACCAAATGAAGGAATTGCAAGATGCTTCATGGCCAAGGGTCCAAAGGTAACACACCCCAAGTATGTTGATTTTAATAGTGATGAAGATGATTTGCTAGGAGATGATGATTTACTTGTTGACAACTCTAGTTATGAGAACTATGATGAACCTGCTATTGATAATAAAGATAAAACGAATGACGATGATAAGAAGAAGATTGAACATCTAACTAAAGAACTAAACACTCTTAAGTTAGCTCATGAAACTACCTTGGAAGATCATCGAGAACTTTTAAAGACTCATGAGAAGCTACGCTTTGAAAAGCTCAACCTTGAGCAAGAGCATGAGTTCTTAAAAGCAATCAATGATGATCTTCGCAAGAAAAGTTCTTCTTACATTGCCAAGCATTTACTCGTGTCTACTTACATGCCACAAGTTAAATCTAGCAATAAGAACAAGAAAGATTCTTCTTCTAGTAGTAACAACAATCATGCTAAATCCAATGTTGTTGCTTCTAGTAGTTCTCTTGATTCCACTAATGACTCTCTTAGCCAAGTTCAACTTGAGCAAGAAAACAGCTTATTGAAGGGAATTATAGAGAAAGGTGTTTACAAGAGTCTTGCCGGAAGTAAGCAATTTGAGGAAATTGTACGCAAGCAAGGAAGGCACTGGAAGAATCAAGGTATTGGTTTTGAACGAAAGTTCAATGCCAATGGAGTTGAGTGGGAAGAATATCAATATCCCAAGACGAAGTTTGTTCCTCAACAAGAGAAGTATGATCCTACTTCTTTCCAAGGAACACAAGCTCAAGATGATCTTCCACCACAAGACCACAAGCTAAAAGGCAAGGACAAGCTTCAAGAGGAGATTGATGCATTTGAAGAAGCTCCTAAAGCCTTGGTCAAGTGGGTTCCCAAGACTACATCAAGTTCCACTTCATCAAGTATGACTACAACGCCAAGGATTCCCATCAAGATGGTGTGGATCCCTAAGAACAAGAACTAGAGAGTTCTTGAGGGTGACTCCGCCAACATACTTCACTCATATCATTTTGGCAAGGACAAGTGCAATCAACTTCCACATCTTGCACTAGTTCAAGGAGTCACAAACCCTCTTGTTGGTAAGACAAGGGACAAAGTAACCCAATGCTTTCATGGACATCATCTTGTGTGTGCATCACTCTATGTCTATGGATATTCTTGCTCGTTCCTTGTGGGACTAACCCGTGTAGGTATTCAAAGTGAAACTCACTCCAATGGATTGCTCCTAATGATCAACAACATTGAGCATTCACATCTTCAACACCTACCTGAATTCATCATCGACAAAACCCAAGGTTAGTTCATCCCTCTTAGGGGGGATCTCACATCTAGGGGGAGCTTTACTCTAAAGAATTGAGCTATAGCAACTCTAATGGTGTGAACACATCAATGCTTTATGTAAAAGTGGTAACCCCACTTGTGCTTAAACGATGAGTATGACCTATGATCAAATGTTCTCATTTGACTCCTAAGTCAATATACTCATATATAGATGACCTAGTCATCGCCAATTGTTTGATAGATGCTAGAATTGGTTGTGCATGCTTTGCCACATATTTCATTTGTCATTTTATTGTGTGAGCATGTTGGATGCGTATTTTACTCATTCGAGGACATCCATTTGTTGTTTTGTTTGTTTGGTTTTTCTTTTGCCAAATGGATGGACAAGAATGCCTAGGAACTCCCTCTAGCTATCTATGCTTTTCTCATCTCAAACTCTATTCATGCTACATCACAAAGTTTGATCAAGTCAGATTCGAACCACTCTGTGTGAGGAGCACTCGGAGTCCCCGATTTGTCATAGACTTAAACTTCCAAAACCTCTTTGTGCATTTCAGTCTGACCGAGAAATCCATTTCGGTCAAACCGAGTTCACTAAGTTGATCTAGGTTTTCATCTCGGTGCAACTGTTTTGAACACTTCGGTCACACCGAGTTGCAGTAACCGCTTGCGATTCTGCAATCTCGGTGCCACCGAGTTGTTCCACTCGGTCACACCGAGAGGGTCGGGATATAAATACCCACGGGTGAGACTTTGGAAATTTCTTCAAATTCTCTCAGCCCGCGCGTGTCCTGCTCTGCCTCCTCGGGTCTCCAGATCGTCTCCTCGCCGCCAACGACCTCCCGCCGTTGGACTCTGCCCCCGTCGACGGAATCTGCTCCACTGTCGCCGTTGTAGCGAACACTCGCCGCTCTAGGGTAAGTGTTCGACCCCTTGTGCTGTCTTTTTCACTCCGATTCCTAGCACAAGGACAATGCGATGTTTCTTGCCACGAATGTGATTAATCTATCCAGCTAAAACTTCCTTAGGTCTAGATTGATTCGAAAATTTTAGGGTTAGCTCTCCGCAGAACTCATCTCGGACCGACCGAAATGTAGAAATCAGTCTGACCGATTCGGCTTAGGCCATTGCACATGAGCTTTTCGGTCCGACCGAAACGTGCAAATCGGTGTGATCGAGTTCAAGATTCTGTGAAACCCTAGCAATCTTGGTGCCACCGAACTGTGACTCGGCCCAAGCGAGTTCACTAGTTTAGGTTCCAAGTGTTGCTTCGGCATCACCGAGTTTGTCAATTCGGTAGCTCTGAGATCACTTCTGTAGAGAACTAAAACTAAGATTTTTGACTCAATTTGTTTTGCAAAACCTCTGTACTTTGTGATGCTCATCTACTCTACCTCATCTACAACCTATTCATAGGGTCTGCTGTCAGCAAGTTTGCAGAGATGTCTAATCAAAGTGACAGTCAGAACAGGTCAGAGGAACATGTGCAGATGAGTGAGGGCTCAGATCCCTCTAGCACTTCTGATGATGGCAGCAGGAGCACTCCAAGCAACTTGCCAAAGGCAGCCACCAGATCTAGGAAGAAGAGAACCTCAGAATCTGAGGATGAGGACTATGTGGCCACTGAGGAGGAAGTAAGCTCCAAAAAGAAGGTGCTGAAGAAGGAGTATGGCACAGCTGCTGCAAGTAAGCCAGGGCTGAACAAGAAGGCACCTGCAAGGAGGATGCCAATGTCAAAGCCAAGGAAAGTTGCCATATGTGAAACTATGAAGTTCAGCATTGAATCTGAAGAAGAAGAAGCTGGTGAGGACAAGAAGAAGAAGAGGGCAAGAACTAAAACAGTTAAAGTTCTTGGAAAGTCCTCAATGGTGAGATCATATGATGAAGAGGAAGAGGATGCTGCTCCAGCACCTAAGGCACAGAAGCTCATGGGAGATGCTATAAAGTCAGGGGCTGCTGCTAAGCCCAAAACTGCTCCCAAAGCTGCTGCTCCAGTTCCCAAGACTGCACCCAAGAGGAGTACCAGGAACATACCTGCTGAGGAGAAGAACAAGGCCCTAGTGCCTGATACTCAAGAAGAGGAAGCTAAAGCCCAAGTGCTAAGGAAGCTAAAGCCAAAGATCCCTGACCATAATGATGCACATCCTGTTGTAGAAGATATGAGGATCAGGAAGGATTCAGGACTGAGACAGTGGAGAAAGGCTGACCCATATGCTGTCAGGAGGAGAACTGTTGTGGATTATAGGTTCCACACAAAGGAACAACAAGATTTCTATGAGACTATTCTGCTTGACAAGAAGCCCATAGTGTGTGACATGAGATGGGTGGAATGGACCTACCTAAGAGAGAATGAAGATCACTTCCCAGGTGTTTATGACAGCTTTAAGGCATGTGAGGTTGACAAGTTTGTTGGCCAAAAGCTCACCAAGTGGAATGATGAGCTGATCATGCAATTCTATTCTACTGCTCATTTCTATCCAGATGGCAGAATCGTATGGATGTCAGAGGGTACAAGGGTACCAGTCTACAGTTGATGAGTGGGCTAGATTGATCAATGCTCCAGAAGCTCATGAAGATGACTTGGATGTCTATGCCAAGAAGAAGAAGGATCACAACTCAATGGCCAGCATGTACAAGGAGATTCCTGATGCAGACCTGGAGACTCACAAGTTTGGCTCTGTGAAGCACTTACTGTCAGGCCTGCCTACAATCAATACCATTCTGAGGCACACTCTGTTGCCAAAGTCAGGTGATCACAGAATGATCAGAGGACACTCCATCAAGTTGTTGCATATATTTGATGTTCCTCAAAAGTTCAAAGTGATGAGTCTGATTCTGGAAACAATCAAGAGGACAGCTGCAGATCAGAAGAGATCTTGTGGGTATGCTCCACAAATTCAGGTGCTCATCAACTCCAAGATGGGCATAGGTACATATCTATTGGACAAAGAGAATTTACCCCTCAGGCCAGACTTTGAGGACAACATTGTTGTCATGACTGAGGAAGATCCATCATCAGTGCAAGCACATGAGAAGAGAGAGAAGGCAAGGGCAGAGAAAGCTGCAAGGATGCCAACTGCTGAAGTGGCATCTCAAGTGTTCTTGAAGAGTAAGCAAGATCAGCTTGGATATCTGATACAATCCACCTTGAGGATTGAGAAGGGCTTGGCCACCCTGACTCAAAACCAGGAGAGCTTGGAGAGGATCATTGAGCAGAAATTCTATGATCTTGATGTCAAGGTAACTGAGATTCAGTCAGTGGTTGAGCAACTTCAGGAGGAAGTGGAGGAGAAGAAGGGCAAGTCTACTACAGATGCTTTTACTAGAGTGCCCAGAAGCCAGAGGTCTACTGCAGTGCCTATCCTTGACACAAGAGCTACTACATCTGCACCAGCAGCCACAGCCTCAGTGCCATCAGCTCCAGCAGCCACTCCACCAGCTCCAGCTACATCAACAGAAGCTTTCATCCTTGGAGTCATCTCTACACCACCTCATGAAGACCAAGCTTGAGAGACGCATAGCACTATGCATATTTTTAACTTTTTGGTACTTGTTGCCATAGGGGGAGAAATATGTATAGATCATAGTCTTCGAGAGAGAGAGAGAGAGTGTTGTTTTGTCTCTCTTTGCATTTTACTTGCTTGAACTTTATTGTGTGTTTGCTTGCTACATTATGTCCTTGTGAGATACTTGGATGATCATGTGATTGATCATTTGCTACCTTAATGCTTGTTTGGATGATACTATCTTTTATATCTTATATATGATCATTCAAATTACTTGGTGATGAGTGCATGCTTTTAATTTCTATCATTTTGAACGCTCCACCAAGATGTATGTGACATGGAAGAGTAACCCATGATCCTAATCGATTGTGCATTTGCATTCAAAAGCAAATTTCAAATAATGCACAAATTTAGGGGGAGCTCTTGCTTATCACATACTTCTCAAAGCGACGATGTTTTTCAATCTTATGATCATTTGTCGAAGCTTTGATCTATATGTTGTCATCAATTACCAAAAAGGGCGAGATTGAAAGTGCAACTATCCCTGGGTGGTTTTGGTAATTCCTAACAACATATAGCTCATTGAGCTAATACTATTTCAAGATAAGTATTTCAGGAAAGCTCAGTGATTGGCATGGCATGGATTAGAAAGTGGACCCCTCAAAATGCTAAGGACAAAAGATTGGCTCAAGCTCAAAGCACAAGACTCTACATTTTACTTTTAGTGATCCAAGATCACACTGAGTCCATAGGAAAAGCCAATACTATCAAAAGGGGGTGAGGTGTTGCTTAATGAGTTACTTGCTCAAAATTCTTAGTGATGTGCTCCAAAAATCCTCAACTACTTTCTCATATCCACATATGTCCCAAACCAAAAGTGAAACTAGGCCCCACCGAAACTTTCTATCCGGCGCCACTGAGTTCACTTGACATAGCCACTGCCACAAACCCTAGTCACTTCGGTTTCATTGATAGGGATCTCGGTCTCACCGAGATGGGATTGCAAACTCTCTGTTTCCCTTCGTAATGTTTCGGTCCAACCGAGATGAGCGATTGTTCCCACCGAGATTGCAATGCAAACTCTTTGTTCCCCTTCATAACATTTCGGTCTAACCGAGATGAGCGAATCGTTCCCACCGAGTTTGCCTGACCAACTCTCTGTTTGCTATTACCAAAATCGGTCCCAGCAAGTTTGTGTAATCGGTCTCACCGAGATTATGTTATGGCCTAGCCCTAAGGGAATCGGTCCCACGGAGTTGACATGTCGGTCCCACCGAAAATCCTAACGTTCACATTTTGAACTAAATTAGTCTGACCGAGTTTTCTGATTCGGTACCATCGAGTTTGGTGATTTGTGTGTAACGGTTAGATTTTGTGTGGAGGCTATATATACCCCTCCACCCACTCTTCATTCGTGGAGAGAGCCATCAGAACATGCCTAAACTTCCAACATACATTTTCTGAGAGAGAACCACCTACACTTGTGTTGAGACCAAGATATTCCATTCCAACCACATAAATCTTGATCTCTAGCCTTCCCCAAGTTGCTTTCCACTCAAATAATCTTTCTACCAAATCCAATCCTATGAGAGAGAGCTGAGTGTTTGGGAGACTATCATTTGAAGCACAAGAGCAAGGAGTTCATCATCAACACACCATCTATTACCTTTTTGAGAGTGGTGTCTCCTAGATTGGCTAGGCGTCACTTGGGAGCCTCCGTCAAGATTGTGGAGTTGAACCAAGGAGTTTGTACGAGCAAGGAGATCGCCTACTGCGTGAAGATCTACCCTAGTGAGGCAAGTCCTTCGTGGGCGATGGCCATGGTGGGATAGACAAGGTTGCTTCTTCGTGGACCCTTCATGGGTGGAGCCCTCCATGGACTCGCGCAACTGTTACCCTTCGTGGGTTGAAGTCTCCATCGACGTGGATGTACGATAGCACCACCTATCGGAACCACGGATAAAAAATCCCCGTGTCTACATTGCGTTTGCTCCCTCCAAACTCCTCCCTTTACCTTCATATGCAATTGTTTTACATTCCGCTGCTATACTCTTAGAATTGCATGTGTAGGTTGATTACTTGATTTGTGCTAAGTTGCTAAAGTCTGCCAAGACTTAAAATTGGGAAAAGGCTAGATTTTTATTTGGTCAAGTAGTCTAATCACCCCCCCCCCCTCTAGACATACTTTCGATCCTACACCGGGGATACTGAAAATTTGAATCAAGGGACTGAAGCAGAGCGCAATGCAGAGGAGGGAGTTTTGGGGGAGCGAGCTAGTGTGCTTGACACGCCGGCTATGGACTGTAGCCGACGCACCTTCTCGCGAAAGCCATAGGCGTACTATACACCGATGGTGCTCCAAGATATTTTGTACTACATCTCACACGGTTGGTGAGAATAAACTGTGTGGGATCTACTTGATTTGAATTACAAAATGGTGCATACAAATTGGTTGAAAAATCAAATATGTGTCCTTCAGTGCATGCTTAGGTCCCATGGAAGAAATGGGAATGAATTTTTCGGGGTTTGTTTGGCCTTTTTTATACATTAACTGGGTTTTCTAGGCACTTTATGTGCATAATTCGAATTTGAACTACAAGCACATGCTCTAATGCACTAAAGTTGGTTGAAAAATCACATGTGTGTCCTTGGGTGAATTTCTAGGTCCCATGCAAGAGATGGAAATGAATTTCAAACACCAGGGCACTGTTGATTGCCGGCAAAACGTTGAGATACCTGGTATTTAAATTCTAGTAAATCCAAAACTCATCTGAAATTCATGAAACTTGGCATGCTATCATGGAGCAGCATCAACATGTCGTGGTGAAAATTTTGTCCTATTTCGGCCAGGTTTGGGTATGAGCTTCTCACAAACCAGAGCTTCTCACTACAAGCATGATGGTTTCGGTAGGGAACGTACCACCTTTGGGGACGAGACGATATCTGTTGCCTCTTATTGCATTCAAAAAATTTCTAGTGTCAACATAGAACAACAGGAGTTTTGTGTTCAATCTTGGAATTTTTTGGGGTTCATTTGGCCTTTTGTATACATTAAATGGGTTTTCTAGGTATTTTATGTGCATAATTAAAATTTGAACTACAAGCACATGCTCCAATGCACCAAAGTTGGTTGAAAAATCACATGTGTGTCCTTGGGTGAATTTCTAGGTCCCATGCAAGAGATGGGAATGAATTTCAAACACCATGGCACTGTTGATTGCCGGCAAAATGTTGAGATGCCTGGTTTTTAAATTCTAGTAAATCCAAAACTCGTCTGAAATTCATGAAACTTGGCATGCTATCCTGGAGCGGCATCAACATGCCGTGGTGAAAATTTTGTCCCACTTGGGGCAGGTTTGGGTATAAGCTTCTTACAAATAAGAGCTTCTCACAACAAGCATGATGGTTTCGATAGGGAACGTTCCACCTTTCGGGACGAGACGATATCCATTGCCTCTTATTACTTTCAAAAAAATGCTAGTGTCAACATAGAACAACAGGAGTGTTGTGTTCAATCTTGGAATTTTCCGGGGTTCGTTTCGCCTTTTTTATACATTAACTATGTTTTATAGGCATTTTATGTGCATAATTCAAATTTGAACTACAAGCACATGCTCCAATGCACCAAAGTTGGTTGAAAAATCACACGTGTGTCCTTGGGTGAATTTCTAGGTCCCATGCAAGAGATGGGAATGAAATTCAAACACCATGGCACTGTTGATTGCCGGCAAAACATTGAGATGCCTGGTTTTTAAATTATAGTAAATCCAAAACTCGTCTGAAATTCATGAAACTTGGCATGCTATCCTGGAGCAGCATCAACATGCCGTGGTGAAAATTTTGTCCCGTTTGGGGCAGGTTCGGGTATAAGCTTCTCACAAACCAGAGCTTCTCACAACAAGCATGATGGTTTCGATAAGGAAAGTACCACCTTTGGTGACGGGACGACATCCGTTGCCTCTTATTGCTTTCAAAAAAATTCTAGTGTCAACATAGAACAACAGGAGTGTTGTGTTCAACCTTGGAATTTTTAGGGGTTCATTTGGCCTTTTTATACATTAACTGGGTTTTCTAGGCATTTTATGTGCATAATTCAAATTTGAACTACAAGCACATGCTCCAATGCACTAAAGTTGGTTGAAAAATCACATGTGTGTCCTTGGGTGAGTTTCTTCGTCCCATGCACGAGATGGGAATGAAATTCAAACAACAGGGCATTGTTGATTGCTAGCAAAACATTGAGATGCCTAGTTTTGAAATTCTAATAAATCCAAAACTCGTCTGAAATTCATGAAACTTGGCATGCTATCATGGAGCGGCATCAACATGCCATGGTAAAAAAAATTGTCCCATTTGGGGCAGGTTCGGGAATAAGCTTCTCACAAACCAGAGCTTCTCACAACAAGCATGATGGTTTCGATAGGGAACGTCCCACCTTTGGGGACGAAACGATATCCATTGCCTCTTATTTCTTTCAAATATTTTCTAGTGTCAACATAGAACAACAGGAGTGTTGTGTCATTTTTTGTGATTTTTTGGGGTTCGTTTGGACATTTTATGCATTAACTGGGTTTTCTAGGCATTTTATGTGCATAATTCAAATTTGAACTACAAGCACATGCTCCAATGCACTAAGGTTGGTTGGAAAATCTAATATGTGTCCTTGGGTGAATTTCTAGGTCCCATGCAAGAGATGGGAATGAAATTCAAACACTAGGGCACTGTTGATTGCTGGCAAAACATTGAGATGCCTAGTTTTTGAATTCTAGAAAATCCAAAACTCGTCTGAAATTCATGAAACTTGGCATGCTATCATGGAGCGGAATCAACATGCCGTGTTAAAAAATTTGTCCCATTTGGGGCAGGTTCGGGTATATGCTTCTCACAAACCAGAGCTTCTCAGAACAAGCATGATGGTTTCGGTACGGAACGTCCCACCTTTGGGGACGAGACGATATCCATTGCCTATTATTGCTTTCAAAAAATTTCTCATGTCAACATAGAACAACAGGAGTTTTGTGTCAATTTTTGGGATTTTTCGGGGTTCGTTTGTACATTTTTATGCATTAACTGAGTTTTCAATGCATTTATGTGCATAATTCAAATTTGAACTACATGCACATGCTCCAGTGCATATAAATTGGTTGAAAAATCAAATATGTGTCGTTGGGTGCATGCTTAGGTCCCATGCAAGAAATGGGAATGAATTTCAAACACCAGGGCACCATTGATTGCCGGCAAAACACTGAGATGCCTCGTTTTTAAATTCTAGTAAATCCAAAACTCGTCTAAAATTCATGAAACTTGGCATGCTTTCATGGAGCGGCATCAACATGTCGTGGTAAAAAATTTGTCCCGTTTGGGGCAGGTTTGGGTATATGCTTCTCACAAACCAGAGCTTCTCACAACAAGCATCATGGTTTCGGTAGGGAACGTCCCACCTTTGGGGACGAAACGATATCCACTGCCTCTTATTGCTTCCAAAAAATTCTCGTGTCAACATAGAACAACAGGAGTGTTGTGTCAATTTTTGTGATTTTTCGGGGTTCTTTTGGACATTTTTATGCATTAACTGAGTTTTCAATGCATTTATGTGCATAGTTCAAATTAGAACTACCTGCACATGCTCCAGTGCATATAAATTGCTTGAAAAATAAAATATGTGTCCTTGGGTGCATGCTTAGGTCCCACGCAATAAATGGGAATGAATTTCAAACACCAGGGCACCGTTGATTGCCGACAAAACATTGAGATGCCTGGTTTTTAAATTCTAGTAAATCCAAAACTCGTCTGAAATTCATGAAACTTGGCATTCTATCATGGAATGGCGCCCAACATGATGTGGTATTTTTCGTGTCCATTTTGAGAGAAGGCGCACTCGAATAATGACAGCCAACAAAGGCATTTTGAAAAAATAGTTGCCACTTAATATCTCAAACGTTTGTATAATTCAAAACGTGTGCATTCTGTTAACCATTCACGTGACGCCACGTGTCTTGGTTTTAATGGCTGTAGGAGGTGCCATGCGGACATCTTCTTGACCTTGACTGAACGGGAGGCGTGCGAGCGCAGTCCGGTGCGCAGGCTGACCGAAAGGCGTGCAAGCTGTCCTCCAATGCGCAGGCTCACCGGGAAGTGGGCGAGCTTTACGCTGCGCAGCCTCACTGGGAAGCGAGCCCTTCGACTTCCATGGCCGACCGCCTTCCTCTCCATTAATGGCGCCCGAGCCGCTGTTTAATACGGGCGGCCTTACTGTTCGCCTCCCATTCCCCTCCCCCCTGCAGACCTCCACCGCCATGGCGCAGAATGATCATCTGCCACTAGTCTTCAAGTTTGGTGAAGTCGAATCCGAGCCAGAGGAGATAGAAAATAAGGAGGGATGGGGCCTCATGGACATGGCCCAGAACGAGCTGGCTGCGGCGGTTGCTACCCCCGCTCCCGTCCCAGCTCCCATCCACGCACCCACGCCAGCGACCATACCCCTAGCATTGACGGGCTGGTCGCCGAGCACTATCGCAGAGCTGGAAGCCGCGGGCGTCGGCGAGGTCTCTGCGGACCCGCGCGAGCTCGTGTACATGCCAGCGCCAGCGCCCGTGCCCGTGCGCGCCCCTCCACCCACCGCGCCGCCGGCCCCCGTGCGTTTGGCTGCATCCGCCGAGCCCGTGCGCGCCCCTCCACCCACCGCGCCGCCGGTCCCCGTGCGTTTGGCTGCACCCACCGCGCCCGTGCCCGTGCCCCCCCCCCCCTCAGCGGCATGGGACGCTCCCGTCGACCGCTACCTCTCAGCGGCTGAGGGAGTCCTGGACTAAGGGGTCCTCGGGCGTCCGGCCTGTTATCTAATGGGCTGGACTGATGGGCTGTGAAGACATGAAGGCCGAAGACTGTACCCGTGTCCGGATTGGACTCTCCTTGGCGTGGAGGGCAAGCTTGGCGACCTATTATGAAGATTCCTTCTTATGTAACCGACTCTATGTAACACAAGATTCCCCCCCCCCCGGTGTCTATATAAACTGGAGGGGTTAGTCCGGAAAGGATATATACATTACCATAGTCATATAGGCTAGACTTCTAGGGTTTAGCCATTACGATCTCGTGGTAGATCAACTGTTGTAATACTCATATTCATCAAGATCAATCAAGCAGGAAGTAGGGTATTACCTCCATAGAGAGGGCCCGAACTTGGGTAAACATCGTGTCCCCCGTCTCCTGTTACCATCGATTCTAGACGCACAGTTCGGGACCCCCTACCCGAGATCCGCCGATTTTGACACCGACATTGGTGCTTTCATTGAGATTTCCACTGTGTCGTCGACGAAAGGCTCGATGGCTCGCCTTGTCCTCAAAGACAACATCACCGCCGGGGGAGCTCTGGCCCTAGGCCAAACCCTCCGGCTGGGCGGCTTTACTATGATTGCCCGTTCGGCCATTGAGCCAACGATGACCTCTCGGGCCATCGAAAACCCCCTTCGCATCGACTCTAAGTGCTCCAAGCAGATGGATCCGGCAGAGTTTTCGTCCTTGAACGAACTCCTAGATCGCATCGCCGCTTTGGGAATCGCCACAGATTACGATCGGATCAGGCCTAAAACCGATCAAGGAGAAATCAAAACCCCACCGGTCACCCACCAGATTGCGGTAGTCGAGGAGCAGGACGGCGAGTCTTCTTCTATCTCGAAGACGGACTATGTTCGGATCGCCGATCAGGAAGAGCCGGATACTCACCTGCGAAAGGATGCGACCAGCCCTCCGGACATAGAATCGAACAACGGTCCTAAACAATCAGAAGATATTCCGGAACCCGGACTGTCAAGCCCGGAAGGTCGTCAAACTCCGGATAGTCGGTCAGGTCGGGGTTCGGATTTAATTCCACCTTCCCACCCGGACATAGACGCTCTCAGGAGCATAAAATAGCAGTCTCAGGAAACGGTCCACCACTTCTGGGCCAGATTCCTCCTTGTCAAGCACAAGATAAAATATTGCCGTGACAAAGGCGCAATATCAGCGTTTTGCAACAATTGTGCGGACGAAGGAATCCTCAACGCCATCAATCGCCGCCGCATACTGAAATTCGCTGACTTAACAACCATCGTACAAAATTACAGCGCGATGGAGAGCGCCTGGAAAATTCAGGTAGCTCGCTGGGAACCGACGGTCCCAACTCAACCCCCCCTACAGGCGAAGAGGGTGCACCCCCGTGGCACGCCCAGTCCAACAGTCAAGAAACATAAAACCGCTAAGCGGCACGGCACCGTTCTGGAGGGGTGGCTCGATGGCCCATCCAAAATACATACAGCACCAGATACCGCGGCAACCCACAGCCTTAGAGCATGTTGGATACTACGACAGGTAGCCAAGAGCGGCGAGGACATCCTTATCAAGGACGCCCCAGAACAGCATCCCCCAGAAGACGACAACTCAAGAGTATTGACGGTCTTCGAGACATTGGCTTCAAACAACAAGCGCAAAAGAGCACTTCGCGAGCTCGCCGAAGTATGCCAAATCGCCGCAATAAACCCTTGGAATGACACGGCTATAACATTTAACGCCGGTGACGAACCAAAGTACAGAACAGTCCGAGTGCCAGCCGCATTAGTCCTCAGTCCCATCGTGGATGCGTTTTGACTTACCAAGGTCCTCATGGACGGCGGCAACGGACTAAACCTTATTTATGAGGACACACTCCATAAAATGGAAATAGACAGGAGCCGCATCAAGCAAAGTAACACAACCTTCCGAGGAATTATTCCCAGTCGGGAGGCGCGGTGCGCGGGCAAAATCACACTTGACGTAGTATTCGGCACGCCAGAGAACTATCGGTCCGAAGAAATAACTTTCCAAGTGGCCCCTTTCAGCAGCGGATATCACACCCTGTTGGGGCGGGATGCTTTTTCACGCTTCCAGGCCATACCCCATTACGGGTATATGAAGCTCAAAATGCCCGGACCAAACGGTATAATCACTCTCGTCAGTGATCCGGACACAGCACTCCATGCCGAAAACAAAACCGCATCCCTGGCCCTGGAGGCGCTATCCGAAGCCCTCGCGGCCGAAGAGTTAACCGCACTACGCTCCACTGTGGATAGGGACGACGTGATTCTCGACAAACGCCCCAAATCCACCTCCTTCAAACCAGCAGAAGAAATAGTCAAATTCCAGGTCCACCCAACGGACCCCAGGAAGAGAGCATCTATCGGAGCTCAACTGAACCCAACAATTGACACCGCACTACGAGAATTCCTAGACGAAAACTGGGACATATTCGCCTGGCACCCTTCAAATATGCCAGGGATCCCACGCGAGCTGGCCGAACACATCCTCAATATATTAAAGGGATTTAAACCGGTTAAGCAAACACTACGGCGCTTTCCGAACCCAAGCGACAAGCCATGAGGGAGGAGCTGGCCAAACTCATCGAGGCCAGATTCATTAGAGAAATCAAACATCCGGACTGGCTGGCAAACCTGGTGATGGTACCAAAGAAGGACAAATCCTGGCGCCTGTGTGTCGATTTCAAAGACCTCAACAAGGCTTGCCCTAAGGATCCCTTCCCCCTCCCCCGCATTGATCAAATCATTGACGCCACCGCAGGACACGACTCACTGTGTTTCCTCGATGCATATTCCGGATACCATCAAATCAAAATGAAGGAGTCCGATCAAGCCGCAACAGCATTTTTCACCCCATATGGGCCATTTTGCTTCAACACCATGCCCTTCGGGCTCAAGAATGCCGGCGCCACATACCAACGCATGATTCAAACATGCCTAGAGAAACAGATCGGCAGAACGGTAGAAGCTTACGTCGATGACGTCGCCATCAAAACTAGGCATGTCGAAACACTAATAGACGACTTATGTCTTACATTCGACAACCTCCGGGCATATGACATTAAGCTCAACCCGGAAAAGTGTGTCTTCGGCGTCCCCGCTGGAAAACTGCTGGGCTTCATCATTTCCAATAGCGGAATCAAAGAAAATCCGGCTAAAATCCGAGCTCTGTCATAGTTGGCTACACCAACAGACCTCAAACAGGTCCAAAAACTAGCGGGATGCGTGGAAGCACTAAGACGCTTTATCTCCAGATTAGGAGAAAAGGCACTACCACTCTATCGCATCTTACGGCGCACTGATAACTTCGAATGGACAGACGCGGCGACTGCCGGACTAGAGGAAATAAAGGCCCTCCTAGCGAGCAACCCAATCCTGGCCGCACCAAACACTGGCGAGCCCATGTTGTTATACATATCGGCAACACATCAGGTGGTGAGTGCCGTGCTCGTCGTCGAACGAGAACAGGACGGACACAAATTTCTGCTCCAAAAACCAGTATACTACACATCAACTGTCCTCACACCACGCAAATCCCGGTACCCCCACTACCAAAAGGTAGCATACGCGGTCTTCATGGCATCCCGCAAGCTACGACACTACTTCCAGGAGTGTTCCATCCCGGTGGCTTCTGAGGTCCCACTCAATGACATAATAAACAACCGCGATGCCACGGGATGGATCGCCAAATGGGCCATAGAGCTACTTCCATTCGACATAACATACAAGCCACGACGAGCTATCAAATCCCAAGTACTAGCCGACTTGATCGCCGAATGGACAGAGGCCGAACTCCCTAAAGAGTACGGGGCATATTCCAATTGGGTTATGTATTTTGACGGCTCCAAAATGTTGGCAGGGCTGGGAGCGGGAGTCGTGTTAACATCCCCCACTGGAGACGTCGTCCAGTATGTACTCCAGATATTATACACAGACTCTAACAACGCAGCCGAATACGAGGCCCTACTGCATGGTCTTCGGATGGCCGTATCCATGGGCATACAACGAATGGAGGTGCGCGGGGACTCGAACCTCACCATATCTCAAATAAACGGCGACTTCGACGCAAAAGATCCAAAGATGGCAGCTTACCGTAATGTCGTATTAAAAATGTCGGCTCGGTTCGAGGGGCTTGAATTTCATCACGTCGCCCGAGAAAGTAACCAGGCGGCGGATGTCCTTGCTCGCATCGGCGCTAAGCGCGACCCCGTCCCACCCAACATCTTCCTGGAAAGGCATTTTAAGCCATCTGTGGTGTGGCAAGGGGAGGGCGGAAATAATAGCCCAGATCCGAATACAACTCCAAATCCCGAACACACCGATAGTATCGGGGGCTCAGCCACCGAAATAACACCGTCGGCCCATCTCATTATGGCAGTCATTGCTCCATGGACCGAACCTTTCTTGGCCTACATTAATAGGAAGGAGCTCCCCGAAGACCAGAATGAGGCTCGCCGCATTATCCGGTGTTCGAAGGCCTACAAGGTTCACGGCGGAGAGCTCTACAAGAAAAGTACTACCGGAGTACTTCAAATATGTATCTCCGAAGAAGAGGGGCGACAACTTTTAGCATAAATTCACGCCGGCCTCGGTGGACACCACGCCGCAGCTCGGGCCCTTGTTAGCAAGGCCTTCCGTACTGGGTTTCATTGGCCGACAGCCCGAGCAGACGCACAGGACCTCGTCCAACGTTGCGTCGGATGCCAACTCTTCGCCAACCAAAGCCACATGCCCCCAACCGCCTTGAAAACTATCCCCATCACTTGGCCTTTCACGGTCTAGGGACTAGACATGGTCGGACCCCTTAAAGGGGGAAGCCATAAGAAAAAATATCTACTGGTCATGGTGGACAAGTTCACTCAGTGGATAGAGGCTAAGCCGGTCAAAACGGCTGAGTCCGGCCAAGTGATAGAATTCATATCTGGTGTGGTGCACCGTTATGGTGTCCCACACAGCATCATCACTAACAACGACTCTAATTTCACAGCCGACGAGGTAAAAACCTGGTGCACTAATCTTGGCATTAAACTTGATTATGCCTCCGTCTACCACTCGCAAACCAACGGTCAAGTCGAACGAGTGAATGGTCTTATTATGAGCGGCATCAAACCCAGACTAGTGCGGTCTTTGAAAGAATCAGACAAGCACTGGGTTGAGGAGCTCGACTCCGTACTCTGCGGGCTGTGGACCACGCCCAACCGTACTATCGGATACACACCTTTGTTCATGGTGTATGGTGCAGAGGCTGTGTTGCCCTGCGATATTATACATGACTCACCTCGAGTGCGTATGTACAAAGAGAAAGAGGGCGAGTTGGATCGGCAGGACAGCCTAGATGCCCTGGAGGAGGAGCGCGACGTCGCCAAAGCCCATTCAGCATTTTATCAACAGCAGGCTCAAAGATATCAAAGCAGAGAAGTACGGGCCAAGACTTACAACGTTGGCGAACTCGTTCTATGCCTGCCAGAGAAGAAAAAGGACAAACTCAAGCCCAAATGGGAGGGTCCCTTCATAATTGACGAAGTTCTTACCGGAGGAGCGTACCATCTTCGCGATGCATCAGACAATCGCCTAGAGCCGAACCCCTGGAACGCGGCCAGACTCCGAAGGTTCTATGCCTAGCGCCGAACTCTTTGTTAGTCTCCTTCTCCTCTATAGTTTCCATTACTTTTTCTCTCTTTTCCACCTTTATTTCTTCGCTTTAAAGCTCTCATACGGCTCAACCGAACACCGCTGGCGTACACATTTTAATATGTGTACGTCCATTATACCTGGGGGCTTCTAGGACAGAAGCTTTTTTATTCACGGAGCATCAAGCTCTTCACATATGCATTTTCTTCCATATGTACCTTTTCTTCACCATTATATGCATCGATATGACTTAAGTTTTGGCCAAGATGGGTTGCCTGGCTCCTGTGCTTATGCCCTACATTCCCGTTAGTTCGGATAGGGCATAAAGGGAGCAACTCTGCGATTGTTACTGCCGGGTCATCCGGATGTGTACCTCAGACTGGGTGAAGCCAAAAGCTAGCGTTCTTAAGGGAATATTCGGTCGGTGAATTAAAGACGTCTTTTCATCTATTCCATTGCGAACCGCCAGAAGTTATATACACTGTGATTTTCCCATCACAATTAAGGACATGTACATTAAATGCATGCACACCCAGGGAAAGGAACCCTTAACGGAACTATTCTCTCTGGAAGATGTTTCTTATAATCTCAATGTAATATAACATAGCTAGCCGGATACAACTTGTGTATTCAAGCAACTATGACCCATACGCCTAGTTTTCCAGGCATACCCCGGCCTATTTGGCCGCGACGGTATTCGAAAACACTCAGCACCTTCGGGTCCGGAGGCTGAAGCGAAAAGGTCTGCCATGACAAATGATATACAATTCAGCTAGAGTTCCACATAATGAGGAAAGTACACAGTCACTTGGGCTCGAACACTTCCTCCTCTACACCTTCCAATAGGCAGTCTAACTTACAATCCTGTTGGGAATATTTAGCGGCCACCTCTACTTGGTCACATACTAAACTAACGGGAATTTCTTCCCCATTTGACCCAAACGGTCCAACCCGGGCCATGTGATTTGGATCCAGCTTGGTATATCACATTTTCACCATGGCCCAGGCCTCTCGTGCACCCTCTCGGCAGGCCGATATCTTCCATAGTCGGATACGCCGCCGCGCTCCCTTGAACAGCTCTACGAGCTCCTCCATACTTCCTGGAGGGGAGGCGGATGGCCATAAGGCCTTGGCAACGTTCCGCATGGCCAGTCAGGCATGCTCGTGAACTTGTGACAGTCGTTGCAGCTGATCACTTGATGATCTGGATACCTCCTCTTCAGGACGGCCTGTCAATATACCTGCAAACATGACTATATCAGTCCCATTTATCTCTGAGCTACTTCAAAAATAGTTCGGACACATACTGAAGATGCCGCCCCATAGCTTCTTGTTCTCCTTCACGGAATCGGCTAGCTGGGCTCGAACATCTTTCAACTCTTCACCCAATGTAGTGTTGGAATCCTGTAGCTTGTTTTTCTCGTCTCTGACGTGGGTCAGCACACGCTCGCCTACAGCGTGTTGCCTTTTCGCCTCTTTTTCTGCCTCTTGGGCGATCTTCAGCTTCTCTTCAAGTTGATCAAACGACCCTATTATGCGATCAGCAGCAGCATTAGCACAGTTGGTACACAATTATTGTTCCTCGGTGGAGGGGAACATTACCAGAAGACGACTTCTTGACGTTTTCCAGTTCGGAAGTAGCAGCATTTAGCTGCGCCCGGCACTGCTCCAGCTCTTGGGCTAGCAAGCCATTCTTTTCTGTAAGGACATGGTCGTACAACGATCCTTAAATCAGTTGTGCCAACTGCTTTCAGTCTCGGGGGCTATGGGCATATGGCTATCCTTTTTTGACAAAGAAAACTTACCTGCACATCCGTCAGATATTGCTTCGTGGCTCTTCTAAGCACATCTCGAGCAGCTCGGATGTATGCATCGCCCGAGCCAAAGGCATTAAATGCCTCTTCGAAGAACTTGGGGTCTCGTAAAACAGCCCTACAGCATCGATGATTCATGGCGCTCTCCACCTCCGAGTTGGTGACGGACATATTTTCCGAACCCTCGGCCGAAGGGCAGTCCGGCGTCGTTCCTACACCGGCCCCCGTCCCCCCGACTGGAGCTAAATCCTGGTTGTTCCGAGCGCGACCGGCCGGGTCCCCGGACACAGTTCGGCGAACCTTTTTCCTGTAGCCAAACAAACACACAAGTCACAGTCGGATGCCGCCGCCGAAAAGCATATTTATCCGTACCTCCTCGACAAAGGCCTGGTTGTGTCTTCACCGGTCTTGCTCTTCGAAGGCTTGCCCGGTGCAGGAGCCGATCTGTTTGGAATCGCCGAACATATCCCCTGTGGAGCACGATACAGTGTGGTGGGTGAGGCAGAATAAGAGCACTCTTTTAGAAAAAGTGTTTCTTGATTATTTACATGTGAAGCGGGAAGAAGGCCAGGGTAGTCGGCGGTGATGGCCACTTCTCTGCCGTCATAGCTTGTCTGGTAAAACACTCCCTCCGCGAGCACCACGAATATATCCGGATCCTCCTCAAATCCAAGATCAAGTTCCCGGTTGTGGTTCTCCGGCTGTGGGGCGGGACTATGAAGTCCTTCGGTGACCTTCCGCCAGTGCTGTCATAACAAACAGACTCGAGATTTATCAAAAGTAATCCGGAAGTGCAATGAGTGGAATAGAGGGGTTGAGGCTTACCCAACTGGGAGGATCATACATAGAATACCCATCTCTGTGCTTAATGCGAAGAAACTCCTCTTCCTCCCCTTTAAACAGCTCGGCCAATATTTTGGCCAGTGCGGCGGGGGTATCCGGACCCTTCCGGCCATAGCGGGAGGCGTCATCCTCTCCATTATAGTGCCACATGGGCAGCCCTCTGTATTGTAGCGGCTAAACCCCCCGCATTATGGAGGTCGCCATTACCTCGATTATTGTGAGTCCGGACTGAGCGAGCATCTTTATCTTGCTCATGAGCTGGCGAACTTCTGCGCTGTCATCCTCTTCAAGGCTCCGGGGACGCCAACTGTGGCGTTTCTTCAGCAAAACGCTCACAAATTCAGGAAGACCCTTTCGAACTGGGTCAGGAAGCATGACGTCCTCGATATAGAACCATTCGGAAGGCCATTCTTCGGGTGCCTTCCTTGGTGTGCCGGACAGATATCCGGTATCAGCGATACGCCATACTTCGACTCCGCCCACTTCAAATTTTGACCCCTCGTGATTACGCGGGACAAGACAGAACAACTTCCTCCACAGCTCGAAATGAGCCTCGATGCCCAGGAATAATTCGCATAAAAGGACATAACCCGCAATGTGCAGAATGGAGGCAGGGGTGAAGTTGTGCAGCTGGAGGCCATAGTATTCCAGAAGCCCTCGGAGGAACGAATGGATGCAAAATCCAACACCCCTTAGCAGGTAGGGGATGAAACATACTCGCTCTCCCCCGGATGGATTGGGAAAGTCCTCCGCCTGAGTCTCACCATTGAAGGAATCTAGCCCCGCTCGAACGGGAACTAGATCTGCGGGGGGGAAGAAATCCCTGCGTCTGCAACTTCGTCAATTGACTGTGGGACACTGAACACCTCTCCCACTCGCCTTTCTCTGGGCCGGAATGGGTGGAGGAGCTGGGGGCGCTAGCCATGCTGGAATGGTTTCTCCTAAACAGTTTCCGGGGATTTCCTCTGTGTGGTGCCAAATTTGAGAGTTCCACTGTGCCGTCGACGAAAGGTTCGATGGCCCCTTCAATCGTTGATAGTGACGATGTCCAAGGAGAAACCTTCCTCCCCAGATAGATTTTTGTGTTCGGCGGCTTCGTACTGCGGGCCAATCCACTTGGCCACCTGGAGCAGTTCGATAGCTACGCCCCTGGCCACTAGGTCAGATTTGGAAGCTTCAACTACGTCGCGGACATCCGTGGAGACTTGATCTTCAACGGATTTGAGAACGCAGCGATCGCTCCCCCTCGCCCCGATGAACATGACCTAAATCTGTCATCGGATCACGTCCAGGAGATGGTTCCTGTTGCTGCAACGGCCTTAGAACCAAAGCAGATCGTGCCATCCGAGGCCACAGAGTCCGCGGCGTTGGAGCCGCACACGGACTCGACACCCCGCAATATTTTCGCCCATGGAACTCCGGACTCGTTTTCGGCTATAAGTTCCGGACCGGGTACGCCTGCGGACACCGAGTTGGATCGGTTATCAATCATCGAGTTCAGCGCCGCAGATGTCTTCCAACACTCGCCCTTTGGCGATGTGCTGAATTCGTTGAAAAACCTGTTCCCGATGGGGGACTCACGGTCGAACTATGTCCGGTTCGATCTAGAGGCTGATAATGGAGAATTTTGCTTCCCACCCGCCACCCACTTCATAGCCACTGTCGAGGACTTAACCGACATGCCCGCTTCTGGCTCCGAAGACATTGACGGTATAGACGACGATGCCGACAAGGAGCAAGGCCAAGACCCGCCAGTCATCAGGCATGGGACGGCCACCCCCTCATATGACGTGTACATGATCGATACACTTAAAAAGTCTCACAGCAATGACAAGGGAGATCCAATTGAGAATAAAACTCCTGAGACACAGGCTAAGTTCCGGCGCCCCAAACGCCGCTCCAAGTCACGCCGCAGCAACAATGGCACTGGAGAAAATAGTACTCCGGACGGCGTCGAAAGCAATGAAGACCCTGTGGGAGCAATATCCGAGCAGGAGAAATAGGAAAACGGGCAAGCCAGCCCCGACGAACAGGCCCTGCCCAGCGACGGTTCGGAGGACGACAACTACCTTCCGCTCTCCGAAGATGAGGTAAGCCTCGGCGACGAACATTTCATCATACTCGAAGAGCCCCTCGAGCAGGAGCGCTTCAAGCGCAGGCTGATAGCTACGGCAAAGAGCCGGAAAAAGAAGCAGCAGCAGCTTCAGGCTGACCAAGACCTACTCAACGACAAATGGACCGAAGTCCTGGTCGCCGAAGAATATGGCCTTAGTGGCCTAGCCAAAAGCCATCCAAAGCACAGATTGCTATACCAGTCCGATGACGGGGCGTTGGGGCCCATACCATCGTCACACAATGCGACAGGTCGCCGACAACTCTGTCCGGATAAGAAGGCAACTCAAGCCGAAAACCAGACCGCACCACCTCGCCGTAAAGGCAAGAACAACGCAGGTCACGACTACCCAGATGACCTGCAGTGGGACTCGGACAATAGAGAAAGACATGCAAGACCGATCTATGGATCGCGAAAGCATGCTTCGACATGCGACGATGGCTACCTATTCGGACGTGTCAAACCTCGCCACGCCCGAGCCGAAAACCGCAAAGGGACTCCTTCGGAGTTATGTCGTAGTGTGGCCCAACATAGAGGCGCCGCACACCCGCTTTGCTTCACTGATGAAGTAATGGATCATGAATTCCCCGAAGAATTCAAACCCGTCAATATTGAATCGTACGACGGGACAACCGATCCCGCGGTATGGATAGAAGATTCCATCCTCCACATCCATATGGCCCGTGGGGACGACCTCCATGCCATTAAATACCTTCCAGTAAAACTAAAAGGGTCAGCTCGGTACTGGTTAAACAGCCTGCCTAAAAATTCCATAGGCAGCTAGGAGGACTCGGAAGAGGCTTTCCTTGATAACTTCCGAGGAACATATGTCCGGCCACCAGATGCCGATGACCTAAGTCACATTGTCCAGCAGCCCGGAGAATCAGCCACGGAGCTCTGGACTCGGTTCTTAGTCAAAAAGAACCAAATCGTCGACTGTCCGGATGCGGAAGCCCTTGCGGCGTTTAGACACAGTGTCCGGGACGAATGGCTGGCACGCCACCTCGGCCAAGAAGGACCTAAATCCATGACAGCCATCACTGCTCTGATGACCCGCTTTTGCGCGGGAGAAGACAGTTGGCTCGCTCGTAGAAGCAATAGCGCCAGCAACCCGGGAACCTCCGAAATCTGAGACGGCAACGGAAAGCCACGACGAAGCAAAAACAACAGTCGCAACGACAATGAAAGATCATGCGACACAGCGGTCAACGCCAGATTCAGCAACCCCAAGCCCGGTCAGTGGAAGAAGCCATTCAAGGCGAATCGAGATGAACCATCCAACCAGGACAGAATATTGGACCGACCCTGCCAGATTCATGGCCACCCCGATAAACCAGCTAATCATACCAACAGAAACTGCTGGGTCTTTAAACAGGCCGGCAAGCTCAACGCTAAACACAGGGGGAGGAGGCCGCCAGGCGACAGGGATGACGGAAAGGTTCACCAACGAAACACTGGGGGTCAGAAGCAATCTCCACCGAGGATCAACTACTCCCAGAACGGAAATAGCAACCCGGCTTCTGCCGCCCACTCCGTACACCTACAAAATTTGTACCGCGCATACATCATTATGCACTCAAGATACCATGGGCATTGGCGGAAGCACAATACGGACAAGCCTGCAAGCACTCCAGTAACATTTTTTATTTTTTTTCCTTTTTATTTTTTTCTTCCTTCGCTATCCTTTAAAAACAGGTGACGAATAGGATAAGCATCTGAAACTGGCTCTATCGGAGTCCGGATCCGTATACTCACCTAAGGGGCTATTTCCATCAAGGATTCCCCCACCGAGGACTGGCGGTGCAGATGTGCGACAGGAGGTCCAAAATAACTTTTTGTAGACCGCACTCTCTATATCTTGAGCCTGTACTATGCTTGTTCCTCCGCCTCCAACCCCGAGCATGTCAAATAGCTGGGAGGATGGCTTATATATATATCATAAGTAATCATTGGCATATCGCTCAGTTCCCAGTAAACAATATCCGAACTAATCATCTGTAGTGTTTCTCCAACAAATATGGCTCCTACGGTTATTTCACAGAAATACCTTGGCATAACCTGCCAGGGGCTCGGTGTGGGAACAAATGAGTTGCCATCAAAAGTCCGAACAGCTCTATAGCATACTTCGGCGTCAAGTTTGGCCTTATATGCATCAGCTCCGAATCCTTGTCTTGGGTCAATAGTTGGGTTGCCCGGCTCCTGTTCTTGCTACCCTACATTCCGCTCTATCGGCTAGGGTAGTAAAGGGAGAACTACTACGATTGTGCCTGGTCTAAACCGGACGAGCACCTCAGAAGAGAAAGCCGAAAACTGACTGTCATGATGCGGCGAGAGCTGGTCAACCACTTGATGACTTCTTGGAATTTTTCGCGATTCTCCGTGTCACACAAGGGATCTTTTTCAGATCAAATATGTAAGGCACCATGCGCCGCATACATACTAGGGGCTATGTCGTAGCCCCACAATAAAACTCCTGTGGCTAAGTGAAAGCGTTAACGCCCTATAGTATGATTGCCTGTTCGCCGCATTATCACCTCCTTGATGGACCAAGACGTTGGATAAAGAGTGATTAAATGCCTTTCCGAACACCCCCGTACTTCCTACGAGGGGGCTGAAGCCGACGACTGGAAAACTTTCAGATTGTATCAAAATGGCCGCACAAGAGGGATTCAAGCTTTCAAGCAAAATATAAATAGATTAACTATAAAATTGTCTTTTACAATTTTCATACACCTCACTCGAACATTATGTCTTTCGAGCACTGACCCTCTATAAAGCGGGCGGCCTCTAGGACGTCTTCAAAATAATGCTCTGGTTCCGGTCGGTCCTTGCCTTTGGGTGGACTCCTCGTTGCAACATCGATGGCCCTCATCTTCCCCCAGAATGTTTTGACTCGGGCAAAAGCCATCTGTGCACCCTCAATGCAC
This sequence comes from Aegilops tauschii subsp. strangulata, assembly GCF_002575655.3. Taxonomy (NCBI): domain Eukaryota; kingdom Viridiplantae; phylum Streptophyta; class Magnoliopsida; order Poales; family Poaceae; genus Aegilops; species Aegilops tauschii. The sequence goes on from NC_053036.3 coordinate 154,590,875, forward strand.
GCTGATCGCTTCACAGCATCGATACGCGGCACCGCATCAACCAGCCTCTGCACCAAACCGAAATAGCTATTCGGAACAGGCTCGGTTGGCCACAACCGGATTACGACATCCTTCATGGCAGCGCCGGATATCCTATGAAGTTCGGCCCATTGGGACATCTGTTCATTGAGCAACAGAGGGCGCTTTGATGCGCCAAATTGCGACCAAAAAAGCTTCTCCGTGGCATATCCATCTCGCGCTTGGTAATACTGCACCGCATCGGTAGAACTCTTCGGCAAGTCCAAGAACTCGTCCAGAGAACTCCATACTTGGTTAAGCTGGGCATAGTTCGGGTCACCGAACTTAGTTTGCAGCAGAAAGGGCTTTCCAGCCGCAATCTCCCTCGCCTGTTGAACCTCCTCACGGGCTGCTCTGGATTCCGACCACGCTGCTCTAGCCCCTTGTAAGGCCTTGTCCAGATCAGCCGTTAAGGCTTTACTCTCCTCCAGAAATTCACAACGGCCGGTAGCATTCTCAAGTTCGAGCGCCATCGTGGATATATTCTCCTCATTTGGGCGCCGTGCAGCTTGTTCGGCTTTTAATTTAGCCGATGCCTTTTCGGCAGCAGCATTGCTACGACGGGCCTGCTCCTTGGCCCAGGCCAGCTCCGCTCGAAGAACTTCAACTGCGGCAGCACCATCTGCAGCCATGCATACTCCAGCATCTAAATCTCAGCATCATGCTTATACCACAAAAAATGTATGAGGATTGCCCCGAATACATACCTTGCGACTCATCAAGACGCATATTGATCAAAGCAAGATCATCCCCTGCCACATCAAGCTTCCGCTGCAACTCGGCAATTTCCATAGTCCGGGAAGCGGCCAAGGGGGAAGCGGCCTGTGTTCAAAGTTGATCAGGTTAGTCCTCAAACGATCCTTTTCGATCCTCCGTTTTGCTTCCCAGTGGAAGCCAACCCGAGTATCAGGGGCTACTACCTATACATAGGCGCATCTTTGCAAATAAAACAAAGCCGAAAAAATTATGTCACAAACCTCGAAGCCCTTAAGTAGGCTCATGAAGGCTTCATTTAATCCGCTCTTCGCGGACGAAATCTTTTCGATCACTGTACCCATCAAGGTACGTTGTTCCCTCGAGACATATGCTTTCCGCAACATGTCCCGCAACATATCCGGAGTCCCCGGGTCTCCGGAAGCTGCTCCAAGAGCACAATCATCCTTTGAAGGAATTTGTTCACCCGTCTCCAAAATCACTGTCGGCTGTGAACCGGAGAGTCCGGGGCCTTTGTTTTCATCAGCCCCGGAATCCCGGATGGTCGGAGGCCCACCTTTGGGTACTGCCTCTTTTGTCCCCTGGTCTAAAGGGACCCTCCGTGATGACACTTTCGAGTCATCCGCCTTATTGGGCGAGGAGGTTGGAGGAGGCGTCTCTCTCTCCATCATCTCTGGGAGGAGACTCCCCGAAGAAGAGGATCGCCCAGAAAAATTCGGTGTCGACCTGTAAAAATGCATAAATGCGTTACGTATATCTTCGTTAACAACAACGGAGTGGGACACTATCAAAGTACTCCGAATTCTCTTACGGTTTGGCCGAGGGCTTGTCCCCTTGTTGGAGCTATTCAACGGCGTCGCTTTCCGAACACAAGCCGCTCGACGGTGTTATCTTGCCCTTTTTGAAAGACCGCCCCTCCCAATCTTCGGAGGCGGCCCTTTTCCTCCTGCTTGGAGAATGGGTCCTTTTCCGCCTCCGTCTTCGGGCAAGGAAAGGTCAATTTCTTCGGACTCAGTGTCTGACTTATCTCCGGAACCAAGGTCATCTTGGGTCTTCTCGCCCTCCCCTGCTGGGGCCTGGTATGGCGCCGAGGCCAGCATCCTTGTTAACACGGGAGTAGCTGAGTCTTCGGGAAGGGGAGCCGGACACCTAATCCGTTCCACCTTCTTTATCCAGCCCTGAAAAAGGATGATATTGTTGGTATCTTGCCACTGGGTATCTGACTATAAGGTATTCGGTAAACGGGTACTTACCGGGGTGTCCGGATGGTTACAGTCTAGGCCGACATCTTCGGTGGTGTCCGGCCATTGCCTTCGTTTCCCGAAGAATAATCTCCACATTCCTTCATGCGTAGTGCCGAAGAAGTGCTGAAGAGTCTGCGGCCCCCCTGGATTGAACTCCCACAGGCAGAGGGGCCGTCACTGGCACAGCAGGGTCCGACAAACTAGCATTACTTGAACGACATTGGTTATGTTGATGTCTTTTTCAATGAGGCTTTGGATGCGACTTTGCAGAGTTCGCACATCATTCGTTGATCCCCAATCCAGCCCCTTGTTAATCCATGATGCAAGCTGAACTGGGGGGCTGGGTCGGAATGCGGGCACAGTCGCCCACCTGGAGCCGCGGGGCTCGGTGATATAGAACCACCCCTGCTGCCACAAATCGGAAGATTTGGCGGGGGATCCTTTCAGCCAAACGGCGCTAGCAAGCTTGCTCAATGTAGCACCGCCGCACTCGGCCTGCTCCCCCTCTACCACTCGCAGCTTCACATTGAAGGTCTTAAGCCGCAAGCCGAAGTGCCGAGAGTTCGGAGGAAGGCTTCGCACGTGACGATAAACGCCAAGATAAGAAGAATAGAGTCTGGGGCCAAATCGTGGAAATCTAGCCCGTAATAGAACATGGGCCCTCGGCCGAAGGGGTTAAGAGCAAACCCCAACCCGCGGAGGAAGTGGGACACGAACACGACCCTCTCGTCGGATCTGGGGGTGGGAATAACCTGCCCCTCGGCAGGAAGCCGATGATGGATTTCAGCGGTCAGGTACCTCGCTGCCCGAAGCTTTGCAATATCTTCCTCCGTGACACAAGAAGCTACCCACCAGCCTTGACGGCTGGATCCGGACATGATTGGGGCTTATGGCGACCGGAACTGTGGTGTTGGAACTCGGGGGAGCGGGGGCTGAGGAAGAGGCGAGCATGGAAGAAAAAGATGGGTCTGTACCCCTATATAAAGGCTGCGCATATCAAACGTCTCCTCTTAGGCCTCAAAAACTTGCTTGTTTCCAAGGAGTTGTACCCAAGCGACGGTTGGGTTACCCACGTCCGGGTTGACAGAAATCCCTTAAAAAGGGAGGCACGATCTCCGCTTGGATAAGACGCGCCAATAAGACCATGTCTTGGGACGTGGGGGCGACGGGCCGGCTAAAACGGTTCGCAAATAATGGTCCAGCACGCGTGATGTCATATTACCAAAAGGTCGTCGGTGGATTGAACTCGTGAAATATTATATATCCTCTCCAGTTGTGTATACAAGTCCGGATACAATCATCACATCTAAAGATCAACTGGGAGTTCGGAAAGGGGAACCCGCCTTGCTATGTCGAAGACAATCTGCGCACCGGACTCCTAGTCATTGAAGCCAGGTTCAGGGGCTACTGAGGGATTCCTGGACTAAGGGGTCCTCGGGCGTCCGGCCTGTTATCCATGGGCCGGGTTGATGGGCTGTGAAGACATGAAGGCCGAAGAATGTACCCGCGTCCGGATTGGACTCTACTTGGCGTGGAAGGCAAGCTTGGCAACCGACTATGTAGATTCCTTCTTATGTAACTGACTCTATGTAACCCTAGATTCCCCCCCCCCCCGGTGTCTATATAAAACGGAGGGGTTAGTCCGGAACATATATACATTACCATAGTCATATAGGCTAGACTTCTAGGGTTTAGCCATTACGATCTCGTGGTAGATCAACTCTTGTAATACTCGTATTCATCAAGATCAATCAAGCAGGAAGTAGGGTATTACCTCCATAGAGAGGGCCTGAACCTGGGTAAACATCGTGTCCCCCGTCTCCTGTTACCATCGATCCTAGACGCACAGTTCGGGACCCCCTACCCGAGATCCGCCAGTTTTGACACCGACATTGGTGCTTTCATTGAGAGTTCCACTGTGTCGTCGATGAAAGGTTCGATGGCGCCTTCAATCGTCCATAGTGACGCTGTCCAAGGAGAAACCTTCCTCCCCGGATAGATTTTTGTGTTCGGTGGCTTCGTACTGTGGGCCAATTCGCTTGGCCATCTGGAGCAGATCGATAGCTACGCCCCTGGCCACCAGGTCAGATTTGGAAGCTTGAACTACGTCGCGGACATCCGTGGAGACTTGATCTTCAACGGATTTGAGACCGCAGCGATCGCTCCCCCTCGCCCCGATGAACATGACCTAAATTTGTCATCGGATCACGTCCAGGAGATGGTTCCTATTGCTGCAACGGCCTTAGAACCAAAGCAGATCGTGCCATCCGAGGCCACAGAGTCCGCGGCATTGGAGCCGCACACGGACTCGACACCCCGCAATATTTTCGCCCATGGAACTCCGGAGTCGTTTCCGGCTATAAGTTTCGGACCGGGTACGCCTGCGGACACCGAGTTGGATCGGTTATCAATCATCGAGTTCAGCGCCGCAGATGTCTTCCAACACTCGCCCTTTGGCGATGTGCTGAATTCATTGAAAACCTGTCCCCGATGGGGGACTCACGGCCGAACTATGTCCGGTTTGAGCTAGAGGCTGATAATGGAGAGTTTTGCTTCCCACCCGCCACCCACTTCATAGCCACTGTCGAGGACTTAACCGACATGCCCGCTTCTGGCTCCGAAGACATTGACGGGATAGACAACGATGCCGACAAGGAGCAAGGCCAAGACCCGCCAGTCATCAGGCATGGGACGGCCACCCCCTCATATGACGTGTACATGATCAATACACTTAAAAAGTCTCACGACAATGACAAGGGAGATCCAATTGAGAATAAAACTCCTAAGACACAGGCTAATTTCCGGCGCCCGAAACGCCGCTCCAAGTCACGGCGCCGAAAACAATGAAGACCCTGTGGGAGCAATATCCGAGCAGGAGGAACGGGAAAACGGGCAAGCCAGCCCCGACGAACAGGCCCTGCCCAGCGACGGTTCAGAGGACGAAAACTACCTTCCGCTCTCCGAAGATGAGGTAAGCCTCGGCGACGAAGACTTCATTGTACCCGAAGAGCCCCTCGAGCAGGAGCGCTTCAAGCGCAGGCTGGTAGCTACAGCAAAGAGCATGAAAAAGAAGCAGTAGCAGCTTCAAGCTGACCAGACCTACTCAACGACAGATGGACCAAAGTCCTGGTCGCCGAAGACTACGGCCTTAGTGGCCTAGCCAAAAGCCACCCAAAGCACAGATTGCTATACCAGTCCGATGACGGGGCGTTGGGGCCCATACCATCGTCACACAATGCGACAGGTCGTCGACAACTCTGTCCGGATAAGAAGGCAACTCAAGCCGAACACCAGACCGCCCCACCTCGCCGTAAAGGCAAGAACAACACAGGTCACGCGCCAGCGGCGCCAGTTGCCGTCCTCCCGCGCCCCGCCCGTCGATCGCGCGACGACATGATGTTTGATTTACAAGTGAAGAACATTTTGTGATGCCTTGAAGACTTCAACAACGGCATCCCGGAGGACGACAACGACAACGACGGCACGGCACGCTGCCTCCGCCGCCGCCAGAAATAGTTTTTTTGCGGTTTAATATTGTATCTCGAATTCTCGATCATATGAATAGAAATTCGTAGTGTGACTGAATGAAAGATATGGTTTGAACGAACTTGTGTTTTCTCTCTTAATGTACAGACTTTTCAAACGATTTTCTTTTGAAAAAAACGTCAATGGTTTTTAAATATAAATCACTCATCGCAAACGTTTTAGTTAGAACACCCGTATGCAAACCGACAGCTTCCCCAGCAAGCCAAGGGAAAATGTGCCGAGCAGGATTTCTGCATCCCTTCAACGCAAACGGTTGTTTTGCATGACCCGTGTGCAACCACGTACAAACAATTGGGTAAGATTTGCATATCTGTCATTTTGGGTATGTTGCCATTTCTCAAACTGGAAAGATTGACATATGTTTATCTAGTAACACTGCCATTTGTCAACCATGTAACACTGCGATTTGTCAAAATATGCAGCTACAAATCACTAGCACTATCTAATTTTTGCAACTAAAATCACTAGCACTGTTCATATGGACACCACTAGCAGGCGTGAGTTCGTGGACGCATATGCAAATGTACCATTGATTACATACAACAAGTCATCAACCCACAACGACAACGAGGATACACGTTGGATTATAGATCATTTCCAACAAAACATTATAGTAAAGTTTTCCTCACACAACAAATAACAAAGCGATGAAATGAACTTCAGCTCAACCACTCGTCAGCGCTGGAAACGCTTGCTTTGAACCAGAAGTGATTCTCTGGGAAGGGCCAGCTACTGTCAATCTCGAGACCAACGCAGGACTGATCATCCATGCTGAAGCGGCCTATTTCAATACCCATATTGGGACGGTAGGGAAGCATAGTAATGTCCGAGGTATAGATACAGTTGCTTCTCATAAATGGTAGTAATGTTGTGTCAACAGCAGCTGGATCGCCTTCCACCGTCATTGGATAGTTTTGTCCAAGGAAGAGCGAGTTTCCTCCAAGACTTTCAATACTGAACCAGGGAGAAGGTGTTGGCGCTAGTACACCAGTATCCATCCTGAATACCCTACAAAGGATGTTGGAATAGGTCCGGAGAGTGCGACCATACGAGACAACACCTGCTTCCTTAGTAACATCAGCAGTGCCCCGTATACAGACAAGAAGAGGTGATCCATCGGAATAAGTTGACAGGCGCCATTGAGTATATGGGTCCTGCTCGTCCTCATGCTCGTGAATAAAATTTTCAAGTATAGGTGGTGGAATGTTCACAGGACCATGGAAACACAAGAAGGTTAATTAGTAAAGGGAAACTAGCTAACCCGCATGCATGTGGATGAAACAATTATAATTACAGTGGAAGACAAACGTACCGAAATCATGAGGATTCCATGCAAAAACAGTGCCACGAGTGGTAGCAGCAAACACAAGACCCTCGTATTGAATTGCATCACAGTACTCATCCGTGTATAGAAACTGATTTTTGAGCAATATCCATCCAGTCGAACCATGAAGGACGGCAACAAGCTTATCGAAGATAGCGACAACATAAGCATTCCTATAACCCCAAGAGCAGTTGGGAACTCTACAAATTGCTATCTTCCGTAGACGATAGTCATCATGATCGTATTTGAACTCACGTAGAATACCAGTGTACTCAACCTCTGGGCAGTCGTCTAAGATTTTTCAAAGTGGAACCCGGTGACGAGTGTACACATTCACAAGTTCCCACTCGCAGTTGTACCCAATATAAACAACCCAATCTCCGTTTGCGCCTGCCCAAGCCTTGCCCTCAAGCGATGGCATCTTAACATCATACGTATCATTATCAAGCGGCATCAACTTACATAAGGCGATGCTTCCCTCGCCCCCACGCCAGTCAGTAGGGTCACGGCGAAGAAGATAGGGGAGATAAAACCGCTCCAGAACCCTTGGGTTCCTTGTAATGATGTTATTAGTTGAGTCGAGAATGGTCTTGAACGAACCTGCCATGCGAGGCGAGGTGATGACGTCGCACCGATCAATGAGTTCCTCCACCGCGTCATCACTCAGATCGGGGCAAGAATAACGGGGTCATTTCCGGCTTGTTCCCTCCATGGAGAAGACGATCAAACAATGGCAGAAGGAAGGGTGAAGGCAAATGGAGGAGAGAGGAAGAGCTAGCGTGCGATGACAGTTCCAAATCGAGAGGGAAAGGCGAAGAGTCGGTGGACGGTTGCCACGGTACACGAAGAGGCGCCTGGGGAGCGAACGGTTGCCATAAAGGTCACACACTGACGACAAGGGCCGAGTGAACCACATGCAATCCCATCGCACAACACACACGTCTTGTTAAGTTGAACCGTTTATGTACTCTTGTGTCAACGCAAACAGTTCATCCGAGTGAACCGCATGTCGTATATCCCACACACCTTGATCTGGCTGGATAGCACACTAAGTGGTCCTCCAGTATTCGGGAGTTGCATAATCTCATAGTCATAGGAACATGTATAAGTCATGAAGAAAGAAATAGCAACAAACTAAACGATCATCGTGCTAAGCTAACGGATGGGTCTTGTCAATCACATCATTCTCTAATGATGTGATCCCGTTAATCAAATGACAACTCATGTCTATGGCTAGGAAACTTAACCATCTTTGATTAACGAGCTAGTCAAGTAGAGGCATACTAGTGACACTATTTGTCTATGTATTCACACATGTACTAAGTTTCCGGTTAATACAATTCTATCATGAATAATAAACATTTATCATGATATAAGGAAATATAAATAACAAATTTATTATTGCCTCTAGGGCATATTTCCTTTAGCAAGGCCCCGTGCCTGTGAAGGTCTCCGCTCGTGACACTCTCACGTAATAATGAGTTGGGGATGTACACGCCCCGGAGTCTCCTGAGTGCCGCCCGCTGGCCTCACGGGGGCTCCCACCCACGTCTTAGTGGCAGCACTTAGCTCCGTGCTGGTGAGAAGACTAGTCTAGGTGCCGGACTTGGCTGTTCTTTTGCTTGCTTTCTGTAGCTGGTTTGCAACTTCTTGAATGAAATTTGGAGTTTTCGCGTTTTTTGTTCGCCAGAGTTGGAATTTTTCTCCTCTTGCTTCGCTCGCCTCTCCTGTCTTGTCCCAGGAAGAGCGGCAGTTTCTCGTCGCTCCTCCTCGCGTGTCCCGTGCGCATGGGCTAGGCAGGTGTGTATGTTTGGGCTCGCCCGCACCGCAAACACACGTCGCCGAAGCCTCGTTGCCCTAGAGCTTTGGCATCCTTAATCCTCGCGAGACGCTCTCGAATGAGCTCATGGGCGTGCGCACCCACTTAAGTCCGTGCCTCCGGGCAGTGCGACGCGGTGTACTAGCCACAACCAACCCACTCCCGGGGGCTCGCGTGAGGAAGGACGAGACGCACTGTCAAGATTTCTAATAACTCTGCAGTTGTACAATGTCTCCTGAGGCCCGACGACTCCTGAGTCGTTAAGAAGGGAACTTCGCCAGATGCTGCTGGAAAGGCGCGCCCTCGCAAAGCGGGAAACTACAGCAAGCATATCAAGCTAAGTTACCCTAACCGCACCTAGTCGGCACATGGGTATCACAGCACAATATCAAAATAATAAACATAGCATAGTGGCATAAGTGCCATGGTTCATTACACACCCAGGCGGTGTCCTGTACTTTTTTCAAATGTAGGAGAAAGGAAAGGTTAAACAAAAGTGGGCCACACGGCTGCGGCAGCTCCAGCGGTGTTTCGAGCTCAGTCCGAGTCTTCCTCCCGCTTCACCGGAGCACGACGGCAAGACGGCTCATGGCCTTCCCCGATCTGAGCCCGGCGGTGGGGTGGTTGGTCATGGCCGCCGCTGCTGGTGCTCTCGCCGGAGGAGGAGCCGCCGCTGCTGGAGGAGGTAGCCAGACGACCAGGTGGGGCAACCTACTCCCCTGGCCACACCCCCTACCCATGTGGGGCCGTGGTGGCTTGCCTCCCGATTCCCTATGGCCATAAATTTCCATTTACCCTATAAAAACACAAAAAATTCTCGGGCTTTCTGCTGCCATTTGCGATGTGAAACTTAGGCGGAGCACTTGCTCTCCAGTGGAGCGATTCTATTGGGGAAACTTCCCTTCGAGAGGGGGAAATAGAAGACTTCATCATCATTAACACTCCATTCAACGTGGGGATCGTCATCTTCGTCGGCACCATCTCATCTCCAAACCCTAGTTTATCTCTTGTATTCAACTTTTGTATCAAACCTCAGATTGGTACCTGGCATGCTAGTAGTGTTGATTACATATTGTAGTTAATGCTTGTTGGTTTAATTGGTGGAAGATTGTTATGTTCAAGATCATGATCAATACGATGAGTTTGATTAGTTCCATTAGTTCTTGAAGACATGAGAAAAGTCTTATTACTAGTAATCATGTGAAGTTGATGCCTGCTCATGTTTTGATATTATGTTCTGGGGAAAGAAGTGGGAGGAGGAGAGGACGGAGCGAGACAGGCGGTGGCCAAGATGACGGAGAGGTTCAAGGACATCTTGAAGATGGAGGAGGCATACGTGAAGCGCTCCGACACCAAAGAGGGAAAAAGGCGGAGAGGTTTAACATGTTGATGGCGGCGACCGACAAGAAGCTCAAAATCAAAGAGAAGAAGGTCATGTTCAAAGATAAGAAGGTTGAGATTGCACCGCTTAGGAGGACATGAAAAAGTTGACCTTGAAGATGGAGGATTTAGATGATGACGCAAGGATGATCCTGCAAGCCGTCCATTTCAATATGTTAAAGAGGCAGAAGGAAGAGTTGGAGGCGGCGACGGACAAGGAGGATACCAAGATGGCGGAGGAGGCAAAGGTGGCGACGATAGACTAAGCGTGGAGGCTCGGATTGCCGGTCCGGCAAGGTAGAAAATCCAGTTTTCTCATGGACTAACATTCTTCTGTGATCAGGCATGTAAAAACTATGCACTCCTTTTAGGTTGTGATTTGGGGTTGATGTGATCCTGCGCTGGTGTCATCCGGCACGCACTATGCGATCGGACAGATTTCAATATCAAATTGATTGTACTAGTGGACATTTAGGGGATAGAGTTGGACCGGCTCCCAAATCCACGTCCGCTGACTGGTCCCCCCTGTCCACGGACGGATGCGGTGTCCAATTTGGGGTCGGCAATGGAGAGGCCCTTAGTGCTAGCAAAAATGATATAAGTTGAGAGATTTGCTCCTGCGTTAAATCCTCCCTAGCAGAGCCTTCTTAAGGGCATCTCCAAAGCCGACCCTGAAACCGTCTGGACTGCTACTTGTGAGCTGCGTTGGGATTTTCACCGAAGAGGAAGGGTGAAGCAATATAGTAGCGGATAGTATTTCCCTCAGTAGAGAACCAAGGTTATCAAACCAATAGGAGATTCACACAAACGAGTGTTGATGATACCTACACACAAGAGCAAATACTTGCACCCAACGCGGGCAAGAGGGTTGTCGATCCCCCTTGTACTCGTTAATTGCAAGGATCAAATCTGATAATAGTAGATATATAAATTGCAAAGTAAAATAAAAGTAAATAAATTGCAGCAAGGTATTTAGGGTTTTAGTAATATGATTAAAATAGATCCGGGGGCCATAGTTTTCACTAGAGGCATCTCTCTGAAGAACATAGCATATGGTGGGTAGACAAATTACTATTGGGCAATTGATAGAAAAGTGCATAGTTATGACGTTATTCATGGCATGGTCATGTACATAGATTTTACGTCCGTGACAAGTGGACCGAAACGATTATGTATCTACTAATATTACCCCACTTCGAGAGCGCTTCTATGCTTGCCTCTCTAGGTATTGAGTCCATAACAAACAGAGCAATGCATGAGGTATGATGACATAATGTAGACAGAATAAAACTAAGCAATATGATTGAACCCCATCGTTTCCCCTTAGTAGCAACAATACAAATGCGTGCCTCGCTACCCCTTCTGTCACGGGGTGAGGACAACGCAAGATTGAACCTACTACCATGCACCACTCCCACTGAAGATCTAATCATCAAGTTGGCCAAAGAAAACTCATAGTTCGGAAAGCATTACATAGTTCTAACAATCATACATAATAAAGTTCAGAAAAGACTCAATTACTTTTAATGAATAATATGATCATAAACCCACAATTCATCGGATCCCAACAAACACACCGCGAAAGAAGATTACATCGAATAGAACTCCAAGGAGAATATTGTATTGAAGATCAGAGAGAGAGTGTGTGTGTGTGAGAGAGAGTGTGAGAGAGAGAGAGAGAGATCTTGCTAATCACTATGGACCCGTAGGTCTATGGGGAACTACTCACACATCATCGGAGGTGTAACAAGGTTGATCTAGAAGCCTTTCGTGATGGATTCCCCCTCAGGCAGAGTACCGACGGAGGCCCCCGTATGGGATCGCGGAAGAACAAAGGCTTGCGGTGGCGGAATAATTGTTTCGGTTCTGCTCTACTGGTTTTGGGATTTTAGGAAATTTATAGAAGTGGAATTAGGTCAAACGGAGCTACGAGGGTCCCATAAGCTCAGGTGGCGCCCCCTGGGGGCGTGTAGTGAGCTTGTGGATCTCATATATCTTCTGGCCTCCTCCTGACGCTTCCTGGGTCCCTTCTTGTCTAGAAAAAATCATCGTAAACTTTCATCACGTTTGGACTTCTTTTGGTATTGTTTTTTTGCGAAACAATAAAATAGGCAAAAACAGGAACTGGCACTCGGCACTAGGTTAATAGCTTAGTTGCCAAAAATGATATGAAATTATAATAGCATGAAGCTATCAAAATATTATAGATACGTTGGAGACGTATCACCGTGCGGTCCGGATGTGTTTTGCCATCCAACACAGGCTTGTATCAGTCCGCCGACTGGTCTAGACATGATTTTTCCAGCAAATCAGAAGCAAACTAGGAGAGGTGGCTTTGTGGGCGTCCGGACCGATGCCACACTCGCTTCTGACTGCCCTGGCCCACTCAAAAAACCCTCCCTCGCCCGCGCCCCTTTCCGCCCAAAGCGGTCAGTGCCGTTCCATAGCACCAGTGCCGCATTCATGCCGGATCAGAGCGACACGCCCTCTCACTGGCGCTTCGACATTGAAGAGGCATGTCGGCCGAGGGCGCTGCCCACGTCATTCCGGTGCAAACGACTCCTCTGCATTCAAATGATAGCACCTTGTTCTATCTCCTCCATTAAACATGTGTGGTTGTCACAGAACCTACTACGGTGCCACCAGTTTGTCCATCTGTTGCCCACCATCAACCACCCATAGCTTTCCCTGCCATCCTTCAGCTATTTAAACTCTAGCCCCAACCATAGCCGCATCCATCCTCCTCCGCTCCCTTTCTCCTCTCTGCACCATGCCCGCCATGGCCTCCCCGAGCTCCAAAACCATTTGGGATAGCCTCTCATCCGAGAAGAAGACAGAGATGCCATTGTTGCCGGCTGGCAGACCAGCAGGCAGACAAAATCCAGCGCTACGGATGTCCTAATGGGGGACGCGGTCGATGATGAGCAAGCACCACCCTTCATGCCGCATCACCATGGGAGAGGCACGTGCTCACTACACCAAAATGGTGTTGGCTTAGTGGGCCGCCTTATTCCGGTAGGCGTAGGCTGACCAGGGGTACAACCTCCGCCTTCTCGACGAGCAGTGGCACACGGAGGAGCAACTCACCGCCGACACGGCGATCGCACAGGACATGGAGGTGGTTGAGCAAGAGGCGTTGGTCGACTCCTATCGCATCGCCCGTGAAATCCGCCACGACGGTACCGCCAACATTAAGCGGGGCTAGAAGCCGCCCTCAAGGAGATCAACAAGGCGGCGGACAAAGTCTACAGCAAGAGCGAGGACGAGGATGACATTGCCAGCTCCTGCATACCCGAACCCCGCCGCCATGACTACGAAGCCGGTACGTCCGTGGGCGCCAGCGGCGGCGAGGAAGGCATGGGAGGTCGCTGATGTTCGGGTCCCAGGAAGGCCACCGCTCTTTCATTCCTACTGAAGCCAAGCTTGGCAGGCTCATCATCGTCGGCCAATTAGCCGTTGGTAGGCTATCTAGGCGGAGACGATGCTTCATTTTCTGGGGCTCATGGCCGGCTGAAGAGGGGAACGGGCACCAGCCGTCATTTTAGGCGAGGTTAGAGTCTGGTCTAGTTCAAATATGTCAAAACCATCCGGTTTTTATGGAAAATTTATCCAAGTTCAATGAAATTCGTCTGGTTTGTTTAAACTTGCATCAAATTTGTTCAATTTCATTATATTTCGATGGAAATGCAATCGGACATATGTGGCTAGCTTTGGATGACCGGCTCCCGCATCAGTGTCTGCGAATAGATCCCTAGGTTCGTGGACGGATGCAGTGTCCGGTTTATAGGTCGGGGTTGGAGATGCCCTAGGTCCTTCCTTCTTGGAGCAGTTTCAAGACCTCGTCACAGAGAACCTTCCACTTTCCTCTTGGTTTGATTGAGAGTGTATGTTGAACCGAGTTCTATCTCCGAAGTCTATCACTTGGCGTGTGTTGTTACATTTCGTTCTTGAGCAGGCTACACTAGTTATCCCTACCAACTCATGAAGATCGGTGCCGACCCGTACCAATACCTCATAAAACTTGTCAAACGTGGCACCAAGTTCCAAGGATGAAAAATACCTGGCAGAAGGTTATGTTTTTTTAGGCTCAAACTGTAGAACAATAGTTCTAAGGTATTTTCCATTAACAAAATAAATATGGTACAGATATACAAAAAAGCAAAAAGAAAAGGAGCAGTTATCCTATTCCAGCATTTTCTAATATGATCGAGCAAAAACTGTACTATGTAGTGTTCATCCTAGATGATCACTGGTCCATCTTTGCGAAGCCTCCAAGCACTTTGCTTTGATTCCGTGCTCAAGAAGTTTGAGGTCCTCTCTTGATTTGAATTTCCAACAGTTTACACTCCGAACTTCTTTTCTGAAATTTTTTCCATTTCTTTGCCCTTATATGGCCCAACACCCTTGTACTATGATTTCCAATGCAATACAGCTCGGTAATTCAGCTCTTGCCAGGAGGATATCATCTAAGAATGAAATACCAAGTTTTCTTCTGGGAAGTATAATGTGCCAGCCGTCTTGAGAGAATCCACAGTCCCAAAAAAGATGTCGTGTTGTTTCTTCCGTGTCTTCATGGCAGAACACACATGTGTAACTTTCTAGTGTGAAAGATTTCCTTTTAAGTAAATTTCTGGTGTTTACTCTATCATGCAGAAGGAGCCAGAAGAAGAATTTGTGTCTCAATCTACATGAGCTCTTCCACAACCATTTGAAGTTCTACTGTTCTTGATGTTGAGGGCTTAAGTGATGATACATCATAATGGAGGAATATTTGTTTTTCTGTCCCTTGCAACTCCAGGAATCTTTCTGGTGATCATTCCTCTATGTCTGTATTAATCTTTGTAGCTCATTGAACTGAGAAAATGCATGAGTGGAGAGTGGAGTGTTGAACAGATGGATTTGATCCTCAGCATTTTTCCAGTCATTTACTGATAAAGCATCATCCTTTGCAAATGAGACAAGTTCAGGGAATTTGTCCTTGAGAGGTTGATCAGTCCAATTATCATGCCAAAGCAGAACTGCCTAACCATTGCCCAGTCTACATGGTGAGTTAGATTTGTAATCTTCAAGCAATCTTAGGTGAGTTCTGCACCAATGGGATCCAACTAACTTGTCACCTGGCATTGTCTGAGAATAATACTTCTCCCAGATCAGTTGAACCCAAGGTAGTGATTCCTTATTAAGGAACTTCTGCACATTGTTCATCATTAAGGCCTTATTGTGCAACTCACATCCAAAATTCCAAGCCCACCCTGTTATCTAGGCGTGCAGACTTTTTCCCAGGCAATTAGTGCTGGTCCAGCCACTAACTCTCCATACTTTCAACACAGAAAGTTTCTGAGGTATTTGTTGATCTGGCTCGTGATTGATGCAGGCAGTGGCAGAATGCTCATGAAAAAAATTGGCAGGGCAGAGAAAACAGATTTTATGAGAAGCAGTCTGCCATCATAACAAAGCATTGTAGAACATCCAGACAGTCTTCTCTCTATTTGCTGACATATCGGGGGGAAATCCTCTGCTTTGAGCCTACTAGCACTTAATGGCAGACCCAAATATGTAAATGGGAAGGTTACCCTTTTGCATCCCAGGGAGTGTAAAATCTGACAACACACCTCTTCCTGCACATTTATAGGAATCATGACTGATTTGTGGTAGTTTATTTTAAGCCCAGTTTGGTTGGCAAAGTGCTTCAACAAATTATTCACTTGCTCCACTTGAATTAGACTGCGAGGCTGAATTATGATTGTGTCATCTGCATACTGTATGACAGGAAATCAGGGTTGGATGTTGATTCAATTGGTGCTTGAATTAAACCTGCTCTCATAGTTTTATTTAAAATTGTCTAAAGGAAATCAGCAGCCAGCACAAAAATGAGTGGAGATAAAGGATCTTCTTGCCTCACTCCTCTTTTACAATGAAACTGCTTTGCGGGCACCCCATTTAGTAGCACAAAAGAGACCCTAGAAGAAAAGATCATCTTAATCCACATAATCCATCTATCTCCAAACCCTCTTGCCTTAAGTATCTCCATCCAAGATTGTGTTGTGTTCAATCATATCAAAAGCTTTTTCAAAATCCAGTTTCAATAATACCATAGGCCTTTTGGACTATATTCGGTCTTACCCAATTCTCTGCTTGGCAGATTGCTGTTTGTGTGAAATTCATTGATGTGGGCGTGCTCGAATAAGATTGCTATAGGATTCCCCCGCAAAAAGGAAAAAGAAAAAGAAAGATTGCTATAGGATTCTACTTACTTTTTTTCTTTCTGAGTATAAAGCATATTCTATTTAGTTGAACACTCCGTGGTGCAGGTTTCGAGTTATCCTGTTCTCCGAAACCTGGTCCGTTGTTTTAGATATTTTTGCGCCTCTTGGTGTTACTTTCTTCTACTTAGAAAAACGGGGTGTCTTGCGTTTTCACTTTCACTCCACTGATTGGGCTGCGCGCGACATGTCAAACCAGCAAAGCTGTAGAGTTTGTACGACCTGGGTCCAGAGTCTCGACACGTTCAATCCCTTGCGTTTTATCCGAGAGGAACACGACATGTTTTAATGAAAAGAACCGGTCCTGAGAGGAACAAAAGAAGACTGTAGCCTGACATGAACAACGTATGTGGCCGCCACCATCAGTTTGCCATTCCAGAAGGGCGCCAGCACGTGTCCAAGAAGGATAGGAAACATGTACGCCATTTAGCCTGTTCCTGACAAAAGAAAATGACAGGAGTCCGAGGATACTTACAGTATCTGTGTGCTGACAGACTCCGTTCCACTCTTTACTTGCCGGGAACTTGATCAGCCCTACACATGCCACTCAAAAAACTTGGTTGCAAATCTTGGTTGACAGTTCCCTGACTGTCATAGCTTGCAAAAACGTCTTAGGACGAAGAGAGTATTTTGTAAGTAGGCTATAGAGTGGCTATAGAGGTGAAAGGAGGGAGGAAATTTTAGGGTACATTGTTTAGACAACAAGTATGAAACTCGTCATCAACTAGCGAAGCAGCATATTTAAAACTGCTAGTACTACTATATCCGAGGGATATATATACTTTAGAGCCCGGATAAATTTTTGTCGCGGCATAATTTTAACCTGCCAAACTCCTAATAACTGTATGAAATTTGCTCATTTGTATTCTGTGGACGGGAGCGACGGGGAGATGGGGGATCCGATTCGATTCTACTTGCTGGGTACCCCCACAAGGCCAGACGATCCCAAAGCTCAGTGCTGTCAATCTACTAAACAGCTTTAGTTTATCTCTCTAGGAGCTAGTTAGATCTAGGCCCCTCCTAGCTCTTGCTTTCGAATCAGGAACTCGTGTGTTTGGGGCATCAGAACGGAGCTGCAAATCGTACCGCTGCGACTGTACGCTGTCAATTGCACTCGCAGCCCTAAATGGAACGATCCACTGGTTCTGCTCCAGAGCTTACACCAACCATTTGCCGGCATAATAAAAAAAAGGAAAAAAAGTTACCGTCAACGAGGATATCGCCCTCAGGCCGTTTCTGTTGTGACAGAAACAACTGATTTGATAACCCAACACCGGTGAAAAAACATGTAGCACGATACGCAGAGGAGACTGACGCCCCATCACATTCACCGGTGACGACATGGCCAGCAAAACGCAAAGCAAAGAAGACCGGCTTCTTGCATGTATGGAAAATAAATAAAATGCCGCGGTGATTCTCAAAAGGGCAGAGACTAGACTCGCCTGAGGATATAGTTTGGCCGAAGTATATTGACCGATAGCAACAGGCGAAAACTGAAAAACACCTTTCACTTGCCCCTCGCTGTCCCGGGATCAATCCTGCGTCGGCAATTTGGCACCACAAGCTATCACTAGTAAAGGCAACTAACCGAACCACTCTACTTACCCCTACCACTACTGTTACCACCTCGCTGCATCTCGACAGGAACAGGCCACAAAGGTCACAATGATCAAATTCTCTCTATAGTAATAGCTTTTAATTTAGACAGGAGAGGGGGATGGCGAGACGGAAGATCTATGTACAGGTTCTGCAGCTTACATGCACGGTTCTAGCTTTCCTACTACCACCACCCAACACAACACAGCAGCTGAAAGAATGGATGAGCCAAAGCACAAAAGCCCCCTAAGGTTTACAAAAAAGAGAACCTCACAGGATTGTGCGGCCGTTGGTCTTTCTCTGTGCCTCCTCCCATGGAGAGGGCGGCTGTGCGGCAGACCCCATGTCCAGCTCTCCTCCCACCATCAATGCCGGTAGGCCACCGCTGGCCGTGGAGCCGCCCATGGTCCCTCCGATGCCAAGCCCAAGGAAGTCCAGAGTGGCAGGCTTGGGACCGAACAGTGGTGATTGCCCCATCATCAAATCTGGCAACCTTGGATTTGAACCTTCATAGGCGAGACCAAGGCCAAGGCTACCAGATACCATCGGCCCAGGCTCCATATCCATTAGCTGGTTATGATTATTGCTCCTTTGGTGCCATTGCTGTGGATTGCTATCAACGAACCTTCCCCCCTGTGGTAGCTTGGCCTGTGGTGAGTTGTCGATGTACCTTCCTTGTGGTAGCCTGGATTGTGGCAAGCCATCGATGTACATTCCTTGAGGCAACCTTCCTGGTGACGAATAATCAGTGAACCTTCCATGAGGTAGATTGGATGGTGGCGAGTTGACGAAGAACCTTCCTTGAGTTGGATTGGATGGTTGCGAGTTATCAAAGAACCTTCCTTGAGACAGATTTGATGCTGGCGAGTTGTCAAGGAACCTTCCTTGAGGTAGCAGCTGCTGGGATGGCAGTGAGGTATCCATGAATCTCCCTTGAGATAGCTTGGATGGCATCGAGTTATTGATGTACCTGTCTTGAGGTAATCGAAATTGTGTTGAGCTGTCGATGAACCTGTCTTGAGGTAACCGGGATTGTGTCGAGCTGCTCTCGATGAACCTGTCTTGAGGTAACCGGGATTGTGTTGAGCTGCTCTCGATAAACCTGTCTTGAGGTAACCGGGAATGTGTTGAGCTGCTCTCGATGAACCTGTCTTGGGGTAACCGGGATTGTGTTGAGATGCTGTCGGTGAACCTGTCATGAGGTAACCGGGATTGTGTTGAGCTGCTGTCGATGAACCTGTCTTGAGGTAACCGGGATTGTGTTGAGCTGCACTCGATGAACCTTCCCTGGGGCTGCTGGGATTGCGTTGAGCTGCTGTCAATGAACCTTCCTTGAGGTGGTCTGGATGGGGTTGATGAGGAGGAACTTGCAAGACCAAACTCCTTCAAGAAAGATGTGCCTGCTTGCGAAGCTCCAGCCTCAGCAGCCTTCTGCAGGAGTGCAGTCGCAGATATGTGCGGTGCTGGTGGTGGAGCAAAGGTGCCAGGGTTGCTTGCATCTGTCTGCGAGAACAGAGAGGATGGTGTACCGATTGCAAGGCAAAGGAAGGTGGGATCAACACCGATAAGATCACGCAGCGATCTACTCTGGGGAGTGGTGCTTGTTGTGGCTGATGCAAACAGCCCCGCAAATGTGCTAGTCGTCGTTGCTGGCGCAATGGAATTGGATGCACTGCTGACTGTGCCACAACTGGTGCTGCTGCCATCTGTACCAATGGCATCCGAGGGCGAGGGGAGGAAACAAGGAGGCATCGGGGTATCATTATCTGGCAAGTTGGAGTCTTCTAGTTCAGCGACATTGTACTTATCAGCTTCCTGGAAGCAAACATCTTCATCTCGCTTATCTTCCTCCTCTTGCTTGATATCCACAATTGGCTCCACAACCACCACTGGCTCTGTAACATATAGGCACAGTACGGAAAAACAAGTCACTCATCATTGTTGCCTAAATGATCATAAGACTAGCTAAATTGGGAAAGAAACAAGACTCATGTATTCCTTTTCTTGTTACAGTAATAACAAATAAAGATGGATTTAGGGAGAATGACTTTGCTATAAATCTAACATAGTCTATGAATAGATAGTAAGACAAACACATTGCAAAATGCAAAAGAAGCATACCATCCAAATTTCGCACAACTGCCACCATTGGCTGCTGCTCCTGTGGCGTTGGAGATGGCGGCGTTGGAGATGGCGGCGACGGAATCCGCTGCGGCTGTGGCTCCTCCATTGCTGCCTCAACGTGCTGTGGCTCATCCACCTCGGCCACGGCAGAAGTCTCATTTTCATCTTCTCCCCCCTTGCCCCCCTCATCCTCCTTTTCCTTGTGCTTATCCACATTCTCCTCTTCTTTCTCCTTGTCCTTGTCCACATTCTCCTCAACCTCCTCCAAATCAGGTGGCCGAGGCGAAGGCGGCGCCGGAACAGCGAGCACTCTGCCGGTCTCCTCGACGAGAGCGCCACAGAAAGCGCGATGTGTCACGAAACTGTCTCTCCTGAATCAAGCCAGCACGCCGACTGATGAATGAAACAAAAGCACAAACATTTGCCCCTCAAGGGAAGAAAAAAGGGAGCACCGAAATTGGGGGGAACCGAGCTGGAAGCAGTACCTGGTGAAGAGTGTGCCGCAGTCACAGCGATACTCGCGGGTGCCGCAGGTCTTGGCATGAGCCTTGAGGTCGGCCTGGACGGCGTAGCGCTTGCCGCAGCGTGGGCAGGCCCATCGCTTCTCGCCGTGCTTGCGGCAGAAGTGCTTCTTGATGCCCGTGAGGTCCCCGAGCGCGCGGGCGGGGGAGTGGTGCACGCAGCCGGGCTCCGGGCAGACGTAGACCCTCCGGCGCGGCGGCGCCGCCCCGGGGCCGCGCTGCCGCAGCCGCCACGGAAGGTTGTGCCCCCGGCGGTGGAGCTGCAGGTTCTGGTCCCTCTGGAAGCCCTTGCCGCACACCTCGCACACGAACCGGTTGGTCGCCATGAGCGTCCCCGGCGACAGCGCGATCACCTCCGCGTCCGGATCTGCACAAGCACACGGAAACCGACCACCGTCAGACCAACAAAGCTCGCGCGAGCCGCGTACCAACCACCCCGCAAAACCCGAAGCGCGCGCTCTCGCCTGGCGTCCCGGGGAGGTTCCTCTTCTTCTTGGGCGGCGCCGGCGTCGCGGCCGCCTCCGGCTGCTCCGGCTCCGTCGGATTGGGCGGCATCCCCGGTCGATCTGGCGCCGTTGCGGCCGCCGCTCCGCTCAGCTCACAGCCCTCCAGCTGCCCCTTATCGGCGCCCAGACCCGCGTCAGCGAACGGAGGGCGCGGCGGCGGTGGACGGAGGATTTTTTTTCTCTCTCCTCCTCTCTTCGCTTCTTCTCTGGCTGGCTGGCTTGGCTTGGCTTGTCTTGCTTTCGATTGGGGGTTGGGGGTGTGGGGAGATGGATGGGGGTCAGAGCGGCCGCGGCATCGGGATGAGGCGGAGGCGTTGGCGTTGGCGTTGGCGTTGCGGTGCTCGCTCGGGCGGGGGGTGGGGTGGTGTGTACCGCGCGGTGCCAATCCGGCACGTTGGCTTTTGGGTGCGGGGTGGGTAGCGTCCCCTCGCCGCCGTCGGATTCCGCGCCGTGATTCGTGCGCACGTGGTCTCGCCCTGCCGTTTACTGCCCTGCGGGGACACCCTTTTTGGTGGCTAGCTTGCCCCCTTTTAAATCCAGCCCCACACCCCGAGAAAAATCGCCCGTGTCCAATCGCCTCCATCACTGTGCCGTCTCCCCCCTCAATTCCACGTACCTACGTATGGTCGACCAGCTGATACCGCCGCAAGTACTGTACAAGTACCAGTACTACTGGTACTGTACATTTACGTTATACACCAATGAGATGCTGCTACACACGCAAAAAAAAGAGAGAGAGATGCTGCTACTACTACTTCTACTTGGTCCCTTGGGAAAAAAAATGAAAAATAGCTGCGATGCTACTGCTTGGTCCCTCAGAAAAATGGGATGCTTTCTGAGAAGAACGGATTTAATCGTCAGGTGAGCGAAGATGTCTGCGGCTAGGACGGAAAAGGAGGGGGAGTCGTGTCGTGTCCAGCGAAGGGAAATGGAAGCACGCGGTGGCCAGCGGTTGGATCTCCCCGGCCGGAGTCGATAAGGGCGGAAAGCGATGCTGGCCCCAGCTAAGCTAGCGCGGCTGCTCAGAGATCGCCGTTATCCACATGGCGGTGGGGGTTGTCGTGTCGCCCCGCCCCCCGCCCTCGCCTCGGGCCACGGCACGGCACGGCAGGCAGTAACGGACGCGCTCGCCCGCGCGCCACCGCCAACGGAAGCCGCTGCGCTGCGGCCATACGTACGCGCGACGGCGCGGGCGTACGTATTCGCGCGCAACGGACTCGAATGAAGTCGGCGAGCGAGCGTATTCCCCCACGCTGTCGAGGCGGACTAGTCGCCTGCGACGGGCTGACGGGGGCACGGGGCCCCTTCTCCCTCTGGCGACTGGGGCGGATAGTAAACTCGTGAGCTAGAGCTTGTTTCTTGCAAAGGTGGACTATCAATAAAAAAGGTTCACTTTTACGTGTTGGTAGCTGTTGTTTTTCCGCCTAGGTTTCGTGTCGATGGGGGAGGATATTTTAGGTGCCGTCGCGTAGACCCACCTCCTGCGTGGTGTGTGTTGGATCTATCACCGCGTACGGAGCCAAAGCAGGCAAGCGACGGTGACACTTGCCAGCAATCCCATGGAAATGGGTGCCGTTTTGGTGAACGTTTTTTTCTGCTACTACTTCTTTTCGCGTGGGCAAAGTGCAGGCGTTTCTCCTGAAAGTAAATCTTTTCAAACCATATACACTGATAAGTACCCCTCAAATATAAGAGTAGTGATCTAAACGCTCTTATATTTCTTAGAGGGAGTATATTGTTTGACTTTTATGTGAAATGATCTTCTACTCCTTTTCGTAGGGGGAAGTTGCATGTGTTTCCCTAATAAGTACCCTTTCAAAAGCGCAAGGCTAAATACTTTTAGATTTTGTGTGAATTTACATTACACTCCTTTCGGTGAGAGAAGTGTAGGCATTTTCTCTAATAAACATTATATTTGTACTAGGAAATTGCATGTTGCAACGGAGGCATACATATTAGAGAGAATTCCTTATTTGACCTTTCTTAAAATTTTCTTTCCTTTTTGGCCCAAATTTTTGTATTTTTCCTTTTCTGACACTCAAACTTCATTTTGTTCCCTATGTGACACTTCCGTTAATTTTGACCTGTAACGGTGTTAAGTTTAACCCGAAAAGACTGTTTTACCCCTAGTGTTGTATGTGACCAAATTATTTACATGCACACATGCATTTGATCACCTCGATGTGTTGAAGCTGAACACGTACATGCAAGCTAGCAACCAAGTAGGCAGCTTAATTGATCTACAGTACATAGCTTACAGTACGTGCACTATAGCCGTGCGGCCGGCGAGTTGCACCAGTTAGCCTGCTGCAATCCATCTATTTGTTTTGCGTTCGTTCCAATGAGAGAAGTCGCTACGTTCCGAGACGATCAGATTAATCGAGCAGAAGCTAGTCACGTACGTACGTCTACGTAAAAGTTAGGCCAGAATCGATTAAGCTGCCAACCTGCTAGCTTGCACGTACAGTGCTGCTACTTGAAAATCAATCAAGCTGCTTCCGTGTGCTAGCTTGCACGTACGTATTGTTTCTGGAGGATACGAGCTACACTTGTAATACGATGTACAAACACGGCCGACAGCCTCGGAGCCGTCGTGCATGGGAGGTGGCAGCGGCCTCGGCGCACCCACGCACGTCGGGCACAGGGACCTCGGCCCCAACACGGATACATGGAAGAGCAATAGACCTATATACGCACACGTACAGGAGGTTATGTTGTGTTTTAACTCCCAACACAGATTTTTCCGTAAAAAAATTGAAAAAACTCCCAAGGCAGATCCCTCCCCCTCCCCCTTTTTGTTCTGTTCGTTCATGCCCCTTCTCTTCTCTTTTCTGGTGACATATTACCATCAAGGGTAAAATTGTCATTGCATGTGCCAGTTAACATCATTGGATGGAAAAATAGATGAAAGGGTCACATAGAGCACAAAATGAAGTTTAAGTGTCAAAAAGGGAAGAAAATAATTCAAGGGGCCAAATAGGGAAGCTAATTTTAAGAAAGGGCCAAATAAGGAATTCTCTCTACATATTATGGCAAACAACTTTAGTTGTCTGTGTTTTTCTACGCGGGGGGGGGGGGGGGGGGGGGGAAGGGGGCTTTAATAGCTGATTTAATTAACACTTAATTGCTTAACCTAAAAGGTATTATTTTTGCGGGGGATACTTTAGTGGCCGTTTTTTTGGTGGCGGTTCAGGCGGTCTTTAGGGAAACCGAGGGAAAAAACAAAGGTTTGAGAGGGGGGATCAAAACAGGAAGAGGGGAGGACGTACGAAGGTGTTTGGACGAAAGAAGGAGCAAAGGGAAGTGATCCTTCTTTTCATGAAAGTGTAGGCGTTTCCCCAAATAAATACCCTTTGTTTAAGCATATCCATAATTATTTTAGATATCTTCCATGAACTTGCATATTTCCCCTTTAAACCTTGTCGTGGAAAAACAAATTGGGTGATGTGCTACCGAGCGGTATGTTGTAACCATTGGATAGCAATGCACTCCCACCCCAAATGTATCTGAGGTGTGATTAACCGTTTCTGTTTTTTCATGTGCAACTTTGAATGCAACTTTTTGGTATAATACGTCTACAAAACTATAATATAGACATATGATGTTAAATTAGTTCATAACATAAAAAACAATAATACCATTCAAATATGCCTAATTCATATATTTTGGTGTGTATTAGTTCAAAAACGTGCATCAAAGACCATGAAATGTCAAGTGCGCCTTACATTTTCTTCCAAGAAGTAAGAATTAATCACACTCATGAACATGAACATGAACAAAGTCCTAGACATCAACAAGGTTTAATAGGATTGATATGATAGATATATCAACAAGTGCCTGTGAAGTGAGCTGGTGCTGGGGTTGGATAGAACTCTGAAGTTAAGTGTGCTTGGGCTGGAGTAGTGTGAGGATGGGTGGCCTTTCGGGAAGTTTGACCACGGAGTGCGATTTGACTTGAGATTAAGCATATTGACCCGAGATTAAGCCATAGTGCCCCGAGATTAAGAAAAATTTTGAAAAAAATATTTCTGAAAACATTTTGAAAAAAAATGTTAGTAATGGCGCACTTCTATGTGGTGCGCCATTACTAAGTCAGATAGTAATGGCGCACCGTGTGATGTACTAATGGCGCACCGTGTGATGTACTAATGGCGCACTGCCTGGTGCGCCATCGCTCTATTGGCCACCCCAAAGGCCCAAGGACAACACATCAACATGGAAAGTGTAACCGGCTTGGAGTACACAAAGGAAGCTGAATTCGAGAAGGACTCCCAAGACAACCAACTCGCGAATCTCAACATAAGGCGGCCAATACCCACCAAAGAAGGGGCCTATCTCCCACGCCATAATTTAGCATATACCATCTAGATGCATTCTGGTGCCTATCAGTCGACTTTTCATGTCATGAAAATAATCCTGACAATACTAGGGCAGAAGGAATGTAGAGGTAATCGTATCTAATGAATGATGCAATTGAGAGTACGCTCAAGGATTTATACAGATTCAGGCTCTACGGTGGAGGTAATACCCTACTCCTGTGGTGCTTTCTTGGTGCAAGGTACAAAAGTGTGGAGGTTCAACCCTTAGCAAGGATCTTGTTGGGGAACGTAGTAATTTCAAAAAAAATTCTACGCACACGCAAGATCATGGTGATGCATAGCAACGAGAGGGGAGAGTGTTGTCCACGTACCCTCGTAGACCGAAAGTGGAAGCGTTAGCACAACGCGGTTGATGTAGTCGTACATCTTCACGATCTGACCGATCCAAGTACCGAACGCACGACACCTCCGAGTTCAGCACACGTTCAGCTCGATGACGTCCCGCGAGCTTCGATACAGCAAAGCTTCGCCGGAGAGTTTCGTCAGCACGACAGCGTGATAACGGTGATGATGATGCTATCGACGCAGGGCTTCGCCTAAGCACTGCTACGATATGATCGAGGTGGATTATGGTGGAGGGGGGCACCACACACGGCTGGGAGAGATCAACAGATCAACTTGTGTATCTAGAGGTGCCCCCCTGCCCCCGTATATAAAGGAGCAAGGGGGAGGGCAGCCGGCCCCTTGTGGGTGCGCCAGGAGGAGGAGTCCTCCTCCTAGTAGGAGTAGGACTCCCCTCTTTCCTACTCCTACTAGGAGGGGGAAAGGAAGGGGGAGAGGGAGAAGGAAAGGGGGGCGCCGCCCCCCCTCTCCTAGTCCAATTCGGACCACAGGGGGAGGGGCGCGCGGCCTGCCCTAGGCCAGCCCTGTCTCTCTCCACTAAGGCCCATAAGGCCCATTATTTCTCCCGGGGGGGTTCCGGTAACCCTCCGGCACTCCGGTTTTCTCCGAAACCACCCGGAACACTTCCGGTGTCCGAATATAGTCGTCCAATATATCGATCTTTACGTCTCGACAATTTCAAGACTCCTCGTCATGTCCGTGATCATATCCGGGACTCCAAACTACCTTCGGTACATCAAAACACAAAAACTCATAATACCGATCGTCACCGAACTTTAAGCGTGCTGACCCTACGGGTTCGAGAACTATGTAGACATGACCGAGACACGTCTCCGGTCAATAACCAATAGCGGAACCTGGATGCTCATATTGTCTCCTACATATTCTACGAAGATCTTTATCGGTCAAACCGCATAACAACATACGTTGTTCCCTTTGTCATCAGTATGATACTTGCCCGAGATTTGATCGTCGGTATCTCAATACCTAGCTCAATCTCGTTACCGACAAGTCTCTTTACTCGTTACGTAATGCATCATCTCATAACTAACTCATTAGTCACATTGCTTGCAAGGCTTATTGTGATGTGCATTACCGATAGGGCCCAGAGATACCTCTCCGACAATCGGAGTGACAAATCCTAGTCTCGATCTATGCCAACTCAACAAGTACCATCGGAGACACCTGTAGAGCACCTTTATAATCACCCAGTTACGTTGTGACATTTGGTAGCACACAAAGTGTTCCTCCGGTAATCCGGAGTTACATAATCTCATAGTCATAGGAACATGTATAAGCCATGAAGAAAGCAATAGCAGTAAACTAAACGATCAAGTGCTAAGCTAACGGAGTGGGTCAAGTCAATCACATCATTCTCCTAGTGATGTGATCCCGTTAATCAAATGACAACTCATGTCTATGGCTAGGAAACTCAACCATCTTTGATCAACGAGCTAGTCAAGTAGAGGCATACTAGTGACACTATGTCTATGTATTCACACATGTATTATGTTTCCGTTTAATACAATTCTAGCATGAATAATAAAAATTTATCATGATATGAGGAAATAAATAATAACTTTATTATTGCCTCTAGGGCATATTTCCTTCAGTCTCCCACTTGCACTAGAGTCAATAATCTAGATTACACAGTAATGATTCTAACACCCATGGAGTCTTGGTGCTGATCATGTTTTTCTCGTGGAAGAGGCTTAGCCAACGGGTCTGCAAACATTCAGATCCGTATGTATCTTGCAAATCTTTATGTCTCCCACCTGGACTTGATCCTGGATGGAATTGAAGCGTCTCTTGATGTGCTTGGTTCTCTTGCGAAATCTGGATTCCTTTGCCAAGGCAATTGCACCAGTATTGTCACAAAAGATTTTCATTGGTCCCGATGCACTAGGTATGACACCTAGATCGGATATGAACTCCTTCATCCAGACTCCTTCATTTGCTGCTTCCGAAGCAGCTATGCACTCCGCTTCACACGTAGATCCCGCCATGACGCTTTGTTTAGAACTGCACCAACTGACAGCTCCACCGTTCAATGTAAACACGTATCCGGTTTGCGATTTAGAATCGTCCGGATCAGTGTCAAAGCTTGCATCGACGTAACCATTTACGACGAGCTCTTTGTCACCTCCATAAATGAGAAACATATCCTTAGTCCTTTTCATGTATTTCAGGATGTTCTTGACCGCTGTCCAGTGATCCACTCCTGGATTACTTTGGTACCTCCCTGCTAAGCTAATAGCAAGGCACACATCAGGTCTGGTACACAGCATTGCATACATGATAGAGCCTATGGCTGAAGCATAGGGAACATCTTTCATTTTCTCTCTATCTTCCGCAGTGGTCGGGCATTGAGTCTGACTCAATTTCACACCTTGTATCACAGGCAAGAACCCTTTCTTTGCTTGATCCATTTTGAACTTTTTCAAAACTTTGTCAAGGTATGTGCTTTGTGAAAGTCCTATCAAGCGTCTTGATCTATCACTATAGATATTGACGCCCAATATGTAAGCAGCTTCACCGAGGTCTTTCATTGAAAAACTCTTATTCAAGTATCCTTTTATGCTATCCAGAAATTCTATATCATTTCCAATCAGCAATATGTCATCCACATATAATATCAGAAATGCTACATAGCTCCCACTCACTTTCTTGTAAATACAAGCTTGTCCAAAAGTATGTATAAATCCATATGCTTTGATCACACTATCAAAACGTTTATTCCAACTCTGAGAGGCTTGCAAAAGTCCATAAATGGATTACTGGAGCTTGCACACTTTGTTAGCTCCCTTTGGATCGACAAAACCTTCTGGTTGCATCATATACAACTCTTCTTCCAGAAATCCATTCAGGAATGCAGTTTTGACATCCACTTGCCAAATTTCATAATCATAAAATGCGGCAATTGCTAACATGATTCGGACAGACTTAAGCATCTCTACGGGTGAGAAAGTCTCATCGTAGTCAACTCCTTTGAACTTGTCGAAAACCTTTCGCAACAAGTCGAGCTTTGTAGACAGTAACATTACCGTCAGCGCCAGTCTTCTTCTTGAAGATCCATTTATTCTCTATGGCTTGCCGATCATCGGGCAAGTCAACCAAAGTCCACACTTTGTTCTCATACATGGATCCCATCTCAGATTTCATGGCTTCAAGCCATTTTGCGGAATCTGGGCTCACCATCGCTTCTTCATAGTTCGTAGGTTCGCCTTGGTCAAGTAACATGACCTCCAGAACAGGAATACCGTACCACTCTGGTGCGGATCTTACTCTGGTTGACCTACGAGGTTCGGTAGTAACTTGATCTGAAGTTTCATGATCAATATCATTACCTTCCTCACTGATTGGTGTAGGTGTCACAGGAACCGGTTTCTTTGATGAACTACTTTCCAATAAGGGAGCAGGTACAGTTACCTCATCAAGTTCTACTTTCCTCCCACTCACTTCTTTCGAGAGAAATTCCTTCTCTAGAAAGTATCCATTCTTAGCAACGAATGTTTTGCCTTCAGATATGTGATGGAAGGTGTACCCAACAATCTCCTTTGGGTATCCTATGAAGACACACTTCTCCGATTTGGGTTCGAGCTTATCAGGTTGAAGCTTTTTCACATAAGCATCGCAGCCCCAAACTTTAAGAAACGACAACTTTGGTTTCTTGCCAAACCACAGTTCATAAGGCGTCGTCTCAACGGATTTAGATGGTGCCCTATTTAACGTGAATGCAGCCGTCTCTAAAGCATAACCCCAAAACGATAGCGGTAAATCAGTAAGAGACATCATAGATCGCACCATATCTAGTAAAGTACGATTACGACGTTCGGACACACCATTACGCTGTGGTGTTCCGGGTGGCGTGAGTTGTGAAACTATTCCGCATTGTTTCAAATGAAGACCAAACTCGTAACTCAAATATTCTCCTCCACGATCAGATCGTAGAAACTTTATTTTCTTGTTACAATGATTTTCCACTTCACTCTGAAATTCTTTGAACTTTTCAAATGTTTCAGACTTATGTTTCATTAAGTAGATATACCCATATCTGCTCAAATCATCTGTGAAGGTGAGAAAATAACGATACCCACCGCGAGCCTCAATATTCATCGGACCACATACAGCAGTATGTATGATCTCCAACAAATCTGTTGCTCGCTCCATTGTTCCGGAGAACGGTGTTTTAGTCATCTTGCCCATGAG
Source organism: Aegilops tauschii subsp. strangulata (assembly GCF_002575655.3). Taxonomy (NCBI): domain Eukaryota; kingdom Viridiplantae; phylum Streptophyta; class Magnoliopsida; order Poales; family Poaceae; genus Aegilops; species Aegilops tauschii. Next base: position 154,620,899 of record NC_053036.3, read on the forward strand.
GCATGGTTCGCAAGTACCAAGTGATTCATAATCAAGTGATTCCAAAAGCCCATCAGTGTGGAGTTTTTTCATGCGCTTTACACCAATATGACCTAAATGGCAGTGCCACACATAAGTTGCACTATCATTATCAACTCCGCATCTTTGGCTTCAATATTATGAATATGTGTATCACTACTATCGAGATTTAATAAAAATAGACCACTCTTCACGGGTGCATGACCATAAAAGATATTACTCATATAAATAGAACAACCATTATTCTCTGGCACCAAACAAGATCCAGATATAATGTTCATGCTTAACGCTGGCACCAAATAACAATTATTCAGGTCTAAAACTAATCCCGAAGGTAGATGTAGAGGTAGCGTGCCGACCGCGATCACATCGACTTTGGAACCATTTACCACGCGCATCGTCACCTCGTCCTTAGCCAATCTTTGCTTAATCCGTAGTCCCTGTTTCGAGTTGCAAATATTAGCAACAGAACCAATATCAAATACCCAGGTGCTACTGCGAGCATTAGTAAGGTACACATCAATAACATGTATATCACATATACCTTTGTTCACCTTGCCATCCTTCTTATCCGCCAAATACTTGCGGCAGTTCCGCTTCCAGTGACCAGTCTGTTTGCAGTAGAAGCACTCAGTTTCAGGCTTAGGTCCAGATTCGGGTTTCTTCTCCTGAGCAGCAACTTGTTTGCTGTTCTTCTTGAAGTTCCCCTTCTTCTTCCCTTTACCCTTTTTCTTGAAATTGGTGGTCTTGTTGACCATCAACACTTGATGCTCCTTCTTGATTTCTACCTCCGCAGCCTTTAGCATTGCGAAGAGCTCGGGAATTGTCTTATCCATCCCTTCCATATTATAGTTCATCACAAAGCTCTTGTAGCTTGGTGGCAGTGATTGAAGAATTCTTTCAATTACACTATCATCCGGAAGATTAACTCCCAGTTGAATCAAGTTATTGTTATACCCAGACATTTTGAGTATATGTTCACTGACAGAACTATTCTCCTCCATCTTGCAGCTGTAGAACTTATTGGAGACTTCATATCTCTCAATCCGGGCATTTGCTTGAAATATTAACTTCAACTCCTGGAACATCTCATATGCTCCATGATGTTCAAAACATCGTTGAAGTCCCGGTTCTAAGCCGTAAAGCATGGCACATTGAACTATCGAGTAGTCATCAGCTTTTCTCTGTTAGACGTTCTTAACGTTGTCAGTTGCATCTGCAGCAGGCCTGGCACCCAGCGGTGCTTCCAGGACGTAATTCTTTTGTGCAGTAATGAGGATAATCCTCAAGTTACGGACCCAGTCCGTGTAATTGCTACCATCATCTTTCAACTTTGCTTTCTCAAGGAATGCATTAAAATTCAACGGAACAACAGCACGGGCCATCTATCTACAGCAACATAGACAAGCAAAATACTATCAGGTACTAAGTTCATGATAAATTAAAGTTCAATTAATCATATTACTTAAGAACTCCCACTTAGATAGACATCCCTCGAATCATCTAAGTGATCACGTGACCCAGCTCAACTAAACCATGTCCGATCATCACGTGAGATGGAGTAGTTTTCAATGGTGAACATCACTATGTTGATCATATCTACTATATGATTCACGCTCGACCTTTCGGTCTCAGTGTTCCGAGGCCATATCTGCATATGCTAGGCTCGTCAAGTTTAACCCGAGTATTCTGCGTGTGCAAAATTGGCTTACACCCGTTGTATTTGAACGTAGAGCTTATCACACCCGATCATCATGTGGTGTCTCGGCACGACGAACTTTCGCAACTGTAGCGACCTGACCTCAAACGGTCAAGTCTCTGTGCTTCAGTGTCATCCCTGGATCGGTAATGCCGACACACACAATACTCTAAGGATTTATAACAGAGTAGTAATCACACACTTATTACATCGAATGTCTCAGAAGAGAACTTATTACAATAAATATGGCTTAAGGCCATCTAATACGATAACAGCGGAAGGCTTGGAAGATAAAGTGAGTCCATCAACTCCAACGGCATAGCTGAGCTGCACGGCAATGACCTAACGAACCTTACTCCTCGTTTGAAAAGTCTGCAACATAATACGTTGCAGCCCAGAAATGGGTCAGCACATGGAATATGCTGGCAATATAACACAGTAGAGCAAGAACAGAATAATGCTATCACTACATGCATATTTGGCTGGTGGAAAGCTCTATGGTTATAGTTTTGCGAAAAGCCAATTTTTCCGTACAACAAAGGAATAAGTTTTATTTTAACTATCATGGTAGTTGAAACATCATTGAGAAGGTTCCTCCAACTCAATCCCAATTAAAAGTAATTATCAACCCAACAATATTAATTTAGAGTGATGAGATACTTAGGATAATCCAAGTACTAGATACTCAAGATGTCCATAACCGGGGACACGGCTAACCACGATTAGATTGTACACTCTGCATAGGTTTGCGCACTATTCTCCACAAGACTCGATCGCCTCCGTTGGATTTCTTGCACTACATGGTGTTTGAGAAACGGATGACCGAGACACAGTCTTTCAGAAACATTAACTCTTTACTCCGGGCAGACCATACCAACCTACATCCCTCTACCTGCTGATCCACCTCTTCAAGAGCTCATGCAACCTACTCAACTATGCTAGAGCCCATAATAGCTTGTGGCTGCACACGGAAGTTTCTATCATGAAAATATCTCAGTTCCCTTTGAGCCTGGGTGGCGGACCTTAGGATTATCACACGGGTACTCCGGGATATCCTAGGACAACACTGGATTCTCCAGGTGCTCGACAAGCAATCCACCCAGATGTGTATTAAAGTTGCCACCTTAAGTTGAACCATTAATTAACAATCTCACATTTGTCATGGATTCACTCACCCAAACCACGTCTACGAGCATAGCATAGCAAAATAAGCAATACGAAGAAGTAACTCCCAAGGGTTTGAGAATAACAGGGCAATAAGTTCTACCTCATCAACTACTTCTTAACCCACATGTTAATCACATCCTAATCATGCAATGTTTGAGGATTGGAGCTAATGCGTAAAAACTGGGTATGAAAGAGTATGATCAATGTGTTACTTGCCTTGCCGATGATCCGCAAAACCTAGGGACTCGTAGTAGCACGCTTCGCACTCCGGGAATTCTATCGCAAACAAACAATAACATACATAAGCAATCAAGCAAAGAAGCACGGGTAAATCTCAAATAAGAAGAACTAACCAGAAAGTTCAACTTAAGAACTTCGGTTTGCAAAAAGAATCAAATCAAACGGAGCAACGAAACTCAAACTGCGAAAGAAACAAGATCCATTTACTAATCTGAACTAAAGTCAAATTTTACAGTACCAAAATCATGTTCAAGTTGATTAAACAGAAAGAGGGTTTCGAGACGAAGATCTAGGCGCTTGAATCGCCTGATTCCGATAAACGAGCGAAAAGATAAACTGACACAAAAATCGGATCAGAAATCGCGATCGAAAATAATCGCGGAAAATCTGAGAAAAAAAACCTGACGAACAGGCTAACAAACGAGCGTTCGTTGTCTTTAACTAACGAGTGAAAATCATTCGTTAAAACAAACGCACGGACGAACGTCCGCTAAATAAACTAAACCGAGAAAAAAAAATAAAACCGATCAATCCTAAAAAAACGAACCTAGGGTTTTCTAAAAAAACCGGATCGGTTTTAAAATAAAACCAAATGGCGGCAACGACGGCTTATACCTCCGGCGAGGTCTGGCGAGGCGAGGTGGCTCCGGCGAGGTGGGATGCGGCGGCGGGGTGCGCGGGCGGCGGCGGCAGGCGGCGGCACGGCGCTAGGCGGCGGGGCGGCGGGCGGCGGGGTTCGGGTGGTGGTGAGGGGGTCCGGGGGCGGCGTATATAAAGGAGGGGGGCTAGCTTGGGGGAGGGGGCAAGGCGGCGCGGGAGAGTCCTGGTCGGACTCGGCGTCGCGGGCGGCGGCGGTCTCCCGGTCGGGGACGAGGCAGACGGCGCGGCTGGGCTGGGCCGGCTGGCTGGGCTTTGGCCCAGTCGGTGAAGAGAAGATTTTTTTTTAAAAAAATTTCGTCGAAACTTAATAAATCCTAGAAAAATAAACAAAAATCTAAAAATACCAAAACAAATTTTCACCGTCTAAATAAAATATTTAGAACAAGATGAACATTTTCTTGGCCCTAAAATGCAAATTTGAAAAACATGCAATTTTTCTAATTCAAATAAAATAGCAATAAACTCCGAATAAAACAAATATTTGATTTTAATTTTTTTCCTCCAATACTTCATTTATTTTGGAGAAGTCATATTATCTCCTCTCATATATTTTAATATGAAATATTTTCGGAGAGAAAAATAATTAAGACCAAAATCCTCGTTTCAATATTTGATAGAATTCAAATATGGAAACAGTGAAATCCCCAACTCTCTCCGAGGGTCCTTGAGTTGCTTAGGATTTCGAGGATCGCGAAAACGAAATGCAGCAAAATAGGTTAAGCTCCTTGCGTTTCGAATCTGCATAACTCTGTCTCCAATTACATAGGTTACCTCCTTGCGTTTCGAATCTGCATAACTCTTCTACCTGGACTGAGCTACCTTCAGTCTATCTCGGATCAACTCAACCTTATCTTCAGACTCCTTGATCAAATCTGGTCCAAACAACTGTCGGTCTCCAACTTCATCCCACATCAACGGTGTTCTGCAGCTTCGTCCATACAGGGCTTCGAACGGTGCCATCTTCAAACTGGCTTGGTAGCTATTGTTGTATGAGAACTCTGCGTAGGGCAAATTGTCATCCCAACTAGATCCATAATCCAGCGCACAAGCTCTCAACATATCCTCCAGAATCTGGTTGACTCTCTCGGTCTGTCCATCTGTCTATGGGTGGAATGCTGTACTGAACTCCAACCTTGTCCCCAAAGTCTGGTGCAGCTGATGCCAGAACTTTGAAGTAAACTGTGTTCCTCATCTGATACGATGGTCCTCGGAACTCCATGCAGACATACGATCCTGGTCATATATATCTTGGCCAACTTCGCACTTGTATAGGTTGTTTTCACTGGGATAAAGCGAGCCACTTTGGTCAAGCGATCAACTACTACCCATATAGAATCATATCCTGATTTGGTCCTGGGCAATCCGGTGATAAAATCCATGCCAAGTTTATCCCACTTCCATTCGGGTATCGGCATAGGCTGTAACAATCCTGCTGGCTTTTGATGTTCTGCCTTTACTCTCTGACATACATCCCATACAGCTACATACTCGGCAATATCCTTCTTCATACCAGTCCACCAGAAACGTTCCTTCAAATCCAAATACATCTTGGTGTTTCCGGGGTGTATCGAGTATGGTGAGTCATGAGCCTCCTGAAGTATTAACTTCCCGATCTCTGTGTTATTGGGCACATAAACACGGTCCTCAAACCATAAGGTGTCGTGCTCATCCTCATGAAAACCTTTGGCCTTTCCTTTGCTCATTCTCTCTTTTATCTTGGCAATCTCTTTGTCATCCTTCTGAGCTTCTCGAATCTTTCCTAACAATGTAGACTAAACCTCCATTGTTGCAACAAAACCTCTAGGAACAATCTCCAATCGAAGTTCCCTGAGATCCTCTGCTAACTCCTTTGGCAATCCCGTGCTTACTAGGGTGTTAGCATAACTCTTCCGACTCAAAGCGTCTGCTACGACATTGGCCTTGCCTGGATGATAGTGAAGCTTCATGTCATAATCCTTTATAAGCTCCAACCATCTCCTCTGCCTAAGGTTCAACTTCTTCTGTGTGAAAATGTACTTCAAACTCTTATGATCCGTGTACACATCACAACGATTTCCAATAAGGTAATGTCACCAAGTCTTGAGCGCATGCACTACTGCTGCTAACTCCAAATCATGCGTGGCATAATTCAATTCGTGCGGTTTTAGTTGTCGTGAGGCATACGAAACAACTCTTCTGTCCTGCATAAGCACACTTCCAAGTCGTAGGCGAGAGGCGTCGCAATACACTTGGAAATCCTTGCGGATATCCGGCAGAATCAGCACTGGGGCTGTAGTCAAATGTTTCTTTAACTCCTGAAAACTTGCCTCACGTTCTTCCGTCCATTTAAATTTGGTATCCTTCTTCAATAACTCCGTCATTGGCTTTGCAATCTTGGAGACCGTATATTCATACAACCTGTACCATGTGGTGAATGCTGTCTTTGGTATATCCTTCTCTCGAATCTTCAGCTGGTGATATCCTGATCGCAGATCGATCTTTGAAAACACCTTAGCTCCTTGCTGTTGGTCAAACAAATCATTGATCATCGGCAGTGGGTATTTGTTCTTGATCGTCACCTCATTTAACGCACGATAATCAACGACCATTCTTAGAGACTTATCCTTCTTCTCAACCAAAAGCACTGGGGCTCCCCATGGTGATGAACTCCGTCGAATGTAACCTTTCTCCAATAACTCCTTGATCTTCTTGTTAATCTCCTCCAGATCATTTGCGGGCATCCGGTAGGGTCTCTTTGATATTGGCCTTGTACCTGGCAATAGCTCTATCAAAAACTCGATGTCTCGATCCGGTGGCATGCCTGGTAACTCCTCTGGAAAAACATCCGGGTAATCCTTCACTACAGGCACTTCCTCCTGAACAACTCCCGTGAGGGTATTTACTTGGATCCTCCTAGGCACATGCCTAGATACATACTTAATCCTTTTTCCCTCCGGGGTGGTGAGATAAATCGACTTACTAGCATAGTCAATGCTTCCTACATACTTTGACATCCAGTCCATGCCTAATATCACATCCAATCCTTGCTACTCCAAAATTATTAGGTCTGACGGGAAAACATGGCTACCAATGGTTAGGGGTATCTGGTCGCACCATCGACTAGCCATATACTCTGCTCCAGGTGAACTCACTAACAGAGGGGTCCTAAGGGTTTGGGTTGGTAGTTTAAACTGATCCACGAATCCCCTTGGTATGTATGAATGCGATGCACCGGTATCAAACAGAACAAGGGCAGTAAAAGACTTAACCAAAAACTTACCGATAACCGCGTCTGGCTGCTCTTCAACCTCCTCCACATTAACATGGTTCACTTGTCCTTTGTTGAATGGATTGGGCTTCTTCCCAGCACTCCCATTGCCGTTTCCATTCTTCGCTTCAGGGCACTCCGTGGCATAGTGTCCAGTCTTCCCGCACTTAAATCAAGTAATGTGACTAGATCTCTCTTGGCGGGTGTGGCTGGATTGGAGCGGTTCTGATTGTTGCTTGTTCCGTTCCCAGTCCCATTCTTAGAACCATTGTGGTTATGTGAACTTCCTCCGGTGTGGTTATGACCTCCATGGTTATGAACAAGTCCTCGTGAGTTCGGGGTTAGACGAGGTTTCTGCTGAGCTCCTGAGTTATACCTCCCTTGCCCATACTTCCTCTTACGGCTCTCAATCTGCTGCTGCTTCCCTTCAATCATAAGAGCCTTATCTACCAACTCCTGGTAGTTGTTGAATGTTGCCACCATCAACTGCATGCTCATCTCATCATTCAACCCTTCCATAAACTTCTCCTGCTTTGCGGCATTTGTGGCCACATCATCAGGGGCATAGCGAGATAACTTGCTAAACTCATCCACGTACTGAGCTACAGTGCGGTTCCCCTGGCGTAAGTTGCGAAACTCACGCTTCTTTATATTCATAGCTCCAGTTGAGACATGGGCTGTGCGAAAAGCTTGCTGAAACTGATCCCAAGTGACGTTGGCTATGGGGAAAGTGGCCGTATAATTCTCCCACCATGAGGCTGCTGGTCCATCCAATTGATGTGCGGCAAAGCGTACCTTCTCAGCATCTGTGCAACCTGCGGTGGTCAACTCCCTTCCAATACGGCGTAGCCAATCATCAGCAACTATAGGCTCGGTGCTACTGGAAAATACCGGCGGCTGCAACCTCAGAAAGCGAGCTAAGTTGTCAACTGGAGGCGGGTTGTTGTTGTTGTTATTGCCTTGGTTCTGGACTAACAATTGCATCAAGGCATTCTGTTGCTGGATCAACTGAGTAAGCTCTGGCGGGAAGGCAAATCTGGTGTCACGTCTCGGAGGCATCTGGTGAGTTTGGAGGGGAGAGATTAGAATAGAAAAGGGGTCTAGCGAGAAAGCACTACCCATATGCACATGAGACAAACACAATCATTTCACTCAATCAATCAAGCAAGGCATACAAATGGTCTAGAACTATCGTTGAAAAGTGCTCAACTACTACTATATACATGGGGGAATACTACTAATTATTTGGTGGTCATCTAAAAAGTTTGATCGGTAGAGGACTCCATAATGTCTGCTCCAGCTTCGTCTTCAAAGTCATCTTCACTGGGGTCGGAGTCTGTGTCGTCGATGACGATGTAGTTCTCCGGGCAAGTGGAATCGTCGTCCTCTCCTCCTGGCGCGGGGTCTCCCATGAATATTCCGATCTTCTTTATCAGGTCGTCATTCTTCTCCAATAGTGTGGCAATTTCCTCCTCATATCCATCGCGTGTAGACTTAAGTTCTTCTTCCAGCTCGATGATCCTTGTCTTCACCTTCTTCAAATCTATCATGTCTGCGCACATCTGATTCTCCTGCCGTCGAATGTGCTGATTTAACTCCTGGATGAAAGCTGCAATGGATCTGTCCTTCTTGGTGCTGATCATCTCCCATTGCTCATCTCGGCGCCCACATATCTGGTAAATAGTGTCCTAGAGATCCTTGTTGTAGACTTCTCCAATGCGTCCCATGGTAATGTGGGCTGCCATGCTCTTGCCTAGACTCCAGGTGGGTGCTTCAAAAGAAAATTCTATGGGCTTAGTGGTTGGCGAGAACGTCCTTCCTGGAACTAGAACTTGAATCATCCAGAGCTCCTCTTCTGGTAAAGTGGCGTCGTAAGTCCCTGTGAAGCTTGGTATTCCGATGTTCAGGTACCTAGTGACTTCCTTCAAGTGGCGTCCAAAGGGTGTGTCTTCATCCGGTTGTGCAAACTTGTTCTTTGAATTCGCCATCCTAAAGAGTAGAAAATGGAGAGGAGTCAGAAATGAGTAGGGAAGAGTGACCTATGGCTTATCTTAGTGGTCGTGTCCTACACTCAGCGTGTGCTCTCATACCATCTTGTAGCGACCCGACCTCAAACGGTCAAGTCTCTGTGCTTCAGTGTCATCCCTGGATCGGTAATCACTACAAAAAAAAGACACATCCGTGACATTTTGGGCCGAACGAATTTTTTTTTCTGTCATACATATGACACTTCTATGACGATAATTGTGACAAAACCCGATATCATCATAGATGTGGTGGGCTCCTACTTCTATGACAAAAAATCATGACAGAAAATGGGCTTTTCGTCCTGGGCGGGCCGGAGACGCAGCTGCATGACATTCTTTGGGCCGTCCATGACGGAAAAAACCGTGGTAGAAGCGAGGGGGAGGAAAATTTTGGGGAGTTCCCGGTTACGGTGGGAGGTCGGGGGTCGGGCGATGCGCGTTTCTCTCGTACACGTACGCGCGTGTGTGCGAGGCGTTGGCTCTAACTGAACCCGAGCGAGGCGTTGGGCTCTAACTGAACCCGAGCGATTGCACCGCAGGCTACGCGTTACTGAACCCGAGCGATCGATCGATGGCTGTTAACTGAACCCGATCGAGCGATTCCTTTGCTACTGCTGCTAACTGAAGCCGATCGATTGGATGAACAGTGAGCGTTGCGGGGGAGGGGGGGTTGGATGAACAGTGAGCGGTGGCGTTGCCTCTGGATGAATAGTAGAGGTGGAGGGGTGCCCGTGGAGGGGTGGTTGAACAGGACCCCGTGGTCTGGAGGGCTGGATGAACAGTAGACGATGGAGGGGTTCCCGTGGAGGGGTGGTTGAACAGTAGCCGGTGGAGTAGCGCGCGGTGGAGGCAGATGAACAGGAGCCCGTGGACGCTGGAGGAGGTCGACGGTAGCCCGTGGAGGCTGGAGGAGGTTGACGGTGGAGATGAACAGTATCCCGTGGAGTCCCATTTTGCGGTACGCCACACCCCTCCCGATGAACAAGACCCCCGTTTCGACCGTAGGAGGTCCGTTTCATCCGTTTTGCGGTACGCCACACCCCTCCCGATCAACAGGACCCCCGTTTCGACCGTAGGAGGTCCATTTCGTCTGTTTTGCGGTATGCCACACCCCTCCCGATCAACAGGACCCCCGTTTCGACCGTAGGAGGTCCGTTTCCTCCGTTTTGCGGTACACCACACCCCTCCCGATCAACAGGACCCCGTTCCGAACGTAGGAGGTCCGTTTCCTCCGTTTTGCGGTACGCCAGGCCTCGTTTCCATCGCCTGTTCCGTCCAAGCCCTCCCGATGAACACGAACACGCATTCCGTTCCGACCCAGCCGGTTGGCTCCCACGCGTTCCGTTGCCTCCCGATGAACACGACGCATTCCGTTGCCTCCCCATGAACACGACACATTCCGTTGCCTCCCCATGAACACGACGCATTCCGTTGCCTCCCCATGAACACGACGACGACGCTGTTTCTCCGTTCGGACCCAGCCATGTACACGAGCCCTGGCCGTACGTATATGCGAGTAGGCGTTCGAGACCCCGCCCGTATGTACACATACGTGGCCGTATTTTCTTTCTTGCACCCTGGCCGCTGTACGTACGTGTACATGCTACGTGCGCGCCTCTACTACGACACGTGCGCACCTCTACATCCACCAGTATATATGTACGTACACGTTTGCGACCAGAATGACAACGCTACGTACGCTTCGACTAGGTGGGTCCCGACTGTCAGGCACTTCCTTGCGTGCGAAGATGTAGCTGGTGGGTCCCAGCAGTCAGGGGGAAACGTTTTTTTTCGCGAAATACGGTGGCCCGTCCGGTGGGTCCCCGCTGTCAGGTGGAGGAATAATTATTTTGCACGTAATAAGGAGGCACTTCCTTGCTGCGGCCGTGGACCTAGCTGTCAGCCTCTCCACGTATAGTCCACGTCTGATGGAAGCCGTTCCTTGACCACGTTGACCACGCCGCGCCGAGAGCACCAGGGCGGTGGACGACAGCGAGGCCTAGGAAGGGGACGACGCGGAGCCGGGGAAGACGCGGCAGTGGATGCCCACGCGTAGAGGAGTACGAGGGTTCACTGGTTCGCTGCGGTGTGAGGCTGCCGTCGCCGCAGAATAACAGGGGGTGTGGGTGAGTAGAGGGATGGCCTGGCCAGCGGTGGGAGTAGTAGGGGGCGGTGAGGCCTCTGCCGCATCGCAGCCGGCCACGGGAGGCAGGAGCACGAGGCACGGTCGGCGCTGGTTTGGGCGGCTGGAGCAAGAAGACCAGAGGTTGAAGAAGCACTACGGCCGTTGGATGGACATCGTACGGTCACTGGAGCTAGAATCGTGCATATTGACTAAGTTGACAAAGCCCTCCGTCCCCGTCAACTTAGTAGGCCCACAAGTCAGCCTGCCACTATACTGGGTCCCAGCTAACAGGGGGAGTATTCATTTTTTTGTGCGTAATAAGGAGGCACTTCCTTGCGTGCGAAGATATAGCTGGTGGGTCCGAGCTGTCAGCGGTGGTAACGTTTTTTTCGCGAAATACAGAGGCCCTTTCGGTGGGTCCCTGATATCAGGTGGAGGAATCATTATTTTGCGCGTAATAAGGAGGCATTTCCTTCTGTGCGGCCGTGGACCCAGCAGTCGGCCTCTCCACGTACAGTCCACTTCAGATGCATGTCGGTCGTTGACCATGTTGACCAGGCCGCGCCGAGAGCACCAGGGCGGTGGACGTCGGCGAGGCCTAGGAAGGGAACGACACGGAGGCAGGGAAGACTCGGCAGTTGTTTCCCACGCGGAGGGGAGTACGACTGAACGAGGGTTTACTGGTTCGTCTGTCATCGCCGGAGAATAACAGCAGGTGTGGGTGAGTAGAGGGATGGCTAGGCCAGCGATGGGAGTATGGTGGGGCGGTGAGGCCTACGCGGCAGCAGAGCCGGCCGCGGGGAGGAGGGAGGAGGCAGTCCCGCCGGTGCTTGTTTGAGCGGCTGGAGCAGGAAGAGCAGAGATTGAAGAAGCACGACGGCCGTTGGATGGCCATCCAACAGTCACTGCTTGTGCGTCAACCTTTTTTTAGGAAAGCCTCAAATCTGTGGAAAACATCATACAACCCATCCGCCATTATTTCTAATAATTTACAGCCCATTTGCTAATTATTAAGGTTTTTTTGGAGCCCATATTATTTTTGTTAGCATTACAGCCCATATTGTGGCCACGGTTAAAAAATTATACGAAATTTTGCATATTTCGGTGCGTTCCGAACTATTTTTAATCCTGAAATTTCGACTCACATTCAAACTGATTTTAAAAATAAATGTATATCAATATAAAATCCAACAAATTCTCCACGCATAAAAATTTATGTAATTTAAAATCTCGAAATGAAAAAAAAGATATTTGAAACTAATTGCCGGTTTGATGTGTTTTAAAAATGTACAGCCCATTTCTCATTACTGATGGGCCATTTTCTCGGCCAGCCGAATGAAAGCTCTCCTCGTCTTGAAAGATTTGCAGCCCAACAGGCCTGACAAAGCGACTTACTTGGCAAATCACAAAAAAAACTGGGCTGTGGCCGTGGACCCAGCTGTCAGCCTCTCCACGTACAGTACTCTTTCGATGGAATGTCGTTGACCACGTTGACCACGCCGCGTCGAGAGCACCAAGGTGGTGGACGACGGCGAGGCCTAGGAAGGGGACGACGCGGAGCCGGGGAAGACGCGGCAGTGGATGCCCACGCGGAGAGGAGTACGAGGGTTCACTGGTTCGGCTGCGGTGTGAGGCTGCCGTCGCCGCAGGGCCTGGCTAGCGGTGGGAGTAGTAGGGGGCGATGAGGCCTCAACGGCAGCACAGCCGGCCACTGGAGGCAGGAGCAGGCGGTCTCCCCGGCGCTGGTTTGGGCGGCTAGTGCAAGAAGAGCAGCGATTGAAGAAGCAGCAGGACCGTTCGATTCAAATCCAATGGTTACTGCTGCTAGAATCTTTTGTTGACTAAGTTGACAAGCCCTGCGTACGCGTCAACTTAGTAGGCCCACAGGTCAGCCTCCCAACCGGTGCGCCACAGATGTCAGTGGGAGGAATCATTTTTTTCGCGTAATAAGGAGGCAGTTGATTGCGTGTGGCCAGGCCAGCGGAGGGAGTAGGGTGGGCCGGGGAAGCCTGCGCGGTATCACAGCGGGCCACAAGAGGAGGGAGCAGGTAGTCCCGCCGGCGCTAGTTTAGGCGGCTGGAGCAGGAAGATCAGAGATTGAAGAAGCACGTCGGCCGTTGGATGGACATCCAAGAGTCACTGCTGCTATAATCGTGTGTTCACTGACAAAGCCTTGCGTAAACAAGTCAGCCTCGAAATCTGTGGCGTGTACATCCCATTTGCTATTATTTTTATAATTTTTACTCATTTTCTAATTCATATAGAATTTATTTCAGCCCGTTTTCCATTTTTAGAATTGCTGGCCATTTTCTGGTCAGTACCAGGGTCAAAAAATTAACTAAATATGTGGGAAATTTTGAAAATTCACAAATTTTTGCTGGGGAACGAAATATTCTTAATCGAAAAATTAATAGCCATACTAAAACAAATTTAAAAATAAATTAGTACTATGTCATGTTAAATCCAATGAAATACGTATAAGATATCAGTGAAGAACAAAAACAAAAAAAGAAACTTATATCCCATTCTGCTATAATTTTTTTTTAATTTTCAACCCTTTTTGATATTACTTTTAACAGACATTGATCATACTCTTAAGCCAGGCCGGAATGCATCCCTCCTCGTCTTGAAAGATTTGCAGCCCAGTAATTCAGAGAAAACAAATAGGCCTAGCTTGGGTATTCTTCAAAAAGAAATACTGGGCTACCTATTTTCCCAAAGAACTGGTGCATGAGCATTTAGCTTTATTTATTTATTTATTTACTTATTTATGTTTAGGGGACCATGAGCATGTACCTGGGACGGATTCATGTGTGAGCCTCCCTTCTAGTTAATTATGGGCTTCTCTATTGGGCCTTCATCAGTGGGCTGCATGTTATCAACAAGTGGAAAATGTGTTCCGTACGAAAAATAGTATGCGCTACGTACGGTACGGGGCACTAAAGGATCGAACCGTGCAACGACTTCCAAAACATTGTGTTTGTCGTTCTGACAACACATTTATTCAACCAACAGACGAAATATACTACTGATTGTACATTGAAAACAGCAGCATCAGCAACCAGGGCTGGGGGTGCAACAGAAGCAGTAAGCAGGCCAGAAGAGTGAAGACGCAGCTCTCTCTTCCAAACCAAACATCAGCCATCATTACAAAAGGGCTACCAAAAAAGAACAAGTGTATGCATCAAACTAAATAAAGATCCTACTACACCAAGTGTACGCATCTAACTAACTGGCTCAGTTAGACGTTACTATTTATTAAGATGTGGAGATTGGCTGACGGCTTGAACCAGATGGGTGCCTGACGGGGTAAACTCCAGTCAGCAGGTCGAAGTTTGATACTTGCGACCCTCTCTCCTACTTTGGGCTACAGAGCGTGGCGGCACATATCAGGGTATGGTGCATGCAGAGACGCATGGTACGCTGTGTACACACAGTTTTGCCTGATGAACGAAACCGCGCTGCCATCATGATCCTTGCCGTCGGTTATCTCCTGGTTAATCGGATAATTCAGTCCGACAAACAGAGAGCGTGTACCAAGGCTACTTACCAGCCTCCAGTCAAAAATTCCTGAAGGCCCAGAGAAGCTGGGATCCTGCTCAAAGACCTTGCAGTGACTGTGATTGTATTCCGCGAAACAACACGTCCGGTACGTGCGAACGATCATCAATCTTTCGCCGTCGTCTGATCGAGCCAGGAACCACCTGCAACTGCCATGCCGCTTTTCTTTGAAAGGTTCTGGGATTAGGAAGGGTAGGGACACCAGGCGGCCTACAACATCATATCAAGTTGGAGTCAAATAAAAAAGGGCTCTTGATTTAGTCAATCTTAAGAATAGCATGTTATGAGCATGAATATTTTTTCAACAAATGTTGACAGTAATATAAGCAAGCCATCATGATATCATAGGAAAGTAACATACTGCTGTAACAGCCGTTTGTAGCGATGACTGGAGTAGGCCAGCAATACGTCCAACCATAGAAGGAGTCGACAGCGTAAATGAAGCCCTTATGTTCAATGGCATCAGAGAACCATGGAGGATGTATGATCCTGCGATGGACGTGCAGATTTATCCACTTACCGTAGTGACCTGTCAGATAGGCGAGACCGCGGTTGAAGAACGCAGTTAGCCTGAAGTCTTTATAATTCGCAGATCTTGTGGGCACTTGGCAGATTACAACCTTGAGCAAATCAAACTTGGTATCATGTTGGCTACTGTAAGATTCCGAGTATTCTGGGCCGCGGTGCCAAAGCAGTGCAGTGTTAATCGAAGGAAGGGGGATCAATCGCCGGGTGTAGACCTCCACGAGCATCTAGCTGCCACGACCGTCGACGAGCACCATCCAAGACATGTTCATGCCGACCCAGTACATACCGTTAATGTAGTTGAGGCTGACGGGGATCGGATCGTAGTCAAGGGGGTTGATGCTCGCCACCCTACGATCGTTATGCTGCATGACACACCGTTTGTGAAGATCATGCGGCATCAACAAGCAAGGAGCTGGCTTAAAAGCTCCGGCCTGAGGGCTTTGAGTAAACGGTACAACCCCGACGAGCACGCGGCGAGCGGCATGGTACTGAGATTGTCCACACACGAAACAATGAGCTTGATTACCTCTGTGGGGAGCGAATTCCAGCCACTCTTTCGGCGGACGCTGCTCGGTTCTGCCATTGTTAGTGCTTGGGTTTCGGACGAGGGGGGAGGTGCCTTAGCGGGGATGGAAGATTGGACGAGATTATGTGCGGACAAAGATGGAGAAGCGAATATGTGCTGCGGGAAGTGGACAGGTGATGATGACTACAGCACGCCGCTTGACTTGCGAGACACATACCAGCAGCGTAGGGTCATGTCGATGCCAGACAACTTGCTTGAGTGATCACAGTACTGGTACTCCCTATAGTGCTATGCCCTAACTTGCTTGAGTAGAGTAGTAGAGTAGGACTCTGCTCTACTAGTAGCACCGGAGTAGTATATTCTAATCTAAAATAGTTACAAACTTCAATGCCCGAGCGTGGAACGACTACGAACCGTGCTCAAAGACCATGTCTACGTGGTGTTTGGACATGGGTGACAACCTCAATGCCAACGGTGCTGCTCCCGTTGCACCGAATGTGTTTCTGTCCTTCCTGTTCGAAATCATGGTAGAATTCATGTTTCTACTCTGTATCCTACTACTATGCTAGTCCACATGATTAGTTTCATCTCTGTTATAGCCGTCATGATTTATTTTGTGCTTATTCGGATTAAATCTCGTAGTAACTTGCTCATATATTCAACTGGCGCAACGTCCCCTACAGCCACTCCCGTTTCATGGACGGCCTGGTCGATGCCTCCAAGGAGCCCTTCGTCCACTGCTATCAGTGCCCGATGCCGTTTTGTGGCTCGCCGGCGGACATGGTGCATCACCTCACGGATGCGTGCAGCGGTCACTGCTGGCCCTTGGCGAAGAACATCAAGTACGAGACGTGATACCCGTTCACCATGCCGGAGTCGCTGGAGGATCACCGCCGCCTGCTAGTCTCGGAGGAGGACGACACCGTCTTCCTCTTGATCGTGGGCACCGGCGAGGCCCGCGCAGGCCGCCGCCCCGTCTCTGTAATGTGCGTCAGGGGCGACGCCGCTGACGCTGACACTGACACGAGGCCGATGTACGGGTGCGTGGTCAGTGTTACTACCCCTCCGGGTCGCGTGGGCGGCGACACCGGCCTCATCGAACGGACTTGGACTCTGGGGAGCTGGGACTATCCCTCCAATGTGGACTTGGAAAACCCATGGCATCCTTTACCCGCCGACGCGGTGCACGGGGACTCCAAGGAGGTTCACCTGGACATACGCATTATCAAGTTAAATGTTGATCATTAGTCTTCGCTCAATGTAATCCGCTGTCTAAGCATGTGGAGACTTCCATGCAGGATCTTGCTCTATTGGAGTATCGCGCATGAATAAAAGTGTATCCGTTTATGGTTTAGTCTAGAATCTTCCATGTATGAATTTTTACTACAGTACTGGTGAAAGACTTACGATGAACCATTTCTTACATCTCCTCTGCCCGCTTGCAAGTCATCCTGATTTAATCCCTCCGTCTAGGTGTATAAGGGCATGGTTAATATTACTTAATAGTATAGCCAAATGTTGACTATAAGAAAGTGCCATGTCATCTGTAGCCAACATGTATAACAATCGATACTCAAAAACTAATTCTTAAAGATCATTTCTTGCAAAGCACAATAAGTGTTATTTCTTCACAAGTTTTGGATGCAGGTTGAACAGTTGAACGCTTTTGTTTGCAAAAGATACCTTTTTATCTATTTCACCCGGATGTTTGTGAGCTCTAGAGATGAAATAATATCCGAAGAAACCTATCGATACCCGTTACACATGAGATGACCCCCACATCCTTTGTCAAAATAAACAACTCCCCGATCAATGCATTTCACTCTTCGGTGCAACGCACGGGCACCTTACTACTATAGATTAGTACGACCAAAAATTGAACTAACATTATATATAGTATGATAAATGCTGATGCATGTCACCTAAAATTATATCATTCAAAACTATGTTCAAATACGAATCCAACGATATAGTTTTTGTTGACATGCACTAACATTTTGTCAGTTAAATCTTCAGTCAAATTCAATGGGGGACTAATAAACCACGACCGATGTAGTACAAGTGTAGAGGGCGGCGCTGCACGGGAGTCTCACCTCTCACCCCACTCGTGGCGCGGCAGTAAAGCCGTCATATCACAAAACCCAACCACTCCCAGTAATAAGTGGCCTGGTAAAATAAACGGACAAGCAACCATCACATCTCTCCGTCTTTTTTGCATTTCATCTCTCTGCATTTACTTTCTCCGGTTCATCTCGCACACTCGATCCCTAGCTACTACTCCTAGGGCCAGTTCTTTTGGCGGCTTCCCCAGCTTTTCCCACAAGACTAGTCACAGTGGAGAGTAACAATAAGTCGCCTCACTCATTTATTTGGGCTTCTAAACTACTACTCCGTCCTGGTTTATTCCTCACCATTGTAATTTGTGCTAAATTTTGACCAAAGATTTAACTGGTTTATTCCTCACCATTGTAATCCCTCCGTCTAGGTGTGTAAGTCATCTTACGAAAACCAAATAATCCCAAAACACTTAGGCACGGTGCATTAACTTCTACTCCGTACCTCGTTTCTTGTTTCTTGACATATCAACCAATAAGAGATAAAGAGTGTGCATGCTTTTAATGACTTGAGATATCAAACACGACATGCAGTGGTTAGTTCATTGCATGAAATACTATTAATTAGCAAATAAACATTAACGTTTCTCATTTTCTCCTCCTCCTTGGTCACGGTGCACAACCTAAGATGACTTACTCACCTAGACGGATGGAGTAGTGCATGTGACATGCACTCACATTTCATTAGTTAAATTTATGATCAAAATTGACACAGATTACAATGGGGACCAATAAACCAGGACGGAGGTAGTAGTTATGGGATTACTAATCTAGAAGCCTAAAAGAACTGGCCCCTGGTACTCCTACTAGTAGTAGTACTCAAGTTGGAATTCCAATTGCACGACACAACTTGTTAAGCAAAAAACTCGATACAGGGTGTAGGAAGCGGTTTGGGAATTTGCATGCCTTTCCAACCAGTGAGATACTCCGTACAAAGTACGACAGAGAAATAACCACAGAGAAGGAAGCTAAAAGTAAACAATCAAACGAGCATTTTTGCATTTGTGTTGCATTGAATCGTTTCACAAGCTTGACTAGTGCTGTTTTTCTACTTTTACAAAAACCGCATCGTAATGTTAAAACGTGCATTTGCACGTACATAAGTAATAGTAGTACTCCCTCCGTCTAGGTGTATAAGTCTTCCCTCCTTCTTGGTCACGGTGCACAACCAAAGATGACTTATTGACCTGGACGGAGGGAGTAGCACAGTCTGCAAGCATATATCGAGAGAGACGTGTAGTGCGATAGTATATAGTAAAGTTTGTGCTATATGCACGTACTTGCAAAATGCGTACGAATACACAAGGTTTCCAAACTTTCCCTTTTACATACTTAATTAATGACGCTAAAAATTCCTGAACGTTCGGGATTTATCATTTGCATCCCAAAACTAATGAGATCGCCTTACGAAACAAAAATTATACTCCTCCTAAAAGCCACGACGCTCGCAGGAGCGCTTGCGGCGCGCCACGAGTGCCCTGGTGCGCGGCCGTTTCCCAGGGCACCGACACAACGCCTCTTCCTCAGCCTCGCAACTCGCGAGGTGCTGATTGGCGGCTTGCCAGCGGGCGAGCGCGATCTCACCGCTGTGGTGATCCGGCGCCAACAGGTACTCCTCCTCGCTGGAAGCGTGCACCCGGTCCACGTACCGCCAAGCGTAGATGAGGCGCTTGGGCCCGACTGCACTCAGGGCGTCGGCACGGGCATCCTCCACCACCCTCACGGCCCTCGCACGAGCCTTCTGCCAAAGAGCCAATTGCCTGACTCTCTCGGACGCGAAATAGGCCTCCCAGGCAGCTTGTTCCGCGGTGCGCTTCTCTTCCTCGGCCTTCTTCTCCGCCTCTATTTTGGCGCGCTCTGCTGGAGGCAAAGCCTCCCACAAGGCGACATCCATTTCTTTCCAAAGCTCCTCAAAGCTGGGGGGCTCGACGGGCGGCGTGGCGTTCTCCTCGGAGCGGGGAGCCGACGCGTCCTCTGGCGCGCGTGCTGGCGAGATTGGGAACACCGACGCATCCACCTCGACGCGTCGCGGCGAGGAGCGGAACACCGACGCGTCCTCCTCGACTAGTGGCGGCGAGGAACGGAACGGCGACGCAACGCATAGCGGTGAGGAGCGGAACACCGACGCGTCCTCCTCGACTAGTGGCGGCAAGGAACGGAACAACCACGCGTGACCGTCCGCGCGGTGCAGCGAGGGGCTCCTAGGGCTTGGGAGGGGCGATGCCATGGTGGTCGACGTGAGAGGGAGGGGGAGGAGATAGCGATGAACGTGAACGTGAGGGGGAGGAGATAGCGATGTCGTGGGAGGCGCAGTATTTATAGCCAGCAATGGCACACCTACGTAAGATATGGACTGAGCTGCACTGACTTAACTGCAGGTCCAATTGCGTCACTGACATGTGGGCCAGACCCCTGTTGGGCCCATATGCCAGTGACCCAATGCACCTGCAGTTAAGTAACCGCTACGTGGGCATATTTGTTGGAGTAAATTACGGGGGAGCAAAGGGGTGGAAATATTGCTGGTCACAACGGATTGGACGAGCGTGGGGGGAGGAGAGTCATGCATGCAGATTTTTTCACATGGGGTGGAGTGGTGGGACCGCAGGAGGGAGAAGGAAGTTTGGCAGGCATATTGTTTCCACACATGGAGAGGAAAAGATTTGGAGACGAACGGGCTTCCTGCAGGTATGGGGAACGGTGCATAATAAGTCATCTTGCATGCCGGGCTAGGTATAGTCTCAAGTCATTAAAAACATACACGCCCCACACATGTTCATATTTCAAGGTGCACTAAATTATTGCATGCGATGATTAAGGCTGGCCATAATGGTGGTATCTTAGCTGGTATCATGCACACGGGAATAGCAAACATGCTGATGTGGCAAAGAATTAAAGAAGAGAGGGGGTTAGAGTAACTAGTGTTCATGCATGCATTGGTAAACACATTTTTTTTGTGAAGAACGACAGCACTAGTTGAGTACTTTTGCAGACTTCAAAAACTATTCCACCGCCTCTACTATCTTGCTAAGAGTAGGTGAAATGTTTGAATCGAGCCCTTTAAACTAGAAGGGAGGTAGTGGTACTCTAAGGGTGGTCATAGTGGGGAGTAACTTAGATTAGTAACATGCATATGTTACTAGTCTATGTTACTACCTCTATAGTGCATAGTATCATAGATTAGTATCATAGGTGGTCTCATTTATTGCCATGCATGACACATAGTAGCATCACATTTATTATGTTACGGTATCTACCTATGTTACTATAACCATCTCTCTCTTCTTTAATTGCCTACCACATTAGCATGTTTGCGAGTCCCAAGTGCATGATACTAGTTATGTTACCCCCACTATGGCCAGCCTAATAGCTAACCTTGTTGTGATGACAAGATAGGACATGGCACGCACCTGGACGGAGGAACTAGTCTGCATTGTGCATTTAAGTTTTGTCTGAAGTCAACGTCCCTCTACTTTCACCAGACTTATAGAAAAATGTGTCAACATTCACAATGTCAAATCAATATTTTTACACTCATTATAAAATGTAGTTCTTATACTCATTATAATCAGTATTGTAGATATTGATATTTTTAGTATAAATTTGGTCGTGGGATTTCATTGATGCCTGTCAAAGCGTGGAGGAAGCGGAGCTTAGGGCTTGCATTGCCGGTCTCGACATAGGTATTTCTCTTCATAATCCTGTAATTTTAGAGACTGATTGTGCTTTTGTGGTAGCGTCTCTTGCATCGGGGGACTATGACAGGTTTGCTATGCGTGACCTGAAGATGAAAGCGTTGAGCATCTCGAAGTTGATCAACAATCTTCAATTGTCAAAGATTAGCCGTTCGGCCAATAAGGTGGCACACTTAATCGCTAAGTATAGCTTTGACAATAGATTAGATGGTATTCTTGTAAATAACGTACCACCCTGTGTGGTGAATATTGTATCGAATGAGTGTACTGGTGTGGCTGGTTAATTAATATAAGGTGGTGTTCAAAAAAAAAGTATAAATTTGGTCAAACACTTTGCAAACAGTTGACGGGAGTAAAAAGGACCAGAGGGAGTACCATGCATGCGGAGTAGGCAAAAAAAAATTGCTTGTCTAAAAAAAAGGAAAAAAATGCTCATTTATAGCCGGTCGAAGTCTCAAAGGGCGCGACCGCGCGAGGGAGGTGAAGGTCATGGGAGGCGTGACGTTTGACGAAATTAAGTGAAGTTACATCCACGCGCCGGCATGGCGCGCGAACAGGCAGAAGCTATACCGTCAGGCCTACGATATGGGTCTAGTAGACATGACATCTAGTGGGTCCCGCATAGTTCTCGAGAACTCTTTGGGGGCTTGCAGCCGTGTATCCACCGGGCAAGCCAACAACCCCACGCCGTTCGCACGCCCTACTCGTCCCCATCTTCTACCTTACAACAGTTCGCTCCCAGTCGTCTCGTCCTTTCACATTTGTTCGCTCCCAGTTTTTTTTGCGGGGTACAACAGTTCAACTTCTCCCAACCCTCCTCCAAAATCCATGGCCTCCCAAATCTCCATGGTCGCCACTGAGTACCAGGTTAGAGCCATCACCGGCGATCAATTCATCGTCATCTACACACATGGATCCGAGATGGTGAAAGCATGGCTTGCTCGCTTCCTACGCATGTTCAACAGTTTAACGGATCAGTGGGTCGCTGGGCTAGATGTTGAGTACACCACAATCCTGGGACGAGAGAAGGATCTAAAGGATGAAGAGAGGAAGAAGCCCGCCGTGATCCAGGTTTGCATACATAACGTTTGCTTGGTCTACCACATATGCCATGCCGACGTTGAGTGTCAGGATTTTAAGAACTTCCTCAAGGACAAAAGAGTGAAATTCGTTACTGTAGGCTTTAAGAACGACAGGGATGTCCTGCGTCGGATAGGTCTCGTTGTAGGCCAGCCCTTCGATCCCCAGAAGGCAAGCCTGGTGTCCTCCTCTCAACCTTCAATGCTGACCCTGGCAGCAGCCATGATTGATCCTTCGTACGCTAAACTGAAGAAACCTCATCACGAGTTTCATCATGCATGGGAGTCAAAGACATTAGATGAAGATCACATCCTGTACGAAGCAATGGATGCCTACCTTTGTTTAAATATCTACAAGGGTTGGATGAAGAAGCAGAGCCCAGTGTCCGGTTCAAGCAAAGAAGCGTCGGCGAAGAGGAAGAGGAAGAGGGACGAGGACGAAGTCGAGGACGTGGACTCGGACTCCGAGTAGGTGGCAGTGCCGTCGGTCATGCTGGTTCTACTGCAGTGTCAAGCGGACTAGTTGCTTAGTTTATTTTCAAGGGTGTGTTGTGCTGAGGCCCCAGCAGAACTATGTTTATGTTCTTTCTCGTTATTTGAACTCTTTAGTACGTACGGTAGTACTAGTACTATGTCTTACTACTGTTCTTCTTGCAGTTGGTACTACTGCTCGTATCTTCGTGTTCCTACTGTACTTAATACGTTCATACTAGTAGTATAATTTGGGTCAGTCGATTTGTGAAAGAAGTTCGACGGAGCGAAGGAAGAAGACGGCAGAAGAGGTGGAAGAAGCCCTTCTAGCCATCCATGTTGCATCAAACGGCTCAGATGAGTCGACTGACCCAAATTGCTCCTTCAGATTGCAGGATCCACGTGGCATTCAAGGTCTTGAAGGTAGATTCTGCGTCCGCACCCGGTTTGCGGGCTCAACGCGCGCGCGACCGTCTTCCGCTGTGACAGCCACCATGCGCGCCTCCTCCGCGCGGGCGGAGATGACAATGACACACTAGTTCCTCCTCGCAGGCGTGTTGGAGCACGCGCTCGTCCTTCTCTTCGTACGCTGCGTGCATAGACGCAGCTCCACCAGCTGCTCGCGTGCTTCGCAGCGCGGCAGCATCGCGAGGAGGGACTGCAGACGACGTGAGCGGGCGAGCCTTTGGCTTCATGGCACAGGGATGGCGGCGACACGGCGGTGATGGGCGAGAAATTGTTGGCCGGAGCAGGCGGGCGCCGGCATGCGCAACGGCGGCGGCGCCATATCGATGAGTGCGCGTGTGGGAGCTTACTTTAGTTTTATATATAAGGTTGGTTAAACTTAAAAGAAAACCATACTAGAACACGTAAACATTAGACTTAGGCAGCACTTTTATTAGTTAGTACCACAACCACGATACGGAATCTTGTGCAAGCGCGTGAACCGCGGCCGCGCGGTCGATCGAACGGTGCGTCACCGTGTCGCGCTCGAAGGACATCCACCGAACCTTTTTGTGTGTGTGAAAACAATCCTCGAATATTACTCAACTTTTTTCCTGTGAAAGTTCTTGACGCTGCAATATTTCCATATATTTGAATTTAGCTCCAGTTCGTGTTTATTTGGATTTGGACGTTTTAGGTGCGCCCTAGTTTTTTTAATACTGATTTTGTGTGTGTGACTGAGAGAGAACGTCTGTATGTGTCCATATGTGTGTTGTGGCGGAAGGGCAATGTGGAGACGGTGTGCGTGTGATAGAGACATAGGGAGGTGTGAATGTGCAAATGATCATGCATGAGTGAGACATAGACAGATGCTAATACGTTGTGTATACATGAGAGAACGGTCTTCTAGTTTACTTGTGTGTGTGTGTGAGAGAGAGAGAGAGAGGGAGAGAGAGAGACAGAGAGAGGAGCATCCGTAACACAACAACCATCTCTCTCGATTCGTCCATCCCTCGCACGGTCGCATGCAACACATGCATCAACGAGCACATTTTGACACCCTCACCTGGCCCCTGCCCACCTCAGGGCCCGCACAATCTCATCGTGAATACCCATTTCTCTCCTTAGGTTTGTTTTCTCTCAATATCTGACACACACACACAGACACACGCAGCACAACACACACACACACACACTCCCCCGAGCACACAATTCATCCCCATCCAAGGTTATACGGCGACCACTCTCGCTTGTGCTTCTTTGCACCCCAACATGCACAACACCTCAATCTTCAAAGAGGACATCGAGCAGATCGAAGACGGCGACCACACTACGCTAGAGAATGCGGGGTCATTTGGAAGCAGGGTGATGTGACGACGGCTGACTGACTCCTCCCCCCACCCTCTCTCTCTCTCTCTTGCACAAAGTTACCAATCCCTCTCTCCCCCGCACAAAATTGTCAATCCCTCAACCCATGAGATCCTTCCCCTCTCGTCCATGTTTTTCCAGCTCTCTCATCAAACATGTTGTCTCTTCTCCTTCCACGTATACAGAATCCAGATGCACACGCATCTCATGTATATTACATGTATCCATCTTTCTCACAGACCTAACTTCTTCCTCTCTCTTTCTCTCTCTATCTCTCTCTGTCTCGTTAGATTCGTCTCCTACTCTCTCGTCCACATACATACAATCTTTCCCACCCTATCTGCTCCATCTTCAAAAGCTCTCTCTGCACGTTTCATTCACACATTGGGATATGTCAAAATGTTGCTTCTATAATGCCTGATGTAGAGTTATGGTTGTTTTTGTTGCATCCTACAAAGTAATAACTATGAAATGCATTTAGATTCTCATTTGACTGGGATTATGTGAGTTTGAGCATGTTGTGAAGTACTATAGACCTTGTATACATCTTGGGATTCAACAATGATTGTAACTATTGAATTGTATAGACCATTACATTCGAAGTCAATAGCCTAATATATTTATTTCACAATTTCAACAAATGATTAGTTCACAACAAACTAAGAAAACAAATGTGTACTCCCTCCATTTTTATTTAAGTCCGCGTATTAGCATTGGTCAAAGTCAAGTTTTGTAAACTCTCAGAAAGCTTATAACAAAAAATATTAACATATACAATAACAAATAAATACCATTAGATTGATTATTGAATGTACTTTCACATCATACATATTTGTTATGGTAAATGCTTATATTTTTCTATAAACTTGGTCAAACTTTAGGAAGTTTGACTTCGGTCAAACCTAATATGCAAAGTTTACTACTAATACTCGCTAGTTGCTTAGCCGAATCACTCAACACGCCACACGGGGAGTCCAGTGTCACAAAATTTTGAGGTCGGCGGGAAAATCTCCCGCGACCCTGATTCGAGCAGTGGGAAGTTACCATCATAGCCTTCGGAACAGGCCTACGGATGACGCTTGGTAGGGGGCTGTTTTCGTAACTTTAGGTTCACCCTACCCAGCCAACCCCACCCGGCACCCAGAGTAGTACACCTGAATACTCCCCATTTTCTATCCCCATCGCAAAATAGACTTCTCCACGGCACCGCAGCCTTCGTGCTCCTCCCCTTTACATCAGCGCACTCGTCCACCGCAGCGCATCCGCCTCATCGACGACCTCGTACGCCGCACTGGAGCCGGTCCACCGTCATCGTCGTACACGGAGCCTCTTCCCCGTCATCGTCTTCTACGGTCTCGGATCTGCTTCCCGGAAGCCGACGCCAAGCGCAGAAGTACCACCGTCGTGGACAATGAACTGACTCCCCGTTGCTGACCATGACTCACAGAGGCCGCCGCGACCATCGTTCTCCTCCTTGATTGGTAATGTGTGTATTGAATCACTTAGCAGTACATGTGCAGTTCCAATTTTGTTCATACCTACCCTTCAAATTTCCTGGGTGCTATTGTTCACGTAAAAGTAATTGGTTATAGCCTCCATTTTCCAACAAAATATCAGCTTGTAATTGTGCGTCACTCCTGTATCGCGCTAGTAGAGAAGAGAGTAGAGATAGCAGAGACGTCGGGAAAGGATCGCGCGCGGGGGAAAAAGCGGCCGGGCGTGCGCTAGTTTTGGCGCGCGGCGTCCGGCGCGCTTTATAAAATCCAACGCCCTCCCACCGATCTGTGCCTTGCCACCGCTCTCTCCCCGCTCTGTGCCTCGCCACCGCTCTCTCCCCGCTCTTTTTCGCCTCGCCGCCGCCGCGCCACCATGCCGTCGAGTCGCCGGGAATCTTGGGGATACCGCGGCGTCCGCGCGCGCCCCTCCGGCGGCTTCTCCGCTGAGATCCGGTTCCGCACGCGGGATGCGCCTCGGCCTCGGCAATTTCGACACCGCCAACGAGGCCGCCCGCGCGTACGACGCGGCGGTGTGGCGCCTCCGGTGGCCTCATAGAACATTGAACTTCCCCAACGTGCCGACGCGGGAGCGGGCGCAGGAGCTCGCGCCTCTGCCGCGGCTTAGGGCGCTGTGGCGCCAAGACTTCCCGCAGGACATCATCAACGAGCGCGAGTTCTACGTGCAAAGGAGGGCGGAGAGGGATAAGAGGAGGGCGGAGCAAGCCGCCTATCGCGAGGACAAGCATAGGCGAAAAGCGGACGCTCAATTCAACATGAGGCTAGGAGCAGCGTCGCCCTGGGAATCCGACAACGATCGGTATCTTCATGCCTACAGTCAGACGTCGGAGGAGGACATCACCAAGGAGGAGTCGGACGACGAGGAGTTGTTGAATTATCTTTTTTTATCTATCTATGCTGAGAACTATCCTCTACTCTCTAGTATCTACTTCTTGATCTCAGCACTGTAAACGCTTTTTTAAAGCACCGCGCATTGCGATTCTGTTGGAGATGCTCTTACATGGCAGACGAGTGCTTTAATGTTGCCCACAAGATGTGCGAGTATTACTAGTAGTATATTTTTCTTGCCATGTTGAGATTTTAAAACCACGAGTGCAAACATGCAGAGGAGCAATGAAGACCAAACACGGGATATTCGGGACATCTTCAAGGAGCGTGGCAAGTTAAAGAGGAGCTGCACCGAACCTGTAAAACGAGCTTTGGTAAGTAACACCCTTTCAATTACTTTCGTGTAGCCTCGTGTTCTTCGATGTGTATATGTTGTAGTTTCTGTTTCTCTTAAGCGTGGTGTTCTTCGATGTGTAATAAGAAGAGTCTTAATCGTCCTAATGCGTTCGTTTTTAGCTTGATGTAGGAAGTGGGTGTTCTCACCTTGTAGTCTGTTTTTTTCCTTTTGAATTCACTTCTCCGAGTTCTGTTTATCTGGCTTCAACTAAATGGATCTAGGTTGCTCTGAGTAATTATCTAAAAAGAAGTAACTTCATGTCAGGATGCAGTTCCTGCGAGGAGGGAAGTATGGTCAACCTCGAGATCATGTTTCCAAAATGAGGCTGGATTACACACAAGGTGCCAGTTCCCTAATGATGCTGGATTAGACACAAGGTGCAAATTCCCAGATGATGCTGGATTACACACAAGCCAGGTGGAGTCGTCAGCTATTTGTGTCCTCGTGGCATTAGTAAAGGCTGAAAGAAAGCGTGCAGCAGCCCTTGAGAATGTAGCTGAGTTCCTGAAGAAGCGAAAAGAGCAATCTGATGCTCTCTTCACCCAAGCCAAAGAAGAGATGGAAGAAGCCAGAAATAAGCTAGCAGAGGCAGAGCAGGCTAGGCGTCTCCTGCTATCTAAAACTGTTGTCAATACAAAATTTCCTTCATAATAGCTAGGTTCAAATGTTTATCCAGTCAGCATGCCTGTTGTGATGTCCGTGCATCTACTGATGTGGCACAAAATGTTTTTTTTGGGTCATGTAATAACAACAATTACTTTCCAATCAATAACAGACGAAGCATTGGACATGGTATAGTTCACGCGCAAGCCCGACATTCCAAGTTCAACTTCCACATCAAACTCATGTTCACAGATATCTGCAGATTCATACATAATGTCCACAACCATGATTCACTTCAAAGCCAAAAAAATATGAGGAGAGTTATAAATAAAGAAAATCCTCTACTAGTTCCTGCTACCAGTGCGAGCACAACAAGTCAAGACCATGCGTAAATTAATTATATTTTAGTCATTTTTTGTGTTCTAAAATGCCTGCCGGCTCGCGGAAGGACGTGTTGTTGGCACACGCGCGGATTCAATGAAGGCAGGCGGGGCAGTCTTAAGCTGGTTGCACGCGGCGAGGAGGCGTGCTCAGCCGGGCCTGCAGCGAGTGCGGCCCTCTTGGCCGGCGCGCCGGTTCAATGCCTGCGCTATGAGAGGTCGCGTCCGTGTCAGAGCAATCACTCCCTCTAGTCCTTTTTTGTTTGGGTATAACAAAAATCTCGTTTTCCATTCACATTTTACAAGTAAAATTCGTGGACAAACTTTGACCCAAAGTACGATGGGGACTAGTAAACCAGAATGGAGGTAGTAGTTTTTTTAATCAAAGAAGGGTTTCCCCTTCCGATTTTCATTACTGAAAACCAGCATCTAAATCTAAACCATAGTATTTGCCCTAGAACTACCAGGTTCAACATCTCGCAACATAAACCCATACAACCTCCATCGCAAAAAAAAACCATACAACCATAAGCCAAGGAGGTACGTAGTACTATGAATTCCATTTTCGCTCCATACCAATCGTTCTAAAAACTACTTACTACTTATAACGCGCCATTGAAAATCGGAACTCTTAACCCCGCTAAAAAACGATATTTTAAACGTGGCTACTCGATCTGTGGCAACTGGCGAGCCACTGCGCTCCAAGTCGTTCACCTGTGGTCCCGACCATCAACTCCTACGGATCAAATTATCACGCGAGCTGACTATTCCTACAAAGGTGCTCCACCACGTACCCGGTACCCGCGAATGCAGCAATCGTGCACCTAGGGTTTTAGGGTTTATTTGTTAACGTCGCCTTTACATAACACTCATGTGTGCGAGACATCGAGAGGCCGACTGCATGCGTGCGCCTCTTCTCTTCGTATATGTACTCCACCGTTTGTCTGGTGTCCAAAAAATTATAATAACTACTAGCAATGTGCCAATGCGTTGCCACACGATCAAAGTAGATTAATACATATTCACCGATTTGATAGAAAAAAGTCTAGTTTTGAAATACGTATATCACTAAAAATATGTTATGTTTCACTCAAAATATATTCCTTTGGCGGTTTTGATGAGATAAGGGAGGAATGTTGTTGGTTTCAAGATTCGAGAAGTGGTATATGTCTAATTTCTACTCTTACTAGCAAGATGCCCGTGCGTTGCACGGAACATCAAGATCTTGTGGGAGAAAAGGATGAACGAGGGAAGGCCTTATCTGCAAATGTGGTGAAGAGTGCGGGTAAATTGCCATATTTTCCTTCCTATCCGTCAGATATAAATCGGACGACCTACATTGCAGGATGGCAGGCCCACCATCATCACCAGCTCTATTTTTTATCCCTACTCTTATAAAAAGCATTGTCGGTGATGATCGTGTGCCTGCCATCCTGCAATATAGGCCGTCCGATCTATATCTGACGGATAGGAAGGAAACTATGGAAATTTTGCAAAAAGATACCCACACCCCTCTCCACATTTGCAAATAAGGCCTTCCGTCGTTCATCCTTTTCCCCCACAAGATAAACTACTCATACAAATGCATCTTGATGTTCCGTGCAACGCATTGGCATCTTGCTAGTTGTTGCAAAAAGCCCATGTGTGTGTGAGAGAGAGGGAGAGTGGAGGAGGACGGAGTGCATGTGTGACAAAGACACAAGGAGTGTGTGTGCGATAGGTATCAGCTTAAAATGAGGCGATAGTGTGTGTGTGCACGATCGAGAGGGCGTGTCTCAAGAAGGGAAGAAAAATCTACATAGATACAAGGAGCGGGAGAGAGACATGTATGCGATGGTGGAAGCACGAGTGTGCGGGTGTATAAACCTATCTAGAGGCTAGCTAGTCGATAAATTTTTGTGAGAGAAATACGAGTCGGGGTGCGAAAGCGAGAGTTTTGTGTGTGTGAAAGAGAGACGGCAGTCGGGAAGGGGAGTGGAAGCAGGAGTTGTGTGTGTGTGTCTGTGAGAGAGAGAGAGAGAGGAGACGGTAGTCGGGGTTGTTTGATCGGTAAACAAATGAATAATGTCAGTCTGGGATGGAGACGAAAAGGAGACCGCAACAAATGTTGTGTCTACAGGAGAGAGAGAGATTGTAATTTTAGTGGTATGAGTCATATGTAGAGACGTGTAGGGTGTGTGAGAGAATCCCATAGAGAGAAAGACAAAGTGAAAGACGAGTGGAGACTGTGTGTGCGGCGGTGAAAAAGAAAGCTTAGGTACCGAGTGATACCAGAGAACAGTAGAGACATGAGAGATAATGAAAACCGTGTAATGTATAATGATAGGGAGAGTGTGACACTTCTCAAGGGAGACGTCGAGAGACCATGTTTGCGAGGATAGGAGAAACATGAAGTGAGCGTGCGGGTGAGCTGGAGAAAAGAGAGTGATAGCTACCTGAAGGAGCATGCATGCGAGAGAGATGGGCGTGAAAGGAGTGAACAAAAAAGGGATTCAAATATTTGAATTCGAGATGATGATACATGTAATCCATACTCGAACCAAAATTGATCTATCAAACATGCATAGTCATATGAACTCACACACATCTATGTTATTTAATATGTAGATATTACTGATCCATACATTTTAGTAGAACATAATTTGGTTAAATTTTTTCGAATTCAACCTTAAGATTTCGAGATCGTTGTATTTGTAAATCATATTATACATATAAAGGATCAGAATTCTTTGTTGTGCTTTTGAAAGTATATATAAAAAATGATGTATATAGAATGTAATTCCAATTGAAAATGGATCCCGCCCGAAAAAAATAGAATACAAACGGGATTCGAATTGAGTTGGCACGGTAAACGTGCACTCTGCAAAATTTGAACGAAGCGGGGAAAGACGCAGTAACCGCCCGAAACCAAAATCTGCGAGATGGAAATCACTACTGCCTATCCCTGCCACGCAAAGCCTATCTGCTGGATTTCTATAGGTTTCGATAGGGGTAGGTTTGTAATTTCACCCAAACGTGACGTAACCGCCTCTCACCCGGATTCATACATGGTGGGCGCCAAAACACAGTGTGTCCTCGGCCGAAATCGACTCCCTCCCCGATTCATATTCATACATGGTGGGCGCCAAAAACAAACTCTCGTCGGCAAATATTCGGTGGATGCGAGATTACCGTCCTATCCCCAACCGACTAATGTTGCGGTGATGTAGTAGAAATTTGAAACGGGGGCTAAGTTTGTAAATTTCCTCGCATTTGAGACAAGCGCGCCCTGAATACATGTTTCCCCCTTCCTCTCTACCTCCCTTTTCCCCATTCGTACTCTGTGGGCGCCAAAACACCCTCTCCACCCCACCCTCCTCCGTCCGCCGCCGTCCGCCACCCCATCCACCGCCGTCCTCCTCCACCATGCCGGAGCTGATACCCCGACGCCGCCGTCCATCACAAGAGATCGACCTCTCTCATCCACGGCTTCGGACCGGGATCCTAGCATCCCGTCCTCTCGCTTCATCCCCGCCGTCGTCCACCTTGCCGGCGCCGCTCCTACGACCGTCTCGTCCACCGCGCCCCGCCGCCACCGTCTACCCTCCTAGATCTGCTTTCACACCGCCGACATCCATCGCTCGGCAGCACCGTCAAATTCTCAGCAGATGCGTACACGACGCCGCACCAGAGGCGGTACTCTTTCGTATCTGCTCAACTTATTTATCACAGCAAGAAAATAGATCGCCACTGCTTTACTCTAATTTCTTGTCTTGGTTGCGAAGTTGCCTTTGTCCGGTTTGCACCTTCAGATCCGCCATGGCACGCTCAACACTATACTCCCAATGCTTATGGTTTTCCCCTTTTATATTCCACACTAGTTAAATCACAGTAGACTAAATTTCAAAATTGGGTCAGTCGATTTTTCAGAGCTCGCCGGACGAAGAAAACTCGACGCGGGTGGGGGTTGGGGCGGGGGTGGGGGTGGGGGTGGCGGAGGAACACAGGCGGTGGGGGCCAGTGGTCCGGCCGGCGGCCCGTGCGGTGTTCTGTATGGGAAGAATCAGAGACGAGGAAGAAGAAGGGTTAGGAGACGTAGGATCTTCATCCAACCGCCTGAAATGGTCGAGAGACAGCTGGGAGTTGCATTCTTAATGCGCTCTGGTTCATCATGTGTGGGCACTGCGCAACCAACATTTTATTATCCAAAATCTGCTTTCTCTTCTTTACGACGTTCCTCTTCCGTTCTTCTTTAATATGTACTCTCTCCGTTCCTAAATACAAGTCTTTGTATAGATTCCACCATAGACTACATATGGAGCAAAATGAGTGAATCTACACTCTAAATTGTATCTGGATACATCTGTATGTGATCCATAGTGGAAATCTCTACCAAGACTTATATTTTGGAACAGAGGGAGTATGATAGTAGTATAGTATGTTCCTTGTACTGAAGATGAGCAGGGACATTTGCAGTGTAGAGGTCTATACGGTCGGTTGTGATGGACACTTTGAGCCTCTTTGATTCGTAGGATCTTGTAAACATAGGAATAGGATTTGTAGTGGCCTGCCCACTTGAATCCTATAAGAATAGCAAGGAAATGCGGGGAGCTGTGTCGCCTTTGAGAGTTACACTGATATTAACAGTACCACACCTTCACTTGAAGAGAGCTGGTATCCGAAGCCTTTCTAGCCGTACCGGCAATACTAGCACATATATTCCAGCAAGTTCCACTTTGCTGATTTTACTCTGATGCTTAAGGTTTTCCCGTTATATCTACACTATGATCTATGTAGCTGCTTTGTGTCGCACTAGTAGCAGTCCACTCTTGAAGCTAAACACTGCAATGACTTACAAAATTGGCACCAAGGCATTGAGTGCCATTCTGGATGCAATGAAACTCATACGCTCCCCACCTGTTGATTCTTGTTCAGAATATGATCCTAATGACTATTCTAACCTCGAGGAGTCAAAGGCAGATGGCCTGTCCTGTTCACCCATCAAGGTGCCTGTTCTAATTTGGCAATGTTTTATTGATTGCGGGTATCTTGCATATGTTGTCTTGCATTTCTTCTACTTTGTTGCACCGCCATCTGCTTAGTTTACTCATCATATATGTCGAGATGCCATGCCCATCCATTATCAATACATATTCCATCTGTCATCATACCATGTTTTTCCACTCAAATGGTGTTCTTGTGCATCAGACATCAAAAAGGAAGAGGGTGATTGCCGAACCTGAAGGAGCACCAGCAAAGTCCTTGAAAAACATGGTGGTGCCGGAGAAATCATACAGCACCAAACTTATATTGGTTGTACAACCAGTGACACAAAACGTAGGACCGACTCCAGCAGACTGTACCCATACTTCACTGGCCACACCACTAGCCCCACCACACAGGACCTGCACTCCAGCAAAAGGTATACCAATTTCATTTGCCATAGCACCAACTGTACCACAGAAAAATCCCACTCCAGCAAAAAGTACAGCAAGTCCACCGGCCGAAGACCTATCCCAACTGCAGAGACGGCCAATTCCTACAGATTGGAACCCCATTCCATTTATTCCCAGTTTAAAAGACAATGCTTTCAATGTTGTTAGGGACTACGTGCATATATTCCCATCATGGGAAGATTATTGTGAAGACAAACACCATTTTCACATCTTCCTGTCCTACTTACGTGTAAGTGCTTTTATTCATGGTTATTATTTTCCTGTTTTCTGCTGATTGAACACATCAATGATTTACATTACATTGTTGTAACTAGGTGAGGGTCAATCTGGATAGTCATGACGAGCAAAGCTTGCTTGTGATTTTCAAGGAAGCATTGCAGCAGTATCGGTGTTACCTGAGGAAATCACACTTTGATGGCAAGTCTATAAACGAATTTCTGGTGAAGTCTCCTGTGCTAAATTTAGAAGACATTGAATGGAAAAACCTTGTTATGCACTGGTCTTGTTCCCAGGATGAGGTACTGTCTATGAAATCACATGACAATTTGAACTTCTACTTTTCCACATGTGCCTTATGGATCTTTTTTGCAGGAAATCTCCTCGAAGAAGAATTCCGGTTTGACAAGAACGACAGGATATCGCAAATATGTTGCCCGCTGCTTTGCTCTTGTTAGTACCTGTTGTCCTGTATCACTATACTTGCATACATACCTGGTTCATTATGTGACAGCAGTATGCCTGATAGCTTGCTTATCAATTGTTCGCTCCAAATTATCTGATCTGTATGAATGGTTACATTAGTGTAGGATATATCCAATGCCAATGTTTTTTTAGCTCTACATTGTTCTTGTAAGTACATGCTGTCCTTTATCAGTGTACTTATAATGACAGGTAGTTGTTCATGTACCATCACTCTGCAGCTTATTTTCCTTTGCCCTCCATTTTCTACACATCAGATCTATATTTACTCTTAACATAAGGTTGGTACTGAAGAAGTTTAGCTGTGCATTGCTCTTGGCTGTACCTTTTGCCTGTATCGCTGCACTTACATTTATAGCTACTTGGTTATGTAGCATCACTCTTCATCTTATCTTAAATATTCTCCATTTTTTCGTATATTATCACATCTATATTTACTCTTAACAAAATGGAGAATAAAGGCAATGCTTTTGAAGAAGATTCTGTGGTAAACTTCTGGAATTGCCCCCCCCATCAGCATGGCCTTTATAGAGCCTGTCTTCACCAATAATGTAAGTTTGTCCATCTCAAGCCTTCAAACTTTGTTGTATATATTTGGTTAGGCATGACTGCAACAGCTGTTTATTTTTGGTGTTTGCATCAAATTGCTTGTTTAAAGTTTATTATGTAGTTCATAAACAAAAGTTTGTCCTTTCTCAATTTAAGTTTTCAGTTGTACAACCAAGTTCCTTCTTCATACAATATAAATTAAACTATACAGAGCAAGTGATCTTCTTTTGCACTGAAAGTATGCTTCTGTTCTTCATCCGTAATCCAGTAGTGTGGTGAACCTACCCACTACAGCACAATGTCATATTCTGCAATGTCTTAACTATGAATAATGTCATATCATTCTACTATTATTTAAACCGTCTCTTTATTTGCCAATCTGAAATGGTATAAATTGACAGCACACTAACCATTGATACTTATGAGTTCTTGATCTGTAATCCAGTGGTGTCGTGAAGCTGCCAACTCCTTCACAATGTCATTTCCTGCCATGTCTTGACCTGAACAATACCATATTGTGTTAATGCAATTTTAAACTGTGTCACTTTATTCGTCAGTAAGAAATGTGATGAATTGTCAGCACTGATACTTTTATGTGCAAAACCTGTCATCTGTCTGCTTGTTTATCTTTCAGAATGAGGAAGATATAAGTGTTGAACAAGCGTAGTCTCATCATCTTGCTCAGCTGCTTGCGCTGCAGCTCCCTAGCAGGGCTAACCTTTCTTGAACTCTATTGAAGTGCTGTCGGTTTTGTATATTATTTTGTCGGCGTGTTTATTTGCACTAGTAGCGATCTTTGATGCCCAGTGTATGTAATCTGCTGTCTGCTTGTGCTTTATTATCATAGTGGCGAACTTTGATGCCTAGTGGATGTAATATGCCGTAATTTCTTTATTGTGTAGTCTAGGTTTTTTTCTTATTCACGATGCTGCAGTTATTTTACTGTATATATATCCTATCTTCGCAGTAAACCGGCCAAACCGTAAAATTACGGTACATAATCGGGCCGTCATGCAATCACGATGTAGGTTGGGCCTGAAACGTGCCGAACAGCTCACGGGCCGGCAGCAGCCTGAAATGAACCCCGGCCCATGATTGTGCGAATCAAATCATGGGCTTTTAACAGGCCAAAATTGTCTCGGTCCCTGTTTGGCCCAATCAGATATCGACTGCGAGCAGGCCGGATGCAAACCGGGCCGTAGTTAGGCCCAACTATATGACGGGCTTTTAACAGGCCGAAATTAATATAGGTCCGAAATGTTAAACGGGCCCTTAACAGGCCAAAACTAATATCAGGCCGAATTACTAAGTGGGCCTTTAGCAAGTGGGCCCAAAAGCATAGTGTCCAGTTGACGGGCCGAATCTGATATGGGCCATAATTGAGCCCAAAGCCTCTTAAAGGGCCGGACCTGATCTGGGCCGTAATTTGGCCCAGAACATGGTAGGCTTTTAATGGGCCGGACCTCATATGGGCCACTATTAGGCCCGGAGCGTGGCAGGCCATTAATGGACCGGATCAAATATGGGCCGGCATTTGGCCCAAAACATGGCAGCCAGTAATGGGCCGGCCTACTAGGGTCCTCAAAATCTTGTGGGCCTACAGCTGGGCCGGCCCATTAATGTCGGCGAAATCTCATGGGCCTTTAGCTGGGCCGGCCCATTATGATCCGCAAGAATCTTGTGGGCCTTTACCTGGGCCGGCCCATTATGGCACACAAAAATCTTGTGGGCCTTTACCTGGGCCAGCCCATTATGGCCCGCAAAATCTTGTGGGCCTTTAGCTGGGCCAGCCCATTATGGTCCGCAAAATCTCATGGGCCTTTAGCTGGGCCGGCCCATTATGGTCCGCAAAATCTTGTGGGCCTTCAGTTGGGCTGGCCCATTTAAACTTGATGGGCCGGTCCACGTGTCAACATATCATAGGCGCGTCTCGCCCATTGGATGAGTGACACCTGTGCCAACGCGGACCTGACACATGTCTCCTCCAGCCAATGATGATTTTACACGTGGAAAATCCCCATTGGTCGGGGCTGTTAGCGGGTTATCGGATCCAAAACCCGACCCGATAGCTTAACGGCGTTCCGTTACGGTGGATGCCACGTGTCGGTCACCCTTGACGAAAGCACTTCTGTGACGCGCGATTTATCGTCATGTAAGTGGACACTTCCGTGATGATAATTTTGGTAATGTCATGGAACACTTCTATGACAGCACAGGTATGACTATCTTGATTCTGTCATAAATTTGTCATGGATGTACATGCATGACAAAAAACGCGACCTACTGTGACAAACATGTATCATCACGGAAGTGTATTTTTTTGTAGTGAATGCTGACACACAAAGTACTCGAAGGATTTATAACAGAGTAGCAATCACACACTTATTACATCGAATGTCTCAGAAGAGAACTTATTACAATAAATATGGCTTAAGGCCATCTAATACGATAACAACGGAAGGCTTGGAAGATAAAGTGAGTCCATCAACTCCAACGGCATAGCTGAGCTGCACGACAACGACCTAACGAACCTTACTCCTCGTCTGAAAAGTCTGCAACATAATACGTTGCATCCCGGAAATGGGTCAGCACATGGAATATGCTAGCAATATAACACAGTAGAGCAAGAACAG
Source organism: Aegilops tauschii subsp. strangulata (assembly GCF_002575655.3). Taxonomy (NCBI): domain Eukaryota; kingdom Viridiplantae; phylum Streptophyta; class Magnoliopsida; order Poales; family Poaceae; genus Aegilops; species Aegilops tauschii. Next base: position 154,658,903 of record NC_053036.3, read on the forward strand.
AATAATGCTATCACTACATGCATATTTGGCTGGTGGAAAGCTCTATGGTTATAGTTTTGCGAAAAGCCAAATTTTCCCTACAACAAAGGAATAAGTTTTATTTTAACTATCATGGTAGTTGAAACATCATTGAGAAGGTTCCTCCAACTCAATCCCAATTAAAAGTAATTATCAACCCAACAATATTAATTTAGAGTGATGAGATACTTAGGATAATCCAAGTACTAGATACTCAAGATGTCCATAACCGGGGACACGGCTAACCATGATTAGATTGTACACTCTGCAGAGGTTTGCGCACTTTTCCCCACAAGACTCGATTGCCTCCATTGGATTTCTCGCACTACATGGTGTTTGAGAAACGGATGACCGAGACACAGTCTTTCAGAAACATTAACTCTTTTCTCCGGGCAGACCATACCAACCTACATCCCTCTACCTGTTGATCCACCTCTTCAAGAGCTCATGCAACCTTCTCAACTATGCTAGAGCCCATAATAGCTTGTGGCTGCACACGGAAGTATCTAGAATAAAAATATCTCAGTTCCCTTTGAGCCTGGGTGGCGGACCTTAGGATTATCACACGGGTACTCCGGGATATCCTAGGACAACACTGGATTGTCTAGGTGCCCGACAAGCAATCCACATAGATGTGTATTAAAGTCACCACCTTAAGTTGAACCATTAATTAACAATCTCACATTTGTCATGGATTCAGTCACCCAAACGACGTCTACGAGCATCGCATAGCAAAATAAGCAATACGTATAAGTAACTCCCAAGGGTTTGAGAATAACAGGGCAATAGGTTCTACCTCATCAACTACTGACCAACCCACATGTTAATCACATCCTAATCATGCAATGTTTGAGGATTGGAGCTAATGCATAAAAACTGGGTATGAAAAGAGTATGATCAATGTGTTACTTGCCTTCCTGACGATCCACAAAACCTAGGGACTCGTAGTAGCACGCTTCACACTCCGGGAATTCTATCGCAAACAAACAATAGCATACATAAGCAATCAAGCAAAGAAGCACGGGTAAATCTCAAATAAGAAGAACTAACCAGAAAGTTCAACTTAAGAACTCCGGTTTGCAAAAAGAATCAAATCAAACGGAGGAACGAAACTCAAACTGCGAAAGAAACAAGATCCGTTTAATAATCTAAACTAAAGTCAAATTTTACTGTACCAAAATCTTGTTCAAGTTGATTAAACAGAAAGAGGGTTTCGAGACAAAGATCTAGGCGCTTGAATCACCTGATTCCGACAAACGAGCGAAAAGATAAACTGAAACGAAAATCGGATCAGAAATGGCGATCGAAAATAATCGCGGAAAATCCGAGAAAAAGAAAAACTGACGAACAGGCTAACAAACGATCGTTCGTTGTCTGTAACTAAGGAGCGAAGATCGTTCGTTAAAACGAACGTACGGATGAACGTCTGCTAAATAAACTAAACCGAGAAAAAAAACCGATCTATCCTAAAAAAACGAACGTAGGGTTTTCTAAAAAAAACTGGATCGGTTTTAAAATAAAACCGAACGGCGGCAACGACGGCTTATACCTCCGGCGAGGTCCAGCGAGGCGGGGCAGCTCCAGCGAGGTGGGCTGTGGCGGCGGGGTGCGCGGGCGGCGGCGGTAGGCGGCCTGCGCGGCGCTAGGCGGCGGAGCGGCGATGGTAGTGGCGGCGCGAGCTAGGCGGCGGCGCTGGCAGCGGGGTTCGGCGGGCGGCTGGGTTCGGGTGGTGGTGAGGGGGTCCGTGGGTGGCGTATATAAAGGAGGGGGGCTAGCTTGGGGGAGGGGGCAAGGCGGCGCGGGAGAGTCCTTGTCGACTCGGCGTCGCGGGCGGCGGTGGTCTCCCGGTCAGGGGACGAGGCGGACGGCGCGGCTGGGCTGGGCCGGCTGGCTGGGCTTCGGCCCAGTCGGTGCAGAGAAGATTTTTTTTTTAAATTCGCCAAAACTTCATAAATCCTAGAAAAATAAAAAAAAATCTTAAAATACCAAAACAAATTTTCACCGTCTAAATAAAATATTTAGAACAAGATGAACATTTTCTTGGCCCTAAAATGCAAATTTGTAAAACGTGCAAATTTTCTAATTCAAATAAAATAGCAATAAACTCCGAATAAAAACAAATATTTTATTTTAATATTTTTCCTCCAATAATTCATTTATTTTGGAGAAGTCATATTATCTCCTCTCATATATTTTAATATGAAATATTTTCAGAGAGAAAAATAATTAAAACCAAAATCCTCATTTCAATATTTGATAGAATTCAAATATGGAAATAGTGAAATCCCCAACTCTCTCAGAGGGTCCTTCAGTTGCTTAGGATTTCGAGGATCGCAAAAACGAAATGCAGCAAAATATGATATGCAGGAATGATCTATGTATAACATTCCAAATTGAAAATTTGGGATGTTACAGCAACGGCGCATACTCAGGGAGAACACTTATACCTTGAAATTTAGTGAGAGATCATCTTATAATGCTACCGTCAATCAAAGAAGAATAAGATGCATAAAGGATAAACATCACATGCAATCAATATAAGTGATATGATATGGCCATCATCATCTTGTGCCTTTAATCTCCATCTCCAAAGCACCGTCATGATCACGATCGTCACCGGCGCGACACCTTGATCTCCATCGTAGCATCATTGTCGTCTCGCCAACTATTGCTTCTACGACTATCGCTACCGCTTAGTGATAAAGTAAAGAAATTACAGGGCGATTGCATTGCATACAATAAAGTGACAACCATATGGCTCCTGCCAGTTGCCGATAACTCGGTTACAAAACATGATCATCTCATACAATAAAATATAGCATCATGCCTTGACCATATCACATCACAACATGCCCTGCAAAAACAAGTTAGACGTCCTCTACTTTGTTGTTGCAAGTTTTACGTGGCTGCTACAGGCTGAGCAAGAACCGTTCTTACCTACGCATCAAAACCACAACGATAGTTCGTCAAGTTAGTGTTGTTTTAACCTTCTCAAGGACCGGGCGCAGTCATACTCGGTTCAACTAAAGTTGGAGAAACTGACACCCGCCAGCCACCTGTGTGCAAAGCACGTCGGTAGAACCAGTCTCGCGTAAGCGTACGCGTAATGTCGGTCCGGGCCGCTTCATCCAACAATACCGCAGAACCAAAGTATGACATGCTGGTAAGCAGTATGACTTGTATCGCCCACAACTCACTTGTGTTCTACTCGTGCATATAACGTCTACGCATAAACCAGGCTCGGATGCCACTGTTGGGGAACGTAGTAATTTCAAAAAATTTCCTACGCACACACAAGATCATGGTGATGCATAGCAACGAGAGGGGAGAGTGTTGTCCACGTACCCTCGTAGACCGAAAGCGGAAGCGTTAGCACAACGCGGTTGATGTAGTCGTACGTCTTCACGATCCGACCGATCCAAGTACCGAACACACGGCACCTCCGACTTCAGCACACGTTCAGCTCAATGACGTCCCACGAGCTTCGATCCAGCAAAGCTTCGCCGGGGAGTTTCGTCAGCACGACGGCGTGATAACGGTGATGATGATGCTACTGACGTAGGGCTTCGCCTAAGCACTGCTACGATATGATCGAGGTGGATTATGGTGGCGGGGGGCACCACACACGGCTGGGAGAGATCAACAGATCAACTTGTGTATCTAGAGGTGCCCCCTGCCCCCGTATATAAAGGAGCAAGGGGGAGGCCGGGCGGCCCCTTGTGGGCGCGCCAGGAGGAGGAGTCCTCCTGCTAGTAGGAGCAGGACTCCCCTCTTTCCTACTCCTACTAGGAGGGGGGAAGGAAGGGGGAGAGGGAAAAGGAAGGGGGGGGGGGCGCCGCCTCCCCTCTCCTAGTCCAATTCGGACCAGAGGGGGAGGGGCGCGCGGCCTGCCCTAGGCCAGCCCTCTCTCTCTCCACTAAGGCCCATAAGGCCCACTATTTCTCCCGGGGGGGGGGGGGGGTTCTGGTAACCCTCCGGCACTCCGATTTTCTCTGAAACCACCCGGAACACTTCCGGTGTCCGAATATAGTCGTCCAATATATCAATCCTTATGTCTCGACCATTTCAAGACTCCTTGTCATGTCCGTGATCATATCCGGGACTCCGAACTACCTTCGGTACATCAAAACACAAAAACTCATAATACCGATCGTCACCAAACTTTAAGCGTGCGGACCCTATGGGTTCAAGAACTATGTAGACATGACCGAGACACGTCTCCGGTCAATAACCAATAGAGGAACCTGGATGCTCATATTGGCTCCTACATATTCTACGAAGATCTTTATGATCAAACCGCATAACAACATACGTTGCTCCCTTTGTCATCGGTATGTTACTTGCCCGAGATTTGATCGTCGGTATCTCAATACCTAGCTCAATCTCGTTACCGACAAGTCTCTTTACTCGTTACGTAATGCATCATCCCGTAACTATCTCATTTGTCACATTGCTTGCAAGGCTTATTATCATGTGCATTACCGAGAGGGCCCAGAGATACCTCCCCGACAATCGGAGTGACAAATCCTAGTCTCGATCTATGCCAACTCAACAAGTACCATCGGAGACACCTGTGGAGCACCTTTATAATCACCCAGTTATGTTGTGACGTTTGGTAGCACACAAAGTGTTCCTCCGGTAATCGGGAGTTGCATAATCTCATAGTCATAGGAACATGTATAAGTCATGAAGAAAGCAATAGCAGTAAACTAAACGATCAAGTGCTAAGCTAACGGAATGGGTCAAGTCAATCACATCATTCTCCTAATGATGTGACCCTGTTAATCAAATGACAACTCATGTCTATGGCTAGGAAACGCAACCATCTTTGATCAACGAGCTAGTCAAGTAGAGGCACACTAGTGACACTATGTTTGTCTATGTATTCACACATGTATTATGTTTCCGGTTAATACAATTCTAGCATGAATAATAAACATTTATCATGATATGAGGAAATAAATAATAACTTTATTATTGCCTCTAGGGCATATTTCCTTCACTTCCCTCTCATCTTACATGGAGTGCGTTAGGAGGGGGTACATTATGATCTAGTACTAATGATGCTCATAGCTCAGGTGTGGCCGAATGTTACCTAGCATTTACTACTGGTAGCTATCATATTTAACTGGATTATACCGTCGTTGGGTAACTGCCATCATTAAGGCATAATGGGTGAGAGACATCCTAGGTAGCTTCCGACTGATGGTCTAGTGGGCTGCTCCCTTCGTCTTCCTAGCCGATTGTTAGCTCTCGGTGGTCGGCCGAGTCGGTATCCGACCATAGGTTCTTAGCGTGGTCTTGAGCTTCCATCCTTATCTCTGATGGGCTGATGATGGTGGTGTTGGAAATATGCCCTAGATGCAATAATATTGTATTATTTTATTTCCATTATTCATAATTAAGAGTTTATATTTCATGCTATAACTGCTATGATCCTAGAATATGCGATTTAGTGGAAAACTCATATGGACGTGTGAAATGCTAAACGGTAAACAATAGGTTCCCGGTCTCGCCTCTAAGGCTGGCTCAAGTGTTGTTGGTGATCACGTTTTCCGGATCTTAGGATATCATTAAGTGTAACGATAGTCCTAAAATAACATTGAGGGTATGACGTTAGAAGAACGATCATATTAAATCGACCCAATACTTGACTATTATACTTTGTGATTATATCATCTAAAATCATCTGTTATAACACGGAGTGTTAGCATGTGTTTTAGTTCCTCAGACCATGAGAGTGCCTTGGTCACTTGCTACCAGACGGTGGGCTTTGGGCTTGCTCAAACGTCATCTGTAACAAGGTGATCATAACGACAACTTTCAGGCTCACCAGAAGGTTTGACAAGTGATCGGATTGCTCGAGAGTGGGATTTGCTCCTTCGATGATGAAGAGATATTCTTAGGGCCCTCTCGGTGTGACAGCATCCATAATCGTCTGGCCGGACGCAGGTGACCACGTCACTGATAATCCCCAAGTGCAAGGAATCATCGTAGCAATTTTCAAAGGTGGAAGTGATAAGTATGGAGTGTCGAACCCACAAGGAGCTAAAGGTAAGATCAATATTCTCTCAAGTCCTATCTGCCACTGATACGACTCTACGTACACCGAACGTTTGCTTCCATCTAGAAATGAGAAATAAAACTACGTTGTGCGTATGAAGAGGATAACTTTGCATGATACCGGAGAACTAAAATATAAAAGTAGGTGCTATTAATATAAAGTTAGAATATATTACTATATATTATAAATAGCGAGTGTGGAATAATGATGGACCGGTGTGCGGAATTGTCCTAGGCAATTGTTAACAAGATCGGTAGTCGTCATTGCAATCTTATATGAGGGAGAGGCATAAGCTAACATACTTTCTCTCCTTGGATCATATGCACTTATGATTGGAACTCTAGCAAGCATCCGCAACTAATAAAGATCATTAAGGTAAAACCGAACCATAGCATTAAAGTATCAAGTCCCCTTTATGACATACGCAACAACCCCCTTACTCGGGTTTAAGCTTCTGTCACTCTAGCAACCCACTACAAGCGAATCATGAACGTATTGCAACACCCTACAGCGGGAATCCTTCACGTGTGCACGGCACAGAAGGCACCATAGGACAGCACCAAAATAAGACATACAACTCCAACCAATCTAGATCATCAATCAACCCAAAAGACAAAAGAAATCTACTCAAAATATCATAGGATGGCAACAAAACATTGGATCATAATATGTGGCATAAAGCACCATGTTCAAGTAGGGGATTACAGCGGGGTGCGGGAGAGTGGACTGCGTAAAAGAGATGAGGATGGTGATGAATATGGTGATGTTGATGAAGACGATCACCGCGGCGATGGTTCCCCCGGCGGCACGCTAGCGCCACCGAGAGAGAGGGGGAGAGAGTCTCCCCCTTGTGCTTCTCCTCCATGGCCTCCCCCCTAGATGGGGAGAGGTTCTCCCTCTAGTCCTTGGCCTCCATGGTGATGATGGCCCCCTCCGGGATCCTCCTCCATGGCCTCCGGTGATGATGGCCCCCTCCGACAGGGTGCCAGAGAAGGCCTAGGTTGGTTTTTCGTGGATACAGAGGCTTACGGCGGCGGAACTTCCAATCTAGGTTTATTTCTGTGGGTTTTGGTATTTATAGGAATTTTTTGCATCAGTCTCACGTCAAGGGGGTCCACGAGGCAGCGAGAAGGTAGGAGCACCCTCCCGAGGGTAGGGCGCGCCCCACTACCTTGTCGTCGCCTCGGGACTCTTCTGGTCCAACTCTTGTGCTTTGGGGTTCTCTTTTGCTCCATAAAAAATCACCGTAAATTTTTAGCCCATTCCGAGAACTTTTATTTCTACACAAAAAATGACACCACGGTAGTTCTGCTGAAAACAACGTCGGTCTGGGTTAGTTCTAATCAAATCAAACCAAAACCATACAAAATTGTTGTAAACGTGGCATGAATACTTCATAAATTATAGATACGTCGGAGACGTATCAGTCACGGGGATGCCGAAACACGTCAACGAGAAAGAATAACAAAACTAGTAACGAGAGCAATGGTATAGTAGCACGGTGATGACTTATGGGGATACCGATGCACACCGAGTTTTGTAAAGTATCGTGAAGCAAAGGTAACATCACATGATAACTAAAGGTTCACTTGAATATCATTCATGTAATCATCGAGACCGACATGGATGTCCATGGTTCCGTTATCGGTCATTGAACGAAGGGGTTTCGTTCATGTCTATGATTTACCGAACCTACGGGGTAGCAAGCTTATGGTAATCATGATCTATGAGTCTTAGTGGAGCAGGAGTAATGAGAATATATTTGTGGAATTGTTTCATTAATATCCGGAATTGTTCCAACTTCCAAGAGGTTTCGAAAGCATTTCGGGGTCAGCGAAAGGGTTTCGGTGAATATCGGGACATATCGGGGTCACCGTATTGTATTGTTACTACTAATGGTAAAATGACAGGATTCGATCATATTAGTTGGTCTTACTTTCTCTACATTATGTCATCATGCTTCAAGCATTACTCTATTTGTTATGGACTTAATACCTAGAGAGTCAAGCATAGAAGCGCTCTCGAAGTGGATTAATTGTAGTACATGCATAATCGTTTCGGTCTACTTGTCACGGACGTAATGCCTATATACTGATCTGAAGGAAATAAGCCCTAGAGGCAATAATAAAGTTGTTATTTTATATTTCCTTATGCATGATAAAGGCTTATTATTCATGCTAGAATTGTATTGATTGAAAACTTAAATACATGTGTGAATACGTAAGCAAATACCGTGTCCCTAGTAAGCCTCTACAAGACTAGCTCGTTGATCAAAGATGGTTTAACTTTCCTAACCATAGACACGTGTTGTCATTTGATAATGGTATCACATCATTAGGAGAATGATGTGATGGACAAGACCCATCCGTTAGCTTAGCATATTGATTGTTCAGTTTATTGCAATTGCTTTCTTAATGTCTGATACGTTCTTTTTGCATCATGTTTACCTACTATTATTTATGAATTTTTTATGTATAATAATGCTTTTTGGAGTATTTCTAATGCCTTTTCTCTCATAATATGCAAGATTCACACAAATAGGGAGAATTCCGGCAGCTGGTAATCTGGACCTGAAAAGGCTACGTCAGGCCTACCTATTCTGCACAACTCCAAATGAGCTGAAACTTTACGGGGAATTTTTATGGAATATATAAGAAATATTGGAGCCAATAAGTACCAGAGGGGGCCACCAGGTGGGCATAACCCACCTAGGCGCGCCAGGAGGCCCGGGCGCGCCCTGGTGGGTTGTGCTCAGCCCAGCCCACCTCCGGTGCCCATCTTCTAGTATATAAGTCATTTTGACCTAGAAAAAAAATAAGGAGAGGACTTTCGGGATGGAGCGCCGCCGTCTTGAGGTAGAACTTGGGCAGGAGCACTTTTGCCCTCCGGCGGAACTTCCCCCCCGGAGGAGGAAATCATCATCATCATTCTCACCAACAACTCTCCCATCTTGGGGAGGGCAATCTCCATCAACATCTTCAACATCACCATCTCCTCTCAAACCCTAGTTCAACTCTTGTGTTCAATCTTTGCACCGAAACTATACATTGGTACTTGTGGGTGACTAGTAGTGTTGATTACATCTTGTAGTTGATTACTATATGGTTTATTTGGTGGAACATTATATGTTCTGATCCAATATGCTATTTAATACCCCTCTGATCTTGAGCATGATTATCAATTGTGAGTAGTTACTTTTGTTCTTGAGGTCACGAGAGAAATCTTGTTGCAAGTAATCATGTGAACTTGATATGTGTTCGATATTTTGATGGTATGTATGTTGTTATTCCCTTAGTGGTGTCATGTGAACGTCGACTACATGACACTTCACCATATTTGGGCCTAAGGGAATGCATTGTGGTGTAGTTATTAGATGATGGGTTGCGAGAGTGACAGAAGCTTAAACCCTAGTTTATCCGTAAGGGACCGATTGGATCCAAAAGTTTAATGTTATGGTTATAATTTATTCTTAATACTTTTCTCGTAGTTGCGGATTGATAACCCACAAGTATAGGGGATCGCAACAGTTTTCGAGGGTAGAGTATTCAACCCGAATTTATTGATTCGACACAAGGGGAGCCAAAGAATATTCTCAAGTATTAGCAGTTGAGTTGTCAATTCAACCACACCTGGATAACTTAGTATCTGCAGCAAAGTGTTTAGTAGCAATGTAATATGATAGTAGTGGTAACGGTAACAAAAACGGTAGCAAAAGTAATATTTTTGGTGTTTTGTAGTGATTGTAACAGTAGCAACGGAAAAGTAAATAAGCGAAGAACAATATGTGAAAAGCTCGTAGGCATTGGATCGGTGATTGAGAATTATGCCGGATGCGGTTCATCATGTAACAATCATAACATAGGGTGACACAGAACTAGCTCCAATTCATCAATGTAATGTAGGCATGTATTCCGAATATAGTCATACATGCTTATGGAAAAGAACTTGCATGGCATCTTTTGTGCTACCCTCCCGTGGCAGCGGGGTCCTAATGGAACTAAGGGACATTAAGGCCTCCTTTTAATAGAGTATCGGAACAAAGCATTAGCACATAGTGAATACATGAACTCCTCAAACTATGGTCATCACCGGGAGTGGTCCCGATTATTGTCACTTCGGGGTTGCCGGATCATAACACATAGTAGGTGAGTATAGACTTGCAAGATAGGATCAACAACTCACATATATTCATGAAAACATAATAGGTTCAGATCTGAAATCATGGCACTCGGGCCCTAGTGACAAGCATTAAGCATAGCAAAGTCATAGCAACATCAATCTCAGAACATAGTGGATACTAGGGATCAAACCCCAACAAAACTAACTCGATTACATGATAGATCTCATCCAACCCATCACCGTCCAGCAAGCCTACGATGGAATTACTCACGCACGGCGGTGAGCATCATGAAATTGGTGATGGAGGATGGTTGATGATGATGACGGCGATGAATCCCCCTCTCCGGAGCCCCGAACGGTCTCCAGATCAGCCCTCCCGAGAGGTTTTAGGGCTTGGCGGCGGCTCCGTATCGTAAAACGTGATGAATCCTTCTCTCTGATTTTTTCTCCCGAAAGTGAATATATGGAGTTGGAGTTGAGGTCGGTGGAGCGTCAGGGGACCCACGAGGTCCGCGCCCTAGGGGGGCAGGCGCGCCCCCACCCTCGTGGACAGGGTGTGGGCCCCCTGGCGTGGATTTTTCTTCAGTATTTTTCTTATTTTCTAAATAGATGTTCCGTGGAGTTTCAGGTCATTCCGAGAACTTTTGTTTCTGCACATACATAACACCATGGAAAGTCTGCTGAAAACAGCGTCAGTCCGGGTTAGTTCCATTCAAATCATGCAAGTTAGAGTCCATAACAAGGGCAAAAGTGTTTGGAAAAGTAGTTACGACGAAGACATATCAACTCCCCCAAGCTTAAACCTTTGCTTGTCCTCAAGCAATTCAGTTGATAAACTGAAAGTGATAAAGAAAAACTTTTACAAACTCGGTTTGCTCTTGTTGTTGTAAATATGTAAAGCCAGCATTCATGTTTTCAGCAAAGATTATGACTAACCACATTTGCAATAACTCTTAGGTCTCATGTTTACTCATATCAATGGCATAATCAACTAGAGAGCAGTAATAATAAATCTCGGATGACAACACTTTCTCAAAACAATGATGATATGATATAATAAGATGGTATCTCGCTAGCCCTTTCTGAGACCGCAAAACATAAATGCAGAGCACCTTTAAAGATCAAGGACTGACTAGACATTGTAATTCATGGTAAAAGAGATCCAATCATAGTCATACCCAATATAAATTAATAGTGATGGATGCAAATGACCGCTACGCTCTCCAGCTAGTGCTCTTTAATAAGAGGGTGATGACTCAACATAAAAGTAAATAGATAGGCCCTTCGCAGAGGGAAGCAGGGATTTGTAGAGGTGCCAGAGCTCGGTTTTAAAGCAGAGATAAATAGTATTTTGAGCGGCATACTTTCATTGTCAACATAACAACCAAGAGATGGCGATATCTTCCATGCTACACACATTATAGGCGGTTCCCAAACAGAATGGTAAAGTTTATACTCCCCCTCCACAACCAAGCATCAATCCATGGCTTGCTCGAAACAACGAGTGCCTCCAACAAGCAACAGTCCCAGGGGGAGTTTTGTTTGCAATTATTTTGATTTAGTTTGCATAAAGCATGGGACTGGGCATCCCGGTGACCAGCCATTTTCTCGTGAGTGAGGAGCGGAGTCCACTCCTCTTGAGAATAACCCGCCCAACATGGAAGATAAGGGCAGCCCTAGTTGATACATGAGCTATTCGAGCATACAAAACAGGATGTTTATTTGAAGGTTTAGAGTTTGGCACATACAAATTTACTTGGAACGGCAGGTAGATACCACATATAGGAAGGTATAGTGGACTCATATGGAATAACTTTGGGATTTAAGGGATTTGATGCACAAGCAGTATTCCCGCTTAGTACAAGTGAAGGCTAGCAAAAGACTGGGAAGCGATCAACTAGAGAGCGACAACAGTCATGAACATGCATTAAAATTAATAAACATTGGGTGTAAGCATGAGTAGGATATAATCCACCATGAACATAAATATCGTGAAGGCTATGTTGATTTGTTTCAACTACATGTGTGAACATGTGCCAAGTCGAGTCACTTAAATCATTCAAAGGAGGATACCACCTCACTATACCACATCACAACCATTTTAATAGCATGTTGGCATGCAAGGTAAATCATTATAACTCATAGCTAATCAAGCATGGAAGGAGCAACTATAATCTCTAATTGTCATTGCAAACATGTTTATTCATAATAGGCTGAATCAGGAACGACGAACTCATCATATTTACAAAAACAAGAGAGGTTGAGTTCATACCAACTTTCCTCATCTCAGTCAGTCCATCATATATCGTCATAATTGCCTTTCACTTGCACGACCGAACAGTGTGAATAATAATAGGAGTGCACGTGCATTGGACTAAGCTGGAATCTGCGAGCATTCAATAAACAGGAGAAGACAAGGCAATATAGGCTCTTGGTTAAATCAACAGTAATGCATATAAGAGCCACTTCAACAATTTAATGATGGTCTTCTCCTATAGACCCCCAAAGAAAAGAAAAGAAATAAAAACTATTTACACGGGAAAGTTCCCAACAAGCAAAAGAAGAACGGGAAATCTTTTTGGGTTTTCTTACTACTACTACAGCAAGAAAGTAAACTTAACTAAAAGTTACAACTAATTTTTTTTGTTTTTCTTAAGGTTTAGCAAACACACAAGAAGAAAGCAAGAAAAAGAAAATAAACTAGCATGGATATTACAATGAAAGAGTATGAGCACCGACATCTAGCAATGAGTGTGTGTAAACATAAATGTAATGTCGGTGGGAAATACGTACTCCCCCAAGCTTAGGCTTTTGGCCTAAGTTGGTTCATTGCCACGGATGGCCTGGCGGATATCCATAGTTGTAGCCGGGGTTGTACTGAGATGAAGAAGACTCTGATTGCCACTGGCTGGAAATCATCTCCGGATCCCACTGGTAATTAGACTGTCGTGGAGGCTCAAATTGTGGCTCCGGCTCCGTGGTTGGTGTAGGGTTCCAGTAGGCGTAGATGGCCGCCAACGGAACGAGATACGGACCTGTAGATAAATTAAACAAGGAAGGAGCAGGCAAGATAATGGTCTCAGGGTGATGTTTATCAAAGAACAATTTGTATTTAAGCGCCCCTTCCCTATTCTTAACAATAAAGTCATGCGCTACCATACTCTTATAATCTAAATAAGCATTGGGCAGCAATTTTTCTTCTTTTTCATAATGCCTAATAGGAATGTTATAATGTGCAGCAAGGCGTGAAGCATAAATACCTCCAAAGATGGGGCCTTTTGTACGGTTCAAACTTAACCGTTTAGCAATAATTCCGCCCATACTAACAGTGTTATCGCGGAATAAACCATGGAACAAAATGATAATATCAGGAACACTAAGGTTTCCACAGTTTCCACGACCAATTAAGCAACGACTAGCAAATATGGCAAAGTAGCGTAAAACAGGAAAATGTATGCTAGTGATTCTTGCGTCGGAAACCTTCCTGGTTTCCCCCACAGTGATGGTGTCAATAAAACCATCCACATCTTTACGATGTGGTTCATCTAAACTACCTCCAAAAGGTATTTTGCAAACCTTGCAAAATTCATCTAGTGGCATCTTCTTAAAAACATCATATAAATGAAACTCTACTGAAGGAGGTGATTCCTTAGGATAATGGTAGAAGTTTTACACAAAAGTGTTGGTGAGTAAGAGATACTGATTGCGTTGGTCGCGGAGGAAGTCGGTGAGGCCTGCATTCTCAGCCAATTCATAAAAATCATCATAAATCTCGTCTTCTCTCAAGAAATCATCGGAAGGCCATTCACATGGCCGAACCTCCGCGGTGCGAGGCAAATTATATTTGGGCCTCTGTGCTTCTTCATTCTGCTTTTCCTTCGAGCTTCGGCTCGATGAGCCCCTCAAAAATCTCTTCATTATTTTCTGAAAAATTCTGAAATTTTTAGTAACTTCAAATAAAAGTAAACCAAACTCAACAAAATTGATAGCAACGACTCCTACAAGTGCCTAGAGCCTATACCATGCATTAGAACTACTTGGAACCATATAAATTTGACATGCAAGCTCAAGAACATGGTCACCTAGGCAGCACAAATTTGCAATGAATAGAGCACTAGAACAAAAACTAATTGGACCAATGGAGGAGTTACATACCAAGGAACAATCTCCCCAAGCAGTTTTGTGAAAGGTGCTTTGAGCAAGGAGATCGAAAATCGCAGCAAAATGAGCTAGAACTCGTGCTTGAGCTGGATATTGGTGTTTGTGGAAGGAAGAAGAAGTGTGTGGGTGCAGGAATAAATGGAGGGGAGCCACCGTGGGCCCACGAGGCAGGGGGCGCGCCCAGGGGGTAGGGCGCGCCCTCCACCCTCGTGGCCAGGTGCTTGCCCCTCCTGCTGTGTTCTCAGTGCCAGATATTCTCAAATATTCCAGAAAAAATCATATTCCATTTTCAGGGCATTTGGAGAACTTTTATTTTCGGGGTATTTTTATATTGCACGGATAAATCAGAAAACAGACAGAAAAATACTACTTTTACTTTATTTCAACTAAATAACAGAAAGTAGAAACAGGCTACAGAAGGTTGTGCCTTCTAAATTTCATCCATCTCATGCTCATCAAAAGGAATCCACTAAAAAGGTTGATCAAGTCTTGTTAACAAACTCATTCCGAATAACATGGAACCCGAGAAATTTCGAATAACACTATGTTACCTCAACGGGGATATTCACATCCCCAACAATAAGAATATCATATTTCTTCTTGACAGTTGGAAGAGGAAATTCAAAACCTCCAAAATAATCGATGGAATTTTTCCAATAGAATTGATACTGTGGACTTGAGGTTGTTTCCTCGGAAAGTGTACCGTATGCTCATTACCATTAACATGAAAAGTGACATTGCCTTTGTTGCAATCAATAACAGCCCCTGCAGTATTCAAAAAGGGTCTTCCAAGAATAATATACATACTATCGTCCTCGGGAATATCAAGAATAACAAAGTCCGTCAAAATAGTAACATTTGCAACTACAACAAGCACATCCTCACAAATACCGACAGGTATAGCAGTTGATTTATCAGCCATTTGCAAAGATATTTCAGTAGGTGTCAACTTATTCAAGTCAAGTCTAGGATATAAAGAGAGAGGCATAACACTAACACCGGCTCCAAGATCACATAAAGCAATTTTAACATAGTTTCTTTTGATGGAGCATGGTATAGTGGGTACTCCTGGATCTCCAAGTTTCTTTGGTATTCCACCCTTAAAAGTATAATTAGCAAGCATGGTGGAAATTTCAGCTTCCGGTATGTTTCTTTTATTAGTAACAATATCTTTCATATACTTAGCATAAGGATTCATTTTGAGCATATCAGTTAATCGCATACGCAAAAAGATAGGTCTAATCATTTCAGCAAAGCGCTCAAAATCCTCATCATCCATTTTCTTGGATGGTTTGGGAGGAAAAGGCATGGATTTCTGAACCCATGGTTCTCTTTCTTTACCAAGTTTCCTAGCAACAAAGTCTCTCTTATCATAACGTTGATTCCTTGATTGTGGGTTATCAAGATCAACATCAGGTTCAATTTCTACATCATTATCATTACTAGGTTGAGCATCATCATGAACATCATCATTAGCATTTTCATTAGGTTCATGTTCATTACCAGATTGTGTTTCAGCATCAGAAATAGATATATCATTTGGATTCTCAGGTGGTTCAGTAATAGGTTCACTAGAAGCATGCAAAGTCCTATCATTTTTCTTTTTCCTCTTTTTAGAAGGGCTTGGTGCATCTATATTATTTCTTTGAGAATCTTGCTCAATTCTCTTAGGGTGGCCTTCAGGATACAAAGGTTCCTGAGTCATCTTACCAGTTCTAGTAGCCACTCTAACAGCATAATCATTTTTCTTACAATTCATTTCATTGAGCAAATCATTTTGAGCTTTAAGTACTTGTTCTACTTGAGTGGTAACCATAGAAGCATGTTTACTAATGAGTTTAAGTTCACTCTTAACATTAGCCATATAATCACCCAAGTGTTCAATCATATAAGTATTTTGTTTTAATTGTCTACCAAAATAAGCATTGAAATCCTCTTGCTTAACCATAAAGTTATCAAACTCATCCAAGCATTGGCTAGCAATTTTAGTAGGAGGGATTTTAGCTTTATCATCTCTATAGAGAGAATTTACCTTTACTACCTGTGTCGGGTTACCAAGACCATGAGTTTCTTCAATAGGTGGAGGATTGAGATCATATGTTTCTTCAACAGGCGGTAAATTAAGACCATGTATTTCTTCAATAGGAGGTAAATTCGTAACATCTTCAACTTTAATACCCTTTTCTTTCATAGATTTCTTTGCCTCTTGCATATCTTCAGGACTGAGAAATAGAACACCTCTTTTCTTCGGAGTTGGTTTAGGAATAGGCTCAGGAATTGGCCCAGGAGCTGGCTCAGGTCCAATTATTTTCATTTGTCAACATATTATTCAATAGAATTTCAGCTTCATCCGGTGTTCTTTTCCTGAAAACAGAACCAGCACAACTATCCAGGTAATCTCTAGAAGCATCGGTTAGTCCATTATAAAAGATATCAAGTATTTCATTTTTCTTGAGAGGATGATCAGGCAAATCATTAAGTAACTTGAGAAGCCTCCCCCAAGCTTGTGGGAGACTCTCTTCTTCAATTTGCACAAAATTATATATTTCCCTCAAAGCAGCTTGTTTCTTATGAGCAGGGAAATATTTAGCAGAGAAGTAATAAATCATATCCTGGGGACTACACACACAACCAGGATCAAGAGAATTAAACCATATCTTAGCATCACCCTTTAATGAGAATGGAAATATTTTAAGGATATAAAGGTAGTGAGATCTCTCATCATTGGTGAACAGGGTTGTCGGATGTGGGGTTCCGGCAAACCCTTAAGGTTCGAACACTGGGGTGCGCATGAAGTCTCTCCCTCCTACCGATCTACGCTCAAGCTCGCTACGATCTCACGGATAAACTCAACGAACTCACAACACAAGAAGACACGAGGTTTATACTGGTTTGGGCCACCGTTGTGGTGTAATACCCTACTCCAGTGTGGTGGTGGTGGATTGCCTCTCGGGCTGATGAGGTTGAGCTGTTCTTGTGCTTGTGAACTTGTGGCGTGCGGATTCGATGCCTCTACTGTGGTGGCTAGCTCTACTTATATAGGCCCTGGTCCTCATCCCAAATATCGAGCGGGAAGGGAGCCAACAACGGCGGGCAAATTTGAAGGGGGACAGCTAGTACAAGCTATCCTGACAAAAGCGGTCTTCGCCTGCGAAAAGCTCTGGGGTGACGTCGTCTTGGGCTCCACGATGACCTCCGCCTTGCCGTCCTCCTGGTCTTGGTCTCATTGCAGCAATATGGCAACCTTTGCCTGATGCCTCAGTACTCTTCGCCTGCGCTGGCCTCCTTAGCACCAAAGAGGAAATAGAGACGCTGCACGCACTGGCGCCGTTCGTCATGGCTCACGTCACGAGAGCCTCGTGATGTTTGCCCCGCCTTGATATCTCTGCTCCTCGTGAGCCTGCCTAGCTAGGCCACTCCAGAGGAGGTCTTGCGTCATCCGCCTCGCGAGGCTTGGGCCCTCGCGAGGGTCTTGGGTGCCTTGTTGACGAAGATGGGCCGTACGGCCTGCTGCTCAGCCACGCTGTGGGCCGCAGGCAGGCAAGTCTGGGGACCCCGGTTCCCAGAACGCCGACAGTAGCCCCCGGGCCCAAGGTGCGCTCGGGCTTGGCTTCGCGGCGAAGCCAAGGGTCAAGTTCGGAGCACCGCGGGCCCGAAAAGCCTGCGGCCTCGGTTGACGCGTGGCGGTTGATTGGACGTGGGCGTTCCCGCTTCCCCACGCTGCCTCGGCAACTGCACGACTTGACAAGTCCCTGCGACATGCAAGGAAAACCATCATTACCTGCGATCGTGGGAGACGCCGGTTGGCCTTCTCTTGCTATAAATGGGGAGGGGGCGGAGCCTCCGTTGCCCATCTCTTCCCCGCTTGCTTGCTTCTCTGCTCCACTGCTCGCAGTGCCACTGATGGCGCCACGAAAGAAGTTCTCTGCCGCCGAGAAAGGAAAGACCCCTCGTGAGGGCCCCGGTTCCCTGGCGCCCAAGCGCGGCCGCGGCCGTCCGCGCAAGCACGCCGCGACCCCCGCCGTGGCCTACCGTCGAGGTGGCGCCGCGGCACGCGGAGGGGATCGTCCCATCCATAGTGGTCCAGCCGATGAGGGGAGGCGCGCGATGGTGGCGCGGCCTCCCCGCCCGCGCTTCCATTCGGCTGAGGTGTCGCCGGAGTTCGTTGTCTGGTCGGAGAGCCCAGCCGGCAACTGGCTCCAACTTCCACGCTTCTTCGCCGGCGAACTGCCGACCTCTGGTCCGGGCGGGCTCTAGCTGCAGGCGGACGATTGCTGCAGCAGGGCCTCTTGGGTTGCGGTCAAGACCTCTACCGCGGGCAACATAGCCCTGGCCCGCGGCTGGTAGACGTTCTCCCCCGCGCGCGGCCTGGGCAGGCGGTGCACCCTCCACTTTAGGTACGATGGTGAGTCGACCCTCTATGTGAGGGTGTTCGGGGAAGATGGTCGCCGCGCCGGGTGCTGCCCCGAGACGAACGACGGTGAGGAGGTGCACGGCCTTGGTGATGGTCGCGACGAGGACGAGGGAGAGCCTGCCCTCGGCGGCGACCTCGTCTCCTCCAGCTACGGCGGCTCTTCCTCCGGTGACAGCTCCAGCAGCGGTGGCTATGACCAGCCGCCGCGCCGCCGCGCCCGCTTCGAAGGAGGCAGTGGGTCATCTCGTCGTCGCGCCTCGGTGAAGCGCGAGGAGGGGTCTGGATAGGCTTGGGGCGTCGCCAAGGGCCTGCCTCTACGGATTGCTGCAACGCTGCTTTGCTTAGCTTTTTCTTTCCTTCCTGCATCGGAAAACGAAACCAGTATGGGGCCCAGAGGGGCGTGTATCAAACTGTGGTTCTTTGGTTAATGCACTGTGCGTGTCGTTCCCATGCCGTGTTGTTATTTTACACAAAGATAACTTAACCTGGTGTGTTTGGGACGCCTTTTCCCTCACGTGGTGCATGCGTTGCTCGGAAACTGCGAAAAATTCGTTAGGGGGCGCACTAAAAGATTTGTCGTCCACCCAAGCCTTGATTTGGCACCTTGTATCGCGGTACCCGAGGGGCACGGATCAGGAGAGATATGCCAGCTTCCAGACTCGAACGAGGGTGGCTCGCGAGAAGGCAAAGAGAAGAGAAATGCTCGTGAGGGCATCTACCTTACCCCCTCGCGAGGCATGCGAGAGAGAGAACATGAGCAAACCAGAGCCGAAAAAGCGGTAGAGGCTAGGGAACCGAATTAGCAACGAACACTAAGAGCAACTCCGATTAAGGGAAAACGAGCCAACTACGGAAAGCAAATGAAAAGCCGCGTCCGGCACCTAATCTAGTCTTCAAGTCTTCTCACCAGTGCGGAGCTAAGTGCTGTCCACTAGGCGTGGGAGGGAGCCCCAGGGCCTGAGGCCGACGCTCCTGAGACTCCGGGGCGTGTACAACCCCACTCATTATTACGTGAGAGTGTCACGGGCGGTGATTCTTCACAGGCACCGGGCCTTCTTCACAGGCTCTGGGCCTTTCTTCTCAGGCTCTGGGCTTTGCTTCATGGATAGAACTTCCGGAGGTGCTGGATGTTCCAGGCGTTCTGGACGGGTATCCCGTCCCGCGTCTCTAGGCGCGCTGCTCCCGGCCTGGATACATTAACGACCCTGAACGGGCCCTCCCACATGGGCGAAAGCTTGTGCAGCCCTTCCCTGGAGAGGACCCGCCTCAGGACGAGGTCGCCCACCTCGAGCGTCGTGGAGCGGATGTTGCAGCAGTGGTACCGCCGCAGCGCTTGTTGGTACCTCGCCGCCCTCAATGCGGCTTCGCGTCGGCGTTCCTCCCCCAGTACGAGATCCATCGCCCGCATGGCGTCCTGCTGCGTTTCGTCGAACGCCAGGACCCGCGCGGAGCGATGCTTGACCTCGTGAGGGAGGACTGCTTCGTCTCCGTAGACGAGGAAGAATGGGGTCTCGCCCGTTGGCTTGGTAGCGGTAGTACGGATGGACCACAGCACGGACTGGAGTTCGTCGTGCCAGCCCCTTCCGCAGGCCTCTAGCTTCTTCTTGAAGGTCCTAGTTTTGAGACCCCTCAGGACCTCAGCGTTGGCGCGTTCGGCCTGACCATTGCTCCCGGGGTGAGCCACCGAAACGTAGCAGATCTGCATTCCAAGGTTAGCACAGTAGGTTTTGAAGAGGTTACTAGTAAACTGCGAGCCGTTATCTATGATGATGCGGTTGGGACCCCGAAGCGGCTCACGAGGCCCTTGATGAACTTGACAGCAGAGCCAGCTGGAATGGTACGGACGGCTTCCACTTCCGCCCACTTGGTGAACTGGTCGATGGCGACGTAGAGATAGCGGTATCCCCCTGGCGCTAGTGGGAACGGGCCCAAGATGTCCATCCCCCAGGCCGTGAACGGCCACGTGAGCGGGATGGTTTGGAGGCCCTGAGCGGGCTGATGGATTTGCTTGGCGTGGAATTGGCAAGCTTCGCAGGACTTCACTAGCTCGGTTGCGTCGTTGAGTGCTGTAGGCCAATAGAATCCGTTGCGGAAGGCCTTGCCGACGAGGGTCCTTGACGATGAGTGATGTCCACAGTCCCCGCCGTGTATGTCAATCAGCAGCTCGCTTCCTTGGTCGCTGGAGATGCAGCGTAGCGTGACGTCGTTCGGCCGTCTCCTATACAACTCGCCGTCTCGAATGCAGTATGCCGTGGCCTGTCGGGCCATGCGCTCCGCGTCTTCTTCCTTCTCCGGCAGCGTCCCATGCATTAGGTACTCCTTGAATTCCTTGGTCCAGCACTCCTCCTGGGGCTCAAGAGCCAAGAGCAGCCGAGCTCCTGAGGTTGGGCCGCAGGCTGGGGCTCCCGCGGCCGGGGGCTGTGGGAGCTCCTCCCAAGGCTGAGTCGTGCTTGAAAGAGGGGGCGTAGCTGACGGGTTGAAGAGCCGCTCTTCGAAGACGCCGGGCTCTTGCGGTTGCCGCTTGGATGCTCTCTTGGCGATGTCATCGGCTTCTTTGTTGGTGCCCCGGGGTATGTGCTGCAGCTCCAGGTCCGAGAAATGCTTTTCCATCCTGCGCACTTCCGCAAGGTAGGCTTCCATGTGCTCGTCCCTCGGCTCATACACTTTGTTGGAGAAGTTGACGAGGAGCTGTGAGTCGCCCTTGACGGTAAGGCGCCTCACCCCCAGAGCCGCCGCGGCCTTCAGGCCAGCTATGAGGCCTTCGTATTCTGCGATATTGTTTGAGACCTTCTTGCCGTGCTGGAAGCAGAGTTGCACGGCGTAGTAAAGCTTGTCTTGAGTGGGCGAGATGAGCACTGCTCCAGCCCCCGCACCTTGGTGCGCGAAGGCGCCATCGAAATACATGACCCAGCCGTTTGGTGCCTCACTTCCTGGGGAGGTGGACCGGTCTTCTCCTTCCTCAAGAGCCGGGGCATCGGTCCATTCTGCCACGAAATCGGCGAGCGCAGCTCCCTTGATGACCCTGGTAGTATTGAACTCCAGCTGGAATGCTTGCAGCTCGATGTTCCATTCAGCGACCCTTCTGGCTGAGTTCGGGCTCCTGAGTACCCTCTCCAATGGGTAAGATGAGACGACCTTGATAGAGTGGCCCTGGAAGTAGTGTCGCAGATTGCGCGAGGCCACCAAGAGTGCGAGCAGGAGCTTTTGCGGCATGGGGTAGCGCGCCCTCGCGTCCCGCAGTACGGTGCTGACGAAGTACAGTGGGTGCTCGACGAGGGCCGGCACACTGTCGAGGCTCGGGTCCTGCGGAGATTGTGGCATATCCTGAGGTGGAGGGTTTTCTGAGACCTGACCGTACTCAGGAGCTTCTGCGATGCTGCCCTGTTGAGCTTGGTCTTCCGCGGCTGATGGCTCTGCTGAGCTTTCTTGACCTTGCGCTGCATCAGCTCCGGCTTGGCGCGGCACACCCTTGTCTTGGCGCTCCTCCCGGACCGCCACCAGCGCCGTGCTGGCGGAGTACGGGGTGGCGGCAAGGTAGAGTACCAGAGGCTCTAGAGGCCGCGGTGCCACCATTACCGAGGGGTTGGTGAGGTATTTCTTGAGGTCTTGGAAGGCCCGGTCGGCCTCCGGGGTCCACTCGAAGGGGCCCTTCTTCTTCATGAGCTTAAAGAAGGGTAAGGCGCGCTCGCCTAGCTTTGAGATGAAACGCCCTAACGCGGTCACCCGCCCTGCTAGCTTTTGCATCTCCTTGAGGGTCTGTGGTGGGCTCATGTCTTCGATGGCCTTGATCTTCTCCGGGTTCGCCTCGATCCCTCTGTGGGATACGAGGAACCCTAGTAGCTTGCCGGAGGGGACGCCAAACACGCACTTCTCCGGGTTAAGTCTCAAGTTCACCCGGCGCAAGCTCTCAAAGGTCTCTTCCAAGTCTTGAATCAATGTCCTCGCCTCGCGAGATTTGACCACTATGTCATCAACGTAGGCCTCAGTTTTCCTGCCGAGCTGCCGCCCCAAGGCTATGTGCATCATCCGCTGAAATGTTGCGCCTGCGTTGCGCAGGCCGAAGGGCATGCAGGTGTAGCAGTACACCCCGCACGGTGTCAGGAAGGCCGTCCTCTCCACATCCTCCACCGCCATCTTGATTTGGTGGTATCCAGAGAACGCATCCAGGAAACATAGCAAGTCACACTCGGCGGTGGAGTCGATGATTTGATCGATGCGCAGAAGGGGGGACAGATCTTGGGGGCAAGCTTTGTTAAGGTTGGTGAAGTCGATGGACATCCGTTCCTTCCCGCCTTTCTTCGGTACTATGACAGGGTTCACCAACCAATCAGGGTATCGAACTTCTCGAATGGTACCAGCCGCCTCTAGCTTGCGTGTCTCTTGGACGATGAAGGCCTGCTTCTCAGTGGACTGCCGTCTTACCCGCTGCTTCACGGGGCGCATGTTGGGGCACACCCTCAGGTGATGCTGGATCACCTCTCTCGGGACCCCAACCAGCTGATTTGGTTCCCACGCGAATATCTCCTTGTTTGCGCGCAAAAACCTCACCAAAGCTTCTTCTTGTGCCGGGCCAAGGCTGGTTCCTATGGTAAAGGTGGCTCCCGAAGACCCGTCCTCGTCAACCGGACCTGCTTGGTCTCCGCCTTGTCTTGGGTGAACAACTGCTTCTTCTTGGCGGGCGCGGTCTCCTTGGCCTCGGGCGTACAGGCGCCGGCTGGCTGCGCTGCTGCCGCGGTCTTGAAGGCGAGCCTGAGCGCCGTCTCGGCCTCCTTAGTGTCCCCCTTGATGGTGAGGACGCCCTTCCTCCCTGGCATCTTCATGAGGTAGTAGGCCGGGTGAGTCGCCGCCATGAACTGAGCGAGAGCCGGGTACCCGAGTATGGCATTGTACGGGAGACCGATGCGGGCGACGTTGAAATCCACCAGCTCAGTGCGGTAGTTGTCGCACGTGCCGAAGGTGACGGGGAGGCGGATGTGCCCCACGGAGTGGGCAGCTGCACCACCCACTCCCGAAAAAGGCTGGCTGGGGTTGAGCCGCTCGGGCGGCACGTGGAGGAGGCTGAAGGCTTCTACGGAGAGCAGGTTGAGGCCGGCACCGCCGTCGATGAGGGTCTTGGTGACGGCCACGTTGCAGATGGTAGGCGTGCAGAGCATTGGGAGCATGCCAGAGCCGGCGGTGGAGCCGGGATGGTCTTCTGAGTCGAAGGTGAGGTCGGCCTCCGGCGCAGCCGAACCCGGCGGAGCCCCTGGGCGCTTGGAGGCCGCCCCGATCTGACGGAAGAAATGCTTGACGTGGCGATCTGAAGGCGGTGCTTGAGAGCCACCCAGCAGCGCCGCGACTGCGTGGTGCGCCGGCACCATGTAGCGTGCTGTGAAGAGGTTGCGGAGTTCCTCCTAGGACGCCACCGTGGACCCCGGGAGGTTGAGCAGCCAGGCGCTTGGCTTGCCGGCGAGGGCCATGGGGAACCAGTTGGCCATGATCTTGCCGTTGCCTCCGGCATCGAGGACGGCCTCGTCGTACGCCTGCAGGAACGGCGCCGGGTCTGCCGCGCTGTCGTAACGCGACGTCATCTCCGGCCTGAACTTGGCTGGCCACTGCACTCGCGGCAGGGCGGGGGCCAGGGCTCGGTACCCAGACTCCCTACTGCTGGTGTCGGTCGCAGAGGCGGGTGGCGGCGCACCTGCCATGGGAGCAAAGCACGGCGGCACGGGGCACAGGTTGGTGGAAAGGAGCTCCGGTGCACCCCTACCTGGCGCGCCAAATGTCGGATGTGGGGTTCCGGCAAACCCTTAAGGTTCGAACACTAGGGTGCGTGCGAAGTCTCTCCCTCCTACCGTTCTACGCTCAAGCTCGCTACGATCTCGTGGATGAACTCGACGAACTCGCAACACAAGAAGACACGAGGTTTATACTAGTTTGGGCCACCGTTGTGGTGTAATACCCTACTCCAGTGTGGTGGTGGTGGATCGCCTCTCGGGCTGATGATGAACAGTACAAGGGAAGAACAACCTCCTGAGGTTGAGGTGTTCTTGTGCTTGTGAACTTGTGGCGTGCGGATTCGATGCCTCTACTGTGGTGGCTAGCTCTACTTATATAGGCCCTAGTCCTCTTCCCAAATATCGAGCGGGAAGGGAGCGAACAACGGCGGGCATATTTGAAGGGGGACAACTCGTACAAGCTATCCTGACAAAAGCGGTCTTCGCCTGCGAAAAGCTCTGGGGTGACGCCGTCTTGGGCTCCACGATGACCTCCGCCTTGCCGTCCTCCTGGTCTTGGTCTCGTTGCACCAATATGACAACCTTTGCCTGATGCCTCGGTACTCTTTGCCTGCGCTGGCCTCCTTAGCACCAAAGAGGAAATAGAGACGCTGCACGCACTGGCGCCCGCCTGGCACCCGCCTGGCGCCGTTCGTCGTGGCTCACGTCACGAGAGCCTCGTGAGGTTTGCCTCGCCTTTATATCTCCGCTCCTCGTGAGCCTGCCTGGCTAGGCCACTCCAGAGGAGGTCTTGCCTTGTCCGCCTCGCGAGGGTTGGGCCCTCGCGAGGGTCTTGGGTGCCTTGTTGACGAAGATGGGCCGTACGGCCTGCTGCTCAGCCACGCTGTGTTCCGCAGGCAGGCAAGTCTGGGGACCCCGGTTCCCAGAACGCCGACAAGGGTGGCTATATCATTTAATTTAGTAAGATGTGCCACAACAGTTTCAGATTCATAGCCATGAAAAGGATCAGATTCAACCAAAGTAATTATATCAGGATCAATAGAGAGTTCATAATCCTTATCAGTAACACAGATAGGTGAAGTAGCAAAAGCAGGGTCAGGTTTCATTCTAGCATTAAGAGATTGCTGCTTCCATTTAGCTAATAACCTCTTGAGTTCATATCTATCTTTGCAAGCTAAAATAGCTAAAGCAGCTTCTTTTTCAAAAACATAACCCTCAGGAATAACAGGCGAGTCTTCATCATCACTTTCATCTATATAATCGGTTTCAATAATTTCTTTCTCTCTAACCCTAGCAATTTGTTCATCAAGAAATTCACTAAGTGGCACAGTAGTATCAAGCATAGAAGTAGTTTCATCATAAGTATCATGCATAGCAGAAGTGGCATCATCAATAACATGAGACGTATCAGAACGAATAGCAGAAGCAGGTTTAGGTGTCGCAATGTTACTCAAAACAGAAGGTGAATCAAGTGCAGAGCTAGATGGCAGTTCCTTACCTCCCCTCGTACTTGAGGGATAAATTGTTGTCTTAGTGTCTTTCAAGTTCTTCATAGTGACCAGCAGATATAAATCCCAAGTGACTCAAAGAATAGAGCTATGCTCCCCGGCAACGGCGCCAGAAAATAGTCTTGATAACCCACAAGTATAGGGGATCGCAACCGTTTTCGAGGGTAGAGTATTCAACCGAAATTTATTGATTCGACACAAGGGGAGCCAAAGAATATTCTCAAGTATTAGCAGTTGAGTTTTCAATTCAACCACACCTGGATAACTTAGTATCTGCAGCAAAGTGTTTAGTAGCAAAGTAATATGATAGTAGTGGTAACGGTAACAAAAGTAACGATAGCAAAAGTAATATTTTTGGTGTTTTGTAGTGATTGTAACAGTAGCAACGGAAAAGTAGATAAGCGAAGAACAATATGTGAAAATCTCGTAGGCATTGGATCGGCGATGGAGAATTATGCCGGATGCGGTTCATCATGTAACAATCATAACATAGGGTCACACAGAACTAGCTCCAATTCATCAATGTAATGTTGGCATGTATTCCGAATATAGTCATACGTGCTTATGGAAAAGAACTTGCATGACATCTTTTGTCCTACCCTCCCGTGGTAGCGGGGTCCTAATGGAAACTAAGGGATATTAAGGCCTCCTTTTAATAGAGTACCGGAACAAAGCATTAGCACATAGTGAATACATCAACTCCTCAAACTATGGTCATCACCGGGAGTGGCCCGATTATTGTCACTTCGGGGTTGCCGGATCATAACACATAGTAGGTGACTATAGACTTGCAAGATAGGATCAACAACTCACATATATTCATGAAAACGTAATAGGTTCAGATCTGAAATCATGGCACTCGGGCCCGAGTGACAAGCATTAAGCATAGCAAAGTCATAGCAACATCAATCTCAGAACATAGTGGATACTAGGGATCAAACCCTAACAAAACTAACTCGATTACATGATAGATCTCATGCAACCCATCACCGTCCAGCAAGCCTACGATGGAATTACTCACGCACGGCGGTGAGCATCATGAAATTGGTGATGGAGGATGGTTGATGATGACGACGGCGACGAATCCCCCTCTCCGGAGCCCCGAACGGACTCCAGATCAGCCCTCCCGAGAGGTTTTAGGGCTTGGCGGTGGCTCCGTATCGTAAAACGCGATGAATCCTTCTCTCTGATTTTTTTCTCCCCGAAAGTGAATATATGGAGTTGGAGTTGAGGTCGGTGGAGCGTCAGGGGGCCCACGAGGTAGGGGGCGCGCCCCCCACCCTCATGGACAGGGTGTGTGCCCCCTGACGTGGATTTTTCTTCCAGTATTTTATTATTTTCCAAATAGATGTTCCGTGGAGTTTGAGGTCATTCCGAAAACTTTTGTTTCTGCACATAAATAACACCATGGAAAGTCTGCTGAAAACAACGTCAGTCCGGGTTAGTTCCATTCAAATCATGCAAGTTAGAGTCCAAAACAAGGGCAAAAGTGTTTGGAAAAGTAGATACGACAGAGACGTATCACGGATGCTTGCGAGGGGGTTAATCATAAGTAGGAGGCTTGTTCAAGTAAGAACAACACCTAAGCACCAGTCCACTCACATATCAAATTATCAAAGTAGTGAACACAAATCAAACCAACATGGTGAAAGTGACTAGATGAAATTCCCGTGTACCCTCAAGAACGCTTTGCTTACTATAAGAGACCATTTTGGCATATCCTTTGCCTCAAAAGGATTGGGCTACCTTGCTGCACTTTTGTCACCGTTACCCTTACTTGCTCGTTACAAATTATCTTGCTATCAAACTACTCGTTACTTATAATTTCAGTGCTGGCAGACAATACCTTGCTGAAAACTACTTGTCATTTCCTTCTGCTCCTCGTTGGGTTCGACACTCTTACTTATCGAAAGGACTACAATTGATTCCCTATACTTGTGGGTCATAAAGGCCTTTTTCTGGCGCCATTGCCGGGGAGTGAAGCGATCTTGGTAAGTGGAAATTGGTAAGGAAAAATTATTACTACGTGCTGAAATTTATTGCCACTTGTTACTATGGAGAACAATCCTTTGAAGGGTTTGCTCGGGGTATCTTCACCTCGAACGGAACCACAATTAGTTGCCCCTCAACCCACTGCACCTACTGAAAATACTGAATATGAAATTCCTTCGGGTATGATAGAACAACTGCTAGCTAATCCTTATGTAGGAGATGGAACCGAACATCCTGATATGCACTTGATATATGTCGATGAAATTTGTGGATTGTTTAAGCTTGCAGGTCTACCCAGAGATGAAGCTAAGAAGAAGGTTTTCCCTTTATCTTTGAAGGGAAAAGCATTGGCATGGTATAGGCTATGCGAATATTGGATCTTGGAATTGGAATCGGTTGAAATTGAAGTTTCACCAAAAAATGTATCCTATGCATCTAGTTCATCATGATCGGAATTATATATATATAATGTATCCTATGCAGCTTGGGGGAGGCTTAAGTCAATGTTATATTCGTGCCCCAATCATGAGCTCTCAAGAGAAATTATTATTCAGAATTTTTATGCTCGGCTTTCTCATAATGATCGATCCATGCTCGATACTTCTTGTACTGGTTCCTTTATGAAGAAGACTAATGAATTCTGGTGGGATCTTTTAGAAAGTATTAAACGCAACTCTGAAGATTGGGAACTTGACGAAGGTAAAGATACAGGTACTAAGCTTAAGTTTGATTGTGTTAAATCTTTTATGAATACTGATGCTTTTCAAAAGTTTAGCACTAAATATGGACTAGACTCCAAGATAGTAGCCTCCTTTTGTGAATCTTTTGCTACTCATGTTGATCTCCCTAAGGAGAAGTGGTTTAAATATCACCCACCTATCAAAGAAGAAATTAAAGAACCGGTAGTCGCTAAAGATGAAACTATTATTTATAATGTTGATGTAGTTGTTCCTACTGCTTACATTGAAAAAACACCTTTCCCTGTTAGGATGAAGGAACATGCTAAAGTTTCAACTGTGGTCAATAAAAGTTATATTAGAACACCTAAACCAGCTGAACAAATCAAGGTAGAACCTAGTGTTGCTATGGTTAAGGATCTCCTGGTTGGAAATATAGATGGGCATGTTATTTACTTCTGTGATGAAGCTGCTAGAATTGCCAAACCCGATGAAAAAGATAAACATAGACCTGTTGTTGGCATGCCTGTTGTCTCAGGTAAAATAGGAGATCACTGTTATCATGGTTTATGTGACATAGGTGCTAGCGTGAGTGCTATTCCTTTTACCTTATATCAAGAAATTATGAATGACATACACTACAAAAAAAAGACACATCCGTGACATTTTGGGCCGAATGAATTTTTTCCTGTCATGCTTATGACACTTCTATGATGATAATTGTGACAAAACCCGATATCATCATAGATGTGGTGGGCTCCTACTTCTATGACAAAAAATCATGATAGAAAATGGGTTTTTCGTCCTGGGCGGGCCGGAGACGCAGCCGCTTGACATTCTTTGGGCCGTCCATGACGGAAAAAACCGTGGTAGAAGTGAGGGCGAGGAAAATACCAGGGGAGTTCCCGGTTACGGTGGGTGGTCGGGGGCCGAGCGATGCGCGTTTCTCTCGTACGTACGCGCGTGTGTGCGAGGCATTGGGCTCTAACTAAACTCGAGCGAGGTGTTGGGCTCTAACTGAACCCGAGCGATTACACTGCAGGCTACGCATTACTGAACCCGAGCGATCGATCGATCCCTTACTGTTAACTGAACCCTAGTGATTCCTTTGCTACTGCTGCTAACTGAAGCCGATCGATGGTGCCTCTGGATGAACATTGAGCATTGTTGGGGGGTTTGGATGAACAGTTCCTCGGTGGGGGGTTGGATGAACAGGAACCCGTGGTAGTAGAGGCCGTCGCCGCTGGATGAACAGGACCCCGATCGATCGAGCCGGTGGAGGGGTGGATGAACAGGACCCCGTGGAGGGCTGGATGAACAGGACGACCCCGTGGAGGGCTGGATGAATAGTAGCCGGTGGAGGGCTGGATGGACAGTAGCCTGTGGATGGGTGGTTGAATAGGACCCCGTGGAGAGGGCTGGTTGAACAGTAGCCGGTGGAGGAGTGCGCGGTGGAGGCTGGATGAACAGGAGCCCGTGGATGAACAGTCACAGTTAGAGGCTGGAGGAGGTCGACGGTGGATGAACAGGAGCCCATGGAGGTAGTCGACGGTGGATGAACAGTAGCCCATGGAGGCAGTCGATGGTGGAGATGAACAGTATCCCGTGGAGTCCCGTTTTGCGGTACGCCACTCCCCTCCCGATGAACAGGACCCCTGTTTTGACCGTAGAGCTCCAACACAAGTCCGTTTCCTCCGTTTTGTGGTACGCCACACCCCTCCCGATCAACATGACCCCGTTTCAACCGGAGGAGGTCCGTTTCCTGCGTTTTGCGGTACGCAAGACCCGTCTCGATGAACAGGATCCCGTTTCGACCGTGGCCGGTCGAACACAAGGCCGTTTCCTCCGTTCTGCGGTACCCCAGGCCTCGTTTCCATCGGCTGTTCCGTCCAAGCCGGTTGGCTCCTGATGAACAACACGCATTCCGTTGCCTCCCCATGAACACGACGCATTCCGTTGCCTCCCCATGAACACACGACGACGCAGTTTCTCCGTTCCGACCCAGCCATGTACACGAGCCCTGGCCGTACGTTTGCATGAGTAGGCGTTTGAGACCCCGCCCGTATGTACGTACGTGGCCGTATTTACTTTCTTTCACCCTGGCCGCCATACGTACGTGTACATGCTACGTGCGCGCCTCTACTACGACACCTGCATGCCTCCACTACGACACGTGCCCTTCCATACATGACCATGGTTCATCGCTGCAGCCTGCAACCAGACCGATCGACCAATATGTACGTACACGTTCGCGACCAGAATGACAACGCTACGTACGCTTCGACCAGGTGGGTCCCGACTGTCAGGCACTTCCTTGCGTGCGAAGATGTAGCTGGTGTGTCCCAGCAGTTAGGGGGCGAATCATTTTTCCCCCGTAATATGGACGCACTTCCTTGCGTGCGAAGATGTAGCTGGTGGGTCCCAGCAGTTAGGGAGGAAACGTTTTTTTCACGAAATACGGTGGCCCGTCCGGTGGGTCCTGCTGTCCGGTGGAGGAATACTTATTTTGCGCGTAATAAGGAGGCACTTCCTTGCTGCGGCCGTGGACCCAGCTGTCAGCCTCTCCACGTACAGTACTCTTCCGATGGAAGTCGTTCCTTGACCACGTTGACCACGCCACGCCGAGAGCACCAGGGCGGTGGACGACGGCGAGGCCTAGGAAGGAGACGACGCGGAGCCGGGGAAGACGTGGCAGTGGATGCACACACGGAGAGGAGTACGAGGGTTCACTGGTCCGGCTATGATGTGAGGCTGCCGTCGCCACTGGGCCATGCAGCGGTGGGAGTGGTAGGGGGCGGTGAGGCCTCCGCGGCAGCACGGCAGGCCACGGGAGGCAGGAGCAGGCGGCACGACCGGCGCTGCTTTGGGCAGCTGGAGCAAGAAGACCAGAGGTTGAAGAATCACGACGGCCGTTGGATGGACATCGTACGGTCACTGCAGCTAGAATCGTTTATATTGACTTAGTTGACAAAGCCCTTGGTACGCGTCAACTTAGTAGGCCCACATGTCAGCCTCTGAAACGGTGCACCCCAGATGTCAGGGGAGGGATCATTTTTTGGGCGGCTGAAGCTAGAATATCTGAGATTGAAGAAGAAGCAAGACATCCGTTGGATGGACATCCAACGGACACTGTTGCTAGAACCGTGTGTTGACTATAAGTTGACAAAGCCTTGCATACGTGTCAACTTACTTTTTTTTTCTAGGGGATGCGTCAACTTAGTAGGCCCACAAGTGTGTGGCTGAGAACTTATAGCCCATTTGCGATTTGTAAGAATGTACAACCCATTTTTGAATTTTAATGGAATTTACTATAGCCCATTTACAGTTTGTTAAAAGTACATCCCATTTTCTAGCTAGGACAATGATTAATAATTTCAACCAGCCGTTCAAAACAGAATTCAATAAAATTTCCCACATTTTGATGGGATCCGAAATATTTTTATCTCGAAATTTCTAGTCAGATTAAATACAATTTCAATACAAATTTGTATTACGTAAACATCCAACGAAACATTGCGTGCGCAACAATTAATGAAATTAAAATTTTTGAAATCCAAAAGTAATATTTTATAAACCAATTACGTGTTTGGTGCATTTTTTATAGTTACTGCCCAGTTTTTATAATTACATCCCATTTATTATTTCTTAAAGCCCATTTTCTTGTTAAGCCTAATGCATCCCTCCTAGGAAAGATTTGCAGCCCAGCGGGGCGGAGAATAACAAGTTGACCCGGATTGTGTACAACTGTCGACCCAGTTGCATTGCTGATGTTGAAAAAAGGCATGTGTAGTACAATACAACCTTACATGGCTACTCAGCTCACATTCAGCGATGCCGGAAAGGACCAAACAAGGCTTCTGTACAACTTTTTGAAGTCACTGAGCTCAATTAATAACTTAAGAAAAAAGTTAGATTATAGTGGAACCTAATTAAAAGCAGTCACGAGCGAAGAAATAATTCAACGGGTCCCACTTGTGCATGTGTGCGTGCGCGTGGTGTGTGTTTGTGTGTGTGTGTGTGAAAGGAGAGAGAGATAGAGAGAGAGACCCATCGGTCGATGCTCGTAAATACATCTTTCAGCCATATGCATTGATGATGCTCAGTAAAAACTTATATAGTTGACACAATCATATAGAACATCATAGCACACTGAACTTGCATACAAAAATTTCACGCAGGCGGCACAATCAGGGTGGAAGCAGTGGATCGCTACGGGTAGGGCTATGTTGAAACCAACGAACTCGTACATAACGGGTCATCGTCTTTATCAATGACAGGGAAATATCTTGAATGTTGTGCAAAGAAAACAGACAGGCAACACAATATATAAGTTCTGCTAGAACATTAAGTTGACGTACAACCCTTTCTAAAAAAAGTTCAAGTAAAAAAATAGAACAGGTCACAATCAAATGTACTGGCACATTAGTGCTTCACACCCATAGCTCGGATTTAACTAGTACAATATCTGACAAGATTCAGTTGTTACCTCAAATTAGAGCACATCCAGGCAGCCAGCCCTACCTCTTCTCCCAAAGAAGCAGTGGCCTCCGCCGCGCGATGGAGTAGGCCCTGTGCCATCCATCGTTCCGAGCAACACGGGGAAAGTCTGACGTTGACTCCTGTAATGGACGTCGTCAACGGACCCAGGCACCAGCATCGGCGGCAGGACTTTGATTGATGGATTGACCACTTCTTCGACATGCATGAACACTCGATACAGGTACATCCCTAACGTGGTCCGCGGCGGCCTTGGTGGCGACGAACAGTACAACCCCGGTTCCTGCACCGGTATCTCAACACCAATCACCTTCGGTATGGTGGACGGCTTCTTCATCCATGCCATAACCGTCAGAGCCCAGCTGTCTGGAGGAACAAACATACTTACGAGCTCACTTCCAAGGTCGTTGATAAGCTCATTCATGGACTCGTTGTTCCAAGCACGTCGAGGCATGCCGTGGAAGGTAAGCTTTGTTAAAAACTCAAGCTTAGAGGGTTCCGAGCCCCATCCCGGGTGCCACCGATCAAAGCTCACCAGCGTGCCATCGCAGAACAAACGCCGGGAAGATTCGAACACACGACTGCAGTCGAAAGTTGTCCGGAACCTGACGAAGAAATCAGCCGGTGGCGGACAGACTTGAACGAGCAAGTCACTTATTTAGATGCCATGCGCAATGCCAAGAGCTTTGACAAGTTCGTTTGGAGAGACGGGAGGCCGGTCGCCATTGATGGTTACCACCAGCACTTTGCCAGCAAACTGGTCGTCAAGCGCCGCCGTGCCACTGTTGAGCGACAGCACGCAGCGCCCGAAGGCAGGACGGACCTCAGGATCTACGGCTCGAAGATCCGCGTTGAACGGCGACATGATAGTGCGCTTGAGTACATGGAGTACAGGAGGGGGATTTGGGGGAACTGGAGTAGGAATCGAGATTCCAGAGGTGGGGGAGGGGCGGGAGATTGTGGATGAAAAGGTAGCATGAATTTTGAACACGCGCCAATATGCTCTCGGTGCGCAAGCGCACGAAAACACCGGTGGCGCCCACATGTCGGCCTAAGAGTCCCTATTCTTTCTTTTTTTGAGAGCCCGGCCTTTTTAGGATCTTTTGAGAGCCCGGCCTGAGAGGCATAATTGACCTATTTGGCATTGTGTTACTACTCGACCCATATTCACCGACACCTCACTGGCCCAAACAAGTGTACATCATCGAAAAGACACTGAGCTCAAATTATAACTTGAAAAAAGGAGATATACTCTGAACACTGGAAAATGGTGATGCCCTCATTTAGCCCACCAGCAGTTCAAGACAATAAACAGTTCGAAACAACAATATATACAACATTCAAACACTGACTAGTGACTACTACTGACATAAACAACAAGACATGATAGTTTATAAGAAGTCTTGCTACACCACCAAAACGCACCCATCTACAGCACTCAGACTCTCGTAACCCAGACGAGAATGACATTCTAAATAGAGGAAACTATTACATAGTAAGAGTGACATAGACGAGGATGACCAAATGACAAGGAATATGCATAACAAAAGGGAGAACTACCCATCCAGAACAAGCAGCAAAAACAACAAGTCATTCGAAGAGGGATGATCCAACACCATCATAATTTGCAGCCCCGGTTCAGCCACCAGTGATCCGGAGACACCAGTACTCCACCCTTTTGACGCAACAGCCCAATTACCTATCAACCTGAAGGCTTGAACCACATCACTGCCTATCGGACTCGACACATCCAAGGATCAAAGTTAATCCAGATGCCTTTGTCAGTCTCACCTTCTTTTGGCTGCAGGCTGTATCATTGACAATCAGGGGAGTTTGCTCCCGAACTCCAAGGGCTCTCCATGTAGACATAGTTTTCCATAGCAAACAGAGCCTCTCTGCCATCAAGGTCCTTGCCAACGATGATCTCCAGGTTAATCGGATAACTGAGTCCGAGAAACAGAGAGTGTGAACCAAGGCTGTTTACCCGCCTCCAACTCAAAAATCCTGAAGGCCCCAACAAGTTGGTATCCTGCTCATAGACGTAACATCCACTGTCCGGATACTCACGTATTTCACGGTGCTTGCATACAGTGGGGTTTTTGCAATATAACTTTTCCGGCCCATGTGTCCGAATGATCATCAGTCTTTTGCCGTCGTCTGATCGAGCGAGGAACCAGTTGTGCTTCCCTATTTTTGGCAAAGGTGGTGCGATTACAAAGGGCAGTAACTGTAGGGACACTGCATCATATCAAAAAGGATAGACATTATTAATGTAAGATCAACATTGTTCAGAGTATGAGTAGGATAATGCAAGAAACAGCATTGATATGTCCCTGTTGGAACTGGGAGGAAAATACAGGGAAATGTATACTGGGTTCGAAAATATAGAGGTGCCATGCATGGTTATACTCATGTTATCTCACAACCGATTCTTCACAGGAAACTACCATGTCATGCATGTTATGTAATCATGTTCTGTCCTCACAATTTTTTTTCAAGGAAACTAATAGACCATGCATTGTTATATACTCATGTTCCGTGGGCAAATTTTTTGTGAGCATATTATTCTAGCCATTGATTGCTGAAGGGCGAACATAGGTATGTACACATGGTAAGCATTACAGGATTTCACTACTTCCAAATATAGAGTTCTCCATATGCACATTTACTTCCCTAATGTATGGTTAGATGAAACCAACAGTGTGATGCATGTTTCTACATCATGAAAATGAGGAAACTAACATGACCATTGATACACACTCATATTTAGTAGTATATAGATTACTATAAAATAAGGAGAATATCAATATCTTCCTAACCGTTTGATTATTCAGGGGTACAAATTGGCTATAATGACATGGTCACAATCGCATGAATTAAGTCATTCCAAATATAGCTGATTTACGGCGTCTCTAATACATTGCCATAGTTCTACTCAAATTCTGCTCAAACAGGGATATGTCAATCATCACAAAAAGTTCAAACAGTGTCATGGCGTCATCATTAACATTAGACGGAAACAACTTACACGCGCCGTCCCAGCAATACGTGGTGCCATCTGCTTTGTCGATCGCGTCGATGATGCCATGGTGTTCAATAGCATCACAGAAGTGTGTATCAGCTTTGACGATGATCCACTACGAGCTGAGCTGTCTCCAGCTAAACAAGGCACCGGCGGAAAGATAGGCGAGTCCCTTGTTGAACAAGGCAATTAGCTTGAAGTCTGCGTAATCCGCATGTCGTGTGGGCACTTGGCAGATTACAATCTTCTGCAAAACAAGGTGCGTCCAACTGACGACGTAATCTAGATGACTTGGGCCGCGACGGTAAAACTCTATATCATCCAACGGAGGAAGGATAATCTCATGGGAGGTCTGGAACTTCACGAGCACCAAGTCTTCTCTGACGGCAGCCATCCAGTGGGAGTTCATGCCGACCCAGTACATACCTTCAACAAGTTTCGGGCGATGGTGATCGGATCGAAGTCGAGGGAAATGATGTACAGCGACCCACTACATACCTGCAAAGAAGTTTCGGCTAATGGAGGTCGGATTGAAGTCGAGGGACATCATGTACGCCTCCGTATCATGGTGAGCAAGTCTCGCAAGACCAGATAGCAGCAAGCAAGGTGTCTTGAAAAGCTTAGGCCTCGCTTCGACGATGACCATGTGCATGCCCCTCGAGCATGCAGCCGGCCGCAGGGCGCTCAACATATCCATACATGAACAACAGAGGCCGAGGACGTCACTCGGGAGATTGCTCCAATCGCGGATCATATGGATGCTGCGCGGTTCGCGTTCGGCCATGGTGGAGTTTGGAAGGTGGGGTTTTGGGGGGCTTGATTTACGGGGGAGAAGGCTCTCGGTGCTGGAGCGGCTAGCGAGGGAATAGTGGTACTGGGGGAGGCGAGCGAGGCGAGGGTACTCGGGGGCACAGTGAGATGATGAAGAGTGACCTCAAGATCTCTGGCGAGATAGAGATGGAGATGGAGTGGTGCTAGGGGAGAGGAAGACGAGGTGAGGCATTCTATACAGCGGCGGTGACAGTGACTGCACAGTGCAAAAGGTGAGGCTGACTTTGGTAACCCGGACACGCCGCCTGGACTGGTGTCACCTCGGGCGCAGGGTCTTGTCACTTCACTGTGAGGACCGGATGAATAATAGTATTTTGACCATCAAGTGTACCACAGTTGTACTACAACTAGTAGTAGGAGTAGTAGGAACATGAGTAGTACTCCCGTGCTAGGATGCCTCTGGGTTCACTTCATCCTCCAGGTATCATCCATATTGCGAGCAGAACCAAATTCTCGTGCATGCGGAAGCGCGAAGAAGGACTTTTCTTTTTTGAGGATAACCGCATATTCCTTAACTAGAGAATGTTGTGTCTCCCACGCACGCGCCAATATCCATCCGAACCAGCTACGACACATTTTTTTATCCGTTTGCATAGGTCCCACCTATTTGGAGGGGTGCAGAAATAAAAAGGAATCATAAAATGTCTCGCCACGGTGATTCGAAAGAGTGACCTCAACTAGCCAGTGGCACATGTAGCGCTAGAAGGATGGGCACGTACAGGGACATGACCCACTCCTCAGTCTACCCGCGTAGCCTTTTCGTTTAGTCTACCTAGCCGTCTAATCAACTGCCTGCAGGCCACTTCTCCCATTTACTTCTCCACCGGGAACCAATTTTCCTCGGCTTCTTCACTACTCCTTCATCTTCATTTGCATCCAAACCACACTGCATTCACATTGTTTTAACCTCTTCACATCCTCCTGGAGTAATTCCGAAGCCCCTATAAATAATCATCTTCTTTAGTTAGACTAGCCATCTAATCCTAATTATCCAAACCATAGCCCTCTGGTCCAGCGGTTCCAAATGGCGAAAGAGATCGAGATGCAGGTTTTTAGCGTCCAACATGTCCTCATCGAAGGCTCGTTGAGCATAGTTGCCACAGTCACCGACCACCGAAGGGTTGTTCGGAAGTGGATCAACAATGTATCCAACTCCCTCCAATAGGTGGAGATGAAGGTCATCGGTCTCGACGCAGAGTACGCGGAGCATGCCACTGGGAAGATCCAACGCGCCGCCGTCCTTCAGCTGTGCCTCAAAGATGATGTTTTGGTCTACCACATCATACACGCGCCCTCCATACCAGGTGAGCTTCACGATTTCTTGTCTCGGGAGGACATATATACTTCTGTGGGGCAGCCATCGCGGGACAAACAGAAGTTGGAGCCGTACAACCTTCATTTGAAAAGCATCGCTGACGTACAAACCAAAGTAAAAATTCATGTAGAAGATTGTGATAAACCGACACCATCCCTATTCGACGTAGCAAATTTTGTGCTCGGAACAAATCTTCAGAAGGGGTGACGAGACGCTAGCATTAAGGTCGTCTGGATGGGAGAATTATCCCTTGACGTACGAGCGGATAAAATATGCTGCCCTCGATGCCCGTGTGAGTTTCGAGATAGCTGCAAGGTCCAGAGAGCTAATTGTGAAGCCGTCTCCCACAGAAAATGAGAACAAGAAGAAGAAGAAGAAGATGCTGCACCAGCAGCAGGGCATTATGGATGGATGAACTATTTCCTCTCTTGTAAAAAAAATTATTCCCTCTCTGTGTATATTGATATAGATGGACTATTTCGATGGTGTGCATGTCTTTGGAACAAGTAGTAGCATGGGTCCGCTTGACTATAAGGAACTATTTATCCGCCTAGCTTTCTCTACTACTCCTTCCAGTGATCGGTATGCGATGAATGTGTCCGTAGACATGGCAGCTTGTCCATGGAAGTTCAACTACGGCGACCATCGCATTTCATCCACTGCCACTCGCGATTCCCACGACGCCGCTCCAACCCACGGCACCACGTCCCCCGACGTGCGTCTCACCCCTCTCGGCCGCACCGCCCCTCTGCCTTTGTGTGCATGACATGTGGGCCAACTGAAATGTGGCGAGCATCAAGTTTCTACCACAGCCACACGCGACTCCGACGATGCCACTCGAACCCATGACACCACACGTCCCCCGACCTGCGGCTCACCCCTCTCGGCCCCACTGCCCCTCTGCCTTTGGGAGGATTACATGTGGACCAGCCACCTATCGGGTCCGCATGTTATTGACTCAAAGGCAGGTGTCGTAAGGTGCTGAAGCTCAAACCCGAGGGCCCCGAGAGGTAAATGTAACTCCTACGCCAGGCCTTGTGGTGCTACCTCTGCACGAACTCGTGCCAAACTTGAGATTTGTTTCTTTACGATACATGCACGCAACGATTTAATGTACATTGTAATCTCAACATGTGATGGGAAGCTCTAAATTTGAATTTGAAACTTATAAACGAAAAAAATTCAAAACAAATAAACAGGGAGAGAGGGAGTATACCGTAGGATGTGTCTCATACGAGACAAGTCCCCTGGTTTGTCACCGCGAACATGCGGTTAGAAAGGAGCACAGCGTCTTCGTGCTCGTACGGCAACAAATCGGCCGCAGACAGCATCGTCCACCTTTGACCGCCATGTGCAAGGTTCGTGCTATCTTCTTGAATCTCACCGTGGTTCCATCGTACCAATTCAGGCGGTGGCCCGTTGCATGGCTGATCCCAATGTTGGACAAAGGTTCTACGGGAACGGTGTCACCGTTGTAAATGTTGTGCAAATTGATGTTGGTACCCTCCCGTACATATGCAAGCCAATCTCCACTCGCACCGAGCCTAACCTGTGAAACAGTGGGCAGGGGGAGAATTAGCAAATGGACACGGAAGTAGTGTTTATAATGCATTTACTACGCAATCAAACTCATCTTACCTGCTCATCAGACAAAATCCGAGTGCCCCTCAACGTCGGCATCTCAAGGGATGTCAACTTGCAACTACGACCACGCCGTGCTGAAGAGACCCCCAAGGAAACATCCTCGTGTATTGCACGGAACATCAAGATGCATTTGTATGAGTAGTTTATCTTGTGAGAGAAAAGGATGAACGAGGGAAGGCCTTATTTGCAAATGTGGAGATGGGTGTATGTTTCTTTCTGCAAAATTGCCACAGTTTTCTTCCTGTCCATCAGATATAAATCGGGCGGCCTATATTGCAGGGTGGCAGGCACACCATCATCACCAACTCTGTTTTTTATAAGAGTAGAGACTAGCAAGATGCCCGTGCATTGCACGGAACATCAAAATCTTGTGGGAGAAAAGGATGAACGAGGGAAGGCCTTATCTGCAAATGTGGAGAGGAGTGCGGGTAAATTGTCATAGTTTCCTTCCTATCCGTTAGATATAGATCGGACGGCCTATATTGCAAGATGGCAGGCACACCATCATCACCAACTCTACTTTTTATAAGAGCTCTTATAAAAAGAAGAGTTGGTGATGATGGTGTGCCTGCCATCCTGCAACATAGGCCATCCGATTTATATCCGACGGATAGGAAGGAAACTATGGCAATTTTGCAAAAAGATACCCACACCCCTCTCCACATTTGCAAATAAGGCCTTCCCATATTCATCCTTTTCTCCCACAAGATAAACTACTCATACAAATGCATCTTGATGTTCCGTGCAACGCATGGGCATCCTGCTAGTATAAGAGAGTAGTAGACTAGCAAGATGCCCGTGCGTTGCATGGAACAACAAGATGCATTTGTATGAGTAGTTTATCTTGTGGGAGAAAAGGATGAATGAGGGAAGGCCTTATTTGCAAGTGTGGAGAGGGATGTGGGTATTTTTTTGCAAAATTCCATAGTTTCCTTCCTATCCGTCAGATATAAATCGGACAGCCTATACAGCAGGATGGCAGGCACACCATCATCAACAACTCTGTTTTTATAAGGGTAGAGTAGAGATAGATATAGAGACTACTACTACCAACGTGCTGGCCCGTGCGTTACAATAGATCCAAAGTAGTAGAATTTACTTGTTCACGGTCTTGAAATATAAACACTCTAGTTTTGATATACATATATGAAAGTGCAACTATCCCTGGGTGGTTTTGGTAATTCCTAACAACATATAGCTCATTGAGCTAATGCTATTCCAAGATAAATATTTCAGGAAAGCTCAATGTTTGGCATGGCATGGATTAGAAAGTGGACCCTTCAAAATGCTAAGGACAAAGTATTGGCTCAAGCTCAAAGCACAAGACTCTACATTTTCTATTTTAGTGATCCAAGATCACATTGAGTCTATAGGAAAAGCCAATACTATTAAGAAGGGACGAGGTGTTGCTTAATGAGGATCTTGCTCAAAATGCTTAGTGATATGCTCCAAAACCCTCCACTACTTTCTCATCTCCACATATGTCCTAAACCAAAAAGTCCAACTCGACCCCACCGATTCTGTCCATCCGGAGCCACCTAGTTCAGTTGACATAGCCACTGCCAGAATCCCTAATCAATTCGGTCTCACCGATAGGGATCTCGGTCTCACCGAGATGGGATTGCAA
The DNA here is from genome assembly GCF_002575655.3 of Aegilops tauschii subsp. strangulata. Lineage (NCBI taxonomy): Eukaryota > Viridiplantae > Streptophyta > Magnoliopsida > Poales > Poaceae > Aegilops > Aegilops tauschii. Next base: position 154,700,509 of record NC_053036.3, read on the forward strand.
ACTCTCTGTTTCCCTTCGTAACGTTTCGGTCAAACCGAGATGAGCGATCGGTCCCACCGAGATTGCAATGCAAACTCTCTGTTTCCCCTTCGTAACGTTTCGGTCCAACCAAGATGAGCGAATCGGTCCCACCGAGTTTGCCTGACCAACTCTCTGTTTGGCTATTACCAAAACCGGTCTCACCGAGTTTGTGTAATCGGTCTCACCGAGATTACGTTATGCCCTAACCCTAATGACATCGGCCCCACCGAGTTGACATGTCGGTCCCACCGAGAATCCTAACGTTCACATTTTGAACTAAATCGGTCCGACCGAGTTTAAGGATTCGGTCCCACTGAGTTTGGTGATTTGTGTGTAATAGTTAGATTTTTTGTGGAGGCTATATATACCCCACCACCCACTCTTCATTCGTGGAGAGAGCCATCAGAACATGCCTACACTTCCAATACATATTTTCTGAGAGAGAACCATCTACACTTGTGTTGAGGTCAAGATATTCCATTCCAACCACATAAATCTTGATCTCTAGCCTTCCCCAAGTTGCTTTCCACTCAAATCTTCCTTCTACCAAATCCAATCCTATGAGAGAGAGTTGAGTGTTGGGGAGACTATCATTTGAAGCACAAGAGCAAGGAGTTCATCATCAACACACCATTTGTTACTTCTTGGAGAGTGGTGTCTCCTAGATTGGCTAGGTGTCACTTGGGAGCCTCTGACAAGATTGTGGAGCTGAACCAAGGAGTTTGTAAGGGCAAGGAGACCGCCTACTTCGTGAAGATCTACCCTAGTGAGGCAAGTCCTTCGTGGGCGACGGCCATGGTGGGATAGACAAGGTTGCTTCGTCGTGGACCCTTCGTGGGTGGAGCCCTCCGTGGACTCGCGCAACCGTTACCCTTTGTGGGTTGAAGTCTCCATCAACGTGGATTTACGATAGCACCACCTATCGGAACAACGGATAAAAAATCTCCGTGTCAACATTGCGTTTGCTCCCTCAATCTCATCCCTTTACCTTCATGTGCAATTGTTTTACATTCCGCTGCTATACTCTTAGAATTGCATGTGTAGGTTGATTGCTTGACTTGTGCTAAGTTGCTAAAATCTACCAAGAACTAAAATTGGGAAAAGGCTAGATTTTTATTTGGTCAAGTAGTTTAATCACCCCCTCTAGACATACTTCCGATCCTACAAGTGGTATCCGAGCTTTGGTCTCCATTTGCTTTGATTTCCATAGCTTTTGGTGGTCATAGCCTTAGTTTCACAACCTAGGAGAGTATGGCGTCTAGCGAGGGAAATTACCAGCGTAGAGGTCCTTACTTTGGTGGCACTAATTTTGCTAGTTGGAAGCATAAGATGAAGATGCATATTCTTGGACATAACCCTGCCATTTGGGCTATTGTGTGTATTGGCTTGCAAGGTGAATTCTTTGATTTGAGAGAACCGAACCGTGAAGCTACCGCGGAAGAGTTGAAGATGCTACAATACAATGCTCAAGCTTGTGATATTCTCTTCAACGGATTGTGCCCCGAAGAATTCAACAAAATCAGCCGTCTTGAGAATGCAAAGGAAATTTGGGATACTTTGATTGATATGCACGAAGGTACCGACTCCTTCAAGGACTCCAAATTGGACGTGCTTCAAAGTCAACTTGACAAGTTCAAAATGAAGGATGGTGAAGGTGTTGCTGAAATGTACTCTAGGCTTGCTCTCATCACAAATGAGATTGCCAGCTTAGGAAGTGAAGAGATGACCGAGAAATTCATCATCAAGAATATCCTAAGAGCCTTGGATGGAAAATATGATACCTTGTGCACATTGATCCAATTGATACCCAATTACAAATATCTCAAGCCTACGGAAGTCATTGGATGAATTGTTGCTCATGTGATGTCACTCAAGGATAAGGAAGAGCTTCACAACAAGTCAAGTGGTGCTTACAAAGCCTCATGTGATACTCCCACATCTTCAAGTGAGAAACAAAACTTCAATGAAGAATTGAGCCTAATGGTAAAGAACTTCAACAAGTTCTACAAGAGTAGAAGCAAAGAAAGAAGTTCCAAGTCAAGGTCCTACAATGACAAAAGATCTTCTAGTCGTGAACGTAATTGCTACAATTGTGGAAGACCTAGACACTACTCCAATGAGTGTACGCCCCCCTACAAAAGAAGAAAATATTCTCCCAAAAGAAGGAGTAGAAGAGAAGAATCACCACCAAGAGAAAGGAGGACTAGAGATGATCGTTATGAACGAAGACCCTCTCGGAGAAGCAAGGATTCGGAAAGAAAGGAAAAGTCATCAAGGAGCTACACAAAAAGAAGACATCAAGCTCATGTTGGTGAGTGGGTATCCGGCTCCGACTCCGACAATCACTCCGAAAGAAGTTATCACTCTGACTCCGAATATACTCAAGATGAAGGTGTTGCCGGTATAGCACTTGTGTCAACCAACTCCTATGACATATTTGACTCACCAAATGAAGGAATTGGAAGATGATTCATGGCCAAAGGTCCAAAGGTAACACATCCCGAGTATGTTGAGTTCAATAGTGATGAAGATGATTTGCTAGGTGATGATGATTTACTTGTTGAAAACTCTAGTGATGAAAACTATGATGAAACGTCAATTAATTATGCTAATCAAGATAAAACAAATGATGATGATAAGAAGGAGATTGAGCGTCTAACTAAAGAACTAAACACTCTTAAGTTAGCTCATGAAACTACCTTGGAAAATCATCAAGAACTTTTAAAGACTCATGATAAGCTACGCTTTGAAAAGCTCAACCTTGAGCAAGAGCATGAGTTTTTAAAGGCAATCAATGATGATCTTCGCAAGAAAAGTTCTTCTTACATTGCCAAGTGTTTACTCTTGTCTACTTACATGCCACAAGTTAAATCTAGCAAAAAAAACAAGAAAGATTGTTCATCTAGTAGCAACAACAATCGTGCTAAATCCAATGTTGATGCTTCTAGTAGTTCTCTTGATTCCACTAATGATTCTCTTAGCCAAGTTACACTTGAGCAAGAAAATAGCTTATTGAAGGGAATCATAGAGAAAGGTGTTTACAAGAGTCTTGCCGGAAGTAAGCAATTTGAGGAAATTGTGCGCAAGCAAGGAAGACACCGGAAGAATCAAGGTGTTGGTTTTGAATGAAAGTTCAATGCCAATGGTGTTGAGTGGGAAGAAGATCAATACCCCAAGACGAAGTTTGTTCCTCAACAAGAGAAGTATGATCCTACTTCTTTCAAAGGGACACAAGCTCAAGATGATCTTCCACCACAAGACCACAAACAAAAAGGCAAGGACAAGCTTCAAGAGGAAATTGATGCATTTGAAGAAGCACCTAAGACCTTGGTCAAGTGGGTTCCCAAGACTACATCAAGTTCCACTTCATCAAGTACAAGTACAACTCCAAGGATTCCCATCAAGATGGTGTGGATCCAGAAGAAGAAGAACTAGAGAGTTCTCGAGGGTGACTCCGCCAACATACTTCACTCCTATCATTTTGGCAAGGACAAGTGCAAACAACTTCCATATCTTTCACTAGTTCAAGGAGTCACAAACCCTCTTGTTGGTAAGACAAGGGACAAGGTAACCTAATGCTTTTATGGACATCATCCTGTGTATGCATCACTCTTCGTCTATGGATATCCTTGTTTGTTCCTTGTGGGACTAACCCGTGTAGGTATTGAAAGTGCAACTCACTCCAAAGGATTGCTCCAAATGATCTACGTCAACATTGAGCATCTACATCTTCAACACCTACATGAAGTCATCATCGACAAAACCCAAGGTTAGTTCATTCCCTTTAGGGGGAATATAACATCTAGGGGGAGCTTTACTCAAATCAATGAGCTAAAGCAACTCTAATGGTGTGAACACAACAATGCTTTATGTAAAAGTGGTAACCCCACTTGTGCTTAAACGATGAGTATGACCTATGATCAAATCTTCTCATTTGACTCCTAAGTCAATCTACTCATATATAGATGACCTAGTCATCGCCAATTGCTTGATAGATGCTAGAATGTTTGTTTATGCTTTGACACATATTTCATTTGCCATTTTATTGTGTGAGCATGTTGGATGCATATTTTACTCATTCAAGGACATCCATTTGTTGCTATGATTGTTTGGCTCTTTCTCTTTTGCCAAATGGATGGACAAGAATGCCTAAGAACACCCTCTAGCTATCTATGCTTTTCTCGTCTCAAACTCTATTCATGCTACATCACAAAGTTTGATCAAGTCAGATTCGAACCACTCTGTTTGAGGAGCACTTGGAGATCCCGATTCGTCATAGACTTAAACCTCCAAAACCTCTTTGTGCATCTCGGTCTGACCGATTCATCCTTTTCGGTTCTACCGAGTCACCAAGTTGATCTAGGGTTTTCAATCTCGGTGCAACCGATTAGAACTTTTCGGTCACACCGAGTTGCAGTAACTGCTTGCAGTTTTGCATCTCGGTGCCACCGAGTCGTTCCACTCGGTCACACCGACAGGGTCAGGTTATATATACCGCTGGGTCAGAATTTGGAAATTTCTCCGAACCCCTTCGCCCGCGCGTAACCTACTCTGCCTTCTCTGGTCTCCGGATCATCCTCTCGTCGCCAGCGACCTCCCGCTGCTGGTCTCCACCGCCGTCAACGGAAATCTTCTCCGCCGTTGCTGCGGTAGCAAGTTCGTCGCCGCTCTAGGGTACGGACTTGATCATTGTGCTAATCTTTAACTCCGATTCCTAGCACATTGCTCTGCCATGTTTCTTGCCATAATTGAAATCATCCCGTCCAGCGAAAAAAGTCCCGTAGATTAGTTTTGATTTGAAAATTTAGGGTTAGGTCCCTGCCGAATTCATCTCGGACCGACCGAGTTGTAGAAATCGGTCTCACCGATTTTAGCTTAGGCCAGAGCACACGCATTTTCGGTCCGGCCGAAAATTGCAAATCGGTGTGACCGAGTTCGATTCTCTATGAAACCCTAGCAGTTTCAGTACCACCAAACTGTGACTCGGTTTGACCGAGTTCACTAGTTCAGGTTCCAAAAGCTGCTTCGGTATCACCAAGTTTACAAATCGGTAGATCCGAAATGCTTTCTGTGAAGAACTAAAACTAAGTTTTTAAGTCATCTATTTTGCAAAAACTCCTGTACTTTGTGATGCTCATCTACTCTACCTCATCTACAACCAATTCACAGGGTCTGCTGACAGTTTGCTTGCAAGATGTCTGACCAAAGTGACAGCTAGAACAAGTCAGAGGAACAGGTTCAGTTAAGTGAGGGCACTAGTCCCTCTAGCAGCTATGATGATGGCAGCAAGAGCACACCAAGCAACTTGCCAAAGGCTTCTACCAGAACAAGGAAGAAGGGAACTTCTGACTCTGAAGATGAAGATTATGTCGCTGTTGAAGATGAAGCCACTTCTAAGAAGAAAGTGCTGAAGAAAGAGTATGGCTCAGGTGCTGCAACTAAGTCAGGTCTGAAGACTAAGATGCCAGCAAGAAGACAACCCATGTCTAAGCCAAGGAAAGTTGCCATAGGTGAAACTATGAAGTTCACTATTGAGTCTGAAGAAGAGGCAGCTGGAGAAGATAAGAAGAAGAAGAGGGCCAGAACCACTACTGCCAGAGTTCTTGGCAAGCCCTCAATGAGGAAAGATTCTGAAGAAGAGGAAGAGGAAGAGGATGCAGCACCAGCACCCAAAGCTCAAAAGCTTATGGGAGATGCAATTAAGGCAGGGGCTGCTCCATCTAAGCCCAAAACTGCTGCTCCAGCTCCAAAGCTAAAACCCAAGAGGAGCACCATGAACATCCCTGCTGAGGAGAAGAACAAGGCCCCAGTGCCTCAAGCTGCTGAAGAAGAAGAAGATGATTCTGTTATTTTGAGGAAGCTGAAGCCCAAGATCCCTGATCACAATGATGCACACCCAGTTGCAGAGAACATGAAAATTAGGAAGGATTCAGGATTGAGGCTATGGAGAGAATCTGATCCATATGCCACCAGGAGAAGGACTGCTGTGGACTACAGATTCCACACTAAGGAAAAACAGGACTTCTATGAGACTGTTTTACTTGACAAGAAGCCCATAGTGTGTGAAATGAGATGGGTTGACTGGGAATTCATCAAGGAAAATGAGGATCACTTCCCTGGTATTTATGACAGCTTCAAGGCATGTGGAGTTGATAAGTTTGTGGCTCAGAAGTTCACCAAGTGGAATGATGAGCTCATTATGCAATTCTACTCCACTGCACACTTCTATCCAGATGGAAGGATTGTGTGGATGTCTGAGGGTACTAGGTACCAGTCTACTGTTGAAGAATGGGCAAAACTCATAAATGCTCCTGAGGAACATGAGGATGACTTGGATGTCTATGCCAAGAAGAAGAAAGACCACAACTCTATGGCAAATATGCACAAAGAGATCCCTGATGATGCTTTTGACACACATAAGTTTGGATCCGTACACTATTTGTTGTCTGGTCTGCCTACAATCAATTGGATTCTGAGGCACACACTTCTTCCCAAGTCAGGTGATCACAAGATGATTAGAGGACATGCTATCAACTTGCTGCACATATTTGATGTCCCACAAAAGTTCAAGGTTATGAGCCTGATTGTGGAAACAATCAAGAGGACTGCAGCTGATCAGAAGAGAAGTTGTGGATGTGCCCCACACATCCAGGAGCTCATCAACTCAATACATCTTGGACAAGGAGCATCTACCCATCTATCCTGAATTTGAGGACAACACAGTTGTCATGACTGAGAATGAACCATCATCTGTGCAAGCACAAGAGAAGAAAGCCAAAGCTAAAGCTGAGAAGGCTGCTAAGATGCCAACTGTGGAAGAGGCATCTCAGGTCTTCTTGAAGAGCAAGAAAGACCAGCTTGGATATCTGATCCAATCTACTCTGAGGATTGAGCAGGGCCTGGCCACCCTGACCAAGAACCAGGAGAGCTTGGAAAGGATTGTTGAGACATAATTCTATGACCTTGATGTTAAGATCACAGAGATCCAAACTGCAGTTGAGCAACTTCAGGAGGAAGCAGAAGAGAAGAAGGGCAAGTGTACCACAGATGCATTTGCTAGAGTGCCCAGAGGATAGGGATCTGCTGCAGTGCCAGTGACAGACACTAGAGCTACAACATCAGCACCAGCAGCTACAGCTCCAGTTCCAGCTCCAGCAGCTACTCCACCAGCTCCAGCCACTTCATCAGAAGCTTTCGTACTTGGCGTTCTCTCAACACCACCTCCCAAAGATCAAGCCTGAGAGTCGTTTAGCACTATGCATTTTCAAACTTTTTGGTAACTTGTTGCCAAAGGGGGAGAAAAATGTATAGATCATAGGCTTCGAGAGAGAGAGAGAGAGAGTGTTGGTTTTTATCTCTCTTTGCACTCTTTTTGGTTGGTTTGAAACTTTAATGTGTGCTTGTGTGATACTACTTTATGTCCTTGTGAGATACTTATTTGGTCAAGTGTTCGATCATATGCTACCCTTAATGTTTGTTGGTTAATGCTATCATTCATACCCTATTATGATCATTCACTTTGCTTGGTGATGAGTGCATGCTTTTAATCTCTATCATTTTGAGCGCTCCACCAAGATGTATGTGACATGGAAGAGTAACCCATGATCCTAATCGATTGTGCATTTGCATTCAAAACCAAATCTTAAATAATGCACAAATTTAGGGGGAGCTCTTGCTTATCACATACTTCTCAAAGCGACGATGTTTTTCAATCTTATTTATCATTTGTCGAAGCTTTGATCTATATGTTGTCATCAATTACCAAAAAGGGGAAGATTGAAAGTGCACCTATCCCTGGGTGGTTTTGGTAATTCCTAACAACATATAGCTCACTGAGCTAATGCTATTCCAAGATAAATATTTCAGGAAAGCTCAATGTTTAGCATGGCATGGATTAGAAAAGTGGACCCTTCAAAATGCTAAGGACAAAGGATTGGCTCAAGCTCAAAGCACAAGACTCAACATTTTCTATTTTGGTGATCCAAGATCACATTGAGTATTTAGGAAAAGCCAATACTATTAAGAAGGGATGAGGTGTTTCTTAATGAGGATCTTGCTCAAAATGCTTAGTGATATGCTCCAAAACCCTCCACTACTTTCTCATCTCCACATATGTCCTAAACCAAAAAGTCCAACTCGGCCCCACCGATTCTGTCCATCCGGAGCCACCGAGTTCAGTTGACATAGCCACTGCTAGAAACCCTAATCAATTCGGTCTCACCGATAGGGATCTCGGTCTCACCGAGATGGGATTGCAAACTCTCTGTTTCCCTTCGTAACATTTTGGTCAAACCGAGATGAGCGATCGGTCCCACCGAGAATGCAATGCAAACTCTCTGTTTCCCCTTCGTAACGTTTCAGTCCAACCGAGATGAGCGAATTGGTCCCACCGAGTTAACCTGACCAACTCTCTGTTTGGCTATTACCAAAACCGGTCTCACCGAGTTTGTGTAATCGGTCTCACCGAGATTACGTTATGCCCTAACCCTAATGACATCGGTCCCACCGAGTTGACATGTCGGTCCCACCGAGAATCCTAACGTTCACATTTTGAACTCAATCGGTCCGACCGAGTTTAAGGATTCGGTCCCACCGAGTTTGGTGATTTGTGTGTAACGGTTTGATTTTGTGTGGAGGCTATATATACCCCTCCACCCACTCTTCATTCGTGGAGAGAGCCATTAGAACATGCCTACACTTCCAATACATATTTTCTGAGAGAGAACCACCTACACATGTGTTGAGGTCAAGATATTCCATTCCAACCACATAAGTCTTGATCTCTAGCCTTCCCCAAGTTGCTTTCCACTCAAATCTTCCTTCTACCAAATCCAATCCTATGAGAGAGAGTTGAGTGTTGGGGAGACTATCATTTGAAGCACAAGAGCAAGGAGTTCGTCATCAACACACCATTTGTTACTTCTTGGAGAGTGGTGTCTCCTAGATTGGCTAGGTGTCACTTGGGAGCCTCTGACAAGATTGTGGAGTTGAACCAAGGAGTTTGTAAGGGCAAGGAGATCGCCTACTTCGTGAAGATCTACCCTAGTGAGGCATGTCCTTCGTGGGCGACGGCCATGGTGGGATAGACAAGGTTGCTTCTTCGTGGACCCTTCGTGGGTGGATCCCTCCGTGGACTCCCACAACCGTTACCCTTCGTGGGTTGAAGTCTCCATCAACGTGGATGTACGATAGCACCACCTACCGGAACCACGGATAAAAAATCTCCGTGTCAACATTGCGTTTGCTCCCTCAATCTCATCCCTTTACCTTCATGTGCAATTGTTTTACATTCCGCTGCTATACTCTTAGAATTGCATGTGTAGGTTGATTGCTTGACTTGTGCTAAGTTGCTAAAATCTGCCAAGAACTAAAATTGGGAAAAGGCTAGATTTTTATTTGGTCAAGTAGTCTAATCACCCCCCTCTAGACATAATTCCGATCCTACAATATATCAGTAAAAGTAAATCATGCTTCACTCAAAATATATTCCTCGGGCTGTTTTGATGGTTTGAAGATAACAAGTTTGAAAAAATTGGAGCTGTTTTTCTTTTACATTTTGTAGCGTGGCACGACATCCGGTGCACCTAAGCGTCTTGAAAAAAAATGAGTTTGGGTCGGTGGCACACCCTGCTGCTCGTGCATCGCAGGGAACATCAAGATGCATTTTTTTACAAAACACCTATTGTGATTGACCCTTGCAGGAGTAATCCCATGTGTAAACACTAATGATATCTCGAGAATTTTATCGGAAAAATGGTATCTTTGGAACAATTTTTCTCTACTGCTGCTCCTTGTAGTGAGTGGTATGCAATGCATGTGTCAGGAGACATGACAACTTGTCCATGGAAGTTGAACCACGATGACCATCATGTTTCTTGTTTCTACCACTACCACACCCACACGCGATTCCCACGACGCCGCACCAACCCACGGCACAACGTCCCCCGACGTGCGCCTCATCCCTCTCATGTTGGGAATCGTAGCATAATTTAAAATTTTTCTACGCTCACCAAGATGCATCTATGGAGTCTACTAGCAACGAGGGGAAAGGAGTGCATCTACATACCCTTGTAGATCGCGAGCGGAAGCGTTCCAATGAACGTGGATGACGGAGTCGTACTCGCCGTGATCCAAATCACCGATGACCGAGTGCCGAACGGACGGCACCTCCGCGTTCAACACACGTACGGTGAAGCGACGTCTCCTCCTTCTTGATCCAGCAAAGGGGAAGGAGAGGTTGATGGAGATCCAGCAGCACGACGGCGTGGTGGTGGATGTACCGGGTCTCGGCAGGGCCTTGCCAAGCTTCTGCGAGAGAGAGAGAGAGGTGTTGCAGGGGAGGAGGGAGGCGCCCAAGGCTGTGTGTTGCTGCCCTCCCTCCCCCCTTTATATAGGCCCCCTGGGGGGGCAGCCCCAAGAGATGGGATCTCAAGGGGGGGGGGGGGGGCGGCCACAAGGGGGAAAGGGGTTGCCTTGCCCCCCAAGGCAAGGGGGAACTCCTCCCAGGGTTCCCAACCCTAGGCGCATGGGGGGAGGCCCAAGGGGGGGCGCTCCAGCCCACTAAGGGCTGGTTCCCTTCCACTTTCAGCCCACGGGGCCCTCCGGGATAGGTGGCCCCACCCGGTGGACCCCCGGGACCCTTCCGGTGGTCCCGGTACAATACCGGTAACCCCCGAAACTTTCCCGGTGGCCGAAACTGGACTTCCTATATATAATTCTTCACCTCCGGACCATTCCGGAACCTCTCGTGACGTCCGGGATCTCATCCGGGACTCCGAACAACTTTCGGGTTTCCGCATACATATATCTCTACAACCCTAGCGTCACCGAACCTTAAGTGTGTAGACCCTACGGGTTCGGGAGACATGCAGACATGACCGAGACGCCTCTCCGGTCAATAACCAACAGCGGGATCTGGATACCCATGTTGGCTCCCACATGTTCCACGATGATCTCATCGGATGAACCACGGTGTCGAGGATTCAATCAATCCCGTATACAATTCCCTTTGTCAATCGGTATGTTACTTGCCCGAGATTCGATCGTCGGTATCCCAATACCTTGTTCAATCTCGTTACCGGCAAGTCTCTTTACTCGTACCGCAATGCATGATCCCATGACTAACGCCTTAGTCACATTGAGCTCATTATGATGATGCATTACCGAGTGGGCCCAGAGATACCTCTCCGTCACACGGAGTGACAAATCCCAGTCTCGATCCGTGCCAACCCAACAGACACTTTCAGAGATACCCGTAGTGCACCTTTATAGTCACCCAGTTACGTTGTGACGTTTGGCACACCCAAAGCACTCCTACGGTATCCGGGAGTTGCACGATCTCATGGTCTAAGGAAAAGATACTTGACATTGGAAAAGCTCTAGCAAACGAAACTACACGATCTTTTATGCTATGCTTAGGATTGGGTCTTGTCCATCACATCATTCTCCTAATGATGTGATCCCGTTATCAATGACATCCAATGTCCATAGTCAGGAAACCATGACTATCTGTTGATCAACGAGCTAGTCAACTAGAGGCTTACTAGGGACACTTTGTGGTCTATGTATTCACACATGTATTACGATTTCCGGACAATACAATTATAGCATGAATAATAGACAATTACCATGAACAAAGACATATAATAATAACCATTTATTATTGCCTCTAGGGCATATTTCCAACAGTCTCCCACTTGCACTAGAGTCAATAATCTAGTTACATTGTGATGAATCGAACACCCATTGCGTCCTGGTGTTGATCATGTTTTGCCCTAGGGAGAGGTTTAGTCAACGGATCTGCTACATTCAGGTCCGTGTGTACTTTACAAATATCTATGTCTCCATTTTGAACACTTTAACGAATGGAGTTGAAGCGACGCTTGATATGCCTGGTCTTCCTGTGAAACCTGGGCTCCTTCGCAAGGGCAATAGCTCCAGTGTTGTCACAGAAGAGAGTCATCGGGCCCGACGCATTGGGAATCACCCCTAGGTCGGTAATGAACTCCTTCATCCAGACTGCTTCCTGTGCTGCCTCCGAGGCTGCCATGTACTCCGCTTCACATGTAGATCCCGCCACGACGCTTTGCTTGCAACTGCACCAGCTTACTGCTCCTCCATTCAAGATATACACGTATCCGATCTGTGACTTCGAGTCATCCAGATCTGTGTCGAAGCTCGCATCGACGTAACCCTTTACGACGAGCTCTTCGTCACCTCCATAAACGAGAAACATATCCTTAGTCCTCTTTAGGTATTTCAGGATATTCTTGACCGCTGTCCAGTGTTCCTTGCCAGGATTACTTTGGTACCTTCCTACCAAACTTATGGCAAGGTTTACATCAGGTCTGGTACACAGCATGGCATACATAATAGACCCTATGGCCGAGGCATAGGGGATGACACTCATCTCTTCTATATCTTCTGCCGTGGTCGGGCATTGAGCCGTGCTCAATTGCACACCTTGCAATACAGGCAAGAACCCCTTCTTGGACTGATCCATATTGAACTTCTTCAATATCTTGTCAAGGTATGTACTTTGTGAAAGACCAATGAGGCGTCTTGATCTATCTCTATAGATCTTGATGCCTAATATATAAGCAGCTTCTCCAAGGTCCTTCATTGAAAAACACTTATTCAAATAGGCCTTTATACTTTCCAAGAATTCTATATCATTTCCCATCAATAGTATGTCATCCACATATAATATGAGAAATGCTACAGAGCTCCCACTCACTTTCTTGTAAACACAGGCTTCTCCATAAGTCTGTGTAAACCCAAACGCTTTGATCATCTCATCAAAGCGAATGTTCCAACTCCGAGATGCTTGCACCAGCCCATAAATTGAGCGCTGGAGCTTGCATACTTTGTTAGCATTCTTAGGATCGACAAAACCTTCCGGCTGCATCATATACAACTCTTCCTTAAGGAAGCCATTAAGGAATGCCGTTTTGACGTCCATCTGCCATATCTCATAATCATAGTATGCGGCAATTGCTAACATGATTCGGACGGACTTCAGCTTTGCTACGGGTGAGAAAGTCTCATCGTAGTCAACCCCTTGAACTTGTCGATAACCCTTAGCGACAAGTCGAGCTTTGTAGATGGTCACATTACCATCCGCGTCCGTCTTCTTCTTAAAGATCCATTTGTTTTCTATGGCTCGCCGATCATCGGGCAAGTCAGTCAAAGTCCATACTTCGTTTTCATACATGGATCCTATCTCGGATTTCATGGCTTCTAGCCATTTGTCGGAATCCGGGCCCGCCATCGCTTCTTCATAGTTCGAAGGTTCACCGTTGTCTAACAACATGAATTCTAGGACAGGGTTGCCGTACCACTCTGGTGCGGAATGTGTCCTTGTGGACCTATGAAGTTCAGTAACTTGATCTGAAGTTTCATGATCATCATCATTAACTTCCTCCCCAGTCGGTGTAGGCACCACAGGAACATTTTCCCGCGCTGCGCTACTTTCCGGTTCGGAAGGGGTGACTATCACCTCATCAAGTTCCACTTTCCTCCCACTCAATTCTTTCGAGAGAAACTCCTTCTCTAGAAAGGACCCATTCTTAGCAACGAAGATCTTGCCCTCGGATCTGAGGTAGAAGGTATACCCAATAGTTTCCTTAGGGTATCCTATGAAGACGCATTTTTCCGATTTGGGTTCGAGCTTTTCAGGTTGAAGTTTCTTGACATAAGCATCGCATCCCCAAACTTTTAGAAACGACAGCTTAGGTTTCTTCCCAAACCATAATTCATACGGTGTCGTCTCAACGGATTTCGACGGAGCCCTATTTAAAGTGAATGCGGCAGTCTCTAAAGCATAACCCCAAAATGAGAGCGGTAAATCGGTAAGAGACATCATAGATCGCACCATATCCAATAGAGTGCGATTACGACGTTCGGACACACCATTTCTTTGAGGTGTTCCAGGCGGCGTGAGTTGTGAAACTATTCCACATTTCCTTAAGTGTGCACCAAACTCGTGACTTAAATATTCTGCACCACGATCTGATCGTAGGAATTTTATTCTCCTGTCACGTTGATTCTCAACTTCACTCTGAAATTCCTTGAACTTTTCAAAGGTTTCAGACTTGTGTTTCATCAGGTAGACATACCCATATCTACTTAAATCATCAGTGAGAGTGAGAACATAACGATATCCTCCGCGAGCCTCAACACTCATTGGACCACACACATCGGTATGTATGATTTCCAATAAGTTGGTTGCTCGCTCCATTGTTCCGGAGAACGGAGTCTTGGTCATCTTACCCATGAGGCATGGTTTGCACGTGTCAAATGATTCGTAATCAAGAGACTCCAAAAGTCCATCTGCATGGAGCTTCTTCATGCGCTTGACACCAATGTGACCAAGGCGGCAGTGCCACAAGTATGTGGGACTATCGTTATCAACTTTACATCCTTTGGTATTCACACTATGAACATGTGTAACATCACGTTCGAGATTCATCAAAAATAAACCATTGACTAGTGGGGCATGACCATAAAACATATCTCTCAAATAAATAGAACAACCATTATTCTCAGATTTAAATGAGTAGCCATCTCGAATTAAACGAGATCCAGATACAATGTTCATGCTCAAAGCTGGCACTAAATAACAATTATTGAGGTTTAAAACTAATCCCGTGGGTAGATGCAGAGGTAGCGTGCCGACGGCGATCACATCGACCTTGGAACCATTCCCGACGCGCATCGTCACCTCGTCCTTTGCCAGTCTCCGTTTATTCCGTAGTTCCTGCTTTGAGTTACAAATATGAGCAACCGCATCGGTATCAAATACCCAGGAGCTACTATGAGTACTGGTAAGGTACACATCAATTACTTGTATATCACATATACCTTGGGTGTTGCCGGCCTTCTTCTTGTCCGCTAAATATTTGGGGCAGTTCCGCTTCCAGTGACCACTTCCCTTGCAATAAAAGCACTCAGTCTCGGGCTTGGGTCCATTCTTTGACTTCTTCCCGGTAACTGGTTTACCGGGCGCGGCAACTCCCTTGCCGTCCTTCTTGAAGTTCTTCTTACCCTTGCCCTTCTTGAACTTAGTGGTTTTATTCACCATCAACACTTGATGTTCTTTTCTGATCTCCCCTTCCGCTGATTTCAGCATTGAATATACCTCGGAATGGTCTTTTCCATCCCCTGCATATTGTAGTTCATCACAAAGCTCTTGTAGCTTGGTGGAAGCGACTGGAGGATTCTGTCAATGACCGCGTCATCCGGGAGATTAACTCCCAGCTGAGACAAGCGGTTGTGCAACCCAGACATTCTGAGTATCTGCTCGCTAACAGAACTGTTCTCCTCCATTTTACAGCTGAAGAACTTGTCGGAGACTTCATATCTCTTGACCCGGGCATGAGCTTGAAAAACCAGTTTCAGCTCCTCGAACATCTCATATGCTCCATGTTTCTCAAAACGCTTTTGGAGACCCGGTTCTAAGCTGTAAAGCATGCTGCACTGAATGAGGGAGTAATCATCAGCACGCTGCTGCCAAGCGTTCATAACGTCTTGGTTCTCAGGGATTGGTGCTTCACCTAGCGGTGCTTCTAAGACATAATCTTTCTTGGCTACTATGAGGATGAGCTTCAGGTTCCAGACCCAGTCCGTATAATTGCTGCCATCATCTTTCAGCTTGGTTTTCTCTAGGAACGCGTTGAAATTGAGGACAACGTTGGCCATTTGATCTACAAGACATAGTGTAAAGATTTTAGACTAAGTTCATGATAATTGAGTTCATCTAATCAAATTATTTAATGAACTCCCACTCAGATAGACATCCCTCTAGTCATCTAAGTGAAACATGATCCGAGTTTAACTAGGCCGTGTCCGATCATCACGTGAGACGGACTAGTCAAGATCGGTGAACATCTCCATGTTGATCGTATCTTCTATACGACTCATGCTCGACCTTTCGGTCCTCCGTGTTCCGAGGCCATGTCTGTACATGCTAGGCTCGTCAAGTCAACCTAAGTGTATTGCGTGTGTTCCGAGGCCATGTCTGTACATGCTAGGCTCGTCAACACCCGTTGTATTCGAACGTTAGAATCTATCACACCCGATCATCACGTGGTGCTTCGAAACAACAAACCTTCGCAACGGTACACAGTTAGGGTGAACACTTTGTTGAAATTATTATAAGGGATCATCCTACTTGCTACCATCGTTCTAAGCAAATAAGATGCAAAAACATGATGAACATCACATGCAATCAAATAGTGACATGATATGGCCAATGTCATCATGCTCCTTTGATCTCCATCTTCGGGGCACCATGATCATCTTTGTCACCGGCATGACACCATGATCTCCATCATCATGATCTCCATCATTGTGTCTTCATGAAGTCGTCATGCCAACGATTACTTCTACTTCTATGGCTAACGCGTTTAGCAACAAAGTAAAGTAATTTACATGGCGTTATTCAATGACACGCAGGTCATGCAAAATAATAAAGACAACTCCTATGGCTCCTGCCGGTTGTCATACTCATCGACATGCAAGTCGTGATTCCTATTACAAGAATATGATCAATCTCATACATCACATATATCATTCATCACATCTTCTGGCCATATCACATCACATAGCACTTGCTGCAAAAACAAGTTAGACGTCCTCTAATTGTTGTTGCAAGTTTTTACGTGGTTTGTAGGTTTCTAGCAAGAACGTTTCTTACCTACGTATGACCACAACGTGATTTGCCAATTTCTATTTACCCTTCATAAGGACCCTTTTCATCGAATCCGTTCCGACTAAAGTAGGAGAGACAGACACCCGCTAGCCACCTTATGCAACTAGTGCATGTCAGTCGGTGGAACCTGTCTCACGTAAGCGTACGTGTAAGGTCGGTCCGGGCCGCTTCATCCTACAATGCCGCCGAAACAAGAAACGACTAGTAGCGGCAAGAAGAATTGGCAAACTCAACGCCCACAACTGCTTTGTGTTCTACTCGTGCATAGTAACTACGCATAGGCCTGGCTCATGATGCCACTGTTGGGAATCGTAGCATAATTTGAAATTTTTCTACGCTCACCAAGATGCATCTATGGAGTCTACTAGCAACGAGGGGAAAGGAGTGCATCTACATACCCTTGTAGATCGCGAGCGGAAGCGTTCCAATGAACGTGGATGACGGAGTCGTACTCGCCGTGATCCAAATCACCGATGACCGAGTGCCGAACGGACGGCACCTCCGCGTTCAACACACGTACGGTGCAGCGACGTCTCCTCCTTCTTGATCCAGCAAGGGGGAAGGAGAGGTTGATGGAGATCCAGCAGCACGACGGCGTGGTGGTGGATGTAGCGGGTCTCGGCAGGGCCTTGCCAAGCTTCTGCGAGAGAGAGAGAGAGAGGTGTTGCAGGGGAGGAGGGAGGCGCCCAAGGCTGTGTGTTGCTGCCCTCCCTCCCCCCTTTATATAGGCCCCCTGGGGGGGGGCGCCAGCCCCAAGAGATGGGATCTCAAGGGGGGGCGGCGGCCACAAGGGGGAAAGGGGTTGCCTTGCCCCCCAAGGCAAGGGGGAACTCCCCCTAGGGTTCCCAACCCTAGGCGCATGGGGGGAGGCCCAAGGGGGGCGCCCCAGCCCACTAAGGGCTGGTTCCCTTCCACTTTCAGCCCACGGGGCCCTCCGGGATAGGTGGCCCCACCCGGTGGACCCCCGGGACCCTTCCGGTGGTCCCAGTACAATACCGGTAACCCCCGAAACTTTCCCGGTGGCCGAAACTAGACTTCCTATATATAATTCTTCACCTCCGGACCATTCCGGAACCTCTCGTGAAGTCTGGGATCTCATCTGGGACTCCGAACAACTTTCGGGTTTCCGCATACATATATCTCTACAACCCTAGCGTCACCGAACCTTAAGTGTGTAGACCCTACGGGTTCGGGAGACATGCAGACATGACCGAGACGCCTCTCCGGTCAATAACCAACAGCGGGATCTGGATACCCATGTTAGCTCCCACATGTTCCACGATGATCTCATCGGATGAACCACAGTGTCGAGGATTCAATCAATCCCGTATACAATTCCCTTTGTCAATCGGTATGTTACTTGCCCGAGATTCGATCGTCGGTATCCCAATACCTTGTTCAATCTCGTTACCGGCAAGTCTCTTTACTCGTACCGCAATGCATGATCCCGTGACTAACGCCTTAGTCACATTGAGCTCATTATGATGATGCATTACCGAGTGGGCCCAGAGATACCTCTCCGTCACACGGAGTGACAAATCCCAGTCTCGATCCGTGCCAACCCAACAGACACTTTCGGAGATACCCGTAGTGCACCTTTATAGTCACCCAGTTACGTTGTGACGTTTGGCACACCCAAAGCACTCCTACGGTATCCGGGAGTTGCACGATCTCATGGTCTAAGGAAAAGATACTTGACATTGGAAAAGCT
The DNA here is from genome assembly GCF_002575655.3 of Aegilops tauschii subsp. strangulata. Lineage (NCBI taxonomy): Eukaryota > Viridiplantae > Streptophyta > Magnoliopsida > Poales > Poaceae > Aegilops > Aegilops tauschii. The sequence goes on from NC_053036.3 coordinate 154,718,952, forward strand.
CTAGCAAACGAAACTACACGATCTTTTATGCTATGCTTAGGATTGGGTCTTGTCCATCACATCATTCTCCTAATGATGTGATCCCGTTATCAATGACATCCAATGTCCATAGTCAGGAAACCATGACTATCTGTTGATCAACGAGCTAGTCAACTAGAGGCTTACTAGGGACACTTTGTGGTCTATGTATTCACACATGTATTACGATTTCCGGACAATACAATTATAGCATGAATAATAGACAATTACCATGAACAAAGAAATATAATAATAACCATTTATTATTGCCTCTAGGGCATATTTCCAACATCTCGGCCCCACCGCTCCTCTGCCTTTGTGTGCATGACATGCTGGCCAGCTGAACTGCGGTGACCATCAACATTCTACCACAGCCACACCCGATTGGACGCGGTTTGCCTGCTCTGCTCCTGTGCTCCGATCCATACTCCCGCACCATCGAATTTTCATCCAGCGGCTGTGACACATTTCGTCCCGGGCATCAATCCTCAGCTGGAGTACTTCTGTACTACAGGTAGTACCCGCCGGTGTGGCCATCTACGCCTCGTAACGCCTTGACGACCAGCTGTGGCACCCTCGCCATGGCCACGCCACCACCGCCCGGTTCATCTCGAACGAGTGAGTCGTGAACCACGCCACCACCATGAGAATGACATGTGGGCCAGCCTCATTTAAGGTCCGCATGTCATTGACTCATAGGCCGGTGCACTAAGCCACTAAGGCTCGGTCCCATGGGCCCCAAGAGGGAAATGTCACTCCTGCGGTAGGCCTTGTGGTGCTCCCGCAGTACGAGCTCGTGCCAAACCCGGAATTTGTGTCTTACTACTACCAACTAGTAAGGTACATGTTCATTGCACGCATGAGATTTGGTAACCAAATCTCTACTCTCTACTCTTATAAAAAATAGAGTTGGTGATGATGGTGTGCCTGCCATCCTGGCCGTCCGATTTATATCTGACGGATAGGAAGGAAACTATGGCAATTTTGCAAAAAGATACCGACACCCCTCTCCACATCTGCAAATAAGGCCTTCTCTTGTTCATCCTTTTCTCCCACAACATAAACTACTCATACAAGTGCATCTTAATTTTCGTGCAACGCATGGGCATCTTGCTAGTTATGAATAAATAAGAGCAAGTACAATAGAGCTGAGTCAGCTGGCTATAAGAAATAAACTAGTATAAGCTTGCTTAGTTGGAGGAAAGAAAAGAGGAGAGAGAAGGTAAGCAGGCTCTTGGTGAAGAACCAGCTCTAGAACGTGCTTGTAGGCACTTTGTGAGAGTGAAAGGTGGGCCATATAATAAAAAAGTAGTACACTCTTCTAATCAACTATAGTACATATTGGCTATAAGATGGGCTATATATGACATAGCAATGGCTTATAGCCAGCAGTTGGCTATACTATTAGACTACCCACAATGGGAGTAACATAGGTAGTAACATCACGCATATCTAGCTAAAATAGATGATGTGGGAAGCAATAATAAATGAAGAAAGAGAGATATGTGGTAACATAGCTAGTTACTAGTAGTATGAGTAACATCACACATATCAAGGCAAGATGTGTCTATAGCCTAATAAATGAAGTGTTGCATGTTACCACACATATGTTACTCCCCACTATGGAGGTAGTAATATGGGCATGTTACTACACTATGTTACTACCCATTGTGGCTAGTCTTAACCATGCTCTAACACTCTATGAACGAGCCCCATCAGACACCAAATTTCTTTGCTTCCGTGCTACAGCTAGATCTTCCCCTTGTTTCTGTTTTCCAACCAGGCTGCGGGCGGGGTGCGGTTTGCCAAAAGTCGGTTTGCTCAACGGCGGTCCCACATGAAAGTGAAAATGCTAGGCAACACGCCTTCCCTAGCTATGTGGTGTGCCAGACGGGCCATGGAGTACTCCCGATTCCTGGGCGTGTGGGGGTGCAAAGCGAACGCGGCAGGCCTTTTCCTTTTACTGGCAATGTGCCCGTGCGTTGCGCCATATCTAAAGTAGTAGAATAGTAGTACTTGTTCACAAACTTGAAAGAAATCACTCTTGTTTTGATACACTCCTAATATATTACTTTTCACTCAAAATATATTTCTCAGGCTGTTTTGATGAGGTGAGGGAGGGATGTGGTTGCTTTCAAGATAATAAGGGGTTTTCTGCAAATTGGAGCAGAGAAGTGGGCTATTGTTGCAAAAATGCCACAACTTACCTCATAGCCATTAGATACAGATCTAACGGTCAGAAACGACGGATGGCAGACACACCACCATCACCAACTGAGTCCTTTATAGGAGTAGGAGTAGAGAAAAACGTATAAATTGTAACATTTGGTTCTGCTCCTTGGCATGATCGATTGATAGAAATAACGATTGGAAACGCTAGGGCAGGGCTATTTCCGCCAGATAAGCAGGGTACGTAGTAGCTAGGTTGGTGCATTGTCGGTTTGGTCACATGTGGTCCGACATGTTCTAGTGTTTCTAGCAAGATGCATCTGTGTTGCAAGAAGTTGATTGAAAAGGTAAGCACAACTTATAAATTGACGGATGGAGTACTAGTTATAGTGATGCATATAATTAAGCAAAGGGATCGCACATGTCGGTATTGACTGGAACGAGAAAGCAATAGCACAATAAGAATGACGGCCACGATGATGCGATTGCAGTGGTGGTTACAGGAGGCAAGAAGAAAGATGCATCCATCAACATACGGCCTCCTCCTCCTCAACTTAGTGCGCCGGGCCACCGACCGGCGGCTAAGGAGCGGCAGTTTTTGTGGCGAGGTCAAGGTGCTTCTTAGCAAAGGCATCCAAGGCTTCCAGCCGGTTGAGGAAGGCCAACGTCGTAGCGTCTTCAATGGCCTTGTAGATACCTATGTACACGATTTTCTCATACATGTGGATGTGTAGGTCGACGAATTCTTGTAGGGCGAGGCACCTCGTGGCGAGCGCGACCTCCAGGTGGACATTCTTCGTGGCGTCGGCGGGCAGTCGCAAGGCCACCAATGCTTGAAAGAGGTTCCGGCCATGGAGGCGGATTAGGGCGGCAGGCAATGACGAGCCCGGGCGCGCGGGCTGGAGGTGTACGGCGATGTCGTCCGCGAGCTTCTTGAGGACGGTGAACTTGTTGGTGATGGCAATGATCATCTGGTCCAAGTGAGAGTCGTAGTTGGCGTCGACGGCAGCCATCCACCAGCCAGTTGCTAACACCGTCTGGAGACGATCCTCGGCGCCATGCCGCAGGCCGGCGTCGTGGACCATCTGGCACAGCCGCTGGCCACTCGCGCGCATCGCCGCCATGGGTCTGGAGTGAGCACTTTTGCACTTAGTGTAATTGCTTAGGAAAATGCTTCGGTGCGTACGATGTGGTAGATGCATTGGAATGGAAGGGCGCCTTTATATGAGTGCAAACTGCGTTGCATTCACATTGTGCAGCCTCTTTTCCCGGTCCTCCTCCCATTACTTCCCTCATGCATTCACAATGCTAATTGAAGGAGGATGCATCATTGGCCGTTCAACATTTCGGGAACCGCTACCCCTCCCTCGTTTGCATTAAAGCCGTATCGGGAAATGGGTCGTCCGTTCTCAAATCGAATAGTACTGCGCCGCCCGCTGCACGCCTGGTTGAACACGCCTCCTCGCCTCCATCAAACCCCTCCGTTAAACACGCATGCAAACCGAGAAACCTACTCCGGCCACACGTCCGTTCATGAGCGGGCCGGAATTAAACGCAACACCAGCCGAGCTCCTCCCATCCGCCCTCAGTTTAAACGAGGCCAGACGCCAGCCAAGCTCCTACCGTCTGCCCTCTACTTAAACGAGGTCAGACAGACAACAGGCAAGAATCGCACCCCTCCACCGCTCCCCCATCTCCTCCTTCACCATTTTCTCCACTCTTCCGATGGCTTCCGAGGAGCCGTTCTCCATCATACTACCCGACTTGGTGGCCCGTCGAGCCCTCCAGATACGGGCGACGCCGCTCGGTGCTTCACCAACCTCACTTGGCCCGACGGAGCCCGTTGCCGCCCCAATCCGACGCATGGTTCAGCAACTCGCCGCTCCAGTTCAATTGGATGAGGGGTGGCGAGTTGCTCCACGCCGGCACGGTGGCGAGCACGCTGGTACGGGCATCGTCGCTGCCGCGTTGTACTGCGCAACCAGTGTCTGCGGTGGCCGCGCCTCCCGTGCCTGCGGCAACGCCATGCAGGCAGAGACAGAAGCCGGGTGCGTGGAGAGCGACAAGTCGGTGGCCAGCTTCTCCGTGTCCGCCGCCATCATCGAGGAGAAGTAGAATATGGGAGGCTGCCGCCACTTGGGTCCCATGAAGGCCACCGCCGAGGCGACGAATGCGCATTCAGGTGGTTTCTTTGCTGCTTCGTCTCTTCCGAGGACCTTCTAAAACCCCGCAAGTGTCTGCCGGACATGAGGAAGACAAAGGGATCCGCGGGCGGCCATTTAGATTAGGTCCTCCCTCTCCGGCTGGGAAATATTTGTTCTAAGAATGGATAAATTGGATGTATCTATAACTAAAATAAGTCTAGATACATCCATTTCTAGGATAAGTATTTCCAGACGGAGGGAGTATTAATTATACCAAGAGAGCCGGATTAGCACCACTTACACTGGTGCGCGTCAGTCCTAAACAAACTGTTTTTAACCCCTTTCTGTGACGGCATTTGGAACCGTCGCCAAGTGAGTGTGGGCGATGGGGGGTCCTTCCCACACGACCCAGAAACCGTCGGGGATAGGGCCCCTACAGTACTCCTACTCGTTTCTGCTCGCATTGCCATCGCAGTCGGTATTCTGTGGTGCTACGTTTACGATGCGCGGCCCATCACAAATGGTTCACTATTATAGAACGTGTATGATGCGCGGCCCATCACAATCAGTTCACCGTTAAGAAGAGTAGCTAATCGTCGTACGAGTGTCGGACATGATTACGGAATGTCGGACCATCGTAACATCGTCGTATACGACAACTATCGCACATGCTATTCTGTGGTGCAACGTTTACGATGGATACTTCATCAGAAATAGTTCATGGTTGCGAATTGTGTACGATAAGGCAACTAACACAACCGTTTGTGATATTGTCTGACATCGCACACGCTTTGCAAACGGCAACTGTGTGCATGCTTGCACACGTTTCGTCTCTGTGAACCGTCTCGGATTATGGTGCATATCGCAAACGTTTGTGTTTTACCAACCGTGTGTGCCGTAATAACCTGGAGAGCGTAATTTCACCATAATTTAATTGCTGCTTTTCCAAATTGTACCAGATTTTGGATTTGAATTTGAATTTGAATGTATGCTACAACTTTATTCATATCCATCAGGTTCAAACAACCAATGCATTATTCGATTCATAGGTAAATATGTTCAAGAATTACATAAGAACCAAATAAAGAATGATGAACCGCAGTTGTATACTTGTACTATTAAAGATGGTAAAAAAAGAGGCGAAATATATTCTGGTTGTTGAACAAGGTGAAGCGGAATGCCCATATTGTGCCCTCCTCCATGCAGAAGGCACGCACGACTCTAGTCCAACCCCTTGTTATGGCCGACCGCCCATCCTTCACGGTCTTCATGAAAACATCTAGATAATCATCGTGTTATGGTAGAAATACTTTAACCTTTGCATGCCCACAATCATGTAGTTTGAGAGGTAATCTTGAGTAAACTGCTTTGGCAACCACTTCAAAGGAAAAAGATTCAGACATTGTTATCTAACACAACTCATTATGGGCAATAAAAAGAAGGCTGCGGAGTTCTTACTTACCATCCTGCAATTCGTTGTTGTCTTGGATAAAGTGTAAACAAATAGTTTAATTGCCATCTTTGGACCCATTTTACTAACAATCTTTATCGGCTTCCTCACTTGATGCTGGTTCATCGATATCTCATTGCCCCATATGCAGAAAGGGTCGAAACACGGATCTTTACCAATGGCATATGTACCTAAAAGCACCAAGTTAATATTAGAAGCTAAAAAGCAATTGCACAATGATGTAGTACAACACTCTTTTATAATATGTCTATATACATCCGTATGTGGTAGTCCATTTGAAATCTCTAAAAAGACAAATATTTAGGAACGGAGGGAATATCTTATAACATCCAATATACTCATATATTTGATGAATTAACATCTTATATTATGGGCCGGAAGGAGTTTAGTTCATTCTTACAAATTATCGGCTGATTAACTGCTGTTCTATCCATGGGTTACAGTTAGTTTGAGCTAGTTCGGGCTCAAATAGCCCTAAAGTATATCTAAACATGAGGGCTAGTTTGAGCTAGTTGCATCTATAACCCACCCAAAAAAACTATCCAACCCAAGAGGTGCTAATTGGAGCTAGTTCTCCTAGTGCATTTATTGTCAATCTAATCCTGCCATCCAAACAACTCTTTGGATAGAGTTAGTTCAGGGTTATTAATGAGCTAGAAACTAACTTTAACCTCTAGCTAAGTTGAGTATCCAAACATGGCTGTGTTGTTGTTGTTGCTGCTGCTGCTCTTCTACGTATACCTAGACATCATTAGAACATTAATGTAACACTCTTCCATGTTGCTATGTAGCCTAGGATTGCATATTTAGACATTAAGTACAGTGCATGTTGCTATGTAGCCTCAGATATATTACATATGGCCCTAGTTAACCTAACGAAAAATGGGTTGCAGATATATTCAGTTAAAAGTCCGATTCACCGATTAGTCCCTTATCAGCCTCTGGCCTATATGGTACCAGCTACCGATATCCTGAACAGTGAGCAGATATAAGCCATGGGATGAAACTAACCTCGATGGAAAACAACAGTCGTTCCCAAAATTGTCCTGTGTAGGTACATCAAGAAGCATGTTAAGCACAACAGGCTAAACATCAACCAAAATTATATATGTCAGACAAAATAATCTCCAAAAGATAGCTTCAGTGTGTAGGTTTAAGCACTCTAGTAAAGCAAAACAAGTGTAAAGGTGTGCTAATTGCAATAGGCCTAACATTTAACAACAAGCAAACATAGTCATTCAAACTGGTATTCTGCTGGCCTAAGTACACTGGTTATGGTTAAATAAAAATGGAAAGGCGTGTTAACTATAAGATGCAGCAACCAAATGTAGTCATTCATAGTGGTATTGTTGAAACTGGTACTGATGAAATTGAACTGCACAGTTCATACTTGCACATATAGAACATCACGTTGTGAATAACTGGAATAAACAAGGCATACTATGAACAACCAAAGATAGCATTTAAAACTAAACATATGCTAACTACAAACAACCGAACAATCAAAAAACTTTAAAAGAGGCATATGCTAGCTATAACAGGCTTAACAGCAAGCAAATATATGCATTCCTATCGGTATGTTTAAAACTGGATTGATGAAATGTACTGCACAGTAAATAATTGCACATATAGAGCATCACATTGTGAACAACTGAAATAAACAAATCATGGGTTTCCTCACTTATCACAGATGGGCTCGTTCTCGTGGGAAGAGCACGGACCGTAGATGCGCTCCATGTTGTCGCAGATGGGCTCCTTCCCCTTGGAAGAGCATGGCTGTAGGGTGCCCTCCCCGATGTCGCAGACGGGCGCTTTCCCCTTGGAAGAGCAGATGGGTTCTTTCCCCTTGGAAGAGCCGGAGAGGGTGCCCTCCTCATGGTCGCCGTCGATGAGGTCTGACTTGGAAGCTGTGGATCCCAAGCCAGCGTCGCAGAACGTGTCCTTCAGAAGTTACAAAAGGGGCTCAATGGCGATGTAGAATGGCAAATTGTTGACAGTGAGCCAAAGGAGATCAGCGGCGGGGCCATGGATGAGATCGACGGCGGTTGAACCCTAGGGGTTGGGGTGGGCCACTTAACCTGTGACACAGCCCGCCTCAGGGCGTTGCTGTCGATGACCTCGATGTCGTAGCCGATAGAGGAGACATGCCCGCATACTCTAGCGCGCTGCTTGAGTGCTTGCCGCCAGTAATGGTCGTCATCTTCCTCGGCGACATCGGCCAAAAAGACCGCTATACACCTCTTTTGGGCCAGTCGCTCCTCGAGCTCGACGGGAAGCGTAGCCGGGCTTAGGCTGCGATGCTCTGGAGTGGGGGATGGGGATGGGGATCTGTGGGAAAGGGGGCGTTTGGCAGGCGTCATCTAAGAAACTCAGGGCAGCTTGGGTATGAGATCGGTGGGTAAGCTGCACGGGCAAACCAGCAGATGTTGACAATGGGGACCTTGCTAGGGTTTCGAGCGAGGGAGGGGTTGTGCGTGTGTGTGTGCGCGCGCACGCCAAAGGAGGTTTTGGTGTTTGTGTGTGTGTGTGGAGGGGGTGCGCGGGGTGTTTGAGGAAATGACGCGGGTACTGAAAATTTTACTATGCGGGAGTCAAACGCGGGAGTGAAATGCCGGGGTATTGAAAATTTTGATGATAGTGCATCGCACACGGTCCGGAGATAACAACCATGTGTTATGAAACAGAAAAACCCTCAAGGCGGGCAGATATTTTCTAGGGATGCAGGAGGGATTGGGAATACGAAACATCGCACACGGTCCGGAGATAACAACCGTGTGTTATGAAACAGAAAAACCCTCGAGGCGGGTAGATATTTTCTAGGGATGGAGGTGGGATTGGGAACAAGAAACATTGCACATGGTCCAGAGATAACAACATTGATGTGGAGGTGATGCGTGCATGCATGTTTGAATACACAACATTGATGTGGCACGTATGTAAAAAATCGTACACTAGCTCCCCACACAGAGCGAGATCGGTTCATGATGCATGTGTCGTTGTACTAGCCACTTCGACTCGATGGGACGGATTCATGCGTACACATGCATGTGTGCGTGCTCAAACTGTATCATGCATGTCATCCCAGAGCAAAAATAATAATTCCCTCCTAAGTCAAATTAACCTCTCTTGTTGTGAGGCAAAAAGTAGTGATGGACCAAGCGGGCCCACAGATGGAAAGCATCTATATCGCTGATAACCGCTTAAGTGGGTGCGAGAGGACAACAACCACCGCTTTGCATGTGGGCCAAACATATATATGTTGAATACCCAAAATGCACAACTTTGATGTGCCACAGGCCTCAAAAACTGTAAACCATGCGCCCACACAAAGTGAGGTTCATATCAAGCATACTACATATGATGGTCCCCTTCCCCCCTCTTCACCACATACTATATGCTCCTGCCGTAATATGTGTACAACCCAAAAGAATCCTCATCGATGGTGAAATTAATTAACCTCCCCCGATGTAGGTCAAAGTGATGCATGCATGCATCGACGATGGCCTCGTGGGCCCACAGATGGAAGTGTCACACGTGAGTGTCCTAGCTAGGATATGCATGTGGCCCAAAAAGGTGTTGTGTGATGTTTGAATAACCAATTTCACAATTTTGATGTGGCACGTGCCTTGGTAACCAAAAAGTCCCAACACTAAGTGAGGTGTACTCGTTCACGGACACGTACGTATAGTATATATGCTAGTCCCCTCCCACCTCTTCGACGCATACTATATACCACCATAACACAAACAATAAAGATTCTACCTTGCTGGTCAAATTAACCTCACCGCCGGCTGTTCGTCAATGTGATGGACGATGACCTCGCGGGCCCACAGAAAGCGTCACACGTGAGTATCGAGTGTCGTGTAGGACAACCATCGACTGCATGTGGCCAAAACATTTATGTATGAAAGGGTTGTGTAATGTTTTAAATAATGATTTTCATGACTCTGATGTGGCACCGGCCTGCCTAACAAAACGGCCAACCCACATGGTGGCTCCCAACTCGTAGTGTACTGCGAGCCACCCGCCACCCCCAGACGCACACACCCACACACACACCGCAAATCCACCGCAACTATGATGCATGTTAAATTAATCATGCTGCGGTTAACATACATGTTACCAAAGGAGGGAAGTTTTAATTTCAAAAAAATCACAGAGATCATTAAGACGTTTTAGTACATTGATTGATTGATTTTCTATGGGTATAATGTGCAAAAATCTAATTTGAGCTACATGCGCACGTGACAGTGCACCTAAATGGATTGCAAAAACACATGTGTCTCACTTGCTGCATGTTTACTCCCCGTGCAACAAATTTCAAACATTGAGAATCTTGATTTTTAAATTCTAGTACATCCAAAACTTATTTGAAGTTCATGAAACTTATCGTGTTGTCATATGGACACCAATACAAAGTGGTATTGTACTTTTTTTTGTCAAATTTGAGACCAGTTTTGATGTAATCTTTATCTAATTACAAACGGGAGATTATTAATAATTGGGAACCAATATCCCAAACGGATTATTTATTCGAACCGTGAGCGTTAGACCAACAATGGATATGTGTCATGCTTCAGCTAAGCAATAAAGTGGCAGCATTAATCATCCAAATAGAAAACAATATACGTGCCGCCGCGCGACCCGTGTGGCGTGCGAGCAGGCGTGAGTTGACGGGACGTATGCGAGCAGTCCGCCGCGCAGGCAGACGGGGAGGTGTGCGTGCAGGTGTGTGAATTGACGGAGGCGTGCTCGCTGCGTAGTGTCATCGGGAGGCGTGCGAGTAGCTGTGTGAAACTTTGGTAGGCATGCCAGCAGTCCGGTGCGCAGGCTCACTGGGAGGTGACCATCGGTTTGACCACGGCCCGCCTCTCTCTCCCACAACTCCCACTACTCCATATTAATGGTGCGCCCAAGCGGCTGCACCCCCCATCCTCGCTACGCACACACAATCCTCTCTCTCCGCTTGCATCCTCGATGCCGCTCTCAGTCCTCAAAGCCGTCAGTGTATGAGGATGCCGCCAAAGCGCCCCATCGGAGGGAGTGGCGACGCCGGGGTTTCTAAAGTTCCAGAGCACGACATGGAGATGGAGACAGCGGTTGCCGTCACCGCCAGCGAGTTATCGCTGCACCCTGATGTCGTCGACGGCGTCGAGCTTCCAAAGCCGGAGGCGGAGTTTCACACCGACTCCGAAGATCACTCCGGCGACGACTCCGACGACCACTCCGGTGACGACTCCGACGACGACGGACAGCTGGTTAGTCATCTATACCCATTTATGTGTCAAATAGATAATAGGGTTTCTCTGGTTACTCCTGCCTCCCCCTTTTTGGAATAGAAATCATGTGGTTATGTTCTCCCAATCCATGAAATCTGGGTAAGTTTCATTAGATCCGTGTAGTGTACTGATTGTTTGAATGGTACAGGTGATAAGTGATTAGTTGTTTCATCTGTGCAAATGATTTCTGCTAGTAATCCAACTAGGATTAGTGTTCGTGCTAATAATTCCTAGACAGGACTTGACAATTGATTTTGAATGACCTACATATGTTTGTGCCATTATTTTCTTCAAGATTGGTCTGTACATAGACGAATGTGCTTAAAAATCGAACCATAATCTCTGGATATGTATAAATAAATAGCCATAAATTCCTAATCCTACTTCACGGCATGTAATCAGTGATTTGATGCCAAATTTGTTTTACTATTTGTATAGGTGCTGCCTGACGATGTGGACAGCGAGGATGAAGATGCCCAGAGGAGGTACAAGAGGCGAATCCTGAGGGAGCTTTATGCGGGAATGCATAACAGGCGTATTAGGACCTGGAACGACGGCTATGGATGTCCATTTTGCAACCACAAGCTTCGTGACGCGTTTCTAAGTGTTCTGGCGCATGCAAGAGGATGGGCCGTTGGCTCCTCCAAGCAGAAGTATTCTTGCAGGGTGGCGCACGACGCGTACGCCGAGTACCTGGAGACGCTTCATGATCGTGCCGGCCGCATGTGAGATGAGATGTGGGATGGATCGAACTATGTACGCTTGAGTATGCTTAATGATGGTTGAACTATGTACTTATGGTTGAACTATGCTTATGTACATGTACGCTTATTATCTATGTCTGAGTATGTTAAATATTTGGTCAAAATTTGGTAAAAATTTCAAAGGGGACCAATAAACCAAGAAATGGAGGTAGTACGTCAATCACACACGGTTCCTAAAATTGGAACCGTGTGCAATTGCTTTCATTTTGCCTGTTGCGTCAATCACACATAGTTCGCTCTAGCAAACCGTCGCCCCCAAAATTCTTTGTGGGACAGAAAACCCTCACCACCCAATTCAAAAAATAAAAAATAAAACCTTCACCATCCCCATGTCACAAAAACCCTCACCCCGCCCACCACCCCCTCTGGTACGGTCCCCATTCACATCTGCGCAAGCTCCTCTACGTCTATGCCATGGCACCGCCTATCGCGGCGGTAAACACTTAGCTCGTCGCCTGCCGCCGCTGCCAGGCTGCCGGCAAAGCCCACCGCATTTCGCCACTTCTGCTTGTCGCCGCCTATCACCATCGACTTTCTCGACACTGCTCGCGGTCGACCCAGCTCCGCTCGGTTGGGAAATCTGCCGTACTGAGGGTTCTTTCTCATGGACGACGAGGTAACTAATTTAACGAGATATTATCTCATCTCTTATCCCAGTTCATCTGCCTCCTTTAATCACCTGGCAGAAATCGCCGTGAATTCATTTTTATTCGAGCTGATTTGAGAGTTTTCTTTCATTCATAGAATGTACAGTGCGCTGACACTTCAGGACTTGGCGACCGCTGCCAAAGATTCCATCTCATCATACCAGATAACTTGAGGACGCACGCGGTATGTTCAATCTCACCCTAAATCGGTTGGCATGGCCTACTTTCCTGAACATATTCTAAATATTGCTACATTTGGATAAAAGGTGCCACATGCACCATATACGTCAAAGGGGATTTCCCCCCTCTTCTTTCTATATTAGGCAAATTAATGATGTATTGTTCTTTCAATTACTCTCATTTTTCCATGACATCATGTTTACCTTATCTGTTTAATTATAGATATTTGTCCTTCCATTTCAACTGTTGTACAATTCTTTCAATTTGGGCCCATATTTGCATGTTACCATATTTTCTTTAACAATCTACCATTTCCTGCAGGACATCCCTCGCTATGCAACAGATTATGTAATGCACAATTTTTCCCTTTTCATAGATCAAGGCTCCACGGATGTCATACTGCACACAAACCATGGATTTACAATCGTTGCTACTATAAGACTTGATGAACGTGGTGACTCCTATTTTGCCACTGGCTTTTGGAATGAAATTGCAAAGTTTTATGTACTGAAAGCTGGCACAAAAATTGCACTGCACATAGAAGGGCCTGGTCATGAGATATATGCTAACTTCCCCGACAAAATCATCCGTCCAGACTTTGTTCAAAGTAAGTTTTCTTTTCAACTATCTGCATATGTTGAATTACCCAGCAATGTCAAATGAATTGTGTAGTATTTAAGCAACCAATTGTTATTCCCTTTTCTTACTATATTCCTACCTAATAACTTCTAGTTACCAATACACTTTTCAATTGCCCTGTTTTAACTAAATATTCCCTGTACTCCCATTTCTATCAGAAAGCACCGCTGACAAGGAGACTCCGGAGGTGGAGAACGGGGCTACCAACAAGCGGAGGCGGGGCGAGCTAGAACCGCAAGCGACTCCAACAGGCCTAGACTTAATCAGCAGCCTCCCCGATGATATGTTAAGAGTCATCATCTCCCTCCTCCCAATCAAATATGAGGCGTGGACAACCCTCCTTCCCCGGTGGTGGCGCCCCCTATGGAACTCCAGCCCTCTCGACCTCATCGACACCCATGAGCTCTGCCATGGCTATCGCAAAAGCTTGGATGCATTCTCCAAGATCCTCGGCAGTCACCTTGGCCCAACCAAAGGCCTTAGAATGGGCAAGTTCCGTTCCAACGACAAGGACCGAGCCAGGCTTGACGACTGGTTCCGATCCCCCGCCCTAGATCAGCTCGAGGAGCTCACTTTTTATGATGGGCATATGCGGTCGCTGCCAACGTCCGCACTCTGCCTCGCGCCCATGCTGCGCGTCGCCAAGTTCAGGAACTGCCATTTCCCACCCCTAAATGACGCGCCCGCTCTTATTCTACCACGATTGAAGCACCTCGAGCTCGTCGCCGTCTGCCTCTCAAAGGGTGACATGGAGCGCCTGCTCCGTGGCTGTACTGCACTCGAATACCTTCGTCTTCAGGTGATCAATAGGTTGAGTACCTTCCACATCACCTCCATGACTATCCGGACTATTTATGTGTGTTGCTGGTGCGGCAGGAAGACATCACAAAAGGTGGACCACGGTATGGTCATCTAGGACACACCTGCACTTGAGAGATTACTTGTAGTTGATCAAGAAGGTCCAACAAGAATCAATGTCATTTCTGTGCCGAAATTGACAGTGGTGGGCTACTCGTCCGAAAAATACTCCGAACTTGTTATTGGATCCACACCCATTCAGGTACAACAGCCGCCTTCTACCTCTCCTTCTACAAATTAGCATTATTTCTAATTTTGAAGATGTTTGTTCGTCTGCCATTCATAAAATGATTACGACAAGCTTGACCTCGAAACTGCACACAGTGAAGGTCTTGGCACTGGAATCTATCAGCCCCGGCCAGGAGCAAGTTGTCAGTTTCCTGAGATGCTTTCCGTGCCTGGAGAAGCTATATATCGAGGTGATGTTCCTTTCCTGTTAAATGTTAACCATAAGGGAGTTCAATTTGTGACACCTTTTTCCAAGTTTGCAATGACAATGTACTACGATTTCTGAAGGTTCTTTTGGAGGATTTCAGTACATACATGTCCCCCCATATTGGTTGCTTGATCCATATGGTTACAATCAATAAGCATTTCTCGTTGGATTCGTTTGTACTAGTTTTCTTAGGGAACTTTTCATCCACTCCAACCTCTTGTGAAGAAGGCTACATTTTTCTAGAATGTAATCAAATGCCCATGTTAATCATGTCAGATCGAAGATGGCATGTTCGTGCATTTTACAAATCCTGCAAACCAAACAGCTAGGCCTGTAGTAATGTTCAAAACTGCATGTAGGCACTAACACGTTTTCTTCTTTTGCAGATAAGATTAGGCCCAGTGGTGGATAATGTGATACAATATAACAATCATGTCGAATGCCTAGATCCGCATCACTCAGAAATTACTTCGAACTCCTACCGAGGGACCTTACCGGAGATTATATTCGCCAGGTTCTTTGTTCTCAGAGCAAGGGTGCTGAAGGCAATCAGGTTTGCCCTACATTTATTTCGCAAAAATGAATGGTTTGTTGATCAGCACCGGCGCCTGCGGCAGAATGGAGTAGGCTCCAAAAATGCTGAATTTCATTTTGGAACTTCAGATGATAGAGTAATCGGAAGTCATCATGTCAACCCCATACATGACTTCTCAGTGGCTGACCCCTTTGCAAAAATTGTGAGGTTTCGAAGCCAGACTTAGAAACGGTGATATTAGTTTGAACCTCTCTGATATCCATGTTCAGCTGATTAGCGTGAGCGTTTGCAGCTGATGAGCTAAATTTCATTTCTAATATCAGTTTGAACCTTGTAATCTTCGAATTTGAGCCATATAACTCTGGAATTTGAACCTTGTAATATTTCGAGCTGTTGTGGTACAATCGTTGAAATGGCATCGTATGAGACTCGTATATTGCTAGCACTATTTTGACCTTAATATGCAATGGTCTTAGATTTTATTAACCATTCTCGAATCAGTTTACCTTGTCGATCTCATAGCACACGATCTGTATAGCTAACTCGACTGCGATCTTCGACAATATTGCACACAGTTGGTTTCTTCCACCATGTGCACTGTAGAGCACAGAATTAATTATCGCACTCGAGTGTACATCATCACCCTTCTGTGTAACTTAGACCTCATCACCCAAGGGTAAACTTATGACCGAAGTCATTCCACACACTTCGTTTTTACAAAGCTTTTTGCCAATAAAGGCCCACGATTTGTCCCTCTTCTAGCCGACGCGTGGCCAAACTAGCCGGGCGGGAAGCTTGCATGGTAAACAGCACGGTAGCGCAGGAACAGGCTCGCCGATGATACATTTGGCGCATCTTCGAGCCCACCCGTGCGGTGCCGTGTTGTCAAGCGTGCACTAGAATCCTCCGCTATGAACGCCGTGACAAGACGTGACGATTACACAGGCCGGCCGGCCCCCATTTATTACAGCGGCCATTTAACCTACCCTTGTGTCTTCTTCAACCTTTCGATCGCGCCCCACCATTGCAAGACGCACACCCACCACGAGAAATTCTTAGAGGGTATCCTGCGCGGCTCGAATGGCGCTCCGAGCGGCTGCCGACGACGAGCAGCAGTTCACCAGGCCTGCCATGGTGGACACCCACAGAAGGTTCATGGACCTCTCGGTGGTGTACACCAACGACCCGGTCTGGGTGGAGCACTCCATCCACATCATGGAGCTGTTGCTTGCAGAGGAGAAGTACAAGGTGGTCGGGTTCGACCTCGAGTACACCCGCGCTCGTGCCGGGTCTCGTCCCAAGGTCACCGTCGCCCAGATGTGCGTGCGCCACCACGTCGTCGTCTACCACTACTGCCTGGCCACAATGCCTTGCGAGCATTTTGCCAGGTTTGTCAACAGCCCCCACTACATGTTCGCTACGGTGGACATCACCAACGATGTAAAGGCGCTCGAGAATTCGGGCATCGCCTGCCAGAATCTTGTCGACATCCAGGGCCAATAGAAGATCTGGGGCAGCAAAGAGCATGAGAAGGACTCACTGGTTCAGCTCACCGAGGCCATCATCGACCCCTACTACAGAGACATGAAGGATTGGTGCAACAAGGACAAGTGTGCATGGCACTCGGCCTGGATGGAGAAACTCGACAAAGCTCACACCGTGTACGCGACCAAGGAGGTGTACACGACCTACGGCATGTATAGGAGGATCGTTGACATGAGGAAGTGCCTCCTTCCCCAAAACGGCCAGGGATCCAGCCGGAAGCAGAGCAATGGCAAGCGTCGTCGCAACAATAAGTGGATGATTAGATCCTCGTTTCTCCTACTTTGGTGTGTGCAAATGTTATGTGTGTAGTCACTTGTGTAATTGTATGCTTAATTTGGTTATGCAATGCTGTATTTTTAAGTATATATGTTAATGCTCTATAGATAGAGCGTACATGGTGTGCGGACAAAGAAAATCACATCGCACACGGACTAAACAATGGAACCCGTCGGTGATGTTTTCATTAATCACTGACAATTGTATACCAGCAATCGTTTGCTCACAACATACACGGCTTGTTAGCAGTAATCGTCTGTGTTCTTATCGGTCTTCGCACACGTTTCCGATTATAGACCTGTTTGCCTCATATCACACACATCTTGTTCATTTGAACCGTTTCTGTTCTCATGTCTCAACGCAAACAGTTCATCCGAGTGAACTGCATGTCGTATATCGCACACACCTTTGATCTAGCTGACCGTTTCTTTTGTGTTGCCTAATCACAAACAGTTCATCCGAGTGAACTATATGCTGTACATCGCATACACCTTCATCTGGCTGCCCGTTTCTTTTGTTCCTCCTCATCGCAATAAGTTAATTGAGCTGAACCATATGCCCTGCATCGCACACGCAACTAAAATCTGAACCGTGTTCGATGCATCCTCCATCGCAAACATTTTGCACCTTTTTAACGGTTTTTACACCACCGTTTGCGATTATGGCATCGCACACAGTTTCATCGAAGGGTCTCCGATCGTAGTGTCACGTTAGCAGCATCCTGCGGTACTGTTAGTTCATGTAAATATAATAAAATCGATCATGTTTATATGAAGATCCGCCTTGTTTAATATGAAATCATTCATGCTTATATGAAATCAGTCTGTGTTTGCACGAATTTCATCTGGTTGGTTAGAGTTGTGAAAATGTATGCCGCTGGCGTTTGATGTCGTCCTCCGCGGAAGGAAGCGGGAGGAAATTTGCCGGCTGCCGTTGGAGATGCTCTTATGCTGGAAATAATAGATTCACATCCAATACATTTGAGTTAATTGCATGTATGATTCTCCCTCTATAAAAAGTTAATTGCATGTACAGTGTACACATGACTTGCAGGGTGGCTACAGCTTCGTCCAGAAAGTTAAAAAGAAACAAGTCCATCCTTAATCTTGTATTCTAAGTACTCTGTGGGTTCCACTGTCAGTACAATAGCGAAAGAAGTATATATTAAATAAGTAATATATAATATAAAAATCTAAAGTTAAAGACAGAATTCAAACTCAGGTCATCGTGTTGCGAGCATCCGACGCTAACCAGTCCAACACATTTTTATTGTAGACCTTGTTGGAGATATATCTCCATGTCTACTCTTATACTCCACCCGTTCCTAAATATTTGTCTTTTTCAGATTTCAAATGGACTACCACGTACTGATGTGTATGTAGACATATTTTAGAGTGTAGATTCACTCATTTTGCTCCATATGTAGTCACTTGTTGAAATATCTAAAAAGACAAATATTTAGGAACGGAGGGAGTAGAAAACAGAGTTGGTGATGATGCTATGCGTGCCATCCTACAATATAGGCCGTCAAATTTATATCTAACTGATAGGAAGGAAACTATGGCAATTTTGCATAAAGATACCCACACCCCACTCCATGTTTGCAAATAAGGCCTTCCCTCGTTCATCCTTTTCTCTACTCTTACTAGCAATGTGCCCCTGCGTTGCAACAGATCCAAAATAGTATAATACATGTTCACAAACTTGAAAGAAAACACTCTAGTTTGGTGTATATATCACTAAAAATATACTCGTATTAGGTTTCACTCAATATATATTCCTTGTGGCTGTTTTGATGAGGTGGGGGAGGGATGTGGTTGGTTTCAAGATACTAAGGGGTTTCTGCAAATTGAAGCAGAGAAGTGGGGTCTTGTTGCAAAAATGCCACAACTTACATCATAGTCGTTAGATGCAGATCTGATAGTCAAAAATGACGAATGGCAGACACACGATCATCAACAACTGAGTCTTTTATAGGAGTTGGTGATGATGCTCTGCCCGCCATCCTGCAATATAGGCCGTCCGATTTATATCTGACAGATAGGAAGGAAACAATGGCAATTTTTCAAAAAGATACCCACACCCCTCTCCACATTTGGAAATAAGGCCTTCCCTCGTTCATCATTTTATCTCACAAGATAAACTACTCATATAAATGCATGTTGATGTTCTGTGCAACGCATGGGCATCTTGCTAGTCTCTCACAAGATAAACTACTCATACAAATGCATCTTGATGTTCCGTGCAAGGCACGGGCATCTAACTAGTTTCTTTTAAAATAGTTACTGCGATAATTGGGTTGAAGCAATATATTTTATGTCTGCCCCGAATGATTTCAGATTCACTAGTAGTAACAAAGAAAAGGTTGTCTTGTTAATTAACCGAAAACAGGGGTGAAAACTATCACATGAGGCCAGTAAAAACAAGGCACACTGGGTTTAGCGTCATCGTCACAACAGCTGTGCACGCGCGTGAAGTCTACATCTCGAGGGGGCTACGGAGAAAAAGACATATCGAGTGTGTCTGAGCGAGGCACAGAGACACAATGTTTCAGAGAGAAACTAATTGACAGATTAAGATCAGATCGAGTTGTCACCCTTCTGCTGTCATTGTTGGGTTGGGGGGGGGGGGGAGGGGGAGGGAGAGAAAGACGTATCGAGACTGTGCGCGGTAGGTATAGAGGCACAACTAGCGAGTGTGTGTATGTGTGTGTGTGTTTGAAAGAGGAGTAGATAGATTACTATCAAGATCGAGGTGCCACCCTACTCCTTCGGTGTCGGGTAGTGTGTGTGTGTGTTTGAGAGAGAAGCCAGTCGATAGATTAGTATCAAGATCGAGGTGTCACCCTACTGTTTTGGTGTCGGGAAGTGTGTGTGTGTGGGTGGGTGGGGGGGCAGTGACACTTACATATCTCTACTCTTATAAAAAATAGAGTTGGTGATGATGGTGTTCCTACCATCCTGCAATATAGGCCATCCGATTTATATCCGACGGATAGGAAGGAAACTATGGCAATTTTGCAAAAAGATACCCACAGCCCTCTCCACATTTGCAAATAAGGCATTCCCTCATTCATCCTTTTCTCCCACAAGATAAACAACTCATACCAATGCATCTTGATGTTCCGTGCAACGCATGGGCATCTTGCTAGTAGGGAGAAGAAGTTTGTGTGACAGATATCTATATTAAGGGATAGGTAGATAGCATGTGTGCGAGGCATACTTGAAGCATCACAGAGATAAACAAACGGTGTGCATGCAAGTGGTGGAAAAAATGAAGCGATAAACAATGTCTACGCGCGCGTGTGTGAGTGTGTGTCACTACAAAAAAAATACACTTCCGTGATGATACGTGTTTGTCACAGTAGGTCACGTTTTCTGTCATGCATGTACATCCATCACAAATTTATGACAGAATCAAGATAGTCATACCTGTGCTGTCGTAGAAGTGTTCCATGACATTACCAAAATTATCATCACGGAAGTGTCCACTTCCATGACGATAAATCGCGCGTCACGGAAGTGCTTTCGTCAAGGGTGACCGACACGTGGCATCCACCGTAACGGAACGTCGTTAAGCTATCGGGTCCGGTTTTGGATCCGATAACCCGTTAACAGCCCCGACCAATGGGGATTTTCCACGTGTAAAATCATCATTGGCTGGAGGAAACACGTGTCGGCTAACCGTTGGGACAGATGGCATCCACTCATTGGACCCAAATCGCCTATGATACATCGACACGTGGCACGGCCCAACAGAGGCCCATTCCTGTGAAAAGGCCGGCCCGTTTGACTTGGTCAAAAGGTGGTGCGCCGGCCCACAGGAAGCCTGTTAACGGCCTGTTCGCATATAGCCCATTTACAGCCCGCTAACCCAGGGCCCGTTTACGGCCTATCCGAATTAGGCCCAGTAGCGTCATCTGGGCCGTCCAATATAATTCCAGCCCATTTTAACTTCCGGCCCATGTGTGGCCCATGACGTCTTTCGGCCCATATGAGGCCCTTAGTATCCCTCGGCCCATTAACGACCCGCGGTGAAACTAGCCCGTAATGAACAATGTATCACTTTATACCTTTTAACGGCCCATTATTCCGTTGGGCCATTTCCAGCCCATGTTATCTTTCGTCCTTCTCAGGGCCCATTTATTCTTGGGCTCATTTCCAGCATTCGGTTACTTACGGCCCATTACTGCCATTTTCTGCTTGTGGGCCAAATTCAGCCCGTGGTTACAGTCGGCCCGTTTGTGGCCCGTTAATACGTTGGGCCGTTTTCATAGCGTCATCAAATACGACCTATTAATGACGGCCCGTTATGGTCGGCCCATGAATGGACGACTCCAACTCTAGCCCGTTTACGGCCATAATGCGGTCTGTTTTTGGCCCATGTTTGGCCAATCGATCATACGGCCTGTCTAAGGCCCATTGATGATACGGCCCATAGAAGGCCCATTGTTTCTATGGCCCGTAGAAGGCCCATTCTTTCTACAGACCGTAGAAGGCCCATTGTATCTACCGCCCGTAGGAAGCCCAGTGTCACTACAGTAAATATGTAGCCCATGGTCTGTTAAAGGCGGGAAACTACTATAGGTTTAGACCTGCTAATGGCCCAAGATGATTATAGGCCCACGTTTTGGCCCATATGAGTAACGGGCCGGCCTGAAGATCGACAACAGTGAGATCCACTGAACCTTCCGGCCTAAATTACAGCATACCGACCAAAGAATAAACCTAGACTATACAACAAAGAAATTACGGCATATTACATCCACTGGGAATCAAAGTTCGCTACCGGTGATAATGAAGCACAACATGACCGCGGATTACATACACTGGGCATCAAAGGTCGTCACCAGTGCATATAAACGCGCCGACAAAAGAATATACAAAACTGAGAGCACTTCAGAAGGCACTGGACCTGGCAAGCTCGGGCCCCGCAAGCAGCGGAACAAGCTGATGAGACCTCAGTTGTGTCAACGATAGATGCTTTATCCCTAGCTGTATGGGACCATAGTGCGCACGACAGTCCCCTGACATCTTCATTATATCTTTGACTTCAAGTCAGAGCTGAGCTGAAGCAAGCCTTTCCGCTTTAAGTTGAGACTGAAGAAGTCGAACTGATTGAGGCAGCGACTGCACAGAGGTTGTCTCACACCTTCTGGTGAGTAGCTTCAACTCACTGTCTTCATCAAGACAGGACCTTGGGGTCATCTCGCTGTCCTCAAGATGGTTTGGCTCACTATCTTTCCTAAAGTTCTGCCTAGCATAAGAGATATGACTCTGAAAAAGAAACAAGGAGACACGTAACAGGTTTCACAATTATATAAGCAAATAAATGGATCTGTTCTGCATAAGGAACATGTTTTTACAACTACAATTTAAAACTGGTAGTTGTTGCAAACATCCAATCAGATGTAAATAGCAGTGGAGGAAATGATGCCTATACAAATCTATAGTAGAACAAAGTTTGAAGGCTTGAGAAGGATGAACTTACATTACATGTTAACACGGGCTGGACAAAGCCCTTCTCCATGTTGATGGAAAGACAATTCAATAAATTCCCCAAAGAAAATTCATTATAAGCGTTGCCATTATTCTACATTTTGCAAAGAGTAAATATAGATCAAATAATATTGGAAGAAATAGAGTATAATGAAGCTCAAGTGCAGACTGATGATACATAATCAAATAGCAATTAATTAAGTACATTGTTACAAGGCAAAAGGTACTGACAAGAGGAATGCAGACATCAACGTGTGCAGTGGCATTGGCTTTATTCAACATTTTGGTAAGAGTAAATGTAGATATGATAATTTGGAGAAAGTGGAGGGCAGGGCAGATAAGATGCAAAGTAATGCTAGACAATCAACTATCTCGCGATGCATGTACAGTAATACCACCACCGTCCTTCATTAGTTGTCCCTCAAATGGATGTATCTAGCACTATTAAGTTCTAAATACATCCAATTGATCAACAATTAATTCGATACAGAGGGAGTACATGACAACATGTACTTACATGAGCAATCCAAAACTTCATAACCATTGTGTTAATTATAAATTTATCTAAGAGTAAATATAGATCTTATAATTTCAAGCAATGGGAGGATAAAGAAGTGAATATTTACAGTGATGCTACATAATCAAACAGCAATGAGTGTAAGTATGCTGACAAAGGGCAAGAGGTACTGACAAGAGCAATGCAGAGCCCAACATTGTCGTGAGATCCTATGATCCTTTGAGCAAGGAGATTCATCTGAAATTAGTTTTCATACAAGAGGGAACGTAAGGCACATGCAGAAATTTAGGAGTTCAAATTTTGAATTGGTATCATAAACAGTACCAGACGCTGGGCTGTCAGCAGTTCTAATAGGGGTTTGGCCACTGGAGTAGGGGTAAAGTCTGTTACAGTTCGGCCTGTGTTTTCTGTGGCTGCTGATCTATCTGATTTAACAGGTATCACTACCTTTTCCAAATACCTAGTTTGTACCCCTTGAGGATCTGCAATCACCCTCTTCCTTTTGGACATCTATTACGAAAGAACAACATTTGACTAGAAAAACATAGTATGACGACACATGGAATAGGTACAGAAAATGGATAGGTATGGCATATACTCATATATGATGCATAAACTAAGCAGATGGTGTAACAAAGTAGAAGTAATGCAAGAGGTCAGATGCAAAATATGTGCGACCAATACAACCTTGCCAAGTTAGAGCATGCACCTTGATGGGTGAATAAGATAGGCCATCCTCCACCATGCCAAGTTTGTTAGCCAGTGGATTGTTCCGCAATATTCCTCTCATGCGCCCATTCTCATATTCATTTTGATAATGTTCAATACCTGACATGCATGAAAACATAAAACAAGTGAGATTATCTTTGTAATGTAGAAGTGATTCTAATCCAATACTTCCTCCCTGTAAACCCCTTTGTGCTATCTCTGCAATTCTTCTAAGAGGTGCCATGCATGCTGTAATTTGGTGTGTGCATTAATATAATGTGGCCTACTACTCAAAATATGAGAGCTCCAGAAGTGATGATACTTCACAGATGACAGCTTCAACATATAGTAAAGAAGAACAAGTCGACCTGACCTGACAGATTCAAAATATACTAAGGGAGAATAACTCGACCTGACCAGTCGACCGCAAGAGAAGAGGATCATATTAAAGAAGAGCAGAAGAGCAAGCAGATTGAAGATATTACAAGTGTTTCTATACAATGTCGGTTGGCCACCCATGATGAACCAAAGCGCACAGAGAAATACTATTCCTTCCGGTCTCTCCATACGTGGCTCACATGCATTTCGAAACTAAAGTAGGAGCATTTAGCTGACCAATTAAACATCTCTCAGTTTTACTAATATCAACATAATATCATATTTGAATTTGTACAACTAAGCTTCTTTAGCTCGATGGGTGGAGCAGTGCTATTATGACACGAACCACGTAGGCTGATCGTGGTCATCACAACATGGGGAAACCGTAAGCATGATGAGTAAACTGTTGACCGGCAGTGGGATGGCAGATCTGAAGCTGCAAACCGTGCAAAGGGTAGTTAGCAACCGATATTCGCTTTGAAATAACAACTAAGATTTGGTATGGACAAGAAAGTACAGTCAACAGGTGACAAAGAAATGCAATTCTGCTGTCTCTCTATATGTCGCGACATGCATTTGGAAACTCAAGTGGGACCTTTAGCTAACCAATTAAATGTGTTCTGTTAACTAATATCAGTATCATATCACAATCATATTTGAACAAGTAAGCTTTGGAATTTTGAGTGTTGTGTTGTTTAGCTTGAAGGGTGGAGTAATGCTAGTATGATAGAAAGCACCTACGTAGATCATAGTAGAGTAGATAAAAGGGGAAAACCCTAAGCATCAAGAGTAAAATCAGGAAAGTGGAACTAGATGGACTAGTGGGTGGCGCACATGCTTTTCGAAACAAATATAGGAACATTAGGTGACCAATTAAACATTCTCTGTTTTAGTAATATGAGCATCATATCAGATTCGTCTTTCAACACGTAAGCTTTGGAATTATGAGTGGCATGTTGTTTCGCTTGATGGGTTGAGGTCTTGAGGAGCAGTGCTAGCACGACACGAAGCAGTGAAGCACCTACGATGATGGTAGTGAATATAAAGGGGGAAACAATGAGCTTTACGAGTATAGTGACCGTGACATGGCGGATCTGAAGGTGCAAACCGGACAAAGCTACTTCGCAACCAATGTTTGCATTCAACTAGCCACTACAATTTGGTACGGACAAGAAAAGTACAGTAAACAATTTAAGATCTATTTTCCGGGTGAGATCAATAACTTAAGCACATATGGAAGAGTACCACCTCTCTTGTGACGCCGTGTAGGCCCCTGCTGATACATTGAGGGTGCTGCAGGTGCGATGGCTGTCGGCGGTGGGGAAGAAGACTTTAGATGGCAGACGACCGGGTTGGGGGATAAATCTTGTTGCCGTGGATGAGGCGGTCATAGGAGCGGCAACGGCAAAGCGGCCGACGGCACCGATGAAGTGAGACGACGCGATGAAAGGATCCTGGTCCGGCACCGTGGATGAGAGATGTCCATCTCTTGCAGTGGACGACGGGGTAGGGGTAGCAGCTCCGGCAAGGTGGGGGATGGGGTGGCGGACGAAGGAGGCTGGCCGCAGTGGGGAGGTTATCGTGGCGCCGACGGTGTATGAATGAGGAAATGGAGGGGGAGGGGGGATCTCAAACTTTGGGACGCGCTTGTCTGAAATGTGGCAAAGTTACGAACTTATCCCCCGTTTAAAATTTCGGACATCACGTCGGTTGGGGATAGGACGGTAATCTCGCATCTCCCAAATATTTGCTGGTAACGATTTCGGGTGAGGAGAGGGTGTTTTGCCGCCCACGGTTGGCGCCCACGGTGTATGAACGGGGCTGACAGGTAGGGCGGTTGTGTCACGTCTGAGGGAAGTTACACATCTGCCCCTATTTTAAATATTAGCCTACATCGATTTCGGACGAGGAGAGTTTTTTTTGCCACCCACCGTGGATGAATGGGGAAAAGGAGGGAGAGACACATGTCTTTCGGACGAGCTTGAATCAAATGTGTTTTGCCGCCCACGTTTGGCGCCCACCGTGTCTGAATGGGCTCAGAGCCCCTATTGTCTCGTCTGATTGAAGTTACTAGTCTACCCCTATCGACAGCAGTGTAAATCCGGTCGATAAGGATGTAAGTGTCAGGGGTAGACAGTAATTTCCATCTCGCAAACAGTTGCTTCGGGCAGCCCACAAATGAGAGTGGGTGTTTAGCCGGTTCGTTCAAAACTTGGGAGAATTAGCATTCACGTTTGCCCTGGGCCCTGGAAACTAAATCCAAATCCAATTTTTATTCGATTATGAATATCCACAGATAATTCTATGTTTTGTTATTTATTTCTTCAAAACCACAATAAAGATTTATTCCACTTTTATATATGATTATGATTTAGAAATGCTGTGATCTTCGAATTTAGTAGGTTGGATACACATTGAGTCAAACAGATATTTCATCCAATACAATATGCTCACACGAAAAACAGTTCACCTTATGTCAATCATACAAGTACTGAGGATTACCTTGCCTAAATTTTTTGGATCATTACAACACATGGACAACATAGGGGGTCTTACAACATAATCCATTGAGAGACATGACACAACATGCAAGTACAATAATCTAATGACAATTTCAACTGTTATCTAAAGAAGAACTGGGATTACCCTGGGCTTCAGATAGCAGAAGCAGCAGGACCTCTTCCGTCTTCAAATGCAACATTCTTACTTCCTCCATTTCTTGGGTTGCTTGCATAATGCGTGCAGCTAATTGCATAATTTCCAGCTTCAAGATCGAGATTACCTCATGAATGGCAGCCACACCATCTCTTTCTGCCTCTAGTAGAGCCTCAAGAACTATAATATCTGTGCTCAGACTGCTCTCCGGCGGTGTTGCCTCTGAACTGCTACCATCTGGTAACATGGATGGCGCACTGCTTCCACAAATAGATTCTGGGGTTGTACATTGTGTCCTAGTGTGAACGACATCCTGAAAGGTTTCCGCAGGACATAAGTAAGAGATAGTTATCGCATGATCCAGGCAGTAAGCTTACATGGTAAATGACATACGAATTATTGCCGAGCATGGCAAGCTATATTTAAATGGTTCAAAGCAGCATCATCCAAAAAGAAATTAAAATGGTAAGATGAAACTAGGGATGTAAGTGGCAAATAAACGACATTCGCCAGTCCCATCTAGTTAGTTTTTGCTAGCTCCCTGGTTCATTTTCCTCAAAAAACAAAAACCTCTTTTGAACTATCATACCACTAGTGGACTTTAATCGGGATTAAACGGGACCCAGTTAACTTCCCTAGTTGAAAGGGAGTGTACCACCGCTATATTTAAGTTGCGAAGGCATCTAAGCAGTTGAAATAATCTGAGAAAGCACTTAACAGTGTGGCCTCATATAAACTGCGAAGACAGTCTTGTGATGAAGTTCAGAGGAAAAGTTAAGGACTCAAATGGACTAGGCATGCATTTCTTTACGATAGTAAAGCAGGCACTGCTGACATATTGGCCAACTCAGGTATAGCGTAACAAGTAACAAACAAGCATTCGAATCAAGCAATATAGCAAAGCAGACAACTGAACTATTTGTTATTCTTTAGGATTACAGGTTGAGGGCACAAGCCAAGAAAGCAACCCACACGCATTACATTTCACATGTACCAAAACACACTGGCTTACCATATGTTGCTGTGAAGCCTCGCTGCTGTTGCAATGTTCTTTGAAGATATCGTCAGCATCCCGTGGTTACAAATCTACTTGTTGTAGTTTATTCTGCACCCTCTATTTAGGTAAAATTAATTTTAATCGCATGCACTGGTTCGAATTGATCATCAATGGTTCATCTAAACTAATGAAAGAAGGGTGTGTGCATACACGACAATATATCTGCTTCCCTCTATTTTTATGCTTGTTCGAGGTGCCAACCCCAAAAGAACAAATATTTTGCTTGATGGGGTTGGCAGCTCCACAATTAATAGAAGCATCAAATTAGTCATGCAACTTGGGAAGATCAAGAACACACAAAAAAGTAATGAACAGAGGCTCGTAGCAGTGATGTAATAGCTAGCATCAGAAGATGTAGGGTAAAACGAACAAAAACCAGCGGAACCACATGCTAGTTTGCTGATGTGTAATTAAGCATAGAGAACATGAAGCAGTCTGATGGAACCAACAGGTGGCATCAGAACAACACCATTATCATAAATATAGCATGCAAGAAGTAAAATAGTAGGCAGTGATATCTAGGAAGTACAGTAATACTTAGGACAAAACTAAAGCATATTAACTATACGTGCATTGGTATGTAATTTAGCACATGTAACATGTTCACTGCCAGAAGTATGGCCCTACAGGTGCAATTAGAATAACGCGTCTCATGAAAAACAGAATGATGCCCTGAAGAAATTCAAAGGTGCGGTGCTTATGCTAAGAAAGTGAACGTAGGCGCCGGCTGTTGGATAATAGTACCTGATTCTCGGCAGTGTATGGGTATCGTTGGCATACTTGATAGCTAAGGATCGTCGATGGTGCTTGTGTTGCGGTTGAGTTTGGGCCGGCTGTCACCGTCGCTAAAGCGGCTCCGGTGCTACGGTTGCGGCTCCTGTCGACATACAAGAAAGCTCATCTGTGGTAAGTGAACAGTTGCACGATAAAGAGAAAAACCGAAGGAGTACAGATCGAAATAACCTAATGAGGCTGCGGCATCGGTAAAGCAGGGCCGGTGGAGTTGAATATGGTGTCCGTGGAGCGGGTCCGGTGCAGTGTACGAAGGCTTCGGCGGGCGCGTTGTACAGTGCTTTCTGTGAGGCGGATCTGTTGCGGCGCACGAGGGCTTGTATGAAGGGCCAGCGAAGGGACGGACGAGGGAGTCAGTGAAGGGCTACACTATGGTGGACGAGGGCGCCGGTTAAGTAGATCCGGTGCGGTGGACCATGATGGCGGTCAAGGAGATCTGGTGCGGTGTACATGCCAGTCGCTGAAGCGGCTCCGGTGAAGTGGTGAGTTGGCAGTTGGGGGTTCCAAGGTGCGGAAGGTAGATCCGTCGGGGTGTGAGGTCCACCGCTGCGGCGGAGGACTAGATTCGGCGGCTTGCCGTGGTTGGGGGGGAGGAGAGGGGAAGGGGAGGGGCTGTGGGGAAGAATGTTGGGGGCAAAGAGGGGAAAACAATGGAGTTACCAAAGCAGCCCTTTTCCGTTCATGTGGCAGGGGTAAAACAGGAATATCGCAGGGCTAAACTTTCGGGCGCGAGATATTTCGATGTGAGCGGGAAGTTTGAAAGCTTTTGGCGCCTGAAATTATATTTTGCTCTTGTACGGCCGACTATCATATCATGGCCGAGAATTTGTTTGTTTTGCACGCAAAAAAAGGTGCCAGTTTTGAAAATCAATGTCTCCAACTCGAAACTTAGATTGTCCATTCAATTCAAATATGGATCATTGAGCTACTACAAGCAAATACCATCATATGGTCCAATTCAAATGGACTTCCGAATGTGTTTATCCTAAATATGATGACAAAAGCAAAAATGTGTATGTGTATGAATAAAGTGGATGATTATAAAGTTTGAACATGCCCGTATGTGTATATCTCTAGGTTTGATATATGAATTTGAAATCACAAAATCCCGGCTTAAAAATGTAACTCTGTTTAAATGAATTACAAAAGCTAATGATGGAGTCGAATTCCAAAATTCCAATCTTAGGTTTGTAATTCTTGTACATCAAAGTATATCACACATGTTCAAAAGTATCATTATCTCATAGTCCAAACTATGAAACAAATTGATCAACCTTGAGTGCACACACTATTGACCATGTTGATCTCAATTACGCTAAAGTCCCTCAAATATAGACAGCTCACTCTTTATCTGAAGCCAACCCCCCCCCTCGTCGCCCCCCACACACACAGAGAAGTCGTTCTCTCCCCCAAACACCAACAAACGAGCACATTAACACCCCTCTCTTCTAAAGTCCAGACCACAATATAGGTCTCTATCAATTTGTCTCTTGGGCATGCACACATCTCTTCCCCCACTCTCTAGCTAGGTCTCCCGGCATCTCTCTTTCCCAAGCACACGCACTATGTAGAGTGCATCTTTCTCATACACACAAAATGTCGCCCCCAAACGTGTATCTCCCTAGTTATGTGGTTCTCGCACACACACCTCACACACCACCCCCACTGCAAAGCAAGCACACTTTGTCTCCTTGTGCACCACTCTCCTCTTTCTATCTCTCCCACACGCGAACCCGCCCCAGCTCCTCCCTGTATACATATATGTCGGGACTCTTTCCATAGCTCCCTAATGTATCATTGTTCTCGATCTCGCACATTGTTCTCTACACCATCTATTCTAGATCTCTCATGAAGTCCCTATCACACACACACGATGGCTCGCTTCCCTTGCGTCTCCGTACATATATAGGCCAATTTCAAACAACATCAACATTGTCTCCCTATCTATACTCCATTTATGGACACAAACACCCCCTCTCTCGCCCCCTCTCTTCCTCTCTCTCTCTCTCCGTCGCTAGCTCTCTCTCTCTCTCTCTCTCTCTCTCTCTCTCTGTCTCTCTCTCTCTCTTGCTTTCACACCCCTCTCCCACACACAATCGATGTCTCTTCCAAATAGTCTGCTCCCCCCGCCCGCACCCATGCTATCCCGCTACTACACATGTCACACCATTCCCCCTTCCCTTATACTAGGTTTACATCATTAGTGGTCTCTCTACTCCACATACACACACTCCCTCTCACACACAAACGCGCGCACAAACACACATGGACACGCACAAACACCCATTAATCTGGATCCTCATCTCTCCCCATGTCCGCATGTGTATCTCGCACACTCACTCTCTAATTATGTATATGTGTCTCCACGTTACACAACACAAAGCCCCATGTACATGTCTCTCTCTATCCTCCACACACATAGACACAAAGAATCTGTTATCATTGCCTCAGTCTCTAGACATATCACACACGCACACTGTCTCTCTCTCTCTCGCAAACACGCTCAACAAGGGTTTCCCCGTGAATAACTTACCGTCTATTCATCAACAGTCGTGGCAGTACGGCGAACACGAGACGTGAAAAAGAATAAATCTACACATGCTTAGACCACCTAGTATGACTACCAGGACTAGAGCAAGCCAAAAAGCGCGCTGCCGTCACCCCCTCCTTATCGGCGACGGGAAAACCTTTGTTTTACACAGTCGAGAAGTCATTGTGCTAAGGCCTCACATGCTGAGGCGTTGAATAGAATGTAGATGCTAGTTTACGGAAACAAGTATCGATAATACGTTTGTATCTCCATACTTATATTTCTTCTCTTATAAAAAAACCGAGTTGGTGATGATGGTACGCGTGCCATCTTGCAATATAGACCGTCCGATCTATATCTGACTGATGGAAATTAAACTATAAGATACCCGTACCCCTCTCCACATTTGCAGACAAGGCCTTCCCTCGTTCATCCTTATCTCCAACAACCTCATTGTTGAGCAATTAAGAAAGGAAGCCTCTAGAACAAACTGGCCTGGTGGCCGCTGCCGGCGTCGTCAATCCCCATGCCTCCGCACAGTCCGACCACCAATCACCACCACGCCCCACTCCTCTTCACCTTATCTCCTATTTCTCGAGATATCATTAGTTTTTACACATGGGATTACTCCCGCATGGGTCAATCACAATGAGTGTTTTATTAAAAAATGCATCTTGATGTTCCGTGCAATGCACGGATCTTGCTAGTACTCCTACAGAAGACTAAGTTGGTGATGATGGTGTGTCTGCCATCCATCGTTTGTGACCATTAGATCTACATCTAACGACTATGAGGTAAGTTGTTGCCTTTTCTCACAAACATCCCACTTGTCTACCAATTTGCAGAAAAACCCATAATTAGTATCTTAAAACCAACCACATCCCTCCCTGATCTCACCAAAACAGCCCAAGGAATATATTCTAATTGAAACATAATATTTCTCTAGGGATATATGTATATCAAAATTAGAGTGTTTTGTATCAAGTTTGTGGATAAGTATTATTCTAATTATGATTCGTTGCAACGCACATGAACATTGCTAGTATTTCCAACCATGCAATTTTTTCCCTAGTATGCCATAGTTTTGAGTTTTCCATCAAGATATTAGTCACTCATGGTTGATATTTATTTTCAATCATGTACACATATGCACTATGTAACTAGCCTTGCTTATTGGGTTCCAAAGCTTAACTTTCACTCCTACTTACAATATGTAGAGTATTTAACAAAAAACTACCACTTTCAACCAGCGCTAGGAAGAATCTATCATACAAAAAATAGCAAAAACATACCCAAAATTTCTTAATCCTGGCGAAAAACTACTACCTACCGATTAGGTTAGTTTAAACCCATTTATGACAGGGTTGGGCCACACGTCCATGCTGACGAGGCAACTTAAACCAACACATTTTGTTTGACCGTTGACACGAGGGACCCACATCTGACCTTCTATCCTGTTATTCCCCCTCAAATCATTATTTTTCCTGAACATTATTTCAAACAGTACTGATGCGTGTTCGTCGGTGGCGCCGGTGATGAGCGAGTTGGCGGCCGCTCCGTCGGACGGGCCGGACGCCACGCTGGCCTCCGCACGGGTTGGCAGGCTGGCCCGAGCGTGACTCACGAGCGAGCAAGCCGCCGCGCTGGCCTTCGCTCGAGCCAGATGGCTGGCCTTAGCGCGGCGCGCGCGAGCAAGCCGCCGCGCCGCCGTGCCAATCTAACTAGCAAACCTTGCAGACAAGCAGTTGGACGGAGCTATCTTGGCTAGCTAGCAGCCGTGAGCACCGGACGGAGCTGGCATCCGGGCTGCCGCAAGATGGGCTCCGCACCGCCGGCGGTTTTGACCTCGCCTTCTGCCGGCGGCGGTAGCTGCGTCCCATGGCCGAGGATGACTAGGTGGACGGGCCGGAGGTAGGAGGTCACTCGGGGATTTTTGTGCAGACTGACATGTAGGTCCCACAAGTCATAACGCCCGGTCGAATAGAAGGCGTTGACTTAATGGGTGACATGGGCCCTGTTTGGATACTCTAAGTCAGAGGTTAGATTCTAACCCTGAACTAACTCTGACCAAAGTGGTGTTTGGATGGCAAGGTTAGATTGACAACAAATGTATCCAAACAGGGCCATGGGTTGAAACATGCCTATAACGGCACTTTGTAGAGTAGTCGTTTCTTGGCAGGGCTGGTTGGTAAGAGAATGTACAATGGTTGATAAGGTAGTCTTATCTTAAGTCTGCCACGTATGCAAGTGGTAGTAGTTTCTTGGCATTATTAGTGGTTTCTTGCATTATTAGGGGTTTCTTGTAAGGAACAATGTACTACTAGCGACAAAAGGCGATTCTAGGTTGCGTTGTACTCCAACGAGTACTACTAGTGGTCGCGGGAGTGTATACCTCGTTTTGTGGGTTCGATCCCGGCCGAACGCACGCGGCCTTTTTTTTAAATAGTAACTTCGCTGCGAGCCAATATTTTACACGGGTAGTTTGAGTTTTGAAGTCAAACGGACGTGCGGCACCACAATCTGGGTGCACTGGATAGCCTAGCCACGTGAACGGGTTTTCCTTCCCAGCATCTCGTGGCTCGCGTGCTCTCCCTAGCCGCACCTCGCTTGCAGCTTCCTCATCAGCTAGTAGCATATTTAAACTAGCGCCTCCCAATTAATCCTGAGGAGCCGGAAAAGCCTGGCAGGGCATTGGGAACTGTGCAATATGGCTCTGTACGTAAAGTGCTCTTCTACTACTCTGTAGCTTGTGGTGTTGCACGCATGGACTTCACTCCATTATCGGCTCTACTATAAAAGAAATTCCTCTTGACGTGGTTTTTTAAACAGAGGCAAAAGCTTTGCTTCATCTCATTCATAAAGAAGGAACTACTAACAAAGTTCGACGAGATCCATTACACCTCCACAAATGGAAGAGAAAAGCCTAGTCTCGCTGTATCAAATAACTCAAATGTTCTGCCCCCGCAGTAACCGTCGCTGATAAACAGGCTGCTAGTGTGTGCATGAGAGGAGCGGCTGAGTAGGCCAGCTACGTGAGAGGAGCGGCTGAATAGAGCACCGAGAGTACCCACTAGGCCACTACGCAGGTGTACTTTCCCTGCATTGATAGTATAGCGATGGTTCTAGAGAACATTAGTACCCTCCACTTCCAACTGTAGCTCCTTGGGCCTGAGATTCAAGAGTTCAAAACTGGTGCACTATACTAGAAGTACAGTACATCGCACTACTAGTTGAGAAAGTAGTACTAGTACTACTACAGTACGAGTGCGTACTCCTCCGTCACATAATGTAAGACGTTTTTTGACACTAGTTGGCATGTACAAAAAATAGCAAAAACATACCCAAAATTTCTTAATCCACGCCAAAAACTACTAGCTAGTGCCAAAAATTTCTTACTAGTGCTATTATTTACAGTATAATGCAATCCCATAACGTCCCATAATGCTAGTACTAGTAGTAAATAATAGCCTCACCCCTTCGCTACAGTTGGAAGGAACGATCTACAGTTGGAAGGGACGAGGCCCTGCGGTTACTATGCTCTTATCTCCTCCTCGCCAGTTCCCCTCCCCCCCGAAGAGAAGGCAGTTCGTCGCTGCTCCCATGGATTCGCCAGGCGGTTCTCCTGCTCGTCGGGGCTGGGAGACCTTGGACGATGATCCTCTGGGAGAAATCACACGCCGCTCCGGCGTCCTCACCGCCGCAAGACTCGGTGCTTCCTGCACCAACTTTTTCAAGATGGTGCTTAAAATGGCTTGGGAAAAGGCCATGCTTGTTGGTCTTCCATGCGTCCTCGAGGAGAAGGTTCTTCTATGGGACAATCCTTCGAACAGTCCATCGCTCCCTGGCCATGGTTGCACGTTGACTCCGCTAGAGTTGTCGACGTTGAGAGGTAGTCGGATTTTGTCCGATGAGCAGGTCAGTAATGGAGTTTGATCATGTAGTACTTAGTTATTCCATTTCCATCCTGTAATTTCTCTGCTGCCCACCGTCTTATATATAGGTCTGGGTCGGTGCCAACAAAGAATGGCTTGCATACCTCCAGCCGGATACCACCATCATTTTGCACAACATCCACAGCAGTACGGCCGTTCTGGTAGACCCCTTCTCCACCATTGGGATTGGCCTTCCGGATTGGCTGGGCTTGAATACGTATGATGATGCCTACATGAGATTGAAGAAGATAGCAATTGCGGACCCGCCGACAAAGCGACGCAGTTACGACGATTATTGTCTCATCGCGGTGTTCGACATAATGATTGCCATCAATGCAAGAGGCAGTAGCGGCAGAGGCTGGCGCATGTTGGCGGCGGCAGATTTGTACCCCTACACATTCGAAGACGCCGTGCACTATCTAGGCCGCATCTTCGCGGTGACAAGCCAGGGGACTTGTTTCATCTGGTTGCCATCCTACGGTACGGGAGATTACAAATGGAATGCACAAACCATCATTCGCATCCCTAACGGTACTCCATTATTTTGCAGGGACCAGTCATCCCGCGATCAAAATAAGATCGCCGATCCTGGATGTGCATTTGCATCCGCGATTCGGTCTAACCTAGAACCTTGTAGCTTACTTTGGCATATTGGGATCAACTATCTTAGCAGTCGTTACCCATGGTACCACTGATGTGCAACATGGTCACACAATCTACCACGATCGGACCGTCACCATCTACCCAGGTATTCCATTTTTTTACCCTCTCGCCTTCTCTTTCATTGTTGTACTAGTACTCTACTTACGTACTAGTAGGAGTACTTTTTACCTTGGAGGACGCGTATAGCTAGCTAGGCCCGTGAAGACTTGAACCCACTAGCTACCACCATTTTTTTTCCATGTCTTACTATCTCATCCATGTAGCCAAGAGTGGCTATATATAATAAGCCGGTTATTTTACTTCCTCTATACCGGAGCAGTACTATTTGCTGCATAGTATTACGGACCGCCATATTTGAGCACAACATTATTATGCACGGACCTTGACTATGTACGTCACCATGTGTCCAGATCTGAGATGCCGCGTGTACCAAATGAACAGCGCCGAGTTCGACCCCCGTGATGCCACGTGGGTGCTGAGGAACACTCTTGGAGAGTACTCGCTTTTCATTGGGGACGGCTACCCCATTGTGAAGCGGATGCCACCTTCCGTGCACGACACGGAAGGCCTGCCGTTCATGAAGCATGGTTGTGTCTTCAGTGCGCACCGCTGGATGCGCGACATGCTGGGACACGCTATCCCTGATTTATGCCGCTTCAGCTTGGATGAGTCTCCATCGTGTGGAACCGGACTAGAAAGCTGCGACAATGATTCCCGTTGCCCACCGCTATGGATCGTGCCATCCATGAAGAACACCTGGGACTGGAACCTGGAGGAGGACATGTAGCCCATCTACAACGTGTAAGTGGGGTACGGTAAATTGTGAATGGTAGCGCTGTGAATATATGTAGACTAGTCGTGCACAAATTTATCACATGAATTGGAGATGAACTTGTGTGGCATACTGGCATTTGTCCTTTAGAATTTATTACTAGTAAATGTGTTATGTGTACGTGCAACTTGTGTGGTTGTTGCACGGGCTCCAACACGCTCTTTGAGAAAAAAAAGGTGGCACAACTTTGGATATACGTGACGTTGCGGCATCATACAGTAGCATCGTTTTCTATAGTTGTAGTACGCTCCTACTAGGACGACAACTCCTATAAAACCTTGCACTTGGCTCTTTGCCTCTTCGGGAGGTTCAACAGTTCGTACTCGTGTGAACCTTGCACTTGGCTCTTCTCCTCTTCGGAAGGTCCAACAATGATGATACTATAGTACACATTATGCTTCTGGCAATCTGACACCGATTGAACTGCTGCACGTGCACTGCGAGGGCGAGGGCGAGGGAGAGGGCGCTGTAGTCAAAACCCTCTCCTCGTCCCGCGAACCACCGCGCGCGTGGGTGAGGGAGAGGCGTAGTAAGCAAGCTTCTCCTCGTTCGGCGAGTTGACGGGACACATCAAAGCAGTACTAGTACTAGTCCATACTGCGTCCTTTCCGGTTAATATGGCTTAATTTGAAAGGAGGAAAATACACTGGCGGTCAACGTATGTAACAATACGCTCTTTACGGTCACTATATATAGTTTTGCGGTGATTATACGATCACTAGCTCATCGTAGAACACCGTATTGCACCCTACTGACTGGCCACATAGTCGACGTGGCACTTTGTTGACTGATTAAATTGTCACCTGGTTTCTGGGTCTCACCTGTTAGTTGGCAGAGCAAAGAAATCAGCTAAAAAACAAAGAGTGTAGTACATCTACACTTCCAATGCATTTAGCCTTTAATCTAAATCGATATTGATTGACTAATGCACCAACTTGTGCTCTAGGTATAGGCTACATGTCTATCCTTAATTACAACATGCAACGACCTTCATTTAATCTTCTTCTCTCAATGGTCGCATGCACACATAAGTCTGCTACTTTTGGGCGTTAATTGTGCCCTGGTCAATGTGTAAATCTCTAAATGTACAGTCTTGTTGGGAATCGTAGCATAATTTTAAAATTTTCCTACGCTCACCAAGATCCATCTATGGAGTATACTAGCAACGAGGGGAAAGGAGTGCATCTACATACCCTTGTAGATCGCGAGCGGAAGCGTTCCAATGAACGTGGATGACGGAGTCGTACTCGCCGTGATTCAAATCACCGATGACCGAGTGCCGAACGAACGGAACCTCCGCGTTCAACACATGTACGGTGCAGCGACGTCTCCTCCTTCTTGATCCAGCAAGGGGAAGGAGAGGTTGATGGAGATCCAGCAGCACGACGGCGTGGTGGTGGATGTAGCGGGTCTCGGCAGGGCTTCGCCGAGCTTCTGCGAGAGGGAGAGGTGTAGCAGGGGAGGAGGGAGGCGCCCAAGGCTGTTGTGTTGCTGCCCTCCCTCCCCCTTTATATAGGCCCCCTGGGAGGTGGGGGGTGCCGGCCAAGAACCCATCTAGATGGGGGGGCGGCGGCCAAGGGGGAAGGGGAGGTGGCTTCCCCCCCCAAGCCAGGTGGGGCGCCCCCCACCCCTAGGGTTTCCAACCCTAGGCGCAGGGGGAGGCCCAAGGGGGGCGCCCCAGGCCACTAAGGGCTGGTTCCCTTCCCACTTCAGCCCATGGGGCCCTCCGGGACAGGTGGCCCCACCCGGTGGACCCCCGGGACCCTTCCGGTGGTCCCGGTACAATACTGATAACCCCCGAAACATTCCCGGTGGCCGAAACTGGACTTCCTATATATAATTCTTCACCTCCGGACCATTCCGGAACTCCTCGTGACGTCCGGGATCTCATCCGGGACTCCGAACAACTTTCGGGTTTCCGCATACTCATATCTCTACAACCCTAGCGTCACCGAACCGTAAGTGTGTAGACCTTACGGGTTCGGGAGACATGCAGACATGACCGAGACGCCTCTCCGGTCAATAACCAACAGCGGGATCTGGTAACCCATGTTGGCTCCCACATGTTCCATGATGATCTCATCGGATGAACCACGATGTCGAGGATTCAATCAATCCCGTATGCAATTCCCTTTGTCAATCGGTATGTTACTTGCCCGAGATTCGATCGTCGGTATCCCAATACCTTGTTCAATCTCGTTACCGGCAAGTCTCTTTACTCATACCGTAATGCATGATCCCGTGACTAACGCCTTAGTCACATTGAGCTCATTATGATGATGCATTACCGAGTGGGCCCAGAGATACCTTTCCGTCACACAGAGTGACAAATCCCAGTCTCGATCCGTGCCAACCCAACAGACACTTTCGGAGATACCCGTAGTGCACCTTTATAGTCACCCAGTTACGTTGTGACGTTTGGCACACCCAAAGCACTCCTATGGTATCCGGGAGTTGCACGATCTCATGGTCTAAGGAAAAGATACTTGACATTGGAAAAGCTCTAGCAAACGAAACTACACGATCTTTTATGCTATGCTTAGGATTGGGTCTTGTCCATCACATCATTCTCCTAATGATGTGATCCCGTTATCAACGACATCCAATGTCCATAGTCAGGAAACCATGACTATCTGTTGATCAATGAGCTAGTCAACTAGAGGCTTACTAGGGACACGTTGTGGTCTATGTATTCGCACATGTATTACGATTTCCGGATAACACAATTATAGCATGAACAATAGACAATTACCATGAACAAAGAAATATAATAATAACCATTTATTATTGCCTCTAGGGCATATTTCCAACAAGTCTTTCACGGACGTAGGGAGTAGGTTGAGCACTTGAGCGTGAGCGTGTGTGTTGCGTCGTGTGCTGTGTGCCGCATGGGTGCGTGAGTTTTCCGTGCGTCCATGTGTACGTGTGAGTGTTGCATGTTGCATGCATGCATGCATGCATGCATGCATGGGGCTTACTCCCTCCCATTGACATTTTCATATTTCAAGCTTCCTCTGTTCCCTCCATATGGTGATACTCCCTCTGTTCCCAAATATGGAGTAAAATCCTCCCTCTGTTCCCAAATACGAAGTAAAATCCTCCCTCTATTCCCAAATACGGAGTATTTCACTACTGGAATCAGCTAATTTGCCTTCTGCCAGCTCTTTGCCGTCTGCTAGCTGACGGCAAAGAAGCTCTTTGCCATCAGCTACCCAAAAGCAGACGGCAAAGAAAGGGCAGACGGCAAAGAAGCTCTTTGCCATCTGCCAGCTCTTTGCCGTCTGCCAGGAGACGGCAAAGAATCTTTGCCGTCCGCTGGCGGACGGCAAAGAGTGAGGTGGCCCCCACACCCCGCCCGTTTGGGAAAAACTTACCGGGCCACCTCTTTGCCGTCCGCTAGCAGACGGCAAAGAGGCAAAAAAGCGGACGGCAAAGAGCTCACTACCTAACGGCCCGTACCCCCCGCCCGTTACTCACTTCTTCTCTCCCTCGCCGTTTCTCTCGTCCCACCCCCCCCCCCCCCGCCGCCGCCCGCCGCGCGCCGCCGCCCCGGCTCGCCGCCGCCCCGGGGCCCCGTCGCCCCCACCGCCCCGTCGCCCCCCCGCCCCGGCCCCCTGCCGCCCCGGCCCCCCACCGCCCGGGCCCGGCCCCCCGCCGCCCCGGCTCGCCGCCGCCCCGGGGCCCCGTCGCCCCCACCGCCCCCCTTCCGCAGCCCCCCGCCGCCCCGGCCCCCCGCCGCCGCGCGCCCCACCGCCAGGGCCCGGCCCCCCGCCGCCCCAGGCCCGGCCCCTCGCCGCCCCAGGCCGCCTCCTCCACCGCCCCGCCCCCCTCCTCCACCGGCCGCCTCCACCCCCCAGGTGAGCCCTCCTTTTTTCTGTTTTTTTTCTGTTTTTTCCTTTTTAGTTTTAGTTTTAGTTTATATTTAGTTTTAGTTGTAGTTTTAGGTTTAGTTTTAGTTTTAGGTTTAGTTTAGTTTGAGGAAAGAAGAAGAAGAAGAAAAAAGAGGAGAGAAGGGGAAGAAGAAGAGGAAAAAGGAAAGGAAGAAGAAGAAGAGGAGGAGGAGGAGAAAAAAGAAGAAGAGGAAGAAGAAGAAGAAAAAAGAGGAGAGGAGGAGAAGAAGAAGAGGAAAAAGGAAAGGAAGAAGAAGAAGAGGAGGAGGAGAAGAAAAAAGGAGAAGAGGAAGAAAAGGAAGAATAGGAAGAAGAAGAAAAGGAAAAAAGAGGAAAAAACCCCGACCCGACACGGCACCCCGACCCCGACCCGGCACCCCGACACGACACCCCGTCCCCTAGACCCCGACCCCAACCCCGACACCCCGACCCCGACACCGACACGGCACCCCGACCCCGACCCGACACCCCGACCCCGAGCCTGACCCGACACCCCGACCCCGACACCGACACGGCACCCCGACCCCGACCCGGCACCCCGAACCCGAGACCCCGACCCCGACCCCGACCCCGAGCCTGACCCGACACCCCGACCCCGACACCGACACGGCACCCCGACCCCGACCCGGCACCCCGACCCGACACCCCGACCCCGAGACCCCGACCCCGACCCCGACACGGCACCCCGAGACCGACACGACACCCCGACCCCCGACACCTCCCGAAAAGGTGTTCTTTGGCCTTCCAGAACCCGACGGGGTCATATATTTGTGAATTATTAGTTAGGTCATATGTCTTTCGATTTTGTTATGAAAAACATCATATATAATTGTGTTGATCGGGTAGTTTTAAATGTGCAGTTGTTTCATCGCTGCGAGGTTTGGTGTTCGACGACCTCGCCGTGCGTTTGACGAGCTCTGCCCCTTCGTTCGTGGGTGAGCACAAATGACATGTCCTCCTCCCCCATTAATTATTTGATCTATTCCGATGAAACTTGATAGCTAGCTACATATGTGTCTTGAATCATCAGTATGCGTAACCAATATGTGTCTCCCGTTCGAAAGCGTCATAGTTATAAATATGCATGCATTTGCATATTTATAACCTTGATTCTTTCGAATTGTCCAACACTATCCATGGACAGCCCGAGTATGTTTAGATTGGGTTCGTTTTCCCATATGCTTTGCTCCGGATCCGACGCATAAATTTCGTCAGTGCCTCCCCTGTTGTTCTCAGGGTACACATCCTCTCTGTTTATTGCAGAGACGTGTATCAGGAGAACAGCGGGGAGGTGCTGCCGAAATTTTGCGTAGGATCCGGAGCATAGCATGGGAAAATGAACCCAATCTAAGCATACTCGGGTGGGATTAGGACCTATCATTACCTATTAGAATGTAGGTTGCATGGACGTAATAAAATTGACAAAGTAGATCAACTGATGAATATATACATGGTGAATTATATATATATATATATATATATTTGTTGTGTGTCTAGTAGCTCTGAAAGTCAAGATGAGTGATCGTGCGTGGATGTACACCGGTCACACTGGTCAGAACAAATGGAGCACTGAA
The DNA here is from genome assembly GCF_002575655.3 of Aegilops tauschii subsp. strangulata. NCBI lineage: Eukaryota > Viridiplantae > Streptophyta > Magnoliopsida > Poales > Poaceae > Aegilops > Aegilops tauschii. The sequence continues at coordinate 154,760,939 of NC_053036.3, forward strand.
TGGTTCACAAAAACCAAGGGGTTTGTGCGAGCCGCATTTGCAAATGGCCAGAGGAAAACCTGGTGCCCCTGTTTACGGTGCGGCAATTGGGAAAAGAGGACAGAGGCTGAAATGGGCAAACACCTGCAGAAGAGTGGTTTTACGCCCGATTATACGGTGTGGACATTTCATGGTGAGTCTGCCCAACGTGACCGAGTTGAGGTGGATCGTCGTCGCACCGACGAGCATGGTACCGAGATGGAAAACATGGTGCAAGACATTGATGATGCTCGGGATTCGGACGAGGAGATGGAGGAATCTGCGAAGGCCTTCAATGAAATGTTGGAGTCTTCAAAACGTCCGCTCCATGAGCACACTGAGCTTTGTCAGTTGGATGCCATCTCACAAGTAATGGCTCTGAAGGCTCAGTTCAACTTGGGCAGAGAATGCTACGATGCAATGATGACAGTATTTGGACGCTTTCTACCCAAAGGCCATGTAATGCCTGCAAACCTGTACCAGTCGGACAAAATCCTCCGTGCACTGAAGGTGCCCTATGATAAGATAAATGCCTGTGAGAAAGGATGTGTCTTGTTTAGGCTTGACTATGCGGACTTGAACTATTGTCCCATTTGCAAGTCTTCCAGGTATGTTGTGGTAGACAACGGTATGGGTGAGAAGACACAGACCAAAATCCCCGTTATTGTTCTTCGGTATATGCCAATCGTACCAAGAGTTCAACGTCTTTTCATGGTCGAAGAGACGGCCAGACAGATGACATGGCACAAAACGGGCAAAAGAACCGAACTAGATGCAGATGGGAATCTGATGATTGTACACACATCGGATGGTGTTGCGTGGAAAAAGTTTGATGAATTACATGGTGACAAAGCGGCAGATCCGAGGCATCCTCGAGTCGGCATCAGCACGGATGGGTTCAGTGTGTTTGGTATGACGGCAGCCCAATACAGTTGTTGGCCCGTATTTGTCTTTCCACTCAATCTCCCCCCCGGATAGATTATGCAAAGAAAGAACATTTTCTTGACGTTGATAATTCCAGGGCCCAACTATCCGGGGAAAAATATGAATGTGTACATGCAACCGCTTAAGGATGAATTGCAAGAAGCCTGGGATAATGGGTTCAAGACATACGATGCCTATAGCAAACGGAACTTCATAATGCGTGTCTGGTACATGTACTCGACGCATGACTTGCCGGCGTATGCGCTATTCGTTGGCTGGTGTGTGCATGGAAGGTTCCTGTGCCCCACATGCAAGGGAGCTCTTGAGTTTCGTTGGCTTCAGGCCGGTCGCAAGTTTTCTTGCTTCGACATGCATAGACAGTTCCTGAATCCTCGCCATAAGTTCAGGAAAGACAAGAAGAACTTCATCAGAGGTAGAGTTGTCAAAAACTCTGCACCACCTGCATTGACAGGCCAACAGACCCTGGATCAGTTAAACGCTCTCGAGCCAGATCCAGATCGTCCAGGGTACTTCAAGGGGTATAATTCTAAGCACGCCTGGACTCACAAAACATGCTTATGGGATCTGCCTTACTTCAAAGACCTCCTTTGCCCACACAACATCGACGTGATGCACACTGAGAAGAATATCGCCGAGGCACTTTTTGGTACATTGTTCGGCATAGATGGGAAGTCAAAGGATAATACTAAGGCTAGAGTCGATCTGGAGGCGCAATGTGATAGGCCGTTACAAAACATGAAAGAACCGAAAGGAAAGCAGAACTGGACGAAGCCAAAGGCATGGTTCAATCTTGGAAGGCCAGCTATGAGGGAAATTATCTTGTGGGTGAAAATGCAGTTGATGTTCCCCGATGGGTATGCAGCGAATCTATAGAGGGGAGCCAGTCTTGATAAATTGAAGATATTTGGTCTGAAGAGTCATGATTGGCACATATGGATTGAGCGGGTAATGCCGGTGATGTTGTATGGCTTCATCCCTGAGGATGAATGGCTAGTACTGGCAGAACTCAGCTATTTCTTCCGTGTTCTTTGTGCGAAAGAACTATCGCCTGGCGTGCTAGAAGAAATGGAAGAGTTGGCGCCGGAGTTGATCTGCAAGTTAGAGAAGATCTTTCCACCAGGCTTCTTTAATCCAATGCAACATTTGATTTTGCATCTCCCGACCGAGGCAAGATTGGGGGGCCCGTGCAAAATCGTTGGTGCTACCCAACTGAGAGGATGCAGAAGACGCTTCGACAAAAATGTAAAAATAAACGTAGAATTGAAGCATCGATGGCTGAGGCATTCATCACTGAGGAGGCGGCAAACTTCATGACAGCACACTACGAAGCCAAAAATCGTCATTTGCATAATCCGAAGCCTCGGTACAATGCTGACGACCCTAAAAAGGGTGGATCCAACCTCAGCCTATTCAAAGGGAATCTCGCACCAGCCAGTGTTTCAAATCCAGTATCTTTGGATAACGAACAATGGCAGACCATTTCGTTGTATATCTTCAACAACCTGATAGAAGTGCGGCTGTACATCGAGTAAGTTCTCGGTACATAGTTTCGCAACTTCTATTTCCTTTGAACTGCTCTTATTCCTGGATATTTCATACAGTCGATACGTCGCCTTATTCTCGTATGGAGCGGTGATCCAAAAGGATTCTGTTGAAGAGTATGAGCTTCTCGCAAAGCAAGGAGGCGGCTATCCCAGTTTCATCTCTTGGTTCAAACAAACGGTAATTTCTATTAGACTTGTAGGCTAATTTGTAGGCGGCTATCCCGGTTTCATTCGCTAATTTGTGCGTAATGCAACAATACTTTCATATTAAACTTGTAGGCTAATTCAGAGTCTATGGACGCCGAATTGAGACAAGTCGCTAATGGTTTTGACTATAAGGTCCGTTCATTTGACAAATACGACATCAACGGGTATCGCTTTCGTACCTATGGCAAAGAGCTATCTATGGCCGACCGAAAGTCTACAAATTGTTGTGTATCTGCTATCGGCGAAGGAGGTACCGAGTATTATGGGAGAGTTGAAGCAATTTATGAACTTCTATTCTATGGTGAAAACCCACCGAATGTCGTAGTCTTCAAATGTTATTGGTTTCAGCCGAAGGAGACTAGAAGGACTCATGAACATATAGGGCTAGTTGAAATCAACCAAAGCACCCATTTAGATGTTCCTGATGTCTTTATTACGGCTCAACAGGCGACCCAAGTATTCTATCTACCGTGGTCCTGCCAAACTAATCCAAATCTGAAAGGTTGGGATGTCGTTTATGAAGTGCCGCCACGTGCTAGACTATCTCCCCCAAAGGAAGAGGATTATGAACCTCACATTAACCCAGACACATATGAAGGAGAATTCTTCCAAGAGACACGTCTTTCCAAAAAGCGTTTCAAGAACCGCTATACTTCACCCCAAAACATTGAAGTAGACAGCGACAGTGAATCCGACATCACCCCAGAGGAGGAACAAGAAGAGCCGGAACAAGAAGAGGTTACTGCTGCGGATGACCTGTCATTGCTTGACCGATTACGTCAAGGTGGCCTTGCACATGTTGATTCCACTGAACCCTATGAGCCCGTCATTGATTATAGTGATGATGATGATTATGCATTTATTGATGATACTGATCGAGATTATTAGTAGTGTCAGGTATTAAAATTTTTAATGTTGTACTTGATGATGATACACTTAAGTGATACACATATTATTATTCATGTCGGTCTTTTTTTTATGTTTTACTAATTTCGTTTACTGTTTGTCATGGCAGGTGTTGAAAGATGGTGGGCGCTGGTCGGGAGCGCGCCAAGGCCCCTTCTTCGTCGGCGCGTGGTCTGAGGTCTTCGATTCCAGACGTACCTCTCCGCCGAGCATTGCTGGACAGTATGTCCACACCGCCGGGCCCTTCTTCGTCGACCGCGGTGCCCAGCAGGGGACGAGGTAGGAAGAGAGGAGGTGGGGCACGTGGTCGCGGGAGAGGAGGTAGGGTGACTGCTACGGCGCCTTCCTCGCCGCCACCCCCAGCTGTTTCACCCGAGCACGTGACTGCTAGGGTGGACTCGTCCGAGGAGGAGGCTACACGGACTCCGGTCCACGAGCCTCCGGTCCACGGGTCTTGGGCCCACGAGCCTCGGGTCGACTGGCCTTCGGCCCACGAGAGTTCGGCCCACGAGACCCCGGAGGAGCACACGTCCGGATGGGGTACCTGGCCGGATCAGCCCGAGTAGCCGAGTGGCCATGCTGATGATGGCGGGGAGCCGACTGATCTTGAGGAGGAGGGTGGCACCATCTACCAGCGTGGTGCTACACGGCTCCCATCCGTGCCGGTGACCCGCGAGCAGAGGTGGTTGATTTTCCCTGATGGGGAGAGGTACGTAAGTGCATTTAATATTTTTGTACCTTCTGCATTCACGTTTCTTCAAATAACTAATGCGTTGGCCTTGTCATGCTGCAGGGGTTGGGACCACCATCATAGTGTCCGCCGGCCCAACTCCGTCCTTGGAGTTCTTTGCCGGCAAAACTTCCCGGGGTTTGTCACGTTGCCTGGTGAGGGTCGGCTTCCAGAGCTTGGGTTGAGCTGGGAGCACTACGTGGCTGCCCCAGCCCTGCCGGATGTCATTATCGACGGTGTCGTGTGCGACACGAGGGCAGACATGGTGATCAGGACGTTCTGGGTAATTTCTCCTTTACACATTTCAAAATCTTCAACTAGCTAGTTATTAATTGTACTAATCAATATTGTCTCATTTGATTGCAGACATTCTACAGGTGTGAGGAGGGATACGAGGAGGACGCGGCAAATGTTATCCAGAACGTCTGCAAGCGCCTACTCCAGAACTTACGGCACGAGGCTCGGGTGCAGGCTGTTCGAGACTACTACGCCTTGCGTGGTATCAAGAAGACCAAGCCGGCGTGCCGCGACAAGTTCTTGAGTAAGGAGCAGTACATGAAGGTAATTCTTAAGGCCTTCTACTTAAGTTCCTTCATTTAGTAATTCTTAGCCGTAGCGCTCAAGTTTCTATTTGCTAACTTAGGGGCCTCCGAGATGGTGTGCGGATCGGATGGATTGTTGGGAGGTGTTGGTCGATGAGTGGTGCTCAAAAGAATGGCTAGCCCTCCACAACGAGGCCAAGGACAAACGTGCCCAAATGGAAGGTGTGCCACACCATCAAGGCAGCTCCAACTTATATCAGTTCGGGCGCAACTGGGTATGTGGTTTGCTTCATGATTCATGCAATTCATTCATCATGCTAGCTTGAGCCCTTTAATTACTAATTTTCATTGTTTCTCTCTTTCAGGCACGCTACAATAAGGCGGATAAGGTGCCAGAGGTGTACGACCTGTATGCCATGGCCCACACTGGCTCTTTCAAGAAAGTCAAGGCTTTCTCTCAGTCTGACCTCGATGATGCAAACAACTTCACCAACATCTCCTCCCACAACAAGCTCGTGATATATAGAGATGAGGGGAAGGCGAGGAAAGGGGAGGACTTTAACCCGAGCCAGGGTCCCATTGATCCAGAGCTGGTGATGATATCTGGTGGCGGGAGGTCCCATGGCTCCATAGCCATAGGAGATGGACTTATCCGTTGTCCTAGCACTCTCCCGGAGATCAAGGTGCGCCAGTCGAGCTCCGCTCCTGAGATAAGGCCTCATGAACGGCTAGTGCAACTCGCCATCAAGGTTAGTGATACGTACTCAGTTATCTTTCTCCATTACATTGTGTGCGCTTCCATCAATGATTACAAATGGTCATGTGAGTGGTGTTGCAGGCTGCTATACAGACTGAGAGAGATAGAACGGAGAAACTTCTGGCGGAGGCGGCGGAGAGGCAGCGGGAGATGGAGGAGAGGACGAGAAAGATGATGGAGGAGGAGAGGGCACGGAATGACATGCAGGCGAGGGCCATGTACGAGCTCCTTGTGATAAGTTTCTTCTGCAGATTACTTGCTAGTCTTAACATTTGAGTCTCATTACTAACTAGTATGACTCTGTTGTGAAAACCAAATGTGCAGTCTGTGTGCGAGAAGTCCGGTCAGCACGCTCCGCCGATGCCAGTGATTGCTCCTGGGAGCACGGTGAGTTTAATTTGAATGGACATTACTTGCTAGTCTTAACATTTGAGTGTCATAATGCTAACGAGACATTGGAAATGATCTTTGGTGCAGCTTAACTCCAGAAACGCATCGCACGATCCTTCTCCAGGTAGCGGCACTAGCCACCCCGCTCCTACACCTCCCTGATCACGGTAAGTTTCTCTAGTGTTTTGCTTAACAAATACTTAAAGACCTAGACTTAGCTTTATTTCCTCCAATATGCTTACCATAATGACCTAGAGTTAGCTTCTTTTCCTCCAAAATGACTTAATAAGCTTACTGACCTCATAAACCATCCATTTTACCTAAGTTAGCTCTAAAACGATATGTACTTAGCTAACTTATGTCAAAAAATTTATAATTAGCTCATAAACGACCCATTTCACCTAGGTTAACTCATAAACGACCCATTTCACCTAGGTTAACTCATAAACGACCCATTTGACCTAGGTTAGCTCATAAACGACCCATTTCACCTAGGTTAGCTCATAAACGACCTATTTCACCTAGGTTAGCTCATAAACGACCCATTTCACCTAGGTTAGCTCATAAACGATCCATTTCACCTAGGTTAGCTCATAAACGATCCATTTCACCTAACTTAGCTCATAAACGATCCATCTCACCTAAGATAGCTCATAAACGATCCATTTCACCTAGGTTAGCTAATAAATGGCATATACTTGTTCTTCTAGTCTTCTTCTTCTTCTATTCTTTTTCTTCTAGTCTAATTCTTCTTCTAGTCTTCTTTTTCTAACTTTCTTACTTGTCATTTTGCAGGTTTCGTTCACTTCACGGAAGCCAGCTTTCTATGATGGATTGCTTGTTTTTTCCTTTGATGCACTTCTTGTATTCTGCTCGCTTGCTATGATGAAACTAGATTGCTATGATGAAACTTTGCATATTGTAATATGTATGGATCGATGGAACTATGTGCAACCTACTATGTATGTATGGATATATATGTGCTGGATATTTATTATGTTGGATATATATGTGCTGGCTCCTGTGATATATTTGCTGTGATATATTTCCTGTGATAATTGTTGGATATAAGAAAAACGGAATAAAAATAGGCAGTGCAGGCTCTTTGCCGTCCGTCGCGGACGGCAAAGACACCTTTGCCATCGGTGGCCGACGGCAAAGGGGGCACGTGGCGCCCACCTGTGCTTCCTGAGAGATGGGCCATTTGGCAAATTTGCCTACCGTGGCGGACGGCAAAGCTAAGATGATGGCAAAGGCTTTGCCTTTGCCGTCCGCCGTGGCAGACGGCAAAAAACAGCGGGCGCTGACGCATTGCTGACATCAACTGGCGGACGGCAAAGAGGCGCTCAAATTTGCCGTCCACTGGCGTACGGCAAAGGCCGCCGTTAGCCGCCTAACGGACTAACGCTGGCGGACGTCCAGTATTTTTGCCGTCCCTCCTCTTTGCCGTCCGCCGCTGTAGGCAAAGGACTCTTTGCCGTCCGCCATAAAAAGTAGACGGCAAAGGACCTTTTTACCGTAGCCTACTTTGCCGGAGCCTTTTGCCGTCCGCGGCTGACGGCAAAGGCCTTTGCCGTCCGCCGTTCGAGCCTTCGCCGTCCGCCGTGGCAGACGGCAAAATAGTTGTTTCCTGTAGTGTTTGTCTTTCTAGAGATTTCAGCAAGTGACTACGTACGGAGCAAAATGAGTGAAGTGAGCGTAGAGGCATAGGGATAATGTAGAAAGGAAGTCTTCGCGATCCATTATTCCCCATCTCGATCAGAGAGAACTATTCAACTAGTCTTCGGAGTGAAGTGACAATACACGCTGCAGCAGATGGGACACTTAATTAATAAGCTGAACCAGCGTGTTGGTGTTACTCAATCAGCCTTACCCAGTACTACCATCATGTTTTCCAGTAGAGCATGCTTCTGTCCTCCATTAACTGACATATGGGCCCTCTTGTGGTAGACACACATGTAATCGGTGTAACTATTTACACTCCGAAGGACGGTATATCCTGGTAGTAATAGTAGAATTGAGATTTAATGCACTTTCTTCCCCGTCTTCCACTCTTCTTCCTCCTCTCTTCTTCTTCCTCCTCTCTTCCCCATCGTCGCCCGCACACCATTTCCCCCCGCTCACTGCTCGCCCGCCCGCGCTATCTTCCTTGGTAGCTCGCGCGTACCATATCCCCCCGCTCACTGCTCGGCCACACGAGGAGAAGCTTCTTCGCTCGCCCGCCCGAATCCACTTCCCCGCTGGCTCGCAGGCACCGAAAACCCCAATGGCAGAACCGACTGACACGCAGAGCCGCGATTGGAATTCCCTCCCCGATGTTCTCTTGGAGCAGATCTGTAATCGTATGGACCTACTCAACACCGTCCGTCTGGCCGCATGCTCGGTGTCTTTGTACCGTCTACTCGTCTGCAACTGGTCAGCTCTTTTCAAGACACCCTGCTTGCTGATGCCCGATCCTCGCAGGTGGCCCAGACACCGACTTGACGATCCTACGGAGGTTGCCGTGGTGCACCTCGACATGCTACCAGTACCCGTCCACCTGCCCTTCATGCGCGGCCACTACTGGGCATGCATGAAGGCCAACTGGATCAGCCTCATCCACCAATCCGGTAGTCCGTGGCGTCTCGTGGATATCTACACCGAGCGAGAGATCACCCTTCCATCTTTGGATACCGCCACCATCGAGCCTCGCGGCCCGCCGGATACTCCTGCCTACTACGCACGAGACGTGTCGAGCTTTTGGCTCGACCTCTGTTTGCTGAAGGTTGTAATCTGCGAAGTGCCCACACCATCAGAAGACTACATGGATTACAAGCTCATTGCCGTGTTCAACATGGGATTAGTCTATCTGGAATCCGGTCTCCATACATGGTTATGGCTCATCGTCGATCCTCTTCACCCAACACTTCTGTGTGATGCTATAGTGCACGATGGCATCGTTTATGCGGTCGACGCACAGATTGGCTCCCTATGCTGGTGGAATCTATCGTCGTGTAATTGTTCTATCTCATCTCATCTTTACCTTAAGAATACGACTGCCTGTTCATTGTTACAAATTTAGAATATATAGTACGTCTATAACCACATCATTGCTATATGTTCCTCTCATTTCCTAGATTTTATGACCACACATGTTATTATTAGAGTTGATATGAGAACAATAGGTATCTAATGATTGTTAGAATAGATATTATGAGTATAACCTCATGATTGCTATATGTTACTCTCATTTCTAGGATTTTTATAACAACGCATGTTATTGCTTAGAGTTGATATGATAACTGTAGTAAGTGCTATGATAGAATATGAGTAGGCCCTGTCATATCTGTTTTCCTCTCATTGTTACATGATGTTTGAACCATGATATATTGCTAGAATATGAAAGCCATTGGCTTATTTTTTTAACTTGGGGTATGATTATGACCACGACATTGCAATTCTCTGTCTATGATATGTGTCACTGTTATAATAATCTTAATTCCACACATACTCTGAACATGATTGTTTATTTTTGTCCTTTTGGTCTCCAATTTGAATTGTTGCAGCAGACGCAAATGCGCTAGCCTTCATGATTCCAGGACCTGGAACCATACCAGCCGATGGGTGGTGGTTTATCGCTTGTTCAGCTGACGGTGGTCATTTGATGCTCATTTGCACGTACCAAATTGACCAAACCATTTCATCAAACCACATGCAATACAATGCCTGGGGCGTTCGTGACATTGATGGCTATGGCTGCTTCGTGTTCGAGAAAGATCCCAGCTCCGTTGGGCCAGGCGTATTCAACTGGAGGCGGGTTTACAGCCTCGGCAACCACTCCATGTTCCTCGGGCTCAATTATCCAATCATCCAACCAATCATCAATCATATCACCGTCGATGATTACCGTGCTATGCAACTTCCATTCACCAGGGGGGGACTGTGTTAACACATCATACCTTGGGTTTCATGAATCACCATATCCAGAGATTCGTCGACACAACTTGTTGCGAGATAATCTTCAGTGTCTGAAAGGCATCAAGCTTCCATGTGATGGATGGCTCTTGCAAACCCGACATGCAGCGATGTGGTTCATGCCAACAGCAAATATGCACAACTTGATTCGTACTGATATGTAGACTGAGCCATGTATTCTACTGCTGTAGCACGACCCTCTTTTGTTGGATATTATGTACTGTTGTTAGTTTGAAGCACTCCTCTGGTTTGAAGGATAGATACCTTTCTGGGATCAAGTGCATCCTAACTCACCTGCGTAGGATGTACTGATAATGATGATGGAGATGCTGTGCAGTATATATATATATATATATATCACTTAGGCTTCAAGTGCGTACTTGTTAGTTAAACCTATGGTTAAAATGTGACACTAAATACGACTAGTAAGTAGTACAGTAGCAGTACTAGTATACGTCGGTCAAATTATTCATCATGTCCACACATTGAATTGACATGACAACACGCTGCGCGTGAGGTGACACAAGAATCCTAGCGGCGTGTTCGGGTACTCTGGACTTCAGATTTGGAGTACCACTTATCTGTCGAAATCTTTCATCATTCACTTAAAACAGTCGATTGATCATACATTGAGTACCATATAACTGGAATTAACCCATGCAAGTCGAAGAAGGATTGGCCGGTGCTGCCGGCTGGCGTCAAGTTTGATCCCACGGATCACGAGCTTATCGAGCACCTTGAGGCCAAAGTGAGTGCTGACAGCGCTCACCCTCTCATTGATTTGTTCATACCAACCATCGACAGCGAGGACGGCATATGCTACACCCATCCTGAGAAACTTCCAGGTAAGACACCGATCGGCCGTCTACTTGCACAAATATATTCCTTTGTTTATAGCTCTATTTTTCTTTTTAGACGCAGACCTGTTGAAGCAATTACAATTTGATAGTTAATAAAAAGTGAAACAAGTGGCTGCAACATGCCAAAGATGTTATGAAAATGCCAACTACGTACACTAAAACCTGTATTCGACAATACTGCAGGTATCACACTGAGTGTCCTAAGCAAGCATTTCTTCCAGTGCAATTCCAGGGCGTTCAAAAGGGGCACGTGGACGCGTCGCAAGATACAGTCGGAGTGCGGCATGCACGCGATGTGGCACAACACCGACAATACCTTGTCGGTGATGGTCAACGACCGGCAGACGGGCAGCAAAAAGGTTCTGGTGCTGCACACCAACAAGAACTTCGACTAGCAGAGGACCAACTGGGTGATGCACTAGTACCACCTCGGGGACCTGGAGCAAGAGAAGGAGCGGGAGCTGGTCCTCTGCAAGATTTCTACCAGACGAACACTAGGGCCAGGAGTAAAAAGATTATAAGTTAGTTTGGTATTGGTACTTGTACTACCTTGTCGTCCGCAAGTTGGTATTGCTGTTAACGATCTTTTGGTATGAACTTGGCATTTGCTTCCAACCAGCATGCCGAGGGTCGACGTGGATATAAAGCTGAATCATTTGTTTCGAAACGAATTTTCAGGCACCTAATTTTTATTTGATGGGTAGCATAAGCACCTTCCGTTCGAAATCCCAGTTCTCCAAATTTTTCGAAACAAGTGCATGCTCTTATTATCACGATGAAGAAACAATATCCCTGCTGCATCCCAGTTATCAGTCTGTACTTGCAGAATTCTCTCGTTTATTGAGCACGTATATTGTTTTTTCAGGTCGAGCAAGTTTCAACTGGGCTGTAGACTGCCCAGGCTTGGTTTTGTTTTCAACAGGCCCAGCCCATGACAACAACGGGGCACAAAGATCCAGCAGGTATCTACTGGCCTGTGGCCCGCCAGCGTTAGTTATATTTTGTCTTACAACATCCGCAACCACTTTTTTTACTGAATCAAACACACAGCCCAGTTCTATTTTCCTCTTGAAACGCATGTCCTACATCCGTTTTCTAATCTCTACCTATAGTTTTACTAGTTCATATACACGTATCATTATATTGAAAATACATAAAATTCACTTTTCATATTTACATCCTTATTTTTGTTGTTGTTTTCGCTCCCAGTGCTAATTTTTTTACCACTGGTTTTCCCTTAAACCAACTCAATTGTCCCATGTCTTATTTGCTTACAAAAACAAAATGATTTTTTTTGGCAAGTCAATAAGTTCTTAAAAAATGTTTATCATTTCGGGATTACAAAAGTTCGGACTCCACAGAAATATGCAAAATAAGGTTGAATTTTTTGACCGTGGTCCTGGGCAGAAAATGGGCTGTAATAAATTACTTAAGAATTAGCAAATGGGCTGCAAATTATTAAAAAATAGCAAATGGGCTCTATGTTGTCTGCCATAGATTTGGAGGCTGACTTGTGGGCTTACTAAGTTCATGCGTACACAAGGTTTATCAAAAAAGAAACTTAGTCAACAATCGACTCTACCAGCGTCAGACCATTATATGTCATTCTAACGGCAATCGTGCTTCTTCAGTCTCTGATCTTCCTGCCCCAGCAGCCCAAACCAGCGCCGTCGGTACCGCCTGGTCCCGCCTCCCGTGGTCGGCTGTGCTGCCGGGCAGGCCTCACGGCCCCATCATATACTCGCATCCCTGGCCTGTCTATCCCTCTACTCACCCACACCTCCTGTTATTTTCCGGCAACGGTAGCCGAACCAATGAACCCTCGTACTCTCCACCACGTGGGCAGCCACTGCCGTGTCTTCCCTGGCTCTGCGTCATTCCCATCGTAGGGCTCGCCGTCGTCCACCACCCTGGTGCTCTCGGCGCGGCGTGGTCAACGTGGTCAGTGAACGACATCCATCGGAAGTGGACTGTACGTGGAGAGGCTGACAGCTAGGTCCACGGCCGCACACAAGGAAATGCCTCCTTATTACGCGCAAAATAATGATTCCTCCACCTGACATATGTGACCGCCGGAAGGGCCTCTGTATTGTGTGAAAAAACGTTCCCTCCGCTGACAGGTCGGACCCACCAACTATATCTTCGCACGCAAGGAAGTGCCTCCATATTGCGCACAAAAAAAAGAATACCCCCTGCCAGCTGGGACCCACCACTATGGGAGGCTGACTTGTGGGCCTACTAAGTTGACGGGGACGGAGATCTTTGTCAACTTAGTCAATATGAACAATTCTAGCTCCAGTGACCGTACGATGTCCATCCAACGGCCTTAGTGCTTCTTCAACCTCTGGTCTTCTTGCTCCAGCCGCCCAAAGCAGCGCCGGTCGTGCCGCATGCTCCTGCCTCCCTGGCCGGCTGTGCTGCCGTGGAGGCCTCACCGCCCCCATACTACTCCCACCGCTGGCCAGGCCATCCCTCCACTCACCCACACCCCCTGTTATTCTGCGGCGACGGTAGACTCACACCGCTGCCGAACCAGTGAACCCTCGTACTCCTCTTCGCGTGGGCATCCACTGCCGCGTCTTCCCCGGCTCCGCGTCGTCCCCTTCCTAGGCCTCGCCGTCGTCCACTGCCTTGGTGCTCTCGGTGTGGCGTGGTCAATGTGGTCAACGACCGACTTCCATCGGAAGAGTACTGTACGTGGAGAGGCTGACAGCTGGTCCACGACCATAGCCCAGTTTTTTGTGATTTGCCCAGTAAGTCGCTTTGTCATGCCTGTTGGGCTGCAAATCTTTCAAGACGAGGAGAGCTTCATTCGGCTGGCCGAGAAAATGGCCTATCAGTAATGAGAAATGGGCTGTACATTTTTAGAACACATCAAACCGACAATTAGTTTCAAATTTCTTTTTTTCATTTCAAGATTTTAAATTGCATTGATTTTTATGTGTGGACAATTTGTTGGATTTTATATTGATATACATTTATTTTCAAAATCAGTTTGAATGTGACTCGAAATTTCGGGATTAAAAACAGTTTGGACTGCACTGAAATATGCAAAATTTCATATAATTTTTTAACCGCGGCCACAATATGGGCTGTAATGCTAACAACAAGAATATGGGCTTCGAAAAAAACCTTAAGAATTAGCAAATGGGCTGTTAATTATTAGAAGTAATGGCAGATGGGCTGTACGATGTTTTCCACAGATTGGAGGCTTTCCTAAAAAAACGTTGACGCACAAGCAGTGACTGTTGGATGTCCATCCAACGGCCGTCGTGCTTCTCCAATCTCTGCTCTTCCTGCTCCAGCCGCTCAAACAAGCGCCGGCGGGACTGCCTGCTCCCTCCTCCCCGCGGCCGGCTGTGCTGCCGCGCAGGCCTCACCGCCCCACCGTACTCCCATCGCTGGCCTAGCAATCCCTCTACTCACCCACACCTGCTGTTATTCTCCGGCGACGGAAGACGAACCAGTAAACCCTCGTATAGTCGTACTCCCCTCCGTGTGGGAAACAACTGCCGAGTCTTCCCTGCCTCCGTGTCGTTCCCTTCCTAGGCCTCGCCGTCGTCCAGCGCCCTGGTGCTCTCGGCGCGGCCTGGTCAACGTGGTCAACGACCGACATGCATCTGAAGTGGACTGTACGTGGAGAGGCTAACAGCTGGGTCCACGGCCGCACGCAAGGAAATGCCTGCTTATTACGTGCAAAATAATGATTCCTGCACCTGATATCTGGGACCCACCGAAAGGGCCTCTATATTTCGTGAAAAAAACGTTACCGCCGCTGACAGCTTGGACCCACCATCTATATCTTCGCACGCAAGGAAGTGCCTCCTTATTACGCACAAAAAAATGAATACCCCCTGCTAGCTAGGACCCAGTATAGTGGTAGGCTGACTTGTGGGCCTACTAAGTTGACGGGGACGGAGGGCTTTGTCAAATTAGTCAATATGCACGATTCTAGCTCCAGTGACCGTACGATGTCCATCCAACGGCCGTAGTGCTTCTTCAACCTCTGGTCTTCTTGCTCCAGCCGCCCAAACCAGCACCGGTCGTGCCTCGTGCTCCTGCCTCCTGTGGCCGGCTGCGATGCGGCGGAGGCCTCACCGCCCCCTACTACTCCCACCGCTGGCCAGGCCATCCCTCTACTCACCCACACCCCGTGTTATTCTGCGGCGACGACAGCCTCACACCGCAGCGAACCAGTGAACCGTCATACTCCTCTACGCGTGGGCATCCACTGCCGCGTCTTCCCCGGCTCCGCGTCATCCCCTTCCTAGGCCTCGCCGTCGTCCACAGCCCTGGTGCTCTCGGCGCGGCGTGGTCAACGTGGACAAGGAACGGCTTCCATCAGACGTGGACTGTACGTGGAGAGGCTGACAGCTGTGTCCACGGCCGCAGCAAGGAAGTGCCTCCTTATTACGCGCAAAATAATTATTCCTCCACCTGACAGCGGGGACCCACCGGACGGGCCACCGTATTTCGCGAAAAAACGTTTCCCCCTGACTTCTGGGACCCACCAGCTACATCTTCGCATGCAAGGAAGTGCGTCCGGGCAAAAAAAATGATTCGCCCCCTGACTAATGGGACCCACCAACTACATCTTCGCAGGCAAGGAAGTGCCTGACAGTCGGGACCCACCTGGTCGAAGCGTACGTAGTGTTGTCATTCTGGTCGCGAACGTGTACGTACATACTGGTCGATGTAGAGGCGCGCACGTGTCGTAGTAGAGGCGCGCACGTAGCATGTACACGTACGTACAGCGGCCAGTGTGCAAGAAAGAAAATACGGCCACGTACGTACATACGGGCAGGGTCTCGAACGCCTACTCGCGCATACTTACGGCCAGGGCTCGTGTACATGGCTAGGTCGGAACGGAGAAACAGCGTCGTCGTCGTGTTCATGGGGAGCCAACCGGCTGGGTCGGAACGGAATGCGTCGTCGTGTTCATCGGGAGGGCTTGGACGTAACAGCCGATGGAAATGAGGCCTGGCGTACCACAGAACGGAGGAAATGGCCTTGTGATCGACCGGCCACATTCGAAATTGGATCCTGTTCATCGGAAGGGGTCTGGCGTACCGCAAAACGGAGGAAACGGACCTCCTACGGTCGAAACGGGGGTCCTGTTGATCAGGAGGGGTGTGGCGTACCGCAAAACGGAGGAAACGGACTTGTGTTGGAGCGCTACGGTCGAAACGGGGGTCCTGTTCATCGGGAGGGGTGTGGCGTACCGCAAAATGGGACTCCACGGGATACTGTTCATCTCCACCGTCGACCCCCTCCAGCCTCCACGGGCTACTGTTCATCCACCGTCGACCTCCTCCAGCCTCCACCTGCGACCGTTCATCCACGGCCTCCTGTTCATCCAGCCTCCACCGCACGCTACTCCACCGCGTCCAGCAGCTCGGTGACGCGTTCCAGCAGCGCATCCCGGCCGCTCTCCATCAGTCGGCACCGCAGCAGCTCTCGTGCCACCGTGAGTGCTGCCTGCATGTTCGCCTGCTCCCACCGGGTGTGTGGCGCCGTTGCTGCGGCGTGGCTTGCGGCCCTTGCAGCGGCTCGCGCCTGTCGCAGAGTGAGGGTGGATGGCGCCTGGCCGCGCCGCCCGTGCCCAGCAGCGTTAGGTGGCGCCCGTGCCGCCTGGAGCACGGGGTTGAGGTCTTCCTGGCAGGTGGCGCCGCCCGGGCGGGCCAGGCTGCCCAGCGGTCGGCGTCAGCCCTAGTGTCGCTGGACATCGGAACCGCGGAGCGTCGGCGGATCGACTGGTGGGGAAGAGACTCCGGCGCACCCCTACCTGGCGCGCCAAATGTCGGATCACGGGTTCCGTGAAAACCCTTAAGGTTCGAACTCTGGGGTGCACGCGAAGTTCTTTCCCTCCTAGCGATCCACGCCCTAGCTTTGCTAAGATCTTGCTGACGAACTCGATGAACTCACAACACAAAAGACACAAGATTTATACTGGTTCGGGCAACCGTTGTGGTGTAATACCCTACTCCAGTGTGGTGGTGGTGGATTACCTCTTGTGCTGATGATGACCAGTACAAGGGGAAGAACAGCCTCCTGAGGTTGAGGTGTTCTTGTGCTTGGCGAACTTGTGTGTGTGGTTTCGCTCAGCTCGGGCTTGCTTGTGAGCTCTCGACCAGATGCCCTCTACGGTGGTGGCTAGTTCTACTTATATAGGCCCTGGTCCTCTCCCCAAATATTGAGCGGGAAGGGAGCCAACAACGACCAATTTGAAAGGGGACAGCTAGTACAGCTTATCCTGACAAAAGCAGTCTTCGCCTAGAAAAGGCTTTGGTGGTGACGCCGCCTTCGGCTCCATGGTGACCTCCGTCTTGCCATCCTGCTGGTCTTGGTCTCGTTGCACCGATATGGAAACCTTTGCTTGATGCCTCGGTACTCCGCGCCTGCGCTTGCCCCTTTAGCATCAAAGAGGAAACAAGGACGCTGCGCGCGCTGGCGCCCGCCTGGCCTCAATCGTCATGGCTTACGTCACGAGAACCTCGCGAGGTTTGCCTTGCCTTGATCTCTCCGCCCCTCACGAGCCTGCCTGGTTAGGCCGCTCCTGAGGAGGTCTTGTGTCGTCCGCCTCGCGAGGCTTGGCCCCTCAGGAGGGTCTTGAATGCCTTGTTGATGAAGATGGGCCGTACAGGCCTGCTAGCACGGCCACACCGTGGGCCGCAGGCAGGCAAGTCTGGGGACCCCGATTCCCAGAACGCCGACACAATGTGCTAAGGACATTATTTTTGAATGAATATATTCATGTTTATCCTGTCCTGTACTATGAAACAGAGCTGATATGTAATATAATGCTTGTTTATTTTTTGAAATTTTACCTCCTATGCGGCCGTTTTTATTAAATCTGAGAGTTGGCCAGTCATTGGCTTCAGCCCCCACATAGGTAGTACGGGGGTGTTCGGGATGGAATCTAAACACTCTTGATCCAAAGGTTTGGTCCTTGATGGAGGTGTTTAGCGCAACGAACCAGGCAATCGGACTATGTGGCTTTATCACCCTCACTTAACCATAGGAGTTTGACAATAGAAATTTGGGCGCAGCCCCTCGTATTCGTGAGTCCGAACTAGGGTGTTGTAAACACCTGATCGGGTAAAGACCGATTCGTCGCATAATGCGGGAAAAATCGCAAAAGATTTGTAACCTCCGAACAGCTGACTGGCTCACGCCACATCATGACAGTCAGTTTTCGGCTTTCTCTACTGAGGTGCTCATCCGGATAAACCAGGACACAATCGCCGTAGTTCTCCCATTACTACCCTAGCCGATATAGCGGAACATAAGGTAGTAAGCACAGGAGCCGGGCAACCCAACTATTGACCAAAGACATGATTCAGAGCCAATGCATGTAATGCTAAATTCGGGGCGCCGAACTATACTGTAAAAAGTGTTTGGACTTTGTTGCCGTAGTATGGGGCGCAATGAAGTCCCTGGCGAATTAAAGCATACCAAAGTGTACGGGTGCAACTGATAAGATTATTAAGAAAAAATGAAGTAGTAAGCTAGTGCCGCAGAAGTTGGGCCGCAAACTATTTCCATTATAGTTTGATTCATACGTCAAAGCGTATTTGTACAAGTAGTGCGATAAGCAACATGGCTATTTAACATGCCACGACCAAGGGAGAGCTGCGTGCGGGTCCTTAAAACAGGTAGAGTGATCGTCAAAAAGACCACCTAGAGGTTCCCTTATATGTCAATGCTTCTTGCCGTCTTGGTGTATCTATCCTTCGAAAGGACCGATGATCAGGCCATAAGGAAAGGCCTGCGGAAAAGAAACCTGAAAAGGATGAAAAAGAAAATGTGAAAGTAAGTGTGTTCGAGGAAGGTCAAGCCGTATTATGGACCACAATTTAGTTATGCCTCCGTCTATGCCCACGGTATTTTGAGTGCGTAGTTATGTACGTGCGATACGAACGCCGTCGCTTGGTCAGGACTGGGACGGAGGCCAAATTGCTAGTCGAGCTCTTGACGAGCTGGACTGTCCTGCTGAAGAGTAGTCCGGACTCGTTTGATAGTGTCCGGGAGCTTGGCCGGCGAATTAAGGTTCTGCTTGAAAAGGCTGCTCTGTACTTCTTCTGCTAGGGCACCGGTGTGCTTCTCGGTATGGAGGGAGCGCTCCGTGTTTCCATTAACTGTTATGACACCGCGTGGTCCGGGCATCTTGAGCTAAAGATAAGCATAGTGTGGCACCGCATTGAATCGAGCAAATGCGGTTCGTCCGAGCAGTGCGTGATAGCCGCTGCGAAAGGGGACAATATCGAAGATCAACTCTTTGCTTCGGAAGTTGTCCGGGGATCCGAAGACAGACTCCAGTGTGATTGAGCCTGTACAGCGGGCCTCTACACCTGGTATGACTCCTTAAAGGTAGTTTTTGTGGGCTTGATCCTTGAGGGATTGATGCCCATTTTGCACACTATATCCTGATAGAGCAGGTTCAGGCTACTACCACCATCCATGAGGACTCGCGTGAGGTGGAATCCATCGATGATTGGGTCGAGGACCAGTGCGGCTGAACCGCCATGACGGATACTGGTCGAATGGTCCCTGTGATCGAAGGTGATCAGGCAGGACGACCATGGGTTGAACTTTGGGGCGACTGGCTCCATCGCGTAGACGTCCCTGAGCGCGTGTTTGCGCTCCCTCTTGGGGATATGGGTAGCATATATCATGTTCACCGTTTTGACTTGGGGGGGGGACTTCTTCTGTCCTCCTATGTTCGGCGGACGGGACTCCTCATCATCATCCTTGCTTTGCGACCCCTTCTCCTTGTTCTCGGCATTTAACTTGCCGGCCTGTTTAAAAACCCAACAGTCTCTGTTGGTATGATTGGCTGGTTTATCAGGGGTGCCGTGGATCTGACATGGACGATCGAGTATGCGTTCCAAGCTGGATGAGCCCGGATTGTTTCTTTTATATGGCTTCTTCTGCTGGCCGGACATGGAGCCACTGAATCCGGCGTTGACCGCCGTGTCATCGGTATTGTCACCGTTGCTTCGGCGCTTGTGCCCGTTGCGTCGGAGCTTGCCGTCGCTATTTTTGGCTTCAGAGGTGCCAGCATCGCTTGCAGTGTTATTGCTACGGGCTAGGCAACTATCCTTGCCCGCACAAAAGCGGGTCATGAGTGCCGTGAGGGCTGCCATGGACTTCGGCTTTCCTTGGCCGAGGTGACGGGCGAGCCATTCGTCGCGGATGCTATGCTTAAAGGCTGCTAGGGCTTCGGCATCCGGGCAGTCAACAATCTGGTTCTTTTTAGTTAGGAACCTAGTCCAGAATTTCCTGGCTGACTCTCCGGGTTGTTGAACTATGTGACTTAAGTCATCGGCATCTCAAGGTCGTAGGTATGTACCTTGGAAGTTCTCGCGGAAGGCGTCTTCCATGTCCTCCCAGTTGCCAATAGAGTTTTCAGGCAGACTGTTTAACCAGTGCCGAGCTGGCCCCTTGAGTTTTAGCGGGAGGTATTTGATGGCGTGAAGGTCATCACTGCGGGCCATATGAATATGGAGAAGAAAATCCTCAATCCATACCACGGGGTCTGTTGTTCCATCATATGATTCGATATTTACGGGTTTAAACCCTTTTGGGAATTCATGCTCCATTACTTCACCAGTGAAGCAGAGGGATGCGCGACGCCTCTATATTGGGCCAAGTCGCGACGTAGTTCGGATGTAGTCCGTCTGCGGTTTTCGGCCCGGGCATGGTTATGTTTGTCACGTCCGGCCAGATGGCCACCGTCGCGCGTCGGGGCACGCCCCCGCGATCCGTTGATCGATCTGTTCTGACCTGCTCTGTTCTCCAGGTCCTGCCGCAGGTCATATGTATAACCCCGAGCCGTTATGTCTCTGTCTTTATGGCGAGGTAGTATGAGTTGGTGTTCGGCTTGAGTTGCCGCTTTGTCCCGGCCACGTGGTGGTCGGTCAGCCGCATTACGCGTTGATGGTACGGGCTCCAGCACCTCGTCATTGAATTGAGGCAACAATTTGCGCTTCGGGTAACTTTTGGTTGGGCGCTCGAGGCCGTATTCCTTGGGTGCCAAGACATTAGTCCATCTGTCATTGAGCATATCTTGGTCAGCTTGAAGTTGCTGCTGCTTATTTTTCAGGCTCCTCGCAGTGGCTATTAGCCGGCGTTTAAAGCGCTCCTGCTCAACGGGTTCCTCAGGCAGAATAAATTCTTCGTCACCAAGGCTCACCTCATCCTCGGAGAGTGGAAGATAGTTACTGTCCTCCGAGTCTTCGTCTATGGTCTGTTCATCACGCCTGACTCGCCCATCTTCTCTATCGTCCTATTCAGAGGTTGGCTCGACGGGGTCTTCTTTTTCTTCGTCATCGTCCGGAGTATTGTTTTCTCTCATGCCGGTATTGCTGTCTTTTCCATGGCGTGATTTAGAGCGGCGCCGCTGACGTCGGCGCTTTGTCTGTATCTCAGGAGGTTTATCCTCGACTGGATCCTTCTCATTATCGCCGTTATTCTCTTTGGGTGTATCCACCATGTACACGTCATACGAGGAGGTGACTGTCTAGCGCCCGATGAACGGCGGTTTTTTGGCCTGCTCCTCTTCGGCACCGTCGTCCATACCGTCGATGTATTCGGAGCCGTAATCGAGCATGTCGGCTAAGTCTTCGACAGTGGCTATGAAGTGGGCGGTGGGTGGGAAGCGAAATTCTCCGTCATCAGCCTCCAGATCAAACAGGATATAATTCGGCTGTGAGTCCCCTACTAGGAGAGGTTTTTAATGAGTTTAGCACATCCCCTAAAGGTGAGTGCCGGAAGATGTCCGCGGAGCTGAATTCGACGATCGGCGCCTGATCAGGCTCGATGGACGTGGATGCACGTGGTTCGGAACCTGTGGCCGGAGACGAATCCGAGGTTCCGGTGACGCAGATCCCGCTCGAGGTTGGGTCTGTGTGCGGCTCCAACGCCGCTGAGACTGTGGCTTCCATAGCGGAGTTGAGCTTCCCGTCCTCGGATGGCGCAATCTGCTCCGGATCTAGGGCCGGAGCACTTACAGGCGCTATCTCCTGGGTATGGTCCGATGACAGATTTAGGTCATGTTCATCGCGGTGGCAGGGAGCGGCTGCCGTGCGCTCGAATCTGTCAAAGATCATGTCTCCGCGGATATCAGGAACGTAGTTCAAGCTTCCTAACCTGACCTGATGGCCAGGGCGTAGCTGTCGATCTGCTCTAGATGGCCAAGCGAGTTGGCCCACAGTGCGAAGCCGCCGAATACGAAGATCTAGCCGGGGAGAAAGACCTCCCTTAGGGCAGCATCGTTGTAGATGATTGACGGGGCCATCGAGCCCTCTAGGCGATGACACAGAGGAACTCTCAATGAAAGCAGTAATGTCGGTGTCAAAACCGGCGGATCTCGGGTAGGGGGTCCCGAACTGTGCGTCTTAGGTCGATGGTAACAGGAGGCGGGGGACACGATGTTTACCCAGGTTTGGGCCCTCTCTATGGAGGTAATACCCTACTTCCTGCTTGATTGACTTGATGAATATGAGTATTATATGAGTTGATCCACCATGAGATCGTAATGGCTAAAACCCTCGAAGTCTAGCCTGTCTGATTATGATTGCCTCTACGGACTAAACCCACCGGTTTATATATACACCGAGGGGACTAGGGTTGTACAAAGTCAGTTACGGAGAAAGGAATCTTCATATCCGAACGCCAAGCTTGCCATCCAGCCAAGGAGAGTCCCATCCGGACACGAGAGAGAGTCTTCTGTCTTGTATCTTCACGGCCCATCAGTTCGGCCCCCGTTACATAGTCTGGACGCCCGAGGACCCCTTAATCCAGGACTCCCTGACCCGCTGAAATAGAAGACATAGATGTTACTATTAAACTTGCTAATAGAGACACCATTGCACCTCTTGGAATTGTTAGAGATGTTGAAGTCTTGTGTGGGAAAATAAAATACCCTACTGATTTTCTTGTTCTTGGTTCCCCACCAGATGACTTTTGTCCCAGTATCTTTGGTAGACCTTTCTTGAACACCGTTAATGCTAAAATAGATTGTGAAAAATAAACTGTTGGTGTTAGCTTTGGTGATCAGTCTCATGAGTTTAATTTTTCCAAGTTTAGTACAAAGCATCATAAGAAAGAATTGCCTAGTAAGGATGAAATTATTGTTCTTGCTTCTATTGCTGTACCTCCTACTGGTCCACTAGAAGAATATTTGCTAGACAATGAGAATGATATACATATGCATGAAAGAAATGAAATAGATAAGATTTTCTTGGAACAACGTCCTCTGCTTAAACAAAATTTTCCTATTGAAACTCTAGGAGGTCCTCCTCCACATAATGGTGATCCTGTGTTTGAATTAAAAAAATTGCGAGACACTTTGAAATATGCTTATCTTGATGAGAAGAAGATATATCCTATTATTATTAGTGCTAACCTTTCAGAAGATGATGAAGAAAGATTATTGAAAGTTCTAAGGAAGCACCGAGCTGCTATTGGATATACTCTTGATGATCTTAAGGGCATTAGTCCCACTCTATGTCAGCACAAGATTAATATGGAACCTGATGCTAAACCCGTTGTTGATCACCAACGTCGGTTAAATCCGATGATGAAAGAAGTGGTAAGAACGGAAATATTAAAACTTCTGGAAGCAGGTATAATCTATCCTATAACTGATAGTAGATGGGTGAGTCATGTCCATTGTGTCCCTAAGAAAGGAGGTATTACTGTTGTTCCTAATGATAAGA
The DNA here is from genome assembly GCF_002575655.3 of Aegilops tauschii subsp. strangulata. NCBI lineage: Eukaryota > Viridiplantae > Streptophyta > Magnoliopsida > Poales > Poaceae > Aegilops > Aegilops tauschii. Next base: position 154,784,514 of record NC_053036.3, read on the forward strand.
ATGAACTTATTCCACAAATAATTGTTACAGGCTATAGAATGGTAATTGATTTTAGAAAATTAAATAAAGCAACTAGAAAAGATCATTACCCTCTGCCTTTTAGTGATCAAATTCTAGAAAGATTATCTAAGAACACACATTTTTGCTTCCTTGATGGATATTCTGTTTTTTCACAAATACCTGTTTCTGAACCTGATCAAGAAAAGACCACTTTTACTTGTCCTTTTGGAACTTATGCTTATAGACGTATGCCTTTTGGTTTATGCAATGCACTTGCTACCTTTCAAAGATGTATGACCGCTATATTCTCTGACTTTTGTGAAAAGATTGTTGAGGTTTTCATGGATGACTTTTCTGTTTATGGGAAGTCATTTGATGATTGCTTAAGCAATCTTGATCGAGTTTTACAGAGATGTGAGCAAACAAATCTTGTCTTGAATTGGGAGAAGTGCCACTTTATGGTTAACGAAGGTATTGTTTTGGGCCATAAAATTTCGGAAAGAGGTATTGAGGTGGACAAAGCTAAGGTTGATGCAATTGAGAAAATGCCATGTCCTAAAGATATCAAAGGTATTCGTAGTTTTCTTGGTCATGTTGGTTTCTATAGGATATTTATCAAAGACTTTCCTAAATTTCTAGGCCTCTTACAAATCTTTTACAAAAAGATATTCATTTTGTTTTTGATGATGATTGTCTAGAAGCCTTCGAAACACTCAGGAAAGCCTTAATTTCTGCACCTATTGTTCAACCACCTGATTGGAACTTGCCTTTTGAAATTATGTGTGATGCTAGTGATTATGTTGTTGGTGTTGTTCTAGGACAAAGAGTTGATAAGAAACTGAATGTTATTCACTACGCAAGTAAAACTCTAGACAGTGCACAAAGAAATTATGCTGCTACTACTGAAAAAGAATTTCTAGCAGTGGTGTTTGCTTGTGATAAATTTCTAATAGTGGTGCACAAACAAAGAATTTTTTTGTTTTCCCTGCAACGATTCCCAACAGTGGCTCATGAGCCAGGTCTATGCGTAGATGATATGCACGAGTAGAACACAACGAGTTGTGGGCGGTGATAGTCATACTGCTTACCACCAATGTCATATTTTGATTCGGTGGTATTGTGGGATGAAGTGGCCCAGACCAACCTTTGATGTCCACGCACATGAGACCGGTTCCACCGACGGACATGCAACTAGTTTTGCATAAAGGTGGCTGGCGGGTGTCAGTTTCTCATAGTTTAGTTGAATCGAATTTGACTATGGCAGTCCTTGAAGAAGGTTAAAACAACAAACTTGATGAATCACCATTGTTGTTTTTGCGTAGGTAAGAACGGTTCCTGCTAGAAGCCCGTAGCAGCCACTTAAAACTTGCAACAACAAAGTAGAGGACGTCTAACTTGTTTTTGCAGGGCTTGTTGTGATGTGATATGGTCAAGATATGATGTGATATGTGTTGATGTGTGAGATGATCATGTTTTGTAATATCGACAACCGGCACGAGCCTTAGGGTTGTCTCTTCTTTATTGTATGAAGTGCAAACGCCATGTAATTGCTTTACTTTATCGCTACGCGTTAGCAATAGTTGGCGAGACGACCCTGACGGAATTATGGAGACCAAGGTGTCGAGCCGGTGACGATGGAGATCATGACGATGCTTTGGAGATGGAGATCAAAAGCACAAGATGATGATGGCCATATCATGTCACATATTTTTTGATTGCATGTGATGTTTATGTTTTATGCATCTGATTTTGCTTAGAACGACGGTAGCATTATAAGATGATCCCTTCACTAAATTTCAAGATAAAGGTGTTCTCCCTGAGTATGCACCGTTCCCAAAGTTCGTCGTTTCGAAGCACCACTTGATGATCGGGTGTGATAGTCTCTACATTCGCACACAACGGGTGTAAGAAAGTTTTGCACATGCAGAATACTTGCGTTAAACTTGACGAGCCTAGCATGTACAGACATGGTCTCGGAACACTGGAGACCGAAAGGTCGAACGTGAGTAATATAGTAGATATGATCAACAAAAAGATGTTCACCATTGATGACTACCCCATCTCACGTGATGATCGTACATGGGTTAGTTGATTTGGATCGCGTATCACTTAGATAACTTGAGGGATGTTTATTTAAGTGTGAGTTCATTAGTAATTTGATTAATTGAACTTGATTTATCATGAACTTAATCTTATAGTTTTGCATATCTATGTTGTAGATCAATGGCTCGAGCTACCGTTCCCCTGAATTTTAATGCGTTCCTAGAGAAAGCTAAGTTCAAAGATGATGGTAGCAACTACACGGACTGGGTCCGTAACTTGAGGATTATCCTCATTGCTGCACAGAAGAATTATGTCCTTGATACACCGCTAGATGACAGACCTGCTGCAGGAGTTGAAGCAGATGTTATGAACATTTGGCAAGCTCGATATGATGACTACTTAATAGTTTAGTGCGCCATGGTTTACAGCTTAGAACCGGGACTTCAAAAACGTTTTAAACGCTATGGAGCATAGGAGATGTTCCAAGAGATGAAATTGATATTTTAGACTCATGCCCGTGTCGAGAGGTATGAGACCTCTACTTTCCTACAAGATGGAGGAGAAAAGATGTAAGTGCGTCTAGTGCCACCCCTAGTTGGTTTAGGAGTATTGACGACAAACGTAGTTGAGGGACTAATGTGTTTGTGAGAATTACAGGATAACACAGGTAGAAGTCTCTCACTGATTCGGTTTACATACCAGAGATTACCCCTAAAAATGTATGAAGACACTGAAGACAATGGTGGTTCGTGAAGACATTCACGTTGAAGATAATGACCTATGAAGACCATCACTTGAAGACTATGGAGTGCGAAGACATAGTTTGTTTCGTAGTTTCCTCTTCTTTTTCATTGAGTCATAGGAACCACCGTACTGTTAAGTTGGGTCCAAGTGAACAAAGTCAGATGACTGAAGTGATGCTCAACCCAAATCCTATGTCTTCGAGCAAAGACAATGAGAGCAAATCTTATCCAGAGTTGGATGAGTCAGCTTTGCTTGTAGCCAAAGCCAAGCTGCCGCGTGTGTTTAAAATCTGACCGTTGGACACATGTCGGTTCCTTAGTGACCCAGGGTCATTTCGGACATATCATGTCGGGTTGCCTCCAGGCTATAAATAGCCCACCCCTACACCATAAATTGGTGGCTGCTCAGAGTTAGTGCATGACTTTTGTCGTTTGAGAGCAACCCACCTCCAAAGCCTTTGAGACAGAGATCCTTGCGAGGACAAAGCCCAAAACACCCAGAGCTAAAGAGTGTTAGGCATCACTGAAGTCTTTCTATCCACGTGACCTGAAGACTTGTTACCCTTGAGGATTGTGTATCCTCCAGCCGGTTAGGCATCACGTTCTGAAGATTCAAGAGTCATTATGGATCGCTAGTGAACGGAGTCTGTGAAGGTTTGGAAGTCTACCTTGAAGATACCAGAGTAATTGGGCGAGGACGGGGTGTCCTTAGCTCAAGGGGAATAAGGTGAAGACATAGTCTTCTAAGTTGAATCTCAGCCTCCCTAACTAAACGTACAGTTGTCACAGCAACTGGAACTGGTCTACCAAATCCTTGTCTTCACCAAGCTACTGGTTCTATCTCCTACCTTCTTACATTCAGTTTGTCTTCGTGAAGTCAATGCTTGCTTGCCTGATCTGTTTGACTTCACTGTGCGAAGACTATTATCTGTTTGGATTCATACTATCTTCCATTCCGATCCATTCTACCTAGCTGATATTAGTCTTCGTGCTTTCACTATATTGCTTACTTGACTATGGCCTGTCTAGTGTAGTTTATCTTCCGCTGCAAATCATATAGGCTCATATTGATTGTTTGTCTTCAAAGACCTCGTGTTTAAAGACTTTCATAAAAATTGCCTATTCACCCCCTCTAGTCGATAACTAGCACTTTCAATTGTTATCAGAGCAAGGTGCTCCCTTGTTGTGTGTGATTCGGTTTAACCACCTGGAGTTTTAGCTATGTCAACAACAGGGATAATCAAGGTCTCCGCTGCGTACCTAGTCTTCGATGGCACTGATTACCCCTACTGGAAGAATAAGATGCGCATGCATCTTGAAGCCATTGACATTGACCTCTGGTATGTCGTCAAGACACGCGTTCCCAAGGTCGGTGAAGATGTCACCGCTGCTGATGTCAAGAGGTTCGCGCAACTCGACACAACCGCCAAGAACATCATCTGTGGTCATCTGACCAAAGGACAGTATGGCCGTGTGAGTGCACTAGAAACTGCGAAGCTAGTCTGGGACTTGCTGTCCAATGTCAACGAAGGCGTCTCAACCCAGAGAGACTCAAGGATTGATGTTCTTCGCAACCTCTTCAACCGCTTCAAGAGAAACGAAAATGAGAACGTCCAGCTCACGTTTGATCGCCTCACTGATATCACAAATGAGCTCCGCGCTCTTGGCGCCACTGAGATCATCAAGCATGAAATTATGAAGAAGCTTCTGCGATCACTTGACAGCTCCTTTGACATTTTGGACCCGATGATACAAGAACGTCCTTACTTTAGAGAACTCGATCCGTCTGATATACTTGAGAGGCTCAACACACATGAGTTCCAGCTATCTAAGAAGAGAGACATCTATGGCCCCAACTATGTCCGATCCCGTGCTTTGAATGCAAAGGCCATTTCCTCATTTGAAGAAGAATCTGACAGTAGTTCTGATGATCCCGAAGACATTGGCAAAGAGCTAGCAATGCTTGTGAAGAAGTTCCAAAAGTTCTCCAAGAAGAATCGCTTCGAAAAGTCTTCAAAATCCAGCTCAAGAAATGATGAGGCTTCCTGTCGTGGCTACAAGAAGAAAACATGCCACAAGTGCAAGAAGCCTGGCCACTACATATCTGAGTGTCCTCAATGGGACAAGGAATCTAAGAAGAAGAAGAGCAAGGAATATGATTCCGATGACAAGAAGAAGAAGAAATCCTCAAAGTCTTCGTCACACAAGAAGAGCTCAACTGGCAAGGCTCGTGCGTTCATTGGCAAGGAGATAGATTCAGATGAGGAGTCTTCTTCTGAGGAGGCAGAGGCGGAATCTGAGGAGGAGTCTGATTCAGGTGTCGCAAGCCTGGCTCTAGCTTCGGCATTCGTCGCCAAGTCCATCTTCAACACTGAAGACAATGGTCACGTCGCCGACGCTGAAGCCGATGACGAGGACGACTCTGCTCCGACCTACTGCTTCATGGTAGGTGGTGCCAAGGTAAACTCACGCGATGCTTACTTTCAAACCTCCAGTGAAGATGACTCTGAATGTGAATCCAAACCTAGCTATTAGACTCTTGCTAAAATTTCAATTGAACAACAAACTGCTATGGAACACATTCAAAAGTTGCTAGACAAAAGCGATGACCTGTTGGATGAGGAAATGAATCGAACTCAATCCTTAATCGAAGACATCAAAAATCTTCGTATTAAGTACGAGGAACTTTAAAGTCGTCATGAAACCCTCTCAGCCACTCATGAGAAGTTTTCCTATGATTATCTTCAAAGGAAGCAAGATCTAGAGAAACTGAGAGCCTCTGATGAAGATCTTCAAAAGGAGAACGATTCACTTCTTGCTTAACAGATCAGTTCCGCTCAGGAAGATTTTGTACCACCATGTTTAAAATGTCTTGAGCGTGATGATGCTATCTCTATTGCTGAATGTTCAACTGCCTCTAATGTTGCAATATCTTCAAATGTTGATGTGGTAACTAACCCCTCTTCTGAGGATACAACTACTATTGCTGATGAGAATGCTAGGTTGAAGACATTGCTTGAATCAGGCATGTACAAAAACCGAAACCCTAGGAAAGAGACACTATGCGATGTCCTCAAGAAATAGGTTTTGAACCGAAACCCTAGGAAAGAGGGTGTTGGTTTCGAGAGGAAAATGAATGTTGATGGTTCCTACTGGAAGCCTGAACAATACCCCAAAACCACATGGGTTGCTGCAGAGGATCCTTCAGTGGACCCATCCACCTTATCTGCTTCACTTGCACTAACCCCATTATCATTGATGAATCCTTTGACGCCAACTATAAGCTGTTTAAGAATCAGAATGGTGAAGTGTTTGCCAGGTTTATTGGTACTAACTACAGGAATGGGCCACCATTGAAGAAGATCTGGGTGCCAAAAAGTTGTCTTGAGAAGCTTCCCGTGAATCTCATCATGACACCACGTGGCAAGAAGGCAAACCCCAGAACAAAGGCTTCACGTGGCCCAAAGGCTTCATACAGACAGGGGCCCTCACAAGGTCACCCTAATGCCAATGTTTTGCAGGGAAACTATCATCAGACTCATGAATATGAGCGTGTTTCTTCTAACCGATATGTTCATAAATCAAAGAACTTTTCATCATATTCATATGAGTATTATTCACCTCCTACAAAACTATTTGCTAGGACTCCAAAGCCGAAGTTCTCAGATGCTGCACTTAGACTCATTTCTTCTAAGCCACCCCTTAAGATGTGGGTGGTTAAGAAGAATTAACTTCTCTTGCAGGGAAGGGTCTCCAGGCGGAAATCAAAGACTTGTGACGCCAATGCTGGGGACCTAAAACATCTTGTGGGACGCAAGATAAAGTGCCAGAATGGTCTTACCATTTATTTTGTCCCAGGGTTTCTTGACGAGCATCCTATCTTACCAAACAAGAACCTTAACTTTGATAGTATGCTTGTTCGCTATATGTTTGTGCTTCACAATACTCTTGGTGAAGCCTATCCCGCTAACTGCACTGTAGGGTACGACTTCGAAAGCTACTGAGTGGATAATGGATAGTGGATGCACTAACCACATGACTGGTGATCGAAGTCTTCTCATGGATTCAACCCTACATCCGTATACTAAAAGTCACATCACATTCGCTGACATTGGTAAAAGCAAGGTATTGGGCCTAGGTAGAGTTGCAATCTCAAAGGATCAGCACATGGATAAAGTGATGCTTGTTGAATCCCTTGGAATCAACTTAATGTATGTCTCAATGCTTTGTGATCTAAACAAGATTGTGATATTTGGAAAATATCATTGCCTTGTGCTTATGGAATCTGACAAATCTCTAGTCTTCGAAGGGTATCGAAGAGACGATCTGTATATCGTAGATTTCTCCGCAGGACCACAGCTTGACGTATGTCTTCTAGCAAAAGCTTTAGAGTGTTGGCTCTAGCATCGAAGGCTAGGACATGCGGGCATGGGGAACTTGCACACTCTCGTGAAGAAGAAGCATATCGTTGGCATCGAGGGCATCAAGTTCAAGAAGGATCATCTATGTGGTGCTTGTGAAGCCGGTAAGACGACTAGGGCCAAGCATCCCTCAAAGACAATCACGACTACATCACACCCTTTCGAGCTGCTACACATGGACTTATTTGGCCCTACTCATTACTCTACCCTTACTACCACTTCACATCTCTATGGCTTCGTTATCGTTGATGATTACTCGAGATATACCTAGCTGCACATAATTCTCTATAAGACGTAAGTGTCGGATGTCTTAGATGCTTCGCCAATCGTGCCATGACCAATTATGGCATCAAAATCAAGCACATCAGGAGTGACAACGGCATAGAATTGAAGAACACCAGCCTCGACACTTATGTTGATACATTGGGTGTCACACATGAGTTCGCAGCACCATACACACCTCAGCAGAACGGCATCGTGGAGCGCAAGAACAGAACCCTCATTGAGATGGCATGTACGATGCTTGATGAGTACAAGACTCCAAGGAAGTTCTGGCCTAAAGCCATTGATACTGCTTGCCACATCATCAACAGAGTTTGTCTTCATAAGTTCTTCAAGAAGACATCCTATGAACTTCTGACTAGTAAGAAGCCAATTTTAGCTATTTCAAGGTCTTTGGTGTTAGGTGCTGGATCAAGGACCCGCATCACACTTCAAAATTTGCACCGAAAGCACATGAAGGTTTTATGCTTGGTTACGGAAAGGATCCGCACACCTATAGAGTCTTCAACCTCTTTCACTACAAAGTGGTTGAAACTGTAGATGTGCGGTTTGATGAGACTAATGGCTCGCAAAGAGAGCACCTGCCAAATGTGCTAGATGAAGCTACACCAAGTGAACCTATCAAGCAAATGGGTCCTTGTCGGTGCAACAAAGCAGGGGTCTGTTGCCCAACTGTGCACAGGCACAAGATCAAGATTGAAGCACCAGGACAAGTCAAGAGGTCGAAAGAGCCAAGAGACTTGAAGAACCAACATGCACCTCACAGAGACCAAGATCGAGCCAAAGGAGCAAGATATCGGCAAGAGAAGGGCCTCCCTTACCGGGAGGCGAGCCCGGTAAGGGGCGAGGCCACCACCGGAAGCAACCAAGACTCCCCGGCAGAGCCTGTCGGGGCTCACGGGGGCTGAACGACCCTGCCAACCACTCAAGCATGACCCACTTCGTCAATCAGTGCGGTGTCAAGCCGCAAGATGATAAAGTGGCGGCCATTCGCCACATGGCAGCCATCTCCTATAGAAGAAACTACAGGTGACACCCGTCCTGCAACGTGTCAAGGGAACAGGCGTGGAGCTAGCAAAATAGCCTGGCAGGCCTTGCCGGGCAACAAGTGATGTGACACCAAGCGGTGCATTTAATGCACCCTGTCAGCCTGCAGAGTTAGATATGATAGCACTGTTTGCTATCATATCAATGGATAATGACCACTTTGCCACTGTGGTGACCCCTTGATCTATAAAAGGAGGCCCATGGCACTCGTATGAGGGGTTAGAGGGTTGGAAAGTTGACAAGCCCAAGCCACTATATGCGCGTAGTCGCTGCGGTCCCGAGGCAAACCCTGCCGGGCAAGTGTACTACGCACCACCACATCATTCCACCAACAATCCACCAAAGCCGGAGTAGGGTCTTACGCCTCGCGGCGGACCGAACCTGGGTAAATTGCTCGTGTGCTTTCTGCCGTGCTGCCGTGCGCTGATCTGCTCTTTGTGCAACGCGACGTCCCCCCGCTGAACCAGCAAGGGGCCACCCGGTCCCATAGGTGGCCACGGATATCCCGCGACATCTTTGGCGCGCCATGTAGGGGGCTCGCTTGCGCGAACCTGAAAGCGTGCGCAGCGTGTCATCTTCATCTTCGACGACGCCATTGACCATGGCGCCCAAGAAGAAGAAGTCTGACCCTTCAGCCCAGCCATCCACCTCGAAGGCTACGCCGCCCACAGCCTCTAACGCCGCGGGGGATGCGGAGACGAGCGAGGATGTGACCGCTGCTGGGTGTGTGGTTGGAGCAGGTGGCGCCATCACCACTCCCCCCGCGGCCGACACAGGGTCTGGAGATGTCGGAGTAGAACAACATCAGCAGTGTCTCGATGGTCATGCTCTGCAAGGTGTGGACGAGAGGGTCACTCCGCTCGCACACCCTCCCCCCACTAGCGGGCGCAGCCACAACAACGGCGCTCGGTCCAGGGTGAGCCATCGCCCTTCGGCCACCCCTGCCATGGGGGCGGTCACGGCGCATATGCCTCCTCCCGGGCGAGCCGACCCGACCGCTGCGGCCGACGCAGCTGCAAACCCTCGAGCACCATCGACGCGCGACCCCGCTGCCCAGGTGGTCATCCCACAGCAGTGGGGGCACACCACCACCGTCGTTGCCGACACGGGCACCGTCAGGAGCCAGGCGACGGTGCGGTCGACGTGATCAACATCTATGCCAAGCACAGCCACGGAGGCTATGGCGCGAGCTCAGCTACTACTGAGGTTTCCACCGGCAGCTGAGTAGATGGATGAGTGGCGCGCTACCATCTAGAGCCTGCTTGGTTTCGCCGAGGCTGGGGTCTCGCGACGAGCTGGCCCGCCACGACCTCCCCAAGCGACAGCAACCGCCCACACTGCTGGCCGAACGGAGGGGACCGTCCTGATAGTTCAGTCCCCACCACGGCGGCCGACGCGGGCGCCGCAGAATCAAGACCCCGACGATGTCTCGATGGCCTCTTCCGACCCTCGAGCACGTCCAGGCCAACATCAAGCCACGGAGGTTAGGCGGCGGAGAGACGTGCGCGTCGTCATGGAGCGATGCCACGACGACCTCCGCCAGACCTACAGGTGCGGCGGCCTCAACGTCGACAAGTCTGTGCTCGGTGTTGGCGGGTGCCTACCTTTCGAGGTCGGCTACCCTGCCTTTACACTAGAGCTGCGGCAAATCCATTGGCCGTCCATTCGCATGTTCAAGCCAGAGATACCTGAGAAATATGACGGGAGGCTGAGCCCGGCGGAGTTCCTGAGCATCTACACCATCGCTGTTTAGGTTGTCGGGGGAAGAGATGAGAAGGTGTTCGCCAACTACTTCCCTTTGGCCCTCAAGTCCAATGTGAGGTCTTGGCTGATGCACCTGCCAGGGAACTCTATTTCGTCATGGGAAGATCTGTGCCACGAGTTCATCGGTGCCTTCACCGGTGGCCACCAAGAGCCTTGCAGACCTAGCAACCTGCAGCTTCTCCAATAGAAGGAAGGAGAAACCCTCTGTAAGTATTTATAGAGATTCAGTAAAGTTCATAGAAATATTCCAAATATCCTTCCGGCAGCTGTTATAGCAGCCTTCCAGTCCAATGTGCGCAACCGTCGCATTCGTTCCAAGATGAATGTGCGGTTGCCCAAGACTGTGAAGGAGCTATACACACTGGTGGATAAGTGTGCTCAGACGGAGGAAGGAAGGAAGTTGCCCGGAGAGGAGGATTACATCAATGTTGATTCAGAGGATGAAGATGAGTCAATCAGTCAGTGAAAGGGCAAGAAGTGAAATAAGAAGCCAAGAGATAAGGCAGTGATAACTATAGAAGGTTCCGGCACACCTAGTACCGGCAAGAAAGCCAAGGCTGAGGCCCCCGGCAAGGAAGCTGCCACGTGCACTGCCTGCCGGGAAGCTGCTGCCGCGGAAAAAGTTGGGAAAGGTGATGGGTTGTACTGCAAGATCCACCGGACCAAAGGCCACGACCTTCAGGAGTGTTACCAGGTTGAGCATCTCATCAAGAGACATAGGGCAGACTATGATAAGTGTGACAAGGAGAAAGGTCAGAATGCTGCTGGCAGTAAGGGCCGAGGTAGTGAAGCAAATCGCCCCGGGAAACCCTTTCGGAACCAAGGAAAACCCACCAGGGGCCAAGAGATGGAAATCTGTAATGATGTGAATGATGACGGGAATGAAGAGGAAACCAGTGAGCAGGAATTTTAGAAGGCCACTGACGCCATGTGCATTGATGGAGGTGCATCTTTCCACACCTCTCATCGCCAACTCAAGCGATGGGCACGGGAGGTCAATGCTATGGAACCAGCGCCAGAGGCCCGCAAGCCACTGAAGTGGTCCTCCATGCCCATCATCTTTGATGAGGAGGATCACCCTGGCCGCACCACTGCGGTAGGGTGTTTGCCATTGTTGGTATCACCAACAATTCGCAACCTCAAGGTCACAAAGATGTTAGTGGATGGTAGGGCCGGGTTGAATCTGATTTCCCCGACAGTCATCAACAAGCTTCAGATAGGAAAAGAAGAGCTAGAGGTTACCGGCACGTTTCAAGGAGTCAATCTCGGCAGAAGCCGTCTTAAGGGAAAGATTACGTTGCCGGTGACGTTTGGGGGAGAACTGAACTATCAAACTGAGAACATTGTGTTTGATGTGGTTGATCTCCCCCCTTCCGTACAATGGGATTATGGGATGCCCGGCCCTGGCTAAGTTCATGGCAGCATCCCACTATGCTTATAACACTTTGAAGATGCCTGGGCCGCTGGGAGTCATCACTATCCCATCAGATGAGAAGGATGCAATTATCTATGTGGACAAGATGTACCGGGATGTGGTCGCGGCAGAGGCTGCGGCAGCAGCAGCTCCCGCCAAGGAAAGCAAAGGAAAGAAGAGGGATTGTAGGACCTCCGGCAAGGAGTCCGGGAAGCGTGCCCCCTCCGAGTGCACTACACCCGTTGACGACGTGCCGGAGTGTTCCAACAGCAATAGATCCAAGGTTGCTGCCCCCAAGTGAAGAAGGTCCCGGCAGGGCTGGCTCACGTTGATGGTACTTTCACTACCAACGCCACCCTTGATGACAAATAGGAAAGCGTGCTCGTTGCTTTCCTGTGGGCGAATATCGATGTGTTTTCCTGGCAACCATCTGATATTCCGGTGTTCCCAGGGAGGTAATCGAGCACCACCTTGTTGTCTGCCCACATGCCCGACCCATCAAGCAAAAAGTCCAGAAGCATGCCTTGGAGCAGCAGCAATTCATTTCTGAGGAAATCAAGAAGCTAGAGGCAGCTGGTTTAGTCAGAGGAGTACTGCACCCTATGTGGTTGGGAAACCCAGTGGTAGTCCGGAAGGCGAATGGGAAATGGAGGCTTTGCATTGATTTCACAGGTCTCAACAAGGCTTGCCCGGAGGACCCATTTCCCTTGCCGTGCATCGACCAGATTGTGGATTCCACTTTAGGTTGTGATTTGCTCTCCTTTCTGGATGCATACTACGGATATCACTAGATCTTCATGTCCAAAGAGGATGAGGAGAAGACATCATTCATCACTCCATGTGGTACGTACTATTTTGTCCGCATGCCTTTCGGATTAAAGAGTGCCCGGTCCACTTTTGCAAGAGCAGTCCAGATTGGTTTTGAAACACAGTTGCACAGAAACATAGAAGTTTATATGGATGCCATTGTGGTCAAAACCAAGGATAAGGCCACCGTTATCCAGGATTTGGAGGAGACATTTGCTAATTTGCGCAAGATCAACTTGAAGCTTAACCCGGAGAAGTGTGTGTTTGGTGTTCCCTCCGGCAAGCTACTTGGATTCTTTGTGTCCCATCGGGGGATCGAAGCCAACCCCGACAAGATCAAGGCCATTGAGCAAATCCAAGTGCCAAGGACAGTCAAGGATGTAAGGCGCTTGACGGGATGCCTTGCCACGCTAAGCAGATTCATTTCCAAGTCTACCTAGCGTGCCCTGCCGTTTGTCAAAATTTTGAAGAAAGTAGGGCCTATGAAGTGGACCCCGGAAGCAGATGCAGCTTTGTAGGAGTTGAAGGTCTACCTATCGTCTGTGCCTACCTTGGTTGCCCCCAAACCCCAAGAGCCATTATTGCTTTACTTGGCGGCAACCAACCAAGTGGTCAGTGCGGCCTTGGTAGCACAGCGAGAAGTGGACGAAGCAGAAAGTGGCCAGATCGCGACAGAGTCAAAAGAGGATTAGAACAGCAGTGAACACGGCAACGAGAGCAACCCCAAGGACGCGGCAAGGAAGAAAGTGGTGCAGGGCCCAGTATACTTCGTCAGCTCCTTGTTACAAGGGGCTAGATCAAGGTACACTGGTGTACAAAAGTTGATCTTTGGCCTCATCATGGCCTCAAGGAAACTACGCCACTACTTCCAAGCCCATGAGATCACGGTTGTCACCCGTTTTCCGTTGCAAAGGATACTCCCAAACCCTGAGGCCATCGGCAGAATAGTGGAGTGGGCTTTGGAGTTATCCAGCTTTGGTTTGAAGTTTGAGAGCACATCAACTATTCAGAGCAGGGAACTAGGAGAGTTTATTGCAGAATTGACGCCAACCCCAGATGAGGAACTGACAGAAACAGCTCTCCCCGACAAGGAATCACCCCAAGAATGGATTATGTATTTTGATGGTGTTTTTTCCCTACAAGGTGCAGGGACTGGCGTGCTTCTTGTTGCCCCCTACGGGGAGCATTTGAAGTACGTCGTCCAGATGCACTTTGCCCGGGAAGAAGCCACCAACAATACAGCTGAGTATGAAGGGCTCCTTGCCGGGCTCAGGATTGCAGCAGAATTGGGAATCAAGAAGTTGATCTTTCGAGGAGATTCACAGCTTGTGGTGAGACAAGTCAACAAGGATTATCAAAGTCCATTGATGGAAGCATATGTCGAGGAAGTGAGGAGATTAGAGGAGCACTTGATGGGTTACAAACAGAGCATGTACCCCGTGCGGAAAACAACATAGCTGATCACCTGTGAAAGTGTGCTGCGCAGAAGCTTCCTGTGGAACCAAGAACTTTTGTTCTCCATCTCTCCCAGGCCTCTGTATCACCTGCCACAATGGCCTAGAAAAGGAGAAAGTTGGAATACGGTAAGCCTCTCCTGATCGAGCCATCCGCTCCCGGCAGGGACCCTGCCGGAAACAACTCCTCACAGCCTGCCGGACCACCCCCTCCAGCCGGGCCTATGGACCCCGCGGACGAGGCTGGTGCTCCTGCAACAAAGGAGGTGCCGCTAGTCCTCGTTGCTGAGCCCCAGGCTGCAACTTGGGCAAGGCACATCGTCCGCTTCCTCGAAACTGGAGAACTTCCCGGTGACCAAGATGAAGCTGAGAAAGTAGCCCGGAGGGCCAGTATGTATCATTTTGTCAATGACACTCTGTACAGAAGAAGGCCCAACGGCGTGAAATTGAAGTGTGTCTGCCGGGAAGATGAAAAGGAACTGCTGGCTGAGATTCACAAAGGATTGTGCGGCTTACACATTGGATCAAGGGCATTGGTTGGGAAAACATTCCGGAAAGGATTCTATTGGCCCACAGCCCTCCAAGATGTAGTTGAGCTCGTCACGACATGTGAAGCCTGCCATTTCCATTCCAAGCACTGGTGTGCGTTGGTCCTAAACAAATGGTTTAAAACCTCTTTCCACGACGTCATTTGGAATCGTTGCCAAGTGAGTGTGGGCGATAGGGGGTCCTTCCCACACGACCCAGAAACCGTCGGGGATAGGGCCCCTACAGTACTCCTACTCATTTCTGCTCGCATTGCCATCACAGTCAGTATTCTGTGGTGCTACGTTTACGATGCGCGGCCCATCACAAACGGTTCACTATTATAGAACATGTATGATGCGCTGCCCATCACAAACGGTTCACCGTTAACAAGATTAGCTAATCTTCGTACGAGTGTCAGACAGGATTACGAAACGTCGGACCGTCGTAACATCGTCGTACACGACAATGATCGCACACGCTATTCTGTGGTGCAACATTTACGATGCATACTTCATCAGAAACAGTTCATGGTTGCGAATCGTGTACGATAAGGCAACTAACACAAACATTTAGTTTGCCCGCACCGTTTGTGATATTGTCTGACATCGCACACGCTTTGCAAATGGCAACTGTGTGCATGCTTGCACACGTTTCCTCTCTGTTAACCGTCTCGGGTTATGGTGCATATCGCAAACATTTGTGTTTTACCAACCATGTGTGTCGTAACAACTAGAGAGAGAGAGTAATTTTACCGTAATTTAATTGCTGCTTTTCCAAATTGTACCCGATTTGAATTTGAATTTGAATGTGTGCTACAGCTTTATTCGTATCCATCAGGTTCAAACAACCAATGCATTATTCGATTCATAGGTACATAGGTTCAAGAATTACATAAGAAACAAATAAAGAATGATGAACCACAGTTGTGTACTTGTACTATTAAAGACAGTAAAGAAAGAGGCGAAATATATTCTTATTGCTGAACAAGGTGAAGAGGAATTCCCATATTGTGCCCTCCTCCATGCAGAAGGCACGCACGGCTCTAGTCCAATCGCTTGTGATGGCCTACCGCCCATCCTTCACGGTCTTCATGAAAACATCTAGATAATCATCGTGTTCTGGTAGAAATACTTTAACCTTTGCATGCCCACCAATCATGTAGTTTGAGATGTAATCTTGAGTAAACTGCTTTGGCAACCACTGCAAAGGAAAAAGATTCAGACATTGTCATCTAACACAACTCATTATGGGCAGTAAAAAGAAGGCTGCAGAGTTCTTACTTACCATCCTGCAGTTCGCTGTTGTCTTGGATAAAGTGTAAACAAATAGTTTAATTGCCATCTTTGGACCCATTTTACTAATAATCTTTATCAGCTTCCTCACTTGATGCTGGTTCATCGATATCTCGTTGCCCCATATGCGAAAGGGTCGAAACGCGGATCTTTACCAATGACATATGTACCTAAAAGCACCAAGTTAATATTAGAAGCTAAACAACAATTGCATAATAATGTAGTACAACACTGTTTTATAATATGTCTATATACATCCGTATGTGGTAGTCCATTTGAAATATTTAAAAAGAGAAATATTTAGGAACGGAGGGAATATATTATAACATCCAATATACTCATATATTTGATGAATTAACATCTGATATTATGGGCCGGAAGGAGTTTAGTTCATTCTTACAAATTATCGGCTGATTAACTGCTGTTGTATCCATGGGTTACAGTTAGTTTGAGCTAGTTCGGGCTCAAATAGCCCTAAAGTATATCTAAACATGAGGGCTAGTTTGAGCTAGTTGCATCTATAACCCACCCAAAAAAACTATCCAACCCAAGAGGTGCTAATTGGAGCTAGTTCTCCTAGTGCATTTATTGTCAATCTAACCCTGCCATCCAAACAACTCTTTAGATGGAGTTAGTTCAGGGTTAGTAATGAGCTAGAAACTAACTCTAACCTCTAGCTAAGTTGAGTATCCAAACAGGGTTGTGTTGTTGTTGTTGTTGCTGCTGCTCTTCTACGTATATCTAGACATCATTAGAACATTAATGTAACAGACACGAAGTACAGTGCATGTTGCTATGTAGCCTCGGATATATTACATATGGCCCTAGTTAACCTAACGAAGAATGGGTTGCAAATATATTCAGTTAAAAGTCTGATTCACCGATTAGTCCCTTATCTGCCGCCGGCCTATATGGTACCAGCTACCGATGTCCTAAACAGTGAGCAGATATAAGCCATGGGATGAAACTAACCTCGATGGAAAACAGCAGTCGTTCCCAAAATTGTCCTATGTAGGTACATCGAGAAGCATGTTAAGCACAACAGGCTAAACATCAACCAAAATTATACATGGCAGACAAAGTAATTTCCAAAAGATAGCTTTAGTGTGCAGGTTTAAGCACGCTAGTAAAGCAAAACAAGTGGAAAGGTGTGCTAACTGCAACAGGCCTAACATTTAACAACAAGCAAACATAGTCATTCAAACTGGTATTGTGCCGGTCTAAGTACACTGGTTATGGTTAAATAAAAATGGAAAGGCGTGTTAACTACAAGATGCAGCAACCAAATGTAGTCATTCATAGTGGTATTGTTGAAACTGGTACTGATGAAATTGAACTGCATAGTTCATACTTGCACATATAGAACATCACGTTGTGAATAACTGGAATAAACAAGGCATACTACAAACAACCAAAGATAGCATTTGAAACTGAACATATGCTAACTACAAACAACCGAACAATCAAAAAACTTTAAAAGAGGCATATGCTAGCTATAACAGGCTTAACATCAAGCAAATATATGCATTCCTATTGGTATGTTTAAAACTGGATTGATGAAATGTATTGCACAGTAAATAATTGCACATATAGAGCATCACATTGTGAACAACTGAAATAAACAAATCATGGGTTCCCTCAGTTGTCACAGATGGGTTCGTTCCCGTGGGAGGAGCACGGACCCTTTATGCACTCCATGTTGTTGCAGATGGGCTCCTTCCCCTTGGAAGAGCACGGGTGTAGGGTGCCCTCCCTGATGTCACAGACGGGCTATTTCCCCTTGGAAGAGCAGATGGGCTCTTTCCCCTTGGAAGAGCCGGAGAGGGTGCCCTCCTCGTGGTCCCCGTCGATGAGGTCTGACTTGGAAGCTGTGGATCCGAAGCAAGCGTCGCAGAACATGTCCTTCAGCAATGACAAAAGGGGCTCGATGGCGATGTAGAATGGCAAATTCTTGACAGCGAGCCACAGGAGATCAGCGGCGGGGCCATGGAGGAGATCGACGGCGGTTGAACCCGAGGGGTTGGGGGTGGGCCACTTAACCTGTGACACAGCCCGCCTCAGGACCTCGCTGTCGATGACCTCGGTGTCGTAGCCGGCAGCCGAGACATGCCTGCATACTCTAGCCCGCTGCTTGAGTGCCTGCCGCCAGTAATGGTCGTCAGCTTCCTCGGCGACGTTGGGCGAAGAGACCGCTATACACCTCTTTTCGGCCAGTCGCTCCTCGAGCTCCATGAGGAGCGTAACCGGGCTTAGGCTGCGATGCTCTGGAGTGGGGGATGGGGATGGGGATGGGGATCTGTGGGAAAGGGGGTGTTTGGCAGGCGTCATCTAAGAAACTCAGGGCGGCCTAGGTATGGAGATCGGTGGGTAAGCTGCACGGGCAAACCGGCAGATGTTGACAATGGAGGCCTTGTGGCGGTGGCGGCGGCGGGGACCTTGCTAGGGTTTCGAGCGAGGGAGAGTGTGTGTGTGTGTGTGTGTGTGCGTGCATGCCCGAGGAGGTTTTGGTGTGTGTGTGTGTATGGAGGGGGCGGGGTGCTTGAGGAACTGACGCGGGTACTTAAAATTTTACTACGCGGGAGTCAAACGCGGGAGTGAAATGCCGGACTATTGGAAATTTTGATGATAGTGCATCACACACGTTCCGGAGATAACAACCGTGTGTTATGAAACAGAAAAACCCTCGAGGCGGGCAGATATTTTCTAGGGATGCAGGCGGGATTGGGAACATGAAATATCGCACACGGTCCGGAGATAACAACCGTGTGTTATGAAACAGAAAAACCCTCGAGGCGGGTAGATATTTTCTAGGGATGCAGGCGGGATTGGGAACAAGAACATCGCACACGGTCCGGAGATAACAACCGTGTGTTATGAAACAGAAACACCCTCGAGGCTGGCAGATATTTTTGAGAGGGGGAGCCTCGTGAAGCCCAATGTACTGTGCGGATGTGTGCGTGACAGGTTAGTTTGAGTGAACCATGTCTGTTGCGTCATCCGACTTGTCTAATGTTCATAAATTTGGCGAAAAATGATGCGGGAGAGGGTCAGAACACGAACACACTTGTATGTGGACAAAATTTTTGTATCAGAAGGGTGGTTTGATTTTCAAATACCAAATGCAACTTCGATGTGGCACCTCTCTCGCAAAGCGCACGGTATTGCTTGCCCTCACCCCCCCTCATGTCGGCACGAAGGGAATCCTAAGCTATGAATGCATGCCCCTCGCCCCAACCGAGGTTCACCTAGCAATGTACGAAGTAGCTAGCAGCCCCATCCTCCCTCGTGTCGGCACAAAGGGAATCCTAAGCTATGAATGTATGCCCCCTCCCCAACCGAGGTTCATTCATCTAGCAAAGTGCGAAGTAGCTAGCAGCCCCCCCTCCCTCGTGTCGGCACGAAGGGAATCCTAAGCTATGAATGCATGCCCCCCAACCGAGGTTCACCCTAGCAAAGTGCGAAGTAGCTAGCAGCCCCCTCCCTCTCGTCGGCACGAAGGGAATCGTAAACTAATGAATGCATGCCCCCCAACCGAGGTTCACCCTAGCAAACTGCGAAGTAGCTAGCAGCCCCCCTCCCTCGTGTCGGCAGGAAGGGAATCGTAAGCTATGAATGCATCCCCCAACCAAGGTTCACCTAGCAAAGTGTGAAGTAGCTAGCAGCCCCCCTCCCTCGTGTCGGCACGAAGGGATTCCTAAGCTATGAGTGCATGCCCCCCAACCGGGGTTCACCTAGGAAAGTGCGAAGTAGCTAGCAGCCCCCCTCCCTCGTGTCGGCACGAAGGGAATCCTAAGCTATGAATGCATGCCCCCCAACCGAGGTTCACCCTAGCAAAGTGCGAAGTAGCTAGCAGCCACCCCTCCCTCGTGTCGGCATGTAGGGTATCGAGGTTCACCTAGCAAAGTGCGAAGTAGCTAGCATCACACCACCCCCCTCGTGTCGCCACGAAGGGAATCCTAAGCTATGAATGCATGCCCCCCCAACCGAGGTTCACCTAGCAAAGTACAAAGTAGCAACCCCCCCCCCCACACACTCTCAGCCGACACGAGGGTGATATATGTACAACCCAAAAGAATCCTCATCGAAGGTGAAATTAATTAACCTCTCCCGATGTAGGCCAATGTGATGCATGCATGCATCGACGATGGCCTCGTGGGCCCACAGATGGAAGCGTCACACGCGAGTGTCCTAGCTAGGATATGCATGTGGCCCAAAAAGGTGTTGTGTGATGTTTGAATTACCAATTTCACAATTTTGATGTGGCACGTGCCTCGGTAACCAAACAGTCCCGACACTGAGTGAGGTGTACTTGTTCACTTACGCGTACGTATAGTATATATGCTAGTCCCCTCCCACCTCTTCGACGCGTACTATATACAACCATAACACAAACAAAAAAGATTCTACCTTGCTGGTCAAATTAACCTCACTGCCGGCTATTCGTCAAAGTGATGGATGACGACCTCGCGGGCCCACAGAAAGCGTCACAGACGAGTATCGAGTTTCGTGTAGGACAACGATCGGCTGCACGTGGCCAAAACATTTATGTATGAAAGGGTTCTGTAATGTTTTAAATAACGATTTCACGACTCTGATGTGGCACCGGCCTGCCTAACAAAACGGCCAACCCACACGGTGGCTCACAACTCGTAGTGTACCGCGAGCCACCCGCCACCCCCAGACGCACACACCCACACACACACCGCGAATCCACCGCAACTACAATGCATGTTAAATTAATTATCCCGCGGTGAACATACATGTTAACAAAGGAGGGACGTTTTAATTTCAAAAAGATCACAGAGATCATTAAGACGTTTTAGTACATTGGTTGATTGATTTTCTACGGGTATAATGTGCAAAAATCAAATTTGAGCTACATGCACACGTGACAGTGCACCTAAATGGATTGCAAAAACACATGTGTCTCACTGGGTGCATGTTTTCTCCCCGTGCAACAAATTTCAAACATTGAGAATCTTGATTTTTAAATTCTAGTACATCCAAAACTTATTTGAAGTTCATGAGACTTATTGTGTTGTCATATGGACACCAATACAAAGTGGCATTGTACATTTTTTTTCAAATTTGAGACTAGTTTTGATGTAATCTTTATCTAATTACAGACGGGAGATTATTAATAATTAGGAACCAATATCCCAAACGAATTATTTATTCGAACCGTGAGTGTTAGACCAAGAATGGATATGTGCTGCCACAGCGCGACCCGTGTGGCGTGCGAGCAGGCATGAGTTAACGGGACGCATGCGAGCAGTCCGCCGCATAGGCAGATGGGGAGGCGTGCATGCAGGTGTGTGAATTGACGGAGGCGTGCTTGCTGCACAGTGTCATCGGGAGGCGTGTGAGTAGCTGTGTGAAACTTTGGTAGGCATGCCAGCAGTCCGGTGCGCAGGCTCACCGGGAGGCGAGCCATCGGTTTGACCGCCGCCTGCCTCTCTCCCACAACTCCCACTACTCCATATTAATGGTGCACCCGAGCGGCTGCACCACCCATCCTCGCTACGCACACACAATCCTCTCTCTCCGCTTGCATCCTCGACGCCGCTCTCAGTCCTCAAAGCCGTCAGTGTATGAGGATGTCGCCCAAGCGCCCCATCGGAGGGAGTGGCGACGCCGGGGCTGCTAAAGCACCGGAGCACAGCGTGGAGATGGAGACAGAGGTTTCCGTCACCGCCGGTGAGTTATCGCTGCACCCTGACGTCATCGACGGCGTCGAGCTTCCATAGCCGAAGGCGGAGTTCCACACCGACTCCGATGACCACTCTGGCGACGACTCCGACGACCACTTCGGCGACGACTCCGACGACGACAAATAGCTGGTTAGTCATCTCTACCCATTTATGTGTCGAATAGATCATAGGGTTTCTTTGGTTACTCCTGCCTCCCCTGTTTTGGACTATAAATCCTACGGTTATGTTCTCCCAATCCATGAAATCTGAGTAAGTTTCGTTAGATCCATGTAGTGTATTGATTGTTTGAATTGCACTGGTGATAAGTGATTAGTTGTTTCATCTCTGCAAATGATTTCTGCTAGTAATCCGACTAGGATTAGTGTTCGTGCTAACAATTCCTAGCCAGGGCTTGACAATTGATTTTGAATGACCTACATATGTTTGTGCCATTATTTTCTTCAAGATTGGTCTGTACATAGACGAGTGTGCTTAAAAATCGAACCATAATCTCTGGATATGTATAAATAAATAGCCATAAATTCCTAATCTTACTTCACGGCATGTAATCAGTGATTTGATGCCAAATTTGTTTTACTATTTGTATAGGTGATGTCTGACGATGTGGACAGCGAGGATGAAGATGCCCAGAGGAGGTACAAGAAGCGAACCCTGAGGGAGCTTTATGCGGGATTGCATAACAGGCGTATTAGGACCTGGAACGGCGGCTATGGATGCCCATTTTGCAACCACAAGCTTCATGACGCGTATCTAAGTGTTCTGGAGCATGCAAGAGGATGGGCTGTTGGCTCCTTCTGTTGGGGAACGTAGTAATTTCAAAAAAATTCCTACACACACGCAAGATCATGGTGATGCATAGCAACGAGAGGGGGGAGTGTTGTCCACGTACCCTCGTAGACCGATAGCGGAAGCGTTAACACAACGCGGTTGATGTAGTCGTATGTCTTCACGATCCGACCGATCAAGTACCGAACGCACGGCACCTCCGAGTTCAGCACACGTTCAGCTCGATGACGTCCCTCGAACTCTGATCCAGCCGAGTGTTGAGGGAGAGTTTCGTCAGCACGACGGCGTGGTGACGATGATGATGTTCTACCGACGCAGGGCTTCGCCTAAGCACCGCTACAATATTATCGAGGTGTAATATGGTGGAGGGGGGCACCGCACACGGCTAAGAGATCAACGATCAATTGTTGTCTTCTCTGGGGTGCCCCCTGCCCCCGTATATAATGGAGCAAGGGGAAGGCGGCCGGCCAAAGAGGAGGGCGCGCCAAGGGGGGAGTCCTACTCCCATCGGGAGTAGGACTCCTCCTTTCCTTGTTGGAATAGGAGAAGGGAAGGGTGAAGGAGAAAGAAGGAAGGGGGCGCCCCCGCTCCCTAGTCCAATTCGGACTAGTCCATGGGGAGGGGTGCGGCCACCCTTTGGGGCCTTTCTCTCCTTTCCCGTATGGCCCATTAAGGCTGAATACGAATTCCCGTAACTCTCCGGTACTCCGAAAAATACCCGAATCACTCGGAACCTTTCCGAAGTCCGAATATAGTCGTCCAATATATCGATCTTTACGTCTCAGCCATTTCGAGACTCCTCGTCATGTCCCCAATCTCATCCGGGACTCCGAACTCCTTCGGTACATCAAAACACATAAATTGATAATATAACCGTCATCGTAATGTTAAGCGTGCGGACCCTACGGGTTCGAGAACTATGTAGACATGACCGATACACCTCTCCGGTCAATAACCAATAGCGGAACCTGGATGCTCATATTGGCTCCCACATATTCTACGAAGATCTTTATCGGTCAGACGCATAACAACATACGTTGTTCCCTTTGTCATCGGTATGTTACTTGCCCAAGATTCGATCGTTGGTATCTCGATACCTACTTCAATCTCGTTACCGGCAAGTCTCTTTACTCGTTCCGTAATACATCATCCCGCAACTAACTCATTAGTTACAATGCTTGCAAGGCTTATAGTGATGTGTATTACTGAGTGGGCCCAGAGATACCTCTCCGACAATCGGAGTGACAAATCCTAATCTTGAAATACGCCAACCCAACAAGTACCTTTGGAGACACCTGTAGAGCACCTTTATAATCACCCAGTTACGTTGTGACGTTTGGTAGCACACAAAGTGTTCCTCCGGTAAAAGGGAGTTGCATAATCTCATAGTCATAGGAACATGTATAAGTCATGAAGAAAGCAATAGCAACATACTAAACGATCGAGTGCTAAGCTAATGGAATGGGTCAAGTCAATCACATCATTCTCCTAATGATGTGATCCCGTTAATCAAATGACAACTCATGTCCATGGCTAGGAAACATAACCATCTTTGATCAACGAGCTAGTCAAGTAGAGGCATATTAGTGACACTCTGTTTGTCTATGTATTCACACGTGTATCAAGTTTCCGGTTAATACAATTCTAGCATGAATAATAAACATTTATCATGAAATAAGGAAATAAATAATAACTTTATTATTGCCTCTAGGGCATATTTCCCTTCAGTCTCCCACTTGCACTAGGGTCAATAATCTAGTTCACATCACCATGTGATTTAACATCAATAGTTCACATCACCATGTGATTAACACCCATAGTTCACATCGATATGTGACCAACACCCAAAGGGTTTACTAGAGTCAGTAATCTAGTTCACATCGCTATGTGATTAACACCCAAAGAGTACTAAGGTGTGATCATGTTTTGCTTGTGAGATAATTTTAGTCAACGGGTCTGTCACATTCAGATCCGTAAGTATTTTGCAAATTCTATGTCTACAATGCTCTGCACGGAACTACTCTAGCTAATTGCTCCCACTTTCAATATGTATCTAGACTGAGACTTAGAGTCATCTAGATTAGTGTCAAAACTTGCATCGACGTAACCCTTTACGACGAACCTTTTGTCACTTCCATAATCGAGAAACATATCCTTATTCTAGTAAGGATAATTTTGACCGCTGTCCAGTGATCTACTCCTAGATCACTATTGTACTCCCTTGCCAAAATCAGTGTAGGGTATACAATAGATCTGGTACACAGCATGGCATACTTTATAGAACCTATGCCCGAGGCATAGGGAATGACTTCCATTCTTTTTCTATCTTCTGCCGTGGTCGGGTTTTGAGTCTTACTCAATTTCACACCTTGTAACACAGGCAAGAAACTCTTTCTTTGACTGTTCCATTTTGAACTACTTCAAAATCTTATTAAGGTATGTACTCATTGAAAAAACTTATCAAGCGTCTTGATCTATCTCTATAGATCTCGATGCTCAATATGCAAGCAGCTTCACCGAGGTCTTTCTTTGAAAAAACTCCTTTCAAACACTCATTTATGCTTTGCAGAATAATTCTACATTATTTTCGATCAACAATATGTCACTCACATATACTTATCTGAAATGTTGTAGTGCTCCCACTCACTTTCTTGCAAATACAGGCTTCACCGCAAGTCTGTATAAAACTATATGCTTTGATCAACTTATCAAAGCGTATATTCCAACTCTGAGATGCTTGCACCAGTCCATAGATGGATCGCTGGAGTTTGCATATTTTGTTAGCACCTTTAGGATTGACAATACCTTCTGGTTGCATCATATACAACTCTTCTTTAATAAATCCATTAAGGAATGCAGTTTTGTTTATCCATTTGCCAGATTTTATAAAATGCGGCAATTGCTAACATGATTCGGACAGACTTAAGCATAGATACGAGTGAGAAAATCTCATCGTATTCAACACTTTGAACTTTGTCAAAAACCTTTTTCCGACAAGTCTAGCTTTGTAGATAGTAACACTACTATCAGCGTCCGTCTTTCTCTTGAAGATCCATTTAATCTCAATGGCTCGCCGATCATTGGGCAAGTCAATCAAAGTCCATACTTTGTTCTCATACATGGATCTCATCTCAGATTTCATGGCCTCAAGCCATTTTGCAGAATCTGGGCTCACCATCGCTTCTTCATAGTTCGTAGGTTCATCATGGTCAAGTAACATGACCTCCAGAACAGGATTACCGTACCACTCTGGTGTGGATCTTACTCTGGTTGACCTACGAGGTTCAGTAATAACTTGATCTGAAGTTCCATGATCATCATCATTAACTTCCTCACTAATTGGTATAGGCGTCACAGAAACTGGTTTCTGCGATGAACTACTTTCCAATAAGGGAGCAGGTACAATTACCTCATCAAGTTCTACTTTCCTCCCACTCACTTCTTTCGAGAGAAACTCCTTCTCTAGAAAGGATCCATACTTAGCAACGAATCTCTTGCCTTCGGATCTGTGATAGAAGGTGTACCCAACTGTCTCCTTTGGGTATCCTATGAAGAAACATTTCTCCGATTTGGGTTTGAGCTTATCAGGATGAAACTTTTTCACATAAGCATCGCAACCCCAAACTTTAAGAAACGACAACTTTGGTTTCTTGCCATACCACAGTTCATAAGATGTCGTCTCAACGGATTTAGATGGTATCCTATTTAACGTGAATGCAGCTGTCTTTAATGCATAACCCCAAAACGATAGTGGTAGATCGGTAAGAGACATCATATATCACACCATATCTAATAAAGTACGGTTATGATGTTCGGACACACCATTACACTGTGGTGTTCCAGGTGGCGTGAGTAGTGAAACTATTTCACATTGTTTTTACTGAAGGCCAAACTCGTAACTCAAATACTCTTCTTCACGATCAGATCGTAGAAATTTTATTTTCTTGTTACGATGATTTTCAACTTCACTCTGAAATTCTTTGAACTTTTCAAATGTTTCAGACTTATGTTTCTTTAAGTAGATATACCCATATCTGCTCAAATCATCTGTGAAGGTGAGAAAATAACGATATCCGCCACGAGCCTCAATATTCAACGGACCACATACATCTGTATGTATGATTTCCAACAAATCTGTTGCTCTGTCCATAGTTCCGGAGAACGGTGTTTTAGTCATCTTGCCCATGAGGCATGGTTCGCAAGCATCAAGTGATTCATAATCAAGTGATTCCAAAATCCCATCAGTATGGAGTTTCTTCATGTGCTTTACACCAATATGACCTAAACGGCAGTGCCACAAATAAGTTGCACTATCATTATTAACTTTGCATCTTTTGGCTTCATTATTATGATTATGTGTATCACTACGATCGAGATCCAACAAACCATTTTATTGGGTGTATGACCATAGAAGGTTTTATTCATGTAAACAGAACAACAATTATTCTCTAATTTAAATGAATAACCGTATTGCAACAAACATGATCAAATCATATTCATGCTCAACGCAAACACCAAATAACATTTATTTAGTTTCAACACTAATTCCGAAAGTATAGGGAGTGTGCGATGATGATCATATCAATCTTGGAACTACTTCCAACACACATCGTCACCTCGCCTTTTACTAGTCTCTGTTTATTCTGCAACTCCCGTTTCGAGTTACTACTCTTAGCAACTGAACCAGTATCAAATGCAGAGGGGTTGCTATAAACACTAGTAAAGTACACATCAATAACATGTATATCCAATATACCTTTGTTCACTTTGCCATCCTTCTTATCTACCAAATACTTGGGGTAGTTTCCAGTGACCAGTCCCTTTGCAGTAGAAGCACTTAGTCTCAGGCTTAGGACCAGACTTAGGCTTCTTCACTTGAGCAGCAACTTGCTTGCCGTTCTTCTTGAATTTCCCCTTCTTCCCTTTGCCCTTTTGTTGAAACTAGTGGTCTCGTCAACCATCAACACTTGATATTTTTCTTGATTTCTACCTTCGTCGATTTTAGCATCACGAAGAGCTCGGGAATTACTTTCGTCATCCCTTGCATACTATAGTTCATCACGAAGTTATACTAACTTGGTGATGGTGACTAGAGAATTCTGTCAATCACTATTTTATCTGGAAGATTAACTCCCACTTGATTCAAGCGATTGTAGTACCCAGACAATCTGAGCACATGCTCAC
Source organism: Aegilops tauschii subsp. strangulata (assembly GCF_002575655.3). Lineage (NCBI taxonomy): Eukaryota > Viridiplantae > Streptophyta > Magnoliopsida > Poales > Poaceae > Aegilops > Aegilops tauschii. Next base: position 154,811,990 of record NC_053036.3, read on the forward strand.
TGCTTGAGCTATTCTTCTTTTTTTTGCTATAGAACTTGCTGGAGACTTCATATCTCTCAACTCGGGTATTTGCTTGAAATATTAACTTCAACTCCTGGAACATCTCATATGGTCCATGACGTTCAAAACGTCTTTGAAGTCCCGATTCTAAGCCGTTAAGCATGGTGCACTAAACTATCAAGTAGTCATCATACCGAGCTTTTGTCAAACATTCATAACGTCTGCATCTGCTCCTGCAATAGGTCTGTCACCTAGCGGTGCATCAAGGACATAATTCTTCTGTGCAGCAATGAGGATAATCCTCAGATCACGGATCCAATCCGCATCTTTGCTACAAACATCTTTCAACATAATTTTTCTCTAGGAACATATCAAAAATAAACACAGGGAAGCAACAACGCGAGCTATTGATCTACAACATAATTGGCAAAAATACTACCAGGACTAAGTTCATGATAAATTTAAGTTCAATTAATCATATTACTTAAGAACTCCCACTTAGATAGACATCCCTCTAATCATCTAAGTGATTACGTGATCCAAATCAACTAAACCATGTCCGATCATCACGTGAGATGGAGTAGTTTCAATGGTGAACATCACTATGTTGATCATATCTACTATATGATTCATGCTCGACCTTTCGGTCTCCGTGTTCCGAGGCCATATCTGCATATGCTAGGCTCGTCAAGTTTAACCTGAGTATTCCGCGTGTGCAACTGTTTTGCACCCATTGTATTTGAACGTAGAGCCTATCACACCCGACCATCACGTGGTGTCTCAGCACGAAGAACTTTTGCAACGGTGCATACTCAGGGAGAACACTTTTATCTTGAAATTTTAGTGAGAGATCATCTTATAATGCTACCGTCAATCAAAGCAAGATAAGATGCATAAAAGATAAACATCACATGCAATCAATATCCGTGATATGATATGGCCATCATCATCTTGTGCTTGTGATCTCCATCTCCGAAGCACCGTCATGATCACCATCGTCACCGGCTCGACACCTTGATCTTCATCGTAGCATCGTTGTCGTCTCGCCAACTATTGCTTTTACGACTATCGCTACCGCTTAGTGATAAAGTAAAACAATTACATGGCGATTGCATTTCATACAATAAAGCGACAACCATATGGCTCCTGCCAGTTGCCGATAACTCGGTTACAAAACATGATCATCTCATACAATAAAATATAGCATCATGTCTTGACCATATCACATCACAACATGCCCTGCAAAAACAAGTTAGAAGTCCTCTACTTTGTTGTTGCAAGTTTTACGTGGCTGCTACGGGCTTACCAAGAACCGTTCTTACCTATGCATCAAAACCACAATGATAGTTTGTCAAGTTGGTGCTGTTTTAACCTTCGCAAAGACCGGGCGTGGCCACACTCGGTTCAACTAAAGTGAGAGAGACAGACACCCGCCGGTCACCTTTAAGAACCGAGTGCTCGCAACGGTGAAACCAATCTCGTGTAAGCGTACGCGTAATGTCGGTCCGGGCCGCTTCATCTCACAATACCGCTGAACCAAAGTATGACATGCTAGTAAGCAGTATGACTTATATCGCCCACAACTCACTTGTGTTCTACTTGTGCATAGCATCAACGCATAAAACCAGGCTCGGATGCCACTGTTGGGGAACGTAGTAATTTCAAAAAAATTCCTATGCACACGCAAGATCATGGTGATGCATAGCAACGAGAGGGGAGAGTGTTGTCCACGTACCCTCGTAGACCGATAGCGGAAGCGTTAACACAACGCGGTTGATGTAGTCGTACGTCTTCACGATCCGACCGATCAAGTACCGAACGCACGGCACCTCCGAGTTCAGCACACGTTCAGCTTGATGACGTCCCTCGAACTCCGATCCAGGCGAGTGTTGAGGGAGAGTTTCGTCAGCACGACGGCGTGGTGACGATGATGATGTTCTACCGATGCAGGGCTTCGCCTAAGCATCGCTACGATATTATCGAGGTGTAAGATGGTGGAGGGGGGCACCGCACACGGCTAAGAGATCAACGATCAATTGTTGTGTTCTCTGGGGTGCCCCTGCCCCCGTATATAATGGAGCAAGGGGAAGGCGGCCGGCCAAAGAGGAGGGCGCGCCAAGGGGGGAGTCCTACTCCCACCAGGAGTAGGACTCCTCCTTTCCTTGTTGGAATAGGAGAAGGGAAGGGAGAAGGAGAAAGAAGGAAGGGGGCGCCCCCCCTCCCTAGTCCAATTCGGACTAGTCCATGGGGAGGGGTGCGGCCACCCTTTGGGGCCTTTCTCTCCTTTCCCGTATGGCCCATTAAGGCCGAATATGAATTCCCGTAACTCTCCGGTACTCCGAAAAATACCCGAATCACTTGGAACCTTTCCGAAGTCCGAATATAGTCGTCCAATATATCGATCTTTACGTCTCGGCCATTTCGAGACTCCTCGTCATGTCCCCGATCTCATCCGAGACTCCGAACTCCTTCGGTAGATCAAAACACATAAACTCATAATATAACCGTCATCGTAACGTTAAGCGTGCAGACCCTACGGGTTCGAGAACTATGTAGACATGAACGAGACACCTCTCCGGTCAATAACCAATAACGGAACCTGGATGCTCATATTGGCTCCCACATATTCTACGAAGATCTTTATCGGTCAGACCGCATAACAACATACGTTGTTCCCTTTGTCATCGGTTTGTTACTTGCCCAAGATTCGATCGTTGGTATCTCGATACCTAGTTCAATCTCGTTACCGACAAGTCTCTTTACTCGTTTCGTAATACATCATCCCGCAACTAACTCATTAGTTACAATGCTTGCAAGGCTTATAGTGATGTGTATTACTGAGTGGGCCCAGAGATACCTCTCCGACAATCGGAGTGACAAATCCTAATCTTGAAATACGCCAACCCAACAAGTACCTTTGGAGACACCTGTAGAGCACCTTTATAATCACCCAGTTACGTTGTGACGTTTGGTAGCACACAAAGTGTTCCTCCGGTAAACGGGAGTTGCATAATCTCATAGTAATAGGAACATGTATAAGTCATGAAGAAAGCAATAGTAACATACTAAACGATCGAGTGCTAAGCTAACGGAATGGGTCAAGTCAACCACATCATTCTCCTAATGATGTGATCCCGTTAATCAAATGACAACTCATGTCCATGGCTAGGAAATATAACCATCTTTTTTCAACGAGCTAGTCAAGTAGAGGCATACTAGTGACACTCTGTTTGTCTATGTATTCACACATGTATCAAGTTTCCGGTTAATACAATTCTAGCATGAATAATAAACATTTATCATGAAATAAGGAAATAAATAATAATTTTATTATTGCCTCTAGGGCATATTTCCTTCACCTTCAAGCAGAAGTATTCTCGCTAGGTGGCGGACGGCGCGTACGCCAAGTACATGGAAACGCTTCAGGATCGTGCCGGCATGTGGATCGAACTATGTACGCTTGAGTATGCTTAATGACGGTTGAACTATATACTTATGGTTGAACTATGCTTATGTACGTGTATGCTTATTATCTATGTCTGAGTATGTTAAATATTTGGTCAAAATTTGGTAAAAATTTCAAAGGGGGGCCAATAAACCAGGACGGAGGTAGTACGTCAATCACACACAGTTCCCAAAATTGGAACCGTGTGCAATGGATTTCATTTTTCCTGTTGCATCAATCACACACGGTTCGCTCTAGCAAAGCGTCGCCCCCAAAATTCTTTGTGGGACAGAAAACCCTCACTTTGCTCTAGTAAACTTATGACCGAAGTCATTCCACACACTTCGTTTTTACAAAGCTTTTTGCCAATGAACACCCACGATTTGTCCCTCTTCTAGCCGATGTGTGGCCAAACTAGTCGGGCGGGAAGCTTACACGGTAAACAGCGTGGTAGCATAGGAACAGGCTCACCGACTATAAATTTGGCGCCTCTTCGAGCCCACTCGTGCAGTGCGGTGTTGTCAAGCGTGCACTGGAATCGTCCGCTATGAACGCCGTGACAAGACGTGACGATTACAGGCCGGCCGGCCCCCATTTATTACAACGGCCATTTAACCTACCCTTGTGTCACTTCAACCTTTCCATCGCACCCTACCATTGCAAGAAGCACACACACCATGAGAAATTCTTAGAGGGTATCCTGCGCGGCTCCAATGGCGCTCCGAGCGGCTGCCGACGACGAGTAGCAGTTCACCATGCGTGCCGTGGTGGACACCCACAGAAGGTTCATGGACCTCTCGGTGGTGTGCACCAATGACCCGGTCTGGGTGGAGCACTCCATCCACATCATGGAGCTGTTGCTTGCCGAGGAGAACTACAAGGTGATCGGGTTCGACCTAGAGTACACCCACGCTTGTGCCGGGTCTCGTCCCAAGGTTGCCGTCGCCCAGATGTGCATGCGCCACCACGTCCTCGTCTACCACTGCTGCCTGGCCACAAGGCCTGGCGAGCGTTTCACCAGGTTTGTCAATAGCCCCCACTACATGTTCGCTACAGTGGACATCACCAACGATGTAAAGGCGCTCGAGAGTTCGGGCATCGCCTACCAGAATCTTGTCGACATCCAGGGCCAATACAAGATCTGGGGCAGCAAGGAGCATGAGAAGGACTCACTGCTTCACCTCGCCGAGGCCATCATCAACCCCTACTACAGAGACACGAAGGATTCGTGCAACAAGGACAAGCGTGCCTGGCACTCGGCCTGGATGGAGAAAATCGACAAAGCTCATGTCGTGTACGCGCCCAAGGAGGTGGACACGAGCTACGACATGTACAGGCGGATAGTTGACATGAGGAAGTGCCTCCTTCCCTAAAACGGCCAATGATCTAGCCAGAAGCAGAGCAATGGCAAGCGTCGTCGCAACAATAAGTAGATGATTAGATCCTCGTTTCTCCTACTTTAGTATGCATGTAATTGCTTACTTTGGTGTGTGCAAATGTTATGTGTGTAGTCACTTGTGTAATTGTATGCTTAATTTGGTTATGCAATGCTGTATTTTTAAGTATATATGTTGATGCTCTGTAGACAGAGCGTAGATGATGTGCGGACAAAGAAAATCACATCGCACACGGACTAAACAATGGAACCCGTCGGTGATGTTTTCATCAATCACTCACAATTGTATACCAGCAGTCGTTTGCTCACAACACACATGGCTTGTTAGCAGTAATCGTCTATGTTGTTATCGGTCTTCGCACACGTTTCCGATTACAAACCTGTTTGCCTCGTATCACACACATCTTGTTCATTTGAACCGTTTCCGTCAATGCAAATCATCCGAGTGAACCGCATGTCGTATATCGCACACATCTTTGATCTGACTACCGTTTCTTTTGGGTTGCCTAATCACAAACAATTCATCCGAGTGAACCGTATGATGTACATCGCAGACACCTTCATCTGGCTGCCCGTTTCTTTTGTTCCTCCTCATAGCCAACAGTTAATTGAGCTGAACCATATGCCCTGCATCGCACACGCAACTAAAATCTGAACCGTGTTTGATGCATCCTCCATCGCAAACGTTTTGCACCTTTTTTGACGGTTTTTTACACCACCGTTTGCGATTATGGCATCGACCACAGTTTCGTCGAAGGGTCTCTGATCGTAGTGTCGCGTTAGCAGTATCCTGCAGTAATGAAGAGAACACACCTTCCTGCCCAAGCCCTTCAGACAATCCATCTATCATGGCCATTTTTGGTTTGGGGGTTCGATATCTGATACGTCTTCAACATATCTATAATTTTTGATTGTTCCATGCTATTATATTATATTTTTTGGATGTTTGGGCTTTAATATACTCTTTTATATTATTTTTGGGACTAACCTATTAACCGAAGGCCCAGTGCTAGTTTCTGTTTTTTTGCCTATTTCAGTGTTTTGCAGAAAAGGAATAGCAAACGGAATAAAACCTTCGCGATGATCTTCCTTGGAACGAAAGCAATCTAGAAGACTTGGAGTTGAAGTTTGGAACTCCGCGAGGCAGCCATGAGGCAGGAGGGTGCGCCCAGGGGGGTAGGCGCGCCCCCACCCTCGTGGGCCCCACGGAGCTCCACCGACGTACTTCTTTCGCCTATATATACTCGTATACCCTAAAAACATCAGGGGAGCCACGCAACTTTTCCACTGCCGCAACCTTCTGTACCCATGAGATCCCATCTTGGTGCCTTTTCCGGCGCTCTGGCGGAGGGGGAATCGAGCACGGAGGGCTTCTACATCAACACCATAGCCTCTCCGATGATGTGTGAGTAGTTTACCACAGACCTTCGGGTCCATAGTTATTTGCTAGATGGCTTCTTCTCTCTCTTTGATTCTCAATACAAAGTTCTCCTCGATGTTCTTGGAGATCTATTCGATGTAATACTCTTTTGCGGTGTGTTTGCCGAGATCCGATGAATTGTGGATTTATGAACAAGTTTATCTATGAATATTATTTGGTTCTTCTCTGAATTCTTATATGCATGATTTGATATCTTTGCAAGTCTCTTCGAATTATCGGTTTAGTTTGGCCTACTAGATTCATCTTTCTTGCAATAGGAGAAGTGCTTAGCTTTGGGTTCAATCTTGAGATGTCCTTTCCCAGTGACAGTAGGGGCAGCAAGGGACGTATTGTATTGTTGCCATCGAGGATAAAAAGATGGTGTTTATATCATATTGTTTGAGTTTATCCCTCTACATCATGTCATCTTGCCTAATGCGTTACTCTGTTCTTATCAACTTAATACTCTTGATGCATGCTGGATAGCAGTCGATGTGTGGAGTAATAGTAGTAGATGCAAAATGGTTTCGGTCTACTTGACACAGACGTGATGGCTATATTCATGATCATTGCCTTAGATAACTTCATAAGTATGCACTTTTCTATCAATTGCCCGGTAGTAATTTGTTCACCCACCGTAATACATGCTATCTTGAGAGAAGCCACTAGTGAAACCTATGGCCCCAGGTCTATTTTACATCATATAAGTTTCCGATCTACAATTCTAGTTTCCTATTTATTTTATTTTGCAATCTTTATTTTCCAATCTATACTACAAAAATACAAAAATATTTATCTTAGTATTTTTATTATATCTCAGTTTTGCGAGTGACCGTGAAGGGATTGACAACCCCTTTACCGCGTTGGTTGCAAGGTTCTTGATTGTTTGTGCAGGTACTAGGTGACTTGTGCGTTGTCTCCTACTGGATTGATACCTTGGTTCTCAAAACTGAGGGAAATACTTACGCTACTTTGCTGCATCACCCTTTCCTCTTCAAGGAAACCAACGCATGCTCAAGAGGTAGCAAGAAGGATTTCTGGCGCCGTTGCTGGGGAGATCTAGGCCAAGTCAAGACATACCAAGTGCCCATCATAAACTCTTCTCCCTCGCATTACATTATTTGCCATTCGCCTCTCATTTTCCTCTACCCCACTTCTAAAACGATTTTCGAAAACCTTTGCCTTTTCTTCGCCTCTCTTTTCCGTTCGCCTCTTTTCGCTTGCTTCTTGTGTGCTGTTGTGTTGGATTGATTGTTTGTCACGATGGCTCAAGATAATACTAAATTGTGTGACTTTTCCAATACCAACAACAATGATTTTATTAGCACTTCGATTGCTCCTATTACCGATGCTGAATCTTGTTAAATTAATGCCGCTTTGTTTAAGCTTGTCATGAAAGATAAATTTTCTGGCCTTCCTAGTGAAGATGCCGCCACCCATCTAAACAACTTTGTTGATTTGTGTGATATGCAAAAGAAGAAAGATGTGGATAATGATATTGTTAAATTGAAGGTATTTCCGTTCTCTCTTAGAGATCGTGTTAAAACTTGGTTCTCTTCTTTGCCTAAAAATAGTATTGATTCATGGAATAAGTGCAAAAATGCTTTTATCTCTAAGTATTTTCCTCCTGCTAAGATCATCTCTCTTAGAAATGATATTATGAATTTTAAGCAACTTGATCATGAGCATGTTGCAAAAGCTTTGGAGAGGATGAAATTAATGATACGTAATTGCCCTACACATGGTTTAAATTTATGGATGATTGTAACACCCCAAATTTTCAATTTGGATGTTATACATAGGTCACCATATGCATATCATATTTTATCTGCATTTTGGTTGTGATCCTAGAAATCTTATGCAACTCAAGGACCCAAGGAGAGAGTTGGGGATTTCATAAATTTTCATATTTGAATTTTCTCAAATTTGAAAAGAGGATCAATTTGGTTTTAATATTTTTCTCCCGAATATTTCTAATATTAAAAATAAAAGAGAGAAGATAATATGACTTCTTCAAAAAGAGAGGAATCTTGGAGGAAAATTTTTAAAATCAAATAAATATTTTATTTGGATTTTATTTGCTATTTTATTTGAATTAGAAAAATATGCATTGTTGAAAATTGCATTTTAGGCCGGAAAAATGTTCACTTCGTTCAAAATATTTTATTTAGACGGTGAAAATTGTTTTTGGCATTTTTAGATTTTTTTATTTTATTAGGATTTTTATTCGGCGGAATTTATTTAAAAAAAAGTTCCTGACCGAATGGGCCGAAACCCAGCCGACCCAACTCCCGCGCGCCGCCTTCCTCCAGCCGTGCGCCGCACAGACGTTGAGGAGAGTCCGAGCCGGACTCTCGCTCACGCCGGCCCCCTCCCCAAGCTGAGCCCCCCGGGCCTTTATAAGGCGCCGGAGCCGCCACCTCTCCTTCACCCCGCCGCCCACAACCACCGCTGTCGTCGCCGCCGCCTGCTGCCGCGCGCGCCGCCACCGTTCGCGCTGCCGCCGCCCGCGACGCTGCCCTGCCACGCCGTTGCCCGCCGCCGCTGGATCTCGACGGATCTAGCCGCCGCCGGTTTTTTCGTTGAATCGGTAAAAAAGACAAAACCGTCGCCCCGGTTTTTTTCGTTAGATCGGTTCAGTTTTTTTCGGTTCAGCTAATTAGCGAACGTTCACCTGAACGTCACTGTTTGTGAAAGCGTTCGTCCATTGTCCTTGATAGCGAATGTTTGTTCCTTAGACTTTTCTTTTTATTTTATTTTCGGCCAGGGACCTATCCGCGATTATTTTATCACAGAATAGCCCCTGATCATCAAACCCTCGCAACTTTTTCCTCGCTTATCCAAATCTAGTGAAACCAATGCCAAAATATTCGTCTTGAACCCCTATTTCCAGTTAATCAACTTGAACATGGTGTTGACAAATTTAAATTTGGTTGCAAGCAGATTCGAATTCAAACTTCTTTTGATCGTAGTTTGAGTTTCGTAGCTCCGATTCGATTGATTCTTTTTGCAAATCGTAGCTTTTCAGTTGAACTTTCTCATCTGAGTTTTACCATTGCATCTCATGCTTGAGTGCTTATGTATTCTATGGTTTTTTGTGATAGAGTTTCCGGAGTGCGAAGCGTGCTACTACGAGTCACTAGGGTTTTCAGGTCTTCAGCAAGGCAAGTAACACTTTGATCATACCTCTTTGTTACCTGGTTTTTATGCATTAGTTTCCATCCTCAAACATTGCATGAGTAGGATCTGATTAACTTGTGGGTATTGGTAGTAGTTGATGAGCTAGAACCTATTGTCCTTTATTCAAACCTTGGGAGTTACTACGTTTTGCTTACTATGTTATCCTATGCTCGTAGACGTGGTTTGGTTGAGTGATTCATGACAGATGTGAGAATTACTATGAATTAAGGGATTACTTAAGGTGGCTACTTTAATACACCTCTCGGTGGATTGTTTGTGGGCACCTGGGAAATCCAGTGTTGTCCAAGGAGATCCCGGGGTACCCGTGTGATCATCCTATGGTTCGCCACCCAGGCTCAAAGGGATCATAAGATTATTCATGCTAGAAACTTCCATGTGCAGCCACAAGCCATTATGGGCTCTCACATAGTTGAGTAAGTTGTGGGAAATCTTTCCATGATGGGCTGGCAGATGTAGGGGATTGTAGGTGTGCCGACCTATCTATCGGTTAAGGGGACCTCTTCGGAAAGACTGTGTCTCGGTCATCCGTTTCTCAAACACCATGCAGTGCAAGAAATACAACAGAGGAGATGGAGTCTTGTGAGGAAAAGTGCGCAAACCTCTGTAGAGTGTACAAACTAATCATGATTAGCCGTGTCCCCGGTTATGGACATCTTGAGTATCTGGTTCTTGAATTATTGATTTGATCTCATCACTCTTAATTTAATTTGTTGGGTTGTTAATTACTATTTAATTGGGATTGAGATGGGGTTTCCATTCTCAATGTTTATTCAACCAACTTGTTAGTTAAATAAAATATATTCCTTTGCAGTAGGGAAAATTGGCTTTACGCAAAAACAATAACCATAGAGCCTCCACCAGCCATATATGCATGTAGTGATAGCAGTTATATTCTCCTTTGCTCTATAGTGTTATTTTGCCAGCATATTCCTGGTGCTGACCCATTTCGGGCTGCAACATATTATGTAGCAGACTTTTCAGACGAAGAGTAAGGTGCGCTAGGTCGCTGTCGTGCACTCAACTATGCCGTTGGAGATGATGGACTCATTTACGTTTGATGCTTCCGTAATTATCTTATTTTAGATGGCCTTAAGCCATATTATTGTAATAAGTTCTCTTTTGAGACATTCGATGTAATAAGTGTGTGACTGCACTCTATTATAAATCCTTCAAGTACTGTGTGTGTCAGCATTACCGATCCAGGGATGACACTTATACACAGAGATTTCACCGTCTGAGGTCGGATCGCTACAAGATGGTATCAGAGCACACGCTGACTGTAGGACGCGGCCACTAAGAAAAGCCATAGGATTCTCTTCTATACTCATTTCTGACTCTCCTCCATTTTCCAATCTATAGATGGCGGACCCAAGGAACAAGTTTGCTCAACCGGATGAAGACACTCTATTTGGACGCCACTTGAAGGAAGTCACTAGGTACCTGAATATCGGAATACCAAGCTTCACCGGGACCTACACCGCCACTTTACCAGAAGAGGAGCGTTGGATGATTCGAGTGCATGTTCCAGGAAGGACGTTCACACCAGTTACTGAGCCCATAGAGTTTTCCTTTGATGCACCAACCTGGAGTCTAGGAAAGAGCATGGCAACCCACATCGCCATGGGACGCATCAACGAAGTCTAAAACAAGGATCTTAAGGACACCATCTACCAGATATGTGGGCGCCGAGATGAGCAATGGGAGATGATCAGCACCTGGAGGGAAAAATCCATTGCAGCTTTCATCCAGGAGTTAAACCAGCACATTCGCCGCCAGGAGAACCAAATGTGCGCCAGCATGATAGATCTGAAGAAGGTGATGACCAGGAAGATGGAGCTTGAAGAGGAACTCAAGTCTACACGCGATGGATATGAGGAGGAAATCGTAGTGCTACTGGAGAAGAATGAAGACCTGAAGAATAAGCTAGGAGTATTCATGGGAGATCCCGCACCTGGAGAGGATAACCAACCTGAAGACTACATCATCATCGACGACACTGACTCCGACCCCGACAGTAGTGATGATGATTACGAAGACGAAGCTGGAGCGGATAGCATGGAGTCTTCCACTGATCAAAATTTCTAGATGACCACCATATTATCAGTAGTATTCCCCATGTATATAGTAATAGTCCGAGTATTCTGTAACGGTAGTATAGACCGATTGTATGCCCTTGTTTGAATTGAGTGGTGTGAAATGAATGTGTTTGTCTCATGTGCATATGGGTAGTGATTTCTCTTTAGACTTCATTCTATCTAATCTCTACCCTCTAAACCTATCAGATGCCTCCGAGACGTGACCCCGGATTTGTCTTCCCACCGGAGCTCACTCAGTTGATCCAACAGCAGAATGCCTTGATGCAGTTTCTAGTCCAGAACCAGGGCAACAACAACAACAACCCACCGCCACCACCTCCAGATGACAACTTAGCCCGTTTTCTGAGGTTGAATCCGCCGGTGTTTTCCAGCAGCACCGAGCCGATTGTTGCTAATGACTGGCTACGCAGGATTGGTAGGGAGTTGACCACCGCAGGTTGCACAGATGCTGAGAAGGTGCGCTTTGCTGCACACCAACTGGATGGACCCGCAGCCTCATGGTGGGAGAATTATACAACCACATTCCCCATAGCCAATGTCACTTGGGATCAGTTTCAGCAAGCATTCCGCACTGCACACATCTCAACTGGAGCTATGAGCATGAAGAAGCGTGAGTTCCGCAACTTACACCAGGGAAATCGTACTGTGGGGCAGTACGTGGATGAGTTCAGCAAGTTAGCTCGCTATGCCCCAGATGATGTGGCCACAGACGATGCAAAGTAGGAGAAATTTATGGAAGGGCTGAATGATGAGCTGAGCATGCAATTGATGGTAGCCACATTTGCTAACTACCAGGAATTGGTAGACAGGGCTCTTATGATTGAAGGGAAGCAGCTGCAGATAGAGAGCCACAAAAGGAAGTATGGACAAGGGAAGTATAATTCTGGAGCTCAGTAGAAGCCTCGTTTTACCCCGAACTCGGGAGGATATACCCATAACCATGGAGGACACACTCACAATGGGGGAAGTTCACATAATCACAGTGGCCCCAAGAATGGAAATGGGAATGGAGCAAGCAGCAACCACAACCGTTCCAACCCATCAACACCCGCTAAGAAGGATCTCAGTCATGTTACCTATTACAAGTGCGGGAAGACTGGACACTACGCCAATGATTGTTATGAGTTGAAGAATGGCAATGGAAATGGAAGCGCTGGGAAGTAGCCCAACCCTTTTAACAGGGGACAGGTGAACCACGTTAACGTGGAGGAGGTTGAAGAGCAGCCAGATGCAGTTATAGGTAAGTTTTTTATTAAGTCTTTTACTGCAATCGTTCTTTTTGATAATGGTGCATCGCATTCATACATATCAAGGGGATTTGTGCATAAGTATAAGTTGCCCACCAAAGTTCTTAAGACACCTATGTTAGTAAGCTCGCCAGGAGCGGAGTATATGGCAAGCAGAGGATGTTTTCAGATGCCATTGACCATAGGTAGGCATGTTTTTCCCTCAGACCTAATAATTCTGGAGTCACAAGGATTGGATGTGATACTAGCATGGATTGGCTAGCGATGTATGTGGGAAACATCGATTGCGCCAGTAAGTCAATTCTTCTCACCACCCCAGAGGGTAAAAGGATCAAGTATGTGTCTCGGCATGCGCCAAAGAGGACCCAAGTCAACTCGCTCTCAGGAGTTGTTCAGGAGGAAGCCCCCGTTGTGAAGGATTACCCAGATGTATTTCCAGAGGAACTACCAGGCATGCCGCCAGACCGAGATATAGAGTTTTTGATAGAGCTGTTGCCAGGCACCGGACCAATATCGAAGAGGCCGTACCGGATGCCCGCAAATGATCTGGAGGAAATTAAGAAGCGGATTAAGAATTATTGAAGAAAGGGTACATTCGACCATGTTCATCACCATGGGGAGCCCAAGTGCTCTTTGTTGAGAAGAAGGATGGATCCTTAAGGATGGTTGTTGATTATCGTGCGTTGAACGAGGTGACAATCAAGAACAAGTACCCAATACCGATGATCAATGATTTGTTTGACCAGCTGCAAGGATCTAAAGTATTCTCCAAGATCGATCTGCGATCAAGATACCACCAGCTGAAGATCCGAGAACAGGATATACCTAAGACGGCTTTCACCACAAGGTACGAGCTATATGAGTACACGGTTATGTCATTTGGATTGACTAATGCTCCTGCCTATTTCATGAGTATGATGAACAAGGTGTTCATGGAGATAAGTTTGGTGTGGTGTTCATTGATGATATTTTGTATACTCGAAGAATGAAGAGGAGCACGAGGAGCATTTGCGTTTAGTTCTCGAGAAGCTCAGGGAACACCAGCTATATGCCAAGTTCAGCAAATGTGAGTTTTGGTTGAAGGAAGTTGGGTTCCTTGGACATGTTATATCAGGAGAAGGTATAGCAGTAGACCCTACCAAGGTTCAGTCAGTCACTGAGTGGTTGGCCCCCACCTCAGTTGGGGAGATCCGCAGTTTTCTTGGACTCGCGGGATATTACCGGAGATTCATTGAGAATTTTTGCAAGATTGCGAAGCCAATGACGGAGTTGTTGAAGAAGGACACCAAGTTCAAATGGACGGAAGAATGTGAGGCTAGTTTTCAGGAGTTGAAGAAACGTTTGGTTATAGCTGCAGTGCTAATTCTTTCGGATATATGCAAGGATTTCCAAGTGTATTGCGACGCTTCTCGCCAAGGACTTGGAGGTGTACTTATGCATGACGGAAGAGTTGTTTCATATGCCTCACGTCAGCTTCAACCCAATGAGTTGAATTATGCCACGCATGATTTGGAGTTAGTAGCCGTAGTGCATGCGCTCAAGACCTAGAGACATTTTCTTATTGGAAACCGTTGTGATGTGTACACGGATCACTAGAGTTTGAAGTACATTTTCACTCAGAAGGAGCTGAATCTCAGGCAAAGGAGATGGTTGGAGCTTATAAAGGATTATGATATGAAGTTGCACTATCATCCAGGAAAGGCCAATGTCATAGCAGACACTTTGAGCCGGAAGAGTTATGTCAATACCCTCATAAGCGGAGGATTACCGCAGGAGTTAGTTGACGATCTCAAGGAACTTCGTTTGGAGATAGTTCCAAGAGGTTTTGTTGCATCCATGGAGGTTCAGTCAACATTATTGGGAAAGATTCAAGAAGCTCAGAAGGATGATAAAGAAATTGCTGAGATAAACGAGAAGATGAGCAAAGGAAAAGCCAAGGGTTTTCGCGAGGATGAGCACGAAACCTTATGGTTTGAGGACCGTGTATATGTACCCAATAATGCAGAGATTAGGAAGATAATACTTCAGGAGGCTCACGATTCGCCATATTCGATACACCCCAGAAACACCAAGATGTATTTGGATTTAAAGGAGCATTTCTGGTGGACAGGTATGAAGAAGGATATTGCCGAGTATGTAGCCGTATGTGATGTATGTCAGAGAGTGAAGGCAGAACATCAGAAGCCAGCCGGATTACTACAGCTTATGCCGATACCCGAATGGAAGTGGGACAAGCTTGGCATGGATTTCATCACCGGATTACCCAGGACCCGATCGGGATATGATTCTATCTGGGTAGTAGTTGATCGCTTGACCAAGCTGGCTCACTTTATCCCAGTGAAAACCACGTATACAAGCGCGAAGTTGGCCAAGATATATATGACCAGGATCATATGTCTGCATGGAGTTCCGAGGACCATCATATCAGGTAGAGGAACAAAGTTTACCTCAAAGTTTTGGAATAAGTTGCACCAGACTTTGGGTACTAGGCTAGAGTTCAGTACAGCCTTTCATCCGTAGACAGACGGACAGACTGAGAGAGTCAATCAGATTCTGGAGGACATGTTGAGAGCTTGTTCGCTATATTATGGATCTAGTTGGGATGATAATCTACCTTACGCAGAGTTCTCATACAACAACAGTTATCAAGCTAGTTTGAAGATGGCACCTTTCGAAGCTTTGTATGGAAGAAGGTGCAGGACACCGTTGATGTGGGATGAAGTTGGAGACCGTCAGTTGTTCGGACCGGATCTAATCAAGGAGTCTGAAGAGAAGGTTAAGATGATTTGAGATAGACTGAAGGTAGCTCAGTCCAGGCAGAAGAGTTATGCGGATGCGAAACGCAAGGAGGTAGTCTATGAGATTGGAGACAGAGCATGTCTCCGTGTGTCACCACTCCGAGGAGTTAAACGATTTGGAGTTAAGGGAAAGTTAGCCCCGAGATTTGTAGGACCATATCGAGTTCTGGAACGTATGTGAGAAGTTGCCTACAAGTTGGAGTTACCCGAAGGACTGTCAGGAGTTCATGATGTGTTTCACGTTTCCCAGTTGAAGAAGTGCCATGCAGAGATGGCCGATATTCCTCTGAGAGATACAGTGCCCCTGGAAGCAATTCAGTTGGATAGTGACCTAACCTATGAGGAGAAACCTGTCAAGATTCTTGAGTTTGCCAGCCGAGTTACCCGCAGCAAGGTTATCAAGTTTTGCAAAGTTCAGTGGAGCCACCATACTAAGGAGGAAGACACCTGGGAGCGAGAAGAAGACCTACGGAAAGACCACCTGCACCTATTCTATAGCCAACCCGAATCTCGAGGGCGAGATTCATCTTAAGGGGGGTAGGTTTGTAACATCCCAAATTTTCAATTTGGATGTTATACATAGGTCATCATATGCATATCATATTTTATCTGCATTTTGTTTGTGATCCTAGAAATCTTAAGCAACTCAAGGACCCAAGGAGAGAGTTAGGGATTTCATAAATTTTCATATTTGAATTTTCTCAAATTTGAAAAGAGGATCAATTTGGTTTTAATATTTTTCTCACCGAATATTTCTAATATTAAAAATAAAAGAGAGAAGATAATATGACTTCTTCAAAAAGAGAGGAATATTGGAGGAAATTTTTTAAAATCAAATAAATATTTTATTTGGATTTTATTTGAATTAGAAATATATGCATTTTAGAAAATTGCATTTTAGGCCGTAAAAATATTCACTACGTTCTAAATATTTTATTTAGATGGTGAAAATTGTTTTTGGCATTTTTATTTTTTTATTTTATTAAGATTTTTCTTCGGCAGAATTTATTTAAAAAAAATCCGGACTGACTGGGCCGAAACCCAGCCGGCCCAACTCCCGCGTGCCGCCTTCCTCCCGCCGTGCACCGCACGGACGTCGAGGAGAGTCCGAGCTGGACTCTCGCTTGCGCCGGCCCCCTCCCCAAGCCGAGCCCCCCGGGCCTTTATAAGGCGCCGGAGCCGCCGCCTGTCCTTCCCCCCGCCTCCCGCAGCCAACGCCGCCGCCGCTGCACCGCCGCCGCCGCCCGCGACGCGGCCCTGCCCCGCCGTTGCCCGCCGCCGCCGGATCTCGACAGATCTCGCTGCCGCCGGTTTTTTCGTTGAATCGATAAAAACCGACAAAACCGTCGCCCCGGTTTTTTCGTTAGATCGGTTCAGTTTTTTTCGGTTCAGCTAATTAGTGAACGTTCACCCGAACGTCACTGTTAGCAAAACGTTCATCCGTTTGTCCCTGATAGCGAACGTTCGTTCGTTAGTCTTTTCTTTTTTACTTTATTTTCGGCCAGGGACCTATCCGTGATTATTTTTATCGCAGATTAACCCCTGATCATCAAACCCTCGCAACTTTTTGCTCGCTTATCCAAATCCAGTGAAACCAACGCCAAATTTTTTGTCCCGAACCCCTCTTTCCAGTTAATCAACTCGAACATGTTTTTGACAAATTAAAATTTGGTTGCAAGCAGATTTGAATTCGAACTTCTTTTGATCGTAGTTTGAGTTCCGTAGCTCCGATTCGATTGATTCTTTTTGCAAATCGTAGCTTTTCGGTCGAACTTTCAGTTTGTACTTTCTCATCTGAGTTTTACCATTGCATCTTATGCCTGAGTGCTTATGTAAGCTATTGTCTGTTTGCGATAGATTTTCCAGAGTGCGAAGCGTGCTACTACGAGTCACTAGGGTTTCAGATCGTCAGCAAGGCAAGTAACACTTTGATCATACCTCTTTATCACCCAGTTTTTATGCATTAGTTTCCATCCTCAATCATTGCATGAGTAGGACCTGATTAACTTGTGGGTATTGGGAAGTAGTTAATGAGGTAGAACCTATTGTCCTTTATTGAAATCTTGGGAGTTACTACGTTTTGCTTACTATGCTATGCTATGCTCGTAGACGTGGTTTGGTTGAGTGATTCATGACAGATGTGAGCATTACTATGAATTAACGGATTACTTAAAGTGGCTACTTTAATACACCTCTGGGTGGATTGTTTGTGCGCACCTAGGGAATCCAGTGTTGTCCAAGGAGATCCCGGGGTACCCGTGTGATCATCCTATGGTTCGCCACCTAGGCTCAAAGGGATCATAAGATTATTCATGCTAGAAACTTCCGTGTGCAGCCACAAGCCATTATGGGCTCTGGCATAGTTGAGTAAGTTGTGGGAAACCTTTCCATGATGGGCTAGCAGATGTAGGGGATTGTAGGTGTACCGACCTATCTATCGGTTAAGGGGACCTCTTCGGAAAGACTGTGTCTCGGTCATCCGTTTCTCAAACACCATGCAGTGCGAGAAATACAATGGAGGAGATCGAGTCTTGTGGGAAAAAGTGCGGAAACCTCTGCAGAGTGTACAAACTAATCATAATTAGTCATGTCCCCGGTTATGGACATCTTGAGTATCTGGTTCTTGAATTGTTGATTTGATCTCATCACTCTTAATTTAATTTGGTGGGTTGTTAATTACTATTTAATTGGGATTCAGATGGGGTTTCCATTCTCAATGTTTATTCAACCAACTTGTTAGTTAAATAAAATATATTCCTTTGTAGTAGGGAAAAATTGGCTTTACGCAGAAAAATCACCATAGGACCTCCACCAGCCATATATGCATGTAGTGATAGAAGTTATATTGTTCTTTGCTCTATAGTGTTATTTTGCCAGCATATTCCATGTGCTGACCCGTTTCGGGCTGCAACGTATTATGTTGCAGACTTTTCAGATGTAGAGTAAGGTGCGCTAGGTCGCTGTCGTGCAGTCAGCTATGCCGTTGGGGTTGATGGACTCACTTACCTTCGATGGTTCCATAGTTATCTTATTTAGGTGGCCTTAAGCCATATTATTGTAATAAGTTGTCTTTTGAGACATTCGATGTAATAAGTGTGTGATTGCACTCTGTTATAAATCCTTCAAGTACTGTGTGCGTCAGCATTAGCGATCCAGGGATGACACTTATACACAGAGATTTGACCGTCTGAGGTCGGATCGCTACAATGATTATACAAAAAAATTATGCCGGAATGAATTTTGCTTCTAGAAATCTTTTAGATTCGGCCGCGAGAGGCACTTTTATGGAAATCACTTTAGGAGAAGCTACTAACCTCCTAGATAATATTATGGTTAATTATCCTCAATGGCACACCGAAAGATCCACTAGTAAAAAAGTTCATGCGATTGAAGAGATTAATGTTTTGAGTGGAAAGATGGATGAACTTATGAAATTGTTTGCTAATAAAAGTGTTTCTTATGATCCTAATGATATGCCTTTGTCCACTTTGATTGAGAATAATAATGAATCTATGGATGTGAATTTTGTTTGTAGGAACAATTTTGGTAACAACGCGTATAGATGAAACTTTAATTCTAGGCCGTTCCCTAGTAATTCCTCTAATAATTATGGTAATTCCTACAAAAACTCTTATGGAAATTTTAATAAGATGCCCTCTGATTTTTAGACTAGTGTTAAAGAATTTATAAGTTTGCAAAAGAATTTCAATGCTTTGATTGAAGAAAAATTGCTTAAGATTGATGAGTTGGCTAGAAACATGGATAGAATTTCTCTTGATGTTGATTCTTTGAAACTTAGATTTATTCCACCTAAGCATGACATCAATGAGTCTCTCAAATCCATGAGAATTTCCATTGACGAGTACAAAGAAAGAACCGCTAGGATGCGTGCAAAAAAAGATGGCTTTGTGAAAGCGTGTTCTTCTAGTTTCCATGATAATACAGATGAAGATCTAAAAGTGATTGATGTGATTCCTATTAAATCTTTGTTTTCCAATATGAATCTTGATAAATATGGGACTGGAGATGAGTCAACTTTAGTTAAAAGGCGTCCCAATGATTTGGAGTTTTTAGATCTTGATGCAAAAATTAATAAAAGTGGGATTGAAGAGGTCAAAACTTTACATAGCAATGAACCCACTATTTTTGATTTCACGGAATTTAATTATCATAATTGCTCTTTGATAGATTGTATTTCCTTGTTGCAATCCGTGCTAAATTCTCCTCATGCTTATAATCAAAATAAAGCTTTCACTAAACATATCGTTGATGCTTTAATGCAATCCTATGAAGAAAAGCTTGAACTAGAAGTTTCTAACCCTAGAAAACTTTATGATGAGTGGGAAACTACTATTAAAATTAAGATTAAATATTAATAATGCTATGCTTTGTGTGATTTGGGTGCTAGTGTTTCCACGATCCCAAAAACATTCTGTGATGTGCTAGGTTTCCGTGAATTTGATGATTGTTCTTTAAATTTGCATCTTGCGGATTCCACCATTAAGAAACCTATGGGAAGGATTAATGATGTTCTTATTGTTGCAAATAGGAATTATGTGCCCGTAGATTTCATTGTTCTTGATATAGATTGCAATCCTACATGTCCTATTATTCTTGGTAGACCTTTCCTTAGAATGATTGGTGCAATTATTGACATGAAAGAAGGAAATATTAGATTCCAATTTCCGTTAAGGAAAGGCATGGAACACTTTCCTAGAAAGAAAATTAAATTTCCTTATGAATCAATTATGAGAGCCACTTATGGATTGCATACCAAAAAAGATGACAATACTTAGATCTATTCTTTTTTTATGCCTAGCTAGGGGCGCTAAACGATAGCGCTTGTTGGGAGGCAACCCAATTTTTCTTTTTGTTCCTGTTTAGTAATAAATAATTCATCTAGCCTCTAGTTAGATGTGGTTTTATGTTTTAATTAGTGTTTGTGCCAAGTAAAACCTATAGGATCTTCTCGGGTGATAATTGTTTGATCTTGCTGGTAAAAAACAGAAACTTTGTGCTCACGAAAATAATTGTTAAAAATCATCAGAGAGTGATAAAATACAGATTCCAACTGCAGTAGATCAATAAACAAATTATCTAGGTCATCCTATTTTTTCTCAGAATTTTTGGAGTTACAGAAGTATTCGTATGAATCAGATTGCTACAGACTGTTCTGTTTTGACAGATTTTGTTTTTCGTGTGTTGTTTGCTTATTTTAATGAATCTAGAGTAGTATCGGGGGGTATGAACCATACAGAAGTTGGAATACAGTAGGTTTAACACCAATATAAATAAAGAATGAGTTCATTACAGTACCTTAAAGTGGTGGTTTTTTTTCTTACACTAACGGAGCTCATGAGATTTTCTGTTAAGTTTGGTTTTGTGATGTTTTCAAGTTTTTGGGTAAATATTTGATGGATTTTCGAATAAGGAGTGGAAAGAGCCTAAGCTTGGGGATGTCCAAGGCACCCCAAGGTAAAATTCAAGGACAATGAAAAGCCTAAGGTTGGGGATGCCCCGGAAGGCATCCCCTCTTTTGTCTTCGTCTGTCGGTAACTTTACTTGAGGCTATATTTTATTCACCACATGATATGTGTTTTGCTTGGAGCGTCTTGTATGATTTGAGTCTTTTCTTTTTAGTTTACCACAATCATCCTTGCTGTACACACCTTTTGGAGAGACACACATGACTCAGGAATTTATTAGAATATTCTATGTGCTTCACTTATATCTTTTGGGCTAGATAAATTTGCTCTAGTGCTTCACTTATATCTTTTTAGAGCACGGTGGTGGTTTTATTTTATAGAAATTATTGATCTCTCATGCTTCACTTATATTATTTTGACAGTCTTTTAGAACAGCATGGTAATTTTCTTTGGCTATAAAATTAGTCCTAATATGATAGGCATCCATGATGGGTATAATAAAAAGTTTCGTATAAAGAGTGCATTGAATACTATGAGAAGTTTGATGGTTGATGATTATTTTGAGATATGAAGATGGTGATATTAGAGTCATGCTAGTTGAGTAATTGTGAATTTGAGAAATACTTGTGTTGACTTCGCAAGTCCCGTAGCATGCACGTATGGTAACCGTTGTGTAACAAATTTGGAGCATGAGGTGTTTCTTTGATTGTCTTGCTTATGAGTTGCGGTCGGGGACGAGCGATGGTCTTTTCCTACCAATCTATCCCCCAAGGAGCATGCGCGTAGTGCTTGGTTTTGATGACTTGTAGATTTTTGCAATAAGTATGTGAGTTCTTTATGACTAATGTTGAGTCCATGGATTATACGCACTCTCACCCTTCCACCATTGCTAGCCTCTCTTGTACCGCACAACTTTCGCCGGTACCATAAACCCACCATATACCTTCCTCAAAACAGCCACCATACCTACCTATTATGGCATTTCCATAGCCATTCCGAGATATATTACCATGCAACTTTCCACCGTTCCGTTTATTATGACATGCTTCATCATTGTCATATTGCCTCGCATGATCATGTAGTTGACATCATATTTGTGGCAAAGCCACCATTCATAATTTTTCATACATGTCACTCTTGATTCATTGCACATCCCAGTACACCGCTGGATGCATTCATATAGAGTCATATTTTGTTCTAAGTATCGAGTTGTAATTCTTGAGTTGTAAATAAATAAAAGTGTGAGGATCATCATTATTAGAGCATTGTCCCATGTGAGGAAAAAAAAGAGGCCAAAGAAGCCCAATAAAAAAGAGAGGCCAAAGAAGCCCAACAAAAAAATGAGAGAAAAAGAGAGAAGGGACAATGTTACTATCCTTTTTCCACACTTGTGTTTCAAAGTAGCACCATGATCTTCATGATGGAGAGTCTCCTATTTTGTCACTTTCATACTAGTGGGAATTTTTCATTATAGAACTTGGCTTGTATATTCCAACGATGGGCTTCCTCAAATGCCCTAGGTCTTCATGAGCAAGCAAGTTGGATGCACACCCACTTAGTTTGTTTTGTTGAGCTTCCATACATTTATAGCTCTGGTGCATCCGTTGCATGGCAATCCCTACTCACTCACATTGATATCTATTGATGGGCATCTTCATAGCCCATTAATACGCCTAGTTGATGTGAGACCATGTTCCTCTTTTTTTGTCTTCTCCACAACCACCATTCAATTCCACCTATAGTGCTATGTCCATGGCTCACGCTCATGTATTGCGTGAAAGTTGAAAAAGTTTGAGAATACTAAAGTATGAAACAATTGCTAGGCTTGTCATCGGGGTTGTGCATGATTTGAGCATTTTGTGTGACGAAGATGGAGCATAGCCAAACTATATGATTTTGTAGGGATGAACTTTCTTTCGCCATGTTATTTCGAGAAGACATGATTACTTTGTTAGTATGCTTGAAGTAGTATTATTTTTATGTCAATATTAAACTTTTGTCTTGAATCTTTCAGATCTGAACATTCATGCGACAATAAAGAAAATTGCATTGAAAATTATGTTAGGTAGTATTCCACATCAAAAATTCTGTTTTTATCATTTACCTACTCGAGGACGAGCAAGAATTAAGCTTGAGGATGCTTGATACGTCTCCAATGTATCTATAATTTTTTATTGTTCCATGCTATTATATTATTTGTTTTGGATGTTTAATGGGCTTTAATATGCTCTTTTATATTAGTTTTGGGACTAACCTATTAACCGAAGTCCCACTGCCAGTTTCTGTTTTTTTGCCTATTTCACTGTTCTGCAGAAAAGGAATACCAAATGGAATACAAACGGAATGAAACCTTTGCGATCATCTTTCTTGGAATGAAAGCAATCCAGAAGACTCGGAGTTGAAGTCTGGAACTCCGCGAGGCGGCCACGAGGCAGGAGGGTGCGCCCAAGGGGGTAGGTGCGCCCCCACCCTCGTGGGCCCCACCGAGCTCCACCAACGTACTTATTTCACCTATATATACTCTTATACCCTAAAACATCAGGGGGAGCCACGAAACCACTTTTACACCGCCACAACCTTCTGTACCCGTGAGATCCCATCTTGGGGCCTTTTCCGGCGCTCTGCCGGAGGGGGAATCGATTATGGAGGGCTTCTACATCAACACCATAGCCTCTCCAATGATGTGTGAGTAGTTTACCATAGTCCTCCGCATCCATAGTTATTAGCTAGGTGGCTTCTTCTCTCTCTTTGATACTCAATACAAAGTTCTCCTCAATGTTCTTGGAGATCTATTCGATGTAATACTCTTTTGTGGTGTGTTTGCCGAGATCCGATGAATTGTGGATTTATGAACAAGTTTATCTATGAATATTATTTGGTTCTTCTCTGAATTCTCATATGCATGATTTGATATCTTTGCAAGTCTCTTTGAATTATCGGTTTAGTTTGGCCTACTAGATTGATCTTTCTTGCAATAGGAGAAGTGCTTAGCTTTGGGTTCAATCTTGCGGTGTCCTTTCCCAGTGACAGTAGGGGCAGCAAGGCACGTATTGTATTGTTGCCATCGAGGATAAAAAGATGGGGTTTATATCATATTGTTTGAGTTTATCCCCCTACATCATGTCATCTTGCCTAATGCATTATTCTGTTCGTATGAACTTAATACTCTAGATGCATGCTAGATAGCAGTCGATGTGTGGAGTAATAGTAGTAGATGCAGAATCATTTCGGTCTACTTGACACAGACGTGATGCCTATATTCATGATCATTCCCTTAGATAACTTCATAACTATGCGCTTTTCTATCAATTGCTCGGCAGTAATTTGTTCACCCACCATAATACATGCTATCTTGAGAGAAGCCACTAGTGAAACCTATGGCCCCCGAGTCTATTTTACATCATATAAGTTTCCAATCTACAATTCTAGTTTCCTATTTATTTTATTTTGCAATCTTTATTTTCCAATCTATATAACAAAAATAACCAAAATATTTATCTTACTATTTTTATTAGATCTCACATTTGCGAGTGACCGTGAAGGGATTGACAACCCATTTATCGCATTGGTTGCATGGTTTTTGATTGTTTGTGCAGGTACTAGGTGACTTGTGCGTTGTCTCCTACTGGATTGATACCTTGGTTCTCAAAAACTGAGGGAAATACTTACGCTACTTTGCTGCATCACCCTTTCCTCTTCAAGGGAAAACCAACGCATGCTCAAGAGGTAGCAATATCCTCGGCCCCTACCCCCGAGCAATCGGGGGCTTTGAATTCTTGTTCGTTGCCATTGACAAGTTTACAAAGTGGCCGAAAGTGACTGCCGTGAAAAGGTGACTGCTCAGTCAGCTATCAAGTTCTTGAAAGAATTGATGTGTCGTTTCGGTGTTCCGGCAAGGATCATCACTGACAACGGCACCCAGTTCAAGAGGCACGCCTTCATGCAATACGTTCGTGCCCTCGGATGCAAGATCGCATTCGCTTCTGTGGCACACCCCTGGAGCAATGGACAAGCTGAGAGGGCGAACGCTGAAGTGCTTTGTGGACTCAAGACAAGAACTTTCGATACTCTGCAGAAGCACAGCAGGCGGTGGATCGAGGAGCTGCCGGTAGTTCTCTGGTCCCTCAGAATGACACCAAACCGAGCTACCAGGTAGAATCCCTTCTCCCTGGTCAACGGGGCAGAAGAAATTATCCCCACAGAACTCATTTACGGGTCCCCTCGGGTGCTTGCCTATGATGAAGTAGCGCAAGATCAGCACCGGCGTGACGACGTTGTGCTACTCGAGGAGAACCGTCTCCGGGCCGCTATGCGTGCTGCATGCTACTAGCAAGCCCTGCATCGCTATCACAGCTGCAGGGTTCATGCCCGGTGTTTTGACGAAGGTGACCTTGTCCTTAGGCGTGTTCAGTCCGCCAAGGGTACACACAAGTTATCACCGAAGTGGGAAGGCCCTTACCGGGTGGTACGAGTCACCAGACCTGGCGCAGTTCGTCTGGAGACCGGGGATGGCACTCGGTTGCAAAACTCATGGAACATTGAGCATCTCCGTGAGTACCACCCGTAAGGTGCGAGGCTGCCGGGCGGACCCTTTTGTACAGGCCTTGCCTCAGCTGCATGTAACCCCTTGTACAAAGCCGGGGCGATGACCCCATGCAAGAGAAAATAAAGAAGCGCTGTAGGGGCCCCCAACAAAGCTTGCATGCATGCACGAGCACACCCAGATCATTGCATAAGCATTTCATGAGCATTTGCATATGCATGTAGATAGGATTGCATCCTGCATTCATTCTCATCTACATGGAGTTGCAGGTTCCTGCCATGAACTTGACTTCAACAAGGGACGAGAAGATTGCACGGCACAATGATCCTCGGCAAGCCAAACAGATAAGTTTTCCTCTTGTCCATTAGTGTTCTGTAAGGCTATAACTTTGCATGAGAAAACCTCGCCTCTGTTTTGAAACTTGGGTGCTCCCATCCATGACTCGAACGATGCTTCGGTCAGGATGGTCGCAGTAGCAATTCATAAAAAGAAGTTGGCAGGGGGCTGGCCCCTCTGTCTGTTCCCCGACAGACGTAGTTCTCCGGCAGACAAAGAGGGTGCCGGCAGGACATCCTGCCTGGGAAAACACGTTTATTGTTATTAAAGAGGCACTCCACCTCTACATGGACATACACATGCATGGGTTCCCAACAAGGTTCATCTTTTTCATTCATATGCTGATACAAGTACAAGCATTACAGAACACAAAGATGGACTCGAGAGATTACATTATTTGAATTAAAATTTGGCAATTGCCTACAAGTTTAAGATCGAAAAAAGATAAGTGTTATGTAATGCCCTTTCTTGTCCCTCTCCTCCTAGGCACAACCGTCGAAGGCGAGGAGGGCAAAAGGAGCACCAGGGCGGAGGCCCAGCCCGCTCCCATCGGGCTCCAGGAGAGGTAGCCCGGGGGGAACGGAAGCGCGAGGGAACGCCTCGATGGAGAGCACGGCAGAAGGCGGCCCCATCAACCACCGTCACCAGGGCCAGCAGGGCTCGGCAGGGCTAACGGAGCAACAGCCCGGGAGGAAGCCTGCCAAAGTCTAGCTGGAAGGCTGCTGGAGGAGCCCGGCAGCACCATCCGCACCTCCGCATCCAACTCCCCGGCAAATCACCCTACCGGGGAGGAGATGCAGATGCAGATGATGGTACTGCCGCCTGATGAAGATGGTGCGGGCGACGATCAGCCGGAGTCCGAGTCGTTGCTCCTCCACCCGCTGCCGTCGTCATCGTCGTCACTATCCTCCTCATCGCTTTCGCTCGAGGAGGAGCTTTCGTCGTCGGTCGAGCTCTCCGCGCAGCACCCTAAGCGACCACCCGAGCGCCCGGAGATCTTGACGGAGAGCAGGCCGTTCTCCATTAATTTGAACTGGAGAACGTGCCCCTCCAAGAAGCCATGTGCACGGGCAATGGTCTTCCAGCCACGACGAAGATACATCACATGAGGAGCAGGGAAGTCGACATCAACCCTCATACCTCCATTCCCGCAGCCCCTCATGTGCAGCCGCAGGGCGCGTGGTTGCTCAAGCTCCATCTCTCGCGCAAAGGGAGTAGGGAGGCGAAGGTGACCACACACGGGCTTGTACAGCCTGATGACGAACTCCCGAGGTTGGTCGCCAATGTGGCCCTCCATCGGGGGAAGGACCGCCGGCGGAGGCGCCGCCAAGGCACCACCCCGCCCTCCTCCTCCTCGAGCACCACCGCAACCACGACCACCTCCCCTTCCTCCCCTCCTTGCATATGATTCCGCCGCCTCTGGGTCCGGGGGAGGAGGGGTGTGCTATCGAGAAGAAGCCCTCGTCTCCGTCACCGGGGCTCCACTGCACCCTTGCCCTCGCGCCATGACTAGAAGAGAAGAATCACAAAGGAGAAGGAGAAGTGTGTGCAGGAGGACACTGCCCTGACCCCTTTTATAGGGAAAAGGTGCAGGGGGCTGGCCCCTCCCACGGGAAGCGGTCGCCCCTGTCGTCTAATACGGCTCCTCTGCACCCACTATGACTCTGAGGGCCGAGGCCGACCCTCTACTCCAACCATCGACGCTCGGCTTTCAGCCATAGCATTCCTTCCCGTGTCCTCCGCATCCACCACCTACCACGCCCAATGCATGTGGAACATGTGGCAAGGTGCATGCGGAACAGGGGACGAGTGGGATGGCGGTTTCCGCCCCGTGATCATGGGACGAGGAGAATCCGCGGGCCACGATCCAAGTTCCTCCACGACACCGCGCACTACACGCGGGGAAATCGGAAACCGCCCCGAAATCAAGACTAATGAAGCAGCAACGAAAAACATCAAGGGGCCAACCCCTTCAGTGATCCTGCCTGTGTACTTGTTAGGCCCTACCCCGGCGATGCTCAACAGCGCGTTCGGGGCAGGCCCGGGTCTGTTGCCCAACTGTGCACAGGCACAAGATCAAGATTGAAGCACCAGGACAAGTCAAGGGGTCGAAAGAGCCAAGAGACTTGAAGAACCAACATGCAGCTCAGAGAGACCAAGATCGAGCCAAAGGAGCAAGATATCGGCAAGAGAAGGGCCTCCCTTACCGGGCAGGCGAGCCCGGCAAGGGGCGAGGCCACCACCGGAAGCAAGCAACCAAGACTCCCCGGCAGAGCCTGCTGGGGCTCGCGGGGGCTGAACCACCCCGCCAACCACTCAAGCACGACCCATGTCGTTAATCAGTGTGGTGTCAAGCTGCAAGATGATTAAGTGGCAGCCATTTCCTACAGAAGAAACCTACAGGTGACACCCGTCCTGCGACGTGTAAAGGGAACAGGCTCGGAGATAGCAAAATAGCCTGGCAGGCCTTCCCGGGCAACCAGTGATGTGACACTAAGCGGTGCATTTAATGGACCCTGTCATATCAGTGGATAATGACCACTTTGCCACTGTGGTGACCCCTTAATCTATAAAAGGAGGCCCATGCCACTCGTACGAGGGGTTAGAAGGTTGGAAAGTTGACAAACCCACGCCACTATATGCGCGTAGTCACTACGGTCCCGAGGCAAACCCTGCCGGGCAAGTGTACTACGCAGCACCACATCCATTCCACCATCAATCCACCAAAGCAGGAGTAGGGTCTTACGCTACATGGCGGCCTGAACTTGGGTAAATTGCTCGTGTGCTTTCTGCCGTGCTGCCGTGCGCTGATCTTCTCTTTGTGCAACGCGACGTCCCCCCACCGAACCAGCAAGGGGCCACCCGGTCCCATAAATGACCGCGGATACCCCGCGACAGTACTGGAGAAATCATACCTACCGAGGAACACGCTAGAGAGGAAATCATCATTTCTGCACCTAATCAATATGAAGAGAATGCTCAGCCTGAGGCCAATGCTGAAGATGAAGACAATAATCAGCAAGGGCAAAATCTTCGCCCAGTTCATCCTCGAGTAGAAAATGAAGTCTAGATTGAGAAGATCATCGACAGTATAAATGCACCTGGTCCTCTTACTCGTTCAAGAGCAACACAACTAGCAAACTTCTGTGGTCACTTTGCATTTGTCCCAATCTCTGAACCTAAGAAAGTTGATGAAGCCTTCATGGAACCTGAATGGATTCAAGCTATGCAAGAAGAGCTTCAACCTTTTGAGCTGAATAATGTCTGGGAGCTTGTCAAACGTCCCGATCCACGCAAGCACAATATTATTGGCACCAAATGGATCTATCGCAATCAACAAGATGATCATGGTCAAGTTGTCAGAAACAAAGCTCGCCTCGTTGCCCAAGGTTACACTCAAGTGGAGGGAATTGACTTTGATGAAACCTTTGCTCCTGTGGCTAGGCTTGAAGCCATTCCCATACTGCTAGCCTATGCTAACCACAACAACATTCTTTTGTACCAAATGGGTGTAAAGAGTGCCTTCCTCAATGACAAAATTGAAGAAGAAGTGTATGTTGCACAACCACATGGCTTTGAAGATCCAAAGCATCCTAATATGGTATACAAGCTCAACAAGGCACTGTATGGCCTCAAAAAAGCACCTCGCGCTTGGTATGACACACTCAAAGACTTCCCGAAAAGCAAAGGCTTCAAACCTGGTTCCCTAGATCCCACTCTCTTCAAGAAGACATATGATGGAGAACTGTTTGTATGCCAAATCTATATGGATGACATTATCTTCGGCTGCACCGATAAGAGATACAGTGATGAGTTTGGGCATATGATGCAAGAGCAATATCAGATGTCCATGATGGGAGAGCTGAAATTATTTCTTGGTCTTCAAATCCGTCAATAGAGGAATGGCATCTTCATGTCACAAGAGAAATACCTCAAAGACTGTCTGAAGAAGTTTGGAATGCAAGACTGCATAGGATACACGACGTCAATGCTAACCAAAGGCCAATTGGGCCCCAACGATTATGGTAAAGAGTTCGATCAAAAGGTATACCGCTCCATGATTGGTTCTTTATTGTACTTATGTGCATCTAGGCTGGATATAATGCTTAGTGTTTGCATGTGTGCCCGATTCCAAGCGGCACCAAAGGAATCACATCACCTTGATGTGAAGCGAATTCTTCGATATTTGGCTCACACCCCAACGCTAGGATTATGGTATCCAAAGGGCTCGGAGTTTGATATAGTTGGATTCTCAGATGCTGATTATGCTGGTCACAAGGTTATCGCAAGTACACATCAGGCACAAGTCACTTTCTTGGATGATCTCTTGTCTGTTGGTCTTCAAAGAAGCAGAATTGTGTATCACTCTCCACTGCTGAATCTGAATACATTGCTGCTGGATCTTGCTGCGCTCAGCTTCTCTCGATGAAGCAAACACTCAAGGATTATGGCATCAACATGAAGCATGTGCCACTCTACTACGACAATGAAAGCGCCATCAAGATTGCTCACAATCTAGTTTAGCACTCGAAGACAGCACATTCAGATCCGTCATCATTTTCTCAGGGATCATGTGTTGAAGGAAGACATTGATATCATTCACGTCAACACTGAAGAGCAATTGGCAGATATCTTCACGAAGCCCTTGGATGAGAAAAGGTTTTGCAAGCTGCGGTGTGAGCTAAATATCTTAGAATCCTCAAATGTCCTGTGAATGGACAGACATCCTAACGCTTACGCATATTGATGACTTAGATGTGCAACACATGAAGTAACATATATCTTCAATTAATGAAGTCCTACCCTCTAAGTGTGAATACATTAATGTGGAATTTGACTTCAGAGCGCCACGATAATTGTGCGTCGTGTCTGGGTCTAATATTTCCTATACGGTGGGTAACGCCACCACCACACTTTCTTCAATGTTTTCATTTGGCGTCATGATTGCATTATCTTCATATTTGTTTGTCTTCAACATTGATTTGACATCAAAGTTTATCTTCGCAATTTTGATTTGGTCCTCACTGATATATATATATATGTGTGTGTGTGTGTGTGTGTGTGTGTGTTTTGTCCTCTACATCATTCACTTATAGCTATGTCTTCAATTTGCTAT
Source organism: Aegilops tauschii subsp. strangulata (assembly GCF_002575655.3). Taxonomy (NCBI): domain Eukaryota; kingdom Viridiplantae; phylum Streptophyta; class Magnoliopsida; order Poales; family Poaceae; genus Aegilops; species Aegilops tauschii. The sequence goes on from NC_053036.3 coordinate 154,843,014, forward strand.
TTTCTGAACTAAGTGAATGTGATTGGACCCTAACCCCTTCTATGCTTATCCCTCAAATTCTCTCTGTCTCTTCATATGCATTCTGTTGACATGTGTCGAATGTCTTCACCGTGTCTTTGTCAGCTGAAGATACACAGACACACATTTAAAACTGTTTTTAATGATCTTATCTCTTTTGCCTGAATACCGAAGAAGCCGGAACGGCCACCCGACAAACCAGGCGCACGTGGGAACGTGGCTCAACCTTCGATATGTTGCACATCTGCCACGTGTCCACCAGATGTGAACTGATGTCTACTATGCAACTTTACTCTTGTAGACTCATGTTGGGCCTCCAAGCGCAGAGTTTTGTAGGACAGTAGCAATTTTCCCTCAAGTGGATGACCTAAGGTTTATCAATTCGTGGGAGGTGTAGCATGAACATGGTCTCTCTCAAGCAACCCTGCAACCAAATAACCAAGAGTCTCTTGTGTCCCCAACACACGAAATACAATGGTAATTTGTATAGGTGCACTAGTTTGGCGAAGAGATGGTGATACAAGTGCAATATGGATAGTAGATATTGGTTTTTGTAATAAGAACAATAAAAAACAGCAAGGTAGCAATTGATAAAATGGAGCACAAACGGTATTGCAATGCTTAAAAATGAGGCCTAGGGTCCATACTTTCGCTAGTGTAATCTCTCAACAATGCTAATATAATTGGATCATATAACCATCCCTCAAAGTGCGATGAAGAATCACTCCAAAGTTCCTATCTAGTGGAGAACATAAGAAGAAATCGTTTATAGGGTACAAAACCACCTCGAAGCTATTCTTTCCGATTGATCTATCCAAGAGTTTGTAGTAGAATAATCACCAAATAATTTCAGATTCATAATACTCAATCCAACACAAAGAACCTCAAAGAGTGCCCCAAGATTTCTACCGGAGAACAAAGACAAGAACGTTCATCAACCCCTATGCATAGATTACCCCAATGTCACCTCGGGAATCCGCGAGTTGAGTGCCAAAACATATATCAAGTGAATCAATATGATACCCCATTGTCACCACGAGTATTCACATGCAAGACATATATCAAGTGCTCTCAAATCCATAAAAGTATTCAATCCGATAAAATGAAATCTCAAAGGCAAAACTCAATTTATCACAACAAGATAGAGAGGGGAAAACACCATATGATCCGACTATATTAACAAAGCACGCGATACATCAAGATCGTGACATCTCAAGAACACGAGAGAGAGAGAGATTAAACACATAGCTATTGGTACAAACCCTCAGCCCCGAGGGTGGACTACTCCCTCCTCATCATGATGGCCGCCGGGATGATGAAGATGGCCACCGGTGATGATTTCCCCCTCCCGCGGAGTGCCAGAACGGGGTGTAGATTGGTTTCTCATGGCTACAGAGCCTTGCGGCGACGGAACTTCTGATCTAGGGTTACCCTGAGGGTTTTTGGAATATTTGGCGATTTATAGGGCAAAGAGGGGGTGCGCGAGGCCACTGAGGTGGGCACAACCCACCTGGGCGCGCCTGGGCCCCCAGGCGCACCCTGGTGGATTGTGCCCCCTCGGGGCACCCCCCCCAGGTGCTTCTCTGGCCCACTGGGTGTCTTCTGGTCCATAATAAATCTACAAAAAAATTGCGGTGTTTGGACTCCGTTTGATATTGATTTCCTGCGATGTAAAAAACAACAACTGGCACTGGGCACTGTGTCAATAGGTTAGTCCCAAGAAATGATATAAAGTTGCTATAAAATGATTGTAAAACATCCAAGAATGATAATATAAATGCATGAATACTTCATAAATTATGGATACGTCGGAGACGTATCAGCATCCCCAAGCTTAATTCCTACTTGTCCTCGAGTACGTAAATCATAAAAGAAATAATTTATGAAGTGTGAATTCTAGCAAAGTGCACAAGTTTGATCAATGACAATTTCAATCACTTTTCTTAGCACCATAACAACAATTCTTTCTTATAAAACTTCTCATGTTAAAGTAGCAACCAATTCACATGTTAAGGTTCGAACAATGAATTCTCTTGAAACTCAACAACCTATGTTCTCAGTCACCAAGCAATTGCAATTCAACTTATTCAATAGAGTCTAAGTAAGAGCTCCACATACTCAACCATCATATAGTCTTCTATGATTGCTAACACTCACCGCATACACATGAGCAAAACGTTTCAACCGGACACATAGAAAGATAGGGGCATATAATTTCGCCTCCCAACGTATTCACCTCAAGGGTGATGTCAAAAATAATAACTCATGCTACCCATATCCAACTGGATATATGTGCCTAGATCTTTCCTCACCACATGATGCTTGCTAAAAGAGAAAAATAAAAAGGAATAGAGAGAAAAACTTTGACTCTTGAATGAAAGTAAATACATAAAAGTAAAAGATAGGCCCTTCGCAGAGGCAAGCAGAGGTTGCCAGGCGCTTTTTGTTTGTATGCTCAACCCCTTAGTGCAATAGAAAGTCACGTTATATTGCCCCTTATGATAGCAACCTTTATTATGCAGTCTGTCGCTTTTATTCTTTGACATCACAAGTTCGTACAACGCTCAATTTTCTCTTACACTAAATGATCTAACACATTTAGAAGCAGTTTTTATTGCCTTATTGCACCGATGACAACTTACTTGAAGGATCTTACTCAATCCTTAGGTAGGTATGGTGGACTCTTGAAAATAATATTTGGGTTTAAGGGTTTTCGGATGCACAAGTAGTATCTCTACTTGGTGCGGAATTTTTGGCTAGCAAAGATGGGGGCAAGCACCACAGGTTGAAGGATCTATGAAAATATAACTTCTATGTGAATATGAACAAACATAAATTGTTACGTTGTCTTCCTTGTCCAACGTCAACAATTTTGGCACATAATGTTTTGATGGGGGCTCACAATCACAAAAGATTTCCAAGATAGAGTATTTGCATGTGAAAGTTCTCTTCCTTATAGTAATCATTCAGGAATTTCTTGTATGACCAATATTGTGATTGTCACGCTTCAAAAGATTTCACTTTCTAAACCCAATGTGAAGCTACCACTAGGCATGATATGAACATGTAATTTCAACTTCATGACATTCAATTTATTCAACAATTTACTCAAAGAATATAAGTGAAGCACGAGAGTAAATGACAAACTACTCCAAAGATATAAGTGAAGATCATACGAGTAGTTAAGTAAATGGGTAGCTAATTGAGGACTCTCTTTTATTTAAAAACCTTAAGATCTAAGTGTTTTATTAAAATAGCAAGTAAAAAGCAAAACAAAATAAAATGACAAACCAAGAATAGCACACATCATGTGAAGAAGCAAAAACTTAGGCTCAACCGATACTAACCGATAATTATTGAAGAAGAAAGGTGGGATGCCTACCGGGGCATCCCCAAGCTTAGATGCTTGAGACTTCTTGGAATATTAACTTGGGATTCCTTGGGCATCCCCAAGCTTGAGCTTTTGGGTCTCCTTAATTCCTCTCATATCACGGTTTACCTAATACTGAAAACTTCATCTACACAAAACTCAACAAGAACTCGTGAGATAAGTTAGTATAAATCAATGCAAAACCTTATCATTCTCTATTGTAGCAAATCACTAAAATTATTATTTAACATTGCATACTAAATGCCTCTGCATATTTAATACTCCTATCCTCAAATAGAATCATTAAACAAGCAAACATATGCAAACAATGCAAACAAAACAGCAATCTGCCAAAACAGTACAGTCTGTAAAGAATGCAAGAGGATCCATACTTATTCAACTTAAAAAATTCTAAAAATTTAACACACTGTAGAAAATTTATCAGAGCTTATTTTGTAAAAAGTTTCAACATTTTATTACATTCTGAATTTTCTAGGGAATTTTTGCAACACCGATAAACTTTCTGTTTTGAAACAGCAACTCATATACTTGCAAAATAAGCATGGTGAAGGCTATACTTGACATTTTTATTGAAGTAAAAGATGCAAAATATTATTCTAAATAACAGAAAGCAAATCTTAACAAAATAAATTGATGCTCCAAGTAAAACACATATCATGTGATGAATGAAAACATAGCTCCAAGTGAGGTTACCGATAATGTTGGAGACGAAATAGGGGATGCCTTCCGGGGCATCCCCAAGCTTAGTTGCTTGGATCTTCCTTGAATATTACCTTGGGGGTGCCTTGGGCATCCCCAAGCTTAGGGTCTTGTCACTCCTTATTCTCCTCATATCGACATCTCACCCAAAACTTGAAAACTTCAATCACACAAAACTTAACGGAACTTCGTGAGATAGGTTAGTATGATAAAGAGCAAACCATTTCACTTTGGTACTATCAAAGACAAGATTCATAATTGTTTCCACATAATTCCAACTGTAGCATATCATTTACACAATTTATATTGAGCAATATAAGCCATAGAAACTAGGAAACAAGCAAACTATGCATTTAAAATAGAATTTGTCAAAAACAGAACAGTCTGTAGTAATCCGTACTCCAACCATACTTCTGCTACTCCAAAAGTTCTGAAAAATTAGGACAACGTAGATAATTTGTTTATATATCACCTGTAAAAGATTCAGATCAAAAGCACGTTCCAGTGAATTTTCAAAATTCCTGGACTGAGCTCAAAAGTTTCTTTTTTTGCACGATTCAAGTCAACTATCATCCACACTATCCCAAAGGCTTTACTTGGCACTTTATTGAAACAAAAGCAATAAAACATGATTAATACAGTAGCTTAATCATGTTAACACACATAAACAATAGGGGAATTGTTGGGTTGTCTCCCAACAAGCGCTTTTCTTTAGTGCATTTTTAGCTAGGCATGATGATTTCAATGATGTTCGCATAAAAGATAAGAAATGAAACATGAAGAGAGCATCATGAAACACAAGTTCCTCTCTCATAATAATTTTTAGTAGCATCATGAATGGATTCATCAATATAGCTATCACACAAAGCATCCCTTTCATGATCTACAAGCATGGTATTTTTATTACTCTCCACATAAGCAATTTTATTCTCATTCATAATAGTGGGAGTATGATAGGAAACTCGAATACTACAAATTGTTTCCACGTTAAAAGAGTAATGTTCATTAAAAGGATATTCAAAATTATGACAATAATTATCACTACTTTTATAACATAAGTATCATCACAATAATCATCATAAGTAGCAACTTTGTTCTCGTCATAGATAGGAGGCATGCAATCATCATAGAAAATTTGATCATTCAAAGTAGGGGGGCTAAAAACATCATCTTCATTAAGCATATCATCCCCAAGTTTGGGACAAACATTAATTGTAGCAAATAAATTCTCAAACATGTCATTCTCATCAAACATAGCATCCCCAAGCTTGTGGCTTGGCATAACAAAAGCATAATCACTCTCATCAATAATAGTATGAATAGCACCAACGGTATAACAATTGCTATCATCATTATTTCCCAAGTTGGTGCCAAAAAGATTTCCAAGATTATAAGAAGTATCATTATCTTCCCAACCATAATCATCACAACAAGCAATAGGCATAACGAAATCATCATCAATAGTGCTCTCCGACATTGTGCCATAAGACATAGAAGCAATATCATCATCAAGTGCATCATCTTCCACAATTATTTTTGATTCATTTTCATGAGGCACAACAATAATAGGAGCAACATTATTTGAGAGAGATACCTTTTTACCTCTATTCTTTCTTCTTTTCTTCTTCTTCGCCACTTCATGTGTGGGTTTAATTAATTTTTTCAAGCTTCTTATTTATGAGATTGGTTGAATAGGGAGATCCTCCTCGTCACCTATTTCATCATGAGAGACAATAGGAGGGAAAGTGTAAATCTGTACCCTTTCATTAGTATTCCTTTATATTCCATTGGTTTTCCCATCTTTCTATAGTTGGCAATATAAGCATTCTCATTGCAATTTACTATGCAAAACATATGGATATTCTTTAGTTTAGTCTCAATGTCGTCCGTGAGAATGAATACTTCAAACCAACTATTTTATGTTTCAACCCTTCACTACCCAAATATAGACAAAGATCATTATAAAGTTCAAGGGTGATCAAGTTATTGCAATATTTGGACACGATTCGATCATGAAAAAGCATGCATTGGAAATTAAGGTGACCAACTTTATTGCAAAGTTCACAAGTAATAGGACAAAGAGAGCATAATTTTGTAGCAAATTCATCTGTCACCTTCAGCAAAGAATTGGTTCTATCATGCTTATGCTTCTTACAAAATCTATCTTCCCTATAAGGCACGTCTTCACAAAGTCTTTCCACTCCACAAAAATTGACATGCTTATAAGGAACATTTTTCTCATGACTAGTGCAATAATCGTTAGCATTTTGGATATTCAAAGAATTCATACTAACAACATTGCAATCATGTTCATCATTCAAACTTTTTGTGCCAAACATTTTATTGACTTCTTCTTCTAACAATTGAGCACAATTTTCCGATCCATCATTTTCAAGAAAGATATTATAAAGATGATCAATAATATGATGCAACATCAATTCCATTTTTATGTAGTTTTCTTTCATAAAACAAAACTAGTGATAAAACAAGAAACTAAAAGCTTCGATTGCAAGATCTAAAGATATACCTTCAAGCAGTCACCTCCCCGACAACGGCGCTAGAAAAGAGCTTGATGTCTACTATGCAACTTTATTCTCGTAGACTCGTGTTGGGCCTCCAAGCGCAGAGTTTTGTAGGATAGTAGCAATTTTCCCTCAAGTCGATGACCTAAGGTTTATCTGTCCGTGGGAGGTGTACGATGAAAATGGTCTCTCTGAAGCAACCCTGCAACCAAATAACAAAGAGTCTCTTGTGTCCCCAACACACCAAATACAATGGTAATTTGTATAGGTGCACTAGTTCGGCGAAGAGATGGTGATAAGAGTGTAATATGGATAGTAGATATTGGTTTTTATAATAAGAACAATAAAAACGGCAAGGTAGCAATTGATAAAACGGAGCACAAACGGTATTGCAATGCTTGAAAATGAGGCCTAGGGTCCGTACTTTCGCAAGTGCAATCTCTCAACAATGCTAATATAATTGGATCATATAACCATCCCTCAAAGTGCGATGAAGAATCACTCCAAAGTTCCTATCTAGCAGAGAACATAAGAAGAAATTGTTTGTAGGGTATGAAACCACCTCAAAGCTATTCTTTCCGATCGATCTATCCAAGAGTTCGTAGTAGAATAATCACCAAATAATTTCAGATTCATAATACTCAATCCAACACAAAGAATCTCAAAGAGTGCCCCAAGATTTCTACCGGAGAAACAAAGACAAGAACATGCATCAACCCCTATGCATAGATTATCCCAATGTCACCTCGGGGATCCGCGAGTTGAGTGCCAAAACATATGTCAAGTGAATCAATACGATACCCCATTGTCACCACGAGTATTCATATGCAAGACATATATCAAGTGCTCTCAAATCCATAAAAGTATTCAAACCAATAAAGCGAAATATCAAAGGGAAAACTCAATTTGTCACAACAAGATAGAGAGGGGAAAACACCATATGATCCGACTATATTAACAAAGCCCGCGATACATCAAGATCGTGACATCTGAAGAACACGAGAGAGAGAGAGAGAGAGAGAGAGATTAAACACATAGCTACTGGTACAAACCCTCAGTCCCGAGGGTGGACTACTCCCTCCTCATCATGGTGGCCACCGGGATGATGAAGATGGCCATCGGTGATGATTTCCCTCTCCGGCGGAGTGCCGAAATAGGGTCTAGATTGGTTTCTCATGGCTACAAAGCCTTGTGGGTGGCGGAACTATTGATCTAGGGTTACCCCGAGGGTTTTTAGAATATTTGGCGATTTATAGGGCAAAGAGGGGGTGCGGGAGGCCACCGAGGTGGGCACAACCCACCTGGGCGCGCCCTGGTCGGTTGTGCCCCCCTCGGGGCACCCCCAGGTGCGTCTCTGGCCCACTGGGTGTCTTCTGGTCCATAAAAATCCACAAAAAGTTTCGCGGTGTTTGGACTCCGTTTCATATTGATTTCCTGCAATGTAAAAAACAAGCAAAAAATAGCAACTGGCACTGGGCACTTGGTCAATGGGTTGTTGGGGAACGTAGTAATTCAAAAAAATTCCTACGATCACGCAAGATCTATCTAGGAGAAGCATAGCAACGATCGGGGAGAGTGTGTCCGCCTACCCTCGTAGACCGAAAGCGGAAGCGTTTTATAACGCAGTTGATGTAGTCGAACGTCTTCATGATCCAACCGATCCAAGTACCAAACGTACGGCACCTCTTTGTTCAGCACACGTTCAGCACGATAACGTCCCTCGATCTCTTGATCCAGTAGAGGGTCGAGGGAGAGTTCCGTCACCATGATAGCGTGGCGACGGTGTTGGTGATGTGATCCGTGCAGAGCTTCGCCTAAGCACTACGACAATATGACCGAGGTGGTAAACTTTGGAGGGGGGCACCGCACATGGCTAAGAAACAACTGTTGTGTCTTGGAGGTGCCCCCCTCCCCACGTAAATAAAGGAGGGGGGAGGAGAAGGCCGGCCTAAGGGGGGCCGCCAAGAGGGGGGAGTCCTACTAGGACTCCGTTCCTAGTAGGATTCGGCCCCCCTCCTTCCATCTAACGGAGAGGGAAAGGGGAAAGGAGAGAGAGGGAGAAGGAAAGAGGGGGGCCGCGCCCCCTCCCCTTTGTCCAATTCGGATTGGGGCAAGGGGGACGCCACCTGTGTGGCCTGCCTCCTCTCCTCCACTATGGACCAATAGGCCCAATAACTTTCCCGGGGGGTTCCGGTAACCTCCCGTTACTCCGAAAAATCCCCGGTCTTCTTCGGAATCATTTCGGTGTCCGTATATAACCTTCGAATATATCAATCTTTACCTCTCGACCATTTCGAGAATCCTCATCATGTCCGTGATCTCATCTGGGACTCCGAACAAACTTAGGTCACCAAAACACATAACTCATAAACAAATCGTCATCGAACGTTAAGCGTGCGGACCCTACGGGTTCGAGAACTATGTAGACATGACCGAGACACATCTCCAGTCAATAACCAATAGCGGAACCTAGATGCTCATATTGGCTCCTACATATTCTACGAAGATCTTTATCGGTCAAACCGCATAAAAACATACGTTATTCCCTTTGTCATCGGTATGTTACTTGCCCGAGATTCGATCGTCGGTATCATCATACCTAGTTCAATCTCATTACCGGCAAGTCTCTTTACTCGTTTCGTAATGCATCATCTCGTAACTAACTGATTAGACACATTGCTTGCAAGGCTTATAGTGATGTGCATTACCGAGAGGGCCCAGAGATACCTCTCCGATACACGGAGTGACAAATCCTAATATCGATCTATGCCAACTCAACAAACACCTTTGGAGACACCTGTAGAGCATCTTTATAATCACCCAGTTATGTTGTGACGTTTGATAGCACACGAGGTGTTCCTCCGATATTCGGGAGTTGCATAATCTCATAGTCAGAGGAACATGTATAAGTCATGAAGAAGGCAATAGCAATAAAACTAAACGATCATTATGCTAAGCTAACGGATGGGTCTTGTCCATCACATCATTCTCTAATGATGTGATCCCGTTCATCAAATGACAACACATGTCTATGTATTAATGATCTAGTCAAGTATAGGCATACTAGGGACACTCTATTTTGTCTATGTATTCACACATGTACTAAGTTTCCGGTTAATACAATTCTAGCATGAATAATAAACATTTATCATGATATAAGGAAATATAAATAACAACTTTATTATTGCCTCTAGGGCCTATTTCCTTCATAGGTTAGTCCCAAAAATGATATAAAGTTGCTTTAAAATGATTGTAAAACATCCAATAATGATAATATAATGGCATGGATACTTCATAAATTATAGATGCGTTGGAGAAGTATCATGAACCGCTAGGGGCACCTGCATAATTGCACTACGCTGCCCTTCTCCTTATGAATAGTTCACCCCCACGCGGTCATTATCTCTTCTTCCACCTCACCATATCGCTCAAACCCTAGCACCTCCGCTAGCATCTGTCGACGCCGGAGATGAAGTCCTTAGCTGCCGCAACCTCCCCGACGCCGTCTTCACGCCGGCCGTTGACGTCGTCTTCTCCGCCGCCTCCGTAGGTGTCTTCCGCCGCCAAGTTAGGGCACGGAAGATTGGACTGCTCGGCCTCCTTACGCCTCATCTAGCAGTTCGTCGAACGATAAATAAAACTTGCTTTTTACCGCTTATTAGATTCGTTGAATCTGTCCACATCTTCCAAAAGTGGTTTCTACTCTTCCAAATCAATATCCTTCTGTTTCTGCATCTCATAATTTGCAAGTATGTTCACTTATGCATCACAACTAGTTAGATTCCTCACTTGTACTTATTCATGGATTTGTACAAATCTGGAATCAACTCACCTCAATAAGTGAATGTCTTTGCACTATGAGGTCAATGTCTTCAAACTGATTTATCTTCAAAATCTTCTGAGAATGCATATGACCTCTTCCCCTTCCCTCGCACCTCTAATGCTGTCACAGGTACATGTCCGTGGGAGAATCCCTTGGTTCTCATAGTATGCATTCATTTGCAGAGTTTTTACATTACCACATTGAATCACCTGAAGCCAACTCTTGTTTGACAAGAAGATTGAAGCCAAGCACTATTGTGAAGCCATTCAGTTTGAATCCAATGACAACAAGCAAATCTGCAAAGAAGGGTGGCAGGCAGCACCGGGACAACAATGTATGGACCTGCCACCAGATATTTATGAACAATACAATTTCGACCCAGAGGAAACATATGGAGAATGCAAGACTCAAGTCTAGTGGATTCGAAGATATTGGGCTAAGAAATGGTTTCTGTACAACTTCATCACAAATGAATATGCGAAGAGCAATGTTGTAAGGCCACCATGGGCCGACATTGTGTATAGGAAGCTACATCCCAAGACAAAGGCTGAAGCCATTGCTACTTCTATCCTTGCATGGTCAGAGGACCACAGCCTGAGAATGCCGACGCCTCCAGTCTCTGATGGTGTCGTGACGATGAATTGTTTGAGCAAAAACTTCAATTTGCAAGGGTCTATGCTATCCAGAACAAGAAGGAACTTGGAATTGACTTCGATCCTAGTCCAGCTGCTCCAAGGCCAGATGGCAGTCGAGAAGCAAATCAGAATATCATTGGCCCTTTCAATAGCTTTGATGGGCTTGTCTCCCACATTGCTGCTCAAAGGGCCACTGTCAAAGTGGCTTCTAGTGAAGGGGAACATGCTAATGATCCTGAACCTCCGAAGCCAAAGAAGAAGTCAAAGGCTTCAAAACCTTCATCTGCTCCAAAAGCTTCAAGAGTGAAGCCATTGCAATCTGCACCTCCTAAATCCAGTGTGCAGTCTGAAGATCAATCCCACATCTCCAATAAGTCCAGGAAGCCCAAGAAGATTTCTGGACATGACCTCACCCCTGCTAGCATTCTGCAAAATGAAGAGAATGTTATTAATCTATCAAGCGATGAAGATCTTGCTGATGATGCTCTGGAGATGCTCATCAAGAGCAAGCAAGAGGCCGAAATCTTCAAAGATTTTCCCCTCTTTGATGCAGATATCCTCAATAACTTCATTTATGAATGGTTTGAAGATCCTTCTCTCACCATTGATGATCTGGAGCTGCCCATTGACATGAGTGTCACATTTCAAGACAGCATAGCCAAGGAGCTTGCTATAGCTCACAAAGAGCTGAATAACAAAATTGACTATGAGAAGGCCCAGTTCAAGAAGCACATGGCCAAGCTCAGTGTTGTTGATGTTCAAAACTTCAAACATATGATGATTGACCTCAAGGCTCAGTTCAAGAAGAAGCGTGAGGAAGCCAAAGGCTCTCGTGAGCGCATGAAATATTATGTTGAGAAATGCGTTCAGGCTCACAATGAAGCCATGAAGAGAAAAGCTCTTGGGCGTATGATACGTCTCCAACATATCTATAACTTTTGATTGTTCCATGCTATTATATTATCATTCTTGGATGTTTTACAATCATTTTATAGCAACTTTATATCATTTTTTGGGACTAACCTATTCGACATAGTCCCAAGTGCGAGTTGCTGTTTTTTGCATGTTTTTTACATTGCAGGAAATCAATATCAAACGGAGTCCAAACACCGCGAAACTTTTTGTGGATTTTTTATGGACCAGAAGACTCCCAATGGGACAGAGCGGCACCTCGGTGGCCTCCCGCACCTCCTCTTTACCCTATAAATTCCCAAAAATTCCAAAAACCCTCGGTGTTAACCTAGATCAGAAGTTCCGCCGCCGCAGGCCTCTGTAGCCACCGAAAACCAATCTAGACCTTTTCCGGCACACTGCCGAAGGGGGGACTCATCTCCGGTGGCCATCTTCATCATCCCGGCGGCCACCACGATGAGGAGGGAGTAGTCCACCCTCGGGGCCGAGGGTTTGTACCTGTAGCTATGTGTTTAATCTCTCTCTCTCGTGATCTTGAGATGTCACGATCTTGATATATCATGGGCTTTGTTAACATAGATGGATCATATGATGTTTCTCCCCTCTCTACTCTTGTTGTGATGAATTGAATCTTTACCCTTAGAAGTTTGTCTTATCGGATTGAATGTTCAGATCTGAGAACAAAAACCAATATCATAGAATATTATGATCATGAAGTTGTTTGATGCATATCGTAGAATTAACTCATGGATACTCTTGGTGACATTGGAGTATCTAGGTGACATTAGAGTTGGTTGATGTGTGTCATATGGTGTTATTTTAGTACGAACTCTTGATTAGATCGATCGAAAGGAATAGCTTGCGTTATTTTAGTACGAACTATTGGATAGATTGATCGGAAAGAATTGTTGTGAGGTGGTTTCGTACCCTACAAACAATTTCTATCTTTTGTTCTCCGCTAATAGGAACTCGGGAGTAATTCTTTATTGCACTTTGAGGGATAACCATATGATCCAACTATGTTAGCATTGTTGAGAGATTGCACTAGCGAAAGTACGGACCCTAGGCCTTGTTTCTAAGCATTGAAATAACGTTTTTGTGCCCGTTTACTATTAGTTACCTTGCTGTTTTTAGAATTTCAGATTACAAAACCAATATCTACTATCCATATTACACTATTATCACCATCTCTTCGCCGAACTAGTGCACCTATAAAATTTCTATTGTATTGGGTGTGTTGGGGACACAAGAGATTTCTTCTATTTGGTTGTGGGGTTGTTTGAGAGAGACCATCTTCATCCTACACCTCCCACAGATTGATAAAACTTAGGTCATCCACTTGAGGGAAAAGTGCTACTGTCCTACAAAACTCTGCGCTTGGAGGCCCAACACGTGTCTACAAAGTTGCGTAGTAGACATCAGCGTCCAGGCATAGACCCCAAGCTGGCTGGCAAGAAGAAGAAGACTGCTGAAGCTGAACCCGAAGCCCCAAGGCAGGAAAGACCAAGCATTATCTTCCCTGCCAATATGACTAGCACGAAGCCAAAGGACCCTTCTGCAGCTTCTGAACAAAAGAAGACTAGGCTGGCTGAGGCCGAAGCAAAGAAGAGGAAGCACCATGATACCTTTGATGTTGCTCCCTCACAGAAGAAGATGAAGACAAAGTTTTCAAAGTCTTCACGCCAAGCCCATGTTGCTCCCCAAGAGCCATTGAATGTTGAACCTATTTCTGTTGCACTACAAACCTCCACCAATCGCAAGTGTCGTCTCGTTGTGCATGAGCCTGCTTCCATAGAGGCTAATGAGTCTGAAGAGATTACAGCTGTCGACCCCACCGCAGCTGAAGACACTGGTCATGATGACCATGTTGAAGATGACGAAGTCCTTCCTCAGCTTGAGCTCAACCCGGTATCATCACCTGCTCCTACGAGCAGTGAACTGATAAGCATTGGCGGTCCCACGATGCCAATCACACATGATGAGTTCTGGGACGAGCAACACCCCAACTCCCCATTGCATGAAGTGATTCCCCGCACTCCACCGGCTCATGTCACCACTCCGGTGCTTGAGACCCCCCAAGCAACACCAGAGGACATGGAGAAGACCACTCCTTCACCAAAGGCGTCGCCCTCTTTCAAAAGGCTTCGCAGAGGCCCTAGGCCCTCGTTCTCCATGTCGAGCATTCCTGAAGAGGATGTGCAAAACATAAGCTCAGTAGCACGTCAAGTGTTTCCTGAAGCCATCCCTTCCGCAACTGCACAAGAATCTGAAGCCAAAGCGGCTGAAGATATTTTGGCTGCATCAGTCGAAGAAGAAAAAGAAGAAGATCGTGAAGTTATTCCCCCTACCACTGATCCAGTTGTCCAAAAAGAAGAAGTGATTGTGCCAGACCCTTTTGTTCATGAAGCCACTGACACTGAGGCAAATGCGACTGCCACCACCACCACCACTGAAGCCAATGACGTTGTCATGGGTGAAGATAGTTTGCAGCCCGAAGTCATTGATGCCACGGAAGACAATGCACAGCCATCCACCTCGGATGTGTCCATTCCTCCTTCTGTGCCTCACACCATGGAACGTGCGTACAACCGTGGTGATCTTGTTACTGTCCGGTGGCCGATCTTAATACCACCCACTGCTCCTGGTCCCCAGTATGACTATCACGTGGAGGAAAGGCCTCAAACGCAGAAGCCAAAGCCCAGGCTGCTAAGGCTTCCAAGTGCTGCAACTACCCAAGGCTTCTTTAGTGTGCTGAGCTTCAGAGAGCACAACACCTTCTTCAACTCTTCCAATAATCCATACAAGAAGCCTAAGATCTCCTCGGATAGGTTCTGGAGCCATCAGCAACGCAGCTACTACTCATGCATTCTATATAATCAAGATATGATTTTTCCTCACAAGTGTCTTGACTGTGATGCCATTGTAGGGCTGCCATGCCTTGAAGAGGCTCTTGATTGCTTCCACGAAGTCGGTCTGCTCCCATTTGTCACAGATAAGGAGGATTGGAATGAAGAGCTTCTTCTGCAGTTCTATGTCACACTTGACATAAGAGGCTACAACAGGGATCCAAAGACATGGGTCCTTGAGTGGATGTCAGGAGATGTTCATCATGAAGCCAATGCTCAGGATATCATTGAGCTAACTTCCCTGCCCACCCCTGGTGATCTGTATGAGCCAGGTTGTCAGCTATATGAACATGAAGTACAGAGCATTTTCCAGAAGCCTGAGCCAAACATGAGTCAAATGCTCAGCATGGTGAAGCCATGCGCACTGATGCTGAATATCCCAAGGAGTGCTTTGTCAACGACCTCGAGTACTTGCCCCGCACCATATATCACATTCTGAGGCATACTCTGTGGCCTATAAAGGGACATTCTCCTGATGCGAAGCTTGAAGGCGCCATGAAGACATTGGTCTTCTACATCATCAATGGCATCAGGTTCAATACTCAAGATTTCTCCATTAGACAGTTGGCAGCTTCTGGCATTGATCTATTTGGCCTCAAGTTCTATGCTACATGGGTCATGCGGCTGATAAAGCTTCACTCAATCATTAACTATCAACCTTCAACCTTGTTGTATTCTTGCCTGAAGTGGACATGTATCACGAAGCCATTTATCCTGTGCCTGCCAAGGAGCCAATACGCAAAGACAATGCCGCATTTCAAAGCTTCTCTCAGCGAATTGAAGGTGTTCATGTGCCAAACCCCCTGCTCCTGCTGGTCCTCTTGCCGGTCAGCTTCGTCTGCCGCATCGTGCCAACACTGATGCAATAGCCAACACGGTAGCACAAAGGCCTCAGAAGCGTGCTGGTGTCCTGAATGACAGAGTGCTTCTTGTATCACTTCACCAGAAGCAGGATAGGCACCATGACTGGCTGATGCGCCAGGTGCGATGTCTGCTCATCTATGTCAATCGCATTCGCAACCTTGCAACCAAGAATTTGTTTGTTGCTCATGAAGCTTGTCGGCGGTCCTGGAAGCGCCTCACAATGCTCTGTTCTGAAGACGATCCTAGATAAGATGGCTTCATGATACGTCCATGTTGCATCATGTTTTCTTACTGTTATTTATGATGTTTTTATTCATAATAATGCTTTTTGGAGTAATTCTAATGCTTTTTCTCTCATAATATGCAAGGTACACACAAAGAGGGAGAATTCCGGCAGCTGGAAATCTGGACCTGGAAAAGCTATGTCAGGCCACCTATTCTGCACAACTCCAAACACGCTGAAACTTCACGGATATTTTTTATGGTATATTTGAAGAATATTGGAGAAAATAACTACCAGAGGGGCCCACCAGGTGGGCACAACCCACCTGGGCGCGCCAGGGAGCCCAGGCACGCCCTAGTGGGTTGTGCTCACCCAGGCCCACCTCCGGTGCCCATCTTCTGGTACATAAGTCATTTTGACCTAGAAAAAAATAAACAGAGGACTTTCGGACAAAGCGCCACCGTCCTGAGGCGGAACATGGGCAGGAGCACTTTTGCCCTCCGGCGGAGCGATTCCGCCGGGGGAACTTCCCTCCCGGAGGGTGAAATCATCGTCATCATCATCACCAACAACTCTCCCATCTTGGGGAGGGCTAAACATCTTCAACAACACCATCTCATCTCAAACCCTAGTTCATCTCTTGTGTTCAATCTTGTTACCGAAACTATACATTGGTGCTTGTGGGTGACTGGTAGTGTTGATTACATCTTGTAGTTGATTACTATATGGTTTATTTGGTGGAAGATTATATATTCAGATCCATTATGCTATTTAATACCCCTCTGATCTTGAGCATGATTATCATTTGTGAGTAGTTACTTTTGTTCTTGAGGTCACGGGAGAAATCATGTTGCAAGTAATCATGTGAACTTTATGTGTGTTCGATATTTTGATAATATGTATGTTGTGATTCCCTTAGTGGTGTCATGTCAACGTCGACTACATGACACTTCACCATATTTGGGCCTAAGGGAATGCATTGTGGAGTAGTAATTAGATGATGGGTTGCGAGAGTGACAGAAGCTTAAACCCCAGTTTATGCACTATTCCGTAAGGGACCGATTGGATCCAAAAGTTTAATGCTATGGTTAGAAGTTATTCTTAATACTTTTCCCGTAGTTGCGGATGCTTGCGGGAGGGTCAATAATAAGTAGGAGGTTTGTTCAAGTAAGAACAGCACCTAAGCACTGATCCACCCACATATCAAATTATCAAAGTAGCGAACACAAATTGAACCAACATGATGAAAGTGACTAGATGAAATTCCCGTGTACCCTCAAGAACGCTTTGCTCATTATAAGAGACCGTTT
The DNA here is from genome assembly GCF_002575655.3 of Aegilops tauschii subsp. strangulata. Lineage (NCBI taxonomy): Eukaryota > Viridiplantae > Streptophyta > Magnoliopsida > Poales > Poaceae > Aegilops > Aegilops tauschii. Next base: position 154,860,317 of record NC_053036.3, read on the forward strand.
TGGCCTGTCCTTTCCCTCAAAAGGATTGGGATACCTTGCTGAACTTTTGCTACTACTATCATTACTAGCTCGTTACAAATTATCTTGTTATCAAACTACTTTGTTACTTACAATTTCAGCACTTGCAGACATTACCTTGCTGAAAACCAATTGTCATTTCCTTCCGCTCCTCATTAGGTTCGACACTCTTACTTATCGAAAAGAGCTATAATTGAGCCCCTATACTTGTGGGTCATCAAGGCTATTTTCTGGCACCGTTGTCGGGGAGTGAAGCGCCTTTGGTAAGTGGAATTTGGTAAGGAAACATTCATATAGTGTGCTCAAATTTATTGTCACTTGTTACTATGGAGAACAATCCTTTGAGGGGTTTCTTCGGGGTATCTTCACCTCGACTGGAACCAAAATTAGCTACCCCTGAACCTACTGCACCTACTGAAAATATTGGATATGAAATTCCTTCAGGTATGATAGAACAACTGCTAGCTAATCCTTATGAAGGAGATGGAATAGAACATCCTGATATGCACTTGATATATGTGGAACAAATTTGTGGATTGTTTAAGCTTGCAAGTTTACCCGGAGATGAAGTTATGAATAAGGTTTTCCCTTTATCTTTGAAGGGAAAATCATTGGCATGGTATAGGCTATGCGATGATATTGGAGCTTGGAACTAGAATCGATTGAAATTGGAGTTTCACCAAAAAAATTATCCTATGCACCTAGTTCATCGTGATCGGAATTACATATATAATTTTTGGCCTCGTGAAGGAGAAAGTATCGCTCTAGCTTGGGGGAGGCTTAAGTCAATGTTATATTCATGCCCCAATCATGAGCTCTCAAGAGAAATTATTATTCAGAATTTTTATGCTCGGCTTTCTCGTGATGATCAATCCATGGTCGATACTTCTTGTACTGGTTCCTTCATGAAGAAGACATTTGAATTCCATGGGATCTTTTGGAAAGAATTAAATGCAACTCTGAAGATTGGGAACTCGACGAAGGTAAAGAGTCAGGTTTTAAGCTTAAGTATGATTATGTTAAATCTTTTATGAATACCGATGCTTTTCAAAAGTTTAGCACTAAATATGGACTTGACTCTAAGATAGTAGCTTCCTTTTGTGAATCATTTTCTACTCATGTTGATCTGCCTAAAGGGAAGTGGTTTAAATATCACCCACCTATTAAAGAAGAAATTAAAGAACTAGGACTAGCTAAGGAAGAAACTATACTTTATAATGTTGATCCAGTTGTTCCTACTGCTTATATTGAAAAAACCACCTTTCCCTGTTAGGATAAAGGAACATGCTAAAGTTTCAACTGTGGTTAACAAAAGTTATATTAGAACACCTAAGCCAGATGAACAAATTAAAGTAGAACCTATTATTGCTATGGTTAAGGATCTCTTGGAAGAAAATGTAGACGGGCATGTTATTTACTTCGGTGAAGAAGCGGCTAGAATTGACAAACCTGGTAAAAACGATAAACATCGACCTGTTGTTGGCATGCCCGTTGTCTTAGTTAAAATAGGGGTCACTGTTATCATGGTTTATGTGACATAGGTGCTAGCATGAATGCTATTCCCTACTCCTTATACCAAGAAATTATGAATGACATAGCACCCGCAGAGATAGAAGACATAGATGTTACTGTTACACTTGCTAATAGACATACTATATCACAAATTGGAATTGTCAGAGATGTTGAAGTCTTGTGTGGGAAAATAAAATACCCTACTGATTTTCTTGTTCTTGGTTCTCCACAAGATGACTTCTGTCCCATTATCTTTGGTAGACCTTTCTTGAACACCGTTAATGCTAGAATAGATTGTGACAAACAAACAGTCGGTGTTAGTTTTGGTGATGAGTCTCATGAATTTAATTTCTCCCAGTTTAGTAGAAAGCTTCATAAAAAAGAATTGCCTAGTAAGGATGAAATAATTGGTCTTGCTTCTATTGCCGTGCCTCCTACTGATCCTCTAGAACAATATTTGCTAGACCATGAAAATTATTTACATATGTATGGAAGAAATGAAATAGATAAGATTTTCTTTGAACAACGTCCTCTGCTTAAACACAATTTGCCTGTTGAAACTCTAGGAGTTCCTCCTCCACCTAAAGGTGATACTGTGTTTGAATTAAAACAATTGCCAGACACTTTGAAATATGCTTACCTTGATGAAAAGAAGATATATCCTGTTATTATTAGTGCTAACCTTTCAGAACATGAAGAAGAAAGATTATTGAAAGTTCTAAGGAAGCACCGAGCTGCTATTGGATATACTCTTGATGATTTAAAGGGCATTAGTCCCACTCTATGTCAGCACAAGATTAATATGGAACCTGATGCTAAACCCGTTGTTGTTCACTGACGTCGGTTAAATCCGAAGATGAAAGAAGTGGTAAGAATGGAAATATTAGAACTTCTGGAAGCAGGTATAATCTATCCTATAGGTGATAGTAGATGGGTAAGCCCTGTTCATTGTGTTCCTAAGAAAGGAGGTATTATTGTTGTTCCTAATGATAAGAATGGGCTTATTCCATAAAGAATTGTTACAGGCTATAGAATGGTAATTGAGTTTAGAAAATTAAATAAAGCAACTAGAAAAGATCATTACCCTCTCCCTTTTATTGATCAAATGCTAGAAAGGTTATCTAAGCACACACATGTTTGCTTCCTTGATGGATATTCTGGTTTTTCACAAATACGTGTTTTTCAACCTGATCAAGAAAAGACCACTTTCACTTGTCCCTTTGGAACTTATGCTTATAGACGTATGCCATTTGGTTTATGCAATGCACCTGCTACCTTTCAAAGATGTGTCACTGCTATATCTCTGACTTTTGTGAAAAGATTGTTGAAGTTTTCATGGATGACTTCTCTGTTCATGGGAAGTCTTTTGATGATTGTTTAAGCAATCTTGATCGAGTTTTGCAGAGATGTGAACAAACAAATCTTGTCTTGAATTGGGAGAAGTGCCACTTTATGGTTAATGAAGGTATTGTCTTGGGTCATAATATTTCTAAAAATGGTTTTGAAGTGGACAAGGCTAAGGTTGATGCAATTGAGAAAATGCCATGTCCTAAGGATATCAAAGGTATTCGTAGTATCCTAGGTCATGCTGGTTTCTATAGGAGATTTATCAAAGACTTTTCTAAAATTTGTAGGCCGCTTACAAACCTTTTGCAAAAGGATGTCCCTTTTGTTTTTGATGATGATTGTTTTGAAGCCTTTGAAACACTCAAGAAAGCCTTAATTGCTGCACCTATTGTTCAACCACCTGATTGGAACCTGCCTTTTGAAATTATGTGTGATGCTAGTGATTATGTTGTTGGTGCTGTTCTAGGACAAATAGTTGATAAGAAATTGAATGTTATTCATTATGCTAGTAAAAATCTAGACAGGCTCAAAAGAATTATGCTACTACTGAAAAAGAATTCCTAGCAGTGGTATTTGCTTGTGATAAATTTAGATCTTACATTCTTGATTCAAAAGTAATTGTTCACACTGACCATGCTGCTATCAAATATCTTATGGAAAAGAAAGATGCTAAACCTAGACTTATCCGATGGGTTCTCTTGCTACAAGAATTTGATTTGCATATCACTGGTAGAAAAGGAGATGAGAACCCCGTAGCTGATAACTTGTCTAGGCTTGAAAATGTGCTTGATGACCCACTACCTATTGATGATAGTTTTCCTAATGAGCAATTAGCTGCAATAAATGTTGCTCATAATACCCCTTGGTATGTTGACTATGCTAATTATATTGTTGCTAAATATTTACCACCTAGCTTCACATACCAACAAAATAAAAAATTCTTCTATGATTTAAGACACTACTTTTGGGATGGCCCACATCTTTCACTACAAAAAAAAGACACTTCTGTGATGATACATGTTTGTCACAGTAGGTCACATTTTTCGTCATGCATGTACATCCATGACGATTTTATGACAGAATCAAGATAGTCATACCTATACTGTCGTAGAAGTGTTCCATGACATTACCAAAATTATCATCACGGAAGTGTCCACTTCCATGACGATAAATCGTGCGTCACAGAAGTGCTTTCGTCAAGGGTGACCGACACGTGGCATCCACCGTAACGGGTCGCCGTTAAGCTATCGGGTCTGGTTTTGGATCCGATAACCCGTTAACAGCCCGAACAATGGGAAATTTCCACGTGTAAAATTCTGATTGGCCAGAGGAAACACGTGTCAGCTCGTAAGTGGGTCAGATAGGCGCCTATGATATGTCGACACGTGCGACAGCCCACCACCGGCCCATTTAGCTTACAAAGGCCGGCCCATTTGATTTGGTCAAAAGTTAGCGGGCTGGCCCATGAAAAGCCTGTTAACGGTCTCTTCGCACATAGCCCATTTTACGGCCCCGTAACTCATGGCCCGTTAGGGCTACCCGAAATTGGCCCAACAACGTCATGTGGGCCGTCGAATATAACACCAGCCCGTTTCACTTTGGGCCCATGTATGGCCCACGACGTCTTTCGGCCCATATGAGGCGTTCGTATCTTTAGGCCCTTTAAAGGCCCACGGCGATTCTAGCCCAGAATGAATAGTAAATTTCTTTGTACCCGTTAACGGCCCATGATTCACATGGGCCGTTTCCAGCCCATCTTAGCTTTCGGCCTACTGACGGCCCATACGTTCTTGGGCTCCTTTCCGGCCCTCGATTATTTCTGGCCCATTACTGGCCTGTTCCCCTAAGGGACCAAATTCGGCCCGTGGCAAGAGTCGGCCCGTTCCTGGCTTGTTAACCCGTTGCGTCGTTTCCAGCCCGTCCTATATTCTGGCCCATTAACGACCCGTTATGCCTGTGATAGAATTAAGCCTTTGCTGTCCTCCGGCCTGTTAACGGCCCGTTACTGTGCTGGGCCAATACAACTACGCCCGTTTACGGCCCATGTAGACCCATTTATCCGACGGCCCAAGGCCCACCGATTCTACGGCCGTGTTGGAGGCCCATTTAAAGACGGCCCATAGGAGGCCCATGGATCCTACGACCCGTAGCAGGGTCATGGTTACCACGGTCCGTATATGGCCCATGGTTGTTGCGGCCACTAGCAAACCAGGGAAAACGAAGACTAGGAAATAAATAAGCCCGAAACTATCACTAGGCTATTAAGGCGATTGCACAGATTACATCCACTGGGCATCAAAGATCGCCAACAGTGCAAATATAGCGAACACCCTACACTATACAAAAATGCCTTGCTGTTTTCTTCAGCGGTGGCTGCACGTTAAGAACAAATTTTGTATCGCAACAAAACAAATTACAACTATAAAACAAAAGGAAGGTTGGCATAAAAGTTAACAGTCTGGCAGATAAATGCACCACCAGAAGTTCAGAAGCTCGGTTCATTTGACCTGACTATTACGTTTTCATGCTGTATTGTCCGATGGAGCACCATAACCTTCGCCTTCATTTCTCCTAGGCTCCTGAACAACATAGCAAATGGCTGATAGTCTGGTTTCAAAACCATGCATATCTTGACGACATCGAACAATGGATGTCCTTGTTTCACAAAGGGTCTCTGTTAGGGAACGGACTTGTGTCTGGAGCGCAGATATAACATTGTTTTGAGCTTGCATATCTTGATCATGAGGCAGTTTGGACGAGATTGCCTTAACAACCAACCCAGTATTACACAAGAACGTGCTTTTGGCACTGTTAGTGGACAGGTACTGACCCACTGCAGCAAGAGCTGACATTGCGGTTATAGTTGCCTCACCACCTTCAGAAGGTGGCGGTTCCACTATTTTTTCCATAGCTTGCTGAAAAGTTGAGTTTTTACATTAGTACCAGAACAGAAGATATTAAGGAAGCAGCAAAACCAAACAAAATAGCTTTGGTCTATATACAGAACTTATTCTGGAGAACCCATGTAAAATATTAGTTGTATTTTACTGCAAAGTACCTAATAAAACCTGGTTGCAAACATATGCCCATGTACCATGGCTAATGTATTGTCTATTTCTTCACATTGTATTGATAGCTAAGGATAAAGAGACAAAGTTTATAATACGGTAAGCATAATATGACATCATTCATATCACAAAACAACTGAGAACAGACAAACATGCAATTGTAACGTTGTGTGGGCAAGTCCAGCACGGAACTAGATTACATGTCAAGATGAAAGGAACATCACTCCTCTCTTTTAAACCTTGTAAGGTGCAATGATACGCTAAGACAATTGTGTATAAAATTGAAAAGAGTAATAGACATTGGCTACAAAGCATGTAGTTCAAGGCACGAGTCGGAGTAAGTAGTAGTTAAAAGGCATGAGGATTAAGGACTTACAACAGTGGCTTTGACTGGTGTAGTCATGCCTTTCGTCTTGCTGGTGTGACAGTCCTTGAAGATTTCCACATCATTTGGTTCAGGTACTTTCTGGTCCTTGCGGGCTTTCCTCTACATTTGGAACACGTCAATATAGATATGATAATATGGTACAGCGAAAACAGTGAAACAGAAGCTAATTACAAGAGCCTCGCAGTGTGCAATATAGCTACGAGATCATGTCGTCTGTTGGAATTTCACTTTCGTACGGTTGGCCTTGTTCTTTGAACAGTTCACCTACAAGAAGATAGATTTGTGTGGCATATGCATAAATAGGACTTCAACATGTGATCTGATCACATATATATATATATAATGTACCTGATACTTCGGATCGGACCAGTGTTTAACGAGGCCTCTCCAGTCTTCATCCGATATATTTTCCACTAGAGATGTTTGGGCAAGTTCACTGTTAGCCTTGCCTTCAAAGTGAGTTTTCCTCAAGTTATACCGATACTGTCGTAGAGCAGACTTGAAAACATGGGTGCAAGCTTGTCTGGTTACATCATCTTGGCTATCCAACTTGAACCTCATCTGTTGGAAATTATGGGAGTCTCATTATCAGCAACCTAGAAAGTATTGGACAGAGCAAGACGATATTACTAATTTCCATACATAACCATACTTACAGATAAATGGTCGAGGAACGTGTTGAACTGGGTTTCGTCTTTGTCATTCATGTACTGAATCCATGTTGGGAGGATATGTATATGACACCTAACAGCAACCGCTGCCTCTGATACTAACTTGGCTGACTCTGTAGCATCACGTGGCCTTTTTAAACCTGCCTCAAAACGGATCTCCATTCTTCCTCCTCTAGATTTAGTTAACCTATCGAGCATTATCCCTGATGTTTGTTTACTCTTGCGCCTAGGTGCTAGTCCAACAACAAACATAGGAAGTGTTAGTGTACATCAAACTGTGAGACTACATATAAAGAAGCATGCAACTGTAACTTGGCTCCAGCAACTACCTTCTTTCTGTTGAAGCTCACAAAGTTCATCTGATCTTGCCAACTCATCTTGTGTCATGAGTGCTTCGGAAGTAGTGTCAGGTGGCAAGGGAGCTTGGGAACGTGCTGCTAGCTGAGTTGACCAACGAGTAAAAATCGTGCAGCTGGTGGTACTATGGAAGGTGTTGCAACAACTAGGGTTGTCTCTGCTTGGTTGGTGGCAGCTATTTGTTTCTGTTTGGCTTGTTCTACAGCTCGTGTAGCACGGGATACCCTGTCGGTAAAATTTTCCGCTGGACTTTGACCTTCTATTGCACCATCAGTACCAGCAGAATCTGCAGGATTCTTCTGCTTCCCTTTCCCTGTCATTCTGTCTTGCTTCCTCTTTCTTTGTGCCATGTTAAGTCAGGCCGACAAGAAAAACGAATAACAATTTAGTTCTTCAGAACAAATTGATGTGTGATACAGACGAACTGAACTTCGATGTTAGACAACCACATGATGGGAGGATGTAATATGTACAAAAACAGGACGACATGAGATAACCAGAACTATGATGTGTAAACTAAGCAGAAGACATTTCACTAAATTAGAAGCAATGCAATGGAAGGTAGACACCATATGAAAGATGCTACAAATATCACTCTGCCAAGTTAACTGTGTCTCATCATAAATGTCATTTAAACAAATGTGAAGCAGTACAAGAAATAGATCATATGCAAGATGCAAACAACATCACACTACCAAGTTAAAGGTCTCTCGTCATTAGTGCCATTGCATATTCACAGCATTTCATATTCACAGCTTATGATGTGTAAACTAAGGAGAAGGCATTTCAACAAATTAGAAGCAATGAAAGCTAGACACCATATGAATGATGCAATGAATATCACTCTACCAAGTTAAAACTGTCTCGTCATAAGTGCCATTTCAACAAATTGGAAGTAGTACCAGCTAGAAAAGAATGCAAGATGTAACCTATATCACACTCCCAAGTTAAACGTGTCTTATAATAAGTGATTGTTGCAGGTTACACAACAGTAGTACTTTGATGTAAGAACATGGTGTGATATACATATATTGTATGTTCTAGAAACAGGAACACGTCTCTTATTCACAAGTATAATGTGTAAAGTAAGCACATGAAATTCAACAAAATTAGAAGCAATACAAGCTAGACATCATACATAACATGCAACCACATATAACAGTGCCAAGTTAGAGGGAGCACCTGTAATGGTGCACTAGGGGAGACGTGCTCATCATCAACACAACTACGTTGAGTGTCTATGCATGTGTTGTCTTGGAAATCATCTTGGGGGGATGGAGGAGTAGAATCTGTAGAGGCCCTCCGTTTGGAAGGAGCACCATCATCCGTTGCCTTGCTAACTTGCTTCCGCTTTATTGATTTTGAATTGTCAAGTAAAACCGACAAGAAAAAGCAATAAAATTCACTCTTCAGAACTCATTCGTGCATGATACTGACAATCACTACTTTGATGTAAGGCAAACACATGATTCCAGGATGGAATAATACGAAAAACAGGACGGCATGGCATATTCACAACTGTTTGTGTAAACTAAGCAGAAACCATATCAACAAATAAGAAGCAATGCAAGCTAGACACCACATGAAAGATGCAACTAATAATCATATGAAAGATGCAACTAATATCACACTGCACACACTAAAGGTGTCAAGTCATATTGATTTATTTGGAATACAAAAAAAAACAATAGTTTGATGTAAGGGCATGCTTAACAGACAGATGTACTATGTACTAAAAACAGGAAGGCATGTCACATTAACTAGTATAATGTATAAACTAAGCAGAATAGCACACGCAATTTAACCAGATTGGAGGAATTACAATCTAGACACCATATGCAACATGCAACCACATATCATGCTGCCAAGTTAGAGCAAGCACCTGCGATGCTAGTGTAGGGGAAATGAGGTAATCAACTATAGAGCTACGTTCACTATCTTCATCTAGCCTTGCTGTTTCTTGAGAATCATGTGGGGAGGCTGACGCAGCAATCTTTAAATGAGGATATTTTCTCACAGTAGTCCACTTGCCTGACTGCCTCATCATAAGTGATTGATGAGGGATACACAAGAACATTAGTTTGATGTAAGAACATGGTTAATAGACAGATGTACTAGTATGTACCAAAAACAGGAAGGCATGTCATATTCAAAGGTATAGTGTGTAAGCTAAGCACATGCAATTTAACCAAATTGGAAGCAATACAAGCTAGACATCCGGCTGGAGTGGTGAGCATGATCATCTAGGACCTGAGAGCCTGGTGGGAGGCGGGCTGCTTCGCCACCATCATGGCTTTTTAGTTGGCTTCCAGGTGATGCCTGTCTGTGCTGGGCTTGTCACTGGCTCGGCCAGTGCCCTGACTAGCCATTTGACTTCTGGTGCTCCCAGGATGGTGGTTCATGTAAAAAATATCTTTCCTTACCTTAATAAAGACCGACTTCGGCCTTTAGAATACAAGTGAGACACCATATGCAACATGCAACCACATATGACACCGCGAGGTTAAAGCAGGCACCTGGGATGGTGGTTCATTGGGAGAGAGGTCATCAACTCCAGCGCTACGTTTATTGTCTCCATCTGCTGACACTGCAGCCTTTAAATGGCTGAAACGTGTCTGGCCTAGCCGCGTACCACGGTGGAGCAACTTCTCTCTTTTATTTTCTGCTTCTGTGAAGGCAGCAGAGTCTGAAGTACCCTTGCATAAAAACACAATAGTGAGAGTATGGGTGAAGTGTGTGCAGAACTAGTGCACTATAAAAGTAGCAGATAGCAGGTGGCTGAAAAATAAATGACAGGAGACATATGATAGCTCTACAACATTGCATGGCAAACAAAATTAGATTCTACTCCATATGATTTTGCAATATATGAGCACAGGAAATGCAGGTACTCCTCCAACACACCACCACATGTGGTCCTATCAAGATAACAGTCGACTGAAAATAAATAGGCCAGTCGATTTGTTTATGAACCGTCCGATCTATAAGGAACAGGCAGATGGCCTTCGTCTACCTCCCGCCAGTCACTGTTGACCATCTTTCTCGAACCGCCAGCGTCCACCAGCCCAGACCCCTGCCTCCGCCGCCCTGCCCTCCCCTTGACCTCACACCACCGCCGTGCTTGGCAGCGCCCCCAGGCCATCCCTTTAATCCCGCCCGACCTCCAAATCGGGCGCCAGCAGCTCTAGGCCCCACGCGCCCCTAAGATAAACACCGAGGCGCTGCTTCCCCGGCGTAATAGGCGGACTAGCACTTGTTACACCGGGGAATGCTTCTGTTAATTGGGAATCAACTGACCAAGAATTGAAATCCAGGGGGGCGACGGACCTCTAGCTAAGGTGAAATAGTATATGAGGAGAAACCTTGTGCATCGCGAGTAAGTAGGAACATCTAGTATCTAGAAGAAGCGGTCAACTAGTGTCTTCTGTGGGATGAATACCGTGCAAGCAGACACGTAATATTTGCACGAATAAGGGAAGAGTTGTACCATTTCCGGTTGCCAGTGTGGTCGCCTCCACATGTCGTGCCGATCTTCTTCTTTTTGCCGGGGAAACCGATGTTTTGGAGGAGGGTGCAGGCTTGGACGAACCCATGGCCAAATTGTTGACTGTGTTGCCGTGGCCGTATGTCGGCGGAGGGGAAGCAGATCCGAGGCGGCGAAGGACGGCGTAGCAGGAATAGCTCCGGTGTGGTGGACGGTGGCAAAGTTGGAGCGGCTGCGGTGAGGCGCAGGACAGCGTGGTTGAACTGGCTCGGGTACGGATGGCTCAGCCTCAGCTTCGACTACTAGCCTTGGAGGGCGTTGCGGTGGACAACGACGTCGGGGTATCGGCTCCGGGGTGATGGAGGAGGGCGGCGGTTGATGGGTTGGATGGGGTGGCGGACGGAGGACGCCGGGCTTTCACAGCTGGTGGAGAGGTAGTTTTGGCGCCCACGGAGTACGAATGGGGAATCGGACGGGGGGGGGGGGGGGGCGGGGGGAGCTAAGGGAGAACCATGTTTCGGTCTGGGACACGCTTGTTTTTGGCTTTTTTGAACAGATGGGACGCGCTTGTTTGAAATTTGGGGAAGTACAAACTTTGCCCCCCTCTTAAATTTCGGACCTACTGCGGGTCGGGGGTAGGATGGTAATCCCAGGTGTCCCAAACAGTGGGCGGGAGCGATTTCGGCTGCGCGCATGTGTGCTTAGGCGGCCATTGTGTATGAATGTTTTTCGGAGGTGGTTGCGTGGAGTCTAGATGAAGCTACAAACCTACCCTGGTTTAGACATTTGGACGTCAGGCCGGTAGGTTTCATGGGTCGGAGTTAGAAAAGTAATTTCCTTCTACTACCAAACATTGGTCTCACGCAGTTTCGGGCGAGTAGAGGCTCTTTTGGCACTTCGTTCGAAATTTTGAAACAGAAGCATTCACGTTTAGAGTACTCTTGAACTTTGAGGATTGACCTAATTAGACAACGTTAAATTTGACCTTGTATTTTTGAAAACCTCGTTAAATTATCCGCTTCTTTATGAAATTTTGACACTTGAAAATCCTATAACTACGATTATTTTGGAATGGAGGAGCTCAATTTGAATCTATATTGTACACGACTATATATGCTATTATGTACAAATTCAGAGCAAAGATTGGTGCCCCCATAATTTAGGTATGATTTACAAATGCCATGATATCGAATTCAAATAATTGAATGGACTTCATGTTCAATTCGATTTTTTTAAACGACCTTAAGTTGAATTCAAATGTATTACTAGTTCATAGCTAGCTATTTATAATGTTCATTGTGTAAATTTCGTATGTATAATGTGCTTTACACACACAACATGAACTATACTCACGTTTATATTCGATTGCTAAAGTAATGCATTGTCTGGAGTTCAAAATACTAACTATGTGGATTAATTATGTCGAATAATAACATAGACATGCTAAAATTTGATGGAATCTAGATGTCTGATGGATCAATGACCGTTCCTTACGCGAATTGCAAATATCATGATCCCATCGTAATATTTGGATACAATTTATATCTTTAATCAATGTGTACATCGGTCTTTTATGTGTAGTTTCACTCTCCATCGGTGGTCTCTCACACATGCTCACACACTCTCTCCCGAGGTGTCTTTCTCGCATACATGCTCTCGATATAACCCTCCCTCCCTCTCGTAATCAGTTACGACAGTTTTCACTAACCTTTATCACAAGCACTCTTCCTCTCACAAGCATACACACGCACAATCCCCATCGACCCTTTCTATATACATAGACCTGCCTACGTGTCTCATGTACGCACTTTATCTTAGGTCTATCTCTCACGCATTGTCTCGCACCTCTCTTCCTAATCGACGAGTATGATTTTAGCAGAGCATTCTGTAGGATGCCCCTTAAAGTTAGGTTGGATGAATAGTAATATCAGAGATAAGGGGTTACCTTAGTCTGAGAACCCAGGGTTACAAATCCTAGCCGGCTTTGTCAGTGGACACAGAGTCCTTCACAATTCTGCTATCGTTGTCTTGCACGACAAGTCATCCATGGGTCTCCCTAAATGCGTCACCGGCCGACCAATGTGGTGCAGGAACCGAACCAAGGGCCTCACCTCGACCCACCGGACCTCACGCGGTGACACACCCTCTACCCCCAGGTCTCGTTATCTTCTCACACCCACACAGACCAACACAGACACCACACACAAAAAATCTCCTCGTGCCTCTATCCCCTCCCCCCTTGCATATACACACTCAGGGGAATCTCTCGCCATGACATCATATTAGTCTCTCTCTCTCTAGACCTCTCTCATTTCTCGTGCTATCTCTCCCACGCCCCTCCCCCCGCCGGCCCCTCTATCCATGCCTCTCTCGAATACGTAATACACACACATACCTCTCTAGGACCTGCCAAATACATCAACTACACATTCACACATGTTACATCACGTACCCCATTGATCTAAAAAGCCCTTTCTTCACGTTTATTTCGCATACAACATTCCTTTTGAATAAAGTGTGGCCAAAAATTATTTTAGAATTTCTACATATATAGAACATTACAAAGTTATATGGAGGAGTATGAACGTTAATTTGTTGCATGGTGCCCACAATGATATTTATTCCGCACTATGAATTTTTATATTTCTATTCTATATATAAAGTTATTCATAATAAAGAGAAACAAAGAGCATCTCTCTCCCCATCGCATACACCCCCTCTATGCCCCTTTCACGTACGCACACAAACTATCTCCAGGTCCTCTAAAATTAAGCCCCCAGCACATTCACGCATGTTTCATCTTTCTCTCGCGATATATACAGTGACGATCATTGTATTTGGAGCGAAAGCACGATACATACATTGGACTTCAGAATCCACTCATTACGGTCACCATTTACGTTTTGTGGTTATTATACAGTCACGGGCTCACCGTACAGCTTTATATTTGCTCAAGACATGACTAGTTGACCAGTTAAACGCTCCACGTGGCACCTCTAGTGTTGCATCACATTATCTCACTACCATTGGGCCCACCTATCGGCTTGTATCTACTCTTCTACACTCTTATAAAAAACAGAGTTGGTGATGATGGTGTGCCTGCCATCCTGCAATATAGGCCATCCGATTTATATCTGATGGATAGGAAGGAAACTATGGCAATTTTGCAAAAAGGTACCCACACACCTCTCCACATTTGCAAATAAGGCCTTCCCTCGTTCATCCTTTTCTCTCACAAGATAAACTAGTCATACAAATGCATCTTGATGTTATGTGCAACGCATAGGCATCTTGCTAGTAAGAATGAAAACAAACGACAAAAAAATATTGGACGGTGGTTCGAAGTCATGACCGCGAGCACAGCGGACAAGATGGCCTTGTATTGGTATGCTGAGCCGTCTGTTTTAACACACATGAGCTGGTGTGGTGATTATTCACACACGCACGCATGCACACGAACTACATGCACGCCCCACTCACACGAACACATGCAGCCACGCACGCACGCAACACTCACACGTACACACGCAGCCACGCACGCACGCAACACTCACACGCACACACGCACGCATGCATGCACACACCACACGACCAAAACACACTCTCACGCTCAATTGCTCAACCTTCACGTGCATGCGCACACATCAGGCCCTGACAGACACATACACAACCAGGTGATTCCCGCGCACGGGTTGGAGTCTTGTCGCGCCTGCGTAAATTTGTGTTTATCTGACCTTTTTCCTATGCGAACTGACAGGTGGGACCCACAAGGAATGTGGTTAATTTAACTAGCCAACATGGTGCCACGCAGACTATTTGGCCGGTCAATAGAGTGCAATCCGATGCTGAACGGTGAGCAAGTGACCATATAATCACCGCAAAACGTATATAGTGACCGTAATGAGCGTATTCTGAAGTTCGGTGACCGTATTATGCTCTCTCTCTGTAGGCCTTCCAAAACTACATCTCTACACGTTCTCGCATGTTACATCTAACAACTACGCAATACAGCACTACTGCTACACTCTAACACAATAAATCATATGTGTTTTTAGTTTTACTAGATATCATATTGTTACTTAATTATTCAGTTTGCATACACTAAAATTGCCTTTGAAATGTATGGCCAGTATAATCTACCGCGCGGGAAAACTCCCGCCCTTTCCTGTTTAATCGGGTTTGTATCGATGGATCGTGCGAAACAGCAAAACTATAGTACTAGTATACAACACAACTGACAGTTCATTGGGCCGCCGTGTCGTGTACTCCTACGTCGTAAGAGTGGAGCGCTCGCTTTCATAAATGTTCTTGTCCCTTTCGCCTACATGTGGGACATCAAGCTACCGGGTCCACGTGCCATACCGAAATACAGTGGAGAGCAGCAGGGGTGAAGCACCCCAGTCATGGCGCCGGCATAGTAATGAGCACTGAGGCGTCAAATCAGAAAGCTGCACCTTTCCCGCATTTAAGTTGGAGGGACGAAGTAACAATAATGCTAGTAAAAAAGAAGTTGGAGGGACGAAGCAACCATCATTTCACTCATTGCTGAATCCGCTTCTCCCTCATCTTCTTCAAGTTAACCACGTGTTGCTTCTGCCGTTGTTCTGCCTCATGTGGGACGCGGATCGACTTGGTAAAGCATTGACACGTGGGACCGCATGTTAGCAAACCGCCAGGCCAACGTCCTCTAAAAATAAGAAACCTCCCCCGCCATCCGCGCGGAAAAATCACCTGCTTTTTCCTAATCTCGATTCTATAATTTTTTAGATCAATATAATTGAGATTTGTATAGATAGCACACAGGAGCAAAACCAAGTGGTACGGTTAAGGGCATCCACAATGTGTAGTAAAATGTGAAAATAGCTTTTGTCATCGATGGGAACCATTTGTGGACGGTGCTGCCAAAGCCAAAAAGATGGAACCAAAGCTCCCTGATTGATTGATTGAAGGAATAGAAAAGGCAACGTCTCTCCTCTTTCTCCCGTGCTTGGACGCATGTACAGTATAGAGCACAGAGTCTACTCCCCTGTCCCTTCTATCACAAATCACAAAGCAGTGAGGCGTCAAATCACAAAGCACGGACGAAGCAACCATCATTTCACTCTTCGCTGACTCCGCTTCTCCATCGTCTTCTTCGAGAAACCACCTCACCGCACTAAGCTAGACGGACGACGCTATTGTGTACTAGTAGTACTAGTACATTTATGCGTCCTTTGGTTCAACGGACTTCCTGGATGCAATTAAGGCGGTTGTCTTAGCTTGCAGGCGGCACTTGCGAACGACTTACGGTGGTCTCCCTCAATGGTGTTCTCCGTCGAACGCACTTCGCCAAACCACACCGTTCGAGATAACGTCGACGTCACCGCAATGGGGAAGGAAGTCAAATAGTTACTACCTCCATTTTTTTGTACACTAGGCCAGTATATCAAAATTACAGTTTGCAAAAGGCCACTAACCCTAATCGAGGCAAAATTGATGGGGTTTGCCTCATACTAGCAACAAAAGACATTAATATACCCTTGCATGCATGCGGAAGTGAGAAGGTTTGTTTGGATGGCGCTGCATTAATCAAGCGATGAGGAGTCAGATGGTTAGCTCTTTGGGCTTTGGAGAAAAAAATACGCATTAATTGACACGTCAAACGATGATTTGTATCGAACCGCACCCTCACACGGTCGCTCCTGCACGCCGCGGTCGCACCGCACCGTCACACAGTCGTTCCTGCACGCCGCAAACCCAACCAAGGGAATGCACCCTCACTGACACGTGCTACACTGACAGATAATTTTCGTTCATACATTATGTTTATCCAACCGCATGTTGGGGTGGATCCAGACGGCCCATGCGGTGGTTTGTTGGGGAAGAAGAAGAGTTGAGGAAGAAGGGTTAGGAGACGTAGGATATTCATCCTACCGCCTGAAATGGTAGAATGACCCAAATGATGAAAGTCTAGCGACTTGCATAACAATATATGTTTTTACCAAAGGTTTCCACACCTAAGGTTAGGCAAGTTTGACTAACTTAGGTGGTGTTTGGTTCAAGCCTCACCATAGGCAAGCCACACTTGAACCCCACATGGCATACACACAAAAAGTGTGGCAAGATTCCCTTAGGCTTGCCAACTTGTGGCTCTCATTTTGATGAACTAAGCTTAGGCATGGTTGGCAAAAATGTGTGGCAAAGTGTGGCAATGCTAGGCCTAATACCAAAAGATCCCTAAAACAACAACATAAAGAAAAACTATCACTGCTCGTGGAACGAGACGGCCTCGTCATCTTTGGCTGCCGGCGCGAACCAGCCGTAGTTGCCGACGTGTGTCTCCGCATCGTGGTTGTCCTCGGCCTCCAGCTACTCGTTCACATGGAGCGTGCGGGCGCTTTGCACGGACGAGAGCACTGCCCGGTTCAAGTCGAGGACGTCTCGTTCCGCCAGCAGGAGGGCCTCGATGGCAGCGGCATCCGCGTGCTCCGCGTCGAGTTGAGCCTCCGCCGCCCGGTTCATGTCTAGAATGTCCAGTTCCGCCTGCAGGAGGGCCTCGATGGCAGCCGCATCCGTGTGCTCCACGTCGAGTTGAGCCTCCGCCGCCCGGTTCACATCCACGACATCCGGTTCCGCCTGCAGGAGAGCCTCGATGGCAGCGGCATGCGCGCGCTCCGCGTCGAGTTGAGCCTCTGCCTCCCGGTCCTCCTTTAGTATCGCCAGGTTGAACCGCTGGTCCGCCTGCACCATGGGGGACCCGGACGCCGGCACAAAGTCGACGTCCATCGTCTGATAACCATCGGGGGCCTTCTGCGCCGCGACCTCCGCCATGAACATTGGATCGGCTTCCTCCTCCTCATAGCTTTGCTCTAGAGAACTCGGGGATTGCCCGCCGCAAAGCGAGCTTGGGAACGGAGGTCTGTGGCGCCGACCGCTGCCGCGATTTCTGCGCGGCGCTCCGGCGTCAGCATCTTGTAATACGTGGTGTTGGGTTCACAAAGCTCTGTTACTATGTGTTCTAGTCATGTACAGCAGTTTGACATTCCTCAAAATTTTAAGTGTTGATAGAATGACCGTGGGCGCCGTTTATTTTGCGTGTCCAGTGGCTGTGGCCACATTTGCTCTTGATTATTTGATTGGGCATTGCATAAACCGCCTCGACCATGGCACCATGGTATTGACTTCGATCAAAAGGTACACATGGAAATTTTTCCCTAGTATTTCCTCGACCCCCTGTAACAGTACGGTGTTTCCTATGACTCAAGAAAGAGAAAATGAAACTACGAAAACAAAAGTCTTCACGCTTCATGTTCCTCAAATGAATACCAAGTCTTCAAGGTCACACCAATTTCTTCACTTTCAAAGTCTTCAGAAAGTCTTCAGAAATCCAAAGTCTTCAGTCGAAGAACTTCATTTTTAGGGGTCGACTATCTCTGTAAATATCAAACTCCTCATAGACTTATAGACCTGTGTACACTCATAAACACATTAGTCCCTTAACCTATAAGTCTTCAATACACCAAAATCACTAAGGGGCACTAGATGCACTTACAGTCATCTATAGCCATCATCTATATGCACTCATACAATAGTGTGGGCTATAAGGTTGGCTATTTCCCGCAAAAAAATAATATAAAAGGTTGGCTATTGTGTTAGTACTTTTTCCCATCTCCTCTCTACTATCTCTTTCTTCATATTTATTGTATTTACCTAGGAATGCGTATATAGCTAGGCTCTTGCATGAGAGCTCACTCCCCTTACTTTTTCACATCTCTCTCCTTCACATCGGCAAAAGTGACATGTAAGTTGGCTCTTAATGGCTATTAGGTTTGCTCTAAGCATTTAATATTTGTATGAGCAAGGTATATGATTGGAAGAGAGTTGCATGCATACTATTTTTCTTGATCTATGTGTTATGGCCGGGCTGTAGAATATAAGAGCCCGCTTCACTCTCTCTCCTCTATTCTCACTCCTCCAAGTAGGATTTTAATGACATGACAAGTCTTATAGCCTGCTGACTAGGCCTTATTAGACTTGCTCTTAGGCCCTATATAAATGGAAGGAGGGAGTACTATGAGCACTGCATACTCTACTACAGATGTTGTTAGTACTTCACTAGTACTATTGGACAGGCAGCTTAAAAAAAGTTACTATTGGACTGGCCATACGTGGCGAAATCCTAGTAGGAAGAGCATGCGCGAGAACAAGCACATTCAGGTGGTTGAAAACAAATTGGAAACCATCTCTGTTTGAATACAAATCTAGGAGTACATACGAATCTAACAATATTGATTGGGCGCTGTTGAATGTTGATACTTTTTTCTGTAAGTTTGATCAAAGTAGAGATACTTTGACTACACATAAAACTTATATGTAAACTAGAAAGGATCGAAGGGAGTATATTGTACGTTCAAAAGCGAAATGAACATTGAATACCCTTTATATATGATTTGCGGATGCTATGATCACCGGTTCAAAATTTTGAATCCACCTTAGGTATCACACATGCACCCACTCGTTTTCTCTTGATTTCATCTCGAGGTCCGGAGATCGATTGAAAGAGGACTAGGGTGGGTACAATACGTTCGTATCGCTTATGAACGTACAATATACTGCCTCTGATCCCCATAGACCCCCACCCCCCGCGGGTCATTTCTATCATTCTATCATAGAAACAGACCAAACCTTTATCTCCTTGCATGACACACAATTGATCTCTCAAACATCAATCGATCTCGTCAAGATGTGTCGGGGCATGAACCGAATGGGATGTCAAAACTAAGATGGGAAGCGACACGTAGTGGAGGCAAAGTGAAACTTTAAACGAACCGTTTGTTTGTATGCATGTCGTACAAATTACAACATTGGAAATACAAGCGAATGATACTCGGCAGAATGTTCAAATGACGCATGCGGGAGGATGGACTCGACCAGAGGGTGGCATGATCGATGGAGAAGAGAGTTGGAGAGGAATGAGAAATAAGCAACGCCGCATGATTATACTTGAACGGCTCAAAAAATAATAAGTTGTCTCGTTTTCCCTTCCGTCTTGGTCACGGAGTAAGATACTCCCTCTGTTTTTGTTTACTCTACATATTAGGTTTGACTGAAGTCAAACTTCATAAAATTTGACCAAGTTTATAGAAAACTAGCAAGATGCCCGTGCCTTGCACGGAACATCAAGATCTTGTGGAAGAAAAGGATGAACGAGGGAAGGCCTTATCTGTAAATGTGGAGAGGAGTGTGGGTAAATTGTCATTGTTTCCATCCTATCCATTAGATATAGATCGGACGGCCTATATTGCAGGATGGCAGGCACACCATCATCACCAACTCTGCTTTTTATGTACACTAGCAAGATGCCCGTGCGT
Source organism: Aegilops tauschii subsp. strangulata (assembly GCF_002575655.3). Lineage (NCBI taxonomy): Eukaryota > Viridiplantae > Streptophyta > Magnoliopsida > Poales > Poaceae > Aegilops > Aegilops tauschii. Next base: position 154,880,512 of record NC_053036.3, read on the forward strand.
CGCACGGAACATCAAGATGCATTTGTATGAGTAGTTTATCTTGTGGGAGAAAAGGACGAATGAGGGAAGGCCTTATTTGCAAATGTGGAGAGGGGTGTGGGTATCTTTTTGCAAAATTGCCATACTTTCCTTCCTATCCGTCAGATATAAATCGAACGGAGTCTTATAAAAAACAGAGTTGGTGATGATGGTGTGCCTGCCATCCTACAATATAGGCCGTTCGATTTATATCTGATGGATAGGAAGGAAACTATGGCAATTTTGCAAAACGGTACCCATACACCTCTCCACAATTGCAAATAAGGCCTTCCCTCGTTCATTCTTTTCTCTCCCAAGAGAAACTATTCATACAAATGCATCTTGATGTTACGTGCAACGCACGGGCATCTTGCTAGTAAGAGTAGAAATATGAACATTTACAATAGCAAATATATAAGATGTGAAAGTATATTCAATAATGAATCTAATGGTATTGATTTGTTATTGTATATGGTATTATTTCTGTCTATGAACTTTGTTAAAGTTTACAAAGTTTTACTTTGAGCAAAGCTAAAATGCGGAGTAAATAAAAACAGAGGGAGTACGCAGGGACTAGTATAGATACTACTGCCGGAACATGGTAAGTTGGACCCCTAAATGCGGGCACGGACCGGCACACCTCAATTATTCTTTCAAACAGTCGGACACCTACATTTAGCGCACCATCCGGCTACTTAATAAAGTGTTACACTTCACTACTTGAAAAGGAAAAGGGTGGCACTGTACCCAAAACCACCACACTTCGGGCTAGGGTAACAACTTGGTATTGTACCACATTTGAACCAGGCCACAAAAACTACCTGTTCTGCACCTAATGTGCAACGTGCACTGACGCTCGAATATGGCCGGGAAAATAGGGAAACCGACATGTGGGGCACACCTGTCGGGACGACGTGGCGCAGACTAGTCCAATGGAGGAGCTGGCCCACGACCGCCTCGCCACCGGCAACCGTTCATGTGGGCCGTGGGGGCCAGCAACGTGGCGCAGCTCCAGCGCCGCCTCTGGATAGGGCGATCGTGGTGAGCGACACGCTCATCGTCGCTGGACACGGTCGGTTTCAGTGTGCCCAGGGTGGCGTTAGCGCCGTGGCACTACCAGCAGATCAACACCCGGCTCGTCGAGGATGCACGGGGCGCCGAAGTGTGCGCGCGCCACGACGCGTCCGCCGAGTGGTGTAGCGCGGCCAACTGCATCCCCAGGACCCGAGACCATGCCGGGTCGTCTTGCTTTTTCAATGACATGTGGGGTCGCATGTGAGCAAAGGGCATCTCCAACGTTGCCATGACCGCAACTGACTACCCTAGCACACCAAAAACCCTCGTCCCTCGCGCCATCGCGCGTTGCGTTCCCAGCCGGCGCCAGGTACCCTCATTCATGTCGTCCGTCCGTATGCCGTTGTTAAGAGGCTCGGTGCCCGAGGAACAAACTCCTGTGACTTAATGACGCGCCCGGACGCTTTGGCCTCACCGGAATGCGCTACTTAAAGTGGCAATGCCCAGCTAACATCCACACCATAGCGCATCGTCCTGCTAACTGGCACCACATCTGCCGTGACCGCGAGCGCGAACTCTCTGCGGGAGAGCTTTGTCTTCGGGGATGAAGCTCGAGGTCGCCGCCCTCGCTCAATTCGCCGCTCATGATGCAATAGCGGCATAGCCGGACGTGGACTTGACCGCACAAGCGGTGGCCACGATGGCGGCCGACGACGGGAGTACCGTCAGCCACGCGTCCTACTTGCCGCCGTCCAACGTCCGGCACCGCCGAGGTCGGGGACTCCTCCGAGGATGAGTAGGGCATGGGAGGCGGCAGGGCATGGTGTGCCAACTGGTCGGCCCGTCTCCCGTGTTCTACTCTTCCTCGCCGGAGACCGCACCTTCGTCTTGAACTCCGCCCCCGTACATGGAGTTCGCAGATGGATGACATCGGTCGCCGCCGTAGAATAGGTTTAGGGTCGGGTTTCTTTTATTTTTCTGTCCTATAACAGTTCGAAATGTAATGAAAATCTGTCTTGTTTGCATTAATCTCGGGCGGTGTATATGAACTTTCACAATAATATAGTATATTGTAGGAGTACTAGCAAGATGCCTGTGCGTTGCACGGAACATCAAGATCTTGTGGGAGAAAAGGATGAATGAGGGAAGGCCTTATCTGCAAATGAGGAGAGGAGTGCGGGTAAATTGTCATAGTTTCCTTCCTATCCGTTAGATATAGATCGGACGGCCTATATTGCAGGATGGCAGGGACACCATCATCACCAACTCTGCTTTTTATTGAACCGAGACAAAGCTAACATGTGAAGTAAATAAACACATAGGGTCTACATACACAATTTATCTTAGGCACTCCAACAGTACGTCCACAACAAATTCACGCATTTCACATCTTTCTACATCTACGGGAACCTATGAAAGGGTTAATGTAAATTGCCTCTCTCTCTCCTCCCTGATTTTCATGGTGGTGGGCCCCTCCCTCCCCCCAATGTACAATCAACAACTCCCACATCTCACATTACGTTAATTACGTAACAGGGATTACATAGGTGTAGCATTACTCGTCCAAAAAAACAACTAAACCAACCTCCCAGCATATCGCGCGGGAAAAGACCGGGCCGTGCCGTTTTAGTCGGGATTACCGGATTACTAGTAGTAGTATCGATGGATCGTGCGAAGCACCAAGTTTTTTTTTTGAGGGGGTGAAGCACCTAGTTTAAAAGAAAAAGGGGGTACACTCACATCACCCCTATCGCGGTCGCATTGCACCCCACACACGTTCGGTCCTGCACACGGCTCACGCGAACGGAACGTGCTTCGGCTTGCCTCTTCACTGACACGTGGGACTGCACTTGGAGAAACCGACCATGCGCCAAACCCCCCCCCCCCGCCCACCGCGCGACCCCCCCCCCCCCCCCCGCCCCCAAAAAAATTCACGCCAAATCCGAAATTCAACCGCCCTTCGGCCAACTAGCCAACAATATTCCCCAAACCCCCCTCCCCCCCGTCCCCCTCCACTCCATTCGCTCCGCCAAAGCCGCCCTCCCCGCCGCGCTGATACGTCGGCGCCGCGGTTCGTCGAGGGGATGCACGGCGATCCTCTCGCTCCCACAGTACGCTCTCATAGACTGTCGTCCTCGAGCGGCGCCGCCACCGCTGGCGACGTTCTTGTGGAGGCGCACGGCGGTCTCAGCGCCGCCATCGCTGGCGACGTTCATGTGGAGACGCACGGCGGTCAGCTTCTCCCACGGTACGAGCATTCTAGACTGAGGCCCCGTGCATGTCTGTGTAGCGCTGAATGTTAGCTGATAGACGTTGTTAATCTCACTGTTTGCCGAAGTAGTTTACAGTCAATATGCTCTACTTAAGAAGCTTCCTTGCCCTGTTCTGCACTCAATCTGCTTAGCTGAGATGGCATGCCAAGCCCGATTAGTTGCTAAAATATGCTGCCATATATTTATTGTGACGTAGATTGCCATGGTCTAGGAGCCAATCTGCTAGGTGAAATAGCTCTACACCGTTTTATACTCGATCTTTGTTGCTGCGATGGAGTTCGATAGTTCGATGGCTGTGTGCTCAGCCTCATTGACTGCTGAAACAGCCTGCCATAATTTAGCACTCAAATCTATTTTATGAATTAGCTTTAAATATATTTCGTTACTTAGATCTACTCGTCCAAATATCTTGCCATAGCTTTAGACATAGACCTAGGTATTTTTTTTCTAGACTTCATAAAAAAGCATATATGTTTTTCCTGTAATATCTAGTAGAAGAACTAATTTGTATGTCTAACAGATGGACAGGACTTGGATAACTTCTGCTCGAAGATTCTCCACTGCATATGTCGAGGGGGTTGAAAACTTCGTGAATTATATCAGAGCTGAGTACGGTGGTCCGAAATTAGATGTGCTCTGCCCGTGTAGCAGTTGTATGAATTCAGTTACAAGACCCTAGTCAACTTTGCAAAATCATCTACACTTGTATGGGATGTCAGTCACATATACTAGGTGGGTTCATCATGGTGAAGCTGTGAACGTCAATGTTACTGACTATGTGGAAGCAGCAGATCACCATCTTGTTCTGCCTAATGCTCAGGTGGAAGAGGAGGAGGAGGTTGTGGTGGCGGAGCCAGTGAGTTTGACCAACATTGAAACAATGCTACAAAATGCTCGTGCATTTCATGAACTTTCACCTGCAGAAGAAAAACGGTGGGCCCGCGTGTTGGAACAATGCAATGTGGCTGTCACCCCATGAAATAAGCTGTCAGTATTCTCAGCTATGGTCACCTTTCTTCAGGTGAAGACATCTGAGCGGATGACCAACAAATCATTCGATGCGATGTTGGCTGCTTTCCGCAAAGCTTTCCCAGATGCGTCTGAGCTGCCACACACCTACAGTAAAATGAAGAATTTCCTTCGTGCAGTTTGAATTAGATATGATATGATCCATGTTTGTAAGAATAATTGTGTTCTGTTCGGGAAGGATTATGCCAACTTAAGTGAATGCCCGAAATGCAAATCATCAAGATGGAAAGATGGCGATGCTGTGAAGAGGATTCCTCATAATGTTCTGAGACATTTTCCAATTACACCAAGATTGCAGAGGTTGTTTCATGATGCTGAAACAAGAGAGGATGTATTGTGGTATTTTAGGAACCAGGAGTACAGAGATCAGAATGTAATGAGCCATCCATCACATGGTAGTGAGTGGAAAAGCTTCAATCAGAAACACAAAAAGTTTGCTACTGACCCGAGAAACATTAGACTTGGCTTAGCTTCAGATGGATTTAACCCATTTGGCCACCAGAGCGCCACATATAGCATGTGGACAATGCTTGTTATCCCTTACAACATGCCTCCAAATGTCTACACCAAAGAATCAAACTACATGATGGCCTTGCTCATCCCAGGTCCAAAAAGTCCTGGAAAGGATTTTGATTTATTCATGGAGCCTCTTGTGGAGGAACTTTAATAGCTATGGAGGGGTGTTCTCACTCGAGACCTATATAGCAGCCCACCAGCTGATTTCTTTCTGCGTGCTGTTATAATTTGGTGCATCCATGATTATCTAGCTTTGGGCACTATGTCAGGGCGAACGACACATGGTTACAATGCATGTGTTTGCTATGACAGGAATCCGCTGTCATACGCAATACTTAGCAAGATCTGTTACATTGGACACCGTTGTTTCCTTGCCAAGGACAAGTCGCGTCCTACAAAATACTGAAGACATGTGTTCAATGCAAAGCATGAAAACCACGATGCGCCAAAGAGGCTCACTGCCGTTGAGTTGCAAGTGGAATTAGAGAAGGTCAGGCATATTACACCAGGAAACCATCCTGATAATGGTAGCGGGAAAAGGAAGTGTGGCAGGGCAGAAGAGAGATTATTGTTTACCCGCAGGTCCACTTTGTGGGACTTGGAGTATTGGAAAGATTTGGATCTTCGGCATAATCTTGATGTGATGCACATCGAGAAAAATATATGTCACAGGATTATCGACACACTTCTTAATATTGAAGGCAAGACGAAAGATACCTTAAAATCTAGGATTGATTTGACACACCTGGGTATCAGAAAGGATTTGCAGGTGCAATATGAAGGTAAACCACGAGATATGGCACCAGCTGTGTACGTCTTGGATAAGGTAAAAAGAAAAGAATTCTGCGAGGTCCTGTCATGTGTGAGATTCCCACATGGATTTGCTTCCAACCATGACTCGAACGATGCTTCGGTCAGGATGGTCGCAGTAGCATTTGATAAAAAGAAGTTGGCAGGGGGCTGGCCCCTCTGTCTGTTCCCCGACAGACGTAGTTCTCCGGCAGACAAAGAGGGTGCCGGCAGGACATCCTGCCAGGGAAAACAGGTTTATTGTTATTAAAGAGGCACTCCACCTCTGCATGGACATACACATGCACGGGTTCCCAACAAGGTTCATCTTTTTCATTCATATGCTGATACAAGTACAAGCATTACAGAACACAAAGATGTACTCGAGAGATTACATTATTTGAATTGAAATTTGGCAATTGCCTACAAGTTTAAGATCGAAAAAAGATAAGTGCTCCGTAATGCCCTTTCTTGTCCCTCACCTCCTAGGCACAGCCGTCGAAGGCGAGGAGGGCAAAAGGAGCGCCTGGGCGGAGGCCCAGCCCGCTCCCATCGGGCTCCAGGAGAGGTAGCCCGGGGGGGACGGAAGCGTGAGGGAACGCCTCGATGGAGAGCACGGCAGAAGGCGGCCCCGTCAACCACCGTCACCAGGGCCAGCAGGGCTCGGCAGGGCTAACGGAGCAACAGCCCGGGAGGAAGCCTGCCGAAGTCTAGCTGGAAGGCTGCTGGAGGAGCCCGGCAGCATGATCCGTACCTCCGCATCCAACTCCCCGGCAAATCACACTACCGGGGAGGAGATGCAGATGCAGATGATGGTACTACCGCCTGATGAAGATGGTGCGGGCGACGATTAGCCGGAGTCAGAGTCGTCGCTCCTCCACCCGCTGCCATCGTCATCGCCGTCACTGTCCTCCTCATCGCTTTCGCTCGAGGAGGAGCTTTCGTCGTCGGTCGAGCTCTCCGTGCAGCACCCTAAGTGACTACCCGAGCGCCCGAAGATCTTGACGGAGAGCAGGCCGTTCTCCATTAATTTGAACTGGAGAATGTGCCCCTCCAAGAAGCCATGGGCACGGGCAATGGTCTTCCAGCCACGATGAAGATTCATCACATGAGGAGCGGGGAAGTCGACATCAACCCTCATACCTCCATTCCCGCAGCCCCTCATGTGTAGCCGTAGGGCGCGTGGTTGCTCAAGCTCCATCTCTCGCGCAAAGGGAGTAGGGAGGCGAAGGTGACCACACATGGGCTTGTACAGCCTGATGACGAACTCCCGAGGTTGGTCGCCAACGTGGCCCTCCATCGGGGGAAGGACCGCCGGCGGAGGCGCCGCCAAGGCACCACCCCGTCCTCCTCCTCCTCGAGCACCACCGCAACCACGACCACCTCCCCTTCCTCCCCTCCTTGCATATGATTCCGCTGCCTCTGGGTCCGGTGGAGGAGGGGTGTGCTGTCGAGAAGAAGCCCTCGTCTCCATCACCGGGGCTCCACTGCACTCTCCCCCTCGCGCCATGACTAGAAGAGAAGGATCACAAAGGAGAAGGAGAAGTGTGTGTGCAGGAGGACACTGCCCCGTACCCTTTTATAGGGAAAAGGTGCAGGGGGCTGGCCCCTCCCACGGGAAGCGGGCGCCCCTCTCGTCCAATACGGCTCCTCTGCACCCACTATGACTCTGAGGGCCGCGGCCGCCCCTCTGCTCCAACCATCGACGCTCGGCTTTCAGCCATAGCACTCCTCCCCGTGTCCTCCGCATCCACCACCCACCACGCCCAATGCATGTGGAACACGTGGCAAGGTGCATGCGGAACAGGGGACGAGTGGGATGGCGGTTTCCGTCCTGTGATCATGGGACGAGGAGAATCCGCGGGCCACGATCCAAGTTCCTCCACGACGCCGCGCACCGCGCGCGGGGAAATCGGAAACCGCCCCGAAATCAAGACTAATGAAGCAGCAACGGAAAACCTCAAGGGGCCAACCCCTTCAGTGATCCTGCCTGTGCACTTGTTAGGCCCTACCCCGGTGATGCTCACCAGCGCGTTCGGGGCAGGCCCGGGGGCTTCTGTCGGTGCAACAAACCCTAGGTCTGTTGCCCAACTGTGCACAGGCACAATATCAAGATTGAAGCACCAGGACAAGTCAAGAGGTCGAAAGAGCCAAGAGACTTAAAGAACCAACATGCAGCTCAAAGAGACCAATATCGAGCCAAAGGAGCAAGATATCGGCAAGAGAAGGGCCTCTCTTACCGGGCAGGCGAGCCCGGCAAGGGGCGAGGCCACCACCGGAAGCAAGCAACCAAGACTCCCCGGCAGAGCCTGCTGGGGCTCGCATGGGCGGAACCACCCCGCCAACCACTCAAGCACGACCCATGTCGTTAATCAGTGCGGTGTCAAGCCGCAAGATGATTAAGTGGCAGCCATTTCCTACAGAAGAAACCTACAGGTGACACCCGTCCTGCGACATGTAAAGGGAACAGGCGCGGAGCTAGCAAAATAGCCTGGCAGGCCTTCCCGGGCAACCAGTGATGTGACACTAAGCGGTGCATTTAATGGACCCTGTCATATCAGTGGATAATGACCACTTTGCCACTGTGGTGACCCCTTAATCTATAAAAGGAGGCCCATGGCACTCGTACGAGGGGTTAGAATGTTGGAAAGTTGACAAACCCAAGCCACTATATGCGCGTAGTCGCTACGGTCCAGAGGCAAACCCTGTCGGGCAAGTGTACTACACAGCACCACATCCATTCCACCATCAATCCACCAAAGCAGGAGTAGGGTCTTACGCCTCGTGGCGGCCCGAACTTGGGTAAATTGCTCGTGTGCTTTCTGCCGTGCTGCCGTGCGCTGATCTTCTCTTTGTGCAACGCGACGTCCCCCCACCGAACCAGCAAGCGGCCACCCGGTCCCATAGGTGACCGCGGATACCCCGCGACAGTACTGGAGAAATCATACCTACCGAGGAACAGGCTAAAGAGGAGATCATCATTTCTGCACCTAATCAACATGAAGAGAATGCTCAGCCTGAGGCCAATGCTGAAGATGAAGACAATAATCAGCAAGGGCAAAATCTTCGCCTAGTTCATCCTCGAGTAGCAAATGAAGTCCAGATTGAGAAGATCATCGACAGTATAAATGTACCTGGTCCTCTTACTTGTTCCAGAGCAACACAACTAGCAAACTTCTGTGGTCACTTTGCATTTGTCCAAATCTCTGAACCTAAGAAACTTGATGAAGCCTTCATGGAACCTGAATGGATTCAAGCTATGCAAGAAGAGCTTCAACCTTTTGAGCTGAATAATGTCTGGGAGCTTGTCAAACGTCCCGATCCACGCAAGCACAATATTATTGGCACCAAATGGATCTATCGCAATCAACAAGATGAGCATGGTCAAGTTGTCAGAAACAAAGCTCGCCTCGTTGCCCAAGGTTACACTCAAGTGGAAGGAATTGACTTTGATGAAACCTTTGCTCCTGTGGCTAGGCTTGAAGCCATTCGCATACTGCTAGCCTATGCTAACCACAACAACATTCTTTTGTACCAAATGGATGTAAAGAGTGCCTTCCTCAACAATAAAATTGAAGAAGAAGTGTATGTTGCACAACCACATGGCTTTGAAGATCCAAAGCATCCTGATATGGTATACAAGCTCAACAAGGCACTGTACGGCCTCAAACAAGCACCTCACCCTTGGTATGACACACTCAAAGACTTCCTGAAGAGCAAAGGCTTCAAACCTGGTTCCCTAGATCCCACTCTCTTCACGAAGACATATGATGGAGAACTGTTTGTATGCCAAATCTATGTGGATGACATTATCTTCGGCTGCACCGATAAGAGATACAGTGATGAGTTTGGGCATATGATGCAAGAGCAATATCAGATGTCCATGATGAGAGAGCTGAAATTATTTCTTGGTCTTCAAATCCGTCAATAGAGGAATGGCATCTTCATGTCACAAGAGAAATAACTCAAAGACTGTCTGAAGACGTCCCTCGATCTCTTGATCCAGTAGAGGGTCGAGGGAGAGTTCCATCAGCATGACAGCGTGGCGACGGTGTTGGTGATGTGATCCGCGAAGAGCTTCGCCTAAGCACTACGACAATATGACTGAGGTGGTAAACTTTGGAGGGGGGCACCGCACACGGCTAAGAAACAACTGTTGTGTCTTGGAGGTGCCCCCCTCCCCACGTAAATAAAGGAGGGGGGAGGAGGAGGCCGGCCTAAGGGGGCGCCAAGAGGGGGGAGTCCTACTAGGACTCCGTTCCTAGTAGGATACGGCCCCCCTCCTTCCATCTAACGGAGAGGGAAAGGGGAAGGGAGAGAGAGGGAGAAGGAAAGAGGGGGGCCGCGCCCCCTCCCCTTTGTCCAATTCGGATTGGGGCAAGGGGGGCGCCACCTGCGTGGCCTTCCTCCTCTCCTCCACTATGGACCAATAGGCCCAATAACTTTCCCGGGGGGTTCCGGTAACCTCCCGTTACTCCGAAAAATCCCCGGTCTTCTTCGGAATCATTTCGGTGTCCGTATGTAATCTTCCAGTATATCAATCTTTATCTCTCGACCATTTCGAGACTCCTCATCATGTCCGTGATCTCATCTGGGAGTCCGAACAAACTTCGGTCACCAAAACACATAACTCATAATACAAATCATCATCGAACGTTAAGCGTGCGGACCCTACGGGTTCGAGAACTATGTAGACATGACCGAGACACATCTCCAGTCAATAACCAATAGCGGAACCTAGATGCTCATACTGGCTCCTACATATTCTATGAAGATCTTTATCGGTCAAACCGCATAACAACATACGTTATTCCCTTTGTCATCAGTATGTTACTTGCCCGAGATTCGATCGTCGGTATCATCATACCTAGTTCAATCTCATTACCGGCAAGTCTCTTTACTCGTTTCGTAATGCATCATCTCGTAACTAACTGATTAGTCACATTGTTTGCAAGGCTTATAGTGATGTGCATTACTGAGAGGGCCCAGAGATACCTCTCCGATACACGGAGTGACAAATCCTAATATCGATCTATGCCAACTCAACAAACACCTTCGGAGACACCTGTAGAGCATCTTTATAATCACCCAGTTATGTTGTGACGTTTTATAGCACACGAGGTGTTCCTCCGATATTCGGGAGTTGCATAATCTCATAGTCAGAGGAACATGTATAAGTCATGAAGAAGGCAATAGCAATAAAACTAAACGATCATTATGCTAAGCTAACGGATGGGTCTTGTCCATCACATCATTCTCTAATGATGTGATCCCGTTCATCAAATGACAACACATGTCTATGTATTAATGAGCTAGTCAAGTATAGGCCTACTAGGGACACTCTATTTTGTCTATGTATTCACACATGTACTAAATTTCCGGTTAATACAATTCTAGCATGAATAATAAACATTTATCATGATATAAGGAAATATAAATAACAACTTTATTATTGCCTCTAGGGCCTATTTCCTTCATAGGTTAGTCCCAAAAAATGATATAAAGTTGCTTTAAAATGATTGTAAAACATCCAAGAATGATAATATAATGGCATCGATACTTCATAAATTATAGATGCGTTGGAGACGTATCATGAACCGCTAGCGGCACCTGCATAATTGCACTATGCCGCCCCTTCTCCTTATAAATAGTCCACCCCCACGCGGTCATTATCTCTTCTTCCACCTCACCATATCGCTCAAACCCTAGCGCCTCCGCTAGCATCCGTCGACGCCGGAGATGAAGTGCTTAGCTGCCGCAACCTCTCCGACGCCGTCTTCACGCCGGCCGTTGACGTCGTCTTCTCCGCCGCCGCCGTAGGTGTCTTCCGCCGCCAAGTTAGGGCGCGGAAGATTGGACTGCTCGGCCTCCTTACGCCTCGTCTAGCAGTTCGTCGAGCGATAAATAAAACTTGCTTTTTACCGCTTATTTGATTCGTTGAATCTGTCCACATCTTCCAAAAGTGGTTTCTACTCTTCCAAATCAATATCCTTCTATTTCGGCATCTCATAATTTGCAAGTATGTTCACTTATGCATCACAACTAGTTAGATTCCTCACTTGTACTTATTCATGGATTCGTACAAATCTGGAACCAAGTCACTTCAATAAGTGAATGTCTTCGCACTATGAGGTCAATGTCTTCAAACTGATTTATCTTCAAAATCTTCTGAGAATGCATATGGCCTCTTCCCCTTCCCTCGCACCTCTAATGCTGTCACAGGTACATGTCCGTGGGAGAATCCCTTGGTTCTCATAGTATGCATTCATTTGCAGAGTTTTTACATGACCACATTGAATCACCTGAAGCCAGCTCTTGTCTGACAAGCAGATTCAAGCCAAACACTATTGTGAAGCCATTCAATTAGAATCCAATGACAACAAGCAAATCTGCAAAGAAGGGTGGCAGGCAGCGCCGGGACAACAATGCTATGGACCTGCCACCAAATATTTATGAACAATACAATTTCGACCCAGAGGAAACATATGGAGAATGCAAGACTCAAGTCCAGTGGATTCAAAGATATTGGGCTAAGCAATGGTTTCTGTACAACTTCATCACAAATGAATATGCGAAGAGCAATGTTGTAAGGCCACCATGGGCCAACATTGTGTATAGGAAGCTACGTCCCAAGACAAAGGCTGAAGCCATTGCTACTTCTATCCTTGCATGGTCAGAGGACCACAGCCTGAGAATGCCGACGCCTCCAGTCTCTGATGGTGTCGTGACGATGAATTGTTTGAGCAAAAACTTCAATTTGCAAGGGTCTCTGCTATCCAGAACAAGAAGGAACTTGGAATTGACTTCGATCCTAGTCCAGCTGCTCCAAGGCCAGATGGCAGTCGAGAAGCAAATCAGAATATCATTGGCCCTTTCAATAGCTTTGGTGGGCTTCTCTCCCACATTGCTACTCAAAGGGCCACTGTCGAAGTGGCTGCTGGTGAAGGGGAACATGCTAATGATCCTGAACCTCCGAAGCCAAAGAAGAAGTCAAAGGCTTCAAAACCTTCAACTGCTCCAAAAGCTTCAAGAGTGAAGCCATTGCAATCTGCACCTCCTAAATCCAGTGTGCAGTCTGAAGATCAATCCCACATCTCCAAGAAGTCCAGGAAGCCCAAGAAGATTTCTGGACATGACCTCACCCCTGCTAGCATTCTGCAAAATGAAGAGAATGTTATTTATCTATCAAGCGATGAAGATCTTGTTGATGATGCTCTGGATATGCTCATCAAGAGCAAGCAAGAGGCCGAAATCTTCAAAGATTTGCCCCTCTTTGATGCAGATATCCTCAATAACTTCATTTATGAATGGTTTGAAGATCCTTCTCTCACCATTGATGATCTGGAGCTGCCCATTGACATGACTGTCACATTTCAAGGCAGCATAGCCAAGGAGCTTGCTATAGCTCAAAAATTGTTGAGCTGAATAACAAAATTGACTATGAGAAGGCCCAGTTCAAGAAGCACATGGACAAGCACAGTGTTGTTGATGTTCAGAACTTCAAACATATGATGATTGACCTCAAGGCTCAGTTCAAGAAGAAGCGTGAGGAAGCCAAAGGCTCTCGTGAGCGCATGAAATATTATGCTGAGAAATTCGTTCAGGCTCACAATGAAGCCATGAAGAGAAAAGCTCTTGGGCGTATGATACGTCTCCAACGTATCTATAACTTTTGATTGTTCCATTCTATTATATTATCATTCTTGGATGTTTTACAATCATTTTATAGCAACTTTATATCATTTTTTGGGACTAACCTATTCGACATAGTGCCAAGTGCGAGTTGCTGTTTTTTTGCATCTTTTTTACATTGCAGGAATCAATATCAAACGGAGTCCAAACACCGCAAAACTTTTTGTGGATTTTTTATGGACCAGAAGACTCCCGATGGGCCAGAGCGGCACCTGGGGGTGCCCCGAGGGGGGCACAACCCACCAGGGCGTGCCTGGAGGCCCAGGCGCGCCCAGGTGGGTTGTGCCCACCTCGGTGGCCTCCCGCACCTCCTCTTTACCCTATAAATTCCCAAAAATTCCAAAAACCCTCGGGGTTAACCTAGATCAGAAGTTCCACCGCCGCAGGCCTCTGTAGCCACCGAAAACCAATCTAGACCTTTTCCGGCACCCTGCCGGAGGGGGGGCTCATCTCTGGTGGCCATCTTCATCATCCCGGCGGCCACCACGATGAGGAGGGAGTAGTCCACCCTCGGGGCCGAGGGTTTGTACCTGTATCTATGTGTTTAATCTCTCTCTCTCTCTCGTGATCTTGAGATGTCACGATCTTGATATATCATGGGCTTTGTTAACATAGATGGATCATATGATGTTTCTCCCCTCTCTACTCTTGTTGTGATGAATTGAATCTTTACCCTTTGAAGTTTGTCTTGTCGGATTGAATGTTTAGATCTGAGAACACATGATGTATGTCTTGCGGTATGAATACTTGAGGTGACAATGGGGTATCATATTGATTCACTTGATGTATGTTATGGCACTCAGCTTGCGGATTCCCGAGGTGACATTGGGGTAATCTATGCATAGGGGGTGATGCACGTTTTTATAATCTTTTCTCCGATAGAAACTTTGTGTTCTCCTTATAGTTCTTTGTGTGGATTGAATATTATGATCATGAAGTTGTTTGATGCATATCGTAGAATTAACTCATGGATACTCGTGGTGACATTGGAGTATCTAGGTGACATTAGAGTTGGTTGATGTGTGTCATATGTTGTTATTTTAGTACGAACTCTTGATTAGATCGATCGAAAAGAATAGCTTGCGTTATTTTAGTACGAACTCTAGGATAGATTGATCGGAAAGAATAGTTGTGAGGTGGTTTCGTACCCTACAAACAATTTCTATATTTTGTCCTCCACTAATAGGAACTCGGGAGTAATTCTTTATTGCACTTTGAGGGATAATCATATGATCCAACTATGTTAACATTGTTTAGAGATTGCACAAGCGAAAGTACGGACCCTAGGCCTTGTTTCTAAGCATTGAAATACCATTTTTGTGCCCGTTTACTATTAGTTACCTTGCTGTTTTTATAATTTCAGATTACAAAAACCAATATCTGCTATCCATATTACACTTTTATCACCATCTCTTCGCCGAACTAGTGCATCTATACAATTTCTATTGTATTGGGTGTGTTGGGGACACAAGAGATTTCTTGTATTTGGTGCAGGGTTGTTTGAGAGAGACCATCTTTATCCTACACCTCCCACGGATTGATAAACCTTAGGTCATCCACTTGAGGGAAAAGTGCTACTGTCCTACAAAACTCTGCGCTTGGAGGCCCAACACGTGTCTACAAGAATAAAGTTGCGTAGTAGACATCAGCGTCCAGGCATAGACCCCAAGCTGGCTGGCAAGAAGAAGAAGAAGACTGCTGAAGCTGAACCTGAAGCCCCAAGGCAGGAAAGACCAAGCATTATCTTCCCTGCCAATATGACTAGCACGAAGCCAAAGGTCCCTTCTGCAGCTTCTGAACAAAAGAAGACTAGGCTGGCTGAGGCCGAAGCAAAGAAGAGGAAGCACCATGATACCTTTGATGTTGCTCCCTCACAGAAGAAGATGAAGACAAAGTCTTTAATGTCTTCACGCCAAGCCCGTGTTGCTCTCCAAGAGCCATTGAATGTTGGACCTATTTCTGTTGCACTACAAGCCTCCACCAATCGCGAGTGTCGTCTCGTTGTGCATGAGCCTGCTTCCACAGAGGCTAATGAGTCTGAAGAGATTACAGCTGTCGACTCCATCGCAGCTGAAGACCCTGGTCATGATGACCATGTTGAAGATGACGAAGTCCTTCCTCAGCTTGAGCCCAACCCGGTATCATCGCCTGCTCCTACGAGAAGTGAACTGATAAGCATTGGCGGTCCCACGACGCCAATCACACATCATGAGTTCTGGGACGAGCAACACCCCAACTCCCCATTGCATGAAGTGATTCCCCGCACTCCACCGGCTCATGTCACCACTCCGGTGCTTGAGACCCCCCAAGCAACACCAGAGGACATGGAGAAGACCACTCCTTCACCAAAGGCGTCACCCTCTTTCAAAAGGCTTCGCAGAGGCCCTAGGCCCTCATTCTCCATGTCGAGCATTCCTAAAGAGGATGTGCAAAACATAAGCTCAGTAGCACGTCAAGTGTCTCCTGAATCCATCCCTTCCGCAACTGCTCAAGAATCTGAAGCCAAAGCGGCTGAAGATATTTCGGCTGCATCAGCCGAAGAAGAAAAAGAAGAAGATCGTGAAGTTATTCCCCCTACCACTGATCCAGTTGTCCAAAAAGAAGAAGTGATTGTCCAGACCCTTTTGTTCATGAAGCCACTGACACTGAGGCAAATGCGACTACCACCACCACCACCACTGAAGCCAATGACGTTGTCATGGGTGAAGATAGTTTGCAGCCCGAAGTCATTGCTGCCACGGAAGACAATGCACAGCCATCCACCTCGGATGTGTCCATTCCTCCTTCTGTGCCTCACACCATGGAACGTGCATACAACCGTGGTGTTCTTGTTACGGTCCGGTGGCCGATCTTAATACCACCCGCTGCTCCTGGTCCCCAGTATGACTATCACGTGGAGCAAAGGCCTCAAACGCAGAAGCCAAAGCCCAGGCTGCCAAGGCTTCCAAGTGCTGCAACTACCCAAGGCTTCTTTAGTGTGCTAAGCTTCAGATAGCACAACACCTTCTTCAACTCTTCCAGGAATCCATACAAGAAGCCTAAGATCTCCTCGGATAGGTTCTGGAGCCATCAACAATGCAGCTACTACTCATGCATTCTATACAATCAAGATATGATTTTTCCTCACAAGCGTCTTGACTGTGATGCCATTGCAGGGCTGCCATGCCTTGAAGAGGCTCTTGATTGCTTCCATGAAGTCGGTCTGCTCCCATTTTTCACAGATAAGGAGCATTGGAATGAAGAGCTTCTTCTGCAGTTCTATGTCACTCTTCACATAAGAGGCTACAACAGGGATCCAAAGACATGGGTCCTTGAGTGGATGTCAGGAGATGTTCATCATGAAGCCAATGCTCAGGATATCATTGAGCTAACTTCCCTGCCCACCCCTGGTGATCTGTATGAGCCAGGTTGTCAGCTATATGAACATGAAGTACAGAGCATTTTCCAAAAGCCTGAGCCAAACATGAGTCAAATGCTCAGCATGATGAAGCCATTGCCCACTGATGCTGAATATCCCAAGGAGTTCTTTGTCAACGACCTCGAGTACTTGCTCCGCACCATATATCACATTCTGAGGCGTACTCTGTGGCCTATCAAGGGACATTCTCCTGACGCAAAGCTTGAAGGCGCCATGAAGACATTGGTCTTCCACATCATCAATGGCATCAGGTTCAATACTCAAGATTTCTTCATTAGACAGTTGGCAGTTTCTCGCATTGATCTATTTGGCCTCAAGTTCTATGCTACATGGGTCATGCGGCTGATAAAGCTTCACTCAATCGTTAACTATCAAGCTTCAACCATGTTGTATTCTTGCCTGAAGTGGACATGTATCACGAAGCCATTTATCTTGTGCCTGCCAAGGAGCCAATACGCGAAGACAATGCCACATTTCAAAGCTTCTCTTAGCCAATTGAAGGTGTTCATGTGCCAAACCCCCCTGCTCCTGCTGGTCCTCTTGCTGGTCAGCTTCTTCTACCGCATCGTGCCAACGCTAATGCAATAGCCAACACGGTAGCACAAAGGCCGCAGAAGCGTGCTGGTGTCCTGAATGACAGAGAGCTTCTTGTATCACTTCACCAGAAGCAGGATAGGCACCATGACTGGCTGAAGTGCCAGGTGCGATGTCTGCTCATCGATCTCAATCGCATTCACAACCTTGCAACCAAGAATTTGTTTGTTGCTCATGAAGCCTGTCAGCGGTCCTGGAAGAGCCTCACAATGCTCTGTTCTGAACACGATCCTAGAGAAGATGGCTTCATGATACGTCCATTTTGCATCATGTTTTCATACTATTATTTATGATGTTTTTATGCATAATAATGCTTTTTCTCTCATAATATGCAAGGTACACACGAAGAGGGAGAATTCCGGCAGCTGGAAATCTGGACCTGGAAAAGCTATGTCAGGCCACCTATTCTGCACAACTCCAAACACGCTGAAACTTCACGGATATTTTTTAGGGAATATTTGAAGAATATTGGAGCAAATAACTACTAGAGGGGCCCCACCAGGTGGGCACAACCCACCTGGGCGCGCCAGGGAGCCCAGGCACGCCCTAGTGGGTTGTGCTCACCCAGGCCCACCTCCGGTGCCCATCTTCTGGTATAGAAGTCATTTTGACCTAAAAAAATAAACAGAGGACTTTCGGACGAAGCGCCACCGTCTCGAGGCGGAACTTGGGCAGGAGCAGTTTTCCCCTCCGGCGGAGCGATTCCGCCGGGGGAACTTCACTCCGGGAGGGGGAAACCATCGTCATCATCATCACCAACAACTCTCCCATCTTGGGGAGGGCTAAACATCTTCAACAGCACCATCTCATCTCAAACCCTAGTTCATCTCTTGTATTCAATCTTGTTACCGAAACTATACATTGGTGCTTGTGGGTGACTGGTAGTGCTGATTACATCCTGTAGTTGATTACTATACGGTTTATTTGGTGGAAGATTATATATTCAGATCCATTATGCTATTTAATACCCCTCTGATCTTGATCATGATTATCATTTGTGAGTAGTTACTTTTGTTCTTGAGGTCACGGGAGAAATCATGTTGCAAGTAATCATGTGAACTTTATGCGTGTTCGATATTTTGATAATATGTATGTTGTGATTCCCTTAGTGGTGTCATGTCAACGTCGACTACATGACACTTCACCATATTTGGGCCTAAGGGAATGCATTGTGGAGTAGTAATTAGATGATCGGTTGCGAGAGTGACAGAAGCTTAAACCCCAGTTTATGCGCTATTCCGTAAGGGACCCATTGGATCCAAAAGTTTAATGATATGGTTAGAATTTATTCTTAATACTTTTCCCGTAGTTGGGGATGCTTGCGGGAGGGTCAATCATAAGTAGGAGGTTTGTTCAAGTAAGAACATCACCTAAGCACTGATCCACCCAAATATCAAATTATCAAAGTAGCGAACACAAATTGAACCGACATGATGAAAGTGACTAGATGAAATTCCCGTGTACCCTCAAGAACGCTTTGCTCATTATAAGAGACCGTTTTGGCCTGTACTTTGCCTCAAAAGGATTGGGATACCTTGCTGAACTTTTGCTACTACTATCGTTACTAGCTCGTTACAAATTATCTTGTTATCAAACTACTCTGTTACTTACAATTTCAGCACTTGCAGACATTACCTTGCTAAAAACCACTTGTCATTTCCTTCCGCTCCTCGTTGGGTTCGACACTCTTACTTATCGAAAAGACCTACAATTGAGCCCCTATACTTGTGGGTCATCAAGGCTATTTTCTGGCACCGTTGCCGGGGAGTGAAGCGCCTTTGGTAAGTGGAATTTGGTAAGGAAACATTCATATAGCGTGCCCAAATTTATTGTCACTTGTTACTATGGAGAACAATCCTTTGAGGGGTTTGTTCGGGGTATCTTCACCTCGACTGGAACCACAATTAGCTACCCCTGAACCTACTGCACCTACTGAAAATATTGGATATGAAATTCCTTCAGGTATGATAGAACAACTGCTAGCTAATCCTTATGAAGGAGATGGAATAAAACATCCTGATATGCACTTGATATATGTGGAGAAATTTTTTGGATTGTTTAAGCTTGCAAGTTTACCCGGAGATGAAGTTATGAATAAGATTTTCCCTTTATCTTTGAAGGGAAAAACATTGGCATGGTATAGGCTATGCGATGATATTGGATCTTGGAACTAGAATCGATTGAAATTGGAGTTTCACCAAAAAAATTATCCTATGCATCTAGTTCATCGTGATCGGAATTACATATATAATTTTTGGCCTCGTGAAGGAGAAAGTATCGCTCTAGCTTCGGGGAGGCTTAAGTCAATGTTATATTCATGCCCCAATCATGAGCTCTCAAGAGAAATTATTATTCAGAATTTTTATGCTCGGCTTTCTCGTGATGATCAATCCATGGTCGATACTTCTTGTACTGGTTCCTTCATGAAGAAGACATTTGAATTCCGTGGGATCTTTTGGAAAGAATTAAACGCAACCCAGAAGATTGGGAACTCGATGAAGGTAAAGAGTCAGGTTTTAAGCTTAAGTATGATTATGTTAAATCTTTTATGAATACCGATGCTTTTCAAAAGTTTAGCACTAAATATGGACTTGACTCTAAGATAGTAGCTTCCTTTTGTGAATCATTTTCTACTCATGTTGATCTGCCTAAAGGGAAGTGGTTTAAATATCACCCACCTATTAAAGAAGAAATTAAAGAACCAGTACTAGCTAAGGAAGAAACTATACTTTATAATGTTGATCTAGTTGTTCCTACTGCTTATATTGAAAAACCACCTTTCCCTGTTAGGATAAAGGAACATGCTAAAGTTTCAACTGTGGTTAACAAAAGTTATATTAGAACACCTAATCCAGATGAACAAATTAAAGTAGAACCTATTATTTCTATGGTTAAGGATCTCTTGGAAGAAAATGTAGACAGGCATGTTATTTACTTCTGTGAAGAAGCGGCTAGAATTGACAAACCTGGTAAAAAGGATAAACATCGACCTGTTGTTGGCATGCCCGTTGTCTTAGTTAAAATAGGGGGTCACTGTTATCATGGTTTATGTGACATAGGTGCTAGCGTGAATGCTATTCCCTACTCCTTATACCCAGAAATTATGAATGACATAGCACCCGCAGAGATAGAAGACATAGATGTTACTGTTAAACTTGCTAATAGACATAATATATCACCAATTGGAATTGTCAGAGATGTTGAAGTCTTGTGTGGGAAAATAAAATACCCTACTGATTTTCTTCTTCTTGGTTCCCCACAAGATGACTTTTGTCCCATTATCTTTGGTAGACCTTTCTTGAACACCGTTAATGCTAGAATAGATTGTGAGAAACAAACAGTCGGTGTTAGTTTTGGTGATGAGTCTCATGAATTTAATTTCTCCAAGTTTAGTAGAAATCTTCATAAAAAAGAATTGCCTAGTAAGGATGAAATAATTGGTCTTGCTTCTATTGCCGTGCCTCCTACTGATCCTCTAAAACAATATTTGCTAGACCATGAAAATGATTTACATATGTATGAAGAAATGAAATAGATAAGATTTTCTTTGAACAACGTCCTCTGCTTAAACACAATTTGCCTGTTGAAACTCTAGGAGTTCCACCTCCACCTAAAGGTGATACTCTGTTTGAATTAAAACAATTGCCAGACACTTTGAAATATGCTTACCTTGATGAAAAGAAGATATATCTTGTTATTATTAGTGCTAACCTTTCAGAACATGAAGAAGAAAGATTATTGAAAGTTCTAAGGAAGCACCGAGCTGCTATTGGATATACTCTTGATGATTTAAAGGGCATTAGTCCCACTCTATGTCAGCACAAGATTAATATGGAACCTGATGCTAAACCCTTTGTTGTTCACCAACGTCGGTTAAATCCGAAGATGAAAGAAGTGGTAAGAACGGAAATATTAAAACTTCAGGAAGCAGGTATAATCTATCCTATAGCTGATAGTAGATGGGTAAGCCCTGTTCATTGTGTTCCTAAAAAAGGAGGTATTATTGTTGTTCCTAATGATAAGAATGAGCTTATTCCATAAAGAATTGTTACAGGCTATAGAATGGTAATTGAGTTTAGAAAATTAGATAAAGCAACTAGAAAAAATCATTACCCTCTGCCTTTTATTGATCAAATGCAAGAAAGATTATCTAAGCACACACATTTTTGCTTCCTTGATGGATATTCTGGTTTTTCACAAGTATGTGTTTCTCAACCTGATCAAGAAAAGACCACTTTTACTTGTCCCTTTGGAACTTATGCTTATAGACGTATGCCATTTTATGCAATGCACCTGCTACCTTTCAAAGATGTATGACTGCTATATCTCTGACTTTTGTGAAAAGATTGTTGAAGTTTTCATGGATGACTTCTCTGTTTATGGGAAGTCTTTTGATGATTGTTTAAGCAATCTTGATCGAGTTTTTTAGAGATGTGAACAAACAAATCTTGTCTTGAATTGGGAGAAGTGCCACTTTATGGTTAATGAAGGTATTGTCTTGGGTCATAATATTTCTGAAAAGGGTTTTGAAGTGGACAAGGCTAAGGTTGATGCAATTGAGAAAATGCCATGTCCTAAGGATATCAAAGGTATTCGTAGTATCCTAGGTCATGCTGGTTTCTATAGGAGATTTATCAAAGACTTTTCTAAAATTTCTAGGCCTCTTACAAACCTTTTGCAAAAGGATGTCCCTTTTGTTTTTGATGATGATTGTTTTGAAGCCTTTGAAACACTCAAGAAAGCCTTAATTGCTGCACCTATTGTTCAACCACCTGATTGGAACCTGCCTTTTGAAATTATGTGTGATGCTAGTGATTACGTTGTTGGTGCTGTTCTAGGACAAATAGTTGATAAGAAATTGAATGTTATTCATTATGCTAGTAAAAATCTAGACAGCCTCAAAAGAATTATGCTACTACTGAAAAAGAATTCCTAGCAGTGGTATTTGCTTGTGATAAATTTAGATCTTACATTCTTGATTCAAAAGTAATTGTTCACATTGACCATGCTGCTATCAAATATCTTATGGAAAAGAAAGATGCTAAACCTAGACTTATCAGATGGGTTCTCTTGCTACAAGAATTTGATTTGCATATCACTGGTAGAAAAGGAGCTGAGAACCCCGTAGCTGATAACTTGTCTAGGCTTGAAAACGTGCTTGATGACCGACTACCTATTGATGATAGTTTTCCTGATGAGCAGTTAGCTGCAATAAATGTTGCTCATAATACCCCTTGGTATGCTGACTATGCTAATTATATTGTTGCTAAATATTTACCACCTAGCTTCACATACCAACAAAAGAAAAAATTCTTCTATGATTTAAGACACTACTTTTGGGATGGCCCACATCTTTCACTACAAAAAAAGACACTTCCGTGATGATACCTGTTTGTCACAGTAGGTCACGTTTTTTGTCATGCATGTACATCCATGACGATTTTATGACAGAATCAAGATAGTCATACCTATGCTGTCGTAGAAGTGTTCCATGACATTACCAAAATTATCATCATGGAAGTGTCCACTTCCATGACGATAAATCGTGTGTCACAGAAGTGCTTTCGTCAAGGGTGACCGACACGTGGCATCCACCATAACGGGTCGCCGTTAAGCTATCGGGTCCGGTTTTGGATCCGATAACCCGTTAACAGCTCGGACCAATGGGAAATTTCCATGTGTAAAATTCTGATTGGCCGGAGGAAACGTGTCAGCTCGTCAGTGGGTCAGATAGGCACCAATGATATGTCGACACGTGCGACGGCCCACCACCGGCCCATTTAGCTTACGTAGGCCGGCCCATTTGACTTGGTCAACAGTTAGCGGGCTGGCCCATGAAAAGCCTGTTAACGGTCTCTTCGGAAATAGCCCATTTTACAGCCCTGTAACTCATGGCCCGTTAGGGCTACCCGAAATCGGCCCAACAACGTCATGTGGGCCGTCGAATATAACACCAACCCGTTTTACTTTCAGCCCATGTAAGCCCACGACGTCTTTCGGCCCATATGAGGCCTTCGTATCTTTAGGCCCTTTAAAGGCCTACGGTGACTCTAGCCCAGAATGAACAGTAAATTTCTTTGTACCCGTTAACGGCCCATGATTCACATGGGACGTTTCCAGCCCATGTTAGCTTTCGGCCTACTGACGGCCCATACGTTCTTGGGCTCCTTTCCGGCCTTCGATTACTTCTGGCCCATTACTGGCATGTTCCCCTAAGGGGCCAAATTCGGCCCGTGGCAAGAGTCGGCCCGTTCCTGGCTTGTTAACCCGTTGCGCCGTTTCCAGCCCGTCCTATATTCTGGCCCATTAACGACCCGTTATGCCTGTGACAGAATTAAGCCTTTGCTGTCCTCCGGCCTGTTAACGGCCCGTTACTGTGCTGGGCCAATACAATTACGTCCGTTTATGGCCCATGTAGACCCATTTATCCGATGGCCCGAGGCCCACCGATTCCACGGCCGTGTTGGAGGCCCATTTAAAGACGGCCCATAGGAGGCCCATGGATCCTACGACCCGTAGCAGGGTCATGGTTACCACGGTCCGTATATGGCCCATGGTTGTTGCGGCCACTAGCAAACCAGGGAAAACAAAGACTACGAAATAAATAAGCCCGAAACTATCGCTAGGCTATTAAGGCGATTGCACAGATTACATCCATTGGGCATCAAAGATCGCCAACAGTGCAAATATAGGGAACACCCTACACTATACAAAAATGGCTTGCTGTTTTCTTCAGCGGTGGCTACACGTTAAGAACAAATTTTGTATCGCAACAAAACAAATTACAACTATAAAACAATAGGAAGGTTGGCATAAAAGTTAACAGTCTGGCTGATAAATGCACCACCAGAAGTTCAGAAGCTCAGTTCATTTGACCTGACTATTACGTTTTCATGTTGTATTGTCCGATGGAGCACCATAACCTTCGCCTTGATTTCTCCTAGGCTCCTGAACAACATACCAAATGTCTGATAGTCTGGTTTCAAAACCATGCATATCTTGACGACATCGAACAATGTATGTCCTTGTTTCACAAAGGGTCCCTGTTAGGGAACGGACTTGTGTCTGGAGCGCAGATATAACATTGTTTTGAGCTTGCATATCTTGATCATGAGGCAGTTTGGACGAGATTGCCTTAACAACCAACCCAGTATTACACAGGAACGTGCTTTTGGCACTGTTAGTGGACAGGTACTCACCCACTGCAGCAAGAGCTGACATTGCGGTTATAGTTGCCTCGCCACCTTCAGAAGGTGACGGTTCCACTATTTTTCCATAGCTTGCTGAAAAGTTGAGTTTTTACATTAGTACCAGAACAGAAGATGTTAAGGAGGCAGCAAAACCAAACAAAATAGCTTTGGTCTATATACAGAACTTATTCTGGTGAACCCATGTAAAATATTAGTTGTATTTTACTGCAATGTACATAATAAAACCAAGTTCCAAACATATGACCATGTACCATGGCTAATGTATTGTCTATTTCTTCACATTGTATTGATAGCTAAGGATAAAGAGACAAAGTTTATAATACGGTAAGCATAATATGACATCATTCATATCACAAAACAACTGAGAACAGACAAACAGGCAATTGTAACGTTGTGTGGGCAAGTCCAGCACGGAACTAGATTACATGTCAAGATCAAAGGAACATCACTCCTCTGTTTTAAACCTTGCAATGATACGCTAAGACAATTGTGTATTGAAAAGAGTAATAGACATTGGCTGCAAACCATGTAGTTCAAGGCACGAGTCGGAGTAAGTAGTAGTTAAAAGGCATGAGGATTAAGGACTTACAACAGTGGCTTTGACTGGTGTAGTCATGCCCTTCGTCTTGCTGGTGTGACAGTCCTTGAAGATTTCCACATCATTTGGTTCAGGTATTTTCTGGTCCTTGCGGGCTTTCCTCTACATTTGGAACAAGTCAATATAGATATGATATTATGGTACAGCGAAAAGAGTGAAACAGAAGCTAATTACAAGAGCCTCGCAGTGTGCCATATAGCTACGAGATCATGTCGTCTGTTGGAATTTCACTTTCGTACGGTTGGCCTTGTTCTTTGAACAGTTCACCTACAAGAAGATAGATTTGTGTGGCACATGCGTAAATAGGACTTCAACATGTGATCTGATCACATATATATATATATATATAATGTACCTGATACTTCGGATCGGACCAGTGTTTAACGAGGCCTCTCCAGTCTTCATCCGATATATTTTCCACTGGAGATGTTTGGGCAAGTTCACTGTTAGCCTTGCCTTCAAAGTGAGTTTTCCTCAAGTTATACCGATACTGTCGCAGAGCAGACTTGAAAACATGGGTGCAAGCTTGTCTGGTTGCATCATCTTGGCTATCCAACTTGAACCTCATATGTTGGAAATTATGGGAGTCTCATTATCAGCAACCTAGAAAGTATTGGACAGAGCAAGACGATATTACTAGTTTCCATACATAACCATACTTACAGATAAATGGTCGAGGAACGTGTTGAACTGGGTTTCGTGTTTGTCATTCCTGTACTAAATCCATGTTGGGAGGATATGTATATGACACCTAACAGCAACCGCTGCCTCTGATACTAACTTTGCTGACTCTGTAGCATCACATGGCCTTTTTAAACCTGCCTCAAAACGGATCTCCATTCTTCCTCCTCTAGATTTAGTTAACCTATCGAGCATTATCCCTGATGTTTGTTTACTCTTGCGCCTAGGTGCTAGTCCAACAACAAACATAGGAAGTGTTAGTGTACATCAAACTGTGAGACTACATATAAAGAAGCATGCAACTGTAACTTGGCTCCAGCAACTACCTTCTTGCTATTGAAGCTCACAAAGTTCATCTGATCTTGCCAACTCATATTGTGTCAAGAGTGCTTCGGAAGTAGTGTCAGGGGGCAAGGGAGCTTGGGAACGTGCTGCTAGCTGAGTTGACCAATGAGTAAAAATCGTGCAGCTGGTGGTACTGTGGAAGGTGTTGCAACAACTAGGGTTGTCTCTGCTTGTTTGGTGGCAGCTATTTGTTTCTGTTTGGCTTGTTCTACAGCTCGTGTAGCACAGGATACCCTGTCGGTACAATTTTCCGCTGGACTTTGACCTTCTATTGCACCATCAGTGCCAGCAGAATCTGCAAGATTCTTCCGCTTCCCTTTCCCTGTCGTTCTGTCTTGCTTCCTCTTTCTTTGTGCCATGTTAAGTCAACCCGACAAGAAAAATGAATAACAATTTAGTTCTTCAGAACAAAATGATGCGTGATACAGACGAACTGAACTTTGATGTTAGACAACCACATGATAGGAGGATGTAACATGTACAAAAAACAGGACAGCATGAGATAACCAGAACTATGATGTGTAAACTAAGCAGAAGACATTTCACTAAATTAGAAGCAATGCAATGGAAGGTAGACACCATATGAAAGATGCTACAAATCACTCTGCCAAGTTAACAGTGTCTCATCATAAATGTCGTTTAAACAAATGTGAAGCAGTACAAGAAATAAATCATATGCAAGATGCAAACAACATCACACTACCAAGTTAAAGGTCTCTCGTCATTAGTGCCATTGCATATTCACAGCTTATGATGTGTAAACTAAGGAGAAGGCATTTCAACAAATTAGAAGCAATGAAAGCTAGACACCATATGAATGATGCAACAAATATCACTCTACCAAGTTAAAACTGTCTCGTCATAAGTGACATTTCAACAAATTGGAAGTAGTACCAGCTAGAAAAGAATGCAAGATGTAACCTATATCACACTCCCAAGTCAAACGTGTCTTATGATAAGTGATTGTTGCAGGTTACACAACAGTAGTACTTTGATGTAAGAACATGGTGTGATAGACAGATATAGTATGTTCTAGAAACAGGAACACATCTCTTATTCACAAGTATAATGTGTAAAGTAAGCAGATGAAGTTCAACAAAATTAGAAGAAATACAAGCTAGACATCATACATAACATGCAACCACATATAACAGTGCCAAGATAGAGGGAGCACCTGTAATGGTGCACTAGGGGAGACGTGCTCATCATCAACACAGCTACGTTGAGTGTCTATGCAAGTGTTGTCTTGGAAATCATCTTGGGGGATGGAGGAGTAGAATCTGTAGAGGCCCTCCATTTGGAAGGAGCACCATCATCCGTTGCCTTGCTAACTTGCTTCCGCTTTATTGATTTTGAATTGTCAAGTAAAACCGACAAGAAAAAGCAATAAAATTCACTCTTCAGAACTCATTCGTGCATGATACTGACAATCACTACTTTGATGTAAGGCAAACACATGATTCCAGGATGGAATAATATGAAAAATAGGACGGCATGGCATATTCACAACTGTTTGTGTAAACTAAGCAGAAACCATTTCAACAAATAAGAAGCAACGCAAGCTAGACACCACATGAAAGATGCAACCAATATGACTCTACCAAGTTAAAAGCGTCCCATCATAAATGGCATTTCAACAAATTAGAAGTAGCGCATGCTATAAATCATATGAAAGATGCAACTAATATCACACTGCACATACTAAAGGTGTCAAGTCATATTGATTTATGTGGGATGCAAAAAAACAATAGTTTGATGTATGGACATGCTTAACAGGCAGATGTACTATGTACTAAAAATAGGAAGGCATGTCACATTAATAGGTATAATGTATAAACTAAGCAGAATAGCACATGCAATTTAACCAGATTGGAGGAATTACAATCTAGACACCATATGCAACATGTAACCACATATCACGCTGCCAAGTTAGAGCAAGCACCTGCGATGCTAGTGTAGGGGAAATGCGGTAATCAACTATAGAGCTACGTTCACTATCTTCATCTAGCCTTGTTGTTTCTTGAGAATCATGTGGGGAGGCTGACGCTGCAATCTTTAAATGAGGATAATTTCTCACAGTAGTCCACTTGCCTGACTGCCTCATCATAAGTGACTGATGAGGGATACACAAGAACATTAGTTTGATGTAAGAACATGGTTAATAGACAGATGTACTAGTATGTACCAAAAACAGGAAGGCATGTCATATTCGAAGGTATAGTGTGTAAGCTAAGCAGATGCAATTTAACCAAATTGGAAGCAATACAAGCTAGACATCCGGCTGGAGTGGTGAGCATGATCATCTAGGACCTGAGAGCCTGGTGGGAGGCGGGCTGCTTCGCCACCATCGTGGCTTTTTAGTTGGCTTCCAGGTGATGCCTGTCTGTGCTGGGCTTGTCACTGGCTCGGCCAGTGCCCTGACTAGCCATTTGACTTCTGGTGCTCCCGGGATGATGGTTCATGTAAAAAATATCTTTCCTTACCTTAATAAAGACCGACTTCGGCCTTTCAAATACAAGCTAGACACCATATGCAACATGCAACCACATATGACACCGTGAAGTTAAAGCAGGCACCTGGGATGGTGGTTCATTGGGAGCGAGGTCATCAACTCCAGAGCTACGTTTACCGTCTCCATCTGCTGACACTGCAGCCTTTAAATGGCTGAAACGTGTCTGGCCTAGCTGCATACCACGCTGGAGCAACTTCTCTCATTTATTTTCTGTTTCTGTGATGGCAGCAGAGTCTGAAGTACCCTTGCATAAAAACACAATAGTGAGAGTACGGGTGAAGCGTCTGCAGAACTAGTGCACTATAAAAGTAGCAGATAGCAGGTGGCTGAAAAATAAATGACAGGAGACATATGATAGCTCTACAACATTGCATGGCAAACAAAATTAGATTCTACTCCGTATGATTTTGTAATATATGAGCACAGGAAATGCAGGTACTCCTCCAGCACACCACCACATGTGGTCCTATCAAGATAACAGTTGACTGAAAATAAATAGGTCAGTCGATTTGTTTATGAACCGTCCGATCTATAAGGAACAGGAAGATGGCCTTCGTCTACCTCCCGCCAGTCACTGTTGACCATCTTTCTCGAACCACCAGCGACCATCGGCCCAGACCCCTGCCTCCGCCGCCATGCCCTCCCCTCGACCTCACACCACCGCCGTGCTTGGCAGCGCCCCCAGGCCATCCCTTTAATCCCGGCCGACCTCCAGATCGGGCGCCAGCAGCTCTAGGCCCCACACGCCCCTAAGATAAACACCGAGGCGCTGCTTCCCCGGCGTAATAGGCGGACTAGCGCCTGTTACACCGGGGAATGCTTCCGTTAATTGGGAATCAACTGACCAGGAATTGAAATCCAGGGGGGCGACAAACCTCTAGCTAAGGTGAAATAGTATATGAGGAGAAACCTTGTGCATCACGAGTAACTAGGAACATCTAGTATCAAGAAGAAGCGGTCAACTAGTGTCTTCTGTGGGATGAATACCGTGCAAGCAGACACGTAATATTTGCACGAATAAGGGAAGAGTTGTACCATTTCCGGTTGCCAGTGTGGTCGCCTCCACATGTCGCGTCGATCATCTTCTTTTTGCTGGGGAAACCGATGTTTCGGAGGAGGGTGCGGGCTTGGACGAACCCATGGCCAAATTGTTGATTGTGTTGCCGTGGCCGTATGTCGGCGGAGGGGAAGCAGATCCGAGGCGGCGAAGGACGGCGTAGCAGGAATAGCTCCGGTGCGGTGGACGGTGGCAAAGTTGGAGCGGCGGCGGTGAGGCGCAGGACGGCGTGGTTGAACTGGCTCGGGTACGGATGGCTCGGCCTCGGCTTCAACTACTAGCCTTGGAGGGCGTTGTGGTTGAGGTTGCGGTGGACGACGACGTCGGGGTATCGGCTCCGGCGTGATGGAGGAGGGCGGCAGTTGATGGGTGGGATGGGGTGGCGGACGGAGGACACCGGGGTTTCACAGCTGGTGGAGAGGTAGTTTTGGCGCCCACGGAGTACGAATGGGGAATCGGACGGGGGGCGGGGGCGGGGGTGGGGGGGGCTAAGGGAGAACCATGTTTCGGTCTGGGACGCGCTTGTTTTTGGCTTTTTTGAACAGATGGGACGCGCTTGTTTGAAATTTGGGGAAGTACAAACTTTGCCCCCCCCCTTAAATTTCGGACCTACTGCGGGTCAGGGGTAGGATGGTAATCCCAGGTGTCCCAAATAGTGGGCGGGAGCGATTTCGGCTGCGCGCATGTGTGCTTAGGCGACCATTGTGTATGAATGTTTTTCGGAGGTGGTTGCGTGGAGTCTAGATGAAGCTACAAACCTACCCTTGTTTAGACCTTTGGACGTCAGGCCGGTAGGTTTCACAGGTCGGAGTTAGAAAAGTAATTTCCTTCTACTACAAAACATTGGTCTCACGCGGTTTCGGGCGAGTAGAGGCTCTTTTGGCACTTCGTTCAAAATTTTCAAACAGAAGCATTCACGTTTAGAGTACTCTTGAACTTTGAGGATTGACCTAATTAGACAACGTTAAATTTGACCTTGTATGTTTGAAAACCTCGTTAAATTATCCGCTTCTTTATGAAATTTTGACACTTGAAAATCCTATAACTACGATTATTTTGGAATGGAGGAGCTAAATTTGAATCTATTTTGTACACGACTATATATGCTATTATGTACAAAATCAGAGCAAAGATTGGTGCCCCCATAATTTAGGTATGATTTACAAATGCCATGATATCGAATTCAAATAATTGAATGGACTTCATGTTGAATTCGATTTTTTTTAAACCACCTTAAGTTGAATTCAAATGTATTACTAGTTCATAGCTAGCAATTTATAATGTTCATTGTGTAACTTTCGTATGTATAATGTGCTTTACACACACAACATGAACTATACTCGCGTTTATATTCGATTGCTAAAGTAATGCATTATCTGGAGTTCAAAATACTAACTATGTGGATTAATTATGTCGAATAATAACATATACATGCTCAAATTTGATAGAATCTAGATGCCTGATGGATCAATGACCGTTCCTTACGCGAATTGCAAATATCATGATCCCATCCTAATATTTGGATACAATTTATATCTTTAATCAATGTGTACATCAGTCTTTTATGTGTAGTTTCACTCTCCATCGGTGGTCTCTCACACATGCTCACACACTCTCTCCCGAGGTGTCTTTCTCGCATACATGCTCTCGATATAACCCTCCCTCCCTCTCGTAACCAGTTACGACAGTTTTCACTAAACTTTATCACAAGCACTCTTCCTCTCACAAGCATACACACGCACAATCCCCATCGACCCTTTCTATATACATAGACCTGCCTACGTGTCTCCTGTACGCACATTATCTCACACATTGTCTCACACCTCTCTTCCTAATCGACGAGTATGATTCTAGCAGAGCATTCTGTAGGATGCCCCTTAAAGTTAGGTTGGATGAATAGTAATATCAGAGATAAGGGGTTACCTTAGTCTGAGAACCCAGGGTTACAAATCCTAGCCGGCTTTGTCAGTGGACACAGAGTCCTTCACAATTCTGCTATCGTTGTCTTGTACGACAAGTCATCCATGGGTCTCCCTAAATGCGTCACGGGCTGACAAATGTGGCGCAGGAACCGAACCAAGGGCCTCACCTCGACCCACCGGACCTCACGCAGTGACAGACCCTCTGCCCCCAGGTCTCGTTATCTTCTCACACCCACACAGACCAACACAGACACCACAAAAAAATTCTCCTCGTGCCTCTATCCCCTCCCCCTTGCATATATGCACTCAAGGGAATCTCTCGCGGTGACATCATATTAGTCTCTCTCTCTCTAGACCTCTCTCATTTCTCGTGCTACCTCCACCACGCCCCCTCCCCCCGCCGGCCCCTCTATCCATGCCTCTCTCGAATACGTAATACACACACATACCTCTCTAGGCCCTGCCAAAAACATCAACTACACATTCACACATGTTACATCACGTACCCCATTGATCTAAAAAGCCCTCTCTTCACATTTACTTCGCATACAACATTCCTTTTGAATAAAGTGTGGCCAAAAATTATTTTAGAATTTCTACATATTGAACATTACAAAGTTATATGGAGGAGTATGAATGTTAATTTGTTGCATGGTGCCCACAATGACATTTATTCCGCACGATGAATTTTTATATTTATATACTATATATAAACTTAGTCATAATAAAGAGAAACGAAGAGCGTCTCACTCCCCATCGCATACACCCCCTCTACGCCCCTTTCACGTACGCACACAAACTATCTCCAGATCCTCTAAAATTAAGCCCCCAGCACATTCACGCATGTTTCATCTTTCTCTCGCGGTATATATAGTGACGATCATTGTATTTGGAGCGAAAGCACGATACATACATTGGACTTCAGAATCCACTCATTACGGTCACCATTTACGTTTTGTGGTTATTATACAGTCACGGGCTCACCGTATAGCTCTGTATTTGCTCAAGACATGACTAGTTGACCAGTTAAACGCTCCATGTGGCACCTCTAGTGTTGCATCACATTATCTCACTACCATTGGGCCCACCTATCAACTTGTATCTACTCTTCTACACTCTTATAAAAAACAGAGTTGGTGATGATGGTGTGCCTGCCATCCTGCAATATAGGCCGACCGATTTATATCTGACGGATAGGAAGGAAACTATGGCAATTTTGCAAAAAGGTACCCACACACCTCTCCACATTTTCAAATAAGGCCTTCCCTCGTTCATCCTTTTCTCTCACAAGATAAACTAGTCATACAAATGCATCTTGATGTTACGTGCAACGCATGGGCATCTTGCTAGTAAGAATGAAAACAAACGACAAAAAAATATTGGACGGTGGTTCGAAGTCATGACCGCGGGCACAGCGGACAAGATGGCCTTGTATTGGTATGTTGAGTCGTCTGTTTTAACACACATGAGCTGGTGTGGTGATTATACACACACAGACGCATGCACACGAACTACATGCACGCCCCACTCACACGAACACATGCAGCCAGGCACGCACGCAACACTCACACGTACACACGCAGCCACGCACGCACGCAACACTCACACGTACCCATGCACGCATGCATGCACACACCACACGACCAACACACACTCTCACGCTCAAGTTCTCAACCTACACGTGCATGCGCACACATCAGGCCCTGACAGACACATACACAACCAGGTGATTCCCGCACACTGGTTGGAGTCTTGTCGCGCCTGCGTAAATTTGTGTTTATCTGACCTTTTTCCTATGCAAACTGACAGGTGGGACCCACAAGGAACGTGGTCAATTTAACTAGCCAACATGGTGCCACGCAGACTATTTGGCCGGTCAACAGAGTGCAATTCGATGCTGAACGGTGAGCAAGTGACCGTATAATCACCGCAAAACGTATATAGTGACCGTAATGATCGTATTCTGAAGTTCGGTGACCATATTATGCTTTCTCTCTGTAGGCCTTCCAAAACTACATCTCTACACGTTCTCGCATGTTACATCTAACAACTACGCAATACAGCACTACTACTACACTCTAACACAATAAATCATATGTGTTTTTAGTTTTACTAGATATCATATTGTTACTTAATTATTCTGTTTGCACACACTAAAATTGCCTTTGAAATGTATGGCCAGTATCATCTACCGCGGGGGAAAAATCCCGCCCTTTCCTGTTTAATCGGGTTTGTATCGATGGATCGTGCGAAACAGCAAAACTACAGTACTAGTATACAACACAAGTGACAGTTCACTGGGCCGCCGTGTCGTGTACTCCTACGTCGTAAGTGGAGCGCTCGCTTTCATAAATATTCTAGTCCCTTTCGCCGACATGTGGGACATCCAGCTACCGGGTCCACATGCCATACCGAAATACAGTGCAGAGCAGCAGGGGTGAAGCACCCCAGTCATGGCGCCGGCGTAGTAATGAGCAATGAGGCGTCAACTCAGAAAGCTGCACCTTTCCTGCAGTTAAGTTGGAGGGACGAAGTAACACTAATGCTAGTAAAAAAGAAGTTGGAGGGACGAAGCAACCATCATTTCACTCATTGCTGAATCCGCTTCTCCCTCATCTTCTTCAAGTTAACCACGTGTTGCTTCTACCGTTGTTCTGCCTCATGTGGGACGCGGATCGGCTTGGTAAAGCATTGACACGTGGGACCGCATGTTAGCAAACCGCCAGGCCAACGTCCTCTAAAAATAAGAAACTTCCCCCACCATCCGCGCGGCAAAATCACCTCCTTTTTACTAATCTTGATTCTATAATTTTTTAGATCAATATAATTGAGATTTGTATGGATAGCACACAGGAGCAAAACCAAGTGGTACGGTTAAGGGCATCCACAATGTGTAGTCAAATGTGAAAATAGCTTTTGTCATCGATGGGAACCATTTGTGGACGGTGCTGCCAAAGCCAAAAAGATGGAACCGAAGCTCCCTGATTGATTGATTGAAGGAACAGAAAAATGCAACTTCTCTCCTCTTTCTCCCGTGCTTGGACGCATGTACAGTACAGAGCACAGAGTCTACTCCCCTGTCCCTTCTATCACAAATCACAAAGGAGTGAGGCGTCAAATCACAAAGGACGGACGAAGCAACCATCATTTCACTCTTCGCTCACTCTGCTTCTCCATCGTCTTCTTCGAGAAACCACCTCACCGCACTAAGCTAGACGGACAACGCTATTGTGTACTAGTAGTACTAGTACATTTATGCTTCCTTTGGTTCAACGGACTTCCTGGATGCACATAAGGCGGTTGTCTCAGCTTGCAGGCGGCACTTGCGAACGACTTACGGTGGTCTCCCTCAATGGTGTTCTCTGTCGAACGCACTTCGCCAAACCACACCGTTCGAGATAAGGTCGACGTCACCACAATGGGGAAGGAAGTCAAATAGTTACTACCTCCATTTTTTGTACACCAGGCCAGTATATCAAAATTACAATTTGCAAAAGGCCACTAACACTAATCGAGGCAAAATTGATGGGGTTTGCCTCATACTAGCAACAAAAGACATTAATATACCCTTGCATGCATGTGGAAGTGAGAAGGTTTGTATGCATGGTGCTGCATTAATCAAACGATGAGGAGTGAGATGGTTAGCTCTTTGGGCTTTGGACCAAAAAATACGCATTAATTGACACGTCAAACGATGATTTGTATCGAACCGCACCCTCACACGGTCGCTCCTGCACGCCGCGGTCGCACCGCACCCTCACACAGTCGTTCCTGCACGCCGCAAACCCAACCAATGGAACGCACCCTCACTGACACGTGCTACCGCTGACAGATAATTTTCGTTCATACATTATGTTTATCCAACCGCATGTTGGGGTGGATCCGTACGGCCCGTGCGGTGGTCTGTTGGGGAAGAAGAAGAGTTGAGGAAGAAGGGTTAGGAGACGTAGGATATTCATCCTACCGCCTGAAATGGTAGAATGACCCAAATGATGAAAGTCTGACGACTTGCATGACAATATATGTTTCTACCAAAGGTTGCCACACCTAAGGTTAGGCAAGTTTGACTAACTTAGGTGGTGTTTGGTTCAAGCCTCGCCATAGGCAAGCCACACTTGAACCCCACATGGCATACACACAAAAAGTGTGGCAAGATTCCCTTAGGCTTGCCAACTTGTGGCTCTCATTTTGATGAACTAAGCTTAGGCAAGGTTGGCAAAAATGTGTGGCAAAGTGTGGCAATGCTAGGCCTAATACCAAACAGCCCCGTAGGATATTCATCCAACCGCCTGAAATGGTAGACTGACCCAAATGCTGAAAGTCAGGCGACTTGCATAACAATATATGTTTTTACACAGCAAAATATCCCTAAAAACAACAACATAAAGAAAAACTATCACTGCTCGTGGAACGAGACGGCCTCGTCGTCCTTGGCTGCCGGCGCGAACCAGCCGTAGTTGCCGACGTGTGTCTCCGCATCGTGGTTGTCCTCGGCCTCCAGCTACTCGTTCACGCGGAGTGCGGGCGCTCTGCGCGGACGAGAGCACCGCCCGGTTCAAGTCGAGGACGTCTGGTTCCGCCTGCAGGAGGGCCTCGATGGCAGTGGCATCCGCGCGCTCCGTGTCGAGTTGAGCCTCCGCCGCCCGGTTCAAGTCCAGGATGTCCGGTTCCGCCTGCAGGAGGGCCTCGATGGCAGTCGCATCCGCGTGCTCCGCGCCGAGTTGAGCCTCCGCCACCCGGTTCACATCCAAGACATCCGGTTCCGCCTGCAGGAGAGCCTCGATGGCCGCGGCATGCGCGCGCTCCGCATCGAGTTGAGCCTCTGCCTCCCGGTCCCCCTTTAGTATCGCCAGGTTGAACCGCTGGTCCGCCCGCACCATGGGGGACCCGCACGCTGGCACAAAGTCGACGTCCATCGTCTCATAACCATCGAGGGCCTTCTGCGCCGCGACCTCCGCCATGAACATTGGATCGGCTTCCTCCTCCTCATAGCTTGGCTATAGGGAACTCAGGGATTGCCCGCCGCAAAGCGAGCTTGGGAACGGAGGTCTGTGGCGCCGACCGCTGCCGCGATTTCTGCGCGGCGCTCCGGCGTCAGCATCTTGTAATACGTGATCTTGCGGCGCACCATGGCTTTCCGGCGAACTAGGGGACGCTTGATGCGGGCTAGGGGATCGAAAGGTGGGGGAATGGGCTGGAGAAGAAGGTGTGGTTTTGGGGCAGTAGCTGGCGTAGCCCGAGCAGCGAAGGTTCTGGTGTGAATAGTGGTTCTGGCCGAGCAGCGAAGGTCAATCGGTTTTGACAGTACATCGCTCTTGTCGCGTTCCCGTTGCACCCCGGCACGCTGGACCCTCCACGTCGTTCACCAAACGGAACACGCTTTGTCTTGCGTTTTCGCTCACTTGTGGGACCGCAGTTGAGAGCAAACCGACGTCCCTCCCCCTCCTCTGCCCGCGTCATTTATACTACCACTCCCTCCATTTTATGCGGAGTAAATAAAAACAGAGGGAGTATACTACGGATGAGGAACCCCTGACGTGGCCGAACCAATTGAGTTACTGACATGCGGGGCCTAGCAAGCATGGGTCCGCCAATAAGTTACCGAAAGGGAGGGTAAGGTAGGGATCCTATGTCAGAGGATCCACTCCACTACTACTCCCTCCTTCCATCTACAGGGGCTAATGCGTTTTTCGAGGCTAACTTTGACCAAATGTTAGAGTAATAATATATGACATGCAACTTACACAAAGCATACGGTCAAATTCGTATGTGAAAGGAGCTTCCAATAATATAATTTTCACATTATACATCTCATGTACTATTAATCTTGTCAATAGTCAAAGGCGGTTTTGAAAAACGCATTAGAGCATGGTTAATAATATAGCCATCCGATTGCTATAAGGAACTGCCATGTCATTGAAAGTGCGTTATATCAACTAGAGGGGGTTGAATAGGCGATTTTTATGAATTCTTCACTAAGGAATTTGCCAGTGAGGAAATTCCTTAGCGAAGAACTACTTGCAGCGGAATAAGTACTCAAAAGTATGCATAGTAGAACACAAGCATGGTCATCATGATGAAATGAAGACCAGCATAGACTACAGAAAGCGTAAACACAGGATAACACAGGATAACACAGGATGAAGACAAACAGACTGAAGAAATTGAACTGAGGAAATTGAGAAAGTCTTCAGTCAAATTCTTCAAACACAGATATGAATAAGTGCACAACACAGTTATGAGGAAATGAAAGAGTTGAGGAAATAGAACCAACATGCTTGGTGAAGACAATGATTTCGTAGACCAGTTCCAACTGCTGTCTCAGTTGTACGTCTGGTTGGAGCGGCTAGGTATTTAAACCTGAGGACACACAGTCCCGGACACACAGTCCTCACTGTATTCTCCTTGAGCTAAGGTCACACAGACCTCGCCCAATCACTCATGGTAAGTCTTCAGGTGACTTCCAAAGCTTCACAGACTCGGTCACTCGGCGATCCACAATTTCCTCTTGGATGCTCTAGACGATGACGCCTAACCGTCTGGAAGAAGCACAGTCTTCAAACATAACAAGCGTCGGATCCACACAGGATCAATCTCTTCAGTGATGCTCAATCACTTTGGTTTGTAGGTGTTTGGGTTTGGGTTTTCCTCACTTGATGATTTTCGCTCAAAGTCCTTGGAGGATGGGATGCTCTCAAATGACAAGTGTCAGTTTCTCTCAGAGCAGCCAACTAGCTAGTGGTTGTAGGGGGCGGCTATTTATAGCCTAGGGAGCAGCCCGACATGATAAGACATAAATGCCCTTCAATGATATGACCATTAGGTGGGTAGATATTTTGGGACAGCTGGCGCATAACACAGCAACGGTCGGAAATTTGAGTATCAAATTCCTCAGGGCTATCATGTTCCTCACTGTGTAGGCAATCCGTACTGGCGAATTCCTAACTCCTCAGTCAGAAAAAATTCCTCAGAGACCAGAAGAACTTCGTCTCTGTCAATGAAGAATATGACTGAACTATATGAGATTTCCAATGGCTTGACTCGAAGGGATTGGTAGGTGTAGGATTTTGAGTTGAGCATCACATGGAAATTTTTCCCTAGTATTTCCTCGACCCCCTTTAACAGTACGGTGTTTCCTATGACTCAAGAAAGAGAAAATGAAACTACGAAAACAAAAGTCTTCACGCTTCATGTTCCTCAAATGAATACAAAGTCTTCAAGGTCACACCAATTTCTTCACTTTCAAAGTCTTCGGAAAGTCTTCAGAAATCCAAAGTCTTCAGTCGAAGAACTTCATTTTTAGGGGTCGACTTTCTCTGTAAATATCAAACTCCTCATAGACTTATAGACCTGTGTACACTCATAAACACATTAGTCCCTTAACCTATAAGTCTTCAATACACAAAAATCACTAAGGGGCACTAGATGCACTTACAATCTCCCCCCTTTTGGTGATTGATGACAATATAGGTTAAGTTTTCAACGGGGATAAACATATGAAGTGTAAATACTGATATTGAGGAATTTGA
The DNA here is from genome assembly GCF_002575655.3 of Aegilops tauschii subsp. strangulata. Taxonomy (NCBI): domain Eukaryota; kingdom Viridiplantae; phylum Streptophyta; class Magnoliopsida; order Poales; family Poaceae; genus Aegilops; species Aegilops tauschii. Next base: position 154,919,710 of record NC_053036.3, read on the forward strand.
TTGCAAGATATAGAAGAACTCGCCCTGAATATGTGCATAGTGAGGAATTTGCTTTTGAAGCAATGCACACTTGAAGAGTTGAATCATGGAGATCTCCCCCTATATCTTGTAATTCATACACGCATTTGACATAATATATGAAGAATTTGAAATGCATGATGAAATATGGTGACTGATGTAATTCAGCATGCGTGCAATAACATTAATGAGGAATAAGCATGCAAGAAGGAACAGCAAAAGTATCAGGCCACCATAGAGTTTTAAGTTTACAACTCGATCCAACAAAGTCATTAGAAGAACGAGAGTTGTAACTTAGAAAAAACGCCCATATAAGATAGACCCGCTTGAAGACTAACTCAAATTTCTCCCCCTTTGTCATCAAATGACCAAAAGGTTCGAAAATGAGAACTAACGCCCCTGAAGAATATCAAGTTGATGAAGGAGCGCCAGCGTTGTTGGGGTCGTTTGGTGGAGTAGGGCCTGCCGCAGTGTCGTCCAAGTCTTCATGTTCATCGGTGTCGCGCGATGAAGAATAGGAGCTGGCCACCAAGGACGGAACCTTGACCTTCTTGTATTTCTTCGGTGGAGGTGCAGAACAGTCAAAGTCCTCCTGGAGACCCATTTTCTTCAGATCTTCATCGCCGTAAATGTGAGATAGAACAGCCCAGGTGCGGTTGAGGGTTTCATGAAGGTAGTAGTGGTTTTTCTTCACTGCATTGTGGGTAGCAGTCATGTTGTGAGGAATTGAACCAAACTGACGCTTGACCCATTTGTGATTGCGATCAACCTTCTGGTGAAGACTGAGGAGAAGCTCATGATCAGTCATCACCCTGGGAGCTGTGCCTTGAGGATTTGGCCTGGTGGCGTTGGCGGCAGAGTCATGGGTGGCAGAGTCATCATTGGTGGAGTAGGATGCAGCCTTGCGAAATTGACCATCCAATGGACGAATGCCTTCATCAATGACAGCAGTAGCCTTGCGCTTTTCATCAGCTGAGGAAAATGTCCATTTGAGGACTTCAATCGGGGGCAAGTAGCTGCAATGGTTTAGTGTGTCAGCTTTGTAGTTGAGTGAAGACCTTGTTCTGATGAATCTCATGATCCAAGGAGCATAAGGCTTCAACTCAAACGGTGTCATTGCTACATTGGCCAGAGTCCTCATGAAGAAATCATGGAAGTTGACGGGAACACCATGAATGATATTGAAAAGCAGATTCTTCATGATGCCAACGACTTCTTCTTCATCCGAGTCCTGGCCCTTGATAGGACTCAATGTCTTCGTCAGAATGCGATAGACAGTCTGAGGCACATATAACAATTCCTTCACAAGGAATTTTGTTCTTGGGGCCTGACCTGGCTTCAAAGGTCTCATCAGCACTTGCATATAGTGATCTGTAAGCTCAGGTTCACTATAGACGCAACGAGTAGCTTCAAGGGGAGGACTGAGAGGCAAAGCACGAAGCAATTCAGTAGCTGGTGCCTTGTAGTGAGTATTTTCAGACATCCAGTCCAGCACCCATGAATTCACATCTTCAGAGTCTCCAGTGATGTGCAGAGTTGCATAAAATTGCAGAATGAGCTCTTCATTCCAATCACATATATCAGTGCAGAAATTTAATAGTCCCGCATCGTAAAGAACACTGAGGACTGGCCCGAAGCACGACAGAGATTCCATATCCACGTGAGGAATGTGCTCATGATTGAAGACTTTGTCTTTGTTGAACAGCAGTGAGGAATAAAAATTTGCCTGGCTGGCAGTCCAGAAACGCCTCTTCCTAATGTGAGTAGAGTGATAGGGGTTGTAATCAGTGAAGAATACGTGCTCGCCGAAGAAATCATTAGCCTTGAATTTTTGCCTCCTTGATAATGGATCCTTTGGCTTGGGCAGAGGAGTGTCAATCAGTTGCATTACAACCTCAGGAATCGCAATCTCAGGTTCTTCAGGCTGAGGAATGTCTGGTTCCTCTTCAGTGGCAGCCTGGGTCTTCAATTCTTCATTTTCATTTTCTTCAGCACTAGTGGCTGGAATTTCTTCATGAGCTTCATCAGATCCCATTTGAACTGTAGTTGCTGGGGACTGAGGAATTTGTTGCAATGGTGTGAAGAGTGGAGAGTTGGGGTGCTGACTTTCCCAAAAGTCATCATTCATCACCGGTGTGGTGCAGCCAATGTCCACATCTTCATCTTAAATTTCTTCAACGCCGGCCTCTTCAGCAGTAAACTGAGGCATAGGCGAGGAAACTGTGGGGGTTGAAGGGATTTTATCCACTTCAATTTCTTCATCCATCTGCTCTGACGAAGCAGCAGAAGGATTTTCTTCATCAGATCCGCTAGGAATCACATATTCTTCATCAAAAGGGACGATTTCCTTTGATGGCATGGAGGAAACTAGAACAGCATCAATTGGATTAGCAAATGAGCTTGTCAATTTCTTCATCTTCTTTGGTGCTGAAGAATCTGAAGGAGCTGATGCTTTCATTTTCTTCACTGTTGCACGCTCTGCAGCCTTGGTCTTCTTCACATCTGATGCAGATGGAAGGATTGGACTTGGAGTAGGCGCAGGAGGAGCAGAGGAATGTGGTTCATTTTCTTCAGGCACAACTGATGTAGTTGCCCTAACCTCTTCATTTTCTTCAGGCGCACCACTAGTGGGTGCCCTGGAAGTTTCATCAGCGGCTAGAATGCAGTCATCAGCCCTGGAACTCACATTTTCTTCAGCAGCCTGATTGTCATTAGCGGTGCTGGCATGTTCTTCAGTTGGCTGAGCAGATGCTTCAGCCTGAGGAATTTCTTGTTGCGATGGGGCTGCAACATTGGAGGTGAACATCTTAGTCAGTTTAACAAACCTGACCTTGGCTCCTTTCCAATCAGCTTAGTAAGCATTGAAATCATCGCTGAGGACTTTGATTTGAGACTAGATCTTCACAAGTTCATCAGTTGTCATAGAGACAACGTTGTTCTTCAGGAATTTCTCCTTCCTGTACTGTGCTTTCTTGATCTGCCTGGCCTTCTCAAATTTCCATTTTTCTTCTTGGATGAAGGCATCCAGCATATGACTTTGGCCAGGAGTCAGCTTGAAGTCAGGCATAGGAGTGTTTGGGTCCTTGTGCCAGAGATCAATGTAATCGAGGATCAACTTTGGATCCAAAAGCAGAGGCACATTTGTACCCTTAGCTCTAGCAGCCCTGACTTGCCTATCTCTGATGATTTCAGCAAGTTCTTCATCATCAGCTTCGTCTTCTTCAGACGGCACTTGGAAGGCCACCTGCTTCTTGTGAGGACTTGGGCGAGAGCGTCGTCCAACAGTGGTCTTAGTCTTCAGCAGAGAGGGTCCTGTTGAAGAATTTGGTGCAGCTGAGGAATTAGCTGAAGCTCCTGAGGCAATAGAGAAGCCTGTAGTCCTTTGGCACGTGGCAAGATGCACAGGTGCTGAGGATTTGGTCGGAGCAGCTGAGGACTTTGGAGGGGCAGGAGCAGCGTGAGGAATTTGCCGTGAGGACATTGACGGTGAAGCACTTGGCTTACGTGCAGGCTTCTTTGCCATGGATTTCTTCAGCTTGACAGTAGAGGCCTCAGCAGAGTCCTCGTTGAATTTCCTCACTGCATCTTTTGCTTGTTTGGCCAACTTGGCCTGGCGCTTGGCCCATTCTTCCGGATAATCTTCACCACGCTTGAGGCTGGTGAGATCAGCTTCTTGGCCAGGTGCCAACGGAGGTCTTGAGCATGGAGGATTGAGTGCGAATTTCTTCATGTACTTGGGAGTCACATACCTGTACTCCCTCCACTCTCTTGCCCATCTCCTCTCTATCTTCTGAATGCGCACCTTGTGCTGATTTTTATCTTCCTCAGGGGGTGTGCAGTACCCAGCATAGATGTCCTCAGGGATTTCAAATGCAGTGTTGACCTCAGGCCTCTTTCCTCCTTTCTGTGGCTTCTTTCCATCAGCCATTTTCTTCAGATGAGGAATTTGGACAATTGAATTTTCTGAAGAAGTATGCAACTTTTCTTCGAGGAACGCTGCAAATGAGTTAAGTTGATGAGAACCTAGTGATTCAGCTGCGGACATGAGTACCTGTGAACAGAGTATAGTTGCGAGGAATTTGGAGAGGTCATATGCGTTCTCAGAAGGTTTTTCAAAAAGGACAAGTTTGAGGAATTTGACCAGGCGAGTCTTGAAGAATTTCACTAAGCGTTCTTAATCTTAGGTTCCAGAGTTGTACAGATCAGAAATCCGCACAATTGAGGAATATTGAAGAGAAATTATAGCTTAGAGAAATGAATCAAGATCAGATGACATGTGAGGTGTTTAGTGTGTGAAGAATTTGAAGAATAAACACCTTTTGAAGATTTTGTAGAAATCATTTGAATCAAAGAGGGCAGTAAAAGTAACTTTTAATTACCCTGAAGGAAGAACACGATGAACTGTGAGGTGGAGAAGTGAAGTTTGTCTATGCAGATCTTCCACGCCCTAACTCGGCGGAGGAAGACGGCTACGGCGGCGGCGGAGTGAAGATTTCCGCGGCTAGCGCGAGTACGGCGGCGACGAGGTCGAGGCAATGAAGCTCTTCCTCACCAGCGACGATGAAGTAGCGGCGGCGCTAGGGTTTGAGAAGCTCGAGCTGGAGAGAGGTCGAGCGGAGTAAAGGAAGTGAGGAAGGGGAGAGGGGGTATTTATAGCGACGGTGAAAAACTGTTCGCCCAAATAAATTGGACGAACGTGCCCCTAACCCTTCTCATTCGCTTGACATGTGTCACCCACGTACTGAGAAGTGGAGATCGTGTTAGATCGTGGGTGAATAGATACGTATTTCGTGGGATGCGGAACGGTTTGAGCGGCAAAGCCGAAAATTTGGATAAGATAAGTTAAAAGTTCCGTTCGCAAATTCTTCAGCTGACAAGGACACAGTGAAGATTTTGAACGAGTTTCAAATAGAACGCACATGAAGAATGTGTGAATAGATTGGGTTGAGTATAGCATAGAGGGGGAAGGGTCCGATCACATTCACTTAGCAGAAAACGCAACTTGAAGAATTAGCCATAAGTGAATGTTGTAGAGGACATAAACTCATATATATATGTATATAGCCAATGAAGAAAAACGACGGAAACAGTGAAGATTTTGCAAAGTGAAGATTTTGAACAACTGAGGAATTTCAAAACTAAGGAAAAACTCAAATTGAAGATTTTCAACTTTTGGTGGTGGCGTGACCCACCGTGTAAGAATGATGATTTCAGACACCGCGTACAATTGTCGTAGGGTTCTGAGAATCAAATTCTTCATTAATTTCTTCACACTTAGAGTGTTATTCTTCATTGATTGAAGAAGAATGTTTCTTCATGTGTTGCACATCTAAGTCATCAATTTTGCATAAGTGTTAGGATGAGTGTCCTTTTCAAAGAACATTCGAAGATTCTAGGATATTTAGCTCACACCGCAACTTGCTAAATCTCTTCTCATCCAAGGGCTTAGTGAAGATATCGGCTAGCTGTTCTTCAGTCTTCACATGCTCAATAGAAATGTCGCCCTTCAACACATGATCACGAACAAAATGATGACGAATCTGAATGTGCTTTGTCTTTGAGTGCTGAACTGGGTTGTGAGCAATCTTGATGGCACTCTCATTGTCACAGAAGAGAGGCACATTCTTCACGTTGACGCCGTAGTCCTTGAGAGTTTGCTTCATCCACAGCAATTGAGCACAGCAAGAACCAGCAGCAATGTACTCAGCTTCAGCAGTAGACAGTGATACGCAGTTCTGTTTCTTCGAGAACCAACAGACCAAAGATCATTCGAGGAAATGACATGTACCGGATGTTGACTTGCGGTCCACACGATCACCAGCATAGTAAGAGTCAGAATATCCAATGAGATCAAAAGCCGAGCCCTTGGGGTACCATAATCCAAGTATTGGGGTGTGAGCTAGATATCGAAGAATATGTTTCACAACCTTATGGTGTGATTCCTTCGGTGTTGCTTGAAATCGGGCACACATGAAAACACTAAGCATAATATCTGGCCTAGATGCACATAAATACAATAAAGAACAAATCATGGAGCGGTATACCTTTTGATCGAAGTCAATACCATTTTCATCAGTGCACAGATGGCCATTTGTGGGCATCGGAATTTTGACGCCTTTGCAATCTTGCATGCCGAATTTCCTCAGTACATCCTTGAGGTATTTCTCCTGAGATATGAATATGCCATTGCGTTGTTGACGAATTTGAAGACCTAAGAAGAATTTCAACTCGCCCATCATAGACATTTGATATTCTTCACTCATCATATAGGCAAATTCATCACTATAACGTTGGTCAGTACAGCCAAAGATAATATCATCAACATATATTTGGCACACAAACAATTCACCATCATAAGATTTAGTGAAAAGAGTAGGGTCGAGTGAACCGGGTTTGAAGCCTCTCTTCATGAGGAATTCCTTCCAAGTATCATACCATGCCCGAGGGGCCTGCTTGAGACCATAGAGGGCCTTATTGAGTCTGAAGACTTTGTCAGGATGCTTTGGATCTTCAAAACCTAGGGGTTGAGCAACATATACTTCTTCCTCAAGCTTACCATTGAGGAATGCACTTTTCACATCCATTTGATATACACTACTGGAATCAGCTAATTTTCCATCTGCCAGCTCTTTGCCGTCTGCTAGCTGACAGCAAAGAAGCTCTTTGCCATCAGCTACCCAAAAGCAGACGGCAAAGAAAGGGCAGACGGCAAAGAAGCTCTTTGCCATCTGCCCGCTCTTTGCCGTCTGCCAGCAGACGGCAAAGAATCTTTGTCGTCCGCTGGCGGACGGCAAAGAGTGAGGTGGCCCCCACCCCACGCCCGTTTGGGAAAAACTTAACGGGCCACCTCTTTGCCGTCCGCTAGCAGACGGCAAAGAGGGGCGGACGGCAAAGAGCTCACTACCTAACGGCCCGTACCCCCCGCCCGTTACTCACTTCTTCTCTCCCTCGCCGTTTCTCTCGTCCCACCCCGCCGCCGCCGCCCCGTCGCCCCCGCCGCCCCTACTCGCCGCCGCCCCCGGGCCCCGTCGCCCCCACCGCCCCGTCGCCCCCCCGCCCCGGCCCCCCGCCGCCCCGCGCCCCACCGCCCGGGCCCGGCCCCCCGCCGCCCCGACGCCCCCGCCGCCCCGGCTCGCCGCCGCCCCGGGGCCCCGTCGCCCCCACCGCCCCGTCGCCCCCCCCCGCCTCGGCCCCACCGCCAGGGCCCGGCCCCCCGCCGCCCCAGGCCGCCTCCTCCACCGCCCCGCCCCCCTGCTCCACCAGCCTCCTCCACCCCCCAGGTGAGCCCTCCTTTTTTCTGTTTTTTCTGTTTTTTTCTGTTTTTTTCCTTTTTAGTTTTAGTTTTAGTTTAGATTTAGTTTTAGTTGTAGTTTTAGGTTTAGTTTTAGTTTTAGGTTTAGTTTTAGGTTTAGATTAGTTTGAGGAAAGAAGAAGAAGAAGAAGAAAAAAGAGGAGAGGAGGAGAAGAAGAAGAGGAAAAAGGAAAGGAAGAAGAAGAAGAGGAGGAGGAGAAGAAAAAAGAAGAAGAGGAAGAAGAAGAAGAAGAAGAAGAAGAAGAAGAAGAAGAAGAAAGAGGAGAGGAGGAGAAGAAGAATAGGAAAAAGGAAAGGAAGAAGAAGAAGAAGAGGAGGAGGAGAAGAAAAAAGAAGAAGAGGAAGAAAAGGAAGAATAGGAAGAAGAAGAAAAGGAAAAAAGAGGAAAAAACCCCGACCCCGACCCGGCACCCCGACACGACACCCTGACCCCTAGACCCCGACCAAGACACCCCGACCCCAACCCCGACCCCGACACCCCGACCCCGACCCGACACCCCGACCCCGAGACGGCACCCCGACCCGACACCCTGACCCGACACCCCAACCCGGCACCCCGGCCCGCCACCCCGACCCCGAGACCCCGACCCCGAGCCTCATCTTCAACTAGCTAGTTATTAATTGTACTAATCAATATTGTCTCATTTGATTGCAGACATTCTACAGGTGTGAGGAGGGATACGAGGAGGACGCGGCAAATGTTATCCAGAACGTCTGCAAGCGCCTACTCCAGAACTTACGGCACGAGGCTTGGGTGCAGGCTGTTCGAGACTACTACGCCTTGCGTGGTATCAAGAAGACCAAGCCGGCGTGCCACGATAAGTTCCTGAGTAAGGAGCAGTACATGAAGGTAATTCTTAAGGCCTTCTACTTAAGTTCCTTCATTTAGTAATTCTTAGCCGTAGCGCTCAAGTTTCTATTTGCTAACTTAGGCGCCTCCGAGATGGTGTGTGGATCGGATGGATTGTTGGGAGGTGTTGGTCGATGAGTGGTGCTCAAAAGAATGGCTAGCCCTCCACAACGAGGCCAAGGACAAACGTGCCCAAATGGAAGGTGTGCCACACCATCAAGGCAGCTCCAACTTATATCAGTTCGGGCGCAACTGGGTATGTGGTTTGCTTCATGATTCATGCAATTCATTCATCATGCTAGCTTGAGCCCTTTAATTACTAATTTTCATTGTTTCTCTCTTTCAGGCACGCTACAATAAGGCGGATAAGGTGCCAGAGGTGTACGACCTGTATGCCATGGCCCACACTGGCTCTTTCAAGAAAGTCAAGGCTTTCTCTCAGTCTGACCTCGATGATGCAAACAACTTCACCAACATCTCCTCCCACAACAAGCTCGTGAGATATAGAGATGAGGGGAAGGCGAGGAAAGGGGAGGACTTTAACCCGAGCCAGGGTCCCATTGATCCAGAGCTGGTGATGATATCTGGTGGCGGGAGGTCCCATGGCTCCATAGCCATTGGAGATGGACTTATCCGTTGTCCTAGCACTCTCCCGGAGATCAAGGCGCGCCAGTCGAGCTCCGCTCCTGAGATAAGGCCTCGTGAACGGCCAGTGCAACTCGCCATCAAGGTTAGTGATACGTACTCAGTTATCTTTCTCCATTACATTGTGTGCGCTTCCATCAATGATTACAAATGGTCATGTGAGTGGTGTTGCAGGCTGCTATACAGAGTGAGAGAGATAGAACGGAGAAACTTCTGGCGGAGGCGGCGGAGAGGCAACGGGAGATGGAGGAGAGGACGAGAAAGATGATGGAGGAGGAGAGGGCACGGAATGACATGCAGGCAAGGGCCATGTATGAGCTCCTTGTGGTAAGTTTCTTCTGCAGATTACTTGCTAGTCTTAACATTTGAGTCTCATTACTAACTAGTATGACTTTGTTGTGAAAACCAAATGTGCAGTCTGTGTGCGAGAAGTCCGGTCAGCCCGCTCCGCCGATGCCAGTGATTGCTCCTGGGAGCATGGTGAGTTTAATTTGAATGGACATTACTTGCTAGTCTTAACATTTGAGTGTCATAATGCTAACGAGACATTGGAAATGATCTTTGGTGCAGCTTAACTCCAGAAACGCATCGCACGATCCTTCTCCAGGTAGCGGCACTAGCCACCCCGCTCCTACACCTCCCTGATCACGGTAAGTTTCTCTAGTGTTTTGCTTAACAAATGCATAAAGACCTAGACTTAGCTTTATTTCCTCCAATATGCTTACCACAATGACCTAGAGTTAGCTTCTTTTCCTCCAAAATGACTTAATAAGCTTACTGACCTCATAAACCATCCATTTTACCTAAGTTAGCTCTAAAACGATATGTACTTAGCTAACTTATGTCAAAAATTGCATAATTAGCTCATAAACGACCCATTTCACCTAGGTTAACTCATAAACGACCCATTTCACCTAGGTTAACTCATAAACGACCCATTTCACCTAGGTTAGCTCATAAACGACCCATTTCACCTAGGTTAGCTCATAAACGACCTATTTCACCTAGGTTAGCTCATAAACGACCCATTTCACCTAGGTTAGCTCATAAACGATCCATTTCACCTAGGTTAGCTCATAAACGATCCATTTCACCTAACTTAGCTCATAAACGATCCATTTCACCTAAGATAGCTCATAAACGATCCATTTCACCTAGGTTAGCTAATAAATGGCATATACGTGTTCTTCTAGTCTTCTTCTTCTATTCTTTTTCTTCTAGTCTAATTCTTCTTCTAGTCTTCTTTTTCTAACTTTCTTATTTGTCATTTTGCAGGTTTCGTTCACTTCACGGAAGCCAGCTTTCTATGATGGATTGCTTGTTTTTTCCTTTGATGCACTTCTTGTATTCTGCTCACTTGCTATGATGAAACTAGATTGCTATGATGAAACTTTGCATATTGTAATATGTATGGATCGATGGAACTATGTGCAACCTACTATGTATGTATGGATATATATGTGCTGGATATTTATTATGTTGGATATATATGTGCTGGCTCCTGTGATATATTTCCTGTGATATATTTCCTGTGATAATTGTTGGATATAAGAAAAACAGAATAAAAAGAGGCAGTGCAGGCTCTTTGTCGTCCGCCGCGGACGGCAAAGACACCTTTGCCATCGGTGGCAGACGGCAAAGGGGGCACGTGGTGCCCACCTGTGCTTCCTGAGAGATGAGCCATTTGGCAAATTTGCCTACCGTGGCGGATGGCAAAGCTAAGCTGATGGCAAAGACTTTGCCTTTGCCATCCGCCGTGGCAGACGGCAAAAAACAGCGAGCGCTGACGCATTGCTGACGTCAACTGGCGGACGGCAAAGAGGCGCTCAAATTTGCCGTCCGCTGGCGGACGGCAAAGGCCGCCGTTAGCCGCCTAACGGACTAACGCTGGCGGACGTCCAGTATTTTTGCCGTCCCTCCTCTTTGCCGTCTGCCGCTGTAGGCAAAGGACTCTTTGCCGTCCGCCATAAAAAGCAGACGGCAAAGGACCTGTTTACCGTAGCCTACTTTGCCGGAGCCTTTTGCCATCCGCGGCTGACAGCAAAGGCCTTTGCCGTCCGCCGTTCGAGCCTTTGCCGTCCGCCGTGGCAGTCGGCAAAATAGTTGTTTCCTGTAGTGATAGAGTGATATCATGATGGTTAGCATAAGCAAGTAATATGCGAATAGCTTCAAGTCTAGCAACAGGTGCAAAAGTTTCATCAAAATCAATTCCTTCAACCTGTGTGTAGCCTTGAGCGACAAGCCTTGCCTTATTCCTCACCACAAGGCCATTTTCATCTTCCTTGTTGCGGTAGATCCACTTTGTGCCAATGATATTGTGCTTGCGAGGATCTGGACGTTTAACCAGTTCCCAGACGTTGTTGCGTTCGAATTGATGTAATTCTTCTTGCATGGCATGAATCCACTCAGGCTCCAGAAATGCTTCATCTACCTTAGTGAGCTCTGTGATAGAGACAAAAGCATAGTGCCCACAAAAGTTAGATAAATGTGAAGCTTTTGAGCGTGTGAGAGGACCTGGTGCTTCAATGTCATCGATGATCTTTTCAACTTGCACTTCTTTTGCAACGCGAGGATGAGTTGGTTGTCGTCGAGGAATTTGATGAGCATTTTCTTCAGCACCATTTTCTTCAGCATTTTCTTCATGTGCATTAGCTCGACGTTCTGGAATTAATTCTTCAGCAGGTTCTTTGGTAGGAATGACATCCTCAGTAGCCTTGAACTTGATATATTCCTCAGGTGCTGGTTCATCTATCACAGAAGGTAGGTGCTCTCTTTGCGAGCCATTAGTTTCATCGAACCGCACATCTACAGTTTCAACAACCTTGTGAAGAACGTTGTTGAAGACTCCGTAGGTGTGCGAGTCCTTTCCGTAACCAAGCATAAAACCTTCATGTGCTTTCGGTGCAAACTTAGCATTGTGATGAGGATCTCTAATCCAACATTTAGCACCGAAGACTTTGAAATAACGCACATTGGGTTTCTTGTCAGTGAGGAGTTCATAGGCAGTCTTCTTGAAGAATTTGTGAAGATATACCCTGTTGATGATGTGGCACACAATATAAATTGCCTCAATCCAGAAGTGACGGGGCGTCTTGTACTCATCAAGCATAGTGCGAGCCATCTCAACAAGAGTTCTGTTCTTTCACTCCACGACGCCATTATGCTGAGGAGTGTAAGGAGCAGATAACTCATGAGTAATACCAAGTTCATCAAGATAGTCATCAAGACCAGAATTCTTGAACTCGGTTCCATTGTCACTTCTGATGTGCTTGATCTTCACACCAAAGTAGGTTGAAGCCCTCGAGGAAAATCGTTTGAAGACTTCCTGCACTTCATGTTTGTAAGTAACAATGTGTACCCATGTGTAGCGAGAGTAATCATCAACAATAACAAGCCCATAGAGAGATGCGTCATTTGTGAAAGCTGATTAATGGTTAGGACCAAGGAGGTCCATGTGAAGCAATTCGAATGGTCGAGTAGTGGTCATGATAGTCTTCGCTGGATGCTTAGCCTTGGTCATTTTTCCAGCTTCACAAGCTCCACACAAGTGATCCTTGAGCAATTTGACATTCTCAATGCCAATGACATGCTTCTTCTTCGCAAGCGTGTGCAAATTCCTCATGCCTGCATGACCAAGTCGTCGATGCCATAGCCAGCCTTCTGAAGCTTTTGCAAGTAGGCACACGGCTGGTTGCGGTCCTGTAGAGAAATCAACAATATACAAGTCTCCTCTCCTAAAGCCTTCGAAGACTTTGGAATTGTCAGCTTCCATAACCACAACACAACGATACTTGCCAAAGACAACAACCATATCAAGATCACAAAGCATTGAGACAGACATGAGGTTGTATCCTAAGGACTCGACAAGCATGACTTTGTCCATGTGTCGATCCTTTGTGATCGCAACCTTACCTAGACCCAATACCTGACTTTTGCCTTTGTCAGCGAAGATGATGTGCTTCAGATGCGATGGTGATAAGGGAGCATCCATCAATAGATTCTTGTCACCAGTCATGTGATTTGTACATCCACTATCGAGGACCCACTCAGTGGCTTTGGGTTGATCATCCTGCAGATGAATTAGTGCAGCTTACGAACTTCATATACTTCATCAGTGAAGAATATGACATCACAATTCATCAGACCAATTTCATCAAGCAATGCAATAGTTAAGACAGTATGAGGACGTGAGAAATGAAAGTTCATTTCTTCATGATTAGCCTACGTCCTTTCAGGCATTTTTCAGGTCTCCAGCAAATTCTTCAGACGTTTAAGTACGTCTGGAGACCTGACCCTGCATAAAAGATTAGTTCTTTTTCTTCACCACCCACATCTGAATGGGTGGCAAAGAGTTCATCACTCTGCGAGCTCCATACGAGAAAGGTGGCATAGAAGCCAATCCATTTCGTTTCACATAAGAGGAGTTAGGGTAAGCATATGAATAAGCAGAGAAATTCTTCGAGGACTTATGAACATAATGATTAGAAGAATAATGCTCATATTCATAGCCCTTGGCTCTTCCCTGCGAAACAGAGTTGTTAGCACAATGATGTTCATATGAGGACTTTGATCCTTTTGAGGAATTTGATCCACCTGAGGAATTTGGTCCGTATGAGGACTTGGATCCATATGAAGAATTTGGTCCATATGAAGAATTTGACCTGGGGTTCCTATTCTTCACAGGTGGTGTCATGAGGACATTCACCTGAAGACTTTCAAGGTAACTTTTGGGAACCCAGATTTTCTTCATAGGAGAACCGTTCCTGCAGTTAGTGCCAACATATCTAGCAAATACTTCACCATTCTGATTTTTAAACAGTTTATAGTTGGAGTCAAATGACTCGTCAGAAGAATGAGAAGATTCACATGTAAAGCCAGATAAATTAGATGGATCAACTCGAGGTCCCTTTGCAGCAACCCATGAGGTTTTGGGGTACTGCTCAGGCTTCCAATATGTACCATCAGCATTGAGTTTCCTCTCAAAGGCAATACCCTCTTTCCTGGGGTTCCTGTTGAGGATCTACTTTTTAAGCACATCACAAAGAGTCTGATGCCCTTTGAGGCTTTTGTACATGCCTGTCATGTACAGTTCCTTCAGCCCTGCATCATTAGTGATACTAGCAATGTCCTCAGATGAGGAATTAGTGATAGCAGAGGCAGGTGAGGAATTTGTAGCATTAGAAGCATTTGAACATTCAGGTGAAGGATTAGCAGATTAACGTTCAATGCATTTCAAACATGGAGAAACAAAATCTTCCTGAGCAGCGCTGATTTGTTGAGCAAGTAATGAATCGCGCTCCTTCTGAAGATCTTCATAACTCACTCTTAGCTTCTCAAGATCTTGCTTTCTTTGAAGAAATTCATAAGAAAGCTTCTCATGATCAGATAAGAGAGTGTTATGATGACCTTGAAGATTGTCAAACCTAGTCTGAAGTCTCTGAAGATTTTCAGTCAGGGTTTTAGTGCGATCCATTTCTTCACCCAACATATCATCACTTTTGTCTAGCATGTTTTGAACCTTTTCAAAAGCCCTTTGTTGTTTCACAGCAATCTTAGCAAGTTTAGAGTAGCTGGGCTTGAGGTTTTCATCAGATTCATTCTCACTAGATTCAGAGGAGGTATATTTGAGTACCTTGGCACCCTTTGCCATGAAGCAATAGGTGGGAGTGTAGTCATCATTGCCTTCATCAGCCTTGTTGGTGAAGCCCTTTTCTTCAGAGTTGAAGATAGACTTGCTGATGAATGTAGTAGCGACAGCTAGACTCGCTACTCCAGAAACGGACTCCTCAGATGCCTCCTCTTCCTCAAGTTCCTCAGATTCAGCTTCAGAGTCCATTTCCTTGCCAATGAATGCCCGAGCCTTCTTGGAGCTGCTCTTCTTGTGAGATGAAGACTTTGAGGATTTTGATGATGAAGATTTTGAGGATTTCTTATTTTTCTTCACATCATCAGAACTGTAATCCTTGTATTTCTTCTTCTTTGATTCCTTTTCCAACTGAGGACAATCTTGAATGTAGTGTCCAGGTTTCTTGCATTTGTGACAAAGCCTCTTCTTGTAGTCACTGGATGAGGAATCATTGGTCCTTGAGGATCTTCCAAAGCGACCACGTCTTGAGAACTTTTGAAATTTCTTCACGAGCAGTGCTAGTTCCTAGCTCAGTTCTTCAGGATCACCAAGGCTGCTGCCAGAGTCTTCATCTTCAGACTCAGAAACTGCCTTGGCTTTTAGTGCACGTGATCTGCCATAGCTCGAACCATAGAGGTCTCTCTTTTCAGCAAGCTGGAACTCATGAGTATTTAGCCTTTCGAGGATATCAGCGGGGTCTAGTGACATGTAATTAGCGCTCTTGTATCATCAATGCCAGAGTATCAAATGAGGAATCAAGCGATCTCAACAATTTCTTCACCACCTGATGGTCGGTGATGTCAGTGGCACCAAGCGCTTGAAGCTCATTTGAGATGTCAGTGAGGCGATCGAAGGTTTGTTGAACATTTTCATTGTCGAGTCTTTTGAAGCGGTTGAAGAGATTGCGAAGAACATCAACTCGAGAGTCACGCTGAGTTGAGACTCCTTCATTCACTTTGGACAGCCTATCCCAGATAAGCTTAGCAGTTTCCAAAGCACTCACTCTTCCATACTGTCCTTTGCTCAGATGGCCACATATGATAATCTTCGCTTGAGAAGCGAGTTGCTTGAATCTCTTCACATCGGTAGCGTTCAGTGAGGGTGAGACAGAGGGAACACCATTTTCCACAACATGCCAGAGATCGTTATCAATTGCCTCAAGATGCATTCGCATCTTATTCTTCCAGTAGGGGTAGTCCGTCCCATCAAAGGTAGGACACCTAGCAGAGACCTTGATCATACCTGCGGTCGACATAACAAAAACTCCAGGCGGTTAAACCAAAATCACACAGAACAAGGGAGTACCTTGCTCTGATACCAATTGAAAGTGCGTTATATCGACAAGAGGGGGTGAATAGGCGATTTTTATGAATTCTTCACCGAGGAATTTGCCAGTGAGGAAATTCCTTAGCGAAGAACTACTTGCAGCAGAATAAGTACTCAAAAGTATGCATAGCAGAACACAAGCATGGTCATCATGATGAAATGAAGACAAGCACAGAGTACATAAAGCGTAAACACAGGATAACGCAGGATGAAGACAAACAGAATGAAGAAATTGAACTGAGGAAGTTGAGAATGTCTTCAGTCAAAGTCTTCAAACACAGATATGAACAAGTGCACAACACAGTTATGAGGAAATGATAGAGTTGAGGAAATAGAACCAGTAAGCTTGGTGAAGACAATGATTTGGTAGACCAGTTCCAACTGTTGTCTCAGTTGTACGTCTGGTTGGAGCGGCTAGGTATTTAAACCTGAGGACACACAGTCCCGGACACACAGTCCTCACCGTATTCTCCTTGAGCTAAGGTCACACAGACCTCGCCCAATCACTCGTGGTAAGTCTTCAGGTGACTTTCAAACCTTCACAGACTCGGTCACTCGGCGATCCACAATTTCCTCCTAGATGCTCTAGACCATGACGCCTAACCGTCTGGAAGAAGCACAGTCTTCAAAGGTAACAAGCGTCGGATCCACACATGATCAATCTCTTCAGTGATGCTCAATCACTTTGGGTTTGTAGGTGTTTGGGTTTGGGTTTTCCTCACTTGATGATTTTCGCTCAAAGTCCTCGCAGGATGGGATGCTCTCAAATGACAAGTGTCAGTTTCTCTCAGAGCAGCCAACTAGCTAGTGGTTGTAGGGGGCGGCTATTTATAGCCTAGGGAGCAGCCAACAAGCTAGTGGTTATAGGGGGCGGCTATTTATAGCCTAGGGAGCAGCCCGACATGATAAGACATAAATGCCCTTCAATGATATGACCGTTAGGTGGGTAGATATTTTGGGACAGCTGGCGCATAGCACAGCAACGGTCGGAAATTTGAGTATCAAATTCCTCAGGGCTAACATGTTCCTCACTGTGTAGGCAATCCGTACTGGCGAATTCCTAACTCCTCAGTCAGAACAAATTCCTTAGAGACCACAAGAACTTCATCTCTGTCACTGAAGAATATGACTGAACTGTATGAGATTTCCAATGGCTTCACTCGAAGGGATTGGTAGGTGTAGGATTTTGAGTTGAGCATCACATGGAAATTTTTCCTTAGTATTTCCTCGACCCCCTTTAACAGTACGGTGTTTCCTATGACTCAAGAAAGAGAAAATGAAACTACGAAAACAAAAGTCTTCACGCTTCATGTTCCTCAAATGAATACCAAGTCTTCAAGGTCACACCAATTTCTTCACTTTCAAAGTCTTCAGAAAGTCTTCAGAAATCCAAAGTCTTCAGTTGAAGAACTTCATTTTTAGGGGTCGACTTTCTCTGTAAATATCAAACTCCTCATAGACTTATAGACCTATGTACACTCATAAACACATTAGTCCCTTAACCTATAAGTCTTCAATACACCAAAATCACTAAGGGGCACTAGATGCACTTACAGTCATCTATAGCCATCATCTATATGCACTCATACAATAGTGTGGGCTATAAGGTTGGCTATTTCCCACAAAAAAATAATATAAAAGGTTGGCTATTGTGTTAGTACTTTTTCCCATCTCCTCTCTACTATCTCTTTCTTCATATTTATTGTATTTACCTAGGAATGAGTATATAGCTAGGCTCTTGCATGAGAGCTCACTCCCCTTACTTTTTCACATCTCTCTCCTTCACATCGGCAAAAGTGACATGTAAGTTGGCTCTTAATGGCTATTAGGTTGGCTCTAAGCATTTAATATTTGTATGAGCAAGGTATATGATTGGAAGAGAGTTGCATGCATACTTTTTTTCTTGATCTATGTGTTATGGCCGGGCTGTAGAATATAAGAGCCCGCTTCACTCTCTCTCCTCTCTTCTCACTCCTCCAAGTAGGATTTTAATGACATGACAAGTCTTATAGCCTGCTGACTAGGCCTTATTAGACTTGCTCTTAGGCCCTATATAAATGGAAGGAGGGAGTACTATGAGCACTGGATACTCTACTACAGATGTTGTCAGTACTCCACTAGTACTATTGGACAGGGAGCTTAAAAAAAGTTACTATTGGACTGGCTATACGTGGCGAAATCCTAGTAGGAAGAGCATGCGCGAGAACAAGCACATTCAGGTGGTTGAAAACAAATTGGAAACCATCTCTGTTTGAATACAAATCTAGGAGTACATACGAATCTAACAATATTGATTGGGCGCTGTTGAATGTTGATACTTTTTTCTGTAAGTTTGATAAAAGTAGAGATACTTTGACTACACATAAAACTTATATGTAAACTAGAAAGGATCGAAGGGAGTATATTGTACGTTCAAAAGCGAAATGAACATTGAATACCCTTTATATATGATTTGCGGATGCTATGATCACCGGTTCAAAATTTTGAATCCACCTTAGGACTCACACATGCACCCACTCGTTTTCTCTTGATTTCATCTCGGGGTCCGGAGATCGATTGAAAGAGGACTAGGGTGGGTACAATACGTTCGTATGGCTTATGAACGTACAATATAATGCCTCTGATCCCCATAGACACCCCACCCCCGCGGGTCATTTCTATCATTCTATCGTAGAAACAGACCAAACCTTTATATCCTTGCATGACACACAATTGATCTCTCAAACATCAATCGATCTCGTCAAGATGTGTCGGGGCATGAACCGAATGGGATGTCAAAACTAAGATGGGAAGCGACACGTAGTGGAGGCAAAGTGAAACTTTAAACCAACCGTTTGTTTGTATGCATGTCGTACAAACTACAACATTGGAAATACAAGCGAATGATACTCGGCAGAATGTTCAAATGACGCATGCGGGAGGATGGACTCGACCGGAGGGCGGCATGATCGATGGAGAAGAGAGTTGGAGAGGAATGAGAAATAAGCAACGCCGCATGATTATACTTGAACGGCTCAAAAAAACAATAGGTTGTCTCGTTTTCCCTTCCGTCTTGGTCACGGAGTAAGATACTCCCTCTGTTTTTGTTTACTCTACATATTAGGTTTGACTGAAGTCAAACTTCATAAAATTTGACCAAGTTTATAGAAAACTAGCAAGATGCCCGTGCCTTGCACGGAACATCAAGATCTTGTGGGAGAAAAGGATGAACGAGGGAAGGCCTTATCTGCAAATGTGGAGAGGAGTGCAGGTAAATTGTCATTGTTTCCGTCCTATCCATTAGATATAGATTGGATGACCTATATTGCGGGATGGCAGGCACACCATCATCACCAACTCTGCTTTTTATGTACACTAGCAAGATGCTCGTGCGTCGCACGGAACATCAAGATGCATTTGTATGAGTAGTTTATCTTGTGGGAGAAAAGGATGAATGATGGAAGGCCTTATTTGCAAATGTGGAGAGGGGTGTGGGTATCTTTTTGCAAAATTGCCATAGTTTCCTTCCTATCCGTCAGATATAAATCGGACGGACTCTTATAAAAAACAGAGTTGGTGATGATGGTGTGCCTGCCATCCTACAATATAGGCCGTCTGATTTATATCTGACGGATAGGAAGGAAACTATGGCAATTTTGCAAAAAGGTACCCATACACCTCTCCACAATTGCAAATAAGGCCTTCCCTCGTTCATCCTTTTCTCTCACAAGGGAAACTAGTCATACAAATGCATCTTGATATTACGTGCAACGCACGGGCATCTTGCTAGTAAGAGTAGAAATATGAACATTTACAATAGCAAATATATATGATGTGAAAGTACATTCAATAATGAATCTAATGGTATTGATTTGTTATTGTATATGGTATTATTTCTGTCTATGAACTTTGTCAAAGTTTACAAAGTTTGACTTTGAGCAAAGCTAAAATGCGGAGTAAATAAAAACAGAGGGAGTACGCAGGGACTAGTATAGATACTACTGCCGGAACATGGTAAGTTGGACCCCTAAATGCGGGCACGGACCGGGCACACCTCAATTATTCTTTCAAACAGTCGGACGCCTACATTTAGCGCACCATCCGGCTACTTAATAAAGTGTTACACTTCACTACTTGAAAAGGAAAAGGGTGGCACTGTACCCAAAACCACCACACTTGGGGCTAGGGTAACAACTTGCTACTGTACCACATTTGAACCAGGGCACAAAAACTACTTGTTCTACGCCTAATGCGCAACGCGCACTGACGCTCGAATATGGCCGGGAAAACAGGGAAACCGACATGTGGGGCACACCTGTCGGGACGACGTGGCGCAGACTAGTCCAATGGAGGAGCTGGCCCACGAGCGCCTCGCCACCGGCAACCGTTCATGTGGGCCGTGGGGGCCAGCAATGTGGCGCAGCTCCAGCACCGCCTCTGAATAGGGCAACCGTGGTGAGCGACACGCTCATCGTCGCTGGACACGGTCGGTTTCAGTGTGCCCAGGGTGGCGTTAGCGCTGTGGCACGACCAGCAGATCAACACCCGGCTCGTCGAGGATGCACGGGGCGCCGAAGTGCACGCGCGCCGCGACACGTCCGCGGAGTGGTGTAGCGCGGCCAACTGCATCCCCAGGACCTGAGACCATGCCGGGTCATCTTGCTTTTTCAATGACATGTGGGGTCGCATGTGAGCAAAGGGCATCTCCAACGTTGCCATGACCGCAGCAGACTACCCCGGCACACCAAAAACTCTCGTCCCTCGCGCCATCGCGCGATGCGTTCCCAGCCGGCGCTAGCTACCCGCATTCATGTCGTCCGTCCGTATGCCATAGTTAAGAGGCTCGTTGCCCGAGGAACAAACTCCTGTGACTTAATGACGCGCCCGGACGCTTTGGCCTCACCGGAATGCGCTACTTAAAGCGGCAATGCCCAGCTAACCTCCACACCATAGCGCATCGTCCTGCTAACTGGCACCACATCTGCCATGACTGCGAGAGAGAGCACTCTGCGGGAGAGCTTTGTCTTCGGGGATGAAGCTCGAGGTCACCGCCCTCGCTCAAGTCGCCGCTCGCGATGCAATAGCGGCGTAGCCGGACGCGGAAGCGACCGCACAAGCGGTGGCCACGATGGCGGCCGACGACGGGGGCACCGTCAGCCACGCGTCCTACATGCCGCTGTCCAACGTCCGGCACCGCCGAGGTCGTGGACTCCTCCGAGGATGAGTAGGGCATGGGAGGCGGCAGGGCATGGTGTGCCAACTGGCCGGTCTGTCTCCCGTGTTCTACTCTTCCTCGCCGGAGACCGCACCTTCGTCTTGAACCCCGCCCCCATACATGGAGTTCGCATATGGAGGACATCGGTCACCGCCGTAGAATAGGTTTAGGGTAGGGTTTCTTTTATTTTTCTGTCCTATAACAGTTCAAAATGTAAAGAAAATCTGTCGTGTTTGCATTAATCTCGGCCGGTGTATATGAACTTTCACAATAATACAGTATATTGTAGGAGTACTAACAAGATGTCTGTGCATTGCACGGAACATCAAGTTCTTGTGGGAGAAAAGGATAAATGAGGGAAGGCCTTATCTGCAAATGTGGAGAGGAGTGTGGGTAATTTTTCATAGTTTCCTTCCTATCCGTTAGATATAGATCGGACGGCCTATATTGCAGGATGGCAGGGACACCATCATCACCAACTCTGCTTTTTATTGAACCGAGACAAAGCTAACATGCGAAGTAAATAAACACATAGGGTCTACATATACAATTTATCTTAGGCACTCCAATAGTACGTCCACTTCACATTCACACATTTCACATCTTTCTACATCTACGGGAACCTATGAAAGGGTTAACGTAAATTGCCTCTCTCTCCTCCCTGATTTTCATGGTGGTGGGCCCCTCCCTCCCCCCAATGTACAATCAACAACTCACATGTCTCACATTACGTTAATTACGTAACAGGGATTACGTAGGTGTAGCATTACTCTTCCAAAAAAACAACTAAGCCAACCTCCCAGCATACCGCGCGGGAAAAGACCCGGCCGCGCCATTTTAGTCGGGATTACCGGATTACTAGTAGTAGTATCGATGGATCGTGCGAAGCACCAAGTTTTTTTTTTGAGGGGGCGAAGCACCTAGTTTAAAAGAAAAAGGGGGGGTACACTCACATCACCCCTGTCGCGGTCGCATTGCACCCCACACACGTTCGGTCCTGCACACGGCTCACGCAAACGGAACGCGCTTCGGCTTGCCTCTTCACTGACACGTGGGACTGCACATGGAGAAACCGACCATGCGCCAAACTCCCACCGCCCACCGCGCGAACCCCCCCCCCCCCCAAAAAAAATTCACCGCAAATCCCAAATTCAAACGCCCTTCGACCAACTAGCCAATAATATTCCCCAAACCCCCCTCCCCCCGTCCCCCTCCACTCCATTCGCTCCGCCAAAGCCGCCCTCCCCGCCGCGCCGACACGTCGGCGCCGCGGTTCGTCGAGGGGATGCACGGCGATCCTCTCGCTCCCACAGTACGCTCTCATAGACTGCCGTCCTCGAGCGGCACCGCCACCGCTGGCGACGTTCTTGTGGAGGCCCACGGCGGTCTCAGCGCCGCCATCGCTGGCGACGTTCATGTGGAGACGCACGGTGATTAGCTTCTCCCACGGTATGCGCATTCTAGACTGAGGCCCCGTGCATGTCGGTGTAGCGCTGAATGTTAGCTGATAGACGCTGTTAATCTCACTGTTTGCCGAAGTAGTTTACAGTCAATATGCTCTGCTTAAGAAGCTTCCTTGCCATGTTCTGCACTCAATCTGCTTAGCTGAGATGGCATGCCAGGCCCGATTAGTTGCTAAAATATGCTGCCATATATTTATTGTGACGTAGATTGCCATGGTCTAGGAGCCAATCTGTTAGGTGAAATAGCTCTACACCGTTTTATACTCGATCTTTGTTGCTGCGATGGCGTTCGATAGTTCGATGGCTGTGTGCTTGGCCTCATTGACTGCTGAAATAGCCTGCCATAATTTAGCACTCAAATCTGTTTTCTGAATTAGCTTTAAATATATTTCGTTACTTAGATCTGCTCGTCCAAATATCTTGCCATAGCTTTAGACATCGACCTAGGTATTTTTTCTGGACTTCATAAAAAAGCATATATGTTTTTCCTGTAATATCTAGTAGAAGAACTAATTTGTATGTCTAACAGATGGACAGGACTTGGATAACTTCTGCTCGAAGATTCTTCGCTGCATATGTCGAGGGGGTTGAAAACTTCATGAACTATATCAGAGCTGAGTACGGTGGTCCGAAATTAGATGTGCTCTGCCCGTGTAGCAGTTGTATGAATTCAGTTACAAGACCCCAGTCAACTGTGCAAAATCATCTACACTTGTATGGGATGTCAGTCACATATAATAGGTGGGTTCATCATGGTGAAGCTGTGAACGTCAATGTTACTGACTATGTGGAAGCAGCAGATCACCATCTTGTTCTGCCTAATGCTCAGGTGGAAGAGGAGGAGGAGGTTGTGGTGGCGGAGCCAGTGAGTTTGACCAACATTGAAACAATGCTACGAAATGCTCGTGCATTTTGTGAACTTTCACCTGCAGAACAAAAATGGTGGGCCCGCATGTTGGAACAATGCAACGTGGCTGTCACCCCAGGAATTAAGCTGTCAGTATTCTCAGCTATGGTCACCTTTCTTGAGGTGAAGACATCTGAGCGGATGAACAACAAATCATTCGATGCGATGTTGGCTGCTTTCCGCAAAGCTTTCCTAGATGCGTCTGAGCTGCACACACCTACAGTAAAATGAAGAATTTCCTTCGTGCAGTTTGAATTGGATATGATATGATCCATGTTTGTAAGAATAATTGTGTTCTATTCCGGAAGGATTATGCCAACTTAAGTGAATGCCCGAAATGCAAATCATCAAGATGGAAAGATGGCGATGCTGTGAAGAGGATTCCTCGTAATGTTCTAAGACATTTTCCAATTACACCAAGATTGCAGAGGTTGTTTCATGATGCTGAAACAAGAGAGGATGTACTGTGGCATTTTAGGAACCAGGAGTACAGAGATCAGAATGTAATGAGCCATCCATCACATGGTAGTGAGTGGAAAAGCTTCAATCAGAAACACAAAAAGTTTGCTGCTGACCTAAGAAACATTAGACTTGGCTTAGCTTCAGATGGATTTAACCCATTTGGCCACCAGAGCGCCACATATAGCATGTGGCCAATGCTTGTTATCCCTTACAACATGCCTCCAAATGTCTGCACCAAAGAATCAAACTACATGATGGCCTTGCCATCCCAGGTCCAAAAAGTCCTCGAAAGGATTTTGATTTATTCATGGAGCCTCTTGTGGAGGAACTTCAACAGCTATGGAGGGGTGTTCTCACTCAAGACCTATATAGCAGCCCACCAGCTGATTTCTTTCTGCGTGCTGTTATAATTTGGTGCATCCATGATTATCTCGCTTTGGGCACTATGTTAGGGCGAACGACACATGGTTACAATGCATGTGTTCGCTGTGACAGGAATCCGCTGTCATATGCAATACTTAGCAAGATCTGTTACATTGGACACCGCCGTTTCCTTGCCAAGGACAAGTCACGTCCTACAAAATACTGAAGACATGTGTTCAATGCAAAGCATGAAAACCGTGATGCGCCAAAGAGGCTCACCGCCGTTGAGTTGCAAGTGGAATTAGAGAAGGTTGGGCATATTACACCAGGAAACCATCCTGATAATGGTAGCAGGAAAAGGAAGCGTGGCAGGGCAGAAGAGATATTATTGTTTACCCGCATGTCCACTTTGTGGGACTTCGAGTATTGGAAAGATTTGGATCTGCGGCATAATCTTGATGTGATGCACATCAAGAAAAATATATGTGACAACATTATTGGCACACTTCTTAATATTGAAGGCAAGACGAAAGATACCTTAAAATCTAGGATTGATATGACACACCTGGGTATCAGAAAGGATTTGCAGGTGCAATATGAAGGTAAAGCACGAGATATGGCACCAGCTGTGTACGTCTTGGATATGGCACCAGCTGTGTACGTCTTGGATAAGGCACCAACCGAGAGATATGCTCCGAGGTCCTGTCATATGTGAGATTCCCACATGGATTTGCTTCCAACCCTGAAAGGAGATTCAATGCAGATGGAAACAAGGTACAAGGGTTGAAAACTCATGACTGCCACGTCCTACTTCAAAGGGTTTTACCTGTTATCCTTAGAGGATTGGGCCGCCCTGACTTATACACAGCAGTTGCAGAGTTGGGACAATTCTTCAGGGAACTCTCCAGTAGAAATA
Organism: Aegilops tauschii subsp. strangulata; assembly: GCF_002575655.3. Taxonomy (NCBI): domain Eukaryota; kingdom Viridiplantae; phylum Streptophyta; class Magnoliopsida; order Poales; family Poaceae; genus Aegilops; species Aegilops tauschii. The sequence goes on from NC_053036.3 coordinate 154,944,792, forward strand.
TTAGGGTAGATGCTTTGGAGCGTCTTATAGACAAGATACCAACTATCCTATGCAACCTTGAGAAGATATATCCTCCAGCCTTCTTTGATGTGATGGTGTATTTGGCTGTTCATCTACCTGATGAGGCAGTACTTAGAGGTCCAGTACAGTATGGCTGGATGTACCCTATTGAAAGGCGGCTTGGCACTTTCAAGGGCTATGTTAGGAACAGAGCTAGACCCGAGGATTCCATTGCAGAGGCCTACATTGCTACAGAAGCATTGACATTCTGCTCAAAATACATTGAAACAGTTGATCAGCTTAGCAAAGAGGTGGGTGAAGACAATCCCGGGCTCATTGTTTTCGATTATTCTGTTCGAGTTACAGGGAAGAGTCGACAAGAGGACAAACCTAAAGATTTGGACAAAATGGTTTGGTATATGTTGAATAACTGTCCTGAGATACTACCTTATATCAAGTAAATGCTAAGTACTGCAGCTTATACATCGTAATCTACTAAACTTGCAGCACATTCTTATATATTTAGATGTTTGACACGATCACTTTGTTGTGCACATCTACAAAAAGGAGTTACTACCGCAAAATCCAAGAAACATTGACAAACTGGTTATGGCAGGATTTGCGAAATGGTTCAACAGCCATGTAAGATTTTGAATTGCACTATCAGTTTTTTTAATATATTGAGGACATAAGATGATCAACTCGTCTATTTTCTAACCATAGGTTAAGAAGATGCGGGAGGATGGGCAGGCAGTTGATGATGCCCTTTATGCACTAGCAATGGGTCCTGATACTCGGGTAAGCCATTATGAATCTTTCGTTGTTGGAGATGTGCGCTACAACACCCTTGCACGCGATGAAGGCAGGAAGACACAAAACAGTGCCATCGTGAGCACGGATACGTACGGCATAGAGACAACTGAAATGTATGCTAACATAACAGACATTGTTCAGTTGTAGTATATCTCCAGTTTCGAGGATCATCGGTGTGTGGTTCTGTTGTGTTGTCATTGGTATAACCTGTTTTCGAGGATCGCAAAACCCAGAGCTGATGATTATTTCAAATCCATCAATGTCAAGGTGGCGTACCAGACCAACGAGCCTTTTATTTTGGCAAATCAAGCAACACAGATATTTTTCTTGGAAGCCACATTTGCACATGGCGATGACTGGAGAGTATTGCAAAGGTTTGAGCAGAGGGATTCGTTTAATGAAGTTGCACAACAAGATGATGCTTACACTGCTCCTGATGTACAAGATTCCACAAATGTTCCTATTATCTTTGAGAACCATCACGTCGATGACGCTGGCGAAAAGATTGCATGTCGTGTTGTGGACATACAAGAGTTGATCAAGAAGAAGCCAACGTTCGAGGACATTGAGGATGAAGAAGAAGATGACACTCTGGGGAATTACGGTTCAGACTGATACACATGGCGAAGATGTTGACGCTGCTGCTGCGGGTGATGATTAGATTGCTTTTGTCGTATTTGCCTGTCAGAAGACGTTTTTTATCTACTATGTGAAATTGTGTTTGCTATGACAACTGAAACCTGATGAACGTGTTGTTTAGTATTTTGCTGTGAGAACATCACTTGTTATGTATGATCATTTGTGTTTGGTGATTGTATGACGACTAAAACATGATGACATTGTTGTTTAGTTGTACTCATATTTGGCTGTGAAACTTGAATTTGATGACATAGTTTGCTGTTGGACTGCAATTTGCTGGACGTCTTCGAATGGGAACAAAGCTAACCCGACAGGTCCTCTGCTAATTTATTTATTTATTACCAAAAGGGCCTATGCTATTTATTTATTTATGAGCAAAAGGGGATACCCCCCGATTTCTGTTAATAGAAATCATTAGATCTTCACAACACTACGCCCAGCCTGCTACACAGCTTTCATTCATTACTAGTTTCAACAAAGTGCTCATGTCATAGCCACTGAATACATCACGAGTGCTACATACACTGCAAATAAAGAGACAATCATCCTACAGAGCACATCGATTTTGCCCATTATCTTCACTAGCTCTTTCATCTCCTCATTGATGTCAAGGCCGTTTAGCAGCTGTTGCTTGGCCATGATCAGAGGAACTGCATCTTTAACCTTCTGCTCTACGTCTTCCTCTTCTGTCGTTCCTTCAGTTACTTGTCCAACACCCCAACCTGCTGGTATTGGGATTCCTTGGCTAACCAAATAATCAGCGTAGTTGCGTTCCCCCACATCAGCAACTTCCCAGAAATACAAATCACATGAATCTTCCCTTTTCTGCACGAATCAAATTGGAAGATCATCAACCAAACTATTAAAAATATCAGCAACTGAAAGCAGCAGAACAACACTTAAACATATTATTACCCCATGATTCCGGCATTTGTAGAAGACTCAACCAGGGTTGAGGATTGTGGTTGAGACGCAACGGATGACTCTGCGTGATTTGCAGCAGTGGCACCACACCAACGGTAGCGGGGTGCGATGAGCAACCGGCTGCGGTGCATGTGCCGGCGGGGGTGTGATGCGACCCACAGGAGATGGTACGGGTGGCGACTTGGCGCATATCTGGTTGTTACCTGTTGAAGAGCAGGTGGACAAGCAGCCAGCAGACATGGTTGTTGCGGCCAGAGCTTCTGATGCTAGGCAGAGTAAGTAGAGAAGAGGAGAAGCGAACGTTGGATATGTCAGTTTCATTACTTGCAGAGTAGCATAGCACCATATATAGTCATAGTCTAGGTTTGGATTCGAACCAGCTACAGGAGCACGTCTCTCTTTTTTATAAAACTCAGCAACGTCTCTTTACTGGTACACTAGCTTGTTCTATACGCCTTCTCATGTCTTTGATTTTCTATCTTTTTTTGCGAGGAAGGAAGGAGGACAAAATTGAGATTTCCTGGGACTCGAACCCAAACCTCTCGGTTGAAAACCAAGGGTGCTTGTCCCTTATGTGGCGAACGTTCCCTGGGAGGAGGACGGCAGACGAACGCATTTTCCTCGCAGTTTTAGTTGCAACGCAAGATCGAACGTTCGCAGTTTCGGGAATGTTATCAGGCGAACGAGCCCAGTTTTTCTTTTCTTCCTATATATAAAAAAGTATGCTACTTGGTGTCAGCTTAGTCAACAAAAGATTGTGCCAACCTTGACCATTGGATTGACATTCAACGTCTGTCGTGTTTCTTCAGTCTCTTCTTCCTCCAGCCGCCGAAGCCAAACCAGCGTCGGCGGGACTGCCTGCTCCCGCCTCCCACGGCTGGCTATGCTGCCGCGCATGCATCATGGCCACATCGCACCCTAAAACTCTGCGCATCTTCCCCGGCTCATGTTCGTTCCCGTCCGAGGCCTCACCGTCGTCCTCCGCCTTGGTTCGCTCGCCGCGGCACCGCCCTCCGGTGTTGTCAACACGGTCAACAACCGAGAGGAATAAGGAGATGACTGTACATGGTGAGGATGACAGTAGGGACCCAGCAGCGCGCGCAGTAATTTTGTTTTTTCGGGATGGAGAAGGGTATCAACTGGATTGTTCGGGAGCTGTGGCCCGTCTAGCACATGACCAGCCCAGTTTGTTTTTTTCCTTTCTAAAAATGGCTAGCCCAGCTATTTTGTTTTTTGCAGAATAACCAACGTAGGCCTACTTGTTTTTCTATGCCCTGCTGGGCCGGAAATCTTTCAAGACGAGGAGGGATGCATTTTGCCCAGAAAATGGGCTATAAGTAATAAAAATGGGCTATAAGTAGGCCTACGTTGCTGTAAAATGAAAAAATACAGCAAACGGGCAATTAGTTCCAAAATACTTTTTTCTTTCGGATTTTGATATTTTAAATTTCATTGTTTTTGTGCGGGTGAAATTTCATTGGACTTAAATTAAGGTATGTTTAGTTTTCAAATTGATTTGAATCTGGCTAGAAATTTCGGGTTGTATGCTGTTTGGGACAGATTTGGAGGCTGACTTGTGGGTCTACTAGGTTCACGTGTACGAAAGGCTTTGTCAACTTAGTCCACAAATGATTCTAGCAGCAATGACCGTTGGATGTTACTCCAACGGTCGTGCTGCTTCTTCAATATCTGATCTTCTTGCTCCAGCCACCCAAACCAGCGCCGGTGGGACTGCCTGCTCCCGCCTCCCATGGCCGGCTGTGCTGCCGCACAGGCCGCACCGCCCCACCCTACTCCATTGCTGGCCAGGCCATTCCTCTACTTACCCACACCTCCTGTTATTTTCCGGCGACGACAGCCGGACCAGTAAACCCTCGTACTCCCCACTGCGTGGGCACCACTACCAAGTCTTCCCCGGCTCCGTGTCGTTCCCTTCCTAGGCCTCGCCGTCGTCCACCGCCTTGGTGCTCTCGGCGCACCATGGTCAACGTGGTCAACGAACGACATCCATCGGACGTGGATTGTATGTGGAGAGGCTGACAGCTGGGTCCACGGCCGCACACGAGGAAATGCCTCCTTATTACGCGCAAAATAATGATTCCTCCACCTGAAATTTGGGACCCACTGGAAGGGCCTCTGTATTTCGCGAAAAAACGTTCCCTCCGCTGAGAGATCAGACCCACCAGCTATATCTTTGCACGCAAGGAAGTGCCTCCTTATTACACACACAAAAATGAATACTCCCCCTGCTAGTTGGGACCCAGCATAGTGGGAGGCTGACATGTGGGCCTACTAAGTTGACGGGGATGGAGGGCTTTGTCAACTTAGTCAATATGAACGATTCAAGCTCTAGTGACCGTACGATGTCCATCCAACAGACGTAGCGCTTCTTCAACCTCTGGTCTTCTTGCTCCAGCCGCCCAAAGCAGCGCCGGTCGTGCCGCCTGCTCCTGCCTCCCGTGGCCGGCTGTATTGCCGCAGAGGCCTCACCGCCCCCTACTACTCCGACCGCTGGCCAGGCCCTGCCGCGATGACAGCCTGACACCGCAGCCGAACCAGTGAACCCTCGTACTCCTCTCCGCGTGGGCATCCACTGCCGTGTCTTCCCCGGCTCCGCGTCGTCCCCTTCCTAGGCCTCGCCGTCATCCACCGCCTTGGTGCTCTCGGCGCGGCGTGGTCAATGTGGTCAACGAACGACTTCCATCGGAAGAGTACTGTACGTGGACAGGCTGACAGCTGGGTCCACGGCCGCAGCAATGAAGTGCCTCCTTGTTACGTGCAAAATAATGATTCCTCCACCTGACAGCAGGGACCCACCGGACAGGCCACCGTATTTCACAAAAAAAGTTTCCCCCCTGACTGATGGGACCCACCAGCTACATCTTCGCACGCAAGGAAGTGCCTGACAGTCGGGACCCACCTGGTCGAAGTGTATGTAGCGTTGTCATACTGGTCGCGAACGTGTACGTACATATGATCGGTCTGTCTGCAGGCTGCAGCGATGAACCGTGGCTGTGCAAGGAAGGGCACGTGTCGTAGTAGAGGCACGCACGTGTCGTCGTAGAGGCGCGCATGTAGCATGTACATGTAAGTACAGCGGCCACGGTGCAAGAAAGTAAATACGGCCACGTACGTACATACGGGCGGGGTCTCGAATGCCTACTCACGCATACGTACAACCAGGGCTCGTGTACATGGCTGGGTCGGAACGGAGAAATTGCGTCATCGTCGTGTTCATGGGGAGCCAACCGGCTGGGTCGGAGCAGAATGTGTCATCGTGTTCATCGGGAGCCAACCGGCCTGGATGGAATAGACGATGGAAACGAGGCCTGGCGTACCACAGAACGGAGGAAACGGCCTTGTGTTGGACCGACCACGGTGGAAATGGGACCCGGTTCATCGGGAGGAGTCTGGCGTACCGCAAAATGGAGGAAACGGACTTCTCTTGGACCTCCTATGGTCGAAACGAGGTCCTGTTGACCGGGAGGGGTGTGGCGTACAGCAAAACAGAGGAAACGGACTTGTGTTGGATCGCTACAGTCGAAACGGGGGTCATGTTCATTGGGAGGGGTGTGGCATACCGCAAAACGGGACTCCACGGGATATTGTTCTTCTCCACCGTCGACCTCCTCCAGCCTCCATGGGTTACTATTCATCCACCGTCGACCTCCTCCAGCCTCCACCTGCGACTGTTCATCCATGAGCTACTGTTCATCCAGCCTCCACCGTGCGCTCCTCCACCGGCTACTGTTCAACCAGCCCTCTCCACGGGGTCCTGTTGAACCACCCCTCCACGGGATACTATTCATCCATCCCTCCACCGACTACTGTTCAACCATCCCTCCACGGGGTCCCCTGTTCATCCAGCCCTCCACGAGGTCCTGTTCATCCAGCCCTCCACGGGGTCCTGTTCATCCACCGGCTCGATCGATCGGGGTACTATTCATCCAGCGGCAACGGCCTCTACTAAAACGGGTTCCTGTTCATCCAACCCCCACCGGGAACTGTTCATCCAAACCCCCCAACAACGCTCACTGTTCATCCAGAGGCAGCATCGATCGGCTTCAGTTAGCAGCAGTAGTGAAGGAATCGCTCGATCGGGTTCAGTTAACAGCCATCGATCGATCGCTCGGGTTCAGTAACGCGTAGCCTGCAGTGCAATCGCTCGGGTTTAGTTAGAGCCCAACGCCTCGCACACACGCGTGTACATACGAGAGAAACGCACATCGCTCTGCCCCCGACCACCCACCGTAACTAGGAACTCCCCGATATTTTCCTCGCCCTCGCTTCTACCACGGTTTTTCCGTCATGGACGGCCCAAAGAATGTCATGCAGCTGCGTCTCCGGCCCGCCCAGGACGAAAAGCCCATTTTCTGTCATGATTTTTTGTCATAGAAGTAGGACCCCACCACATCTATGATGATACCGGGTTTTGTCACAATTATCGTCATAGAAGTGTCATAAGTATGACAGAAAAAAATCGTTCGACCCAAAATGTCATAGATGTGTCTTTTTTTGTAGTGTTTATAAAGAAGGAGTAGATGGTATTATTAGACGTTGTGTACCTGAGCGTGAACAGGGACAAATGCTTCGGAAATGTCCCTCTGAAGCATATGGAGGGCATCATGCTGGAGAAAGAACTGCTCACAAGGTATTGCAATCCGGATTTTATTGGCCTACTCTCTTCAAGGATGCACGTAAGTTCATCTTATCTTGTGATGAACAAAGAATAGGTAATATCGGTAAGTGTCAAGAAATACCTATGAATTATTCACTTGTTGTTGAACCATTTGATGTTTGGGGATTTGATTACATGGGACGTTTTCCTTCCTCTAATGGGTATACACATATTTTGGTTGCTGTTGATTATGTTACTAAATGGGTAGAAGCTATTCCAACCAGTAGTGATGATCACAACACCTCTATTAAAATGCTTAAGGAAGTTATTTTCCCAAGGTTTGGAGTCCCTAGATATGTAATGACTGATGGTGGTTCACACTTTATTCATGGTGCTTTCCGTAAAATGCTTGCCAAGTATGATGTTAAACATAGAATTGCATCACCTTATCATCCTCAGTCTAGTGGTAAAGTTGAACTTAGTAATAGAGAAATAAAATTAATTTTGCAAAAGACTGTCAATAGGTCCAGGAAGAATTGGTTTAAGAAATTAGATGATGCACTTTGGACTTATAGAACATCATATAAAAATCCTATGGGTATGTCTCCTTATAAAATGGTTTATGGAAAAGCTTGTCACATGCCTCTTGAATTAGAACATAAAGAATATTGGGCAATCAAGGAACTCAACTATGATTTCAAACTTGCCGGTGAAAAGAGGTTATTTGACATTAGCTCTTTAGATGAATGGAGAACCCAAGCTTATGAAAATGCCAAGTTGTTTAAAGAAAGAGTTAAAAGATGGCATGATAAAAGAATCCAAAAGCGTGAGTTTAAAGTTGGATAATATGTTCTTTTGTACAACTCTCATTTCAGGTTCTTTGCAGGAAAACTCCTCTCAAAATGGGAAGACCCTATGTTATCGAGGAGGTTTATCGGTATGGAGCTGTCAAAATAAATAATGCCGAAGGTACTAACCCGAAGGTTGTTATTGGGCAACAAATAAAACGTTATATCTCAGGTACGCCCATTAATGTTGAAAGCAATATTATCCAAACTTTAACACCGGAAGAACACATAAAAGAGTCCTTCCGAAACACTCCAGAATCGTGAAAATAAGGAGGTATGTGACACGGTAAGTAAACGGACTCCAAAAAATCCGCAAAAATATTTTTTTTCAGTTTTGGAATATTTAGAAAATTAGGAAAATAAGAAACTTCCAGGAAGCGTAGTACCCTGGTGGGCACAAGACACTAGGGCGCGCCTGGCAAGCCAGGCGCTCCCAGGTGGGTTGTGCCCACCTGGGGCACCTTCCGGACTCCGTTTTTCTTCCGTTTGGTTGTTTCCCAAGATAAAAAAATCTTTATATACCCCCTGAACCTATTGACCACCGTATCGCAGAGAAATCTACAGTTTTCTTTCCCTTGCTGTTTTCTGTCAGATCCCATCTACCATGGCCGCTTGAAGCTCCTCCAAGGACAAGTTCTTCAAGAACGTCATCAACTCATATTTGCGGGAGGTGGTGCAGCACCCTCAAGCCATCCAGATGCATGAGGGGGTGCTACACATCCGCGATGTGCAAGGTCCCAAGGGCACGGGAACTGTGGAGGCCAGACTTGAAGCTATGGAGAAGGAGGTCTTCCGGTGCAAGGGGATGGTGGAACATGGACTCAATGCCAATCACCTCATGATCACGGACCTTAGCCGTGATCTCAAGGTGGATGGCAAGCCCGTGAACGACATAGTCCGCACCCTCAATGAGCAAATCAACTTCCTCCAAAGCCAGATCTATGATCTTCAAAACCGAGTCTTTGAATATGAGGCGAGGTTTAAAGGTATGAGTTTGGCTGCCGGTTGCAGGACCCGTGAGACTCATTCTTCCTCTTACGATGGTGGACCTCTGCCATGGAAACCTGAGGACAAGATCGCATCTACTTCATCACAACCATCATCTTCTTCACCTCCAAAAGAAAATTGAGTTTCGGGTATGGGCACTCCCCTTGGCTTCCGCCAAGCTTGGGGGAGGCGCCCCGGTATCGTATCACCCCACTATCTTTTGCCTTTATTTATTTTAGTTTGATCTTTTGCTTTAGATGAATAAAAGTTTAGTTCGATCCTTTCTTTTTGAGAGCTTGCTTAGTGATATCTCCTTGTAATCGTGTGCAAGATATATAATAAAGTTAGTTTGAGTTTTTGCTTTCTTTACTTTCATGTTGCAATAAAAAGAAAGGGAATAAATAAAAAGGAAAGGAAATAAATCAAGAAGATCATATGCTAATCCTATGGTAGGTTATAACAACACATAAGGAAAAGTATAAGTAGAAAATTTTATTAGAGATTGACAAACATAGCATTGGCCAATGATGCAACTCATGGAAGAATTAATAAGGGAAGAGAAGATTCACATATAAATATACTATCCTAGAAATTTTTTGTGATTGTCAGCCCCCATCAAAATATTATATGCCAAAATTGTTGACGTTGGACAAGGAAGACAACTTAATGATTTATGTTTGTTCATATTCACATAGAATTCATATTGTCATAGATCCTTCAACATGTGGTGCTTGCCCCTATCTTTGCTAGCCAAAAATTCCGCACTAAGTAGAGATACTACTTGTGCATCCAAAAACCTTTAAACCCAAATCTTATTTTCAAGAGTCCACCATACCTACCTAGGGATTGAGCAAGATCCCTCAAGTAAGTTGTCATAGGTGTAAAAGGGCAATAAAAATTGCTTCTAAATGTCTGAGATCATTTAGTGAAAGAGAAAATTGAGCGTTGCACGAACTTGTGATGGTGAAGAATAATAAAGGTCGCTATCACAAGGGGCAATGCAACGTGACATTCTTTTGCACTAAGGGGTTGAGCATACAAACAAATAAGCACATGGCAACCTCTTCTTCCCTCTGCGAAGGGCCTATCTTTTACTTTATGTATTTACTTTTATGCAAAGAGTCAAATTTTTCTCTCTATTCCTTTTTATTTTCTCCTTTGGCAAGCATCATGTGGTGAGGAAATATCTAGGCACATATGTCCAGTTGAATATGGGTGGCATGAGTTATTATTGTTGACATCACCCTTTAGGTGAATACGTTGGTAGGCGAAACTATAAGCCCCTATCTTTCTATGTGTCCGGTTGAAACGTTTTGCTCATGTGTATGCAGTGAGTGTTAGCAATCATAGAAGACTATATGATGGTTGAGTATGTGGACTTGCCTAAAGGCTCCGATACGTGACCCTTCCTGAAAAGATGATGAACTTTAGTTGCAAAGTTGACTGAGAACATAGTTTGTTGGTTTCTAATTGATTTTATGCTTTATACTTCAGTTGTGTGATGAATTGTCACTTATGCATGAGAAGTCTATGATAAAAGTTCTATGATAAAAGTCTTATGTTTAAACTTGTTGCTGTTATAATAACCTACATGATGCTTCTATGTCCGTATTTTGTTTTTATCGACACCTCTCTCTCTAAGCATGTGGACATGTTTTTCGATTTCGGTTTTCGCTTGAGAACAAGCGAGGTCTAAGCTTGGGGGAGTTGATTCATCCATTTTGCATCATGTTTTCTTACTGTTATTTATGATGTTTTTATGCATAATAATGCTTTTTGGAGTAATTCTAATGCCTTTTCTCTCATAATATGCAAGGTACACACAAAGAGGGAGAATTCCGGCAGCTGGAAATCTGGACCTGGAAAAGCTACGCCAGGCCACCTATTTTGCAAAACTCCAAACAAACTGAAACTTCACAGATATATTTTATGGAATATTTGAAGAATATTGGAGCAAATAACTACCATAGGGGGCCCACCAGGTGGGCACAACCCACCTACGCGCGCCAGGGAGCCCAGGCGCGCCCTGGTGGGTTGTGCTCACCCAGGCCCACCTCCGGTGCCCATCTCTGGTATATAAGTCATTTTGACCTAGAAAAAATAAAGACAGGACTTTCGGGACGGAGCGCAGCCGTCTCGAGGCGGAACTTGGGCAGGAGCACTTTTGCCCTCTAGCGGAGCGATTCCGCCGAGGGAACTTCCCTCCCGGAGGGGGAAATCATCATCATCATCATCACCAACAACTCTCCCATCTTGGGGAGGGCTATCTCCATCAACATCTTCAACAGCACCATCTCATCTCAAACCCTAGTTCATCTCTTCTGTTCAATCTTGTTACCAGAACTATAGATTGGTGCTTGTGGGTGACTAGTAGTGTTGATTACATCTTGTAGTTGATTACTATATGGTTTATTTGGTGGAACATTATATGTTCAGATCCATTATGCTATTTAATACCCCTCTGATCTTGAGCATGATTATCATTTGTGAGTAGTTACTTTTGTTCTTGAGGTCACAGGAGAAATCATGTTGCAAGTAATCATGTGAACTTGATGTGTGTTCGATATTTTGATAATATGTATGTTGTGATTCCCTTAGTGGTGTCATGTGAACGTCTACTACATGAAACTTCACCATATTTTGGCCTAAGGGAATGCATTGTGGAGTAGTAATTAGATGATGGGTTGCGAGAGTGACAGAAGCTTAAACCCCAGTTTATGCGCTATTCCGTAAGGGATCGATTGGATCCAAAAGTTTAATGCTATGGTTAGAATTAATTCTTAATACTTTCCCCGTAGTTGCGGATGCTTGCGGGAGGGTTAATCATAAGTAGGAGGTTTGTTCAAGTAAGAACAATACCTAAGCATCGATCCACCCACATATCAAATTATCAAAGTAGCGAACACAAATCGAACCAACATGATGAAAGTGACTAGATGAAATTCCCGTGTACCCTCAAGAACGCTTTGCTCATTATAAGAGACCGTTTTGGCCTGTCCTTTGCCTCAAAAGGATTGGGCTACCTTGCTGCACTTTTGTTACTACTATCTTTACTTGCTCGTTACAAGTTATCTTGTTATCAAACTACTCTGTTACTTACAATTTCAGCACTTGCAGACATTACCTTGCTGAAAACCACTTGTCATTTCCTTCTGCTCCTCGTTGGGTTGGACACTCTTACTTATCAAAAAGAGCTACAATCGATCCCCTATACTTATGGGTCATCACTTCATAGAACGTTTCAAGTTTGATTCCAGGCCTCCTCAATCAGCAAGCTGGCATCCAACTCCGTCCCTTGAAGACTCTGACTATTCATCTTCGGCTCCCACTGTTGTTGCGCGAGTCATAGATGAAGAGGACGATGCCACTTCACCAGCGATGGCTTCACTGCACCAGGATGCTGCATCAGGCCCCTCTGCACCGCCCAACTCCAACGTCGACCCTGCTGCTCCAACATCTTCACCAACACCTCATGGGAACGAGTAGGCGCTCTATGTCTTCAAACCTTTTTGGTCCTTATTGACAAAAGGGGGAGAAGCATATGAGTTGATAGTCTTCAAGGAGGTCCATATGGGTCGGGTGCTTATTTTTTGCTAAGTTTTTACAACTCTCGTTCTTGAACTGTTTGGCTTTTGAGTTGTAACACTTAAACTTGATGGTCGTCTGCTACTTTTCCTGCTACCTTTTGATGCGATGATAAATCCCGCAAGAAGTCATTCTGCAGATGCCCATTTTTCATTATGCATTTCATTATCTTCATTACATCTGTGTATGCATGATGAATTGACTTCATGAGTTGAAGAAGAGCTCCACAAAGCAAAACCTGCCATGTGCATTTGCATTCAAAGGCAAAATGTTTATATGCACATCTTCAGGGGGAGCCTCTCTCATCTTATGAAGCCAATGACCACGTACTTTAACTTTGACATATTTCTATCCCCGTTGAAAACTTCAACTAGTTTGTCATCAATCACCAAAAGGGGGGAGATTGTGAGTGCATCTAGTGCCACCCCTAGTTGGTTTTGGAGTATTGACGACAAACGTAGTTGAGGGACTAATGTGTTAGTGAGAATTGCAGGATAACACAGGTAGAAGTCCCTCACTGATTCGGTTTACCTACCAGAGATGACCCCTAAAAATGTATGAAGACATTGAAGACAATGGTGGTTCGTGAAGACATTTGCGTTGAAGATAATGACCTGTGAAGACATTCACTTGAAGACTATGGAGTGCGAAGACATAGTTTGTTTCGTAGTTTCCTCTTCTTCTTCATTGAGTCATAGGAACCACCGTATTGTTAAGTGGGGTCCAAGTGAACAAAGTCAGATGACTGAAGTGATGCTCAACCCAAATCCTATGTGTTCGAGCGAAGACAATGAGAGCAAATCTTATCCAGAGTTGGATGAGTCAGCTTTGCTTGTAGCCCAGGCCAAGCTACCGTGTGTGTTTGAAATCCCACCGTTGGACACGTGTTGGTTCCTTAGTGACCCAGGGTCATTCCGGACATATCATGTCGGGTTGCCCGCAGGCTATAAATAGCCTACCCCCTACACCATAAATTGGTGGCTGCTCAGAGTTAGTGCACGGCTTTTGTCGTTTGAGAGCAACCCACCTCCGAAGCCTTTGAGAGAGAGATCCTTGCAAGGACAAAGCCCAAAACACCCAGAGCCAAAGAGTGTTAGGCATCACTGAAGTCTTTCTGTCCGTGTGACCTGAAGACTTGTTACACTTGAGGACTGTGCATCCTCCAGCCAGTTAGGCGTCACGTTCTGAGGATCCAAGTGTCATTGTGGATCGCTAGTGAACGGAGTCTATGAAGGTTTGGAAGTCTACCTTGAAGACTTACCAGAGTAATTGGGCGAGGACTGGGTGTCCTTAGCTCAAGGGGAATAAGGTGAAGACACAGTCTTGTGAGTTCAATCTCAGCCTCCCTAACTAGACGTACAGTTGTCACAACAACTAGAACTGGTCTACCAAATCCTTGTCTTCACCAAGCTACCGGTTCTATCTCCTACCTTCTTACATTCAGTTTGTGTTTGTGAAGTCATTGCTTGCGTGCCTGATCTGTTTGACTTCACTGTGTGAAGACTATTATCTGTTTGGCTTCATACTGTCTTCCATTCCGATCCATTCTACCTAGCTGCTACTAGTCTTCGTGCTTCCACTATATTGCTTACTTGACTATGGCCTGTCTAGTGTAGTTTATCTTCCGCTGCAAATCATATAGGCTCATATTGATTGTTTGTCTTCAAAGACCTCGTGTTTGAAGACTTTCATAAAAATTGCCTATTCACCCCCCCCTCTAGTCGATAACTAGCACTTTCAATAGCTCAGCCAGTGAGCATGTGCTCAGAATGCCTGGGTACTACAATCGCTTGAATCAAGTGGGAGTTAATCTTCCAGATAAGATAGTGATTGATAGAGTTCTCTAGTCACTATCACCAAGCTACTAGAACTTTGTGATGACCTATAATATGCAAGGGATGACGAAAACGATTCTCGAGCTCTTCGCGATGCTGAAATCAGCGAAGGTAGAAATCAAGAAAAGCATCAAGTATTGATGGTTAACAAGACCACTAGTTTCCAGAAAAATGGCAAGGTAAAGAAAGGGAACTTCAAGAAGAATGGCAAGCAAGTTGTTGCTCCCGTGAAGAAGCCCAAAGCTGGATCCAAGCCTAAAACTGAGTGCTCCAACTGCAAAGAAAACGGTCACTAGAAGAGGAACTACCCCAAATACTTGGCGGATAAGAAGGATGGCAAAGTAAACAAAGATATATTTGATATACATGTTATTGATGTGTACCTTACTAGTGTTCATAGTAGCCCCTAGGTATTTTGTTACCGGTTCACTTGCTAGGATTAGTAACTCGAAATAGGAGTTGCAGAATAAACAAAGACTAGTTAAGGGCAAGGTGACGATGTGTGTTGGAAGTGATTCCCAAGGTTGAAACGATCACCATCACACACTCCCTCTACCTTCGAGATTAGTGTTGAACCTAGATAAATGTTATTTGGTGTTTGTGTTGAGCATGAATATGATTAGATCATGTTTATTGCAACAGTTATTCCTTTAAGTGAGAGAATAATTGTTGTTCTACTTACATGAATAAAAATTTCTATGGTCATACACCCAATATGAATGGTTTATTGAATCTCGATCGTAGTGATACACATATTTATAATATTGATGCCAAAAGAAGCAAAGATGAAAATGATAGTGCAACATACTTGTGGCACAGCCGTTTAGGTCATATTGGTGTAAAGTTCATGAAGAAACTCCATGCGGATGGAATTTTGGAATCGCTTGATTATGAATCATTTGATACTTCCGAACCATGCCTCATGGGCAAGGTGACTAAAACTCCGTTCTCTGGAACAATGGAGCGATATAATGACTTATTGGAAACAATACATACCAATGTATGCGATCCAATGAGTGTTGAAGAACGCGGCGGGTATCGTTATTTTCTCACCTTCAGAGATGATTTGAGTAGGTATGGGTATATCTACTTGATGAAACACAAATCTGAAACGTTTGAAAAGTTCAAAGAATTTCAGAGTGAAGTGGAGAATCATCGTAACAAGAAAATAAAGTTTCTACGATCTAATCATGGAGGCGAATATTTGAGTTACGAGTTTGGCCTTCATTTAAAACAATGTGGAATTGTTTCACAACTCACGCCACCTCGAACACCACAGCATAATGGTGTGTCCGAACGACGTAATCGTACTTTATGGGATATGGTGCGATCTATGATGTCTCTTACCGATTTGCCACTATCATTTTGGGGTTATGCATTAGAGACAACCGCATTCACATTAAATAGGGCACTGTCTAAATCCGTTGAGACGACACCGTATGAACTGTGGTTTGGCAAGAAACCTAAGCTGTCATTTCTTAAAGTTTGGGGTTGAGACACTTATGTCAAAAGGCTTCAGCCTGATAAGCTCGAAACCAATTCGGAGAAGTATGTCTTCATAGGATACCCTAAGGAAACAATTGGGTACACCTTCTACCACGGATCCGAAGGCAAGATCTTTGAATGTATCCTTTCTAGAGAAGGAGTTTCTCTCCAAAGAAGTCAGTGGGAGGAAAGTAGAACTTGATGAGGTAATTGTATCTTCTCTCAAATTGGAAAGTAGCACATCAGAGAAATATGTTACTGTGATGCCTACACCAACTAGAGAGGAAGCAAATGATAATGATCATGAAACTTCAGATCAAGTTGCTACTGAACCTCGTAGGTCAACGAGAGCATGATCTGCATCAGAGTGTTACGGTAATCCTGTTCTGTAAGTCATGTTATTAGACCAAGCCGAACCTACGAACTATGAAGAAGCTTTGATGAGCCCAGATTACGACAGATGGCTTGAGGCCATGAAATCTGAGATAGGATCCATGTTTGAGAACAAAGTGTGGACTTTGGTGGACTTGCCCAATGATCGGCAAGCCATAGAAAATAAATGGATCTTCAAGAACAAGACAGAAGCTGATCGTAACGTCACCATCTACAAAGCTCGACTTGTCGCAAAAGGTTTTTGACAAGTTCAAGGGGTTGACTACGATGAGACCTTCTCACCAGTAGCGATGCTTAAGTCAGTCCGAATCATGTTAGCAATTGTCGCATTTTATAATTATGAAATCTGGCAAATGGACGTCAAAACTGCATTCCTTAATGGATTCTTAAGGAAGAGTTTTATATGATGCAACCAGAAGGTTTTGTCTATCCTAAAGGTGCTAACAAAGTGTGCAAGCTCCAGCGATCCATCTATGGACTGGTGCAAGCATCTCGGAGTTGGAATATACGCTTTGACGAGGTGATCAAAGCATATGGTTTTATACAGACTTATGGTGAAGACTGTATTTACAAGAAAGTGAGTGGGAGCTCTATAGCATTTCTGATATTATATGTGGATGACATATTGTTGATTGGAAATGATATAGAATTTCTGGATAGCACAAAAGGATACTTGAATAAGAATTTTTCAATGAAAGACCTCGGTGAAGCTGCTTATATATTGGGCATCAAGATCTATAGGGATAGATCGAGACGCTTAATAGGACTTTCACAAAGCACATACCTTGATAAAGTTTTGAAGAAGTTCAAAATGGATCAGTCAAAGAAAGAGTTCTTGCCTGTGTTGCAAGGTGTGAAGTTGAGTAAGACTCAAAGCCCGACCACGGCAGAAGATAGAGAGATAATGAAAGTCATTCCCTATGCCTCAACTTAGGTTCTATAAAGTATGCCACGTTGTGTACCAAACCTATTGTGTACCTTGCCATGAGTTTGACAAGGGGGTACAATAGTGATCAAGGAGTAGATCACTGGACTGCGGTCAAAATTATCCTTCGTTACCTAAAGAGGACTAAGGAAATAGTTCTCGGTTATGGAGGTGATAAAGAGTTTGTCTTAAAGAGTTACGTCAATGGAAGCTTTGACACTGATTCAGATGACTCTGAGTCTCAATATGGATACATATTGAAAGTGGGAGCAATTAGCTAGAGTAGCTCCATGGAGAGCATTGTAGGCATAAAAATTTGCAAAATACATACGGATCTGAATGTGGCAGACCCGTTGAGTAAACCTCTCTCACAAGCAAAACATCATCAGACCTTAGTACTCTTTGGACATTAATCACATGGCGATGTGAACTAGATTATTAACTCTAGTAAACTCTTTGGGTGTTAGTCACATGGCGATGTGAACTATGGGTGTAATCACATGGTGATGTGAACTAGATTATTGACTCTAGTGCAAGTGGGTGACATACCTAGAGGCAATAATAAAGTTGTTATTTTATACTTCCTTATTCATGATAAAGGTTTATTATTCATGCTAGAATTGTATTGACTGGAAACTTAAATACATGTGTGAATACATAAACAAATACCGTATCCCTAGTAAGCCTCTACCAGACTAGCTCGTTGATAAAAGATAGTTAAAGTTTCCTAACCATAGACATCTGTTGTCATTTGATAACGGGATCAAATCATTAGGAGAATGATGTGATGGACAAGACCCATCCATTAGCTTAGCATATTGATCGTTCAGTTTATTGCTATTGCTTTCTTAATGTCAAATACATATGCCTTCGACTATGAGATTATGCAACTCCCGGATACCAGAGGAATACCTTGTGTGCTATCAAACATCACAACGTAATTGGGTGATCATAAATATGCTCTACAGGTATCTTCGAAGGTGTTTGTTGAGTTGGCATAGATCGATTAGGATTTGTCACTCCGAGTATCAGAGAGGTATCTCTGGGCCCTCTCGGTAATACACATCATAAGAAGCCTTGCAAGCAAAGTGACTAAAGAGTTAGTTGCAAGATGATGTATTACGGAACGACTAAAGAAGCTTGCCGGTAACGAGATTGAACTAGGTATGAAGATACCAACAATTGAATCTCGGGCAAGTAACATACCAATGGACAAAGGGAATTACGTATGTTGTCATAAGGTTCGACCGATAAATATCTTCGTAGAATATGTAGGAGCCAATATGGGCATCCAGGTTCCGCTATTGGTTATCGACCGGAGAGGTGTCTCGATCATTTCTACATAGTTCTCGAACCCGTAGGGTCCGCACGCTTAACGTTTGTTGACGATATAGTGTTATATGAGTTATATTATTTTGTGACCGAATGTTGTTCGGAGTCCCGGATGAGATCACGAACATGACGAGGAGTGTTGAAAGGGTTGAGAGGTAAAGATTCACATATAGGACGTTGTTATTTGGACATCGGAAATGTTTCAGAGTGTACCGGGTAGTCATCGGAGTACCGGAGGGGGTACCGGACACCCCCGGGAGGGTAATGGGCCTATTGGGCCATTAGAGGGGATCACACCAGCCCACAAGGTGCTGGCGCACCCCCTATGGTAGCCGCCCAAGTGGGGAAAGGAAAGGGGGGAGGATTCGGCCTCCCCTTCCTTCCCTCTTCCCCATTTCCTTTCCCTCTCCGGCAAATAAGGAAAGGGGGGCGCCACTTGGGGAGGACCCCGAGTGGGATTCGGCCTACTTGGGGGCGCCTCCTGGCTGCTCCCTCCTCCCCCACCTATATATATGAGGGAGGGGGCGCCTAGCACAACAGAACATTGTCTTAGCCGTGTGCGGCGCCCCCTCCACCGTTTACACCCCCGGTCATATTTTCGTAGTGCTTAGGCGAAGCCCTACGGAGATAGCTTCACCATCACCGTCACCATGCCGTCTTGCTGTCGGAACTCATCCACTACCTCGTCGTCTTGCTGGATCAACAAGGCGGAGGACGTCACCGAGCTGAACGTGTGCTAAACGCGGAGGTGCCGTACGTTCGGTACTTGATCGGTTGGAGCGCGAAGAAGTTCGACTACATCAACCGCATTACGAAACGCTTCCGCTTACGGTCTACGAGGGTACGTAGACACACTCTCCCCTCTCGTTTCAATGCATCTCCATGGATAGATCTTGTGTGTGCGTAGAATTTTTTTTGTTTTCCATGCAACATTTCCCAACGTGATCATGCCATGAATAACATCATAACTATGCGCTTTTCTATCAATTGCCCACCTGTAAGTTGTGTAACCACCATTACTACGCTCATGAGAGAGATGCCTGTTGTGAAAGCTATGCCCCCCGGGTTCATTCACATCATATTACTAAAGGCCTAAATATCTTGCTGCAATTTATGTACTTTTATTTTGTTTTGAAATTTATCTATCTACCATTACCAGAATTAATCCTTACAATTAACAAGTACAATGAGATTGTCAACCCTCTTGCCTACGTCGGGTGCAAGCATTTGTTTTATGTGTGTAGGGACTATTTATCTTTGTTTGCGTGAATCTCCTACCGTTCGATAAACATTGGTTCTCTATTGAGGCTATCTGCTACTATAGTACATCACCCTCCTCTTTGGGGGAATCTCAACACGTATCACAAGTAGCAATGATGAACTCCTTGCTCTTGTGCTTCAAAAGATAGTTTTCTCAACACTTAATCACTCTCTCACAGATATGGCATAGTAGCAGGAGAAGGTCTGGAGTGGAAAGCAACTTGAGGGGGCTAGAAATCAAGGATCAAAGGTTGGAGTGGAATCCCCTTGATTTCAACACAAGTGTCGATGGTTCTCTCTTAGGAAATGGATATGAGAAGTGGCAATTTTGTTCTAGTTGCTCTCTCTGAAAGTAGGTGGTGTGGGTGGGATATATATAGCCACCATAAATAATCTAACTGTTACACACCTTTATGCACACTCGGTGGTACCGGGTGAAACAACTCGGAGGGACCGATTGATGATGACCTAAGCACTTTCCTCGCTTCGGTGATACCAATTGATTTCTCTCAGAAATTCTAAGATGAAAACAATGAGTTACAGAAGGTTTGCACGTGCATTTTGGTAGGACTAAATGTCATCTCGGTAAGCTCGAGTTTCTAGGGTTTATGCAGTGGCCGTGTCAAGTGTACCTTGGTGGGTCCGAAAAGATATGCGGTGGGACCGAGATTGACTCTAGGGTTTTGGACATATAGAAATGTGTGGGTGTGGTTGAGGGTTTTTGGAGCAATATCTTTAAGTACTCGAGTAAATAACTCATGATTAAAACATCTTCATCTTTCAATAGTATTAACTTTTCTATAGACCAAAAGTAGAGTATTGAAGCTTTATCAATAGTGTCTCTTAGTAGCTTGAAGGGTCCACATCTCTCTTCATCTACTCGCCTAGGTTGAACTCTTTCTAAAATATACTTGAAGAAAATATTAGTCCAACAACATATATGTTGACATGAATTACAAAATAACCAAAAAGGCAAATGTGCTTTCAACATTGACTTCAATAACCTTTGCACGGCCTTGGGGCTCATTGGTATCCCAGGCCTCGCTCAGAACGCCTCCAGGTCCCGAGTTTCGGTAAGATCCTTCCAGGGAACCAACATCTTATGGTATAGTGGCTGGTCATTTGGCTATGCTTCGTTTTTCTTTCGGTTCAGTCGCACCGAACAACACCGCACAGCCATGGACAGCTACAGCTCCGGCATCGGCCGCAAGAAGCTCAAGTAACGGCTGACGGCAATCCTGACGGTCTTCTTCACGCCGCTTCCGCTCGCATTGCCCTCCTATGGCCGCCTCGGGGCGGGAGGCAACAAGGTTGCAGGCGAGCACCACGACCGCCGCGTCGCTCCCGCAGGGGCGACTCGGGCGGCTCAAATCCTAGCCGCTGCCGAGGCTCCCTCCCTCATTTTCCTCTCCCTCGTCGCTGCCGGAGGTGGTCGCCGGAACGCCGCGCGACCGCTGGGGATGGTGGCGGCGAGGATCTGGTCGCTCTGCCCCTGTGGAGGACCTCGGAGCAGAGGTGGGGACCTCTGGTGGTGGAGCTGCGCCGCCCTCAACTAGCGGCGCCAGCGGGTGCTACCCGTCCACCTCGGCCGTGCGGGCGGGGGGGGGGGGGGGGGTGACGGTCGGCGATGACTGTGGTGTGCGGTTGCCTCGAGGGCACCCGCATCAGATCTGATGGCGCCTTCCTGTTCATCCTCAAGTCGCCCTCGCCCCAGATCCGTCCTTCGGTGGTCTCCGGGCGCCGTAGCCGTGTCTTATCTTGAGGTGGAGGACGGAGAATGGACCGGAGAAATCCGCGGCCGGCTCTGTCGGCCGCCGGCGGCGACGCCCAAGGGCGCCGTCCCCTACATGTAGGCGCTGGTTAATTCCCCCTTTTCCCCCTCCTCTTCCTCCCATATTGCTCGTGTACCGGGTGAAAACCCAAATCCCTCTGGATTGGGCGGCAGCGATGCTGTGGGCGTCGTCACCTTCAAGGAGGTGTCGTCTTTGGTGAGCTTTGGGGGGAAGCGCGCTTGTCCTGGTCGGGGGTTGTTGGCGATGAGGTCGGAAACTTCGTGCTGGCGCTGGCGGCGAGGCCGCACAAGTTCTCATCTTTTGTAGATGCCCATGGCTACCGGTGTTGTCTTCGGCCATTCGGGCAGGGGATAGGGTTCCCCTCCGAGGGTTGTCAGTGCTCGCCAATGGTGGCATGAGCTCGGTTCTTATCTCCGTGAACTTGGTGTCGTCCCCCAGCTCCGTTGCGGATGCTTTCCTTTCTTTACTGCTTGGCCATCAGCAGCATTGCCGTGTAGTTTGCTTCTCCTCGTGTGCAGCTCTCATGTAGTGCCGATGCTCCTTGGCGAAGATCGCTGTTGTATGGTGGTGGTGTCCTGATGTGGCCTTCCGGTTGGCAATGGCGCCGATTTCACTTTAGCCCTCGGGTGGGCGTCTCCACCTTTCGACGGATCGGCGCCCTTCGTGCCAGGGCAAGGGGGCAGGGAGCCCCTTTCGAAGATGGAGGAGGTTGACATCGACGGCCAGAGCTCATGGAGCTGAGAAAGGCGCTCCGCCAGCCACTGGATGATTCTTCCCCAAGCTTTGCTGGTGTCCTGCGTGGTGCTATGTTCGCTATGGAGGGCTTCTTCAACTTCTAGTTGTATTAGTGCTTTAGTTTTCATACCTTGGCTAGTAGTTTGTGGTAGCCTGTTAGCTTTTTACACAGCACCTTTGTATCATCTCGCTGTTTCTTTTCCTTTTACTTTGCTGCTCGTTGTAATCCTGACCGGTTGATGGCTTTGATAATTCAAAGCCGGGCTCTTCATGAGCCTTCGTTTAAAAAAAAGCAGCCCGACCGCCGCCTCTCCGTCTCTGTGCGCAGCACCGTTCTGCTGTTTCGCATAACCATCGACGCGGCCGACCCACCCCACCTCGCGCCGCTCGATGCTGGCGACGCCATAAAGGTGCGCTAGGGGACCGGGTTGCCGTTCGAGACAAGCGACTGGGAGGCCGGAGGGCCGCAAGGGCCCACCCTCCTCTCCGTTCGCAGTGGCGCCTCTGCCGCCGCTGCCGAGGTGGAAAGACCGGCCCAGCGGCCGCAGGCGCTCGACCCGCACGTCGTGCAAGCTCCTGAGCAGCTCGTCCTGCGACTACGATAGCACGACCACGACGACGCGGATCTGCTGTTCGGAGAACCTGAGGTCTGCGCACTCCGTTCCCTGATGCACGCCGCCTCCCACAGCCGTTCGTCCTGCGCGAGGTCCCGCCAGCCCCAGCTCACGCAAATCGCCGCGGCCAGCGTCCGCGCCTGTCACGACATAATTTCCATCCATGGATGGTTGATAGGACGCAGCAGGAATTTGATATCGGAAGGAGAACAGAAGTACAGTGAGGGAGAGAGAGAGAGAGAGGTAGGTGAGATGCAGAAACAAACGGAGGAGAGGTTCAGAGTTCTCTCCGTTCGCACCCCAAGCGAAGATCAACAGTGCCCCATATAAGAGCAACTCCACCCAGCCGACTCAAACATACGACGATTTTGTCTATTTTTTGTCCGTTTAAATCGGCCAGCGGACATCCATGTTAAGAAAAAGAATTTCCCCCGCTTTATATTATAAAGCAAACCTCCGATACATCCAGCATGCTGGGGCCGCATCACAAATAAGCCTAAAAGAAAACAAAAGAAAATGAAAGATAAATGAATGCCGACACCGGCAGATCAACGACGAAAGGAAGACCGGCAACCGCTGCACCCTCCAACGAAGTGCCACCGCGCTCCCAGCATCTCGAAGTGCCTTGCACCAAGCAACACCTTCAAAAAGGAATGCGACGACGCCGCCGTTGTTGCCCGAACAAGTTCTAGGGTTTCCCCCGGTACGCGAGGGATGGTGGGGAAGGGATATATCCGACGCCCCTCAGGAAGGTCCAATGGCGCCCGCAAGCGCCACCGCGTCGGTGCCGGACAAGCCAACTAGGATTTCTCCCGATCCACAATCACCACCATCACCCGAGGCACTTCGAGATGCACCACCACAACAGCCGCCCACCAGCCTGTTCCACCACGGTAACCGGACACCCCCGCCGCCTCACTGGAGCTGCGAACACGAGGCCTAGCTCGGGTAAGGAGACCCCGGCCACGGGAGCGAGCACAACTCGGACGGGGGGAGGGGACAACCTCCACCGCCTCAGCGGAGCCGACCGGACGCGGCGACGAGGACTTGCCAGGCCTCGACGGCCCGGCCGGGTCCACTTGGACCCGGACAATCCTGTCGCCACGCTGCAACTCGCCGACCGACGAAGTCCTCAACACCCGAGACCGCCGCCACCATGCCATCACCAGGAAACGACGACGCTGAACACCGAGCCACCGGCCCACCCAAACCCAGATGGGGCCCAAATGGGCCCAGATCTGGGCTGGGCGGGCGCCACCGCGCCGCCCCACGGCCAACGGCCGCACCGCCGCGTCGAGCACCACCGTGGCACGCGACATCACCGCCAACGGGCCACACCGACGCCGACCGAGGAGCACCGCCGCCAGGCCCCACCGGCCGGGCATGGGGGGCCGCGCGCGGAGAAGGGCAGGCCCGCCGCCGCCAGCACCACGCGGCCGAGGCCCGGCGGCGCTCGCTGGCGGCGGCGGGAGGAAGGAGATGCGAGGAGAGAGCCTAGAGGGGAGCGGCGGAAGGGCCCCCCGGCCGCCTCACCCGGGAAGGCGACACGGGGGGTACGGGGAAGGGGGGAGGGGTGGGTGGCGGGAGAGGCGCGCGGCGACGGCGGGCTCCGGCCGCGGCCGCGGCTCCGCGCGGGGGAGCCGCCGGCGGCGGCGCAGGAACCCTATGCGGAGGAGGGAGCTCGGGGTCGGGAGCGCTCGGGGCTACCCGACTCGCGTGTTTTCACCTTTTGGTTCAGTGAAGGCCCTCGTTGGCGCTCGCGGACATCCATGTTTGCTTTCGCGTTTGGTTGGCGCTTGCACCCAACGCAGGTCCAACCCATTTTTTTAGTTCACGTGCAAAAAAATAAAAAGCGCAAATATGTTGGAATTAAAGACGTTAATTAAACATAAATGCCGGCCACAAAGGCCGGCTATACTCCACGAGTCCACATTACATTAATTAAAAATATTTAATTTAACTAAAAACTAGGTCGAGGAGCACTGCCTGAGGCCTCCTCATCGTCATGGTTGGGGCCGTTGGGGTCGATGAGCGTCGGCGCCGGGCCAGCCTAGGGGAACGCCGTCTCCTAGGCTGTGGCAACGTCCTGCGGCGTCGGCTTGACTGCCGCCAGCTGGGCAGCGCGGGCCTGGCACTCCCGCTCCTCCGCCTCCCGCAGCTCCTCTTCCGCGTCGCGCTCCCACTTTTCCAGGCGCTCGCCCTCGCGACGCTCCTCCGCCAGCGGGCGCTTCGCCAGTGCTCGAGGTACATTTGCTCCTACGTTGGCGTCGCCCCAAGTCAGATGGGTGGCGCGCTGACGCACTCACGGACCTCTCCTTGCCAGGTCCATCGCTGGGGCACCAACATAGGGGATGGAGCCGGCTCGGTCTTGACAGGGGACGGCGGCGCCAACGGTGGCACGACGCAGTCTCTGGCAACGGAGAATGCCATGGTCTCCTCCATGCGCGCCTGGTACGGCGCCTCTTACTCCTCCTTGCGCCGCTCTTCCTCTTCGCTTTCACGAAGGACAACCGTTAGTGCCGCCTGGTAGGCAGCCTCTGCCGCCTGGTCCTCGTCGCGCACGACGTGAGGCGGCGGGGCGCCAGCCCGCACGTGCTGGACGCCGAGTCGGTGCTGCTGCTTGTATTCGACGGCGAACCAGACCTCGCAGTCGGGAGAGTCGGTTGCGTAGGCAGGGTTGAGACGCTGCGTCGGCGTTAGCAGATCCCGCCAACGACGCACCTCCTCCGCGTGAGCCCGCGCCGTCCGCGGCATCGCCGACACTAGGATCCTATCTGGATCCAAATGCCAGTCATGTGGCAGCGTAACGTCGGGGTAAGGGGGGATGCAGTGCTCCCAGTGCCACCTCGCCTAGTGCACAGGGACGCCTATCCGCTGCCTCGCCGGGCGGGCTGATGCCAACGGCGGCGGGGGATCGTGCGTGAAGAGGATGAGGCGGGGGACTTGCCCTTGTTTTTGCCGGTGAAGAAGAACATGGTGGCGCAAGCTGGCTAAGGTTTGTCTCCGGCGGGGGAGCAACATGGGTGGCTAGATGGGGACGGGAGGCTGGAAGAGCACGAGCCCCCCCTCCCCCCGCACGCTCGGATTAATAAAGGATGCTCGCCGTCGCTGAGGCATGGGCCCGTGGTCGTCATTAGTTAAGATGCGGGAGGCAGTTGACCGGCCGCCATGTGGGGACACGGCGAACACCGAGCTGGCCCGCGGCGCGTCCGCCCCGACACATTTTAGGCGCATATTTGGGCCGGAAATGGACGCGTTTTGGGAATGGGTCGGTGCGTTGGGCCAGGATTTTGGTCCGCGGCGACCCAAACGGTCGGCGACGGATGACATGGGTCGCCGCGTTGGAGTTGCTCTAACCCCTCTCGCTCCTACTCACTTACAAGTGGCCCAAGGTCCACCACACCACCTCCCGGGGCTGTCGGTCTCGCGAAACACTACTGTGCTTGCAATGTCTGTCCGCTGGGCCCTTCAGTGTTCGCATGTCCACCCGCTGGCTCCACCTGGACGGATGACTCGTTGTACGTCCTCGCCTCATGGAAGATGAGGGCGTCACATTCGCCCCCTCTTCCCCATCCCAGAGTGGTGCTGTCGAGAAGTGTCGGCCCATCACATAGAAGTCTTTCCTAGTAATAAGCATTTTAAAGGCTCGACGGTAACTGAATTTGGGACCCCAAGCGCTAGGGTTTCTCGTGCCTCCCGTTGGTGCAATTGCCGGTCTATCTCGTCTTCTGTGGTCTTAGAGCCATGGTGTCGGTGCAACAAACCCTGGGTGTGTTGCCCAGACCGTGCACAGGCTCAAGAGCAAGGTTGTGACGTCCAAGACCAGACCAAGCAGAAGAGATCAGCTCTTTGATAAATCAAAGGGTGGATCAAGAAGACCAAGTCAAGCTAAATGAGCAAGAAACCACCAAGGAAAAACCCTCCCTTGCCGGGCAGGCAGGCCTAGCAAGGTCGAGGTTGCCCCGAAGACAAGTCTCAGGACCGTCCCGGCAGGCCTGCCAGGCACGATGGAGAGCGGACTACCCCGCCAAGGCTCCACCGCTCCACCTCACAGCAACGCAAGTCACCGATCAGTGCGGTGTCGAGCCCCCAAGTGACTAAGTGGTTGTTATTTGGCACGTGGCAGCCACTTCCTACGGAAATCACCTCCAAGTGACACCCGACTAGAGATGTGTCACGCAGGCAGGCGAGAAGGTGGCCAAACGACCCGGCAAAGCTTGCCGGGCTGCGCTATGATGTGACACTAAGCGACGCATTTAATGCCCTGTGTCCTGCCAACAGAGTTAGGTATGATAGCACTATTTTCTATCTAATCAGTACACAATGACTGATTTGCCATTGTGGTGACCCCCTTGATCTATAAAAGGAGGGCCATGGCAACCATAGAAAGGATTCAGACCCTTGTCTACTCATACATGCGTAGCCGCTCTCACCCCGAGGCAACCTTGTCGGGCTAGAGCGTTGCGTCTCCACCATAGTCCCTCATCAATCCACCAAATCAGGAGTAGGGTTTTAAGCCTCGCGGCGGCCCGAACCTGGGTAAAACTGCCCATCACTACAAAAAAAACACACATCCGTGAAATTTTGGGCCGAACGAATTTTTTTTCTATCATGCTTATGACACTTCTATGAGGATAAGTGTGACAAAACCCGGTATCATCATAGATGTGGTGGGCTCCTACTTCTATGACAAAAATGTTGGGGATCGTAGCAGAATTTTAAAATTTTCTACGCATCACCAAGATCCATCTATGGAGTCTACTAGCAACGAGAGGGAAGGAGTGCATCTACATATCCTTGTAGATCGCAAGCGGAAGCGTTCAAGTGAACGGGGTTGATGGAGTCGTATTCGTCGTGATCCAAATCACCGATGACCGAGTGCCGAACGGACGACACCTCCGCATTCAACACACGTACGGAGCAGCGACGTCTCCTCCTTCTTGATCCAGCAAGGGGGAAGGAGAGGTTGATGGAGATCCAGCAGCACGAAGGCGTGGTCGTGGAAGTAGCGGGATCCCGGCAGGGCTTCGCCAAGCACAAGCGGGAGGGAGAGGTGTTGCAGGGGGAGAGGGAGGCGCCAGGGGCTGTGGTGTTGCTGCCCACCCTCCCCCCACTATTTATAGGACCCCTGAAGGGGGGACGCCGGCCCTGGAACCCATCTACATGGGGGGCGGCGGCCAAGGGGGAAGGGGGGTGGCTTCCCCCCAAGCCAAGTGGGGCGCCCCCACCCCTAAGGTTTCCAACCCTAGGCGCAGGGGGAGGCCCAAGGGGGGGGCGCCCCAGCCCACTAAGGGCTGGTTCGCTTCCCACTTCAGCCCATGGGGCCCTCCGGGATAGGTGGCCCCACTCGGTGGACCCCCGGGACCCTTCCGGTGGTCCCGGTACAATACCGATAACCCCCGAAACTTTCCCGGTGGCCGAAACTGGACTTCCTATATATAATTCTTCACCTCCGGACCATTCCGGAACTCCTCGTGACGTCCGGGATCTCATCCGGGACTCCGAACAACTTTCGGGTTTCCGCATACTCATATCTCTACAACCCTAGCGTCACCGAACCTTAAGTGTGTAGACCCTACGGGTTCGGGAGACATGCAGACATGACCGAGACGCCTCTCCGGTCAATAACCAACAGCGGGATCTGGATACCCATGTTGGCTCCCACATGTTCCACGATGATCTCATCGGATGAACCACGATGTCGAGGATTCAATCAATCCTGTATACAATTCCCTTTGTCAATCGGTATGTTACTTGCCTGAGATTCGATCGTCGGTATCCCAATACCTTGTTCAATCTCGTTAGCGGCAAGTCTCTTTACTCGTACCGCAATGCATGATCCCGTGACTAACTCCTTAGTCACATTGAGTTCATTATGATGATGCATAACCGAGTGGGCCCAGAGATACCTCTCCGTCATACGGAGTGACAAATCCCAGTCTCGATCCGTGCCAACCCAACAGACACTTTCGGAGATACCCGTAGTGCACCTTTATAGTCACCCAGTTACGTTGTGACGTTTAGCACACCCAAAGCACTCCTACGGCATCCGGGAGTTGCACGATCTCATGGTCCAAGGAAAAGATACTTGACATTGGAAAAGCTCTAGCAAACGAACTACACGATCTTTGAGCTATGCTTAGGATTGGGTCTTGTCCATCACATCATTCTCCTAATGATGTGATCCCGTTATCAATGACATCCAATGTCCATAGTCAGGAAACCATGACTATCTGTTGATCAACGAGATAGTCAACTAGAGGCTTACTAGGGACACATTGTGGTCTATGTATTCACACATGTATTACGATTTCCGGATAACACAATTATAGCATGAACAATAGACAATTATCATGATCAAAGAAATATAATAATAACCATTTATTATTGCCTCTAGGGCATATTTCCAACAGTCTCCCACTTGCACTAGAGTCAACAATCTAGTTACATTATGGTGAATCGAACACCCATAGCGTCCTGGTGTTGATCATGTTTTGCTCTAGGGAGAGGTTTAGTCAACGGATCTGCTACATTCAGGTCCGTATGTACCTTACAAATATCTATGTCTCCATTTTGAACACTTTCACGAATGGAGTTGAAGCGACGCTTGATATGCCTGGTCTTCCTGTGAAATCTGGGCTCCTTCGCAAGGGCAATAGCTCCAGTGTTGTCACAGAAGAGAGTCATCGGGCCCGACGCATTGGGAATCACCCCTAGGTCGGTAATGAACTCCTTCATCCAGACTGCTTCCTGTGCTGCCTCTGAGGCCGCCATGTACTCCGCTTCACATGTAGATCCCGCTACGATGCTTTGCTTGCAACTGCACCAGCTTACTGCTCCTCCATTCAAAATATACACGTATCCGGTTTGTGACTTCGAGTCATCCAGATCTGTGTCGAAGCTAGCGTCGACGTAACCCTTTACGACGAGCTCTTCGTCACCTCCATAAACGAGAAACATATCCTTAGTCCTCTTCAGGTACTTCAGGATATTCTTGACCGCTGTCCAGTGTTCCATGCCGGGATTACTTTGGTACCTTCCTACCAAACTTACGGCAAGGTTTACATCAGGTCTGGTACACAGCATGGCATACATAATAGACCCTATGGCCGAGGCATAGGGGATGACACTCATCTTTTCTCAATCTTCTGCCGTGGTCGGGCATTGAGCCGTGCTCAATTGCACACCTTGCAATACAGGCAAGAACCCCTTCTTGGACTAATCCATATTGAACTTCTTCAATATCTTGTCAAGGTACGTACTCTGTGAAAGACCAATGAGGCGTCTTGATCTATCTCTATAGATCTTGATGCCTAATATATAAGCAGCTTCTCCAAGGTCCTTCATTGAAAAACACTTATTCAAATAGGCCTTTATACTTTCCAAGAATTCTATATCATTTCCCATCAATAGTATGTCATCCACATATAATATGAGAAATGCTATAGAGCTCCCACTCACTTTCTGTAAACACAGGCTTCTCCATAAGTCTGTGTAAACCCAAACGCTTTGATCATTTCATCAAAGCGAATGTTCCAACTCCGAGATGCTTGCACCAGCCCATAGATTGAGCGCTGGAGCTTGCATACTTTGTTAGCATTCTTAGGATCGACAAAACCTTCCGGCTACATCATATACAATTCTTCCTTAAGGAAGCCGTTATGGAATGCCGTTTTGACGTCCATTTGCCATATCTCATAATCATAGAATGCGGCAATTGCTAACATGATTCGGACGGACATCAGCTTCGCTACGGGTGAGAAAGTCTCATCGTAGTCAACCCCTTGAACTTGTCGATAACCCTTAGCGACAAGTCGAGCCTTATAGATGGTCACATTACCATCCGCGTCTGTCTTCTTCTTAAAGATCCATTTATTTTCTATGGCTCGCCGATCATCGGGCAAGTCAGTCAAAGTCCATACTTCGTTTTCATACATGGATCCTATCTCGGATTTCATGGCTTCTAGCCATTTGTCGGAATCCGGGCCCGCCATCGCTTCTTCATAATTCGAAGGTTCACCGTTGTCTAACAACATGATTTCCAGGACAGGATTGCCGTACCACTCTGGTGCGGAACGTGTCCTTGTGGACCTTCGAAGTTCAGCAGCAACTTGATCCGAAGCTTCATGATCATCATCATTAACTTCCTCCCCAGTCGGTGTAGGCACCACAGGAATAACTTCCCGCGATGCGCTACTTTCCGGTTCGGAAGGGGTGACTATTACCTCATCAAGTTCCACTTCCCTCCCACTTACTTCCTTCGAGGGAAACTCTTTCTCCAGAAAGGACACGTTCTTGGCAACGAAGATCTTGCCTTCGGATCTGAGGTAGAAGGTATACCCAATAGTTTCCTTAGGGTATCCTATGAAGACGCATTTTTCCGACTTGGGTTCGAGCTTTTCAGGTTGAAGTTTCTTGACATAAGCATCGCATCCCCATACTTTTAGAAACGACAGCTTAGGTTTCTTCCCAAACCATAATTCATACGGTGTCGTCTCAACGGATTTCGACGGAGCCCTATTTAAAGTGAATGCGGCAGTCTCTAAAGCATAGCCCCAGAATGAGAGCGGTAGATCGGTTAGAGACATCATAGATCACACCATATCTAATAGAGTGCGATTACGATGTTCGGACACACCATTTCGCTGAGGTGTTCCAGGCGGCGTGAGTTGTGAAACGATTCCACATTTTCTTAAGTGTGTACCAAATTCGTGACTTAAATATTCTCCTCCACGATCTGATCGTAGGAACTTTATCTTCCTGTCACGTTGATTCTCAACCTCACTCTGAAATTCCTTGAACTTTTCAAAGGTTTCAGACTTGTGTTTCATTAGGTAGACATACCCATATCTACTTAAGTCATCAGTGAGAGTGAGAACATAACGATATCCTCCGCGAGCCTCGACACTCATTGGACCGCACACATCGGTATATATAATTTCCAATAAATTGGTTGCTCGCTGCATTGTTCCGGAGAACGGAGTCTTGGTCATCTTACCCATGAGGCATGGTTCGCACGTGTCAAATGATTCGTAATCAAGAGACTCCAAAAGTCCATCTGCATGGAGCTTCTTCATGCGTTTGACACCAATGTGACCAAGGCAGTAGTGCCACAAGTATGTGGGACTATCGCTATCAACTTTACATCTTTTGGTATTCACACTATGAATATGTGTAACATCACGTTCGAGATTCATCAAGAATAAACCATTGACCAGCGGGGCATGACCATAAAACATATCTCTCATATAAATAGAACAACCATTATTCTTGGATTTAAATGAGTAGCCATCTCAAATTAAACGAGATCCAGATACAATGTTCATGCTCAAAGCTGCCACTAAATAACAATTATTGAGGTTTAAAACTAATCCCGTAGGTAAATGCAGAGGTAGCGTGCCGACGGCGATCACATCGACCTTGGAACCATTCCCGACGCGCATCGTCACCTCATCCTTCGCCAGTCTCCGTTTATTCCGCAGCTCCTGTTTTGAGTTACAAATATGAGCAACCGCACCGGTATCAAATACCCAGGAGCTACTACGAGTACTGGTAAGGTACACATCAATTACATGTATATCACATATACCTTTGGTGTTGCCGGCCTTCTTGTCCGCTAAGTATTTGGGGCAGTTCCGCTTCCAGTGACCACTTCCCTTGCAATAAAAGCACTCAGTCTCAGGCTTGGGTCCATTCTTTGACTTCTTCCCGGTAACTGGTTTACCGGGCGCGACAACTCCCTTGCCGTCCTTCTTGAAGTTCTTCTTACCCTTGCCTTTTTTGAACTTAGTGGTTTTATTCACCATCAACACTTGATGTTCCTTTCTGATCTCCACCTCCGCTGATTTCAGCATTGAATATACCTCAGGAATGGTCTTTTCCATCCCCTGCATAGTTCATCACAAAGCTCTTGTAGCTTGGTGGAAGCGACTGGAGGATTCTGTCAATGACCGCGTCATCCGGGAGATTAACTCCCAGCTGAGACAAGCAGTTGTTTAACCCATACATTCTGAGTATGTGCTCACTTACAGAACTATTTTCCTCCATTTTACAGCTAAAGAACTTGTCGGAGACTTCATATCTCTCGACCCGGGCATGAGCTTGGAAGACCATTTTCAGCTCTTCGAACATCTCATATGCTCCATGTTTCTCAAAACGCTTTTGGAGACCCGGTTCTAAGCTGTAAAGCATGCCGCACTGAACGAGGGAGTAATCATCAGCACGTGATTGCCAAGCGTTCATAACGTCTTGGTTCTCTGGGATCGGTGCTTCACCTAGCGGTGCTTCTAGGACATAATCTTTCTTGGCAGCTATGAGGATGATCCTCAGGTTCCGGACCCAGTCCGTATAGTTGCTACCATCGTCTTTCAGCTTGGTTTTCTCTAGGAACACGTTGAAGTTGAGGACAACGTGGGCCATTTGATCTACAAGACATATTGTAAAGATTTTAGACTAAGTTCATGATAATTAAGTTCATCTAATCAAATTATTTAATGAACTCCCACTCAGATAGACATCCCTCTAGTCATCTAAGTGAAACATGATCCGAGTTAACTAGGCCGTGTCCGATCATCACGTGAGACGGACTAGTCAAGATCGGTGAACATCTCCATGTTGATCGTATCTTCTATACGACTCATGCTCGACCTTTCGGTCTTCCATGTTCCGAGGCCATGTCTGTACATGCTAGGCTCGTCAAGTCAACCTAAGTGTATTGCGTGTGTTCCGAGGCCATGTCTGTACATGCTAGGCTCGTCAACACCCGTTGTATGCGAACATTAGAATCTATCACACCCGATCATCACGTGGTGCTTCGAAACAACGAACCTTCGCAACGGTGCACAGTTAGGGGAAACACTTTCTTGAAATTATTATAAGGGATCATCTTACTCACTACCGTCGTTCTAAGCAAATAAGATGCAAAACATGATAAACATCACATGCAATCAAATAATGACATGATATGGCCAATATCATTTTGCTCCTTTGATCTCCATCTTCGGGGCGCCATGATCATCTTCGTCACCGGCATGACACCATGATCTCCATCATCGTGTCTCCATGAAGTTGTCACGCCAACGATTACTTCTACTTCTATGGCTAACGCGCTTAGCAATAAAGTAAAGTAATTTACATGGCGTTATTCAATGACACGCAGGTCATACTAAAATAAAGACAACTCCTATGGCTCCTGCCGGTTGTCATACTCATCGACATGCAAGTCGTGATTCCTATTACAAGAATATGATCAATCTCATACATCACATATATCATTCATCACATCTTCTGGCCATATCACATCACAAGGCACATGCTGCAAAAACAAGTTAGACGTCCTCTAATTGTTGTTGCAAGTTTTTACGTGGCTTCTATAGGTTTCTAGCAAGAACGTTTCTTACCTACGT
Source organism: Aegilops tauschii subsp. strangulata (assembly GCF_002575655.3). Lineage (NCBI taxonomy): Eukaryota > Viridiplantae > Streptophyta > Magnoliopsida > Poales > Poaceae > Aegilops > Aegilops tauschii. Next base: position 154,978,983 of record NC_053036.3, read on the forward strand.
AAAACCACAACGTGATATGCCAATTTCTATTTACCCTTCATAAGGACCCTTTTCATCGAATCCGTTCCCACTAAAGTGGGAGAGACAGACACCTGCTAGCCACCTTATGCAACTAGTGCATGCCAGTCGGTGGAACCTGTCTCACGTAAGCGTACGTGTAAGGTCGATCCGGGCCGCTTCATCCCACAATACCGCCGAAACAAGATAAGACTAGTAGCGGAAAGAAGAATTAGCAACATCTACGCCCACAACTGCTTTGTGTTCTACTCGTGCATAGTAACTACGCATAGGCCTGGCTCTGATACCACTGTTGGGGATCGTAGCAGAATTTTAAAATTTTCTACGCATCACCAAGATCCATCTATGGAGTCTACTAGCAACGGGAGGGAAGGAGTGCATCTACATACCCTTGTAGATCGCGAGCGGAAGCGTTCAAGTGAACGGTGTTGATGGAGTCGTACTCGTCGTGATCCAAATCACCGATGACCGAGTGCCGAACGGACGGCACCTCCGCGTTCAACACACGTACGGAGCAGCGACGTCTCCTCCTTCTTGATCCAGCAAGGGGGAAGGAGAGGTTGATGGAGATCCAGCAGCACGACGGCGTGGTGGTGGAAGTAGCGGGATCCCGGCAGGGCTTCGCCAAGCAGAAGCGGGAGGGAGAGGTGTTGCAGGGGGAGAGGGAGGCGCCAGGGGCTGTGGTGTTGCTGCCCTCCCTCCCCGCCACTATTTATAGGACCCCTGAAGGGGGGGCGCCGGCCCTGGAACCCATCTACATGGGGGGGGGGCGGCGGCCAAGGGGGAAGGGGGGTGGCTTCCCCCCAAGCCAAGTGGGGCGCCCCCCACCCCTAGGGTTTCAAACCCTAGGCGCAGGGGGAGGCCCAAGGGGGGCGCCCCAGCCTACTAAGGGCTGGTTCCCTTCCCACTTCAGCCCATGGGGCCCTCCGGGATAGGTGGCCCCACCCGGTGGACCCCCGGGACCCTTCCGGTGGTCCCGGTACAATACCGATAACCCCCGAAACTTTCCCGGTGGCCGAAACTGGACTTCCTATATATAATTCTCCACCTCCGGACCATTCCGGAACTCCTCGTGACGTCCGGGATCTCATCCGGGACTCCGAACAACTTTCGGGTTTCCGCATACTCATATCTCTACAACCCTAGCGTCACCGAACCTTAAGTGTGTAGACCCTACGGGTTCGGGAGACATGCAGACATGACCAAGACGCCTCTCCGGTCAATAACCAACAGCGGGATCTGGATACCCATGTTGGCTCCCACATGTTCCACGATGATCTCATCGGATGAACCACGATGTCGAGGATTCAATCAATCCCGTATACAATTCCCTTTGTCAATCGGTATGTTACTTGCCCGAGATTCGATCGTCGGTATCCCAATACCTTGTTCAATCTCGTTACCAGCAAGTCTCTTTACTCGTACCGCAATGCATGATCCCGTGACTAACTCCTTAGTCACATTGAGCTCATTATGATGATGCATTACCGAGTGGGCCCAGAGATACCTCTCCGTCATACGGAGTGACAAATCCCAGTCTCGATCCGTGCCAACCCAACAGACACTTTCGGAGATACCTGTAGTGCACCTTTATAGTCACCCAGTTACGTTGTGACGTTTGGCACACCCAAAGCACTCCTACGGCATCCGGGAGTTGCACGATCTCATGGTCCAAGGAAAAGATACTTGACATTGGAAAAGCTCTAGCAAACGAACTACACGATCTTTGAGCTATGCTTAGGATTGGGTCTTGTCCATCACATCATTCTCCTAATGATGTGATCCCGTTATCAATGACATCCAATGTCCATAGTCAGGAAACCATGACTATCTGTTGATCAACGAGCTAGTCAACTAGAGGCTTACTAGGGACACGTTGTGGTCTATGTATTCACACATGTATTACGATTTCCGGATAACACAATTATAGCATGAACAATAGACAATTATCATGATCAAAGAAATATAATAATAACCATTTATTATTGCCTCTAGGGCATATTTCCAACAAAAAAATCATGACAGAAAATGGGCTTCGTCCTGGGCGGGCCGGAGACGCAGCTGCATGACATTCTTTGGGCCGTCCATGATGAAAAAAAACCGTGGTAGAAGCGAGGGCGAGGAAAATATTGGGGACTTCCCGGTTACGGCGGGTGGTCGGGGCCGAGCGATGCGCGTTTCTCTCATACATGAACGCGCGTGGGTGTGAGGCGTTGGGCTCTAACTGAACCCAAGCGAGGCGTTCGCCTACTGAACCCGAGCGATTGCACTGCAGGCTACGCGTTACTGAACCCGAGCGGTCGATCGATCCCTGGTTGTTAACTGAACCTGCTGCCTCTTGATGAACAGTGAGCGTTGTTGGGTGGTGGGATGAACAGTTCCCCGTGGTAGTAGCTAGAGGCCATTGCCGCTGGATGAACAGGACCCCAATCGATCGAGCTGATGGGGGTGGATGAACAGGACCCCGTGGAGGGGTGGATGAACAGGACCCCGTGGAGGGCTGGTTGAACAGTAGTCAGTGGAGGGCTGGATGAATAGTAGCCCGTGGAGGGGTGGTTGAACAGGACCCCATGGAGAGGGTTGGTTGAACAGTAGCCAGTGGAGGCTGGATGAACAGGACCCCCAAGGTGAATAGTAGCTGGTGGAGGCTGGAGGAAGTCGACGATGGATGAATAGTAGCAGGTGGAGGCTGGAGGAAGTCGACGGTGGATGAACAGTAGCCCGTGGAGGCTGGAGCGAGGCAGTAGACGGTGGATGAACAGTAGCCCGTGGAGTCCCGTTTTGCGGTACGCCACACCCCTGTCGATGAACAGGACCCCCGTTTCGACCGTATAGGCGCTCCAACACAAGTCCGTTTCCTCTGTTTTGAAGTACGCCACACCCCTCCCGATTAACAGCACCCCGTTTCGACCGTAGGTGCTCAAACACAAGTCTGTTTCCTCCGTTTTACGGTATGCCAGACCCTTCCCGATGAACAGGACCCCGTCCCGACCATACGCGGTCGAACACAAGGCCATTTTCCTCTGTTTTGCGGTACACCAGACCCCGTTCCGGCTGTTCCGTCCAAGCCAGTAGGTTGCTGAATTGAACACGACCCATTCCGACCCAGTCTGTTGCCTCGCGATGAACAGGACGCATTCCGACCCAGTCACTTGGCTCCCGGTGAACACGACACTATTTCCTCCGTTCCGACCCAGCCGGTTGGCTTCCGATGAACAGGACGTCGTTGCGGCCCTTCGTTACCTATCCATGTACACGAGCCCTGGCCATACATATGCACAAGTAGGCATTCGAGACCCCGCCCGTATGTACGTACGTATGTGTACACGATACAGACGGGACCGCCTGAACAACTACCGCTCCTTACTGGGCCACGGTTCATCATGGCAGACAGACCGATGGACCAGTATGTACGTACACGTTTGCGACCAGAATGACAACGCTACGTAGCTTCGACCGGGTGGGTTCCGGCTGTCAGGGAGGATAAGGAGGCACTTCCTTGCGTGCGAAGATGTAGCTGGTGGGTCCGAGCTGACAGGGGGAGGATTCTTTTTTTTGCGCATAATATGGAGGCACTTCCTTGTGTGTCAAGATGTAGCTAGTGGGTCCATCTGTTAGCCTCACCGCATACAGTCCTCTTCCGCTGGCTGTCATTCGTTGACCACGCCGCCTGGATAGCACCAGGAGGTGGACGACAGTGAGGCAGGGAACGACGCGGAGCCTGGGAACATTCGGAGGGTAGTACGAGGGTTGACTGGTTCGACTGTGGTGTGATACGTCTCCATCGTATCTAATTTTCCAAACACTTTTGCCCTTGTTTTGGACTCTAACTTGCATGATTTGAATAGAACTAACCCGGACTGGCGCTGTTTTCAGCACAATTGCCATGGTGTTATTTTTGTGCAGAAATAAAAGTTCTCGGAATGACCTGAAACTTCACGAAGAATATTTTTGGAATAAATAAAAAATACTGGCGAAAGAATCAACACCAGGGGGCCCACACCCTGTCCACGAGGGTGGGGGCATGCCCCCTGCCTCGTGGCCCCCCTGAGACTCCACCGACCTCAACTCCAACTCTATATATTCACGTTCGGGGAGAAAAAATCAGAGAGAGGGATTCATCATGTTTTATGATACGGAGCCGCCGCCAAGCCCTAATCTCTCTCGGGAGGGCTGATCTGGAGTCCGTTCGGGGCTCCGGAGAGGGGAATCTGTCGCCGTCATCATCATCAACCTTCCTCCATCACCAATTTCATGATGCTCACCGCTGTGCGTGAGTAATTCCATCGTAGGCTTGCTGGACAGTGATGGGTTTGATGAGATTTATCATGTAATTGAGTTAGTTTTGTTAGGATTTGATCCCTAGTATCCAATATGTTCTAAGATTGATGTTGCTATGACTTTGCTATGCTTAATGCCTGTCACTAGGGCCCAAGTGCCATGAGTTCAGATCTGAACCTATTATGTTTTCATGAATATATGTGAGTTCTTGATCCTATCTTGCAAGTCATTAGTCACCTACTATGTGTTATGATCCGGCAACCTCGAAGTGACAATAATCGGGACCACTCCCGATGATGACCGTAGTTTGAGGAGTTCATGTATTCACTAAGTGTTAATGCTTTGGTCCGGTACTATATTAAAAGGAGGCCTTAATATCCCTTTGTTTCCAATAGGACCCCGCTGCCATGGGAGGGTCGGACAAAAGATGCCATGCAAGTTCTTTTCCATAAGCACGTATGACTATATTCGGAATACATGCCTACATTACATTGATGAACTGGAGCTAGTTCTGTGTCACCCTATGTTATAACTGTTGCATGAGGAATCGCATCTGACATAATTATCCATCACTGATCCAATGCCTACGAGCTTTTCACATATTGATCTTTGCTTAGTTACTTTTCCGTTGCCACTGTTACAGTTACTACAAAACTGCTACTGTTACTTTTGCCACCATTACCATTACTTCCATACTACTTTGCTACTAAATACTTTGCTGCACATATTAAGTTTTCCAGGTGTGGTTGAATTGACAACTCAGCTGCTAATACTTGAGAATATTCTTTGGCTCCCCTTATGTCGAATCAATAAATTTTGGTTGAATACTCTACCCTCGAAAACCGTTGCGATCCCCTATACTTGTGGGTTATCAAGAATATTTTCTGGCACCGTTGCCGAGGAGCATAGCTCTATTCTTTGAGTCACTTGGGATTTATATCTGCTGATCACTATGAGGAACTTGAAAGACGAAAAAACCAAGATTTATCCCTCAACTACGAGGGGACGTAAAAATCTGCCATCTAACTCTGCACTTGATTCACCTTCTGTTATGAGTAAACTTGCGACACCTACTCCTGCTATTGATTCTGATATGTCGCATGTTATTGATGATGCCACTTCTGCTATGCATGATACTTATGATGAAACTACTTCTATGCTTGATAATATTGTGCCATTAGGTGAATTTCTTGATGAACAACTTGCTAGGGTTAGAGAGAATGAAATTATTGAAACTAATAATATTGATGAAAGTGATGATGAAGATTCTCCCCCTTTATATGAATTGCCTGATGTACCTGAGGGTTATGTTATGGATGAAGAAACTGCTAGAGACTTTTTTGCTTACAAAGATAGATATGATCTTACGAAACTGTTAGCTAAGCTGAAAGAAAAATATTTGAATGCTAGAATGAAATATGACCCTGCTTTTTGCTACTTCACCGATCTGTATTTCGGATAAGGATTATGATTTCTCTGTCGACCCTGAGTTAATTAATTTGGTTGAATCTGATCCTTTTTATGGCTATGAATCTGGAACTATTGTGGCACATCTTACTAAATTAAATGATATAGCCACCCTATTCACTCATGAGGAAAAAATTCGTTACTACTATATCCTTAAGTTATTTCCGTTCTCATTAAAAGGTGATGCTAAAACATGGTTTAATTCTCTTACTCCTGGTTGTGTGCGTCGTCCCCAGGATATGATTTATTACTTCTGTTCCCGCTCATAAGAAACAAGCTGCCTTAAGGGAAATATATAATTTTGTGCCAACTGAAGAAGAGAGTCTCCCACAACCTTGGGGGGGGGGGGGCTTCTCCTATTACTTAATGCTTTTGCGTGATCATCCTCTCAAGAAAAATGAAATACTTGATATCTCTTATAATGGACTAACCGATGCTTCCAGAGACCACCTGGATAGTTGTGCTGGTTGTGTTTTCAGGGAAAGAACTGCTGATCAAGCTGAATTGCTATTGAATAATATGTTGAGTAATGATAATAATTGGACACTTCCTGAACCAACTCCGAAGAAAAGGGGTATACTATTTCTCAGTCCTGAAGATATGCAAGAGGCAAAGAAATCTATGGAATAAAAGGGTATTAAAGCTGAAGATGTTAAGAATTACCACCTATTGAAGAAATACATGGTCTTGATAACCCAACACAGGTAGTGAAGGTAAATTCTCTCTATAGATTTGATGAAGGTGATATTCCTTGTTATAGGTCTGCTAGCCAGTGCTTAGACGAGTTTGATAATTTTATTGTTAAACAAGAAAACTTCAATGCTTATGTTGGTACACAATTGAAACGTAATGCTTATATGATTGAACACTTGTGTGATTATATGTCTAGAGTTAAAGGTGACCTTAAACTTATTAGTAAACATGCTTCTATGGTTACCACTCATGTAGAACAAGTGCTTAAAGCACAAAATGATTTGCTCAATGAATTAAATAATAAGAAAAATGATAATGCTGTTAGAGTTGTGACTAGAGGGGGTAAAATGACTCAGGAACGTCTGTATCCTGAGGGCCACCCTAAGAGAGTAGAGCAAGATTCTCAGAGAACTAATGTTGATGCACCTAGTCCTTCTAAAAAGAAGAAAAAGAAAAATGATAGGAGTTTGCATGCTTCTAGTGAACCTATTGTTGACACACCTGAGAATACGAATGATATTTATATTTCTGATGCTGAAACACAATCTGGTAATGAACATGAACCTAGTGATAATATTGATGATGATGTTCATGTTGATGCTCAACCTAGCAATGACAGTGATGTAGAGATTGAACCTGCTATTGATCTTGATTACCCACAATCAAAGAATCAACGTTATGATAAGAGAGACTTCGTTGCTAGGAAGCACCGTAAAGAAAGAGAACCATGGGTTCAGAAACCCATGCCTTTTCCTCCTAAACCATCCAAGAAAAAGGATGACGAGGATTTTGAGCGCTTTGCTGAAATGATTAGACCTATCTTTTTGCGTATGCGTTTCACTGATATGCTTAAAATTAATCCTTATGCTAAGTACATGAAAGATATTGTGACAAATAAAAGAAAGATACCGGAAGCTGAAATTTCCACCATGCTTGCTAATTATACTTTTAAAGGTGGAATACCTAAGAAACTTGGAGATCCAGGAGTACCAACTATACCATGCTCCATTAAAAGAAACTATGTTAAAACTGCTTTATGTGATCTTGGAGCCGGTGTTAGTGTTATGCCTCTCTCTTTATATCGTAGACTTGATTTGAATAAGTTGACACCTACTGAAATATCTTTGCAAATGGCCAATAAATCAACTGCTATACCTGTCGGTATTTGTGAGGATGTGCCTATTGTGGTTGCGAACGTTACTATTTTAACGAACTTTGTTATTCTTGATATTCCCGAGGACGATAGTTTGTCGATTATCCTTGGTAGACCCTTTTTGAATACTGCAGGGGCTGTTATTGATTGCAACAAAGGCAATGCCACTTTTCATGTTAATGGTAATGAGCATACGGTACACTTTCCGAGGAAACAACCTCAAGTCCACAGTATCAATTTTATTGGAAAAATTCCAACGATTACTATTGGAGGTTTTGAATTCCCTCTTCCTACTGTCAAGAAGAAATATGATATTCTTATTGTTGGGGATGTGCATATCCCTGTTGAGGTAACTTAGTGTTATTCGAAAATTCTCTGGTTTCATGCAATTCGGAAAGAGTTTGTTGACAAGACTTGATCAACCTTGTTAGTGGATTCCTTTTGATGAGCATGAGATGGATGAAGTTAGAAAGCGCAACTCTCTGTACCCTCCTTTTACTTTCTGTTATTTAGATTAAATAAAGCAAAAATAGTATTTTCTGTTTATTTTCTTAATTATCCTTGCAATAAAAAATACCCCGAAAATAAAAGTTCTCCAAATGTGCTGAAAATTATATATGATTTTTTAAGAATATTTAAGAATATCTGGCAATGAGAACACATCAGGGGGAGCCACCACCTGGCCACGAGGGTCCAGGGTGCGCCCACCCCCTGGGGCGTGCCCCCTGCCTCATGGACCCCACGTGGACCCCCTCCACTTATTCCTGCACCCTCTCACTTCGTCTTCCTCCAGAAAAATCCTCCCATAGCTCAAACCCGTGTTCTAGCTCATCTTGCTGCCATTTTCGATCTCCTTGCTGAAAGCTCCGTTCACAAAACTGTTTTGGGGGATTGTTCTTCGGTATGTGACTCCTCCAATGGTCCAATTAGTTTTTGTTCTAGTGCTTTATTTATTGCAAATTTTTGCTGCTTAGGTGACCCTGTTCTTGAGCTTGCATGTCAAATTTATATGGTCCCAAGTAGTTCTAATGCATGATATAGCCTCTAGGCACTTGTGGGAGTAGTTGCTATCAATCTTGTTGAGTTTGGTTCACTTTTATTTTGAGTCACTAAAAATTTCAGAAAATTTTCAGAGGAAGAATTATGTTTAGGAAAATGTACCAAGGTGGTTCCTCAAGGAAGCAAGGCCCAAGGCCCGTGATACGTGAGCCGGACAATCAACTACCAAGGGAAGCTCAAGTGCGGCCTTGTGAATGGCCGTCAGAAGAGTTTATGGTCCGGGCAGGCATCAACCCGCAATATGTGCGTAATGCTGATCTTGAGGGCTTCGTGTCAGGTAAGTGCCTGCAATACCACTACCTAACTGATTCCTTTGTGAGAAGGTTTAAATTTACATCCTCGCGCAATTCTCACACTGTTTTATTGGATCTTTATGATAAATCATATACCATGGACCTAGAAGATTTTAGTAATGCTTGCAAACTCCCGCAGTGGGGCAATGTTAGTGAGCCTCGCAAATCTGAATATAAAGATTTTCTTGCTAGTATCACTGTGGGGGAATCTAGAGAAATCACACAAGCTACCATAGGGAGCATTCATTTTCCTTCCATACATTATTTTGCTCTCTTTATAGGTAGATGCATTAACGGTAAAGATGAAGCTTGTCACATGTGCATTCCAGATCTTTGTGTCCTCAAAAGTGCGGTATTAGGTGATAAACAATATAACTTGGGGGCTATTGTTGCACGAAGGTTGCATCTTAACGGTTTAAGTGGAGACTTATTTGGTGGAATTTATGCAACTCGTGTAGCTAATTATCTTGATGTACCCATGCGTGAAAATGATATGGAGTTACCTCCTGCTTATCTAGATTATAACGCTATGGTCCGCCATCAATTTGTTGAGAGGAATGAACAGTTCCTCCAGTACCGACTAATCTTCAACAGATGTCGCACTGTCCATATTGCTCTCCCTGCTCCTACTTTCTTTGACTTTCAGGCAAAAAGGATATTTGTTATAACCAGGGAGGAGGCGAACGAGTATGAGAGGAGGACGGAGGCAGCTCGCCTCCAAGCTGCAGCTCGTCAGGCAGTAGCTGCTGCATCTCAGTACGACCCCAACTACGACTTTGGATATCCGCCAGGCCAGCAGTGGCCATAGACCAACTTAGGCCAAAACCCTAAGCTTGGGGGAGTACGTATTTCTCACCGATATTACATTCATGTTCACACACTCATGCCAGTTGTCGGTGCTCATACTTTTTCATTGTACTATCCATGCTAGTTTATTTTCTTTTCTAAGCCTTCTTCTTGTGTGTTTCAAAAACCTTAAGACAAAACAAAAAAATAGTTGTAGCTTTTAGCTAGTTTACTTTCCATGCCTGTAGTAGTAGTAAAAAGAAAACCAAAAAAGATTTCTCGTTCTTCTTTTTTCTTGTTGGGAGCTTTCCCATGTAAATAGTTTTATTTCTTTTCTTTTCTTTGGGGGTCGAGAGGAGAAGACCATGATGAAAATGTTGAGAGGCTCTCATATGCATTATTGTTGATTTAACCAAGAGCCCATATTACCTTGTCTTCTCCCTTGTATTGAATGCTTGCAGATTCCAGCTTAGTCCAATGTACGTGCACTATTATTATTATTATCCACACTGTTCGGTCGTGCAAGTGAAAGGCAATAATGACGATATATGATTGACTGATTGAGCTGAGAGAAGCTGGTATGAACTCGACCTATCTTGTTTTTGTAAATATGATTAGTTCATCGTTCCTGATTCAGCCTATTATGAATGAAACATGTTTGCAATGACAATTAGAGATTATAGTTGCTCATGCCATGCTTAATTAGCTAGGAGTTTATAATGGTTTACCTTCCGTGCCAACATGCTATTAAAATAGTTGTTATGTGGTATCATAGGGTGGCATCCTCCTTTGAATGATTTGAGTGGCTTGACTTGGCACAGGTTCACGCATGTAGTTGAAACAAAATCAACACAGCCTCCACGATATTTATGTTCAGGGTGAATTATATCCTACTCATGCTTGCACTCAGTGTTGATTAATTTTAATGCATGTTCATGACTGTTGTCGCTCTCTAGTTGGTCGCTTCCCAGTCTCTTTCTAGCCTTCACTTGTACTAAGCGGGAATACTGCTTGTGCATCCACTTCCATAAACCCCAAAGTTATTCCATAGGAGTCCACCATACCTTCCTATATGCGGTATCTACCTGCCATTCCAAGTAAATTTGTATGTGCCAAACTCTAAACCTTCAAATGAAATTCTGTTTTCTATGCTCGAATAGCTCATGTATCAACTAGGGTTGTCTATATCTTCCATGCTAGGTGGGTTATTCTAACGAGGAGTGGACTCCGCTCCTCACTCACGAGAAAATGGCCGGTAACCGGGATGCCCAGTCCCATGCTCAAACCAAATCAAAATAATTGCAAACAAAACTCCCCCAGGATTGTTGTTAGTTGGAGGCACCCGTTGTTTCGGGCAAGCCATGGATTGATGCTTGTTGGTGGTGGGGGAGTATAAACTTTACCATTCTGTTTGGGAACCACCTATAATGTGTGTAGCATGGAAGATATCGAGATCTCTCGGTTGTTATGTTGACAATGAAAGTATGCCACTCAAAATATTATCTATCTCTATTTCAAAACTCGAGCTCTGACACCTCTACAAATCCCTGCTTCCCTCTGCGAAGGGCTTATCTATTTAGTTTTATGTTGAGTCATCATCCTCTTATTAAAAAGCACCAGTTGGAGAGCACCGCTGTCAGTTGCATGCATTACTATTAGTTTTCATTGAGTATGACTGGATCTCTTTTACCATGAATTACAATGTCTAGTTGGTCCTTGATCTTTAGAGGTGCTCTGCATTTATGTTTTGCGGTCTCAGAAAGGGTTAGCGAGATACCATCTTGTTATATCATATTATGATTGTTTTGAGAAAGTGTTGTCATCCGAGATTTATTATTATTGCTCGCTAGTTGATTATGCCATTGATATGAGTAAACATGAGACCTAAGTGTTATTGTGAATATGGTTAGTTCATAGTCTTTGTTGAAAACTTGAATGCTAGCTTTACATATTTACAACAACAAGAGCAAACAGAGTTTGTAACAGTTTTTCTTTATCACTTTCAGTTTGTCAATTGAATTGCTTGAGGACAAGCAAAGGTTTAAGCTTGGGGGAGTTGATACGTCTCCATCGTATCTACTTTTCCACTTTTGCCCTTGTTTTGGACTCTAACTTGCATGATTTGAATGGAACTAACCCGGACTGGCGCTGTTTTCAGCAGAATTGCCATGGTGTTATTTTTGTGCAGAAATAAAAGTTCTCGGAATGACCTGAAACTTCACGGAGAATATTTTTGGAATAAATAAAAAATACTGGCAAAAGAATCAACACCAGGGGGCCCACACCCTGTCCACGAGGGTGGGGGCGCGCCGCCCTGCCTCGTGGGCCCCCTGAGACTCCACTGACCTCAACTCCAACTCTATATATTCACGTTCGGGGAGAAAAAATTCGGAGAGAAGGATTCATCGCGTTTTACGATACGGAGCCACCGCCAAGCCCTAATCTCTCTCAGGAGGGCTGATCTGGAGTCCGTTCGGGGCTCCGGAGAGGGGAATCCGTCGCCGTCGTCATTATCAACCTTCCTCCATCACCAATTTCATGATGCTCACCGCCGTGCGTGAGTAATTCCATCGTAGGCTTGCTGGACGGTGATGGGTTGGATGAGATTTATCATGTAATCGAGTTATTTTTGTTAGGATTTGATCCCTAGTATCCATTATGTTCTAAGATTGATGTTGCTATGACTTTGCTATGCTTAATGCTTGTCACTAGGGCCCGTGTGCCATGAGTTCAGATCTGAACCTGTCGTGGTTTTGTCACGGCAGATGTCCTAGAGACAGGACTTAGTCGTGGAGCCATCGCTACGGGTTAGCTTGAAGGGGTTAAAGCGGACAAGGGATGCAAGAGAGTTTTATACTAGTTCGGCCCCTTCGATGAAGGTAAAAGCCTACGTCTAGTTGTGATGGAATTGATGGGGTTTCGATGACCAGGGAGCAAAAATGCTTTGCCTGAGTCTCGAGTTGTTGTCTGTTGTCCCTGAACCGCCGCCGGGTCGTCCCCTTATATACATGGGTTGACGCCCGTCGGTTTATAGACTTCGTGGCCGGCTCATAATCGTGTCCGGCTCGGTCTCTGCTACGCATATCTTATGACACAAGTTTACATCTCAATACCGGTTTGTGTCTACATGCCTTAAACCGGCTTTGGGCCCTGGGCCTTCATGAAGCGTCACCGTCTGTCTTCATGGGCTTCAGATACAGATGAACTACTTATGAAGTTAACCCGGCCTCTCCTGGCTGGTTTACGCCCAGTGGTAATATCCCCAACATTAGGCCCCAGATTGATTTGAACTGGTTCATGTCAATCCTCAATACTTGAGAAAATTTCTTCTTCAACATCTTCACACAGTCTTGTAAACCACCATGACATCATCTTCTAGGATCTTGGTAAACCGCCGTGACGTCACCTGTCATTAACGAGCCTCCGACAATCAAGGCGACAACATCACCTTATATCCAAAAATCCGGCTCCTCGATTTCCGTATCTGTCGTTTTATCTCCTTATAAATAGGGCCAGGGGGTCTTTCCAGTTTCCCCCTCGTGCCTCTTTGCTTCATCTTCATCCTCGCGACGCCCGAACCTTCGACCTCAGCCGCCACCGTCAACCTTCGACTGCTGCACCAACCTTGGCCGCTGCATCGACCTGAACGTACCAGAGCTCCTCCGTGCACCGCCGCTGCTCAACAGCATCCGTAAGTCTCCCCTTTCTCTTACCGTAGATCTGCCCTTAGGGTTTCTGTCGTTCATCGGTGTTCGCCGCCGCCCTTGTTTTCCCTTATTTATATCCATGGGTTAGATCCAAAAACCAAATAGGTCTCGTGCGGTAGTAGTTTAAACCACATAGATCTCACGCTTTAGTAGTTTCAGCACGTGTTTGATATCCAACTCATCTCATCTTGGTGAACCTTCAGTACACTGGAATTTAGGTCAGAATATATTTTGTTTTTCCTACGCGCGGTAGATCTGAAATTACCATAGCAAGATGTGAAACTTGTTTCTTCCTTCTGTTACACCCATTGAATACCAGATTGGCCGGTTTAGCCTCACAGAAAAAATGATGATCCGGTAGATACCATTAGTCCCCTGTTGAACCGCCAATGCATTACACCGTTCCATTGCCAGACTCCGGTTTACCAATATGCTAGTATCCTCATACCGCTGTATAGTTGTCCACTGTAAATCTTAAACCGGTAATACTCATGTTTCAGATTTTCCTTGTCATGGCTAAACAAGTTTATGAGTGCAACTGGGCTCCCTCTCGAGTAACCGAGGAGCAATTAAACAACCTTGTTAAAACGGGCGCCTTAGCCAAGAAAGATGTCATTCACTAGAGGGTCCCTGGCCCAGAAAATCCTCCTACACCCAAGGATGGAGAAGTAGTCGTGTTTGCTGATCATCTTGGACGAGGTTTTAGCCCTCCCGGTTCAAAAAATTTCCGAGATGTGCTAGCCAATTTTCAGCTGCGCCCTCAAGACATCGGTCCCAACTCTGTTACCAACATCTGCCATTTCCGAGTATTCTGTGAAGCTTATCTGCAAGAGGAACCTACACTCGAACTGTTTAGGGATTTCTTTCACTTAAACCATCGCACCGAGTTCTCAAATGGACCCAACACGGAACTGGGCGGAATGGCGGTTCAGAAGAGGAAAGAAGTCACCTTCCCCCATCCCAAACTCCACAGTCACCCCAAAGAGTGGAACCAAACTTGGTTTTACTGCATGGATACCTCTCCATCTGATGAAAACCCCCTACCGGGTTACCGCCCTAAATGCCTGAGCAATACACACCCGTTTCCTCAGAGGTTGACAGCAAGAGAACGGGCCAACTATGCTCCCCAACTATCAAAGCTTAGAGCCTTCATGGCGAACGGTTTGACAGGAGTTGATCTTGCTCGTTGCTGAATAAGCTGGAGCATTCTGCCCTTAAGCCGGCGCCCCAGTTTGATGTGTGAGTACACGGGTAGTCTGAAGGATGCTCAGCGGCACATTGATATTCAGATTACAGACAAAGAAGTCGCTGAGGCTGTAAAGAAAATACTGAACGAACCGGAGGCCGTCTGTGCCCAAATCGGACTACTCCCTTTCTGCACCTTCAACAAACCACCAGCTATAAGAATCATACAATCCTTTGTATCTGAATTTGCTTCTGTCCAAATATTCTCTGAGAGTGTGATTATTTTCTGACAGGGTGATGATCCGTTCTCGAACAAGAAACCATCACAAGATAAACCGGCAAAACCACAAGACAAACCGGTCAAGCCAGTTTGTCCAAAGACCAAGGTTGTTAAGAAACCTGCCAAAAGAAGGACCACTGCATCCTCCGATCTACCAGCTGATGACAATGTGCGTAATCCGGAATCAGAGGTAGAACTTGACTCTCTAGGTTCATTTTTCGTACATCTCATTGACAATGATTATTATCAGGACGACGCTGAAGGCAGTCACGCTGAGGACGTAGAGGTAACTATTCTTTCCTCCGATTTAGATCCTCTGCCAACATCAAAAATCCGTCAAGCAAACCGGAAAGTAAAATTTTCTCACCCTCTTGCTTATTTGGACCCAAACTTTCTTTTGAAGACGCAGCAGCACGAAGCTCGCCGTACAACCCGGCACAGCGGCCAGGTAGTTACCTCCGCTGGTTTACCGAACAGTCCGGTTCAGAAACGCCGATCAGAGGTCTCTTATCCCATTGATACTTCATGCCCAAAAGCAGGCTGTTTTTGCCAGCCTCTTAACCAGTCTGATTCAAATTATCAGGGTACTTCTCACTCATCCTCTGGCGAGTCTTCGGCCACACAGCTTCCACCCCTCAAAACAGTTCCTGGGTGAGTTATGCACATGTCTTTATTCTTGATATGTTATCTTTTCATACTGTACTAATCCTTATGTCTTATCTTTTCGCAGCGCCAAGCCAAGACCTAGCAAGAAATCTCGATTGAACAAACCGGCTGATGATAATGTAGCTGCTGAACCGGAAACAACTCCAGATCTGGAAGAAACTGATGCTGACGCCATGCTTCACGATCCGCCGCTTCAAGACCATGATTTCCTTGCTGAACAAGTGCAAGTTGATACTACAAGTCATGCAGACCGACCAACCATCCCTGTCTGAACTGGTGACAAACCGGTCAGTCCAGCGAAGGACACTGATAAACCGCCAACTCCGGCAAGAGCTGCTGATGAACAAGATGATGACGTTATGATTACTGGCACTGGCCACTCCACTCCAGGCAACCCTGTAGCTTTGTCAAAGCATACTGCCAAGGATGATCTCTCTGCTATCGGCAAAGGCGAATGGAATGCCGATTTATCAAGCTTTGCCCACCTCAATGTTCAAGATATTCACTCTGGCTTCTTGCACCGTCTGTATACCAGCCGTGACTATGAAGCTAGTTTGGTAAACTTGATGAAGGAGCGATATGAGGTAACTACTGTTTTTCTCCTTTGTCCAATTGCAGTTCATCGACTCGTAGTAGCTCCCAAGTGACGGTTTATGATACCAATCTAAACCGGGACTTTTGTCATAACTTAACTTTGCCTATTTAGCCTCCAGGGACCGGATTACCTTGTTAAGATGAACCAGTTCCTTAAAATTTGCCATACTGCTCTTTCGCCGGTATAGTCCCAAGGGCCGGTTTAACTTTATAAAGATGAACCGGGACTGTAGAAGAATTCCCATATCAACAGCTTTTTGAGCAAACACACATTAGCCCCCAAGTGCCATGCTTAATACTTGTATTGTGCTTGGGACTTGTAAAAATTTCTGAGTAAAAGCAAATATGCATTAGCCCCCAAGTACTAAGGGCATAACTTGTTATGTGCTTGGTACTTCAAATATGTACTGTCAACTCATTATGTATCTGTCTCTTTACAGGCAGAGCTGAGCAAGAAGGAACGCCAAACCGCTGATCTGCAAGAGAACATCAAAACCCAGCAAGCTGAAGCCTCCAAAGCGAAGGAAGAGTTGACCCGCACTCTAGGCGCTATGGAAAAACTGAAAGAAGGTTTCAACAAAGAGCGGGCGGATTGGGAGACTGAAAAAGCCGCTTTGATGAAAAGGACTAAAAACGCAGAAGCCGCTCTTAAACCGGTGGTTGACGAACTGACTGGTGTAAAGCGGCAAGTGCATGCTAGGACCGCTGCTGTGTTTGGTAAGCATCTTGTCTTTAATACTTGTCAACATATCTTCCCATGCATTGCCGGTTTACTGATGTTTGCAATGATGAAGGAACTCGCATTAGTCATCTGGGCTCTGATGTTCAGAAGAAGCTGAAGGCTGCCTATACGCTAATAGAACAACTGTATACCGGCGCTCAACGAATTATCTGCACCGCTTCTCACAATAAGCCGCCCCCGACGTTAATCAAAGATACCTTAGACAGGCTATCTATGCTGCCTGCCCGGGTAGAAGAGCTGAAGAGGTCTGCTGCAAGGGCTGGCGCTCTGACCGCCTTAACCCGGGCAAAAGCATGGGTGCCTGATCTTGACCCGACGGACGTGGCTAAAGGCTACCCAAGCTTGAAAGAAGACGGATCAGAATTTTGCACTGAAGATCTCCGCGCCATAAACCGGGAAGTACGTCCACTGGCTTGTCAACTTGCTCAAGAGGCTGATCTTTCACATTATCAGGAGATTTATTATATCAATAACAAGCGGGTTGTTGCACCAGCTCCTGAGGCTCAAAACCTGATCCCTCCAATCCGTAAGCACACTTATGCCCCTGATATTGAACCGTCCACCCTTATAAGCGACGAAGCTGTGTTCCAAGCTTTAACTGGAATCGACTGGACAACTGTTGACTTCTAGCCATTGGGTAGGGACGAAGAAGAAGAACCGGTGCAAGATGACCCGTAGCCGTCAGGTCAAGCTGCTCAGTGATCATAACCCGGGGGCCGGTTTAATCTTCCATACTGCAATGTTTATTGAGAAACAATTATTCCTTTGGGCACTGAAATGCCTTGTAATAGGCTAGTTAAAACACTTGGTCTGTTATGCCTTCGTGCATATTTATCTGCAACTGATGCGTGTTAATCCGCCATGCTTGAGATATGATGTTCATAATCCATAGCTATTTATTCAAGTTGTTCCTGCAGATAAAAAGCTTAAAGCGCCCTGGGGGTTTACCACCGGGCGGGTCATGATACCCAACTATATATATGCCCAAGCTTTATAACCAAGGTTGTAAAAGATAAACAAGTATGGAAATATATGATACCAGCGACCTTTAGGCATAGTGTTGGCTGACCAACCTTGTAATGAAGGTAATAACCTTAATCCGGAGTAAAAGTATCTCCTGTTATATAATGCCGGTTTACAACAAAACCGTTCCGGGTTGTGATAAACACCGGCTTATTCCATACTGGTGACTATGAGTCAAAACCAGACCGGGCTGATAGTCTCCGGATTATAACGTGGTCATGTACTGACAACTTGTAGTTGACAGCCCAACCGGGTTGATAAACACTGGTTTGAAAACATCAAAATCTTAGCAAAAGAAAAAGAAACTTAGCAAAAGGCAAATAAAACCGTTGTAGTCGAGGCTTTTCACGGCCTGCCAGGCCCCAAATTTGATCAAGAGGTGTTGCTATGGTTCGGGTTCGACCAAGCCCCCAAGTGATGCTGTGGCATTACGCCGATCAAAAGGCATTGCTATGGTTCGGGTTCGACCAAGCCCCCAAGTGATGCTGTGGATTTACGCCGATCAAGAGGCATAGCCATGATTCGGGTTCCACCATGCTCCCAAGTGATGCTGTGGCATTACGCCGATCAAGAGGCGTGGCTATGGTTCGGATACGACCAAGCCCCGAAGTGATGTTGTGGCATTGCGCCTATCAAGAGATGTAGCTATGGTCCGGATACGACCAAGCCCCCAAGTGATCTGATATCAAGCTTTAAGAAGCTAAATCAAGGGGTAAACCGGACGCCGCTTTGTAAGCTCCATGTAACCACACGTGATGTAAGAAAACAACAGATATCCCGCTTTAGCTGAGGTTCCAGTTTATTATATTGATCATAATATATACAATGTCATAATATGTACATAAGCAGAGCCTGTAGCTCAAGTATAGTAGGGCCGAAGATGAGCAATATTCCATGGCCGGTTGGTCTCCTCCTCCGATTTACGTGAGTCTTTGTGCTCTCGAACATCGATTAGGTAGTACGACCCATTGTGCAGATCCTTGCTGACCACAAAAGGTCCTTCCCAAGGGGGGGATAGCTTGTGCATATCTATCTGATCCTGGATGAGTCGAAGCACCAAATCTCCTTCTTGAAAGGTTCTGGTTCTAACCCGGCGGCTATGATAACGACGCAAATCTTGCTGATAAATCGCTGTCGGGTGGTTGGTGCGACATATGCCAATGGATGGCTTATCATTGTGGGAGCCAATAAAACGTCGCCGGTGCCTGGAAACGGGATGAGGCGAAGACATGCACGCCAGCGAATCTTACCCAGGTTCGGGGCTCTCCGAGGAGATAACACCCCTTGTCCTGCTCTGCGGGGTCTCCGCGTGATCACTAGCTCGATAAAGAGTAGCTACAATCGCTCCTAGAGCTGTTGGGATCAAGGGAGAAGAAGAACAAGGCTAGCTCTTGCTTCTCTCTATCTATGGTGTGTGTGTGTGTGCTATGCTTGGAAGCTAAGCATGCAGAGGTGCCAACTATGCTTGGGTCAAACTATGCTCAGTGGCCAACCCTTTGCATGGGTGCTCCGGGGGGTTTATATAGGCCTACCCCCCGGGGGTACAATGGTAATCCGACTGGGAACTGGCCCCAGCCGTCAGTGTCTGCGCTCGCCGGCTTCTCCGCCGGCTGCTGGGTCCCGCCGGCTGCCGTCTACTCGGTCGACAGGCCGGCCCCACCGCCCAGGGCTTTGTCGGCGGCCGCTTACTGTAGCCGCGCCTCTGATGATGAGGGCTTTGTCGAGGTGAGCATGGCTACAGTGGGCCGCCTCGGGGGCTATCACTGTAGCCTCACCTCGTCTTGTCTCCTTAATGGGGCTCCTGCTTCGAGGAAGGGAGTAGCCGGCATCCGGAGGCCGGCTATGCTCCCGGCCGACTAGGGAAAGCCGGGCCTCCTTCACGCCTCTCTCTGGCTGAAGGGGCCCGCCGTCCTTGGGCCGTACAGGAGGGGATCGTGGATGACGTCGTAGCTGGCGTGGCTACAGTGCCGGGCCGCACGGGAGACATCCCTCTCGTACGGCCTCCTGTAGCCATGCCCGCCTCGGGCTTTGGGGGTCGTGGGCCGCACTGTGGCCATGCCCCGTCAGGTCGTCGTTATGTTGGAGTGGTTGTGGTCTTGGCCGGCTTCTAGGAGTCGGCGTCCTTCTTGGCCGGCTTCTTGGAGTCGGTGAGGCTGGGTCGCCTTCCGGGAGTCGGCTTTAGTGGTAGCCGGCCGGGGAAGGCGGCCCAAATGCTTGGAGTGCTTGAAGGCCCAAAGGCCTGATATATTTTCTGAAGAGCCAGGGGTAGCCGGTTTGGCTACCCGTGGCCACTTACTCCGACAGTAGTCCTCGAAGCTGATCGGGCTTCGAGGTGGAGTAGGGTTCAAGAAGCTCGAACAGCTTCCCATCGCGACAAGCCGGCAGCTGGGAGCCGGCCTTGGTCAGGCACGTCGCCTGAGCCGAAATCTTCTGGAGTCGGAGGGCGGGAACCCGCTGGCATGCGCGCCGGGCCGCGGGCCGGCCGCGGGCGACGGCGCGCCACGTAGCCGAAAAGCCTGCCAGCCCACGCGCGAGACGGGACGTTGCCGCAGAGAGGGGGCCGCCACGTCCGCGCCCCAGCCCAGGCGCGGATCTTTTGTATCCCGGAACCGCCCGCACGTTCCATGCGGCAGTTTCGGCTCGCACTTATGCGTAATAAACGCGAGGCGTGGGGGGAGTGGGCGCAGTTAATCCCACGTCTCCCCCCCACGTCCGGCCTCTTCGGCCCCGTGAGGCTATAAGTAGGGGGAGGTGGAGGGCGGCAGACCCTCGCACGCTCCTCCTACTCCCTTCGTCTTCTCGCCTTGCTCGTTCTCGCAACAGTGCCTCGCCGCCGCGCTCTTCCTCCGCACGCTCCTCCGCTGCCGTGCTAGCTTCCGCCATGCCTCCCCACGTAGAGCAGCGTGGCGGGGATTGGGATGGCTCCATCGTCCACAACGACCACATCGACTTCCTCCGCGACACACGGCGTCTGCCCAGCGCGGACAAAGTGGAGGTCCGCCTCGCGCCGGAGAAAGAAATCAGGCCGACGCCGCGGGATGGCGAGCGGGTGGTCTTCCGCTCGCACTTCCTGCGCGGCTTCGGCTTGCCAGTGAGCGCCTTCTTCCGCACCTGGCTGGACTTCTATCAGCTCCAGCCGCACCACCTCACCCCCAACGCGGTGGTGCTGCTGTCGGCCTTCGTCACCCTGTGCGAGGGCTATCTCGGCGTCCTCCCCACCCTTGAGCTCTGGGGGGAGTTCTTCCAGTCAAAGCTGGGTACGCGCAGCCAGGGCGTGCCGGCCCACACTGGCGCCTTCATCGCGTCGCGGAGATCGGGCGCCGACAACCCCTTCCCCATCATCACGCTGATCCAATCGATGAAGAAGTGGCAGAAATCATACTTCTACGTGCGGAACATCGCTCCACGGGGCGACTACGTCAACCTGCCGGCTTACGTAGCCGGCCCGCCGGCGGGGAGGCTGCCCCAGTGGTCCTTCCGGGCGGTGACGCTGTTGCAGGGAGGAAACGCCGCCATCGCCCGCCTGCGGGTGATGGCCCAGACGGAGGGCCTGACGGGGCCCGACCTCCTGGCCGCGTTCGTCACACGCCGGGTCCTCCCGCTCCAGAGCCGGCCTCATCTGATCTGTCAGATGAGTGGCCAGCTCGATCCAAGCCGGATGTGTACCAAGGAGATGCCGCAGGCCGACGCTGCCGACATGGTGAACTACCTCGCCAACTGCCAGCTTCCCGACGACTGGCAATTCGGCAAGGAGCCATACAGCCGCGCCAATCCTCCACCTACGGTACACTCCCCTTCTCTTTTTCTCTTTGTTGCCGAGTTCCTCCGGCCCGATTCTAACTCAGTCGGCTCGCTCTTTCGACAGAATCCTCTGCTTCGGCCGGCCAGCGGGACGGACGTGGAGCGCCGCTTCGCCCCCGACCGGACCGAGCTCGACCAGGAGGACCCCGATCTGGGGGCGGTCCATATGGAGGAAGCCGCCGAGCCGGCTGGTGGCCAAGCCGGCGGCGAAGCAGGCGGCGCCGGGTACTCCGCGACCTTCGACGATTGGCCGGACAAGGACGAAGCCGAAGTCGTCCCGCCCCGCCAGCCAGCCTCCGGACGCGGCGCGGGCTCCTCCGGCGCGCAGCCTGCTCGGGGTAGAGGCCAGAAACGTCGCGCCACCCAGGGCATGTTCGGTAGCCGGACGAAGAAGCCGAGGGGTGGGGCGGCAGCCACCAGGCGGGAAGAAGCGGCCGCGAAGGCGGCTCGCTTCCGCAAGGTGGTGAAGCAGCCGCAGGCTGTGTCAGCGTAAGCTTTCTTTCGTTATGTGTATTCTCCTTCTTTCTTTTCTTGGATGGTTTTCTGAACCTTTGTCTTCTTTTCTTTGATCAGAGCTCCACTATCACTCGAGCGGGCGGCTGCCGGCTCCGTTGTCGAGTCGCCAGGGGGCTCTGGGAGCACCACCCGCCGCGTAGATCCCCGCGCCGCCCTCCTGGAGGCGACGGAAAGGAACGCGCGGGACGTGCGGGAGGAGCAGGAAGCGCGGGAGGCGGAGGCACGGAGGGCAGCCGCCGCCCAGGCAGCTCGGGAGGAGGAGGCGGCGAAGGCGCTCGCCGAGGCCGCAGCCAAGGCCCAGGCAGAGGCCGAGGCCGAAGCGGCGGCAGGGGAGGCCTTGATGGACACCCCCCTGCGCGCCATGGCGCCCGGGGACGCGGATCCCTCGCCAGGGGGAGCCAGCGGTTCCCAGCCGGGTCTGGGCGGGAGCGGCGACGACGTCATCTTCGTGAGGGAGGCGCTGGGGCCGACTCCTCCGACCAGGGCGGCCCAAGGCGGTCAGACCGAGCCTGCGCCCGCACAGTCGGCGGAAGGCGAGCCGGCCGCGGGAGCTGCGGTGGCGGTCCGGGTTCCGCCAAGCCGGCGCGCAGGGAAGGCCGCGTCGGAGCCACGGCCGGCCGTGGGCTCCAGCTCGTCGGCCCGAGACGCGGAGGCGGCCAGCGCTACCTCCGGGTGGACGCCAGGCGGAGGGACAGCCGTGGTGAACATCACTGCGCAAGACGTCCGGACCCGGCTCCAGGGCCAAGCCGCGGCGCGGAGGCAGTTCACCGACGAATTCCTCGCCACGCGGGCTGCCATCCGGGTTAGTATTCTCATCTTCTTCTTGATTTCTCTCGTGGGGGCGTGTCAGCGCACCCACTGGGTGTAGTCCCCGAGATTCGGGCCGACTGCTGAGCAGTCGGCTCGGATCTTCCTTGATGATTTCTCATCGTTGCTTTCGTTCTCACGTCGATCTTCTGTCCATCTTGCAGGACTATCACAACCTCCGAGCGGCCGCCTTCAACTCCCAGGCTCAGGAGCTGACGCAGAAGACCGCCGATCTCACTGAAAGCCGAGGTATGTAACTTGATCTTTATCTCATGTGGGGGCGCGTCAGTGCACCCACTGGGTGTAGTCCCCGAGATTCGGGCCGACTGCTGAGCAGTCAGCTCGGATCTTCCTTGATGATTTCTCATCGTTCTTCTTGTTCTTCTATCTCTGCAGCGGCCAACGCCAGTCTGAGGGCACAGCTGGGGGAGTCCCAGACTGCTCTTCGTGCCAGGGACGCGGAGGTCGCCGCCTTGGTGCAGGAGCGCGACCGCCTGGTCAAGAAGCTGGCCGACCAGGCGGAAAGCCACAAGGCGGCGCTGAAGGCGGCGCAGGACCGCGAAGCCGCCCTCCAGGCTGAGTTCGAGACGGAGGCGGCCGCTTGGGACGAAGCCAGGCAGACTCTGGTCTCCGGCTATGGCCAGATTGAGGATTTGGTTGACGGTAAGTCGTCTACCCCTTCGTCCTTTCTTGCCATCTGTCATTTTGACTTGTTTTTCTGACTTGGGGTTCTTCTTTTCTTTTCTGCGCAGAGTACTTCCCCGGCTATTCCACTGCCGCCAACCAGGCCATCGAAGCTCGTCGCCAGGCGAAGAGGCAAGCCGGCTTTGAGATTTCGCCAACTGCCGGCCGCTCGCTGGCGGAGCAGCTCCTGGCGATCCAGGCTCGTATCCAGCCGGCTCACAGGCTGCTCCGCCGGCTTCAGCGTGCCGGGTCGCAGGTCCTGGCCGCCCTCTGGCCCGGCCAAGAGATCCCGCGCACTCCCAGTCGGACCGCCGACTGGCTAGAGGTGGCCGTCGGGCGCTTCGAGGCTTGGAAGGCGTCAGCGGCTCGCTCCGGCGCCGGGCGGGCGCTGGAGTTCGTCAAGGCCTGGTACCCAGGCCTGAATCTGGACCAGCTGGCCACCTGGCGGCAGCAAGCCGACACGGAGCTGGAGCCGGCGCGGCCGGCCATCATTCGACGGGCTTCGGCAATCGCCGACTACACCGACACCAATGTCTTCGCCCCCGAGGTGGACGACAATGGAGTCGCCCAGCCGAAAGATTGGTTCGGGCTGGACCCGGCGTACGGCGAGGACTCGGCGGAGGAGATCGCCTCCAGCGACGAGGGCGAAGAGGAGGAGGAGGAGGGTGAAGACGTCGAGCCGGCTGGTGGAGCTGCCGGCCAGCCTGACCGCGCCTCCAGCACTACGCTGCGCGCGAGTGCGTCTCCTGTTGCGGGAGGCGGTCAAGCCGGGACCAGCTAGGCGGCCACTCCTTCAGCCGGCGAGCTGCCTTCACCGACCAACTCGGCCTTCGCGCCTTTGTCTTCTTTCTTTTGTTTCCTGTCTTGTTACTTTTGAACAATGTTTTTGGTTAAGTCTGCGCAGTTCCACCCAGTGGGTGTATTGAAATTCAAGTCTGTTGCCGCCTATCGGGGGCTTTTATGTATATAAGTTATGCAATCGGTCTTTCCTTGTACTTTCGCTTTTTGTCCTTCTGCTTTTTTCCTTTGCCACCCTCCCTTGGTTGCCGCCTCCCTAGTCAAACAGTTGCTCTGCAATCTGTAGCCGGGGAGTGCCTGGCCGATTGGGGAGGGGGAAGTACTTTTTAGCTCGGTCGGACTTAAGCTAAGTTTTCAGGAAGCCGGCCAGCCGGCTGCTGTTACAGCCGGCAGGCATATATGGAGGCCGTCTTTTTGCTATATAGGTTAGTTGTTCCTTAGCCGTTTTCCCGTGGGCGTCCTTTCTGTCTTCTCTCTTGCTAGTCGGACAGTCAGTTCTTTGAGCTGCGACTTTCAACAAGAGAGGACTGGGGAGCCGGCGCACTACTTTGCTGACTTCGGGAAGAACTTATAATATAGCTTAAGGCGGCCAGTCCCCGGGCCGACTAGTCGGACCCGGTGCCGGACAAGAATTCAAAATGTAATAAGACATTCATGGATATGACACTCGTCATCCATAGATAAATAAAAGGCAGTCCCCGAGTACTGTTCGG
This sequence comes from Aegilops tauschii subsp. strangulata, assembly GCF_002575655.3. Classification (NCBI taxonomy): domain Eukaryota; kingdom Viridiplantae; phylum Streptophyta; class Magnoliopsida; order Poales; family Poaceae; genus Aegilops; species Aegilops tauschii. Next base: position 155,004,249 of record NC_053036.3, read on the forward strand.
GGGGCCTGTTGGTTTGTAACTTAATACAAAAGGGGTAGCATGATACATACTGCTTTTCAGCTGTAAAATTGTCTTAGGAGGTTTGCGTTCCATGGTCGCTCCGACTCCTTGCCGGAGTCGTCTCTCTTGCGTGCTCTTGGCTTTTGCGCGTCGATCAAGTAGTAGGAGTTGTTGCCGAGTGCCTTGCTGACGACGAAGGGGCCTTCCCAAGGGGCCGAGAGCTTGTGCTGGCCGGCTGTTCGCTGGATCAGCCGGAGCACAAGGTCGCCCTCTTGGAAGGATCTTGGCTTGACCTTGCGGTTGTAGTAGCGGCGCAGGCCTTGCTGGTAGATGGCGGACCGGCTGAGGGCTAGCAGCCGGCCTTCTTCCAGTAGGTCGACGCCGTCTTCTCTTGCTTCTTTGGCTTCCTCCTCCGTGTACATGGTGATCCGAGGCGAGTCGAACTCGATGTCTGTTGGGATGACAGCCTCGGCACCGTACACGAGGAAGAATGGAGTGAAGCCGGTTGACTTGTTGGGTGTAGTGCGCAGACTCCAGAGGACAGCCGGCAGCTCTTCGAGCCAGCAGCCGGCCGATCGCTCCAGTGGTACAACCAGTCGGGGTTTGATGCCGGAGAGGATAAGTCCATTTGCTCGCTCGACCTGGCCGTTTGACTGCGGGTGGGCAACGGACGCTAAGTCCAGTCGGATGCCCTGTGTCGCGCAGAAACGTGCCAGCGCGCCTTTGGCGAAGTTTGTGCCGTTGTCGGTGATGATGCTGTGCGGCACGCCGTACCGAGTGGTGATGTCGGTGATGAATGTCACGGCAGTCGGCCCGTTCAGCTTCTTAATCGGCTTTGCTTCGATCCACTTTGTGAACTTGTCCACAGCAACGAGTAGATGTGTCAAGCCACCGCGGGCCGTCTTGAAAGGGCCCACCATGTCCAGTCCCCAGACGGCGAAAGGCCAGGTGAGGGGAATGGTCTTGAGGGCAGAAGCCGGTAGGTGTTGTTTGGAACTGAAGACTTGACATCCTCTGCAGGTCTTGACTATTTCTTTAGCATCCTCCAAGGCAGTCGGCCAGAAGAAACCATGGCGAAAAGCCTTGGCCACGAGGGATCTTGAGGCGGCGTGGTGGCCGCATTCGCCTTGGTGGATGTCTTTGAGGATTGCCACTCCTTTTTCTGGCTCGACGCAACGCTGGAAGACTCCAGTGACGCTGCGCTTCACAAGCTCCCTGTTGATTATTGTGTATGCTGCGGCTCGTCGTTGCACTAGTCTTGCTGTGATCTCATCAGTCGGCAGCTCTCTGCTGACTAGGAACTTGAGGATGGGCTGGGCCCATGAGGGAGCTGTGACTTCTTCTGCTGTTAATGTAGCCACCATGACTCGGGTGGGTGGGTTGGGTGTTGCGTTGGGGTCGACCACCACTTCTTGCGTCGTTGCAGTCCCCGGGCCGACTGCTGCAGTCCCCGGGCCGGGCTCTGAGGTCCCTGGGCCGGGTGCGACTACGTCAGTTCCCGGGGCAGTCGTCGAAGTCCCCGTGCCGCCTGCGGGATTTCTTGAGCCGGATCCGGCTGTTTCTGGCGCAGGCGGTACGAAGATGGAATCCGACTCTGGAGACGGCTTGATGGACGGCTTGAGGAGGCGCTGGAGGGAGACACCAGTCGGTATGGCTTGTCGGGTGGAGCCGATCCGTGCTAGGGCATCTGCTTGGTCGTTGTCGGCCCTTGGCACATGAAGGAACTCGCACCCTTCGAAGTGTCCGCTCATCTGCTGGACGAGGAAGCGGTAGCTCGCCATGTTCGCGTCCTTGGCGTCCCAATCGCCAGATGATTGCTGGACCACTAAGTCGGAGTCGCCGTAGCACAGGATCCGGCGTATGCCGAGCTCTTTGGCTAGCCGGAGCCCATGTACGAGCGCCTCGTACTCGGCCACGTTCTTGGAGGCGGCGAAGTGGATCTGCAGCGTGTACTTGAGCTTGTCGCCTTTGGGAGAGGTGAGGACGATGCCGGCTCCCAAGCCGGTGCGCATCTTGGACCCGTCAAAGTGCATCCGCCAATGGGTAGAGTCGGGAGCCGGCGGTAAGTACTGGGTCTCGGCCCAGTCGACGAGGAAGTCGGCCAATGCTTGCGACTTGATGGCGGTGCGGGGTTGATAGAAGATCGTGTAGGGCGCCAAGGCAATGGCCCATTTGGCCACCCGGCCGGATGCATCCCGGCTGCCTATGATCTCGGCGAGCGGGGCAGTGCACACGACCGTGATGGGGTGCTCTTGGAAGTAGGGCTTCAATTTCTTGGCAGCGAAGTACACCCCATAGCACATCTTCTGGTAGTGCGGGTAGTTTTGCTTTGAGCTGGACAGTACTTCGCTGAGATAGTAGACCGGCCTCTGGACCAGCTGGGCTCGGCCTTCCTCCGGGCGCTGGACCACAACAACAGTGCTGACGACTCGGCTTGTCGCGGCGATGTAGAGGAGCATGGGCTCCTTCTCAGTCGGCGCAGCCAGGACAGGCGGAGTGGTCAGCATTTTCTTCAACTCATGGAAGGCTTGGTCGGCTTGATCATTCCACTCAAAGTGAGTGGACTTCTTCATGAGTCGGTACAGGGGGAGGGCCTTCTCTCCTAGTCGGCTGATAAAACGGTTCAGGGAGGCTAAGCAGCCAGTGAACTTCTGCACATCTCGCAGCTTGGTGGGTATCTCCATCCTTTCGATGGCCTTGATCTTGACAGGGTTGCACTCAATGCCGCGTTCGGAGACCAGGAAGCCTAGCAGCTGGCCGGCTGGTACTCTGAACACGCACTTCTCGGGGTTGAGCTTGATCTGGAATCGGCGCAAGTTGGCGAATGTTTCCTTCAGGTCTTCCAGGAAGGTACCGTGCTTCTCTGTCTTCCCCACAATGTCGTCTACGTAGACGTGGGCATTTCTGCCGAGTTGTTTCAAGAGACATTTCTGCATGCAACGCTGAAAAGTGGCACCGGCGTTTCTCAAGCCGAATGTCATTGTCAGGTAGCAGAAAGCTCCAAAGGGTGTGATGAAGGCAGTCTTCAGGCGGTCAGCTGGGTCCAACTTGATCTGATGATACCCTGAGTATGCATCCAAAAAACACAACAGCTCGCATCCGGCTGTAGAGTCTATCACTTGGTCAATCCGTGGCAAAGCAAACGGATCCTTTGGGCAGGCCTTGTTCAGACTTGTGTAGTCTATACACATGCGCCACTTGTTATTGTTCATCAAAACCAGAACTTGATTGGCAAGCCATTCTGGAAAGAACACTTCCATGATGAAGCCGGCTGCAAGGAGCCGGGCTATCTCTTCTCCCACGATTCTTCGCTTCTCTTCTGATAGTCGGCGGAGGGGTTGCTTGACCGGCTTCGCATCAGCTCGGACATGTAATTTGTGCTCGGCGAAATCCTTCGGGACACCCGGCATGTCCTTTGGGGACCATGCAAAGATGTCTCGATTCTCACGGAGGAAGTCGGCGAGCTCGCCTTCCTATTTACTGTCCAAGTTCGCCCCAATCACGGCGAACCTCTCCGGGTGCTCCGGGTCTAGAGGTATCTTCTTCGTCTCTTTGGCAGGCTGGAAGGAGCCCTGCGCATCACAGTCCTTGGGGTTGGGGGACAAGGTCGGCTGCTTGCCGGCCATGGCCACAACCCGTTCCAGCATCTTCTTCTCTTCCGCCACCACGAGGGACTCGGCCAACCGGCTGCTGGCCATGGCACACTCGATGGACTTCTTGTAGTCGCCGGCTACCGTGATGATCCCCTTCGAGCTCGGCATCTTCATCTTCAGATAGGTATAATGGGGCACAGCCATGAACTTGGCCAAAGCAGGTCGGCCAAGTAGCGCATGATAGGGGCTCTCCAGGTCCACCACCTCGAACCATATTGCTTCCCGGCGGAAGTGATCTTTGTCTCCGAAGAGAACATCCATTTTGATCTTGCCGATTGGAGAGCAAGATAGGCCGGGTACGATACCGTGGAAGACAGTGCGGCTCGGCATGAGCTGCTTTGCTTTGATGTTCAGCTTGTCCATGGTGTCGCGGTACAGTATGTTGATACTGCTTCCGCCGTCTATCAGGACGCGGGAAAATCTGGCAGCTCGCCTCTCCGTCGCAAGGGTGATGTCCAAGACCATAGCATAGGAGCCAGGCGAAGGCATCACCTCTGGGTGGTCGGCCTGGCTCCAGCTGATGGGCTTTTCCGACCAATGCATGAACTCGGCGGTGTTAGAGGCGACTGCGTTTACTTCTTGGTGTTGCCGGCGTCGGTTGCGCTTGTCGTCGACTTGACTCGTGAAGACGACGTAGGCGTCATGCGCTTCGGGGAACTCGTCTTGGATGGCGCCGACTGCCGGCCGGGCCGCCGGCTGCTGGGGAGCTGGAGGCGGCGGGCAGGGAGGCGGAGGCGGCACTATCCCTTCGCCCTTGGTGATGCGGGTGAGCCAGTGGCATTTCCGTGTTGTATGGTTGGACGGCTTCGCGCCGCTGTGGAACTTGCAGGGGGCATCGAGTGCTTGTTCGTAGGAGAAGGACGGCTGCCAGGGCGGCCGGCCTCCCTTCTTCTTGGGAGCGGGCCGCGCCTCGGGCTGCTCGTCTTCAACTGTGGCCACCTGCCGACTGGAGGAAGTCGGCAGGGGGCCCTTACGCTTGTGGTCGTTCTGGTAAGGGCGCCGGTTGGGGTCACCAGCCGGCTGCTTGGGAGCCGGAGCGACTACCTTCCCCGAGGCGTCCACTCGGAGCTCGGTCTTCATGGAGGAGTCGGCAGTGGCGTACTTGTCGGCGGTGATCAGCAACTCATCGAGGGTAGCCGGCTCGTCGCAGAGGAGCCGGTGCTTGAGGAGGGTGCCTTCTCGGCACCCGGCAGTGAAGCACTCGATGGCCTGGACCTCGTGCACTCCCTCGCAGGAGTTGCGGAGCTCGGCCCATCGCGTGAGGTAGTCGCGGGTCGACTCGTTGGGCCCTTGGACACAGAGGGAGAGCTGGCGAGGCTTGGGAGGCCGCTTGTAGGTGCTGGTGAAGTTGCGGACGAAAGCTTCGGTGAAGTCCAGCCAACTGTTGATGCTGTAGGGCTTGAGGCTGTTGAGCCATGTGCGCGCCGTGCCCTGCAGCATCAGGGGGACGTACTTCACGGCAACGCGCCGGTTGCCGTTGGCGATGCTGACGGCTGTGGAGTAGTCGATGAGCCAATCCTCCGGCTTCACCGAGCCGTTGTACTTGGGCGTGTCTCTGGGAGCGAGAACCCTTTGGGGAAGGGCTCGTTGCGGATGCGGGGGCCAAAGCATGGCGGGCCGACATCGTCTTCTTCTAACGCCAGGGACCGAGCAAGGCGGTCGATCCTGTGGCGGGCGTCACTCTCGCCGACTCCTTCTCGGCGGCCGAGTCGGTCGCCAAGAGTCGGATGGGTGATGGGCGGCGGAGTGAGGCGTCTTTCTCTTCGAAGCGGGGGAGGAGGCAGGTTTCCCTGATGTTCAACCGCCCGAGGGCGGCCTTCCGCGTCGCGCTCGATAGTGATGCGGGTCCGGCTACGGCTGGCAGCCGGCTCCTTGTCTTTCTTCTGGTGCGTGCCGCTCGCAGTCGGCGAGCGGGACGTCGCGGCGTGCTCCCGGCGCGGGGGATGGCTATCAGCTCGGGCGCCGGCTTCGTGCCGTTCTACAGCCGCGTCGATCAGCTGCTGGATCCGTCTTGTCATGTAGGGGAGCTCATCGGCTCCCAGCCCATTGAGCTCCTCTGCTGCCGCCTGAGCGGCTCGCAGATTCTCGAGCGGGGTGGCGTAGACGGGGCGATCTGCGCCCAGCATGCTGGCAACGGCTGCGCCGCGCTTCTGGACGATGCCGGCTCGGCTCGGGCCGCTCGGAGGCGGCGTCCCGAAGGCGGCGCAGTCGACTTCGCGTTGGTGGGCCTCGGCGAGGCGTCTCATCGAGGCTATCTTCTTGCTCTCCGTGATGAGGGCAAGACGGCGTGCCTCTAGGGTCTCGGCGTCGGCGTCGGCCGGGAGGGGGATGGAGAGGTCGTGCATCGCTGCTTGCTGAGCGTCGCGGGCGCTCCCGCCCGAGTTGGAGACGTGGCTGATGACTAGCACTTCGGTGACAGCGCTGCTGCCGCTGTCAGCTCGAGGGAGTGGGTCGTCGAAGACCACCACGTCGGAGGGGTAGGCGTCGAGTGACGCGGTGTCGGAGTCGATGAGCATCGGGTCGGTGGAGCCGACAGACTCCATGTCTGCAGCAGGCTCGCTGGAGACGTGAAGTTGGTCGAGGAGGCTGACGAGGCGGCTCTCGGGGTAGTCGGTGCCTGCGTCGGACGCAGGCTCGTCGGAGATGCGAGTCTCGCCGAGCAGATCGGCGAGGCGGCTCGCTGCGCAGGCGTCGTCGACGCCTTGCAGCGCGTCGGGGCAAGCGCCATTGGGCGCAGCAGGATGGCTGCGCTCGCGGGGAAGGAAGAGATTTCCCGTCCAGAACAGGTCTCCGGACGACGGTGCACCTGGCCCCACGGTGGGCGCCAAATGTCGGGTGGTTGGTGCGACATATGCCAATGGATGGCTTATCATTGTGGGAGCCAATAAAACGTCGCCGGTGCCTGGAAACGGGATGAGGCAAAGACATGCACGCCGGCGAATCTTACCCAGGTTCGGGGCTCTCCGAGGAGATAACTCCCCTAGTCCTGCTCTGCGGGGTCTCCGCATGATCACTAGCTCGATAAAGAGTAGCTACAATCGCTCCTAGAGCTGTTGGGATCAAGGGAGAAGAAGAACAAGGCTAGCTCTTGCTTCTCTCTATCTATGGTGTGTGTGTGTGTGCTATGCTTGGAAGCTAAGCATGCAGAGGTGCCAACTATGCTTGGGTCGAACTATGCTCAGGGGCCAACCCTTTGCATGGGTGCTCCGGGGGGTTTATATAGGCCTACCCCCCGGGGGTACAATGGTAATCCGACTGGGAACTGGCCCCAGCCATCAGTGTCTGCGCTCGCCGGCTTCTCCGCCGGCTGTTGGGTCCCGCCGGCTGGTGGGTCCCGCCGGCTGCCGGCTACTCGGTCGACAGGCCGGCCCCACCGCCCAGGGCTTTGTCGGCGGCCGCTTACTGTAGCCGCGCCTATGATGATGAGGGCTTTGTCGAGGTGAGCATGGCTACAGTGGGCCGCCTCGGGGGCTATCACTGTAGCCTCACCTCGTCTTGTCTCCTTAATGGGGCTCCTGCTTCGAGGAAGGGAGTAGCCGGCTTCCGGAGGCCGGCTATGCTCCCGGCCGACTAGGGAAAGCCGGGCCGCCTTCACGCCTCTCTCTGGCTGAAGGGGCCCGCCGTCCTTGGGCCGTACAGGAGGGGATCGTGGATGACATCGTAGCTGGCGTGGCTACAGTGCCGGGCCGCACGGGAGACATCCCTCTCATACGGCCTCCTGTAGCCATGCCCGCCTCGGGCTTTGGGGGTCGTGGGCCGCACTGTGGCCATGCCCCGTCAGGTCATCGTTATGTTGGAGTGGTTGTGGTCTTGGCCGGCTTCTAGGAGTCGGCGTCCTTCTTGGCCGGCTTCTTGGAGTCGGTGAGGCTGGGTCGCCTTCCGGGAGTCGGCTTTAGTGGTAGCCGGCCGGGGAAGGCGGCCCAAATGCTTGGAGTGCTTGAAGGCCCAAAGGCCTGATAAATTTTCTGAAGAGCCAGGGGTAGCCGGTTTGGCTACCCGTGGCCACTTACTCCGACAATCGCCGAACGGGCTGCCGCCATGTCACGCTCCTCATCTAACAGGTCAAGAGCTTCCTGCCGTGCTTTCTCGTTATCCGCTTCAACATATGCCGCTACACGAGGCGAGTCATGACGGATGTCACTAGGAAGAACCGCTTCCGCTCCATAAACCATGAAGAACGGCGTGTAGCCTATCGATCTGTTGGGTGTGGTATTGATGCTCCATAACACTGAAGGTAACTCCTCAACCCAACAACCCCGCGTTCGTTGCAAAGGAACCATAAGCCGGGGTTTGATGCCTCTCAAGATCTCTTGATTGGCCCTCTCCGCTTGACCATTGGACTGGGGGTGAGCCACTGATGACACGTCAAGCCGGATGTGCTCACGTTGACAGAACTCCTTCATGGCACCCTTTGACAGATTGGTACCATTGTCTGTTATAATGCTGTGTGGAAAGCCAAACCGGAAAATCACCTTTTTGATGAATTGAACCGCCGTGGCCGCGTCACACTTACTAACTTGCTCTGCCTCTACCCATTTTGTGAACTTATCAACCGCCACAAAAAGGTGGGTCTTCTTGTCCTTGGACCTCTTGAAAGGCCCAACCATATCCAGCCCCCAAGTTGCAAATGGCCAGGTGATTGGAATCATCCTCAATTCTTGAGCTAGTACATGGGCACGCCATGAGAATTTCTGACAGCCATCACATCTTTTAACCAAGTCGTCGGCATCAGCATGAGCTGTCAACCAATAGAAACCGTGACGAAACGCCTTGGCCACCAAAGATTTTGAACCGGCGTGGTGCCCACAATCTCCTTCGTGGATCTCACGCAAAATTTCACGGCCTTCCTCAGGAGATACACAACATTGAAACGCCCCTGTCACACTGCAATGATGTAACTCTCCATTGATAATAGTCATGGACTTGGACCGCCGGGTTATCTGTCTGGCCAAAGTTTCATCCTCTGGTAACTCGTCCCGGTTTATATACGCCAGATACGGAACCGTCCAATCCGGGATAACATGTAGAGCTGCCACCAACTGAGCCTCCGGATCAGGAACAGCCAAATCCTCTTCACCAGGGAGCTTGACGGATGGATTATGCAAAATATCCAGAAAGACATTAGGTGGAACCAGTTTACGTTGGGAACCCAGGCGGCTTAAAGCGTCTGCTGCTTCATTCTTCCGCCGGTCCACATGATCCACCTTATAACCTTTGAAGAGACCTGCAACAATATCCACCTCACGACGATATGCTGCCATTAGTGGGTCCTTGGAATCCCAAGTGCCGGACACTTGTTGAGCCACCAGATCCAAGTCACCGAAGCACTTAACTCAGCTGAGATTCATCTCCTTAGCCATCCGAAGACCATGGAGTAAGGCCTCATATTCAGCTGCATTATTAGTGCAAGGGAACATTAAACGGAGAACATAACAAAACTTATCACCTCATGGGGAAGTTAACACGACTCCAGCCCCCGAGCCCTCCAATTGCCTGGACCCATCAAAATGAATAGTCCAAAAAGTGTGATCCGGCTTCTCTTCTGGCGCTTGTAATTCTGTCCAATCATTGATGAAATCCACAAGTTCCTGAGATTTGATCGCCGTTCGGGGTATGTATTTCAACCCGTGAGGCCCGAGCTCGATAGCCCACTTAGCAAGTCGACCAGTTGCCTCCCTATTCTGGATTATATCCCCCAAAGGAGCAGAGCTGACCACCGTGATGGGATGACCTTGGAAATACTGCTTAAGCTTCCGGCTTGCCATGAAAAACCCATACACCAATTTTTGCCAATGCGGGTACCTCTGCTTGGATTCAATGAGTACCTCACTAATATAGTAAACCGGCCGCTGAACCGGATATTCCTTTCCTGCCTCCTTGCACTCCACCACAATAGCCACACTAACAGCCCGAGCGTTAGCTGCCACATATAGCAGCAATGGCTCTTTGTCAATTGGAGCCGCGAGAACCAGCGGATTAGCTAGCTGCCGCTTTAAGTCCTCAAATGCTTCATTAGCGGCGTCACTCCAGACGAAGTTATCCGTTTTCTTCAGCATCTGATACAAAGGGATGGCCTTCTCGCCGAGGCGACTGACAAAACGGCTCAACGCGGCAATCCGGCCTGCCAGGCGTTGAACATCATTGCTACACTTTGGTTTAGCCAAGGAGGTGATGGCTTTGATTTTTTCCGGATTAGCTTCAATGCCCCTGTTAGACACCAAAAAACCCAAGAGCTTGCCTGCAGGTACACCAAAGACGCACTTGGCCGGATTAAGCATCATTTTATAAACCCGCAGGTTATCAAAGGTTTCCTTCAAGTCATCATCAATGTCTCCTTTTTCCTTGATTTCACCACAATATCATCCACATAGGAGTGAACATTGCGGCCGATCTGTTTATGAAGACAATTCTTCACACACCGTTGATAAGTTGCCTGTGCACTCTTGAGCCCAAAGGGCATGGACACATAGCAGAAGGCTCCAAAGGGAGTTATGAAGGCCGTCTTCTCCTGGTCCTTAACTGCCATTTTGATCTGATGATAACCAGAGTATGCATCCAAAAAACTTAACCGCTCACAACCCGCCGTAGCATCAATAATCTGATCAATACGGGGGAGGGAAAAAGGATCTGCTAGACAAGCTTTGTTGAGATCTGTGTAATCCACACACATATGCCAAGTGCCATTCTTCTTGAGGACCAGCACCGGATTAGCCAACCACTCAGGATGGAATACTTCAACGATAAATCCAGCCGCCAAGAGCCTGGCTACTGCTTCTCCAATAGCTTTGCGTCTTTCTTCATTGAACCGGCGGAGAAACTGCTTGACCGGTTTATACTTAGGATCAACATTGAGAGTGTGCTCAGCGAGTTCTCTCGGTACACCAGGCATGTCAGAAGGCTTCCATGCAAAGATGTCCCGATTCTCACGGATGTACTCGATGAGCGCGCTTTCCTATTTCGGATCCAAGTTAGCGCTGATGCTAAACAGCTTGGACGAATTGCCAGGCATGAAGTCAACAAGTTTAGTCTCATCAGCCGATTTAAACTTTAGAGCCGGATCATTCTCCATAGTTGGTTTCTTCAACAAAGTCATATCTGCCGGATCAACATTGTCTTTGTAAAACTTCAACTCCTCTGTTGCACAAACCGACTCAGCATAAGCCACATCACCTTCCTCACACTCTAGAGCAATCTTGCGGCTTCCATGCACGGTTATAGTTCCCTTGTGACCCGACAACTTGAGCTGTAGATAGACATAACAAGGCCGTGCCATAAACTTAGCATAAGCTGGCCGTACAAATAGGGCATGATACGGGCTTCTGATTTTCACCACTTCAAAGGTCAAGGTTTCTGATCTCGAGTCATGCTCATCTCCAAAAGCGACCTCCAGAGCTATCTTACCAACAGGATATGCCGACTTACCAGGCACCACACCATGGAACACCGTATTGGACGGTTTAAGATTTTTATCTGTTATCCCCATGCGACGGAAAGTTTCATAATAAAGGATATTGATACTACTCCCTCCATCCATGAGTACCTTAGTGAACTTATAACCTCCCACCTGAGGTGCCACCACCAGAGCCAGATGACCCGGATTGTCAACCCAGGGTGGATGATCGTCCCTACTCCACACAATGGGCTGCTCGGACTAGCGCAAATAATGGGGCACCGCCGGTTCAACGGCATTTACCACCCTTTTATGAAGCTTCTGATCGCGCTTGTCCAAGCTAGTGGTGAAGACATGATACGGTCCGCTATTCAACTGCTTCGGGTTGCTCTGGTAACCCGACTGCTGCTGCCGCTGCTGCTGATTGCCCTGATGATTATAGCCACCTTGGTTACCTTGATTACTTTGATTGTTATGTCCACCCTTATTGCCATGGATCCCTGAACCGGAATTTCCTCCGCCTGAACCGCCTCCTGATCCATGATCATACCGAAAAGAGTCAGAATTTTGAAATCTTGCATGATGTAACAATCTTTCCAGAGGTGTGTGGATGGTTCCTCCTTCGTCCCATGCTTTGGACAGGGCTGGTTTAACAGATACAACAAACGGTCCGGGTTAGGATTTGGCATTCCATTGCGCCGGGGCCGTTTACCCTTACGCCGCTGGCCCTTGTCATGTGTATAGTGTTAGCCACAAAGTCTAAACTGTGGTCTGCTTTACGCTTGCCGCCGTTTCCATGACCCGCTGGGTTGTGGTGCTGCCCCTTGGCGTTGCCACTCTTCTTTCCCTTCCCTGTCTTATCATCATCAGACTCGGGATCCTTGGTACTATCAGAGTCGGCATACTTCACTAGTGCACCCATGAGGGTTCCCATGTCATTACAATGACGTTTAAGCCGTCCCAACTTCAACTATAATGGTTCAAACCGGCAATTGCCTTCCAATGTTAAAACTGCGGTGTCAGTGTTGATGCGGTCTGATGAATGCGAAATCTTCGAAACCCGGCGCACCCAATGGGTTGTTGACTCTCCTTCCTCCTGGACACAGGCAGCTAGGTCCACAATTGACATGGGCTGCTTGCATGTATCCTTGAAATTCTGAATAAACCGGGCTCTCAACTCGGCCCATGACCTGATAGAATTAGCCGGTAAGCTCTTTAGCCAAGTGCGGGCCGTTCCTTCTAGCATCATGGTGAAGTACTTCGCACATGCCGCATCATCCACGTCCAACGTCTCCATGGCCATCTCATAGCTTTCGACCCATGTTTCAGGGGATAAATCGGCGGTGTAATTCGGCACCTTGCGCGGGCCCTTGGAATCTTTGGGCAGGCGCACATTGCGCAACACCGGGACAAGATATGGCACTCCCAAGGAACTGGAGGTAACTCCTGGTTCCACCGATGTGGTTGGACGAACCGGAGTAAGCTGATGAGCCTCGTGCTGCGCCGCTAACTCGGCCTCTCTGCGTGCCCGAGCCCGGTCCACCACCTCCTGAGCATCACCGGCACCACCCGCCGGGTGATGGCCACGGGGCGGATCACGGTTCTGCGCATTGCTTGATACTGCCGGTTCATCCATATGCCTGCTGTAACTCCGGCTTGGACGGGGAGTGGAATGAACCCGATCGCGACTATATGAATAAGCCTCCTGTTGAATCAAGGCTGTCTGAAGAAGCTCCTTAACCTGACGCGTCTCGACCGCTGCTGGAGAATCGCCTTCGATCGGGATGGCCGCCAGCCATGAAGTGGCAGCGACAATGTTGTCCATTGGGTTAGAATAATGACCCGGTGGTGTGGGGACATGAGGTACCACAACGTTGTTCTGATGAGGCGGATCCACCAAACGTGGCTGAACCAGCGCCCCTGCTCCGGGTGCCTCTGCCCGGTTTACCACCGGCAGATTACTGGTTCCTGCTCCTGGGGTGTTAAAGAGATTTCTAGCCTCATAAACTGGCGGCAGGCGAGATCGGTGCCTCCTCTTCAGGACTTCGTTCGACGCACTCTGATCCAGCATAATCCGATAAGCTTGTGCATCCAAAGCGGCCCGCTCCGCGGCTATCCTGGTATCCTCAACTGCTAAGTCGGCTTTTGCATGGGTGATCTGATCTTTCACTTTCGTGATTTCCGCATTGTGTGTATCCTGATCCGCCGGGTTAACCTCCGCCATCAGCGTTGCCAACATGTCAAACAAATCAGATAAAACTTGAGACGGTGGTCGCACAGGCCTCCTGCCCCAGTCGCTGCCGCCGCTGCTGATCCGGAAATCAACGCCGCTGCGGTCGAAGAGTGGAGTGCTGGTTGTGTGCCGGCCATGAAGATCGCCACCCGGCTTAGCAGATCAGAGGGGTCCGGAATACTGTCGCCATCGGAACAGCCCCCAATCCTTCCATCTTGTAACTGATATAACGACTCGGTCTCTCCAGTCGATGACTCGTCGCCGGGATAAATGACGGTCTCACCACCAGATTCCGATCTATCCTCAGATTCCCCTCCATGGATAACTCCCACGAAGGCACGCTTCATGACAGGCTTGACCCGGGCAGATCTCGCACGCTGAGCCGTTTCGACGAGGTCGGTGCAGATGTCCGGCTCAGGGCCCGGTTCGCCGATCTTGCCAATGAAAATGTGTATGCTACCAAAGGGGACCCGGCACCCATACTCGATTCAGCCGGCCTCGGGGCCCCAGCCTGCATCATCGATGTAGAGCTTGCCACGATGACTCTTGGTCATCCGGCCCACAGCGTAACCCTTGAGTCCTTCGAAGTTGCCCTCCAAGAACTTGAAACCATCGTGTGATAGCCCCACGGTGGGCGCCAACTGTCATGGTTTTGTCACGGCAGATGTCCTAGAGAAAGGACTTAGTCGTGGAGCCATCGCTATGGGTTAGCTTGAAGGGGTTAAGGCGGACAAGGGATGCAAGATAGTTTTATACTAGTTCGGCCCTTTCGATGAAGGTAAAAGCCTACGTCTAGTTGTGATGGAATTGATGGGGTTTTGATGACCGGGGAGCGAAAACGCTTTGCCTGAGTCTCGAGTTGTTGTCTGTTGTCCCTGAACCGCCGCCGGGTCGTCCCCTTATATACATGGGTTGATGCCCGTCAGTTTACAGACTCCGAGGCCGGCTCATAATCGTGTCCGGCTCGGTCTCTGCTACGCATATCTTACGACACAAGTTTACATCTCAATACCGGTTTGTGTCTACATGCCTTAAACCGGCTTTGGGCCCTGAGCCTTCATGAAGCGTCACCGTTTGTCTTCATGGGCTTCAAATACAGATGAACTACTTATGAAGTTAACCCGGCCTCTCTTGGCCGGTTTACGCCTAGTGGTAATATCCCCAACAGAACCTATTATGTTTTCATGAATATATGTGAGTTCTTGATCCTATCTTGCAAGTCATTAGTCACCTACTATCTGTTATGATCTGGCAACCCCGAAGTGACAATAATCAGGACCACTCCCGGTGATGACCGTAGTTTGAGGAGTTCATGTGTCCACTAAGTGTTAATGCTTTGGTCCGGTACTCTATTAAAAGGAGGCCTTAATATCCCTTAGTTTCCAATAGGATCACGCTGCCACGGGAGGGTAGGACAAAAGATGTCATGCAAGTTCTTTTCGATAAGCACATATGACTATATTCGGAATACATGCCTACATTACACTGATGAACTGGAGCTAGTTCTGTGTCACCGTATGTTATAACTGTTACATGAGGAATCACATCCGACATAATTATCCATCACTAATCCAATGCCTACGAGCTTTTCACATATTGATCTTTGCTTAGTTACTTTTCCGTTGCCACTGTTACAATTACTACAAAACTGCTACTGTTACTTTTGCCACCGTTACCGTTACTTCCATACTACTTTGCTACTAAATACTTCGCTGCAGATATTATGTTTTCCGGCTGTGGTTGAATTGACAACTCAGCTGCTAATACTTGAGAATATTCTTTGGCTCCCCTTGTGTTGAATCAATAAATTTGGGTTGAATACTCTACCCTCGAAAACTGTTGCGATCCCCTATACCTGTGGGTTATCATGGTGTGAGGCCGCCGTCGCCGCAGAATAATAGGGGGTGTGGGTGAGTAGAGGAATGGCGTGGCCAGCGGTGGTAGCTGTAGGGGGCGGTGAGGCCTCCGCGACAGCACACCCGACCACGGGAGGCAGGACCACATGGTGGTTTGGACGGCTAGAGCAAGAAAATCAGAGGTTGAAGAAGCAGGACGACTGTTGGATGTTAACAATCCAACAGTCACTGGTGATAGAATCGTTTGTTGACTAAGTTGACAAATCCTCAGTACGCGTCAACTTAGTAGGGCCTCAAGTCAGCCTCCAAATCTGGTGGGCCCCAGCTGCCATGGGGAGCACTCGTTATTTTTCGGTTAATAAGGAGGCACTTTCTTCAGTGCCAAGATATAGCTGGTGGGTCCCAGCTGTCATTGGGAGTATTCATTCTTTTTGGCGTAATAAGGAGGTACTTGCTTGCATGTGGCCATGGACCATGTGGGTCCCAACTGTCAGCCTCTCCAGGTACATCCCTCTTTCGATGTTGTCATTTGTTGACAACGTTGACCACGCCGTGCCGAGAACACCAGCGGTGTGGACAACGGCGAGAAGCAAGAAGAGAATGACCCGGAGGCGGCGAAGCCACAACAGTGGGGGATGTGGGTGAGTAGAGGGATGGCCTGGACCGCGGTGGGAGTAGTAGGGGCGCTGAGGCCTGAGGGAGTCCTGGATTAAGGGGTCCTCGGGCGTCCGGCCTGTTGGACATGGGCCGGACTGATGGGCTATAAGATACAAGACAGAAGACTCTCTCACGTGTCCGGGTGGGACTCTCCTTGGCGTGGATGGCAAGCTTGGCATTCGGATATGAAGATTCCTTTCTCTATAACCGACTTTGTACAACCCTAGTCCCCTCCGGTGTCTATATAAACCGGAGGGTTTAGTCCGTAGAGGCAATCACAATCATACATGCTAGACTTCTAGGGTTTTAGCCATTACGATCTCGTGGTAGATCAACTCTTGTAATACTCATATTCATCAAGATCAATCAAGCAGGAAGTAGGGTATTACCTCCATAGAGAGGGCCCGAACCTGGGTAAACATCGTGTCCCCCGTCTCCTGTTACCATCGACCTGACACGCACAGTTCGGGACCCCCTACTCGAGATCCGCCGGTTTTGACACCAACATTGGTGCTTTCATTGAGAGTTCCGCTGCGTTGTCGTCAAGAGGTTCGATGGCTCCATCAATCATCTACAACAATGCCGCCCTGAGGGAAGTTTTCCTCCCCGGCCAGATCTTCGTGTTCGGCGGCTTCGCACTGCGGGCCAACTCGCTTGGCCATCCAGAGCAGATCAACAGCTATGCCCCAGGTCACCAGATAAGTTTTGGAAACCTGGACTATGTCGCTGGCGTCCGAGGAGACATGATCTTCCAAGGATTCGCGACCCCAACTTCCGCTCTGGCCTTAGATCCGGAGCGCGTTGCCGTGCCCGAAGACGGACTTCCTGAGTCCGCCGGACTATCGGTAGCCACTAAACCCAGTACGGGAGAGCCGGATGGAGTAGTGTCGCTGGCATCCATCATGAAGCCAGACCCTTCTCCGGACACTGGCTACGAACCCTCGGAGTCAGCACCGTGTGAGTTCGGCCGGGGAGTCTCCCTCCTGCCCTACTCCGCGGCCTCTCTTCTCTCCGGACAAACCTCGCCTTTAAGTGAGGCTCTGGACTTAGTGCGATCCCTTGTCATCACAGAGGAGCAACGTCTGAACTACGCCCAGCTCGGACTAGGGGCTGAGGGTAGGGAATTTTACGCCCCACCACCCACCACCCACTTCATAGCCACTGTCGAGGACTTAACCGACATGCTCGATTACGGCTCCAAAGACATCGACGGTATGGACGACGATGCCGGAGATGAGCAGGCCCGAAACCCGCCGTTTATCGGACGCTGGACGACCACCTCTTTGTATGACGTGTACATGGTGGATACACCCAAATAGAATAGCAGCGATGACAAGGAAGATCCAGTCGAGGATAAACCTCCTGAGATATAGCCAAAGCGCCGACGTCAGCGGCGCCGCTCTAAATCACGTCGTGGAAAAGACAACAATACCGGTACAGGAGATAACAACACTCCGGGTGATGCCGAAGACGGAGAAGACCCGGCCGAGTCAACTTCCGAACAGGACGATCGGGAAGATGGGCAAGTTAGCCCTGATGAACAGGCCATAAACAAAGACTCGGAGGACAGTAATTATCTCCCACTCTCCGAGGATGAGGTGAGCCTCGGTGACAAAGACTTCATCGTACCTGAGGAACCTCTCGAGCAGGAGCGCTTTAAGCGCCGGCTAATCGCCACTGTAAGGAGCCTGAAAAAGAAGCCGCAGCAGCTTCAAGCTGATCAAGATCTGCTCAATGACAGGTGGACTAATGTCCTGGCAGCCGAGGAATACGGCCTCGAGCGCCCAACCAAAAGTTACCCGAAGCGCAAATTGTTACCTCAATTCGATGATGAGGCGCTGGAGCCCGTACCATCAGCGCGTAATGCGGCTGACCGGCCACCACGTGGCCGGGACAAAGCGGCAACCCAAGCCGAATACCAACCCATAATACCCCGCCCTAAAGGCATGGACATAAGAGCTCGGGGATATACATTTGACCTGTGGCAGGACCTGAACAATAGAGCAGGTCAGACCAGATCGATCTACGGATCGCGGGGGCGTGCCCCGACGCGTGACGACGGCCATCTAGCCGGACGTGACAAACATAACCACGCCCATGCCGAAAACCACAGATGAACTCCATCTGAACTACGTCACAACTTGGCCCGATATAGAGGCGCCGCACACCCCCTTTGCTTTACTGATGAAGTAATGGAACATGAATTCCCAGAAGGGTTCAAACCCGTGAACATCAAATCATATGATGGGACAACAGACCCCGCCGTATGTATTGAGGACTTTCTTCTGCATATTCATATGGCCCGCGGTGATGATCTTCATGCCATCAAATACCTCCCGCTAAAACTCAAGGGACCAGCTCGGCACTGGTTGAACAGTCTGCCCGAAAACTCCATTGGCAGCTCGGAGGACTTGGAAGATGCCTTCCTCGACAACTTCCAAGGTACATATGTCCGACCTCCGGATGCCGACGACTTAAGTCACATAGTTCAACAGCCCGGAGAGTCAGCCAGGAAATTCTGGACTAGGTTCTTAACTAAAAAGAACCAGATCGTCGACTGTCCGGATGTCGAAGCCCTAGCGGCCTTTAAACATAGCATCCGCGACGAATGGCCCGCCCGACACCTCGGCCAAGAAAAGCCGAAGTCCATGGCAGCCCTCACGGCGCTTATGACCCGCTTTTGCGCGGGCGAAGATAGCTGGCTAGCCCGTAGCAATAACAATGCAAGCGAACCTGGCACTTCTGAAGCCAGAAATAGGAACGGCAAGCCCCGACGCAACACACACAAGCGTCGAAGCAACGGTGATAATACCGACGACACGACGGTCAACACCGGATTCAGTGGCTCCAAGTCCGGCCAGCGGAAGAAGCTGTTCAAAAGGAACAATCTGGGCTCATCCAGCTTGGACCGCATTCTCGATCGTCCATGTCAGATACATGGCACCCCTGATAAGCCAGCCAATCATACCAACAGAAGTTGTTGGGTCTTTAAGCAGGCCGGCAAGATAAACGCCGAAAACAAAGAGAAGGGGTCGCAAAGTGAGGACGATGACGAGGAGCCCCGTGCACCGAACATAGGGGGATAGAAGAAGTTTCCCCCTCAGGACAAAACGGTGAACTTGATATACGCTACCCATATTCCCAAGAGGGAGTGCAAGCGCGCTCAGGGACGTCTATGCGATAGATCTAGTCGCCCCAAAATTCAACCCATGGTCATCCTACCCGATCACTTACGATCGCAGGGACCACCCGACCAGTATCCGCCACGGCAGTTCAGCCGCACTAGTCCTTGACCCAATAATCGATGGATTCCACCTCACGCAAGTCCTCATGGACGGGGGCAGCAGCCTCAACCTGCTCTATCAGGATACAGTGTGCAAAATGGGCATTGATCCATCAAGGATCAAACCCACCAAAACTACCTTTAAAGGAGTCATTCCAGGTATAGAGGCCTGCTGTACATGCTCAATCACACTGGAAATTGTCTTCGGATCTCCGGACAACTTCAGAAGCGAAGAGTTGAACTTTGACATCGTCCGCTTCCGCAGTGGCTATCACGCACTACTCGGACGAACCACATTCGCTCGACTTAATGCGGTGCCACACTATGCTTATCTCAAGCTCAAGATGCCCGGACCACATGGTGTCATAACAGTCAATGGAAACACGGAGGGCTCCCTCCGTACCGAGGAGTACACCATGGCCCTAGCAGCGGAAGTACAGAGCGGCCTTTTAAGGCAGAATTTTAATTCAGTGGCCAAGCTCCCGGACAGTATCAAACGAGTCCGGACTACTCCGGAGCATGACAGTCCGGCTCGTCAGGAGTTAGAATAGCAATTTGGCCTCCATTTCAGTCTTGACCAAATGGCGGCATACGTACTGCGCGTACATAACTACGCACTCAAGATACCATGGGCAGAGACGGAGGCATAACCAGACTGTGGTCCATACGGCTTGACCTTCCCTGGACACTCATACTCTCACTTTTCTTTTTATCCTTTCCAGGTTTCTTTTTCACAGGCCCCTCGCGGTGGCCTGATCATCGGTCCTTTCGAAGCAAGGACACACCAAGGCGGCAAGAAGCACAGACGTGTGGGGGAATCTCTAGACGTTCTCTTCGACGATCATCCTACCTGTTTTCAGGACCCGCACGCAGCTCCCCCTTGATCCGGGCATGTCAAATAGCCCAATTGCTCATCGCATTATTTGTACAAATACGCTTGGACGTATTAACTAAATTATAATGAAAACTGTTTGCGGCCCA
This sequence comes from Aegilops tauschii subsp. strangulata, assembly GCF_002575655.3. Taxonomy (NCBI): domain Eukaryota; kingdom Viridiplantae; phylum Streptophyta; class Magnoliopsida; order Poales; family Poaceae; genus Aegilops; species Aegilops tauschii. Next base: position 155,024,302 of record NC_053036.3, read on the forward strand.
ACTTCTGTGGCACTAGCTTACTACTTCAGTTTATTTCACTATTCTTATTGATAGCACCCGTACACTCTGGTACGCTTTAATTCGCCAGAGGCTTCATTGCGCTCCATACTATGGCAACAAAGTCCGAACACTTTTACAGTACAGTTCGGCACCCTGAATTCAGCACTATATGCATTGGCTCCGAATCATGTCTTTGGTCAATAGTTGGGTTGCCCAGCTCCTGTGCTTACTACCTTACGTTCCGCTCTATCGGCTAGGGTAGTAAAGGGAGAACTACTGCAATTGTGTTTCTGGTTTATCCGAGCAAACACCTTAGTAGAGAAAGCCGAAAACTGACTGTCATGATGTGGCGAGAGCTGGTCAGCTATTCGGAGGTTCAAAATCTTTTGTGATTTTTTCCGCCTTGTGCGATGAATCGGCCTTCATCCGATCAGGTGTCTACAGCACCCTAGTCCGGATTAAAATACCAACCAGGGGCTGCGCCTATATTTTTATTTGTCAAACTCCTATGGCTAAGTGAGGGTGATAAAGCCGAATAGTCTGATTGCCTGGTTTGTTGTGCTAAACACGTCCTTCAAGGACCAAACTTTTGGATCAAGAGTGTTTAGATTCCATCCCGAACACCCCCGTACTACCTACGTGGGGGCAGAAGCCGACGACTGGCCAACTTTCAGATTTCACAAAACGGCCGCACAGGAGATAAAATTTTAAATAATAACAAATAATAACAAGCATTATATTACATATCAGCCTTGTTTCACCAGACTGGATAGGATAACATGAATGTATTCATTAAAAAATAATGTCCTTAGCACATTGCTCCGCTACAATGCGGGAGCCCTCCAAGACATCATCAAAATACCGCTTGGGCGTGCGGTGCTCCTTGCCAGCGGGCGGTCCCTTGGTCGCGAACTTGACGGCGTTCATCTTCGCCCACTGCACCTTGACACGGGCGAAGGCCATCCACGCACCCTCGATGCAGACCGACCGCTTGATGACGTCAAGCCGGGGGTAGGCATTGACCAACCGCTTCACAAGCCCGATGTAGCTGCTGGGTATGGCTTCGCCAGGCCACAGCCGGATTATCAAATCCTTCATAGTCAGTCGGCCACCCTATGCAGTTCGACCAACTATTTTAGCTGGTCGCTAAAGGGCACCGGATGTTCTGGCGCAAGGTATTGCGACCAGAATAGCTTCTCCGTTGAGCTCCCCTCTTCGGCTCGGAAGAACTCTGTAGCGTCGGCAATACTGCGCGGTAAATCCACAAACGCTCCTTGAGAACTCCAAATCCGGGTTAGTAAGAGATACCTCTTCTTCACATATTTGCTTTGCATAATGAAGTCCTTACCCGCCGCGATCTTTCTGGCCTCTTGGAATTCTTGGAGGGCGCCCTGGGCTTCAACCCGGGCATCTTGTGCGCTTTGGCGAGCCTTGGCGTGTTCGGTCTCTTGATCCGCAATATTGCGCTCCAAGGACTCGCATTTTTTCACAGCGTCCTGGAGCTCCTGCTGGACCTCATCAACCCTAGCCTCATGTTTTTCATGAGCGGCTTGCTCCTTTGCCGCTTTCTTTTGGGCCTCGGCCAACGCCTTCTTGAGGGTCTCCACCTCGGTCGCCGCTCCTACAAATGTCATGGCACTCCGGTCAACACAAATCATTCACCCTTTCTGATATACAGGATGTCATTACATACCTTGCTTGTCCTCCAGTTGTTTTTTCACTGGGCCGAGCTCTTCCTCGGCCCGCCCCAAACTCTGCCTCAGTCCGGAGACTTCAGCAGCATGAGAGGTCGCAGCCAGCAACGATGCCTGCTCATTCACATAGACATGTATGGTTAATCTCCTGCGAAAATTGTTTGATCCTCTGTCCGGCTTTTCTTTACGAACACCGGACAGAGTCTCAGGGGCTACTGTTTATACTATGACTTTCTTTTTACATAATTGCGTCGCTTACCTCAAAGCCTTTCAGAAGGCTGGTGCAGGTGTCGGCGCCCTGGAAACGGGGGTCCCTAGACTTGCCTGCCTGCGGCTCACGGCGTGGCTCCTCGGGGGCGGCCTCACCAGGCTGGCTCGCGAGGGGCGGAGATATCAAGGCAAGGCGCACCTCGCGAGGTTCATGTGACGTATGCCATGACGACCAGGGCTAGGCGGGCGCCAGCGCGCGTAGTGTCCTCGTTTCCTCTTTGTGCTAAAGAGGCAAGCGCAGGCGAGTAGTCCCTAGGCATTAGGCAAAGGTTCCATATCGGTGCAACGAGACCAAGACCAGCATGACGGCAGGACGGAGGTCACCATGGAGCCCAGGACGACGTCACCACCAGAGCCTTTGGTAGGTGAAGACCACCTTTAGTCAGGATAACTTGTACTAGTTGTCTCCCTTCAAATTTGGCCGTTGTGGCATCCCTTCCCGCCTAATATTTGGGAAGAGGACCAGGGCCTCTATAAATAGGGCTAGCCACCATCATAGCAGGGGACGGATCATTCAGATCATCCTCTACCGCACAAGCTCACCAAGCACAAGAGCACCTCTCCTCAGGAGGTTGTTCTTCCCTTGTAACTATTCTTCTTCAGCTCGAGAGGCAATCCACCACACCACACTGGAGTAGGGTATTACACCACATCGGTGGCCCGAACCAGTATAAACCTTGTGTCTCTTGTTCTGTGAGTTCGATGCGCTGAGCTTTGAGATCGCGGTGAGGGCGTGAGCTAGGGGGAGGAGAGATCTTGGTGTGCACCCCAGTGTTCGAACCTCAAGAGATCTTTGTGTGCACCCCTTCCGCTGATCCACGTTCCACCGCTCCACCGCAACCATGTCAGATGTGCGTCGAGCCCGCGCCGAGCGCCGGGCCGCCCTCACCGCCCGTGTTGCTCAGACTACTCCTGTCGGCGGGCCTCCCCGTCGTTCTCCGTCACCCGCCGCCAACGCCGCCACCGGTCCGGCGGGAAACGAGCAACAGGCGTCCTTGCTGCACCCCTCGGTGCGGCGGGACGGCCGCACCGTCTCACGCTCGTCGCGCTCCCACGGACGCGTAGGCCGTGCTGCTCATGGCACGCGAGCTCCTGCGCTACCGCCTGGTCGACGACCTCTACGAGGATTGGTTGGACAGCATCGCCGAGCTCGTCACCACCGCTTGGGGCTCCCTCGCACGCTCCCTCTCGCTGCCTCACCCTTCGCCAGCTGCGGGCGACGTAGCTCACGGAGCACCTCCACCACCTCCGCACCAAGACGGCGCTCTGGCGCCAAGGCGCGCCCCCCCCCGGCATGACCCACCGAGAAGAAGGAAGCTGCCAAGAAGTTCCCCAGCCGCAAGAAAACGGTCCTGCACTCCCGGCGCCACCACGACAAGACCGTGCGCTGCCCGCGGCGGCGGTGCGCGGACACCAAGGGCAGGCCCACCTCTGCAAAGGGCCTCAGTGGCCACGGCAGGCTGCCGCGCCTTCACTCTTGAGCTGCGTAGCGTCGTCTGGCCAGGCAAGTTCAAGCCGGACCTGCCTCCTCGCTACGACGGCACCCCTGACCCTACGGAGTTCTTGTAGCTCTACGAGCTGAGCATCGAGGCAGCCAATGGCGATGAGAAACTCATGGCGAACTGGTTCCCTATGGCTCTCAAGGATGGAGCTCGCTCGTGGCTCCTAAACCTGCCCCCTGGCTCGATCTCCTCCTCGGATGAGATGCGCGACCGCTTCGTCGCCAACTTCCAGGGCACTTGCGACCGCCCTCTGGCCGCGGGTTACCTGCGCCGCATCAAGCAGCAGCCAGGAGAGACCCTGCAGAAGTACATCTAGTGCTTCAACAGCGTTCGCCTCAAGATCCCCAAGGTGATGGACGATGCCATCATTTCGGCGTTTTCCGATGGCATCCGCGAAGTCAAGATGAAGGAGGAGCTCGCCATCCACGAGGAGCTATGCACAGCTCAGGAGCTGTTCAACATGGTGACCAAGTGCGCGTGGGCCGAGGAGGGGCACCTTTCCCTCCTCGAGCTCCCAGCTACCGACCCGGAGGAGAAGGAACCCAAGGCCAAGGACCTGAAGCGCAAGGGAGTGGCCGGGCTCGCAGCGGAGCCCGATACAAAGCGCGGATGGGACCACCCCGAGTCGTCCAAGAGCAGCCATCCGTTCTGCGCCTTCCACAATGTACATAGCCACAACACCAACGACTATGAAGAGCTCAGGGCCATTCGAGATGGACGCTTCGGTCGACGCCCCGGGCGCATTGACCGGGGCTACGGACGAGGAGGAGGACGAGGCGGAGGACACCGGGATGATCGCGGCCCCTGCCAGGAGTGGTGCGACCGGCCTCGCGAGGACCGCTGGCAGGACCAGCCTCGTGAGGGCGCCTGGAGGGATCAGCCTCGCGAGGACCGCCCTTCGGGCAACGCTGGTCTTCCTGTCACTTTCGGGCATTGCGACAACTACCGCACCGAGCTCATCGACTTCGACGTCGCCCACATCCGTCTGCCACACAATGTCATCCTCGGGTATCCGGCCCTGGCCAAGTTCATGGCAGTGACTTGCCACAGCTACAACGTCCTCAAGATGCCAGGAAGCGGCGGGATCATCACAGTCCCCTGCGAAGAAAGAGATGTGGTGTGCTCCCTCGAGCGTGCCTTCCAAGCCGCAACAATCGAAGACCCTGACAACGATGGTGCGCAGTACCCTCCTGAGGCCATCCCCAAGAAGAAGAAGCAACTACTCTGTGCAGGGCCACAGGGGAGCGCCGCCTCTAGCGGTGCGACATCAGGATCAACGCCCGCGCCTGAGGCGCCTCCCTCCCTCGAATAGGAAGGCGCGCCCGGCGCCCTCCTCAGGCAAGGCTCGGGGGCTCTCTTCTGGAGGGCCTCAGACCTAGCCAACATCACGAGGGAGGCGCTCGGGCACCACGTGGAGGCGTGCTTTGCGGCACGTTTCCCTCAGGAGGGCACCAGGTGAGGAGCGCCTGGAGCTCAGGAGTTCATCACCAAGACCACCCAAGAGCTTCAAGAAGCAAGAGCCATGTGCGGCGACCGCCACCCACCACCTGCTGCAGCTCCCAATCCAGGCGAGGATGGTGGGCTGCGCGTCTGCATCGACATCCCAGGGCTCAACAAGGCCGCATCTCAGGAGCGCTTCTGGCCATCGCGCGTGGGACGTTGCGAGGGCCCACCTCACAGCTATGTTCGCATTCGGCCTTCCGAGCATGGCGGTCACCTACCAGCGCAACCTGCGGAGCGCCCTGGCGACCCAGGAGGCCAGGCGTCACGTAGTCCTGGCGGAGATGGAGACGATCCTCAGGGAACCACCCGAGGCTCGGGGCCCCGGTGGCTCATGAGGAGCAACCCCTTCGCCACGCATCTTCAGCTACCCAACACTCCTTCGACAATGAAACCAGGTGACATTTTCCAAGTTTATTTAGCTGGGAGCACCCCTCGGGCTGCATTATTCCCAGGTCGCACGGGCCAGTCCCTGCGGCATGTATCCTTTTACGTCTTTAGCTTACTCTGCTGGGGGCACCCCTTGGGCTGCATCATCCCTAGGCTGCTCGGGTCCGACCCAGTGGCATGTATCGTTCTTGCATTTACCTGAGCTAGTTCGCTTTCCATGCATAAGCTATCTATGGTTATTACCTGCTTGATTACCACCCACCACGGGAGCCGCGCGCCTATCGTCTTTCTTCAGGATCCTTCGCATAAGAAGGCTAAGCACGGCGTCTGTGCTCGGGTCCATCCCTGCAGCATCGATAAATCCAACGGCTCAGCTCTGTCTGGCGGGCTGGTCCCGTTCACGTCACCTCCTGGGGTCGTTGGTGCTTGGCCTTCTCATGCGATAACCTCGGGAGATTTATTCGGCGCAGGTTGCCTAACCATCTCGCGGGACCAACACAGCCATCAAGAACCAAGACCAGGCGCAACCCGCCTTGAGGTAGGGCCTCGTGAGTCCCGCACTGGCTCACGAGAGCCTAGACACACCTCGTCTAGCCCTGCCGTGCAAGCCACGTGTCAGGGCATGGCTGTACACGCCCCGGGGGCTCTCCGCAGTAGGGTGTCCCCTCCCACGCGCCAGTGGAAGCACCATGCTCCGCGCTGGCAGTCGACACGGTCAAGGGGTGGCTATGCCCGTGCAAGTGCGGAAGCGCTATCCTCCACACTGGTGATAAACAACTGAGGGCGGCCCCATGACCGTACAAACCTCAGGGAGCCACTCGGCTCAGTGTCCAACTTCACCCCAACGCTTTCCCCTTGGGAGGGCCGCGCAAGGGGGCTGGGCACGGGGGCTGCGCTCGGGTCACGCCCAAGCGTACGCCGCCCTACTGGGCCTCTCGGACCTGGTTGTCACGTTCCCCCCCGAGCGGAGCCAAGGTATGAAGGTCGTTTGGACGTCAAGGGGGACTCCTGAGCATCGCGACTCAGGAGCCTAACTGGCCACGTAGCCCCTCACCCCTTGTTCTCGTCCTGGTGATCCGGACAACCCAATGGCGGCTGAGGAATGCACGGGGTCGGGCCCTACCAACGTAGAATGCTAGACCTATTCCTGCTTCTCCTTTCTGTAAGCTATTTGCGCTTCAAGGGGGACTCCTGAGCATCGTGACTCAGGAGCCTAACTGGCCACAGTGCCCCTCACCCCTTGGTCTCGTCCTAGTGATCCGGACGACCCAATGGCGGCTGAGGTATGCGCGGGGTCGGTCCCTGCCGACGTAGAACGTAAAGCAAATGGGAAGGAAATCGCAAAATCTCAAGCAAATATTACCAGACATATTGTTCTCCCGATACCAAATGCAAGTTTAAACGCCTCCACGAGGCATGGTGCATATTGAAGAAGCTAAACAGGAAAGGAGCCACCAACAAGTCATCTCGTCATCCCCGGATGCCGCCGTCGCCCACAAGGGATGCTTCTTCCATAGCGGCATTGCCCTCACCTACACCACCCGCCGGAGTTGCAAGATTAGTAGCACCACCAGTTGAGGGTGCGGGATCGAAGGCTCGGAACCTCTTCAGCAGGGCCTCCACCTGACCCTTCACTACTTCGGTAGCAGTTGCGCAGTGCTCGGCGTCCACAGGCTCCAGCAGCTCGTCAAGGTGGGCGGCAGGATCTCAAAGATGGAGGTGGCTGAAAACGCGTGTCAATGCGGCTGAGGAAAGAATGCGGGCTTCTTCCTCTGCCAAGGGGCCGATACCGGCCATGACTTCCTCAAGCGCCTCGACCAGATAAGGAAGCAGCTGGGTGGGGCCCTCGTCATCGGTAGCCAGCGGCTCCTCCAAGCCCTTCTCGTAGAGCGACCGCAGGGACTTGAAGGCCACGTGGTCTTCGGCAAGGACCTTCGCCTTGGCATCAAGCTCAGCCCTCTCCGCTTCCATCTTCCGCTTCAGCTTCTCCAGCCGGCTGCGCTCTGTGGCCCGCGCATTTGCCAACTGCTCCAGCTCGGCATCGCGACCCCTGGCGGCGTCCTCTCGGGTCATCATCTTCTCCTCCGCCGCCTTGCGGCCTCACGCCTTGGCCGCACGCTCATTGCGCATTGTCTCCAGCTCGGCCTCCAGCGACTGATAGCGATCCTGGGCGGCCCCGACATCTTTCAGTGCCACCTCGCGAGTGGCCGCGGCTTGGGCAGCGGCCTGCTTGTCCTTCTCGGAGGCCGCCACGGCCTGGCCAAGCGCTGCTCAAACGGCCACGTCGGAGTGGAGCCAGCCAGAGATCAGCTCCAGTCGCCCGGCCACCAGGCCACGGTCGGTGCCATGAAGATCCTCCCGCAGCAGGGCCAACGCAGAGAGAGCGCGCTCTAGGACGTTAGGGGAGGCAAAAGGACCCGAGGTCGGTAGTGCAGCGGGAGGAGGAGGAGGCATCATCGTCACGATGGCCTGCCAGGCTGAGGGCTCCTGAGCTTTGGGGACCTCAGCAGCCAATCCGGACGCCGGCGCCTCTGGTGCCAGCGGGGCCTTGGGGGCTGCCTCCTCCGGAGGACGCTCGCCCAAGTTTTGTGAGGACGATCGGGCCGGGGAAGCGCGAGCACCGCCACTGCCCTTCCCTGCGGAGGAGGATGCGGCCGCTGCAAGCGATTTGGTCCCGAGCAGAACCGCCGTATCCTCCTTCTTCTATGCCGCGGGCGTCGGCCTAGTCAAGCAACGGAAAGCGTCAAGACTCAGCAGCAGAAGCCGGAACAAGGCAAGACGAGAATACTTACTGGTCCACCGCGGCGTAGTCCCTCTGCTTCCTGAGCTTGAAGCCTGAGAGCCTCGCAGCCTGAGGCGTGGGCACAAGGGCTCTAGGCGCAGAAGAGGGGGCAGCAGGCAAGTTGGAAGCAGCTTCAGGCAGCGTCAGAACAGGGGCTTCATCTCGGGAGACCAGCGCCGACCTTCCTCTCGTCGGAATCTTGACCGGTGACCTCCTCCGGGGACAGACCTTGGACCTCGAGGAGCCCCCTGCAGTACGCAGCTCCCCCCTTTCCAGGGGGACATGAGCCTCGTCATCATCATCAGGCAGGGTGCGGAGGATGTCGGCCTTGCGCAAGGGGGAGGTCTCCCCCCTTCGCGGGTCGCCTCCGAGTTGTGCTCCTCCTCCTCCTCTTCTTCCTCCTCCCCCTCCTCGCGAGACTCGCCGAAAGACACGACCACCGGAGTTGTCGCCACCGGGATGTTTGTGGGCGCAGGCAGCACGAGCCCGTGCCCGTCGAAGACAGGCATGGAGGCGGCAGCCTCCGCCCCGTCTGAGCGGCGGAACAAGGGGACAAAGGAGTCCGGCGGGTACCCTTGGTCGTCCCCGACCAAGGAATGGAGGGCCGAGCGCAACTCCTCATCAGAAAGGGACTCCGGGCGCAGGCGTAGGTCGTCCCCCGCGTCTCCGAGCTTCCACAAGGGGCTCGGGCGCGCTTGGAGGGGAGCCACGCGCCGCGTCATGAATTCTTTGGCGATCATGGCCCCGGTCAGCTTCGCCGCCCTTGAGTCGCTGGGCCTTAGGTCGGCAGTCATCCTCTCCAATACCTGTGCCGCCCGGGGGTCGGTGAGCTTCACGCGAAGCCACCCCTCTTGGGACACGGGCATCTCTGTCGGTAGCACCAGGACCCGGGGGTGGGAGCACTTGGCATCCATCAGGACCCACTTGCTCCTGAAGCCCCCGGCCTTCTTTCCGGCCTTCGAGATGGCATTGGTCTTGTTGGCCGCGACGAAGCCAACACACCCAGAGGAGTAGCCCTCCTTGATCTAGAGGAAGAAGAAGTGGCGCAACAGCGCCACGGACGGCATCACTCCAACATACGCCTCACAGTAGAAGGCGAATATCGACAGGAGGACGATGGAGCTGGGATGAAGATGAAGAGCGTGGATGCTGCTCGTGAGGGCGGAACCAACCCGGCGACAATGCTGCTCGTGAAGAAGGGGTAGAAGGTGCTGCCGGGGGCCTCCGGCTCGGTGGAACTGACCCGGTGCACAGTCTTCCTCTTCTCGTCACCCTCCGTCATCATCATACGCATGGCGGCAAGGTTCTTCTCTCACACGCTCGGCGCGTCGAGCGCGGGCTCGTACCAGGATGGTGGACGAGTAGCCCGAGCTTTCTTGGGCGCCATCGATGGAAGCTCGAAGGGGAACTGGGTGGATCTGGAGTCTCTGAAAGCGAAGGGCAAGAAAGGGGATCTAGAGCAAGACGAAGGAAGGCAATGAGGGAAAATATAGCCCGCGCCAGCTTTTTGTCAGTCGGGCAGTTGCCGAGGCAGCGTGGGGAAGCAGAGACGCCCACGTCCAATCAATCGCCACGCGTCAACCAGGCCGCGGGCTGTTGGGGCCCGCAATGCTCTACACTTGCCCCTTGGCCTCGCCTCGAAGCCAAGTTCGAGCGCGCCTTGGGCCCGGGGGCTACTGTCGGCGTCTTGGGAACGGGGGTCCCCAGACTTGCCTGCCTGCGGCCCACGGTGTGGCTCCGTCAGCGGCCCCGTACGGCCCATCTTCATCTGCGAACACTCAAGACCCGCGCGAGGGGCCAAGCCTCGTGAGGCTGACGACGCAAGACCTCCTCGGGGGCGGCCTCACCAGGCTGGCTCGCGAGGGGCGGAGAATCAAGGCAAGGGGCACCTCGCGAGGTTCCTGTGACGTAAGCCATAACGACCAGGGCCAGGCGGGCGCCAGGCGGGCACCAGCGCGCGCAGTGTCCTCGTTTCCTCTTTGGTGCTAAAGAGGCAAGCGCAGGCGAGGAGTCCCGAGGCATCATGCAAAGGTTTCCATATCGGTGCAACGAGACCAAGACCAGCAGGACGGCAGGACGGACGTCACCATGGAGCCCAGGACGGCGTCACCGCCAGAGCCTTCGGCAGGCGAAGACCACCTTTAGTCAGGATAACTTGTACTAGTTGTCTCCCTTCAAATTTGGCCGTTGTGGCATCCCTTCCCGCCTAATATTTGGGAAGAGGACCAGGGCCTCTATAAATAGGGCTAGCCACCATCATAGCAGGCGACAGATCATTCATATCATCCTCTACCACACAAGCTCACCAAGCACAAGAGCACCTCTCCTCAGGAGGCTCTTCTTCCCTTGTAACTATTCTACTTCAGCCCGAGAGGCAATCCCCCACACCACACTGGAGTAGGGTATTACACCACATCGGTGGTCCGAACCAGTATAAACCTTGTGTCTCTTGTTCTGTGAGTTCGACGCGCTGAGCTTTGAGACCGCGGTGAGGGCGTGAGCTAGGGGGAGGAGAGATCTTCGTGCGCACCCCAGTGTTTGAACCTCGAGGGTTTTGCCGGAACCCGAAATCTGACAACAGGCTTCGGTCAGTCCGCTCTTAGCAGACTGGACCCTCTCATTCACCGTACCCATGAGCATGCGGTGTTCTTCCATGATAGAAGCACCTCGCAGCGCTTCCATGAAAGTATCTGGTGCCTCTAGATGGACAGAGGTCACCGATGGGATAGGTGCGCTTCCTTCTTTCGAAGGAGGTTGCCTGCCTGATTCCGGAGCCGTATGTGTCTCCGGAACAGTATTCGGCTGGGGGCCGAATTATATATGGCCCCCATCGCCAGTCTCCGGGGGGATTTTCTCCCCAATATGACCGGTGATCGAGGTCCCTCTGGCGCCACCCTGACGGCCTCCTGCATCCCCCCTGGCCTGTGAAGGTCCTTTGAAACACCGCCTCGGCATCGTCCGTGGCCTTGGGAGAGGTGGCCGTCGGCAGTGACCCGCTGTCCATAGCATTTGAATCCAGCGAACCCCCCGATGAGGATCGCTGGGATCTGTCATGGGTCGGACTGCAGTGGACGATTCAACACATTAGGATCAATAGGTAAAGGAGTTGGACGTATAAGTGCGTCAGTGCCTTCGAATACTTACGATTCAACCGGGGGCTTATCCCTTGGGCGCCACTCCGAGCTGCTGTCGGTATCCGGCGCGGTGTCGTCCGCAAGGGAGGCTCTTCTCCTCTTGGACGCTTCGGCCTCCAGACGCGTGGAGGCCGCCCTTTTCTTCCTTCCCCCCTCAGGGGGGAGTTGCTTTCTTCTTCCTCCTCCTCCTCCTCCTCGTCGGTGGCGGGTGGGGAATGGGTCTCGATGTCTACGGACGTCACGTTCGAAGTGCCCTTGTGGCGGAGGCCACCTCTGGTCCCCTTGGCCTTCTTCTTGGCCTTCTTCTCCGGCGCCTGGTAGGGCACCTAAACCAGCATCTTCGTCAGAAGTGGAATTGCTGGGTCTTCGGGGAGTGGAGCCGGACTCTTGACGAGCTCCACCTTCTTTGTCCAGCCCTGCAAAAGTAAGATGGGGAAGCACAGACATTCTCCTTGAGTATATAAGTAAAGGATACAACTTGAAAACACGAAAAACTTACCGGACTGGCGGGGTGGGTCGGGTTGTACCCACGGTCTTCGGTCTCCTTCGGCCACGTCTCATTGGCCTTGAAGAGTACCTTCCAAATACCTTCATGCGTAACGCCCAAGAAGTGTTGCAGGGTTTGGTGCTTGGCCGGATCGAACTCCCACAAATTGCAGGTCCGGCTTTGGCATGGAAGGATCCGACGAAAGAGCATCACATGGATCACATTGACAAGCTTGATGTTCTTGTCGACCATGCTCTTGATGCGCATCTGCATCGCTGTCAACTCATCTGACGAGGCCAGTCCAGGCCCTTCTCTAGCCAGGAGGTGAGCCGCATCGGGTCCCCAGACCTGAACTCGGGAGCCGCGGCCCAGGTGATGTCGCAGGGCTCTGTGACATAGAACCACTGTGGTTGCCACCCTTTAACGGTCTCAACGAAAGTAACTTTGGGCCATATGACGTTGGGCATCTTGCTCACCATGGCGCCTGCGCACTCTGCGTGTTGGCCGTCCACCACCTTCGGCTTCACATTGAAGATCTTCAGCCACAATCCGAAGTGGGGTGAGATGCGGAGGAAGGCCTCTCACACGACAATAAAAGCCGAGATGTTGAGGAAGGAGTTGGGGGCCAGATCATGGAAATCCAGCCCGCGGACGAATGGGTGGAGTGGAAATCCAGCTCGCGGACGAACGGGGGGATGAACACAACCCTCTCATGGGGCTCCGGGGTAGGGACGATATGTCCCTTGGTCGGAAGCCGGTGGGCGACTTCCTTGGACAAATATCCGGCCTCCCGGAGCTTGCTAATGTCCTTCTCCTTGACGAAAGAGACCATCCACTTTGTCGGTGTTCTGGGAACGGGGGTCCCCAGACTTGCCTGCCTGTGGCCCATGGCGTGGCTCTGTGAGCGGGCCCGTCCGGCCCATCTTCATCAACAAGGCATTCAAGACCCTCGCGAGGGGCCAAGCCTCGCGAGGGGGGCGACACAAGACCACCTCAGGAGCGGCCTCACCAGGTTGGCTCGCGGGGGGGGGGGGGGGGTGGAGAGTTCAAGGCAAGGCAAACCTCGCGAGGTTCCAATGACATGAGCCATGACGATCGAGACCAGGCAGGCGCCAGGCGGGCGCCAGCGCATGAAGTGTCCTTGTTTCCTCTTTGGTGCTAAGGAGGCAAGCGCTGGCGCGGAGGACCGTGGCGTCAAGCAAAGGTTTCCATATCGGTGCAACGAGACCAAGACTAGCAGGATGGCAAGACGGAGGTCACCATGGAGCCCAAGGCGGCGTCACCACCAGAGCCTTTTGCAGGCGAAGACTGCTTTTGTCAGGATAAGCTGTACTAGTTGTCCCCTTACAAATTGGCCGTTGTTGGCTCCCTTCCCGCTCAATATTTGGAGAGAGGACCGGGGCCTCTATAAATAGGACTAGCCACCACAGTAGGAGGCATGGGATCTTTAGCCAATCCTTAGCCACACACCGAGCACAAGAACACCTCAACCTCAGGAGGCTGTCCTTCCCCTTATAACTGTTCATCCTCAGCCCGAGAGGCAATCCACCACCACCACACTGGAGTAGGGTATTACACCACAATGGTGGCCCGAACCAGTATAAATCTTGTGTCCCTTGTGCTGCGAGTTCGTTGAGTTAGCCCTTGAGATCTCAGCGAAGCGAGGACGTGGATCGGTAGGGTGAGATCTTGATGCGCACCCCAGAGTTCGAACCTTGAGGGTTTTGCCGGAACCCGTGATCCGACATTTGGCACGCCGGGTAGGGGTGCACCGTAGCTTTCCTTCCGTCGATCTGCGCTCTGCCATCATCGCGCTCCACCTTCATGGTAGGCATCTCGCTCCCGGCTCCGACGGCTGACGCCGACGATGGGGCCAGGGGGCTCCGAGCCCTGGCCCCCGCCTTACGGCAGGTGCAGTGGCCGCCCAAGTTCAAGTCGGAGATGTCGCCGCGCTACGACGGGGCAGCGGACCCGTCAGCTTTCCTGCTGGCATATGAGGAGGCCGTCCTCGAGGCCGGGGGTGATGACAAGGTCATGGCCAACAGGCTTCCCATGGCCCTCACTGGCGCGCCGCGCGCCTGGCTGCTCAACCTCCCCGGATCCACGATGGCATCTTGGGAGGAGCTGCACGGCCTCTTCACTGTGCGCTACGCGGCACCGGTGCACCACGCGGTCGCGGCCCTACTAGGCTGCTCTCAAGAACCGCCTTTAGATTGCCATATCAAGCCATTCCTTTGCCAAATCAGCGCAGCTTCCAAGTGCTCGGGGGCTTCGCCGGGTTGGGCTGCGTCCGAGGCCGACCTCACCTTCGACTCGGAAGACCACCCCGTCACCACCGCCGGCTCGGGTATGCTCCCAATGCTTTGCACGCCCACCATTTGCAACGTGGCCGTCACCAAGACCCTCATCGACGGCGGCGCCGGCCTCAACGCGCTCTCCGTGGAGGCCTTCGGCCTTCTTCCCATGCCGCTCGAGCCGTTCAGCCTCAGCAAGCCTTTCCCAGGAGTTGGCGGCGGCACCTCCCACCCCCTAGGGCAGATCCGCCTCCTTGTCACCTTCGGCACGTGCGACAACTACCGCACAGAGCTGGTCGACTTCGACATCGCCCACATCAGCCTCCCGTACAATGCCATCCTCGGGTACCCAGCTCTGGCCCAGTTCATGGCAGCGACCCATCCGGCCTACAACCTCATGAAGATGCCTGGAAACAAGGGCGTCCTCACCATCAAGGGGGACGCCAAGGAGGCCCTGGCGGCGCTCAAGCTTGCCCTCAAGACCGCCGCGCGGCACAGCCCGTCGGCGCGGGCACCTCCGAGGCCGAGGGAGCCGCACTAACCAAGAAGAAGCAGTTGTTCACCCAAGACAAGGCAGAAACCAAGCGGGTGCCGGTCGAGGAGGACGGGTCCTCAGGAGCCACCTTTACCATAGGCGCTGACCTCGACCCAGACCAAGAGGAAGCGTTGGTGAAGTTCTTGCGCGCAAACAAGGAGATATTTGCATGGGAACCCAAGCAGCTGGTGGGGGTCCCGAGAGAGGTGATTCAGCATCACTTAAGGGTATGCCCCAATGTACGCCCTTTGAAGCAGCGGGCAAGACGACAGTCCGCGGAGAAGCAGGCCTTCATTGTCCAAGAAACCCGCAAGCTGGAGGCGGCGGGTGCCATTAACGAGGTCCGGTACCCCGAGTGGCTGGCAAACCCTGTCTATGTGCGGAAGAAAGGCGGGAAGGAGCGAATGTGCGTTGACTTCAGCACAACAAGGCCTGCCCCCAAGATCCGTTCCCGCTCCCACGCATCGACCAGATCGTCGACTCCACCGCCGAGTGCGACCTGCTGTGCTTCCAGGATGCGTTCTCAGGGTATCACCAGATCAAGATGGCGGTAGAAGATGTAGAGAAGACAGCCTTCCTGACCCCGCGTGGAGCGTACTGCTACACTTGCATGCCTTCCAGACTGCGTAACATGGGCGCGACCTTTCAACGGTTGATGCACATCGCCTTAGGGCGGCAGCTCGGGAGAAACGCGGAAGCCTACGTCAACGACATTGTGGTGAAGTCTCGGGAGGCGAGAACCTTGATCCAAGGTCTGGAGGAAACTTTCGCGGGCCTGCGCCAGGTGAACTTACGACTTAACCCAGAGAAGTGCGTGTTTGGTGTCCCTTCCGGCAAGCTGTTGGGTTTCCTCGTGTCCCACAGAGGGATCGAGGCGAACCCAGAAAAGATCAAGGCCATTGAAGACATGAGCCCACCGTAGACCCTCAAAGAAATGCAAAAGCTGGCTAGTCGGGTGACTGCGTTGGGGCGCTTCATCTCCAAGCTGGGAGAGCGCGCCCTACCCTTCTTCAAGCTGATGAAGAAGAAGGGCCCGTTCGAATGGACCCCGGAGGGCGACCGAGCTTTTCAAGACGTCAAGAGATACCTGACCGGCCCTCCAGTGATGGTGGCGCCACGACCTCTCGAGCCCCTAGTGCTTTCTCTTGCTGCCACCCCATACTCCGCCAGCGCGGCTCTGGTGGCGGTTCGGGAAGAGCACCGGGCCAAAGGTGCATCACGCCAGGCTATGCCGCCAGCCGAGATGACGCAAGATCAGGAAGGCGCCGCAAGAGCCGCAGCAGCATCAACAGAGGACCGAGCTCGGCAGGACGACGCCACCGAGACCCCGACAAAAGATCAAGCGTCAGGAGTTCCACTACCTCAGGAGACACCCCAACTCCCGCAAGACACGAGCCTCACCAACGCGCCAGCTCTCGTCGAGCACCCGGTGTATTTCAACAGCACGGTGTTGCGGGACGCAAGGGCACGATATCCCATGCCTCAGAAGCTCTTGCTCGCGCTCTTGGTGGCCTCGCGTAAGTTGCGGCACTACTTCCAGGGCCACCCCATCAAGGTCATCTCAGCCTACCCATTGGAGAGAGTTCTCAGGAGCCCCAACTCTGCTGGAAGGGTCGCTGAGTGGAACATCGAGTTGCACACATTCCAGTTGGAGTTCAGCACTACCAGGGTCATCAAGGGAGCCACGCTTGCTGATTTCATGGCAAAATGGACGGATGCCCTGGCGGTTGAAGTACACGGGGACCAGTCCACCTCGCCAGGAAGTGAGGCGCCTGATGGCTGGGTCATGTATTTCGATGGCGCCTTCGCGCACTAGGGCGCGGGGGCTGGAGCTGTACTCATCTCACCCACTCAAGACAAGCTCTACTACGCCGTGCAGCTCTGCTTTCAGCGGGGCGAGAAGGTCTCCAACAACAACGCAGAATACGAAGGCCTCATAGTTGGCCTGAAGGCTGCGGCAGCTCTGGGGGTGAAGCGCCTCACCGTTAGGGGCGACTCGCAGCTCCTCGTCAACTTCTCTAACAAGGTATACGAGCCGAAGGACAAGCACATGGAGGCATACCTCGCGGAGGTGCGCATGATGGAGAAGCAGTTCCTCGGCCTGGAGTTGCAGCACGTGCCCCGTGGCACCAACAAGGAAGCTGACGACATCGCCAGGAGGGCGTCCAAGCGGCAGCCCCAAGAGCCTGGCGTCTTCGAGGAGTGGCTCTTCAAGCCATCAGCGACACCACCACTTTCAAAGAGAGCTCAGCCTCGGGAGGAACTCCCGCAGCCACCTGCCACAGGAGCCCTAGCCCGTGGCCCGACTTCGGGAGAGCGCCTACTCTTGGCGCTCGAGCCCCAGGAGGGATGCTGGACCAAGGAATTCAAGGAATACCTGATGCAAGGGGTGCTGCCGGAGAAGGAGGAGGACGTGGAGCGTGTGGCCCGGCAAGCCACGGCATACTGCATCCGGGATGGTGAGTTATAGAGGAAGCGACCAAATGACGTTTCATTGCATTGCATCTCCAGAGACCAGGGGAAGGAGTTGCTATCGGACATACACTGTGGGGACTGCGGGCACCACTCGTCATCACGGACCCTCGTCGGCAAGGCATTCCACAGCGGATTCTACTGGCCCACGGCGCTCAACGACGCAGCCGAGCTGGTGAAGTCCTGTGAAGCCTGCCAGTTCCACGCCAAGCAGATCCATCAACTGGCTCAGGGCCTCCAGACCATCCCACTCACATGGCCGTTCGCGGTCTGGGGGCTGGATATCTTCGGCCTATTCCCTCGAGCGCCTGGGGGCTACCGCTACCTCTACGTCGCCATTGACAAGTTCACCAAGCGGGCGGAGGTGGAAGCCGTCCGCACCATCCCAGCTGGCTCCACGGTCAAGTTCATCAAGGGTCTCGTGAGCCACGTCGGGGTCCCCAACCGCATCATCACTGATAACAGCTCGCAGTTCACTAGTAATCTCTTCAAGACCTACTGTGCTAACCTTGGAACATTGATCCGCTATGCTTCAGTGGCGCACCCCAGGAGCAATGGTCAGGCTGAACGCGCCAACGCAAAGGTCCTGAGGGGCCTCAAGACCAGGACTTTCAAGAAGAAGCACGAGGCCTGCGGCAGGGGCTGGTACGACGAGCTCCAGTCCGTGCTGTGGTCCATCCGCACCACCGGCACCAAGCCAACGGGCGAAACCCCGTTCTTCCTCGTCTATGGAGCAGAAGCGGTCGTCCCTCATGAGGTCAAGCATCGCTCCGCACGAGTCCTGGCGTTTGATGAAACACAACAGGACGCCACGCGGGGGATGGACCTCGTGCTGGGGAAGGAACGCCGCCGCGAAGCCGCACTGCGGGCGGCAAGGTATCAGTAGGCGCTGCGGCGATACCACTGCCGCAACATCCGCTCCAGGATGCTCGAGGCGGGTGACCTCGTCCTGAGGTGGGTCCTCTCCAGGAAAGGGCTGCATAAGCTCTCACCCATGTGGGAGGGCCCGTTCAAGGTCGTCCATGTCTCCAGGCCTGGCGCCGCGTGCTTGGAGACACAGGACGGGGTACCCATCCAGAACGCCTGGAACATCCAGCACCTCCGGAAGTTCTACCCATGAAGAAAGGACCAGTGCCTGTGAAGAAAGGCCCAGTGCCTGTGAAGAAGGCCCAGTGCCTATGAAGAAAGGCCCAGTGCCTGTGAAGAAGGCCCAGTGCCTGTGAAGAAAGGCCCAGTGCCTGTGAAGATTGCCGCCCATGATACTCTCACATAATAACGAGTGGGGCTGTACACGCCCCGGAGTCTCAGGAGTGCCGCCTTCGGGCCTCGGGGGCTCCCTCCCACGTCCTAGTGGTAGCACTTAGCTCCGCGCTGGTGAGAAGACTTGAAGACTAGACTAGGTGCTGGACGCGGCTTTTCATTTGCTTTCCGTAGTTGGCTCGCCTCCTTTTAATTGAAGTTTGCTTCTGGTGCTCCTTGCTGATTTGGTTCCGTCGCCTTTTGCTGCTTTTTCTGACTCCAGTTTAACCTGTTTTTTCTCTCGCATACCTCGCGAGGGGGCTAGGCAGGTGCCCTCGCAAGCTTTTTCCTTTTCTCTGCCTTCCGTGTGCTTTTTTGCGAGGCACCCTCGTTCGAGCCCACAAGCTGGCGCATCTCTCCTAATCCATGCCCCTCGGGTACCGCGATATGAAGCGCTGGGTCAAGGCTCGGGTGAATGATAAGCCTTGTAGCGAGCATCCTAACGAATTTTTTGCAGTTCCTCAGCGCCCACTAAGTCAAGGAAGGCCTTGACAGGCACCAGGAAACAAGTGCCTCATGAAGAGGAGGCTACCCGTACATGCCAAGCTAAGTTGTCTCTACACAAAACAATGGCACAACACAGAAACGATAAGCATAACATAGTGATTGAGAAATCATGGTTCGATACACACCCCTCGAGGGCCCATACTGGTTTCTTTTTTGATACAGGAAGGAAAAGAGGAACAAGATAAAAGTGGTGCCTGCCCCTATAGTGGTTCACGGGGGTGGGCTCTTGGCGTCATCTTGGGCTCAGCCAGACCCATCCTCGCGCTTCACGGAGGCGCGGCGATGAGACGACCCGCTGCCACCTGCGAAGCGGGCGCGGCGGCGTGGCGGCTGGTCGTAGCCACCACTGTTGGAGCTGTCGCCGGGGAAGAGCCACCGTAGCTGGACGAGACGCGGTCGACACCAAGGGCGGGCTCGCCCTCATCCTTGTCTCGACCGTCACCAAGGCCGAGCACCTCCTGGCCGTCGTTCACCTTGGGGTAGCACCCGGCGCGGCGACCATCCTCCCCAAACACCCTCGTGTAGAGGGTCGCATCACCGTCATACTTGAAATGGAGGGTGCACCGCCTGCCCAGGTCGCGCGCGCGGGCGAACTTCTGTCAACCGCGGGCTAGAGCTATGTTGCCCGTGACGGAGACCTCGACCGCAACCCAAGAAGCCCTGCTACAGCAACTGTCCGCCTGCAGCCAGAGCCCACCTTGACCGGAGGATGGCAGCTCGTCAGCGAAGAAGCGAGGGAGCTGAAGCCAGTTGCCGGCCGGGTTCTCCGACCAGACGACGAACTCTGGCAGCACATCCGCCGAGTGGAAGCGCGGCCGGGAGGCCGTGCAACCATGGCACGTCTCCCTTCATCGACAGGGCTGCCACGGCTGGAACGACCCCTGCCCCGCGCAGCGGCGCCATCGCGGGAACAAGGGGCCGCGGCGGGGGTCGTGGTGTTCTTACGGGGACGGCTACGTCCACGCTTGGGCGCCGGGGAGTCGGGCCCCTCGCGAGGGGCCTTCCCCTTCTCCGCGGCAGAGAACCTCCTCGACGGCACCATTGGTGTCGCTGCTAGCAATGGAGCAAGGGGGAAGAAGCAAGCGGAATGGGAAGAGATGGGGGACGGGGGATCTGCCCCCTCCCCGTTTATAGCAGGAGAGGGCCAACCGGCGCCCCCCATGATCACAGGTAATGATGGTTTTTCCTTGCATGTCGCAGGGACTTGTCAAGTCAGGCAGTTGCCGAGGCAGCATGGGGAAGCGGAGACGCCCACGTCCAATCAACCGCCACGTGTCGACCAAGGCCGCAGGCTATTGGTGCCCGCGGCGCTCCGCACTTGACCTTTGGCTTCGCCTCGAAGCCAAGCCCGAGCGCGCCTTGGGGGCTACTGTCGGCGTTCTGGGAACGGGGGTCCCCAGACTTGCCTGCCTGTGGCCCATGGCGTGGCTCTACGAGCGGGCCCGTACGGCCCATCTTCATCAACAAGGCATTCAAGACCCTCGCGAGGGGGGCAACACAAGACCTCCTCAGGAGCGGCCTCACCAGGTTGGCTCGCGAGGGGCGGAGAGTTCAAGGCAAGGCAAACCTCGCGAGGTTCCAATGACGTGAGCCATGACGATCGAGATCAGGCGGGCGCCAGCGTGCAGTGTCCTTGTTTCCTCTTTGGTGCTAAGGAGGCAACCGCAGGCGCGGAGGACCAAGGCGTCAAGAAAATGTTTCCATATCGGTGCAATGGTACCAAGACCAGCAGGACGGCAAGACAAAGGTCACCATGGAGCCCAAGGCGGCGTCACCACTAGAGCCTTGTGCAGGCGAAGACTGCTTTTGTCAGGATAAGCTGTACTAGTTGTCCCCCTACAAATTGGCCGTTGTTGGCTCCTTCCCGCTCAATATTTGGGGAGAGGACCAGGGCCTCTATAAATAGGACTAGCCACCACAGTAGGAGGCATGGGATCTTTAGCCAATGCTTAGCCACACACCGAGCACAAGAACACCTCAACCTCAGGAGGCTGTTCTTCCCCTTGTAACTATTCATCCTCAGCCCGAGAGGCAATCCACCACCACCACACTGGAGTAGGGTATTACACCACAACAGTGGCCCGAACCAGTATAAATCTTGTGTCCCTTGTGTTGCGAGTTCATTGAATTAGCCCTTGAGATCTCAGCGAAGCTAGGACATGGATCGGTAGGGGGATATCTCCGTGCGCACCCCAGTGTTCGAACCTTGAGGGTTTTGCCAGAACCTGTGATCCGACACACTTGCCCTGCGCTCCGGATCCGGAGATGATCGGAGTGCTTTCTTGAGGCGGAAGAGATGAGGACATGGGCGCTGGAGCTCGAGAATCGGTGGGCAGAGAGAGAGAAGGCGTGGGTGAAAGGGGGTGAATCCTTATCTCCTTATAAAGACAGCGAATATCAAGCGCCTCCCCACTCGCCTTAAAACCCGCCTATTTCCCAAGGGCCGTGCAGACGGCACAGTTGGATTACCCACACCCGTATTGATGAGAATCCCGTAGTAAGGGGACACGATCTTTGCTTTGACAAGACGTGCCAATGAAACCGCATCTCAAAATGTGGAGCGGCAGGCTAGAAAACGGTTCGAAATAATGACCGGGTGGTGACGTGGTGTCACGCTACAAAAAGTTGTTAGTAGATTGGACTCGTGAACTGTTATATTCTCTGCGGTTGTGTGTGGTACTTTTTTTGAAGAGCCGGACACGTTCTTTTTGTTCGAAGGCTGTTTTGAAGTATTCGGAGAAGGAATCCGCCTTGCAATGCCGAAGAAAATCTGCGCGCCGGACACCTCGTCATTGAAGTCTGGTTCAGGGGCTACTGACGGAGTCCTGGATTAAAGGGTCCTCGGGCGTCCGACCTGTTGGACATGTGACGGACTGATGGGCCATGAAGATACAAGACAGAAGACTCTCTCCCGTGTCCTGGTGGGACTCTCCTTGGCGTGGATGGCAAGCTTGGCGTTCGGATATGAAGGTTCCTTTCTCTATAACCGACTTTGTACAACCCTAGTACCCTCCGGTGTCTATATAAACTGGAGGGTTTAGTCCGTAGAGGCAATCACAATCGTATAGGCTAGACTTATAGGGTTTTAGCCATTACGATCTCTAGGGTTTTAGCCATAGAGAGGGCCCGAACCTGGGTAAACATCATGTCCCCCGTCTCTTGTTACCATCGACCTTAGACGCACAATTCGGGACCCCCTACCCGAGATCCGCCGGTTTTGACACCGACAAGGCCTGCGTGGGAGCACAGCCGGCCACGGGAGGCGGGAGCAGGCGGTCTCACCGGTGCTGGATTTGGCGGCTGGAGCAAGAAGATCAGAGATTGAAGAAGCACGACGGCCGTTGGATTGACATCCAACGATTATGTCTGCTAGAATGTTTTGTTGACGTATACTTAATAGGCCCACAGGTCAGGCCATTCCCTATTTTTTTAATAACTAGCTAATTGCCCGTGCGTTGCAGCGGGGGTATATACCGAACATGTCTAACATATATCTTTAGGGCAGCATTTCGACTTTCTTTTATGGGATCCCTTGTTTTATTGTTATAAACCACTCTCCATATTCCTCTTTGTCTTCGTGGTCTTCGTCTTCTTCTCCCTCTTCCTCCTCGTCCTCATCCTTATCCTCTTCCCTCCTCCTCTTCCTCTTCTTCTTCTTACCGTTAGGATCCCCAACCCACAATCTTCGCCTCCCTGGTCCTAAATTGCCACCTCTGCCAATGCCAATGACGCATCCGACTGGCACCCCACTTCCACCTCTACCCCCACACATATTTTAGACTTGGAAACATCTAACTATGTCATTGTGTTAACATAAAGACATGGATTAGTTAGAAGACGCAATAAAGAAAAAAAAGATTTACGAAGTTACTAAGTGCGTGAGGGGAAGAGGAGTTCATCTCAGCAACTGTTGTGAAAACCAAAGATTGCATACATAACTAAATGCATCATGTGTAATTTCCACTATTCCAGAATATAAGGTACATCAATTTTCATAGAAGTCAAAGGTTGTAGAATAAAATGTCTACATGTGCAATAAAAAATAAAAAATAAATGTAAATACTTTTCACGATGGATCCAATGATACAAATTTGATATTATAGATATTAATATTTTTTTTCTAAAAACGTGATCGAAAGTGCACAAGTTAAACTTTTGAAAATAATAATAATATATTTAATTAATAAAATGTCATTAATATGTAACAAATATATACAATTGGAAATTTATGATAAAATTTTAACCCAAAATACAAGTGCTCTAAAATTTCGGACAGAGTACCTGCTAAGCACACATGACTATGTTTTGGTTCCATCCACATATCCATCCAGACGATTAATCAAACAAGCAAGCAACCTTCGGAGACACATTGAGAAGTGCTTCGTTGAAAGAAGCATGAGGAGAATAGTTAGCACGTAGACATGCCATGGTGTACCTGGGTATGAATAGAACAGTTAGCAAAATCAAAAGCACCACAGAAGCATTACCCCTAGCTCATAATCGTTTGCATAAAAGTACACTGATTTTCACCCGTAAGTAAAAGTACACTGATTTCATCATCCACTGCCTATGTTAATTATTAATTCACCCTTAAACAGAGGAATCCAATCACGAACGGTTGGTTTCTCAATCAATAACACATGTTTGTCCATCACATGCATGCATGTAGTTCCTGGATCATCAGCTGGATGCAGTGCAAGATTCGCAGTTTTCCATCACACTCGGCCATCATGTGAAACTACCGACGCTCACAAGAGACGTACGCCGGCGCCGGCGGACATATGACGATCATGTAGTTGTCATCGAACAGCTCTTGCAGGTTGCCCTAAAACTTGCGGCCGCGGTCTCCAGTCTTCTCACTGCATAGCCCGCCTTCTTTTGGCCGCCAGGGAATATCAACAGGCCAGATCCGCACAGCCGGTGCCCCGACGGCCATGGCAGTTTGCTCTCCACCGCGAGCTCACTGGAGCGGTGGCCCGACGCCGGTAACTTGGCCGACCCGGGCGCGGAGGAGTAGGACGTCGTCTCACTGGCTGCCTGCGTCCGGAGTAGCGATTCGCGAATACATCAGCGTTGAGTCCGGCGTGTCCGGCACAGTTGACAATACTAATTTTCTTTTGCTGTAATCCAGAGGGTTGGAGGATCGTACCTGCCTAGTGGCATGTCAATCCTCGGCTCGCTGGCTGAGGACGAGAACGTCGGCGTAAGTTAGCAAGCTGAGGATGAGAGAGATGGGATCTGGAGGAGTCTTCTGTTTGGGATGGAGAAGGAGGCGGCTATGCATCCCTAGGTAGTCCTCGCCATCTCAGGCCCGGTCCTGTCGGCCCACCCAGGCCCGGCCCTAAAATCCAGGGCCTAGGCCCGATGGGCTTGCCTATGGGCCGGGCTTGGGCCTGAGTTTTGAGCCCATCAGCAGGGCCTGGACGGGCTTGGGCTTGGCATATTGGCATTTTAAGGAAGAGGCCCGGCCCACGGCCCTAAGCCCTAAGGGCTTTTTACCAGATGGGTCGGGCTTGGGCTTGAAAAGTAGGCCCGATGATAGGGCCTGGGCCTCAGTTTTCTGCCATGGGCTTTTTTAGGCCCGGCCCAAGCCCGGCCCGGCCTATGGCCAGATATATCCCTAGGGATGGGACGTGGGGAAGGAACGAAAAAACAGGAGGATCAATTATTACGGAAACAAATCAGTGAATAAACAAGATCTTGGAGAGGTGGAAAACCGGACGGAGGTGGGATGTAATCGTACGTCGGGGTGGGGCAAAGAGGTTCGATGAAACGTAAGACGGGAGACGGAACACTCCGTTTCTTTTAGGTAGTAGAGATTTACAGCTCATTGCAACTTCTTATACAATTTATTGCAGTCCTTTTTTTGTTGGCCAGGGCCAGGGTTAAAAATTTAAACGAAATTTCTGTGGGGTCCAAGCTATTTTTAATACCGAAATGTCGAGCCAGATTTAAAGTACTTTGAAGATATATTTAAATTAGGTTAAAGCCCAGTGAAATTGGAATCTGAAAGTGTGAAAAAATTCAGAAATTATAAAGTAATTGCAAATTTGTCGTATGTTTTTTAGATTTACAACCCATTTCATATTATTTTCAAGATTTGCAGCTGTCTTGAAAGAGTTGCAGCCCATCAGGGCGTAGAAAAATAAGTAGGCCTGGATTGGGTATTCTTCAGAAAAATAAACTGGGCTCATTTTCCCAAGGAAAAAATAGCTGGGCTGGTCATGTGGTGAACGTAAAATATAATGAAGGAAATATGCCCTAGAGGCAATGATAAAGTTGTTATTTATATTTCCTTATATCATGATAAATCCTTATTATTGATGCTAGAATTGTATTAACCGGAAACTTAGTACATGTGTGAATACATAGACAAACGGAGTGTCACTAGTATACCTCTAATTGACTAGCTCGTTGAATCAAAGATGGTTAAGTTTCCTAGCCATAGACATGAGTTGTCATTTGATTAACGGGATCACATCATTAGAGAATGATGTGATTGACTTGACCCATTCCGTTAGCCTAGCACTTGATCGTTTAGTTTATTTGCTATTGCTTTCTTCATGACTTATACATGTTCCTATGAATATGAGATTATGCAACTCCCGAATACCGGAGGAACACTTAGTGTGCTACCAAACGTCACAACGTAACTGGGTGATTATAAAGGTGCTCTACAGGTGTCTCCGATGGTGTTTGTTGAGTTGGCATAAATCGAGATTAGGATTTGTCACTCCGATTGTCGGAGAGGTATCTCTGGGCCCTCTCGGTAATGCACATCACTATAAGCCTTGCAAGCAATGTGACTAATGAGTTAGTTGCGGGATGATGCAGTACGAAACGAGTAAAGAGACTTGCCGATAACGAGATTGAACTAGGTATTGAGAGACCGACGATCGAATCTCGGGCAAGTAACATACCGATGACAAAGGGAACAACGTATGTTGTTATGCGGTTTGACCGATAAAGATCTTCGTAGAATATGTGGGAGCCAATATGAACATCCAGGTTCCGATATTGGTTATTGACAGGAGACGTGTCTCGGTCGTGTCTACATAGTTGTTGAACCCGTAGGGTCCGCACGCTTAACGTTCGGTGACGATCGGTATTATGAGTTTATGTGTTCTGATGTACCGAAGGTAGTTCTGAGTCTCGACTATGATCACGGACATGACGAGGAGTCTCGAAATGGTCGAGACATAAAGATCAATATATTGGATGACTATGTTTGGACATCGGAATGGTTCCGGGTGAGTTCGGGCATTTACCGGAGTACCGGGAGGTTCCCGGAACCCCCCGGGAAGTATATGGGCCTTATTGGGCCATGGTGGGAGAGAGGAGAAGGGAGCCTAGGAGGGGGCGCGCCCGCCTAGCCCAATCTGAATTGGGTGGGGGGCCGGCCCCCCTTTCCTTCCTCCTTCTCCCCCTTCCTTCCTCTCCTAGTCCAACTAGGAAAGCGGGGGGGGGGGGAATCCTACTCCCGGTGGGAGTAGGACTCCTCCAGGGCGCGCCATAGAGAGCCGGCCCTCCCCCTCCTCCACTCTTTTATATACGGGGGAGGAGGGCACCCCATAGACACACAAGTTAACATTGTCTTAGCCATGTGCGGTGCCCCCCTCCACCATAATCCACCTCGGTCATACCGTTGCAGTGCTTAGGCGAAGCCCTGCGCCAGTAATTTCATCATCACTGTCATCACGGCGTCGTGCTGAAGAAGCTCTCCCTCGACACTCAGCTAGATCGAGAGTTCGTGGGACGTCACCGAGCTGAACGTGTGCAGATCACGGAGGTGTCGTACTTTTGGTACTAGGATCGGTCGGATCGTGAAGACGTACGACTACATCAACCGCGTTGTCATAACGCTTCCGCTTTCGGTCTACAAGGGTAGGTAGACAACACTCTCCCCTCTCGTTGCTATCCATCACCTAGATGGATCTTGCATGTGCGTAGGATTTTTTTTGAAATTACTGCATTCCCCAACAGTGGCATCCGAGCCAGGTCTATGCGTAGATGTTATATGCATGAGTAGAACACAAAGAGTTGTGGGCGATAATAGTCATACTGCTTATCAGCATGTCATACCACTAGTACATCGAGCTCCTAAACAAATAGTTTAAAACCCTTTCCGCGACGGCATCTGGAACCGTCGCCAAGTGAGTGTGGGCGGTAGGGGGGTATTTCCCACACGACCCAGAAACCGTCGGGGATATGCCCTTCTGGTACACACGTTCGGCAAAATGAGGTCATGTGCGACCGGCGAGCGCTCAAATACGGAAATACGTACAGTAGAGCTAAAAAAATACAACTATACGGAGAAATTGTTTCCGGTCGCAAGTACATCCCACACAGTCAGTCCCGCTAAACGTTTCCGTTCGTATGTACATCCCACACAGTCTCTGGAAGGAAAATGTTTCCGTTCACAGGTACATCACACACAATTTTTCCCGTTAAATCGCTTGCGTTATTGAATATATCACACACGGTCCGTGGAAGAAACTATGTGGCACAGGCTGTCCATCACACACAGTTTCATGTGGTAAACGTTTGTGCAAGGTGGCCTAACGCAAACAGTTTTCAAGAGAAAGTCGTGTGTGATTGTTCATTGATCCAACACGGTTTATTCCTAGAAACTATGTGCATTGCCTGAGGTATCGCCCACGGTATTTTTTAACAACCGTTTGCAATAGCAAAACCCAATTAGCAGGCTAATTATCTGATTATTCATAATCCATTTATTAATCTAATTGACAGTTCATATTAAGCACACAATATATTTCATTTTCACAATTGAAATACATCAGAGTACAACATCATATAGCTTCAGCACTCAACTACCCCATTACACAACTACACCAGGACCAAGTTTCACATGCAACATCTATAACCTTTCGAAATTAGCATCATAGACGGTACATAGACAGATGTATCTCATCTGGAAAACTACTGAAGCAGTAGGCGAATATTGAGCCTTCATTGATGTTGAAGGTCTTTGTAACTTTAGGCCAGTTCTTGTGGATGATTGACCGTCCATCCTTCGTCCTCTTTAGGAACACTTCAATATTGAACTGTGGGTGTTGTATGAATACCTTCCTCGGCTCCTGACCATATAGGTGGTTTGAGAGGTAATCATCAGTGAACTGCTTTGGAAAGGCCTGAAAACAAGGATGTGCATAAATATCTTCTCTATATTGGAAATGGGGCAAAGGAATAAAAAAAGGCATGGTATAATAGTTAGTACCATCCTGTGGTGAACTGATGTCTTCTCCATTGTGCAGACAAAGATCTTGTTGTTTTTTGTCGCTAATTTCTTTATCCTAACAATCTTTCTGAGTTTCTTGACTTACTGATATTCATGGACAACTCATTTCCCCATATGCAAAAAGGGTCGAACAGTGGGTCAAAACCTCTGACAGCAGGACCTACATGTGCAAGACCAAATTGTTAAAAACCTAAATATTAGAATGGTTCCCGCAATTGCACAATAATGTGCTATTAGAAAACGGACCATGCACGTGCTAACCTCGATTGTAAACCTCAGTGCTTCCCATTGTTTCCCTACAACACATATAAGGTAGTTAGTCATCAGGTTAAGTAAGGGTTCGCATGCTATCAGTAAAATATGTTGACGAAAAATAATCACACTGCAGATTCATCAGATTAATTCAAGCCACACGGAAAACCCATTTATCCAAACCAATCATGATTAAGAACTAGAAAATATAGCACTTATATATGTTTCTCATCTATTAAGTGCAGCCAAATTCGATTTTCCTCACATGCACAACAATACAAAATTCAACCCACGACAATTGGACATCGCATTGCATAATTGAACCAAGCAGTTAACTAAACACCACAACAAATGAACCAAACATTAACTGAGCACCACATTGCACAATATAACATTGAACCAAGCAGTTAACTAAACACCACAACAAATGAACCAAACATTAACTGAGCACCACATTGCACAATATAACATACTCCTAATAGAAGATCAGACAGTTAACCAAACAGTTAACTACAACCAATTGTAGCAATTGTATTTGTTTCTCATGTATTTACTACAGCCAAATTCAATTTATTCCTCACATGGTTTACAATAACAGAATGCACCCACCATTTAGTAAAGATACATTCGATTTATTTCTCACGTGGAAGACAATACAAAATTGCTGCCTGAAGAATTGAACATCATATTTGCAGAATTGAACCAAACAGTTAACTGAAGACGACAACTAATTAACAAAACAGTTAATAAGTGAGCACCACACTGCACGACATATAGAACATATACACTAGAGCAACAGACTACATGGTAAAATTAGATAGCACAATTCACTAGAATTTGTGAAGGAAAGGCAGGAGCAGCACACGCAACGGGTAAACCGAGCATGCATAACCGGCGTAGCTAGCTAATGGCAAGGTGCTCCTTCAAGATCCGGGGATCGTCACGAATGGCAGCCATCGCGACCTCATCCGCGTGTGCGGCCGCGATTTGCTCTCCGCTGCCAAATGCTCCTGGCTATACTGCGTGCACCATGGCTTAGGCCGGCGCTTATTTGGTGGAGGGGTCGGTGATTTGGGTGGAAGGTGTCGCGCCCGCGCCGGCGGTAGGGGCATGTGGGATGTGGAAGGAGGAGGAGGATGGGGTTGGGTGTGCATTACCTTCTTGGATAGGCGAGGCCTAGGAGCGTGAAGGAGGGTCGTCGGCGAGGAGGCGGCGGCGCTGCAAGCAAGGAGTGAAGGTTTCAACTTGGAAAGGAAGACGGAAAGAGGGGAAATGTGGCTTTTGGTAAGGGGGAGGGGGCGGGGCGGTAGATATTTCCGCGGAAGCCGGAAATTTGGAATCGCTTCAGCCAAAAAACTAGCGCGCAAAGTGTCATCGGACACGGTCCCTTATTCAGAACTTTGTACGATATGTGAACATCACAAACGATTCAGATAGCTAAGCCCGTGTGTGTTGAGTTTGAACGTCAAAAATTTTGGTTCGAATCTTCCTGGTTACAGTGGTTATCCACGCCATTGCATAATTTGGTACACGAAGGAGACTAACTTCTTAGTCGAGCAATTTCAGCAATTAAACAGAGCTAGCTAACCTAAACATTACTCTAGCAAATTAAAGACCGGCGCTCTTAATTAAACAAAACAAAAAGTACTACTACGGCTGGTGCTCGTCGATCTCCGCCGCCGCCTCCATGTCCAGCTCGCGCCCGACGGTCTCCTAGGGAAGGGGCTCCATGGCATCCATCACACCATACTCGGGAAGCATCTCGCCATCCGCGTCCACCTTCTCTTTGGAAAAGGCCGCCACGAGCTAGGCGTGGGCGAACGCCATCTGGGCTCTGGCGGGCTCCATCGTATGGCTGCTCGGACTCTCTCAGCGATTGCCAGCTCTTCGGCCGTGCTTGTCGGCCGTTGTCGGAGAAGCTTCGTTGGATTTGTGCGGTGATCGCCACGAGCTAGGCGTGGACGGCCTCGACATGGTAGTGGGCGGCCTCCAGCAGGGCTAAGGCCGCCGCTGCGGAACGGACAGCTGCTGTGCCGCTCGCGCCAGTTGCTATCCCCGAGGCAGATGCTGTTGCCGCCGCCTGAGCAACAACAGTGGCCGTTTGGGCTGCCTTGGCCGCCCGGACGCAGAGTGCGGTCGCCCTCACGAAGCTTGTTAGCATGCGCCTGGCAGCTGCGGCCGCGCTCTCGCCGGAATGGGCCGCCGAAGTTGCCCTCACGACGTGGGTCCACGTCCCCATCTTTCACCGGCGATGAATGAACAGTGAAATGATATTTGGGGAGTGAGCTAGTGTGCTTGACACGCCGGCTGTGGACTGTAGCCGACGCACTTTCTCTCGTAAGCCATGGGCGTACAATACACCAACGGTGCTCCAAAATATTTTGTGTTGCATCTCACATGGTTGGTGATAATAAATTGTGTGCGATCTACTTGATTTATCGTCTTGATCATTTGAATTACATAATGGGGTCACAGCTACAAAGGATGGTGTTTGAATTGTTAGAACTTATATCTGCAGTGAACATGCAACTATAGGTGTGTCGTCAAAAAAATTGGAATGATTCAGGGTTCGTTTGTACATTAACTGGGTTTTCCAGGCATTTTATGCACATAATTCAAATTTGAACTACATGCACATGCTCCAGTGCATATAAACTTATTGAAAAATCAAATATGTGTCCACGGTTGCATGCTTAGGTCCAATGCAAGAAATGGGAATGAATTTCTAACACCTTGCCACCATCACTCGGCCGCAAACATTGAGATGCCTGGTTTTTAAATTCTAGTAAATCTGTCGGGGATATACCCCGCGGCGTAACCCGACCGGAAATATAACCCAGCCGGAAGTATAACCCGGCCGGACTTGGCAACTCACTAAGTGACCCGCCCGAGCCTGGCGACTCATGGGTGACCCGACGAGCGGGTCAGAGGAACGACAAGACCCGGTGGCCCAGAAGGCGGTTTATGGAAGGCCGGTTCATGTTATGGTGGGCCGGTTTATGAGGAAAGCACAAGGACTATTCTCCTATAAAGGAAGCAAGACTAGGACTCCACTTGTAATAGAGTAATCCTAATCCAACTAGGACTAGTCATGTAAACCGCCCCTTCAACATATATAAGGAGGGGCAGGGCTCCCCAAAAGAGGACAAGCAATAAGAAACAATCTTAGGGCTAGACATAACTGGGAGAGCCGGTTTACGGCGACTCCTACGTGATGATAATGAGAACTAGCCACAAACAACATGTAGGGTTGTTACCGGATGATGTTTCCCGGGGCCCGAAGCTGTCTAAACCCTTGTCTTGTGTGGCGTCTCTCGATTCCGCTCACCCCCTCTCAAGCTACCACATAGATGCGTTGGCCTCACGACTAAGTCCTCACACTAGGACATCTGCCGTGACAATTCCACGACAGTTGGCGCCCACCGTGGGGCCTGCACACGGTGGTGTTGGGTTCTTGGAGGGATCTCTCCTAGGGATTGAGAAGTTTGCAATTTTTTTGGGTGAAGAAAAGATTCAGCGTGAAAAGATTCACATCGGCTAATAGTTCATCAATCAAGCTCAAAGAAGTTATCAGCAGCGGCATATACAAAGTCAAGATCAGGGAGGTTAGGGTTCTGCAAATCGCCAAGCCAAGTCAAGTCGCCCTGGCAATGGTCATGTTGGACAATGGACAGTGCGGTTAGCAATTGATCATGAAAGCCAGCTTGGAAGGATCTGCGTCAAGGTCATATTCATTAATCCGGATTTACAGCCGATGAGATTTAAGGGATATTAGGGCTTGGCGTTCCTGGGTGCATCGCCGATGCAACGCGGTCCGTCAAATCCGAATAGGAGTTTGATTTTTGCTGCTACAGTCGCTTGTCGCCGAGGCTGATAGAAGTTGTGCTCATCGTGCGCTGTGTCAGATCAATCAACAAGTGCACGTGTAGCAGATCACTTTGTATGAATTTATCCAGCAAGCAGTCCAACCAGCCATGACCTAGAAGCAAATCGTCCACGGACTCGGACACCTCCGTTGACCCGCCATGTTGACCACCGTGGTGAGCAGCCGCCGACATCTCTGTCCTCTCACCGCAACCAGAGCTACTGCTGCCATCGGCCCTTCGACGTGCTGCCCATTAAGCCGCCACCGAGGCCATCGCCACGCTGGCTCCGCCCGTCGCTCGCGTGCCCGAAGCCCCGAACCGAGTGGCCGCACCGGCTGGTTTTGGCGCGCCCTCGAGTTGCCGGTTTACTGTGGTCACGCCTATGGCTCGTTTCGTTGCTTCAGAGTCGCCATCTTCGCCACCTTGCTCGAGCTGCCGGCCGTTTTCAAAGCGCCTCTGCTCCTGCGGCGTTAAATCGCCATCGCCGTGGCACTGCCTCCGCTGCCGTGGTGCAGCTACCGCGCCTCCGCGGCCTCATCGCGCCGTTTCACTTCGCCTGTGTCACCTTTGAACCGCCGCTGCATGGCCTCAGTTCCGCCTCGACTCGCCGGGGTACGCGCGTCTACTGGTACCACTTCGCCATCACACCTTCGACTCACGGGACTCCATATCTCTAAGCAAGTCCGGCTTGTACCCACTACGCCTTGTGCCGTCGACTGAGACGCTAGCTGGTTTCATGACGTTGGGGTGCCCCCGTCGGGTCTCACTGCCGCACGCTGAGTTGCCGGACACCGCCGACCGCCTCCGCACCAAGATGTTGCATGTTTCAACCGACGGCGCTGCCGACGTGCCACACGCGTTCGCCTTAAACCGCCCCCAAGCACGAACCGCCGCAAGTCCTCGTCGCCAACGCCGGGTAGGTTCGAGCCGCCCTCAATTTGCCTGTGCCTTGGGATCTCCACGGTTGCAGCCACGACCGAAGCTCCACTTCATCGCCCACCTGGATCCACCGCCGGTGCGGGGCCGAGCCACCCATGCTGGCTGCCCGCACGCTTCGCGCCTCTTCCTCGACCGCCGTCAGACGAACCGCCGGGAGCTGACCCGCCGCTTGCCCTGCTTCAGTCAAACCGTCGGGCGCTGACCCGCCGGCCGCCCTGTCTCTGTTCCAAGTCGTCGTGACCGACTGTTTCCCAGCCTCTGGCTCATGTGCCTTTGCGCCGCCGGATTATCTCCACCGTCCGCCGATCCGTGCCTGGCCTTGCCCCGAAACCGGCCCTGCTGCACCGTATTGCTCCAACCACCTCCGCAAACCGCCAGTCGAGCTATCCTCGCCTCCTGCTGAATCCGCTGCTCCCCTGAGTCATCTTTGAGCCGCCCTGCTGCCTCTGCCGCCGCATGCCCGGGTGCGCCGCTCCAACCTCATCCGCGTCATGACCTCCAACCTGTCTCTGACGCCGGGTCAATGACCGCTTCGCGCCCATCCGAGCTGCTGCACGTGAGGCACCGTTTCTGTCCACCTTTGAGCCACGACGGCTGTGACTTGCCTTTGGCTGACCTGAGCCGTTACACCTGCGGCCCGCCTCTGCCGCGCAAGCCTCTCACGCCTCCGCCGTCGCCAGTTCACGCTTGCAAACCACCATGACTCCGCCCGGTCGCCTCAACTACGACGAACCGCCCCCGTTTTACTACAGTGGGAGAGCCGTCACGTGCATCGACTGCAGTGGGAGAGCCGCCGAGGCCGTGACCCGCCACCGGTCCACCCCTCAGCTCCGGGTTAAAACTTCACCTCGGGTGGCCGCAGGCCAGCCTAGCCGTCTCAGCCGCTGCCTCGGACCGCCCACGCTGGACCCGAACTGCGACACCTGCCGGTTGTAAACCGCCGCCATGGATTCAACCCGCCGGACCTCCGCCCTGACCCAGACCGCAGCGCCTCAAGCCGTCCGGCCTCGTGGTCGTCTCTGTTGAGGCTTCAAGCCAGCCCCGCCACCACGCGCCTCTGCGTCCGCGCCTCTTGTCCGAGCCACCGCGCCTGCAAACTGCCATGCCTTCGCGTCGGCGCGCCCGCCTTTCACCATAAACCGCTGACGCCTTAACCCGCCAGCTCCGCGCCAGGCCAACCTCACCGCTCCCCCGAGCCACAAAAGCTTCCTTGACCCACCGTGGTCGATATGTCGTGGCCTTGACCCGCCGTAGTTGGTCTGTCGTGGCTGATCCGTTGCACCTCGCTGTGGCCTTGTTCTTCGACCATCATTGGGTGTTAAACCACCTCGACTTGCTCTGGTCCTATCCGCTTGCTCGCCGCTCCTGCTTAGAGGAAGAAGAGACGGGGGCCGGCTATTTGTGTGAAATTGGATTAGGAAAAAAGGCTGAGCCACCCTTAAAAAAAGAGTGGAAGCAGGAAAATTCAGATCAATTGGAAAAACGATGACAGGCATGGTTGCCTTGACGTCCCAGGAAAAGATCAGGTGCTATCCACCTTATTTATTTATGAAACTCGTCTGAAATTCATGAAACTTGGCATGCTATCATGTAGCGTCATCAACATGTCGTGGTACAAAATTTGTCCCATTTGGGGCAGGTTTGGGTATAAGCTTCTCACAAACCAGAGCTTCTCACAACAAGCGTGATGGTTTCGGTATGGAATGTGCCACCTTTGGGGACGAAACGATATCCGTTGCCTCTTATTGCTTTCAATTTTTTTTCTCGTGTCAACATAGAACAACAGGAGTGTTGTGTGAATTTTTCTTATTTTTCGGGGTTCGTTTGGACATTTTTTTGCATTAACTGAGTTTTCAATGCATTTTATGTGCATAATTCAAATTTGAACTACATGCACATGCTCCAGTGCATATAAACTGGTTGAAAAATCAAATCTGTGTCCTTGGGTGCATGCTTAGGTCCCATGCAAGAAATGGGAATGAATTTCAAACACCAGGGCACCGTTGATTGCCGGCAAAACATTGAGATGCCTGGTTTTTAAATTCTAGTAAATCCAAAACTCGTCTGAAATTCATGAAACTTGGCATGCTATCATGGAGCGGCATCAACATGCCGTGATACAAATTTTGTCCCATTTGGGGCAGGTTTGGGTATATGCTTCTCACAAACCGGAGCTTCACACAACAAGCATGATGGTTTTCGGTAGGGAACGTCCCACCTTTGGGGACGAAACAATATCCATTGCCTCTTATTGCTTTCAATTTTGTTTCATAGAACAACAGAAGTGTTGTGTGAATTTTTGTGATTTTTTGGGGTTCGTTTGGATATTTTTATGCATTAACTGAGTTTTCAATGCATTTATGTGCATAATTCAAATTTGAACTACATGCACATGCTCCAGTGCATATAAACTGGTTGAAAAATCAAATTTGTGTCGTCGGGTGCATGCTTAGGCCCCATGCAAGAAATGGGAATGAATTTCGAACACTGGGGCACCGTTGATTGCCGGCAAAACATTGAGATGACTGGTTTTTAAATTCTAGTAAATCAAAAACTCGTCTGAAATTCATGAAACTTGGCACGCTATCATGGAGCGGCATCAACATGCCGTGGTACAAATTTTGTCCCATTTGGGGCAGGTTTGGGTATATGCTTCTCACAAACTGGAGCTTCTCACAACAAGCATGATGGTTTTTGGTAGGGAACGTCCCACCTTTGGGGACGAAACGATATCCATTGCCTCGTATTGCTTTCAATTTTTTTCTCATGTCAACATAGAACAACACGAGTGTTGTGTGAATTTTTGTGATTTTTCGGGGTTCGTTTGGATATTTTAATGCATTAATTGAGTTTTCAATGCATTTATGTGCATATATCAAATTTGAACTACATGCACATGCTCCAGTGCATATAAACTGGATGAAAAATCAAATCTGTGTCCTCGGGTGCATGCTTAGGTCCCATGCAAGAAATGGGAATGAATTTCGAACACCGGGGCACCATTGGTTGCCGGCAAAACATTGAGATGCCTGGTTTTTAAATTCTAGAAAATCGAAAACTCGTCTAAAATTCATGAAACTTGGCATGCTATCATGGAGCGGCATCAACATGCCGTGGTACAAATTTTGTCCCATTTGGGGGCAGGTTTGGGTATATGCTTCTCACAAATCGGAGCTTCTGACAACAAGCATGATGGTTTTCGGTAGGGAACGTCCCACCTTTGGGGACGAAACGATATCCATTCCCTCTTATTGCTTTCAAATTTTTTTCTCATGTCAACATAGAACAATAAGAGTGTTGTGTGAATTTTTGTGATTTTCGGGGTTCGTTTGGACATTTTTATGCATTAACTGAGTTTTCAATGCATTTTATGTGCATAATTCAAATTTGAACTACATGCACATGTTCCAGTGCATACAAACTGGTTGAAAAATCAAATATGTGTCCTTGGGTGCATTCTTAGATCCCATGCAAGAAATGGCAATGAATTTCAAACACCGGGGCTCCGTTGATTGCCGGCAAAACATTGAGATGCCTGGTTTTTAAATTCTAGTAAATCCAAAACTCGTCTGAAATTCATGAAACTTGGCATGCTATCGTGGAGCGGCATCAACATGCCGTGGTACAAATTTTGTCCCATTTGGGGCAGGTTTGGGTATATGCTTCTCACAAACCGGAGCTTCTCACAACAAGCATGATGGTTTTCGGTAGGGAACGTCCCACCTTTGGGGACGAAACGATACCCATTGCCTCTTATTGCTTTCAATTTTTTTTCTCGTGTCAACATAGAACAACAGGAGTGTTGTGTGAATTTTTGTTATTTTTTGGGTTCGTTTGGACTTTTTTTTGCATTAACTGAGTTTTCAATGCATTTTATGTGCATAATTCAAATTTGAACTACATGCACATGCTCCAGTGCATATAAATTGGTTGAAAAATCAAATCTGTGTCCTTGGATGCATGCTTAGGTCCCATGCAAGAAATGGGAATGAATTTCAAACACCGGGGCACCGTTGATTGCCGGCAAAACATTAAGATGCCTAGTTTTTAAATTCTAGTAAATCCAAATCTCGTCTGAAATTCGTGAAACTTGGGATGCTATCATTGAGCGGCATCAACATGCCGTGGTACAAATTTTGTCCCATTTGGGGCAGGTTTGGGTATATGCTTCTCACAAACCGGAGCTTCTCACAACAAGCATGATGGTTTTCGGTAGGGAACGTTCCACCTTTAGGGACGAAACAATATTCATTGCCTGTTATTGCTTTCAATTTTTTTTCTCATGTCAACATAGAACAACAGGAGTGTTGTGTGAATTTTTGTGATTTTTCAGGGTTCGTTTGGACATTTTTATGCATTGACTAAGTTTTCAATGCATTTTATGTGCATAATTCAAATTTGAACTACATGCACATGCTCCAGTGCATATAAACTGGTTGAAAAATCAAATCTGTGTCCTTCGGTGCATGCTTAGGTCCCATGCAAGAAATGGGAATGAATTTCAAACACCAGGGCACCGTTGATTGCCGGCAAAACATTGAGATGCCTGGTTTTTAAATTCTAGTAAATCCAGAACTCGTCTGAAATTCATGAAACTTGGCATGCTATCATGGAGCGGCATCAACATGTCGTGGTACAAATTTTGTCCCATTTCATGCAAGAAATGGGAATGAATTTCAAACACCGGGGCACCGTCGATTGCGGGCAAAACATTAAGATGCCTGGTTTTTAAATTCTAGTAAATCCAAATCTCGTCTGAAATTCGTGAAACTTGGGATGCTATCATTGAGCGGCATCAACATGCCGTGGTACAAATTTTGTCCCATTTGGGGCAGGTTTGGGTATATGCTTCTCACAAACCGGAGCTTCTCACAACAAGCATGATGGTTTTCGGTAGGGAACGTTCCACCTTTAGGGACGAAACAATATTCATTGCCTGTTATTGCTTTCAAATTTTTTTCTCATGTCAACATAGAACAACAGGAGTGTTGTGTGAATTTTTGTGATTTTTCAGGGTTCGTTTGGACATTTTTATGCATTAACTGAGTTTTCAATGCATTTCATGTGCATAATTCAAATTTGAACTACATGCACATGCTCCAGTGCATATAAATTGGTTGAAAAATCAAATCTGTGTCCTTGGGTGCATGCTTAGGTCCCATGCAAGAAATGGGCATGAATTTCAAGCACCGGGGCATCGTTGATTGCCGGCAAAACATTGTGATTCCTGGTTTTGAAATTCTAGTAAATCCAAAATTATGTTAACCATTCTTGTGACGCCACGTGTCTTGGTTTTAATGGCTGTAGAAGGTGCCGTGCGGGCAGCTGCTTGACCTTGACTGAACGGGAGGTGTGCGAGCACCATCCGGTGCGCAGATTGACCGAGAGGCGTGCAACCCGTCCTCGAGTGCGCAGGCTCACCGGGAAGCGTGCGAGCTGTACGCTGCACAGGCTCACTGGGAAGCGAGCCCTTTGATTTCCATGGCCGCCCGCCTTGCTCGCGTCCTCTCCATTAATGGCGCCAAGCCGCAGTTTAATTCGCTTTTTAAATATAAAACACTCATCGCAAACGTTTTAGTTAGATCACCCGTATGCAAACCGACAGCATCCCCAGGAAGCCAAGAGAAAATGTGCCGAGCAGGATTTCTGCAGCTCTTGATCGCAAACGATTTAGATAGAACACCCATATGCAAAGTGAGAGCAGCGCAGGATTTGTGCATCCCTTCAACGCAAACGGTTGTTCTGGATGACCCGTGTGCAACCACGTACAAACAATTTGGTAAGATTTGCATCTTTCGTATTGGGTATGTTGCCATTTGTCAAACTAGAAAGATTTACATTTGTTGATCTAGTAACGTTGCCATTTGTCAATCCTTGTAACACTGTGATTCGTCAAAATATGCAGCTAGAAATCATTAGCACTATGTAATTTTTGCAACTTAAATTCAGTAATTTAGCATAGATTTCATTCATAGATTAAGTAGTCATTCTTAATTTATACAAACAGTTCAACTCGACAGCTGAACCGACCAAACTTCTCCCCAATTGTTGCCAACCGCGTACTAAAATAGCTAGTTCAACTATATATACTAGCTAATTTTAGGTACGTTGTACAGTTCGACCACACATCTATAGTCAGATGAACTGAAGAAAATAGCCCTAAATACTACTACCACGGAGGGGCTTTGTGCTACTTCCGACAACCTCTCCTCTGCCGAGCGTGCTCAGTAAGAGGCAGAGGAGGAGCAGGAGCCTACAAACGAGCTGGACAAATGGAATACGGTGCCTGCCGCTGCTGCATGTTCAGCGACGCTCGACAGCTCGAACGCCCATTACCGCTCCAGATGATCCCTCTGGAAGCGGCTGGACTGCTCGTAGATCTCCTGAGTCCTCCCCTCTAAGTCGGCGTGTGCTACGGCCATGGCTGCAGTAAGGCTCTTTGCGTGCTCGACGAGGTGCTCCTCCTCTTCCCGCAGGAACTCGATGCAACGCGCAAGGTCGCTGACGCACGTGCGGGCCTCCACCTCCGGCCCCCTCGCGGCGGTGGCGGAGCGGGTGATGATCCCGGCAGTCGACGGTGGGCTGGCGGCCACGGCGGCCGACGATGGGGTGGCGGCCACGACCACCACCTCCCGCCTTCGGGCCACGGTGGCAGAGCGGATGATGGCCACGGTGGCCGGCAGTGGGGTGGCGGCCACGACGGCCACCTCCCGCCTTTGGGCCGTGGCGGCGGAGCGGGAGATGGCCCTGGCTTTCGACGGTGGTGCGGCGACAACGGCGGCCGGCAACAGCTGCCGACGAGCAGCGGCGGCGGAGCGTGTGGTGGGTGTTCCGCGCACACCCAACAGGGACGCCACGCGCACTACACTACGCCGGGGACTGCGCCGCCGCCGCGGTATAGCCTCCCAGCTAGAGCTATCCTCTGATGACGGCGGAGTGGCTGAGCGACGACGACGGACCGGTGCCATTGGCGATTGTGGAAGAAGCAGACGAGATAAGCTACAGGGAGGGAGGGGAAATGCGATGCAGGACTCGCCGGCCGTGAGGGTTTTTATAGCAGGCCGGTAAGCATTGGGATTGTTGGGGATTTCATCGAGTCGGGCGAGAAGCTTGAGCGGGAACCTGCGAGGTTGCGTGGGAACGGGCTCACCGATGATTCATTGGTGCCACCATTTGGCCAAAAGAACGCCCCCACGCGCTGCGCAAGCTTGCGTTGTAAGCCGTCTGCGGCAGCGGGGTGACAAGACGTGCGAGAGGAGGACGAGAGGACACGTACACATAGAGTTAATAAAAAAATGTTTGCGATTTAATTACCTACTATACCCCCGTCCTGGTTTATAAGTAGGATTTATTAACTAATAAAATATGAATGCATGTCACCATAGATTATATCGTTGGAGTCGTATTTGAACATAGTTTCCAGCTATACAATTTTTGTAACATGCATTAACACTTTTTTGGTTAAATTTAAGGTTATACAGCAGCAAGCGTTTGCCCGCAACACACGCGGCTTATTCCATCACAAACAGCTCTGATGGATCAACTGTCTGCCACATATCGCACACGCAACTCTAATCTGATTTGTGCTTGATGTGTCCGACATCGCTCGCACAGTTCGTCTTATTTGCCACGTATCACTGTGTCATCCTCTGCTCGCGTCCCTCGGCAAGCTCTGCTCGCCGTTAGGCGCCACAGCGTGCTGTGCTCGCCGTTAGGCGCCGTGGCGCGCTCGGTCGCATCCGTTGGCGCGCTCTGCTCGCGTCCGTCGGCGCGCTCGGCTTGTGGACAACTTTTCCTTGAGGCGACCACGGAGCGCTCTGCTCGCGTCCCTCCGCGCGCGCTCTGCCAGCGATTGGGCGTGCGCACGATCACGTCGGGGGCCCCATATGCATGCGATTGCATCGCGCGCGTTGGCACGCGATACAGTTACGTGCGGCACAATGGAGTTACGCGCTGCAAATTAGAATTGTCATCAGGGCCCGCCGATATTCCTGGCCGTCTGGCTCCCCTTTAATTCCCGGGGCCATTATGACCTTAGTCTCTTCAACCTTTCGATCGCGCCCCACAACACAACAAGCACACCCACGACGACACATAGAGAGGTGATGTCCGGCGGC
Source organism: Aegilops tauschii subsp. strangulata (assembly GCF_002575655.3). Classification (NCBI taxonomy): domain Eukaryota; kingdom Viridiplantae; phylum Streptophyta; class Magnoliopsida; order Poales; family Poaceae; genus Aegilops; species Aegilops tauschii. The sequence continues at coordinate 155,065,601 of NC_053036.3, forward strand.
GCTCCAATGGAGTTCGGCGAGCATAGAGTGGAGACCCACACGAGGAAGACGGATCTCTCGGTGGTGTACACCATCGACCCGGCCGTGGTGGATGATTACATCAACAGTGCTGAGTAGTTGCTTGCTGGAGACAAGTACAAGGAGGTCGGCATTGACCTCCAGTACACCGTCGGTCGTCCCGGAATAGATCAGAAGGTTTCCGTCGCCCAGTTGTGCATGCGCCATCATGTCCTCATCTACCACTACTGCATGGCTACAGAGCATTGCGACCGTTTGAACAGGTTTGTCAACAGCACCGACTACAAGTTCGCCACGGTGCATACCAAAGACGATGTAAAAGCGCTCAGTGTTATGGGCTTGGCCTGCAAGAACCTGTCGAAATCTGTGACCACTACAGGGTCTGGGGCAGCACGAAGCATGACTCCCTGGTCGAACTCGCCTCGGCCATCATCGACCCCTACTATGAAAAGATGAAGCAAGATGCCCAGAGAACAAGTCCCGTATCCTGGCACAAGGCCTGGATGCGGCAACTGGATGAACATCACCTCAGGTTCGAGGCCAAGAGCGTGTACACATGCTACGAGATGCACCAGCGGATCGTTGACATGAGGAAGTGCCTCGTTACCCAAATCGACGAGCCCGGATCGAGCCACAAGAAGAGCAAGCGTCACAAGAAGTAGATGATGATCAGATGATCGTTTATGCTAGTTAATCATGCATGTAATATATAGTTTACTTTATTGGTGTGTGTGGAAATGTCATGTGTGTAGTAGCCACCTATGTACTTATGCATGTAATAGTTTATTTTGGTGTGTGCAAATGCCATGGTTGTAGTAGCCACCTATGTAAGTGGATGTTTAATTTGGTTATGCAATCATGTCCTTATAAGTGTGTGTATATATATATGTTGTTGTTCTGTATGCAATCCCATCGCACAACACACACGTCTTATTAGCAACAACCGTCTATGTTCTTATCGGTCTTCAGACACATTTCTGATTACAGACTTGTTTGCCGCATATCACACACATCTTGTTAAGTTGAACCGTTTCTGTTCGCATGTCTCAACGCAAAAAGTTCATCCGAGTGAACCGCATGCCGTATATCGCACAGACCTTTGATCTGGCAAACCGTTTCTTTTGTGTTGCCTAATCACAAACAGTTCATCCGAGTGAACCGTATGCTGTGTATCGCACATGCCTCCATCTGGCTGCCCGTTTCTTTTGTTCCTCCTCATCGCAAACAGTTCATGGAACTGAACCGTATGCCCTTCATCGCACACGCAACTAAAACATGAACCTTGTTTGATGCATCCGTCATCGCAAATGTTTTACACATTTCTGACAATTTTCATACAACACCGTTTGCGATTATGGCATCACACACAGTTTCTCGAAGGGTTTCTGATCGTAGTGTCGCGATAGCAGCATCCTGCAGTTAGTGTACTTTGATTCGGCGGTATTGTTGGATGAAGCGGCCCGGACCGACATTATGCGTACGCTTACGCAAGACTGGTTCTACCAACGTGCTTCGCACACAGGTGGCTGGCGGGTGTCAGTTTCTCCAACTTTAGTTGAATCGAGTGTGGCTACGCCCGGTCCTTGTTGAAGGTTAAAACAACACACTTGATGAAAAATCGTTGTGGTTTTGATGTGTAGGTAAGAACGGTTCTTGCTCAGCCCGTAGCAGCCACATAAAACTTGCAACAACAAAGTAGAGGACGTCTAACTTGTTTTTGCAGGGCATGTTGTGATGTGATATGGTCAAAACATGATGCTAAATTTTATTGTATGAGATGATCATGTATTGTAACAGAGTTATCGGCAACTGGCAGGAGCCATATGGTTATCGCTTTATTGTATGAAATGCAATCGCTATGTAATTGCTTTACTTTATCACTAAGCGGTGGCGATAGTCGTAGAAGCAATAGTTGGCGAGACGACAACGACGCTTCGATGGAGATCAAGGTGTCAAGCCGGTGACGATGGTGATCATGACGGTGCTTTGGAGATGGAGATCAAAGGCACAAGATGATGATGGCCAAATCATATCACTTATATTGATTGCATGTGATGTTTATCCTTTATGCATCTTATTTTGCTTAGTTCTGCGGTAGCATTATAAGATGATCTCTCACTAAATTTCAAGGTACAAGTGTTCTCCCTGAGTATGCACCATTGGAAAGTTCGTCGCGCCGAGACACCACGTGATGATCGGGTGTGATAAGCTCTACATTTACATACAATGGGTGCAAGCCAGTTTTGCACACGCAGAATACTCGGGTTAAACTTGACGAGCCTAGCATATGTAGATATGGCCTCGGAACACTGAGACCGAAAGGTCGAGCGTGAATCATATAGTAGATATGATCAACATAGTGATGTTCACCATTGAAAACTACTCCATCTCACGTGATGATCGGACATGGTTTAGTTGATTTGGATCACGTGATCACTTAGATGATTAGAGGGATGTCTATCTAAGCGGGAGTTCTGTAGTAATACGATTAATTGAACTTTAATTTATCATGAACTTAGTACCTGATAGTATTTTGCATGTCTATGTTGTTGTAGATAGATGGCCCGTGCTGTTGTTCCGTTGAATTTTAATGTGTTCCTAGAGAAAGCTAAGTTGAAAGATCATGGTAGCAACTACACGGACTGGGTCCGTAACTTGAGGATTATCCTCATTGCTGCACAGAAGAATTACGTCCTGGAAGCACCGCTAGGTGCCAAACCCGCTGCAGGAGCAACGCCAGATGTTATGAACGTCTGGTAGAGCAAAGCTGATGACTACTCGATAGTTCAGTGTGCCATGCTTTACGGCTTAGAACCGGGACTTCAACGATGTTTTGAACGTCATGGAGCATATGAGATGTTCCAGGAGTTGAAGTTAATATTTCAAGCAAATGCCCGGATTGAGAGATATGAAGTCTCCAATAAGTTCTATAGCTGCAAAATGGAGGAAATAGTTCTGTCAGTGAGCATATACTCAAAATGTCTGGGTATAACAATCACTTGATTCAACTAGGAGTTAATCTTCCTGATGATAGTGTCAGTGAAAGAATTCTTCAATCAGTGCCACCAAGCTACAAGAGCTTCGTGATGAACTATAATATGCAAGGGATGGATAAGACAATTCCCGAGCTCTTTGCAATGCTAAAGGCTGCGGAGGTAGAAATCAAGAAAGAGCGTCAAGTGTTGATGGTCAACAAGAGCACCAGTTTCAAGAAAAATGGTAAAGGGAAGAAGGGGAACTTCAAGAAGAATGGCAAGCAAGTTGCTGATCAAGTGAAGAAGCCCAAGTCTGGACCTAAGCCTGAGACTGAGTGCTTCTACTTCAAAGGGACTAGTCACTGGAAGCGGAACTGCCCCAAATATTTGGCGGATAAGAAGGATGGCAAAGTGAACAAAGGTATATGTGATATACATGTTATTGATGTGTACCTTACTAATGCTCGCAGCAGTGCTGGGGTATTTGATACTGGTTCTGTTGCTAATATTTGCAACTAGAAATAGGGACTACGGATTAAGTGAAGATTAGCTAAGGACGAGGTGATGATGCGCGTGGGAAATGGTTCCAAAGTCGATATGATCGTCGTCGGCACGCTACCTCTACATCTACCTTCGGGATTAGTTTTAGACCCGAATAATTGTTATTTTGTGCAGCGTTGAGCATAAACATTATATCTGGATCTTGTTTGATGCGAGACGATTATTCATTTAAATATGAGAATAATGGTTGTTCTATTTATACGAGTAATATCTTTTATGGTCATGCACCCTTGAAGAGTGGTCTATTTTTGTTGAATCTCGATAGTAGTGACACACATATTCATAATATTGAAGCCAAAAGATGCATAGTTGATAATGATAGTGCAACTTATTTGTGGCACTGCCGTTTGGATCATATTGGTGTAAAGCGCATGAAGAAACTCCATTCTGATGGACTTTTGGAATCACTTGGTACTTTCGAACCATGCCTTACTGGCAGGATGACTAAAACTCCGTTCTCTGAAACAATGGAGCGAGCAACAGATTTGTTGGAAATCATACATACTAATGTATGTGGTCCGATGAATACTGAGGCTCGCGGCGGGTATCGTTATTTTCTCACCTTCACAGATGATTTGAGGACATATGGGTATATCTACTTGATGAAACATAAGTCTGAAACATTTGAAAAGTTCAAAGAATTTCAGAGTGAAGTGGAAAATAATCGTAACAAGAAAATAAAGTTTCTACGATCTGATCGTGGAGGAGAATATTTGAGTTACGAGTTTGGTCTTCATTTGAGACAATGCGGAATAGTTTCGCAACTCACGCCACCCGGAACACCACAACGTAATGGTGTGTCCAAACGTCGTAACCGCACTTTATTAGATATGGTGCGACCTATGATGTCTCTTACTGATTTACCGCTATCGTTTTGGGGTTATGCTTTAGAGACGACTGCATTCATGTTAAATAGGGCACCATCTAAATACGTTGAGACGACACGTTATGAACTGTGGTTTGGCAAGAAACCCAAGTTGTCGTTTCTTAAAGTTTGGGGCTGCGATGCTTATGTGAAAAAGCTTCAACCTGATAAGCTCGAACCCAAATCGGAGAAATGTGTCTTCATAGGATACCCAAAGGAGACTGTTGGGTACACCTTCTATCACAGATCCGAACGCAAGACATTCGTTGCTAAGAATGGATCCTTTCTAGAGAAGGAGTTTCTCTCGAAAGAAGTGAGTGGGAGGAAAGTAGAACTTGATGAGGTAACTGTACCTGCTCCCTTATTGGAAAGTAGTTCATCACAGAAATCAGTTCTTGTGACTCCTACACCAATTAGTGAAGAAGCTAATGATGATCATATAACTTCAGATCAAGTTACTACTGAACCTCGTAGGTCAACCAGAGTAAGATCTGCACCAGAGTGGTACGGTAATCCTGTTCTGGAGGTCATGTTACATGACCATGACGACCCTACGAACTATGAGGAAGCGATGATGAGCCCAGATTCCGCAAAATGGCTTGAGGCCATGAAATCTGAGATGGGATCCATGTATGAGAACAAAGTGTGGACTTTGGTTGACTTGCCCGATGATCGGCAAGCCATCGAGAATAAATGGATCTTCAAGAAGAAGACTGACGCTGACGGTAATGTTACTGTCTACAAAGCTCGACTTGTTGCGAAAGGTTTTCGACAAGTTCAGCGAGTTGACTACGATGAGACTTTCTCACCCGTAGCGATGCTTAAGTCCGTCCGAATCATGTTAGCAATTGCTGCATTTTATGATTATGAAATTTGGCTAATGGATGTAAAGACTGCATTCCTGAATGGATTTCTAGAAGAAGAGTGGTATATGATGCAACCTGAAGGTTTTATGAATCCAAAGGATGCTAAAAAAGTGTGCAAGCTCCAGCGATCCATTTATGGACTGGTGCAAGCATCTCGGAGTTGGAATAAACATTTTGATAGTGTGATCAAAGCATATGGTTTTATACAGACTTTCAGAGAAGCCTGTATTTACAAGAAAGTGAGTGGGAGCTCTGTAGCATTTCTAATATTATATGTGGATGAAATTTTGTTGATTGGAAATGATATAGAATTTCTGGATAGCATAAAAGGATACTTGAACAAGAGTTTTTCAATGAAAGACCTCAGTGAAGCTGCTTATATATTGGGCATCAAGATCTATAGAGATAGATCAAGACGCTTAATTGGACTTTCACAAAGCACATACCTTGGTAAAGTTTGGAAGAAGTTCAAAATGGATCAAGCAAAGAAAGGGTTCTTTCCTGTGCTACAAGGTGTGAAGTTGAGTCAGACTCAATGCCCGACCACTGCAGAAGATAGAGAGGAAATGAAAGTCATTCCCTATGCTTCAGCCATAGGTTCTATCATGTATGCAATGTTGTGTACCAACCTGTTGTGTGCCTTGCTATTAGTTTAGCAGGGAGGTACCAAAGTAATCCAGGAGTGGACCACTGGACAGTGGTCAAGAACATCCTGAAATACCAGAAAAGGACTAAGGATAGGTTTCTCGTTTATGGAGGTGACAAAGAGCTCGTCGTAAATGGTTACGTCGATGCAAGCTTTGACAGTGATCCGGATGACTCTAAGTGACAAACCGGATACGTGTTTATATTGAACAATGGAGTTGTCAGTTGGTGCAATTCTAAGCAAAGCGTCGTGGCGGGATCTACGTGTGAAGCGGAGTACATAGCTGCTTCGGAAGCAGCAAATGAAGGAGTCTGGATGAAGGAATTCATATCCGATCTAGGTGTCATACCTAGTGCATCGGGTCCAATGAAAATCTTTTGTGACAATACTGGTGCAATTGCCTTGGCAATGGAATCCAGATTTCATAAGAGAACCAAGCACATCAAGAGACGCTTTAATTCCATCCGTGATCAAGTCAAGGAGGGAGACATAGAGATTTGCAAGATACATACAGACTTGAATGTTGCAGACCCGTTGACTAAGCCTCTCTCACGAGCAAAACATGATCAGCACCAAAACTCCATGGGTGTTAGAATCATTACTGTGTAATCTAGATTATTGACTCTAGTGCAAGTGGGAGACTAAAGGAAATATGCCCTAGAGGCAATAATAAAGTTGTTATTTATATTTCCTTATATCATGATAAATGTTTATTCTTCATGCTAGAATTGTAATAACCGGAAACTTTGTACATGTGTGAATACATGTAACGCCCACGATGCAGCTATATCTCCCACGTGTCGAGGCTCGACTTGGAGGCATAACCGCATGGTGGTTTTGTCGCAAGAAGGGTCATCTTCACACAATCCCATGTAATGAACAAGAATGGGATAAAGAGTTGGCTTACAGTCGCCACTTCACACAATACATAAATTAAACATAGATCATTCAGAGTACAATCAAGGTCCGACTACGGAACCAAAATAAAAGAAGACAACCCCAAATGCTAGATCTCCGATCGTCCCAACTGGGTTCCACTACTGATCATCAGGAAACGAAACATAGTAACGACCAAGTTCCTCGTCGAACTCCCACTTGAGCTCGGTTGCGTCACCTGCACTGGTATCGTCGGCACCTGCAACTATTTTGGTAGAATCTGTGAGTCACGAGGACTCAGCAATCTCACACCCGCGAGATCAAGACTATTTAAGCTTATAGGAAGGATGGGGTAATGAGGTGGAGCTGCAGCAAGCACTAAGCAAATATGGTGGCTAACATACGCAAATAAGAGCGAGAAGAGGAGCAACGCAACGGTCGTGAAGCTAGAAGTGATCAAGAAGTGATCCTGAAACTGGTTACGTTATACGTAACCCAAACCGTGTTCACTTCCCAGACCCCGCCGAAAAGAGACCATCACGGCTACACACGCGGTTGATGTATTTTAATTAAGTCAAGTGTCCAGTTCTCTACAACCCGATATTAACAAATTCCCATCTGCCACATAACCGCGGGCATGGCTTTCGAAAGGTAATACCCTGCAGGGGTGTCCCAACTTAGCCCATCACAAGCTCTCACGGTCAACGAAGGATATTCCTTCTCCCGGGAAAACCCGATCAGACTCGGAATCCCGATTACAAGACATTTCGACAATGGTAAAACAAGACCAGCAAGACCGCCCGAATGTGCCGACAAATCCCGATAGGAGCTGCACATATCTCATTCTCAGGGCACACCGGATGAGCAAGACGTTGGGTTGGCATAGACCCTGGTTGCCCAGGGGGCGCCGGACATCGCCCAGGTTTGGACCAGCACTCGAAGGAGCACTGGCCCGGGGGTTAAAATAAAGATGACCCTCGGGCTCGCGAAAACCCAACGGAAAAAGGCTTAGGTAGGCAAATGTAAAACCAAGGTTGGGCCTTGCTGGAGGAGTTTTATTCAAGGCGAACTGTCAAGGGGGTCCCATAAATCACCCAACCGCGTAAGGAACACAAAATCAAGGAACATAACACCGGTATGACGAAACTAGGGCGGCAAGAGTGGAACAAAACACCAGGCATAAGGCCGAGCCTTCCACCCTTTACCAAGTATATAGATGCATTAATTAAATAAGAGATATTGTGATATGCCAAAATATCCATGTTCCAACATGGAACCAACTTCAACTTCACCTGCATCTAGCAACACTATAAGAAGGGCTGAGCAAAAGCGGTAACTTAGCCAAACAACGGTTTGCTAGGAAAGGTGGGTTAGAGGCTTGACATGGCAATATGGGAGGCATGATATGGCAAGTGGTAGGTAGCGCGTGATAGCAATAGAGCGAAACAACTAGCAAGCAAAGATAGAAGTGATTTCGAGGGTATGGTCATCTTGCCTGCAAAGTTCTCAGAGTTGCCGAAAGCTTGATCCTCGTAACCGTTCTCAACAGGTTCCTCGTAAGCGTTCTCATCTCCCGGCTCTACTCAAAGCAAGAACACAAGCAAAGAACCAACAATCAATCACGGGCAATGCACAAGCAACATGATGCAATACATGGCATGATATGCGAGATGTGATATGCAATGCGTATGCGTGCTCCGGAAGGGAAAAGATGAACAAGGCATCAACTTGGCAAACCAAGTATGCCGCTGGAAAGATGGGATGATTTCGGTTGAAATCGATATAAAGATCACCGGTATCGGATGCACGGTTTGCAAATGGCAAGCAAAACAAGGATGGCACAATTCTGCGATTAACAGCATGATGCCACTTAGCATGCCACAAGAAACTAAGTTACTGCACTCCAACATATTAACAAGGCATACAGAAGTGATGTAATCAAGATGCTTGACAAAACATGCACTGAGCTACGGCTAAATCACACCAGAGCAGGTTCAAACAAGCATGGAAAAATTGCAAAAGATATCAGCTTCACAGACTTAGTGAAAATACTAACATGCCAGAAATAATATCAGGAAGCCATGTTCAGAGCAAGCAAATAACATGCTACAGGAACATATCATAGCCAATCAAGACACGGCATGAATCTACTAAATGCATAGAACAAAAATCCCTTACTGATCATGAGCCAAAAAGGCACAGAATATATGATGACACCCATATAATCATAGCAAGTTTTATTACCAGATTCAGACTTAGCAGAAAATAGAGCATGGCATTAACAGAATTATGAAGGCATCTTTACTAGCTCGATTCACTCATCACAAGGCATTGAAAGACAAGATAAGCATATAATAAGCAAGAAGACATGCTCATGAAACTTACCATGGCAAGAACAATCTCATAGCATGCAAGGATCAACTACAACAACCTTGGCAAAATTGATTAACATGTAAAAAAATTGCCAGGAACATTTTATAGCAAAAGTAGAGCAAGATTAAGACATGCTAGGGCAATCCATAATAGCAAACAGGAGCAAGGATGGATAGTGCACATCCATATGTCCAAAACATCCTTACAGAACATACTCAAAAGAGGCACAGATCTCACTGTAGCAACATGAATACATGGCATAAAAATAACAGCAGGGAAAAGACGGTGAAATTCTAAATCCCTGAAATCAGCAATATCACGAGAACTACTTTGCATGCTTGTGCTAGTCACCACATTGATCACAAAAATACATGGCATACACCCCTGTAAAGATGGCATGGCATAGCCCAAAACACATGTAGAGCTCGTGCCCATATGCAGCACCCAATAAATGTAGCAAAAATGACAAATGCTCATAAACTGATAAGAATCAGCACCTAACATTTTATAGCACTCTTGCATCAACAATTTGGGCATCAAGATGGACTAAAACAAGCATGGCACAATGGAACAAAGTGAAGAGCACATCATGATGAACATTTAGATATATCATATGCATGAAACGAAGCTACGGGCACAGTTATGGCATGATGAACAGGGGCTAAAAATATAGCAGAAAAATTACTGACAAAATCAACCTCTCGAAAACTGGATATAGGGTTTGCACGTTCTTCGAGGATGACCCGGGAGCTCGCCGGAGTTGATGCTGCGGTGGCCAGAGAGGGAGAAGGGGGGGTCGCCGGAGCGCGTACTCGCCGGATCCGGCCCTCCCGCGGCCGTATCTGGCCAGAGGAGTGGCGACGGCGAGCGGGGATGCGAGGCGCAGCCGGGCGACGACCGGTGGTGGCGAGGCGATCGGGGACGCGAGGCCCGGCCGGGCGACGACCGGTGGCGGCGAGGCGAGGTGGCGCCGGCGGGAGGTGGCGAAGAGGCGGACGGCGGCGGGGACGCGAGCCGGGCGGCGCGGCTCGCCGGCTGGAGGCGCGAGCGCGCGCGGGCGGCGGACGGGCCCCGCGGGCCCGAATCGGGTCCGGCAGGCCGCGGCGGCGGGGACGGCGCGGTGGACACGTGGCGCGACGCCAGTGGCTGCGGGGCGGCGTCTAATTCGTCCGGTGGGGGCGGAGGGCGATTTCTAGGGTTTTGGACCCGGATTTGGACGGGGAGGACATATTTATAGGTAGGAGGAGGTAGGAGTGTCCAAATGGAGTGTAGTTTTCGACCACGCGATCGTGATCCGACGGCGGAGGACATGGAAGGGGTTTGGAAGGGTTATTGGGCTGTTTTCGAGGGGTGTTGGGCTGCAACACAAAAGAGGCCTCTGCGGTTACTCGGTTAACCATTGGAGCATCAAATGGCCTCCAAATGGAACGAAACTTGACAGGCGGTCTACCGGTGGTGTACCAAGGTCTCTTGGCAAATATTGGTCCATTCCGAGAATGTTTAATGCCCGCACACAAAAAGAGGCAAAAGGGGGCGCCAGAGGACGTAGGAGTGTCGGATTGCAAAACGGACAACGGGGAAAATGCTCGGACGCATGAGAGGAACACGTATGCAAATGAGATGCACATGATGACATGATATGAAATGCATGACATGGAAAAAATGCAAAACGAAGAAAAAACCCAACCACGAGGGAATCTCATAACTTAACGCCGAAAATGGCAAGAGTCGGAGTACAAATATGGCAAGTTACATCCGGGGCGTTACAATACATAGACAAACAGAGTGTCACTAGTATGCCTCTACTTGACTAGCTCATTGAATCAAAGATGGTTAAGTTTCCTAGCCATAGACATGAGTTGTCATTTGATTAACGGGATCACATCATTAGAGAATGATGTGATTGACTTGACGCATTCCGTTAGCCTAGCACTTGATCGTTTAGTTTATTTGCTATTTCTTTCTTCATGACTTATACATGTTCCTGTGACTATGAGATTATGCAACTCCCGAATACTGGAGGAACACTTAGTGTGCTACCAAACGTCACAACGTAACTGGGTGATTATAAAGGTGCTCTACAGGTGTCTTCGATGGTGTTCGTTGAGTTGGCATAGATCGAGATTAGGATTTGTCACTCTGATTGTCGGAGAGGTATCTCTGGGCCCTCTCGATAATGCACATCACTATAAGCCTTGCAAGCAATGTGACTAATGCAAAAGTTGCGGGATGATGCATTACAGAATGAGTAAAGAGCCTTGCCGGTAACGAGATTGAACTAGGTATGGTGATACCGACGATCGAATCATGGGCAAGTAACATACCGATGACAAAGGGAACAACGTATGTTGTTATGCGGTTTGACCGATAAAGATCTTCGTAGAATATGTGGGAGCCAATATGAACATCCAGGTTCCCCTATTGGTTATTGACCGGAGACGTGTCTCGGTCATGTCTACATAGTTCTCGAACCCGTAGGGTCGCACGCTTAACGTTCGGTGACAATCGATATTATGAGTTTATGTGTTTTGATGTATTCAGAGTCCTGGATATGATCACGGACATGACGAGGAGTCTCGAAATGGTCGAGACATAAAGATCGATATATTGCATGACTATGTTTGGACATCGGAATGGTTCTGGGTGAGTTCGGGCATTTCCGGAGTACCGGGAGGTTACCGGAACCCCCCGGGACGTATATGGGCCTTATTGGGCCATAGTGGGAGAGAGGAGAAGGGAGCCTAGGAGGGGGCGCCCCCCCAAGCCCAATCCGAATTGGGTGGGGGGCCGGCCCGCCTTTCCTTCCTCCTTCCTCCCCCTTCCTTCCTCTCCTAGTCCAACTAGGGAAGGGGGAATCCTACTCCCGGTGGGAGTAGAACTCCTCCAGGGCGTGCCATAGAGGGCCGGTCCTCCCCCCTCCTCCACTCCTTTATATACGGGGGAGGGGGGCACCCCATAGACACACAATTTAACATTGTCTTAGGCATGTGCGGTGCCCCCCTCCACCATAATCCACCTCGGTCATACCGTTGCAGTGCTTAGGCGAAGCCCTGCGCCTGTAACTTCGTCCTCACCGTCATCATGCCGTCGTGCTGACAAAGCTCTCCCTCGACACTCAGCTGGATCGAGAGTTCGTGGGACGTCACCGAGCTGAACGTGTGCAGATCGCGGAGGTGTCGTACTTTCGGTACTGATCGGTCGGATCATGAAGATGTACGACTACATCAACCGCGTTGTCATAACGCTTCCGCTTTCAGTCTACGAGGATACGTAGACAACACTCTCCCCTCTCGTTGCTATGCATCACCTAGATGGATCTTGCGTGTGCGTAGGAATTTTTTTGAAATTACTGCGTTCCCCATCATATTAGTCTGGGCTAGACGGGCCACAGCCCAGTTGAAACCCTGCTCCGTCTCAACAATAACAAAAAATGCTGCTCGAGCAGCTACTTCCCAGGTGTCAGCCGATCTTGTGTTGTTCTCTTGTCTATTTACTATATACGCTGACAATGTCGTGGGTCCCAGATATCAGAAAACCACTAGGAGGAAGCATTCTCTTTTTCTACACGCTGACAATGGAGTATATATAACAAAAAATGAGGAATTTCCTTGCGTACGGCCATGGACATGGTGGGCCCCTACTGTCATCCTCTCCACGTACAGTCCTCTCCCGATTCCTCTTGTTTGTTGACCATGTTGACGTCGCGAGAGGGCGGCGCCACAGCGAGCACACCAAAGCGCGCAGAGGACGACGGCGAGGCCTCAGACATCGGCGTTAATGATTTAGGAGATGGTGGGGCGGTGATGCGTGCGCTGAGGCGCAGCCAGCCGTGGGAGGCAGAAGCAGGCGGCCCCGCCGGCGCTAGTTTAGTTTTGGCGGCTGCAGGAAGACATGACTGAAGAAACACGATAGACTGTAAAAGCAGTAGGAGTACTTAACAACCTTAACTGAAACCAGCAGGGGCACTTAACAACCATAGCTGAAAGCAGTATGAGTTCTTATACAAGTTCAACCGTACAAAGCACTCCTCGAACAATGCTACTTTGCCTACAGTTAACCAAGGGTGAGGCCACCAAGCCCCAGGACAAGGCCCAAGCGCCACCCCGCGCATCCACAACCTTCTGAAAGCGACTTCATCTCGCAATGTGGTCAATAAACATGATATTCGCTTTAGAGCCATGGAAAAGCATGAACATAACCTTCTGTCCTATTCTCCAATATGGACGGGCCTTCATTATTTGAGACCACCCATGAATAAGTATCTTTTCACCTCCAAGGGGAATGGAGTAGGTCGACATAAACATCATGTTGTGACCAAGCGCAAGTCTGACCCGACCATGGTCAGGCATCTGTATGGGAACAATAGAACTTGGCAGTTTTTGTTTCAAGAAGATCACAACTGTAAAACTGTCTATAAGAGTTTATGAACAACATATATAACAGAAAACAGCTCGTACCATAAGTTTCTCAACACAGTTGGACATGTTCAACATGTGCAGCAGTGGAACACATATCCCACGTGGCCTTCCACCATTGAAACGCCCCACAAGGGCCTCAAGACGATCAATAAAGTGTAGGAACTTGTGGATGTCGTCCCAGTCAACTTTAGTGCCATCAGTAACAGTCGAGTTCTTATAGAATAACAAATGAGTAGCCTGCTTAACTTTGAAATAACCTACATGTGCCACCAATTATAAGAAATATTAGTTAGAAGTAGCATCTTTGTGAGAGATTCGTTGCTACTTCTAAAGTTAAATTGTGATTACTTAGACAGAATAGGTGGATTAAGAAGTAATCAAGGCAACAAGCAAGAACGAGATACAAAACTAACATGGATGAACAATTGGAACGATGTTGGGGTGGAAGATCACAGTGAAGATGAGACCAGGTTCTGCTATTTTCATCAACATTCATGTGCCAACTTTCAGTCTGTAACACTTGAGAAAGTTTATCCAAGTTCGGCAATAAAAAAAGCAGCGATCTTCTTCGTTCATGAACCCAACTCAGAACTTAAATCCATGGCTTGTCTTCAATGTGACCGTTAAACTGGTGTATTCAGTTATGGCAAAGCCGACCATCTTGAGTACATGTGTTCTGGCAGAGCAAGGAATGCACTGCAGGAAAAATAATATGAGAACACAATGTATTCCCTATCCAAATCTAGAAATAATTTCCTCCTTCACGTCAGTGTTGACCATGGTACTAGTTCCTTTTATCCAAATATAGCAATCCAAATTTCCAAATTAGTCGATAGCATGTGCAAAAAACCCCACCCTCCCGGATAGAAAAGAGGACTCTAGGAACATACTATGCGCGTTTTAAAATCCTGTGTTAGAATGATAAGGAACAAGTGTGGCGTCTCGCCGAGGGTGCAGAAACCTGTAGGGTCCTTGCACTTTGGGCACTGCAAATGAAACACACTAGATTCAGTAGGAAGAAAAATGCATCAATGGCGGCGGCTGCCATCCAAGGGACTTGGATTTATCGGGGATGGATGAAGAATTTGTACCTGGTTCTCCATGAGAAAACCCTATGCAATCGCCGGGAGGGGGTTTCTCTGAACAAGCAGACGAGGGAGAAGGGGATTCAGGCTGAGTGAAATATTGCTGCTTCGTCCGTCCAGCTTACTGCTAAAGCTGGAAAGGTGGGGTTTTTTGTGATTTGATGGCTCATTGGGCATTACTGCGGCGCTACGAGCGGGGTGAGTCTACCGTGCAGTTGTGCACTCTAATTTGCTGCATGGCACGTGGACCCCGTTGCTGGATGCACCACATATCAGCGAAAGGAAGTAGAAAGGCAGGAGTAACTAGTTACACGTAAATATATTTTTGACAGAGAGATACTCCCTCTGTAAAGAAATATAAAAATATTTTGTATCACAACTTTATACATAAGAAAAATCAAGGGGAATATATATAACATAATATGGGGGTTCAGCTGAGAATATAATACTCAGACAGGCTCACGGTTCTGGACTCTGGGCCACAGGCCAATGGGCCTGCATGTTTGGGGGCCCATGTGTTCTACCTCAGTGCTTTTCATATTGCAAGCGATCGGTACGGCGCTGGTTTTAGATACTGTCGCAAGGCGAATACAGAAAATTGAATAAAGCATGGTAGTTGTTAGAATGAAATCGAACAACAGTTCCTAACCAACAATCAGAGTTGCAATTCTATCAACAATATCCTACGTGATAAATAATACTGTTGTACTACTTATACACATAGGACACTTGTTTCACCATGCCAGATCATTACATCAAAATCTCTCGGAGGATAGATCAGTTCGGCAGTTGCGTGCTGGTACTGAAGAATTTCAAAGTTGATTTGGACCAGCTCTCCTTGCCGAGAAAGTTCGATTTTTACATCATGCCCTACCAAAAGATTTGATTTAGATTTGAACCTTGAGCATCCTTTAGCATCAATCATCATGCGACCATCCTTTGAACTTACGGTATATTGAGCAGGTTCATTCACACCAAGGCTGTGCATGGTAAGAGAAACTTGGCCACGGTCGCTCGGATTGTTGAACGACTCACTCGTTGCTCTAGGAATTCTCTGTTTGCAAACAAGAAGACATACACAAAAAGTAAGATCAACATAGTGAATCATGTGAAACAACATGGAAATAAAAAAGAACGAAGCACTTGGGCGGCCAATGCTTACCAAGATGGTGGAGATGTCGGTTTTTGTAAGGACTTTTGTATATGCAGTGCGAACTGCAGCCCAGTCTGTTGCCGGTGCAACTGCTGGTTCCGTTGCCGCTGCATAGGCCAGATCAGATGCAAGTGCAAGTGTTGGAGCAGGTGCCGGAGCCATTGCTGGTGCCCGTGCTGGTGCGACTGGTAGTTCTGCTGCAGCTGCCGGAGATGGTTCTGCTTGTGGAGCAGGTGCTGGTGTCGGAGCAAGTGCCGGTGTTGATGCCCGATCCTCCGGTAGATTAGCCTAATCCGCTGACGCAGTCGGTGCCCAATCCTTAGGTGGATCAGACTGAGCTGCAGCCACTGTCAGTGCTATAGCAAGTGCCGTTGGAGAAGGTGTCGGTGCTCGATCTGTTGCTGAAGGTGGTACCGATGTGTGAGACAGCAGTGATCATCTCTGTTCTGCTATGATCAGCTTTCTAACTTGACTAGGCTCCGAGACCGTGATCCAGTCTTTTTCTTCATTTCTTTTAAACACGTGAAGGACTAATTGTGGCGTCTTTGTTAAACCAAACCGCAGTTCATCATAGGGCTTCAGATTGTACTCAGACAACAGACTGGTCCAATTGTGTCTAGTAATATTAGTGATGGACAGTGCCTTCATTACTAACACGACATAAGAAGTGAAACCTACAAAAATAACCATCGTAGAGAAAACCAAACGGTTTATTCTATGATGAATGTCACATGGCAAAACCTGCATCATAAAATTGCAGCAAAAGTAAGAAAAAATGACATTAAATCAATAAGATTTAGACAGTAAATCAATAAGATTTACTTGATGTGACACAAGTGAATCCTTACCAGGAAATCACTATGTTCAAGTTCTAAATAGAAGATTGATGGTCCAATTACGCGTGGCATGCAGGGCCCCCGCTTACTCCCACAAGCAGGACAGTCCAAAGGTCGTGAAAAATCGTATGGACCGAATATCCATGGGACTGGAAATCCTGGTGGGTGAGATTAACCCTGCAATGCATACAGATATTGGAGTGTAACCATAATTGATAAACCGTCGTCAGAAAAAATATGATTTGGATACTTCAAAATATACAGACTGAATTGAGTGGATAGAGATTAACATAGACTATTCTCAGGACTCACCACACACCAAAAGCGGCAGTACTAAACAATACAGGGTTCACACAAACAAATCAAGTATTGAACAATAGTACTTACTACAAACAAGCAAAGTTGCACTAATTAAACTCTGCAGACTATTTCTTGCCACCGACTTCATGAGAGATGTCTACCAGCACCATCACCATCTCGTCAACCTTGGAGAACCTAACAGAGTGGTCTTTCCACTCATAAACATGACGATGAAGACAATCCGCATCATATTTGTCGGGAAGCTTTCCAAGAACCACACCCTTCGTAATCGAAGGCACATCCAGGAAATAGTTGTGGTCAAGTACAACCTCAAGAACACGCTTGACAACAATGCTACAGGAAAACACTAGTTCAGGACACGTGGCAACAAGGACACATTAGCTGGATATTTTAGCAGTAGAACTCATCCTCAGGTCTTCCAGTTCGCACGACATGACTTTGAGAACTTCATCTCCACTGCGGACCTGGTTCTAATTCAGACAGAAACCAAATATTTTATTACCACCTCCATTTAGAAATATAAGATGATTTTCAATACTTTACTACATACAAGACTACATATACGCACATAAATGAGTGAACAAAGACACTAGAACATGTCTTCAAAGGCATGAGAGCAGTGGGATTACTTGCAATATCCATAACACAAGTTACTGAGGCAAATATACTCTCTTCAAAGGTAGCATTGATGTTCATAAGGTAGTTGAAAGTAATCTATAAGAAATTAGTGTCAACCTCTCGCATGTTTTGGTTAAAAGATGAATTTAGAACCGTCATTTGGCACACAAAAATCACATGCAAGATCACCCAGAAAGTTGTACTACTAGTACTAGTACTACATGTTAGATGAAAAAACACGATCAAGATCGAGAAAAAGATCATCAAGAAGAGATATTACCTGGACTTGCTTAATGAGGGATCCCAGAGAGGGGCCTTGGCAGGGCGATGGCCTTGAGCTTGTCTGCGGTAGTCTCGGTGGGGTGCTTGTGCTTCTTCACACCCTAAGCCTCGACGGTTTTGGCCAGGGCCATAGACATCACTTCGGTTGGTGCTCCAGGGTCCATCAAGAAACTATCAAATAGAAATAAAAGAAAAGAAACCACAATCACAAACCCAAAAGAAGAACAGAGAGGGAGTTATAGGATCAGTCTCGGGGTTGCAAGATCGGGCCTTGGCCAGAATCAACACCATTGATGCGCTCACCTTTCCTTCTTTGGGAGAGAAGAACAATGGTAGAAGCAGGTTGGGGTTTTCTTGAAGAAATGAGGAACAAGATGAGGGAGAAGCGAGTTGGGGTTTTCCTCAAGAGAGGAAGCTGAGGGAGAAGAGTGAAATGATGGTTGCTTCGTCCGTCCAACTTACTGCTGCAAAGTTAGGGGTTTTGTGATTTGATGGCTCATTGGGCATTACTGCGGCGCTTCGATCAGGGTAGTCTCCCCTGTAGTTGGGCACTCTAGTACGGAGTAATTTAGTGCATGGCTAGTGGGCCCCGATGCTGGTTGTCCCACACGTTGGCGAAAGTGAGTAGTAAGGTTCCCGACGACCGTTGAGGAGGATCCGCACGGTAGAGTGTGTCCACTGTTTCTGAAGAAAAAATGATTAGAGCAAGCGTTTCCACTCTTACGATGGAGGAGTGCGAAACACGGCAGCCACTTGAACTTACATAGTGCTCCTACTACTAGGCATGTGCAGTGGTTCATACGTCAGTACTACATAATCTTGTTGCTAGTGTAGTATGACGATAACAAATGATGTTGTGCACATGTCAACTACATGAATAGTAATGTAACATAGTACCCCTTTTTTGACTGTCCGGTCGAGAATGAACGGTGAGATCAATGTTAATAGAACTAGGTCTACAGCGCACGGAGAGTACGGTGCTATAGTACTCCATGGAACATGAACCATATGAAGCACGAATCAGTGTTAGGCAGGGTGTATGAAGGGTGCATGGGATGTGAGCAAAATCCCTTCTCGACCCACTTTTGGGTGTTTGGTAGAGTGCATGAAGGGTTCATGAGTCCACACTAGTAGGTTAACACAAATACACTAGGAGCATGCATGAAGATGGGTGCTGAGTAGACATTTGTTAAATGAGGAAGAGACCCCCCAAGGCAAAAGTACGATAAATACAAGATATAGTAAAGAAGGCAATGCTTTCTATTTTTTCATTTTTGATCCGTAAATGGAGGATGAGCATGCACGAAGAGGGAACACCTATATTGAGATGAGAATGCAACCAAACACACCCACACGCTTTGTGCCACAGTGACTGATCGGCACTGTCTGAGTTTGATCCAACGGTCATGTTGCACCGATACATGGACATGCCCATGCAGAGGACGCCTAAACACCATCGAAGTCCCTCTTCTTCTCGAGGCGCAGGATGTTAGTGATGCAGGGTGCCACCGCCCGCAGAGCCCGCTCCCGGTCGACGGGAGCCAGCTCGTCAAAGACGGCGTCCAATGGCACGAATGGATTCCGGTGATGGAGCCCTGAGAGGATTTGCCCGGCAACGGTGACGGCAGCCCGCAACCCCTCCTTGTCCAGCTCCGCCCCACCATCGCGCGGACACGGCTCAGCTCCTCGGATATTTAGGTGAAGAAGGAGACCAGGTCAGGAAGCTGCAGCTCGTTGAAGTCGACGGGGTGGTCGAACGGGTTTAGCCCAACGGCTGTCATGGTCGCGCTGGCACGATGGTAGGAATCGCGCAGCCACAACACGTGCGTGGAAACATGGTCCACCAAGTGGTTGAGGCGATCCTGGACCTCGTCATGATCGGCCTGCTTGTGCTCCAGCCGGCTCGCCTGACCACCTATTGTATCTCCCGCTTTCTGCATCAACGCCGCCGACGCCTCGAGCATCTTTGTGGTGGACGTCTGCCGCTTATGAAGCTCCGTGAACTCCCGCACATAAAGGAGGAGCATGGCACTCCTCTCCTCCTTGAGCTCACGGAGCTCCACGTCCTTGGCCCTGAGCTCTGCATCCTTGGCCTGGATCTCCTGTGTCAGGCGCCTCACCTCAGACTCCGTGATCTGCTGCGCCGCCATGGAACCGGGTAGAAGCAATGTGGAGAGGAACAAAAGGGGAGAGGAAGCAAAGGGGGCGAAACGGCTAAAAGGCAATGTAATCTACGAGAAGGCGGAGGGAGCTAGCCGAGGAGCGGGGTGAATCTTTTGGTTTTCACCATGGGAAAAAACTAGTCGACGACTTTTCACATCAGGGAGCAGTAGGTTTTACAAGCGGAGTCATCGTGACTAATTGCTGCCGCGCCTGCTCCCGTCAATCAAAAAATAAAAAATCTTGTCGCACCTCATCCCGTCAATCAAAAAATTTAAAATCCGGCCACGCCTGTCGCACCCAAAGACCGGAGCAACGCCGCGGTGTATATTTAAATTTACCTGCCGGCAAGGATATAAAAAGGGGTGAAAAAACAAATGGGGCGGCGGCCTAGCTAATCGGTCGCACTAGCCCCACTAGCTAGCCACCGTGCTTCACTGATGTACATGGCGGGAAAGGTGGTCTTTCGTGATTTGACGACTCATTTACTTGCTTCAGCGCTACGACCGAGGAGGACCCAGAAAACGCACGGTAAGGTGTCCCACGTCTCGGCAAGGAAGAATATATGCGTGCACCACCCGGGAGGACCCCGAAACCGCGCGGTAGGGTGTGCCATGTCTCGGCATGGAGGAGAAATGTGCGTGTAAAAATATACTGTATCAGACATACTACCTATGGTTCGACCACGGGACCCAGCCAGTCGGTCCAAAACACCCCACTAGCCACACATCTTCATCATGCTAACGTGGCACGGAGGATAGGTGTGGTTAGCTCCGTCTCGACCAGCCACAACGTCTCTTGTTCTAGGCAATTCTTCTATTCTCCAAGCTTTATTTAGTAATAATAACACCACGGCAAGCTAGCGCCGCTCTTCGTGTGTGCCCGTGCGTCTAAAGGTTAGACGATGGAGAGGAGAGAGAGATCGCTGGCCTGGGACCCACCAGTAAGTGAATCAACGGTCATGCACGTGTTGACGAGCCACTCCCTCTACTCTACTCAACGTAATACTGTATAAAATTAAGTTATGGGACAAAGCCAACAACCGTTGTTGTTTCAGGCTATCGACTTACACTTTGTAGTCCAGGTTGCTAGTTCAAATCTCGTCTTTCAGATTTGTTTTTAGGTCCAAATTTGATCAATGACAAGTGGGACCCCCGTGTGTTGTTCCGATATTTCAGTGTAGGATGGTTCTTTTGAACAAACACTTTGCGCGGTTAGATAAGTAATGGCACGAGTTACACGTATTTTGCAAGTTTAGGAACAAAAATGATAGTGGCATAGAATATCACATCCACCCCGCAGCTTAGATGCTATGGTGATACGAGTTTTTACGTTGTTGGAACTGAGATCAGTAGTCTTTTTAATTATGTGCAATTTCCAAACTCTCCAAGGTTTTCTTTGCAAATAAAACATTCATGCCTCGTGTGTGCCGCTGCATCTTGGATCCAACGGCTCCCCATTTCTCATATTAGGTGCTCCCCGTAGCTTAATTAGCCGCAACGGTGATACGAGCATCTAGGTCGTATGATCTGTGATCAGATGCCACATGTGTAGTACTTGTACTTTCTGCGCAATTCCCAAACTCTCTCATGCGTATATTGCAAAAACATTCAAACCTCCTACTGTGAGCTATTAGATCTCCGGGAACTCGTATGACCATAGAATCTACGATGCGGGAGCACCTCATATTCTCCTATGACTGCCATCCTGCAATATAGGCCATCCGATTTATATCTGACGGATAGGAAGGAAACTATGGCAATTTAAAAAAAAGGTACCCACACCCCTCCCCACATTTGCAAATAAGGCCTTCCCTCATTCATCATTTTCTCTCACAAGATAAACTACTCATACAAATGCATCTTGATGTTACGTGCAACGCACGGGCATCTTGCTAGTTCTTACATACAGGAGAATATGAGGTTCTCCTTCATCTTAGATGCTACGGTGATACGAGCTTCGAGGTCATTGGATATGGGATCCAAGGGCATCTGAGTAGTTTTTGTACAAATTGTGTGCAATTCTCAAACTCATTAAGGTTTCCTGTAAAAAATATTAAGACATCATGTGAGATGCTATATGTCAGATCTACAAGCTCCAAGCAACTCGTATCAGCATATAGCATCTAAGGTGTGGGGGCACATGATATTCTCCCAGGGAGGGGGGTGCACAACCAATCGGTGTTTGGGAGGGTGGGGACAAATACAATGTTCAAACAATACAATCTAAACAATCCTAAATAGAACTACACAATTTTATCTAAGGTCGAGGGGTTAACCCCCGACAATCTACATAGCTCCGCCTAAACACAACATTTGCATGTATGTAGTACTAGACTTAATATTCATGTTTCAGTTTCCTGTTCATTTTAAATATTGAATTGAGGACCATCCATGTCTTACATTTTACTCCCTTCGTTCCTAAATATTAGTCTTTTAGAGATTTCAAATGGACTACCACATGCGGATGTATATAGACATATTTTAGAGTGTAGATTCACTCATTTTGCTCCGTATGTAGTCACTTGTTGAAATCTCCAAAAGACAAATATTTAGGAACAGAAGGAGTATTTTTTAATTCGTGTCATACATGCATGGTTTGGAAAAATAGATGCACTATACTTTCTGGATTGTTGTTGTATACGTGTGTGTGTGTGTGTGGTCATATGGTTGATACATACTCCCCCCGTCCCAAAATTCTTGTCTTAGATTAGTCTAGATACGGATGTATCTAATACTAAAACGTGACTTGATACATCTGTATTTAGACAAATCTAAATAAAGAATTTTGGGACGGAGGGAGTACAAAGTTTTCTCCACGTTGAGATCAATATATCACCACTCTAATTCAAGAACCCGTCATAAATCAGTTACCACGTTGAGATTACTATTTGCAAGGAAAATACGGGCATTGTAATACACATAGATTCGTTCAGCAATTTAAAAGATTCATTTTGTATTCTCGAATAGTAGGACCCAAGGGCGTACCAGCCAGACCCTGGCTCGTGTTGATCCTCAAAAAAAGAAAATCGGGCTCGTGTCCTTCTGGTGGCGTGCGTGGTACACACATTAGCCAACCCCAACCAGTCGAGCCTCTGCGTTTCGAGTCGAAATATCTGGCGGCCAGAATTCCAGCCCTAGGAAATTCCCCTCATGTCCCCGGTCCATAATGACTATTCGATGAACAATGGAGGGATGCTTTAGTAACTAGACAACGTTACTTACCGTTCCGAACATGGTTCAATTCCCTCGGTCGCCGCTACCCAAGGTCACCCGTCAACTCCATTGCCTAGTACTAATAGGAGTACTACACCAAGATCAGCACAGAATTGAGCCCCGTTTGTTCGTGCCTAGTACTTGAGTTAAGATATCAGGCAATGCACTGGTACAGAGGGAATATCCTTTTACTCTGCATATATAACTTGTGTGAAGTCTAACTAAGCAAAATGTTTGACCAAATCCTTTCTTAAGAAATACAACAGGAAAGATGTATCGCTTGAAAATTTATTGCATGATGCAGCTTATGATATTGTTTCGAATCCTGGATTTTAAATTTCAGAAAATCCAAAAGTGACTGGAAATTCATGAAACTGAGCATGGTCTCGTGACGGCACAAATATTCCTACGTAATTTTTTTTCTTCAATTTGAGACAAGATGCTTATGAGAAGTTGCACAAATGAAGAGCCAAGGTATTTTGGAACAAAGACCTGTCACGTTAAGGCCAACGCTTTCACTATTCAAACCGTGGGCATTTACGTGCCACCACGAGTCCCGCTTCTCATCGGCAGGTGCCGTCCAAGCAAGCGTGTCAGTCGACGGGAGGCGTGCGACCGACAGCTGCGCTGATTGACCGGGAGGCATGCGAGCAGACCGCTACGCAGGCTCACCAGGAGGCGAGCCCTTTGACCAGGCTCCGCCGCCCACCTTCGTCCCAACTGCCCCCACTTTTAATGGCACCGGCGCCGTAGTTTAAAATCAACTCCGCACTACTAGGTATCGCTACAACCTTCTCTCTTCCTCTCCGATTCTCCTATGGTCTACCTCCAACCAGCCTGACCTAACCGTACGCCATGCCGCATCACGATGGTCTGCCCTTAGTCTTCCAGTTTCATGAGGAAGACACCCAGCGAGAGTCTCAAGAACATAAGGTGCTTTGGGACGAGCTTGAACCGACCTTACGGGAAGACGCCGCGCTTGTCCCTGCTCCCGTTCCGGCTCCCATCGCCCCGACTGCGCCAGCGCTGATCCCCGTGGCATTGATGGGCTGGGAGCCGCACATTGTCGCCGAGCTTGATGCCACGGGGTTCCATGAGGTACCCGCCGACTTTCACGCGCCCGTGCACCTGCCAGCGCATGCGCTTGCGCGTGCACTGACGCGCACGCCCGTGTCGGTGCCCGTGCACACGAATGTCTCCGCCGCGCCGTTGCCAGCACCTGTCCCCGCGCGGGTGCCAGAGCCCCCCTCAGCGGCATGGATGGCCGTCGTCGACCGCTTCCTTGCACCAACGCCAGTCGCCTCCTCCCGCCAGTTGACTCGCTCCTGGACACCGAAGTCCAAAACATTCTGGCCTTCCTAGAAGCTAGGGCCAACATCCAGAAGGACGCCAACAACGGCGCAAGACGCCGCCATCACCGTCGCTGTCGGTTAGTGGCCCGACGACACACAGAGCACGGCAGAGGAGCCGCTTCCCAACGCAAGATGCCCCCACCGCCGCTGCGTAATCTAAATTTTCCATGAGAAACGTTCGGATTGCCATGCTTCAAATACAAACGTTTATCATTTCCATTTATTTTAGATCGATTGTCGTATGAATGTAAAGTCGGAGTCAAACTGAGTGAAATGTATGGTTCGATCGATTCAATGTTCTGCTAGAGCCGTATCAAATTAAATATAAAATGTCATCAAGCCACATGTATTCCTTCTCATCCAACGACCTAGACTGCTTCAATGTCGAGCGCTCAACACGTTTAGCGTGCAGTTAATTTCATTCCAAAAATAGTGCTAATCACATAATAACACGCAAATAATATCCTACTTAATATCCGCATGCACTTAATATACTTCCAAATTAACATGCATTGCACGTACACATTGACTAGTACTACTAGTACGTGAAACTGGTGCCGTAACTTGTGAACGCGTCCAGATATGGTCAATGTTAACATCGCCCGCGAGTTCTTCGTGTTTGCCCGTGTGTCTAAACGTAGAAGGGGAGGAGAGAGAGAGAGAGCAGACATGGAACCCACCAATAAGTGAAGGCGAATAGTACGTGGTAACGAGCCGGTCCCAGTAATGTACTCAAAATAATATTACATGTTATCCATTAAATAGGTTGTGGTAATAGAAAAACATTATATCAACAAAGGGGGGTGGGGGTACAACAAACATTGTTGTACTATGTTGCCTATTGACGTGCAGCTTGAAGGCCCTGGTTGCATGTTCGATCCTCGTCCTTTTTAATTTTTAATTTATATATGGGTCCAAATTTGTTTCATGACAGGTGGCCCCTCGGTGTGTAGTTTGTAGCACTTTAATTTGTGGGTCAAAATTTGTTCCATTACAGGTGGACTATCGGTGTGTAGTTTTGTAGCTTATTTGTAATAATTAAAGAGAACAACAGAGTTCTTTGCAAAAATACCATGGTGCAACATTGAAGGCGAGAAAGGACGTGTGATAGAGCGATGACCGAGCCAGAGGGAAATCAATTGGGGGAGGTGCGGGGTTTGCAACGGTGTTTGGAGTAGTTGTGGGCCGAATGCTATGAAAATATAATCTAAACCCACCGGAATAAATGCCTTCACAAATTAATTAGAGGTTGGAGTCCCCCTCGCAATATAAATAGCTCTGGCTTACCTTTTCCCTTATATGTCGTGGCAGGCGAGCTCCCTTCTGGTAAAAAGGATTTGAGTGGAAGGTTGAGCGCCCCTTAACGTTTAGAAGTATCCTTTTCAACGGGAGATTCACGAAAATAGGGTAAACGCAAAGAGACGATGAAAAGCAATCAGAGAGGAGAGGGAAGAATGACAATGGAAATCATAAAGCTCAGCGAGGAGCACATTACTATGAATAATAATGGAGGCCTGGGTGGTATCTTCTTACTATTGATTCAACCTCTTCGGGCAAACGTTGTCACTTCCTCTATTTGAAAAAAGGGGTCTAGAACTACAGTGATCTGATACTTTCAATTCATGAACTGAAGCTCGTAGAAATCCTTCCTATCCGCCTAGTTACCTATCCGGACTTGTTTCGTAGAAATCCTACCTTGCTTTTAGGCGGAGAAAGACTATTTTTTAGTTTCTTCGGTGCAAAAGTGCCGTAGGCAAGTCCGTTTCATATAGCTGCAAAAGTTAGCAAGTCCTTTTTCCCTAAGGAAACTCGATTTCCAATGAAAAAAGTTCGGATACTATGGGTCCAAAGTAGTGTTTTTCTAGTTTACCTCATAAACGAGGGATGGAGAGGTAGCTTCAATGTGTGGAAGATACGGCATGAGAAAGCGAGATCAGTCGAGACATAGATAGATAGAGAGACAAAGTGAGTGTGGTCCGACATTCGTTGAAAAGATATATATGCTCTGGAGAGATATTGTCCGATTGAGCTTTTGGGAATGGTGAGGGCTGTAAGATAGAGCTTTAGAGATGATCCAGTCACAGACATGTAGATATATTTTGTGCGTAGGAGGAAGCAAGGTCAATCAATTACATATATAAAGGGAGAGAGATTGAGCGAGTGTGGGTCGTCGTGCGATCGAAAGAGTGTGACAGGTTGGAGAGAGTGACCTAGATAGACAATGTGTGTGAGAGAGTATACAATATGAATATGTCGAATTGGGCTCAAACATGGAGATATATCGTTTGTGTCCGAGAAAGAGCGAGGTCAATTGAGACATACAAAGAGAGCAGAGAGAGAGAGAGAGATTGACCGAGCGTGGCCTGCCATGAGGTCGAAAGAGTGGGGGCGGCTTGGATGGACTGACCTAGATAGACAATCTTCGTTAGAGAGTATGGAGTGTGTCGATCAAGGCCCGAACAGGAAGATATATCATTTTTGTGTGAAAGAAAGCGAGGTTAATCAAGACTTAGATAAAGAGAGCGAGATTGAGCGAGTGTGGCCCGCCGTGCGGAAGAAAGAGTGAGACAGTCTCGAGGGGGTGACCTAGATAGACAATGTGCGTGCGTGCGCACGAGAGGGGGGAGGGAAAGAGAGAGACAGAGAGATCGGCATGGGGTGCAATGGCGGGTGTGTGAGGTAGATACATTTGGTAATAAAGTGGAAAAAGGGCGTTATGTAGTTGAGAGAGTTAGAGATCGAAACATGGTGAGAAAGAATGAACGTGTGTCGGAAACCGATAGCTTCCTAAGGTGGTTAGGAGAGGAAGATTGATCGATACAGGAAGTATGTAGCGTGTGTGCCGGGGTGGGGCTAAAAACAACATTTGAATGTAGATAGTACGAGACTTAATACCGATGTTTCAATTTAGTGTACATTGTAAGATTTGAATTGAGGACCATGCATATGGGTAATTATTTCGAATTCGTGCCATACTAGGTTTGGAAAAGTTGACATTGACTCGATTGTTGTGCTATTTTGTAGGTCATATGTTTGAATCCATCCAAAGTTTTCTCACTACCATGGTGTTCATCATATACATATGAATTTGTATTAAAAAAGTAGCTGGATACCGTGAAATGCAAAATCCACATTAGAATTGGAGATCGCTATGTGACACACACTCTAATTCAAATAAATTCTCATTAATTAATTTATAGTATCTCGTTTCGAATGACTAATTATTTGCTAGGAAAACAAGGTCATGGTAATACATACAGATTCGTTTGCAAATGAAAGAAGATTCGCTTGCATTCTCAAATGTAGGCGCACCAAGCAGACCAGGGTCTTGTCGTGGTGGTCGCTAGCACCCAACCACCCACCCCTCCCTCCCCTCCCCCCCCAAAAGAACGACGACAAAATAAGTTCGCACTTCCACATTTCGGATTGAAATATCTGGCGGCCCCAATTCCAGCCCTGCAAAATCTCCCTTCTCCACCGTCCCCTTCCGCACCCAGAGCGCTCGAATCCCTAGTTCGCCACCAACCCAAGCACGGTTCGAATCGCCCCTTGTCTCGCCTCTTTCCCCACCTCTATGCCTGACGACGACGATGAAGACGACCCTCGCGCTTCACCACCACACCAGAGCTACCTCATCTACGCCCTTGTCCACCGCACCGGGTGGTCCACCAACAACTTCGGCCGCCGCAATCGACGTGCCTCACAGACACTGACTTCCACCGCATCAGGTGCACTTCATCGATGCCGTCTCCCACCTCACCGGGGCTACTTCACCGAGCACATCATCGCACCTCCGCCCCCTGAGGCCATTGGGGCTTCACCAACGGTATCATCCACCGCATCGTAGCGCTCCACTGCCACTCAAGATATGCATCCGTGCGTGGCCATCCATTGCTAGCGCATCACCCTCAATGGCTCTGAAGTGACGCGCACTCTAGCTATGCGAGCATGCCCAAACGCCGGCCCGAACTACGTATCCACGTATCACTCCCTTGTGCACTGTTCCAACGATGTTTGGATATCCTTTCACAGCTCTCTTAGCTTACACGCCTATGCAACTCTGACTTTAATTCTTAATTCTTCTAGAGATATCATATGAAACAAGCAAAACCATTTTTTAGCGAAGCATGACGGCGCTACGAGATCTGGTACACATCCTGCACACCCATATAACCTTGTAAGTATCTGTCCTCCGGTACAACAGCAAGGTCGATTCCTCTTATTTGATCAACCATTTGCCGTGTCAAAAATGCAGAGGGGGTGCAAGGAGCACAAGGCATGCACATCCAAGCAAGTGGTAACATGGACTTGTACATGGAACATCCCAAGCGCAAGCAGAGCTGCAGTGAGCCTATACAACGAGCTAGCGTAAGTCCCTGCATTTCATTTAATTCGTACTGACCCACATGTATGATTAGTGTGCAGTGGCGGATCCACGAATTCAAGTTACCAGGGGCAAAAATTTAACTTAAAAAATACGAAGGCACTTGCACTCCAGAAATCAACATAACTTGAGAAATGTGAAGCTACATGCACTTTGAAAACCAGCTAATAATCCAAAGTAGTTCAGATTATAAAACACTAAATGATGTAAGCACCAAAAAACACAAAATGCAACATGGTGTACAAGGACTACTAACATGGTTTGTACCTTCTTGAATTATTCGTTCTCTGGCTGGAAATATCGAAATGTAATTGCACCTATAACCAGTGCCCAAACTGCATATCAATATATCTATCCTGCACAAGTATGCCATTAGTTTCAAACAACATATTATAAAAGTATTTACGCTACGTTGTCATGATACGTGGACTTTCTGGTAGATGGCCTCAACGTTTCCTCAAGCCATGAAAATGTACTATAATTTTCTTGTCATCAATGCCTGCAAATCTCCATGTCTCTCTCAACATAGAAGATCATCATTACACACTAAATCTTTCAATGGGAGCTTGCAAAATGCTTGCATTAGATCCCTCATTAGACACTATATGTTCATCACCAGGAGCATGCACTACAAAAAAAGACACATCACATTTTGGGCCGAACGAAAAAAAATTATGTCATACATATGACACTTCTATGATGATAATTGTGACAAAACCCGGTATCATCGTAGATGTGGTGGGCTCCTACTTCTATGACAAAAAATCATGACAGAAAATTGGCTTTTCGTCCTGGGCGGGCCGGAGACGCAGCTGCATGACATTCTTTGGGCCGTCCATGACGGAAAAAACCGTGGTAGAAGCAAGGGGGAGGAAAATTTCGGGGAGTTCCCGATTACGGTGGGAGGTCGGGGGCCGGGCGATGCGCGTTTCTCTCGTACACGTATGCGCGTGTGTGCGAGGCGTTGGGCTCTAACTGAACCCGAGTGATTGCACTGCAGGCTACGCGTTACTGAACCCGAGCGATCGATCGATGGCTGTTAACTGAACCCGATCGAGCGATTCCTTCGCTACTGCTGCTAACTGAAGCCGATCGATTGGATGAACAGTGAGCGTTGCGGGGGGTGGGGGGGTTGGATGAACAGTGAGCGGTGGCTTTGCCTCTGGATGAACAGGACCCCGTGGTGTGGTGGAGGGCTGGATGAACAGTAGACGGTGGAGGGGTGCCCGTGGAGGGGTGGTTGAACAGGACCCCGTGGTGTGGAGGGCTGGATGAACAGTAGACTGTGGAGGGGTGCCCGTGGAGGGGTGGTTGAACAGTAGCCGGTGGAGTAGTGCGCGGTGGAGGCTGGATGAACAGGAGCCCGTGGAGGCTGGAGGAGGTCGACGGTAGCCCGTGGAGGTTGGAGGAGGTCGATGGTGGAGATGAACAGTATCCCATGGAGTCCTGTTTTGCGGTACGCCACACCCCTCCCGATCAACAGGACCCCCGTTTCGACCGTAGGAGGTCCGTTTCGTCCGTTTTGCGGTACGCCACACCCCTCCCGATCAACAGGACCCCCGTTTCGACCGTAGGAGGTCCGTTTCGTCTGTTTTGCGGTACGCCACACCCCTCCCGATCAACAGGACCCCCGTTTCGACCATAGGAGGCCGTTTCGTCCGTTTTGCGGTACGCCACACCCCTCCCGATCAATAGGACCCCCGTTTCGACCGTAGGAGGTCCGTTTCCTCCGTTTTGCGGTACGCCACACCCCTCCCGATCAACAGGACCCCGTTCCGAATGTAGGAGGTCCGTTTCCTCCGTTCTGCGGTACGCCAGGCTTCGTTTCCATCGCCTGTTCCATCCAAGCCCTCCCGATGAACACGACCACGCATTCCATTCCGACCCAGCCGGTTGGCTCCCACGCGTTCTGTTGGCTCCCGATGAACACGACGCATTCCGTTGGCTCCCGATGAACACGACGCATTCCGTTGCCTCCCGATGAACACGACGCATTCCGTTGCCTCCCCATGAACACGACGCATTCCGTTGCCTCCCCATGAACACGACGCATTCCGTTGCCTCCCCATGACCACGACGACGATGTTGTTTCTCTGTTCCGACCCAGCCATGTACACGAGCTCTGGCCGTACGTATGCGCGAGTAGGCGTTCGAGACCCTGCCCGTATGTACACATACGTGGCCGTATTTTCTTTCTTTCACCCTGGCCGCTGTACGTACGTGTACATGCTACGTGCGCGCCTCTACTACGACACGTGCACGCCTCTACATCGACCAGTATGTACGTACACGTTCGCGACCAGAATGAAAACGCTACGTACGCTTCGACCAGGTGGGTCCCGACTGTCAGGCACTTCCTTGCCTGCGAAGATGTAGCTGGTGGGTCCCAGCAGTCAGGGGGGCGAATCGTTTTGTTTTTTTGTTTTTTTTGCCCAGACGCACTTCCTTGCGTGCGAACGTGTAGCTGCTGGGTCCCAGCAGTCAGGGGGCGAATCGTTTTTTTGCACGGACGCACTTCCTTGCGTGCGAAGGTGTAGCTGGTGGGTCCCAGCAGTCGGGGGGCGAATCTTTTTTTTCGGATGCACTTCCTTGCGTGCGAAGATGTAGCTGGTGGGTCCAACCAGTCAGGGGGCGAATCGTTTTTTTTTCCCGGACACACTTCCTTGCGTGCGAAGATGTAGCTCGTGGGTCCCAGCAGTCAGGGGGCGAATCATTTTTTTCACGAAATACGGTGGCCCGTCCGGTGGGTCCCCCTGTCAGGTGGAGGAATAATTATTTTGCGCGTAATAAGGAGGCACTTCCTTGCGGCTGCCGTGGACCCAGCTGTCAGCCTCTCCACGTACAGTCCACGTCCGATGGAAGTCGTTCCTTGACCACGTTGACCACGCCACGCCGAGAGCACCAGGGCGGTGGACGACGGCGAGGCCTAGGAAGGGGACGACGCGGAGCGGGGGAAGAAGCGGCAGTGGATGCACATGCGGAGAGGAGTACGAGGGTTCACTGGTTCGGCTGCGCTGCCGTCGCCACAGAATAACAGGGGGTGTGGGTGAGTGGAGGGATGGCCTGGCCAGCGGTGGGAGTAGTAGGGGGCGGTGAGGTCTCCGCGGCAGCACAGCCGGCCACGGGAGGTAGGAGCAGGCGGCACGACCGGCGCTGCTTTGGGCGGCTGGAGCAAGAAGACCAGAGGTTGAAGAAGCACGACGGCCGTTGGATGGACATGGTACGGTCACTACAGCTAGAATCGTTTATATTGACTAAGTTGACAAAGCCCATGGTGCGTCAACTTAGTAGGCCCAGAAGTCAGCTTCCAAAACGGTGCGCCCCAGATGTCAGGGGGAGGAATCATTTTTTGGGAAGGTGAAGCTAGAATATCCGAGATTGAAGAAGAAGCACAGCATCCGTTGGATGAACATCCAACGGCCACTGCTGCTAGAACCGTGTGTTGACTATAAGTTGACAAAGCCTTGCATACGCGTCAACTATGTTTTTTTAGGGGACGCGTCAACTTAGTAAGGCCAGAAGTGTGTGGCAGAGAACTTATAGCCCATTTGAGATTTGTAAGAATGTGTAGCCCATTTTTGAATTCTAATGGAATTTGTTGAGGATATAGACCTTAGAGTCACCCGCCAGGAGGGGCCAGGTTACCCGTACGGTCGTTGCCAGAAGCCCGGAGCCAAGTTTCAAGACGATGGGCCGGAGATGGGCTGAGACCCGGATATGGCTTAAGGCCCGTAGTTACAATCATTATTATAGTAGAACTTGTAGTGTAAGGCAAGTATAGTTTTAGAGTCCGAGCCGGACACTCTTATGAGCCGGCCGGGACCCTAAGGGCTGCTGGGCGTCAGCCTCCTTATATAAAGGGACGACCCGGCAGCGGTTTAAGGGCGACAGCAAGATCATCGAGAGCCAGGCATAGCTGTTTAGCTCCCTGGCGATCGTAACCCTAATCAATATCACCTCAAACTGGACGTAGGCTTTTACCTTCACTGTAAGGGGCCGAACAAGTATAAACCCTTGTGTTCCTTGTCCCGCATAACCCCTTCAAGCTTCCTAGTTGCGATGGCTCCACGATTAAGTCCTAGCTCGAGGACATCTGCCGTGACAATTCCACGACAGTTGGCGCCCACCGTGGGGCAGGCGCACGGTGGATTTGAGTTCTTGAAGGGCAGCTTTGAAGGGCTCAAGGGATACGCTGTGGGCCGGATGACCAAGAGTCGTCGCGGCAAGCTCTACATCGACGATGCAAACTGGGGCCCCGACGCCGGCTCAATTGAGTACGGGTACCGGGTCCCCTTCGGCGGAATTCATGTCTTCATTGGCAAGATTGGAGAGCCGGGCCCTGAGCCGGGTCTCTGCGCCGATCTCATCGAAACGGCGCAGCGCGCACGACCCGCCCGGGCCCGGCCTGCCTTAAGGCGCGTTTTTGTGGGATGCATCCATGGAGGGCCCTCTGATCCGTCTAGGTCTGGTGATGAGGCGGCCGCCGGCTCTGACGGCGAGTCGGCCACCGATGAGTCAAACTCGCTGTACCAACTTCAAGATGGCAGGCTCATGGGTTGTTCCGATGGTGACAGTGTTCCGGACCCGTTTGAGCCGCCGAGCCAGGTTGGAGTTTTATGGCTGGTGCGCAGCCTATTCAGAACCCCGCTGCTGGAGCGGGAAACCCGATGCCTTCTCCGGCTCAGGTGCTAATGGATCTCACGGACAAGATGACGGCCCTGTTAACCGCCACGGTTGACCCGGCAGATCAAGCTCAGCATGATGCAGAGGTGGCATAGTTAAAATTGGATCTGATGAAAGCTAAGGAGGATCTTGCAGCGGAAGGGATCACGCTGGCCGCGGAGAGGGCGGCTCTCGATGCCCGGACTCAGCTGATCCAGGCGCAGTCCTTCCAACTCACGATGGATCATAACGCGGCCAATGAGGTCATGAGAAGGAGGCATCAGAAGGCCCAGTCTCGACTCCCACCGGTTTACGATCCACGCAACCTCTTCAACACGCCAGGTGTAGGGTCTAGTAACCCGCCAGGGGTCATGGCGCCCGGGTCTGGACCCCTTATTCAGCCACGAGTGATGGGGCCTCCCCAGGTGCCCCCTGCCCCGCCTCAGTATGTGCCAATACCCCCGGGTCATTATGATAACCCGCTGGAGAACATGGTAGCTGCGGCAGCACGGCTGGCGGCTCTCCCCGTTGACGGCGATTCTCTGGCAGCCATCGAAACCCGCCGGGTCAGGGAACTCCTGCAGACGGCACTGGCGCAGCAAGAGGCGTACTCCTACAGCCGGGACAGGATCCACTCGACCCCTCGTCCAGGCCGGAGCCCGAGTTACAGCCAGCACATGGTCTCGGCAACCGGCTCAAGTAATGTCCGACGCCATGACCCGCCCCCTGGCCATGGCCCGGCTCATAATGGAGCCTTTTACGCAGCAGACCAAGCACGGCAAGAGGCGGAGCAGGTGCCTCAATTGACGGCTTACCAGACCCCCCCAGCTTATCCGACGACTTCCATTGATGTGGGTATCCCTACCAGGACCGGGGGTGTCCCTTGTTTGGTGCCAGCTATCCGTAATGAACATCTACCTAAGGACTTCAAGGGCCCTAGGAAGGTGCCTAACTATACAGCTGACTTACAGCCTGCAGCCTGGATTGAGAGTTATGAGAAGGCTATGGAATTGCTGGAGGTCAGTGAGGCGGCCATGGCCAAGTATTTCACCATGATGTTAGATGGAACTGCCCGCACGTGGTTAAAAGGGCTACCACCAAATTCCATTGGGTCTTGGGCTGAGCTGAAAGCCCGGTTCATCCAAAACTTCAAAGATACCTGTAGGCAGTCTATGTCAATTGTGGATTTGACTAACTGTAAGCAGCAGGAGGGTGAATCCACGACCCATTGGGTTCGCCGGGTCAAGGAGATCATACATTCATCAGATAAGATGGATGTCGGCTCTGCAGTCTTAATGTTGGAACAGAACTGTCTCTTTGTGCCCCTGAAGATGAAACTCGGGCAGCTTAAGCGCGACTGCACCGATATGGGTACACTAATGGCGGCTCTTGTTAAGTACGCCGATTCCGATGGTACCAAGGATCCCCCTTCAAATGATGAAAGGACAGGGAAGGGAAAGAAGAACGGCAATGGCAAGGGTCCTCAGTTTAACCCGGGGAACCAAGGAGGAGGCAAGCGTAAGGCCGATGGCAGCCTAGAGTTTGTAGCCAACGCCAACTCTCAAGGTAATAACCAGCGACGCAAGGGGAGGCCCCCTCCCCGAGGCGGCGGGTCAGGTCCAACGCTGGAGCAGCTGTTGAATGAACCTTGCCCAAGGCATGGCTCTAGAGAGAAGCCAGCGACTCATTTGTGGAAGGATTGCGCGATCATGAAAGCCTTTAAGAGCTACAATGGCCCGGGCGGCGGTTCAGGCGCTGGCGGCTTTCATGGCCCGGGCGGCGGCTCAAATTCCGGTCCTCAGAACGGTCAAGGGGGCTTTAATCAACAGTCTGGTCAGGGTCATCAACAGCAGCAGGGGGGTTATCAGACCAACCCAAAGCAGCTTAGCGGTTGACAGTATCATGTGTTTACCACTAGTTTGTGCAAACGATATCAGAAGCTTCACAAGAGGGCTGTGAATGCTGTTGAGCCGGCGGTTCCACGCTACTTGCGGTGGTCTGAGCAGCCTATAGTGTGGAGCAGGGAGGATCACCCTCCCCGGGTGGATAACCCGGGCCACTTGGCCTTAGTGGTGGCTCCTCAGGTGGGAGGTTATAAGTTCACAAAGGTACTCATGGATGGAGGCAGCAGCATCAACATCCTCTATTATGAGACTTTTCGCCGTATGGGGTTGGTTGATAAGAACCTCAGCCAGTCAAACACTATCTTCCATGGTGTGGTACCTGGTAAGTCGGCTTATCCAGTCGGCAAGATCGAATTGGAAGTGGCTTTTGGTGATGAGAACAACTACAGGGTGGAGAAGTTGACCTTTGAGGTGGTCAAGATAAGAAGTCCATACCATGCTATATTTGGACGGCCGGCTTACGCCAAGTTCATGGCACGGCCGTGTTATGTGTACTTACAGCTCGAGATTCCGGGTCACAATGGGACCATTACGGTTCACGGCAGCCGGAAAGTGGCTCTGGAGTGTGAGGAAGGTGATGCAGCTTATGCAGAGTCTGTTTGCGCTACAGAGGAGTTGAAGTTTTATAAAGACAATGTTGACCCAATAGATATGACCTCTCTGAAAAAGCCGACTACAGAGACTGAGCCGACGATGAAATTTAAGTCAGCTGATGAAACTAAGCTTGTTGATTTTGTTCCAGGAGATTCATCTCAGCAGTTTAGCATCAGTGCCAATCTGGATCCAAAATAGGAAAGCGCGCTCATCGAGTTCATCCGTGAGAATAGGGACATCTTTGCGTGGAAACCTTCTGACATGCCAGGTGTACCTAGAGAACTCGCTGAGCACACTCTCAATGTTGATCCGAAATTTAAACCGGTCAGACAATTCCTTCGGCGGTTTAACGAAGAGAGGCGGAAAGCTATTGGTGAAGAAGTGGCCCGGCTCTTGGCGGCCGGGTTTATCGTTGAAGTCTTTCACCCAGAGTGGTTGGCTAACCCGGTGCTCGTACTCAAGAAGAACGGCACCTGGCGGATGTGTGTGGATTACACGGACTTGAACAAGGCGTGTCCGGCTGATCCTTTTGCCCTCCCCCGGATTGATCAAATCATTGATGCTACGGCAGGTTGTGCACGCTTAAGTTTCTTGGATGCTTATTCTGGATATCATCAGATTAAGATGGCAGTTAAGGACCAGGAGAAGACGGCGTTCATCACTCCCTTTGGAGCCTTCTGCTATGTGTCTATGCCGTTTGGGCTCAAGTGTGCTTAGGCGACTTACCAACGTTGTGTACAGAACTGTCTTCATAAGCAGATTGGGCGCAATGTTCACGCATACGTGGACGATATTGTGGTTAAATCCATCAAAGAGGAAACCCTGATAGATGATTTAAGGGAAACCTTTGATAATCTCCGGGTCTATAAGATGATGCTCAACCCGGCCAAGTGTGTTTTTGGTGTTCCTGCAGGCAAACTATTGGGCTTCTTGGTTTCTGACAGAGGCATTGAGGCTAACCCGGAGAAGATCAAGGCCATCACCTCCCTAGCTAAGCCGGCATGTATAAATGACGTACAGCGCTTGGCGGGTCGCATCGCTGCTTTAAGCCGGTTTATAAGCCGTTTGGGTGAGAAGGCCATGCCCTTATATCAGTTGATGAAGAAAACCGATGGAAGAGTTTTGAAAAGGCTAATACCGCCTTTGAGGATTTGAAAAGGCAGCTGGCAGAGCCCCCAGTCCTTGCTGCTCCGGTTGATAAGGAGCCCTTGCTACTGTATGTGGCGGCAAACGCACGAGCCGTCAGCGTGGCTATTGTGGTGGAGCGCAAGGAGGCGGGTAAGGAGCATCCGGTTCAGCGGCCGGTTTATTATGTCAGCGAAGTGCTCATTGAGTCCAAGCAGCGGTACCCGCATTGGCAGAAGCTTGTGTATGGTGTGTTCATGGCGAGCCGGAAGCTTAAGCATTATTTTCAAGGTCATCCCATCACTGTGGTCAGTTCAGCCCCTCTTGGTGATATTATTCAAAACAGAGAGGCCACAGGGAGAATTGCTAAGTGGGCTATAGAACTTGGACCTCATGGCCTTAAATATGTGCCACGCACTGCTGTTAAATCTCAGGCCTTGGTGGATTTCATCAATGATTGGACAGAGTCACAAGTGCCTGAGCAAAAGCCGGATAACACTTATTGGACTATTCACTTTGATGGGTCCAGGCAGCTGGAGGGCTCGGGGGCTGGCGTTGTATTGGCTTCCCCTAAGGGTGACAAGTTCCATTATGTGCTACAGTTGATGTTTCCTTGCACTAACAATGCGGCTGAATACGAGGCTTTGCTCCACGGTCTTCGGGTGGCTAAGGAGATGATCTTAAGCCGGGTAAGGTGCTTTGGTGACTCAGACTTGGTGGCTCAACAAGTATCAGGCACGTGGGATTCTAAGGATCCTCTCATGGCGGCTTATCGCCGCGAGGTTGATGCCATCGCTGGGCACTTTCAGGGATACCAAGTGGAGCACATTGATCGCAGGAAGAACGAGGCGGCTGATGCTCTAAGCCGGCTAGGCTCTTAGCGAAAGCCGGTGCCGCCTAACACTTTCCTCGATGTCCTGTATAACCCTTCGGTTATGTTGCCTACAGAGGAAGACTTGGCTATCCCTGACCCGGAGGCACGACTGGTGGCGGCTCTTCATGTCATACCAGACTGGACAATGCCATATCTGGCTTATATAACCCGGGGAGAGTTGCCTGAGGATGAAACTTTGGCCAGGCAAATAACCCGGCGGGCTAAGTCAATGATCGTCATCGATGGCGAGTTACATCATCGCAGTGTTTCAGGAGCATTTCAACGTTGTATCTCCCCTGAGGAAAGCCAAGAGATCTTGCGTGAGATCCATGAACGGGATTGTGGCCATCATGCCGGCTCAAAATCCCTTGTGGCCAAGGCTTTCCGTCATGGTTTTTATTGGCTGACGGCTCATGCTGATGCAGAGGACTTGGTCAGTAAATGTGATGGTTGCCAAAGGTTCTCACGACGGGCTCATGTGCCGGCTCAGGAGTTGAGGATGATCCCGATCACTTGGCCCTTTGCGGTCTGGGGGCTTCATATGGTTGGGCCTTTTAAACGGTCCAAAGATAAGAAGACTCACCTCTTGGTGGCAGTTGACAAATTCACAAAATGGGTAGAGGCTGAGCCAGTTAGCAAGTGCGACGCAGCCACGGCGGTTCAATTTATGAAAAAGGTGATTTTCCTCTTTGGCTTTCCGCACAGCATTATAACCGACAATGGCACCAATCTTTCCAAAGGCGCCATGGAAGAGTTTTGTCAACGAGAGCATATCCGGCTTGATGTTTCTTCAGTGGCTCATCCTCAATCCAATGGTCAAGCTGAGAGAGCTAATCAGGAGATTCTGAAGGGCATTAAGCCCCAGCTTTTGGTCCCTTTGCAACGGACGCCGGGTTGTTGGGTGGAGGAGTTGCCCTCCGTCTTATGGAGCATCAATACTACTCCTAACAGATCTACAGGCTTTACGCCTTTCTTCATGGTTTATGGAGCAGAAGCAGTCCTCCCCAGCGACATTCGTCACGACTCACCTCGTGTGGCGGCTTATGTTGAGACGGATAATGAACAGGCGCGCCAAGATGCTCTTGACTTGTTGGATGAACAGCGTGATGTGGCAGCAGCCCGGTCAGCGATTTACCAACAACACTTGCGCCGTTATCATAGCCGCCGGGTCAAATCCCGGGTCTTCCAGGAAGGCGACCTTGTGCTCCGGCTCATCCAGGATCAAGCAGATGCACACAAGCTGTCCCCACCTTGGGAAGGGCCCTTTGTGGTCAGCAAGAACTTGCACAACGGGTCATATTACCTCATTGATATTCGGGAGCATAAAGATTCACGTAAGTCTGAGGAAGAGACCCGTCGGCCGTGGAACATAGCTCAGCTTCGGCCTTACTACACTTGAGCTACCGGCTCTCGTGATGTACATATTTATCTCAGCCATGTATATCTTACGATAAGCAATAAAACAGGACCTCTGTCCTTTCTTCTCCTCCAAATATGCACGTGTTGTTCTTATTACAAGATTACATGATGACTCAAAGGAGGATCCGGCTTATGGTCGTATTCGAATCTAGCCGTAAGCAGTAAAGTCACTTGGGGGCTTCCTGTTCAAACATGGGTCGTATTCGAACCAAAGAGAACATAGCTGTCGATACCCATTTGATTGGCAAAGTGCCGAGCTCATTGGGAGGTTATCTTTGGTCATATTTGAATTATAGTTTAACCCCTCTGAGAACCGACGTGGGTCGTATCCGAATCAGCGTCGTTAAACAATTTTAAGAATCACTTGGGGGCTTCCTGTTCAAACATGGGTCGTATTCGAACCAAAGAGAACATAGCTGTCGGTACCCTCTTGATTGGCATCGCCACACCCACTGGGGGCTAGATGATCGTATCCGAATCTTGGCTTAACCCCTTTGGGCCGGGTCTCTGGTCGTATTCGAACCGGAAGCCCCTAAGTTCTTCTGCTTTATCACAAGTTTACTCTGATTATGATAAGGTGTGCATGACCGGGTTTCACTTATCGGCTTAACTTTGGTTTACAGTGTTAATTGAACATCATGGGTGTCATCAAGGCAAGTAAATCGAAGTTAAGGTACCAACCTTACTACCCGGGTTATTTAAACAGGAAGTATGCTTACAGGCCGTTAAATGTGTTATTTCGGCCATATTCAGAGTATAATTAAGGACCAGTCTTTTTTGATTCATATTCTGGGTTATTTGTCTCAAACACCCGATTCTCAGGGCGGTAAGCCGCCTCGAGACTTGTGATTTGCCTTTCTGTGCAGATACTTAAAGGCACCTTTTAAGGTTGAGAAAAAACAAAGGGATGATTATGACCCGGAGAAGCATCCAAGAGACAATTTCAAAGGATTTTCGCATTCAAAACGTGCACGATGGCACGGCAGAGATGAACTGCTGCAGCTACTCTATTACAATAACTCTTCAAGTCTAAAGAATGGAACATTGTTTGATAAACCACCAGCCAACTTATGATGCTCGCTGAGTTGAAGTCCCCGGCTCATTCCTATCTTCTCCTCCGGCTGATCCCAAGAGCTCGAAGGTTGATGACTTCCAGTCGATGCCGCTGAGAGCCTCGAATTGGGCTTCTTCGTCAATTAACCCGGCCGGGTCAATCTCCGGGGCGAAGGTGTGCTGACGAGCCGGCGGGATCAGGTTGAGGGCTTCATAGCGAGGGGTTGGAATCCTCTGATTCTCCGCGTCATAACCCGGCTGGTACTTGGTTAGATCGATATCGTTCCCGATGAGCGTGGCCACTGGGCGTACAGCCTTCACACACGCCGCGGAGTCCTTCTGATCGAAAGCTGAGCCGTCTTCTTTTATGCTTGGATAACCCAGGGCGATGTTTACCGGGTCTAGCTCCGGCAGGAATGCCTTGGCCCGGCTCAGCGCGGCGATTGCTCCGGCTCTCGCGGAGGCCCGTCGTAGCTCTTGGATCCGCTGAGGCAGAACGGCGAGCCGGCGCAGGACTTCGGCCAGATGAGTTGGCACCTTGTTGGATAAGGCCACCACAGCTAAGGCACGCTGTGACCCGGTGTAGAGCTGTTCCACCAGGGTGTACACGGCCTTTAACTTGGTGACCACGCTCTGGTTGAGGTTGGCACTCCTGGGACCTGTTTAACAGAATCAGATAAGCCGGTGACAAGGATGAATCATGACATATACAAACTTGATGAAAACCGGTGAGGCGACTTACCAAAGATAGCGGCCACCATTTGGGAAACCTGGCGCTTTAGGCCGGAGAGCTCGGCGGTCTTCTCAGCAAGGGCCTTCTCCGCCTGTTCCGCCCGGGTCACCAGTGCGGCCTTCTCTTCGACCCAGACTTTTCTCTCAGCATCAAACTCGGTCTTCAATTTTTCTTGAGTGGCTATGCTGGAGACAAACTTGGCGTTTGCCTTCCGGGTCTCCATCTCCTGCATCTTCAGCCGGCTTTTGAGATCTGCAAGGTCCGCCTCTAGTTTCTTGCCAACAGCCTGCATATATTTCCGGGTTAATTAACAATCATTATATAAGTCCCAAGCGTTTTCCAAGCAAAGACACTTGGCACTTGGGGGCTAATGCATATTGAACGTATCTATCTACATACTGCCGGCTCAGTTGAGTAAACCGGAATCTAAGTCTACAACATATTCAAGCATAAGTCGTCGACTTGGGGGCTCGCATGGCAAAGGTAACTATGCAGTAAGTAAGCAGACAACAGAAGGATACCTCAGATTTTTGTTGGATCTGGTTGACCATGGCGACCTCGGCGTCCCGGCTCTTGTGTACTTGGCTGATGTAGCCAGAGACGAGCTCTCCAATGCTCAAGTCGGTGTAGCCGGAGAGGTCCAGGTTCACCCGGTGGGGCTGCAGCAGTTCCCCCTTCGCGGAGCATTTGGCCAATACAGTCGGTCTCCCCGGCTCAACGAACTCCGTCCGGGTGATTACCACGTCCGGGTCGTCTGCTGGTGGAGCTGAGCCGGAGGCCTCCGGGTTAACCGAAGCTTCAGTCGTTGCCTTGGTAATCGGGGCAGAGGCCTCAGGTGCCGTGTCCATTGGAGTGGTGGCTTCGGGGGCGGAGGTAGCTGGCGGCTCTTCAGCCGTCACCTCCGGGTCAGGTAAGTCCGGCACTCCGGCTGACCTGGTCTTCTTCGCTCTT
Organism: Aegilops tauschii subsp. strangulata; assembly: GCF_002575655.3. Lineage (NCBI taxonomy): Eukaryota > Viridiplantae > Streptophyta > Magnoliopsida > Poales > Poaceae > Aegilops > Aegilops tauschii. The sequence goes on from NC_053036.3 coordinate 155,107,920, forward strand.
TTGGTGAGCTTTGCCTGGGCACTAAAAAGACACAAGTGTTAGGCACACAAAAAGTAAGTGCAGACAAAGATAATGTAAGAAGATTGTTGTTACCCAGGCGCAGTCTTGAAGGCCGGCAGATTTGACTGCATGGAGTCACCCGAAGAGGGGGAGGTCTCCTGATAATTGGAGTCAGAAGAGTTGAGTGGCTGACGGATAACACCCGCCAATGGATGAAAAGGGTACAAGTGAGAAAAAACCTCAGTGCGACGCTTCCTTGTTGCGTCGGGTAACCCGGCGGAGTGATTGGAGTCCTTATTGGTCCGGGTGTGAAGCCGGCTTTCGTGAACCTGTCGCTTCAAAAGAAATTGAGGGTCTTGATGAGCTAAAGGATGTGAAAAGCTTACTTTCCGGGTTACCCTTCGGACTTTCAGCTGTGGTAAGGGCTCCGAGTCGGAGGAAAGTGACGTTACCTCTTCAACCACCGGGTTACTGGCGCCGGTGTCATCCTGTCAGTGAGCAAGTGTTGATAAGGCGGACAGCAACAAATAACAAGTACAGAAAGAATTTAAAGGCTTAGGGGTTACCTCTGACTCGGAGCTGTCGCTTAGTTGCATCAGCTCCGAAGCAGTAGGTCTGCTTCCTTTTTTACGAGGGGCGGCTTTCTTGGCGGCTTTCTTCGCCTTCCTGGCCTTCTTGGCCGCCTCATGGTCATATTTGACCCGCCAGAACTTATCATCAGCCTAAAAAATGCAGTAATGACTTCTTAAAACGGTTCAGATCAAGGTTATATGCAGAAGAAGTTGAAAGGTTAAGGTCAGCGGCTTACCGCTGGGGCTGGGTTGGTCTTGCAGAAGGGGCTAACCCGGTCCTTCCACAATCTGCCAGACTTTCGTTTAACAGAGCCTTGGTCTCTTCCTCAGCAACGTCTTCTGGAAGATCATTGCGACTGTGCCTCTGAGGGTCATCCTTTCGCCCGGTGTACTCACACATTAAGCCGGGGCGGCGGCTCAATGGGATTACCCGCCATGAGATCCAGACCCGGACCAGGTCAATTCCATTCAGACCGTTGCCTAGCAGGGCCTTGATTTTATTGATAGTCGGAAGCAGAGGCTGGCGCTCCGCTGCAGTCAGCTTGTCCGACAGCGGGTGAGTCGGCTCTAGAAGTGTTGGGCGAAAGCCGGGCAGCGGGTTCTCGTCAGCCGGGGATGTATCTTGGCAGTAGAACCAAGTCATATTCCAGTCCTTGGGGTGTCTCGGCGGCTCTGCGTAAGGGAAAAGACAGTCCCTACGCCGCTGGATGGAGATGCCGCCTAACTCCAGACTTGGCCCGTTGGCGCACTCATTTTGGCGGTTTAAGTAAAACAGCTCTCTGAAGAGCAGCAGACTCGGCTCTTCTCCAAGGTACACTTCGCAAAGACTTGGAAATTGCATATGTTGGATATGGAGTTGGGTCCTATATCTTGAGGCCGCAGGTCAAAGAAGTTGAGCACGTCCCAGAAAAACTTTGAGCCGGGCGGTGCGAAGCCCCGGCTCATATGATCTGCGAAGATCACTACCTCCCCGTCCCTTGGCTGTGGTCTCTCTTCCAACGGGTCAGGGGCACGGTAGGACATGATTTCCTTCTTAGGCAAATATCCGGACTTAACAAAACTGGCCAGGGTCTCGTTGGTGACGTTGGACCTCATCTAGTTGCAAGTGATGGGAGCCTTGGGAGGCATGGTGAAAGTTGGTGGTCTATGACAAAGGGGAAGAATGTCTGGGTTAATTATAAGCCGGAGATCTACAGTTCAAACTAAGATGACGGCTTATGAAGGGGACTAATGTTATATACTCAGTTAAGCCGGAGGATTCTACAAGGCATGGTTCTCTTTAAGTCGGAGGATTCTACAACGCGAGGGTTCTTTAACCCGGAATCGTAAAGCCGCCAAGATTCAATGGTTGCAGTTTTTACTAAGTGTGGTAAAACAGTTTTCACATATGGCAGTAACTTTTTTGGATCAAAATGGTCGGGTGAAATGAAATTTTTCTAGACCTAGAAACAGACGAGCGGATGTTCTTGAGCTCGAATGAGGCATCTATATAGTGGAAAGAGATCTACTGGCACTTGAAATGAGGCCTAAACAACTACCGCACTAGTTCTATACAAGGCTAAAGATCAAATAAATGCAGTGACTGCGAGAACTACCGAGGCTTGTGGCAATGGCGATGAACACGAAGAACACAGACGAACCCTACGGTAGATCTATCTGACAGAGCAGAAGAGACTCACCGGAGTTGGAGAAGAGCGGAAGTCGCCGCTGCTTGTCTGGTCCGAGTCAGGGTGATGCAGCGGCCGGGTTGATGAAGACCAGGGGCGTGACGGCGGCGGCAGTGGCAGAGCTCGGGCAGAGGAGCGATGGCGCGAGGAGGAAGAAGAGAGCGTGAGAAGAACCCGCTGGGCCGGCCTATTTATAAGGCAAGGTCGTAAGTGGGCGCGAGATTCAAGGAGACCACGGCGTGGTTATCTCCCCCCCCCCACAACGCCTTGATTTTCGGAATGACAGTAAAAGCAAAGATCCGTTGCGGATCTGGCGGAGTAAAAAACGGACTTAATGGAGGATGACGTCACGACGGATTATCCGGAGTCCAGAGGATGACGTCACTCCGGGTTATGGCCTTCACATGAATGGTAAGCCGGAGATTTTTTCTGTCGGCAGAGTTGAAGATTGACACGAGCCGGCTCAAATCAATCTGGGGCCTAATGTTGAGGATATAGACCTTAGAGTCACCCGCCAGGAGGGGCCGGGTTACTCGTACGGTCGTTGCCAGAAGCCCGGAGCCAAGTTTCAAGACGATGGGCCGGAGATGGGCTGAGACCCGGATATGGCTTAAGGCCCGTAGTTACAATCATTATTATAGTAGAACTTGTAGTGTAAGGCAAGTATAGTTTTAGAGTCCGAGCCGGACACTCTTATGAGCCGGCCGGGACCCTAAGGGCTGCTGGGCGTCAGCCTCCTTATATAAAGGGACGACCCGGCAGCGGTTTAAGGGCGACAACAAGATCATCGAGAGCCGGGCATAGCTGTTTAGCTCCCTGGCGATCGTAACCCTAATCAATATCACCTCAAACTGGACGTAGGCTTTTACCTTCACTATAAGGGGCCGAACCAGTATAAACCCTCGTGTTCCTTGTCCCGCATAACCCCTTCAAGCTTCCTAGTTGCGATGGCTCCACGATTAAGTCCTAGCTCGAGGACATCTGCCGTGACAATTCCACGACAGAATTTGCTACAGCCCATTTAAAGTTTGTTAAAAGTACATCCCATTTCAACCAACCGTTCAAAACAGAATTCAATAAAATTTCCCACATTTTGATGGGATCCGAAATATTTTTATCCCGAAATTTCTTGTCAGATTAAATACAATTTCAATATAAATTTGTATTACGTAAAAATCCAACGAAACATTGCGCTTGCAACAATTAATGAAATTAAAATTTTCAATATCCAAAAATAATATTTTATAAAGTAATCACGTGTTTGGTGCATTTTTTATAGTTACTGCCCAGTTTTTATAATTACATCCCATTTATTATTTCTTAAAGCCCATTTTCTTGTAAAGCCTAATGCATCCCTCCTAGGAAAGATTTGCAGCCCAGCGGGGTGGAGAATAACAACTTGACCTTGCCTGGGTATTCCTAAAAAAAAGTATAGCTGGGCTAGCCATTTTCAGCTTGAAAAAAATTAATATCTAGGCTGGATATTTGGCCTGGGCTAGATGGGCCACAGCCCGCCCAGTTAATACCTGCAGCGATGCTTTCGTTGTTGTTCAGAGGAGAAGAATTAATATTTGGGCTAAACATCGAAAAACTCTGCAGTGCTCACACCTCAAAAACACAAATACTGCTCGAGCTGCTTGGTCCCAGCTGTCGGCCGCTTCTTGTGCAATTCTCTCGTTTATTAACTACTACATAGGTTGACAATGGTGTGGGACCGTGATGTCAGGAAAGCAGGAGGAAGCAAAATAAATTATAGTTATATATATAATAAGGAGGCACTTGCGTACGTGAGGCTATGGACCTGGTGGGTCTCCATTGTCATCCTCTCCAAGTAAAGTCATCTCCTTGCCTGCGCACGCTTTCCGCCCGAAACAGTCAGCACCGCCCGCCCCGCTTCCCGGTGCAGGCGATTGCTCCGCCTTCAAACGACACAAGTGCCGCCCGTCCGTCCATCTGCCGCCCACATTAATGATACACGATTGCCGAGGCGGCTACTCCGGCGTCACATGTCCGTCCCTCCGCCCGCCCACCATTGCTATATAAACTGCTGCGCCGGCCATAGCCGCAGTCATCCGCATCCGTTCCCTTTCTCCTGTCCACACCACTACTGCCCACCATGGCTTCCTCGCGCTCCAGCGCTCTTTGGGACGGGCGGACGACGGACCAAAAGGAGATGGCATCCATTGCTGCCGACCGGCTGGCCGGCAGGCAGCCGGAAGACGACGACGTCCCAATGGAGAACATGGTAGTCGACGATCTGGCGCCAGCCCCCTCCTCCGCGCCATCCTCGCCGGTGCATTGCACCATGACCATCGGCGAGGCATGTGCCCAATATATGGACAGGGTGAGGCAGATGCGTGAGGAGCAGTTCCGGGAGGCGCAGGCCGACGCCGCCTACAACCACCATCTCCTCCAGGAGCACCTGCAGGCGGAGGAGCAGATCGCCGCGGAGCGGGCGGAGCAGGAGGCGGTGCTCGACTCGTACCGCTCCGCCCGCAAGGGCCGCCTCGAGCGCTGGCGGTACCGCATGCGGGTGGCGAAGGCTGCGGACGCCTACAAAGAGGCTAGCAAAGAGGGCGATGAAGCGGGCGAGGCGCTGTTTGGCGAGACCAAGGACGAGGCAGAGGACAATGCCGGCTCCGACGAGTCCCTGCTCCGCTGGCGTCGACGAGGCCCTGATCCGCGGAGGCACCGCGGCGCCAACAACGAGGCAAAGGACACCGCCGGCTCCGCCGAGGCCCCGCCCCGCCAACAACGAGGCAGAGGACATCGCCGGCTCAGCCGAGGCCCCACCCAGCTAGCAACGTGGGGGAGGATTTCCACCGCTCCGCTGAGGCGTCGCCCGCCGGCAACGAGACAAAGGACATCGTCGGCTCCGCCGAGGCCCCGCCCCGCTGCCAATGAGGCCGCGCCACACAGAAAACGAGGAAGAGTAGAACTCGGTAGGTCGCCGCCGCTCGGGTCCAAGTAAGGCCACCGCTGCTACCCTTCGGTTGAAGCCAAGCTAGGCGGGTTGACCATTGACGGCCGGTTAGCTTCTTGGCGGCGACGTGGAGTCGGAGAGCTGTGCTGGAGAAGAACGCTGCTTCTACTTAACTGCTGGTGCAGTTGGCTGACTGACACGTGGGCCCAATAGGGCACATGTCAGTTACGCAACTGCACCTGTAGTTAAGTCACTGAAGCTCCTGTTCGGCTCCGCGGGACACAGGTGGGTAGCTTCGGTTAATTAATTATACCTCCAGCGCACCTCTTTTTAGTTGAAGAATGTATGAAATGTAATGAAATCCGGCATGTTTATATGAAATCCGACCATGTATGAATGAATTTATTTCGATTAGTTCTAATTCTTGTATCACTGGCATTGGATGAACATGCAAAACAATACGTACTAGCATTATTCCCAGGGTGATCACCTCGTTTGCAGCAGTTTCACATGTACTCCCTCTGGTCCTTTCTAGTCGTGCATACAAGTTTTGTCTGCAGTCAAAGTATCTCTACTTTGACTAATCTTATACAAAAAAGTATGCACTTTCACAATGTGCGAAGTAAAAAGGAACAGAAGGAGTACAAAGAGTTTGAGCAGCTTTTTAGCGTTTCTGTACATTGCAATCAAACACACAGGCCTGGCAATTCATAGAGAACATTCAAAACAATCGATGATTATGCATCTCAGCGACTCACATGCCAGAGGCAATATTTACTTCACAACTAAAGAATAAAGAAAAAAGTGATCGACGCTGCTGACAGCAAAGGGCGTCCCATTCGAAAATATCAAACGCATGTCTTGCTAAAATCAATGAGCAAAATTTGACAAGGTTGTCCCATTCCAAAATATCAAATGCCTATGACTGTGGAATGGGCAGGGTTTGCCATCAGTTCGGACATTGACATGGCACCTCGTGCTAAATAAACCAGCTGTTCTTTTTGTGCAGTTCCACCAAAATCAACCAAATTCGCGCGTAGCTTGTATGATTTCGCCCTTATATGTTGCAATGCCTTGAACTTATCGGCACCTCCTTTCTTGTGGTGGAAATGAATGATTCGATGTATTCATGAACATTTTGTGCAGTTCCCATTGAAATCAAGCTGAGCACCCCTGTTTGCACAAATACAAAAAAGTGATTAGTATAAAGCAAACTGTACTATGAATTGACAGTTTCAACAGGCACATACATGGTCCATGTAGAGCACACTTTTAGAAAAATGGAACTCACCAGAAAGAATCCTAGAACAACATTGTACTCGCGCATCACAGCAAAAAAAATGGAGATTTGTCAGTCCTTGTGAGCTGAAGTTAGTTTGGTCTTGTGGGGAGTAATGTAACCATCCTTCAACTGCTCCTTCTGATGAGAAGATAGACAGGGCTTCTTCATCCTGGCATAATCGGAACTAGTCACTTCATGTACTCCATATTCATCTTCAAATGAAGATGATCCTGTTGTGCAAAGACAAGAGGACTACTAAATGCTAGCATCCCTGTTTACTCGAAAAAAAGGAAAGGAAATATTTAAAACTGCACAGATGAAGCACTTCTCAAGGACAATACCACTTTTTTATGACAGTATCTAAACAGTAGCACAACACCAATAGAGATGACAAAGCTCAATCATATGGATGAAATCAGTGGGCGAGTACCAACCTTTGTCAGGAGGCTTATTGTGTAGAGCATACAGATGAAGCACTTCTCCGGAACCATCTGTTGCTATCTACGGTGGTGGCCATGCTTACTATATACTCCTCGATTAGTTTAATGTTTCCAACATCTTCTTGTGCAGTTCCACTAAAATATATGGTATCTTCAAAGAAGATCCCTGTTTGCACAAGTAGAGATAATTACATATTACATTAAGAGTGGCATCAAATCAGTGGCAAAACAATTGCTCATTCCAGCCATAGCAATAAATTAAGATGCAAAACTATATCATTACTTGTGTCATCACAATTCCAGTGCTTCATTACAGCACCGGGAGTTGATTTTTGTTTTTCTTCCGCTTGTTGTTCCCCTTCATCACTTGGTTCAATAACAGAAAAGCTTCGCCTTCAATGTAAGATTTGGCATGTCAATTAGGGAGCACAAGTATAGTACTAAACTTAATTTTCTGATGAAAGTGGCAAAATACAGGCCAGAAGTTGTGAAATATCCTTATCTTACCTCAATGGGATATTACGGTGCACATACAGATTGGAAGTCTTGTCTCCATTTGTGCAGTTCACTAAAATCTAGCAACATTATCGTACAAGTAGCACAACATATGAAAGCACATTGCAGAATCATGTGAAAGAAGGCTAGTATTGACCTCTCATGATGCGGAATTCAAACAACTCACAAGAAGAAGATCTGAACCAAATTCGCCTTAACGGATAGGAAGTAAGATCTCCTCTTGTGCAGTTCCACTAAGATCAAGCAATCAAGCAACGTTGTCGGTGTGACATTTTGGTTGAACTGCACAAAACACTCTTAAAACAAAAGTGTTTTGTGCAGTGCAACAAAAGGTCACAATGGCAACGAGGTGAAGTAGATAACCATGTTTACACAGAGGTGCAAAGGAAACAATTAGTGGTCAATAACGGTGGATGACACAGAAGCCAACAAAAAGAAGCATCTACCTTATCTAAATGGGAAAGAAAGCAAAGACAGTAGCATTTCTCAAACGGTGGCATTGATTAATATTAACATAGAGATTATATTAACAATAAAATTCGTTAAACATGTAATTTGCTTTTAACTGTGGCATTGCATCAATTTTCCAGCGGCATTATTAGAGGGTGTTTGTTTACAGGGACATTTTGGTGTAGGGACTAAAAAAACTCCGTGTCAGTCCCATCTAAACCAAACAGAAGTGACTTTTAGGGACTAAAAGTGGGCATTTGGGACTAAAGAAAGAAGACCCCGAGGGAGTCTTTTTGGGACTTTTTCCAACAGTTGCCCCTGCCACGCATCGCACCTTGTCTCTATTAGTTCATTACTAGGGGTAGCATGGTCTTTTAGCATGTCATCTAATAACCTCTAGTCCATGTTTAGTCCCTGGAACCAAGCAGGTAGGGACTAGGGAGTTTTTAACCAAATAGGGCATTAGATTAACAACATCTAATGAGTTGCACGGGACAGTGGATGCACCAGCACCATGTGCATCTACCGATGTACTGTGGTCATGCACAGTCTGTTGCAACAAAGAACAAACAACCAAGGAGCATATTTGTGTTGGTCTCAGTTTTGTTATCTTTAGACACCTTTCCCTATGTGAGCGCAGCAAATCTAGTCCTGCTCAAACTCTACAGCCTTGTCCCTTCCTTTCCTTTTTGAACTAGTACTTTCGCCCCTTCCTTTCCTCTTTGAACCACGTCCTAGATTTATGCCATACAACTTTCCCCACTACTTTCCCCCATTCCTTTCATCTTTGATCCACGTCCTAGATTCATGCTATACAACTTTCCCCCTTCATTTCCTCTTTGAACCACGTCCTAGATTCATGCTATATACAACTTTTCCCACTACTTTCCCCCACTCCTTTCCTCTTTGAACCACGTCCTAGATTCATGGTATACATGCAGCTAGAGCAATGCATGTGGAGTAAGTAAATTATACCTTAAGGTTCTTGGGGCGTGGTTCGGTGGGCGACGGGACGGCGGCGAAGAAGAAGGGGTCGGAGGCTCTCCTGCGTTGCCGCTGGGTGGAAAGTGAACAGCTGCGCCGGTAGTCCCTCGCCGACGGCGACAGCGTTAAGCCTCCTTCCCTTCCCGGCAGACGGATCCTGCCGGCTCTTTGAGCAGCAGTGAGGGGAGAGAGAGGCCAACGAAGTCTTGTTTAGATCTGGAGAGGGCGAGAGAGTGTGAAGAGAGCAACTACAAGCGCTGAGGCACCAGCGGGAGAAGGCGAGAGAGTGTGAAGAGAGCAACTACAAGCGCGGGGGCTCCAGCGTGTATATATATATACTGGAGAGAGAGTGTGAAGCGTGCAAACCCTAGAAAACATTTTGACCAGTCAAATAATCCTCCTGGCACAAATTATGCTCAAGTGTAGTTATCGAGCCCGAGACCTCAAGTTTGATGAGCGAACAGGCTAACCAGCTACACAACCCTCCCGTTATGTTCAACGAGAGGGAAATAACCTTTTATACATTCCTGCATTCGTGTGACAAGCATGCCGTGTTTTTTTTGTGTGTCTGTGGGAGTCATTGGGATTTCAATCATAATCGTGTCATGTGGCTTTGGTGGTAAGACTATCCATAGTGGTGCAGAAATAATGCAGCCTTAGTCACCTTACCTCTCTCCACGTAGTACGTTGGGTCCCACCAGTCAGAGGGTGAAACAAACAAATTAATAAGAAAAATTAAAAGCGCCAGCAGTGTATCTTACCTCACACATCTTGCTACTGCTCGGGAACACTGTCCAATTGATCCCTCTGTTCGCTCACGTACTATTTTAAGTGAATCCTTATTATAACATGCACACAAATTTTGGGCACTTGTATTCGACTTAAGTCAGTGTGCCACCGTATCTCGTATACTTACTACTCCCTCCATCTAGGTGTAATAAGTCACGTTAGTAGGTGCAACGGGACCAAGGTGCGTGTGTGTGTGTGTGTGTAACAGCATGTGTGTGTTAGAGAGAGCGACAGATCGACCTACTCCTACAGAGAGATGTTCTGTAGTGTACGATTTTAGCCGCGAGAGTCGGTGCATCCTCTCATTTCCGGGCGTGTCCGGTAGGGACATGCGGATAGCTGCCACGCCCGCTCCTGACCAGCTGGCCCACCCAAAGCCCCTCCATCGCCCGCGCGCGCTTCCCGCCCGAAACGGTCAGCGCCGCTCCAAAGAATCGGTGCCGCATTCATGCCTGGGCAGAGCGGACGCGACCTCTCACTGGCGCAAGAGTGATGGTTGCTTCGTCCGTCCAACTTACTGTTGGGTCTATGTGATTTGACGGCTCATTGGTCTTTATTAGTGAGGTGGTAGGACTACTGGATGTCCCACGCTTTCGGCGAAAGGAGGTACTACTACTAGATTACAATTTTCTCCATTCTTACAGCGAAGGCGTGCAAGAGCAGTGAAAACACGCAGGCTCGGTGATTACATGGCCCACCTCACACTATCACCGTGCGACACCTAACTCTTTACATAGTACTCCCTCCGTTCCTAAATATTACTAGATGAGTCCCCGCGCATTGCCGCGGAACAGCGGTATATCTCTCTATGCAAAATTATCGATATCATAGAACTAAAAAAACTCTATAACCGCATGACAAATGTGGTAGCCAAACTAAATAAACTCCCATCATCATTTAGATCATCGCACGTAAGGAAAAAAGATCAGCCAACTCCTACTGCATAATGGGATTATATTTTTCATTTTGACATGTTAATGGGACTTAAAAGCTCACTTACATGCATGCTATCGGTGCATGCTTGCATGCAGACATGTTAATGTGATTTAAAACCCACTCACATGCATGTGCCACGATATTTCTGCATGCTTGCATGTGGCTTAGTGCGGAGCCTCTCAACGTCTAGATCAGACGGCTATTATGGACTGATTTACTTCATCTAACGGCTATATCAATTTTGATGATGTGGCTCAAGGAGAGGATAGAGAATTCCTAGTAGTGGGGGCTAGCTATTACTAGTAGATAAGTCTTTGTAGAGATTCCACTACATACGGAACAAAATGAATGAATCTACACTTAAAATGCATCTATATACATCCGCATGTGGTTCATGTTGAAATCTCTACAAAGACTTATATTTAGGAACGGAGGAAGTACTAGTATAGTACGTATTGTAATTTATCAGCGAGATAAATTTGTACAATGTTGTGAAGCTTCCAGCTTCTGTTACATGTATCTTGCGTCCAAGGTTGCCCGTTGCAACATTTCATCAAATACAAAGGAGACTAGCATGCATGCTATTGCATCTCAATGATTGACAGATCATAGCAAATATGTACTCCCTCCGTTCCAAAATAAGTGTCTCAACTTTGTGCAAACTTTAGTACAAAGTTGTACTACTACTAAAGTTGACACTTATTTTGGAACAGAGGCAGCTAAAGAAAAAAACGATCCATGCAGTCCCTAGCCCTTGAACCGTGAACCCTGACCAGGCTTCAATTTGCTAGCAACGTTCAAGCTTCCTAATAAATGAAGTTTGTAACCTTTTGACCATCGGATCATTTTGTGCAGTTTCACCAAAATCGAGATGAGCATCCCTGTGGCAAAGAAATTGAAGAAGCGTGATTAGAATAAGATTACTGGGACTAGTTGATGAGACATAAACTCATCCCAAATACAGTACGTAGAAGCCAGTAGAGGTATGTGTGTGGCAAAGAAGTAGAGAAATATCCACAGGGAGTGATGTGGGCAGCTGGAGCAGTGGTGCAAGCCGCCTGTAAAGGGAGTTGTACCCGAGGGACGTAGCTCAACCTTGAGGAGAGCGGCGGGAGGCGGCAACTGCCCACGTCGCGGCAGTGAGCAAGGGACGAAAGCAACCTCACCGGCTTTGTGAGAGAGAACGGCGGGGACCCCTGATCGGGACGTGCTGACAGTGGGTTTTCGCCGTCGGTGACGGTCACCTCATCTACACTAAGCATCCACCCCTTCCCCAAGCGGACGTGATCCGCCGAGATGTTAGAGATGTGGCCACAGTCGTTTTGTGCGAGAGAGTGTCAAGAGAGCAACCCCAGCAAGCAACTGTGTAGGCTGGCCCGTCCTGACTATGTATATAGTGGAGCGGTTTCCTTTTCTCTCCATATGAACCTATCATATTGCGTACGTGCCACTGAAGAAAAAAAAATTATTTATAATGACGCGGCACCTACTACTCGTTCTCCTATAACCTTGCGCTTGGCATCTCCAAAATATTAACCTTGCGATTGGCTCTTCACCTCTTCGGGAAGTCGAGCAATAATGGTAGTGCAGTATATATCGTTCTGGCTATATGAGACCGAATGAATTATTGCACGTCCACCACATGGGCCAGGGTCGAGGGGCGAGGGAGAGTGCTACATACGGAGCAAAATGAGTGAATCTACACTCTAAAATACGTCTATATACATCAGTGTTTGGAGTATGTACTAGTAGTTCATATTGAAATCTACTAAAGGACATATATATTCCAAACAATATGATATAATCTCTATAACCTGAAGGAAATATGCCCTAGAGGCAATAATAAAGTATTATTTATTTCCTTATATCATGATAAATGTTTATTATTCATGCTAGAATTGTATTAACCGGAAACATAATACATGTGTGAATACATAGACAAACAGAGTGTCACTAGTATGCCTCTACTTGACTAGCTTGTTAATCAAAGATGGTTATGTTTCCTAGCCATAGACATGAGTTGTCATTTGATTAACGGGATCACCTCATTAGGAGAATGACGTGATTGACTTGACCCATTCCGTTAGCTTAGCACTCGATCGTTTAGTATGCTGCTATTGCTTTCTTCATGACTTATACATGTTCCTATGACTATGGGATTATGCAACTCCCGTTTACCGGAGGAACACTTTGTGTGCTACCAAACGTCACAACGTAACTGGATGATTATAAAGGTGCTCTACAGGTGTCTCCAAAGGTACTTGTTGGGTTGGCGTATTTCGAGATTAGGATTTGTCACTCCGATTGTCGGAGAGGTATCTCTGGGCCCACTCGGTAATGCACATCACTATAAGCCTTGCAAGCATTGTAACTAATGAGTTAGTTGCGGGATGATGTATTACGGAACGAGTAAAGAGACTTGCCAGTAACGAGATTGAACTAGGTATCGAGATACCGACGATCGAATCTCGGGCAAGTAACATACCGATGACAAAGGGAACAACGTATGTTGTTATGCGGTCTGACCGATAAAGATCTTCGTAGAATATGTTGGAACCAATATGAGCATCCAGGTTCTGCTATTGGTTATTGACCGGAGAGGTGTCTCGGTCATGTCTACATAGTTCTCGAACCCGTAGGGTCCGCACGCTTAACGTTACGATGACAGTTATATTATGAGTTTATATGTTTTGATGTACCAAAGGTTGTTCGGAGTCCCGGATGTGACCACGGACATGACGAGGAGTCTCGAAATGGTCGAGACATAAAGATTGATATATTGGAAGCCTATGTTTGGACATCGGAAGTGTTCCGGGTGAAATCGGGATTTTTCCAGAGTACATGGAGGTTACCGGAACCCCCTGGTAACTTAATGGGCCTTAGTGGGCCTAGGTGGAAGAGAGGAGAGGAGGCTAGGGCAGGGCCGCGCCCCCTTCCCCCCCCCCCCAATCCGAATAGGACATGGAGAGGGGGGGCGGCGCCCCCCTTCCTTCCTCCCCTCCACCTCTTCCCCTCTTCCACTCCTAGTCCAACATGGAAAAGGGGGGAGTCCTACTCCCGGTAGGAGTAGGACTCCTCCTGGCGCACCTCTCCTCCCTTGGCCGCCGGCCTCCCCCTTGCTCCTTTATATACGGGGGCAGGGGGGCACCTCTTGACACACAATTGATATACGATATTTTAGCCGTGTGCGGTGCCCCCCTCCACCATATTACACCTCGATAATATCGTTGTGGAGCTTAGGCGAAGCCCTGCGTCGGTAGAACATCATCATCGTCACCACGCCGTCGTGCTGACGAAACTCTCCCTCAACACTCGGCTGGATCGGAGTTCGAGGGACGTCATCGAACTGAACATGTGCTGAACTCGGAGGTGCCGTGCGTTCGGTACTTGATCGGTCGGATCATGAAGACGTACGCCTACATCAACCGCGTTGTGTTAACGCTTCCGCTTTCGGTCTACGAGGGTACGTGGACAACACTCTCCCCTCTCGTTGCTATGCATCACCATGATCTTGCGTGTGCGTAGGAAATTTTTTGAAATTACTACGTTCCCCAATACTGGCATCTGAGCCTGGTTTTATGCGTTGATGCTATGCATGAGTAGAACACAAGTGAGTTGTGGGCGATATAAGTCATACCGCTTACCAGCATGTCATACTTTGGTTCAGCGGTATTGTGAGATGAAGCGGCCCGGACCGACATTACGCGTACGCTTACGCGAGACTGGTTTCACCGTTGCGAGCACTCGTTGCTTAAAGGTGACCGGTGGGTGTCTGTCTCTCTCACTTTAGTTGAACCGAGTGTGGCTACGCCCGGTCCCTGCGAAGGTTAAAACAGCACAAACTTGACAAACTATCGTTGTGGTTTTGATGCGTAGGTAAGAACGGTTCTTGCTAAGCCCGTAGCAGCCACGTAAAACTTGCAACAACAAAGTAGAGGACGTCTAACTTGTTTTTGCAGGGCATGTTGTGATGTGATATGGTCAAGACATGATGTGATATAATTTGTTGTATGAGATGATCATGTTTTGTAACCGAGTTATCGGCAACTGGCAGGATCCATATGGTTGTCGCCTTATTGTATGAAATGCAATCGCCATGTAATTGTTTTACTTTATCACTAACCGGTAGCGATAGTCGTAGAAGCAATAGTTGGCGAGACGACAACGATGCTGCGATGGAGATCAAGGTGTCGAGCCGGTGACGATGGTCATCATGATGGTGCTTCGGAGATGGAGATCACAAGCACAAGATGATGATGGCCATATCATATCACTGATATTGATTGCATGTGATGTTTATCTTTTATTCATCTTATCTTGCTTTGATTGACGGTAGCATTACAAGATGATCTCTCACTAAAATTTCAAGATAAAAGTGTTCTCCCTGAGTATGCACCGTTGCGAAAGTTCTTCGTGCTGAGACACCACGTGATGATCGGGTGTGATAGGCTCTACGTTCAAATACAATGGGTGCAAAACAGTTGCACACGCGGAATACTCAGGTTAAACTTGACGAGCCTAGCATATGCAGATATGGCCTCGGAACACGGAGACCGAAAGATCGAGCATGAATCATATAGTAGATATGATCAACATAGTGATGTTCACCATTGAAACTACTCCATCTCACGTGATGATCGGACATGGTTTAGTTGATTTGGATCACGTAATCACTTAGATGATTAGAGGGATGTCTATCTAAGTGGGAGTTCTTAAGTAATATGATTAATTGAACTTGCATTTATCATGAACTTAGTACCTGATAGTATCTCGCTTCTCTATGTTAATTGTAGATAAATGGCCCGTGCTGTTGTTCCGTTGAATTTTAATGCGTTCCTTGAGAAAGCAAAGTTGAAAGATGATGGTAGCAATTACACGGACTGGGTCCGTAACTTGAGGATTATCCTCATTGCTGCACAGAAGAATTATGTCCTGGAAGCACTGCTAGGTGCCAGGCCTCCGGCAAGAGCAACGCCAGAAGTTATGAACGTCTGGCAGAGCAAAGCTAATGACTACTCGATAGTTCAGTGTGCCATGCTTTACGGCTTAGAACCGGGTCTTCAATGACGTTTTGAATGTCATGGAGCATATGAGATGTTCCGGGAGTTGAAGTTAATATTTCAAGCAAATGCCCGGATTGAGAGATATGAAGTCTCCAATAAGTTCTACAGCTGCAAGATGGAAGAGAATAGTTCTGTCAGTGAGCATATACTCAAAATGTCTGGGTATAATAATCACTTGATTCAACTGGGAGTTAATCTTCCGGATGATAGCGTCATTGACAGAATTCTTTAATCACTGCCACCAAGCTACAAGAGCTTCGTGATGAACTATAACATGCAAGGGATGAATAAGACAATTCCCGAGCTGTTCGCAATGCTAAAGGCAGCGGAGGTAGAAATCAAAAAGGAGCATCAAGTGTTGATGGTCAGTAAAACCACTAGTTTCAAGAAAAAGGGCAAAGGGAAGAAGAAGGGGAACTTTAAGAAGAACAGCAAGCAAGTTGCTGTTCAGGAGAAGAAACCCAAGTCTGGACCTAAGCCTGAAACTGAGTGCTTCTACTGCAAGCAAACTGGTCACTGGAAGCGGAACTGCCCCAAGTATTTGGCGGATAAGAAGGATGGCAAGGTTAATAAAAGGTATATGTGATATACATGTTATTGATGTGTACCTTACTAATGCTCGCAGTAGCACCTGGGTATTTGATACTGGTTCTGTTGCTAATATTTGCAACTCGAAACAGGGGCTACGGATTAAGCGGAGATTAGCTAAGGATGAGCTGACGATGCGCGTGGGAAATGCTTCCAAAGTCGATGTGACCGCGGTCGGCACGCTACCTCTACATCTACCTTCGGGATTAGTATTAGACCTAAATAATTGTTATTTGGTGCCAGCGCTGAGCATGAACATTATATCTGGATCTTGTTTAATGCGAGATGGTTATTCATTTAAATCAGAGAATAATGGTTGTTCTATTTATATGAATAATATCTTTTATGGTCATGCACCCTTGAAGAGTGGTCTATTTTTAATGAATCTCGATAGTAGTGACACACATATTCATAATGTCGAAGCCCAAAGATGCAGAGTTGACAATGATAGTGCAACTTATTTGTGGCACTGCCATTTATGTCATATCGGTGTAAAGCGCATGAAGAAACTCCATACTGATGGACTTTTGGAATCACTTGATTATGAATCACTTGGTACTTGCGAACCGTGCCTCATGGGCAAGATGACAAAAACACCGTTCTCCGGAACTATGGAGAGAGCAACAGATTTATTGGAAATCATACATACAGATGTATGTGGTCCGATGAATATTGAAGCTCGTGGCGGATATCATTATTTTCTCACCTTCACAGATGATTTAAGCAGATATGGGTATATCTACTTAATGAAACATAAGTCTGAAACATTTGAAAAGTTCAAAGAATTTCAGAGCGAAGTTGAAAATCATCGTAACAAGAAAATAAAGTTTCTACGATCAGATCGTGGAGGAGAATATTTGAGTTACGAGTTTGGCCTACATTTGAAACAATGCGGAATAGTTTCGCAACTCACGCCACCCGGAACACCACAGCGTAATGGTGTGTCCGAACGTCGTAATCGTACTTTACTATATATGGTGCGATCTATGATGTCTCTTACTGATTTACCGCTATCGTTTTGGGGTTATGCTTTAGAGACGGCTGCATTCACTCTAAATAGGGCACCATCAAAATCCGTTGAAACGACACCTTATGAACTATGGTTTGGCAAGAAACCAAAGTTGTCGTATCTTAAAGTTTGGGGTTGCGATGCTTATGTGAAGAAACTTCAACCTGATAAGCTCGAACCTAAATCGGAGAAATGTGTCTTCATAGGATACCCAAAGGAGACTGTTGGGTAAACCTTCTATCACGGATCCGAAGGCAAGACATTCGTTGCTAAGAATGGATCCTTTCTAGAGAAGGAGTTTCTCTCAAAAGAAGTGAGTGGGAGGAAAGTAGAACTTGATGAGGTAACTGTACCTGCTCCCTTATTGGAAAGTAGATCATCACAGAAACCAGTTTCTGCGACACCTACACCAATTAGTGGGGAAGTTAATGATAATGATCATGAAACTTCAGATCAAGTTATTACTGAACCTCGTAGATCAACCAGATTAAGATCCGCACCAGAGTGGTACGGTAATCCTGTTCTGGAGGTTATGTTACTAGACCATGGACTTTGGTTGACTTGCCTGATGATCGGCTAGCCATTGAAAATAAATGGATCTTCAAGAAGAAGACTGACGCTGACGGTAATGTTACTGTCTATAAAGCTTGACTTGTTGGGAAAGGTTTTCGACAAGTTCAAGGGATTGACTACGATGAGACCTTCTCACCCGTTGCGATGCTTAAGTCTGTCCGAATCATGTTAGCAATTGCCGCATTTTATGATTATGAAATTTGGCAAATGGATGTCAAAACTGCATTCCTGAATGGATTTCTGGAAGAAGAGTTGTATATGATGCAACCGGAAGGTTTTGTCGATCCAAAGGGAGCTAACAAAGTGTGCAAGCTCCAGCGATCCATTTATGGACTGGTGCAAGCCTCTCGGAGTTGGAATAAATGCTTTGATAGTGTGATCAAAGCTTTTGGTTTTATACACACTTTTGGAGAAGCCTGTATTTACAAGAAAGTGAGTGGGAGCTCAGTAGCATTTCTGATATTATATGTGGATGACATATTTCCGATTGGAAATGATATAGAATTTCTGGATAGCATAAAGGGATACTAGAATAAGAGTTTTTCAATGAAAGACCTCGGTGAAGCTGCATATATATTAGGCATTAAGATCTATAGAGATAGATCAAGACGCTTAATTGGACTTTCACAAAGCACATACCTTGACAAAGTTTTGAAGAATTTCAAAATGGATCAAGCAAAGAAAGGGTTCTTGCCTGTACTACAAGGTGTGAGATTGAGTAAGACTCAATGCCCGACCACTGCAGAAGATAGAGAGAAGATGAAAGATGTTCCCTATGCTTCAGCCATAGGCTCTATCATGTATGCAATGCTGTGTACCAGACCTGATGTGTGCCTTGCTATAAGTTTAGCAGGGAGGTACCAAAGTAATCCAGGAGTGGATCACTGGACAGCGGTCAAGAACATCCTGAAATACCTGAAAAGGACTAAGGATATGTTTCTCGTTTATGGAGGTGACAAAGAGCTCATCGTAAATGGTTACGTTGATGCAAGCTTTGACACTGATCCGGACGATTCTAAATCGCCAACCGGATACGTATTTACATTGAACGGTGGAGTTGTCAGTTGGTGCAGTTCTAAGCAAAGCGTCGTGGCGGGATCTACGTGTGAAGCGGAGTACATAGCTGCTTCGGAAGCAGCAAATGAAGGAGTCTGGATGAAGGAGTTCATATCCGATCTAGGTGTCATACCTAGTGCATCGGGGCCAATGAAAATCTTTTGTGACAATACTGGTGCAATTGCCTTAGCAAAGGAATCCAGATTTCACAAGAGAACCAAGCACATCAAAAGAGGCTTCAATTCCATCCGGGATTTAGTCCAGGTGGCAAACATAGAAATTTGCAAGATACATACGGATCTGAATGTTGCAGACCCGTTGACTAAGCCTCTTCCACGAGCAAAACATGATCAGCACCAAGACTCCATGGGTGTAAGAATCATTACTATGTAATCTAGATTATTGACTCTAGTGCAAGTGGGAGACTGAAGGAAATATGCCCTAGAGGCAATAATAAAGTATTATTTATTTCCTTATATAATGATAAATGTTTATTATTCATGCTAGAATTGTATTAACCGGAAACATAATACATGTGTGAATACATAGACAAACAGAGTGTCACTAGTATGCCTCTACTTGACTAGCTCGTTAATAAAAGATGGTTATGTTTCTTAGCCATAGACATAAGTTGTCATTTGATTAACGGGATCACCTCATTAGGAGAATGACGTGATTGACTTGACCCATTCCGTTAGCTTAGCACTCGATCGTTTAGTATGCTGCTATTGCTTTCTTCATGACTTATACATGTTCCTATGACTATGAGATTATGCAACTCCCGTTTACCGGAGGAACACTTTGTGTGCTACCAAACGTCACAACGTAACTGGGTGATTATAAAGGTGCTCTACAGGTGTCTCCAAAGGTACTTGTTGGGTTGGCGTATTTCGAGATTAGGATTTGTCACTCCGATTGTCGGAGAGGTATCTCTGGGCCCACTCGGTAATGCACATCACTATAAGCCTTGCAAGCATTGTAACTAATGAGTTAGTTGCGGGATGATGTATTACGGAACGAGTAAAGAGACTTGCCGGTAACGAGATTGAACTAGGTATCGAGATACCGACGATCGAATCTCGGGCAAGTAACATACCGATGACAAAGGGAACAACGTATGTTGTTATGCGGTCAGACTTATAAAGATCTTCGTAGAATATGTGGGACCAATATGAGCATCCAGGTTCCGCTATTGGTTATTGACCGGAGAGGTGTCTCGATCATGTCTACATAGTTCTCGAACCCGTAGGGTCTGCACGCTTAACGTTACGATGACAGTTATATTATGAGTTTATATGTTTTGATGTACCGAAGGTTGTTCGGAGTCCCGGATGTGATCACGGACATGACGAGGAGTCTCGAAATGGTCGAGACATAAAGATTGATATATTGGAAGCCTATGTTTGGTCATCGGAAGTGTTCCGGGTGAAATCGGGATTTTTCCGGAGTACCGGGAGGTTACCGGAACCCCCCGGTAACTTAATGGGCTTTAGTGGGCCTAGGTGGAAGAGAGGAGAGGAGGCTAGGGCAGGGCTGCGCCCCCCTTCCCCCCAATCCAAATAGGACAAGGAGAGGGGGGGCGGCGCCCCCCTTCCTTCCTCCCCTCCACCTCTTCCCCTCTTGCACTCCTAGTCCAACATGGAAAAGGGGGGAGTCCTACTCCCGGTAGGAGTAGGACTCCTCCTGGCGCGCCTCTCCTCCCTTGGCCGCCGGCCTCGCCCTTGCTCCTTTATATACGGGGGCAGGGGGGCACCTCTTCACACACAATTGATATACGATATTTTAGCCATGTGCGGTGTCCCCCTCCACCATATTACACCTCGATAATATCGTTGCGGAGCTTAGGCGAAGCCCTGCGTCGGTAGAACATCATCATCGTCACCACGCCGTCGTGCTGACGAAACTCTCCCTCAACACTCGGCTGGATCGGAGTTCGAGGGACGTCATCGAGCTGAACGTGTGCTGAACTCGGAGGTGCCGTGCGTTCGGTACTTGATCGGTCGGATCGTGAAGACGTACGACTACATCAACCGCGTTGTGTTAACGCTTCCGCTTTCGCTCGACGAGGGTACGTGGACAACACTCTCCCCTCTTGTTGCTATGCATCACCATGATCTTGCGTGTGCGTAGGAATTTTTTTGAAATTACTACGTTCCCCAACATAACGAAGGTAGTAGGGACGAGGAGTATACGGAGGGAGTAGTAAATTTTTCTCCTCGTCCTGCGGGCCACCGCGTGCATGGGCGAGGGAGCAGGCGTAAGGCGGAGCAAGCTTCACCTCATCCTGCAAGCCACCGCGCCCGTGGGCGGGGGAGATGGCGTACTAAGCAAGCTTCTCCTCGTTCTGCGAGTTGACGGGACACATCAAAAGTACTCCAGTGTATATAGCCTTGCCTCTAAGGTAGGCCCCACATGGTTTGCCTCTTTTTTTAACATAACACGTCAAGTCGCAATTTGTTTGTTCACCCGTGGTAGACGATCCTCCCTCCACCAAGTGGAAAACCAGTACACGTGCCAAATTACCACGTGGGCGGCCTTTTTCGTACAGAAATGAGCTCCACCGTGTACCCGCGCGGGTGTGGTTGGGAAAGAGACGGGAGTACGTGCTCCGTGCATGCACCTCTTCTCTTCGTGCACGTCCCCCACCTACGTGGGTGTGTGTGAGAGATACAAACCGCATTCGTGAGTGTTTTTTGTTTTGGAGTGGGGGTGGGGTGGGGGGTTGATTTCGTGAATTATTTGTGGGAATATGTGTCGATGACATCTCAAACAAAATTTTGCATGCAATGTGTGTGAAATGGAGGCCTATCCATATCATACATAGAGGGTCGGGCAATCCACGAGAAGAGAGGGAGCGGTCATAGCTATCGATAGAGTCGAAGAGAGGATCAAGTGGGTGGGTGCGAGATCGATGAAGAGAGCCATCGAAATTGTGTGTGTGTGTGCAAGTCAAAGATATAGGGCGACTGGCCTACCGGAACGTTAGAGGGCACATGTCAAGTTTGTGTGTGGCAGGGAGACATGACTAGAGCGCTCGATGTATCGGTGTGTGGGGGGGAGGGGGTGGGGGGAGGGGTAGGTAGAGGCCTAACTATAGAGGTAGAACGACTTGTATATGTGTTGAGAAGGAGAGACCCAGCTATGTCTTGAGGGAGATCGGTCGACATCCATACATAACTGAAGGACGGGAAATATGATGGGACAGAGAGATAGAGGAGAGAGAGAGGGAGGGAGAGGGAGGGAGAGGGGTAGAGTGCTGGATGGGTGATGGAGTTGCTTCTCGAAGATGGTGGGAGAGGCCTACTAGACAAAGTGAGGGTGGAACTACAATGTTATCAATAAGAGTGGGGATGTGTTTCTGTGTGTGCCTGTGCGTGATAGATCTGTCGGGACGCATCCATGGATGATGAAGGGGAACCATGTTTTTGGTAAGAAAACCTAACTAGATTGGTAGATCAATTGTTGTTTGCTGGAGGAAGGGAGAGACACAACTAATGAGGTAGATCGATTGACGTGTGGGTAAAAACGAGTTATAAGGACCTAGATAGCTATATGTATAGCGAGAGATCAGTCGGTGTACGTCCATTTGTTAGAGGCAAATAAGGCCCAGCGAGATGGATAGACAGAGAGAATGGAGCTAGGAGGTGGTGCGAGAGGCCCAACTACTAGCTAGATAGGGGGAGGAGTGTGCGGTTGTGAGACTGATGAAAAGAGGGGCGAGAGTTTACATGTGTGTCTGACCGTATGAGAGACACGAGGCAAGGACACATAAAGGAGGAGATTGAAGGTGTGTGTGTATGTTGTAGGCAGGCATCGCTGGAGAGGTTTATCGATCGGTGTGTGTCGGAAAGGAGTTGTGGAGACTCTGGGAGAACGACCTAAAGAAAAAAAATGAATGTGCCCGGTGGATAGAATGCCGAGGGAGGGGGAGGGCGAGGAGGGCGTATGCATGCACGAGAGAAAGTTATTGGTAGCTACAAAGGTTAGAGGATTGTGTGGGTGTAAGAGACTAACAAAGATCATAATTTGATATGAAAGCGGATTCATATATTTGAATAGGAGATCATAGTGTTTTAAACATTGCATGCATGAATATAGCGGTGATACACGTGTTGTGCACATGTTATACCATAATGTGATAATGCATGGCGTTTTACAACTCACAGCTAAATGTGGAACAATCTAAACCACACTATACATCAAACAATCTCACATTTTATTTGAATTTGTGATAATGTGTGGCGTTTGCAGCTTACAACTAAATATCGAACAATCTAAACAATACTATATATCGAACATTCTCACATTTTATTTGAATTTGTGGTAATGTGTGGTGTTTGCAACTCACATCTAAATACTTGTAGGCGTAGGGGGCGGGGGCACCATACATAATGTGATAAACACATTATACATATGAGACATGGTTTAGATTATGAAGATCTAGCTAGAGCTAGAAATGTAATGTGATTCGAAATCAAAATAAAGTGGATTCAAAAAATCTAGTTCGAGTTCATATAGTACACATAGTTCATATGTAAATCGGGACTAATCATGTGGTGTGCTGTGAAGATAATACACAAACGATGGTTTAACTTGACAATAATGATGATTGTAGATCTTATTAAAACAGAGAAAAGAATTCAAATGCTTTGACTCACAACAATCATTACTGTAGATCTTATTCAAATAGAGAAACGAATTCAAATTTAGTTCATATTGAAGCGGTAGTATATACGTTTGGAATGCACTAAAACGTTCATTTCTGTAGTAGGTTGCATGCATTATACATGTAGCGAAATATTTTAATCGAACATAACATGAATTCAAAGTTTTGAATGACATTTGTAGTGCGCATTGATTTGGTACAGTACACGTTAGGCTTGTCCGGAAATTTCAACGCACGCCTTGTTAGCCCAAAATATTTAAGATATATCTTTGTCTCGTTGTGCTCCGACAACTCCCTCCATCTCAACCCGCGCCTTGCTATTCCGAAATTACAACGCGCGCGAAAACTCCCACCTCCTGTGAAATCCCGACACGCGAAATGCTCGTGGTACCCCTGAACTGAAAGAACCTCCTCAAATCGGTGGGGGTACTTTCGTAACTTACCCCACATTTAGGACAAGCGCGTCTCTAAGCCATGGTTCCCCACTGCCATCCCATCCGCCCACCCATTCGTACACCGAGGCCGCAAAAACCCGCGACAAAACCCCACAACCTGCTCCGTCCGCCACCCAGCCGGAGCCTCTTCCCCGACGACGTCGTCCACAGCAACACCTCGACGTCCCTCATCCACCGTACTGGATGAGGATCCATCGTCGATCTCATCGTCCAACCGGTTCAGCCACCCCGTCCTCCACCTCCAAGGAGCTGCCCCGACGTTCCCCTCGTCTTTCGCACCACCTCCATTCCCACACCGCCGTCTTCACCTGCACCACCGGAAGAGCATCATCATCACCGTTTCCTCTGATGAAGCTGCGGCCCAATCGGCGCCACCAAAGAGGTTGTACACTAATCGCCGCATTTCTCTTTGATTCGACCTCATGGTGCTGCCGGCCACTTCCTCCACGGCGTCGCTCCCTCGGCGGCGACGTCCACATCAGTAGGAGCTGCTGCTGCTTTAGCTCTCGCTCGCGCTGCTGCTCTGCTCTTGCTCTCAGTCCCCTGCCTGGTCTGCTCTTGCTATTGCTCTTGCTCGCGCTGCTGCTCTCGCTCTTGCTCTTGTTTGCGATGCTGCTCCGAATGAGCTACACTTCAATCGACTGAATCGACTTTTGGGTCAATCGATTTTCAGGGGGTGGGGGAGGGCTCGCCGGGGTGAAGGAAGAGCCAGCCGCAGCGGGGAGGGGGGCTCGCCGGAGATGTACCCCACTATCTATCTTAGGGTTCAGGATGGGGGCGGTGGTCGTCGGTGGTGGCGGGGCATTGGCGGGGCGGTGGCGTGGGGATCACCGGAGAAAAAGCTCGGCACAGGGGGGCCTACAGGGATGGCCGGGGCGGTGGCGGACCGGCGGTGGGGAGTGTTTTCGGGGCGGGCGGGGCGGCGCACCGCCGGCCGCAGGCGGCGGGGGGCTGCTGTTTGGCCGGTGGTGGCTGGCGGCTCAGGGGGGTGGAGGTTGAAGATGAACTGCAAGCCCTTGATTTCGTATCCAACGGCTGCAAAATCGACTGACCAGAGATGAAAAAGTCAGTCGATCGACGTGTAGCCTCACCTTGCTAGTGCGTTCAGTTTCGACAGCAAAATTCAGTTTCGACAGTTAAGTTCAGTTTCGACAGTTAAGTTCAGAGATGAACGGCTGATGTATTTTACAACTAGCACTTTTTGGTTATGTATTTTACGTCATGTATTGGAGATGCTATTAGAATTCCACTCAGGTTAACGTTGTTCGTTGTCTCTCTTGTCCTGCTTCAGCCTCGGCGTCGTACAACTCACCGGAGCTGCTCCAACGACGAAACCCTCCATCACAGTGGAGCAGTACCTCGGGCTCCATCTCCAGACGCCTAAGATCTTCTTCCCCTCCTCCAACAGCAAAGTCAGCCGGAGCATCCTCACCGGCCAACCCAATCACGTTGAGATCGACATGGCTTCGCCAAAGAGGTTGTACACTTGTTGCATCTCTTTTTTACTCTACATGTTATATATATTGTCCACTGAGCACACGGATTTGTTCCTTTATTGTCTCCTTGAAAGAAAAAACATAGAAATTTTAATTTTCACTTGTCCTCCTTTTCAAATTCCTATTCATGAAGCACAAGACTAAGAGATAGTAGCATAATAGCATTATAACCATACATTTTCTTGTGGTTTGACTTAATCTCACCATGCTTCTTTGCATCCTGTGATCTTCCAATTGTTGTGAGTCAAACACCCAGATTGGCAGAAATCCTGTGTTTTTAAGTTCTCTGTTTTGCACGTGCATTCCTATCCTATTCCTGTCTATTTCCTATCCCTGCATTGTTGGAATCCTCCAATTCAAACGAGCCCTTACAATATTACTTCTCTTACAGATAGTTGTCAAAGAAAACCTTGCGTGGTTTGTCCCGCTACTGCTGCGCCGTCGTCCACCCCAGCTCAGCTGCTCTAACGACAGAAGGGTCCAACACAGCAGGGATCCGGCCTCCAGACTGTCTTTCGCCGCCTCAGATCTTCTTCCCCGCCGCTGGCAGCCATGAAAACTGCATTACCATCATCAACCAAGCAGATGACCTCGAGGACTACACAGGTCCGCAAGAGAGGTCGCACTCTTTCGTGTCTGCTTGCGTTATGCATCGCTTAATATTACATGCTACTTTATCGTACTGTTCACCGATTAGACTCTGAGTCAGCTCCAAACTAATGGTCAAACTTGAGTTTTTAAATGGTTGTGGGGTACATATCGGGGCCGCTATCAATAGTATCTATCTACTATCTGGTTAATCTCCGGTGTCTACTATGAGTTTCATGTTGGGTGGGAAACAAACAGTAAAGAAGCCATTATCTGTATTTTTTAACTGAAGCCATTATCTGCCTGCTATTATTGGTTTTGGGTCTATCCACAGGTTGCTACCATCACTCTGGATTTTTGCATGCACTCCTTACATAATCTCACTATGTTTTATTCCTATACATG
Source organism: Aegilops tauschii subsp. strangulata (assembly GCF_002575655.3). Classification (NCBI taxonomy): domain Eukaryota; kingdom Viridiplantae; phylum Streptophyta; class Magnoliopsida; order Poales; family Poaceae; genus Aegilops; species Aegilops tauschii. The sequence goes on from NC_053036.3 coordinate 155,134,378, forward strand.
ACAGTTATTGTAAACAATGGAACTGAACATGTAGAGCAAAAGAGACGAGCCTTGCGTGGCAATAAAATTTCATGCAGACGTTGCTCCATGGTAGGCGCAAAGGCAGCCCCCCTCCACGCATTTCGGATTGTAATCGAGAGGAAGATATCTGTTCTGAGGGGGATTCAGAAGGAGAAGACAACTCCTATTTACCCCTGAGGTCTTCGCTCTAACTTGGCATGCTGATGTTGGTTATATCATGCATATGGTGTCTTGCATTGCTTACTTTATACATCAAATATCTCATCTGCTTAGTTTAGACATCCTTTGTGCGAATGCCATCTGTTTATTTTATTCATCGTTTATGTGAATTATGCAACGCCATCTTGTTTAGCCAGGCATCATATATGTGAATTTTGCAATGCCATCCTGCTTAGCCAGTCATCTTATATGTAAATTATATCAGGCCATCCTTTTTTTAGTTACATATTACATTTGTCAATAATGTTTGTACATTCAACTACTCTTCGTGTGCATCAGCCATTTGGCACGGTGATGGCAAATTCTGGAGTGAAAACAAGGTCTTCAGAGCAGACTATGCTATCTGACGAAGCGCATATCTCGCTGGTTATGGATAGCTCCTCAGAGGAGGATTCAAAGACAGATGACCAGTCCTATCCCCCCCCGAGGTGTATGCTCTAACTTGGCAGGGTTATGTTGCTCATATCGTGCGTAAGGTGTCTCGCATTGCTATGTCATTTGATTAGTTTAGACATACTTTGTGTGAATGCCACCTGTTCAGTGTCTAATTACCATATATGTGAATTATGCATTGCCATCTTGTTGCAAGACATTATATATGTGAATTATACAATGCTATCTTGTTGCAAAGGCATTATATATGTGAATTATGCAATGCCATGCTGTTTAGCCAATCATCATGTATGTGAATTATATCATGCTATCATTTTTTTGTATTACGTGTTCCATTTGTCGACAACGTTTGTATATTCAACTAATCTTCCAGTGCCTCAGCCATTTGAAGCGGTGATGGCAGTATCTGGAGTGAAAACAAGGTATTCAGAGCAGACAATGCTACCTGCTAAAGCAGACATCTTGCTGGTTACACAGAGCTCCTCAGAGGAGGATTCAGAGACCGATGACCAGTCCTATTTCCCCCCTGAGGTCTATGCTCAAACTTGGCAGGGTTATATTACCCATGTCATGCATGTTGTCTTGCATTGCTTAGTTTTTACATCATATATGGATTGCCATCTGCTTACTTGCTTACTGTATAAATCATATATTTGAATTATATCACGCCATCATGTTTACATAGTACATACACATCATCTATCTGAATTATGGCATGGCAACCCATTTAATAAAGATATCATATAGTTATATCATCTCATCATGTTTAGTGTTTACAGTCATCATATTTTGAATTATGGCATTCTATACGTGAATGTACGTGAATTATGGCATGCCAACCTATTTAATAAACACATTATATAGTTATGTCATGTCATCTGTTTACATAGTCTCATATTTTGAATTATGTCTTTCCATGTTTTTTAGTTAGCCATCATAATGTGAAATTGTGTCATGCTATCCTGTTTAGTTAGCCATCATATATGTGAAATTGTGGTATGCTATCCTGTTTGGTTAGACAACATAAATATGAATTATTTCATGCCCTCTTTTATTCCCCACTATCCATTGCACCTGTCTATCATACAATGTCTATACTTTCAATTACTTTTCTTGTTTATCAGCCATTTGAATTGGAGAGCGTGATGGCAGTATCTAAGGGAGTAACAACACGGTCTTCAGAAAAGATAGTGCTACCAGTTGATGCAGATAGAACCACGGTTGTACTTGCCCAAGGACCAGATCCACCACACATAACCCAGACTCTCGCAGATTGTACCCCTACGCAGTTGGACAGAGAACCAGCTACACCCCTTCTAACCCCAACCCCGGCAGATATTAACCCAGTTCTAGTTGACACAGCACCGTCTCCACCACAGAGCACCCAAACACGAGCAGTTAGTAAGGGAACTGCAGTTCCCAAAGCACGAGGACCACCACTCCGAATCCCAACTCAACGCTTAAAGGAGAAGAAGTTTTGTTCTCAGGTCAGGTTCTGTAGCTATGGTTCATACTCCTTTGCTCTTGCATTACTGTATTTACTCATACCAACTATTTTCAAATTTGAAGGATAGAATTGAAACTCCAATGGCGCAACAGGTATGTTTTAAACCTGTTTCTTTAACTGGTTTGCTGTTGTAACCTGCTCTATGTTGATTTCAGTTTCAATTGAATAAACAGTTATGTTCTCATGTCATGCACATTACAAGTGTTGTTATTGCTCTATAGTTACCCACACTTATATTCTGTCTATTCTGCTTTGTCTTGAACAAATATTATTTGAACTGTGTCTCTATCTTGATTTGGCAACAAAAACTAGAATGATATAGACCATAAAGTGACCATGGTACATAGATATATGTTTGTTTCATGCTGTTATCCTGTCCACTTTACTACTGAACTCATTTACCAAAATGAGTTTCATATACAACATGGTAAACATGTGATGTGTCTGCTTGTTTCTCTTTTAGAATGCGGAGAAAATATTGGAGAACAGTACCGCGTTATCCAATGGTAAAGGAAGTAATGCAGATAAGGTTCAAGATAGTGAGACAACCCTGTTGGTCTCCAAGAAAGCTGATAAAACCTATCTTGATGACAGTGAAGGAACCCAAAAGTCCTGTCTTGATGTAGTGTTCGAGTTACTGGCCACTACTGCTGGCACAAGCTCTTCGAACTCGCTGCCTGAATCAGTTCGTCTTCTTGAGTCTCAACTTCAACTTGAAAGACATCGATCAGAGGTGCTGCGACAGGAAGCTGAAGGACTGAGGAAGTCCATGCAGAATTCAGATGCATATTATCTGGTGCAACAGCAAGCGCTGGAGGATTCAAGCGCCAAACAAGACAAAGTTAATAAGCTTGCTAAGCATCTTGCCAGCATTATGGGTACCCAGGATATTGTTTCTTGAGATCTTCTGAAGTGGTTTCAGTTCTGGATTTTTTTTGCTGTGGCATTTATTTGTGCTGGTCGCCAACTTTGACAACCAGTGTATACGATATGCTGCTTTGTTCCCTATATTTGCACTGGTGGCGAACTTTGATGCCTAGTGGATGTAATATGTGTAATAGCCGTGATAGCCTAGCTTTAGTTGCTTGCTTATTTATTTCCTTGTTGTCTTGTTTATTTGTTTGCTTGTAGTCATTGCAGTTCTTTTACCGCGATTAGCTAGTGGCTGCAATAACCTATTTTTTAAAACTAGGCCACAATAACCATGGGCTAATATTTACTGTAGTGACACTAGGCCTCCTACTGGCCGTAGAAACAGTGGGCCTTCTACGGGCCGTAGAAACAATGGGCCTTCTACAGGCCGTAGAAACAATGGGCCTTCTGCGGGCCGTATCATCAATGGGCCTTATATGGGCCGTATGATCGATTGGCCAAACATGGGCCAAACATACCGCATTATGGCCGTAAACGGGCTAGAGTTGGAATCTTCCGTTCATGGGCCGACCATAACGGGCCATCGTTAATAGGAAGTATTTGGTGATGCTATGAAAATGGCCCAACAGACTAACGGTCCACAAACGGGCCGACTGTAACGACGGGCTAAATTTGGCCCACAAGCAAAAAATGACAGTAACGGGCCGTAAGTAACCGAATGCTGCAAATGAGCCCAAGAATAAATGGGCCCTCAGAAGGCCGAAAGTTAACTTGGGCTGGAAACGGCCCAACGGAATAACGGGCCGTTAATGGGTATAAAGTGATACACTGTTCATTACGGGCCAGTTTCACCACGGGCCGTTAATGGGTGTAAAGTAATACACTGTTCATTACGGGCCAGTTTCAGCACGGGCCGCTAATGGGCCAAGAGTTACAAAGGGCCTCATATGGGTCGAAAGACGTCATGGGCTATACATGGGCCAGAAGTGAAAATGGGCTGGAATCATATTGGATGGCCCAGATGACGCTACTGGGCCTAATTCGGATAGGGCGTAACAGGCCTTGGGTTAGCGGGCTGTAAATGGGCTATATGCGAACAGGCCGTTAATAGATTTTTCATGGGCCGGCCCACCAGCTTTTGACCAAGTCAAATGGGCCGGCCTTTTCACAAGAATGGGCCACTGTTGGGCCGTGCCACGTGTCGACGTATCATAGGCGCCTTCTGTCCAGTGAGTGGATGACATCTGTCCCAACGATGAGCCGACACGTGTTTCCTCTAGCCAATGATGATTTTACACATGGAAAATCCCCATTGGTCGGGGCTGTTAACGGGTTATCGGATCCAAAACCCAACCCGATAGCTTAACGGCGTTCCGTTACGGTGGATGCCACGTGTCGGTCAACCTTGACGAAAGCACTTCTATGACGTGCGATTTGTCATCATGGAAGTGGACACTTCCGTGATGATAATTTTGGTAATGTCATGGAACACTTCTACGACAGCACAGGTATGACTATCTTGATTCTGTCATAAATTTGTCATGGATGTACATGCATGACAAAAAACGCGACCTACTGTGACAAACACGTATCATCACGGAAGTGTATTTTTTTGTAGTGATGTCAAATGTTTGCATCAAATCCTTCATTAGCAGTTTGTTCATTTGACACTTCAGGCTCACGAACAACATGAGCATGTATGTTTGCACCGGAAACTTCATTAGATACATCAGGTTCAGTCAGTTCAGTATTTATTGGGGGAGTTATAAAATAAGCAGAAATTGGTTTCATTTTCTCATAGATTCCCTACATACAAGCAGTTTTACAACACCGTCAGGTTTAACTATTGGCCAGAAATTGAACAGTTGTATTAGATATAATCAGGGATGTGTTGTACCTGCTCGTTGTGCATGCTGCTCTTGCAAGCTGCGACTGTCCGTTTGCGCAAGCTCGATGCCATGCCCGTGCTACCGCCGTTGCCTCCCACGCAGGCTACACCCAGGGTTGGATCTTCATCTTCTTGTCCTTCCATTCGCTTGAAGCTCGGCGACCGCCCTCCAACGAGGGCGCGAGGAAGTGCAGTATCGGCCTGTCCAGCAGCGGCTAGGTTAGGAGCAAACCATATTGGAGGCTGGAGCAAACGAATTGGGATTTTTTCTGCTATCGATCGATATGGGAGGCGCTTGTTCGGGCCGCGAGCCAGCTATAGGGCCTACCTTGCACTTACGTTATTGGCCCATCCAAATTGAAATGTTTTTCTTCATTTTTTTACATTGCCCGCTTGTGCGTTGGGATGAACAAAACTAGCCTGGGCCAACCTGGACGACTCAAACTAGGTGCACACTTGCCAGCCACCTGAGGCGGCCGCCCATACCAGCCCCTACGGTGGCGTCGCCCCCTTTTGCGTGTATGATTGGGGTAGTGAAAAATATTCCAGTGGCGCTTTTGATTTACCCACAGAATGGTTGAATTGCTTGTTTCTATGAACTGAGTTCGCCAAAATGTGAAGGATGCCAGTCTTTTCATCCTAATGTAGACTGCTTAGATCTCGATATGCCAAATGTAATCGCATGAAATATACAGTAAAAGCCAGTGTGATGTGTGTGGCTAAAACTAGTCTGACAACCAGTCCTCATATAACATATCAAGGACACACCATCTTATCAGATTAACCATTCGACTTACCAATGCAGTGTGGGAAGAAAGAAGTATTAGGACTGCGTATCCAAACAATTGATGCCATGGACTCCTTCGTAGAACCTTGTAAGCAAAAAAGAAGTTGAAGTGTTCCTGTACAAAGAGCTAGCGTAAGTTCAGTTACCTTCTTCTCGGAATTTTAGTTATCCACTTATTGCAAGAAATTTCAATTACTTTGCTTGGCTTAATTTAGTTTGCTACTAATTACATAATGCCATAGCGTGTTAATCATATTATAGACTACGCCTATCTATGTGTTTGATACTTACTGTTAAGAATTACATGTTTGCCTGAACTTAAATAGCTACTTAAGCACGGATATAGCTGGTCATATGTACTTCTAGGGTGCAGCAGAATTCACGTGTAATTTATGTTCTGATACCCTGTCTGTTTAAATGGTTTGTTGTTATCACTTGTAGCACTAGTGTCGGCGTTCTGGGAACGGCGGTCCCCAGACTTGCCTGCCTGCGGCCCACAACGTGGCTCTCCCAGCGGCCCAGCACGGCCCGTCTTCACCAGCAAACACTCAAGACCCTCGCGAGGGGCCAAGCCTCGCGAGGCGGACGGCACAAGACCTCCTCGGGAGCGGCCTCATCAGGTTGGCTTGCGAGGGGCGGAGAGATCAAGGCAAGGCGAACCTCGCGAGGTTCCAATGCTTCTCATGCTTAATCAATCTGTGATTATCACCTGCTTAACTGTCACCCACCACGGGAGCCGCGCGCCGGTCGTCTTTCTTCAGGACCCTTCGCGTGAGAGGGTTAGGCACGGCGTCTATGCTTGGGCCCGTCCCTGCAGCGTTGATAAATCCAACTGCTGAGCTCTGTCTGGCGGGCCGGCCCCGTTCACGTCACCTCCTGGGGCCGTTGGTGCTTGGCCTTCTCACGCGATAACCTCAGGAGATTCGTTCAGCGCAGGTTGTGTAACCACCTCGCAGGACCACCACAGCAAACAAGAATCAAGACCAGGCGCAACCCACCTTGAGGTAGGGCCTCATGAGTCCCGCGCTGGCTAATGAGTGCCCAGACAGACCTCGTCTAGCCCTGTCGTGCAAGCCACGTGTCAGGGCGGGGCTGTACATGCCCCCGGGGCTCTCCGCGGTAGGGAGTCCCCTCCCACGTACCAGTGGAAGCACCATGCTCCGCGCTGGCCGTCGACACTGCCGAGGAGCGGCTATGCCCGTGCAAGTGCGGAAGCGCTATGCTCCGCGCTAGTGATAAACAACTGAGGGCGGCCTCACGGCCGTATCAATTTTAGGGAGCCCTTGAGCTCAGTGTCCGGCCTCACCGCAACGCCTCCCCTCGGGAGAGCCGCACGAGGGGGCTGGGCACGGGGGCTGCGCCTGGGTCACGTCCAGGCGTACGCCACCCAGCCAGGTCCCCCGGACCTGGTCGTCGCGCGCCCTCCCGAGCCGAGCCTCGGCGAGGACAAAGGTATTAAGGTTGTTTGCACGTCAAGGGGGACTCCTGTGCATCGCGACTCAGGAGCCTAACTGGTCGCGTAGCCCCTCACTCCTTGGTCTCGTCCTGGTCTCCGGACGACCCAATGGCGGCTGAGGTATGCGCGCGGCCGGGCCCTGTCGACGTAGAACACTAGACCTATCCCCGCGTCTCCTTCCTATAAGCTGTTTGCGGGTCAATGGGGACTCCTGAGCATCGCGACTCTGGAGCCTAACTGGTCATGTAGCCCCTCACCCCTTGGTCTCGTCCTGGTCTCCGGACGACCCAACGGCGGCTGAGGTATGCGCGGGGCCGGGCCCTGCCAACGTAGAACGTAAAGCAAATAGGAAGAAAATCGCATAATCTCAAAGCAAATATTACAAGATATATTGTTCTCCCAAATATCAAACACAAGTTTAAACGCCTCCACGAGGCATGATGCATGTTGCAGGAGTAAAACAGGAAAGCAGCCGCGAGCAGGTCATCCCTGGGCACCGCCATCACCCACAAGGGGTGCTCCTTCCTTGGTGGCGTCGCCCTCACCTGTACCGCCGGTCGAGGCTGCAGGATCAGGAGCACCGCTGGTCGAAGGCGCGAGAGAGAAGGTGCGGAACTTCTTCAGCAGGGCCTCCACCTGACCCTTCACGGCCGCGGCAGCAGCCGCACAACGCTCGTCGTCCACAGGCTCCAGCAGCTCGTCAAGGCGGGCAGCGGGATCGCGAAGATGGAGGTGGCTGAAGACACGCGTCAGCACGGCTGAGGAAAGAACGCGAGCTTCTTCCTCTGCCATGGGAACGATGCCGATCACAACCTCCTCAAGCGCGTCAACCAAGTAGGGAAGCAGCTGAGCGGGGCCGTCCTCCTCGGTGGTCAGCGGCCTCTCCAAGCCCTTCTCGTAGAGTGCCTTCAGCGCCACGCGGGACCTCTCCTTGAGAAGCACGAACGCCGCGCGGTCGTCAGCTAGGACCTTCGCCTTGGCGTCAAGATCGGCCTTCTCCGCCTCCACCTTCCACTCCAGCTCCTCCAGCCGGCTGCGTTCTGCGGCCTGCGTCCTCGCCAACTCTCCCAGCTCGGCATCGCGGTCCTTGATGGCGTCCTCCCGAGCCTTCATCTTCTCCTCCTCCGCCTCGCGGCCACGAGCTTCTTCCGCACGCTTGTCACGCAGGGCCTTCAGCTCGGCCTCCAGCCCCCGGCAGCGATCCTGGGCGGCTTCGGAATCCTTCAGCGCCGCTTCACGAGCAGCTGCGGCTTGGGCGGTGGCCTGTTTCTCCTTCTCGGAGGTCGCCGCGGCCTGGCTCAGCATCGCTCGAACAGACACGTCAGAATGAAGCCAGCCAGAGACCAGCTCTAGGCGCCCGGCTACCAGGTGGGAGTCGGCGCCCTGGAGATCTTCTCTCAGCTGGGCCATCAACAAAAGGGCGCGCTCCAAGACATCACGGGAGGCAGAAGGACCTGGAATCAACGGTGCAGCTGGAGGAGGATGAGAAGGTATCGTCATCACAGCCTAGGAGACTGGGGGCTCCTGAGCCTTGGAGACCTCAGCAGCCGAGCCGCACACCGGTGCCTCCGGCGCCAGCGGGGCCACGGGGGATGACTCCTCCCGAGGATTCTTCCCCAGGCCTCGTGAGAACAATCGAGCCGGACAGACATGAGCGCCAATGCTACCCTTCTCCATGGACGGAGACGCAGCCGGGGCAGGCGGACTGGTCCCGAGCAGCACCACCGCCTCCTCCTTCCTCTTCTTCACGGCAGGTGTCGGCCTATCGCACGGCGGAGAAGCGTCAAGGTCAAGCAGCAAAAGCAAGAATGAAACAAGGCAAGAACACTCACTGGTCCACCGCGGTGTAGTCCACCCTCCGCTTGCTGAGCTTGAAGCCTGAGAGCCTCGAAGCCTAAGGCGAGGATGCACGGGCTCCAGGAGCAGAAGAAGGGGCAGCGGAGGGGCCGAAAGCAGCCCTGGGCGGCGTCAAGGCAGGAGCAGCATCTCGGGAGATCAACGCTGATCTGCCCTTCGTCGGGATCACGGGTGGCTCCCCCATCTGGAGGTCATCGATCGCGCCATCGTCATCAGGCATGGTGCGGAGGAGGTCAGCCTTGCGCAAGGGGGAGGTCTCCCCCATCCCCTCAGGGGTCGCCTCCGGGTCACGCTCCTCGTCTTCCTCCTCTTCCTCCTCCTTGCGAGAGTCGTCAGAAGACACGACCACCGGCACAGCCGCCACCGGGGCTCCAGGGGGTGACGGCGGCACCAGCCCGCGCCAATCAAAGGTGGGCATGGCGGCCGCAGCCTGCTCCCTGTCCTTGCGAAGGAACAAGGGAACGAAGGCACTCGGTGGGTATTCCTGGTCGTCCCCGACCAGGAGGCGGAGAACCGCGGCCAGCTCTTCGTCAGGAAGGGCCTCCGGGCTCAGGCGAAGCTTGTCTTCTTCGCCCCCAAGCCTCCATAAGGGGCGCGTACGCGCCAGAAGCAGGGCCACGCGCAGCATCAGGAATTCCCTCAGGAGCATGGCCCCTGTCACCTTCGCCGCCTTCGCGTTGTCCGGCTTCAAGTCGGCGTTCATCTTATCCAACACCGGCATTCCCCGGTCGTCAGTGAGCTTCGCACGAGACCACCCCGCGTCAGACTGGGGCATCTCCGTTGGCAGCACCAAGCGTGGGTGGACGCACTTGGCGTCCATCATGGCTCACTTGCTCCTGAAGCTGTCGGCCTTCTTCCCAACCTTCGAGATCGAGTTGGCCTTGCCGGCCGCGATGAAGTTGGCGCACCCGAAGGTACGACCATCATTGATGCGAAGGAAGAAGAAGTGGCACAGCAGAGCCACGGACGACATAACGCCGACATACACCTCGCAGTAGAAGGCGAAGATCGACAGAAGGAGAACAGAGTTGGGATGGAGATGCAGCGCTTGCAGCCCGTAATGGCCAAGGACCTCATAGAAGAAATCAGAGAACGGAGGAACCAGCCCCGCGACCATGCTGCTCATGAAGAAGGGGAAGAAGGTGCTCCCCGCTGGCTCCGGCACAGCAGAGCCAGCCCGGAGCTCGGTCTTTCCCCTCTCGTTGCACTCCCCTGCCGTCAAGCGTGTGACGGCAAGGTTCTTCTCTGAGACATTGGGCGCGTCCAGAGCCAGCTCGTACCGGGCGGGCGATGAAGAAGCCTTGACCTTCCGGGGCGCCATTGGTCGCTGATTCGGAAACGGATGGGAGCAGATCTGGAGATTTCGGAAGCGAGGAGCAAGAAAGGGGATCTGGAGCAAGGTGGAAGCAATGAAGGCAAGCGTAGCCCGTGCCAGCCTTTCGCATGATGGGCAGTTGCCGAGGCAGCGTGGGGAAGCGGAGACGCCCACGTCCAGTCAATCGCCACGCGTCGACCAAGGCCGCAGGCTGTTGGGGCCCGCAGCGCTTTGTACTTGCCCTTTGGCTTGGCCTCGAAGCCAAGTCCTAGTGCGCCTTGGGACTGGGGGCTACTGTCGGCGTTCTGGGAATGGGGGTCCCCAGACTTGCCTGCATGCGGCCCACAGCGTGGCTCTCCCAACGGCCCAGTACGGCCCGTCTTCACCAGCAAACACTGAAGACCCTCGCGAGGGGCCAAGCCTCGCGAGGCGGACGGCACAAGACCTCCTCAAGAGTGGCCTCATCAGGTTGGCTCGCGAGGGGCGGAGAGATCAAGGCAAGGCGAACCTCGCGAGGTTCCAATGACGCAAGCCATGACGACCGCAACCAGGCGGGCGCCCGCGCGCAGTGTCCTCGTTTCCTCTTTGGTGCTGAAGGGGAAAGAGCAGGCGAGGAGTCCCGAGGCATCAGGCAAAGGTTTCCATATCGGTGCAACGAGACCAAGACCAACAGGACGACAGGACGGAGGTCACCATGGAGCCCAAGACGGCTTCACCACCAGATCCTTTGGCAGACGAAGACTACTTTTGTCAGGATAAGCTGTACTAGCTGTCCCCCTTCAAACATGGCCGTTGTGAGATCCCTTCCCGCTCAATATTTGGGAAGAGGACCAGGGCCTCTATAAATAGGACTAGCCACCATAGTAGGGGGCAACTCATTCGGAGTGATCCTCAACTCATTCGGGGTGATCCTCAACTCATCTTCAGCGATCCTCACCCACACACATTTGCAAAGCACAAGAACACCTCTCCAATGAGGAGGCTGTTCTTCCCCTTGTACTGTTCATCCTCGGACCAAGAGGCAATCCACAACCACCACACTGGAGTAGGGTATTACACCACAACGGTGGCCCGAACCAGTATAAATCTTGTGTTCCCGTGTTCTTTGGGTTCGGCGAGCTAGTCCATGAAATTGTGGACTGTGAGAGCTTGGGAGAGGAGAGATCTTCGTGCGCACCCCGGTGTTCGAACCTTGAGGGTTTTGCCGGAACCTGAAATCCAACAACTAGTAATGTTTGCATGTTCATAGATAGACAACTATCAGGTTTATATGAGGGACACGATCTTTTTAACTTATGTGTGTGTGTGTGTTGGAATCATTTTGCTTACATCAAAGAAATTTACAAATGTCTGTGTTGCTGGTAAACGGTACCGACTTGTTACTTTATACGTTAGCAAGAACTTGTTAGTTTTACTAGTTCATGTGTAAATAAATAAGTTGCCAAAATTGGTTAGTTTTACAAGTTTGATGTTAGTTTCTTATGGCTCTTGCAACACTTTAATTATGATTGCTAACATTCAAGTTTGCAGGATCCAACTGAAACTCTGTTGGCACAATAGGTATGTTTTCAGAAACTTCCTTGTTTACCTGGTTTGCTGCTGTAACTTGTTGCTGTAATCATCTTTCCAACTTCAAGTATTGAGGATCCAATTGGAAGTCCAATTGCACAGCAGGTACATTTTCAAACATATATTTGTGTAATAGGATTGCTGCTGTAACTTGTTGCTCTAATCAAGTTAATGACTACTCAACTTTTCAGGATCCAAGAGAAACTCCAATGCCACAACAGGTTCCTTTTGCAAAACTTGTTTGTTTAACTATTTTGCTACTGCAACCGGTTTCTCTAATTACATTACTGGCTACTCAACTTTTCAGGATCCAAGAGAAACTCCAATGTGTAACATCCCAAATTTTCAATTTGGAATGTTATACATAGGTCATTCATGCATATCATATTTTATCGCATTTCGTTTCACGATCCTCGAAATTCTAAGCAACTCAAGGACCCACGGAGAGAGTTGGGGATTTCACGTTTTTCATATTTGAATTTCTCAAATATCGAAACAAGGATCATTTTGGTTTTAATTATTTTTTCTGTCTGAAAATATTTCCAATATACAAATAAACGAGAGGAGATAATATGACTTCTCCAAAATAAAAGAAATATTGGAGGAAAATATTAAAATCAAATAAATAGTTTTATTTGGATTTTATTGCTATTTTATTTGAATTAGAAAAATATGCATCCTTCAAAATTTCATTTTAGGGCCAAGAAAATGTTCACTTTGTTCTAAATATTCTATTTAGACGGTGAAAATTTGTTTTGGTATTTTTAGATTTTTATTTTATTTTCTAGGATTTTCCCAGCGGAATCTGTTTTAAAAAAATCTTCGTGGACCGAACTAGGCCGATGCCCAGCCGGCCCGGCACCGCCACCGCATCCCCGCGCGCGCGCCCCATGCCCGAACCAGACTCCGCTGGAGTCCGGGACACCGCCGCCGCCCGGTTGCCCCTGCCCCAAGCCGAGTCGCCCCCTTCCCTTTATAACCTGCCCCGCCGCCGCCCTCACCCCGCCTCGCCTCGCCCCGCTCCCCACCGCAGCACCAGCAGCTTGCAGCAGCCGCCGCCGCCGCTTCCGCCGCCACCGCCGCTTGCGCCGCTCGCCGCCGCCAGCGCCACGTCGCCCCGCCCGCACCCCGCCGCCACCTCGCCTCGCCGGAGCCGCCACCGCCGTTCGCCGGATCCGACGCCCGGTTTTTTTTGGTTTAGGTAAAAACCGATCGGTTTTTTTTAAACCCTAGATGCGTTTTTTTGTTCGGTTCGGTTTTCTCGGTTTGGTTATTTAACGGACGATCGTCCATTCGTTCGTTTTAACGAATGCTCTTCGTCAGTTAGCCGCAGACAACGAACATTCGTTCGATAGCCTGGTCGTCTCGTTTTATTTTCCAGGGTTTTTCCGCGATTATTTTCGATCGCGATTTCTGCCCTGATCTTCGTTTTAGTTTATCTTTTCGCTCGTTTATCCAAATCAGGTGAAACAAGCGCCTAGACCTTCGTCTCAAAGCCCTCTTTCTGTTTAACCAACTTGAATAAGTTTCGTTGCTCCGTTTGATATGATTCTTTTTGCAAACCGGAGTTCTTCAGTTGAACTTTCTGGTTAGATCTTCTTATTTGAGTTTTATCCGTGCTTCTAGTTGAGTGCTTATGTATGCTATTGTTTGTTTGCGATAGAATTCCCGGAGTGCGAAGCGTGCTACTACGAGTCTCTAGGATTTGCAGATCGTCAGCAAGGCAAGTAACACATTGATCATACCCCTTTATTACCCAGTTTTTATGCATTAGTTACGACCCTCACACATTGCATGAGTAGGATCTCTTAACATGTGGGTATTGGGAAGTAGTTGATGAGGTAGAACATATTCTCTTTTTATTATCAAACCCTTGGGAGTTACTTCTACGTTATGCTTATATTGCTATGCTATGCTCGTAGACGTGGTTTGGGTGAGTGAATCCATGACATATGTGAGATTGTTAATTAATGGTTAACTTAAGGTGGCAACTTTAATACACATCTTTGTGCATTTCTTTTGGGCACCTGGAGAATCCAGTGTTGTCCTAGGATATCCCGGAGTACCCGTGTGATCATCCTATGGTTCGCCACCCAGGCTCAAAGGGATCATAAGATTATTCATGCTAGAAACTTCCGTGTGCAGCCACAAGATATTATGGGCTCTAGCATAGTTGAGTAGGTTGCATGACCTATTTCAATGGTAGGTTAGTAGATGTAGAGGGAAAGTAGGTGTAACTGTCTACCCAGAGGAAAGAGTAAATGTTTCTGAAAGACTGTGTCTCGTTCATCTGTTTCTCAAACACCATGTAGTGCAAGAAATCCAACGGAAGAGGTCGAGTCTTGTGGCTAAAAGTGCGCAAACCTCTGCAAAGTGTATAAAGTAATCATGGTTAGTCGTGTTCCCGGTTATGGACATCTTGAGTATCTAGTACTTGAATTATTGATTTGATCTTATCACTCTAAATTAATTTGTTGGGCTGTAAATGATTACTTTAATTGGGATTGAGTTGGAGGAACCTTCTCAATGATGTTTCAACCACCATGATAGTTAAATTACAATCTATTCCTATGTTGTAGGAAAAAAATGGCTTTTCGCAAAACATTATAACCATAGAGCCTCCACCAGCCATATATGCATGTAGTGTTAGTATTTATCTGTTTTTGCTCTACTATGTTATATTGCCAGCATATTCCATGTGCTGACCCATTTCGGGCTGCAACATATCATGTTACAGACTTTTCAGACGAAGAGTAAGGTGCGCTAGTCGTTTGTCATGCACTCAGCTATGCCGTTGGAGTTGATGGACTCTCTTTATCTTCCAAGCCTTCCGCCGTTATCTTATTTAGATGGCCTTAAGCCATATTTATTGTAATAAGTTCTCTTTTGGAGACATTCGATGTAATAAGTGTGTGATTTCTACTCTGTTATAAATCCTTCGAGTACTGTGTGTGTCAGCATTACCGATCCAGGTATGACACTGAAGCACAGAGACTTGACCGTCTGAGGTCGGGTCGCTACAAGATGGTATCAGAGCACACGCTGAATGTAGGACACGACCACTAAGATGAGCCATAGGTCACTCTTCTCTACTCATTTGTGACTCCTCTCCATTTTATACTCTTTAGGATGGCGGACTCAAGGAACAAGTTTGCTCAACCGGATGAAGACACACCCTTTGGACGACACTTGAAGGAAGTCACTAGGTACCTGAACATCAGAATACCAAGCTTCACCGGGACCTACACCGCCACTTTACCAGAAGAGGAGAGCTGGACGATTGGAGTTCAAGTTCCAGGAAGGACATTCACGCCAGTTACTGGGCCCATAGAATTTTCCTTTGATGCACCAACCTGGAGTTTAGGAAAGAGCATGGCAGCCCACATCGCCATGGGACGCATCGGCGAAGTCTACAGCAAGGATCTCAAAGACACTATCTACCATATATGTGGGCGCCGAGATGAGCAATGAGAGATGATCAGCACCAGGAGAGACCGGTCCATTGCAGCTTTCATCCAGGAGTTAAACCAGCACATTCCTCGACAGGAGTCCCAGATGTGCGCAAGCATGTTAGACTTGAAGAAGGCGATGACCAGGAACATGGAGCTAGAAGAGGAACTCATGTCTACTCGCGACGGATATGAGGAATAAATAGCAATACTTGTGGAGAAGAACGACGACCTGACAAGGAAGCTAGGAGTTTTTATGGGAGAACCCGCACCAGGAGGAGAAGACGACGAACCCAAGGAAATTCGTTCTGAAGACTACATCATCATCGACGACACCGACTCCGACCCTGATGGTCGTGATGATGATTATGAAGACAAAGCTAGAGCAGATATCATGGAGTCTTCCACCGATCAATATTTCTAGATGACCACCATATGATTAGTAGTTTCCCCCATGTACATAGTAGTAGTCCGAGCACTTCTGTAACGATAGTTCTAGACCGATTGTATGCCCTTGCTTGAATTGTTTTGGTGTGATATGATTGTGTTTGTCTCATATGCATATGGGTAGTGCTTTCTCACTAGACCTCATTTCCATTCTAATCTCTCTCCTCTAAACCCATCAGATGCCTCCGAGACGTGACACCAGATTTGTCTTCCCACCGGAGATCACTCAATTGATCCAACAGCAGAATGCCTTGATGCAGATATTAGTCGAGAACCAAGGCAACAACAACAACAACAACAACAACAACAACAACCTGCCGCCACCACCTCCAGTTGACAACTTAGCCCGTTTTCTGAGGTTGCAGCCGCCGGTGTTTTCCAGTAGCACCGAGCCAATAGTTGCCGATGACTGGCTACGCAAGATTGGAAGGGAATTAACCACCACGCGTTGCACAGATGCTGAGAAGGTGCGCTTTGCCGCACATCGGTTGGATGGACCAGCAGCTTCATGGTGGGAGAATTACACGACCACTTTCCCTATAGCCAATATCACTTGGGATCAGTTTCAGCAAGCATTCCGCATAGCCCATGTCTCAACTGGAGCTATGAGCATGAAGAAGCGCGAGTTCCGCAACTTGCACCAGGGAAATCGTATGTGGCTTAGTACGTAGATGACTTTAGTAAGCTATCTCGCTATGCCCCAGATGATGTGGCCACAGATGCCGCGAAGCAGGAGAAGTTTATGGAAGGTCTGAATGATGAGATGAGCATGCAGTTGATGGTGGCAACATTTAACAACTACCAGGAACTGGTAGACAAGGCTCTTATGATTGAAGAGAAGCAGCAGCAGATTGAGAGCTGCAAGAGGAAGTATGGACAAGGAAAGTACAATTCTGGAGCTCAACAAAAGCCCCGTTTTACCCCGAACTCGGGAGGATTTACCCATAACCATGGAGGCCATGCCCACAATGGAGGAAGTTCGCATAACGACAGTGGCCCCAAGAATGGGAAGGGGAATGGAGCAAGCAGCAATCAAAACCGCTCTAATCCAGCCACACCCGCCAAGAAGCACCTAAGTCACATTACTTGTTTCAAGTGCGGGAAGACTGGACACTATGCCACTAAGTGCCCTGAAGCGAAGAACGGAAATGGCAATGGAAGCTCTGGGAAGAAGCCCAACCCTTTCAACAGGGTACAAGTGAACCACGTGAACATGGAGGAGGTTGAAGAGCAGCCTGATGCAGTTGTCGGTAAGTTTTTGGTTAAGTCATTTACTGCCATTGTTCTTTTTGATACTGGTGCATCGCATTCATACATTTCAAGGGGATTCGTGGATAAATATAAGTTGCCCACCAAAGTACTTAGGACACCTATGTTAGTAAGCTCACCAGGAGCAGAGTATATGGCAAGTCAAGGATGTTTTCAGATGCCATTGACCATTGGAAGCCATGTTTTCCCCTCAGACCTGATAATTTTGGAGTCACAAGGATTGGATGTGATACTGGGAATGGATTGGCTATCGATGTATGGGGGAAACATCGATTGCGCCAGTAAGTCAATTTTACTTACCACCCCGGAGGGGAAAAGGATCAAGTATGTATCCAGGCATGCGCCTAGGAGGACGCAAGTAAATTCTCTCTCAGGAGTTGTTCAGGAGGAAGTGCCTGTAGTGAAGGATTACCCAGATGTATTTCCAAAGGAGCTACTGGGCATGCCGCCAGATTGAGACATCGAGTTTTTGATAAAGCTGTTGCCAGGCACCAGACCGATATCGAAGAGACCGTACTGGATGCCCGCAAATGATCTGGAAGAGATCAAGAAACAGATTAAGAAGTTATTGGAGAAAGGATACATTCGACGAAGTTCATCACCATGGGGAGCCCCAGTGCTCTTGGTTGAGAAGAAAGATGGATCGTTAAGAATGGTTGTTGATTATCGTGCGTTGAATGAAGTGACGATCAAGAACAAGTACCCGCTGTCGATGATCAATGATTTGTTTGACCAGTTGCAAGGAGCTAAAGTATTTTCCAAGATCGATCTGCAATCAGGATACCACCAGCTGAAGATTCGAGAAAAGGATATACCAAAGACAGCTTTGACCACAAGGTACGGGCTATATGAGTATACGGTTATGTTATTTGGATTGACTAATGCCCCCACCTATTTCGTGAGCATGATGAACAAGGTATTCATGGAGTTCTTGGATAATTTTGTCCTGGTGTTCATTGATGATATTTTGGTGTACTCAAAGAATGAAGAAGAACACAAAGAGCATTTGCGATTGGTTCTTGAGAAGCTCAGAGAACATCAGTTGTATGCCAAATTCAGCAAATGTGAGTTTTTGTTGAAGGAAATTAGATTTCTTGGACATGTTATATCAGGAGATGGTATAGCAGTGGATCCTACCAAGGTTCAGTCAGTCACTGAGTGGTTGGCACCCACCTCAGTTGGAGAGATCCGCAGTTTTCTTGGACTCGTGGGATACTATCGTAGATTCATTGAGAATTTTTCCAGGATTGCGAAACCTATGACGGCATTGTTGAAGAAGGACACCAAGTTCCATTGGACTAAAGAATGTGAAGCAAGTTTTCAGGAGTTGAAGAAACGTTTGGTTACAGCCCCAGTGCTGATTCTGCCGGATGTACGTAAGGATTTCCAAGTGTACTGCGACGCATCTCGTTTAGGACTTGGAGGAGTACTTATGCAGGACGCAAGAGTTGTTTCATATGCCTCACGTCAACTTCGACCCCATGAGTTGAATTATGCTACGCATGATTTGGAGTTAGCAGCCGTAGTGCATGCACTCAAGACCTGGAGATATTTTCTTATTGGAAACCGTTGTGATGTGTACACGGATCATAAGAGTTTGAAGTACATTTTCACGCAGAAGGAGCTGAACCTCAGGCAGAGGAGATGGTTTGAGCTCATAAAGGATTATGATATGAAGTTGCACTATCATCCAGGCAAGGCCAATGTCGTAGCAGACGCTTTGAGCCGGAAGAGTTATGCCAATACGCTCGTGAGCAGAGGATTTCCAAAGGAGTTAGCCGAGGATATCAAGGAGCTTCGTTTGGAGATAGTCCCTAGAGGTTTTGTTGCAGCGTTGGAGGTTCAGTCAACGTAATTGGGAAAGATTCGAGAAGCTCAGAAGGATGACAAAGAAATTGCGGAGATAAAGGAGAAGATGAGTGAAGGAAAAGCCAAAGGTTTTCGTGAGGATGAGCACGACACTCTGCGGTTTGAGGACCGTGTATATGTGCCCAATAATGCCGAGATCAGGAAGTTGATACTACAGGAAGCTCATGACTCGCCATACTCGATACACCCCGGAAACACCAAAATGTATTTGGATTTGAAGGAGCGTTTCTGGTGGACTGGAATGAAGAAGGATTTGCCGAGTATGTAGCCGTATGTGATGTATGTCAGAGAGTGAAGGCAGAACATCAGAAGCCAGCAGGATTACTGTAGCCTATGTCGATACCCGAATGGAAGTGGGACAAGCTTGGCTTTTATCACCGGATTACCCAGGACCCGATCGGGATATGATTCTATCTGGGTAGTAGTTGATCGTTTGACTAAAGTGGCTCACTTTATCCCAGTAAAGACCACTTATACAAGTGCAAAGTTGGCCAAGATATATATGACCAGGATCGTATGTCTGCATGGAGTTCCGAGGACCATCGTATCAGATAGAGGAACACAGTTCACTTCAAAGTTTTGGCACCAGTTGCACTAGACTTTGGGTACCAGGCGAGTTTAGTACAGCCTTTCATCCGCAGACAGATGGACAGACCGAGAGAGTCAATCAGATTCTGGAGGACATGTTGAGAGCTTGTGCGCTAGATTATGGATCTAGTTGGGATGATAACCTGCCCTACATGGAGGTCTCATACAACAACAGCTACCAGGCTAGTTTGAAGATGGCACCTTTCAAAGCTTTGTACGGACGAAGGTGCAGAACACCGTTGATGTGGGATGAAGTTGGAGACCGTCAGTTGTTTGGACCGGATTTGATTAAAGAGTCAGAAGAAAAGGTTAAGCTGATTCGAGACAGACTAAAGGTAGCCCAGTCTAGACAGAAGAGCTATGCAGACTCAAAACGCAAGGAGGTAGTCTATGAAATCAGAGACAGAGCATATCTGCGAGAGTCACCTCTGCGAGGAGTTAAACATTTTGGAGTTAAGGGAAAGCTAGCCCCGAGATTTGTAGGACCATACTGAGTTTTGGAACGTATGGGAGAGGTTGCCTACAAGTTGGAGTTACCCGAAGGACTGTCAGGAGTTCATGATGTGTTTCACTTTCCTAGTTGAAGAAGTGCCATGCAGAAATGGCTGATATTCCTCTAAGAGACACAGTGCCCCTGGAAGCAATTCAGTTGGACAGTGATCTGACCTATGAGGAGAAACCTGTCAAGATTATCGAGTTTGCCATCCGAGTCACTCGCAGCAAAGTGATAAAGTTTTGCAAAGTTCAGTGGAGCCACCATCCCGAGGATGAAGCTACCTGGGAACGAGAGGATGATCTACGCAAAGACCACCCGCACAAATTTTCTAGCCAACCCGAATCTCGAGGACGAGATTCATCTTAAGGGGGGTAGGTTTGTAACATATCAAATTTTCAATTTGGAATGTTATACATAGTTCATTCATGCATATCATATTTTATCGCATTTCGTTTCGCGATCCTCGAAATTCTAAGCAACCCAAGGACCCACGGAGAGATTTGGGGATTTCACGTTTTTCATATTTGAATTTTCTCAAATATCGAAACAAGGATCATTTTGGTTTTAATTATTTTTTCTCTCCGAAAATATTTCCAATACACAAATAAACGAGAGGAGATAATATGACTTCTCCAAAATAAAAGAAATATTGGAGGAAAATATTAAAATCAAATAAATAGTTTTATTTGGATTTTATTGCTATTTTATTTGAATTAGAAAAATATGCATCTTTCAAAATTTCATTTTAGGGCCAAGAAAATGTTCACTTTGTTTTAAATATTATATTTAGACGGCGAAAATTTGTTTTGGTATTTTTAGATTTTTATTTTATTTTCTAGGATTTTTTCGGGGAAATCTGTTTTTAAAAAAATCTTCGCGGACCGAACTGGGCCGAAGCCCAGCCGGACCGGCACCGCCGGAGTCCGGGACGCCGCCGCCGCCCGGTTGCCCCTGCCCCTAGCCGAGTCGCGCCCTCCCCTTTATAACCTGCCCCACCGCCGTCCTCACCCCGCCTCGCCTCGCCCCGCTCCCCACCGCAGCAGCAGCACGCAGCCGCCGCCGCTGCCGCCTCCGCCAGCGCCGCGCCGCCCGCGTCGCCCCACTCGCACCTCGCTGCCACCTCGCCACGCCGGAGCCGCCGCCGCCGTTCGCCGGATCCGACGCCCGGTTTTTTTGGTTTAGGTAAAAACCGATCGGTTGTTTTTAAACCCTAGATGCGTTTTTTTTTATTTTGTTCGATTCGGTTTTCTCGGTTCAGTTATTTAACGGACGTTCGTCTGTTCATTCGTTTTAACGAACGCTGTTCGTCAGTTAGCCGCAGACAGCGAACATTCGTTCGTTAGCCTGTTCGTCTTGTTTTATTTTCCAGGGTTTTTCCGCGATTATTTTCCATCGCGATTTCTGCCCTGATCTTCGTTTTAGTTTATGTTTTCGCTCGTTTATCCAAATCAGGGAAACAAGTGCCTAGACTTTCGTCTTGAAGCCCTCTTTCTGTTTAACCAACATGAACAAGATTTTGGTACTGTAAAATTTGACTTTAGTCCAGATTAGTAAACGGATCTTGTTTCTTTCGTAGTTTGAGTTTCGTTGCTCCGTTTGATTTGATTCTTTTTGCAAACCAGAGTTCTTCAGTTGAACTTTCTGGTTAGATATTCTTATTTGAGTTTTATCCGTGCTTCTAGTTGAGTGCTTATGTATGCTATTGTTTGTTTGCGATAGAATTCTCGGAGTGCGAAGCGTGCTACTACGAGTCTCTAGGATTTGCAGATCGTCGGCAAGGCAAGTAACACATTGATCATACCCCTTTATTACCCAGTTTTTATGCATTAGTTAAGACCCTCACACATTGCATGAGTAGGATCTCTTAACATGTGGGTATTGGGAAGTAGTTGATGAGGTAGAACCTATTGTCTTTTTATTATCAAACCCTTGGGAGTTACTTCTACGTTATGCTTATATTGCTATGCTATGCTCGTAGACGTGGTTTGGGTGAGTGAATCCATGACAGATGTGAGATTGCTAATTAATGGTTAACTTAAGGTGGCGACTTTAATACACATCTGGGTAGATTGCTTGTGGGCACCTGGAGAATACAATGTTGTCCTAGGATATCCCGGAGTACCCGTGTGATCATCCTATGGTTCGCCACCCAGGCTCAAAGGGATCATAAGTTTATTCATGCTAGAAACTTCCATGTGCAGCCACAAGCTATTATGGGCTCTAGCATAGTTGAGTAGGTTGCATGACCTCTTTCAGTGGTAGGCTACCAGATGTAGAGGGAAAGTAGGTGTAACTGTCTACCCAGAGTAAAGAGTAAATGTTTCTGAAAGACTGTGTCTCGTTCATCCGTTTCTCAAACACCATGTAGTGCGAGAAATCCAACGGAGGAGATCGAGTCTTGTGGGGAGAAGTGCGCAAACCTCTGCAGAGTGTATAAACTAATCATGGTTAGCCGTGTCCCCGGTTATGGATAACTTGAGTATCTGGTACTTGAATTATTGATTTGATCTCATCACTCTAAATTAATTTGTTGGGATGTAAATGATTACTTTAATTGGGATTGAGTTGGAGGAACCTTCTCAATGATGTTTCAACCACCATGATAGTTAAATTAAAATCTATTCCTTTGTTGTAGGAAAAAATTGGCTTTTCGCAAAACATTATAACCATAGGGCCTCCACCAGCCATATATGCATGTAGTGTTAGCATTTATCTGTTTGTTGCTCTACTGTGTTATATTGCTAGCATATTCCATGTGCTGACCCGTTTCGGGCTGCAACATATCATGTTGCAGACTTTTGAGACGAAGAGTAAGGTGCGCTAGGTCGTTTGTCATGCACTCAGCTAAGCCGTTGGAGTTGATGGACTCACTTTATCTTCCAAGCCTTCCGCTGTTATCTTATTTAGATGGCCTTAAGCCATATTTATTGTAATAAGTTCTCTTTTGGAGACTTTCGATGTAATAAGTGTGTGATTGCTACTCTGTTATAAATCCTTCGAGTACTGTGTGTGTCAGCATTACCGACCCAGGGATGACACTGAAGCACAAGACTTGACCGTCAGAAGTCGGGTCGCTACACAATGCTACAACAGGTACCTTTTGCAAAACTTGTTTGTTTAACTGCTTTGCTGCTGCAACCGGTTACAATGATGTTAATAACTACTTTTCAGCATCCAATTGAAACTCTTTAATTCCTTGTTTGTTTAACTGGTTTGCTGTTATAACTCCCAGTTGAGATGTTTTGCTAACTTCAACTTCCCGGAATCCAGTCGGAACTTTAATGGCAAAACAGGTTAGCCCAAGATCAAAGAGCGAGGTCCCCATGGACGTTGTATCATCCCACAGCAGTGGCACCGGCCCAATCGTGCATCATGAATTGCCAACTACTGATGCTCTAGAGGCTAAACTATTGGTAGAAAGAGATTATGCTTCTGCACTTAGAGATGAAGTTGACATGTTGAGGAATCAAACAGCACAATCACAAGCAGTACTCAAGACAACCATTAAATATTTAGTGGATTTCAAAACGAAGCAAGCTGAGACTGACCGCATTGTTAAGGTCCTGAAGGAAAAAAGGAAATTAAATTCCCACTTGGTAAATCATAGGTGAAATGTTCTTTCCATCGTTGAATAACCTTTGTGTTGTTTGTTCATGTAATCGATCAAACCATTTGTTCTAGAGATCATGTAATAATTTTTTTTGTTTTTTGGTTTGTAATTTTTTAGCACAAGTCTGTATTAATTGATAAGACTCTGAGACATTTCATTTTGATTGTTGTGCCAGACCTACAAATATGCCAACCAGGCTGAATGTGCATTCAACAATAATAGTCCTATAGATGGACCTTAAGTGGCACGCATCGGAATGGGCCAAGATGCTATACTAGCTTCGGTAAAATAAGAATGCTCTTGTAGCAAAAAAAAGTAAAGCGGCCTGGCTTATGTATGTTAGTTGATATTACTGATCCATATACTCTATAAGTGTTTATATGTGTGTTAGTTTTGTACATTATTGGTTTATTGACTCGGTATTTGAATCTTGATACATCGCTTGTGTACAAATCTGAATGGGAGTACACATTATGCTGCGTGTGACACTTGAGTTGGACATAAAGTGGTTCCAAATATTCAAATTCAACTTAAACTGGATTCTAGCTTCTGAATTCGAGTATCAGCATTTGTAAATCATATTCATATATGACAGTGGAATACATCTTTGTCGTGCTTTTGAATGTATATAAAAACACATAGAATGATTTATAAAGATTCGTATAGGAATACAAAATGGATTCGAATTTAGTTACCAGGGTAAACGTGGATGCTTATTGTCCCAAAATTCAAAAGAAGCGGCAAAATGTCCACTCCCACGTCGGCTGACCGAAGCCAGTGTTTGGGAGATGGAAGTTACTGTCTACCCCTTACACGGACAATCCATCTACCCGATTTCCACTGCTCTCAATAGGGGTAGGTTAGTAACTTCAAGTAGACGTGACACGACCGCCTTTGAGCCCATTCCGACACGGTGGGCACCAAACATGGGCGGCAAAACACATTTGATTCAAGCTCATCCGAAAGACCTATGTCTCTCCCTCCATTTCCCCATTCATACACAGTGGGCGGCGAAACAAACTCGACTTGGCCAAAATCGATGTAGGCAAATATTTTTAGTAGGGGCAGGTTTGTAACTTCACTCAAACGTGACACAACCGCCCTACCTGTCAGTCACGTTCATACACCGTGGGTGCCAACCATGGGCGCCAAAACACACTCTCCTCGCCCGAAATCGCTCTGGGTAAATATTGGAGAGATGCGAGATTACTGTCCTATCCCCAACCGAAGAGACGTCCAAATTTTAAACAAGGGCTAAGTTCGTAACTTTCCCATATTTCAGACAGGCGCATCCCAAAAACATGGTTCCCTGTACCTTTCCCTCCATTTTCCCATTCATACACCGTCCGCGCTAGAACACCATCCCCACACCAGCCTCCTCCGTCCGCCACCCCATCCATCGCCGCCGTCCTCCACCCCATCCAGCGCCTACCAAGACTGCGTCCTCCACTTCTAGAGCTGGACGCTCTCGTCCACGGCGACGGACCAGGAGCCTTGAATCGCGTCCTCTCGCTTCATCGGCGCCGTCGTCCTCTTTGCCGGGGCCGTTCACACGACCTTCTCGTCCACCGCAACGGAACTTATCCCCCAATGCACCCGTCTACCGTCGCAGATCTGCTTCAACGCCACCGACAGCCATCGCACCCCCGATGCCTACACGGCACCACAAGAGAGGTGGTACATCATATCTCCTCAACTTTTTGATCTCAACCAAAAAATATATTGTAACTTGGTTACTGTACTTTCTTTTCAGCTCTTAGAATTTAGTTCTTAGTTCAAAGCAAACAATGGATGCTAGATAGCATTTCTGCAGTTTGCCGCTTTAAATCTACCATGGCACAGTCATAATAGGGTTTAGTTGATCATGCTTAGGGTTTAATTGATCATGTTGGTTCCGTGGTGGTTTCTTTAATAGAAATCGGAGGGGAACCCCTCTTTTGCTCAAAAAAAAGCTTAGGGTTTCCCCCTTTTATGATCACCATACGATCAGCATGCGTGCTTCGTGTCATAATAGCACTGCTCCACCCATCAAGCTAAACAAGCTTAGTTGTTCAAATACGAATCAGCTATTATTAAAACAGAGTTGTTTAATTGGTCAGCTAAATGTTCCAAATTTAGTTTGGAAAATACATGTACGCCGCTTGGGTGTGTATCTCTACAGGGTGCCCATGGTGGGCCGCGGCCCACCCTGGGATTTTGGGTCGGCCCGGGCCCTGATTCCCCTCTATTCTGCCGCGCTTCCTATCTCTACTCGCCCCCAGCCGCCTGCCTCGTCGGCGACTTGCCGTCCCCGGACAGCATGACTCTAGGAGGAGACGCCGGACTAACAGGAGGTTAGGAGCCGCTCGCCCAACAGCGTCACCGCTGCCCGGGCGCGCCGCCATGCCTACCTTCCCATTCCGTTCAGGGCTCAGGCGTGCAGCAGCCACTAAGCCAACCCAATTTATCCTGAGATACGTCCTCAACACTCAGCAGCCACTCCTCATCACCCATTTTCTAATTGATTCATTACTCATTAGGTCAGACTGTCATTAGGGTTTGTTGTGTACTGAGTGCTACCTACACTTAATGGTTCAGATGTATTTCAGTAATCTTTAGTACCTGTAAAGTTCACAGGATTTCAAAATTCTGGCCCTAGGAACAAACACTAGTCATTTTGGATTGTTGGTCGTTGTAACATTGACCCAGATTACTAATGCAGGCCAGGTTTGATGACAATTTTACCTGTCTTTCTTACTCATTTGATATGATATCCAATTATTCACGTCGATTAGTTGCAAACAATAAGTGGTAGACCAACTTCTTGATTCAAATTTTGGATGGTTTCTTACTGCAGTTATAATTCTGCATACTTGTCCTAGTAAGCTCACAAGTCATTATTGATTCACTACATATATGCTTGCCTTGTCATATTTGTTGTCAATATTCTTTTAGGGTGGACCACCCTGTTTCAAAATACTGGAACCGCAGACATGAGTGAATAGTATTTCTCTTTGTGATCTCTTCCATCATGTGTGGGCAACGAACATTGCATTGTATAGAAAGAAAGTGTCATTTCCACCTTTTACATAGACTACGATATTTTACATGGAATACAATCTGCCTACTTGCTTTGTGTCGCACTACCAGCACTCCACCCTTGAAGCTAAACATTATACCACTCATAATTCCTTAGTTTATTTGTTCAAAGACGAATTTGATATGATTCTAATGTTCCTACTTCAGTTTAAAAATGTGTGTCTGCCTGTTATAGAGACATAAGAGGTTTGTATTTCTGTGTGTGGTCTGGTCAGCACGGTTGGGGGTGAACTTTGCATATGCAGGGGTTTACAGGGAGACACTCTTCGAGTTGAATCCGCAATGCATTCCATAGATAATCTGACTACTTTTTATGTTTTCATGAATCTCAGATACTGAACAACATCATAATGATTATGAGCTTGCGCGCATGAAAAGAATAAAGCAAAACAATGCCATGGCTGTCAAACTTGGTATTAAGGGACTGAAATTAAGTCTGGATGCAATGCAATGCAAACGCTCTCCATCTACAGATTCATGGTGAGAATATGATCCTAACAGTGATTCTGAGCTAGAGGGAGACCTAAGTCAATGTAGCTCCCTAGTGGAGGAGTCAGAGGCAGATGCCCTATCTTATTCACCCATCAAGGTGCTTGCTCTAACTTTCCAAGGTTATATTGGTCGCACATATCTTACAACTGATGCTTTGCATTGCTTCTACTTTGTTGCACAGCCATTAGCTTAGTTTACACATCGTGTATATGAATACGCCTTGCCTATCCATTTTCAGTACATATTCCATCTGTCATCATACCATATTTATCCATTCAAATGATGTTCTGTGTATTAGGCGTTCAAAAGGAAGAGCGCGATTGCTGATCGGGGAGGAGCATGAGCAAAGTATTTGGAAAAGGTAGTGACACCTAATAAATCAAATAGCCTATTAGGTGTAGTTGCAATATCACCTGACCCACAAAACACGACCCCAACTCTAGCAGACTCTAGCCCAACTACACTGGTCATCTCTAATGCCCCAACTCAGCAGACCCCTGATACGTCCATTTTGCATCATGCTTTTATATTGATACGTCCATTTTGCATCATGCTTTTATATTGATATTTATTGCATTATGGGCTGTTATTACACATTATGTCACAATACTTATGCCTATTCTCTCTTATTTTACAAGGTTTACACGAAGAGGGAGAATACCGGCAGCTGGAATTCTGGGCTGGAAAAGGAGCAAATATTAGAGACCTATTCTGCATAACTCCAACAGTCCTGAAACTTCATGGAGGCACGTTTTGGAATTAATAAAAAGTACTAGCGAAAGAATCAACCAGAGGGGGCCCACACCCTGGCCACAAGGGTGGGGGCACGCCCTACCCCCTGGGCGCGCCCCCTGTCTCGTGGGCCCCCTGGCAGGCCTCCGGTGCCCAGCTTCTGCTATATGAAGTCTTTCGTCCTAGAAAAAATCAGAAGGAAGCTTTCGGGAGGAAGCGCCGCCGTCTCGAGGCGGAACCTAGCGAAACCAATCTACGGCTCCGGCAGAGCTGTTCTGCCAGGGAAACATCCCTCCGGGAGAGGGAAATCATCACCATCGTCATCACCATCGATCCTCTCATCGGGAGGGGGTCAATCTCCATCAACATCTTCACCAGCACCATCTCCTCTGAAACCGTAGTTCATCTCTTGTATCCAATCTTTGTCTCAAAACCTCAGATTGGTACATGTGGGTTGCTAGTAGTGTTGATTACTCCTTGTAGTTGATGCTAGTTGGTTTATTTGGTGGAAGATCATATGTTCAGATCCTTTATGCATATTAATACCCCTCTAATCATGAACATGAATATGATTTGTGAGTAGTTACGAACATTCCTGAGGACATGGGAGAAGTCTTGCTATAAGTAGTCATGTGAATTTGGTATTCGTTCGATATTTTGATGAGATGTATGTTGTCTTTCCTCTAGTGGTGTTATGTGAATGTCGACTACATGACACTTCACCATTATTTGGGCCTAGGGGAAGGAATTGGGAAGTAATAAGTAGATAATGGGTTGCTAGAGTGACAGAAGCTTAAACCCTAGTTTATGCGTTGCTTCGTAAGGGGCTGATTTGGATCCATATGTTTCATGCTATGGTTAGGTTTACCTTAATACTTCTTTTGTAGTTGCGGATGCTTGCAATAGGGGTTAATCATAAGTGGGATGCTTGTCCAAGGAAGGGCAGTACCCAAGCACCGGTCCACCCACATATCAAATTATCAAAGTAACGAACGCGAATCATATGAGCGTGATGAAAACTAGCTTGACGATAATTCCCATGTGTCCTTGGGAGCGTTTTCCTTTATATAAGAGTTTGTCCGGGCTTGTCCTTTTCTACAAAAAGGATTGGGCCACCTTTCTGCACCTTGTTTACTTTTGTTACCTGTTACCCGTTACAAATTACCTTATCACAAAACTATATGTTACAGATAATTTCAGTGCTTGCAGAGAATACCTTACTGAAAACCGCTTGTCATTTCCTTCTGCTCCACGTTGGGTTCGACACTCTTACTTATCGAAAGGACTACGATAGATCCCCTATACTTGTGGGTCATCAAGACTCTTTTCTGGCGCCGTTGCCAGGGAGTGAAGCGCCTTTGGTAAGTGGAAACTGGTAAGGAAAAATTTATATAGTGTGCTGAAATTTACTGACACTTGTTACTACGGAAAGTAATCCTTTGAGGGGCTTGTTCGGGGTATCTTCACCCCGACCAGTAGAGCAAAGAGTTGCTCCAAAACCTACTAAACCTACTGAAAATGTTTACTTTGAAATTCCTTCGGGTATGATAGAGAAACTGCTAGCTAATCCTTTTACAGGAGATGGAACATTACATCCCGATTTGTACCTAATCTATGTGGATGAAGTTTGTGGATTATTTAAGCTTGCAGGTATGCCCGAGGATGTTATCAAGAAGAATGTCTTCCCTTTATCTTTGAAGGGAAAGGCATTGACATGGTTTAGGCCATGTGATGATATGGGATCATGGAACTACAACCGACTGAAATTGGAATTTCATCAGAAGTTTTATCCTATGCATCTTGTTCATCGTGATCGTAATTATATATATAATTTTTGGCCTCGCGAAGGAGAAAGCATCGCTCAAGCTTGGGGGAGGCTTAAGTCAATGTTATATTCATGCTCCAATCATGAGCTCTCAAGAGAAATTATTATTCAAAAATTTTATGCTCGGCTTTCTCTCAATAATCGCTCCATGCTCGATACTTCTTGTACTGGTTCTTTTATGATGAAGACTATTGAATTCAAATGGGATTTATTGGAAAGAATTAAACACAACTCTGAAGATTGGGATCTCGACGAAGGTAAGGAGTCAGGTATAACACCTAAGTTTGATTGTGTTAAATCTTTTATGGATACCGATGTTTTCCGTGAATTTAGCACTAAATATGGACTTGACTCTGAGATAGTAGCTTCTTTCTATGAATCATTTGCTACTCATGTTGATCTCCCTAAGGAGAAGTGGTTTAAATATCATCCTCCTATTGAAGTAAAAGTAGTTGAACCTATTAAAGTTAAATAAAAGACTATTACTTATAATGTTGATCCTATTGTTCCTACCGCTTATATTGAGAAACCACCTTTTCCTGTTAGAATAAAGGATCATGCTAAAGCTTCAACTGTGGTTCGTAAGAGTAATACTAGAACACCTACACCCCCTGAGCAAATTAAAGTTGAACCTAGTATTGCTATGGTTAAAGATCTCTTGGCCGATAATATTGATGGGCATGTTATTTACTTCGGTGATGAAGCTGCTAGAATTGCTAAATTCGATACTAAGGGTAAACATAGACCAGTTGCTGGCATGCCTATTGTTTATGTTAAAATAGGAGATCTTTGTTATCATGGCTTATGTGATATGGGTGCTAGTGCAAGTGCAATACCTCGTTCCTTATACAAAGAAATTATGCATGATATTGCACCTGCTGAGATAGAAGAAATTGATGTTACAATTAAGCTTGCCAATAGAGATACTATTTCATCAGTTGGGATTGTTAGAGATATTGAAGTCTTGTGTGGGAAAGTTAAATATCCTACTGATTTTCTTGTTCTTGGTTCCCCACAAGATGACTTTTGTCCCATTATATTTGGTAGGCCCTTCTTGAATACTGTTAATGCTAAGATAGATTGCGAAAAGGATATTGTTACTGTTGGTTTAGGGGATATGTCTCATGAGTTTAATTTTGCAAAATTTCGTAGACAACCCCATGATAAGGAATTGCCTAGTAAAGATGAAATTATTGGTCTTGCTTCTATTGTTGTGCCTCCTAATGATCCTTTAGGACAATACTTGCTAGATCATGAAAATGATATGTTTATGAATGAAAGAAGGGAAATAGATGAAGTATTCTTTAAACAGGGACCTATTTTGAAACACAACTTGCCTGTTGAAATTCTAGGGGATCCTCCTCCACCCAAGGGTGATCCCGTGTTTGAGCTTAAACCATTACCTGATACTCTTAAATATGCTTATCTTGATGAAAAGAAGATATATCTTGATGAATAGAAGAGAAATTATTGAAAACTCTGAAGAAGCACCGTGCTGCTATTGGATATACTCTAGATGATCTTAAGGGCATTAGTCCCACTCTATGCCAGCACAAAATAAAATTGGAGAAAGACGCTAAACCGGTTGTTGATCACCAACGATGGTTAAATCCTAAGATGAAAGAAGTGGTAAGAAAAGAAATACTAAAGCTCCTGGAGGCAGGTATAATTTAACATGTTGCTGATAGTCAGTGGGTAAGTCCTGTCCATTGTGTCCCTAAGAAGGGAGGTATTACTGTTGTTCCTAATGATAAAGATGAATTGATACCACAAAGAATTGTTACATGTTATAGAATGGTAATTGATTTCCACAAATTAAATAAAGCTACTAAAAAGGATCATTACCCTTTACCTTTTACTGATCAAATGCTAGAAAGATTATCCAAACATACACATTTTTGCTTTCTAGACGGATATTCTGGTTTCTCTCAAATACATGTGTCCAAAGAGGATCAAGAAAAGACCAATTTTACCTGCCCTTTCGGTACCTTTGCCTATAGACGTATGCCTTTTGGCTTATCCAATGCACCTGCTACCTTTCAAAGATGTATGATGGCTATATTCTCTGATTTTTGTGAAAAGATTGTTGAGGTTTTCATGGATGATTTCTCCGTATATGGAACTTCTTTTGATGATTGCTTAAGCAACCTTGATCGAGTTTTGCAGAGATGTGAAGAAACTAATCTTGTCTTGAATTGGGAGAAGTGCCACTTTATGGTTAATGAGGGTATTGTCTTGGGGCATAAAATTTCTGAAAGAGGTATTGAAGTTGATAAAGCTAAAGTTGATGCTATTGAGAAGATGTCGTGTCCTAAGGACATCAAAGGTATAAGAAGTTTCCTTGGTCATGCCAGTTTTTATAGGAGGTTCATTAAGGACTTCTCTAAAATTTCTAGGCCTCTGACTAATCTCTTACAAAAAGATGTTCCTTTTGTCTTTGATGATGATTGTATGGAAGCATTTGAAATACTTAAGAAAGCCTTGATTTCTACACCTATTGCTCAGCCACCTGATTGGAATTTACCCTTTGAAATTATGTGTGATGCTAGTGATTATGCTATAGGCGCTGTTCTAGGACAAAGAGTTGATAAGAAATTAAATGTTATCTAATATGCTAGTAAAACTCTAGACAGTGCCCAGAGAAATTATGCTACTACTGAAAAAGAATGTTTAGCGGTTGTATTTGCTTGTGATAAGTTCGGACCTTATATTGTTGATTCCAAAGTAACTGTTCACACTGATCATGCTGCTATTAAATATCTTATGGAAAAGAAAGATGCTAAACCTAGACTTATTAGATGGGTCCTCTTTCTACAAGAATTTGATTTGCATATTATTGATAGAAAGGGAGCTGAGAACCCCGTTGCAGACAACTTATCTAGGTTAGAGAATGTTCTTGATGACCCACTACCTATTGATGATAGCTTTCCTGATGAACAATTAGCTGTCATAAATGCTTCTCGTACTGCTCCATGGTATGCTGATTATGCTAATTACATTGTTGCTAAATTTATACCACCTAGTTTCACATACCAGCAAAAGAAAATGTTTTTCTATGATTTAAGACATTACTTCTGGGTTGACCCACACCTTTATAAAGGAGTAGATGGTGTTATTAGACGTTGTGTACCTGAGCATGAACAGGAACAGATCCTATGCAAGTGTCACTCCAGGCTTATGGAGGACACCACGCTGGAGATAGAACTGCACATAAGGTATTGCAGTCCGGTTTTTATTGGCCTACTCTCTTCAAGGATGCCCGTAAGTTTGTCTTGTCTTGTGATGAATGTCAGAGAATTGGTAATATTAGTAGACGTCAAGAAATGCCTATTAACTATTCACTTGTTATTGAACCATTTGATGTTTGGGGCTTTGATTATATGGGACCGTTTCCTTCCTCTAATGGGAATACACATATTTTAGTTGTTGTTGATTACATTACTAAGTGGGTAGAAGTTATTCCAACTAGTAGTGCTGATCATAATACCTCTATTAAGATGCTTAAAGAAGTTATTTTTCCGAGGTTTGGAGTCCCTAGATACTTAATAACTGATGGTGGTTCACATTTTATTCATGGTGATTTCTGTAAAATGCTTGCTAAGTATGATGTTAATCATAGAATTGCATCTCCATACCACCCACAATCTAGTGGTCAAGTAGAACTAAGTAATAGGGAGATTAAATTAATTTTGCAAAAGACCGTTAATAGATCTAGAAAGAATTGGTCCAAGAAACTTGATGATGCATTATGGGCCTATAGAACTGCATATAAAAATCCTATGGGTATGTCTCCATATAAAATGGTTTAAGGAAAAGCATGTCACTTACCTCTCGAACTAGAACATAAGGCATATTGGGCCATTAAAGATCTCAATTATGATTTCAAACTTGTTGGTGAGAAGAGGCTATTTGCCATTAGCTCACCTGATGAATGGAGAACCCAAGCTTATGAGAAAGCCAAATTGTTTAAAGAAAAAGTTACAAGATGGCATGACAAAAGGATACAAAATCGTGAGTTTAATGTAGGTGATTATGTGTTGCTATTCAACTATCGTTTAAGATTTTTTGCAGGAAAACTTCTCTCTAAATGGGAAGGTCCTTACGTTATCGAGGAGGTCTATCGTTCTGGTGCCATAAAAATCAACAACTTCGAAGGCACCAATTCGAAGGTGGTGAACGGTCAAAGAATCAAACATTATATCTCAGGTAATCCCATAAATGTTGAAACTAATGTTATTGACACTGTAACCCCGGAGGAATACATAAGGGATACTTTCCAGAACGCTTCAGACTCCGAAAAGGAATAGGTATGTGGTATGGTAACTAAACCGACTCCAAAACAGTCCTAATAGCACTTTTTCTCCGTTTTGGAATATTTAAGAAAATAGGAAAATAAGAAGTATTCCGAAAGGGACATGAGGCATCCACGAAGGTGGAGGGCGTGCCCTACCCCCCTGGGCGTGCCCCCTGCCTCATTGGCACCTCGTGTGCTCTCCGGACTCCGTTTTCTTGCACGATACTTCTTTTGGTCGTTAAAAATTCATTATATAATTTCCCGAAGGTTTTGACCACCGTACCACGCAAATATCCTCTGTGTTTGTTTTGAGTTGTTTCTGTAGCAGATTTGGAGCAAGATGTCATCTCAGGATTCCGACGGAGAGAGCTATGTCTCACATCTCATTGCTGACCCAAAGACCTATGGGGATCTATCTCCTTGTGGTCGAACTACGGATGAGGAGGAGGATGCTCATTTTATGAGGATCAATGATTCAAGTTTGGAGGAGGAGGATGTCCCTCTACCTCAACCTGGGGATATGCACGTGAAGTTCAAGAAGTCTAGTCTCCCTAAGAGGGCTAAACTGTCTAACAACCGATCTATTCCTTCTCGTTTTCGGCAGAAAAGCAAAGGAGATTTATGTGACAAGATCTTGAAGCTGGAATCGGAGGTCGATGATTTAAAGGAGGAGATTGCTCTTCTCAATTACAATATGAAGAAGCTGAAAGCACAATTTACATCATCAACAACTCCATCATCACCACCTCCGAAGAAAGAGACATAAATACATGGGTATGGGCACTCCCCTTGGCAACCGCCAAGCTTGGGGGAGGTGCCCTGGTATCGTATCACCATCACACTCCTATCTTTACCGTTTTTCTTAGTTCGATCCTTTTGGTAATATCTTGATCTAGCAGAATAAAGTTTTAGTATGATCTAGTTTTGAGTTTTGCTTTATGATCCTTCTATGTAATCAAGTCCATGAGCTATATATAATAAAGATTAGTTGTGAGTCAAGGGCTTGATTATCTTGCTATGATCTTGAGGGAATAACAGAAAAAGAAAGAATAAAAAGAAATAAAAATATCATATTGATCTTATGGAGAGTAATGACTTCACATATAAAAGAGTATGATGAATAAAAGTTGTTGGGAGTTGACAAACATAGTTTTGGTCATCGTTGCAATTAATAGGAAGTAATAAAGAAAGAGAGGTTCTCACATATAAATATACTATCTTGGACATCTTTTATGATTGTGAGCACTCATTAAAATATGACATGCTAAAAGGTTGATGTTGGACAAGGAAGACAACGTAATGGGTTATGTTTTCTTATATCCGAAATAAAGTATATTGTCATGGATCATCCAACATGTTGAGCTTGCCTTTCCCCCCTCATGCTAGCCAAATTCTTTGCACCAAGTAGAGATACTACTTGTGCTTCCTAATAACCGTAAACCCAGTTTTGCCATGAGAATCCGCCATATCTACCTATGGATTGAGTAAGATCCTTCAAGTAAGTTGTCATTTTTGCATGCATTAAAAATTGCTCTCTAAATATGTATGATTTATTAGTGTGGAGAAAATAAGTTTTATACGATCTTGTGATGTGGAAGAAATAAAAGCGACGGACTGCATAATAAAGGTCCATATCACAAGTGGCAATATAAAGTGACGTTCTTTTGCATTAAGATTTTGTGCATCCAACCATAAAAGCACATGACAACCTCTGCTTCCCTCCTGCGAAGGGCCTATCTTTTATTCTTGTTTTATACCCTATACAAGAGTCGTGGTGATCTACACCTTTCCTTTTTACATTTTATCCTTTGGCAAGCACATTGTGTTGGAAAGATCCTGATATATATATCCAATTGGATGTAAGTTATCATGAACTATTATTGTTGACATTACCCTTGAGGTAAAAGGTTGGGAGGCAACACTATAAGCCCCTATCTTCCTCTGTGTCCAATTAAAACTCCATACCCATTAGTATTGCGTGAGTGTTAGCAATTGTGAAAGACTAAATGATAGTTGAGTATGTGGGCTTGCTGAAAAGCTCTTATATTGACTCTTTCCGATGTTATGATAAATTGCAATTGCTTTAATGACCGAGAATATAGTTTGTTAGTTTTCAATGAAGTTTCTGATTCATACTTGACATTGTGAATAGATTGTTACTTTAGCATAAGAAATTATATGACAATATATATATATATGTTGTTGTTATAAGAATGATCATGATGCCCTCATGTCCGTATTTTATTTTATCCACACCTCTATCTCTAAACATGTGGACATATTTTTCATTATCGGCTTCCGCTTGAGGACAAGCGAGGTCTAAGCTTGGGGGAGTTGATACGTCCATTTTGCATCATGCTTTTATATTGATATTTATTGCATTATGGGCTGTTATTACACATTATGTCACAATACTTATGCCTATTCTCTCTTATTTTACAAGGTTTACACGAAGAGGGAGAATGCCGGCAGCTGGAATTCTGGGCTGGAAAAGGAGCTAATATTAGAGACCTATTCTGCACAACTCCAAAAGTCCTGAAACTTCAAGGAGGCACGTCTTGGAATTAAAAAAATGTACTAACGAAAGAATCAACCAGAGGGGGCCCACACCCTGGCCACGAGGGTGGGGGCGCGCCCTACCCCCTGGGCGCGCCCCCTGTCTCTTGGGTCCCCTGGCAGGCCTCCGGTGACCATCTTCTACTATATGAAGTCTTTCGTACTAGAAAAAAATCAGAAGCAAGCTTTCAGGATGAAGCGCCGCCGTCTCGAGGCGGAACCTGGCGAAACCAATCTAGGGCTCTGGCAGAGCTGTTCTGCCGAGAAAACATCCCTCCGGGAGGGGGAAATCATCACCATCGTCATCACCATCGATCCTCTCATCGGGAGGGGGTCAATCTCCACCAACATCTTCACCAGCACCATCTCCTCTCAAACCGTAGTTCATCTCTTGTATCCAATCTTT
Organism: Aegilops tauschii subsp. strangulata; assembly: GCF_002575655.3. Taxonomy (NCBI): domain Eukaryota; kingdom Viridiplantae; phylum Streptophyta; class Magnoliopsida; order Poales; family Poaceae; genus Aegilops; species Aegilops tauschii. The sequence continues at coordinate 155,171,374 of NC_053036.3, forward strand.
GTCTCAAAACCTCAGATTGGTACCTGTGGATTGCTAGTTGTGTTGATTACTCCTTGTAGTTGATGCTAGTTGGTTTATTTGGTGGAAGATCATATGTTCAAATCCTTTATGCATATTAATACCCCTCTAATCGTGAACATGAATATGATTTCTGAGTAGTTACATTTGTTCCTGAGGACATGGGAGAAGTCTTGCTATAAGTAGTCATGTGAATTTGGTATTCGTTCGATATTTTGATGAGATGTATGTTGACTTTCCTCTAGTAGTGTTATGTGAACGTCGACTACATGACACTTCACCATTATTTGGGCCTAGGGGGAGGCATTGGGAAGTAATAAGTAGATGATGGGTTGCTAGAGTGACAGAAGCTTAAACCCTAGTTTATGCGTTGCTTCGTAAGGGGCTGATTTGGATCCATATGTTTCATGCTATGGTTAGGTTTACCTTAATACTTCTTTTGTAGTTGCGGATGCTTGCAATAGGGGTTAATCATAAGTGGGATGCTTGTCCAAGGAAGGGCAGTACCCAAGCACCGGTCCACCCACATATCAAATTATCAAAGTAACAAACGCGAATCATATGAGCGTGATGAAGACTAGCTTGACGATAATTCCCATGTGTCCTCGGGAGCATTTTCCTTCATATAAGAGTTTGTCCAGGCTTGTCCTTTGCTACAAAAAGGATTGGGCCACCTTGCTGCACCTTGTTTACTTGTGTTACTTGTTACCCGTTACTAGGGATGGCAATGGGTAGGGTATGGGTGGGTACAACCTCCTTTTGCCCAAACCCATACCCATAGAAACTTTCTATACCCGCCCATTTCAATACCCATGGGCACAAGTTGACACCCATGCCCATACCCATCGGGTATCCTATACCCAATGGGTATCCAATGGGTACAACATATTGCTTTTAAATTTTAAGGAAGTACATAAATGAGTGTAAAATTCAAGTGATTATGGGCTATCAATCTAGTATCGACGCGACATCCTCTGGTGTGTGGCCAATTCCAGGCGGCAAGGGATTACGATAAGTGGTTGGTGGAAGCCGACATAGTGGAAGATGGCGGGGGGGGACTAAGGTTCGCTAGTTCGAGAGTTGGAAAAGGGTGCGTTGGTGATCAGTCAAGATTTCATCATTTCGAGGAGTCACATTGGACATAGGAGGAGCGCGAGCTAGTTGTTGTGAGCCTATGAGCTATGGTTGGTTTAGGGAATAAGGGATTAAGAGTTGGGCCATAGGAGTTGGATCTAGACCCTGCATGTCATAGGAGTTATTATCATTTATGAATATTTTCTAGGTATCCATTGGGTTACCCATGGGCACAATCTCATACCCATGCCCTACCCATATATTTTGCGGGTATGGATACCCACTACCCATGGGTACAAAACCTTGCCAAGTCTTGCCCATACCCACTATTTTCGGGTAGGGTACCTGTGGATACCCATACCCATGGGTGAAATTGCCATCCCTACCCGTTAAAAATTACCTTATCACAAAACTATCTGTTACCGATAATTTCAGTGCTCGCAGAGAATACCTTACTGAAAGCCGCTTGTCATTTCCTTCTGCTCCTCGTTGGGTTCGACACTCTTACTTATCGAAAGGACTATGATAGATCCCCTATACTTGTGGGTCATCAACCCCAACTGCAGCAAACAGTATGATGATGCCAGTTGACATAGCACCAGTTCTACGACGCAAAAACCCCATTCCAGCAAAGAGTACACCAAATACAGTTGCCAAATCCCTTTTCGAACAAGAGAGAGCCCCAATTGCATCAAATAGGACCCCTGTTCCATTTCTTCCCAGTTTAGAAGACAAAGCTTATATTGTTGTCAGGAACTTTGTGTGCATCTTTCCTTCATGGGAAGATTATACCGCAGACACAGAACAATTTCCAGTCTTCCTCTGCAACTTATGCTTAAGTAATGTACTAATGTTATTCATGGTAATTACTGCATATGTTTCTGCTGACAGAAGACAGAAGATTTCATTCTTTTAAATAGGCGAGGACCAAACTAGATTGTCAAGACGAGCAAGTATTGGTTGCGATTTTCAAGCACTCGTTGATGAAGTATCGTTCCTGCCTGAGGCAAGCGCACTTCGATGGCAAGCCTCTAAACGAAATTGTTGTAAAGTCTCCAGTGCTACATTTATCAGGCAGTGGCTGGAATAATCTTGTTACACATTGGTCTTGTCTGTAGCGTAAGGTACTGTCTATGATATCACATCACAATTTGAACTACATTTCTGCATGTGCCTTAACGTCTCACTTGTACGAAAACTATTTGCAGAAGAACATTCATTCTCAAGGGACCACAGAATCTCGCAACTATATTGCACACTACATTGCTCTTGTGAGTACCTCTTGCCCTGTATGACCATACTTACTTTCATAGCTGGTTGATTATGTAGGATCACTACACATGTTAGCCTCGTTATCATCCATTTGGTGGACATTACAAGATCCATATGGACTCTTACATAAATTTAGAATCAACCCAATGCTTTTGAAGAGGTTTAGCTCTGCAGTCCTCTTGTAAGGACCGAACATCGTCTATCACTGTACTTACATGAATAGCTACTCCCTCTGTCCCATAATATAAGAACATTTTGTACAGTACACCAGTGTTCAAAACACTCTTATATTATGGGAAGAGGGGTTGGTTCATTGTGTGGCATTCTGCATCTTATCTCCCTCGCCCACCATTTACAAAAAAATATCAGATCTATATTTAATATTACCAAAAAGTTGAATACACAGACAATGCCAGTGCATAAGTGTAGCCCATTGCTCTTGTCAGTACATTTTGTCATGTCACGCTTGTACTTCCATGGATTGGTAGTTGATTATGTAGCATCAATCTGCATCTTATCTTCATTATCCTCTATCCCTTCCAGTATTATCATATCTATAATTACTCTCTACAAAATGTAGAATATAGGCAATGCTTATGAAGAAGATTATGTGCTGAAATTCTTGAGTTATCCTTCTCTTGACATGGAGAAGGCCATTATAAAGTCGGTATTAACTGTTAATGTAAGTCAGTCCTTTTAAAGCCTTTATCCTGAACTGCTGTTTAATTTACTCATACTCCCTATCGTTAACTGCTGTTTAGTTTGTTGTTTCTATCAAAATGCATGTTCGCAACAACCGTAAGTTCCAAGTTTTACTTGTAAAACCAAATTCTTTATTCATACCATGCACATTACTCTATACTCCCTATATGTGTGCTTGTTTTTGTGGATCTATAATCCAGCGTGTGGTGAAGCAGCCCACGTTTGCACCTTGTCATCTCCTGTTTTATCTTACTGATGTGGCTGATGATATGAACAACATGCCATGCACATTAACCAAAATATATACAATGATTGTCTTTGCCCTTCATCTATGCTTGTTATGTTGACATGGTAATCCAGTAGTGTGGTGAAGCTCCCCGCATTATGAACAATGCCAAATTATGCTATTGATATTTTGAACTTACTCTTTATTTTCTAATTTGAAATTGGATGGAATTGACAACACGGTTATCATCTTTGTTTATACACGTGCAAAACCTGTCATCTCGCTGCTTGTTTCAGGGTGATATGCCTGATGGCATGCACAAGTCTGCTGAAGGCTGTGAGACAAACCCAACATATATTGCAGCAAAGAAGGGAAAACATCTTGCAGATAGCGAGACAACCCCAAAGTCTTGTCTTGATGCAGTGCTCAAGTTACTTGAGACTAGCAGTCAGACAAGCTCACAGAATTCGCTGTCTGAATCAGTTCGGCTTCTTCAGTCCCAAGTTCTAGCAGAAAGGAATTCTGCAACTCAACTTCGACTTGAAGTCCTATCTCTAAGAAAGATTGCGGAGAACACCAATGAGAACCTCATTGCTAAACAGCTACACCTGGAAGCTATGACCGACATGCCGGCCGGTCTCACAGCCTTGCTCAGTAGCTTGCGCAGCAGTTCCCGCACAAGGCTAACCTTTCTTGAACTGTCTTGGAAGTGGTCTTGGTTCAATATTATTTTGTTACACTGCAATGGTGCCCAGTTTTTGTAATCTGCTTCTTCGTTGCGCTTTATGATCACTGGTGGCAAAATTTGATGCCAAGTGGATGTAATATACCGTAAATCCTTTATTGTATAGTGTAGGTTTATTCTAAGTTACTATGCCATAATTTCTTTATTGTATAGAGTAGGTTTGTTCTTAATTCCTACTAGTTACTGGCATCATTCGCTATCTGAAAAAAATCGGATGTAGTCAACCGGGCCGAAACATTCGCCTCTAATGGGCCTGCTTTTCATCGGGCCACAATTGGGCTGGCCTGCAACTTTCTTGGGCCTGAAAGGCCATTGGGGCCTTCACACTTTGCGTCAGGCCCACAACTTAAACGGGCCTATATTTGGCCCAAATATTAGTTGGGCCTTTAGTGGACCCAACGCTTAGTTGGGCCCATGTAGCTTTGGGCCATTAACATGCTGAATATTCCGCTGGCTTGTTACGGCCCAGAAGAAACCATGGGCCTTTAGCAGGCCGAAATGCATGTTGGGCCTCAATTTTCACTAGTCGTCGACGGGCCTTCAGCAGGCTGAAATGTAGACTAGGCCTTTTTTGGCCCAGTTATATGACGGGCCATTACCAGGCCGAAACATATCTCGGGCCTTAGTTGGCCCACTGATATCATGGGCCTTTAAGAGGCCGAAAGCTTAGTACAGGCATCAACGGGCCGAATTATACGATAGGCCTTTAACAGGCCCAAAGTCACATTGGGCTGAACTGTTGCCACCTTTATCACGGGCCGTTAGAGGGTCGGATGTCGTGTCGGACCATATATGGCCCATGGGCAACACGAGCCATTCCCAGGCCGAAAGACACACCGGGCTGAAATTGGCCCATGTCTACATTGGGCCTCTATCAAGCCGAAATGTCACTGTGCCGTAATTGGGCCCAAATATTCGGAGAACAATTAACGGGCCAGATCTGGCTTCGGGCCGTAAATGGGCCATGTTTAAACATGTCATTATTGGGCTGGCCCACTAGTACCTGAGTAAATACTACGGGCCTTTGACTGGGCCAGCCTTTTTAACCTATATGGGCCTCTATTGGGCCTTGCCACGTGTCGACGCATCATAGGCATGTCTCCTCCATTGGACGGACGACATCTGGCCCACCGAGGAGCAGACACGTGTTTCCTCCAGCCAATGATGATTTTACACGTGGAAAATCCCCATTGGTCCGGGCTGTTAACGGGTTACCGGATCCAAACCGCAACCCGATAGCTTAACGGCGACCCATTATGGTGGATGCCACGTGTCGGTCACCCTTGACGAAAGTACTTCTATGACGCGTGATTTATCGTCATGAAAGTGGACACTTCCGTGATGATAATTTTGGTAATGTCATGGAACACTTCTACGACAGCACAGGTATGACTATCTTGATTATGTGATAAAATCGTCATGGATGTATATGCATGACAGAAACCGTGACCTACTGTGACAAACACGTATCCTCATGGAAGTGTATTTCTTTGTAGTGCATGTGATCTCTGTCGTGCTGCCCTACGCCCTCCGCTCTTTGTGCAATGTGCTCATCCCCCTGCCGAATCACAAGGGGCTGATGGCCCCATATGTGGTTGTGTTTTCAAATGACATCTTTGGTGCGCCAGGTAGGGGGAAGCGCTTGCACAACCCCGAGAAGCGTACGCAGCGCATCATCTTCATCGCCGTTTTCTTCATCGACGGCTTCGTCATCCATGGCGCCCAAGAAGAAGACCGGTGCTGCAGCTCACCCGTCCACCTCGAAGGCCCCGTCACACGCGGCCGCCGCCGCTGCGGGAGCCACGGGGACGCACGGAGACGTGGACGTTGCGGGGGACATGGTCGACACAGGCGTCATCATCACCACCTCCCCTACGGCTGAAGCGGGAGCAGGAGGCACCGGAGGAGGACATCATCAGCAGCATCCCAGCGGCCACGCTCCACAAGATGCGGGGGAAAGATCGTTTCGACCGCACCTCTCGGCCCCACCGAAGGACGCAGCCACAGCGGTGGCGCCCGCTCTAGTGTGAACCGGGACCTTTCGGCCGCACTCGCTGCGGGTACGGTCGTAGGGCACGCGCCACCCCCGGAGCGGGTGACCAAGCCGATGCATCGAACGGAGCCGCCAGCCCCCAAGCACAGATGCCTCGCCACCACGCCACCCTAGCGACTGGTTCACGACGACGAGAGCATGGCGCTGCCACTACAGGCAGCGTCAGAAGCCAGGCTATGTTACGGTCTACGTCGACACCCATACCGAGCACCCCTTCGGAGGCCATGGCGTGGGCCCAACTCCTCTTGAGATTTCCGTCGGCAGCCGATCAGATGGATGAGTGGAGAGACACTATCCAGAGTCTGATTGGTTTCACCGAGGAGGGAGGATCATAGCGAGCGGGCCCGTCACAGCCTCCACAGGCGGCGACAATGGCCCGAGCTGCTGGCCGTCCCAAAGAGGTCACCCCCATGGTACAATCCCCTCCGCGGCAGCCAGCGCAGGGGCCGCAGCTAGAGCCACGCGACCAAGAACCTAACGACGTCTCGATGGCTTCATCCGACCCATGAGCATGGCGGGACCAGCGGCGAGTCCTAGAAGACAGGCGGAGGGAAGACACGCGCGTCTCCATCGAATGACGCCGCGACACCCGCCACCAGTCTGATTGGCGCAATGGCCCCGACATCGACGAGCCCACGCTCGGTGAAGGTGCGTGCCTACCTTTCGAGGTTGGGTGCCCCGCTTTCACTCATGAGTTGCGGCAAGTCCGTTGGCCATCTACTCGCACGTTCAAGCCAGAAATACCAGAGAAGTACGATGGGAGACTAAACCCGACAGAGTTCTTGAGCATCTACACCATTGTTGTTCAAGCTGCCAGGGGAAGAAACAAGAAGGTGTTCGCCAACTACTTCCCTTTGGCACTCAAGCCAAATGTGAGGTCTTGGCTGATGCACCTGCTAGAGAACTCCATTTCGACCTGGGTTGACCTGTGCCATGAGTTCTGTTGGCGCCTTCACGGGCGGCCATCAAGAACCAGGGCGGCCCAGCGACTTGCAGCTCCTCCCACAGAAGGAAGGAGAAAGTTTGCGGAAGTACATGCAGAGATTCAGCCGAGTACACAGGAACATTCCAGACATCCACCCGGCAGCTCTGATAGCTGTGTTCCAGTCCAACATGCGCAATCATCGGATACGTTCTAAGATGAACGTGCGGTTGCCCAAGACTGTGAATGAGCTATACACTCTAGTGGATAAGTGTGCTCGGGTGGAGGAGGGGAGGCGACTCCCTGCAAAAGAAGACGGCGTCGACGTTGATTCAGAGCACGACAACGATGCCACCAATCAGAAGAAGAAGAAGAACAAGAACAAGAAGCACAGCAAAAAGTGCAAGGATAAGGCAGTGATGACCGTTGAAGGATCGAGCGCACCTAGTACCGGCAAGAAGGCCAAGACCGTGGTTCCCGGCAAGGAAGTTGCCGCGTGCACTGATTGCTGGGAAGCCACGGCTAGCGAGAAGGTTGGGAAGGGTGATTGGCCATACTGCAAGATCCATCGGACCAAGGGCCATGACCTTCAAGAATGTCATCAGGTTGAGCAGCTCGTCAAGAAGCAGAGGGCTGAGTACGAGAAGCGTGATAAGGAAAAAGACCAAGATGGCATTGGCTGGAAGGGCCGAGGCGGCAGAGTGGGTCACCCCTGCAAGGCTCCTCGGTATCCAGGGAAACCCGCCAAAGGCCGTTAGAAGAAGGATTGTGATGACGAGAGTGATGGAGGAGATGAAGTGGAATCCAGTGAGCAGGAGTTCCAGAAAGCCACTGACGCCCTATGCATTGACGGGGGTGCATCTTTGCACTCCTCTCACCGCCAACTTAAACAGTGGGCGCATGAGGTCAATGCCGTGGAGCCAGTGGCAGATTCTCGGAAGCCGCTCAAGTGGTCCCGGACGCCCATCATCTTTGATGAAGAGGATCACCCTGACCGCACCACTGCGGTAGGGTACTTGCCGTTGTTGGTCTCACCAACAATCCGCAACCTCAAGGTCACAAAGATCTTGGTTGATGGCGGGCCGGGTTGAATCTGATTTCTCCAAAGGTCATTAGCAAATGCCAAATAACAGAGGAAGAGCTCAAGGTTACTGACATGTTTCAAGGGATCAAGCCCGGGAGGAGGAGTCCTAAGGGGAAGATCACGCTACCAGTGACATTCGGGGGGGAGTTGAATTACCGGACTAAGAAGATCGTGTTTGATGTGGTCGACCTCCGCTGCCGTACAATGGAATCCTAGGTCGTCCAGCCGGTCAGCGTCCTGGGAACCGGAGTACCAGACTTGCCTACCTGCGGCCCACGGCGTGGCTCCATCAGCGGCCTGGTACGGGTCATATTCAGCATCAACAACACAAGACCCTCGCGAGGGGCCAAGCCCGGCGAGGGGGACGATGCCAAGACCTCCAGAAGGAGCTGCCTCCTTAGGTTGGCTCCCGAGGAGCGGAGGTTTCTATGAAGACCCTCACCTTGTGAGGTTCGGATGACGCAAGCTATGACGACCAATACCACGCGGGCGCCAGTGGGCATAGTACATCAGTTTCCTCGTTGGTGCTAAAGAGGCAAGCGCATGCGTGGAGTCCCGAGGCATCAACCAAAGGTTTCCATTTCCATGCTACAAGACCAAGAATGCCAGGACGACACGACGGAGGTCATCGCCGAGCCCACCACGGCGTCACGACCAGAGGCTTCACAGACGAAGACCACCTTTTGTCAGGATAAGATGTACTAGTTGTCTCCCTTCGAATTTGGCCGTTGTGGGATCCCTTCCCGCCTTCATTTGGGAAGAGGACCAAGGCCCCTATAAATATAGCTAGCCACCACCATAGAGAGGGATCCGGATCCAGTTCATCCGCACCCTCATCAGCTCACAAGAACACACCTCCTAAGGTTGCTCCTTCACTGTCCTAGTTCATCCTCAGCCCACCTCGAGGCTAATCCACCACAAAGCAGGAGTAGGGTTTTACACCGCAAGGTGGCCCAAACCTGGGTAAATTGCTGTGTCCCATTTCCTTCCGTTCATCGAGCTAGGCCATGAGATCGACGAGTTGGAAGACTAGGGAGATTGAGTTCTTCGCACGCACCCTAGAGTTTGATTCTATCTTGGGTTTGCGAGCCTGAAATCTGACATTTGGCGCGCCGGGTAGGGGTGCGTCGGAGTCTCTCCCCCGCCGTCGGACTTGTCGTTGCTCCACCAAGCTTTCATGGCCAGCGCCGCCCCACTTGCCGCCTCGCTGGACGCGTCCGGAGATGCTCCGGGCCTCCGGGCCTTCCCCCCGCCCTCCGGCGGGTGCAGTGGCCACCAAAGTTCAGGCTGGACTTGCCGCCGCGATACGACGGCATGGCGGACCCCGTGGAGTTCCTCCAGGCGTACGAGGATGCAGTTTGGGCAGCTCGTGGTGGCGATAAGGTCGCGACAAACTGGCTGCCCATGGCCCTTACGGGCGTGCCACGCGCCTGGCTCCTTGGCTTGCCGGAGTCTTCCGTGACCTCCTGGGAGGAGCTGCATGGACTCTTCATCGCGCGCTTCGCGACGCCGGCACCCCACGCGGTTACGGCACTCCTTGGCGGCTCGCAGGCGCCGACCTCGGACCACTACATCAAGCAGTTCTTCCACCAAGTAGGCACCGCCCACGCGCAGCGGGGAGCTCCTCCGGGCTGGGCAGCGCCTAAGGCCGACCATACCTTTGACTCAAGGGACCAACCCGCAAATACGGCCGGCACCGGCGCTCTCCCAATGCTCTGCACCCCCACCATCTGCAGCGTGACGGTCACTAGGACCCTCATCGACAATGGCGTCGGCCTCAATATCCTCTCCGTGGAAGCATGCGGCCTGCTTCATATGCCCCACGGCTGGCTCCGCCCCACCAAGCCTTTCTCCGGAGTCGTTGATGGCTCTGCCTGCCCCCTGGGCAGATCCGCCTCCCCGTCACCTTCGGCACCCGCGACAACTACCGCACCGAGCGCATCGACTTCAACATTGACCGCATCGGCCTCCCGTACAACGCCATTCTCGGGTACCCGTCCTTGGCCAAGTTCATGGTGGCAACCCACCCTGGCTACAACCTCATGAAGATGCCGGGAAGCAGCGGTGACCTCACCGTGGCGGGGGACACCATGGAGGCACTCTCGGCCCTCAAGCTTGCCTTCAGGGCCGCTGCAGCCGCGTGACCAAGCGGGGAGGAAGTCCGAGAAGACCCAGGGCCGCACCAGCAAAGAAGAAGCAGCAGTTTTCCCAGGACCGGGCCGAAACGAAGCAGGTCCCGGTCAACGAGGATGGGAAGTCGGGCCTGATACGTCTCCAACGTATCTATAACTTGATTGTTCCATGCAGTTATATTATCAATCATGGATGTTTTCTAATCATTTTATAGTCATTTTATATCAATTTTGGTACTAACCTATTGACATAGTGCCAGGTGCCAGTTGCTATTTTCTGCATGTTTTTTACATCGCAGGAAATCAATATGAGACGGAGTCCAAATGCAACGAAACTTTACGGAGATTTTTTTGGACCAGAAGGAACGTAATGGGCCCTGGCTCTGCCTGGGGGAGTCCCGAGGAGGGGACAACCCACCAGGGTGCGCCAGGAGGCCCAGGCGCGCCCTGGTGGGTTGTGCCCACCTCGGGTGCCCCGGGACCGCCTCTTTGCTCTATAAATACCCCAATACTCCCAAAACCCTAGGGGAGTCGACAAAATATTGATCCAGCCGCCGGAGAGTCCAAAACCACCAGATCCAATCTAGACACCCTCTCGGATGGGGTTCACCAGCTCCATTGGTGCCTGTCCGATGATGCGTGAGTAGTTCTTTGTAGACCTTCGGGTTCGTAGATAGTAGCTAGATGGCTTCCTCTCTCTCTCGCTGAATTCTCAATACAATGGTCTCTTGGAGATCTATATGATGTAACTCTTTTTGCGGTGTGTTTGTTGGGATCTGATGAACTTTGAGTTTATGATCAGTTATATCTTTTTATATCCATGAAAGTTATTTGAGTTTCTTTGATCTCTTATATGCATGATTGCTTATAGCCTCATATTTCTTCTCCGATATTTGGGTTTTGTTTGGCCAACTTGGTCTATTTATCTTGCAATGGGAAGAGGTGCTTTGTAGTGGGTTCGATCTTACAGTGCTTGATCCCAGTGATAGAAGGGGAACCGACATGTATGTATCGTTGGTACTAAGGATAAAACGATGGGTCTATCTCTACATAGATAGATCTTGTCTACATCATGTTATCGTTCTTACTGCATTACTCCGTTTTTCCATGAACTTAATACACTAGAAGCATGCTGGATAGCGGTCGATGTGTGGAGTAATAGTAGTTGATGCAGGGAGGAGTCGGTCTACTAATCTTGGATGTGATGCCTATATAATGATCATTGCCTGGATATCGTCATGATTATTTGAAGTTCTATCAATTGCCCAACAGTAATTTGTTTACCTACCGTTTGTTATTTTCTCGAGGGAAGCCACTAGTGAAACCTACGGCCCCCGTGTCTTCTTTCTCACATTATCTGCCTTTGCGATCTACTTTTCTCTTGCATTTATTTTCAGATCTATTAAACCAAAACTACAAAAATACCTTGCTGTATTTTATTTCTATTTATTATATTCGGCGTTCGATCTATCAATCTACTACAATTTATCTCACGTCCGTTTACCTATCTTGAGGCGTCGTACCCCTGAAGGGATTGACAACCCCTTTAACACGTCTGGTTGCGAGGATTTGTTATCTGTGTGCACGGGCTGTTTACGTTGTGTTGCTTTCTCCTACTGGTTCGATAACCTTGGTTTCATATCTGAGGGAAATACCTATCGCCGTTGTGCTGCATCATCCCTTCCTCTTTGGGGAAATACCGACATAGCTTCAAGCGACATCAAAAGGAATTTCTGGCGCCGTTGCCGGGGAGGATCTTCAACATATACCAGGTTCCTAATCACAAATCCCATCTCCTCGCAATTTACATTATTTGCCATTTGCCTCTCGTTTTCCTCTCCCCCACTTCACAAAAATTTGCCGTTTTATTCGCCTTCGTTCCGTTTGCCTTTTTCGTGTCAGATCTCTGGTTTGCTTGTGTTACCATGTGTCTCTTATTTGCTTGCATCTTTGCTTGCTAAAAATCTATTGATATGGATCCTCATCACTTGCTAATCTTTTTAAAAGATCCAATCATGATGAACCAATTGCTAGTGATTCGAGTGCACTAGATTATCTTTACAAAGTTTTGCTTGAGATTCGTGAATCCGAAAATTGTGATGAAGAAATTTATGAAGTTATTCATGATAGCTCCTTGAATGAAAAGCATGATTGCAATGATTTTACTATAAATTCTATTAATGTCAATTGTGCTAATAATATGCAAAAACCCAAGCTTGGGGATGCTAATTTTGCTATGTCCAGTACTTGTTGCAATGATCATGATTGGGGTGATTCTTCTTATGATCTTGAAAATTTATTTAAGCCTCATGATGAATATGTTTGCAATAATATTGAAAGTGGGTTTGGAAGAGTGTCAACTTTAGGTAAAAGTAAGCCCACATATTTGGAGAGTGTTCAATCTTATGAAATTTTTGACAAAAGTGGGCTTGGTGAGGTCATGACTTTATTTGATGATAATCCCACTGTTCGCACACGAACGCGTCAACGTGTACCTCCAACACCGAGGGTGACGCACCGCAGCTCACGTCGAAGGAGAGCTGCCGGAAGCGCGGTACGCAAGCAATCCGGCGAGTGCTTTTGAAGACCCGAAACCCCACGCACCCGGGAGGGACCCCGTCAGGGCGCACGGCGGCTATGGGCTGCCCTAGGTCAACCTGACCGCCCCTAGAGCCTCGTGGATTCACATCCCTCCATTGTTGAAGAACGACGAAGAACGAGAAGAAAGATACAAGGGTAGGGGATAGATGAACACGAAAAAGTAGTAGATGTTTTTGTTTGATTGTGTGTTGTTCAATCGGCCGTCACCCCTTAGGTATATAAGAGGCGGCTGGACTTCCCATGCAAAGAAAAGGCTTGGATTCACGTCCAAAACCCTAGTCAAATTCGGACTGGTTTTGTCCGAACTTTCCAAAATTGTTCGGTTTAAACTGGCTGCACCTTGTGGGTCCTTTTTGTGGTAGTAAACAACCTCGGATGAAAACGAGTCCAAAAGCAATCTTGACCGTTTCGATGTGGCGAACAACTTTCATGATGAACGTTTTTTTATCAGAGGTAATTTTGAGGGTCAAATCACTCGCGTAAAACAGGCTATTATTCGCGCCACCCATCAGACAGGGTGTCTGGTGGGGCGCGCCATTTTCTGCCTCCTGACAGAGTTGTATTCCGATGGCTCTAACTTTTGCATAGAAACTCGGATTGGAACGATATTTACGTAAAAATCAATCGTTTCGACGAGAGGAAGACAATATGTTTAGATCATTCTTCCATGTGAGGAAGTATTGAGGGCGTCATGAGCCGAATAGTGTTCTGAATACAAAATCTCAGTATTTCGAACACAACTTCGGCCTTCGAGATGAGATCGGATGGCGATGCGCCAAAATTAAAAAATGTTCATATCAACAATACAGAACTCTTTGATGTAGATCACTTCTCCATTGGAGGTCATTTTAAATAAGTTCTTGACCGTGCCAAAATCTGGTGTCAACACATGCCCCCTTGTTTTTGGCAAAACTTGCATGCCGAAAAATAATTTGCAATGTACTTGTTCTAAGGACGATGTCAACACTCCATCGGCCATTTATATTTGTCAGGCCGATAATTATGTATCGGCCATGTTTATGTTAAGGGCGATAGTTATTTATCGGCCATGTCTTTGCTTAGGACGATAGTCATATATGGGTCGTTGCTTGTTTGAACCTCTTGATGCAACTTGGGTGAAAACTTCTCAACTTATATAACAATCTGATGATAAGGTTCCATAGACATGTATCTCAATGCCATCCTCCGAACCATATTATTCACCCTTTCATTAGGATTTTGCAGATAATCAAGAATGAACTTCCTCCAATCCTTGCTTTGCCTGCATAAAAGATTCATTAGTGGCCGAGGTGGTGAGCTCCAATTCGGCCTTACCTATGTTGGCAAGAATAAGCATCGGTTATTGATAGATGTGCAATACACCATGATGGACATGGTAGTCGGATGCTTGCTATGCCAACTCTCTCCAACTGCCATGTCTAAATATATGAACAATTTTAATGCAACCCAAGGTAACTTTTTAGGCATACCCCAAGATAAACTATAACTGATTCGTCAAAACATTGATAACCCTTGGATATTTTTTGCACTACTCATAACGAATTACCGAAAGCCTCAATATGTATAGCACCTATAGCAAGTAAAAGAGTCAATCCGAATAACAATGCATATTCAGCCTTGATTAATCGTGCATAAAAATATTCTAAGAGGCATGAGGCTTCACAAATAGTACCATAAGGAGATATATAAACAACACCAACACTTTGGCCATTGCTATGAATTGAACCATCAAAACATAATCTCCATAGTACTAGAGAGACAAGGATAATATCAATATTATGGATGACATTAATCCGATGTTCAGTAATAAAATCAGCTATGATTTGGCCTCTTATAGATCTCAAAGATGCATAAGCCAAATCATATCCAAACAAAGTATAAGCCCACTAACCAATTTTGCAGCTATGAATTGGTCTATGCAGCATATATTCAATGACATCGGTCATGATGTCTCAACTCCATTCAATCATAATATAGGCATACATATAAATTTCCATGAGCACGTACTTTGTCTCGCTCTCCAATCAAACTAAGGACGATGTTAGAATACTACACCGTCCATGCACTGACATAATCTGAGGACGATAGATAAATATCGGCCATTACCATGTAAACTTCATTCAAAGCACATATAGCCGAAATAAATAAATGAAATGACAAATCAAGTATTTCGGCCCTTTGGATCAGCAACAAACTTGTAGCTAATCAAATGTATAGTGATTTGGCAATACCCTTTCATGATGTAAGAATTATATTGCATCCATGGATTAAAATAAGCCCATTGAGGGTTACCAATCATACCTAATGACGAATTCCATGGCATAGGCGTTAATGGTATAGTTGAAGAACATGGATAATGTGTAGACCGAAGATGTTGAAACCTTCGGCTTGGTCCTTCATAGTTTTCACTCTTTTCCTTCTTCACCTTTGCCGCACTTATTGTAATGGAAGCTTGCACATAATTATCATTTTTAGTACTTCCTTTGGGAACCCATGCCATGTTCCTTTCTTCAAGTTCTTGTGCACTAAGCTTTTGTAACTCCTTCTTTTGCCAATACGATAAGCCGAGTGAGCACCTTGACTGTGATTTTGTTTCAACCAATGGTAACTTTTTTTGGGCCTTGTGCACCCTCAACTTCTTTTCTTCAGATTTGGCACTTTGACTCTCAATAATTGGTTGCTTTGTCTCATTGTCTTTAGTAGCCAATGTCAACACTTTAATTGGCTCTTTTTCATTTGAGATCAAATATGAAGTTGCACTCTTACGACCATCTCTTTTAACATGGTAAACTTGCTTGACCACCTCTTTCTTGTTCCTTGAGCTCTGGACCGATTCCGTATGATTGAAACGGTCTTTAACATGTGATTGTTCAAATGTTGATCTTCTCGGAGCTGCATAATATTGGTGAGATGGTCTAAAATAAGATGGAGAATGTGCCCTTGTATCATACCTGTCCCATGATGGATATGGATCTATATGAGCATAGGGAGGCATCCATGACATTGGCATTGGCGGCCCAAAATAAGGATATAAATATGTTGCATTAAAATTCTTACTTTGCCAATACCAATCCTCATATTTGCGCCTTGGGGTGATCTTGCTTTCTTTGCATGATTTGGCCGATAAGCATTCTTCTCTTCACTCTTCTTTTGATATTTATCCGATAGTCCAGCGAAGGTGATTTTTGATCTCTTACACTTGCGCTTATTTCGGCCTTTGTTTTCTTTTGGTTTGCTTTCATCGATCATTGGATTTGCTTGCTGCCCCCCGGTCCTTGGCATCTTCATTGTAGCTTCGATGGAATTTTCACCCTCAAGATTATGTTCATTATGCTCTTCAACAACTTCTTTACTTGAAAGCTTGATCCCATCACCTGCAGCTTTTACCTTCTCTTTAAATGGATCGGCTTGAAGCAGCCGATGCAAAAACTTTATGCCATCGGGACCAATCGGAATAGACTGGTCATCTCTTGGCGTCTCAACAAATTCCAATCGTCCTTTATCAATGGCCGATTTAACTATTTGACGAAACACATTGCAATCCTCAAAATTATGTTTGAACGAATGATGCAACCTACAATACATTATTCCTTGAATTGATGACTTGACATGGTGATCAAGAATTCTTATGTAATTATTTTTCAGCAACAAATCAAATATTTGATCACACATGCTTGAATTGAAGGTAACCTTTTTATTTTCTAGCCGATCTTGCAGTAAGAACGGCTTTGGAGTTAAGCAAACGAATGGTTCAGATTTTGCATTATACCATTCGGCTATGTATTGTGTTTTCCACTGTATATCCGATGTCTTTGGGTAAGATATTATACTAGCATCGATTTTCTCAACAGAATTTAACCTTGGCTTTAAATGTCTAAAACGAAAATAATTAGAACATACATGTCTCAATTGACACCAAGCGTAAGCCAAGTAAGAAATAAGCAAAGCTACCCAATTTGATATGAACTTTAGATAAAGCAATGGGAAAAGCTTTGGCTGCAATAATAAGTCACTATCGGTCTCTTTGAATGGTACAATATATTGACCGATATGCTGAGTAGCAATTTTATTGCTAACAAGTAAATTACCCTTCATCATTGGTCCTTCAAAATTACTTATTAGGATTTTTCTAATAGATGCATCAACAATAAAGTTCTGACCAAATCTGAAAATAAGTAAATTACTTGCTAAACATACCTCTTCAAATATGTTGGGAGAGCATGATGGTGGTATGACTTGAACAATATCTTGCTCCGTCTTTGGATGGCTCCCCAACGCGTTATCATCATCTTTTTGTTTGATTTCATGCATCATTACTTTGAAGATCCTTGTCAGCCGAACTTTGTTCGTCTACTTGCTCTTGTCCATTAGGCTTGTCAATTTCTACGGCACGGAACTCATAGGGCAGGAAGTAGGTTCCATTAACTTCAGAAAAATCAAGCACCGCTGTTTTCCTATGCTTGCCATGCCCTTTCTCAGTGATGTTTGCCTCTTTGGATTTGATGGATTCGAAATATATACTAGTTGATTCGGCTTTTTCAACCGAAGCACTTTTAGTTTCCGAATCATCATTCTTTTCACCGGTTATATCAATTGGCAAGGCTTCTTTTCTTTGAGCCAATTCCCTATCAATTCTCTCTTGGCGAAATACTTGCACCCTATCGCGCAAAGCTTTACTCTCCTCTCAATTTCAGCCCTCTCTAGATTAGTTTGCCCCCCAATGCTTTTAGGATCTTTCGGCAATGAAGTGTTAGTGTTGCCGAAATTTGGCAATTGTGTAGGGGGTGTATAATATGTTGCGGTACTAGGTGGGGTGTATGCATTGCTGTATAACCATATGCTCTCTCACCAATACTATCAATTGATGAAGTTTCATCTTCCTGCAAAACTCTAGCCTTTATTGTAGCATAATCAGGAAACAACCCCTTTTCATATTGTTCAAGGCAAAGAGCACTAATTCTCTTCTTTTGTGCCAAGCTCTTTTTTAATGCAGCCACAACCGCTTCTGGAAGGGATTGCTCCGCAATACTTTCAGATTCTTTTGGCAATGATTCGTGAGTGTTGCCGAAATTTTTAAATTGCGTAGAGTATGCATTATATGCTACAGTATTTGATGACGGCACATGTGTTCCTGTAAAATTTTCACTTATTCGGCTATGACCATGAAGATGCGGGGCCGAATTATGAACATCTACAGTTGCATGCGGTGCTGAAAATTTACTAACATGAGGTGTAGCATATGATGGTTGAGAGTAACTGGCCGAATATCTAGTAGTAGCATGGCCAATTCTCCCATCCATCGGCAAGGTTGGATTCACATATTGCAAATTAGTTGCTGATGAATAAAAAGGTGAAACACTTTCTTGTATGCTATTGGAAATTTTAACATGAGGTGTTTCCAATTGATTAACCAAACCCATCATGTTGTTCATCGGCATATGGATTTGTGGGGTTGCCGATGCATGAGAGTTTGGATACACATGTTGTACGTTGCTAAAATCATAAGAATTTGAAGCATGAAGATTGTTTTGCAACGGCCCTTGCGCATATTAGATGCATTATTGATAAAACTAGGGCTAGCCGATACATTATGCTCATTACGTGATCCAGCAACAATATATGGATTATTTGCATCTACAAAGTGGAATTGGGTATTCATATTACCTTTGTAGATTGCAGCAACTTGATGATGATCTCTTCGTAGCAAGAACAGGCTGGAGACCGTTCAAAGCTTCGTCCCCAGCGGAGTCGCCAAAAAGTGTGTTCGCACACGAACACGTCACCGTGTACCTCCAACGCCGAAGGTGATGCACCGCAGCTCACGCCGAAGGAGACCCGCCGGAAGCGCGGTATGCAAGCAATCCGGCAGGTGCTTTTGAAGACCCGAAACCCCACGCACCCAGGAGGGAGCCCATCAGGGCGCACGGCGGCTATGGGCTGCCCTAGGTCGACCTGACCGCCCTTAGAGCCTCGTGGATTCGCAGCCCTCCATTGTTGAAGAACGACGAAGAACGAGAAGAAAGATACAAGGGTAGGGGATAGATGAACACGAAAAAGTAGTAGATGTGTTTGTTCGATTGTCTGTTGTTCAATCGGCCGTCACACCTTAGGTATATAAGAGGCGGCTGGACTACCCATGCAAGGAAAAGGCTTGGATTCACGTCCAAAACCCTAGTCAAATTCGGATTGGTTTTGTCTGAACTTTCCAAAACTGTTCGGTTTAAACTGGTTGCACATTGCGGATCCTTTTTGTGGTAGTAAACGACCTCGGATAAAAACGAGTATAAAAGCAGTCTTGACCTTTTCGACGAGGCGAACAAATTTCATGTTGAACGTTTTTTTATCAGAGGTCATCTCGAGGGTCAAATCGCTCATGTAAAACAGGTTATTATTCGCGCCACCCATCATACAAGGTGTCTGGTGGGGCGCGCCATTTTCTGCCTCCTGACGGAGCTACATTCCGATGGCTCTAACTTTTGCATACAAAATCAGATTGTAACGATTTTTATATAAAAATTGATCGTTTTGACAAGGCGAAGACAACCCGTGTAGATCATTTTCCATACGAGGCAGTCTTGGGGGCGTAATGAGCCGGATAGTGTTCTGAATACAAAATCTTAGTATTTCGAACACAACTTCGGCCTTCGAGATGATATCGGATGGTGATGGCCCAAACTTCAAACATGTTCATATCAACAATACGGAACTCTTTAATGTAGATCACTTCTCCATTTGAGGTCTACTTAAATAAGTTCTTGACCGTGCCAAAATCTGGTGTCAACACCCACTAGATTGGAAGAGTGTCAACTTCGCATGCATGTGGATCATGTAGAAAATATGTTATGTGATAGCTATATTGTCGAATTTGAATATGATACCACATATAATTATTATGAGAGAGGAGAATATTGTGGTAGAAATTTTCATGTTACTAAATTACCTCTCGTTATGTTGAGATTGCTATTGTTTCTTTCTTCTGCCTTGCTTATGCTAGTTTTTGCGCGCCTTGATAACTTGTTTGCTTATAAAATTCCTATGCATAGGAAGTATGTTATACTTAAATGTGTTTTTCATATATTTCATGATGCTCTCTTTGTGTTTCAATTCTTATCTTTCGTTTGAGCATCGTTGAAATCTTATGCCTAGCTAGGGGCATAAAATGATAGCGCTTGTTGGGAGGCAACCCAATGAAAAAAAGTTATTTTTGCTTTATGCTTTATGTTCTTGAGTGTTTGCACAACTATGCCATTGTTATGATTGTGTTTTTTGTGTTTTAATTAGTGTTTGTGCCAAGTAAAGCCTTTAGGATCTTCTTGGGTGATAGTTGCTTGATCTTGCTGAAAAACATAAACTTATGCACTCACAAAAATAATTTTAGTAAATCATGGAAAAGTGATTTATCCCTGATTCTTTTTGCAGAAGATTAATATACAAATTACCCTGGTCTTCCTAATTTTTCATAATTTTTGGAGTTACAGAAGTATTCAAAATAGTTAGATTGCTACAGACTGTTCTGTTTTGATAGATTCTGTTTTCTTTGTGGTGTGTGCTTATTTTGATGGCTCTATGGTTTTCTTCGATGCGTTTTTGCCATAGAAAAGTTGGAATACAGTAGATATAATACAAAAAAATATGAATTGGTTTGATAGAGTACTTATAGTAGTGGTTTGGTTTCTTATACTAACGGATCTCACGAAGGTTTTGTTGAGTTTTGTGTGATTGAAGTTTTCAAGTTTTAGGTTATCTTACGATGGATGAAGGAAGGACGGAAGAGCCTAAGCTTGGGGATGCCCCGGCATCCCAAGCTATTATCCAAAATTGAGCAACCAACTAAGCTTGGGGATGCCCTCGAGTGGCATCCCCGCTTTCTACCAACGACTATCGGTATTTTACGCGGGCACGAGCGAAGGTCTTCCATCTGCGACGAAGATACAGGACGTGAGGGGCGGGGAAGTTGATGTCGACCCGCATGCTGCCATTCCCGCAGCCCCTCATATGCAACCTCAGAGCTTGTGGTGGGTCGAGCTCCATCTCCCGAGTGAGCAGAGTAGGGAGACGAAGACGACGGCGCACTGGCGAGTGCAGCCTGATGACGAACTCACGGGGCTGGTCTCCGACGTGGCCCTCCATTGGGGGAGGGGCTGCTGGCAGAGGCGAGGCCGGTGCTCCGCCCCGTCCTCCTCTTCCCCGAGCGCCACGGCGACCTCGGCCTCACCCCCTCCCCCTTCCTCTCGCGGCCGGCTCCGCTGCCACGAGCTCCTGGGAAGGAGGGGCGCGCTGTCGAGCAGAGACCCTCGTTGCCGCCATCGAAGTGCCGGCGCGCCCTCTCGCCATAGCAGAAGAAAGGAAGGAGCCGAGGTGGAAGGAAATGAATGATGAAATATTGAGGGGTGCCATCTGTTGGGGAACGTAGCAGAAATTCAAAATTTTCTACGCATCACCAAGATCAATCTATGGAATAACTAGCAACAAGAGAGAGGGGAGTGCATCTTCATACCCTTGAAGATCGCGATGCAGAAGCGTTGCAAGAACGCGGTCGGTGGAGTCATACACGAAGCGATTCAGATCGCGGCCGAATCCGATCTAAGCACCGAACAACGGTGCCTCCGCGTTCAACACACATGCAGCCCGGTGACGTCTCCTGTGCCTTGATCCAGCAAGGAGAGAGGGAGAGGTTGGGAAGACTCCGTCCAGCAGCAGCACAACGGCATGGTGGTGATGGAGGAGCATGGCACTCCAGCAGGGCTTCGCCAAGCACTGCGAGAGACGAGGAGGGAGAGGGGTAGGGCTGCGCCAAGAGAGAGGGAGACTCATGTCTTCTGCAGCCCCAAGACCCCCACTATTTATAGGAGGAGGGGAGGAGGGTGCGCCCCCTCTAGGGTTCCCACCCCTAGGGGGCGGCAGCCCTAGATTGGATGGAGGGGGCGGCCAAGAGGGGGAGAGAGGGGGGCGCACCCTAGGTGGGCCTTAGGCCCATCTGAGCCTAGGGTTTTCCCCCTTCCCCTTTTCCATGCGCATTGGGCCTCTTGTGGGAGGCGCACCAGCCCACCTAGGGGCTGGTCCCTTCCCACACTTGGCCCACGCAGGCCTCCGGGGTTGGTGGCCCCTCCCGGTGGACCCCCGGAACCCTCCGGTGGTCCCGGTACATTACCGGTGACGCCCGAAACACTTCTGGTGGCCAAAACCTCACTTCCTATACATTATACTTTACCTCCGGACCATTCCGGAACTCCTCGTGACGTCCGGGATCTCATCCGGGACTCCGAACAACATTCGGTAACCACGTATATCTATTCCCTATAAC
Source organism: Aegilops tauschii subsp. strangulata (assembly GCF_002575655.3). NCBI lineage: Eukaryota > Viridiplantae > Streptophyta > Magnoliopsida > Poales > Poaceae > Aegilops > Aegilops tauschii. The sequence goes on from NC_053036.3 coordinate 155,193,507, forward strand.
CCTAGCGTCATCGAACCTTAAGTGTGTAGACCCTACGGGTTTGGGAATCAAGCAGACATGACCAAGACATCTCTCCGGCCAATAACCAACAGTGGGATCTGGATACCCATGTTGGCTCCCACATGTTCCACGATGATCTCATCGGATGAACCACGATGTCGGGGATTCAATCAATCCCGTATACAATTCCCTTTGTCAATCAGTATGTTACTTGCCCGAGATTCGATCGTCGGTATCCCAATACCTCGTTCAATCTCGTTACCGGCAAGTCTCTTTACTCGTTCCGTAACGCATGATCCCGTGGCTAACTCCTTAGTCACATTGAGCTCATTATGATCATGCATTACCGAGTGGGCCCAGAGATACCTCTCCGTCATACGGAGTGACAAATCCCAGTCTCGATTTGTGCCAACCCAACAGACACTTTCGGAGATACCCGTAGTGCACCTTTATAGCCACCCAGTTACGTTGTGACGTTTGGCACACCCAAAGCATTCCGACGGTATCCGGGAGTTACACAATCTCATGGTCTAAGGAAATGATACTTGACATTAGAAAAGCTCTAGCAGACGAACTACACGATCTTGTGCTATGCTTAGGATTGGGTCTTGTCCATCACATCATTCTCCTAATGATGTGATCCCGTTATCAATGACATCCAATGTCCATGGTCAGGAAACCATAACCATCTATTGATCAACGAGCTAGTCAACTAGAGGCTCATTAGGGACATGTTGTGGTCTATGTATTCACACATGTATTACCATTTCCGGAAAACAATTATAGCATGAACAATAGACAATTATCATGAACAAGGAAATACAATAATAACCATTTTATTATTGCCTCTAGGGCATATTTCCAACAGTCTCCCACTTGCACTAGAGTCAATAATCTAGTTCACATCACTATGTGATTGTAATGAATCCAACACCCATGGTGTTTTATCATATCACGCTTGTGAGAGAGGTTATTAGTCAACGGGTCTGAACCTTTCAGATCCGTGTGTGCTTTACAAATCTCTATGTCTTCTCCTAGACGCAGCTACCACACGCTATTTGGAGCTATTCCAAATAACTGCTCTACTATACGAATCCGGTTTACTACTCAGAGTCATCCGGATTGGTGTCAAAGTTTGCATCGACGTAACCCTTTACGACGAACTCTTTTACCACCTCCATAATCGAGAAAATTCCTTAGTCCACTAGTTACTAAGGATAAGTTCGACCGCTGTCATGTGATCCATTCCTGGATCACTCTTGTACCCCTTGACTAATTCATGGCAAGGCACACTTCAGGTGCGGTACACAGCATAGCATAGTGTAGAGTCTACGTCTAAAGCATAGGGGACGACCTTCGTCCTTGCTCTCTCTTCTGCCGTGGTCAGGTCTTTAGTCTTACTCAATACTCACACCTTGTAACACAGCCAAGAACTCCTTCTTTGCTGATCTATTTTGAACTCCTTCAAAATCTTGTCACGGTTTGTATTCATTTGAAAGTACTATTAAGCGTTTTTTGATCTATCCTTATAGATCTTGATGCTCAATGTTCAAGTAGCTAAATTCAGGTTTTTCCATTGAAAAACACTTTTCAAATAACCCTATATGCTTTCCAGAAATTCTACATCATTTCTGATCAACAATATGTCAACATATACGCATCAAAAATTCTATAGTGCTCCCACTCACTTCTTTGGAAATACAAGTTTCTCATAAACTTTGTACAAACCCAAAATCTTTGATCATCTCATCAAAGCATACATTCCAACTCCGAGATGCTTACTCCAGTCCTTAGAAGGATTGCTGGAGCTTTGCATACTTGTTAGCATCTTTCAGGATTGACAAAACCTTCTGGTTGTATCACATACAACCTTTCCTCAAGAAAATCGTCGAGGAAACAATGTTTTGACATCCTATCTGCAAGATTTCATAAATAATGCAGTAACTGCTAATATAATTCCAACAGAATCTTAGCATCGCTACGAGTGAGAAAGTCTCATTGCAGTCAACTCCTTGAACTTGTCGGAAAACATCTTAACGACAAGTCGAGCTTTCTTAATGGTGACACTTACCATCATTATCTGTCTTCCTTTTAAAATCCATCTGCACCCAACAGCCTTACGACCATCAAGTAGTTCTTCCAAAGTATATACTTTGTTTTTATACATGGATCCTCTCTTGGATTTTATGGCCTCGAGCCATTCGTCGGAATCCGGGCCCACCATCGCTTCTCCATAGCTCGTAGGTTCATTGTTGTCTAGCAACATGACTTCCAAGACAGGATTATGTACCACTCTGAAGTAGTACGCATCCTTGTCGACCTACGAGATTTGGTAGTGACTTGATCCGAAGTTTCATGATCACTATCATAAGCTTCCACTTCAATTGGTGTAGGTGCCACAGGAACAACTTCCTGTGCCCTGGTCCTCTAGTTGAAGTCATGGTTCAATGACCTCATCAAGTCTCCACCATCCTCCCACTCAATTCTTTCGAGAGAAACTTTTCCTCGAGAAAGGACCTGTTTTTAGAAACAATCACTTTTGCTTCCAGATCTAAAATAGGAGGTATATCCAACTGTTTTGGGTATTCTATGAAGATGCATTTATCCGCTTTGGGTTCGAGCTTATCAGCCTGAAACTTTTCACATAAGCGTCGCAGCCCCAAACTTTTAAGAAACGATAGCTTAGGTTTCTCTAAACCATAGTTCATACGGTGTCGTCTCAACGGAATTGCATGGTACCCTATTTAAAGTGAATGCGGTTGTCTCTAATGCCTAACCCATAAACGATAGTGGTAATTCGATAAGAGACATCATGGTATGCACCATATCCAATAGGGTGCAGTTATGATGTTCGGACACACCATCACACTATGGTGTTCCAGGCGGTATTAGTTGTGAAACAATTTCCACAATGTCTTAATTGTGTGCCAAACTCGTAACTCACATATTCATCTCTATGATCATATCATAGACATTTTATCCTCTTGTCACGACGATCTTCAACTTCACTCTGAAATTACTTGAACCTTTCAATAATTCAGACTTGTGTTTCATCAAGTAAATCTACTCAAATCATCTGTGAAGTAAGGACATAACGATATCCACTGCGTGACTCAGCACTCATTGGACTGCACACATCAAAATGTATTACTTCCAACAAGTTGCTCTCTTGTTCCATCTTACTGAAAACGAGGCCTTTCAGTCATCTTGCATGTCTCAAGTGATTCAAAATCAAGTGAGTCCAAATGATCCATCTGTATGGAGTTTCTTCATGCATGTATACCAATAGACATGGTTCGCATGTCTCAATCTTTTCAAAAATGAGTGAGTCCAAAAGATCCATCAACATGGAGCTTCTTCATGTGTTTTATCCCATTATGACTCAAAAAGCAGTGCCACAAGTATGTGGTACTATCATTACTATCTTATATCTTTTGGCATGAACATGTGTATCACTGCGATCAAGATTCAATAAACCATTCATTTTAGGTGCAAGACCATTGAAGGCATTATTCAAAAGAGTAACCATTATTCTCCTTAAATGAATAACCGTATTGCGATAAACATAATCCAATCATGTCTATGCTCAACGCAAAAACCAAATAACAATTATTTAGGTTTAACACCAATCTCGATGGTAGAGGGAGCATGCGATGCTTGATCACATCAACCTTGGAAACACTTCCAACACATATCGTCATCTCACCTTTAGCTAGTCTCCGTTTATTCCGTAGCCTTTTATTTCGAGTTACCAACACTTAGCAACCGAACCGGTATCTAATACCCTGGTGCTACTAGGAGTACTAGTAAAGTAGACATTAATATAATGTATATCCAATATACTTCTGTCGACCTTGCCTGCCTTCTCATCTACCAAGTATCTAGGGTAGTTCTGCTTCAGTGACCGTTCCCCTCATTACAGAAGCACTTAGTCTCGGGTTTGGGTTCAACCTTGGGTTTCTTCACTAGAGCAGCAACTGATTTGCCGTTTCATGAAGTATCCCTTCTTTCCCTTGCCCTTCTTGAAACTAGTGGTTTTACTAACCATGAATTGATGCTCCTACTTGATTTCTACTTTCGCGGTGTCAAACATCGCGAGTTGCTCAAGGATCATCATGTCTATCCCTGATATGTTATAGTTCATCACGAAGCTCTAATAGCTTGGTGGCAGTGACTATGGAGAACCATCACTATCTCATCTGGAAGATTAACTCCCACTCGATTCAAGCAATTATAGTACCCAGACAATCTAAGCACATGCTCAACGATTGAGCTTTTCTCCCTTAGTTTGCAGGCTTAAGAAACTTGTCAGAGGTCTCATACCTCTTGACGTGGGCACTAGTTTGAAATCCCAATTTCAGTCTTTGGAACATCTCATATGTTCTGCGACGTTTCAAAACGTCTTTGGCGCCTCAATTCTAAACCGTTAGCATTACGCACTGAACTATCACGTAGTCATCAAAACGTGTATGTCAGATGTTCGCAACATCCACAAACCACGCTCGAGGTTCAGCACACCGAGCGGTGCATTAAGGACATAAGCCTTCTGTGCAGTAATGAGGACAATCCTCAGTTTACGGACCCAGTCCGCAAAATTGCTACTATCAACTTTCAACTAAATTTTCTCTAGGAACATATCTTAGTAGAACTAAAGCGTAAGCTACGACATAATTTGCAAAGACCTTTTGACTATGTTCATGATAATTAAGTTCATCTGATTATTTAATGAACTCCCACTTAGATAGACATCCCTCTAGTCATCTAAGTGATACATGATCCGAGTCAACTAGGCCGTGTCCGATCATCACGTGAGACGGACTAGTCATCATCGGTGAACATCTCCATGTTGATCGTATCTACTATACGACTCATGTTCGACCTTTCGGTCTCTTGTGTTCCGAGGCCATGTCTGTACATGCTAGGCTCGTCAAGTCAACCTAAGTGTTTCGCATGTGTAAATCTGGCTTACACCCGTTGTATGCGAACGTTAGAATCTATCACACCCGATCATCACGTGGTGCTTCGAAACAACGAACCTTCACAACGGTGCACAGTTAGGGGGAACGCATCTCTTGAAATATTAGTGAGGGATCATCTTATTTATGCTACCATCGTTCTAAGCAAATAAGATGTAAACATGACAAACATCACATGCAAATCATAAAGTGACATGATATGGCCAATATCATCTTGCGCCTTTTGATCTCCATCTTCGAGGCGCGGCATGATCACCTTCGTCACCGGCATGACACCATGATCTCCATCATCATGATCTCCATCATCGTGTCTTCATGAAGTTGTCTCGCCAACTATTACTTCTACTACTATGGCTAACGGTTAGCGATGAAGTAAAGTAATTACATGGCGTTTTTCATTGACACACAGGTCATACAATAAATTAAGACAAACTCCTATGGCTCCTGCCGGTTGTCATACTCATCGACATGCAAGTCGTGATTCCTATTACAAGAACATGATCAATCTCATACATCACATATATATAATTCATCACATCCTTTTGGCCATATCACATCACATAGCATACCCTGCAAAAACAAGTTAGACGTCCTCTAATTGTTGTTGCATGTTTTACGTGGCTGCTATGGGTTTCTAGCAAGAACGTTTCTTACCAACGCAAAAGCCACAACGGTGATATGCCAATTGCTATTTAACCTTCATAAGGACCCTCTTCATCGAATCCGATCCGACTAAAGTGGGAGAGACAGACACCCGCTAGCCACCTTATGCATCAAGTGCATGTCAGTCGGTGGAACCTGTCTCACGTAAGTGTACGTGTAAGGTCGGTCCGGGCCGCTTCATCCCACAATGCCGCCGAATCAAGATAAGACTAGTAACGTTAAGCAAATTGAACAAATCATCGCCCACAACTACTTTGTGTTCTACTCGTGCATAGAATCTACGCATAGACCTAGCTCATGATGCCACTGTTGGGGAACGTAGCAGAAAATCAAAATTTTCTATGCATCACCAAGATCAATCTATGGAATAACTAGCAACGAGAGAGAGGGGAGTGCATCTTCATACCCTTGAAGATCGCGATGCGGAAGCGTTGCAAGAACGCGGTCGGTGGAGTCGTACACGAAGCGATTCAGATCGCGGCCAAATCCAATCTAAGCACCGAACAACGGTGCCTCCGCGTTCAACACACATGCAGCCCGGTGACGTCTCCCGTGCCTTGATCCAGCAAGGAGAGAGGGAGAGGTTGGGGAAGACTCCGTCCAGCAGCAGCACAACGGCATGGTGGTGATGGAGGAGCGTGGCACTCCAGCAGGGCTTCGCCAAGCACTGCGAGAGACGAGGAGGGAGAGGGGTAGGGCTGCGCCAAGAGAGAGGGAGACTCATGTCTTCTGCAGCCCCAAGACCCCCACTATTTATAGGAGGAGGGGAGGAGGGTGCGCCCCCTCTAGGGTTCCCACCCCTAGGGGGCAGCAGCCCTAGATTGGATGGAGGGGGTGGCCAAGAGGGGGAGAGAGGGGGGGCACCCTAGGTGGGCCTTAGGCCCATCTGAGCCTAGGGTTTTCCCCCTTCCCCTTTTCCATGCGCCTTGGGCCTCTTGTGGGAGGCGCACCAGCCCACCTAGGGGCTGGTCCCTTCCCACACTTGGCCCACGCAGGCCTCCGGGGTTGGTGGCCCCTCTCGGTGGACCCCCGGAACCCTCCGGTGGTCCCGGTACATTACCGGTGACGCACGAAACTCTTCCAGTGGCCAAAACCTCACTTCCTATATATTATTCTTTACCTCCGGACCATTCCGGAACTCCTCGTGACGTCCGGGATCTCATCCGGGACTCCAAACAACATTCGGTAACCACGTATATCTATTCCCTATAACCCTAGCGTCATCGAACCTTAAGTGTGTAGACCCTACGGGTTCGGGAATCATGCAGACATGACCGAGACATCTCTCCGGCCAATAACCAACAGCGGGATCTGGATACCCATGTTGGCTCCCACATGTTCCACGATGATCTCATCGGATGAACCACGATGTCGGGGATTCAATCAATCTCGTATACAATTCCCTTTGTCAATCGGTATGTTACTTGCCCGAGATTCGATCGTCGGTATCCCAATACCTCGTTCAATCTCGTAACCGCCAACTCTCTTTACTCGTTCCGTAACGCATGATCCCGTGGCTAACTCCTTAGTCACATTTGTAACACCCAGGATGTAACTTTCCATATTTGTAACTCCAACTCTTGCCATTTTCGGCTATGTGTTATGATATTCCCTTCGTGGTCGGGTTTTGTCTTTCGTTTTTCATTTTGTTCATGTCATGCATCTCATATCATGTCATCATGTGCATTGCATTTGCATACGTGTTCGTCTCATGCATCCGAGCATTTTCCCCGTTGTCCGTTTTGCAATCCGGCACTCCCACCTCCTCCGGCGCACCCCTCTTGTTTCGTTTCGTGAGTGGGTGTTAAACGTTCTCGGAATGGACCGAGGCTTGCCAAGTGGCCTTGGTATACCACCGGTAGACCACCTGTCAAGTTTCGTGCCATTTGGAGGTCGTTTGATACTCCAACGGTTAACCGGGTAACCGCAAAGTCCTTTTGTGTGTTGCAGCAAAAAACCCCTCCAAACAGCCCAAAACCCCTCTAAGTCACCTCCATGCTCTCGGTTGTTTGATCACGATCGTGTGGGCGAAAACCGTGCTCCATTTGGAGTCTCCTAGCTCCCTCTACCTATAAATATGCGAGACTCCCCGAAACTTCCGGATCCCCGAAACCCTAGCCTCTCCCTCCGCGCGCCGGACGTGTCCGCCCGGCGCCGGACGAAACGCGCCGCCGCCCCCGTCCAACGGCAGCCTACCACGTGGCGCCGTACGCCGCGCGCGCCCGCGGCCCGGCGAGGCCCGCGTCAGGCCCCCCCGAGCCCGAGGCTCCCCCGCCGCCGCGCGCCTCCTTCTTCCTCCTCTGCCGAAGCCCGGCGCCGCCGCCGCCCTCCGCCGCCCGAGCCGGCGAGCTCCGCCGGCCCCGCCACTGGCCGCCGCCGCCGCGCCCATCGACCCCGCCGCCGTCGTCCTCCGCCGCGCCTCCTTCCTCCACGCCCGTGCGCCTCCCCGAGCTCCCCCCACGCCGGCCCCGAGCGCCGCCCTCTCCTTCCTCCATCTCCGGCAATGAGCAGCAGCTCCGGCGAGGCGAGCTCCAGCCGGTCCCGAGCCAGATCTGGATCGGGGCCTAGGGTTGACTTCTCTTTCCCCCGATTTTCTCCAAGTCTGTGATATTCCATATTCTGTTGCATACTTCATCATGGCATAACTCTCTGCATACTGCTCCGTTTCGTGCGTGTAATTTATCTAAATGTTCGTCTCGAGATGCTCTTCATTTTGTTCCATTGCACCATGTTCATTTGAGTCCATCTTGATGCCCAAATATCTAGTGCAAGAGTGCTAGTTGCTGTTAACTGCTCTTACTTATCAGAACTTGAGGATTTGTTATTTTTGTTTCATTTAATCTGTGCATCTTATGAGTATGAGCTCTACATGTGTTTTGATATATGCCATGCCATCTTTACAGAGGTGTATGCCATGTATTTTTGTGATCTCTGTAGTGACTAGCACAAGCATGCAAACTAGGCTTCGTCATGTTTCTGTTTTCAGAGACTTAGTGATTTCTCTGTCTGTGACTGCTGTTATTTTGTTGCTATGTATCCATGTGGCTACAGAGAGATCCATGCTTATTTTGTAGCTGTTCAGTAAGGATGTTTTGTTAGATATTGTTGTATTTGATCCATCCATGCCCTTGTTTGCAATTATGGAGTGACATAGCATGACTCAATCTTGCTCTACTTTTGCTATAAAATATTTCTGGCAGATTGTTAACATGATATTCAATTTTGCCAAGCTTATTGTAGTTGTTTCATACATGCTATGTACTTGCTCTTGCCATGTTTACCTTCATAAACATGCCATCTTGCTGTAGGTATGCTTGTTGTGTCATTCGTTGCTTTGTGATGAGTGCATCAAGCTCACAAAGATGCCTTCTTAATGTCTGTTTCTGTCATGCTCTGTTTTCTGCTAAGTCTGAAACCTGATAACAAAACTTGCTATGTTTACATGGTTTCCATCATATCTTCTGGTTCTGTTTGGCTTATGGTCAGTAAGAAACTTTTGTCATATGCATTTAGTAGATTCATGCCATGCCTTGTTTTGCTATGTTAAGTTCCTGTAGCATGTTGATTGCATGCTCTGAACATTGCTACCTGATGCTGTTTCAGCCATGTCCAGTAATTTCACCAAGTCTGTGAACCTGATATCTTTTGCACTTTTGCCATGCTTGTTTGAGCTTGTTATGTTGTGATCTAGCCGTAGCTCACTGTTCATATTTTGTCAAGCATCACCTGTGTATTACTCCCATATGCTTTGTTGCTATGTTGGAGTGCTCTAGCATAGTTTCTTGATGTATTCTAAGTGCTATCATGCTGTTAATCGCAGATTCGTGTCATTCTTGTTTTGCTTGCCATTTGCAAACCGTGCATCCGTTTCCGGTGATCTTTATATCGATTTCGACCGAAATCATCTCATCTTTCCAGTGGCATGCTTGGTTTGCCAAGTTACTGCCTTGTTCATCATTTTTCTTCCAGAGCACGCATATGCATCGCATATCATATCTTGCATATCATTCATGTATTGCATCATGTTTGCTTGTGCATTTTCCGTGGTTGATTGTGGTTCCGTTGCTTGTGTTCTTGTTTTGAGTAGAGCCGGGAGACAAGTTCGTGAACGAGGAACCTGTTGAGTACGCTTACGAGGATCAAGATTTCGACAACTCTGAGAACCTTGCAGGCAAGATGACCATACCCTCGAAATCACTTCTATCTTTGCTTTGCTAGTTATTCGTTCTATTGCCATGCTGCTCTACCTACCACTTGCTATATCATGCCTCCCATATTGCCATGACAGCCTCTAACCATCCTTTCCTAGCAAACCGTTGTTTGGCTAAGTTACCGCTTTTGCTCAGCCCTTCTTATAGCGTTGCTAGTTGCAGGTGAAGTCGAAGTTGGTTCCATGTTGGAACATGGATATTTTGGAATATCACAATATCTCTTATTTTATTAATGCATATATATATTTGGTAAAGGGTGGAAGGCTCGGCCTTATGCCTGGTGTTTTGTTCCACTCTTGCCGACCTAGTTTCCGTCATACCGGTATTATGTTCCTTGAGTTTGCGTTCCTTACGCGGTTGGGTGATTTATGGGAACCCCTTGACAGTTCGCCTTGAATAAAACTCCTCCAGCAAGGCCCAACCTTGGTCTTACCATTTGCCACCTAAGCCTTTTTCCCTCGGGTTTTCGCGAGCCCGAGGGTCATCTTTATTTAAACCCCCGGGCCAGTGTTCCTCTGAGTGCTGGTCCAAACTAGAGCCACTTGCAGCGCCACCTTGGGGAAACTCGAGGATTGGTTTTAGTTGTACGTAGTGTTCATCTGGTGTGCCCTGAGAACGAGATATGTGCAGCTCCTATCGGGATTTGTCGGCACATTCAGGCGGCTTTGCTGGTCTTGTTTTACCATTGTCGAAATGTCTTGTAAACCGGGATTCCGAGACTGATCGGGTCTTTCCGGGAGAAGGTTTATCCTTCGTTGACCGTGAGAGCTTATGATGGGCTAAGTTGGGACACCCCTGGAGGGTATTATCTTTCGAAAGCCGTGCCCGCGGTTATGAGGCAGATGGGAATTTGTTAATATCCGGTTGTAGAGAACTTGTCACGTGACTTAATTAAAATACATCAACCGTGTGTGTAGCCGTGATGGTCTCTTCTCGGCGGAGTCCGGGAAGTGAACACGGTTTGAGTTATGCATGAACGTAAGTAGTTTTAGGATCACTTCTTGATCATTTCTAGCTTCGCGACCGTTGCGTTGCTTCTCTTCTCGCTCTCATTTGCGTATGTTAGCCACCATATATGCTGAGTGCTTGCTGCAGCTCCACCTTATTACACCATCCTTTCCTATAAGCTTAAATAGTCTTGATCTCGCGGGTGTGAGATTGCTGAGTCCTCGTGACTCACAGATTCTACCAAAACAGTTGCAGGTGCCGATGATGCCAGTGCAGATGATGCAACCGAGCTCAAGTGGGAGTTCGATGAGGAACGTGGTCGTTACTATGTTTCTTTTCCTGATGATCAGTAGTGGAGCCCAGTTGGGACGATCGGGGATCTAGCATTTGGGGTTATCTTATTTTCATTTGGATCTTGACCGTAGTCGGTCTATGTGTGGATTTTGGATATTGTATGTATATTATATTTATGTATCGTGTGAAGTGGCGATTGTAAGCCAACTCTCGTTATCCCATTCTTGTTCATTACATGGGATTGTGTGAAGATGACCCTTCTTGCGACAATACCACAATGCGGTTATGCCTCTAAGTCGTGCCTCGACACGTGGGAGATATAGCCGCATCGTGGGCGTTACAACATTGAGCTCATTATGATGATGCATTACCGAGTGGGCCCAGAGATACCTCTCCGTCATACGGAGTGACAAATCCCAGTCTCGATTTGTGCCAGCCCAACAGACACTTTCGGAGATACCCATAGTGCACCTTTATAGCCACCCAGTTACGTTGTGAAGTTTGGCACACCCAAAGCATTCCTACGTATCCGGGAGTTACACAATCTCATGGTTTAAGGAAATGATACTTGACATTAGAAAAGCTCTAGCAGATGAACTACACGATCTTGTGCTATGCTTAGGATTGGTTCTTGTCCATCACATCATTCTCCTAATGATGTGATCCCGTTATCAATGACATCCAATGTCCATGGTCAGGAAACCATAACCATCTATTGATCAACGAGCTAGTCAACTAGAGGCTCACTAGGGACATGTTGTGGTCTATGTATTCACACATGTATTACCATTTCCGGAAAACAATTATAGCATGAACAATAGACAATTATCATGAACAAGGAAATACAATAATAACCATTTTATTATTGCCTCTAGGGCATATTTCCAACACCATCCCCCTCCCCTTCTTATAAAGGGGCAGGGCCGGGGCTCGGCCGTCCCACTTAACCAATCCGGCCACCAGGGGCGCAGGGAATCGAGACCGACCCGCTGCTCCAATCAGCGACGACCCGGTTCCCCGCCTCATCATTTAAGGCCCGTGCCCCCCGCGTCCACCGCCTACCATCTTTGAGGCATGGAGGACACGTGGCGAGCCAGCCGAAATCGAGGAGACGAGTGAGGCGACCGTTTTCCACCCCGTGATCGTGAGTCATGGGCGCCTTGAAGGCTATGACTCGAGTCCACTTAGTAAATGAATCGCGCCCCTACATTTTCCTCTTTTTATGGGGAAGGCGCGAGCCGCCTCTTTACCATTTACTACGATGTGACGCATGAGGGCAGCAACCGCCGCACGCATGACCCCCACGTCACGTACGACCCCCACGCCGCGCATTCAATGCGGGTCATGGGGAAGCGCAACAAGCGGGGGAGTTACTGCGGTAAAAACTCCGCCGCACGCGCGCCCGCGCACCGTTCTGGGCCTGGCCCAATAACGCCCCGCGCTTATATGTGGCCCAGGCCCAGGGGCTCCTGTCGGTGTACAAAAGTAGGGGTCCCTTTTTGCACCCCTTTACTTTTGCACGGGCAGTCGCAACCCCACGCCCCTGGCCACGCTTGGCGGGGCAGAGGAAGCAAAGGCACAAGACGACTAGACCGACGCCAAGCCGTAAACACAAAGAGCAGGAGGGCGAGGTGGACTCCCTCGGCAAGGCCCTTGCCGGGGTGGCCTCCACAACCCCGACAAGAGCCTTGCCGGGGCAACTTGCCCAGCGCCGGCAGGGCTACCACCCTTGAGCTTGAGAGTTCCAACGCCCTCAACCACATTGGAACCAAAGCTCGGGAGGCGCCTCCATGGTGGCATGCAGATCTTTGTGAAGACCAGAAGCATACAAGACTAGATGAATAACCAGAAGACGAAGATCCTCGGCAAGGATACCCACGAGACCCCCGACAAGCCCCTTGCCGGGGACGACCACGATGCCCCGGCAAGACCCTTGTCGGGTCCCGGGCAAGACTCTTGCCAAAGACATCCGCGGGGCCGCAGCCAGGCCCACATCTGCCAAGACTCCGCCGCCGGTCCCATGCCGCTGCCAGCCCACCAACTAGGCGAGCACCTGCGTGGCAACGTGCGGCCTCTAGGACAACTCAGCAAGCACCTGCGTGGTCGCATGCAGATCTTCGTGAAGACTCTACCACCGCACCAACTCAGCAGCCAGCTAGCCGGCGTGGAACTACCCGCCTCGTCAGTTCGGACGCGCGTCGAAGCCAGGCGAGGCGGCGACAGCTGGGACGAGCTTCCTGGCCGTCCCCGATAAAGCAAGAAGGGCACATCGGCATCGCATTAAATGCGTTTGTCCTACGGTGCCAGAGGATAGACTCGACCACTGTATAGCTTTCCACCTCCTGTGTGCCATTGTGGCAGCCCCTTTGTCTATAAAAGGAGGCCCGCAACGTATTGGGAGAGGATTCGGACTTTTTGGACCCTGCACGCCCTGTAGCTAGTCCAAGAACACCAGATAAACAGAAACCAGCAGGAGTAGGGTATTACGCATCACTTGCGGCCCGAACCTGGATAATCCCCCCGCGTTGATCTCTCAATCCCGCTTTTTCCACAGCCCCGCGCCCGCCAACCGTAGCAAAAGGGATTCCTCGTGATCCCGTAGGTGTCGTTTCCCCCGACAAAGTGACAAGACCCTAAGCTTGGGGATGCCCAAGGCACCCCAAGGTAATATTCAAGGAAGACCCAAGCAACTAAGCTTGGGGATGCCCCCCTGTTTCGCTTCAACATTATCGGTAACCTTACTTGGAGCTTTATTTTTATTCGTCACAAGATATGTGTTTTGCTTAGAGCGTCATTTTATTTTGTGTAGATTTGCTTGCTGTTATTTATAATAATGTTTGTATCTTTTATTTCAATAAAAATGTCAAGTATAGCCTATACCATGCTTATTTTGCAAGTCTATAGGTTGTTGTTTTGAAAACAGAAAGTTTTCTATTATTGTCTGAATTCTTATGGAAAGTCAGAATGAGATAAAATCTTGAGAATTTTTACACAGAATGATATAACAAATTTTATACAGTGTGGTAATTTTTCAGAATTTTTGGAGTTATAGAAGTATGGATCTTCTTCCATCCTTTACAGATTGTCCTGTTCTAATAGATTGCTATTATGTTTGCATTGTTTGCATATGTTTGCTTGTTTAATGATTCTATTTAAGGATAGTAGTATTAAATATGCAGAGGCATTTAGTATGCAATGTTAAATTATAATTTTAGTGATTTTCCACAGTAGAGAATGATAAGATTATTGTATTGATTTATACTAACTTATCTCACGAGTTCTTGTTGAGTTTTGTGTGGATGAAGTTTTTAAGAATTAGGGAAACCGTGAAGTAAGAAGAATTAAGGAGACACAAGAGCTCAAGCTTGGGAATGACCAAGGCACTCCTAGTTAATATTTCAAGAAGTTTCAAGCATCTAAGCTTGGGGATGCCCCGGTTGGCATCCCACCTTTCCTCTTCAACAATGATCGGTCAGTTTTGGTTGAGCCTAAGTTTTTGCTTCTTCACACGATATGTGTTATCCTTGGAATGTCATTTTATTTTGTTTTGCTTACTATTTGAATAAAATTCTTAAGATCTAAATTTTTTAATGAGAGAGAGTCTTCACATAGCTACTTAATTATTTGACTACTCACTAATCTTCCCTTATATCTTTTTGGAGTAGTTTGTCATTTACTCTCGTGCTTCACTTATATCCTATGAGTAAATGGTTGAGTGAATTGAATATCATAAATCTGAAATTATATATGTTTCTTATGCTTATTCCATGAGGAGTAATGACTTCACATATAAGAAGTATAGGTGGTAAAAAAATTGGAAGTTAGCAAACACAGCATTGATCACTTGAACAATTCATGAAAAAATATTGAAGGAAGAGAAATTTCACATATAAGTATACTATCTTGGACATCTTATATGATTGTGAGCCCCATTAATTATTTTCAAACTTGAGAAAATTAGATGAAGTTGGACAAGGAAGACAACGTAATGAGTTATGTTTGGGTATATTTGTATAGAAGTTATATTGTTATGGATCCTCCAACATGTGGTGCTTCCTTAGGATCTTTTGCTAGCCAAAAATTCGTACTAAGTAGAGATACTACTTGTGCATCCAAAAACCATTAAACTTAGTTTCTTGCCATAAGTGTCCACCATATCTACCTATGGATTGAATAAAATCCTTCAAGTAAGTTGTCATCGGTGCAAAAAGCAATAAAAATTGCTCCTAAATATGTATGATCTTTTATTATAAGGGAAAATAAGCGTTGTACGAACTTGTGATGGTAAAGAAATAAAAGCTACATACTGCATAATAAAGGTTGCTATCACAAAGGGCAATATAATGTGATGTTCCTTTCATTAAGGGCTTACACATCCAATAATAAAAGGCGCAGGACAACCTCTGCTTCCCTCTGCAAAGGGCCTATCTTTTACTTTTATGTACTTACTTTTATGCAAGAGTCAATAGTATTCCTTCTCATTTCAACCTCAATTATTCTCTAGTTGGCAAGTATCATGTGGTGGGGAAAGATCCAAGCATATATGGCCATTCAAATTTATTTGATCATGAATTGTTGACAATTACCTATATGATAAATGAGTTGGGAAGCGAAATATTAAGCCCCTATCTTTCTCTGTGTTTGATGGATGCTATTTGTTCTAAAAATATGCTTTGAGTGTTAGCAATCATGGAAGACTATATGATAGTTGAGTATGTGGAATTTGCTAAATCAAAGCTCTTACATAGGCCCTTCCTGAAAATAAGATGAATTGCAAAGAACATAGTTTGTTAGTTTTCAAGAAAGTTTAAGGTCTATACTTTAACATGTGAATAGCTCGTTACTTGATCATGAGAAGTTTTATGAGATGAGCTACTATTTATAATACATGATGATGCTAGAAAAAGTGATTGGAATTATCATTGATCAAACTTGTGCACTTGCTAGCATTCACACTTCATAAATCGTTTCTTTTATCATTTACCTACTCGAGGACGAGCAGGAATTAAGCTTGGGGATGCTGATATGTCTCCAACGTATCTATAATTTATGAAGTATCCATGCCATGTTTACAAAAAAATTATATGCTTTTGGTACGATTTGATTAGAACTAACCCGGACTGACATTGTTTTCAGCAGAACTACTGTGGTGTCGTTTTTTGTGCAGAAATAGAAGTTCAAGGAATGGGCTGAAAATTTACGGTGATTTTTTGTGGACCAAAAGAGACCCCCGAAGCTTCGAGGAAGAAATAGAAGCCTCACGAGGAAGCCACAAGCTATAAATAACCAAACCCCCAAAAGAGACCCCCCCAGGGCGCTTGGAGCGAGCTTGTCGTTGCCTCGTGGACCCCCTTGATGTGAGACCGGTGCCAAAAATTCCGATAAATACCCAAACCCCCAGAAAGAACCCTAGGTGAGAAGTTCCACCGCCGCAAACCTCTGGCCATGAAAATTCAACCGGGACCCCGTTCCGGCACCCTGCCGGAGTGGGAAATCATCTCCGGAGGCCATCTTCATCATCCCGGCGGCCACCATGATGAGGAGGGGGTAGTTCACCCTCGGGGCTGAGGGTATGTACCAGTAGCTATGTGTTTGATCTCTCTCTCTCTCTTGTGTTCTTGATTTGGCATGATCTTGATGTACCGTGATCTTTGTTAATATATTTGGATCATATGGTGTTCTTCCCTCTCTACCTTCTTGGGATGTTCTATTGATTTACTTGTTGTATGTTTCGGTTATCAACTTGCGGATTCCCGTGGCAACATTGGGGTAGTCCATGCATAGGGGTTGATACATGTTTTCATATTCCTTTCTCCGATAGAAATCTTGGGGTGCTCTTTGAAGTTCTTTGTGTTGGATTGAATATTATGAATCTGAAAGTGTGATGCACATCATATAATTAACCCATGGATACTTGTGGTGACATTGGAGTATCTAGGTGACATTAGGGTTGACTGATGTGTGTCATATGGTGTTATTTTAGTACAAACTCTAGGGTTGTTTGTGACACTTATAGGAATAGCTCAAAAGATTGATCAAAAAGAATAACTTCGAGGTGGTTCATACCCTATAAACAATTTCATCTTATGTTCTCCGCGATAGGAACTTTGGAGTGATTCTTTGTTGCACATTGAGGGATTGTTATCATTGTTGAGAAATTTTGCACTAGTGAAAGTATGAACCCTAGGCCTTGTTTTCAAGCATTGCAATACCGTTTTTGCTACTAGTTACCTTGTTGTTTTTATTTATTCAGAATAGAAAAATATATTTCTACCATCCATACTACACTTTTATCACCGTCTCTTCGCCGAACTAGTGCACCTATACAATTTGCCATTGTATTGGGTGTGTTGGGTACACAAGAGACTCTTTGTTATTTGTGCACCTACAGCATCATCACTAGCATCACAGATAATTTCAAAGGGTAAATTCCAATCAGGTGGCTGAACAATAGGTGCAGAAATCAAGGCTTTCTTAAGTATTTTGAATGCTTCTACGCAATCATCATCAAAGACAAAAGGAACATCTTTTTGTAAGAGATTAGTCAGAGGCCTAGAAATTTTAGAGAAGTCTTTAATGAACCTCCTATAAAAACCGGCATGACCAAGGAAACTTCTTATACCTTTAATGTCCTTGGGACACGGCATCTTTTCAATAGCATCAACTTTAGCTTTATCAACTTCAATACCTCTTTCAGAAATCTTATGCCCCAAGACAGTACCTTCATTAACCATAAAGTGGCACTTCTCCCAATTCAAGACAAGATTAGTTTCTTCACACCTCTGCAAAACTCGATCAGGGTTGCTTAAGCAATCATCAAAAGAAGTTCCATACACGGAGAAATCATCCATGAAAACCTCAACAATCTTTTCACAAAAGTCAGAGAATATAGCCATCATACATCTTTGAAAGGTAGCAGGTGCATTACATAAACCAAAAGGCATACCTCTATAAGCAAAGGTACCGAAAGGGCAAGTAAAGCTGGTCTTATCCTGATCCTCTTTTGACACGGGTATTTGAGAGAAACCAGAATAACCATCTAGAAAGCAAAATTTTGTATGCTTAGATAATATTTCTAGCATTTGATCAATAAAAGGTAAAGGGTAATGATCCTTTCTAGTAGCTTTATTTAATTTGTGAAAATCAATTACCATTCTATAACCTGTGACAATTCTTTGTGGGATCAATTCATCCTTATCATTAGGAACAACAGTAATACCTCCCTTCTTAGGGACATAATGGACAGGACTTACCCACTGACTATCAGCAACAGGATAAATTATACCTGCCTCCAGAAGCTTTAGTATTTCTTTTCTTACCACTTCTTTCATCTTAGGATTTAACCATCGTTGGTGATCAACAACCGGTTTAGCGTCTTTCTCCAATTTTATTTTGTGCTGGCATAGAGTGGGACTAATGCCCTTAAGATCATCAAGAGTATATCCAATAGCAGGACGGTGCTTCTTCAAAGTTTTCAATAATTTCTCTTCTTCCTGCTCTGAAAGGTTAGCACTAATAATAACAGGATATATCTTCTTCTCATCAAGATAAGCATATTTAAGAGTATCGGGTAATGGTTTAAGCTCACACACGGGATCACCCTTAGGTGGAGGAGGATCCCCTAAAATTTCAACAGGCAAGTTGTGTTTCAAAATAGGTCCCAGTTTAAAGAATACTTCATCTATTTCCCTTCTTTCATTCATGGGACAATTGCATTTTTACCCCTAGTTGGTTCCTACCCACGGGTTTTGCCCTTACTTTTCAAGCTTGCTCAGTTTTGCCCTTACTTTTTCCGTCGAGGTCCCTTGAATGCCCTTTGACCGTTTGACCAAAACTTTGAAAATTCATAACTAATTCATATGAACTCAGAAAAATGCAAATAAGATATCAAAATGTTCAGATAAACATTACCTTTATGTGCATATCATTTGCATTCAGGACAAAAGCACCCTTTAAACTACCTGAGGTAATTAATTTTATTAACATTATTAAAAATAAAAAGGTATAAAAACTAATATTTTTTTCATGAATAAAAATTACATGCAAATGTAGGTGATGTTTTCTGAACATCCTGATATCTTATTTGCATTTTTATGAGTTCATATCAACTTGTTATGAAGTTTCCAAATAATGGTCAAAGTCGTTAGAACATTCTTAATAAGATGATACGAACTCAGAAAAATGCAAATAATATATCTGGATGTTCAAAAAACATCACATACATTTGCATGTAATTTTTATTCATGAAAAAAATATTGTTTATACCTTTTTATTTTTAATAATGTTAATAACATTAATTACCTCAGGTAGTTTAAAGGGTGCTTTTGTCCTGAATGCAAATATATGCACATAAAGGTAATGTTTATCTGAACATTTTGATATCTTATTTTCATTTTTCTGAGTTCATATGAATTAGTTATGAATTTTCAAAGTTTTGGTCAAACGGTCAAACGGCATTCGAGGGACCACGACGGAAAAAGTAAGGGCAAAACCGAGCAAGCTCGAAAAGTAAGGGCAAAACCCGTGGGTAGGAACCAACTAGGGGTAAAAATGCAATTGTCCCTTCATTCATGAACATATCATTTTCATGGTCTAGCAAATAGTGTTCTAAAGGATCATTAGGAGGCACGACAATAGAAGCAAGACCAATAATTTCATCTTTACTAGGCAATTCCTTATCATGGGGTTGTCTACGAAATTTAGCAAAATTAAAATCATGAGACATATCCCCTAAACCAACAGTAATAATATCCTTTGCGCAATCTATCCTAGCATTAACAGTATTCAAGAAGGGTCTACCAAATATAATGGGGCAAAAGTCATCTTGTGGGGAACCAAGAACAAGAAAATCAGTAGGATATTTAAGTTTCCCACACAAGACTTCAACATCTCTAACAATCCCAACTGGTGAAATAGTATCCCTGTTGGCAAGCTTAATTGTAACATCAATACCTTCTATCTCAGCAGGTGCAATATCATGCATAATTTCTTCGTATAAGGAGTGAGGTATTGCACTTGCACTAGCACCCATATCACATAAGCCATGATAAACATGATCTCCTATTTTGACAGAAATAATAGGCATGCCTACAACAGGTCTATGTTTATTTTTAGTATCGGGTCTAGCAATTCTAGCAGCTTCATTACAGAAGTAAATAACATGCCCATCAATATTATCGACCAAGAGATCTTTGACCATAGCAATACTAGGTTCAACTTTAATTTGCTCAGGGGGTGTAGGTGTTCTAGCATTACTCTTACGAACCACAGTTGAAGCTTTAGCATGATCCTTTGTTCTAACAGGAAAAGGTGGTTTCTCAATATAAGCGGTAGGAACAATAGGATCAATATTATAAGTGATAGTCTTTTCTTCAACTTTAATAGGTTCAACTACTTTTACTTCAATGGGAGGATGGTATTTAAACCACTTCTCCTTAGGGAGATCAACATGAGTAGCAAATGATTCACAGAAAGAAGCTACTATCTCAGAGTCAAGTCAATATTTAGTGCTAAATTCACGAAAATTATCGGTATCCATAAAAGATTTAACACAATCAAACTTAGGTGTTATACCTGACTCCTTACCTTCATCGAGTTCCCAATGTTCAGAGTTGCGTTTAATTCTTTCCAATAAATCCCATCTGAATTCAATAGTCTTCATCATAAAAGAACCAGTACAAGAAGTATCGAGCATGGAGCGATTATTGAGAGAAAGCCGAGCATAAAATTTTTGAATAATAATTTCTCTTGAGAGCTCATGATTGGGGCATGAATATAACATTGACTTAAGCCTCCCCCAAGCTTGAGCGATACTTTCTCCTTCGCGAGGCCAAAAATTATATTTATAATTACGATCACGATGAACCAGATGCATAGCATAAAACTTTTGATGAAATTCCAATTTCAATCGGTTGTAGTTCCATGATCCAATATCATCACATAGCCTAAATCATGTCAATGCCTTTCCTTTAAAAGATAAAGGGAAGACCTTCTTCTTGATAACATCCTCGGGCATACCTGCAAGCTTAAATAATCCACAGACTTCATCCACATAGATTAGGTGCATATCGGCATGTAATGTTCCATCTCCTGTAAAAGGATTATATAGCAGTTTCTCTATCATACCCGAAGGAATTTCAAAGTAAACATTTCAGTAGGTTGAGGAGCAACTCTTTGCACTACTGGTCGGGGTGAAGATTGTTGGAAATATGCCCTAGAGGCAATAATAAATGGTTATTATTATATTTCTTTGTTCATGATAATTGTCTATTATTCATGCTATAATTGTGTTATCCGGAAATCATAATACATGTGTGAATACATAGACCACAACGTGTCCCTAGTAAGCCTCTAGTTGACTAGCTCGTTGATCAACAGATAGTCATGGTTTCCTGACTATGGACATTGGATGTCATTGATAACGGGATCACATCATTAGGAGAATGATGTGATGGACAAGACCCAATCCTAAGCATAGCTCAAAGATCGTGTAGTTCGTTTGCTAGAGCTTTTCCAATGTCAAGTATCTTTTCCTTAGACCATGAGATCGTGTAACTCCCGGATACCGTAGGAGTGCTTTGGGTGTGCCAAACGTCACAACGTAACTGGGTGACTATAAAGGTACACTACAGGTATCTCTGAAAGTGTCTGTTGGGTTGACACGGATCGAGATTGGGATTTGTCACTCCGTGTGACGGAGAGGTATCTCTGGGCCCACTCGGTAATGCATCGTCATAATGAGCTCAATGTGACTAAGGAGTTAGCCACAGGATCATGCATTGCGGTACAAGTAAAGAGACTTGCCGGTAACGAGATTGAACAAGGTATTGGGATACCGATGATCGAATCTCGGGCAAGTAACATACCGATTGACAAAGGGAATTGTATACGGGATTGATCGAATCCTCGACATCGTGGTTCATCCGATGAGATCATCGTGGAACATGTGGGAGCCAACATGGGTATCCAGATCCCGCTGTTGGTTATTGACCGGAGAGGCGTCTCGGTCATGTCTGCATGTCTCCCGAACCCGTAGGGTCTACACACTTAAGGTTCGGTGACGCTAGGGTTGTAGAGATATTAGTATGCGGAAACCCGAAAGTTGTTCGGAGTCCCGGATGAGATCCCGGACGTCACGAGGAGTTCCGGAATGGTCTGGAGGTGAAGAATTATATATAGGAAGTCCAGTTTCGGCCACCGGGAAAGTTTCGGGGGTTATCGGTATTGTATCGGGACCACCGGAAGGGTCCCGGGGGTCCACCGGGTGGGGCCACCTATCCCGGAGGGCCCCATGGGCTGAAGTGGGAAGGGAACCAGCCCTTAGTGGCCTGGGGCGCCCCCCTTGGGCCTCCCCCTGCGCCTAGGGTTGGAAACCCTAGGGGTGGGGGGGCGCCCCCCTTTGGCTTGTGGGGGAAGCCACCCCCTTCCCCCCTTGGCCCCCCCCCCATGTAGATGGGATCCAGGGCTGGCGCCCCCCCCCTCCCAGGGGGCCTATATATAGTGGGGGGAGGGAGGGCAGCAACATCACAGCCCCTGGCGCCTCCCTCTCCCCTTGCAACACCTCTCCCTCTCGCAGAAGCTTGGCGAAGCCCTGCCGAGATCCCGCTACATCCACCACCACGCCGTCGTGCTGCTGGATCTCCATCAACCTCTCCTTCCCCCTTGCTGGATCAAGAAGGAGGAGACGTCGCTGCTCCGTACGTGTGTTGAACGCGGAGGTGCCGTCCGTTCGGCACTCGGTCATCGGTGATTTGGATCACGGCGAGTACGACTCCATCAACCCCGTTCATTGGAACGCTTCCGCTCGCGATCTACAAGGGTATGTAGATGCACTCCTTTCCCCTCGTTGCTAGTATACTCCATAGATGGATCTTGGTGATGCGTAGGAAATTTTAAAATTCTGCTACGATCCCCTACAGTGGCATCATGAGCCAGGCCTATGCGTAGTTACTATGCACGAGTAGAACACAAAGCAGTTGTGGGCGTAGATGTTGCCAATTCTTCTTGCCGCTACTAGTCTTATCTTGTTTCGGCGGTATTGTAGGATGAAGCGGCCCAGACCGACCTTACACGTACGCTTACGTGAGACTGGTTCCACCGACTGACATGCACTAGTTGCATAAGGTGGCTAGCGGGTGTCTGTCTCTCCTACTTTAGTCGGAACGGATTCGATGAAAAGGGTCCTTATGAAGGGTAAATAGAAATTGGCATATCACGTTGTGGTTTTACGTAGGTAAGAAACGTTCTTGCTAGAAACCTATACAAGCCACGTAAAAACTTGCAACAACAATTAGAGGACGTCTAACTTGTTTTGCAGCATGTGCCTTGTGATGTGATATGGCCAGAAGATGTGATGAATGATATATGTGATGTATGAGATTGATCATATTCTTGTAATAGGAATCACGACTTGCATGTCGATGAGTATGACAACCGGGAGGAGCCATAGGAGTTGTCTTTATTTTTGTATGACCTGCGTGTCATTGAATAACGCCATGTAAATTACTTTACTTTATTGCTAAACGCGTTAGCCATAGAAGTAGAAGTAATCGTTGGCGTGACAACTTCATGGAGACACGATGATGGAGATCATGATGATGGAGATCATGGTGTCATGCCGGTGACGAAGATGATCATGGCGCCCCGACGATGGAGATCAAAGGAGCAAAATGATATTGGCCATATCATGTCACTATTTGATTGCATGTGATGTTTATCATGCTTTGGCATCTTATTTGCTTAGAACGACGGTAGTAAGTAAGATGATCCCTTATAATAATTTCAAGAAAGTGTTCCCCCTAACTGTGCACCATTGCGAAGGTTCGTTGTTTCAAAGCACCACGTGATGATCGGGTGTGATAGATTCTAACGTTCGCATACAACGGGTGTTGACGAGCCTAGCATGTACAGACATGGCCTCGGAACACACGCAATACACTTAGGTTGACTTGACGAGCCTAGCATGTACAGACATGGCCTCGGAACACGGAGGACCGAAAGGTCGAGCATGAGTCGTATAGAAGATACGATCAACATGGAGATGTTCACCGATCTTGACTAGTCTGTCTCACGTGATGATCGGACACGGCCTAGTTAACTCGGATCATGTTTCACTTAGATGACTAGAGGGATGTCTATCTGAGTGGGAGTTCATTAAATAATTTGATTAGATGAACTTAATTATCATGAACTTAGTCTAAAATCTTTACAATATGTCTTGTAGATCAAATGGCCCACGTTGTCCTCAACTTCAACGCGTTCCTAGAGAAAACCAAGCTGAAAGATGATGGCAGCAACTATACGGACTGGGTCCGGAACCTGAGGATCATCCTCATAGCTGCCAAGAAAGATTATGTCCTAGAAGCACGGCTAGGTGAAGCACCAATCCCAGAGAACCAAGACGTTATGGACGCTTGGCAATCACGTGCTGATGATTACTCCCTCGTTCAGTGCGGCATGCTTTACAGCATAGAACCGGGTCTCCAAAAGCGTTTTGAGAAACATGGAGCATATGAGATGTTCGAAGAGCTGAAAATGGTTTTCCATGCTCATGCCCGGGTCGAGAGATATGATGTCTCCGACAAGTTCTTTAGCTGTAAAATGGAGGAAAATAGTTCTGTCAGTGAGCACATACTCAGAATGTCTGGGTTGCACAACCGCTTGTCTCAGCTGGGAGTTAATCTCCCGGATAACGCGGTCATTGACAGAACCCTCCAGTCGCTTCCACCAAGCTACAAGAGCTTTGTGATGAACTTCAATATGCAGGGGATGGAAAAGACCATTCCTGAGGTATATTCAATGCTGAAATCAGCGGAGGTGGAGATCAGAAAGGAACATCAAGTGTTGATGGTGAATAAAACCACTAAGTTCAAGAAAGGCAAGGGTAAGAAGAACTTCAAGAAGGACGGCAAGGGAGTTTCCGCGCCCGGTAAACCAGTTGCCGGGAAGAAGTCACAGAATGGACCCAAGCCTGGGACTGAGTGCTTTTATTGCAAGGGAAGTGGTCACTGGAAGCGGAACTGCCCCAAATACTTAGCAGACAAGAAGGCCGGCAACACCAAAGGTATATGTGATATACATGTAATTGATGTGTACCTTACCAGTACTCGTAGTAGCTCCTGGGTATTTGATACCGGTGCGGTTGCTCATATTTGTAACTCAAAACAGGAGCTGCGGAATAAGCGGAGACTGGCGAAGGACGAGGTGACGATGCGCGTCGGGAATGGTTCCAAGGTCGATGTGATCGCCGTCGGCACGCTACCTCTGCATTTACCTACGAGATTAGTTTTAAACCTCAATAATTGTTATTCAGTGCCAGCTTTGAGCATGAACATTGTATCTGGATCTCGTTTAATTCGAGATGGCTACTCATTTAAATCCGAGAATAATGGTTGTTCTATTTATATGAGAGATATGTTTTATGGTCATGCCTCGCTGGTCAATGGTTTATTCTTGATGAATCTCGAACGTGATGTTACACATATTCATAGTGTGAATACCAAAAGATGTAAAGTTGATAACGATAGTCCCACATACTTGTGGCACTGCCGCCTTGGTCACATTGGTGTCAAACGCATGAAGAAGCTCCATGCAGATGGACTTTTGGAGTCTCTTGATTACGAATCATTTGACACGTGCGAACCATGCCTCATGGGTAAGATGACCAAGACTCCGTTCTCCGGAACAATGGAGCGAGCAACCAACTTATTGGAAATCATACATACCGATGTGTGTGGTCCAATGAGTGTTGAGGCTCGCGGAGGCTATCGTTATGTTCTCACTCTCACTGATGACTTAAGTAGATATGGGTATGTCTACCTAATGAAACACAAGTCTGAGACCTTTGAAAAGTTCAAGGAATTTCAGAGTGAGGTTGAGAATCAACGTGACAGGAAAATAAAGTTCTTACGATCAGATCGTGGAGGAGAATATTTAAGTCACGAATTTGGTACACACTTAAGGAAATGTGGAATAGTTTCACAACTCACGCCGCCTGGAACACCTTAGCGAAATGGTGTGTCCGAACGTCGTAATCGCACTCTATTGGATATGGTGCGATCTATGATGTCTCTTACCGATTTACCGCTATCATTTTGGGGATACGCTCTAGAGACAGCTGCATTCACTTTAAACAGGGCTCCGTCGAAATCCGTTGAGACGACACCGTATGAATTATGGTTTGGGAAGAAACCTAAGCTGTCGTTTCTAAAAGTTTGGGGATGCGATGCTTATGTCAAGAAACTTCAACCTGAAAAGCTCGAACCCAAGTCGGAGAAATGCGTCTTCATAGGATACCCTAAGGAAACTATTGGGTATACCTTCTACCTCAGATCTGAAGGCAAGATCTTCGTTGCCAAGAACGGGTCCTTTCTGGAGAAAGAGTTTCTCTCGAAAGAATTAAGTGGGAGGAAAGTGGAACTTGATGAGGTGATAGTCACCCCTTCCGAACCGGAAAGTAGCGCAGCGTGGGAAGATATTCATGTGGTGCCTACACCGACTGGGGAGGAAGTTAATGATGATGATCATGAAGCTTCGGATCAAGTTACTGTTGAACTTCGTAGGTCCACAAGGACACGTTCCACACCAGAGTGGTATGGCAACCCTGTCCTGGAAATCATGTTGTTAGACAACGGTGAACCTTCGAACTATGAAGAAGCGATGGCGGGCCCGGATTCCGACAAATGGCTAGAAGCCATGAAATCCGAGATAGGATCCATGTATGAAAACAAAGTATGGACTTTGACTGACTTGCCCGATGATCGGCGAGCCATAGAAAATAAATGGATCTTTAAGAAGAAGACAGACGCTGATGGAAATGTGACCATCTATAAGGCTCGACTTGTCGCTAAGGGTTATCGACAAGTTCAAGGGGTTGACTATGATGAGACTTTCTCACCCATAGCGAAGCTGAAGTCCGTACGAATCATGTTAGCAATTGCCGCATACTATGATTATGAGATATGGCAGATGGACGTCAAAACGGCATTCCTTAACGGCTTCCTTAAGGAAGAATTGTATATGATGCAGCCGGAAGGTTTGTCGATCCTAAGAATGCTAACAAAGTATGCAAGCTCCAGCGCTCAATCTATGGGCTGGTGCAAGCATCTCGGAGTTGGAACATTCGCTTTGATGAGATGATCAAAGCGTTTGGGTTTACACAGACTTATGCAGAAGCCTGTGTTTACAAGAAAGTGAGTGGGAGCTCTGTAGCATTTCTCTTATTATATGTGGATGACATACTATTGATGGGAAATGATATAGAATTCTTGGAAAGTATAAAGGCCTACTTGAATAAGTGTTTTTCAATGAAGGACCTTGGAGAAGCTGCTTATATATTAGGCATCAAGATCTATAGAGATAGATCAAGACGCCTCATTGGTCTTTCACAGAGTACGTACCTTGACAAGATATTGAAGAAGTTCAATATGGATCAGTCCAAGAAGGGGTTCTTGCCTGTATTGCAAGGTGTGCAATTGAGCATGGCTCAATGCCCGACCACGGCAGAAGATAGAGAAAAGATGAGTGTCATCCCCTATGCCTCGGCCATAGGGTCTATTATGTATGCCATGCTGTGTACCAGACCTGATGTAAACCTTGCCGTAAGTTTGGTAGGAAGGTACCAAAGCAATCCCGGCACGGAACACTGGATAGCGGTCAAGAATATCCTGAAGTACCTGAAAAGGACTAAGGATATGTTTCTCGTTTATGGAGGTGATGAAGAGCTCGTCGTAAAGGGCTACGTCGACGCTAGCTTCGACACAGATCTGGATGACTCGAAGTCACAAACCGGATACGTGTATATTTTGAATGGAGGAGCAGTAAGCTGGTGTAGTTGCAAGCAAAGCGTCGTGGCGGGATCTACATGTGAAGCGGAGTACATGGCGGCCTCAGAGGCAGCACAAGAAGCAGTCTGGATAAAAGGAGTTCATTACCGACCTAGGGGTGATTCCCAATGCGTCGGGTCCGATGACTCTCTTCTGTGACAACATTGGAGCTATTGCCCTTGCCAAGGAGCCCAGATTTCACAGGAAGACCAGGCATATCAAGCGTCGCTTCAACTCCATTCGTGAAAGTGTTCAAAATGGAGACATAGATATTTGTAAAGTACATACGGACCTGAATGTAGCAGATCCGTTGACTAAACCTCTCCCTAGAGCAAAACATGATCAACACCAGGACGCTATGGGTGTTCGATTCATCACAATGTAACTAGATTATTGACTCTAGTGCAAGTGGGAGACTGTTGGAAATATGCCCTAGAGGCAATAATAAATGGTTATTATTATATTTCTTTGTTCATGATAATTGTCTATTATTCATGCTATAATTGTGTTATCCGGAAATCATAATACATGTGTGAATACATAGACCACAACGTGTCCCTAGTAAGCCTCTAGTTGACTAGCTCGTTGATCAACAGATAGTCATGGTTTCCTGACTATGGACATTGGATGTCATTGATAACGGGATCACATCATTAGGAGAATGATGTGATGGACAAGACCCAATCCTAAGCATAGCTCAAAGATCGTGTAGTTCGTTTGCTAGAGCTTTTCCAATGTCAAGTATCTTTTCCTTAGACCATGAGATCGTGTAACTCCCGGATACCGTAGGAGTGCTTTGGGTGTGCCAAACGTCACAACGTAACTGGGTGACTATAAAGGTACACTACAGGTATCACTGAAAGTGTCTGTTGGGTTGACACGGATCGAGACTGGGATTTGTCACTCCGTGTGACGGAGAGGTATCTCTGGGCCCACTCGGTAATGCATCGTCATAATGAGCTCAATGTGACTAAGGAGTTATCCACGGGATCATGCATTGCGGTATGAGTAAAGAGACTTGCCGGTAACGAGATTGAACAAGGTATTGGGATACCGACGATCGAATCTCGGGCAAGTAACATACCGATTGACAAAGGGAATTGTATACGGGATTGATCGAATCCTCGACATCGTGGTCCATCCGATGAGATCATCGTGGAACATGTGGGAGCCAACATGGGTATCCAGATCCCGCTGTTGGTTATTGACCGGAGAGGCGTCTCGGTCATGTCTGCATGTCTCCCGAACCCGTAGGGTCTACACACTTAAGGTTCGGTGACGCTAGGGTTGTAGAGATATTAGTATGCGGAAACCCGAAAGTTGTTCGGAGTCCCGGATGAGATCCCGGACGTCACGAGGAGTTCCGGAATGGTCCGGAGGTGAAGAATTATATATAGGAAGTCCAGTTTCGGCCACCGGGAAAGTTTCGGGGGTTATCGGTATTGTACCGGGACCACCAGAAGGGTCCCGGGGGTCCACCGGGTGGGGCCACCTATCCCGGAGGGCCCCATGGGCTGAAGTGGGAAGGGAACCAGCCCTTAGTGGGCTGGGGCACCCCCCTTGGGCCTCCCCCTGCGCCTAGGGTTGGAAACCCTAGGGGTGGGGGGCGCCCCCCTTTGGCTTGTGGGGGAAGCCACCCCCTTCCCCCCTTGGCCGCCCCCTCCCCCCCATGCAGATGGGATCCAGGGCTGGCGCCCCCCCCCCTCCCAGGGGGCCTATATATAGTGGGGGGAGGGAGGGCAGCAACATCACAGCCCCTGGCGCCTCCCTCTCCCCTTGCAACACCTCTCCCTCTCGCAGAAGCTTGGCGAAGCCCTGCCGAGATCCCGCTACATCCACCACCACACCGTCGTGCTGCTGGATCTCCATCAACCTCTCCTTCCCCCTTGCTGGATCAAGAAGGAGGAGACGTCGCTGCTCCATACGTGTGTTGAACGCGGAGGTTCCGTCCGTTCGGCACTCGGTCATCGGTGATTTGGATCACGGCGAGTACGACTCCATCAACCCGGTTCATTGGAACGCTTCCGCTCGCGATCTACAAGGGTATGTAGATGCACTCCTTTCCCCTTGTTGCTAGTATACTCCATAGATGGATCTTGGTGATGCGTAGGAAATTTTAAAATTCTGCTACGATCCCCTACAAAGATACCCTGAACAAGCCCCTCAAAGGATTATTTTCCATAGTAACAAGTGACAGTAAATTTCAGCACACTATATAAATTTTTCCTTACCAAATTCCACCTACCAAAGGCGCTTCACTCCACGGAAACGGCGCCAGAAAAGAATCTTGATGACCCACAAGTATAGGGGATCT
Source organism: Aegilops tauschii subsp. strangulata (assembly GCF_002575655.3). Taxonomy (NCBI): domain Eukaryota; kingdom Viridiplantae; phylum Streptophyta; class Magnoliopsida; order Poales; family Poaceae; genus Aegilops; species Aegilops tauschii. The sequence continues at coordinate 155,223,736 of NC_053036.3, forward strand.
ATCGTAGTCCTTTCGATAACTAAGAGTGTCGAACCCAACGAGCAGCAGAAGGAAATGACAAGAAGTTTTCAGTAAGGTATTCTCTGCAAGCACTGAAATTATCGGTAACAGATAGTTGTGTGATAAGGTAATTCGTAACGGGTAACAAGTAACAAAAGTAAACAAGGTGCAGCAAGGTGGCCCAATCCTTTTGTAGCAAAGGACAAGCCTGGACAAACTCTTATATAAAGGAAAGCGCTCCCGAGGACACATGAAAATTATCATCAAGCTAGTTTTCATCATGCTCATATGATTAGTGTTCGTTACTTTGATAATTTGATATGTGGGTGGACCGGTGCTTGGGTTCTGCCCTTCCTTGGACAATCATCCAACTTATGATTAACCCCCCTCGCAAGCATCCGCAACTACGAAATAAGAATTAAGGTAAACCTAACCATAGCATGAAACATATGGATCCAAATCAGCCCCTTACGAAGCAACGCATAAACTAGGGTTTAAGCTTCTGTCACTCTAGCAACCCATCATCTACTTATTACTTCTCAATGCCTTCCCCTAGGCCCAAACAATGGTGAAGTGTCATGTAGTCGACGTTCGCATAACACCACTAGAGGAAAGACAACATACATCTCATCAAAATATTAAACGAGTACCAAATTCACATGACTACTTATAACAAGACTTCTCCCATGTCCTCAGGAACAAACGTAACTACTCACAAATCATATTCATGTTCATAATTAGAGGGGTATTAATATGCATGAAGGATCTGAACATATGATCTTCCACCGAATAAACCAACTAGCATCAACTACAAGGAGTAATCAACACTACTAGCAACCCACAGGTACCAATCTGAGGTTTTGAGACAAAGATCGGATACAAGAGATGAACTAGGGTTTGAGAGGAGATGGTGCGGGTGAAGATGTTGATGGAGATTGACCCCCTCCCACTGAGAGGATTGATGGTGATGACGATGGTAACGATTTCCCCCTCCCGGAGGGATGTTTCCCCGACAGAACAGCTCCCCCGGAGCCCTAGATTGGTTCCGCCAAGGTTCCGCCTCAAGACGGCGGCGCTTCATCCCGAAAGCTTCCTTATGATTTTTTCCAGGGTGAAAGACACCATATACCAGAAGATGGGCATCGGGGGGCTTCCAGGTGGCCCACGAGGCAGGGGGGCGCTCCCTCCACCCTCGTGGACAGGGTGTGGCCCCCCTCTGGTGCTTTCTTCGCCCAATATTTCTAATATATTCCAAAACTAACTTTCGTGGAGTTTCAGGACTTTTGGAGTTGTGCAGAATAGGTCTCTAATATTTGCTCCTTTTCCAGCCCAGAATTCCAGCTGTCGGCATTCTCCCTCTTCATGTAAACCTTGTAAAATAAGAGAGAAAAGGCATAAGTATTGTGACATAATGTGTAATAACAGCCCATAATGCAATAAATATTGATATAAAAGCATGATGCAAAATGGACGTATCACTGGTTGGCCTAGAGCTCTGAAACGGCAAAGCTGGTACCTCGGAGGCACGCGACAACAATGGCAAACCTAGGCGCAATAAAAATAAGGGCAGGAATAAGAACGGCAGTAGTGACACCAAGGATGTCGCAGTCAATGCAGGGTTCAGCGGCCCTAGGGCCGGATAGAAAAAGAGACATTTCAAGGGAAATAAGGATTGTCCTAGCCAGCTCAAGAAAATTCTCGATAGGTCATGCAGATTCATGGCACCTCGAATAAACCGGCAAATCACACCAACCGAAACTGCAGGGTTTTCAAGCAGGATGGTAAGGTGACAACTGAAGGGCAGGATAAAAGCCAAATGTGCAGCGAGGACGAGGAGGAGCCTTGGCGGCCCAATAATGGAGGCCAAAAACAATTTCCCTCCGAAGTAAAGGATGTGCACATGATCTACGTTACTCACATACCTAAGAAGGAGAAATAGCATGCACTTTGGGACGCTTACACCTTAGAGCTAGTGGCCCCAAAATACAACCCATGGTCTGCTTGCCCGATCACCTTCGACAAACATGACCACCCGACCAGTATCCGTCATGGAGGGTCGGCGGCTCTGCTCTTGGACCCCATCATCAATGGGTTCCGCCTTACCCGCGTCCTTGTGGATGGAGGCAATAGCCTCAACCTGATCTATTTTGACACGATTAGGAAAATGGGAATCGATCCGTCAAGGATCAAGCCCAGCTCTACCACATTCAAGGGTGTTATATATACCCGCCGTCGAAGCATGCTGCTTAGGCATGGTTACATTTACTAGCAACTTTATATCTTTTTTTTTGGGACTAACCTATTGCCATAGTGCCCAGTGTCAGTTGATGTTTTTTGCTTGTTTTTCACTTTGCAGAATATCAATACCAAATGAAGTCCAAATGCCATGAATTTTTTTGGATATTTTTTTCTGGCAGGAAGACACCCAGGAAGCTTCTGGGTGGCACGAGGGGATGCTCGTGGGGCCCACTAGGCACCAAGGCATGCCAGGGGCCTCCAGCGTGCCCTGGTGGGTAGTGGGGCCCACAGGCACCTCCTTGACCTACCTCAACCTTTATAAATACTCTAAAATCCCCAAAACCCTATGGGAGTCGAAGAAATACTTTTTCCGCCGCCACAAGTTCCAGAACCACGAGATCCAATCTAGAGGCCTTTTTCGACACTCTGCCAGAGGCAACAATCACGGAGGGGTTCTTCATCATCCTTGCTGCCCCTCCGATGATGCGTCAGTAGTTTACCAAAGACCTACGGGTCCGTATTTAGTAGCTAGATGGCTTCTTCTCTCTTTTTGATCTTCAATACAATGTTCTCCATGATGTTCGTGGAGATCTATTTGATGTAACTCTTTTATGTGGTGTGTTTGTTGGGATCCGATGAATTGTGTGTTTATGATCGGTTCTATCCATGAATACTTGCTGAACTCTTTTATGCATGATTGTTATAGCCTTGTATTTTTTTCTCTGATTTATTGGTTTGGTTTGGCCTAGATTGATTTATCTTGCCATGGGAAGAGGTGCTTTGTGATGGGTTCGATCATGCGGTGCACAATCTCAGTGACATAAAGAGACATGGCATGCATGTATCGTTGCTATTAAGGGTAAAAAATATGGGGTTTATTCATACGTGAGTTTATCTTGTCTAGATCATGTTATCGTTCTTATTACATTACTCCATTTTTCCATGAACTTAATACACTAGATGCATGCTGGATAGCGGTCGATGTGTGGAGTAATAGTAGTAGATGTAGAATGGTTTAGGTTTGCTAATCCTGGATGTGATGCCTATATACATGATCATTGCCTTGGATATCGTCATGATTATTCGCTTTTCTATCAATTGCCCAACAGTAATTTGTTTACCCATCATATGATATATTTTCTCGAGATAAGCCTCTAGTGAAAACTATGGCCCCCGGGTCTATTTCCTATCATATTAAAACCAAAAATACCTTGCTGGAATTTTATTTTATTTATTTTATTTTGTGTTTCAGTTAGATCTATTTATCAAATCTCATACAATTTAATCTATCTCAATACCGTTGAGGGATTGACAACCCCTTCATGCGTTGGGTTGTAAGTATTTGTTGTTTGTGTGCAAGTGTTGTTTACATAGTGTTGCTTGGTTCTCCTACTGGATTGATAACCTTGGTTTCATAACTGAGGGAAATACTTGAAGGAAATATTCCCTGGAGACAATAATAAAGTTATTATTTATTTCCTTATTTCATGATAAATGTTTATTATTCATGCTAGAATTGTATTAACCGGAAAGTTAGTACATGTGTGAATACATAGACGTAACAGAGTGTCACTAGCATGTCTCTACTTGACTAGCTCGTTGAATCAAAGATGGTTAAGTTTCCTAGCCATAGACATGAGTTGTCATTTGATTAATGGGATCACATCATTAGAGAATGATGTGATTGACTCGACCCATTCCGTTAGCTTAGCACTTGATCGTTTAGTATGTTGCTATTGCTTTCTTCATGACTTATACGTGTTCCTATGACTATGAGATTATGCAACTCCTGAATACCGGAGGAACACTTTGCGTGCTACCAAACGTCAGAACGTAACTGGGTGTTATAAAGGTGCTCTACAGGTGTCTCCGATGGTACTTGTTGAGTTGGCATAGATCGAGATGAGGATTTGTCACTCCGATTGTCGGAGAGGTATCTCTGGGCCCTCTCGGTAATGCACATCACTATAAGACTTGCAAGCAATGTGACTAATGAGTTAGTTGCGGGATGATGCATTACGGAACTTGTAAAGAGACTTGCCGGTAACGAGATTGAACTGGGTATTGAGATACCGACGAACGAATCTCGGGCAAGTAACATACCGATGACAAAGGGAACAACGTATGTTGTTATGCGGTTTGACCGATAAAGATCTTCCTAGAATACACTACAAAAAAAAGACACATCCGTGACATTTTGGGCCGAACAAAAAAAAAATTGTCATACATATGACACTTCTATGACGATAATTGTGACAAAACCCAGTATCATCATAGATGTGGTGGGCTCCTACTTCTATGACAAAAAATCATGACAGAAAATGGGATTTTCGTCTTGGGCGGGCCGGAGACGCAGCTGCATGACATTCTTTAGGCCGTCCATGACGGAAAAAACCGTGGTAGAAGCGAGGGCGAGGAAAATTTCGGGGAGTTCCCGGTTACGGTGGGAGGTCGGGGCCGAGCGATGCGCGTTTCTCTCGTACACGTACGCGCGTGTGTGCGAGGCGTTGGCTCTAACTGAACCCGAGCGAGGCGTTGGGCTCTAACTAAACCCGAGTGATCGATCGATGGCTGTTAACTAAACCCGATCGAGCGATTCCTTCGCTACTGCTGCTAACTGAAGCCGATCGATGCTGTCTCTGGATGAACAGTGAGCATTGCTGGGGGGTTTGGATGAACAGTTCCCGGCGGGGGTGGATGAACAGGACCCCGTGGTGTTGCCTCTGGATGAACAGGACCCCGATTGATCGAGCCGGTTGGGGCTGGATGAACAGGACCCCATGGAGGGGAGGATGAACAGGACCACCCCGTGGAGGGCAGATTGAACAGTAGATGGTGGAGGGCTGGATGAACTGTAGCCCGTGGAGGGGTGGTTGAACAGGAGCCCGTGGAGAGGGCTGGTTGAACAGTAGCCGGTGGAGTAGCGCGTGGTGGAGGCTGGATGAACAGTCGCAGGTGGAGGCTGGAGGAGGTCGACGGTGGATGAACAGTAGCCCGTGGAGGATGGAGGGGGTCGACGGTGGAGATGAACAGTATCCCGTGGAGTCCCGTTTTGCGGTACGCCACACCCCTCCCGATGAACAGGACCCCCGTTTCGACCGTAGCGCTCCAACACAAGTCCGTTTCCTCTGTTTTGCGGTACGCCACACCCCTCCCGATCAACAGGACCCCCATTTCGACCGTAGGAGGTCCGTATCCTCCGTTTTGCGGTACGCCAGACCCCTCCCGATGAACAGGATCCCGTTTCAAACATGGCCGGTCGAACACAAGGTTGTTTCCTTCGTTCTGCGGTACGCCAGGCCTCGTTTCCATCGGCTGTTCCGTCCAAGCCCTCCCGATGAACACGACGACGCATTCCGTTCCGACCCAGCCGGTTGGCTCCCACGCGTTCCGTTGCCTCCCGATGAACACGACGCATTCCGTTGCCTCCCCATGAACACGACGCATTCCGTTGCCTCCCCATGAACACGACGACGACGTTGTTTCTCCGTTCCGACCCAGCCATGTACACAAGCCCTGGTCGTACGTATGCGCGAGTAGGCGTTCGAGACCCCGCCCGTATGTACACATACGTGGCCGTATTTTCTTTCTTGCACCCTGGCCGCTGTACGTACGTGTACATGCTACGTGCGCGCCTCTACTACGACACGTACGCGCCTCTACTATGACACGTGCGCGCCTCTACATCCACCAGTATATATGTACGTACACGTTAGCGACCATAATGACAACGCTACGTACCCTTCGACCAGGTGGGTCCCGACTGTCAGGCACTTCCTTGCCTGCGAAGATGTAGCTGGTGGGTCCCAGCAGTCAGGGGGCGAATCATTTTTTTTGCCCGGACGCACTTCCTTGCGTGCGAAGATGTAGCTGGTGGGTCCCAGCAGTCAGGGGCAAACATTTTTTTCGCGAAATACGGTGGCCCGTCCGGTGGGTCCCAGCTGTCAGGTGGAGGAATAATTATGTTGCACGTAATAAGGAGGCACTTCCTTGCTGCGGCCGTGGACCCAGCTGTCAGCCTCTCCACGTACAGTCCACGTCCGATGGAAGCCGTTCCTTGACCACGTTGACCACGCCGCACCGAGAGCACCAGGGCGGTGGACGACGGCGAGGCCTAGGAAGGGGACGACGCGGAGCCGGGGAAGACGCGGCAGTGGATGCCCATGCGTAGAGGAGTACGAGGGTTCACTGGTTCGCTGCGGTGTGAGGCTGCCGTCGCCGCAGAATAACAGGGGGTGTGGGTGAGTAGAGGGATGGCCTGGCCAGCGGTGGGAGTAGTAGGGGGCAGTGAGGCCTCCGCCGCATCGCAGCCGGCCACGGGAGGCAAGAGCATGAGGCACGACCGGCGCTGGTTTGGGCGGCTAGAGCAAGAAGACCAGAGGTTGAAGAAGCACTACGGCCGTTGGATGGACATCGTACGGTCACTGGAGCTAGAATCGTGCATATTGACTAAGTTGACAAAGCCCTCCATCCCCGTCAACTTAGTAGGCCCACAAGTCAGCCTGCCACTATACTGGGTTCCAGCTAACAGGGGGAGTATTCATTTTTTTGTGCGTAATAAGGAGGCACTTCCATGCGTGCGAAGATATAGCTGGTGGGTCCGAGCTGTCAGCGGCGGTAACGTTTTTTTCGCGAAATACAGAGGCCCTTTTGGTGGGTCCCTGATGTCAGGTGGAGGAATCATTATTTTGCGCGTAACAAGGAGGCATTTCCTTGCGTGCGGCCGTGGACCCAGCTGTCGGCCTCTCCACGTACAGTCCACTTCAGATGCATGTCGGTCGTTGACCATGTTGACCAGGCCACGCCGAGAGCACCAGGGCGGTGGACGACAGCGAGGCCTAGGAAGGGAACGACACGGAGGCAGGGAAGACTCGGCAGTTGTTTCCCACGCGGAAGGGAGTACGACTGTACGAGGGTTTAATGGTTCGTCTGCCGTCGCCGGATAATAACAGCAGGTGTGGGTGAGTACAGGGATGGCTAGGCCAGCGATGGGAGTACGGTGGGGCGGTGAGGCCTGCGCGGCAGCACAGCCGGCCACGGGGAGGAGGGAGCAGGCAGTCCCGCCGGCGCTTGTTTGCGCGGCTGGAGGAGGAAGAGCAGAGATTGAAGAAGCACGACGGCCGTTCGATGGACATCCAACAGTCACTGCTTGTGCGTCAACCTTTTTTTAGGAAAGCCTCAAATCTGTGGAACACAGCATACCGCTCATCTGCCATTATTTCTAATAATTTACAGCCCATTTGCTAATTCTTAAGGTTTTTATGGAGCCCATATTCTTTTTGTTAGCATTACAGCCCATATTGTGGCCACGGTTAAAAAATTATACGAAATTTTGCATATTTCGGTGCGGTCCGAACTATTTTTAATCCCGAAATTTCAACTCACGTTCAAACTGATTTTAAAAATAAATGTATATTTATATAAAATCCAACAAATTCTCCACGCATAAAAATTAATGTAATTTAAAATCTCGAAATGAAAAAAAGATATTCGAAACTAATTGCCGGTTTGATGTGTTTTAAAAATGTACAACCCATTTCTCATTACTGATAGGCCATTTTCTCGGCCAGCCGAATGAAGCTCTCCTCGTCTTGAAAGATTTGCACCCAATAGGCCTGACAAAGCGACTTACTTGGCAAATCACAAAAAAACTAGGTTGTGGCCGTGGACCCAGCTGTCAGCCTCTCCACGTACAGTACTCTTCCGATGGAAGTCGGTCGTTGACCACATTGACCACGCCGCGCCAAGAGCACCAAGGCGGTGGACGACGGCGAGGCCTAGGAAGGGGACGACGCAGAGCCGGGGAAGACGCGGCAGTGGATGCCCACGTGGAGAGGAGTACGAGGGTTCACTGGTTCGGCTGCGGCGTGAGGCTGCCGTCGCCGCAGAATAACAGGGGGTGTGGGTGAGTAGAGGGATACCCTGGGCCAGCGGTGGGAGTAGTAGGGGGCGATGAGGCCTCCGCGGCATCACAGCCGGCCACGAGAGGCAGGAGCACGCGGCACGACCGGCGCTGCTTTGGGCGGCTGGAACAAGAAGACCAGAGGTTGAAGAAGCACTATGGTCGTTGGATGGACATCGTACGGTCACTGGAGCTAGAATCGTTCATATTGACTAAGTTGACAAAGCCCTCCGTCCTCGTCAACTTAGTAGGCCCACAAGTCAGCCACCCACTATGGTGGGTCCCAGCTAGCAGGGGGTATTCATTTTTTGGTGCGTAATAAGGAGGCACTTCCTTGCGTGCGAAGATATAGCTGGTGGGTCCGACCTGTCAGCGGGGGAACGTTTTTTTGGTGAAATACAGAAGCCCTTCCCACGTACAATGCACGTACAGTGTGTAATAAGGAGGAACTTTCCTTGCGTGCGACCATGGACCTCGTGGGTCCCAGCCGTCAGGCTCTCCACGTACAGTCCTCTTCCGATGACTCTCGTATGTTGACCATGCCGCGCCGAGCGCACCGAGGCGGTGGACGACGGCAAGGCCCCAGACTGGAACGACCCGAAGATGGGGAAGACGCGGCAGTGGAGTCACAGACGGAGAGGAGTGGGAAACTTGACTGGTTCGGGTGCGGGGTGGGCCTACACTCGGCGGAGAATAACAGGAGGTGCGGAGTGGAGGGATGGCATGGCCGTCGGCGGGGTAGCGTTTCGCTGAGGAGCGCAAAACAACACCGCTGGACGCCGAAGGCTGGAGCAGGCGGTTCCGGCAGCGCTGGGGGAAGAAGACGAGAGATTGAAGAAGAATGCCGGCCGTTGGATGTAAATCCAACGCCTTCTTAGGCTTCGACCTACTGGCCCACATGTCAGCCAGTCCATTTGTTTTTTTAGTCCATTTGGTGGGCTGGGTGAAACAATGATGTAGCATCTATGCAGCCCGTTTAAATCCCATTTGATTTTTCTTGAAATCCGCAGACTTGCTGGGCTGGGTGAAAATATCATGTTGGGCTAGACGGAGAAATGTTATAAAAACATAAACACATGATTGCACGTCAGTAAAATCTTTGCAAGCTTATGTATGCAATCACTAGGAGTTAACTTGCCAAGTTATATATAAACAATTATTATTATTATTTTGTAAGAACTTTCAACTTACGAAATAAAATATCATTTTAATTTGATGAATTAATAGTACGTGGGGTATTATTATTTTTTAGGCTAGACGTGGGACAGTTGAGTTGGTTCTAGGGGAAAGTACTGGGAGAAAACTCAGTTTACATCGAAAAAGAAAGTGGGAGAAAATTCAGAGACCTGCTGGGTCCACCTGAGGAGGGGAATATGTTGGGAGGAAGGAGATTCAAAGCACGGCAGCCGAGTGAACTAGTTTTTTTTTTACGGACAAGTGAACTAGTTTACATACATAAGCAAATAGCCACTAAAAAAAGCAATCAGGTTAATGGGTTCTTAAAAGAAATATTTTGGACAAAACAGATAATTACGACACATAGGCTAATGCATGAAACACTCACATGATAAAGGTGCTTATAAACAGATAAAGTACAACATCTAGACCTTCCTGGCACGCTTGATCATGACGCTGCGGCTGTCCGTGTACTTGTCGGTTACGGGAAGCAGACACGCCCTCATGTCCAAGATCTGCCTGTACATGTCGTAGCATGCGTATGCGTCCTTGGCCGCGTAGGTTATGTAGGCTAGATTCAGAGGTACATCCCACGTGTTCAGGTCGTCTTCTTTCATGTTGGCGTATCAGGGGTCGATGATGGTCTCAGCGAGGTCAACCACGAAGTCCTTCTCCTGCCCGTTGCTGATGATCTTGTATTGCTTCTGGATGTCGACAAGCTTGTTGCACCAGATGGCCGAATCATCGCGTTCTTCCTTCTCTCCACCGTAGCGAAGGTGCAGTCGGCGCTGTCGATGAAGCGGGCGAATGCTCCAGAACCTGGTGCAGCCATAGGACTGAGGCGAGGCAGAGCTTCACCGAGTCTGTATCATTGGTGTACATCACATTCAACTTCGTGCAGCCATAGGACTGAACGGCGAACTCAAAGGGGAACTCCTTGCTGAAGTCCATATCCAGCAGGCTCACCCCTCGGATCGCCATTGGAGTCTCTTCGAGTGAACGAGTGTGTAGGCGGCGGCAGCAGTTCGTTTTTCAGCTCTTGGGGAACTGGATTCAACAGTAAGTTGAGTGTGTACAGGCGACAACAGTTACTACCCCTCCCTCGTCCGCTGCACGCCCAGCAGAAGATGCACCCTCGGCCACACGTCAGTTCACGAGCGGGTCTGTATTGGTACTGTAATAACAGGAGTTAGTGGTCACTTTACTTAAATTTAATTAGCTTTAATAGAAATTTATACTTAAAACAAGCAATGCATTCGCTCATTCTATCAGTAACACAGGATCAACATGCACAACAATTAGAATTATTATTCTCAGGACGCTCACGATCAGCACATTTGTCGCACTTTCACAAAGATAATACTACCAAGTTTGAACTGCTTGTTATGGTTGTTGTCCTCTGCATCATCATGCCGTGTTTCCCAGCTTGCAAGATTCAGAACCAACAAATAAGATCCAAATAATAAGTACAAAAAAGATGCCTACACATCTCATTGATTCCCAGCTTGCAAGATTCAGAACCAACAAATAAGATCCAAATAATAAGTACAACAAAGATGCCTACACATCTCATTGATTCCCAGCTTGCAAGATTCAGAACCAACAAATAAGATTCAAATAATAAGTACAACAAAGATGCCTACACATCTCACTGATTCCCAGCTTGCAAGATTCAGAACCAACCCATTAGAGCCTTTTGATAAAGTGAATATCGGGATTAAATCCATCTTGGCTAGCCATGTCATACAATCGAAGAACTTGGCGAATGCTCTTGACCGTCACAACATCTGTAGTTGAGTATTCCTGATTGCACAGCGCAGATAATAAAGAGCATGATTACTATAATAGTGGCACTAGTGGAAGTCAACCTGCAGCTCCACTCGATGATTCAATTCATGCCACTTTTTCTGCAGTTCGCTTGAAATGAAGCAAAGATTGCATCATTCAGCTACGGCTCATCTTGCAAAGGCTAATAAAATGTTGCACGAGATTACCAGCAGAATTTGACGGAGATTTTGGAAACTCCAATCACCATTTTGTGCAGTTCCACCAAAATTGAGAGATGTTGCCCGTGTAACATTTTAGTTGAACTGCACAAGACACTCATTCCAAAAAAGTGTTTTGTGTAGTTCACCAAAAGGTCACAATAGCAACAAGGTGAAATGGATATCCCTATCTGCACAAAAAGATAGAAAGTAAACAGTTGCTGGTCAATAAGAATATACGAAACATATACAAAATGAAAAGAAGCATCTTAATTATGTTCATGGCAATCACGCAAGGACAGTAGAAATTTTAAAATGTCAGCAATGCTTCATGTTACCAGAAGCATTACGATCAACAATGAGATTCCTCAAATATGGGATTACTTTAATGGTGGCATTGCTTGTTTACCAGACACAGTAAATCAACAACAGCTAAAGAGTTGGTTTAAGGGCATGGGACCGTGGGGACACCAGGACACTCACAGCGTAAAGGAGCAACTTACTTATCATACTAGGGAAAATAGCAGGAGTGCCATTTGTAACACAGTTTAATTGCATCTTATCACTCGAGGCATTAGATTAACAATAACACTGGTTAGACATGTCCCTAAGGTAACAGTGTGATCGCTTCATTTTACGTGCGCCCTTACATTAACAACAGCAAAAGGTTGGTATAAGGACATGCGACAGTGGACGCATCAGCACAATGTACCTACAAGGAGGCATAAAGTGGTGATGCCGAGTTTGTTCATGCTATGTGAGGGCAGCAAATCTAATCCTGGAGACCTTGTACTATGTGAGGGCAGCAAATCTAATCTTGGAGACCTTTTACTATGTGAGGGCAGCAAATCTAATCCTGGAGACCTTTTACTATGTGAGGGCAGCCAATCTAATCCTGGTGACCTTTTACTATGTGAGGGCAGCAAATCTAATCCTGAGACCTTTTACTATGTGACGGCAGCAAATCTAATCCTGAGACCTTTTACTATGTGAGGGCAGCAAATCTAATCTTGGAGACCTTTTACTATGTGATGGCAGCAAATCTAATCCTGGACATACTCTGTTGACTTGTCCACCAGCTGCCACTTTCTATCCTTTTTTCAACCAATAATAGATATGTTCCTTATCCAGTTTGTACTGCGTTTTCCCATTATTTCCCTTTTCAACCAAGAGACCTGTTGGGTATCCGGTCTCTACTACTTTCACCATATTATTTCCTCTTTGAATCAAGTCCTAGATTCATGCTACAACTTTCCCCCATTTCTTCGTTGTTTGAACAAAGCCCTAGATTCGAATGCATGAAGTAGCTTTACCTCTAATAATACTAAAAATGTAGGTGGCTTTGGAAGAGCTGATGGGAGTAGAAAAAGATGCACATGCAGACACATGGGGAGCTGGGGCAGTAGAGCAAGGCTGCTTTCGAAGAACTTATACCTGAGGGTCGCCGGGATGTTGGCGGCGGCAGGTCGGATCTGCGGACAATACGGCAGGGAGGAAGAAGGGTCGGAGGACCTCCCGAGTCGGCGCTGTGTCGGAGAGAATGGCACGGGCAGAGGATCGGGCCCCTCCGGCAGCTGTTGGTTTCCTCCCTCGGCGGCTATGACCGCGTGAACGATACACCTTTTAGTCCTCTACACACACCGGCCGAAGGGATCCGACCGGATCTGTGACCAGCGGTGAGCAGAGAGAAAATGTCGCTATAGCTGTCTTGTTTATATCTGGAGAGGATGAGAGAATGTAGAGAGCAACCCTAGTAAAGCAAGCGCTCAGGCCCCTGCGTCCATATATAGTGGAGTGATTATCTTTTTTCTCTCCACAATAAGTGTTTCAATTTGTGTACGTGGCATTAAAGAAAAGAAACTCTCTATTTAAGGTGACTATTGTACGACTCCTACTTACTACTAGTAGTACTACAGTATTGTTCACTTGTGCTCCCCGCCCCTCCATTCATTGAACAACCCCATGGGTGAATAAACATACAGTAAGTACTGTATTTATATAGAACGAACAAGCTCGAACTATTTTCGCGTAGTTAAAAGTTGAGGGCGGGGCTTTTCCCGGGCAGTACGCGCGGCAGTTTTTGGGTAGGCGGTTTGACAGAGAGGCGAGGAGGGTGAGCGAGTGGTGCTGTACGATTTGACGGCGCGTTACTGCTGGAAAGACTTGTGATATGACCACTCACTATAGTCATGCATTACTGGCGCTCCAACCGGGGTGATGCCCCCCTTCCGTTCCGCGCTCTAATCTGGTGCATGACACGTCGACCCGGATGCTGGCTCTCCCACATGTCGGAGTAGTAAGAAGGAGCAAAGAATGATGCGGTATATACTAGTACTATACTAGAGTACTACTTAGGTCGGAGGAGTGCGAACCACGGCAGCCCAGTGAACCAGCAGTGCGAACGGTAGCCCAGTGAACCAGCAGTAGAAAACAATGTGGTGATAGGGCCATAAAAAACAATGTGCTACGGTCCACACTGTAGCATGTACAGTAACACTCCTCTTTGTTTGGATCCCTGAGTTAGAGCTATTTTGGGTTGAAATAGCCTCAAATTATCGAAACAAGAGGGGTTAGTTTGAGCTAGTTTGCTCTAACCAAGCTAAAAAAACTAGCCCGGTGGAGAGGTTCTAATTGTGTTAGTTATCCTCGGGCCCACTAAAAGAGAACTAAAAGAATCTCCCCTGCCCGCACCAGATCGCTCCCCCCCTCTCGCATGACTCCTCTCTGTTCCCCATAGGGCCGCTCGCCCTCTCTCTCCTCTGGCCGCCCTCTCCTTCCGGCCTCCGCCGCCCTACTCCGGCCGCCCTCTCCCTCCGGCCTTCGAAGGTCGCCCCGCTCCCCCTTCACCAGTCGTTTTTCTCCCTCTGTCGTGCGCGGCGGCGGCGCATCTACCAGGGAGGTCGCGAGAGGGGTGAGTTTGTTCGTTCCTTCTCTGTCTCACAGCCATATCATTGATCTTGCTTGCTCTAGCGCTAATTCTGATTTGGAAAAGTAGATCCTGATCAAACTTGGTATAGATTTGTGGTGCACGCATGGAATTGTTTGATGCTGCTTGAGGAGGTAATAAATCTTTCTAGAGGCCCAAAGATTCAGGTCACATTTCTAGGTATTTCAATTTCAGGCTTTCATTATTTCTAGAGGCCCAAAGATTCAGTTCACCTTTCTAGGTATTTCAATTTCAGGCTTGCATTATTTCTAGAGGCCCAAAGATTCAGTTCACCTTTCTTGGTATTTCAGTTTCAGGCTTGCATTATTTCTAGAGGCCCAAAGATTCAGTTCACCTTTCTAGGTATTTCACTTTCAGGCTTGCATTATTTCTAGAGGCCCAAAGATTCAGTTCACCTTTCTAGGTATTTCAGTTTCAGGCTTGCATTATTTCTAGAGGCCCAAAGATTCAGTTCACCTTTCTAGGTATTTTAGTTACAGGCTTGCATTATTTCTAGAGGCCCAAAGATTAAGTTCCCAGTCGGCGGCAAGCGTCCTTGCTACCCATGCCGGTGTCGACCTCAACTCGCAAGGGCCGGCGTCGGAGGGGTTCCCGGGGCTTGGGCTCTACAGAGCCTTCCTCCAGAGCGACGATGGCGAGCTCCTCCCTCGGTGCGTGAGGGGCTCCGGGCTCCCTCCCTATCATGAATGACTTCCATCATGAGTTAGCTCATTCTTTGTTTCATGAAGTGTTTTTTTATTTTGTGAAGCTTGATTGACGACTTGTATGTTTAAGTGGGATATCTCATTTGTATGGACAAAGTAAAAATTATCATGTTTTGCATGCTTGATTTGTATAGATGGTTCGTTTATATCAATTGTGAGCGGGAGGAGGCCACAGAAGAGCCGGCCACACCAAGAGGGTGCTTGGATCCAAGGGACTTATTTTAGTCTGACTAAAAATAGTCTCTTTAAGAGGCTAAAGTTCCAAGCACCCCTGACTAAAGAGGGGCTAAAACTAGTCTTGAGACTAAAAATATTTAGTCAGGGGTACCCCTACTAAAATGTGGATTAGTCCTCTCTCTCCTCATTTAACTCCTCTCCTTTAACACAGGCGAGTTCTGGATTGGAGGGTTTGGAGGATAATAAATGCTCATTAACTTGATTTTAGTCTCTTTAGTATTTGGATCCAAGCATGGGTGAGGCTAGCAAGTTTTAGTCCCACTACTTTTAGTCATGGAACTAAAACGTATCCAAGCACCCTCCAAATCCGGCAGGAAATAGGGTCCAAAGTAGTCAAATGATTGAGATAGAGCATTTATTGTCAATCTAACCCTGCCATCCATACACCTCTTTGGTTTAGAGTTAGTTCAGGGTTAGAATCTAACTCTAACCTCTAACTGAGTTAGAGTTCTCCTCATCTCGGTTCATCACCATCATACTTTCCCCATTCCTGTGTTTTCAGTATCCTACGAATCAAAGAGGCCCTTTTTTTGCGGGAAAAATCAAAGAGGCCCTTAGACTGGTTTCGGTCCGGTCATTTTTTATAAACGTGTTATGTCCAAAATTTAATGAACGTGCTCCGGTTTCCACGAAAATAATACGGTTTCATGTAGTAATTCATTCATTTATTTATTCTTCTGCGGGGGGTTTGCATGTAATTCGTGAGGTCTGAAATGTAAAGTATATGCTCCGAGTCGTGCATGCACTACGACCCAGATGCTCTATGTCCCACATGTCGGCGAATGGGAGCACGTGGAAATAGCCTAGGAGTACATATAGGAGGATAAATGCGTGAAATAATATGTACTGTGAAGCGTAGCCGCGGTTCAAAAAGGAGACCTAAAGTGATGACAGCTATAGGTCGCACGCACCCAACTAGTGGTACTAGACATCCGACTAATTTTTCCTCAAAAGAAAAAAAAGAGGCACGAGTGCTCAGTACTCCTATTCTATAAACACGAGTCCCATCTGACAACAGCGTCCGTGCTACAGCTAGCTCTCCTCCCTCGTTTCTCTCTTCTAATTCTAAACTCGGCCGACGCCCGGTGGGCGGGGTGGGTTTGCTCAACTGCGGCCCCACCTCACAATGAAAACATTACGACTGGAATAAAAATGCCATATACTCCCTCCGTTCATAAATATAAGCCTTTTTAGATACTATTTCAAATGGAATACAGCATACATATGTATGTAGACATAGTTTAGAGTGTAGATTCACTCATTTTGCTCCGTATGTAGTAGTCACTTGCTGGAATCTTTAGAAAGACTTATATTTGGGAACGGAGGGAATACTATACTAATAAAACATTAAGGCCACGAGGCGATGCAGTGCTGGTTACAGGAGGCAAGAAGAGATGCATCCATTGACGACGTCCACCTCCTCGACTCAGGGCGCCGGCCCACCGAACGGTGCCTAAGTAGCGGCAGCTTTCGTGGCCATGTCGACGTGCTTCTGAACAATGGCGTCCAAAGATTCCAGCCGCTGGAAGAAGGCCAACGTCTTTCTGTCCTCGCTTTCCTTGTAGTGGCCTATGTAGACGATTTCCTCGTAGACGTGGATGTGCAGGTCGACGGTTTCTTGCATGGCGAGGCGCTGCGCGGCGAGCGCGGCCTCGAGGTGCACATTCTTCGTCGCGACCTCCGGCACCTGCAGGGCCACCAGGGCTTGAAAGAGTTCGTCACCATGGAGGCCGATGAGGGTGGCAGGCAATGAGGAGCCTGGGCGCGCGGGCTGGAGCAGTACGGCAAGGTCATCCGCGCGCTCTTGACGGCAGTGAACTTGCGGATGGAGTTGACCATCATGTCGTCCATGTGAGAGGCGAAGCCGGCGTCGGCGAGGGCTACGATTCCTGCGGTCGCCAGCACCGTCTGGAAACGCTACGCGGTGCGGGGCCGCAGGCCGGTGCCTTGGATGATTTGGCACAGCCGACTGCCGCTCGCGTCCATCGCCTCCATAGGTGCTTGTGGCTTCTGGTCACTTGGTCTTGTATTGGAGTGAGCAGTGTTGTGCAGAGACTTGGGAGTAGATGGATTGGAGTGGTGGGGCGCCTTTATTATATGAGAGTCCAAACTGTGTTGCATTCACATCGTGCTGGCTCTATTCTGCTTCTCCAATTAATTCCCTCTGCATGTAATTGAGGATGCATCATTGACCGTTCAATGTCTCGGGAACCGCCACCCTCTCCCTCCGTGGCATTCAAGCACCTATGGACCCGTCGACGACGAGGTGCCTATGGTGACTTTGTAAATTTCAAGATGATAGTGCCGTGCGTGTGTGCGTTCATAGGGGTGAGTGTATGCGCGTGTATATGAGCGCTTGCGTCTGTACTGTGTAAAAAACGTAAATGCGTGTCAAAAGAGACTAGTCAGTATACTCAATATTGTGCACCTCAGAGAGGAAAACGATAGAACTAGTACGTATTTATTTACGGTGCAGATTCACTCATTTTGCTCCATATGTACTCCGTCTCGGTGTAGTCTAGTCACTTGTTGAAATCTCTAGAAGGGCAAATACTCCTTTCTAGTTTACAGGGCTATACTAGCAAGTAGTTGTACGTACTAGTACAATAGTGGGCTCACATAGCAATTTTGTCTCATGCAAGAGCCTGGCTATATGCGTGCTCCAATGTTCGCAATTGCAACGTTCGGTTTGCGCTTAGCTCTTCGCCTCTTCGAGAAGACGAACAATGATGTTACTACTACTGCTTCTACAGTGTCGAATCCACTGCTGCATGTCCGTCCACCGCGAGCGGGACGGATAGCTTGTTGTAGAAGTACTACTAAGCAAAAGCATGTCCTCGTTTGCGAGCAACCATGCGCATGGTGAGGGAGAAGGCGTGTAGTAAAATCAAGTTTCTCCTCGTTGTACGAGTTGACGCGACACATCATAGCACTCGCCCCACATGCTTGCCTCTAAACTTGGCTGAAAGACCCGCAGTGTACAATATATTTGCTGCAACCTCTAACATTTACCCACCACAAATTAAAATATATATATGGCCGTATGCATCGTTCTGATGCAGATGCGGGGGAGTCCCCTTTTCGAAAAAAACAAATTAAAATATATATTCCTGTCTTGACCAGATGAGCGTGCAAACTACAATCACCAGGGTGTCAGGTAGGGCCAGAAGACTATTTTAATTATTTTAAAAAAAATAACTTCGAGACGGCCACATAGCATGGAGCCGACCCCAACGATTTTAAGCTTACAGGCACGGTACACGCTATCCTAGACTACTCTACACATGAAACTGCCACACGAGCGTCCGGGCTGCGCTTGGCTCTTCGCCTCTTCGGGAAGTCGAACAATGATGGAGTACTACTGCACTGGAGGAGTACTACAGTACGCATCTGGCCATCTGACACTGATTGAACTGCTGCATGTCCACCGCGTGCGGGAGGGAGAGCGTGTAGCGAAAGCTTCTCCTAGTCTTGCCAGCCACCACGCTCATGGGCGAGGGAGGGACGCTCCTGCCTTTGCGTGTATGACAGGTGGGCCCAATAGGTGTGTGGCCAACATGTCATACAGCCAAAGGCAGGTGCAGTTAAGTCCGCGAGGGAGAGGATAATCAAACTTCTCGTTGATGTACGAGTTGACGCGACACATGAAAGCACTGCACTCGATATATTTCAATAATTTGCGTTTACTGATGCATTAATTACAACGCATGCATGCATGCCGTGACTCTCCTTTTGATACTTGCATGTGTTGATTTAATGCACCTTGAAGTAGTATAAAATATGTGACGGTAAAGCTTTGTAATACCCCGGCCCAAGTCGAGAGATGGTTGTGCACGAGGAGGGCGAGATCATGCAGACCGAACAAGACCCGACGATGGAGCTCTCTAAGGTCTCGATGGACCTCACCGTGCTCCACTGCCCCTTGTGCCTCCGCCCCTTGACACCTCCAGTGTATGAGGTTCGAATAAACCTCGTCCGTTCGGCTGATTGAGCAAGGTGCAGGTTTCTTGATTGATGTGTTGTTCGATTGATTTCTGCAGTGCAAGGGAGGGCACCTGGCCTGCGTGGACTGCCGCGTCGAGCGCCCTGGGAACCAGCGACAGTGCCAGAAGTGCGAGCGCGGCGGTGGCTTCGACGTGCGGAACACGGCGGTGGACTTCGTCCTTTTGTCGGTGAGGGTGGAGTGCCCGCACGAAGGCTGTGGGCTCTACGTCACTTACCACAAGCTCACCGATCACCAGAGCGTGTGTCCGCTCGCGCCCTGCAAATGCCCCGTGCCCGTCTGCTGCTACGAAGGCCCGCTGTCGGCGCTCTACCACCACATCAGCACCGTGCATCCCATGCCCGTGCACAGGATCCAGTACGGCAAGGTGCTCCAGCTGCAAGTGCCACTGTCGGAGCCACGGCTCTTGCTGTTCGCGGAGGAGGACTGCCGTGCGTTTTTCTTGGTCGGCGGCATGCTCGACATCGGCGCGCCTATCGCCGTGTCAGTCGTCTGCATTAGAGCGGGGGCGTCCCCACTGCCGCACTACGTGGCCAAGCTGTGGGCGAACGGCCCGCCGGGGGAGCCCAAAGGCACGACCGACGCCGTCAAGGTGGAAATGGAGGTGACAAGCAGCAAGGATCCCGGTGACGTCGATGTGCAGGAGCTGACCTTCTTGACAGTTCCGCCCAAGCTGCTGGCCGGGGCTAAGCTTGTGTCCCTCCACATTCAGATTGACAAGCTCACGTCCTAAAAGTTTCTACAGTGCCTTCTGTTTATCTTAGTAATATGCTAATATAGGGATTGCCTTGGTCTACTTTAGCTTAAGAAATGGTGGGTTTTGTGGCGATGCAGCAATTACTTCGACATCAGATCAGTAATTTCCAACAGTCGAACGGATATTTTGTGTCTGTTGGATATAAAGTTCCTTTGGGTAAGAAGTACTACTTGTCATCAAAATGGATAAAAGGAGATGTATGTAGACGTATTTTAGTTCTAGATACGTCCCTTTTTATCCATTTTGATGACAAGCACTCCCTCCGTTCCACAATACATGCCTTCCATTTGTCAAAATATAGATGTATCTAGACATGTTTTAGTATATAGGTACATCCATGATAGAGCCAATCGGATGGTTGAGAACACTACAATTCGTAGCTACAAATGCGTGTGTGACTCCCAGATGCAGAGGCTGGGGGTCATCATCCTCCTTTTCGAGAAAAAACAGACGCGTGTGTGAGAGCTCGCCACGCGGCTATTCCTGTCGAACGCCCCATTAACCGTAAGATATGTATACGACGGTGCCAGTTATTGCACGTGCACAGCAGTACTCCCTCCTTTCCGGTTTATAGGGCTTAATTCAAAAATCTCACCAACCAAGATGGTGAGTGGTGGAATATTTTTTGTAGTTTGCAAAAGCACCTAATTAATGCTCCTGTTTTTCTCAAAAAATTATGTTTATCAATGCATTAATTGCAATGCATGCATGCGTAAAGTACATGCATTGATCAATGTTCTCTTAATACTTGCATGCAATGATTTAATGCACCTTGGAATCTGAACATGTGTTGGGGAACAACCAAATTGAGCCTCATAAAATGGAAAAACTAAAATTTTGAGATAAGCCCTATAAAACCGGAAAGGAGGGAGTAGAAAAAGAAGTACTCCGTCTGGGAATAGTGCCGCACTTCGAAACTAGAACCGTCAATAAATTTTGAGCTTGCGTCTCGTCACATTCCAAATTACTCCACGCTATATTGAATTGCAAACCTATTCACACCGATCACAAGCTAAACGGTTTCCCACTTAGGAGCGTATTAGTACCACGCTATATTGAATTGCAAACCTGTTCACACCGATCACAACCTAAAAGGTTTCCCACTTAGGAGCGTATTAGTACTCGGTTATAAATACTAGTATGCCAAGATGACTGCACATTCCTCCTCAACTCCTCATCCACAAAAACAAACAAGTCATTCAGCATCCTTCCCTTGCATCTGCCATGGCCAGCGTGAGTTCTAGGTCGAGAGATTGCCACCAGGGAGAGGCGAGCATGGAAGCGGAAGCACGAGAGATGTCCCGCCTCGCTACGAGAGCAGCCGACATGTCCCGCCGCGCGGAAGTAGCAGCACAGAGGTCCCGCCGCACCGCTGAAGCAGCACGGAGGTCCCGCCGCACCATCGATGCAGCAGATTGGTCCGGCCACGCCGCAGAAGCAGCAGAGATGTCCCGCCGCGCCACGAATGCAGCAGAGATGTCCCGCTGCGCCGCGGCGGCCTGGGAAAATTTCTCGCGGGCAGGCGACGACTGTTACAGGCGCATGCATGTGATCGTCCATAGCCAGATGGATCGGATCTCCGGCTGGGCGAGGTTGCAGGACGACATGAAAGCCTCGTTTGAACAGGCTACCGGCGTAATCCGGCAACTAAGGGAGGGCAATGAGAGGCTCCGGGCCGAGCGCGACCTGCTGAGGGAGAAGATCGTCCGAAGTGCAGACCAGCAGGAGGAGACCAGTGCCTTGTTGAAGAGGACTGGCGTCATCGTCAAGAAACTTATGGAGGAGAATGACATGCTCCGCAACAAGCGCCAAAGGCTGGTGGAGGAATCCGTGGATGTTCTCAAGCAGCGTCTTGAGGACACGAAAGAGCTCATTGCCGCTCGCCGCGGAGACTAGTTCCCGCGGCCTGCAGCAACGCATCAAGAAAGTAGAGATCAGCGAGCCAGATCCTTGTCTTCCTTCTTCTTTTGCCCTTATGTATTTCGGGCGTAGCCGCATGTGGCTTTTTTAATTATCTTTCTAATTATGTAAGAGAATTAATCGTCCTTATCTTTCTGTGGAAGATCAATGTTGCGAGGCTGGAATGAAG
This sequence comes from Aegilops tauschii subsp. strangulata, assembly GCF_002575655.3. Lineage (NCBI taxonomy): Eukaryota > Viridiplantae > Streptophyta > Magnoliopsida > Poales > Poaceae > Aegilops > Aegilops tauschii. The sequence continues at coordinate 155,245,774 of NC_053036.3, forward strand.
AAAACTCTTGCTGTGGCGACCCTGGCGTTGCTGTTCTTCTAGTTGCTGCTGGGATTCCTTCAGTTTCCTGGTTTCTTTTGATGTAATAATCGGTTTAGGATGTGGATTGTGTCGTCGGTTGTGAAATGTTGGGTTCTAGCGCAGATGTTTGGCCTTTGTTGGCCTCTTGGGATGTTGCGATTTCAATCTGGTAGCTTTTACTCCTTCGTGTTAGGCTGGAGTTGTGCCGAACTTCTTGTGAATTGTGGTGGTTTTCAGTAATGAAAATCGGAAGGGGCAAGCCCTTCTTTGATCAAAAAAAATTTAATCGTCCTTATATATTCATCAGTCTTGCTATAAGTCGCAGTAGATGCTACATAGGTCCGTCGGATCTTACATCAAGATCCGTGCTTTCAAATTTTCTTTTTTCTCTCTTAAATCTCAGTCGAGTGAGACATAGCCACGCCATTAAACAGAGGCTCGGGCACCATTAATGGAGACCTTGGGAGAGAGGTGGACGGCAGATGGAGGTCAAAGGGCTCTCCTCCCGATAAGCACGCACAGGGGTCTGATCGCACGCCTCTCGTACTCAAATAGCTACCCTGCATGGCGCCTCCTAGCTAATAAAAAATGGGGACGCGTGGCGGCACGTAAATGGTACTAGTAAGTAGAACGCCCACGGTTTCAATAATACTTGTGTTTCCGATTGTAACGTGACAGCACTTGTTCCAAAATGCCTTCGCAAATCGGACTGCAAATTTACCACAGCATGTTGGTGCCATGTCATGGCACCAAGCCAAGTTTCATTATTTTCATGCGTGTTTTGGATTTACAGGAATTAAAAAACTAAGTTTCTCAATGTTTCCAACCCTGTCACGACGCCCTGAATTTTGAATTTCATTCCCATTTCTTGCATGGAACCTAGAAATTTACCCGAGGACACACATGTGATTTTTCAACCAACTTTGGTGCACTGGAACATGTGCTTGTATTTCAAATTTGAATTATGCACACAAAGGTGACACGTTCCCTCCCAGAACCACGAGCCTTCTTGAGAGAATCTCCGATTTGCAAGAAGCTTATACCAAAATTTGTTCCTATTCGGCCAATTTTTTTACCACGGCATGGTACTACCATGACATGACACCATGCCAAGTTTCATGATTTTAAAACCAAGTTTCTCAATGTTCTCGACCGAGCCACGATGCCCAGATGTTTGAATTTTATTCTCATTTTTTGCATGGGACCTACTCCCTCCTTCCATCTATATAGGGCCTAATGTGTTTTTCAAGACAGCCTTTGACTATTGACAAGATTAATAGCACATGATATGTATACTATGAAAATTATATTATTGGAAGCTCCTTTGACATACAAATTTGAAGGTATGCTTTGTGTAAGTTGCATGTCATATATTATTGCTCTAACGTTTGGTCAAAGTTAGCCTCGAAAAACGCATTAGGACCTATATAGATGGAAGGAGGGAGTAGAAATTCACCCGAGGACACAAATGTGATTTTTCAACCAACTTTGGTGCACGGGAGCATGTGCTTGTAGTTCAAATTTGAATTATGCACATTAAATGACCAAAAACTCAATTAATGTGTAAATAAGGCCAAACGAAGCCGGAATAATTCCAAAATTTAACAGGGCACTCATGTAGTTCTATGTTGCCTTTGTAAATAAACTCAAGGGGGACAACGTATATCGTTTCGCACTCAAAGGTGGCACGTTCCCTCTCAGAACCACGAGCCTTCTTGAGAGAAGCTTCGGTTTGCAAGAAGCTTATACCAAAATATGTTCCTATTCGGCCAATTTTTTTACCACAACATGGTAGTACCATGACATGACATCCATGCCAAGTTTCATGATTTTCAGGCGTGTTTTGGATTTACAAGAATTTTAAAACCAAGTTTCTCAATGTTCTCGGTCGAGCCACGATGCCCAGATGTTTTAATTTTATTCTCATTTCTTGCATGGGACCTAGAAATTCACCCGAGGACACAAATGTGATTTTTCAACCAACTTTGGTGCACGAGAGCATGTGCTTGTAGTTCAAATTTGACTTATGCACATTAAATGACCAAAAACTCAATTAATGTATAAAAAACGACAAACGAACCCGTTATAATTCCAAAATTTAACAGGGCACTAATGTAGTTCTATGTTGCCTTTGTTAAGAAACTCAAGGGGGGCAGCGTATATTGTTTCACACTCAAAGGTGGCACGTTCCCTCTTAGAACCATGAGCTTCCAAATCGGCCCAATTTTTTACCACAACATGTTAGTGCCATGACATGACACCATGCCAAGTTTCATGATTTCCAGGCGAGTTTTGGATTTACATGAATTTAAAATCAAAGTTTCTCGATGTTCTCGGCCGAGTCATGACGCTCAGATGTTTGAATTTCATTCTCATTTCTTCCATGGGACCTAGAAATTCAACCAAGGACACACATGTGATTTTTCAACCCACTTTGGTGCACCGGAGCATGTGCATGCAATTCATATTTAGATTATGCACATTAAAAGTCCAGAAACTCAATTAATGTATAAGAATGACAAATGAACCCGAAATAATTCCAAAATTTAACAGGGCACTCATATAGTTCTATGTTGCCTCTGTAAATAAAATCAGGGGGAGGCAGCGTATATCGTTCCGCACACAAAGGTGACACGTTCCCTCTCGGAACCATGAGGCTTGTTGAGAGAATCTCCGGTTTTGGAAGAGGCTTATACCAAAACTTGTCCCAATTCAGCCAAAAATTATACGTATGAAAACAGGGTTTTGATTATCCCAAACATCTCGCTACCTAGACCAATAATGTACTATGATTTGAATTCAACATAAAATAGATACAAATATTTGAATTGGAGAGCATATGGTACATGTAGTTCATAGTGAAATATGATTACTGCTATATGTATGTTCTTTGTTATCAAGATAATATTTAAATTATTGTATAACTTGACAACAATCATATTCAAATAAGGAAAATTGATTCAAATTTAGTCCATATGGTAGACGACAATATATATGTTCACATGGTGGAGTAAAATGTTCATATATGATGGAAGATCAAAATGTACGACTACATCAATTATAAACCGCAAGGTCACCTAACGATATATTCGAATTCAACATAACGTGGATTCAAAAATCGAAATTCGAGATCATGGCATCTGTAATCACATAAAAAGGGACATTACTCTTTCTTTGGTGGGAATTGATTTGTTTTTTGTTGTTGTTGAGGGAAGTGCGAATCAATTTGGTACTGTGCAGGGTAATCTTGTTCTCCCGATTTTTTTTACATTTTTCTTGTAGTTTTTTAATGCCATCTATAGCAATATAGTAAAAGGGGACATGGCTCTCTTGTGTCTTGTATGAATTGTTTTTTTACACGTTAAGTTTGTTCTGCCGAACAAGGAATCCGCACCTTGTTATCCCGAAATTTTCAAGCTCGAGTATCTTTTGTCTCACCTGCTTTGAAACTCCCGCTTCTTCAACCCGCGCCGCGCCTTGTTATCCTGAAATTTGGACGCGCGCATGAACTCCCTCCTCATCCGAAATCGCTCCCGCAGCCCAGACACGTGAAATCCCCCTTCTACCCCTCAGCCGGAATGAAGCTCCACATCGCGGTGTCAAAACCGGTGGGGGTACGCTGGTAACTTACCCTACATTTCGGACAAGCGCGTCCCTAAGCTTGGCTCCCCCCTCCCCCTTCGCCCCCCCCCCCCATTCGTACACCGAGGCCGCCAAAACCCGCGAAACCCCACGCTCCTCCGTCAGCCTCCCGACCGCCGCCCAGCCGGAGACTCTTCCCCGACTACGTCGTCCACCGCAACAGCTCGCCGTCCCTCATCCACCGCACTGGATGAGGATCCGTTGTCGATCTTGTCGTCCCGCCGGATCAACCGCCCCGTCCTCCACCTCCAAGGAGCTTCCCCGACGTTCGCCTCGTCTATCGCGCCACCTCAATCCCCACAGCGCCGTCTTGACCTACCCCACCGGAACCGCAGCACCCTCACCAATTCCTCCGATGAAGCCGAGGCCAACTCGGCGTCACCAAGGAGGTTCTGCACTCACCGCTCCATTTTATCTTTTATTCGATCTCACGGGGCTGCCGGTGCTCGATACCGAGCAGACATGGCGTGTCTCCATCGACAGCGTCGTCGCCGGCCACATCATCCATGGCGTCTCTCCCCATGTCGTTGCTTCCTCGGCGGCGACTTCCACAACGGCACTAGCTACAGCTGCTCTGGCTCTCGCTCGCGCTGCGGCTCTGTTCTTGCTGTCGGTCGCGCTGCTGCACTGCTCCTGCTTTCGTTCGTGCTGCTGCTCTGCTCTTGCTCTCGCTTGCACTGGTGCTTCTGCTGCACGACCTCCGGCAGCTACAGGAGTTGCTGCTTTAGCACTCGCTCGCGGTGCTACTGCACGACTTGCTCTCTGCTAGTGTGTTCCCTGCTCGAGCGTCTGCTGATTTAGATCACTGCTTCTCTGCTACTAGTGCTCGAACGCCCTAAACATCTATTGCAATGCTCTGTTACTAGTTCAATCAGTTTCGACAGTAAAATTCAGTTTCGACTGTGAAGTTCATTTTCTTCAGCTAAGTTCAGAGTGAACAGTACTTACAGCATCTGTCGGAGCGGTCGTGGCGCGGCTGATGCGTTTTACATCTAGCACTTTTTGGTGATGTATTTTACATCATCTATTGCAGATGATATTAGGGTCCCACTTCAGATTAACGTTGTCTGTCTTGTCATGCTTCAGCCTCGTCGCCGTACACCTTAGCGGAGCTGCTCCAACGACAGAACCGTCCATCACAGCGGAGCAGTACCCTCGGCGCCGTTTCCAGAGGCCTCGGATCTTCTTCCCCGCCTCCGACTGTCACACCAGCATCATCACCATCCTCCACGTCCAACCCAATGATGCTGAGGTCCACAAGGCTATGCCAAAGAGGTTGTACACTCGTCGCATCAGTTTGTTTCTCCATTCCTCTGTTCTTCCAATTCATGTGAGCCAAACACCCAGGTTGACTGAAATCCTATGTTTCCAAATGCTATGTTTTGCACGTGCATTCCTATCCTATTCCTGTGTTTTTCCTGTCCCTGCGTTTATAGAATCCTCCAATTCTAAGGAGCCCTTGCAGATTTACTTCATTTTCAGATAGGCGTCTAAGAAAACTCTGTGTGTTATGTCCTGCTCCTGCCGTGCCGTCATCCACCCCACCTGAGGTGCACCATCGACAGAAGCGTTCACTGCAGCAGAGATCCCCCCTGCAGACTTCCTTTCGCCGCCTCAGATCATCTTCCCCATTGCCGGCAGCCACACCAACTGCATTACCATCATCGACTGAGCAGATGAACCTGAGGACTACACAGTTTCAGAAGAGAGGTCGCAGTCTTTCTTGTTTGCTTACGTTATACATCAGTTATTATTACCTGCTACTTTATCGTTCAATCTTGAGTTTTGAATTGCCCACGGGTCTCATATCGAGCCAGCAACGAATAGTATCTGTCTACTATCTGGTTCATCTGGGGTCTTCTATGTGGTTCATGTTGGGTGGGCAACAAACAATAGATGATCCATTGTCTATCTTTTTAAACTGAAGCTATAATCTACCTGCTATCATTAGTTTTGGATCCATCCACTCGTTTGCTACCATCAGTCTTGATTTTTGCATGCACCCCTTAGGCCTTACAAAATCTAACTTTTTATTATTATGCATGTCAGATATTGTACACAATTGTACTGAACATGTAGAGAAAAAGAGAAGACCGTTGCGTGCGAATATAATGTCATGCAGACGCCTCTCCATGGTGGGCGAAGTGCCCCCCCCCCCTCCTGCATTTCCAGATTGTATTCCAAAGGAAGATAACTGTTCAGATGGAGATTCAGAAGGAGCCGACCACGCGTGTTTACCACCTGCGGTGTTTGCTCTAACCTGGCATGCTGATGTTGGTCATATCATGCATATGGCGCCTTGCATTGCTTACATTATACATCTTATATGTCATCAGCTTAGTTTAGATTTGCTTTGTATGAATGCCACTTGTTTGGTTTCTATATCATACTCCCACCATTCCTAAATATTTGTCTTTTTAGAGATTTCAACAAGTGACTACATACGGAGCAAAATGAGTGAATCTACACTCTAAAATATGTCTATATACATCCATATGTGGTATCCATTTGAAATCTCTAAAAAGACAAATATTTAGGAACGGAGGGAGTATATGGGAATTATGCAATGCCATCTTCTTTAGCCAGGCATCATATACGTGAATCATGCAATGCCATCCGGTTTAGCCAGTCATCGATATGTGAATTGTATTGTGACATATTTTTTCCATAATGTATTCCATTTGTCAACAATGTTTATACATTCATCTACTCTTCCTGTGCATCAGCCATTTGAGTCGGTCATGGGAAAATCTGGAGTGAAAACAAGGTCTTCTGACCAGTCAGTGCTACCTGTCGATGCAGATTTCTTGCTGGTTACAGATAGCTCCTCAGAGGAGGATTCAGAGAGAGATGACCAGTCGTATTCCCCCCCCCCCCCCGAGGTGCATGCTCTAACATGGCTGGGTTATATTGCTCATATCATGCATATGGTGTCTTGCATTGCCATGCCATCTGCTTAGATTAGACATGCTTTGTGTGAATGCCTCCTGTTTGCTTTCTATATCAGATATGTGAATTATGCAATGCCATGTTTTTCAGCCAGTTATCATATATGTGAATTATGCACCGCCATGGAGCCAGGCATTATATATGTGAATTATCTCATGTCATCTTTTTTTTCATTATGTATTCCATTTGTCGACAATCTGTGTATATTGAACTACTCTTCATGTGTATCAGCCATTTGAGCCGGTTATGGAAAAATCTGGAGTGAAAACAAGGTCTTCAGAGCAGCCAATGGTACCTGTGGAAGCATATATCTCGATGGTTACAGGGAGCTCCTCAGAGGAGGATTCAGAGACAGATGACCAGTCCTATATCCCACCTGAGGTGTATGCTCTAAGTTGCAATGTTTATATTTCTCATATGATGCATATGGTGTCTTGCATTGCTTAGTTTAGACATCATATGCACAATATTGAATTCTATATGCTTAGTTTAGAGATCATACATGCGAGTGCCAGCTGCTTAGTATATGAATCAATTATGTCAATTATATCATGCCATCCTGTATACTTAGACAACATGTATGTGAATTATTTCATCCCAACCTATTTTAGAAAGACATCATATAGTTTTGTCATGTCATCCTGTTTAGGTACTCATCATATGTTGAATTATGCCATTATATCCTGTTAAGTTATCCATCATATATCTGAAACTGTGTCATGCTATCCTGTTTAGTTAGGCATCATATATGTGAAATTGTGTCATGCTGTCCTGTTTGGTTAGACAACATATATATGAATTACCACATATGTCTATCATACAATGTCTGTACGTTCAATTTCTTTTCTTGTTTATTAGCCATTTGAATTGGAGGGGGTGATGGCAGTATCTAAGGGAGCAAAAACCCGTTCTTCACAAAAGACAGTGCTACCCGTCGATGCAGATAGAACCATGGTTGTACTGGCCCACAAACTAGCCCCACCACACATAATCGAGACTCTTCCAGATTGCACACTTACACCGTTGGGCAGAGAACCAGCAGCAACCCATCTAAACGCAACCCCAGCGGATAGTAACCCACTTATAGTTGACAAAGCACCATGTCCACCACAGAGTACCCCCACACGAGCAGTTTGGAAAGCTACTGCAGTGCCCAAAGCACGAAGACCACCACAGCTAACCCAAACTCCACGTTTAAAGCAGAAGAGCAACTGTTCTCGGGTCAGATTCCGTAGCTATGGTCCATACTCCTTTGTTGTTGCATCATTGTATTTACTCATACCAACTACTTTCGAATTTGAAGGATCCAATTGAAACTCCAATGGCGCAACAGGTATGTTTTAAACCTATTTCTTTAACTGGATTGTTGTTCTAACTTCTTGCTCTATGTTGATTTCAGTTTAAGTTGTATAAACAGTTATGTTCTCATGTGATGCACATTACAAGTGCTGCCAATGTTGTGTAGTTTCTCACACTTATATTCTGTCTATGCTGCTGTGTCTTAAAAATATATGAGTTTAACTGTGTCTCTATCTTGATTAGGGAACATAAACTAGAATGATATGGACAATACAGTGACCATAGTACATAGATATATGTTTGTTTCATGATGTTATCCTGTCCACCTTACTACTGAACCGGTTTACCAAAATGAGTTTCATACACTACAAGCTAAACCTGTGATGTGTCTGCTTGTTTCTCTTGTAGTATGCAAACAGAATATTAGAGAAGAGCACCCCACTATGCAATGGTAGAGAAAGTAATGCAGATAAGGTTCAAGATAGTGAGACAACCCTGTTGGTCTCCAAGAAAGGTGATAAAAACGATCTTGTAGACAGTGAGAAAACCCCACAGTCCTGCGTTGATGTAGTGTTCGAGTTACTGGCCAGTACCGCTGGCACAAGCTCTTCGAACTCACTGCCTAAATCACTTCGGCTTCTTCAGTCTTAGCTACAAGCTGAAAGGCATCAGTCAGCTGTGCTGCGGCAAGAAGCCGAAGGACTGAGGAAGTCCCTGCATAATTCAGATGCGTACTTTCTTGTGCAACAGCAAGCGCTGGAGGATTTAAGCGCCAAACAAGAGAAAGTTAATAAGCTTGCTAAGCATCTTGCCAGCATTATGGGTACCCAGGATATTGTTTCTTGAACTCTTCTGAAGTGGTTTCAGTTCTGGACTTGTTTTGCTGGCGGCGTTTATATGCTGCTTTGTTCCCTATATTTGCACTGGTGGCGAACTTTGATGCCCAGTGGATGTAATATGTGTAATAGCCGTGATAGCCTAGTATAAGTTGCTTGCTTATTTATTTCCTTGTTGTCTTGTTTATTTGTTTGCTTGTAGTCAGTGCAGTTCTTTTTCCGCGGTTTGCTAGTGGCTGCAATAACCTATTTTTTAAAACTAGGCCACAATAACCATGGGCTATATTTACTGTAGTGACACTGGGCCTCCTACGGGCCGTAGAAACAGTGGGCCTTCTATGGGCCGTAGAAATAGTAGGCCTTCTACGGGCCATAGCAACAATGGGCCTTCTAGGGGCCGTAGAAACAATGGGCCTTCTACGGGCCGTATCATCAATGGATCTTATACGGGCCGTATGATCGATTGGCCAAACATGGGCCAATAACAGGCCGCATTATGGCCGTAAACGGGCTAGAGTTGGAATTGTCCGTTCATGGGCCGACCATAACGGGCCATCGTTAATAGGCCGTATTTGATGACGCTATGAAAACGGCCCAACGTATTAATCGACCACAAACGGGCCGACTGTAACCACGGGCTGAATTTGGCCCACAAGCAGAAAATGACGGTAACGGGCCGTAAGTAAACGAATGCTGGAAATGAGCCCAAGAATAAATGGGCTCTGAGAAGGCCGAAAGATAACATGGGCTGGAAACGTCCCAACGGAATAACGGGCCGTTAATGGGTATAAAGTGATACACTGTACATTACGGGCCAGTTTCACCACGGGCCGTTAATGAGTATAAAGTGATACACTGTTCATTACGGGCCAGTTTCACCACGGGCCATTAATGGGTGTAAAGTGATACACTGTTCATTACGGGCCAGTTTCACCACGGGTCGTTAATAGGCCAAGAGTTACATAGGGCCTCATATGGGCCGAAAGACGTCATGGGCCATACATGGGCCAGAAGTGAAAACGGGCTGGAATCATATTGGATGGCCCAGATTACGCTACTGGGCCTAATTCGGATAGGGCGTAACGGGCCTTGGGTTAGCGGGCTGTAAATGGGCTATATGCGAATAGGTCGTTAACAGGCTTTCCATGGGCTGGCCCGCCACCTTTTGACCAAGTCAAACGGGCTGGCCATTTCACAGGAATGGGCCTCTGTTGGGCCGTGCCACGTGTCGATGTATCATAGGCGCCTTCCGTCCAATGAGTGGATGACATCTGTCCCAACGATGAGCCGACACGTGTTTCCTCCAGCCAATGATGATTTTACACGTGGAAAATCCCCATTGGTTGGGGCTGTTAACGGGTTATCGGATCCAAAACCCGACCCGATAGCTTAACAGTGTTCCGTTACGGTAGATGCCACATGTCGGTCACCCTTGACGAAAGCACTTCTGTGACGCATGAATTATCATCATGGAAGTGGACACTTCCGTGATGATAATTTTGGCAATGTCATGGAACACATCTACGACAGCACAGGTATGACTATCTTGATTCTGTCATAAATTTGTCATGGATGTACATGCATGACAGAAAACACGACCTACTGTGACAAACACGTGGGAGCCAATATGAGCATCCAGGTTCCGCTATTGGTTATTGACCGGAGACGTGTCTCGGTCATGTCTACATAATTCTCGAACTCGTAGGGTCCGCATGCTTAACGTTCGGTGACGATCGGTATTATGAGTTTATGTGTTTTGATGTACCGAAGGTAGTTCGGAGTCCCGGATATGATCACGGACATGACGAGGAGTCTCTAAATGGCCGAGACGTCAAGATCAATATATTGGAAGCCTATGTTTGGACATTGGAATGGTTCCGGATGAGTGCGGGCATTTACCAGAGTACCGGGAGGTTACCGGAACCCCCGGGGGAGTATATGGGCCTTATTGGGCCTTGGTGGAATAGAGGAGAGGAAGGGAAAAGGTGGAGGGCGCACCCCCTAGCCCAATCCGAATTGGGTGGGGGTGTCGTGGTTCTAAGTCTGATAGTAGAATGGGGGTAGGGATATAGAGGCAAGATCCTAGCTATGGAGAAGCTGTACGCACGAGTTTTATGAGTTCAGGCCCTTCTCGGAGGAAGTAACAGCCCTACGTCTCGGAGCCCGGAGGCGGTCGACTGGATTATATGCGTGCGTGTTACAGGGGGTGCCAACCCTTGTGCATGTGGAGGGGTGGCTTATATAGAGTGCGCCAGGACCCCGGCCAGCCCACGTTACAAGGGATTTAAGGTACATCAAGAGGGGGGCGTTACTGGTAACGTCCGTAATAAAGTGTTATATATGGCTATTAAGTCTAGGAGTTAATGCTCGACCGTTGCTGTGTAGAGTGACTTTAGGTCTTCTGTCCGTCGAGTGTTTCTTGTTACGGTCGAGTGATCTTGATTCCTCCGAGTGGAAATGTTTCTGGTCGAGTGGGTGATGGTACCCCTCGAATGCTTTTGGCTTTAGAGTGATGTCCTTGGGGAGGGTATTTAGGTCAGGCCTGTGACCCTACCCTAGTTACATGTCCTCATCATTAGCCCCCGAATGGATCAGGGTTTGAGTCGAGAAGGAGTTGAAAATACTTCCGACTCATTTTTCGCGCTACGGGTGTGTCTTGTTTTGGATCAACGAACCGAGGTGGTGACACCAACTTCTTTTTCAGTCATCTTGATCCATTCCTGGTTTTGTCGAGTGAACTTTTGCTGGAAGAGGTCCGAGTGCTAATGTGGTGGAGATCTTCCATCTGACAAGTTGTTCTGCTGCCCGCGGATCTTGCGGGATTGGAATTTCAGGAAGCGCGCGGGGCGGAGGAGGCCGCAGTAATCGGGCTGGATAAGGAAAGGCCGCCTCGATTCCCGCGCCGCCTTTTTTGCCACGTATCACGCGCGCGACTGTTGCGGGATTTGATAAGATTGCCCGGGCCTACAGGTCAGTCACTCGGAAGCAACCCCATATAAGGCGCCGGACCGGGGTTTTTGAACAGTGCGTCCTCGTTCTTCTTCTCTCTTCTCAGTTTTCCCCACTGCGCCTGCTCCTGCCCCAGCGCCGCCGCTCCGTTCGAGCTCCGCCCGCAGCGATGGGGAAAGAAAAGACGGTGGCTCTGGAGCGCGCGAAGAAGGCGACGGCGAAGGCGAAGGGGAAAAAGTCCAGCCGGGGCGGATCCTCGTCGCGGTCCGGTTTGCCGCACGGCTGGATCCAGGGCGACTGGATCCGGTCGATGATCAGCTAGGACGACCTCGACGATCTGGCGGAGGAGGGGCTGATTCCTCACGGATCGGCGCGGCTCCCGGAGGATGAGACCGAACCTCGACCGCGGGAGGGTGAGTGCGTCCTCCTTGCCACTCACATCGACCGTGGATTTTCTCTGCCTCTGCATCCTTTTTTCGGGCTTTCTTGAATTTCTTTGGAGCACAACTTCAACACTTTTCCCCCAATACCATCATATATCTTGCTCTTTCGTGCCTCTGTGCGAAAACTTCTTGGGTTGTCGACCACACTGGGGTCTCTTCAAGCACATTTTCACGTGTCGCTCCCAGTCGGTCAAAAAGGCTAACCCGAGTGACGAGAGGACTCAGGTGATCCAGATGTGTGGGGGTCTTGGGATTCAGATGAGGGGTAAGAGCTCTTTCCCAGCCATAACTCTTCCTGAGTCAGTACGAGGATGGCAGTCGACCTGGTTTTACTGCAAAGACCAACCGACTCCAGGTCAGTTGACTGGACTTCCTCCTTTTTCTATGGCTCGCGTAGAGAAGCCCTCCGCCTTGAAAGTGACTCCAGGGGAGAAAGCGGAGGTGAAAGTGCTGGTTGAGCGAGTGGTCTATCTCATCCATGAGGGCGTAACTGGAATGGATCTGCTGGAAGTCTTCCTCAGACGACGCATTCAGCCACTTCAAGCCCGCGACCATCCGATGTGGATGTATTCGGGCATTGAAGATTCCACTCGGGTGCACCCAGAAGAAGTCGATGAGGATACGGTGGAGAAGTGGTTGAGGAGTATCACTGGCAACAAGGATAACCCCAGAGGAGCCAGGAGAATCCCTCCACTTGACCAATCCTATGAACCAGACAAGGTCCGATTCTGAATTACCAAGTGTCATCTTGATTTAACATGCAACTGTTTATGCTTCACCGACTGACTTTGTCTTGCTTGTTTTCTTCTAGGCCCTTACTGAAATGCATTCGATGCCCAACGGAGAGCAGGAGCAGGACCCGGAGGGGGAGGCAAGCGGAGGTGAAAGCGGCGAGTGGCATTCCGACGGAGATGGGGACGAGGAGAGCGACGACCCGAGTGACGAAGAAGAGGTCGACTCTCCTCCCCGCAGGGAAAGGCGATCCAAACTTACTCACGACCCGGCGAGCGCCCATGACAAGGCGGCCGTTCAGACCGGGCAGTCGTCAAAGCGTCCTCGGACGTCCTCTCCGGCACCAACTGAAAAAGCTCCAAAGCAGTCCAAGGTTGTAGTGCAGAAGACTCGGAAGGCGCTGCTGAGAATCAAAATTGACGTTCCTGTTGCTTATGCGTGAGTGTTCTTGTTTCGCTTTTACTCGACGTTATGTGCTGTTTATTTTTTCCTTGGTTTGACCGAATGAATCTTGAAACTGGCAGTGCCGCTACCTCTGGGACCTCTGCTTATAAGAATGAGGATGAGGAAATGGAAGATGCAGTGACCTCCAATCCGGGTACAATCCTCGTGATTTTGTCTTTGATTTGCCGATTGAACTGTGCTATATCCAATCGGGTGATGAAACTTTGGCGACTGATCTTTTTACAACCCTCAACGTCATTGACCTCCCCGACGATGATGAGGACGAGCCACAGAGGCCCTTGGGGAGAAGAAACAGGAAAACGTCCGCTGGCAAGACGCGTCAATCGACACCGGTGGTGGAACCGGTAATTCAGGACGCCGGCGATGCCAATCGGACTTCCGCCTCCTTCGCCATACCGCTGTCGAGTGCTCGGCCTTCCTCATCAGCTGCACAGACTCCCACCGATCCACCTTCACTTTTTGCTACACATCACGTCCCAGAGGACCAAGTGGGTGCTGCAAAAGAGGCTATACGCCAGACGGGCATTATGATGGAGATGTTGAAGATGGTGCAGGAAGCCAGCCAAGCTGCTTATGATGCCAGCTCCGCTCTCCAGAGCAACGTCCAGGTTAGTAGATCGTCGACTGACTCTTCTGGCTTGTTCTGTTAGGATATGGTACCTGAAAACTTTCTTTCCAAGAATCTTTGCATCTGTCTGCGCCTTGCATCTGTACACCCACTGGGTGTTTTGATTTGTCACTGAACAGATTCGCACTTTGAGCTGATAATGTTGTTGTCAATTGAATATTTTGACCAGTGGGGGCACGCTGAGTGCACCCACTGGGTGTAGTCCCCGAGACCATAATTGACTGCGGGCAGTCGACTATGGTCTGAGCATCAGAATTTGAATTTCTTCACTCGGTCTGGTCGGGCCATATCGAGTGGAACTTTGAACCAGTGGGGGCACGCTGAGTAATGGCAGTCTGAGACCACTTCAAATAACTGGGCATCGCCGGAGCGACCATGTTCACTTCTTTGTTGATGACTTTCAGTCGACTTTTGCTCTCAGCATCAGCAAAAATCATCAGAGTTGAATTGACGTGGGGGTAACCATCATCGTCCTCTTCCTTATCCTCAACTTTGTCTGATTCTTTCTCCTTCTCTTTGGGCTATTTCTCTCGAAACTTCTGGATTAGGAGCCGACATTGTCGAGTGGTATGTTTCGGATAAATGAGATTACCCTCCTCATCCTTTCTGGTGTGAATGTGGCATGGTAAATCCAACACATCATTTCCATCTTGATCTTTTACTTTCTTGGGGTTCCATGGCCCTTTGGGCTTCCCCTTGAACTTTCCTTGAGTCACTGCTAAGGCTTCTCCCGGAACAGCTGGCTCGGCTTTGCGCTTCTGCTTCCGACTGGAGTTCCCTCCCCCGGTTTCGTGGGTGACTGTTTTGTGCTTGCCACTCCGGAGCCGATCCTCCTCTTCACCATTAGCATACTTGGTGCCAATTTCCATCATTTGACTCAGAGACATATCTCCGGTCCGACCGAACTTCAGATTCAATTCTCGATACTTGACGCCTTCCTTGAAGGCACAAACTGCTTGGTGATCAGACACATTCTCCACCGTGTGGTGCAACGTGATCCATCTCTGGATATAATCTCTCAAAATTTCTTTCGACTTCTGCACACAAGACTGTAGCTCTGTTAGCCCTGCTGGCCGTTTGCATGTACCTTCAAATGTTCTGACAAACACTCGGGCAAGCTCTTCCCAGCTATAAATACTGCCAGGTGCTAACTGATTCAACCACGCTCTGGCCGAGCCCTCTAACATCAGAGGAAGGTGCTTCATGGCCACTTCATCATTGCCACCACCAATCTGCACAGCCACTCGGTAGTCCTCAAGCCAAGTGTCAGGCTTCGACTCACCAGTGAACTTGCTGACTCCAGTCGCCAACCTGAAGTTGGGAGGAATCACTGCTGCTCTGATGGCTCTGCTGAAACACTCGGGACCTGAAACATGCACCCTGCTGCCGGTCGGGTAATCTCTATCGTGGCCATCTCTGTGTGCTCTGTTCCTGTCAACCAGACCTTGAACGAGAATGGATCTCGCGTCCAAGCCCGGCTCCCGGGGGTCGACTGGAATCCTTCGCCCACCACTGTGAGGGTGCATGTCATCGTGTTGCCGAGGCGCGTATGACCCACTCCTTGGGGGAGGCGTGGGTACTCGACGACGATCATACTGCTCTCGGTTTCTGTATTGATCCTGTCGATCTCCACGTCCCTCACGCCTTGGAGGTGATCTTGGGCTGTGAGCCGACTGAACTGTGTCTACCATTACAGATCTACTATGAATCCTATTCCGAGACTGTGACACTGCTGTGTTCTGCTCCCCCGCCGCCCGGAGCAAAGCCCAGATCTGCATCAAACCCCTACCAGCCTCCGTCTGGGAAGGCTGAATCGACTCTACTATTCGGGCAGCAGCTGTGAGATTCTGGATCGGAGTTCGATATACCTGGGTTGGAGGCGGCAAAAGTTGTCGTCGACTGGATTCACGAACTCGCTGCCGAGCACGCTCGTTGAGTGCGTGCTGGAGATTCTCCAGTCGAGTGCGCTCAGCCCAGTTGGCCAGGCGCACCTCCTCCAAGGCCCGAGCCTCGGGGGTTTCTCCAACGATAGGAGTGTGAAGTGCATCCATGTTACGGTGGCGAAGCTCTTCCCTCTGCTGCGAAGAGAGGGGCTCGGGGCGGTACTCCTCGTGGACACGCGACGGATCACCTCCGACATCACCACCGTTGTCGCGGGGGAAGCCAGGAGGACTGCGCGGTCCGTTGACCATCAGGACTTCCGCCGCGGGGTCACTGTTGTCGCACTCGGATGCGGTCTCAACGGAGCCAGTCGAACAGGCCGTAGAGAGTTTCGTCGGGCTCGATTGCCACGACTTGGGGGTGGCCGACTGGCGAGCCACCGCGTGCCTCACCCACCGCTGGAGCCTCGACCGACCGAAACGCTTGTGCCGGCGGGCAGCAGGGAGTGAAGACGCCACCGGAGCCGACCGATACTGGGTCGACGGCTGCCGCGGGACGACGCCACGGACGCACGCGCGAAAGTGCGTTGCCCCGCGGACGGGGAGCGCCTCGACGTCGAGTGGAGCTTCTTGGAGCCAAGCGGAGTCGTCGGCGACGAACACGAGCGCGTCGAGATGGATCTCCCGGCCCTCGGCCAATCCTCCGCCTGAAACCATGCTGATGGGGATCTGAAAAATTGCAACTTCTCCAACAAGTTGCTAAGAAACCTGCCCCACGGTGGGCGCCAACTGTCGTGGTTCTAAGTCTGACAGTAGAATGGGGGTAGGGATGTAGAGGCAAGATCCTAGCTATGGAGAAGCTGTACGCATGAGTTTTACAAGTTCAGGCCCTTCTCGGAGGAAGTAACAGCCCTACGTCTCGGAGCCCGGAGGCGGTCGACTGGATTATATGCGTGTGTGTTACAGGGGGTGCCAACCCTTGTGCATGTGGAGGGGGTGGCTTATATAGAGTGCGCCAGGACCCCGGCCAGCCCACGTTACAAGGGATTTAAGGTACATCAAGAGGGGGGCGTTACTGGTAACGTCCGTAATAAAGTGTTATAAATGGCTATTAAGTCTAGGAGTTAATGCTCGACCGTTGCTGTGTAGAGTGACTTTAGGTCTTCTGTCCGTCGAGTGTTTCTTGTTACGGTCGAGTGATCTTGATTCCTCCGAGTGGAAATGTTTCTGGTCGAGTGGGTGATGGTACCCCTCGAATGCTTCTGGCTTTAGAGTGATGTCCTTGGGGAGGGTATTTAGGTCAGGCCTGTGACCCTACCCTAGGTACATGTCCTCATCAGGGGGCCGGCCCCCTTCCTTCCCTCTCTCCTCCCCTTCCTTCTCTCCTACTCCTACTACTTGGAAGGACTCCCCCTCCTCCACTCCTTTATATACGGGGGAGGGGGGCTCCCCATAGACACACAAGTTGATCATTGATCTCTTAGCCGTGTGCGGTGCCCCCCTCCACCATAATCCACCTCGGTCATATCGTTGCAGTGCTTAGGCGAAGCCCTGCGCCGGTAGCTTCATCATCACCATCATCACGCCGTCGTGCTGACGAAGCTCTCCCTCGACACTCTGCTGGATCGTGAGTTCGTGGGACGTCACCGAGCTGAACGTGTGCAGATCACAGAGGTGTCGTACTTTCGGTACTAGGATCGGTCGATCGTGAAGACGTAAGACTACATCAACCACGTTGTCATAACGCTTCTGCTTATGGTCTACAAGGGTACGTGGACAACACTCTCCCCTCTCGTTGCTATGCATCACCATGATCTTGCGTGTTCGTAGGAATTTTTTTGAAATTACTACGTTCCCCAACAGTGGTATCAGAGCCAGGTTTATGCATAGATGTTATATGCACGAGTAGAACACAAGTGAGTGTGGTCGATAATAGTCATACTGCTTACCAGCATGTCATACTTTGATTCGGCGGTATTATTGGATGAAGCAGCCCGGACCGACATTACGCGTACGCTTATGCGAGACTGGTTCTACCGACGTGCTTCACACACAGGTGGCTAGCGGGTGTCAGTTTCTCCAACTTTAGTTGAATCGAGTGTGGCTACGCCCGGTCCTTGTTGAAGGCTAAAACAACACATACTTGACGAAAAATCGTTGTGGTTTTGATGCGTAGGTAAGAACGGTTCTTGCTCAGCCCGTAGCAGCCACATAAAACTTGCAACAACAAAGTAGAGGATGTCTAACTTGTTTTTGCAAGGCATGTTGTGATGTGATATGGTCAAGACATGATGCTAAATTTTATTGTATGATATGATCATGTTTTGTAACAGAGTTATCGGCAACTGGCAGGAGCCATATGGTTGTCGGTTTATTGTATGAAATGCAATCACCATGTAATTGCTTTACTTTATCACTAAGCGATAGCAATAGTTGGTGAGACGACAACGATGCTACGATGGAGATCAAGGTGTCGTGCCGGTGACGATGGTGATCATGACGGTGCTTTGGAGATGGAGATCAAAGGCACAAGATGAAGATGGCCATATCATATCACTTATAATGATTGCATGTGATGTCTATCCTTTATGCATCTTATTTTGCTTAGTTCGGCGGTAGCATTATAAGATGATCTCTCACTAAATTTCAAGGTATAAGTGTTCTCCCTGAGTATGCACCATTGCGAAAGTTCGTCATGCCGAGACACCACGTGAAGATCGGGTGTGATAAGCTCTACGTTCACATACAATGGGTGCAAGCCAGTTTTGCACACGCAGAATACTCGGGTTAAACTTGACGAGCCTAGCATATGCAGATATGGCCTCGGAACACTGAGACCGAAAGGTCGAGCGTGAATCATATAGTAGATATGATCAACATAGTGATGTTCACCATTGAAAACTACTCCATCTCACGTGATGATCGGAAATGGTTTAGTTGATATGGATCACGTGATCACTTAGATGATTAGAGGGATGTCTATCTAAGTGGGAGTTCTTTAGTAATATGATTAATTGAATTTTAATTTATCATGAACTTAGTCCTGGTAGTATTAGCATATCTATGTTGTAGATAAATAGCTCGCGATATTGCTCCCCGTTTATTTTGATATGTTCCTAGAGAAAAATCAGTTGGAAGATGATAGTAGCAATGAAGCGGACTTGGTCCGTGATCTGAGGATTATCCTCATTGCTGCACAGAAGAATTATGTCCTTGATGCACCGCTAGATGACAGACCTATTGCAGGAGCAGATACACACGTTATGAACGTTTGCAAGCTCGGTATGATGACTACTTGATAGTTTAGTGCACCATGCTTTACAGCTTAGAACCGGGACTTCAAAAATGTTTTGAACACCATGGAGCATATAAGATGTTCCAAGAGTTGAAATTGGTATTTCATACTCATGCCCGTGTCGAGAGGTATGAGACCTCTGACAGTACTTTGCCTACAAAATGGAGGAGAATGGCTCAACCAGTGAGCATGTGCTCAAATTGTCTGGGTACTACAATTGCTTGAATCAAGTGGGAGTTAATCTTCCAGATAAGATAGTAATTGACAAAGTTCTCTAGTGACTATCACCAAGTTACTAGAACTTTGTGATGAACTATAATATGCAAGGGATGACGAAAGTAATTCCCGAGCTCTTCGCGATGTTGAAATTGGCGAAGGTAGAAATCAAGAAAGAGCATCAAGTGTTGATGGTTTACAAGACCACTAGTTTCAAGAAAAAGGGAAAAAGAATAGAAAGGGAACTTCAAGAAGAATGACAAACAAGTTGTCACTCCCGTGAAGAAACCCAAAGCTAGACTCAAGCCTGAAACTGAGTGCTTCTACTGCAAAGGAAATGGTCACTGGAAGTGGAACTGCCCCTAGATACTTGGCGGATAAGAATGATGGCAAAATGAACAAAGGTATATTTGATATACATGTTATTGATGTGTACTTTACTAGTGTTTACAGCAACCCCTCGGTATTTGATACTAGTTCAGTTGCTAAGAGTAGTAACTCAAAACAGGAGTTGCAAAATAAACAGAGACTAGTTAAGGGCGAGGTGACGATGTGTGTTGGAAATGATTCCAAGGTTGATAAGATCACCATCGCACACTCCTTTTACCTTCGGGATTAGTGTTGAAGCTAAAATAAATGTTATTTGGTGTTTGCGTTAAGCATGAATATGATTGGATCATGTTTATTGCAATACGATTATTCATTTAAGTCAAAGAATAATTGTTGTTCTATTTACATGAATAAAAACCTTTTATGGTCATACATTCAATGCAAATGGTTTATTGAATCTCGATCGTAGTGATAAACATATTCATAAATATTGAAGCCAAAAGATGCAAAGTTAATAATGATAGTGCAACTTATTTGTGGCACTACCGTTTAGGTCATATTGGTGTAAAGCGCATGAAGAAACTCCATGCCGATGGACTTTTGGAATCATTTGATGCTTGCGAACCATGCCTCATGGGCAAGATGACTAAGACTTCGTTCTCCGGAACAATGGAGCGAGCCACTGACTTATTGGAAATAATACATACCGACGTATGCGGTCCAATGAGTGTTGAGGCTCACGGTGGGTATCATTGTTTTCTGACCTTCACAGATGATTTGAGCAGATATGTGTATATCTACTTGATGAAACACAAGTCTGAAACACTTGAAAAGTTCAAAGATTTTCAGAGTGAAGTAGAGAATCATCGTAACAAGAAAATAAAGTTTCTACGATCTGATCGTAGAGGCGAATATTTGAGTTACGAGTTTGGCCTTCAATTAAAACAATGTGGAATAGTTTCACAAACTCATGCCACCTGGAACACCTAGCATAATGGTGTGTCCGAACGTCATAACCGTACTTTATTGGATATAGTGCAATCTATGATGTCTCTTACCGATTTACCACTATCGTTTTGGGGTTATACATTAGAGACAGCTGCATTCACGTTAAATAGGGCACCATCTAAATCCATTGAGACGACACCTTATGAACTGTGGTTTGGCAAGAAACCCAAGTTGTCGTTTCTTAAAGTTTGAGGCTGCGATGCTTATGTGAAAAAGCTTCAACCTGATAAGCTCGAACCCAAATCGGAGAAATGTATCTTCATAGGATACCCAAAAGAGACTGTTGGGTACACCTTCTATCACAGATCCGAAGGCAAGATCTTTGTTGCTAAAAATGGATCCTTTCTGGAGAAGGAGTTTCTCTCGAAAGAAGTGAGTGGGAGGAAGGTAGAACTTGATGAGGTAATTGTACCTTCTCTCGAATTGGAAAGTATTTCTTCATTGAAATCAGTTCAAGTGATGCTTACACCAATTAGTGAGGAAGTTAATGATGATTATTATGAAGCTTCAGATCAAGTTACTACCGAACCTCGTAGGTCAACCAGAGTACGTTCCGCACCAGAGTGGTACGGTAATCCTATTCTGGAGTTCATGTTACTTGACCATGACGAACCTACGAACTATGAGGAAGCGATGATGAGCCCAGATTCCGCGAAATGGCTTGAGGCCATGAAATCTGAGATGGGATCCATGTATGAGAACAAAGTGTGGACTTTGGTTGACTTGCCCGATGATCGGCAAGCCATAGAAAATAAATGGATCTTCAAGAGGAAGACGGACGTTGTAGTAGTGTTACTATCTACAAAGCTAGACTTGTCGAAAAAGGTTTTTGACAAAGTTCAAGGTGTTGACTACGATGAGATTTTCTCACTCGTAGCGATGCATAAGTCTATCCGAATCATGTTAGCAAATTGCCACATTTTATGAAATCTGGCAAATGGATGTCAAAACTACATTCCTTAATGGATTTCTTAAAGAAGAGTTGTATATGATGCAACCAGAAGGTTTTGTCGATCCTAAAGGTGCTAACAAAATGTGCAAGCTCCAGCGATCCATCCATGGACTGGTGCAAAGCATCTCAGAGTTGGAATATACGCTTTGATGAGTTGATCAAAGCATATAGTTTTATACGGACTTGCGATGAAGCATGTATTTACAAGAAAGTGAGTGGGAGCACTACAACCTTTCTGATAAGTATATGTGAATGACATATTGTTGATCGGAAATGATGTAGAATTTTCTGGAAAGCATAAAAGGAGTGTTTTAAAGGAGTTTTCCAAAGAAAGACCTCGATGAAGCTGCTTACATATTGAGCATCAAGATCTATAGAAATAGATCAAGACGCTTGATAAGTTTTTTCAATGAGTACATACCTTGACAAATTTTTGAAGTAGTTCAAAATGGAATAGTCAAAGAAGGAGTTCTTCCCTGTATTGCAAGGTGTGAAATTGAGTAAGACTCAAAGCCCAACCACGGCAGAAGATAGAAAGAGAATGAAAGTCATTCCCTATGCCTCAGCCATAGGTTCTATAAAGTATGACATGGTGTGTACCAGATCTATTGTATACCCTACACTGAGTTTGGCAAGGGAGTACAATAGTGATCTAGGAGTAGATCACTGGACAGCGGTCAGAATTATCCTTAGTGGAATAAGGATATGTTTCTCGATTATGGAGGTGACAAAAGGTTCATCGTAAAGGGTTACGTTGATGCAAGTTTTGACACTGATCCAGGTGACTCTAAGTCTCAATCTGCATACATATTGAAAGTGGGAGCAATTAGCTAGAGTAGCTCCGTGCAAAGCATTGTTGACATAGAAATTTGCAAAATACATACAGATCTGAATATGGTAGACCCATTGACTAAACTTCTCTCACAAGCAAAACATGATCACACCTTAGTACTCTTTGGGTGTTAATCACATGGCGATGTGAACTAAGATTACTGAATCTAGTAAACCCTTTAAGTGTTGGTCACATGGCGATGTGAACTATGGGTGTTAATCACATGGTGATGTGAACTATTGGTGTTAAATCACATGGCGATGTGAACTAGATTATTGAGTCTAGTGCAAGCAGGAGACTGAAGGAAATATGCCCTACAGGCAATAATAAAGTTATTATTTATTTCCTTATTTCATGATAAATGTTTATTATTCATGCTAGAATTGTATTAACCGGAAACTTAGTACATGTGTGAATACATAGACAAAACAGACTGTCACTACTATGCCTCTACTTGACTAGCTTGTTGAATCAAAGATGGTTAAGTTTCCTAGCCATAGACATGAGTTGTCATTTGATTAACGGGATCACATCATTAGAGAATGATGTGATTGACTTGACCCATTCCATTAGCTTAGCACTTGATCGTTTAGTATGTTGCTATTGCTTTCTTCATGACTTATACATGTTCCTATGACTATGAGATTATGCAACTACCGAATACCGGAGGAACACTTTGTGTGCTACCAAACATCACAACGTAACTTGGTGATTATAAAGGTGCTCTACATGTGTCTCCAATGGTACTTGTTGAGTTGGCATAGATCGAGATTAGGATTTGTCACTCCGATTTTCGGAGAGGTATCTCTGGGCCCTCTCGGTAATGCACATCACTATAAGCCTTGCAAGCAATGTGACTAATGAGTTAGTTGCAGGATGATGCATTACGGAACAAGTAAAGAGACTTGCCGGTAACGAGATTGAACTAGGTATTGAGATACCGATGATCGAATCTTGGGCAAGTAACATACCGATGACAAAGGGAACAACGTATGTTGTTATGCAGTTTGACCGATAAAGATCTTCGTAGAATATGTGGGAGCCAATATGAGCATCCAGGTTCCGCTATTGGTTATTGACCGGAGACGTGTCTCGGTCATGTCTACATAGTTCTCGAACCCGTAGGGTCCGCACGCTTAACGTTCGGTGACGATCGGTATTATGAGTTTATGTGTTTTGATGTACCGAAGGTAGTTTGGAGTACCGGATATGATCACGGACATGATGAGGAGTCTCTAAATGGTCGAGACGTAAAGATCGATATATTGGAAGCCTATGTTTGGACATCGTAATGGTTCTGAATGAGTTCGGGCATTTACCGGAGTACCGGGGGGTTACCGGAACCCCCCAGGGAGTATATGGGCCTTATTGGGCCTTAGTGGAATAGAGGAGAGGAAGGGAAAAGGTGGAGGGCGCGCCCCCTAGCCCAATCCGAATTGGGTGGGGGGCCGGCCCCCCTTCCTTCCCTCTCTCCTCCCCTTCCTTCTCTCCTACTCCTACTACTTGGAAGGGGGAATCCTACTCCCGGTGGGAGTAGGACTCCCCAGGGCACGCCATAGTAGAGGGCCGGCCCTCCCCCTTCTCCACTCCTTTATATATGGGGGAGGGGGCACCCCATAGACACACAAGTTGATCATTGATCTCTTAGCCGTGTGCGGTGCCCCCTCCACCATAATCCACCTCGGTCATATTGTTGCAGTGCTTAGGCGAAGCCCTGTGCCGGTAGCTTCATCATCACCGTCATCACGCCATCGTGCTGACAAAGCTCTCCCTCGACACTCTGCTGGATCGTGAGTTCGTGGGACGTCACTGAGCCGAACGTGTGCAGATCGCGGAGGTGTCGTACTTTCGGTACTAGGATCGGTCGATGGTGAAGACGTACGACTACATCAACCGCGTTGTCATAACGCTTCCACTTACGGTCTACAAGGGTACGTGGATAACACTCTCCCCTCTCGTTGGTATGCATCACCATGATCTTGCGTGTGCGTAGGAAAAATTTTGAAATTACTACGTTCCCCAACAATACTTACCTTTGTTGTGCCGCATCATCCTCTCCTCTTTGGGGAAATACCAACGCAGATTACAAGCAATCAGGAAGAGTTTCTAGCACCATTGCTGGGGAGACATCATCAACATCTATCAAGTACCTACGCATAAACTATCACCTCCTTGCAATTACTTTCTTTGCCATTTGCCTCTCGTTTTCATCTCCCCCACTTCTAAAAAGTTTTTACAAAAATACAAAAATGTTTTCCGTTTGCCTTCTTCTTGTTTGCTTCTTTGTTTGCTCTGAACCTATCATCATGAGTGATTTTGGTATGGCAGAAACAGATGATGGTAGAACTCCTAAAATTGGACGTTCTACTAATCTGGATGCTAAAACTTTTGTTTTGGGACAAGGGAATGTTATAGGAAAAGGTGCCATCCAAGAATTCTTTAATTGCGTTGGAACTTTGACTTGTGATGATTCTCCTATACTTAGAAGAACTAAAACTTATGCAGAAGCTATTTCAGCACTTGTTCTTAAACTTGAGAAAAGATTTATTTATACTCATCCTACCTTGCAAAGATTGCTTTATGGGTTACCTGTTATAAAAGACCCTAGAGCTAAGAACATAGCTACCCTTGTCCTTATGAATGAGTTTGATTACATAGTGCGGGAAGCTAGGGAGATCTTTGATTTTTATGGTGTGAACCGTGAAAAATTGGTAATAGATGAGATCCTTTACAATAGTGATTATTTATTAATAAATTTGCTTGGCAATGATCACATCTTTGATAGGAACCATAAAAAGGAAGTTCCCGTTTTGGATACCATCCAACAAGTTTTCAATGATGTTAATCAACAATATTCTTGTATCGTAGCTGGTAATCAAAGGAGATATGCGGATGGACAACTTGATAACGCTAAATTTCTATGGATGATGTGCTTTATGTTATGTTGGAAAACCTACAGACAAGAACTCATCTATGGAGAATAAGAAGAAAGATGGCAATACTTAAATCTATGCATTATGCCTAGCTAGGGGCATAAAACAATAGCGCTTGTTGGGAGGCAACCCAATGAATAAAATAAAAAAATCCCTTTTTATTTCTGTTCTTGTGTGTTTACACAATTATGCTACTGTTATGATTGTGTTTTTATGTTTTTATTAGTGTTTGTGCCAAGTTAAGCCTTTAGGATCATGTTGGGTGATAGTTGATTTGATCCTGTTGGAAAACAGAAAATTTTATGTCGAGTAGCAGAATTGTTAAAATACACTAGAGCGTGATAAAATTATGAGTTTTTTTACATATGGTTTATATACAAATTGCCTACGTTTTCGTGATTTTTCAGAATTTTTGGAGATACAGAAGTATGGTTAAAGTATAGATTACTATAGACTATTTGTTTTTTATAGATTCTGTTTTCGTTGCATTGTGTGCTTATTTTGATGAATCTATCGATTGTATTGGGGGTATAAGCCATGGTAGAGTTAGAATACAGTAGGTATAATGCAATAATAAAATATGAATGGGTTTGCAACAATACTTAAAGTGGTGATTTGCTTTATTATACTAACGGATCTCACGAAAGTTTTGTTCAGTTTTGTGTGATTGAAGTTTTCAAGTTTTGGGTGAGATCACCATGGATGAAGCAATAAGGAGTGAAAAGAGCCTAATCTTGGGGATTCCCATTGCACCCCAAGGTAATATTAAAGGAGTACCAAGCAACTAAGCTGGGGGTTGCCCCGGAAGGCATCCCCTCTTTCTTCCAACGATCATCGGTAATTTTACTTGGAGCTATATTTTTATTCGTTACATATCATCAGTATTGCTTGGAGCGTCTTGTATTATCTGAGTCTTTGATTGTTTTGATTTTTAGTTTGTCACAATCATCCTTGATGAACACACCTATTTCAGAGAGCCATAATAATGCTATGATTTGTTAGAATTGCTCTATGTGCTTCACTTGAATTTTTTGAGCTATGGAATTGCTCTGGTGCTTCACCTATACCTTTTTGAGCACGGTGGTCGTTTAATTTTTGAAGAAATACTCTCATGCTTCACTTAGATTATTTCGAGAGTTAGTAAATTTTGAAAAAATATGCTCTCATGCTTCACTTATATCATTTTGAGAGTTAGTAAAATTTTAAAGAAATATCCTCTCATGCTTCACTTATATTATTTTGAGAGATGAAAATTTTGAAGAAATATTTATGCTCTCGTACTTCACTTAAACTTATTTGAGAGCTTGTTATTTGCAATTATAATTTGCTTAAGATATGAAATTGGTCCCAAAGTGATAGATATTCAAGAGGGATATAATAAAAACTTTCATGAAGATCATTGTATATTATAAACTTGATTCCCTGCAATAGTTTTGAGATTTTGAGATAGTAATATGTGAGTCATGTTGGTGAGTAATTATGCTTTAGTAAGAATATTGGTGTTAAGGTTGTCATTCCGTATGCAAGCATGAAAGTCAATAGTTATGCAATGAAGTTACATCCTACTTGTGGTGCATTATTTAGTGTTAGTTATGTTCAATGCTCGTTTATGATCATTTTCGTGTTTTGGTTGGTTGCTTCTTAATCTATTTGCTAGCCTTCACTTGTACTAAGCGGGAATACTACTTGTGCATCCAAATCCTTAAACCAAGTTGTGCCAAATGAGTCCACCATACCTACCTATATGCGGTATTTCCACGTCGTTCCAAGTAAATTTGTATGTGCCAACTCTAATTTTCAAAATGAATTTCCTTTTTGTGTGCCCGTACCGCTCATGAAGCGGCAGGGGGTGGCCAATATTTTCCATGCTAGGTAGGTTATTCTCAAGATGAGTGTTTATTCAGTTGTCATTGCATGAGAGTGTGGCAGGGAATAGGGATGCCCAATCCTAAAATGAAAAAAAAATTATGTTGTTAATAATAAATTCCTTGGAAAGTGTTGGTATGGAAGGCACCCGTGGATACGACTAGCCATGGATTGTGAAAGAATGGTGGAAAAGGAATAAACTTTATTTTATGTTTGGGAACCGCCTATGATTTACCTAGCATGGAAGATATTGGTAATTCTCGGTCGTTTTCATTGACAGGAAAAGCATTGTCGGTGTTCTGGGAACGGGGGTCCCCAGACTTGCCTGCCTGCGGCCCACGGCGTGGCTCTGCGAGCGGGCCTGTATGGCCCATCTTCACCAATAGGTATTCAAGACCCTCGTGAGGGGCCAAGCCTCGCGAGGGGGACGACACAAGACCTCTTCAAGAGCGGCCTCATCAGGTTGGCTCGCGAGGGGCGGAGAGATCAAGGCAAGGCAAACCTCGCGAGGTTCTCATGACGTGAGCCATGACGATCAAGGCCAGGCGAGCGCCAGGCGGCCACCAGTCCGCGCAGCGTCCTTGTTTCCTCTTTGGTGCTAAGGAAGCAAGCGCAGGCGTGGGGTACCGAGGCATCAAGCAAAGGTTTCCATATCGATGCAACGAGACAAAGACCAGCAGGACAGCAGGATGGAGGTCACCGTGGAGCCCAAGGCGGCGTCACCACCAGAGCCTTTGGTAGGCGAAGACTGCTTTTGTCAGGATAAGATGTACTAGTTGTCCCCTTTCAAGTTGGCCGTTGTTGGCTCCCTTCCCGCTCGATATTGGGGGAGAGGACCAGGGCCTCTATAAATAGGACTAGCCACCATAGTAGAAGGGGACGGATCGATCTGATCTTGAGCCAACCCTTAGTCACACTCCGAGCACAAGAACACCTCAACCTCAGGAGGCTGTTCTTCCCCTTGTAACTGTTCATCCTTAGCCCAAGAGGCAATCCACCACCACCACACTGGAGTAGGGTATTACACCACAACGGTGGCCCGAACCAGTATAAATCTTGTGTTCTTTGTGTTGCGAGTTTGTCAAGTTAGACCTTGAGATCTTAGCGAAGCTAGGATGTGGATCGGTAGAGGGAGATCTTCGTGCGCACCCCAGTATTCGAACCTTGAGGGTTTTGCCGGAACCCGTGATCCGACATTTGGTGCACCATGTAGGGGTGCGATGTGGCTTTCCTTCCATCGATCTGCGCTCCGCCACCACCGCGCTCCACCCTCATGGCAGGCGTCCCGCTCCCGGCTCCGACGACTGGCGCCGACGACGGGGCCAGGGGGCTCCGAGCCCTGGCCCCGGCCTTGCGGCAGGTGCAGTAGCCGCCCAAGTTCAAGCCGGAGATGCCGCCGCGCTACGACGGCGCGGCGGACCCGTCAGCTTTCCTGCTGGCGTACGAGGAGGCCGTCCTCGAGGCCGGGGGTGACGACAAGGTCATGGCCAACTGGCTTCCCATGGCCCTCACTGGTGCGCCGCGCGCCTGGCTGCTCAACCTCCCCGGATCCACGGTGGCGTCTTGGGAGGAGCTGCGCGAGCTCTTCACCGCGCGCTACGCGACACCGGCGCACCACGCAGTCGCGGCCCTGCTGGGCTGCTCTCAAGCACCGCCTTCAGATCGCCATATCAAGCCGTTCCTTCGCCAGATCGGCGCCGCTTCCAAGCGCTCGGGGGCTCCGCTTGGCTGGGCTACACCCGAGGCTGACCTCACCTTCGACTCAGAAGACCACCCCGTCACCACCGCCGGCGCGGGTATGCTCCCGATGCTTTGCACGCCCACCATTTGCAACATGGCCGTCACCAAGACCCTCATCGACGGCGGTGTCGGCCTCAACTGCTCTCCGTGGAAGCCTTCAGCCTTCTTCACGTGCCGCTCGAGCGACTCCGCCTCAGCAAGCCTTTCTCAGGAGTTGGCGGTGGCACCGCCCACCCCCTGGGGCAGATCCGCCTCCCTGTCGACAACTACCGCACCGGGCTGGTCGACTTCGACATCACCCACATCGGCCTCCCATACAACGCAATCCTTGGGTACCCAGCTCTGGCCCAGTTCATAGCGGCGACCCATCCGGCCTACAACCTCATGAAGATGCATGGAAGCAAAGGCGTCCTCCCGTCAAGGGGGACGTCAAGGAGGCCTTGACGGCGCTCAAGCTTGCCCTCAAGACCGCCGCGGTGGCGCAGCCCGCCGGCGCGGGCACCTCCGAGGCCGAGGGAGCCGCACCAACCAAGAAGAAGCAGTTGTTCACCCAAGACAAGGCAGAAACCAAGCAGGTGCCTGTCGATGAGGACGGGTCCTCAGGAGCCACCTTCACCATAGGCACCAACCTCGACCCGAGCCAAGAGGAAGCGTTGGTGAGGTTCTTGCGCGCAAACAAGGAGATATTCGCATGGGAACCCAAGCAGCTGGTGGGGGTCCCGAGAGAGGTGATTCAGCATCACTTAAGGGTGTGCCCCAATGTACGCCCTGTGAAGCAGCGGGCGAGACGGCAGTCCACGGAGAAGCAGGCCTTCATCGTCCAAGAAACCCGCAAGTTAGAGGCGGCGGGTGCCATTCGCGAGGTTCGGTACCCCGAATGGCTGGCAAACCCCATCGTTGTGCCGAAGAAAGGCGGGAAGGAGCGAATGTGCATCGACTTCACCAACCTCAACAAGGCCTGCCCCCAAGATCCGTTCCCGCTCCCACACATCGACCAGATCGTCGACTCCACCACCGAGTGCGACCTCCTGTGCTTCCTGGATGCATTCTCAGGGTATCACCAGGTCAAGATGGCAGTAGAAGATGTGGAGAAGACAGCCTTCCTGACCCCGTGTGGAGTGTACTGCTACACTTGCATGCCTTTCGGGCTGCGCAACGCGGGCGCAACCTTTCAGCGGTTGATGCACATCGCCTTAGGGCGGCAGCTCGGGAGAAACGCGGAAGCCTACGTCGATGACATTGTGGTGAAGTCTCGGGAGGCGAGAACCTTGATCCAAGATCTGGAGGAGACTTTTGCGAGCCTACGCCAGGTGAACTTGCGGCTTAACCCGGAGAAGTGCGTGTTTGGCGTCCCTTCCGGCAAGCTGCTGGGTTTCCTCATGTCCCACAGAGGGATCGAGGCGAACCCAGAAAAGATCAAGGCCATTGAAGACATGAGCCCATCGCAGACCCTTAAGGAAATGCAGAAGCTGGATGGTCGGGTAACTGCATTGGGGCGCTTCATCTCCAAGCTAGGAGAGCGCGCCCTGCCCTTCTTCAAGCTGATGAAGAAGAAGGGCCCGTTCGAATGGACCCCGGAGGCCGACCGAGCTTTTCAAGACCTCAAGAGATACCTGACCAGCCCTCCAGTGATGGTGGCGCCACGACCTCTCGAGCCCCTAGTGCTTTATCTTGCCGCCACACCATACTCCGCCAGCGCGGCTCTGGTGGTGGTTCGGGAAGAACGCCAAGCCAAAGGTGCGTGGCGCCAAGCCACGCCGCCGGCCGAGATGACGCAAGATTAGGAAGGCGCTGCAAGAGCCAAAGCAGCGTCAACAGAGGACCAAGCTCGGCAGGACGACGCCGCCGAGATCCCGACAAGCGATCAGGCGTCGGGAGCCCCACAGCCTCAGGAGACGCCCCAGCTTCCGCAAGACACGAGCCTCACCAACGCGCCAGCTCTCGTCGAGCACCCGGTGTATTTCGTCTGCACGGTGTTGCGGGACGCAAGGGCATGATATCTCATGCCTCAGAAGCTCTTACTAGCGCTCTTGGTGGCCTCACGTAAGTTGCGGCACTACTTCCAGGGCCACCCCATCAAGGTCGTCTCAGCCTACCCATTGGAGAGAGTGCTCAGGAGCCCCAACTCTACTGGAAGGGTCGCTGAGTGGAACATCGAGTTGCAGGCATTCCAGTTGGAGTTCAGCACTACCAGGGTCATCAAGGGAGCCGCACTCGCTGATTTCGTGGCAGAATGGACGGATGCCCCGACGCTTGAAGTAGGCGAGGACCGGTCCGCTTCGTCGGGAAGTGAGGCGCCTGACGGCTGGGTCATGTATTTCGATGGCGCCTTCGCGCACCAGGGCGCGGGGGCTGGAGCAGTACTCATCTCGCCCACTCAAGACAAGCTCTACTATGCCGTGCAGCTCTGCTTTCAGCGGAGTGAGAAGGTCTCCAACAACATCGCAGAATACGAAGGCCTCATAGCTGGCCTGAAGGCTGCGGCAGCTCTAGGGGTGAAGCGCCTCACCGTTAGGGGCAACTCGCAGCTCCTCGTCAACTTCTCCAACAAGGTGTACGAGCCGAAGGACGAGCACATGGAAGCATACCTCGCGGAGGTGCGCAAGATGGAGAAGCAGTTCCTGGGCCTGGAGTTGCAGCACGTGCCCCGGGGCACCAACAAGGAAGCTGACGACATCGCCAGGAGGGCATCCAAGCGGCAGCCCCAAGAGCCCGGCGTCTTCGAGGAGCGGCTCTTCAAGCCATCAGCGACACCACCACTCTCAAGAACAGTTCAGCCTCGGGAGGAACTCCCGCAGCCGCCTGCCACAGGAGCCCCAGCCTGTGGCCCGACTTCGGGAGCGCACCTGCTCTTGGCGCTCGAGCCCCAGGAGGGATGCTGGACCAAGGAATTCAAGGAATACCTGATGCAAGGGGCGCTGCCAGAGAAGGAGGAGGACGCGGAGCGCGTGGCCCGGTAAGCCACGGCATACTGCATTCGGGACGGTGAGTTATACAGGAAGCGACCAAACGATGTTTCACTGCGTTGCATCTCCAGAGACCAGGGGAAGGAGTTGCTATCTGACATACATGGTGGGGACTGCGGGCACCACTCGTCATCACGGACCCTCGTCGGCAAGGCATTCTGCAGCAGGTTCTACTGGCCCATGGCGCTCAACGACGCGACTAAGCTGGTGAAGTCCTGTGAAGCCTGCCAGTTCCATGCCAAGCAGATCCATCATCCGGCTCAGGGCCTCCAGACCATCCCACTCACATGGCCGTTCGCGGTCTGGGGGCTGGACATCTTGGGCCCTTTCCCTCGAGCGCCTAGGGGCTACCGCTACCTCTACGTCACCATTGACAAGTTCACCAAGTGGGCGGAGGTGGAAGCCGTCCGCACCATCCCAGCTGGCTCCGCGGTCAAGTTCATCAAGGGTCTCGTAAGCCGCTTCGGGGTCCCCAACCGCATCATCACCGATAACGGCTCGCAGTTCACTAGTAATCTCTTCAAGACATACTGTGCTAACCTTGGAACGCGGATCTGCTACGCTTCGGTGGCGCACCCCCCAAGCAATGGTTAGGCCGAACGCGCCAACGCAGAGGTCCTGAGGGGCCTCAAGACCAGAACCTTCAAGAAGAAGCTCGATGCCTGCAGCAGGGGCTGGTACGACGAGCTCCAGTCCGTGTTGTGGTCCATCCGCACCACCGCCACCAAGCCAACGGGCAAGACCCCGTTCTTCCTCGTCTACGGAGCAAAAGCGGTCTTCCCTCACGAGGTCAAGCATCGCTCCACACGGGTCCTGGCGTTTGATGAAACACAACAGGACGCCACGCGGGGGGTGGACCTCGTGCTGGGGGAGGAACGTCGCCGTGAAGCCGCACTGCGGGCGGCAAGGTATCAGCAGGCGCTGCGGCGATACCACTGCCGCAACATCCGCTCCAGGACGCTCGAGGCGGGTGACCTCGTCCTGAGGCGGGTCCTCTCCAGGGAAGGGCTGCATAAGCTCTCACCCATGTGGGAGGGCCCGTTCAAGGTCGTCCATGTCTCCAGGCCTGGCGCCGCACGCCTGGAGACACAGGACGGGGTACCCATCCAGAACGCCTGGAACATCCAGCACCTCCGGCCCATGAAGAAAGGCCCGGTGCCTGTGAAGAAGGCCCAGTGCCTGTGAAGATCGCCGCCCGTGACACTCTCACGTAATAACGAGTGGGGCTGTACACGCCCCGGAGTCTCAGGAGTGCCGCCCTCGGGCCTCGGGGGCTCCCTCCCACGTCCTAGTGACAGCACTTAGCTCCGCGCTGGTGAGAAGACTTGAAGACTAGACTAGGTGTCGGACGCGGCTTTTCATTTGCTTTCCGTAGTTGGCTCGCCTCCTTTCGATTGAAGTTTGCTTCTGGTGTTCCTTGCCGATTTGGTTTCGTCGCCTTTTGCCGCTATTTCCGACTCCAGTTTAACATGTTCTCTCTCTCGCATACCTCGCGAGGGGGCTAGGCAGGTGCCCTCACGAGCTTTTTCCTCTTCTCTGCCTTCCGTCTGCTTTTTCGCGAGGCACCCTCGTTCGAGCCCACAAGCTGGTGCATCTCTCCTAATCTGTGCCCCACGAGTACTGCGATATGAAGCGCTGGGTCAAGGCTCGGGTGAACGATAAGCCTCCTAGCGAGCTTCCTAACGAATTTTTTTGCAGTTCCTAGGCGCCCACTGAGTCAAGGAAGGCCTTGACAGGCACCAGGAAACAAGTGCCTCGTGAAGAGGAGGCTACCCCGAACGTGCCAAGCTAAGTTGTCTCTACACAAAACAACGGCACAGCACAGAAACGATAAGCATAACATAGTGATTGAGGAATCACGGTTCGATACACGCCCCTCCGAGGCCCATACTGGTTTATTTTTGATACAGGAAGGAAAGGAAGAACAAAGTAAAAGCGGCACCCGCCCCCACAGTGATTCACGGGGGCGGGCTCTTGGCGATGTCCTGAGCTCAGCCGGACCCCTCCTCGCGCTTCACGGAGGCGCGGCGATGAGACGACCTGCTGCCACCTTCGAAGCGGGCACGGCGGCGTGGCGCCTGGTCGTAGCCACCACTGTTGGAGCTGTCGCCAGGGGAAGAGCCACCATAGCTGGACGAGACGCGGTCGACACCAAGGGCGGGTTCGCCCTCCTCCTCGTCCCGACCGTCGCCAAGGCCGAGCACCTCCTCGCCGTCGTTCACCTCAGGGCAGCACCCGGCGCGGCGACCATCTTCCCCAAACACCCTCACATAGAGGGTCGCATCACTGTCGTACTTGAAATGGAGGGTGCACCGCCTGCCCAGGCTGCGCGCGGGGGCAAACGTCTGCCAACCGCGGGCCAGAGCTATGTTGCCCGCGACGGAGACCTCGTCTGCAACCCAAGAAGCCCTGCTGCAGCAACCGTCCACCTGTAGCCAGAGCCCACCTGGACCGGGGCCTGGCAGCTCATCGGCGAAGAAGCGCGGGAGCTGAAGCCAGTTGCCGGCCGGGTTCTCCGACCAGACGACGAACTCCGGCAGCACCTCCGCCGAGTGGAAGCGCGGCCGGGGAGGCCGTGCAACCATGGCACGTCTCCCTTCATCGACAGGTGTACCACGACTGGAACGACCTCTACCACGCGCAGCGGCACCACCACGAGAATGGGGGGCCGCGGTGGGGGTCGCGGTGTGCTTGCGGGGACGGCCACGTCCACGCTTGGGCCCCGGGGAGCCGGACCCCTCGCGAGGGGCCTTCCCCTTCTCCGCGGCAGAAAACCTCCTCGACGGCGCCATTGGTGTCACTACTAGCAATGGAGCAAGGGGGAAGAAACAAGTGGAATGGGAAGAGATGGGCGACGGGGGCCCTGCCCCCCTCCCCATTTATAGCAGGAGGAGGCCAACCGGCGCCTCCCACGATCACAGGTAATATGGTTTTTTCCTTGCATGTTGCAGGGACTTGTCAAGTTGGGCAGTTGCCGAAGCAGCGTGGGGAAGCGGAGACGCCCACGTCCAATCAACCGCCACGCGTCGACCAAGGCCGCAGGCTATTGGGGCCTGCGGCGCTCCGCACTTGACCTTTGGCTTCGCCTCGAAGCCAAGCCCGAGCGCGCCTTGGGCCCGGGGGCTACTGTCGGCGTTCTGGGAACGGGGGTCCCCAGACTTGCCTGCCTGCGGCCCATGGCGTGGCTCTGCAAGTGGGCCCGTATGGCCCATCTTCACCAACAGGCATTCAAGACCCTCGCGAGGGGGGCGACACAAGACCTCCTCAGGAGCGGCCTCATCAGGTTGGCTTGCGAGGGGCGGAGAGATCAAGGCAAGGCAAACCTCGCGAGGTTCTCGTGACGTGAGCCATGACGATCAAGGCCAGGCGGGCGCCAGTCCGCGCAGCGTCCTTGTTTCCTCTTTGGTTCTAAGGAAGCAAGCGCAGGCGTGGAGTACCGAGGCATCAAGCAAAGGTTTCCATATCGGTGCAACGAGACCAAGACCAGCAGGACGGCAGGACGGAGGTCACCATGGAGCCCAAGGCGGCGTCACCACCAGAGCCTTTGGCAGGCGGAGACTGCTTTTGTCAGGATAAGTTATACTAGTTGTCCCCTTTCAAGTTGGCAATTGTTGGCTCCCTTCCCACTCGATATTTGGGGAGAGGACCAGGGCCTCCATAAATAGGACTAGCCACCACAGTAGAAGGGGACGGATCGATCTGATCTTGAGCCAACCCTTAGTCACACTCCGAGCACAAGAACACCTCAACCTCAGGAGGTTGTTCTTCCCCTTGTAACTGTTCATCCTCAGCCCAAGAGACAATCCACCACCACCACACTGGAGTAGGGTATTACACCACAACAGTGGCCCGGACCAGTATAAATCTTGTGTTCTTTGTGTTGCGAGTTCGTCGAGTTAGACCTTGAGATCTTAACGAAGCTAGGACGTGGATCGGTAGGGGTAGATCTTCGTGCGCACCCCAGTGTTCGAACCTTGAGGGTTTTGCCGGAACCCGTGATCTGACAAGCATGCCTCTCAAATAAATTTTATCTCTCAATTTAAGCTTTGAGCTCTGGCACCTCTACAAATCTCTCTTTCCCTCTGTGAAGGGCCTATCTATTTATTTTTATGCAATTTTTATTTTTATTGAGTCTCCATATTCTCTTATAAAGCACTAACTAGTGAACACTATTATCATACTT
This sequence comes from Aegilops tauschii subsp. strangulata, assembly GCF_002575655.3. NCBI lineage: Eukaryota > Viridiplantae > Streptophyta > Magnoliopsida > Poales > Poaceae > Aegilops > Aegilops tauschii. The sequence continues at coordinate 155,281,939 of NC_053036.3, forward strand.
GTGCATTGGATGTAGCTAATATTTGAGTGTGTTTCATGAATGGATCAATGATTGAGCATAATGGGCTAGGGATAGCTTTCTTTAGCGTTGATATTTCGAAAGGCATGGTTGCTTGTTGATATGCTTGAGTATTGATGTCCTCATGTCAATTATAGACTATTGCTTTGAATCATCTAAAGTCCAAATGTCCATGCTACAAAAGAAAAGAATATGATGAATATGATAGGCAGCATTCCACATCAAAAATTCTGTTTTTATCATTTACCTACTCGAGGACGAGTAGGAATTAAGCTTGGGGATGCTGATACGTCTCCAACGTATCTACAATTTTTGATTGTTCCATGTTGTTATATGATCAATATTGGATGTTTTATATACATTTAATAGCAACTTTATATCATTTTTTGGGACTAACCTATTGACATAGTGCCCAGTGCCAGTTGTTGTTTGTTGCTTGTTTTTTACTTTGCAGAATATAAACTTTTTGGAGATTTTTTCTGGCAGGAAGACACCCAGGAAGCTTCTGGACGGCACAAGGGGACGCTCGTGGGGCCCACTAGGCACCAGGGCGTGCCAGAGGCCTCCGGCGCGCCCTGGTGGGTAGTGGGGCCCATGGGCACCCCCTTGACCTACCTCCACCTTTGTAAATACTCTAAAATCCCAAAACCCTAGGGGAGTCGAAGAAATACTTTTTCCGCTGCCGCAAGTTTCAAAACCATGAGATCCAATCTAGAGGCCTTTTCCGGCACTCTGCCGGAGGGGGCAACGATCACGGAGGGGTTCTTCATCATCCTTGTTGCCCCTCCGATGATGCGTCAGTAGTTTACCAAAGACCTACGGGTCCGTAGTTAGTAGCTAGATGGCTTCTTCTCTCTTTTTTTATCTTCAATACAATGTTCTCCACGATGTTTGTGGAGATCTATTTGATGTAACTCTTTTTTGCCGTGTGTTTGTTGGGATCCGATAAATTGTGAGTTTATGATCAGTTCTATCCATGAATATTATTTGAGTCTTTGCTGAACTATTTTATGCATGATTGTTATAGCCTTGTATTTCTTCTCCGATTTATTGGTTTGGTTTGGCCAACTAGATTGATTTATCTTGCCATGGGAAGAGGTGCTTTGTGATGGGTTCGATATTGCAGTGCTCAATCTCAGTGACAAGAGACATGACACGCATGTATCGTCGCTATTAAGGGTAACAAGATGGGGCTTATTCATACGTGAGTTTATCTTGTCTACATCATGTCATCGTTCTTATTGCATTACTCCATTTTTTATTAACTTAATACACTAGATGCATGCTGGAGAGCGGTTGATGTGTGGAGTAATAGTAGTAGATGCAGAATCGTTTCGGTCTACTAATCTTGGACATGATGCCTATATACATGATTTGCCTTGGATATCACATGATTATTCGTTTTTCTATCAATTGCCCAACAGTAACTTGTTTACCCACCATTGCTATTTTCTCGAGACAAGCTTCTAGTGAAAACTATGGCCCCCGGGTCCATTTCCTATCATATTAAAACCAAAAATACCTTGCTGCAACTTTCTTTTATTTATTTTCTTTTATGTTGTAGTTAGATCTATTTATCAAATCTCATACAATTTAATCTATCTCAATACTGTTGAGGGATTGACAACCCCTTCACGCTTTGGGTTGTAAGTATTTGTTGTTTGTGTGAAGGTGTTGTTTACATAGTGTTGCTTGGTTCTCCTACTGGATTGATAACCTTGGTTCCATAACTCAGGGGAATGATTGCCTTTGTTGCGTTGCATCATCCTCTCCTCTTCGGGGAAATACCAACGCAGATTACAAGCAATCACCCGACAGCCCGACCCCACCCCAAATTGCACCAAATCCACCCCCAAGACCAGCCGGATCCATTTGCTATCTCCTCTCTTCTTCCTACCCCGCGTCGTCCGTCTCACGCTCCGCCGCAGCACCCGCTCCGCAGCCGTTCCCAGGCTCTCCGCCGCCAGCTCCGGAAGAGCAGTCCTCTCTCCTGTCCTCGCCATGAAGGACGTCATCGTCGGCCCGGACGCCACCATGGTACGTCCGGCAACTATCTGGCTCCGCCTTGCGCTTGATGTGTTTGACACATTGTCCGGCCGGATTTTTGTGATTTTGTTAGGGAAAATGATGGATTCCGTTGCTTCGGCGGATGAGGAGTATGGACCGATGGAGCTTGACCAACTGATTCAAGATGAGTTCTTCGATTCGCCGGATGCGAATGAAGAAGTGGACATGATTATGCTCATGAGCATGCAAGAGGAAATGGACTGGCAAGTGGAGCATATTCTCAACTTCAAGGGCTCAAACAAAGGGAGAAGAGTAACCAACCGGGACAGGGTGTCTGGAGCAAAGCTACTGCACAAGGACTACTTTGCTCCCTGATGTCTACTACGCAACTTTATTCTTGTAGACTCGTGTTGGGCCTCCAAGCGCAGAGTTTTGTACGACAGTAGCAATTTTCCCTCAAGTGGATGACCTAAGGTTTATCAATCTGTGGGAGGTGTAGGATGAAGATGGTCTCTCTCAAGCAACCCTGCAACCAAATAACAAAGAGTCTCTTGTGTCCCCAACACACCAAATACAATGGTAATTTGTATAGGTGCACTAATTCGGCGAAGAGATGGTGATACAAGTGTAATATGGATAGTATATATTGGTTTTTGTAATAAGAACAATAAAAACAGCAAGGTAGCAATTGATAAAACGGAGCACAAACGGTATTGCAATGCCTGAAAATGAGGCCTAGGGTCCGTACTTTCGCTAGTGCATTCTCTCAATAATGCTAATATAATTGGATCATATAACCATCCCTCAAAGTGCGGTGAAGAATCACTCCAAAGTTCCTATCAAGCGGAGAACATAAGAAGAAATTGTTTGTAGGGTACGAAACCACCTCGAAGCTATTCTTTCGGATCGATCTATCCAAGAGTTCGTACAGGAATAATCACCAAATAATTTCAGATTCATAATACTCAATACAACACAAAGAACCTCAAAGAGTGCCCCAAGATTTCTACCGGAGAAACAAAGACAAGAACGTGCATCAACCCCTATGCATAGATTACCCCAATGTCACCTCGGGAATCCGCGAGTTGAGTGCCAAAACATATATCAAGTGAATCAATACGATACCCCATGTCACCACGAGTATTCATATGCAAGACATATATCAAGTGCTCTCAAATCCATAAAAGTATTCAATCCAATAAAATGAAATCTCAAAGGGAAAACTCGATTCATCACAACAAGATAGAGAGGGGAAAACACCATATGATCCGACTATATTAACAAATCCCGCGATACAACAAGATCATGACATATCAAGAACACGAGAGAGAGAGAGAGAGAGAGAGAGAGAGAGAGAGAGAGAGAGAGAGATTAAACACATAGCTACTGGTACAAACCCTCAGCCCCGAGGGTGGACTACTCCCTCCTCATCGTAGTGGCCGCCGGGATGATGAAGATGGCCACCGGTGATGATTCCCCCCTCCGGCAGGGTGCCGGAACGGGGTCTAGATTGGTTTCTCGTGGCTACAGAGCCTTGCAGCGGTGAAACTTCTGATCTAGGGTTACCCCGAGGGTTTTTGGAATATTTGGCGATTTATATGGCAAAGAGGGGGTGCGGGAGGCCACCGAGGTGGGCACAACCCACCTGGGCGCGCCTGGGCCCCAAGGCGCGCCCTGGTGGGTTGTGCCCCCTCGGGGCACCCCCCAGGTGCTTCTCTGGCCCACTGGGTGTCTTCTGGTCCATAAAAATCCACAAAAAGTTTCGTGGTGTTTGGACTCCGTTTGATATTGATTTCCTGCGATGTAAAAAACAACCAAAAACCAACAACTGGCACTGTGCACTGGGTCAATAGGTTAGTCCCAAAAAATGATATAAAGTTGCTATAAAATGATTGTAAAACATCCAAGAATGATAATATAATGGCATGAATACTTCATAAATTATAGATACGTTGGAGACGCATCACTCCCAAACCTACTTTCCCGGATTATCCATGGTTTCGTCGTCGCTTTCACATGCGGAAACCATTGTTTTTTCGCATTGTGGAGGGAGTGGAGGCACACGGCGACTACTTCAAGCTCACAAGAGATTGCTGCGGTCAACTCTCTTTTTCGGCCAAGCAGAAGTGCACGACTGCTCTGAGGATGCTTGCACTTGGTACTGGTGCAGATGCCCTTAGTGAGATGGTCAGGATGGGGGACAACACGTGCTTGAAGACTACTGTCACGTTTTCCACGCCCTGGTTGAGGTGTTTGGACCTGAGTATCTCGGAGAACCAAATGCAAGGACACGGAGAAGTTGTTGGCTATTGGAGAGGCAAGGGGGTTTCCAGGAATGCTCAGATCAATTGATTGCATGCATTGGCAATGGAAGAACCGCCTCAAAGGTTTGTGGGGAATGTATCAAGGTCACACCAGAGAGGCCACCATCATACTAGAAGTGGTGGCATCACATGACTTATGGATTTGGCATGCTTTCTTTGGAATGCCGGGTTCTCACAACGACATCAACGTGCTTCAACGATCTCCGGTGTTCAGGAGGCTTTGCAATGGGGAATCACCGCCGTGCAACTACACTATCAGCGACCGAGATTGCAACATGGGATACTATCTTGCCGATGGTATCTATCCTCAGTGGGTGACGTTTGTGAAGACCATATCCGAACCGCATGGCAATAAACAGAGCCACTTAGCAACAATGCAGGAAGCGGCTAGGAAGGATGTGAAGAGGGCATTTGGTGTGCTTCAGGCTCATTGGAGAATTGTGCGGAGCGCTGCATTGATGTGGGAATCAGAAACTTTGTGGCAGCTGATGACATGTTGTGTTATTCTGCACAATATGATTGTCGAGGATGAGGGTGATGGTGTAGCCCAAACCCATGATTTCGAAGCACCTGGAGAACAAGTTGAAATCCCGGAAGATCAAGATGCGGCTCAGCTTATGAACTTTCTGCAGATGCATCAGAATCTTCGAGATCAGCAGGTGCACACGCAGCTACTCAATGATCTTGTGGAGCACATGTGGACCCACAATGGCAACCAAGGAGCCAATGCTTGAATTTGACACTTAAAATATTTTTTATGTAAACATTATCTATGCTTCGTATCAACATTTGCTATTTACGTGCGACATCGGCTTGTATGATCGACGTGCATGTATTTGCATGGATTTGAGAGTCTGGATTTGAGATATGTAAATGTTGGGACGAGAATATGAGGGCTCGTCCGGATGTGCCCGCGGGCGTGCCTAGACGCGTACGCGGACGTATAAAGGATCGGATTTGCCAAATCCGTCTGTAGATACTCTTATAGGTGAACTAATGTTGGGACAGTGAGGCTTTGTGTAATCGTGTCGTTTGTAACACCCTCTAAAGGATCAGGCAAATCTTTTATCTCCGTTAGAAAAATGAACGAGCAGTAAGGGTACACCCTCCCATTTGGGTCCATGCATGTCTATTTGCACTGTTGAACGATCTGTTCTTTCTGGGTTCCAGGGTTCCAGCTCTCGCACGCTCACAGTCACACGTTCCCCATTTGCTCGTGGTCCTCTCTCTCCGCCAAAGATCTTTTCTGCTCTACCCCTAAAAAAAAAAGATCTTTTCTGCTCCTCTCTCGCCGTGCGGCACCGCCATTCCAAGGGGACGAAAGGCTTCCACCTGCGCCCCTAGATTTGTTATTAAAAGCCAACCAACGGGGAACCGAGAGTAAATCTTCGCATCAATCGCCACCCCAGATTAGAACGAAAGGCAGAAACAATTCCGCATGGCCGTGACTGTACGTGAGTGTAACCGTACTACTGGTATCTAATCGCTATTTGAAATATATAGTATAAACGGGAGACACCTTCCACAAAAATATAATCAGCTCCCGGACGAAAAGGAAAGGCTGGCCGCTACGGCCAAGCAGCCGGAGACAAACGAGCCATACGCAACAATTCAATCATTCACGGGGAGCCTCCTGTCCTGGGGAAGCGAAAAGAAACCATTCGTTCGGTGGAACCCATCATCCTGCACTCCCCCCGGCCCTTGGTGAAAGTGAAAAGGAAGTCGTTTCCACGCAAGAGAAGCCTCAAGCAACTGATCATTGACCAACACGCACTGCCGCTGGTATCTAACCATAACTATCCGTGGCGTGAAAAGCAAACTGTTGCACTTGCACATGAAAAGCACTTGGTAATCCCTTCAGTTCAGTTTCATCAGGATCCGATCGTTCATCACGATCTCGTGCGGTCCGGAGATATGCAGGCGAGGCGAGCTGAGCATGAATGGCAAAGTCACAGCTACACAAGACTGCACAGGGATCGGCGTCGACGTCAGGTAGACCGGACAAGGACAACCGTCTCTAACCGAAACTCTGAACAGAAACTGCGATCAGCCAGAAACAGCGAGCGGACGGTGCATGTCCTTGCGAAGACGAGAGAACGGCCGGGTCGTTGCTCCGTGAGATCATCAGAGTATCCGAGAATCGCCGTGCAGCCACCGGCCGTCGCGCAAGATCAGTACCAGCCCGCCGCAAGACCAGACCGGCGCCGCCGTTTACTGGGTTGTTTCTTTCTGGAATGCTCCACATGTGAAAGATGACTGGACGGTGTTGGGTAAACTGTTACTCGTACTTAGGCTGCTGCTAATGGACGGTGTTCATTCAGCCTAGATACCTTGAACCAATAGCACCGGCTGGCTGTTTGGTGTGCCGATGCTGGTGCATCTGGTCAATGGCAACAGGATCACGGGTGTCTCCAGTGGAAGAATCTCGCGGCTACAGTCTAATGCAATAACCAATAAGGCAGGAGGAGGTTACGACTCAAAAGTAGGAAAGACATCACATAATCTCTAACCTGAGTAGACCGATAACAACAGGCAGATCAGCCAAGTGGCAAGCACAGAAGCATTGCACCGGTGAGTGCAGTGAGAAGAAGCTTTTTCTCCGGACTCTTTTTAATTGAATTAAATAAAGCTTTGTGCGGCCGGTGTGGATCAAGGCAAGAGCTAATTGACAATGGAGATGTCGGAGATCTTTCGAATGATCATGGATCTGCGATAATGACCGTCCACTTGTGCGGACCCCCCCCCCCCCCCCCCCCCCCCCCCCCAACAAGGTAATCTGCAATAATAAAGGATGACACAAATAACGTATACATATTCGCTAGATCCTGGAATGGCTCTGGCCGCTGGGGGCCAAGGTGATGGAGCTACCAGACTGGAGACTGGAGAGGGACAGGGCACCATTGTGGCATTGTGTCACTTGTTGAAATGAGATGAGAATCGATGCCGCGGATTTTTGGCAAATAATAAAATGCACTTCGGGTTCGAGAGGGGTGCCTGTGTGTGTGGCCCGTGATGCTGTTGCGTGTCCGTACGACATGGAGGAGGGTAGGGCCGGGCAGCAAGAGGCCGGAGCGAGTGAAGGGCCCGGATAAGAAAACAGCTCGGACGATTGGGTGGATTGGTGGGGCTGGGTCCCATCTGTCCGCGACCCTTTGCCAGAACATTTTAAATGGTTTTCGATGCGTCGCCGAGTGTAGCCAAAAGCTGACAGATGAGATATTCGTTGGGGATAGATTTTCTTTACAAGGGGATTCGTCGAGACATATGGGTCCGTACCAGTGGTGAAGGAGGCAGCCTGGCGTTGTCGGCCAGTCAATTCCATATTTGACTAGGCCCTTAAGTGTCCTGGGGCTTTTGGCGAAAAACTCTTTCCAGGTATGGTTTCTGTCTCCCACCCCCCTCTCCAGGTACTGTTGAAATGCAACTCTTGACAACAAACGATTCATCATGGCAGGCGCAGCACAAACAGAAAAACAGACACGATTCAAAAAGAGCGTCCGTATATGTACAAGGCCCGTATGGAGATGGCCACACTACCATATTCTACTCCATCCCTTTCCCGTCCATATTAATCGTCGCTGATTTAGTACAGGCAGTATCTACAATTACTGCTAGCTTTGACGAGTTTGCTCAAAAGTATTTAGCGAGTTTCAGTTGGCTAATACAGTGTAATAAGCCACATACAACAACAGATATGCCGCAATGGAAGAAAGAAAGAGCGACAGGTATGCATGGCTGCCCTAAGATCTGCAGGTGCGGTATACCTCACCGCGCATCACATCAACTGGCCCATGATCATGTGCATAGCGATCCGGGCCAAGATACGCGCCAGTCTTCTCCAGGAGGGCCAAGGCCTCCTCCCTGCCGTACTTTGAGGAGTAAAGGTTCAAGTATTCAATGTCCTGCGTTACAAAATCCAAAAACAAGTGTTAGATACTGTAAGTTTCAGACAGCTCATAGTTATCCACTGGAAATCAGTGAAAGGCTGGAAGTAGCTAAGTTTCAGACAGCTCATAGTTATCTACTGTAAGTTTCAGACAGCTCATAGTTATTCTACTAGAAGTTACATAACCAAAATCGAGAAACAAGTAGCTAAGTTTCAGTCAGCTCATAGTTCTCTACTGGAAATTGGTTTAAAGTGAAAGACTGGAAGAATTCATTTGGTTATGTAACCAATCTAAGCCAACAGTTGTACCATTGAAAAACAAAAGGTAAGGTGAACTGGTGAAATAGGACAAAAATGAACTACTCCCTCCGTTCCAAATATAAGATGTTTTGGATATTCAATATGGACTACCTACCGACTGAAACGAGTGAAAAAACACACTAAAATGCATCTATATACATCTAATCAGAAAAAACTTAGAACATCTTATAATAGTGAACGGCAGGAGTAGCATTTTCAAAAAACTAAAACAGAAAGTATCACCTGCATGCCACTGAGAATGCGTTCAAGCCTGAGGGACGCAACTGGTTCCTTTGACGAAGAAAACACCTCGCCAGGGTAAAACAGAACCCCGTCGCCTGGAGGAAGGCCGCGTCGGAAACAGATCTGCAACCACACAAGTTTGAGGATAAGATCAAACATAATATACTGTACCAAGTAAACAAAAATAGTCTAAATTTGAAATGCAAAATAAACATTGAAGTCGGAATAACGATGTCAGGTACCTGAATTAACAGGAAATGGTATATTTAAAGCACTAAATCGTGTAACAATACAAATGCTGAAAGTTCAGTTTAAGATTAAATGTAGGAGTAGAAAATAAGACAATCTCAAACCTAAGAATATCATCCACAGATACACTAAAATAAGAGTTACTAGATACATCTCTATTAGACTTCTAGTCTTAATTTAGTAAGAAAACTATCTTCTCACTTTCTTACACATTTATACTCCCTCCATAAAGAAATATAAGAGCGTTTAGATCACTACTTTACTGATCTAAACGCTCTTATATTTCTTTACAGAGGGAGTACTTGTTACTGAATAGCAAACATGCTGCATGCATATAAGTTCAACATTCAAACCCATGTTCAGGTAATATTTCTTGAAATTACCGTAACATCTTAAAATATGAGCACCAAATACAATAAATTTTAATTATTCCGAATCAAGTTCATAGATGGGAACATAAAATGGGGCAGTGCTGAAGATATATGCAACTAATCACAATCATATTTCATGCAAGCTAACTACCTCCATGTCTACCAACAAAAAATGAATGTGAAATTGAAATTTCCATGAGCAAACAAGCATCCTAAATCATGTTTTCTTGCTTACAAGTTACTCCCTCCGTCCCATAATATAAGTCTTATATTATGGGACGGACGGAGTACAATGCAACACAAACTTTTTTTTTTAACCTATAACATGCCAGGCATATCTCCTTTTCATTTCTCCCAACACAAAATGAATCTAATGGAACTTTTGAAGAGATATTTGATGGGTTAGGAACAACCTCCAAAAAATACTTGGAATTTTTTGTCGATTCGGTGCTTGAACAAGGGTTTGGTACTTGAACCAGGGGATTTTTCAAACATACACCCCAGATGTCACCGCGAACAAAAACTAGCAGGCAACTTTTACACAAATTCTACTGTAAAAAATGAAAACACCCTTCATAGATTAATGTCACCTCACTGTATCAAGAGGTTTTCCAATGTATAGCATACCTCGGCACTTGGTATCATAGCCTTCTCGTAGCAGTTGGTACCCCAGTAAAGAAATCCTGTGCCACCCTCCTTCCATGCTCTCCACATCACTGCCCGATGCTGGGTTCCGCGCATCCCAAGGTGCCAATTTGGTTGAGGATCAGAAGGCCCCATACAAACATATGTCCACCACTCCTAGATACGATTAAGATGGTTTCATCAAGATAAAGGTCACGAACTTAAAAAACCAGAGAGATTCATATTTTTTTCGAAAAGGGCAGAGAGATTCATATACTTCCATATCTGAGAGAAAAAATCATAAATAATAAAACCACTCTATAAGTCTATATGAGAGAGTCATATAAAATTCCATTGACCAAGAGAGTTTTTAAGGTAGTTGACTAGGAAACTTGAGGTGGTTCGTAGTTAAAACAGTAGGGTTCATGCCGATTGGCGATCAAACAGCCTAAAATACAGATGCCAATAGTACTCAACCATATCACTAAACTTGTATAGAAAGGTCTGAACCTCTGACTGCATTGGCAACACACAAGAAATTCTTCACTGCATCACTGAAAAGAGAGGGATTTGACAAAAGAACCCTACATTATTTGAGGAGCTATTTCAATTTTTGGCCTCAGAGCACCACCAGTGCTGCCACTTGTGAGGATGTTGCGGCACCGCCGAAGCGTACCGAAATTGAGATTTTGGTAGTGCTACTGAAAATCCTCCATCATCTGAATTTGTCGTGTGTGCGACGGTGGGCTAGTGTTGCTGCTGTTGGGATCGAGGCAAGTGGAGAAGACAACATATGATGACTTTGACATGGTGGTGCTTCTCGAGCACCAGGTCTCGAGCTCTGGGGCAAAAACCCTAGGTCTGACCCTACTTGGTTATACCTGGCAACGGCAGCATTTTTACGCCGTTACCATGTTGATGGCATTGCTTGGAGTTTGCTCAGACAGGGTGAAAACCCATGATTTGGACTTCGAGGGTTGGATCCGGCAATGGCGGCACTTGTGTGTCGTTCCCTTCTTGAAGGCATTGCTTTTGAAGAACCCTTCTCATTGTCCTTGTGTTGTCAAGAGATAGTCAGTGTCGATGGTCGTTGTTGTAAATAGTCTATCGCTGTTTGATCTTTTTTTTTCTTCCTCCGCCAAGGCAGAGCTTCGGTCATGAGGCCGGCATGAGTTTTTTTTGTGTGTGTTGGTGTTGGCTGTGTGCATCCTAGCTATGCAGAGGCCGGGTGTCGCTCATTGCGTATGTATCCGCTTGATGCTTCATTATGAGTCAATAAAAACACCCTTCATAAAAAAAAATTACATTGAGTCTATAGCATCAGACAAATTAATGAACAAGAAACTAAGAATAGCAGAAGGATGGTACACAGGAATGTATGCAAATGCAGTTACTGGGCTCACATTGTCCATAGAGACACTACTCGTAAAAGAAAATATTAAGGAATGTACACTCCATATTTTCATAAAGTTTATATGACTCATAAACATTTTCCTATACTTTATGAAAATATAAGAAAATATGACATAAACCCACGCAAGCTGGCATACTGTCACCCAACAACTTTAATTATACTTCTGATGAAATATACCAATAGATCAGAACAATGTTGTCAGAAGACAATGCTGTAACTTCATGAGACCCTTAAGCATGGAACACGCTTCCTAGAATTTGATGTAGAATATCAAAGCATTAAAAATAATGTCCTTTTAAGATAACGTAAGGATCATCCTCCTCGCTGTAAACTTGTAAAGAAAGTGTAAAAGGAAAATGGCACAAATGAAACTAAATAGAAACACAGAATCTGTAATTACTTCACCAAGGTCAGGTCGTAGTTCAGCAATAATATCCTTCACTAAGTCCTCTCTTGTGCCAAGAACCCATTCGCTGTATAAGAAAAAATATCAGTGATGGAAATGGTTCTTCAGTCCTGTAGGTATGCATTTTGTTAACAAGTCCAAAATTGAACAATGCATGACACTTCCATTAGTTCGCACCAAGCCACCAATACTTATACTGGCCTAACTATCACATATCTCACACATCCACAACATGTACAAGCGCTCTCAGTTTCATCAAATTGTCAATTCCATGTCAGTGCAAAATTTATCTCAAACAGGGCATTGATAACTTCATATTGTTTGGTCCACTTTTGTTAACATAACTACCTCTAACTTTCTAAAACCTGTGCACTTTACAAATAGCATAGGCTCGGGATTGGTATGAAAAGACAATTCAAGATATAGATAACCAAATAACACTTTAATGTTCTGAACCTTACGCAATTTGTGTTTAGAACCAAACATCGTGAATCGATTATTGTCAATTATTGTTGCATTAGTATAGATGCTATAGGAAACTGAAATAGATGTGGTTTCATATCCATATAGCTGGAAAAGCAAGTCCATATCATGCCAAATCAGTATGACATCAGATGCTCCAGATTTTGCAGACTAGCAATCCAGAATGAACACACAAGTGCCCAACAATGCATACCTAGTGCAAAAGATTTGTGTATGCGGACGTAGAACATTTGGAACTTTCGTAAAAGCCTCGAACGTAGAAGGAGCCAGTTCAGAACCACTTGGACCTACATTAGCCATTCAAATTGTAAGAAGAAACTTAAGGCTTCCCAAGTGCCAGCTTCCATATAATCATTATCTAAATGTCCATAAAACCTAATACCAGGCTGGGTAACAGAAATATTTTACCCCATGAGTCGCAAGCAAGTAATCAGATGTTCATTTAAGAAAAAATATACAAAGCAAGCACAGTAGCTTAGCAATAAACAAAATAAATAATTCTATGGTACATCAAATCTCAACAGTGATTAGACTAGTTGGAACTTGGAACATCTCAAACTTCAAGATGGCAGCCAAGAGAATTGTAATTATTCAACCCCATGTTTGATTCATTTTGCCACAAACTTTCAGTTTCACCTCCCTTCTTTGCTTCAGTTTGCTTCTCAACATTCCCCCATTATATTGAGCACTAAACAATATACAGCGGTACTTTATTACCGAATTGTTTTCTAGCATGTTGGCTAAGCTGATTAAGTAACTTAGACTATATATCTACCTCAGTACAATGATCTCTTAATATTCTCAGCACAAATACATACATATTCATTTCGGATCCAAATAAGTAGTGTTTTTTAAACAAGTGTACATCACAAGAAGAGCTTTACGTTTTGTCGTATATGAGTCCAAGTATGGAAGTATACTGACCAGCATAATAAGTTGTTAGAATACGCACATCAGGTGTGTATGTCCTTAACTCGTTAGAGATGTTGCGGATCACTTCGTACTGCTCCATATTCAATGGCTGAAAAAAACAAGAACAAATTATAAGATGATCACATGTATCTCTTTTCGATGAAAAGAACAGGTGCACCATATACATGAGTTGATGTGGTTTGACGCATCAGAATAGAGTTCAACTGGTTGGGCACTTAAGGACTTAAGCACATGCATAGCACCTGAGTGTATAGGTGCAATAGTGCAAACCATTTTAGTTTCAGCACCAGATTAAAATGGACCCACAAGAACGAGATGCTTCATGAATTATTGCATGACCCTTCACAATTTTAATTTTAAACTCAAGCGAGTTAGAGGAAATAAAATGTAGAAGTTTCCTAGAAATAAACTTTTGTCATGTTCTTTCCTACTTTATTTCAACTCCTAGATTGTCAGGGATTACATTTTTTCACGCAGAAAGAATGAACCCAATGAATGAAGCTATGCTAAGTTGGAATCTACCTTCAAAACTTTATTTCCTGGTTCTCTTTTTATGTTGATTTGGTGCTCAAACCAAAAAGGTTTGAGTAGCGTAGCTGTATGTATTACCTCATGGTTTGCACCAGAATATTGCCAAGGTGCAACCATCAGCTGCTAGCACATAGAAGGTCGAAGCTACACTCACAACTCACATAGAACAAACCGTTAATATACAGTTTTCTCAAGAATCAGGATATCCTAGGAGCATAGAAGCGATTTAGTTGGCTAAATGAAGTTTGGATCTACCCTTCGAACCAATTAAGGAAGGGTTAGCTCAACATTCAGCGGCAGGTCCTAGTCAGCAGTTACATGTAGCAGTGTGTACTGAGCACTAGTGTTCTTTGACATGTTGCATTGGCATCATCATTATATAACAAAAGCAGTTGCAGTCATCCAAATTAAACAAAAATGCTTAGGTAGCATTGAATATTAACTACCCTGTGTTTCACAATACTGACAACTAATGCAAACGCAATTATGGACGAAAATACCCTCGATAACATCTCAAGCATGTAACATGGGTAACAAATACAGGGAATTCACAGGTCTGATAGGGCAATTTGGGAAGTTCGCCTAGGGATTTATGAGCTGCCTATGGATTCATGAGTTCTATCTTTCTATTTACGACGCTTAAGCCTGGCGTGGTTCATTAATTGCTGTTATCATAACTCATAACTATATTATCGTTCCAACTGCATAGAACTAGGCAGGATCTAATGGGATTTGAAAACTATGTGACATCACACTACGCAATATAAGCATAGCAACCCTTGAACTTTGTGTTGTAGAACCATTTCACTCGATATAGCAACAACAGCAACAACAACAACCCAACAAAGCCTTTAGTCCCAAACAAGTTGGGGTAGGCTAGAGGTGAAACCCATAAGATCTCGCGACCAACTCATGGTTCTGGCACATTGATAGCAAGCTTCCACACACCACTGTCCATGGCTAGTTCTTTGGTGATACTCTAGTCCTTCAGATCTCTCTTTACGGACTCGATATAGCATAGAAGTAAAATCATGCACCTCATCCCACAAGTAGAAGTAAGCTTTCGACCAATGAGCCTCTGTTTTCAAGATTTCAACCTCTCTTCGCAGAGAATTTTTTGCTGCATCGGTACTGTTGTGCATCAACAAAGGAACGAAATTAATAGAAGAGAAGTAAACAAGCTGATATGAAATTTAGTAGAAATTCTAGCATTACCATGACAGAATAGGCGCGTAAGGTACAGCATATGCTGCGAGTCTTGGATCAGAATAATATTCATTAGCCTTTGGATGATCAGCTAAAAGAACAAAGACAAAGTTGGAAAATCACATCTGAGAATAAATTTACATAAAGAAGCATACTCTTTTTTTTTCTTTAGAAATAGATGCATTACCAGGCCAGGGGCATGTGTACGCAAGAATACGCATGCTATCGCCCCATCTGCAGAAAAATGGACTGATTCTGTACTGGAGGAGCCACCTGAAGTGATGATCCAGTGCATCATACCACCCTTTGGTGCCATGCTCCAAACAAAACCGGTCTTCAATGACAGTTTCAGATATCTAATATAGTTAAAGGACAACAAATGCATACAAATACAATTCAAATGCAAAATGATGATAGCTGCAATACCTACATAGACAACTCAAACATAAATTCACAACTTCAGGTCTGCAAATTGAATGTCTTGCACCACAAAGAAGGCATATGGAATTCCTCATATCATAATATGTCAGAACGTTACTACATACTAAAGGAGAATATTGCCAGGATACACCAAAAACAGCAGGTAAGGAAGGTGTCAATGGGAGAGTGAAATCCCACACAGTCAGGCTTAACTTTACACGAACAGCAACATTGTTCATAACATCTTCATCCATCATGTCTCCTAATCCATTATTCTCATGGCAGTCCTGGAATGCTGGAAGCACTAGCATCCTCCTCAGTGTGGTTGAAGTTGATGATAGTCTTAGTATCTGCATGTTATAGCACTGTAAGGAAAGGAATTATATGCTAGTATGTGAAGTGTTATTGACAGATAAAATACCATTTCCTCTGACGAAGAGTGGTCTCTGGATTCAGTGATATCAAGACAAGTCTTTAATTCTTTATACAGCTGGTATCTCTCGGATTTTGGTAACGAGTCTGCCTTGGAACTGCCAAATATATACCAAAAAATAACAGTTAATAACTCAAATGATGAATAACTAACAGCACATAGATGCATATGTGGCTACAATTCCAGGCTAAATATCATCTGGACACACGTTACCACCTGCAAGCATCAGATTGGCACACATCCAATACCCGCATCTGAGACCTAAGCTCAGAATTCTAGCTTCAGGATGAATAAGAACTATTTGTAAAGATGTTTGCTTGGTTCATGAACTGAACCCCATCCAATTTACTAACATTATTGGAAGCATATAAGAAAATCAGACTCGTGAACTCACACTAGGTTTCAAATTACCACTTCATACGGGATCATGATAATGCAAGTCCAAAAACTTGGAACAAACAGAAAACAATGTCTTGGTTTTTACAAGACGCAACTATACAAACTCATATCAAGCTCTAATGGCTGGATTTTCCACCAACAATATATACTGAGAATATGACCCTACAGTAAAACAAATTATTTCCAATACTCCCTCCGTCCCAAACTTCTTGTCTTAGATTTGTCTAGATACGGAATCTTGTCTTAGATTCCGTATCTAGACAAATCTAAGACAAGAATTTTGGGATGGAGGGAGTACTTTATATGTCTTCTCGTATTGATATCTCGTTCCAGTATGCCATTTGGTCACTTGCGTAAGTGGTTAGAATTTGTCCTCATGTTTTTCTCCAAGCAATTTGAGCAGATTATACTACCATTTGTGACATAAGTACATGACCAAATAAGTAGCCAATTTAAGCTTACTCTGAGTCTGTCCTCACAGCAGTAATACATATTTCTCCTTCATATAGACCAGGTTCTTGCCCACAAGGAACATTTAGTGAGACCCATACTGCAGTTGTCTCCCTGTAGAAAGAAAGCAATTAGCAATTATTAAAAAAAATGAAGACAAATGTTTCAATCATGTGGCTAGCTAAAGCACAGAAGCAGTACCCAGGAAGTAGGTTTATTTGCGGACTGGAAGGATCGATAGGCACAAGGGCATCTGGTACACCTAATATAGGCACCACATGTCGCAACGTTATAGATTGACCAACCACTAACCTGATACAGCATTGTTATAATCATCCAAAGTAGAATGTACACATCTTGGTTAGCCACCGAATGAATTCAAAATTTAACCAAACAAACCTGCCTCCAGAGGATGAGCATAGATCAGTGCACTGAATCTGCACAGGCCCTGCAATACCTGAACTGGCCCATGAAACTTTTGGACGTAACGCGATTTGAAAACTTTCCCTTTCATTTCTTGCTGCCAAAAGGTTAACCTGAAGGGATTTTGGAAAGAAGATAATAAAATATGAGGAATCTAATAGTAACAGAGCAGTACCAGATCATAAAGCAGTAGGATTGGTGAACAACAGCATGTCCCAAGTTACAGTCAAAAGAAGAAAAATGATCAGAAGGAACAGAAATATGGCACGACACTAGAACATTCTGCATAGTGCTGTGAAGCAAGAGATTATATGTTCTAGCAGTGCTAATAAAATCAAGTACAACTTACATGCTCTAGAGGTCGAGGTGCTTCTTGTTGGCTAACATTTGCTGTGCTGGGCATAGACCACACATGCAAAAGATCTGCCGAGTGCACCTTAGTAGGGTCAATCACACTAGAACCTAGATGCGACCCCTGTAAGCCTCCATCCACCCAGCCATAACTAGTGCCTCCTCCAGCTACACCCTCCACAGGTGGTACGGATATTTCTTGCGTCTTACTTACTGTCATAAGAACAAAAATATCTGTTATCAGGCTACATAACCAGAATTTAAGCTCCAAAGTTTCCTTCATTGCTGATAAAAGTAAAAATCTCAATATACACAAAAGAATAGTTATCAATCACTAGTTCTCATATGTAATAGTCAGTTCCAGTTGTGACATACTATGCATTGAACTTATGCAAACAGTTGTTATATGAGGCTCGAATACCTGTATTTCACAACAAACAGACCGAGAAAACATTGAGTGTGCTAGTTATGCATAAACTATGTTAACTTATAAATGCTGTGCCTTTTCCCTGATGCAACTTCAATATCTTCATCACAGTGCACATGCATCATTCAACTAAATCATATTTCCTGAATAAAGGCAAACAGCCAGTTATGTGAATCATCGGATACCATCTCCTAACATTATCTGAACCTAAACCCAAAGTGCCTGATAAATATGGATGCATAGATTAATCGCAGTTCTACAACAAGTCCAAATTCAGTAGTACGCAGATAACCAGGATATCAGATATAGGTGAGCATCCTTAAGCTCGCATGGAGTGGGTGCCTAAGAATTCAGTAAGCTGGGAGAAAGGGAATAACAGGTAGGCTTTTTATGCATTCACTAGGTGGGATGATGCCTTACATGATTCATTTCTTAGCTTGCAACTGTATCTGCCTGGTGGAAACTACGTGTGATCCATAAGATGCGTGTCTGGATTTGGTTTTCAGGCGATCACTAAACTGAACAGGTACACTCTCTTAAGCTCAGAATTGAGAACAGAATGGGATCAGGCCAATGACCAATCACATCCGAATTTCCTTTTGAAATCGACACTAGCTACAACACCTCCGCCCAAGTTGTGCTCTGTGATCAGGTCAGAACGAACTTGCCATCGTAATGCTGATATATACCTACCCATGCTCCATTCACAATTCAGTGGCCTATTCGACAACTGAGAGTAACAGCGAGCAAACTCGGCACAACGCAGGCTCAGCTCGTGCGCGGTAGATTTCAGCCTCGCCACCGCCGCCGACACACGAGCACCATGCGGACCGAGCAACACCAGCACTCGCTAATCCTACGGCAGCTCCACGCGCGAAGCAGCTGAAGCAAACGGAGAAGGAAATGGGCGCGGGGGGTCCGGCTCCGGGGTGGACGGGCGATCGAGCTGTTCCGGGCAGCAATCCAGTTGGATGAGGCCGCGGAGAGGGGGGCGGCGCGTACCTGCGGCGGGGCTGGGGTCGCTGGATTCCATGGCGCCGGCGGCGGGGAGCGATCGGTCGGTCGAGGAGGGGGGCAGAGCGTGGGCTGCTCTGTTGGATAGTGGGGGAGGGGGATGAGGGGAAGGAAGTGGGGAATGGGGGGAAGCGGAAGAGGACGGTTTCCTTTGATCGTGCTGTCCAACGTCCCGGCTCCCGAGAAGGACGAGGGGCCCACGGAACCACGTCGCCCCGAGCGCGGGGACGCACGGGGGTGAGGGGCGCGGCCCGGGCCGGCCGTGGCGGCCTCTCAATGATCGATCGATCGCCCCGGTCCCGGTAACCCCGCGCGCCGCGCCGCGCGGCCTGCGAAATCACCTTGCGCTATGCGGTGGCGTGGTGCCGTGCGTGTGTGTCCGCCTCTGCCCAATTGAGTATTTTGTCCCGCTTCAGAATCGTCAGTCCGCAGCAGAAAGGTTTCGTTTCATCTTGAGCGGATGTGATCAAATGCTATTCCTCAGCTACTGTACTTTGCTTCCATGATTCAGATCAGACCATTCGCGGCCAGTAGCACGTCAGGGGCACCCTACTACGGTTTGAGACACGTTTTAGGGCACCCCACTACGGTTTGAGACACTTTTCACTCCTTCCAAGGACACGTGCTGGTTGCTGCACGGCCGTTCTAACTAGTGTGCACCTTTTCCCCCAAAGAATAGCATTGATCAGAAACGACATATAAACTGATGACACGAGTCTGAAAAAGAACTGAACGAACGAGCCTGAGACGAAGGATACACTCAATTGTGAAGTCACCGGTTACAGCCGTTAACATAGCTCACTGCACCCATCAAGTGTGCTTGTCAGGTAACAACTTCTCACGCTTAACTAATCTAAACGAGCAACAAGTATCCAAGATACACGAACCATCAAGCCAACCCCAGTTACATTGCAAAATTCTCCGTCTAGGACTGCATGGCGTCATCCCCATCTGAATCCCCTTGCACTTCACTGAACATGTAGTCGCTCTGGCTGTCGATCAAGAACTGCGTCGATCTCTTCACGTCCAGAAACAGGTGGTACACCCGGCTTATGTCCTCCATCTCCACCACCTTGCCCTTGCGCTTCTGGCAAGCCAAGCCGGCCGAAGTGATCAGCTGGATCGCGTACCTGAGGGAGGTCTCGGTGCCAATCTTTGTGAGCAGATCCTTGCCCTCAGCAGACATTTCAACGTCTTCTTCCTCACACCTGATGTCTAAGATCTTCCGGATCTCCTCCGCCGTGTATGGTTGTGTTGTGATGATCAAGAGGCGGTCGAGGAAATCCGACGGTATACCATGTGGTGACCGGTAGTTGGTCCCGCGTATGGTTGTGATGCCTCGATTCGTTGCAATAACGAGGATCGGAGCCATGTCATTCTCCAAAGCACGGTTCAGGAAGGAGAAGCATTCAATGTCTAGCATGTGGACTTCATCAATAAACAGAACGCCAGGGACAATCTCAGCCTTCCCTTCCTCTCTCCACTCGGCAACTTTTGTGTCGATCTGCTCCCTAACCTCTGCACGAATCTCACCGGTGTCACCAGTGAAAAGTGCAAGGAAGCCTTGTGTCCTGAACAGGAATAAAAAGATAACAAAAATGAGTTGGTTGGGGCATTTAAATTCCCAAGGTAAACTACACTCGAAGTCTAGAATATGCATATGAAACAAAATACTCTTTTGTATCATGTGATGTGATCAAGGATGCGATGGGGAAAAAGAAAACTTTGCTGGTATAAGGAAGATTGTAACAGAAAAGTTTGAAAAGGTTCAAAACTATTCAAAGCAGCAGTGTCATCTAAGAGAAGTATAGAATAATGTCAATAGTTTGGCATCAAAGACCTTCAGGAATAAAAAGATAGCAAAAATGCCACGGTAAACTACAGTCGAATATGCATATGAAACAAGATACTCGTGTATCATGTGATGTGATCAAGGATGGGATAGGGGGGAAAACTTTGCTTGTATAAAGAAGATTGTAAAAGAAAAGTTTGAAAAAGTTCAAAACTATCCAAAGAATTAGTATCATCTAAGAGAAGCATAGAACAACGTCAATAGTTTCACGGAGAAGACCTTCAGCTAATAACAGCATCAATATCAGTTACAGATATCAACGGCTGCAGATATCTGCAGAATGTATGGATGCAAAATATGTCTAGCCCATCTCTGAGAACAGCTTCTATTTCCTTGTACAAGTATCATCTAACTTGTACCAATACTATTGACTTATGTTCATAGAACCATGTTTCTTTACATGAGCATCCCTGTAACAAACTGGAAGCTGCAAGATTTCACAGATCATTTCTTTTGTATAAGAGTGGAAGGATCCGGCTGGATAAAATAGCACTCTGTATTTCTCTATGAACTAAAAAGCATATCAGATCCCAGTTTGTGCATCCAGGACTAGATGCTATCCAAGGAGACCACCTTTTCAAAGGTATCAGCTAATCTTATGGCATGAAAAAACTATAGTACGCACTCTCAATTGCACCTTCGAATTACCCGCATAACTCTATTAAATTCAACAGTTGTTAACAGGATTGGTGTTTCGCAGGGAGTGGATATTGATTACAGGATCTTAATTGCCTATAATCTAATCTCAGAGGAATGATTTGCTAAAACCAATAGCACATCCGAACTGTGGCCTTCCAGGGAGTGGATATTGATTGCAGGATCTTAATTGCCTATAATCTAATCTCAGAGGAATGATTTGCTAAAACCAATAGCACATCCGAACTGTGGCCTTGTAGGTATATTACAATTAGCTGGTCAGCAAGTTTTTTAACATTCGACCAAAATGGTGTGACGAACATGAAAATGTGGTATATACTACAACACTGTTGTACATGAAGACATGAAAACTGATCATAATTTCTACAACCAATTTGGTTATGTCATGCATTCCATGGAAATATGCCTACGACTTAAAATACATTAATCAGAAGTCTCTGCTCGAATTTGTTCCAAATTAAAGCTCAGAGCAAGACTAGCTCGAGTAACTAGCAGTTAGATGATCTTATTCACTAACAGATAATTATGCATGAATCAGTATAGGTAAGGTCTAAAACAACAATAGATTGGCATACTAAAGCAGATGCTTCACAGTTCAGGAT
Organism: Aegilops tauschii subsp. strangulata; assembly: GCF_002575655.3. NCBI lineage: Eukaryota > Viridiplantae > Streptophyta > Magnoliopsida > Poales > Poaceae > Aegilops > Aegilops tauschii. Next base: position 155,303,962 of record NC_053036.3, read on the forward strand.
GTGGAAGTGAAGTATAAGTGAACCATTAACATAGGGTTACAGTATCCTTTGCTAAGCGAATAAGTTCCTGCAAACAGTAAAAATACTCCTTTCGGCAGATTTTTTTATAATAATACAAAAATAGTTTGTTGGACGATGGATAGTCTATCACAGTGGTTACAAACACACACACTAAGCATAGCCTGAGTAATTCAAAGTCACCAACAGTTATCCTACTTATTAATAGGTTTTAGTTCACGACAAGAATTATGGAAAGGAGGGAGTAGAATATAAAATCTTTTACACCTAAATTTATATATAATCCTTCTGGGAGACGTGTAACTAGCAAGTGTCCTCTTGTGGCAGTAATGAGCAAAACCATGCGCCCTTCAAGGTTTCTATCTACTACATCCTGAAGGTTCAATGCAAATTCCTGTCGAGTTTCTAAAGGTAAGGAACGTGGCTTAATTGTTGTATGTTCAAACACTTCATATTTGACTCCAATTCTCTAACTAGGACAAATTTCTGCGAAGGGGCGTGGAGTTACCTGCTATTGATGACATCAATCTCATGTAAGGTAACGCAGTGCATAACCTCCTTGCGCTTCTGGAGCTCTCCTTCAGGGCACTTCACAAACTTGGTGTGGGCACCAACGGCATCATAATCCCGTGACCTCCCGATGGAGCGGCCAAGCTTAGTAACCTTCCCGGAGGCCTTGTCGAGCGCAATCACATCCCCGCTCTGTACCTTCTCCTTCCCCAGGGCCTCAATCATCTTCCCACCCAGCTCGTACACCGTCTCCATGTCCGTGGTCTTCAAAGTGAGCCTTCCAGTCTTGCCGGCCGCGGTAGCACCTGAAGGTATGCCCGAGCTACTGGCGGAGACAGGGCGGTCGATTGAGATCTCAACGACCTCGCCCTCAATGATCTCCGCTTCCTCCTTGATGCGAACGCCAATGGCGCGGCGGAACGCCTGGGTGAGCGCCTCGGTCTTGGAGAGGTCGAGGGAGAAGAGCTCGGAGGCAGCGACGGAGGCGAAGGGCGTCTCGGCGCCGAGCGACTTGGCGATGCCCATGGCGAGGGCGGTCTTGCCGGTCCCCGGCTGCCCTGCGAGGAGGACGGCGCGGCCGGCGATCTTCCCCTGGCGGATGAGCTGGAGGATGAGTCCAGCGGCGCGGCGCGCGGGGAGCTGGCCGACCATCCCCTCCGAGGCATCGCGGGCCTCGATGGAGGAGTCCAGCCCCAGCCCCCGGATGTGGGAGTGCGCACCTATCCGCTCGATGCGGGTTAGGTCGCGGCTCTCCGACAGCCGCTTCAGCTCCGCCATGGTCACCGCCCGCCGCCGCCGCCGCCGCCGCCGCTTAGATGTTGCCCTTTTTCGTGAGATGGGGGAAGAAGGTTTAAGGCTAGAAGGGGAACGAGCTAGGGTTTAGCAGTCGCCGGTCAGGTGGAGATATATGGAGGCGGAGGGGAGGAGGAAAAGAGGGGGAGAAAAATGAGAAGAGCGGAAGTGTGTTTGTCGTCTTGATCGTAATGGGCCGGTACCTTCAGCCCAGATGTAATGCTATTCCCCATCCTGCTCAGAAAAAAACAAGATAGAATTCCTTATTTGGCCCTTTTTTAAAATTTGGTTTCCTTTTTTGACTAAAAAACTTCCTTTTTTTCTCTTTTTGACACTTAAAGTCCATTTTGTTCCCTACGTGACACTTTCATCCATTTTTTCATCCGACGGTGTTAACTATGACGTACAAAGACAATTTTATCCCTAGTGGTAGTATATGTCATCAAGAAAGGGAAGAGAAGGAGCGTGAATATGAATGTATGAAAGTGTTGAGCGTTGGAGATTCCACGTTCAAATATTCATATGCACCTGCGCCCAACCAGTCGCGTTGCACAGCTCGATCCGCGAGAGCCCGGCACTCGGGTGCTCATGCACGAGTACGTGCAAAGCTAGCACAAGAAGCATCGACCGGATCAATTCGATCTCGGCGGAATACTCTGGTAACTATCGTACTGATTCGTGTATATACATGGTAGTGAGGAGACATTTTTTTGGAACGATTCGATGGAGACATTTTACTCGATGGAGGCGTGAGCTTGTGCAGCAATTGAAGCGCGAACACAGCTCAGGACATCACTCGTTGACATGTCAAGGTCTAAACTATCACCCGCAAGATTAATCTGCACAAATTTATACACTACAGTCTACAGTAGAGGCTGAATGGTTAGTCATTATTCCACTCATCATATTATTATTAGTCCCCCGCAATTTTTTTGATGATTAGTCATATAGTACTATTTTTTTATTTATCCAACCACGACAAAATATATCATATTGCCTCTTTGTTTGCATGTGAATAATCTGGTCACACTAGCTGAGTGCCCGTGCGTTACCACGGAACATAAATTTGGGTGTCACTCAGCATTGTTATTCACCACCAACGCTGATCCAACCTTGCTAGTTGCTCACGGTTATCAACGAACCCACGATAAGCCCTCTTGTAGCCTGGACAACCCCTCCTTAATGCGCCCACCTCACAAAATAGTATGATACGTTTTTCTCTATAGAATGTACTCCCTTTGTTACAAATTTCTCTCTAAAATGTACCAAAGTAGCCATGTACCAAAGTAGCCTGATAGACAAGTAAGAAGCAAGTAAGCAAATATTAAAAAAAGAGAACACATACCACATCAAACGAAGCATAACTGCATCTCAACATAACTAAATAAGCATCCTATCAAGCAGCCACATCTGATATGTCCATCTTCAATCTATGTTCTTCCAACTAAATATCTGCTATGACAAACTCATATTGCTCTGCATTTTCTGAAACCATATGTCAAAATAACCATGATTGCCCGTGCGTTGCCACGGAATAAAGAGCATGAATACTTTTTCTATTCAGAAATCGACTTTGAAAGAAGATAAACATGTTTCACTCTTCTATGTCTGTAGACCAATATCCACCCTCTTCATCACCTTACTGACATAATGACAATGATCTTCTTAACATCCCTCCACTTGTTTTGACAAAACCACATGATTTGGAAATGGAATAATAGTCACTTGAACACATACGTTGAATAATACATATGTACTCCCTCCGTCCGGAAATACTTGTCGGAGGAATGGATGTATCTAGTCATATTTTAGTTTTAGATGCATTCATTTTTACACATTTTCATGACAAGTATTTTCGGACGGAGGGGGTGCTTTCTAACAGTATCATGCCTTGGCCTCATGCAGACGTCTTCATTCACTCCTTGCTTTCGGAAACCTACTGCCCTCTAACCACATGCCTGTCTCATATCTAAAGCTCACCATGCATGATAAAATCAAATGAGAAATCAGAAAATGCACAGAAATTTAGAAAAAAAATCAAGGAAATCGCAGAAACTATGTCGAATTAAAACAATTAATAAAAAGTAGGTATTTAAAAATTTGAAATTTATCGAATCACATGATTTCTCTAGAATGTTTTTACTTATAAAATATTCTTGTGAATAGCACATAGGCAAAGCGCTGACAACAATTCCTGCAAGCTCTACAACCTTCAGCTCAGATGTACTTATCTCAGTGCAGAAGTATGCAGTCCCAACTTGGCCCTTCCCAAGCTTCCGACTAAGGATATAAATATAATGTTCCCTTAGGTCTGCCGTGTTCAGCCCAATGACAGAGATAGATGTTGGAACAAACCTTCCTTCAGAATCCCATAAATAGTGGACTGTTAAAACTTCTTCAAATGTGAGAGCAATCCTCTTCAAGGTGTTCATCAGCATACCTAGCTTAAAAGACAATATATTCTCTTCTGCATAGGATTTCACAAATGTACTTAGTTGAGTTTGTGTGTTCTATTCAAAACATAACATCATTTTTTATGGTTTTCTATTTTAACAATGGACACATGAAATACTTGGTGCATGTATATCCATATGAGATCTAACATGTAGTTGTAGTTTCAAAACAAAAATAAGCCATGAATAGTTATGTATAGTCATAGTTACCATGCCCTTTTAAATTACTCACCACCAAGTCCTAAGTAGCAATGGAGTTTCTTCCTTCGAACCAAAGAAGTGGTTTATAATTTGAAAAATAGAACCAGAAAACAATAGTGAAGATAAAACTAAGTTGGAAGAATGTAGATTTTTGTCCTCTTTAGTGAAGTCTGAAGACTAAAGTAGTACTCCCTCCGTAAAGAAATATAAGAGCATATAGATGTACTAATATGCAACACTGCATGAACTATCAGTCACATGTATATCAGCATCATGGTTTCCACTTTCCAGTGTTTTCTTAAATTTATCAATCACGGGTATATCAACATTATGTTTGCCTCCAATATAGTTATAGTGGAACAAACGGAAGTACTCAATTGATAGTGAAGGAACCAAGCCTGCAAGGCATGAAATGTATTCTATTCCCTCCGTCCCAAAATAAATGTCTCAACTTTAACTTAAGTTGAGACACTTATTTTGCTAGAGAGGGAGTATATAATGAATATAAATAAAATAACTACGATGTAGCACTAAGACCTTTGTAGTATTTTCCTTCTTGGGAAAAGGTTATGTGAACACAAGGTACATCTCGTATATACTTACCTGTGCCACTACCTCACTATAAAATGCTACATAAAGACATACGTCTATCTGCAGTGATTTACTGAACAAAGTCTAAAGATACTTAATGTTATTATTTTAAACACATACTTTTTATTTGAAAAACATTAAAATACTCTGTAGAAATTGTTATGATCAAGTGAAGTACACTTCATAACAATTTTATAGAACTAACTTTTTATATAAATTTGAGAGCAACATCTTAAGGCTGGAATTAACAAAAAAGGCATGTACTACATCCAGCATCATCTTAAGTAGCAACACACAGATATTAGGTAGGTGTGTGTACAGAAAGCTCTCGATTGAGCAGCATTTTAGTACATCATAGTAGCTAATTTTCAGGATATATTGGTCAATGAATAGTCGGAAGAAGTAAACAGATGGTTACCAAAAGTTTCGGCATTGTGGAGCTTACACAGTCTTCCACCTTATCCTGACCTTGGTATTGAATCACTGTTACAGCAAACACAAATATGGATATATCAGATAAAAATCAGAAAACAAGTTGCACTCTCTGCCAAAACCATATGCAATACCTCCTGTAGTAGGAGTATTTTCAGTAACTACTCTGATGTACTACTGCTCATAGTTTCAGTAAACAAATAAAATACATGCAGAACTAACACATGGGATACTGAGCAAAACCAAAACATAAAGAGGAAATTATTGCCAGCGAGAAATATGAAGTTAAGTCTGATGTACCGCTACAGCCATACGTGTAACCTCGTCAGTTATCCACCCCATCCGCGAAACTCTCTTCCGATTGTTGCCCCCGTGGCCTATCCATCACAACAAGAAGACTATATGTAGAGAATGGCGAAACAAAATAAACAAGACTATCAAATTTCTGCTACAAAGAACGCAAAACTCCGTCAGTAGTTACAAAACTGAAAAATATAATTTCTCCTACATCTACATATCAGCAATGATGGATTTACTATCTTTTTTGAGAAATAATCAAATTGTCAAATGTATAGAGAAATATTAGAGGTCCATGCCCATACCTTTTCTTTAACCTGAAAAATATGACGGTTAGCAGGGGCACATGAACCTGCACCGTACTTGGCACAAACCATGAAGAAATCACAGTAAGTCGTGAAATAGAAGAACAATATAACTTTTATTATTCCGTCTTCATTAGAAGTTATTCGATGAATTTGTATCAACAACAATAGTGCAGGACATAACCAAGAAATCAAGATCGGGCTCGAGTTCTGTATTAGGAACCAGATCAAGAAGAGAACTAAACAAAATTTCAGAGAGGAAAAGGAAGAAAAAGAGCTTACTGGGTGGTACTGTGGACTCAGTCGTGGAAGTCCTCAACGGCAAGAAGGAACCCCCAGCCGGCCGTCTCGAGGTCGATGTTGAGTAACACCAGGATTGGCATGGAGCCGTTCACGTGCTCCACGCGCAGGCCCGGGACGAACTCGTCGACACCTCCGCCACTGGTTAACGACGGGTCGGCGTGCCTGGGCGAAGGGAAGAGGCAGATGGGACCTCCGGTGACACCTCCTCGTCAAAGGACGGGCCCGCTTCCCATCTCTCGGCATGGTGTAGGGCGGCAGGGATGTTCGTCGCCTGGATCGGGGGAGATCGTGGGTGTCGTGGAGATGTGCGGGATTTTCTCTTGTTTTTCGTGGGTAGTTCGGGATTGGGAGAGAGGTCTTGTTCTGGAGATGGAGATTGGGTCGGGGAGAAGGTGTTGGACGTGGGTTCTGCCTTGTTTTTGCTTCGGTGTGGTGCGCGAGGTTTTCGGTAGATTTTTTTTCGTGCGTGCTATCGTACGAGGGGAGGAAAGGGCCGATCTGTGTTTTTCGGATGTGGATCTCGTACATGGGCCGAGTTGGCGATTTTTGGGCTGCTGCGGCCGGGCGCGTGGCCCTCGCGATGGTTTTCGTTCTAAGGGAGGAGGGGATCGAACGAGGTCGAACCATCACGACGTTTGATCCTCCTTTAATAGTAGAGATACTACACTAGGGGTAAAAATGTCTTTTTTGTCAGACTTAACACCGTTACTAGCCAAATCTGATGGAAGTGTCACATAGGGAACAAAATGAAATTTAAGTGTCAAAAAGGGAAGAAAAAGTTTTTTGGGCCAAAAAGGGAAGCAAATTTTAAGAAAGGGCCAAGTAAGGAATTCCCTCCAAAACCAATGCTTCTCCTCAAAAAACAAAAACAATGCTAACAGGCCGGATTACTCAGGTTCCTCTGTCACTCTGGAATACATCCATTCCATGTCTCATAAAAAATACATCCATTTCGTTAAAAGATTAAAATTTTCTTATGACGTCTAACACAACACTCCTTGCCAGCATACAATGTGCTAAAGCGCTGCAATATGTCTAACAAACCGTGTTGCTCTATGTGTGGCAGCGAGAATTCGTGGAGACACTCCCTCATTGAGTGCTTGATGTCCACGTGTGTTTGGGCTTTGATGAAAGATGTTCTTGAGCATATCATGCATACTACGGAGGCCTCGGTGAAGCTGCTTACATATTGAGCATCAAGATCTATAGAGATAGATCAAAACGCTTGATAAGATTTTTCAATGAATACATACCTTGATAAGATTTTGAAGTAGTTCAAAATGAAACAGTTAAAGAAGGAGTTCTTGCCTGTGTTGCAAGGTGTGAAGTTGAGTAAGACTCAAAGCCCGACCATGGAAGAAGATAGAGAGAGAATGAAAGTCATTCCCTATGCCTCAGACATAGGTTCTATAAAGTATGCCATGCTATGTACCAGACCTATTGCATACCCTGCCCTGAGTTTGGCAAGGGAGTACAATAGTGATCTAGGAGTAGGTCACTGGACATTGGTCAAAATTTATCCTTAGAGGACTAAAGAAATATTTCTCGGTTATGGAGGTGATAAAGAGTTCATCATAAAGAGTTACGTCGATGCAAGCTTTTACACTGATCCGGATGACTCCGAGTCTCAATCTGGATACATATTGAAAGTGGGAGCAATTAGCTGGAGTAGCTCCATGCAGAGCATTGTAGACATAGAAAATTTGCAAAATACATACGGCTCTGAAAGTGACAGACCCATTGACTAAGCTTCTCTCACAAGCAAAACATGATCACACCTTAGTACTCTTTGGGTGTTAATCACATAGCGATGTGAACTAGATTATTGACTCTAGTAAAACCCTTTGGGTATTGGTCACATGACGATGTGAACTATTGGTGTTGAATCACATGGCGATGTGAACTAGATTATTGACTCTAGTGCAAGTGGGAGACTGAAGGAAATATGCCCTAGAGGCAATAATAAAGTTATTATTTTATATTTACTTATATCATGATAAATGTTTACTATTCATGCTAGAATTGTATTAACCGAAAACTTGATACATGTGTGAATACATAGACAAAACAAAGTGTCCCTGGTATGCCTCTACTTGACTAGCTCGTTTATCAAAGATGGTTAAGTTTCCTGACCATAGACATATGTTGTCATTTGATGAACGGGATCACATCATTAGGAGAATGATGTGATGGACAAGACCCATCCGTTAGCTTGGCATAATGATCATTTAGTTTTATTGCTATTGCTTTCTTCATGACTTATACATGTTCCTCTGACTATGAGATTATGCAACTCCCGAATACCGGAGGAACACCTTGTGTGCTATCAAACATCACAACGTAACTGGGTGATTATAAAGATGCTCTACAGGTGTCTCCGAAGGTGTTTGTTGGGTTGGCATAGATCAAGATTAGGATTTGTCACTCCGTGTATCGGAGAGGTATTTCTGGGCCCTCTCGGTAATGCACATCACTATAAGCCTTGCAAGCAATGTGACTAATGAGTTAGTTACGGGATGATGCATTACGGAACGAGTAAAGAGACTTCCGGTAATGAGATTGAACTAGGTATTGAGATACCGACGATCGAATCTCGGGCAAGTAACATATCGATGACAAAGGGAACAACGTATGTTGTTATGCGGTTTGACCGATAAAGATCTTCGTAGAATATGTAGGAACCAATATGAGCATCCAGGTTCCGCTATTGGTTATTGACCAGAAATGAGTCTCGGTCATGTCTACATAGTTCTCGAACCCGTAGGGTCCGCACGCTTAACGTTCGATGATGATCGGTATTATGAGTTTATGTGTTTTGATGTACCGAAGGTTGTTCGGAGTCCCGGATGTGATCACGGACATGAAGAGGAGTCTTGAAACGGTCAAGACATAAAGATTGATATATTGGATGACTATATTCGGACATCGGATGAGTTCCGGGGGTCACCGGATAATTATCGGAGTGCCGGGGGGTTATCGGAACCCCCGGGGGAACTAATGGGCCAACATGGGCCTTGTGTGTGAGAGAGAGGAGGGGGCCTTAGGGCTGGCCGCCCCCCCTTGAGGAGTCCAAATTGGACAAGGAGGGGGGCGGCTCCCCTCTTTCCCTCCCTATCTCCCTCTCGTTCCTTCCCCTCCTAGTAGGACTAGGAAAGGAGGAATCCTACTCCTACTAGGAGGAGGATTCCTCCCCTCCTTGGCGCGCCCATAGGACCGGCCGGCCTCCCCCTTGCTCCTTTATATACGGGGGCGGGGGGCACCCTAGGACACACAAGTTGACAGTGGTCTTAGCCGTGTGCGGTGCCCCCTCCACAGATTTCCACCTCGGTCATATCGTTGTAGTGCTTAGGCGAAGCCCTGCGTCGGTAACTTCATCATCACCGTCATCACGCCGCGTGCTGACGAAACTCTCCCTCGGCCTCAGCTGGATCTAGAGTTCGTGGGACGTCACTGAGCTGAACATGTGCAGATCGCGGAGGTGCCGTACTTTCGGTGCTAGGATCGGTCGGATCGTGAAGACGTACGACTACATCAACCGTGTTGTCATAACTTCCGCTTACAGTCTACAAGCGTACGTGGACAACACTCTCCCCTCTCGTTGCTATGCATCACCTAGATGGATCTTGTGTGTGCGTAGGAATTTTTTTAAAATTACTGCGTTCCCCAACAGTGGCATTCGAGTCAGGTCTATGCGTAGATGTTATATGCACGAGTAGAACACAAAGAATTGTGGGCGATAATAGTCATACTGCTTACCAGCATGTCATACTTTGGTTCGGCGGTATTGTTGGATGAAGCGGCTCAGACCGATATTACGCGTACGCTTACGCGAGACTGGTTCAACCGACGTGCTTCGCACACAGGTGGCTAGTGGGTGTCTGTTTTTCCAACTTTAGTTGAATCGAGTGTGACTACGCCCGGTCCTTGTTGAAGGTTAAAACAGCACACTTGAAGAAAAATCGTTATGGTTTTGATGCGTAGGTAAGAACGGTTCTTGCTCAGCCCGTAGCAGCCACGTAAAACTTGCAACAACAAAGTAGAGGACGTCTAACTTGTTTTTGCAGTGCATGTTGTGATCTGATATGGTCAAGACATGATGCTAATTTTTATTGTATGATATGATCATGTTTTATAACAGAGTTATCGGCAACTGGCAGGAGCCATATGGTTGTCGCTTTATTGTATGCAATGCAATCGCTCTGTAATTGTTTTTTACTTTATCACTAAGCGGTAGCGATAGTCGTAGAAGCAATAGTTGGCGAGACGACAACGATGCTACGATGGAGGTCAAGGTGTCGCGCCGGTGACGATGGTGATCATGACGGTGCTTTGGAGATGGAGATCAAAGGCACAAGATGATGATGGCCATATCATATCACTTATATTGATTGCATGTGATGTTTATCCTTTATGCATCCTATTCTGCTTTGATTGACTTTAGCATTATAAGATGATATCTCACTAAAAATTTCAAGGTACAAGTGTTCTCCCTGAGTATGCACCGTTGCCAAAGTTCGTCGTGCCGAGACACCACGTGATGATCGGGTGTGATAAGCTCAACGTTCTTATACAACGGGTGCAAGCCAGTTTTGCACACGCAGAATACTCGGGTTAAACTTGACGAGCCTAGCATATGCATATATGGCCTCGGAACACTAAGACCGAAAGGTCGAGCGTGAATCATATAGTAGATATGATCAACATAGTGATGTTCACCATTGAAAACTACTCCATCTCAGGTGATGATCAGACATGGTTTAGTTGATTTGGATCACGTGATCACTTAGATGATTAGAGGGATGTCTATCTAAGTGGGAGTTCTTAAGTAATATGATTAATTGAACTTTAATTTATCATGAACTTAGTCCTGGTAGTATTAGCATATCTATGTTGTAGATCAATAGCTCGCGATGTAGCTTCCCATTTATTTTTTTATATGTTCCTAGAGAAATATAAGTTAAAAGATGATAGTAGCAATGATGCGGACTTAGTCCGTGATTTGAGGATTTTCCTCATTGCTGCACAGAAGAATTATGTCCTTGATGCACCGCTAGGTGACAGACCGATTGCAGGAGCAGATGCAGACGTTATGAATATTTGGCAAGCTTGATATAATGACTGCTTGATAGTTTAGTGCACCATGCTTTAAGGCTTAGAACCGGGACTTCAAAAATGTTTTGAACGCCACGGAGCATATAAGATGTTCCAAGAGTTGAAATTGGTATCTCATACTCATGCCCGTGTCAAGAGGTATGAGACCTCTGACAGTACTTTGCCTACAAGATGGGGGAGAATAGCTCAACGAGTGAGCATGTGCTCAGAATGTTTGAGTACTACAATCACTTGAATCAAGTGGGAGTTAATCTTCCAGATAAGATAGTGATTGACAGAGTTCTCTAGTCACTATCACCAAGTTACTAGAACTTCGTGATGAACTATAATATGCAAGGGATAACGGAAACGATTCCCAAGCTCTTTGCGATGCTGAAATCGGCGAAGGTAGAAATCAAGAAAAAGCATCAAGTGTTGATGGTTGACAAGACCACTAGTTTCAACTAAAAGGGCAAGGGAAAGAAAGGGAACTTCAAGAAGAATGGCAAGCAAGTTGCCACTCCCATGAAGAAGCCCAAAGCTGGACCTAAGCCTGAAACTGAGTGCTTCTACTGCAAAGGGAATGGTCACTAGAAGCAGAACTACCCCAAATATTTGGCGGATAAGAAGGATGGCAAAGTGAACAAAGGTATATTTGATATACAGATTATTAATGTGTACTTTACTAGTGTTCATAGCAACCCCTGGGTATTTGATACCGGTTCAGTTGCTAAAATTAGTAACATGAAACGGGAGTTGCAGAATGAACAAGAGACTAGTTAAGGGTGAAGTGACGATGTGTGTTGGGAGTGGTTCCAAGATTGATATGATCATCATCGCACACTCCCTATACTTTTGGGATTAGTGTTGAAACCTAAATAAATGTTATTTGGTGTTTGCGTTGAGCATGAATATGATTTGATCATGTTTATTGCAATACATCTATTCATTTAAAGTCAGAGAATAATTGTTGTTTTGTTTGCATGAATAAAACCTTCGATGGTCATACACCCAATGAAAATAGTTTGTTGGATCTCGATCGTAGTGATACACATATTCATAATATTGAAGCCAAAAGATGCAAAGTTAATAATGATAGTGCAACTTATTTGTGGCACTGCCGTTTAGGTCATATCGATATAAAGCGCATGAAGAAACTCCATGCTGGTGGGCTTTTGGAATCACTTGGTGCTTGCGAACCGTGCCTCATGAGCAAGATGACTAAAACTCCGTTCTCCGGAACAATGGAGCGAGCAACTGACTTATTGGAAATAATACATACTGATGTATGCGGTCCGATGAGTGTTGAGGCTCACGGCGGGTATCGTTATTTTCTAACCTTCACAGATGATTTGACCAGATATGGGTATATCTACTTGATGAAACAGAAGTCTAAAACATTTAAAAAGTTCAAAGAATTTCAGAGTGAAGTGGAAAATCGTCGTAACAAGAAAATAAAGTTTCTACGATCTGATCGTGGAGACGAATATTTGAGTTACGAGTTTGGTCTTCAATTAAAACAATGTGGAATAGTTTCACAAACTCATGCCACCTGGAACACCACAGCATAATGGTGTGTCCGAACGTCATAACCGTACTTTATTGGATATAGTGCAAACTATGATGTCTCTTACCGATTTACCATTATCGTTTTGGGGTTATGCATTAGAGACAGTTGCATTCATGTTAAATAGGGCACCATCTAATCCGTTGAGACGACACCGTATGAACTATGGTTTGGCTAGAAACCTAAGCTGTCGTTTCTTAAAGTTTGGGGTTGCGAAGCTTATGTGAAAAAGTTTCAACCTGATAAACTCGAACCCAAATCGGAGAAGTGCGTCTTCATAGGATACCCAAAATAAAATGTTGGGTACACCTTCTATCACAGATCCGAAGGCAAGATCTTTGTTGCTAAGAATGGATTCTTTCTAGAGAAGAAGTTTCTCTCGAAAGAAGTGAGTGGGAGGAAAGTAGAACTTGATGAGGTAATTGTACCTTCTCCTGAATTGGAAAGTAGTTTATTACAGAAATTAGTTCGAGTGATGCCTACACCAATTTGTGAGGAAGTTAATGATGATGATCATGAAACTTCAGATCAATTTACTACCGAACCTCGTAGGTCAACCAAAGTACGTTCCGCACCAGAGTGGTATGGTACTCTTGTTCTGGAAGTCATGTTACTAGACCATGACGAACCTACGAACTATGAGGAAGCGATGATGAGCCCAGATTCCGCGAAATGGCTTGAGGCCATGAAATTTGAGATGGGATCCATGTATAAGAACAAAGTGTGGACTTTGGTCGACTTGCCCGATGATCGGCAAGCCATTAAGAATAAATGGATCTTCAAGAGGAAGACGGACGCTGATGGTAGTGTTACTATCTACAAAGCTCGACTTGTTGCAAAAGGTTTTCGACAAGTTCAAGGTGTTGACTACGATGAGATATTCTCACTCGTAGCGATGCTTAAATCTGTCCGAATCATGTTAGCATTTGCCGCATTTTATGAAATCTGGCAAATGAATGTCAAAACTACATTCCTTAATGGATTTATTAAAGAAGAGTTGTATATGATGCAACCAGAAGGTTTTGTCGATCCTATAGGTGCTAACAATATGAGCAAGCTCCAGCAATCCATCTATGGACTGGTGCAAGCATCTCGGAGTTGGAATATACGCCTTGATGAGTTGATCAAAGCATATAGTTTTATACAGACTCGTGATGAAGCATGTATTAACAAGAAAGTGAGTGGGAGCACTACAGCCTTTCTGATAAGTATATGTGAATGACATATTGTTGATCGAAAATGATGTAGAATTTTTTGGAAAGCATAAAGCAGTGTTTGAAAGGAGTTTTTCAAAGAAAGACCTCGATGAAGCTGCTTACATATTGAGCATCAAGATCTATAGAGATAGATTAAAACGCTTGATAAGATTTTTCAATGAATCCATACCTTGATAAGATTTTGAAGTAGTTCAAAATGGAACAGTTAAAGAAGGAGTTCTTGCCTGTGTTGTAAGGTGTGTAGTTGAGTAAGACTCAAAGCCCGACCACGATAGAAGATAGAGAGAGAATGGAAGTCATTCACTATGCCTCAGCCATAGGTTCTATAAAGTATGCCATGCTATGTACCAGACCTATTGCATACCCTGCCCTGAGTTTGGCAAGGGAGTACAATAGTGATCTAGGAGTAGATCACTGGACATTGGTCAAAAAATATCCTTAGAGGACTAAAGAAATATTTCTCGGTTATGGAGGTGATAAAGAGTTTGTTGTAAAGAGTTACGTCGATGCAAGCTTTTACACCGATCCGGATGACTCTGAGTCTCAATCTGGATACATATTGAAAGTGGGAGCAATTAGCTAGAGTAGCTCCATGCAGAGCATTGTAGACATAGAAAATTTGCGAAATACATACGGCTCTGAAAGTGACAGACCCATTGACTAAGCTTCTCTCACAAGAAAAACATGATCACACCTTAGTACTCTTTGGGTGTTAATCACATAGCGATGTGAACTAGATTATTGACTCTAGTAAAACCCTTTGGGTATTGGTCACATGACGATGTGAACTATTGATGTTGAATCACATGGCGATGTGAACTAGATTATTGACTCTAGTGCAAGTGGGAGACTGAAGGAAATATGCCCTAGTGGCAATAATAAAGTTGTTATTTTATATTTCCTTATATCTTGGTAAATGTTTATTATTCATGCTAGAGTTGTATTAACTGGAAACTTGATACATGTGTGGATACATAGACAAAACAAAGTGTCCCTAGTATGCCTCTACTTGACTAGCTCGTTTATCAAAGATGGTTAAGTTTCCTGACCATAGACATATGTTGTCATTTGATGAACGGGATCACGTCATTAGGAGAATGATGTGATGGACAAGACCCATCCGTTAGCTTGTCATAATGATCATTTAGTTTTATTGCTATTGCTTTCTTCATGACTTATACATGTTCCTCTGACTATGAGATTATGCAACTCCCGAATACCGAAGGAACACCTTGTGTGCTATCAAACGTCACACCGTAACTGGGTGATTATAAAGATGCTCTACACGTGTCTCCGAAGGTGTTTGTTGGGTTGGCATAGATCAAGATTAGGATTTGTCACTCCGTGTATCGGGGAGGTATCTCTGGGCCCTCTCGGTAATGCACATCACTATAAGCCTTGCAAGCAATGTGACTAATGAGTTAGTTGCGGGATGATGCATTAAGGAACGAGTAAAGAGACTTGCCGGTAACGAGATTGAACTAGGTATTGAGATACCGACGATCGAATCTCGGGCAAGTAACATACCGATGACAAAGGGAACAACATATGTTGTTATGCGGTCTGACCGATAAAGATCTTCGTAGAATATGTAGGAACCAATATGAGCATCCAGGTTCTGCTATTGGTTATTTACCGGAAATGAGTCTCGGTCATGTCTACATAGTTCTCGAACCCGTAGGGTCCGCATGATTTACGTTCGATGACGATCGGTATTATGAGTTTATGTGTTTTGATGTACCGAAGGTTGCTCGGAGTCCCTGATGTGATCACGGACATGACGAGGAGTCTCGAAATGGCCGAGACATAAAGATTGATATATTTGATGACTATAGTTGGACACCGAATGAGTTCCGGGGGTCACCGAATAATTATCGGAGTGTCGGGGGTTATCGGAACCCCCGGGGGAACTAATGGGCCAACATGGGCCCTGTGAGAGAGAGATAGAGGAGGGGGCCTTAGGGCTGGCCGTGCGCCCCCCCTTGAGGAGTCCGAATTGGACAAGGAGGGGGGCGGCGCCCCCTCTTTCCCTCCCTCTCCCCCTCTCCTTCCTCCCCCTCCTAGTAGGACTAGGAAAGGAGGAATCCTACTCCTACTAGGAGGAGGATTCCTCCCCTCCTTGGCGCGCCCATAGGGCCGGCCGGCCTCCCCCTTGCTCCTTTATATACGGGGGCAGGGGGCACCCTAGGACACACAAGTTGGCAGTTGTCTTAGCCATGTGCGGTGCCCCCTCCACAGATTTCCACCTCGGTCATATCATTGTAGTGCTTAGGCGAAGCCCTGCGTCGGTAACTTCATCATCACCATCATCACGCTGTCGTGCTGACGAAACTCTCCCTCGACCTCAGTTGGATCTAGAGTCCATGGGACGTCACCGAGCTGAACGTGTGCAGATCGCGGAGGTGCCGTACTTTCGGTGCTAGGATCGGTCGGATCGTGAAGACGTACGACTACATCAACCGCGTTGTCATAACGCTTACGCTTACGGTCTACGAGGGTACGTGGACAACACTCTCCCCTCTCGTTGCTATGCATCACCTTGATGGATCTTGCGTCTGCGTAGGATTTTTTTTGAAATTACTGCATTCCCCAACAATTGCTTGCGGAGAGGCACAGGCACTCGACGCTTGATTTAAACCTTCATCATCTTCACATTTCATGTGATTGTCAAGGGGTGGTGAAAGATATAGCAGGAGGAGGTCTACGTGGTGCAATTATCAAAAAGAGATTTTGCCAAGCAAAACTTAATTTGAAGCTTGTAATTTTATTCATGAGGGTAGAAGTAGTAATTTTCAGGTTCATTATATGGCTAAGCATGCAATAACATTATATGTTGGCCGCCACATTTGGTTGGGTGCCACATGATCTTGTAATGATTCCTATGAACATCGCTGAGCAATAAAGTGAGGCGAAGTTTTAAGGAAAAGCATGATTTTAAAAAATGTGAATAAAACTTGACTTGTGAAGCAAGTGAAATTCCCCAAAGAAAAGGACGATGTTCCAAGTGAAAAACATATAGTTAAAGTCACTAGCCTCGTAGTCCTTAGTTTTCTTATTTTATGTTCCGGTGATGACCTTTTACCTAATGTTGCTGGCCTGAGTGGTTTCCATGAATCACACTTCAAGATTTACGTGTAGTACTAGCTAGTTGTTGTGGCTCGCTGGTGAATTAGCCCGTGTTCGAAATTTCATCTATTTGTTGAAGTGTTCCATGGGACTTCATCTCATTTCCTCCTCTAACCCTAGGCGGTTAGGGCAAACTTTTTTCCTCCAGACTTCATCGGCCAACCCGTGGATTCGTCTCCCCTCTACGTGAAGGAAATATGCCCTAGAGGCAATAATAAAGTTGTTGTTTTATATGTCCTTATATCATGATAAATGTTTATTATTCATGCTAGAATTGTATTAACCGGAAACTTGATACATGTGTGGATACATAGACAAAACACCGTGTCCCTAGTAAGCCTCTACTAGACTAGCTCGTTAATCAAAGATGGTTAAGTTTCCTAGCCATAGACATGTGTTGTAATTTGATGAACGGGATCAAATCATTAGGAGAATGATGTGATGGACAAGACCCATCCATTAGCTTAGCATATTGATCGTTAAGTTTTATTGCAACTGCTTTCTTCATGTCATATACATATTCCTTTGACTATGAGATTATGCAACTCCCGGATACCGGAGGAATACCTTGTGTGCTATCAAACGTCACAAACATAACTAGATGATTATAAAGATGCTCTACAGGTATCTCCGAAGGTGTTTGTTGGGTTGGCATAGATTGAGATTAGGATTTCTCACTCCGAGTATTGGAGAGGTATCTCTGGGCCCTCTCGGTAATGCACATCATAATAAGCCTTGCAAGCAATGTGACTAATGAGTTAGTTGCAGGATGATGCATTATGGAACGAGTAAAGAGACTTGCCGGTAATGAGATTGAACTAGGTATGATGATATCGACGATCGAATCTCGGGCAAGTAACATACCGATGACAAAGGGAATAACGTATGTTGTCATTATGGTACGACTGATAAAGATCTTCATAGAATATGTGGGAACCAATATGAGCATCCAGGTTCCGTTGTTGGTTATTGTCCGGAGAGGTGTCTCGGTCATGTCTACATAGTTCTCGAACTCGTAGGGTCCGCACGCTTAACGTTTGATGACGATTTTGTATTATATGAGTTATGTGATTTGGTGACCGAATGTTGTTCGGAGTCCCGGATGAGATCACGGACATGACGAGGAGTCTCGAAATGGTCGAGAGGTACAGATTCATATATAGGACGATGATATTCGGACACTTGAAGTGTTCTGGGGGTACCGGGTACATATCAGGTCACCGAAAGGGGTTCCGGGCATCCCCCCGGCAACTACATGGGCCTAATGGGCCAAGAAGGGGACATACCAGCCCCTAGGGGGCTGGTGCTCCCCATGTAGGCCAAAATAGGGGGAGGGAAAGAGGAGAAGAGGGAAAGGAAGGGGAGGGATTCGGCCTCCCCCTTCCTTCTCTCCTCCCTCCTCCTTCCTTCCCCCTCCGGATGAATATGGAAGGGGGAGGCCTGATACGTCTCCGTCGTATCTATAATTTTTTATTGTTTCATGCCAATATTATACAAGTTTCACATATTTTGGCACCTTTTTATATGATTTACTGGACTAACCTATTGATCCAGTGCCCAGTGCCAGTTCCTGTTTTTTTGCATGTTTTTTGTATCGCAGAATATTCATATCAAACGAAGTCCAAATGCAATAAAATTTCACGGAGAATTATTTTGGAATATATGTGATTTTTGGGAGTTGGAATCACCGCAAACGGAGGCCCACACAGGGCACAAGACACCAGCGCACCACCCCTGAGCCGGGCGCGTGGTGGTGGGTTGTGCTCACCTCGTACATCGGTTGAAGCTCTACTTTGGGCACAAGGAAGCTTATATCCGGAAAAAATCATGTTAAAATCTCAGCGCAATCGGAGTTACGGATCTCCGGGAATATAAGAAACGGTTTTCGGCCAGATCTGGAGAACGCGAAACAAAAGAGAACAGAGAGGGAGATCCAATCTTGGAGGGGCTCCCGCCCCTCCGCCGCCATGGAGACCATGGACCAGAGGGGGAACCCTCCTCCCATCTAGGGGGAGGCAAAGGAAGAATAATAAGGAGGGGGGCTCTCTCGCCCTCGCCTCTGGTGGCGTCGGAGTGCCACCGGGGCACAAATCGGGACGGCGATCTACATCAACAATCTTGCTACCGTCAACACCAACTTTCTCCCCCTCTATGCAGCGGTGTAACACCTCTTCCCCCCGCTGTAATCTCTAGTTAAACATGGTGCTCAACTCCATATATTATTTCCCAATGATCTATGGTTATCCTATGATGTTTGAGTAGACCTGTTTTGTCCTGTGGGTTAATCGTGATCTTGGTTGGTATGATTGTATATTTTATTTATGGTGTTGTCCTACGGTGCCCTCCATTCTCGCGCAAACGTGAGGGGCCCCCGCTCTAGGGTGTTGCAATATGTTCATGATTCGCTTATGGTGGGTTGCGAGAGTGACAGAAGCTTAAACCCGAGTAAGTGGGGTATGACGTATGAGAGTAAAGAGGACTTGATACTTAATGCTATGGTTGGGTTTCACGACCTTAATGATATTTAGTAGTTGCGGATGCTTGCTAGGGGTCCAATCAAAAGTGCATATGATCCACGTAGAGAAAGTATGTTAGCTCATGCCTCTCCCTCGTATAAAATTACAAGAATGATTACCGGTACTTGTTATCGATTACCTAGGGACAAATGACTTTCTTGTTGACAAAAGCTCTCTACTAAAACTAACTTCGTTGTGTCTTTATCTAAACAGCCCCTAGATTTTATTTACGTGCTCTTTATTATCTTGCAAACCTATCCTATCACACCTACAAAGTACTTCTAGTTTCATACTTGTTCTAGGTAAAGCGAACATCAAGCGTGCGTAGAGTTGTATCGGTGGTCGATAGAACTTGAGGGAATATTTGTTCTACCTTTAGCTCCTCGTTGGGTTCGACACTCTTATTTATCGAAAAAGGCTACAAACGATCCCCTATACTTGTGGGTTATCAAGACCTTTTTCTGGCGCCATTGCCGGGGAGCAATAGCGTGGGGTGAATATTCTCGTGTGTGCTTGTTTGCTTTATCACTAAGTAATTTTTATTTTGTGCTCTTGTTTTATATCTCTAGTTATGGGTAGGAAACGCAAAATACCAAAAAAATAGTTGTACCTACTAAATCAATGGTTGAAGAACCACCCAAAATCTATCATACTACTGAAACTTTCTATTTGGACCATCTTTGATCCATTTGTGCTCGTGCTGAAAACTCAACTAGCTTAGTTGAGGGAAAATCATTAGATGAGCATGCTTGTTTTATGCGACACCGCTTATCTCAAAAAGGGAAACTTTTACAACATCAAATTAATACTATGCAATGCTTGCCTGGAATTTATGTGAATTATATGATTTTACTTGTTGTTCTGAAGACCCTAAGAAACACCTTCCCTACCAATGTGAGTTTATTGATAATGGAATCGTATCTTCTTATGCCAAAGGTGTTTATAATTATTTGCTGCTTTTAAGGGTGCTTATGAAATTGCTTCTTTGATTGAAAAGTATGATGCTACTCTTTACAAATCTGAAAATCTTGCCATACTTAAATATTGTTATGATAATTATGCTTCTAATTCCTATGTTAAACCATATAGTGAGGACTCCTCCGCTGTCCAAGAAGAGACTAATGTTTTGCAGGAGTCTATGGAAAAAGAAAATGATGAAACTATGAGCTCATTGGATGAAGAAGATGAGGAGGAGAGCGAAGAACAAAAGGAGGAAGAGCGGATTGATCACCCGTGCCCACCTTCTAATGAGAGTAACTATTTATCCCATACATTGTTTAATGCCCCTTCGTTCTTATCGAAGGATGAATGCTATGATGATTTCTATGATCCCTTGGATTCTTTTGAAATATCCCTTTTTGATGAACTTGATGATTGCTATGCTTGTGGCCATGATGCCAATATTAATTATGCTTATGGAGATGAACTTGCTATTGTTCCTTGAACTTGCTATTGTTCCTTATATTAAGAATGAAATTGTTGCTATTGCACCCACACATGATAGTCCTATTATCTTTTTGAATTCTCCCAACTACACTATATCAGAGAAGTTTGCACTTATTAAGGATTATATTGATGGGTTGCCTTTTACTATTTCACATGATAATTTTGATGAATATAATATGCATGTGCTTGCTGCTCCTACTTGCAATTATTATGAGAGAGGAACTACATCTCCGCCTCTCTATGTTTCCAACACGATAAAATTGCAAGAAACTGCTTATGCTATGTATTGGCCTTTACTTGATGTGCATGAATTGTTCTTGTATGACATGCCGATGCATAGGAAGAGAGTTAGACTTCATCATTTCATGATATATGTTTCTTTGTGCTCACTACTAAATGCCAAATCATTGTTAATTCAAATTGGCTTTGATATACCTTGGGATCCGGGTGGATTCATTACTTGAGCACTTTATGCCTAGCTTAATGGCTTTAAAGAAAGCGCCGCCAGGGAGACAACCTGGAAGTTTTAGATAGTCATTTATTTCTGTTGAGTGCTTTTATAAAGTTTAAAAACAAAAAAATAGAGGGGAACTTAAAACTTTTTCAAAAACGGAAGCGATTGGAAGTTATGGATTGGAGAAGTGAGGGTCGACCTTGAACACTTGTGTTCATGCTCATGGAAACAATGTAGAATTTTTCATGAAGATTCTCACAAAAATAATTATCTCCTTGTACAATTTCATTGTATTATAAAAATAATGTGCCAAGGTTTGCCTTTAGGATGTTTAGATTGCTTGTTGGTTTGTGCGGTGCAAAACAGAAACTTTGGCTGTAGTGCGAGATTTTACATTTTTTACTAGAACGTCAAACGGTTCTGAAACTTTTTGTACTATATTTCTATACATATTGTTTATTGTTCCTAATTTTTCAGAATTTTTAGAGTTACAAAAGTATGGTGGATGTTCAAATCTTTACAGACTGTCCTGTTTTCACAGATTGCTGTTATAGCTTCATTATTTGCGTATGTTTGAATTCTTGTCTAAACCTCCTTGACTTGGGGCCATAGAATTGTGATAGCATACAGTGGGTAATATTTGTTTATAATTATACAATAATGTTACAGCAGTACATGACGGGATTTCATTGCCATATTCACTAACCCCGCCACTAAAAGTTTGGTTAAGTTTTGTGTGAATGAGGTGTTCGAAGATCGAGGAGGTCTCGATGTGAGGAGAAGGAGGAGAGGCAAGAGCTCAAGCTTGGGGATGCCCAAGGCACCCCAAGTAAATATTCAAGGAGACTCAAGCGTCTAAGCTTGGGGATGCCCCGGAAGGCATCCCATCTTTCTTCAACAAGTATCGGTATGTTTTCGGATTCGTTTCGTTCACATGATATGTGCAAATCTTGGAGCGTTTTTTGCATTTAGTTTTCATTTTTCTTCTATGCACCATGCTGGTATGAGATAGTCCATGGTTGATTTGTAGAATGCTCATTGCCCTTCACTTATATCTTTTGAGTATGGCTTTATAGAATGCTTCATGTGCTTCACTTATATCATTTGAAGTTTGGATTGCCTGTTTCTCTTCACATAGAAAATCGTTATTTGAAGAATGATCTTTTGCTTCACTTATATTTGTTAGAGCGTGATCTTCTGTAGAAAGAATTAAACTCTCATGCTTCACTTATATCTATTTAGAGAGTCAACAGGAATTGGTCAATTGCATGATTAGTCATAAAGTCCTACATAAAACTTATGGATCACTGAATATGATATGTTTGATTCCTTGCAATAGTTTTGCGATATAGAGATGGAATATGTGGGAGGTACTAGTAAATGGTTGTGTTTAGTAAGAATATTGGTGTTAAGGTTTGTGATTCCCGAAGCATGCACGTATAGTCTCTCGTTATGCTATGAAGTTGGAGCATGATTTATTATTGACTGTACTCCTTATGAGTGGCGATCGGGGACGAGCGATGGTCTTTTCCTACCAATCTATCCCCCTAGGGGCATGTGTAGTAGTACTTTGCTTCGAGGGCTAATAAACTTTTGCAATAAGTATATGAGTTCTTTATGACCAATGTGAGTCCATGGATTATACGCACTCTTATCTTTTCGCAATTTGCTAGCCTCTACGGTACCGTGCATTGCCCTTTCTCACCCCAAGAGTCGGTGCAAACTTCGCAGGTGCATCCAAACCCCGTGATATGATACGCTCTATCACACATAAGCCTTATTATATCTTCCTCAAAACAGCCACCATACCTACCTATTATGGCTTTTCCATGGCCATTCCGAGATATATTGCCATGCAACTTCCACCGCTTTCGTTTGATGACTTGAGCATTCATTGTCATATTGCTTTGCATGATCATATAGCTGACATAGTAGTTGTGGCTCAGCCACCATTCATCATTTTTCATACATGTTATGCTAGATCATTGCACATCCTGGTACATTGCCAGAGGCATTCATATAGAGTCATATTTTGTCATAGGTATCAAGTTGTAATTTTTATTTCTTTTGAGTTATAAATAAATAGAAGTGTGATGATCATCATTATTCATTTTTAGAGCAGTGCCCCAGTGAGGAAAGGATGATGGAGACTATGATTCCCCCACAAGTCGGAATGAGACTCCAGACAATGAGAGAAAAAGAAAAAAAGAAAAAAAGAAAAAAGAAAAGAAAGAAAAAGAAAAAGAAAAAAAAACAAAGAGAGAAGGGGCATTGTTAGTATCCTTTACCACACTTGTGCTTCAAAGTAGCACCATGTTTTTCATATGGAGAGTCTCCTATGTTGTCACTTTCATATACTAGTGGGAATTTTTCATTATAGGATTAGATGCACACCCACTTAGTTTTCATATTGAGCTTTCATACACTTATATATCTTAGTGCATTCGTTGCATGGCAATCCCTACTCCTCGCATTGATATCAATTAATGGGCATCTCCATAGCCCGTTGGTTAGCCGCATCGATGTGAGACTTTCTACTTTTTGTCTTCTTTATATTTACCCCCATCATTATACTCTATTCCACCCGTAGTGCTATATCCATGGCTTGCGCTCATGTATTGCGTGAGGGTTGAAAAAGCTGAAGCGCGTTAAAAAGTATGAACCAATTGCTCGGCTTGTCATGGGGTTGTGCATGATAAATACTTTGTGTTAAGAAGACAGAGCATGACAAGACTATATGATTTTGTAGGGATAGCTTTCTTCAGCATTGATATTTTGAAAGACATGATTGTTTGTTGGGACGCCTGAGTAGATGTCTTTATGTCAAATTATAGACTATTGCTTTGAATCACTTATGTCTTGATATTCATGCCATGATTAGATATATGATCAAGTTTATGCTAGGTAGCATTCCACATCAAAAATTATCTTTTTTATCATTTACCTACTCAAGGATGAGCAGGAATTAAGCTTGGTGATGCTGATACGTCTCCGTCGTATCTATAATTTTTGATTGTTTCATGCCAATATTATACAAGTTTCACATATTTTTGGCACCTTTTTATATGATTTATTGGACTAACCTATTGATCCAGTGCCCAGTGCCAGTTCCCGTTTTTTGCATCTTTTTTGTATCACAGAATATCCATATCAAACGAAGTCCAAATGCAATAAAATTTCACGGAGAATTATTTTGGAATATATGTGATTTTTGGGGGCTGGAATCACCGCAAACGGAGGCCCACACAGGGCACAAGACACCAGCGCACCACCCCTGAGCCAGGCGTGTGGTGGTGGGTTGTGCTCACCTCGTACGTCGGTTGGAGCTCTACTTGGAGAGCAAGGAAGCTTATATCCGGAAAAAATCGTGTTAAAATCTCAGCGCAATCGGAGTTACGGATATCCGGGAATATAAGAAACGGTTTTCGGCCAGATTTGGAGAACGCGAAACAGAAGAGAACAGAGAGAGAGATCCAATCTCGGAGGGGCTCCCGCCCCTCCTCCGCCATGGAGACCATGGACCAGAGGGGGAACCCTCCTCCCATCTAAGGGGAGGCCAAGGAAGAAGAAGAAGGAGGGGGCTCTCTCTCCCTCGCCTCCGGTGGCGTCGGAGTGCCATCGGGGCACAGATCGGGATGGTGATATACATCAACAATCTTGCTACCGTCAACACCAACTTTCTCCCCCTCTATGCAACGGTGTAACACCTCTCCCCCCACTGTAATCTCTACTTAAACATGGTGCTCAACTGCATATATTATTTCCCAATGATCTATGGTTATCCTATGATGTTTGAGTAGATCCGTTTTTGAAGGAAATATGCCCTAGAGGCAATAATAAAGTATTATTTATTTCCTTATATCATGATAAATGTTTATTATTCATGCTAGAATTGTACTAACCGGAAACATAATACATGTGTGAATACATAGACAAACAGAGTGTCACTAGTATGCCTCTACTTGACTAGCTCGTTAATCAAAGATGGTTATGTTTCCTAGCCATAGACATGAGTTGTCATTTGATTGACGGGATCACCTCATTAGGAGAATGACGTGATTGGCTTGACCCATTCCGTTAGCTTAGCACTCGATCGTTTAGTATGCTGCTATTGCTTTCTTCATGACTTATACATGTTCCTATGACTATGAGATTATGCAACTCCCGTTTACCGGAGGAACACTTTGTGTGCTACCAAATGTCACAACGTAACTGGGTGATTATAAAGGTGCTCTACAGGTGTCTCCAAAGGTACTTGTTGGGTTGGCGTATTTCGAGATTAGGATTTGTCACTCCGATTGTCGGAGAGGTATCTCTGGGCCCACTCGGTAATGCACATCACTATAAGCCTTGCAAGCATTGTAACTAATGAGTTAGTTGCGGGATGATGTATTACGGAACGAGTAAAGAGACTTGCCGGTAACGAGATTGAACTAGGTATCGAGATACCGACGATCGAATCTCGGGCAAGTAACATACCGATGACAAAGGGAACAACGTATGTTGTTATGCGGTCTGACCGATAAAGATCTTCGTAGAATATGTGGGAACCAATATGAGCATCCAGGTTCCGCTATTGGTTATTGACCGGAGAGGTGTCTCGGTCATGTCTACATAGTTCTCGAACCCGTAGGGTCCGCACGCTTAACGTTACGATGACAGTTATATTCTGAGTTTATTTGTTTTGATGTACCGAAGGTTGTTCGGAGTCCCGGATGTGATCACGGACATGACGAGGAGTCTCGAAATGGTCGAGACATAAAGATTGATATATTGGAAGTCTATGTTTGGACATCGGAAGTGTTCCGGGTGAAATCGGGATTTTTCCGGAGTACCGGGAGGTTACCGGAACCCCCCCGGTAACTTAATGGGCCTTAGTGGGCCTAGGTGGAAGAGAAGAGAGGAGGCTAGGGCAGGGCCGCGCCCCCCTTCCCCCCCAGTCCGAATAGGACAAGGAGAGGGGGGCGGCGCCCCCCTTCCTTCCTCCCCTCCACCTCTTCCCATCTTCCACTCCTAGTCCAACATGGAAAGGGGGGAGTCCTACTCCCGGTAGGAGTAGGACTCCTCCTGGCGCGCCTCTCCTCCCTTGGCCGCCGCCTCCCCCTTGCTCCTTTATATACGGGGGCAGGGGGGCACCTCTTCACACACAATTGATATACAATATTTTAGCCGTGTGCGGTGCCCCCCTCCACCATATTACACCTCGATAATATCGTTGCGGAGCTTAGGCGAAGCCCTGCGTCGGTAGAACATCATCATCGTCACCACGCCGTCGTGCTGACAAAACTCTCCCTCAACACTCGGCTGGATCGGAGTTCGAGGGACGTCATCGAGCTGAACGTGTGCTGAACTCGGAGGTGCCGTGCGTTCGGTACTTGATCGGTCGGATCGTGAAGACGTACGACTACATCAACTGCGTTGTGTTAACGCTTCCGCTTTCGGTCTACGAGGGTACGTGGACAACACTCTCCCCTCTCGTTGCTATGCATCACCATGATCTTGCGTGTGCGTAGGAATTTTTTTGAAATTACTACGTTCCCCAACAGTTTTGTCCTATGGGTTAATCGTCATCTTGGTTAGTATGATTGTATATTTTATTTATGGTGTTGTCCTACGGTGCCCTCTGTTCTTGCGCAAACGTGAGGGGCCCCCGCTGTAGGGTGTTGCAATATGTTCATGGTTCGCTTATGGTGGGTTGCGAGACTGACAGAAGCTTAAACCCGAGTAAGTGGGGTATGCCGTATGAGAGTAAAGATGACTTGATACTTAATGTTATGGTTGAGTTTCATGACCTTAATGATCTTTAGTAGTTGCGGATGCTTGCTAGGGGTCCAATCATAAGTTCATATGATCCAAGTAGAGATAGTACGTTAGCTCATGCCTCTCCCTCATATAAAATTACAAGAATGATTACCGGTACTTGTTATCGATTGCCTAGGGACAAATGACTTTCTTGTTCACAAAAGCTCTCTACTAAAACTAACTTAGTTGTGTCTTTATCTAAACAGCCCCTAGATTTTATTTATGTTCTCTTTATTATCTTGCAAACCTATCCTATCACACCTACAAAGTACTTCTAGTTTCATACTTGTTCTAGGTAAAGCGAACGTCAAGCGTGCGTAGAGTTGTACCGGTGGTCGATAGAACTTGAGTCAATATTTGTTCTACCTTTAGCTCATCATTGGGTTCAACACTCTTATTTATCGAAAAAGGCTACAAGCGATCCCCTATACTTGTGGGTTATCAAGGCCGAATTGGGAGCCGCCCAAGTAGGATTCCTCTTACTTGGGGCGCCCCCTTGTCTGCCTCTCCTCCCCTCCAACCTATATATATGAGGGGGGCACCGCTAGAACACACAACATTAATTCCTAGCCGTGTGCGGCGCCCTCCTCCACAGTTTATGCCTCCAGTCATATTGTCGTAGTGCTTAGGTGAAGCCCTGCGCGGATCACTTCACCATCACTGTCACCACGCCGTCGTGCTGACGAAACTCTACCTCAACACTTTGCTGGATCAAGAGTTTGAGGGACGTCATCGAGATGAACGTGTGCAGAACTCGGAGGTGCCGTACGTTTGGTGCTTGATCGGTCGGAACGAGAAGGAGTTCGACTACATCAACCGTGTTGTCAAACACTTACGCTTTCGGTCTACGAGGGTACGTGGACACACTATCCCCCTCTCGTTGCTATGCATCTCCTACATAGATCTTGCGTGAGCGTAGGAATTTTTTTGAAATTGCATGCTACGTTTCCCAATAGTGGCATCCGATCCAGGTCTATGCGTAGATGATATGCACGAGTAGAACACAAAGAGTTGTGGGCGTTGATCGTCATACTGCTTACCACCAATTGATACGTCTCCAACGTATCTATAATTTTTTATTGTTCCATGTTGTTATATTATCAATCTTGGATGTTTTATAATCACTTTATAGTCATTTTATATTATTTTTTGGTACTAACCTATTGACATAGTGCCAAGTGCCAGTTGCTGTTTTCTGGATGTTTTTTACATCGCAGGAAGTCAATATCAGACGGAGTCCAAATGCAACAAAACTTCACGGAGATTTTTTGGACCAGAAGGAACATAATGGGCCCTGGCTGCGCCTGGGGGGGGGGGTGCCCCAAGGGGGCATAACCCACCAGGGCGCGCCAGGAGGCCCAAGCGCGCCCTGGTGGGTTGTACCCACCTTGGGTGCCCCACGGACCGCCTCTTTGCTCTATAAATACCCCAATATTCCAGAAACCCTAGGGGAGTCGACAAAATATTCATCCAGCCGCCGCAGAGTCCAGAACCACCAGATCCAATCTGGACACCATCTCGGATGGGGTTCACCACCTCCATTGGTGCCTCTCCGATGATGCATGAGTAGTTCTTTGTAGACCTCCGGGTCCGTAGTTAGTAGCTAGATGGCTTCCTCTCTCTCGCTGAATTCTCAATACAATGGTCCCTTGGAGATCCATATGATGTAACTCTTTTGCGGTGTGTTTGTTGGGATCGATGAACTTTGAGTTTATGATCAGATCTATCTTTTTATATCCATGAAAGTTATTTGAGTTTCTTTGATCTCTTATATGCATGATCTCTTATAGCCTCGTATTTCTTCTCCGATATTTGGGTTTTGTTTAGCCAACTTGATCTATTTATCTTGCAATGGGAAGAGGTGCTTTGTAGTGGGTTCGATCTTACGGTGCTTGATCCTAGTGACAGAAGGGGAACCAACACGTATGTATCATTGCTACTAAGGATAAAACGATGGGGTCTATCTCTACATGGATAGATCTTGTCTACATCATGTCATCGTTCTTATTGCATTACTCCGTTTGTCCATGAACTTAATACACTAGATGCATGCTAGATAGCGGTCGATGTGTGGAGCAATAGTAGTAGATGCAGGCAGGAGTCAGTCTACTAATCTTGGACGTGATGCCTATATACTGATCATTGACTGGATATCATCATGATTATTCGAAGTTCTATCAATTGCCCAACAGTAATTTGTTCACCCACCGTTTGCTATTTTTCTCGAGAGAAGCCACTAGTGAAACCTACGGCCCCCGGGTCTTCTTTCTCATATTATTTGCCTCTGCGATCTACTTTTCTTTTGCATTTATTTTCAGATCTACTAAACCAAAAATACAAAAATACCTTGCTGCGTTTTATTTCTATTTATTTTATTTGGCGTTCGATCTATCAATCTACTACAATTTACCTCACGCCCGTTTGCCTATCTTGAGGCGCCGTACCCCAGAAGGGATTGACAACCCCTTTAACACGTCGGGTTGCGAGGATTTGTTATCTGTGTGCAGGGGCTGTTTACGTTGTGTTGCTTGGTTCTCCTACTGGTTCGATAACCTTGGTTTCATATCTAAGGGAAATACCTACCGCCGTTGTGCTACATCATCCCTTCCTCTTTGGGGAAATACCGACGTAGCTTCAAGCGACATCAAAAGGAATTTCCGGCGCTGTTGCCGGGGAGGATCTTCGACATATACCAGGTTCCTAATCACAAATCTCATCTCCTCGCAATTTACATTATTTGCCATTTACCTCTCGTTTTCCTCTCCCCCACTTCACAATAATTTGTCGTTTTATTCGCCCCTCTTTTTTGTTCGCCGTTCTCTTGCTTTCTAGCCTTGATGGCTAGCGTCCTTACTCCTCCTTTGTCACCAGATTTTGAAGTCCTTTAGTTCAAGCAAAGACAAGGAGAAAATTTGAATGATGCCTGATATAGGGTTATGGAATCGTATCGTATTTCTAATTTAAAGGGGGACGCTAAGGTTTTGCTTCGTAATTTTTACATAGGATTAGCTTTGCATCATAGACAACTTCTGGATTTTGCCTCCAAAGGAAATTTTATTGAGCTTGATGCCAATGCTGCCTATGAAATTTTAGAAGGAATTTTGGGAATTCCACCTCAAAAGACGGGATTTTCTTTTACCCCTGAGGGAGTTCAAATGTTGGATAAACTTGGTGATTTGCATAAACATATGGTTGAAATACAGAAATATAATGAACCCCTCAAACACCTCAATGGTAGTATCAATCGCATGAATACCCTGATTACTCTTTGCAACAAGTGATTGGATATTTTGGATCTTAAGATGGTTTCTTTTCTGGAGAATTTAGGGAAGCGTAAAGAGCCTCCCAGGTTTGAGAAAACCCTTAAAAAAGTTGCCAAAACTTCGTAAGACAAAACGTAGATCCTTGCTTTATGCCTAGCTAAGGGCGTAAAACTATAGCGCTTGTTGGGAGGTGCTACCTCTTGAGCACTGCGTTGGTTTTCCCTTGAAGAGAAAAGGGTGATGCAGCAAAGTAGCGTTAGTATTTCCCTCAGTTTTTGAGAACCAAGGTATCAATCCAGTAGGAGGCTACGCGCGAGTCCCTCGTACCTACACAAAACAAATAAATCCTCGCAACCAACGCGATAAGGGGTTGTCAATCCCTACATGGTCACTTACGAGAGTGAGATCTGATAGATATGATAGGATAATATTTTTTGGTATTTTGTTATAAAGATGCAAAGTAAAATAAAAGCAAAGTAAAAAAGCAACGGAAATAACTAAGTGTTGGAAGATTAATATGATGAAGATAGACCCGGGGGCCATAGGTTTCACTAGTGGCTTCTCTCGAGAGCATAAGTATTTTACGGTGGGTGAACAAATTACTGTTGAGCAATTGACAGAATTGAGCATAGTTATGAGAATATCTAGGTATGATCATGTATATAGGCATCACGTCCGAGACAAGTAGACCGACTCCTGCCTGCATCTACTACTATTACTCCACACATCGACCGCTATCCAGCATGCATCTAGAGTATTAAGTTCATAAGAACAGAGTAGCGCCTTAAGCAAGATGACATGATGTAGAGGGATTAATTCATGCAATATGATAAAAAACCCCATCTTGTTATCCTTGATGGCAACAATACAATACTTGCCTTGCTGCCCCTACTGTTATTGGGAAAGGACACCGCAAGTTTGAACCCAAAGCTAAGCACTTCTCCCATTGCAAGAAAGATCAATCTAGTAGGCCAAACCAAACTGATAATTCGAAGAGACTTGCAAAGATAACCAATCATACATAAAAGAATTCAGAGAAGATTCAAATATTGTTCATAGATAAACTTGATCATAAACCCACAATTCATGGGTCTCAACAAACACACCGCAAAACAAGATTACATCGAATAGATCTCCACGAGAGTGGGGGAGAACATTGTATTGAGATCCAAAAAGAGAGAAGAAGCCATCTAGCTAATAACCATGGACCCGAAGGTCTGAGGTAAACTACTCACACTTCATCGGAGAGGCTATGGTGTTGATGTAGAAACCCTCCGTGATGGATGCCCCTCTGACGGAGCTCCGGAACAGGCCCCAAGATGGGATCTCATGGGTAGAGAAGGTTGCGGCGGTGGAATTAGGTTTTTGGCTCCGTATCTGATCGTTTGGGGGTACGTAGGTATATATAGGAGGAAGGAGTACGTCGGTGGAGCAACAGGGGGCCCACGAGGGTGGAGGGCGCGCCTGGGGGGGTAGGCGCGCCCCCCTACCTCGTGGCTTCCTCCTTTGTTTCTTGACATAGGGTCCAAGTCTCCTGGATCATGTTCGTTCCAAAAATCACGTTCCCGAAGGTTTCATTCCGTTTGGACTCCGTTTGATATTCTTTTTTTGCGAAACTTTGAAATAGGCAGAAAACAACAATTCTGGGCTGGGGCTCCGGTTAATAGGTTAGTCCCAAAAATAATATAAAAGTGAACAATCAAGCCCAATAATGTCCAAAACAGAAGATAATATAGCATGGAGCAATCAAAAATTATAGATACGTTGGAGACGTATCAAGCATCCCCAAGCTTAAGTCCTGCTCGTCCTCGAGTAGGTAAATGATAAAAACAGAATTTTTGATGCGGAGTGCTACTTGGCATAATTTCAATGTAATTCTTCTTAATTGCAGTATTACTATTCAGATCCGAAAGATTCAAGATAAAAGTTCATATTGACATAAAAATAATAATACTTCAAGCACACTAACTAAGCAATTATGTCTTCTCAAAATAACATGGCCAAAGAAAGTTATCCCTACAAAATCATATAGTCTGGCTATGCTCTATCTTCACCACACAAAATATTTAAATCATGCACAACCCGGATGTCAAGCCAAGCAATTGTTTCATACTTTTGACATTTTGAAACTTTTCAATCTTCACGCAATACATGAGCGTGAGCCATGGACATAGCACTATGTGTGGAATAGAATGGTGGTTGTGGAGAAGACAAAAAGGAGAAGATAGTCTCACATCAACTAGGCGTATCAACGGGCTATGGAGATGCCCATTAATAGATATAAATGTGAGTGAGTAGGGATTGCCATGCAACGGATGCACTAGAGCTATAAGTATATGAAAGCTCAACAAAAGAAACTAAGTGGGTGTGCATCCAACTCGCTTGATCACGAAGACCTAGGGCATTTTGAGGAAGCCCATCATTGGAATATACAAGCCAAGTTCTATAATGTAAATTTCCCACTAGTATATGAAAGTGATATCATAGGAGACTCTCTATCATGAAGATCATGGTGCTACTTTGAAGCACAAGTGTGGTAAAAGGATAGTAACATTGTCCCTTCTCTCTTTTTCTCTCATTTTTTTATTTGGGCCTTTTCTCTTTTTTTATGGCCTCTTTTTTTAGTCCGGAGTCTCATCCCGACTTGTGGGGGAATCATAGTCTCCATTATCCTTTCCTCACTTGGGACAATGCTCTAAAAATGATGATCATCACACTTTTATTTTCTTACAATTCAACAATTACAACTCAATACTTAGAACAAAATATGACTCTGTGTGAATGCCTCCGGCGGTGTACCGGGATATACAATGAATCAAGAGTGACATGTATGAAAGAATTATGAATGGTGGCTTTGCCACAAATACAATGTCAACTACATGATCATGCAAAGCAATATGACAATGATGGAGCGTGTCATAATAAACGGAACGGTGGAAAGTTGCATGGCAATATATCTCGGAATGGCTATGGAAATGCCATGATAGGTAGGTATGGTGGCTGTTTTGAGGAAGGTATATGGTGGGTGTATGATACCGGCGAAAAGTGCGCGGTATTAGAGAGGCTAGCAATGGTGGAAGGAGGAAAAGTGCGTATAATCCATGGACTCAACATTAGTCATAAAGAACTCATATACTTATTGCAAAAATCTACAAGTTATCAAAGCAAAGTATTACGCACATGCTCTTAGGGGGATAGATTGGTAGGAAAAGACCATCGCTCGTCCCGACCGCCACTCATAAGGAAGACAATCAATAAATAAATCATGCTCCGACTTCATCACATAACGGTTCACCATACGTGCATGCTACGGAAATCACAAACTTTAACACAAGTATTTATCAAATTCACAACTTCCCAACTAGCATGACTCTAATATTACTACCTCCATATCTCAAAATAATTATCAAGTATCAAACTTCTCATAGTATTCAACACACTCATAAGATTTTTTTTACTATTCTTGAATACCTAGCATATTAGGATTATTTAAGCAAATTACCATGCTATTTAAGACTCTCAAAATAATCTAAGTGAAGCATGAGAGATCAATAGTTTCTATAAAACAAATCCACCACCGTGCTCTAAAAGATATAAGTGAAGTACTAGAGCAAAAACTATATAACTCAAAAGATATAAGTGAGGCACATAGAGTATTCTAATAATTTCTGAATCATGTGTGTCTCTCTCAAAAGGTGTGTACAGCAAGGATGATTGTGGTAAACTAAAAAGTAAAGACTCAAATCATACAAGACGCTCCAAGCAAAACACATATCATGTGGTGAATAAAAATATAGCTCCAAGTAAAGTTACCGATGGAAGTAGACGAAAGAGGGGATGCCTTCCGGGGCATCCCCAAGCTTTGGCTTTTTGGTGTCCTTAGATTATTTTGGGGGTGCCATGGGCATCCCCAAGCTTAGTCTCTTGTCACTCCTTGTTCCATAATCCATCAAATCTTTCACCCAAAACTTGAAAACTTCACAACACAAAACTCAGCAGAAAATCTCGTGAGCTCCGTTAGCGAAAGAAAACATAAGACCACTTCAAGGTACTGTAATGAACTCATTGTTTATTTATATTGGTGTTAAACCTACTGTATTCCCACTTCTCTATGGTTTATAAACTATTTTACTAGCAATAGATTCATCAAAATAAGCAAACAACACACGAAAAACAGAATCTGTCAAAAACAGAACAGTCTGTAGTAATCTGTAACTAACGCAAACTTCTGGAACTCCAAAAAATCATCAAAAATAGGACGAGCTAGAAAATTTGTTTATTGATCAGCAGCAATTGGAATCAATATTTTATCACGTTCTGGTGATTTTTAACAATTATTTTCGTGAACAGAAAGTTTCTGGAAATTAGAGCAAGATCAAATAACTATCATCCAAGAAGATCCTATAGGTTTAACTTGGCACAAACACTAATTAAAACATAAAAACATATCTAACCAGAGGCTAGAACAAAAATTTATTCCTAAACATAAGCAAAAAGCAAAAAACTAAAAATAAAATTGGGTTGCCTCCCAACAAGCGCTATCGTTTAACACCCCTAGCTAGGCATAATAGCAAGCATAGATTTAGGTATTGCCATCTTTGGTAGGCAATCCATAAGTGGCTCTCATAATAGATTCATATTTTAATTTTATTTTCTTCCTAGGGAAGTGTTCCATGCCTTTCTTTAATGGAAATTGGAATCTAATATTCCCTTCCTTCATATCAATAATTGCACCAATCGTTCTAAGGAAAGGTCTACCAAGAATAATAGGACATGAAGGATTGCAATCTATGTCAAGAACGATAAAATCTATGGGCACATAGTTCCTATTTGCAACAATAAGAACATTATTAATTCTTCCCATAGGTTTCCTAATAGTGGAATCTGCAAGGTGCAAGTTTAGAGAGCAATCATCAAAATCATGGAGACTTAACAAATCGCACAAAGTTTTGGGAATAGTGGAAACACTAGCACCCAAATCACACAAAGCATAGCATTCATGATCTTTAATTTTAATTTTAATAGTAGGTTCCCACTCATCATAAAGTTTTCTAGGGATAGAAACTTCCAACTCAAGTTTTTCTTCATAAGATTGCATCAAAGCATCAACGATATGTTTGGTAAAAGCTTTATTTTGACTATAAGCATGAGGAGAATTTAGCACGGATCGCAACAAGGAAATACAATCTATCAAAGAGAAATTATCATAATTAAATTCCTTGAAATCCAAAATAGTGGGTTTATTAACATCTAGGGTTTTGATCTCTTCAATCCCACTTTCATCAATTTTAGAATCAAGATCTAAAAACTCCGAATTTTTGGAACGCCTTCTAGGTAAAGGGGGATCATATTCAGTCCCATCATTATCAAGATTCATATTGCAAAACAAAGATTTAATAGAGGACACATCAATAACTTTTAGATCTTCATCTTTATTTTCATAAAAATTAGAAAAACACGCTTTTATAAAGCAATCTTTCTTAGCACGCATCCTAGCGGTTCTTTCTTTGCACTCATCAATGGAAATTCTCATGGCTTTGAGAGACTCATTGATATCATGCTTAGGAGGAATAGATCTAAGTTTCAAAGAATCAACATCAAGAGAAATTCTATCAACGTTCCTAGCCAATTCATCAACTTTAAGCAATTTCTCTTCAAGCAAAGCATTGAAATTCTTTTGCGAATTCATAAATTCCTTAACACTAGTCTCAAATTCAGAGGGCATCTTATTAAAATTTCCATAAGAATTATTGTAGGAATCACCATAATTATTAGAGGAATTGCTAGGATAAGGCCTAGGATTAAAGTTTCCTCTATACGCGTTGTTACCAAAATTATTCCTACCAACAAAATTCACATCCATGGATTCATTATTGTTCTCAATCAAAGTAGACAAAGGCATATCATTAGGATCAGAAGAAACACTCTTAGTAGCAAATAATTTCATAAGTTCATCCATCTTTCCACTCAAAACATTAATTTCTTCTATCGCATGCACTTTTTAATTAGTAGATCTTTCAATGTGCCATTGAGAATAATTAACCATAATATTATCTAGGAGTTTAGTGGCTTCTCCTAAAGTGATTTCCATAAAAGTGCCTCCCGCGGACGAATCTAAAAGATTTCTAGAAGCAAAATTCAATCCGGCATAAATTTTTTGTATAATCATCCACAAATTCAAACCATGAGTGGGGCAATTACGTATCATTAATTTCATCCTCTCCCAAGCTGTAACGCCCGGATAATATGCTATTAGTAATCCCACGCTAATCATGCCACGTCACCTCTGTTACGGTTGCTAACCTCACAATGATTCGAAACCGTTCCAAAATTTAAATTCTAAATAGTGGCAAACACCCGAAGTTTTCAAAAGTCAAAACAAAAATGTTCGGTGGGTGCCAAATAAGGCATATTTAATTATGGTGAAGTAAACACATTTTTAGAAAATGCCTAAATATTTTAAAATGATGTAAAACAGAAAAGAAAATAAATAAAAAGAAAAGAAAGCTAAAAAAAAGGAAAAGGAGCCCCCCACTGGGCCGTGGCCCAACTTGGCCGAACGGCCTCGGCCCACCAGGCCACCACCTAAGCCGGCCACCCACTCCCCCCCTTATCCACTCACCACCGACACCCCCCACTCCCCTGAAATATCTCCCCCCTCTCCCCCGATTTGGATCGGGATCGAGAGGAGACCGGCATCGCCCGCCGCCGCCAGGAGCACGCGCCGCCTCGTCCTCGCCGGCCTGCCTCCTCCTCCCCACCGGTCTGCCTCCTCCGTCGCCGTCGTCCTCGACCACCACCCCGACCCCCACTGCCCCGTTCCCTATGAATCGCGGTGAGGACCGCGACCGCCCCTATCCCTCACCCCGCGGTCACCGCGCTCCGCCCGCGCGCGCCCGCACTTGCCCGCGGCCACTGCCCCTTTTGCCGTCCCTGTCCCCGCTTCGCCATGACGCTTGCCGAGCGCCGTCACCGCGCCCGCCGTCCACCCCGCACGCGCTCGCCCCGCTGCTCGCCTGCACCCACTGCCGCTACACGCCCGCCTCCCACGCGCGCCGTCGCCGCGCTGGTTGCCCCGTTGCCGTGCCTCGCACCCGCCTACTGCCGCACACGTGCACCCGAGCCCCGCCTTGCCCCTGTCGCTGCCAAGCGAGGCCACCGTCGCCTCGCCCCCCTGCTCGCCACGCGCATCCGCGCCTGCCACTGCCGTGGCCACACCGCGCCCGCGCCATCCGCGCCCCTGCTCCCCAGCGCGCCCTGGCCTTATCGGCCCACGCGCCCGCAGCCCCCTCTCGCTCACGGCGCTGCCCCCCCAGTGCTCTCGCGCGCGCAGCCCTCCGTCGGCGCCGCCCTTCACCGGCGCCGCCCGCTGCTTCCCCCTGGCTGCGCGCTCCGGCGCCTGGCACACG
Source organism: Aegilops tauschii subsp. strangulata (assembly GCF_002575655.3). NCBI lineage: Eukaryota > Viridiplantae > Streptophyta > Magnoliopsida > Poales > Poaceae > Aegilops > Aegilops tauschii. The sequence goes on from NC_053036.3 coordinate 155,341,755, forward strand.
CGCCTGCACCACCGGGGCGGGGCCCCGGTTAGCCCAGCGCCCGCACCCGCACGTTCCGGCGCCCACCCTCGCCCGTGTGCCCGATAAGGCCCCCAGGGCCTATGACACATGGGCCCCGCCCAGAGAACGCTTTAAAAAATGATTTAAAAAAATAAAAATAAATTAAATTAATCAAAATAAATAAATAAGATAATTAATTAACTTAATTAATCCTGTTAATATTAACTAATTAAGATTAATTAACCTAATAACTAATTAACCTAATTAACTATTGTTAATTAGCTAACAGCCCCTGACAGGTGGGACCCACCTGTCAGGTTGACCAGGTCAACAGTCAACGTTGACTGCTGACGTCATGCTGATGCATTAATTAAATTTCGAATTAAATTAATTTATTAAATTCTAAAAATGATTTAAATCTTTAAAAATTAATATAAAATAAACCGTAGCTCCGATGGAAAAACTTTGTACATGAAAGTTGCTCAGAATGACGAGACGAATCCGAATACGTAGTCCGTTTGTCAGCCACACGTTCCTAGCATAGCGAACATGGAACTTTCCCCCTCCGGTCCGTTTGTCCGAAAACGCGAAACATCGGGAATACTTTCCCGGATGTCCCCCCTTCGCCGGTACCACCTACTGCCGCGTTAGGACACACCTAGCACCGCTCATTGTCATATCACGCATCGTCATGCTTATGTTTGCATTGTATTTACTGTTTCTTCCCCCCCTCTTCTCTCCGGTAGACTACGAGACCGACACTGCTGCTGCCTAGTTCGACTACGGAGTTGACGACCCCTCCTACTTGCCAGAGCAACCAGGCAAGCCCTCCCTTGATCACCAGATATCGCCTATTCTTCTCTATACTGCTTGCATTAGAGTAGTGTAGCATGTTGCTGCTTTCCGTTAATCCTATCCTGATGCATAGCCTATCCTTGCTACTACTGTTGTTACCTTTACCTGCAATCCTACATGCTTAGTATAGGATGCTAGTTTTCCATCAGTGGCCCTACATTCTTGTCCGTCTGCTGTGCTATACTATCGGGCCGTGATCACTTGGGCGGTGATCACGGGTATATACTTATATACTCTATACATGATACCTGTGGTGACTAAAGTCGGCTCGGCTCGTAGGAGTACCCGCAAGTGGATCTTTGTGGCGGAGCGACAGGGCAGGTTGAGACCGCCTAGTGAGAGGTGGGCATGGCCCTGGACGGCGTCCGCGGTTACTTCGACATAACACGCTTAAGGAGTTCTTGGTATTTGATCTGAGTCTGGCCATTTGGTCTATACGCACTAACCATCTACGCGGGAGTAGTTATGGGTATCCCGGCGTCGTGGTATCAGCCGAAGCCTTCGTGACATCAGCGACTGAGTGGCGCGCGCCGGATTGGACTGGAACGCCACTAGGCTAGGTCTGCTTCCGGCTGCGTACGCAACATGCAGGTGTGCAATGGGCGATGGGCCCAGACCCCTGCGCGCATAGGGTTTAGACCGGCGTGCTGACCTCTCTGTTGTGCCTGGGTGGGGCTGCGATGTGTTGATCTTCCGAGGCCGGGCATGACCCAGAAAAGTGTGTCTGGCCAAATGGGACCGAGCGTGTTGGGTTATGTGGTGCACCCCTGCAGGGAAGTTTATCTATTCGAATAGCCGTGTCCCTCGATAAAAGGACGACCCGGAGTTGTACCTTGACCTTATGACAACTAGAACCGGATACTTAATAAAATACACCCTTACAAGTGCCAGATACAACCCAGTGATCACTCTCTAACAGGGCGACGAGGAGGGGATCGCCGGGTAGGATTATGCTATGCGATGCTACTTGGAGGATTTCAATCTACTCTCTTCTACATGCTGCAAGATGAAGGCTGCCAGAAGCGTAGTCTTCGACAGGACTAGCTATCCCCCTCTTATTCTGGCATTCTGCAGTTCAGCCCACCGATATGGCCCTTTACTCATATACCCATGCATATGTAGTGTAGCTCCTTGCTTGCGAGTACTTTGGATGAGTACTCACGGTTGCTTCTCTCCCTCTTTTCCCCCTTTTTGTTCTACCTGGTTGTCGCAACCAGATGTTGGAGTCCAGGAGCCAGACGCCACCATCGACGACGACTCCTACGACACTGGGGGTGCCTACTACTACGTAGCCCGCTGACTACGACCAGGAGTAGTTAGGAGGATCCCAGGCAGGAGGCCTGCGCCTCGTTCGATCTGTATCCCAGTTTGTGCTAGCCTTCTTAAGGAAAACTTGTTTAACTTGTCTGTACTCAGATATTGTTGCTTCCGCTGACTCGTCTATGATCGAGCACTTGTATTCGAGCCCTCGAGGCCCCTGGCTTGTATTATGATGCTTGTATGACTTATTTATGTTTTAGAGTTGTGTTGTGATATCTTCCCGTGAGTCCCTGATCTTGATCGTACATATTTGCGTGCATGATTAGTGTACGGTCAAATCGGGGGCGTCACAAGTTGGTATCAGAGCCAGGTTTCGATCCTGGGACCTGTGGGTTATGGGCCCATGTCGCCATTGGGTGGTACTAGGATCTTTTACTCCTCGACCTTTACTCTGGGACTCTGAACTCTCTTCTACTCGGGTTAAACGAATTTACTAACTCTAACACTAGGATCCCGTGATCGCATTCACCCCAAAGTTGGATAAGCCATAGCTATTTCTTAGAATAGTATTTTGAACAATTCACACACTGTCATTTGACTCCTTTGAAACATCTTTGCTTTCAGATGGAACCCACGAGGCAGGTCGTGCGCCACACGACGGCCATTGGTGCCTTGGGATCACCTGTTGTGCTAGCTGAGATGATGACCTACCTGGGTTATCGCTGGCACCCTGAGTACACCGTCTACGAGGAGTACCAGGACTTTAACCAGGAGCAGTACCGTGCCATCGTCCACCTCTACTCGCGGGAGTATGACTCCACTACTGTGCTGCACAACGCTCATGGTGTTGGAGTGACCATCGATATGGCTGTCCACGATGCTGCCTATGCTGCTCTGACACGTCTTCGTGGAGAGTATCGGGAGTTGGACACCTCCCCTTTCAGGCACATTGCTATCGCATCTGATGTTGGTGCGGAGGGATACTATACTGCTGCCTACTCCACTGTCACCCGAGAGCCCTTCTACCATCAGAACCTGGTTCTGCATGCTGATGGGCTGGATCGAGCTAACCGAGCTCTTCGCCACGATTTGTACACCACCCGTCAGCACCTTTACCGTGCTCTGACGCTGTTGCACCCCTTTATCCGATCTAGGGAGCTGCCCCGTTCTGCGATCTACCCAGCTAGGACTGTGATGCCCCAGGGTGTCGGCTGGCCAGATGTGGGAGGCCACTCTCCCGCACTTGGACCTCTTCTGCCACCTGAGCGTCAGGTTCTGCACCAGAGTATTCGCGGACCCCAGGTTGCTGACGTGGAGTTCCCGATGTGACACTACCAGCTTTCAGGCTACACCTACCTCCACAGTACCTCTTGGGACTGATGTAGGCTTGCTTGTTAGTGTTAGATGCATTCGCCGCGAGCCTGTGTGCCGCCTATGTTGTTTTAGTCTATGTACTGAACTCTGTGTACTGAACTCTGTGTACTAAACCCTATGCATGACCCCTTTTGTAAATTATGCCGACTACTATGTAGTAGCTATCGTGCTCCTTTCATTATGCATGTTTCATCATGAATGATTCTTGTCTTTGCAAATTTCTCAATGCTGAACTACCCCTGTTATATATTAGCAGGATGGTTAGACCAGGTGGTCGTGGTAGTGGTGGCAATGCCCCACCACCACCTGTGTACATGGCTGGTATGATCCAACAGTTCGAACTGAACCGCCAATTCATGGAAAATATGATGGCTCAGTTTCCTCGCCCCAATATGGACCAGCAACCAACCCCAGTAACTCTGCAGGAATTCATGCGCCTCAATCCAACTGTGTACCGCAGCTCAACTCAGCCTCTGGATGCTGATGACTGGCTCCGTGACATCACCTATGAGATGGAGTCTGCCAATGTAGCCCCTGCCAGCTATGTCAACTTTTCTTCCTTCTTTCTGAAGGGACCCGCAGCTCAATGGTGGGACAGCCACAGGCGTACTCTGCCAGCTGGAACAATCATCACCTGGCCAGACTTCCAAGCTGCTTTCCGTGCCCGCTTCATTCCTCAGGGAGTCATGGACCGGAAGAAGCGTGAGTTCCGCAACCTCACCCAAGGCAACAAAACTGTTGAAGCTTATCAGCGGGAGTTTCTGGACTTGTCTCGCTATGCTGAAGAGGACATTGCAACTGATGCACGCAGACAGGAGAAGTTCCGTGATGGCCTCCAAGCTGACATCAAGCTCGCACTTCTAGTGCATGACTTTGCTGATTTCGCCACCCTGGTGAACAAGGCCATCAATGTCGAAACTGGTCTGCAGGAATACCAGAGCTCTCACAGGCGCAACCGTGACACGGGCTCATCTTCGGGCTCGCCCTCACAGAGCGTAAGATATGGATCCCGAACAGCATGTACCGTCCAAATGCATCTGCCCCAAGGCAGACCTATGCTGCACCTCGTCTGCCTCCACCACCATCTAGGTAGTCAAGACTTCCAGCTCCACCATCCCAAGCTCCTGTTCCCACTCCGAATAATGGCTTGTGCTTCAGGTGTGGTCAACCAGGACACCGTGCTAGAGAATGCAACCAGAACCAGAATCAACTGGCCCTTCCAGCAACTGGCCATGGAAGCAACCACCCCCGCAGCAACAAGGCCAAGTCTTATGGTTGTGTTCATGCCAACCACGTTGATCTCAACGAAGCTCAAGACCAGCCTGCTACTGTGATGGGTACACTCCTCGTAAATTCAGTACCAGCATCTGTTTTATTTGATACAGGTGCATCGCATTCATTCATGTCAGAAGATTTTGCATACAAGCATGACGTTAAATGTGAGGAGATGAACACCTCGGTATTGGTCAAAACCCCCGTGGGACAGTGTCAAACCTCCCTGGTTGGCATCGATGTCCCCGTGGAAATCGAAGGGCTGGAATTCTATGCCTCTCCCATTATCTTGAAGTCGTCTAACATCGACCTCATTTTGGGGATGGATTGGTTGAAAGCGCATACTGCTTCTATAGTTTGCGCCACTAAGACCGTTCATCTACTTCACCCTTCAGATGAAATAGTTGCTTACCAAGCTCATCTGGTGCAAAATGCCGAGGCCAGGCTCTATGCATTGAATGCATTGAACGCCGCACCACTCGAGGGCATTGAAAACATTCCCGTCGTGCGTGAATTCCTCGACGTCTTCCCTGAAGAACTTCCAGGGATTCCCCTGGCTAGAGCTATCGAATTCATCATTGACTTGAAACCAGGCACCACTCCTATAGCCAAGCGACCCTACAAAATGCCGCCGCATGAACTCCTTGAGCTTAAGGAGGAAATCGACAAATCTCTTTGCAAAGGATTCATTCGCCCAAGTTGCTCTCCTTGGGGAGCACCTTCTCTCTTTGTCAAGAAGAAGGATGGGACAAACCGATTAGTTCAAGACTACCGTCCTATAAACCAAGCTACCATTCAGAATAAATACCCTCTTCCTCGGATCAATGATCTATATGATCAACTGGCGGGTTCATCAGTGTTCTCTAAGCTTGACTTGAGGTTGGGTTACCACCAGATCCGTGTTTGCGAAGAGGATATCCCAAAGACTGCCTTCGTGACTCGATATGGTTCATACGAGTACACCGTCATGTCTTTCGGTTTAACCAATGCTCCAGCCACCTTCTCTCGTCTGATGAACTATATATTCATGGATTACCTCGACAAGTTCGTCGTGGTTTATCTGGATGATATCCTGGTATTTTCCAAGAACGAAGAAGAACATGCTGAACATCTTCGACTTGTGCTGGAAAAGCTACGAGAGCATCAACTATATGCCAAGTTCTCCAAATGTGAATTCTGGCTACCGGAAGTAACCTATCTTGGGCATGTCATCTCTAAGGATGGTATTGCCGTCAACCCTGAACGAGTCCAGGCTATCCTTGATTGGACTCCTCCCAAGAACGTTAAGCAAGTCAGAAGTATTCTCGGTCTCGCCAGCTATTGCTGTCGATTCGTCGAGAACTTCTCCAAGATCGCCAGGCCTCTGACTAACCTGTTGCATAAGGGCGTCAAGTTCCAATGGACAGACAAATGTCAGGAAAGTTTCCAGGCACTCAAAGACAAGTTGACTTCTGCCCCAGTTCTAGCTCCACCTGATACTAAGAAGGACTTCGTCATTTACTGCGACGCTTTCCGTCAAGGATTAGGCTGTGTCCTAATGCAAGACCGCAAAGTGATTGCTTATGCCTCTCGGCAATTGCGCCCTCACGAAGAGAACTACCTAGTTCACGACCTCGAACTTGCTGCTGTCATTCATGCGCTAAAGCAGTGGCGACATTACCTTCTCGGTAATCGTTGCGAGATCTTCACTGACCACCAAAGTCTGAAGTATCTGTTTACTCAGCCAGACCTGAACCTCCGTCAGCAGAGATGGATGGAGCCTGTTGCAGACTTTGACTTGGGTATTTCCTATACTCCAGGCAAGGCTAATGTAATGGCTGATGCCTTGAGTCGCAAGTCTTACTGCAACCACCTCCAGGTTCACAAAGTTCATCCATCGCTTGTTGAAGAATTTAGGAAGCTGAACCTCCATATTGTTCCTCCGGGTGCACTCGCTCCCCCTCCTAAGGAGTTTCGCAAGATGAACCTCCGTGTTGTTCCCCAGGGGTCCCTCAATACCCTGGCTGTCGAGCCAGATCTCTTGGACTCCATCAAGAGAATACAGGGATATGACTCTGAAGCCCACAAGATTAAGCGCTACCTCGCAGAAGGAAAGCCCTCATTCTTCACTATCGCTGAAGATGGCACTTTATACTTCAAGGGCCGCCTAGTGGTGCCATGTGCAGAGAAAAACCTGGATATGACACAGGAAGTTATGAAAGAAGCTCATGATACGCCTCTATGTATCCATCCTGGTAGTACAAAGATGTACCAAGACATCCGTCAGAGATTCTGGTGGTCTAATATGAAGCAAGACATTGCTCGTTATGTTGCTGAGTGTGACGTTTGCCGTCGTATCAAAGCAGAACATCAAAGGCCTGCTGGAACTCTGCAACCTATCTCTATTCCTGAATGGAAATGGGACCATGTTGAGATGGACTTCGTCACTGGATTTCCCAAATCACATAAAGGTAATGATGCTATTCTTGTCGTCATTGACCGGCTTTCCAAAGTTGCACATTTCCTGGCAGTCAAAGAAACGATCACTGCTAGTCAGCTGGCAACGCTCTATATGTCCAGGATTGTTTCACTCCACGGTATTCCATTGGTTATCAGCTCAGACCGTGGCAGCTTATTCACTTCAAGATTCTGGGCAAGTTTCCAAGAAGCCATGGGAACTCATCTGTCATTCAGTACTGCGTTTCATCCTCAGTCGCAAGGGCAAGTTGAACGCGTCAACCAAGTTCTCGAAGACATGCTTCGAGCTTGTGTTATTTCCTTCGGCAAGAAATGGGAGGAATCTCTCCCGTATGCTGAGTTCTCTTATAATAATAGCTATCAAGCTAGTCTGAAGATGGCCCCCTTCGAAGTGTTATATGGACGAAAGTGCCGAACCCCTCTGAACTGGTCAGAAACAGGGGAACGTCCACTCTTCGGTCCGGATATTATCCAACATGCCGAAGAACAAGTCCGCCTTATTCGTGAGAATCTCAAGACTGCTCAGTCACGTTAGAAGAGTCAGTATGACCGTCATCATAAAGACATGGTCTATCAACCTGGCGAAAGGGCTTATCTTCGAGTCACACCAATGAAGGGTGCTCACCGCTTCGGAATCAAGGGCAAACTAGCTCCTCGATATATTGGCCCATTCACTATTCTCGAAAGGCGTGGAAAAGTGGCATACCAACTGGAGCTTCCGCCGAACCTTTCTCAGGTTCACGATGTGTTCCATGTGTCACAGCTCCGCTGTTGCTTCAAGGACCCAATCCGAGTAGTGGATCATGAAGTGCTCGAATTGCAACAGGACCTCTCCTATAAGGAGCATCCGGTCCGCATTCTCGACCAAGCTAAACGCCGCACACGTCAGAAGGCGATCAAGTTTCTCAAAGTCCGGTGGTCGCACCATTCTGAAGATGAGGCCACTTGGGAATGCGAGGATCGCCTGCGTGATGAATACCCCGCACTGTTTCCATCTACCTCCTAAATCTCGGGATGAGATTTCTTGTAGTGAGGAGTTTTGTAACGCCCGGATAATCATGCTACAGTAATCCCACGCTAATCGTGCCACGTCACCTCTGTTACGGTTGCTAACCTCACAATGATTCGAAACCGTTCCAAAATTTAAATTCTAAATAGTGGCAAACACCCAAAGTTTTCAACAGTCAAAACAAAAATGTTCGGTGGGTGCCAAATAAGGCATAGTTAATTATGGTGAAGTAAACACATTTTTAGAAAAAGCCTAAATATTTTAAAATGATGTAAAACAGAAAAGAAAATAAATAAAAAGAAAAGAAAGCTAAAAAAAGGAAAAGGAGCCCCCCCACTGGGCCGTGGCCCAACTTGGCCGAACGGCCTCGGCCCACCAGGCCACCACCTAAGCCGGCCACCCACTCCCCCCTTATCCACTCACCACCGACACCCCCCACTCCCCCGAAATATCTCCCCCTCTCCCCCGATTTGGATCGGGATCGAGAGGAGACCGCCATCGCCCGCCGCCGCCAGGAGCACGCGCCGCCTCGCCCTCGCCGGCCTGCCTCCTCCTCCCCATCGGTCTGCCTCCTCCGTCGCCGTTGTCCTCGACCACCACCCCGACCCCCACCCCCGACCCCCACTGCCCCGTTCCCTACGAATCGCGGTGAGGACCGCGACCGCCCCTCTCCCTCACCCCGCGGTCACCGGGCTCCGCCCGCGCGCGCCCGCACTTGCCCGCGGCCACTGCCCCTTTTGCCGTCCCTGTCCCCGCTTCGCCGTGACGCTTGCCGAGCGCCGTCACTGCGCCCGCCGTCCACCCCGCACGCACTCGCCCCGCTGCTCGCCTGCACCCACTTCCGCTACACGCCAGCCTCCCGCGCGCGCCGTCGCCGCGCTGGTTGCCCCGTTGCTGTGCCTCGCGCCCGCCTACTGCTGCACACGCGCACCCGAGCCCCGCCTTGCCCCTGTCGCTGCCAATCGAGGCCACCGTCGCCTCGCCCCCCTGCTCGCCACGCGCATCCGCGCCTGCCACTGCCGCGGCCACACCGCGCCCGCGCCATCCGCGCCCCTGCTCCCCAGCACGCCCTGGCCTTATCGGCCCACGCGCCCGCAGCCCCCTCTCGCTCACGGCCCTGCCCCCAAGTGCTCTCGCGCGCGCAGCCCTCCGGCGGCGGCGCCCTTCACCGGCGCCGCCCGCTGCTCCCCCCTGGCCGCGCGCTCCAGCGCCTGGCACACGCGCCTGCACCACCGGGGCAGGGCCCCGGTTAGCCCAGCGCCCGCACCCGCACGTTCCGGCGCCCGCCCGCGCCCGTGTGCCCGATAAGGCCCCCAGGGCCTATGACACATGGGCCCGGCCCAGAGAACGCTTTAAAAAATGATTTTAAAAAAATTAAATTAAATTAATAAAAATAAATAATTAAGATAATTAATTAAGATAATTAATTAACTTAATTAATCCTGTTAATATTAACTAATTAAGATTAATTAACCTAATAACTAATTAACCTAATTAACTACTGTTAATTAGCTAACAGCCCCTGATAGGTGGGACCCACCTGTCAGGTTGACCAGGTCAATGGTCAACGTTGACTGCTGACGTCATGCTGACGTCATGCTGATGCATTAATTAAATTTCGAATTAAATTAATTTATTAAATTCTAAAAATGATTTAAATCTTTAAAAATTAATATAAAATAAACCGTAGCTCGGATGGAAAAACTTTGTACATGGAAGTTGCTCAGAACGACGAGACGAATCCGTATACGTAGTCCGTTTGTCAGCCACACGTTCCTAGCATAGCGAACATGGAACTTTCCCCCTCCGGTCCGTCTGTCCGAAAACGCGAAACATCGGGAATACTTTCCCGGGTGTTCCCCCCCTTCGCCGGTACCACCTACTGCCGCGTTAGGACACACCTAGCACCGCTCATTGTCATATCACGCATCGTCATGCTTATGTTTGCATTGTATTTACTGTTTCTTCCCCCCTCTTCTCTCCGGTAGACTACGAGACCGACGCTGCTGCTGCCTAGTTCGACTACGGAGTTGACGACCCCTCCTACTTGCCAGAGCAACCAGGCAAGCCCCCCCTTGATCACCAGATATCGCCTATTCTTCTCTATACTGCTTGCATTAGAGTAGTGTAGCATGTTACTGCTTTCCGTTAATCCTATCCTGATGCATAGCCTATCCTTGCTACACTGTTGTTACCTTTACCTGCAATCCTACATGCTTAGTATAGGATGCTAGTTTTCCATCAGTGGCCCTACATTCTTGTCCGTCTGCTCTGCTATACTATCGGGCCGTGATCACTTGGGCGGTGATCACGGGTATATACTTATATACTCTATACATGATACCTGTGGTGACTAAAGTCGGGTCGGCTCGTAGGAGTACCCGCAAGTGGATCTTTGTGGCGGAGCGACAGGGCAGGTTGAGACAGCCTAGTGAGAGGTGGGCCTGGCCCTGGACGGCGTCCGCGGTTACTTCGACATAACACACTTAACGAGTTCTTGGTATTTGATCTGAGTCTAGCCATTTGGTCTATACGCACTAACCATCTACGCGGGAGTAGTTATGGGTATCCCGGTGTCGTGGTATCAGCCGAAGCCTTCGTGACGTCAGCGACTGAGTGGCGCGTGCCGGATTGGACTGGAACGCCACTAGGCTAGGTCTGCTTCCGGCCGCATACGCAATGTGCAGGTGTGCAATGGGCGATGGGCCCAGACCCCTGCGCGCATAGGGTTTAGACCGGCGTGCTGACCTCTCTGTTGTGCCTAGGTGGGGCTGGGATGTGTTGATCTTCCGAGGCCGGGCATGACCCAGAAAAGTGTGTCCGGCCAAATGGGATCGAGCGTGTTGGGTTATGTGGTGCACCCCTGCAGGGAAGTTTATCTATTCGAATAGCCGTGTCCCTCGATAAAAGGACGACCCGGAGTTGTACCTTGACCTTATGACAACTAGAACCGGATACTTAATAAAATACACCCTTACAAGTGCCAGATACAACCCGGTGATCGCTCTCTAACAGGGCGACGAGGAGGGGATCGCCGGGTAGGATTATGCTATGCGATGCTACTTGGAGGATTTCAATCTACTCTCTTCTACATGCTGCAAGATGAAGGCTGCCAGAAGCGTAGTCTTCGACAGGACTAGCTATCCCCCTCTTATTCTGGCATTCTGCAGTTCAGCGCACTGATATGGCCCTTTACTCATATACCCATGCATATGTAGTGTAGCTCCTTGCTTGCGAGTACTTTGGATGAGTACTCACGGTTGCTTCTCTCCCTCTTTTCCCCCTTTTCTTTCTACCTGGTTGTCGCAACCAGATGTTGGAGTCCAGGAGCCAGACGCCATCATCGAAGACGACTCCTACGACACTGGGGGTGCCTACTACTACGTGCAGCCCGCTGACGACGACCAGGAGTAGTTAGGAGGATCCCAGGCAGGAGGCCTGCGCCTCGTTCGATCTGTATCCCAGTTTGTGCTAGCCTTCTTAAGGCAAACTTGTTTAACTTGTCTGTACTTAGATATTGTTGCTTCCGCTGACTCGTCTATGATCGAGCACTTGTATTCGAGCCCTCGAGGCCCCTGGCTTGTATTATGATGCTTGTATGACTTATTTATGTTTTAGAGTTGTGTTGTGATATCTTCCCGTGAGTCCCTGATCTTGATCGTACACATTTGCGTGCATGATTAGTGTACGGTCAATCGGGGGCGTCACACAAGCTTGTGCAACATGTTCATGATCAAGTTGCTTAAAATTCATAATATCGTTTCTAAGGGAGATAATCTTAGCGGGAGGAAAATACTTAGAGATAAAAGCATCTTTGCACTTATTCCAAGAATCAATACTATGTTTAGGCAAAGACGAAAACCAAGCTTTAGCACGATCTCTAAGCGAAAAAGGAAATAGCTTCAATTTAACAATATCATTGTCAACATCTTTCTTCTTTTGCATATCACACAAATCAATGAAGCTATTTAGATGAGTAGCGGCATCTTCACTAGGAAGGCCGGCGAATTGATCTTTCATAACAAGATTCAACAAAGCAGCATTGATTTCACAAGATTCAGTATCGGTAAGAGGAGCAATCGGAGTGCTAAGAAAATCATTATTGTTGGTATTGGTAAAGTCACATAATTTGGTATTATCTTGAGCCATCGTGACAAGCAAGCAATCCAACACACGAGCAAACAAGAAGCAAGCGAAAAAGATGTGAAAAAGAGAGGGCGAATAAAACGGCAAGGGTGAAGTGGGGGAGAGGAAAACGAGAGGCAAATGGCAAATAATGTAATGCGGGAGATAACGGTTTGTGATGGGTACTTGGTATGTTGACTTTTGCGTAGACCTCCCCGGCAACGGCGCCAGAAATCCTTCTTGCTACCTCTTGAGCACTGCGTTGGTTTTCCCTTGAAGAGGAAAGGGTGATGCAGCAAAGTAGCGTAAGTATTTCCCTCAGTTTTTGAGAACCAAGGTATCAATCCAGTAGGAGGCTACGCGCGAGTCCCTCGTAAATACACAAAACAAATAAATTCTCGCAACCAACGCGATAAGGGGTTGTCAATCCCTACATGGTCACTTACGAGAGTGAGATCTGATAGATATGATAGGATAATATTTTTTGGTATTTTTGTTATAAAGATGCAAAGTAAAATAAAAGCAAAGTAAAAAAGCAACGGAAATAACTAAGTGTTGGAAGATTAATATGATGAAGATAGACCCGGGGGCCATAGGTTTCATTAGTGGATTCTCTCGAGAGCATAAGTATTTTACGATGGGTGAACAAATTACTGTTGAGCAATTGACAGAATTGAGCATAGTTATGAGAATATCTAGGTATGATCATGTATATAGGCATCACGTCCGAGACAAGTAGACCGACTCCTGCCTGCATCTACTACTATTACTCCACACATCGACCGCTATCCAGCATGCATCTAGAGTATTAAGTTCATAAGAACAGAGTAACACCTTAAGCAAGATGACATGATGTAGAGGGATTAATTCATGCAATATGATAAAAACCCCATCTTGTTATCCTCGATGGCAACAATACAATACGTGCCTTGCTGCCCTACTGTCACTGGGAAAGGACACCGCAAGTTTGAACCCAAAGCTAAGCACTTCTCCCATTGCAAGAAAGATCAATCTAGTAGGCCAAACCAAACTGATAATTCGAAGAGACTTGCAAAGATAACCAATCATACATAAAAGAATTCAGAGAAGATTCAAATATTGTTCATAGATAAACTTGATCATAAACCCACAATTCATCGGTCTCAACAAACACACCGCAAAAGAAGATTACATCGAATAGATCTCCACGAGAGAGGGGGAGAACATTGTATTGAGATCCAAAAAGAGAGAAGAAGCCATCTAGCTAATAACTATGGACCCGAAGGTCTGAGGTAAACTACTCACACTTCAGCGGAGAGGCTATGGTGTTGATGTAGAAGCCCTCCGTGATGGATGCCCCATCCGGTGGAGCTCCGGAACAGGCCCCAAGATGGGATATCGTGGGTACAGAAGGTTGCAGCGGTGGAATTAGGTTTTTGGCTCCGTATCTGATCGTTTGGGGGTACGTAGGTATATATAGGAGGAAGGAGTACGTCGGTGGAGCAACAGGGGGCCCACGAGGGTGGAGGGCACGCCTGGGGGGTAGGCGCGCCCCCTACCTCGTGGCTTCCTCCTTTGTTTCTTGATGTAGGGTCCATGTCTCCTGGATCATGTTCGTTCCAAAAATCACGTTCCCGAAGGTTTCATTCCGTTTGGACTCCGTTTGATATTCTTTTTCTGCGAAACTCTGAAATAGGCAAAAACAGCAATTCTGGGCTGGGCCTCCGGTTAATAGGTTAGTCCCAAAAATAATATAGAAGTGAATAATCAAGCCCAATAATGTCCAAAACAGAAGATAATATAGCATGGAGCAATCAAAAATTATAGATACGTTGGAGACGTATCAGGAGGCAACCCAATGAATAAAATTTATTTTCGCTTTTTTCTTTCTGTTCTTGAGTGTTAGCACAATTATGCTACTGTTATGATTGTGTTTTTGTATTTTAATTAGTGTTTGTGCCAAGTAAATCCTATAGGATCTTCTTGGGTGATAGTTGTTTGATCTTGCTGAAAAACAGAAACTTATGCGCTCACGAAAACAATTGTTAAAAATTGCCAGAACGTGATAAAATGCCAATTATTTTTTTCAGAAGATTAATATGAAAATTACCCTGGTCGTCCTATTTTTTCAGAATTTTTGGAGTTACAGAAGTATTCGAAATAGTCAGATTGCTGCAGACTATTCTGTTTTGACAGATTCTGTTTTCTTTGTGTTGTGTGCTTATTTTGATGGCTCTATGGTTTTCTTTGATGAGTTTTTGCCATAGAAAATTTGGAATACAGTAGATATAATGAAAAAACAAAATATGAATTGGTTTGATATAGTACTTATAGTAGTGGTTTGCTTTCTTATACTAACGGATCTCACGAAGGTTTTGTTGAGTTGTGTGTGATTGAAGTTTTCAAGTTTTGGGTTATCTTACGATGGATGAAGGAAGGATAGAAGAGCCTAAGCTTGGGGATGCCCCGACATCCCAAGCTATTATCCAAAAATGAGCAACCAACTAAGCTTGGGGATGCCCCCGAGTGGCATCCCCTCTTTCTTCTAACGACCATCGGTATTCTACTCAAAGCTATATTTTTATTCGTCACATGATATGTGTTTTGCTTGGAGCGTCTTGTATGATATGAGTCTTTGCTTGTTTTATTTTGTGATTTAAGTCTTGATCCCTTGCTGGACACACCTATCTGGGAGAGCCAAAATTATGTCATGACTTGTTAGAATTGCTCTCCATGTTTCACTTAAATTTTTATGAGCAATGGACTTGCTCTAGTGCTTCAATTATATCTTTTTGAGCATGGTGTGCTTTAGAATTTTGGAAGAAATGCTCTCTTGCTTCACTTAGATTTATTCGAGAGTTTGTAAAATTTTCAGGAAATTCTCTCTTGCTTCACTTAAATTATTTTGAGAGAAAGAAAAATTATGCTCATGATCTTCACTTATATTTGTTTGAGCTTATGAAAAGCAACACATGAAAATTAGTCCCAAAGTGATAGATATCCAAGAAGGATATAATAAAAACTTTCATGAAGATCATTGGACAAAATAAACTTGATTCTTAGTAATAGTTTTGAGATATGATGATGTGATATGTGAGTTGTGTTGATGAGTAATTATGCTTTAGTAAGAATATTGGTGTTAAGGTTTGTGATTCCCTATGCAAGTACGAAAGTCAATAGTCATGCAATGAAATTCTATCCTACTTGTGGTGCATTATTCGGTGTTAATTATGCTTATTGCTTGCTTGTGAGATTATTCGTTTTTTGGTTGGTCGCTTCTCAATCTTTTGCTAGCCTTCATTTTACACTAAGTATGATCTCTACTTGTGCATCCAAAATCCTTTAAACTAGTTTTGCCACATGAGTGCACTATATCTACCTATATGCGGTATTCTTTTGCCGTTCTAAGAAAATTTGCATGTGCCATCTCTAATTTTCAAAATAAACTTCTCTTTTGTGTGTTTGTTTCGCTCGCGGAGCGGTGAGGGGTGGCTAATATTTTCCATGCTGGACGTGTTATTCTCACGATGAGTGTTTATTCACTTGTCATTGCACGAGAGTAAGGCAAAGGTTTTAGGGATGTCCAGTCCCGAAATGCAAAAATGAATTTACTTTATGTTGTCAAATAATAAATTCATTGGAAAGGGTTGGTATGGAGGGCAACCGTGGATACGGCTAGCCATGGAAAGTGAAAGTATGGTGGAAAAAGGAATAAACTTTATTTTCTGTTTGGGAACCGCCTATGATATATCTAGCATGGAAAGTGTTGGGAACTCTAAGTCGTTTTCGTTGGTGGGATGGATACACCTCCCAAAATGTTTTTATCTCTAATTTTTCGCTTTGAGCTCTGGCACCTCTACAAATCCCTACTTCCCTCTGCGAAGGGCCTTTCTTTTACTTTATGCAATTTTTATTTTGAATTTGAGTCTCCATCTTCTCCTATAAAAGCACCAACTAGGAGGCAATATGATCGTACTTAAGTATTGGGTGTAGCTAATGTTCGAGTGTGTTTCATGAATGGATCAATGGTTGAGCATGATGGGCTAGGGATAACTTGTTTTAGCATTGATGTTTTGAAAGACATGGTTGTGATGACCTACAAGTATAGGGGATCAATTGTAGCTCTTTTTGATAAGTAAGAGTGTCAAACCCAACGAGGAGCATAAGGAAATGACAAGTAGTTTTCAGTAAGGTAATGTCTGCAAGTGCTGAAACTGTAAGTAGCGAGTAGTTTGATAGCAAGATAATTTGTAACGAGCAAGTAACGATAATTGTAACAAGTATGCAGCAAGGTAGCCCAATCCTTTTGAGGCAAAGGATAGGCCAAAATGGTCACTTATAATAAGCAAAGCGTTCTTGAGGGTACACGGGAATTTCATCTAGTCACTTTCATCATGTTGGTTCGATTTGTCTTCGCTACTTTGATAATTTGATATGTGGGTGGACCGGTGCTTAGGTGTTGTTCTTAGTTGAACAAACCTCCTACTTATGATTAACCCTCCCGCAAGCATCCGCAACTACGAGTATTAAGAATAAATTCTAACCATAGCATTAAACTCTAGGATCCAATCGGTCCCTTACGGAATAGCGCATAAACTGGGGTGTAAGTTTCTGTCACTCTCGCAACCCACCATCTATTTACTACTCCACAATGCATTCTCTTAGGCCCAAATATGGTGAAGTGTCATGTAGTCGACATTCACATGACACCACTAAGGGAATCCGCAACTACTATCAAAATATCAAACACATATCAAGTTCACATGATTACTTGCAACATGATTTATCCCGTGACCTCAAGAACAAAAGTAACTACTCACAAATAATCAACATGCTCATGATCAGAGGAGTATTAATATGCATAATGGATCTGAACATATAATCTTCCACCAAATAAACCATATAGTAATCAACTACAAGATGTAATCAACACTACTAGTCACCCCCTAGCAACAATCTATAGTTCCGGTAACGAGATTGAATACAAGAGATGAACTAAGGTTTGAGATGAGATGGTGCTGGTTAAGATGTTGATGGAGATTACCCTCCCCAAGACGAGAGAGTTGTTGGTGATGATGACGACGATGATTTCCCCCTCCGGGAGGGAAGTTCCCCCGGCAGAATCGCTCCACCGGAGGGCAAAAGTGCTCCTGCCCAAGTTCTGCCTCGAGACGGCGGCGCTCCGCCCCGAAAGTCTTCTCCTTATTTTTTTCTAGGTAAAAATGACTTATATACCAGAAGATGGGCACCGGAGGTGGGCCGAGGAGGCCACAACCCACCAGGGCGCGCTTGGGGGCCTGGCGCGCCCAGGTGGGTTGTGCCCACCTGGTGGCCCCCCGTGGTAGTTATTGGCTCCAATATTTCTTATATATTCCATAAAAGTCTCCGTGAAGTTTTAGCTCATTTGGAGTTGTGTAGAATAGGTGGCCTGACATAACTTTTTCAGGTCCAGATTTCCAGCTGCCAGAATTCTCCCTCTTGGTATATACCTTGCAAATTATGAGAGAGAAGGCATTATAATTACTCCAAAAAGCATTATTATGGATAAAAACATTGTAAATAATAGTAAGAAAACATGATGCAAAATGGACGTATCAACTCCCCCAAGCTTAGACCTCGCTTGTCCTCAAGCGAAAACCGAAATCGAAAAACATGTCCACATGCTTTGAGAGAGAGGTGTCCATAAAAACAAAATAGGGACATAGAAACATCATGTTTATTATTATAACAACAACAAATTTAAACATAATACTTTTATCATAGAACTTCTATCATACACTTCCCATGAATAAGTAACAGTTCATCACATAATCAAAGTATAAAGCAAAAATTCTATTAGAAACCAACAAACTATGTTCTTAGTCAACTTTGCAACTACAATTCATCATCTTTTCAGGATGGGTCACATGTGATACGTCTCCAACGTATCTATAATTTTTTATTGTTCCATGCTATTATATTATCCATCTAGGATGTTTGATATGCTATTTTATATGATTTTTGGGACTAACCTATTAACCTAGAGCCCAGTGCCAGTTTCTGTTTTTTCCTTGTTTTTGAGTTTTACAGAAAAGGAATACCAAACGGAGTCCAATTGACGTGCCAATTATTGATGATTTTTTATGGACCAAAAGAAGCCCCCGGAGTAAAATAGTTGGGCTAGAAGAGTCCCGGGCTGTCCACGAGGGTGAAGAGTGCGCCCTACCCACCTGGGCGCGCACCCTATCTCGTGGACGACTCGGAGACCACCCTGACGTGAGACCGACGCCAAAAATTCCTATAAATACAGAAACCCCCAGAAAGAAACCTAGATCAGGAGTTCCGCCACCACAAGCCTCTGTAGCCACCAAAAACCAATCGGGGCCCTGTTCCGGCACCCTGCTGAAGGGGGGAATCCCTCACCGGTGGCCATCTTCATCATCCCGGCGATCTCCATGACGAGGAGGGAGTAGTTCACCATCAGGACTGAGGGTATGTACCAGTAGCTATGTGTTTGATCTCTCTCTCTCTCTTGTGTTCTTGATATGGCACGATCTTGATGTATCACGAGCTTTGCTATTATAGTTGGATCTTATGATGTTTCTCCCCCTCTACTCTCTTGTAATGGATTGAGTTTTCCCTTTGAAGTTATCTTATCGGATCGAGTCTTTAAGGATTTGGGAACACTTGATGTATGTCTTGCATGTGCTTATCTGTGGTGACAATGGGATATTCACGTGATCTACTTGATGTATGTTTTGGTGATCAACTTGCGGGTTCCGTGACCTTGTGAACTTATGCATAGGGGTTGGCACCCGTTTTCGTCTTGACTCTCCGGTAGAAACTTTGGGGGCACTCTTTGAAGTACTTTGTGTTGGTTTGAATAGATGAATCTGAGATTGTGTGATGCATATCGTATAATCATACCCACGGATACTTGAGGTGACATTAGAGTATCTAGGTGACATTAGGGTTGTGGTTGATTTGTGTCTTAAGGTGTTATTCTAGTACGAACTCTAGGATAGATCAAACGGAAAGAATAGCTTCGTGTTATTTTACTACGGACTCTTGAATAGATCGATCAGAAAGGTTAACTTTGAGGTGGTTTCGTACCCTACAATAATCTCTTCGTTTGTTCTTCGCTTTTAGTGACTTTGGAGTGACTCTTTGTTGCCTGTTGAGGGATAGTTATATGATCCAGTTATGTTATTATTGTTGAGAGAACTTGCACTAGTGAAAGTATGAACCTTAGGCCTTGTTTCGAAGCATTGCAATACCGTTTGTGCTCACGTTTATCATTAGCTACCTTGCTGTTTTTATATTTTCATATTACAAAAACCTATATCTACCATCCATATTGCACTTGTATCACCATCTCTTCGCCGAACTAGTGCACCTATACAATTTACCATTGTATTGGGTGTGTTGGGGACACAAGAGACTCTTTGTTATTTGGTTACAGGGTTGCTTGAGAGAGACCTTCTTCATCCTACGCCTCCCACGGATTGGTAAACCTTAGGTCATCCACTTGAGGGAAATTTGCTACTGTCCTACAAACCTCTGCACTTGGAGGCCCAACAACGTCTATAAGAAGAAGGTTGTGTAGTAGACATCAATGTGTCGGAGCCTTTAGGCAAGTCCACATACTCAACCATCATATAGTCTTCTATGATTGCTAACACTCACCTTGTACACATGAGCAAAACGTTTCAACCGGACACATAGAAAGATAGGGGCTTATAGTTTCGCCTCCCAACATACTCATCTCAAGGGTGATGTCAACAATAATAACTCATGCTATCTATATTCAACTGGACATATGTGCTTAGATCTTTCCTCACCACATGATGCTTGCCAAAGGAGAAAAATAAAAAGGAATAGAAGGAAAACTTTGACTCTTTGCATAAAAGTAAATACATGAAAGTAAAAGATAGGCCCTTCACAGAGGGAAGCAGAGGTTGCCATGCGCTTATTTGTTTGTATGCTCAATCCCTTAGTGCAAAAGAACGTCACGTTACATTGCCCCTTAAGATGACAACCTTTGTTATGCAGTCTGTCGCTTTTATTCTTTGTCATCCAAGTTCGTGCAACGCTCAATTTTCTCTTACACTGAACAATCTCACACATTTAGAAGCAATTTTTATTGCCTTTTTGCACCGATGACAACTTACTTGAGGGATCTTGCTCAATCCATAGGTAGGTATGGTGGACACTTGAAAAAGATTTGGTTTAAGGGTTTTTGGATGCACAAGTAGTATCTCTACTTAGTGCGGAATTCTTGGCTAGCAAAGATAGGGGCAAGCACCACATGTTAAAGGATCTATGACAATAGGACTTCTATGTGAATATAAACAAACATAAACCATTACGTTGTCTTCCTTGTCCAACGTCAACAATTTTGGCATATAATATTTCGATGAGGGCTCACAATCACAAAAGATTTCTAGGATAGTATATTTATATGTGAATTTTCCCTTCCCTTATTAATTCTTGCATGAGTTGCATCATCGACTAATGCTATGTTTGTCTATCTCTAATAAAATTTTCTTACTCATACTTTTCCTTATGTGGTGCTATCACCTACCATAGGATTAGTATATGATCTTATTGATTTATTTCATTTCATTTATTTGCTTTCTTTCTCTTTCTCTTTTCTTTATTTCTTTTCTTTATTTGCAACATGAAAGTAAAGAAAGCAAAACTCAAACTAAAATTTATTATATAACTTGCACACGATTACAATGATAGATCACTAAGCAAACTCTTAAAGAAGAAAGGATCGAACTAAACTTTATTTCCTCTAAAGCAAAAGGATCGAGCTAAGATAAGTAAAAGAAAAAAGATAGTGGGATGATACGATACCGGGGCACCTCCCCCAAGCTTGGCGGAAGCCAGTGGGAGTGCCCATACCCGATACTTAGTTCTCCTTTGGTGGTGAAGAAGATGATGGTGGTAATCAAGCGATCCTGTCCTTAAGGATCAAGAGATCCTCCAGCCGACGGATGACGCTCCGGAGGTGGATGATATGCTCTTGATGCAGAATATTTTCGCGAGTGAGAAACTTATTTTGTATGCGAACTATTTCAATGACGCGAAAAGCTTCAATATTAGCAGGGGTAAGATGAGTAAGGTAGGGCTTAAGGATGTCTTCTTCCTCCTGCTCGGCGAGCAGTGCTCGTGCTGCCACCGGGGATGGATCTACGGTAGCTTCCGTGCCCTTGCTTCCTTTGACTGCATCCGTAGGCTCCTCCCTCTCCGTCTCGATCTTCATCAGCCAAGCATCTTCTTCCATGTTGTTGGAGGAGCAGGAAGACATGATGCATGGCTTGATAAATCTGACCAGAAACAGCAAGAAAAAAGAACAGAGGATTTCTTCGCGATACGGTGGTTAACAGGTTCGGGAAGTATATATAGATTTTTTTATCTTGGGGGACAAGTAAACAAAAGAAAAACGGAGTCCAGAAGGTGTCCCAGTGGGCACAACCCGCCTGGGCGCGCCAGGCATGCCTGGCGCGCCCTGGTGTCTTGTGCCCACCAGGGGACGCTTCCCGGAAGTTTCTTTATTTCCAAAATTCTAAAATATTCGAAAACTGATAAAAAATATTTTTGCGGATTTTTCGGAGTACGTTTACTTACCATATCACGTACCTCCTTATTTTGACGATTCTGGAGTGTTCCGGAAGGACTCTTTTATGTGTTCTTCCGGTGTCAAAGTTTGGATAATATTGCTTTCAACATTGATAGGCGTACCTAAGATATAATGCTTTATTCGTTGCCCATTGACAACCTTCGGGTTAGTGCCTTCGAAATTTACTTTGATGGCTCCAGACCGGTAAACCTCCTCGATGACATATGAGCCTTCCCATTTCGAGAGGAGCTTTCCTGCAAAGAATCTAAAAGAGAGTTGTACAAAAGAACATATTCTCCGACTTTAAACTCACGTTTTTGAATTCTTTTGTCATGCCATCTTTTATCTTTCTCTTTGAATAATTTTGCATTTTCATATGCTTGGGTTCTCCATTCATCTAATGAGTTTATATCAAATAACCTCTCACTAGTGCGCGTCGGTCCTAAACAAACGGTTTTTAACCCCTTTCCGCGATGGCATTTGGAACCGTCTCCAAGTGAGTGTGGGCGATAGGGGGGTCCTTCCCACATGACCCAGAAACCGTCGGGGATATGCCCTCCTGGCACACACGTTTGGCAAAATGAGGTCGTGTGCGACCGGCAAGCGCTCAAATATGAAAATACGTACAGTAGAGCTAAAAAATACAATTATACGGCAAAATTGTTTCCGGTCGCCAGTACATCCCACACAGTCAGTCCCCGTTAAACATTTCCGTTCGTATGCACATCCCACATAGTCGCTCCAAGGAAAACATTTCCGTTCATAGGTACATCACACACAATTTTTCCCGTTAAATCGTTTGCGTTATTGAATGCATCACACACGGTCCATAGAAGAAACTGTGTGGCAAAGGCTGTCCATCACACACAGTTTTTATGTGGTAAACGTTTGCGCAAGGTGGCCTAACGCAAACAGTTTTCAAGAGAAAGTCGTGTGTGATTGTTCATTGATCCAACACGGTTTATTCCTAGAAACTGTGTGCGTTGTCCGAGGTCATCGCCCATGGTATTATTTCAACAACCATTTACAATAGAAAAACCCAATTAGCAGGCAAATTCGCCATTAGCAGGCTAATTATCCAATTATTCATAATCCATTTATTAATCTAATTGACATTTCATATTAAGCACACAATATATTTCATTTCCATATTAAGGAAGCAGAATTTCATAATTGAAATACATCAGAGTAGAACATGATATAGCTTCAGCACTCAGCTACCCCATTACACAACTGCACCAGCAGCAAGTTCCACATGCAACATGTAGAACCTTTCGAAATTAGCATCATAGACGGTATATAGACAGATGCATCTCATCTGGAAAACTGCTGAAGCGGAAGGCGAATATTGAGCCTTCATTCATGTTGAAGGTCTTTGCAACTTTAGGCCAGTGCCTGTGGATGATTGACCGTCCGTCTTTCGTCCTCTTCAGGAACACTTCAATATTGAACCGTGGATGTTGTATGAAAGCCTTCCTCGCCTCCTAACCATAGAGGTGGTTTGAGAGGTAATCATCAGTGAACTGCTTTGGAAAGGCCTGAAAATAAGGATGTGCATAAATATCTTCTCTATATTGAAAATGGGGCAAAGGAATAAAAAAGGCAAGGTATAATAGTTAGTACCATCTTGTAGTGAACTGATGTCTTCTTCATTGTGCAGACAAAGATCTTGTTGTTTTTTGTCGCTAATTTCTTTATCCTAACAATCTTTCTAAGTTTCTTGATTTGATTGATATTCATGGACAACTCATTTCCCCATATGCAAAAAGGGTCGAAAAGTGGGTCAAAACCTTGGATAGCAGGACCTACATGTGCAAGACCAAATTGTTAAAAACCTAAATATTAGAATGGTTCCTGCAATTGCACAATAATGTGCTATTAGACAACGGATCATGCACGTGCTAACCTCGATTGTAAACCTCAGTGCTTCCCATTGTTTCCCTGCAACACATATAAGGTAGTTAGTCATCAGGTTAAGTAAGGGTTTGCATGCTATCAGTAAAATATGTTGATGAAAAATAAGCACATTGCAGATTCATCAGATTAATTCAAGCCACACGGAAAACCCATTTACCCAAACCAAGCATGATTAAGAACTAGGAAATATAGCACTTGTATATGTTTCTCATGTATTAAGTGCAGCCAAATTCGATTTATTCCTCACATGCACAACAATACAAAATTCTACCCACGACAATTGAACATTGCATTGCAGAATTGAACCAAGCAGTTAACTAAACACCACAACAAATGAACCAAACATTAACTGAGCACCACATTGCACAATATAACATACTCCTAATAGAAGATCAAACAGTTAACCAAACAGTTAACTACAACCAATTATAGCAATTGTATTTGTTTCTCATGTATTTACTACAGCCAAATTCAATTTATTCCTCACATGGTATACAATAACAGAATGCACCCACAATTTTGTAAAGATAAATTCGATTTATTTCTCACACGGAAGACAATACAAAATTGCAGCCTGAAGAATTGAACATCACATTTGCAGAATTGAACCAAATAGTTAACTGAAGATGGCAACTAATTAACAAAACAGTTAATAAGTGAGCACCACACTACACGACATATAGAACATATACACTAGAGCAACAGATTGCATGGTAAAATTAGATAGCACAATTCACTAGAATTTGTGAAGGAAAGGCAGGAGCATCACACGCAACGGGTAAACCGAGCATGCTTAACCCGCGTAGCTAGCAAATGGCAAGGTGCTCCTTCAAGATCTGGGGGCCGGCACGATTGGCAGCCATCGCGACCTCATCCGCGCGTGCGGCCGCGATTTGCTTCTTCACTGCCAAATGCTCCTTGAGGTCCTGGCTATACTGCGTGCACCATGGCTTAGGCCGACGCTTATTTGGTGGAGGGGTCGGTGATTTGGGTGGAAAATGTCGCGCTCGCGCCGACGGTCGAGGCATGTGGGATGTGGAAGGAGGAGGAGGATGGGGGTCGGGTGTGGATTACCTGCCTGGATAGAGGAGGTCGAGCAGCGTGAAGGAGGGTCA
This sequence comes from Aegilops tauschii subsp. strangulata, assembly GCF_002575655.3. Taxonomy (NCBI): domain Eukaryota; kingdom Viridiplantae; phylum Streptophyta; class Magnoliopsida; order Poales; family Poaceae; genus Aegilops; species Aegilops tauschii. The sequence goes on from NC_053036.3 coordinate 155,366,725, forward strand.
CCGATGAGGAGGCGACGCTGCAAGCAAGGAGTGAAGGTTTCAACTTGGAAAGGAAGGCAGAAAGAGGGGAAATGTGGCTTTTGGTAGGGGGAGGGGGCGGGGAGTTAGATATTTCCGCAGAAGCCGAAAATTTGGAATCGCTTCAGCGAAAAAACTGGCGCGCAAAGTGTCATCAGACACGGTCCCCTATTCAGAACTGTGTACGATATGTGGACATCACAAATGATTCAGATAGCTTAACCCGTGTGTGATGAGTTTGAACGTCAAATTTTTTGGTTCGAATTTCCATGGTTACAGTGGTCATCCACGTCATTGCATAATTTGGGTACACAAAGGAGACTAAAGCACACCCACACTTCTTAATCGAGCAAGTTTAGCAATTAAACAGAGCTAGCTGACCTAAACATTACTCTAACAAATTAAAGACCAGCGCTCTTAATTAAACAAAACAAAGAGTACTACTACGGCTGGTGCTAGTTGATCTCCGCCGTGGCCTCCATGTCCAGCTCGCGCCCGACGGTCTCCTGGGGAAGGGGCTCCATGGCATCCATCGCACCATACTCGGCAAGCATCTCACCATCCGCGTCCGCCATCTCTTTAAAAAAGGCCGCCACGAGCTGGGCGTGGGCGGACGCGATCTGGGCTTGGAGGGGCTCCGTCGTTGCAAGGTATGCGGCGGAGGAACGGACGGCTGCTTGAACGCTCTCGACGATTGCTAGCTCTTCGGCCGTGGGTTGCCGACCGTTGTTGGAGAAGCTTCGTTCGATTTGTGTGGTGACCGCCAGGAGCTGGGCGTGGGCGGCTTCGACATGGTCGTGGGCGGCCTCCATCAGGGCTAAGGCCGCTGCTGCGAAACGGACAGCTGCTGTGTCGCTCTCGCCAGTTGCTATCCCCGAGGCAGATGTTGCTGCCGCCACCTGAGAAGCAACAACGGCCATTTGGGCCACCTTTGCCGCCCGGTTGCAGATTGCGGCCGCGTTCATGCACCTTGTTAGCACGCGCATGGCGGTTGCGGCCGCGCTCTCTCCGGAGTGGGCCACCGAAGTTGCCCTCACAACGTGGGTCCATGTGCCCATCTTTCACCGGCAATGATTGAACAGTGAAATCATATTTTGGGAGCGAGCTAGTGTGCTTGAGACACCGGCTGTGGACTATAGCCGACGCACCTTCTCGCGTAAGCCATAGGCGTACTATACACCAACGGTGCTCCAGGATATTTTGTGTTGCATCTCACACGGTTGCTGATAATAAACTGTGTGCGATCTACTTGATTTTTCATCTTGATTTGAATTACATAATGGGGTCACAGCGGCAATGGACGGTGTTTGAATTGCTAGACCATTCATCTGGAGTGAACATGCAACTATATGTGTGTCGTAAAAGAATTGGAATTATTCAGGGTTCGTTTGAACATTTAATACATTAAATTGGATTTCTAGCCATTTCAGGTGAACAATTCAAATTTCAACTACATGCACATGCTCCAGTGCATATAAATTGGTCACAAAATCAAATCTGTGTCCTTGGGTGCATGCTTAGGTCCCATGCAAGAAATGGGAATGAATTTCAAACACCAGGGCACTGTTGATTGCCGGCAAAACATTGAGATGTCTGGTTTTTAAATTCTATTAGTCAAAAACTCGTCTGAAATTCATGAAACTTGGCATGCTATCATGGAGCGGCATCAACATGCCATGGTAAAATTTTTGTCCCATTTGGGGCAGGTTTGGGTATATGCTTCTCACAAACCGGAGCTTCTCACAACAAGCATGATGGTTTTCGGTAGGGAACGTCCCACCTTTGGGGATGAAACGATATCCATTGCCTCTTATTACTTTCAAATTTTTTCTCGTGTCAACAAAGAACAACAGGAGTGTTGTGTGAATTTTTGTGATTTTTCGGGGTTCGTTTGGACATTTTTATGCATTAACTGAGTTTTCAATGCATTTATGTGCATAATTCAAATTTGAACTACATGCACATGCTCCAGTGCATATAAATTGGTCGAAAAATCAAATATGTGTCCTTGGGTGGATGCTTAGGTCCCATGCAAGAAATGGGAATGAATTTCAAACACCAGGGCACCGTTGATTGCCGGCAAAACATTGAGATGCCTGGTTTTTAAATTCTAGTCAATCAAAAACTCGTCTGAAATTCATGAAACTTGGCATGCTATCATGGAGCGACATCAACATGCCGCGGTACAATTTTTCCCATTTGGGGCAGGTTTAGGTATATGCTTCTCACAAACCGGAGCTTCTCACAACAAGCATGATGGTTTTTGGTAGGGAAGGTCTCACCTTTGGGGACAAAGTGATATCCATTGCCTCTTATTGCTTTCAAATTTTTCTCTCGTGTCAAGATAGAACAACATGAGTGTTGTGCGATTTTTTTTGATTTTTTGGGGTTCGTTTGGACATTTTTATGCATTAACTGAGTTTTCAATTCATTTATGTGCATAATTAAAATTTGAACTACATGCACATGCTCCAGTGCATATAAATTGGTCGAAAAATCAAATTTGTGTCCTTGGGTGCATGCTTAGATCCCATGCAAGAAATGGGAATGAATTTCAAACACCAGGGCACCGTTGATTGCCGGCAAAACATTGAGATGCCTGGTTTTTAGATTCTAGTAAATCAAAAACTCGTCTGAAATTCATGAAACTTGGCATGCTATCATGGAGCGGCATCAACATGCCATGGTACAAATTTTGTCCCATTTGGGGCAGGTTTGGGTATATGCTTCTCACAAACCGGAGCTTCTCACAACAAGCATGATGGTTTTCGGTAGGGAACGTCCCACCTTTGGGGACGAAATGATATCCATTGCCTCTTATTGCTTTCAAAATTTTCATTCGTGTCAACATAGAACAACAGGAGTGTTGTGCGAATTTTTGTGAGTTTTCGGGGTTCGTTTGGACATTTTTATGCATTAAGTGAGTTTTCAATGCATTTATGTGCATAATTCAAAATTGAACTACATGCACATGCTCCAGTGCATATAAATTGGTCGAAAAATCAAATCTGTGTCCTTGGGTGCATGCTTAGGTCCCATGCAAGAAATGGGAATGAATTTCAAACACCAGGGCACTGTTGATTGCCGGCAAAACACTGAGATGCCTGGTTTTTAAATTCTAGTAAATCAAAAACTTGTATGAAATTCATGAAACTTGGCATGCTATCATGGAGCGGCATCAACATGACGTGGTACAAATTTTGTCCCATTTGGGGCAGGTTTGGGTATATGCTTCTGACAAACCGGAGCTTCTCACAACAAGCATGATGGTTTTCGGTAGGGAACATCCCACCTTTGGGGACGAAACGATATCCATTGCCTCTTATTGCTTTCAAATTTTTTCTCTCGTGTCAACATAGAACAACAGGAGTGTTGTGTGATTTTTCGGGGTTCATTTGGATATTTTCATATATTAAGTGAGTTTTCAATGCATTTATGTGCATAATTCAAATTTGAACTACATGCACATGCTCCAGTGCATATAAATTGGTCGAAAAATCAAATCTGTGTCCTTGGGTGCATGCTTAGTTCCCATGCAAGTAATGGGAATGAATTTCAAACACCGGGGCACCGTTGATTGCCGACAAAACATTGAGATGCCTGGTTTTTAAATTCTAGAAAATCCCAAACTCATCTGAAATTCATCAAACTTGGCATGCTGTACATGTATGGGACGTTTTAATGAAAAAGGGTGCTTGCCGGGTTCTTTGTGCATGAGCGAGGCCCATGCCAAGGAGTGAATCCTCGTTATTTTTAAGATAAACATTGTCGCCCGGCAACAGGCCTTGCCGTCCCCCCACTTCAGTCGACCATTCTCACGCTCTTGGCGGAGGCAGGGGCGAAGTAGAGTTAGGCTCCTCATTCATTTTCTTGCCACCGCGACTACAACCAAGTTCCGACCCAGGAGATAGCTCTTGGGTACAGGAAAAGGGGAGCACGGTGGTTTAGGAATATAAACGAGGTTTCACATGTCCTAGTTCCATACGGAAATGCATAACAAGGGATGAAAGACTTATCTGAATCCGCAGCCCCCGGCAACCTTGGCTTGCCGTGGTTGGATCCTTGTGTCTTCAGCCCCCCGGTAGTCTTGGCTTGCCGGGGCCGGAGCGCCGGTTCGTTCTCTTTCTTCCAAGTGGCTCAGCAGAAGTGTCCACGTGCCCTGCGAACCAAAGAAGACAGAAAGACGCACACTCAACCTCTAGGCTAGGGGTTAGTCGCTGCTAAGCACTATCAACCCTAACCGAGGGAGAGACTTAACCTAGCATGCATGCTATAACTTAGGGCGCCAGCGCTTCATTTATTTATGCTCAGGGTCTGCGCCTGGCTTTGTACAGAGGGTTACATGCCTTGCCGGCAAAGCTTGTACAAAAGGTGGCTTTCCGGGAGGCCCGACAACCACGCCTTATGGGTAAAACTTGCGAAGATGTTCGATGTTCCAAGAGTTGCTCACTGGGACAGCATGTTTGGTCTCCAGGCGGATTGCACCGGGCCTGGTGACTCGTATTACCCGATAAGGGCCTTCCCACTTTGGCGTCAACTTGTTGGAATTCTTGGCCGATCGAATGCACTGAAGAACAAGGTCGCCTTCCTCAAAACTTCGGGCATGAACCTTGCGGCTATGGTAGTGGCGCAAGGCTTGCTGGTAGCGTGCTGCTCTCACAGCCGCCCGAAGACGATCTTCCTCATGGAGCGTTGCGTCATCTTGCCGCAATTGCTCTTGCTCAAGCTCATCGTAAGCGAGCACTCGAGGTGACCCATATATGAGTTCCATGAGGAGAACTGCTTCTGCCCCGTATACCAGGGCAAAGGGTGTCTGGCTGGTGGCTCGATTTGGCGTCGTCCTGATCGACCAAAGAACCGCCGGCAAATCATCAATCCAGCGCCTTCTGCTCTTGTGCAGCCTGTCAAAAGTCTTTGTCCTCAGGCCTCGCAACACTTCAGCATTTGCCCTCTCCGCCTGGCCGTTGCTCCGTGGGTGTGCCACGGAAGTGAAACAGACCTTCTGCCGAGGTCTTGGATGTATTGCATGAAGGTGTGGCTTGTGAACTGCGTGCCGTCGTCGGTGATGACTCTGTTTGGCACACCAAAACGGCACACTAGCCCCTTGAAGAACTTGACGGCTGACTGTGCTGTCACCTTCCTCACTGCTTCCACCTCCGGACACTTTGTGAACTTGTCGATCGCAACGTACAAGTACTCAAAGCCCTCGACAGCGCGGGGGAAAGGGCCCAGGATGTCGAGCCCCCAGACCGAGAATGTCCAGGAAAGAGGAATTGTTTGAAGGGCTTGAGCTGGTTGATGAAGCTTCTTCGAATGGAACTGACACGCTTCACACTTGGTTACTAGTGTCGTTGCATCCTGGAGGGCAGTGGGCCAGAAGAAACCCTGCCGGAACGCCTTGCCGGCAAGGGCCCTCGACCCTATGTGGGAGCCACATATGCCTCCGTGTATCTCCGCCAACAGCTCCAGTCCTTCCTCCGGGGGAATGCACTTCAATTTCACACCATTCGGTCTCTTCCTGTACAGGACGTCAACGACGAACTGATACATAGCAGACCGACGGGCTACTTTCTCCGCTTCTTCCTGCTCCTCAGGAAGCTCCCCTGTTTGGAGGAATCGGACGGTATGCTGTGCCCATGTCGGAGCCTGGGGCTCGACGGCAAGGACCAAAGGCATTTCTTCTGCCATGGGAGCGGCCGTCTCTACGGCCAGGGTTTGATGGCCTGCCGGAGTCAGTCGCTCCTCGGCAGGCTCAGAATCCACGGCAACACCCTTGCCGGCGGCCCCTGGGGGCTCAGCGGGAAAGTACTTGCCGGGGCCTAATTTCCTCCGTTTGTTCTGCTCCGTTGATGGTTCGACGGATGGTTGAGTTAACCGAAGCAAAAAAGTACCTGGTTGCACAGGTAGCTTGAATGCAGCGCGCTTTGACAGGTAATCGGCGATGTCGTTCTCCGCTCGGGGAACGTGCTCCACTTGTATACCGTCAAAGCGCTCCTCCAGCTTCCTCACCTCATCTACGTAGGCCTCCATCAATGGGCTCTGATAATCTTTGTTGACTTGTCTGACGACAAGCTGCAAATCACCCCTGACGATGAGCTTCTTAACCCCGAGGTCTGCCGCGATCCTGAGACCGGCAAGCAACCCCTAGTACTCAGCAGTGTTGTTGGTGGACATCTCCCTGGGAAAGTGCATCTGGATTACATACTTGAGGTGCTATCCGGTGGGTGCGACGAGCAGCACACCAGCACCGGCGCCTTGCAGCGAGAAAGCCCCGTCAAAGTACATGATCCAGTTGTGACTTGCTTCCTTGCCAGGGAGAGTGGTCTCCTGGATTTCCTCATCAGGCGTTGAGGTCCATTCTGCAATGAACTCCGCCAAGACTCTGCTCTAGATTGTTGAAGTAATTTCAAACTTCAAACCAAAGCTTGATAACTCCAAGGCCCACTCCACAATCCTTCCGGTTGCGTCTGGGTTGTGCAGTATCCGTTGCAACGGGAGGCGGGTGATGATGGTGATTTCGTGTGCTTGGAAGTAGTGACGCAGCTTCCTTGAGGCCATAAGGAGGCCGAAGAGCAATTTCTGCACACCAGAGTACCTTGACCTAGCCCCCTGCAGGAGGGAGCTGACAAAGTAAACCAGGTGCTGCATCATCATCTTCTTCTGCACCACTTCATTTGATTGCATGGGCCCTGTCCCGATGGCGTCAGACTTTGCTGGGGGCCTTGCCTTGCCGGCATCGGGCCCTGCCGGGGGAATCTCTGGCTTGCCATCCGCCAGTCCCACCGTCGCCACTGGATCTTCGTCGACCTCCCTCTGTGCCACTAGTGCGGCGCTGACCACTTGATTCATCGCCGCCAGATACAGTAGTAACGGCTCTTGTGGTTTAGGCGCCACCAGTATCGGTGTAGAAGAGAGGTATTTCTTCAGATCCTGCAGTGTTGCTTCGGCCTCCGGGGTCCACTCCATTGGGCCCGCCTTTTTCAAAATCTTGAAAAAGGGAAGGGCATGCTCGGCAGACTTGGAGGTGAATTGGCTCATGGCGGCAACGCAGCCAGTGAGCCAACGCACATCCTTGATCCGCTTGGGCGCCTCAATCTGCTCGATAGCCTTGATCTTGTCTGGGTTTGCCTCGATCCCACGCTGCGACACAAAGAACCCGAGTAGTTTGCCGGACGGAACGCCGAAGACACACTTCTCAGGGTTCAGCTTGAGGTTGATCTTGCACAGGTTGGCAAACGTCTCTTCTAAGTCTTGTACAAGAGTTGCCTTGTCCTTGGTTTTGACCACTATGTCATCCATGTAAGCTTCCATATTTCTATGTAGCTGGGGCTGAAAACCAATTTGGACCGCCCTTGCGAACGTCGAGCCAACACTCTTCAACCCAAAAGGCATCCGTAAAAAGCAATACGTACCACATGGGGTGATGAATGCTGTCTTCTCTTCGTCTTCTCTTGTCATGAAGATCTGGTGGTAGCCTGAGTAGGCGTCGAGGAATGATAACAGATCACACCCGGCCGTGGATTCAACAATCTGGTCGATGCGCGGCAACAGGAAGGGGTCCTTAGGACAAGCCTTACTGATATCTGTGTAGTCAATACGCAGCCTCCACTTCCCGTTTGCCTTGCGCACCACCACCGGATTGGCGAACAACGTCGGATGGAGCACTCCCCTCACCAAGCCAGCTGCTTCCAACTTCCTGATCTCCTCTGTGATGAACTCCTGCCGTTCCAAAGCTTGCTTCCTGACCTTCTGCTTGACGGGTCACGCATGGGGGCAGACAGCAAGATGGTGCTCAATCACTTCCCTGGGAACGCCGGGGATGTCAGATGCTTGCCATGCAAACACATCGACATTCGCCCGCAGGAAAGTGACGAGCGCACTTTCCTATTTGCTGTCGAGGGTGGAGCTTATGGTGAAAGCCCCTCCCGTGCCATCCTCCTTGACGGACACCTTCTTGGTCTCTGGTGGCGCAGCTCTGGATTTCTTGCTCTTGCCGGTGGAGCTCTCTGGCACGTCCTCGACGGTAGCACAACACTCCGAAGAGGTGCGTTTGCCGGAGTGGGTGCGAGAGGTCTTGCCGGTCTTCTTCTTCCCTCCCGGGGCTTCAGCGGCAGGAGCAAGTGCCTTGGCGGCAGCTGCTGCAACTGCTTCCCGGTAGAGTAGGTTGGCGCAGATCAACGCATCCTTCTTGTCGCAGGGAACGTTGAGGATGGTCATCGGGCCAGGCATCTTCAGCGTGTTGTAGGCGTAATGCGGCGCCGCCATAAACTTGGCTAGTGCCGGGCGGCCGAGGATCCCATTGTAGGGCAAAGGGATCTCGGCTACATCGAAGACAATCCTCTCCGTCTTGTAGTTCAACTCGCCTCCAAACGTCACAGGCAACGTGACTTTCCCCTTCGGCTGGCTCCTTCCCGGGTTGACCCCTTGAAACGTGCCCGTCTCCTCGAGGTCTCAGTCGGGAATTTGCAGCCTTTTGATCACAACGGGTGAGATTAAGTTTAGATTGGGCCCGCCGTCAACCAGCATCTTGTTCACCTTGAGGTTGCGTATTATAGGTGAAACCAACAACAACAAACACCCGACCGCAGTTGTGCGATTTGGGTGATCCTCGGCGTCAAAAATGATGGGCGTGCTGGACCACTTCAGCGGCTTCTGAGCGTCGAACGATGGCTCCGCTGCTGTGATCTCACGCGCCCAATACTTGAGCTGGCGGTGAGAAGTGTGCAGCGAGGCGCCACCATCGACGCACATGGCCTCCGTAGCCTTCTGAAAATCTTGCTCGCCAACTCGTCGTCGTCCTCATGATCGTCGTCTTCCTGCTTCTTGTCGCGGCCCCGAGCGGGCCTCTCTTGTTGGTTATCCTTGCCGCGGCGGCCTCCTTGGCCGCCACGCTTCTTGCCGGATCCTTCGGCACCATCCTGACCCTTCTCCTTGTCCCGCCTCTCATACTCGGCCTTTTTCTTCTTGTCGGTGTCAAAACCGGCGGATCTCGGGTAGGGGTTCCTGAACTATGCGTCTAGGATCGATGGCAACAGGAGACGGGGGACACGATGTTTACCCAGGTTCAGGCCCTCTCTATGGAGGTAATACCCTACTTCTTGCTTGATTGATCTTGATGAATATGAGTGTTACAAGACCACGAGATCGTAATGGCTAAACCCTAAAAGTCTAGCCTCTGTGAATATGGTAATGAATCCGTGCTATCCAGACTATGCTCTCCAGTTTATATAGACACCGGAGAGATCTAGGGTTACATGAGGTCGGTTACATAGGAGGAAATCTTCATAATAGGTCGCCTAGCTTGCCTTCCACGCCAAGTAGAGTCCAATCCGGACACGGACATAGTCTTCGGTTCATGTCTTCATGGCCCATTAGTCCAGCCCATGGATATCAGGCCGGACGCATGAGGACCCCTTAGTCCAGGACTCCCTCAGTAGCCCCTGAACCTGGCTTCAATGATGAGGAGTCCGGCGTGCAGATTGTCTTCGGAATTGCAAGGCGGGTTCCCCTTCTTCCGAACCCCAAGGTAGTCTTCGGATGTGACGATTGTATCCGGACCTGTGTATATATTTGCAGAAAATACAATACTCCACGAGTCCAATCTGCTGACAACTGTTTATGACATTGTATCACGCCCGCCCGGTTATTATTTCCAACCGTTGGCTAGCCCGTCGCCTGATGTCTAATACACAACCTTCTTCTTGTAGACGCTGTTGGGCCTCCAAGTGCAGAGGTTTGTAGGACAGTAGCAAATTTCCCTCAAGTGGATGACCTAAGGTTTATCAATCCGTGGGAGGCGTAGGTTGAAGATGGTCTCTCTCAAGCAACCCTGCAACCAAATAACAAAGAGTCTCTTGTGTCCCCAACACACCCAATACAATGGTAAATTGTATAGGTGCACTAGTTCGGCGAAGAGATGGTGATACAAGTGCAATATGGATAGTAGATAGAGGTTTTTGTAATCTGAAAATATAAAAACAGCAATGTAACTAATGATAAAAATGAGCGTAAACGGTATTGCAATGCTAGGAAAAGGCCTAGGGTTCATACTTTCACTACTGCAAGTTCTCTCAACAATAATAACATAATTGGATCATATAACTATCCCTCAACATGCAACAAAGAGTCACTCCAAAGACACTAATAGTGGAGAAAAAACGAAGAGATTATGGTAGGGTACGAAACCACCTCAAAGTTATCCTTTCTGATCGATCTATTCGAGAATCCGTAGTAAAATAACATGAAGCTATTCTTTCCGTTCGATCTATCATAGAGTTCGTACTAGAATAACTCCTTAAGACATAAATCAACCAAAACCCTAATGTCACCTAGATACTCCAATGCCACCTCAAGTATCCATGGGTATGATTATACGATATGCATCACACAATCTCATATTCATCTATTCAAACCAACACAAAGTACTTCAAAGAGTGCCCCAAAGTTTCTACCGGAGAGTCAAGACGAAAACGTGTGCCAACCCCTATGCATAGGTTCATGGGCGGAACCCGCAAGTTGATCACCAAAACATACATCAAGTGGATCACGTGATATCCCATTGTCACCACAGATAAGCACGGCAAGACATACATCAAGTGTTCTCAAATCCTTAAAGACTCAATCCGATAAGATAACTTCAAAGGGAAAACTCAATCCCTTACAAGAGAGTAGAGGGGGAGAAACATCATAAGATCCAACTATAATAGCAAAGCTCGCGATACATCAAGATCGTATCACCTCAAGAACACGAGAGAGAGAGAGATCAAACACATAGCTACTGGTACATACCCTCAGCCCCGAGGGTGAACTACTCCCTCCTCGTCATGGAGAGCGCCGGGATGATGAAGATGGCCACCGGTGAGGGTTCCCCCCTCCGGCAGGGTACCGGAACAGGGTCCCGGTTGGTTTTTGGTGGCTACAGAGGTTTGCGGCGGCGGAACTCCCGATCTATTCTGTTCCCCGATGGTTTTAGGGTATATGGAGATAAATAGGCGAAAGAAGTCGGTAAGGGGAGCCACGAGGGGCCCACGAGGATGGAGGGCGCGCCCAGGGGGGTGGGCGCGCCCCCTGCCTCGTGCCTTCCTCGTTGCTTCCCTAACGTATACTCCAAGTCTTTTGGATTGCTTCCATTCCAAAAATAACTCTCCCGAAGGTTTCATTCCGTTTGGACTCTGTTTGATATTCCTTTTCTGCGAAACACCGAAACAAGGGGAAAAAACAGGAACTGGCACTGGGCTCTGGGTTAATAGGTTAGTCCCAAAAATAATATAAAAGTGCATAGTAAAGCCCATTAAACATCCAAGAAGGATAATATAATAGCATGAATACTTCATAAATTATAGATACGTTGGAGACGTATCAGCATCCCCAAGCTTAATTCCTGCTCGTCCTCGAGTAGTTAAATGATAAAAGAGATAATTTATGAAGTGTGAATGCTAGCAGGTGCACAAGTTTGATCAATGATAATTTCAATCACCTTTTCTAGCATCATTATATGTCATAACAGTAGCTCAACTCATAAAACTTCTCATGATCAAGTAACAAACTATTCACATGTTAAAGTATAGATCATAAACTTTCTTGAAAACTAACAACCGTGTTATTAGTCATCAAACAATTACAATTCATCTTATTTTCAGGAAGAGTCTATGTGAGAGCTTTTTTCAGCAAACTTCACATACTCAACTATCATTTAGTCTTCCATGATTGCTACCACTCAAAGCATATTTTTAGAACAAATAGTATTCATCGAACACATAGAAAGATAGGGGCTTAATGTTTCGCCTCCCAACCGTTTACCTCAAGGGTAATGTCAACAATAATAATTCATGCTCAAATATATTTGAATGGCCATATATGCTTAGATCTTTCTCCACCACATGATGCTTGCCAACTAAAGAGTAGGTTGGAATGAGAAGGAATACTACTGACTCTTGCATAAAAGTAAAAGATAGACCCTTCGCAGAGGGAAGCGGGGATTTGCAGAGGTGCCAGAGCTCGAAGCAAAAACAAAGATGAAAATAATTTTGAGAGGTATGCTTTCATTGTCAACATAACGACCAAGAGTTCCCAATATCTTCCATACTAGACACATTATAGGCGGTTCCCACGCAGAAAGGTCAAATTTTTACTGCCCCTCCACCAACATTCACACTCCACAGCTTGTCCGAAACAACGGGTGCCGTCCAACTATCAACATTCCTGGGGGAGTTTGTTTAAATTATTTGCGAATTTGTTTTTGATCTTTCGATCATAGGACTGGGCATCCCAGTTACCAGCCATTTTCTCGTGAATGATGAGCGGAGTCCACTCATCGTGAGAATAACCCACCTAGCATGGAAGATACTGACAGCCGCTAGTCGCTACATGAGCAATTCGGGCATACAAAATAGATTATTATTTGAAGGTTTAGAGTTTGGCACATGCAAATTTACTTGGAACGGCAGGTAAATACCGCTTATAGGTAGATATGGTGGACACTCATGGAATAAACTTGGTTCAAGGAATTTGGATGCACAAGCAGTATTCCCGCTTAGTACTGATACTTTGGCTAGAAAAGGATTCTAAATAGCAAGCACCACATGTTAGAGGATCCATAACAATATAACTTCTATACAAATATACCCAAGCATAACTCATTATGTTGTCTTCCTTGTCCAACTTCAACTAATTTGCTCAGGTTTGAAAATAAGTAATGGGGCTCACAATCATAGAAGATGTCCAAGATAGTATATTTATATGTTAAATCTCTCTTCCTTCAATATTCTTTCATGAATTGTTCAAGTGACCAATACAATGTTTGCTAACCTTCAATAAATTTACCACCTCTACTTCTTATATGTGAAGGCATTACTCCCCATGGGAAAGGCATATGAAATATATAAAATTTCAGATTTATGACATTCAAATCATTCAACCATTTACTCATAGGGTATAAGTGAAGCACACGAGTAAATGACAAACTACTCCAAAAAGATATAAGTGAAGATCAATGAGTAGTTAAATAATTATGTAGCTATGTGAAGACTCTCTCTCATTTAAGAATTTCAGATCTTGGGATATTATTCAAACAGCGAGCAAAACAAAATAAAACGACATTTCAAGGATAGCACTCATCATGTGAAGAAGCAAAAACTTAGGCTCAACCGATACTAACAGATAATTGTTGAAGAAGAAAGGTGGGATGCCTACGGGGCATCCCCAAGCTTAGATGCTTGAGACTTCTTGAAATATTATCTTGGGGTGCCTTGGGCATCCCCAAGCTTGAACTTTTGCGTCTCCTTAATTCCTTTTATATCACGGTTTCCTAAATCTTGAAAGCTTCATCCACACCAAACTCAACAAGAACTCGTGAAATAAGTTAGTATAAACCAATGCAAAAACCTTATCATTCTCTACTGTAGAAAATCACAAAAATATTATTCAACATTGCATACTAAATGTCTCTGCATATTTAATACTCCTATCCTCAAATAGAATCATTAAACAAGCAAACATATGCAAACAATGCAAACATAACAACAATCTGCCAAAACAGTACAATCTGTAAAGAATGCAAGATTCATCATACTTCCCTAAATCCAAAAATTATGAAAGAAAATTCCCATTGTAATTTATCAGAGATTATTATGCAAAAGGTTTCAACATTTTATCACATTCTGGCTTTTCTAGGGAATTTTTGCAACAACGATAAAGTTTCTCTTTTGAAACAGCAACATGTATACTTGCAAAATAAGCATGGTAAAGGCTATCCTTGACATTTTTATTGAAAATAGAGATGCAAAACATTATTCTAAATAACATCAAGCAAATACTAACAAAATAAAATGACACTCCAAGCAAAACACATATCATGTGGTGAATAAAAATATAGCTCCAAGTAAAGTTACCGATGAACGAAGACGAAAGAGGGGATGCCATCCGGGGCATCCCCAAGCTTATGCTCTTAGTTGTCCTTGAATATTACCTTGGGGTGCCTTGGTAATCCCCAAGCTTAGGCTCTTGCCACTCCTTATTCCATAGTCCATCGAATCTTTACCCAAAACTTGAAAACTTCACAACACAAAACTTAACAGAAGATCTCATGAGCTCCGTTAGCGAAAGAAAACAAAACACCACTTCAAGGTACTGTAATTAACTCATTCTTTATTTGTATTGGTGTTAAATCTACTGTATTCCAACTTCTCTATGGTTTATAAACTATTTTACTAGCCATAGATTCATCAAAATAAGCAAACAACACACAAAAACAGAATCTGTCAAAAACAGAACAGTCTGTAGTAATATGTAACTAACGCAAAATTCTGGAACTCAAAAACTTCTACCAAAATAGGACGACCTAGATAATTTTATTATTGATCTTCTGCAATTGGAATCAGTATTTTATCACGTTTTGGTGATTTTAAACAATTGTTCTTGTGAACAGAAAGTTTCTGGAATTTTCAGCAAGATCAAATAATTATCATCCAAGAAGATCCTATAGGTCTTACTTGGCAAAAACACTAATTAAAACATAAAACCACATCTAACCAGAGTCTATATCAAATATTTATTACTAAAAAGAACCAAAAAGAAAGAACAAAAATAAAAATTGGGTCGCCTCCCAACAAGCGCTAACGTTTAACGCCTCTAGCTAGGCATGATGATTTCAATGATGCTCGCGTAAAAGATAAGAGTTGAAACATAAAGAGAGAATCATGAAGAATATGACTAGCACATTTAAGTCTAACCCACTTCCTATGAATAGGGATTTTGTGAGGAAACAACTTATGGGAACAATAATCAACTAGCATAAGAAGGCAAAACAAGCAAATCTTCAAGATTTTCAACACATAGAGAGGAAACTTGATATTATTGCAATATGTAGAAGCATATGATCCTCTCTCATAATAATTTTCAGTAGAAACATGAATGAATTCAACAATATAACCGGCACCTAAAGCATTCTTTTCATGATCTACTTGCATAGAAATTTTCCTACTCTCCACGTAAGCAAATTTATTCCCGTCAATAGTAGTGGGAGCAAACTCAACAAAATAACTATCATGTGATTGAAAATTAAGATCAAGATGACAAGTTTCATGGTTATCATTATTATTTATAGCATACGTGTCATCACAATAATCATCATAGATAGGAGGCATGCTTTCATCATAATAAATTTGCTCATCAAAACTTGGGGGACTAAACATATCATCTTCATCAAACATAGCATCCCAAGGTTGTGGCTTTGCATATCATTAGCATCATGGGTATTCAAGGAATTCATACTAACAACATTGCAATCATGCTCATCATTCACATATTTTATGCCAATCATTCTATGTAATTCTTCTTCTAGTACCTGAGCACAATTTTCCTTCCCATCATTTTCACGAAAGACACTAAAAAGATGAAGCGTATGAGACAAACTCAATTCCATTTTTTTATAGTTTTCTTTTATAAATTAAACTAGTGATAAAACAAGAAACAAAAAGATTTGATTGCAAGATCTAAAGATATACCTTCAAGCACTCACCTCCCCGGCAACGGCGCCAGAAAAGAGCTTAGTTGACGGGGTGTGAGTGCCGCTTACCTAGCCTCCCCGGCAACGGCGCCAGAAAAGAGCTTGATGTCTACTACACAACCTTCTTCTTGTCGACGTTGTTGGGCCTCCAAGTGCAGAGGTTTGTAGGACAGTAGCAAATTTCCCTCAAGTGGATGACCTAAGGTTTATCAATCCGTGGGAGGCGTAGGTTGAAGATGGTCTCTCTCAAGCAACCCTGCAACCAAATAACAAAGAGTCTCTTGTGTCCCCAACACACCCAATACAATGGTAAATTGTATAGGTGCACTAGTTCGGCGAAGAGATGGTGATACAAGTGCAATATGGATAGTAGATATAGGTTTTTGTAATCTGAAAATATAGAAACAGCAAGGTAACTAATGATAAAAATGAGCGTAAACGGTATTGCAATGCAAGGAAACAAGGCCTAGGGTTCATACTTTCACTAGTGCAAGTTTTCTCAACAATAATAACATAATTGGATCATATAACTATCCCTCAACATGCAACAAAGAGTCACTCCAAAGACACTAATAGCGGAGAACAAACGAAGAGATTATGGTAGGGTAGGAAACCACCTCAAAGTTATCCTTTCCGATTGATCTATTGAAGAGTCCGTAGTAAAATAACATGAAGCTATTCTTTCCGTTCGATCTATCATAGAGTTCGTACTAGAATAACACCTTAAGACACAAATCAACCAAAACCCTAATGTCACCTAGATACTCCAATGTCACCTCAAGTATCCGTGGGTATGATTATACGATATGCATCACACAATCTCAGATTCATCTATTCAAACCAACACAAAGTACTTCAAAGAGTGCCCCAAAGTTTCTACCGGAGAGTCAAGACGAAAACATGTGCCAACCCTATGCATAGGTTCATGGGCGGAACCCGCAAGTTGATCACCAAAACATACATCAAGTGGATCACGTGATATCCCATTGTCACCACAGATAAGCACAGCAAGACATACATCAAGTGTTCTCAAATCCTTAAAGACTCAATCCGATAAGATAACTTCAAAGGGAAAACTCAATCCCTTACAAGAGAGTAGAGGGGGAGAAACATCATAAGATCCAACTATAATAGCAAAGCTCGCGATACATCAAGATCGTATCACCTCAAGAACACGAGAGAGAGAGAGAGATCAAACACATAGCTACGGGTACATACCCTCAGCCCCGAGGGTGAACTACTCCCTCCTCGTCATGGAGAGCGCCGGGATGATGAAGATGGCCACCGGTGAGGGTTCCCCCCTCCGGCAGGGTGCCGGAACAGGGTCCCAATTGGTTTTTGGTGGCTACGGAGGCTTGCGGTGACGGAACTCCCGATCTATTCTGTTCCCCGATGGTTTTAGGGTATATGGAGATATATAGGCGAAAGAAGTCGGTAAGGGGAGCCACGAGGGGCCCACGAGGGTGGAGGGCGCGCCCGGGGGTGGGCGCGCCCCCCTGCCTCGTGCCTTCCTCGTTGCTTCCCTTACGTATACTCCAAGTCTTCTGGATTGCTTCCGTTCCAAAAATAACTCTCCCGAAGGTTTCATTCCGTTTGGACTCCGTTTGATATTCCTTTTCTGCGAAACACTGAAACAAGGGAAAAACAGGAACTGGCACTGGGCTATGGGTTAATAGGTTAGTCCCAAAAATAATATAGAAGTGCATAGTAAAGCCCATTAAACATCCAAGATGGATAATATAATAGCATGAATACTTCATAAATTATAGATACGTTGGAGACGTATCATCGCCCCACGTCTCGGGAAGCGGTTTTCTTGGCACGTCTTGTCAAAGCAGAGATCGTGTCCCCTTATTCACGGGATTTTCAATAATGTAGGTATGGGTAACCCAACCGTCCCCTGGGTACAACTCTTTGGGGATAGGTAAGTTTCAAGACCCAGGAGGGGATGCTCGATATTCTGGGCCTTCATATAGGGACCCAGACTTGTCTTTTTCTTCCGCGCTTGCTTCTTCCTCAACCCCAGCCACCTCGAGTTCTAGCCCTCAAGTTCCAATCACCACCATCCCCAATCATGTCCGGGTCTAGCCGTTCAGGCCGGTGGGTGGCCTCTTCCGTCACGGAGGAGGATATTGCGAAGCTCCGCGCAGCGAGGTACCTGACCCCAGAAATCCTTCATCGGCTTTGTGCCGAGGGGCAGATCATTCCCACCCCCAAATCTGGCGAGAGGGTAGTATTTGTGTCCCACTTCCTCCATGGGTTAGGGTTCGCGCTTAACCCCTTCGTCCAGGGGCTCATGTTCTACTATGGGCTAGATTTTCACGATCTGGCCCCGGACTCTGTTCTTCTCATCTCAGCATTCATCGTCACGTGTGAGGCCTTCCTCCGCACTCCTCCGCACTTTGGTTTGTGGCTCAATACTTTTGATGTGAGGCCGCGGGTGATAGAGGGGGAGCAGGCGGAGTGCAACAGCATTGTAATAAACAAGCTTGCCAGCGCGGTTTGGTTTGAAGGATCCTTCGCCGAGTCTTCCGAACTATGGCAGCAGGGGTGGTTTTATGTCAACGAGCCGGGGGGCTCCAAGTGGGTGGCTACGCCTGCTTCCGACCCGGCCCTCCGACTCAGCTTGCTTCATGGATCAACAAGGGGTTGGACTGGGGATCCGCTAATGAGGTGCAGACTCTGCAAGGTCGCATCCGAAGCCTTATCGAGAAGGGCATCGATCTTGTGAACGTCGTTCAGGTAATGCTGGTCCGCCGGATCCTGCCGTGTCAACGGCGACCTCTCCGTATGTGGGAGTTCAATCCAGAAGGGCAGCGGGCTCTTCAGCACTTCTTCGGTACTACACACGAAGGAATGTGGAAGTTATATTTCGGGGAGCGAGAGCAATGGCCGGACACCACCGAAGACGTCGGCCTCGACTGCAATCATCTGGACACTCCGGTAAATATTCAATCCCCGCACACCTTTCATTCAAGCATCTCTTGACAAGACACTAAACTACCTGCCCTTATACAGGACTGGATAAAGAAAGCGGTGTTAATCTGGTGTCCGGCACCCCTTCCCGAAGACCCTGTGTCCGCCCTACTGACGCGGATGTTGATCCCGACACCGTACCTGGTGTCTATAGAGGGGGGCGAGAGCGGGGACCCCAGAGGAGATGCGCATCCTAAGGGCGATTTAGGCGTTGTGTTCGGGGAAACCGAAACCCTTTTGCCCAGGGGCAAAGGTGTGGAGGGGGCACTTCATGGCAACAAGAGGGCCGCTTCTGGAGGTCAGGAGGGGAAGCCTTCCAAGAAAGGGAAAATGCAATCGTCGGGCGGCTTGAGCCGGGCAAGCGATGTCGTCGTTGAGCTTGATGATGAGGACGAACCTCCGGCCAGACCGTAAGTGGAGCAGGGCACTTTAACCATACCTCATTCCTTTCTTATTACTGAAATAACCCTCCGACATATGTGCATCCTCGTAGGTTAACGCCTGGTGTTTCTCAATCGTCCTCCTCCTCGAGGGACCTTCTTCCAGAGATGATGGAGAGTGACACACCTTCTCCGGCCTCCTCGCCTAACAGGGCGGATGATCTCGAGGTGTCGTCCCGGAGGGCTCCTCCCAACCGGCAAGTAGCGCAGGAAACGAGGAAGGAGCTACCCAAAGGTGGTGCCTCTGTCACTCAGGGTTCGGAGATCAAGAATGACGGCCCCGAACTATCCGGTTTACAGCCAGAGACAATGCTGGAGGCGAGTAAGCGGATTCCTTCAAAGTAACATCGAGCTTCGGCAGCGGTGTCCGAAGACCGAGGAGTGCCGGAGACGCTGACAGACATGCTGCGACGAGCGTCCGTTTCAGAGGAGCACCGTGCCTTAATGGTTACGGTGGTCGAAAAAGTTGTATCCGCAAAGAGCGGGTTGAATGAGGTCTTTACGAGCATTCTGAGAGGTTTTGAGGTTTGTGATGTAATGTTGCCAATTGAATAATATTGACAGAATGCACCTATTGTGTATGCAGTAGCCCCTGAGACTCGGATCTCCTTCCAAAGGAAGTGATCGGAGGATCGAAAAGATATTTTTCAGGTACTAACCTTAGTTTAATTTGGAATGCAGGCTGTCTCCCCGCCTGCCACTGCCCGAAATTCGGAGGTAACCGAACTGCGGCGAAAGCTGGATATTGCGGAGGATGACATTGCTTTGATCAACAGGCGTCTTGACGACTCGCAAGGTATATATTTCGAGCATTCCTTATGCCAATATGCTTGTAATGTAAGCCTGACTCTGAAGAGAGGTTGATATGAAATGTGCATCAATGCAGATGGTGCTGCCGCCGTGGAAGCCCTTCGGGCGGAGCTAGCCCGGGCCAAGGAGCAGGCCGTGTTAGTAATGCGGCTGCCGAAAAGGCATCGGCTGAATTGAAGGCCGAACAAGTTGCGCGGCGCTAGGACAAGGAGGCAATGTCCACCATGGCGTGCGAGTTAGAGAATGCGGCTGGCCGCTGTAAACTTCTTGAGAAGGAAAATGAGGCCAAAACGGCTGAACTTGACAAGGCCTTACGAGAGGCGAGAGAAGGGTGGTCTGAATCCAGAGCAGCCCATGAGGAGATCCGGCAAGCTAGGGAGATTGTGGCTGGCAAGCCCTTTTTGCTACAGGCTAAGTTCGGCGATCCGAACTATGCTCAGCTTAACCAAGTATGGAGTTCTCTGGAAAAAAATTTAGACTTGCCGAAGAGTTCTTCCGATGCGGCGCCGTTTTATCAGGCGTAAGAGGGGTATGCAACGGAGAAGCTTTTCTGGTCGCAATTTGGTGCGTCGAAGCGCCCTCTGTTGCTGAATGAAAAGATGTCCCAGTGGGCCGAGCTGCATAGGATATCCGGCGCTGCCATGAAGAACGTCGTGGTCCGTTTGTGGCAGACTGAACCTGTTTCGAGTAGTTACTTCGGCCTGGTGCAATGGCTTGCTGACGTGGTGCCGCGTATCGACGATGTGAAGCGGTCGGCGTGCATTGAAGGTGCACGGATGGCCTTCGCCCGAGTCAAGACATTCTGGGGGAAGATGAAAGCCATCGATGTTGCGACGAAGAGTCCACCCAAAGGCAAGGACCTTCCGGAACTGGAGTATTATTTTGGAGACGTTCTAGAGGCCGCCCGCTTGATAGAGGGTCAATGCTCGAAAGACATAATATTCGAGTGATGTGTACAAGGGTTGTAACAGACAACTTTATAGTTAATCTATTTTTTGCTCGAAGGCTTGTATTCTTCCTGTGCGGCCGTTTTAATGTAATTTGAAAGTTTTCCAGTCGTCGGCTTCAGCCCTCTCGTAGGAAATACGGGGGTGTTCGGAAAAGCATTGAATCACTCTTTATCCAACGTCTTGATCCATAAAGGAGGTGATAATGCGGTGAACCAAGAAATCAGACTATAGGGCATTAACACTTTCACTTAGCCATAGGAGTTTTATGGTGGGGCTACGACATAGCCCCTGGTATGTATGCGGCGTATCGTAATATTGTGCCTTACATGTTTTGATCTGAAAAAGATCCTTCGTGTAACACGGAGAATCGCTAAAGATTCGAATAAGTCGTCAAGTGGTTGACCAGCTCTCGCCGCATCATGACAGTCAGTTTTCGGCTTTCTCTATTGAGGTGCTCATCCGGTCAAAGCCAGGGCACAATCGTAGTAGTTCTCCCTTTACTACCCTAGGCGATAGAGTGGAACATAGGGTAGCAAGCACAGGAGCCGGGCAACCCAACTATTGACCAAAGACAATGATTCGGAGCTGATGCATATAAGGCCAAACTTGCGAGGCCGAAGTACGCTATAGAGTTGTTCGGACTTTTATTGGCGACTCATTTGTTCCCATACCGGGCTTCTGGCATGTTATGCCGAGACACTTCTTGTGACACCGCCGTTGCGGCCGTACTCATTGTAGCAAGAGTATTTTAAGATTAGCTCGGATAAAGTTTACTGGGAGTGGAGCAATATGCCAATGATAAATTCATATATAAAAAAGAAAAACCACAACCTGACTATTTGACATGCTTGGGGTCGGGAACGGAGGAAAAAGGGCATAGTACAGGCTCAAAATAAAGAGTGCGGTCTACAAAAAGCTATTTTGGACCTCCTATCGCACGTCTGCACCGCCCGTCCTCTCGGAGGGGTATCCTTAACGGAAGTAGCCCCTTAGGTGAGTGTACGGATCCGAACTTCGATAGAGTCCGTTGTAGGTGCTGTCATGTTGGTCACCTGTTTATAATAAAGAAAAGTGAAGAAAACGGATAAAAAACGTTATGGGAATTCTTGCAGGGGTGCGCGTATTGTGCCGCCATCGATGCCCATGGTATCTTGAACGCGTAGTGATGTACGCGTGGTGTAAATCTTGCCAGCATAGTGGGTGGGTGGCGGAAGCCGAACTACTATTTCCGCTCCGGTAGTGGCCGAACGTTGGAGGGAAACTGTTTCTGGCCCCTGGTGTTCGGCTGGCGAGCCGCTCCGTCGTCTTTATCGCTTGGTGGCCTCCTCCCCTTGTATTCGGCGTTAAGTTTGCCTGCCTACTTAAAGACCCAACAGTTTCTATTGGTGTGATTGGCTGGCTTATCAGGGTGACCATGAATCTGACAAGGTCGGTCCAGTATCCTGTCGAGGGCGGATGGTCCATCCTGGCTGGCCTTAAATGGCTTCTTCCGTTGACCGGGCTTCGGATTGTGAAATCCGGCATTGTCCGCTGTGTCGCGAAATCCTTCGTTATTGTTGAGACTGTTGTGTTTGGTTAGTCGTGGCTTGCCGTTGCTGTCTCGGATTTCGGAAGTGCCCGGGTCACTGGCGTTGTTGCTTTTACGAGCGAGCCAGTTGTCTTCTCCCGCACAAAAGCGAGTCATTAGAGCGGTAAGGGCGGTCAGGTCCTTCCTGGTCGAGGTGGCGTGCTAGCCATTCATCCCGGACGCTATGTTTGAAGGCCGCAAGGGCTTCCGCGTCCGGACAGTCGACAATTTGGTTCTTGTTGACTAAGAACCTGGTCAAGAGCTCCCTGGTTGACTCGCCGGGATATTGGACAATATGACTTAAGTCGTCGGCATCTGGCGGCCGGACATATATTCCTTGGAAGTTGTCACGAAAGGTGTTCTCCAAATCTTCCCAGCTGCCAATAGAATTTTCTGACAAACTGTTTAGCCAGTACCGTGCGGGCCCCTTAAGCTTGAGAGGCAGGTATTTAATGGCATGAAGGTCGTCTCCGCGAGCTAGGTGGATATGGAGGAGATAGTTGATACGTCTCCAACGTATCTACAATTTTTGATTGTTCCATGCTATTATATTATCTGTTTTGGATGTTTATGGGCTTTATTAAACACTTTTATATTATTTTTGGGACTAACCTATTGACCCAGAGCCCAGTGCCAGTTCCTATTTTTTCCCTTGTTTCAGTGTTTCGAAGAAAAAGAATATCAAACGGAGTCCAAACGGAATGAAACCTTTGGGAGAGTTATTTTTGGAACAGAAGCAATCCAGAAGACTTGGAGTGTACATAAGGGAAGCAACGAGGAAGGCACAAGGCAGGGGGCGCGCCCACCCCCTGGGCTCGCCCTCCACCCTCGTGGGGCCCTCGTGGCTCCCCTGACGTATTTCTTCCTCCTATATATACCAATATACCCTAAAACCATCGGGGAACAAAATAGATCAGGAGTTCCGCCGCCGCAAGCCTCTGTAGCCACCAAAAACCAATCAGGACCCTGTTCCGGCACCCTGCCGGAGGGGGGATCCCTCACCGGTGGCCATCTTCATCATCCCGGCGCTCTCCATGACGAGGAGGGAGTAGTTCACCCTCGGGGCTGAGGGTATGTACCAGTAGCTATGTGTTTGATCTCTCTCTCGTGTTCTTGATTTGGCATGATCTTGATGTATCGCGAGCTTTGCTATTATAGTTGGATCTTATGATGTTTCTCCCCCTCTACTCTCTTGTAATGGATTGAGTTTTCCCTTTGAAGTTATCTTATCGGATTGAGTCTTTAATGATTTGAGAACACTTGATGTATGTCTTGCGTGGGATAACCGTGGTGACAATGGGTTATTCTATTGATTCACTTGATGTATGTTTTGGTGATCAACTTGCGGGTTCCTCCCATGAACCTACGCATAGGGGTTGGCACACGTTTTCATCTTGACTCTCTGGTAGAAACTTTGGGGCACTCTTTGAGGTTCTATGTGTTGGTTGAATAGATGAATCTGAGATTGTGTGATGCACATCGTATAATCATACCCATGGATACTTGAGGTGATATTGGAGTATCTAGGTGACATTAGGGTTTTGGTTGATGTGTGTCTTAAGGTGTTATTTTACTATGAACTCTAGGGCTGTTTGTGACACTTATAGGAATAGCCCAATGAATTGATTGGAAAGAATAACTTTGAGGTGGTTTCGTACCCTACCATAATATCTTCGTTTGTTCTCCGCTATTAGTGACTTTGGAGTGACTCTTGTTGCATGTTGAGGGATAGTTATATGATCCAATTATGTTATTATTGGTTAGAGAACTTGCACTAGTGAAAGTATGAACCCTAGGCCTTGTTTCCTAGCATTGCAATACCGTTTGTGCTCACTTTTATGATTAGTTACCTTGCTGTTTTTATATTTTCAGATTACAAAAACCTATATCTATCATCCATATTGCACGTGTATCACCATCTCTTCGCCGAACTAGTGCACCTATACAATTTACCATTGTAATGGGTGTGTTGGGGACACAAGAGACTCTTTGTTATTTGGTTGCAGGGTTGCTTGAGAGAGACCATCTTCATCCTACGCCTCCCACGGATTGATAAACCTTAGGTCATCCACTTGAGGGTAATTTGCTACTTGTAAGTGCATCTAGTGCCCCTTAGTGATTTTGGTGTATTGAAGACTTATAGGTTAAGGGACTAATGCGTTTATGAGTGTACACATGTCTATAAGTCTATGAGGAGTTTGATATTTACAGAGAAAGTCGACCCCTAAAAATGAAGTTCTTCGACTGAAGACTTTGGATTTCTGAAGACTTTGAAAGTGAAGAAATTGGTGTGACCTTGAAGACTTAGTATTCATTTGAGGAATATGAAGCGTGAAGACTTTTGTTTTCGTAGTTTTCATTTTCTCTTTTTGAGTCCTAGGAAACACCCTACTGTTAAAGGGGGTCGAGGAAATACTAAGGAAAAATTTCCATGTGATGCTCAACTCAAAATCCTACACCTACCAGTCCCTTCGAGTTAAGCCATTGGAAATCTCATACAGTTCAGTCATATTCTTCAGTGACAGAGATGAAGTTCTTCTGGTCTCTGAGGAATTTGTTCTGACTGAGGAATTAGGAATTCGCCAGTGCAGATTGCCTACACAGTGAGGAACATGATAGCCCTGAGGAATTTGATACTCAAATTTCCGACCGTTGCTGTGCTATGCGCCAGCTGTCCCAAAATATCTACCAACCCAACGGTCATATCATTGAAGGGCATTTATGTCTTATCATGTCGGGCTGCTCCCTAGGCTATAAATAGCCGCCC
The DNA here is from genome assembly GCF_002575655.3 of Aegilops tauschii subsp. strangulata. Classification (NCBI taxonomy): domain Eukaryota; kingdom Viridiplantae; phylum Streptophyta; class Magnoliopsida; order Poales; family Poaceae; genus Aegilops; species Aegilops tauschii. The sequence goes on from NC_053036.3 coordinate 155,391,758, forward strand.
CCTACAACCACTAGCTGGTTGGCTGCTCTGAGAGAAACTGACACTTGTCATTTGAGAGCATCCCGTCCTCCGAGGAATTTGAGTGAAAATCATCAAGTGAGGAAAACCCCAAACCCAAACACCTACAAACCCAAAGTGATTGAGCATCACTGAAGAGATTGATCCTGCGTGGATCCGACACTTGTTACGTTTGAAGACTGTGCTTCTTCCAGACGGTTAGGCGTCATGGTCTAGAGCATCCAAGAGGAAATTGTGGATCGCCGAGTGACCGAGTTTGTGAAGGTTTGGAAGTCACCTGAAGACTTACCACGAGTGATTGGACGAGGTCTGTGTGACCTTAGTTCAAGGAGAATACGGTGAGGACTGTGTGTTCGGGACTGGGTGTCCTAAGGTTTAAATACCTAGCCACTCCAACCAGACGTACAACTGAGACAGCGGTTGGAACTGGTCTACCAAATCATTGTCTTCACCAAGCTTACTGGTTCTATTTCCTCAACTCTTTCATTTCCTCATTACTATGTTGTATGCTTGTTCATATCTGTGTTTGAAGACTTTGACTGAAGACTTTCTCAATTTCCTCAGTTCAATTTCTTCAGTCTGTTTGTCTTCATCCTGTGTTATCCTGAGTTTACGCTTTCTGTACTCTGTGCTAGTTTTCATTTCATCATGATGACTATGCTTGTGTTCTGCTATGCATACTTTTGAGTACTTATTCCGCTGCAAGTAGTTCTTCGCTAAGGAATTTCCTCACCCACAAATTCCTCAGTGAAGAATTTCTAAAACTCGCCTATTCACCCCCCCTCTAGTCGATATAATGCACTTTCAATTGGTATCAGAGCAAGGTACTCCCTTGTTCTGTGTGATTTTGGTTTAACCGCCTGGAGTTTTAGTTATGTCGACCGCAGGTATGATCAAGGTCTCTGCTGGGTGTCCTACCTTCGATGGGACGGACTACCCCTACTGGTAGAATAAGATGCGAATGCATCTTGAGGCAATTGATAACGATCTCTGGTATGTTGTGGAAAAAGGTGTTCCCTCTGTCTCACCCTCACTGAACGCTGCCGATGTGAAGAAATTCAAGCAACTCAATTCTCAAGCGAAGAATATCATATGTGGCCATCTGAGCAAAGGACAGTATGGAAGAGTGAGTGCTTTGGAAACTGCTAAGCTTATCTGGGATAGGTTGTCCAAAGTAAATGAAGGAGTCTCAACACAACGTGACTCTCGAGTTGATGTTCTTCGCAATCTCTTCAACCGCTTCAAAAGACTCGACAATGAAAATGTTCAACAAACCTTTGATCGCCACACTGACATCTCAAATGAGCTTCAAGCACTTGGTGCCAATGACATCACCGACCACGAGGTGGTGAAGAAACTGCTGAGATCGCTTGACTCTTCATTTGATACTCTGGCATTGATGATACAAGAGCGTGCTGATTAGAAGTCACTTGACCCCGCTGATATCCTCGAAAGGCTAAACACTCATGAGTTCCAGCTTGCTGAAAAGAGAGATCTCTATGGTTCGAGCTATGGCAGATTACGTGCACTGAAGGCCAAGGCAGTTTCTGAGTCTGAAGATGAAGACTCTGACGGCAGCCTTGGTGATCCTGAAGAACTAAGCAATGATCTAGCACTGCTCATGAAGAAATTCCAGAAGTTCTCAATACGTGGTCGCTTCGGAAGACCCTCAAGGAGCAATGATTCCTCATCTAGTGACTACAAGAAGAGGCTTTGTCACAAATGCAAGAAACCAGGACACTACATTCAAGATTGTCCTCAGTGGGAAAAGGAATCAAAGAAGAAGAAATACAAGGATTACAGTTCTGATGATGCTAAGAAAAAGAAGAAATCCTCAAAATCTTCATCATCAAAATCCTCAAAGTCTTCATCTCACAAGAAGAGCAGCTCCAAGAAGGCTCGGGCATTCATTGGCAAGGAAATGGACTCTGAAGCTGAATCGGAAGAAAATGAGGAAGAGGAGGCATCTGAGGATTCTGAATCCGGTGTGGCAAGCCTAGCCCTCGCTACTGCATTCGTCAGCAAGTCTATCTTCAACCTTGAAGAAAATGATCTCACCAACAAGGCTGATGAAGGCAATGATGACTATGCTCCCACCTATTGCTTCATGGCAAAGGGTGCCAAGGTACTCAAATATTCCTCATCTGAATCAAGTGAAAATGAATCTGATGAAAACCTTAAACCCAGCTATTCTAAACTTGCTAAGATTGCTGTGAAACAACAAAAGGCTCTTGAAAAGGTTCAAAACATGCTAGACAAAAGTGATGATATGTTGGGTGAAGAAATGGATCGCACTAAAACCTTGACTGAAAATCTTCAGAGAATTCGGACTAGGTTTGACAACCTTCAAGGTCATCATAACACTCTCTTGTCTGATCATGAGGAGCTTTCTTATGAATTTCTTCAAAGAAAGCAAGATCTTGAAAAGCTAAGAGTGAGTTATGAAGATCTTCAGAAGGAGTGCGATTCATTACTTGCTCAACAAATCAGCGCTGCTCAGGAAGAATTTGTTCCTCCATGTTTGAAATGCATTGAACGTGAATCTGCTAATTCTTCACCTGAATGTTCAAATGCTTCTAATGCTACAAATTGCTCAACTGTCTCTGCTATCATTGATTCCTCATCTGAGGACATTGCTAGTATCACTGACGATGCAGGGCTGAAGGAATTGTACATGACAGGCATGTACAAAAGCCTCAAAGGGCATCAGACTCTTTGTGATGTGCTTAAAAAGCAGATCCTCAACAGGAACCCTAGGAAAGAGGGTATTGCCTTTGAGAGGAAACTCAATGCTGATGGTACATATTGGAAGCCTGAGCAGTACCCCAAAACCTCGTGGGTTGCTGCAAAGGGACCTCCAGTTGATCCATCTAATTTATCTGGCTTTACATGTGAATCTCCTCATTCTTCTGATGACTCATTTGATTCCAACTATAAACTGTTCAAAAATCAGAATGGTGAAGTATTTGCTAGATATGTTGGCACTAACTGCAGGAACGGTTCCCCTATGAAGAAAATCTGGGTTCCCAAAAGGTGCCTTGAAAGTCTTCAGGTGAATGTCCTCATGACACCACCTGTGAAGAATATGAACCCCAGATCAAATTCTTCATATGGACCAAATTCTTCATATGGATCCAAGTCCTCATACGGACCAAATTCCTCACATGGATCAAATTCCTCAAGAGGATCAAAGTCCTCATATGAACATCATCGTGCTAACAACTCTGTTTCGTAGGGAAGAGCCAAGGGCTATGAATATGAGCATTATTCTTCTAATCATTATGTTCATAAGTCCTCGAAGAATTTCTCTGCTTATTCATATGCTTACCCTAACTTCTCTTATGTGAAACAAAATGGAATGGCTTCTATGCCACCTTTCTCATATGGAGCTCGCAGAGTGATGAACTCTTTGCCACCCCTTCAGATGTGGGTGGTGAAGAAAAAGAACTAATCTCTTCTGCAGGGTCAGGTCTCCAGACGTACTTAAATGTCTGAAGAATTTGCTAGAGACCTGAAGTGTGCCTGAAAGGACGCAGGCTAATCATGAAGAAATGAACTTTCATTTCTCACGTCCGCATACTGCTTTATCTATTCTATTGCTTGATGAAATTGATCTGATGAATTGATGTCATATTCTTCACTGATGAAGTATATGAAGTTCGTAAGCTGCACTAATTCATCTGCAGGATGATCAACCCAAAGCCACTGAGTGGGTCCTCGATAGTGGATGTACAAATCACATGACTGGTGACAAGAATCTATTGATTGATGCTCCATTATGACCATCGCATCTGAAGCATATCATCTTTGCTGACAAAGGCAAAAGTCAGGTATTGGGTCTAGGTAAGGTTGCGATCACAAAGGATCGACACATGGAGAAAGTCATGCTTGTCGAGTCCTTAGGATACAATCTTATGTCTGTCTCAATGATTTGTGTTCTTGATATGGTAGTTGTCTTTGGAAAGTATCATTGTGTTGTGGTTTTGGAAGCTGACAATTCCAAAGTCTTCGAAGGCTTTAGGAGAGGAGACTTGTATATTGTTGATTTCTCTACAGGACCGCAACCAGCCGTGTGCCTACTTGCAAAAGCTTCAGAAGGATGGCTATGGCATCGACGACTTGGTCATGCAGGCATGAGGAATTTGCACGCGCTTGCGAAGAAGAAGCATGTCATTGGCATTGAGAATGTCAAATTCCTCAAGGATCACTTGTGTGGAGCTTGTGAAGCTGGAAAAATGACCAAGGCTAAGCATCCAGCGAAGACTATCATGACCACTACTCGACCATTCGAATTGCTTCACATGGACCTCCTTGGTCCTAACCATTAATCAGCTTTCACAAATGACGCATCTCTCTATGGGCTTGTTATTGTTGATGATTACTCTCGCTACACATGGGTACACATTGTTACTTACAAACATGAAGTGCAGGAAGTCTTCAAACGATTTTCCTCGAGGGCTTCAACCTACTTTGGTGTGAAGATCAAGCACATCAGAAGTGACAATGGAACTGAGTTCAAGAATTCTGGTCTTGATGACTATCTTGATGAACTTGGTATTACTCATGAGTTATCTGCTCCTTACACTCCTCAGCAAAATGGCGTCGTGGAGCGCAAGAACAGAACTCTTGTTGAGATGGCTCGCACTATGCTTGATGAGTACAAGACGCCTCATCACTTCTGGATTGAGGCAATTTATACTGCGTGCCACATCATCAACAGGGTATATCTTCACAAATTCTTCAAGAAGACTGCCTATGAACTCCTCACTGACAAGAAACCCAATGTGAGTTATTTTAAAGTCCTCAGTGCTAAATGTTGGATTAGAGATCCTCATCACAATGCTAAATTTGCACCGAAAGAACACGAATGTTTTATGCTTGGTTACGGAAAGGACTCGCACACCTACAGAGTCTTCAACACTGTTCTTCACAAGGTTGTTGAAACTGTAGATGTGCGGTTCGATGAAACTAATGGCTTGCAAAGAGAACACCTACCCTCTGTGATAGATGAACCAACACCTAAGGAAACTATCAAGTTCAAGGCAACTGAGGATGTCATTCCTACTGAAGAATCTGTTGAAGAATTCATTCCAGAACGTGAAGAACGTCGAGCTAATGCACCTGAAGAAATTGCTGAAGAAAATGGTGCTGAAGAAAATGCTGATCAAATTCCTCAACGACAACCAACTCATCCTCGCGTTGCGAAAGAAGTGCAAGTTGAGAAGATCATCGATGACATTGAAGCACCAGGTCCTCTCACACGCTCAAAAGCTTCACATTTGTCTAACTTTTGTGGGCACTATGCTTTTGTCTCTATCTCAGAGCCCACTAAGGTAGATGAAGCATTTCTGGAGCCTGAGTGGATTCAAGCCATGCAAGAAGAATTACATCAGTTCAAGCTCAACAACGTTTGGGAACTGGTCAATCGTCCAGATCCTCGCAAACACAATATCATTGGCACAAAGTGGATCTACCGCAACAAGCAAGATGAAAATGGCCTTGTGGTGAGGAGTAAGGCACGGCTAGTAGCTCAAGGCTACACACAGGATGAAGGAATTGATTTCGATGAAACTTTTGCACCTGTTGCTAGACTTGAAGCTATTCGCATATTACTTGCTTATGCTTGAAGGAAATATGCCCTAGAGGCAATAATAAAGTTATTATTTATTTCCTTATATCATGATAAATGTTTATTATTCATGCTACAATTGTATTAACCGGAAACTTGATACATGTGTGAATACATAGACAAACAGAGTGTCACTAGTATGCCTCTACTTGACTAGCTCGTTGATCAAAGATGGTTATGTTTCCTAGCCATAGACATGAGTTGTCATTTGATTAACGGGATCACATCATTAGGAGAATGATGTGATTGACTTGACCCATTCCGTTAGCTTAGCACTCGATCGTTTAGTATGTTGCTATTGCTTTCTTCATGACTTATACATGTTCCTATGACTATGAGATTATGCAACTCCCGTTTACCGGAGGAACACTTTGTGTGCTACCAAACGTCACAACGTAACTGGGTGATTATAAAGGTGCTCTACAGGTGTCTTCGAAGGTACTTGTTGGGTTGGCGTATTTCGAGATTAGGATTTGTCACTCCGATTGTCGGAGAGGTATCTCTGGGCCCTCTCGGTAATGCACATCACTTAAGCCTTGCAAGCATTGCAACTAATGAGTTTGTTGCGAGATGATGTATTACGGAATGAGTAAAGAGACTTGCCGGAAACGAGATTGAACTAGGTATTGAGATACCGACGATCGAATCTCGGGCAAGTAACATACCGATGACAAAGGGAACAACGTATGTTGTTATGCGGTTTGGCCGATAAAGATCTTCGTAGAATATGTGGGAGCCAATATGAGCATCCAAGTTCCGCTATTGGTTATTGACCGGAGATGTGTCTCGGTCATGTCTACATAGTTCTCGAACCCGTAGGGTCCGCACGCTTAACGCTACGATGATAGTTATATTATGAGTTTATATGTTTTGATGTACGAAGGTTGTTCGGAGTCCCGGATGTGATCACGGACATGACGAGGAGTCTTGAAATGGTCGAGACATAAAGATTGGTATATTGGAAGCCTATGTTTGGACATCAGAAGTGTTCCGGGTGAAATCGGGATTTTTCCGGAGTACCGGGAGGTTATCGGACCCCCCCCGGTAACTTAATGGGCCTTAGTGGGCCTAGGTGGAAGAGAGGAGAGGAGGCTAGGGCAGGGCCGCGCCCCCCTTCCCCCCCAGTCCGAATAGGACAAGGAGAGGGGGGCGGCGCCCCCCTTCGTCCCTCCCCTCCACCTCTTCCCCTCTTCCACTCCTAGTCCAACATGGAAAGGGGGAGTCCTACTCCCGGTAGGAGTAGGACTCCTCCTGGCACACCTCTCCTCCCTTGGCCACCGGCCTCCCCCTTGCTCCTTTATATACGGGGGCAGGGGGGCACCTCTTCACACACAATTGATATACAATATTTTAGCCGTGTGCGGTGCCCCCCTCCACCATATTACACCTCGATAATATCATTGCGGAGCTTAGGCGAAGGCCTGCGTCGGTAGAACATCATCTTCGTCACCACGCCGTCGTGCTGACAAAACTCTCCCTCAACACTCGGCTGGATCGGAGTTCGAGGGACGTCATCGAGCTGAACGTGTGCTGAACTCAGAGGTGCCGTGCGTTCGGTACTTGATCGGTCGGATCGTGAAGACGTACGATTACATCAACTGCGTTGTGTTAACGCTTCCGCTTTCGGTCTACAAGGGTACGTGGACAACACTCTCCCCTCTCGTTGCTATGCATCACCATGATCTTGCGTGTGCGTATGAATTTTTTTGAAATTACTACGTTCCCCAACAGTGGCATCCGAGCCTGGTTTTATGCGTTGATGCTATGCACGAGTAGAACACAAGTGAGTTGTGGGCGATATAAGTCATACTGCTTATTAGCATGTCATACTTTGGTTTGGCGGTATTGTGAGATGAAGCGGCCTGGACCGACATTACGCGTACGCTTACGCGAGACTGGTTTCACCGTTGCGAGCACTCGTTGCTTAAAGGTGACTGGCGGGTGTCTATCTCTCTCACTTTAGTTGAACCGAGTGTGGCTACGCCCGATCCTTGCGAAGGTTAAAATAGCACCAACTTGACAAACTATCGTTGTGGTTTTGATGCGTAGGTAAGAACGGTTCTTGCTAAGCCCGTAGCAGCCACGTAAAACTTGCAACAACAAAGCAGAGGAAGTCTAACTTGTTTTTGCAGGGCATGTTGTGATGTGATATGGTCAAGACATGATGCTATATTTTATTGTATGAGATGATCATGTTTTGTAACCGAGTTATCGGCAACTAGCAGGAGCCATATGGTTGTCGCTTTATTGTATGCAATGCAATCGCCATGTAATTGTTTTACTTTATCACTAAGCGGTAGCGATAGTCGTAAAAGCAATAGTTGGCGAGACGACAACGATGCTATGATGGAGATCAAGGTGTCGAGCCGGTGACGATGGTGATCATGACGGTGCTTCGGAGATGGAGATCACAAGCACAAGATGATGATGGCCATATCATATCACTGATATTGATTGCATGTGATGTTTATCTTTTATGCATCTTATCTTGCTTTGATTGACGGTAGCATTATAAGATGATCTCTCACTAAAATTTCAAGATAAAAGTGTTCTTCCTGAGTATGCACCGTTGCGAAAGTTCTTCGTGCTGAGACACCACGTGATGATCGGGTGTGATAGGCTCTACGTTCAAATACAACGGGTGCAAAACAGTTGCACACGCGGAATACTCAGGTTAAACTTGACGAGCTTAGCATATGCAGATATGGCCTCAGAACACGGAGACCGAAAGGTCGAGCGTGAATCATATAGTAGATATGATCAACATAGTGATGTTCACCATTGAAACGACTCCATTTCACGTGATGATTGGACATGGTTTAGTTGATTTGGATCACGTGATCACTTAGATGATTAGAGGGATGTCTATCTAAGTGGGAGTTCTTAAGTAATATGATTAATTGAACTTAAATTTATCATGAACTTAGTCCTGATAGTATTTTGCAAATTATGTTGTAGATCAATAGCTCGCGTTGTTGCTTCCCTATGTTTATTTTTGATATGTTCCTAGAGAAAAATTATGTTGAAAGATGTTAGTAGCAAAGATGCGGATTGGATCCGTGATCTGCGGATTATCCTCATTGCTGCACAGAAGAATTATGTCCTTGATGCACCGCTAGGTGACAGACCTATTGCAGGAGCAGATGCAGACGTTATGAACGTTTGGCTAGCTCAATATGATGACTACTTGATAGTTTAGTGCACCATGCTTAACGGCTTAGAATCGGTACTTCAAAGACGTTTTGAACGTCATGGACCATATGAGATGTTCCAGGAGTTGAAGTTAATATTTCAAGAAAATACCCGAGTTGAGAGATATGAAGTCTCCAACAAGTTCTATAGCTAAAAGATGGAGGAGAATAGCTCAAGCAGTGAGCATGTGCTCAGATTGTCTGGGTACTACAATCGCTTGAATCAAGTGGGAGTTAATCTTCCACATAAAATAGTGATTGACAGAATTCTCTAGTCACCATCACCAAGTTAGTAGAACTTCGTGATGAACTATAGTATGCAAGGGATGATGAAAGTAATTCCCGAGCTCTTCGTGATGCTGAAATCGATGAAGGTAGAAATCAAGAAAAACATCAAGTGTTGATGGTTGACGAGACCAATAGTTTCAAGAAAAGGCCAAGGGAAGAAGGGGAACTTCAAGAAGAACAGCAAGCAAGTTGCTGCTCAAGGGAAGAAGCCTAAGTCTGGTCCTAAGCCTGAGACTAAGTGCTTCTACTGCAAAGGGACTGGTCACTGGTAGCGGAATTACCCCAAGTATTTGGTGGATAAAAAGGATGGCAAAGTGAACAAAGGTATATTGGATATACATGTTATTGATGTGTACTTTACTAGTGTTTATAGCAACACCTCGGCATTTGATACTGGTTCAGTTGCTAAGAGTAGTAACTCGAAACAGGAGTTGCAGAATAAACAGAGACTAGTAAAAGGCGAGGTGACGATGTGTGTTGGAAGTAGTTCCAAGATTGATATGATCATCATCGCACACTTCCTACACTTTCGGGATTAGTGTTGAAACTAAATAAGTGTTATTTGGTGATTGCGTTGAGCATGAATATGATTTGATCATGTTTGTTGCAATACGGTTATTCATTTAAATTAGAGAATAATTGTTGTTCTGTTTACATGAATAAAACCTTCTATGGTCATACACCCAATAAAATGGTTTGTTGGATCTCGATCGTAGTGATACACATATTCATAATAATAAGCCAAAAGATGCAAAGTTAATAATGATAGTGCAACTTATTTGTGGCACTGCCGTTTAGGTCATATTGGTGTAAAGCGCATGAAGAAACTCCATACTGATGGGATTTTGGAATCACTTGATTATGAATCACTTGATGCTTGCGAACCGTGCCTCATGGGCAAGATGACTAAAACGCCGTTCTCCGGAACTATGGAGAGAGCAACAGATTTGTTGGAAATCATACATACAGATGTATGTGGTCCGATGAATATTGAGGCTCGTAGCAGGTATCATTATTTTCTGACCTTCACAGATGATTTGAGCAGATATGGGTATATCTACTTCATGAAACAGAAGTCTGAAACATTTGAAAAGTTCATATAATTTTAGAGTGAAGCGGAAAATTATCGTAACAAGAAAATAAAGTTTCTACGATCTGATCGTGGAGAAGATTATTTGAGTTACGAGTTTGGCCTTCAGTTAAAACAATGTGAAATAGTTTCACTACTCACGCCACCTGGAACACCATAATGTAATGGTGTGTTCGAACGTCATAACCGTACCTTATTAGATATGGTGCGATATATGATGTCTCTTACCGATCCACCACTATCGTTTTGGGGTTATGCATTAAAGACAGCTGCATCCACGTTAAAAAGGGCACCGTCTAAGTCCGTTGAGACGACACAATATGAACTGTGGTTTGGCAAGAAACCAAAGTTGTCGTTTCTTAAAGTTTGGGGTTGCGATGCTTATGTGAAAAAGTTTCATCCTTGTAAGCTCAAACCCAAATCGGAGAAATGTGTCTTCATAGGATACCCAAAGGAGACAGTTGGGTACACCTTCTATCACAGATCCGAAGGCAAGATATTCGTTGCTAAGAATGGATCCTTTCTAGAGAAGGAGTTTCTCTTGAAAGAAGTGAGTGGGAGGAAAGTAGAACTTGATGAGGTAACTGTACCTGCTCCCTTATTGGAAAGTAGTTCATCGCAGAAATCTATTCCTATGACTACTACACCAATTAGTGAGGAAGCTAATGATGATGATCATGTAACTTCAGATCAAGTTACTACCGAACCTCATAGGTAAACCAGAGTGAGATCCGCACCAGAGTGGTACGGTAATCCTGTTCTGAAGGTCATGTTACTTGACCATGACGAACCTACGAACTATGAGGAAGCGATGATGAGCCCAGATTCCGCAAAATGGTTTGAGGCCATGAAATCTGAGATAGGATCCATGTATGAGAACAAAGTATGGACTTTGGTTGACATGCCCAATGATCGGCAAGCCATAGAAAATAAATGGATCTTCAAGAGGAAGACGGACGCTGATAGTAGTGTTACTATCTACAAAGCTAGAATTGTCGCAAAAAGGTTTTCGACAAGTTCAAGGTGTTGACTACGATGAGAGTTTCTCACTCATATCTATGCTTAAGTTTGTCCGAATCATGTTAGCAATTGCCGCATTTTATGAAATCTGGCAAATGGATAAACAAAACTGCATTCCTTAATGGATTTATTAAAGAAGAGTTGTATATGATGCAACCAGAAGGTTTTGTCAATCCTAAAAGTACTAACAAAATGTGCAAGCTCCAGCGATCCATCTATGGACTGGTGCAAGCATCTCGGAGTTGGAATATACGCTTTGATAAATTGATCAAAGGATACAGTTTTATACAGACTTGCGGTGAAGCCTGTATTTACAAGAAAGTGAGTGGGAGCACTACAGCATTTCCGATAAGTATATGTGAATGACATATTGTTGATCGGAAATAATGTAGAATTATTCTGCAAAGCATAAAGGAGTGTTTGAAAGGAGTTTTTCAAAGAAACACCTCGGTGAAGCTGCTTACATATTGAGCATCAAGATCTATAGAGATAGATCAAGACGCTTGATAAATTTTTTCAATGAGTACATACCTTAACAAGATTTTTGAAGTGGTTCAAAATGGAACAGTCAAAGAAAGAGTTTCTTGCCTGTGTTACAAGGTGTGAAATTGAGTAAGACTCAAAACCCGACCACGGCAGAAGATAGAAAAAGAATGAAAGTCATTCCCTATGCCTCGGCCATAGGTTCTATAAAGTATGCCATGCTGTGTACCAGATCTATTATATACCCTACACTGATTTCGGCAAGGGAGTAAAATAGTGATCTAGGAGTAGATCACTGGACAGCGGTCAAGATTATCCTTACTGGAATAAGGATATGTTTCTCGATTATGGAAGTGACTAAATGTTCGTCGTAAAGGGTTACATTGATGCAAGTTTTGACAGTAATCTAGATGACTCTAAGTCTCAGTCTAGATACATATTGAAAGTGGGAGCAATTAGCTAGAGTAGCTCCGTACAGAGCATTGTAGACATAGAAATTTGCAAAATACTTATGGATCTGAATGTGACAGACCCGTTGACTAAAATTATCTCACAAGCAAAACATGATCACACCTTAGTACTCTTTGGGTGTTAATCACATAGCGATGTGAGCTAGATTATTGACTCTAGTAAACCCTTTGGGTGTTGGTCACATGACGATGTGAACTATGGGTGTTAATCACATGGTGATGTGAACTATTGATGTTAAATCACATGGCGATGTGAACTAGATTATTGACTCTAGTGCAAGTGGGAGACTGAAGGAAATATGCCCTAGAGGCAATAATAAAGTTATTATTTATTTCCTTATATCATGATAAATGTTTATTATTCATGCTACAATTGTATTAACCGGAAACTTGATACATGTGTGAATACATAGACAAACAGAGTGTCACTAGTATGCCTCTACTTGACTAGCTCGTTGATCAAAGATGGTTATGTTTCCTAGCCATAGACATGAGTTGTCATTTGATTAACGGGATCACATCATTAGGAGAATGATGTGATTGACTTGACCCATTCCGTTAGCTTAGCACTCGATCGTTTAGTATGTTGCTATTGCTTTCTTCATGACTTATACATGTTCCTATGACTATGAGATTATGCAACTCCCGTTTACCGGAGGAACACTTTGTGTGCTACCAAACGTCACAACGTAACTGGGTGATTATAAAGGTGCTCTACAGGTGTCTCCGAAGGTACTTGTTGGGTTGGCGTATTTCGAGATTACGATTTGTCACTCTGATTGTCGGAGAGGTATCTCTGGGCCCTCTCGGTAATGCACATCACTTAAGCCTTGCAAGCATTGCAACTAATGAGTTTATTGCGAGATGATGTATTACGGAACGAGTAAAGAGACTTGCCGGAAATGAGATTGAACTAGGTATTGAGATACCGACGATCGAATCTCGGGCAAGTAACATACCGATGACAAAGGGAACAACGTATGTTGTTATGCGGTTTGACCGATAAAGATCTTCGTAGAATATGTGGGAGCCAATATGAGCATCCAGGTTCCGCTATTGGTTATTGACCGGAGACGTGTCTCGGTCATGTCTACATAGTTCTCGAACCCGTAGGGTCCGCACACTTAACGTTACGATGATAGTTATATTATGAGTTTATATGTTTTGATGTACCGAAGGTTGTTCGGAGTCCCGGATGTGATCATGGACATGACGAGGAGTCTTGAAATGGTCGAGACATAAAGATTGATATATTGGAAGCCTATGTTTGGACATCGGAAGTGTTCCGGGTGAAATCGGGATTTTTCCGGAGTACCGGGAGGTTACCGGAACCCCCCCGGTAACTTAATGGGCCTTAGTGGGCCTAGGTGGAAGAGAGGAGAGGAGGCTAGGGCAGGGCCGCGCCCCCTTCCCCCCCAGTCCGAATAGGACAAGGAGAGGGGGGCGGCGCCCCCCTTCCTTCCTCCCCTCCACCTCTTCCCCTCTTCCACTCCTAGTCCAACATGGAAAGGGGGGCAGTCCTACTCCCGGTAGGAGTAGGACTCCTCCTGGCACGCCTCTCCTCCCTTGGCCGCCGGCCTCCCCCTTGCTCCTTTATATACGGGGGCAGGGGGGCACCTCTTGACACACAATTGATATACAATATTTTAGCCGTGTGCGGTGCCCCCCTCCACCATATTACACCTCGATAATATCGTTGCAGAGCTTAGGCGAAGCCCTGCGTCGGTAGAACATCATCATCGTCACCACGCCATCGTGCTGACGAAACTCTCCCTCAACACTCGGCTGGATCGGAGTTCGAGGGACATCATCGAGCTGAACGTGTGCTGAACTCGGAGGTGCCGTGCGTTCGGTACTTGATCGGTCGGATCGTGAAGACGTACGACTACATCAACCGCGTTGTGTTAACGCTTCCGCTTTCGGTCTACGAGGGTATGTGGACAACACTCTCCCCTCTTGTTGCTATGCATCACCATGATCTTGCGTGTGCGTAGGAATTTTTTTGAAATTACTACGTTCCCCAACAATGCTAACCATCATGATATCACTTTATATCAAATGGATGTGAAAAGTGCATTCCTCAATGGTAAGCTTGAGGAAGTAGTATATGTTGCTCAACCCCCAGGTTTTGAAGATCCTAAGCATCCTGACAAAGTCTTCAGACTAAATAAGGCCCTCTATGGCCTCAAGCAGGCCCCTCGGGCGTGGTATGATACTTTGAAGGAATTCCTCATGAAGAAAGGCTTCAAACCCGGTTCACTCGACCCTAATCTTTTCACTAAATCATATGATGATGAATTGTTTGTATGCCAAATATATGTTGATGATATCATCTTTGGCTGTAATGACCAACGTTATAGTGATGAATTTGCCTATATGATGAGTGAAGAATATCAAATGTCTATGATGGGAGAGTTGAAATTCTTCTTAGGTCTTCAAATTCGTCAACAGAAAAATGGCATATTCATATCTCACGGGAAATACCTCAAGGATGTACTGAGGAAATTCACCATGCAAGATTGCAAAGACGCCAAAATTCCTATGCCCACAAATGGCCATCTGTGCACTGATGAAAATGGTATTGACTTCGATCAAAAGGTATACCGCTCCATGATTGGTTCTTTATTGTATTTATGTGCATCTAGGCCAGATATTATGCTTAGTGTTTGCATGTGTGCCCGATTTCAAGCTACACCGAAGGAATCACACCACAAGGCTGTGAAGCACATTCTTCGATATCTAGCTCACACACCAACACTAGGATTATGGTACCCCAAGGGCTCGGCTTTTGATCTCGTTGGATATTCTGACTCTGACTATGCTGGTGATCGTGTGGACCGCAAGTCAACATCTGGTACATGTCATTTCCTCGGATGATCTTTGGTCTGTTGGTCCTCGAAGAAACAGAACTGCGTATCACTGTCTACTGCTGAAGCTGAGTACATTGCTGCTGGTTCTTGCTGTGCATCAACGTGAAGAATGTGCCTCTCTTCTATGACAATGAGAGTGCCATCAAGATTGCTCACAACCCAGTTCAGCACTCGAAGACAAAGCACATTCAGATTCGTCATCATTTTCTTCGCGATTATGTGTTGAAGGGCGACATTTCTATTGAGCATGTGAAGACTGAAGAACAGCTAGCTGATATCTTCACAAAGCCCTTGGATGAGAAGAGATTTAGCAAGTTGCGGTGTGAGCTAAATATCCTAGAATCTTCGAATGTTCTTTGAAAAGGACACTCATCCTAACACTTATGAAAAATTGATGACTTAGATGTGCAACACATGAAGAAACGTTTTTCTTCAATCAATGAAGAATAACACTCTAAGTGTGAAGAAATTAATGAAGAATTTGACTCTCAGAACCCTACGACAATTGTACGCAGTGTCTGAAATCATCATTCTTATACGGTGGGTCACGCCACCACAAAAGTTGAAAATCTTCAATTTGAGTTTTTCCCCAGTTTTGAAATTCCTCAGTTGTTCATATTCTTCAACTTTGCAAAATCTTCACTGTTTCCGTCATTTTTCTTCGTTGGCTATATATATATATGAGTTTATGTCCTCTATAGCATTCACTTATGGCTAATTCTTCAAGTTGGTTTTTCTGCTAAGTGAATGTGATCGGACCCTTCCCCCTCTATGCTATACTCAACCCAATCTATTCACAAATTCTTCATGTGCGTTCTATTTGAAACTCGTTCAAAATCTTCACTGTGTCCTTGTCAGCTGAAGAATTTGCGAACGGAACTTTTAACTTATCTTATAAAAAATTTCGGTTTTGCCGCTCAAACCGTTCCGCTTCCCACGATATACTTATCTACTCACCCACGATCTAACACGATCTCCATTTCTCAGTACGTGGGTGACACATGTCATGCGGATGAGAAGGGTCAGGGGCACGTTCGTCCAATTTCTTCGGGCGAACCGTTTTTCACCGTTAATACCCCCTCTCCCCTTCCTCGCTTCTTTTACTCCGCTTGAACTCTCTCCCGCTCAAGCTTCTCAAACCCTAGCGCCGCCGCTACATCATCGTCGCCGGTGAGGAAGAGCTTCACTGCCTCGACCTCGTCGCCGCCGTACTCACGCCGGCCGCGGAAATCTTCACTCCGCCGCCGCCGTAGCCGTCTTCCTCCGCCAAGTTAGGGCGTGGAAGATCTGCACAGACGAGCTTCACTTCTCCACACCTCAGTTCGTCGTGTTCTTCGTTCAGGGTAATTAAAAGTTACTTTTACTGCCCTCCTTGATCCAAATGACTTCTACAAAATCTTCAAAGGTGTTTATTCCTCAAATTTTTCACACACTAAACACCTCACATGTAATCTGTTCTTGATTCGTTTCTCTAAGCATCATTTTTCTTCAAGATTCCTCAATTGTGTGGATCTTCGATCTATACAACTCTGGAACCTAAGACAAATAACGCTTAGTGAAATTCTTCAAGACTCATCTGGTCAAATTCCTCAAACTTGTTCTTATTAAAAACCTTCTGAGAACGCATATGACCTCTCCAAATTCCTCGCAACTATACTCTGTTCACAGGTACTCATGTCCGCTACTGAATCACTAGGTTCTCATCAACTTAACTCATTTGCAGCGTTCCTTGAAGAAAAGTTGCATACTTCTTCAGAGAGTTCAATTGTTCAAATTCCTCAACTGAAGAAAATGGCTAGTGAAAAGAGGCCACAGAAAGGAGGAAAGAGGCCTGAGGTCAATACTGCTTTTGAAATACCTGAGGACATTTATGCTGGGTACTGCACACCCCATGAGGAAGATAAAAACCAGCGCAAGGTGCGCATTCAGAGGATAGAACGGAGATGGGCAAGAGAGTGGAAGGAGTACAGATATGTGACTCCAAAATACATGAAGAAATTCGCTGTTACTCCTCCATGTTCAAGACCTCCATTGGCACCTGGCCAAGAGGCAGATCCCACTAGCATCAAGCGCGGTGAGGAATTTCCTGAAGAATGGGCCAAGCACCAGGCCAAGTTGGCCAAACAGGCTAAGGATGCAGTGAGGAAATTCAACGAAGATTCCACTGCTGCTGCTGCTGAGGCCTCTGTAAGGCCGAAGAAATCCATGGCAAAGAAGCCTGCACACAAGCCAAGTGCCTCGTCTTCAATGCCCTCAAGGCCAATTTCCTCAGCCAAGCCCTCACGGCCAATTCCTCAAGCCGCTCCTGCTCCTCCAAAGTCCTCAGCTGCTCCGACAAAATCCTCAGCACCTGTGCATCTTGCCACGTGCCAAAGGACCACAGGCATCTCCATTGCCTCAGGAGCTTCAGCAAGTTCCTCAGCTGCACCACATTCTTCAACAGGACCCTCTCTGCTGAAGACTAAGACCACTGCTGGACGAGGCTCTCGCCCAAGTCCTCAGAAAAAGCAGGTTGCCTTCCAAGTACCGTCTGAAGAAGACGAAGCTAATGATGAAGAACTTGCTGAGATCATCAGAGACAGACAAGTCAGGGCCCCTAGAGCCAAGGGCACAGAAGTGCCACTGCTTTTGGATCCAAAACTGATCCTCGACTATATTGATCTCTGGCACAAGGACCCAAACACTCCTATGCCTGATTTCAAGTTGACACCTGACCAAAGTCACATGCTGACCCATTTCATCAGTGAAGAAAAATGGAAATATGAGAAGGCCAGGCAACTCAAGAAAGCACAGTACAGGAAGGAGAAGTTCCTGAAGAACAACGTTGTCTCTATGATAACTGATGAACTTGTAAAGCTCCAGTCTGAAATCAAAGTCCTCAGCGATGATTTCAATGCTTATTATGCTGATTGGAAAGGAGCCAAGGTCAGGTTCGTCAATCTGACGAAGTCACTCAGGCTGAAGCATCTGCTCAGCAAACTGAAGAACATGCCAGCACCGCTGATGAAAATCAGGCTGCTGATGAAAATGTGAGTTCCAAGGCTGATGACTGCATTCCAGCCACTGAAGAAATTCCCAGGGCACCCACTAGTGGTGCGCCTGAAGAAAATGAAGAGGTCAGGGCAACTGCATCAGTTGTGCCTGAAGAAACTGCACCAAATTCCTCTGCTCCTCCTGCGCCTACTCCAACTCCAATCCTTCCATCTGCATCAGATGCGAAGAAGACCAAGGCTGCAGAGCGTGCAGCTGTGAAGAAAAGGAAAGCATCAACTCCTTCAAATTCTTCAGCACCGAAGAAAATGAAGCCTATGACCAGCTCTTTTGCACACCCGATTGATGTTGTTCCAGTCTCAACCATGCCATCAAAGGACCTTGTTCCTTTTGATGAAGAATATGTGATCCCTAGCGGATCTGATGAAGAGACTCCTTCTACTGCTACGTCAGAGCAGATGGATGAAGAAATTGAAGTGGATGAAATCCCTTCAACCCCAGTGGTTTCCTCGCCTGTGCCTCAGTTTACTGCTGAAGAGGCCGGCGTTGAAGAAATTGAAAATGAAGATGTGGACATTGGTTGTACCACACCTGTAATGAATGATGACTTTTGGGAAAGTCAGCACCCCAATTCTCCACTCTTCACTCCACTGCAGCAAATTCCTCAGTTCCCAGTGACTACAGTTCAATTGGGATCTGATGAAGCTCATGAAGACATTCCAGCCGCTAGTGTTGAAGAAACTGAAAATGAAGAATTCAAGAACCAGGCTGCCACTGAAGAGGAACCAGAAATTCCTCAGCCTGAAGAACCTGAGATTGCGATTCCTGAGGTTGTGATGCAACTCACTGACACTCCTCTGCCCAAACCAAAGGATCCATTCTCCAGGAAGCAGAAATTCAAAACTGATGCCTTCTTTGGCGAGCATGTATTCTTCACTGATTACAACCCATATGACTCTGCTCGCATAAGGAAGAGGCGTTTCTGGACTGCCAGCCAGGCAAATTTCTATTCCTCAGTGCTGTTCGACAAAGACAAAGTCTTCGATCATGAGCACATTCCTCACGTGGACATGGAATCCCTGCCGTGCTTCGAGCCAGTCCTCAGTGTTCTTCACGATGTTGGATTGCTAAACTTCTGCACTGACATCTGTGATTGGAATGAAGAACTAATTCTTTAATTCTATGCAACACTGCACATCACTGGAAATTCTGAAGATCTGAATTCATGGGTGCTGGACTGGATGTCTGAAAACACTCACTACAAGGCACCAGCTACTGAATTGCTTCGTGCCTTACCTCTCAGTCCGCCCCCTGATGGTTCTTGTTGCGTCAATAATGAACCTGAGCTTAATGATCACTACATGCAAGTGCTGATGAAGCCTTTGAAGCCAGGTCAGACCCCAAGAACAAGATTCCTTCTGAAGGAATTGTTGTATGTGCCTCGGACTGTCTATCGCATTCTGACGAAGACATTGAGTCCAATCAAGGGCCACGACTCAAATGAAGAAGAAGTCGTTGGCATTATGAAGAATCTGCTTTTCAATATCATTCATGGCATTCCCATCAACTTCCATGATTTCTTCATGAGGACTCTGGCCAACGTCACCATGTCACCGTTTGAGCTGAAGCCTTATGCGCCTTGGATTATGAGATTCATCAGGACAAGGTCTTCACTCAACTATAAAGCTGATACACTGAACCATTGCAGCTACTTGCCCCCAATTGAAGTCCTCAAACGGACATTTTCCTCAGCTGATGAAAAGGGCAAGGCTACTGCTGTAATTGATGAAGGCATTCGTCCATTGGATGGACAATTTCGCAAGGCTGCATCCTACTCCACCAATGATGACTCTGCCACCCATGACTCTGCCGCCAACGCTCCCAAGCAAAATCCTCAAGGCACAACACCCAGGGTGATGACTGACCGTGAGCTTCTCCTCAGTCTTCACCAGAAGGTTGATCGCAATCATAAATGGGTCAAGCGTCAGTTTGGTTCAATTCTTCACAACATGACTGCTACCCATAATGCAGTGAAGAAAAACCACTACTACCTTCATGAAATCCTCAACCGCACTTGGGCTGTTCTGTCTCAAGTCTACAGTGAAGAAGATCTAAAGACAATGGGTCTCAAGGACGATCTTGACTGGGCTGCACCCCCTCCAAAGAAGTACAAGAAGGTCAAGGTTCCTTCCTTGGTGGCCAGCTCCTATTCTTCATCACGTGACACTGATGAACATGAAGATTTGGACGACACTGCGGCAGGCCCTACTACAACAAACGACCCCAACAACGCTGACGCTCCTTCATCACCTTGATATTCTTCAGGGGCGTTAGTCCTCATTTTCAACCCTTTTGGTCATTTGATGACAAAGGGGGAGAAATTTGAGTTAGTCTTCAAGTGGGTCTATCTTATATGGGCGCGTTTTTTTTCTAAGTTGCAACTCTCGTTCTTTTGAAGACTTTGCTGGATCGAGTTGTAACTTAAACTCTCTGGTGACCTGATACTTTTGTTGTGTTCTTCTGCATGCTTATTCCTCGTTAATATTATTGCACGCATGCTGAATTACATCAGTCACCATATTTCATCATGCATTTCAAATTCTTCATATATTATGTCAAATGCGTGTATGAATTACAAGATATAGGGGGAGATCTCCATGATTCAACTCTTCAAGTGTGCATTGCTTCAAAAGCAAATTCCTCACTATGCACATCTTCAGGGGGAGTTCTTCTATATCTTGCAATCAAATTCCTCAATATCAGTATATACACTTCATATATTTATCCCCGTTGAAAACTTAACCTATATTGTCATCAATCACCAAAAAGGGGGAGATTGTAAGTGCATCTAGTGCCCCTTAGTGATTTTGGTGTATTGAAGACTTATAGGTTAAGGGACTAATGCGTTTATGAGTGTACACAGGTCTATAAGTCTATGAGGAGTTTGATATTTACAGAGAAAGTCGACCCCTAAAAATGAAGTTCTTCGACTGAAGACTTTGGATTTCTGAAGACTTTCTGAAGACTGTGAAAGTGAAGAAATTGGTGTGACCTTGAAGACTTAGTATTCATTTGAGGAATATGAAGCGTGAAGACTTTTGTTTTTGTAGTTTTCATTTTCTCTTTCTTGAGTCATAGGAAACACCCTACTGTTAAAGGGGGTCGAGGAAATACTAAGGAAAAATTTCCATGTGATGCTCGACTCAAAATCCTACACCTACCAATCCCTTCGAGTGAAGCCATTGGAAATCTCATACAGTTCAGTCATATTCTTCAGTGACAGAGACGAAGTTCTTCTGGTCTCTGAGGAATTTGTTCTGACTAAGGAGTTAGGAATTCGCCAGTGCGGATTGCCTACACAGTGAGGAACATGATAGCCCTGAGGAATTTGATACTCAAATTTCCGACCGTTGCTGTGCTATGCGCCAGCTGTCCCAAAATATCTACCCACCTAACGGTCATATCATTGAAGGGCATTTATGTCTTATCATGTCGGGCTGCTCCCTAGGCTATAAATAGTCGCCCCCTACAACCACTAGCTGGTTGGCTGCTCTGAGAGAAACTAACACTTGTCATTTGAGAGCATCCCATCCTCCGAGGAATTTGAGAGAAAATCAGCAAGTGAGAAAAACCCCAAACCCAAACACCTACAAACCCAAAGTGATTGAGCATCACTGAAGAGATTGATCCTACGTGGATCCGACGCTTGTTACCTTTGAAGACTGTGCTTCTTCCAGACGGTTACGCGTCATGGTCTAGAGCATCCAAGAGGAAATTGTGGATCACCGAGTGACCGAGTTTGTGAAGGTTTGGAAGTCACCTGAAGACTTACCACGAGTGATTGGACGAGGTCTGTGTGACCTTAGTTCAAGGAGAATACGGTGAGGACTGTGTGTCCGGGACTAGGTGTCCTCGGGTTTAAATACCTAGCCGCTCCAACCAGACGTACAACTGAGACAGCAGTTGGAACTGGTCTACCAAATCATTATCTTCACGAAGCTTACTGGTTCTATTTCCTCAACTCTTTCATTTCCTCATTACTGTGTTGTATGCTTGTTCATATCTGTGTTTGAAGACTTTGACTGAAGACTTTCTCAATTTCCTCAGTTCAATTTCTTCAGTCTATTTGTCTTCATCCTGTGTTATCCTGAGTTTACGCTTTTTGTACTCTGTGCTAGTTTTCATTTCATCATGATGACTATGCTTGTGTTCTGCTATGCATACTTTTGAGTACTTATTCCGCTGCAAGTAGTTCTTCGCTAAGGAATTTCCTCACCCAGAAATTCCTCAGTGAAGAATTTCTAAAAATCGCCTATTCACCCCCCCTCTAGTCGATATAACGCACTTTTACTATTGTCCTACAAACCTCTGCACTTGGAGGCCCAACAACGTCTACAAGAAGAAGGTTGTGTAGTAGACATCAATAGTCCTCAATCCATACTGCGGGATCTGTTGTTCCATCGTATGATTCGACGTTGATGGTTTGAACCTGTCTAGAAATTCGTGCTCCATTACCTCGTTGGTGAAGCAAAGCGGGTGCGTGGCTCCTCTATGTTGGGCCACACTGTGAAGCACCTCCTTTGGATGCCGTTGGCGGCTTCAGGCGTGGTTGGCTTGGTTGAGTCTGGCTGATTGACCATCGTAACCGGTCGGGGCATATCCCCGCGATCTGTACGTCGATCTTGTCTGTCCTGCTCCGCCCACTAAACTTTGGCGGATGTCGCCATTTTCCCCCCGAACCGTCTAGTTCTTGTTCTTACGACCGGATTGTTTCGTATGGTATTCTGCTTGGGCTGCTGCTTTATCTGGACCGAACTGTGGTCGACCTGCCGATATTCGATCATGGAACGGGCTCCAGCGCCTTGCCATCATGTGGAGGGAGCCACCTGCACTTGAGGTGGCTTTTGTCCGGACCACTAGGGCCGTATTCTATGGCGGCTAGGACCTCGGTCCATTTATCATTGAGCAGATCTTGGCTTGCTTGAAGCTGCAGCTGCTTTATTCTTAGATTCCTTGCTGTGGCTAGTAGCCGGCGTTTAAAGCGCTCCTGCTCGAGAGGTTCCTCCGGCACGATGAATTCTTCGTTGTCGAGGCTCTCCTCTTCCTCAGAGGGGGGAAGATAATTGCTATCCTCCGAGTCTCCGTACATGACCTGTTCATCGGGGCTATCTTGCCCGCTTTCCTGGTCCTCCTGTTCGGATCCTGCCTCAACAGGGTCTTTGTTGTCCGGAGTAGTATCACCTCCGTTGCTAGTATTGTTTTCTCTTGGGCGACGTGACCTAGAGCGGTGCCGGGGGCGCCGATGTTCGGATTGTGTACCAGGAGGTTTGTCCTCAACTGGATCCTCCTTGTCATCGTTGATATCGTCGTTGGGTGTAGACGTCTACCATACAGGCGTCATACCAGGAAGTGGTCGTCCTGCGTGTAGCGGATAGTGAGCTCTGGCCTTGCCCCTCATCATCGCCCATACCGTCGATGTCTTCGGGGCGGAGGTCAAGCATGTTGGTTGGGTCTTCGACGGTGGCTATGAAGTGGGTGGCGGGTGGGAAGCAAAATTCTCCGTCATCCACCGTAAGGTCGAACCGGACATAGTTCGGCGACGAGCCATCTGCCAGGGATAGGTTTTCTAGTGAGCTTAGTAGATCGCCCATAGGCGAGTGCTGAAAGACATCTGCGGCGTTGAACTTGAATATCGATAAAGAGTTTGGTATCCGCGAGCTCGCAGGGTTCGGAACTCGATACCGAAAACGAGTCCGGGGTTCCGTTGATGCAGGTATCGTATGAAGTGGGATATGCGTGCGGCTCCAACGCCGCAGACTCGGTAGCCCCCGTGATGGGGTTGAGTCTCCCATCTTCGGACGTCTTGATCTGCTCCGGATCTAAGGCCGGAGTTGTTACAGGAGCTATCTCATGGATGCGGCCCGATGACAGGTTTAAGCCATGTTGAAGGGGCGAAGGGGAGCGGTTGCCGCAGTCTCAAATCCGTCGAAGATCAAGTCCCCACGGATGTCCGCGACGTAGTTCAAACTTCCGAATCTGACCTGATGGCCAGGGGCGTAGCTATCGATCTGCTCCAGATGGCCGAGCGAGTTGGCCCGCAGTACGAAGCCACCGAACACAAAGATTTGTCCGGGGAGAAAGGTTTCTCCCTGAACAACGCCACCACCGACGATTGAAGGGGCCATGGAGCCTTATGTCGACGGCACAGTGGAACTCTCAATGAATGCACCAATGTCGGTGTCAAAACCGGCGGATCTCGGGTAGGGGGTCCCGAACTGTGCGTCTAGGATCGATGGTAACAGGAGACGGGGGACACGATGTTTACCCAGGTTCGGGCCCTCTCTATGGAGGTAATACCCTACTTCCTGCTTGATTGATCTTGATGAATATGAGTGTTACAAGAGTTGATCTACCACGAGATCGTAATGGCTAAATCCTAAAAGTCTAGCCTCTGTGAATATGGTAATGAATCTGTGCTATCCGGACTATGCTCTCTGGCTTATATAGACACCGGAGAGATCTAGGGTTACATGAGGTCGGTTACATAGGAGGAAATCTTCATAATAGGTCGCCTAGCTTGCCTTCCACGCCAAGTAGAGTCCAATCCAGACACGGACATAGTCTTCGGTCTTCATGTCTTCACGACCAATTAGTCCGGCCCATGGATATCAGGCCGGACGCCCGAGGACCCCTTAGTCCAGGACTCCCTCACTTCTCAGCAAGCAGCTCAACTTGTCGATAGTTCTGCAGGTCGTGGCCCTTGGTGCGGTGGATCTTGCAGTATTGCTTGTCGGAGCTCCTGGCTTGTCGGCAGCCGCCAAGGCCCGGCAAGCGGCACACCCGGCAATCTCCTTGCCGGGGTCGTCTGCCTTGGCCTTCTTGGCAGCGCCGGTGTCGTCGGATCCCTCGACGGCAAGCACGACCTTGCCCTTGCATTTCCTGTTGTGACGCCGACCCTTCTCCGTCGGGGCGGTGGTGTCTTCGTCGGTAGAGTCGGTTTCCACGCCGGCATCCTCGCCGGGGTACTTCCTCCCCTCTTCAGCCCGAGCGCATCTATCTGTCAGAACATAGAGTTCAGCCACATCCTTGACCTTGTTCATCGTCAGCTCTTCATGCATCTTGTGGTTGCGCACATTCTGATGGAACGCGCTGATCACGGTGGCAGGATGAACATCTGGGATGTTGTATTGCACCCGGCTGAACCTCTGTATGTACTTGCGCAGTTTTTCACCTTCCTTTTGGGGAATGATGTGCAAATCACTTGCCTGGCCATGAGCTTGGTGGCCTCCGGTGAAGGCACCAACGAACTCATGACACAGATCCGACCAAGAAGAAATGGAATCCGCCGGCAAGTGCATCAACCAAGACATGCATCACATTGGGTTTCAGGGCCAACGAGAAGTAATTGGCAAGCACCTTGTCATCGCGAGCTCCAGCGGCTTGCATCGCGATGGTGTAGATGCTGAGGAACTCCGACGGGTGGGTCTTGCCGTTGTACTTCTCACCGACGTCGGGCTTGAATGTACGGTGGGACAGCCACTGGAACTGCCGCAGCTCACGGGTAAAGGCCGGCCAACCCACCTCATAAGGTAGGCCGTCGGAGCCTCCCGGTGTTGGGTGGTCCATAGCGGGCCCCGCCCGCCTATCTGACTGGTGGCGTGTATCGCGCCGGCGCTCGATGGTGGTTCGAGCGTCTTCATGGGCTCGCTCCCGAAGAACTTGGCGCTGGTCGCGGTGGGTCCGTGGATCGGACGACGCTATGGAAATGTTATCACAAGTGTCATCACGACGGTTCGACACCCGCGGTGGCTGGCGTGGAGGAGGAGAGTGCACCGTGGCCGCAGCACCTCCGGCCCCTCCACCGCTGGCATGCGGTGGTTCGACGGAGCGCCGGCCTGAGGGCCCTGCTGGCCGTGGCTCGTCTTGATTGGCAACGCCGACAAGGCTCCGGATGGTGGCCCTCCACTCATCGAGCTTTTCCACAGCAGGAGGGAAGTTGAGGAGTAGCTGCACGCGCGCCAAAGCTTCTGCTGGCGTGGGTGGCGGCAAGAGCTGCGTGGACTGTGGCGCGCTTCGACTTCTAACCACGTTAGAAGGAGCTCTATCACGGCCCAGCGGCTGCGTGCCATTTTTGCCAGCACTTCAGCGGGCATGCTGGCCTCCTTCGTTCTGCAGATGATGCACAGGACTCTTCGCACGGCGGCGTCCGGGGACTCCAGCGTGGTGGCGCTCCTCGTCGCGCACACCCTGGGAAGAGCGCGCTGTGGGTGCCGGCGTAGGCATCTTGGAGGGCCCCGTGCCGCCTGCGGGGGCCCAGCCCCGTCTTTGGATTTGGCGGTGTGCGGACCGTTGTCTGGCACACGAACGATGCCGCTCGCCAGGCTCTGACTGCCAGAGCGATGCTGGTGCTCGCGGGTCGCGGCTCGGGTTCTGTCCGCGATCGGCCCGCTGCTCGCCCGCACTGGCACGGGCCATTCGGCTCCCGACGAGCCGATCGCCGTGATCGTCTTCTTCTTGGGAGCCATGGCGATGAAGAACTGCTAGGCTAACTGCTAGACCAGATTCTCACAACTGCGCCCCCCTACCTGGCGCGCCAAAGATGTCGGGGGAAATTGACACCTATGGAATCACTGGGATCCCTTCTACGGTTGGCGGGCACGAGGTTGTGCAAAGAGTGGGTCTGTCAGGAAGCACACGGATCGTTTACCCAGGTTCGGGCCGCGAGGACGCGTAATACCCTAGTCCTACTTTGGTGGATGTATTTGAGTGTTCTTGTGTTCTTGAGCTAGCTACGGGGCGTAATCTGCCCAAAAGATCCGAAAAATCCTTCTCCTGGTCGCCTCGGGCCTCCTTTTATAGGCAAAAGGGGTCGCCACAGTGGCACACAAGAGGTGGAAAGGTGTACAGTGGATGAGCCTATCCTCTGGCACCGTCGGACAAACGCATTTAATGCACTGCCGACGTGTCCCTCTCACTTTATTGGGGACGACAAGGAAGCACGTCCCAGCTGTCGCCGCCTCGCCTGGCTTTGACACGCGCCCAAGCTGACGAGGCCTTGCGGCACCATGTTGGCTGGCTGCTAGACTGGCGCGGTGGTGGAGCCTTCACAAAGGGTCGCATGCCACCACGCAGGTGCTTGCTGAGTCGGTGTAGAGGCCGCCCATCGCCACGCAGGTGCCTGCCCAGCTGGTTGAGCTAGCAGCTGCTGGGGGACGGCGGTGGAGTCTTGGCTGGTGCGGGCCTGGCTGTGGCCCTGTTGATGCCCTCGGCAAGGGTCTTGCCGGGGGGCCTGGCAAGGGTCTTGCCGTGGCGCTGTGGTCGTCCCCGGCAAGGCGCTTGCCAGGGGTCTTGTGGATTTCCTCAGCTAGAATCCCGCCGAGGGCCATCGTCTTCTGGTCCTCATCTGATCTTGTGTATTTATGATCTTCACAAAGATCTGCATGCCACCACGGAGGTGCCTCCCGAGCCCTAGTTCCAGTGTAGTTGTTGGCGGCGTTTGGAACCTTTGGGCTCAAGGGTAGCTCGCTCTGCATGCGTTGGGCAAGCTGCCCCGGCAAGGCTCTTGCCGGAGCCACGGAGGCCGCCCCGGCAAGGGTCTTGCCGGGGGAGTCCACCTCGCCCCTTTGCTCTTTTATGCTTCTGGTCTCGGTGTTGCTTTGTTTGCCTTGTGCTTCAGTTTCCCTCCGGCTTCCCTCCTCTGCTTTATTAAGTGTGGCCGCGGGGGCGGCTCTGACTGCCCTTGCACAAGTACAGGGGTCAAAAGGAGAGCCGCTACTTTTGTACACCGACAGGAGCCCCCGGGCCTGGGGCACACATAAGCGCGACGCGTTGTTGGGCTCGGCCCAGAACGGTGCGCGGGCAGGTGGGGCGGATTTTACCGCAGTAACTTTTTGTGATTTTTCGGGGCTCGTTTGGACATTTTTATGCATTAACTGAGTTTTCAATTCATTTATGTGCATAATTCAAATTTGAACTACATGCACATGCTCCAGTGCATATAAATTGGTTCATAAATCAAATCTGTGTCCGTGGGTGCATGCTTAGGTCCAATGCAAGAAATGGGAATGAATTTCAAACACCAGGGCACCGTTGATTGCCGGCAAAACATTGAGATGCCTGGTTTTTAAATTCTAGTAAATCCAAAACTCGTCTGAAATTCATGAAACTTGGCATGCTATCATGGAGCGGCATCAACATGCCGTGGTAAATTTGTTGTCCCATTTGGGGCAGGTTTGGGTATATGCTTCTCACAAACTGGAGCTTCTCACAACAAGCATGATGGTTTTCGGTAGGGAACGTCCCACCTTTGGGGACGAAATGATATCCATTGCCTCTTATTGCTTTCAAATTTTTCTCTAATGTCAACATAGAACAACAGGAGTGTTGTGCGAATTTTTGTGATTTTTCGGGGCTCGTTTGGACATTTTTATGCATTAACTGAGTTTTCAATGCATTTATGTGCATAATTAAAATTTGAACTACATGCACATGCTCCAGTGCATGTAAATTGGTTTAAAAATCAAATATGTGTCCTTGGGTGCATGCTCAGGTCCCATGCAAGAAATGGGAATGAATTTCAAACACCAGGGCACCGTTGATAGCTGGCAAAACATCGAGTTGCCTAGATTTTAAATTCTAGTAGATCAAAAACTCGTCGAAAATTCAAGAAACTTGGCACGCTATCATGGAATGGCATCAACATGATGTGGTACAAATTTTGTCCCATTTGGGGCAGGTTTGGGTATATGTTTCTCACAAACCGGAGCTTCTGAGAACAAGCATGATGGTTTTCGGTAGGGAACGTCCCACCTTTGGGGATGAAACGATATCCATTGCCTCTTATTGCTTTTAATTTTTTTTCTTGTGTCAACATAGAACAACAAGAGTGCTGTGTGAATTTTTGTGATTTTTCGGGGTTCATTTGGACATTTTTATGCATTAACTGAGTTTTCAATGCATTAATGTGCATAATTCAAATTTGAACTACATGCACATGCTCCAGTGCATAAAAATTGGTTGAAAAATCAAATCAGTGTCCTTGGTGCATGCTTAGGTTCCATGCAAGAAATGGGAATGAATTTCAAACACCAGGGCACCGTTGATTGCCGGCAAAACATTGAGATGCCTGGTTTTTAAATTCTAGTAAATCAAAAACTCGTCTGAAATTCATGAAACTTGGCATGGTATCATGGAGCGGCATCAACATTCCGTGGTACAAATTTTGTCCCATTTGGGGCAGGTTTGGGTATATGCTTCTCACAAACCGCAGCTTCTCATAACAAGCATGATGGTTTTCGGTAGGGAACGTCCCACCTTTGGGGACGAAACGATATCCATTGCCTCTGATTGCTTTCAAAATTTTTCTCGTGTCAACATAGAACCACAGGAGTGTTGTGTGAATTTTTGTGATTTTTCGGGGTTCGTTCTGACATTTCTATGCATTAACTGAGTTTTCAATGCATTTATGTGCATAATTCAAATTTGAACTACATGCACATGCTCCAGTGCATAAAAATTGGTTGAAAAATCAAATCAGTGTCCTTGGTGCATGCTTAGGTCCCATGCAAGAGATGGGAATGAATTTCAAACACCAGGGCACCGTTGATTGCTGGCAAAACATTGAGATGCCTGGTTTTTAAATTCTAGTAAATCAAAAACTCGTCTGAAATTCATGAAACTTGGCATGCTATCATGGTGCGGCATCAACATGCCGTGGTACAAATTTTGTCCCATTTGGGGCATGTTTGGGTATATGCGTATCACAAACCGGAGCTTCTCACAACAAGCATGATGGTTTTCGGTAGGGAACGTCCCACCTTTGGGGACGAAACGATATCCATTGCCTCTTATTGCTTTCAAATTTTTTCTCGTGTCAACATAGAACAACAGGAGTGTTGTGTGAATTTTTGTGATTTTTCGGGGTTCGTTTGGACAATTCTATGTATTAACTGAGTTTTCAATGCATTTATGTGCATAATTCAAATTTGAACTACATGCACATGCTCCAGTGCATAAAATTGGTTGAAAAATCAAATCTCTGTCCTTGGTGCATGCTTAGGTCCCATGCAAGAGATGGGAATGAATTTCAAACACCAGGGCACCGTTGATTGCTGGCAAAACATTGAGATGCCTGGTTTTTAAATTCTAGTAAATCAAAAACTCGTCTGAAATTCATGAAACTTGGCATGCTATCATGGTGCGGCATCAACATGCCGTGGTACAAATTTTGTCCCATTTGGGGCAGGTTTGGGTATATGCTTATCACAAACCGGAGCTTCTCACAACAAGCATGATGGTTTTCGGTCGGGAACGTCCCACATTCGGGGACAAAACGATATCCATTGCCTCTTATTGCTTTCATTTTCTCTCTCGTGTCAACATAGAACAACAGGAGTGTTGTGTGTTTTTGTGATTTTTCAGGGTTCGTTTGGACATTTTTATGCATTAACTGAGTTTTCAATGCATTTATGTGCATAATCCATATCTGAACTACATGCACATGCTCCAGTGAATATCATTTGGTCAAAAAATCAAATATGTGTCCTTGGGTGCATGCTTAGGTCCCATGCAAGAAATGGGAATGAATTTCAAACACGAGGGCACCGTTGATTGCCGGCAAAACATTAAGATGCCTGGTTTTTAAATTCTAGTAAATCAAAAACTCGTCTGAAATTCATGAAACTTGGCATGGTATCATGGAGAGGCATCAACATGCCGTGGTACAAATTTTGTCCCATTTGGGGCAGGTTTGGGTATATGCTTCAAACAAACCGCAGCTTCTCATAACAAGCATGATGGTTTTCGGTAGGGAACGTCCCACCTTTGGGGACGAAACGACATCCATTGCCTCTTATTGCTTTCAAATTTTTTCTCGTGTCAACATAGAACAATAGGAGTGTTGTGTGAATTTTTGTGATTTTTTGGGGTTCGTTTGGACATTTTTATGCATTAACTGAGTTTTCAATGCATTAATGTGCATAATTCAAATTTGAACTACATGCACATGCTCCAGTGCATAAAAATTGGTTGAAAAATCAAATCAGTGTCCTTGGTGCATGCTTAGGTCCCATGCAAGAAATGGGAATGAATTTCAAACACCAGGGCACCGTTGATTGCCGGCAAAACATTGAGATGCCTGGTTTTTAAATTCGAGTAAATCAAAAACTTGTATGAAATTCATGAAACTTGGCATGCTATCATGGAGCGGCATCAACATGACGTGGTACAAATTTTGTCCCATTTGGGGCAGCTTTGGGTATATGCTTCTCACAAACCGGAGCTTCTCACAACAAGCATGATGGTATTCAGTAGGGAACGTCCCACCTTTGGGGACGAAATGATATCCATTGCCTCTTATTGCTTTCAATTTTTTTCTCATGTCAACATAGAACAACAAGAGTGTTGTGTGAATTTTTGTGATTTTTCGGGGTTCGTTTGGACATTTTTATGCATTAACAGAGCTTTCAATGCATTTATGTGCATAATTGAAATTTGAACTACATGCACATGCTCCAGTGCATATAAATTGGTTTAAAAATCAAATATGTGTCCTTGGGTGCATGCTTAGGTCCCATGCAAAAGATGGGAATGAATTTCAAACACCAGGGCACCGTTGATTGCCAGCAAAACATTGAGATGCCTAGATTTTAAATTCTAGTAAATCAATAACTCGCCTGAAATTCATGAAACTTGGCATGCTATCATGGAGCGGCATCAACATGCCGAGGTACAAATTTTGTCCCATTTGGGGCAGGTTTGGGTATATGCTTCTCACAAACCGGAGCTTCTCAAGCATAATGGTTTTCGGTAGGGAACGTCCCACCTTTGGGGACGAAACGATATCCATTGCCTCTTATTGCTTTCAATTTTTTTCTCATGTCAACATAGAACAACAGGAGTGTTGTGCGAATTTTTGTGATTTTTCGGGGTTCGTTTGGACATTTCTATGCATTAACTGAGTTTTCAATGCATTTATGTGCATAATTCAAATTTGAACTACATGCACATGCTCCAGTGCATAGAATTGGTTGAAAAATCAAATCTCTGTCCTTGGTGCATGCTTAGGTCCCATGCAAGAGATGGGAATGAATTTCAAACACTAGGGCACCGTTGATTGCTGGCAAAACATTGAGATGCCTGGTTTTTAAATTCTAGTAAATCAAAAACTCGTCTGAAATTCATGAAACTTGGCATGCTATCATGGTGCGGCATCAACATGCCGTGGTACAAATTTTGTCCCATTTCGGGCAGGTTTGGGTATATGCTTATCACAAACCGGAGCTTCTCACAACAAGCATGATGGCTTTCGATCCGGAACGTCCCAGCTTTCGGGATGAAACGATATCCATTGCCTCTTATTGCTTTCATTTTCTCTCTCATGTGAACATAGAACAACAGGGGTCTTGTGTGAATTTTTGTGATTTTTCAGGGTTCGTTTGGACATTTTTATGCATTAACTGAGTTTTCAATGCATTTATGTGCATAATCCATATTTGAACTACATGCACATGCTCCAGTGCATATAAATTGGTCGAAAAGTCAAATATGTGTCCTTGGGTGCATGCTTAGGTCCCATGCGAGAAATGGGAATGAATTTCAAACACGAGGGCACCGTTGATTGCCGGCAAAATATTGAGATGCCTGGTTTTCAAATTCTAGTAAATCAAAAACTCGTCTGAAATTCATGAAACTTGGCATGCTATCATGGAGCGGCATCAACATGTCGTGGTACAAATTTTGTCCCATTTGGGGCAGGTTTGGGTATATGCTTCTCACAAACCGCAGCTTCTCACAACAAGCATGATGGATTTCGGTAGGGAACGTCCCACCTTTGGGGATGAAACGATATCCATTGCCTCTTATTGCTTTCAAATTTTTTCTCGTGTCAACATAGAACAACAGGAGTGTTGTGTGAATTTTGGCGATTTTTCGGGGTTCGTTTGGACATTTTTATGCATTAACTGAGTTTTCAATGCATTTATGTGCATAATTAAAATTTGAACTACATGCACATGCTCCAGTGCATAAAAATTGGTTGAAAAATCAAATGTGTGTCCTTGGTGCATGCTTAGGTCCCATGCAAGATATGGGAATGAATTTCAAACACCAGGGCACCGTTGATTGCCGGCAAAATATTGAGATGCCTAGTTTTTAAATTCTAGTAAATCAAAAACTCGTAAGAAATTCATGAAACTTGGCATGCTATCATGGAGCCGCATCAACATGTTGTGGTAAAAATTTTGTCCCATTTGGGGCAGGTTTGGGTATATGCTTCTCACAAACCGGAGCTTCTCACAACAAGCATGATGGTATTCAGTAGGGAACGTCCCACCTTTGGGGACGAAATGATATCCATTGCCTCTTATTGCTTTCAATTTTTTCTCTAATGTCAACATAGAACAACAGGAGTGTTGTGCGAATTTTTGTGAATTTTCAGGCCTCGTTTGGACATTTTTATGCATTAACTGAGTTTTCAATGCATTTATGTGCATATTTTAAATTTGAACTACATGCACATGCTCCAGTGCATGTAAATTGGTTTAAAAATCAAATATGTGTCCTTGGGTGCATGCTCAGGTCCCATGCAAGAAATGGGAATGAATTTCAAACACCAGGGCACCGTTGATAGCTGGCAAAACATCGAGTTGCCTAGATTTTAAATTCTAGTAGATCAAAAACTCGTCTAAAATTCATGGAACTTGGCACGCTATCATGGAATGGCATCAACATGATGTGGTACAAATTTTGTCCCATTTGGGGCAAGTTTGGGTATATGTTTCTCACAAACCGGAGCTTCTCAGAACAAGCATGATGGTTTTCGGTAGGGAACGTCCCACCTTTGGGGATGAAACGATATCCATTGCCTCTTATTGCTTTTAATTTTTTTTCTTGTGTCAACATAGAACAACAATAGTGCTGTGTGAATTTTTGTGATTTTTCGGGGTTCATTTGGACATTTTTATGCATTAACTGAGTTTTCAATGCATTAATGTGCATAATTCAAATTTGAACTACATGCACATGCTCCAGTGCATAAAAATTGGTTGAAAAATCAAATCAGTGTCCTTGGTGCATGCTTAGGTTCCATGCAAGAAATGGGAATGAATTTCAAACACCAGGGCACCGTTGATTGCCGGCAAAACATTGAGATGCCTGGTTTTTAAATTCTAGTAAATCAAAAACTCGTCTGAAATTCATGAAACTTGGCATGGTATCATGGAGCGGCATCAACATTCCGTGGTACAAATTTTGTCCCATTTGGGGCAGGTTTGGGTATATGCTTCTCACAAACCGCAGCTTCTCATAACAAGCATGATGGTTTTCGGTAGGGAACGTCCCACCTTTGGGGACGAAACGATATCCATTGCCTCTGATTGCTTTCAAATTTTTTCACGTGTCAACATAGAACAACAGGAGTGTTGTGTGAATTTTTGTGATTTTTCGGGGTTCGTTCTGACATTTCTATGCATTAACTGAGTTTTCAATGCATTTATGTGCATAATTCAAATTTGAACTACATGCACATGCTCCAGTGCATAAAAATTGGTTGAAAAATCAAATCAGTGTCCTTTGTGCATGCTTAGGTCCCATGCAAGAGATGGGAATGAATTTCAAACACCAGGGCACCGTTGATTGCTGGCAAAACATTGAGATGCCTGGTTTTTAAATTCTAGTAAATCAAAAACTCGTCTGAAATTCATGAAACTTGGCATGCTATCATGGTGCGGCATCAACATGCCGTGGTACAAATTTTGTCCCATTTGGGGCAGGTTTGGGTATATGCGTATCACAAACCGGAGCTTCTCACAACAAGCATGATGGTTTTCGGTCGGGAACGTCCCACATTCGGGGACGAAACGATATCCATTGCCTCTTATTGCTTTCATTTTCTCTCTCGTGTCAACATAGAACAACAGGAGTGTTGTGTGTTTTTGTGATTTTTCAGGGTTCGTTTGGACATTTTTATGCATTAACTGAGTTTTCAATGCATTTATGTGCATAATCCATATCTGAACTACATGCACATGCTCCAGTGAATATCATTTGGTCAAAAAATCAAATATGTGTCCTTGGGTGCATGCTTAGGTCCCATGCAAGAAATGGGAATGAATTTCAAACACGAGGGCACCGTTGATTGCCGGCAAAACATTAAGATGCCTGATTTTTAAATTCTAGTAAATCAAAAACTCGTCTGAAATTCATGAAACTTGGCATGGTATCATGGAGAGGCATCAACATGCCGTGGTACAAATTTTGTCCCATTTGGGGCAGGTTTGGGTATATGCTTCAAACAAACCGCAGCTTCTCATAACAAGCATGATGGTTTTCGGTAGGGAACGTCCCACCTTTGGGGACGAAACGACATCCATTGCCTCTTATTGCTTTCAAATTTTTTCTCGTGTCAACATAGAACAATAGGAGTGTTGTGTGAATTTTTGTGATTTTTTGGGGTTCGTTTGGACATTTTTATGCATTAACTGAGTTTTCAATGCATTAATGTGCATAATTCAAATTTGAACTACATGCACATGCTCCAGTGCATAAAAATTGGTTGAAAAATCAAATCAGTGTCCTTGGTGCATGCTTAGGTCCCATGCAAGAAATGGGAATGAATTTCAAACACCAGGGCACCGTTGATTGCCGGCAAAACATTGAGATGCCTGGTTTTTAAATTCGAGTAAATCAAAAACTTGTATGAAATTCATGAAACTTGGCATGCTATCATGGAGCGGCATCAACATGACGTGGTACAAATTTTGTCCCATTTGGGGCAGCTTTGGGTATATGCTTCTCACATAACCGGAGCTTCTCACAACAAGCATGATGGTATTCAGTAGGGAACGTCCCACCTTTGGGGACGAAATGATATCCATTGCCTCTTATTGCTTTCAATTTTTTTCTCATGTCAACATAGAACAACAAGAGTGTTGTGTGAATTTTTGTGATTTTTCGGGGTTCGTTTGGACATTTTTATGCATTAACAGAGCTTTCAATGCATTTATGTGCATAATTGAAATTTGAACTACATGCACATGCTCCAGTGCATATAAATTGGTTTAAAAATCAAATATGTGTCCTTGGGTGCATGCTTAGGTCCCATGCAAAAGATGGGAATGAATTTCAAACACCAGGGCACCGTTGATTGCCAGCAAAACATTGAGATGCCTAGATTTTAAATTCTAGTAAATCAATAACTCGCCTGAAATTCATGAAACTTGGCATGCTATCATGGAGCGGCATCAACATGCCGAGGTACAAATTTTGTCCCATTTGGGGCAGGTTTGGGTATATGCTTCTCACAAACCGGAGCTTCTCAAGCATAATGGTTTTCGGTAGGGAACGTCCCACCTTTGGGGACGAAACGATATCCATTGCCTCTTATTGCTTTCAATTTTTTTCTCATGTCAACATAGAACAACAGGAGTGTTGTGCGAATTTTTGTGATTTTTCGGGGTTCGTTTGGACATTTCTATGCATTAACTGAGTTTTCAATGCATTTATGTGCATAATTCAAATTTGAACTACATGCACATGCTCCAGTGCATAGAATTGGTTGAAAAATCAAATCTCTGTCCTTGGTGCATGCTTAGGTCCCATGCAAGAGATGGGAATGAATTTCAAACACTAGGGCACCGTTGATTGCTGGCAAAACATTGAGATGCCTGGTTTTTAAATTCTAGTAAATCAAAAACTCGTCTGAAATTCATGAAACTTGGCATGCTATCATGGTGCGGCATCAACATGCCGTGGTACAAATTTTGTCCCATTTCGGGCAGGTTTGGGTATATGCTTATCACAAACCGGAGCTTCTCACAACAAGCATGATGCCTTTCGATCGGGAACGTCCCAGCTTTCGGGATGAAACGATATCCATTGCCTCTTATTGCTTTCATTTTCTCTCTCATGTGAACATAGAACAACAGGGGTCTTGTGAGAATTTTTGTGATTTTTCAGGGTTCGTTTGGACATTTTTATGCATTAACTGAGTTTTCAATGCATTTATGTGCATAATCCATATTTGAACTACATGCACATGCTCCAGTGCATATAAATTGGTCGAAAAGTCAAATATGTGTCCTTGGGTGCATGCTTAGGTCCCATGCGAGAAATGGGAATGAATTTCAAACACGAGGGCACCGTTGATTGCCGGCAAAACATTGAGATGCCTGGTTTTCAAATTCTAGTAAATCAAAAACTCGTCTGAAATTCATGAAACTTGGCATGCTATCATGGAGCGGCATCAACATGTCGTGGTACAAATTTTGTCCCATTTGGGGCAGGTTTGGGTATATGCTTCTCACAAACCGCAGCTTCTCACAACAAGCATGATGGATTTCGGTAGGGAACGTCCCACCTTTGGGGATGAAACGATATCCATTGCCTCTTATTGCTTTCAAATTTTTTCTCGTGTCAACATAGAACAACAGGAGTGTTGTGTGAATTTTGGCGATTTTTCGGGGTTCGTTTGGACATTTTTATGCATTAACTGAGTTTTCAATGCATTTATGTGCATAATTAAAATTTGAACTACATGCACATGCTCCAGTGCATAAAAATTGGTTGAAAAATCAAATGTGTGTCCTTGGTGCATGCTTAGGTCCCATGCAAGATATGGGAATGAATTTCAAACACCAGGGCACCGTTGATTGCCGGCAAAATATTGAGATGCCTAGTTTTTAAATTCTAGTAAATCAAAAACTCGTAAGAAATTCATGAAACTTGGCATGCTATCATGGAGCCGCATCAACATGTTGTGGTAAAAATTTTGTCCCATTTGGGGCAGGTTTGGGTATATGCTTCTCACAACAAGCATGATGGTATTCAGTAGGGAACGTCCCACCTTTGGGGACGAAATGATATCCATTGCCTCTTATTGCTTTCAATTTTTTCTCTAATGTCAACATAGAACAACAGGAGTGTTGTGCGAATTTTTGTGAATTTTCAGGCCTCGTTTGGACATTTTTATGCATTAACTGAGTTTTCAATGCATTTATGTGCATATTTTAAATTTGAACTACATGCACATGCTCCAGTGCATGTAAATTGGTTTAAAAATCAAATATGTGTCCTTGGGTGCATGCTCAGGTCCCATGCAAGAAATGGGAATGAATTTCAAACACCAGGGCACCGTTGATAGCTGGCAAAACATCGAGTTGCCTAGATTTTAAATTCTAGTAGATCAAAAACTCGTCTAAAATTCATGGAACTTGGCACGCTATCATGGAATGGCATCAACATGATGTGGTACAAATTTTGTCCCATTTGGGGCAGGTTTGGGTATATGCTTCTCACAAACCGGAGCTTCTCACAACAAGCATGATGGTTTTCAGTAGGGAACGTCCCACCTTTGGGGACGAAACGATATCCATTGCCTCTTATTGCTTTTAATTTTTTTTCTCGTGTCAACATAGAACAACAAGAGTGTTGTGTGAATTTTTGTGATTTTTCGGGGTTCATTTGGACATTTTTATGCATTAACTGAGTTTTCAATGCATTAATGTGCATAATTCAAATTTGAACTACATGCACATGCTCCAGTGCATAAAAATTGGTTGAAAAATCAAATCAGTGTCCTTGGTGCATGCTTAGGTCCCATGCAAGAAATAGGAATGAATTTCAAACACCAGGGCACCGTTGATTGCCGGCAAAACGTTGAGATGCCTGGTTTTTAAATTCTAGTAAATCAAAAACTCGTCTGAAATTCATGAAACTTGGCATGGTATCATGGAGCGGCATCAACATGCCGTGGTACAAATTTTGTCCCATTTGGGGCAGGTTTGGGTATATGCTTCTCACAAACCGCAGCTTCTCATAACAAGCATGATGGTTTTCGGTAGGGAACGTCCCACCTTTGGGGACGAAACGATATCCATTGCCTCTTATTGCTTTCAAAATTTTTCTCGTGTCAACATAGAACAACAGGAGTGTTGTGTGAATTTTTGTGATTTTTCGGGGTTCGTTTGGACATTTCTATGCATTAACTGAGTTTTCAATGCATTTATGTGCATAATTCAAATTTGAACTACATGCACATGCTCCAGTGCATAAAATTGGTTGAAAAATCAAATCTCTGTCCTTGGTGCATGCTTAGGTCCCATGCAAGAGATGGGAATGAATTTCAAACACCAGGGCATGTTGATTGCTGGCAAAACATTGAGATGCCTGGTTTTTAAATTCTAGTAAATCAAAAACTCGTCTGAAATTCATGAAACTTGGCATGCTATCATGGTGCGGCATCAACATGCCGTGGTACAAATTTTGTCCCATTTGGGGCAGGTTTGGGTATATGCTTATCACAAACCGGAGCTTCTCACAACAAGCATGATAATTTTCGGTCGGGAACGTCCCACCTTCGGGGACGAAACGATATCCATTGCCTCTTATTGCTTTCATTTTCTCTCTCGTGTCAACATAGAACAACATGAGTGTTGTGTGAATATTTGTGATTTTTCAGGGTTCGTTTGGACATTTTTGTGCATTAACTGAGTTTTCAATGCATTTATGTGCATAATCCATATTTGAACTACATGCACATGCTCCAGTGCATATAATTTGCTCGAAAAATCAAATATGTGTCCTTGGGTGCATGTTTAGGTCCCATGCAAGAAATGGGAATGAATTTCAAACACGAGGGCACCGTTGATTGCCGGCAAAACATTGAGATGCCTGGTTTTTAAATTCTAGTAAATCAAAAACTCGTCTGAAATTCATGAAACTTGGCATGGTATCATGGAGCGGCATCAACATGCCGTGGTACAAATTTTGTCCCATTTGGGGCAGGTTTGGGTATATGCTTCTCACAAACCGCAGCTTCTCACAACAAGCATGATGGATTTCGGTAGGGAACGTCCCACCTTTGGGGATGAAACGATATCCATTGCCTCTTATTGCTTTCAAATTTTTCTCGTGTCGACATAGAACAACAGGAGTGTTGTGTGAATTTTTGCGATTTTTCGGGGTTTGTTTGGACATTTTATGCATTAACTGAGTTTTCAATGCATTTATGTGCGTAATTAAAATTTGAACTACATGCACATGCTCCAGTGCATAAAAATTGGTTGAAAAATCAAATGTGTGTCCTTGGTGCATGCTTAGGTCCCATGCAAGATATGGGAATGAATTTCAAACACCAGGGCACCGTTGATTGCCGGCAAAATATTGAGATGCCTAGTTTTTAAATTCTAGTAAATCAAAAACTCGTCTGAAATTCATGAAACTTGGCATGGTATCATGGAGCGGCATCAACATGCCGTGGTACAAATTTTGTCCCATTTGGGGCAGGTTTGGGTATATGCTTCTCACAAACCGCAGCTTCTCATAACAAGCATGATGGTTTTCGGTAGGGAACGTCCCACCTTTGGGGACGAAACGATATCCATTGCCTCTTATTGCTTTCAAATTTTTTCTCGTGTCAACATAGAACAACAGGAGTGTTGTGTGAATTTTTGTGATTTTTCGGGGTTCGTTTGGACATTTCTATGCATTAACTGAGTTTTCAATGCATTTATGTGCATAATTCTAATTTGAACTACATGCACATGCTCCAGTGCATAAAATTGGTTGAAAAATCAAATCTCTGTCCTTGGTGCATGCTTAGGTCCCATGCAAGAGATGGGAATGAATTTCAAACACCAGGGCATGTTGATTGCTGGCAAAACATTGAGATGCCTGGTTTTTAAATTCTAGTAAATCAGAAACTCGTCTGAAATTCATGAAACTTGGCATGCTATCATGGTGCGGCATCAACATGCCGTGGTACAAATTTTGTCCCATTTGGGGCAGGTTTGGGTATATGCTTATCACAAACCGGAGCTTCTCACAACAAGCATGATGGTTTTCGGTCGGGAACGTCCCACCTTCGGGGACGAAACGATATCCATTGCCTCTTATTGCTTTCATTTTCTCTCTCGTGTCAACATAGAACAACATGAGTGTTGTGTGAATATTTGTGATTTTTCAGGGTTCGTTTGGACATTTTTGTGCATTAACTGAGTTTTCAATGCATTTATGTGCATAATCCATATTTGAACTACATGCACATGCTCCAGTGCATATAATTTGCTCGAAAAATCAAATATGTGTCCTCGGGTGCATGTTTAGGTCCCATGCAAGAAATGGGAATGAATTTCAAACACGAGGGCACCGTTGATTGCCGGCAAAACATTGAGATGCCTGGTTTTTAAATTCTAGTAAATCAAAAACTCGTCTGAAATTCATGAAACTTGGCATGGTATCATGGAGCGGCATCAACATGCCGTGGTACAAATTTTGTCCCATTTGGGGCAGGTTTGGGTATATGCTTCTCACAAACCGCAGCTTCTCACAACAAGCATGATGGATTTCGGTAGGGAACGTCCCACCTTTGGGGATGAAACGATATCCATTGCCTCTTATTGCTTTCAAATTTTTCTCGTGTCAACATAGAACAACAGGAGTGTTGTGTGAATTTTTGCGATTTTTCGGGGTTCGTTTGGACATTTTTATGCATTAACTGAGTTTTCAATGCATTTATGTGCATAATTAAAATTTGAACTACATGCACATGCTCCAGTGCATAAAAATTGGTTGAAAAATCAAATGTGTGTCCTTGGTGCATGCTTAGGTCCCATGCAAGATATGGGAATGAATTTCAAACACCAGGGCACCGTTGGTTGCCGGCAAAATATTGAGATGCCTAGTTTTTAAATTCTAGTAAATCAAAAACTCGTATGAAATTCATGAAACTTGGCATGCTATCATGGAGCCGCATCAACATGCCG
Source organism: Aegilops tauschii subsp. strangulata (assembly GCF_002575655.3). Lineage (NCBI taxonomy): Eukaryota > Viridiplantae > Streptophyta > Magnoliopsida > Poales > Poaceae > Aegilops > Aegilops tauschii. The sequence goes on from NC_053036.3 coordinate 155,433,567, forward strand.
TGGTAAAAATTTTGTCCCATTTGGGGCAGGTTTGGGTATATGCTTCTCACAACAAGCATGATGGTTTTCGGTAGGGAACGTCCCACCTTTGGGGACGAAATGATATGCATTGCCTCTTATTGCTTTCAATTTTTTCTCTAATGTCGACATAGAACAAGAGGAGTGTTGTGCGAATTTTTGTGATTTTTCAGGCCTCGTTTGGAGATTTTTATGCATTAACTGAGTTTTCAATGCATTTATGTGCATATTTTAAATTTGAACTACATGCACATGCTGCAGTGCATGTAAATTGGTTTAAAAATCAATTATGTGTCCTTGGGTGCATGCTCAGGTCCCATGAAAGAAATGGGAATGAATTTCAAACACCAGGGCACCGTTGATAGCTGGCAAAACATCGAGTTGCCTAGATTTTAAATTCTAGTAGATAAAAAACTCGTCTAAAATTCATGAAACTTGGCACGCTATCATGGAATGGCATCAACATGATGTGGTACAAATTTTGTCCCATTTGGGGCAGGTTTGGGTATATGCTTCTCACAAACCGGAGCTTCTCACAACAAGCATGATGGTTTTCGGTAGGGAACGTCCCACCTTTGGGGACGAAACGATATCCATTGCCTCTTATTGCTTTTAATTTTTTTTCTCGTGTCAACATAGAACAACAAGAGTGTTGTGTGAATTTTTGTGATTTTTCGGGGTTCATTTGTACATTTTTATGCATTAACTGAGTTTTCAATGCATTAATGTGCATAATTCAAATTTGAACTACATGCACCTGCTCCAGTGCATAAAAATTGGTTGAAAAATCAAATCAGTGTCCTTGGTGCATGCTTAGGTCCCATGCAAGAAATAGGAATGAATTTCAAACACCAGGGCACCGTTGATTGCCGGCAAAACATTGAGATGCCTGGTTTTTAAATTCTAGTAAATCAAAAACTCGTCTGAAATTCATGAAACTTGGAATGGTATCATGGAGCGGCATCAACATGCCGTGGTACAAATTTTGTCCCATTTGGGGCAGGTTTGGGTATATGCTTCTCACAAACCGCAGCTTCTCATAACAAGCATGATGGTTTTCGGTAGGGAACGTCCCACCTTTGGGGACGAAACGATATCCATTGCCTCTTATTGCTTTCAAATTTTTTCTCGTGTCAACATAGAACAACAGGAGTGTTGTGTGAATTTTTGTGATTTTTCGGGCTTCGTTTGGACATTTCTATGCATTAACTGAGTTTTCAATGCATTTATGTGCATAATTCAAATTTGAACTACATGCACATGCTCCAGTGCATAAAATTGGTTGAAAAATCAAATCTCTGTCCTTGGTGCATGCTTAGGTCCCATGCAAGAGATGGGAATGAATTTCAAACACCAGGGCACCGTTGATTGCTGGCAAAACATTGAGATGCCTGGTTTTTAAATTCTAGTAAATCAAAAACTCATCTGAAATTCATGAAACTTGGCATGCTATCATGGTGCGGCATCAACATGCCGTGGTACAAATTTTGTCCCATTTGGGGCAGGTTTGGGTATATGCTTATCACAAACCGGAGCTTCTGACAACAAGCATGATGGTTTTCGGTCGGGAACGTCCCACCTTCGGGGACGAAACGATATCCATTGCCTCTTGTTGCTTTCATTTTCTCTCTCGTGTCAACATAGAACAACAGGAGTGTTGTGTGAATTTTTGTGATTTTTCAGGGTTCGTTTGGACATTTTTATGCATTAACTAAGTTTTCAATGCATTTATGTGCATATCCATATTTGAACTACATGCACATGCTCCAGTGCATATAAATTGGTCGAAAAGTCAAATATGTGTCCTTGGGTGCATGCTTAGGTCCCATGCGAGAAATGGGAATGAATTTCAAACACGAGGGCACCGTTGATTGCCGGCAAAACATTGAGATGCCTGGTTTTTAAATTCTAGTAAATCAAAAACTCGTCTGAAATTCATGAAACTTGGCATGGTATCATGGAGCGGCATCAACATGCCGTGGTACAAATTTTGTCCCATTTGGGGCAGGTTTGGGTATATGCTTCTCACAAACCGCAGCTTCTCATAACAAGCATGATGGTTTTCGGTAGGGAACGTCCCACCTTTGGGGACGAAACGATATCCATTGCCTCTTATTGCTTTCAAATTTTTTCTCGTGTCAACATAGAACAACAGGAGTGTTGTGTGAATTTTTGTGATTTTTCGGGGTTCGTTTGGACATTTTTGTGCATTAACTGAGTTTTCAATGCATTAATGTGCATAATTCAAATTTGAACTACATGCACATGCTCCAGTGCATAAAAATTGGTTGAAAAAACAAATCAGTGTCCTTGGTGCATGCTTAGGTCCCATGTAAGAAATGGGAATGAATTTCAAACACCAGGGCACCGTTGATTGCCGGCAAAACATTGAGATGCCTAGTTTTTAAATTCTAGTAAATCAAAAACTTGTATGAAATTCATGAAACTTGGCATGCTATCATGGAGCGGCATCAACATGACGTGGTACAAATTTTGTCCCATTTGCGGCAGCTTTGGGTATATGCTTCTCACAAACCGGAGCTTCTCACAACAAGCATGATGGTTTTCGGTAGGGAACGTCCCACCTTTCGGGACGAAATGATATCCATTGCCTCTTATTGCTTTCAATTTTCTTCTCATGTCAACATAGAACAACAAGAGTGTTGTGTGAATTTTTGTGATTTTTCGGGGTTCGTTTGGACATTTTTATGCATTAACAGAGTTTTCAATGCATTTATGTGCATATTTGAAATTTGAACTACATGCACATGCTCCAGTGAATATAAATTGGTTTAAAAATCAAATATGTGTCCTTGGGTGAATGCTTAGGTCCCATGCAAAAGATGGGAATGAATTTCAAACACCAGGGCACCGTTGATTGCCGGCAAAACATTGAGATGCCTAGATTTTAAATTCTAGTAAATCAATAACTCGCCTGAAATTCATGAAACTAGGCATGCTATCATGGAGCGGCATCAACATGCCGAGGTACAAATTTTGTCCCATTTGGGGCAGGTTTGGGTATATGCTTCTCACAAACTGGAGCTTCTCACAACAAGCATGATGGTTTTCGGTACGGAACGTCCCACCTTTGGGGACGAAACGATATCCATTGCCTCTGATTGCTTTCAAATTTTTTCTCGTGTCAACATAGAACCACAGGAGTGTTGTGTGAATTTTTGTGATTTTTCGGGGTTCGTTCTGACATTTCTATGCATTAACTGAGTTTTCAATGCATTTATGTCCATAATTAAAATTTGAACTAAATGCACATGCTCTAGTGCATATAAATTGGTTGAAAAATCAGATCTGTGTCCTTGGGTGCATGCTAGGTCCCATGCAATAAATGGGAATGAATTTCAAACACCAGGGCACCGTTGATTCCCGGCAAAACATTGAGATGCCTGGTTTTTAAATTCTAGTAAATCAAAAACTCATCTAAAATTCATGAAACTTGGCATGCTATCATGGAGCGGCATCAACATGCCGTGGTACAAATTTTCTCCCATTTGGGGCAGGTTTGGGTATATGCTTCTCACAAACCGGAGCTTCTCAAGCATAATGGTTTTCGGTAGGGAACGTCCCACCTTTGGGGACGAAACGATATCCATTGCCTCTTATTGCTTTCAATTTTTTTTCTCATGTCAACATAGAACAACAGGAGTGTTGTGCGAATTTTTGTGATTTTTCGGGGTTCGTTTGGACATTTTTATGCATTAACTGAGTTTTCAATGCATTTATGTGCATAATCCATATTTGAAGTACATGCACATGCTCAAGTGCATATAAATTGGTCGAAAAGTCAAATATGTGTCCTTGGGTGCATGCTTAGGTCCCATGCGAGAAATGGGAATGAATTTCAAACACGAGGGCACCGTTGATTGCAGGCAAAACATTGAGATGCCTGGTTTTCAAATTCTAGTAAATCAAAAACTCGTCTGAAATTCATGAAACTTGGCATGCTATCATGGAGCGGCATCAACATGTCGTGGTACAAATTTTGTCCCATTTGGGGCAGGTTTGGGTATATGCTTCTCACAAACCGCAGCTTCTCACAACAAGCATGATGGATTTCGGTAGGGAACGTCCCACCTTTGGGGATGAAATGATATCCATTGCCTCTTATTGCTTTCAAAAATTTTCTCGTGTCAACATAGAACAACAGGAGTGTTGTGTGAATTTTTGCGATTTTTGGGGTTCGTTTGGACATTTTTATGCATTAACTGAGTTTTCAATGCATTTATGTGCATAATTAAAATTTGAACTACATGCACATGCTCCAGTGCATAAAAATTGGTTGAAAAATCAAATGTGTGTCCTTGGTGCATGCTTAGGTCCCATGCAAGATATGGGAATGAATTTCAAACACCAGGGCACCGATGATTGCCGGCAAAATATTGAGATACCTAGTTTTTAAATTCTAGTAAATCAAAAACTCGTATGAAATTCATGAAACTTGGCATGCTATCATGGAGCCGCATCAACATGCCGTGGTAAAAATTTTGTCCCATTTGGGGCAGGTTTGGGTATATGCTTCTCACAAACCGGAGCTTCTCACAACAAGCATGATGGTTTTCGGTAGGGAACGTCCCACCTTTGGGGACGAAATGATATCCATTGCCTCTTATTGCTTTCAATTTTTTCTCTAATGTCAACATAGAACTACAGGAGTGTTGTGCGAATTTTTGTGATTTTTCAGGCCTCGTTTGGACATTTTTATGCATCAACTGAGTTTTCAATGCATTTATGTGCATAATTCAAATTTGAACTACATGCACATGATCCAGTGCATGTAAATTGGTTTCAAAATCACATCTGTGTCCTTGGGTGCATGCTCAGGTCCCATGCAAGAAATGGGAATGAATTTCAAACACCAGGGCACCGTTGATTGCCGGCAAAACATTGAGTTGCTTGGATTTTAAATTCAAGTAAATCAAAAACTCGCCTGAAATTCATGAAAGTTGGCATGCTATCATGGAGCGGCATCAACATGCTGTGGTACAAATTTTGTCCCATTTGGGGCAGATTTGGGTATATGCTTCTGACAAACCGGAGCTTCTCACAACAAGCATGATGGTTTTCGGTAGGGAACATCCCACCTTTGGGGACGAAACGATATCCATTGCCTCTTATTGCTTTCAAATTCTTTTCTCGTGTCAACATATAACGACAGGAGTGTTGTGCGAATTTTTCTGATTTTTCGGGGTTCGTTTGGACATTTTTATGCATTAACTGAGTTTTCAATGCATTTATGTGCATAATTAAAATTTGGACTAAATGCACATGCTCCAGTGCATATAAATTGGTTGAAAAATCAAATCTGTGTCCTTGGGTGCATGCTTAGGTCCCATGCAAGATATGGGAATGAATTTCAAACACCGGGGCACCGTTGATTGCCGGCAAAACATTGATATGCTTGGTTTTTAAATTCTAGTAAATCAAAAACTCGTATGAAATTCATTAAACTTGGCATGCTATCACGGAGCGGCATCAACATGACGTGGTACAAATTTTGTCCCATTTGGGGCAGGTTTGGGTATATGCTTCTCACAACAAGCATGATGGTTTTCGGTAGGGAACGTCGCACCTTTGGGGACGAAACGATATCCAATGCCTCTTATTGCTTTCAAATTTTTTTCTCGTGTCAACATAGAACGGCAGGAGTGTTGTGCGAATTTTTGTGATTTTTCGGGGTTCGTTTGGACATTTTTATGCATTAACTGAGTTTTCAATGCATTTATGTGCATAATTAAAATTTGAACTAAATGCACATGCCCGAGTGCATATCAATTGGTTGAAAATCAGATCTGTGTCCTTGGGTGCATGCTTAGGTCCCATGCAATAAATGGGAATGAATTTCAAACACCAGGGCACCGTTGATTGCTGGCAAAACATTGAGATGCCTGGTTTTTAAATTCTAGTAAATCAAAAACTCGTCTGAAATTCATGAAACTTGGGATGCTATCATGGTGCGGCATCAACATACCGTGGTACAAATTTTGTCCCATTTGGGGCATGTTTGGGTATATGCGTATCACAAACCGGAGCTTCTCACAACAAGCATGATGGTTTTCGGTCGGGAACGTCCCACCTTCGGGGACGAAACGATATCCATTGCCTCTTATTGCTTTCATTTTCTCTCTCGTGTCAACATAGAACAACAGGAGTGTTGTGTGAATTTTTGTGATTTTTCAGGGTTCGTTTGGACATTTTTATGCATTAACTGAGTTTTCAATGCATTTATGTGCATAATCCATATTTGAACTACGTGCACATGCTCCAGTGCATATAAATTGGTCGAAAAATCAAATATGTGTCCTTCGGTGCATGCTTAGGTCCCATGCAAGAAATGGGAATGAATTTCAAACACGAGGGCACCGTTGATTGCCGGCAAAACATTGAGATGCCTGGTTTTTAAATTCTAGTAAAATCAAAAACTCGTCTGAAATTCATGAAACTTGGCATGGTATCATGGAGCGGCATCAACATGCCGTGGTACAAATTTTGTCCCATTTGGGGCAGGTTTGGGTATATGCTTCTCACAAACCGCAGCTTCTCATAACAAGCATGATGGTTTTCGGTAGGGAACGTCCCACCTTTGGGGACGAAACGATATCCATTGCCTCTTATTGCTTTCAAATTTTTTCTCGTGTCAACATAGAACAACAGGAGTGTTGTGTGAATTTTTGTGATTTTTCGGGGTTCGTTTGGACAATTCTATGCATTAACTGAGTTTTCAATGCATTTATGTGCATAATTCTAATTTGAACTACATGCACATGCTCCAGTGCATAAAATTGGTTGAAAAATCAAATCTCTGTCCTTGGTGCATGCTTAGGTCCCATGCAAGAGATGGGAATGAATTTCAAACACCAGGGCACCGTTGATTGCTGGCAAAACATTGAGATGCCTGGTTTTTAAATTCTAGTAAATCAAAAACTCGTCTGAAATTCATGAAACTTGGCATGCTATCATGGTGCGGCATCAACATGCCGTGGTACAAATTTTGTCCCATTTGGGGCATGTTTGGGTATATGCGTATCACAAACCGGAGCTTCTCACAACAAGCATGATGGTTTTCGGTCGGGAACGTCCCACCTTCGGGGACGAAACGATATCCATTGCCTCTTATTGCTTTCATTTTCTCTCTCGTGTCAACATAGAACAACAGGAGTGTTGTGTGAATTTTTGTGATTTTTCAGGGTTCGTTTGGACATTTTTATGCATTAACTGAGTTTTCAATGCATTTATGTGCATAATCCATATTTGAACTACGTGCACATGCTCCAGTGCATATAAATTGGTCGAAAAATCAAATATGTGTCCTTGGGTGCATGCTTAGGTCCCATGCAAGAAATGGGAATGAATTTCAAACACGAGGGCATCGTTGATTGCCGGCAAAACATTGAGATGCCTGGTTTTTAAATTCTAGTAAATCAAAAACTCGTCTGAAATTCATGAAACTTGGCATGGTATCATGGAGCGGCATCAACATGCCGTGGTACAAATTTTGTCCCATTTGGGGCAGGTTTGGGTATATGCTTCTCACAAACCGCAGCTTCTCATAACAAGCATGATGGTTTTCGGTAGGGAACGTCCCACCTTTGGGGACGAAACGATATCCATTGCCTCTTATTGCTTTCAAATTTTTTCTCGTGTCAACATTGAACAACAGGAGTGTTGTGTGAATTTTTGTGATTTTTCGGGGTTTGTTTGGACAATTCTATGCATTAACTGAGTTTTCAATGCATTTATGTGCATAATTCAAATTTGAACTACATGCACATGCTCCAGTGCATAAAATTGGTTGAAAAATCAAATCTCTGTACTTGGTGCATGCTTAGGTCCCATGCAAGAGATGGGAATGAATTTCAAACACCAGGGCACCGTTGATTGCTGGCAAAACATTGAGATGCCTGGTTTTTAAATTCTAGTAAATCAAAAACTCGTCTGAAATTCATGAAACTTGGCATGCTATCATGGTGCGGCATCAACATGCCGTGGTACAAATTTTGTCCCATTTGGGGCATGTTTGGGTATATGCTTATCACAAACCGGAGCTTCTCACAACAAGCATGATGGTTTTCGGTCGGGAACGTCCCACCTTCGGGGACGAAACGATATCCATTGCCTCTTATTGCTTTCATTTTCTCTCTCGTGTCAACATAGAACAACAGGAGTGTTGTGTGAATTTTTGTGATTTTTCAGGGTTCGTTTGGACATTTTTATGCATTAACTGAGTTTTCAATGCATTTATGTGCATAATCCATATTTGAACTACGTGCACATGCTCCAGTGCATATAAATTGGTCGAAAAATCAAATATGTGTCCTTGGGTGCATGCTTAGGTCCCATGCAAGAAATGGGAATGAATTTCAAACACGAGGGCACCGTTGATTGCCGGCAAAACATTGAGATGCCTGGTTTTTAAATTCTAGTAAATCAAAAACTCGTCTGAAATTCATGAAACTTGGCATGGTATCATGGAGCGGCATCAACATGCCGTGGTACAAATTTTGTCCCATTTGGGGCAGGTTTGGGTATATGCTTCTCACAAACCGCAGCTTCTCATAACAAGCATGATGGTTTTCGGTAGGGAACGTCCCACCTTTGGGGACGAAACAATATCCATTGCCTCTTATTGCTTTCAAATTTTTTCTCGTGTCAACATAGAACAACAGGAGTGTTGTGTGAATTTTTGTGATTTTTCGGGGTTCGTTTGGACAATTCTATGCATTAACTGAGTTTTCAATGCATTTATGTGCATAATTCAAATTTGAACTACATGCACATGCTCCAGCGCATAAAATTGGTTGAAAAATCAAATCTCTGTCCTTGGTGCATGCTTAGGTCCCATGCAAGAGATGGGAATGAATTTCAAACACCAGGGCACCGTTGATTGCTGGCAAAACATTGAGATGCCTGGTTTTTAAATTCTAGTAAATCAAAAACTCGTCTGAAATTCATGAAACTTGGCATGCTATCATGGTGCGGCATCAACATGCCGTGGTACAAATTTTGTCCCATTTGGGGCATGTTTGGGTATATGCGTATCACAAACCGGAGCTTCTCACAACAAGCATGATGGTTTTCGGTCGGGAACGTCCCACCTTCGGGGACGAAACGATATCCATTGCCTCTTATTGCTTTCATTTTCTCTCTCGTGTCAACATAGAACAACAGGAGTGTTGTGTGAATTTTTGTGATTTTTCAGGGTTCGTTTGGACATTTTTATGCATTAACTGAGTTTTCAATGCATTTATGTGCATAATCCATATTTGAACTACGTGCACATGCTCCAGTGCATATAAATTGGTCGAAAAATCAAATATGTGTCCTTGGGTGCATGCTTAGGTCCCATGCAAGAAATGGGAATGAATTTCAAACACGAGGGCACCGTTGATTGCCGGCAAAACATTGAGATGCCTGGTTTTTAAATTCTAGTAAATCAAAAACTCGTCTGAAATTCATGAAACTTGGCATGGTATCATGGAGCGGCATCAACATGCCGTGGTACAAATTTTGTCCCATTTGGGGCAGGTTTGGGTATATGCTTCTCACAAACCGCAGCTTCTCATAACAAGCATGATGGTTTTCGGTAGGGAACGTCCCACCTTTGGGGACGAAACGATATCCATTGCCTCTTATTGCTTTCAAATTTTTTCTCGTGTCAACATAGAACAACAGGAGTGTTGTGTGAATTTTTGTGATTTTTCGGGGTTCGTTTGGACAATTCTATGCATTAACTGAGTTTTCAATGCATTTATGTGCATAATTCAAATTTGAACTACATGCACATGCTCCAGTGCATAAAATTGGTTGAAAAATCAAATCTCTGTCCTTGGTGCATGCTTAGGTCCCATGCAAGAGATGGGAATGAATTTCAAACACCAGGGCACCGTTGATTGCTGGCAAAACATTGAGATGCCTGGTTTTTAAATTCTAGTAAATCAAAAACTCGTCTGAAATTCATGAAACTTGGCATGCTATCATGGTGCGGCATCAACATGCCGTGGTACAAATTTTGTCCCATTTGGGGCATGTTTGGGTATATGCGTATCACAAACCGGAGCTTCTCACAACAAGCATGATGGTTTTCGGTCGGGAACGTCCCACCTTCGGGGACGAAACGATATCCATTGCCTCTTATTGCTTTCATTTTCTCTCTCGTGTCAACATAGAACAACAGGAGTGTTGTGTGAATTTTTGTGATTTTTCAGGGTTCGTTTGGACATTTTTATGCATTAACTGAGTTTTCAATGCATTTATGTGCATAATCCATATTTGAACTACGTGCACATGCTCCAGTGCATATAAATTGGTCGAAAAATCAAATATGTGTCCTTCGGTGCATGCTTAGGTCCCATGCAAGAAATGGGAATGAATTTCAAACACGAGGGCACCGTTGATTGCCGGCAAAACATTGAGATGCCTGGTTTTTAAATTCTAGTAAATCAAAAACTCGTCTGAAATTCATGAAACTTGGCATGGTATCATGGAGCGGCATCAACATGCCGTGGTACAAATTTTGTCCCATTTGGGGCAGGTTTGGGTATATGCTTCTCACAAACCGCAGCTTCTCATAACAAGCATGATGGTTTTCGGTAGGGAACGTCCCACCTTTGGGGACGAAACGATATCCATTGCCTCTTATTGCTTTCAAATTTTTTCTCGTGTCAACATAGAACAACAGGAGTGTTGTGTGAATTTTTGTGATTTTTCGGGGTTCGTTTGGACAATTCTATGCATTAACTGAGTTTTCAATGCATTTATGTGCATAATTCTAATTTGAACTACATGCACATGCTCCAGTGCATAAAATTGGTTGAAAAATCAAATCTCTGTCCTTGGTGCATGCTTAGGTCCCATGCAAGAGATGGGAATGAATTTCAAACACCAGGGCACCGTTGATTGCTGGCAAAACATTGAGATGCCTGGTTTTTAAATTCTAGTAAATCAAAAACTCGTCTGAAATTCATGAAACATGGCATGCTATCATGGTGCGGCATCAACATGCCGTGGTACAAATTTTGTCCCATTTGGGGCATGTTTGGGTATATGCGTATCACAAACCGGAGCTTCTCACAACAAGCATGATGGTTTTCGGTCGGGAACGTCCCACCTTCGGGGACGAAACGATATCCATTGCCTCTTATTGCTTTCATTTTCTCTCTCGTGTCAACATAGAACAACAGGAGTGTTGTGTGAATTTTTGTGATTTTTCAGGGTTCGTTTGGACATTTTTATGCATTAACTGAGTTTTCAATGCATTTATGTGCATAATCCATATTTGAACTACGTGCACATGCTCCAGTGCATATAAATTGGTCGAAAAATCAAATATGTGTCCTTGGGTGCATGCTTAGGTCCCATGCAAGAAATGGGAATGAATTTCAAACACGAGGGCATCGTTGATTGCCGGCAAAACATTGAGATGCCTGGTTTTTAAATTCTAGTAAATCAAAAACTCGTCTGAAATTCATGAAACTTGGCATGGTATCATGGAGCGGCATCAACATGCCGTGGTACAAATTTTGTCCCATTTGGGGCAGGTTTGGGTATATGCTTCTCACAAACCGCAGCTTCTCATAACAAGCATGATGGTTTTCGGTAGGGAACGTCCCACCTTTGGGGACGAAACGATATCCATTGCCTCTTATTGCTTTCAAATTTTTTCTCGTGTCAACATTGAACAACAGGAGTGTTGTGTGAATTTTTGTGATTTTTCGGGGTTTGTTTGGACAATTCTATGCATTAACTGAGTTTTCAATGCATTTATGTGCATAATTCAAATTTGAACTACATGCACATGCTCCAGTGCATAAAATTGGTTGAAAAATCAAATCTCTGTACTTGGTGCATGCTTAGGTCCCATGCAAGAGATGGGAATGAATTTCAAACACCAGGGCACCGTTGATTGCTGGCAAAACATTGAGATGCCTGGTTTTTAAATTCTAGTAAATCAAAAACTCGTCTGAAATTCATGAAACTTGGCATGCTATCATGGTGCGGCATCAACATGCCGTGGTACAAATTTTGTCCCATTTGGGGCATGTTTGGGTATATGCTTATCACAAACCGGAGCTTCTCACAACAAGCATGATGGTTTTCGGTCGGGAACGTCCCACCTTCGGGGACGAAACGATATCCATTGCCTCTTATTGCTTTCATTTTCTCTCTCGTGTCAACATAGAACAACAGGAGTGTTGTGTGAATTTTTGTGATTTTTCAGGGTTCGTTTGGACATTTTTATGCATTAACTGAGTTTTCAATGCATTTATGTGCATAATCCATATTTGAACTACGTGCACATGCTCCAGTGCATATAAATTGGTCGAAAAATCAAATATGTGTCCTTGGGTGCATGCTTAGGTCCCATGCAAGAAATGGGAATGAATTTCAAACACGAGGGCACCGTTGATTGCCGGCAAAACATTGAGATGCCTGGTTTTTAAATTCTAGTAAATCAAAAACTCGTCTGAAATTCATGAAACTTGGCATGGTATCATGGAGCGGCATCAACATGCCGTGGTACAAATTTTGTCCCATTTGGGGCAGGTTTGGGTATATGCTTCTCACAAACCGCAGCTTCTCATAACAAGCATGATGGTTTTCGGTAGGGAACGTCCCACCTTTGGGGACGAAACGATATCCATTGCCTCTTATTGCTTTCAAATTTTTTCTCGTGTCAACATAGAACAACAGGAGTGTTGTGTGAATTTTTGTGATTTTTCGGGGTTCGTTTGGACAATTCTATGCATTAACTGAGTTTTCAATGCATTTATGTGCATAATTCAAATTTGAACTACATGCACATGCTCCAGCGCATAAAATTGGTTGAAAAATCAAATCTCTGTCCTTGGTGCATGCTTAGGTCCCATGCAAGAGATGGGAATGAATTTCAAACACCAGGGCACCGTTGATTGCTGGCAAAACATTGAGATGCCTGGTTTTTAAATTCTAGTAAATCAAAAACTCGTCTGAAATTCATGAAACTTGGCATGCTATCATGGTGCGGCATCAACATGCCGTGGTACAAATTTTGTCCCATTTGGGGCATGTTTGGGTATATGCGTATCACAAACCGGAGCTTCTCACAACAAGCATGATGGTTTTCGGTCGGGAACGTCCCACCTTCGGGGACGAAACGATATCCATTGCCTCTTATTGCTTTCATTTTCTCTCTCGTGTCAACATAGAACAACAGGAGTGTTGTGTGAATTTTTGTGATTTTTCAGGGTTCGTTTGGACATTTTTATGCATTAACTGAGTTTTCAATGCATTTATGTGCATAATCCATATTTGAACTACGTGCACATGCTCCAGTGCATATAAATTGGTCGAAAAATCAAATATGTGTCCTTGGGTGCATGCTTAGGTCCCATGCAAGAAATGGGAATGAATTTCAAACACGAGGGCACCGTTGATTGCCGGCAAAACATTGAGATGCCTGGTTTTTAAATTCTAGTAAATCAAAAACTCGTCTGAAATTCATGAAACTTGGCATGGTATCATGGAGCGGCATCAACATGCCGTGGTACAAATTTTGTCCCATTTGGGGCAGGTTTGGGTATATGCTTCTCACAAACCGCAGCTTCTCATAACAAGCATGATGGTTTTCGGTAGGGAACGTCCCACCTTTGGGGACGAAACGATATCCATTGCCTCTTATTGCTTTCAAATTTTTTCTCGTGTCAACATAGAACAACAGGAGTGTTGTGTGAATTTTTGTGATTTTTCGGGGTTCGTTTGGACAATTCTATGCATTAACTGAGTTTTCAATGCATTTATGTGCATAATTCAAATTTGAACTACATGCACATGCTCCAGTGCATAAAATTGGTTGAAAAATCAAATCTCTGTCCTTGGTGCATGCTTAGGTCCCATGCAAGAGATGGGAATGAATTTCAAACACCAGGGCACCGTTGATTGCTGGCAAAACATTGAGATGCCTGGTTTTTAAATTCTAGTAAATCAAAAACTCGTCTGAAATTCATGAAACTTGGCATGCTATCATGGTGCGGCATCAACATGCCGTGGTACAAATTTTGTCCCATTTGGGGCATGTTTGGGTATATGCTTATCACAAACCGGAGCTTCTCACAACAAGCATGATGGTTTTCGGTCGGGAACGTCCCACCTTCGGGGACGAAACGATATCCATTGCCTCTTATTGCTTTCATTTTCTCTCTCGTGTCAACATAGAACAATAGGAGTGTTGTGTGAATTTTTGTGATTTTTCAGGGTTCGTTTGGACATTTTTATGCATTAACTGAGTTTTCAATGCATTTATGTGCATAATCCATATTTGAACTACGTGCACATGCTCCAGTGCATATAAATTGGTCGAAAAATCAAATATGTGTCCTTGGGTGCATGCTTAGGTCCCATGCAAGAAATGGGAATGAATTTCAAACACGAGGGCACCGTTGATTGCCGGCAAAACATTGAGATGCCTGGTTTTTAAATTCTAGTAAATCAAAAACTCGTCTGAAATTCATGAAACTTGGCATGGTATCATGGAGCGGCATCAACATGCCGTGGTACAAATTTTGTCCCATTTGGGCAGGTTTGGGTATATGCTTCTCACAAACCGCAGCTTCTCATAACAAGCATGATGGTTTTCGGTAGGGAACGTCCCACCTTTGGGGACGAAACGATATCCATTGCCTCTTATTGCTTTCAAATTTTTTCTCGTGTCAACATAGAACAACAGGAGTGTTGTGTGAATTTTTGTGATTTTTCGGGGTTCGTTTGGACATTTCTATGCATTAACTGAGTTTTCAATGCATTTATGTGCATAATTCAAATTTGAACTACATGCACATGCTCCAGTGCATAAAATTGGTTGAAAAATCAAATCTCTGTCCTTGGTGCATGCTTAGGTCCCATGCAAGAGATGGGAATGAATTTCAAACACCAGGGCACCGTTGATTGCTGGCAAAACATTGAGATGCCTGGTTTTTAAATTCTAGTAAATCAAAAACTCGTCTGAAATTCATGAAACTTGGCATGCTATCATGGTGCGGCATCAACATGCCGTGGTACAAATTTTGTCCCATTTGGGGCAGGTTTGGGTATATGCTTATCACAAACCGGAGCTTCTCACAACAAGCATGATGGTTTTCGGTCGGGAACGTCCCACCTTCGGGGACGAAACGATATCCATTGCCTCTTATTGCTTTCATTTTCTCTCTCGTGTCAACATAGAACAACAGGAGTGTTGTGTGAATATTTGTGATTTTTCAGGGTTCGTTTGGACATTTTTGTGCATTAACTGAGTTTTCAATGCATTTATGTGCATAATCCATATTTGAACTACATGCACATGCTCCAGTGCATATAATTTGCTCGAAAAATCAAATATGTGTCCTTGGGTGCATGCTTAGGTCCCATGCAAGAAATGGGAATGAATTTCAAACACGAGGGCACCGTTGATTGCCGGCAAAACATTGAGATGCCTGGTTTTTAAATTCTAGTAAATCAAAAACTCGTCTGAAATTCATGAAACTTGGCATGGTATCATGGAGCGGCATCAACATGCCGTGGTACAAATTTTGTCCCATTTGGGGCAGGTTTGGGTATATGCTTCTCACAAACCGCAGCTTCTCATAACAAGCATGATGGTTTTCGGTAGGGAACGTCCCACCTTTGGGGACGAAACGATATCCATTGCCTCTTATTGCTTTCAAATTTTTTCTCGTGTGAACATAGAACAACAGGAGTGTTGTGTGAATTTTTGTGATTTTTCGGGGTTCGTTTGGACATTTCTATGCATTAACTGAGTTTTCAATGCATTTATGTGCATAATTCAAATTTGAACTACATGCACATGCTCCAGTGCATAAAATTGGTTGAAAAATCAAATCTCTGTCCTTGGTGCATGCTTAGGTCCCATGCAAGAGATGGGAATGAATTTCAAATACCAGGGCACCGTTGATTGCTGGCAAAACATTGAGATGCCTGGTTTTTAAATTCTAGTAAATCAAAAACTCGTCTGAAATTCATGAAACTTGGCATGCTATCATGGTGCGGCATCAACATGCCGTGGTACAAATTTTGTCCCATTTGGGGCAGGTTTGGGTATATGCTTATCACAAACCGGAGCTTCTCACAACAAGCATGATGGTTTTCGGTCGGGAACGTCCCACCTTCGGGGACGAAACGATATCCATTGCCTCTTATTGCTTTCATTTTCTCTCTCGTGTCAACATAGAACAACAGGAGTGTTGTGTGAATATTTGTGATTTTTCAGGGTTCGTTTGGACATTTTTGTGCATTAACTGAGTTTTCAATGCATTTATGTGCATAATCCATATTTGAACTACATGCACATGCTCCAGTGCATATAATTTGCTCGAAAAATCAAATATGTGTCCTTGGGTGCATGCTTAGGTCCCATGCAAGAAATGGGAATGAATTTCAAACACGAGGGCACCGTTGATTGCCGGCAAAACATTGAGATGCCTGGTTTTTAAATTCTAGTAAATCAAAAACTCGTCGGAAATTCATGAAACTTGGCATGGTATCATGGAGCGGCATCAACATGCCGTGGTACAAATTTTGTCCCATTTGGGGCAGGTTTGGGTATATGCTTCTCACAAACCGCAGCTTCTCATAACAAGCATGATGGTTTTCGGTAGGGAACGTCCCACCTTTGGGGACGAAACGATATCCATTGCCTCTAATTGCTTTCAAATTTTTTCTCGTGTCAACATAGAACAACAGGAGTGTTGTGTGAATTTTTGTGATTTTTTGGGGTTCGTTTGGACATTTTTATGCATTAACTGAGTTTTCAATGCATTAATGTGCATAATTCAAATTTGAACTACATGCACATGCTCCAGTGCATAAAAATTGGTTGAAAAATCAAATCAGTGTCCTTGGTCCATGCTTAGGTCCCATGCAAGAGATGGGAATGAATTTCAAACACCAGGGCACCGTTGATTGCTGGCAAAACATTGAGATGCCTGGTTTTTAAATTCTAGTAAATCAAAAACTCGTCTGAAATTCATGAAACTTGGCATGCTATCATGGTGCGGCATCAACATGCCGTGGTACAAATTTTGTCCCATTTGGGGCATGTTTGGGTATATGCGTATCACAAACCGGAGCTTCTCACAACAAGCATGATGGTTTTCGGTCGGGAACGTCCCACCTTCAGGGACGAAACGATATCCATTGCCTCTTATTGCTTTCATTTTCTCTCTCGTGTCAACATAGAACAACAGGAGTGTTGTGTGAATTTTTGTGATTTTTCAGGGTTCGTTTGGACATTTTTATGCATTAACTGAGTTTTCAATGCATTTATGTGCATAATCCATATTTGAACTACGTGCACATGCTCCAGTGCATATAAATTGGTCGAAAAATCAAATATGTGTCCTTGGGTGCATGCTTAGGTCCCATGCAAGAAATGGGAATGAATTTCAAACACAAGGGCACCGTTGATTGCCGGCAAAACATTGAGATGCCTGGTTTTTAAATTCTAGTAAATCAAAAACTCGTCTGAAATTCATGAAACTTGGCATGGTATCATGGAGCGGCATCAACATGCCGTGGTACAAATTTTGTCCCATTTGGGCAGGTTTGGGTATATGCTTCTCACAAACCGCAGCTTCTCATAACAAGCATGATGGTTTTCGGTAGGGAACGTCCCACCTTTGGGGACGAAACGATATCCATTGCCTCTTATTGCTTTCAAATTTTTTCTCGTGTCAACATAGAACAACAGGAGTGTTGTGTGAATTTTTGTGATTTTTCGGGGTTCGTTTGGACATTTCTATGCATTAACTGAGTTTTCAATGCATTTATGTGCATAATTCAAATTTGAACTACATGCACATGCTCCAGTGCATAAAATTGGTTGAAAAATCAAATCTCTGTCCTTGGTGCATGCTTAGGTCCCATGCAAGAGATGGGAATGAATTTCAAACACCAGGGCACCGTTGATTGCTGGCAAAACATTGAGATGCCTGGTTTTTAAATTCTAGTAAATCAAAAACTCGTCTGAAATTCATGAAACTTGGCATGCTATCATGGTGCGGCATCAACATGCCGTGGTACAAATTTTGTCCCATTTGGGGCAGGTTTGGGTATATGCTTATCACAAACCGGAGCTTCTCACAACAAGCATGATGGTTTTCGGTCGGGAACGTCCCACCTTCGGGGACGAAACGATATCCATTGCCTCTTATTGCTTTCATTTTCTCTCTCGTGTCAACATAGAACAACAGGAGTGTTGTGTGAATATTTGTGATTTTTCAGGGTTCGTTTGGACATTTTTGTGCATTAACTGAGTTTTCAATGCATTTATGTGCATAATCCATATTTGAACTACATGCACATGCTCCAGTGCATATAATTTGCTCGAAAAATCAAATATGTGTCCTTGGGTGCATGCTTAGGTCCCATGCAAGAAATGGGAATGAATTTCAAACACGAGGGCACCGTTGATTGCCGGCAAAACATTGAGATGCCTGGTTTTTAAATTCTAGTAAATCAAAAACTCGTCTGAAATTCATGAAACTTGGCATGGTATCATGGAGCGGCATCAACATGCCGTGGTACAAATTTTGTCCCATTTGGGGCAGGTTTGGGTATATGCTTCTCACAAACCGCAGCTTCTCATAACAAGCATGATGGTTTTCGGTAGGGAACGTCCCACCTTTGGGGACGAAACGATATCCATTGCCTCTTATTGCTTTCAAATTTTTTCTCGTGTCAACATAGAACAACAGGAGTGTTGTGTGAATTTTGTGATTTTTCGGGGTTCGTTTGGACATTTGTATGCATTAACTGAGTTTTCAATGCATTAATGTGCATAATTCAAATTTGAACTACATGCACATGCTCCAGTGCATAAAAATTGGTTGAAAAATCAAATCAGTGTCCTTGGTGCATGCTTAGGTCCCATGCAAGAGATGGGAATGAATTTCAAACACCAGGGCACCGTTGATTGCTGGCAAAACATTGAGATGCCTGGTTTTTAAATTCTAGTAAATCAAAAACTCGTCTGAAATTCATTAAACTTGGCATGCTATCATGGTGCGGCATCAACATGCCGTG
The DNA here is from genome assembly GCF_002575655.3 of Aegilops tauschii subsp. strangulata. Lineage (NCBI taxonomy): Eukaryota > Viridiplantae > Streptophyta > Magnoliopsida > Poales > Poaceae > Aegilops > Aegilops tauschii. Next base: position 155,452,653 of record NC_053036.3, read on the forward strand.
GTACAAATTTTGTCCCATTTGGGGCATGTTTGGGTATATGCTTATCACAAACCGGAGCTTCTCACAACAAGCATGATGGTTTTCGGTCGGGAACGTCCCACCTTCGGGGACGAAACGATATCCATTGCCTCTTATTGCTTTCATTTTCTCTCTCGTGTCAACATAGAACAACAGGAGTGTTGTGTGAATTTTTGTGATTTTTCAGTGTTCGTTTGGACATTTTTATGCATTAACTGAGTTTTCAATGCATTTATGTGCATAATCCATATTTGAACTACGTGCACATGCTCTAGTGCATATAAATTGGTCGAAAAATCAAATATGTGTCCTTGGGTGCATGCTTAGGTCCCATGCAAGAAATGGGAATGAATTTCAAACACGAGGGCACCGTTGATTGCCGGCAAAACATTGAGATGCCTGGTTTTTAAATTCTAGTAAATCAAAAACTCGTCTGAAATTCATGAAACTTGGCATGGTATCATGGAGCGGCATCAACATGCCGTGGTACAAATTTTGTCCCATTTGGGGCAGGTTTGGGTATATGCTTCTCACAAACCGCAGCTTCTCATAACAAGCATGATGGTTTTCGGTAGGGAACGTCCCACCTTTGGGGACGAAACGATATCCATTGCCTCTTATTGCTTTCAAATTTTTTCTCGTGTCAACATAGAACAACAGGAGTGTTGTGTGATATTGTGTGATTTTTCGGGGTTCGTTTGGACATTTCTATGCATTAACTGAATTTTCAATGCATTTATGTGCATAATTCAAATTTGAACTACATGCACATGCTCCAGTGCATAAAATTGGTTGAAAAATCAAATCTCTGTCCTTGGTGCATGCTTAGGTCCCATGCAAGAGATGGGAATGAATTTCAAACACCAGGGCACCGTTGATTGCTGGCAAAACATTGAGATGCCTGGTTTTTAAATTCTAGTAAATCAAAAACTCGTCTGAAATTCATGAAACTTGGCATGCTATCATGGTGCGGCATCAACATGCTGTGGTACAAATTTTGTCCCATTTGGGGCAGGTTTGGGTATATGCTTATCACAAACCGGAGATTCTCACAACAAGCATGATGGTTTTCGGTCGGGAACGTCCCACCTTCGGGGACGAAACGATATCCATTGCCTCTTATTGCTTTCATTTTCTCTCTCGTTTCAACATAGAACAACAGGAGTGTTGTGTGAATATTTGTGATTTTTCAGGGTTCGTTTGGACATTTTTGTGCATTAACTGAGTTTTCAATGCATCTATGTGCATAATCCATATTTGAACTACATGCACATGCTCCAGTGCATATAATTTGCTCGAAAAATCAAATATGTGTCCTTGGGTGCATGCTTAGGTCCCATGCAAGAAATGGGAATGAATTTCAAACACGAGGGCATCGTTGATTGCCGGCAAAACATTGAGATGCCTGGTTTTTAAATTCTAGTAAATCAAAAACTCGTCTGAAATTCATGAAACTTGGCATGGTATCATGGAGCGGCATCAACATGCCGTGGTACAAATTTTGTCCCATTTGGGGCAGGTTTGGGTATATGCTTCTCACAAACCGCAGCTTCTCATAACAAGCATGATGGTTTTCGGTAGGGAACGTCCCACCTTTGGGGACGAAACGATATCCATTGCCTCTTATTGCTTTCAAATTTTTTCTCGTGTCAACATAGAACAACAGGAGTGTTGTGTGAATTTTTGTGCTTTTTCGGGGTTCGTTTGGACATTTTTATGCATTAACTGAGTTTTCAATGCATTAATGTGCATAATTCAAATTTGAACTACATGCACATGCTCCAGTGCATAAAAATTGGTTGAAAAATCAAATCAGTGTCCTTGGTGCATGCTTAGGTCCCATGCAAGAGATGGGAATGAATTTCAAACACCAGGGCACCGTTGATTGCTGGCAAAACATTGAGATGCCTGGTTTTTAAATTCTAGTAAATCAAAAACTCGTCTGAAATTCATGAAACTTGGCATGCTATCATGGTGCGGCATCAACATGCCGTGGTACAAATTTTGTCCCATTTGGGGCATGTTTGGGTATATGCTTATCACAAACCGAAGCTTCTCACAACAAGCATGATGGTTTTCGGTCGGGAACGTCCCACCTTCGGGGACGAAACGATATCCATTTCCTCTTATTGCTTTCATTTTCTCTCTCGTGTCAACATAGAACAACAGGAGTGTTGTGTGAATTTTTGTGATTTTTCAGGGTTCGTTTGGACATTTTTATGCATTAACTGAGTTTTCAATGCATTTATGTGCATAATCCATATTTGAACTACGTGCACATGCTCCAGTGCATATAAATTGGTCGAAAAATCAAATATGTGTCCTTGGGTGCATGCTTAGGTCCCATGCAAGAAATGGGAATGAATTTCAAACACGAGGGCACCGTTGATTGCCGGCAAAACATTGAGATGCCTGGTTTTTAAATTCTAGTAAATCAAAAACTCGTCTGAAATTCATGAAACTTGGCATGGTATCATGGAGCGGCATCAACATGCCGTGGTAGAAATTTTGTCCCATTTGGGGCAGGTTTGCGTATATGCTTCTCACAAACCGCAGCTTCTCATAACAAGCATGATGGTTTTCGGTAGGGAACGTCCCACCTTTGGGGACGAAACGATATCCATTGCCTCTTATTGCTTTCAAATTTTTTCTCGTGTCAACATAGAACAACAGGAGTGTTGTGTGAATTTTTGTGATTTTTCGGGGTTCGTTTGGACATTTCTATGCATTAACTGAGTTTTCAATGCATTTATGTGCATAATTCAAATTTGAACTACATGCACATGCTCCAGTGCATAAAATTGGTTGAAAAATCAAATCTCTGTCCTTGGTGCATGCTTAGGTCCCATGCAAGAGATGGGAATGAATTTCAAACACCAGGGCACCGTTGATTGCTGGCAAAACATTGAGATGCCTGGTTTTTAAATTCTAGTAAATCAAAAACTCGTCTGAAATTCATGAAACTTGGCATGCTATCATGGTGCGGCATCAACATGCCGTGGTACAAATTTTGTCCCATTTGGGGCATGTTTGGGTATATGCTTACCACAAACCGGAGCTTCTCACAACAAGCATGATGGTTTTCGGTCGGGAACGTCCCACCTTCGGGGACGAAACGATATCCATTGCCTCTTATTGCTTTCATTTTCTCTCTCGTGTCAACATAGAACAACAGGAGTGTTGTGTGAATTTTTGTGATTTTTCAGGGTTCGTTTGGACATTTTTATGCATTAACTGAGTTTTCAATGCATTTATGTGCATAATCCATATTTGAACTACGTGCACATGCTCCAGTGCATATAAATTGGTCGAAAAATCAAATATGTGTCCTTGGGTGCATGCTTAGGTCCCATGCAAGAAATGGGAATGAATTTCAAACACGAGGGCACCGTTGATTGCCGGCAAAACATTGAGATGCCTGGTTTTTAAATTCTAGTAAATCAAAAACTCGTCTGAAATTCATGAAACTTGGCATGGTATCATGGAGCGGCATCAACATGCCGTGGTACAAATTTTGTCCCATTTGGGGCAGGTTTGGGTATATGCTTCTCACAAACCGCAGCTTCTCATAACAAGCATGATGGTTTTCGGTAGGGAACGTCCCACCTTTGGGGACGAAACGATATCCATTGCCTCTTATTGCTTTCAAATTTTTTCTCGTGTCAACATAGAACAACAGGAGTGTTGTGTGAATTTTTGTGATTTTTGGGGTTCGTTTGGACAATTCTATGCATTAACTGAGTTTTCAATGCATTTATGTGCATAATTCAAATTTGAACTACATGCACATGCTCCAGTGCATAAAATTGGTTGAAAAATCAAATCTCTGTCCTTGGTGCATGCTTAGGTCCCATGCAAGAGATGGGAATGAATTTCAAACACTAGGGCACCGTTGATTGCTGGCAAAACATTGAGATGCCTGGTTTTTAAATTCTAGTAAATCAAAAACTCGTCTGAAATTCATGAAACTTGGCATGCTATCATGGTGCGGCATCAACATGCCGTGGTACAAATTTTGTCCCATTTGGGGCATGTTTGGGTATATGCTTATCACAAACCGGAGCTTCTCACAACAAGCATGATGGTTTTCGGTCGGGAACGTCCCACCTTCGGGGACGAAACGATATCCATTGCCTCTTATTGCTTTCATTTTCTCTCTCGTGTCAACATAGAACAACAGGAGTGTTGTGTGAATTTTTGTGATTTTTCAGGGTTCGTTTGGACATTTTTATGCATTAACTGAGTTTTCAATGCATTTATGTGCATAATCCATATTTGAACTACGTGCACATGCTCCAGTGCATATAAATTGGTCGAAAAATCAAATATGTGTCCTTGGGTGCATGCTTAGGTCCCATGCAAGAAATGGGAATGAATTTCAAACACGAGGGCACCGTTGATTGCTGGCAAAACATTGAGATGCCTGGTTTTTAAATTCTAGTAAATCAAAAACTCGTCTGAAATTCATGAAACTTGGCATGCTATCATGGTGCGGCATCAACATGCCGTGGTACAAATTTTGTCCCATTTGGGGCAGGTTTGGGTATATGCTTATCACAAACCGGAGCTTCTCACAACAAGCATGATGGTTTTCGGTCGGGAACGTCCCACCTTCGGGGACGAAACGATATCCATTGCCTCTTATTGCTTTCATTTTCTCTCTCGTGTCAACATAGAACAACAGGAGTGTTGTGTGAATATTTGTGATTTTTCAGGGTTCGTTTGGACATTTTTGTGCATTAACTGAGTTTTCAATGCATTTATGTGCATAATCCATATTTGAACTACATGCACATGCTCCAGTGCATATAATTTGCTCGAAAAATCAAATATGTGTCCTTGGGTGCATGCTTAGGTCCCATGCAAGAAATGGGAATGAATTTCAAACACGAGGGCACCGTTGATTGCCGGCAAAACATTGAGATGCCTGGTTTTTAAATTCTAGTAAATCAAAAACTCGTCTGAAATTCATGAAACTTGGCATGGTATCATGGAGCGGCATCAACATGCCGTGGTACAAATTTTGTCCCATTTGGGCAGGTTTGGGTATATGCTTCTCACAAACCGCAGCTTCTCATAACAAGCATGATGGTTTTCGGTAGGGAACGTCCCACCTTTGGGGACGAAACGATATCCATTGCCTCTTATTGCTTTCAAATTTTTTCTCGTGTCAACATAGAACAACAGGAGTGTTGTGTGAATTTTTGTGATTTTTCGGGGTTCGTTTGGACATTTCTATGCATTAACTGAGTTTTCAATGCATTTATGTGCATAATTCAAATTTGAACTACATGCACATGCTCCAGTGCATAAAATTGGTTGAAAAATCAAATCTCTGTCCTTGGTGCATGCTTAGGTCCCATGCAAGAGATGGGAATGAATTTCAAACACCAGGGCACCGTTGATTGCTGGCAAAACATTGAGATGCCTGGTTTTTAAATTCTAGTAAATCAAAAACTCGTCTGAAATTCATGAAACTTGGCATGCTATCATGGTGCGGCATCAACATGCCGTGGTACAAATTTTGTCCCATTTGGGGCAGGTTTGGGTATATGCTTATCACAAACCGGAGCTTCTCACAACAAGCATGATGGTTTTCGGTCGGGAACGTCCCACCTTCGGGGACGAAACGATATCCATTGCCTCTTATTGCTTTCATTTTCTCTCTCGTGTCAACATAGAACAACAGGAGTGTTGTGTGAATATTTGTGATTTTTCAGGGTTCGTTTGGACATTTTTGTGCATTAACTGAGTTTTCAATGCATTTATGTGCATAATCCATATTTGAACTACATGCACATGCTCCAGTGCATATAATTTGCTCGAAAAATCAAATATGTGTCCTTGGGTGCATGCTTAGGTCCCATGCAAGAAATGGGAATGAATTTCAAACACGAGGGCACCGTTGATTGCCGGCAAAACATTGAGATGCCTGGTTTTTAAATTCTAGTAAATCAAAAACTCGTCTGAAATTCATGAAACTTGGCATGGTATCATGGAGCGGCATCAACATGCCGTGGTACAAATTTTGTCCCATTTGGGCAGGTTTGGGTATATGCTTCTCACAAACCGCAGCTTCTCATAACAAGCATGATGGTTTTCGGTAGGGAACGTCCCACCTTTGGGGACGAAACGATATCCATTGCCTCTTATTGCTTTCAAATTTTTTCTCGTGTCAACATAGAACAACAGGAGTGTTGTGTGAATTTTTGTGATTTTTCGGGGTTCGTTTGGACATTTCTATGCATTAACTGAGTTTTCAATGCATTTATGTGCATAATTCAAATTTGAACTACATGCACATGCTCCAGTGCATAAAATTGGTTGAAAAATCAAATCTCTGTCCTTGGTGCATGCTTAGGTCCCATGCAAGAGATGGGAATGAATTTCAAACACCAGGGCACCGTTGATTGCTGGCAAAACATTGAGATGCCTGGTTTTTAAATTCTAGTAAATCAAAAACTCGTCTGAAATTCATTAAACTTGGCATGCTATCATGGTGCGGCATCAACATGCCGTGGTACAAATTTTGTCCCATTTGGGGCAGGTTTGGGTATATGCTTATCACAAACCGGAGCTTCTCACAACAAGCATGATGGTTTTCGGTCGGGAACGTCCCACCTTCGGGGACGAAACGATATCCATTGCCTCTTATTGCTTTCATTTTTCTCTCGTGTCAACATAGAACAACAGGAGTGTTGTGTGGATATTTGTGAGTTTTCAGGGTTCGTTTGGACATTTTTGTGCATTAACTGAGTTTTCAATGCATTTATGTGCATAATCCATATTTGGACTACATGCACATGCTCCAGTGCATATAATTTGCTCGAAAAATCAAATATGTGTCCTTGGGTGCATGCTTAGGTCCCATGCAAGAAATGGGAATGAATTTCAAACACGAGGGCACCGTTGATTGCCGGCAAAACATTGAGATGCCTGGTTTTTAAATTCTAGTAAATCAAAAACTCATCTGAAATTCATGAAACTTGGCATGGTATCATGGAGCGGCATCAACATGCCGTGGTACAAATTTTGTCCCATTTGGGGCAGGTTTGGGTATATGCTTCTCACAAACCGCAGCTTCTCATAACAAGCATGATGGTTTTCGGTAGGGAACGTCCCACCTTTGGGGACGAAACAATATCCATTGCCTCTTATTGCTTTCAAATTTTTTCTCGTGTCAACATAGAACAACAGGAGTGTTGTGTGAATTTTTGTGATTTTTCGGGGTTCGTTTGGACATTTTTATGCATTAACTGAGTTTTCAATGCATTAATGTGCACAATCCAAATTTGAACTACATGCACATGCTCCAGTGCATAAAAATTGGTTGAAAAATCAAATCAGTGTCCTTGGTGCATGCTTAGGTCCCATGCAAGAGATGGGAATGAATTTCAAACACCACGGCACCGTTGATTGCCGGCAAAACATTGAGATGCCTGGTTTTTAAATTCTAGTAAATCAAAAACTCGTCTGAAATTCATGAAACTTGGCATGCTATCATGGTGCGGCATCAACATGTCGTGGTACAAATTTTGTCCCATTTGGGGTAGGTTTGGGTATATGCTTATCACAAACCGGAGCTTCTCACAACAAGCATGATGGTTTTCGGTCGGGAACGTCCTACCTTTGGGGACGAAACGATATCCATTGCCTCTTATTGCTTTCATTTTTTTCTCTCGTGTCAACATAGAACAACAGGAGTGTTGTGTGAATTTTTGTGATTTTTCGGGGTTCCTTTGGATATTTTTAAGCATTAACTGAGTTTTCAATGCATTTATGTGCATAATCCAAATTTGAACTACATCCACATGCTCCAGTGCATACAAATTGGTCGAAAATCAAATCTTTGTCCTTGGGTGTATGCTTAGGTCCCATGCAAGAAATGGGAATGAATTTCAAACACCAGGGCACCGTTGATTGCCGGCAAAACATTGAGATGCCTTGTTTTTAAATTCTAGTAAATCAAAAACTCGTCTGAACTTCATGAAACTTGGCATGCTATCATGGTGCGGCATCAACATGTCGTGGTACAAATTTTGTCCCATTTTGGGCAGGTTTGGGTATATGCTTATCACAAACCGGAGCTTCTCACAACAAGCATGATGGTTTTCGGTCGGGAACGTCCTACCTTTGGGGACGAAACGATATCCATTGCCTCTTATTGCTTTCATTTTTTTCTCTCGTGTCAACATAGAACAACAGGAGTGTTGTGTGAATATTTGTGATTTTTCAGGGTTCGTTTGGACATTTTTGTGCATTAACTGAGTTTTCAATGCATTTATGTGCATAATCCATATTTGAACTACATGCACATGCTCCAGTGCATATAATTTGCTCGAAAAATCAAATATGTGTCCTTGGGTGCATGCTTAGGTCCCATGCAAGAAATGGGAATGAATTTCAAACACGAGGGCACCGTTGATTGCCGGCAAAACATTGAGATGCCTGGTTTTTAAATTCTAGTAAATCAAAAACTCGTCTGAAATTCATGAAACTTGGCATGGTATCATGGAGCGGCATCAACATGCCGTGGTACAAATTTTGTCCCATTTGGGGCAGGTTTGGGTATATGCTTCTCACAAACCGCAGCTTCTCATAACAAGCATGATGGTTTTCGGTAGGGAACGTCCCACCTTTGGGGACGAAACGATATCCATTGCCTCTTATTGCTTTCAAATTTTTTCTCGTGTCAACATAGAACAACAGGAGTGTTGTGTGATATTGTGTGATTTTTCGGGGTTCGTTTGGACATTTCTATGCATTAACTGAGTTTTCAATGCATTAATGTGCATAATTCAAATTTGAACTACATGCACATGCTCCAGTGCATAAAAATTGGTTGAAAAATCAAATCAGTGTCCTTGGTGCATGCTTAGGTCCCATGCAAGAGATGGGAATGAATTTCAAACACCAGGGCACCGTTGATTGCTGGCAAAACATTGAGATGCCTGGTTTTTAAATTCTAGTAAATCAAAAACTCGTCTGAAATTCATTAAACTTGGCATGCTATCATGGTGCGGCATCAACATGCCGTGGTACAAATTTTGTCCCATTTGGGGCATGTTTGGGTATATGCTTATCACAAACCGGAGCTTCTCACAACAAGCATGATGGTTTTCGGTCGGGAACGTCCCACCTTCGGGGACGAAACGATATCCATTGCCTCTTATTGCTTTCATTTTCTCTCTCGTGTCAACATAGAACAACAGGAGTGTTGTGTGAATTTTTGTGATTTTTCAGGGTTCGTTTGGACATTTTTATGCATTAACTGAGTTTTCAATGCATTTATGTGCATAATCCATATTTGAACTACGTGCACATGCTCCAGTGCATATAAATTGGTCGAAAAATCAAATATGTGTCCTTGGGTGCATGCTTAGGTCCCATGCAAGAAATGGGAATGAATTTCAAACACGAGGGCACCGTTGATTGCCGGCAAAACATTGAGATGCCTGGTTTTTAAATTCTAGTAAATCAAAAACTCGTCTGAAATTCATGAAACTTGGCATGGTATCATGGAGCGGCATCAACATGCCGTGGTACAAATTTTGTCCCATTTGGGGCAGGTTTGGGTATATGCTTCTCACAAACCGCAGCTTCTCATAACAAGCATGATGGTTTTCGGTAGGGAACGTCCCACCTTTGGGGACGAAACGATATCCATTGCCTCTTATTGCTTTCAAATTTTTTCTCGTGTCAACATAGAACAACAGGAGTGTTGTGTGAATTTTTGTGATTTTTGGGGTTCGTTTGGACAATTCTATGCATTAACTGAGTTTTCAATGCATTTATGTGCATAATTCAAATTTGAACTACATGCACATGCTCCAGTGCATAAAATTGGTTGAAAAATCTAATCTCTGTCCTTGGTGCATGCTTAGGTCCCATGCAAGAGATGGGAATGAATTTCAAACACTAGGGCACCGTTGATTGCTGGCAAAACATTGAGATGCCTGGTTTTTAAATTCTAGTAAATCAAAAACTCGTCTGAAATTCATGAAACTTGGCATGCTATCATGGTGCGGCATCAACATGCCGTGGTACAAATTTTGTCCCATTTGGGGCATGTTTGGGTATATGCTTATCACAAACCGGAGCTTCTCACAACAAGCATGATGGTTTTCGGTCGGGAACGTCCCACCTTCGGGGACGAAACGATATCCATTGCCTCTTATTGCTTTCATTTTCTCTCTCGTGTCAACATAGAACAACAGGAGTGTTGTGTGAATTTTTGTGATTTTTCAGGGTTCGTTTGGACATTTTTATGCATTAACTGAGTTTTCAATGCATTTATGTGCATAATCCATATTTGAACTACGTGCACATGCTCCAGTGCATATAATTTGCTCGAAAAATCAAATATGTGTCCTTGGGTGCATGCTTAGGTCCCATGCAAGAAATGGGAATGAATTTCAAACACGAGGGCACCGTTGATTGCCGGCAAAACATTGAGATGCCTGGTTTTTAAATTCTAGTAAATCAAAAACTCGTCTGAAATTCATGAAACTTGGCATGGTATCATGGAGCGGCATCAACATGCCGTGGTACAAATTTTGTCCCATTTGGGGCAGGTTTGGGTATATGCTTCTCACAAACCGCAGCTTCTCATAACAAGCATGATGGTTTTCGGTAGGGAACGTCCCACCTTTGGGGACGAAACGATATCCATTGCCTCTTATTGCTTTCAAATTTTTTCTCGTGTCAACATAGAACAACAGGAGTGTTGTGTGATATTGTGTGATTTTTCGGGGTTCGTTTGGACATTTCTATGCATTAACTGAGTTTTCAATGCATTAATGTGCATAATTCAAATTTGAACTACATGCACATGCTCCAGTGCATAAAAATTGGTTGAAAAATCAAATCAGTGTCCTTGGTGCATGCTTAGGTCCCATGCAAGAGATGGGAATGAATTTCAAACACCAGGGCACCGTTGATTGCTGGCAAAACATTGAGATGCCTGGTTTTTAAATTCTAGTAAATCAAAAACTCGTCTGAAATTCATTAAACTTGGCATGCTATCATGGTGCGGCATCAACATGCCGTGGTACAAATTTTGTCCCATTTGGGGCATGTTTGGGTATATGCTTATCACAAACCGGAGCTTCTCACAACAAGCATGATGGTTTTCGGTCGGGAACGTCCCACCTTCGGGGACGAAACGATATCCATTGCCTCTTATTGCTTTCATTTTCTCTCTCGTGTCAACATAGAACAACAGGAGTGTTGTGTGAATTTTTGTGATTTTTCAGTGTTCGTTTGGACATTTTTATGCATTAACTGAGTTTTCAATGCATTTATGTGCATAATCCATATTTGAACTACGTGCACATGCTCTAGTGCATATAAATTGGTCGAAAAATCAAATATGTGTCCTTGGGTGCATGCTTAGGTCCCATGCAAGAAATGGGAATGAATTTCAAACACGAGGGCACCGTTGATTGCCGGCAAAACATTGAGATGCCTGGTTTTTAAATTCTAGTAAATCAAAAACTCGTCTGAAATTCATGAAACTTGGCATGGTATCATGGAGCGGCATCAACATGCCGTGGTACAAATTTTGTCCCATTTGGGGCAGGTTTGGGTATATGCTTCTCACAAACCGCAGCTTCTCATAACAAGCATGATGGTTTTCGGTAGGGAACGTCCCACCTTTGGGGACGAAACGATATCCATTGCCTCTTATTGCTTTCAAATTTTTTCTCGTGTCAACATAGAACAACAGGAGTGTTGTGTGAATTTTTGTGATTTTTCGGGGTTCGTTTGGACATTTCTATGCATTAACTGAGTTTTCAATGCATTTATGTGCATAATTCAAATTTGAACTACATGCACATGCTCCAGTGCATAAAATTGGTTGAAAAATCAAATCTCTGTCCTTGGTGCATGCTTAGGTCCCATGCAAGAGATGGGAATGAATTTCAAACACCAGGGCACCGTTGATTGCTGGCAAAACATTGAGATGCCTGGTTTTTAAATTCTAGTAAATCAAAAACTCGTCTGAAATTCATGAAACTTGGCATGCTATCATGGTGCGGCATCAACATGCCGTGGTACAAATTTTGTCCCATTTGGGGCAGGTTTGGGTATATGCTTATCACAAACCGGAGCTTCTCACAACAAGCATGATGGTTTTCGGTCGGGAACGTCCCACCTTCGGGGACGAAACGATATCCATTGCCTCTTATTGCTTTCATTTTCTCCCTCGTTTCAACATAGAACAACAGGAGTGTTGTGTGAATATTTGTGAGTTTTCAGGGTTCGTTTGGACATTTTTGTGCATTAACTGAGTTTTCAATGCATCTATGTGCATAATCCATATTTGAACTACATGCACATGCTCCAGTGCATATAATTTGCTCGAAAAATCAAATATGTGTCCTTGGGTGCATGCTTAGGTCCCATGCAAGAAATGGGAATGAATTTCAAACACGAGGGCATCGTTGATTGCCGGCAAAACATTGAGATGCCTGGTTTTTAAATTCTAGTAAATCAAAAACTCGTCTGAAATTCATGAAACTTGGCATGGTATCATGGAGCGGCATCAACATGCCGTGGTACAAATTTTGTCCCATTTGGGGCAGGTTTGGGTATATGCTTCTCACAAACCGCAGCTTCTCATAACAAGCATGATGGTTTTCGGTAGGGAACGTCCCACCTTTGGGGACGAAACGATATCCATTGCCTCTTATTGCTTTCAAATTTTTTCTCGTGTCAACATAGAACAACAGGAGTGTTGTGTGAATTTTTGTGATTTTTCGGGGTTCGTTTGGACATTTTTATGCATTAACTGAGTTTTCAATGCATTAATGTGCATAATTCAAATTTGAACTACATGCACATGCTCCAGTGCATAAAAATTGGTTGAAAAATCAAATCAGTGTCCTTGGTGCATGCTTAGGTCCCATGCAAGAGATGGGAATGAATTTCAAACACCAGGGCACCGTTGATTGCTGGCAAAACATTGAGATGCCTGGTTTTTAAATTCTAGTAAATCAAAAACTCGTCTGAAATTCATGAAACTTGGCATGCTATCATGGTGCGGCATCAACATGCCGTGGTACAAATTTTGTCCCATTTGGGGCATGTTTGGGTATATGCTTATCACAAACCGAAGCTTCTCACAACAAGCATGATGGTTTTCGGTCGGGAACGTCCCACCTTCGGGGACGAAACGATATCCATTTCCTCTTATTGCTTTCATTTTCTCTCTCGTGTCAACATAGAACAACAGGAGTGTTGTGTGAATTTTTGTGATTTTTCAGGGTTCGTTTGGACATTTTTATGCATTAACTGAGTTTTCAATGCATTTATGTGCATAATCCATATTTGAACTACGTGCACATGCTCCAGTGCATATAAATTGGTCGAAAAATCAAATATGTGTCCTTGGGTGCATGCTTAGGTCCCATGCAAGAAATGGGAATGAATTTCAAACACGAGGGCACCGTTGATTGCCGGCAAAACATTGAGATGCCTGGTTTTTAAATTCTAGTAAATCAAAAACTCGTCTGAAATTCATGAAACTTGGCATGGTATCATGGAGCGGCATCAACATGCCGTGGTACAAATTTTGTCCCATTTGGGGCAGGTTTGCGTATATGCTTCTCACAAACCGCAGCTTCTCATAACAAGCATGATGGTTTTCGGTAGGGAACGTCCCACCTTTGGGGACGAAACGATATCCATTGCCTCTTATTGCTTTCAAATTTTTTCTCGTGTCAACATAGAACAACAGGAGTGTTGTGTGAATTTTTGTGATTTTTCGGGGTTCGTTTGGACATTTCTATGCATTAACTGAGTTTTCAATGCATTTATGTGCATAATTCAAATTTGAACTACATGCACATGCTCCAGTGCATAAAATTGGTTGAAAAATCAAATCTCTGTCCTTGGTGCATGCTTAGGTCCCATGCAAGAGATGGGAATGAATTTCAAACACCAGGGCACCGTTGATTGCTGGCAAAACATTGAGATGCCTGGTTTTTAAATTCTAGTAAATCAAAAACTCGTCTGAAATTCATGAAACTTGGCATGCTATCATGGTGCGGCATCAACATGCCGTGGTACAAATTTTGTCCCATTTGGGGCATGTTTGGGTATATGTTTATCACAAACCGGAGCTTCTCACAACAAGCATGATGGTTTTCGGTCGGGAACGTCCCACCTTCGGGGACGAAACGATATCCATTGCCTCTTATTGCTTTCATTTTCTCTCTCGTGTCAACATAGAACAACAGGAGTGTTGTGTGAATTTTTGTGATTTTTCAGGGTTCGTTTGGACATTTTTATGCATTAACTGAGTTTTCAATGCATTTATGTGCATAATCCATATTTGAACTACGTGCACATGCTCCAGTGCATATAAATTGGTCGAAAAATCAAATATGTGTCCTTGGGTGCATGCTTAGGTCCCATGCAAGAAATGGGAATGAATTTCAAACACGAGGGCACCGTTGATTGCCGGCAAAACATTGAGATGCCTGGTTTTTAAATTCTAGTAAATAAAAACTCGTCTGAAATTCATGAAACTTGGCATGGTATCATGGAGCAGCATCAACATGCCGTGGTACAAATTTTGTCCCATTTGGGGCAGGTTTGGGTATATGCTTCTCACAAACCGCAGCTTCTCATAACAAGCATGATGGTTTTCGGTAGGGAACGTCCCACCTTTGGGGACGAAACGATATCCATTGCCTCTTATTGCTTTCAAATTTTTTCTCGTGTCAACATAGAACAACAGGAGTGTTGTGTGAATTTTTGTGATTTTTGGGGTTCGTTTGGACAATTCTATGCATTAACTGAGTTTTCAATGCATTTATGTGCATAATTCAAATTTGAACTACATGCACATGCTCCAGTGCATAAAATTGGTTGAAAAATCAAATCTCTGTCCTTGGTGCATGCTTAGGTCCCATGCAAGAGATGGGAATGAATTTCAAACACTAGGGCACCGTTGATTGCTGGCAAAACATTGAGATGCCTGGTTTTTAAATTCTAGTAAATCAAAAACTCGTCTGAAATTCATGAAACTTGGCATGCTATCATGGTGCGGCATCAACATGCCGTGGTACAAATTTTGTCCCATTTGGGGCATGTTTGGGTATATGCTTATCACAAACCGGAGCTTCTCACAACAAGCATGATGGTTTTCGGTCGGGAACGTCCCACCTTCGGGGACGAAACGATATCCATTGCCTCTTATTGCTTTCATTTTCTCTCTCGTGTCAACATAGAACAACAGGAGTGTTGTGTGAATTTTTGTGATTTTTCAGGGTTCGTTTGGACATTTTTATGCATTAACTGAGTTTTCAATGCATTTATGTGCATAATCCATATTTGAACTACGTGCACATGCTCCAGTGCATATAAATTGGTCGAAAAATCAAATATGTGTCCTTGGGTGCATGCTTAGGTCCCATGCAAGAAATGGGAATGAATTTCAAACACGAGGGCACCGTTGATTGCCGGCAAAACATTGAGATGCCTGGTTTTTAAATTCTAGTAAATCAAAAACTCGTCTGAAATTCATGAAACTTGGCATGCTATCATGGTGCGGCATCAACATGCCGTGGTACAAATTTTGTCCCATTTGGGGCAGGTTTGGGTATATGCTTATCACAAACCGGAGCTTCTCACAACAAGCATGATGGTTTTCGGTCGGGAACGTCCCACCTTCGGGGACGAAACGATATCCATTGCCTCTTATTGCTTTCATTTTCTCTCTCGTGTCAACATAGAACAACAGGAGTGTTGTGTGAATATTTGTGATTTTTCAGGGTTCGTTTGGACATTTTTGTGCATTAACTGAGTTTTCAATGCATTTATGTGCATAATCCATATTTGAACTACATGCACATGCTCCAGTGCATATAATTTGCTCGAAAAATCAAATATGTGTCCTTGGGTGCATGCTTAGGTCCCATGCAAGAAATGGGAATGAATTTCAAACACGAGGGCACCGTTGATTGCCGGCAAAACATTGAGATGCCTGGTTTTTAAATTCTAGTAAATCAAAAACTCGTCTGAAATCATGAAACTTGGCATGGTATCATGGAGCGGCATCAACATGCCGTGGTACAAATTTTGTCCCATTTGGGGCAGGTTTGGGTATATGCTTCTCACAAACCGCAGCTTCTCATAACAAGCATGATGGTTTTCGGTAGGGAACGTCCCACCTTTGGGGACGAAACGATATCCATTGCCTCTTATTGCTTTCAAATTTTTTCTCGTGTCAACATAGAACAACAGGAGTGTTGTGTGAATTTTTGTGATTTTTCGGGGTTCGTTTGGACATTTCTATGCATTAACTGAGTTTTCAATGCATTTATGTGCATAATTCAAATTTGAACTACATGCACATGCTCCAGTGCATAAAATTGGTTGAAAAATCAAATCTCTGTCCTTGGTGCATGCTTAGGTCCCATGCAAGAGATGGGAATGAATTTCAAACACCAGGGCACCGTTGATTGCTGGCAAAACATTGAGATGCCTGGTTTTTAAATTCTAGTAAATCAAAAACTCGTCTGAAATTCATTAAACTTGGCATGCTATCATGGTGCGGCATCAACATGCCGTGGTACAATTTTTTTCCCATTTGGGGCAGGTTTGGGTATATGCTTATCACAAACCGGAGCTTCTCACAACAAGCATGATGGTTTTCGGTCGGGAACGTCCCACCTTCGGGGACGAAACGATATCCATTGCCTCTTATTGCTTTCATTTTTCTCTCGTGTCAACATAGAACAACAGGAGTGTTGTGTGGATATTTGTGATTTTTCAGGGTTCGTTTGGTCATTTTTGTGCATTAACTGAGTTTTCAATGCATTTATGTGCATAATCCATATTTGGACTACATGCACATGCTCCAGTGCATATAATTTGCTCGAAAAATCAAATATGTGTCCTTGGGTGCATGCTTAGGTCCCATGCAAGAAATGGGAATGAATTTCAAACACGAGGGCACCGTTGATTGCCGGCAAAACATTGAGATGCCTGGTTTTTAAATTCTAGTAAATCAAAAACTCGTCTGAAATTCATGAAACTTGGCATGGTATCATGGAGCGGCATCAACATGCCGTGGTACAAATTTTGTCCCATTTGGGGCAGGTTTGGGTATATGCTTCTCACAAACCGCAGCTTCTCATAACAAGCATGATGGTTTTCGGTAGGGAACGTCCCACCTTTGGGGACGAAACAATATCCATTGCCTCTTATTGCTTTCAAATTTTTTCTCGTGTCAACATAGAACAACAGGAGTGTTGTGTGAATTTTTGTGATTTTTCGGGGTTCGTTTGGACATTTTTATGCATTAACTGAGTTTTCAATGCATTAATGTGCACAATCCAAATTTGAACTACATGCACATGCTCCAGTGCATAAAAATTGGTTGAAAAATCAAATCAGTGTCCTTGGTGCATGCTTAGGTCCCATGCAAGAGATGGGAATGAATTTCAAACACCACGGCACCGTTGATTGCCGGCAAAACATTGAGATGCCTGGTTTTTAAATTCTAGTAAATCAAAAACTCATCTGAAATTCATGAAACTTGGCATGCTATCATGGTGCGGCATCAACATGTCGTGGTACAAATTTTGTCCCATTTGGGGCAGGTTTGGGTATATGCTTATCACAAACCGGAGCTTCTCACAACAAGCATGATGGTTTTCGGTCGGGAACGTCCTACCTTTGGGGACGAAACGATATCCATTGCCTCTTATTGCTTTCATTTTTTTCTCTCGTGTCAACATAGAACAACAGGAGTGTTGTGTGAATTTTTGTGATTTTTCGGGGTTCCTTTGGATATTTTTATGCATTAACTGAGTTTTCAATGCATTTATGTGCATAATCCAAATTTGAACTACATCCACATGCTCCAGTGCATACAAATTGGTCGAAAATCAAATCTTTGTCCTTGGGTGTATGCTTAGGTCCCATGCAAGAAATGGGAATGAATTTCAAACACCAGGGCACCGTTGATTGCCGGCAAAACATTGAGATGCCTTGTTTTTAAATTCTAGTAAATCAAAAACTCGTCTGAACTTCATGAAACTTGGCATGCTATCATGGTGCGGCATCAACATGTCGTGGTACAAATTTTGTCCCATTTTGGGCAGGTTTGGGTATATGCTTATCACAAACCGGAGCTTCTCACAACAAGCATGATGGTTTTCGGTCGGGAACGTCCTACCTTTGGGGACGAAACGATATCCATTGCCTCTTATTGCTTTCATTTTTTTCTCTCGTGTCAACATAGAACAACAGGAGTGTTGTGTGAATTTTTGTGAATTTTCGGGGTTCCTTTGGATATTTTTATGCATTAACTGAGTTTTCAATGCATTTATGTGCATAATCCAAATTTGAACTACATGCACATGCTCCAGTGCATACAAATTGGTCGAAAATCAAATCTTCGTCCTTGGGTGCATGCTTAGGTCCCATGCAAGAAATGGGAATGAATTTCAAACACCAGGGCACCGTTGATTGCCGGCAAAACATTGAGATGCCTTGTTTTTAAATTCTAGTAAATCAAAAACTCGTCTGAACTTCATGAAACTTGGCATGGTATCATGGAGCGGCATCAACATGCCGTGGTACAAATTTTGTCCCATTTGGGGCAGGTTTGGGTATATGCTTCTCACAAACCGGAGCTTCTCACAACAAGCATGATGGTTTTCGGTAGGGAACGTCCCACCTTTGGGGATGAAACGATATCCATTGCCTCTTATTGCTTTCAAATTTTTTCTCGTGTCAACATAGAACAACAGAAGTGTTGTGTGAATTTTTGTGATTTTTCGGGGTTCGTTTGGACATTTTTATGCATTAACTGAATTTTCAATGCATTAATGTGCATAATTCAAATTTGAACTACATGCACATGCTCCAGTGCATAAAAATTGGTTGAAAAATCAAATCAGTGTCCTTGGTGCATGCTTAGGTCCCATGCAAGAGATGGGAATGAATTTCAAACACCAGGGCACCATTGATTGCCAGCAAAACATTGAGATGCCTGGTTTTTAAATTCTAGTAAATCAAAAACTCGTCTGAAATTCATGAAACTTGGCATGCTATCATGGTGCGGCATCAACATGTCGTGGTACAAATTTTGTCCCATTTGGGGCAGGTTTGGGTATATGCTTATCACAAACCGGAGCTTCTCACAACAAGCATGATGGTTTTCGGTCGGGAATGTCCTACCTTTGGGGACGAAACGATATCCATTGCCCCTTATCGCTTTCATTTTTTTCTCTCGTGTCAACATAGAACAACAGGAGTGTTGTGTGAATTTTTGTGATTTTTTGGGGTTCCTTTGGATATTTTTATGCATTAACTGAGTTTTGAATGCATTTATGTGCATAATCCAAATTTGAACTACATGCACATGCTCCATTGCATACAAATTGGTCGAGAATCAAATCTTTGTCCTTGGGTGCATGCTTTGGTCCCATGCAAGAAATGGGAATGAATTTCAAACACCAGGGCACCGTAGATTGCCGGCAAAACATTGAGATGCCTGGTTTTTAAATTCTAGTAAATCAAAAACTCGTCTGAACTTCATGAAACTTGGCATGCTATCATGGTGCGGCATCAACATGCCGTGGTACAAATTTTGTCCCATTTGGGGCAGGTTTGGGTATATGCTTATCACAAACCGGAGCTTCTCACAACAAGCAGGATGGTTTTCGGTCGGGAACGTCCCACCTTCGGGGACGAAACGATATCCATTGCCTCTTATTGCTTTCATTTTCTCTCTCGTTTCAACATAGAACAACAGGAGTGTTGTGTGAATATTTGTGATTTTTCAGGGTTCGTTTGGACATTTTTGTGCATTAACTGAGTTTTCAATGCATCTATGTGCATAATCCATATTTGAACTACGTGCACATGCTCCAGTGCATATAAATTGGTCGAATAATCAAATCTCTGTCCTTGGTGCATGCTTAGGTCCCATGCAAGAGATGGGAATGAATTTCAAACACCAGGGCACCGTTGATTGCTGGCAAAACATTGAGATGCCTGGTTTTTAAATTCTAGTAAATCAAAAACTCGTCTGAAATTCATGAAACTTGGCATGCTATCATGGTGCGGCATCAACATGCCGTGGTACAAATTTTGTCCCATTTGGGGCATGTTTGGGTATATGCTTATCACAAACCGAAGCTTCTCACAACAAGCATGATGGTTTTCGGTCGGGAACGTCCCACCTTCGGGGACGAAACGATATCCATTTCCTCTTATTGCTTTCATTTTCTCTCTCGTGTCAACATAGAACAACAGGAGTGTTGTGTGAATTTTTGTGATTTTTCAGGGTTCGTTTGGACATTTTTATGCATTAACTGAGTTTTCAATGCATTTATGTGCATAATCCATATTTGAACTACGTGCACATGCTCCAGTGCATATAAATTGGTCGAAAAATCAAATATGTGTCCTTGGGTGCATGCTTAGGTCCCATGCAAGAAATGGGAATGAATTTCAAACACGAGGGCACCGTTGATTGCCGGCAAAACATTGAGATGCCTGGTTTTTAAATTCTAGTAAATCAAAAACTCGTCTGAAATTCATGAAACTTGGCATGGTATCATGGAGCGGCATCAACATGCCGTGGTAAATTTTGTCCCATTTGGGGCAGGTTTGGGTATATGCTTCTCACAAACCGGAGCTTCTCACAACAAGCATGATGGTTTTCGGTAGGGAACGTCCCACCTTTGGGGACAAAACGATATCCATTGCCTCTTATTGCTTTCAAATTTTTTCTCGTGTCAACATAGATCAATAGGAGTGTTGTGTGAATTTTTGTGATTTTTCGGGGTTCGTTTGGACATTTTTATGCATTAACTGAGTTTTCAATGCATTAATGTGCATAATTCAATTTTGAACTACATGCACATGCTCCAGTGCATAAAAATTGGTTGAAAAATCAAATCAGTGTCCTTGGTGCATGCTTAGGTCCCATGCAAGAGATGGGAATGAATTTCAAACACCAGGGCACCGTTGATTGCCGGCAAAACATTGAGATGCCTGGTTTTTAAATTCTAGTAAATCAAAAACTCGTCTGAAATTCATGAAACTTGGCATGCTATCATGGTGCGGCATCAACATGTCGTGGTACAAATTCTGTCCCATTTGGGGCAGGTTTGGGTATATGCTTATCACAAACCGGAGCTTCTCACAACAAGCATGAAGGTTTTCGGTCGGGAACGTCCTACCTTTGGGGACGAAACGATATCCATTGCCTCTTATTGCTTTCATTTTTTTCTCTCGTGTCAACATAGAACAACAGGAGTGTTGTGTGAATTTTTGTGATTTTTCGGGGTTCCTTTGGATATTTTTATGCATTAACTGAGTTTTCAATGCATTTATGTGCATAATCCAAATTTGAACTACATGCACATGCTCCATTGCATACAAATTGGTCGAAAATCAAATCTTTGTCCTTTGGTGCATGCTTAGGTCCCATGCAAGAAATGGGAATGAATTTCAAACACCAGGGCACCGTTGATTGCCGGCAAAACATTGAGATGCCTGGTTTTTAAATTCTAGTAAATCAAAAACTCGTCTGAACTTCATGAAACTTGGCATGGTATCATGGAGCGGCATCAACATGCCGTGGTACAAATTTTGTCCCATTTGGGGCAGGTTTGGGTATATGCTTCTCACAAACCGGAGCTTCTCACAACAAGCATGATGGTTTTCGGTAGGGAACGTCCCACCTTTGGGGACGAAACGATATCCATTGCCTCTTATTGCTTTCAAATTTTTTCTCGTGTCAACATAGAACAACAGGAGTGTTGTGTGAATTTTTGTGATTTTTCGCTGTTCGTTTGGATATTTTTATGCATTAACTGAGTTTTCAATGCATTTAGGTGCATAATTCAATTTTGAACTACATGCACATGCTGGTTTAATGGCTGTAGGAGGTGTCATCCGGTGCGCAGGCTGACCGAGAGGCGTGCAAGCTGTCCTTGAGTGCGCAGGCTCACCGGGAAGCGTGCGAGCTGTACGCTGCGTAGGTGCTACCACTTGAGCACTGCGTTGGTTTTCCCTTGAAGAGGAAAGGGTGATGCAGCAAAGTAGCGTAAGTATTTCCCTCAGTTTTTGAGAACCAAGGTATCAATCCAGTAGGAGGCTACGCGCGAGTCCCTCGCACCTACACAAAACAAATAAATCCTCGCAACCAACGCGATAAGGGGTTGTCAATCCCTACACGGTCACTTACGAGAGTGAGATCTGATAGATATGATAAGATAATATTTTTGGTATTTTTATGATAAAGATGCAAAGTAAAATAAAAGCAATGTAAAAAGCAACGGAAATAACTAAGTGTTGGAAGATTAATATGATGTAGATAGACCCGGGGGCCATAGGTTTCACTAGTGGCTTCTCTCAAGAGCATAAGTATTTTACGGTGGGTGAACAAATTACTGTTGAGCAATTGACAGAATTGAGCATAGTTATGAGAATATCTTGGTATGATCATGTATATAGGTATCACGTCCGAGACAAGTAAACCGAGTTGTGCCTGCATCTACTACTATTACTCCACACATCGACCGCTATCCAGCATGCATCTAGAGTATTAAGTTCATAAGAACAGAGCAACGCCTTAAGCAAGATGACATGATGTAGAGGGATAAATTCATGTAATATGATAAAAACCCCATCTTGTTATCCTTGATGGCAACAATACAATACATGCCTTGCTGCCCCTACTGTCACTGGGAAAGGACACCGCGAGATTGAACCCAAAGCTAAGCACTTCTCCCATTGCAAGAAAGATCAATCTAGTAGGCCAATCCAAATTGATAATTCTTAGAGACTTGCTAAGATAACCAATCATACATAAAAGAATTCAGAAGATTCAAATATTGTTCATAGATAAACTTGATCATAAACCCACAATTCATCGGTCTCAACAAACACACCGCAAAAGCAGATTACATCGAATAGATCTCCACAAGAGAGGGGGAGAACATTGTATTGGGATCCAAAAAGAGAGAGGAAGCCATCTAGCTAATAACTATGGACCCGAAGGTCTGAGGTAAACTACTCACACTTCATCGGAGGGGCTATGGTGTTGATGTAGAAGCCCTCCGTGATGCATGCCCCCTTCGGCGGAGCTCCGGAACAGGCCCCAAGATGGGATCTCGTGGGTACAGAAGTTTGCGGCGGTGGAATTAGGTTTTTGGCTCCGTATCTGATCATTTGGGGATACGTAGGTATATATAGGAGGAAGGAGTACGTCGGTGGAGCAACATGGGGCCCACGAGGGTGGAGGGCACGCCAGGGGGGTAGGCGCGCCCCCTACCTCGTGGCTTCCTGCTTTGTTTCTTGACGTAGGGTCCAAGTCCTCTGGATCATGTACGTTCCGAAAATCACGTTCCCGAAGGTTTCATTCCGTTTGGACTCCGTTTGATATTCTTTTTCTGCGAAACTCTGAAATAGGCAAAAAACAACAATTCTGGGCTGGGCCTTCGGTTAATAGGTTAGTCCCAAAAATAATATAAAAGTGAATAATAAAGCCCAATAATGTCCAAAACAGAAGGTAATATAGCATGGAGCAATCAAAAATTATAGATACGTTGGAGACGTATCAAGCATCCCCAAGCTTAATTCATGCTCATCCTCGAGTAGGTAAATGATAAAAACAGAATTTTTGATGCGGAGTGCTACTTGGCATAATTTCAATGTAATTCTTCTTAATTGTGGTATGAATATTCAGATCCGAAAGATTCAAGATAAAAGTTCATATTGACATAAAAATAATAATACTTCAAGCATACTAACTAAGCAATTATGTCCTCTCAAAATAACATGGCCAAAGAAAGTTCATCCCTACAAAATCATATAGTTTAGTCATGCTCCATTTTCATCACACAAGAATGCTCTCATCATGCACAACCCCGATGACAAGCCAAGCAATTGTTTCATACTTTAGTAATCTCAAACTTTATAAACCTTCACGCAATACATGAGCGCGAGCCATGGATATAGCACTATGGGTGGAATAGAATATGATGATGGGGGTTATGTGGAGAAGACAAAAAGGAGAAAGTCTCACATCAACGAGGCTAATCAATGAGCTATGGAGATGCCCATCGATTGATGTTAATGCAAGGAGTAGGGATTGCCATGCAACGGATGCACTATAGCTATAAATATATGAAAGCTCAACAAAAGAAACTAAGTGGGTGTGCATCCAACTTGCTTGCTCACGAAGACCTAGGGCACTTGAGGAGTCCCATTGTTGGAATATACAAGCCAAGTTCTATAATGAAAAATTCCCACTAGTATATGAAAGTGACAAAACAAGAGACTCTCTATCATGAAGATTATGGAGCTACTTTGAAGCACAAGTGTGGTAAAGGATAGTAACATTGTCCCTTCTCTCTTTTTCTCTCATTTTTTTTGGGCCTTCTCTTTTTTTTATGGCCTTTCTTTTTTTTATTCCTCACTTGGGACAGTGCTCTAGAAAATGATGATCATCACACTTCTATTTAATTACAACTCAATGATTACAACTCGACACTAGAACAAAGTATGACTCTATATGAATGCCTCCGGCGGTGTACCGGGATATGCAATGAACCAAGAGTGACATGTATGAAAGAATTATGAATGGTGGCTTTGCCACAAATACTATGTCAACTACATGATCATGCAAAGCAATATGACAATGATGAACGTGTCATGATAAACGGAATGGTGGGAAGTTGCATGGCAATATATCTCGGAATGGCTATGGAAATGCCATAATAGGTAGGTATGGTGGCTGTTTTGAGGAAGATATAAGGAGGTTTATGCGTGAAAGAGTGTATCATATCAGGAGGTTTGGATGCACCGGCGAAGTTTGCACCAACTCTCAATGTGAGAAAGGGCAATGCACGGTACCGAAGAGGCTAGCAATGATGGAAAGGTGAGGGTGCGTATAATCCATGGACTCAACATTAGTCATAAAGAACTCACATACTTATTGCAAAAATCTACAAGTTAACAAAAACCAAGCACTATGCGCATGCTCCTAGGGGGATATATTGGTAGGAAAAGACCATCGCTCGTCCCCGACCGCCACTCATAAGGAGGACAATCAAAGAACACCTCATGTTTCAAATTTGTTACATAACGTTTACCATACGTGCATGCTACGGGACTTGCAAACTTCAACACAAGTATTTCTAAAATTCACAACTACTCAACTAGCACAACTTTGATATTACTACCTCCATGTCTCAAAACAATCATCAAGCATCAAACTTCTCTTAGTCTTCAACGCACTCATAAGAAAGTTTTTACTAATCTTGAATACCTAGCATATTAAGATTTTTTTAAGCAAATTACCATGCTATTTAAGACTCTCAAAATAATCTAAGTTAATCATGAGAGATCAATAGTTTCTATAAAACAAATCCACCACCGTGCTCTAAAAGATATAAGTGAAGTACTAGAGCAAAAACTATATAACTCAAAAGATATAAGTGAAGCACATAGAGTATTCTAATAATTTCCGAATCATGTGTGTCTCTCTCAAAAGGTGTGTACAGCAAGGATGATTGTGGTAAACTAAAAAGCAAAGACTCAAGTCATACAAGACGCTCCAAGCAAAACACATATCATGTGGTGAATAAAAATATAGCTCCAAGTAAAGTTACCGATGGAAGTAGACGAAAGAGGGGATGCCTTCCGGGGCATCCCCAAGCTTTGGCTTTTTGGTGTCCTTAAATTATCTTGGGGGTGCCATGGGCATCCCCAAGCTTAGGATCTTGCCACTCCTTGTTCCATAATCCATCAAATCTTTCACCCAAAACTTGAAAACTTCACAACACAAAACTTAGCAGAAAATCTCGTGAGCTCTGTTAGCGAAAGAAAACAAAAGACCACTTCAAGGTACTGTAATGAACTAATTATTTATTAATATTGGTGTTAAACCTACTGTATTCCAACTTCTCTATGGTTTATAAACTATTTTACTAGCCATAGATTCATCAAAATAAGCAAACAACACACGAAAAACAGAATCTATCAAAAACAGAACAGTCTGTAGTAATCTGTAACTAACGCAAACTTCTGGAACTCCAAAATATCAGCCAAAATAGGACGACCTAGGCAATTTGTTTATTGATCAGCAGCAATTGGAATCAATATTTTATCATGTTCTGGTGATTGTTAACAATTGTTTTCGTGAACAGAAAGTTTCTGGAATTTTCTGCAAGATCAAATAACAATCATCCAAGAAGATCCTATAGGTTTAACTTGGCACAAACACTAATTAAAACATAAAAACACATCTAACCAGAGGCTAGAACAAATATTTATTCCTAAACAGAAGCAAAAAGCAAAAAACTAAAAATAAATTGGGTTGCCTCCCAACAAGCGCTATCGTTTAACGCCCCTAGCTAGGCATAAAGGCAAGGATAGATCTAGGTATTGCCATCTTTGGTTTTCAACTTTTTAGCGGAATCAAGCTCGAATCCGGGAGGTTCTTTACATTTCCCTTCATATTCTGAAATTTTTAGATCTAAAGAATCCAACCGCTTATTGCAAAGAGTAATCAACATATTCATTCGGTGAATATTTCCGCTAACGTTCTTAAGAGGTTCAAGAGACTTCTATAAAAGCTTAGTTACTTCGCAAAAAATTTCAAAAACTTGTGTCTCTTCCTGGGTAGGATGAGGCCCCTTTTGTTGAGGTAGTGTTCCCACTATACCTTCTATAACTTCATGCACAATATGGGGATCAATTTCAATAAAATTGCCTTTGGCAACGCAATCCAAGAGTTGTCTATGAGACATATTTAATCCAACATAAAAATTGCGAAGCAAAATTCTCAGGTTCACTTCAAAGGTACAATTACGGTAAGACTCCATTATTCTCAACCAGGCGTCTTTTAAGTTTTCTCCTTGTCTTTGTTTTAAGTGAAAGACTTCAAACTCTAGGGACAACGGAGTAGATAAGGGACTAGCCATAACGACAAGCAAACGAAAAAGAGGCGAACGAAAAAGAGAGGGCGAATAAAACAGCAAGGGTGAAGTGGGGGAGAGGAAAACGAGAGGCAAATGGCGAATAATGTAATGCGGAAGATAAGGGTTTGTGATGGGTACTTGGTATGTTTACTTTTGCGTAGACCTCCCCGGCAACGGCGCCAGAAATCCTTCTTGCTACCTCTTGAGCACTGCGTTGGTTTTCCCTTGAAGAGGAAACGGTGATGCAGCAAAGTAGCGTAAGTATTTCCCTTAGTTTTTGAGAACCAAGGTATCAATCCAGTAGGAGGCTACGCGCGAGTCCCTCGCACCTACGCAAAACAAATAAATCCTCGCAACCAACGCGATATGGGGTTGTCAATCCCTACACGATCACTTACGAGAGTGAGATCTGATAGATATGATATGATAATATTTTTGGTATTTTTATGATAAATATGCAAAGTAAAATAAAAGCAAAGTAAAAAGCAACGGAAATAACTAAGTGTTGGAAGATTAATATGATGAAGATAGACCCGGGGGCCATAGGTTTCACTAGTGGCTTCTCTCAAGAGCATAAGTATTTTACGGTGGGTGAACAAATTACTGTTGAGCAATTGACAGAATTGAGCATAGTTATGAGAATATCTAGGTATGATCATGTATATAGGCATCACGTACGAGACAAGTAAACCAACTCGTGCCTGCATCTACTACTATTACTCCACACATCGACCGCTATCCAGCATGCATCTAGAGTATTAAGTTCATAAGAACAGAGCAACGCCTTAAGCAAGATGACATGATGTAGAGGGATAAATTCATGCAATATGATAAAAAAAACCCATCTTGTTATCCTTGATGGCAACAATACAATACGTGCCTTGATGCCCCTACTGTTACTGGGAAAGGACACCGCAAGTTTGAGCCCAAAGCTAAGCACTTCTCCCATTGCAAGAAAGATCAATCTAGTAGGCCAAACCAAATTGATAATTCGAAGAGACTTGCAAAGATAACCAATCATACATAAAAGAATTCAGAAGATTCAAATATTGTTCATAGATAAACTTGATCATAAACCCACAATTCATCGGTCTCAACAAACACACCGCAAAAGCAGATTACATCGAATAGATCTCCACAAGAGAGGGGGAGAACATTGTATTGGGATCCAAAAAGAGAGAGGAAGCCATCTAGCTAATAACTATGGACCCGAAGGTCTGAGGTAAACTACTCACACTTCATCGGAGGGGCTATGGTGTTGATGTAGAAGCCCTCCGTGATGCATGCCCCCTTCGGCGGAGCTCCGGAACAGGCCCTAAGATGGGATCTCGTGGGTACAGAAGATTGCGGCGGTGGAATTAGTTTTTTGGCTCCGTATCTGATCGTTTGGGGGTACGTAGGTATATATAGGAGGAAGGAGTACGTCGGTGGAGCAACGTGGGGCCCACGAGGATGGAGGGCGCGCCCAGGGGGGTAGGCGCGCCCCCCTACCTCGTGGCTTCCTGCTTTGTTTCTTGACGTAGGGTCCAAGTCCTCTGGATCATGTTCGTTCCGAAAATCACGTTCCCGAAGGTTTCATTCCGTTTGGACTCGTTTGATATTCTTTTTCTGCGAAACTCTGAAATAGGCAAAAACAGCAATTCTGGGCTGGGCCTCCGGTTAATAGGTTAGTCCCAAAAATAATATAAAAGTGAATAACAAAGCCCAATAATGTTCAAAACAGAAGATAATATAGCATGGAGCAATCAAAAATTATAGATACGTTGGAGACGTATCAGTAGGCTCACTGTGAAGCGAGCCCTTTGACTTCCATGGCCTCCCGCCTTGCTCGCATCCTCTCCATTAATGGCGCCCAAGCCACAGTTTAATTCGGTTTTTAAATATAAAACACTCATCGCAAACGTTTTAGTTAGAACACCCGTATCTAAACCGACAGCTTCCCCGGGAAGCCAAGAGAAAATGTGCCGAGCAGGATTTCTGCAGCTCTTGATCGCAAACGTTTTAGATAGAACACCCGTATGCAAAGTGAGAGAAGCGCAGGATTTGTGCATCCCTTCAATGCAAACGGTTATTTTGGATGACCCGTGTGCAACCACGTACAAACAATTTGGTAAGATTTGTCAATCCTTGTAACACTGCTATTTGTCAAAATTCAGTAATTAAGCATAGATTTCATTCATAGATTAAGCAGTCGTTCTTAATTTATACAAACAGTTCAACTCGACAGCTGAACCGACCAAACTTTTCCCCAATTGTTGCCAACCACGTACTGAAATAGCTAGTTCAACTATATATACTAGCTAATTTTAAGTACGTTGTACAGTTCCACCACATCTATAGTCAGATGAACTGAACAAAATAGCCCCTAAATACTACTACTACTACGGAGGGGCTTTGTACTACTTCTGGCTGCCTCTCCTCTGCCGAGCGCGCTCAGTAAGAGGCGGAGGAGGAGGAGCCTACCGACGAGCTAGGCAACCGCAATGCGGTGCCTGCCGCTAATGCAGCTTCAGCGACGCTCACCTCGAACGCCCTCGACCCCTCTCGAAGCGGTGGTTCTCCTTGTAGATCTCCTGATTCCTCGCCTCTGAGGTGTCGTGTGCCGCGGCCACGATGGCGGTAAGGCTCTTTGCATGCTCGACGAGGTGCTCCTCCTCCTCCCGCAGGAGCACAGTGTAGCGCGCAAGGTCGCTGACGCACGTGCGGGAATCCACCTCCGCCTCCCGCCTTCGGGCGGCGGTGGCGGAGCGGGTGATGACCCCGGCGGTCGACGGTGGCCTGGCGGCCACGGCGGCCGACGAGGTGGTGGCGGCCACTGCCACCACCTCCCACCTTTGGGCCACGGTGGCGGAGCGGGTGATGGCCACAGTGGCCGGCAGTGGGGTGGCGGACACGACGGCCACCTCCCGCCTTCGGTCCGCGGTGGCGAAGCGGGTGATGGCCCTGGCTTTCGACTGTGGTGTGGCGGCAACGGCGGCCGGCAACAGCTGCCTACGGGCACCGACGGTGGAGCATGTGGTGGGTGTTCCGCGCACACCCAACAGGGACGCCACTCGCACTACACTACGCCGGGGACTGCGCCGCCGCCACGGTGTAGCCTCCCAGCTGGAGCTGTCCTCTGATGACGGCGGAGTGGCTGTGCGACGACGACGGACCGGTGCCATTGGCGATTGTGGGAGAAGTAGACGAGATAAGCTACAGGGATGGAGGGGAAATGCGACGTAGGACTCGCCGGCCGTGAGGGTTTATATGGTAGGCTGGGGATGGATCTACGGTAGCTTCCTTGCCCTTGTCTCCCTTGACGGCGTCCGTAGGCTCCTCCCTCTTCATCTCGATCTTCATCAGCCAAGCATATTCTTCCATGTTGTTGGAGGAGCAAGAAGACATGATGCCTGGCTTGATAAATCTGGCCGGAAACATCAAGAAAAGAGAACAGAGGATTTCTTCGTGATAGGGTGGTTAACATATTTGGGAAGTATATACAGATTTTTTTATCTTGGAGGACAAGTACATGGAAGAAAAATGGAGTACAGAAGGTGTCCCAGGTGGGCACAACCCACCTGGGCGCGCCGGGCAAGCCTGGCGCGCCTTGGTGTCTTGTGCACACCAGGGGACGCTTCCTGGTAGTTTCTTTATTTCCAAAATTCTAAAATATTCCAAAACTGATAACAAATATTTTTGTGGATTTTTCGGAGTCCGTTTACTTACCGTATCACGTACCTCCTTATTTTCACGATTCTGGAGTGTTCCGGAAGGACTCTTTTATGTGTTCTTCCGGTGTCAAAGTTTGGATAATATTACTTTCAACATTAATAGGCGTACCTGAGATATAATGCTTTATTCGTTGCCCATTGACAACCTTCGGGTTAGTACCTTCGGAATTATTTATTTTGATGGCTCCAGACCGGTAAACCTCCTCGATGACATATGGGCCTTCCCATTTTGAGAGGAGCTTTCCTGTAAAGTATCTAAAACGAGAGTTGTACAAAAGAACATATTCTCCGACTTTAAACTCATGCTTTTGGATTCTTTTGTCATGCCATATTTTAACTTTCTCTTTGAATAACTTTGCATTTCATATGCTTGGGTTCTCCATTCATCTAATGAGCTAATATCAAATAACCTCTTTTCACCAGCAAGTTTGAAATCATAGTTGAGCTCTTTAACTGCCCAGTATGCTTTATGTTCTAACTCAAGAGACAAATGACAAGCTTTTCCATAAACCATTTTATAAGGAGACAGACCCATAGGATTTTTATATGCTGTTCTATAAGCCCAAAGTGCATCATCTAATTTCTTAGCCCAATTCTTCCTGGACCTATTGACAGTCTTTTGCAAAATTAATTTTATTTCTCTATTACTAAGCTCAACTTGACCACTAGACTGAGGATGATAGGGTGATGCAATTCTATGGTTAACATCATACTTAGCAAGCATTTTACGAAAAGCACCATGAATAAAGTGTGAACCACCGTCAGTCATTAAATATCTAGGGACTCCAAACCTTGGGAAAATAACTTTCTTAAGCATTTTAATAGAGCTATTGTGATCAGCACTACTGGTTGGAATAGCTTCTACCCATTTAGTAACATAAGCAACAGCAACCAAAATATGTGTATACCCATTAGAGGAAGGAAAAGGTCCCATGTAATCAAATCCCCAAACATCAAATAGTTCGACAACAAGTGAATAATTCATAGGCATTTCTTGACGCTTACCGATATTACCTATTCTTTGACATTCATCACAAGATGAGACGTACTTATGGGCATCCTTGAAGAGAGTAGGCCAATAAAATCCAGACTGCAATACCTTATGAGCAATTCTGTCTCTAGCATGATGCCCTCCATATGGTTCAGAGTGACATTTCCGTAGGATTTGTCCCTGTTCATGCTCAGGTACACAATGTCTAATAATACCATCTACTCCTAATTTATAAAGATGTGGGTCATCCCAAAAGTAATGTCTTAAATCATAGAAGAATTTTTTCTTTTGTTGGTAAGTAAAGCTAGGTGGTAAAACTTAGCAACAGTGTAATTAGCATAGTCAACATACCAAGGGGTACTACTAGCAACATTTATTGCAGCTAACTGCTCATGGGGAAAACTATCATCAATAGGAAGTGGGTCATCAAGCACATTTTCAAGCCTCGACAAGTTATCAGCTACTGGGTTCTCAGCTCCTTTTCTATAAATAATATGCAAATCAAATTCTTGTAACAAGAGAACCCA
The DNA here is from genome assembly GCF_002575655.3 of Aegilops tauschii subsp. strangulata. NCBI lineage: Eukaryota > Viridiplantae > Streptophyta > Magnoliopsida > Poales > Poaceae > Aegilops > Aegilops tauschii. Next base: position 155,484,865 of record NC_053036.3, read on the forward strand.
ACGAATAAGTCTAGGTTTAGCATCTTTCTTTTCCATAAGATATTTGATAGCAGCATGATCTGTGTGAACAGTTACTTTAGAATCAACAATATAAGGCCTAAACTTATCACAAGCAAACACCACTGCTAAGAATTCTTTTTCAGTAGTAGCATAATTTCTTTGAGTACTGTCTAGAGTTTTACCAGCATAATGAATAACATTCAATTTCTTATCAACTCTTTGCCCTAGAACAACACCAACAGCATAATCACTAGCATCACACATAATTTCAAAAGGCAAGTTCCAATTAGGTGGTTGAACAATAGGTGCAGAAATTAAAGCTTTCTTGAGTGTTTCTAAGGCTTCTAAACAATCATCATCAAAAACAAAGGGAATATCCTTTTGCAAAAGATTAGTGAGAGGCCTAGAAATTTTAGAAAAGTCTTTAATAAACCTCCTATAGAAACCAGCATGACCAAGGAAACTACGAATACCTTTTATGTCCTTAGGACATGGCATTTTCTCAATTGCACCAACCTTAGCTTGGTCCACTTTGATACCTCTTTCAGAAATTTTATGACCCAAGACAATGCCTTCATTAACCATAAAGTGGCACTTCTCCCAATTCAAGACAAGATTTGTTTGCTCACATCTCTGCAAAACTCGATCAAGATTGCTAAAACAATCATCAAAAGACTTCCCATAAACAGGAAAATCATCCATGAAAACCTCAACAATATTTTCACATAAGTCAGAAGCCATCATGCATCTTTGAAAGGTAGCAGGTGCATTACATAAACCGAAAGGCATACGTCTATAAGCATAGGTTCCAAAAGGACAAGTAAAAGTGGTGTTTTCTTGATCAGGTTGAGAGACAGGTATTTGTGAAAAGCCAGAATATCCATCAAGGAAGCAAAAGTGTGTGTGCTTAGATAATCTTTCAAGCATTTGATCAATAAAAGGCAGAGGGTAGTGATCTTTTCTAGTTGCTTTATTTAATTTTCTAAAATCAATTACCATTCTATAGCCTGTAACAATTCTTTGTGGAATAAGTTCATTCTTATCATTAAGAACAACAGTGATACCTCCTTTCGTAGGGACACAATGAACAAGACTTACCCATCTACTATCATCTATAGGATAGATTATACCTGCTTCCAGAAGTTCTAATATTTCTGTTCTTACCACCTCTTTCATCTTTGGATTTAACCGACATTGGTGATCAACAACTAGCTTAGCATCAGGTTTCATATTAATTTTGTGCTGACATAGAGTGGGACTAATGCCCTTTAAATCATCAAGAGTATATCCAATAGCAGCTCGGTGCTTTCTTAGAACTTTCAATAATCTTTCTTCTTCATGTTCTGAAAGGTTAGCACTAATAATAACAGGATATATCTTCTTTTCATCAAGATTAGCATATTTCAAAGTGTCTGGCAATTGTTTTAATTCAAACACAGGATCACCTTTAGGTGGAGGAGGACCTCCTAGAGTTTCAATAGGCAAATTGTGTTTAAGTAGAGGACGTTGTTCAAAGAAAATCTTATCTATTTCATTTCTTTCATGCATATGTAAATCATTTTCATGGTCTAGCAAATATTGTTCTAAAGGATCAGTAGGTGGCACAGCAATAGAAGCAAGACCAATTAATTCATCCTTACTAGGTAATTCTTTCTCATGATGATTTCTACTAAACTTGGAAAAATTAAACTCATGAGACTCATCACCAAAGCTAACACCCACAGTTTGTTTCTTACAATCTATCTTAGCATTAACTGTGTTCAAGAAAGGTCTACCAAAGATAATGGGACAAAATTCATCTTGTGGGGAACCAAGAACAAGAAAATCAGTAGCATATTTTATTTTCCCACACAAGACTTCAACATCTCTAACAATCCCACAAGGTGATATGGTGTCTCTATTAGCAAGTTTAATAGTAACATCTATGTCTTCTATTTCTGCAGGTGCTATGTCTTTCTTAATTTCTTGATATAAAGTGTAAGGAATAGCACTCACACTAGCACCTATGTCACATAAACCATGATAACAGTGATCTCCTATTTTAACTGAAATGACAGGCACGCCAACAACTGGTCTATGTTTACCCTTTTATCGGGTTTAGCAATTCTAGCAGCTTCTGCACAGAAGTAAATAACGTGCCCATCTATATCTTCTTCTAAGAAATCTTTAACCATAGCAACATTAGGTTCCACCCTAATTTGTCCATCTGGTTTAGGTGTTCTAACATAGCTTTTGTTAACCACAGTTGAAACTTTAGCATGTTCCTTTATCCTAATAGGAAATGGGGGTTTCACAATATAAGCAGTAGGAACAACTGGATCAACATTTTAGAGTATAGTTTCTACTTTAACTGGTATTGGTTCTTTAATTTCTTCTTTAATAGGTGGGTGATATTTAAAGCACTTCTCTTTAGGGAGTTCAACATGAGTAGCAAATTATTCACAAAAGGAGGCTACTATCTCAGAGTCAAGTCCATATTTAGTGCTAAACTTTTGAAAAGCATATGTATCCATAAAAGATTTAACACAAACATATTTAAGTTTTATGCCTGACTCTTTACCTTCGTCGAGTTCCCAATCTTCAGAGTTGCGTTTAATTCTTTCCAAAAGATCCCACCAGAATTCAATAGTCTTCTTCATAAAAGAACTAGCACAAGAAGTATCCAGCATGGTTTGATCATTACGAGAAAGCCGAGCATAAAAATTCTAGATAATAATTTATCTTGAGAGATCATGATTGGGGCATCAATATAACATTGACTTAAGCCTCCCCAACCTAGAGCGATACTTTCTCCTTCACGAGGCCAAAAATTATATATATAATTCCGATCACGATGAACTAGATGCATAGGATAAAATTTTGGTGGAACTCCAATTTTAAACGATTCCAATTCCATGATCCAATATCATCGCATAGATTATACCATGCCAATGCTTTTCCCTTCAGAGATAAAGGGAAAACCTTTTTCATCACCTCATCTTCGGGTAAACCTGCAAGCTTGAACAATCCACAAATTTGTTCTACATATATCAAGTGCATATCACGATGTTCTGTTCCATCTCCTGCATAAGGATTAGCTAGCAGTTGTTCTATCATTCCCGAAGGAATTTCATATTCAATATTTTCAGTAGGTGCAGTAGGTTTAGGGGCAATTAATTGTGGTTCCAGACAAGGTGAAGATACCCCGAACAAACCCCTCAAAGGATTGTTTTCCATAGTAACAAGTGACGATAAATTTCAGCACACTATATAAATGTTCCCTTACCAAATTCCACTTACCAAAGGCGCTTCACTCCCCGGCAATGGCGCCAGAAAATAGCCTTGATGACCCACAAGTATAGGGGATCAATTTTAGCTCTTTTCAATAAGTAAGAGTGTCGAACCCAACGAGCAGCAGAAGGAAATGACAAGTAGTTTTCAGTAAGGTAATGTCTGCAAGTGCTGAAACTGTAAGTAAGTAGCGAGTAGTTTGATAGCAAGATAATTTGTAACGAGCAAGTAACGATAATTGTAACAAGTATGCAGCAAGGTAGCCCAATCCTTTTGAGGAAAAGGACATGCCAAAACGGTCTCTTACAATAAGCAGAGCGTTCTTGAGGGTACACGGGAATTTCATCTAGTCAGTTTCATCATGTTGGTTCGATTTGTGTTCGCTACTTTGATAATTTGATATGTGGGTGGACCGGTGCTTAGGTGTTGTTCTTACTTGAACAAACCTACTACTTATGATTAACCCTCCCGCAAGCATCCACAACTACGAGAAAAGTATTAAGAATAAATTCTAACCATAGCATTAAACTCTAGGATCCAATCGGTCCCTTACGGAATAGCGCATAAACTGGGGTTTAAGTTTCTGTCACTCCCGCAACGCACCATCTATTTACTACTCCACAATGCATTCCCTTAGGCCCAAATATGGTGAAGTGTCATGTAGTCGACGTTCACATGACACCACTAAGGGAATCACAACATACATACCATCAAAATATCAAACACATATCAAGTTCACATGATTACTTGCAACATGATTTATCCTGTGACCTCATGAACAAAAGTAACTACTCACAAATAATCAACATTCTCATGATCTGAGGAGTATTAATATGCATAATGGATCTGAACGTATAATCTTCCACCAAATAAACCATATAGCAATCAACTACAAGATGTAATCAACACTACTAGTCACCCCTAGCAACAATCTATAGTTTCGGTAACGAGATTGAATACAAGAGATGATCTAGGGTTTGAGATGAGATGGTGCTGGTGAAGATGTTGATGGAGATTGCCCTCCCCAAGATGGGAGAGTTGTTGGTGATGATGATGACGATGATTTCCCCCTCCGGGAGGGAAGTTCCCCCGGCAAAATCGCTCGCCAGAGGGCAAAAGTGCTCCTGCCCAAGTTCCGCCTCGAGACGGCGGCGCTCCGCCCCGAAAGTCTTCTCCTTATTTTTTCTAGGTCAAAATGACTTATATACCAGAAGATGGGCACCGGAGGTGGGCCGAGGAGGCCACAACCCACAAGGGCGTGCCTGGGGGGCCTGGCACGCCCAGGTGGGTTGTGCCCACCTGGTGGCCCCCTCTAGTAGTTATTGGCTCCAATATTTCTTATATATTCCATAAAAATTCTCCGTGAAGTTTCAACTCGTTTGGAGTTGTGCAGAATAGGTGGCCTGACGTAGCTTTTTTAGGTCCAAATTTCCAGCTGCCGGAATTCTCCCTCTTGGTGTATACCTTACAAATTATGAGAGAAAAGGCATTAGAATTACTCCAAAGAGCATTATTATGGATAAAAACATTGTAAATAACAGTAAGTAAACATGATGCAAAATGGACGTATCAGGTTGCTTGTTGATATGCTTGAGTATCTAAATTATTATGTCAAAACTAGACTATTGCTTTGAATCACATAAAAGTCCAAATGTCCATGCTATAAAGAAAAGAATATGACATGACATTGTTAGGCAGCATTCCCAATCAAAAATTCTGTTTTTATCACTTACCTACTCGAGGACGAGTAGGAGTTAAGCTTGGGGATGCTGATACGTCTCCAACGTATCTATAATTTTTTATTGTTCCATGCTGTTATATTATGAATCTTGGATGTTTTATAATCATTTTATAGTCATTTTATATCATTTTTGGTACTAACGTATTGACATAGTGCCAAGTGCCAGTTGCTGTTTTCTGCATGTTTTTTACATCGCAAGAAATCAATATCGGACGGAGCCCAAATGTAACGAAACTTCACGGAGATTTTTTTTGGACCAGAAGGAACATAATGGGCCCTGGCTGCACCTGGGGGCGCCCCGAGGGGGGCACAACCCACCAGGGCGCGCCAGGAGGCCCAGGCGCACCCTGGTGGGTTGTGCCCACCTCGGGTGCCCCCCGGACCGCCTCTTCGCTCTATAAGTACCCCAATATTCCAGAAACCCAAGGGGAGTCTACAAAATATTCATCCAGCCGCCCCAGAGTCCAGAACCACCAGATCCAATCTAGACACCATCTCGGATGGGGTTCACCACCTCCATTGGTGCCTCCCTGATGATGCGTGAGTAGTTCTTTGTAGACCTTTGGGTCCGTAGTTAGTAGCTAGATGGCTTCCTCTCTCTCGCTGAATTCTCAATACAATGGTCTCTTGGAGATCCATATGATGTAACTCTTTTGCGTGTGTTTGTTGGGATCGATGAACTTTCAGTTTATGATCAGATCTATCTTTTTATATCCGTGAAAGTTATTTGAGTTTGTTTGATGTCTTATAGCCTCGTAATTCTTCTCCGATATTTGGGTTTTGTTTGGCCAACTTGATCTATTTATCTTGCAATGGGAAGAGGTGCTTTGTAGTGGGTTCGATCTTACGGTGCTTGATCCCAGTGACAGAAGGGGAACCGACACGTATGTATCGTTGCTACTAAGGATAAAATGATGGGGTCTATCTCTACATAGATAGATCTTGTCTACATCATGTCATCGTTCTTATTGCATTACTCCGTTTTTCCATGAACTTAATACACTAGATGCATGCTGGATAGCGGTCGATGTGTGGAGTAATAGTAGTAGATGCAGGCAGGAGTCGGTCTACTAATCTTGGACGTGATGCCTATATAATGATCATTGCTTGGATATCGTCATGATTATTCGAAGTTCTATCAATTGCCCAACAGTAATTTGTTCACCCACTGTTTGCTATTTTTCTCGAGAGAAGCCACTAGTGAAACCTACGGCCCCCGGGTCTTCTTTCTCATATTATTTGCCTTTGCGATCTACTTCTCTTTTGCATTTATTTTCAGATCTACTAAACCAAAAATACAAAAATACCTTGCTGCGTTTTATTTCTATTTATTTTATTTGGCATTCGATCTATCAATCTACCACAATTTACCTCACGTTCGTTTGCCTATCTTGAGGCGCCGTACCCAGAAGGGATTGACAACCCCTTTAACACATAGGGTTGTGAGGATTTGTTATCTGTGTGCGGGGGCTGTTTACGTTGTGTTGCTTGGTTCTCCTACTGGTTCGATAACTTTGGTTTCATATCTGAGGGAAATACCTACCGCCGTTGTGCTGCATCATCCCTTCCTCTTTGGGGAAATACCGACGTAGCTTCAAGCGACATCACCAATGTCTTATTTTGATTTGGTGGTGATATACGTTATTGTATGAGATGATCATGTTTTGTAAAAGTCACTGGCAACCGGCAGCAGCCTTATGGTTGTCTCTTTATTGTATGAAATGCAAACGCCATGCAATTGTTTTACTTTATCACTATGCGTTAGTGATAGTTGTAGAAGCAATCGTTGGTGAGACAACCACGACGCTATGATGGAGATCAAGGTGTCAAGCCGGTGATGATGGAGATCATGACGGTTCTTTAGAAATGGAGATCAAAAGCACTAGATGATGATGTCCATATCATGTCACATATTTTGATTGCATGTGATGTTTATCTTTTATGCATCTTATTTTGCTTAGTACGGCGGTAGCATTATAAGATGATCCCTTACTAAAATTCCAAGGTATAAGTTTTCTTCCTGAGTATGCACCGTTGCGATAGTTTTTCGTGCTGAGACACCACGTGATGATCGGGTGTGATAAGCTCTACGTTCACATACAACGGGTGCAAGACAGTTTTGCACATGCGGAATACTCGGGTTAAACTTGACGAGCCTAGCATGCACAGACATGGCCTCGGAACACTAGAGACCGAAAGGTCGAACGTGAATCATATAGTAGATATGATCAACATAGAGATGTTCACCATTGATGACTACTCCATCTCACGTGATGATCGGACATGGTTTAGTTGATTTGGATCACGTAATCATTTAGATGACTCGAGGGATGTCTATCTAAATGGGAGTTCTTAAGTAATATGATTAATTGAACTTAATTTATCATGAACTTAGTCCTGATAGTATTTGCATATCTATGTTGTAGATCAATAGCTCGCGTATAGCTCCCCTGTTTTATTTTTGATATCTTCCTAGAGAAAACTAAGTTGAAAGATGATAGTAGCAATGATGCGGACTGGGTCCATGATCTGAGGATTATCCTCATTGTTGCACAGAAGAATTATGTCCTTGATGCACCGCTAGGTGACAGACCTATTCTAGGAGCAGATGCAGATGTTATGAACGTTTGACAAGCTTGATATGATGACTGATACGTCTCCAACGTATCTACTTTTCCTAACACTTCTCCTCTTATTTTGGACTCTAATTTGCATGATTTGATTGAAAATAACCCCGGACCGATGTTGTTCTCAGCAAACTACCATGGTGTTGTTTTTGTGCAAAAATAAAAGTTCTCAGATGGAACGAAACTTTGCGAGGATTTTTATACAATAATAAGAATTTCTGGAGCCAAGACCCACCAGAGGGGGGCACCTGGGTGGGCACAACCCACCAGGGCGTTCCCCCCTCCTGGTGCTCCCAGGTGCGTTGTCCCCACCTGGTGGCCCCGCAGACCATGAAACCCACGCTATAAGATCCTATTTTTCCAGAAAAAAGGGAGAAAGAATTATCATGATCCACGAGACGGAGCCGCCGTCACCTCCTGTTCTTCATCGGGAGGCCAGATCTGGAGTCCGTTTGGGGCTCCGGAGAGCGGGATCTTCGTTCTTCATCATCACCAACCCTTCTCCATTGCCAATTCCATGATGCTCCCCACCGGAAGTGAGTAATTCCTTCATTGGCTCGCTGGTCGGGGAGGAGTTGGATGAGATTCATCATGTAATCGAGTTAGTTTTGTTAAGGCTTGATCCCTAGTATCCACTATGTTCTAAGATTGATGTTGCTGTGACTTTGCCATGCTTAATGCTTGTCACTTTGGGCCCGGGTGCCATGAATTCATATCTGAACCGTTTATGTTATCATCATTATATCCATGTTCTAGATCCAATCTTGCAAGTTATAGTCACCTACTACGTGTTATGATCCGGCAACCCCGGAGTGACAATGTAACATCCCAATTTTCAATTTGGATGTTATACATAGATCATCATATGCATATGATATTTTTTTATTTGCATTTTGGTTGTGATCCTAGAAATCTTAAGCAACTCAAGGACCCAAGGAGAGAGTTGGAGATTTCATAAGTTTTCATATTTGTATTTTTCTTCAAATTTGAAAAGAGGATCAATTTGGTTTTAATATTTTTCACTCCGAATATTTCTAATATTAAAATAAAAGAGAGAAGATAATATGACTTCTTCAAAGAGAGAGGAATATTGGAGGAAAATTTTTAAAATCAAATAATTATTTTATTTGGATTCTATTTGAGATTTTATTCGAATTAGAAAAATATGCATTTTAGAAAATTACATCTTAGGCCAGAAAAATGTTCACTTTGTTCTAAATATTTTATTTAGACGGTGAAAATTGTTTTTGGCGTTTTTAGAATTTTTTATATTTTATTAGGATTATTCTTCGGTGGAATTTATTTTTCTTTAGAAAAATCCCGCCTGACTAGGCCGAAGGCCCAGCCGAGCAGGCCGGCCCAGCCGCGCCGCCTCCCTCTCCGACTCGGGACGAGAGTCCCGAGGATCGCCGTCGCCGTCGTCGTGTCCGACTCGGACACGAGCCGCCACCGCCTCCTCCCGCAAGGCAGACCCCCCGGGCCTTTAAGTACCGCCGCCCCCTCGCCTCCTCACTTCGCCCTGCCATCGCAAGCCCCGTAGCCGCCGCCGCCTGCCGCTGCCACCGCCGCGCCGGAATCCCGCCGCCGCCGTTAACCCGCTGACGACGTGAACCGGTAGAAAACCGCCGCCATTTTTTGCTGTTTTAGATCTAGATCGGTTTTATTTTAGGGTTAGGGTTTTCTCGGTTGTTCCGATCGGCTTTATTTAGCGAACGTTCACTCAAACGTCTTCGTTAGCGAACGCGTTCGTCCGTTCATCCCTAATAGCGAACGTTCGTTCGTTAGTCTTTTCTTTTATTTTATTTTTTCGGCCAGGGACCTATTCGCAATTGTTTTTATCGCAGATTAGCCCCTGATCTTCAAACCCTCGCAACTTTTTAACCGTTCCTCCAAATCTAGTGAAACCAACGCCAAAATCTTCGTCTTGAAACCCTCTTTCCAGTTAATCAACTTGAACATGATTGTGACAATTTAAAATTTGGATGCAAGCAGATTTGAATTCGAACTTCTTTTGATCGTAGTTTGACTTCTGTAGCTTCGATTTGATTGTTTCTTTTTGCAAATCGAAGTTCTTCAGTTGAAATTTAAATTTGGACTTTCTCATCTGAGTTTTACCCTTGCATCTATGCTTGAGTGCTTATGTATGCTATTGTTTGTTTGCAATAGAGTTTCCGGAGTGCGAAGCGTGCTACTACGAGTCTCTAGGGTTTGCAGATCGTCAGCAAGGCAAATAACACTTTGATCATACCCCTTTATTACCCAGTTTTTATGCATTAGTTTCAACCCTCAAACATTGCATGGTTAGGATTTGTTAACATGTGGGTTTGGGAAGTAGATGATGAGGTAGAACCTATTGCCCTTTATATAAAACCCTGGGAGTTACTTCTACGTTATGCTGCTATGCTATGCTCGTAGATGTGGATTGGTTGAGTGTATCCATGACAGGTGTGAGAGTTGTTAATTAATGGTTGAACTTAAGGTGGCTACTTTAATACACATCTGGGTGGATTGGTTGAGGCACCCTATAGCACCCAGTGGTTCTCTGGGCACCTGGAGCATATCCAGCGCTGTCCTGGGATATCCCGGAGTACCCGTGTGATCATCCTATGGTTCGCCACCCAGGTTCAAAGGGATCATAAGATTATTCATGCTAGAAACTTCCGTGTGCAGCCACAAGCCATTATGGGCTCTGGCATTGTTGAGTAAGTTGTGGGAAACCTTTCCATGATGGGCTAGCAGATGTAGGGGATTGTAGGTGTATCGGCCTATCTATCGGTTAAGGGGACCTCTTCGGAAAGACTGTGTCTCGGTCATCCATTTCTCAAACATCATGCAGTGCGAGAAATACAACGGAGGAGATCGAGTCTTGTGGGGAAAAGTGCGTAAACCTCTACAGAGTGTACAAACTAATCATGGTTAGCCGTGTCCCCGGTTCTGGACATCTTGAGTATCTGGTGCTTGAATTATTGATTTGATCTAATCACTCTTTTAATTTACTTGTTGGGTTATTAATATTGTTTAATTGGGATTGAGTTGGAGGAACCTTCTCAATGTTTATCAACCAACTTTGTAGTTTAATAAAAATATATTCCTTTGCAGTAGGGGAAAATTGGCTTTACGCGAAAATGTTAACCTTAGAGCCTCCACCAGCCATATATGCATGTAGATATACCTGTTATCTTGTTCATTGCTCTACAGTGTTATTTTGCAAGCATATTCCATGTGTTGACCCGTTTCGGGCTGCAACGTATTATGTTGCAGACTTTTCAGACGAAGAGTAAGGTGCGCTAGGTCGTTGTCGTGCACTCAGCTATGCCGTTGGAGTTGATGGACTCATTTACCTTCGATGCTTCCGCTGTTATTATTGTAATAAGTTCTCTTTTGAGACATTCGATGTAATAAGTGTGTGATTGCACTCTATTATAAATCCTTCAAGTACTGTGTGTCAGCATTATCGATCCAGGGATGACACTTATACACAGAGATTTGACCGTGTGAGGTCGGATCGCTACAAGATAGTATCAGAACACACGCTGACTGTAGGACGCGACCACTAAGATAAGCCATAGGTCACTCTTCTCTACTCATTTCTGACTCTCCTCCATTTTCCACTCTATAGATGGCGGACCCAAGGAACAAGTTTGCGCAACCGGATGAAGACACACCCTTTGGACGACACTTGAAGGAAGTCACTAGTTACCTGAACATCGGAATACCAAGCTTCACCGGGACCTACACCGCCACTTTACCAGAAGAGGAGCGTTGGATGATTCGAGTACATGTTCCAGGAAGGACATTCGTGCCAGTTACTGAGCCCATAGAGTTTTCCTTTGATGCACCAACCTGGAGTCTAGGAAAGAGCATGGTGTCGGTGTCAAAACCGGTGGATCTCGGGTAGGGGGTCCCGAACTGTGCGTCTAGGATCGATGGTAACAGGAGACGGGGGCCACGATGTTTACCCAGGTTTGGGCCCTCTGTATGGAGGTAATACCCTACTTCCTGCTTGATTGATCTTGACGAATATGAGTGTTACAAGAGTTGATCTACCATGAGATCGTAATGGCTAGACCCTAGAAGTCTAGCCTATGTGAATATGGTAATGAGTATATCCTATCCGGACTATGCTCTCTAGTTTATATAGACACCGGAGAGATCTAGGGTTACATGGAGTCAGTTACATAAGAAGGAATCTTCACAGCTGGTCGCCTAGCTTGCCTTCCACGCCAAGGAAAGTCCAATCCGGACACGCGTATAGTCTTCGGCCTTCGTATCTTCACAGCCCATCAGTCCGGCCCAATGAATAACAGGTCGGACGCCCGAGGACCCCTTAGTCCAGGACTCCCTCAGTAGCCCCTGAACCTGGCTTCAATGACGAGGAGTCCGGCGCGCAGATTGTCTTCGGCATTGCAAGGCGGGTTCCCTTTCTCCGAAGTCCAAGATAGTCTTCGGATGCAACGATCGTATCCGGACCTGTTACGCACACCACACACAACCGCAGAGAGAATACAATATTTGCACGAATCTAATGTGTTGACAGCTTCTTTTCAACACGGCATCACGTCTGTCCGGTCATAGTTTCAAACCATTTTTCTTCTGCCATCCCACGTTTCGAGACGCGGTTGCCATTGGCATGTCTTGTCGAAACAGAGATCGTGTCCCCTTATTGCGGGATTCTCATCAATGCGGGCATGGGTAACTCAACCGTGCCGTTTATACAGCCCTTGGGAATAGGCGAATCCTAAGGCGAGTGAGGAGGCGGTTAATATTTGCTGCCTTTATAAGGGGATAAGGATTCCCCCTTCCTCTTCTCACGCTCTTTCTCCGTCTCCGCCTCTCCGATCTCAAGCTCCAGCGCCCAAGTTCTCATCTCCTTTCCACTCACGCAACCATGTCCGGATCCGGTGGTCAGGGCAAGTGGATGGTCTCCTCCGTCAAGGAGGAGGACATTACTGACCTCCGGGCGGCCGGATATTTGGCGAAGGAGATCACCCACCGCTAGCCAGCCGAGGGACCAAATTTTCCCCACGCCGAAGCCCACTGAGAGGGTAGTATTCATCCCCCATTTCTTCCGCGGGCTAGGGTTTCCACTCCACCCTTTTGTCCGCGGCAGGCTGATGTGTTATTATGGGATAGATTTCCATGATCTGTCCCCGAATTCCTTCCTCAACATCTCGGCGTTTATCATCGTGTGCGAGGCCTTCCTCCGCATCCATCCGCACTTAGGGCTGTGGCTCAAAGTCTTCAACGTGAAGCCGAAGGTGGTGGATGGCCAGCACGCGGAGTGCGGAGGAGCCATGGTGAGCAAGCTATCTAACGTCTCCTGGCCCAAAGGCACTTTTGTGGAGACAGTAAAGGAATGGCAGAAGCAGTGGTTCTACATCACAGAACCTCGCGACACCACCTAGGCCACGGCTGCCGAATTCCACTCCGGTGCTCCCATGCGACTCACCTCCTGGGTCGAGAAGAGTCCGGACTGGTGTTCACCTAACGAGCTGATAGCGCTGCAAACGCACGTTCAAAGCATGGTGACCAAGAACGTCAAGCTCATTGACGTCATCCAGGTGATGCTGGTCCGCCGGATTCTTCCGTGCCAGCACCGAAGCCGCCCTTTGTGGGAGTTCAATTCGAAGAAGCACCAGACCTTGAAAAGGCTCTTCGAGACTTCTCATGAAGGGGCCTGGAAGTTGCTCTTTAAGGGCAACGAGAAGCCACCGGCCACGGACTCAGACCGTGGTCACGATTGTAAACACCCCGCCAGCGAGGTATGTTTTCTCCGACGTATCCCCGACTTAAATGTTTCGAGGATGATATCTCAGCTTTTATTATTGCTCTTTCAGGACTGGATGGAGAGGACGAGGCGGCAGTGTCCGGCTCCGCTGCCCGAAGAACACGTCATCCCGAGCGTGGCGAAGACGCTGGTGCCAGCGCCATATAAGGCGCCGGAGAAGAAGGCCAAGAAGAAGGCCAAGGGGGCCAAGAGTGGGCCCCCGTCGCAAGGGCACTCCGGACGTGACGTCCGAAGACGACGAAGCTCATTCCTCTGTCCCTGAGGACAATGACGAGGAAGAGGAGGAGGAGGAGGAGAACAACCCTACCCCCGAGGAGAAGAAGAAGAAGAAGAGGGCGGCTTCGGCGTGTCTGGAGGCGGAGACGCCCAAGAAGGGGAAAGGCGTCCCAGCGGTCAACACCGCATGGGATGTCGACAGTAGTCCGGAACGACGCCCCCGTACTAAGCCCCAGGCCGCATCGTAAGTGACGTGGCTTGCTCGTGCGCACATCTGACCCTTTCTCTCCATTTATCTTTGACATAGTTTAACTGTACTATTGCAGTCCGGCCCGTGACCTTATCCAGCGATCCTCATTTGGAGGTTCGTTGGCTCCGTCGGAGATGGCGAGCATGTCGCCACCGCCCGCTTACTCCCCTGGGGCCAGGGACGACGCCGAAGTGCTGTCCCGAAGGACCGCTCTGAACCGGGGAGGAGCCCAGGACGTTGTCCGGGAGGCGCCACAAGGCGGGACCTCCACTGCCGGACACATGGGGGAGCCAATCCCCATCGAGACTGGCGAAGAGGGCCGTATGCAGTTCGGCCCTCAGCCGAATACGATTCCGGAGACCCACATGGCTCCGGAGTCGGGCGAGCAGCCCCCTTTGAAGGAGGGGGGTGCGCCGCCTCCACCGGTGGCTCCTGTCCATCCAAGAGCGCCGGATGACCTGATGGGGGTGCTACGAAGCGCCTCCGTCATGGACGAGCACCGTGTCCTTATGGGTGCGGTGATCGAGAAGGTTCAGTCCGCCAAGAGCGGACTGAATGAAGCCTGCAGCAGCCTGTTAACAGGTTTCGAGGTAAGAAAGAGAAAATCCCCGTATAGTCCGTAGCCCCTGAGACGCTGTCTGGTGTTCGGCGAGAAGAACCGGACAGGGGATCAATCCTTAATTATAAGAGGCTGACTAAATATGTATCGATAAGAAGGCGTCCCAGTTGGCCGCGACCTCGCATGCTACTGAGGTCTCCGAACTGAAGCGGAGGCTGGAGCGGACCGAGAACGAGCTCGGCGAGGTTAAGGTTCGGCTCCAGGAGCAGCAAGGTGAGTAACGACTTGCTGTATGTTCGGGAAAGGATAAGCGTTGTATATTGAAAGCGGTATTGTGATACGTGCAGAAGTCGTGACCGAGGTCGAGGCCCTGAGGAAGGCCCTGGGCAAGGCCGAGGAGCAGGCTGTCCAGCAGCAAGCCGCCCGTAAGAAGCTAGAGGCCCGGGTCGAAGAAGTCCAGCAGGAGCTCCAGGATGCGGTTAACAAATGTGAGACCTTGGAGAATGATGCATCGGATCAAGGGGCCGAGCTCACCAAGGCTCGTTAGAGCGTGGAGACCGCTCGGAATGAGGCCCAGTCCGCCCTCCAGGAGATCCAGGAGGCCAAGAAGATCACAGCGGGTAAGGCCTTTAAGATGCAAAGCATGTATGCGGAGAAGCAGTACCTTTTACTAACCCAGGTTCGGAGTTCCCCAGGGGCTTTTGCTGATCTACCATGCAGTGTATTGGACGCCGTGGAGTTCTATCGAGCCGAAGGAGGGGGTTCCACGGAGAAGCTCTTCTGGTCGCAATATGCGGTGTTAGAGCCTCCCGTGTCCTTCACCGATCAGCTGAAACAGCTGGTGGAGCTGCACAAGGTGGCCGAATTAGCCATGAAGGATTTGACAATCCGGCTATGGCCAGCCGAAGCTATGCCTAGCAGCTACTTCAGACTCGTGAGGCGGATGGTGAACGCCTGTCCTCGGCTGGACGTCATCAAGCGCACCGCCTGTATTGAAGGTGCCCGTATGGCCTTTGCTCGCTGCAAGATGTGGTGGGCGAAGATGAACGCTGTTGAAGTTGCCAGCGGGCCGCCGGAGGGCAAGGAGCACCGCACACCCGAGCGATATTTCGCGGATGTCATAGAGGGGTCTCGACTTGTAGCGGCGCAATGTTCGCAGGACATTGTATTTGAATAAATTTATTCATGTTGCCTTTGCCTTGTATTATGAGAACAAAGCCGGCTTTTGTAAAGTAGTTTTATTATGCTTTGAATTGTGTCCTCCTGTGCGGCCGCGTTATTTGTAATCTGAGGGTTGGCCAGTCGTCGGCTTCTGCCCTCGCGTAGGTAGTACGGAGGTGTTCGGGATGGATTCTAAACAATCTTGATCCAATTATATGGTCCTTTGGAGGAGTTGTTTAGCGCAACGAACAAGGCAATCAGACTGTACAGCTTAAACGCCCTCACTTAGATATAGGAGTTTTATAATTAAGCAAGTGCGCAGCCCCTGGTCCAAGCCAGGGTGCTGTCAGCATCTGATCAGGAAGTGCCGATCATTCGCATGACGCGGAAAAGATCTCCAACGATTTTGTAACCCTCGAACAGCTGACCGGCTCTCGCCGTATCATGACAGTCAGTTTTCGGCTTTCTCTACTGAGGTGCTCATCCGGTCAAGGCCAGGGCACAATCGCAGTAGTTCTCCCTTTACTACCCTAGCCGATAGAGCGGAACGTAGGGTAGCAAGCACAGGAGCCGGGCAACCCAACTATTGACCAAAGACATGATTCGGAGCCAATGCATATAATGCTAAATTCGGGGTGCCGAACTTATATATAAGAAGTGTTCAGGCTTTGCTGCCGTATTGTGGGGCGACAAGTAGCCCCTGGCGAATGTGAAACGTACAGAAGAGTATCGATGCAGCAAATAAGCAGATCGAAATAAAACGAAGTAAGAAGCGAAATCCATAGGAACTGGGCCACGAACCATTTTTATTATAACTGGATGGATACGTGAAGGCGTATCTTGTACAGATGGTGCGAGAAGTATCCGGGCTTTTTAACATGCCGGAATCAGTGGGGCGCAGCGTGCGGGTCCTGAGAAATAAGTATGAATACCGTTAAGAAAAACGTATAGCGGTTACCCTACACACCTGTGCTGCTTGCCTCCGTTGTATGCCAATCCTTCTAAAGGACTCGCGATCAGGCCCGCGGAAAAAGGAACCTAAAACAAGAAAAAGGTAAAAGTACGTGTGTCCGGGATCTGTCTGGCCAAACTGTAGACCCCGGGTTATCTTGTGCCTCCATCGATGTCCATGGAATTTTGAGTGTGTAATTGTGTACGCGTGGTACGAATGCCACTACCTCATTGGGACTGGGACGGAGGCCGAATTGCTAGTCGAGCTCTTGACGAGCCGCGCCGTCCTGTTGGAGTGAAGTCCAGAACCTCTTAATGATGTCCGAGGGCTCGACAGCCATACTATGGTGCTGTTTGAGAAGGCCGCTCTGTACTTCTGCTGCTAGGGCGGCGGTGTGCTCCTCTGTTCGGAGGGAGCGTTCCGTATTGCCATTGACTGTTATGACGCCGCGTGGACCGGGCATCTTGAGCTTGAGATAAGCATAGTGTCGCACTACATTGAATCTAGCAAACGCGGTTCGTCCGAGCAGTGCGTGATAGCCGTTGCGGAAGGGGACGATATCGAAGATTAACTCTTTGCTTCGGAAGTTGTCCGGAGAACCGAAGACCACCTCCAGCATGATTGAGCCCGTACAGCGGGCCTCTACACCTGGTATGACTCCTTTAAAGGTAGTCTTTGTTGGTTTGATTCGCGAGGGGTTAATGCCCATCTTCCGCACTGTGTCCTGATAAAGCAGGTTGAGGCTGCTACCACCGTCCATCAGGACTCGTGTTAGGTGAAACCCGTCAATAATTGGGTCGAGGACTAGTGCGGCCGAAACGCCATGGCGGATACTAGTTGGGTGATCCCGACGATCGAAGGTGATTGGGAATGATGACCACGGATTGAATTTTGGGGCGACTGGCTCTACCGCGTAGACGTCCCTAAGTGCTCGCTTACGCTCCCTTCTGGGGATGTGCGTAGCGTATATCATGTTCACCGTTTTGACTTGAGGGGGAAATGTTTTCTTCCCCCCAGTGTTCGGCTGCCGGGGCTCTTCGTTCTCGTCCTCAGTTTGTGATCTCTTTTCTTTGTTTTCGGCATTTAACTTGCCGGCCTGCTTGAAGACCCAACAATCCCTGTTGGTATGATTAGCTTGCTTATCCGGGGTGCCGTGAATTTGGCACGGACGGTCGAGTATGCGGTCCAGGCTGGAAGGTCCTTCGCTGTTTCTTTTGTAGGGCTTCTTCCGTTGGCCGGACTTGGAGCCACTGAATCCGGCGTTGACTGCGGTGTCATCGGTGTTGTCGCCATTGCTTCGTCGTTTGTGTCTATTGCGCCGGAGCTTCCCGGTGCAGTTCTTGGCTTTAGTGGGGCCTGCCTTGCTGGCTGTGTTTTTACTACGAGCCAGCCAGCTGTCCTCACCCGCACAAAAGCGGGTCATGAGTGCCGTGAGGGCTGCCATAGACTTTGGCTTTTCTTGGCCGAGGTGGCGTGCTAGCCACTCGTCACGGATGCTGTGTTTGAAGGCTGCTAGGGCCTCGGCATCCGGACAGTCAACGATCTGGTTCTTTTTGGTTAGGAACCTAGTCCAGAATTTTCTGGCTGATTCTCCAGGTTGTTGAACTATGTGGCTTAAGTCATCGGCGTCTGGTGGCCGGACATAAGTTCTTTGGAAGTTATCAAGGAAATCCTCTTCCAAGTCTTCCCAGCTACCGATGGAATTCCCAGGCAGGCGATTTAACCAGTGCCGAGCTGGCCCCTTGAGCTTTAATGGGAGGTATTTGATGGCGTGGAGGTCATCTCCTCGAGCCATATGGATATGGAGAATGAAATTGTCGATCCATACTGCGGGATCGGTTGTGCCGTCGTATGATTCAATGTTGACAGGCTTGAACCCCTCGGGGAATTCGTGATCCAGTACTTCATCTGTGAAGCAGAGAGGGTGTGCGGCGCCTCTATATCAGGCCGCGTCGTGGCGTAGCTCTGATGGAGTCCGTCTGCGGTATTCGGCACGGGCGTGGTTAGGTTTATCAAGTCCGAATAGGTAGCCGTCGTCGTGCCTTGAGGCACACCCTCGCGATCTGTAGATCGATCTTGTATGTCCTGCTCTATCGTCCAGGATCTGCTAGAGGTCGTACGTGTGACCCCGAACTCTTCTGTCTCTATTTTTACGAGGCGGTGGGGCAGGCTGCTGTTCGGCCTGAGTTGTCGCTTTATCCCGGCCGTGGGGTGGCCGGTCGGCCGCCCTGTCTCGACCACGTGGTGGACGTTCCGCATTACGCGAGGGAGATGTGTGCTCCGGTGCTTCCTCATCAAATTGAGGTAGCAGTCTGCGTTTCGGGTAGCTCTTGGCTGGGCGCCTGAGGCCGTATTCTTCGGCTATCAGGACATCAGTCCATCTGTCGACGAGCAGATCTTGTTCAGCTTGAAGCTGCTGCTGTTTCTTTTTCAGGCTCCTTGTAGTGGCTATGAGCAGAAGCTTAAAGCACTCCTGCTCTAGAGGATCCTCAGGCACGATGAAGTCTTCGTTGCCGAGGCTTGTCTCCTCCTCGGAGGGTGGATGGTAACTATCGTCCTCTGAGTCATCTTCTATGGCATGTTCATCAGGGTTGTCTTGCCTGTTGTCGTGTTCCTCCTGATCGGATGCAACTCCGACAGGGTCTTCATTGTTTTCGGCGTCGCCTGGAGTACTATTTTCTTCGGTGCCGGTGTTTCCATTCTTTGAGCGACGAGGCTTGGGACGGCGTTTGGGGCGTCAGCGCTTGGACTGCGTCTCAGGGGTTTTATTTGCATCTGGCTCTTCTTTGTCGTCGCCAGATCCTTTGGGTGTACAACCATGTACACATCGTACGAAGAGGTAGCCGTCCAACGTCTGGTGAATGGCGGGTCTTGGCCTTGCTCCTTATTGGCATCGTCATCCATACCGTCGATGTCTTCGGAGCCATAGTCAAGCACGTCGGTTAAGTCATCGACGGTGGCTATGAAGTGGGTGGCGGGTGGGAAGCAAAATTCTTCGTCATCCGTCTCTAGCTCGAACCGAACGTAGTTCGGCTGTGAGTCCTTCTCCAAGGACAAATTCTTTAAAGATTTTAGCACGTCGCCCAAAGGCGAGTGCTGAAAAACGTCAGCGGCGCTGAACTCAAAGATCGATAACTGATCTAGCTCGGTGTCCGCGGGTGTACACAGTCCGGAACTTATAGCCGGAGACAAGTCCGAATTTCCGTTAAAGCGAATATTGCAGGGTGTTGAGTCCGTGTGTGGCTCCAACGCCGCGGACTCTGCGGCCTTGGATGGCACGATCTGCTTTGGCTCTAAGGCCGTTGCAGCAGCAGGAACCATCTCCTGGGTGTGATCCGATGACAGATTTAAGTCACGTTCATCGGGGTGAGGGGGAGCGATCGCCGCGGGCTCAAATCCCTTGAAGATCAAGTCTCCACGGATATCCGTGATGTAGTTCAAGCTTCCGAATCTGACCTGATGGCCAGGGGCATAGCTGTCGATCTGCTCCAGATGGCCAAGCGAGTTGGCCCGCAGTACGAAGCCGCCGAATACGAAGGTCTGTCCGAGGAGGAAGGTTTCTCCCTGGACAACGTCATTACTGACGATTGAAGGGGCCATCGAGCCCTTTGCCGACGGCACAGTGGAACTCTCAATGAAAGCACCAATGTCGGTGTCAAAACCGGCGGATCTCGGGTAGGGGGTCCCGAACTGTGCGTCTAGGATCGATGGTAACAGGAGACGGGGTACACGATGTTTACCCAGGTTTGGGCCCTCTCTATGGAGGTAATACCCTACTTCCTGCTTGATTGATCTTGATGAATATGAGTGTTACAAGAGTTGATCTACCACGAGATCGTAATGGCTAAACCCTAGAAGTCTAGCCTATGTGAATATGGTAATGAGTATATCCTATCCGGACTATGCTCTCCGGTTTATATAGACACCGGAGAGATCTAGGGTTACATGGAGTCGGTTACATAAGAAGGAATCTTCACAGCTAGTCGCCTAGCTTGCCTTACACGCCAAGGAAAGTCCAATCCGGACACGGGTAGTCTTCGGCCTTCGTATCTTCACAGCCCATCAGTCCGGCCCAATGAATAACAGGCCGGACGCCCGAGGACCCCTTAGTCCAGGACTCCCTCACATGGCACCCCACATCGCCATGGGATGCATCGGCGACGTCTACAACAAGGATCTTAAGGACACCATCTAACAGATATGTGGGCGCCAAGATGAGCAATGGAAGATGATCAACACCAGGAGGGACAAGTCCATTGCAGCCTTCATCCGGGAGTTAAATCAGCACATTCGCCGCGAGGAGAACCAAATGTGCGCCAACATGATAGATCTGAAGAAGGTGATGACCAGGAACATGGAGCTTGAATAGGAACTCAAGTCTACACGCGATGGATATGAGGAGGAAATTGTAGTGTTATTGGAGAAAAATGAAGACCCGAAGAAGAAACAAGGGATATTCATGGGAGATCCCGGACCTGGAGAGGACAACCAACCTGAAGACTACATCATCATCGACGACACCGACTCTGACCCCGACAGTAGTGATGATGATTACGAAGACAAAGCTAGAGCGGATATCTTGGAGTCTTCCACCGATCAAAATTTCTAGATGACCACCATATGATGAGTAGTATTCCCCCATGTGTATAGTAGTAGTCGAGTATTTTGTAACGGTATCTAGATCAATTATATGCCCTTGTTTGAATTGAGTGGTGTGATATGAATGTGTTTGTCTCATGTGCATATGGGTAGTTATTTCTCTTTAGACCTCACTCTATTCTAATCCCTCCCCTCTAAACCTATCAGATACCTCCGAGACGTGACACTGGATTTGCCTTCCCACCGGATCTCACTCAGTTGATCCAACAGCAGAATGCCTTGATGCAGTTGCTAGTCCAGAACCAAGGCAACAACAACAACAACTACTACTACTACAACCCACCGCCACCACCTCTAGTTGACAACTTCGCCCGTTTTCTGAGGTTGAATTCGCCAGTGTTCTCCAGTAGCACCGAGCCGATTGTTGCTGGTGACTGGCTACGCAGGATTGGAAGGGAGTTGACCACCACAGGTTGCACAGATGCTGAGAAGGTGCATTTTGCGACACACCAACTGGATGGACCCGCAGCCTCATGGTGGGAGAACTACATCACCACTTTCCCCATAGCCAATGTCACTTGGGATCAGTTTCAGCAAAAATTCCGCACCGCACATGTCTCAACAGGAGCTATGAGTATGAAGAAGCATGAGTTTCGCAACTTACGCTAGGGAAATCATACTGTGGGGCAGTACATGGATGAGTTCAGTAAGTTAGCTCGCTATGCCCTGGATGAAGTGGCCACAGATGTCGCGAAGCAGGAGAAGTTTATGGAAGGGCTGAATGATGAGCTGAGTATGCAGTTGATGGTAGCAACATTTGCTAACTACCAGGAATTGGTAGACAGGGCTCTTATGATTGAAGGGAAGCAGCAGCAGATAGAGAGCCGCAAAAGGAAGTATGGACAAGGGAAGTACAATTCAGGAGCTCAACAGAGACCTCATTTTACCCCGAACTCGGGAGGACACACGCACCATAACCATGGAGGCAACACTCACAATGGAGGAAGTTCGCATAACCATAGTGGTGTTGGGAAACGTAGTAATTTCAAAAAAATCCTACGCACACGCAAGATCATGGTGATGCATAGCAATGAGAGGGGAGAGTGTCGTCCACATACCCTTGTAGACCGTTAAGTGGAAGCGTTATGACAGCGCTGTTGATGTAGTCGTACGTCTTCACGACCGACCAATCCTCAGTACCGAACATACGGCACCTCCGCGTTCAGCACGCGTTCAGCTCAGTGACGTCCCGCGAACTCACGATCCAGTTGAGCTCAAGGGAGAGTTTCGTCAGCACGACGGCGTGGTGATGATGTTGATGAAGCTACCGTCGCAGGGCTATGCCTAAGCACCGCTATGATATGATCGAGGTGGATTATGGTGGAGGGGGGCACCGCACACGACTGGGAGAGATCAATGATCAACTTGTGTGTTCTAGGGTGCCCCCTGCCCTCGTATATAAAGGAGCAAGGGGGAGGCCGGCCGGCCCTGTAGGGCGCGCCAGGAGGAGGAGTCCTCCTAGTAGGAGTAGGACTCCCCTCTTTCCTACTCCTACTAGTAGGGGGAAAGGAAGGGGGAGAAGGAGAAGGAAAGGGGGGCGCCGCCCCCCCTTCCTAGTCCAATTCGGACCAGAGGGGGAGGGGGCGCGGCCTGCCCTGGACGGCCCCTCTCTCTCTCCACTAGGGCCCAACTAGGCCCATTAACCCTCGAGGGGTTCCGCTAACCCCTCCGGCACTCCGGTAAAATCCTGATTTCACCCGGAACTCTTCTGACGTCCAAATATAGGCTTCCAATATATCAATCTTTATGTCTCGACTATTTTGGGACTCCTCGTCATGTTCGTGATCATATCCGGGACTCCGAACTACCTTCGGTACATCAAAACATATAAACTCATAATACCGATCGTCACAGAACTTTAAGCGTGCGGACCCTACGGGTTCGAGAACTATGTAGACATGACCGAGACACGGCTCCAGTCAATAACCAATAGCAGAACCTGGATGCTCATATTGGTTCCTACATATTCTACGAAGATCTTTATCATTCAAACCGCATAACAACATACGTTGTTCCTATTGTCATCGGTATGTTACTTGCCCGAGATTCGATCGTCGGTATCTCAATACCTAGCTCAATCTCGTTGCCGGCAAGTCTCTTTACTCGTTCCGTAATGCATCATCCCGCAACTAACTCATTAGTCACATTGCTTGCAAGGCTTATAGTGATGTGCATTACCGAGAGGGCCCAGAGATACATCTCCGACAATCAGAGTGACAAATCCTAATCTCGATCTATGCCAACTCAACAAGTACCATTGGAGACACCTGTAGAGCACCTTTATAATCACCCAGTTACATTGTGATGTTTGGTAGCACACAAAGTGTTCCTCTGGTATTCGGGAGTTGCATAATCTCATAGTCATAGGAACATGTATAAGTCATGAAGAAAGCAATAGCAACATACTAAACGATCAAGTGCTAAGCTAACGGAATAGGTCAAGTCAATCACATCATTCTCTAATGATGTGATCTTGTTAATCAAATGACAACTGATGTCTATGGCTAGGAAACTTAACATCTTTGATTCAACGAGCTAGTCAAGTAGACGCATACTAGTGACACTCTGTTTGTCTATGTATTCACACATGTACTAAGTTTCTAGTTAATAAAATTCTAGCATGAATAATAAACATTTATCATGAAATAAGGAAATAAATAATAACTTTATTATTGCCTCTAGGGCATATTTCCTTCAGTCTCCCACTTGCACTAGAGTCAATAATCTAGTTCACATCGCCATGTGATTTAACACCAATAGTTCATATCACCATGTGATTAACACCCATAGTTCACATCGCCATGTGACCAACACTCAAAGGGTTTACTAGAGTTAGTAATCTTAGTTCACATCGCCATGTGATTAACACCCAAAGAGTACTAAGGTGTGATCATGTTTTGCTTGTGAGAGAAGTTTAGTCAACTGGTCTGCCATATTCAGATCCGTATGTATTTTGCAAATTTCTATGTCAACAATGCTCTGCACGGAGCTACTCTAGCTAAATGCTCCCACTTTCAATATGTATCCAGATCGAGACACAGAGTCATCCAGATCGGTGTCAAAGCTTGCATCAACGTAACTCTTTACGACGAACTCTTTATCACCTCCATAACCGAGAAATATTTACTTAGTCCTCTAAGGATAATTTTAACCAATGTCCAGTGATCTACTCCTAGATCATTATTTTACTCCCTTGCCAAACCCAGGTCAGGGTATACAATAGGTCTGGTACACAGCATGGCATACTTTATAGAAACTATGGCTGAGGCATAGGGAATGACTTTCATTCTCTTTCTATCTTCTGCCATGGTCGGGTTTTTGAGTCTTACTCAATTTCACACCTTGCAACACAGGCAAGAACTCTTTCTTTGACTGTTCCATTTTGAACTACTTCAAAAACTTGTCAAGGTATGTACTCATTGAAAAAACTTATCAAGCGTTCTTGATCTATCTCTATAGATCTTGATGCTCAATGTGTAAGCAGCTCCACCGAGGTCTTTCATTGAAAAAACTCCTTTCAAACACTCCTTTATGCTTTCCAGAAAAATTCTACATCATTTCCGATCAACCATGTGTCATTCACATATACTTATCAGAAAGGCTGTAGTGCTCCCACTCACTTTCTTGTAAATACAGTCTTCACCGCAAGTCTGTATAAAACTATATGCTTTGATCAACTTATCAAAGCATATATTCCAACTCCGAGATGCTTGCACCAGTCCATAGATGGATCGCTGGAGCTTGCATATTTTTTTAGCACATTTAGGATTGACAAAACCTTTCGGTTGCATCATATACAACTCTTCTTTAATAAATCCATTAAGGAATGCAGTTTTGTTTATCCATTTGCCAGATTTCATAAAAGGCGGCAATTGCTAACATCATTCGGACAGACTTAAGCATCGCTACGAGTGAGAAAATCTCATCATAGTCAACACCTTGAACTTGTCAAAAACTTTTTTTTCGACAAGTCTAGCTTTGTAGATAGTAACACTACTATCCGCGTCCGTCTTCCTCTTGAAGATCCATTTATTTTCTGTTGCTTTGCGATCATCAGGCAAGTCAACCAAAGTCCATACTTTGTTCTCATACATGGATCCCATCTCAGATTTCATGGCCTCAAACCATTTCGCGGAATCTGGGCTCATCATCGCTTCCTCATAGTTCGTAGGTTCGTTATGGTCTAGTAACATGACGTCCAGAACAGGATTACCGTACCACTCTGGTGCGGATCGTACTCTGGTTGACCTATGAGGTTTGGTAGTAACTTGATCCGAAGTTTCATGATCATCATCATTAACTTCCTCACTAATTGGTGTAGGCATCACTTGGAACTGATTTCTGTGATGAACTACTTTTCAATTCGGGAGAAGGTACAGTTACCTCATCAAGTTCTACTTTCCTCCCACTCACTTCTTTCGAGAGAAACTCCTTCTCTAGAAAGGATCCATTCATAGCAACAAATGTCTTGCCTTTGGGTATCCTATGAAGACACATTTCTTTGATTTGGGTTCGAGCTTATCAGGTTGAAGTTTTTTTCACATAAGCATTGCAGCCCCAAACTTTAAGAAACGATAGCTTAGGTTTATTGCTAAACCACAGTTCATACGGTGTCATCTCCACGGATTTAGATGGTGCCCTATTTAACGTGAATATAGCTGTCTCTAATGCATAACCCCAAAACGATAGTGGTAGATCGGTAAGAGACATCATAGATCGCACCATATCTAATAAAGTACGGTTACGACGTTCGGACACACCATTACACTTTGGTGTTCCAGGTGGTGTGAGTAGTGAAACTATTTCACATTGTTTTAACTGAAGGCCAAACTGGTTAACTCAAATATTTTACCTCTGCGATCATATCGTAGAAACTTTTATTTTCTTGTTACGATGATTCTCCACTTCACTCTGAAAATTCTTTGAACTTTTCAAATGTTTCAGACTTGTGTTTCATCAAGTAGATATACCCATATCTGCTCAAATCATCTGTGAAGGTCATAAAATAACGATACTTGCTGTGAGCCTTAACACTCATTGGACTGCATACATCAGTATGTATTATTTCCAATAAGTTAGTAGCTTGCTCCATTGTTCCGGAGAACGGAGTCTTAGTCATCTTACACATGAGGCATGGTTCGCAAGCATCAAGTGAGTCATAATCACGTGATTCCAAAAGCCCATCAGCATGGAGTCTCTTCATGCGCTTTACACCAATATGACCTAAACGGCAGTGCCACAAATAAGTTGCACTATCATTATTAACTTTGCATCTTTTGGCTTCAATATTATGAATATGTGTATCACTACGATCGAGATTCAATAAACCATTTATATTGAGTGTACGTCCGTAGAAGGTTTTATTCATGTAAATAGAACAACAATTATTCTTTGACTTAAATGAATAACCGTATTGCAATAAACACGATCAAATCATATTCATGCTCAACGCAAACACCAAATAACATTTATTTAGGTTCAACACTAATCCCGAAGGTAAAGGGAGTGTGCGATGGTGATCTTATCAACCTTGGAATCACTTCCAACACACATCATCACCTCGCCCTTCACTAGTCTCTGTTTATTTTGCAACTCCTCTTTCGAGTTACTACTCTTAGCAACTGAACTAGTATCAAATACTGAGGGTTTGCTATAAACACTAGTAAAGTACACATTAATAACATGTATATCAAATATACCTTTGTTCACTTTGCCATCCTTCTTATCTGCCAAATTCTTGGGGTAGTTCCGCTTCCAGTGACTAGTCCCTTTGCAGTAGAAGCACTTAGTCTCAGGCTTAGGTCCAGACTTGGAGATCTTCTAGACTACGGCGCTCATTCTCCAAGGCGATGGCCTTGTCAACCAGAGTTTTAAAATCCGGGAAAGTGTGTACAACCAGTTGGCATTTTAGTGCCGGTGCCAGGCCGTCCAGGAATTTTTCCATCTTCTTGTTCTCTGTCATGTGCTCGTCGTAGGCATAACGAGATAGCTGGGTAAACTGACCGTTGTATTATGTCACTGACATGCCTCTTTGCTTGAGATCGTCAAATTCTTTCTTCTTGATTTTTATGATGCTCCTGGGGATGTGTGCCCCACGAAAGCCTTCCTTGAATTCTTCCCAGGTGATGTTGTGTTCACTGGGATGCATGTGTAAGAAGTTCTCCCACCATGCTGCAGCTGCTCTAGTAAGGTAGTGTGGTGCATAAAGCACCTTCTCATTATCTGAGCACTGAGCAATAATCAGCTTCCTCTCGATATCACGAAGCCAGTCATCGGCTTCCAGCGGCCTATCAGTGTGAGCAAAAGTTGAAGGGCGAGTCTTCTGTAACTCAGATAACTTGGAATGTGGTTGATAGGGTTCACGGTGGTTTCCCATATTGATGACGTGATTCATCATCTCTTGGTGCTGTTGCTGGCTTTGTTCGAAGAGACGGCATACTTGAGACAAGGCTGCTTCGCTGTCTTGTTGACTGGACTGTCCCTGAGTGAAGTTGTTGCTAGTCTGTGTCCCATAAACTTCTTCTGGCTGATTTGGCATGGAGCGAGTCCATGGGCGAGACATTTTTCCAGTCTGGGGTATTATTTTGCAAAACCCATGAGAAGAACCGTGTGGCACAAGGAAAATCTAGCAAAGGCAACAATTTAAAAGACCTCAAGGTTTTCAAGAAAACATAAACGATTTTGCACGGAGAAGAACTGCTTAGCATATATCTTACACGCGAAAAGCAAACACACGATACAACACTCAGGATGCGCGTACACAATCCTGACGTGTTATTTAGACTAGCATACTCCTCCGGAAAGCAGCGAACACACTAATACAAACTAGCGTACAGATAAAAGCACATCATACAGGCAGACAAAACGCGCGGCTACTCGGCGCTCTCAGTCGGAGATGGTGACGATGTCCTTCCCCTTGCCGAGGGCAAGACTCAGCGGTGCAGGAGAATCAACCTCCACCTCCTCTCTAGCTGGCTCCTGGCGCGTAACACTGCGCTGCGGTGATGGCGCGGGGGCGACAGGAGGTAGTGCGGGTGTGGCAGGCGGTGCAGCTCTGACTGGAGTAGGAGCGATGACCCTGTCGAACTCCTCAGTGGTAGGCAGACGGCGAGCAGTGGCCAAAACGGCCGGTGCATAAGAGGCTGAAGACGAGACGAATGTCAGAGGCGGTGCTGTGAGGAGAAGCTCCTTCCTGCTGGCAGGACCGCCCCAGACTAAGTCCATGCGGGCAGCCACAAGATCGTCCACGAGGTTGTCGAAAGACTCCTCCAGAGCCTTGAGATACTCCACAACCATCTCGATGGCTTCATCTCGTTCTCCCCGATGGCAGGCGAATGCATAGTGACAAGTATATGGCACATGGCATGGGAGGTAGCGGTAGCGACGAGTCTTCATCATAGGAAGAATGTCCCGAAGACGAGCTATCGCCTCACGGGCAGCCATCTGCATGGCATGCCTCTCCGTAGGCATGGCCCTTCCCACAAAACGGAAGTGGCGAGATGCAGAACGTCCTCCCTTGAATTGCACCACGGCCTGGTGCATAGACACGTCGTCGCTGAGCTTGTGCTGATAAAGTGTGAACTCCGGACGAGTCGCTGGCCCGATCGCGAGCTTGGTGATGGAGACGAGGAGTTTGACAAACCCCTCGGGCACGTTCGTGAACACTCGAGTCTCATAGCTGCTGCCAGCCATCTACAAAAGTAGGCAAAAATTCTGAGTAGTCATGTCATAAATTTATGATGACCAACAGAAAAATAGCTACAATTAGAAAATGCTGAAAAAGCACAAAAGACGCTAATAACCGATTAGCGATCGCACCTAGTGGCTTCCTACAGTCAGCCTGGCTCTGATACCAAGCTTGTCACGACCGGTTTTTCAATAAAATATTTATTGAGAGACCAATCCCTTTTACGGACCAGTAAAGAAGAATTCCTTCTCACTGGTAGACAATATCTTGGTCACAGAAGAAAAATACAAGGAGTACTGAATATAATACAAGGTTGAGCGGGGACTGCTCAACAATTTATTACATGCACGCCGACAAAACATAACGGCGGATAGGGTGGCAGGACTACTAACTCACGATAACAGCGATGGTGGAAATATCACCGCGAAGTGGGTGATATGGCTCCTGAAAACTACAGCTCTTCGAGCGTCGGAGTGAGACTCGAGGAGACTTATTGCGGGTGGCGGAAGCGAATATAATACAAGTGACCAATATCCGGGATCGCACAGGACTGACTGGGACTCCTCTAGGCGTCGGACGCACTATCAAACTCTTCATCCAAGAGATCGCCTTCGTCAACATCTGGCCAAATCAACAAGCCAGGTGAGTACTATGAAAGTACTCGCAAGACAGTTCGGACATAAGATATAACAAATGTAAACATGAAGCATATGAACAGATTAACAAGTGCGTTCAGACATAGAGAAAATAATGCTCGGTTTTTAAGAAGTCGGAACGTTTTTTTTAGAATTTGGAGCATTTTTAAAAGCGTTAATTTTTTAAAGGAAAAAGATTTGAAACACTCCTTATCTTAAATAAAAGAACATGCTCGGTGTGCAATTAAAAAAGGATTGTTGGTGTCCATACCATGTAGTATAAAGTTGAGAAAGTCTTGGGATGCCCTTTGATGGCGGTCTTTCAGCTTAGCACTATCATCGGATGGAAGAGGAATGGTGTAATTGTTTTTAGCAAGATATGCAAACGGTGGAATTGTTGTATAGTATTCGAGAGTTTAATAACTAATCCAAAAAAAATTCATAGAATTTTCAAAAGACTTGCAAAGTAATTATTTTGCATTAAGGTGTAGTGATGCATTGAAGTGGGATTATTTATATACAATTTTTCTGTTATATTCGAAAGCAAACATATTTTACTATGTTAATTATTTTTTAGAAAATGTTGATTATTTGATTTGCAAGATTATATTTTGTTCTTTTTCTTTTGCACTATTCGAACTTGGCAATCGTCTTCATAAGAAAAGGCGAGATTTTCTCTATTCCCCATCACACGTAAATTTTGGATGGATTGTTTTTAAAAAAAAGGTAAATTTCAAGATGCACCGTTGTAACATTCTCTCTACTCTTCATCCCCCTCTCTCTCGTCCCTATTTCACCAACGACGTCAGTGACATTCAGAGTTGAGGAATACCTTAATTGTCAGCAAGTCCCGATGAGCTCCAAATACTTGAGAAACATTTATTTCCGGTATTTCACTCATTTTAAATTATTGTATCTGATAATGTATTCATAAGATGCGGAAGGCATGAATGACAGTAACAACAAACAACTGCACTTGCAAGTAATTATATCGATGCTCATTTAGAAGGAAAATTTTGCAACCGAAGCTAGCACGCATAGTTCCTGTGGCTTCTGGTCGGTTCAGCCATTAAAGAAGGCATCAAAAATCCCCACCGAGCAGCTTCTATGTGGACCTTATCCACATCGCCGTTCCTCTCTAGCAGCGCTGCTTCTCCTTCCTTCTCTCTATCCATCCATCAGCGGCTCTGCTCTCCTTCCCCTCTCTCTATCCGTGCTGCAGCCACATACACACACACACGCCCACAGCACTGCTTCCCCCTCTCTCTTCTTCCTCCACAAGGAACCAAGCATCACTCTTTGCTTGACCGTGGCGCCAGAATCGAGCTCGGATGCGCGCGGTAAGCTCCTCCCTCCCCGCCCTTGATCCCCTCTTCCTTTGGTGTTCGTTCCATTGACCCCATCTCTCTCTTTCGATTTCCCAGGCTGTCTCGCCGGTGGCTGCTTCGCGTTCGTCGGTAGGTTGCGGCGCTGTTGCTGCCCATATGGGCTCCCAGTGGCCGGGGCTGGCTGGGCTCCCAGGAGCCGGCCTCCCCGCCTCCTCCAACATCGCCTGGAGAGGAGCTCCTCTGTGCTTCCTAGCCGCCTCCTCCAGCAGGCCAGCTAGAGCTACCGCCCCTCTCTTTCAGCTTTTCTCTTCAGCTTCTTCTTCTTCTCTAATCTCCCTTCTCCTTCTTCTCTCTCTAATCTCTGCTTTCTCCAGAGAAGGGAGTCGCCACATGGAACACAACCAGAACGCCTCGCCTTGGAGCTCGCTGCCTCCGGTAACCTCTCTGTCGGCCTCGTGCTCCTCTGCCTCGAGCGCCGCCTCCTACCCGTCGTCCATCTCCTGGAGGTGCCTGTCAGGCAGGGGTTGATGCTTATCCTCGACTCTCTCTGTCAGCTCTCTCCTTCTCCAGGCCGAGGAGGATGAATGGGGCTATCGCAGGTCGGCCGCTACGTCCGCGTTGACTGCGGGCGAGCGCGCACGACCGACACATACGACCCCGCCTCTGCTCCTACTCATTCTCTGTCACGACCGGTTTTTTAATAAAATATTTATTGAGAGACCAATCCCTTTTACGGACCAGTAAAGAAGAATTCCTTCTCACTGGTAGACAATATCTTGGTCACAGAAGAAAAATACCAGGAGTACTGAATATAATACAAGGTTGAGCGGGGACTGCTCAACAATTTATTACATGCACGCCGACAAAACATAACGGCGGATAGGGTGGCAAGACTACTAACTCACGAAAACAACGGTGGTGGAAATATCACCGCGAAGTGGGTGATATGGCTCCTGAAAACTACAGCTCTTCGAGCGTCGGAGTGAGGCTCGAGGAGACTTATTGCGGGTGGCGGAAGCGAATATAATACAAGTGACCAATATCCGGGATCGCACAGGACTGACTGGGACTCCTCTAGGCGTCGGACGCACTATCAAACTCTTCATCCAAGAGATCGCCTTCGTCAACATCTGGCCAAATCAACAAGCCAGGTGAGTACTATGAAAGTACTCGCAAGACAGTTCGGACATAAGATATAACAAATGTAAACATGAAGCATATGAACAGATTAACAAGTGCGTTCAGACATAGAGAAAATAATGCTCGGTTTTTAAGAAGTCGGAACGTTTTTTTAGAATTTGGAGCATTTTTAAAAGCGTTAATTTTTTAAAGGAAAAAGATTTGAAACACTCCTTATCTTAAATAAAAGAACATGCTCGGTGTGCAATTAAAAAAGGATTGTTGGTGTCCATACCATGTAGTATAAAGTTGAGAAAGTCTTGGGATGCCCTTTGATGGCGGTCTTTCAGCTTAGCACTATCATCGGATGGAAGAGGAATGGTGTAATTGTTTTTAGCAAGATATGCAAACGGTGGAATTGTTGTATAGTATTCGAGAGTTTAATAACTAATCCAAAAAAAATTCATAGAATTTTCAAAAGACTTGCAAAGTAATTATTTTGCATTAAGGTGTAGTGATGCATTGAAGTGGGATTATTTATATACAATTTTTCTGTTATATTCGAAAGCAAACATATTTTACTATGTTAATTATTTTTTAGAAAATGTTGATTATTTGATTTGCAAGATTATATTTCGTTCTTTTTCTTTTGCACTATTCGAACTTGGCGATCGTCTTCATAAGAAAAGGCGAGCTTTTCTCTATTCCCCATCACACGTAAATTTTGGATGGATTGTTTTTAAAAAAAAGGTAAATTTCAAGATGCACCGTTGTAACATTCTCTCTACTCTTCATCCCCCTCTCTCTCCTCCCTATTTCACCAATGACGTCAGTGACATCCAGAGTTGAGGAATACCTTAATTGTCAGCAAGTCCCGATGAGCTCCAAATACTTGAGAAACATTTATTTCCGGTATTTCACTCATTTTAAATTATTGTATCTGATAATGTATTCATAAGATGCGGAAGGCATGAATGACAGTAACAACAAACAACTGCACTTGCAAGTAATTATATCGATGCTCATTTAGAAGGAAAATTTTGCAACCGAAGCTAGCACGCATAGTTCCTGTGGCTTCTGGTCGGTTCAGCCATTAAAGAAGGCATCAAAAATCCCCACCGAGCAGCTTCTATGTGGACCTTATCCACATCGCCGTTCCTCTCTAGCAGCGCTGCTTCTCCTTCCTTCTCTCTATCCATCCATCAGCGGCTCTGCTCTCCTTCCCCTCTCTCTATCCGTGCTGCAGCCACATACACACACACGCCCACAGCACTGCTTCCCCCTCTCTCTTCTTCCTCCACAAGGAACCAAGCATCACTCTTTGCTTGACCGTGGCGCCAGAATCGAGCTCGGATGCGCGCGGTAAGCTCCTCCCTCCCCGCCCCTGATCCCCTCTTCCTTTGGTGTTCGTTCCATTGACCCCATCTCTCTCTTTCGATTTCCCAGGCTGTCTCGCCGGTGGCTACTTCGCGTTCGTCGGTAGGTTGCGGCGCTGTTGCTGCCCATATGGGCTCCCAGTGGCCGGGGCTGGCTGGGCTCCCAGGAGCCGGCCTCCCCGCCTCCTCCAACATCGCCTGGAGAGGAGCTCCTCTGTGCTTCCTAGCCGCCTCCTCCAGCAGGCCAGCCAGAGCTGCCGCCCCTCTCTTTCAGCTTTTCTCTTCAGCTTCTTCTTCTTCTTCTTCTCTAATCTCCCTTCTCCTTCTTCTCTCTCTAATCTCTGCTTTCTCCAGAGAAGGGAGTCGCCACATGGAACACAACCAGAACGCCTCGCCTTGGAGCTCGCTGCCTCCGGTAACCTCTCTGTCGGCCTCGTGCTCCTCTGCCTCGAGCGCCGCCTCCTACCCGTCGTCCATTTCCTGGAGGTGCATGTCAGGCAGGGGTTGATGCTTATCCTCGACTCTCTCTGTCAGCTCTCTCCTTCTCCAGGCCGAGGAGGATGAATGGGGCTATCGCAGGTCGGCCGCTACGTCCGCGTTGACTGCGGGCGAGCGCGCACGACCGACACATATGACCCCGCCTCTGCTCCTACTCATTCTCTGTCACGACCGGTTTTTTAATAAAATATTTATTGAGAGACCAATCCCTTTTACGGACCAGTAAAGAAGAATTCCTTCTCACTGGTAGACAATATCTTGGTCACAGAAGAAAAATACCAGGAGTACTGAATATAATACAAGGTTGAGCGGGGACTGCTCAACAATTTATTACATGCACGCCGACAAAACATAACGGCGGATAGGGTGGCAAGACTACTAACTCATGATAACAACGGTGGTGGAAATATCACCGCGAAGTGGGTGATATGGCTCCTGAAAACTACAGCTCTTCAAGCGTCGGAGTGAGGCTCGAGGAGACTTATTGCGGGTGGCGGAAGCGAATATAATACAAGTGACCAATATCCGGGATCGCACAGGACTGACTGGGACTCCTCTAGGCGTCGGACGCACTATCAAACTCTTCATCCAAGAGATCGCCTTCGTCAACATCTGGCCAAATCAACAAGCCAGGTGAGTACTATGAAAGTACTCGCAAGACAGTTCGGACATAAGATATAACAAATGTAAACATGAAGCATATGAACAGATTAACAAGTGCGTTCAGACATAGAGAAAATAATGCTCGGTTTTTAAGAAGTCGGAATGTTTTTTTTAGAATTTGGAGCATTTTTAAAAGCGTTAATTTTTTAAAGGAAAAAGATTTGAAACACTCCTTATCTTAAATAAAAGAACATGCTCGGTGTGCAATTAAAAAAGGATTGTTGGTGTCCATACCATGTAGTATAAAGTTGAGAAAGTCTTGGGATGCCCTTTGATGGCGGTCTTTCAGCTTAGCACTATCATCGGATGGAAGAGGAATGGTGTAATTGTTTTTAGCAAGATATGCAAACGGTGGAATTGTTGTATACTATTCGAGAGTTTAATAACTAATCCAAAAAAAATTCATAGAATTTTCAAAAGACTTGCAAAGTAATTATTTTGCATTAAGGTGTAGTGATGCATTGAAGTGGGATTATTTATATACAATTTTTCTGTTATATTCGAAAGCAAACATATTTTACTATGTTAATTATTTTTTAGAAAATGTTGATTATTTGATTTGCAAGATTATATTTCGTTCTTTTTCTTTTGCACTATTCGAACTTGGCGATCGTCTTCATAAGAAAAGGCGAGCTTTTCTCTATTCCCCATCACACGTAAATTTTGGATGGATTGTTTTAAAAAAAAAGGTAAATTTCAAGATGCACCGTTGTAACATTCTCTCTACTCTTCATCCCCCTCTCTCTCCTCCCTATTTCACCAACGACGTCAGTGACATCCAGAGTTGAGGAATACCTTAATTGTCAGCAAGTCCCGATGAGCTCCAAATACTTGAGAAACATTTATTTCCGGTATTTCACTCATTTTAAATTATTGTATCTGATAATGTATTCATAAGATGCGGAAGGCATGAATGACAGTAACAACAAACAACTGCACTTGCAAGTAATTATATCGATGCTCATTTAGAAGGAAAATTTTGCAACCGAAGCTAGCACGCATAGTTCCTGTGGCTTCTGGTCGGTTCAGCCATTAAAGAAGGCATCAAAAATCCCCACCGAGCAGCTTCTATCTGGACCTTATCCACATCGCCGTTCCTCTCTAGCAGCGCTGCTTCTCCTTCCTTCTCTCTATCCATCCATCAGCGGCTCTGCTCTCCTTCCCCTCTCTCTATCCGTGCTGCAGCCACATACACACACACACGCCCACAGCACTGCTTCCCCCTCTCTCTTCTTCCTCCACAAGGAACCAAGCATCACTCTTTGCTTGACCGTGGCGCCAGAATCGAGCTCGGATGCGCGCGGTAAGCTCCTCCCTCCCCGCCCTTGATCCCCTCTTCCTTTGGTGTTCGTTCCATTGACCCCATCTCTCTCTTTCGATTTCCCAGGCTGTCTCGCCGGTGGCTGCTTCGCGTTCGTCGGTAGGTTGCGGCGCTGTTGCTGCCCATATGGGCTCCCAGTGGCCGGGGCTGGCTGGGCTCCCAGGAGCCGGCCTCCCCGCCTCCTCCAACATCGCCTGGAGAGGAGCTCCTCTGTGCTTCCTAGCCGCCTCCTCCAGCAGGCCAGCAGAGCTGCCGCCCCTCTCTTTCAGCTTTTCTCTTCAGCTTCTTCTTCTTCTTCTTCTCTAATCTCCCTTCTCCTTCTTCTCTCTCTAATCTCTGCTTTCTCCAGAGAAGGGAGTCGCCACATGGAACACAACCAGAATGCCTCGCCTTGGAGCTCGCTGCCTCCGGTAACCTCTCTGTCGGCCTCGTGCTCCTCTGCCTCGAGCGCCGCCTCCTACCCGTCGTCCATCTCCTGGAGGTGTCTGTCAGGCAGGGGTTGATGCTTATCCTTGACTCTCTCTGTCAGCTCTCTCCTTCTCCAGGCCGAGGAGGATGAATGGGGCTATCGCAGGTCGGCCGCTACGTCCGCGTTGACTGCGGGCGAGCGCGCACGACCGACACATACGACCCCGCCTCTGCTCCTACTCATTCTCTGTCACGACCGGTTTTTTAATAAAATATTTATTGAGAGACCAATCCCTTTTATGGACCAGTAAAGAAGAATTCCTTCTCACTGGTAGACAATATCTTGGTCACAGAAGAAAAATACCAGGAGTACTGAATATAATACAAGGTTGAGCTGGGACTGCTCAACAATTTATTACATGCAAAACACCTATCATATCAAAGGTTCAAACATGCTTGCCTGGTTCGGAGAAGTCGGAGTCTAGCTCGGCGAAGTTCGCGGCTCCGTCACCACTTCCGGAACCTACGGCATAACGAAAACGGGCGCTAACGTGAAAACCAACGCGTGCATAAAAACTTCTCCAAATTTTTTCCAAATAAATCCCATAAAAACTAGACAAAATTAAAAGATTGTCAGAAAAAGAATCACTCAAAAATCACTTTTTATTAAAAAGCTATAAGGGTTTCTGTCCAGGGACTCATCTGTAATGAAATAGAAAAGTTCCAGGGGTTTAACTGAGAAAACAGAAAACACTTCGGAAAGAAATGCGCAAGCCCACAGAGAAAACGTACTCTGCCCGAAGGCGCCAACAGAAAACGGTTCGCGGGGAAAGAAAGAGAGGCTGACGTGGGGGGTCCACATGTCAGGTTTAAAAAGCTCGCCGGCGCCCGAAGACTGCGGTGGTCGCCGGCGTCGAACCACAGCGAGACAGAGAGATCGGAGTGTACCAAGAGCTTCAGCGTGTCCTTCCGCGTCGGTGGGTGGTGGACTTGGGCGTCGGGGAGCACCACGTCGACGGCGACACTTTCTCCGGCGGACGGTGGCTCGGGCGATGGTGGGGAACTCCGGTGGTGTGCTGCAATCGTCGAATTGAAGTGCGGGTCAGAGAGAGGGATGCACTAGAGAGCTACTGGCAAGAGATGGGAGGCAGAGGTGCACGCACGGGAGCGAATCGAGCTGGATCCCGTGGCGGGTCGCGGCGGCCGGAGTTGAGGAAGGAGACTTCCTCGGGGCTCTTCCAGTGGCTAGGCTGGGTCTTGGTGGAGTGTAGAGGTGGTGTGGGTACTAGCTGGAGCTCGGGGCCTCTATTTATAGGCGGCTCGAGGGGGTGGCCGTGAACGGAGAATCTCCGGCGAGCAATTACGGCGAGGCAGTGGATCGGCAGGGGCATTAGCTGGCCAGGCAACATCAGTGAGGTGTACTGGTGCTGTTCCCCTGCTAATCTTGGTCGGTCTTGGCGTAATGGCGCCGGTCCACGGTGGGGTGGCCGCACGGGCACGACGGTGGCAGAGAGTGCGCTCCGCGCCCAGCGGTTCACGACGAGAGTGGCAGCGCGTTCGGGGGAGTGGAGGGCCACGCGGCGATCTCCGGTGGCTTGGGCGGCGCTGGGTGGCGCCGTCTGCGCCGCGCCTCTCGCTGGCGGCCGCAAAGCCGCCGCTGGCGTCGGTCACGGGGCGGCGCACCTTCTGCTGCTCGTCGCTGACGTCCGCAAGCTTCCAGGCGCTCGTGCGGTGCAGGGACAAGGGGGAGGGGACAGGGAGCAAGGCACCAACGCAGTTACTGGCGAGATCGAGGAGGTGTTCTGAAGAAAACGACAGTGTTCTCTGAAACTATTCAACTGAAAACTGAACTTGACAGAAACAGTGTCCAGCAGGTGCTCGACAGAATGATTTGGCATCAAGAAATTTTTTTCTGGAGCTGGGACTTGGTGAGGTGACCTCTCAATGCACCCAGAGGCTGCCTGATTTTTCTCAGAATTTTTGGAGAAGGATTTGAATGAATTTCATCAAATTTGGCAAATCTGGTCCAAACTTGCAGCAAGTATAGTTTGAAAATTTTGAACTGAAGACCAGTGGATCTTCATGGATCTGGGTTGAGGGTTCAAAGGACTAGGAAGGGAAATTGGTTTGGGGGCAAAAATCAAAACAGAAATGGTAGCTCCTTTGTAAATCTCCAAAGGCTAGAATAGAAGACAGAAATTGTTTTGATAAGATTTAAATGGAAAAATAATCATATGGGGAGGTTCAACTTGCTGGATTTGATACAAATCATGACCCAAAGATGAGGGAAGGTTTAGGAGAGTGGATTTGCACTAAGGCCATGATAAGAGAGAATGTTGAAAGGGGCAAGGAAACATTTCAAAAGCCATAGGGCATTTTCAAAGGAATTTCCAAAAGGCATTTTCCCAAGTGAAAAGTATTTTGGCTTGAGTCCAAAATAAAAAGCAAGAACCTCCAAGACCAAAAACAAGTCTTGGGTGAATCCAAATAAAACTCTTGCCATAAAAAAATATTTTGAAAGGGAGGGTTCTTTTGAAGAAAAAATTTAAATCACCTCCCTCAAGTCAAGTAAAAAATTTGAAAAATCCAAATGAAATTTTGGGTGTCACAACACCTACCCCCTTAGGAAAAATCTCATCCTCGAGATTTCAGCTGATCCTCGAATAGATATGGATATTCTGCCCGAAGAAAATCTTCTCTTTCCCATGTAGCTTCATCCTCAGTGTGGTTGCTCCACTGAACTCTGAAAAATTTTGTCGTTTTCTGACGGGTCCTCCGTTCAGACACTTCCAGTATCTTTACTGGCCTCTCTGTAGGTGAGATCTGGTTGTACATCAATGCCCTCATGAGATACATGCTTCTCCGGGTTACTCACACATTTTCTCAATTGTGAGACGTGGAATACGTCATGGACGTCTGACAGCTCCTTGGGTAGTTCTAGCTGGTAGGCTACGGTGCCTCTTCGTGCAACTATACAGAATGGTCCAATAAATCTTGGGGCTAGTTTCCCCTTAATTTTGAACCGTTGCTGGCCCCTCATAGGAGACACTCGTAGGTATACGGAATCACCGGGTTCAAAACTGACCTCATGATGTTTTTGATCGTGATAGCTCTTTTGTCGGCTTTGTGCTGTCTTGAGTCTGTCCCTGATCTGCTTAACTTTCTCCTCGGCCTCTTTAAGCATGTCTGGGCCGAAGATACGGCTGTCACCTGCCTCTGACCAATTCAGTGGGGTACGACACCTCCGTCCGTACAATGCTTCAAAGGGTGCCATTTGTAAGCTGGCTTGGTAACTGTTGTTGTAAGCAAACTCGGCATACGGCAAACTTTCTTCCCAACTGGATCCATAGGTGAGCACACAGGCTCTCAGCATGTCCTCTAAGATTTGGTTTATGCGTTCCGTTTGTCCATCAGTCTGAGGGTGGTACGCTGTACTGAAAGCTAGCTGCGTGCCCAGAGCTTGCTGTAAGTGATCCCAAAATTTAGAGACAAATTGAGTGCCTCGGTCGGATATTATAGTCTTTGGGACTCCATGCAAACAAACTATACGGGAGAGATAAAGCTTGGCTAGCCTTTGTGTGGAGTAGGTAGTCTTCACGGGAATGAAATGAGCAACCTTGGTTAGTCGGTCTGTGATGACCCATATGGCGTCATTTCCGCGTTGTGATCGGGGTAGTCCGACGATGAAGTCCATTCCTATTTCATCCCATTTCCACTCTGGTATCCTGTTTGGCTGGAGTAGCCCTGCTGGCTTTTGATGCTCGGCCTTGATGTGCTGACATGAATCGCAACAAGCAATAAATGCGGCTATATCCCTTTTCATACCGTGCCACCAAAATCTTTCCTGAATGTCTTTGTACATTCTGGTTCCTCCAGGATGGATCGAGTACGGAGCGGTGTGGCTTTCGGTTAGGATTTGTTGCTTGAGTTCCTCAATGTTAGGTACGCAAAGTCTGTCTCCGTACCATAATATTCCTTCACTGTCTGTGACGAACTCTGAAGCCTTACCAAGGTTCTGTAGGGGAACGCAGCAGAAAACAAAAATTTTCCGACCTACGCACCAGCCCAGGACCACTATGGAGACTGCATACATGGTTTGATCTTTTTCGTTACCGACTCGTAGCGCAGCGGGAAGTAGAGTCGATGACGATCGGCGGTGCAGATCCCCGCAGCTAGGATTTACAACCTCCCAACCGCGAGGATGTATACCCTCATCTGCTCCTCAGACAGCCCTCCGAGAGGCGGTTGAACAGCCCCCCGGACGGTGTCGCGGACAGCCCTTCGGGAGGACCTTCGAAACTCGAACGGTCACTCGGACAGCCCTTCGGGAGGACCTTCGAAACTCGGACGGTCACACGGACAGCCCTTCGGGAGGCACTCACGAACTAAGACCGAAACTACGATCTCTCTACAGAGTTGCACACATACGGTGTCATCTATCCGGCAGGGCTTCGCCGTCCAGAACTAGTTCCTGCCGGAACCCAGACAGCCTTACGGCTCTACGAAACTCTTTTCGTGGGAGGGAGAGAAGAAGCCAGATAATGCATGGCATGTTTATGAGAGCAAGGGATGAGTGTGGAGGGCTGCCCCTCCACCTCTATTTATAGGAAATCCCAAGGGGGTAGGGTAGTTTCACAAAAAACCCAAAATGCACATGAATGAAGTCCTTCCAGAAGGACCTAGGAGTGAAACCAAGGAACAAGAGGGTCCCCAAGGGGGGATACCCCATGTGGCCGGCCACACCCCCATAAGGGGCCCAAAAATGGCTCCTATCCATCCATGTCATCCCCAAGATCTTTTGGAGCAAAGCCCCAAAAGGTGGCTTTCCATAAAGTAACCATAAAGCTGATTTTCACTATTCACGACGACATTTTTCAGCGTGTGATCGAACTGAAAATATTTATGTGGGCTAAGAACATTTCCAGTACCCACTAAAATGATTTTCAACGCGTTCCGAAACAATTCCGGTTTTAGTGATTTTCATCTGCGAAACGCATCTGAAGTGGCTCCGGCAGCTCCGGAACATTTCCGGTTTTTATCTCAGAAAATTCCAAAAAGCTTCCAGAATGATTCTGGCATCCTCCAAGAATTATCAGGCATGTGCCGAAACCAATTTGACTTAATGGTGTATCCCGAAACAACTTTTCGGTATCATCGAAACTTATCCGATGACCTCTCTCTGCGGTACGATTCCGCTGTCCGAAACTTTTCGGTGTCCGAAACTTTTTCGGTGATTTTCACTCAGACTCCCTGTCTAGTATTCAGCAGATAGATGACCCTTAAGCGTGTGACCCTATAGGTTCGGTGAAGTATAGACATGACCCGGAACCCCTTCCGATCAATGATCAACATCGGAGCCGTGGACACCCATATTGACCCCTATACCCACACGAATAAATATTCGAGTGAACCTCCAGTTGCCGTGTGCTATTCCTGTTGCTTCGCGATATGTTACAAATACCCGAGGTGAGACATGTTGGCATTCCCGTGGATCAACAACTTGTCCACTATGCTAGTTACCTCATTACCGGTATTGTTCTCTTTTCTCGTTATCGTGTTCCGGCATCCCCGTGATCAAATCACAAAGTGTCTGGCCAGACGATGATGGATACCGTAACACCGATAGGGCCCAGAGATATCTCTCCATCGTCGGAGGAGCAAATCCCAATCTTGAGCTATCAAGTTACTTGACACACTTTTCCATGAACCCGTAAGCCGCCGTAATAGCCACCCATTTACGGATGACGTTTAACAAACCCCAAAGTTCATGAAGCAAGCATGAAGAAACTCGATACTCTCATGGTCTAAGGAATCATGCAAACGTTAACCATCTCTGTGTTATGTACCAATAAACTTGTGATGAATGAATCTCATAGCATAACATCAATCCGGGTCGATTCAACACAAATGTTCTCTTAACATTGTGCCCTCAAGGTTGCTGACATAGACATGCCCATGATCAGGAAAACATAACCATCATGCAACACTTGAGCTGGTCTTAGAGGCCAGACTAGGAATACATTTTACCGTTTATTATTCCACACGTGCATATGAGTCTTCCTCCGAGCCTCGTGGTTATTGCAGACTCGAGAACCATATCAGTTATAGCATGGAACATAAAAATAATTATGAACTCGGAGATAAATAATATCATTTATTATTGCCTCTAGGGCATATCTCCTACAGACTCCCACTTGCACTAGAGTCAATAATCTAGCTTATGCTAATGCACTTCACACCTGTGGCACACCGGTGTAACTATGCTTCGCTTGTGGTATAGCCTGATGTCCAACGGATCTGATGACTTTAGTTCCGTGTGTATCTTTGCATGTCCTCGCGATTTCACGTTTTGACAAAATTCATATTTTGTGTGGACTTGGCTTTGTATGTATGTGAATCACAGGTCGAACCTGGATTCCTCAGACTGAGTTATGGAGCAACTACCTGCAGTAGTGTCCCATTGTCAAAAGCCATCTTGGAACTATACTAAGTTCATGAATGAACTATATGATTCAACATCTTCTTTGTCGCTTCTAAAGCGTCAACATACTTAGCCCTTGTTATAGAATTCGCCACAGTAACTAGTTTGAACAAATTCCAACTAACTGTGCCACACATTGTGTGTTACACAAAACCCTTAATTTAAATCGAAAATCGCATGGAGAAAAGATGAAGACTGTATT
The DNA here is from genome assembly GCF_002575655.3 of Aegilops tauschii subsp. strangulata. NCBI lineage: Eukaryota > Viridiplantae > Streptophyta > Magnoliopsida > Poales > Poaceae > Aegilops > Aegilops tauschii. The sequence continues at coordinate 155,527,806 of NC_053036.3, forward strand.
GATGTAACATTTTACAACGAACTCTTAATGATCTCTGCTTGCGAGAAAACCATGTCATCAGTACTTACTCTAGTACTCTATGACATCTTTCACTGTTGTCCCATGATCAGTAATTTGATCACTTTGGTATCCATACTCGCAACACCTTGGGAGTATCGGACATATCTGGTTGTTTTACATACCATGGAATACATGATTAATCCAAACACAAAAGTGTGTGGAATCTACATCATGTATTTTACTCATCAGTGTTTTGGGACACCGAGTCTTGCAAAAACTCTTTCCATGTGACTTTGGCAAGAATCACTCCTTGGCGTTTTAAATGCTAAAAGGTTTTAGCATCTTGTCAATATGTATTCATTGCTTAGCCCCATTAGGTAAATCTATCTCCATAGATCATCATGCCTAATATTGAGGCTATTTAGCCTAAGCACTTCATCGAAAAACTATTTTCAAATGAAGTCCTAATTTGTGTCAAGAAATTTATTTCCAATTACCAATGTGCCAAGCACATAAGGTTTTTAGAAATATTATTACGCTCCCACTTACTTTCTTGAATTACAAGCATCTTCGTTACCCATTGATGAAGTCAAAACCCCTTTGACCATTTAATCAAAACACGAAGATTCCAACTCCATTTTGCTCTCTTCTGTCCATTGCTGGAACTCTGAAGTTTGCATACCTACTAGCGTCCTCTGGATCGACAAATTACTTTGGACTGTATCATATACAAGTCCTAGCTTTCATTTCCATCAGATGGAAATGCTTTTATCATCCATGTTTCATATCTCATGATTGAAATATGTAATAATTGCTAGTTCAACCCGAACCGACTTTAAGCATCGCTACGATGAAAACAACCTCATCGTAGTCAACTCTTGAACTTGTTATTTCAACAAGTCGAGCTTTATGGATAAAACATTTTATCCGTATCAGTTTTAAGTTCCATAAATATTTGTTAGACTCTAAGTCTTCCGAAAGGTGTATCAAGGTTTTAATCTTGAATCACTTATATGGAAACTAACTTGGGTTGTATTGGCATTTAGCCAATTCCGGAGTCAAGGCCCATCAACGCTTCCTTGTGTATCGTAGGTATAATGTTGTCTAAAAACAATATCTCGTTTGCGCACCTGAGAGGTTTGCACGAGCCTTGCCTACGTGGTTCAGCTGCAAGTTCGACCGAAGTTCATACATTTTATTGTAGAGACTTCCGTATCAGTCGCAGTAGGAAACTCTGGAATTACTTCCAAGGTCTCTTTCCTTTGATCTGATGATGTAGATAATGTTTATCTCGTCGAGTTGCACTATTCTCCCACTCACCTTTTAGAAAGAACCATTCTCTTTTAAAGCATACCGTTCTTTGTGGCAAACCTATTTGCCTCGGTATAGTGAGGGAGGAATACCCAATGACTTGGGATAACCTACAAAGTAGCACTTGTATGATTTGGAATAGGTTTGTAACCTTTTACACAAGCCCCATATTCCAAATGTTAAGAAAAGATACAACATGGTTGGGCGTACCATACCATGGCTTCATTTCAACAGACCCGATGTAGCTCTTTTCAGTGTAAAAGCCGCAGTCTCTAAAGCATCACTTTAAAAGGGATAATGGCAAATTTATTTATGTCATCTTTGACCTTACCATGTCATAAATGGTTTGATTACATCTCCACGGACTTTTCACTTGCAGTGGTGTTCCGGGAGGTGCAAGTTATGAAACCCCTTTCACAACTCATCAGACATTCGCTAAACATGTAACTCAAATATTCCTTTGTGCAATCAAATTGCAGAAGCATAATTTTCTTGTTACAATAACTTCTACTTCATTTTTGAGAACCTTTCGAATGATTTCAAAAGATCCAGACTTACGTCTCATCAAGTAAATATCCATATATCTACTTGAGTCATTTCTGCAGATAAATAAATCCACCACTAACAACACTTATCGGACTACACACATCAAATGTATGATCACTAATAAGTTTGTTGTTCGTTCCTTATGGCCTGTGAACGGTATTTTAGTCACTTCACTTTTCGGAGGAAAGTTGCAAGTGTCAGATGATTCAAAATCAAAAAGACTTCAAAATCCATCATAATGGAATTTTCCATGCAGGTTCTCAAATGTGACCAAATGTAGTGCCACACTTGTGTGGTATTCTTTTAGTCTTGCGACATTTAGCGTCAGTGTTATGGATGTATCATATTACCCTCAATATTCATAACATACGTCCCATCGATGATGGAAGTATGGCCCTTATGTTATTCATAATACTTAACAACAATTGTTGTTTTTATGAACAACTCTTTTGCAACAAACATTGTGCAATGGGCTAGAGTGTATGAAACTCTAAAATGAATTATGAAAGTAAACCCAGAGGTATTGTATTATTATCAATATTCATAACATACATCTCATTCATAATGAAAGTATGGCCCTTGTGTTATTCATAACATCGAACATAAAAAGTTCTCTTATGAACAACCTTCTTGCAAGATACCTTATGCAATGGGATAGAGTTTGTAAAACTCTAAATGAATTATGAAAATAAATACAGACGGCAATACACCGATGGAAGGTATAGTAACATTTACTATGTTCCCTGTGTATACCTTAACCTCATTTCTAGCTAGTCTTTCAGGCCATAGTAGTTCTTACATCGAGTTGCAACAGAATGCAATCGAGCGGGCATTTTTGTGATGAACTCACAATACCCAAGAATTAGTGATTAACATGTTTAACCATAATTCGCAAGAACTATATCTTTGACCAGCCTTCTATACATCAAAAACTTGTATGACATTCATACATGAGCTGGATATTCCAGTCTTCTTTCCTTTTGCCTTTATACTTCTAATAGTTTAACTTTTAGTATTTCTCCTACTCTCAGAAGAAGCACCCAACTTAAGAGTGGCATTAGCCCCGGACTTCCTAGGCGTGTAAGTCATACTAACACCCTTTGGACACTTCCTTTCTCTTTAAGTTGTTGTTTTATTCACCTTTCATTATATGACAGGCGTTCTTCTGGATCCCTTTCCCAACAGTCAAATGCATAGTAAACACTTTTACTAATACTTGCAAACAAACATTGCTTTGTTTATATCTGAAAATAATTTTCAGTTCCATGAATATCATATAACTATCCCAACTTTCGAAGTTTGGGTTTCATGGAAGCAAACATATTCCACTTGACTGTAACAGAATTCTAGCTTTTGGATCGAAGGACGAGAGTCACATGATCCATAGCATTAGCGGGAGGATACGGAAAGCATGCGATAGGACAATGTCCTTCTCGGCACTTTTGAGGACAATCCTCATATTACGTTACCACTCGTAAAGTTTTAACCAGATATTTAACAGCTATTCAATTTTAATAGGGAAGGTGGAAATGCGAGCCATTATTCTACAACTATTATGCAAGAAACACTTAGACAGTGTTCATAATTAATTGCACTGAGAATTAAACATGTTAATTCAACAGTGCGCTCCCACTCAAATCAATATCTCTCACAATTAATTTTGAGTGATACAAGATCCAGACTTCAATTCATCGCCATAGAATCATCATCTCATAACGGGAATTTTAATCGGTAGGAAAACTTGCCGATCACATCTCTATGTGACTCTTGCTCATCTTTCGATGCGTGTGTTCCGAGCTCAGGACGATCCTGCCATGAACGTCAAGACAACCAAGTGATCTTGCTGCGAGGTCTGACCTCACCCGCCTCACACTTCTCTAATCGTTCGTACCCATGCATCCATGGCGCACCCCGAAAAGATAGGTGCCGTGACGGTGCTACGCTTGGGAGAACACTAACTACTTGATATTTTAAGTGAGAGATCACCCTAATAAAAGCGACTACCGCGCAATCAAGAAGGGTGCATCATAAGGGATAAACATCTCAGGCAATTCATAATAGCATGATATGGTATAGCCCTTTCTGACGGAGAAGTATTTCATTTCTTCGTCTTCGGCATTCGCGTCGGTGTTCACCTTCGCGAAGATTGCCACCACCTTGTTGATGTACCAGATAATATTGCTATCTCTATAGCTAACAAAATAATGCATTACAACAAGGTTGACACGCAGGTCATTAAAATGCAATCATATGGCTCCAGCCATCATGCCGAATCATGACACGCAGGTCATGTTAATCAAATTACATCATATAGGCATCTCATACATAATCGAATTAGTATGAGCACTGCTATACCACATCACATGCACATCCTGCAAAACCAAGTTAGACGCCTCTAATAGGTTTATGCAAAAATTTATTTTACGTCGCTTGTAAGGTTTTGACTTAAACCGCAGCTACCAACATTTTATCATCAAGTATGATTATTCAAGTTGCTACATTAACATCTCAGGGTGTATGAAACACGAGATAATTAAATCTCGAGCCCCATACTAAACTTCGTCATACGCATGACCCCCGTGCAGATAATATCTGCAATGCCCTTTCATCTGCGAATTTCATCTTTCTTTTGACTACGGCAGAACCCAAAGAACTGATAGCACTTCCATGATCAATCAGGATCACGGATTGCCAGAACTTTGTCAAATTCCACCATGCTGTCTCGAGATTGAGCAAACGCAAATTCTAGGGAAGCAACAAGAACGTCGGGTAACAGATTTCATCTGTCACCCGCATAAATAATTTTCAGCAATAGATCTCATCTACTACCTAATTATATTATGCAATACCCATACATCTCCATGTATTCTAGATCGAAACCTGCATCTACGCATAGCACGGCTCTTGATGCCACTGTAGGGGAACGCAGCAGAAAACAAAAATTTTCCGACCTACGCACCAGCCCAGGACCACTATGGAGACTGCATACATGGTTTGATCTTTTTTGTTACCGACTCGTAGCGCAGCGGGAAGTAGAGTCGATGACGATCGGCGGTGCAGATCCCCGCAGCTAGGATTTACAACCTCCCAACCGCGAGGATGTATACCCTCATCTGCTCCTCAGACAGCCCTCCGGGAGGCGGTCGAACAGCCCCCCGGACGGTGTCGCGGACAGCCCTTCGGGAGGACCTTCGAAACTCGAACGGTCACTCGGACAGCCCTTTGGGAGGACCTTCGAAACTCGGACGGTCACACGGACAGCCCTTCGGGAGGCACTCACGAACTAAGACCGAAACTACGATCTCTCTACAGAGTTGCACACATACGGTGTCATCTATCCGGCAGGGCTTCGCCGTCCAGAACTAGTTCCTGCCGGAACCCAGACAGCCTTACGGCTCTACGAAACTCTTTTCGTGGGAGGGAGAGAAGAAGCCAGATAATGCATGGCATGTTTATGAGAGCAAGGGATGAGTGTGGAGGGCTGCCCCTCCACCTCTATTTATAGGAAATCCCAAGGGGGTAGGGTAGTTTCACAAAAAACCCAAAATGCACATGAATGAAGTCCTTCCACAAGGACCTAGGAGTGAAACCAAGGAACAAGAGGGTCCCCAAGGGGGGATACCCCATGTGGACGGCCACACCCCCATAAGGGGCCCAAAAAATGGCTCCTATCCATCCATGTCATCCCCAAGATCTTTTGGAGCAAAGCCCCAAAAGGTGGCTTTCCATAAAGTAACCATAAAGCTGATTTTCACTATTCACGACGACATTTTTCAGCGTGTGATCGAACTGAAAATATTTATGTGGGCTAAGAACATTTCCAGTACCCACTAAAATGATTTTCAACGCGTTCCGAAACAATTCCGGTTTTAGTGATTTTCATCTGCGAAACGCATCTGAAGTGGCTCCGGCAGCTCCGGAACATTTCCGGTTTTTATCTCAGAAAATTCCAAAAAGCTTCCAGAATGATTCTGGCATCCTCCAAGAATTATCAGGCATGTGCCGAAACCAATTTGACTTAATGGTGTATCCCGAAACAACTTTTCGGTATCATCGAAACTTACCCGATGACCTCTCTCTGCGGTACGATTCCGCTGTCCGAAACTTTTCGGTGTCCGAAACTTTTTCGGTGATTTTTTCTCAGACTCCCTGTCTAGTATTCAGCAGATAGATGACCCTTAAGCGTGTGACCCTATAGGTTCGGTGAAGTATAGACATGACCCGGAACCCCTTCCGATCAATGATCAACATCGGAGCCGTGGACACCCATATTGACCCCTATACCCACACAAATAAATATTCGAGTGAACCTCCAGTTGCCGTGTGCTATTCCTGTTGCTTCGCGATATGTTACAAATACCCGAGGTGAGACATGTTGGCATTCCCGTGGATCAACAACTTGTCCACTATGCTAGTTACCTCGTTACCGGTATTGTTCTCTTTTCTCGTTATCGTGTTCCGGCATCCCCGTGATCAAATCACAAAGTGTCTGGCCAGACGATGATGGATACCGTAACACCGAGAGGGCCCAGAGATATCTCTCCATCGTCGGAGGAGCAAATCCCAATCTTGAGCTATCAAGTTACTTGACACACTTTTCCATGAACCCGTAAGCCGCCGTAATAGCCACCCATTTACGGATGACGTTTAACAAACCCCAAAGTTCATGAAGCAAGCATGAAGAAACTCGATACTCTCATGGTCTAAGGAATCATGCAAACGTTAACCATCTCTATGTACCAATAAACTTGTGACGAATGAATCTCATAGCATAACATCAATCCGGGTCGATTCAACACAAATGTTCTCTTAACATTGTGCCCTCAAGGTTGCTGACATAGACATGCCCATGATCAGGAAAACATAACCATCATGCAACACTTGAGCTGGTCTTAGAGGCCAGACTAGGAATACATTTTACCGTTTATTATTCCACACGTGCATATGAGTCTTCCTCCGAGCCTCGTGGTTATTGCAGACTCGAGAACCATATCAGTTATAGCATGGAACATAAAAATAATTATGAACTCGGAGATAAATAATATCATTTATTATTGCCTCTAGGGCATATCTCCTACAGGTTCATTTTCTTCTTTATACCTTCGATGCTGGGATGTCCCTGTTGAGCCTTCTTAATCTGTTCCACTAGGGTGGGTTGTATCTCCAGACTTGGTACGGTGCCCTCAGAGACTAACACCATGTTGAGCCTAGCGAACTGTTGCTGAAACTCAGGCCTCAAGTTTTGCGGACCGGCGTTGTCCGGGCTGGGGTTTCGACTAAGGGCATCAGCCACTACATTTGCTTTCCCTGGGTGGTAGTGAATGCCGACATCATAGTCCTTGACCAATTCCAACCAGCGTCGTTGGCGTAAATTTAGCTCTGGCTGTGTGAAAATATATTTGAGGCTCTTATGGTCCGTATATATTTCACAGCGATTTCCCAACAGAAAGTGCCTCCACTCCTTGAGTGCATGTATGACTGCTGCTAGCTCCAAGTCATGTGTAGGGTAATTTTCCTCATGTTTTCGCAGCTGCCTGGAGGCATACGCGACAACTTTGCCATCCTGCATTAGTACACATCCTAGGCCTTTTCGGGACGCGTCACAATATACTTCAAAACACTTGTGTATGTTTGGCACGATTAATACCGGTGCGGTTGTTAGCTTCTTCTTAAGTTCTTGGAAGCTTCTCTCGCATGCTTCCGTCCATACAAATTTCTTGTCTTTCTTGAGCAACTGTGTTATTGGTTTTGCCACAGTGGAGAATCCTTCAATAAATCTTCTGTAATATCCGGCCATTCCCAGGAAACTCCGCACATCTGTGACGTTGGCGGGTGGCTTCCAGTCAAGTATGGCTTTGACTTTTTCTAGGTCTACGGCCACGCCTTCTTGGTTCAATATATGGCCTAGGAAACCAACCTGCCTTAGCCAAAACTCACACTTGCTAAATTTGGCGTACAACTGATGTTTCCTTAATTCTCCCAAAACAATTCTGAGATGCTCAGCATGCTCTTCTGGTGTCCTTGAGTATACCAGAATATCGTCGATGAACACCACAACAAATTTGTCCATGAATTTCATGAACACTTTGTTCATGAGGTGGACGAAATATGCGGGGGCGTTTGTTAGCCCAAAAGGCATCACTGTGAATTAATATAATCCGTATCTGGAGGTGAATGCTGTTTTAGGGATATCTTCTGTCCGTACTTTCAATTGATGATATCCCGATCTCAATTCAATTTTTGAGAACACCTTGGCTTGTGCGAGCTGGTCAAACAAATCATTTATCCGTGGCATCGGATATTTGTTTTTGATGGTGACCATATTGAGAGCTCGATAGTCTATACACAGTCTTAGTGTCCCATCCTTTTTCTTGGCGAACAACACTGGCGAACCCCATGGTGAGGAGCTGGCTCGGATAAATCCTTTGTCCAATAATTCCTTTATCTGCTTCTTCAACTCCACCAATTCTGAGGGTGCCATTCTATAAGGTTTCTTATAGATGGGAGCAGTGCCAGGTGCTAGTTCGATGCTGAATTCTATCTCTCGGTCTGGTGGCATGCCTGGCAGTTCTTCAGGAAATACATCAGGAAACTCGCATACCACTGGAACTTTTCTCAGTTCTGAAATGTCCACTTTGTTCAGTTTTGGTTGCCGTGACTGTGGCCTTTCTTGGGCGGTAACCTTTATTGTCTTGCCATGATGGTGAGTGAGAGTCACGGTCCGATTGAAACAGTCAATGAATCCTTTGTTGGTGGTTAACCAGTCCATCCCTAAAATGACATCCAGTCCTTTATTTTCCAACACGATGAGATTTGCTTGGAACTGTAGTCCTTCGAACTCAATGATTACTCCTTGGCAGTAACCCTGAGCGATTTGCTTATTTACGGGGGACTTGATGATCATAGATTTTTCCAAGGGGAGTATCGGAAAACCATGTTGCAAAACAAAATTCTTCGAAACGAACGAATGGGAGGCTCCAGAATCGAACAAAACCGTGGCAGGTACTGTGTTGACAGGGAACGTACCGAGCACGATGTCTGGGGCATTCTGCGCTTCTTCCCTGGTCACATGGTTCAGGTGACCCTTCCTGTGGTTGTTGTTGGGATTGAAATTGTTGCGCTTGGGGGCTGGATTATTCCCACCATTGTTTGGCTTGGGGGCCGAGTTCCTCGGCTTTGGGCATTGTTTAGCATAGTGCCCTTCTTCACCACAAGCATAGCAGGTGACCCCTGGACGGTACGTGAACTCCTTGTCCCTGGCATGAAACTGTCTGACGGGCCTTAGATCAGTAGTCGTGGATTTCCTTGCTTCTGTCCTTGGAACCTCAGTCTTGCTTCAGTTCTTGCGAGCAAGAGTCGTCTTGTCCCTCTTTCGCTTACGGAGATCTTCCAGACTACGGCGCTCATTCTCCAAGGTGATGGCCTTGTCAACCAGAGTTTTAAAATCCGGGAAAGTGTGTACAACCAGTTGGCATTTTAGTGCCGGTGCCAGGCCGTCTAGGAATTTTTCCATCTTCTTGTTCTCTGTCATGTGCTCGTCGTAGGCATAACGAGATAGCTGGGTAAACTGACCGTTGTATTCTGTCACTGACATGCTTCTTTGCTTGAGATCGTCAAATTCTTTCTTCTTGATTTTTATGATGCTCCTGGGGATGTGTGCCCCACGAAAGCCTTCCTTGAATTCTTCCCAGGTGATGTTGTGTTCACTGGGATGCATGTGTAAGAAGTTCTCCCACCATGCTGCAGCTGCTCCAGTAAGGTAGTGTGGTGCGTAAAGCACCTTCTCATTATCTGAGCACTAAGCAATAATCAGCTTCCTCTCGATATCACAAAGCCAGTCATCGGCTTCCAGCGGCCTATCAGTGTGAGCAAAAGTTCAAGGGCGAGTCTTCTGTAACTCAGATAACTTGGAATGTGGTTGATAGGGTTCACGGTGGTTTCCCATATTGATGACGTGATTCATCATCTCTTGGTGCTGTTGCTGGCTTTGTTCGAAGAGACGGCATACTTGAGACAAGGCTGCTTCGCTGTCTTGTTGACTGGACTGTCCCTGAGTGAAGTTGTTGCTAGTCTGTGTCCCATAAACTTCTTCTGGCTGATTTGGCATGGAGCGAGTCCACGGGCGAGACATTTTTCCAGTCTGGGGTATTATTTTGCAAAACCCATGAGAAGAACCGTGTGGCACAAGGAAAATCTAGGAAAGGCAACAATTTAAAAGACCTCAAGGTTTTCAAGAAAACATAAACGATTTTGCACGGAGAAGAACTGCTTAGCATATATCTTACACGCGAAAAGCAAACACATGATACAGCACTCAGGATGCGCGTACACAATCCTGACGTGTTATTTAGACTAGCATACTCCTCCGGAAAGCAGCGAACACACTAATACAAACTAGCGTACAGATAAAAGCACATCATACAAGCAGACAAAACGCGCGGCTACTCGGCGCTCTCAGTCGGAGATGGTGACGATGTCCTTCCCCTTGCCGAGGGCAAGACTCAGCGGTGCAGGAGAATCAACCTCCACCTCCTCTCTAGCTGGCTCCTGGCGCGTAACACTGCGCTGCGGTGATGGCGCGGGGGCGACAGGAGGTAGTGCGGGTGTGGCAGGCGGTGCAGCTCTGACTGGAGTAGGAGCGATGACCCTGTCGAACTCCTCAGTGGTAGGCAGACGGCGAGCAGTGGCCAAAACGGCCGATGCATAAGAGGCTGAAGACGAGACGAATGTCAGAGGCGGTGCTGTGAGGAGAAGCTCCTTCCTGCTGGCAGGACCACCCCGGACTAAGTCCATGCGGGCAGCCACAAGATCGTCCACGAGGTTGTCGAAAGACTCCTCCAGAGCCTTGAGATACTCCACAACCATCTCGATGGCTTCATCTCGTTCTCCCCGATGGCAGGCAATGCATAGTGACAAGTATATGGCACATGGCATGAGAGGTAGCGGTAGCGACAAGTCTTCATCATAGGAAGAATGTCCCGAAGACGAGTTATCGCCTCACGGGCAGCCATCTGCATGGCATGCCTCTCCGTAGGCATGGCCCTTCCCACAAAACGGAAGTGGCGAGATGCAGAACGTCCTCCCTAGAATTGCACCACGGCCTGGTGCATAGACACATCGTCGCTGAGCTTGTGCTGATAAAGTGTGAACTCCGGACGAGTCGCTGGCCCGATCGCGAGCTTGGTGATGGAGACGAGGAGTTTGATAAACCCCTCGGGCACGTTCGTGAACACTCGAGTCTCACAGCTGTTGCCAGCCATCTACAAAAGTAGGCAAAAATTCTGAGTAGTCATGTCATAAATTTATGATGACCAACAGAAAAATAGCTACAATTGCAAAATGCTGAAAAAGCACAAAAGACGCTAATAACCAATTAGCGATCGCACCTAGTGGCTTCCTACAGTTAGCCTGGCTCTGATACCAAGCTTGTCACGACCGGTTTTTCAATAAAATATTTATTGAGAGACCAATCCCTTTTACGGACCAGTAAAGAAGAATTCCTTCTCACTGGTAGACAATATCTTGGTCACAGAAGAAAAATACCAGGAGTACTGAATATAATACAAGGTTGAGCGGGGACTGCTCAACAATTTATTACATGCACGCCGACAAAACATAACGGCGGATAGGGTGGCAAGACTACTAACTCACGATAACAACGGTGGTGGAAATATCACCGCGAAGTGGGTGATATGGCTCCTGAAAACTACAGCTCTTCGAGCGTCGGAGTGAGGCTCGAGGAGACTTATTGCGGGTGGCGGAAGCGAATATAATACAAGTGACCAATATCCGGGATCGCACAGGACTGACTGGGACTCCTCTAGGCGTCGGACGCACTATCAAACTCTTCATCCAAGAGATCGCCTTCGTCAACATCTGGCCAAATCAACAAGCCAGGTGAGTACTATGAAAGTACTCGCAAGACAGTTCGGACATAAGATATAACAAATGTAAACATGAAGCATATGAACAGATTAACAAGTGCGTTCAGACATAGAGAAAATAATGCATGGGAAAAATAACAGAGAAGTCGGGCGGTAGTCCTCCCGAAATCCCAAAATAAATACTGGGTGCCAAACGAGGGTCTGAATGACTCCTCGAGAGGAAACTGCAAGAATAATAATGCCGCAAAATAAAATACTGGGTGCCAAACGAGGGTCTGAATGACTCCTCGAGAGGAAACTGCAAGAATAATAATGCCGCAGTCGGGCGTCAGGGCGACACCACGTAAAGGGCTTTTAACCGAAATAAAAGACAGTGCGTGCCACAGTCGGACGTCTGAGCGACATCACATAAAGGGCTTATATTGAAAGTAAGAGACAAACATGCCACAGTCGGACGTCTGAGCGACATCACATAAAGGGCTTATATCATAGCTCAATAATTCAGTAGCTCGAGAATATAAATCACTACAAGTACGAGATAAATAAAAGGTTAGTCCATCCACAGGAATAATAATTAAACTGGGTTTACCACTTGAGCTTGTTCACCGGGGATAAATTTTCCACGAGGATAGATATGGATATACTGATCACCCTACTTGATCATGGATACGATGACTTGGAAGGATTTGACTCTGCAGAGTTTGTACTTTAACCACAGCCAACGGATTTCAGTAGTCACGGGGACTAGTTCCGTTTACGGTGTTTTGGAAGAAACACATCTAACCAGTACACACCCATTCAACATTTCCGAAGCCAGGAATCACCCTTGGCAACGTTCAAGAAAAACCTTGAGACGGGGAGGCTACAACCTCGCGTAGGATGGGATCAAATTTCTATACGCGCGCTCTAAGGGGTGCCCCCCTCTCGGTCCCAACCGGAAACACCCATGCCCCCTGACCGGATGACTGGCTTTAATCCAGGGCCATGGAACCATCATCCCGGCCCCTCTATTTGGTGTGTACACGGAAAGAGGTTACCAACTTACTAAACCGTATTCTGGCAGAAAACATGTGGTAGCACGGAAGGGGGAAGAACGATAATGTGACTCCGTCCACGTTAACGTTGGAATTTGTCGGATGACGCAAGGCTGGTATGCTACAACAGTACCACCTTGCTGCCCTTCATGTCACCACATGACTTGGCCATCTCTCATCAGAGATCACGGTAAACTTGGAACACATGGGTAGTTGCCTTGTACGCAACGAGATACTCACCGATACTCATATGCCATGCACAACCTTTCAAGCAATCATGCAAAACACCTATCATATCAAAGCTTCAAACATGCTTGCCTGGTTCGGAGAATTCGGAGTCTAGCTCGGCGAAGTTCGCGGCTCCGTCACCACTTCCGGAACCTACGGCATAACGAAAACAGGCACTAACGTGAAAACCAACGCGTGCATAACAACTTCTCCAAAAAAATTCCAAATAAATCCCATAAAAAACTAGACAAAATTAAAAGATTGTCAGAAAAAGAATCACTCAAAAATCACTTTTTATTAAAAAGCTATAAGGGTTTCTGTCCAGGGACTCATCTGTAATGAAACAGAAAAGTTCCAGGGGTTTAACTGAGAAAACAGAAAACGCTTCGGAAAGAAATGCGCAAGCCCACAGAGAAAACGTACTCTGCCCGAAGGCGCCAACAGAAAACGGTTCGCGGGGAAAGAAAGAGAGGCTGACGTGGGGGGTCCACATGTCAGGTTTAAAAAGCTCGCCGGCGCCCGAAGACTGCGGTGGTCGCCGGCGTCGAACCACGGCGAGACAGAGAGATCGGAGTGTACCAAGAGCTTCAGCGTGTCCTTCCGCGTCAGTGGGTGGTGGACTTGGGCGTCGGCGAGCACCACGTCGACGGCGACACTTTCTCCGGCGGACGGTGGCTCGGGCGATGGTGGGGAACTCCGGTGGTGTGCTGCAATCGTCGAATTGAAGTGCGGGTCAGAGAGAGGGATGCACTAGAGAGCTACTGGCAAGAGATGGGAGGCAGAGGTGCACGCACGGGAGCGAATCGAGCTGGATCCCGTGGCGGGTTGCGGCGGCCGGAGTTGAGGAAGGAGACTTCCTCGGGGCTCTTCCAGTGGCTAGGCAGGGTCTTGGTGGAGTGTAGAGGTGGTGTGGGTACTAGCTGGAGCTCGGGGCCTTTATTTATAGGCGGCTCGAGGGGGTGGCCGTGAACGGAGAATCTCCGGCGAGCAATTACGGCGAGGCAGTGGATCGGCAGGGGCATTAGGTGGCCAGGCAGCATCAGTGAGGTGTACTGGTGCTGTTCCCCTGCTAATCTTGGTCGGTCTTGGCGTAATGGCGCCGGTCCACGGTGGGGTGGCCGCACGGGCACGACGGCGGCAGAGAGCGCGCTCTGCGCCCAGCGGTTCACGACGAGAGTGGCAGCGCGTTCGGGGGAGTGGAGGGCCACGCGGCGATCTCCGGTGGCTTGGGCGGCGCTGGGTGGCGCCGTCTGCGCCGCGCCTCTCGCTGGCGGCCGCAAAGCCGCCGCTGGCGTCGGTCACGGGGTGGCGCACCTTCTGCTGCTCGTCGCCGACGTCCGCAAGCTTCCAGGCGCTCGTGCGGTGCAGGGACAAGGGGGAGGGGACAGGGAGCAAGGCGCCAACGCGGTTACTGGCGAGATCGAGGAGGTGTTCTGAAGAAAACGACAGTGTTCTCTGAAACTATTCAACTAAAAACTGAACTTGACAGAAACAGTGTCCAGCAGGTGCTCGACAGAATGATTTGGCATCAAGAAATTTTTTTCTGGAGCTGGGACTTGGTGAGGTGACCTCTCAATGCACCCAGAGGCTGCCTGATTTTTCTCAGAATTTTTGGAGAAGGATTTGAATGAATTTCATCAAATTTGGCAAATCTGGTCCAAACTTGCAGCAAGTATAGTTTGAAAATTTTGAACTGAAGACCAGTGGATCTTCATGGATCTGGGTTGAGGGTTCAAAGGACTAGGAAGGGAAATTGGTTTGGGGGCAAAAATCAAAACAAAAATGGTAGCTCCTTTGTAAATCTCCAAAGGCTAGAATAGAAGACAGAAATTGTTTTGATAAGATTTAAATGGAAAAATAATCATATGGGGAGGTTCAACTTGCTGGATTTGATACAAATCATGATCCAAAGATGAGGGAAGGTTTAGGAGAGTGGATTTGCACTAAGGCCATGGTAAGAGAGAATGTTGAAAGGGGCAAGGAAACATTTCAAAAGCCATAGGGCATTTTCAAAGGAATTTCCAAAAGGCATTTTCCCAAGTGAAAAGTATTTTGGCTTGAGTCCAAAATAAAAAGCAAGAACCTCCAAGACCAAAAACAAGTCTTGGGTGAATCCAAATAAAACTCTTTCCATAAAAAAATATTTTGAAAGGGAGGGTTCTTTTGAAGAAAAAATTTAAATCACCTCCCTCAAGTCAAGTAAAATTTTTGAAAAATCCAAATGAAATTTTGGGTGTCACATTCTCTCGCCCGGGCAGCGTGTCGTCCGCGTCCTTCATGTGCTCGCCCCCGTTGTCCTGCTCCCGATCTGATCGGGAGCGCCGCCACTTGATCCCAAAAAGAATCTCGAACCGTTTTTTCTAAACTTACCAAGAACTGTGCGTTGAATAGCGAAAATAGAAGGGTCTTTTCTGCAAAAAGGCCACGACATACGAATCAGATACGGGACGAAATCAAGAATATCACCTTGCTTTAATAGTAGGTATAGAAATAAAAGAAAATGCCATGTTTTGTCTGTTTTCTGAATTTCTCGTGCAATAAAAAATGACCCAAAAATAAAAGTTCTCAGAATGCTCTGAAAATTTAATACGATTTTTTCTGAATATTTAAGAATTTATGGTGCAAATAATACCAGAGGGATGTGCACCAGGTGAGCACAACCCACCTGGGCGTGCCAGGACCCCCAGGCGCGCCCTGGTTGGTTGTGGTCTCCACGTGGGCCTCCATCACTTATCTCTTTACACCACATCATCACTTACCTCCAGAAAAAAATCTCCATTGCTCTCTCTCCCGTGTTCTTGCTCTTAAACCCATGGATTTCGATCTCTCTGCTCGAAGCTCCGCTTCCGAAACTGTTCCGGGGGATTATTGCTTGGTATGCGACTCCACCGTTTGTCCAATTAGTTTTTGTTATAGTGGTTTATATTTTTAATAATTAGCTACTCTTGGTGCTGCTGTAGATGAGCTTGCATGTTGAATTCTTAGAGTTCTAAGTAGTTTGAATGCTTGCTATGGCCTCTATATATCCCTATGAGTAGTTGCTATCAATTTTGTGAAGGTTTGTTGGAAAAATTTATGGACTAAAAATTTCAGAATTTTGTTCATAGGAAAACGATGAATATCTTTTAGAAGTTTGCCTCTAAGAAGAACTCCAAGGGTGTTATTGGGGAGTCGTCTAACAGTGATCTCCATCTTCGGAGGTTGGCGGAGGTACGGCCGTGCGAATGGCCGCATACCCAGTTCATGGAAGAGGCTGGAATCCTCCAGGAGTTCACACAATATGCTGCTAATGCTGGGCTCACCGACTTCATCGCAGATGAGTGTGAACAACATCAAATCCACACAAACATCTTTGTTCAAAGTTTTACTTTCTTTCCTAGGAATAACCCCCCTGAGGTGCAGTTTAGTTTATATGCTGAAACTCGTCAGATACAACTTACTGAATTTTGTAACATATGCATGATCCCTTCTGACGGGGGTTTAGCTGAGCCTAGGCCGGCAGAGTTTGAGGGCTTTTATCGCACATTGATAGTGGGAGATGAGAGAGGGGTGTCAGCTATCACTGCCGCTGGCTTGCATTTTCATACGGTTCATTACTTTGCTCTTTTCATTGCAAATGCTTGCTTGCTAGAGAGAAGGTGGGTGCACTCAGTTCACCAGACCTTGCTGTTTTACGTCGTGCACTAGAGGGCGACAACACTTATAGCTTGGGAGGTATTGTGGCTCGTCACCTCCACATTAATAAGTCCAAGGGTAAAATACATGGTGGGATTTTCGCTACTCGTTTGGCGGCTCACTTTAATGTTGAGATACGCCCTCATGATTACCCTCTGACCAAGGTTTACCTAGACCACGCAGCCATGGAACACCAACATTTTATTGCACGAGATTACCCTGCCATTCCTATTCCCTATAACCTGGTTTTTAGCATTGAAACTCGTGATATTATTCCATTGCCTACTCCTGCTTTGTTTGATCCTGTTGCCAGGGTGGATATAGGATTATGCCTGCAGATATCATCGCCTACCGGAATGACTAGGCTGTAGCAGTGGAGGAGCCTCAGCAGTGGGATGAGTGGATGCCCGCTCCTCGGTACCCCAACTACAATCCAGGCTACTGACTTTTTACCAAGTTAGGCCAAAAGTCTAAGCTTGGGGGAGTACATGTTTCTCACCGACATTACATTCATGCTCACTTATTTTGCCGGTGTTCACACTTTTTCATTGTATCATCCATGTTTAGATTTATTTTCTTGCTTTCTTCTTGTGTGTTTGAAAAATCTTAGAAAAACCAAAAAAATGAGTTTTAGTTAGTTTACTTTCTATGCATGCTTAATTGTAGTACTAAAAGGAAAACCCCCAAAAAAATTCCTTGTTCTTCTTTTGCTTGTTGAGAGCTTTCCCGTGTAAATAGTTTTTCTCGTTTTTGCTTTTCCAATTTATTTCCTTGTTCAAGAAAACCAAAAACTCCAAAAATATTTCAGTGTGTTTCTCTGAATTTCTTTTCTTTTTACTCGAGTCGTATCAAGAAGAAGACCACTATGAAAATGTTGAGTGACTCTCATATGAATAATTGTTGATCTAATAAAGAGCCCATTTTACCTCATTTTCTCCTGTTCTTTTTGTGTAAATATGTTTAACCTAGTATACATGATTCAACCCATTATGATTAAACATGTTTGCAATGACAATTAGAGATTATAGATTCTGATGCCATGCATAAGTAGCTAGGAGTGGATAATGATTTATCTTGGATATCAACATTGCGTTAAAATGATTGTGATGTAGTATGATGATATGGTATCCTCCTCTGAATGTTCGAGTGGTCGACTTGGCACATGTTCATGCATGTAGTTGAATCAAAACCAACATAGCCTCTATGATATTTATGTTCATAGCATTCATATCCTACTGATGCTAGTGTCCAATGTTACTTATGCATAATGCATGTTCATGACCGTTGTTGCTCTCTAGTTGGCCGCTTCCCAATCTATTTGCTAGCCTTCGCCTGTACTAAATGGGAATTCTGCTTGTACATCAAAAACCTTGAACCCAAAGTTATTCCAGATGAGTCCACCATACCTACCTATATGTGGTACTACCCTGTCGTCCTAAGTAAATTTGCATGTGCCACCTCTAAAAACTTCAAATAAATATCCTTTTTGTGTGCCTGGATCGTTCATGGAATGATAGGAGGTGGTCGGTATCTTCCATGCTAAGCGGGTTATTCTCAGGTCGAGTGTTTGTTCACTCGCCATCGCGCGAGAAAAGGGCGGTAATAGGGATGCCCAGTCCCAAACTGCAAACAGAAAAAGCTTACAAATAATCAAACAAAAACTCCCAATGGAGTCAAAACCTTTACTTTTATCGCTTGGGAACCGCCACTAGCGTGCTTAGCATGGAAGATCTTGATAACTGATGGTCGTAAAGTAAATGAGAAGGGTGCATGTCTCAAAATATCATTTACCTCTGTTTTAAAAACTTGAGCTCTGGCACCTCTGCAAATCACCGCTTCCCTCTGCGAAGGGACTATCTATTTACTTTTATGTTGTGTCATCACCTTCTAAAATAAGCGCCAGAACCTGAGAGCACTGCCTTCATGCTTATGCATTGTGTGTAGCTAATGTTGGGTGCATCATGACTGGATCTTTTCTACCATGAATTACAATGTTTAGTCGTTGCTTGAACTTTGGAGGTGCTCTGCATTTATGTTTTGTGGTCTCAAAAAGGGCTAGCGAGATACCACTATTGTCATATTATATCATGGTTGTTTTGATAACATGTTGCCGTTTGAGATATCTTATTATTGCTCGCTAGATGATTATTGAAGGAAATATGCCCTAGAGGCAATAATAAAGTTATTATTTATTTCCTCATATCATGATAAATGTTTATTATTCATGCTAGAATTGTATTAACCCGAAACATAATACATGTGTGAATACATAGACAAACATAGTGTCACTAGGATGCCTCTACTTGACTAGCTCATTGATCAAAGATGGTTGAGTTTCCTAGCCATAGACATGAGTTGTCATTTGATTAACGAGATCACATCATTAGGAGAATAATGTGATTGACTTGACCCATTTCGTTAGCTTAGTACTTGATCGTTTAAGTTTACTGTTATTGCTTTCTCCATGACTTATACATGTTCCTATGACTATGAGATTATGCAACTCCCGAATACTGGAGGAAAACTTTGTGTGCTACCAAACGTCACAACGTAACTGGGTGATTATAAAGGTGCTCTACAGGTGTCTCCGATGGTGTTCGTTGAGTTGGCATAGATCGAGAATAGGATTTGTCACTCCGATTGTCGGAAAGGTATCTCTGGGCCCTCTCGGTAATGCACATCACTATAAGCCTTGCAAGCAATATGACTAATGAGTTAGTTACGGGATGATGCACTACAGAACGAGTAAAGAGACTTGCCGGTAACGAGATTTAGCTAGGTATGGAGATACCGACGATCGAATCTCGGGCAAGTAACATACCGATGACAAAAGGAACAATGTATGCTGTTATGCGGTTTGACCGATAAAGATCTTCGTAGAATATGTAGAACCAATATGAGCATCCGGGTTCCGCTATTGTTTATTGACCGAAAATGAGTCTCGGTCATGTCTACATAGTTCTTGAACCCGTAGGGTCCGCACGCTTAACGTTCGGTGACGATCGGTATTATGAGTTTATGTGTTTTGATGTACCGAAGGTAGTTCGGAGTCCCGGATATGATCACGTACATGACGAGTAGTCTCGAAATGGTCGAGGCATAAAGATCGATATATCGGACGACTATATTTGGACATCGGAATGGTTCCGGGTGAGATCGGGAATATACCGGAGCACCGGGAGGTTACCGGAACCCCTCGGGAGGTATATGGGCCTTATTGGGCCTTAGTGGAAAGGAGGGGAAAGGAGCAAAGGAGGCCCCCCCCCCAAGCCCAATCCGAATTGGGAGGGGGGGGCGGCCCCCCTTTCCTTCCTCCCTCCTTCCCCTTCCTTCCCTCTCCTACTCCAACTTGGGAAGGGGGAATCCTACTCCCACCGGGAGTAGGACTCCCCCCTTGGGCGCGCCTAGAGAGGGCCGGCCCTCCCCCTCCTCCACTCCTTTATATACGGGGAGGGGCGCACCCCATAGATACACAAGTTGATCATTGATCTCTCTTAGCCGTGTGCGGTGCCCCCCTCCACCATAATCCACCTCGGTCATATCATAGCGGTGCTTAGGCGAAGCCCTGCGTCGGTAACTTCATCAGCACCGTCATCACTCCGTCGTGCTGACGAAGCTCTCCCTCGAAGCTCTACTGGATCATGAGTTCGTGGGACTTCGCCGAGCTGAACGTGTGCAGTCCGCGGAGGTGCCGTAACTTCGGTGCTGGGATCGGTCGATCGTGAAGACGTATGACTACATCAACCGCGTTGTCATAACGCTTCCGCTTACAGTCTACGAGGGTACGTAGACGACACTCTCCCCTCTCGTTGCTATGCATCACCATGATCTTGCGTGTGCGTAGGAATTTTTTTGAAATTACTACGTTCCCCAACAGTGGCATCGGAGCCAGGTTTATGCGTAGATGTTATATGCACGAGTAGAACACAAGTGAGTTGTGGGCGATACAAGTCATACTGCTTACCAGCATATCATACTTTGGTTCGGCGGTATTGTTGGATGAAGCGCCCCGGACCGACATCACGCGTACGCTTACGCGAGACTGTTTCTACCGACGTGCTTTGCACACAGGTGGCTGGCGGGTGTCAGTTTCTCCAACTTTAGTTGAACCGCGTGTGACTATGCCCGGTCCTCGTTGAAGGTTAAAACAACACTAACTTGACGAACTATCGTTGTGGTTTTGATGTGTAGGTAAGAACGGTTCTTGCTCAGCCCGTAGCAGCCACGTAAAACTTGCAACAACAAAGTAGAGGACGTCTAACTTGTTTTTGCAGGGCATGTTGTGATGTGATATGGTCAAGGCATGATGCTATATTTTATTGTATGAGATGATCATGTTTTGTAACGGAGTTATCGGCAACTGGCAAGAGCCATATGGTTGTCGCTTTATTGTATGCAATGCAATCGCCCTGTAATTGCTTTACTTTATCACTAAGCGATAGCGATAGTCGTAGAAGCAATAGTTGGCGAGACGACAACGATGCTACGATGGAGATCAAGGTGTCGCGCCGGTGACGATGGTGATCATGATGGTGCTTTGGAGATGGAGATCAAAGGCACAAGATAATGATGGCCATATCATATCACTTATATTGATTGCATGTGATGTTTATCCTTTATGCATCCTATTCTGCTTTGATTGACTTTAGCATTATAAGATGATATCTCACTAAAAATTTCAAGGTACAAGTGTTCTCCCTGAGTATGCACCGTTGCCAAAGTTCGTCGTGCCGAGACACCACGTGATGATCGGGTGTGATAAGCTCAACGTTCTTATACAACGGGTGCAAGCCAGTTTTGCACACGCAGAATACTCGGGTTAAACTTGACGAGCCTAGCATATGCATATATGGCCTCAGAACACTAAGACCGAAAGGTCGAGCGTGAATCATATAGTAGATATGATCAACATAGTGATGTTCACCATTGAAAACTACTCCATTTCACATGATGATCGGTTATGGTTTGGTTGGTTTGGATCATGTGATCACTTAGATGATTAGAGGGATGTCTATCTAAGTGGGAGTTCTTAAGGAATATGATTAACTGAACTTTAATTTATCATGAACTTAGTACCTGATAGTATTTTGCTTGTCTATGTTGTTGTAGATAGATGGCCCGTGTTGTTGTCCCGTTGAAGTTTAATGCGTTCCTTGAGAAAGCTAAGTTGAAAGATGATGGTAGCAATTACACGGACTGGGTCCGTAACTTGAGGATTATCCTCATTGCTGCACAGAAGAATTACGTCCTGGAAGCACCGCTGGGTGCCAGGCCTACTGTAGATGCTGTGGATGACGTTAAGAATGTCTGGCAGAGTAAAGCTGATGACTACTCGATAGTTCAGTGTGCCATGCTTTACGGCTTAGAACCGGGACTTCAACGACGTTTTGAACGTCATGGAGCATATGAGATGTTCCAGGAGTTGAAGTTAATATTTCAAGCAAATGCCCGGATTGAGAGATACGAAGTCTCCAATAAGTTCTACAGCTGTAAGATGGAGGAGAATAGTTCTGTCAGTGAACATATACTCAAAATGTCTGGGTATAACAATCACTTGATTCAACTGGGAGTTAATCTTCCGGATGATAGTGTCATTGACAGAATTCTTCAATCACTGCCACCAAGCTACAAGAGCTTTGTGATGAACTATAACATGCAAGGGATGGATAAGACAATTCCCGAGCTCTTCGCGATGCTAAAAGCTGCGGAGGTAGAAATCAAGAAGGAGCATCAAGTGTTGATGGTCAACAAGACCACCAGTTTCAAGAAAAAGGGTAAAGGGAAGAAGAAGGGGAACTTCAAGAAGAACGGCAAACAAGTTGCTTCTTAGGAGAAGAAACCCAAGTCTGGACCTAAGCCTGAGACTGAGTGCTTCTACTGCAAAGGGACTGGTCACTGGAAGCAGAACTGCCCCAAGTATTTGGTGGATAAGAGGGATGGCAAGGTGAACAAAGGTATATGTGATATACATGTTATTGGTGTGTACCTTACTAAAGCTCGCAATAGCACCTAGGTATTTGATACTGGTTCTGTTGCTAATATTTGCAACTTGAAACAGGGACTACGGATTGAGCGAAGATTGGCCGAGGACGAGGTGACGATGCGCGTGGGAAATGGTTCCAAAGTCGATGTGATCGCCGTCGGCACGCTACCTCTACATCTACCTTCGGGATTAATTTTAGACCTGAATAATTGTTATTTGGTGTCAGCGTTAAGCATGAACATTATATCTGGATCTTGTTTGATGCGAGACGATTATTCATTTAAATCTGAGAATAATTGTTGTTCTATTTATATGAGTAATATCTTTTATGGTCATGCACCCTTGAAGAGTGGTCTATTTGTATTGAATCTCGATAGTAGTAATACACATATTCATAATGTTGAAGCCAAAAGATGCAGAGTTGATAATGATAGTGCAACTTATTTGTGGCACTGTCGTTTGGGTCATATTGGTGTAAAGCGCATGAAGAAACTCCATACTGATGGACTTCTGGAATCACTTGATTATGAATCAGTTGGTACTTGCGAACCATGCCTCATGGGCAAGATGACTAAAACGCCGTTCTCCGGAACAATGGAGCGAGCAAAAAATTTGTTGGAAATCCTACATACTGATGTATGTGGTCCAATGAACATTGAGGCTCGCGGCGGGTATCGTTATTTTCTCACCTTCACAGATGATTTGAGCAGATATGGGTATATCGACTTAATGAAACATAAGTCTGAAACATTTGAAAAGTTCAAAGAATTTCAGAGTGAAGTGGAAAATCATCGTAACAAGAAAATAAAGTTTCTACGATCTGATCGTGGAGGAGAATATTTGAGTTACGAGCATGGTCTACATTTGAAACAATGCGGAATAGTTTCGCAACTCACGCCACCCGGAACACCACAACGTAATGGTGTGTCCAAACATCGTAATCGTACTTTACTAGATATGGTGTGATCTATGATGTCTCTTACTGATTTACCGCTATCATTTTGGGGTTATGCTTTAGAGACGGCTGCATTCACGTTAAATAGGGCACCATCGAAATCCGTTGAGATGACGCCTTATGAACTGTGGTTTGGCAAGAAACCAAAGTTGTCGTTTCTTAAAGTTTGGGGCTGCGATGCTTATGTGAAAAAGCTTCAACCTGATAAGCTCGAACCCAAATTGGAGAAATGTGTCTTCATAGGATACCCAAAGGAGACTATTGGGTACACCTTCTATCACAGATCCGAAGGCAAGACATTTGTTGCTAAGAATGGATCCTTTCTAGAGAAGGAGTTTCTCTCGAAAGAAGTGAGTGGGAGGAAAGTAGAACTTGGTGAGGTAACTGTACCTGCTCCCTTATTGGAAAGTAGTTCATCACAGAAACCGGTTCCTGTGACACCTACACCAATTAGTGAGGAAGCTAATGATATTGATCATGAAACTTCAGATCAAGTTACTACCGAACCTCATAGGTCAACCAGAGTAAGATCCGCACCAGAGTGGTACGGTAATCCTATTCTGGAAGTCATGTTACTTGACCATGGCGAACCTACGAACTATGAAGAAGCGATGGTGAGCCCAGATTCCGCAAAATGGCTTGAGGCCATGAAATCTGAGATGGGATCCATGTATGAGAACAAAGTGTGGACTTTGGTTGACTTGCCCGATGATCGGCAAGCCATCGAGAATAAATGGATCTTCAAGAAAAAGACTGACGCTGATGGTAATGTTACTATCTACAAAGCTCGACTTGTTGCGAAAGGTTTTCAACAAGTTCAAGGGGTTGACTACGATGATACTTTCTCACCCGTAGCGATGCTTAAGTCTGTCCGAATCATGTTAGCAATTGCCGCATTTTATGATTATGAAATTTGGCAAATGGATGTCAAAACTGCATTCCTGAATGGATTTCTAGAAGAAGAGTTGTATATGATGCAACCAGAAGGTTTTGTCGATCCAAAATGTGCTAACAAGGTGTGCAAGCTCCAGCGATCCATTTAGGGACTGGTGCAAGCCTCTCGGAGTTGGAATAAACGTTTTGATAGTGAGATCAAAGCATATGGTTTTATACAGACTTTTGGAGAAGCCTGTATTTACAAGAAAGTGAGTGGGAGCTCTGTAGCATTTCTAATATTATATGTGGGTGACATATTGTTGATTGGAAATGATATAGAATGTCTGGATAGCATAAAAGGATACTTGAATAAGAGTTTTTCAATGAAAGACCTCGGTGAAGCTGCTTATATATTGGGCATCAAGATCTATAGAGATAGATCAAGACGCTTAATTGGACTTTCACAAAGCACAGACCTTGATAAAGTTTTGAAGAACTTCAAAATGGATCAAGCAAAGAAAGGGTTCTTGCCTGTGTTACAAGGTGTGAAGTTGAGTCAGACTCAATGGCCGACAACTGCAGAAAATAGAGAAGAAAATGAAAAGTGTTCCCTATGCTTCAGCCATAGGCTCTGTCATATATGCAATGATGCGTACCAGACCTGATGTGTGCCTTGCTATTAGTTTAGCAGGGAGGTACCAAAGTAATCCAGGAGTGGATCACTGGACAGCGGTCAAGAACATCCTGAAATACCTGAAAAGGACTAAGGATATGTTTCTCGTTTATGGAGGTGACAAAGAGCTCATCGTAAATGGTTACGTTGATGCAAGCTTTGACA
The DNA here is from genome assembly GCF_002575655.3 of Aegilops tauschii subsp. strangulata. Taxonomy (NCBI): domain Eukaryota; kingdom Viridiplantae; phylum Streptophyta; class Magnoliopsida; order Poales; family Poaceae; genus Aegilops; species Aegilops tauschii. The sequence continues at coordinate 155,553,136 of NC_053036.3, forward strand.
CTGATCTGGACGATTCTAAATTACAAACCGGATACGTGTTTATATTGAACGGTGGAGCTGTCAGTTGGTACAATTCTAAACAAAGCGTCGTCGCGGGATCTACGTGTGAAGCGGAATACATAGCTGCTTCGGAAGTAGCAAATGAAGGAGTCTGGATGAAGGAGTTCATATCCGATCTAGGTGTTGTTGGGGAACGTAGCAGAAATTCAAAATTTTCTACGCTTCACCAAGATCAATCTATGGAGTAATCTAGCAACGAGGGGAAGGGGAGTGCATCTACATACCATTGTAGATCGCGATGCGGAAGCGTTGCATGAACACGGATGAAGGAGTCGTACTCGTAGCGATTCATATCGCGGTTGATTCCGATCTAAGCACCGAAGAACGGTGCCTCCGCGTTCAACACACGTGCAGCCCGGTGACGTCTCCCACGCCTTGATCCAGCAAGGAGAGAGGGAGAGGTTGGGGAAGACTCCGTCCAGCAGCAGCACGACGGCGTGGTGGTGATGGAGGAGCGTGGCAATCCCGCAGGGCTTCGCCAAGCACCGCGGGAGAGGAGAAGGGAGAGGGGTAGGGCTGCGCCAAGAGAGAGTTGTTCTCATGTGTGTATGGCAGCCCCAAAACCTCAAGTATATATAGGGGAGGGGGAGGGGCTGCGCCCCCATCTAGGGTTCCCCCCCAAAGGGCTGCGGCCAGCCCTAGATGGGACTTGGGGCGGCCAAGGGGGGAGAGAGGGGGGCGCCCCACTAGATGGGCCTTAGGCCCATCTGAGCCTAGGGTTTCCCCCTTCCCCCCTTCCTGCGCCCTGGGCCCCTTGTGGGAGGCGCACCAGCCCACCTAGGGGCTGGTCCCTTCCCACACTTGGCCCACGCAGCCCTCTGGGGCCGGTGGCCCCTCCTGGTGGACCCCCGGGACCCTCCCGGCGGTCCCGGTACGTTACCGATAGCACCCGAAACTTTTCCGGTGACCAAAACAGGACTTCCCATATATAAATCTTTACCTCCGGACCATTCCGGAACTCCTCGTGACGTCCGGGATCTCATCTGGGACTCCGAACAACATTCGGTAACCATGTATATCTATTCCCTATAACCCTAGCGTCATCGAACCTTAAGTGTGTAGACCCTACGGGTTCGGGAACCATGCAGACATGACCGAGACGTTCTCCGGTCAATAACCAACAGCGGGATCTGGATACCCATGTTGGCTCCCACATGTTCCACGATGATCTCATCGGATGAACCACGATGTCGGGGATTCAATCAATCCCGTATACAATTCCCTTTGTCTATAGGTATGTTACTTGCCCGAGATTCGATCGTCGGTATCCCGATACCTTGTTCAATCTCGTTACCGGCAAGTCTCTTTACTCGTTCCGTAACACATCATCCCGTGATCAACTCCTTGGTCACATTGTGCACATTATGATGATGTCCTACCGAGTGGGCCCAGAGATACCTCTCCATTTACACGGAGTGACAAAATCCCAGTCTCGATTCATGTCAACCCAACAGACACTTTCGGAGATACCTGTAGTGCACCTTTATAGCCACCCAGTTACGTTGTGACGTTTGGTACACCCAAAGCATTCCTACGGTATCCGGGAGTTGCACAATCTCATGGTCTAAGGAAATGATACTTGACATTAGAAAAGCTATTAGCAAATGAACTACATGATCTTGTGCTAGGCTTAGGATTGGGTCTTGTCCATCACATCATTCTCCTAATGATGTGATCCCGTTATCAACGACATCCAATGTCCATGGTCAGGAAACCGTAACCATCTATTGATCAACGAGCTAGTCAACTAGAGGCTTACTAGGGACATGGTGTTGTCTATGTATCCACACATGTATCTGAGTTTCCTATCAATACAATTCTAGCATGGATAATAAAGGATTATCATGAATAAGGAAATATAATAATAACAACCAATTTATTATTGCCTCTAGGGCATATTTCCAACAGTCTCCCACTTGCACTAGAGTCAATAATCTAGTTCACATCGCCATGTGATTAACACTCATAGGTCACATCACCATGTGACCAACATGCAAAGAGTTTACTAGAGTCAACAATCTAGTTCACATCATTATGTGATTAACACTCAATGAGTTCTGGTTTGATCATGTTATGCTTGTGAGAGAGGTTATTAGTCAACGGGTCTGAACCTTTCAGATCCGTGTGTGCTTTACGAATATCTATGTCATCTTGTGGATGCTACCACGTGCTACTTGGAGCCATTTCAAATAACTGCTCTACTATACGAATCCGGTTTACTACTCAGAGTCATCCGGATTAGTGTCAAAGTTCGCATCGACGTAACCCTTTACGACGAACTCCTTTTCACCTCCATAATCGAGAAAATTCCTTAGTCCACTAGATACTAAGGATAAGTTCGACCGCTGTCTTGTGATCCAATCCCGGATCACTATTGTACCCCTTGAACAACTCATGGCAAGGCACACTTCATGTGCGGTACACAGCATAGCATACTGTAGAGCCTACGTCTAAAGCATAGGGGACGACCTTCGTCCTTTCTCTCTCTTCTGCTGTGGTCAGGTCTTGAGTCTTACTCAATACTCACACCTTGTAACACAGCCAAGAACTCCTTCTTTGCTGGTCTATTTTGAACTCCTTCAAAATCTTGTCACGGTATGTATTCATTTGAAAGTACTATTAAGCGTTTTTGATCTATCCTTATAGATCTTGATGCTCAATGTTCAAGTAGCTTAATCTAGGTTTTCCATTGAAAAACACTTTTCAAATAACCCTGTATGCTTTCCAGAAATTCTACATCATCTTTGATCAACAATATGTCAACAACATATACTCATCAGAAATTCTATAGTGCTCCCACTCACTTCTTTGGAAATACAAGTTTCTCATAAACCTTGTATAAACCCAAAAACTTTGATCATCTCACCAAAGCGTACATTCCAACTCCGAGATGCTTACTCCGGTCCTTAGAAGGATTGCTGGAGCTTTGCATACTTGTTAGCATCTTTCAGGATTGACAAAACCTTCTGGTTGTATCACATACTACCTTTCCTCAAGAAAATCGTCGAGAAAACAATGTTTTGACATCCTATCTGCAAGGCTGCTAATACAATTCCAACAGACTCTTAGCATCGCTACGAGTGAGAAAGTCTCATCGTAGTCAACTCCTTGAACTTGTCGGAAAACATCTTAACGACAAGCCGAGCTTTCTTAATGGTGACACTTACCATCATTGTCTGTCTTCCTTTTAAAATCCATCTGCACCCAACAGCCTTATGACCATCAAGTACATGAATCTTCTCTCGGATTTTATGGCCTCGAGCCATTCGTCGAAATCCGGGCCCACCATCGCTTCTCCATAGCTCGTAGGTTCATTGTTGTCTAGCAACATGACTTCCAAGACAGGATTACGTACCACTCTGAAGTAGTACGCATCCTTATTGACCTACGAGGTTTGGTAGTGACTTGATCCGAAGTTTCATGATCACTATCATAAGCTTCCACTTCAATTGGTGTAGGTGCCACAGAAACAACTTCCTGTGCCCTGCTACACACTAGTTGAAGTCATGGTTCAATAACCTCATCAAGTCTCCACCATCCTCCCACTCAATTCTTTCGAGAGAAACTTTTCCTCGAGAAAGGATCCGTTTCTAGAAGCAATTACTTTTGCTTCCAGATCTGAAATAGGAGGTATATCCAACTGTTTTGGGTATTCTATGAAGATGCATTTATCCGCTTTGGGTTCGAGCTTATCAGCCTGAAACTTTTTCACATAAGCATCGCAGCCCCAAACTTTTAAGAAACGACAACTTAGGTTTCTCTAAACGGTGTCGTCTCAACGGAATTGCGTGGTGCCCCTTTTAAAGTGAATGTGGTTGTCTCTAATGCCTAACCCATAAACGATAGTGGTAATTTGATAAGAGACATCATGGTATGCACCATATCCAATAGGGTGCAGTTATGATGATCGGACACACCATCACACTATGGTGTTCCAGGCGGTATTAATTGTGAAACACTTTCCACAATATCTTAATTGTGTGCCAAACTCGTAACTCAGATATCTCTATGATCATATCATAGACATTTTATCCTCTTGTCACGACGATCTTCAACTTCACTCTGGAATTACTTGAACCTTTCAATAATTCAGACTTGTGTTTCATCAAGTAAATATTCTCAGCATCTACTCAAATCATCTGTGAAGTAAGAACATATCGATATCCACTGCATGCCTCAGCACTCATTGGACTGCACACATCAAATGTATTACTTCCAACAAGTTGCTCTCTTGTTCCATCTTACTGAAAACGAGGCCTTTCAGTCATCTTGCCCATGTGGTATGATTTGCATGCCTCAAGTGATTCAAAATCAAGTGAGTCCAAACGATCCATCTGCATGGAGTTTCTTCATGCATATATACCAATAGACATGGTTCGCATGTCTCAATCTTTTCAAAAACGAGTGAGTCCAAAGATCCATCTACATGGAGCTTCTTCATGCGTTTTATCCCAATATGACTCGAATAGCAGTGCCACAAGTATGTGGTACTATCATTACTATTTTATATCTTTTGGCACGAACATGTGTATCACTGCGATCGAGATTCATTTTAGGTGCAAGACCATTGAAGGTATTATTCAAATAAACAGAGTAACCATTATTCTCCTTAAATGAATAACCGTATTGCGATAAACATAATCCAATCATGTTTATGCTCAACGCAAACACCAAATAACAATTATTTAGGTTTAACACCAATCTCGATGGTAGAGGGAGCATGCGATGCTTGATAACATCAACCTTGGAAACACTTCCAACACATATCGTCATCTCACCTTTAGCTAGTCTCCGTTTATTCCGCAGCTTTTCTTTCGAGTTACTAACACTTAGCAACCGAACCGGTATCTAATACCCTGGTGCTGCTAGGAGTACTAGTAAAGTACACATTCATGTATATCCTATATACTTCTGTCGACCTTGCCTGCCTTCTCATCTACCAAGTATCTAGGGTAGCTCTGCTTCAGTGACCGTTCCCCTCATTACAGAAGCACTTAGTCTCGGGTTTGGGTTTAACCTTGGGATTCTTCACTAGAGCAGCAAATGATTTGCTGTTTCATGAAGTATCCCTTTTGCCCTTGCCCTTCTAGAAACTAACCATCAACAATTGATGCTCCCATTTGATTTCTACTCTCGCGGTGTCAAACATCGCGAATAGCTCAAGGATCATCATATCTATCCCTGATTTGTCATAGTTCATCACGAAGCTCTAATAGCTTGGTGGCAGTGACTATGGAGAACCATCACTATCTCATCTGGAAGATTAACTCCCACTCGATTCAAGCGATTGTGGTACTCAGACAATCTGAGCACATGCTCAACGATTGAGCTTTTCTCCCTTTGCAGGCTTAAGAAACTTGTTAGAGGTCTCATACCTCTTGACGTGGGCACTAGTCTGAAATCCCAATTTCAGTCTTCGGAACATCTCATATGTTCTGTGACGTTTCAAAACCGTCTTTGGTGCCACAATTCTAAACCGTTAGCATTACGCACTGAACTATCACGTAGTCATCAAAACGTGTATGTCAGATGTTTCGCAACATCTACAGACGACGCTGAGGTTCAGCACACCGAGCGGTGCATTAAGGACATAAGCCTTCTGTGCAGCAATGAGGACAATCCTCAGTTTACGGACCCAGTCCGCATAATTGCCACTATCAACTTTCAACTAAATTTTCTCTAGGAACATATCTTAAACAATAGAGCTAAAGCGTAAGCTATGACATAATTTGCAAAGACCTTTTGACTATGTTCATGATAATGAAGTTCATCTGATTATTTAATGAACTCCCACTCAGATAGACATCCCTCTAGTCATCTAAGTGATACATGATCCGAGTCAAACTAGGCCGTGTCCGATCATCACGTGAGACGGACTAGTCATCATCGGTGAACATCTCCATGTTGATCGCATCTACTATACGACTCATGTTCGACCTTTCGATCTCTTGTGTTCCGAGGCCATGTATGTACATGCTAGGCTCGTCAAGTCAACCTAAGTGTTTCGCATGTGTTCCGAGGCCATGTCTGTACATGCTAGGCTCGTCAACACCCGTTGTATTCGAACGTTAGAATCTATCACACCCGATCATCACGTGGTGCTTCGAAACAACGAACCTTCGCAACGGTGCACAGTTAGGGGGAACACGTCTCTTGAAATTTTAGTGAGGGATCATCTTATGTATGCTACCGTCGTTCTAAGCAAATAAGATGTAAACATGACAAACATCACATGCAAATCATAAAGTGACGTGATATGGCCAATATCATCTTGCGCCTTAGATCTCCATCTTCGAGGCGCGGCATGATCACCTTCGTCACCGGCATGGCACCATGATCTCCATCATCGTGTCTTCATGAAGTTGTCTCGCCAACTATTACTTCTACTACTATGGCTAATGGTTAGCAATAAAGTAAAGTAATTACATGGCGTTTTCATTGACACGCAGGTCATACAATAAATTAAGACAACTCCTATGGCTCCTGCCGGTTGTCATACTCATCGACATGCAAGTCGTGATTCCTATTACAAGAACATGATCAATCTCATACATCACATATATCATTCATCACATCCTTTTGGCCATATCACATCACATAGCATACCCTGCAAAAACAAGTTAGACGTCCTCTAATTGTTGTTGCATGTTTTACGTGGCTGCTATGGGATTCTAGCAAGAACGTTTCTTACCTACGCAAAAGCCACAACGTGATATGCCAATTTCTATTTACCCTTCATAAGGACCCTTTTCATCGAATCCGATCCGACTAAAGTGGGAGAGACAGACGCCCGCTAGCCACCTTATGCAACTAGTGCATGTCAGTCGGTGGAACCTGTCTCACGTAAGAGTACGTGTAAGGTCGGTCCGGGGCCACTTCATCCCACTATGCCGCCGAATCAAGATAAGACTAGTAACGGCAAGTAAATTGACAAAATCGACGCCCACAACTACTTTGTGTTCTACTCGTGCATAGAAACTACGCATAGACCTAGCTCATGATGCCACTGTTGCGGAACGTATCAGAAATTCAAAATTTTCTACGCATCACCAAGATCAATCTATGGAGTAATCTAGCAACGAGGGGAAGGGGAGTGCATCTACATACCATTGTAGATCACGATGCGGAAGCGTTGCATGAACGCGGATGAAGGAGTCGTACTCGTAGCGATTCAGATCGCAGTTGATTCCGATCTAAGCACCGAAGAATGGTGCCTCCGCGTTCAACACACGTGCAGCCCGGTGACGTCTCCCACGCCTTGATCCAGCAAGGAGAGAGGGAGAGGTTGGGGAAGACTCCGTCCAGCAGCAGCACGACGGCGTGGTGGTGATGGAGGAGCGTGGCAATCCTGCAGGGCTTCGTCAAGCACCGCGGGAGAGGAGAAGGGAGAGGGGTAGGGCTGCGCCAAGAGAGAGAGATGTTCTCATGTGTGTATGGCAGCCCCAAAACCTCAAGTATATATAGGGGAGGGGGAGGGGCTGCGCCCCCATCAAGGGTTCCCCCCCCCAAAGGGGTGCGGCCAGCCCTAGATAGGACTTGGGGGGCGGCCAAGGGGGGAGAGAGGGGGGCGCCCCACTAGATGGGCCTTAGGCCCATCTGAGCCTAGGGTTTCCCCCTTCCCCCCCTTCCTGCGCCCTGGGCCCCTTGTGGGAGGCGCACCAGCCCACCTAGGGGCTGGTCCCTTCCCACACTTGGGCCACGCAGCCCTCTGGGGCCGGTGGCCCCTCCCGGTGGTCCCGGTACGTTACCGATAGCACCCGAAACTTTTCCGGTGACCAAAACAGGACTTCCCATATATAAATCTTTACCTCCGGACCATTCCGGAACTCCTCGTGACATCCGGGATCTCATCCGGGACTCCGAACAACATTCGGTAACCACGTATATCTATTCCCTATAACCCTAGCATCATCGAACCTTAAGTGTGTAGACCCTACGGGTTCGGGAACCATGCAGACATGACCGAGACGTTCTCCGGTCAATAACCAACAGCGGGATCTGGATACCCATGTTGGCTCCCACATGTTCCACGATGATCTCATCGGATGAACCACGATGTCGGGGATTCAATCAATCCCGTATACAATTCCCTTTGTCTATCGGTATATTACTTGCCCGAGATTCGATCGTCGGTATCCCGATACCTTGTTCAATCTCGTTACCGGCAAGTCTCTTTACTCGTTCCATAACACATCATCCTGTGATCAACTCCTTGGTCACATTGTGCACATTATGATGATGTCCTACCGAGTGGGCCCAGACATACCTCTCCGTTTACACGGAGTGACAAACCCCAGTCTCGATTCATGTCAACCCAACAGACACTTTCGGAGATACCTGTAGTGCACCTTTATAGCCACCCAGTTACGTTGTGACGTTTGGTACACCCAAAGCATTCCTACGGTATCCGGGAGTTGCACAATCTCATGGTCTAAGGAAATGATACTTGACATTAGAAAAGCTCTTAGCAAACGAACTACACGATCTTGTGCTAGGCTTAGGATTGGGTCTTGTCCATCACATCATTCTCCTAATGATGTGATCCCGTTATCACGACATCCAATGTCCATGGTCAGGAAACCGTAACCATCTATTGATCAACGAGCTAGTCAACTAGAGGCTTACTAGGGACATGGTGTTGTCTATGTATCCACACATGTATCTGAGTTTCCTATCAATACAATTCTAGCATGGATAATAAACGATTATCATGAACAAGGAAATATAATAATAACAACCAATTTATTATTGCCTCTAGGGCATATTTCCAACAGGTGTCATACCTAGTGCATCGGGTCCAATGAAAATCTTTTGTGACAATACTGGTGCAATTGCCTTGGCAAAGGAATCCAGATTTCACAAGAGAACCAAGCACATCAAGAGACGCTTCAATTCCATCCGGGATCAAGGCCAGGTGGGAGACATAGAGATTTGCAAGATACATACGGATCTGAATGTTGCAGACCCATTGACTAAGCCTCTTCCACGAGCAAAACATGATCAGCACAAAGACTCCATGGGTGTTAGAATCATTACTGTGTAATCTAGATTATTGACTCTAGTGCAAGTGGGAGACTGAAGGAAATATGCCCTAGAGGCAATAATAAAGTTATTATTTATTTCCTCATATCATGATAAATGTTTATTATTCATGCTAAAATTGTATTAACCGGAAACATAATACATGTGTGAATACATAGACAAACATAGTGTCACTAGTATGCCTCTACTTGACTAGCTCGTTGATCAAAGATGGTTGAGTTTCCTAGCCATAGACATGAGTTGTCATTTGATTAACGGATCACATCATTAGGAGAATAATGAGATTGACTTGAACCATTTTGTTAGCTTAGCACTTGATCATTTAAGTTTACTGCTATTGCTTTCTCCATGACTTATACATGTTCCTATGACTATGAGATTATGCAACTCCCGAATACCTGAGGAACACTTTGTGTACTACCAAACGTCACAATGTAACTGGGTGATTATAAAGGTGCTCTACAGGTGCCTCCGATGGTGTTCGTTGAGTTGGCATAGATCGAGAATAGGATTTGTCACTCCGATTGTCGGAGAGGTATCTCTGGGCCCTCTCGGTAATGCACATCACTATAAGCCTTGCAAGCAATGTGACTAATGAGTTAGTTACGGGATGATGCACTATGGAACGAGTAAAGAGACTTGCCGGTAACGAGATTGAGCTAGGTATGGAGATACCGACGATCGAATCTCGGGCAAGTAACATACCGATGACAAAAGGAACAATGTATGCTGTTATGCGGTTTGACCGATAAAGATCTTCATAGAATATGTAGGAACCAATATGAGCATCCAGGTTCTGCTATTGTTTATTGACCGAAGATGAGTCTCGGTCATGTCTACATAGTTCTCGAACCCGTAGGGTCCTCACGCTTAACGTTCGGTGACGATCGGTATTATGAGTTTATGTGTTTTGATGTACCGAAGGTAGTTCGGAGTCCCGGATATGATCACGGACAAGACGAGGAGTCTCGAAATGGTCGAGACATAAAGATAGATATATTGGACGACTATATTTGGACATCGGAATGGTTCCGGGTGAGATCGGGAATATACCGGAGCACCGGGAGGTTACCGGAACCCCCTGATAGGTATATGGGCCTTATTGGGCCTTAGTGGAAAGGAGGGGAAAGGAGCAAAGGAGGGGCGCACCCCCCCCCAAGCCCAATCCGAATTGGGAGGGGGCCGGCCCCCCTTTCCTTCCTCCCTCCTTCCCCTTCCTTCCCTCTCCTACTCCAACTTGGGACAGGGGAATCCTACTCCCACCGGGTAGGACTCCCCCCTTGGGCGCGCCTAGAGAGGGCCGGCCCTCCTCCTCCTCCACTCCTTTATATACGGGGAGGGGCGCACCCCATAGATACACAAGTTGATCATTGATCTCTCTTAGCCGTGTGCGGTGCCCCCCTCCACCATAATCCACCTCGGTCATATTATAGCAGTGCTTAGGCAAAGCCCTGCGTCGGTAACTTCATCAACACCGTCATCACGCCGTCGTGCTGACGAAGGTCTCCCTCGAAGCTCTACTGGATCGTGAGTTCGTGGGACGTCGCCGAGCTGAACGTGTGCAGTCCGCGGAGGTGCCGTAACTTCGGTGCTGGGATCGGTCGATCGTGAAGACGTATGACTACATCAACCGCATTGTCATAACGCTTCCCCTTACGGTCTACGAGGGTACGTAGACGACACTCTCCCCTCTCGTTGCTATGCATCACCATGATCTCGCGTGTGCGTAGGATTTTTTTGAAATTACTACGTTCCCCAATGATTATGTCATTGATATGAGTTAATATAATCTTTAAGAGTTATTGTCGGCATGGTTAGTTATAATGTTGGCTGAAAACTTGGGTGATGTTTAAGCTTATTTATGCAAATAAGAGCAAAAGAGTTCGTAAAAGTTTTTCTTTTTCACTTTCAGTTTATGAACTGAATTGCTTGAGGACAAGCAAAGGTTTAAGCTTGGGGAGTTGATACGTCTCCAACGTATCTACTTTTGCTAACGCTTTTCCTCTTGTTTTGGACTCTAATTTGCATGATTTGAATGAAACTAAACCCGGACTGACGATGTTTTCAGCAGAACTACCATGGTGTTGTTTTTGTGCAGAAATAAAAGTTCCCGGAATGGAACAAAACTTTGCGAGGATTTTTTATACAATAAATAAGAATTTCTAGAGCCAAGACCCACCAGAGGGGGCACTTGGGTGGGCAAAACCCACCAGGGCGCCCCCCTCCTGGCGCGCCCAAGTGGGTTGTCCCCACCTGGTGGCCCCGCAGACCCTGAAACCGACGCTAAAAAATCCTATTTTTCCAGAAAAAATGAGGGAGAAAGAATTATCGCGATCCATGAGACGGAGCCGCCATCACCTCCTGTTCTTCATCGGGAGGCCAGATCTGGAGTCCGTTTGGGGCTCCGGAGAGGGGGGTCTTTGTTCTTCATCATCACCAACCCTTCTCCATCGCCAATTCCATGATGCTCCCCACCGGGAGTGAGTAATTCCTTCGTAGGCTCGTTGGTCGGTGAGGAGTTGGATGAGATTTATCATGTAATTGAGTTAGTTTTGTTAGGGCTTGATCCCTAGTATCCACTATGTTCTAAGATTGATGTTGCTATGACTTTGCCATGCTTAATGCTTGTCATTTTGGGCCCGGGTGGCATGAATTCGGATTTGAACCGTTTATGTTATCATCATTATATCCATGTTCTAGATCCAATCTTGCAAGTTATAGTCACCTACTACGTGTTATGATCCAGCAACCCCGAAGTGACAATAGCCGGGACCACTCCCGGTGATGCCGTAGTTTGAGGAGTTCATGTATTCACTGCGTGTTAATGCTTTGTTCTGGTTCTCTATTAAAATAAGGCCTTAATATCCCTTAGTTTCCAATATGGACCCCGCTGCCACGGAAGGGTAGGACAAAAGATGTCATGCAAGTTCTTTCCATATGCACGTATGACTATTTACGGAATACATGCCTACATTATATTGATGAACTGGAGCTAGTGCCGTATCGCCCTAGGTTGTAACTGTCTCATGATGAATATCATCCAACAAATTATCGATCCAATGCCTACGAATTTATCTTATACTGTTCTTGCTATAAAGTTACTACTGATGTTGTTACTGTTGCACTTGCTACAAAATTACTGGTATCACTGTTACCGTTACCGTTACTGCTGTCACTATTATCAAAAGTATCAAACTACTTTGCTACTGATCACTTTGCTGCAAATAATTATTCTCCAGGTGTGGTTGAATTGACAACTCAGCTACTAATACCTTCAAATATTCTTTGGCTCCCCTTGTGTCGAATCTATAAATTCGGGTCGAATACTCTACCCTCGAAAACTGTTGCGATCCCCTATACTTGTGGGTTATCAATGACTACTTGATAGTTTAGTGCGCTATGCTTTGCGGCTTAGAACCGGGACTTCAAAAATGTTTTGAACACCACAGAGCATATGAGATGTTCCAAGAGCTGAAATTGGTATTCCAGACTCATGCATGTGTCGAGAGGTATGAGACCTCTGAAGTACTTTGCCTACAAAATGGAGGAGAATAGCTCAGCTAGTGAGCATGTGCTCAGAATGTCTGGGTACTACAATCGCTTGAATCAAGTGAGAGTTAATCTTCCAGATAAGATAGTGATTGACAGAGTTCTCTAGTCACTATCACCAAGTTACTAGAACTTCGTGATGAACTATAATATGCAAGGGATAACGAAAACGGTTCCCAAGCTCTTCGCGATGCTGAAATCAGCGAAGGTAGAAATCAAGAAATAGCATCAAGTATTGATGGTTAAACAAGAACACTAGTTTCAAGAAAAAGGGCAAGGGAAAGAAAGGGAACTTCAAGAAGAATGGCAAGCAAGTTTCCACTCCCGTGAAGAAGCCCAAAGCTAGACCCAAACCTGAAACTGAGTGCTTCTACTGCAAAGGAAATGGTCACTGGAGGCAGAACTGCCCCAAAAACTTGGCGGATAAGAAGGATAGAAAAGTGAACAAAGGTATATTTGATATACATGTTGTTGATGTGTACTTTACTAAGTGTTCATAGTAGCCCCTGGGTATTTGATACCTGTACAGTTGCTAAGATTTGTAACTCGAAACATGAGTTGCAAAATGAACATATACTAGTTAAGGGCGAGGTGACGATGTGTGTTGGAAGTGATTCCAAGGTTGATAAGATCACCATCGCACAGTCCCTTTACCTTCGGGGTTAGTGTTGAATCTAAAAATAAATGTTATTTGGTGTTTGCGTTGAGCATGAATATGATTGGATCATGTTTATTGCGATATGGTTATTCAAAGTCAAAGAATAATTGTTATTCTGTTTACATGAATAAAACCTTCTATGGTCATACACTCAATATAAATGGTTTATTGAATCTCGATCGTAGTGATACACATATTCATAATATTGATGCCAAAAGATGCAAAGTTTATAATGATAGTGCAACATATTTGCGGCACTGCCGTTTAGGTCATATAGGTGTAAAGCGCATGAAGAAACTCCATGCGGATGGACTTTTGGAATCACTTGACTATGAATTAATTGATGCTTGGGAACCATGCCTCATGGGCAAGATGACTAAGACTCCATTCTCTGGAACAATGGAGCGAGCCACTGACTTATTGGAAATAATACATACCCATGTATGCGGTCCGATGAGTGTTGAGGCTTGTGGTGGGTATCGTTATTTTCTGACCTTCACAGATGATTTGAGCAGATATGGGTATATCTACTTGATGAAACACAAGTCTGAAACATTTGAAAAGTTCAAAGAACTTCAGAGTGAAGTGGAGAATCATCATAACAAGAAAATAAAGTTTCTACGATCTGATCGCGGACGCGAATATTTGAGTTACGAGTTTGGCCTTCATTTAAAACAATGTGGAATAGTTTCACAACTCACGCCACCTGGAACACCACAGCGTAATGGTGTGTCAGAATGTCGTAACCGTACTTTATTAGATATGGTGCGATCTATGATGTCTCTTACACCGATTTACCACTATAGTTTTGGGGTTATGCATTAGAAACAACTGCATTCACGTTAAATAGGGCACCGTCTAAATCCGTTGAGACGACACCGTATGAACTGTGGTTTGGCAAGAAAACTAAGCTGTCGTCTCTTAAAGTTTGGGGTTGCGATGCTTATGTGAAAAAGCTTCTGCCTGATAAGCTCGAACCCAAATCGGAGAAGTGCGTACTCATAGGATACCCAAAAGAAACTGTTGGGTACACCTTCTACCGCAGATCCAAAGGCAAGATCTTCGTTGCTAAGAATGTATCCTTTCTAGAGAAGGAGTTTCTCTCGAAAGAAGTGAGTGGGAGGAAAGTAGAAATTCATGAGGTAATTGTACATTCTCTCAAATTGGAAAGTAGCACATCAGTGAAATCTGTTCCCGTGATGCCTACACAACTAGAGAGGAAGCTAATGATGGTGATCATGAAACTTCGGATCAAGTTACTACAGGACCTCGTAGGTCGAACAGAGCACGTTCCGCACCAGAGTGGTACGGTAATCCTGTCTTGGAAGTCATGTTATTAGACCATGGCGAACCTACGAACTATGAAGAAGATATGATGAGCCAGATTCCGACAAATGGCTTGAGGCCATGAAATTTGAGATAGGATCCATGTATGAGAACAAAGTGTGGACTTTGGTGGACTTGCCCAATGATCGGCAAGCCATTGAGAATAAATAGATCTTCAAGAGGAAGACGGACACTGATGGTAGTGTTATTATCTACAAAGCTCTACTTGTCGCAAAAGGTTCTTGACAAGTTCAAGGAGTTTTACTACGATGAGACTTTCTCACTCGTATCGATGCTTAAGTCTATCCGAATCATGTTAGCAATTGCCGCATTTTATGAAATCTGGTAAATGGATATCAAAACTGCATTCCTTAATGGAAAAGGAGTTGTATATGATACAACCAGAAGGTTTTGTCAATCCTAAAGGTACTAACAAAATGTGCATGCTCCAGCGATCCATCTATGGACTGGTACAAGCATCTCGGAGTTGGAATATACGCTTTGATGAGTTGATCAAAGCATATAGTTTTATACAGACTTGTGGTGAAGCCTGTATTTACAAGTAAGTGAGTAGGAGCACTACAGCCTTTCTGATAAGTATATGTGAAGGACATATTGTTGATTGGAAATAATGTAGAATTTTCTAGAAAGCCTAAAGGAGTGTTTGAAAGGAGTTTTTCAAAGAAAGACCTCGGTGAAGCTGCTTACATATTGGGCATCAAGATCTATAGAGATAAATTATGACGCTTGATAAGACTTTTGATGAGTACATACCTTGATAAGATTTTGAAGGAGTTCAAAATGGATCAGTCAAAGAAGGAGTTCTTGCCTGAGTTGTAAGGTATGAAGTTGAGTAAGACTAAAAACCTGACCACGGCAGAAGATAGAGAGAGAATGAAATTCATATCCTATTCCTCAGGTTCTATAAAGTATGACATGCTGTGTACCAGACCTATTGTGTACTTTGCCATGAGTTTGACAAGGGGGTACAATAGTGATCCGGGAGTAGATCACTGGACAGCGGTCAAAATTATCCTTAGAGGACTAAGGAAATATTTCTTGGTTATGGAGGTGATAAAGAGTTCATCGTAAAGAGTTACATCGATGCAAGCTTTGGCAGCAATCTGGATGACTCTGAGTCTCGATCTGGATACATATTGAAAGTGGGAGCAATTAATTACAGTAGCTCCATGCAGAGCATTGTAGACATAGAAATTTGCAAAATACATACAGATCTGAATGTGGCAGACCCGTTGACTAAACTTCTCTCACAAGCAAAACATGATCACACCTTATTACTCTTTGGGTGTTAATCACATGACGATGTGAACTAGATATTGACTCTAGTAAACCCTTTGGGTGTTGGTCACATAGCGATGTGAACTATATGTGTTAATCACATGGCGATGTGAACTATAGGTGTTATTCACATGGCAATGTGAACTAGATTATTGGCTCTAGTGCAAGTGGGAGACTGAAGGAAATATGCCCTAGAGGCAATAATAAAGTTGTTATTTTTTATTTCCTTATATCATGATAAATGTTTATTATTCATGCTAGAATTGTATTAACCGAAAACTTGATACATGTGTGGATACATAGACAAAACACCGTGTCCCTAGTAAGCCTCTACTAGACTAGCTTGTTAATCAAAGATGGTTAAGTATCCTAACCATAGACATGTGTTGTCATTTGATGAACGGGATCACATCATTAGGAGAATGATGTGATGGACAAGACCCATCCGTTAGCTTAGCATATTGATCGTTCAGTTTTATTGCTATTGCTTTCTTCATGTCATATACATATTCCTTTGACTACGAGATTATGCAACTCCCGGATACCGGAGGAATACCTTGTGTGCTATCAAACGTCACAACGTAACTGGGTGATTATAAAGATGCTCTACAGGTATCTCCAAAGGTGTTTTTTGGGTTGGCATAGATCAAGATTAGGATTTGTCACTCTGAGTATCGGAGAGGTATCTTTGGGCCCTCTCGGTAATGCACATCATAATAAACCTTGCAAGCAATGTGACTAATGAGTTAGTTGCAGGATGATGCATTACGGAACGATTAAAGAGACTTGCCGGTAATGAGATTAAACTCGGTATGATGATACCGACGATCGAATCTCGGGCAAGTAACATACCAATGACAAAGGGAATAACGTATGTTGTCATTACGGTACGACCGATAAAGATCTTCGTAGAATATGTGGGAACCAATATGAGCATCCAGGTTCTGTTGTTGGTTATTGACCGAAGAGGTGTCTCGGTCATGTCTACATAGTTCTCGAACCCGTAGGGTCCGCACGCTTAACGTTCGATGACGATTTTGTATTATCTGAGTTATGTGATTTGGTGACCGAATGTTGTTCGGAGTCCCAGATGAGATCACGGACATGACGAGGAGTCTCGAAATGGTCGATAGGTAAAGATTCATATATAGGGCAATGATATTCGGACATGGGAAGTGTTCTGGGGGTACCGGGTACATATCGGGTCACCGAAAGGGGTTCCAGGCATCCCCCCGGCAACTACATGGGCCTAATGGGCCAAGAAGGGGACAGACCAGCCCCTAGGGGGCTGGTGCGCCCCATGTAGGCCAAAATAGGGGGGAGGGAAAGAGGAGAAGAGGGAAAGGAAGGGGAGGGATTCGGCCTCCCCCTTCCTTCTCTCCTCCCTCCTCCTTCCTTCCCCCTCCGGATGAATATGGAAGGGGGGAGGCCGAATTGGGAGGCGCCCAGGTAGGATTCCTCCTACTTGGGGAACCCCCTTGTCTGCCTCTGCCCCTCCAACCTATATATATGAGGGGGGCACCGCTAGAACACACAACATTGATTTCTAGCCGTGTGCGGCGCCCTCCTCCACAGTTTACGCCTCCGGTCATATTGTCGTAGTGCTGAGGTGAAGCCCTGCGCGGATCACTTCACCATCACCGTCACCACGCCGTCGTGCTGACGAAACTCTCCCTCGACACTTTGCTGGATCAAGAGTTCGAGGGACGTCATCGAGCTGAACGTGTGCAGGACTCGGAGGTGATGTATGTTCAGTGCTTGATCGGTCGGAACGATAAGAATTTCGATTACATCAACCGTGTTGTCAAACGCTTCCGCTTTCGGTCTACGAGGGTACGTGGACACACTCTCCCCCTCTCGTTGTTATGCATCTCCTAGATAGATCTTGCGTGAGCGTAGGAATTTTTTTAAAATCGCATGCTATGTTTCCCAACAATACGTGCCGCTCCCGTGCCGGTGGCGGGAAGGAGAATCCAGTGCCTTCACTTTGATTAGTACTTTATGTTAGTTTTTTTAGACCTCGCTGGTGCGGCGCTCGGGCGGATGGTGGTGCTTCTTCTTTGAGTTTGTCTTTTGGGCTTCAATCCTCCTCGAGTTCATCTATTTGGACGTAGTCGACGAAGCTGCGGCGTAGATTCATGATGTCTCCTTGAAGTGGGGTTAGGGTTTCCGTCATGTGGTGAGATTTGGCGTCAGGTACATCAAATATATGTAAGGGTTCAACGACAATGACCGCGGCTCTAGGGCGTTGGTGCTTAGGGGCATGTGCACGAAGATTTTCCGACTGTCATCGACAAGGTCAAGCCGACTACGATAGAGGAGCGACGACGGCGATGCGCCGGCGACTCGTTCTGGCGACAGTAGTGGTCATTCGGTGGTGTAGAAATCTCGATGTAGTTTTTACTATGTTTGAGATGCTTTGCAGCTCCGATGAACTTTTATAATAGACATGATCCTTTTTGTAAGAACAAAGTAGTATTATCAGACATTCTTGTGGCATCGTAATATCCTTGCGCTCCCGATTATCAATAGACATGACATTATGGAGGTGTTTAATAGGTTGCATCGTCTTTGAGCTAATTTGCATTTGTGACTGAGTTGGACCTGGTTGAGGGAATGCATGTCAAGAACCATGTTCTACACATATCCTTGTAGGTTGCATATAGGTTGGCTGCACTAGGGAAACAATTTCCCCCTAACATTTGGTGGCCTGCGTTGGGCTAGGTTGATGCACTATGCAATGTTTGGTTGTATATACACTGGACCAGATTAAGAGTTAAGGCCTAGTTTGGCAGCGCTGTATTTAAAATACCATAGTATCTCAAAACTTCGGTATTGCAACGCGTGGGTGATGAATACTACGGTTTTAAAGAAACTGCAATTTTTTTTCTCAGTTTTAGAAAAACTACCGATACATTTGGCTGATGTTGTTTTACTGTAGTTTTGGCCGATAGTCACACAACTTAATCTAACTTATACTACACGTACGGAGCTACAGGACCGGATGCGACCGGCTGCATGCAACGCTGTATGGTCTTCTGATCGCTGAGCTAGGAAGTTGCAGACGTGATCGGCCGTAGCTAATTACAAAGAATAGGAATCGATATCCTATTTTAACTAGTGTGGTGCAAGCCATTGAAAGGATACTGCCGTGTGGTTAGTTATGCTTACAAACCAAGCTGCACGACAGTCAACCAGCGGATAACACGAGCAACTTTTCCCCAGTTTCAGAAAAAAGAGGTCCAGACCTCTTTTTTAATACTCCAAAAAAACCACAGTATCAACAATACCACTGTTTATGAAACTGCAGTTTTTGGTATAGCCAAACGCCTCAAAGTATTCAAAACTATAGTTTTTCAAAAAACTATGATATTCTAGTAATACTTTAAAAATACTTTGCATCCAAACGGGGCCTAACCATTACACGTGACACACACAGTTACAAATAGCGTTTATATCTACTGCCATGTGGCCCTGGCGGATGGGCTCCATTTGTCATAAACATAGTTAATTTTTAACCAATCTATCACTGTTGTTTTCTAAAATAAAAAAACCACAATTGTGGTAGGTATTAGAAGCTTCTCAAAAACAACAGTTTTTTAAAATCCTAGCCTGAATCGTTGCAGATTGATGGTATTTACTACAATGTGTTCTCATATGGCATGTTTATGATTTTGATTTGAGTGATTTTGATGGTTTAAAGTGTAAATTACCGGAAAGCTTAAAATTAATGGGGATTATAGCTTAGCACACTCGCCAATCAACGATGGTTTTTCCTCCTCCTGAAGCTAATCTAGGGTTCTTCTGCCTCCCGTCGGCGTCACCGCCGGTCTGCCACGTCTTCGGTGGCCTTAGGGCCATGGCGGTGCAAGGGGATCCCGGCTCTTGTCGACAGGAGGGCTTTATTTTTAGATGTTTCTTCGAGTTTTGTTAGGGTTTGTCTCCTGCTAAGGAAGACGAGACGGCGGCGGCTGTCTGAGGATGGAATGATGGTCTACCCGCCTAGCCCCCGTCTCGGTGGTGCGTCTAGCGACTAGCGTCGTTGGTGGGCGTGTGGAGGTGTGTCTCTGGCAGATCTATCCTTGGTGGATTTGCTCAGATCTAGTCATAATTCGTCTACGTTCGTGTGTTTTCAGTTTAGATCCTTTCGATCTACGCTACTCTTCAACGGCGACAATTGTTGTTCTACTGTGTTGGTCCTATATATATGGCCTTAGCACGACGACTCTCGACTGTCTACTACAACAAGTTTTGTCCGATTCTGATTTTGGGGGGGGGGGGGGGGGGGGGCAATGACAGCGGCGCACCTTTGGCTCGTTTTAGTGCTTATAGTTGTCGCTAGATGGTCTACGGATCTGAATGTAATTTTTATTATTTCTAATGTTCATTGTACTGCCACGATTGAAAATGAATAGATTAAATTTTTTCAAATAAATAAATAAACATCAACGATGGTTTTATATACAAGCACTACTACTACATTATGCACTTACCAATCAGTGCCTCCGACGCAAAAATAGCACTGCTCCATCGTGGACGGGCGGCACCGTAACTAAGCCGACCTCCAATCGCGATCGACCAATCGCCGTCAGCTGTCATACACTCGCAGACGCCCCGTGTCCCTCCAAGACCAGCAACGTGAACGTGAGACGAGACAAAACCTCCCCTTGTCCGCACCCCGCACCTACCTTATCAGCCCAACGAACCAGCCTGCTTGCTTCCTCCAACGGCCGGGGCGGGAGGGACCTGGCCGGCCGGCCCCATCAGCACACCGCCGTCCCCGTCCTACGCCTAAACAAATCCAATCCGGCCAGGGCAAGAGCCGGGAGCTCGTCGGTGCCGCAGAATCTCCCCGTCACCCCGAGCCGGCATCCCGATGCGTACCACAACGACGCCAGAATGATTGCACCATTTTGCCAAAGATATTCCTGCCATAGTCAGTTTTGTTCTGGGATGCGGTCGTCTTCTTGGCTCCGATCAAAAGAGACATTGATAACCTTGCAGACATCTTGAGGGACTTCGGTGAGGTCACGGGATTGTGCACCAATCTACACAAGAGCTCTTTTGTGCCCATCCATTGCAACCACCTCGATTTGGGTCGCCTAACCCAAAGGTTCCCGGCAACTAGGACCTCCTTCCCCCCTGCGATACTTGGGGCTCCCTCTCTCAATTTGACAATTAAGGTTGGTGGATCTTCAGTTTTTAGTAGACAAGGTTGCGAGCAAGCTAACAACTTATGAGGGCAAAAACATCACCACCATCGGTCGAACTCTCTTGTCAAGTCCGTGATCACCTCTCTGGTGGTCTACCCCGCCACACCGTTGGTCATCCGGCCAACCATCCTTCTCAAGGTCAACAAGCTGGAGAGAGCTTTCCTTTGGTCTGGTTCAGACAAGACGACGGGAGCAAAATGTAAGGTGAATTGGGAGATTGTTTGCCGGCCACTTCAATATGGGGGACTCGGTGTTCTCAACACCAACAAGTTTACGCGTGCCCTACGGTTGCGATGGCCGTGGTATGAATGGAAGGAGCCCATCAAAATGTGTGTGGGGATGGGAAACCCATGTGACGAGGAGGACCTAGAGTTTTTCTATGCATCTACCACTATCATCGTTGGTAACGGTGCAAAACCCCCCTTCTGGGATCCACCTTGGCTCCTTGGGCGCAAACCGAAAGACATTGCCCCGCTCATCCACGAAGCGTCCACGAGAAAGAATTGGAAGGTTCGAGAGGCCCTCAAACACAACGCGTGGATTCTCAGGATCAAACCTCCCGCCAACGTCTCCGCAGAGCACATCACACAATTCTTCACACTTTGGGCGCTTTTGCCTGAGGTCCAACTCGATGAGCTCACCGAGGACGACATCCTGTGGAAGCATATGGCTAGTGGGCTCTACTCGCGGCATCCGCATACAAGGCGCAATTTTTAGGGATGGTTCTCTCACCCATGGATAAAATGATATGGAAGGCTTGGGCTCCCCCAAAGGTTAAGTTCTTTGCTTGGTTGGCTCTACAAGATAGAGTTTGGACCGCCGATAGATTGGCGAAGCGTGGGTGGCCCAACTGTGCTCTCTGCCCTCTCTGTAAGAGAGTGCAAGAATGTGGGTCTCATCTCTTCTTCAAGTGCCGCTATACTCGAAGGCTAAGATCTTTGATCATTGACAAATACCACATTCTCGGACTTGACACCTCCGGTTGGCCCTTGTTCGACTTGGTTGAGGCTTGGTGGGCAAGTACCTGCGACAACGACACGCCAAACCGCCAAGCTAAGGCGTCCCTAACCATGCTTGTTTCATGAACTACCTGGAACGAGCGAAATGCAAGAGTCTTCAAACAGAAGAGCGCACCGCCGACTACATTGCTTGCCTCCATCGAGACCGAGGCCAACCTTTGGATCATTGCCCGTGCAAAGAAATTAGGGTCTATTATTTTGCGAGAGTAATCTCATGTCGTGTATTCGGGTTACTTGTAACAAACTCTATTCTTCCTTATTTAATGAATGAGGCAAAGCTTTTGCCTCCGTTTCAAAAAAAAATTGTTCTGGGAAAGTGGCGGTGATTGGCGAACTGATGGGTCAATGGCAGTAACTTGCGCGACGGGACGGGCACTCAGACAGACATGAATCCCTCGAACTGGCCACCATCTGTCCATGCATCAACGCATGTGCCATGTGACCTTTTGCTTAGCGAATGTTGTACCTGCCAGGTCAAATGAACTGGCCTCCCCGTCCCGTGACACGTGCAGCAAGCGAGGTCCTCGGTCAAAAGATGTCCCGATCCCAACTTGCCAGCGACTTCCACGGCCCAGTGGCCTAACAATCACCGGAAGAAATTAAGGTGACCTGGCGTGCCGAAACTGCACTGTTCTGTCATGTGGGGGCCACACGTCAGAATGTTACTACTAGTATCTGACAAGTACTGCCAACTTAATTTGGTCCTGGTATCTGATCATCTTTCGAATGGTCAGCCAAATCACTATCGGCCCGTCCACGACGGTTCCATCGAGAGGATTAAGGGCCAGTTCTTTTGGTGGCCTCTAGAATAAGCTGCAAAAAGCTGCCCCCTACCCAGCTTATTCTAGAAGCCAACCAAGTTTACTTTTTTAGAAGCCTAGAAGTTAAGACTTGACTGATAGGCTTCTAAAAAAATTTTTGATTGGGCTTCTAGAATAAGCTGGGTAGGGGGCAGCTTATTCTGGAAGCCCAAAAAAATTAGCAAAAGAACTGGCCCTAAATGTGGAAAGCCCACCACATACACACAAGAGAAAAATCTGCAATGTGCACCCAGGTTTAGTGGTCACCACTTATCGACAACCTTAACAATCTATAAAGATCCTGTCCTACTATTCCTTTAGCAACTGGAGTATACTGTACACGGAGGCGGCGATCTCGAGGCAGCGTACACGATAGACTGTAGACTACCACGACGACGAGAAAGTGATTGCACGGCTCCCTTTTGCACGATGCCACCTTGACACGAAAAGTTTCCAGTTCCTCGCGCCCTTGCTTGCCACTGCAGGAAAGGAGTTCATTCGGTGGTGCAGTCCCAAGTTTCCTATTCTTTTTCTCGAATAAGTTTTGCTATCTTGTACCCAAAAAAACAACAGTGAAGTCACACAGGTAGTACCACGAACCGTCGAGCAGGAACTGTGCCCTTTGCCGTAGTACGACGGGGTAGGGTAAATGGAAAAGTGAGAGGCTCTGGTCTGGGTCGCTTTACCGCACCGGCGGGGCGGAAACGGTCGCGACGGCTTTGAATTGAACGGGGCAGCGAGGAAAATCCTGCGCCGCGACGCGCAAAACGAGGCGAAACTGCAAGGAAAGCGAAAAAGGGCAGGCCATCACAAGAGATCCATCCATCCACCCATCCGTCCAACTGGTCGAGCCGAGAACACCTCGTCCCTGTCGTCGCCTCCCTCCCTCCCCGTCCGCCGTTCGTTGGCTCGTCTCTCTTCTTACCCACCTCGCTCCCTCCCTCCCGGAAATCGCAAGATTTTCACCGGCTTCCCGTTGACGTTTCCGCCACTGCGGCAGCACAATTCGAAACCCTCCCGCACACTCCCCTGGCCCTCCCCCTTCCGTGCCTAGGCGGCAACGCTCCTTCTCGCCTCCCCTCCCATCTCCTTTATAACCGAGCGGGCGGCCCCTCCCGCGTGAGGCACCGAGGACGGGGGCAGAACCGCAGCGCAGCCGAGCCGAGACCAGACCAGACGAACCGCGCCGAGCCCTACCCTCCTCCACCACCGGGTCTCCCTGCGAGGGCGGAGGAGCGACATGGAGCCGGCCGAGAAGAAGCCGCCGGCGGTGTCCGACCTCGGCGCCTGGGGGATGAACGTCGTCAGCTCCGTCGGCCTCATCATGGCCAACAAGCAGCTCATGTCCTCCGCCGGCTACGCCTTCTCCTTCGGTACGCCCCTCGCTCTGTCCCAGATCTGGATCCGCCGCCTTGGGGGGCTTGTCGCAGGCGGATCTGACGACTGACGCGCTCCTGTTTTTGTTTGTTTACCCTCGCCTGCGCGAATGCAGCCACCACGTTGACCGGGTTCCACTTCACCGTCACGGCGCTCGTCGGATGGATTTCCAAGGCCACCGGCTACTCCGCCTCCAAGCACGTCCCCCTCTGGGAGCTCGTCTGGTTCTCGCTCGTCGCCAACGCCTCCATCACCGGGATGAACCTCAGCCTCATGCTCAACTCTGTCGGGTTCTATCAGGTATAATATGCTTTATGCCTGCGCTGCTGCCTATTGGCCATTGGCCATGAATAAGAATACGTGGCCTTGATCTGTGTCTGAAGAACGTGTGCAAACTATTCCAATTTGCAGATCTCCAAATTGAGCATGATTCCGGTGGTTTGCTTGATGGAATGGGTACTCAACAGCAAGCACTACACAACCAAGGTTATATCAGCAGTGGTTGTCGTCGCAGCGGGCGTCGGGATTTGCACCGTCACCGATGTGGAGGTCAATGCTAAGGGCTTCATTTGTGCTTGCGTGGCTGTGTTCTGCACGTCGCTGCAACAGATTGTGAGTTTATTTTCTCTGTCTGGATACAATTTGTGCATTTTAGATTCCTGCTTACTTAGAAAGTTAAATACTGGGCGTAGATACCCTAATTGGAAATGTTTCCTAAGATTTACGTACGTCGTTATGACTTTCACAATAGTTGGAAGTTGTACGACCAATGATGATAACGCCAATTTTCGTATGTTGTTATAACTTTTTCACTATTTGAAAGTTGTCTGGCCAATTGCGATAACGCCAAGGTGTTTTGCTGATAACGAGCAAATAGGTGCTTTGGTGAAACAATGTCCTATAGAAGCCAAATATTCAGTAGCTGGGTACTGTATGGTTCAGCTCATTCAATGATTTCACTTTCTGGTGCAGTACTGTTGTATCATCATTATTGTTTTTTTAAAACTGAGTATCATCATTATTGTGAGTTGTCGTAGTTACTGTGCCTTGGTGTGGATTTTCAAATGTGCCCAGTTAAAACTGTGCAACAAAGAAATCTCATGCTAACAGTGTGATATGCCTGTTACAGGCCATGGAACCAAAACCAACATTTTCATTGTCAACCTGCAGTATGCTTCATGAGTAAATAAATCACATCATCTCTCAAAAATAAATAAATCACGTCATATAGCTGCGGTGGTAAAGCTGCTGCCTTGTGACCATGAGGTCACGGGTTCAAGTCCTGGAAACAGCCTCTTGCAGAAATGTAGGGAAAGGCTGCGTACAATAGACCCAAAGTGGTCGGACCCTTCCCCAGACCCTGCGCAAGCGGGAGCTACATGCACCGGGGCTGCCCTTTATATAGCTGCGGATTACAGTTGAATTCTCTGATATCTGTATTCTCTTGCCTTTTGTTGCCTTGCATCGTGGAACATCCCTTTAAAATTCTGCGGTTACTTTTGGGCTTGCTACATCTTGGGATGATAATGTATTTTGGACTTTTCATGGGCGATGTTAGATACATAATTGTGGCCTTGAAGTTTTGGAAGATGATTGCTGATCTTAGTAATGTCAGTACATTGTTGATGAAGAGTTGCATTTTTAAACTGAACGCTAACGGGATTCCTTTTTTCCGTTTACAAGTCATGTTCCATAAAAACACGTATGCAGTTTAATAAATTCCACTATGTTTTGGGTTCTGACAATACCTGTTCTTGTTCCAGACAATTGGCTCCTTTCAGAAGAAGTACAACATTGGGTCATTTGAGCTGCTGAGCAAAACTGCACCAATACAGGCAGTGTCACTTATTATACTGGGTCCCTTTGTGGATTACTACCTAAATGGGCGTTGGCTATTGAACTACAGTTTTTCAACAGGGGCAACTGTAAGTTCTCACTCCTGCCACATAATTTTCAGTTAATGAAACAATGCCTTGTATCTTCTGCTATAGATTCGTGCCAATGTTAACTAAAGTATTTGAATTTATGACATTTTCCATTCCTCTACTGCTCAGTACCCCTCTGTAATAAGTTAGCAATTTCCTTTTCCAATTCATCTGATCCTGTCATGGAGCTGTAACAACACTGATTTTTCTCTTATTTGTTTTCTATGTTTTGTTTAACATCCTTCTTAAGAAACACGTAATTTATGTTATATGACTTGCGGTTTCCTGTTAGCCGCAACAATACTTCTAGCTTGTGGTTATAAATGCAGTTCGTGGTGATGTTTTCTGTTTTAATCATCACGCAGCTCTTCGTGTTGCTTTTAATGCTTTGTCAGGAAACAGCTTGTGTATGTTCTAACAATCTCCTGTGTTAATCCCTTTACAGTTCTTCATACTGCTTTCATGCTCCTTGGCTGTCTTCTGCAACATGAGCCAGTATCTCTGCATCGGGCGGTTCTCTGCAACCTCTTTCCAGGTCCTGGGCCACATGAAAACGGTGTGCGTGCTGATCCTCGGCTGGGTTCTGTTCGACTCGGCTCTCACCATCAAGAACATACTCGGGATGCTGCTCGCCATCATGGGCATGGTGGTCTATAGCTGGGCCATGGAGTCTGAGAAGAAGGCCACCTCGGCGATCCCGCGGAACAAGAGCGACATGCTGGACGGGGAGGACGTGCCCCTCAAGTCGAGAACGAGCGGCATTCCGCTGTCCTCTGATGACCTCGAGGAAGGCCCGATGAAGAGCTAGCCTGTCGCTGTTATTCATTCATTCTTCTTGGTTCTTTTGTATGTGTTTGATCCACAATGTCCGCCAGTCCAGTCCTCGAAGCTATCGACAGTCTTGTTAATTTTGCCTCTTGCTTGCTGGGTGGAGTTCCATCATAGGTGATGACGACCCCGGCCGGCCGGCCTCGGCGTAGATGACCACCACTTAGGAAATTTGTCAAGGCCGATATGGGCCGAGCCATGGTGATTCGTGATGGCTGTTGTTATAGACGACAACAAATTATACTTATATAATGGAATACAGGTGTTCCCCCGTTGTAGCATCCCGGTGAATGCTTGCGATTATTCCTCCAGGGTTCGCTGTCGTGTTTTGCCGTGGCAATCGTGGTTTCCGTCAGCACCATGAGTGGTGGTGTGTGCATTGGTGTCGTGCGCCTTGTCGGGGTTGCCGGCTGCCGGCCTCACATGGGATAATGGGTGGGGCTTTGCCGGTGGCAACGTGGCCGTCGGCAACGAGGACGTGGACGGCGATGCTGCCGCCGGCCCATCGAGGAAAGCCGGAATCAGTGGCAAGGGTATCCTTTCACTGTTTGCACGTATGGTTTCTTCAGTTTGCTTTTCTCGAGTGCGTCATGTGCCTTTATTCAGTGATGGCACCGAACTGAAAGGGAACAACTCTCGATCGGGCATCAACCAAAGCAAAAGAGAAACGGGATCTTTGAAAAAGTCTCAGCGAGGAACTTAGATCATCTGGTCCCGAAACCGTTGGATGCCCGATCATACTGTTCCAAAGTACCATATCGGGTCCAGGAATGCAAGTCCCCCCGGTGCAGAACACACAATGGGCCTTATGATCATCTATTTAAATAGTTGTAATCTAATACCGTTTCTCAAAAAGAGAAAAAGTTGTTATCTACTACTCCCTCCGATCCAAAATAGGTGTTGCAGTTTTGAACTAAGATTAGTTCATCTTGGTTCAAAATTGCGACACTTATTATAATCGGAGGGAGTAGCTATTTCTCTCTCTCTATGTCGTATGACACTCCACTAAGTCATACATGTAGTTACATATTACATTCCATGCATATAGTTACATTCTTTTTTTTTTTTGTTTTGCAGATGAACAAGTTACATTCTTTTGACTAGCCAATCCATCATAAGTAAAAGACAATTCTATTAATTTTGTGTAGACATGGACGGCATATGTGTTAGAGCAAATCTAAGTAGTTCATGCACAATTTCTTAACAAATGATATGACATTAAGTTCAATCGAAAAGTTGACCCGCAAAAAAAACTTCAATCTAAAAGTTTTTCCCTTTTATACATCGTTTAGTCACATGCTTCAAATATTTTATTATTATTTAAATATAAACCGAGAACACTCTTACATTTTCTTTTCTACTAGTCTTAGATATCTTGTACCACCTATTTATGCTTATCTTAACATGGCTTCACAAGAAAGTGCGGGGCATCATTTAGTTTTTGAAATGACAGTAACAGAAATCTATTTTTATATTAAAGAATGCAACACATATTTGTCTAACGATACTTAAAATTATATTAGATGTTCTTGTTACAAAGGCAAGTAAATTCTTCAACCGCAACAGTGGCGTCCCCTGGAAAATTATGAATAACCAGATGAACTTTGAGCCAGAGTTGCCACCGCACTCCCCTACACACTAGCCCCCGACATGAGACAAGACAAAACCTAGGTTCCATCTATACCTCACACCGGCAAATCAAACCAACGCCACTAATAAAACCACAACTTCTGTGACATGAACATGGAACTCGATCTATGTCGACGGCCAACACTACCGCTAAGGGCAACTTCAACGGGGCGACACATTTCATCCACCCCCACCCATTTCCGCCTGCTCGGACCAAAAACGACGACCCAACGCATTTTGCTGTCCACCTTCACCCATTTCAAGCCCAATTTTGGGTTAGGTTTGTGTCCGCACGAACACGCCACGAGCGCTGCCGTTGTCCTCCCTGGCCCGCCCACTAGTGGCACACCATCTCCAGTCCACCCTTCCCTCTCCCAAATCTCGTGCCCGCTCTAGAAAAATTCCATGGCTGACGCACCCACCCCCGTCGAAGCCGCCCTCGTCCCTGTAGTGATCGTCCTCGCGCCCTAGTGAAGCCGAAGAGAGAGCTCACCCCGGAACGGAGAGCCGCCGAGACGGTGAAGCGGGCAATCGGAGGAGGAAGGTCAAGACTCAAGACAAAAGAAGAAGCCGCCACTACCATTCAAGCACGGGTCGTCGCTGTGGACGTCGAGGCCAAAGTCGCCCAAGTCACCCTCCTCATGCTAGGGATCGTCCGTGAGCTGACCCTTGTCGTAGTCTCCATCGCGGTGGCTAGCTCGGGCTCGTCGCCCGCCCGCCCGCCCAGGCTTTTGGAGTTGCCCTCCATGTCAACATTGCCGCCGACATATGGGTACCTACCCGGACACGACCAGACAACGTCCTCTTCTCCACCTCACCTCGGGACGACTCGCTGGAAATCCGCGATTTTGCGTCGATCGTCCCCGTGGCGCCTTTCATTGATCTCAACGCCGCACCTATGGCCGGCGAGTCACCCGTGACGCAGAGGAAGCCCCCGCGGGTGGTCTCCCCAGCCAACCCCCGATGCCCGCAACCTATTTGGTGAAATGCTGACCCCGACGCCGGACGGCATGAGTGATACATCTCCTACGTATCTATAATTTATGAAGTATTCATGCCATGTTTACAACAATTTTATATGGTTTGGTGCACTTTATATGATTTTTTGGAACTAACCTATTGACTTAGTGCCCAGTGCAGGTTTCTGTTTTTTGGCTGTTTTTCGTTTAGCAGAAAATCCATACCAAACGAAGTCCAAATGCCACAAAAAGTTACGGTGATTTTTTTGGAACATAAAAGACCACCGAAGCATGAGAAAGGATCAGAGGACCCACGAGGGAGTCACGAGCTCACCCCATGCTCCCTGGGGGGCGGGGGGGGGGGGGGGGGGATAGGGAGTATCCTCTGTGCTCGTGGGTCCCATGTAACTCCGATTAGCGTGGAACCAACATTGAAAATTCTTATAAATCGGGAAACCCCCAGAAAGAAACCTAGAACTCCTATGCCGCCGCCATAAGCCTCTGTACCGAAGCGATATCATCTGGAGGCCTTTTCCGGTGCCCTGCCGGAGGGGGCACTGGTACGCGTCGGTGCTATACAAACGGTTTTTAACCCCTTTCCGCGACGGCGTTTGGAACCGTCGCCAAGTGAGTGTGCGCGATAGGGGGCTCCTTCCCACAAGACCCAGAAACCGTCGGGGATATGTGTAATGCCCGGATAATCAAGCTACAGTAATCCCACGCTAATGTTGCCACGTCACCACAGTTACTGTTGCTAATCTACCGTTAGGTCAAACCGTTTCAAAATTCAAATTTAAATTAATGTCGACAATAAAAGTTTTTCAAAATTTAAAACAAAATGTTCGGGAGATGCCAAATAAGGCATAGTTAATTATGGTGAAGTAAACACATTTTTAGAAAATGCCTAAGTATTTTAAAATGATGTAAAACAGAAAAGAAAATAAATAAAAAAAAGAAATGCAAAAGGAGGAAGAAAAGGAACCCCCCCGACCTCCCTGGGCCTTAGTCATCTGGGCGGCCCAAACTCGTAGCCCACCTCCCCCGGTCGCCTCCCTCCTCCCTGTTCACCCGACCCAGCGACCGCGCTCACC
Source organism: Aegilops tauschii subsp. strangulata (assembly GCF_002575655.3). Classification (NCBI taxonomy): domain Eukaryota; kingdom Viridiplantae; phylum Streptophyta; class Magnoliopsida; order Poales; family Poaceae; genus Aegilops; species Aegilops tauschii. Next base: position 155,583,911 of record NC_053036.3, read on the forward strand.
GGTCGCCGCCGAACCCTCTCGCCGTCCCCGTCGGCGAAGGGATAAGGGCGACGCCCTGCACCCCCTGGCCCCCTGCCCCCACTCCCCCCTCGACGCCCCCTCCCAGATCCACTTCTCCTCCCTCTCCGATCCCTTTCGCCACCTCGCCCGAACGCCGCCGTCGCCATGGCTGCGCCATAGTCGCGGCCACCGAGCCCCGTTCTCCTCCCCGACGTGTCCACGAGCTCCGCCGCGTCGAGCCCGTCCTCCTCGACCATGGGCCCGAGCCCCGGGACCCCCTACATCACCCCCAACGCCGTCGCCTTCTTCCTCGGGTCGCCGCCGCCTTCTTCGACTCCGGCGACTGCTGCTGCTACTAAGCCTCTCACCGGCCTCCGTGTGCCGCGCGGTGAGCTCCTCTACCTCCTACCCTTCTCCGTTTGCTCTCGCGCGAACCCTAGCTAGCTCTCGCAACGAGGCCGAACGCATCGCCGCGGAGCTCGTCGCCGACGCGTCTCCGGTGACGATTTGGTCACGGGCTCGTACCCATTGGACTCGCCGCACCACGTAGATCCTCCCCAGCCTCCTCTTTTGCTCAATAGCGTGCTGCCTCGCCGTTTCCGTCTTCGGCTGAAGCCGCTCCGCCGCTGACCTCGACGCCGGCGCCGATTCCAGCCAACTCCGGCGACGCCACCACCGCTGTTCGACGCGCGTTGCTCCGCTCGTTCGAACGCGCCCTAGCGCGCGAAATGGTGGCCCGTAGGCGAAATCCGACGAGGTCCAAAGCCCTCCGCCATGTTTGGCGTCACCGGCGACGTGCCGCCGGCCGCCGCCGACGTGGCTGGCCTGGGGCCACCCCAGTGCCACTGCCAGTGGTCCCCGTGGGTCCCAGTTGACTGGGTTGACCCAGTCAACTGCTGACTGGGCAGGCCCCAGCCACTGACGCGCGGGCCCCACCGCTTAATCCGGTAATTAAAACGTTTTAATAATTGAAACTAATTAGTTTAGATGATTAGACTATGACAGGTGGGGTCCAGTAGTTAACTAATCTAATTTTAATTAGTTTAATCTTCTGTTAGTCCACTGTCTATGACAGGTAGGACCCACCTGTCTGGTTTGACTGGTCAGCCGACCTGTTGACCTGCTGACGTCAGCGTTACCTCATGCTGACGTCATAATTCATTTTTGCTAAATTCAAATAATTCCAGAAATTCAAATAATCTTTGGAAATTCATATCTTTTAAACCGTAACTCGGATGAAAATGTTTTCTACATGAAAGTTGCTCAGAACGACGAGACGAATCCGAATACGCAGTCCGTTCGTCCACCACACCTCCCTAACCTATCGAACTAGCAACTTTCCCCCTCCGGTCCGTCTGTCCGAAAACGCGAAACATCGGGAATACTTCCCGGATGTTCCCCCCCTTCGCCGGTACCACCTACTATCGCGTTAGGACACACCTCGCACTGCTCATTGTCATGTGACGCATCGTCATGTTTATGTTTGCATTGTATTTACTGTTTCTTCCCCCTCTTCTCTCCGGTAGACTACGAGACCGACACTGCTGCTGCCCAGTTCGACTACGGAGTTGACGACCCCTCCTACTTGCCAGAGCAACCAGGCAAGCCCCCCCCTTGATCACCAGATATCACCTATTCTTCTCTATACTGCTTGCATTAGAGTAGTGTAGCATGTTACTGCTTTCCGATATCCTATCCTGATGCATAGCCTATCCTTGCTACTACTGTTGTTACCTTTACCTGCAATCCTACATGCTTAGTATAGGATGCTAGTTTTCCATCAGTGGCCCTACATTCTTGTCCGTCTGCTATGCTATACTATCGGGCCGTGATCACCTGGGCGGTGATCACGGGTATATACTTATATACTATATACATGACACATGTGATGACTAAAGTCGGGTCGGCTCGTAGGAGTACCCGCAAGTGGTTCTTTGTGGCGGAGCGACAGGGCAGGTTGAGACCGCCTAGGTGAGAGGTGGGCCTGGCCCTGGTCGGCGTTCGCGGAGACTTAACACGCTTAACGAGATCTTGGTATTTGATCTGAGTCTGGCCATTTGGTCTATACGCACTAGCCATCTACGCGGGAGTAGTTATGGGTATCCCGGCGTCGTGGTATCAGCCGAAGCCTTCGTGACGTCAGCGACTGAGTGGCGCGCGCCGTGTTGGACCGCTTTGACGTAACCGCCATGATCGTGTGGGTTGCTAGGTCTGCTCGCGGCCGCGTTCGCAACGTGCAGGTGTGCATAGGGCGATGGGCCCAGACCCCTGCGCGCTTAGGATTAGACCGGCGTGCTGACCGCTCTGTTGTGCTTAGGTAGGGCTGCGACGCGTTGATCTTACGAGGCCGGGCATGACCCTGAAGAGTGTGTCCGGCCGAATGGGATCAAGCATGTTGGGTTATGTGGTGCACCCCTGCAGGGAAGTTTATCTATTCGAATAGCCGTGTCCCTCGGTAAAAGGACGACCCGGAGTTGTACCTTGACCTTATGACAACTAGAACCGGATACTGAATAAAATACACCCTTCCAAGTGCCAGATACAACCCGGTGATCGCTCTCTAACAGGGCGACGAGGAGGGGATCGCCGGGTAGGATTCTGCTATGCGACGCTACTTGGAGGACTTCAATCTACTCTCTTCTACATGCTGCAAGATGGAGATGGCCAGAAGCGTAGTCTTCGACAGGACTAGCTATCCCCCTTTATTTCTGGCATTCTGCAGTTCAGTCCACTGATATGCCCCTTTACACATATACCCATGCATATGTAGTGTAGCTCCTTGCTTGCGAGTACTTTGGATGAGTACTCACGGTTGCTTCTCTCCCTCTTTTCCCCCTTTCCTTTCTACTCCCTCCGTTCCTAAATACTTGTCTTTCTAGGCATTTCAACAAGTGACTACATACGGAGTAAAATGGGTGAATCTACACTCTAAAATATGTCTACATACATCCGTATGTGATAGTCATTTGAAATGCCTAGAAAGACAAGTATTTAGGAACGGAGGGAGTATCTGGTTGTCGCCACCAGATGCTGGAGTCCAGGAGCCAGACGCCACCGTCGACGACGACACCTACGACACTGGAGGTGCCTACTACTACGTGCAGGCCGCTGACGACGACCAGGAGTAGTTAGGAGGATCCCAGGCAGGAGGCCTGCGCCTCGTTCGATCTGTATCCCAGTTTGTGCTAGCCTTCTTAAGGCAAACTTGTTTAACTTATGTCTGTACTCAGATATTGTTGCTTCCGCTGACTCGTCTATGATCGAGCACTTGTATTCGAGCCCTCGAGGCCCCTGGCTTGTATTATGATGCTTGTATGACTTATTTATGTTGTAGAGTTGTGTTGTGATATCTTCCCGTGAGTCCCTGATCTTGATCGTACACATTTGCGTGCATGATTAGTGTACGGTCAAATCGGGGGCGTCACAAGTTGGTATCAGAGCCGACTGCCTGTAGGGATCCCCCTTTCCCCACTCCTTGGCCGAAGTCGAGTCTAGACATTACAAAACTTTTACTAACATGGCTGTGTGTCTTACGGGCCCACGTCGCCATTGGGTGGTACTAGGATCTTTTACTCCTCGACCTTTACTCTGGGACTCTGAACTCTCTTCTACTCGGGTTAAACGAATTTACTAACTCTAACACTAGGATCCCGTGACCGCATTCACCCCAAAGTTGGATAAGCCATAGTTGTTTCTTAGAATAGTATTTTGAACAATTCACACACTGTCATTTGACTCCTTTGAAACGTCTTTGCTTTCAGATGGAACCCACGAGGCAGGTCGTGCGCCACACGACGGCCATTGGTGCCTCGGGATCACCTGCTGTGCTAGCTGAGATGATGACCTATCTGGGTTATCGCTGGCACCCTGAGTACACCGTCTACGAGGAGTACCAGGACTTTAACCAGGAGAAGTACCGTGCCATCGTCCACCTCTACTCGCGGGAGTATGACTCCACTACTGTGCTGCACACCGCACATGGTGTTGGTGTGACCATCGATATGGCTGTCCACGATGCTGCCTATGCTGCTCTGACACGTCTTCGTGGAGAGTATCGGGAGTTGGACACCTCCCCTTTCAGGCACATTGCTATCTCATCTGATGTTGGTGCGGAGGGATACTATACTGCTGCCTACTCCACTGTCACCCGAGAGCCCTTCTACCATCAGAACCTGGTTCTGCATGCTGATGGGCTGGATCGAGCTAACCGAGCTCTTCGCCACGAGATGTACACCACCCGTCAGCACCTTTACCGTGCTCTGACGCTGCTGCACCCCTTTGTCCGATCTGGACAGCTACCGCGTACTGCGATCTACCCAGCCAGGACCATGATGCCCCACGGTGTCGGTTGGCCAGAGGTGGGAGGCTACTCTCCCGCACTTGGTCCTCTTCTGCCACCTGAGCGTCGGGCTCTACACCTGAGTATCCGCGGCCCCCAGTCTGCTGACGTGGAGGGCTATCCGTTGCCTCACTACCAGCTGTCGGGCTACGATTACCTCCACAGTACCTCTCGGGACTGATGTAGGCTTGCTTGTAGTGTTAGATGCATTCGCCGCGAGCCTGTGTGCCGCCTATGTTGTTTTAGTCTATGTACTGAACTCTGTGTACTGAACTCTATGCATGACCCCTTTGTAAGTTATGCCGACTACTATGTAGTAGCTATCGTGCTCCTTTCATTATGCATGTTTCATCATGAATGATTCTTGTCTTTGCAAATTTCTCAATGCTGAACTACCCCTGTTATATATTAGCAGGATGGTTAGACCAGGTGGTCGTGGTAGTGGTGGCAATGCCCCACCACCACCTGAGTACATGGCTGGTATGATCCAACATTTTGAACTGAACCGCCAATTCATGGAAAATATGATGGCTCAGTTTCCTCGCCCCAATATGGACCAGCAACCAACCCCAGTAACTCTGCAGGATTTCATGCGCCTCAATCCAACTGTGTACCGCAGCTCAATTCAGCCTCTGGATGCTGATGACTGGCTCCGTGACATCACCTATGAGATGGAGTCTGCCGCTGTAGCCCCTGCCAGCTATGTCAACTTTGCTTCCTTCTTTCTGAAGGGACCCGCAGCTCAATGGTGGGACAGCCACAGGCGTACTCTGCCAGCTGGAACAATCATCACCTGGCCAGACTTCCAAGCTGCTTTCCGTGCCCGCTTCATTCCTCAGGGAGTCATGGACCGGAAGAAGCGTGAGTTCCGCAACCTCACCCAAGGCAACAAAACTGTTGAAGCTTATCAACGGGAGTTTCTGGACTTGTCCCGCTATGCTGAAGAAGACATTGCAACTGATGCACGCAGACAGGAGAAGTTCCGTGATGGACTACAAGCTGACATCAAGCTCGCACTTCTAGTGCATGACTTCGCCGATTTCGCCACCTTGGTGAATAAGGCCATCAATGTCGAGACTGGTCTACACGAATACCAGAGCTCTCAGAGGCGCAACCGTGACACGGGCTCATCTTCGGGCCCGCCCTCGCAGAACCGAAAGATATGGATCCCGAACAGCATGTACCGTCCAAATGTACCTGCTCCAAGGAAATCTTATGCTGCACCGCGTCTGCCTCCTCCACCATCTAGGCAGTCAAAGCTACCAGCTCCCCCACCTGGGGCTCCTGTTCCCACTCCCGATAATGGCCTGTGCTACAAGTGTGGTCAACCGGGTCACTTTGCCCGGAACTGCTATCAGAATCAGAACCAGAATCAACTGGCCCTTCCAGCAGCTGGCCGTGGTAACAACCAGCCCCGCAACAACAATGCTAAGTCTTATGGTCGTGCTCATGCCAACCACGTTGATCTCAACGAAGCTCAAGACCAGCCTGCTACTGTGATGGGTACACTCCTCGTAAATTCAGTACCAGCATCCGTTTTATTTGATACAGGAGCATCCCATTCATTCATATCAGCAGAATTTGCATTCCTGCATGGCATTAATTACGAAGAGATGAACACTCCGCTAGTGGTACACACCCCTGCGGGCCAATGTCAAACCTCTATGGTTAGTCACGACGTTCCTGTTGAAATTGAAGGACTGGAATTTCTTGTCTCTCCCATCGTACTGAAGTCCTGTAGCATTGATCTCATTCTGGGAATGAATTGGTTAAAAGCGCATACTGCTTCAATCGTTTGCACCACCAAGACCGTCCATCTGCTACACCCTTCAGATGAGATAGTTACTTACCAAGCCCATCTGGTGCAAAATGCCGAGGCAAGGCTCTATGCATTGAATGCATTGAACGTTGCACCACTCGAGGGCATTGAAAACATTCCCGTCGTGCGTGAATTCCTCGACGTCTTCCCTGAAGAACTTCCAGGGATTCCCCCTGCTAGAGCTGTCGAATTCATCATCGACATGAAACTAGGCACCACTCCTATAGCCAAGCGACCCTACAAAATGCCGCCGCATGAACTCCTTGAGCTTAAGGAGGAAATCGACAAATCTCTTCGCAAAGGATTCATTCGCCCAAGTTGCTCTCCTTGGGGAGCACCTTCTCTCTTTGTCAAGAAGAAGGATGGGACAAACCGGTTAGTTCAAGACTACCGTCCTATAAACCAAGCTACCATTCAGAATAAATACCCCCTTCCTCGGATCAATGATCTGTATGATCAACTGGCGGGTTCGTCAGTGTTCTCTAAGTTCGACTTGAGGTTGGGTTACCACCAGATCCGTGTTCGCGAAGAGGATATCCCAAAGACCGCCTTCGTGACTCGCTATGGTTCATACGAGTACACCGTCATGTCTTTCGGTTTAACCAATGCTCCAGCCACCTTTTCTCGTCTGATGAACTATATATTCATGAATTACCTCGACAAGTTCGTCGTGGTTTATCTAGATGATATCCTGGTATTTTCCAAGAACGAAGAAGAACATGCTGAACATCTTCGACTTGTGCTGGAGAAGCTACGAGAGCATCAACTATATGCCAAGTTCTCCAAATGTGAATTCTGGCTACCCGAAGTAACCTATCTTGGGCATGTCATCTCTAAGGCTGGTATTGCCGTCAACCCTGAACGAGTCCAGTCTATCCTTGATTGGACTCCTCCCAAGAACGTTAAGCAAGTCAGAAGTTTTCTCGGTCTCGCCAGCTATTGCCGTCGATTCGTCGAGAACTTCTCCAAGATCGCCAGGCCTCTGACTAACCTGTTGCATAAGGGCGTCAAGTTCCAATGGACAGACAAATGTCAGGAAAGTTTCCAGGCACTCAAAGACAAGTTGACTTCTGCCCCAGTTCTAGCTCCACCTGATACTAAGAAGGACTTCGTCATTTACTGTGACGCTTCCCGTCAAGGATTAGGCTGTGTCCTAATGCAAGACCGCAAAGTGATTGCTTATGCCTCTCGGCAATTGCGCCCTCACGAAGAGAACTACCCAGTTCACGACCTCGAACTTGCTGCTGTCATTCATGCGCTGAAGCAGTGGCGACATTACCTTCTTGGCAATCGTTGCGAGATCTTCACTGACCACCAAAGTCTGAAGTATCTGTTTACTCAGCCAGACCTGAACCTGCGTCAGCAGAGATGGATGGAGCTTGTTGCAGACTTTGACTTGGGTATTTCCTATACGCCAGGCAAGGCTAATGTAATGGCTGATGCTTTGAGCCGCAAGTCTTACTGCAACCACCTCCAGGTTCACAAAGTTCAACCCTCGCTTGTTGAAGAATTCAGGAAGTTGAACCTCCATTTTTTTCTCCGGGTGCACTCGCTCCCCCTCCTAAGGAGTTTCGCAAGATGAACCTCCGTGTTGTTTCCCAGGGTTCCCTCAATACCCTGGCCGTCGAACCAAATCTCTTGGACTCCATCAAGAGAATACAGGGATATGACTCTGAAACCCACAAGATTAAGCGCTACCTCGCAGAAGGAAAGCCCTCATCCTTCACTGTTGCTGAAGATGGCACCTTATACTTCAAGGGCCGCCTAGTGGTGCCATGTGCAGAGAAAAACCTGGATATGACAGAGGAAGTTATGAAAGAAGCTCATGATACGCCTCTATGTATCCATCCTGGTAGTACAAATATGTACCAAGACATCCGTCAGAGATTTTGGTGGTCTAATATGAAGCAAGACATTGCTCGTTATGTTGCTGAGTGTGACGTTTGCCGTCGTATCAAAGCAGAACATCAAAGGCCTGCTGGAACTCTGCAACCTATCTCTATTCCTGAATGGAAATGGGACCATGTTGAGATGGACTTCGTCACTGGATTTCCCAAATCACAGAAAGGTAATGATGCTATTCTTGTCGTCATTGACCGGCTTTCCAAAGTTGCACATTTCCTGGCGGTCAAAGAAACGATCACTGCTAGCCAGTTGGCAACGCTCTATATGTCCAGGATTGTTTCAATCCACGGTATTCCATTGGTTATCAGCTCAGACCGTGGTAGCTTATTCACTTCAAGATTCTGGGCAAGTTTCCAAGAAGCTATGGGAACTCATCTGTCATTCAGTACTGCATTTCATCCTCAGTCGCAAGGGCAAGTTGAACGCGTCAACCAAGTTCTCGAAGACATGCTTCGAGCTTGTGTTATTTCCTTCAGCAAGAAATGGGAGGAATCTCTCCCGTATGCTGAGTTCTCTTATAATAATAGCTATCAAGCTAGTCTGAAGATGGCCCCCTTCGAAGTGTTATATGGACGAAAGTGCCGAAACCCTCTGAACTGGTCAGAAACTGGGGAACGTCCACTCTTTGGTCCAGATATTATCCAAGATGCCGAAGAACAAGTCCGCATTATCCGTGAGAATCTCAAGACTGCTCAGTCACGTCAGAAGAGTCAGTATGACCGTCATCATAAAGACATGGTCTATCAACCTGGCGAAAAGGCTTATCTTCGAGTCACACCTATGAAGGGTGCTCACCGCTTCGGGATCAAGGGCAAACTAGCCCCTCGCTATATTGGCCCATTCACTATTCTCGAAAGGCGTGGAAAAGTGGCATACCAACTGGAGCTTCCGCCGAACCTTTCTCAGGTTCACGATGTGTTCCATGTGTCACAGCTCCGCCGTTGCTTCAAGGACCCAATCCGAGCAGTGGATCATGAAGTGCTCGAATTGCAGCAGGACCTCTCCTATAAGGAGCATCCGGTCCGCATTCTCGACCAAGCTGAACGCCGCACACGTCAGAAGGCGATCAAGTTTCTCAAAGTCCAGTGGTCGCACCATTCAGAAGATGAAGCCACCTGGGAACGAGAGGATCGTCTGCGCGAAGAATACCCCGCACTTTTTCCTTCTACCTCCTAAATCTCGGGACGAGATTTCTTGTAGTGGAGGAGTTTTGTAACGCCCGGATAATCAAGCTACAGTAATCCCACGCTAATGGTGCCACGTCACCACAGTTACTGTTGCTAATCTACCGTTAGGTCAAACCGTTTCAAAATTCAAATTTAAATTAATGTCGACAATAAAAGTTTTTCAAAATTTAAAACAAAATGTTCGGGAGATGCCAAATAAGGCATAGTTAATTATGGTGAAGTAAACACATTTTTAGAAAATGCCTAAGTATTTTAAAATCATGTAAAACAGAAAAGAAAATAAATAAAAAGAAAAGAAATGCAAAAGGAGGAAGAAAAGGAACCCCCCTGACCTCCCTGGGCCTTAGTCATCTGGGCGGCCCAAACCCGTAGCCCACCTCCCCCGGTCGCCTCCCTCCTCCCTGTTCACCCGACCCAGCGACCGCGCTCGCCGGTCGCCGCCGAACCCTCTCGCCGTCCCCGTCGGCGAAGGGATAAGGGCGACGCCCTGCACCCCCTGGCCCCCTGCCCCCACTCCTCCCTCGACGCCCCCCTCCCAGATCCACTTCTCCTCCCTCTCCGATCCCTTTCCCCACCTCGCCCGAACGCCGCCGTCGCCATGGCTGCGCCATAGCCGCGGCCACCGAGCCCCGTTCTCCTCCCCGACGTGTCCACGAGCTCCGCCGCGTCGAGCCCGTCCTCCTCGACCACGGGCCCGAGCCCCGGGACCCCCTACATCACCCCCAACGCCGTCGCCCTCTTCCTCGGGTCGCCGCCGCCTTCTTCGACTCCGGCGACTGCTGCTGCTACTAAGCCTCTCACCGGCCTCCGTGTGCCGCGCGGTGAGCTCCTCTACCTCCTACCCTTCTCCGTTTGCTCTCGCGCGAACCCTAGCTAGCTCTCGCAACGAGGCCGAACGCATCGCCGCGGAGCTCGTCGCCGACGCGTCTCCGGTGACGGTTTGGTCACGGGCTCGTACCCATTGGACTCGCCGCACCACGTAGATCCTCCCCAGCCTCCTCTTTTGCTCAATAGCATGCTGCCTCGCCGTTTCCGTCTTCGGCCGAAGCCGCTCCGCCGCTGACCTCGACGCCGGCGCCGATTCCAGCCAACTCCGGCGACGCCACCACCGCTGTTCGACGCGCGTTGCTCCGCTCGTTCGAACGCGCCCTCGCGCGCGCGAAATGGTGGCCCCTAGGCGAAATCCGACGAGGTCCAAAGCCCTCCACCGTGTTTGGCGTCACCGGCGAGGTGCCGCCGGCCGCCGCCGACGTGGCTGGCCTGGGGCCACCCCAGTGTCACTGCTAGTGGGCCCCGTGGGTCCCAGTTGACTGGGTTGACCCAGTCAACTGCTGACTGGGCAGGCCCCAGCCACTGACGCGCGGGCCCCACCGCTTAATCCAGTAATTAAAACGTTTTAATAATTAAAACTAATTAGTTTAGATGATTAGACTATGATAGGTGGGGTCCAGTAGTTAACTAATCTAATTTTAATTAGTTTAATCTTCTGTTAGTCCATTGTCTATGACAGGTAGGACCCACCTGTCTGGTTTGACTGGTCAGCCGACCTGTTGACCTGCTGACGTCAGCGTTACCTCATGCTGACGTCATAATTCATTTTTTTCTAAATTCAAATAATTCCAGAAATTCAAATAATCTTTGGAAATTCATATCTTTTAAACCGTAACTCGGATGAAAATGTTTTCTACATGAAAGTTGCTCAGAACGACGAGACGAATCCGAATACGCAGTCCGTTCGTCCACCACACCTCCCTAACCTATCGAACTAGCAACTTTCCCCCTCCGGTCCGTCTGTCCGAAAACGCGAAACATTGGGAATACTTCCCGGATGTTCCCCCTTCGCCGGTACCACCTACTGTCGCGTTAGGACACACCTCGCACTGCTCATTGTCATGTCACGCATCGTCATGTTTATGTTTGCATTGTATTTACTGTTTCTTCCCCCTCTTCTCTCCGGTAGACTACGAGACCGACACTGCTGCTGCCCAGTTCGACTACGGAGTTGACGACCCCTCCTACTTGCCAGAGCAACCAGGCAAGCCCCCCCCTTGATCACCAGATATCACCTATTCTTCTCTATACTGCTTGCATTAGAGTAGTGTAGCATGTTACTGCTTTCCGATATCCTATCCTGATGCATAGCCTATCCTTGCTACTACTGTTGTTACCTTTACCTGCAATCCTACATGCTTAGTATAGGATGCTAGTTTTCCATCAGTGGCCCTACATTCTTGTCCGTCTGCTATGCTATACTATCGGGCCGTGATCACCTGGGCGGTGATCATGGGTATATACTTATATACTATATACATGACACATGTGATGACTAAAGTCGGGTCGGCTCGTAGGAGTACCCGCAAGTGGTTCTTTGTGGCGGAGCGACAGGGCAGGTTGAGACCGCCTAGGTGAGAGGTGGGCCTGGCCCTGGTCGGCGTTCACGGAGACTTAACACGCTTAACGAGATCTTGGTATTTGATCTGAGTCTGGCCATTTGGTCTATACGCACTAGCCATCTACACGGGAGTAGTTATGGGTATCCCGGCGTCATGGTATCAGCCGAAGCCTTCGTGACGTCAGCGACTGAGTGGCGCGCGCCGTGTTGGACCGCTTTGACGTAACCGCCGTGATCGTGTGGGTTGCTAGGTCTGCTCGCGGCCGCGTTCGCAACGTGCAGGTGTGCATAGGGCGATGGGCCCAGACCCCTGCGCTTAGGATTAGACCGGCGTGCTGACCGCTCTGTTGTGCTTAGGTAGGGCTGCGACGCGTTGATCTTACGAGGCCGGGCATGACCCTGAAGAGTGTGTCCGGCCGAATGGGAAGTTTATCTATTCGAATAGCCGTGTCCCTCGGTAAAAGGACGACCCGGAGTTGTACCTTGACCTTATGACAACTAGAACCGGATACTGAATAAAATACACCCTTCCAAGTGCCAGATACAACCCGGTGATCGCTCTCTAACAGGGCGACGAGGAGGGGATCGCCGGGTAGGATTCTGCTATGCGATGCTACTTGGAGGACTTCAATCTACTCTCTTCTACATGCTGCAAGATGGAGATGGCCAGAAGCGTAGTCTTCGACAGGACTAGCTATCCCCCTTTATTTCTGGCATTCTGCAGTTCAGTCCATTGATATGCCCCTTTACACATATACCCATGCATATGTAGTGTAGCTCCTTGCTTGCGAGTACTTTGGATGAGTACTCACGGTTGCTTCTCTCCCTCTTTTCCCCCTTTCCTTTCTATCTGGTTGTCGCCACCAGATGCTGGAGTCCAGGAGCCAGACGCCACCGTCGACGACGACACCTACGACACTGGAGGTGCCTACTACTACGTGCAGGCCGCTAACGACGACCAGGAGTAGTTAGGAGGATCCCAGGCAGGAGGCCTGCGCCTCGTTCGATCTGTATCCCAGTTTGTGCTAGCCTTCTTAAGGCAAACTTGTTTAACTTATGTCTGTACTCAGATATTGTTGCTTCCGCTGACTCGTCTATGATCGAGCACTTGTATTCGAGCCCTCTGGCTTGTATTATGATGCTTGTATGACTTATTTATGTTGTAGAGTTGTGTTGTGATATCTTCCCGTGAGTCCCTGATCTTGATCGTACACATTTGCGTGCATGATTAGTGTACGGTCAAATCGGGGGCGTCACAATATGCCCTCCTGGCACACACGCTCGGCAAAATGAGGTCATGTGCGGCCGATGAGCGCTCAAATACGGTTATACATATAATAGTGCTAAAAAATACAATTATACAGGCAAAATTGTTTCTGGTCGCAAGTACATCCAACACAGTTAGTCCCCGCTAAACGTTTCCATTCGTATGTACATCCCACACAATCGCTCCAAGAAAAACGTTTCCGTTCGCAGGTACATCACACACAATTTTCCCCGTTAAGTCGTTTGTGATAGTGTTGCCATTGCACACGATATTAACAATTTTATCGTTTGCGTTATTGAATGCATCACACACGATGCGTAGAAAAAACTATGTGGCAAAGGCTGTCCATCACACACAATTTTTATGTGGTAAACGTTTGCGCAAGGTGGCCTAACGCAAACAGTTCTCAAGAGGATTTCGTGTGTGTAGTGGAGATTTATCGCACACGTAGTGGATCCTAGAAACGTGTCTGATCTCCACGTCTATTGCAGACGTTTCACTTTCACAAATCGTGTGCAATGTAATCCCTAATTAACCCTAATTTAAAAATCACATGTTTTGAATTTGAAAATAGGCAATCACTTATTTCATATCCAACCATGTTAATTATAAATATAGGTTCAACCATGAATGCATAATTCGATGCACAAGTACATATACTGAAGAACTGCAGAAGCACCAAGTAAAGAATGATGAACCACAGTTGTACTAAAGACAGTAAAGAGAGAGGCGAAAGACATTCTGGTAGCTGGAGAAGGTGAAGCGGAATGCCCATATTGTGCCCTCCTCCATGTGTAATGCGCGCAAGACTCTAGGCCAACCCCTTGTGATGGCTGCCTGTCCATCCTTCATTGTCTTCATTACGACTTCTCGATGCTCATTGTAGTCTGGATGAAATACTTTAACCTTCATTGCGTGTCCACCAATCATGTACTTTACGAGGTAATCTTGAGTGAATTGCTTCGGGAAACACTGCGAACGAAAAAGATTCAGACATTGTTGTCTAACAACCATTATGGGCAGTAAAAAGAGAAGGCTGCAGAGTTTGTAGTTACCATCCTACAGCTCACTGTTGTGTCGGATAGAGCATAGACAAATAATTCGCTTGCCACCATTCGTATCTTTTTGCTAATAATCCTTATCAGTTTCCTCACTTGATGCTTGTTCATGAATATCTCATTGCCCCATACGCAAAAAGGGTCGATGCGTGGATCCTTGCCAAGGGCATATGTACCTACAAGCAACAAGTCAATATTAGAAGCTAACAAGTGTCCAGGCATGGATCTATATGCACTTCATTATGAAACGACGGGGGGAGTACAAGCTAAGGGATGAAGCTAACCTCGGCGGAAAATGGTGGCCACTCCCGTTGTTGTCCTGCATAAGTAGTGGAAAGACATGATAAGTACAACAACCTTAACATCAAACAAATATAGAAAAGGTAAACAACATCGTCTCCAAATGGTAGCTTGAATGTGTTGGTTTCAGCATGCTGTTAAAGCAGATATAAAATGGATAGCAATGTTACCGACAACAGGCTTAACATCCATCAAATATTGCAATTCAAACTGGTATTATTGAAAATGAATAGAACGTAGGTAATGCTTAAACATCACACTGGATAAATGTGTAAAACTGAAATAAAGGGCATGTGTTAACTACACCAGGCATAACTGGAACCAAATATAGCCGTTTAAACTGGTAGTGATGCAGTCGAGCGGCACAGTTCCGACTTGCACATAATGAACAACACATTGTGAATGACTGAAATTAACAAGACATAAATGATCAGTATAACAACCAAATATAGCCATTGAAAACTGGACAATGTCTCACTGCAACCAACCTAACAAGCAAATACAGATAAACATGGCATATGCTTGAAAACTGGACAAATGCTCACTGCAACCAACCTAACAAGCAGATACAGATAAACAAAGCATCTTCTTGAAAACTGGACAAATGCTAAAAAAAGCAACCTAACAACCAAATACAGATAAACAAGGCACCTGCTTGATAACTGGACAAATGCTCACTGCAACCAAACTAAGAACCAAATACATATAAACAAGGCATCTGCTCGATAACTGGAAAAATGCTCACTGCAACCAACCTAATAACCAAATACAGATAAACAAGGCATCTACTCACTATAGACAACCAAATATAGCCATTCATGAAACTGAAGTGGACAATTCATACTTAAACATCACATAGCCCTATTGAACAATACATTTTTGCATAACTGAAATAATTAAACATGGCACAGTTAAAGCACCGTACGACAAATGCTACTACAACAAAGGGTACGGGTTGACAAGCTAGAAAAGTTAAGATTTGCTGATAGGATGTTGCCTCACATTTCATGGACGGGATCCTTCCAGTTGGAAGAGCACAAACCCATGGTGCGCTCTCTGATGTCATAGATGGGTTGTTTCAGCTTGGAAGAACCTTCGTGGGTGCCCTCCTCGTGGTCGTGATCATGGTCGATGAGATCTGACTTGGCAATTGAGGATCCCAAGCCGCCGCCGTAGAACGTGTCCTTCAGAAATGAAAAAATGGGCTCGATGGCGTATAAGGATCGCAAATCCTTGATCGCTTGGCAGAGGAGATCAGCGGCAGGGCCGTCGAAGAGATCGACGGCGGTTGAACCAGATGAGTTGGGGATGGACCACTTAACCTGTGACATGGACCGCGTGAAGCCGTCACTGTGGACGAGCTTGATGTCGTAGCCAGCTTTCTCGAGATATAGTAATACGCTAGCCCGCTGACATGAAGCCTTCGGCATGGCAACGTAGTCAACGTCTTCGCCGGCTTCCGCGGCGACGTGTTGCTCCGGGATTGACAGGTCAGGGCGAACGACAGCCACCTCGGCAACGTCTGCCGGAGAGGCCATGATAAACCTCTTCTTGGCCGAACGCTCGTCGGGCTCCCCGGGATACGTGGTTGAGCTTAGGCTGCGACATTCTGGAGCAGGGGATGTGGATCTGGCGAGGAGGGACACCGCATGCCTCATCTAAAAACTCATGGGAGTGGGGCGACGGTATGGGAATCGCTGGGTAACCTGAACTTTATTATCTAAGCTAGGAGGAACGGGCAGACCGACAGGGGTTGGCGGTGGCGCCGACAGCGGTCGTGATCTATGGTTCGAGGGAGGAGGGGGCTGGGTGGGGGGACTGTGGAGGGGGGGGGGGTGTTTGAGGATATGCCGCGACTACTGAAAATTTTAGTAATGGTGGGTGGAGATGGTGGTGGACGAGGGAGGGCGACGGTTCAAATGCCTCGGCTATTGCAATTTTACTATAAGGTCGGTGCTGGAGGAGTGTGGGCGATGGTTGAAGTATGGCGGCTACTAAAATTTGGGTAAAGGAATTGATGCGGGGCGGGAGTGCCCAAGATCGCGCACGGTCCAATAACAATATGCGTGTATGATAATAAGGAAAAGTGGCAGAACCGTAGATTTTTGCAACGCTCAAGGCGGGTAGTTTGTTTTTATATTTCTAGCTAACTGGTCTATCGCAACAGTTCGTCCTAATTTCCAAATAAACTTACCCACCTTTAGCTTGCGTAGGTGGTGATTTTACAGGGCACTTGCACCGCACACGGTTAAACCAGTACCTCCACCCTTTGCTCGCGCTTGCGCGGTCGTGGTGATTTTACAGCGCACTTGCATCGCACACGGTTGAGCCAGTACCTCCACCTTCACTCGTCTTTGCGCAATCGTCGTGATTCACAACGCACTTGCATCGCACACGGTTAAGATATTATACCCGTGTCCGTTGAGCATCATCAGAGTCTTTGCAGCAAAAAGAATGTTAGAGAGGGTCAGAAGACAACCACACCAGCATGTGGCCCAAATATATATGAGTGAAAAGGGTGGTCTGTGATGTTCAAAATTCCAATGCACAACTTTGACCGCGCGGGCCCACGGTTGGGCGCGTCGTCGAAGATCGATGAGAGGGGACCGAAGTCAAGAACCACCTGGAAGTGGCCAAATATATGTAGGAATATTGGGTGTGATGTTTAAAACTTTAAATACACAATGCATAACTTTGGTAGCACCTGCCTCGGAAACCCGAAAGCACCCTTGGATATATCTATAATGACATAATGTCGTAGCTAGCTAGGATGCTTGGCCCACCACCTCCCACTTCGTGTCAGCGGGGCGGATGCACGTAATGATCGATACTTTGGTCATACATTCATGTCGCCATGACCTACCATAAGACGGACCAATGAATCTATCGTTTGGTCAAACGAAAACTATTGTTGTTGATAAACCGCTTGGGCCAATAGATTGAACCATCATAAAAATCGCACAAGAGGGACCACAAAACCAGCACCTCTTGCATGCGGCCCAAAATGATGTACGTTGGGAAGGGGTGATGTGTGTTTTCAATATAGAATAATGTACAATTTAGATGTGGTGCCTACCTCTCGATACAGACAACAACCATGAAGGCAAGGTAGTTAAGGACGAGATACGCAGGGTATGATGTAGGTCAAACCCAGCAATCCAAGCATGTGGGAGGGAATCCTGACAATGCATGAGCTCGAGCTTTGGTTGAGCGACATGTGATGGTGACCGGCCCTAACACGAACTAGGAGGAATCCATTCATGGCCATCACATACCCCTCGTTATCGGTCAAAGGGATGATATATACACACTCGAGGAGCCCATAGATATGCGTGTCATCACAAAAAACCGCACAAGGGAGACGTGGTCGATCAGAAGACCCCGTATACACTGCATGTGGCCCGAAAATATGTATGGGTACAGTGGTGTGTGATGTGTTTAAATCCCGAATGCACAACTTCGATGGGCCACCAACTACATTACAAACCGAACACCGCCCGGCTCCAAGCCTGGTTCAATATGTAGTATGTCGGTTTCCCAACTTCGAGGCGGCGGCGGGGGGGGGGGGGGGGAGGGGGCGTCCCACACATGCGCTCAAACTTTATTTGGTCTAGCATGGGACACATCTGTACCCCTATATAGTGTGCGAATAACTTTGAAAATTGGTCGTTGGATGAAGCCAATCTGACGGTACAGAGATGGCAAATCTGAGCACTACTGGCCGTTGGATATCATCTACATTCCACCAGATCCTGCCACATGTACAATCTAGAAGACTCCATAGTTGAACTTAAGCATAATGCACAAACCTCAAAACACAAGCACTTCTCCTTTGTTCTAGAATCTTCCATATCTTAATTGCCCAAACTTTTTTTCTAAATGAATTGTCACCTTTTGTTTTTACTTTATGCTTTACAATGCATAATTCCATGAATCTTAAAATAGATTTTTTTATAAAACTAATTGATTTTGCATGAGATGGACTATAAGAATTAAACAAACATCTACATCATGCATATATGATTCAAAGCTTACATTCTATAGTGGGGTATTTATTCATAATTTGGTTACCAAATCTCATGCATGCAATGCACGTGTACCTTTCTAGTATCAATAGGAAACCATCATGGTCAAACCCTTATCGTTGTTGGGTCAAAGGGATAGATTGTGTGCCCCCCCTAATTCTCGGTATAGGATAGTATATATACCTCGGGGAGCCCACAGATATGTGTCGCATCTATAAGTTGCACAAGGGATACATGCTCGATAAGAACATCCTGCCCCTATACCTTGCATGCGACCTGAAAAAGGTTTATATAATCGCCATGACAGGTCAAATCAATCATTCTTTAATTTTTTAGAGCAAAAAATAACCAATAAAACATAGTCTACAAATTAGCAAAACAAGGATCCCAAGGTTTATATAATTGCCATGATAGGTCACTATAGAGATATATTATATCTCTATAATGACCGTGTGATGGCATTTAAATGAAGCTTGAGATATGCAACTTCCCGCCGGGTCACCCATCGTTGGACTACTCCAGCCCGATCACGCTTAACTTCTGCGTTCTATTCGACTAGGCTAGCGGATGGGAAGCCGCCCCTTGCTGATAGGAATTGCCTCCTTGCCATTAAGGCGTTTCACGCTGGTCACCCTATGGGACCTACTCCCTCCTATCACACACATTTGTGCTTTTAGAAACTATGTGGGATATTTACATGGTCGGTGTGTCGCCGCTAGCCTTCAATGAGCACTGGCACTGGTAACGGGAAAACAATGGGAGAAGAGGCGGGAAACCGATGAGAGGAGTGGCGAGAAACGGTAGCCTGTTTAGAAAACATAGTAGAGAAGGAAGCGTGAGCTAGCACGACGCATGCGCACAGTGCTTACACATGTACTGCATGTGCTGTCAAAAGGGCTGAGGATTGCCGTTCGATCTGGGAGCATCCAATGATGCACACGTACGCTCCATGGGGTTTGGGTTCTGGCCAATCAGAACACACGACTCAGATCGCGCGCGCAGTAGGGGGAAGGGCATCGGCCACGGTTTGGTAGGCACACGGCTTTCGTGAGTGAACCGTGTGCTATTTGAAAACATTCGTGAGAAGAATCTCGGTTTTTAAATCCTCGTAAATCCAAAACTCACCCGAAAATCGTGAAACCTGGCATGGTGTCACGACATGGCTCATATATGTCGAGGAATTTTTTTCGTCCATTTTGGCACAAGTTTTATTAAAAGCCTCTTACAAACTGGAGCTTCTCTCAAAGAAGCCTCGTGGTTCCGATAGGGAAACGTGTCCCCCTTGTGGGCGAAACGTAATCACTGCCTCTTTTTGCCTTGTATTTTCTTCTACGGGCAACATGGAACGACAGGATATCCGTGCTGAAATTTAAACTTATTCAGGGTTCGTTTGGCCTTTTTATACACTAATTGAGTTTCCTAGGCATTTAATGTCCTAATTCAAATCTGAACTTCAAATACATGCTCCAGTTCACAAAAATGGCTAGAAAATTTATACATGTGTCCTTGGGTGCATGTTTAGGTCCCATGCCAGGAATGGGAACGAATTACAATCGTACCGGCGTCCTGGCTCGTCCTCAAACATTTCGAATCTCGGTTTTTAAATCCCCATAAATCCAAAACTCACCAGAAAGTCATCAAAGGTGGCATGGTGTCACGTCATGGCACATATATGTCGTGGTAAAAACATGTCCAATTTGGGTCAAGCTTTATTACAAGCCTCTTACAAACCGGAGCTTCTCTGAAAGAAGCCTCGTGGTTCCGATAGGGAAACGTGTTCCCCTTGTGGGCGAAACATAATCACTGCCTCTTTTCGCCTTGTATTTTCTTCTACGGGAAACTTGGAATGACAGGATATCCGTGTTGAAATTTAAACTTATTCAGGGTTCATTTGGCCTTTTTATACACTAATTGAGTTTCCTAGGCATTTAATGTTCGTAATTCAAAGTTGAACTTCAAATACATGCTCCAGTTCACCAAAATGGCTAGAAAAATTATACATGTGTCCTTGGGTGCATGTTTAGGTCCCACACCAGGAATGGGAACGAATTACAACCGTACCAGCGTCCTGGCTCGTCCTCAAACATTTCGAATCTCGGTTTTTAAATCCCCATAAATCCAAAACTCACCAAAAAGTCATCAAGGTGGCATGGTGTCACGTCATGGCGCAAATTTGTCGTGGTAAAAACATTGCCAATTTGGGCCAAACTTTATTACAAACCTCTTACAAATCGGAGCTTCTCTCAAAGAAGCCTCGTGGTTCCGATAGGGAAACATGTTCCCCTTGTGGGCGAAACGTAATCACTACCTCTTTACGCCTTGTATTTTCTTCTACGGAAAACATGGAACGACAGGATATCCGTGCTAAAATTTAAACTTATTTAGGGTTCGTTTGGCCTTTTTATACACTAATTGAGTTTCCTAGGCATTTAATGTCCATAATTCAAATCTGAATTACAAATACATATTCCAGTTCACCAAAATGGCTAGAAAAATTATACATGTGTCCTTGGGTACATGTTTAGGTCCCATGCCAGGAATGGGAACGAATTACAACCATACCAGCGTCCTGGCTCATCCTCAAACATTTCGAATCTCGGTTTTTAAATCCCCATAAATCCAAAACTCACCAGAAAGTCATCAAGGTGGCATGGTGTCACGTCATGGCGCATATTTGTCGTGGTAAAAACATTGCCAATTTGGGCCAAACTTTATTACAAACCTCTTACAAATCGGAGCTTCTGTCAAAGAAGCCTCGTGGTTCCGATAGGGAAACATGTTCCCCTTGTGGGCGAAACGTAATCACTACCTCTTTACGCCTTGTATTTTCTTCTACGGGAAACATGGAACGACAGGATATCCGTGCTAAAATTTAAACTTATTCAGGGTTCGTTTGGCCTTTTTATACACTAATTGAGTTTCCTAGGCATTTAATGTCCATAATTCAAATCTGAATTACAAATACATGCTCCAGTTCACCAAAATGGCTAGAAAAATTATACATGTGTCCTTGGGTACATGTTTAGGTCCCATGCCAGGAATGGGAACGAATTACAACCATACCAGCGTCCTAGCTCATCCTCAAACATTTCGAATCTCGGTTTTTAAATCCCCATAAATCCAAAACTCACCAGAAAGTCATCAAAGGTGGCATGGTGGCACGTCATGGCACATATATGTCGTGGTAAAAACATTGCAAATTTGGGCCAAACTTTATTACAAACCTCTTACAAACCGGAGCTTCTCTCAAAGAAGCCTCGTGGTTCCGATAGGGAAACGTGTTCCCCTTGTGGGCGAAACGTAATCACTACCTCTTTATGCCTTGTATTTTCTTCTACGGGAAACATGGAACGACAGGATATCCGTGCTGAAATTTAAACTTATTCAGGGTTCGTTTGGCCTTTTTATACACTAATTGAGTTTCCTAGGCATTTAATGTCCATAATTCAAATCTAAACTACAAATACATGCTCCAGTTCACCAAAATGGCTAGAAAAATTATACATGTGTCCTTGGGTACATGTTTAGGCCCCATGCCAGGAATGGGAACGAATTACAACCGTACCAGCGTCCTGGCTCGTCCTCAAACATTTCGAATCTCGGTTTTTAAATCCCCATAAATCCAAAACTCACCAGAAAGTCATCAAAGGTGGCATGGTGTCACGTCATGGCACATATATGTCATGGTAAAAACATTGCCAATTTGGGCCAAGCTTTATTACAAACCTCTTACAAACCGGAGCCTGTCACAAGAACCCTCGTGGTTTCGATAGGGAAAAGTGTCCCCTTGTGGGCCAAACGATAATCGCTCCCTCTTCTAGCCTCGTATTTTCTTCTACATGCAACACGGAACAACGGGAGATTCGCGCTGAACTTTGAAATTATTCAGGGTTCGTTTGACATTTTTTATTCATTAATTGAGTTTTCTAGGCATTTAATGTCCATAATTCAAATCCGAACTACAAACACATGCTCCAGTGCACCAAAATGGCTAGAAAAAACGTACATGTTTCCTTGGGGTGCATGTTTAGGTCCCATGGAACTGATGGGAATGAATTCAACCGTCTCGCCGTCCTGGCTTGGCCACAAACATTGCGAATATCGGTTTTTAAATCTCTGTAAATCCAAAACTCACTAGGAAATCATGAAACTTGGCATGGTGTCACTACATGGTACATATAATTGTCCAATTTTGGCGAAGCTATATTACAAGCCTCTTACAAACCGGAGCCTGTCGCAACCCTCGTGGTTCCGGTAGGGAAACATGCCCCTCTTGTGGGTGAAACGATAATCGCTGCCTCTTCTCGCCTTGAACTTTGTTTTCTACAGTCAACATAGAATAACAGGAGTGTTGTGCTTAAATTTGAAACTATTTAGGGTTCGTTTGGCCATTCTATATATTAATTAAGTTTTCTATGCATTTAATGTAGTGCATAATTCAAATTTGAAATACAAGCACATGCTCCAGTGAAGCAAAATGGGTGGGAAATCGTACATGTGTCATTGGGTGCATGCTTAGGTCTGATTTAAGGAATGGGAATGAATTACAAACTTCTCGTCGTCCTGAAACATTGAGAATCTCAGTTTTTAAATCCTAGTAAATCAAAAACTCACCCAAAAAACATGAATCTTGGCATGGTTTCATGACATGGCACATATATGCCGTGGTAAAAAAAGCGTCCAGTTTCAGACAAGGCGCACACATTAATTGCCAACGAAGTACTTTTTGAAACAAATAGCTGACACGTTAATATCGCAAACGGTTCTATTATATGAACCGTGTCAAAATTTAACCATACTCGGTGGTGTGCGTGCATCTGTTTGATTAGACGGGACGAGCGCGAGAAGTCCGCCGTGCATGCTCAATGGGACGCGTGCGAGCGGTCTGCCGCGCAGGCTCGATGGGATGCGTGCATCCTGTCCACCTTGCAGGCTCGACGGGACACGTGCGAGCAGCAAGGCCGCCCATGCTCACCGGGAAGTGAGCTCTTTGACCTCCATGCACCAGCCGCCGCCCGCCTCGCTCACAACTTCTCCATTAATGGGTTCATTAAAGCACCTGGACGGAGGGTGTTTGCTTGTGATCCCATGGCAGCATTTGCTTTGTTCGTATTTTCAACCCGTATTCCGGCCTAATTTAAATTAACGGATAATATGACCACAAGTAAAATGGAAACAGATAATACGACGACAAATTTACAATGGCGCAGATAATAATTGTCTTACATATTCCGGACAATTTAAAATGCCACATGCGGCAAAGCCTGGAAGACACGGGGGCAAGAGAAGAAGGAAATCGCAGACAACGATGTGGATCGCTACTGTTTCTACACGTCGATGGATCGCCGGGCGACGACATCCTCTAGCTCCTTCTTCAATTCCTCACGACTTTGCTTGAAAGCAGCCACGGATTCCTCCACCTCATGCTCGCGCTCGATCCGGAGCTTCCTCAAGTCACCCATCATTTCCTCGACGACCGCTGTCAGTGTCATCCCCGAGGCACTGCTCTACTCATGCAGCATCTTCCAGCCGGCACCCTCCTCCTCCTTCTCGGCGAGCACCTTGAGGAGCTTCGCATTGTCACCCATGAGTTGCTTGACGAGGCCGGTCGCCTTGTCAACTGAGGCATCGCTGATCTTGAGCAGCTTCATCAAGCCGTCGACCAGCTCCTGTTGCTTAATGACGCCAGCGAGAATGTCGTCGTCACCGGCCAAGGACTTCAGGAACGCCAGCTCGTCGTGATGGCCGACGCTGCGAGTGCGCTTGTGAGAGCCCTCGCGTGCCCGTGAGAGCTTGTTCAAGGGCTCCGTGGTGTGCCGGGACATCTCTACTACAGCTGCGGCTGCGGCTTTGCGACAGGACCTCTCTAGTGCTTCCGCAGCCTTGGTCTTTGCTGCCTGGTTATATGTCCACTCAAAACTCCTCCTACCCATCATGGCGGAACAACTTGACAGGAAAGACCAGTTTTGTGGGTGATGAGGAGAGGAACTGTGAAGTAATTTTCGAGTGGGTAGTTTTTATAGCCCGGTGCTAAGTGTGAACACATATTAGTTTGATAGGTGTGAACAGATTTACAATTACATATTGCATTGTAATCTGCAATGTGACGAGAAACAAAGTCAAAATTCATTGATGGCAGAAGGTTGACCATGTGGTTGCTCGCCGTTGAGGCGGCCGTGGCGCTCTGCTCGCATCCGTCCGCGCGTTTTGCTCGCCATTGAGGCAGATGCAGCGCGCTCTGCTCTGGCGTCCCTGAGCGCGCTCTGCTCGCCGTTGAGGCAAATTTACAATGGCAACGGTTAATAATTTTTAACAATTGTCTTACATATTCAGGATAATTTAAAATGCCACATGCGGCAAGGCCTAGAACACTCATGACCTACATATGCATAAAATTATAATAAAATATAGGCTAAAAGGCTGAGCTGGCGGCCTTCCGAGGACGGTCTTCTCGGACTCCATGATTAGCATAGCACCCTTGTGGCCATTCACTCCAAGTGTCCCGACCCGCCTCCGCCTACGGAGCTGCTGGCGCTAGGAGGCTCTTGGGGCTGCTGGGCCTCTTCCAGAAGAGCTTGACATCATGCAATTGCGCGCATGATATCTCTGCGGAACCGCTCCATTTCCATGTCTCTGGCCTGGTAGCAAATTCCTTCCATCACCTGAATCCTCAAGATATCACGTTGGCGATGTTCTACTTCGTCAGGGACGTCAACTCCGCCAAGGATGCACTCGAGCCTAGCCACCACATCATCGGGATCGAGGTTGACACGGCCGTCGCGGGCAATGATGAAGCTGCAGGCTGCCCGTGTCTTGACTGAATCGCAGAGGGCCTCTGCCCATTCCTTGCGGGGCATCAGGCTCTCAATGAGCACTAGTGACGGCGGCTCTTTGGGTGGGTTGTCGATCATGCCGCTGAGCAGCTTTGGATATTTTGCATGGTGGATGGCAAACTCCTCATCACACCTCCTCTGCAATATGTCAATTGTGTGCCCAAGGACTGTCACGCCGATATCGTTGCCGATGGGCCATGGTGCCTGCACTGGACGATGAAGCTCTTGCTCCCCGACCTGCTCCGGCTCGTTCTCCTCACCGAATATGTAACGCAGGTAGGCGTCGACGTCGAAGCTTTGGTCGTTGCTTGGCATGCTTGAAATAACTAATGGTAGATGGGTGAGCACTAGATTTGCGCAGAGTGTCGCGACAGTGCGTTGCCGCCTGGGTTATATGCAGCAAGCCATTAGCTGGTGGCGGGAAACCGATGAGGGAAGAGGCGTGGATTTTACAATTCACCCATGTGGAGCGCGCGAATACTAAGTGGAGCACACACACAACCCGAATACCGTATCCGGTGCCACGTGTTATTTATCACACAAGTGTTAACATAAGGAAACGTATGTGTAACTTACTAATCATCGCACATGAGTACTCGCAGACGCATCGTGTGCGATACTCCTAGCCACCGCAAGCAACTAGTTTGCCTTTTTCAAAGTTTTTTGTACACACATAATCACACACGAACTAACTGTATTAACCGCCAGTGTTGTAACTTCTCATCGCAAACAGTTTATCCGAGTCGGCTGTTTGCCATGTATCACACACATCTTGTTAAGTTGAACCATTTCTGTTGTGTTCCCTAATCGAAAACAGTTCGTCCGAGTGAACTGTATGCCGTATATCACACACACCTTGATCTGGCTAACCGTTTTTGTTGCACTCCCTAATAGCAAACAGGTCATCGAAGCGAACTGTATGCCGTATATCGCACACACATTGATATGGCTGCCCGTTTCTGTTGTTCTGCCTCATCGCAAAAAGTTTGAATGGATTAACCCTGTGCCCTGCATCGCATACACAACTAAAATCTGAACCGTGTTTGATGGCTCTGCCATCGCAAACGTTTTGCACCTTTTTTGACAGTGTTTTTATATCCCCGTTTGCGATTAATGCATCACACACAGTTTCGTCAAAGGGTCTCTGATCATAGTGTTGCGTTAGCAACATCCTACAGTAGTGGGGAAATCATTACTAGAGGCCATCTTCATCATCCCGGCGGTCTCCATGACGAGGAGGGAGTAGTTCACCCTCAGGGTTGAGGGTATGTACTAGTAGCTATGTGTTTCATCTCTCTCTCTGTCTCTCTCTCGTGTTCTTCATTTGGCATGATCTTGATCTACCATGAGCCTTGTTAATATAGTTGGATCATATGGTGTTCTTCCCTCTCTATCTTGTTGTGATGAATTGTGTCTTTCCCTTTTAGGTTTCATTATTATCGGATTGAATATTTTGGATTTGAGAACACTTGATGTATCTCTTGTATGTGGATACCCATGGTGACAATGGGGTATTTTATTGAGTCGCTTAATGTATGTTTTGGTAATCAACTTGCGGATTCCCGTGGTGACATTGGGGTAATCTAGGCATAGAGGTTGATGCATGTTTTCGTCCTACTTCTTCTGATAGAAACTTTGGGGGTGCTCTTTGAAGTTCTTTGTGTTGGATTGAATATTATGAATCTGAAATTGTTTGATGCATATCGAATAGTTAACTCACGGATACTTGTGGTGACATTGGAGTATCTAGGTGACATTAGAGTTGATTGATGCGTATCATATGGTGCTATTTTAGTACGAACTCTTTAGATCTTGCAATTGAATCTTTTAGTTTCTTTGTTTTTACACTAGTTTGGTTTAAAATAAAACTCTTTAAAAATGGAAGTGAAGTTGCGTCAAGTTCTTTATCTTTATGATGTGTTTCTTGAAAATGATGGATCGGAAAATTGTGCCAAAGTGTTAGAAGAAGAATTCAATAAAATGTTTGGCATAAAATGTTTGAATGATAAGCATGATTGCAATGTTGTTAGTATGCTTTCTATGGATATCCATGATGCTAATTATATGCAAAGCCATAAGCTTGGAGATGCTATATTTGATGAAGATGATCTTTTTAGTCCCCCTACTTTTTATGAGCAAATTTATTATGGTGATATCATGCCTCCTATTTATGATGATTAGAATGATGAAAGTGGGTTTGGAAGAGTGTCAACTCTAGGTAGTAATGATCCCACTATTTTGGAGCGTGTTGAATATTATTGGAATAATGATAAGTGGATTTAGAGAGGCCATGACTTTATTTAGTGATGATTCCACTATTTTAGAAGAGGTTTCAATTGATTATGACAACAAAGTTGCTATCTATGATGATTACGGTGATGACATGTATGCTATAAAAAGTAATAATAACCATGAAACTTGTCATCACGATTTTAGTGTTCAATTGGGTTATGTCAATCAAGTTTCATATAATAGTTATTTTTTTGAGTTTTCTCCCACTATTATGCATGAGAAGAAATTTTCTTATGTGGAGAGTAATAAAATTTCTATGCTTATGGATCATGAAAAGAATGCTTTGTGTGATACTTATATTGTCGAATTTGTTCATGATGCTACTGAAAATTATTATGAGAGAGGGACATATGCTTTCAAATATCTCAATAATATCAAGTTTCCTCTATGTGTGTTGAAAGTTTTGAAGTCAACACTACAAAAAAGACACATCCGTGACATTTTGGGCCGAACAATTTTTTTTCTGTCATGCTTATGACACTTCTATGACGATAATTGTGACAAAACCCGGTATCATCATTGATTGTGGTGGGTTCCTACTTCGATGACAAAAAATCATGACAGAAAATGGGCTTTTCATCCTGGGCGGGCCGGAGACGCAGCTGCATGACATTCTTTGGGCCGTCCATGACGGAAAAAAATCATGGTAGAAGCGAGGGCGAGGAAAATATCAGGGAGTTCCCGGTTACTGTGGGTGGTCGGGGCCGAGCGATGCACGGAGGTTTGCATGTTTCTCTCGTGTACGCACGTGTGTGCGAGGCGTTGGCTAATTGAACCTGAGCGATCACACGTTACTGAACCCGAGCGATCGATCCTTGGCTGTTAGCTGAACCCGAGCGATTCATTCGCTGCTGACTGAACCCGAGCGATTCATTCGCTGCTGACTGAACCCGAGCGATTCCTTTGCTGCTGCTGCTAACTGAACTGAGCGATCAATCACTGCTGCTTACATTGAAGCCGATCGATCCCCCGTGCGAGACGTAGCTAGCCAGCCGGTGTTGGTTGCTTCGCGATGAACAGTGACCGTTGCTACCGTGTGCGTGGTACGTAGAACGAGTCGAGACGTGCGAGTTGAGCCGGTTGGTTGGCTGTGGATGAACAGTTCCCGGTCGGGGTTGGATAAACAGGACCCCGTGGTAGTAGGCCGTTGCCGCTGGATTAACAGGACCCCGAGGAGGCCGCCGCACCCCAGCCGGTTGGGGGTGGATGAACAGGACCCCTTGGAGGCTCTATGAACAGCAGTTGGTGGAGGCTGGATGAACAGTAGCTGTGGATGAACAGTTGCCGTGGAGGCTGGAGGAGATCGACGGTGGATGAACAGTAGCCCGTGGAGGCTAGAGCAAGGCAGTAGACGGTGGATGAACAGGACCCTGTTTCAGCGTAGGCGCTCCAACACAAGTCCATTTCCTCCGTTTTGTGGTACGCCACACCCTTCCTGATCAACAGGACCTCGTTTCAACCGTAGGCACTCGAATAGAAGTCCGTTTCTTTCGTTTTGCGGTACGCGAGGCCCTTCTCGATGAACCTGACCTCATTTTCACCGTACGCGGTCGAACAGAAGGCCCGTTTCCTCCGTTCTGCGATACGCCGGACCTTGTTTCGGCTGTTCTGTCCAAGCCGGTTGGCTCTCGATGAACACGACGTATTCCGACCCAGTCGGTTGCCTCCCGATGAACACAACGCTATTTCCTCCATTCCGACCCAGCCGGTTGGCTGCAGATGAATAGGACGATGTCGCTGTATGCGTTCGAGACCACGCCCGTATGTACGTATGTAGCTGTATTTACTTTCTTGCAGCGTGGCTGTACGTATGTGCACACGTTATAGACGGGACTGCGTGACATGCTACGTCTGCGCCTCTACTACGACACGTGCCGCTCCTTACTCGGCCACAGTTCATCGCTGCAGAGAGACCGACCGACCAGTATGTACGTACACGTTCGCGACCAGATAGACAACGCTACGTATGCTTGGACCGAGTGGGTCCCCGCTGTTCCTTGCGTGCGAAGATATAGCTGGTGGGTCCCAACTGTTAGGGGGAAGAATCTTTTTTTTCCGGTAGTATGGACGCACTTCCTTGCGTGTGAAGATGTAGCTGGTGGGTCCCAGCTATCTGGGGGGAACATTTTTTTCCCGCAAAATACAGTCCCTTCCGGTGGGTGCCTGCTATCAGGTGGAGGAATAGTTATTTTACGCGTAATAGGAGGTACTTCCTTGCTGCGGCCGTGGACCCAGCTGTCAGCCTCTCCACGTATAGTCCTCTTCCGATGGAAGTCGTTCCTTGACCACGTTGACCACACCACGCCGAGAGCACCAAAGCGGTGGACGACGTCGAGGCCTGGGAAGGGGAGGACGCGGAGCCAGGGAAGAGGCGGCAGTGGATGCCCACGCGGAGAGGAGTACGAGGGTTGACTAGTTGGACTGTGATGTGAGGCTGCCGTCACCACAGAATAACAGGGGTTGTGGGTGACTAGAGGGATGGCTTGGCCAGCGGTTGGAGTAGGATGGGGCGGTGAGGCCTGCGAGCTAGCACAGTCGGCCATGGGAGGCAGGAGCAGGCGACACGACCCGCGATGGTTTGGGCGGCTGGAGCAAGAAGACCAGAAGTTGAAGAAGCACGACAGCCATTGGATGGACATCGTACGGTCACTGCAGCTAGAATCATTTATATTGACTAAGTTGACAAAGCCCTGCGACTTAGTAGGCCCACAAGTCAGCCTCCAAATATGGTGGGTCCCACCTAGCAGCGGGGTTCTTCATTTTTTTTGTACGTAATAAGGAGGCACTTGCGTGCGAAGAGATATAGCTGGTGGGTCCGAGCTGTCAGCGGGGGAATGTTTTTTTCGCGAAATATAGAGGCCCTTCCGATGGGTCCCCGCTGTCAGGTGAAGGAATCATTATTTGCATGTAATAAGGAGGCACTTCCTTGCTGACGCCGTGGACCCAACTCTCAGCCTCTCCACGTACAGTCCTCTTCCGATGGAAGTCGTTCCTTGACCACATTGAGCACGCCGCGTCGAGAGAACCAAGGCGAGGACGACGACGAGGCCTAGGAAGGGAATGACAGGAGCCAGGGAAGACACGACAGTTGTTTCCCTCGCGGAGGGGAGTACGAGGGTTTACTGCTTTGCAGAATAACAGGAGGTCTGAGTGAGTAGAGGGATGGCTAGGCCAGTGATGGGAGTACGGTGGGGCGGTGAGGCCTGTGCGACAGCACAACCGGTCGCAGGAGGAGGGAGCAGGCAGTCCTGCCGGTGCTTGTTTGAGCGGCTGGAGCAGGAAGAGCAGAGATTGAAGAAGCACGACCGCCGTTGGATGTACATCCAACTGTCACTGCTCTGTGTGTTGACTAAGTTGACACGGTGTTGCGTGCGCGTCATCCTTTTTTAGGAAAGCATATGCGTCAACCTATAGTAGGCGCACAAGTCAGGCTCAAATCTGTGGAAACAACATACATCCCATTTGCCATTATTTCTAATAATTTACAACTCATTTGCTAATTCTTAAGTTTTTTTGGAGCCCATATTATTTTTGTTAGCATTACAACCCATATTGTGGCGACGGTTAAAAAATTATACGAAATTTTTCATATTTCGGTGCGGTCCGAACTGTTTTTAATCCCCAAATTTCGAGTCACATTCAAACTAATTTGAAAAATAAATTTATATCAACATAAAATCCAAATAATTGTCCATGCATAAAAATCAATGGAATTTAAAATCTTGAAATGAAAAAAAAGAAATTTGAAACTAATTGTCGGTTTGATGTGTTTTAAAAATGTACAACCCATTTCTCATTACTGATAGCCCATTTTCTGGGCAAGCCGAATGAATCTCTCCTCGTCTTGAAAGATTTGCAGCCTAGTAGGGCTGACAAAGCAAGTAGGCCTTGGTTGGGTATTCTGCAAAAGAACAAAAATATTGGGCTTGCCATTTTCAGAAAAAAAAACTACTGGGCTGGTCTTGTGGTAAACATAAAAGAAAAGACTGGCTAGACAGGCTAGAGTGCCCCGCACAGCCTGTTGACACCCCTGCTTCCGTCTCAAAAACAAAAATAACTGAACAAGCTCCTGGGTCCCTAGCGTCAGTCGCTCGTTGTGCAATTCTCTTGTTTATTGACTACATTGACAATGGCATGGGACCCAGATGTCAGAAATCCTTTAGGAGAAACCATTTTTCGGCTTGAAATAAGGAGGCACTTGCTTGTGTACTGCCATGACCCTGGTGGGTCCCTGCTGTCATCCTCTCCATGTACAATCATCTCCTGATTGTGTACGCGTCAACCTAGTAGGCCCACAAGTCAGCCGCTAAACCCGTGGCGGACAAATACAACCGATTTAAAAAAATAACAGCCCATTCCATACGTTCAAATGGAAAGTTCAACATTCAGAGCAAAGTAACAGGTCTGATCCAGATATAGAGTACTGAACTTCCATGTTGACAACCATCATAGCCAAGTTAACTATCTACTCCCACTAATAATCTAGTAGTGTACAAGTACTAACTTACTCTTAGCTAATTAGACGATGCCGGCCGCCATCTGCGGTACACGCTAAACACCGGCACCGACGTCCTCCTCCTTGCCTCGGACTTGCTAGAGGTGCGATAGGACGCGTTGCTCGCACAGGTTGGCCCTTTCCATGCCGGTGTGGTCCACCAAAGCTTCGGGTTCTAAGCAGGAAACCCACTTGACGAGCTGGTAGTAAAATTTGGCGTCGCAAACGCGTGCGTGCCCGACAGCCTCCAGGGCAATTGTCGGGCGCCGGCCTCCACGTAGTCGGCCCAGTTGCGGGCGCTCTGCTCGCGACTTGGAGTGTCGGTGCGCTGCTGCTCCATGCCCCGCTGGCGGCGCAAATCGGCGATACGCTGCTCCTCCACCAGGCGGTCGCGCTCCAACAAGTCCTCATACTCCGCATTGCCATCTAAAGACCGATAGAATGCCTCCTCCCTCCGTCTGCCTTCCAATGAAAAACTGAACACTAGTTTTGGCGGTGATCACCTCCGGCGTCGCCTATTGCGGACGGGCGGGGCATGACGGACGTGGCGAGAGCGAGGGCAAGTGGCGAGCATCATCGGGCTGGTGGGGGCTTATGAGGACCGACCGAGTTGGGTGATGGTGCTACCAGAGAACACCGGGAACCAGTAATTATAGGCGGAAGGTAGGTGAACCAGCTTATCGCGGGAAACACGATGGTCATCGTGGTCATCGGAATTTATTGCATAAGTAGGCATGGCTTAGCGCGCCAGCTTGCCGTGGAAAACTAGAAAAACTGAAATTATGACCGTGACGTCCCGTCCTATCTCGTCAGTGGTGCGTCCTGTCCGTGCTGGGTCACACGTCGGCATGACGGTCAAACGAGTGCGCTCATTTCATCCAGATGAGGTACGTGCGTGATACGCTGGTTATTCGCGTAGGATCGAGTCGGTCGGATAGTGTACGTGTAGGATCGCAATAGCTGATGAACGTTCGCTGGGAGATAAGGCATTTGCGAATGTTTTTGCTGGCAGTTTCTTCAGATTCGCATGGCATTTTCTTCAGAACAACATGTCAGTTTCTTCAGAGGTAGGAATTTTTATTCAAAAAACTGCCACCTTTGTATCTTCCGTCGCAACTAAAACTGCCAGGAGCGTATTAGTAGGCTAGCTAGTGATCGATCAGTAACTTGTAAACACTGAGCAAACAGAAATAAGGAACTGCTAGTAACTTTTAAACACTTAGAACACAGAAATAAGGATCATGCTGTGCACAGTAGTAAGAGCTGATCCGTTCGAAATGTTCACACGAGAC
Source organism: Aegilops tauschii subsp. strangulata (assembly GCF_002575655.3). Taxonomy (NCBI): domain Eukaryota; kingdom Viridiplantae; phylum Streptophyta; class Magnoliopsida; order Poales; family Poaceae; genus Aegilops; species Aegilops tauschii. The sequence continues at coordinate 155,617,115 of NC_053036.3, forward strand.
TCACATGCCTGACATTGTAATATGTTCACATTAGTAGCCCAAATTCACAACCAACTAGTACGATTCCCATACATAAGATCAACATGTTAATGCATCTCAATGATTCATGGATCATATACTAATCTAGAAAAAACATCTGTTCTTCCTACTAACATGGATGCTTTCTGGGCCAACATTCAGTACAGAGTGAAAGAAAAATTTGTTTGTGAAGTCTACAATTCCTCTTGCAAATGTAAGTGGTTTCACCAACAGCTGGAACCATGAGAATGAACCACACATGATGGAGGAACATCCACTGCAATATGATTTGGTCTTCTCTCGATCACACGGCGAGACAATTTTCGGAATACAAACTTTAACTTAGGCAAAATGATGCTCATTGTATAATCAGACCAAAGCAATGAAGCACCTAGTGTTGGCCAATAAATAGTACAGTGCTACTTTTGTGCAGTCCATGAAGTGACTATCCAATCTTTCCGTGTCTATTTTCAAATGGCAGTGGATGCAGTGACTATACTATTCTCATGTGCAGTTCCACCAATATTGCGGTCACTTTGTTTGTTTGCCAAATAGCAACGGGCAGACATCTGTCTGCACAAATATCAAGCAGCTAGTAAACATATACCCCACCTTGTATTTTTGGTTTAAACACGTCTCTTCCGCTTAGCATCTGTCATGTTTTGCACTGGACAATTTGATACTGTCATGTTTTTCCCTGGACAATTTCGTACTGAATTGATTTGCTGGTACAGAGCAGAAATATAGCGCCTATTCTTCATTAGACCAAGGATATCCATGTTCGCAGTGATGAAAGAGGTGAAATCGATACAACCGAAATTGAGCATCCAATCATTGAATCATGTCCTGCACCTCTAATGTAGGTCCACCTTGCCAATAAATTCACATGCAAACCGCTAATATTACTATCTAATGACAGTACAAAAAGAGTAGCAAGATAGTAGCAAACCATGTACCTTCGTAATGAACAGCTCATAGTGCCACCACTTGGATATAACGGTATTGAAGAAAACATGCTCCTAATGTTGAACCATTTGGACTTTTTGTGCAGTTCCACTAAAATCGAGAATCCCTGTTTGGACAGATATTGAAAGTGTGATTACTATAAAAGTGGCACTAGTTGAAGCACAGACTCACAAATATAAGCATTCCAATTTCTTAATGGGAAAAGGTAGCAAGACTGTTTCTAACCACCTGTTTGATGGAATAAATAAGGCAACATCGGCTGATGTCAGGAAGGCATACATAGTATTTTCTTAAAAACTGAACCATTCCTGGCCTTTCCTCTTTTTAAGCATATTTTGTGCAGTTCAACTAAAATAAAATGCCATCAGCGCCTTGACAATTCAGTGACGCTGTGCAAAAAGAAATGACTTACCATTACATCATGATGTTAGGTAAGTAATCGACAGGCATTAGAGACAAACATACAGACCTCCTCCGATAACATAATGAACATTAATTTTAACAAAGGCGTGACTAGCTTTACCGGCATAATTTGAGTGAACTCTACACCCTGTGTTCCTTAATATAAGACATTTTTGCAGTTCAATATTAAGTACCCAAACATCTAGTATTTAGAAAAATAGGTAGTGGTTTTCTTGAGCACATATCTGGGAAAGCTTGACACACTTTATATATGTCCATACGCTAATGCAACACCATTCGAATAGTACAAATATACACTAATCAAGTGGCTAGTGCAACAATAGAGTAGTTTTTTTATTATGGGGTACAGTATAATGGTTTTACTGAACAAATTTCCGTAAGCTAGCACTGGAAGATTTATATAAGCATTAACAATACAAAATGTAAGGATAACAAGTTTCAACATTGGTATACTAGCTGTGCAACATCATTAAACCAAATACAAAAGTCTGAAGGTAACTAGCATTATTAACTAATGACAGTATAAAAAAATTACAAACCATCTACCTTCAAGGTAAATATCGTTTCGAACTCGAGGGGACTTGAAAAATTGCTATCCCAATCTTGATAATAGATCAAACATAAAAACTTGATCAATCGAATCAAGAAAACAGCCGGAGGAGGAGGTGCCCACTCTTGACCTTTCCTCTTCTCTTCATAATTTTTTGTGCAGTTTAACCAAATAAAATGACATCAGTGCCTTGGCATTTTGGTGACACTGTACAAAAAATTGACTTATCTCATGAAAGTGAGGTATGTAATGTATAAGAACTGTGCAAAAATCAGAAGGTAGTAACAAGTTTAATCATTGGTATACTGGCTGTGCAACAACATTAGAATGCCTTAGCTGAAAAATCTTTAATACATCCACAATCAACATCTAACCCTGAAATAATCTAGTGACATTAAATGGCATGCTTAAATTTATCAGTGGCATTAGACTGAGTGCGGTATTAGTTAAATGTGGCATCACTTTAGCAGTAGCATTGCTTGAGTTTATCGCTGGCGTTATACTAACAGCAAAAAAGTGACAATAAGAGCATGGGAGGCCCATTCGGACAGTGGGCACACCAGTACGATGTACCTCCACGGACGCATAGAGTGGTGAGGGAGGTATGGTTGCCCAGAGCAACAAAAATCCAGGCAGCATATGTGGATTACGTCCCATTTTTGTTCTCTTAAGCCACCTTTTTCCTATGTGAGGACAACAAACCGATCGACCTGGTCATTCTCTATTGCGTTGTCATGCCTTTCTACCCTTTTTCAACCAAGAGACACGAGACTTGTTCCTTAGCTACTGATTTTGCCCTTTTCAACCTAGATGCGGGTTTGATACCTAGTCTCTTCGACAATACTTTCTCGCTTCCTTTCCTTATTCAACCCAGACATGGATTAGTCTGCATGAAGTAGGGTTTCCTTTAGTAGTGCAAATTAAGGTTTTCGTCTACGTGACCGGTAGAGCAAACGATAGCAAATTGGGGAGATGGTGGAGTGGAAAAAGATCCACATGCAGCAACGTGGCAGATGAGGCAATAGAACAAGGGTATTGTTCAAAAAGAGGTAGTATACCTGAGGGTCGGCGGGAAGTGGCTTTGCTCGTGGTCGTCGTCCTCCGCACACACTATGGCAACGAGCTTGGGGATGGAGGCCATCCCTCGCGGTGCTAGGTCTGGGAGGACGGCCTTGTTGTCAGTATGTGACCTCGCTCACCGATGACGAGTGCGTCAATGCTGTAGGTCCTTTTCTTCCCCGGCAGATCTGTGACCACCGGTGAGGAGGGAGAGAGAGGGGCACCGCCATCTTTTTTTGATCTGGAGAGAGGGTGATAGTGTGAGAAGCAAGTGGGCAACCCTTAGCAAGCAAGCGTTGAAGCTCCAGCCTATATATCTTTTTTGATACTAGTACTAGAGGTGGAGTAGTGGTAGAGTAGTTTATGTTTTCCCTGCATACAGTACCAATTAGTCGTGCTTCAAAAGTGAACAGCACGCCATTAAAAAAATAAAGTCGAGAAATAATGCGGCACCTCGGGCCAACGCGACCAGATCGCATTTTGCACGAGAAATGACACACCATGTTTCGTTGACATGTGGTCCCATTCCAACATCTCAGTGAGACGACGGCAAGTCCATTTGTACAATTTCCGAACGGACGTCTATGTAGGCCGGGGCGCCTCTTCCTGTACCGTGGCAACTTTCCACCGCCTCTTCGCCTTTCCCTCTTGATTTGGAACTATTTTCGCACGCTCTTCCTCCCTCCATTTCCCTTCACCCTTCCTTCTGCATTGTTCAATCGTCTTCTCCATGGAGGGAACATGCCGGAGAACGACCCTGTTATTCTTGCCTGATCTGAAAGATGACATGGCGGAGGAACTCATTGATCGGTGCGACGTCATCACCTCGGCAAGCATGACAGGTTCATTCAAGACCATTCCCGACTCAACAAATAACATCATTACAAAGAACCCAAGGGTCCAGGAGCGGTTTGATCTCCCCTATCTTCTTCGCCATGACCCTGCTCGCTGGCGCGCGGACGACGTAAGCCTCGCCTTGTGCAAGTTGATGCCGCTTGATAATAATACGTGTGATATTAAGATGCCACCGCTTAAGGGTAAGGCCTGGGCAGGTGCAAATGGAGATTGGGTTGTTTATATGGGCACAACTGCGAGTGGGAACTTGTGAAAGTGTACACTCATCACCGGGTTCCACTTCCAAAAATCTCAGAGTGCCCTAAGGTTGAGCACACAGATGATCTACGTACGTTCAAATACAATCATGGTGACTGTCGTCTACGGAAGATAGCAATTTGTCGAGTTCCCAACCGCTCTTGGGATTACACGAACTATGATGTTGTTGCTATCTTCGACAAGCTTGTTGCCGTCCTTACTTCCACGCCTCGATGGATATTGCTCAAAAATCAGTTTCTGTACACAGATGAGTACTGTGATGCAATTCAATACGAGCGTCTTGTGTTTGCTGCCACCACTCGTGGCACTATTTTTGCATGGAATCCTTATTGTTTCGGTACGTTTGTCTTCCATCGTAATTAGAATTGTTTCATCCACATGCATGCGAGTTAGTATCCCCGTACTAATTAACCTTCTTGTGTTTCCAAGGTCCTGTGAACATTCCACCACCTATACTTGAATTTTTTTATAACCAAGTGGGAGATGACGATGGTGATGATCACGAGCATGAGGACGAGCAGGACCTACATACTTAGTGGCGTTTGGCAACTTATTCTGACGGATCACCTCTTCTTGTATGTATACAGGGCACTACTGATGTTACTAAGGAAGCATGTGTTGTCTCCCATGGTCTCACTCTCCGGACCTATTCCAACATCCATTGCAGGGTATTCCGGATGGATACTAGTGTGCTAGCACCAACACCTTCTCCCTTGTTCAATACTGATAGTCTTGGAGAAAACTCACTCTTCCTTGGACTAAACTATCAAGTGATGGTGAAAGGTGATCCAGCTACTGTTGGCATAATGTTACTACCATTTATGAGAAGAACCTATATCTATACATCGGACATTGCTATGGTTCCCTACCCTGGCTATCACAATATGCGTCCTAATATAGGCCGCTTCAGCCTGGATGATGAGTCCTACGTTGGTCTCGACATTGACAATAGCTGACCCTTCCCAGAGGCTTACTTATGGTTCAAAGCAAGCGTTTCCAACGCCGATGATTGGTTGAGCTGAAGTTCATTTCATTGCTTGTTATTTGTTGTGTGATAAAAACTTTAGTATTTACCAAAATGTCTTGTTGGAAATAATCTATAATCCAACATGTATCCTCGTTGTCGTTGTGTGTTGATGACTTGTTGTTTGTAATGAATGGTACATTTGCATATGCATGTGATAAACTTAATTTATGAATGGTTTTCGAGTCACTTCTTGGAGTGTGAGTACCATAGTAGTATAGACAACATCCGGTTATATGAAGTTGCCACATCACATAGAGCCAACCTAATAGTAAGCTAGTACAATAGTTAGTCCTAGTAGTGGTATACCATCAACTAGAGCTAGGTGTCGCACGGAGGCCGAGAAATATGGTGATAGCATGAGGTGGGCTTGTACAGTACGTATGATGTTGGCACAGGGCTTGCCGTGTTTCCTACTCCTCCGATCTAAATGTGGAGAAGATTTGGTCGAGTTCTTCCTCCTTTTGCCGACACGTGGGACATCCAGCATCCAGGTCGTGTCATGCAAGAAAATGGAGTGCTAGTTGAAGCCACGTGATGTGCATCTTGGGTTAAACTGTAAATAGAATCTTACTCTTGAGTAACTCCAAAAGCGGCCACCGAAGATCTTTATTGGATTTGTTTTTCATCTCCAGCACGTCGAGGTGAAAGATGTGCAGGTTCAGTGGGTCGTCTTGCGTTTTCACTGACACGTGGGACCGCATGTGAGCAAATAGACGATGGGCACACTCCGGGCGGCTGCTGGCTGGCTGAGAAGAGAAAGAGAGGAGGGCTGAGCACGGACTCCAGGAAATTTCACGACAATGTGAGTAGTACTAGTGGTGTACCGTACTCCTCGAGAGATAATGTGTTCGCTCTACGTAACCAGCACCTCAATATAGTGGGGTGGCATGGGCCATAACTAGCATTCACGTCTAGCAGTACGACACACGCCACCCACACGAGTCCCATCTGACACCAATTTTCTTGGAGTCCGTGCTACATCTATCTCTTCTCCCTCTTGTTTTCTCTAACTCAGCCATCACGCGGTGGGCGGGGTGGGGGTTTGCCGATAGTCGGTTTGCTCAACTGCGGTCCCATTTGTAAGTGAAAATGCAACACAGCACGCATTCCCCCTTGAGCGGCGTGCCAGACCAACCGTGTGGGGGTGCGACGCGAACACGGCAGACTTTTCCTTTTGAACTTGTAACTTGTAAAATTTGGTTCCGCTCCATGGCGCGGCCGATAGATAGAAATAACGATTTTCCTAGTGTAATGAGAAGTTTGGTTCTGGCGCGGTTCATGCATGGAGTACGTATGAAAATTATGAAGTTGATGCAAAAGGTAAGATAATTACTAGTACAATATACTATTACACAGAATTGATGGAAAAATAAAGATACACACAAATCCATCAACGACATCCACACGCCGTAGTGCACCGGGTCACCAACCGACGTGTGAGGAGCAACGGCGTTGGCGGCGAGCTCAACGTGCTTCTGAAAAATGCCATCCAAGGTTGCCCTGCGGTCCAAGAAGGCCAGCATCCTATCGTGCTCCTCTTGCACGTAGTAGTCCTTGTGGACGATTTGCGCATAGACGTGGGTGATTATGTCGATGGTGTCTTGCTGCGCCAGGCACTGCGCGACGAGCGTGACCTCAAGGTGGACATTCTCTGGCGCGACGGCGGGCAGTCGCAGGGCCACCAGTGCGTCGAAGAGGTTCTCACCATAGAGGCCGTTGAGGGTGGCAGGCATCACAGAGCCTGGGCGCATGGGCTGGAGGCGTACGTCAGGGTCATCCGCGAGATTCTTGACAACGGTGAACTTGTCGAGGAAGCCGACGAGGACCTCATCGAACAAGGAGACAAAACTGTCGTCCAAGAAGCCTCTCTCCCTGGCGGCCTCAAGCACGACCTGGAGATGTTCCTCGGTGCCGGGCCGCAGGCCGGCATCATGGACCATCTGGTACAGCCGGCTGTTGCTCGCGCTCATCGCCTCCATGGGTTTAGCTTCTAGTCAACTGATCTTACGATTGGAGTGATCACTCTTGCCCTTGGTTAGGGTGCGTAGGTCCGTAGGATTTCATAGATTGGATTGGCGGGGAGCCTTTATATGAGAAGTGCAGACTGCATTGCATTCACATGTGTGTTGGCCATCTACTCCTCGGCTATCCCTGCCCTCCCTCCGTGCCGGTGCAGTATAGTCATCTCACCGAGACCAACTTGGGGCAAAACGAGAGATCTTTGATGTTTACTAGTTTATTGCTCCCCTTTGCATTTTGGGCCAAGTTTTGACCTTTGATTTAACTAATAAAATGTTAATGCATGTAACCAAAAATAATATCATTGGAAACTATGTTCAAATACGAATCGAATGATACAGTTTTTGGTGACATACATTATTATTATTTTAGTTAAATCTATGGTCAAAATTTGGCACCAAATACTAAGGGGACCAATAAACCAGGACGGAGGTAAGAGTAATATTTTGTAGTTAATGTCATTTCATAAAGAGAATTGAGCACTACATGTTGTGCTAAGTAGTCTCAAGTCATTGAATGCATACGCACCCCACGTCTCCTATTGGGTGATTTCTTTTTTCTTAGCAAAAAACAGGGAACGAGATGGCTAGTTAATGCACCGCGCCTAAAAGTTTTGGATATTTGGTTTTTGTAGCATGACTAATGCACCAGTACGGGGGGAGTACAATAGTAGTCTTTGATTGCAATTTTTTGTTGGTAGCTTACCAAGCTGACCGCTCGGTGAGTACAATAGTAGTCTGATTGATGAGATTTCAGATTTGAGCCATCTATGGAAGGGAGAGTGTATAATATCATCGGGAACTACGTTCAAAACCGAATAAAACAATACTCCATGTATTTATTTATAGAGGGAGTAGTATATTTTTTGCGACATGCATTACTAGATATTGCTAGTCAAATACTAAATCCAGACGGACGTGGTAGTACTACTAAATCCAGACGGTGGTGCTAGTACTAGTCGTAGTACTACCAATGTAGTAGTACTGTACTACCCGTTGGTCAAATTATTACGTGCTGCTCCTCATAGTGAAGTGACAAGACCCTGCGCCGGAGATGACACCGAGTGTAGGCGCCATGTTCGGCGTACCAAAGTCAGCCTCACCGTGTGTAGTCACTATCAACATGGCTGTAGAGCTAGCCTGCTTACAACTAGCCGTGTTCGACGTGCATTGCTACGAGTATCTCTACTCTTTTCTTACACGAGTAAGATGCCTGTGCATTGCACGGAACACCAAGATTGGGGGTGGACGGCGCTGGCAGCGGCCATCGCACTAGATTGTTCCATGGCCTTAGATGTGGTGGGGAAGAGATAAGGCTAATTATGAGCGACAAGGAGTTGTTTGTAAATAGGGAACAAGTGCGGGCATCTTTTTGCAAAACTGCAGAAGTTTGCTTTGTATGCGTCAGATCTAGATGTGAAGGCTATTGGTGAAAGATGGCATGCACACCATCATCACCAACTCAGGACCTCTTTGATTCACAAGATTTTGAAAACGCAGGAATTGGAAAAGTATAGGATTGGGGTGTCATGCCCACTTGAATCCTATAGGATTAGCAAGGAGCGTTTGTTCACGGGAAAATCAAAGTAATTGTAAAAAGAGGTTAGAGTGGATGTTAGATTTCCTATGAAATGTAGTACTACCTCCGTCTAGGTGAATAAGTCATTCGCATAGTTCTAGGTCATCGATTTGAGGAATTAAATATGTGTTATATGTCATGGAAAGTATATAACTAGATTTCTACACGGATGTAGTTTCTAAATATATATTTTTTGTCACATATAATACATATTTAGATAGTTAAATTGTCGACCTAGAACTACGCGAATGACTTATTCACCGAGACGGAGGTAGTACAAAAGATTCCATTGGAAAAATTCCTATCGGATTCAATCCTATGAATCAAAGGACAAACGTAGGAAGAATTCCCTTGAATCAAAGGAGCCCTCAGGTTTTTATAGGAGTAGTATAGAGAAATAGAGAAACTTTTCTTATAAAAAACCGAGTTGGTGATGATGATGTGCCTGCCATCCTGCAATATAGATCATCCGATCTATATCTGACCGATAAAAAGCAAACTATGGCAATTCTCCAAAAAGATACCCGCACCCCTCTCCACATTTGCAGGTAAGGCCTTCCCTCGTTCTTCTTCTTCTCCCACAAGATAAACAGCTCGTATAAATGCATCTTGATGTTCCGTGCAACGCATGGGCCTCTTGCTGGTAATAATAAATATTGTACTCGAGTAATGGGTATATCGTTGCCGCACCTATGCACGCGAACATTTATCGTAACATAATACTACCTCGTGCTGGATAGTCATAATATTACAAGTTTCAAACTGATATTACAAATGCTAGGAGTAATGCTGCACCTACGAAGAGGGAATTATTAGGAAGTTTACGTAAGAACTTTCGTTACTTTAGGTGGATGCAACATTATCGTACAAACTAAAATCCACCGCCCTGACAAGTCACTAATGGGCAAATAATTTTTTGAGTCTCTGGTGACTTGATGTTTCAAAAACAAATTTAGCTTCTGCGGAGACTTTGTCATTTAGGCTTAGACGCTTGCGGTGATTAGCACACCATTCATTGTTTCGCCAGAGAACGCCAAACCTCATTACCTTGTGCACACTTGCCTCCAGAACAAAGAACCTAACCAATTTAATCTCAGACGTGCTTCCTCGGTAGTCAATCAAATCAATTTCTATAAGATGGAGATCAATGCATTCGATGAGATTGTTATAGTGCAGCACATTTTTCAGTTTCGGGTCTTTTTTTATCTGCAAAAGAAGAGAACATATTAGAGGAGCTGGCTGTATAAGATTGTCGTGTCATCAAGAGGTACCAATATCATTCGCTCATACGATAGGGTTGGCTATAGGGTTGGATCTAAGGCTAGTGATATTTTTTCACTCTGTCTCTCTTTCTCTATCCACCCATTTACCTAGGAGCACGTGAAGAGCTTGGACATTTGTTGCCTTCCACTATGTGGCCGATGCCATATTTCTCAAAAGTATGCCAGATAATAAGCATCGATGTCAAATCAAAAGATTTTGGCACCGCTCTAGCGATGTGAGAGAGTTGGCACCGCTGAGCACACAGACCCACATGTATAAACAAAACAATCAAACCAACTACACCAGCCTCTCCCTCTCCCAAACAAGTGTTTTTATTGCCTCAGTCCTCTCCCTCTCCCACGCAAGTGTTTTTTCATTGCATGAGTTAATTTGGCACCGGAGCAAAGTAGGTGATCCAGATTGGGGCACCAGGTGAGCAATGGAGGGGCATCGATGCCAAATGCATCACAAGTGAATTTGGCACATGTTTTGGCCTACATAGTGGAGGGCCGTTATAGCCCAGTTTTGTACTACCTCGTAATTAGTGTAAAATTTTGACCATAGATTTACCTAAGCAAATGCCAATGCATGTCACCAAAAATTATACCATTTGAAATTATGTTCAAATACGAATCCAATGATACAATTTTTAGTGACATGCATTAACATTTTGTCAGTTAAATCTATGGTCAAATTTTGATACTACAAAATACGAAGAGTAAACCAGGACGGAGGTAGTACTTGCTCTTAGGCTAACCATAGAGTTACTAGTCTAAGTTACTTGCCACTATGACTAGCGTAGGCTACTAGTAGTACAACAAAAAAATGATGCAGGTGATCACGTGAGAAAAAAATACTAAAAACATTTCTTTCGGTGCAGTGCGTAGATGCAGTTTTGAACACTACACTTGTCATCATAATTTGGAAAAATTACGAAAAAATTGAGCTACGTTGTGATTACCGTTTACTAATAGGAAAGAAGTTTCACCTCGATGTGTAGCTTCTCTGTGCACGGAAAGCATGTAAGGAATCCAACAACTTGATCCAGATTGGGGTCGATAGATTTTATTGCCAAGATCTTCACTGTGCGCACAGACTGGGTCAAGCTTGTGGGAATCATTTTCTAGATAACAGTCCTAAATACATCAAGAAGAAATTTAAAAATGTGAATTTCAAGAAGATGGACAGGAAGATGAGTGTTGTACCTGAATGATTATGGATCCAATAAAAAGTTTGGAGAATTTGGCAGACAAGTACACCAATGCTGTCGGCGTTCTGGGAACGGGGGTCCCCAGACTTGCCTGCCTGCGGCCCACAGCATGACTAAGCCAGCAGGCCGTACGACCCATCTTCATCAACAAGGCATCCAAGACCCTCGCGAGGGTCCGAGCCTCGCGAGGTGGACGATGCAAGACCTCCTCTGGAGTGGCCTAGCTAGGCAGGCTCACGAGGAGCAGAGATATCAAGGCAGGGCAAACCTCACGAGGCCCTCGTGACGTGAGCCATGACGAACGGCGCCAGGCGGGCGCCAGCGCGCGCAGCGTCTTTATTTCCTCTTTGGTGCTAAGGAGGCCAGCGCAGGCGAAGAGTACCGAGGCATCAGGCAAAGGTTGCTATATTGGTGCAACGAGACCAAGACTAGGAGGGCGGCAAGACGGAGGTCGTCGTGGAGCCCAAGGCAGCGTCACCACCAGAGCTTTTCGCAGGCGAAGACCACTTTTGTCAGGATAACTTGTACTAGCTATCCCCCTTCAAATTTGCCCGCCGTTGTTGGCTCCCTTTCCGCTCGATATTTGGGAGGAGGACCAGGGCCTATATAAGTAGAGCTAGCCACCATAGTAGGAACGGGATCATCTTAGCTTGATCCAACCCGATCGAGAGCCTAGCCACAAGAACACCTCAACCTCAGGAGGCTGTTCTTCCCTTGTACTGTTCATCATCAGCCCAAGAGGCAATCCACCACCACCACACTGGAGTAGGGTATTACACCACAACGGTGGCCCGAACCAGTATAAACCTCGTGTCTTTCTGTGTTGCGAGTTCGTTCGCGAGATCTTAGCGAGCTAGAGCGTAGATCGGTAGGAGGGAAAGACTTCGCGCGCACCCCAGTGTTCGAACCTTAAGGGTTTGCCGGAACCCCACATCCGACATTTGGTGCGCCAGGTAGGGGTGCGCCGGAGCTTCCCTTCCATCAGTTCATCGCTCCATCGCTCCGTCATCTTCATGGCGGACGCTCGCTGTGCTCGAGCTGAACGTCGGGCTGCCCTCACCGCCCGCGTTGCTCAGACGGCTCTCGTGGGCGGCCACCTCGTCGTTCTCCGTCTCCCGCCACCAACGCTGCCACCGGCCCGGCGGGGAACGAGCAGCAGGCGTCCTCGCTCCATCCTTCGGTGCGGCAGGACGGCCGCACCGCTACTCCATCACTGACCCCTGCCGGTTCTTCGTCTCACGCGCGCCGTGCTCCCATGGAGGCACGGGCCGCGCTCCTCGCGGCGAACGACCTCCTGCGTTACCGCCCCGTCGACGACCTCTATGAGGAGTGGCTCGACCGCGTCGCCGAGCTCGTCCGCGCCGCAGGGGGCTCCCCGGTGCCATCCCTCTCTCTACCTCCCCCTCAACCAGCCACGGGCGACGAGGCTCATGGCGTGCCTCCACCACCTCTGCCCCAAGACGGCGCCTTGGCACCAAGGTGCACGGCTCCGCAGCGTGATCCGCCGCGCCCGGCGCCCGCGCGCGAAGAGAGAAGCTGCCAAGAAATTCCACGGCTGTGAGAAGCCGCACCTGCGCTCCCCATGCTACCTCGTCAAGACCGCGCACCGCCTGCAGCGGCGCAGCGCAGACCTCGTCAAGACCAAGCTCCACCTCCGAAGCAGGCCCCGGCAACCACGACCGGCTGCCGCGCCTTCATCCCCGAGCTGCGTAGCGTCGCCTGGCCAGGCAAGTTCAAGCCAGACCTGCCTCCTCGCTACGACGGCACCGCCGACCCTGCTGAGTTTCTGCAGCTCTATGAGCTGAGCAACGAAGCGGCCAACGGCGATGAAAAAGTCATGGCAAACTGGTTTCCCATGGCTCTCAAGGATGGAGCCCGCTCCTGGCTCCTGAACCTGCAGCACGACTTGATCTCCTCTTGGGACGAAATGCGCGACCGCTTCGTTGCCAACTTCCAGGGCACTCGCGACCGCCCGCCGGCCGCGGGTGATCTACGCCGCATCAAGCAACAACTAGGAGAGACCCTCCAGAAGTACATCCAGCGCTTCAACAACACCCGCCTCAAGATCCCCAAGGTCACGGATGAAGCCATCATCTCCACGTTCTCAGACGGCGTCCGTGACGTCAAGATGAAGGAAGAGCTCGCCATCCACGAGGAGCTCTGCACATCTCAGGAGCTGTTTAACCTGGCGACCAAGTGCGCAAGAGCTGAGGAGGGGCGCCTTTCTCTCCTCGAGCTGCCAGCCGTAGGAGCGGAGGAGAAGAAGGCCAAGGCCAAGGACGTGAAGCGCAAGGAGGCGGCGGTGCTCGCGGCGGAGCCCGACACCAAGCGGGGCAGAGATCAGCCTGAGTCATCCAAGAACGGCCGACCGTTCTGCGCCTTCCACAACCTGAACACCCATAACACCAGCGACTGTCAAGATCTCAGAGCTATACGGGAAGGATGCTACGGTCGACGCCCCGAGCGCAACGACCGGGGCTACAGCCGTGGAGGAGGACGAGGAGGCGGACGCTGGGACGACCGTGGCCCGCGCCAGGAGTGGCGCGACCGGCCTCGTGAGGACCGCTGGCAGGACCAACCTCGCGAGGGCGCCTGGAGGGACCCGCCTCGTGAGGATCGCCCCTAGGGCAACACTGGACTTCCCCCGCTGCCGCCACCAAGGAGGAACGACGATCACCACCAGGACGAGGGGGCCGGGGGCTTCCAGGAGCCGCGTGCAATCACCTGCATTTTGGGTGGCGCCCAGGCCCCAGCCTCTCAGCGCATCTTCAAACAATTCGCTCGCGAGGTGAACGCGGTGCTCCCCAAGCTCAAGGCCATCACTTTCAACTCGACGGATCAGCTCAAGTGCGCAGCCACCGCTGGCGCCCTCCCTATGCTGTGTTCCCCAGTCATCAGCAATGTGCAGGTCACCAAGACCCTCATCGACGGCGGCGCAGGGCTCAACATCCTGTCCGTCGACACGTTCGACAACTCCAAGTGCCATATGAATAGCTCCAGCCCACCAAGCCTTTCTCAGGAGTGACCTACGGTTCCACCACACCGATAGGGCAGGTCCGCCTGCCTGTCACCTTCGGGGAGCGCAAGAACTACCGCACCGAGCTCATCGACTTCGACGTCACGCACATCCGCCTACCGTACAATGCTATCCTCGGGTATCCAGCCCTGGCCAAGTTTATGGCAGTCACTCATCACGGCTACAACATTCTCAAGATGCCGGGAAGCGGAGGAATCATCACTGTCCCGTGTGAGGAGAGGGATGCGGTGTGCTCCCTCGAGCGTGCCTTTCAAGCCGCAACGATCGACGACCCCGACAGCAGAAGTGAAGGCCCTCTAGAGGCCATCCCCAAGAAGAAGTAGTCGCGCCGCGCAGGACCTCAGGAGGATGACGACGCGGCAGGAGCCTCATCAGGATCCGCGCCCGTCCCAGGGGCGCCTCCCTCCATCGCATAGGAAGGCGCGCCCGGCGCCCCCCTCGGGCAGGGCTCGGGGGCTCTCTTCTGGAGGGCCTCTGACCTTGCCAACCTCACGAGGGAGGCGCTTGGGAACCACTTGGAAGCGTGCTTCGCGGCACATGTTCCTCAGGAGAGCACAGGGCAAGGAGTGCCCACCACTCAGGAGTTCATCACCAAGACCACTCAGGAACTGCAAGATGCAAGGGCCATGCGCGGCGACAGCCGCTCACGAGGCGCAGCTCCCCATCCAGGCGAGGATGCTGAGCTGCGCATCTGCATCGACGTCCCAGGGCTCAACAGGGCAGCATCCCAGGAGCGCTTCTGGCCATCGCATGTGGGCCGCTGCGAGGGCCCACCACACAGCTACGTTCGCATGCCCTTTAGCTTGCCGAGCGTGGCGTTAGCCTATCAACACGACCTATGGCGTGTCCTGGCGGCTCAGGAGGCCAGGTACCACACTGTCCTGGAGGAGATGGAGACGGTCTTCAGGGAACCTCCCAAACCCCCAGAGCCTCCTGAGGCTCAGGGTCCTGGTGGCGCATGAGGAGTCATTTCTTCAACGCACGCCTTCAGCTGCACCAACTCTACTTCGTCTACAGAACCAGGTGACATCTTCCAAGCTCGTTTAGCTGGGAGCGCCCCTCGGGCTGCATTATTCCCAGGCCACATGGGTCCGTCCCTGTGGCATCTATCCCTTTTGCTTATGCCTTTAGCTTACCTTGCTGGGGGCACCCCTCGGGCTACATCATCCCCAAGCCGCTTGGGCCAGACTGTAACACCCCGGGTGTAACTTGCCATATTTGTAACTCCGACTCTTGCCATTTTCGGCTATGTGTTATGATATTCCCTCCGTGGTCGGGTTTTGTCTTTCGTTTTGTATTTTGTTCATGTCATGCATTTCATATCATGTCATCATGTGCATTGCATTCGCATACGTGTTCGTCTCATGCATCCGAGCATTTTCCCCGTTGTCCGTTTTGCAATCCGGCGCTCCTATCTCCTCCGGTGCACCCCTCTTGTTTTCTTTCGTGTGCGGGTGTCAAACTTTCTCGGAATGGACCGAGGCTTGTCAAGTGGCCTTAATATACCACCCGGAGGCCACCGGTCAAGTCTCGTTCCATTTGGAGGTCGTTTGGTATTCCAATGGTTAACCGGGCATCTACAAAGTCCATTTCAGTGTCCAGCAAAACCCCCCTCAAAACCAGCCCAAAACCCACCAAACTCTCTTCTATGCTCTAGGTCGTTCGATCACGATCGTGTGGGCGAAAACCGCACCTCATTTGGAGCCTCCTAGCTCCCTCTACCTATAAATATGTGGGCATCCCGAAATACATCTGCAGTCCAAACCCTACCTTCTTCCACCTCGCGCCCGGACGAAATTCCCCGCCGCCGGACGTGTTCGCGCCGCCGTCCGGACGAATCCCGCGCCGCCACCTGTCCCTCCCGCCGCCGTTCCCACCGCGGGCCCGCGAGCCCAGATCCGGCCCGCAGGGCCCGAACCCCGTCGCCGCCCGCGGCGCCTGCCCGCGCCCGAGGCTCGCCGCCCGCGCCGCCGCCGCGCCGGGCGAGCTCCCCGCCGGCCGCCCGCCGGACTCCTCCGCTTCCGCCGCCGCGCGCCCGCGCCTCCACCGCCGGCGCCGCCCTCCTCCGGCCGCCGTCCCGCCGGCGCCGGGCCCCGCCGTCCCCTGCCTCGCTGTCGTCGACCTACCTCGCCGGTAGCTCGAGCCCGAGCTCGAGCGAGCATCGCCAGATCCGATCGGTAGCCCGTTGACTTTTTCCCCGAGCCCCCCTAATTTCTCCAAGTCCTCAGACATCTACAGCATGTGCACTTGTTCGTGATGCCATAACTCCTTACATGTAGCTCCGATTCGCGTGTGTAATATGTAAAATTGTTCGTCTTGTGATGCTCTTCATTTTGTTCAATTGCACCATGTTCATTAGAGGTCATATTGATGCCCAAATCTCTGTTGGAAGAGGGCTAGTTGCTGTTATTCTCTGGTTCTTAGCAGAACTTGGAGATTTGTCATTTTTGTATCATTTAATCTGTGCATCTTATGGGCATAAGCTCTACATGTATTTTGAAGTATGCCATGCCGTCTTTCCAATGGTGTAGTCCATGTATTTTTGTGATCTCTGTGGTGACTAGCACAAGCATGCAAAGTAGGCTCCGTAATATTTCTGATTTCAGGGACTTGGTGATTTCTCTAAGTCTTTGTCTGCTGTTATTTTGTTGCCATGTAAACTTGATGCTACAGAGAGATCCATGCATATTTTGGTGATGTTCACTAAGGATGTTTTGTAGATATGGTTGTAATTGATCCATTAATGCAATTGTTTGCAATTATGGAGTGCCATAGCATGACTTAATCTTGCTCTACTTTTGCTATAAAATATTTCTGGCAGATTCTTAACATGATATGCAATTTTGTCAAGCTTATTGTAGTTGATCCATACATGCTATGCTTTTGTTCTTGCCATGGTTAGCTTCATAAACATGCCATCTTGCTGTAGGTATGCTTGGTTTGTCATGCATTGCTCTGTGGTGAGTGCATAAAGCTCACCAACATGCCTTCATATTGTTATTTCTGCCATGCTCTGTTTTCTGCTAAGTCTGAAACCTGATAACGAACCTTGCTATGTTTACATGCTTGCCATCATATCTTCTGGTCCTTTTTGGCTTATGGTCATTAAGGGAATTTTGTCATATGAATTTAGTAGAATACTTCAATGCCTTGTTTTGCTATGATAAGTTCCTGTACCATGTTGATTTCGTGCTCTGAACATTGCTACCTGATGCTGTTTTCTGCCATGTCCAGTAATTTCACCAAGTCTGTGATCCTGTTATCTTTTGCACTTTTGCCATGCTTGTTTGAGCTTGATATGTTGTGAACTAGCCGTAGCTCAGTGTTCATCTTTTGTCAAGCATGTCCTCTAGATTACTTCCATATGATTTGTTGCTATGTTGGAGTGCTATAGCATTGTTACTTGTTGCATTTTAAGTGCTATCATGCTGTTAATCGTAGATTCGTGTCATTCTTGTTTTGCTTGCCATTTGCAAACCGTGCATCCGATTCCGGTGATCTTTATATCGATTTCGACCGAAATCATCTCATCTTTCCAGTGGCATGCTTGGTTTGCCATGTTATTGCCATGTTCATCTTTTTCCTTCCGGAGCACGCATATGCATCGCATATCATATCTCGCATATCATACATGTTTTGCATCATGTTGCTTGTGCATTTCTCGAGGTTGATTGTGGTTCCGTTTGTTTGTGTTCTTGTCTTGGGTAGAGCCGGGAGACGAGTTCGTGAACGAGGAACCTGTTGAGTACGCTTACGAGGATCAAGCTTTCGACAACTCTGAGAACCTTGCAGGCAAGATGACCACCCCTCGAAATCACTTCTATCTTTGCTTTGCTAGTTGTTCGCTCTATTGCCATGCTTCGCTAACTATCACTTGCTATATCATGTCTCCCATTTTGCCATGTCAGCCTCTAACCATCCTTTCCTAGCAAACCGTTGATTGGCTAAGTTACCGCTTTTGCTCAGCCCTTCTTATAGCGTTGCTAGTTGCAGGTGAAGTTGAAGTTTGTTCCATGTCGAAACATGGATATGTTGGGATATCACAATATCTCTTATTTAATTAATGCATCTATATATATTTGGTAAAGGGTGGAAGGCTCGGCCTTATGCCTGGTGTTTTGTTCCACTCTTGCCGCCATAGTTTCTGTTATACCGGGATTATGTTCCTTGAGTTTGCGTTCCTTACGCGGTCGGGTGATTTATGGGCCCCCCTTGACAGTTCGCCTTGAATAAAACTCCTCCAGCAAGGCCCAACCTTGGTTTTACTATTTGCCACCTAAGCCTTTTCCCCCCGGGTTTTCGCGAGCCCGAGGGTCATCTTTATTTTAAACCCCCGGACCAGTGTTCCTTCGAGTGCTGGCCCAAACTGGGCGATGTCCGGCGCCCCCTGGGCAACCAGGGTCTATGCCAACCCGACGTCTTGCCCATCCGGTGTGCCCTGAGAACGAGATATGTGCAGCTCCTATCGGGATTTTTCGGCACATTCGGGCGGCTTTGCTGGTCTTGTTTTACTATTGTCGAAATGTCTTGTAAACCGGGATTCCGAGACTGATCGGGTTTTTCCGGGAGAAGGTTTATCCTTCGTTGACCGTGAGAGCTTATGATGGGCTAAGTTGGGACACCCCTGCAGGGTATTATCTTTCGAAAGCCGTGCCCGCGGTTATGAGGCAGATGGGAATTTGTTAATGTCCGGTTGTAGAGAACTTGTCACTTGACCCAGTTAAAATACATCAACTGCGTGTGTAGCCGTGATGGTCTCTTCTCGGCGGAGTCCGGGAAGTGAACACGGTCTGAGTTATGTATGACGTAAGTAGGAGTTCAGGATCACTTCTTGGTCATTGCTAGATGACGACCGTTCCGTTGCTTCTCTTCTCGCTCTCATTTGCGCAAGTTAGCCACCACATATGCTTTTGCCGCTGCAGCTCCACCTTATTACACCATCCTTTCCTATAAGCTTAAATAGTCTTGATCTCGCGGGTGTGAGATTGCTGAGTCCCCGTGACTCACAGATTCTACCAAAACAGTTGCAGGTGCCGACGATGCCAGTGCAGATGATGGCGTCGATCTCAAGTGGGAGTTCGACGAGGAACGTGGTCGTTACTATGTGTCTTTTCCTGATGATCAGTAGTGGAGCCCAGTTGGGACGATCGGGGATCTAGCATTTGGGGTTGTCTTATTTTTTCATCTGGATTTTGACCGTAGTCGGTCTATATGTTTGTATTTTGGATGATGTATGATATTTATTTATGTATTGTGTGAAGTGGCGATTGTAAGCCAACTCT
Source organism: Aegilops tauschii subsp. strangulata (assembly GCF_002575655.3). NCBI lineage: Eukaryota > Viridiplantae > Streptophyta > Magnoliopsida > Poales > Poaceae > Aegilops > Aegilops tauschii. Next base: position 155,636,660 of record NC_053036.3, read on the forward strand.
TTATCCCATTCTTGTTCATTACATGGGATTGTGTGAAGATGACCTTTCTTGCGACAAAACCACTATGCGGTTATGCCTCTAAGTCGTGCCTCGACACGTGGGAGATATAGCCGCATCGTGGGCGTTACACAGACCCAGTGGCATGTATCTTCCTGCATTTACCTAAGCTGATCTACTCTCCATGCTTGGCCTGCTCACGGCTATCGCCTGCTCGATCGCCGCCCGCCACGTGTCTGTTCATCGTATGCAATTCGCTTGCACGTTAAAAGGGGGGCTCCTGAGCATCGCGACTCAGGAGCTCTTACTGGCTCTCCAGCCCTCACCCCCTGGCCTTGACCACGACATCGCGACCTGGCATACCAGCGGCGGCTGAGCTCGCTCGAGGGCCGGGACCTGAGGACGTAGAGCGCTTGCATCTAACCGCCTTGCAGGAACATACAGTCACCAAGACTCAATACCAGGCGCAACCTGCCTTGAGGTAGGGCCTCATGAGTCCCGCACTGGCTCACGAGTGCCCAGATACACCTCGCAGCGCTGCCGTGCAAGCCACGTGCCAGGGCAGGGCTGTACACGCCCCGGGGGCTCCTCCCGGAGGGGGGCCCCCATCCCACGCCCAAGTGGAAGCACCATGCTCCGCGCTGGCTGTCGACACTGTCGAGGAGCGGCTATGCCCGTGCACAAGCGGAAGCACTATGCTCCGCGCTGGTGATAAACAACTGAGGGCGGCCCCACGGTCGTACCAACCTCAGGGAGCCCAGAGCTCAGCGCCCAGCCTCACCACAACGCCTCCCCTCAGGAGAGCCGCACGAGGGGGCTGGGCACGGGGGCTGCGCTCGGGTCACGCCCAAGCGCACGCCACCCAACCAGGTCCCCCGGACCTGGGCGTCGCGCACCCCTCCGGAGGCCTCGGCGAGGGCAGGTATGGAAATTGTTTGCACGTCAAGGGGGACTCCTGAGCATTGCGACTCAGGAGCCTAACTGGTCACGTAGCCCCTCACTCCTTGGTCCGTCCTAGTCTCCGGTCGGCCCAATAGTGGTTGAGGTATGCGCGGGGCCGGGCTCTGCCGACGTAGAACATTAATATATCCTCACGAACTCTCCCTATATGCTGTTTGCGCGTCAAGGGGGACTCTTGAGCATCGCGACTCAGGAGCCTAACTGGTCACGTAGCCCCTCACTCCTTGGTCCGTCCCGGTCTCCGGTCGGCCCAATGGCGGTTGAGGTATGCACGGGGCCGGGCTATGCCGACGTAGAACGCAAAGCAAATAGGAAGGAAATCGCAAAATCTCGAAGCAAATATTACAAGCATATTGTCCTCACAATACCAAATGAAAAGTCTAAACGCCTCCACGAGGCCTGATACATGTCGTAGGAACGGAACGGGAAGAATAGCCGCGGGTCACCTCTAGATGTCGCCGTCGCCTGCGGAAGGTGCTCCCCCGTGAGCAATTTTGTCTTCACCTTCACCACCAGCTGCAGGGTCGGCGACATCGCCGGACAGAGGAGCGGAGACAAAGCTGCGGAACTTCTTCAGCAAAGCCTCCACCTGACCTTGCACAGCCGCGGCGGCCGCCTTGCATTGATCTTCAGCTACAGGCTCCAACAGCTCGTCAAGGCAGGCGTTGGGGTCGCGAAGGTGCAGGTGGCTGAAGACGTGAGTCAGCGCAGCCGAAGACAGGACGCGAGCTTCTGCCTCCGCCATGGGACCGAGGCCATCAACGACCTCTTCAAGTGCCTTCACCAAGAGAGGCAGCAGCCGGGCGGGGCCGTCCTCGTCGGTAGCCAGCGACTTTTCCAGGCCGTGCTCGTAGAGCGTCTTCAGCGCCTTGCGAGACCTCTTCTCGAGGTCGGCGAAGGCCGCCCGATTTTCGGCCAGGACACGCGCCTAGGCGTCAAGATCGGCCTCCCTCGCCTTCGCCTTCCGCTCCAGCCCTTCCAACCGGCTCCGCTCGGTGGCCTGCGTCTTCTCCAACTCCGCCAGCTCGGCATCGCGGTTCGTCACGGCATCCTCCCGGGCCTTCACCTCCTCCTCCTTCGCTTGGCGGCAGCGTGCTTCTTCGGCGTGCTTGTCGCGCAGGCTCTGCAACTCGTCCTCAAGCGCCCGATAGCGGTCACGGGCGGCCTCGGCGTCTTTCAGCGCCATCTCGCGATCGGCTGCGGCGTTGGCGGCACTCTGCTTCTCCTTCTTGGAAGCCGCAGCGGCCTGGCCCAACGCCGCATGAACAGCCAAGTCGAAGTGGAGCCAGCCCGAGGCCAGCTCTAGGCGCCCGGCCACAAGACGTGGGTCCGTGCTCAGGAGATCTGCCTGCAGCTGAGTCATCTCCGAAAGAGCACGCTCCAGAGCAACAACAACAGAAGAACCTGGGAGTGGAGGTGCAGCAGCGGGAGGAGGCGACATCATCACCAGAGCCTGGGGGATCACGGGTTCCGGAGCAGCTGGGACCTCATCAGCCGTGCAAAGTACCGGCGCCTCCGGAGCCAGCGGGGCCGTGGGGGCTAATTCCACGCGGCGATGCTCCTCTGGTCCTCGCGAGGACGACCGGGCTGGGGAGATGCGGGCGCTGCTGCCTCCTTTCTTCGTGGGAGGCACGACCGCTGTGTCTTCCTTCGTCTTCTTCGCCGAAGATGTCGGCCTGATCAGCCAAGGGAGAGTATCAGGAAATGACGAGTACAAATAAGGACAAGGTGAAGCTTAAGACACTTACTGATCCACCACAACATACTTCTGCTTGGGGAGCTTGAAGCCTGACAACTTCGGGACCTGAGGGGCAGGCATTCGGACACCGGCGGCGCCAGGCGGTGCGGAGGCAGAACTGGATCCAGCCCGAGGAGGTGTCGGGGCGGAGGCGGCACCACGGGCCACCAGCAACGACCTACCCCTCGTCGGGACGAGAGGTTGCTCCATCTCCCCTTGGTGGGCGTCGGCCTCGGCATCATCAGGAAGGGCGCGGAGAATCTCGGCCTTGCTCAGAGGGGAAGTCTCCCCTACCTCTTCCAGAGTCTTCTCCGAGTCCACCTCCTCTTCCCCCTCTCCGCGGGACTCGCCAGAAGACACCTCTACCGGTTTCTGTGCCGTGGAAGCTCCCGGAAGCACCGGCGGCACCAGCCCACGCGCATCAAAGGTCAGCCTGGAGGCGACGAATTCCTCCCGGTCCCATGCGTTGGAACAAGGGAACGAAGGCGCTAGGCGGGTACTCCTGGTTGTCCCCGACTATGAGGCGCATGACGGCGTCCAATTCATCGCTAGGCAGGTCCCCCGGCCTCAGGCGGGTCTTGTTTCCCTCTTCTTTAAGCTCCCACAAGGGGCGCGCGCGTGCCTGGAGTGGGGCAAGCCGCAGCGTCAAGAACTCCCTCAGGAGCATCGCCCCCGTTACCTTGGCAGCCCTCGTGTTGCCCGGCTTCAAGTCAGTCATCATCTACCCCAACAATAACGATGCCCGCTCGTCGACAAGATCCGCCTTGGGCCACCCCCCGTTGGAAGGGGGCGCAGCTGTTGGCAACGCCAGACGTGGGTCGGCGTGCTTGGTGTCCATCATGACCCATTTGGATCGAATGTTGTCGGCCCTCTTCCCGGTGCTCGAGATCGAGTTGGCCTTGCCGCATGCGACGAAATTAGCACATCCGGAGATGTGCGTTTCGCTGACACTGAGGAAGAAGAAATGGCGCAGGAGCGCCACGGACGGCATCACGCCCAGGTACGCCTCACAGTAGTAGGCGAAGATGGACAGGAGGAGGACAGAGTTGGGATGGAGATGCAACGCCTGCAGACCGTAGTGGTCGAGGACTTCATAAAAGAAATCAGAGAAAAGGGGACCAACCCAACGGCGACGCTGCTCGAGAAGAAAGGGAAGAAGGTGCTCCCTTCAGGCTCCGGCTCGTCGGAGGCGAGCCGAAGTTCCGTCTTCCCCCACTCATTGCTCTCCCCCGCTGTCAGTAGACGCACGGAGACGAGGCTCTTCTCTGTGACGGTGGGCGCCTCAAGAGCGGGCTCATACCAAGCCGGAGCCGAGGAAGTCTTGACCTTGCGCGGCGCCATGGGCGGCAGATGCAGAGCAAGGTTGGAGCAGATCTGGAGGTAGCGGCGGCGTAGAGCAAGAAAGGGGATCTGGGGTGAGGCGATGAAGAAGCAATGAAGGCAAGAACCGCCCGCGCCAGCCTTTTGTCAGGTCAAGCAGTTGCCGAGGCAGCGTGGGGAAGCGGAGACGCCCACGTCCAATCAACCGCCACGCGTCAACCAAGGCCGCATGCTTTTGGGGCCCGTGGTGCTTTGAACTTGACCCTTGGCTTCGCAGCGAAGCCAAGCCCAAGCGCACCTTGGGCCCGGGGGCTACTGTCGGCGTTCTGGGAACGGGGGTCCCCAGACTTGCCTGCCTGCGGCCCACAGCGTGGCTACGCCAGCAGGCCGTACGGCCCATCTTCATCAACAAGGCATCCAAGACCCTCGCGAGGGTCCGAGCCTCGCGAGGCGGACGATGCAAGACCTCCTCTGGAGTGGCCTAGCCAGGCAGGCTCACGAGGAGCGGAGATATCAAGGCAGGGCAAACCTCACGAGGCCCTCGTGACGTGAGCCATGACGAACGGCGCCAGGCGGGCGCCAGCGCGCGCAGCGTCCTTATTTCCTCTTTGGTGCTAAGGAGGCCAGCGCAGGCGAAGAGTACCAAGGCATCAGGCAAAGGTTGCTATATTGGTGCAATGAGACCAAGACCAGGAGGGCGGCAAGACGGAGGCCATCGTGGAGCCCAAGGCAGCGTCACCACCAAAGCTTTTTGCAGGTGAAGACCGCTTTTGTCAGAATAACTTGTACTAGCTGTCCCCCTTCAAATTTGCCCGCCGTTGTTGGCTCCCTTCCCGCTCGATATTTGGGAGGAGGACCAGGGCCTATATAAGTAGAGCTAGCCACCATAGTAGGAACAGGATCCTCTTAGCTTGATCCAACCCGATCGAGAGCCTAGCCACAAGAACACCTCAACCTCAGGAGGCTGTTCTTCCCTTGTACTGTTCATCATCAGCCCAAGAGGCAATCCACCACCACCACACTGGAGTAGGGTATTACACCACAACGGTGGCCCGAACCAGTATAAACCTCGTGTCTTTCGGTGTTGTGAGTTCGTCGAGTTCGTCCGCGAGATCTTAGCGAGCTAGAGCGTAGATCGGTAGGAGGGAAAGACTTCCTGCGCACCCCAGTGTTCGAACCTTAAGGGTTTGCCGGAACCCCACATTCGACAAACGCTGTCAATTTTGGTGCGTCAATGACACTGATTTTTGTTGGACCTTCTAGATCAGATACAAGCAATCTCTCAAGGAAAGGAGCATTCTCAATGACCATTATGTGGAACAGCTGGAGTGATCTCTTCCCAATTGATGTCGTTGCGGGGCCAGTAAGACACATAAATCCATCAGAGATTTGTCGAGGTGATGTGGAGGCTAATGAACCCGTGGATCTGCCGAAGACGAAGGTACTTGTAGGATCAAAACTATGTCTAGAGGGGGGTGGGTGATTAGACTAATTGACCAAATAAAAATCTAGCCTTTACCCAATTTTAAGTCTTGGCAGATTTTAGCAACTTACTAGTACAAGTCAAGCAATCAACCTACACATGCAAATCTAAGAGTATAGCAGCAGAATGTAAATCATTGCATATGAAGGTAAAGGGGAGGAGTTTGGAGAGAACAATCGCAATGTAGACACGGAGATTTTTCACATGGTTCCGATAGGTGGTGCTATTGTACATCCACGTTGGTGGAGACTTCAACCCACGAAGGGTAACGGTTGCACGAGTCCACAGAGGGATCCACCCCCGAATGGTCCACGAAGAAGCAACCTTGTCTATCCCACCACAGCCATCGCCCATGAAGGATTTGCCTCACTAGGGTAGATCTTCACGAAGTAGGCAATCTCCTTCCAGTCAAACTCCTTGGTTCAACTCCACAATCTTGACAGAGGCTCCCAAGCGACACCTAACCAATCTAGGAGACACCACTCTCCAAAAGGTAATAGATGGTGTGTTGATGATGAACTCCTTGCTCTTGTGTTTCAAATGATAGTCTCCCCAACACTCAACTCTCTCTCACAGATTTGGATATGGTGGAAATATGATTTGATGGAAAGCAACTTGGGAAGGCTATAGATCAAGATTCTTGTGGTTGGATTGGAATATCTTGGTCTCAACACATGAGTAGGTGGTTCTCTCTTAGAAAATGAATGCTGGAAGTGTAGGCATGTTCTGATGGCTCTCTCCATGAATGGAGAATGAGTGGAGGGGTATATATAGCCTCCACACAAAATCTAACTGTTACACACAATTTACCAAACTCGGTGGGACCGAATAGTGAAACTCGGTCAGACCGATATGGTTCAAAATGTGAATGTTAGAGTTTTCGGTGGGACTGACATGATCAACTCGGTGGGACCGATGTGTTAGGGTTAGGGCATAACTTGATCTCGGTGAGACGAATCACATGAACTCGGTGAGACCGATTTCAGTAATAGGCAAACAGAGAGTTGGTCAGGCAAACTCGGTGGGACCGATCGCTCATCTCGGTGAGACCGAAATGTTACAAAAAGGAAACAGAGAGTTTGCATTGCGAACTCGATGGGACCGATCACTCATCTCGGTTGGACCGAAACGTTACGAAGGGAAACAGAGAGTTTGCAATCCCATCTCGGTGAGATCGAGATCCCTATCGGTGAGACCGAATTGATTAGGGTTTCTGGCAGTGGCTATGTCAAGTGAACTCAGTGGTGCTGGATAGATCAAATCGGTGGGTCCGAGTTTGAATTTAGGTTTAGGACATATGTGGAAATGAGAAAGTGGTTGAGGGTTTTTGGAGCATATCATTGAGCATTTTGAGCAAGCAAGCCATTAAGCAACACCTCATCCCCTTTTAATAGTATTGGCTTTTCCTATGGACTCAATGTGATCTTGGATCACTAAAATGAAAATGTAGAGTCTTGAGCTTTTGCCGATATGTGTCCTTAGCATTTTGAGGGGTCCACATCTCAAGTCCATGCCATGCCAATCATTGAACTTTCTAAAATGATTATCTTGAAAGAATATTAGTTCGATGAGCTATATGTTGTTAAGAATTACAAAAACCACCCAGGGATTAGTTGCACTTTCAATCTCCCCCTTTTTGGTAATTGATGACAACATATAAATAAAAGCTTCGAAAAATGATAATAAGAATGAAATACATCGTCGCTTTGAGAAGCATGTGATAAGCAAGAGGCCCCCCTAAATTTGTGCATTATTTAAAATTTGCTTTTGAATGCAAATGCACAATCGATTAGGATCATGGGTAACTCTTCCATGTCACATACATCTTGGTGGAGCGCTCAAAATGATAGAATATGAAACATGCACTCATCACCAAGATAAAGTGTGAATGATCATCCATGAGAGATAGAGAATATCATCATCCAAGCACAAACATTTAAGTATGAGATGATCAAGCACATGACCATACAAGTATCTCACACACACAAATAGAGTATCAACCAAACAAGCAACCAAATAAGTAGCAAGAGATAGCAAAAAGAAGCAAAGCACTCTCTCTCTCGAAGCCTATGATCTATACACTTTCTCCCCCTTTGGCAACAAGTTACCAAAAAGCTTGAAAATGCATAGTGCTATGCGCTCTCTAAGCTTGATCTCCGGGAGCTCCGGAGTGCGAAGGTGGTGTGGAGAGGAGTCCTGCAACAAATGCATCTGAAGAAGACTGAGGAGCTAGTGGAGTTGCAACTGGAGGAGCAACGGAGGCTGTAGCAGCTGGTGCTGATGTAGTAGCCCTAGTGTCTGTCACTAGCACTGCTGCAGACCTCTGTGCCCTAGGCACTCTTTGAAAAGCTTCAATGGTAGCTTTGCCTCTTCTCTCTTCAGCTTCATCCTGGAGCTGCTCAACTGCATGCAGTCTGCATCTCTGTGACCTTCAAGTCTAGATCATAAAACTTTGTTTCGATGATACTTTCAAGACTCTCTTCATTTTGAGTCAGGATGACCAAACCTTTCTCAATCCTCAAAGTAGCCTGAATGAGATAGCCAAGTTGATCTTGTTTGGACTTGAGAAATACTTGGGATGCCTCTTTAGCACTTGACATCTTGGCTGCCTTCTCTGCTTTTCCTTTTTCTCTCTTCTCTTGAGCCTCTACTGATGTAGGATGTGAAGCATCCATAACAACTGTGTTGTCCTCACGATCAGGCCTCAAGGGAAGGTGCTCTTTGTCCAGGAGATACATGCCTTTGCCTATCTTGGAGTTGATGAACATCTGAATGTGTGGAGCATACCCACATGATCTCTTTTGGTGTGCTGCAGTTCTCTTGACTATTTCAACTATCAAGCTCATCACCTTGAATTTCTGTGGCACATCAAACAATTGAAGCAGGTTGATGGAGTGGCCTCTGATCATCCTGTGATCTCCTGATTTGGGAAGCAAGGTGTGCCTCAATATGGTGTTCATAGTGGCCAATCCAGACAAAAGATAGTACACTGAGCCTAGTCTGTGTGTCTCCAAGGCCTTGCCAGGTATTTCCTTGTACATATTGGCCATGGAGTTGTGATCTTTCCTTGGCTTTGCATAGACATCAATATCATCCTCAGCTTCTTCTAGAGGATTGATAAGATTGGCCCACTCAGCAACAGTTGACTGGTACCTTGTACCTTCAGACATCCAGACAATCTTCCCATCTGGGTAAAAGTGTGAAGTAGAGTAAAACTGCATGATGAGCTCTGTCGGATTCAGGGTTCTGTAGACCCTTGAGAGGTTCGAACTCTGGGGTCGGTGCGAAGAACTCGTCCTCCCCAGTCTGCCTGCTCACTAATCTCATGGCCTAGCTCGATGAACTGAATGTAGAAGGGGCACCGCAATTTGTCCTGGTTCGGGCCACCTTATGATGTAATACTCTACTCCAGCTTTGTGGTGGACTGCCAGGAGGGGCTGAGGATGAACTAGTACAGTGGTGGAACAGCCTCAGGAGGTGAGGTGTTCTTGTGCTCGATGAGCTAGTGGGTGTGAGGATGATCTAAATGATCTGTCCCATTCTATGGTGGTGGCTAAGTCCTATTTATAGTGGCCTTGGTCCTCTTCCCAAATGTAGGCGGGAAGGGATCCCACAACGGCCAAATTCAAAGGGGGACAACTAGTACAAGCTATGCTAACAAAAGTAATCTTTGCCTGCAAAAGCCTCTGGTTGTGACGCCGTGGTGGGCTCGGCGATGACCTCCGTCCTGCCGTCCAGGCGGTCTTGGTCTTGTTGCACCGGAATGGAAACCTTTGCTTGATTCCTCGGGACTCCACGCCTGCGCTTGCCTCCTTAGCACCAAAGAGGAAACTGGTACACTGCGCCCGCTGGCGCCCGCCTGGCCTTGGTCATCATGGCTCACGTCATCTAGACCTCGCGAGGTGAGCCTTGCATAGAAATCTCTGTTCCTCGGGAGCCAGCCTGAGGAGGCCGCCCCTCAAGGAGGTCTTGGCATCGTCCGCCTCGCGAGGCTTGGCCCCTTGCGAGGGTCTTGAGTGGTTGATGTCGAAGCTGGGCAGTACCGGGCCATTGATGGAGCCACGCCATGGGCTGCAGGCAGGCAAGTCTAGGTACCCCCGTTCCCAGGACGCTATCAGTAGCCCCCGGGCCCAAGGCGCACTCGAACTTGGCTTCGAGGCGAAGCCAAAGGGCAAGTGTGGAGTGCCGCGGGACCGCATCACCTGTGGCCTCGATAAACGCGTGGCGCTCGACGGACGTGGGCGCCCCCACTTGCCCATGCAGCCTTGATATCCGCTGGGCTCGCCGGCCGCCCGTTGCCAATGCAGCCCCACCTCCATTGCTTGCCGTGCTCACCCTTGGCTCCTTCACCTTCTTGAGAGATAGCTATTCTTTTCTCGGATTTGACGTCGACGCCGGTCCTCCCTTGCCGCGATGGCGCTGCGGTCGAAGAAGAAGGGGAAAACCTGCGCTCCGGTCGGACCCTAGCCAGCCTTTGAGCCCGCCCTTGAGAGGTCGACGGTGGTCAACCGAGAGGGGCTGGCCAAAATTCGTCCGGCCCTCGCCGCCGATTCCAATGAGTGGGGGGCGACGGTGTCTTGGCCCGCCTCCCAAGCCATGATTGACATGGCAGCCACCGAGACCCCCCTCCATCTTCACGCCCTCTTGGCTGGCCTGATCCCCCTTTCTTTGATTTCTTCAATGCCATACTCTCGCATTACCAAGTCCACGCGCTGCACCTGGATCCTCAATCCATCATCCTGTTCGCCGCCTCCGCCTTCGTCTGCGAGGCCATGGTGGGCATTGCCCCTTCCGTGGCCTTGTTTTGCCATTTCTTCTCGCTTCACTTGGTTGACGCCCACCAGCGCTCGGGGTGCGTGGCTTTTCAGGCCGTAGCGGCTACAGCTGGCTCGGGCATTGACTTCAAACTCTCGCCAGTTGTAAGTGGATTCCAAAAGCGGTGGGTGTTTGTGGATGCCGGCGTGCTCAACTCCCTACTCATGCTTCCGCGGGTGCAAGCCATGCCCAGCTCCGGCTGGGGACACGCGAAGCTCGTCGTCCACCGGCTTGCTCACGTCTGGTGCCGGCTGGCCAGGTTGAAGAAGCTTGGGGTGACGGCGCCAATGGTGGTGAAGGAGTTCATTTAGTGTCGCATTGCTCCTCTTCAGTGTCATTCTCGACAAATGTGGGCCTTCACCGGTAGGAGGGACTGAGGGAATCCTGGATTACGGGGTCCTCGGGCGTCCGGGCTATGTGACATGGGCCGGACTCATGAGCCGTGAAGATACAAGATGGAAGGCTTTCCCCCGTGTCTGGATGGGACTCTCCTTGGCGTGGAAGGCAAGCTTGGCATGCGGATACGAAGATTCCTTTCTTTGTAAACCGACTCTGTACAACCCTAGCACCCTCCGGTGTCTATATAAACCGGAGGGTTTAGTCTGTAGAGGCAATCATAATTATACAAGCTAGACATCTAGGGTTTAGCCACTATGATCTCGAGGTAGATCAACTCTTGTAACCCATATACTCATCAAAGTCAATCAAGCAGGAAGTAGGGTATTACCTCCATCGAGAGGGCCCGAACCTGGGTAAACATTGTGTCCCCTGCCTCCTATTACCATCGATCCTTAGACGCACAGTTCGGGACCCCCTACCCGAGATCTGCCGGTTTTGACACCGACATTGGTGCTTCCATTGAGAGTTGCACTGTGTCATCGTCGAAAGGTTCGATGGTTCCATTGATCATCTACAACAATGCTACCGGGAGTGAAATTTTTCTCCCCGGCCAGATCTTCGTATTCGGCGGCTTCGCACTACGTGCCAACTCGGTTGGCCACCTGGAGCAGATCGACAGCTATGCCCCTGGTCATCAGATCAGTTTCGGAAATCTGGATTATGTCGCTGATATCCGAGGAGACTTGATCTTCCAAGGGTTCGCGGCTCCAACCACCGCTCCGGCCTTAGATCTGGAGCGCGTCATTAGGTCCGAAGACGGGAGGCTAGAACCCGCCGGATTCTCTGTGGCCGCAGAGCCTGATACGGGAAAACCGGAGGGAAGAGTGTCACCAGCAATCATCATAAAGCCCGACTCTTTTCCGAACACTAGCCCTGGATCCTCGCAGCCCGCGTCATGCAGGTTCAGCCAAGGAACCCTGGTCCCCGCCCAAACCTCGCTCTTGAACGAGGCTCTGGACTTGATGCAATCCCTCGTCATCACAGAGGAACCGCTTCCGAATTGCACCTAGCCCGGACTAGGGGCTGGAAATAGGGAACTTTACTTCCCACCCACCACCCACTTTATAGCCACTATCGAGGAGGTCTAACCGACATGCTCGACTAAGCCTTCGAAGACATCGACGGTATGGACGACAATGTCGGAGAGGAACAGGCCCAAAACCCGCCGTTCACTGGGCGCTGGACGGCCACTTCCTCATACGACGTATACATGGTGGGCATGCCTAAAGAAGGCGACGGCGATAATGAGAAGGGCCCAGTCAAGGATGAACCTCCTGAGATACCACCTAAGCGTCGACATCCCAAGGCACCCACGAGGGTGGGGGCGCGCCCTACCCCCCTGGGCGCGCCCCCTTCCTCGTGGCCGCCTTGGAGACCCCCCTGACTTGTTCCCGACGCCAAAACCTCTTATATATACAGAAACCCCTAGAACATAACCTAGATCGGGAGTTCCGCCGCCGCAAGCCTCTATAGGCACCAAAAACCAATCGGGAGCCTGTTTCGGCACCCTGCCGGAGGGGGGATCCCTCACCGGTGGCCATCTTCATCACCCGGCGCTCTCCATGACGAGGAGGGAGTAGTTCACCCTCGGGGCTGAGGGTATGTACCAGTAGCTATGTGTTTGATCTCTCTCTCTCATGTTCTTGATTTGGCACGATTTTGATGTATCGCGAGCTTTGCTATTATAGTTGGATCTTATGATGTTTCTCCCCCTCTACTCTCTTGTAATGGATTGAGTTTCCCTTTGAAGTTATCTTATCGGATTGAGTCTTTAAGGATTTGAGAACACTTGATGTATGTCTTGCGTGTGCTTATCTGTGGTGACAATGGGATATTCACGTGATCCACTTGATATATGTTTTGGTGATCAACTTGCGGGTTCCGTTTGTGAACTTATGCATAGGGGTTGGCACACGTTTTCGTCTTGACTCTCCGGTAGAAACTTTGGGGCACTCTTTGAAGTACTTTGTGTTGGTTTGAATAGATGAATCTGAGATTGTGTGATGCATATCGTATAATCATACCCACGGATACTTGAGGTGACATTGGAGTATCTAGGTGACATTAGGGTTTTGGTTGATATGTGTCTTAAGGTGTTATTCTAGTACGAACTCTTGAATAGATCGATCCGAAAGAATAACTTTGAGGTGGTTTCGTACCCTACAATAATCTCTTCGTTTGTTCTCCGCTATTAATGACTTTGGCGTGACTCTTTGTTGCATGTTGAGGGATAGTTATATGATCCAGTTATGTTATTATTGTTGAGAGAACTTGCACTAGTGAAAGTATGAACCCCAGGCCTTGTTTCCTAGCATTGCAATACCGTTTACGATCACTTTTACCACCTGGTACCTTGCTGTTTTTATATTTTCAGATTACAAAAACCTATATCTACCATCCATATTGCACTTGTATCACCATCTCTTCGCCGAACTAGTGCACCTATACAATTTATCATTGTATTGGCTGTGTTGAGGACACAAGAGACTCTTTGTTATTTGGTTGCAGGGTTGTTTGAGAGAGACCATCTTCAACCTACGCCTCCCACGGATTGATAAACCTTAGGTCATCCACTTGAGGGAAATTTGCTACTGTCCTACAAACCTCTGCACTTGGAGGCCCAACAACGTCTACAAGAAGAAGGTTGCGTAGTAGACATCAAGCTCTTTTCGGGGCCGTTGCCGGGGAGGTTAGTGCTGATACGTCTCCAACGTATTTATAATTTTTGATTGCTCCATGCTATATTATCTACTGTTTTGGACATTATTGGGCTTTATTATTCACTTTTATATTATTTTTGGGACTAACCTACTAACCGGAGGCCCAGCCCAGAGTTGTTGTTTTTTGCCTATTTCAGAGTTTCGCAGAAAAAGAATATCAAACGGAGTCCAAACGGAACGAAACCTTCGGGAACGTGATTTTTGGAACGAACAAGATCCAGCAGACTTGGACCCTACGTCAAGTAACCAACAGGGAAGCCACGAGGTAGGGGGCGCACCTACCCCCCAGGGCGCGCCCTCCACCCTTGTGGGCCCCCTGTTGCTCCACCGACGTACTTCTTCCTCCTATATATACCTACGTACCCCCAAACGATCAGATACGGAGCCAAAAACCTAATTCCACCGCCGCAACCTTCTGTACCCACGAGATCCCATCTCGGGGCCTGTTCCGGAGCTCCGCCGGAGGGGGCATCCATCACGGAGGGCTTCTACATCAACACCATAGCCTCTCCGATGAAGTGTGAGTAGTTTATCTCAGACCTTCGGGTCCATAGTTAGTAGCTAGATGGCTTTCTCTCTCTTTTTGGATCTCAATACAATGTTCTCCCCCTCTCTCGTGGAGATCTATTCGATGTAATCTTCTTTTGCGGTGTGTTTGTTGAGACCGATGAATTGTGGGTTTATGATCAAGTTTATCTATGAACAATATTTGAATCTTCTGAATTCTTTTATGTATGATTGGTTATCTTTACAAGTCTCTTCGAATTATCAGTTTGGTTTGGCCTACTAGATTGATCTTTCTTGCAATGGGAGAAGTGCTTAGCTTTGGGTTCAATCTTGCGGTGTCCTTTCCCAGTGACAGTAGGGGCAGCAAGTCACGTATAGTATTGTTGCCATCGAGGATAAGAAGATGTTTTTTTTATCATATTGCATGAATTTATCCCTCTACATCATGTCATCTTGCTTAAGGCGTTACTCTATTCTTATGAACTTAATACTCTAGATGCATGCTGGATAGCGGTCGATGTGTGGAGTAATAGTAGTAGATGCAGGCAGGAGTCGGTCTACTTGTCTCGGACGTGATGCCTATATACATGATCATACCTAGATATTCTCCTAACTATGCTCAATTCTGTCAATTGCTCAACAGTAATTTGTTCACCCACCGTAGAATACTTATGCTCTCGAGAGAAGCCACTAGTGAAACCTATGGCCCCCGGGTCTATCTTCATCATATTAATCTTCCAACACTTAGTTATTTCAGTTGCTTTTTACTTTGCTTTTATTTTACTTTGCATCTTTATCACAAAAATACCAAAAATATTATCCGATCATATCTATCAGACCTCACTCTCGTAAGTGACCGTGTAGGGATTGACAACCCCTTATCACGTTGGTTGCGAGGATTTATTTGTTTTGTGTAGGTGTGAGGGACTCTCGCGTAGCCTCCTACTGGATTGATACCTTGGTTCTAAGAAACTGAGGGAAACACTTACGCTACTTTGCTGCATCACCCTTTCCTCTTCAAGGGAAAACCAACGCAGTGCTCAAGAGGTAGCAAGAAGGATTTCTGGCACCGTTGCCGGGGAGGTCTACGCAAAAGTCAAT
Source organism: Aegilops tauschii subsp. strangulata (assembly GCF_002575655.3). Classification (NCBI taxonomy): domain Eukaryota; kingdom Viridiplantae; phylum Streptophyta; class Magnoliopsida; order Poales; family Poaceae; genus Aegilops; species Aegilops tauschii. The sequence continues at coordinate 155,651,700 of NC_053036.3, forward strand.
ATACCAAGTACCCATCACAAACCCTTATCTCCCGCATTACATTATTCGCCATTTGCCTCTCGTTTTCCTCTCCCCCACTTCACCCTTGCCGTTTTATTCGCCCTCTCTTTTCCGTTTGCCTCTTTTCCGTTTGCTTGCCTTGCCGTCATGGCTAGTCCTTTATCTTCTCCGTTGTCTCCCGAAAATGAAGTTCTCAATTTTAAACAAAGGGAAGGAGAAAATCTAAAAGACGCTTGGTATAGAATTTGCAATGCTCAAAATAGATCTGCCAGGAAGCAATCTACTTCCGTTCTTCTCCGCAATTTTTATGTAGGTGCTAATCCTTGGTATAGATATATTCTTGATACCATTACCGGAGGGAATTTCTTGGGTAGCCATACTTTTGACTCTTATAATGCTATGATAGATTTATTTGACTCACCACCTCTTTTAGTTAATGGAACTATGTGAACTTTGGAGCATGTAATGCAAAGACTTGAAATTATTGAAAATAAAGTTGCTACCGTAGAGTTAATTGAAAATCTGGATAAAAATATCCACAACCAAATTACCCAATATGGATCAAAGGTAGGAGTCACTTTGAAAAATATTAAGGAGAAGGAACCCATAGTTAATGAGAGAATAAATCAAGATTCCACTAGAATCGATAAACTTGAGGGTATCATTACCAACTTGGGAACCGCTTTTTATTCCGTAAAGAATACTCCAAGTCCTCCAACTAAAATTGCCAAGCTTATGTATGTTCCTAAAAATAAGGGTGAATCCTCTAGTAAGGAAACTGCGGATCTTAAATCTATAAGTATTCATCCCAATCTTTTTGCTATCATTAAGGAACCATTTGCTACAAATGAATTTTTCGATCTTGTTCCTAGAAGCTTGATAATTAATAAAAAGAAAGAAACTCTTAAGGGTGATAGATGTCTTATTGAAGAATTGCCCACCAAAGATGGCAATACCTAGATCTATCCTTGCTTTTATGCCTAGCTAGGGGCGTTAAACGATAGCGCTTGTTGGGAGGCAACCCAATTTTATTTTTAGTTTTTTTTTGCTTTTTGCTTCTGTTTAGGAATAAATGTTTGATCTAGCCTCTGGTTAGATGTGTTTTTATGTTTTAATTAGTGTTTGTGCCAAGTTAAACCTATAGGATCTTCTTGGATGATAGTTATTTGATCTTGCTGTAATTTCCAGAAACTTTCTGTTCACGAAAACAATTGTCAAAAATCACCAGAACGTGATAAAATCTTGATTACAATTGATGCTGATCAATAAAAAAATTGCCTAGGTCGTCCTATTTTGGCTGATGTTTTGGAGTTCCAGAAGTTTGCGTTAGTTACAGATTACTACAGACTGTTCTGTTTTTGACAGATTCTGTTTTTCGTGTGTTGTTTGCTTATTTTGATAAATCTATGGCTAGTAAAATAGTTTATAAACCATAGAGAAGTTGGAATACAGTAGGTTTAACACCAATATAAATAAATAATGAGTTCATTACAGTACCTTGAAGTGGTCTTTTGTTTTCTTTCGCTAACGGAGCTCACGAGATTTTCTGCTGAGTTTTGTGTTGTGAAGTTTTCAAGTTTTGGGTGAAAGATTTGATGGATTATGGAACAAGGAGTGGCAAGAGCCTAAGCTTGGGGATTCCCATGGCACCCCCAAGGTAATCTAAGGACACCAAAAAGCCAAAGCTTGGGGATGCCCCGGAAGGCATCCCCTCTTTCGTCTACTTCCATCGGTAACTTTACTTGGAGCTATATTTTTATTCACCAGATGATATGTGTTTTGCTTGGAGCGTCTTGTATGATCTGAGTCTTTGTTTTTTATTTTACCACAATCATCCTTGCTGTACACACCTTTTTGAGAGAGACACACATGATTCGGAAATTATTAGAATACTCTATGTGCTTCACTTATATCTTTTGAGTTATATAATTTTTGCTCTAGTACTTCACTTATATCTTTTAGAGAACAGTGGTGGATTTGTTTTATAGAAACTATTGATCTCTCATGCTTCACTTAGATTATTTTGAGAGTCTTAAATAGAATGGTAATTTGCTTAAATCCTAATATGCTAGGTATTCAAGATTAGTAAAAACTTTCTTATGAGTGTGTTGAATACTAAGAGAAGTTTGATGCTTGATGATTGTTTTGAGACATGGAGGTAGTGATATTAAAGTCGTGCTAGTTGAGTAGTTGTGAATTTGAGAGATACTTGTGTTGAAGTTTGCAAGTCCCGTAGCATGCACGTATGGTAAACTTTATGTAACAAATTTGAAACATGAGGTGTTCTTTGATTGTCTTCCTTATGAGTGGCGGTCGGGGACGAGCGATGGTCTTTTCCTACCAATCTATCCCCCTAGGAGCATGCGTGTAGTGCTTGGTTTTTGATGACTTGTAGATTTTTGCAATAAGTATATGAGTTCTTTATGACTAATGTTGAGTCCATGGATTATACGCACTCTCACCTTTCCACCATTGCTAGCCTCTTCGGTACCGTGCATTGCCCTTTCTCACATTGAGAGTTGGTGCAAACTTCGCCGGTGCATCCAAACCCCGTGATATGATACGCTCTTTCACACATAAACCTCCTTATATCTTCCTCAAAACAGCCACCATACCTACCTATTATGGCATTTCCATAGCCATTCCGAGATATATTCCCATGCAACTTTCCACCATCCAGTTTATCATGACACGTTCATCATTGTCATATTGCTTCGCATGATCATGTAGTTGACATAGTATTTGTGGCAAAGCCACCGTTCATAATTCTTTCATACATGTCACTCTTGGTTCATTGCATATCCCGGTACACCGCCGGAGGCATTCATATAGAGTCATACTTTGTTCTAGTATCGAGTTGTAATCATTGAGTTGCAAATAAATAGAAGTGTGATGATCATCATTTTCTAGAGCATTGTCCCAAGTGAGGAATAAAAGAAAAGAGAGAAAGGCCATAAAAAAGAGAAGGCCCCAAAAAAATGAGAGAAAAAGAGAGAAGGGACAATGTTACTATCCTTTTACCACACTTGTACTTCAAAGTAGCACCATAATCTTCATGATAGAGAGTCTCTTGTTTTGTCACTTTCATATACTAGTGGGAATTTTTCATTATAGAACTTGGCTTGTATATTCCAACAATGGGCCTCCTCAAGTGCCCTAGGTCTTCGTGAGCAAGCAAGTTGGATGCACACCCACTTAGTTTCTTTTGTTGAGCTTTCATATATTTATAGCTCTAGTGCATCCGTTGCATGGCAATCCCTACTCCTTGCATTAACATTAATCGATGGGCATCTCCATAGCTCATTGATTAGCCTCGTTGATGTGAGACTTTCTCCTTTCTTGTCTTCTCCCCATAACCCCCATCATCATATTTTATTCCACCCATAGTGCTATGTCCATGGCTCGCGCTCATGTATTGCATGAGGGTTCATAAGTTTGAGATTACTAAAGTATGAAACAATTGCTTGCCTTGTCATCGGGGTTGTGCATGATGAGAGCATTTTTGTGTGCCGAAGATGGAGCATGACTAAACTATATGATTTTGTAGGGATGAACTTTCTTTGGCCATGTTATTTTGAGAGGACATAATTGCTTAGTTAGTATGCTTAAAGTATTATTATTTTTACGTCAATATGAACTTTTATCTTGAATCTTTTGGATCTGAATATTCATACCACAATTAAGAAGAATTACATTGAAATTATGCCAAGTAGCACTCCGCATCAAAAATTATGTTTTTATCATTTACCTACTTGAGGACGAGCATGAATTAAGCTTGGGGATGCTTGATACGTCTCCAACGTATCTATAATTTTTGATTGCTCCATGCTATACTATCTAATGTTTTGGACATTATTGGGATTTATTATTCACTTTTATATTATTTTTGGGACTAACCTACTAACCGGAGGCCCAGCCCAGAATTGCTGTTTTTTACCTATTTCAGAGTTTCGCAGAAAAAGAATATCAAACGGAGTCCAAACGGAATGAAACCTTCGGGATCGTGATTTTTGGAACGAACAAGATCCAGGAGACTTGGACCCTGCGTCAAGCAACCAACAGGGAAGCCACAAGGTAGGGGGGCGCGCCTACCCCCCAGGGTGCGCCCTCCACCCTCGTGGGCCCCCTGTTGCTCCACCGGCGTACTTCTTCCTCCTATATATACATACGTACTCCCAAACGATCAGATACGGAGCCAAAAACCTAATTCCACCGCCGCACCCTTCTGTACCCACGAGATCCCATCTTGGGGCCTGTTCCGGAGCTCCGCCGGAGGGGGCATCCATCACGGAGGGCTTCTACATCAACACCATAGCCTCTACGATGAAGTGTCAGTAGTTTACCTCAGACCTTCGAGTCCATAGTTAGTAGCTAGATGGCTTTCTCTCTCTTTTTGGATCTCAATACAATGTTCTCCCCCTCTCTCGTGGAGATCTATTCGATGTAATCTTCTTTTGCGGTGTGTTTGTTGAGACCGATGAATTGTGGGTTTATGATCAAGTTTATCTATGAACAATATTTGAATCTTCTGAATTCTTTTATGTATGATTGGTTATCTTTACAAGTCTCTTCGAATTATCAGTTTGGTTTGGCCTACTAGATTGATCTTTCTTGCAATGGGAGAAGTGCTTAGCTTTGGGTTCAATCTTGCGGTGTCCTTTCCCAGTGACAGTAGGGGCAGCAAGTCACGTATAGTATTGTTGCCATCGAGGATAAGAAGATGGTTTTTTTATCATATTGCATGAATTTATCCCTCTACATCATGTCATCTTGCTTAAGGCGTTACTCTATTCTTATGAACTTAATACTCTAGATGCATGCTGGATAGCGGTCGATGTGTGGAGTAATAGTAGTAGATGCAGGCAGGAGTCGGTCTACTTGTCTCGGACGTGATGCCTATATACATGATCATACCTAGATATTCTCATAACTATGCTCAATTCTGTCAATTGCTCAACAGTAATTTGTTCACCCACCGTAGAATACTTATGCTCTCGAGAGAAGCCACTAGTGAAACCTATGGCCCCCGGGTCTATCTTCATCATATTAATCTTCCAACACTTAGTTATTTCAGTTGCTTTTTACTTTGCTTTTATTTTACTTTGCATTTTTATCACAAAAATACCAAAAATATTATCCTATCATATCTATCAGATCTCACTCTCGTAAGTGACCGTGTAGGGATTGACAACCCCTTATCGCGTTGGTTGCGAGGATTTATTTGTTTTGTGTAGGTGCGAGGGACTCGCGCGTAGCCTCCTACTGGATTGATACCTTGGTTCTCAAAAACTGAGGGAAATACTTACGCTACTTTGCTGCATCACCCTTTCCTCTTCAAGGGAAAACCAACGCAATGCTCAAGAGGTAGCAAGTGCTTGAAGGTATATCTTTAGATCTTGCAATCGAATATTTTTGTTTCTTGATTTATCACTAGTTTATTCTATAAAAGAAAACTACAAAAAATGGAATTGAGGGTGCCTCATATGCTTCATCTTTTTAATGTCTTCCGTGAAAATAAGGATTCCGATAATTGTGCTCAATTGCTAGAGGAAGAATGCATTAAAAATGTTTGGCACTAAATCTTTGAATGATGAGCATGATTGCAATGTTGTTAGTATGAATTCTTTGAATACCCATGAAGCTAATGATATGCAAAGCCACAAGCTTGGGGATGCTATGTTTGATGAAGATGATATGTTTAGTCCCCCAAGTTTTGATGAGCAAATTTATTATGATGAAAGCATGCCTCCTATTTGTGAAGATCATTGTGATGACACGTATGCTATAAAGAATAAAGATAACCATGAAACTTGTCATCATGATTTTAATTTTCAATTGGATTATGCCTCACATGATAGTTATTTTGTTGAGTTTGCTCCCACTATTCCGAATGAGAAGAATTTTGCTTATGTGGAGAGTAGTAAAATTTATATGCATGTGCATCATGAGAATAATGCTTTATGTGATGGTTATATTGTTGAATTCATTCATGATGCTACAGAAAATTATTATGAGAGAGGATCATATGCTTCTACATATTGCAATAATATCAAGTTTCCTCTCTATGTGTTGAAAATTTTGAAGTTGCACTTGTTTTGCCTTCCTATGCAAGTTGATTCTTGCCCCATAAGTTGTTTGCTCACAAAATCCATATGCATAGGAAGTGGGTTAAGCTTAAATGTGTTAGTCATATTCTTCATGATGCTCTCTTTATGTTTCAATTCTTACCTTTTATGTGAGCATCATTGAAATCATTATGCCTAGCTAAAAAGGCATTAAAGAAAAGCGCTTGTTGGGAGACAACCCAATATTTACATTTACTGTTTTTGTGTGTTCACATGATTATGATACTGTAATCATGTTCTATAGCTTTTGTTTCAATAAAGTGCCAAGTAGAACCTTTAGGATAGCTTACGGTGATAGTTGTGTTGATCCTGCTGAAAATCAGAAACTTTTGCGCCCAGTAAATTAGTTTTGATAATTCACAGAAACGTGCTTTTGATCTGATTCTTTTTGCTCTGGATTGGTACACAAATTTCTCAGGCTTTCCTAATTTGGTAGGATTTTTGGAGTTACATAAGTATTTGAGAGTTACAGATTACTACAGACTGTTCTGTTTTTGACAGATTCTGTTTTCTATGTGTTGTTTGCTTATTTTGATGAATCTATGAGTAGTATATGAGGGTATGAACCATATAGAAGTTGGAATACAGTAGATATGACACCAATATGAATTTAGAATGAGTTCACAACAGTACCAAAAGTGGTGATTTATTTTCTTATACTAACGGAGCTCATAAGATTTTCTGTTGAGTTTTGTGTTGTGAAGTTTTCAAGTTTTGGGTAAAGATTCGATGGACTATGGAATAAGGAGTGGCAAGAGCCTAAGCTTGGGGATGCCCAAGGCACCCCAAGGTAATATTCAAGGACAACTAAGATCCTAAGCTTGGGGATGCCCCGGATGGCATCCCCTCTTTCGTCTTCGTCTATCGGTAACTTTACTTGAGGCTATATTTTTATTCACCACATGATATGTGTTTCTCTTGGAGCGTCATTTTATTTTCTTTTGTTTTGCTTGCTGTTTGAATAAAATACCAAGATCTGAAATTCTTAAATGTTAGAGAGCCTTCACATAGTTTCATAATTATTCGACTACTCATTGATCTTCACTTATATCTTTTGGAGTAGTTTGTCATTTGCTCTAGTACTTCACTTATATCTTTTTAGAGAACGACGGTGGTTTTGTTTTGAAGAAATAGATGAACTCTCATGCTTCACTTATATTATTTTGAGAGTCTTAAACAGCATGTTAATTTCCTTAGGTTATGAATTTAGTCCTAATATGATGGGCATCCAAGAGGGATAATAAAACTTTCATATAAAGTGCATTGAATACTATGAGAAGTTTGATAGTTGATGATTGTTTTGAGATATGAAGATGGTAATATTAGAGTCGTGCTAGTTAAGTAATTGTGAATTTGAGAAATACTTGTGTTGAAGTTTGCAAGTCCCGTAGCATGCACGTATGGTAAACGTTGTGTGACAAATTTGAAGCACGAGGTATTTCTTTGATTATCATCCTTTGTGTGGAGGTCGGGATCGCGCGATGGTTAACTCCTACCAATCCTTCCCCTAGGAGCATGCACGTAGTGCTTGGTTTTTGATGACTTGTAGATTTTTGCAATAAGTATGTGAGTTCTTTATGACTAATGTTGGGTCCATGGATTATACGCACTCTCACCTTCCATCATTGCTAGCCTCTTCGGTACCGTGCATTGCCCTTTCTCACCTTGAGAGTTGGTGCAAACTTCGCCGGTGCATCCAAACCCCGTGATATGATACTCTCTATCACACATAAACTTCCTTATATCTTCCTCAAAACAGCCACCATACCTACCTATTATGGCATTTCCATAGCCATTCCGAGATATATTGCCATGCAACTTTCCACCGTTCCGTTTATTATGACATGCTTTATCATTGTCATATTGCCTTGCATGATCATGTAGTTGACATCGTATTTGTGGCAAAGCCACCATGCATAATTTTTCATACATGTCACGCTTGATTCATTGCCCATTCCGGTACACCGCCGGAGGCACTCATATAGAGTCATATTTTGTCCTAGTATCGAGTTGTAATCCATGAGTTCTAAATAAATAGAAGTGTGATGATCATCATTATTAGAGCATTGTCCCTTAAAAAAAAGGAAAGGCCAAATAAAAAAGAGAAAGGCCAAAAAAAAGGAAGGCTCCAAAAAAAGAAAAAAAAAGAAAAAAGAAAAAAGGGGACAATGTTACTATCCTTTTTCCACACTTGTGCTTCAAAGTAGCACCATGATCTTTATGATAGAGAGTCTCTTATTTTGTCACTTTCATATACTAGTGGGAATTTTTCATTATAGAACTTGGCTTGTATATTCCAACAATGGGCTTCCTGAAATGCCCTAGGTCTTCGTGAGCAAGCAAGTTGGATGCACACCCACTTAGTTTCTTTTGTTGAGCTTTCATACATTTATAGCTCTAGTGCATCCGTTGCATGGCAATCCCTACTCCTTGCATTAACATCAATTGATGGGCATCTCCCTAGCCCGTTGATTAGCCGCGTCAATGTGAGGCTTTCTCCTTGTTTGTCTTCTCCACACAACCCCCATCATCATATTCTATTCCACCTATAGTGCTATGTCCATGGCTCACGCTCATGTATTGCGTGAAAATTGAAAGAGTTTGAGAATACTAAAGTATGAAACAATTGCTTGGCTGAAACCGGGGTTGGGCATGATTTGGATATTTTGTGTGACGAAGATGGAGCATAGCCAAACTATATGATTTTGTAGGGATGAACTTTCTTTGGCCATGTTATTTTGAGAAGACATGATTACTTTGTTAGTATGCTTGAAGTATTATTATTTTTATGTCAATATTAAATTTTTTTCTTGAATCTTATGGATCTGAATATTCTTGCCACAATAAAGAAGATTACATTGATAAATATGTTAGGTAGCATTCCACATCAAAAATTCTGTTTTTATCATTTACCTACTCGAGGACGAGCAGGAATTAAGCTTGGGGATGCTGATACGTCTCCAACGTATCTATAATTTTTGATTGTTCCATGCTTTTATATTATCCATCTAGGATGTTTTATATGCATTTATATGCTATTTCATATGATTTTTGGGACTAACCTATTAACCTAGAGCCCAGTGCCAGTTTCTGTTTTTTCCTTGTTTTTGAGTATTGCAGAAAAGGAAAACCAAACGGAGTCCAATTGACCTGAAAATTGACAGGGATTATTTTTGGACCAGAAGAAGCCCACGGAGCATCGGAGATGGACCAGAAGAGTCCCGAGGCACCCACGAGGGTGGGGGGCGCGCCCTACCCCCTGGGCGCACCCCCCTTCCTCGTGGCCGCCTCGGAGACCCCCCTGACTTGTTCCCGACGCCAAAACCTCTTATATATACAGAAACCCCCAGAACATAACCTAGATCGGGAGTCCCGCCGCCGCAAGCCTCTGTAGCCACCAAAAACCAATTGGGACCCTGTTCTGGCACCCTGCCGGAGGGGGATCCCTCACCGGTGGCCATCTTCATCACCCCGGCGCTCTCCATGACGAGGAGGGAGTAGTTCACCCTCAGGGCTGAGGGTATGTACCAGTAGCTATGTGTTTGATCTCTCTCTCTCTCTCTCGTGTTCTTGATTTTGGCACAATCTTGATGTATCGCGAGCTTTGCTATTGTAGTTGGATCTTATGATGTTTCTGCCCCTCTACTTTATTGTAATGGATTGAGTTTTCCCTTTGAAGTTATCTTATCGGATTGAGTCTTTAAGGATTTGAGAACACTTGATGTATGTCTTGCATGTACTTATCTGTGGTGACAATGGGATATTCACGTGATCCGCTTGATGTATGTTTTGGTGATCAACTTGCGAGTTCCGTTTGTGAACTTATGCATAGGGGTTGGCACACGTTTTCGTCTTGACTCTCCGGTAGAAACTTTGGGGCACTCTTTGAAGTACTTTGTGTTGGTTTGAATAGATGAATCTGAGATTGTGTGATGCATATTGTATAATCATACCCACGGATACTTGAGGTGACACTGGAGTATCTAGGTGACATTAGGGTTTTGGTTGATATGTGTCTTAAGGTTTTATTCTAGTACGAACTCTTGAATAGATCGATCCGAAAGAATAACTTTGAGGTGGTTTCGTACCCTACAATAATCTCTTCGTTTGTTCTCCGCTATTAGTGACTTTGGAGTGACTCTTTGTTGCATGTTGAGGGATAGTTATATGATCCAGTTATGTTATTATTGTTGAGAGAACCTGCACTAGTGAAAGTATGAACCCTAGGCCTTGTTTCCTAGCATTGCAATACCGTTTATGCTCACTTTTACCACTTGTTACCTTGCTGTTTTTATATTTTCAGATTACAAAAACCTATATCTACCATCCATATTACACTTGTATCACCATCTCTTCGCCGAACTAGTGCACCTATACAATTTACCATTGTATTGGGTGTGTTGGGGACACAAGAGACTCTTTGTTATTTGGTTGCAGGGTTGTTTGAGAGAGACCATCTTCATCCTACGCCTCCCACGGATTGATAAACCTTAGGTCATCCACTTGAGGGAAATTTGCTACTGTCCTACACACCTCTGCACTTGGAGGCCCAACAACGTCTACAAGAAGAAGGTTGCGTAGTAGACATCAAGCTGGTCAGCCACACGACGACTTATCAAGATCCCTCGGGATTTCTTCCGTATTACGCGAAGGACCGTTTTCCGGTCACCTATGCAATATATCCGAATTAGGATAGCCGCATATATACCAGGGGCTACTTTGTAGTCCCATCGTCAAACTCCTACGACTAAGTGAGAGCAATAAAACGGCATAGTCTGATTGCCTGGTTCACCGCACTAACACCTCCTTCACGGACTAAGACGTTGGGTTAAGTGTAGTCACGTGCAATTCCGAACACCCCATTAGTATCTACAAGGGGGCTGAAGCCGACGACTAGGAACTCTCAGATATAAAAAAGGCCACACAGGAGGATAACACTATTCATAAACAAAGAAATATATTACATAAGACTTAGTTCATGATACAAAATCCTGAACAATTCGGACTTGTTTATTCGAACACTACATCCTTAGATAAAAGTATGTTACCACCTGACAACTGGTTATTGATCCTCTGCTCATTTTTTTCAAAGAATCGAACAGAGTCTCAGGGGCTACTATCTATATACCGGCATATTTCTCATAAAAAAATTATTACATTGCGTACCTTGAAGCCTACCAGCAGGCTGGAAAAGGCCTCGTTCAGCCCGCTTTTGGCGGACTGAATCTTCTCAGCCACCGTGCCCATTAGGATGCGATGCTCCTCCGGGATGGATGCACTTTGCAGTGCGTCCACCATGGTATTCGGCGCCTCCGGATTAGCAAAGGTTGCCGCACCCCCCCTCTCCTATGGGGGGGGGTCACTGATCAGGCTCCGGAGCCTTATCGGTCTCCGGAGTAGTCTGCGGCTGGGGGTCAGATTGACCGAGGCCCCCGTCGCCGGCCTTCGTGAGGGTCGTACCCCTCAGCCTTTCGGTAGCTTAGGTGTTGCCCTCATGCGCCGTTGAGTCGCCCCCCGCATCTCTTCGAGGCCCGGGGAGGGCCTATGGGACGACACCTCGGGGTCATCCGCCTTAGATAGCGGGGAAGCCGGGGACGGCGATTCGCTCTCCATCATCTCCGGCGGCAGATCCCCCGAGGATGAGGATAAATGAGGGATACTATGGGCCGGACTAAAAAGATAGAGCTTAGAGTTATCATAACAGTTCATAAAGATTGGGTGAGTACGAAGAATCCCGGACAGCTTACGAGTCGGCTTGGGGTTTGGCCCGGCAACGATGCTTCAGGATGGCCTCCGCATCTGACCCTGAGTCATCGGGGAGGGTGATTTTGTCCCTCTTGGAGGCTTGGGCCTCCAGGTCTTCCGAGGCCGCCCTCTTCTTTCCCTTGCGGAGAGGATCTTCTTCTCCCTCCTCCTCTTCCTCCTCCTCGTCATCGTCGTCCTCGTGAGAAGATTGGGCATCAACTTCTCCGGACACTGCATCCGAAGTGCCCTCCTATTTCTTCTTCTTCTTCTTCTTCTTCTTCTTCTTCTTCTTCTTATCCTTCTTTACCGGTGCCTAGTATGGCACCGGGACGAGCATCCTCATTAGTAGAGGATTGGCTGGGTCTTCGGGGAGCAGAGCCGGACACCGGATCTCCTCCTCCTTCTTGATCCAGACCTGTTAGGGGATGGATTGTTCAAATACTTCTCCTTTGTAACAATAAATCTACTAATGTTTGGAGATTTTGGAATTTACCTCAGAAGCCGGATGGTTGCAGTCGAGGCCGGTGTCGTCCGATGACTTCGGCCATGTTTTCTGCTTCTTAAAAAGAAGCTTCCAGATCCCCTTATGAGTTGTGCCATAGAATCGTTGCAGAGTCCGCGACCCTTCTGGGTTGAACTCCCACATCTTGAGGGGTCGCCGCTGGCAGGGAAGTGTTTTGCGGATCAGCATCACTTGTACTACATCGGTGAGGGTAATGTCCTTCGCTATCATGCTCTGGACACGTTTTTGTAACAACAGTACCTCAAGGACCGACCCCTAGTCCGGACACTTATCGGTCCAGGAGGTGAGCCTCAGCGGGGGTCCGGATATAAAAGCTGGAGCAGCTGCCCACTTGGAGCCACGGGGTTCTGTGATATAGAACCATTCCTGTTGCCATATCTTGACGGTGTCCACAAAGACTCCCTTTGGCCAATTGACTTTGGGGAGCTTGCTCACCATGGCACCACCACACTCCGCGTGTTGCCCGTCGACCACCTTCGGCTTCACATTGAAAATCTCGAGCCATAAGCAGAAATTTGGAGGGACACGGAGGAAGGCCTCACACACGACGATAAATGCCGAGATGTGGAGGAACGAATTTGGGGCCAGATTGTGAAAATCCAACCTGTAGTAAAACATGAGTCCCCTCAAGAAGGGGTGGAGGGCGAATCCGAGCCCGCGGAAGAAGTGGGGGATGAACACCACCCTTTCGCCGGGCTCCGGAGTGGGGATGACCTGCGCCGGATCAGGAAGCCTGTGCTTGATTGCTGCGGTTAGATACCACGCATCCCGCAGCTCCTTGATGTTCTCCTCCGTGACGGAGGAGGCCATCCACTTGCCTTGAGAGCCGGCCATGGTCGGAGGAGTTGCTAAGGAGAGAAAAGCTTGGAGTTTGGGTGCTGGAGCTCGAGGACGGGGAGGCAAAGAGAGAATGAGGCGCACAGTGGAAGAGTTGGATTCTATCCACTTATATGGACTGCGAATATCAAGCGTCCCCCTCCCTCAAGCCTTAAAACTCGCCTGTTCCCAAGGGGTCGTGCGAACGGCATGGTTGGATTACCCAAATCTGTATTGATGAGAATCCCGCAATAAGGGGGCACGATCTATGCCTTGACAAGGCGTGTCAGTAGAGGTTGCGTATTGAAATGCAAGGCGGGAGGCCCAAAAAATGGTTCGAGATGATAACAGGACCAAACGTGGCGCTCCACCGGAAAGGACCGTCGATGGATATATTCTAAGTGTTATGCTATTGTACAGAGCCGGATATAGATCTCTTGTTCAGGGAGCTGCTTTCAAGTGTTCGGAGGAGGAACCCGCCTTGCAACGCCGAAGACAATTTGCGCGCCGGATACATCGTCATTGAAGCCCGGTTCAGGGGCTACTGAGGGAGTCCTGGATTACGGGGTCCTCGGGCGTCCGGGCTATGTGACATGGGCCGGACTCATGGGCCGTGAAGATACTAGATGGAAGGCTTTCCCCCGTGTACAGACGGGACTCTCCTTGGCGTGGAAGGCAAGCTTGGCGTGCGGATATGAAGATTCCTTTCTCTATAAACTGACTCTGTACAACCCTAGCCCCCTCTAGTGTCTATATAAACTGGAGGGTTTAGTCCGTTGAGGCAATCATAATTATACAGGCTAGACATCTAGGGTTTAGCCACTACGATCTCGAGGTAGATCAACTCTTGTAACCCCTATACTCATCAAAGTCAATCAAGCAGGAAGTAGGGTATTACCTCCATCGAGAGGGCCCGAACCTGGGTAAACATTGTGTCCCTGCCTCCTGTTACCATCGATCCTTAGACGCACAGTTCGGGACCCCCTACCCGAGATCTGCCGGTTTTGACACTGACAGGAACCCCATGAGGCTCCAGGTGCCTGAGCTTCCTCCCGAGACACTGCTCACGGTGCTCGAGCTTCTGACAGGCGACCCAACGCCAGCCACGCTTCCGGAGGAGGGCTACCTCCTGTTCCAATGCTCGAACAAGGAGGACTTCATGAGGCAGATGCCCCTTTTGTATGAGTGGGGGCTGCGCCCAGCAGGCCTTGAAGGGCCTCGCGAGAACCCCGTCTTCGTGGCTCCTTTGCTTGCCGAACCTGTGGTGCACGCCCCAGATGTGGATGCAGGGGGGCGCACGCCGCTGGGTACCGCTGGGGCAACTGCTGTGGAACTGGTGGCAACAGGTGCTCCCGAGGCAGCCGTCTCCGAGGCACTGACGGGGCCCTCTGAGGTGACCACTGGAGAGCTGGCACAGCCCGATGCTCCTGAGGTGTCAGCCCCGAGGCCCGGGCAAGCGGTCCTGAGGTGGCGGCTGGTGAACGGGCACAACCTGATGCTCCTAAGGCCGCCGCCCCAGGAGCCACGTCGAGTGCCCCAGACGTTGTGGACCACGCCCAGGGCTTTGGGCAGCTTCGCCTGAACCTCATCGCGCTCCACAAGAGGAAAGGGTCTCCAAGCTGTAGTGGTGACGCCTACCAGCCATTGAAGCAGAGGAAATACATAGCCATAGACGAGTAAGTACCTTTTCTTCGAGGTTTCCTGTGTGTCGCGTCCTTTCCTGACGTTGGCTCCTCGGGGTCCCCTCGGCTGTGGTAGCGAAATCTCCTGAGGAGCGACCCCCACCAGCGCTTGACTCGCTCTTGATTTTGAGCCCCCTGCACCGGACTCCCGCGGGAGGCGCGGGGCCGGTCCGAGCGACCGATGTGTTGCTGGGGGGCCGTGACCTTGAGCTTCCGACATCCTTCCTTCGTGGCCTAGCCTGGGGCGTGGGAGGCTTGCCAAGGGCTCCTTCGTTGGTCATTACTGGTGGCTGGGCACTCCCAGCGTCGGCTTCATCTTCAGGCAGCGAGACCGCGCTGCCCGGTACCTTCGCCGAGGCCCGAGGGGCGGCGGGGAAGGCACTGGCCTCCGTCCAAATCATTGCCTCATGCCAAAATTCAACTTCATTTGCCTAGCCAACCTTCCTCAGTGAGTTTTCAAAGTTTCTGTCAGGCAGAAGGCATTGTGAAGGAAGTACTAGCTAGGAGTATCCAAATGACTTTAAACTTTGCACACCTCTTCATGTGCTCATATCATTACCCTCCTCCAATTTTCAGCTCTACCCAATCATTTATGTGAGCACAGCTTCAATTCTTTGATTCTATGAATATTTTCAGGTTGTGAAGCAAGTATAATTTATATTGCTTCATTAATTCTGAAAAAGTACCAGATCATGCTCCTACCCAAATCACTTCTCTCCGCCAAATTTGGGACCATTTCATCAAGACAACATTTCTCTAGAATTATCCCAAGTTTCTGGACAGAAAGGATGTTTGTGAAGGAAGTACCATTTTGGCATGTCCAATTGGTATGAAATTTTTACAGCATCTTTATATGTCCAAATCATCATGATTTACCAAATTTCAGCTCAAGTGGCTACATGATACGTCTCCAACGTATCTATAATTTTTGATTGTTCCATGCTATTATATTATCAATCTTGGATGTTTTATAATCATTTTATATCATTTTTTGGTACTAACCTATTGACATAGTGCCAAGTGCCAGTTGCTGTTTTGTGCATGTTTTTTACATCACAGGAAATCAATACCAAACAGAGTCCAAATGCAACGGAACTTCATGGAGAATTTTTTTGGACCAGAAGACACCTAATGGGCCCTGGCTGCGCCAGGGGGGGTGCTCCGAGGAGAGCACAACCCACCAGGGCGCGCCAGGAGGCCCAGGCGCGCCCTGGTGGGTTGTGCCCACTACAGGTGCCCCCCGGACCGCCTCTTTGCTCTATAAATACCCCAATATTCCCAAAACCCTAGGGGAGTCGACGAAATATTGATCCAGCCGCCGCAGAGTCCAGAACCACCAGATCCAATCTAGACACAACCTCGGATGGGGTTCACCACCTCCATTGGTGCCTCTCCGATGATGCGTGAGTAGTTCTTTGTAGACCTTCGGGTCCTTAGTTAGTAGCTAGATGGCTTCCTCTCTCTCGCTGAATTCTCAATACAATGGTCTCTTGGAGATCCATATGATGTAACTCTTATTGCGGTGTGTTTGTTGGGATCTGATGAACTTTGGGTTTATGATCAATTATATCTTTTTATATCCATGAAAGTATTTGAGTTTCTTTGATCTCTTTTATGCATGATCTCTTATAGCCTCGTATTTCTTCTCCGATATTTGGGTTTTGTTTGGCCAACTTGATCTATTTATCTTGCAATGGGAAGAGGTTCTTTGTAGTGGGTTCGATCTTACGGTGCTTGATCCCAGTGACAGAAGGGGAACCGACACGTATGTATCGTTTCTACTGAGGATAAAATGATGGGGTCTATCTCTACATAGATAGATCTTGTCTACATCATGTCATCATTCTTATTGCATTACTCCGTTTCTCCATGAACGTAATACACTAGATGCATGCTGGATAGCGGTCGATGTGTGGAGTAATAGTAGTAGATGCAGGCAGGATTCGGTCTACTAATCTTGGACGTGATGCCTATATAATGATCATTGCGTGGATATCGTCATGATTATTTGAAGTTCTATCAATTGCCCAACAGTAATTTGTTTACCCACCGTTTGCTATTTTTCTCGAGAGAAGCCACTAGTGATACCTATGGCCCCGGGGTCTCTTTCTCATATATTTGCCTTTGCGATCTACTTTTCCTTTGCATTTATTTTCAGATCTATTAAACTAAAAATACAAAAAATGCAAGTGAGTTGAGTGCACTACATTATCTTTATGAAGTTTTGCTTGAGATTCGTGAATCTGAAAATTGTGATGAAGAAATTTATGAAGTGATTCATGATAGCTCCTTGAATGAAAAGCATGATTGCATTAATTTTACTATAAATTCTATTAATGTCAATTGTGCTAATAATATGCAACACCCCAAGCTTGGGGATGCTTGTTTTTTATGTCCGCTACTTATTGCAATGATCATGATTGGGGTGATATTGTTTCTTATGATCTTGATAATTTATTTAAGCCCCATGATGAATATTTTTGCGATAATATTGAGTGTCAACTTTAGCCAAAAATAATCCCACATATTTGGAGAGTGTTCAATCTTATGAATTTTTTGATGAAAGTGGGTTTGGAGAGGTCATGACTTTATTTGATGATCCCACTATTTTGGAAGAGTGTCAACTTTGCATGCATGTGGATCATAAAGAGAAAATTTTATATGATAGTTATATTATTAAATTTGATTATGATCCTACATATAATTATTATGAGAGAGTAAACTATGGTTGTAGAAATTTTCATGTTATTAAATTTCCTCTCGTTGTGTTGAGATTGTCAATGTTTTATTCCTCTCCTTTGCATATGCTAGATATTTCTTGTGGAGGAAGAGAGAAACCTCAGTCGACATGGGTGGCGAGGAGGACATGCTCATCCTCCCACGGCTGAGGCTTGGATTCCCCCTTTGCGCCCCGGATTTGATCGTACACTAATCATACACGCAAATGTGTACGATCAAGATCAGGGACTCACGGGAAGATATCACAACACAACTCTACAAATAAAATAAGTCATACAAGCATCATAATACAAGCCAGGGGCCTCGAGGGCTCGAATACAAGTGCTCGATCATAGACGAGTCAGCGGAAGCAACAATATCTGAGTACAGACATAAGTTAAACAAGTTTGCCTTAAGAAGGCTAGCACAAACTGGGATACAGATCGAACGAGGCGCAGGCCTCCTGCCTGGGATCCTCCTAACTACTCCTGGTCGTCGTCAGCGGACTGCACGTAGTAGTAGGCACCTCCAGTGTCGTAGGAGTCGTCGTCGACGGTGGCGTCTGGCTCCTGGACTGCAGCATCTGGTTGCGACAACCAGGTAGAAAGGAAAGGGGGAAAAAGAGGGAGAAAGGCAACCGTGAGTACTCATCCAAAGTACTCGCAAGCAAGGAGCTACACTACATATGCATGGGTATATGTGTAAAGGGGCATATCAGTGGACTGAACTGCAGAATGCCAGAATAAAAGGGGGATAGCTAGTCCTGTCGAAGACTACGCTTCTGGTCATCTCCATCTTGCAGCATGTAGAAGAGAGTAGATTGAAGTCCTCCAAGTAGCATCGCATAGCATAATCCTATCCGGCGATCCCCTCCTCGTCACCCTGTTAGAGAGTGATCACCGGGTTGTATCTGGCACTTGGAAGGGTGTATTTTATTCAGTATCCAGTTCTAGTTGTCATAAGGTCAAGGTACAACTCCGGGTCGTCCTTTTACCGAGGGACACGGCTATTCGAATAGATAAACTTCCCTGCAGGGGTGCACCACATAACCCAACACGCTCGATCCCATTTGGCCGGACACACTTTCCTGGGTCATGCCCGGCCTCGTAAGATCAACACGTCGCAGCCCCACCTAAGCACAACAGAGCGGTCAGCACGCCGGTCTAATCCTAAGCGCACAGGGGTCTGGGCCCATCGCCCATAGCACACCTGCATGTTGCGAACGCGGCCGCGAGCAGACCTAGCAACCCACACAATCACGGCGGTTACGTCGAAGCGGTCCAACACGGCGCGCGCCACTCAGTCGCTGACGTCACGAAGGCTTCGGCTGATACCACGACGCCGGGATACCCATAACTACTCCTGCGTAGATGGTTAGTGCGTATAGACCAAAAGGCCAGACTCAGATCAAATACCCAGAACTCGTTAAGCGTGTTATATTTAAATAACCGCGAACGCCGACCAGGGCCAGGCCCACCTCTCTCCTGGGTGGTCTCAACCTGCCCTGTCGCTCCGCCACAAAGATCCACTTGCGGGTACTCCTACGAGCCGACCCGACTTTAGTCATCACATGTGTCATGTATTTAGTATATGAGTATATACCCGTGATCACCGCCCAAGTGATCACGACCCGATAGTATAGCAGAGCAGACGGACAAGGATGTAGGGCCACTGATGGAAACTAGCATCCTATACTAAGCATGTAGGATTGCAGGTAAAGGTAACAACAGTAAAAGCAAGGGCAGGCTATGCATCAGTATAGGATTAACGGAAAGCAGTAACATGCTACGCTACTCTAACGCAAGCAGTATAGAGAAGAATAGGCGATATCTGGTGATCAAGGGGGGGGGGGGCTTGCCTGGTTGCTCTGGCAAGTAGGAGGGGTCGTCAACTCCGTAGTCGAACAGGGCAGCAACAGTGTCGGTCTCGTAGTCTACCGGAGAGAAGAGGGGGGAAGAAACAGTAAATACAATGCAAACATAAGCATGACGATGCGTGACATGACAATGAGCGGTGCTAGGTGTGTACTAACGCGACAGTAGGTGGTACCGGCGAAGGGGGGAACATCCGGGGAAGTATTCCCGATGTTTTGCGTTTTCGGACAGACGAAACGGAGGGGAAAGTTGCATGTTCGATAGGTTAGGGAGGTGTGGTGGACGAACGGGCTACGTATTCGGATTCGACTCGTCGTTCTGAGCAACTTTCATGTACAAAGTTTTCCCATCCGAGTTACGGATTAAAAGATATGATTTTCTAAAGATTTAATCATTTTCTGGAATTATTTAATCTAACAGAAAAGGAATATGACGTCATCATGACGTAATGATGACCACAGCAGTCAACAGAGCGGCTGACCAGGTCAAACTGACCAATGGGTCCTACCTGTCATAGACAGTGGACTAACAGAAGATTAAACTAACTAAATTTAGATTAGTTAACTACTGGACCCCACCTGTCATTGTCTAACCATCTAAACTAATTAGTTTTAATTATTAATATGTTTTAATTACCGGATTAAGCGGTGGGACCCGCACGTCAGTGGCTGGGGCCTGCCCAGTCAGTAGTTGACTGGGTCAACCCAGTCAACTGGGACCCACGGGGCCCACTGGCAGTGGCACTGGGGTGGCCCCAGGCCAGCCACGTCGGCGGCCGGCGCCGGAGCGACTCCGGCGACCAAAACAGAGGCGGCCCCTCGCCGAAGTTGGCCGGAATCGCGCTACGGGGCTCGGGGAGGAGCGGGGCTAGGCTCATTCGAAGGCCCGCGCCGTGGCGCATTGAATGGAGGTGGTGGCTTGGTCGGAGGAGGGCCGCAGCATCGCCGGCGACGAGCGGGGCGGACGCCGGGGCTCGGGTGAGTTTGAGGGCGAGGCTGCGGGGCATGGTTCATCGCGGGGCTGGGCGCGTTCGAACGCAGAGACGAAGCCGCGTCGAACGGTAGCGACACCGTGGCCGGAGAGGCTGTGTAGCGACGGCGACGAGTGGCGCGGCGGACGCTGGCGTTCGGCCGCGAGAGGGAACGGCGGTGCCACGCGTTAATGGGCAAACGGGAGAGAGAGGAGGAAGCAGGGGCTCACCCAGCGGCGCACACGGTGGCCCTTGGGGGTTTAGTAGCTGCAGGGGCGCGGCCGGAGTTGGTGAAGAGCGGCGGCGGAGCTTGTCGGAGCAGAGGAGGAAGACGGCGACGTCGGGGGGGGGGGGGCGTTGCGGTGGCTCCGGTCTCCAACGGGTTGCACCAGTCGAAGCAGCGGGCGACGACGGCCCTTGGAGACACCGTGGGGCGGCGAGGTGGGCACGGTGGCCGTGGCTAGGCCGGAGGTGGGGAAAGGGATCGGAGAGGGAGGAGAAGTGGATCTGGGAGGGGGGCGTCGAGGGAGGAGTGGGGGCAGGGGGCAGGGGGTGCAGGGCGTTGCCCTTATCCCTTCGCCGACGGGGACGGCGAGAGGGTTCGGCGGCGACCGGCGAGCGCGGTCGCTGGGTCGGGTGAACAGGGAGGAGGGAGGCGACCGGGGGAGGTGGGCTACGGGTTTGGGCCGCCCAGATGACTAAGGCCCAGGGAGGTCAGGGGGGTTCCTTTTCTTCCTCCTTTTGCATTTCTTTTCTTTTTATTTATTTTCTTTTCTGTTTTACATGATTTTAAAATACTTAGGCATTTTCTAAAAATGTGTTTACTTCACCATAATTAACTATGCCTTATTTGGCATCTCCCGAACATTTTGTTTTAAATTTTGAAAAACTTTTATTGTCGACATTAATTTAAATTTGAATTTTGAAACGGTTTGACCTAACGGTAGATTAGCAACAGTAACTGTGGTGACGTGGCACCATTAGCGTGGGATTACTGTAGCTTGATTATCCGGGCGTTACAAAACTCCTCCACTACAAGAAATCTCGTCCCGAGATTTAGGAGGTAGAAGGAAAAAGTGCGGGGTATTCTTCGCGCAGACGATCCTCTCGTTCCCAGGTGGCTTCATCTTCAGAATGGTGCGACCACTGGACTTTGAGAAACTTGATCGCCTTCTGACGTGTGCGGCGTTCAGCTTGGTCGAGAATGCGGACCGGATGCTCCTTATAGGAGAGGTCCTGCTGCAATTCGAGCACTTCATGATCCACTGCTCGGATTGGGTCCTTGAAGCAACGGCGGAGCTGTGACACATGGAACACATCGTGAACCTGAGAAAGGTTCGGCGGAAGCTCCAGTTGGTATGCCACTTTTCCACGCCTTTCGAGAATAGTGAATGGGCCAATATAGCGAGGGGCTAGTTTGCCCTTGATCCCGAAGCGGTGAGCACCCTTCATAGGTGTGACTCGAAGATAAGCCTTTTCGCCAGGTTGATAGACCATGTCTTTAAGATGACGGTCATACTGACTCTTCTGACGTGACTGAGCAGTCTTGAGATTCTCACGGATAATGCGGACTTGTTCTTCGGCATCTTGGATAATATCCGGACCAAAGAGTGGACGTTCCTTAGTTTCTGACCAGTTCAGAGGGGTTCGGCACTTTCGTCCATATAACACTTCGAAGGGGGCCATCTTCAGACTAGCTTGATAGCTATTATTATAAGAGAACTCAGCATACGGGAGTGATTCCTCCCATTTCTTGCCGAAGGAAATAACACAAGCTCGAAGCATATCTTCGAGAACTTGGTTGACGCGTTCAACTTGCCCTTGCGACTGAGGACGAAACGCAGTACTGAATGACAGATGAGTTCCCATGGCTTCTTGGAAACTTGCCCAGAATCTTGAAGTGAATAAGCTGCCACGGTCTGAACTGATAACCAATGGAATACCGTGGAGTGAAACAATCCTGGACATATAGAGCGTTGCCAACTGGCTAGCAGTGATCGTTTCTTTGACCGCCAGAAAATGTGCAACTTTGGAAAGCCGGTCAATGACAACAAGAATAGCATCATTACCTTTCTGTGATTTGGGAAATCCTGTGACGAAGTCCATCTCAACATGGTCCCATTTCCATTCAGGAATAGAGATAGGTTGCAGAGTTCCAGCAGGCCTTTGATGTTCTGCTTTGATACGACAGCAAACGTCACACTCAGCAACATAACGAGCAATGTCTTGCTTCATATTAGACCACCAGAATCTCTGACGGATGTCTTGGTACATCTTTGTACTACCAGGATGGATACATAGAGGCGTATCATGAGCTTCTTTCATAACTTCCTGTGTCATATCCAGGTTTTTCTCTGCACATGGTACCACTAGGCGGCCCTTGAAGTATAAGGTGCCATCTTCAGCAATAGTGAAGAATGAGGGCTTTCCTTCTGCGAGGTAGCGCTTAATCTTGTGGGCTTCAGAGTCATACTTCTGTAGCCTTTTGATGCTGTCCACGAGATCTGGTTTAGCAACTAGGGTATTGAGGGAACCCTGGGTAACAACGTGGAGGTTCACCTTGCCAAACTCCTTAGGAGGGGGAGCGAGTGCACCCGGAGGAACAATATGGAGGTTCAGCTTCCTGAATTCTTCAACAAGCAAGGGCTGAACCTTGTGAACTTGGAGGTGGTTGCAGTAAGACTTGCGGCTCAAGGCATCAGCCATTACAATAGCCTTGCCTGGCGTATAGGAAATACCCAAGTCAAAGTCTGCAATAAGCTCCATCCATCTCTGCTGACGGAGGTTCAGGTCGGGCTGAGTAAACAGATACTTCAGACTTTGGTGGTCAGTGAAGATCTCGCAACGATTACCGAGAAGGTAATGCCGCCACTTCTTCAGTGCATGAATGACAGCAGCAAGTTCGAGGTCGTGAACTGGGTAGTTCTCTTCGTGAGGGAGCAATTGCCGAGAGGCATAAGCAATCACTTTGCGGTCTTGCATTAGGACACAGCCTAATCATTGACGGGAAGCGTCGCAGTAAATGACGAAGTCCTTCTTAGTATCAGGTGGAGCTAGAACTGGGGCAGAAGTCAACTTGTCTTTGAGTGCCTGGAAACTTTCTTGACATTTGTCTGTCCATTGGAACTTGATGCCCTTATGCAACAGGTTAGTCAGAGGCCTGGCGATCTTGGAGAAGTTCTCGACGAATCGACGGCAATAGCTGGCGAGACCGAGAAAACTTCTGACTTGCTTAACGTTCTTGGGAGGAGTCCAATCAAGGATAGCCTGGACTCGTTCAGGGTTGACGGCAATACCATCCTTTGAGATGACATGCCCAAGATAGGTTACTTCCGGTAGCCAGAATTCACATTTGGAGAACTTGGCATATAGTTGATGTTCTCGTAGCTTTTCCAGCACAAGTCGAAGATGTTCAGCATGTTCTTCTTCGTTCTTGGAAAATACCAGGATATCATCCAGATAAACCACAACAAACTTGTCGAGGTAATCCATGAATATATAGTTCATCAGATAAGAGAAGGTGGCTGGAGCATTGGTTAAACCGAAAGACATGACGGTGTACTCGTATGAACCATAGCGAGTCACGAAGGCGGTCTTTGGGATATCCTCTTCGCGAACACGGATCTGGTGGTAACCCAACCTCAAGTCGAGCTTAGAGAACACTGACGAACCCGCCAGTTGATCATACAGATCATTGATCCGAGGAAGATGGTATTTATTCTAAATGGTAGCTTGGTTTATAGGACGGTAGTCTTGAACTAACCGGTTTGTCCCATCCTTCTTCTTGACAAAGAGAGAAGGTGCTCCCCAAGGAGAGCAACTTGGGCGAATGAATCCTTTGCGAAGAGATTTGTTGATTTCCTCCTTAAGCTCAAGGAGTTAATGCGACGGCATCTTGTAGGGTCGCTTGGCTATAGGAGTGGTGCCTGGTTTCAAGTCGATGATGAATTCGACAGCTCTAGCAGGGGGAATCCCAGGAAGTTCTTCAGGAAAGACGTCGAGGAATTCACGCACGACGGGAATGTTTTCAATGCCCTCGAGTGGTGCAGCGTTCAATGCATTCAATGCATAGAGCCTTGCCTCGGCATTTTGCACCAGATGGGCTTGGTAAGTAACTATCTCATCTGAAGGGTGTAGCAGATGGACGGTCTTAGTGGTGCAAACGATTGAAGCAGTATGCGCTTTTAACCAATTCATTCCCAGAATGAGGTCAATGCTACAGGACTTTAGTACGATGGGAGAGACAAGAAATTGCAGTCCTTCAATTTCAACAGGAACGTCGTGACTAACCATAGAGGTTTGACATTGGCCCGCAGGGGTGTGTACCACTAGCGGAGTGTTCATCTCTTTGTATTTAATGCCATGCAGGAATGCAAATTCTGCTGATATGAATGAATGGGATGCTCCTGTATCAAATAAAACGGATGCTGGTACTGAATTTACAAGGAGTGTACCCATCACAGTAGCAGGCTGGTCTTGAGCTTCGTTGAGATCAACGTGGTTGGCATGAGCACGACCATAAGACTTAGCATTGTTGTTGCGGGGCTGGTTGTTAGCACGGCCAGCTGCTGGAAGGGCCAGTTGATTCTGGTTCTGATTCTGATAGCAGTTCCTGGCAAAGTGACCCGGTTGACCACACTTGTAGCACAGACCATTATCGGGAGTGGGAACAGGAGCCCCAGGTGGGGGAGCTGGTAGCTTTGGCTGCCTAGATGGTGGAGGAGGCAGACGCGGTGCAGCATAAGATTTCCTTGGAGCAGGTGCATTTGGACGGTACATGCTGTTCGGGATCCATATCTTTCGGTTCTGCGAGGGCGGGCCCGAAGATGAGCCCGTGTCACGGTTGCGCCTCTGAGAGCTCTGGTATTCCTGCAGACCAGTCTCGACATTGATGGCATTATTCACCAAGGTGGCGAAATCGGCGAAGTCATGCACTAGAAGTGCGAGCTTGATGTCAGCTTGTAGTCCATCACGGAACTTCTCCTGTCTACGAGCATCAGTTGCAATGTCTTCTTCAGCATAGCGGGACAAGTCCAGAAACTCCCGTTGATAAGCTTCAACAGTTTTGTTGCCTTGGGTGAGGTTGCGGAACTCACGCTTCTTCCGGTCCATGACTCCCTGAGGAATGAAGCGGGCACGGAAAGCAGCTTGGAAGTCTGGCCGGGTGATGATTGTCCCAGCTGGTAGAGTACGCCTGTGGCTGTCCCACCATTGAGCTGCGGGTCCCTTCAGAAAGAAGGAAGCAAAGTTGATATAGCTGGCAGGGGCTACATCGGCAGACTCCATCTCATAGGTGATGTCATGGAGCCAGTCATCAGCATCCAGAGGCTGAGTTGAGCTGCGGTACACAGTTGGATTGAGGCGCATGATTTCCTGCAGAGTTACTGGGGTTGGTTGATGGTCCATATTGGGGCGAGGAAACTGAGCCATCATATTTTCCATGAATTGGCGGTTCAGTTCGAACTGTTGGATCATACCAGCCATGTACTCAGGTGGTGGTGGGGCATTGCCACCACTACCACGACCACCTGGTCTAACCATCCTGCTAATATATAACAGGGCTTCAGCATTGAGAAATTTGCAAGACAAGGATCATCCATGATGAAACATGCATAATGAAAGGAGCATGATAGCTACTACATAGTAGTCGGCATAACTTACAAAAGGGGTCATGCATAGAGTTCAGTACATAGACTACAACATCATAGGCGGCACACAGGCTCGCGGCGAATGCATCTAACACTACAAGCAAGCCTACATCAGTCCCAAGAGGTATTGAGGAGGTAATCGTAGCCCAACAGCTGGTAGTGAGGCAACGGATAGCCCTCCACGTCAGCAGACTGGGGGCCGCGGATACTCAGGTGTAGAGCCCGACGCTCAGGTGGCAGAAGAGGACCAAGTGCGGGAGAGTAGCCTCCCACCTCTGGCTAACCGACACCGTGGGGCATCACGGTCCTGGCTGGGTAGATCGCAGTACGCGGTAGCTGTCCAGATCGGACAAAGGGGTGTAGCAGCGTCAGAGCACGGTAAAGGTGCTGACGGGTGGTGTACATCTCGTGGCGAAGAGCTCGGTTAGCTCGATCCAGCCCATCAGCATGCAGAACCAGGTTCTGATGGTAGAAGGGCTCTCGGGTGACAGTGGAGTAGGCAGCAGTATAGTATCCCTCCGCACCAACATCAGATGCGATAGCAATGTGCCTAAAAGGGGAGGTGTCCAACTCCCGATACTCTCCACGAAGACGTATCAGAGCAGCATAGGCAGCATCGTGGATAGCCATATCGATGGTCACACCAACACCATGTGCTGTGTGCAGCACAGTAGTGGAGTCATACTCCCGCGAGTAGAGGTGGACGATGGCACGGTACTGCTCCTGGTTAAAGTCCTGGTACTCCTCGTAGACGGTGTACTCAGGGTGCCAGCGATAACCCAGATAGGTCATCATCTCAGCTAGCACAGCAGGTGATCCCGAGGCACCAATGGCCGTCGTGTGGCGCACGACCTGCCTCGTGGGTTCCATCTGAAAGCAAAAACGTTTCAAAGGAGTCAAATGACAGTGTGTGAATTGTTCAAAATACTATTCTAATAAACAACTATGGCTTATCCAACTTTGGGGTGAATGCGGTCACGGGATCCTAGTGTTAGAGTTAGTAAATTCGTTTAACCCGAGTAGAAGAGAGTTCAGAGTCCCAGAGTAAAGGTCGAGGAGTAAAAGATCCTAGTATTACCCAATGGCGACGTGGGCCCGTAAGACACACAGCCATGTTAGTAAAAGTTTTGTAATGTTCTAGACTCGACTTCGGCCAAGGAGTGTGGAAAGGGGGATTCCTATAGGCAGTCGGCTCTAATACCAACTTGTGACGCCCCCGATTTGATCGTACACTAATCATACACGCAAACGTGTACGATCAAGATCAGGGACTCACGGGAAGATATCACAACACAACTCTACAAATAAAATAAGTCATACAGGCATCATAATACAAGCCAGGGGCCTCGAGGGCTCGAATACAAGTGCTCGATCATAGACGAGTCAGCGGAAGCAATATCTGAGTACAGACATAAGTTAAACAAGTTTGCCTTAAGAAGGCTAGCACAAACTGGGATACAGATCGAACGAGGCGCAGGCCTCCTGCCTGGGATCCTCCTAACTACTCCTGGTCGTCGTCAGCAGACTGCACGTAGTAGTAGGCACCTCCAGTGTCGTAGGAGTCGTCGTCGACGGTGGCGTCTGGCTCCTGGACTGCAGCATCTGGTTGCGACAACCAGGTAGAAAGGAAAGGGGGAAAAAGAGGGAGAAAGGCAACCGTGAGTACTAGTCCAAAGTACTCGCAAGCAAGGAGCTACACTACATATGCATGGGTATATGTGTAAAGGGGCATATCAGTGGACTGAACTGCAGAATGCCAGAATAAAAGGGGGATAGCTAGTCCTGTCGAAGACTACGCTTCTGGTCATCTCCATCTTGCAGCATGTAGAAGAGAGTAGATTGAAGTCCTCCAAGTAGCATCCATAGCATAATCCTATCCGGCGATCCCCTCCTCGTCGCCCTGTTAGAGAGCGATCACCGGGTTGTATCTGGCACTTGGAAGGGTGTATTTTATTCAGTATCCAGTTCTAGTTGTCATAAGGTCAAGGTACAACTCCGGGTCGTCCTTTTACCGAGGGACACGACTATTTTTTGTAACGCCCGGATAATCAAGCCACGGTAACCCACGCTAATGGTGCAACGTCACCATAGTTACTGTTGCTAATCTACCGTTAGGTCAAACCGTTTAAAAATTCAACTTCAAATTAATGTCAACGATAAAAGTTTTTCAAAATTTAAAACAAAAATGTTCGGGAGATGCCAAATAAGGCATAGTTAATTATGGTGAAGTAAACACATTTTTAGAAAATGCCTAAATATTTTAAAATGATGTAAAACATAAAAGAAAATAAATAAAAAGAAAATAAATGCAAAAGGAGGAAGAAAAGGAACCCCCCTGACCTCCCTGGGCCTTAGTCATCTGGGCGGCCCAAACCAGTAGCCCACCTCCCCCGGTCGCCTCCCTCCTACCTGTTCACCCGACCCAGCGACCGCGCTCGCCGGTCGCCGCCGAACCCTCTCGACGTCCCCGTCGGCGAAGGGATAAGGGCGACGCCCTGCATCCCCTGGCCCCCTGCCCCCACTCCCCCTCGACGCCCCCTCCCAGACCCACTTCTCATCCCTCTCCGATCCCCTTCCTCACCTCGCCGAACGCCACCGCCGTCATGCCTCCGGCCTAGCCACGGCCACCGTGCCCACCTCGCCGCCCCACGGTGTCTCCAAGGGCCGCCGTCGCCCGCTGCTTCGACTGGTGCAGCCCGTTGGAGACCGGAGCCACCGCAACGCCCCCCCGACGTCGCCGTCTTCCTCCTCTGCTCCGACAAGCTCCGCCGCCGCTCTTCACCAACTCCGGCCGCGCCCCTGCAGCTACTAAACCCGCAAGGGCCACCGTGTGCGCCGCTTGGTGAGCCCCTGCTTCCTCCTCTCTCTACCGTTTGCCCATTAACGCGTGGCACCGCCGTTCCCTCTCGCGGCCGAACGCCGGCGTCCGCCGCGCCACTCGTCGCCGTCGCTACACAGCCTCTCCGGCCACGGTGTCGCTACCGTTCGACGCGGCTTCGTCTCTGCGTTCGAACGCGCCCAGCCCCGCGATGAACCATGCCCCGCAGCCTCGCCATCAAACTCACCCGAGCCCCGGCGTCCGCCCCGCTCGTCGCCGGCGACGCTGCGGCCCTCCTCCCACCAAGCCACCACCTCCATTCAATGCGCCACGGCGCGGGCCTTCGAATGAGCCTAGCCCCGCTCCTCCCCGAGCCCCGTAGCGCGATTCCGGTCAACTCCGGCGAGGGGCCGCCTCTGTTTTGGTCGCCGGAGTCGCTCCGGCGCCGGCCGCCGACGTGGCTGGCCTGGGGCCACCCCAGTGCCACTGCCAGTGGGCCCCGTGGGTCCCAGTTGACTGGGTTGACCCAGTCAACTGCTGACTGGGCAGGCCCCAGCCACTGACGTGCGGGCCCCACCGCTTAATCTGGTAATTAAAACATATTAATAATTAAAACTAATTAGTTTAGATGGTTAGACAATGACAGGTGGGGTCCAGTAGTTAACTAATCTAAATTTAGTTAGTTGAATCTTCTGTTAGTCCACTGTCTATGACAGGTAAGACCCACTGGTCAGTTTGACCTGGTCAGCCGCTCTGTTGACTGCTGAGGTCATCATTACATCATGATGATGTCATATTCCTTTTCTGTTAGATTAAATAATTCCAGAAAATGATTAAATCTTTAGAAAATCATATCTTTTAATCCGTAACTCGGATGGGAAAACTTTGTACATGAAAGTTGCTCAGAACGACGAGATGAATCCGAATACGTAGCCCGTTCGTCCACCACACCTCCCTAACCTATCGAACACGCAACTTTCCCCCTCCGTTTCGTCTGTCCGAAAACGCAAAACATCGGGAATACTTTCCCGAATGTTCCCCCCTTCGCCGGTACCACCTACTGTCGCGTTAGGACACACCTAGCACCGCTCATTGTCATGTCACGCATCGTCATGCTTATGTTTGCATTGTATTTACTGTTTCTTCCCCCCTCTTCTCTCCGGTAGACTACGAGACCGACACTGCTGCTGCCCAGTTCGACTACGGAGTTGACTACCCCTCCTACTTGCCAGAGCAACCAGGCAAGCCCCCTCCTTGATCACCAGATATTGCCTATTCTTCTCTATATTGCTTGCATTAGAGTAGTGTAGCATGTTACTGCTTTCCGTTAATCCTATACTGATGCATAGCCTGCCCTTGCTTTTACTGTTGTTACCTTTACCTGCAATCCTACATGCTTAGTATAGGATGCTAGTTTCCATCAGTGGCCCTACATCCTTGTCCGTCTGCTGTGCTATACTATCGGGCCGTGATCACTTGGGCGGTGATCACGGGTATATACTCATATACTAAATACATGACACATGTGATGACTAAAGTCGGGTCGGCTCGTAGGAGTACCCGCAAGTGGATCTTTGTGGCGGAGCGACAGGGCAGGTTGAGACCACCCAGGAGAGAGGTGGGCCTGGCCCTGGTCGGCGTTCGCGGTTATTTAAATATAACACGCTTAACGAGTTCTGGGTATTTGATCTGAGTCTGGCCTTTTGGTCTATACGCACTAACCATCTACGCGGGAGTAGTTATGGGTATCCCGGCGTCGTGGTATCAGCCGAAGCCTTCGTGACGTCAGCGACTGAGTGGCGCGCGCCGTGTTGGACCGCTTCGACGTAACCGCCGTGATCGTGTGGGTTGCTAGGTCTGCTCGCGGCCGCGTTCGCAACGTGCAGGTGTGCTATGGGCGATGGGCCCAGACCCCTGTGCGCTTAGGATTAGACCGGCGTGCTGACCGCTCTGTTGTGCTTAGGTTGGGCTGCGACGTGTTGATCTTACGAGGCCGGGCATGACCCAGGAAAGTGTGTCCGGCCAAATGGGATCGAGCGTGTTGGGTTATGTGGTGCACCCCTGCAGGGAAGTTTATCTATTCGAATAGCCGTGTCCCTCGGTAAAAGGACGACCCGGAGTTGTACCTTGACCTTATGACAACTAGAACTGGATACTGAATAAAATACACCCTTCCAAGTGCCAGATACAACCCGGTGATCGCTCTCTAACAGGGCGACGAGGAGGGGATCGCCGGATAGGATTATGCTATGCGATGCTACTTGGAGGACTTCAATCTACTCTCTTCTACATGCTGCAAGATGGAGATGACCAGAAGCGTAGTCTTCGACAGGACTAGCTATCCCCCTTTTATTCTGGCATTCTGCAGTTCAGTCCACTGATATGCCCCTTTACACATATACCCATGCATATGTAGTGTAGCTCCTTGCTTGCGAGTACTTTGGATGAGTACTCACGGTTGCCTTTCTCCCTATTTTTCCCCCTTTCCTTTCTACCTGGTTGTCGCAACCAGATGCTGCAGTCCAGGAGCCAGACGCCACCGTCGACGACGACTCCTATGACACTGGAGGTGCCTACTACTACGTGCAGTCCGCTGACGACGACTAGGAGTAGTTAGGAGGATCCTGGGCAGGAGGCCTGCGCCTCGTTCGATCTGTATCCCAGTTTGTGCTAGCCTTCTTAAGGCAAACTTGTTTAACTTATGTCTGTACTCAGATATTGTTGCTTCCGCTGACTCGTCTATGATCGAGCACTTGTATTCGAGCCCTCTGGCTTGTATTATGATGCTTGTATGACTTATTTTATTTTGTAGAGTTGTGTTGTGATATCTTCCTGTGAGTCCCTGATCTTGATCGTACACGTTTGCGTGTATGATTAGTGTACGATCTAATCGGGGGCGTCACACCCCCTCTGGCAACCTCCAAGACTTGTCAGCAATCAGGCCATCCTCAATGAGCTTCTTGAGGTCTTCCCGCTCGACGGTGGAATGGATCCAAATTCCCTGGATCCAGCCCAGCGGCAGACCGGACTGCGATGACATCCCCCGAGCCATCTTCTTGCCCTTTGCCTTCGCCGTCGCCTTCTTCGCACGCTCCAGGGCCGCCTTCTTGTCCTTTCCCATTGCAGCGGACGGTGTACGGGCGGAGCGACGACATCGAGAGTGGAGGAGGATGCGGTGGAGAAGCAGAGGAAGAAGAGAGAGAATGAGGTGCACTATGCAATCGCATCGGCCTCGACGACCTTTTATGGGCCTATTTCCGAGTGGCTAACCCGTGGGCCCAAGAAATCCTGTCAAATCGCGCAACTGTCGCTCGCCCGATATGTGGCAAAAAAGGCGGCGCGAAAATCGAGGCATCCCTATCTACCCACTCTGATTACTACGGCACGCTCTGTCCCGCATGCTTCCCCAAACTTTCGAATCCCGTGAGCTCCGGGAACTGCAGAGCAATCAATCGCGCTGAAGATTTCGTACCATATCAACAGTCGAAGATAGTCAGTATAGTTCACACGATGGCCTCTGAATTGATCAAGGCGACTGAAGCAAAGTGGATGCTTGCGCATGATTCGCAGATTCCAGTGATATGCCTTCGAAGCATGGAATCGAGTCGGAATCAACTTCAGCTCTTTCTTCACTCGGACCTCAATCCATTCAGGGGCTAATGACGATGACATGTACCTAGGGTAGGGTAATAAGCCTGACCTAGATGCCCTTCCTAAGGACACTGCCCTAGAGTCAAAGACATTCAAAGTGCTGCAGAATCTACCGACTGAAATCACCTTGGATTGCAATCCACTCGACCAGCTATTTCACTCGGATACCTCAATTCCATTCGACCAAGATAAGAGTCACTCGACTACATGAAGAATCACTCGGAGATAGAAGGCCTAAAGCCAATCAGGATGGCAACGGTCAGGCGTTTACTCTATAGTCTTAAAGATCATTTATAGCTCTTTATAGCTAGCGTTACCAGTAACGCCCTGTCTTAATGTACATTGAACCCTATGTAACGTAGGATGGCTGGGGTCCTGGCGCACTCTATATAAGCCACCACCCTCCTCTGGCACAAGGGTTCGCACCCCCTGTAACTCTCACGCATAATCCAGTCGACCAAGCCTCCGAGCACCGAGACGTAGGGCTGTTACTTCCTCCGAAAAGGGCCTGAACTCGTAAACCTTGCGTGCACAACCTCACCGTAGCTAGGACCTTGCCTCCTCCTACGTACCCCGTATTCTTACTGTCAGACTTACTCCCACGACAGCGTCACCGTGGATGCATGGCCGGAGCAGCGGACACGTGGGAACGTGCGCGAGCTCGGAGGTAGGCGACATGGGAGGAACGGGGGAGTGTTCACAAGGCAGAGGAGGCCAAAGGGCTCGGGGAGGAAGAAGACGGGCGCGAACAGTGACGGTCGGGGCACTATGCTCCCGTGGGCGCACGGCAGCGAGCGCCAGCGAGGGAGCTACGGGAGGGGGGGAGGGGTCCAGGGAGAAGGCGACGACGAGGGGAAGACACTAGACATGGTCACGCGTGAGAAGATGACGAGAGGGGGAGGGGCCGGAGATAGGAGATGTCCTGGACGCGGCCATAGCGAGCAGAGCGCATGAATTGGCATGCCAGTGGTGAAGTCACCACGGGACAAGGCAAAGAGAGGTCACGAGAGGCGGGGAAACTCTGTCTAGAGTGTTTTCTCTCCATAGTGGGGACTGTGGGAGGTGAAGGATAAGCAAAATAAGCCATGGATAGATGGGATTCATCGAGAGAAGTTTGATGTATCAAACTTTATCAGGCCATTGTGCTCAACAGAGAACTGATTGGGACCAAAGTTGTTGTCTGGAGTGTTTAACTTAGGAAGGACTATAATCGTGTGCATTATGAAGGGAATTGGACCAAGATAAAACATGGTTGCTTTGTAACAACAGATATGGTCCAGAATCAATATGTGGATGATGCACTCACATAGTGTAGTGATGTCGGCTAGGACTATGTCGATATTTCCCCAAAGAGGAAGGGATGATGCAGTACAGCGACGGTAGGTATTTCCCTCAGTGATGAAACCAAGGTTATCAAACCAGTAGGAGAAGCAAGCAACAGAATGTAAACATCACCTGCACACAAATAACAACCACTCGCAACCCGACGTGTTAAAGGGGTTGTCAATCCCCTTCGGGTAACGGCGCCTCAAATTGGTGCGTGGACGGGAGAAAGTTGTAATAGATTGAATAAATCGAATGCCAAATAAAATAAATAAGAATAAAACGCAGCAAGCTATTTTTTGTATTTTTAGTTTAATAGATCTTAAAATAAATGCAAAGGAAAAGTAGATCGCAAAGGCAAATATATGAGAAAGAGATTCGGGGGCCGTAGGTTTCACTAGTGGCTTCTCTCGAGAAAAATGGCAAACAATGGGAAAACAGATTACTGTCGAGCAATTAATAGAACTTCAAATAATCATGACGATATCCAAGCAATGATCATTATATAGGTATCACGTCCAAGATTAGGAGACCGACTCCTGCCTGCATCTACTACTATTACTCCACGCATCGGCCGCTATCCAGCATGCATCTAGTGTATTAAGTTCATGGAGAAACTGAGTAATGCAATAAGAATGATGACATGATGTAGACAAGATCTATCTATGTAGAGAGAGACTCCATCGTTTTATCCTTAGTAGCAACGATACATACTTGTCGGTTCCCCTTCTGTCACTGGGATCAAGCATCGTAAGATCGAACCCACTACAAAGCACGTCTTCCGATTGCAAGATAAATAGATCAAGTTGGCCAAACAAGACCCAAATATCGGAGAATAAATACGAGGCTATAAGAGATCATGCATAAAAGAGATCAAAGAAACTCAAACACTTTCATGGATATAAAAAGATATAACTGATCATAAACTCAAAGCTCATCAGATCCCAACAAACACACCGCAAGAAGAGTTACATCATATGGATCTTCAAGAGACCATTGTATTGAGAATTCAGCGAGAGAGAGGAAGCCATCTAGCTACTAACTACGGACCCGAAGGTCTACAAAAAACTACTCACGCATCATCGGAGAGGCACCAATGGAGGTGGTGAACCCCATCCGAGATGGTGTCTAGATTGGATCTGGTGGTTCTAGACTCTGCGGCGGCTGGATCAATATTGCGTCGACTCCCCTAGGGTTTTGGGAATATTGGGGTATTTATAGAGCAAAGAGGCGGTCCGGTGGACACCCGAGGTGGGCACAACCCACCAGGGCGCGCCCTGGTGGGTTGTGCTCTCCTTGGAGCACCCCCCCAAGCGTAGCCAGGGCCCATTAGGTGTCTTCTGGTCCAAAAATATTCTCCGTGAAGTTTCGTTGCATTTGGACTCCGTTTGGTATTGATTTCCTGCGATGTAAAAAAGATGCAAAAAACTACAACTGACACTTTGGCACTATGTCAATAGGTTAGTACCAAAAAATGATATAAACTAACTATAAAATGATTATAAAACATCCAAGATTGATAATATAACAGCATGGAACAATAAAAAATTATAGATATGTTGGAGACGTATCAGCATCCCCAAGCTTAACTCCTACTCGTCCATGAGTACGTAAGTGATAAAAACAGAATTTTTGATGTGGAATGCTGCCTAACATGTTATATCATAATCTTTTCTTTATAGCATGGACATTTGGACTTTTATGTGATTCAAAGCAATAGTCTAGTTTTGACATGATAATTTAAATACTCAAGCATATCAACAAGCAACCATGTCTTTCAAAATATCAACGCTAAAATAAGTTATCCCTAGCCCATCATGGTCAACCATTGATCCATTCATGGCACACACTCGCATATTAGCTACACCCAATACTCAAGTACGATCATATTTCCTCTTAGTTGGTGCTTTTATAAGAGAAGATGGAGACTCAAATTCAAAAATAAAAATGCATAAATTAAAAGAAAGGCCCTTCGTAGAGGGAAGTTGGGATTTGTAGAGGTGCCAGAGCTCAAAGCGAAAAACTTAGAGATAAAAACATT
This sequence comes from Aegilops tauschii subsp. strangulata, assembly GCF_002575655.3. Taxonomy (NCBI): domain Eukaryota; kingdom Viridiplantae; phylum Streptophyta; class Magnoliopsida; order Poales; family Poaceae; genus Aegilops; species Aegilops tauschii. The sequence continues at coordinate 155,687,634 of NC_053036.3, forward strand.
TTGGGAGGTGTATCCTTCCCACCAATGAAAACGACTTAGAGTTCCAAACACTTTCCATGCTAGATATATCATAGGTGGTTCCCTAACAGAAAATAAAGTTTATTCCTTTTTCAACCATACTTTCACTTTCGTATCCATGGTTGCCCTCCATACCAACACTTTCCAAGGAATTTATTATTTGCCAACATAAAGTAAATTCATTTTTTCATTTCGGGACTGGGCATCCCTAATACCTTTGCCTTACTCTCATGCAATGACAAGTGAATAAACACTCATCGTGAGAATAACACATCTAGCATGGAAAATATTAGCCACCCCTCACCGCTCCGCGAGCAGAACGAACACACACAAAGATAAGTTTATTTCGAAAATTAGAGATGGCACATACAAATTTGCTTAGAATGGCAAAAGAATACCGCATATAGGTAGATATAGTGGACTCATGTGGCAAAACTGGTCTAACGGTTTTTGGATGCACAAGTAGAGATCATACTTAGTGCAAAATGAAGGCTAGCAAAAGATTGAGAAACGACCAACCAAGAAACGAATAATTCTCATAAGCGAGCATTAAGCATAAACACCAAATAATGCACCACAAGTAGGATAATTTCATTGCATAATTATTGACTTTCGTGCTTGCATAGGGAATCACAAACCTTAACACCAATATTCTTACTAAAGCATAATTACTCATCAACATGACTCACATATCACATCATCATATCTCAATACTATTACTAAGAATAAAGTATATTTTGCCCAATGATCTTTACGAAAGTTTTTATTATATCCTTCTTGGATATCTATCACTTTGGAACTAATTTTCATATGATGCTTTTGATAAGCTCAAACAAATATAAGTGAAGATCATGAGCATAATTATTTTTCTTTCTCTCAACTTAATTTAAGTGAAGCAAGAGAGAATTTCTTTGAAAATTTTACTAACTCTCAAATAAATCTAAGTGAATCAAGAGAGGAATTCTTCAAAAATACTAAAGCACACCGTGCTCAAAATGATATAAGTGAAGCATAGAGAGAAATTCTAACAAGTCATGACATAAATTTGGTTCTCTCAAATAGGTGTGTCCAGCAAGGAATCAAGACTTAAAACACAAAATAAAACAAGCAAAGACTCATATCATACAAGACGCTCCAAGCAAAACACATAGTATGTGACGAATAAAAATATAGCTTCGAGTAAAATAGCGATGGTCGTTAGAAGAAAGAGGGGATGCCACTTGGGGGCATCCCCAAGCTTAGTTGTTTGCTCGTTTTTTTATAATAGCTTGGGATACCGGGGCATCCCCAAGCTTAGGCTCTTCTTACTCCTTATTCCTTCATCCATCGTAAGATAACCCAAAACTTGAAAAATTCAATCACACAAAACTCAACAAAATCTTCGTGAGATCCGTTAGTGTAAGAAAAATAAATCAATAATATAAGTATTGTATCAAACCAATTCATATTTTATTTTTTGCATTATATATACTGTATACCAACTTTTCTATGGCAAAAACTCATCAAAGAAAACCATAGAGCCATCAAAGTAAGCACACAACGCAAAGAAAATAGAATCTGTCAAAACAGAACAGTGTGTAGCAATCTGATTTGTTCGAATACTTCTGGAACTTCAAAAATTCTAAAAAATCAGGACGGCCTGGGTAATTTGTATATTAATCTACTGCAAAAACAATTGGTATTTTATCACGCTCCAACAAGCGCTATCGTTTTATGCCCCTAGCTAGGCATAATATTTCAACGATGCTCACACAACAGATAATAATTCAAACACAAAGTGAGCATCATTACACATGTGACAAACACATTTAGCAATGACGAGATTTATTGCATTTTAGTACTCGAAAGGATGGAGAATTCAATACTAAACTGCCTGAATCAACCTGAATCAAAAAATGATTTCTCAAATTTTAGTATAGAAAGCAGATCGAAAACCCCTATTTAATTAGTTCTTTCGAGTCACTCGCTGAAGAGGGAAAGAAAGATCAGGGGAAGAAGCGGGGTAGAGGAATTGGTCAACTCATCAGGCTCATGACCTGAAGACTGCAGGTTCGAATCCTGTCCCCGCCTTATCACACATCAAACAGATACCCAGGATCCGAGTCCTGATCACCTATTTTTTAATCCCTATTGTTTTGGAAAGTGTTGCTGTGTCAAATCAAGATTATGTGGGTGTTCAGCTTATTAAGCAATTCGTTCGTCCTCAATAGCTCAGTTCGGTAGAGCGATCGGCTGTTAACTGATTGGTCGTAGGTTCGAATCCTGCTTGGGGAGATTTGATTCATTCTTTAATGTAAGAATAAAGAATGGAATTAAAGGGCTTGCTTTGACCCTTAGGAGTAGAGTAGGTAACCCGTTTGCTACCCTTATTTCCATTTCACGGCAGGGGGTGGCCACTATTTTCCGTGCTAGATGTGTTATTCTCAAGATGAGTGTTTATTCACTTGTCATTGCACGAGAGTACGACAAAGGTATTAGGGATGCCCAATCCCGAAATGAAAAAGAAATTTACTTTCACTACAAAAAAAATACACTTCCGTGATGATACGTGCTTGTCACAGTAGGTCACGTTTTCTGTCATGCATGTACATCCATGACAAATTTATGACGGAATGAAGATAGTCATACCTGTGCTGTCGTAGAAGTGTTCCATGACATTACCAAAATTATCATCATGGAAGTGTCCACTTCCATGACAATAAATCGCGCGTCACAGAAGTGCTTTCATCAAGGGTGACCGACACGTGGCATCCACCGTAACGGAACGCCGTTAAGCTATCGGGGTCCGGTTTTGGATCCGATAACCCATTAACAGCCCGGACCAATGAGGATTTTCCACGTGTAAAATCATCATTGGCCGGAGGAAACACGTGTTGCCTCACCGTTGGGACAGATGTCGTCCACTCATTGGACAGGAGGCGCCTATGATAGGTCGACACGTGGCACGGCCCAATAGTGGCCCATTCTGGTGAAAAAGGCCGGCCTAGTAAAAATTAGCAGGCCGGCCCATATAAGGCCTACTTGTGTCAGGTCCATTTAAGCCCACGGCCCATATGAGATGTGCCAATTCGGCCCGTCAACGGCCCATTAAAGATTTGACACCATTGCAGCCCATCGTCAGTTCGAGCCCGTTAACAGCCCGCTATATATTTGGGCTCAATATCGGCCCGATGAGATTTCATCCTGTTAACGACCCATTCAGTGGATGGGCCAACTTTCACGATGTACATCTTTCGGCCTTTTAGCGACCCATTTAAATGTTGGGCTAATTTTCGGCCCGGTGTGTCTTTCAGCCTGTTGACGGCCCATAAATCAGTTGGGCCATTTGTAGTCGGACCTGAGTTTCGGCCTTTTAGCGACCCATTTAAGTGTTGGGCCAATTTCCGGCCCGGTGTGTCTTTCAACCTGGTGACGGCCCATATATCTGTTGGGCCATTTGTAGTCGGACCTGAGTTTTGGTCTTTTAGCGACCCATTTAAGTGTTGGGCCAATTCTCGGCCCTGTGTGCCTTTCAGCCTGTTAACGGACCATAAATGAGTTGGGCCATTTGTAGTCGGACCTAAGTTTTGGCCTTTTAACGGCCCATGCCCTTCATGGTCCAATACCATCCCGGTTTCTCTTTCGGCCTGCTAAAGGCCCACAACACAGTTGGGCCATTTACAATACGACCTGACTTTCGGCCTCTTAGCGGCCCATGCTCTTCATGGTCCAATACAAGCCCGCTGTCTCTTTCGGCCTGCTAAAGGCCCACAGTATAGTTGGTCCATAGGTAGCCCAAACTTAATAACGGACTGTTAACGGCCCGTGAAATCAATTGGGCCCACCTGTTGCCCGCTTCGATGTCGGCTTGTTAACGACTCGGGAGTTAAGAGGGCCGACCATTAACTTTCGGCCTGGTAACGGCGCATTAACTTAATGGGCCCACTAAAGTTCGTACATGTCTTTAGGCCAAATTAGATAATTTGAGCCCATTACGACGAGCAATTATGCACAGGACCAAAACCGATCAAGCAAAGGTATGGCATACAGGAAAAAAGGTTGCACATCCAGCATATTACAGGAAATTACATCCACTGGGCAATCAAAGATTGATGCCAGTGCAAATAAATGAATAGAACCTAACGATCTACAACGTCACAATCTGCAACCTCAGCACGGATGACACCCATAAGCATGTGGGCAAGTTCTTGCTGCTTTGCTACACTGTCTCTGAAAACATTGATCAGTTGTTGTGTCGCATGACTCTGCACCTCTGATTCCTCCACCATTTCCATCATTCTTTCACCCATTAATTGGTTCACAAACATACATTTTTTTTCTGTTGCATTCGAGACAAAGGATACTGAACAGATTCAGATGGCGATTTTGGCAGGCTTGTATTATTGATAGTGGAGAGTGTCTCGACCACTGCATCATAACATAAATTAGGAGGGGAACCAAACAGATTAATCATGAGTTATTGGCATATTACCTGGCCTAGATTTATTGGAAAGAAACAATGGGGTTGCCTTGCTGTTTTCAGAGTTTGTCTTCTTACCTTCAGCAGCCTACACCAAATTAAGACACTAGCATTGCTATCATTGGCCAAGTCTGATATAGGAAAGCAACATTGGCACAACGAATGTTTGGGCAACTAGCTAACACCAAATTAACACAATATGGCACAGCTATCATCAGCCAGGTAAGGTAATACGAAAGCAACATTGACACAATGAATGAATGGGCAACCAGAGCAGCACTACAATTCAGTAATGTGCATGATACGAGATAGTACACTCATGTAGCTCAGTATGCAAAACTACCAGGCAGTTTTCTTTACAAAAATCAACATTGGCGCCTTTAACATTTTGCTACAACTAATTTTCGATCAGATAAAGGTTGGATTCACGCCGATTAACAAAATACATGCTGATGTAAAAATATAGTGATATACAACAGGTACTTACATCAGCATTGGAGCACAGAGAATTCCCGCAAGATATTTTCCTCGAATACAATCCCAATGAAGGAAGTCTTCTATCATTTAACCTTATTTTCTAAAAGAGAGATGGGTAAGAAACATGTAGAAAATATGATCAGAATGCTATAAAATTTCATGATGCGAGGATACACACACGCTTCTTAGAATGGAGCTGACATTCTTTTGCTGGACTGGAGCGGACTAGTTCTTTGGCCACTGGAATCTGCTTATTATCAGTGGGAGTTGGGTTTCTCTGTGCTGGAGCAGTATCTATGAAAAATGGAGTTGGTTTATTATCTCATGGCGTTTGGATCTTTTGCAAAGACCTGGTTTGTAACCCTGCAGATTGTAACATAGCCGTCTTCCCCTTGCATGCCTTATATAGAAGAATGGTGCTTCAATTATAAAACATGCTACAACAGAGATGGAATAGGTACTGAAGAATAGAAAGGCATGACATATTGACATGTATTCCCTCCATCCGAAAATAAATGGATGGGTCTAGGCGTATTTCAGTTCTAGATATATCCAGTTTTATCCATTTCTGCGACATGTAATCCGGACGGAGGGAGTAGGATGTAAGAGCTAGTGATACGACAGGACAACACAGTAAAAAAACACTAAAAACCCACTGCAAAACCAAAGTAATCAAACCCACTAATATGAGATGGTACACTCATGCAACTCAGGATGCAAAACTACCAGGTAGTTTTCCTTACAAAAATCAACATTGTGGCCTTTAATCATACATTTTGCTACAACTAAATTTAGATCAGATAAAGGTTGGATTCACACCGATTAACAAAATACATGCTGATGTAAAAATATAGTGACATAGAACAGGTACTTACATCTGCATTGGAGCACAGAGAATTCCTGCAAAAATCTTTCCTCACAGACGATACCAGTGCTGAAATTCTTCTATCTGTTAAGCTTATTTTCTAAAAGAGAGATGGGTAAGAAACATGTAGAAAATTTCATGATGCAAGGATATGCACACGCTTCTTAGAATGGAGTTGACATATTTTTGCTGGACTGGAGCGGACTAGTTCTTTGGCCATTGGAATCTGCTTATTATCAGTAGGAGTTGGGTTTCTCTGTGCTGGAGCAGTATCTATAAAAACTGGAGTTGGTTTATTATCTCCTGGCGTTTGGATCTTTTGCAAAGTCCTGGTTTGTAACCCTTCAGATTCTAACATAGTCGTCTACCCCTTGCATGCCTTGTATAGAAGAATGGTGCTTCAATTATTAAACATGCTACAGCAGATAGATGGAATAGGTACTCAAGAATAGAAAAGCATGACATATTGACATGTATTCCCTCCATCCGGAAAAAATGGATGGGTCTAGGCATATTTCAGTTTTAGATACATCCTTTTTTATCCATTTCGGCAACATGTAATCCGGCCGGAGGGAGTATGGTGTAAGAGCTAGGGATACGACAGGACAACACAGTAAAAAACACTAGTTGAATGTAAAACTGTATGCTAGCGGAATACATACAGAAAAAACTAAGGCAACATACACGTGTATGATTGGGAAACTAAGATGGCATTGCAACAGAGCACTAGAACATCACTTCAATGTGAAAAAAACATGGTATGTTAGACAGATGAAGTACATACTGATGAATAAGAATGCATAAGATATTCAGAAGCATGATGTCCAAATTAAGCAGATGGCATTGCGATAGAGTAGAATGACAGTACTTGAATTTGAAAACATGTTATCATGAAGGGAATAGGTATTGAAAAACAGGAAGGCATGACATATTTACATGCATGATCAGCATGCTAAGCACATGGCATTGCAACAGAGTAGATACACTCCAGGACATTATATGCATGTGGTACCCATATCACGGGCCAAGTTAGAGCAAGGACCTTGTGGGGTGAAGAGGATTCAACATCTTTCTGCAAGTCTTCTGAAGAACTGCCTTTACATGTTCCATCATATTGGGTATCATTGACATCAAGTTTATTGGCCTTTACATTGCTCCGTGAGGTTCTTGTGGATATATCAGTCTGTGCAATTATATCTGACATGCATGGAAGACAACTAGTAGTTAGATTTATGTAATGAGTGCCTATAGGAGACGACATAAATAGTAGGACTGGGATTAACTAGCAGCAACAGATCTCAAAAACTAAAGGGAGAACACAGATGAAAGCTACAGAATATGTATCGTTTGTACTCGAGATTAACTAGATGGCACACAAAAGTATTAAAGAACAACATAGGTAATACTAGAAGTGGTATAATACTATAATCACCAACCTGTGGGATAGCATTGGCTGATGGATGATAACTATGGAACAACGTTACCTAAAGAACAAGTATCTTAGCTGAACTATGGAACAGCGTTAACTCCTGAACAAGACCCGTAAGAGATCAGCATGAATATACAGTGAAATGTGATAATCTATTTTCCATGCTTAGATGAATAACAAAGCCATAAATGTTGCACACAAGTAAGATGAGGGTACAACCTATCTGGCCGCCATCCATAGGAGTGAGCAACATGTGCTGACTTGTCGATGGCCCTGCAGTTGTTGTAGCTCCCTTCTGGTGTATGCTTCCCTTGTTGGAGCAGTTGCGGTGAGTCGGAAGATGGTGTGGCTGAAGATGCAGATAACGCATAATGTTAAGAACGACACATCTCTTTGATCTGAAGAAATACACTAAGAGATCAACAGCAAGGTACGAGAGTGGTCACACGTCTGTTGACTAAAGACTAAATTGGGGTCACACGATTTTATTTTATTTTGGTACTATCCGATCTATGCCGGATGGCTTGATGGCCGTCTTGTGCCTCCCGGCTGACACTGTTAGGAATCTTCCCCGAAGAGCCAGCGACCAATGGCAGAGCAGCCTGCCTCCGCCGTCCGTGGCCCCGGCCAAAACCCCGCTCCCCGCCCCACCGCACTGCCATGGTTGCACCGCCCCCAGGCCAATCCACAAAGACTCCCCGTCATCCAGATCCGGCGGCGGCAGTACTTTCAACCCACACAACTCTAAGATAGCCATCTAAGCGCTGCTTCCGCGGCGAACTTGCGGCCCCGCACCCTTACGTTAGACACCAGCCAACCGACAGCCTAGGAGCTCCGCTGCCTCGAGGGGTGCTGCTTCCCATTGCACTACAAAAAAAATACACTTCCGTGATGATACGTGTTTGTCACAGTAGGTCACGTTTTCTGTCATGCATGTACATCCATGACAAATTTATGACAGAATCAAGATAGTCATACCTGTGCTGTCGTAGAAGTGTTCCATGACATTACCAAAATTATCAACACAGAAGTGTCCACTTCCATGACGATAAATCGCACGTCACAGAAGTGCTTTCCTCAAGGGTAACCGACATGTGGCATCCACCGTAACGGAACGCTGTTAAGCTATCGGGTCCGGTTTTGGATCCGATAACCCGTTAACAGCCCCGACCAATGGGGATTTTCCACGTGTAAAATCATCATTGGCTGGAGGAAACACATGTCGGCTCACCGTTGGGACAGATGTCATCGACTCATTGGACCCAAAGCACCTATGATACGTTGACACGTGGCACGGCCCAACAGAGGCCCATATAGGTTAAAAAGATTGGCCCAGTCAAAGTCCCGTAGTACTTACTCAGGTACTAGTAGGCCAGCCCACTAATGGCCTGCTTAATAAAGGCCCATTTACTGCCCGAAGCCAGATCTGGCCCATTAATTGTTCGTTGAATATTTGGGCCCATTTACGGCCCGAAGCCAGATCTGGCCCATTAATTGTTCGCCGAATATTTGGGCCCAATTACAGCCCAGTGACTTTCGGCCTGTTAGAGGCCCGATGTAGACATGTGCCCATTCAGCTCGGTGTGACTTTCGGCCTGGGAATGGCCCGTGCTACCCATGGGCCGTATATGGTCCGACGGGACATCGGGCCCACTAACGGCCTGTGATAAAGGTGGCAACAGTTAAGCCCAACCTGACTTTGGGCCTGTTAAAGGCCTGTCGCATAATTCGGCATGTTGATGTCTGTACTAAGCTTTCGGCCTCTTAAAGGCCCATGATATCAGTGGGCCAACTAAGGCCCGAGATATGTTTCGTCCTGGTAACTGCCCGTGATATAGCTGGGCCCAAAAAGGCCGGGTCTACATTTCAGCCTGCTGAAGGCCCGTCGACGACTAGTGAAAATTGAGGCCCAATATGCATTTCGGCCTGCTAAAGGCCCATGGTTTCATCTGGGCTGTAACAGGCCAGTACAATATTCAGCCTGTTAATGGCCCAACGCTACCTGGGCCAAACTAAGTGCTAGGTCCACAAAAGGCCCAACTAAAATATAGGCCGGTGTAAGTTGTGGGCCTCGCGCAAAGTGTGAAGGCCCCAATGATTCGGGCCCAAGAAAGATGTAGGCCGGCCCAATTGTGGCCCGCTAAACACCAGGCCCGTTAGAGGATAAAGTTTCGGCCCGGTCGACTACATCTGATTTTTTTCAGATAGCGAATGATGGCAGTAACTAGTAGGAATTAAGAACAAACCTACTCTATACAATAAAGAAATGACGGCATAGTGACTAAGAATAAACCTACACTATACAATAAAGGATTTACGGTATATTACATCCACTGGGCATCGAAGTTCGTCACCAGTGATCATAACGCGCAATGAAGAAGCAGATTACAAAAACTGGGCACCATTGCAGCGTAACAAAATAATACTGAACCGAGACCACTTCCAAGACAGTTCCAGAAAGGTTAGCCTTGCACGGGAACTGCTGTGCAAGCTGCTGAGCAAGGCTATGAGACCGGCCTAGCATGTCGGTCATAGCTTCTAGGTGTAGCTGTTTAGCGATGAGGTTCTCATTTGTGTTCTCCGCAATCTTTCTTAGAGATAGGACCTCAAGTCGAAGTTGAGTTGCAGAATGCCTTTCTGCTAGAACTTGGGACTGAAGAAGTCGAACTGATTCAGACAACGAATTCTGTGAGCTTGTCTGACTGCTAGTCTCAAGTAACTTGAACACTGCATCAAGACAAGACTTTGGGGTTGTCTTGCTATCTTCAAGATGTTTTGCCTTCTTTGCTGCAATATATGTTGGGTTTGTCTCACAGCCTTCAGCAGACTTGTGCATGCCATCAGCATATCACCCTGAAACAAAGCAGAGAGATGACATGTTTTGCACATGTATAAACAAAGATGATAACTGTGCTGTCAATTCCATCCAATTTCAAATTAGAAAATAAAGAGTAAGTTCAAAATATCAATAGCATAATTTGGCATTGTTCATAATGCGGGGAGCTTCACCACACTACTGGATTACCATGTCAACATAACAAGCATAGATGAAGGGCAAAGAAAATCATTGTATCTATTTTGGTTAATGTGCATGCATGGCATGTTGTTCATATCATCAGCCACATCAGTAAGATAAAACAGGAGATGACAAGGTGCAAACGTGGGCTGCTTCACCACACACTGGATTATAGATACACAAAAACAAGCATACATATAGGGAGTATTGAGTAATGTGCATGGTATGAATAACAATTTGGTTTTACAAGTAAAACTTAGAACTTACGGTTCTTGCGAACATGCATTTTGCTAGAAACAACAAACTAAACAACAGTAAACGATAGGGAGTATGAGCAAATTAAACAGCGGTTGAGGATAAAGGCTTTAGAAGGACTGACTTACATTAACAGTTAACACCGGCTTTATAATGCCCTTCTCCATGTCAAGGGAAGGATAACTCAAGAATTTCAGCACAAAATCTTCTTCATAAGCATTGCCTGTACTCTACATTTTGTAGAGAGTAATTATAGATATGATAATACTGGAAGGGATAGAGGATAATGAAGATAAGATGCAGATTGATGCTACATAATCAACGACCAATCCCTGGAAGTACAAGCATTACAGGACAAAATGTACTGACAAGAGCAATGGGCTACACTTCTGCACTGGCATTGTCTGTGTATTCTACTTTTTGGTAAGATTAAATATAGATCTGATCTTTTTTAGTAAATGGTGGGCGAGGGAGATAAGATGCAGAATGCTACACAATGAACCAATCCCTCTTCCCATAATACAAGAGTGTTTGGAACACTGGTGTACTATAGAAAATGTTCTTATATTATGGGACGGAGGGAGTAGCTGTTAATGTAAGTACAGTGATAGACGCTTACAAGAGGACTGTAGAGCTAAACCTCTTCAAAAGCATTGGGTTGATTCTAAATTTATGTAAGAGTCCATACGGATCTTATAATGTCCACCAAATGGACGATAACGAGGCTAACATGTGCAGTGATGCTACATAATCAAACAGCTATGCAAGTAAGTATGGTCATACAGGGCAAGAGGTACTCACAAGAGCAATGCAATGTGCAGTATAGTTGCGAGATTCTGTGGTCCCTTGAGAATGAATGTTCTTCTGCTAACAGTTTTCGTACAAGTGAGACGTTAAGGCAAATGCAGAAATGTAGTTCAAATTGTGATGTGATATCATAGATAGTACCTTACGCTGCAGCCGAGACCAATGTGTAACAAGATTATTCCAGTCACTGTTGGATAAATGTAGCACCGGAGACTTTACAGAAATTTCGTTTAGAGGCTTGCCATCGAAGTGCGCTTGCCTCAGGTAGGAACGATACTTCATCAACGAGTGCTTGAAAAGCGCAACCAACCCTTGCTCGTCTTCACAATCCAGTTTGGTCCTCACCTATTTAAAAGAATGAAATCTTGTGTCTTCTGTCAGCAAAAACATATGTAGTAATGACCATGAATAACATTAGTATATTACTTACGCATAAGTTGCGGAGGAAGACTGGAAATTGTTCTGTGTCTGCGGTATAATCTTTCCATGAAGGAAAGATGCGCACAAAGTTCCTGACAACAATATAAGCTTTGTCTTCAAAACTAGGAAGAGATGGAACATGGGTCCTATTTGCTTCAATTGGGGCTCTCTCTGGTCCGAAAAGGGATTTGACAACTGGATTTGGTGTACTCTTTGCTGGAATGGGGGTTTTGCATCGTAGAGCTGGTGCTATGTCAACTGGCATAATCATAATGTTTGCTGCAGTTGGGGTCTGCTGAGTTGGGGCATCAGAAATGACCAGTGTAGTAGGGCTAGAGTCTGCTAGAGTTGGGGTGTTTTGTGGGTCAGGTGATATTGCAACTACACCTAATGGGCTATTTGATTTATCAGGTGCCACTACCTTTTCCAAATACTTTGCTTGTGCTCCTCCACGATCAGCAATCGCCCTCTTCCTTTTGAACGTCTGATACACAAGAACATCAATTGAATGGATAAATATGGTATGATGACAGATGGAATATGTACTGAAAATGGATAGGCGGGGTGTATTCACATACACGATGTGTAAACTAAGCTAATGGCAGTTCAACAAAGTAGAAGCAATGCAAAGCATCAGTAGCAAGATATGTGCGACAAATATAACCTTGGAAAGTTAGAGCAAGCACCTTGATGGGTGAATAAGATAGGGCATCTTCCCCTGACTCCTCCACTAGGGAGCTACATTGACTTAGGTCTCCCTTTAGCTCAGAATCACTGTTAGGGTCATATTATGAGCATGAATCTGTAGGTGGAGAGCGTTTGCATTGCATTGCATCCAGACTTAATTTCAGTCCCTTAATGCCAAGTTTGACAGCCATGGCATTGTTCTGCTTTATTCTTTTCATGCGCTCAAGCTCATAATCATTATGATGTTGTTCAGAATCTGAGATTCATGAAAACATAAAAAGGAGTCAGATTATCTATGGAATGCATTGCAGATTCAACTCGAAGAGTGTCTCCCTATAAACCCCTGCATATGCAATGTTCACCCCCAAGCCGTGCTGACCAAACCACACACAGAAATACAAACCCCTTATGTCTCTATAACAGGTAGACACACAATTCAAAACTGGAGTAGGAACATTAGAATCATATGAAATTCGTATTTGAACAAATAAACTAAGGTATTATGAGTGGCATAATGTTTAGCTTCAAGGGTGGAGTGTTGGTAGTGCGACACAAAGCAAGTAGGCAGATTGTATTCCATGTAAAAGATCGAAGCCTATGTAAAAGCTGGAAATGACACTTTCTTTCTATACAATGCAGTGTTCCTTGCCCACACATGATGGAAGAGATCACATAGAGAAATACTATTCACTCATGTCTACGGTTGCAGTATTTAGAAACAGGGTGGTCCACCCTAAAAGAATATTGACAAAAAATATGACAAGGCAAGCATAGATGTAGTGAATCAATCATTTACTTGTGAGCTTACTAGGACAAGTATGCAGAATTGTAACTGCAGTAAGAGACCGTCCAAAATCCGAATCAAGAAGTTTGTCTAGCACTTATTGTTTGCAACTAATCGACGCGAATAATTGGATATTATATCGAATGAGTAAGAAAGACAAGTAAAATTGTCAACAAACCTGGCTTGCAGTAGTAATCTGGGTCAATGTCACTACGACCAACAATCCAAAATGACTAGTGTCTGTTCCTAGGGCTGGAATTTTGAAAACAATGTGAACTTTACAGGTACTAAAGATTACCGAAATACATCTGAACCATTAAGTGTAGGTAGCACTGAGCACACAACAAACCCTAATGATAGTCCTGCCTAATGAGTAATGAATCAATTAGAAAATGGGTGATGAGGAGTGGCTACTGAGTTTTGAGGACTTATCTCAGGATAAATCGGGTTGGCTTAGTGGGTGCTGCACGCCTGAGCCTTGAACAAACTGGGAAGGTAGGCATGGCGGCGCGCCCGGGCAGCGGTGACACTGTTGGGCGAGCGGCTCCTGACCTCCTGTTAGTCCGGCGTCTCCTCCTAGAGTCATGCCACCCGGGGACGGCAAGTCGCCGGCGAGGCAAGTGGCTGGGGGCGAGTAGAGATCGGAAGAGCGCAGCAGAACAGAGGGGAATCGGGGCCTGGGACGACCCAAAATCCCAGGGTGGGCCGGCCCACCGTGGGCACCCTGTAGAGATACACACCCGAGCGACGAACATGCATTTTTGAAACTAATTTAGGAACATTTAGCTGACCAATAAAACAAATCTGTTTTAATAATATCAGATTCGTATTTGAACAACTAAGCTTGTTTAGCTTGATGGGTCGAGCAGTGCTATTATGACACGAAGCACGTATTCTGATCGTATAGTGATCATAAAAGGGGGAAACCCGAGAAATGATATTTAGTAGCCATTGTTTGCTTTGAACTAAGAACTAAATTCTAAGAGCTGAAAACAAAGTAGAGTAACCAAGTTAAGATCTATTTTCTGGTTGAGATCAAAAAGTTGAGGAGATATGAAGTACCACCTCTCTTGCGGCGCCGTGTAGGCATCGGGGGTGCGATGGCTGTCGGTGGCGTTGAAGCAGATCTGCGATGGTAGACGGGTGCATCGGGGGACAAGTCCCGTTGCGGTGGAAGAGAAGGTCGTGTGGGCGGCCCCGGCAAAGAGGACGACGGCGCCGATGAAGCGAGAGGACGTGATGCAAGGCTCTTGGTCCGTCGCCGTGGATGAGAAACGTCCATCTCTAGCAGTGGACGACGCGGTCCTGGTAGGCGCTCCAGCATGGTGGAGGACGGTGGCGATGGATGTGGTGGAGGACGGCGGCGATGGATGGGGTGGCGGACGGAGGCTGGTGTGGGGATGGTGTTCTAGCGCGGACGGTGTATGCATGGGAAAATGGAGGGAGAGGTACGGGGAACCATGTTTTTGGGACACGCCTGTCTGAAATATGGGGAAGTTACGAACTTAGCCCCCGTTTAAAATTTGGACGTCTCGTCGGTTGGGGATACGACGGTAATCTCGCATCTCGCCAATATTTGCCCAGAGTGATTTCGGGCGAGGAGTGGGTGGTTGGCGCCCATGGTTGGCGCCCAAGGTGTATGAACAGGGCTGACAGGTAGGGCCATTGTGTCACGTCTGAGTGAAGTTACAAACCTGCCCCTATTGAAAATATTTTCCTACATCGATTTCGACCGAGTCGAGTTTGTTTTGCCGCCCACAGTGTATGAATGGGGAAATGGAGGGAGAAACAAAGGTCTTTCGGACGAGCTTGAATCAAATGTGTTTTGCCGCCCATGTTTGGCGCCCACCGTGTCGGAATGGGCTCAGAGGTGGTCGTGTCACGTCTAATTGAAGTTACTATCCTACCCCTATTGAGAGCAGTGGAAATCGGGCCGATGGATTGTCTGTGTAATGGGTAGACAGTAATTTCCATCTCCCAAACACTTGGCTTCGGGCAGCCGACATGGGAGTGGACATTTTGCCGCTTCTTTCAAATTTTGGGACAATAAGCATCCACGTTTACCCTGGCAACTAAATTCGAATCCATTTTGTATTCCTATACGAATCTTTATAAATCATTCTATGTGTTTTTATATATCTTCAAAAGGACGACAAAGATGTATTCCACTATCATATATGAATATGGTTTACAAATGCCGATACTCAAATTCAGAAGCTAGAATCCAGTTTAAGGTGAATTCGAATATTTGGAACACTTCATGTCCAACTCAAATGACACACGCAGCATAATGTGTACTCCCATTTAGATATGTACACAAGCGATGTATCAAGATTCAAATACCGAGTCAATCAACCAAGAATGTACAGAACTAACAAACATATAAACACTTATAGAGTATATGGATCAATAATATCAACTAACATACATAAGCCAGTCCGTTGTACTTTTCTTTGCTACAACAGCATCCTTTTTTTAGCCAAGCTACTACAGCATCTTGGCCCTTTCCGATGCGTGCCACTTATGGTCCATCTATACTACTATTATTGCTGAATGCACATTCAGCCCGATTGGCATATTTGTAGGTGTAGCACAGCAATTTAATGTCTCCGAGTCTTATAAATTAATACAGACTTGTGCTCAAATAAAATTACAAACCAAAAAACAAAAAAACAAAAAACAATTATTACATGATCTCTAAAACAAATGGTTTGATTGATTACATGAACAAACAACACAAAGGTTATTCAACGATGGAAATAACATTCCACCTATGATTTACCAAGTGCGAATTTAATTTCCTTTTTTCCTTCAAGACCTTAACAATGTGGTCAGTCTCAGCTTGCTTTGTTTTGAAATCCACCAAATATTTAATGGTTGTCTTGAGTACTGCTACTGATTGTGCTTTTTGCTTCCTCAACATGTCAACTTCATCTCTAAGTGCAGAAGCAGAATCTCTTTCTACCACTAGTTTAGCCTCTAGAGCATCAGCAGTTGGCAATTCATAATGCACGATTGGGCCGGTGCCACTGCTGTGGGATGATACAACGTCCATGGGGACCTCGCTCTTTGATCTTGGGCTAACCTGTTTTGCCATTAAAGTTCTGATTGGATTCAGAAAAGTTGAAGTTAGCAAAAGATCTCAACTCGGAGTTATAACAGCAAACCAGTTAAACAAACAAGGAATTAAAGAGTTTCAATTCGATGCTGAAAAGTAGTTATTAACATCATTGTAACCCGTTGTTGCAGCAGCAAAGCAGTTAAACAAACAAGTAGCTATTTAAGTTCATGCAAATAGGCAATTCTTAACAGTAAGTATCAAACACATAGATAGGCGCAGTCTATAATAGGATTAACAGGCTGTGGCATTATGTAATCAGTAGCAAACTAAATTAAGCCAAGCAACGTAATTGAACAATTTTGCAATAAGTGGCTAACTAAAATTCCGAGAAGCAGGTAACTGAACTTATGCTAGTTCTTTGTACAGGCACACTGCAACTTATTTTTCGCTTACAAGGTTGTAGGAAGGAGTCCATGGCATCAATTGCTTGGATACGCAGTCCCAATACTTCTTTATTCCCACACTGCATTGGTAAGTTGAATGGTTAATCTGGTAAGATGGTGCGTCCTTGATATGTTATATGAGGACGTGTAGTCAGACTAGTTGTAGCCACACACATCACACTGGCTTTTACTATATGTTTCATGCGATTACTTTTGGCATATTGAGATCTAAGCAATCTACGATAGGATGCAAAGACTGGCATCCTTCACATTATTGGCGAACTTAGTTCATAGAAACAAGCAATTCAACCATTCTTTGGGTAAATCAAAAGCGCCACTGGAATATTTTCACTACCCCTATCATACACGCAAAAAGGTGTAACGCCACCATAGGGGCTGGTACGGGCGGCTGCCTCGGGTGGCTCGAAAGTGTGCACCTAGTTTGAGTCATCCAGGTTGGCCCAGACTAGTTTTGTTCGTCCCAACGCACGAGCAGGCAATGTAAAAAATAAATAAAAATGTTTCAATTTGGATAGGCCAATAACATAAGTGCAAGGCAGGCCCTATAGCAGGCTCACGGCCCAAACGAGCGCCTCCCATATCGATCGACAACAGGAAAAATCCCAATTCATCCGCTCCAGCCTCCAGTCTGGTTTGCTCCTAACCTAGCCGCCGCTGGACAGACCGACACAGCACTTCCTCGCGCCCTCGTTGGAGGGCGGTCGCCGGGCTTCAAGCGAATGTAAGGACAAGAAGATGAAGATCCAACCCTGGGTGTAGGCTGTGTGGGAGGCAGCGGCGACAGCATGGGCATGCGTCGAGCTTGTGCAAACGGACAGTTGCAGCCTGCAAGAGTAGCATGCGCAACGAGCAGGTACATCACATCCCTGATTATATCTAATTCAACTCTTCAATTTCTGGCCAATAGTTAAACCTGACGGTGTTGTAAAACTGTTTGTATGTAGGGAATCTATGAGAAAATGAAACCAATTTCTAGTTATTTTATAACTCCCCCAATCAATACTGAACTGACTGAATCTGATGTATCTAATCAAGTTTCCGGTGCAAACATCCAAGCTCATGTTGTTCTTGAGCCTGAAGTGTCTAATGAACAGACTGCTAATGAAGGATTTGATCCAAACATTTTACATGCTCCTGGTGATGAACATATGGTGTCTAATGAGGCATCTAATGCAAGCATTTTGCAAGCTCCTATTAAAGGATTTAGTGTCTAATGATGATCTGCTATGTTGAGAGAGACATAGAGATTTGCAGGCATTAATGACAAGCAAATTATAGTGCATTTTCATGGCTTGAGGAAACGTCGAGGCCATCTACCAGAAAGTCCCCGTATCATCACAACATAGCATAAATACTTTTCTAATCTGTTGTTTGAAACTATTGGCATACTTATGCAGGATAGATATATTGATATGCAGTTTGCGCACTGGTTATAGGTGCAATTACACTTCGATATTTTCAGCCAGAGAACGAATAATTCAAGCAGGTACAGACCATGTTTGTAGTCCTTGTACACCATGTTGCATTTTGTGTTTTTTGGTGCTTGCATCATTTAGTGTTTGTAATCTGAACTACTTTGCATCATTAGCTGGTTTTCAAAGTGCATGTAGCTTCACATTTCTCAAGTTATGTTGATTTCCGGAGTGCAAGTGCCTTCGTTTTTTTAAAGTTAAATGTTCGTCCCTGGTAACTTAAATTCATGGATCCACCACTGCACACAAATCATACACGAATGCCAGCACGAATTAAATGACTTGCAGGGACTTACGCTAGCTCGTTGTACAGGCTCACTTCAGCTCTGCTTGCGCTTGGGATGTTCCATGTACAAGTCCATGTTACCGCTTGCTTGGATGTGCAGGCCTTGTGCTCCTTGCATCCCCCTCTGCATTTTTGACACGGCGAATGGCTGATCAAATAAGAGGAATCGACCTTGCTATTGTACCGGAGGACAGATACTTACAAGGTTATACGGGTGTGTAGGATGTGTACCAGATCCCGTAGCGCCGTCATGCTTCGCTAAAAATGGATTTGCTTGTTTCAGATGATATCTCCAGAAGAAATAAGAGGTAAAGTCAGAGTTGGATAGGCGTATAAGCTAAGAGAGTAGTGAAAGGATATCCAAACATTGTCGAAACAGTGCACAAGGGAGTGATGTGTATACCTAGTTCGGGCCGGCGTTTGGGCATGCTCGCCTAGCTAGAGTGCGGGTCACTTCAGAGCCATTGAGGGTGATGCGCTGGCATTGGCTGGCCGCGCACGGATGCAAATCTTGAGTGGCGGTGGAGCGCTACGATGCGGTGGACGAGACCGTTGGTGAAGCCCTAGCGGCCTCGGGGGGCGGAGGCACGACGATGTGCTCGGTGAAGTAGCCCCAGTGAGCTGGGAGACGGCGTCGGTGAAGCGCACCTGATGCGGTGGAAGTCGGTGTTTGTGAGGCACGTCGGTTGCGGCGGCCGACGTTGTCGGTGGACCACCCGGTGCGGTGGACGAAGGCGTAGATGAGGTAGCTCCGGTGCGGTGGTGAAGCGCGACCATCGTCTTCATCGTCGTCATCTGGCACAGAGGTGGGGAAAGAGACGAGACGAGGGGCGATTCAAACTTTGCTTGGGTTGGCGGCAAATTAGGGATTTGAGCAACCTGGGCGCGGAAGGGGACGGTGGAGAAGGGAGATTTTGCAGGGCTGGAATTGGGGCCGCCAGATATTTCAATCCAAAACGTGGAAGCGCGAACTTATTTTGTCGTCGTCCTTTTTTGGGGGGGAGGAGGGGGGAGGGAGGGGGTGGGTGGCTGGGTGCTAAGCGTCCGTCCGACACACGCGACCACCACGACACAACCCTCGTCTACCTGGTGCGCCCACATTTGAGAATGCAAACGAATCTTCTTTCATTTGCAAACGAATCTGTATGTATTACCATGCCCGTGTTTTCCTTGCAATAATTAGTCATTCGAAACGAGATACTATAAATTAATTAATGAGGAGTTATTTGAAAAAAATTCGAAACGGTATCCACGCTAACGTGGATTAGAGTGTGTGTCACATAATTAGTTATTTGAATTAGAGTGTGTGCCACATAGCGATCTCCAATTCTAACGTGGATTTCACATTTCACTGTATCCACACTACTTTTTAATACAAATCCATATGTATATGATGAACACCATGGTAGTGAGAAAACTTTTGGATGGATTCAAACATATGACCTACAAAATAGCACAACAAATCGAGTCAATGTCAACTTTTCGAAAGCTAGTATGGCACGAATTCGAAATAATTACCCATATGCGTGGTCCTCAGTTCAAATCTTACAATGTACACCGAATTGAAAGATCGATATTAAGTCTCGTACTATCTACATTCAAATGTTGTTTTAACCCCCCCCCTGCACACACGCTACATACTTCCTGTATCGGTGAATCTTCCTCTCCTAACCACCTTAGGAAGCTATCGGTTTCCAACACACATCCATTCTTTCTCTCCATGTTTCGATCTCTAACTCTCTCAACTACACAACCCCCCTTTTTGCACTCTGTTACGAAATGTATTTACCTCACACACCCACCATTGCACCCCATGCTGAGCTCTCTCTCTCTCTCCCTCTCCCTCTCACCCTCTCGCGCTAAATACATGCATTTCCTATCTAGCCCCCCCAACCTCTCGTGCGCACGCACGCACGTTGTCCATCTAGGTCACTCCCTCAAGACTGTCTCACACTTTCTTCCGCACGGCGGGCCACACTCGCTCAATATCGCTCTCTTTATCTGAGTCTCGTTTAACCTTGTTTTCTTTCACACACAAATGATATATCTCCCTGTTCGGGCCTCGATCGACACACTCTATACTCTCTCACGCAGATTATCTATCTAGGTCAGTCCATCGAAGCCGCCCCACTCTTTCGACCTCATGGCGGGCCACACTCACTCTCTCTCTCTCTCCATCTCTATCTCCCTCCCTCTCTCTCTCTTTGTATGTCTCGATTGACCTCGCTCTTTCTCAGACAAAAACGATATATCACCATGTTTGAGCCCAATTCGACTTATTCACATTGTATATTCTCTCACGCACATTGTCTATCTAGGTCACTCTCTCCAGCCCGTCTCACTCTTTCGATTGCACGATGACCCTGTGTGATCGATTGACCTTGCTTCCTCCCACGCACAAAATATATCTATACGTCTGTGACTGGATCATCTCTCAAGCTCTATCTTACAGCCCTCACCCTTGCCAAAAGCTCAATCAGACAATATCTCTCCAGAGCATATATATTTGTTCAATGAATGTCGGACCACACTCACTTTGTCTCTCTATCTATATGTCTCTCGATTGACCTTGCTTTCTCACGTCGTATCTTCCACACATTGAAGCTACCTCTCCATCCCTCGCAAAGCAGGAGCTATTTACATTGCGAGGGGCACTCCAACCTTGGATTAATTTGTGTAGGCATTTATTCCGGTCGGTTTAGATTATATTTTCGTAGCATTCGGCCCACAACTACTCGAAACACCGTTGCAACTCCCCTAGTTGATTTCCCTTTGGCTCGGTCATCGCTCTCTCGCACGTCCTTTCTCGCCTTCAACGCCGCACCATGGTATTATTGCAAAAAAATCTATTGTTCTCTTTAATTATTATAAATAAGCTACAAAACTACACACCGATAGTCCACTTGGAATGGAACAAATTTCGACCCACAAATTAAAGTGCTACAAACCACACACCGAGGGGCCCACATGTCATGAAACAAATTTGGAACCATATACAAATTAAAAACTAAAGGACGAGGATCGAACATGCGACCAGGGCCTTCAAGCCGCACGTCAATAGGCAACATACGTAGAACAGCAATGTTTGTTGTACCTCCCTTTGTTCACATAATGTTTTTATATTACCACAACCTATTTAATTGATAACATGTAATATTATTTTTAGTACTATTCACCTTCACTTACTGGTGGGTTCCATGTGTGCTCTCTCTCTCTCTCCTCCCCTTCTGCGTTTAGATGCACGGGCAAACATGAAGAACTCGCGGGCGATGTTGCCGTTGACCATATCTGGACGCGTTCACAAGTTACGGCACCAGTTTCACGTGCTAGCAGCACTAGTCAGTGTGTACGTGCAATGCACGTTAATTTGGAAGTATATTAAGTGCATGCGGATATTAAGTAGGATATTATTTGCGTCTTATTATGTGATTAGCACTATTTTTGGCATGGAATTAACTGCACGCTAAACGTGTTGAGCGGTCGACATTGAAGCAGTCTAGGTCGTTGGATGACAAGGAATACATGTGGCTTGATGACGTTTTATATTTAATTTGCTACGGCTCTAACAGAACATTCAATCGATCAAACCATAGATTTTGTTCAGTCTGACTCCAACTTTAAATTATACGACGATCGATCTATAATAAACGGAAATGATAAACGTTCAGATTTTAAGCATGGCAATCCGAATGTTTTTCATGGCAAATTTAGATTACGCGGCGGCGGCGGGGGCGTCTTGCGGTGGGAAGCGGCTCCCCTGCCGTGCTCTGTGTGTCGTTGGGCCCCTGACCAACGGCGACGGCGGCGCCTTGTGCCATTGTTGGCGTACTCCTGAACGTTGGCCTAGCTTCAAGGAATGCCAAAATGTTCTGGACTTCGGAGTGAGTTAACTGGCGGGAGGAGGCGACTGGCGTTGGTGTAAGGAAGCGGTCGACGGCGGCCATCCATGCCGCTGAGGGGGGCACTGGCACCCGCACGGGGACAGGCGCTGTGAATGGCACGACGGAGACATTCGTGTGCACAGGCACCGGCACGGGCGCGCACGTCAGTGCACGCGCAGGCGCATGCGCTAGCAGGTGCACGGGCACCGGCACGGGCGTGCGCGTCAGTGCACGCGTAGGCGCATGCGCTGGCAGGTGCATGGGCGCGTGAAAGTCGGCGGGGACCTCATGGAACCCCGTGGCATCAAGCTCGGCGACAATGTGCGGCTCCCAGCCCATCAATGCCACGGGGATGGGCGCTGGCGCAGTCGGGGCGACGGGAGCCGGAACGGGAGCAGGGACAGGCGCGGCGTCTTCCCGCAAGGCCAGTTCAAGCTTGTCCCAAAGCACCTTACGTTCCTGAGACTCCGGCTGGGTGTCTTCCTCAGGAAACTGGAAGACTAAGGGCAGACCATCGTGATGCGGCATGGCGTACATTTAGGTCAGGCTGGTTGGAGGTAGACGATAGGAGAATCGGAGAGGAAGAGAGAAGATTGTAGCGATACCGGGTAGTGCGGGGTTGATTTTAAACTGTGGTGCCGGCGACATTAAAAGTGGGAGCAGTTGGGACGAAGGTGGGCGGCGGAGCCTGGTCAAAGGGCTCGCCACCCGGTGAGCCTGCACAGCGGTCTGCTCGCACGCCTCCCTGTCAGCGGGCGCAGCGATCTGCTCGCACGCCTCCCGTCGACTCACGCGCTTGCTCGGCCGGCACCTGTCGATGAGAAGCGGGACTCGTGGCGGCACGTAAACGCCCACGGTTTGAATAGTGAAAGCGTTCGCCTTAACGTGACAGGTCTTTTTTTCCAAAATACCTTGGCTCTTCATTTGTGCAACTTGTCATAAGCACCTTGTCTCAAATTGAAGAAAAAATTACGAAGTAATATTTGTGCCATATCATGTGACCATGCTCAGTTTCAAGAATTTATGGTCACTTTTGGATTTTCTGAAATTTAAGATCCAGGATTTGAAACAATATCATAACCTGCATCATGCAATAAATTTTCAAGCCATACATCTGTCTTGTTGTATTTCTTAAGAAAGGATTTGGTCAAACATTTTGCTTAGTTAGACTTCAGACAAGTTATATATGCAAAGCAAAAGGATAATCCCTCCGTACCAATGCATTGCCTGATATATTAACTAAAGTACTAGGCACGAACAAACGGGCTCAATTCTGTGCTCATCCTGGTGTAGTAGTAGTAGTACTAGGCAATGCAGTTGACGAGTGACCTTGGCGAGCAGCAACCGAGGGAATTGAACCGTGCTCGGCATGGTAGGTAATGTTGTCTAGTTACTAAAGCATCCCTCCGTTGTTCATCGGTAGTCATTATGGACCGGGGACATGAGGGGAATTTCCTAGGGCTGGAATTCTGGCCGCCAGATATTTCGACTCGAAACGCGGAGGCTCGACTGGTTCGAGTTGCCTAATGTGCGTACCACGCACACCACCTGAAGGACACGAGCCCGGTTTTTTTTTATTTTTTTAGAATCAACACGAGCCAAGGTCTGGCTGGTATGCCGTTGGGTCCTACCATTCGAGAATACGATAGGAACCTTTTAAATTGCCGAACGAATCTATGTGTATTACAATGCCCGTATTTTCCTTGCAAATACTAATCTCAACGTGGTAATTGATTTATGACAAGTTGTTGAATTAGAGTGAGTTTGTGATATAGTGATCTCAACGTGGATTTCGCATTTCATGGTATCCCTGGTAAGTTTTTCAATGCAAATTCAAATTTAAAAGATGAATAATATGGAGGTGAGAAAACTTTGTATGTATCAAGCATATGACCACACACACACACACGAACACAACAACAATCCAATAAGTATAGTGCATCTATTTTTCCAAACCATGCATGTATGACACGAATTCAAAAATACTCCTTCTGTTCCTAAATATTAGTCTTTTAGAGATTTCAACAAGCGACTACATACGGAGCAAAATGAGTGAATCTACACTCTAAAATATGTCTATATACATCCGTATGTGCCAATCCACTTGAATTTCTAAAAAGACTAATATTTAGGAACGAAGGGAGTAAAATGTAAGACATGCATGGTCCTCAATTCAATATTTAAAACGAACATGAAACTGAAACATGAATATTAAGTCTAGTACTATAGTACATGCAAATGTTGTGTTTAATTAGGCGGAGCTATGATTGTCGGGGGTCACCCCCTCGACCTTAGATAAAATTGTGAAGCTCTGTTTAGGGTTGTTTAGATTATATTTGTCCCCACCCTCCCAACCACCGATTGGTTGTGCACCCCCACCCCTCCTCCCCGGGAGAATATCATGTGCCCTCATACCTTAGATGCTATATGCCGATACGAGTTGCTTGGAGCTTGTAGATCTGAGATATAGCAGCTCACATGATGTCTTAATATTTTTACAGGAAACCTTGATGAGTTTGAGAATTGCACACAATTTGTACAAAAACTAATCAGATGCCCTTGGATCCCATATCCAATGACCTCGAAGCTCGTATCACCGTAGCATCTAAGATGAAGGAGGACATCATATTCTCCTATATGTAAGAATATCATGTGCTACCACACCTTAGATGCTTTGGTGATACAAGGTCTTCGGAGCCGTTGGATTTGTGACCCAACACCTCCTCGATGGTTCGAATGGTTTTTTGCAGAAAAGCCCCGAAAGAGTTCGTGCACTGCTTACAATCACAAAGACTGCTCAGATGCCATTGAATCTCAGATCAAACAACCTCGAAGGTCGTATCACGGTAGCATCCAAGCTGCGAGAGCACCTTATGTTTTCTCGCACGGGAGAATATGAGGTGCTCCCGCACCGTAGATTCTATGGTGATACGAGTTCACGGAGATCTAACGGCCCACAGTAGGAGGTTTGAATGTTTTTGCAATATACGGCTGAGAGAGTTTGGGAATTGCGCAGAAAGTACAACAACTACGCATGTGCCATCTGATCACTCATCATACGACCTAGATGCTCATATCACCGTAGCGGGTAATTAAGCTACGGGGAGCACCTAATATGAGCAACGGGGAGCCGTTGGATCCAAGATGCAGCGGCACACATGAGGCCTGAATGTTTTATTTGCAAAAAAACCTTTGGAGAGTTTGAAAATTGCGCATAATTACAGAGACTACTCCCAAGCCATTGGATCTCACTTCCAATGGTGTAAAAAATCGTATCACCATAGCATCTAAGCTGCGGGGTGGATGTGATATTCTATGCCGCTATCATTTTTGTTCATAAACTTGCAAAATACGTGTAACTTGTGCCGTTACTTGTCTAACCGCGCAAAGTGTTTATTCAAAAAAACCATCATACACTGAAATATCGGAACAACACACGGGGGTCCCACTTGTCATTAATCAAATTTGGACCTAAAACTAACAAATCTGAAAGACGAGATTCGAACTGGCAGCCTGGACTACAAAGCGTAAGTCGATAGCCTGAAACAACAACGGTTGTTGGATTTGTCCCATAACTTGATTTTATACAGTATTACGTTGAGTAGAGTAGAGGGAGTGCCTCGTCAACACGTGCATGACCGTTGACTCACTTACTGGTGGGTCCCAGGTCTGCGATCTCTCTCTTCACTCCATCGTCTAACCTTTGCATGGGCACACACGAAGAGCAGCGCTAGCTTGCCGTGGTGTTATTACAACTAAAAAAAAGCTTGGAAAATAGAAGAATCGCCTAGAACAAGAGACGTTGTGGCTGGTCGAGACGGAGCTAACCACACCTATCCTCCGTGCCATGTTAGCATGATGAAGCTGTGTGGCTAGTGGGGTGTTTTCGACCGACTGGCTGGGTCCCGAGGTCGAACCATAGGTACTACGTCTGATACAGTTAATTTTTACATGCACATTTTTCCTCCGTGCCGAGACATGGCACACCCTACCGTGCGGTTTCGGGGTCCTCCCGGGTGGTGCACTCATATATTCTTCCTGACGTGGGACGCCCTACCGCGTGTTTTCGCTGAAGCAAGTAAATGAGTCGTCAAATCACGAAAGACCACTTTTCCCGCCGAGTACATCAGTGAAGCACGGTGGCTAGCTAGTTGGGCTAGTTCGACAGATTAGCTAGGCCGCCGCCACATTTGTTTTTCCACCCCTTTTTTTATCTACTTGCCGGCCGGTAAATTTAAATATCCACCGCGGCGTTGCTCTGGTGTTTGAGTGCGGTAGGGTTTTTAATTTTTTGATTGACGGGAGCAGGCGTGGCAGGATTTTTAATTTTTTGATTGACGGGAGCAATTAGTCACGATGACTCCGCCTGTAAAACCCACTGCTCCCTGATGTGAGAAGTCGTCGACTGGTGTTTTACCATGGTGAAAACCAAAGGATTCCCCGCTCCTCGGCTGGCTCCCTCCGCCTTCCCGTAGATTGCATTGCCTTTCAGCCGTTTCGCCCCTGCATCACCAATGTCGTGCGCCTCGAGAAGCAGAGGGACTTCGGTGGTGTTTAGGCGCCCTCTGCATGGGCATTTCCATGTCTCGGCGCAACATGATCGTTGGATCAAACTCAGATGGTGCAGATCAGTCACTGTAGCACAAAGCGTATGGGTGTGTTTGGTTGCATTCTCATCTCAATATATTTGTTTCCTCTTCGTGTATTTGTGTTAACCTACTAGTGTGGACTCATGCACCCTTCATGCACTCTGCCAAACACCCAAAAGTGGGTCGAGAAGGGAATTTTTGGTCCCATCCCATGCACCCCTCATACACCCTGCCTAACACTATTCGTGCTTCATATGGTTCATGTTTCATGGAGTACTGTAGCACCGTACTCTCCGTGCGCTGTAGACCTAGTTCTGTTAACATTGATCTCACCGTTCATTCTCGACCGGACAGTCAAGAAAGCGGTACTATGTTACTACATTACTGTTCATATAGTTGACATGCGCACAACATCATTTGTTGTCATCATATCTTACTACACTAGCAACAAGATTATTTAGTACTGACGTATGAACCACTGCACATCCCTAGTACTCTCTCCTTTCCGGTTTATAAGGCTTATCTCAAATTTTTCGTTTTCCCGATTTAAAGGGCTCATCTCCAACTCCCATTGAGATTCCGAGGCGCATTAAATCTTTGCACGCATTAATTCAAAAGGAACTCACCAATGCATGCAATGTTCCTACTCATCTAGTGGCCAAGCATGCATGGAGTGTAATTAATCTAGATTAATGCATTAGTTTAATTTGGGTAGTTTTATAAAGTACGAGATATATTCCTCCACTCATCATCTGCCTTGATAGATGAGATTTCAGATTTGAGCCCTATAAACCGAAAAGGAGGGAGTAGTAGGAGCACTATGTATGTTCAAGTGGGTGCCGTGTTTCGCACTCCTCCGTCGTAAGAGTGGAAACGCATGTTGTAATCATTTTTTTCTTCAGAAAACAGTGGACACGCTCTACCGTGCGGATCCTCCTCCAGCCATGCACTAAATTACTCACTTTCGCCGACGTGTGGGACAGCCAGCATCGGGGTCCACCAGCCATGCACTAAATTACTCTGTAGTAGAGTGTGGTAGACTACCCCGATCGAAGCGCCATAGTAATTCCCAGTGAGCCATCAAATCACAAAACCCCCTCCTTTCCAGCAGTAAGTTGGACGGACGAAGCAACCATCATTTCACTCTTCTCTCTCAGCTTCCTCTCTACCCAACTCGCTTCTCCCTCATCTTGTTCCTCATTTCTTCAAGAAAACCCCGACCTGCTTCTGCCATTGTTCTTGTCTCCCATAGAAGGAAAGGTGAGCGCATCAATGGTGTTGATTCTGGCCAAGGCCCGATCTTGCAACCCCGAGACTGATCCTATAACTCCCTCTCTTTTCTTCTTTTGGGTTTGTGATTATGGTTTCTTTTCTTTTATTTCTATTTGACAGTTTCTTGATGGATGCTGGAGCACTGGCCGAAGTGATGTCTATGGCTCTGGCCAAAACCGTCGAGGCTCATGGTACGAAGAAGAGCAAGCACTCCGCCGAGACTACCGCAGACAAGCTCAAAGCCATCACCCTATCCAAGCCCCCCTCATCGGAATCCCTCATTAAGCAAGTCCAGGTAATATCTCTTCTTGACGATTTTTTCTCGATCTTGATCGTGTTTTTTCATCTAACACGCAGTACTATTACCAGTAGTACAACTTTCTGGGTGATCTTGCATGTGATTTTTGTGTGCCAAATGACGGTTCTAAATTCCTCTTTTGACCAAAACATGCGAGAGGTTGACACTGATTTCTTATAGATTACTTTCAACTACTCCCTCTGTCCCAAATTTCTTGTCTTAGATTTGTCTAGATACGGATGTATCTAATACTAAAATGTGACTTGATACATCCGTATCTAGACGAATCTAAGACAAGAATTTTGGGACGGAGGGAGTACTTTATGAACATCAATGCTACCTTTGAAGAGGGTATATTTGCCTCAGTAACTTGTGTTATGGATATTGCAAGTAATCCCTCTGCTCTCATGCCTTTGAAGACATGTTCTAGTGTCTTTGTTCACTCATTTCTGTGCGTATATGTAGTCATATATGGAGTATAATATCGAAAATCATCTTATATTTCTGAACGGAGGTAGTAATAAAATATGGTTTCTATTTGAATTAGAACCAGGTCCGCGGTGGAGATGAAGTTCTCAAAGTCATGCCATGTGAACTCGAAGACCCGAGAATGAGTTCTACTGCTAAACTATCCAGCTGCTGTGTCCTTGTCACCACGTGTCCTGAACTAGTGTTTTCCTGTAGCATTGTTGTCAGGCGTGTTCTCGAGGCTGTAGTTGACCACAACAATTTCCTGGCCGTGCCTTCGATTACGAAGGGTGTGGTTCTTGTAAAGCTTCCCAACAAATCTGATGTGGCATGTCTTCATGATCGTGTTTATGAGTGGAAAGACCACTCTGTTAGGTTCTCCAAGGTTGACGAGATGGTGATGGTGCATGTAGACATCTCTCACGAAGTCCATTGCCTAGTCAGTTATGCGGGGTTCATCCCATAAGTCGTGGCAAGAAATAGTCTGCAGAGTTCAATTAGTGCAACTTTGCTTGTCTGTAGTAAGTACTATTGTTTAGTACTTGATTTGTGTTTGTGAACCTTGTATTGTTTATTAGTGCTGCCGCTTTTGGTGTGTGGTCAGTCCCGAGAACGGTCTATGTTAAAGTCTGTCCACTCAATTCAGTCTGTTTATTTTGAAGTATCTAGATCATATTTTTTGTTAGGACGGTTTATCAATTATGGTTACACTCCAATATCTGTATGCATTGCAGGGTTTATCGCACCCACCAGGATTTCCAGTCCCATGGATGTTCGGTCCATACGATTTGTCACGACCTTTGGACTGTCCTGCTTGTGGTGCCACCCGTAGTTGGACGATCAATCTTCTGTTTAGTACTTCAACATAGTGATTTCCTGGTAAGGATTCACTCGTGTCACATCAAGTAAATCTTATTGATTTACTGTCTAAATCTTATTGATTTAATGTCATGTTTTCTTTCTTTTCCTGCAATTTTACGATGCGGGTTTTGCCATGTGACATTCATCACAGAATAAACCGTTTGGTTTGCTCTACGATGGCTATTTTTGCAGGTTTCACTTCTTATGTCGTGTCAGTAACGAAGGCACTGTCCATCACTTATATTACTGGAAAAAATTGGATCAGTCTATTGTCTGAGTACAAGCTGAATCCCTATGATGAACTGCAGTTTGGTTTAACAAAAACGCCACAATTAATCCTTCTCGCGTTTAAAAGAAATGAAGAAAAAAACTGGATCACGGTCACGAAGCCTAGTCAAGTTAGAAAGCTGATCATAGCAGACCAGACACGATCGTCGCTGTCTCGCACATCGGTACCACCTTCAGCAATGGATCGAGCACCGACAGTTGCTCTAGCACTGACAGCAGCAGCAGCTCAGTCTGATCCAGCTAAGGATTGGGCACCGACCGCATCAGCGGATCAGGCTGATCTACCGGAGGATCGGGCATCGACACCGGCACCTGCTCCGACATCGACACCAGCTCTACAAGGAGCACCATCTCCGGCAGCAGCAGCGGCTTTGGCACCTGCACCAACACTTGCACTTGCATCTGCTCCGGCCCATGCAGCGGCAACCGAACGAGCAGTTGCCCCGGCAACAGACTGGGCTGCAGTTCGCACTTCATATACCAAAGTCCTTACAAAAACCGACATGTCCACCTTCTTGGTAAGCATTGGCCGCCCAAGTGTTTTTTTCTTTTTTCTTTCCATGTTGTTTCGCATGATTCACTGTGTTGATCTAACTATTTGGGTATGTCTTCTTGTTTGCAAACACAGAATTCCTAGAGCAACGAGGGAGTCGTTCAACAATCCGGGCGACAACGGCCAAGTTTCTCTTACCATGCGCAGCTTTGGTGTGAATGAACCTGCTCAATATACCGTAAGTACAAAGGATGGTCGCATGATGATTGATGCTAAAGGATGGTCAAGGTTCAAATCTAAATCATATCTTGCGGTAGGGGATGATCTCAAAATCGAACTTTCTCGGCAAGGAGAGCTAGTCCAAATCAACTTTGAAATTCTTCAGTAGCAACATGCAACTGCCGAACTGATCTATCCTACGAGAGATTTTGATGTAATAATCTTGCATGGTGAAACAAGTGTCCTGTGTGTATAAGTAATACGACAATATTATTTATCACATGGTATATCATTGATAGAATTGCAACTCTCATTGCTGGTTAGGAATTGTCGTTCGATTTCATTCAAACAGCTGCCGTGCTTTATTCAATTTTGTGTATTCGCCTTGCGACAGCATCTAAAACCAGCGTCGTACCGATCGCTTGGAATATGAAAAGCGCTGAGGTAGAACACATGGGGCCCCAAACATGCAGGGTGGGCCTGCGGCCCAAAGTCCAGAACCGTGAGCCTGTCTGAGTATTATATTCCCAGCTGAACCCCCGTAATGCCCGTGCGTTGCACGTAACATCAAGATGCATTTGTATGAGTATTTTATCTTGTGAGAGAAAAGGATGAACGAGGGAAGGCCTTATTTGCAAAAGTGGAGAGGTGTGTGGGCACCTTTTTGCAAAATTGCCATAGTTTCCTTCCTATCCGTCAGATATAAATCGGACGGCCTATATTGCAAGATGGCAGTCACACCATCATCACCAACTCATCTATACTGTGTTAAAAACGACTCTGTTTTTTATAACTATATATGTTATATATATTCCCCTTGATTTTTCTTATGTATAAAGTTGTGATATAAAAGATTTGTATATTTCTTTACAGAGGGAGTATCTGTCTGTCAAAAATATATTTTTGTGTAACTAGTTACTCCTGTCATTCTACTTCCTTTCGCTGATATGTGGGGCATCGGCAACGGGGTCCACGTGCCATATGCAAAAATTAGAGTGCACAACTGCACGGTAGACACACCCCGGTCATAGCGCCACAGTAATGCCCAATGAGCCATCAAATCACAAACCCCCCCTTCCAGCTTTAGCAGTAAGCTGGACGGACGAAGCGGCAATATTTCACTCGGCCTGAATCCCCTTCTCCCTCATCTGCTTGTTCAGAGAAAACCCCCTCTCGGCGATTGCATAGGGTTTTCTCATGGAGAACCAGGTACGAATTCTTCATCCATCCCCGATAAATCCAAGTCCCTTGGTAGCGGGTAATCCTAGGATGGCAGCCGCCGCCGTTGATGCATTTTTCTTCCTACTGAATCTAGTGTGTTTCATTTGCAGTGCCCAAAGTGCGAGGACCCTACAGGTTTCTGCGCCCTCGGCGAGACGCCACACTTGTTCCTTCTCATGCTACCACAGGATTTTAAAACGCGCACAGTATGTTCCTAGAATCCTCTTTTCTATCCGGGAGGGTGGGTTTTCTTAACATGCTGTCGACTAATTTGGAAATTTGGATTGCTATATTTGGAAAAAGGTACTACTAGTACGATGGTCAACACTGACATGAAGGAGGAAGTTATTTCTAGATTTGGATAGGGAATACATTGTGTTCTCATATTATTTTTCCTACAGTGCATTATTTTCTCTGCCAGAACACATGTACTCAAGATGCTCGGCCTTGCCATAACTGAATACACCAGTTTAATGGTCACAGTGAAGACAAGCCATGGATATAAGTTCCGAGTTGGGTTCATGAACCAAGAAGATCGCTGCTTTTTTTTATGGCCGAACTTGGATAAACTTTCTCAAGTGTTACGGACTAAAAGTTGGCGCACGAATGTTGATGGAAATAGCAGAACCTGGTCTCATCTTCACTGCGGACTTCCACCCCAACGTCGTTCCAATTGTTCATCCATGTTAGTTTTGTATCTGGTTCTTGCTTGTTGCCTCGATTACTTCTTAATCCACCTATTCTGTCTAACTAATCACAATTTAACTTTGGAAGTAGCAACGAATCTCTCACGAAGATGCTACTTCTAACTAATATTTTCTTATAATTGGTGGCATGTGTAGGTTTTTTCAGAGTTAAGCAGGCTGCTCGTTTGTTATTCTGTAACAACTTGGCTGTTACTGATGGCACTGAAGTTGACTGGGACGACATCCACAAGTTCCTACACTTTATTGATCGTCTTGAGGTCCTTGTGGGGGGTTTCAATGGTGGAAGGCCACGTGGGATATGTGTGCCACTGCTGCACTCGTTGAACAGGTCCAACTGTGTCGAGAAACTTACGGTACGAGCTATTTTCTGTTATATATGTTGTTCATAAACTATTGCTTATACACAGTTTTACAGCTGTCATCTTCTTGAAACAGAAACTGCCCAGTTCTATTGTTCCTATACAGATGCCTGACCATGGTCGGGTCAGACTTGCGCTTGGTCACAACATGATGTTTATGTCGACCTACTCCATTCCCCTTGGAGGTGAAAAGATACTTATTCATGGGTGGTCTCAAATAATTAAGGCCCGTCCATCTTGGAGAATAGGACAGAAGATTATGTTCCTGCTTTTCCATGGCTCTAAAGCGAATATCCTGTTTATTGACCACATTGCGAGATGAAGCCGCTTTCAGAAGGTTGTGGATGCGCAGGGTGGCGCCTGGGCCTTGTCCTGGGGCTTGGCGGCCTCACCCTTGGTTAACTGTAGGCAAAGTAGCATTGTTCGAGGCGTGCTTTGTACGGTTGAACCTATATAAGTACTCATACTGCTTTCAGCTATGGTTGTTAAGTGCCCCTGCTGGTTTCAGTTAAGGTTGTCAAGTACTCCTGCTGCTTTTATAGTCTGTCGTGTTTCTTCAGTCCTGTCCTCCTCCAGCCGCCAAAACCAAACCAGTGCCGGCGGGGCCGCCTGCTTCCACCTCCCACGGCTGGCTGCGCCTCAGCGCACGCATCGCCGCCCCACCGTCTCCTAAATCATTAACGCCAACGTCCGAGGCCTCGCCGTCGTCCTCCGCGCGCTTTGGTGCGCTCGCCGCGGCGCTGCCCTCTCGCGTTGTCAACATGGTCAACAAACAACAGGAATCGGCAGAAGTACGTGGAGAGGATGACAGTACGGGCCCACCATGTCAGCGTATGGAAATATAAAATGCTTCCTCCCAGTGTTTTCCTGACATCTGGGACCGACGATATTGTGAGCATATATAGTCAATAGACAAGAGAACAACACAAGATCGGCTGACACCTGGGACGTAGCTGCTCGAGCAGTATTTTTTTGTTATTGTTGAGACGGAGCAGGGTTTGAATTGGGCTGTGGCCCATCTAGCCCAGGCTTATATTTTATGTTCACCATGTGACCAGCCCAGCTATTTTTCTTCGTGAAAATGAGCCTAGTTTATTTTTTCTGAAGAATACCCAATCCAGGCCTATTTATTTTTCTACGCCCTGATGGGCTGCAACTCTTTCAAGATGCCTGCAAATCTTGAAAGTAATATGAAATGGGTTGTAAATATAAAAACAGATGACAAATTGGCAGTTACTTTATAATTTCTGAATTTTTTCACATTTTCAGATTCCTATTTCACTGGGCATTAACCTAATTTAAATATATCTTCAAAGTACTTTAAATCTGGCTTGACATTTCGGTATTAAAAATAGTTTGGAACCCATAGAAATATGCGAAATTGGCCCTGGCCAACCAAAAAAATGGAGTGCACTAAATTGCATAAGAAGTCGCAATGAGCTATATAAAAATTATTAAAAAAAGAGGGAATGGTCTGACTTATGGGCCTATTAAGTTGACGCATATGCAAGATTTTTTTAGTTATTATATACGTCAACAAACGATTCTAGCAGACGTAACCGTTGGATGTCAATCCAACGGCCGTCGTGTTTCTTCAATCTCTGATCTTCTTGCTCCAGCCGGCAAATCCAACGCCGGCGGGACCGCCTGCTTCCGCCTCCCGTGCAGGCCTCACCGCCCCCTACTACTCCCACTGCTGGCCAGGGCATCCCTCTACTCACCCACACCCCCTGTTATTCTACGGCGACAGCAGCCTCACATCGCAGCCGAACAAGTGAACCCTCGTACTCCTCTCCGCGTGGGCATCCACTGCCGCGTCTTCCCCGGCTCCATGTTGTCCCCTTCCTAGGCCTCGCTGTCGTCCATCGCCCTGGTGCTCTCGGCGCGGCGTGGTCAACGTGGTCAAGGAACAACTTCCATCGGAAGAGTACTGTCGTGGAGAGGCCGACAGCTGGGTCCACGGTAGCCGCAAGGAAGTGCCTCCTTATTACGTGGAAAATAATTATTCCTCCACCTGACAGCAGGGACCCATCGGACGGGCCACCGTATTTGGTGAAAAAAACGTTTCCCCCCTGACCGCTAGGACCCACCGGACGGGCCACCGTATTTTGCGAAAAAAACGTTCCCCCCGCTGTTAGCTCGGACCCACCGGAAGTGCCTCCTTATTACGCACAAAAAAATGAATACACCCCCTGCTAGTTGAGACCCACCTTGGTGGGAGGCTGACTTGTGGGCCTACTAAGTTGACGGGGACGGAGTGCTTTGTCAACTTAGTCAATATGAATGATTCTAGCTCCAGTGACCGTACAATGTCTATCCAACGGCCGTAGTGCTTCTTCAACCTCTGGTCTTCTTGCTCCAGCCGCACAAAGCAGCGCCGGTCGGGCCGCATGCTCCTGCCTCCCGTGGCGGGCTGTGATGCAGCGGAGGCCTCACCGCCCCCTACTACTCCCACCGCTGGCCAGGCCATCCCTCTACTCACCCACACCCCCTGTTATTCTGCAGCGACGGGAGCCTCACACCGTAGTCGAACAAGTGAACCCTCGTACTCCTCTCCGCGTGGGCATCCACTGCCGCGTCTTCCCTGGCTCCGCGTCGTCCCCTTCCTAGGCCTCACCGTCGTCCACCGCCTTGGTGCTCTCGGCGCGGTGTGGTCAATGTGGTCAACGACCGACATCCATCGGAAGAGTACTGTACGTGGAGAGGCTGACAATTGGGTCCACGGCAGCCGCAAGGAAGTGCCTCCTTATTACGCAGAAAATAATTATTCCTACACTTGACAATGGGGACCCACCGGACGCGCCATCGTATTTTGTGAAAAAAAATGTTTCCCCCTAACTGTTGGGACCTACCAGCTACATCTTCGCACGCAAGGAAGTGCGTCCGGGCAAAAAAAACGATTCGCCCCCCTGACTGCTGGGACCCACCAGCTACATCTTCGCACGCAAGGAAGTGCCTGACAGTCGGGACCCACCTAGTCGAAGCGTACGTAGCATTGTCATTCTGGTCGTGAACGTGTACGTACATACTGGTCGATGTAGAGGCGCGCACGTATCGTAGTAGAGGCGCACACGTAGCATGTACACGTACGTACAGCGGCCAGGGTGTAAGAAAGTAAATACGGCCACGTACGTACATACGCGCGGGGTCTCGAACGCCTACTCACGCGTACGTATGGCCAGGGCTCGTGTACGTGGCTGGGTCAGAACGGAGAAACTGCGTTGTCGTCGTGTTCATGGGGAGGCAACGGAATGCGTCGTGTTCGTCGGGAGGCAACAGAACGCGTGGGGGCCAACCGGCTTGGATGGAATAGCCAATGGAAACGAGGCCTGGCGTACCACAGAAAGGAGGAAACGACCTTGTGTTCGGCCGGCCACGGTCGAAATGGGATCCTGTTCATCGGGAGGGGTCTGGCGTACCGCAAAACGGAGGAAACGGACCTCCTACGGTCAAAACGGGGGTCCTGTTGATCGGGAGGGGTATGGCGTACCGCGAAACGGAGGAAACGGACTTGTGTTGGAGCGCTACGATCGAAACGGGGGTCCTGTTCATCGGGAGGGGTGTGGCGTACATCAAAACGGGACTCCACAGGATACTGTTCATCTCCACAGTCGACCCCCTCCAGCCTCCATGGGCTACTGTTCATCCACCGTCGACCCCCTCCAGCCTCCACCTGCGACTGTTCATCCACGGGCTCCTGTTCAAACAGCCCCCACCGCGCGCTACTCCACCGGCTACTGTTCAACCAGCCCTCTCCACGGGCTCCTGTTTAACCACCCCTCCACGGGCTACTGTTCATCCAGCCCTACACCGTCTACTGTTCATTCAGCCCTCCACGGGGTGGTCCTTTTCATCCAGCCCTCCACGGTGTCCTGTTCATCCAGCCCCAACCGGCTCGATCGATCGGGGTCCTGTTCATCCAGAGGCAACACCACGGGGTCCTGTTCATCCACCCCCACCGGGAACTGTTCATCCAAACCCCTCCAGCAACACTCACTGTTCATCTAGAGGCAGCATCGATCGGCTTCAGTTAGCAGCAGTAGCGAAGGAATCGCTCGATCGGGTTCAGTTAATAGCCATCGATCCATCGCTCGGGTTCAGTAACGCGTAGCCTGCAGTGCAATCGCTCGGGTTCAGTTAGAGCCCAACGCCTCGCTCGGGTTCAGTTAGAGCCCAACGCCTCGCACCCACGTGCGTGCGTGTACGAGAGAAACGCGCATCGCTCGGCCCCGACCACCCACCGTAACAGGGAACACCCCGATATTTTCCTCGCCCTCGCTTCTACCACGGTTTTTTCCGTCATGGACGGCCCAAAAAATGTCATGCAGCTGCGTCTCCGCCCCGCCCAAGACGAAAAGCCCATTTTCTACCATGATTTTTTGTCATAGAAGTAGGACCCCACCACATCTATGATGATACCGGGTTTTGTCACAGTTATCGTCATAGAAGTGTCATAAGTATGACAGATTTTTTTTCGTTCGGCCCAAAATGTCACGGATGTGTCTTTTTTTTGTAGTGTTGGGAATCGATTGGCCCAGAATAAAAATTCAGACAACTGACGCCTAAATAAAGTGATTTGAGATGAGGGTGCGACCTATCTGGCGGCATGGTGAAGTAGGCAGGTCCAGCTGCCGAGTCGGTGAGGCCGGCGCGGTTGCGGTGGCGACCGGCGGCAGGGAAACATCGATGTCGCGACGGTCGACGGCTACGGGGAAGCAGCGCCGGGACTCTGGACGGATCCGAAGTTGGAGCCGCTCGGGCGCTGTGAACAACAGCGGGGGTGAATTGGCTCCGGTATGGTTCACGCGGCCATCGTCGAGGCAGCTCCAGCAGCACGGAGTAAGAGGCACACGGCCCAGTGCACGGCGGCAAATGGACAGCGTCTCCGGCATTAGGGAGGAGGGCGGCTGTGAAATTGGTGCGGTGGGGGCGCCATGGAGGAGGGGCTGAGGTTTCGCGGCTCGGGACAAGGGAGCTTCCGGGGAGAAGGTGATTTAGCGCCCACGAGGTATGAATGGGGGGGATTAGGAGGGGAGTGGAACCATGTTTTACGGACGCATTTGTCTGAAATGTGAGGGGGAGTTACAGTTCTACCCCTGCCTTTAGGCTTCTCGGCTTGGGTTTGTGTACTGACGGTCGGGGATAGTAGAGTAGCTTTGCTTATCCCCAAATAGTGGGCGGGAGCGATTTCGGGCGAGGAGGGCGTGTTTTGATATATAGTGGGCGCGGGCGATTTCGGGCGAGGAGAGCGTGTTTTGAAATAGTGGGCGCGAGCTATTTTGGGCGAGGAGAGCGTGTTTTGCCGACCATGGTTTATGAATTATTCGGCACATGTTATTTCGGCAGAGGAGAAGGCGCGCTTGGATGAAGTTACGAACCTACCCTCGATGTACAACGGGCCAATTAATGCGTGTCCCACATAGGACGGTAATTTCGCGTCTTCCATTTATTTGCTCGGGCGAATTCCACCGACCAGAGGATGTTTAACGGTTCGTTCAAAATTTGGAAGAACGAGCATCCACGTCTACCTTACCAAGTCGATTCGAATCAAATTTTGAAATATTAGCTTGCCACTTCTTTTTTAGATGGAGAGATGATGCTCGGGAGTAATGTGTTTTTACATGCTCGTTGCTAGCGATTTACTATATGACAAATAGTTGACCCACTCAAAAACGGGAATAAAACCCAAAATGAAATATCTCGATTCAATGAAATAGCTCGTTCACCAGGTCAAAATAGTGAACTAAATCCAAAATTGAACACCTCAATCGAGTAGCATGTTGTACAGTATTATAGTATTCCATGAACATGTTGAAAGTCAAATTAATGAACTTGTTTGATATACGCATATATCCGTTCATGTGTGATTGCAGACAACATGTTCTCCAATTTAAATATTTGAATGCAAGTTTATATCGAAACATGGTTTATATCAGTCTTTGATGCATAAAACGCGACCTCCCCCTCTCCCGGACTCCTGCTCTCTCTCTCTCTCTTGCCGGCAATCTTCAATTCTGTCGCACGCATCCAACACACAAACCTTGTTGGTCCCTCTCGCTTTCTCTCCATCTCTCTCTCTCTCTCTCTCTCTCTCTCTCTCTCTCTCTCTTTGTGTGTGTGGGGGGGTCTTTCTAGTTCGCATGCATATATACTCCATCTATAGGTCTCTCTCGCACACTATGTATGATTCTCTAGTCCAAGCTAGATATCTTGGGTGCACTCATCGTACGCACACAAATTCCTTGGCTCGTTGCCCGTAACTCTCTCACGCACCACTCTGTCGTCTCGGAGCTCTCCCCCCTCTCTCTCAAACTCTCCATCTACCTGGGTCACACATACACATGCATATCTCACTCACACTCGATAGGCCCATCTAAAACTCTATCTCTCTCCCTGGTTCTCTCTCCATCTCGCACGCACGCACACACACACACAATCTCATGCCTAGCTAGCCAAGTATGATGGTCTCTCACTCAATTGTAGGCACACGCAGTCCCCCCTATATGTATATGACTAGCTAATCTTAGTGCTCCATCACAAAGATGTGCATGGTCTATCTCGATTTGTCTCGGGGCATCTTTCTATCGCGCATGCACCTCCCTCGATCTCCCACCCATATAGTCCCCTCACGATCTCGAGGGGATCTCTCTATCACAAGCACACCCTCTCGCCCTCCCCATGCGTCCATGTTCTCCATGTGTCCCTCTCGACCTTTGTTCCTTGTTGGCCAGACCTCTATTGGACATGTGCTATAGGGGTGTCTCTCTCCGTTGCAAACAATCACACACTAGCTATCTTCGTGTATCTCCTCGCCTCGCTTTTCTATCTCGAAGATGCATGCGTGAGATGTTCGCCTAAGAAACGAAAAAACACACACTCTCTCTAATTTATCATTTGTCGTCACTTTCTCTTTCACACACATACTCTTTTTGCGCACTTACTCATTCTCCTTCACACACACTTGATCTCTCTTGACTTAGGCACTCTCCTCGGTCCATAGCATATTGATTTATTGAAAAGTCAAACATCACAAAGTTTGACCATGTACGTGGAGAAAAACAATTACATCTAGAATGGCAAACATATACCATTAGATTCACCATGAGATGTAGTTTCGTATGATGTATCTTTGGTATTGTAGATATAAATAACATTTCCGTAAACCTGATCAAAGTTTCCAAAGTTTGACTTCTAAAAAATTTACATGCACTGCATTATCGAGCGGATGGAATATCTCTTTCCCCCTCTCAGCTATCTGACGCACCACTCAGCCTTATCGGGGCTCCTCAATCTCTCTCAAACTTTATATCTCCCTGGTTCACATATACACATGTCTCGCTCGCGCTATACATATAGACCCATCCAACACTCTCTGCCCTTGTTCCCTCTCTATGTGACACACACCGCCCCTAATAAGTACCATAATCCCTCACTCCATCATAGGCGCAAGCACTCCCCCCTAAGTATGATTATCTCTCACTAGCCATCAGGAACACACGTATTGTCTCCTTCCATCCATACGTCTATCTCGATATCTCTCGGGGTATCTTCTATCGCGCACACACCTTGTCACTCGATCTCCCACCCATGTAGTCCCATCAAGATCTCCAGGGGATCTCTCTATGACAAACATACACTCTCTCCTCCCCATGTTTGCATTTTCTCCATACGTCTCTCTCGACCCCTCTCCCTTGTTTGTCAGACCCCTCTTGGCCACGTGCTAGGGTCTTGCTCTCTCGGTTGCAAACAACCACACACTATCTCCTCACCTTGCTTCCGTTGTCGAAGATGCATGTGTGATATGTTTGCATAAGACACACACATTTTTTCTCGACTTTTATCGAGTGTTGTCCATGTCTCTTTCACACACACACTTTTTTCACTCACTCTTTCTATATTCACTCTCTCTCTCTCTCTCTCTAGTTAGGGACTCTCTCACGTCCATAAGCATATGGATGTTTTGAAAAGTCAAACCTCAGAAAAGTTTGACCAGGTATATGTGGAGAGAAACATTTACATCTGGAACGATCATTAGATTCATCACAACATGTACTTACTTCATACTATCATTTATCTTTGGTATTATAGATATAAGTAATTTCTTTATAAACTTGGTCAAAGTTTCAAAAGTTTGGTAGCACCCCGCACGCTAGTAAATTGAGGGCGCATTGAGGACACACTTCTTCCGTGTGAAGGATGCACTCGCGCACAATTCACCACTGCGCGGCGGCATGCACAGAAGGACGCACTCGCGCACACCCAGCACACAATACACACCAGCACACGTGTACACCGGCGGCGCCACCGGTTGAGATGGACGGCGAGGCAGCCAACAAGCGGAGGCGGCTAGAGCCAAAACCATATCCGGTGAGCCTGGACTTCATCAGCAGCCTCCCCACCGACATGTTGCTTGTCATCATCGGCCTACTCCCCACCAAATCTGCCGTGCGGACCGCCCTGCTCTCCCGGCGGTGGCGCCCCCTCTGGCGCCGCGTCCCCCTCAACCTCACGATCGACAGCTGCCTCTGTGACGGGGATTGCAAACGCATGGCCGCAGTCTCCAAGATCCTTTCATCGCACCCTAGGCCAGCCAGACGCCTTGACATCCGCATGTTCAGTACCAACTACAAGGTCCAACCCAAGTTCGATGAGTGGTTCTTATCCCCCGCCCTAGATCAACTTTGAAGCTGGACGATGTCGCTCTCTGCCGCCGTGCGCGCTCCGCCTCGCGCCAACGCTGCGGCGCGCCAGCTTCAGCTCCTGCTATCTTCCCCAAATTAATGTCGCGCCCGCCCTTCTTCTCCCTCAACTCAAGCAGCTCGACCTCTTCGACATTGTCATCTCGAAGAAGGCTATGGAGCACCTGCTCCCCAGCTGTATTGCGCTCGAGTACCTTCGTCTTGAGCAGATCCACGGGTTCATTAGCCTCCACATCGCCTCGACGAATCTCTGATGGATTTATGTGTCTTGCTGACCCCGCAACAAGACATCAATTAGGAAGAGATCACTCCAGCTGTTCCATGTTATGGTCATTGAGAATGCGCCTTTCCTTGAGAGATTGCTTGTATCGGATCTAGAAGGTCCAACAAAAATCAGGGTCATTGACGCGCCGAAATTGACAGCGTTGGTGCACTCGTCTGCCAAATTCTCCGAACTCTTTATTGGATCCGTAATCATTCAGGTACAACACTCATCTTCTTCTCCGTCTTCTTGAAATTCACATT
Source organism: Aegilops tauschii subsp. strangulata (assembly GCF_002575655.3). Classification (NCBI taxonomy): domain Eukaryota; kingdom Viridiplantae; phylum Streptophyta; class Magnoliopsida; order Poales; family Poaceae; genus Aegilops; species Aegilops tauschii. Next base: position 155,730,014 of record NC_053036.3, read on the forward strand.
TTTAAATTTCTTCTTGATGTATTTACGACCGTCTTCCAGAAAATGATTCCCACAAGCTTGACCCAGTCTATGCACACAGTGAAGATCTTGGCAATAAAATCTATCGGCCCCAATCTGGATCAAGTTGTTGGATTCCTTACATGCTTTCCGTGCATGGAGAAGCTACTCATCGAGGTGAAACTTCTTTCCTATTAGTAAACGGTAATCACAACGTAGCTCAATTTTTTCGTAATTTTCCCAAATTATGATGACAAGTGTAGTGTTCAAAACTACATCTACGCACTGCACCGAAAGAAATGTTTTTTGTATTTTTTCTCACGTGATCACCTGCATCATTTTGTTGTTGTACTACTATAGTAGCCTAGGCTAGTCATAGTGGAAAGTAACTTAGACTACTCCAGTAACTCTATGGTTACCCTAAGAGCAAGTACTACCTCCGTCCTGGTTTACTCTTCCTATTTTGTAGTATCAAAATTTGACCATAGATTTAACTGACAAAATGTTAATGCATGTCACTAAGAACTATATCATTGGATTTGTATTTGAACATAATTTCAAATGGTGTAATTTTTAGTTAGATGCATTGGCATTTTCTTACGTAAATCTATGGTCAAAATATTATACTAAATAAGAGGTAGTACAAAAGTGGGCTATAACGGCCCTCCAATATGTAGGACAAAACACGTGCCAAATTCACTTGTGATGCATTTGGCATCGATGCCCCTCCATTGCTCACCTGGTGCCCCAATCTGGATCACCTACTTTGCTCCGGTGCCAAATTAACTCACGCAATGAAAAAACACTCGTGTGGGAGAGAGAGAGGACAGAGGCAATAAAAAACACTTGTTTGGGAGAGTGACAGGCTGGTGTAGTTGGTTTGATTGATTTGTTTATACATGTGGGTCTGTGTGCACAGCGGTGCCAACTCTCTCACATCGCGAGAGCGGTGCCAAAATCTTTTGATTTGACATCGATGCGTATTATGTGGCATACTTTTGCGAAATATGGCATCGGCCACATAGTGGAAGGCAACAAATGCCCAAGCTCTTCACGTACTCCTAGGTAAATGAGAGGAAAGAGAAAGAGAGAGAGAGAGAGAGAGAGAGAGAGAGAGAGAGAGAGAGAAAACTAGCTAGCCAACCCTATCGTATGAGCGAATGATATTGGTACCTCTTAATGACACGGCAATCTTATACAGCCAGCTGCTCTAATATGTTATCTTCTTTTGCAGATAAAAAAAGACCCGAAAGTGAAAAATGTGCTGCACTATAACAATCTCATCAAATGACCTGATCTCCATCTTACAGAAATTGATTTGATCGACTACCGAGGCAGCACATCTGAGATTAAATTGACTAGGTTCTTTGTTCACCAATAGCCGTCGGATCTAGATCTGACGCATACAAACCAAGCTTCTCCAGTTTTGCAAAACGATGCCCGCACTTGTTCCCTATTTACAAACAACTCCTTGTCTCTCACAATCAGCCTTATCTCCTCCCCACCACATCTAGAAGGCCATGGAAAAATCTGGCGCGATGGCCGCTGCCGGCGCCGTCCATCCCCCAATCATGGTGTTCCGTGCAATGCACGGGCATCTACGCACGAGAAATTATGTCGAACACGGCTAGTTGTAAGCAGGCTAGGTCTATAGCCATGATGATAGTGACTGCAGACGGTGAGGCTGACTATGGTATGCTGAACACGGCGCCTATACTCAGGTGTCATCTCCGGCGTAGGGTCTTGTCACTTCACTGTGAGGAGCAGCACGTAATAATTTGACCAACGGGTAGTACAGTGCTACTACATTGGTAGTACTACTACTAGTACTAGCACCACCGTCTGGATTTAGTAGTACTACCACGTCCATCTGGATTTAGTATTTGACTAGCAATATCTAGTAATGCATGTCAAAGAAAATGTACTACTCCCTCTGTAAATAAATACATGGTGTATTGTTTTATTCCTATCGGCGAGATAACTTAATGTCTTTTTGCTACTTAATAGGATTACATGCAATGAACTAACCACCGCATGTGATGTTTGGTAGTCTCAAGTCATTGAAAGCATGCACGGCCCACATCTCTCATTGGTTGATATGTCACGAAATAAGAAACGGGGAGGGAGCTAATGTAACGTGCCTAAGTGTTTTGGGATTATTTGGTTTTCGTAAGGTGACTTACACAACATTTTTGGTTACATGCATTAACATTTTATTAGTTAAATCAAATGTCAAAACTTGGCGCAAAATGCAAAGGGGACCAATAAACCAGTAAACATTAAAGTTCTCTCGTTTGGCCCCAACTAGAGGTCCGGTGAGATGACTATACTGCACCGGCACGGAGGGGGACGCAGCTTCATTGACTTACTGCACCTGCCTTTGGGTGTATGACACGTGGGCCCAACGGGGGGATGGCCAACCTGTCATACAGCCAAAGGCAGGTGCAGTAGAGGGGCGAGGAGTAGATTGGCAACACGCACGTGAATTCAACGCAATCTGCACTTCTCATATAAAGGCTCCCGCCAGTCCAATCTATGAAATCCTACTCACCTACACACCCAAGGGCAAGAGTGATCACTCCAATCGCAAGATCACTTTACTAGAAGCTAGACCCATGGAGGCGATGAGCGCGAGCATCAGCCGGCTGTGCCAGATGGTCCACGACGCCGGCCTGCGGCCTGGCACCAAGGAACGTCTCCAGGTAGTGCTTGAGACCGCCAGGGCGAGGGGCCGCTTGTACGACAGCTTCGTCTCCTTGTTCGACGAGGTCCTCGTCGGCTTCCTCGACAAGTTCACCATCGTCAAGAAGCTCGCGGACGACCTTGACGTACGCCTCCAGCCCATGCACCCAGGCTCTGCGATGCCTGCCACCCTCAACGGCCTCTATGGTGACAACCTTTTCGACGCACGGGTGGCCCTGCGACTGCCCGCCGTCGCGCCGGAGAATGTCCACCTCGAGGTCGCGCTCGCCGCGCAGCGCCTGGCACAGCAAGACACCATCGACATAATCACCCACGTCTACGCGCAAATTGTCCACAAGGACTACTACATGCAAGACGAGGACGATAGGACGCTGGCCTTCTTGGACCGCAGGCCAACCTTGGACGGCATTGTTCTGAAGCACGTTGAGCTTGCCGCCAACGCCGCTCCTCCTCACACGTCGGTTGGTGACCCGGTGCACTAGGGCGTGAGGATGTCGTTGATGGATCCGTATGTATGTTTATCTTTCCGTCAAATCCATGTAGTAGTATATGGTACTACTAGTAATTATCTTACCTTTCACATCAACTTCATAATTTTCATAGGTACTCCATGCATGAACCGCGCCAGAACCAAACTTCTCATTACTCTAGGGAAACTCGTTATTTCTATCTATCGGTCGCGCCATGGAGCAGAACCAAATTTTACAAGTTACAATTTCAAAAGGAAAAGCCTGCCGTGTTCGCGTCGCACCCCACACGGTTGGTCCGGCACGCCGCTCGAGGGGGAATGCGTGCTGTGTTGCATTTTCACTTACAAGTGGGACCGCAGTTGAGAAAACCGACTATCGGCAAACCCCCACCCCGCCCACCGCGCGATGGCTGAGAAAAAAGGAGGGAGAAGAGATGGTTGTAGCACGGACTCCAAGAAAATTGGTGTCGGATGGGACTCGTGTGGGTGGCGTGTGCTGTACTGCTAGACATGAATGCTAGTTATGGCCGATGCCACCCCACTATATCGAGGTGCTGGTTACGTAGAACAAATTTCCTAGAGTCCGTGCTCAGCCCTCCTCTATCTCTCTTCTCAGCCAGCCAGCAGACGCATGGAGCCCCTGTCTGTTTGCTCGTATGCGGTCCCACATTTGAGTGAAAACGCAAGAGGACCCACTGAACCTGCACATCTTTCACCTCGACGTGCTGGTGATGAAAAACAAATCCAATAAAGATCTTCGGTGGTCGCTTTTGGTGTTACTCAAGAGTAGTAAGATTATATTTACAGTTTAACCCAAGATGCACATCACGTGGCTTCACCTACCACTCTATTTTCTTGCATGCCACGATCTGGATGCTGGATGTCCCACGTGTCGGCAAAAGGAGGAAGAACTCGACCAAATCTTCGGTTGTGCTCTCGGATTAGACTAGTTGTGCTAACTTAAAATTCTATTGTGTAGAATGGATGCAAGTTTTGGTGTTGGGAAGAAGAGTAAAACGATATATTGATAGAGCGCAATTTAGTAGATGTTCTAGCACTTTTAGCTAGCTTAGAGGCTAGAGATGAGACTAGTGCACTTGTTGATAGAATAGATGCTAGACACGTCTATTTCTTTACACTCGAAGAAGAAAGAAGCACGCAAGATCGAGCCTACGCAGATCAACAACGAATGCATCGAGAAGGCACTAATCCAACTTACAGGAGCAGTTATGAAAGTTGGATATCTTCTAAAATGTATTCTTGTGGTTCTTCTTTTCTTTGGTCTTGCTTTTCTAGTCAAAATTTTGGTGATGTATTTCCATGTACCAAAAAATCAATGATGAAAAAAAGATATGTGTTTGCAAAGAAAAATGTACGCAGCCGCGATGCGTCCGCGCGTTCGGCGAACGGCCACCGCATCCGAGAAATGGCCCGGACACGACCCCAAATGGACAGAATCCGGGCAAACCGGAGGTCCGTTTGGGGTCATGCGTTGGAGTTGGCCTTACAAGTGGGACCGCAGTTGAGGAAACCGACTATCGGCAAACCCCCACCTCGCACGCCGCGCGATGGCTGAGTTAGAGAAACGACGAGGTTGAAGAGATTGCTGTAGCACGGACTCAGAGAAATATGGTGTCAGATGGAAGTCGTGCTGGTGGCGTGTGCCGTACTCCTGGACGTGAATGCTTGTTCTGGCCCATGCCACCCTACTACTCCTACTACTTATAGTAGTAGTATCGAGGATTCGAGGTGCTGGTTACGTACAGTGAACACATTAACATATGGCCCACCTCACACTGTGGCCAAATTTCTTGGAGTCTGTGCTAGGTTAAAAAGTGTTCTTTGTGAGGATGGGTGGCTGGTCTCAAGTTTAAAACTTGTTGTATTACGTACGTAGACGTAGAATAGTGCAGCATGTGAAGCTAGTACAAATAGTGTACTATTGTTGATTGGCCTCATCCTATAACCTGTTACAATGCACGTACAATTATGTATTCGGAAAATATTTTTTTGCCTCGTCGCAGCACCCACTCAGAGAAGCGACTCGAAAGCCATTCATAAATTTAGTAAGTTTATCACAGGCATATCATTTTATTACATACAACAGGTCATCAACCCACAACGACAACGAGGATAAATTATAAATAATAAAGTTTCCATCACACACAAATAACAAGCAATGAAATGAACTTCAACTCAACCAATCGTCAGCGTTGGAAACGCTTGCTTTGAACCACAAGTGATTCTCTGGGAAGGGCCAGCTACTATCAATCTCGAGACCAACGCGGGACTGATCATCCAGGCTGAAGCGGCCTACTATATCACGACCAGGGTAGGGAACCACCGCAATGTCCGACGTATAGATACAGTTGCTTCTCATAAATGGTAGTAGTAACGTTGTGTCAACAGCAGTTGGATCGCCTTTCACCATCACTGGATAGTTTTGTCCAAGGAAGAGCAAGTTTTCTCGAAGACTATCAATAATGTACCAGGGAGAAGGTGTTGGCGCTAGCACACTAGTATCCATCCCGAATACCATGCAACGGGTGTTGGAATAGGTCCGGAGAGTGCGACCATGGGAGACAACACATGCTTCCTTAGTAGTAACATCAGCAGTGGGCTGTATACAGACAAGAAGGGGTGATCCATCGGAATTAGTAGCCGGCCGAAACACGAAGGACGGCAACAAGCTTGTCGAAGATAGAAATACCTTTATAGTTCTTGTAATTCCAAGAGCGGTTGGGAACTCGACAAATTGCTATCTTCCGTAGACGACAACCACCATGATCATATTTGAACGTACGTAGATCATCTGTGTGCTCAACCTCAGGGCACTCTGAGATTTTTGGAAGTGGAATCCGCTGACGAGTGTACACATTCACAAGTTCCCACTCGCAATTGAACCCAATATAAACAACCCAATTTCCATTTGCGCCAGCCCAGGCCTTACCCTTAAGCGATGGCATCTTGACATCACACGTATCATTATCAAGCGGCATCAATTTGCACAAGGTGAGGCCTCCGTCGTCCGCGCCCATGCGAACAGGCTTATAGCAAAGAAGATAAGGGAGATCAAACCGCTCCTGGACCCTTGGGTTCCTTGTAATGATATTATTAGTTGAGTCGAGAATGGTCTTGAACGAACCTGCCATGCTAGCCGAGGTGATGACGTCGCACCGATCAATGAGTTCCCCCACCACGTCATCTTTCAGATCGGGGCAAGAATAACGGGTTCGTTTCCGGCTTGTTCCCTCCATGGAGAAGACGATCGAACAATGGCAAAAGGAATGGTGAAGGCAAATGGAGGATGGAGGAGGGAGGAAGAGCGTGCGACAGCATTTCCAAATCAAGAGGGAAAGGCGAAGAGTCGATGGACGGTTGCCAGTTTGGCACGGTACACGAAGAGGCGCCCCGGCCTACACGTCCTTTCGGAAATTGTACAAAAGGACTCGTCGTCGTCTCACTGACATGTTGGAACGGGACCACATCTCAACGAAACATGGTGTGTAATTTGTCGTGCAAAATGCGATCTGGCCGCGTTGGCCGTAGGTGCCGCATTAGTTATCGACCTTTATTTTTTAAAGGCGTGCCGTTCAGTTTTGAAGCACGACTAACTGGTACTTTTTGCAAAAGAAAATATAAACTACTCTACCACTAATCCACCTCTAGTACTAGTAGTATAAAAAAGATATATAGGCTGGTGCTTCAGAGCTTTCTTGCTAAGGGCTGCCCACTTGCTTCTCACACTATCACCCTCTCTCCAGATCTAAAAAAGACGGCCTCTCTCTCCCTCATCATCGGTGGTCACAGATCCACCGGGGAAGAAAAGGACGTGCAGCGTTGACGCACTCGTCATCGGCGAGCGAGGTCACGCACTGACCACAAGGCCGTCCTCTCAGACCTAGCGCCCACGCGGGATGGCCTCCGTCCCCAAGATCGCTGCCGTAGTGCGTGCGGAGGACGACGACCACGAGCGAAGCCACTTCCCGCCGACCCTCAGGTGTGCTACCTCTTTTCGAACCATACCCTTTTTCTATTGCCCCATCTGCCACGTCGCTGCATGTGGATCTTTTTCCACTCCACCATCTTCCCAATTTCCTATCCTCTGTTCTGCTGGTCACGCAAACGAAAACCTTAATTTGCACTATTAAAGGAAACCCTACTTCTGCAGACTAATCCATGTCTGGGTTGAATAAGGAAAGGAAGGGAGACTGTACTGTCCAAGAGAGTAGGCATCGAACCTGCATCTAGGTTGAAAAGGGGAAAATCAGTAGCTAAGGAACGAGTCCCGTGTCTCTTGGTTGAAGAAGAATAGAAAGGCATGACAATGCAATAGAGAATGACCAGGTCGATCGGTTTGTTGTCCTCACATAGGAAAAAGGTGGCTAAAGAGAACAAAAATGGGACGTAATCCACATATGCTGCCTGGATATTTGTTGCTCTGGGCAACCATACCTCCCTCACCACTCTATGCGTCTGTGGAGGTACATCGTACTAGTGCACCCACTGTCCGAATGGGTCTCCCATGCTCTTATTGCCACTTTTTTGCTGTTAGTATAACGCCAACGGTAAAGTCAACATATATACACGGTGGGTGCAAATGGATGATAGGCGCTCCCAACCCCACCCCGGCGATCGCCACCACCTCCGGTGATCTCCTCCCATAGCCACCAAATTTCCTTTCCTCACCATTAGATCTCTCCGGCGCTCTGAGATCTACGTCCTAATACCCATCTTCATGGGTTCATTAGATGGATCCACCCTTGGCTTGGACTTCTCCAAGGGTCTGGTTTTTGCGGATAAGGTGTTTCAATCTACGGGCTTTCCGGTGCACCCCATGGATGACACGGGCTTCTTCACCATGGTAATTTCTTTTGGCCAGCATGATTTTCGTTTGAATGAGGATTCAGTGGCAGTGGCGCTTGAGGCGGCCATCGGAGGTTCTGCCATTGAGTTTATGGTTTTTCCGATCAAGGATAAGGTTTTTGGTTTTCTAGTTTCTTGCAAGGCTGTGGCTATGATCATTCTCAAGCTCCGTTCATTCTCTTGTGATCATTTTAAATGTTTCTTTCATCTTTGGGGTAATGGTGGCCCAAATTGGGGCCGTGAGTTCAAACTTTGGAAGTTGGAATGTGATGCTGAGTGGATCATTGTTAGTCCTTCCAAACGTCGAGCTGCCCTTGGCATGTTGGCTATGCACTCCAAACCCCTAAAGTCTTCGGTAAGATCATCTCATGCCCCTGCCAAGAAGCTTTCATTTCCAAAGTTCCAGAATTATCCTGCTTGTCGTGGTTATCGTTATCCGGCCACACAAAATTGCATTCAAACTGTTGAAGAGGCGGGGTACACGCTTTCTGTGCATGAGAGGGTGGTCATCCATCCCCCGCCGCCGGCTGAACTCCGGTGGACCTCGACCACCCCCTCCATATCTTTTGGCATGGTTAGGGATCTTCTTCCAGCCGCGGATTGGACGCCGTCTATCTCGGGCGGAAATACTGGCTCTTTGAATGTGGACATGCCATCCCATGTTGGGCCGTCATCTACACGTGCCACGGCCCAAGTTGAGCCGGTGTTATCTTCTGGACCTTCTATTATTCCTTCCCCTCAGCAAGTAGAAGAAGATTTTGATAACTTGGTATCGGGTATGGTGGACGAAATTTTAACGTGTCAGAAATGCTTGCAAAAGGGCCATTTTGCTGCGGCGTGCACGTCCAAGCTGCGTTGTACCTCTTGTCTGCGGGTGGGGCATGGTAAAAAAGATTGCAACAAGTTTGCACGGATCTTGGGTTTGGTTTGGCAACCGAAACCCGGTAACATTGCAACTTCCGAGGATCGCTCAGCTCCTGCCAAGAATATCTCTCTAACACAGCTTTTACCAAACTTGGACTCCTCTTGCACTTCCGCATTAACTCCTTCGCCCTGTTCCATCAGTCCTGGTCCCAAACACCTTCGACTGCGCCGCCTGAGACCCCTCCTCCGCCGGAGTCCTCGCCGTCTGCTTCCAGCCCGGGTTGTGACTCTCCGATGGCCAACTTCCCCCTAGACCCCTTGCTGTATGTGCTGGCGAGCCATCAAATTGTGGACGGCGGTGATGCTCGTTTGCCTCGGACCTTTGTGACGCCACATATCCCAATTGTGCGCCGCCATGAGGAGTTCATGTTAGCTGAGGTAATGCCCATCCCTCCTCCCGATCAGATTGGTGTTGCTAGAGAGGAAGTTGTTCAATGGCTGCAAGCTCATGGGGTTTTGGTGAGGTCTGCTCAACCTTCGATTAGATCAGTGGGTCTTTTTGAGCTTAGGGATGCTGCAGTCAGATTCTCGCTCCTTCATATGCCACCCCAACCTCTTGGCAATGATCGTTTTGTTCGTTTTATGAAGCATGATGAGGGCGAATCTTTTAGAGGTGTTCAGGGTTTCCGTCAGGGACTGCTCATGTTTTTGGGGATTCCGCTTGATCTTCGCAATGAAGAAGGTATTCGGGCAGCGGTCAACACCTTTGGGAAATTTCATCATTGGATTAGTCAGGATCCATGCCTTGTGTGTACGTTAGTCTTTGCGTCCTTTCCAGAAGATATTCTGGTGCCCAGAGATGTGGTGTTCATGGATTATGCAGCCTGGGGTGGTGCCAGGGTGTCTTGGACGGCGCCTCCGTATATTCTTGGGGCCAATTTTGCTGAACAGATGCCCCAAGATGAAGACTGGATGCCCATCAATGGCAATCCTCATCCCCTGCCTGGTGTGCCCTTCCCGAAGATGCCACGTTTTATTCTGCCTCCATTCCCAGCTCTAGGGTGGAACGATGTGCCGCCACCTCCGCCTGAACCTGCACATAATGAGGTGTATGAGGACAATTGGGGAAACTGGGATGAGCCTGCTGCGGAACCTGCTGTTGAGGATCAACAATCCATGGTGTTGAATGCCTCTGCTCAACCAAGTTCTGCTCAACCAAGCTCTGATGTGCAGCAACAGGTGTCCCCTGCACCTATCATTCTTATTGATGGGGCTCAACCTGTGAACCAAAATGATCTGATGGAGATTGCACCGGACCTGGAGGATGCTAGTAACTGGGCAATTGTGGTCTATCAACCTCCTGTCATTGACGTTAAAGCTTTGGATCAACCTGCGATTAAGGTCCCCTTTGGTCCCCCTCTGCCCCCTGAAATGATCTGGAGGCGATCGTTTGAAAACCTGCTGAATGCACCAGTTGTGTTTGAGGTGCCAAAACCACTGCTGCCTAAACCTCTGTCGCCGGTCACTTTGACAAAGAGAAACTGGGATTTTGCTTTTCAGCAAGATGATCTTCCTCTGTTGACGTGGAAGGAGCCGGAACCTGCTCGACCTGTGGCTAGAGCTTTACTTGTGGATGATGCTGTGAGGGCTACGCCTGATGTTGTCCCTTCTCCCCCTGCGCGTGTACAAACGAGGAGGCCTCGCAAAACTCTGGCGCCAACGCCTCTCATTGAAACTTCTGTTCAAAGATGTACCAGAAGTTCGGCCCAGCGTGATGGGTTTAAGCCCACTTTCCAGAGCTGGTTCTGCAGCCCAAGAAGAAGAAGCCCAAGGCCAAGCCCCTTTTTGCAGAGATGCCTGATGACCCTGCACATGGAGATGTTCCTCCACCTACTCCCATAAGTCATCTGCAAGCTATTGGCAAGGAGCTGGAGATTGATGCAACACTGCTCACTGAGGATGCACTTATGGTGGACCCTGCTGCTGCCACAAATCATGCCTTCAATGAATAGTGTGCTTTTCATATGCTGGGTTTTGCAAGCCCATAAATTTGCTTTCTGCGTTTGGTTTTCATTTTCTGATCCTTGGCTATGTAATAATGTTGGTTCAGACCTTTATGTGCTTTTTGGGCGTATGACATTGTGTGTCATGTGGTTTGGGGACTTGTTTATGATCTTTATTTATGAATACTCAATGTAGAAGCTGGAATGTCCTGTGCTGGAATGTCAGGGGTTTAAACTCTGAGACTAGGCAAAGAGCTGTTAGACAAAAGATAGATGAAAGTCACTGTGCTATTGCTTGTCTGCAAGAAACTAAATGTGCTTCATTCGATTCCAGAACGATTAAAAGCTTTTGCCCCAAGAGATTTGACAGCTTTGCTTTCTCTCCTTTTTGGGGGCCTCTGGTGGAATTCTAGTTGTTTGGAACTCATCTATTTTTTATGGGACTTTATTGCAAGTCCAACAATTTGCAGTGGTGATTGAGTTTGTTTCTAGGCAAAACAATGAGAAGTGGACACTTGTGGTTGTTTATGGTCCTTGTCAGGGGGAAGCTAGGGATAATTTTGTAACCTGGATGTATCACCTGAATATTCCTGTGGATGAAAATTGGCTGCTACTGGGGGATTTTAATTTCTTGCGTTCTTTGTATAACAGAAACCTACCTGGTGGTGATTTGAATGACATGTTCATCTTTAATGAGATTATTGGGCACTTAGGTCTTTTGGAATTGTCCATCAAAGGCAGATCTTACACTTGGTCCAATATGCAGGATACTCCACTGCTTGAGCAGCTAGACTAGTTCTTCACTTCTGTTGATTGGATATCTGACTATCCCATGACTGAGGTGCTACCTCTTGCTAGAACTGCATCTGACCATGTGCCTTATGTGGTTACAATCAAAACTTCTATTCCCAAGTCTAATATTTTTAGGTTTGAGAATTATTGGCTGGAGCTGGAGGGTTTTATGGATTGTGTTGATTCTTCATGGCAGAAACCATCCAGGAAGGGGCATATTACTGCTAGGATAGCTGACAAATTTAAGTCCCTGAGAATGTGTCTCAAGAGATGGCAGAAGAACATTTCCAAACTGAAAACTCTAGTATGTAAATGCAATAATGTTGTTCTGCTTTTGGATGAGCTTGAGGAATATAGACCACTTTACAGACATGAATCCAATTTCAGGAAAGTGGTTAAAAACCATGTAGATAAATTGCTCCACCTTCAATGTCTTTATTGGAAGAAAAGATGTACCATCAGATACATAAAAGTGGGTGGTGAGAACACCAAGTTCTTTCATGCTATGGCTACTGAGAGGCATAGAAGGAATTCTATTGCTAGCTTAAAATTGCCTGATGGTACTTTGGTGACTGATCACTCACAAATGGAGGGTATTATATGGAATTGTTTTAAAAATAGAATGGGTTCTTCCAGGGGAATTAACATGGGTTTTGATCTTTCTTCCCTCATTGAACCAGTTGAGGGTTTAGATATTCTCACTAAGCCTTTTGAGAAGGAGGAAATGGACAAGATTGTCAAGCATATGCCAGTTGATAAAGCTCCAGGTCTAGATGGTTTTAATGGTCTCTTCTTCAAAAGGTGCTGGCACATAATTTCTCAGGATTTTTATGAACTGGCCCAGGCTTTCTTTGATGGTACTGCTCATCTGGAAAATATCAATGACTCATATATAACTCTGGTGCCTAAGAAGCCCTCACCTGAAGAGGTGGGTGACTTCAAACCTATCTCTTTAACAGGAATGGGTCTTAAGTTCCTATCTAAGATGGCAGCCAATAGGTTTCAAGAGGTGGTTATGCAGTGTGTTCACAAGAACCAGTATGGTTTCATAAAAAGCAGAACAATTCATGATTGTATTGGGTGGACTTTTGAATATTTACACCAATGCCACCAGTCCAAGAGACCAATTGTGATTCTAAAGTTGGATTTTGAGAAGGCCTTTGATTCCCTTGAGCATGAGGCAATAGTGCAAATATTGAGATATAAGGGCTTTAATGAGAAGTGGATTCTTTGGATGCAGCAACTTTTGTCCACAGGTACCTCATCTGTTCTGCTTAATGGAGTTCCTGGTAGGAAGTTCAGATGTAAAAAGGGTGTCAGACAGGGTGATCCAGTCTCTCCCTTCCTTTTTGTCCTAGCTGCTGATCTCCTGCAGACTGTAATCAACGACATGTTCAGAAGGGGCATTCTTCATCTACCTATACCTTGTCATGACCAGGATTACCCTGTGATTCAGTATGCTGATGACACTTTAATTATCTTGCCTGCTGACAAGGACCAACTTATAGCTCTGAAGGACATGCTCAAGGTCTTCTCTGTGTCCACTGGTCTTGATGTGAACTACCACAAATCCTTTATTATTCCCATCAATGTAGACACTGCTGTCATGACTGAATTAGCTGCTGCATTTGGATGCCAGATTGGGAAAATGCCATTTACCTACCTTGGGTTACCAGTGGGAACTACAAGGCCTAAAATGGTGGATTTTATGCCATTGGTGGACTGCATGGAGAGGAGAATGACAGCTAGCTCCTCTTTTTTAAATCAGGGGGAAAGACTGCAGTTTCTAAACTCTGCCTTGTCTTCTATGCCCATTTTTTCCTTTGCAGTTTGGCTGTTCCTGCTGGAATTCTAAAGCAATTGGAGAGAATCCAGAGACAATGCCTCTGGAGGAAGAATAGGGGTGAGCCTGCCCCTTCACTTGCTGCTTGGGACCTTATTTGCAGGCCAAAAAACAAGGGAGGCCTTGGTATTCTTAAGCTTGGTGTTCAGAATGTTGCACTTCTGCTCAAACATGCAAATAACTTTCTTAATAAAAAGGATCTCCCATGGGTGTCTTTAATTTGGGATTCCTACTATCATGGCAGAGTACCCCAAGGAACTTCTGATTGTGGCTCTTTCTGGTGGAAGGATATATGCAAGGTCATGCAAAACTTTAGGGAGTGTGCTTGGGTTCAGATTAATGAAGGGGATACTGCCCTCATGTGGTCAGACAACTGGCAGCTTGATGATCAGGTGTCTAGCCTTCAATTCAGATTTCCCAGGCTCTTTTCCTATGTTAAGGACCCCTGGATCACTGTTAAAGAGTTCTTGGACTCTCAGGCCATGTTTCAGCACTTCCACCTTCCTTTGTCCAGCCAGGCTTTTGATGACCTGACCACTCTCCAGTCTGTGTTGGGCGGCCACAATAGAGCACCTGGGTCCAAGGATATTTGGTTTTGGAATGGCACTACCAAGGGATACTCACCAAAGTTGTTTTACTCACATACTTTTGCATCAGAATCCTTCAACCCTTTGACAGCTTGGATCTGGAAGTCCTCATGTACAATGAAAATCAAAGTATTCGCTTGGATGCTTATTATGGCCAGGTTGAACACCAAGGACATGGTGGAAAGGAGGCATTGGCATTTGGAGGATGGAGTAAATTGTGTCCTTTGTCCTTTGCAGACTAGGGAAACAAGAGATCATCTGTTCTTTAATTGCAATTTTAGTGTCAGAGTTTGGAGCTATCTGCAAATTGATTGGTCATCTGGTGACTCCATGGCTGATTTGGTTATTAATGCTAGCAGGAGTTTTAGGAAGCCCTTCTTCACTGAAATGGTGTTTATTGCTTGCTGGAATATCTGGATTCTCAGGAATGCTAAGGTCTCCAGGCATGAGAGAGCTGGTTTCAATAAATGGAGAAGCGCATTCATCCATGATATTAGCTTAATGCAATATAGAGTGAAAGCTGCCTATAAGGATGATCTCCCTAGATGGATCTCATTTCTGCCACCTTGAGGCCAATATTCTGTAATTTTCACTTGTTTCTTCTCCTTCTTCCCTTAGTTTAGTTTGATTACCTCTTGTAATCCCCCATAATACTTGTACTTGCTCTCTCTTTATCAATAAAGTTTTGATACGCTGTGGGGGTTTCCCCTACAGTTCCCAGTCAAAAAAAATGGTAAAGTCAACCAATGCTACTGCTAAAGTGATGCCACATTTAACTAATACCGCACTCAGTCTAATGCCACCGATAAATTTAAGCAATACCATTTAATGTCTCTGGATTATTTCAGGGTTAGCTGTTGATTGTGGATGTATTAAACATTTTTCAGCTAAGGCATTCTAATGTTGTTGCACAGCAAGTATACCAACGATGAAACTTGTCACTACCTTAAGATTTTTGCACTGTTAATGCTTATAGATTACATACCTCACTTTCATGAGATAAGTCAATTTTTTTGTACAGTGTCACCAAAATGCCAAGGCACTGATGTCATTTTATTTTGGTTAAACTGCACAAAAAATTATGAAGACAAGAGGAAAGGTCAAGAGTGGGGACCTCCTCCTTTGGCTATTGTATTGATTCGTTCAATCAAATTTTTATGTTTGATCGATTATCAAGATTGGGATAGCAATTTTTCATGTCCATTCGAGTTCGAAATGATATTTACCTTGAAGGTACATGGTTTGCAATTTTTTAATACTGTCATTAGTTAATAATGCTAGTTACCTTCAGACTTTTGTATTTGGTTTAATGCTCTTGCACAGCTAGTATACCAATGCTGAAACTTGTTACCTTTACATTTTGTATTGTTAATTCTTATAGAAATCTTCCAGTGCTAGAGCTTATGGAAATCTGTTCAGTAAAACCATTGTACTGTACCCTGTAATAAAATAACTACTCTAGTGTTTCACTAGCCACTGGATTAGTGTATATTTGTACTATTCGAATGGTGTTGCATTAGCGTATGGTCATATATAAAGTGTGGCAAGCTTTCCCAGATATGTGCTCAAGAAAACTACTACCTGTTTTTCTAAATACTGGACGTTTGGGTACTTTAAATTGAACTGCGAAAACGTCTTATATTAAGGAACAGAGGGTGTAGAGTTCACTCAAATTATCCCGGTAAAGCTAGTCACACCTTTGTTAAAATTAATGTTCATTATGTTATCGGAGGAGGTCTGTATGTTTGTCTCTAATGCCTGTCAACTACATACCTGACATCATGATGTAATGTTAAGTCATTTCCTTTTGTACAGTGTCACTGAATTGTCAAGGCGGTGATGGCATTTTATTTTAGTTGAACTGCACAAAATATGCTTAAAAGAAGAGGAAAGGTCAGGAATCGATCATTCTTTCAGAAAGAACTATATATGCCTTTCTGACATCAGTCGTTGTTTTTTTTTAAAGGAAAGCGGTAGGGGAAGCCCCCCACAGCGAGTTTTTTTTAAATAATAAGAACCCAAATTCATGCCGGTGGTTAGAAACAGTCTTGCTACCTTTTCCCATTAAGAAATTGGAATGCTTATATTTGTGAGTCTATGCTTCAACTAGTGCCACTTTTATAGTAACCACACTTTCAATATCTATGCAAACAGGGATGCTCGATTTTAGTGGAACTGCACAAAAAGTCCAACTGGTTCAGCATTAGGAGCATGTTTTCTTCCAAACCTTTATATCCAATTGGTGGCACTATGAGCTGTTCATTACGAAGGTACATGGTTTGCTACTATCTTTGTACTCTTTTTGTACTGTCATTAGATAGTAATACTAGTGGTTTGCATGTGAATTTATTGGCAGGGTGGACCTACATTGGAGGTGTAGGACAGGATTCAATGATTGGATGCTCAATTTCGGTTGTATCGATTTCACCTCTTCCATCACTGCGAACATGGATATCCTTGGTCTGATGAAGAATAGGCACTATATTTCTGCTCTGAACCAGCAAATCAATTCAGTATGATATTGTCCAGGGCAAAACACGACTGCATCAAATTGTCCAGTGCAAAACATGACAGATGCTAAGCAGAAGAGACATGTTTAAACCGAAAATACAAGGTGGGGTATATGTTTACTAGCTGCTTGATATTTGTGCAGACAGAGATGTCTGCCCGTTGCTATTTGGCAAACACACAAAGTGACCGCAATTTTGGTTGAACTGCACAAGAGAATAGTATAGTCACTGCATGCAGTGCCATTTGAAAATAGACACAGAAAGATTGGATAGTCACTTCATGGACTGCAAAAAAGTAGTACTGTACTATTTATTGGCCAACACTAGGTGCTTCATTGCTTTGGTGTTATTATACAATGGGCATCATTTTGTCTAAGTTAAAGTTTGTATTCCGAAAATAGTCTCGCCGTGTGATCGAGAGAAGACCAAATCATATTGCAGTGGATGTTCCTCCATCATGTGTGGTTCATTCTCATGGTTCCAGCTGTTGGTGAAATCACTTACGTTTGCAAGAGGAATTGTAGACTTCACAAACAAATTTGTCTTTCAGTGTGTACTGAATGTTGGCCAAGAGAAGCATCCATGTTAGTAGGAAGAACAGATGTTTTTTCTAGATCTTTGAGATGCATTAACATGTTGATCTTATGTATGGGAATCGTACTAGTTCGTTTTGAATTTGGGCTACTAATGTGAACATATTACAATGCCAGGCCTGTGAGTCTCGTGTGAACATTTTGAACGGATCGGCTCTTACTGTTGTGCACAGCATGATCCTTATTTCTGTGTTCTCAGTGTTTACAAGTTACTAACAGTTCCTTATTTCTGTTCGCTTAGTGTTTAAAAGTTACTGATCGATCACTGGCTAGCCTACTAATGCGCTCCTGGTAGTTTTAGTTCCGACGCAAGATCCGAAGTGGTAGATTTTTGAATAAAAATTCCTACCTCTAAAGAAACTGACAAGCTGCTCTGAAGAAAATGCCATGCGAATCTGAAGAAACTGCCAGCAAAAACGTTCGCAAATGCCTTATATCCCAGCGAACGTTCATCAGCTAATGCGATCGTACACGTACACAATCCGACCTACTCGATCCTACGCGTACACTATCCGACCTACTCGATCCTACACGGATAAATAGCGGATCACGCACGTACTACCTCCTTTCCGGTTTGCAGGGCTCAATTCAAAAAACGACCTACTCGATCCTACACGAATAAATAGCGGATCACGCACGTACTACCTCCTTTCCGGTTTGCAAGGCTTAATTCAAAAATCTAACCAACCAAGGTAGATGATGAGTGGTGGAATCATTTTCGACAAGGAGGGAGTACCTCATCTGGATGATTCGAGTGCACTCATTTGACCGTCATGCCGGCATGCGACCCAGCACGGCCGGGATGCACCACTGACGGGACGGGACGGCACAGTCATAATTTCAGTTTTTCTAGTTTACCACGGCAAGCTGGCGCGCTAAGCCATGCCTGCTTATGCATTGAATTCCAATGACCGCGATGACCGTCGCGTGTCCCGCGGCATGCTAGTTCGCCTACCTTCCGCCTATAATTATTGTTTCCCGGGCTTTTCCGGTTGCACCATCACCCAACTTGCCCTATCCTCATAAGCCCCCACCAGCCCGACGTCGCTCGCTACTTATCCTCGCTCTCGCCACGTCCGCCATGCCCCCGCCTGTCCGCGATAGGCGACACCGGAGGCGGTCACCGCTGGAACTAGTGTTCGGTTTTCACCGGAAGGCAGACGGAGGGAGGAGGCATTCTATCGGTCTTTAGATGGCAATGCGGAGATCGAGGACTTGTTGGAGCGTGACCGCCTGGCGGAGGAGCAGGAGTTGTTGGAGCGCGACCGCTTGGCGGAGGAGCAACGTATTGCCGATTTGCGCCGCCGGCGGGACATGGAGAAGCAGTGCACCGACGCTCTGAGTCGCGAGCAGAGCGCCCGCAACTGGGCCGACTACGTGGAGGCCGGTGCCCGGCAAATAGCCCTGGAGGTTGTCGGGCATGCACGCGTTCGCGACACCGATCTTTACTACCAGCTCGTCAAGTGGGTTTCCCGCTTAGAAGCCGAAGCTTCGGTGGACCACGCCGGCATGGAAAGGGCCAACGCGCGTGAGCACCGCGCCCTATCGCACCTCTAGCAAGTCTGAGGCGAGGCGGAGGACGCCGGTGCCGGCGTTTAGCGTGTACCACTGATGGCGGCCGGCATCGTCTAGTTAGCTAAGAGTAAGTTAGTACTTGTACGCTACTAGAGTATTAGTGGGAGTAGATAGTTAACTTGGCTATGATGGTTGTCAACGTGGAAGTTCAGTACTCTATATGTGGATCAGACCTGGTACTTTGCTCTGAATGTTGAACTTTCCGTTTGAACGTATGGAATGGGCTTTATTTTTTTAAATGGGTTGTATTTGTCCTCCACGGGTTTAGAGGCTGACTTGTGGGCCTACCAAGTTGACACGTACACAACCAGGAGATGATTGTACGTGGAGAGGATGACAGCAGGGACCCACCAAGGTCATGGCAGTACGCAAGCAAGTGCCTCCTTATTTCAAGCTAATAAAAAATGGCTCCTCCTAATGGATTTCTGACATCTGGGTCCCATGCCATTGTCAACGTAGTCAATAAACGAGAGAATTGCACAACGAGCGGCTGACACCAGGGACCCAGCAGCTCGCCCAGTTATTTTTGTTTTGGGTTAATTTGATAAATGCCACTCCAAATCTGGTGTTTCCGAGAAATGCCACTACAATTTCCAAACTTTGAAAAATGCAATTTCATGCCATTTCCAGTGGCATTTTTCGAAGTCTGGAGTGGCGCTTTTCAAAGTTTGCAAATTGCAGTGGCGTTTTCCAAAGTTTGCAAAAATTGCAGTGGCATTTTTTTAAGTTTGGAAATTGCAGTGGCATTTTTATGAATCGCCATAATTGGAGTGGCATTTATCTAATTTGTTTTTGAGACGGAAGCAAGGTGTCAACTGGGCTGTGCGAGGCACTCTGGCCTATCTAGACAGCCTTCTCTTTTATGTTTACCACACACCAGCCCAGTAGTTTTTTTTTCTGAAAATGGCTAGCCCAGTTTTTTGTGATTTGCCAAGTAAGTCGCTTTGTCAGGCCTGTTGGGCTGCAAATCTTTCAAGACGAGGAGAGCTTCATTCGGCTGGCCGAGAAAATGGCCTATCAGTAATGAGAAATGGGCCGTACATTTTTAAAACACATCAAACCGGCAATTAGTTTCAAAAAAACATTCATTTCGAGATTTTAAATTGCATTGATTTTTATGCGTGGACAATTTGTTGGATTTTATATCAATAAACATTTAATTTTAAAATCAGTTTGAATGTGACTCGAAATTTCGGGATTAAAACTAGTTCGGACCGCACTGAAATATGCAAAATTTCGTATAATTTTTTAACCGTGGCCACAATATGGGCTGTAATGCTAACAAAAAGAATATGAGCTCCGAAAAAACCTTAAGAATTAGCAAATGGGCTGTAAATTATTAGAAATAATGGCAGATGGGTTGTATGCTGTTTTCCATAGATTTGAGGCTTTCCTAAAAAAAGGTTGACGCACAAGCAGTGATTGTTGGATGTCCATCCAACGGCCGTCGTGCTTCTTCAATCTCTGCTCTTCCTGCTCCAACCGCTCAAACAAGTGCCGGCGGGACTACCTGCTCCCTCCTCCCCACGGCCGGTTGTGCTACCGCGTAGGCCTCACCGCCCCACCGTACTCCCATCGCTGGCCTAGCCATCCCTCTACTCACCCACACCTGCTGTTATTCTCCGGCGATGGCAGATGAACCAGTAAACCCTCGTACAGTCATACTCCCCTCCGCGTGGGAAAGAACTGCTGAGTCTTCCCTGCCTCCGTGTCGTTCCCTTCCTAGGCCTCGCCGTCGTCCACCGCCCTGGTGCTCTCGGCGCGGCCTGGTCAACGTGGTCAACGACCGACATGCATCTGAAGTGGACTGTATGTGGAGAGGCTGACAGCTGGGTCCACGGCCGCACGCAAGGAAATGCCTCCTTATTACGCGCAAAATAATGATTCCTCCACCTGACATCTGGGACCCACCGAAAGGGCCTCCGTATTTCATGAAAAAAACGTTACCGCCGCTGACAGCTCGGACCCACCAGCTATATCTTCGCACGCAAGGAAGTGCCTCCTTATTACGCACAAAAAAAAGAATACTCCCCCTGCTGGCTGGGACCCAGTATAGTGGGAGGCTGACTTGTGGGCCAACTAAGTTGACGGGGACGGAGGACTTTGTCAACTTAGTCAATATGAACGATTCTAGCTCCAGTGACCGTATGATGTCCATCTAACGGCCATAGTGCTTCTTCAACCTCTGGTCTTCTTGCTCCAGCCGCCCAAACCAGCGCCGGTCGTGCCTTGTGCTCCTGCCTCCCGTGGCCGGTTGCGATGCGGCGGAGGCCTCACCGCCCCCTACTACTCCCACCGTTGGCCAGGCCATCCCTCTACTCACCCACACCCCCTGTTATTCTGCGGCGACGGCAGCCTCACACCGCAGCGAACCAGTGAACCCTCATACTCCTCTATGCGTGGGCATCCACTGCCGCGTCTTCCCCGGCTCCGCATCGTCCCCTTCCTAGGCCTCACTGTCGTCCACCGCCCTAGTGCTTCCGGCGCGGTGTGGTCAACGTGATCAAGGAACGGCTTCCATCGAACATGGACTGTACGTGGAGAGGCTGATAGCTGGGTCCACGGCCGCAGCAAGGAAGTGCCTCCTTATTACGTAGAAAATAATGATTCCTCCACCTGACAGCAGGGACCCACCGGACGGGCAACCGTATTTCATGAAAAAAACATTTTCCCCCTGACTGCTGGGACCCACCAGCTACATCTTCGCACGCAAGGAAGTGCGTCCGGGCAAAAAAAACGATTCGCCCCCTGACTGCTGGGACCCACCAGCTACATCTTCACACGCAAGGAAGTGCCTGACAGTCGGGACCCACCTGGTCGAAGCGTACGTAGTGTTGTCATTCTGGTCACGAACATGTACGTGCATACTGGTCGATGTAGAGGCGCGCACGTGTCATAGTAGAGGCACACATGTAGCATGTACACGTACGTACAGCGGCCAGTGTGCAAGAAAGACAATACGGCCACGTACGTACATACGGGCGGGGTCTCGAAAACCTACTCGCGCATACGTACGCCAGGGCTCGTGTACACGGCTGGGTCGGAACGGAGAAATAGCGTCGTCGTCGTCGTATTCATGGGGAGCCAACCAGCTGGGTCGGAACAGAATGCGTCGTCGTGTTCATCAAGAGGGCTTGGACGGAACAACCAATGGAAACGAGGCCTGGCGTACTGCAGAACGGAGGAAACGGCCTTGTGTTCGACCGGCCACGTTCGAAACGGGATCCTGTTCATTGGGAGGGGTCTGGCGTACCGCAAAACGGAGGAAACATACCTCCTACGGTCGAAACGGGGGGTCCTGTTCACCGGGAGGGGTGTGGTGTACCGCAAACGGAGGAAACAGACTTGTGTTGGAGCGCTACGGTCGAAACGGGGGTCCTGTTCATCGGGAGGGGTGTGGCGTATCGTAAAACGGGACTCCACGGGATACTGTTCATCTCCACCGTCGACCCCCTCCAGCCTCCACGGGCTACTGTTCATCCACCGTCGATCTCCTCCAGCCTCCACCTGCGACTATTCATCCACGGGCACATGTTCATCCAGCCTCCACCGCGCGCTACTCCACCGGCTAGTGTTCAACCAGCCCTCTCCACAGGCTCCTGTTCAACCACCCCTCCACGGGCTACTGTTCATCCAGCCCTCCACTATCTACTGTTCATCCAGCCCTCCATGGGGTGGTCCTGTTCATCCAACCCTCCACGGGGTCCTGTTCATCCAGCCCCAACAGGCTCGATCGATCGGGGTCCTGTTCATCCAGAGGCAACACCACGGGGTCCTGTTCATCCACCCCCACCGGGAACTGTTCATCCAACCCCCCCAGCAACGCTCACTGTTCATCCAGAGGCAGCATCGATCAGCTTCAGTTAGCAGCAGTAGCGAAGGAATCGCTCGATCGGGTTCAGTTAACAGCCATTGATCGATCGCTCGGGTTCAGTAACGCGTAGCCTGCAGTGCAATCGCTCGGGTTCAATTAGAGCCCAACGCCTCGCTCGGGTTCAGTCAGAGCCCAACGCCTCGCACCCACGCGCGTGCGTGTATGAGAGAAACGCGCACCGCTCGGCCCCGACCACCCACCGTAACCGGGAACACCCCGATATTTTCCTCGCCCTCGCTTCTACCATAGTTTTTTCCGTCATGGACGGCCCAAAGAATGTCATACAGCTGCGTCTCCTGCCCGCCCAGGACGAAAAGCCCATTTTTTGTCATGATTTTTTTTCATAGAAGTAGGAGCCCACCACATCTGTGATGATACCGGGTTTTGTCACAATTATCGGCATAGAAGTGTCATAAGTATGACAGAAAATATTTCGTTCGGCCCAAAATGTCACAGATGTGTCTTTTTTTTGTTGTGTTGATGTTGTCAAATAATAAATTCCTTGGAAAGTGTTAGTATGGACGGTACCCGTGGATACGGTTAGCCGTGGAGTGCGAAAGTATGGTGGAAAAAGGAATAAACTTTATTTTCTGTTTGGGAACCGCCTATGATATATCAAGCATGGAAAGTGTTGGGAATTACTCGGTCGTTTTCGTTGACGGGAAAAGTATGCCTCCCAAAATATTTTTACCTCTCAATTTAAGCTTTGAGCTCTGGCACCTCTACAAATCCCTAATTCCCTCTGCGAAGGGCCTATCTATTTACTTTATGCAAAATTTATTTTTATTTGAGTCTCCATCTTATCTTATAAAGCACCAACTAAGGGGCACTATGATCGTACTTGAGCATTGGATGTAGCGAATATGCGAGTGTGTTTCATGAATGGATCAATGATTGCGCATGATGGGCTAGGGATAGCTTTCCATAGTGTTGATATTTTGAAACACATGGTTGCTTGTTGATATGCTTGAATATTGATGTCCTCATGTCAAATTATAGACTATTCCCTTGAATCATTCAAGTCCAAATGCCATGCTTCAAAAGAACAGAGTTTGTGATGAATATGATAGGTAGCATTCCACATCAAAAATTCTGTTTTCAATCGCTAATTTTTCATGACAAGTTTTATGAGAAAGAATTTTTGTTATGATGCTAGCAAAAGTGATTGAAATTATCATTGATCAAACCTGTGCACTTTGCTATCATTCGCACTTCATAAATTATTTCTTTTATCATTTACCTACTCGAGGACGAGCAGGAATTAAGCTTGGGGATGCTGATACGTCTCCAACATATCTATAATTTATGAAGTATTCATGCCATGTTTACAACAATTTTATATGGTTTTGGTATGATTTGCATGGAACTGACCCGAACTGACGTTGTTTTCACCAGAACTACCGTGGTGTTGTCTTTTGTGCACAAATGAAAGTTCTCCAAAATAGCTGAAACTTTTTGACGATTTTTTTTGGAACCAAAGAGACCCCCGAAGCATCGTGGAAGGACCATAAGGTGAAGGAGTATGACACAAGACACCGGGGCACGCCGGGGGCCCAGGCGCGCCCTGGTGGGTTGTGCTCACCTCGAGGCCCATCTTCGCGTGAAACCGACGCCAAAAAATCCTCAGCAGAATGGCATCGTGGAGCGCAAGAATAGGACACTCATCGAGATGGATCGGACGATGCTTGATGAATACAAGACTCCAAGGAAGTTCTGGCCTGAAGCCATTGATACTGCATGCCATGTCAACAACCGTGTTTATCTTCATAAGCTTCTGAAGAAGACATCTATGAGCTCCTAACTGGTAAGAAGCAAACATCAGTTACTTCAGAGTATTTGGTGCTAGGTGTTGGATCAAGGATCCACATCCTTCAAAATTTGCACCAAAAGCACATGAAGGTTTTATGCTTGGTTACGGAAAGGACTCGCACTCCTACAGAGTCTTCAACCTCTTTCACTATAAAGTGATTGAAACTGTGGATGTGCGGTTCGATGAGACTAACGGCTCGCAAAGAGAACACCTGCCAAATGTGCTAGATGAAGTTCCACCTAGTGAATCCATCAAGCTTATGGGAACTGGAGAAATCATACCGTCTGAAGCACAGGCTGAAGAGGAACTTATCATTTCTGCACCCAATCAACCTGAAGACAATGCTCAACCTGAAGCCAATGCTCAAAATGAAGACAATGATCAGCAAGATCAAAATCTTCGTCCAGTTCATCCTCGTGTTGCAAATGAAGTACAGATTGAGAAGATAATTGATAACATCAATGCACCAGGTCCACTCACTCGTTCAAGAGCAACACAGCTAGCAAATTTATGTGGGCACTTTGCATTCGTCTCAATATCTGAACCCAAGAAAGTTGCTGAAGCCTTCATGGAACCTGAATGGATTCAAGCTATGCAAGAAGAGCTTCAATAGTTCGAGCTGAACAATGTGTGGGAATTGGTCAAGTGTCCTGATCCCCGCAAGCACAACATCATAGGAACCAAATGGATATATCGCAACAAGCAAGATGAGCATGGTCAAGTTGTCAGAAACAAGGCTCGTCTTGTTGCTCAAGGATACACTCAAGTTGAAGGGATTGACTTCGATGAAACATTTGCCCCGGTGGCTAGGCTTGAAGCCATTCGCATACTGCTAGCCTATGCCAACCATCACAACATCCTTCTGTACCAAATGGATGTGAAGAGTGCCTTTCTCAATGGCAAGATTGAAGAAGAAGTGTATGTTGCACAACCACCTGGCTTTGAAGATCTGAAACATCCTGATATGGTATACAAGCTCAACAAGGCACTGTATGGCCTCAAACAAGCCCCTCGTGCCTGGTATGACACACGGAAAGACTTCCTGAAGAGCAAAGGCTTCAAACCTGGTTCCCTGGATCCCACTCTCTTCACGAAGACATATGATGGTGAACTGTTTGTGTGCCAGATCTATGTGGATGACATTATCTTCGGTTGCAGTAACCAGAAATACAGTGATGAGTTTGGGGACATGATGCAAGAGCAATATCAGATGTCCATGATGGGTGAGCTGAAGTTCTTTCTAAGTCTTCAAATTCGTCAGCAAAGCATCGGCATCTTCATATCTCAAGAAAAATACCTCAAAGATTGCATGAAGAAGTTTGGAATGCAAGATTGCAAAGGGTACACGACGCCAATGCCAACCAAGAGTCATCTGAGTCCCGACGCCAATGGTAAAGAGTTCGATCAAAAGGTATACCGCTCCATGATTGGTTCTTTACTTTACTTATGTGCATCTAGGCCAGATATAATGCTTAGTGTTTGCATGTGTGCCCGATTCCAAGCGGCACCAAAGGAATCACATCACTTAGCTGTGAAGCAAATTCTTCGATATTTGGCTTACACCCCAACACTAGGATTATGGTATCCAAAGGGCTCAGAGTTTGATCTAGCTGGAT
Organism: Aegilops tauschii subsp. strangulata; assembly: GCF_002575655.3. Taxonomy (NCBI): domain Eukaryota; kingdom Viridiplantae; phylum Streptophyta; class Magnoliopsida; order Poales; family Poaceae; genus Aegilops; species Aegilops tauschii. Next base: position 155,756,116 of record NC_053036.3, read on the forward strand.
TCTCAGATGCTAATTATTCTGGTGACAAGGTTGATCGCAAGTCCACATCAGGCACATGTCACTTTCTGGGATGATCTCTTGTCTGTTGGTCTTCAAAGAAGCAGAACTGTGTGTCTCTCTCCACTGCTGAATCTGAATACATTGCTGCTGGATCTTGCTGCGCTCAGCTTCTATGGATGAAGAAGACTCTCAAGGACTATGGCATCCACCTGAAGTAAGTACCACTCTACTGCGACAATGAAAGCGCCATCAAGATTGCCAACAACCTAGTCCAGCACTCGAAGACAAAGCACATTGGAATTCGTCGTCACTTTCTCAGAGATCATGTCATGAAGGAAGATATTGATATCATTCACGTCAACACTGAAGAGCAATTGACAGATATCTTCACAAAGCCCTTGGATGAGAAAAGGTTTTGCAAGTTGCGGTGTGAGCTAAATATCTTAGAATCCTCAAATGTCCTGTAATTGGACACACATCCTAACACTTATGCATGTTGATGACTTAGATGTGCAACACACAAAGTAACGTATATCTTCAATCAATGAAGACATACACTCTAAGTGTGAATACATTAATGCAGAATTTGACTTCGGAGCGCCACGATAATTGTGCGCCGTGTCTGGGTCTAAAACTTCCTATACGGTGGGTAACGCCACCACCAAACCCTTGTTTGATGTGTTTCATTGGGCGTCTCATTTGCAAAGTCTTCGCATTTGATTTCTCTTCGACCTTAATTTGACTTCATGTTTATCTTCACCATGTTGATTTGGTCTAACTCAGATATATACATATATTTGTGTTCTATCCTCTACAACATTCACTTATAGCTACGTCTTCTTGCGTGAATCTTTTGATCTAAGTGAATGTGATCGGACCCTAACCTCTTCTATGCTTCTACCTCAAATTCTATCAATCCAAATCATATGCATTCTATTGAAACTGTCAAATGTCTTCTCTGCGTCCTTGTCAGCAGAAGATAAAGAGGCAAAAGTTAAATATGTTTTAAATGCTATATCCTTATTGCCTGAAACCCGGAGAAGCCGGAATGACCACCCGACAGTCCAGGCGTGCGTGGGAACATGGAACAACTTCCAATGTGTTTCATGTTTGCCACGTGTCCCTCAGATGTGAACCGCCAGGGGCACCTGCATAATTGTGTTGTGTTGTCCCTTTCCTTATAAATACACATCACATCACAGTCAAAATCCTTCTCCCTTCTCTCCACCTCGCACAAACCCTAGCGCCACCGCTAGCTCTCGACGACGACGGCGACGAAGCGCTTAGCTGCCACGACCTCACCGGCGCCGTCCTCACGCCGGCTGCGGACCTCGTCTCCTCCGCCGCCGCCGCAGGTGTCTTCTGTCGCCAAGTTAGGGAACGGGAGATTGAACTGCTCGGCCTCCAACTCCACTCCGTCTAGCAGTTCTTCGTGTGGTAATTAAAACTTACTTTTTACTGCCTTTTTGATCCGATAGATTCATCCGTCTCCACCAAAAGTGGTTTCTAAACCCACAAAATTGAATCTATCATGTTCTGCATCTCATATCATGCCTAGTATATTCACTCATGCTTCACAACTAGTTTGATTCCTCACTTGTACTTATTCTTGGATTTGTACAAATCTGGAACCAACTCTCAACATATAAGTGAATTTCTTCGCGCTATGAGGTCAATGTCTTCAAACTGATTTATCTTCAAAATCTTCAGAGAATGCATATGACCTCTTCCCCTTCCCTCGCATCTATAATGTTGTCACAGGTACATGTCCGTTGGAGAATCCCTTGGTTCTCATAGTCTGCATTCATTTGCAGAATTCTTACAACGTCACATCAATTCTCCTGAAGCCAGTTCCTATCTGACCAGCCGACGGGAGCCTTTGCAAGTTCTGAAGCCATTCAGTTTGAACTTCATGGCCACAGGAAAGTCAGCAAGAAAGGGCGGTAGACAGTGCCGTGGGAGTACATCGAAAGATTTGCCACCAGATCTCGATGAGTTATACAAGACAGACACTGAAAAAACCTATGGCGAACGCAGGACTCGAATCCAATGGATTCGTAGATACTGGGCTGAACAATGGTTTCTATACAGATTTGTGACTGCAGAGTATGCAGAGAAGAATGCCATCAAGCGACCATGGGGAGATATTCTCTTCAAAAATCTTCCACCCAGGGCCAGAACTGAAGCCATTGCTCAAGGTTTCTATCCTTGAATGGTTCACGGACCACAACCAGAGAATGCAGACCCATCTTCTCTGCTATGGTGTCGTGATGACAATCTGTCCAAGCGCAACTACAAGTTTGCCAAGGATTCTGTTGTGAAGAACAAGAAAGCATTTGGACTCGACTTCAACCCCAGTCCATCTGCTCCTCGGGCTGATGGCACCCGTGATGCTGAACCCAATATCATCGGGCCCTTCTACAACCTCGAAGGTCTCATCACTCACATTGTTGTTCAAGGGGCGGCCGTGGAGCACTCTGCTGACGACGCTGATTCGGATGAAGCGCCTGCTCCACCTAAGCCACAGAAGCAGAAGAAAACTAAGGCTTCAAAGCCCTCAGCTGCACCTAAAGCTTCGCGTGTGAAGCCACTGGCCACTGCTCCTCCTTCATCCAGTATGCAATCTGAAGATCTTTCTCGTGTCTCCAAGAAGACAAAGAAGCCCAAGAAGATGCCCATCCAGAGTTCGGGGCAAGCACTGACCCCAGCTGCCATTCTGAGGAACGAGAATGAAGCCATTGATCTGTCCAGTGACGATGATCTTGGCGATGATGCTCTTGAGCTGCTGATAAAGAGCAAGCAAGAGGCGGAGAACTTCAACGATCTGCCCCTCTTCGATGTGGACATCTTGAATAACTTCATTGATGAGTGGTTTGACAACCCGAGCCTCAGCATCGATGATCTTCAGCTTCCGATTGGCATCGGTGTCTCTTTCCGCAGTGCCATTGCAAATGAGCTAGCTCTGGATCAGAAGATTGTCGAACTGAAGAACAAAATTGACTATGAGAAGGCTCAGTTCAAGAAGGACATGGCCAAGCTCAGCGTGGCTGATGTTCAAAACTTCAAGCAGATGTTGCATGACCTAAAGGATGTGTTTCACAAGAAACGTGAGGAAGCAAAAGGTTCTAGAGAGCGAATGAAACACCTCGCTGCAAAATGTGTTCAAGCTCACGATGAAGCTGAGAAGCGCAAGGCACTTGGGCGTCCTGGCATAGACCCCAAGATGGCTGCCAAGAAGAAGCCTACTGTGGCCCAAGCTGAAGCATCAGGGCAGGAAGCACCTCGCAATGTCTTCCCTGCCAGTATGACACGCTCGAAGCCTAAGGTCCCCATAGTAGCTTCAGAACTCAAGAAAACAAGGGCAGCTGAAGCCGAAGCCAGAAAGCGCAAGAACAAGAATGCCACCGACGATGCTCCACAGACCAAGAAGAGGAAGACGAAGTCTTCAAAGAAAGATCGGGCTGCTCCCTCAGAGCCCCTTGTTGTCGAGTCCATCTCAGTTGCTCAGCTTGCATCCGCATACCAAGAGCGTCAGATAGTGATCCACGAGCCTGCTTTCACAGAGGCTCCTGAAGCTAAAGAAGTTCCAGCTGTTGACCCCACCGCAGCTGAAGACATTGGTCCCCAAGACAATGTAGATGATGATGAAGTCCTTCCTCAGATAGAGCACCAAACGGTATCATCGCCTATTCTCATGAACAGCGAACTCATCAGCATTGGTCGTCCCCTGACGCTAATTGCTCAGGTTGATTCATGGGCTGATTGCCCTCAAGACTCCCCACATCAAGAAGAATCACCAAGTACTCCACCACCTCAAGTCACCACTCTGGTGCTTGACGATGACGACTATGTGGTCCAGCCAACTCCCTCTCCAAAAGCGTCGCCCGCATTCTGCAGGCTTCACAAAGGACCAAGGCCACAAGTCGCTCTACCGAGCGTTCTAGAAGGAGAAGTGCAACACAACTCAGTGGCACGTCAAGTGTTTCCTGAAGCCACTCCAACTGCGAACATCTCTGTGTCTGAAGCAAATGTTGCTGAAGATATTCCGGCTACATCAGCCGATGACAACCAAGAACCGCGTCATGAAGAAGAGCGAGTTGCCACACCCCCTACCAACCAAGAAGTTGTTCTCAAGGAGAACGAGTCTGTGCCCGACCCTCCAGCTACTCAAGTGGAGGTTGAAAACATTGAGGCCGCCACCCACAACACCACCGAAGCCAATGACGTTGTCATGGCTGAAGATATTGTGGTGCCTGAAATGAATATGGTGCCTGAAGCTAATAGTGCACCTGAAGCCAATGTGCAGCTTGAAGCCCAGGTCAATGCCAGTGCTCCTGTACCACCTCCAAGGCCTCACACCATTGAGAAAGCATTTGATCGTTGTCAACTTGTCACCGTCCGCTGGCCCATTCTGGTTCCTCGGCCTGCTCCCGGACCGCAGTTTGACTATCATGTGGAGCACAGGCCTCAGGTCCAGAAGCCAAAGCCCAGGCTGCCAAGGTTTCCAGGTACTGCAACTTCGCCAGGATCGTTCAATGTGAATAGCTTCAAAGCACACAACACCTTCTTTGATAGTGCCAAGAACCCATATTCGAAGCCAAGAATTTCATCTGATCGGTTCTAGAGCTATCAGCAGCGCAGTCACTACTCTTGTATCTTATACAATCAAGGGCGCATCTTTCCCCATATGCGTCTAGACTGCGAAGCCATTGCTGGATTGCCCTACTTGGAAGAAGCCCTCGACTGCTTCAGAGATGCTGGCCTTCTACAGTTTGTGACCGACAAAGAGAATTGGAATGGGGAGCTTCTGCTACAATTCTATGCCACTCTTCACATCCGCGGCTACAACAGGGATCCGAAGACTTGGGTCCTTGAGTGGATGACAGGAAATGTATACCATGAAGCCAAAGCTCTTGATATCATTGAGCTTATTGCCCTGCCCACTCCAGGTGAATGGTATGAACCTGGTTGTCAGCTTCACCGCAATGCTTTGGGGAGCATATTCCAGAAGCCTGAGCCTAATATGAGCCAAATGCTGAGCATGATGAAGCCACTGCCACAAGATGTTGAATATCCAATGGAATTCTTTGTTTAAGACCTAGAGTATCTGCCCCGCATCATCTATCATATTATAAGGCGAACTCTATGGCCTGTCAAAGGACATTCTCCTGCAGCAAAGCTTGAAGGCGCAATGAAGACATTGGTTTTCTATATTCTCAATGGCATCACCTTCAATGCTCAGGATTTTTTCATTAGGCAACTTGCTGCATCTGGCTCTGATCTCTTTGGTCTGAAGTTTTATGCTCCACGGGTAATGCGCCTCATCAAGCTCCACTCTTCTGCCAACTATCAGCCCTCTACATGCAATCATATTATCTTCCTGCCAGAGGTTGATATGTCTGTCGAAGCTATTTACCCAGAGCCTGCCAAGGAGCCAGTTTATCTTCACAATGTTGATCGCCAAAGTTTCTCGCAACCGATTGAGGGTGTTCTTGCTACAACTCGTGTTTATCCTCTGGCTGGTACTACACGTGCACCTCATCATGCAACAACTAAAGCCACTGAAAGCACTATTGCTCAAAGGCCTCGGAAGCGATATCGGGTTCTCAATGACCGAGAGCTTCTCATGGCATTACATCAAAAACAGGATAAGCATCATTACTGGCTGAAGCGACAGATGCAGAGCCTCTTGGTGGATGTCAATCACATTCGCAATCTAGCCACCAAGAATGCATTTGTCACACATGAAAGCTGTCGGCGGTCGTGGAAGAGTCTGACACTGCTAAGCTCTAAAGATGATCTTCAACAAGATGGCTTCACAGAGCGATTCAAATTCGATACCACTCCTCCCAGGAATGTTGTCTTACGTCGGACTCCCTCTCTTGAAGACTCTGAGTACTCCTCCTCGGCGACCACTGTTAATGCCAGAGTCATCGATGACGAAGATGATGCTACTTCACCTACTACAACTTTGCCGCGTATCGACACTGCACCAAATTCTTCTGCACCACCGGACACCAACGTCGACCCTGCACCTTCACCTACTCCTCATGGGAACGAGTAGAAGCTCTATGTCTCGCAATAGTATTGATTCTTGGAATAAGTGTAAAGATGTTTTTATCACTAAGTATTTTCCGCCCGCGAAAATTCTTTCCCTTAGAACCCAGATCATGAATTTCATGCAACTTGAACATGAGCATGTTGCACAATCTTGGGGAAGGATGAAAATGGTGCCAAGGAATTGCCCAACTCATGGGTTAAATCTTTGGATGATCATACAAATTTTGTATGCGGGGTTGAATTTTGTTTCTTGTAATCTTTTAGATTCCGCCGCGCGTGGGACTTTTATGTGTAAGTGCCTCTAGTGCCACCCCTAGTTGGTTTTGGAGTATTGACAACAAACCTGGTTTAGGGACTAATGTGTTTGTGAGAATTGCAGGATAACACAGGTAGTAGTCCCTCATTCATTCGGTTTACCTACCAGAGATGACCCCTAAAAATGTGTGAAGACATTGAAGACAATGGTGGTTTGTGAACATATTCACAATGAAGACTATGACATGAAGACATCACATGAAGACTATGGAGTGCGAAGACATAGCTGTTTCGTAGTTTCCTTTTCCTCTTTGTTGAGTCATAGGAACCATCGTACTGTTAAGTGGGGTCCAAGTGAACAAAGTTAGAGTGACTGAAGTGATGCTCAACCAAATCCTATGTCTTCGAGCGAAGACAATGAGAGCAAATCTTATCCAGAGCTGGATGAGTCAGCTTTACTTGTAGCCCAAGTCAAGCTGTCGCGTGTGTTTGAAATCTAACCGTTGGAACACGTGTCAGTTCCTTAGTGACCCAGGGTCATTTCGGACAAATCAGGTCGGGTTGCCTAGTGGCTATAAATAGCCCACCCCCTACACCATAAATTGGTGGCTGCTCAGAGTTAGTGCACGGCTTTTGTCGTTTGAGAACAACCCACCTCCGAAGTGTTTGAGAGAGAGATCCTTGCGAGGACTAAGCCCAAAACACCCAGAGCCCAAAGAATGTTTAGCATCACTTAAGTCTTTCTGTCCGCGTGATCTGAAGACTTGTTACACTTGAGGACTGTGAATCCTCCAGCCGGTTAGGCGTCGCATTCTGAGCATCCAAGAGTCATTGCGGATTGCCGGTGAACGGAGTCTGTGAAGGTTCGGAAGTCAACCTTGAAGACTTACCAGAGTGATTGGGCGAGGACTAAGTGTCCTTAGCTCAAGGGGAATAAGGTGAAGACGCCGTCTTCTGAGTTAAATCCCAGCCTCCCTAACCAGACGTACAATTGTCACAGCAACTGGAGCTGGTCCAACAAATCCCTGTCCTCACCAAGCAACTGGTTCTATCTCTTACTCCGCTTTACTCACAGTTTGTCTTCGTGAAGTCATTGCCTGCTTGTATTATCTGTTTGACTTCACTGTGTGACGACTATTGGTGTTTGGCTTCATACTATCTTCCATCCTGATCCATACTGCCTAGCTGCTATTAGTCTTTGTGCTTTCACTTCACTGAATACTTGACTATGGCTTGCCTAGTGTAGTCTACCTTCCGCTGCATGTCAATAGGTTCATTTCTATTGTTTGTCTTCGAAACTCCCATATTTTGAAGACTTTCGTAAATATCGCCTATTCACCCCCCCCCTCTAGTCGATAGCTAGCACTTTCATTATGGAAATTACTTTGGGTGAACCCACCAAATTTCTTGATAATATCATGGCAAATTATTCACAATGGCATACCGAAAGAGCTCCTACTAGTAAAAAAGATAATTCGGTTGAAGAAATTTCTTCTTTGAGTGAAAAAGTTGATGCTCTTATGAAATTGGTTGCTAGTAAAAGTGCTCCTATTGATTTCAATGATATGCCTTTGTCTACTTGGATTGAGCAAAATAGTGGTGCCGTAGATGTGAATTTTATCTCGGGAAATAATTTCAATAACAATGCTTATAGCACTGGTGCGCGTCGGTCCTAAACAAACGGTTTAAAACCCCTTTCCGCGACGGCATCTGGAACCGTCTCTAAGTGAGTGTGAGCGATAGGGGGTTCCTTCCCACATGACCCAAAAACCGTCGGGGATATGCCCTCCTGGCACACACGTTCGGGCAAAATGAGGTCGTGTGCGACCGGCGAGCGCTCAAATACGGAAATATTTACAGTACAGATAAAAAAATACAATTATATGGCAAAATTGTTTCCGGTCGCAAGTACATCCCACACAGTCAGTCCCCGCTAAATGTTTCCGTTCGTATGCACATCCCACACAGTCGCTCCTAGGAAAACGTTTCCATTCACAGGTACATCACACACATTTTTTCCCGTTAAATCGTTTGTGATAGCGTTGCCATTGCACACGATATTAATAATTTTATCGTTTGCGTTATTGAATGCATCACACACGGTGCGTAGAAAGAAACTGTGTGGCAAAGGCTGTCCATCACACACACTTTTTATGTGATAAACGTTTGCGCAAGGTGGCCTAACGCAAACAGTTTTCTTACATATTTAGGATAATTTGAAATGCCAAATGCGGCAAGGCCCAGAACACTCATGACCTACATATGCATACAATTATAATAAAATATAAGCTAAAAGGCTGAGCTGGCGGCCTTCCGACGATGGTCTTCTTGGACTCCATGATCAGCATAGCACCCTTGCGGCCGTTCACTTCGAGTGTCCTGACCCGCCGCCGCCTATGGAGCTGCTGGCGCTGGGAGGCTCTTGGGTCTGCTGGGCCTCTTCTAGAAGAGCTTGACAGCGTGCAATCGCGCGCATGACAACTCCGCGGAACTGCTCCATTTCCATGTCTTAGGCCTGGTAGCAAATTCCGTCGATCACCTGCATCCTCAAGATATCACGTTGGCGATGTTCTACTTCGTCGGGGATGTCAACTCCACCAAGGATGCGCTCGAGCCTGGCGACCACATCATCGGGATCGAGGTTCACACGGCCGCCGCGGGCAATGATGAAGTCGTACGCTACCTTTATCTTGACTAAATCGCAGAGGTCCTCTGCCCATTCCTTGTGGGGCATCAGGCTCTCGATGAGCACTGGTGACGGCGGCTCTTCGGGTGGGTCGTCGATCATGCCGCCGAGCAGCTCTGGATCTTTTGCATAGTGGATGGCAAACTGCTCATCACACCTCCTCTGCAATATGTCGATTGTGCTCCCAAGGACTGTGCCGCCGATATCGCTGCCGATGGGCCATGGTGCCTGCACCGGCCGATGAAGCTCTTGCTCCCCGACCTGCTCCAGCTCGTTCTCCTCGCCGAAGATGTAACGCAGGTTGGCGTCGACGTTGAAGCTCTGGTCGTTGCCTGGCATGCTTGGAATAACTAATGGTAGATGGGTGAGGACTAAATCTTCGCAGAGTGTCGTGGCAGTGCGTTGCCGCCTGGGTTATATGCAGCAGACCGTTAGCTGGTGGCGGGAAACCGGTGAGGGAATAGGCGTGGATTTTACAATTCATCCATGTGGAGCACGGGAAGCATTCGCTGGAGTGTGGGAAGACTAAGTGGAGCACACACACAACCCAAATACCGTATCCGGTGCCACGTGTTATTTATCACACAAGTTTTAACATAAGGAAACGTATGTGTAACTTACTAATCATCGCACACGAGTACTCGCAGACGCATCCTGTGCGATATTCCTAGCCACCGCAAGCAACTAGTTTGCATATTTCAAAGTTTTTTGTACACACAGAATCGCACACGAACTAACTGTATTAACCGTGTGTGTTGTAATTTCTCATCGGAAACAGTTCATCCGATTCGGCTGTTTGCCACGTATCACACACATCTTGTTAAGTTGAACCATTTCTGTTGCGTTCGCTAATCGAAAACAGTTCGTCCGAGTGAACCGTATGCCCTATATCACACACACCTTGATCTGGCTAATCGTTTATGTTGCACTCCCTAATAGCAAACGATTCATGGGAACAAACTGTATGCCATATATCGCACACACATTGATATGGCTGCCCGTTTCTGTTGTTCTGCCTCATCACAAGCAGTTCGAACGGGTTAGCTGTGTGGCCTGAATAGCACACGCAACTAAAATCTGAACCGTGTTTGATGCATCCTCCATCGCAAATGTTTTGCATCATTTCTGATGGTTTTCATACAACACCGTTTGCGATTATTGCATCACACACAGTTTCTCGAAGGGTCTCTGATCGTAGTGTCGCGTAAGCAGCATCCTGAAGTAGTGTAGAGGTAATTTTAATCCTAGGCCTTTTCCGAGTAATTCCTCTAATAATTATGGTAATTCCTATGGCAATCAATCTTATAATAATAATAGGAACACCTCTGATCTTGAGAATAATATTAAAGAATTTATCAACACACAAGAAGTTTTCAACACTACCATAGAAGAAAAGTTGAATCAGATCGATGATTTGTCTAGATGTGTTGATATAATTTCTCATGATGTGGAAAATCTGAAGATGAAATTTTTTGTGCCTAAAGTTGAGGAATAAATTGATGCTCTTTATGTTTCTATGGATGAAAGTAATAAAAGAACCGCTATTCTTAGAGCTAAAAGAGAATTTTTAGAAAAATTGTCTTCTAGTGATTGCTTTCATAAAAGTGATGAAGATCTTAAAATGATTGGTGTTTCTTCTATTGATTCCTTGTTTAGTAAAGTTAAGATTGATGGAAAAGGGACTGGAGAAGAGCACTACAAAAAAATACACTTCTATGATGATATGTGTTTGTCATAGTAGGTCACGTTTTCTGTCATGCATGTACATCCATGACGATTTTATGACAGAATCATGATAGTCATACCTATGCTGTCCTAGAAGTGTTCCATGACGTTACCAAAATTATCATCACGGAAGTGTCCACTTCCATGACGATAAATGGCACGTCATGGAAGTGCTTTCGTCAAGGGTGACCGACACATGGCATCCACCGTAACGGGTCATCGTTAAGCTATCGGGTCCGGTTTTGGAACCGATAACCCGTTAACATCCCGGACCAATGAGGATTTTCCACGTGTAAAATTGTCATTGGCCGGAGGAAACACGTGTTGGCTCACCGTTGGGACAGAACTCATCCATTCATTGGACAGGAGGCGCCTATGATACGTCGACACGTGGTACGGCCAAACGGAGGCCCATTCCGGTGAAAAGGCCAGCCCGTTTGACTTGGTCAAAAGGTAACGGGCCGACCCACGGAAAGCCTGTTAAGGGCTTGTTCGTATATAGCCCATTTACGACCCGCTAACTCACGGCCCGTTATGGCCTATCAGAATTAAGCCCAGTAGCTTCATCTGGGCAGTCCAATATGATTCCAGCCCGTTGTAACTTTCGGCCCATGTATGGCCCATGATGTCTTTTGGGCCATACGAGGCCATTTGTAACTCTTGGCCCATTAACGGCCCGTGGTGAATCTGGCCCGCAACGAACAGTGTACATCTTTATACCCATTAGCGTCCCAGTATTCCATTGGGCTGTTTCCAACCAGTGTTATCTTTCGGTCTTCTCAGGGACCATTTATTCTTGGGCTTATTTCCAGCATTCAGTTACTTACGGCCCGTTACTGGCCTTTTCTGCTTGTGGGCCAAATTCAGCCCGTGGTTACAATCGGCCCATTAATACGTTGGGCCGTTTTCATAGCATCATCAAATACGGCCGATTAATGACGGCCCGTTATGGTCGGCCCATGAACGGACGATTCCAAATCTAGCCCGTTTACGGCCCATAATGCGGTCTGTTATCGGCCCATGTTTGGCCGATCGATCATACGACCCGTAGAAGGCCCATTGATGCTATGGTCCATAGAAGGCCCATTGTTTCTACGGCCCTTAGAAGGCCCATTGTTACTACGGCCCGTAGAAGGCCCATGGTAACTATAGTAAATATGTAGCCCATGGTTATTGTGGCCTAGTTTTAAAAAATAGGTTATTGCAGCCACTGGCAAACCGCGGAAAAAGAACTGCACTGACTACAAGCAAACAAATAAACAAGACAACAAGGAAATAAATAAGCAAGCAACTTACACTAGGCTATCACGGCTATTACACATATTACATCCGCTGGGCATCAAAGTTCGCCACCAGTGCAAATATAGGGAACAAAGCAGCATATCATATACACTGGTGGTCAAAGTTGGCGACCAGTGCAAATAAACGCCGCTGCAAAACAAGTCCAGAACTGAAACCACTTCACAAGAGCTCAAGAAACAATATCCTGGGTACCCATAATGCTGGCAAGATGCTTAGCAAGCTTATTAACTTTCTCTTGTTTGGCGCCTAAATCCTCTAGCGCTTGTTGTTGCACAAGAAAGTATGCATCTGAATTCTGCAGGGACTTCCTCAGTCCTGCGGCTTCTTGCCGCAACACAGCGGACTGATGTTGGAACACGCGGTACGCTACGCTAGCGCCAAATAATTTTGTTGACCACGCACCCAAGATCATACTGCTGGAAATAGATTACGAGATCGAGTTTACCACTAGACGCGCAGTCACCGCAGCGAAAGTAGAGTCGGTGATGCGTGTAGTCGATCTCTCGGCCCGTCTCCTCCTCGCGTTGCCGATCTCCCGCGAACAGCGAAGACCCGCGAACGGTGATCTCCCGCGAACGGCGAAGACCCGCGAACAGTGATCTCCCGCGAACGGCCCCTCGCGGTTCCCTCGAACGGTTCGTCCAAGCACCACAGATGTGATGCCTCCAAGGTATCCACACGTACGGGGGGTAGTGTCGAGTAGCGGACTGCTAGGTCCAGTAGCGCGGCATGGGCGTGGGGAGTGGTGGTGGCTAACCAGGGTTCGAAAGGATCAACCCTAAGTGGTGCGCCCACTCCCCTTTATATAGACCTCTGAGGTGGGCTCAACACTTGAGCCCACTAGGGGTCCACATCCATTTTCCACTCGGATCCAATCCGAATGGACTGCAGCCCCTGAAGTGTGCGACCCTATAGGTTCACGTACACATGGACACGACCAGAGTCGATTGTTGGTAGCGGCTCCTAGCGGAACGTGCCAACTCCCATGTGTGCATAAAGTCGTTTGACGAACCTCGACAATGTGTCATATGCAACATTCCTTTTGCCTCACGATATTTGTTGTCGAGCTCAAGGCGAGTACTTGTCACCCTTGTGATAGCTCGACCTCTCTTCTCAAAACCGTGATACAGATTCCTGGACTGGGTTAGCACTTAACCCAAGTCGCATGGCCATGCTTTCCGAATCTGATCACTCGAGAGGGCCCAAAGAATATCTCTCCAAATAGGAGGGGCAAATCCCATCTTGGTCAACCATGTCTCGCGGCATGTCTCACGACTCACCCGAAAGCTACCATTATAACTACCCAGTTACGGAGTAGCGTTTGATAGACCCTAAGTGAGTCGATCCTCATCCCGAGAACATGCGAGGACCTTAGGTCTAGGACATGGCATAGACATTGCGCTTGAGACTAACATATGACTATATCTCGTTGTGTCTCAAAGTGGGTCTGTCCGGCTCGGTGATCTCCATCCCTGAGCCCATACTATCGGTTTAGCATCTCCATGCACATGACTTGTGAACCATAGTCATCAACCGAGTCGTATACTAGTTAAGGATATGTGTCCGCACAACCTTATCAACTGGGGACCATTAGAACAATCATCATAAAATACATAGTTCCACAAACAAGTCACATACTTATTGATACATATCATTGATGATGTTCAAGGACAATACAAAGGACTCATGAATACATAAGGAAATGTCATCATCACATGATTGCCTCTAATGCATATCTCCAACAACTGATGCCTTTCAGCTTTTAGCTGAGACTGAAGAAGTCAAAGTGATTCAGGCAGCGAGTTCGAAGAGCTTGTGCCAGCGGTACTGGCCAGTAACTCGAACACTACATCAACACAGGACTGTGGGGTTTTCTCATTGTCTACAAGATCATTTTTATCACCTTTCTTGGAGACCAACAGGGTTGTCTCACTATCTTGAACCTTATCTACATTACTTTCTCTACCATTGCGTAATGGGGTGCTCTTCTCCAATATTTTGTTCGCATACTACAAGAGAAACAAGCAGACACATCACAGGTTTAGCATGTAGTATACGAAACTCATTTTGGTAAACCGGTTCAGTATTAAGGTGGACAGGATAACTGCATGAAACAAACATATATCTATGTACTATGGCCACTGTATTGTCCATATCATTCTAGTTTATGTTGCCAAATCAAGATAGAGACACAGTTCAACTCATATATTTTTAAGACATAGCAGCATAGACAGAATATAAGTGTGAGAAACTACATAGCACTGGCAACACTTGTAATGTGCATCACATGGGAACATAACGGTTTATGCAACTAAAACTGAAATCAACATAGAGGAAGAAGTTAGAACAGCAATCCAGTTAAAGAAATATGTTTAAAACATACCTGTTGCGCCATTGGAGTTTCAATTGGATCCTTCAAATTCGAAAGTAGTTGGTATGAGTAAATATAGTGATGCAACAGCAAAGGAGTATGGACCATAGCTACGGAATCTAACCTGAGAACAGTTGCTCTTCGGCTTTAAACGTGGAGTTTAGGTTCGTTGTGGCAGTCTTGGTGCTTTGGGCACTGCAGTTGCTTTACAAACTGCTCATGTGGGGGTACTCTGTGGTGGACATGGTGCTTTGTCTACTATAAGTGGGTTACTATCCGCTGGGGTTGGGGTTAGATGGGTTGTAGATGGTTCTCTGCCCAACGGTGCCAGTGTGCAATCTGGAAGAGTCTCGATTATGTGTGGTGGGGCTAGTTTGTGGGCCAGTACAACCATGGTTCTATCTGCATCAACGGGTACCGCTATCTTTTGTGAAGAACGGATTTTTGCTCCCTTAGACTGCCATCACCCCCTCCAATTCAAATGGCTGATAAACAAGAAAAGAAATTGAACGTACAGACATTGTATGATAGACAGATGTGGTAATTCACATATATGTTGTCGAATCAAACAGGACAGCATGACACAATTTCACATATATGATGCCTAACTAAACAGGATAGCATGACACAGTTTCAGATATATGATGGATAACTTAACAGGATATAATGGCATAATTCAACATATGATGAGTATCTAAACAGGATGACATGACAAAACTATATGATGTCTTTCTAAAATAGGTTGGGATGAAATAATTCACATACATGTTGTCTAAGTATACAGGATGGCATGATATAATTAACATAATTGATTCATATACTAAGAAGCTGGCACTCGCATGTATGATCTCTAAACTAAGCAGATGGAATTCAATATTGTGCATATGATGTCTAAACTAAGCAATGCAAGACACCATATGCATGATATGAGAAATATAAACATTGTAACTTAGAGCAACACCTCAGGTGGGATATAGGACTGGTCATCTGTCTCTGAATCCTCCTCTGAGGAGCTCCCTGTAACCATCGAGATATATGCTTCAACAGGTACCATTGCCTGCTCTGAAGACCTTGTTTTCGCTCCTGATTTTTCCATAACCGGCTCAAATGGCTGATACACATGAAGAGTAGTTCAATATACACATATTGTCGACAAATGGAATACGTAATGAAGAAAAGATGGCATGAGATAATTCACAGATATGATGCCTGGCTACATGGCGGTGCATAATTCACATATATGATAACTGGTTGAAAAACATGGCATTGCATAATTCACATATCTAATATAGAAAGCAAACAGGAGGCATTCACACAAAGCATGTCTAATCTAAGCAGATGGCATGGCAATGCAAGACACCATATGCATGACATGAGCAATATAACCCTGCCAAGTTAGAGCATGCACCTCGTGGGGGGGGGATACGACTGGTCATCTGTCTCTGAATCCACCTCTGAGGAGCTAGCACTGACTACTCAGAAGACCTTGTTTTCACTCCAGATTTTCCCATGACCGACTCAAATGGTTGATGCACAGGAAGGGTAGATGAATGTATAAACATTGTTGACAAATGGAATACATTATGAAAAAAAATATGCCACGATACAATTCACATATACGATGACTGGCTAAACAGGATGGCATTGCATGATTCACATATATGATGCCTGGCTAAAGAAGATGGCATTGCATAATTCCCATATACTCCATCTGTTCCTAAATATTTGTCTTTTTAGAGATTTCAAATGGACTACCACATACGGATGTATATAGACATATTTTAGAGTGTAGATTCACTCATTTTTGCTCCGTATGTAGTCACTTGTTGAAATCTCTAAAAAGACAAATATTTAGGAATGGTGGGAGTATGATATAGAAACCAAATAGGTGGCATTCACACAAAGCAAATCTAAACTAAGCTGATGGCATATAAGATGTATAATGTAAGCAATGCGAGGCGCCATATGCATGATATGACCAACATCAGCATGCCAGGTTAGAGCAAACACCACATGTGGTAAATAGGAGTGGTCGGCTCCCTCTGAATCCCCATCTGAACAGTTATGTTCCTCTGGAATACAATCTGGAATGGCGGGAGGGGGCCCACTTCTCCCACCATGGAGTGGCGTCTGCATGATATTATATTCCCACGCAATGGTCTTCTCTTTTTCTCTACATGTTCAGTACGATTGTGTACAATAACTGACATGCACAATAAAAAAATAGTTAGGTTTTGTAAGGCTTAAGGGGTGCATAGAAATCAAGACTGATGGTAGCAAACGAGTGGATAGATTCAAAACTAATGATAGCAGGTTGATTATAGCTCCAGTTTAAAAAGATAGACAATGGATCATCTACTATTTGTTGCCCACCCAACAAGAACCACATAGAAGACCACAGATGAACCAGATAGTAGACAGATACTATTCGTTGCTACCCCGATATGAGACCCACGGGCATTTTAAAACTCAAGTTTGAACGATAAAGTAGCAGGTAATAATAACTGATGTATAACGTAAGCAAACACGAAAGACTGCGACCTCTCTTCCGGAACTGTGTAGTCCTCGGGTTCATCTGCTTAGTCGATGATGGTAATGCAGTTGGCGTGGCTGCCGGCAACGGGGAAGATGACATGAGGCAGCGAAAGAAAGTCTGCAGGGGGAATCTCTGCTGCAGTGAACGCTTCTGTCGATGGTGCACCTCGGGTGGGGTGGATGACGGCACGGCAGGAGTAGGACATAACACACAGAGCTTTCTTTGACGCCTATCTGAAAATGAAGTAAATCTATAAGGGCTCCTTAGAATTGGAGGATTCCATAAACGCAGGGACAGGAAAAACACAGGAATTGGATAGGAATGCACGTGCAGAACAGGGCATTTGGAAACATAGGGTTTCTGTCAACCTGGGTGTTTGGTTCACATGAATTAGAAGAACACAGGAATGGAGAAACATGGTCAAATTGAAGTCAAACCACGTGAAAATGAAAAAATAAGAATCTTATTATGCCAGTAGTGCAATTAGTTATGTTCTTCATGCATATTAGTTTGAAAACGTCCAAGTGGATATTAAAATTCCTACGTTTTTTCTTTGAAAGAGACACCAAAGGAAAAAAATCCTCCAGTTTTGCTTTGCTCCACTCCTTCTAACCAAATGCACGAATAGTAGTACCATAGTAGTTCCATAGCAAAGGATCCCTGAGGGATCGACATGAATGCAGAGTAACAAAGTGATGTGACGAGTGTACAACCTCTTTGGCATAGCCTTGTTGAGGGAGTCCTGGATTATGGGGTCCTCGGACGTCCGGGCTATGTGACGTGGGCCGGACTAATGGGCCGTGAAGATACGAGATAGAAGATTTTTCCCCGTGTCCGGATGGGACTCTCCTTTGTGTGTATGGCAAGCTTGGCATTCAGATATGAAGATTACTTTCTCTGTAAACCGACTCTGTACAACCCTAGGCCCCTCCGGTGTCTATATAAACCGGAGGGTTTAGTCCGTAGAGGCGATCATAATCATATAGGCTAGACATCTAGGGTTTAGCCATTACGATCTCGAGGTGGATCAACTCTTGTAACCCCTATATTCATCAAAGTCAATCAAGCAGGAAGTAAGGTATTACCTCCATTAAGAGGGCCCGAACCTGGGTAAACATCGTGTCCCTATCTCTTGTTACCTTCGATCCTTAGACGCACAGTTCAGGACCCCCTACCCAAGATCCGTCGGTTTTTACACGGACATTGGTGCTTTCATTGAGAGTTCCTCTGTGGCATCGGCAGAAGGGTTGATGGCTCATCTTGTTATCAAGGACAGTATCACTTCCGGAGGAGCCCTGCTCTCAGGCCAAACCCTCCGTCTTGGCGGCTTCACCATGGCCGCCCATTCGGCCATTAAGCCGAAGACGACTTCCCAAGTCATCAAAAATCATCTCCGTGTTGGCCCCGAATACTCCGAATAGATGGATCCGGTGGAGTTACCGTCTTTGAACGAACTCCTGGATCGCATCGCCGCCCTTGGGGTCGCATCAGACTATGATCGGATTGGGCTTAAACCCGATCAAAGAGAAATCAAATCTCCACCGGTCACCCATCAGGTAGAGGTTGTGGAGGAGCAAGCCGACAGTAACTCTTCCCCTACGTTGAAAACAAACTATGTTCGGATTTCCGAGCTCGGTGAGCCAGATACCCATCTTCGGGGGGACACTCCCTGTCCTCCAAACATAGAACGGGCGTTGAGCCTGAAAACTCACTAGACATCCCGAAGCCCGGGCTGGCAAGCTCGGAAATTCTTCAAACTCCGGACTCCACATTGGGTCAGGGTCCGGATTTAACGCCGCCCACCCACCACAAGCAATATTCTCCAAGCATTTCCGGTCCCCCTGATATATGCGACCTAATGTATGTATGGCAGCAGCCTCAAGAAACAGCCCATCACTTCTGGGCCAGATTCCTCCTTGTTAAAAACAAGATCAAAGATTGATGCGACGACGATGCAATTTCAGTATTTTGCAATAACTGTACGGATGAGGGAATCCTTAACGCCCTCAACCGCCATCACGTACTACACTTCGCAGATTCGGCAAATATAGTACAGAAGTACTGCGCAATGGAAAGCGCTTGGAAAACCCAGACAGCCCGCTGGGAACCGCAAGCCTTTAAGCCATCTCCCGGTCGGGCAAAGAGGATGCACCCTCGCGGGGCACCCGATCCTCATCCCGTAGGCAAGAAAATCAAGCCCATTACGGGGCATAGAACTGTCCTCGAAGGATGGCTCGATAGGCCATGTAAAATACACATGACGCCGGATACCGAACCAACCCACAACCTCCGAGCATGTTGGATACTCCGGCAAGTGGCCAAGAGCAGCGAGGGCATCCTCACCAACACTATCTCAGAGAAGTACTCTTCGGAGGACAACGTTCGTAAAGTATTCATGGTCTTCGAGACCTTTTCCTCAAACAACCGGCGCAAAAGGGCGCTTCGCAACCTCACCGAAGTCTGCCAAGTAGCAGCAGTAAACCTTTGGAACGATACGGCAATAACTTTCAATGCCGATGACGAACCAAGATCCCGATCAGCCCGGGCACCAGCCGCCTTGGTCCTCAATCCAATTGTGGATGGTTTTTGGCTCACTAAAGTGCTCATGGACGGTGGCAGCGGACTGAACCTCATCTATGAGGACACACTCAACAAAATGCAAATGGACAGGAGTTGCATAGAGCAAAGCAATACAACTTTTTGAGGAATTATCCCCAGTCGGGAAGTAAGATGCGTGGGTAAAATTAAACTCGACATGGTATTCGGCACGCCAGAGAACTATTGGTCCGAAGAGATAATCTTCCAGGTGGCCCCTTTCAACAGCGGATATCATGCCCTGTTAGGGCGAGACGCATTCACACGCTTTCAAGCAATACCTCATTACGGGTACATGAAGCTCAAAATGCCTGGGCCCAATGGTGTTATCACTATCGCCAGTGATCCGGACATAGCATTCCGCGCTGAAAACAAAACCGCATCCTTGGCCCTTGAGGCACTAGCCGAAGCCCTGGCGGCCAAGGAGCTCACCGCTCTACGCTCCACAGTGGATAGAGACGATGTAATTCTTGATAAAAGGCCTAAATCCACTTCTTTCAAGCCAGCAGACGAGATATTCAAATTTCAAGTTCACCCGACGGACCCCAAGAAGACAGCTTCCATCGGGGCACAGCTGGATCCAACGGTCGACGCTGCATTGCGCGCGTTCCTGCGTGAGAACTGGGACATCTTCGCCTGGCACCCTTCTGATATGCCAGGAATCCAACGCAGGCTGGCCGAATACAGTCTCAATATATTGAAGGAACACAAACCAGTCAAGCAAACACTGCGGCGCTTTTCCGAACCCAAACGACAAGCTATGGGGGAAGAGCTAGCCAAGCTACTTGATGCCGGGTTCATCAGAGAAATTAAACATCCGGATTGGCTAGCAAACCTGGTGATGGTACCGAAGAAGGACAAATCCTGGCGCCTGTGTGTCGATTTCAAAGACCTCAATAAAGCCTGCCCTAAGCATCCCTTCCCCCTTCCTCGTATTGATCAGATCATTGATGCAACCGCAAGACATGATTCACTATGTTTCCTCGACGCATATTCCGGATACCATCAAATCAAGATGAAGGAATCCGACTAAGCCGCGATGGCATTCATTACCCCATACGGGCCCTTCTGCTTCAACACTATGCCTTTCGAGCCCAAAAATGCCGGCGCCACCTACCAACGCATGATTCAAACATGCCTAGAGAAGCAAACCGGCAAGACGGTTGAAGCATATGTAGATGACGTAGTCATCAAAACTAAGCACGTCGAGTCATTGGTGGATGGCCTGCGCCTCACATTCGACAACCTCCGAACATATGACATAAGGCTCAATTTGGAAAAGTGTGTTTTTGGCATTCCCGCCGGAAAACTGTTGGGCTTCATCGTTTCCAATAGAGGAATTGAAGCAAACCCAGCCAAAATCCAAGCCCTGTCACAATTGGCTATACCAGCATACCTCAAACAGGTCCAAAAACTAGCCGGGTGCGTGGCAGCTTTAAGCCGTTTTATCTCCAGATTAGGAGAAAAGGCATTGCCATTGTATCGCCTACTCCGACGCACCGACCACTTTAAGTGGACGGACGCTGCAACAGACGGACTGGAAGAAATAAAGGCTATGTTAGCAAGCAACCCAATCCTGGCCGCGCCAAACGTCGGCGAACCCATGTTACTATACATATCTGCAACGCACCAGGTGGTGAGTGCGGTGCTCGTCGTCGAACGAGAGGAAGAGGGACATAAATTCCCACTTCAAAAACTAGTATACTATGTATCGATGGTCCTCACACCATGCAAATCCCGATACCCTCATTATCAAAAGATAGCGTATGCGGTCTTCATGGCATCCCGGAAACTGCGGCACTACTTTCAAGAGTGCTCGATCATGTTGGCTTCCGAAGTACAACTTAATGATATCATAAACAATCGAGACGCCACTGGCCGGATTGCCAAATGGCCTATTGAGCTCTTACCATTTGAAATAACATATAAGCCACACCGAGCCATTAAATCTCAGGTGTTGGCTGACTTCGTCGCCGAATGGACAGAGGCTGAACTCCCTAAAGATTACGACACATATTCCAACTGGGTGATGCACTTCGACGGCTCTAAAATGATAGCCGGACTTGGGACCGGTGTCGTCCTAACATCCCCCACAGGAGACACAGTCCTTTATGTGCTCCAAATACTCTATACAGACTCCAAGAACGCAGCCAAATATGAGGCCCTATTGCATGGTCTTCGGATGGCCGTCTCTATGGGCATACAACGCCTTGAGGTGCGCGGGGACTCAAACCTCACAATATCCCAAATAAACGGAGAATTCGATGCCAAAGATCCAAATATGGCGGCTTACCGTAATGCTGTACTTAAAATATCAGCTCAGTTTGAGGGGCTCAAGTTTCATCACGTGACCCGAGAGAGTAATCAAGAAGCGGACATCCTTGCTCGCATGGGCGCTAAGCACGATCCCGTCCCACCCAATACCTTTGTGGAGAGGCTCTTTAAGCCATCCGTGGTATGGCAGGATGAGAGCGGCAACACCAGTCCGGATCCGATCATACCCCCGGATTCTGAACATCATCCCGATATCATTGGGGGCTCAGCCACCGAAATAACGCCATCGGCCCATGTAATCATGGCAGTAATCGCCCCATGGACCGAGCCCTTCTTGGCCTACCTTAATAGGCGAGAGCTCCCTGAGGACCAGAATGAGGCTCGAAGCATCGTTCAACGCTCGAAAGCCTACAAGGTTCACGAAGGAGAGCTCTACAAGAAAAGTACTACCGGAGTCCTTCAAAGATGTCTCTCCGAAGAAGAGGGGCGGCAGCTCTTGGCCGAAATCCATGCTAGTCTTGGCGGTCATCATGCCGCAGCTCGGGCCCTCGTGAGTAAGGCCTTCTGTACCGGCTTTTTCTGGCCTACGGCCCGAGCAGATGCACCAGACCTCGTCCAACGTTGTGTAGGATGCTAGCTTTTCGCCAATCAGCCATATGCCGCCTACCGCCCTACAAACAATCCCCATTACTTGGCCTTTTGCGGTCTGGGGGCTTGGCATGGTCGGACCCCTTAAAGGGGGAAGCCATAAGAAAAAATATTTGTTGGTCATGTGTAACACCCCGGATGTAACTTCCCATAATTGTAACTCCAACTCTTGCCATTTTCGGCCATGTGTTATGATATTCCCTTCGTGGTCGGGTTTGTTTTTGTTTTGCATTTTGTTTTTGTCATGCATCTCATATCATGTCATCATGTGCATTGCATTTCCATACGTGTTCGTCTCAGGCATCCGAGCATTTTTCCCGTTGTCCGTTTTGCAATCCGGCGCTCCCACCTCCTCCGGCGCACCCCTCTTGTTTTCTTTTCGTGAGCGAGTGTTAAACATTCTCGGAATGGACCGAGGCTTGTCAAGTGGCCTTGGTATACCACCGGTCAAGTTTCGTTCCATTTGGAGATCGTTTGGTACTCCAACGGTTAACCGGGTAACCGCAGATGCCTTCTGTGTGTTGCAGCAAAAACCCTCTCAAAACAGCCCAAAACCCCTCTAACTCACTTCCATGCTCTAGGTCGTTCGATCACGATCGTGTGGGTGAAAACCGCACTCCGTTTGGACTCTCCTAGCTCCCTCTACCTATATATATGCATCTCTCCCGAAATACATTCGCAGTCCAACCCTAAAAATCGCCCTCCGTACCACGCCGGACAAACCCGCCGTCGCCCACGCCCACTCACGCGCTGCCACGTGGCGCCGTACGCCGCCGCACCACCGCGGCCCGGGAAGCCCACGTCGGGCCCCCGCGGCCCACATCGCCGTCCTCCGCCGCCCGGCCTCCAGCGCGGGAGCCCGCGCCCGTCCCCTCCTGCGCCGGCGCCACCGTACAACGCCACCGCTGCGCCCCGAGGCCGTGCCCTCGACGCCGGTCGCCGCCGTCTCCTCCTCCGCGCGCTTCCTCCCCGCCGGCCTCCTCCATCTCCTCCATCACCGCCGCCGGCTCCAGATCCGGTCGCCGCCTCTCCCCCGGCCTTCTCCGGCCACCGCCGCACCCTCTCCGGCGAGCAGCTCGGTGTCCGAGCTCGGGCCAGATCTCGATCCACTCGGGTCGACTTTTTCTCCCATCTCCCGAATTTCTCAGTCCCAGTATTTTTACATTATATACCCCTGTTCATCGCATCATAACTCTCTGCATATAGCTCCATTTCGCGCGTGTAATATATCAAAATGTTCGCCTAGTGGTGATCTTCATTTTGTTACATTGCACCATGTTCATTTGAGTTCATCTTGATGCCCAAATCTCTGGTGAGAGTGCTAGTTGCTGTTATCTGCTGTTAATTGTCAGAACTTGAGGATTTGTATTTTTTGTATCATTTAATCTGTGCATCTTATGGGCATGAGCTCTACATGTGTTTTGTTGTATGCCATGCCATCTTTACAGAGGTTTATGCCATGTATTTTTGTGATCTCCGTGGTGACTAGCACAAGCATGCAAACTAGGCTTCGTAATGTTTCTGATTTCAGAGACCGTGAATTCTCTGTCCGAGACTGCTGTTAGTTTGTTGCTATGTATCCATGTGGCTACAGAGAGATCCATGCTTATTTTGGAGATGTTCAGTAAGGATGTTTTGCACATATTGTTGTAATTGATCCATTCCTGCCCTTTTTTGCAATTATGGAGTGCCATAGCATGACTAAATCTTGCTCTACTTTTGCTATAAAATATTTCTGACAGATTCTTAACATGATATTCAATTTTGCCAAGCTTGTTGTAGTTGTTTCATACATGCTATGTATTTGTTCTTGCCATGGTTAGCTTCATAAGCACGCCATCTGGCTGTAGGTATGCTTGTTTTGTCATGCATTACTTTGTAGTGAGTGCATCAAGCTCACCAAGATGCCTTCATATTATTGTTTCTTCCATGCTCTGTTTCCTGCTAAGTCTGAAACCTATTAACGAAACTTGCTATGTTTAGATGGTTTCCATCATATCTTCTGTACCTTTTGGCTTATGGTCAGTAAGGGGCTTTTGTCATATGCATTTAGTAGAATACTGCCCTGCCTTGTTTTGCTATGTTAAGTTCCTGTAGCATGTTGATTTCGTGCTCTGAACATTGCTACCTGATGTTGTTTATCCCATGTCCAGTAATTTCACTGTCTGTGAACCTGTTATCTTTTGCACTTTTGCCATGCTTGTTTGAACCTGCTGTGGTGTGATCTAGCCGTAGCTCAGTGTTCATCTTTTGTCAAGCATCTCCTGTAGATTACTTCCATATGCTTTGTTGCTATGTTGGAGTGCTGTAGCATTGTTTCTTGTTGCATTCTAAGTGCTATCATGCTGTTAATCGCAGATTCGTGCCATTCTTGCTTTGCTTGCCATTTGCAAACCGTGCATCCGTTTCCGGTGATCTTTATATCGATTTGAACCGAAATCATTTCATCTTTCCAGTGGCGTGCTTGGTTTGCCAAGTTACTGCCTTGTTCATCATTTTTCTTCCGGAGCACGCATATGCATCGCATATCATATCTTGCATATCATTCATGTATTGCATCATGTTGCTTGTGCATCTTCCTTGATTGATTGTGGTTCCTTTGCTTGTGCTCTTATTTTGGGTAGAGTCGGGAGACGAGTTCGTGAGTGAGGAACCTGTTGAGTACGCTTACGAGGATCAAGCTTTCGACAACTCTGAGAACCTTGCAGGCAAGATGACCACCCCTCGAAATCACTTCTATCTTTGCTTTGCTAGTTGTTCGTTCTATTGCCATGCTGCGCTACCTACCACTTGCTATATCATGCCTCCCATATTGCCATGTCAGCCTCTAACTATCCTTTCCTAGCAAACCGTTGTTTGGCTAAGTTACCGCTTTTGCTCAGCCCTTCTTATAGCGTTGCTAGTTGCAGGTGAAGTTGAAGTTGGTTCCATGTTGGAACATGGATATGTTGGGATATCACAATATCTCTTACTATATTAATGCATCTATATATTTGGTAAAGGGTGGAAGGCTCGGCCTTATGCCTGGTGTTTTGTTCCACTCTTGCCGCCCTAGTTTCCGTCATACCGGTATTATGTTCCTTGAGTTTTGCGTTCCTTACGCGGTTGGGTTATTTATGGGACCCCCTTGACAGTTCGCCTTGAATAAAACTCCTCCAGCAAGGCCCAACCTTGGTTTTACCATTTGCCACCTAAGCCTTTTCCCCCGGGTTTTCGCGAGCCCGAGGGTCATCTTTATTTTAAACCCCCGGGCCAGTGTTCCTCTGAGTGCTGGTCCAAAACTAGAGCCCTTTGCAACACCACCTTGGGGAAACTCGAGGATTGGTTTTAGTTGTACGGACTGCTCATCCGGTGTGCCCTTAGAACGAGATATGTGCAGCTCCTATCGGGATTTGTCGGCACATTCGGGCAGCTTTGCTGGTCTTGTTTTACCATTGTCGAAATGTCTTGTAAACCGGGATTCCGAGACTGATCGGATCTTTCCGGGAGAAGGTTTATCCTTCGTTGACTGTGAGAGCTTATGATGGGCTAAGTTGGGACACCCCTGCAGGGTATTATCTTTCGAAAGCCGTGCCCGCGGTTATGAGGCAGATGGGAATTTGTTAATGTCCGGTTGTAGAGAACTTGTCACTTGACTTAATTAAAATACATCAACCGTGTGTGTAGCCGTGATGGTCTCTTCTCGGCGGAGTCCGGGAAGTGAACACGGGTTGAGTTATTCATGAACGTAAGTAGTTTCAGGATCACTTCTTGATCATTCCTAGTTGACGACCGTTCCGTTGCTTCTCTTCTCGCTCTCTTTTGCGTATATTAGCCACCATATATGCTTAGTGCCTGCTGCAGCTCCACCTCATTACACCATCTTTTCCTATTAGCTTAAATAGTCTTGATCTCGCGGGTGTGAGATTGCTGAGTCCTCGTGACTCACAGATTCTACCAAAACAGTTGCAGGTGCCGACGATGCCAGTGCAGATGATGAAACCGAGCTCAAGTGGGAGTTCGACGAGGAACGTCGTCGTTACTATGTGTCTTTTCCTGATGATCAGTAGTGGAGCCCAGTTGGGACGATCGGGGATCTAGCATTTGGGGTTATCTTATTTTTCATTTGGATCTTGACCGTAGTCAGTCTATGCATGTATTTTGGATGATGTATGAATTATATTTATGTATTGTGTGAAGTGGTGATTGTAAGCCAACTCTCGTTATCCCATTCTTGTTCATTACATGGGATTGTGTGAAGATGACCCTTCTTGCGACTAAACCACAATGCGGTTATGCCTCTAAGTCGTGCCTCGACACGTGGGAGATATAGCCACATCGTGGGCGTTACATCATGGTAGATAAATTCACTAAGTGGATAGAGGCCAAACCAGTTAAAACGGCCGAAGCCTGACCAGTGATAGATTTTATATCCGGTGTCGTACACCGTTATGGTGTCCCACACAGCATCATCACCGATAACGGCTCTAACTTTATAGCTGACAAAGTAAAAACTTGGTGTGCTAATATAGGCATCAAGCTCGATTATGCCTCCGTCTATCACCCTCAAACAAACGGTCAAGTCGAATGGGCTAATGGCCTTATAATGAGAGGCATTAAACCCAGACTAGTACGGTCCTTAAAAGAGTCAGATAAACACTGGGTTGAGGAGCTCGACTATGTACTCTGGGGGCTGCGGACCACGCCCAATCTCACTACCGGATACACACCGTTCTTCATGGTGTACAGCGCAGAGGCCATCTTGCCCTGCGATATCATTCACGACTCACCTCGAGTACGCATGTACGAACAGAGGGAGGCCGAGCTCGATCGGCAAGATGATTTACATGGCCTGGAGGAGGAGCACGATGTCGCAAAAGCTCGTTCAGCATTCTATCAACAACAAGCTCGAAGATACCAAAGCAGAGAAGTGCAGGCCAAGACTTATAATGTTGGTGAACTCGTTCTACGCTTACCAGAGAAGAAAAGGACAAGCTCAAGACCAAATGGGAGGGTCCCTTCATTATATATGAAGTTATCACTGGAGGAGCCTACCGCCTTCGTGATGCATCGGATAATCGCCTAGAGCCGAACCCATGGAATGCCGCCAGACTCCGTAGATTCTACGCCTAAATCCAGACTCATTGTTCGTTTCCTTTTTTCTCCTTTTTCCTCTTTCTTCTTTTTTCAATTTTTTATGGCTTCTAGCTCTTGTTCGGATTAACCGCACACTTAAGGGGTACACATCCTTAAAGGTACATCCCCACAATACTTGGGGACTTCTTGTCACAGAAGCTTATCATTACCTTTTTTCGAGCATCAAGCTCCCATACATATGTGTCGTCTTCTCGTATATGCCTTTTCTTCGCCACTATATGCACCTTTATGACTTAAGTTTTTGCCAAGCTGGGTTGCCTGGCTCCTGTGCTTATGCCCTACATTCCCGTTTGTTCGGCTAGGGCATAAAGGGAGCACCTCTACGATTGTTACAGCCGGGTTATCCGGACGTGTACCTCAGATGGGTGAAGCCGAAAGCTAGCGTTCTTAAGGGAATAATTGGTCGAAGGACAAAAGACGAACTGCCCTCATTGCAATATAAGCCCCCAGATATTACGTGTACTATGATTTTTCGAATCACAATTTAGGCATGCATAACAAACGCATGCTGGCCCAGGGAAAGGAACCATTAACTGAACTATTCTCTCTGGAAGATGTTTCTTACGATCAAATGTAATATAACATAACTCCCCGAATACACCTTGTATGCTCAAGCAACTATGACCGGACTGCCTGGTTTCCGAATATACTTTGGTGTTTACCACCGGTACAGTATTTGGAAACACTCCAAAACTTTGGATTTCGGAGGTTAAAGCGGAAGGTCTACCATGGCAATCGTTTTATAATTCGGCTGGAGATACGTTTGTCGAAAAAAGTACATTACTACATGGACTTGAAAAGACCATCTAATAAGTTGTCTAGCTTACAATCCTGTTGCGAAAACTTGGCGGCTACCTTTACTTGGTCATATACCAATCTAACAGGAATTTCCTGTCCATCTGGTCCACGAGGCCCGACCCGGGCCATATGGATCAAGTCCGGTGTATTGTGTTTTCACCATGGCCCAGGCCTCTCGCGCGCCTTCTCGATAGGCTGATATCTTCCATAGTCCAAAGCGATGACGAGCTCCCTTGAATAAATTTACGAACTCCTCCATACTTCCTGGAGGAGAATCGGCTAGCCATAGAGCCTTAGCAAGGTTCCTCATTGCCTTCTGGGCTCGCTCGTGCACTTTGGACAACTCTTGCAGCAGATCACCTTGAAATCCGGACACCTCTCTTTCGGGCCGCCAAGTCAGCACACCTACAGAAATAAACTTGTTAAAATTCGCATTAGCGAACTTTGCGAAACTAAGTTAAAAGGCATACTGAATATGCCACCTCTCATCTTTCTATTCTGCTTCAAGGCGTCCGCCAGTTGGGCTCGCATGTCTTTCAGCTCTTCGCCTAGCTGGATGTTGGCATCCTGTAGCTTGTTCTTCTCATCCCTGGTTCGTGTCAGTACACGTTGACCAGCGGCCTCTTGCCTTTCGGCATGTTGTTTATCTGCCTGCGCGGCCTTCAGTTTCTCTTTCAGCTGATCCGACGATCCTGCCATCGTAAATACAACAGTGTTTATTTGAATAAACACTACTGGCACATGATTATATTTTCCGGACAGAAGGGGACATTACCAGTCGGTGCCTCCTTGGACTTCTCCAGTTTGGCGCTAACAGCAGTTAGCTGGGTCCGACACTTTTCCAGCTCCTGAGACAGCATGTTGTTCTTCTCCGTGAGTACCTAATTATACAACGATCCTTAAATCAGTTGCTTCAACTGTTTGAAATCTCGGGGGCTACTGGCATATGATTATTAAATCCGCACAATAGTCCTTACCCGCATATCCTTTGAAAGTTGTTGAGTGGCTCCGACAAGTCCATCCCGAGCAGCTCGGATGTATGCGTCTGCTGAGCTAAAGGCATTGAATGCCTCTTCAGTAAAGTTGGGGTCATGCATAGCTGCCCTCCGGCGCCGATGGTTCATTGCACTCTCCACTTCGGAGTTGGTGACGGATACATTATCTGAATCTTCAGAGAGAGGACAATCTGGCATTGCGCCCTTATCAACTCTAGCCCTGGAGGCAGGGTCCGGGAAAGGATTGGCTGAGGCATGTCCGGCAAGGTCTCCGGACACTGTCCGGCGAACGCTCTTCCTGAAATAAAGCACAGCAGGAAATGTCACAATTCAGTATGGCTGTAGTGGGGTGATACGTCTCCGTCGTATCTACTTTTCCAAACACTTTTGCCCTTGTTTTGGACTCTAACTTGCATGATTTGAATGGAACTAACCCGTACTGACGCTGTTTTCAGCAGAATTGCCATGGTGTTATTTATGTGCAAAAACAAAAGTTCTCGGAATGACTGAAACTTCACAGAGATTATTTTTGGAAATAATAAACACTAATGGCGAAAGAATCAAGGCCAGGGGGCCCACACCCTTTCCACGAGGGTGGGGGCGCGCCCCCTGCCTCGTGGGCCCCCTGGAGCTCCACCGACCTCAACTCCAACTCCATATATTCGTGTTCGGGGAGAAAAAAATCAGAGAGAAGGATTCATCGCATTTTACGATACGGAGCCGCCACCAAGCCCTAAACTCGCTCAGGAGGGCTGATCTGGAGTCCGTTCGGGGCTCTAGAGAGGGGAATCCGTCGCCGTCGTCATCATCAACCATCCTCCATCACCAATTTCATGATGCTCACCGCCGTGCGTGAGTAATTCCATCGTAGGCTTGTTGGACAGTGATGGGTTGGATGAGATTTATCATGTAATCAAGTTAGTTTTGTTAGGGTTTGATCCCTAGTATGCACTATGTTATGAGATTGATGTTGCTATGACTTTGCTATGCTTAATGCTTGTCACTAGGGCCCGAGTGCCATGATTTCATATCTGAACCTATTATGTTTTCATGAATATATGTGAGTTCTTGATCATATCTTGCAAGTCTATAGTCACCTATTATGTGTTATGATTCGGCAACCCCGAAGTGACAATAATCGGGACCACTCCCGGTGATGACCATAGTTTGAGGAGTTCATCTATTCACTATGTGTTAATGTTGGTCCGGTACTCTATTAAAAGGAGGCCTTAATATCCCTTAGTTTCCAATAGGACCCCGCTGCCACGGGAGGGTAGGACAAAAGATGTCATGCAAGTTCTTTTCCATAAGCAGGTATGACTATATTTGAAATACATGCCTACATTACATTGATGAATTGGAGCTAGTTCTGTGTCACCCTATGTTATCACTGTTACATGATGAACCGCATCCGGCATAATTCTCCATCACCGATCCAATACCTACTAGCTTTTCACATATTGTTCTTCGCTTATTTACTTTTCCGCTGCTACTGTTACAATCACTACAAAACCCAAAAATATTACTTTTGCTACTGTTACCGTTACTATCATACTACTTTGCTACTAAATACTTTGCTGCAGATATTAAGTTATCCAGGTGTGGTTGAATTGACAACTCAACTGCTAATACTTGAGAATATTCTTTGGCTCCCCTTGTGTCGAATCAATAAATTTGGGTTGAATACTCTACCCTCGAAAACTGTTGCGATCCCCTATACTTGTGGGTTATCAAGACTATTTTCTGGCGCCGTTGCCGGGGAGCATAGCTCTATTCTATGAGTCACTTGGGATTTATATCTGCTGGTCACTATGAAGAACTTGAAAGACGAGAAAACCAAAATTTATCCCTCAACTACGAGGGGAGGTAAGGAACTGCCATCTAGCTCTACACTTGATTCACCTTCTGTTTTGAGTAGCTTGTGACACCTAAACCTGCTTCTGCTATTAATTCTGATATGTTGCATGTTATTGATGATGCTACTTCTGCTATGCATGATACTTATGATGAAACTACTTCTATGCTTGATACTACTGTGCCACTTGGTGAATTTCTTGATGAACAACTTACTAGGGCTAGAGAGAATGAAATTATTGAAACTGATAATATAGATGAAAGTGATGATGAAGATTCTCCCCCTAAATATGAATTGCCTGTTGTGCCTGAGGGCTATGTTATGGATGAAGAAACTGCTAGAGACTTTCTTGCTTGCAATGATAGAAGTGATCTTAAGAAACTATTATCTAAGCTGAAACAAAAAACTCTGAATGCTAGAATGAAATATGATCCTGCTTATGCTACTTCACCTATCTTTCTTACTGATAAGGATTATGAATTCTCTGTCGACCCTGATATAATTACTTTGGTTGAATCTGATCCTTTCTATGGCTATGAATCTGAAACTGTTGTGGAACATCTTACTAAATTAAATGATATAGCCACCCTGTTCACTAATGATGAGAAAACTCGCTATTATTATATCCTTAAAATATTTCTGTTTTCATTAAAGGGTGATGCTAAGATATGGTTTAATTCTCTTGATCCTGGTTGTGTGCGTAGTCCCCAGGATATGATTTATTACTTCTCTACTAAATATTTCCTTGCTCATAAGAAACAAGCTGCTTTAAGGGAAATATATAATTTTGTGCAAATTAAAGAAGAGATTCTCCCACAAGCTTGGGGGAGGCTTCTCCAATTACTTAATGCTTTGCCTGATCATCCTCTTAAGAAAAATGAAATACTTGATATCTTTTATAATGGACTAACCGATGCCTCCAGAGACCACCTGGATAGTTGTGCTAGTTGTGTTTTCAGGGACATAACAGCTGATCAAGCGGAAATTCTATTGAATAATACGTTGACCAATGAAAATAACTGGACACTTCCTGAACCAACTCCTAAGCCAACTCCGAAGAAAAGGGGTGTTCTATTTCTCAGTCCTGAAGATATGCAAGAGGCAAAGAAATCTATGAAAGAAAAAGGTATAAAAGCTGAAGATGTTAAGAATTTACCTCCTGTTGAAGAAATACATGGTCTTAATCTACCTCCCGTTGAAGAAATACATGATTTTAATCCATCACCTATTGAAGAAACATATGGTCTTGATAACCCGACACAGGTAGTAAAGGTAAATTCTCTCTATAGATTTGATGAAGGTGATATTCCTAGTTATAAATCTGCTAGCCAATGCTTAGATGAGTTTGATAATTTTATTGTCAAATAAGAAAACTTCAATGCTTATGTTGGTAGACAATTGAAACACAATTCCGATATGCTTGAACACTTGAGTGATTATATGTCTAGAGTTAAAGGTGAACTTAAACTCATTAGTAAACATGCTTCTATTGTTACCACTTAAGTAGAACAAGTACTTAAAGCTCAGAATGATTTGCTCAGTGAATTGAATAGTAAGAATAATGACTTTGCTATTAGAGTTGCAACTAGAGGGGGTGACTCAGGAACCTTTGTATCCTGAGGGCCACCCTAAGAGAATTGAGCAAGACTCTCAGAGAAATAATTTAGATGCACCTAGTCCTTCTAAAAATAAGAAAAAGAAAAATGATAGGACTTTGCATGCTTCTAGTGAACCTGTTGTTGACACACCTGAGAATCCAAATGATATCTCCATCTCTGATGCTAAAACACAATCTGGTAATGAACATGAACCTAGTGATAATATTAATAATGATGTTCATGATGATGCTCAACCTAGCAATGACAATGATGTAGAGATTGAACCTTTTGTTGATCTTGATAACCCACAATCAAAGAATCAATGTTATGATAAGAGAGACTTTGTCGCTAGGAAGCATGGTAAAGAAAGAGAGCCATGGATTCAGAAACCCATGCCTTTTCCTCCCAAACCATCCAAGAAAAAGGATGATGAGGATTTTGAGCGATTTGCTGAAATGATTAGACCTATCTTCTTGCGTATGCGTTTGACTGATATGCTCAAAACGAATCCTTATGCTAAGTATATGAAGGATATTATCACAAATAAAAGAAAGATACCGGAAGCTGAAATTTCCACCATGCTTGCCAATTATACTTTTAAGGGTGGAATACCAAAGAAACTTGGAGATCCAAGAGTACCCACTATACCATGCTCCATTAAAAGAAATTATGTTAGAACTGCTTTATGTGATCTTGGAGCCGGTGTTAGTGTTATGCCTCTCTCTTTATACAGTAGACTTTATTTGAATAAGTTGACACCTACTGAAATATCTTTGCAAATGGCCGATAAATCAACTGCTATACCTGTCGGTATTTGTGAGGATGTGCCTGTTGTGGTTGCAAACGTTACTATCTTAACGGACTTTGTTATCCATGATATTCCCGAGGACGATAGTATGTCTATTATTCTTGGAAGACCCTTTTTGAATACTGCAGGGGCTGTTATTGATTGCAACAAAGGCAATGTCACTTTTCATGTTAATGGTAATGAGCATACGGTACACTTTCCGAGGAAAAATCGTTCATAGTATAAATTCTATTGGAAAAATTCCATCAATTATTATTGGAGGTTTTGAATTTCCTCTTCCTACTGTCAAAAAGAGATATGATATTCTTATTATTGGGGACATGCATATCCCCGTTGAGGTAACCTAGTGCTATTCGAAAATTCTCCGGTTTCATGTGATTCGGAGTGAGTTTGTTAACAAGACTTGATCAACCTTGTTAGTGGATTCCTTTTGATGAACATGAGATGGATGAAGTTAGAAAGCACAACCTTCTGTACCCTCCTTTTACTTTCTGTTATTTAGATTAAATAAAGCAAAATTAGTATTTTCTGTCAGTTTTCTGAATTATCGGTGCAATAAAAAATACCCTGAAATTAAAAGTTCTCCAAATACCTTGAAATTGAAATATGATTTTTTCTGGAATATTTGAGAATATCTGGCACTAAGAACACATCAGGGGGAGCTGGCACCTGGACACGAGGGTCCAGGGCGCGCCCAGCCCCCTGGGCGCGCCCCCTGCCTCGTGGGCCCACGGTGGCTTCCCTCCACTTATTCCTGCACCCACACACTTCTTCATCCTCCCAAAAAAATCACTAACCAGCTCAGGCACGAGTTCTAGCTCATTTTACTACGATTTTCGATCTCCTTGCTCAAAGCACCTCTCACAAAACTGCTTTGGGGGGATTGTTCCTTGGTATGTGACTCCTCCAATGGTCTAATTAGTTTTTGTTCTAGTGCTTTATTTATTGCAAATTTTTGCTGCTTAGGTGACCAGGTTCTTGAGCTTGCATGTCAAATTTGTATGGTTCCAAGTAGTTCTAATGCATGATATAGTCTCTAGGCACTTGTAGGAGTAGTTGCTATCAATTTTGTTGAGCTTGGTTCACTTTTATTTGAAGTTACTAAAAAAATTAGAAAATTTTCAGAGGAAGAAATATGTTTAGGAAAATGTACCAAGGTGGTCCTTCAAGGAAGCAAGGACCCAGGCTCGCAATGTGCGATGCTGACGATGAACCACCGAGGGAAGCTCAAGTGCGGGCTTGCGAATGGCCTTCAGAAGACTTTATGGATCGAGCAGGAATCAAGGAAGAATTTAACGCATATGTGCGTAACGCTGATCTTGCGAGCTTCAAGGCAGATAAGTGCCGTCAGCATTACTATCTCACTGATTCCTTTGTGAGAAGGTTTGAATTTTCATCATCACGCAATTCTCAAACTGTCCTGTTTGATCTTTATGAAAATTCTTATACCATGGACTTAGAGGATTTTAATACTGCTTGCAAACTTCCACAATGGGGTAGCACTAGTGAGCCTCGCAAGTCTGAGTTTAGAGATTTTCTTGCTAGTATAACTAAGGGGGAGTCTAGAAATATAACACAAGCTACCATAGGGAGCATTCATTTTCCTGCTATACATTATTTTGCTCTCTTCACAGGTAGGTGCATTAATGGTAAGGATGAAGCATGTCACACGTGTGTCCCTGATCTTAGTGTTCTCAGGAGTGCTGTATTAGGAGATAAACATTATAATTTGGGAGCCATTGTTGCACGTAAGTTGCATAATAATAAAATTAATGGAGATTTCTTTGGTGGAATTTATGCAACCCGTCTAGCTAATTTTCTTGGTATACCCATACGTGAGTATGATATTGAGTTTCCTCCTACTTATTTAGATTATGAGGCTATGGTTCGTCATCATTTTGTTGAGAGGAACGAGCATTTCCTCCAGTACCGACTAATCTTTGACAGACGACGCACCTATCACGTCGCTCTCCCTGCTTCTACTTTCTTTGACTTTCAGGCGAAGGGGAGACACTTCATAACCAGGGAGGAGGCGAACGAGTATGAGAGGAGGGCTGAGATAGCTCGCCTCCAAGCTGCATCCCATGATGCAATAACCGCTGCATCTCAGTACGACCCCAACTATAACTTTGGACATCCGCCAGGCCAGCCGTGGCAATAGACCAACTTAGGCCAAAAGCCTAAGCTTGGGGGAGTACGTATTTCCCGCCGACATTAAATTCATATTCACACACTCATGCTAGTTGTCGGTGTTCATACTTTTTCACTGTAACATCCATGCTAGTTTATTTTCCTTTTTATGCTTTCTTCTTGTGTGTTTGAAAAACCTTAAGAAAAACAAAAAAATTAGTTGTAGCTTTTAGCTAGTTTACTTTCCTTGTTGTAGTAGTAATAATTAAAAGAAAACCTAAAAAGATTTCCTGTTCTTCTTTTGCTTGTTGGGAGCTTTCCCGTGTAAATAGTTTTATTTCTTTTCTTTTCTTTGGGGTCGATAGGAGAAGACCATGATGAAATTGTTAAAGTGGCTCTTATATGCATTATTGTTGATTTAACCAAGAGCCCATATTGCATTGCCTTCTCCAGTTTATTGAATGCTTGCAGATTCCAGCTTAGTCCAATGCACGTGCACTATTATTATTATACACATCGTTCGGTCGTGCAAGTGAAAGGCAGTAATGACGATATATGATGGACTGATTGAGATGAGAGAAGCTGGTATGAACCCGACCTCTCTTGTTTTTGTAAATATGATTAGTTCATTGATAACCCACAAGTATAGGGGATCGCAACAGTTTTCGAGGGTAGAGTATTCAACCCAAATTTATTGATTCAACACAAGGGGAGCCAAAGAATATTCTCAAGTATTAGCAACTGAGTTGTCAATTCAGCCACACCTGGATAACTTAATATCTGCAGCAAAGTATTTAGTAGCAAAGTAATATAGAAGTAACGGTAATGGTAGCAAAAGTAATATTTTTGGGTTTTGTAGTGATTGTAACAGTAGCAATGGAAAAGTAAATAAGCGAAGAACAATATGTGAAAAGCTCGTAGGCATTGGATCGGTGATGGAGAATTATGCCGGATGTGGTTCATCATGTAACAGTCATAACATAGGGTGACACAGAACTAGCTCCAATTCATCAATGTAATGTAGGCATGTATTCCGAATATAGTCATACGTGCTTATGGAAAAGAACTTGCATGAAACTTTTGTCCTACCCTCCCGTGGCAGCGGGGTCCTAGCGGAAACTAAGGGATATTAAGGCCTCCTTTTAATAGAGTACCGGACCAAAGCATTAACACATAGTGAATACATGAACTCCTCAAACTATGGTCATCACCAGGAGTGGTCCCGATTATTGTCACTTCGGGGTTGCCGTATCATAACACATAGTAGGTGACTATAGACTTGCAAGATAGGATCAAGAACTCACATATATTCATGAAAACATAATAGGTTCAGATCTGAAATCATGGCACTCGGGCCCTAGTGACAAGCATTAAGCATAGCAAAGTCATAGCAACATCAATCTCAGAACATAGTGGATACTAGGGATCAAACCCTAACAAAACTAACTTGATTACATGATAGATCTCATCCAACCCATCACCGTCCAGCAAGCCTACGATGGAATTACTCACGCACGGCGGTGAGCATCATGAAATTGGTGATGGAGGATGGTTGATGATGACGACGGCGACGGATTCCCCTCTCCGGAGCCCCGAATGGACTCCAGATCACCCCCCCCCCCCGAGAGGTTTTAGGGCTTGGCGGCGGCTCCATATCATAAAACGCGATGAATCTTTCTCTCTGATTTTTTCTCCCTAAACACGAATATATGGAGTTGGAGTTGAGGTCGGTGGAGCGTCAGGGGGCCCACGAGGCAGGGGGCGCGCCCAGGGGGCAGGCGCGCCCCCCACCCTCGTGGACAGGTGGAGGCCCCCCTGATGTGATTCTTCTTCTAGTATTTTTAATATTTTCCAAAAATAAGTTCCGTGGAGTTTCAGGTCATTCCGAGAACTTTTGTTTCTGCACATAAATAACACCATGGAAAGTCTGCTGAAAACAGCGCCAGTCCGGGTTAATTCCATTCAAATCATGCAAGTTAGAGTCCAAAACAAGGGCAAAAGTGTTTGGAAAAGTAGATACGACGGAGACGTATCATTCATCATTCCTGATTCAGCTTATTATGAATAAACATGTTTGCAATGACAATTAGAGATTATAGTTACTTATGCCATGCTTAATTAGCGAGGAGTTTATAATGGTTTACCTTGCGTGCCAACATGCTATTAAAATGGTTGTGATGCGGTATGATAGGGTGGTA
The DNA here is from genome assembly GCF_002575655.3 of Aegilops tauschii subsp. strangulata. Classification (NCBI taxonomy): domain Eukaryota; kingdom Viridiplantae; phylum Streptophyta; class Magnoliopsida; order Poales; family Poaceae; genus Aegilops; species Aegilops tauschii. The sequence goes on from NC_053036.3 coordinate 155,794,086, forward strand.
TCCTCCTTTGAATGATTCAAGTGACTTGACTTGGCACATGTTCACGCATGTAGTTGAAACAAATCAACATAGCCTTCATGATATTTATGTTCATGGTGGATTATATCCTACTCATGCTTGCACTCAATGTAGATTAATTTTAATGCATGTTCATGACTGTTGTCGCTCTCTAGCTGGTCGCTTCCCAGTCTTTTGCTAGCCTTCACTTGTACTAAGCGGGAATACTGCTTGTGCATCCAATCCCTTAAACCCCAAAGTTATTCCATATGACTCCACCATACCTTCCTATATGCGGTATCTACCTGCCGTTCCAAGTAAATTTGTATGTGCCAAACTCTAAACCTTCAAATGAAATTCTGCTTTGTATGCTCGAATAGCTCATGTATCAACAAGGGATGTCTATATCTTCCATGTTAGGCGGGTTATTCTCAAGAGGAGTGGACTCCGCTCCTCACTCACGAGAAAATGGCTGGTCATCGGGATGCCCAGTCCCATGCTTTATGCAAATCAAATCAAAATAATTGCAAACAAAACTCCCCCGGGACTGTTGTTAGTTGGAGGCACTCGTTGTTTCAAGCAAGCCATGGATTGATGCTTGTTGGTGGAGGGGGAGTATAAACTTTACCATTCTATTTGGGAACCGCCTATAATGTGTGTAGCATGGAAGATCTCGCCATCTCTTGGTTGTTATGTTGACAATGAAAGTATAACGCTCAAAATATTATTTATCTCTATTTCAAAATCGAGCTTTGGCACCTCTACAAATCCCTGCTTCCCTCTGCGAAGGGCCTATCTATTTACTTTTATGTGGAGTCATCACCCTCTTATTAAAAAGCACCAGCTGGAGAGCACCACTGTCATTTGCATCCATTACTATTAATTTATATTGGGTATGACTATGATTGGATATCTTTTACCATGAATTACAATGTCTAGTCAATCCTGGATCTTTAAAGGTGCTCTGCATTTATGTTTTGCGGTCTCAGAAAGGGCTAGCGGGATACCATCTTGTTATATCATATTATGATTATTTTTTGAGAAAGTGTTGTCATCCAAGATTTATTATTATTGCTCGCTAGTTGATTATGCCATTGATATGAGTAAACATGAGACCTAAGTGTTATTGTGAATATGGTTAGTTCATAATCTTTGCTGAAAACTTGAATGCTGGCTTTACATATTTACAACAACAAGAGCAAACAGAGTTTGTAAAAGTTTTTCTTTATCACTTTCAGTTTGTCAACTGAATTGCTTGAGGACAAGCAAAGGTTTAACCTTGGGGGAGTTGATACGTCTCCGTCGTATCTACTTTTCCAAACACTTTTGCCCTTGTTTTGGACTCTAACTTGCATGATTTGAATAGAACTAACCCGAACTGACGCTGTTTTCAGCAGAATTGCCATGGTGTTATTTATGTGCAGAAACAAAAGTTCTCGGAATGACCTGAAACTTCACGGAGATTATTTTTGGAAATAATAAAAAATACTGGCGAAAGAATCAAGGCCAGGGGGCCCACACCCTTTCCACGAGGGTGGGTGCGCGCCTGCCCCCCTGGGCACGCCCGCCTGCCTCATGGGCCCCCTGGAGCTCCACCGACCTCAACTCCAACTCCATATATTCGTGTTCGGGGAGAAAAAATCAGAGAGAAGGCTTCATGGCGTTTTACGATACGGAGCCGCCGCCAAGCCCTAAACTCTCTCGGGAGGCCTGATCTGGAGTCCGTTCGGGGCTCCGGAGAGGGGAATCCGTCGCCGCCGTCATCATCATCAACCATCCTCCATCACCAATTTCATGATGCTCACCGCCGTGCGTAAGTAATTCCATCGTAGGCTTGCTGGACGGTGATGGGTTGGATGAGATTTATCATGTAATCGAGTTAGTTTTGTTAGGGTTTGATCCCTAGTATCCACTATGTTCTGAGATTGATGTTGCTATGACTTTGCTATGCTTAATGCTTGTCACTAGGGCCCGAGTGCCATGATTTCAGATCTGAACCTATTATGTTTTCATGAATATATGTGAGTTCTTGATCCTATCTTGCAAGTCTATAGTCACCTATTATGTGTTATGATCCGGCAACCCTGAAGTGACAATAATCGGGACCACTCCCGGTGATGACCATAGTTTGAGGAGTTCATGTATTCACTATGTGTTAATGTTTTGGTCCGGTACTCTATTAAAAGGAGGCCTTAATATCCCTTAGTTTCCAATAGGACCCCGCTGCCACGGGAGGGTAGGACAAAAGATGTCATGCAAGTTCTTTTCCATAAGCACGTATGACTATATTCGGAATACATGCCTACATTACATTGATGAATTGGAGCTAGTTCTGTGTCACCCTATGTTATGACTATTACATGATGAACCGCATCCGGCATAATTCTTCATCACTGATCCAATGCCTACGAGGTTTTCACATATTGTTCTTCGCTTATTTACTTTTCCGCTGCTACTGTTACAATCACTACAAAACCCAAAAATATTACTTTTGCTACTGTTACTGTTACTATCATACTACTTTGCTACTAAATACTTTGCTGCAGATATTGAGTTATCCAGGTGTGGTTGAATTGACAACTCAACTGCTAATACTTGAGAATATTCTTTGGCTCCCCTTGTGTCGAATCAATAAATTTGGGTTGAATACTCTACCCTCGAAAACTGTTGCGATCCCCTATACTTGTGGGTTATCATGGGGCGTATTAAAAATCATACCTCTTTGATGAAGGCGCGGTGGTATCGCCATCCGCCTTTCTCTTCGAAGACCCGCCCTGCGCAGGCTCCGCCCTCTTAAGGGAGGCCTCTGATATGGCGTGGTGAGACGAGCGATGCCCCTTTGAAGCACGAAACAGTGCGGTGGGTGAGGTGCAATGGGAAAACTCTTTTGGAGGAGACGTCTCCTGAGTACTTACGTGGGAGGAGGGAAGGAGGCCGGGATAATCGTCAATAATGGACACATCTGTGCCATCGTAGCTCGCCTGATAGAAGACCCCCTCCTTTAGCTCTACGACTATATCCGGATCCTCTTCAAATCCGGGATCCAGGTCCCAAATATGGTCCTCTGGCTGTGGAGCGGGGCTATAGATCCCCGCGGCAACCTTCCTCCATTCCTATTAAAAATGGCCGGATTAAGTTCAACTAGATACGACTCAGGAAGAGGATTGATTAAGGTTATGAAGCGGAGGCTCACCCAGCTTGGAGGGTTGTACATGGAAAAGCCCTCTTGGCACTTAAGGCGAGTGAAATCTTCTTTCTCCCCTTTATAAAGATCAGCCAACATGGCGGCCAAGGCGGCGAGGTTGTCCGGACTCTTGCGCCCGCAGCGCGATGCGCCATCCTTCCCATTCTAGTGCCACATGGGGAGTCCTCTGAATTGGAGTGGCTGAATGCCTCGCATTATTGAAATCGCCATTACCTCAATTAAGGATAGTCCGAATTGGGCAAGTGTCTTTATCTTGCTCATTAACTTTCTAACCTCCGCACTGTCTTCCTCCTCAAGGCTCCGGCGCTTCTTTAACGGAGCATTGGAAAATTCGGGTAGGCCCCGTCTGATTGGATCTGGGAGAACAACATCTTCAATGTAAAACCACTCTGAGGGCCACTCTTCGGATACCTTCTTTGGAGTGCCGGACAAGTATCCTGTCCCAGCTATGCGCCATACTTCGGCGCCGCCCACCTCGAATATGGATCCCTTTTGGGAGCGAGGGACGAGGCAGAAAAGTTTCCTCCATAACTCAAAATGGGCCTCGTAGCCTAGGAACAGCTCGCAAAGAGCGACGACACCCGCGATATGCAAAATGGAGCCCGGCATAAGATTGTGCAGTTGGAGGCCATAGTACTCCAGGAGGCCTCGGAGGAAAGGGTGGATAGGAAATCCAACACCTCTTAATAGGAAGGAGACTAAGCACACTCGCTCCCCCTCGGTGGGGTTGGGGAAGTTTTCCGCCAGGGCTTCGCCGTTGATGGAGGTCAATCCTGCCCGAACGGGGACTAGATCCGCGGGAGGGGGATATCCCTGCGTCTGAAGCTTGGTCAGCTAGGCGTGGGATACTGAGCAACTCTCCCAATCACTTTTTCAGGGCCGTGAGGGCGGGAGGAAGAACTGGGAGCGCCAGCCATGATTATGCGGTTTCTTGTGGCAAGCTCTAAGGATTTTCCGCCTGGTGTGGAATGGCATCTGAGATTCAATCTCCTTAAATAGACGCCTTCCCCACATGGCCCGGGTGTTATGTGTAAAAATACTTGGACCCTCCATATTCGTCTGACACGTGGAAGCCGAGACAACGATGGCACAGAAGCCGAAGGGTATAACATTTAATGTAAGGTCGAGCTGTTCGAAGAACTCATTTTACCAAGACCGAAGATGTAAAGGCCGAATACAGTCCTTTGGTTCAGATGCTTTGAAGTATTCAAAGGAGGAACCCGCCTTGCAATGCCGAAGACAATCTGCTCGCCGGACACATCGCCATTGAAGTCTGGTTCGGGGGCTAATGAGGGAGTCCTGGATTATGGGGTCCTCGCACATCCGGGCTATGTGACGTGGGCTGGACTAGTGGGCCATGAAGATACGAGATAGAAGACTTTCCCCCATGTCCGGATGGGACTCTCCTTTGCGTGTATGGCAACCTTGGCATTCGGATATGAAGATTCCTTTCTCTATAAACCGACTCTGTACAACCCTAGGCCCCTCCTGTGTCTATATAAACCGGAGGGTTTAGTTCGTACAGGCGATCATAATCATACAGGCTATACATCTAGGGTTTATCCATTACGATCTCGAGGTAGATCAACTCTTGTAACCCCTATATTCATCAAAGTTAATCAAGCAGGAAGTAGGGTATTACCTCCATTAAGAGGGCCCGAACCTGGGTAAACATCGTGTCCCTGTCTCCTGTTACCTTTGATCCTTAGACGCACAGTTCGAGACCCCCTACCCGAGATCCACCGGTTTTGACACCGACACTTGTCGACCTCAGCATCATTGGGTTGGACGTGGAGGATGGTGATGCTGGTGTGACTGTCGGAGGTGGGGAAGAAGATCTGAGGCCTCTGGAAACGGCGCCGAGGGTACTGCTCCGCTGTGATGGACGGTTCCGTCGTTGGAGCAGCTTCGGTGCGGTGTATGGCGGCGAGGCTGAAGCAGGACAAGACAAACAATGTTAATCTGAAGTGGGACTCTAATATCATCTGCAATAGATGATGTAAAATACATCACCAAAAAGTGCTAGATGTAAAACGCATCAGCTGCGCCACGGCCGCTCCGACAGATGCTGTAAATACTGTTCACTCTGAACTTAAATGAAGAAACTGAACTTTACAGTTGAAACTGAATTTTACAGTCGAAACTGATTGAACTAGTAGCAGAGCATTCCAATAGATGTTTAGGGAATTCGAGCACTAGTAGCAGAGAAGCAGTGATCTAAATCAGCAGATGCTCGAGTAGGGAACGCACTAGCAGAGAGCAAGTCGTGCAGCAGCACCGCGAGCGAGTGCTAAAGGAGCAACTCCTGTAGCTGCCGGAGGTCGTGTGTAGTGACCCAACCCAAATGGATCAAGTCTCTATGCTTAAGTGTCATCCCTGGATCGGTATGCTGACACACACAGTACTCGAGGATTTATAACAGATTGCAATCACATGTAAAAAGTAACGTAAATACTATTACCTCAATCCATATAGCGGAAGTAACAACAAAGTTGTGGAGTCCCAACAACACCAACGGCAAAGTTGAGTGTAGACATCATAACCCTAACGTATCACTTACTCGTCGTATGATTCCTGCAACATGAGACGTTCCAGCCAGATAGGTCAGTACATTGAATGTACTGGCAATTTCACACCATAGAATAATAATGAAAATATCTATCTCTATATGCATATTTGGCTGGTGGAGGCTCTAAGTTTAATTTTTGCATTAAGCTAATTTTTTCCTACAACAAAGGAATAGATTTTATTTACTACCAAGTTTGTGCCATTATTGAGAAGGTTTCCCCAACTCAATCCAAAAATTACCAAGTAATAATAATAATAACCCAACAAATTCATTAAATAAAGTGATGAGATCAACCAATAATTCAAATACCAGATACTCAAATTGTCCATAACCGGGAACACGGCAAATCATGATTTGTTTATACACTCTGTAGAGGTTTGCGCACTTTTCCCCACAAGACTCGATCTCCTCCATTGAATTTCTTGCACTGCCTGATGTTTGAGAACCAGATGATCGAGACATAGTCTTTTTGAAGAGGTCCCCTTAACCGATGATAGGTTGGTACACCTACAATTCCCCTACATCTGCTAGCCCATCATGGAAAAGTTTTCCACAACTTACTCAACTATGCCAGAGCCCATAATGGCTTGTGACTGCACACGGAAGTTTCTAGCATGAATAATCTTATGATCCCTTTGAGCCTGGGTGGCATTCCATAGGATGATCACACGGGCACCCCGGGATCTCCTAGGACAACACTGGATTCCTGAGGTGCCCGCAACCAATCCACCCAGATGTGTGTTAAAGTAGCCACCTTAAGTTTCCCTTAGTTATTATCTCTCACAACTTGCATGATTCTCACATACCAATCCCCGTCTACGAGCATGGCTAAGCAATATGAGCATAACGTTTATTCCCGGGGTGATCAAAGGTATTAGGTTCCTACCTCATCAACTACATAGCAATAACCACATGTTCCCAATCCTACTCATGCAATATTTGAGGATGAACTAATGCATAGTATAAAAGTGGTATAGAAAAATATGATCAAAGTGTGAACTTGCCTTGTACTGTTGATGCAGATTCATTGCACTCATAATTCCTGATAGTTCTACTCGTCACACTCCGATCAATCTATCATAAGTAAGCAATTATAACCACACATAAGCAATCACTCAAAGATCCAAAAGAACATAGAAAAAACTTCAGAAAAATTCAAAAACCATCAAATAAAGCTTCTAGACAGAAACATGTTTTTAACAGTAGCAAAATTATGTGATTTTGGTCTTAACAGAAGGTACATGTCAAGAGCTTTCATTTGCAAAAAGAATCACTTAAATCAGAGTTATAAAACATAAGTTATAGCCAAAACAAGTATGAATTCAAATCTGATCTAATTCAAATTTTAAAATTTCAAAAGGTTGATTTTATATGTTCTCTGGATAGAGGGGATCATAACAAAGAATTGGGCGTTGGTTTCGTTGGATTTGGACAAACGAGTAAAAGTTGCGAGGGTTTAAAGACCAGGAGCTAATTTGCGAAGAAAATATTCACGGATGGGTCCCTGGCCGAAACTAAAACAGAAAAAGAAAAATCTATCGGACGAACGTCCACTACGGAAGAATAACGAACGAAATCGTTCTCTACGGAAGCTTAACAAACAAACGTTCGCTAAGTAACTAAACTTAAAAAATAAACCGGGTTTAAAAAAATGAAAACTAAAAAAACGGGATCGGACCGGGGTGGCGGTTGATAACCCACAAGTATAGGGGATCAATTGTAGCCTCTTTCGATAAGTAAGAGTGTCGAACCCAACGAGGAGCTAAATGTAGAACAAATATTCCCCCAAGTTCTATCGACCACCGATACAACTCTACGCACGCTTGACGTTCGCTTTACCGGAAACAAGTATGAAACTAGAAGTACTTTGTAGGTGGTGTTGGATAGGTTTGCAAGAATATAAAGAGCACGTAAATAAAAAGTAGGGGCTGTTTAGGTAAAGAAGCAATAAAGTAAATATAGCGAGTGTGGAAAAGTGGTGGTAGGAGTTGTGAAATTGTCCCTAAGCAATTGACTACTTTACTAGACCGATAGCAAGTATTATGTGGGAGAGGCCACTGCTAGCATGTCATCCCTTACTTGGAATTCTATGCACTTATGATTGGAACTATTAGCAAGCATCCGCAACTGCTAACGTTCATTAAGGTAAAGCCCAACCATAGCATTAAGATATATTGGTCCCCTTCAATCCCGTATGCATCAATTTCTATGCTAGGTTGAAGCTTCTATCACTCTTGCCCTCCAACTTGCCCTCCAATACATAGTCCTATCAACATACAACTAACCCTATGGTGTGATCCACGCGCGCGCTCATATGATGGGCACCAAAGGACAACAACATAACCACAACCAAATTAAATCAATCATAGCAATTCATCAACCACCGATAGGACAACGAAAATCTACTCAGACATCATAGGATGGCAACACATCATTGGATAATAATATGAAGCATAAAGCACCATGTTCAAGTAGAGGGTACAGCGGGTTGCGGGAGAGTGGACCGCTGTAGATAGAGGGGGGAAGGTGATGGAGATGTTGGTGAAGATGGCGGAGGTGTTGGTGAAGATCGCGGTGATGATGATGGTGGCCACGGCAGCATTCCGGCGCCACCGGAGGAGAGGGGGAGAGGGGCCCCCTTCTTCCTCTTCTTCCTTGACCTCCTCCCTAGATGGGAGAAGGGTTTCCCCTCTGGTCCATGGCCTCCATGGCATGGGAGGGGCGAGGGCCCCTCCGAGATTGGATCTGTCTCTCTGTCTCTCTCCGTTTCTGCGTTCTTTTTTGCTACCCTTTCACCGTTTCATATATATATGGAGATCCGTAACTCCGATTGGACTGAAACCTTCTCCGTGACTTTTTCCGAAAATTAGCTTTCTTGCGGCCGAAGAAGGGCATCAACCGCCTTACGGGTGGCCCACGAGGGTCAGGGACGCGCCTAGGGGGGCAGGCGCGCCCCCTGCCTCGTGGCCACCTCGGGCACCGTCTCGCGTGGATTTTTCTTCCGGAATTCTCCAAATATTCCAAAAATATTCTCCGTCCATTTTTATCCCGTTTGGATTCCGTTTGATATGGGGTTTCCACGAAACATAAAACATGCAACAAACAGGAACTGGCACTGGGCACTGGATCAATAAGTTAGTCCCACAAATAATATAAAACGTTGCCAAAAGTATATGAAAGTTGCATAATATTGGCATGGAACAATCAAAAATTATAGATACGACGGAGACGTATCAGCATCCCCAAGCTTAATTCCTGCTCGTCCTCGAGTAGGTAAATGATAAAAAAGATAATTTTTTGATGTGGAATGCTACCTAGCATAATCTTGATCATATGTCTAATCATGGCATGAATATTAAGACACGAGTGATTCAAAGCAATAGTCTATCATTTGACATAAAAACAATAATACTTCAAGCCTACTAATAAAGCAATCATGTCTTTTCAAAATAACAAGGCCAAAGAAAGTTATCCCTACAAAATCATATAGTCTGGCTATGCTCCATCTTCACCACACAAAATATTCACATCATGCACAACCCCGATGACAAGCCAAGCAATTGTTTCATACTATTGACGTTCTCAAACCTTTTCAACTTTCACGCAATACATGAGCGTGAGCCATGGACATAGCACTATAGGTGGAATAGAATAAAATGATGGGGGTTATGTGGAGAAGACAACAAGGGAGAAAGTCTCACATCGACGCGGCTAATCAATGGGCTATGGAGATGCCCATCAATTGATGTCAATGTGAGGAGTAGGGATTGCCATGCAACGGATGCGCTAGAGCTATAAGCGTATGAAAGCTCAAACTGAAACTAAGTGGGTGTGCGTCCAACTTGCTTGCTCATGAAGACCTAGGGCATTTGAGGAAGCCCATCGTTGGAATATACAAGCCAAGTTCTATAATGAAAATTCCCACTAGTATATGAAAGTGATAACTCAACAGACTCTCTATATGAAGAACATGGTGCTACTTTGAAGCACAAGTGTGGTAAAAGGATAGTAACATTGCCCCTTCTCTCTTTTTCTCTCTTTTTTTCTTTTTTTTGGGGCTTCTTTTTTTTTGCCTTTCTCTCTTTTTTATTATATTTTTTCGTCCGGAGTCTCATCCCGACTTGTGGGGGAATCATAGTCTCCATCATCCTTTCCTCACTGGGGCAATGCTCTAATAATGATGATCATCACACTTTTAGTTACTTACAACTCAATATTACAACTAGATATCTAGAACAAAGGTATGACTCTATATGAATGCCTCCGGCGGTGTACCGGGATGTGCAATGATCTAGCGTAGCAACGACATCAAAAAACGGACAAGCCATGAAAACATCATGCTAGCTATCTTACGATCATGCAAAGCAATATGACAATAAATGCTCAAGTCATGTATATGATGATGATGGAAGTTGCATAGCAATATATCTTGGAATGGCTATGGAAATGCCATAATAGGTAGGTATGGTGGCTGCTTTGAGGAAGATATAATGAGGCTTATGTGTGATAGAGCGTATCGTATCACGGGGTTTGGATGCACCGGCGAAGTTCGCACCAACTCTCGAGGTGAGAAAGGGCAATGCACGGTACCGAAGAGGCTAGCAATGATGGAAGGGTGAGAGTGCGTATAATCCATGGACTCACATTAGTCATAAAGAACTCATATACTTATTGCAAAAGTTTATTAGCCCTCGAAGCACAGTACTACACGCATGCTCCTAGGGGGATAGATTGGTAGGAAAAGACCATCGCTCGTCCCCGACCGCCACTCATAAGGAAGACAATCAATAAATAAATCATGCTCCAACTTCGTTACATAACGGTTCACCATATGTGCATGCTACGGGAATCACAAACTTCAACACAAGTATTTCTACAATCCACAACTACCCACTAGCATGACTCTAATATCACCATCTTTATATCGCAAAACTATTGCAAGGAATCAAACATATCATATTCAGTGATCTACAAGTTTTATGTAGGATTTTATGACTAACCATGTGAATGACCAGTTCCTGTCATCTCTCTAAATAGATATAAGTGAAGCAAGAGAGTTTAATTCTTTCTACAAAAGGTATGCCCACGCTCTAACAAATGTAAGTGAAGCAAAAGAGCATTCTACAAATGGCGGTTGTCTATGTAAAGAGAAACAGGCAATCCAAACTTCAAATGATATAAGTGAAGCACATGAAGCATTCTATAAAGCCATACTCAAAAGATATAAGTGAATTGCAAAGAGCATTCTATAAATAAACCAAGGACCATCTCATACCAGCATGGTGCATAAAGAAAAAACTAAATGCAAAAGACGCTCCAAGATTGCACATATCGCATGAACGAAACGAATCCGAAAACATACCGATACTTGTTGAAGAAAGAGGGGATGCCTTCCAGGGCATCCCCAAGCTTAGACGCTTGAGTCTCCTTGAATATTTACTTGGGGTGCCTTGGGAATCCCCAAGCTTGAGCTCTTGCCTCTCCTTCTTCTCCTCACATCGAGACCTTCTCGATCATCGAACACTTCATCCACACAAAACTTCAACAGAAAACTCGGTAAGATCCATTAGTATAATAAAGCAAATTACTACTCTAAGTACTGTTGTAAAACAATTCAAATTTTGTTTTTGCATTGTGTCTACTGTAATATAGCTTTTCCATGGCTTAATCCACTGATATAAATTGATAGTTTCATCAAAACAAGCAAACTATGCATGAAAAACAGAATCTGTCTAAAACAGAACAGTCTGTAACAATCTGAACATTCACCATACTTCTGATACTTGAAAAATTCTGCCACAATTAGTAAAAATAAACAATTTGTATAGAAAGACAGTGCAAAAAGAATCAGAACCGTTTGACGTTCCAGTAAACAATTAAAAATCGCACACTACAGCCAAAGTTTCTGTCCTGCACCGTACAAACCAACAAGCATTGTAAACATCCTAAAGGCAAACCTTGGCACATTATTTTTATAATACATTGGAATTGTACAAGGGGATAATTATTTTTATTGAAAAGTTTCTGTAATTAAGATTCACAAAGTTTCCGTGAGCATGAACAAAGTTCAAGAAGCTCCCCCACTTCAACAATGCTTGTCTCTCTCACTTTCACTTTCCTTTTTGAAAAGTTTTGGGTTCCCCTCTTTATTTTTGTTGTTTTTAAACTATATGAAAGCACTCAACAGAAATAAATGACTCTCTAAAACTTTCGGGTTGTCTCCCTGGCAGCGCTTTCTTTAAAGCCATTAAGCTAGGCATATAGTGCTCAAGTAGTGAATCCACCCGGATCCCAAGGTATATCAAAGCCAATTTTAATTAACAATGATTTGGCATTTAGTAGTGAGCACAAAGAAACATATATCATGTAATGACGAAGTCTAACTCTCTTCCTATGCATCGGCATGTCATAAAAGAACAATTCATGCACACCTAGTAAAGGCCAATGCATAGTATAAACAGTTTCTTGGAATTTTATCTTGTGGGGAAACATAGTTCCTCTCTCATAATAATTGCAAGTAGGAGCAGCAAGCACATGCATATTATATTCATCAAAAATCATCATGTGCAACGATAAAAGGCAACCCATCAATATAATCCTTAATAAGGGCAAACTTCTCCGATATAGTGTAGTCGGGAGAATTCAAAAAGATAATAGGACTATCATGCGTGGGTGCAATAGCAACAATTTCATGTTTAACATAAGGAACTATAGCAAGTTCATCTCCATAAGCATAATTTATATTGGCATCTTGGCCACAAGCATAGCAAGCATCATCAAAAAGGGATATTTCAAGAGAATCAACGGGATCATAACAATCATCATAGCAATCAGCCTTCGGTAAGCACGAAGGGAAATTAAACAATGTATGAGTTGAAGAGTTACTCTCACTAGAAGGTGGGCACGGGTAGCTAATCGGCTCTTCCTCCTTTTGTTCTTCGCTCTCCTCATCATCTTTTTCATCCAATGAGCTCACAGTTTCATCAATTTCTTCTTCCATAGACTCCTGCAAAATATTAGTCTCTTCTTGGACAGCGGGGTAGTCCTCAATATTTGGTTCAACATAGGCATTAGAGGCATAATTATCATAGCAATATTTAAGTATGGCAAAATTTTCAGATTTGTAAAGAGTAGCATCATACGTTTCAATCAAAGAAGCAATTTCATAAGCACCCTTAAAAGCAACAAATTCTTCAATTTGTTGAACATCATAGTAACTATAAACACCTTTAGCATACGAAGATAAGATTCCATTATCAATAAACTCACATTGGTAGGGAAGGTGTTTCTTAGGGTTTTCAAAACAACAAGTAACATCATATATATAACATAAATTCCAAGCATAGCATTGCAAACGATGAATTTGACCCAGTAAAAGTTTCCCTTTTTCAGATATACGGTGTCGCACATAACAAGCATGCTCATCTAAAGATTTGCCCTCAACTAAGCTAGTTGGGGTTTCAGCACGAGCACAAAGGGATCGAAGATGATGCAAGTAATAAGCTTCAGGAGTGTGATAGATTTCGAGTGGTTCTTTAACCATTGGTTCAGTAGGTACAACTAATTTTTTGGGTATTTTGCGTTTCCTACCCATAACTAAAGATAGAAAACAGCTAAGAACAGCAAATGAAAATTACTTAGTGATAAAGCAAACAAGCACACACGAGAATATTCACCCCACGCTATTGCTCCCCGGCAACGGCGCCAGAAAAAGGTCTTGATAACCCACAAGTATAGGGGATCAATTGTAGCCTCTTTCGATAAGTAAGAGTGTCGAACCTGTTGGGGATCATAGCAGAATTTTAAAATTTCCTACGCATCACCAAGATCCATCTATGGATTATACTAGCAACGAGGGGAAAGGAGTGCATCTACATACCCTTGTAGATCACGAGCGGAAGCGTTCAAGTGAACGGGGTTGATGGAGTCGTACTCGCCGTGATCCAAATCACCGATGACCGAGTGCCGAACGGACGGCACCTCCGCGTTCAACACACGTACGGAGCAGCGACGTCTCCTCCTTCTTGATCCAGCAAGGGGGAAGGAGACGTTGATGGAGATCCAGCAGCACGACGGCGTGGTGGTGGATGTAGCGGGATCTCGGCAGGGCTTCGCCAAGCTTCTGCGAGAGGGAGAGGTGTTGCAGGGGGAGAGGGAGGCGCCAGGGGCTGTGGTGTTGCTGCCCTCCCTCCCCCCCACTATTTATAGGACCCCTGGAGGGGGGGCGCCGGCCCTGGAACCCATCTACATGGGGGGGCGGCGGCCAAGGGGGAAGGGGGGTTGGCTTCCCCCCCAAGCCAAGTGGGGCGCCCCCCACCAATAGGGTTTCCAACCCTAGGCGCAGGGGGAGGCCCAAGGGGGGCGCCCCAGCCCACTAAGGGCTGGTTCCCTTCCCACTTCAGCCCATGGGGCCCTCCGGGATAGGTGGCCCCACCCGGTGGACCCCCGGGACCCTTCCGGTGGTCCCGGTACAATACCGATAACCCCCGAAACTTTCCCGGTGGCCGAAACTGGACTTCCTATATATAATTCTTCACCTCCGGACCATTCCGGAACTCCTCGTGACGTCCGAGATCTCATCCGGGACTCCGAACATCTTTCAGGTTTCCGCATACTCATATCTCTACAACCCTAGCGTCACTGAACCTTAGGTGTGTAGACCCTACGGGTTCGGGAGACATGCAGACATGACCGAGACGCCTCTCCGGTCAATAACCAACAGCGGGATCTGGATACCCATGTTGGCTCCCACATGTTCCACGATGATCTCATCGGATGAACCACGATGTCGAGGATTCAATCAATCCCGTATACAATTCCCTTTGTCAATCGGTATGTTACTTGCCCGAGATTCGATCGTCGGTATCCCAATACCTTGTTCAATCTCGTTACCGGCAAGTCTCTTTACTCGTACCGTAATGCATGATCCCATGGCTAACTCCTTAGTCACATTGAACTCATTATGATGATGCATTACCGAGTGGGCCCAGAGATACCTCTCCGTCACACGGAGTGACAAATCCCAGTCTCGATCCGTGTCAACCCAACAGACACTTTCAGAGATACCCGTAGTGCACCTTTATAGTCACCCAGTTACGTTGTGATGTTTGGCACACCCAAAGCACTCCTACGATATCCGGGAGTTACACGATCTCATGGTCTAAGGAAAAGATACTTGACATTGGAAAAGCTCTAGCAAACGAACTACACGATCTTTGAGCTATGCTTAGGATTGGGTCTTGTCCATCACATCATTCTCCTAATGATGTGATCCCGTTATCAATGACATCCAATGTCCATAGTCAGGAAACCATGACTATCTGTTGATCAACGAGCTAGTCAACTAGAGGCTTACTAGGGACACGTTGTGGTCTATGTATTCACACATGTATTACGATTTCCGGATAACACAATTATAGCATGAACAATAGACAATTATCATGAACAAAGAAATATAATAATAACCATTTATTATTGCCTCTAGGGCATATTTCCAACAGTCTCCCACTTGCACTAGAGTCAATAATCTAGTTACATTGTGATGAATCGAACACCCATAGCGTCCTGGTGTTGATCATGTTTTGCTCTAGGGAGAGGTTTAGTCAACGGATCTGCTACATTCAGGTCCGTATGTACTTTACAAATATCTATGTCTCCATTTTGAACACTTTCACGAATGGAGTTGAAGCGACGCTTGATATGCCTAGTCTTCCTGTGAAACCTGGGCTCCTTGGCAAGGGCAATAGCTCCAGTGTTGTCACAGAAGAGAGTCATCGGGCCCGACGCATTGGGAATCACCCCTAGGTCGGTAATGAACTCCTTCATCCAGACTGCTTCCTGTGTTGCCTCTGAGGCCGCCATGTACTATGTAGATCCCGCCACGACGCTTTGCTTGCAACTGCACCAGCTTACTGCTCCTCCATTCAAAATATACACGTATCCGGTTTGTGACTTCGAGTCATACAGATCTGTGTCGAAGCTAGCGTCGACGTAACCCTTTACGACGAGCTCTTCGTCACCTCCATAAACGAGAAACATATCCTTAGTCCTCTTCAGGTACTTCAGGATATTCTTGACCGCTGTCCAGTGTTCCATGCCGGGATTACTTTGGTACCTTCCTACCAAACTTACGGCAAGGTTTACATCAGGTCTGGTACACAGCATGGCATACATAATAGACCCTATGGCTGAGGCATAGGGGATGACACTCATCTTTTCTCTATCTTCTGCCGTGGTCGGGCATTGAGCCATGCTCAATTGCATACCTTGCAATACAGGCAAGAACCCCTTCTTGGACTGATCCATATTGAACTTCTTCAATATCTTGTCAAGGTATGTACTCTGTGAAAGACCAATGAGGCGTCTTGATCTATCTCTATAGATCTTGATGCCTAATATATAAGCAGCTTCTCCAGGGTCCTTCATTGAAAAACACTTATTCAAATAGGCCTTTATACTTTCCAAGAATTCTATATCATTTCCCATCAATAGTATGTCATCCACATATAATATGAGAAATGCTACAGAGCTCCCACTCACTTTCTTGTAAACACAGGCTTCTCCATAAGTCTGTGTAAACCCAAACGCTTTGATCATCTCATCAAAGCGAATGTTCCAACTCCGAGATGCTTGCACCAGCCCATAGATTGAGCGCTGGAGCTTGCATACTTTGTTAGCATTCTTAGGATCGACAAAACCTTCCGGCTGCATCATATACAATTCTTCCTTAAGAGAGCCGTTAAGGAATGCCGTTTTGACGTCCATTTGCCATATCTCATAATCATAGAATGCGGCAATTGCTAACATGATTCAGACGGACTTCAGCTTCGCTACGGGTGAGAATGTCTCATCGTAGTCAACCCCTCGAACTTGTCGATAACCCTTGGCGACAAGTCGAGCCTTATAGATGGTCACATTACCATCCGCGTCTGTCTTCTTCTTAAAGATCCATTTATTTTCTATGGCTCGCCGATCATCGGGCAAGTCAGTCAAAGTCCATACTTCGTTTTCATACATGGATCCTATCTCGGATTTCATGGCTTCTAGCCATTTGTCAGAATCTGGGCCCGCCATCGCTTCTTCATAGTTCGAAGGTTCACCGTTGTCTAACAACATAATTTCCAGGACAGGGTTGCCGTACCACTCTGGTGCGGAACGTGTCCTTGTGGACCTACGAAGTTCAGCAGTAACTTGATCCGAAGCTTCATGATCATCATCATTAACTTCCTCCCCAGTCGGTGTAGGCACCACAGGAACATCTTCCCGCACTGCGCTACTTTCTGGTTCGGAAGGGGTGACTATCACCTCATCAAGTTCCACTTTCCTCCCACTCAATTCTTTTGAGAGAAACTCTTTCTCCAGAAAGGACCCATTTTTGGCAACAAAGATCTTGCCTTCGGATCTGAGGTAGAAGGTATACCCAATGGTTTCCTTAGGGTATCCTATGAAGACGCATTTCTCCGACTTGGGTTCGAGCTTTTCAGGTTGAAGTTTCTTGACATAAGCATCGCATCCCCAAACTTTTAGAAACGACAGCTTAGGTTTCTTCCCAAACCATAATTCATACGGTGTCGTCTCAACGGATTTCGACGGAGCCTTGTTTAAAGTGAATGCAGCTGTCTCTAGAGCGTATCCCCAAAATGATAGCGGTAAATCGGTAAGAGACATCATAGATCGCACCATATCTAATAGAGTGCGATTACGACGTTCGGACACACCATTTCGCTGAGGTGTTCCAGGCGGCGTGAGTTGTGAAACGATTCCACATTTCCTTAAGTGCGTACCAAATTCGTGACTTAAATATTCTCCTCCATGATCTGATCGTAAGAACTTTATTTTCGTGTCACGTTGATTCTCAACCTCACTCTGAAATTCCTTGAACTTTTCAAAGGTTTCAGACTTGTGTTTCATTAGGTAGACATACCCATATCTACTTAAATCATCAGTGAGAGTGAGAACATAACGATAGCCACCGCGAGCCTCAACACTCATTGGACCGCACACATCAGTATGTATGATTTCCAATAAGTTGGTTGCTTGCTCCATTGTTCCGGAGAACGGAGTCTTGGTCATCTTACCCATGAGGGATGGTTCGCACGTGTCAAATGATTCGTAATCAAGAGACTCCAAAAGTCCATCTGCATGGAGCTTCTTCATGCGTATGACACCAATGTGACCAAGGCGGCAGTGCCACAAGTATGTGGGACTATCGTTATCAACTTTACATCTTTTGGTATTCACACTATGAATATGTGTAACATCACGTTCGAGATTCATCAAGAATAAACCATTGACCAGCGGGGCATGACCATAAAACATATCTCTCATATAAATAGAACAACCATTATTCTCGGATTTAAATGAGTAGCCATCTCGAATTAAACAAGATCCAGATACAATGTTCATGCTCAAAGCTGGCACTAAATAACAATTATTGAGGTTTAAAACTAATCCCGTAGGTAAATGCAGAGGTAGCGTGCCGACGGCGATCACATCGACCTTGGAACCATTCCCGACGAGCATCGTCACCTCGTCCTTCGCCAGTCTCCGCTTATTCCGCAGCTCCTGTTTTGAGTTACAAATATGAGCAACCGCACCGGTATCAAATACCCAGGAGCTACTACGAGTACTGGTAAGGTACACATCAATTACATGTATATCACATATACCTTTGGTGTTGCCGGCCTTCTTGTCCGCTAAGTATTTGGGGCAGTTCCGCTTCCAGTGACCACTTCCCTTGCAATAAAAGCACTCAGTCTCAGGCTTGGGTCCATTCCTTGGCTTCTTCCCGGCAATTGGTTTACCGGGCGCGGCAACTCCCTTGCCGTCCTTCTTGAAGTTCTTCTTGCCCTTGCCTTTCTTGAACTTAGTGGTTTTATTCACCATGAACACTTGATGTTCCTTTTTGATCTCCACCTCCGCTGATTTCAGCATTGAATATACCTCAGGAATGGTCTTTTCCATCCCCTGCATATTGAAGTTCATCACAAAGCTCTTGTAGCTTGGTGGAAGCGACTGAAGGATTCTGTCAATGACCACGTCATCCGGGAGATTAACTCCCAGCTGAGTCAAGCGGTTGTGCAACCCAGACATTTTGAGTATGTGCTCACTGACAGAACTGTTTTCCTCCATCTTACAACTGAAGAACTTGTCGGAGACTTCATATCTCTCGACCCGGGCATGAGCTTGGAAAACCATTTTCAGCTCTTCGAACATCTCATATGCTCCGTGTTGCTCAAAACGCTTTTGGAGCCCCGGTTCTAAGCTGTAAAGCATGCCGCACTGAACGAGGGAGTAATCATCAGCACGCTGCTGCCAAGCATTCATAACGTCTTGGTTCTCTGGGATGGGTGCGTCACCTAGCGGTGCTTCTAGGACATAATCTTTCTTGGCAGCTATGAGGATGATCCTCAGGTTCCGGACCCAGTCCGTATAGTTGCTGCCATCATCTTTCAGCTTGGTTTTCTCTAGGAACGCGTTGAAGTTGAGGGCAACGTGGGCCATTTGATCTACAAGACATATTGTAAAGATTTTAGACTAAGTTCATGATAATTAAGTTCATCTAAACAAATTATTCAATGAACTCCCACTCAGACAGACATCCCTCCAGTCATCTAAGTGAAACATGATCCGAGTCAACTAGGCCGTGTCCGATCATCACGTGAGACGGACTAGTCAAACATCGGTGAACATCTTCATGTTGATCGTATCTTCTATACGACTCATGCTCGACCTTTCGGTCTTCCGTGTTCCGAGGCCATGTTTGTACATGCTAGGCTCGTCAAGTCAACCTAAGTGTATTGCGTGTGTTCTGAGGCCATGTCTGTACATGCTAGGCTCGTCAACACCCGTTGTATGCGAACGTTAGAATCTATCACACCCGATCATCACGTGGTGCTTCGAAACAACGAACCTTCGCAATAGTGCACAGTTAGGGGGAACACTTGCTTGAAATTATTATAAGGGATCATCTTATTTACTACCGTCGTACTAAGCAAATAAGAAGCAAAACATGATAAACATCACATGCAATCAAATAGTAACATGATATGGCCAATATCATTTTGCTCCTTTGATCTCCATCTTCGGGGCGCCATGATCATCTTCGTCACCGGCATGACACCATGATCTCCATCATCGTGTCTCCATGAAGTTGTCACGCCAACGATTACTTCTACTTCTATGGCTAACGCGTTTAGCAATAAAGTAAAGTAATTTACATGGCGTTATTCAATGACACGCAGGTCATACAAAAAATAAAGACAACTCCTATGGCTCCTGCCGGTTGTCATACTCATCGACATGCAAGTCGTGATTCCTATTACAAGAATATGATCAATCTCATACATCACATATATCATTCATCACATCTTCTGGCCATATCACATCACAAGGCACATGCTGCAAAAACAAGTTAGACGTCCTCTAATCGTTGTTGCAAGTTTTTTACGTGGCCTCTATAGGTTTCTAGCAAGAACGTTTCTTACCTACGTAAAACCACAACGTGATATGCCAATTTCTATTTACCCATCATAAGGACCCTTTTCATCGAATCCGATCCGACTAAAGTGGGAGAGACAGACACCCGCTAGCCACCTTATGCAACTAGTGCATGTCAGTCGGTGGAACCTGTCTCACGTAATCATACGTGTAAGGTCAGTCCGGGCCGCTTCATCCCACAATGCCGCCGAATCAAGATAAGACTAGTAGCGGCAAGTAAATTGACATGATCTACGCCCACAACTGCTTTGTGTTCTACTCGTGCATAGTAACTACGCATAAACCTGGCTCATGATGCCACTGTTGGGGATCGTAGCAGAATTTTAAAATTTCCTACGCATCACCAAGATCCATCTATGGAGTATACTAGCAACGAGGGGAAAGGAGTGCATCTACATACCCTTGTAGATCGTGAGCGGAAGCGTTCAAGTGAACGGGGTTGATGGAGTCGTACTCGCCGTGATCCAAATCACCGATGACCGAGTGCCGAATGGACGGCACCTCCGCGTTCAACACACGTACGGAGCAGCGACGTCTCCTCCTTCTTGATCCAGCAAGGGGGAAGGAGAGGTTGATGGAGATCCAGCAGCACGACGGCGTGGTGGTGGATGTAGCGGGATCTCGGCAGGGCTTCGCCAAGCTTCTGCGAGAGGGAGAGGTGTTGCAGGGGGAGAGGGAGGCGCCAGGGGCTGTGGTGTTGCTGCCCTCCCCCCCCCCCCACTATTTATAGGACCCTGGAGGGGGGGCGCCGGGCCTGGAACCCATCTACGTGGGGGGCGGCGACCAAGGGGGAAGGGGGGGTTGGCTTCCCCCCCAAGCCAAGTGGGGCGCCCCCCCCCACCCCTAGGGTTTCCAACCCTAGGCGCAGGGGGAGGCCCAAGGGGGGGCGCCCCAGCCCACTAAGGGCTGGTTCCCTTCCCACTTCAGCCCATGGGGCTCTCCGGGATAGGTGGCCCCACCCGGTGGACCCCCGGGACCCTTCCGGTGGTCCCGGTACAATACCGATAACCCCCAAAACATTCCCGGTGGCCGAAACTGGACTTCCTATATATAATTCTTCACCTCCGGACCATTCCGGAACTCCTCGTGACGTCCGAGATCTCATCCTGGACTCCGAACATCTTTCGGGTTTCCGCATACTCATATCTCTACAACCCTAGCGTCACCGAACCTTAAGTGTGTAGACCCTACGGGTTCGGGAGACATGCAGACATGACCGAGACGCCTCTCCGGTCAATAACCAACAGCGGGATCTGGATACCCATGTTGGCTCCCACATGTTCCATGATGATCTCATCGGATGAACCACGATGTCGAGGATTCAATCAATCCCGTATACAATTCCCTTTGTCAATCGGTATGTTACTTGCCCGAGATTCGATCGTCGGTATCCCAATACCTTGTTCAATCTCGTTACCGGCAAGTCTCTTTACTCGTACCGTAATGCATGATCCCGTGGCTAACTCCTTAGTCACATTGAGCTCATTATGATGATGCATTACCGAGTGGGCCCAGAGATACCTCTCCGTCATACGGAGTGACAAATCCCAGTCTCGATCCGTGTCAACCCAACAGACACTTTCAGAGATACCCGTAGTGCACCTTTATAGTCACCCAGTTACGTTGTGACGTTTGGCACACCCAAAGCACTCCTACGATATCCGGGAGTTACACGATCTCATGGTCTAAGGAAAAGATACTTGACATTGGAAAAGCTCTAGCAAACGAACTACACGATCTTTGAGCTATGCTTAGGATTGGGTCTTGTCCATCACATCATTCTCCTAATGATGTGATCCCGTTATCAATGACATCTAATGTCCATAGTCAGGAAACCATGACTATCTGTTGATCAACGAGCTAGTCAACTAGAGGCTTACTAGGGACACGTTGTGGTCTATGTATTCACACATGTATTACGATTTCCGGATAACACAATTATAGCATGAACAATAGACAATTATCATGAACAAAGAAATATAATAATAACCATTTATTATTGCCTCTAGGGCATATTTCCAACAGAACCCAACAAGGAGCTAGAGGTAGAACAAATATTCCCTCAAGTTCTATCGACCACCGATACAACTCTACGCACGCTTGATGTTCGCTTTACCGGAAACAAGTATGAAACTAGAAGTACTTTGTAGGTGGTATTGGATAGGTTTGCAAGAATATAAAGAGCACGTAAATAAAAAGTAGGGGCTGTTTAGGTAAAGAAGCAATAAAGTAAATATAGCGAGTGTGGAAAAGTGGTGGTAGGAGTTGTGAAATTGTCCCTAAGCAATTGACTACTTTACTAGACCGATAGCAAGTATTATGTGGGAGAGGCCACTGCTAGCATGTCATCCCTTACTTGGAATTCTATGCACTTATGATTGGAACTATTAGCAAGCATCCGCAACTACTAACGTTCATTAAGGTAAACCCAACCATAGCATTAAGATAAATTGGTCCCCCATCAATCCCGTATGCATCAATTTCTATGCTAGGTTGAAGCATCTGTCACTCTTGTCGTCCAATACATAGTCCTATCAACATACAACTAACCCTATGGTGTGATCCACGCGCGCGCTCATATGATGGGCACCAAAGGTCAGCAACATAACCACAAGCAAATTAAATCAATCATAGCAATTCGTCAACCACCGATAGGACAACGAAAATCTACTCAGACATCATAGGATGGCAACACATCATTGGATAATAATATGAAGCATAAAGCACCATGTTCAAGTAGAGGGTACAGCGGGTTGCGGGAGAGTGGACCGCTGTAGATAGAGGGGGGAAGGTGATGGAGATGTTGGTGAAGATGGCGGAGGTGTTGGTGAAGATCGCGGTGATGATGATGGTGGCCACGGCAGCGTTCCGGCGCCACCGGAGGAGAGGGGGAGAGGGGCCCCCTTCTTCCTCTTCTTCCTTGACCTCCTCCCTAGATGGGAGAAGGGTTTCCCCTCTGGTCCTTGGCCTCCATGGCATGGGAGGGGCGAGAGCCCCTCCGAGATTGGATCTGTCTCTCTGTCTCTCTCTGTTTCTGTGTTCTTTTTTGCTGCCCTTTCACTGTTTCGTATATATATGGAGATCCGTAACTCCGATTGGACTGAAACCTTCCCCGTGATTTTTTCCGAAAATTAGCTTTCTTGCGGCCGAAGAAGGGCATCAACCGCCTTACGGGTGGCCCACGAGGGTCAGTGGCGCGCCCCCCTGCCTCGTGGCCACCTCAGGCACCGTCTCGCGTGGATTTTTCTTCCGGAATTCTCCAAATATTCCAAAAATATTCTCCGTCCGTTTTTATCCCGTTTGGATTCCGTTTGATATGGGGTTTCTGTGAAACATAAAACATGCAACAAATAGGAACTGGCACTGGGCACTGGATCAATAAGTTAGTCCCAAAAATAATATAAAAAGTTGCCAAAAGTATATTAAAGTTGCATAATATTGGCATGGAACAATCAAAAATTATAGATACGACGGAGACGTATCAGCGGTTTTACCGGTCCACGGCGGTTCAACGTCGGCGAGAAATCCGGCGGCGGCGGGCGTCGACGCCGTCGGCTCCGGCGGCTGCGGGGCGTGCGCGGGCGGCGGTTGAGGCGGCGCGGTGGCAAAGTGCGGCAGCGGCGGCGGCGGTGCAGCAGCGGCGCGAGTGCGGTTCGTGAGGCGAGACGGGGCTCGGGGTTCAGCTTATAAAGGCCAGGGGAGGAGGCTTGCGAGAGGAGGCGGAGAAGTCCGGCCTTGGCACGGATGCCGAGGTCGGCGGCGGCGGCGGACTCCCGAGCGGAGTCCCGCTCAGGGACGGAGGCGAGGCGGTGGGCTAGCTGGGCCGCGGCCTGGCGATTAGCTGGGCCGGCCCAGTTCGGTCGGCCCGAACTAAACTCTTTTTTTAACTAATGACAAAATAAAACAAGCAAATAAATAATAAATAAAATGATATATAGGCATATTATATATCAAAATTTTTAGAAAAAGATTTTCTAAAACATGAACATTTTTTTAGCGGCAAATAAATTCCACAAAAATTTCAATAAAGCAAACAGTACTACTGGTTCATTTAAAAACCAAATAAAAATATTTTAAAATACCAAAATGATTTCAAACTCATTTCTCTCCATTTTTCTACTTTAGGGAATCATTTTACCCAATTTTCCATATATTTTATTTTTGGAGAAAAATAATTTGAATAAAATCAAATAACTCCAAATTGAAAGTGGGTTTCAAAATAACTTCAAAGGGACTTCCAATTTGATTCTTTGAAACTTCCAACTCTCTTTTCTTAGTATTTGAAGAAGTCATTTTATCTTCTCTCATGAAACTCATTGAGTTGCATAAAGTTTCTAAATTTGAAATATTTTCAAATGGAATTCAAATCTTTTCAAAACCCTTTTTCAATTAATTAAATGGAAGAAGTCATATCATCTTCACTCTAGGGTTTTGTGATGAAATGAAGTTGAATTCATGGAGATCATAAATGCAAGGTGAAAGTTTGGGAAAGTCCTTTTATTCCCTCTCATTTAACTTTCAAAAAGTTTCAAATTTCACTCAATTGCACACAAGCAACCACACCACAATCAAACAATCAATCAAAACTATTTATTTAATATAACATTTCAAAATTTAGAATTTTGGGATGTTACATCGTGCAGCAGCAGCAGCGCGAGCGAGAGCAAGAGCAGAGCTGCAGCACAAACGAGAGCAAGAGCGGAGCAGCAGCGCGACCGACAGCAATAGCAGAGCAGAGCAGCAGCACGAACGAAAGCAAGAGCAGTGCAGCAGCACGACCGACAGCAAGAAAAGAGCCGCAGCACGAGCGAGAGCCAGAGCAGCAGCAGCGAGAGCGAGAGCCGGAGCAGCTGCAGCTAGTTCCGGTGGGGAAGTCGCTGCCAAGGAAGCAATGACATGGGGGAGAGACGCCGTCGATGAAGTGGCCGGCGACGGCGCCGTCGATGGAGACCCGCCATGGCTGCTCGGTATCGAGCACCGGCAGCCCCGTGAGATCGAATAAAAGATAAAATGCAGCGGTGAGTGCAGGACCTCCTTGGTGGCGCCGAGTTGGCCTCGGCTTCATCGGAGGAATCGGTGAGGGTGTTGCAGTTCCGGTGGGGCAGGTCAAGACGGTGCTGTGGGGATGGAGGTGGCGCGATAGACGAGGCGAACGTCCGGGCAGCTCCTTGGAGGTGGAGGACGGGGCGGCTGATCCGGCGGGACGACGAGATCGACGACGGATCCTCATCCGGTGCGGTGGATGAGGGACGGCGAGCTGTTGCGGTGGACGACGTCATCGGGGAAGAGTCTCCGGCTAGGTGACAGTCGGGAGGCCGACAGAGGAGCATGGGGTTTCGCAGGTTTTGGCGGCCTCGGTATACGAATGGGGGGACGAAGGGGAAGGTAGGGGAGCCATGGCTTAGGGACGCGCTTGTCTGAAATGTAGGGTAAGTTACCAGCGTACCCCCACCAGTTTTGACACTGCGACGTCGAGCCGGCATTTCCGGCTGAGGGGTAGAAGGGGGATTTCGCGTGTCTTGGTTGCGGGACCGATTTCAGATGAGGAGGGAGTTTTCGCGCGCGTCGAAATTTGGGGATAACAAGGCACGGCGCGGGTTGAAGAGGCGGGAGTTTCAAATCAGATGAGACAAAAGATACTCGAGCTTGAAAATTTCGGGATAACAAGGCGTGGATTCCTTGTTTGGCAGAAGAAACTTAACGTGTACAAAAAAACAATTCATACAAGACACAAGAGAGTCATGTCCCCTTTTCCTATATTGCTATAAATGCCATTGAAAAAACTACAAGAAAAATGTAAAAAATGGGAGAACAAGATTACCATGTACAGTACCAAATCGATTCCCACTTCCCTCAACAACAACAAAAAACAAATCAATTCCCACCAAAAGAAAGAGTCATGTCCCTTTTTATATGATTACAAATGCTAGGATCTCGAATTTCAATTTTTGAATCCACGTTATGTTGAATTCGAATTTATCGTTAGGTGACCTTGCGGTTTATAATGGATGTAGTCGTACATTTTGATCTTCCATCATATATGAACATTTCCACCCTATGAACATATATATTGTGATCTACCATATGGAATAAATTTGAGTTAATTTTCCTTGTTTGAATACGATCGTTGTCAAGTTATACAATCATTTAAATATTATCTTGATAACAAAAAACATGCATATAGCAGTAATCATATTTCACTATGAACTACATGTACCATACGATCTCCAATTCAAATATTTGTATCCATTTTATGTTGAATTCAAATCATAGTACATTGGTCTAGGTAGCGAGATGTTCGGGATAATCTAAACCCTGTTTTCATATGTATAATTTTTGGCTGAATTGGGACAAGTTTTGGTATAAGATTCTTGCAAAACCGGAGATTCTCTCAACAAGCCTCGTGGTTCCGAGAGGGAACGTGTCACCTTTGTGTGTGAAACGATATACGCTGCCTCCCCCTGATTTTCTTTACAGATGCAACATAGAACTATATGAGTGCCCTGTTAAATTTTGGAATTATTCCGGGTTCGTTTGGCCTTTTTTATACATTAATAATTGAGTTTCTGGACATTTAATGTGCATAATCCAAATTTGCACTGCAAGCACATGCTCTAGTGCACCAAAGTTGGTTGAAAAATCACATGTGTGTCCTTGGGTGAATTTCTAGGTCCCATGCAAGAAATGTGAATGAAATTCAAACATCTGGGCGTCGTGACTCGGCCGAGAACATCGAGAAACTTGGTTTTAAATTCATGTAAATGCAAAACTCGCCTGGAAATCATGAAACTTGGCATGGTGTCATGTCATGGCACTAACATGTTGTGGTAAAAAATTGGGCCGATTTGGAACAAGTTTTGGTATAAGCTTCTTGCAAACCGGAGCTTCTCTCAAGAAGGCTCGTGGTTCTGAGAGGGAACGTGTCACCTTTGAGTGCGAAACGATATACGCTGCCCCCCTTGAGTTTCTTTACAGAGGCAACATAGAACTACATGAGTGCCCTGATAAATTTTGGAATTATTTCGGGTTCGTTTTGCCTTTTTTTATACATCAATTGAGTTTCTGGTCATTTAATGTGCATAATTCAAATTTGAACGACAAGCACATGCTCCCGTGCACCAAAGTTGGCTAAGAAATCACATGTGTGTCCTCGGGTGAATTTCTAGGTCCCATGCAAGAAATGGGAATGAAATTCAAACATCTGGGCATCGTGGCTCGGCCGAGAACATCGAGAAACTTGGTTTTAAAATTCTTGTAAATCCAAAACACGCCTGAAAATCATGAAACTTGGCATGGTGTCATGTCATGGTACTACCATGCTGTGGTAAAAAATTGGCCAAATAGGAACAAGTTTTGGTATAAGCTTCTTGCAAACTGGAGCTTCTCTCAAGAAGGCTCGTGGTTCTGAGAGGGAACGTGTCACCTTTGTGTGCATAATTCAAATTTGAAATACAAGCACATGCTCCAGTGCACCAAAGTTGGTTGAGAAATGTTGTCCAATTTGCGAAGGCGCACACAACAATTAACAAAGTCATTTTGGAACAAGTGTTGTCACGTTACAATCGGAAACACAAGTATTATTGAAACCGTGGGCATTCTATTTATCATTTACGTGCCGTCACGCGTCCCCTTTTTTTATTAGCTAGGAGGCGCCGTGCAGGGTAGCTAGTTGAGTATGAGAGGCGTGCTTATCGGGAGAGCCCTTTGACCTCCATCTGCCGTCCACCTCTCTCCCAAGGTCTCCATTAATGGAGCCCGAGCCTCTGTTTAATAGCGTGGCTATGTCTCACTCGACTGAGATTTAAGAGAGAGAAAAGAAAATTTTGCACAGGTCTTGATGTAAGATCCGACGGACCTATATAGCATCTACTGCGACTTATAGCAAGACTGATGAATATATAAGGACGACGACAGTGGATAATAATTGTCTTACATAATTAGTAAGATAATTAAAAAGCCATATGCGGCTACGCCCGAATAAACAAGGGCAAAAGAAGAAGGAAGACAACGAACTGGCTCGCTGATCTCTACTTTCTTGATGCGTTGCTACAGGCCGCGGGAACTAGTCTCCGCGGCGAGCGGCGATGCGCTTTGTCGTGTCCTCAAGACACTACTTGAGAGCATCCACGGATTCCTCCACCAGCCTTTGGCGCTCGATGCGGAGCAAGTCATTCTCATCCATAAGTTTCTTGACGATGACGCCGGTCCTCTTCAACAAGGCAGTGGTCTCCTCCTGTTGCTCTGCACTTCGGATGATCTTCACCCTCAGCAGGTTGCGCTCGGCCCGGAGCCTCTCATTGCCCTCCCTTCATTGTCGGATGACGTCGGTAGCCTGTTCAAATGAGGCTTTCATGTCGTCATGCAACCTCGCCCAGCCGGAGATCTGATCCATCTGGCTATGGACGATCGCATGCATGCGCCTGTAAGAGTCATCGCCTACCCGCGAGACATTTTCCCAGGTCTCCGCGGCGCGGCAGGACATCTCTGCTGCATTCGCGGCGCGGCAGGACATCTCTACTACTTCCATGGCGCGGCCGGACCAGTCTGTTGCATGGACGGCGCGGCGGGACCTGCGTGCAGCTTCGCCGGTGCGGCAGGACCTCTGTGCTGCTACTTCCGCGCAGCGGGACATGTCGGCTGCTTTCGCGGCAAGGCGGGACATCTCTCGTGCTTCCGCTTCCATGCTCGCCTCTCCCTGGTGGTAATCTGTCAACCCAGAACTCACGCTGGCCATGGCAGGCTCAAGGGAAGGATGCTGAATGACTTGTTTGTTTTTGTGGATGAGGAGTTGAGGAGGAATGTGCAATCATCTTGGCATAGAAGTATTTATAACCGAGTACTAATACGCTCCTACTACCTCCATCCTGGTTTATAGGTCACCTTTGTAGTTTGTGCCAAATTTTGACCAAATATTTAGCTAACAAAATGTTAATGCATGTCAACAAAAATTATATCGTTGGATTGGTATTTCAACATAGTTTTCAATGATATATTTTTGGTAACATGCATGAATGTTTTGTTAGTTCAATCTATAGTCAAAATTTGACACAATATACAATGGGGACTAATAAACCAGGATGGAGGTAGTAAGTGGGAAACTGTTTAGGTTGTGATCGGTGTGAACAGGTTTGCAATTAAATATAGCGTCGTAGTAGTAATTTGGAATGTGACGAGACGCAAGCTCAAAATTTATTGACGGTTCTAGTTTCGAAGTGCGGCACTATTCCCGGATGGCGTAATGTGGGCACGTGTTCTCGGCCATGGTGTAGCATATGCCATGGTAGCTCTTTTTCTACTGCTGTGTACGTGCAATAACTGGCACTGTCGGATACATATCTTACAGTTATTGGGGCGTTCGACAGGAATAGCCTCGTGGCGAGCTATGGACTAGTCTTATTTTCCGACGCATTACACCTATCTCTCAGGACTTCTCGCACGCACCATCTCTAGCTCCCTAGGTCGATGCCACCCACATACACTTGTACTCTGAGTTTAGTACGTTATACAGGAAGAGAAGAGGTGCACGCACGCACTCGTCCTCTCTCACACACGCATCTGTAGCTACGAATTGTAGTGTTCTCAACCATCCGATTGGCTCTATCATAGGTTTCACGTTGCTCCTTGGCCTTGAGATTGAGAAGTTTAAAACGCGGAGGCTAAGCTAGAGGCGCGAGGTTTTGGTTAATGTGCGGGCCGCACATGGCACCAACACGACACGAGCTTCGTCTGCCTGGTGCGCAGTCGGGTGAGTTGTCCAAGTATAGACACAACTAGGCCCTCCTTGGTATCTGCGCCTCGACTTATGTGCAGAGAAAATTAGGATCGGAGGGAGTACTACTAGTAGTAGTACTACTTTGATGTGTCGCGTCAACTCGCACAAGTATGCAACACTTCCTGAACAAACAAGCATATAAGATGTTATACTTCTTACCCAAAGGAACTTTATATCCAACAGACACAAAATATTCATTCGACTGTTGTAAATTACTTTAACTGCTGATCTGATGTCGAAGTAATTGCTGCATCGCCACCAAAACCCACCATCTCTTAAGCTAAAGTAGATCGAGCTAACCCCTATATTAGCATATTACTAAGATAAACAGAAGGCACTGTAGAATCATTTAGGACGTGAGCTTGTCAATCTGAATGTGGAGGGACACCAGCTTAGCCCCGGCCAGCAGCTTGGGCGGAAATGTGAAGAAGGTCAGCTCCTGCACGGCGACATCGCCGGGATCCTTGCTACTTGTCACCTCCATTTCCACCTTGACATCGTCGGTCCTGCCTTTGGGCTCCCCCGGCGGGTCGTTCGCCCACAGCTTGGCCATGTAGTGCGGCAGTGGGGACGCCCCCGCTCTGATGCAGACGACCGACATGGCGATGGGCGCACCGATGTCGAGCACGCTGCCGACCAAGAAAAACGCGCGGCCGTCCTCCTCCGCGAACAGCAAGAGCCGTGGCTCCGACAGTGGCACTTACAGCTGGAGCACCTTCCCGTACTGGATCATGTGCATGGGCATGGGATGCATGGCGCTGATGTGGTGGGAGAGCGCCAGCGGCGGGCCTTCGTAGCCGCAGACGGGCACGGGGCATTTGCAGGGCGCGAGTGGACACACGCTCTAGTGATCGGCGAGCTTGTGGTAAGTGACACAGCCCACAGCCTTCGTGCGGGCACTCCGCCCTCACTGAGGAGAGGACGGCGTCCACCGCCGTGTTCCGCACATCGAAGCCACCGCCGCGCTCGCACTTCTAGCACTACCGCTGGTTCCCGAGGCGCTCGACATGGCAGTCCGCGCAGGCTAGGTGCCCTCCCTTGCACTGCACAAATCAATCGAATAGCACATCAATCAAGAAACCTGCACCTTGCTCGATCAGCCGAACGGACGAGGTGTATTCGAACCTCATACACTAGAGGCTTCAAGGGGTGGAGGCACAAGGGGCAGTGGAGCAAGGTGAGGTCCATCGAGACCATAGAGAGCTCCCTCGTCGGGTCCTGTTCCATCTGCATGATCTTGCCCTCCTCGTGCACAACCATCTCTCGCTTTAGGGCCGGGGCATTACAAAGCTTTACCACCACATATTCATGCTACTTCAAGGTGCATTAAATCAACACGTGCAAGTACCAAAAGGAGAGGCACGGCATGCATGCATGCGTTGTAATTAATGCATCGGTAAACGCAAATTATTGAAATATATCGAGTGCAGTGCTTTGATGTGTCGCATCAACTCGTACAAGATCGAGAAGTTTGATTACTACAACGTCCTCTCCCTCGCGGACCGAGCTCCGGTGCCTTAATTGTACCTGCCTTTGGCTGTATGACAGGTGAGCCACCCACCTATTGGGCCCACCAGTCATACACGCAAAGGCAGGAGTAGTAAGTCAATGAAGTTGCGTCCCTCCCTCGCCCATGAGCGTGGTGGCTGGCAGGACTAGGAGAAGCTTTCGCTACACGCTCTCCCTCCCGCACGTGGTGGACATGCAGCAGTTCATTCGGTGTCAGATGGCCAGAAGCATATTGTAGTACTCCTCCACTGTAGTAGTACTCCATCATTGTTCGACTTCCTGAAGAGGCGAAGAGCCAAGCGGAGCCCGGGCGCTCGTGTGGCAGTTTCATGTGTAGAGTAGTCTAGGATAGCGTGTACCCTGCCTGTAAGCTTAAAATCGTTGGGGTCGGCTCCATGCTATGAGGCCGTCTCGAAGCATTTTTTGTTGATTAAAATAATCTTCTGGCCCTACGTGTCATCCTGGTGATTGTAGTTTGCATGCTCATCTGGTCAAGACAGGAATATATATTTTAATTTGTGATGGGGTAAATGTTAGAGGTTGCAGCAAATATATTGCACATTGCGGGTCTTTCAGCCAAGTTTAGAGGCAAGCATGTGGGGCCGGTGCTATGATGTGTCGCGTTAACTCGTACAACCAGGAGAAGCTTGATTTTACTACTACACGCCTTCTCCCTCGCCCATGCGGGTGGTGGCTCGCAGACGAGGACATGCTTTTAGTTATACTACAGCAAGCTATCCCTCCCGCACGTGCTGGACGGACATGCAGTAGTGGATTCGATACTGTAGAAGTAGTAGTAACATCATTGTTCATCTTCTCGAAGAGGCAAAGAGCCAAGCGCAACCTGAACGTGGCAGTTGCGAACGCTCGCGTGGCATTCTTTGTGTAGGGGTGGGGCGTGGTGTGGTGCCTTGGAGCACGCATATAGCTAGGCTCTTGCATGAGACAAAATTGCTATTTGAGCCCACTATTGTAGTACTACTTGCTAGTATAGCCCTGTAAACCGGAAAGGAGTATTTTCCTTTCTAGATATTTCAACAAGTGACTAGACTACACCCTAAATGAGTATAGTACATATGGAGCAAAATGAGTGAATCTACACCGTAAATAAATACGTAGTTCTCTCATTTTCCTCTCCGCCTTGGTCGCGGTGCACAATATTGAGTATACTAGTACTGACTAGTCTCTTTTTGACACGCATTTACGTTTTTAACACAGTACAGACGCAAGCGCTCATATACACGCGCATACACTCACCCCTATGAACGCACACACGCACACCCTACCCCTATGAGCACCTCCGAAAGACTGAGCCGGCATATCATCTTGAAATTTATGAAGTCGCCATAGGCACCTCATCGTCAACGGGAACGTCTCCTGACATGCATTTACATTGATACGGCTTGAATGCCAAGGAGGGAGAGGGTAGCGGTTCCCGAGACATTGAACGGTCAATGAGCATCCTCAATTAGCATGCAGAGGGAATTAATTGGAGAAGCAGAATAGAGCCAGCACGATGTGAATGCAACAGAGTTTGGACTCTCATATAAAGGCGCCCCACCACTCCAATCCATCTAATCCTAGTCTCTGCGCAACACTGCTCACTCCAATCCAAGACTAAGTGACCAAAAGCCACAAGCACCTATGGAGGCGATGGACGCGAGCGGCCGTCAGCTGTGCCAAATAATCCAAGACGCCGGCCTGCGGCCCCGCACCGCGCAGCATTTCCAGACGGTGCTGGCGACCGCCGGCGTCGTATCCCTCGCTGACGCCGGCTTCGCCTCTCGCATGGACGACATGATGGTCCACTCCATCCGCAAGTTCACCGTCGTCGAGAAGCGTGTGGACAACCTTGCCGTACTGCTCCAGCCCGTGCGCCCAGGCTCCTCATTGCCTGCCACCCTCATCGGCCTCCATGGTGATGAAATCTTTCAAGCCCTGGTGGCCCTGCAGGTGCCGGAGGTCGCGACGAAGAATGTGCACCTCGAGGCCGCGCTCGCCGCACAGCGCCTCGCCATGCAAGAAACCGTCGACCTGCACATCCACGTCTACGAGGAAATCGTCTACATATGCCACTGCAAGGCCAGCGAGGACAGAAAGACGTTGGCCTTCTTCCAGCGGCTGGAATCTTTGGACGCCATTGTTTAGAAGCACGTCGACCTGGCCACGAAAGCCGCTGCTACTTAGCCGCCGTTCGGTGGGCCGGCGCCCTGAGTCGAGGAGGCGGACGTTGTCGATGGATGCATATCTTCTTCTTGCCTCCTGTAACGAGCACTGCATCGCCTCGTGGCCTCCTGTAACCGAGTGTCGGCTGAGTTTAGAATTACTAGAAGAGAGAAACGAGGGAGAAGAGCTAGCTGTAGCACGGACGCTGTTGTCAGATGGGACTCGTGTTGATAGAATAGGAGTACTGAGCACTCGTACCTCTTTTTTTAGGGAAAAAGTAGTCGTGTGTCTAGTACCACTAGTTGGGTGCGTGTGACCTATACCTGTCATCACTTTAGGTCTCCTTTTTGAACTGCAGCTACGCTTCATAGTACATATTTGTTCACGCATTTATCCTCCTATATGTACTCCTAGGATATTTCCACGTGCTCCCTTTCACCGACATGTGGGACATAGAGCATCTGGGTCGTAGTGCATGTACGACTTGGAGCATATGCCAGGGTACTTTACATTTCAGACCTCACGAATTACATGCAAACCCCCCGCAGAAGAATAAATAAATGAATGAATTACTACATGAAACCGGATTATTTTCGTAGAAACTGGAGCACGTTCATTAAATTTTGGACATAACACGTTTATAAAAAACGACCGGGCCTAAACCAGTCTAAGGGCCTCTTTGATTCGCAGGATACTGAAAACACAGGAATGGGGAAAGTATGATGGCGATGAACCAAGACGAGGAGAACTCTAACTCAGTTAGAGGTTAGAGTTAGATTCTAACCCTGAACTAACCCTGAACTAACTCCAAACCAAAGAGGTGTATGGATGGCAGGGTTGGATTGACAATAAATGCTCTCTCTCAATCATTTGACTACTTTGGACCCTATTTCCTGCTGGATTTGCTGTGGCTGGCTCTTGTGTGGCCTCCTCCCGTTCAAAATTGACATAAACGAACCATCTTTACAAATCAAGCATTCAAAACATGATAAATTTTACTTTGTCCATACAAATGAGATATCACACTTAAACATACAAGTCGTCAATCAAGCTTCACAAAAAAATACACTCCATGAAACAAAGCATGAGCTAACTCATCACGGAAGTCATTCATGATAGGGAGGGAGCCCGGAGCCCCTCACGCACCCAGGGAGGAGCTCGTCATCGTTGCTCTGGAGGAAGGCTCTGTAGAGCCCAAGCCCCGGGAACCCCTCCGACGCCGGCGCTTGCGAGTTGAGGTTGACACCGGCATGGATAGCAAGGCCGCTTGCCGACGACTGCAAACCGAATCTTTGGGCCTCTAGAAATAATGCAAGCCTGAAACTAAAATACCTAGAAAGGTGAAATAAATCTTTGGGCCTCTAGAAATAATGCAAGCCTGAAACTGAAATACCTAGAAAGGTGAACTGAATCTTTGGGCCTCTAGAAAGATTTATTACCTCCTCAAGCAGCATCAAACAATTCCATGCGTGCACCACAAATCTACACCAAGTTTAATCAGGATCTACTTTTCCAAATCAAAATTAGCGCTAGAGCGAGCAAGATCAATGATATGGCTGTGAGACAGAGAAGGAACGAACAAACTCACCCCTCTCGCGCCCTCCCTGGTAGATGCGCCGCCGCCGCGCACGACAGAGGGAGAAAAATGACCGGTGAAGGGGGAGGGGGCGAGCTTCGAAGGCCGGAGGGAGAGGGCGACCGGAGGAGGGTGGCGGAGGCCGGAGGGAGAGCGCGGCCGGAGGAGAGAGAGGGCGAGCGGCGGAGCGGCGCTTGGGGGCGGAGGGAGCGATCTGGTGCAGGCAAGGAAGATTTTTTTAGTTCTCTTTTAGTGGGCCCGAGGAGAACTAACCCAATTAGAACCTATCCACCGGGCTAGTTTTTTAGCCAGGTTAGAGCAAACTAGCTCAAACTAACCCCTCCTGTTTGGATACTTTGAGGCTATTTCAACCCAAACTAGCTCTAACTCAGGGATCCAAACAAAGAGGAGTAGTACTGTACATGCTACAGTCTGGACCGTAGCACATTTTCTTTTATGGCCATATCACCACATTGTTTTCTACTGCTGGTTCACTGGGCTGCCCTGGTTTGCACTGCTGGTTCACTAGGCTGCCGTGGTTCGCACTCCTCCGACGTGAGTAGTAGTACTAGTATATACTATGTGGGAGAGCCAGCATCTGGGTCGACGTGTCATGCACCAGATTAGAGTGGGGAACGGAAGGGGGGCATCACCCTGGTCGTAGCACTAGTAATTCATGACTATAGTGAGTAGTCATATCACAAGTCTTTCCAGCAGTAACGCGCCGTCAAATCGCACAGCTCGACCTTTCCAGCAGTAAGTAAGTTGAATCCGCTACTCCCTCACCCTCCTCGCCTCTCTGTCAAACCGCCTACGCGAAAACTGCCGCGCGTACTTCCCGGGAAAATTCACGCCCTCATCTTCTAACTATGCGAAAATAGTTCAAGCTTGTTCGTTCTATATAAATACTAGTATTGTATGTTTATTCACCCGTGGGGTTGATCAATGAATTGACGGCCGGGGAGCACAAGTGAACAATACTACTACTAGTAAGTAGGAGTCATACAATTAGTCACGTTAAATAGAGAGTTTCTTTTCTTTAATGCCACGTACACAAATTGAAACGCTTGTTGTGGAGAGAAAAAGATAATCACTCCACTATATATGTAGGCAGGGGCCTGAGCGCTTGCTTTACTAGGGTTGCTCTCTTCATTCTCTCATCCTCTCCAGATCTAAACAAGACAGAGGTAGCAACATTTTCTCTCTGCTCACTGCTGGTCACAGATCCGACCGAATCCCTTCGGCCGGTGTGTGGAGAGGACTAGGTGCATCATTCACGCGGTCATCGCCGGCGAGGCAGGAAACCCATAGCTGCTGGAGGGGCCCGATCCTCTGCCCGTGTTGTTCTCTCCAACACAGCGCCGGCTCGGGAGGTCCTCCGACCCTTCTTCCTCCCTGCCATATTGTGCGCAGATCCGACCTGCCGTCGCCGACATCCCGACGACCCTCAGGTATAAGTTCTTTGAAAGCGGCCTTGCTCTACTGCCCCAGCTCCCCACGTGTCTGCATGTGCATCTTTTTCTACTCCCATCAGCTCTTCCAAAGCCACCTACATTTTTAGTATTATTAGAGGTAAAGCTACTTCATGCATTCGAATCTAGGACTTGGTTCAAACAACGAAGAAAGGGGGGAAGTTGTAGCATGAATCTAGGACTTGATTCAAAGAGGAAATAATAGGGTGAAAGTAGTAGAGACCGGATACCCAACCGGTCTCTTGGTTGAAAAGGGAAATAATGGGAAAACGCAGTACAAACTGGATAAGGAACAGATCTATTATTGGTTGAAAAAAGCATAGAAAGCGGCAGCTGGTGGACAAGCAACAGAGTATGTCCAGGATTAGATTTGTTGCCCTCACATAGTAAAAGGTCTCCAGGATTAGATTTGTTGCCCTCACATAGTAAAAGGTCTCCAGGATTAGATTTGCTGCCTTCACAGAGCATGAACAAACTCGGCATGACCACTTTATGCCTCCTTGTAGATACATTGTGCAAATGCATCCACTGTCGCATGTCCTTATACCAAATTTTTGTTGTTGTTAATGTAAGGGCGCATGTAAAATGAAGCAATCACATTGTTACCTTTAGGACATGTCTAACCAGTGTTATTGTTAATCTAATGCCTCCAGTGATATGATGCAATTAAACTGTGTTACAAATGGTACTCCTACTGTTTTCCCCAGTATGATAAGTAAGTTGCTCCTTTATGCTGCTGAGTGTCCTGGTGTCCCCACGGTCCCATGCCCTTAAACCAACTCTTTAGCTGTTGTTGATTTACTGTATCTGGTAAACAAGCAATGCCACCATTAAAGTAATCCCATATTTGACGAATGTCATTGTTGATCGTAATGCTTCCGGTAACATGAAGCATTGCTGACGTTTCAAAATTTCTACTGTCCTTGCGTGATTGCCATGAACATAATTAAGATGCTTCTTTTCATTTCGTGTATGTTTCGTATCTTCTCATTGACCAGCAACTGTTTACTTTCTATCTTTTTGTGCAGATAGGGATATCCATTTCACCTTGTTGCTATTGTGACCTTTTGGTGAACTGCACAAAACACTTTTTTGGAATGAGTGTCTTGTGCAGTTCAACTAAAATGTCATGTGGGCAACATCTCTCAATTTTGGTGGCACTGCACAAAATGGTGATTGGAGTTTCCAATATCTCCGTCAAATTCTGCTGGTAATCTCGTGCAACATTTTATTAGCCTTTGCAAGATGAGCCGTCACTGTCACCACAATGGCACTTTATTTTAGTGGAACTGCACAAAAGGATAAGCAAATTATAGTTGCACCTTACATGAGCCGGACAGCCAACCTTAATGTTCCTCAATTTTAGCGCAACTACTAAAGAAGAACCTGCCAGCTCACGAGAGCAAGTACTTCTTGCTAGTTGGATGATGCAATCTTTGCTTCATTTCAGGTGAACTGCAGAAAAAGTTGCATGAATTGAATCATCGAGTGGAGCTGCGGGTTGAGTTCAAGCAGTGCCACAATTATAGTAATCATGCTCTTTCTTATCTGTGCTGTGCAAACAGGAATACTCAACTACAGATGTTGTGACGGTCAAGAGCATTTGCCAAGTTCTTGGGTTGTATGACACGGCTAGCCAAGATGGATTTAATCCCGATATTCACTTTATCAAAAGGCTCTAATGGGTTGGTTCTAAATCTTGCAAGCTGGGAATCAATGAGATGTGTAGGCATCTTTGTTGTACTTATTATTTGAATCTTATTTGTTGGTTCTGAATCTTGCAAGTTGGGAATCAATGAGATGTGTAGGCATCTTTGTTGTACTTATTATTTGGATCTTATTTGTTGGTTATGAATCTTGCAAGCTGGGAAACACGGCATGATGATGCAGAGGACAACAACCATAACAAACAGTTCAAACTTGGTAGTATTATCTGTGTGAAAGTGCGACAAATGTGCTGATCGTGTGCGTCCTGAGAATAATAATTCTAATTGTTGTGCATGTTGATCCTGTGGCACTGATAGAATGAGCTAATGCATTGCTTGTTTTAAGAATAAATTTCTATTAAAGCTAATTAAATTTAAGAAAAGTGACCACTAACACTTGTTATTACAGTACCAATACAGACCCGCTCGTGAACCGACGTGTGGCCGGAATAGGTTTATTAATGGAGGCATTTGAATGCACCGAGGGTTGCCCTAATGTTGCCACCAAAACCACCTGCGGTCAACCACTACTGCTAGAGCTGATCTGCAATTCTGCACAGCCACCAAGCGCCCCAGCTATTGGCTGGAGCCAAAACGAGCCTACCATGCCACTTTGCACCATATGTGCCGCCACCACCTCCACGCGCCTCCGCACCATCCTGCCGTCAGCGACATACCGCCAACTCCCACCATAGACGAGGAGAAACACTAAGGTCCTCGGAGCGAATAGATTGGGCATGACTCGATTTGGACCATCGATGTTGAGCTACCACTTTTGCATCCCCTGTGAGACACGGCAATGCGAGCCATGCCACGCCACTTGTCGACGCGATATCCCTAACTCGTAAGGCCAACTCCAATGCACGACCCCAAATAGGCGTCTGTTTCGTCCGCTTTTCATCCGTTTGGGGTGGCAATGGGTCGTGTCCGTCCGGATTTGTGGATGTGCCGGTCGTGGGCCCAACGCGCAGCCGCATTTCGGCCACATCTTGTCTCCATACATTTTGTTTTTGCAAACACATATCTTTATTTTCATCATTGATTTTTGATACATTGAAGCACGTCACCAAATCTTGACTAGAATAGCAAGACCAAAGAAAATAAGAACCACAAGAAGACATTTTAGAAGATACCCAACTTCCATAAATGCTCCCGTAAGTTGGATTAATGCCTTCTGGATGCATTCATTGTTGATCTGCGGAGGCTCGATCTTGCGTGCTTCTTTCTTCTTCGAGTCTAAAGAAGTAGACGTTGCTTCCTCACATCTAGTCTCATCTCTAGACTCTGTTCTAGCAACAAGTGCATGAACATCCATTAAATTGCGCTCTATCAATAGATCGATGTATTGTTCTTCTCAATACCAAAAGTTGCATCCACTCTACACAATAAAAATTTGAGTGAGTAAAACTAGTCGAATCCAAGAGTACAACCGAAGCTAAAGTAGCACATGCCCCATCATTTGAGCACTTGACGAACACCCATCCGGGATGTTCCGACATTGTAAACACGCGGCGCAAGACTTTCCTTGGGCAGTCGTCGCACTTTATGAGTGGTAGCGGTGCGCCGACGAGCCTTTGGGCTAGCACCGAACCCGGACAACGGTCGTTCGTGTATTTGCCGGCGAACTGCCGACGGGGTAGTTTCGAGTGGCTAGAGGCGGAGTCAGTACCTGCATGCGGCCTTGCTGCCTTGTCGGGGCTTTTCAGTCCGGTGCTTGGCCAGTCCATGGCACGGCGCGGCCTCCCGCAGCCGGGTGAGCTCAAGTCCGGCCGGATCCGCTCCAAATCCGACCGTCGGGTGCGCTAAAATCAGGTGGCCATGATTGGGCAGCTCGAGGCGTCGAGGGAACGGGGGTTGCGACAAGGGTTGGGGCGAGCGCGCGGCCGGGCTGCACAATGGCACGTCTGAGGAAAATGGCGGCGGCAGCGGCTCGGGAGGAGAAGGGTGGGGGTGCGGCTGGAGCGGGGGGAGGGGGATAAAAAAATTGGGGGGGGGGGTCTGCGTCCCCGACGGGCGGGCCAGGGGAGGACATGGGCAGGCGCCACGCGCCGTCCGCACGTGTCCGTTTGACCGCAAACGTGGGCCGAGAATGGGTGGAAAATGGACGGTCTCCGGTTGCGGCCGCACGTTGGATGACGTGTGTTGTCCGTTTACCCCCAAACGGACATGAGCGGACCGTTTGGGGTCATGTGTTGCACTTGGCCTAAGGGCCTCTACCGAAGCGGACAATCCCGCTGCCTCCGTTTGGGGTCATGTGTTGGAGTTGGCCTAAGGCCTCTACCGAAGCGGTCCGCACGAGCTTTGCGAGTAGGAGGCTATCTGCTGTGCTGCGGTCAGAGGAAGGAGGTCTTTTATGCTATAAAATCTTGTTCTAAAATGAGCGAAAGAAAAGAAGGGAAATATATTTGAAGGCCTTTTGAGTCTTACTAATTTTTTTACAACTGCAGTGATTTGTACAGAACTAAATTTGTGCCTCGAGGTGCAAAGCACGTGCGGTTGAGTAGTAAACAGGAGTAGATGGATGATTTGGTATACCCGCCGTCTTCGATCTCCCTGCACGCCTTTTTTTTGTTTTTTTTAAGGGCCTTGTTTAAGGGCCTTGTTGGTGTAATACAACGACATAGTTGCTCCTTTCCTGCAATGGCTTGGGACGTCCGGCCTGCTGGTCTCTGGTCGAATCACGTGTATGACTGGGAAGAATTTGACGAGACTTCTCCATCCACGTGCTCCCTTGAGAGTCAGGGCCAGCAGCGATCTCAACGCCGCATAGAGCACGCGAGTTTATAGAGAGAAAATATCAGCACGTTTATTTGGAACATGTATGTATATATTTTTCTCTATGAACGCGATCAAATATTACAAATATGTTTTTTTTCAGGTGAAATATTACAAATATCGACTTTAAAAAATGCATTATATTTCACAATGGAGGAAGTATAATCCATACGAATATATATTAAAACAGTAAATTGCACATGGTGGAAACAATAAATATTTGAAACTTTCAAAATGAACAAAAAAAAGAGATAAAACATTTAGGTCCTTCTCCTAGAAAAACATTTAGGTCCTCGGGCTTTTAAGAAAACACCAAGCTTTACAAATTTGTAATAACAAGTACATCATTTATGAGGAGGGGCTCAAACCAGTCATTAGTCAAAGAAAATCTAGCAAACCTAGCAAGCTCATGAGCCACCTTATTTGCTTCTCTAGTACAATGTTCGAAGCCAGTGAGAGAAATATCGCAAGCCATATAATAACAATCATCAATAACTGCCGCCGCCATTCTGATAAAGCGTCCTCCATTTTTCATGGTATAAATGACCTCCAAATAACAGAATTAATAAGTGCTCACTTATCATAGCTAATATTTTGATCGCTGCCCCCGTGCCGCCCTCCTCCTCGGGGGACACGGAGGAACCCTAGCCACCACCCAGCAGGACCCCCTCTGCCACCCTCTCCCGCGTCGCCGCCACCGGAGGGCCGGTCGGCGAAGCCGCGCCGGACCCTAGGATGGTGGCGGCGGGGCGGATCTGATGCGCTGCACCCCCTCCACCCGGAGCTCCCACCCATGGCGGCGCGTGCTTTTTCCCCGAGCTCCTCCCGTGGCCACGCGAGCACACGCCCCCTTGGGCGCTGGCTGCTCCGACGGATGTCGTGTGGCTGCCTTCGGGCTCCTCCTCGCGCGACCGCGTCCCTCCCCTGGTCCGGATCTGGAGCTTTGTTCCCCGGCTAGCTGCGGCTCCTCCGGCGGCCGGGCGCACCCACTGCCGTGCGGCTCCTCTCCCCCACCCCCTTGCAAGCATTAGGTCGGCCGCCCCCTCGGACAACGGCCTTGGAGGCGTGGGCGGGATTTGTCTGCACGCATGCTCACCACCACCTTCCCCACCCCCAGCAGGGGCGAGTTATGCCCGGCGGACATGGACCTGCGCCCCTTCCTATGTCCATGGCGGACTGGGGCGGCTCAAGGCCCGGCGCACCCTGGGAGCTGCGCTCCTTCCGGCTCCCTTGGCTCGTCGGTGCCTCGGCGCCTCTGCACCCCCACCCTGTTGGTGCCTTTGTTGGCCGTCCATCCCGGCGCGTCTTCGATTTCGGCATACTCCGGGAGCCGCGCTCCCTTCCGGCTCCTTGGGTTCGTCGACGTCCTTGCTGCTCCAGTCCCGGCGACTTGGATCTGCGCTACCTTCCGGATCCTAGTTTGCTCGGGCCTCCGGCCACCGTCACATCACCCATCATCTCTATTCCGCCCAGCCGCCTACTCGTCCACCTCCGTGCCCTGTCCGTCCTTCCGCCGCTTCGTTGCTTGCGCTTCCGGCGTCGCTCCCCTTCTTGTGGTCGTGGTTCAGTCCTATGCCCGACTTCCTCTTCTCCGATTTGTGATACATTGGCTTGGGATTTCTTGGACTATGGCCAAGGCGAAACCCTGCATCATTCACTAGTACAGCGAGGTGCTATACAAACGGTTTTTAACCCCTTTTCGCGACAACATTTGGAATCGTCGCCTAGTGAGTGACTGCGATAGGGGGGTCCTTCCCACATGACCCAGAAACCGTCGGGGATATGCCCTCCTGGCACACACGCTCGGCAAAATGAGGTCGTGTACGACCGATGAGCGATCAAATACGATTAAACATACAGTAGTGCTAAAAAATACAATTATACAGGCGGAATCGTTTCCAGTCGTAAGTACATCCCACACAGTCAGTCCCTGGTAAACATTTCCCTTCGTATGTACATTCCACACAGTCAATCCAAGGAATACGTTTCCGTTAGTATGTACATCCCACACAGTTAATCCAAGAAGTACGTTTTCGTTCGTATATACATCCCACACAGTCGCTCCAAGGAAAATGTTTCCGTTCGTAGGTACATCACACACAATTTTCCTCATTAAATCATTTGTGATAGCGTTGTCATTGCACACGATATTAACAATTTTATCGTTTGCATTATTGAATGCATCACACATGGTGCGTAGAAGAAACTGTGTGGCAAAGGTTGTCCATCACACACACTTTTTATGTGGTAATCGTTTGCGCGAGGTAGCCTAACGCAAACAGTTTTCAAGAGGATGTCGTGTGTGATTGTTCATTGATCCAACACGGATTATTCCTAGAAACTGTGTGCGTTGCCTGAGGTCATCACCCACGATGTTTTCTCAATAACCGTTTGCAATAGAAAACCCCAATTAGCAGGCTAATTGGCCATTAGCAGGCTATTGCCCTATTATTAATAATACATTTATTAATCTAATTGACATTTCATATTAAGCACACAATATATTTCATTTTCATATTAAGGAAGCAAGATTTCATAATTGAAATGCATCAGAGAACAACATCATATAGCTTCAGCACTCAGCTACCCCATTACACAACTGCACCAGCACCAAGTTTCACATACAACATCTATAACCTTTCGAAATTAGTATCATAGACGGTACATAGACAGATGAATCTCATCTGGAAACTGCTGAAGCGGAAGGCGAATATTAAGCCTTCATTGATGTCGAAGGTGTTTGCAATTTTAGGCCAGTGCCTGTGGATGATTGACCGTCCATCCTTCGTCCTCTTCAGGAACACTTCAATATTGAACCGTGGGTGTTGTATGAATACCTTCCTCGCCTCCTGACCATACAGGTGGTTTTAGAGGTAATCATCAGTGAACTGCTTTGGAAAGGCCTAGAAACAAGGATGTGCATAAATATCTTCTCTATACTGGAAATGGGGCAAAGGAATAAAAAAGGCAAGGTATAATAGTTAGAGCCATCCTGTAGTGAACTGGTGTCTTCTTCATTGTGCAGACAAAGATCTTGTTGTTTTTTGTCGCTAATTTCTTTATCCTAACAATCTTTCTGGGTTTCTTGACTTGACTGGTATTCATGGACAACTCATTTCCACATATGCAAAAAGGGTCAAACAGTGGGTCAAAGCCTTTGACAGCAGGACCTACATGTGCAAGACCAAATCGGTTAAAACCTAAATATTAGAATGGTTCCTGCAATTGCACAATAATGTGCTATTAGACAAAGGACCATGCATGTGCAAACCTCGACTGTAAACCCCAATGCTTCCCATTGTTTCCCTGCAACACATATAAGGTAGTTAGTGATCAGGTTAAGTGAGGGTTCGCATGCTATTAGTAAAACATGTTGACGAAAAATAAGCACATTGCAGATTCATCAGATGAATTCAGATTCATCACATGAATTCAAGCCACATGAAAAACCCATTTATCCAAACCAAGCAAGATTAAGAACTAGGAAATATAGCAATTATATATGTTTCTCATGTATTAAGTGCAGCCAAATTCGATTTATTCCTCACATGCAGGACAATACAAAATTCTACCCACGACAATTGGACATCACATTGCAGAATTGAACCAAACAGTTAACTAAACACCAC
This sequence comes from Aegilops tauschii subsp. strangulata, assembly GCF_002575655.3. Classification (NCBI taxonomy): domain Eukaryota; kingdom Viridiplantae; phylum Streptophyta; class Magnoliopsida; order Poales; family Poaceae; genus Aegilops; species Aegilops tauschii. The sequence goes on from NC_053036.3 coordinate 155,838,961, forward strand.
AACAAATGAACCACATTAACTGAGCACCACATTGCACAATATAACATACTCCTAATAGAAGATCAGATAATTAACCAAACCAAGCATGCTTAACAACTTGGAAATATAGCAATTGTATTTGTTTCTCATGTATTTAGTAAAGATAAATTTGATTTATTTCTCACATGGAAGACAATACAAAATTGCACCCTGAAGAATTGAACATCACATTTGCAGAATTGAACCAAACAGTTAACTGAACACAACAACTAATTAACCAAACAGTTAATAAGTGAGCACCACATTGCACGACATATAATACACTAGAGCAACAGATTGCATGGTAAAATTGATAGCACAATTCACTAGAATTTGTTAAGGAAAGGCAGTAGCTAGCAAACTGGACATGGGTCCTTATAGTGAGCTAATAAGACAAGCTACTCCTCATCGTCGGAGATATCGATGATGATTGGCTGCTTGGACATGGAAGAGGGCGAGGCCTCCGCATCATGGGTACCCTCGTCGTAGCGGTGAGTTGCCTGAGCCGCTCTGGGCACCAACCTACTGGCTCTCGAGTTGAGGTAAGCACGTGCACGCTGAGAAAACACCTCGTAGTCTTCGTCGAAGGCACCAAGGGTGGCCTCGAGAAGACGCCACGAACTGTCGCTTAAAGCAGCCAACCGCGTCGCGGCATCAGCGCGCGAGGCGTTGACGGTGGCCTCGACGGCGAGGTGCTCCTCCAAGATCTGGGGGTCAGCACGAATGGCAGCCATCGCGAACTCATCCGCGCGTGCGGCCGCGATTTGCTTCTCCGCTGCCAAATGCTCCTTGAGCTCCTGGCTGTACTGCGTGCACCATGGCTTAGTGCGGCACTTATTTGGTGGAGGGGCCGGTGATTTGGGTGAAAGGTGTCGCACCGGCGGTCAGGGCATGTCAGATGTGGAAGGAGGAGGACGATGGGGGTCAGGTGTGGATTAACTGCCTGGATAGATGAGGCCGAGCAGCATGAAGGAGGGTCACCGGCGAGGAGGCAGCACTGCAAGCAAGGAGTGAAGGTTTCAACTTGGAAAGGAAGGCGGAAATAGGGGAAATGTGGCTTTTGGTAAGGGGGAGGGGGCGGGGAGGTAGATATTTCCGCAGAAGCCGAAAAATTTGAATCGGTTCAGCAGAGAAACTGGCGCACAAAGTGTCATCAGACACGGTCCTTTATTCAGCACTGTGTATGATATGTGAACATCACAAACGATTCATACAGCTTAACCCGTGTGTGATGAGTTTGAACGTGGAGTGGGCCGCCGAAGTTGCCCTCACGAAGTGGGTCCACGTCCCCATCTTTCACCGGCGACGATTGAACAATGAAATGATATTTGGGGAGCGAGCTAGTGTGCTTGACACGCCGGCTATGGACTGTAGCCTACGCACCTTCTCGCATAAGCCGTATGCGTACTATACTCCGACGGTGCTCCAAGATATTTTGTGCTGCATCTCACATGGTTGGTGATAATAAACTGTGTGCGATCTACTTGATTTTTCGTCTTGATTTGAATTACATAATGGGGTCACAGCTGCAAAGGGTGGTGTTTGAATTGCTAGAACTTTTATCTGCAGTGAACATGCAACTATAGGTGTGCCGTCAAAAAATTGGAATTATTCAGGGTTCGTTTGGACATTTTTATACATTAACTTGGTTTTCTAGGCATTTCAGGTGCACAATTCAAAATTAAACTACATGCACATGCTCTGGTGCACCAAAATGGGTTGTAAAATGATATATGTGTCCATGGGTTGATGCTTATGTCCCATGCAAGAAATGGGGATGAATTTCAAACACCACGGCACCGTGGCTCTCCGGCAAACGTTGAGGTGCTTTTGTAATTCTAGTAAATCCAAAACTTGTCTGAAATTCATGAACCTTGGCATGCTATCATGGAATGGCATCAACATGCTGAGGTAAAAAATATTGTCCCATTTAGGGTAGGTTATGGTATAAGCTTCTCACAAACCAGAGCGTCTCACAAGAAGCCTCATGGTTCCGGTAGAGAAACGTGTCACCTTCGTGGACAAAACGATATCCGTTGCCCCTTCTTGCTTTCAAAATATTTCTAGTGTCAACGTAGAACAACAGGAGTGTTGTGTCATTTTTGAATTTTTTGTGGTTTGCTTCGACATTTTTATACATTAACTGAGTTTTCTATGTGTTTATGTGTATAATTAAAATTTGAACTACATGCACATGCTCCAATGCATATAAACGGGTTGCAAATAAAATGTGTGTCCTTGGTTGCAACCTTAGGTCCCATGTAAGAAATGGGAGTGAATGTCAAACACCTTTGCCACCGTCGCTCGTCCGCTAACATTGAGATACATGGTTTTAAAATTCTAGTAAATCAAAAACTCGTCTGAGATCCATGAAACTTGACATGCTATCATTGAACGACATCAACATGCAGTGGTAAAAATATTGTCCCATTTGGGGCAGGTTCGGGTATAAACTTCTCACAAACTAGAGCTTCTCACAACAAGCCTCATGGTGACGGTAGGGAACGTTTCACCTTTCTGGACGAAACGATATCTGTTGCCTCTTCTTGATTTTATTTTTTCTCTAGTGTCAACATAGAACAACAGGCGTGTTGTATAAACTTTAAGAATTTTTCGGGGTTCGATTGGACATTTTTATACATTAATTGAGTTTTCAATGCATTTATGTGCATAATTCAAATTTGAACTACAGGCACATGCTCTAATGCATATAAATTGGTTGAAAATTCAAATCAGTGTCCTTGGTTGCATGCTTAGGTCCCATGCAAGAAATGGGAATGAATGTCAAACACCCTGCCATTGTCACTCGACCGCAAACATGGAGATACATGGTTTTTAAATTCTAGTAAATCCAAAACTCGTATGAAATTCATGAAACTTGGCATGCTATCATGGAGCGGCAATCAACATGTCGTGGTAAATTTTTTATCCCATTTGGGGAAGGTTTGGGTATAAACTTCTCACAAATCAGAGCTTCTCACAACAAATCTAACAGTTTCGGTAGGGAACGTGCCATCTTTGGGGACGAAATGATATCCGTTGCCTCTTATCGCTTTCAAAAAATTTCTAGTGTCAACATAGACCAACATGAGTGTTGTGTTAAATTTTGGAATTTTCGGGGTTCGTTTGGACATTTTTATACATTAATTGTGTTTTCTAGGCATTTTATGTGCATAATTCAAATTTGAACTACATGCACATGCTCCAGTGCATATAAATTGGTTGAAAGATCAAATCTGTGTCCTTGGGTGCATGCTAAGGTCCCCTGCAAGAAATGGGAACGAATTTCAAACACCAGGGCACTGTTGATTGCCGGCAAAACGTTGAGATACTTTGTTTTTAAATTATAGTAAATCCAAAACTCGTCTGAAATTCATGAAACTTGGCATGCTATCATGGAATGGCACCCGACATGTTGTGGTATTTTTCGTGTCCATTTTGAGAGAAGGCGCACTCCAATAACAGCCAATAAAGGCATTTTGAAACAAATAGCTGTCACTATAACATCTCAAACGTTTTGTATAATTTAAATCGCGTGCGTTCTGTTAACCATTCACGTGACACCACGCCTCACTTTTTTAATGGCTAGGAGGTGCCGTGCGGACATGTGCTTGACTAAACGGGAGGCGTGCGAGCTGTACTCCAATGCGCAGGCTCATCAGGAAGCGTGCGAGCTGTACGCTACACAGGCTCACTGGGAAGCGAGCCCTTTGACTTCCATGGATGCCCGCCTTGCTCGCATCCTCTCCATTAATGGCTCCCAAGCCGCAGTTTAATATGGTTTTTTAATATAAAACACTCATCGCAAACGTTTTAGTTAGAACACCCGTATGCAAACCGACATCTTCCCCAGGAAGCCTAGCGAAAATGTGCCGAGCAGGATTTGTGTAGCTCTTGATCGCAAATGTTTTAGATAGAACACTCGTATGTAAACCGATAGCTTCCCTAGTAATCCAAGGGAAAATATGCCGAGCAGGATTTGTGCAGCTCTTCATCGCAAACGTTTTAGATAGAACACCTATTTGTAAAGTGAGAGCTATGGTCTTCTGCAGTAAGCCAAGGGAAAATTCGCTACGCAGGATTTGTGCATCTCTTCAATGCAAACGGTTCAGATTGAATAAGGTATGCAAAGCAAGACTTCGGCCCTAAGCCAAGAGAAAATCTGGCAAGCAGGATTTGTACCTCCCTTCAACGCAAACTGTTTTTTCGGATGACTCGTGTGCAACCACGTACAGACAATTTGGTAAGATTTGCATCTATCATATTGGGTATATTGCCATTTTCAAATTAGAAAGATTGACATTTGTTGTTCTAGTAACATTGCCATTTGTCAACCTCGTAACACCACGATTTGTCAAAATATGCAGCTAAAAATCACTAGCACTAACTAATTTTTGCAACTAAAATTCAGTAATTAAGCATAGATTTCATTCATAGATTAAGCAGTCGTTCTTTATACAAACAGTTCAACTCGACAGCTGAACCGACCAAACTTTTACCCAATTGTTGCCAACCACGTACTAAAATAGCTAGTTCAACTATATATACTAGCTAACTTTAAGTATGTTGTACAGTTCCACCACATTTATAGTCAGATGAACTGAACAAAATAGCCTCTAAATACTACGGAGGAGGAGGAGGGGCTTTGTACTACTTCCGGTAGTCTCTCCTCTGCCGAGCGTGTTCAATAAGAGGAAGAGGAGAAGGAACCTATGGGCGAGCTGGACAACTACAATATAGTGCCTACCGCTGCTGCACCTTTAGCGACGCTCACCTCGAGCGCCCTCTACCACTCCAGACGACCCCTCTCGAAGCGGCAGGACAACTTGTAGATCTCCTGATTCCTCGCCTTTGCGTCGGCGTGTGCCGCGGCCAGGGCTGCAGTAAGGCTCTTTGCGTACTCGACAAGGCGCTCCTCCTCCTCCCGCAGGAACTCGATGTAGCACGCAAGGTCGCTGACGCACGTGCGGGCCTCCACCTTCACCTCCCGCCTTCGGACGGCGATGGCGGAGCGGCTGATGATCCCGGTGGTCGACGGTGGGCTAGCGGCCACGGCGGCCGACGATGGGGTGGCGGCCACGACCACCTCCCACCTTCGGGCCGCGGTGGCGGAGCGGGTGATGGCCACGGTGGCCGGCAGTGGGGTGGCGGCCACGACGGCCACCTCCCGCCTTCGGGCCGCGGCGGCGGAGCGGGCGATGGCCCTAGCTGAGGACTACGCCGCCACCGCGGAGTAGCCTCCTAGCTGGAGCTGTCCTCTGATGACGGCGGAGTGGCTGAGCGACGACGACAGACCAGTGTCATTGGCGATTGTGGGAGAAGCAGACGAGATAAGCTATAGGGAGGGAGGGGAAAATGCGACACATGACTCGCTGGCCATGAGGGTTTATATAGTATGCTGATAAGCATTGGGATTTTGGGGGATTTCACCGAGTCGGGCGGGAAGCTTGTGCGGGAACCTGCGCGGGTACGGGCTTACCACCGTTTGGCCAAAAGAACGCCCCGCGCGCTGCTCAAGCTTGCGCTCGATGCCGTCTATGGCAGCGGGGTGACAAAACGTGCGAGAAGAGGACAAAAGGACACGTGCACATACGGTTAATTAAAAAACATTTGCAATTTAATTACCTACTATACCCCATCCTGGTTTATAAGTAGGAGTTAACTAATAAAATACGAATGCATGTCGCCAAAGATTATATCGTTGGAATCGTATTTGAACATAGTTTCCAATTATATAATTTTTTTAACATGCATTAACATTTTGTTGGTTAAATTTAAGGTCAAAATATGGCACAGAATATAAAGGGGACTAATAGACCAAGACGGCGGTAGTAGCACACGGCCGCTCTCTACGCAGCGGCGCAACTGTCGGTCGGCATCATCGCAAACAGTTCTTCTGCATTAATCGTTTGCCACTCATCCAAGGGAGGGAAGCTTCTACATTCGCGGGGGACGTGGCATTAACCATTGGGCGGCAACAGTCGGTCATCCGGGTGCGCAATAAAGGATGTAAAGAGGGATCCTACAGCAGCAAGGACCAGCTTCCCTACCAATAGATCATCTAACATAACTCCCAAGTTAATTGTGCTGAGGCTTGAGTAGTCATCAGATGGGTGACCGGATGGGAAATGGCCTCGATGTTAAATTAACTGATGGGATGGGTCATTGTAAACATTTAATTGTCTGAAATGTATATAGTGCTCCGTCCTATTAGTTGAATTAACCTCGAGGTCCTTGTTTTGTAATTTTTGACATTTTTTGTTTTTTGAACACATGTTGATTGGCTTGAAGAAGGTCTATCTCGTTACTTTTTGATATTTTTTGTTTTTTGAACACATGTTGATTGGCTTGAATGAAGGTCTATCTCATTACTTTACGACATGTTTCCAAAACATGGACCTCGAGGTTAATTCAACTAATAGGATGGAGCACTATATACATTCAACGCAATTAAATGTTTTCCAAAAAAAGTGATATGATTTCTGTGAAACTTATAAGTCATGTATGTCAAATTAACCTCTGTGTACTTGTTCTCAAATTAACCTCCGCGTCTGTTTGCCGCATATCACACACATCTTGTTAAGTTGAACCGTTTCTGTTCTCTTCCCTAATCGAAAATAGTTCATTCGAGTGAACCATATGCCGTATATCACACACACCTTGATCTGGCTGACCGTTTATGTTACTTTCCCTAATAGCAAACAGTTTATCGGAGCGAACTGTATGTTGTATATCGCACACACATTGATATGGCTGCCTGTTTCTATTGTTCTGTCTAATCAATGGTTCGTCTGGATCAACCATATGCCCAGCATCGCACACGCAAGTAAAATCTGAACCGTGTTTGATGTACCCGCCATCGCAAACGTTTTGCATCTTTTTTGACGATTTTTTACATCACTGTTTGCGATTAATGCATCGCACACAGTTTCGTCGAAGGGTCTCTGATCGTAGTGTCGCGTTAGCAGAGTCCTGCAGTAGTGATTTGCTGGCAGCGGTGACACCTGCGGGTGTCGTACCCTTCTTGGAGGCGCTGTCACGGCCATTATCTGTGCCCTTCCTCGAGCATCAGGGGAAACCCTAGGTCCGGTTATCCAGATCGGACGGCGACGGCGTCTCGGCGTCGTTCTCCTTCGTGAAGGCACTGTCTTGGTTGCTCGTGGCATCCTCGATTTTGGATCTGGAGATGTTGGTCGTCATGTCATTTGGTGTGGATGCTTTCCACGATGGCGAGTTTAGCCGTGTTTTCCTCTGTTTGGGCCGAGCATCCCATATCCCTCTGCTCCGGGCACCATGTTCACGCCCTTGCGTCTGTGCCATGTGTTGTACCACATCTTGTACTCGTTCTAACTCCTTCTATCAATGGAATGATACGCAAGCTTTGTGTATTCGTGATTTTTTTAATAACGATACGATTGCATGTAACATTTCACATCAAATTGTGTGAAAAAACTACCGCCTGCCCAATAGATAAACTAAACATATCTTTCTATTTTTAGAATAAAATAAATAAAACAAACATATCAGAGGACAACAAACATTCATTTTGCATGTAACAATTCACACCAATTTGTCTGAAAAATACCCTTAATATTTCATTTGATTTCATCATACAATGGTACAACCATTGCAAAATGAAATTTCATATAAGTTCCAAGTCGCTAAAAAGGAACTAAATTCGTGCTAAAAAGAGGATCTAAATTCAAGCATGGTACAACTATGTCGAAAGGGGAAAGTAGAATCATGAAGCAGCTCTATTGTCAAAATTGAGAATACTTGGAATTTTGAAGAAATAAAAGTGTATAAAAAGCATATACTATAGAAGAAAATAAATAGATATTTCAAAAAATCAATTAATGGAATTTATGGCGGCACATATTTACAAAAATATTGAATATTTGGATAAACAACAAGCATGCCTTACACTTTATTGAAACTATGCATTCATAACTAAACTAACATGTCATAAGTTCTCTATTCAGGTGGTGGAAAGATGTCACATACAACACATTTTTGTCGAGATATTCCCATTGGATCATCAAAGACATATAAGAGGAATTAAATTTAGTCCTAGTATAAATATTTCAAAAGAAGAGAAGATTGGTTGAACTATGGAGGGGCTCCTTGTTGAAACTCGAAACACTTAGACATTTTGTGTGTGGAAAAAGTAGCCTACTATATATACAATAAAGCAAACATATCTTTCTATATTTCTAGAACAAAAAAAACATACAATAGGACATCAAAACATTCATTTTGCATTTAACAATTCACATTAAATTGCTTGAAAAATAATTCCCTTAATATTTCATCTGATTTCATCCTACAATGTTAGAACCATTCCAAAATGAAATTTCATAGAAGATTCCAAGCCGCTCCATTTGCATACACATTTTTGCGAGGAATTTATATATGCATTTTTAAATACTAACTATTTTTCTTGGAGATTTTGGCAATCCATTGACATCATTATGTGCAATTTACTTGGAGATTTAGGAAAATGATTGACGTTATTATGTGCAAATGAAGAGATAACAAACAAGGGAAAATAAGGGAAAAACATGCACTGGTATGGTGTATCACATTCTACAAAATTCTTAATGTTTAACTGTTACCACCATTGCCCCTCGGTGCAATTGTTTTCCTCTTGGCTTCTATACATAAAAGAAGGTCATGCAACGCATGGGGGGCATCTACATCCTTCGCTCGGCCATTAGCACCAATATGTTTTATGTCTCTCCTCATCTGACATGGACAAGTTGGGAGGGGTCCCTTTGTTTCACCTATAACGGTTTTTATTCTTACCCCTTTTCTTACAGTCAAAAGGTGTTGGATTGATATGGATTGTCATTCTAGAACACGTCCATTGTTCCCTTTTTATCCAAGTAGACCTTGTGTTTATGTCACAAAATTAGGGTAACATAGTTTTAAACTTTTCATGTTTAAGATAAGAAGCGACACAAAAACTATTCTGATTAATATCAACAAATGACATTTTAGGCGAAACATATTTTGCTTATTTTGTGCCATTTCAAGAAACTTCGCATGACAGACGTATGAAGCAAGTATACATAATGAAACCAACATGCAAAATTAGATATCCAGATGACAAAAGGATCAAATATACATCACATGTTTGTGGAGTTTATTTCTTTGTATCACCCAACGACATATACGAGGAATTGAATTCGTCCAAAAAAGGAATTAAATTTGTGCTAAAAAGAGGAACTAAATTTAAGCATGGTACAAGTATGTCAAAAGGAGAAAGTAGAACAATGACGCAGCTCTATTGTCAAGATTGAGAATACTTAGAATTTTGAAGAAAGAAAAGTGTATAAAAAAGCTTATCCTATAGAAGAAAATGAATAGATATTTCAAGAATAATCAATTAATGACATTTATGGCTGCGCCTATTTACAAAAATATTGAATATTTGGATAAATAACAAGTATGCATTACACTTTTATTGAAATTATGCATTCATAACTAAATCAACATGTCATAAGTTTGTATTCACGTGGTGGAAAGATCTCACATACAACACATTTTTGTCGGGATATTCTTGTTGGATCACCATAGACATATAAGAGGAGTTATATTTAGTCCTAGTATAACTATGTCAAAAGAAAAGAATATCGGTTGAACTATGGAGGGGCTCCTGTGTTGAAACTGAGAACACTTAGACATTTTTTTGGAAAAAAGTAGCCTATTATATATAATAAAGTAAACATATATTTCTATTTGTAGAACAAAAATAAAACAAACATACCATAGGACATCAAACCATTCATTTTGCATGTAACAATTCACACCAAATTGCTTGAAAAAATAACCCCCTTAATATTTAATCTGATTTCATCCTACAATGGTATAACCATTCCAAAATGAAATCTCATATAAGATTCCAAGTTGCTCCATTTGCATACACTTTTTTTGTGACGAATTTCATTATGCATTAGTAAATACTTTTTTTCTTAGATATTATGGCAATCCATTGGCATCATCATGTGCAATTTACTTGGAGATTTAGGCAAATAATTGGCGTTATTATGTGCAAATCAAGAGATGACAAACAACGCAAACTGAGGAAGAATAAAATTAAGATGCCCTGGTACGGTGTATCACATTCTACAAAATGCTCAACATTTCATTGTTACCACCATTGTCGCCCGGTGCAAAAGGTTGCCCTCTTGGCTTCAATTGATAAAAGGAGGTCGTGCAACGCATGGGGGGGGGATCTCCATCCTCCGCCCGATCATTAGCACCAATATGTTTTCTGTCCCCCCCCTCATCTGACATGGACAAGCTGGGAGGTGTCCCCTTGTTTCGCCTTTATGGTTTTTATTCTTACGCTTTTTCTTACAATCCAAAAGTCTTGGATTCGTATGGATTATCATTCTAGAACACGTCCATTGTTCCCCTTTTATCCAAGTTGACCTTGTGTTTATGTCACAAAATTAGGGTTACATAGTTTTAAACATTTTCATGTTTGAGATAAGAAGCAACACAAAAAACTATTCCAATTAATAATACCAAATGGAATTTTCGGTGAAACATATTTTGGTCATTTTGTGCTATTTTAGGAAACTTTGCATGACAGACGCGTATGAAGCAAGTTTTCATAATGAAACCAACGATACACAAAATAGATATCCAGATGACAAAAAGATATAATATAAGTCACATGTTTGTGGAGTTTATTTCTTTGGATCACCAAAGGCATATACGAGGAATTGAATTCTTCCTAAAAAGGAATTAAATTCATGCTAAAAAGAGGAACTAAATTCAAGCATGGTACAACTATGTCAAAAGGGGAAAGTAGAACCATGAAGCTCTATTGTCAAAATTGAAAATACTTAGACTTTTGAAGAAAGAAAAGTGTATAAAAAGCATATTCATAGAATAAAATAAATAGATATTTCAAAAAAATCAATTAATGGCATTTACGGCAACACCTATTTACAACAATATTGAATATTTGGATAAATAACAAGTATGCATTAGACTTTTGTTAAAATTATGCATTCATAACTGAATTAAAATGTCATGAGTTTGCTATTTAGATAGTGTAAAGATCCCACATACAACACATTTTTGTCGGGATACTTTCGTTGGATCACCAAAGACATATAAGAGGAATTAAATTTAGTCCTAGTATAACTATGTCAAAAGAATAGAAAATCGATTGAACTATGCAGTGGCTCCCTTGTTGAAACTGAGAACACTTGGACTTTAAAAAAAATAGCCTATCATATATAATAAACTAAACATATCTTTCTATTAGAACAAAAATACAATAAACATATCATAGGACATCTAACCATTCATTTTGCATGTACTCCCTCCAATCCATATTAGTTACCGCTCAAACGGATGTATCTAGCACAAAAAGACATCTAGATATATCCATTTGAGTGACAGGTAATATGGATCGGAGGGAGTAACAATTCACACCAAATTGCTTGGAAAAAAATTCCCTTAATATTTCATCTGATTCCATACTACAATGGTACAACCATTCCAAAATCAAATTTCATATAATATTCCAAGTCGCTCCATTTTCATACACATTTTTTCCGAGGAATTTCTATATGCATTAGTAAATACTAACTAGTATTTTTCTTGGAGATTTTGGCAATCCGTTGACATCATTATGTGCAATTTACTTGGAGATTTAGGCAAATGATTGACGTTATTATGTGCAAATTAAGAGATGACAAATAAGGAAAATTGAGGAAGAAAAAAAAGCCCCGGTACGGTTTATCACATTCTACAAAAAGCTTTTTCACTGTTATCATCATTGTCGTCTGGTGCAAAAAGTTCTCCCTCTTGGCTTCTATAGATAAAAGAAGGTCGTGCAACGCATTGGCGGGGGGGGGGGGGGGGGGGCATCTCCATCCTTCGCCCGATCATTAACACCAATATGCTTTCTGTCTCCCCTCACCCGGCATGGACAAGCTGGGAGAGGTCCCTTTGTTTCGCCTTTAACGGTTTTTATTCTTACCCCTTTTTCTTACAATACAAAAGTCTTGGATTCATATGGATTGTCGTTCTAGAACACGTCCATTGTTCCCCTTTTATCCAAGTTGACATTGTGTTTGTTTTCCATAATTAGGGTTACATAGCTTTAAAATATTTTCATGTTTGAGATAAGAAGCAACACAAAAACTATTCTAATTAATGTTACCAAATGGCATTTTTGGTGAAACATATTTGGGAAAACATATTTGTTCTATTTCAAGAAACTTCGCATGATAGACACGTATGAAGCAAGTATTCATAATTAAACCAACATGCCACAAAATAGGTATCCAGATTGCAAAAGATCTGATATATGTCACGTTTTTGTAGAGTTTATTTCTTTGGATTACCAAAGGCATATTGAGGAACTGTATTCTCCTAAAAAGAAATTAAATTCATGCTAAAAAGAGAAATTAAATTCAAAAGGGAAAAGTAGAGCCATGAAGCAGCTCCATTGTCGAAATCGAGGATACTTGGATTTCAAAAGAAAGAAAAGTGTATCGAAAAAAAGCATACCCTATAGAAATCAATGAATAAATATTTCTCTATAATAACAACAAACAGTCCGTTTCCCATAATATTTTGTTTGATCTCATCCTTACATACAGCCATTCCAAAATTAAATTTCATACAAGATTCCAAATCGCTCCATCTGCATGCGCCTTTTCTTTCAGATAAATTTTATGCATCGGCAATTGATTAGTACGTTGCTTGGAGATTTAGACAAATGCTTGACCTTATCACTAGCAAATCGAGAGGAGACGAACAAGAAATAAAATGGCAAGAAAAGAAACCATGCTCTGGCACGGTCGCATCACGTTTTCTTTTCTTCTTATAAAAGCGTTCCACGCTTCGCCGTTACCACCATTGCCCTTTGCCCGCCCGGTGCCGAAGTTTCCCCTCTTTGCTTCTACAGATAAGAGAAGGCCTCGCAGCCCACGGGCGGTCATCTCCATCCTCTCCGCCCACTCCACCCCGCACTAAAAAACCCCGAGAGCCATGGCAGCGTTCCACCCCCTGGTCGCCTCGCGCGTCCGCCTCACCACCCCGCTCCTCCCCGCCGCCGCTCCCGCCGCCGCCGCAGCCGGGGTCTCCTTCCACCGGCGCCGCTTCTCCGCCATCGTCGCCGCGGCGACCGCCCACGCGAAAACCGAGTTTGACTTCAACTCCTACATGGGGGAGCGGGCGGTGGCCGTGAACAGCGCCCTGGACGCGGCCGTCCCGGCCGGCGAGCCCCCCGCGGCGCTCCACGACGCGATGCGGTACGCGCTGCTGGCCGGGGGCAAGCGCGTGCGCCCGGCCCTCTGCCTGGCCGCCTGCGTCGTGTCCGGCGGCCGCGAGGCCTGGGCGATGGCCCCCGCCGCCGCGGTCGAGATGGTGCACACCATGTCGCTCGTGCACGACGACCTCCCCTGCATGGACGACGACGACCTCCGCCGCGGCAAGGCCACCTGCCACGTCGTGTACGGCGAGCCCATCGCCGTGCTCGCCGGCGACGCCCTGCTCGCGCTCGCCTTCGAGCACATGGCCAGCGTCGACTCCTACCCTCCGGACGTTGACCCCGCCAAGCACGCCGCCCGCGTCGTCCGCTCCATTGGTGAGCTCGCGCGCTGTATCGGGTCAGAGGGCCTCGTCGCCGGCCAGGTCAGCAGATTCTATGCGATTTCGTCACTGAAAAAAGTACAGTTTGGGAATCTGCTAATTCTGTGAATCGAATGCCTTTCTAAGAATTATGATTTGCATAGGTATCTCCGTACTGTTGGATTAGAAATTGAAACTATCCTCAACATAGATCGTGCCACATAACTTGTCACATTTCTGAAAAATGGGCGTCAACTTTTTTGTCAGGTTGTTGATCTGGAGATGACTGGCTCAACTGAGACTGTTCCACTTGACCGCCTTGAGTACATCCATCTGCACAAGACTGCTGCATTGCTTGAGGCCTCAGTGGTTATTGGAGCAATCATCGGGGGTGGCTCGGAAGAGCAGATTGAGCGGTTGCGCAAGTACGCGAGATCAATTGGGCTGCTGTTCCAGGTGGTTGATGACATTCTTGATGTGACCAAGTCATCAGAGGAGCTAGGGAAGACAGCTGGGAAGGACTTGGCGAGTGACAAGACGACATACCCGAAGTTACTAGGGTTGGAGAAGTCACGGGAATTTGCGGAGAAGTTGCTTTCTGATGCAAAGGAGCAACTTGCTGATTTTGATAAAGAGAAGGCAGCACCGCTATTGTACTTGGCCAATTATATTGCCTATCGGCAGAACTAAGGTGATGGTTATTCTGTTGTTTGTTGTTTATCTGTAACTTTGTAAGAACATCAAGTCTGGGATTTGAGGAATATCTGAATTCTTCCCCTCATATATACTAGTTTAGTTTTCTACCGTTGTGTCATGAGAATATTTAGGTGACAAAAGCCACATGAGTTAGGTGGCAAATACCAATGTCCCATTGAGATAGCCAAGACATTATAATGGGAATCAGCCTTTATGTCTTATACTGTCTGGATGATAATAAATCAATTGATTTCGAAAGAAGAACATTTTATTTCTCTATTTCTTTCTTTCCATGACAATTGCATGCATCACATTATTGCTATGCTCCTTGCTAGCTAGAATGTTCAACGATAAAGAGCATGTCAAAGTCATGGTTTTCTATCTGAGGTACTTCCTCTGTTCCAAATTATGGTGCATACAGCTTTTTTTTCGAAAGTCAAGCATTCTAAAGTTTGACCAGGTTTCTTGAGAAAAATATTTACATCTACAACACCAAATAAATACAGTATCATTATATTTCTTTTAATTGTATTTGTTTGGTATTATTGATGTTGATATTTTCCTCTATACACTTGGTCAAACTTTACGAAATTTTAACTTTGAAATGGCTAATTGCAGTTAGGTTTTATTAGTTCAGTAGAAGAATCTAGACAAAGGGAAGTATATGTCAGCATGTTGTGCTCTCTGTTCACAGAAAAATCATGGATAACATCAGATGTATGCAGGTAGCCTGTCACTTTAATGATGGAATTTAAATTTAGAGTTTGATGTATCTGTTCATGACATTTGGAGCTTTCTTGAGGGTGAAACTTCACTGAAAGTTCAGTTTTTGATACAAGTATTCAGATTTGACTCCATGATAGTGGTGGAAAACTGGAACATGAGGTTCCTGCAGTTGCCATTCAGTTTGGCATATTTTCACACTCCCAACACTGTACTGTGCAAGAGTTATGTCATGTAATCATGTGCCATCCCTAGCAATCCATCACTTTGAATATATGAGTTTTTTTTTTCGGCACTCTATATTTGCCAACTAGGAGTATAACACATGCAGTGCTACAACAATTATAAGCAACTTTTAGGCTAATAGTGGCATGCAGTAGCAAGCGTTCAACCTGCACACAGTATGAATGATCATATCTTGAATGTGAATATGTCAAAAATCAAGAGCATATTTGTTGTCCCACATGTCCTAGTCAACTACTATCGTGGATGGATGCTTGCTGCAGTGTTTTGATTCAGCACCGCAGTTTCTGGTCATGTCTATTTCACTAGGGTAGTGCACAATTGATTTGTTTTGTGCCTTATATCAGGTTGCTTTTACCTTGCCTGCCACTGTAAAGCTTTCTTCACTGGAAGACTTACCCTGCGTTTCTGTGGCAAAACATGTCATTGTCTATCATTTCCTTTAAAATGATCAATGTTTCCACTTGCGTAAGATTTGCCATACAGAGGACATTGGTATCTAACCATCACAAAAATCCCTAATTGCAGTTGGGTTTTCTTAGCTCAATAGAAGAATCTAAACAAAGGGTTAGTTTTTGTAAGTCACTTCATTCTTTATCTGATAAATCTTAGGCTGCCTAGTATTTCTGCTAAACCACTGTACTGATGGAAGTTCAGTATAGACTGATGTATCTGTTAATGATATCCTCATTCTGCTGTACATTGCTGGATTGAATAAGCATGTTATCTGGCTTCCTGATTGTAACCCATGACCACTAATGTTAATGCATAAAACTTCCCCTGTGTCCATTTCTGTGAATGCACACTCGGTTGTTTTCTGCTCATGTCTATTTCAGCACTAATCAGATCGATTTTACTTTGCATGTTATTATAAGGTTTCTTGACTGAAGAACTTCCACCGAAAGTTCAGTTCTTGAAATAAGCATGCAGATTTGACTCGGTGATAGTGGTGGAACAGTTTAACATGAGGATCCCGCGGGCTGCCGTTGTCATTTTCAATTTGGCATGTTTTCACACTCTCCGCCATCTTGATCCTGCGGTTGTACTTACTTTGAATTATGTGATATTCCTGGCTTCACAATCTGAACTGCACATGGGTGAATATCGCGTGGTTGGGATTTTCTTGTTTAGAATCTTGTTTGCTGTTGACTTCGAGGCTGTGGAGCATGTGGCATCTCCAATCCTCACATCAAGACCAGGATCGGATCATCACCGTATCTTTTCTTCAGAAATACTATACTGCATGCCAGGTTGGGGTCAGGTCCATAGACCAAGTAGTATCAAGTTAACTTGCTGTTTAGTTGGCTAACCCCAAGGGAGCAGCCACAAGTTCCTATCTTAATTGAGGTCAGTAACCAAGCTATCTCTAGCATTTCAGTTCTATTTCTTCAGCGAGTTATCCGAGCAATCATAGTGCATTTTGAATTAAATCTGTTTCCCAAGCTGTTTTCCTGATATTTTTCAGATTCCTTCTTCATCTCTTGCAGCGTCAGGAGCCGGCGTGGCGATCGACATGGCGTCAAATGCACAGTTTATGGCTGTGATGCTGCTACATCTGTGCACCACGTCCTCCTCCCTATACCTCGGTCCACCACGCCAGGCGCACAACTACCTCCGTTTTGCCGACGTCAATCGCCATTGCCAGTCCATGCTCTCGTCGGCCACCGAGCTGGCCTACGAAGCCAACCGTCCCTACCAAGTGAGGCACCAGCTATCCTTCGAGAAGGGCGACTGGCGCCAGGACGCCGACCATGCGCCTCTCCTGCCGTTCGTCGCCGGTGACGCGCCAAAGAAGGGCGCTCGCCGGTTGCCTGAACCCCTGTCCCTTGCAACATTCGTTGTCACGCATGTTGACGACGACGAGGAGCACCGTGCAAGGCCAGCCGTCAACGTCAGCGGCGTCCTCGTCCTTGCCCGGAAGAGTGCCGCGCCGGAGTTCGCGCCAGGTATGTCGACCGTGTCGCCGGAGTTCAACCTTTCGGCGGGCAGCACCAGGCTCAAGATTATATTTGTAGGCGTGTACACGGAGAGTGCAGATAGCAATGGGGATGGCGACGGCGAGCGAGTACTGTGCATGGTCGGGAGCGCTGTCCTGCCGAAGCGCAGCACCGGCGGCGTTGACCCGTGGGATTGGGCCAAGAACTCCGACCGGAGCAGCTTCCGGTCGCCTGTAACGGCCGACAACAACATACTGCTCGTGCTACGGTACCCGAAGAAGCTGACACTGACAACCCGTGCGGTGGCCGGCACGATGCGGAGCACGAGCGGCGCGTCGGATGCGTCCTACTTTGACACCGTGCAGCTCGTGTCAGGGCTCATCTCCTACAGCATGTACCATTACCAGCCCCAAGAGCTCGCCGCTGGCGCAGGCCACGCGCTCCCTTCGAGCGGCGCCGATGATGGCGTGTCCAGCCGTGCAAGGGATGTGTACAACGGAAGCTATCCATGCCTAGTCCTTAACCGAAATGCTTATGGACAAGTCAGCACCGTGCTCCCCGGATGGCAGTGCAACTCCACGGCAGCGACGGGCGGGTCGTGCCACGGCATCGGGCCGTTCGAAATGGACAAAGCAGCAGACGCGGACGCGTTCGCTGGGGTTGGCATCATAATGCAGGACTTCCAGTGCCTGGAGCAATACGACATGGCCGGCCCGACCGGCACCGCGATGGTGTCGGTCGTGTTCCGCGCCCTGTCCCCATGGGAGGACTGGAGCACGGCGAGGTCGCGCTCCGGGCTTAGCGGGAAGACACTGTCGGCCGAGGGAGTCTGGAAAACATCGACAGGGCAGGCCTGCATGGTGGCATGCCGTGGCATCGCGGGCAAGAAGGCGTGCAACTTCCGGGTGTGCCTCTTCTTCCCGACGACGATGTCCATTACCGGCCTCGACACCATGCTGGGAGAGATAACCGGCGTGGACGCAGCAGCCGGCGGAGTGGCATACCCGCCCCTCCTGTCGTTCCGGCAGCACATGAGCCCGCCACGCCTATGGGGCTACTATCCCGACGATGGCATACCGCTGGTGTCATACAAATACAACTACGCGAAGGTCAATCAGGCCGGCGAGCTGCGCCGGAGGAGCGAATTGCCGTCGCACTTCCGCAAGATCGTTGCGAAGTCTCTGTCCATGAGAGATGGCGCTGGCAATGACAGGAGGAGCCTGTCCAGCCTCGCCGACAGGCTCACTCTCTGGTTCATGGCCATGCCAGACCTGTTCCGGCAGGAATGGATTGAGCGTCCGATCCTTCACTTGGAGGTCTTCTCCCTCGAGCAGGTCATCGACCGCTATTCACCCCCGCAACACGGGGATGGCAGACCAACAAAAGAGCCTGGAACGGAGGGGCGCATACTACTCAATGTGTCGGCCGAGCTCACCATTTTTAAGGATCGTTGGCCCCAAAAATCAGTGATGTCGCTTGAAGGCGTGTACAATCCAGACGACGGTCGGATGCACCTGATCGGCTGCCAAGATGTCCGGCTCCCGTGGCAAAACTCATCGACAAGCAGAGATCTGGGACTCGAACAAGGGATGGACTGCTCCATCGAGGTGAAAGTCGAGTACCCGCCGACCACGATGCACTTGTTTGTCATGTCGACGGCGAAGGTGCAGATAGCGAGCACGAGGACGGCCGTCGACGCGCTGCATTTCAAGGCGGTGAAGCTCAGGGCTATGCCCTCGTACCCGCAGCAGCGGCCCAGCGGGTTCTACCGAGGCGTCGTCAATGGCGTGCTCTGCATTGTACTGCTATCAGCCACGATCGCGGCCGTGCTCAGCCAGCTGCGCTACATCAAGACGCACACCGACGTGGCGCCGTACATCTCCCTGGTCATGCTCAGCGTCCAGGCTCTCGGCTACGGCATCCCGCTGGTCACGGGCGTCGAGGCGATCCTAGCGAGGGTGACCTTGCGCTCGTCCGGCGATGTCGCCAAGGCGACGTCTTCTGGATGAACTCCCTACTACATGTTTGACACGTGGCGGCTGTGCGAGACCATCGACCAGGCGGTGAAGGTCCTCACGGTCTGCGCCTTCATCCTCACGGTGCGCCTCGGCCAGAAGGTGCGGCGCTCGAGGGCGTGCATGGTGGAGCGGTCGCCGCTGGACCCGGCGTGCGTGCCGAGCGACGGCAGGGTGTTCGTCTACTACTGCGGCGTGCACCTGGTGCTCTTCGTGCTCATCCTCGCGCTCAACAGGGAGGCCATGGCCGTCGAGCAGCAGGTGGCGCTGATGCAGGACCTGTTCCTGCTCCCGCAGGCGATTGGCAACGCCGTGTGGCGGATAAACTGCAGGCCGCTCAAGGGGAGCTTCTACGTCGGCGTCACCTTCCTGCGCCTGCTGCCGCACGCGTATGAATACGGAGGGCCGCCGGCTGATTTCCGTTCGCGCTCGGTCGACGTCAATGCCGGCAGTCAAGGGCGCTTCTTCGCCAAGGCAGGCGACATGGTGATACCGCTTGCCGCGGTCGCGCTCGCGCTCGTAGTGCACGCACAGCAGCGATGCAACTACGCGATTGTTAGTAGGATGGGCAAGCCGGAGCAGAAGAAGCTGCATCACATCTTCTAACTGATTTCTGTATTTGCAACAACGCATATCTTACCAAGCCAATAGGTGTTTCAGAACCCTTGATCATGGCAACTGAAAAAGTAAATTTACAGAAACCGGGATGTACCGGTGGGGAATCCACTATCCATTGGTTTCATCAAGATCCATGCAGTCTGACCCGGTATAACACAATAATTCATTCCAGCAACTATACTTCGTAATACGGCCTGAGACAAAACTGGCAGCTTTTTGCAGTAGAGAGAGAGAGAGTTAGAATTGAGAGACGGACGCTGCATGCATTCTCTCTCCATACAAATGACATGTATTTAATTTCATCTTTAAATTTGAAATGATTGATATCTGTTAAATGAAATGTCCATTTTTGAAACTTTTTATACATTTGCAATCGTCGTGACAAGATCTTTAGAACAAGATCAATCTTGGATATATTTGAAATACTTTTTATTTTATATATTTCGGTTATCTTTGAAATGACTTTCACAAAACATAAAATTGTTTCACTTTGAAAAGATATTTCATATATTTGAAATAATTAATTTCACACACGCAACAATCTATTTCACATAGCCGAAATAACTAGTTTCACATATTTAAAAAATGGACCTAAATTGTTGCATAAACTCACTTCACTCATTTTAGAATATACTTTCACTCATTTCAAAAAACTTATTTCAATCCTGAAGAGACCGATTTCAGAGGTTTTGCCACAAAAAAACTTGATTTCGGTCATTTTGATTTAATGATTTCAATTATTTCAAAAAACATATTTAAATTATTTCCAAAAACAATTTCACTCGCTTCATAAAACATATTTCAATTATCATTGAAATAACAATTTGTAACTCGCTCCAAAAACAATTTGTAACTTGTTATTTTGGTGAGATATGTATTGAAATATATGAAATTACTTCCCTGAAATATATTTCAATGTGGAGTTGCAAGATGTGGAACTAATTTCTGCGAAAATATATGAAATTACTTCTCTGAAATATATGAATGCTATTTGTCATATCTGTAACTTGTTATTTCAGTGAGATATGTATTGAAATGTATGAAATTACTTCCCTGAAAAATATGTAATTACTTCCCCGAAATATATTTCAATGTGGTGTTGCAAGTTGTTACACTAATTTAATTGTAATGGTGTGTGCAAGATATGTGAAATTTATATTTCAATGTGGTAAACAACCAACTTTGACTCTTTTGAGCATGTAATATGCAAACTTGACAAAACACAATGAAATATGTTTCATATACTTAAAAAAATACTAATTCATATAAAACTAATTTCATTCATTTCAAAAGAACTGACTTCACTCATTTCATTAACTTATTTCATTCATTACCAAAATGTTTTGAAATAATCAGTTTGACATGTTTGAACGAACTAGTTTCAGAAAACTGATTTCACTTATTTCAAAAAATATTTTCACTAGTTTCAGAATCGATTCCAATTATTTCGAATAAGTAAGTTTGAAATAAGTGAACTTTAAATTTTGGTATGATTGAAATAAAAAACTTAAACTAGTTTAAATATATTCGAAATTGGTCTTGTTCTACAGATCACATGTTCAGGAATTTGAATATTATAAAAGAATTCAATAATAGAAAATTAGTGTTAGAGATATTGTCCATCTAAAATTTAAAACAAAGATAAAATGGATGGATTTGTGTGTGAGAGAGAGGAGAGATTTTGCATGCATGCATGCGTACCGTTCCTGTTAAAAGGTACTTACTCCGTTCCTAAATATAAGTCTTTGGAGAGATTTCAAATGGAATATCACATACGGATGTATATAGACATATTTTAGAGTGTAGATTCGCTCATTTTGCTCCGTATCTAGTCACTTGTTCAAATCTCTAAAAAGACCTATATTTAGGAACGGAGAGAGTACTACTCATTCTGATATTGATTAGACTAAAATCAAAAATACAAGAGATTCTTTGCAATGAATACTTTCATATACAGATGCACATGGTCCCACAACTTTAGATGTGGCAGCACCTTATTGGTGGGAAGATCACCGGTAGCTCCCGGCTCCGGTAAAAAACACTTTGCGTCATGGCAACTGAAAGTAAGCAAACACATTGCATATATTCCGTGAAGCCTATGTGCACAGGCATGTTAGACCAACAGCTTGTAGTGTGTGCTTTTGTTGTCGATCTGAACAAAATACACAAACCAAAAACTATATGGAGCACTCGTTCTTTGGTATCATGGGAATGATATGGTGTTTGCTCTGTAAACAAATTAAAGGCTTGTATGCTTGACTGAATAAAATGAAAATTTAGAGATGAACTAAACCATGCCACTCCCAATCAGAGAGCAACAAAGTACAGACTTAGTTTTCTGTAGAGAAATAGCTACTCCCTTCTTTTCAAAATATAAGACGCGATTGACTTTGCACGGTCTTTGATGCACGGCTTTTGATGAGTACTATATATGTATGCAGCAATACAGTTTAAATAAGCCATGAGACTTCAAGTCCAGGTTCATGTGAAAGAACGCTAGTATTCTAGGATTCTTCATTTTTGTGGGCCATTTAAGGCATGCAGGAAGAGACCAAGAAATCTACAGTCTCAGAGCGACAGAAAATCTCGTATCACGGAACCAGAACATTTCTTTGATTTATAGGTCAAATAGGAAGCAGGCGATAACCCAGCTCAGGGAGAAGGCCCGTGACTTACGAGTAGTAAAGGTGGTAACAAAAGAAAGAGGCGTACCCAGCAAATGTAATAGCCCAAGGCGTTTGTTATTTTTCTTATTGAAGCAGAGAGCCTTAGCCTACTAGACAGAGGCGGTAAATAGGACATGGCAGATACAGAGCTTCCGCTCGGTTGTGAATTAGCATGCAAGTTTCTTTTGATCTATCAAACATGGCATAAAGTTCTAGTTCCGTTCTTTTTTTGCGTAAAGGTTGTGCACTTTTTCATCAGTTTTCTTTCTTTCTTTCCTCGTTTTCACCGGGTTTGTTGTTTTCTTTGTTTCTTTTCTTGCTTTTCATTGGGTTTTTCTCCTTCTTCGGTTTTTATTTCTTTCTTTCTTAGTTTTCATCGGTTTTCTTCGTTTCTTTCCCAGTTTTCTTCGGTTTTGTTGTTTTTCTTTGTTTCTTTTCATGGTTTTCATTAGTTTTTTGCTTTTCTTTCTTTGGTTTTTATTTATTTATTTCTTGGTTTCCATCTGTTTTCTTTGTTTTCATTCTTTTATTTTTGTTTCTTCAATTTTTTTCATTTTCTTTTTCCTTGGATAATTTTGTTTCTTTTTCACTTTTCATTTTTTGGTCTTCTTTGTTTCTTTTGGTTTTCATTCTGGATTTCTTGTATATGTTAACAATATTTTTCTAATACACGTTTACATTTTTCTGATACAAATTTAACATTTTCTGAATACATGCTTATCTTTTTCTAATACACAATTTAAACATTTTTTGAATGCTTGATTAATACTTTTCAAATACAAGATTTTTTTTTTCAATACTTGGTCAACATTTTCCAATACACACTTTTAAACTTTTCAAATGCTTGCTTAACATTTTTCAAATAAAAAGATTAACATTTTTTGAATAATTGGACAACTTTTTTTCATATACATTTAATATTTTTCAAATTCTTGATTAACATTATTCAAACAATTTTTCAAATGCTTGATATTTTTCTATACTTGATAAAAAAAATTCATCATTTTTTAAACATGGCCAACATTTTTTATATACACATTGAACTTTTCTCAAATGCTTGATTAAATTTTTTCAAATATTTGTTCGACATTTTTTTTTTCAAATTTTTGATAAACAACTTTATATAGATGATCAACAAAATTCATCATTTTTTTAATACATGATCAACAAATTTTCTATACACGTGGAATATTTCCCGAATGCTTGGTTAACATTTTTCAAATACTGGTTCAAAAAATTTCAAATACTTATTCAACATTTTCCGAATGCTTGATTAACATTTTTCCAATACTTGTTCGATATTTCCCAGTACTTGTTCAACATTTTTCAAATAGTTATTCAACATTTTCCAAATGCTTGCCCAACATTTTTCAAATACTTGTTCAATATTTTTCAAATACTTGTTCAACATTTTTCAAATGTTTTTTGTAGTGTGTTTTTTGTATTATAAACAAAAGTGCAAAAATAAAAGAAAACATGGAAACAGAAAACATGAAATAAATAGAAAAAAGGAGGTTGTGACCTCCCGCGCTTCTGGGTCGGCCCATCTCGGTCTCGCCGTTCAACAATGGTTTCTGGCATTTACTGTGTGTTGCAAACCGGCGCACACAGCCTCCGCGCTTGGGTTGACCGATTTGCGTCTTTTTCTTTTTCGCTCAAACTGAAAAAAATAGCGGGTCACCCAGAATCAAATATGGGACCTCGAGCTTCACTGAAGCAGTGCATAACAACTAGGCCATTGCACAACCTATGTCAACTAACTTCGTTTTTCCCTCTTTTTGTTTTTTCTGCTCGGAAATCCCTTGGTTTTGGGAACCAAACCAGTTCTTATTTTTCCTTTTTTGGGTAATGGTTTTGTTCGGTTTCCTTTTTCTTCTTCTTTCCTAAATGCGTGACTTTTTATTTTCATGATCTTTTTAAATTGACGAAACGTTTTTTCATACTCGTGATTTTTACTAAAATCGATGAACTTTTTTCAAAGCTGATGTTTTCTTCTTTAGAATTGATGAACCTTTTCCAAAAATAATGATTTTTCTAAAAAAAATCCAGTGAGAAATTTTCAAATTTGTGAACATTTTACAAAATCAATGATTTTTTTTCTAAAATTTGATGAATTTTTTTCAAAATCTTGAACTTTACCCAAATTCGGTGAACTTCTTTTGAATTCACAAACTTATGTTTCTTTAATGTATTTCAATAAAATAAGCTTTTTAAAATTTGTGAACTCTTTTTCAAAATTAGTGAACTTTTATTTAAAATATGTGATCTTTTTTCAAATTTGTGAACTTTTTTTCAAAATCATGAACTTTCTTCGAGTTCGGTGAACTTTTTAAATTCACAAAGCTATTTTGAATTTGTTAATTTTTTTTGCATAAAATGAATTGCTCAAATTCATGAACTTTTTTGAATTACCAAACTTTTTTTCTTGTTCGCGAACTTTTCTTGGAGAGCGAGAGGTTCAGCCGTTCGGAACAATTGTTTGAATAAAATCACGAACTTTTTTTTTATTTTGCTTGGTTTGCTCCGGTGATCTATGCTTCAACCGTTCGGAACACTTGGTTGAGCTTTGCCCGTTAATTTTTGTAGCCAAAATGTGTAGGGAATCGTTGCATGGAAAACAAAAAAAATTATACGCACACGCAATGATCTAACCATGGAGATGCATAGCAACGAGGGGGAGAGTGTGTCTACGTACCCTCGTAGACCGTAAGCGGAAGCGTTTCACAACGCAGTTGATGTAGTCGAACTTTTTTGCGCTTCAACCGATCAAGTACCGAACGCACGACACCTCCGCGTTCTGCACACGTTCAGCTCGGTGACGTCCCTCGCCTTCTTGATCCAGCAAGACGTTGAGGTAGTACATGAGTTCCGTCAGCACGCTGGCGTGGTGACAGTGATGGTGCAGTGATCCCTGCAGGGCTCCGCCTAAGCACTACGAAAATATGACGAGGGTGTAAACGGCGGAGGGGGGCGCCGCACACGGCTAACAGTTGATCTGGGGTGCGCTAGGTGCCTCCCTCCCACATATATATAGGTGGGAGGGGGAGGGGAGAGGCCAGGGCACGCCCTAGGGCTGGCCGCCGGCCCCCTAGGGCTGCCTTGCCCTGCGCCCCCCTACCATGTTTTCCCAAGGGGGAAGGAAAGAGGGGGGGGGGGGGGGAGAGGGAAGGAAGTGGGGATCCTAATCCACACTTTCCTTTGCCTTCTCCCCTTTCCTTCTCCTCCTTAGGCTGGCCCATATGGGGGGCGCACCAGCCCCACTCTTTTGCCGAGGGTGCCCGGAACCCCTTCCGGTGACCCGATAAGTACCCGGTACCCCCGAAAAACTTCCGGTGTCCGAATAGCATCGTCCTATATATCAATCTTTACCTCTCGACCATTTCGAGACTCCTCGTCATGTCCGTGATCTTATTCGGGACTCCGAACAACATTCGGTCACCAAATCACATAACTCATATAATACTATATCGTCATCGAACGTTAAGCGTGCGGACCCTACGGGTTCGAGAACTATGTAGACATGACCGAGACACCTCTCCGGTCAATAACCAATAGCGGAACCTGGATGCCCATATTGGCTCCTACATATTCTACGAAGATCTTTATTGGTCGAACCATTATGACAACATACGTAATTCCCTTTGTCCATCGGTATGTTACTTGCCCGAGATTCGATCGTCGGTATCTTCATACCTAGTTCAATCTCGTTACCGGCAAGTCTCTTTACTCGTTCCATAATACATCACCTCGTGACTAACTCCTTAGTCGTTTGCTTGCAAGCTTATGATGTGTATTACCGAGAGGGCCCAGAGATACCTCTCAGATACTCGGAGTGACAAATCCTAATCTCGATCTATGCCAACTCAACAAACACCTTCGGAGATACATGTAGATCATCTTTATAATCACCCAGTTACGTTGTGACGTTTGATAGCGCACAAGGCATTCCTCCGGTATCCGGGAGTTGCATAATCTCATAGTCGAAGGAATATGTATTTGACATGAAGAAAGTGAAGGAAATATGCCCTAGAGGCAATAATAAAGTTATTATTTATTTCCTTATATCATGATAAATGTTTATTATTCATGCTAGAATTGTATTAACCGGAAACATGATACATGTGTGAATACATAGACAAACAGAGTGTCACTAGTATGCCTCTACTTGACTAGCTCGTTGATGAAAGATGGTTATGTTTCCTAACCATAGACATGAGTTGTCATTTGATTAACGGGATCACATCATTAGGAGAATGATGTGATTGACTTGACCCATTCCGTTAGCTTAGCACTCGATCGTTTAGTATGTTGCTATTGCTTTCTTCATGACTTATACATGTTCCTATGACTATGAGATTATGCAACTCCCGTTTACCGGAGGAACACTTTGTGTGCTACCAAACGTCACAACGTAAATGGGTGATTATAAAGGTGCTCTACAGGTGTCTCCAAAGGTACTTGTTGGGTTGGCGTATTTCGAGATTAGGATTTGTCACTCCGATTGTCGGAGAGGTATCTCTGGGCCCACTCAGTAATGCACATCACTATAAGCCTTGCAAGCATTG
Organism: Aegilops tauschii subsp. strangulata; assembly: GCF_002575655.3. Classification (NCBI taxonomy): domain Eukaryota; kingdom Viridiplantae; phylum Streptophyta; class Magnoliopsida; order Poales; family Poaceae; genus Aegilops; species Aegilops tauschii. The sequence continues at coordinate 155,866,044 of NC_053036.3, forward strand.
TAACTAATGAGTTAGTTGCGGGATGATGTATTACGGAACGAGTAAAGAGACTTGCCGGTAACGAGATTGAACTAGGTATTGAGATATCGACGATCGAATCTCGGGCAAGTAACATACCGATGACAAAGGGAACAACGTATGTTGTTATGCGGTTTGACCGATAAAGATCTTCGTAGAATATGTGGGAACCAATATGAGCATCCAGGTTCCGCTATTGGTTATTGACCGGAGAGGTGTCTCGGTCATGTCTACATAGTTCTCGAACCCGTAGGGTCCGCACGCTTAACGTTACGATGCCGGTTATATTATGAGTTTATGTGTTTTGATGTACCGAAGGAGTTCGGAGTCCCGGATGAGATCGGGGACATGACGAGGAGTCTCGAAATGGCCGAGACGTAAAGATCGATATATTGGACAACTATATTCGGACTTCGGAAAGGTTCCGAATGATTCGGGTATTTTTCGGAGTACCGGAGAGTTACGGGAATTCGTATTGGGCCTTAATGGGCCATACGGGAAAGGAGAGAAAGGCCTCAAAAGGTGGCTGCGCCCCTCCCCATGATCTGGTCCGAATTGGACTAGGGAAGGGGGGCACCCCCTTCTTTTCTTCTCCTTTTCCCTTCCCCTTTTCCTATTCCATGCGGGAGGAGGAATCCTACTAGGACTAGGGAGTCCTAGTAGGACTCCACCCTTCTGGCGTGCCCCAGGTGCTGGCCGGCCTCCCCTCCTCCATCCTTTATATACGGGGGCAGGGGGGCACCCCATAGACACAACAATTGATCTATTGATCTCTTAGCCGTGTGTGGTGTCCCCCTCTACGATATTACACCTCGATAATATCGTAGCGGTGCTTAGGCGAAGCCCTGCGTCGGTAGAACATCATCATCGTCACCACGCCGTCGTGCTGACGAAACTCTCCCTCAACACTCGGCTGGATCGGAGTTCGAGGGACGTCATCGAGCTGAACGTGTGCTGATCTCGGAGGTGCCATGCGTTCGGTACTTGATCGGTCGGATCGTGAAGACGTACGACTACATCAACCGCGTTGTGTTAACGCTTCCGCTTTCGGCCTACGAGGGTACGTGGACAACACTCTCCCCTCTCGTTGCTATGCATCACCATGATCTTGCGTGTGCGTAGGAATTTTTTTGAAATTACTACGTTCCCCAACAGTGGCATCCGAGCCTGGTTTTATGCGTTGATGCTATGCACGAGTAGAACACAAGTGAGTTGTGGGCGATATAAGTCATACTGCTTACCAGCATGTCATACTTTGGTTCAACGGTATTGTGAGATGAAGCGGCCCGGACCGACATTACGCGTACGCTTACGCGAGACTGGTTTCACCGTTGCGAGCACTCGTTGCTTAAAGGTGACTGGCGGGTGTCTGTCTCTCTCACTTTAGTTGAACCGAGTGTGGCTACGCCCGGTCCTTGCAAAGGTTAAAACAGCACCAACTTGACAAACTATCATTGTGGTTTTGATGCGTAGGTAAGATAGGTTCTTGCTAAGCCCATAGCAGCCACGTAAAACTTGCAACAACAAAGTAGAGGACGTCTAACTTGTTTTTGCAGGGCATGTTGTGATGTGATATGGTCAAGACATGATGTGATATAATTTGTTGTATGAGATGATCATGTTTTGTAACCGAGTTATCGGCAACTGGCAGGAGCCATATGGTTGTCGCTTTATTGTATGAAATGCAATCGCCATGTAATTGTTTTACTTTATCACTAAGCGGTAGCGATAGTCGTAGAAGTAATAGTTGGCGAGACGACAACGATGCTGCGATGGAGATCAAAGTGTCGAGCCGGTGACGATGGTGATCATGACGGTGCTTCGGAGATGGAGATCACAAGCACAAGATGATGATGGCCATATCATATCACTGATATTGATTGCATGTGATGTTTATATTTTATGCATCTTATCTTGCTTTGATTGACGGTAGCATTATAAGATGATCTCTCACTAAAATTTCAAGATAAAAGTGTTCTCCCTGAGTATGCACCGTTGCAAAAGTTCTTCGTGCTGAGACACCACGTGATGATCGGGTGTGATAGGCTCTACGTTCAAATACAACGGGTGCAAAACAGTTGCACACGCGGAATACTCAGGTTAAACTTGATGAGCCTAGCATATGCAGATATGGCCTCGGGACACGGAGACCGAAAGGTCGAGCGTGGATCATATAGTAGATATGATCAACATAGTGATGTTCACCATTGAAACTACTCCATCTCACGTGATGATCAGACATGGTTTAGTTGATTTGGATCACGTGATCACTTAGATGATGAGAAGGATGTCTATCTAAGTGGGAGTTCTTAAGTAATATGATTAATTGAACTTAAATTTATCATGAACTTAGTCCTGATAGTATTTTGCAAATTATGTTGTAGATCAATAGCTCGCGTTGTTGCTTCCCTGTGTTTATTTTTGATATGTTCCTAGAGAAAAATTATGTTGAAAGATGTTAGTAGCAAAGATGCGGATTGGATCCGTGATCTGAGGATTATCCTCATTGCTGCACAGTGGAATTATGTCCTTGATGCACCGCTAGGTGACAGACCTATTGCAGGAGCAGATGCAGACGTTATGAACGTTTGGCTAGCTCAATATGATGACTACTTGATAGTTTAGTGCACCATGCTTAACGGCTTAGAATCGGGATTTCAAAGACGTTTTGAACGTCATGGAGCATATGAGATGTTCCAGGAGTTGAAGTTAATATTTCAAGCAAATACCCGAGTTGAGAGATATGAAGTCTCCAACAAGTTCTATAGCTAAAAGATGGAGGAGAATCGCTCAACTAGTGAGCATGTGCTCAGATTGTCTGGGTACTACAATCGCTTGAATCAAGTGGGAGTTAATCTTTCAGATAAAATAGTGATTGACAGAATTCTCTAGTCACCATCACCAAGTTAATAGAACTTCATGATGAACTATAGTATGCAAGGGATGACGAAAGTAATTCCCGAGCTCTTCGTGATGCTGAAATCGACGAAGGTAGAAATCAAGAAAAACATCAAGTGTTGATGGTTGACGAGACCACTAGTTTCAAGAAAAGGGCAAAGGGAAGAAGCGGAACTTCAAAAAGAATGGCAAGCAAGTTGCTGCTCAAGTGAAGAAGCCTAAGTCTGGTCCTAAGCCTGAGACTAAGTGCTTCTACTGCAAAGGGACTGGTCACTGGAAGCGGAACTACCCCAACTATTTGGTGGATAAGAAGGATGGCAAAGTGAACAAAGGTATATTGGATATACATGTTATTGATGTGTACTTTACTAGTGTTTATAGCAACCCCTCGGCATTTGATACTGGTTCAGTTGCTAAAGAGTAGTAACTCGAAACGGGAGTTGCAGAATAAACATAGACTAGTAAAAGGCGAGGTGACGATGTGTGTTGGAAGTAGTTCCAAGATTGATATGATCATCATCGCACACTCCCTATACTTTCGGGATTAGTGTTGAAACTAAATAAAGTGTTATTTGGTGTTTGCGTTGAGCATGAATATGATTTGATCATGTTTATTGCAATACGGTTATTCATTTAAGTTAGAGAACAATTGTTGTTCTGTTTACATGAATAAAAACCTTCTATGGTCATACACACCAACGAAAATGGTTTGTTGGATCTCGATCGTAGTGATACACATATTCATAATATTGAAGCCAAAAGATGCAAAGTTAATAATGATAGTGCAACTTATTTGTGGCACTGCCGTTTAGGTCATATTGGTGTAAAGCACATGAAGAAACTCCATACTGATGGGATTTTGGAATCACTTGATTATGAATCACTTGATGCTTGCGAACCGTGCCTCATGGGCAAGATGACTAAAACGCCGTTCTCCGGAACTATGGAGAGAGCAACAGATTTGTTGGAAATCATACATACAGATGTATGTGGTCCGATGAATATTGAGGCTCGTAGCAGGTATCATTATTTTCTGACCTTCGCAGATGATTTGAGCAGATATGGGTATATCTACTTAATGAAACAAGAGTCTGAAACATTTGAAAAGTTCATATAATTTCAGAGTGAAGCGGAAAATCATCGGAACAAGAAAATAAAGTTTCTACGATCTGATCGTGGAGAAGAGTATTTGAGTTACGAGTTTGGCCTTCAGTTAAAACAATGTGAAATAGTTTCACTACTCACGCCACCTGGAACACCACGGTGTAATGGTGTGTCCGAACATCGTAACCGTACTTTATTAGATATGGTGCGAAATATGATGTCTCTTACCGATCTACCACTATCGTTTTGGGATTATGCATTAGAGACAGCTGCATTCACGTTAAATAGGGTACCATCTAAATCCGTTGAGACGACATCTTATGAACTGTGGTTTGGCAAGAAACCAAAGTTGTCGTTTCTTAAAGTTTGGGGTTGCGATGCTTATGTGAAAAAGTTTCATCTTGATAAGCTCAAACCCAAATCGCAGAAATGTGTCTTCATAGGATACCCAAAGGAGACAGTTGGGTACACCTTCTATCACAGATCCGAAGGCAAGACATTCGTTGCTAAGAATGGATCCTTTCTAGAGAAGGTGTTTCTCTCGAAAGAAGTGAGTGGGAGGAAAGTAGAACTTGATAAGGTAATTGTACCTGCTCCCTTATTGGAAAGTAGTTCATCACAGAAATCTGTTCCTGTGACTCCTACACCAATTAGTGAGGAAGTTAATGATGATGATCATGTAACTTCAGATTAAGTTACTACCAAACCTCGTAGGTAAACCAGAGTGAGATCCACACCAGAGTGGTACGGTAATTCTGTTCTGGAGGTCATGTTATTTGACCATGACGAACCTACGAACTATGAAGAAGCGATGGTGAGCCCAGATTCCGCAAAATGGCTTGAAGCCATGAAATCTGAGATGAGATCCATGTATGAGAACAAAGTATGGACTTTGATTGACTTGCCCAATGATCGGCGAGCCATTGAGATTAAATGGATCTTCAAGAGGAAGACGGACGCTGATAGTAGTGTTACTATCTACAAAGCTAGAATTGTCGCAAAAGGTTTTCGACAAGTTTAAGGTGTTGACTACGATGAGAGTTTCTCACTCGTATCTATGCTTAAGTCTGTATGAATCATGTTAGCAATTGCCGCATTTTATGAAATATGGCAAATGGATAAACAAAACTGCATTCCTTAATGGATTTATTAAAGAAGAGTTGTATATGATGCAACCAGGAGGTTTTGTCAATCCTAAAAGTGCTAACAAAATATGCAAGCTCCAGCGATCCATCTATGGACTGGTGCAAGCATCTCGGAGTTGGAATATACGCTTTGATAAGTTGATCAAAGGATATAGTTTTATACAGACTTGCGGTGAAGCCTGTATTTACAAGAAAGTGAGTGGGAGCACTACATCATTTCTGATAAGTATATGTGAATGACATATTGTTGATCGGAAATAATGTAGAATTATTCTGCAAAGCATAAAGGAGTGTTTGAAAGGAGTTTTTCAAAGAAAGACCTCGGTAAAGCTACTTACATATTGAGCATCAAGATCTATAGAGATAGATAAAGACGCTTGATAAGTTTTTTCAATGAGTACATACCTTAACAAGATTTTGAAGTAGTTCAAAATAGAACAGTCAAAGAAAGAGTTTCTTGCCTGTGTTACATGGTGTGAAATTGAGTAAGACTCAAAGCCCGACCACGGCAGAAGATAGAAAAAGAATGAAAGTCATTCCCTATGCCTCGGCCATAGGTTCTATAAAGTATGCCATGCTGTGTACCAGATCTATTGTATACCCTACACTGATTTTGGCAAGGGAGTACAATAGTGATCTAGGAGTAGATCACTTGACAGCGGTCAAAATTATCCTTACTGGAATAAGGATATGTTTCTCGATTATGGAAGTGACAAAAGGTTCGTCGTAAAGGGTTACGTCGATGCAAGTTTTGACACTAATCTAAATGACTCTAAGTCTCAGTCTAGATACATATTGAAAGTGGGAGCAATTAGCTAGAGTAGCTCCGTACAGAGCATTGTAGACATAGAAATTTGCAAAATACTTACGGATCTGAATGTGACAGACCCGTTGACTAAAATTATCTCACAATCAAAACATGATCACACCTTAGTACTCTTTGGGTGTTAATCACATAGCGATGTGAACTAGATTATTGACTCTAGTAAACCCTTTGGGTGTTGGTCACATGACGATGTGAACTATGGGTGTTAATCACATGGTGATGTGAACTATTGATGTTAAATCATATGGCGATGTGAACTAGATTATTGACTCTAGTGCAAGTGGGAGACTGAAGGAAATATGCCCTAGAGGCAATAATAAAGTTATTATTTATTTCCTTATATCATGATAAATGTTTATTATTCATGCTAGAATTGTATTAACCGGAAACATGATACATGTGTGAATACATAGACAAACAGAGTGTCACTAGTATGCCTCTACTTGACTAGCTCGTTGATGAAAGATGGTTATGTTTCCTAACCATAGACATGAGTTGTCATTTGATTAACGGGATCACATCATTAGGAGAATGATGTGATTGACTTGACCCATTCCGTTAGCTTAGCACTCGATCGTTTAGTATGTTGCTATTGCTTTCTTCATGACTTATACATGTTCCTATGACTATGAGATTATGCAAATCCCGTTTACCGGAGGAACACTTTGTGTGCTACCAAACGTCACAACGTAAATGGGTGATTATAAAGGTGCTCTACAGGTGTCTCCAAAGGTACTTGTTGGGTTGGCATATTTCGAGATTAGGATTTGTCACTCCGATTGTCGGAGAGGTATCTCTGGGCCCACTCAGTAATGCACATCACTATAAGCCTTGCAAGCATTGTAACTAATGAGTTAGTTGTGGGATGATGTATTACGGAACGAGTAAAGAGACTTGCCGGTAACGAGATTGAACTAGGTATTGAGATATCGACGATCGAATCTCGGGCAAGTAACATACCGATGACAAAGGGAACAATGTATGTTGTTATGCGGTTTGACCGATAAAGATCTTCGTAGAATATGTGGGAACCAATATGAGCATCCAGGTTCCGCTATTGGTTATTGACCGGAGAGGTGTCTCGGTCATGTCTACATAGTTCTCGAACCCGTAGGGTCCGCACGCTTAACGTTACGATGACGGTTATATTACGAGTTTATGTGTTTTGATGTACCGAAGGAGTTCGGAGTCCCGGATGAGATCGGGGACATGACGAGGAGTCTCGAAATGGCCGAGACGTAAAGATCGATATATTGGACGACTATATTCGGACTTCGTAAAGGTTCCGAGTGATTCGGGTATTTTTCGGAGTACCGGAGAGTTACGGGAATTCGTATTGGGCCTTAATGGGCCATACGGGAAAGGAGAGAAAGGCCTCAAAAGGTGGCTGCGCCCCTCCCCATGATCTGGTCCGAATTGGACTAGGGAAGGGGGGCACCCCCTTCTTTTCTTCTCCTTTTCCCTTCCCCTTTTCCTATTCCATGTGGGAGGAGGAATCCTACTAGGACTAGGGAGTCCTAGTAGGACTCCACCCTTCTGGCGTGCCCCAGGTGCTGGCCGGCCTCCCCTCCTCCATCCTTTATATACGGGGGCAGGGGGGCACCCCATAGACACAACAATTGATCTATTGATCTCTTAGCCGTGTGTGGTGTCCCCCTCTACCATATTACACCTCGATAATATCGTAGCGGTGCTTAGGCGAAGCCCTGCGTCGGTAGAACATCATCATCGTCACCACGCCGTCGTGCTGACGAAACTCTCCCTCAACACTCGGCTGGATCGGAGTTCGAGGGACGTCATCGAGCTGAACGTGTGCTGAACTCGGAGGTGCTGTGCGTTCGGTACTTGATCGGTCGGATCGTGAAGACGTACGACTACATCAACCGCGTTGTGTTAACGCTTCCGCTTTCGGCCTACGAGGGTACGTGGACAACACTCTCCCCTCTCGTTGCTATGCATCACCATGATCTTGCGTGTGCGTAGGAATTTTTTTGAAATTACTACGTTCCCCAACAGAAAGCAATAGCAATAAAACTGAACGATCATTATGCTAAGCTAACGAATGGTTGTTGTCCATCACATAATTCTCCTAACGATGTGATCCCGTTATCAAATGACAACTCATGTCCATGGTTAGGAAACCTTAACCATCTTTGATCAATGAGCTAGTCTAGTAGAGGCTCACTAGGGACACATTGTTTGTTTATGTATTCACACATGTATTAAGGTTTCCGACCAATACAATTCTAACATGAATAATAAACCTTTATCATGAATAAGGAAATATTAAATAACAACTTTATTATTGCCTCTAGGGCATATTTCCTTCAGTCTCCCACTTGCACTAGAGTCAATAATCTAGATTACATTGTAATGAATCTAACACCCATGGGGTCTTGGTGCTGATCATGTTTTGCTCGCGGAAGAGGCTTAGTCAACGGGTCTACCACATTCAGATCCGTATGTATCTTGCAAATTTCTATGTCTCCATCCTTGACTTGTTCACGAATGGAATTGAAGCATCTCTTGATGTGTTTGGTTCTCTTGTGAAACCTGGATTCCTTCGCCAAGGCAATTGCTCCATTGTTGTCACAAAAGATTTTAATTGGACCCGATGCACTAGGTATTACACCCAGATCGGATATGAACTCTTTCATGCAGACTCCTTCATTTGCTGCTTCCGGAGCAGCTATGTACTCCGCTTCACACGTAGATCCCGCCACGACGCTCTGCTTGGAACTGCACCAACTGACAGCTCCACCATTCAATATAAATACGTATCCGATTTGTGACTTAGAGTCATCTGGATATGTGTCAAAGCTAGCATCGACGTAACCATTTACAATGAGCACTTTGTCACCTCCATAAACGAGAAACATATCCTTGGTCCTTTTCAGGTACTTCAGGATGTTCTTGACCGCCGTCTAGTGATCCACTCCTGGATTACGTTGGTACCTCCCTACCAGACTTATGGCAAAGCACACATCAGGTCTGGCACACAGCATAGCATACATGATAGAACCTATGGCTGAGGCATAGGGAATGACTTTCATTTTCTCTCTATCTTCTGCAGTGGTCGGACTTTGAGTCTGACTCAACTTCGCACCTTGTAACACAGGCAAGAACTCTTTCTTTGACTGATCCATTTTGAACTTTTTCAAAACTTTGTCAAGGTATGTGCTTTGTGAAAGTCCTATTAAGTGTCTCGATCTATCTTTATATATCTTGATGCCCAATATATAAGCAGCTTCACCGATGTCTTTCATTGAAAAACTCTTATTCAAGTATCCTTTTATGCTATCCGGAAATTCTATATCATTTCCAATCAACAATATGTCATCTACATATAATATCAGAAATGCTACAGAGCTCCCACTCACTTTCTTGTAAATACAGGCTTCGCCGAAAGTATGTATAAAACCACATGCTTTGATCACCTCATCAAAATGTATATTCCAATTCCGAGATGCTTGCACCAATCCATAGATGGATCACTGGTGCGCGTCGGTCCTAAACAGACGGTTTTTAACCCCTTTCCGCGAAGGCATTTGGAACCGTCGCCAAGTGAGTGTGGGCGATAGGGGGGGGGGTCCTTCCCACACGACCCAGAAACCGTCGGGGATAGGGCCCCTACAGTACTCCTACTCGTTTATGCTCGCATTGCCATCGCAGTCGGTATTCTGTGGTGCTAAGTTTATGATGCGCGGCCCATCACAAACGGTTCACTATTATAGAACATGTATGATGCGCGGCCCATCACAAACGGTTCACTGTTAAGAAGATTAGCTAATCGTCGTACGAGTGTCGGACAGGATTACGAAACGTCGGACCGTCGTAACATCGTCGTACACAACAACTATCGCACACGCTATTCTGTGGTGCAACGTTCGATGCATACTTCACCAGAAACAGTTCATGGTTGCGAATCGTGTACGATAAGGCAACTAACACAAATGTTTAGTTTGCCCGCACCGTTTGTGATATTGTCTGACATCGCACACGCTTTGTAAACGGCAACTGTGTGCATGCTTGCACACGTTTCCTCTCTGTGAACCGTCTTAGATTATGGTGCATATCGCAAATGTTTGTGGTTTACCAACTGTGTGTGCCGTAACAACCTGGAGAGCGTAATTTCACCATAATTTAATTGCTGCCTTTTCAAATTGTACCAGATTTAAATTTGAATTTGAATGTATGCTACAGCTTTATTCATATCCATCAAGTTCAAACAACCAATGCATTATTCGATTCATAGGTACATATGTTCAAGAATTACATAAGAACCAAATAAAGAATGATGAATCACAGTTGTATACTTTTACTATTAAAGACAGTAAAGGAAGAGGCGAAATATATTCTGGTTGCTGAACAAGGTGAAGCGGAATGCCCATATTGTGCCCTCCTCCATGCAGAAGGCACGCACGACTCTAGTCCAATCCCTTGTGATGGCCGACCGCCCATCCTTCACGGTCTTCATGAAAACATCTAGATAATCATTGTGTTCTGGTAGAAATACTTTAACCTTTGCATGCCCACCAATCATGTAGTTTGAGAGGTAATCTTGAGTAAACTGCTTTGGCAACCACTGCACAGGAAAAAGATTCAGACATTGTCATCTAAGACAACTCATTATGGGTAGTAAAAAGAAGGCTGCAGAGTTCTTACTTACCATCCTGCAGTTCGCTGTTGTCTTGGATAAAGTGTAAACAAATAGTTTAATTGCCATCTTTGGACCCATTTTACTAACAATCTTCATCAGCTTCCTCACTTGATGTTGGTTCATCGATATCTCATTGCCCCATACGCGGAAAGGGTCGAAGCGCGGATCTTTACCAATGACATATGTACCTAAAAGCACCAAGTTAATATTAGAAGCTAAACAACAATTGCATAATGATGTAGTACAACACTCTTTTATAATATGTCTATATACATCCGTATGTGGTAGTCCATTTGAAATCTCTAAAAAGACAAATATTTAGGAACGGAGGGAGTATCTTATAACATCCAATATACTCACATATTAGATGAATTAACATCTTATATTATGGGCCGGAAGGAGTTTAGTGCATTCTTACAAATTATCGGCTGATTAACTGCTGCTGTATCCATGGGTTACAGTTAGTTTGAGCTAGTTCGGGCTCAAATAGCCCTAAAGTATATCTAAACATGAGGGCTAGTTTGAGCTAGTTGCATCTATAACCCACCCAAAAAAACTATCCAACCCAATTGGAGCTAGTTCTCCTAGTGCATTTATTGTCAATCTAACCCTGCCATCCAAATAACTCTTTGGATGGAGTTAGTTCACGGTTAGTCATGAGCTAGAAACTAACTCTAGCCTCTAGCTAAGTTGAGTATCCAAACCGGGCTTTGTTGTTGTTGTTGTTGCTGCTGCTGCTCTTCTACGTATATCTAGACATCATTAGAACATTAATGTAACACTCTTCCTTGTTGCTATGTAGCCTAGGATTGCATATTTAGACATTAAGTACAGTGCATGTTGCTATGTAGCCTGAGATATATTACATATGGCCCTAGTTAACCTAACGAAAAATGGGTTGCAGATATATTCAGTTAAAAGTCCGATTCACCAATTAGTCCCTTATCAGCCGCCGGCCTATATGGTACCAGCTACCGATATCCTGAACAGTGAGCAGATATAAGCCATGTGATGAAACTAACCTCGATGGAAAACAACAGTCGTTCCCAAAATTGTCCTATGTAGGTACATCGAGAAGCATGTTAAGCACAACAGGCTAAACATCAACCAAAATTATACATGGCAGACAAAATAATCTCCAAAAGATAGCTTCAGTGTGCAGGTTTAAGCACGCTAGTAAAGCAAAACAAGTGGAAAGGTGTGCTAACTGCAACAGGCCTAACATTTAACAACAAGCAAACATAGTCATTCAAACTGGTATTGTGCCGGTCTAAGGACACTGGTTATTGTTAAATAAAAATGGAAAGGCGTGTTAACTACAAGATGCAGCAACCAAATGTAGTCATTCATAGTGGTATTGTTGAAACTAGTACCGATGAAATTGAACTGCATAGTTCATACTTGCACATATAGAACATCACGTTGTGAATAACTGGAATAAACAAGGCATACTATGAACAACCAAAGATAGCATTTGAAACTGGACATATGCTAACTACAAACAACTGAAAAATAAAAAAAACTTTAAAAGAGGCATATGCTAGCTATAACAGGCTTAACAACAAGCAAATATATGCATTCCTATCGGTATGTTTAAAACTGGATTGATGAAATGTACTGCATAGTAAATAATTGCACATATAGAGCATCACATTGTGAACAACTGAAATAAACAAGGCATACTGCAAACAACCAGATATAGCAATTAAAACTGGACATATTCTCACTACACTACAAAAGGGACTTGACAAAACAAATCATGGGTTTCCCCTGTGAAGAGGCATGGCAAAACAAATCATGGGTTTCCTCACTTGTCACAGATGGGCTCGTTCCCGTGGGAAGAGCACGGACCCTAGATGCGCTCCATGTTGTCGCAAATGGGCTCCTTCCCGTGGGAAGAGCACGGACCCTAGATGCGCTCCATGTTGTCACAGATAGGCTCCTTCCCCTTGGAAGAGCACGGCTGTAGGGTGCGCTCCCTGATGTCGCAGATGGGCGCTTTCCCCTTGGAAGAGCAGATGGGCTCTTTCCCCTTGGAAGAGACGGAGAGGGTGCCCTCCTCGTGGTCGCCGTCGATGAGGTATGGCTTGGAAGCTGTGGATCCCAAGCCAGCGTCGCAGAACGTGTCTTTCAGAAATGACAAAAGGGGCTTGATGGCGATGTAGAATTATGACAAAAGGGGCTTGATGGCGATGTAGAATGGCAAATTGTTGACAGCGAGCCAGAGGAGATCAGCGGCGGGGCCATGGATGAGATCGATGGCAGTTGAACCCGAGGGGTTGCGGGTGGGCCACTTAACCTGAGACATAGCCCGCCTCAGGCCGTCGCTGTCGATGACCTCGATGTCGTAGCCGGCGGTCGAGACATGCCCACATACTCTAGCCCGCTGCTTGAGTGCCTGCCGCTAGTAATGGTCGTCAGCTTCCTCGGCGACGTCGGGCGAAGAGACCGCTATACACCTCTTTTGGGCCAGTCGCTCCTCGAGCTCCACGGGAAGCGTAGCCGGGCTTAGGCTGCGATGCTCTGGAGTGGGGGATGGGGATGGGGATGGGGATCCGTGGGAAAGGGGGCGTTTGGCAGGCGTCATCTAAGAAACTCAGGGCGGCCTGGGTATGGAGATCGGTGGGTAAGCTGCACGGGCAAACCGGCAGATGTTTCAATGGAGGCCTTGTGGCGGCGGGGACCTTGCTAGGGTTTCGAGCGAGGGAGGGGGTGTGTGTGTGTGTGCGCACGCCCGAGGAGGTTTTGGTGTGTGTGTGTGTGTGTGTGTGTGTGTGTTGTGTGTGTGTGGAGGGGGGGTGCGGGGTGTTTGAGGAAATGACGCGGGTACTGAAAATTTTACTACGCGGGAGTGAAATGCAGGGCTATTGAAAATTTTGATGATAGTGCATCGCACACGGTCCGGAGATAACAACCGTGTGTTATGAAACCGAAAAACCCTCGAGGCGGGCAGATATTTTCTAGGAATGCAAGCGGGATTGGGAACAAGAAACATCGCACACGGTCCGGAGATAACAACCGTGTGTTATGAAACAGAAAATCCCTCGAGGCGGGCAGATATTTTTGAGAGGGGGAGCCTCGTGGAGCCCAATGTACTGTGCGGATGTGTGCGTGACAGGGGCACCGGCGTGGCACATGGTTAGTTTGAGTGAACCGTGTCTGTTGCGTCATCCGACTTGACTAATGTTCATAAATTTGGCGAAAAATGACGCGGGAGAGGGTGAGAACACGAACACACTTGCATGTGGACCAAATTTATGTATCAAAAGGGTGGTTTGATTTTCAAATACCAAATGCAACTTCGATGTGGCACCTCTCTCGCAAAGCGCACGGTATTGCTTGCCCCCCCACCCCCTCGTGTCGGCACAAAGGGAATCCTAAGCTATGAATGCATGCCCCCTCCCCCCAACCGAGGTTCACCTAGCAAAGTGCGAAGTAGCTAGCAGCCCCCCTCCTCCCTCGTGTCGCCACGAAGGGAATCCTAAGCTATGAATGCATGCGCCCAACCGAGGTTCATTCACCTAGCAAAGTGCGAAGTAGCTAGCAGCCCCCCTCCCTCGTGTCGGCACGAAGGGAATCCTAAGCTATGAATGCATGCCTCCCCAACCGAGGTTCATCCTAGCAAAGTGCGAAGTAGCTAGCAGCCCCCTCCCTCGTGTCGGCACGAAGGGAATCCTAAGCTATGAATGCATGCCCCCCCAACCGAGGTTCACCCTAGCAAAGTGCGAAGTAGCTAGCAGCCCCCTCCCTCGTGTCAGCACGAAGAGAATCCTAAGATATGAATGCATGCCCCCCAACCGAGGTTCACCTAGCAAAGTGCGAAGTAGCTAGCAGCGCCCCCTCCCTCGTGTCGGCACGAAGGGAATCCGAAGCTATGAATGCATGCCCCCCAACCGAGGTTCACCTAGCAAAGTGCGAAGTAGCTAGAAGCCCCCACCCCCTCGTGTCGGCACGAAGGGAATCCTAAGCTATGAATGCATGCCCCTTCCCACCCAACCGAGGTTCACCTAGCAAAGTGCGAAGTAGCTAGCAGCCCCCTCCTGTCGCCACGAAGGGAATCCTAAGCTATGAATGCATGCTCCCCACTACAAAAAAAGACACATCCGTGACATTTTGGGCCGAATCAATTTTTTTCTGTCATACTTATGACACTTCTATGACGATAATTGTAACAAAACCCGGTATCATCATAGATGTGGTGGGGTCCTACTTCTATGACAAAAAATCATGACAGAAAATGGGCTTTTCGTCCTGGGCAGGCCGGAGACGCAGCTGCATGACATTCTTTGGGCTGTCCATGACGGAAAAAACCGTGGTAGAAGTGAGGGCGAGGAAAATATCGGGGAGTTCCCGGTTACGGTGGGTGGTCGGGGGCCGAGCGATGTGCGTTTCTCTCGTACGTACGCGCGTGTGTGCGAGGCGTTGGGCTCTAACTGAACCCGAGCGAGGCATTGGGCTCTAACTGAACCCGAGAGATTGCACTGGAGGCTACGCGTTACTGAACCCGAGCGATCGATCGATCCCTTGCTGTTAACTGAACCCGAGTGATTGCTTCGCTACTGCTGCTAACTGAAGCCGATCAAACACTGCTGCCTCCATCCCTGGATGAACATTGAGCGTTGTTGAGGGGGTTTGGATGAACAGTTCCCGGCGGGGGGTTGGATGAACAGGACCCCGTGGTCGTAGAGGCCGTTGCCGCTGGATGAACAGTACCCCGATCGATCGAGCCGGTGGATGAACAGGACCCCGTGGAGGGCTGGTTGAACAGTAGCCGGTGGAGGGCTGGTTGAACAGTAGCCGGCGGAGGGCTGGATGAACAGTAGCCCGTGGAGGGGTGGTTGAACAGGACCCCGTGGAGAGGGCTGGTTGAACTGTAGCCGGTGGAGGAGCGGTGGAGGCTGTATGAACAGGAGCCTGTGGATGAACAGTCGCAGGTGGAGGCTGGAGGAGGTCGACGGTGGATGAACAGGAGCCCGTGGAGGCAGTCGACGGTGGATGAACAGTAGCCCGTGGAGGCAGTCGACGGTGGAGATGAACAATATCCCGTGGAGTCCCGTTTTGCGGTACGCCACACCCTTCACGATGAACAGGACCCCCGTTTCGACCGTAGCGCTCCAACACAAGTCCGTTTACTCCGTTTTGCAGTACGCCACACCCCTCCCGATAAATAGGACCCCGTTTCGACCGTAGGAGGTCCGTTTCCTCCATTTTGCGGTACGCCAGACCCCTCCCGATGAACATGATCCCGTTTCCACCGTGGCCGGTCGAACACAAGGCCGTTTCCTCTGTTCTGCGGTACGCCAGGTCTCGTATCCATCGGCTATTCCGTCCAAGCCGGTTGGCTCCCAATGAACACGACGACGCATTCCGTTCCGACCCAGCCGGTTGCCTCCCCATGAACACGACGACGGTGCAGCTTCTCCGTTCCAACCCAGCCATGTACACGAGCCCTGGCTGTACGTATGCGTTAGTAGGCGTTCGAGACCCCGCCCGTATGTACGTACGTGGCTGTATTTTCTTTCTTGCACCCTGGCCGCTATAGTACGTGTACATGCTACGTGCGCGCCTCTACTACGACACGTGCGCGCCTCTACATCGACCAGTATGTACGTACACATTCGCGACCAGAATGACAACGCTACGTACGCTTCGACCAGGTGGGTCCCGACTGTCAGGCACTTCCTTGCGTGTGAAGATGTAGCTGGTGGGTCCCAACAGTCAGGGGGCGAATCATTTTTTTGCCCGTAATATGGACGCACTTCCTTGCGTGCGAAGATGCAGCTGGTGGGTCCCAGCAGTCAGGGGGAAACATTTTTTATGAAATACGGTGGCCCGTCCGGTGGGTCCCTGCTGTCAGGTGGAGGAATCATTATTTTCCGTGTAATAAGGAGGCACTTCCTTGCTGCGGCCGTGGACCCAGCTGTCAGCCTCTCCACGTATAGTACTCTTTCGATGGAAGTCGTTCCTTGACCACGTTGACCACTCCGCGGCGAGAGAACCAGGGTGGTGGACGACGGCGAGGCCTAGGAAGGGGACGACGCGGAGTCGGGGAAGACGCGGTAGTGGAAGCTCACGCGGAGAGGAGTACGCGGGTTCACTGGTTCAGCTTTGGTGTGAGCTTGCCATCACCGCAGTGCCTGGCCAGCGGTGGGAGTAGTAGGGGGCGGTGAGGTCTCCGCGGCATCATAGCCGGCCATGGGAAGTAGGAGCACGCGGCATGACCGGCGCTGGTTTTGGCGGCTGGAGCAAGAAGACCAGAGGTTGAAGAAGCACTATGGCCGTTGGATGGACATCGTACGGTCACTGGAGCTAGAATCGTTCATATTGACTAAGTTGACAAAGCCCTCCGTCCCTGTCAACTTAGTAGGCCCACAAGTCAGTCTCCCACTATGCTGGGTCCCAGCTAGCAGGGGGAGTATTCATTTTTTGTGCGTAATAAGGAGGCACTTCCTTGCGTGCGAAGATTAACTGGTGGGTCCGACTTGTCAGTGGGGGGAACGTTTTTTCGCGAAATACGGAGGCCCTTCCGGTGGGTCCCAGATGTCAGGTGGAGGAATCATTATTTTGTGCGTAATAAGGAGGCATTTCCTTGTGTGCGGCCGTGGACCCAGCTATCAGCCTCTCCACGTACAGTCCACGTCCGATGGATGTCGTTTGTTGACCACGTTGACCATGCCGCGCCCAAAGCACCAGGGCAGTGGACGACGGCAAGGCATATAGCAAGGAGACGACATGGAGCCGGGGAAGAAGCGGCAGTGGATGCCCATGTGGAGAGGTGTACGAGGGTTCACTGGTTCGGCTGCGGTGTGAGGCTGCCGTCGCCGCAGAATAACATGAGGTGTGGGTGAGTAGAGGGATGGCCTGGCCAGCGGTGGGAGTAGTAGGGGGCGGTGAGGCCTCTGCGGCAGCATAGCCGGCCACAGGAGGCAGGAGCAGGCGGCATGACTGGCGCTGCTTTGGGCGGCTGGAGCAAGAAGACCAGAGGTTGAAGAAGCACGACGGCCGTTGGATGGACATCGTACGGTCACTGCAGCTAGAATCATTTATATTGACTAAGTTGACAAAGCCCTTCGTACGCGTCAACTTAGTAGGCCCATAGGTCAGCCTCCGAAACGGTGCGCCCCAGATGTCAGGGGGAGGAATCATTTTTTGGGCGGCTGAAGCTAGAATATCCGAGATTGAAGAAGAAGCACGACATCCGTTGGATGGACATCCAACGGCCACTGCTGCTAGAACCGTGTGTTGACTATAGGTTGACAAAGCCTTGCATACGCGTGAACTTACATTTTTTAGGGGACGCATCAACTTAGTAGGCCCACAAGTGTGTGGCAGAGAACTTATAGCCCATTTGCGATTTGTAAGAATGTACAACCCATTTTTGAATTCTAATGGAGTTATTACAGCCCATTTATAGTTTGTTAATAGTACATCCCATTTTCTAGCTAGGGCAACGATTAATAATTTCAACCAACCGTTCAAAACAGAATTAAATAAAAGTTCCCACATTTTGATGGGATCTGAAATATTTTTGTCCCGAAATTTCTAGTCAGATTAAATACAATTTCAATATAAATTTGTATTACGTAAAAATCCAACGAAACATTACGCGCGCAACAATTAATGAAATTAAAATTTTCAAAATCCAAAAGTAATATTTTATAAACTAATTACGCGTTTGGTGCATTTTTTATAGTTACTGTCCAGTTTTTATAATTACATCCCATTTATTATTTCTTAAAGTCTATTTTCTTGTTAGGCCTAATGCATCCCTCCTAGGAAAGATTTGCAGCCCAGTGGGGCGGAGAATAACAAGTTGACCCGGATTGTGTACAACTGTCGGCTAGGTGGATTGCTGATGTTGAAAAAAAGGCCTGTGTAGTACAGTACAACCTTACATGGCTACTCAGCCCACATTCAGCGATGCCGGAAAGGCCCAAACAAGGCTTCTGTACAACTTTTTGAAGTCACTGAGCAAGAGAGAGACGGGTCCCACTTCTGTACAACTCAAGAAAAAAGTTAGTGTACAGTGGAACCTAATTAAAAGCTGTCACGAGCGAAGAAATAATTCAACGGGTCCCACTTGTGCGTGTGTGTGTGAGAGAGAGAGACCCATCGGTCGATGCTCGTAAATACATCTTTCAGCCATATGCATTGATGATGCTCAGTAAAAACTTATATAGTTGACACAATCATATAGAACATCATAGCACACTGAACTTGCATACAAAAATTTCACGCAGGCGGCACAATCAGGGTGGAAGCAGTGGATCGCTACGGGTAGGGCTATGTTGAAACCAACGAACTCGTACATAACGGTTCTTTGTCTTTATCAATGACGGGGAAATATCTTGAATGATGTGCCAAGAAAACAGACAGACAACACAATATATAAGTTCTGCTAGAACATTAAGTTGACGTACAACCCTTTCTAAAAAAAGTTCAGGTAAAAAAATAGAACATGTCACAATCAAATGTACTGGCACATCAGTGCTTCACACCCATAGCTCGGATTTAACCAGTATCTGACAAGATTCAGTTGTTGCCTCAAATTAGAGCACATCCAGGCAGCCATCCCTGCCTCTTCTCCCAAAGAAGCAGTGGCCTCCTCCGCATGATGGAGTAGGCCCTGTGCCATCCATCGTTCCGAGCAACACGGGGAAAGTCTGACGTTGACTCCTGTAATGGACGTCGTCGACGGACCCGGGCACCAGCGGTGGCGGCAGGACTTCGATTGATGGATTGACCACTTCTTCGACATGCACGGACACTCGATACAGGTACATCCCTAACGTGGTCCGCGGCGGCCTTGGTGGTGATGAATAGTACAACCCCAGTTCCTGCACCGGTATCTCAACACCAATCACCTTCGGTATGGTGGACGGCTTCTTCATCCATGCCATAACCGTCAGAGCCCAGCTGTCTGGAGGAACAAACATACTTACGAGCTCACCTCCAAGGTCGTTTATAAGCTCATTCATGGACTCGCTGTTCCAAGCACGTCGAGGCATGCCGTGGAAGGTAAGCTTTGTTAAAAACTCAAGCTCAGAGGGCACCGAGCCCCATCCTGGGTGCCACCGATCAAAGCTCACCAGCGCGCCATCGCAGAACAAACGGCGGGAAGATTCAAACACACGACTGCAGTCAAAAGTTGTTCGGAACCTGACGAAGAAATCAGCCGGTGGCGAATAGACTTCGACGAGAAAGTCACTTATTTGGATGCCGTGCGCAATGCCAAGAGCTTTGACAAGGTCGTCCGGCGAGACGAGAGGCCGGTCGGCGTTGATGGTTACCATCAGCACTTTACCGGCAAACTGGTCATCAAGCGCCACCATGCCACTGTTGAGCGACAACACGCAACGCCCGAAGGCAGGACGAACCTCAGGATCTCCGGCTCGGAGATCCGCGTTGACCGGTGACATGATAGTTCACTTGAGTACAGGGAGAACATGAGGGGGATTCGGGGGAATGGAGTAGGAATCGAGATTCCAGAGGTGGGGGAGGGGCGGGAGATTGGGGATGAAAAGGTAGCATGAATTTCGAACACGCGCCAATATGCTCTCGGTGCGCAAGCGCACGAAAACACCGGTGGTGCCCACATGTCGGCCTAAGAGTCCATATTCTTTTTTAGAGCCCGACCTTTTTTTTGAGGTTCTTTTGAGAGCCCGGCCTAAGAGTCATAATTGACCTATTTAGCATTGCATTACTACTCGGCCCATATTCAATGACACCTCACTGGCCCAAACAAGTGTACATCATAGAAAAGACACTGAGCTCAAATTATAACTTGAAAAAAGGAGATATATTCTGAACACTGGAGAATGGTGATGCCCTCATTTAGCCCACCAGCAGTTCGAGACAATAAACAGTTCAAAACAATGATATATACAACATTCAAACACTGACTAGTGACTACTACTGACATAAACAACAAGACATGATAGTTCATAAGAAGTCTTGCTACACCACCAAAACGCACCCATCTGCAGCGCTCAGACTCTCATGATCCAGACGAGAATGACATTCTAAATAGAGGCAACTATTACATAGTAAGAGTGACATAGACGAGGATGACCAAATGACAAGGAATATGCATAACAAAAGAGAGAACTACCCATCCAGAACAAGCAGCAAAGACAACAAGTCATTCGAACATGGATGATCCAACACCATCATAATTTGCAGCCCCGGTTCAGCCACCAGTGATCCGGAGACACCAGTACTCCACCCTTTTGATGCAACAACCCAATTACCTATCAACTGAAGGCTCGAACCACATAACTGCCTGTCGGACTCAACACATCCAAGGATCAAAGTTAATCCAGATGCCTTTGTCATTCTCACCTTCTTTTGGCTACAGGCTGTATCGTTGACAATCAGGGGAGTTTGCTCCCGAATTCTTAGGGCTTGCCGTGTAGACACAGTTTTCCATAGCAAATAGAGCCTCTCTGCCATCAAGGTCCTTGCCAACGGTGATCTCCTGGTCAATCGGATAATTGAGTCCGAGAAACAGAGAGTGTGAACCAAGGCTATTTACCCGCCTCCAACTCAAAAATCCTGAAGGCCCCAACAAGCTGGTATCCTGCTCATAGACGTAACAGCCATTGTCTGGATACTCACGTATTTCATGGTGCTTGCATACAGTGGGGTTTTTGCAATATAACTTTTCCGGCTCATGTGTCCGAATGATCATCAGTCTTTTGCCATCGTCTGATCGAGCGAGGAACCAGTTGTGCTTCCCTATTTTTGGCAAAGGTGGTGTGATTACAAAGGGCAGTAACTGTAGGGATACTGCATCATATCAAAAAGGACATGCATTGCTAATGTAAGATCAGCATTGTTCAGAGTATGAGTAGGATAATGCAAGAAACAACATTGATATGTCCCTATTGGAACTGGGAGGAAAATACAGGGAAATGTATACTGGGTTCGAAAATATAGAAGTGCCATGCATGGTTATACTCATGTTATCTCACAATCGATTCTTCATAGGAAACTACCATGTCATGCATGTTATGTAATCATGTTCTGTCCTCACAAACAAATTCTTCAAGGAAACTAACAGAGCATGCATTGTTATATACTCATGTTCTATGGGCAAAATTTTTGTGAGCATATGATTCTAGCCATTGATTCCTGAAGGGCGAACATAGGCATGTACACATGGTAAGCATTACATGATTTCACTACTTCCAAATATAGAGTTCTCCATATGCACATTTACTTTCCTAATGTATGGTTAGATGAAACCAACAGTGTGATGCATTTTTCTACATCATGAAAATGAGAAAACTAACATGGCCATTGATACACTCATATTTAGTACTATATAGATTACTATAAAATAAGGAGAATACCAATATCTTCCTAACCGTTCGATTATTCAGGGGTACAAATTGGCAATAATGACATGGTCACAATCGCATGAATTAACTCATTCCAAATATAGCTGATTTACGGCGTCTCTAATACATTGCCATAGTTCTACTCAAATTCTACTCAAACAGGGATATGTCAATCATCACAAAAAGTTCAAACAGTGTCATGGCGTCATCATTAACATCAGACGAAAACAACTTACTCGCGCCGTCCCAGCAATACGTGGTGCCATCTGCTTTGTCGATCGCGTAGATGATGCCATTGTGTTCAATAGCATCACAGAAGTGTGTATCAGCTTTGACAACGATCCACTGCGAGCTGAGCTGTCTCTAGCTAAAGAAGGCACCGGCGGAAAGATAGGCGAGTTCCTTGTCGAACAAGGCAATTAGCTTGAAGTCTGCATAATCCGCATGTCGTGTGGGCACTTGGCAGATTACAATCTTCTACAAAACAAGGTGCGTCCAACTGACGACGTAATCTAGATGACTTGGACCGCAATGGTAAAACTCTATATCATGCAACGGAGGAAGGATAATCTCATGGGAGGTCTGTAAGTTCACGAGCACCAACTTTTTCCCGTCTTCTCTGATGGCAGCCATCCAGTGGGAGTTCATGCCGACCCAGTACATACCTGCAAGAAGTTTCGGGCGATGGTGATCGATCGTAGTCGAGGGAAATGATGTACGGCGACCCACTACATACCTGCAAAGAAGTTTCGGCTAATGGAGGTCGGATTGAAGTCGAGGGGCATCATGTACGCCTCCGTATCATGGTGAGAAAATCTCGCAAGACCAGATAGCAGCAAGCAGGGTGTCTTGAAAAGCTTAGGCCTCGCTTCGACGATGGCCGTGTGCATGCCCCTCGAGCATGCAGCCAGCCGCAGGGCGCTCAACATATCCATACACGAACAACAGAGGTCGAGGACGTCAGTGGGGAGATTGCTCCAATCGCGGCTCATATGGATGTTGCGTGGTTCGCGTTCGGCCATGGTGGAGTTTGGAAGGTGGGGTTTTGGGGGGCTTGATTTACGGGGGAGAAGGCTCTCGGTGCTGGAGTGGCTAGCGAGGGAATAGTGGTACTGGGGGAGGCGAGCGAGGCAAGGGTACGCGGGGGCACAGTGAGATGATGAAGAGTGACCTCAGGATCTCCGGCGAGAGGGAGATGGAGATGGAGTGGTCCTAGGGGAGAGGGAGACGAGGCGAGGCATGCTATACAGCGGCGGTGACAGTGACTGTCGTGGATCTAAGACTGACAGTAGAATGGGGGGTAGGTATGTAGAGGCAAGATCCTAGCTATGGCGAAGTTGTACACACGAGTTTTACGAGTTCAGGCCCTTCGTGGAGGAAGTAATAGCCCTACGTCTCGGTGCCCGGAGGCTATCGACTGGATTATATGTGTGTGTGTTACAGAGGGTGCGAACCCTTGTCTCAGAGGAGGGGGTGGCTTATATAGAGTGCGCCAGGACCCCAGCTCCCCTCCGTTACACAGGGTTCAATGTACATAAAGCGAGAGCGTTACAGGTAACATCAATAATAAAGTGCTATAAATGATCATGAAGTCTATGAGTAAACGCCCGACTGTTGCTGCGCAGAGTGGCTTTAGGTCTTATGTACGTCGACTGGTCTTTTACATGGTCGAACGGTGGAATGGTCTAGTGACCTAAAGAAGGAGGGGTGTCGGTGTCAAAACCGGCGGATCTCGGGTAGGGGGTCCCGAACTGTGCGTCTAAGGCGGATGTAATAGGAGGCGGGGGACAGAATGTTTACCCAGCTTCGGGCCCTCTCGATGGAGGTAATACCCTACTTCCTGCTTGATTGATCTTGATGATATGAGTATTACAAGAGTTGATCTACCACGAGATCGTAGAGGCTAAACCCTAGAAGCTAGCCTATGATTATGATTGTTGTTCTTGTCCTACAGACTAAACCCTCCGGTTTATATAGACACCGGAGGGGGCTAGGGTTACACAGAGTCGGTTACAAAGGGAGGAGATCTACATATCCGAATTGCCAAGCTTGCCTTCCACGCAAAGGAGAGTCCCATCCGGACACGGGACAAAGTCTTCAATCTTGTATCTTCATAGTCCAACAGTCCGGCTGTCCGAGTCCCCCCAATCCAGGACTCCCTCAGTAGCCCCTGAACTAGGCTTCAATGACGATGAGTCCGGCGCGCAGATTGTCTTCGGCATTGCAAGGCGGGTTCTTCTCCAAATCCCGAGTACCTGTCATAACGAGTTGTGTCCGGCTTCCCATGAGTGTTGTGCTCCTCGGCTTATGTGCTTTAATAATGGCTATTTCCATGCGTCGTGTGAATGCGAGAAGTCAGGGCATTTTTACATTTGCCACCCTAACCATGTAAGTAAATCGTCTATTTAAAGAGACGGGGATCCTCAGATCCAGATCACACCATCCTCCCACAGCGAGTATCCCTCAGAGCGTGCCCGGAAAAGACCATCCCATCATGGCCGGCCATCGCAGCTCCTCCTCTCGCCCCCGTAGCACTAAGCCAGGTAATTGGGAGAAGTGTTCCTTCCCCCACAGCCAATTAGTAGAGTTGCAGACCCAGGGGTTTCTCCCTCCTGCGTATATGGTCCCCGTCCGAGCCGGACTAGCCACTTATAATGGCGGGGAGCAAGCGGAGAGCTTTCCCAACCCATCCAGGGGGAGCGGGTATGCCTTGTCCCTTACTTATTGAGGGGACTCGGATTTCCAATCCATCCGTTCCTCCGCGGGCTCCTAGAGTTCTATGGCCTCCAGCTGCATAACTTCACTCCCGCTTCCATATTACACATCGCTGGCTACGTCGCTCTTTGCGAGCTGTTTCTGGGCTGCGAAGCTCATTTCGAGCTATGGAAGAGCCTATTCTGCCTCGTACCCCGTACACAGGAGGGGTCAATATATCAAGTGGGCGGAGCCGAAATATGGCGCATCGCCGAGACCGGATACCTGTCCAGTACTCTGAAGAAGACATCCGAAGACTGGCCTTCGGAGTGGTTTTATATGGAGGACGTCCCCCTTCTGGACCCTATTCGGATGGGCCTTCCTGAGTTTGATAATGCCCCTTTGAAGAAACCCCACAAGTGGCGCCCTAGGAGCCCCCAGGAGGAAGATAACAGAGAGGTCCTTTACCTGATGGGCAGGATAAAAACGCTGGCCAAATCAGGACTGACAATAGTCGAGGTTATGTCAATATGTATAATGCAGGGGGTGCAGCCACTTCAGTATCGGGGGAAACCCATGTGGCACTTCAATGGAGAAGACGATGCCACCCGCTGCGGTCATAAAGGTCCGGACTCCACCGCTGCTCTAGCGAAAATACTGTCCGATTTGTACAAAGGAGAGGAAGAGGAGTTCATCCGCATTAAGCCACGGGATAGATTCTCCATGTACAACCCCCAAAACTGGGTGAGCTGCTACCTTTTACTCCAGACCTTCCCACATCCTTCATCATAAATATTTACCTTGCTATTTCATAGCAGGAACTGCGAAAAGCTTTGAGGGAGGTCCACAGCCCGTCTCCACGGCCAGAGGACCCTGACCGGGCCCTCGACCCCGGACTCAAAGAAGATCCGGACATATTTGTGGAGCTCGTCGACAGGACGTTCTATCAGTTAAGCTGCGACGGTGCCTTGGTGGCCATCATAACCGATTATCCTGGCCTGCTCCCTGCATCGCATGTAAGTAAAATCGGAGTCCTAACTTCTGAGAAGGACCCCTTCTTTGCACCTTACCCACCGCACACGTATTGCGTCTTACAGGGAAGGCCCTCGGGGCGCCATGCCGAACCCGCGGTGTCTCATCAACAAGGGGCACCGAAGCCGGGTAGGCTTAAAAGGAAGGCAGTCAGGACTGAGACGCCGTCACAGAGGTATGAAAAAACCCTGCTCCGTGGTTGTCGTCTTTAAAATATAATAACGTCCATGGTTCCTGGCAGGATAAACGCTCGCGGACTGTGTCCGGAGAGCCTGCCAGCCACGCCTCCACCAGCCGGACTCCAGAGCCGGACTTAGGGGCAGATGCTAACGTGGGGACAACGCCGGATGTTCCTCCTACAGAGGATGCGGATAGGTTGTCCGCTACGAATTCCCAAGTGGAGAGTACCATGAATCACAGGCGTCGCCGGGCCGTACTCCGTGACCTTGGTTTCTCTGAAGAGGCGTCCGATGCCTTCAACTCAGGGGACGCGTACATCCGAGCTGCTCAAAATGGTCTTGCCAGAGCCACAGACCAATACGTAAAGGATATACGGGTAAGAAAATCTGATAATTATGTATATCAGTAGCCCCTGAGACTTGAAATAGTTGACACAACTGATTTAAGGATCATGATGTGCGTAGGTTCTTACGGAAAAGAATACCCAGTTGTCTCAAGAGCTGGAGGAGTGCAAAGCCCAGCTACGGGCCGCAGTTGCCGCAATGAAGGAGTCCGAGAAGGCCCCATCAGGTAACACTTGTTTTTATCAAAAAGAATGACATGTACCGGTTAGTATGCGGCATGCATGAAAATCTAACAATAGATTCTGCAGATGATCCCGGAGTGAATCCGGAGGTCGTGCGAGGGGATGAGCAACATGCTCAACGACAGCTAAAGGCTGGCGAGCGCGTGCTTACACAGGTTAGGCGAGAGAAAAATGATCTCCAAGATGCCAATACCTGGCTGGGCGTTGAACTAAAAGATGTTCGGGCCCAGCTTGCTGACTCCGTAAAGGAGAATAAGAGGCTTCGACGCGGCATTTTTAGTAAGTGCTTGAACAAACTTTTATAGAGTTCAGCGAAGAAACCGGCTAACAGAGTTATATCTGTAGGTATGCTGACGGGTCGTCCGCAGAGGAGATGCCCGGGTCTGCAGGTGATCTTCTGCCAGAGCTCTCACAACTGCACGAACAAGTTCGGCAGGTGATGTAGGGCATTTCCCAGGCCTTGTGGCCATCCGCCTCCCTGCCAGGAAGCATGGGGGAGCTCGTAGGGATGCTCAAGGGAGCGCGGCGGCGCTTCTGATTATGGAAGATATCTGCCCGCCGACAAGGTGCAAGGGAAGCCTGGGCCATGGTGAAGACTCGATATACCAAGGCTGACCCGAACCATATGGCCGAAGTCGGACCCGTGGGGTCTGACGGGGAAGAGATCCCTGTCAATTTGGTGTATGACCAGGTGAAATTAGCCGCAAAGTATTCCCAACAGGATTGTAGGCTAGACAGCCTGTTGGATGGTATAGAAGAAGAATTTAGTCAGTCTAAATGACTGTGTACTTCAAGTGACATATATTGTCCCTAGCCGGATTGTAAATCATTTGTCATGGCGGACCTTTTCGCTTCGACCTCCAGACCCGACAGTCCGGAGTGTATCCGAATACCCGCTCAGTTATGTAAAAACCGGGGTACGCGTGGGAACCAGGCGTATGGGTCATAAGTGCTTGAACAGACAAGTACCCAACTAGCTATGTTATATTACATGGATAGTAAGAAACATCTTCCAGGGAGAATAGTTCCGTTAAGGGTTCCTTTCCCTGGGTACGCATGCATTAATGTGCATGCCCGAACTGCAAAAAGAGACGCAGGATATAAACATCTGGGGGCTTGTATTGAAATAAGTAAAAGTCATCTTTTGTTCATCGACCGAATATTCCCTTAAGAACGCTAGCTTTCGGCTTCACCCAGTCTGAGGTACACATCCGGCTGACCCGGCAGTAACAATCGCAGAGGTGCTCCCCTTATGCCCTAGCAGAATTAACGGGAACGTAGGGCATAAACACAAGAGCCAGGCAACCCAGCTTGGCCAAAACATAAGTCATATCGATGCATATAATGGCGAAGAAAAGGTACATGTGGAAAAGCAACACATGTGCGGGGGGCATAGAGCCCAGAGCATAGTTATATTAAGCTTCTGTATAAGAAGCCCCCAGGTATAATGAGCACGCACGGCGCGTCAAGATTGTGTAGTCAAGACACACTTTAAGCTTTTAAGGCCATGAAGAAAAAGGGAAGAAAGAGAGAAAGAAAGACAGATAGCAGATATATATAAAAAAAGGGCGGAGTTAAGGAGACGAACACAGAGTCCGGCACTAGGCGTAGAATCTTCGGAGTCTGACCGCGTTCCATGGGTTTGGCTCGAGTCGATTGTCCGATGCATCACGCAGACGGTATGCTCCACCGATGAGAACTTTATCGATGATGAAGGGACCTTCCCATTTGGGCTTGAGCTTGTCCTTTTTCTTCTCTGGTAGGCGTAGAACGAGTTCGCCAACGTTATAAGTTTTGGCCCGTACTTCTCTGCTTTGATACCGTCGAGCCTGTTGCTGATAGAATGCGGAGCAGGCTTTTGCAACGTCACGCTCCTCCTCCAAGGCATCTAAACTGTCCTGCCGATCAAGCTCGGCTTCTTTTCCTTCGTACATGCGCACTTGAGGTGAGTCATGAATGATGTCGCAGGGCAGTACCGCCTCTGCGCCGTACACCATAAAAAACGGTGTGTATCCGGTAGTGTGATTCGGCGTGGTCCGCAGCCCCCAAAGTACGGAGTCGAGCTCCTCAACCCAGTGCGTACCTGATTCCTTCAAGGATCGCACTAGTCTGGGTTTGATGCCGCTCATAATAAGACCATTGCTCGTTCGACTTGACCGTTTGTTTGGGGGTGATAGACGGAGGCATAATCGAGCTTAATGCCCATGTTGCCGCACCAAGTTTTTACCTCGTCAGCTGTGAAGTTTGAGCCATTATCGGTGATGATGCTGTGGGGGACGCCGTAACGGTGTACAACCCCAGATATGAAGTCTATCACTGGTCCGGACTCGGCCGTTTTAACTGGTTTGGCTTCTATCCATTTGGTGAATTTATCCACCATGACCAATAGGTATTTTTTCTTATGGCTTCCCCCTTTAAGGGGTCCGACCATATCAAGCCCCTAGACGACAAAGGGCCAAGTAATGGGGATTGTTCGGAGAGCAGTAGGTGGCAGATGGCTTTGGTTTGCAAAAAGCTGGCAACCGACGCAACGTTGGACGAGGTCCTGTGCGTCTGCTTGGGCCGTCGGCCAGTAAAAACCTGTACGGAAGGCCTTGCTTACAAGGGCCCGAGCTGCGGCGTGATGGCCATCGAGTCCAGCATGAATTTCTGCCAAAAGTTGCCATCCTTCCTCTTCGGAGACGCACCTTTGAAGTACTCCGGTAACGCTTTTCTTATAAAGCTCTCCCTCGTGGACCTTGTAGGCTTTAGATCGCCGCACAATGCAACGTGCCTCGTTTGGGTCCTCAGGGAGTTCTTGCCTAGTTAGGTAGGCCAAGAAGGGTTCTGTCCACGGGGCGATGACAGCCATAATCACGTGGGCCGAAGGTGTTATTTCGGTGGCAGAGCCTTTGATTACGTCAGAGTGTTCGGGATCGGGCGTTGTGGCCGGATCCGGACTGTTGTTGCCGGTCTCCCCTTCCCACACCACGGATGGCTTAAACAGCCTTTCCAAGAAGATATTACGTGGGACCAGGTCGCACTTAGCGCCGATGCGGGCGAGGATATCCGCCGCTTGATTGTTTTCTCGGACCACATGGTGGAATTCGAGCCCCTCGAACCGAGCTGACATTTTGAGGACGGCGTTGTGGTAAGCCGCCATTTTTGGGTCCTTAGCGTCAAAGTCTCCATTTATTTGAGATATTGCGAGGTTCGAATCCCCACGCACCTCTAGGAGTTGAATGCCCATGGAGATTGCCATCTGGAGACCATGCAAGAAGGCCTCATATTCTACTGCATTGTTGGAGTCTCTGTATAATATTTGGAGTACGTATTGGACTGTATCTCTGGTGGGGGAAGTCAGGACGATGCCTGCCCCCAGACCATCCAGCATCTTAGAGCCGTCAAAGTGCATGATCCAATTGGAGTACGCGCCGTACTCTTTAGGGAGTTCGGCTTCTGTCCATTCGGCGACGAAATCAGCCAGTACTTGCGACTTAATGGCTCGCCGTGGTTTGTATGTTATGTCGAACGGGAGGAGCTCAATAGCCCATTTAGCAATCCGGCCCGTGGCATCGCGGTTATTTATTATGTCGTTGAGTGGTACTTCAGAAGCCACCGTAATTGAACACTCTTGAAAGTAGTGTCGTAATTTCCGGGATGCCATGAAGACCGCGTATGCTATCTTTTGATAATGTGGGTACCGTGATTTGCATGGAGTGAGGACAGTGGATACGTAGTATACTGGCTTTTGAAGCGGGAACTTATGTCCGTCCGTCTCTCGTTCGGCGACGAGCACTGCGCTTACAACTTGGTGTGTTGCCGCTATATATATGTCGGAGTAATTGGCCACGGGTACCCCGAAGACGGCAAGACAATATTTCAAGACATCGGGGCTAGCAAAGCCCCTCAGTCCGACTGCCCGGCTGCTCCTGCCGGCTCCCCGTCCGCTGCTCTGCCTGGCCAGCTGCCGACTGCACCAACCAGCCGGCTGCCGGCTGCAGCCCGACCCGACATCGACAAGACCCTGACGAGACGGCCATACCGCGGACAAGACAACCGTACCGCGACACCATCATGTATAGTGTCACTTGTCCCCTGGCACTATTTATGAAGTGACCCAGGGGACAAGCATGACATGCACCATGCCTTGCCCATACCCACTACCAAGCTTACATACTAAGCTACCCTCTCCTATATAAAGAGACACACATCCATCCATCCAGGGGATGGACTCACGCACACACAAGAAAATAGCTAGCAAGCTAGCTAAGCTATCCATCCATCCATCCACACAACACACTCACGCATGAGCACCCCTATGCTCACGGCCATGAGCATGGCCGGCCACTAGCACGCCACATACGAGGCCAGATGCCAGATGCCTATGGCACTGACCTCAGATACAGCTCCAGGAGCATCCTGTACCAGATATACTACAGATACACAGACATGCAGGAGTAGGGGTATTATCTCTCCGGAGAGCCCCGAACCTGGGTAAACTAGCGTGTGCTACTCGCATACCCGCTCCCAGTCCTATCAGCAGCAGTCTTACCCTCACACTAAGCCCCTGTGGCATCTGTCGCCTCACACCCCCCGTGAGAATACCACGACAGTTGGCGCCCACCGTGGGGTGGTACTACTACTATGCTACCACGCTGCTGCTGGTTTCGCTGTCCGGGCGGGACCCTTATTTTCATCACCTCCGCCGCGGCGTCGCGCCGTCTCTCCGGTAGCGCTCGGGGGCTCGACTTCGACCCGCCCCCGGAGTGGCCGTGCGGGACGGCGCGTCCTCGTCGTCGGCCTCGCCGCCTTCGTCATCATCACCGTTGCAACGCCGATCGTCCGTCCGCGCACGCGCCGCGCGTGCGGTGCCTCGCTTCGATTGGCCGCATCCGTGCGCGCGCCGTGCCGCGTCACTCGCGTCTGCTCCCCTCCGCGTTGTGCCTTGCTCTGGCCGAAGCGTGCGTTTGCCACTCCATATCTCATCTATGCAAGCAAGCTAGATACAAGTCAAACCATGGTCAAACCATTAGCCAAACACCACCTATGCACAAGCCAGACAATGCTTGTACAATGGCAATGGCTTGGATACTAGTCAGATACCCCCCAGACAACGCCCAGACTATGGCGTTGTTTGCTGCTCCAGCCATCCCGCATGCCTGGCCCGTCGTCCTCGCGCAGCCCCGACCATGCTACGCCCTGCGTACGGCTCCGCGCCTCCGTCCCGCTCCGCGCGTTGCGCCTTCGGCCGCCTACGCACTCGGTCACGCCCGCCCGCGGTGTGCCCTGCGTCAGGCTCCGCGCCTTCGTCACGGCCGCGCCAGCTCGCCTGGCCAGCCGCTCTGCCTCTGCGAGCTTGCATCTACAGCTGCCGCGTCTGCCGCGCCAGCTCCCATCGCCTCGTGCCTACTCCACCGCGCACGGCTCCGCGCTCGGCCGTCCGGCCCGGCTCCGCTCCGTCACCCGGCCGCCTCGGCGGCTCCCGCGCCCTGCCCCGGTGAGACGGCCTCCGCCTCGCGGCCTTGCTGCTCATCCGCCTCGTCCACGAGCCCCGCCGGCTCGCGGCCCGCGCCGGCTGCGCCGCTCTTGGCCTCCCGGGCCGCCTGCCGGGTCGCCACGCGCGGTGCCGGCTCCGCCCAGCCTCTGCTTCGACCGCCCCTGGTCCTGCTCGTCGTCGGCCGGCTCCACGCCTCCCGCGCGCTTGCTCCAGCACCTGCGCCAGCCGCGTGGGCCCCGTGCCAGGCCAAGGGCCCACTCCCACCGGCGCCAGCGCTCCAGCCGGCCGCAGCTCCGAGCCGGCTCCCGCCCCACACGCGCGCGGCGCCTCCTCCTCCTGCCGGCGCCCGTGCTCCCCTGCGCCTGACGGCTCCGTGCCGACTCCTCCCCGTCATGGGCCGACTGCCCCGCGTCCGCCCACTCCCACCGGCGCCAGCGCTCCAGCCGGCCGCGGCTCCGAGCCGGCTCCCGCCCCACACGCGCGCGGCGCCTCCTCCTCCTGCCGGCGCCCGCGCTCCCCTGCGCCTGACGGCTCCGTGCCGACTCCTCCCCGCCGTGGGCCGACTGCCCCGCGTCCGCCCACACCAACGCCGCCGCGCCCGGCCTCCTCCCCGGCCCCCGCGCTGCCCGCCGACTCGCGCCGCAGCCGGCCGCCTGCCCGCCCCGCGCCTCGGCTGCCCTCTGCAGCACACCCGGCCTCCGCCACCTCGCCATGGCTCCCGGCGCTTGGGCCGGATCCCCGACGCTGGCCCGCCCTGCACCGGTTCCTCCCCGTGCCGGCTTCCCCGCGCGCCGCCTTGAGCGGGAGCCTGTCCGCCTCGCCGCTGTGGCCAACCACCGCCGCCCCGGCCGACTGTGGCTCCTGCGCCAGCCGGCCTCGCCTGCTCGCCCGTCTCCGTCCGCGGCGCGGCTCCCCTGCTCTGCACCCGCCTGCTCCCGCGCCGGCTGCGCCGGGCCCGGCCGGCTCCGGCCTCCTCCTCCGCCTGGTCGCGCTCGCGTCCGCCTACCGCGCCTGTAGGCCCCGTTCGGCCTACGCCCGCATCACCGCCTGCCGTCCTCTCGTCCTCGCCAGCACCGGCCTCCCGCGCGCCTGCGCCCCGGGCCGGCTCCTCGTCCGCCCCAGCGGGCGCCCCGCCCCGTGGCCGGATGTGCCGCGCCGCCTCCGCGCCGAACCGTCCGGCTCCCCGCTTGCCCGCTGCCGGCTCCTGTTGTGGCCGACTGCCCACACGGGGATGGGCAAAGAAAACTAGAAAAGGGCAGAGCCGTGTAAAAGAAAAGAGTCAAGGGCTGTATGCCCGACCGGCTGGCTGTGAAAAAAAAAGAGAGAGAAAGAAGTCGGCTGGGACAAAGAGAAGAAAAGAAACACCCGTCCGGATGATTCGTCCGCCTGCTTCGCCACTCGGACGGTTAATCGTGACCCACGCTGTCGGTAGTGCCAAGCCGGTTGGTCTGCCTCCTGCTCCGATGGCACACCCAGCGGGTGCGCTGACACGCCCCCGTGAAGAAAGAGAAGACAAACTAGTTGCCGGGAGATCCGGCCCGATTGCTCAGCAGTCGGCCCGAATCTCGGGGGCTACACCCAGCGGGTGCGCTGACGCGCCCCCGCGAGGAAAAAAGACAAAGTAGTCGCCGGGAGATCCGGCCCGACTGCTCAGCAGTCGGCCCGAATCTCGGGGGCTACACCCAGCGGGTGCGCTGACGCGCCCCCGCGAGGAAAGAAGACAAAGTAGTCGCCGGGAGATCCGGCTCGACTGCTCAGCAGTCGGCCCGAAT
Source organism: Aegilops tauschii subsp. strangulata (assembly GCF_002575655.3). Classification (NCBI taxonomy): domain Eukaryota; kingdom Viridiplantae; phylum Streptophyta; class Magnoliopsida; order Poales; family Poaceae; genus Aegilops; species Aegilops tauschii. The sequence continues at coordinate 155,899,780 of NC_053036.3, forward strand.
CTCGGGGGCTACACCCAGCAGGTGCGCTGACGCGCCCCCGCGAGGAAAGAAGACAAAGTAGTTGCCGGAAGATCCGGCCCGACTGCTCAGCAGTCGGCCCGAATCTCGGGGGCTACACCCAGTGGGTGCGCTGGCGCGCCCCCACGGAAGATTGCAGACAAGAGAAGAGTTTCGTCCGGCTGCCAGCAGCCGGCAGAAGAAGAAAAAGGGCACTGTAAGACGCCTCGCCGCCTGGCTGGTCGAGCCTGACCGGCCGGAACCCTCCTTCGAGCACCCGGGGGCTCGAAGGCTACACCCAGCGGGTGCGCCGGCTCTCTTCGGCAAACTCCGCCTCGGCTACACGAAAACCAATGTGAGCTCCTCACCCGCATATTTTTTCACCGCGAGAGCACGGATAACCCCGAGCGATGCTCGGGGGCTATCTCCGCATTTCATTACAGTTGCATCACTGTTCGCCCCGGCGCCAGCCAGAGTTGGCCCGGGGGCTGGCCGCTTGGCCTGAGACGTTTGTTCCCGCAGACGGCTTAGCAGCGTGCGCGGTACCAAAGGCCCACTCTTAGTCACAGACCGCGGAGCGGCTGTCCGGCTAGCAAGAGTGAACGCTGGAGGCCACCCACGCGAAAAACGTCCGGGAAGAAAAGCGGTTCGGGCAACCCGGCCGTTTTCTTTATGAGTACCTGCTCGGTTAAATTCGCTCCCAGAGTCTGAGTACTGTACACTCCGCTTCGCGGCCCACTCTCAGCCACAGACCGCAGAGCGGCTGTCCGGCGAGCGAGAGCACAAGCCAAAGAGTGGAGGGAACATGAAAAAGATTGAAGGGGGCTCGGACGAAACCGAGTCGGCACCCTCTGCTTAAAACTTGCAATGCTAAAAGCAATCATTTGATATATCTACGTGGACTAACTTTGTCTTTTTGCATGATCATTTCCATGAACACCCACCAAAAAACCTCCGCCCAACTTTGCCAAGTTGCCCGGAGGCTTGGGGGCTACTGTCGGAGTAATTGGCCACGGGTACCCCGAAGACGGCAAGACAATATTTCAAGACATCGGGGCTAGCAAAGCCCCTCAGTCCGACTGCCCGGCTGCTCCTGCCGGCTCGCCATCCGACTGCTCTGCCTGGCCGGCTGCCGGCTGCCGACTGCACCAACCAGCCGGCTGCCGACTCCAGCCTGTGACACCCAAAATTTTATTTCTGGTTTTATCAAAATCTTTTATTTGGATTTGAGGAGGGTATTTAAATTTTCTTCTAAAGAACTCTCCCTCTCAAAAATTTTCTTTTGTGACAAATATTTTGTTGGGATTCACCCAAGACTTGATTGTTGGTCTTGGAGGTTTTTCATCTCATTTTTGGCTCAAGGGTTTTTCATTTGGAAAAAAATATCTCTTTTGAAAATATTTTAAATAGCCTATGGCTTTTGGAGTGATCTTTTGCCCTTTTCAAAAATCCCTCTTGCCATGACCCAAGTGGAAATCCCCTCCCAAGAGCCTTTCCTCATCTTTGGATCATGATATACTTCAAATCCAGCAAGTTGAACCTCTCCATGTATTTGTTTCCATTTATTTTCTTATTAAAAATATTTCTGCCCTCTACTTTGGCTATTGGAGGTTTACAAAGGAGCTACCCTTTCTGCTTTGAGTTTTGCCTCCAAACCAATTTCCCTAGCTAGTCCTTGGAGCCCTCAACCAAGATCCATGAAGATCCACTGGTCTCCAGTTCAAATATTTCAAATTATTCTTGCTGCAAGTTTGGACCTTATTTGCCAAATTTGATGAAATTCATTTGAAATCTTCTCCTAAAAATCTGAGAAAATTCAGGCAGCCTCTGGGTGCATTGAGTGGTCACCTCACCAAGTCCCAGCTCCAGAAATTTTTTTCTTCATGCCAAATCATTTCGTCGAACACCTACTGGACACTGTTGCTGTCATGTTCAGAAATTCAGAGAAAACAGTTTTAGTCACTGCTGTCGTTTTCTTCAGAGACCGACGTCGATCTCGCCAGTGCCGCGGTGGCGCCTTGCTCCCTGTCCCCGCCTTCTTATCCTTGCGCCGCACGTTCGTCTGGAGGCTAGCTGGCGTCGGCGACGAGCAGGCGGAGGTGCGCCACCCCGTGAGCGACGGCAGCGGCGGCTTTGCGGCTGCCAGAGTGAGGCGCATCCTGGACGGCGCCGTCCAGCGCCGCCCAAGCCACCAGAGGCCGCCGCGTGGCCCTCCACTCCCCCGTGCGCGCTGCCACCCTTCGTCGTGAACCGCTAGGCGCGGAGCGCGCTCTCTGCCGCCGCCGTGCCCGTACGGCCGCCCCGTCGGGGATCATCGCATTACGCCAAGCCCGGCCGAAGTTTAGCGGGGGAACGGCACCAGTGAACTTCCCTGATGCTGCCTGGCCACTTAAACTCCCTGCTCAACCCCTGCCTCGCCGTAATCGCTCGCCGGAGCTACCCCGTTCACGGCCACCCCCTCGGATCGCCTATAAATAGAGGCCCCGAGCTCGAACTCGAACCCACACCACCTTTGCACTCCACCAAGACCACGCCAAGCCACTGGAAGAGCCCCGAGGGAGCCTTCTTCCCCAACTCCGGCCGCCTCGACCCGCCACGGGACCCAGCTCGATTCGCTCCCGTGCGTGCACCCCTACCCCTCATCTCTTGCCAGTAGCTCTCTAATGCATCCACTCTCCTGACCCGCGCTTCAATTTGGAGTTTGCAGCGCCCACCGGAGTTCTCCACCATCGCCTGAACCACCGTCCGCCGGAGAAAGTGTCGCCGTCGACGTGGTGCTCTCCGACGACCAAGTCCACCACCCACCGACGCGGAAGAACACGCTGAATCTCTTGGTACCCTCCGATCTCCCTATCTCGCCGCGGTTCGACGTCGGCGAGCTCTGTTGACCGTTTTCAAACCTGACATGTGGACCCCCCCGTCAGCCTCTCTTCTTTCTCCCCCTCAAACCATTTTCTGTTGGCGCCTTCAGGCAAATACGTTTTCTCTGTGGGCTGGCGCCTTTTCCTCCGAATCGTTTTCTGTTTTCTCAGTTAAGTCCCTGGATCTTCTCTGTTTCATCACAGATTTGTCCCTGGACTAAAACCCTTATAACTTTTTAATAAAAGATGATTTTTGAATGATTCTTTTTCTGTCAGTCTTGTATTTTTGTCTAGTTGTTTATAGTATTTATTTGGAAATTTTTTGGAACAATTTTTATGCACACGATGATTTCACGTTAGTATACGTTTTCGCTATACCGTAGGTTCCGGAAGAGGTGACGGAGCCGCGAACTTCGCCGAGCTAGAGTCCGACTTCTCCGAACCAGGCAAGCATGTTTGAACCTTTGATATGATAGGTGTTTTGCATGTTTGCTTGAATGGTTTGTGCATGGCATAAGAGCATCGGTGAGTTTTACGTTGCATGCAAGGCAACTGACCGTGTGTTTCGAAGTTATCGTGATCTCTGATGAGAAATGACCTGATCATGTGGTGACATGAAAGGTAGTGAGATGGTATTGTTGTAGCATGCCAGTCTTATGTCATTCGATAAACTCCGACGTTAACGTGGACTGAGTCACGTTACCGTTCTTTCCCCTTTCGTGCTGCCACATGTTTTCTGCAAAGAGTACGGTTTAGTAAGTTGATAACCTCTTTCCGTGTACACACCAAGTAGAGGGGCCGGGATGAGGGTTCCATGGCCCTGGATTAAAGCCAGTCATCCGGTCAGGGGGCATGGGTGTTTCCGGTTGGGACCGAGAGGGGGGCACCCCTTAGAGCGCGCGTATATAAATTTGATCCCATGCTACGCGAGGTTGTAGCCTCCCCGTCTCAAGGTTTTTCTTGAACGTTGGCTGAGGGTGATTCCTGGCATCGGAATGTTAAATGGGTGTGTACTGGTTAGATGTGTTTCTCCTAAAACACCGTAAACGGAACTAGTCCTTGTGACTACTGAAATCCGTTGGCTGTGGTTGAAGTACAAACTCTGCAGAGTCAAATCCTTCCGAGTCATCGCGTCCGTGATCAAGGACCATGGCCAGTATATCCATATCTATGTCAGTCCTTGTGGTAAATCCCCGGTGAACAAGCTTAAGTGGTAAACCCGGTTGCATTGTTATTCCTGTGGATGGACTAACCTTTATTTTATCTCATACTTGAATATTCCCGTGGAATGATTTAAATGCATGAGCTACTGAAATATTAAGTTGTGAAATATAAGCCCTTTATGAGATGTCGCCCAGACGTCCGACTGTGGCATTCTTGTTATTTACTTTTAATATAAGCCCTTTATGTGATGTCGCTCAGACGTCCGACTGTGGCATGTCCGTTATTTACTTTTGATATAAGCCCTTTATGTGATGTCGCTCAGACGTCCAACTGTGGCATGTCCGTTATTCACTTTTGATATAAGCCCTTTATGTGATGTCGCTTCAGACGTCCGACTGTGGCACGCATTGTCTTTTATTTTCCATTTTAAGCCCTTTATGTGGTGTCGCCTTGACGCCCGACTGCGGCATTGTTATTTCATTTGTATCCTTTCGAGGAGTCATTCAGACACTCGTCTGGCCCTTAGTATTACTTTGGGATTTCGGGAGGACTACCTCCCGACTTCCTTCTATTTTTCCATGCATTATTATCTCGTTGTTTGAGTGCGCTCTATTAATCTGTTCTTATGCATCATGTTTACATTTGTTATATCTTATGTCCGAACTGTCTTGCGAGTACTTTCATAGTACTCACCTGGCTTGTTGATTTGGCCAGATGTTGACGAAGGCGATCTCATGGATGAAGAGTTTGATAGCGAGTCCGACGCCTAGAGGAGTCCCAGTCAGTCCCGTGCGATCCTGGATATTGGTCACTTGTATTATATACGCTTCCGCCACCCACAATAAGTATCCTCGAGCCTCACTCCGACGCTCGAAGAGCTGTTAGTTTCAGGAGTCACGTCGCCCGCTTCACTGTGATTTTTCCACCACCGCTTTTATCGTGAGTTAGTAGTTATGCCATCCTATCCGCCTTTATGTACTATTGGCGTGCTTGTAATAAATTGTTGAGCAGTCTCCGCTCAACCTTGTATTATATTTAGTACTCCTGGTATTTTTCTTCTGTGATCAAGATATTGTCTACCAGTGAGAAGGAATTCTTCTTACTGGTCCGTAAAAGGGATCGGTCTCTCAATAAATGTTTTTATTGGAAAACCGGTCGTGACAAGCTTGGTATCAGAGCCAGGCTGACTGTAGGAAGCCACTAGGTGCGATCACTAATCGGTTATTAGCGTCTTTGGTGCTTTTTCAGCATTTTGCAAAATGTAGCTATTTTCTGTTGGTCATCATAAATTTATGATATGACTACTCAGAATTTTTGCCTACTTTTGTAGATGGCTGGCAACGACTGCGAGACTCGGGTGTTCACTAATATGCCTGAGGGGTTTGTCAAACTCCTCGTCTCCATCACCAAGCTCGCGATCGGGCCAGCGACTCGTCCGGAGTTCACGCTTTATCAGCACAAACTCAGCGACGACGTGTCTATGCACCAGGCCGTGGTGCAATTCAAGGGAGGACGTTCTGCGTCTCGCCACTTCCGTTTTGTGGGAAGGGCCATGCCTACGGAGAGGCATGCCATGCAGATGGCCGCCCGTGAGGCGATAACTCGCCTTCGGGATATCCTTCCTATGATGAAGACTCGTCGCTACCGCTACCTCCCATGCCATGTGCCATATACTTGTCACTATGCATTCGCCTGCCATAGGGGAGAGCGAGATGAAGCCATCGAGATGATTGTGGAGTATCTCAAAGCTCTGGAGGAATCTTTCGACAACCTCGTGGACGATCTTGTGGCTGCCCGCATGGACTTAGTTCGGGGCAGTCCTGCCAGCAGGAAGGAGCTTCTCCACACGGCACCGCCTCTGACTTTCGTCTCGTCCTCAGCATCTTATTCACCGGCCATTTTGGCCACTGCTCGCCGTCTGCCTACTACTGAGGAGTTTGACCGAGTCATCGCTCCTACTCCAGTCAGAGCTGCACCGCCTGCCGCACCCGCACGGCCACCTGTCGCACCCGCGCCATCACCTCAGCGCAGTGCTACGCGCCTGGAGCCTACTAGGGAGGAGGTGGAGGTTGAGTCTCCTGCACCACTGGGTCTTACCCTTGGCAAGGGAAAGGAAATCTTCACCATCTCCGACTGAGTGCGCCTAGTAGCCGCACGTGTGTCTGCATGTATGTTATGTTTTATGTGTACGTTAGTTTGTAGTTTTTGGTGTGCGCTTCATGTAGAATCCCGGAGGGGTGCGCTAGCCTTAATAACATGTCAGGAATGTGTACGCACATCCTGAGTGCTGTATCGTGTGTTTGCGTTTCGCATGTAAGATATGTGCTAAGCAATCCTTTTCCGTGCGCAGTCAAATGTTTTCTTGGAAAATCTTGAGGTCTTTTAAAATTTTTGTCTTTGCAAGATTTTCCTTGTGCCACGCAGTTCTTCTCATGATTTTGCAAAATAATACCCCAGAGTGGAAAATGTCTCGTCCGTGGACTCATTCCATGCCCAATCAGCCAGAAGAAGTTTATGGGACACAGACAAGCAACAACTTCACTCAGGGACAGTCTAGTCAATAGGACAGCGAGGCAGCCTTATCTCAAGTATGCCGCCTTTTCGAACAAAGCCAGCAGCAACACCAAGAAATGATGAATCACGTCATCAATATCGGAAATCACCGTGAGCCATACCAACCACACTCCAAGTTGTCTGAACTGCAGAAGACATGCCCTACAACGTTTGCTCACACTGATAGGCCACTAGAAGCCGATGATTGGCTTCGTGACATCGAAAGAAAATTGATTATTGCTCAATGTTCTGATCATGAGAAGGTGCTCTATGCACCTCACAACCTCACTGGAGCAGCTGCAGCATGGTGGGAAAACTTCCTACACATGCATCCCAGTGAACACAACATCACCTGGGAAGAGTTTAAGGAAGGCTTTCGTGGGGCACACATCCCCAGGAGCATCATAAAAATCAAGAAAAGAGAATTTGATGACCTCAAGCAAAGAGGCATGTCAGTCACAGAATACAACGGCCAGTTTACCCAGCTATCTCGTTATGCCTACGATGAGCATATGACTGAGAACAAGAGGATGGAGAAATTTTTGGACGGCCTGGCACCAGCATTAAGATGCCAACTGGTCATACACACTTTCCCGGATTTCAAAACTCTAGTTGACAAGGCCATTACTTTGGAGAATGAGCGCCACAGTCTGGAAAATATTCGTAAGCGAAAGAGGGACAAGACGACTCTTGCTCGCAACAACCGAAGCAAGACTGATGTGCAGAGGATTGAAGCAAGAAAATCCACGACTACTGATCTAAGGCCAACCAGACAGTTTCATTCAAGGGACAAGGACTTCACATACCGTCCAGGGGTCACTTGCTATGCTTGTGGTGAGGAAGGGCACTATGCCAAACAGTGCCCAAAGCCAAGGAACTCAGCCCCCAAGCCGAACAATGGTGGGAACAATCCAGCCCCCAAGCGCAACAATTTCAATCCCAGCAACAACCACAGGAAGGGTCACCTGAACCATGTGACCAGGGAAGAAGCCCAGAATGCCCCAGACATCGTGCTCGGTACGTTCCCTGTCAACACAGTACCTGCCACGGTTTTGTTTGATTCTGGAGCTTCTCACTCGTTCATTTCGAAGAGTTTTGTTTTGCAACATGGTTTTCCGATACTCCCTTTGGAAAAATCTATGATCATCAAGTCCCCCGGGAATAAGCAAATCGCTCAGAGTTACTGCCAAGGAGTGATCATTGAGTTCGAAGGGCTAAAGTTTCACGCTAATCTCATCGTGTTGGAAAATAAAGGACTGGATGTCATCCTAGGGATGGACTGGTTGACCACCAACAAGGGATTTATTTATTGTTTCATCGGACTGTGATTCTCACTCATCATCACGGCAAGACAATAAAGGTTACAGCTCAAGAGAGACCACGGTCACAGCAACCAAAGCTGAACAAAGTGGACATTTCAGAATTGAGAAAAGTTCCAGTGGTGTGCGAGTTTCCAGACGTGTTTCCCGAAGAACTACCAGGCATGCCACCAGACCGAGAGATAGAGTTCAGCATTGAACTAGCACCTGGCACCACTCCCATCTATAAGAAACCTTATAGAATGGTACCCTCAGAGTTTGTGGAATTGAAGAAGCAAATAAAGGAATTATTGGACAAGGGATTTATTCGAGCCAGCTCCTCACCTTGGGGTTCGCCAGTATTATTCGCCAAGAAAAAGGATGGGACACTGAGATTGTGTATAGACTATCGAGCTCTCAATATGTTCACCATCAAAAACAAATATCCGATGCCACGGATAAATGATTTGTTTGACCAGCTCGCGCAAGCCAAGGTGTTCTCAAAAATTGATTTGAGATCGGGATATCATCAATTGAAAGTACGGACAGAAGATATCCCTAAGACAGCATTCACCTCCAGATACGGATTATATGAGTTCACAGTAATGCCGTTTGGACTGACGAACGCCCCCGCATATTTCGTCCACCTCATGAACAAAGTGTTTATGAAATTCATGGACAAATTTGTTGTGGTGTTCATTGATGATATTCTGGTATACTCAAGGACACCAGAAGAACATGCTGAGCATCTCAGAATTGTTTTGGGAGAATTAAGGAAACATCAATTGTACGCCAAATTTAGCAAGTGTGAATTTTGGCTAAGACAAGTTGGTTTTCTAGGCCATATATTAACCCAAGAAGGCGTGGCCGTAGACCCAGAAAAGGTCAAAGCCATACTTGACTGGAAACCACCAGCCAACGTGACAGATGTGCGGAGTTTCCTGGGAATGGCCGGATATTACAGAAGATTTATTGAAGGATTCTCCACTGTGGCAAAACCAATGACCCAGTTGCTCAAGAAAGACAAGAAGTTTGTATGGACGGAAGCATGCGAGAAGAGCTTCCAAGAACTCAAGAAGAAACTAACAACAGCACCAGTGCTGACCGTGCCAGACATACACAAGAGTTTTGAAGTGTATTGTGACGCATCCCGGAAGGGCCTCGGATGCGTATTGATGCAGGACGGCAAGGTTGTCGCGTATGCTTCCAGGCAACTACGGAAGCATGAGGAAAATTATCCTACTCATGACTTAGAGCTAGCAGCCGTCATCCATGCACTCAAAGAGTGGAGGCACTTTCTGTTGGGAAATCGTTGTGAAATATATACGGACCATAAGAGCCTTAGATATATTTTCACGCAACCAGAGTTAAATTTACGCCAATGACGCTGGTTGGAACTGGTCAAGGACTATGATGTCGGCATTCACTACCATCCAGGGAAAGCAAATGTAGTGGCAGATGCTCTTAGTCGGAACCCCATCCCGGGTAACGACAGCCCACAAAACTTGAGGCCTGAGTTTCAGCAGGAGTTCGCTAGACTCAACATGATGTTAGTCTCTGAGGGCACCATATCAAATCTGGAGATACATCCCACCCTTATGGAACAAATTAAGAAGGCTCAGCATGGGCATCCCAGCATCGAGGGTATAAAGAGAAAAAATGAACCTTGGCAAGGCTTCAGAGTTCGTCACAGACAATGAAGGAATATTATGGTACGGGGACAGACTTTGCGTACCAAACATTGAGGAACTCAAGCAACAAATCCTAACCTAAAGCCACACCACTCCATACTTGATCCACCCCGGAGGAACCAAAATGTACAAAGACATTCAGGAAAGATTTTGGTGGCACGGTATGAAAAGGGATATAGCCACATTTATTGCTTGTTGCGATTCATGTTAGCGCATTAAAGCTGAGCATCAAAAGCCAGCAGGGCTGCTACAACCAAACCGGATACCTGAGTGGAAATGGGATGAAATTGGAATGGACTTCATCGTCGGACTACCTCGATCACAACGCGGGAATGACGCCATATGGGTCATCACAGATAGGCTAACCAAGGTAGCCCATTTCATTCCCGTGAAGACAACCTACTCCACTCAAAGGCTAGCCAAACTTTATCTCTCCCGTATAGTTTGTTTGCATGGAGTCCCAAAAACCATAATATCCGACCGAGGCACTCAATTTGTCTCCAAATTTTGGGATCACCTACAACAAGCTCTGGGCACGCAACTAGCTTTTAGTACAGCGTACCACCCAAAGACGGATGGACAAACGGAACGCGTGAACCAAATCCTAGAAGACATGCTGAGAGCCTGTGCGCTCACCTATGGATCCAGTTGGGAAGAAAGTCTGCCGTATGCCGAATTTGCTTACAACAACAGTTACCAAGCCAGTCTGCAGATGGCACCTTTTGAAGCACTGTACGGACGGAGATGTCGTACCCCACTAAATTGGTCAGAAACAGGTGACAGTCGTATCTTCGGCCCAGACATGCTCAAGGAGGCCGAGGAGAAAGTTAAACAGATCAGGGACAGACTCAAGATAGCTCAAAGCCGACAAAAGAGCTATTACGATCAAAAACATCGTGAGGTCAGCTTTGAACCCGGTGATTTCGTATACCTACGAGTGTCTCCTATGAGGGGCCTGCAACGGTTCAAAATTAAGGGTAAGCTAGCCCCGAGGTTTATTGGACCCTTCTGTATAGTTGCACGAAGAGGCACAGTAGCCTACCAGCTAGACCTACCCAAGGAACTGTCAGACGTCCACGACGTGTTTCACGTCTCACAGTTGAGGAAATGTGTGAACAGCCCGGAGAAGCAGGTATCTCATGAAAGCATTGATGTGCAACCGGACCTCACCTACAGAGAGCGACCAGTAAAGATATTGGAAGAGTCTGAAAGGAGGACCCGTCAGAAAACAACTAGATTCTTCAAGGTTCAGTGGAGCAATCACACCGAGGATGAAGCTACTTGGGAAAGAGAAGATTTTCTTCGGGCAGAGTACCCACATCTATTTGAGGATCAGCTGAAATCTCGAGGACGAGATTTTTCCTAAGGGGGTAGGTGTTGTGACACCCAAAATTTTATTTCTGGTTTTATCAAAATCATTTATTTGGATTTGAGGAGGGTATTTAAATTTTCTTCTAAAGAACTCTCCCTCTCAAAAATTTTCTTTTGTGACAAATATTTTGTTGGGATTCACCCAAGATTTGATTGTTGGTCTTGGAGGTTTTTCATCTCATTTTTTGCTCAAGGGTTTTTCATTTGGAAAAAATATCTCTTTTGAAAATCTTTTAAATAGCCTATGGCTTTTGGAGTGATCTTTTGCCCTTTTCAAAAATCCCTCTTGCCATGACCCAAGTGGAAATCCCCTCCCAAGAGCCTTTCCTCATCTTTGGATCATGATATACTTCAAATCCAGCAAGTTGAACCTCTCCATGTATTTGTTTCCATTTATTTTCTTATTAAAAATATTTCTGCCCTCTACTTTGGCTATTGGACGTTTACAAAGGAGCTACCCTTTCTGCTTCGAGTTTTGCCTCCAAACCAATTTCCCTAGCTAGTCCTTGGAGCCCTCAACCAAGATCCATGAAGATCCACTGGTCTCCAGTTCAAATATTTCAAATTATTCTTGCTGCAAGTTTGGACCTTATTTGCCAAATTTGATGAAATTCATTTGAAATCTTCTCCTAAAAATCTGAGAAAATTCAGGCAGCCTCTGGGTGCATTGAGTGGTCACCTCACCAAGTCCCAGCTCCAGAAATTTTTTTCTTCATGCCAAATCATTTCGTCGAACACCTACTGGACACTGTTGCTGTCATGTTCAGAAATTCAGAGAAAACAGTTTTAGTCACTGCTGTCGTTTTCTTCAGAGACCGACGTCGATCTCGCCAGTGCCGCGGTGGCGCCTTGCTCCCTGTCCCCGCCTTCTTATCCTTGCGCCGCACGTTCGTCTGGAGGCTAGCTGGCATCGGCGACGAGCAGGCGGAGGTGCGCCACCCCGTGAGCGACGGCATCGGCGGCAGCGGCGGCTTTGCGGCTGCCAGATTGAGGCGCAGCATGGACGGCGCCGTCCAGCGCTGCCCAAGCCACCGGAGGCCGCCACGTGGCCCTCCACTCCCCCGTGCGCGCTGCCACCCTTCGTCGTGAACCGCTAGGCGTGGAGCGCGCTCTCTGCCGCCGCCGTGCCGTACGGCCGCCCCGTCGGGGATCATCGCATTACGCCAAGCCCGGCCGAAGTTTAGCGGGGGAACGGCACCAGTGAACTTCCCTGATGCTGCCTGGCCACTTAAACTCCCTGCTCAACCCCTGCCTCACCGTAATCGCTCGCCGGAGCTACCCCGTTCATGGCCACCCCCTCGGATCGCCTATAAATAGAGGCCCCGAGCTCGAACTCGAACCCACACCACCTTTGCACTCCACCAAGACCATGCCAAGCCACTTGAAGAGCCCCGAGGGAGCCTTCTTCCCCAACTCCGGCCGCCTCGACCCGCCACGGGACCCAGCTCGATTCGCTCCCGTGCGTGCACCCCTACCCCTCATCTCTTGCCAGTAGCTCTCTAATGCATCCACTCTCCTGACCCGCGCTTCAATTTGGAGTTTGCAGCGCCCACCGGAGTTCTCCACCATCGCCCGAACCACCGTCCACCGAAGAAAGTGTCGCCATCGACGTGGTGCTCTCCGACGACCAAGTCCACCACCCACCGACGCGGAAGAACACGCTGAATCTCTTGGTACCCTCCGATCTCCCTATCTCGCCGCGGTTCGACGCCGGCGACCACCGCAGCCATCGGGCACCGGCGAGCTCCGTTGACCGTTTTCAAACCTGACATGTGGACCCCCCCGTCAGCCTCTCTTCTTTCTCCCCCTCGAACCGTTTTCTGTTGGCGCCTTCGGGAAAATACGTTTTCTCTGTGGGCTGGCGCCTTTTCCTCCGAATCGTTTTCTGTTTTCTCAGTTATGTCCCTGGATCTTCTCTGTTTCATCACAGATTTGTCCCTGGAGTAAAACCCTTATAACTTTTTAATAAAAGATGATTTTTGAATGATTCTTTTTCTGTCAGTCTTGTATTTTTGTCTAGTTTTTTATAGTATTTATTTGGAAATTTTTGGAACAATTTTTATGCACACGATGTTTTCACGTTAGTATACGTTTTCGCTATACCGTTGGTTCCGGAAGAGGTGACGGAGCCGCGAACTTCGTCGAGCTAGACTCCGACTTCTCCGAACCAGGCAAGCATGTTTGAACCTTTGATATGATAGGTGTTCGGCATGTTTGCTTGAATGGTTTGTGCATGGCATAAGAGCATCGATGAGTTTTACGTTGCATGCAAGGCAACTGACCGTGTGTTTCAAAGTTATCGTGATCTCTGATGAGAAATGACCTGATCATGTGGTGACATGAAAGGTAGTGAGATGGTATTGTTGTAGCATGCCAGTCTTACGTCATCCGATAAACTCCGACGTTAACGTGGACTGAGTCACGTTACCGTTCTTTCCCCTTTCGTGCTGCCACATGTTTTCTGCAAAGAGTACGGTTTAGTAAGTTGATAACCTCTTTCCGTGTACACACCAAGTAGAGGGGCCGGGATGAGGGTTCCATGGCCCTGGATTAAAGCCAGTCATCCGGTCAGGGGGCATGGGTGTTTCCGGTTGGGACCGAGAGGGGGGCACCCCTTAGAGCGCGCGTATATAAATTTGATCCCATGCTACGCGAGGTTGTAGCCTCCCCGTCTCAAGGTTTTTCTTGAACGTTGGCCGAGGGTGATTCCTGGCATCAGAATGTTAAATGGGTGTGTACTGGTTAGATGTGTTTCTCCTAAAACACCGTAAACGGAACTAGTCCTTGTGACTACTGAAATCCGTTGGCTGTGGTTGAAGTACAAACTCTGCAGAGTCAAATCCTTCCGAGTCATCGCGTCCGTGATCAAGGACCATGGCCAGTATATCCATATCTATGTCAGTCCTCGTGGTAAATCCCCGGTGAACAAGCTTAAGTGGTAAACCCGGTTGCATTGTTATTCCTGTGGATGGACTAACCCTTATTTTATCTCATACTTGAATATTCCCGTGGAATGATTTAAATGCATGAGCTACTGAAATATTAAGTTGTGAAATATAAGCCCTTTATGAGATGTCGCCCAGACGTCCGACTGTGGCATTCTTGTTATTTACTTTTAATATAAGCCCTTTATGTGATGTCGCTCAGACGTCCGACTGTGGCATTCTTGTATTTACTTTTGATATAAGCCCTTTATGTGATGTCCCTCAGACGTCCGACTGTGGCATGTCCGTTATTTACTTTTGATATAAGCCCTTTATGTGATGTCGCTTCAGACGTCCGACTGTGGCACGCACTGTCTTTTATTTTTCATTTTAAGCCCTTTATGTGGTGTCGCCTTGACGCCCGACTGCGGCATTGTTATTTCATTTGTATCCTTTCGAGGAGACATTCAGACACTCGTCTGGCCCTTAGTATTACTTTGGGATTTCGGGAGGACTACCGCCCGACTTCCTTCTATTTTTCCATGCATTATTATCTCGTTGTTTGAGTGCGCTCTATTAATCTGTTCTTATGCATCATGTTTACATTTGTTATATCTTATGTCCGAACTGTCTTGCGAGTACTTTCATAGTACTCACCTGGCTTGTTGATTTGGCCAGATGTTGACGAAGGCGATCTCATGGATGAAGAGTTTGATAGCGAGTCCGACGCCTAGAGGAGTCCCAGTCAGTCCCGTGCGATCCTGGATACTGGTCACTTGTATTATATACGCTTCCGTCACCAACAATAAGTATCCTCGAGCCTCACTCCGACGCTCGAAGAGCTGTTAGTTTCAGGAGTCACGTCGCCCGCTTCACTGTGATTTTTCCACCACCGCTTTTATCGTGAGTTAGTAGTTATGCCATCCTATCCGCCTTTATGTACTATTGGCGTGCTTGTAATAAATTGTTGAGCAGTCTCCGCTCAACCTTGTATTATATTTAGTACTCCTGGTATTTTTCTTCTGTGATCAAGATATTGTCTACCAGTGAGAAGGAATTCTTCTTACTGGTCCGTAAAAGGGATCGGTCTCTCAATAAATGTTTTTATTGGAAAACCGGTCGTGACACAGCCCGACCCGACATCGACAAGACCCCGACGAGACGGCCATACCGCGGACAAGACAACCGTACCACGACACCATCATGTATAGTGTCACTTGTCCCCTGCCACTATTTATGAAGTGACCCAGGGGACAAGCATGACATGCACCATGCCTTACCCATGCCCACTACCAAGCTTACATACTAAGCTACCCTCTCCTATATAAAGAGACACACATCCATCCATCCAGGGGATGGACTCACGCACACACAAGCAAATAGCTAGCAAGCTAGCTAAGCTATCCATCCATCCATCCACACAACAGACTCACGCATGAGCACCCCTATGCTCACGGCCATGAGCATGGCCGGCCACTAGCACGCCACATACGAGGCCAGATGCCAGATGCCTATGGCACTGACCTCAAATACAGCTCCAGGAGCATCCTGTACCAGATATACTACAGATACACAGACATGCTGGAGTAGGGGTATTATCTCTCCGGAGATCCCCGAACCTGGGTAAACTAGCGCGTGCTACTCGCATACCCGCTCCCGGTCCTATCAGCAGCGGTCTTACCCTCACACTAAGCCCTTGTGGCATTTGTCGCCTCACACCCCCCCGTGAGAATACCACGACAATATAACAGGATTGGTTCGCTGATATTTGGCGCGGCCAAGATTGGGTTGCTGGCCAAGACGGCTTTTATTTCTTCCAATCCGGCCGTGGCTGCATCCGTCCATTCGAAGTGTTCGGTGCGTCGAAAAAGGCAATAAAGAGGTAGTGCCTTTTCTCCCAATCGGGAGATAAAGCGGCTTAAGGCAGCCACGCATCCAGTTAGTTTCTGGATTTGCTTGAGGTCTATTGGGATAGCCAACTGTGACAGAGCTCGGATTTTAGCGGGATTTGCTTCAATTTCTCTATTGGAAACGACGAAGCCCAAGAGCTTTCCGGCGGGCACGCCGAAAACACATTTTTCCGGATTGAGCTTGATGTCATATGTTCGGAGATTGTCGAACGTGAGCCTCAAGTTGTCTATTAAGGATTCGACGTGTCTGGTTTTAATGACCACATCGTCTACGTATGCCTCCACTGTTTTGCTGATTTGTGTTTCCAAGCATGTCTGAATCATGCGTTGATAGGTTGCACCGGCGTTTTTGAGCCCGAAAGGCATGGTGTTAAAACAGAAGGGGCCGTATGGAGTGATGAATGCCGTTGTGGCTTGATCGGACTCCGCCATCTTGATTTGATGGTATCCGGAGTATGCGTCGAGGAAACACAATGAGTCGTGTCCCGCGGTAGCGTCGATAATTTGATCGATGCGGGGGAGGGGGAAGGGATCCTTGGGGCAAGCCTTGTTAAGGTCCTCGAAATCGACACATAGGCGCCAGGATTTGTCCTTCTTTGGTACCATTACCAGGTTTGCTAGCCAGCCCGGATGTTTTATTTCTCTAATGAATCCGGCCTCAAGTAACTTGGCTAGCTCCTCTCCCATGGCTTGTCGCTTAGGCTCTGAGAAACGCCGAAGAGTCTGCTTGACCGGCTTGTATCCCTTTAGAATGTTTAGGCTATGCTCGGCCAACCTGCGTGGGATTCCTGGCATGTCTGAAGGATGCCAGGCGAAGCTGTCCCAATTCTCGCGCAAGAACTCCCGCAGTGCGGCGTCTGTTGTGGGGTTCAGCTGTGCCCCGATGGATGCTGTTTTTCTAGGGTCCGTTGGGTGGACTTGGAATTTGACTATTTCGTCCGCTGGTTTAAAAGAGGTGGACTTGGGTCTTTTTGTTGGGGAACGTAGTAATGTCAAAAATTTCCTACGCACACGCAAGATCATGGTGATGCATAGCAACGAGAGGGGAGAGTGTTGTCCACGTACCCTCGTAGACCGACAGCGGAAGCGTTATCACAACGCGGTTGATGTAGTCGAACGTCTTCACGATCCGACCGATCAAGTACCGAACGTACGGCACCTCCGAAGTTCTACACACGTTCAGCTCGATGACGTCCCTCGAACTCCGATCCAGCCGAGTGTTGAGGGAGAGTTTCGTCAGCACGACGGCGTGGTGACGATGATGATGTTCCACCGACGCAGGGCTTCGCCTAAGCTTCGCGACGGTATTATCGAGGTGTAATCTGGTGGAGGGGGGCACCGCACACGGCTAAAATATCGTATATCAAGTGTGTTCTTAGGTGCCCCCCTGCCCCCGTATATAAAGGAGCAAGGGGAGGCCGGCTGCCTATGGGGCGCGCCAAGGAGAGGGGGGGAGTCCTCCTCCTAGTAGGAGTAGGACTCCCCTTTCCTAGTCCTACTAGGAAAAGAAGGGGGGAAGGAAAGAGAGGGAGAGGGAGAGGGAAAGGGGGCTGCGCCCCCCTCTCCTAGTCCAACTAGGACTCCTCTGGGAGGGGGCGCACCACCTCATGGCTGCTGCCCTCTTTCTCCCCTCAAGGCCCACTACGGCCCAATACTTCCCCGGGGGGTTCCGGTAACCCTCCGGCACTCCGGTTTAATCCGAAACTTCTCCGGAACACTTCCGGTGTCCGAATATAGTCGTCCAATATATCAATCTTTACGTCTCGACCATTTCGAGACTCCTCGTCATGTCCGTGATCACATCCGGGACTCCGAACAACCTTCGGTACATCAAATCACATAAACTCATAATATAACTGTCATCGTAACTTTAAGCGTGCGGACCCTTTGGGTTCGAGAACAATGTAGACATGACCGAGACACCTCTCCGGTCAATAACCAATAGCGGGACCTGGATGCCCATATTGGCTCCCACATATTCTACGAAGATCTTTATCGGTCAGACCGCATAACAACATACGTTGTTCCCTTTGTCATCGGTATGTTACTTGCCCGAGATTCGATCGTCGGTATCTCGATACCTAGTTCAATCTCGTTACCGGTAAGTCTCTTTACTCGTTCCGTAGTACATCATCCCGCAACTAACTTATTAGTCACAATGCTTGCAAGGCTTATAGTGATGTGCATTACCGAGTGGGCCCAGAGATACCTCTCCGACAATCGGAGTGACAAATCCTATTCTCGAAATACGCCAACCCAACAAGTACCTTTGGAGACACCTGTAGAGCACCTTTATAATCACCCAGTTACGTTGTGACGTTTGGTAGCACACAAAGTGTTCCTCCGATAAACGGGAGTTGCATAATCTCATAGTCTTAGGAACATGTATAAGTCATGAAGAAAGCAATAGCAACATACTAAACGATCGGGTGCTAAGCTAACGTAATGGGTCATGTCAATCACGTCATTCTCCTAATGAGGTGATCCCGTTAATCAAATAACAACTCATGTCTATGGCTAGGAAACATAACCATCTTTGATTAACGAGCTAGTCAAGTAGAGGCATACTAGTGACACTTTGTTTGTCTATGTATTCACACATGTATTATGTTTCCGGCTAATACAATTCTAGCATGAATAATAAACATTTATCATGATACAAGGAAATATATAATACTTTATTATTGCCTCTAGGGCATATTTCCTTCAGTCTCCCACTTGCACTAGAGTCAATAATCTAGATTACATAGTAATGATTCTTACACCCATGGAGTCTTGGTGCTGATCATGTTTTGCTCGTGGAAGAGGCTTAGTCAACGGATCTGCTACATTCAGATCCGTATGTATCTTGCAAATTTCTATGTCTCCCACCTGGACTAAATCCCGGATGGAATTGAAGCGTCTTCTGATGTGCTTGGTTCTCTTGTGAAATCTGGATTCCTTTGCTAAGGCAATTGCACCAGTATTATCACAAAAGATTTTCATTGGTCCCGATGTACTAGGTATGACACCTAGATCGGTTATGAACTCCTTCATCCAGACTCCTTCATTCGCTGCTTCCGAAGCAACTATGTATTCCGCTTCACACGTAGATCCTGCCACGACACTTTGCTTGGAACTGCACCAACTGACAGCTCCACCGTTCAATGTAAATACGTATCCGGTTTGCGATTTCGAATCGTCCGGATCAGTGTCAAAGCTTGCATCAACGTAACCATTTACGATGAGCTCTTTGTCACCTCCATATACGAGAAACATATCCTTAGTCCTTTTCAGGTATTTCAGGATGTTCTTGACCGCTGTCCAGTGATCCACTCCTGGATTACTTTGGTACCTCCCTGCTAAACTTATAGCCAGGGACACATCAGGTCTGGTACACAGCATTGCATACATGATAGAGCCTATGGCTGAAGCATAGGGAACATCTTTCATCTTCTCTCTATCTTCTGCAGTGGTCGGGCATTGAGTCTTACTCAATCTCACACCTTGTAGTACAGGCAAGAACCCTTTCTTTGCTTGATCCATTTTGAACTTCTTCAAAACTTTGTCAAGGTATGTGCTTTGTGAAAGTCCAATTAAGCGTCTTGATCTATCTCTATAGATCTTAATGCCTAATATATATGCAGCTTCACCGAGGTCTTTCATTGAAAAACTTTTATTCAAGTATCCCTTTATGCTATCCAGAAATTCAATATCATTTCCAATCAGTAATATGTCATCCACATATAATATCAGAAATGCTATCGAGCTCCCACTCACTTTCTTGTAAATACAGGCTTCTCCAAAAGTCTGTATAAAACCAAATGCTTTGATCACACTATCAAAGCGTTTATTCCAACTCCGAGAGGCTTGCACCAGTCCATAAATGGATCGCTGGAGCTTGCACACTTTGTTAGCTCCCTTTGGGTCGACAAAAGCTTCCGGTTGCATCATATACAACTCTTCTTCCAGAAATCCATTCAGGAACGCAGTTTTGACATCCATTTGCCAAATTTCATAATCATAAAATGCGGCAATTGCTAACATGATTCGGACAGACTTAAGCATCGCTACGGGTGAGAAGGTCTCATCGTAGTCAATCCCTTGAACTTGTTGAAAACCTTTCGCAACAAGTCGAGCTTTATAGATAGTAACATTACCATCAGCGTCAGTCTTCTTCTTGAAGATCCATTTATTTTCAATGGCTTGCCGACCATCGGGCAAGTCAACCAAAGTCCATACTTTGTTCTCATACATGGACCCTATCTCGGATTTCATGGCTTCAAGCCATTTTGCGGAATCTGGGCTCACCATCGCTTCTTCATAGTTCGTAGGTTCGCCATGGTCTAGTAACATGACCTCCAGAACAGGATTACCGTACCACTCTGGTGCGGATCTTGATCTAGTTGACCTACGAAGTTCAGTAATAACTTGATCTGAAGTTTCATGATCATTATCATTAACTTCCTCACTACTTGGTGTAGGTGTCGCAGAAACTGATCTCTGCGATGATCTACTTTCCAATAAGGGAGCAGGTACGGTTACCTCATCAAGTTCTACTTTCCTCCCACTCACATCTTTTGAGAGAAACTCCTTCTCTAGAAAGGATCCATTGCTAGCAACAAATATCTTGCCTTCGGATCTGTGATAGAAGGTGTACCCAATGGTCTCCTTTGGGTATCCTATGAAGACATATTTCTCCGATTTAGGTTCGAGCTTATCAGGTTGAAGTTTCTTCACATAAGCATCGCAACCCCAAACTTTAAGATACGACAACTTTGGTTTCTTGCCAAACCATAGTTCATAAGGCGTCGTCTCAACGGATTTCGATGGTGTCCTATTTAGAGTGAATGCAGCCGTCTCTAAAGCATAACCCCAAAACGATAGCGGTAAATCAGTAAGAGACATCATAGATCGCACCATATCTAGTAAAGTGCGATTACGACGTTCAGACACACCATTACGCTGTGGTGTTCCGGGTGGCGTGAGTTGCGAAACTATTCCGCATTGTTTCAAATGTAGACCAAACTCGTAACTCAAATATTCTCCTCCACGATCAGATCGTAGGAATTTTATTTTCTTGTTACGATGATTTTCAACTTCACTCTGAAATTCTTTGAATTTTTCAAATGTTTCAGACTTATGTTTCATTAAGTAGATATACCCATATCTGCTCAAATCATCTGTGAAGGTGAGAAAATAACGATATCCGCCACGAGCTTCAATATTCACCGGACCACATACATCTGTATGTATGATTTCCAACAAATCTTTTGCTCTCTCCATAGTTCCGGAGAACGGTGTTTTTGTCATCTTGCCCATAAGGCACGGTTCGCAAGTACCAAGTGATTCAAAATCAAGTGTTTCCAAAATTCCATCAGTATGGAGTTTCTTCATGCGCTTTACACCGATATGACCCAAACGGCAGTGCCACAAATAAGTTGCACTGTCATTATTAACTCTGCATCTTTTGGTTTCAACATTATGAATATGTGTATCACTACTATCGAGATTCATTAAAAATAGACCACTCTTCAAGGGTGCATGACCATAAAAGATATTATTCATATAAATAGAACAACCATTATTCTCTGATTTAAATGAATAACCGTCTCGCATTAAACAAGATCCAGATATAATGTTCATGCTCAACGCTGGCACCAAATAACAATTATTTAGGTCTAAAACTAATCCCGAAGGTAGATGTAGAGGTAGCGTGCCGACGGCGATCACATCGACTTTGGAACCATTTCCCACGCACATCGTCACCTCGTCCTTAGCTAAACTTCGCTTAATCCGTAGCCCCTGTTTTGAGTTGCAAATATTAGCAACAGAACCAGTATCAAATACCCAGGTGCTACTGCGAGTATTAGTAAGGTACACATCAATAACATGTATATCACATATACCTTTGTTAACCTTGCCATCCTTCTTATCCGCCAAAAACTTGGGGCAGTTCCGCTTCCAGTGGCCAGTCTGCTTACAGTAGAAGCACTCAGTTTCAGGCTTAGGTCCAGACTTGGATTTCTTCTCCTGAACAGCAACTTGCTTGCTATTCTTCTTGAAGTTCCCTTTCTTCTTCCCTTTGCCCTTTTTCTTGAAACTAGTGGTTTTACTGACCATCAACACTTGATGCTCCTTTTTGATTTCTACCTCCGCTGCCTTTAGCATTGCGAAGAGCTCGGGAATCGTCTTATCCATCCCTTGCATGTTATAGTTCATCACGAAGCTCTTGTAGCTTGGTGGCAGTGATTGAAGAATTCTGTCAATGACGCAATCATCCGGAAGTTGAACTCCCAGTTGAATCAAGTGATTATTATACCCAGACATTCTGAGTATATGCTCACTGACAGAACTATTGTCTTCCATCTTGCAGCTATAGAACTTATTGGAGACTTCATATCTCTCAATCCGGGCATTTGCTTGAAATATTAACTTCAACTCCTGGAACATCTCATATGCTCCATGACGTTCAAAACGTCGTTGAAGTCCCGGTTCTAAGCCGTAAAGCATGGCACACTGAACTATTGAGTAGTCATCAGCTTTGCTTTGCCAGACGTTCATAACTTCTGGTGTAGCTCTTGCAGGAGGCCTGGCACCTAGCGGTGCTTCCAGGACGTAATTCTTCTGTGCAGCAATGAGGATAATCCTCAAGTTACGGACCCAGTCCGTGTAATTGCTACCATCATCTTTCAACTTAGCTTTCTCAAGGAACGCATTAAAATTCAACGGAACAACAGCACGGGCCATATATCTACAATTAACATAGACAAGCAAGATACTATCAGGTACTAAGTTCATGATAAATTTAAGTTCAATTAATCATATTACTTAAGAACTCCCACTTAGATAGACATCTCTCTAATCATCTAAGTGATTACGTGATCCAAAGCAACTAAACCATGAACGATTAACACGTGAGATGGAGTAGTTTCAATGGTGAACATCACTATGTTGATCATATCTACTATATGATTCACGCTCGACCTTTCGGTCTCTGTGTTCCGAGGCCATATCTGTATATGCTAGGCTCGTCAAGTTTAACCCGAGTATTCCGCGTGTGCAACTGTTTTGCACCCGTTGTATTTGAACGTAGAGCCTATCACACCCGATTAACACGTGGTGTCTCAGCACGAAGAACTTTTGCAACGGTGCATACTCAGGGAGAACACTTTTATCTTGAAATTTTAGTGAGAGATCATCTTATAATGCTACCGTCAATCAAAGCAAGATAAGATGCATAAAGGATTAACATCACATGCAATCAATATAAGTGATATGATATGGCCATCATCATCTTGTGCTTGTGATCTCCATCTCCGAAGCACCGTGCTTGTGATCTCCATCTCCGAAGCACCGTCATGATCGCCATTGTCACCGGCGCGACACCTTGATCTCCATCGTAGCATCGTTGTCGTCTCGCCAACTTATTACTTTTACGACTATCGCTACCGCTTAGTGATAAAGTAAAACTATTACATGGCGATTGCATCTCATACAATAAAGCGACAACCATATGGCTCCTGCCAGTTGCCGATAACTCGGTTACAAAACATGATCATCTCATACAACACATTATATCACATCATGTCTTGACCATATCACATCACAACATGCCCTGCAAAAACAAGTTAGACGTCCTCTACTTTGTTGTTGCAAGTTTTACGTGGCTGCTACGGGCTTAGCAAGAACCGTTCTTACCTACGCATCAAAACCACAACGATAGTTTGTCAAGTTGGTGCTGTTTTAACCTTCGCAAGGACCGGGCGTAGCCACACTCGGTTCAACTAAAGTGAGAGAGACAGACACCCGCCAGTCACCTTTAAGCAACGAGTGCTCCGAACGGTGAAACCAGTCTCGCGTAAGCGTACGCGTAATGTCGGTCCGGGCCGCTTCATCTCACAATACCGCTGAACCAAAGTATGACATGCTGGTAAGAAGTATGACTTATATCGCCCACAACTCACTTGTGTTCTACTCGTGCATAGCATCAACGCATAAAACCAGGCTCGGATGCCACTCTTGGGTAACGTAGTAATTTCAAAAATTTCCTACGCACACGCAAGATCATGGTGATGCATAGCAACGAGAGGGGAGAGTGTTGTCCACGTACCCTCGTAGACCGACAGCGGAAGCGTTATCACAACGCGGTTGATGTAGTCGAACGTCTTCACGATCCGACCGATCAAGTACCGAACGTACGGCACCTCCGAAGTTCTACACACGTTCAGCTCGATGACGTCCCTCGAACTCCGATCCAGCCGAGTGTTGAGGGAGAGTTTCGTCAGCACGACGGCGTGGTGACGATGATGATGTTCCACCG
This sequence comes from Aegilops tauschii subsp. strangulata, assembly GCF_002575655.3. Taxonomy (NCBI): domain Eukaryota; kingdom Viridiplantae; phylum Streptophyta; class Magnoliopsida; order Poales; family Poaceae; genus Aegilops; species Aegilops tauschii. Next base: position 155,923,851 of record NC_053036.3, read on the forward strand.
ACGTAGGGCTTCGCCTAAGCTTCGCGACGGTATTATCGAGGTGTAATCTGGTGGAGGGGGCACCGCACACGGCTAAAATATCATATATCAAGTGTGTTCTTAGGTGCCCCCCTGCCCCCGTATATAAAGGAGCAAGGGGAGGCCGGCTGCCTATGGGGCGCGCCAAGGAGAGGGGGGGAGTCCTCCTCCTAGTAGGAGTAGGACTCCCCTTTCCTAGTCCTACTAGGAAAAGAAGGGGGGAAGGAAAGAGAGGGAGAGGGAGAGGGAAAGGGGGCTGCGCCCCCCTCTCCTAGTCCAACTAGGACTCCTCTGGGAGGGGGCGCACCACCTCATGGCTGCTGCCCTCTTTCTCCCCTCAAGGCCCACTAAGGCCCAATACTTCCCCGGGGGGTTCCGGTAACCCTCCGGCACTCCGGTTTAATCCGAAACTTCTCCGGAACACTTCCGGTGTCCGAATATAGTCGTCCAATATATCAATCTTTACGTCTCGACCATTTCGAGACTCCTCGTCATGTCCGTGATCACATCCGGGACTCCGAACAACCTTCGGTACATCAAATCACATAAACTCATAATATAACTGTCATCGTAACTTTAAGCGTGCGGACCCTTTGGGTTCGAGAACAATGTAGACATGAACGAGACACCTCTCCGGTCAATAACCAATAGCGGGACCTGGATGCCCATATTGGCTCCCACATATTCTACGAAGATCTTTATCGGTCAGACCGCATAACAACATACGTTGTTCCCTTTGTCATCGGTATGTTACTTGCCCGAGATTCGATCGTCGGTATCTCGATACCTAGTTCAATCTCGTTACCGGTAAGTCTCTTTACTCGTTCCGTAATACATCATCCCGCAACGAACTTATTAGTCACAATGCTTGCAAGGCTTATAGTGATGTGCATTACCGAGTGGGCCCAGAGATACCTCTCCGACAATCGGAGTGACAAATCCTATTCTCGAAATACGCCAACCCAACAAGTACCTTTGGAGACACCTGTAGAGCACCTTTATAATCACCCAGTTACATTGTGACGTTTGGTAGCACACAAAGTGTTCCTCCGGTAAACGGGAGTTGCATAATCTCATACTCTTAGGAACATGTATAAGTCATGAAGAAAGCAATAGCAACATACTAAACGATCGGGTGCTAAGCTAACGTAATGGGTCATGTCAATCACGTCATTCTCCTAATGAGGTGATCCCGTTAATCAAATAACAACTCATGTCTATGGCTAGGAAACATAACCATCTTTGATTAACGAGCTAGTCAAGTAGAGGCATACTAGTGACACTTTGTTTGTCTATGTATTCACACATGTATTATGTTTCCGGCTAATACAATTCTAGCATGAATAATAAACATTTATCATGATACAAGGAAATATATAATACTTTATTATTGCCTCTAGGGCATATTTCCTTCACTTTTGTCGAGTATCACGTCGTCCCTCTCCACTGCAGAGCGCAGCGCAGTTAGTTCTTCGGCCGCGAGGGCTTCGGATAACGCCTCGAGGGACAGTGCGGCGGTTTTATTTTCGGCACAGAGTGCTATGTCCGGATCACTAGCTAGAGTGATGATTCCATTGGGCCTGGGCATCTTGAGCTTCATGTACCCGTAATGGGGTATAGCTTGGAAGATCGTGAATGCCTCCCGCCCTAAAAGGGCGTGGTATCGGCTACTAAACGGGGCCACTTGGAATGTGATTTCTTCGGACCTATAATTCTCCGGCGTGCCGAATACCACATCTAGTGTGATTTTTCCCGCACATCGTGCCTCCCGACTAGGGATGATTCCTCTGAAGGTCGTGCTGCTTTGCTCAATGCGGCTCTTGTCTATTTCCATTTTGCTAAGAGTCTCTTCATAGATGAGGTTTAATCCGCTACCACTGTCCATGAGCACTTTAGTAAGCCGGAAGCCGTCCACAATTGGACTAAGGACCAAAGCGGCTGGTGCTCGGACTGTTCGGAATTGAGGTTCGTCACTAGCATTGAAGGTTATGGCCGTATCGTTCCATGGATTTAATGCTGCAACATGGCAGACTTCGGCGAGGCTGCGGAGTGCTCGTTGGTGCCTATTATTTGAGGCAAAAGTCTCGAAGACTGTCAATACTGTATTGTTATTTTCCACGGGATGGTGCTCTGTGGTATTGTTGATGAGGAGATCCTTGCCGCTCTTGGCACCTGCCGGAGTATCCAACATGCTCTAAGGCTGTGTGTTGGCATGGTATCCGGTGTACTGTGAATTTTGCATGGCCCATTGAGCCATCCCTCCAATACAGTTCCGCGCCCTGTAGTGGGCTTTGTTTTCTTTATAATTAGATCGGGTGACTTACGAGAGTACACCCTTTTAGTTCGGACGGGTGGTTTAGTGAGAGCCGGAGGATCCCAGAATTTTGTTTGGGTTTTCCAGGCGCTTTCCATCGCACAATACTTCCGTACTATGGCCGCCAAGTCAGCGAAGTGTGCTATGTCACGGCGACTTATGGCGTTGATGATTCCCTTGTCCGTGCAATTTTTGCAAAAGAATGAAATTGCGTCTTCCTCGCAACAGTCCTTGACCTTGCTCATTACAAGGAGGAATCTGGCCCAATAGTGATGTACTGTCTCTTGGGGCTCTTGTCTAATGTGGGAAAGATCACTTATGTCTGGGTGGGTGGGTAGATTTAGGTCCAAATCCTGACCCGATCTGAGACCCAGGGGCAGAGGAGTTTCCAAGCTTGGCAGTTCGGGCTCCGGGATGTTGCCCAATTTTTCTAGCCCGTTGTCCGATTCTAGGTTCGAAGCTTGGGCCCTGTCCTCCCGTAGACGGGTACCCGGCTCGGAGAGCTCGGGAATCCGGACATAGTTTGTCCTCAAGATAGAGGAAGAATCGCTGCGTTGCTCCTCCACCACTGCTATCTGATGGGTGACCGGCAGAGAGTTAATCTCCCTTTGGTCGGGTTTAAGCCTGATTCGATCATAGTCCGTAGCGACACCCAGGGCAGTGATGCGATCCAAGAGCTCGTTCAAGGAAGAGAGCTCCATTGGATCCATCTGCTCGGCGCGACGGCCGAACGGGCGGTCATGATGAAGCCGCCTAATCGGAGAGTTTGGCCTACAGTCAGGGCTCCCCCCGAGGTAATGTTGTCCTTGACAACGAGACGAGCCATCAAGCCTTATCGTGACGACACAGTGGAACTCTCAATGAAAGCACCAATGTCGATGTGAAAACCGGCGGATCTCGGGTAGGGGGTCCTGAACTGTGCATCTAAGGCGGATGGTAACAGGAGGCGGGGACACAATGTTTACCCAGGTTCGGGCCCTCTCGATGGAGGTAATACCCTACTTCCTGCTTGATTGATCTTGATGATATGAGTATTACAAGAGTAGATCTACCACGAGATCGTAGAGGCTAAACCCTAGAAGCTAGCCTATGATTATGATTGTTGTTCTGGTCCGACGGACTAAACCCTCCGTTTTATATAGACACCGGAGGGGGCTAGGTTTACACAAAGTCGGTTACAAAGGGAGGAGATCTACATATCCGAATTGCCAAGCTTGCCTTCCACGCAAAGGAGAGTCCCATCCGGACACAGGATGAAGTCTTCAATCTTGTATCTTCATAGTCCAACAGTCTGGCCAAAGTATATAGTCTGGCTGTCCGAGTCCCCCCTAATCCAGGACTCCCTCAAGGGGTCTTCGAGTGAATGGTAGGTCGAGTGGATTGCACTCGACACCTTTGTTGGGCCCTCCCTATTTACTCTTGAACTTCTTTGCTTCTAAGACAAGGACCTTAGGTAGGACGTATAGGTCAGGCCTATTACCCTACCCCAGGTCTATGTCCTCATCATTAGCCCCCGAATGGATTGAGGTCCGAGTGAAAAGAAGGTTGAAGTTGTTCTTGCTTTGACTCTTGCCTTTCTCATGAATTCATCTCTGAACGGAGGCCAGTGTTGGAACTTCGACTTCGTTTCAGTCACCTTGATCGATTCAGAAATTGCCGATTGGTTTTTATAACGTCACCCGTCGAGTGTTGTCTTTGACGCGAAATCTTTGGCGTGATCGGTTGCAGAGGATCCTGGATTTCACGGGATTCGAAATTTTGGTGGAAGCGCGCCAGGCGGAGCGTGCCGTGGTAAGCGGAGTGGATAAACAGGATGTTTCAATTTCTCCACCACCTTTTTCGCCATGTATCCCGTGTGCGACTGTTGAGGGATTTGACAGGATCGCCCGGACCCATGCGTCAGCCACTCCGAAGTGGGCCTTTAAAAGCGGCGAGGCTGAGGCGTCCGCACTATGCGTGCCCATTCTCCTTCTTCTTCCTCTTGCTCCTTCACCCCATCCGGCTTCTCCACTCTCGACGCCGCCGCTCCGCCGCCATGGGGAAGGAGAAAACGGCGGCGCTGGAACACGCGAAGAAGGCGACGGGGGCGGCGAAAAGCAAGAAGACGAATCAGGGATCTTCATCGTGCTCGGGGCTGTCGTCGGGTTGGATCCAGGGAGATTGGATCCGATCTTCACTTCGGCAGGAAGACTTGGACGAGATGGCTGAGATAGGGCTGATCGTCCATGAGGCTGCGCGGTTGCCGGAGGGGGAAACGGAGCCGCAGCCGCGACCGGGTGAGTGTGTTCTGCTCGCCACCCATGTCGACCGCGGCTTCTCGCTTCCTCCACACCCCTTTTTTCGAGGTTTCTTGAATTTCTTCGGGGCTCAACTCCATCATTTTACTCCCAACACCATCACATATCTTGCCACATTCGTGTCCATGTGCGAGAATTTCCTGGGGTGTCGACCGCACTGGGGTCTTTTCAAGCACATTTTCACCATCCGCTCCCAAACAGTGAAGAAAGCAAACTCGAACGATGAGAAAACCCATGTTATCCAGATATGTGGGGGCCTGGGTATCCAGAAGAGGAAGAGGAGTTCCTTTCCTTCGATGACTCTTCCTGATTCGGTCAGGGGCTGGCAGTCGACCTGGTTCTACTGCCAGGATATCACGACCCCAGGCCAGTCGACTGGACTTCCTCCTTTTTCTTTTGACCGTGTTCAGACTCCATCTTCGTTGAAAGTGACCGCCACGGAGAAGGCGGAGACAGGCATGCTGGTCGAGAGGGTGGTTCAACTGATCAACCAAGGCGTCACCGGCATGGATCTGCTGGAGGTGTTCCTCAGTCGGCGCATTCAACCGCTCCAGGCCCGTGACCACTCCATGTGGATGTACTCCGGGGCCGGTGACACTGCTCGTGTTCATCCAGAGGAGGTGCCGGCTAAAACAGTGGCCCAATGGCTGAGGGGCATCACCGGGAACAAGGACAACCCCAAGGGTGCCAGGAGAGTCAACCCTTTCAGCGACAGCAACCAGCCAGACAAGGTTTGGCCGCTATAACTGATTGCATTTGGATGTGTTTTCCGACTATTTGCTAGTCCGTCTGATTTCCGCTCGGCTCCTTGTCTTGTAGATTTACACAGAGATGTACTCAATGCCCAATGGCGAACAAGCTCTGGAGCAGGACCATGAGGGCGAGGACAGCGCGGAGGAGAGCGGCGAATGGGAGTCACCAGCCGACGATGACGAAGATGAGAGCGACGGTTCGGATGATGAGGAGGTAGTCGACTCACTGCCTCGTTCAGAACGTCGATCCAAGCAGCATCATGATCCCGCGGGCAGGCGTGGTAAGGCTGTGGTCTCGAGTGCTCCATCTCAAAAGCGCGCTCGGTCTTCGACTCCAGAATTGGCTGAGAAAGTCACCAAGCAGCCCAAGATCAATCCTTCGAAGGCTCGGAAGACCTTGCCTAGAATCAAGATGGATGTTCCTGTTGCTTCTGGGTAAATGTTCTTCCCGTATTTTCTTGTTCCGACTGATTCTCTTGTACTGACCGAGTGGATGATGAACCTTTCCAGCCCGGCCTCTGCCGCGACTGATATGGATATCGACAAGGTCCCAGACGACGAGGAAACCGATGATGCAGATACCTCCAAAGCCAGTAAGTCTGCCCGACTCGAATTTATTTGGACGACTGGATTTTTTGTCAGTTGTCTCTCTGATTTTCTCTGTTTGCTGCAGCTCTACGAGACGTTGTTGTGCTCCCGGACGATGAAGAAGAAGTACCGCTGAGGGAAAGGAGGAGGAGGGACAAGGAACTGAGCGGGAAAGCGCCTGAGGTTCAGGTTCCTCCGTCGACTGTGATGCCTGGGACGGCGATCGAGCGATCGACAGATCCGGCTCGCACCAACGTCACTTTCGCTATCCCGCTGTCGACTGATTGCCCATCAGGATCAGCTGCTCAGACCCCTGCTGCTCCAATACAACTCCACGCATCAGACCCAACGGCTTCTTTGACTGCTCTGCCATCATCGCTTTTCACTGCGTATCAAACTCCAGACGACCCACCGAGTGCCGCCAAGGAAGCTCTTCTTCAGTTGAATCTTGTGATGGGGCAAATGAAAGTGGTGCATGAGGCCAGTCAGGTGGCCTTCAACGCTGGAGCTACTCTGCAGACCAATGTCCAGGTTAGTTGATTTTCGATTGATCATATTTCTCGTCCGATCACCCACTGGGGTGTGACTGTTTTGAAGTTGCACAAGTCAATTTGAGTCGACTTGGATTTAATCTTTGAACTAGTGGGGGCACTCTGAGTGCACCCACTGGGTGTAGTCCCCGAGACCATAGTTGACTGCGGGCAGTCGACTGTGGTCTAAGAATCTGAATTTTGTCACTCGGCCTGGGCGGACCAGGTCGAATGGAACCAGAACCAGTGGGGGCACGCTAAGTGCACCCACTGGGTGTAGTCCCCGAGACCGTGGTTGACTGCGGGAAGTCGACTATGGTCCGAGAATTTTTTTTTACAACTCGCGCTGGGCAGACCATGCCGAGTGTTTACTCAAACCAGTGGGGGCACGCTAAGTGCACCCACTGGGTGTAGTCCCCGAGTCTTAGAGTAGCTATCACTGTGATGTATTTTTATTTCAGTCGACTGATATGTCTTATGTATTGACCGCAGAAATCTTGTGATCTCGGGGCCCAAATTTCTACACTGAACAAGCAACAAATCAGCCTCAACCTTGATCTAGAACTGGCCAGGAAGAATCTCAAGACTGCTCGTGACGAAGTAGCTGCCATGGGAGGTAACCAATCGTCAAATATCCATCTCACTACTGGCACTTTTCCTTTCCATTTTTTGAACCGAGTGACTCCACTCGAGCAGATGTATGTAGTGAAAACCGTCAACTCCAAGCTCATCTGAAGAATGTTATTTCTTTAGAGAAAATGAAGCAGGCTTTGGAGAAGAAGGATCTGGATCTTGCTGCTACATAGAAGGAAGCGCGAGAGAAAACGACACTTGCTGACAAGAAGCTTGCTTCAGTCGGCAAGTTAGAAGAAGAGAACTCCAAACTGAAGACTGATGTTTGTGACGCCAATCGGGAGGTCGAGCGACTGAAGAAAGCCAAGGACAAGCTGACTGACGAGCTTGGGAGCCTCAAGGCCAAGAAGGGCGAGTTGGAATCTTATCTGGGCCAGCTTGCTGCGAAACTGGTCTTAAAACTTGAAGGTACTGATGTTCGACTGACTTATTACGGTCGATTGTGAGGCCTTATTATATCATCGACTCACCATTTACTCAACTGTGCAGAACTTTGCCAAGACTTTGAAGCGGAAACTGGGCGGGTCGAGACGGGTCTCGACCCCATAAATTGCCCAGTCAAAGATGACGTCGCAATGAATGTGCTGCGGTTGGAATCTCGCATGGACAGCGCGGTTTCTTATCTTGCCCGCCTGAAGGCGGCGATGACTCGGGTTGATGCCGAACTCTGGCCTCAGGTGGAACTATCTCAAGACCTCGAGTCTCTGATGGCTCGACTGAACCAAATACCTGACCGAGTGCAAGAATGGAAAAAGTCATCTGCTCGCTGCGGTGCTGATGTCGCCTTGTCTCTGGTCCGAGTGCACTGCAAGGATGTCAAAGAAGACAAGTTGGCGGAGCTCAAGGTTGCTAACACAAAAAGGCACACTTTCCAGTCCTTCATGGACACTTTCCTTGACGCTGCCACTCGCATCGCAGACAACATAGACCTTGACAGTTTCTGCGACCCAGCCAGTCCTTCTCCCGACGAGTGCCAAAAAACATTATGCTCCACCTTAAATTTGCCTCGGAATGCCGAGTGATTTTGTAACCGTTAAACTTCTTCGGGCTTGATGCCCGAGTACTTTAATCCGCGGTCGGAACCTTAGGATTTATCTGAGTTTGGTTTATCTCCGAATATGCTTGTGCTTGCCTTCGAGTGGAATTTGTTCTTCACTCGGAATATTTTTTGTACTTGAGATGCAGCTCTGGGGTAGAGGTTCCAGTCGACCTGCACCTTGTCGTTCTTGCGGATGAGGATGGAGCGCACGTTATACTTGTGGCGCAGCTCTAAGGAGAAGGTTGCAGTCGACCTGCATGTCGTCGCCCCTGCGGATAAGGATGGAGCGGACATTGTATTTGTGGCGCAGCTCCGAAGAGAAGGTTGCAGTCGACCTGTGCTACCTCTTGAGGACTGCGTTGGTTTTCCCTTGAAGAGGAAAGGGTGATGCAGCAAAGTAGCATAAGTATTTCCCTCAGTTTTTGAGAACCAAGGTATCAATCCAGTAGGAGGCCACGCACGAGTCCCTCACACCTACACAAACAAATAAATCCTCGCAACCAACGCGATAAGGGGTTGTCAATCCCTACACGGTCACTTACGAGAGTGAGATCTGATAGATATGATAAGATAATTTTTTTGGTATTTTTTTGATAAAGATGCAAAGTAAAGAAAACAAAATAAAAACTGCGTCAGAAATAGCTTGTTGTCGGGAAATTAATATGATGGAAAATAGACCCGGGGGCCATAGGTTTCACTAGTGGCTTCTCTCAAGAGCATAAGTATTTACATTGGGTGAACAAATTACTGTTGAGCAATTGACAGAATTGAGCATAGTTATGAGAATATCTAGGTATGATCATGTATATAGGCATCACGTCCGAGACAAGTAGACCGACTCCTGCCTGCATCTACTACTATTACTCCACACATCGACCGCTATCCAGCATGCATCTAGAGTATTAAGTTCATAAGAACAGAGTAACGCTTTAAGCAAGATGACATGATGTAGAGGGATAAACTCATGCAATATGATATAAACCCCATCGTGTTATCCTCGATGGCAACAATACAATACGTGCCTTACTGTCCCTACTGTCACTGGGAAAGGACACCGCAAGATTGGACCCAAAGCTAAGCACTTCTCCCATTGCAAGAAAGATCAATCTAGTAGGTCAAACCAAACTGATAATTCGAAGAGACTTGCAAAGATAACCAATCATACATAAAAGAATTCAGAGGAGATTCAAATATTGTTCAGAGATAAACTTGATCATAAACCCACAATTCATCGGTCTCAACAAACACACCGCAAAAGAAGATTACATCGAATAGATCTCCACAAGAGAGGGGGAGAACATTGTATTGAGATCCAAAAAGAGAGAAGAAGCATCTAGCTAATAACTATGGACCCGAAGGTCTGAGGTAAACTACTCACACATCATCGGAGAGGCTATGGTGTTGATGTAGAAGCCCTCCGTGATCGATGCCCCCTCCGGCGGAGCTCCGGAACAGGCCCCAAGATGGGATCTCATGGGTACAGAAGGTTGCGGCGGTGGAATTAGGTTTTTGGCTCCGTATCTGGTAGTTTGGGGGTACGTAGGTGTATATAGGAGCAAGGAGTACGTCGGTGGAGCAACAGGGGGCCCATGAGGGTGGAGGGCACGCCCAGGGGGGGTAGGCGCGCCCCCCTACCTCGTGGCTTCCTGGTTGATGTCTTGACGTAGGGTCCAAGTCCTCTGGATCATGTTCGTTCCGAAAATCACGTTCCCGAAGGTTTCATTCCGTTTGGACTCCGTTTGATATTCTTTTTCTGCAAAACTATGAAATAGACAAAAACAACAATTCTGGGCTGGGCCTCCGGTTAATAGGTTAGTCCCAAAAATAATATAAAAGTGTATAATAAAGCCCAATAATGTCCAAAACAGAATATAATATAGCATGGAGCAATAAAAAATTATAGATACGTTGGAGACGTATCAAGCATCCCCAGGCTTAATTCCTGCTCGTCCTCGAGTAGGTAAATGATAAAAACAGAATTTTTGATGTGGAATACTACTTGGCATAATTTCAATGTAATTCTTCTTACTTGTGGTATGAATATTCAGATCCGAAAGATTCAAGATAAAAGTTTAATATTGACATAAAAGTAATAATAATTCAAGCATACTAACTAACCAATTATGTCTTCTCAAAATAACATGGCCAAAGAAAGTTCATCCCTACAAAATCATATAGTTTAGTCATGCTCCATTTTCGTCACACAAGAATGCTCTCATCATGCACAACCCCGATGACAAGCCAAGCAATTGTTTCATACTTTAGTAATCTCAAACCTTTTCAACTTTCACGGAATACATGAGCGTGAGCCATGGATATAGCACTATGGGTGGAATAGAATATAATGATGGGGGTTATGTGGAGAAGACAAAAAAGGAGAAAGTCTCACATCAACGAGGCTAATCAATGAGCTATGGAGATGCCCATCGATTGATGTTAATGTAAGGAGTAGGGATTGCCATGCAACGGATGCACTAGAGCTATAAATATATGAAAGCTCAACAAAAGAAACTAAGTGGGTGTGCATCCAACTTGCTTGCTCATGAAGACCTAGGGCACTTGAGGAGGCCCATTGTTGGAATATACAAGCCAAGTTCTATAATGAAAAATTTCCACTAGTACATGAAAGTGACAAAACAAGAGACTCTCTATCATGAAGATCATGGTGCTACTTTGAAGCACAAGTGCGGAAAAAGGATAGTAGCATTGTCCCTTCTCTTTTTTTTCTCATCTTTTTTTGGGCCTTCTTCTTTTTTTATGGCCTTTCTCTCTCTTATATATATATATATATATATATATATTCCTCACTTGGGACAATGCTCTAGAAAATAATGATCATCACACTTCTATTTATTTACAACTCAATGATTACAACACGATACTAGAACAAAGTAGACTCTATATGAATGCCTCCAGCGGTATAGCGGGATATGCAATGAACCAAGAGTGACATGTATGAAAAAATTATGAACGGTGGCTTTGCCACAAATACTATGTCAACTACATGATCATGCAAAGCAACATGACAATGATGAACATGTCATGATAAACGGAACGGTGGAAAGTTGCATGGCAATATATCTCGGAATGGCTATGGAAATGCCATAATAGGTAGGTATGGTGGCTGTTTTGAGGAAGATATAAGGAGGTTTATGTGTCAAAGAGCGTATCATATCACGGGGTTTGGATGCACCGGCGAAGTTTGCACCAACTCTCAATGTGAGCAAGGGCAATGCACGGTACCGAAGAGGCCAGCAATGATGGAAAGGTGAGAGTGCGTATAATCCATGGACTCAACATTAGTCATAAAGAACTCACATACTTATTGCAAAAATCTACAAGTCATCAAAAACCAAGCACTATGCGCATGCTCCTAGGGGGATAGATTGGTAGGAGAAGACCATCGCTCGTCCCCGACCGCCACTCATAAGGAGGACAATCAAAGAACACCTCATGTTTCAAATTTGTTACATAACGTTTACCATACATGCATGCTACGGGACTTGCAAGCTTCAACACAAGTATTTCTCAAATTCACAACTACTCAACTAGCACAACTTTTATATCACTACCTCCATGTCTCAAAACAATCATCAAGCATCAAACTTCTCTTAGTATTCAATGCACTCATAAGAAAGTTTTTACTAGTCTTGAATACCTAGCATATTAGGATTATTTAAGCAAATTACCATGCTATTTAAGACTTTAAAAATAATCTAAGTGAAGCATGAGAGAATAATAGTTTCTATAAAACAAATCCACCACCGTGCTCTAAAAGATATAAGTGAAGTACTAGAGCAAAAACTATATAACTCAAAAGATATAAGTGAAGCACATAGAGTATTCTAATAATTTCCGAATCATGTGTGTCTCTCTCAAAAGGTGTGTACAGAAAAGATGATTGTGGTAAACTAAAAAAATAAAGACTCAAATCATACAAGACGCTCCAAGCAAAACACATATCATGTGGTGAATAAAAATATAGCTCCAAGTAAAGTTACCGATGGAAGTAGACGAAAGAGGGGATGCCTTCCGGGGCATCCCCAAGCTTTGGCTTTTAGGTGTCCTTAGATTATCTTGGGGGTGCCATGGGCATCCCCAAGCTTAGGCTCTTGCCACTCCTTGTTCCATAATCCATCAAATCTTTCACCCAAAACTTGAAAACTTCACAACACAAAACTCAGCAGAAAATCTCGTGAGCTCCGTTAGCGAAAGAAAACAAAGACCACTTCAAGGTACTGTAATGAACTCATTCTTTATTTATAATGGTGTTAAACCTACTGTATTCCAACTTCTCTATGGTTTATAAACTATTTTACTAGCCATAGATTCATCAAAATAAGCAAACAACACACGAAAAACAGAATCTGTCAAAAACAGAACAGTCTGTAGTAATCTGTAACTAACGCAAACTTCTGGAACTCCAAAAATTAAGCCAAAATAGGAAGACCTATACAATTTTTTTATTGATCAGAAGCAATTGGAATAAATATTTTATCACGTTCTGGTGATTTTTAACAATTGTTTTCGTGAACAGAAAGTTTCTGGAATTTACAGCAAGATCAAATAACTGTCATCCAAGAAGATCCTATAGGTTTAACTTGGCACAAACACTAATTAAAACATAAAAACAAATCTAACCAGAGGCTAGAACAAATATTTATTCCTAAACATAAGCAAAAAGCAAAAAACTAAAAATAAAATTGGGTTGCCTCCCAACAAGCGCTATCGTTTAACGCCCCTAGCTAGGCATAAAAGCAAGGATAGATCCAGGTATTGCCATCTTTGGTAGGCAATCCATAAGTGGCTCTCATAATAGATTCATAAGGTAATTTTATTTTCTTTCTAGGGAAGTGTTCCATGCCTTTCTTAACGGAAATTGGAATATAATGTTCCCTTCCTTCATATCAATAATTGCACCAATCGTTCTAAGGAAAGGTCTACCAAGAATAATAGGACATGAAGGATTGCAATCTATGTCAAGAACAATAAAGTCTACGGGCACATAGTTCCTATTTGCAACAATAAGACCATCATTAATTCTTCCCATAGGTTTCTTAATAGTGGAATCCGCAAGGTGCAAGTTTAGAGAGCAATCATCAAAATCACGGAAACCAAGCAAATCGCACAAAGCTTTTGGAATAGTGGAAACACTAGCACCCAAATCACACAAAGCATAGCATTCATGATCTTTAATTTTAATTTTAATAGTAGGTTCCCATTCATCATAAAGTTTTCTAGGGATAGAAACTTCCAACTCAAGTTTTTCTTCATAAGATTGCATCAAAGCATCAACGATATGTTTGGTAAAGGCTTTATTTTGACTATAAGCATGAGGGGAATTTAGCACGGATTGCAACAAGGAAATACAATCTATCAAAGAGCAATTATCATAATTAAATTCCTTGAAATCCAAAATATTGGGTTCATTATTATCTAATGTTTTGATCTCTTCAATCCCACTTTTATCAATTTTTGGAACGCCTTCTAGGTAAAGGTGGATCATATTCAGTCCCATCATTATCAAGATTCATATTGCAAAACAAAGATTTAATAGGGGACACATCAATAACTTTTAGATCTTCATCTTTATTTTCAAAGTTTTCCGGCTTAGCGGCCATCTTATTAACTAAGGTGGCCTGCTTATCCGATATTTCAGCTATTAACTTCTCAAGATGAGCAATTTAGGATCTCAAACCATCAAATTATTTAGACATATCATCGAGCTCTTTATTCATATAACTCATAAATCTTTTTTGTTCCTTAAGCTCGTTTCTAAAGAAATTATTATGCTCAAATTGTAAGACCATAAAACTCCTGACATTGCCTTCGATCTCTTCCAACCTTTTAAGGTGAAGATCACCAAATTTAGGCAGAGCCATCATGACAAGCAAGCAATCCAACACACGAGCAAACAAGAAGCAGGCGAAAAAAGGCGAACGGAAAAGAGAGGGCGATTAAAATAGCAAGGGTGAAGTGGGGGAGAGGAAAATGAGAGGCAAATGGCAAATAATGTAATGCGGGAGATAATGGTTTGTGATGGGTACTTGGTATGTTGACTTTTGCGTAGACTCCCCGGCAAGCCAGAAATGGCTCGTTCTCGGGAGTCCAAATCTTGACTTGGCCTTGCGTAAGCTTCCCCGGCAACGGCGCCACAAATCCTTCTTGCTACCTCTTGAGCACCACGTTGATTTTCCCTTGAAGAGGAAAGGGTGATGCAGCAAAGTAGCGTAAGTATTTCCCTCAGTTTTTGAGAACCAAGGTATCAATCCAGTAGGAGGCCACGCACGAGTCCCTCGCACCTACACAAACAAATAAATCCTCGCAACCAACGTGATAAGGGGTTGTCAATCCCTACACGGTCACTTACGAGAGTGAGATCTGATAGATATGATAAGATAATTTTTTTGGTATTTTTATGATAAAGATGCAAAGTAAAGAAAACAAAATAAAAACGACGTCCGAAATAGCTTGTTGTCAGGAAATTAATATGATGGAAAATAGACCCGGGGGCCATAGGTTTCACTAGTGGCTTCTCTCAAGAGCATAACTATTTACGGTGGGTGAACAAATTACTGTTGAGCAATTGACAGAATTGAGCATAGTTATGAGAATATCTAGGTATGATCATGTATATAGGCATCACGTCCGAGACAAGTAGACCGACTCCTGCCTGCATCTACTACTATTACTCCACACATCGACCGCTATCCAACATGCATCTAGAGTATTAAGTTCATAAGAACAGAGTAACGCTTTAAGCAAGATGACATGATGTAGAGGGATAAACTCATGCAATATGATATAAACCCCATCTTGTTATCCTCGATGGCAACAATACAATACGTGCCTTGCTGCCCCTACTGTCACATGGAAAGGACACCGCAAGATTGAACCCAAAGCTAAGCACTTCTCCCATTGCAAGAAAGATCAATCTAGTAGGCCAAACCAAACTGATAATTGAAAGAGACTTGCAAAGATAACCAATCATACATAAAATAATTCAGAGGAGATTCAAATATTATTCATAGATAAACTTGATCATAAACCCACAATTCATTGGTCTCAACAAACACACCGCAAAAGAAGATTACATCGAATAGATCTCCACAAGAGAGTGGGAGAACATTGTATTGAGATCCAAAAAGAGAGAAGAAGCCATCTAGCTAATAACTATGGACCCAAAGGTCTGAGGTAAACTACTCACACATCATTGGAGAGGCTATGGTGTTGATGTAGAAGCCCTCCGTGATCGATGCCCCCTCCGGCGGAGCTCCAGAACAGGCCCCAAGATGGGATCTCATGGGTACAGAAGGTTGCGGCGGTGGAATTACGTTTTTGGCTCCGTATCTGGTAGTTTGGGGGTACGTAGGTATATATAGGAGGAAGGAGTACGTCGGTGGAGCAACAGGGGGCCCACGAGGGTGGATGGCGCGCCCAGGGGGTAGGCGCTCCCCCTACCTCGTGGCTTCCTAGTTGATGTCTTGACGTAGGGTCCAACTCCTCTGGATCATGTTCATTTCGAAAATCACGTTCCCGAAAAGGATTTCTTGCTGGGCCTCCGGTTAATAGGTTAGTCCCGAAAATAATATAAAAGTGTATAATAAAGCCCAATAATGTCCAAAACAGAATATAATATAGCATGGAGCAATCAAAAATTATAGATACGTTGTAGACGTATCAACCTGCACCTCGTCGTCCTTGCGGATGAAGGTGGAGCGTACGTTATACTTGTGGTGTAGCTCCGGGGAGAAGGTTGCAGTCGACCTGCACCTCGTCGTCCTTGCGGATAAGGATGGAGTGTGTTTCAAGCTTAGGCGAGTACTGGGCTGCAGCTAAGCCCCCGAGTGGGAGGGTTGCTCACCACTCGGTGGGATTTTTCAAACTTAGGCGAGTACTGGACTGCAGCTAAGCCCCCGAGTGGGAGGGTTGCTCACCACTCGGGGGATTTTTCAAACTTAGGCGAGTACTGTACTCCAGCTAAGCCCCCGAGTGGGAGGCTTGCTCACCACTCGGTAGGATTTTTCAAACTTAGGCGAGTACTGGACTGCAGCTAAGCCCCCGAGTGAGAGGCTTGCTCACCACTCGGTAGGATTTTTCAAACTTAGGCGAGTACTGGACTGCAGCTAAGCCCCCGAGTGAGAGGCTTGCTCACCACTCGGTAGGATTTTTCAAACTTAGGCGAGTACTAGACTGCAGCTAAGCCCCCGAGTGAGAGGCTTGCTCACCACTCGGTAGGATTTTTCAAAATTAGGCGAGTACTAGACGGCAGCTAAGCCGCCGAGTGAGAGGCTTGCTCACCACTCGGTAGGATTTTTCAAAATTAGGCGAGTACTGGACTGCAGCTAAGCCCCCGAGTGAGAGGCTTGCTCACCACTCGGTAGGATTTTTCAAACTTGGGCGAGTACTGGACTGCAGCTAAGCCCCCGAGTGAGAGGCTTGCTCACCACTCGGTAGGATTTTTCAAACTTAGGCGAAACGGATTCGCAGCTAAGCCACCGAGTGAGAGGCTTGCTCACCACTCGGTAGGATTTTTCAAACTTAGGCGAGTACTGGACTGCAGCTAAGCCCCCGAGTGAGAGGCTTGCTCACCACTCGGTAGGATTTTTCAAACTTAGGCGAGTACTGGACTGCAGCTAAGCCCCTGAGTGAGAGGGCTGCTCAGCACTCTATAGGATTTTTCAAACTTAGGCGAGTACTGGACTACCGCTAAGCCCCCGAGTGAGAGGCTTGCTCACCACTCGGTAGGATTTTTCAAACATAGGTGAGTACTGGACTGCAGCTAAGCCCCCGAGTGAGAGGCTTGCTCACCACTCGGTAGGATTTTTCAAACTTAGGCGAAAAGGATTCGCAGCTAAGCCCTCGAGTGAGAGGCTTGCTCACCACTCGGTAGGATTTTTCAAACTTAGGCGAGTACTGGACTGCAGCTAAGCCCCCGAGTGAGAGGCTTGCTCACCACTTGGTAGGATTTTTCAAACTTAGGCGAAACGGATTCGCAGCTAAGCCCCCGAGTGAGAGGCTTGCTCACCACTCGGTAGGATTTTTTAAACTTAGGCGAAACGGATTCGCAGCTAAGCCACCCACTGGGGGATTTCAGACACAGATATAAGCCATGACAATCCATTTAGAAGACTGTAAAACTCTTGTCTTTGATAAACAAACTACAAAGGTATTTCTTATTACATCTCAACAGAATGAGTGCTTAAGTATAAAAGGGGCGGAGCAGCTCCGCATTCCAAGCGCGCGGTTCGTCTTTCTTGTGCTCGACATTATAGAGGTGGTACGCTCCGTTGTGGAGCACTCTGGTGACAATGAAGGGACCTTCCCAGGCTGGAGCCAGCTTTTGTGGTTTCTGCTGATCCACTCAGAGAACCAAGTCTCCCTCTTGAAATGCCCGAGCCTCACGTTTCTGGCGTGGAATCTAGCAAGTCTTGCTGATAGATGGTCGACCGGATCAGGGCCATCTCTCTTTCCTCTTCCAGGAGGTCAACTGCATCTTGCCAAACCCCAAACAGCAAAGGGCAAGACGAGTGGAATGGTCTTCAGGGCTGATGCTGGCTTGTGAGACATGTTGGAGTAAAACTGGCAACCTTCACATTTGTCGACTATTTCTTTTGCCATCTCATTTGCTCGTGGCCAATAAAATCCCGCTCGGTATGCTTTGGCCACGATGGTCCGAGAGGACGCATGGTGACCACAGGTCCCCGAGTGGATGTCATTGAGGATCACTCGACCTTCTTCTGGTGTTATGCATTTATGACAGACTCCAGTCACACTCTCTCCGAACAACTGTCCTCTTATCAAAGTTTTTTTTGAAACTTTGGGACAGTGAGGGCACCCCCCACTGACTTTGTATTAAACCTCCACACAAAGAGTTACATGATTGAGATTACATGAGGGGGAGGGGGTAGTGATTAGAAAGGATCCCTATACAACAGTGAATAGGGGAACTAACTAGGTCAGGTTGGACACCTGCCGAACAAAGGGCACCAAGGCCTCTTTGACTCTATGTCTCATCATACCAAAGTCCCATTTGAACCTCTGGCTCCATCCATCCACAGTGGGCACGATCCCTCTAAAGTGTTTATTGTTACGTTCCTTCTAGATGCTCCAAGCTGCCACGATGAAAATGTCCATGAACATCGGTCCTGACCACAAATTTTTTGCTGCATGCAGAAGTTGTAGCCTGTTGCCTTGGCTAGGCCAAGTGATTCCCAGCTTCCCCCAGCACGATCTGCTAAAAGCACACTGAAAGAACAGGTGTTCCACTGATTCCTCGGGAGGTTGGCGGCACAACATGCATGCATAATTTTCATCCCTCAGTTTCATATTCTTCCTTCTGAGTAGTCCTCGAGTGTTTAACCTATCAGCGAGAAGCAGCCAAGCAAATACCTTCCACTTGTTAGTGCATTTTGTCTTCCATATCCACTTGGACGCCTCATCTGCGTCCTCGTCTCGGAAGCAGTGAAGATAGAATTTGCTGGAAGCGAACCCGTCCGATACCCACATGGCCTTCCAAACATCAGCCCGCTCTGTCAGCTCCACCGCGGCCAAGGCATTCTGGAGATCTTCAAGCTCTCCTCTAGCCTGAATCGAGAGCGGCAAGTGGAAGTTTTGACCGAGCGTTGTTGCTGTTAGCAACTTCTGAACGGAAACATCTACATTTTTAGCAAAGGAGAACAGACGGGGGTGGCTGTCTGCCAAAATTTCGCCATGCAGTCATCTTTCCAGAACAAAACTGCACTTCCATTCCCCACCTTGACAGATGTGACACCTCTGTAAATTGGCGCCAGGTCCATGACGTCCTTCCACCAAAACTATCCGCATGGGTCAGAGGCATGCGGGACACTGCCCTCATAATATGTGTCCCAAATCAACTGAACCCATGGTATATCCATGCGATTATAGAATTTATGCAGTTGTTTCAGCAGCAAACCTTGGTTTTGAACCCTGAGGTCGAGCACACCGAGTCCCCCTTTGTGTTTAGGTCTGCAAACCAAACCCCAAGCCGCCATTGAAACAACTTTCACACCGTCATCCTTGTTCTTGGCCCAGAGACAGTAGCGCCGTAGTTTGTCCAGATGGTCAGGTATCTTCGGCGGCAGTCTGATGGAGCACATAGCATAGATCACAAGCGATGTGATCGCCGAATTCACGAGTGTGAGTTTGGAGCCAAGGTCCAGGAGCGAAGTGGCCATAGAGAGTTTGCGCTCGACAGAGGACACCAACGGCATGAGATCAGTCACCGTCGGCCTGGTTGTGCCCATTTGCAATCCATGGTATGTGAAAGGCATGGATCCGATAGAGCAGCCAAAAACTTGAGCTAGGCGCGAGGTCACGTCAGCCTCAGTATTGACGGTTATAAGTGTAGATTTTTGGAAGTTGATACGCAGCCCTACTGACGACGCGTAGTCTTGGAGGATCGATTTGATGGTCTCAGCCTGGGAACAATCAGCGGGCATAACCAAAATGGTGTCATCTGCGTACTGAATAACGGGATATCCTTCTTCATTAGTAGGTATGGGCATCTGGAGATCTCCTGCGCGATAAGCTTCATTAATCGCCGCTTGCAGCAAGTCTGCTGCGAGCACAAAGATAAGGGGAGACAGCGGGTCTCCTTGTCGCACACCACGCAAGCAAAAGAACTGTCTGCCGGGGGTCCCATTTAGAAGGACAGAGGATTTGGCAGTAGAGAACAGACATTTGATCGAACCAAGCCATCGATCATCAAATCCCATACACCTCATAATCTCCATTATCGGGGTATGTTCGATCGTGTCGAACGCTTTAGCAAAGTCCAGCTTCAGAATTGCAACCTCTCTTCCCGACGCCTGGCATTGGTGGATAATTCAAAAGCCCAAGCAACACAATCTTGGATCGATCGCCCTTTCAAGAATCCGTATTGGTTTCTGTGTATGATCTTAAGAATCACTTTTTGCAGACGGTTCGCGAGGAGTTTAGTCAAAATTTTGAGACAGCAGTTTAGGAGAGTAATCGGACGATAGTCATTCGCAGTCTCACGGGATTGGATTTTTGGGATGAGGGTGATAAACCCCGTGTTCAGACTTTCAAGATCCAGATCACCTGCATAAAACGCAAAACAGAGATGATAAAAGTCTTCCTTAATGATATGCCATCACGACTTAATGAAGCTGCCACTAAAACCATCTGGGCCCGGAGCCCGATCAGCGGGCATCTCCTTTACAACTTGGTCGATCTTGACGGGTGAAAGGTTCAGACAGCGACTGAAGCCCTTCCACCTTTTTAATGATCCTTCTCAAATCAAATTTGATGTTGGTTTGGTTGGAACAGCCAAGTCTGTCTTTGTAAGTCTGGAAGAGAACCGCCTCTTTACCCACATGATCATGTATAACCGAGTCATCAGGCAACCTTAGCGAAGCGATGCTATTCCTTCGGTACTGCTCTGTGGCAACCCTGTGAAAGAATTTTGTGTTCCCGTCTCCAAACTTAAAGTTTCTCACAGTGCATCTTTTCATCCAGTATGATTTCTTATAGTCCAACAAATGGAGGAGATGCTGCTTAAGGATCAATCTGAAATTAGCCTCGGGGATCAACAACCTTCTCCGTTCCTCAAGACCGTCCAGTTCCAAAAGCGTTTTGTTGCAGTTATCGATCAGTATTGAGAGTTTGGATATTTTCCTACTCCACTACTGCAGATCATAGGCTTTGGATAGACGTTTGATCTGTCGAGCCTCTTCTTCATCCTCTGGGAGTTCCTTTCTGAGAATGTATGAAATGTACGGCACTGTCCAGTCGGGAGTGATGACCAAAACCTCCATGATCAAGTCGACCACGGCTGGGACTTCGACTTCAGTCGGATTAGTGGCACTCTTTGGTTGTGGGGGCTCTTCAGTGAAAGGATCTTCTTGAACTGAAGGTGAATGTATATGTTCCAAGAACACATTGCTGGGAATGGCTTCCCTCTTGGAACCTATCTTTGCCAGATCATCGGCAGCTTGATTTTTTAGTCGGGGTATGTGATGGAGCTCTAACCCCTCAAACTTCTTCTCTAACTTTCTCACTGCATTACAATAACCAGTCATAGCTGGACTTCTGACGTCCCACTCCTTCATCACTTGATTGACCACTAAATCTGAGTCGCCATAGACCATTAGGCGACGGACGCCGAGTGAAATGGCCATACGCAACCCATATAGAAGTGCTTCATATTTAGCTTCGTTGTTGGAGGAATCAAAGTGAATCTGGAGGACATATCTGATCATGTCTCCTCGGGGGGATACCAATACCAACCCAGCACCGGAACCATTTAGCATCTTGGATCCGTCAAAGAACATGGTCCAATGCTCCGAGTGAACTTGAGTCGGCAGTTGATGTTCGATCCACTTGGCGAGGAAATCTGCTATTGCTTGGGACTTGATAGCTTTCTTTGCCTCAAACTTGATATCCAAGGGAAGGAGTTCAATCGCCCACTTTGCCACTCGACCAGTTGCATCTCTGTTGTTCAGGATCTCTGACAATGGTGCGTCGCTGACCACTGTAATGGAGTGATTAGAGAAGTAATGTGCAACCTTCTTCGTGGTCATGTAAATCCCATAAACAAGCTTCTGATAATGCGATTATCTTTGCTTGGATGGAGTCAGAACTTCAGAAACATAGTACACTGGGCGCTGAACTTTATAGGCTTTTCCTTCTTCCTGCTCGACCGTGAGCACCGTACTGACAACTTGTCCTGTGGCTGCAATATAAAGCAGTAAAGGCTCTTTGCTGATTGGGGTAGCAAGCACCGGCTGGGTGGAAAGCAGGGCTTTGAGTTCTGCAAACGCTGCGTCAGCTTCATCTGTCCACTCGAACTTGTCAGATTTCTTCATCAGTCGGTAAAGAGGCAGGGCCTTTTCACCAAGACGAGATATGAATTGACTCAAGGCAGCCAAACAACCAGTAAGCTTCTGGACGTCATGTACACGCACATGGCGCTTCATCCGGAGTATGGCACCAACTTTCTCTGGGTTCACGTCGATCCCTCGTTCAGAAATGAGGAAACCGAGCAACTTTCCGCCAGGAACTCCGAATGTACACTTTGATGGATTAAGCTTGATATCATACCTTCTGAGGTTGGCAAAAGTTTCAGCAAGGTCAGCCAGCAGGTCGGAACACTTTCGTGACTTGACCACAATGTCATCCATGTATGCTTCCACATTCCAACTGATTTGAGTGAGCAGACACTTCTGAATCATCCTCATGAATGTGGCTCCAGCGTTCTTCAGCCCGAATGGCATGGTGACATAACAGAAATGCAGCGACCCGACCTCAGACGGTCAAGTCTCTGTGCTTAAGTGTCATCACTGGATCGGTATGATGACACACACAGTACTCGAGGATTTATAATAGAGGTAAATCACATGTATAAAATAACGTAAATACTATTACCTCAATCCAAATAGCGGAAGTAACAACAAGGTTGTGGATTCCCACCAACACCAACGGCAAAGTTGAGTGTAGAAATCGTAACCCTAACGTATCACTTACTCGTCGTAAGATTCCTGCAACATGAGACGTTGCATCCACAAAGGGTCAGTACAATGAATGTACTGGCAAATTCACACCATAGGATAATGATGAATAATAACTATCACTACATGCATATATGGCTGGTGGAAAGCTCGAAGTTTATTTTTGCATAAAGCCAATTTTTCCTTACTGCAAAGGAATATATTTTATTTAACTACAAGGTTTGTTGAAAATATTGAGAAGGTTCCTCCAACTCAATCCCAAAGTAATAATTATAACCCAACAAATTAATTAATTAAAGTGATGAGATCAACATTATAATCCAAATACCAGAGACTCAAGATGTCCATAACCGGGGACACGGCTAATCATGATTAGTTTGTACACTCTGCAGAGGTTTGCGCACTTTTCCCCACAAGACTCGATCTCCTCCGTTGGATTTCTCGCACTACATGGTGTTTGAGAAACGGATGACCGAGACACAGTCTTTCAGAAACATTCACTCTAACCCCGGGTAGACAGTACCAACCTACATCCCCTACATCTGCTATCCTACCACTGGAAGAGGTCATGCAACATACTCGACTATGCTAGAGCCCATAATAGCTTGTGGCTGCACACGGAAGTTTCTAGCATGAATAATCTTATGATCCCTTTGAGCCTGGGTGGCATTCCAGGGTGATCACACGGGTCCTCCGGGATCCCCTTGGGCAAGCACTGGGTTCTCCAGGTGCCCGGGCAGACCACTGGGTGCTCCAGGGTGACCCTACCATTCCACCCAGATGTGTATTAAAGTTGCCACCTTAGGTTAACCATTAATTAACAATCTCACATCTGTCATGGATTCACTCACCCAAACCACGTCTACGAGCATATCATAGTAGTATAAGCATAACGTAGAAGTAACTCCCAAGGTTTGAATGTAGGATAATAGTTTTCTACCTCATCAACTACTTCCCAATACCCACATGTTATCAAGTCCTAACCATGCAATGTTTGAGGATTGAAATTAATGCATAAAAACTGGGTATGAAAGGGATATGATCAAAGTATGGACTTGCCTGTACTGTTGATGAAGATCATTCGCACTCATAACTCCTGATAGTTCTACTCGTCACACTCTGGTCAATCTAGTGTAAGCAAGCAGTAGTAACCACACATAAGCAATCACTCAAAAGACTAGAAAGAACAAAGAAGACAATTCGGAAAACATCAAAACTAGACAAATAACTCTTGCAACAGAAAAAATTTCTAACAGTACCAAAATTAAGTGAATTTAGCCTTATTAGAAAGTTTAGGTCAAGAGCTTCGAATAGCAAAAAGAATCAACTAAATCGGAGTTATAAAACTCAAGTTATGATCAAAAGAAGATTCAAATTCAAATCTGTTTGAAAACAAATTTTAAATTTTCAAAAACATGTTTAAGTTGTTTTACTGGATAGAGGGGATCATAACGAAGATGTGGGTGTTGGTTTCGTTGGATTTGGACAAACGAGTAAAAAGTAGCGATCGTTTGAAAAATAGGGACTAATCTGTAAATAAGATATTCACGGACGGGTCCCTGGCCGAAAATTAAAATAAAAAAAACTGTCGAGCAAACGCTCGCTAACAGAACCTAATCTAGCGAATCTGTTGACTGAAGAACCTAAACGAACGAACGATCTCTAAATAAATTAACCTAAACAAATAAACCGAAACAAAAAGAAAACCGGGCAAACCGGGGACGGTTTTATACCGGACCAGGAGAACCGGCGGGTTGGGCGCTGGATCGGGCGACGGGCGGTTCTGGCGACGGCGGCGATTCCAGCGATCCCCGGCGACGGCGGGCAGCAACTCCGGCGACGACGGGCTTGGTGGCGACGGGCGGAGACGGCGGCTAGTGCGGCGCGGGGCGGCGGCGCAAGCGAGCGGGGAGGCGGCGGTGCACGGCAGCGGCGATGGCGGGATCTGCGGCGGCGGCGCGACTACGAGGAGCGGCGGCGGCAGCGAAAACGGGATCCAGGGGTCCCGGGGCGCGCTTTATAAAGAGGCTGGGGTGAGGGGTGGCGTGGGGAAGGAGGCAAGAGGAGGCCGGCGGCGGCACGGAGGCGGCGGCGATGGCGTGGTGGCTCGGGACTCCGTCCCGAGCTCGGGGACGAGCGGCGCGGCTGGGCTGGTCTTGGCCTGACCCGGTTGGCTGGGCCGGCCCAATACGGCGGAGGTAGTTTTTTTTATATAAACATTTTTACAGACAAGAAAAGAAACAAAAATAAAATAAAATAAAAATATTATATAGGCATATTATATATCAAAATTTCCAGAAAAACATTTTCTACAACATGGACATTTTTCTAGCATTAAATAAAATACACACACATTCAAATAATTCAAACAGTGCTCCTATTCTAATAAAATCCAATAAAAATCATTTTAAAATACCAAAATGATTTCAAATTTATTTCTCTCCAATTTTCTATTGTAGGGAATCATGTTACCCTATTTTCCATATATTTTATTTTTGGAGAAAAATAATTTGAATAAAAACCAAATAACTCCAAATTGAAAATAATTTCCAAAAGGATTTTAAATTTGATCCTTTTAAACTTCCAACTCATATTTCATATGTTTTGTAGAAGTCATTTTATCTTCTCATGAAAATCATTGAGTTGCTTGAAGTTTCCGAATTTGAAAATATTTCCAAATGAAATTCAAATATTTTCGAATACCCTTTTCATTTAATTAAATGGAAGAAGTCATATCATCTTCACTCAAGAGTTTTGTATTTGAAAAGTATTTGAATTCGCGGAGATGCAAAATTGGAAGTTTGGGAAAGTCCTTTTATTCCCTCTCATTTAACTTTCAAAAGTTTCAAATTTCACTCACTTTGAGTCAATCAATCACCCAACAATCAAACAAACAATCAAAACTATTTATTTATTATAACATTCCAAAAATTAGAATTTTGGATGTTACAAACCTACCACCCTTAAAATGAATCTCGTCCTCGAGATTCGGAGAGGCTAGAAAGAAATAGGTTAGGTTTGGGGTCTTCTCAAAATCCATCAATCGTCACCGGGGGTCTGGGGTGCTACCACCCTTAGAAACATCGTTCCGGTCCCATCAAGAACTCTGATACTCCATCCTTATTCTTGACAATGTCGGTCTTCTCAGATTTTTTGGAAAAACAAATCCTTCTCTGGGCTCTTCCGGTAGTGGCATAACCTTTACCGCAATTCTTTTGTCCTTTTTCTTGGTAAGGTTATTCCGGGACTGGGTCTTCTTAGCTGACTGGTCTGACGCCAATACTAAACAACTATCGATATCTCATGGTGGTCAACAATTTATGATTTCTCCTGCAGGAAATGGGTCTGGGCTGAACCTCACCGTATATCCTACGGTTGGCAACAACTTCCTTGTACAAGGGAAAATACTTATACCATTCTAAGGTTCAAACAAGGTTTAATATCGTCGTCTCTCTACTATAGGCACGTCACTCAGATTTACCATCCCATATAGAAAAGCGAATAATAAGAGTAAGTCGGTATGGTGATCAATCCATCCCGCACCCAAATCATTACCTTGTATACGGTTTAGCGAATCTCCCATGCTAACACTTTGTCGTCCTCACCGGCATTGCATAATTTCTCTTGTCGACGTACCAGGTTCGGATAAATCCATTGATTCTGCAAGCCAAACAAACATCTATCGTTTCTTCACAGCTCTCAAGTTTTGCGTAAACTCCTATAAAATCGTCTGTGGGTAAGGTCGTAACTCCTTCCAGGGTTTTTCCTTTAGCAAGAGTGTGCTTGCTTCTTGGCAGGTCCTGGGGCCTGTGGGTTATGGCCCATCTCATCACTTGCAAACCTTGAATTCATCATCGGGGCAACTGATCCTTATTCCAGCATCCAGCTTCCTAGCATTCTTAAATCCATCCAATTTTATTGTCCTTCTTCGTTCTATTGGCACCAAACTAAGACGTGATCACTCTGACTCATCATGGAGTTTACCATTGCTCCATAGCCAACATTCTACCTCCTTTATATCCAATAGTACTTAATCCCTTCATATTCTTGGGGTATCCAACATATCAAGATAAAAGTCATACTTATTTTGTCCGGAATCCACTCCGTGGAATATCATTATCTTTTCCAAGGGTCAAGGGTTCTCACAGTTACTACCACCCTTGAAATGAACAAACTCATCCATAGACCATATTTCTCATATCCTCGAAAATGGTCAAGATATTTCTTCATAGAGTCACTACTCATAAAATCCAAATCTTTACCAACGATGCTAACTTTATTGATTCTCCAATTATTACAATCTCCTTCATTTCCTTTACATGCCTCCACTCAACACCTCAGTATAAAAGAATTGTTCCCACTACTACTACTATATTTCTTCTGTTGCGAACTCAACTATTTAGCACAAGCCTCCTTCTCTTTGGGACAATCTCTGGCAAAGTTCCCTGCTTCATTACAGCAGAAACATATTGCTTCAAACAAGTCTCGTGGTTTCCTTATGACTACATAGCCTCCTTGGGTCCTCGGCTTCCTTTTTGGGCAACTGCTGAAGTAGTGCCCTGACTCCTTGCATCTATAACAGGTGATATGACTCAGATCCTTCCTGGTATCCAATCTACTTCTCTTCCTGGACTTTTCCGTTCCAATCAGGGCTTCTATTTCCTGTGGGTCATACTCTACTTCCTCTGTTGGGAATTCTACTAGATCCCCATTCAGACTTTTTGGGAGATGTGTCCTTCTTCTCCACATGAATAGCAAGACTTGGTGCATGGTCTAATTAGGTCTTCTTCGGGCGTGTCCTCCACCTCTTCCTTCATCACAGGTTCTTCTAAAATTTCCATATGGTCTCCTTTCATTGCTTCTTTCTTCTGCTGGATGTTTCTTTGAACCACGGGGTAAATGTGACACTTAGCAGGGTAGTGGGTAGTTCCTTCACACAAGAAACAAGTAATCTGCCTAGTTGGGCATTCTTCAGCTGGGTGACTTCCTTCACAATTAGGGCATTCATCCTTGTGTTCTTTATGGTTGTGTCCTATTTCTCCACAAAGCTTGCATGCACAAGGTTTCTTCATATCCTTTCCATAAGGCATCAATTTCTGGGACACAAACCGAGACTTTGGCAGAGTCACCTTAAATTCTTTCCAAGTGGTTACTCTGCCATCCATTGATGGTTTGGTACATCCTCCACCAAGTAGCAGCACCTCTTTCAAAGCACTGAAGAGCATGCTGGGTCATATCCTTTCCGACTATAGGGTTATTCTTCATGTGATCCTCCATGTTCTGAATCCATCGGTCCGTCTCCCATTGACTCATCGGTCCAGAAAATATATAAGCTCATCTCCATTCATCCTCTATTGGGTCCATGGGTTTGGGGTGGGATAAGAGAGAGAGAGAGAAGGATACACACAATGCAAACAATGGTTTTGAAAAGACGAATTTTATTTGTGGCTGTCGGGAAAAACATCAAACAAATGACAGCTCACAATCGTCGCATCTAACGTAGGTATAACAGGGGTTTGGTATTCTAAAGGTCAACGTCGCCAAACTCTTCAAGTCTTGTTCATGTCTCCGATGGCTTCTACCGATCATGCTTGTCCTTCTCAAGTTCTTTTGCCGGATCATCTCTGTTGACACGAAGTCTCTCGTGACATCCTTTATTATTTCCGGAGTTGCGTTCCAAACTTCTGGGTTTTCAATATCCTTAGCATGAACCATGGTCCTACTGTCCTTCAGTTCCTGACGGTTCTCCTGTATCTCGGGGTTCTGCTCTTCTAGCTTGGCTACTTTGAGCTTCTGGGTCCTGAGTTCTTCACTAAATGCTTCCTTGTCAAATACAGCTTCCTGAAGGTTCCTCTTAAACTTACTGATGTAACACTCCAGATCCTGGCGATACCCCAGCTAAGGTTAAAACTGTATCCTTTGCTGATAGATGCTCCATCAGCTTTCTACCATCCAATCCTTCCGAATAAATGCCTGCTTAACTCAGCACGGTGATAATATCATAAGCGGGCGATAACATCATGGATAGCCGTATTTCTGCTCTTTGTCATTTCCATGAGCTATCATTCCATAGTTGATATCTCTTGCCTTGGGGTTTCTTGACAATAACTTTGAGCTCTAATGCTCCATGCTCCAGTCTTTCTCTGATACACCATGATCTCGGGTATTGACATCTTCCATAGTCTGCCAAGTTCCATAGGGGTAGCCTTACTAGGTCAAATCCAGGAATTCTTCAGAGCCTTCAAATTCTCCTAGTCTTCGGAGTCTTCAACCGTTGTAGTTTTCATTATCATAATGCATGGTAAAATCCTCTTCATTCCGAAGTGGTCATAGTTGTCCGATATCTTGTACTTCTTGAAGTGGTCTCATCAGTCGAATCTTCGCGTGGTCAAGAGCGGAAAAGGGGTATGATCTCACTAACAGGGAATATTTGAATAAGCTCAGAAGAGAAGAGAGGTAAAAGATCTTTTGAAAATGAAGTTGTAGAGAAAATCTTTCCTATCGGCTTGCCAGTTTCTAGGGGTCACGTCCTACAGTCAACCTGGCTCTGATACCATCTTGTAGCGACCCGACCTCAGACGGTCAAGTCTCTGTGCTTAAGTGTCATCCCTGGATCGGTATGCTGACACACACAGTACTCGAGGATTTATAATAGAGGTAAATCACATGTATAAATTAACGTAAATACTATTACCTCAATCCAAATAGCGGAAGTAACAACAAGGTTGTGGATTCCCATCAACACCAACAGCAAATTTGAGTGTAGAAATCGTAACCCTAACGTATCACTTACTCGTCGTAAGATTCCTGCAACATGAGACGTTGCAGCCACAAAGGGTCAGTACAATGAATGTACTGGCAAATTCACACCATAGGATAATGATGAATAATAACTATCACTACATGCATATATGGCTGGTGGAAAGCTCTAAGTTTATTTTTGCATAAAGCCAATTTTTCCCTACTTCAAAGTAATATATTTTATTTAACTACAAGGTTTGTTGAAAATATTGAGAAGGTTCCTCCAACTCAATCCCAAAGTAATAATTATAACCCAACAAATTAATTAAGTAAAGTGATGAGATCAACATGATAATCCAAATACCAGAGACTCAAGATGTCCATAACCGGGGACACGGCTAAGAGGTTTGCGCACTTTTCCCCACAAGACTCGTTCTCCTCCGTTGGATTTCTCGCACTACATGGTGTTTGAGAAGCGGATGATCGAGACACACTCTTTCAGAAGCATTCACTCTAACACCGGGTAGACAGTACCAACCTACATCCCCTACATCTGCTAGCCTACCACTGGAAGAGGTCATGGAACATACTCGACTATGCTAGAGCTCATAATAGCTCGTGGCTGCACACGGAAGTTTCTAGCATGAATAATCTTATGATCCCTTTGAGCCTGGGTGGCATTCCATAGGGTGATCACACGGGTCCTCCGGGATCCCCTTGGGCAAGCACTGGTTCTCCAGGTGCCTGGGCAGACCATTGGGTGCTGCAGGGTGCCCCTACCATTCCACCCAGATGTGTATTAAAGTTGCCACCTTAAGTTAACCATTAATTAACAATCTCGCATCTGTCATGGATTCACTCACCCAAACCACGTCTACGAGCATAGCATAGCAGTATAAGCATAACGTAGAAGTAACTCCCAAGGTTTGAATGCAGGATAATAGTTTTCTACCTCATCAACTACTTCCCAATACCCACATGTTATCAAGTCCTAACCATGCAATGTTTGAGGATTGAAACTAATGCATAAAACTAGGTATGAAAGGGATATGATCAAAGTGTGAACTTGCCTGTACTGTTGATAAAGATGATTCGCACTCATAACTCCTGATAGTTCTACTCGTCACACTCCGGTCGATCTAGCGTAAGCAAGCAGTAGTAATCACACATAAGCAATCACTCAAAAGACCAGAAAGAACAAAGAAGACAATTCGGAAAACATCAAAACCAGACAAATAACTCTGGTAATAGAAAACAATTTCTAACAGTACCAAAAGTAAGTGAATTTGGCCTTATCAGAAAGTTTAGGTCAATAGCTTCGAATAGGAACAAGAATCAACTAAATCGGAGTTATAAAACTCAACTTATGATCAAAAGAAGATTCAAATTCAAATCTGTTTGAAAACAAATTTTAAATTTTCAAAAACATGTTTAAGTTGTTTTACTGGATAGAAGGGATCATAACGAAGACGTGGGCGTTGGTTTCGTTGGATTTGGACAAACGAGTAAAAAGTAGTGATCGTTTGAAAAACAGGGACTAATCTGTAAATAAGATATTCACGGACGGGTCCCTGGCCGAAAATTAAAATAAAAAGAAAAAACTATCGAGCGAACGCTCGCTAACAGAACCTAATCTAGCGAATCTGTTCAATGAAGAACCTAAACGAACGAACGATCTCTAAATAAATTAACCTAAAAAATAAACCGAAACCAAAAAGAAAACCGGGCAAACGGGGACGGTTTTATACCGGACCGGGAGAACCGACGGGTTGGGCGCTGGATCGGGTGACAGGCGGTTCCGGCGACGGTGGCGGTTCCGACGATCCCCGGCGACGGCGGGCAGCAACTCCGGAGACGACGGGCTCGGCGACGACGGGCGGAGACGGCGGCTAGTGCGGCGCGGGGCGGCGGCGCAAGCGAGCGGGGAGGCGGCGGTGCGCGGCAGCGGCGATGACGGGATCTGCGGCGGCGGCGCGACTACGAGGAGTGGCGGTGATGGCGAAAACAGGACCCAGGGGTCCCGGGGCGCGCTTTATAAAGAGGCCGCGGTGAGGGGTGGCGTGGGGAAGGAGGCAAGAGGAGGCCGGCGGCGGCACGGAGGCGGCGGTGATGGCGTGGTGGCTCGGGACTCCGTCCCGAGCTCGGGGACGAGCGGCGCGGCTGGGCTGGGCTTGGCCTGGCCCGGTTGGCTGGGCCGGCCCAGTACGGCGGAGGAAGTTTTTTTTATATAAACATTTTCGCAGACAAGAAAAGAAACAAAAATAAAATAAAATAAAAATATAATATAGGCATATTATATATCAAAATTTCCAGAAAAACATTTTCTACAACGTGGACATTTTTCTAGTTAAATAAAATACACGCAAATTCAAATAATTCAAACAGTGCTCCTATTCTAATAAAATCCAATAAAAATCATTTTAAAAATACCAAATGATTTCAAATTTATTTCTCTCCAATTTTCTATTGTAGGGAATCATGTTACCCTATTTTCCATATATTTTATTTTTGGAGAAAAGTAATTTGAATAAAAACCAAATAACTCCAAATTGAAAATAATTTCCAAAAGGATTTTAAATTTGATCCTTTTAAACTTCCAACTCATATTTCATATGTTTTGAAGAAGTCATTTTATCTTCTCTCATCAAAATCATTGAGTTGCTTGAAGTTTCGGAATTTGAAAATATTTCCAAATGAAATTCAAATATTTTCGAATACCCTTTTCATTTAATTAAATGGAAGAAGTCATATCATCTTCACTCAAGAGTTTTGTATTTGAATTCACGGAGATGCAAAATTGAAAGTTTGGGAAAGTCCTTTTATTCCCTCTCGTTTAACTTTCAAAAGTTTCAAATTTCACTCACTTTCAGTCAATCAATCACCCAACAATCAAATAAACAATCAAAACTATTTATTTATTATAATATTTCAAAATTTAGAATTTTGGGATGTTACAAGAAACATCTGAATGGAGTGATGAAAGCCGTTTTTATCTCATCGGGTCCATACAATCGGATCTGATGATACACGGAATAGGCATCCAGAAAAGACAATCGCTCACACCTCGCAGTTGAGTCGACGATTTGGTCGATGCGGGGGAGAGGAAAATGATCTTTCGGGCAGGCCCGATTGATATGCTTGAAGTCAATGCACATGCGAAGTGAGTCGTCCTTCTTGGGGACCATGACAACATTGGCGAGCCACTCGGTGTGGAAAATCTCTCAGATGAACTCAGCTGCCAGGAGCCGAGCCACTTCTTCACCTATTGCTTTTCTCTTCTGTACGGCGGACCATCGAAGATGTTCCTTGACTGGTTTCACTTTCGGGTCGACTCGCAAACGGTGCTCAGCCAGTCCCCTGGTTACACCCGGCATGTCAGAAGGTTTCCATGCAAAGATGTCCCAGTTCTCACAGAGGAACTGGATGAGCGCTTCTTCCTATTTGGTGTCGAGTGTTGTTGAGATATGAGTCGGAGCAGCATTGGGATCGGTCGGGTGAATATGAATCGGCTTCGCTTCACCGGACGACTGAAATGCAGAGTCTGTGGCAGGCTTCTTGGCTCGCAACAAATCACTCGAATATGCATTTTTCTGGTACTCTTGCAATTCTACTACTGCCATTTGCGCATCGGCGATTTTTGAGCCCTTCTGGAAGCACTCTTCTGCCTTCTGTCGATTGCCAGTGATAGTGATCACTCCTCTGGGACCAGGCATCTTCAATTTGAGATACACGTAACATGGTCGAGCCATAAAACGTGCATAAGCAGGTCTACCCAGAATAGCATTATAAGCACTCTGGAAATCCACAACTTCAAATGTCAACTTTTCCTTGCGGTAATTCTTGGAATTACCGAAAACCACATCAAAGGTGATCTGGCCGAGTGATTCAGCCTTCTTGCCAGGTATAACCCCATGGAAACTCATATTGCTTTCGCTAACCTTGGACATCGGAATGCCCATCCCCTTCAAAGTTTCAGCATGGAGGATATTCAGGCCGCTACCACCATCCATTAGCACTTTGGTCAGTCGAGTGCCTTCGACCACTGGGTCGACCACCAACGCTTGCCTCCCAGGGGTGGCTATACGCCCTGGGTGATCAGACTGGTCGAATGTAATGGCAGTCTGGGACCACTTCAAATAACTGGGTGTTGCCGGAGCAACCATATTCACTTCTCTGTTGATAACTTTCAGTCGACTTCTGCTTTCAACATCAGCAAAAATCATCAGAGTGGAATTGACGTTGGGAAAACCATCATCGTCTTCTTCCTTATCCTCACCCTTGTCCAACTCCTTTTCCTTCTCCTTGGGTTGTTTCTCTCGGAATTGCTAGATCAGGAGCCGACACTGTCGAGTGGTATGTTTAGGGTAAATCAGATTACCCTCTTCATCTTTCTTGATGTGAATGTGACAAGGTAAATCCAACACATCATTTCCATCTTGATCTTTCACTTTCTTGGGGTTCCAGGGTCCTTTGGGCTTCCCCTTGAACTTTCCTTGAGCCACCACTAAAGCTTCACCAGGAGCAGCTGGTTCGGCCTTGCGCTTCTGCTTCCGATTGGAATTCCCTCCTCCGGTTTCCTGGGCGACTGTTTTATGTTTGCCGCTCCGGAGTCGGTCTTCCTCTTCACCATTAGCATACTTGGTGGCGATCTCCATCATCCGGGAAAGAGACATATCTCCTATCCGACCGAATTTCAGATTCAACTCTCGATACTTAACACCCTCCTTGAAGGCACAAACTCCTTGGTGATTTGACACATTCTCCACTATATGATGCATTGTGATCCATCTCTGGATGTAATCTCTCAGGGTCTCATTCGGTTTCTGCACGCATGACTGCAATTCTGTTAACCCTGCCGGCTGTTTGCAAGTACCCTCAAAGGTTCGGACAAACACTCGGGCGAGTTCTTCCCAATTGTATATGCTGCCAGGTGCTAACTGATTCAACCACGCTCTGGCTGAGCCTTCCAACATAAGAGGAAGGTGTTTCATGGCCACTTCATCATTGCCGCCACCGATCTGCACAACCACTCGGTAGTCCTCAAGCCAAGTGTCAGGCTTGGACTCACCAGTGAACTTGCTGATTCCAGTCGCCAACCTGAAGTTGGGAGGAATCACCGCAGCCCTGATGGCTCTGCTGAAACACTCGGGACCTGAAACATGCACTTTGTCGCCAGTCGGATAATCTCTATCATGGCCCTCTCTATGTGCCCTGTTCCTGTCAACCAGACCTTGAATGAGAATAGGTCTCGCATCAAAGCCTGGCTCTCTGGGATCGACTGGAATTCTTCGTCCGCCACTTTGATGGCGTCTGTCATCGTGCTGCCGAGGCACATATGACCCACTCCTCGGGGGAGGTGTGGGCACTCGACGACGGTCATCGTGGTCGAGTCGGTGATCATACTGCTCACGGTTTTTGTACTGATCTCGCCGGTCTCCACGTCCCTCACGCCTCGGAGGTGATCTTGGGCTATGAGCCGACTGAATTGTGTCTGCCATCACAGATCTGCTGTGAATCCTATTCCGTGACTGAGATACGGCTGTGTTCTGCTCTCCCGCTGCCCGGAGTAAAGCTCGGATCTGCATCAAACCTCTGCCAGCCTCTGACTGGGAAGGCTGAATCGACTCTGCTATTCGGGCTGCAGCTATGAGATTCTGAATCGGAGTTCGGTATACCTGAATTGGAGGCGGAAAAAGCTGTCGTCGACTGGATTCAGGAATCCGCTGCCGAGCACGCTCGTCGTGTGCGTGCTGGAGGTTCTCCAGTCGAGTGCGCTCAGCCAAGTTGGCCAGGCGCGCCTCCTTCAAGGCCCGGGCTTCGGGGGTTTCTCCAACGATAGGAGTGTGAAGTGCATCCATGTTACGGCGGCGAAGCTCTTCCCTCTACTGCGAAGAGAGGGGCTCAGGGCGGTATTCCTCGTGGACGCGCGACGGATCGCCGCCGCCATCGCCACCATCGTCGCGGGGGAAGCCAGGAGGACTGCACGGTCCGTTGACCATCAGGACTTCCGCCGCGGGGTCACTGCTGTCGCACTCGGATGCAGTCTCGACGGAGCCAGTCGATAGGTCGAACAGGCCATAGAGAGTTTCGTCGGGCTCGATTGCCGCAACTTGCGGGGTGGCCGATTGGCGGGCCACTGCATGCCTGACCCACCGCTGGAGCCGCGACCGACCGGAACGCTTGCGCCGGCGAACAGCGGGGAGTGAGGACGCCACAGGAGCCGACCGATACTAAGTCGACGGCTGCCGAAGAAGGACGCCGCGGATGCACACGCGAAAGTGCGTTGCCCCGCGGACGGGGAGCGCCTCTACGTCGAGTGGAGCCTCTTGGAGCCAAGCGGAGTCGTCGGCGACGAACACGAGCACGCTGAGACGGATCTCGCGGCCCTCGGCCAGCCCTCCGCCGGAAACCATGTTGATGGGGATCGGAAAAATCGCAACTTCTCCAACAAGTCACTAAGACACCTGCCCCACGGTGGGCGCCAACTATCGTGGATCTAAGACTGACAGTAGAATGGGGGTAGGTATGTAGAGGCAAGATCCTAGCTATGGTGAAGTTGTACACACAAGTTTTACGAGTTCAGGCCCTTCGCGGAGGAAGTAATAGCCCTACGTCTCAGTGCCCGGAGGCTGTCGACTGGATTATATGTGTGTGTGTGTTACAGGGGGTGCGAACCCTTGTCTCAGAGGAGGGGGGTGGCTTATATAGAGTGCAACAGGACCCCAGCTCCCCTGCGTTACACAGGGTTCAATGTACATAAAGCGAGAGCGTTACAGGTAACGTCAATAATAAAGTGCTATAAATGATCATTAAGTCTATGAGTAAACGCCCTACCGTTGCTGCGCAGAGTGGCTTTAGGTCTTCTGTACGTCGAGTTGTCTTTTACATGGTCGAATGGTGGAATGGTCGAGTGACCTAAAGAAGGAGGGGTCTCCGAGTGAATGGTAGGTCGAGTGGATTGCACTCGACACCTTTGTTGGGCCCTCCCTATTTACTCTTGAACTTCTTTGCTTCTAAGACAAGGACCTTAGGTAGGACGTATAGGTCAGGCCTATTACCCTACCCCAGGTCTATGTCCTCATCAGTGACTGCATAGTGCACAAGGTGAGTCTGACTTTGGTAACCCGGACACGCCGCCTGGACTGGTGTCACCTCGGGCGCAGGGTCTTGTCACTTCACTGTGAGGACCGGATGAATAATAGTATTTTGACCATCAACTCTACCATAGTTGTACTACTACTACTACTAGCAGTAGGAGTAGTAGGAACATGAGTAGTAGTCCCGTGCTAGCATGCCTCTGGGTTCACTTCATCCTCCAGGTATCATCCATATTGCGAGCAGAACCAAATTCTCATGCACGCGGAAGCGCGAAGAAGGACTTTTCTTTTTTGAGGATAACCGCATATTCCTTAAATAGAGAATGTTGTGTCTCCCATGCATGTGCCAATATCCATCCGAACCAGCTGCGCCACAATTTTTTTATCCGTTTGCATAGGTCCCACCTGTCAGGAGGGGTGTAGAAATAAAAAGGAATCATAAAATGTCTCGCCACGATGATTCGAAAGAGTGACCTCAACTAGCCAGTGGCACATGTAGCGCTAGAAGGATGGGCATGTATAGGGACAGACCCCACTCCTCAGTCTACCCGCGTAGCCTTTTCGTTTAGTCTACCTAGCCGTCTAATCAACTGCCTAAAGGCCACTTCTCCCATTTACTTCTCCATCGGGAACCGATTTTCCTCGGCTTCTTCACTACTCCTTCATCTTCATTTGCATCCAAACCATACTGCATTCACATTGTTTTAACCTCTTCACATCCTCCTGGAGTATTTCCGAAGCCCCTTTAAATAATCATCTTCTTTAGTTAGACTAGCCATCTAATCCTAATTCTCGAAACCATAGCCCTCCCATCCAGCGGTTCCAAATGGCGAAAGAGATCGAGATGCAGGTTTTTAGCGTCCAACATGTCCTCGTCGAAGGCTCATTGAGCATAGTTTCCACAGTCATCGACCACCCAAGGGTTGTTCGGAAGTGGATCAACAATGTATCATGAAGGTCATCGGTCTCGACGCAGAGTACACGGAGCATGCCACTGGGAAGATCCAACGCGCCGCCGTCCTTCAGCTGTGCCTCGAAGATGATGTTTTGGTGTACCACATCATACACGCGCCCTCCATACCAAGTGATCTTCACGATTTCTTGTCTCGGGAGGACATATACTTCTCTGGGGCAGCCATCGCAGGGGACAAACTGAAGTTGGAGTCGTACAACCTTGATTTAAAAAGCATCGCTGACATACAAACCAAAATAAAAATTCCTATAGAAGATTGTGATAAACCGACACCATCCCTATTCGACGTAGCAAATTTTGTGCTCGGAACAAATCTTCAGAAGGGTGACGAGACACTGGTATTAAGGTCGTCTGGATGGGAGAATTATCCCTTGACGTACGAGCGGATAAAATATGTTGCCCTCGATGCCCGTGTGAGTTTCGAGATAGCTGCAAGGTCGAGAGAGCTTGTTGCGAAGCCGTCTCCCATAGAAAATGAGAACAAGAAGAAGAATAAGAAGAAGAAGAAGATGCTGCACCAGCAGCAGGGCATTATGGATGGTTGAACTATTTCCTCTCTTGTAAAAAAATATTCCCTCTCTGTGTATATTGATAAAGATGGACTATTTCGATGGTGTGCATGTCTTTGGAACAAGTAGTAGCGTGGGTCCGCTTGACTATAAGGAACTATTTATCCGCCTAGCTTTCTCTACTACTCCTTCTAGTGATCGGTATGCAATGCATGTGTCCATAGACATGACAGCTTGTCCACGGAAGTTCAACTACAGCGACCATCACGTTTCATCCACTGCCACTCGCGATTCCCACGACGCCGCTCCAACCCACGGCACCACGTCCACCGACGTGCGCCTCACCCCTCTCGGCCGCACCGCCCCTCTGCCTTTGTGTGCATGACATGTGGGCCAACTGAAATGCGGCGAGCATCAAGTTTCTACCACAGCCACACGCGATTCCCACGACGCCGCTCGAACCCATGACACCACACGTCCCCCGACCTGCGGCTCACCTCTCTCGACCCCACTGCCCCTCTGCCTTCGAGAGCATTACATGTGGACCAGCCACCTATCGGGTCCACATGTTATTGACTCAAAGGCAGGTGTCGTAAGGCGCTGAAGCTCAGACCCGAGGGCCTCGAGAGGTAAATGTGGTGCTACCGCTGCACGAACTCGTGGCAAACTCGAGATTTGTTTCTTTACTATACACGCACGCAACGATTTAATGGACATTGTAATCTCAACATGTGATGGGGAGCTCTAAATTTGAATTTGAAACTTATAAAACGAAAAAATCAAAACAAATAAACTGGGAGAGAGGGAGTATACCGTAGGATGTGTCCCATACGAAACAAGTCCCCTGGTTTGTCACCGCGAAGATATGGTTAGAAAGGACCACCGCGTCTTCGTACTCGTACGGCAACAAATCGACCGCAGACAGTATCGTCCACCTTTGACCGCCATGTGCAAGGTTCGTGCTATCTTCTTCAATCTCACCGTGGTTCCATCGTACCAATTCAGGCGGTGGCCCGTTGTATGGCTGATCCCAATGTTGGACAAATGTTCTACGGGAGCGGTGTCACCGTTGTAAATGTTGTGCAAATTGATCTTGGTACCCTCCCGCACATATGCAAGACAATCTCCGCTCGCACCAAGCCTAACCTGTGAAACAGTGGGCAGAGGGAGAAATAGGAAATGGACATGGAAGTAGTCTTTAGAATGCATTTACTACGTGATCAAACTCATCTTACCTGCTCATCGGACAAAATCCGAGTGCCCCTCGACGTCAGCATCTCAAGGGGCGTTAACTTGCAACTACGGCCACGCCGCGCTGGAGAGACCCCCAAGGAAACATCCTCGTGCATTGCACGGAACATCAAGATGCATTTGTATGAGTAGTTTATCTTGTGAGTGAAAAGGATGAACGAGGGAAGACCTTATTTGCAAATGTGGAGAGGGGTGTAGGTTTCTTTTTGCAAAATTGCCACAGTTTTCTTCCTATCCATCAGATATAAAATCAGACGACCTATATTGCAGGGTGGCATGCACACCAT
The DNA here is from genome assembly GCF_002575655.3 of Aegilops tauschii subsp. strangulata. Lineage (NCBI taxonomy): Eukaryota > Viridiplantae > Streptophyta > Magnoliopsida > Poales > Poaceae > Aegilops > Aegilops tauschii. Next base: position 155,963,372 of record NC_053036.3, read on the forward strand.
CATCAACAACTCTGTTTTTTATAAGAGTAGAGACTAGCAAGATGCCCGTGCGTTGCACGGAACATCAAGATCTTGTGGGAGAAAGGATGAACGAGGGAAGGCCATATCTGCAAATGTGGAGAGGAGTGCGGGTAAATTGTCATAGTTTCCTTCCTATCCATCGGATATAGATCGGACGGCCTATATTGCAGGATGGTAGGCACACCATCATCACCAACTCTGTTTTTATAAGAGTAGAGATAGGCCATCCGATTTATATCCGACGGATAGGAAGGAAACTATGGCAATTTTGCAAAAAGATACCCACACCCCTCTCCACATTTGCAAATAAGGCCTTCCCTCGTCCATCCTTTTCTCCCACAAGATAAACTACTCATACAAATGCATCTTGATGTTCCGTGCAACGCACGGGCATCTTGCTAGTATAAGAGGGGCGTGGGTATTTTTTTTGCAAAATAGCCATAGTTTCCTACCTATCCGTCAGATATAAATCGGACGACATATACTGCAGGATGGCAGGCACACCATCATCAACAACTCTGTTTTTCTATCTATACCCCTAATAGTGTGCGAATAATTTTGAAAGATGGTCGTTGGATGAAGCCAATCCGACGGTGCAGAGATGGCAAATCCGAGCACTACCGACCGTTGGATATCATCTACATTTAACCAGATTCCGCCACATGTAGAAAACTCCATGGTTGAACTAAAGCATAATGCACAAATCTCAAAACACAAGCACTTCTCCTTTGTTCTAGAATCTTCCGTATCATAATTCCCAAAAAATTTCCTAGATGAATTGCCATTTTTTTACTTTATGCTTTACAATGCACAATTCCATGAATCTTAAAATAGATTATCCTTTTTTTATATAAGCTAATTGATTTTGAATGAGAGGAACTATAAAAATTAAACGAACATCTACATCATGCATATATGACTCAAAGCTTACATGCTATAGTGTGGTGTTTATTCATAATTTGGTTGCCAAATATAATGCGTGCAATGCACGTGTACCTTACTAGTAAGAGTAGAGTAGAGATAGAGAGAGAGACTACTACCAATGTTCTACCACTGCCACACCCACGCGCGATTCCCACGACGCCGCTCCAACCCACGGCACGATGTCCCCCGACGTGCGCCTCATCCCTCTTGGCCCCACCGCTCCTCTGCCTTTGTGTGCATGACATGCGGGCCAGCTGAATTGCGGTAACCATCAACTTTCTACCACAACCACACCCGATTGGACGCGGTTTGCCTGCTCCGCTCCTGTGCTTCGATCCGTACTCCCGCACCATCAAATTTTCATCCAGCGGCTGTGACACCTTTCGTCCGGGCATCAATCCTCAGCTGGAGTACTTCTATACTACAGGTAGTACCCGCCGGCATGGCCATCTATGCCTCGTAACGCCTCGACGCCCAGCTGTGGCACCCTCGCCACGGCCACGCCACCACCGGCCGGTTCATCTCGAACGAGTGAGTCGCGAACCACGCCACCACCATGAGAATGACATGTGGGCCAGTGCATTTAAGGTCCGCATGTCATTGACTCATAGGCCGGTGCACTAAGCCACTGAAGCTCGGTCCCGTGGGCCCCAAGAGGGACATGTAACTCCTGCGGTAGGCCTTGTGGTGCTCCCGCAGTACGAGCTCGTGCCAAACCCGGATGATATTTGGTAACCAACTAGTATGGTACACGTGCATTGCACGCATTCTACTCTCTATATCTGTATATTTGTAAAAATACGGTCAGTGGACTTCATAATACGCTCATTGCGGTCAACATATACATTTTCCGGTGTTTATACGGTCACTAGCACACCTTGGCTGAGTATGTGTGTGCATGCACGTGTAGGTTGAGCACTTGAGCATGACCGTGTGTGTACCGTCGTGTGCTCGGACATGCATGCATTAGGGCGTCACACGCGTTTTTGCGTCCATGTGTACGTGTGACTGTTGCATGCATGCACGAGGTTGTAGTCCCTCACATTCACATGTTCGTAAGTCAATGATTTGTCAAAATGTTGCATGCAAGGTTTAATCATTCGTTGTTCACGCATGCATTCCCGATATTAATACATTGGTAAAGACAATTTCTTGAGGAAAACGAGCTCATGAATTGAGTACAAAGGGGACCAATAAGCCAGGACGGAGGGAATACTAGTAGTGAACCAGAAGGAGGGAGTGGGTACTAGTAGTACGTAACAACGTGCAGTAACAAAATTCCTCTATGTGCATCCTGTCTACGTGTCTCTATACTCTTATGAAAACAAAGTTGGTGATGATGGTGTGCCTGCCATCCTGCAATATAGGCCGTCCGATTTATATCTGACAGATAGGAAGGAAACTATGGCAATTTTGCAAAAAGATACCCACACCCCTGATAGATAGGAAGGAAACATTTTCAAAATCCTCAAAAACCTAACAGAAAAAAAGTTACGGGGCTTTTAAGATCTGAAGAGGCAAAAAATTCAAAAAAAAAAAAAACAAACACAGTAATGGCGCACCTGCGCACGGTGCGCCATTACTATCTTCCCGCCTTCCAAATTCAAAATAAATCAAAAAAAAGTTAGTAATGGCGCACCTGCCCACGGTGCGCCATTACTATGCCGTATATATGGTTGGGCGGGTCCTCTCCTCCACTCCACCTCTCCTCCACTCCATCTCCTCCTCTCCTCCACTCCATCTCCCCTTCTCTCCTCCACCATACTCTGCTCCTCCTCTCCGGCGACCTCCTCCTCCTCCTCTCCGGCGACCTCCTCCTCCCTCCACTCCTCCCCTCCCCTCACGGTTTCTCCTCCCTCCCCTCCGGTGATCTCCTCCTCCCTCCTCTCCGGTGATCTCCTCCTCCCTCCTCTCCGGTGATCTCCTCCTCCCTCCTCTCCGGTGAACTCCTCCTCCCTCCTCTCCTCCCCTCCCCTCCCCTCACGGTTTCTCCTTCCTCCTCTCCGGTGCTCCGGTGAACTCCTCTCCGGCGACCTCCTTCTCCTCTCCGGCGATGTAGGCGAGCGCCTCTCCGGTGATCTCCTCCTCCTCCTCCTCTCCGGTGACCTCGGCCCTCCTCTACGGCGAACTCCTCTCCGGCAAAAGAACGTACAAGATCCAAAAACGAGAACAAAATTTGAAAAAATTTCATGAAAAAACAAGCAAAAAAAATGAGCAAAAAAGGGCAAAAAAATCGCGATCCAGATCCAAATTCAAAATTCAAAAATAGCAACGGCGCACGGTGGGGGTTAGACGGTGCGCCACTACTATTTTCCCGCCTTCAAAATTCACAAATACTAATGGCGCACCGTGCCCTATACTAATGGCGCACCAGTGGCCTATACTAATGGCGCACCAGTGGTGCGCCATTAGTATTTAATACTAGTGGCGTGGTACTAGTGGCGCACCAGTAGTGCGCCATTAGTAGGCAAAACTGGTGCGCCACTAGTAGGCCTTTTCCTAGTAGTGAAAGTAGCGTAAGAATTTCCCTCAGTTTTGAGAACCAAGGTATCAACCTAGTAGGAGACTACACGCAAGTCCCTCGTACCTGCACAAACAAATAAGAACCTTGCAACCAACGCGATAAAGGGGTTGTCAATCCCTTCACGGCCACTTGCAAAAGTGAGATCTGATAAAGATAATAAGATACATATTTTTGGTATTTTTGTTGTATAGATTGGAAAGTAAAGATTGCAAAATAAACGGCGACAAAAATAGCACGTTGGCGGGAGATTAATATGATGGAAAATAGACCCGGGGGCCATAGGTTTCACTAGTGGCTTCTCTCAAGATAGCATAATCTACGGTGGGTGAACAAATTACTGTCGAGCAATTGATAGAAAAGCGCATAGTTATGAGAATATCTAGGCATGATCATGTATATAGGCATCACGTCCGCGACAAGTAGACCGAAACGATTCCTCATCTACTACTATTACTCCACATATCGACTGCTATCCGAAATGCATCTAGAGTATTAAGTTCATAAGAACAAAGTAACGCATTAGGCAAGATGACATGATGTAGAGGGATAAACTCAAGCAATATGATATAAACCCCATCTTTTCATCCTCAATGGCAACAATACAATACGTGCCTTGCCGCCCCTGCTTTCACTGGGAAAGGACACCGCAAGATTGAAACCAAAGCTAAGCACTTCTCCCATTGCAAGAAAGATCAATCTAGTAGGCCAAACTAAACCGATAATTCGAAGAGACTTGCAAAGATATTAAATCATGCATATAAGAATTCAGAGAAGAATCAAATATTGTTAATACATAATCTTGATCATAAACCCACAATTCATTGGATCTCGGCAAACACACCGCAAAAAGAATTACATCGAATAGATCTCCAAGAGAATCGAGGAGAACTTTGTATTGAGATCCAAAGAAAGAGAAGAAGCCATCTAGCTAATAACTATGGACCCGAAGGTCTGTGGTAAACTACTCACACATCATCGGAGAGGCCATGGTGTTGATGTAGAAGCCCTCCGTGATCGATTCCCCCTCCGGCGGAGCGCCGGAAAAGGCTCCAAGATGGGATCTCACGGGTACAGAAGGTTGTGGCGGTGGAAATAGGGTTTCGTGGTGCTCCTGGATGTTTTCAGGGTATATGAGTATATATAGGCGAAGGAAGTAGGTCGGTGGAGCCACGAGGGGCCCACGAGGGTGGGGGGCGCGCCTACCCCCTGGGCGCGCCCTCCTACCTCGTGGCCGCCTCGTTGCTTCCTTGACGTCCACTCCAAGTCTCCTGGATTGCGTTTGTTCCAAAAATGATCCTCGCGAAGGTTTCATTCCGTTTGGATTCCGTTTGATATTCCTTTTCTGCGAAACACTGAAATAGGCAAAGAAACAACAATTTGCACTGGGCTTTCTGTTAATAGGTTAGTCCCAAAAATAATATAAAAGTGCATAGTAAAGCCCATTAAACATCCAAAACAGATAATATAATAGCATGGAACAATAAAAAATTATAGATACGTTGGAGACGTATCACTCAACCTCATTCTTTGAGCTACGATGGCTTCATCAAGTGGGTTGTCATCATCCTCATCATCTTCATCATCTTCTACTTTGTTGACATAAATGACGGCCATCTTGGGTCTTTCTGCTCTGAAGGAGAAGCTGATCAACTCACCACCGGTGATACGCATGTGGGCGATGAAACGGACCCATCCATCTCCTCCCACCTGTGTCATATTTTGTCCTTTCTCGACCTCCATAGTGTAGGGGCCCCTAGGAGCCTCAGAGGTCACAGAGTCTCCGGTCAGCTTGTTAAATTCTGACCTCACATTGCATGGGACGATCTGTGTACAAAAAGAAAAATGATATATACACGATGCAGTAATGCCAATAACACTAAAAACAAAATAGTGGTATACTAGTTTCATATAATTTATTACCGCCGCATGAAGAAAACTAGACTCGAAGTAGACGCCGAACAGCGTGCCAGTTGCAAGGCTGCTAGCGCACCTTGACTTGCACCGTCGACATGGTGGTGGTGGTGGCGCCATTTCCCTAAAGCAATATGATTAAAGGATTAACGATCCAAAAAGTAAACACAAAGTTTTAAATACACATCAGGTTTTGAAGAATATACACATCAGGTTCACATCGTAGAGGATACACATCAGGTTCACATGGCAAGCAAAATAACAACTAAATTGTAGTTCAGTTCAGACAATAACCTAATAGAGATCATGTAACCCAAACAGAGCCTAATAATAAGATAAATGGCATATTGCCATTATTGCGCAAGCAGACAAGCAAAAGTAGTTCAATCGAGAGAGAGAACCCCTCTCTAAACCCTAGAACACTAGGCACCGCCGCTGCCGCCACTAAACAAAAGCCAAGGCAGGACGAGAGAGAGAACCCCTCTCTAAACCCTAGAACACTAGGCACTGCCGCCGCCACTGCTCCAGGGATAGCAGCCAAGGAAGAAGAAACCAAGCCTCCGCCCTTCTGCTGCCCTTAATCCCCCCTCGCTCAGGTCAGTTCACTCGCTCCCTTCTGCTGCCCTCAATCCCCACTCCCGCCTCTACCCGCTTCCTTTTCTGTATCCTGGATTCGACCAAGTTTGGCTGGCCAAACTTGTGCATCTGGACTAGTTCCTCACCTAACCGCTCTCTCTACTCTCACCTAACCCCTCTCTACTCTCTCTACTTTTCTGTCTCTTCTGTGCAAAGCGAAACATGCTGCTCTGCTCTGCCAAATTAAGCAGCGGAAAACAACGCTTAAACTAACATCCCGCTACCACGATGGCAACTAGCACTAAACAAACCATCCCTCCCGCCGGTGGTTGCCAAAAACAATCCACACGTGATGATGCCATGGCTCCTCGCATCACTGAGGCTCGGCGCCCCGGGCTGCTCTCGCCGGGCGGCCCTGCTGCTCTTCCAGGTCGTGCTCAGCGGCACCGACGCTGACTACGTGCTCTACAAGGACGCCACCAAGCCTGTGGAGGATCGTGTCTACATGCTCTACACGCTCTTCTTGGGAGGATGACACTCGCGAAGAAGATCGGGCAGATGACCCAGATCGAGTGGCTCGTGGCCACGCCGGACGTGCTCCGGGACAATTTCATCGGCAGCCTGCTCAGTGACAGTGGCAGCGAGCCGCGGAAGGGCGCCACGGCCAAGGAGTGGCAGGACATGGTGGATGGCTTCCTATGACCGTTGGTGAGCCGCCGCGGCGAATCGATCGGAGCCTAGCTAGTGGTGGCGCGCGCAGGGAGGAGGAGATCGAGGGGGACTTACGGGGCTGGAGCGTCGGAGGAGGCGAGAGGCGACCGCGCGTGGTGGCAGCGCACGGCGCCGTCGATGGGGGTGAGGCAGCCGTTGAGGAACCCTAACTGCGGCGGCATCGTCGGGCGGAGGGGATCGATAATGTGAGAGTGAGGGGGTGCAGGGGGCGCTCGGGCCGGTTTCTTTTCCTCTAGTAGTAGCACTGGGTAGAGGCCAGCGCTACTGCTAAGCCCACCAACTGTAGCGCCCGTTCGAAACAAACGTACATGTAAGTGGGCTACCGTTTTTGCCCTGCGGCCCATGTAACAGCAGTGCGGCCCAAGCTAACAAACGCTGCTGTTATTTAGTAGTAGTAGCGTGTTTTGTACCAGGCGCTACTAGTAAATACCAGTAGCGTGGGTGCTTAAACAGGCGCTACCGCTAAACTTCTATCTATAAGGATTTTCCTAGTAGTGATCGTCGGTTGGTCACATGCGGTCCGACATGTTCTAGTGTTTCTAGCAAGATGCCCGTGCGTTGCACGAAGTTGATGGAAAAGGTAAGCACAACTTATAAATTGACGGATGGAGTACTAGTTACAGTGATGCATATAATTAAGCAAAGGGATCGCACATGTCACTATTGACTGGAACGAGAATGCAATAGCACAATAAGAATTAAGGCCACGATGATGCGATTACAGTGGTGGTTACAGGAGTCAAGAAGAAAGATGCATCCATCAACGTACGACCTCCTCCTCCTCATCTTAGTGTGCCGGGCCACCAACCGGTGGCTAAGGAGCGGCGACTTTTGTGGTGAGGTCAAGGTGCTTCTCAGCAAAGGCCTCCAAGGCTTCCAGCTGGTTGAGGAAGGCCAACGTCGTAGCATCCTCAATGGCCTTGTAGATACCTATGTACACGATTTGCTCGTACATGTGGATCTGTAGGTCGATGAATTCTTGTAGGGCGAGGCGCCTCGCGGCGAGCGCGACCTCTAGGTGGACATTCTTCGTGGCGCCGACGGGCAGTCGCAGGGCCACTAGTGCTTGAAAGAGGTTCCGGCCATGGAGGCCGATTAGGGTGGCAGGCAATGAGGATCCCGGCGCGTGGGCTGGAGGAGTACGGCGATGTCGTCCCCGAGCTTCTTGAGGACGGTGAACTTGTTGGTGGTGGCAATGATCATCTGGTCCAACTGAGAGTCGTAGTTGGCGTCGTAGGCCGCCATCCACCAGCCGGTCGCGAACACCTTTTAGAGACGATCCTCGGCGCCATGCCGCAGGCCGGCATCGTGGACCATCTGGCACAGCCGGTTGCTGCTCGCGCGTTTCGGCTCCATGGGTCTCGAGTGAGCACTTTTGCGCTTAGTGTAGGTGCTTAGGCAAATGCTTAGGTGCGTACGATGTGGTAGATGCATTGGAATGGAGGGGAGCCTTTATATGAGTGCAAACTGTGTTGCATTCACATCGTGCAACCTCTTTTCCCGGTCCTCCTCCCATTACTTCCCTCATGCATGCACGATGCTAATTGAAGGAGGATGCATCATTGGCCATTGAACATTTCGGGAACCGCTACCCCTCCCTCGTCTGCATTAAAGCCGTATCGGGAACTGCACCACCCGCTGTCAAATCGAATAGTACTGCGCCGCCCGCTGCACGCCCGGCTGAACACGCCTCCTCGTCTCCATCAAACCCCTCCGTTAAACCCGCATGCAAACCGAAAAACCAACTCCGTCCACATGTCCGTTCATGAGCGGGCCGGAATTAAACGCAACACCGGCCGAGCTCCTCTAGTCTGCCCTCAGTTCAAACGAGGCCAGACGCTAGCCAAGCTCCTACTGTCTGCCCTGTATTTAAACAAGGCCAGACAGACAGCGGGCAAGAATCGCACCCCTCCGCCGCTCCCCTATCTCCTCCTTCACCATTTTCTCCACTCTTCCGATGGCTTCCGAGGAGCCGTTCTCCGGCATACTACTCGGCTGGGTGGCCTGCCGAGCCCTCCGGATACGGGCGAGGCCACTCGGTGCTTCATCAACCTCGCTTGGCCCGACGGAGACAGTTGTCGCCTCAATCCGGTGCGTGGTTCAGCAACTCGCCGCTCCAGTTCAGCTGGATGAGGAGTGGCGAGTTGCTCCACGCCGGCACGGCAGCGAGCACGCCTGTACGGGAGTCGTGGCCGCCGCGTCGTACCGTGCCACCAGTGTCTGGGGTTGACGCGCCTCCCGTGCCTACGGCAACGCCATGCAGGCAGAGACAGAAGCCGGGTGCGTGGAGAGCGACGAGTCGGTGACCAGCTTCTCCCTGTCCGCCGCCATCATCGAGGAGGAGTAGAACACGGGAGGCCACCGCCACTTGGGTCCCATGAAGGCCACCGCCGAGGCGACGACTGCGCATTTAGGTGGTTTCTATGCTACTTCGTCTCTTCCAAGGACCTTCGCCGACCTCGCAAGTGTCTGCCGCACATGAGGAAGACAAAGGGATCCACGGGCGGCCATTTATATTAGGTACTCCCTCTCCGGCTGGTGGATTTTTTTCTAAGAATGGATAAATTGGATGTATCTATAACTAAAATAAGTCTAGATACATCCATTTCTAGGACAAGTATTTCCGGACGGAGGGAGTATTAATTATACCAAGAGAGCCAGATTAGCACCGCTTAGTTCATGTAAATGTAATGAAATCCATCATGTTTATATAAAGATCCGGCTTTTTTATACGAAATCATGCATGCTTATATGAAAACAGTCCGTGTTTGCACGAATTTATCTGGTTGGTTAGAGTTGTGAAAATGTATGCCGCTGGCGTTTGATGTCGCCCTCCGCGGAAGGAAGCGGGAGGAAATTTGTCGGCTGCCGTTGGAGATGCTCTTATGCTGGAAATAATAGAGTCACATCCAATCCATTTGAGTTAATTGCGTGTATGATTCTCCCTCTATAAAAAGTTAATTGCATGTACAGTGTACATGTGACTTGCAGGTGGCTACAACTTCGTACAGAAAGGTAAAAAGAAACAAGTCCATCCTTAGTCTTGTATTCTAAGTACTCTGTGGGTTCCACTGTCAGTAAAATAGCGAAAGAAGTATATATTAACTAAATAATATATAACATAAAAATCTAAAGTTAAAGACAGAATTCGAGCTCAGGTCATCGCGTTGCGAGCATCCGGCGCTAACCAGTCCAGCACATTTTTGTTGTAGCCCATGCTGGAGATATATCTCCATGTCTACTCTTATACTCCATCCGTTCCTAAATATTTGTTTTTTTTTTCAGATTTCAAATGGACTACCACATACGGATGTGTATGTAGACATATTTTAGAGTGTAGATTCACTCATTTTGCTCCGTATGCAGTCACTTTTTGAAATCTCTAAAAAGACAAATATTTAGGAACGAAGGGAGTAGAAAACAGAGTTGGTGATGATGGTGTGCGTGCCGTCCTAAAATGTAGGCCATCAGATTTATATCTAACGGATCGGAAGCAAACTATGGCAATTTTGCAAAAAGATACCCACACCCCTCTCCACGTTTGCAAATAAGGCATTCCCTTGTTCATCCTTTTCTCTACTCTTACTAGCAATGTGCCCGTGCATTGCAACGGACCAAAATACTCCCTCCGTCCGAAAATACTTGTCATCAAAATGGATAAAAAGAGATGCACCTAGAACTAAAATACGTCTAGATACACCCCCTTTTATCCATTTTGATGACAAGTATTTCCGGACGGAGGGAGTATAATAATACATGTTCACAAACTTGAAAGAAAAACACTATAGTTTGGTGTATATATCACTAAAAATATACTCGTATTAGGTTTCACTCAAAATATATTCCTTCTTGCTATTTTGATGAGGTGGGTTTTTGCAAATTGGAGTAGAAAAGTGGGGTCTTGTTGCAAAAATGCCACGACTTACATCATAGTTGTTAGATGCAGATCTGATGGTCAGAAATGACGGATGGCGGACACACCATCATCACCAATTGAGCCTTTTATAGGAGTCTCTACTCTTATAAAAAAACAGAGTTGGTGATGATGGTGTTCCTGCCGTCCTGCAATATAGGCCATCCGATTTATATTTGACGGATAGGAAGGAAATTATGGCAAATTTGCAAAAAGATACCCACACCCCTCTCCACATTTGCAATTAAGGCATTCCCTCGTTCATACTTTTCTCCCACAAGATACACTACTCATAAAAATGCATCTTGATGTTCCATGCAACGCATGGGCATCTTGCTAGTAGAGATAAAAAACAGAGTTGGTGATGATGGTGTGCCTGCCATCCTGCAATATAGGCCGTCCGATTTATATCTAACTGATAGGAAGTAAACTATGGCAATTTTGCAAAAAGATACCCACACCCCTCTCCACATTTGCAAATAAGGCCTTCCCTCGTTCATCCTTTTCTCTCACAAGATAAACTACTCATATAAATGCATCTTGATGTTCCGTGCAACGCATGAGAATCTTGCTAGTCTCTCACGATATCTGTGTGTGTTTGAAAGAGGAGTAGATAGATTACTATCAAGATCAAGGTTCCACCCTACTCCTTCGGTGTCGGGTAGTGTGTGTGTGTGTGTGTGTGTGTTTGAGAGAGAAGCCAATTGATAGATTAGTATCAAGATCGAGGTGTCACCCTACTCCTTCGGTGTCGGGAAGTGTGTGTGTGGGTGGGTGGGGGGCAGTGACACTTACATATCTCTACTCTTATAAAAACAGAGTTGGTGATGATGGTGTTCCTGTCATCCTGCAGTATAGGCCATCCAATTTATATCTGAAGGATAGGAAGGAAACTATGGCAATTTTGCAAAAAGATACCCACACCCCTCTCCACATTTGCAAATCAGGCATTCTCTCATTCAGCCTTTTCTCCCACAAGATAAACTACTCATACAAATACATCTTGATGTTCCGTGCAACGCATGGGCATCTTGCTAGTAGGGAGAAGGAGTTTGTGTGACACATATCTATATTAAGGGACAGGTAGATAGGATGTGTGCGAGGCATACTTAAAGCATCACGGAGATAAACAAACGGTGTGCATGCAAGTGCCGGAAAAATGAAGCGATAAACAATGTCTACGCGCGCACGTGTGTGTGTGCGTGTGCATGTGTGTGTGTGTGTGTGTGAGAGAGAGAGAACGAAATCTCAAAACAAAAGGTGCTCTCCTGGAATCCCATTGTATGTATTCATATGGTTCCGGAACTCGAGTTAACCTTAGGCATATGTGTGAGAGACATAATTATCCTCTGAGACATTAGTGGCTGTGGGTGGCCGGAATTAAAGGGGTGGGCGTGTTCGACTAAGAGAGCGTTTGTGTTCTGTGGGAGAGACTTGTAGGACGGGGTAGAAAGACGAATTCTAACCTTGACGAAGGGAGAGAAATACACGAAGTGCGCGTGTGTGATTCCGATGCCCACGGGGAAATGAGATATGTATGCGTGTGAGAGAGATTGCACAATTCATTCACGTATCACTCTCTAGCGATCGTGGACGTGCATCGCTTGAACATAAATCAATATCTACTTCGTATCGTGGCCAAAGGTACAATATCGATTCAACGCTATAAAGATTGGACACTCACATATCACATTTTTTTCTATCTAAATAAACCTTTTCAATTGTGCATGCCAAAGTTACAGTGATTTTTCTTCAAACAACCAATGTAGCTATCATGTACATGCACCATTGTTACTCTTGCATTTAAATTCATTAGTCTTGGATGATTTAAGGTTCTATTATGAAGTAATATATGTAATATTAATATATGAATTCAATGAGTACGGAATTTATGAAATGGAGGCTCTGTAATCATATGAGGTAACACTTTTAAGTAGCGGACTACAATATCCATTTCTTTTTGTGCGCCTCTACACTAACACGTCAATGCATTATGTTTAAAGTAATAACCAATGGCACTAAATTATCTATTTCCACGAGAAATACATAGGTTTTGCGTTTGATCCCTTTTTTTGTGAACGCGCCTCTACACCCATACGATTGGTTGCGCCCGTGTGAACGTCCAAGTTATCGGCGCATCATCCCGAGTTATTGTCTTTTTTTGTGGGTGGACTTCACACCAGTTATTAACTACTGACGCATGCCCCGTGTACACAGTCTCGCATGACATTCCCGCTAGCACGGTGCAAAATTAGTTGAAACTGGATACGAACGATCCCGCGGGCGGCAAAATCTCCCGCCGCCTTCTAAAATTTCCGCCACCTAGTCTTTAGCATGCGAAATTCCCCTTTTGTCCTCGGTGCACGGAGAACAACAGAACAATACCGCCCTCATCTACATAATAGGTCGGGGCTGCTTTGGTAACTTCTGGTTCCCCCCACCACACGGCACCCCCATTTCCTCTCCCCCTCCCGCAAAAACGACTAACTCCACAGCACCAGAGCATCTTACATGACGCCGTCCGTACTTCATCGGCCTTTGTACCCCTCCCCTCTCGAAACACTAGACTGCTCATCCACCGGCGTACCAGAGCCCATTCACTGCGAGCGGCGTCCACCTCGCCGGATCTGCTTTTGCGGCCACATCTACCCCTCCCACCTCCACTAGAAACAAGTAGACTGCTCATCCACCACTATACCATAGCCCATTCAGTGTCGGCCTTGTCCACGGCACCGGATCTGCTTTGCCGGTACTCTCGTCAACCGCAGCGCATCTGCAGCAGCTCATTCATACTCCCCACCGGAGACGCTTCGTCCACACCCCCAGAGCCGCCCCACCGACGCCCCCGTCGACGGCCTCTGATCCTCTTCGCCGACACCTTCCTCAACCCTACCAGAGCCGCTTCACCGACACCATCGTCAACCCTACCGGAGTAGCTTCGCATATACCATTCTCAACTCACAAGTCCACGACCATAGATCTGCTTCGTCGCACCCTCATCCAACCTACCGGAGGAGCTTCTGACGCCCCGTCAACGGCCGCAGATCCACATCATCGACACCATCCTTAACCCAACCACCGGAGCAGCTTCACCGATGCCCTCGTCCACGGCCACAGATCCGCTTCGCCCACACCATAGTCCACCCTACCGGAGCCGCTCCACAAACACCCTACTCGACGGTTCTAGATCTCCTTACCGGACCCCGAGATAGCCAGCGCAACGTCATCACCCTTGATGTTTCTAACCTGATTCCCACCGTCTGGCAAGATGCCAAGCACCCGCCATGACCTAGGTACTTCACCTTTAAACCCGTCCAGCATCACCTGCCCGATGTACTTCAAATATACTAACATGTCGCTGTTACCTGTTATGCAGCTGGCAAAAACAACAAGGACAATGTTTCTTCTGGATCTAACAGCTTGGCCGACCAAGATCCTGGACTGAGGCATTGCTATGATCTTGTAAGTGCGTCTCTCTCTCTCTCTCTCTCTCTCTCTCTTGTATTGGTGTGTGCCTGCCAGCGTTCTTTGCTAGATTTTTGACCAGTAATTCCTTTGTGCAGACAATGATTTCTACTACTGGCTGCTAAATTAGATATGTAGATGTCATACATGATACTACCTCGTACATCCATTCCTAAATATAAGTCTTTCTAGTGATTCCGCTATAGGCTACATACGGAGCAAAATGAGTGAATCTACAGTCGAAAATGCATCTATATACATCTGTATGTGGTCCATACTGGAATCTCTACAAAGGCATATATTTAGTAACAGAGGTAGTACATTACACAAAATCGTAGGTGGCATGTAGGAATTCCAGTCCACTACATTAGGCTCCCTTAGAGTGCCTGCTAGTCCAGCACACAGAGTCATGGCTAGTTTATGCTACGCACACAATCGTTAATTGGTGGTTTAAATATGCGCAAGGGATATGCAATGTATTATCATGTAGAGATGTCTGAAATTAGCCATGTCAACTTGCAGATAGGGTTACACAATGAAAAAGTACAGGATGTATATGGCAATTTCATGGAACATCACAAAAAAGGAGAGGCAGCGGTGAGCCTATACAATGTGCTATGGTAGGTCACTCCTCCATTGCAATCATCGTGACATGTTATTTGTATGTCAGTTCTATTGGCCAAGTTTCTTAGGGAGAATTATTACGAGTTATCCTAAGAAAATAAGCACATGTGAATATAAGCTCCAGGTAATAAGCCAACCAGTTCTTTTCATTGCCTTCCTTTTCAGCTTATCTTTGGTATGATCAGTGAAAAGTCTAGATTGCATTATATTTTGTCATTTTTCTGCCCATATGAAAATTAATTTGACTTGCAAACATCACAAATTGAACCCACTGCAGTAATTAACATGATAGGAAAACAGACCATCACTATTTGTTCAAAATGCAAATACAAAGATACCATCTACTTGGCACAATCTACTTTGGTCAATGTCTTCCATAGAGATCCCATTGCCTAATTTAAATGAAGAACACATGACCCACATTTAAATGAAGAACAATTATTTATTGAAATTCGATGGTCCAAGTGGCTGGTTATTATCATATAGCAGCAACAGCAGCTCATAGCAACTCATGATATAGCAGCAGCAGTGTGCAATTCATCATATACCAGCATCAGCTCATAGCAATTCATCATATAGCAGCAGCAGGAGCAGCTCATAGCAATTCATCATATAGCAGCAGCAGAAGCAGCTCATAACAATTCATCATATAGCAGCAGAAGGAGAAGCTTATAACAACTCATCATATAGCAGCAGCAGGAGCAGCTTATAGCAACTCATCATATAGCAGCAAGCAGCAGCTCATAGCAATTCATCATATAGCAGCAGCAGCTCATAGCAATTCATCATTTAGCAGCAGCAGGAGAAGCTCATAGCAATGCATCATATAGCAGCAGAAGAAGCAGCTCATAGCAATTCATCGTATAGTGGATCAGAATGAAAATTTGGCAAAAAATTAGAGGATATCCTCACCTTGTTGGATGAGCTCATCCTTCAACAGCACCTCAAGGCCACGGCCTGGGAGGAGGGGAGGGGGAATAAGGTGCCTTCTGCCGTAGTGTGGCATCAGCCGTAGTTGTGCGGCGCCCGCCGGAGTATTGCGTTGGATGGACCATAGTGGAGCAGCTGCTGGAGACCATGAGAATGAGAGGCGGCGCCAGACGGAGGAGCAGCCGGGGAGATTTGGCCCTACCTGCCGGCCATGTAGCCTAGCTGGACAGAGCATCATCGAGGACTAGGCCAGATGGGACCAGTGGCTCCGGCTCGCTGGAGGAACCCTAGCACTTCAGGCATTTGACCGAGGTAGAGGGAAAGGGGAGAGGAGATGCAAGCACGCAGGACAATTGCATTTTGAGTGTAATATAGGCAGACAACAGAGTCATTTCACTGTTCCCCTTCCCTTCAATTTTTAGTGAGCTTCTACCCGAAACACTCCCCTCCAAAGCGAAATAAGTTAAGCCCAAGCCCATAACTCAAAAATGACTTCTTTACATCTTTTATGGCTTATTTTGACAATAAGCTCTGAAAAGGCGGAATAGAACTGGCCCTTAACCTGCAATTCAATTCTGCGTGCAATAATGAATCACTCCTGCCTGCTATAGTGTACATTTAGGCATCATCATACATGGCATAACCTAATAAATGTGCATTCCATTGTAGAATCTGGAATATGCAATGTTTATGTTATTCATACGTTGCACATGATGTTTAAATGCCCCTTAAATCTGGTTAGTCAAGTGATCGTCTTTAAGACTCCTTCTTTGCTTCTTTTCTTGATACATTTGTTCAATTGCTTGTTTGCATCAGCCAGCCATACCAGAACTGTTTGATTTGATTACTTGCTGTTCTTGACCTAACACTCTAACAGAACTTGTCAACGATTTAAACACTAAGGGCTACTATAGTGGGGGCTTGTCTAATTCATAGGTGACATAAAGGTTTGGCTGTACACTAAAGTAGGCTCTCCAAGAGTACCTGGTGATCCAGTTCGAAGGTATGCCTAGTTTTTACATAGTGCACACATAGTAAATGCTCATTTCATTGTGTGCAAGTGCAAGAGATGTGGCATGTTTCATTATGTGGTGTTGTTTTGTTATAATCTCGTCCTTTTGTGTTGTTCACAGACTGGAAAGTATGCATATTTATATTCCAAGGAGATGAGTAACTAGTTTGTGTCACCTTGCAGAGGGGGTGCAATGAAGATAGGATTGAGGGTTTCCAAGTATAAGATGTTAGGAAGGAGCCTTGCAAGAGAAGTAGGAGAAACACTGAGCCTGTTCAACCAGTTAAGGTAAGTCACTGTATCCAACTCAACAGTTCAATTCCTTGTTTGTTTCAGGCATAGTTAATTTGCTCTTCTCAATTGCTTTATTTGTCCTCAGTTAATGAGATGCCCAAACAATGATGCCTGATGTTGGGTACTTGTATAACTATTAGTTGACATAATTAAAGGCCTTACCATTTAATTACTCTGGCAAAGTGTGCCTGAAGCTTTGAAGTCTATTAACCAACTATTACCGCATGAGGCTCACAATCTAGTTTATACTAGGCTAAGGATTGCATAGCTTTGCTTGCTGTAGTAGGTTTGTATGAATCCCTCTGTTGTTCATTATGCTCCCTAAGACGTTAATTGAGCTACATAATGGCCAAATGCTTGCTTACTTATACGCAACTTGCTGTCTAAATTTGTAACTTGTCCGTGTTTTGGATTTGGCCCCAACATCACGCTCGTCTAGTGAGCTAAGAGAGATTTCTGTATGCACGCTGCATAGACTACCATTTTTATAATTTTTAAAATATCACCTGCTTATGCTTCATGACGTGTAACATTATTGTTATTCCTGTTTTGCCATGTACAAAATAGTCTGTCTTGCTCGCTTCACTATTGTAACTATATTTTTGCCCTAGTCATGTGTAGTTACAGAAACATTTCAGGATGAAGTGACATCAACACAAAGATCTGCGAGCAGTGCGGCATGCCATTACCGAATGAGTATGGATTGGAATTGGAATGTGCTGATGTTCTTGAGCATCAACTAGAGGTGGCAAGACAACGTGTACATGATTCTCAACGTACAATCAACAAGTTGAGACTGGACATGCAGGTATTAGATGCAGGAGTCAAAAAAATGAAACAAGACACTGAGGTAACCATGAAGGAATTGGAGATTTTCCAGACTAAAATTTGTGCTATCTGAATCCAGCCAATCCTATTTTCTGAAGAGACTATAGTTCAAATGGTAAGTTCTGTTGATGCGTGTCCATGATGTATGAGATTTATTTGTCCAGTGTATGTAATTTGCTGTTTGTGTACGCTTTATTATCACTGGTGCTGAACTATAATGCCCAGTGAGTATATTCGGCTGGAATTTCTTTATTGTATAGTGTAGGATTATTCTACGTTTCTATGCCTTATTCTTTTTATTTTATAGTGTATGTTTTTAGAGGTATAGAGTAGGATAATTCTTGAATATGCTGTATCGTTGAAACGGGGGCCCACACGCCCAAACATTTCCTGGACGCCATACAAACGAACAAACATGAGTAGTCAAAGCGGGCCTTAATTGGGCTGGTCAAAATAGTATTAAGTGGATCCCAAAAGACGTGGCCCACCGTAACAACGACACTTAGCAGGCCATTAACAGGCCAAAAGCTCGATAGGGCCGTATAAATGGAAATGGCCCGCGGGCCTCTAGCGGGACGAAATAGATGTCAATTTTATCTCGGCCCTTTTACTTTACGGGCCAGTAAGAGGCCGAAAGTGTTATGGGGCATAGGAAGCCCAATTTGCAAACTAGGCTTTTAATAAGCCGAAAGTCGCCGTGGGCTGAAATGATGCCCTGCGGAACATGGGCCCCTAGTGGACCTATAGTCAAAGGCCCAACTGTTGTGCGGGCCGTTAACAGGCCGAGAGACAAAATGGGCAAGGAGTTGGCCCATTTACCGAATGGGCCGATTACAGGCCTAAAGTCACAGCGGGCTAGAATTGGCCTAACTGCAGAATGGGCCGAGAAAAGGCCGAAAGACGTTCCGAGCCGTTAACAGGCTGGAACTGACGATGGGCCGCTAACAGGCCGAAAGAAGCTCGGGCCGCAATTGGGCCCAAAGAGGTAGTGGGCCGTTAGCGGCCTAAAACTGACGATGGGCTGGAAATTGTCAAATGTATAATACGCCTTTGACGGGCCGATTCTGTGTAACTTGTATGGGCCGTGCTTGTAAATGGGCCTGACTCAAGTAGGCCGGTAATGGGCCGGCCCGCTTATTTTGACAGGCCCGGCCTTTTAACCTGAATGGGCCACTGTTGGGCCGGTACACGTGTCAACATACACTACTAGGGAAAAGCCTAGCAGTAGCGCCGGTTTTAGGTATATCAGTAGCGCGGGTGCCCGCGCTACTGATACGACGCTACAGCTAACAGGTAGTAGTAGCGCGGCTGCCACCCGCACTACTACTACATCCGTTAGTAGTAGCATGGATACCACCCACTCTACTAGTAACTAGTAGTAGCGTGGTTCTGGACCCTCGCTACTGCTAACTAATTAGGAAATAAAAAATAAATTCCAGCCATGGATGCTGTTGCTAGGCGTCATCGTCCTCTTCATCCATGGTCGATGCTGATCTTGGAGGGGATGAAGTCGCCCATGGAGATGTGCTTCCCCATCCAACTCTTCTCCACACCTCTTCTTTGCTGCGCTACAAAAAAAAGAGACTAGAATTAGAAGAGGAAGAGAGAGATAGAGAGGAGTAGGTGCAGCAACTCACTAGTGGCTGCCGGAGTTGGAGCCGAAACCCTAGATGACGCCATGGGTTGCGTCCATCAGAGATCTGGCCATCGTCATGAGCGGCGCTCTGCTGGATCTTCCTCTCCTTCCAGCAGCAGAGGAGGAGGAGGAGGAGGCGGAAGGAGGGGGAGTGGAGGAGGAGGATGAGGAGGAAGGAGGGGCTTCGGTGGAAGAGGAGGTCGCCGGATTGGAGGGAGACGTCGCGGCGCGAGGCCGGCAGTTACGGTGGAGGAGGAGACGCGCATGTGCAGGAGCACCATGGAGAGAGAGAGGAGGAGAGGGACGGGGGAGAGGAGTTATTTGGACGAGGATGGGGATTTCAGGGCTGTTAAAAAACCCAGTACTTGGTAGTAGCGCGGGTTTTTACCCCTCGCTACTACTATGGCATGTCCCGGGGGGCGCGGTAGAGACCACTTAGTAGTAGCGAGGGGTAAAACCCGCGCTACTACTATCAACTTAGTAGTAGCACGGGTTTATAACCCTCGCTACTACTATGGCATGTCCCGGGGGGGGGGGGCACGGTAGAGACCGCTTAGTAGTAGCGATGGTTAAAAACCCGCGCTACTACTATCAACTTAGTAGTAGCGAGGGGTAAAAACCCGCGCTACTAGTAAGTAGCAGCAGCGAGGGGTATAAACCCGCGCTACTAGTAAGCGTCTGTGTATAAGCTTTTCCCTAGTAGTGATATCATAGGCACATCTCGCCCATTGGATGAGTGACACCTGTGCCAACGCGGAGCTGACACGTGGTTCCGTCGGTTAATGAGAATTTTACAGGTGGAAAATCATCATTGGTCGTGGCTGTTAGCAGGTTATCGGATCCAAAACCGGACCCGGTAGCTTAACGGCGACCCATTACGGTGGATGCCATGTGTCGGTCACCCTTGACGAAAGCACTTCCATGACGCGGCATTTATCGTCATGGAAGTGAACACTTCTGTGATGATAATTTTGGTAATGTCATGGAACACTTCTACGACAGCACAGGTATGCCTATCTTAATTCTGTCATAAAATTTTCATGGGTGTACATGCATGACAGAAAACGTGACCTACTCTGACAAACACGTATCATCACGGAAGTGTCTTTTTTTTGTAGTGCCCCCAACGGAGGTTCACCTAGCAAAGTGCGAAGTAGCAACCTCCCCCCCACACACACACTTTCAGTCGGCGGGCTAGAGAGGCATATCTCACCAAGATGTATCGTAAAACGGACCAAGAATGATCCACCTTGGTCGTACAACCTCTCTCTTGTTGTTGGTCAAAGTGATGCCCGTCCATGCGACCCCGGAGATGGGCTAGCTCGCCAATAATCACGCAAGTAGCTAGTCCCCGAAGCCAACCACTGCATGCGTGTGGCCCAAACATATGTAGGAGAGGTGTGTTTTTGAGTAACAATGGAACAACTTTGATGTGGCACCGTGATTTCGAACTAGAAATACCCACACTGAATGAGGGTTAATTAGGTTGACGATGCATATGTATGTTACACCACACTTCAAGCCAACGACGGGGACTCATGCATGCATGCGTGCATAGTATATGCGCTCAAACTTAAGGTTTGAATCTCACCATGACCTATACTACGATAACACAAACCAAATGAAGAATCCGCCATGGTAACCTATCTTGTTGTTAGTCAAGGTGACCATGGATGTTCACGCAGGCCCATGAATATATAGGCTTGTCGCCGATAACCACGCGAGGGAGTGTGCCGCTCGAAGGCAACCACTACACGCATATGTATGGAGGTGATGCGTGCATGCATGTTTGAATACACAACATTGATGTGGCGCGTGCGTCAAAAGTCGTACAGAAGCTCCCCACCTAGAGCGAGATCGGTTCATGATGTGTCGTTGTACTAGCCACTTCGACTCGATGGGAGGGATTCATGCGTACACATGCATGTGTGTGTGCTCAGACTGTATCATGCATGTCATCCCAGAGCAAAAATAATAATCCCCTCCTAAGTCAAATTAACCTCTCTTGTTGTCAGGCAAAAAGTAGTGATGTACTAAGCGGGCCCACAAATGGAAAGCATCGATATCGCGGATAACCGCTTAAGTGGGTGCGAGAGGACAACCACCACCGCTTTGCATGTGGGCCAAACATATATATGTTGAATACCCAAAATGCACAACTTTGATGTGCCACATGCCTAAAAAATCGTAAACATGCACCCTCACAGAGTGAGGTTCATCAAGCATACTACATATGATGGTCGACTTCCCCCCTCTTCACTGCATACTATATGCTCCTGCCGTAATATATGTACAACTCAAAAGAATCCTCATCGATGGTGAAATTAATTAACCTCTCCCGATGTAGGTAAGTGATGCATGCTTGCATCGACGATGGCCTCGTGGGCCCAAAGATGGACGCGTCACACGTGAGTTTCCTAGCTAGGATATGCATGTGGCCCAAAAAGGTGTTGTGTGATGTTTGAATAGCCAATTTTACAATTGTGATGTGCCACGTGCCTCGGAAACCAAAAAGTCTCGACACCGAGTGAGGTATACTTGTTCACGGACGCATACGTATAGTATATATGCTATCCCCCTCCCACCTCTTCGATGCATACTATATACCACCATAACATAAACAAAAAACATTCTACCTTGCTGGTCAAATTAACCTCACTGCCGGCTGTTCGTCAAAGTGATGGACGACGACCTCGCGGGCCCACAGAAAGCGTCACACACGAGTATTGAGTGTCGTGTAGGACAACCATCGACTTCATGTGGCCAAAACATGTATGTATGAAAGGGTTGTGTAATGTTTTAAATAATGATTTCACGACTCCGATGTGGCACCAGCCTGGCTAACAAAACGGCCAACCCACACGGTGGCTCACAACTCGTAGTGTACTCCGAGCCACCCGCCACCCCCAGACGCACACACCCACACACACATCACGAATCCACCGCAACTACGATGCATGTTAAATTAATTATACCGCGGTGAACATATATGTTACCAAAGGAGGGACGTTTTAATTTCAAGAAAATCACAGAGATCATTAGGACGTTTTAGTACATTAATTGACTGATTTTCTACGGGTATAATGTGCAAAAATAAAATTTGAGCTACATGCACACGTGACAGTGCACCTAAATGGATAGCAAAAACACATGTGGGTGCATGTTTACTCCCCGTGCAACAAATTTCAAACATTGAGAATCTTGATTTTTGAATTCTAGTACATCCAAAACTTATTTGAAGTTCATGAAACTTATCGTGTTGTCATATGGACACCAATACAAAGTGGCATTATACTTTTTTTGTCAAATTTGAGACCAGTTTTGATGTAATCTTTATCTAATTACAGACGGGAGATTATTAATAATTGGGAACCAATATCCCAAATGGATTATTTATTTGAACCGTGAGCGTTAGACCAACAATGGATACGTGCCATGCTTCGGTTAAGCAATAAAGCGGCAGCATTAATCATCTAAATAGAAAAACAATATACGTGCCGCCGCGCGACCCGCGAGCAGGCGTGAGTTGACGGGACACATGCGAGCAGTCTGCCGCGCAGGTAGACAGGGAGGCATGCATGCAGGTGTGTGAATTGACGGAGGCGTGCTCGCTGCGCAGTGTCATTGGGAGGCGTGCGACTAGCTATGTGAAACTTTGGTAGGCATGCCAGCAGTCTGGTGCACAAGCTCACCGGGAGGCGAGCCATCGGTTTGACCGCCGCCCGCCTCTCTCCCACAAATCCCACTACTCCATATTAATGGTGCTCCCGAGCGGGCGCACCCCCATCCTCACCACACACACACAATCCTCTCTCTCCGCTTGCATCCTCGACGCCGCTCTCAGTCCTTAAAGCCGTCAGTGTATGAGGATGCCGCCGAAGCGTCCCATCGGAGGGAGTGGCGACGCCGGGACTGCTAAAGCACCGACCATGGCGTGGAGATGGAGACAGAGGTTTTCGTCACCGCCGGTGAGTTATCGCAGCACCCTGATGTCGTCGAGCTTCCACAGCCGGAGGCGGAGTTCCACACCAACTCCGACGACCACTCCGGCAACAACTCCGACGACGACGGACAGCTGGTTAGTCATCTATACCCATTTATGTGTCAAATAGATCATAGGGTTTCTCTGGTTACTCCTGCCTCCCCCTTTTTGGAATAGAAATCCTGTGGTTATGTTCTACCAATCCATGAAATCTGAGTATGTTTCGTTAGATCCATGTAGTGTATTGATTGTTTGAATGGTACAGGTGATAAGTGATTAGTTGTTTCATCTGTGCAAATGATTTCTGCTAGTAATCCGACTAGGGTTAGTCTTCGTGCTAATAATTCCTAGCCAGAACTTGACAATTGATTTTGAATGACCTACATATGTTTAAAAATCGAACCATAATCTCTGGATATGTATAAATAAATAGCCATAAATTCCTAATCCTACTTCACGGCATGTAATCAGTGATTTGATGCCAAATTTGTTTTACTATTTGTATAAGTGCTGTCTGACGATGTGGACAGCGAGGATGAAGATGCCAGAGGAGGTACAAGAGGCGAATCCTGAGGGAGCTTTATGCGGTAATGCATAACGAGTGTATTAGGACCTGGAATGATGGCTATGGATGCCCATTTTGCAACCACAAGCTTCATGACGCGTATCTAACTCTTCTGGCGCATGCAAGAGGACGGGCCGTTGGCTCCTTCAAGCAGAAGTATTCTCGCAGGGTGGCGCACGACGCGTACGCCGAGTACCTGGAGAAGCTTCAGGATCGTGCCGGCCGCATGTGAGATGAGATGTGGGATGGATCGAACTATGTATGCTTGAGTATGCTTAATGATGGTTGAACTATGTACTTATGGTTGAACTATGCTTATGTACGTGTACGCTTATTATCTATGTCTGAGTATCTTAAATATTTCGTCAAAATT
This sequence comes from Aegilops tauschii subsp. strangulata, assembly GCF_002575655.3. Classification (NCBI taxonomy): domain Eukaryota; kingdom Viridiplantae; phylum Streptophyta; class Magnoliopsida; order Poales; family Poaceae; genus Aegilops; species Aegilops tauschii. The sequence continues at coordinate 155,987,682 of NC_053036.3, forward strand.
TGGTAAAAATTACAAAGGGGGACCAATAAACCAGGACGGAGGTAGTACGTCAATCACACATGGTTCCCAAAATTGGAACCGTGTGCAATGACTTTCATTTTGCCTGCTGCGTCAACCACACACGATTCGCTCTAGCACACCGTCGCCCCCAAAATTCTTTGTGGGACAGAAAACCCTCACCACCCAATTCAAAAAGGAAAAAAGAAAACCCTCACTATCCCCACGTGACAAAAACTCTCACCCTGCCCGCCACCCCCTCGGCCCCTCCGGTACGTTCCCCATTCACACCTGCACAAGCTCCTCCGCGTCTATGCCATGGCACTGCCTATCGCGGCGGTAAACACTTAGCTCAACGCCTGCCGCCGCCGCCGCCAGGCTGCCGGCAAATCCCACCGCATTTCGCCACTTCCGCTTGCCGCCGCCTATCGCCATCGACTTTCTCGACGCTGCTCAAGATCGACCAAGCTCCGCTCGGTTGGGGAATCTGCCGTACTGAGGGTTCTTTCTCATGGACGACAAGGTAACTAAGTTAATGAGATATTATCTCATCTCTTATCCCAGTTCATCTACCTCCTTTAATCACCCGGTGGAAATCGCCGTGAATTCATTTTTATTCGAGCTGATTTGAGGGTTTTCTTTCATTCATAGAATGTACAGTGCGCCGACACTTCAGGACTTTGTGACCACCACCAGAGATTCCATCTCACCGTACCAGATAACTAGAGGACGCGCGCCGTATGTTCAATCTCACCCTAAATTGGTTGGCATGGCCTACTTTCCTGAACATATTCTAAATATTGCTACATTTGGATAAAAGGTGCCACATGCACCATATACGTCAAAGGGGATTTTCCCCTCTTCTTTCTATATTAGGCAAATTAATGATGTATCGTTCTTTCGATTACTCTCATTTTTCATGACATCATGTTTACCCTATCTATTTAATTATAGATTTTTGTCCTTCGATTTCAACTGTTGTACAGTTCTTTCAATTTGAGCCCATATTTGCATGTTACCATATTTTCTTTAACAATCCTACCATTTTCTGCGGAACATCCCTTGCTATGCAACATATTATGTAGTGCACAATTTTTCCCTTTACATAGATCAAGACTCCACGGATGTCATGCTGCACACAAACCATGGATTTACAATCGTTGCTACTGTAAGACTTGATGAACGTGGTGACTCCTATTTTGGCACTGGCTTTTGGAAAGAAATTGCAAAGTTTTATGTACTGAAAGCTGGCACAAAATTTCACTGCACATAAAAGGGCCTAGTCATGAGATATATGCTAACTTCCTCGACAAAATCATCCGTCCAGACTTTGTTTGAAGTAAGTTTTCTTTTCAACTATCTACATATGTTGACTTACCCAGCAATGTCAAATGAATTGTGTAGTATTTAAGCAACCAATTGTTATTCCCTTTTCTTACTATATTCCTACCTAAGAACTTCTAGTTACCAATACACTTTTCTATTTCCCTGTTTTAACTAGATATTCCCTGTACTCCCATTTCTATCAAAAAGCGCCACTGACAAGGAGACTCCGGAGGTGGAGAACGGGGCTGCCAACAAGCGGAGGCGGGGCGATCTAGAACCACAAGCGACTCCAGCAGGCCTAGACTTCATCAACAGCCTCCCTGATGATATGTTGAGAGTCATCATCTCCCTCCTCCCAATCAAATATGGGGCGCGGAAAACCTTCCTTTCCCGGCGGTGGCGCCCCATATGGAACTCCAGCCCTCTCGACCTCATCGACACCCATGAGCTCTGCCATGGCTATCGCAAAAGCTTGGATGTGTTCTCCAAGATCCTCGGCAGTCACCTTGGCCCAACCAAAGGCCTTAGAATGGGCAAGTTCCGTTCCAATGGCAGGGACCGATCCAAGCTTGACGAGTGGTTCCGATCCCCCGCCCTAGATCAGCTCGAGGAGCTCACTTTTGATGATGGGCATATGCGGTCGCTGCCAACATCCGCACTCCGCCTCGCGCCCACGCTGCGCGTTGCCAAGTTCAGGAACTGCCATTTCCCGCCCCTTAATGACGCGCCCGCTCTTATTCTACCACGACTGAAGCACCTCGAGCTCGTCACCGTCTGCCTCCCAAAGGGTGACTTGGAGCGCCTGCTCCGTGGCTGTACTGCACTTGAGTACCTTCGTCTTCAGGCGATCAATGGGTTGAGTACCTTCCACATCACCTCCATGACTCTCCGGACTATTTATGTGTGTTGCTGGTGTGGCAGGAAGACATCACAAGATGTGTACCACGGTATGATCATTGAGGACACACCTGCACTTGAGAGATTACTTGTAGTTGATCAAGAAGGTCCAACAAGAACCAATGTCATTTCTGCGCCGAAATTGACAGTGGTGGGCTACTCGTCTGACAAATACTCTGAACTTGTTATTGGATCCACACCCGTTCAGGTACAAGAGCCGCCTTCTACCTCTCCTTCTACAAATTAACATTATTTCTAATTTTGAAGTTGTTTGTTCGTCTGTCATTCAGAAAATGATTCCGACAAGCTTGACCCCGAAACTGCGCACAGTGAAGGTCTTGGCACTAGAATCTATCGGCCCCGACCTGGAGCAAGTCGTCAGTTTCCTGAGATGCTTTCCATGCCTGGAGAAGCTATATATCGAGGTGGTGTTCCATTCCTGTTAAATGTTAACCATAAGGGAGTTTAATTTGTGACACCTTTTTCCAAGTTTACAATGACAATGTACTACGATTTCTGAAGGTTCTTTTGGAGGATTTCAGTACATACATGCCCCCCATATTGGTTGCTTGATCCATATGGTTACAATCATAAGCATTTCTCCTTTGGATTCATCTGTACTAGTTTTCTTAGGGAACTTTTCATCCACTCCAACCTCTTGTGAAGAAGGCTACATTTTTCTAGAATGTAATCAAATGCCCATGTTAATCATGTCAGATCGAAGATGGCATGTTATTGCATTTTAGAAATCCTGCAAACCAAAGAGGCATGTAGTAATGTTCAAAACTGCATGTAGGCACTACCACGTTTTCTTCTTTTGTAGATAAGATTAGGCCCAGTGGTGGATAATGTGATACAATATAACAATCATGTCGAATGCCTAGATCTGCATCTCTCAGAAATTACTTTGATCTCCTACCGAGGGACCATACCGGAGATTATATTCGCCAGGTTCTTTGTTCTTACAGCAAGGGTGCTGAAGGAAATGAGGTTTGCCCTACATTTATTTCGCAAAAATGAATGGTTTGTTGACCAGCGCCGGCGCCTGCGGCAGAATGGAGTAGGCTCCAAAAATGCTGAATTTCATTTTGGAACTTCAGATGACAGAGTAATCGGAAGTCATCATGTCAACCCCATACATGACTTCTCAGTGGCTGACCCCTTTGCAAAAATTGTGAGTTTTCGAAACCAGACTTAAAAGCGGTGATATTAGTTTTAACCTCTCTGATAACCATGTTCAGCGGATCAGCACGAGCGTTTGCAGCTGATGAGTTGAATTTCATTTCTAATATCAGTTTGAACCTTGTAATATTCGAATTTGAGCCATATAACTCTGGAATTTGAACCTTGTAACACTTCGAGCTTTTGTGGTACAATCGTTGAAATGGCATCGTACGAGACTCGTATATTGCTAGCACTATTTTGACCTTAATATGCAATGGTCTTAGATTTTATAACCATTCTCGAATCATTTTATCTTGTCAGTCTCACAGCACACGATCTGTATAGCTAACTCGACTGCGATCTTCGACATTATGGCACATAGTTGGTTTCTTCCACCATGTGCACTATAGAGCGCATAATTAATTATTGCACTCGAGTGTCCATCATCACCCTTCTGTGTAGCTTTGACCTCATCACCCAAGGGTAAACTTATGACCGAAGTCATTCCACACACTTTATTTTTGCAAAGCTTTTTGCCAATAAACGCCCACGATTTGGCCCTCTTCTAGCCGACGCGTGGCCAAACTAGCCGGGCAGGAAGCTTGCACTGTAAACAGCGCGGTAGCGTGGGAGCATGCTCACCGATGATACATTTGGCGCCTCTTCGAGCCCACGCGCATGGTGCGGTGTTTTCAAGCGTGCACTGGATTACAGGCCGGCCGACCCCCATTTATTACAGCGGCCATTTAACCTACCCTTGTGTCTCTTCAACCTTTCAATCACGCCCCATCATTGCAAGAAGCACACCCACCACGAGAAATTCTTAGAGGGTATCCTCCGCGGCTCCAATGGCGCTCGGAGCGGCTGCCGACGACGAGCAGCAGTTCACCATGTGTGCCATGGTGGACACCCACAGAAGGTTCATGGACCTCTCGGTGGTGTGCACCAACGACCCGGTCTGGGTGGAGCACTCCATCCACATCATGGAGTTGTTGCTTGCCGAGGAGAAGTACAAGGTGGTCGGTTTCGACCTCGAGTACACCCGCGCTCGTGCCAGGTCTCGTCCCAAGGTTGTCGTCGCCTTGATGTGCGTGCGCCACCACGTCCTCGTCTACCACTACTTCCTGGCCACAAGGCCTTGCGAGCGTATCGCCAGGTTTGTCAACAGCCCCCACTACATGTTCGCTACAGTGGACATCACCAATGATGTAAAGGCGCTCGAGAGTTCGTGCATCGCCTGCCAGAATCTTGCCGACATCCAGGGCCAATACAAGATCTGGGGCAGCAAGGAGCATGAGGACTCACTGGTTCACCTCGCCGAGGCCATCATCGACCCCTACTACAGAGACATACAGGATTCGTGCAACAAGGACAAGCGTGCCTGGCACTCGGCCTGGATGGGGAAACTCGACAAAGCTCACGTTGTGTACGCGGCCAAGGAGGCGTACACGAGCTACGACATGTACAGGCGGATTGTTGACATAAGGAAGTGCCTCCTTCCCCAAAACGGCCAGGGGTCCAGCCGGAAGCAGAGCAATGGCAAGCGTCGTCGCAACAATAAGTAGATGATTAGATCCTCGTTTCTCCTACTTTAGTATGCATGTAATTTCTTACTTTGGTGTGTGCAAATGTTATGTGTGTAGTCACTTGTGTAATTGTATGCTTAATTTGGTTATGCAATGCTGTCTTTCTAAGTATATATGTTGATGCTCTGTAAACAGAGCATAGATGTTGTGCGGACAAAGAAAATCACATCGCACAAGGACTAAACAATGGAACCCGTCGGTGATGTTTTCATCAATCACTCATGATTGTATACCAGCAATCGTTTGCTCACAGCACACACGGCTTGTTAGCAGTAATCGTCCGTGTTGTTATCGGTCTTCGCACACGTTTCCGATTATAGACATGTTTGCCTCATATCACACACATCTTGTTGAACCGTTTCTGTTCTCATGTCTCAACGCAAACAGTTCATCCGAGTGAACCGCATGCCGTATATCACCCACACCTTTGATCTGGCTAACCGTTTATTTTGTGTTGCCTAATCACAAACAGTTCATCCGAGTGAACCGTATGCTGTACATCGCACACACCTTCATCTGGCTGCCCATTTCTTTTGTTCCTCCTCATCGCAAATAGTTAATTGAGCTGAACCGTATGCCCTGCATCGCACACGCAACTAAAATCTGAACCGTGTTTGATGCATCCTCCATCGCAAACATTTTGCACTTTTTTGACGGTTTTTTACACCACCGTTTGCGATAATGGCATCGCACACAGTTTCGTCGAAGGGTCTCTGAACGTAGTGTTGTGTTAGCAGCATCCTGCAGTAGTGGATCGCTGGAGCTTGCAGACTTTGTTAGCACCTTTAGGATTCCAAAACCTTCTGGTTGCATCATACACAACTCTTCTTTAAGAAATCCATTAAGGAATTCAGTTTTGACATCCATTTGCCAGATTTCATAATTATGAAATGCGACAATTGCTAACATGATTCAGACTGACTTAGCATCGCTACGGGTGAGAAGGTCTCATCGTAGTCAACTCCTTGAACTCGTCGAAAACCTTTCGCAATAAGTCAAGCTTTGTAGATGGTGACATTACCGTTAGCGTCTTTCTTCTTCTAGAAGATCCATTTATTCTCTATGGCTTGCCGATCATCAGGCAAGTCCACCAAAGTCCATACTTTGTTCTCATACATGGATCCTATCTCAGATTTCATGGCCTCAAGTCATCTGTCAGAATATGGGCTCATCATAGCTTCTTCATAGTTCGTAGGTTCGCCTTGGTCTAGTAACATGACTTCCAGGACATGACTACCATACCACTCTGGTGCGGATCATGCTCTGGTCAACCTATGAAGTTCAGTAGTAACTCGATCTGAAGTTTTATGATCATCATCATTAGCTTCCTCTCTAGTTGGTGTAGGCATCACGGGAACAGTTTTCTCTGATGTGCTACTATCCAATTCGAGAGAAGGTACAATTACCTCATTAAGTTCTACATTCCTCCCACTCACTTCTTTCGAGAGAAACTCCTTCTCTAGAAAGGATCCATTCTTAGGAACAAAGATCTTTCCTTCGGATTTGTTGTAGAAGGTGTACCCAATTTTTTCCTTAGGGTATCCTATGAAGACGCACTTCTCCGGTTTGGGTTCGAGCTTATCAGGCTGAAGCCTTTTGACATAAGTGTCGCAACCCAAACTTTAAGAAACGATAGCTTAGGTTTGTTGCCAAACCATAGTTCATACGGTGTCGTCTCAACGGATTTAGATGGTGCCTTATTTAACGTGAATGCGGCTGTCTCTAATGCATAACCCCAAAATGATAGTGGTAAATCAGTAAGAGAAATCATAGAATGCACCATATCCAATAAAGTACGGTTACGACGTTCGGACACACCATTACGCTGTGGTGTTCCAGGTGGCGTGAGTTGTGAAACAATTCCACATTGTTTTGAATGAAGGCCAAACTCGTAACTCAAATATTCACTTCCGTGATTAGATCGTAGAAACTTTATTTTCTTGTAACGATGATACTTCACTCTGAAATTCTTTGAACTTTTCAAAATTTTCAGACTTGTGTTTCCTTAAGTAGATATACCCATACCTAGTCAAATCATTTGTGAAGGTCAGAAAATAATGATACCCGCCGCGTGCTTCAACACTCATCGGCCCTCATAGATCGGTATGTATTATTTCCAGTCATTAGCTCGCTCCATTGTTCCGAAGAATGAAGTTTTAGTTATCTTGCCCATGAATCATGGTTCACAAGTATCAAATGATTCATAATCAAGTGATTCCAAAAGTCCATCTGTATGGAGTTTCTTCATGCGTATTACACCAATATGACCTAAACGGCAGTGCCACAGGTATGTTGCACTATCATTATTAACTTTGCATCTTTTGGCATCAATATTATGAATATGTGTATCACTACGATCGAGATTCAATAAACCATTTACATTTGCTGTATGACCATAGAAGATTTTATTCATGTAAACAGAACAACAATTATTCTCTAACTTAAATGAATAACCGTGTTGCAATAAACATGATCAAATCATATTCATGCTCAATGCTAACACCAAATAACATTTATTTGGGTTAAACAATAATCCCGAAGGTAGAGGGAGTGTGCGATGGTGATCATATCAAACTTGGCATCATTTCCAACACACATCGTCACCTCGCCCTTAACTAGTCTATGTTTATTCTGCAACTCCTGTTTCGAGTTACTAATCTTAGCAACTAAACCAGTATCAAATACCCAGGGGTTACTACGAATACTAGTAAGGTACACATCAATAACATGTATATCAAATATAACTTTGTTCACTTTGCCATCCTTCTTATCCGCCAAGTATTTGGGGCAGTACCGCTTCTAGTGACCATCCTTTTGCAGTAGAGGCACTCAGTTTCAGGCTTAGGTCCAGCTTTGGGCTTCTTCATGGGAGTGGCAACTTATTTGCCATTCTTCTTGAAACTCCCTTTCTTCCCCTTGCTCTTTTTCTGGAAACTAGTGGTCTTGTTAACCATCAACACTTGATGCTCTTTCTTGATTTCTACCTTTGCCGATTTCAACATCGCGAAGAGCTCGGGAATCGTTTTCGTCATCCCTTGCATATTATAGTCCATCACAAAGTTCTAGTAGCTTGGTGATAGTGAGTAGAGAACTCTGTCAATCACTATCTTATCTCGAAGATTAACTCCCACTTGATTCAAGCGATTGTAGTACCCAGACATTCTGAGCACATGCTCACTAGCTGAGCTATTCTCCTCCATATTGTAGGCAAAGTACTTGTCAGAGGTCTCATACCTCCCGACACGGGCATGAGTCTGAAATACAATTTCAGCTCTTGGAACATCTCATATGCTCTGTGGCGTTCAAAACGTTTTTGAAGTCCCAGTTCTAAGCTGTAAATCATGGCACACTAAACTATTAAGTAGTCATCATATTGAGCTTGCCAAACGTTCATAACATCTGCATCTGCTCCTGCAATAGGTTTGTCACCTAGCGGTGCATTAAGGACATAATTCTTCTGTGCAACAATGAGGATAATCCTCAGATCACGGACCCAGTCCGCAGCATTGCTACTATCATCTTTCAACTTAGCTTTCTCTAGGAACATATCAAAAAATAGGGAGCTAAATCGCGAGCTATTGATCTACAACATAGATATGCAAAACTATTAAGACTAAGTTCATGATAAATTTAAGTTCAATTAATAAAATTACTAATGAAATCCCACTTAAACCAACATCTCTCAAGTTGTCTAAGTGATACATGATCCAAATCAACTAACCCATGTCCGATCATCATGTGAGATGGGGTAGTCATCAATGGTGAACATCTCTATGTTGATCATATCTACAATATGACTCATGTTCGACCTTTCGGTCTCCAGTGTTCCGAGGCCATGTCTGTACATGCTAGGCTCGTCAAGTTTAACCCACGTATTCTGCATGTGCAAAACTGTCTTACACCCATTGTATGTGAACGTAGAGTCTATCCACTACAAAAAATACACTTCCGTGATGATACGTGTTTTTCACAGTATGTCATGTTTTCTGGCGTGCATGTACATCCATGACGATTTTAAGATAGAATCAAGGTAGTCATACCCGTGCTGTCGTACAAGTGTTCCATGACATTAACAAAATTATCATCACGGAAGTGTCCACTTCCATGACGATAAATCACGCGTCATAGAAGTGCTTTCGTCAAGGGTGACCAACACGTGGCGTCCACCGTAACGGGTCGCCGTTAAGCTATCGGGTTCCGGTTTGGATCCGATAACCCGTTAACATCCCTGACCAATTCGGATTTTCCACGTGTAAAATCATCATTGGCTGGAGGAAACACGTGTCGGCTCACCATTGGGACAGATGTCGTCCACTCATTGGACCAAAGGCGCCTATGATACTCGACACGTGGCATGGCCCAACGGAGGCCCATTCCTATGAAAAGGCCGGCCCGTTTGAATTGGTCAAAAGGTAGCAGGCCGGCCCATGGAAAGCCTGTTAACGGTCTGTTCACATATAGCCCATTTACAGCCCGCTAACCCAGGGCCCGTTATGGCCTATCCGAATTAGGCCCAGTAGTGTCATCTGGGCCATCCAATATGAATCCAGCCCGTTTTAACTTCCAGCCCATGTATGGCCCATGATGTTTTTCGTCCCATATGAGGCCCTTTGTAACACTTGGCCCATTAACGGCCCGTGGTGAAACTGGCCCATAATGAACAATGTATCACTTCGGCCCATTATTCCATTGGGCCGTTTCCAGACCATGTTATCTTTCGTCCTTCTCAGGGCCCATTTATTCTTGGGCTCATTTCCAGCATTCGGTTACTTACGGACCGTTACTGTCCCTTTCTACTTGTTGGCCAAATTCAGCCCGTGGTTACAGTCGGCCCATTTGTGGCCCGTTAATCCGTTGGGTCATTTTCATAGCGTCATCAAATACGGCCGATTAATGACGGCCCGTTATGGTTGGCCCATGAACAGATGATTCCAACTCTAGCCCGTTTATGGCCCATAATGCGGTCTGTTATTGGCCCATGTTTGGTCAATCGATCATACGGCCCGTAGAAGGCCCATTGATGATACGGCCCGTAGAAGGCCCATTGTTTCTATGGCCCATAGAAGGCCCATTGTTTCTACGGCCCGTAGAAGGCCCATTGTTTCTACGGCCCGTAGGAGGCCCAAGGTCACTACAGTAAATATGTAGCCCATGGTTATTGTGGCCTAGTTTTCAAAAATAGGTTATTGCGGCCACTAGCAAACCGCGGAAAAAGAACTGCACTGACTACAACAAAACAAATAAACAAGACAACAAGGAAATAAATAAGCAAGCAACTCACGCTACGCTATCACGACTATTACACATATTACATCCACTGGGCATCAAGGTTCACCACGAGTGCAAATATAGGGAACAAAGCAACATATCACATAGACTGGTTGTCAAACTTGGCGACCAGTGCAAATAAACGCCGCAGCAAAACAAGTCCCGAACTGAAACCACTTCAGAAGAGCTCAAGAAACAATATCCTGGGTACCCATAATGCTGACAAGATGCTTAGCAAGCTTATTAACTTTCTCTTGTTTGGCGCTTAAATCCTCCAGCACTTGCTGTTGCACCAAAAAGTATGCATCTGAATTCTGTAGGGACTTCCTCAGTCATTCGGCTTCCTGTCGCTTAACATTTGATCGATGTCTTTCAACTTGAAGTTGAGACTCAAGAAGCCGAACTGATTCAGGCATCGAGTTCGAAGAGCTGGTGCCAGCAGTAGTAGCCAGTAACTCGAACACTACATCAAGACAGGACTTTGGGGTTGTCTCAGTGTCTTCAATATAGTTTTTATCAGCTTTCTTGGAGACCAACAAGGATGTCTCACTATCTTGAACCTTATCTGCATTACTTCCTTTACCATTGCATAACGGGATACTCTTCTCCAATATTTTATCCGCATTCTAAAAGAGAAACAAATAGACACATCACAGGTTTACAATGTTGTATATGAAACTCATTTTGGTAAACCAGTTCAGTAGTAAGGTGGACATGATAACAGCATGAAACAAACATATATCTATGTAGTATGGTCACTGTATGGTCTATATCATTCTAGTTTATGTTGCCAAATCAAGATAGACAGTTCAAATCATATCTATTTAAGAGTGTGGGAAACTACATAGCAATAACAACACTTGTAATGTGCATGGCATGAGAACGTAACTGTTTATTCAATTGAAACTGAAATCAACATAGAGCAACTTACAACAGCAAACACGTTAAAGAAACAGGTTTAAAACATACCTGTTGCGCCATTGGAGTTTCAATTGCATCCTTCAAATTTGAAATTAGTTGGTATGAGTAAATACAGTGATGCAAGAGCAAAGGAGTATGAACCATAGCTACGGAACCTGACTTGAGAACAATTCTTCTTCTGCTTTAAGCGTTGAATTGGGGTTCGGAGTGGTGGTCCTCGTGCTTTGGGCACTGCAGTTGCCTTACTAAGTGCTCGTGTTTGGGTGCTCTGTGGTGGAGACGGTGCTGTGTCAACTGGAACTGGGTTACTATCTGCTAGGGTTGGGGTTAGAAGGGGTGTAGCTGGTTCTCTGTCCAACTGGGTAGGGGTACAATCTGCGTGAGTCTGGGTTATGTGTGGTGGGGCTGGTTCTTGGGCAAGTACAACCGTTGTTCTATCTACATCGACCGGTAGCACGATCTTTTCTGAAGACTGTGTTTTTACGCCCACAGATACTGCCATCACCCCCTCCAATTCAAATGGCTGATAAACAAGAAAAGTAATTGAATGTACAAACATTGTAAGACAGACAGGTGCAATGAAGAGTAGGCAAGAAAACAGGGCATGAAATAATTCACATTTATGTTGTCTAACCAAACAGAATAGCATGACATAATTTCACATATATGATGGCTAATTAAACAGGATATCATGACACAATTTCACATGTATGATGGCTAACTAAACATGATAGAATGACATACTTCAAAATATGATGACTATGTAAACAGGATGACATGATATAACTATATGATGTGTCTATTAAAGTGGTTGGCATGCCATAATTCACAAACGTGTCGTCGATGGAAACATGATGGCATGATATAATTCATGGATAGAATGACATAGTTCAAAATATGATGACTATGTAAACAGGATGAGATGATATAACTATATTATGCCTTTAGAAAATGGGTTGGCATGCCATAATTCAGATACATGCTGTCTATGTAAACATCTTGGCATGATATAATTCAAATATATGATTTATATACTAAGCAAGTGAGCAGAGGGCAATCGCATATATGATGTGTCAACTAAGGAGATGGCATTCAATACTGTGTATATGATGTAAAAACTAAGCATTGCAATACAACATATGCATGATATGAGTAATATAACCCTGCCAACTTTGAGCATACACCTCAGGGGGATAATAGGACTGGTCATTTGCCTCTAAATCCTCCTCTGAGAAGCTATCTGTAACCAGCAAGATATCTGCTTTAGCAGGTAGCATTGTCTGCTATGAAGACCTTGTCTTCACTCCAGATTTCTCCATCGCTAATTCAAAAAATGGCTGATGCACAGGAAGAGCAGTTGAATATACAAACATTGTCGACAAATGCAATGAGAAATATAAAAAAAGGACGACATGATATAATTCACATATATTACGCTTGGCTAAACAGCATGGCATTGCATAATTCACATATATAATGTCTTGCAACAAGATAGCATTGCATAATTCACATATATAATGTCTTACAACAAGATGGCATTGCATAATTCACATATATGGTAATTAGACACTAAACAGGTGGCATTCACACAAAGCATGTCTAAACTAAGCAAATGACATAGCAATGTAAGACACCATACGCGCGATATGAGCAACATAACCCTGGCAAGTTAGAGCATGCACCTCGGGGCAGGGGGGATAGGACTGGTCATCTGTCTCTGAATTCTCCTCTGAGGAGCTATCCGTAACCAGCAAGACATGTGCTTCGTCAGATAGCATTGTCTGCTCTGAAGACCTTGTTTCCACTCCAGATTTTTCCATGACCGTGTCGAATGGCTGATGCACATGAAGAGTAATTGAATGTACTAAAATTGTTGACAAATTTAATACGTAATAAAAAATGATGGCATGATATAATTCACATATAATATGACTGGCTAACCAGGGTGGCATTGCAAAATTCACATATATGATGCCTGGCTAAACAAGATGGCATTGCATGATTCACATATACGATAAAGAAACTAAAAAGATGGCATTCACACAAAGCATGTCTAAACTAAGTAGATGATATATTTTATGTATAATGTAAGCAATGCAAGGCACCATATGCATGATATTACCAACATCAGCATGCCAAGTTAGAGCGAAGACCTCAGGGGGTAAATACGAGTGGTCTCAGGGAGTAAATAGGAGTGGTCTTCTCCTTCTAAATTCCCCTCGGAACAATTATCTTCCTCTTGATTACAATCTGAAATGGGTGGAGGGGGGCTGCCTTTGCACCCACCATGGAGCGATGTTTGCATTAAATTTTATTGCCACCCAAGGCTCGTCTCTTTTGCTCTACATGTTAAGTTCCATTGTGTACAATAACTGACATGCATAGGAATAAAACATAGTGAGATTATGTAAGGACTACATGCACAAATCCAGAGTGATGGTAGCAAACTATGGATAGACCCAAAACCAATGATAGCAGGCAGATAATAGCTTTAGTTGAAAAATACAGATAATGGCTCCTTTAATGTTTTTTTGCACCCAACATGAAACTCATAGTAGACACCCGAGATTAACCAGATAGTAGACAGATAGTACTAAGTGCTGCCCCAATATGTACCCCACAACCATTTAAAAACTCAAGTTTCAGCATTTAGTTTGGACCTGACTCGGAGTCTAATAGGTGAACAAGATGATAAAGTAGCATGTCATCATATTAAGCGATGCATAACGTAAGCAGACACGGAAGAGTGTGACCTCTCTTGTGGACCCGTGTAGTCCTCAATGTCATCTGCTCAGTTGACGATGGTAATGCAGTTGTCGTGGCTGCCGGCGGCGGGGAAGAAGATCTGAGGCAGTGAAAGACAGTCTGGAGAGTGGATCCCTGCTGTGATGAACCCTTCCGTCGTTGGAGCAGCTAAGCTAGGGTGGAACATAGCGCAACAGGAGCAGAACAAACCACACAAGGTTTTCTTTGACACAAATCTGTAACAGAAGTAATTGTGTAAGGGCTTGTTTGAATTTGAGGATTCTAACAATGCAGGGATAGGAAATACACATGAATAGGATAGGAATGCACGTGCAAAATTGAGAATTTAAAAACACAGGATTTCTGCCAATCTGGGTGTTTGGTTCACAAGAATTGGAAGATCACATGATGCAAAGAAGCATGGTGAGATTAAGTCAAACCACAAGAAAATGTACGGTTATAATGCTATTATGGTACTATCTCTTAGTCTTGTGCTTCATGAATAAGAATTTGAAAAGGAGGACAAGTGGATATCAAAATTCCTACGGTTTTTCTTTCAAGGAGACACTAAAGGAACAAATCCTACAGTTTTCCTTTGCTCCATTCCTTTGAACCAAATGCATGAATAGTAATACCATAGGAAACTTTCCAATTCCTATGTTTTTCCTTCACTTTTCCTTTCAAGCACTGGCGATTCTAGTAGGCAGGCTTGAGCAGGGAAAAGCATACACTCAAAAAATGTTTTTGTGCTAGTTCACTACTTTGGACCCAGGCCACTGCCCTACTAGCTCAACTCCTAGGCCCATCTACAAATGCACAGATCCAACGCGTAGAGATAAATAATGATGGCGTTCAAGAGAGTCCATCACGGATAGCTAAGTTGCCTGGTACCTCACTGCTTGTCATATAGTAGGAGAAACTAATCGTATTTTGATACGTCTCCAATGTATCTATAATTTTTTATTGTTCCAAGCTATTATATTATCTGTTTTGGATGTTTAATGGGCCTTATTATGCACTTTTATATTATTTTTGGGACTAACCTACTAACCTAGAGCCGAGTGCCAGTTTCTGTTTTTCCTTGTTTTTGAGTATCGCAGAAAAGGAAAACCAAACGGAGTCCAATTGATCTGAAATTTCACGGAGATTATTTTTGGACCAGAAGAAGCCCACGTAGCATCGGAGACGGGCCAGAAGAGTCCCAAGGCACCCACGAGGGTGGGGGCGTGCCCTACCCCCTGGGCGCGCCCCCTACCTCATGGCCGCCTCGGGGACCCCCCTGATTTGTTCCCGACGCCAACGCCTCTTATATATACCCAAACTTCCAGAACATAACCTAGATCGGGAGTTCCGCCGCCGCAAGCCTCTGTAGCCACCAAAAACCAATCGGGACCCTGTTCCGGCACCCTTCCAGAGGGGGGAGCCCTCACCGGTGGCCATCTTCATCATCCCGGCGCTCTCCATGACGAGGAGGGAGTAGTTCACCCTCGGGGCTGAGGGTATGTACCAGTAGCTATGTGTTTGATCTCTCTCTCTCTCTCTCTCTCTCTCTCTCTCTCTCTCTCGTGTTCTTGATTTGGCACGATCTTGATATATCAAGAGCTTCGCTATTATAGTTGGATCATATGATGTTTCTCCCCCTCTACTCTCTTGTAATGGATTGATTTTTCCCTTTGAAGTTATCTTATCGGATTGAGTCTTTAAGGATTTGAGAACACTTGATGTATGTCTTGCATGTGCTTATCTATGGTGACAATGGGATATTCACGTGATCCACTTGATGTATGTTTTGGTGATCAACTTGCGGGTTTAGTGACCTTGTGAACTTATGCATAGGGGTTGGCACACGTTTTCGTCTTGACTCTCCGATAGAAACTTTGGGGGACTCTTTGAAGTTCTTTGTGTTGGTTGAATAGATGAATCTGAGATTGTGTGATGCATATCATATAATCATACCCACGGATACTTGAGGTGACATTGGATTATCTAGGTGACATTAGGGTTTTCGTTGATTTTTATCTTAAGGTGTTATTCTAGTATGAACTCTAGGATAGATCGAACGGAAAGAATAGCTTCGTGTTATTTTACTATGGACTCTTGAATAGATTGATCAGAAAGGATAACTTTGAGGTGGTTTCGTACCCTACAATAATCTCGTCATTTGTTCTCCGCTATTAGTGACTTTGGAGTGACTCTCTGTTGCATGTTGAGGGGTAGTTATATGATCCAGTTATGTTATTATTGTTGAGAGAACTTGCACTAGTGAAAGTATGAACCCTAGGCCTTGTTTCCTAGCATTGCAATACCGTTTACGCTCACTTTTATCGCTTGCTACCTTGCTGTTTTTACATTTTCAGATTACAAATACTGATATCTATCATCCATAATGCACTTGTATCACCATTTCTTCGCCGAATAGTGCACCTATACAATTTACCATTGTATTGGGTGTGTTGGGGACACAAGAGACTCTTTGTTATTTGGTTGCAGGGTTGTTTGAGAGAGACCATCTTCATCCTATGCCTCCCACGGATTGAAAAACCTTAGGTCATCCACTTGAGGGAAATTTGCTACTGTCCTACAAACCTCTGCACTTGGAGGCCCAACAACGTCTACAAGAAGAAGGTTGTGTAGTAGGCATCAAGCAATTTTTGGCGCCGTTGCCGGGGAGGTGAGTGCTTGAAGGTATATCTTTAGATCTTGCAATCGAATCTTTTAGTTTCTTGTTTTATCACTAGTTTATTCTATAAAAGAAAACTACAAAAAAATGGAATTAAGGTTGCCTCATATGCTTCATCTTTTTAATGTCTTTCGTGAAAATGATGGGAAGGATAATTGTGCTCAAGTACTAAAAGAAGAATTACATAGAATGCTTGGCATAAAATATGTGAATGATGAGCATGATTGCAATGTTGTTAGTAGGAATTCTTTGAATACCCATGATTATAATGATATGCAAAGCCACAAGCTTGGGGATGCTATGTTCGATGAAGATGATATGTTTAGTCCCCCAAGTTTTGATGATAATATTTATTATGATGAAAGCATGCCTCCTATTTATGATGATTATATTGATGAAAGTGGGTTTGGAAGAGTGTCAACTTTAGGAAGTAATGATCCCACTATTTTGGAGGATGTTGAATATTATTGTGATAATTATGAAAGTGGATTTGGAGAGGTCATGACTTTATTTAGTGATGAATCCACTATTTCGGAAGAGGTTCCAATTGATTATGAGTATCTATGATGATTATTGCGATGACATGTATGCTATAAAGAATAATTATAACCATGAAACTTGTCATTATGATTTTAGTTTTCAATTGGATTATGCCTCACATGATAATTATTTTGTTGAGTTTGCTCCCACTATTATTCATGAGAAGAATTTTGCTTATGTGGAGAGTAGTAAAATTTCTATGCAAGTAGATCATGAAAAGAATGCTTTATGTGCTGGTTATATGGTTGAATTCATTCATGATGCTACTGCAAATTATTATGAGGGAGGAACATATGCTTGTAGGAATTGCAATAATGTCCAGTTTCCTCTCTATGTGCTTAAAGTTTTGAAGTTATGCTTGTTTTGCCTTCCTATGCTAGTTGATTATTGTTCCCATAAATTGTTTTCTCACAAAATCCCTATGAATAGGAAGTGGATTAGACTTAAATGTGCTAGTCATATTCTTCATGATGCTCTCTTTATGTTTCAATTCTTATCTTTTATGTGAGCATCATTGAAAATCATCATGCCTAGCTAGGGGCGTTAAACGTTAGCGCTTGTTGGGAGGCAACCCAATTTTATTTTTGTTCTTTGCCTTTTTCTTCTGTTTAGTAATAAATAATTCTTATAGCCTCTGTTTAGATGTGGTTTTATTTTTTAATTAGTGTTTGTGCCAAGTAGAACCTTGGGAAGACTTGGGTGAAGTCTTTGCGATCTTTCTGTAAAAAACAGAAACTTTTGTGCTCACGAGATTGGCTGCCATTTGTTACTGGAGAGTGATTTTAGGTTGATTCCTTTTGGATATGATTAATAGACAAATTCCTCACGTCCAAAAATTTATTTTAGAATTTTTGAAGTTACAGAAGTATTCGAACGTTACAGATTACTACAGACTGTTCTGTTTTTGACAGATTCTGTTTTCTTTGTGTTGTTTGCTTATTTTGATGAATCTATGAGTAGTATCGGAGGGTACGAACCATAGATAAGTTGGAATACAGTAGATATTACACAAATATGAATTTAGAATGAGTTTACAACAGTACCGAAAGTGGTGATTTATTTTCTTATACTAACGGAGCTTACGAGTTTTCTGTTGAGTTTTGTGTTGTGAAGTTTTCAAGTTTTGGGTAAAGATTCGATGGACTATGGAATAAGGAGTGGCAAGAGCCTAAGATTGGGGATGCCCAAGGCACCCTAAGCTAAACTTCAAGGACAACCAAAAGCCTAAGCTTATGGATTCCCCGGATGGCATCCCCTCTTTCGTCTTCGTTCATCGGTAACTTTACTTGGAGCTACATTTTTATTCACCACATGATATGTGTTTTGCTTGGAGCGTCATTTTATTTTCTTTTGTTTTACTTGCTGTTTGAATAAAATACCAAGATCGGAAATTCTTAAATGTTAGAGAGTCTTCACATAGTTACATAATTATTCGACTACTCATTGATCTTCACTTATATCTTTCGGAGTAGTTTGTCATTTGCTCTAGTGCTTCACTTATATCTTTTTAGAGCACGGCGGTAGTTCTATTTTGAAGAAATTGTTGATATCTCATGCTTCACCTATATTATTTTGAGAGTATTTTAGAACAGCATGGTAATTTGCTTTGGTTATGAAATTAGTCCTAATATGATGGGCATACAAGATGGGTATAATAAAAACTTTCATATAAAGTGCATTGAATACTATGAGAAGTTTGATGCTTGATGATTGTTTTGAGATATGAAGATGGTGATATTAGAGTCATGCTAGTTGAGTAATTGTGAATTTGATAAATACTTGTGTTGAGGTTTGCAAGTCCCATAGCATGCACGTATGGTAACCGTTGTGTGACAAATTTGAAGCATGAGGTGTTTCTTTGATTGTCTTCCTTATGAGTGGCGGTCGGGGACGAGCGATGGTCTTTTCCTACCAATCTATCCCCCTAGGAGCATGCGCGTAATTCTTGGTTTTTGATGACTTGTAGATTTTTGCAATAAGTATGTGAGTTATTTATGACTAATGTTGAGTCCATGGATTATACACACTCTCACCTTTCCATCATTGCTAGCCTCTTCGGTACCGCGCATTGCCCTTTCTCACCTTGAGAGTTGGTGCAAACTTCACCGGTGCATCCAAACCCCGTGATATGATACGCTCTATAACACATAAACCTCCTTATATCTTCCTCAAAACAGCCACCATACCTACCTATTATGGCATTTCCATGGCCATTCCGAGATATATTGCCATGCAACTTTCCACCGTTCCGTTTATTATGACACGCTTCATCATTGTCATATTGCCTTGCATGATCATGTAGGTGACATCGTATTTGTGGCAAAGCCACCTTCATAATTCTTTTATACATGTCACTCTTGATTCATTGCACATCCCGGTACACCGCCGGAAGCATTCACATAGAGTCATATTTTGTTCTAAGTATCGAGTTGTAATCTTTGAGTTGTAAGTAAATAAAAGTGTGATGATCTTCATTATTAGAGCATTGTCCCATGTCAGGAAAGGATGATGGAGACTATGATTCCCCCACAAGTCGGGATGAGACTCCGGACGTAAAAAAAAAGAAAAAAAAAAGAAAAAAAGAGAAAGGCCAAATAAAAAAGGAAGGCCCAAAAAAACAAAAAAACAAAAAAATGAGAGAAAAAGAGAGAAGGGACAATGCTACTATCCTTTTACCACACTTGTGCTTCAAAGTAGCACCATGATCTTCATGATAGAGAGTCTCCTATGTTGTCACTTTCATATACTAGTGGGAATTTTCATTATAGAACTTGGCTTGTATATTCCAACAATGGGCTTCCTCAAATGCCCTAGGTCTTCGTGAACAAGCAAGTTGAATGCACACCCACTTAGTTTCTTTTACTAAGCTTTCATACATTTATAGCTCTAGTGCATCCGTTGCACGGCAATCCCTACTCCTCGCATTGACATCAATTGATGCGCATCTTCCTAGTCCGTTGATTAGCCGCGTCAATGTGAGACTTTCTCCTTTTTTGTCTTCTCCACACAACCCCCATCATTATATTCTATTCCACCCATAGTGCTATGACCATGGCTCACGCTCATGTATTGCGTGAAAGTTGAAAAAGTTTGAGAATACTAAAGTATGAAACAATTGCTTGGCTTGTCATCGGGGTTGTGCATGATGAGAGCATTTTGTGTGACGAAAATGAAGCATGGCCAAACTATATGATTTTGTAGGGATGAGCTTTCTTTGGCTATGTTATTTTGAGAAGACATAATTGTTTGGTTAGTATGCTTGAAGTATTATTATTTTTATGTCAATATTAAACTTTTGTCTTGAGTCTTATGGATTTGAATATTCATGCCACAATAAATAAGATTACATTGATAAATACGTTAGGTAGCATTCCACATCAAAATTTCTGTTTTTATCATTTACCTACTCGAGGACGAGCGGGAATTAAGTTTGGGGATGCTTGATACGTCTCCAACGTATCTATAATTTTTGGTTGTTCCATGCTATTATATTATCTGTTTTGGATGTTTAATGGGCTTTATTATGCACTTTTATATTATTTTTGGGACTAACCTACTAACCTAGAGCCCAGTGCCAGTTTAAGTTTTTCCTTGCTTTTGAGTATCGCGGAAAAGGAAAACCAAACGGAGTCCAATTAAGCTGAAATTTCACGGAGATTATTTTTGGACCAGAAGAAGCCCACGGAGCATCGGAGATGGGCCAGAAGAGTCACGAGGCACCCACGAGGGGGGGCGCCCTACCCCCCTGAGCGCGCCCCCTACCTTGTGGCCGCCTCGGGGACCCCCCTAACTTGTTCCCGACGCCAACACCTCTTATATATACTCAAACTTCTAGAACATAACCTAGATCGGGAGGTCCGCCGCCGCAAGCCTCTATAGCCACCAAAAACCAATCGGGACCCTGTTCTGGCACCCTGCCGGAGGGGGGATCCCTCACCGGTGGCCATCTTCACCATCCTGATGCTCTCCATGACGAGGAGGGAGTAGTTCACCCTCGGGGCTGAGGGTATGTACCAGTAGCTATGTGTTTGATATCTCTCTCTCGTGTTCTTTATTTGGCACGATCTTGATGTATCGCGAGCTTTGCTATTATAGTTGGATCTTATGATGTTTCTCCCCCTCTACTCTCTTGTAATGGATTGATTTTTGCCTTTGAAGTTATCTTATCGGATTGAGTCTTTAAGGATTTGAGAACACTTGATGTATGTCTTGCATATGCTTATCTGTGGTGACAATGGGATATTCACGT
Source organism: Aegilops tauschii subsp. strangulata (assembly GCF_002575655.3). Classification (NCBI taxonomy): domain Eukaryota; kingdom Viridiplantae; phylum Streptophyta; class Magnoliopsida; order Poales; family Poaceae; genus Aegilops; species Aegilops tauschii. The sequence goes on from NC_053036.3 coordinate 156,009,055, forward strand.
GATCCACTTGATGTATGTTTTGGTGATCAACTTGCGAGTTCAGTGACCTTGTGAACTTATGCATAGGGGTTGGCACACGTTTTCGTCTTGACTCTCCGGTAGAAACTTTGGGGCACTCTTTGAAGTTCTTTGTGTTGGTTGAATAGATGAATCTGAGATTGTGTGATGCATATCGTATAATCATACCCACGGATACTTGAGGTGACATTGGAGTATCTAGGTGACATTAGGGTTTTCGTTGATTTGTATCTTAAGGTGTTCTTCTAGTACGAAATCTAGGATAGATCAAACGGAAAGAATAGCTTCGTGTTATTTTACTACGGACTCTTGAATAGATCGATCAGAAAGGATAACTTTGAGGTGGTTTCGTACCCTACAATAATCTCATCGTTTGTTCTCCGCTATTAGTGACTTTGGAGTGACTCTTTGTTGCATGTTGAGGGATAGTTATATGATCCAGTTATGTTATTATTGTTGAGAGAACTTGCACTAGTGAAAGTATGAACCCTAGGCCTTGTTTCCTAGCATTGCAATACCATTTACGGTCACTTTTATCGCTTGCTACCTTGCTGTTTTTATATTTTCAGATTACAAATACTCATATCTATCATCCATATTGCACTTGTATCACCATCTCTTCGCCGAACTAGTGCACCTATACAATTTACCATTGTATTGGGTGTGTTGGGGACACAAGAGACTCTTTGTTATTTGGTTGCAGGGTTGTTTGAGAGAGACCATCTTCATCCTACGCCTCCCACGGATTGATAAACCGTAGGTCATCCACTTGAGGGAAATTTGCTACTGTCCTACAAACATCTGCACTTGAAGGCCCAACACGTCTACAAGATGAAGGTTGTGTAGTAGACATCATATTTCTCGTTACTACATGTGCTCAGTGGACAATATATATATCATGTAGAGTAAAAAAGAGATGCAACAAGTGTACAACCTCTTTGGCGAAGCCATGTCCATCTCAGCGTGATTGGGTTGGTCGGTGAGGATGCTCCGGCTGATTTGGCTGTCGGAGGAGGGGAAGAAGATCTTAGGCGTCTGGAGATGAAGCCCGGGGTACTTCTCCGCTGTGATGGACGGTTTCGTCGTTGGAGCAGCTCCGGTGAGTTGTACGACGGCGAGGCTGAAGCAGGACAAGAGAGACAATGTTAACCTGAGTGGAATTCTAATAGCATCTCCATTAGATGACGTAAAATACATAACCACAAAGTGCTAGATGTAAAATACATCAGCCGCTCATCTCTGAACTTAACTGTCGAAACTGAATTTAACTGTTGAAACTGAATTTTGCTGTCGAAACTGAATTTTACTGTCAAAACTAAACGCACTAGTAGCAGAAAAGCAGTAGCAGCAGCAAAAGCGCGAGGAGCAGCAGCTCGTGTGAGGGCCGGGGCAGCTGGTCGTGTAGCAGCATCTCGGGTAGTAGTTGTAGGGGCCCGAGCGAGAGCAGTATCTGCTGCTCGTGCAGCAGCACGCGCAAGATTAGAGCAGCAGGCAGGGTGAGGCTACACATCAGTCGACTGACTTTTTCATCTCTGGTCAGTCGATTTTCCAGCTGTTGGATACGAAATCAAGGGCCTGCAGTTCATCTTCAACCTCCACCCCCTGAGCCGCCAACCACCACCGGCCAAACTTTCGGCACCCGCCTCCCGCGGCCGGCGGTGCTTCTATGCCGCCTCACCGCCCTGCCTGCCCCGAAACCACTCCCCACTGCCGGTCCACCGCCTCCTCGGCCATCCCTCTTGGCCCCCCGCGCCGAGCTTTTTCTCCGGCGATCCCCACGCCACCGCCCCACCACCGCCGGCGACCACCGTCCCCACCCTGAACCCTAAGATAGATAGTGGGGTACCTCTCCGGCGATCCCCCCTCCCTGCTGCGGCTGGTTCTTCCTTAACTCTGGTGAGCCCCCCACTCCCTGAAAATCGAATGACCCAAAAGTCAATTCAGTCGACTGAAGTGTGGCTAAATCGAAGCAGCAGCGCACAAGAGCAAGAGCGAGAGCAGCAACGTCAGCAAGAGCAAGAGCAGACCAGGCAGGGGACCAAGAGCCAAAGTAGCAGCAGGTCCTACTGATGTGGACGTCGCTGCTGAGGAAGCGACGCCGTGGAGGAAGTGGCCGACGAAGCCGTCGTGGATGGAGCCGCGCCATGTTGGCTCGGGGCCGAGCGCCGACAACACCGTGAGATCGAATCAAGAAGAAAATGTGGCAATTAGTGTAGAACCTCTTTGGTGGCGCCGATTAGGCCTCAGCTTCATCTGAGGAAATGGTGATGATGCTGCTCTTCCGGTGGTGCAAGTGAAGACGGTGGTGTGGGAATGGAGGTGGCGCGAAAGACAAGGGGAACATCGGGGCAGCTCCTTGGAGGTGGAGGATGGGGTGGCTGAACCAGCGGGATGACAAGATCAGTGATGGATCCTCATCTGGTGCGATGGATGAGGGACGTCGAGGTGTTGTTATGGACGACATCGTCGGGGAAGAGGCTCCGGCTGGGTGGCGGACGGATGAGGGTGTGGGGCTTCGTGGGTTTTCGCGGCCTCGGTGTACGAATGGGTGGGCGGATGGGATGGGAGGGGGAACCATGGCTTAGGGACGCGCTTGTCCGAAATGTGGGGTAAGTTACAAAAGTACCCCCACCAATTTGAGCTAGGCAGTTTTTTGGTTCAGGGGTATCACCGGCATTTCGCGTGTCGGGATTTCGCAGGAGGTGGGAGTTTTCGCGCGCGTTGTAATTTTGGGATAGCAAGGCGCGAATTTAGATGGAGGGAGTTTTCGGAGCACAACGAGAATAAGATATATCTTGAATATTTCGGGGTAACAAGGCGCGGGTTGAAGAGGCGGGAGTTTCGTGGCATGATAGACAGAGATGCTAGCTTGAAATTTCGGCATAACAAGGCGCGCCTTGAAATTTCGGGAGAACAAGCTTAATGTGTGCAAAAAAAAAGAGACAATCCGCACCTCATCACTAGAGAGAGCCATGTCCCATTTTACTATATTACTAGAAATGCATTCAAATAAAATAACAACATAACTAAAAAAATCGGGACAACAAACATAACATGTACAGTACCAAATCAATTTGCACTGCCCTCAACAATAAAAAAACAATTCGTGTTGTCTAGCATATGGACTAAATTTGAGTACATTTTCCCTGTTTGAATGGGATTGTACTCGGGTTAGTTATACAACCATCTAAATATTATCTTCACAACACATGACATGAATATAGGAGTAGTAAATTCCTATATAAATACAAACTACATGTACATACGATCTCAAATTCAAATATATGTATCCATTTTATGTTGAATTCAAATCATAGTACATGTACTCTAGCTAGATGTTCGGAATCTAAACCATGTTTGATACTATGTACAATGTGTTTAACACGCACAACACACACACAAACACCATTTAGACTAGTAAGGTACACGTGCATTGCATGCATGAGATTTGGCAACCAAATTATGAATAAATGCCACATTATAGTATGTAAGCTTTGAGTCATATATGCATGATGTAGATGTTCGTTTAATTCTTATAGTTCATCTCATTCAAAATCATCTATTTTTTATAAGAAAGCTAATCTATTTTAAGATTCATGGAATTGTGCGTTGTAAAGCATAAAGTAAAAACAAATAATGGCAAATCATGTAAAAAACATTTGGGCAATTATGATACGGAAGATTCTATAACAAAGAAGAAGTGCTTGTGTTTTGAGGTTTGTGCATTATGCTTAAGTTCAACCATGGAGTCTTCTAGATTGTACATGTGGCAAAATCTGGTGGAATGTAGATGATATCCAACGGCCAGTAGTGCTCAAATTTACCATCTCTGCACCGTCGGGTTGGCTTCATCCAACGACCATCTTTCAAAGTTAAAGTTATTCTCACACTATATAAAAATATAAAATATAATATATAGGGGTATAGATATAGATATGTGATGCGAAAGCCACCCATCATCTCCAATTAGAATAGTGTGTCCATGCTCGGATGCAATGTGGCCAAACGATGTCTGCCATCGGTATCTCAAATTCAAATCAGTCTAACCTTGTTCAATGTGTATACAGTATATCATGCTCGTTTCCAAACCACCCGCGCATATCTCAGTTATATTCATGCATGCATGGGTTTCAAACATCATGATCTCTTATTCAAATATTTGAATTCAACATTACATTGATTATGACCTCACCTAGTATTTTACACCCACACAGTCGTCTTCTCTTTATAATTGTGCCACTAACTTTCTCTCGTGCATGCATGCACACACACTACCACTCGGCATTATCCATCCCACACATGCAATATTTTTCTTCAGGTCGGTCTCCCATGCATGCACACACACACACACCTCCCCCTCTTCATCATATCGGGCATTCTTTATCTCTTATGTGCATGCACAACGATCGATGTTCCTCCATGTGTGTGTGTGTATATATAGCTAGGTCTTTCCCAGTTTTCCACACAAACAGATCAATCTATATATCTAGTGAGGTCTCACCCTCTTTCCCACGTACACATCGATCAATCTATACCTCTCTATATAGGATTACATAGCTAATACACCCACATTAATTATATATCCAACGTTCCCGTCTCATCATCCATGCCTTCCGCTTCATCTCTTAGAAGTGTGCACAGTGGCGAAGACAGGGGCAGCAAGGGCCCTGCCCCACCTAACATCACTATATATTGAGGCTAATATGAATGTGATCAGTAGATCAATTGCTTGTAAAATGGTTTAAGTTGATCAATTGGCCCTCCTCGTAAAGGATTAGCAATGCTTGGCCCCCTAGCTCATTTATTTTTCATGGCTCCGCCACTGCGTGCAACAACGCACATTCTCGCCTCCTCTCTTTAAATATCGATCCCGCACTTGTGCACTCCTTCATAGTCTCCCTCCACTTGGCCCTTCACACCATCTTCTAGCCCCCTCCCCCCCACCGGATTTTGCCACATGTACAATCTAGCAGACTCCATGGTTGAACTTAAGCATAATGCACAAACCTGAAAACACAAGTGCTTCTCCTTTGTTCTAGAATCTTCCGTATCATAACTGCCCAAACTTTTTTTCTAGTTGAATTGCCATTATTTGTTTTTACTTTATGCTTTACAACGCACAATTCCATGAATCATAAAATAGATTAAGGGCTTCTTTGATTCAAAGGATTCTCAAAGGAATTTTGGAGGATTCTAATCCTTAGGAACTTTTCCTATCTTGATTGTTTGATTCGTAGGATTGTAAACCATAGGAATTTTTCCATAGGATTCATTTGCACTAGATTTCATAGGAAACTTTCCATCCACTCAAACCTCTTTGAAAGAATCCTACATTTTTTCTATGCACAATCAAACACTCGTACAATCCTGTAGGATTCAAGATGACATTCCACTCTAATCCCATGTTTTTCCCATTCCCACGTTTTGGAAATCCTACGAATCAAAGAGGCCTAACTTTTTTATAAAAATTAATTGATTTCGAATGAGATGAACCATAAGAATTAAACGAACGTCTACATCATGCATATATGACTCACAGCCTACATGCTATAGTGTGGTATTTATTCATAATTTGGTTGCCAAATCTGATGCGTGCAATGCACATGTACCTTATTAGTACTTCTAGTATGTGCAAAACACGTAAATTAGAATTCCAATGGCACACTACACAGTGTCTCTCTTTCAGTTCATGAAGCCACGTGGCACATGTGGAGGCGTTGTCACGACCTCCTTGTGTGGATTGATCACAGTGACATGTTGCTGGTTCCAGAAGAATGTACTTTCTCAGGCACACTGGCAGTACATGCATGAAGCGAAGATGTGCATGCACGCACACGCGGGTACATGGTGGGACGCATTTTTGTACGAAGATCCACCCCATGTGATAATTTGACGCCTGTACAGTCCCTCGTTTCATCAATGGTCAATTAATACAGCGTATGCAAATTGAGTGGACGTGAGGGAGGAAGTAGTTGAGAAAGACATTACTACTCCACCGTGTGCATGCGGGTAGTTAAATCATGGGTTGCTACTTCCATTGGTCTCCTTCGTATTTTGTGCCAATTTTTGACCATATTTCCAAGACCACCTTTGACTATTCATAAGATTAATAGTACATGTGATGTACAATGTGAAAATTATATCATTGGAAGCTCCTTTCACGTACGAATTTGACAGTATGCTTTGTGTAACTTGCATGTCATATATTATTGCTCTAACATTTGGTCAAAGTTAGCCTTGAAAAATGCATTAGGCCCTATATAGATGGAAGGAGGGAGTAACATAACATTTATGCATGTCATAAAAAGTGGCACAAAAAAGGGGGCCAATAAACCAGGACGCAGGCAGCATGATCATTTTTTGCCAGGGCTACTGTTGGTGGCCTTTGTATTTAAATATGGACATAGTGGAGTAGTAATATCTTTATCTTAGCCTCGTAGGGCTCTCCCAGCGCCTAGGCTCCCCCCCCCCCCGCCTCGCCCACCGGATCCCGCCATGGAGGATTCCGCCATGGATAATCCTTTAGATCCCAGGATCCCGCGGGCTGCCCTCTCGTTGCGGCCCGCAGCACTGCCGCCTTTGAGTGTAATCCACATGTGTTTTAGAGGGGATCCATTGCTCTGGAATCACAGATCGGTGGCGCCGGAGGACATGCCAGGGCTGCGTTTCAGGTGGTGGGCAGCAAGGGCAAATCAGATCGAGGAAGCGTCGCATCGATTGGAGAGAAGTTCAAAGGAGCTGCGCCTGACGCAACACAAGGCAGAGGCGCAAGTCGATCTCAGGGGAGAGATGCCAAGGGATGTCAGCATCTGGCAGCGTCGCTTTGATTTCGAGCTAGGGTTAATGGCAGAGATCATATTCACGGAGTCAACTGAGGAGGAAAGAACATGCATGCCTGCAGAATGGCATGAGCAGCCGGTGCAACTGTTCAAATGGGCGGTAGGAGAAGCCAAATCGCGGGACCAGCTGCGGCGGCACCACTCGGCATGCATCATAGGCGAGGTGAGCTGTCCTCCTTCCCCGCCGGCGATGCAGTGACCTACTCAGTTGCTGCTGCAGTGAACTTGCAGTGCGATGGCGGTTTGCAACCGTGACAATCACTCCATCTATATGTATTTTATTCCTGTCAAAATACTTGGTCGTTTGGAAAAAGATGGTAATTGATTTATCACTAGTTTTTGAATGCTTCGTCGTGACAATCACCCGAAGCCACAACCAGAAGTCTCCATCGCGTAATACTTACGGTCGGTCGCACCAATAGACGGTCGGTCGGACCCGCGACACGCATCGGCTTGGTCTGACATGTACGACCAGTTACATCACTGACTTGTGCGACCGTATTTGAGTAGTAATACTTGAAATTTGTGTTCCAGGAAACTCATCAGGAGCCGTTTCGGGCATCGAAACCAAAACCATCAATTAATCTTTAGCTTGTTCCCATCACATTCCAAAGCGTATAGTAGTATAATTATAAGTGCAAACCTGCTCACACCAAGTAGTACGTATCAAACCTGAATGTGTTCCCACAATGCAGGTTTTAGTACTAGTGCTAATACTAGGTTATAAAAAGGGGAACTAGTACCTAGCCAAAAATCACTCCACCTCTTCTTCCTCATAAGTCTTTCTTGTTCGTCCGTCCTTGTGATGGCCGGTGTGCAGAGCTCTAGGTCGAGAACTACTCGTAACAAGGGAGCGGCAACCAAGGCCGTGGAAAAAAAGAGGGCTCGCCGCCTGGAAGAGACAAGCGAGGGCTCCCTGGAGCGCCCTAGCCGCGGAGGCGAGTCCTCCCAGGAGCGCCCTAGCCGCGGAGGCGGGGGCTCCCAGGAGTGCCCTAGCCATGGAGGCAAACATGCCGAGCTGGCGGCGCTGGAGTCGTTATCCCTCGACGACATGCCCGGTCAACCCAATAAGCTGGAGGAGTTCATCGACGACTTGTGGAGCTACTGGAGAGCCTCGACGACATGTCCGCTGAGCTCAATGAGCAGGGGGAGTTGACCGCCGGCTTGGTGATGCTACTGAAGAAGAGCATTGCGTCGGATAAGAAGGCGACCGACGAAATCCTGCAACTTCAGGAGGACAAGGCAAAGCTCTGCCACGAGCTCGACCTGCTGAAGGAGGAGAACGCCGGCTGGAAGAAGCTGCATAAGAAGAGTAGTTCCTCGATGAAGATGCTGTAGGCCCTCGTCATGGAACAGAAGGAGGAGTTGGCGAAGCTCCGCATCGAGCACCCTGCTGCTGTCAAGGTACGTAATGCGGCCGTGGAACAGATGATGAAGTCTCGCGTCGAGAAATCTCACGTCATGGACAGAATGAAGAAGATGGCGGAGGAGACACGCAAGGAGATGGAGGTCGTGGAGGCGATGAATAAGCAGTTACGACTCCGTGACCAGCAACCCTTCATGTAGTAGAGAGCATCGCCCCAGACTTGTGTGTGCGTCTTCCTTGTTTTTTGGGGTTGATAATCTTCCTTCTTCTTTTGCTCCTGTGTTTCTTCTTTTGCTTCGTGTGTTTCTCCACACGTGTCACATTCTCTACGAGGCATGAATAGAGCAATGCTAACGATGCGTGGCGCCGTAGGATTGATGACTAGCAAATTAGATCATTTTTTATCGCCATATGGCACTGGGCTGCCATGTTTCGTGCTCCTCCATCGTACTAGCACTCCAGTGGAAAACTTGAGTATACCGCACAGTTCTTTGCTCCTACTCAGGTCGTCGGCAACATTTATACGAGCAGTCAAATCACAAGGCCCCGCCTTCCAACAGTAATGAGCCGTCAAATCACAAAGGCCCTCGCCTCTCGTGAAACCGATCAAGCGAGACTACCCCGCACTCTAGCCTTTTAAAAAAGTATACTTTTGTACAGTAGTAGTATCGATGGATTGCGCCATGGAGCAAAACTAACAAGATGAAATTAAAGAAAAAGGTGGTACATATAGAGAGCGCTTGTCGCCAAATTATGCATATAGTACTATTAAAAAGCTAGTATGTGCTTAAATGGGGTGCTAAATTCCATTAAAAAAATTAGCATACCTATTTAATTCTTGGGTTCTTAGTATTTATGCCACTAGTTATGTATCACTACTCAGTTTTGCCATTAGAAGTTAGAACTACTCAAAAATGCCATCGATCTGTGAGATGCTTGCTCAAAAATGCAATTAGATATCTAAAAAATGCCATCGTTCCGTTAAATGTTTGCTCAAAAATGCCATTAGACATTGTTATTTTCACGTCAAACCCGTTGACCATGTTATATGATAAAAATAAGCAGATTCTCACAATGATAAGTGTGGCCCTGCTTGTCAGGAGTAACCAAGCGAATAATTTTACAGGAAAATAAGAACGGTGTTGGGATCAAGTAGGCCCCACACTTTATTTTACTGTAGTGAGATAGAGGGAGAGCTGGCATGTTAGTCCATAGGTATTTATGTCATTATAACATGGCAAAATAGATTTGAGTCACAATAATGGTGTCCAGCACAACACGTACACCCCTCAAATAAAACTAAGCACCCTAAAATTCTTTGACAACTAAATTGCTGGCTATATGATGTTGGCCATATATATTGTACGTATATAATGTGAAAAAACGAGTGGTAGTACTACCAACTACAAGATGAACTATAAGAAATACTAGTATGTACGTACTGAAGAGTTAAAATAATGAGAAGGAACATAACATAGTTCTGCTGGGGGCTCAGCACAACACACCCCTCAAATAAAACTAAGCACCCTGAAAGTAAACTAAGCAACTAATCCGGTAGACACTGCATTAGAACCACCATGAGCAACGACACTGCCACCTTACTCGGACTCCTCGTCCACATGCTCAACTTCATCCTTGTCCCTCTTCCTCTTGGCTGATACTTCTTTGCTTGAACCGCACACTTGGCTCTTGCTCTTCATCCAACCCTTGTAGATATTGAAACAAAGGTAGGCATCCATTGCAGCGTACTAGATGCGGTCTATATCTATTACATTCCACTCACTACAAAAAAATACACTTTCGTGATGATACGTGTTTGTCACAGTAGGTCATGTTTTCTGTCATGCATGTACATCCATGACAAATTCATGACAGAATCTAGATAGTCATACCTGTGCTATCGTAGAAGTGTTCCATGACATTACCAAAATTATCATCACGGAAGTGTCCACTTCCATGACGATAAATCGCGTGTCACAGAAGTGCTTTCGTCAAGGGTGACCGACATGTGGCATCCACCGTAACGGAATGCCGTTAAGCTATAGGGTCCGGTTTTGGATCCAATAACCCGTTAACAGCCCCGACCAATGGGGATTTTCCACGTGTAAAATCATCATTGGCAGGAGGAAACACGTGTCGGCTCACCGTTGGGACAGATGTCATCCACTCATTGGACCCAAAGCGCCTATGATACGTCGACACGTGGCACGGCCCAACAGAGGCCCATTCCTGTGAAAAGGCCGGCCCGTTTGACTTGGTCAAAAGGTGGCAGGCCGGCCCACGGCAAGCCTGTTAACGGCCTGTTCGCTTATAGCCCATTTACAGCCCGCTATCCCAGGGCCCGTTTATGGTCTATCTGAATTAGGCCCAGTAGCGTCATCCGGGCCGTCCAATATAATTCCAGCCCGTTTTAACTTCTAGCCCATGTATGGCCCATGACGTCTTTCGGCCCATATGAGGCCCTTAGTAACCTTCGGCCCCTTAATGGCCCGTGGTAAAACTGGCCCGTTATGAACAGTGTATCACTTTATACCCATTAACAGCCCGTTATTCTGTTGGGCCGTTTCCACCCCATGTTATCTTTCGGCCTTCTCAGGGCCCATTTATTCGTGGGCTCGTTTCCAACATTCGGTTACTTCCGGCCCCTTAATGTCATTTTCTGCTTGTGGGCCAAATTCAGCGCGTGGTTACAGTCAGCCCGTTTGTGGCCCATTAATACGTTGGGCCGTTTTCATGTCGAAAAAAACCCGTTGGGCTGTTTTCATAGAGTTATCACATACGGCCTATTAACGGCCCGTTATTGTCCACGAATACTACGGCCCATGATTGGCGAAATGATGATACGCCCCATAGAAGGCCCATGGATCCTACGGCCCGTAAAAGGCCCATGGATCGTACGGCCCGTAAAAGGCCCATGGATCGTACGGCCCGTAGAAGGCCCATGGATCGTACGGCCCGTAAAAGGCCCATGGATCGTACGGCCCGTAGAAGGCCCATGGATGCTATGGCCCGAATAGAAGGACAATGGATCCTACGGCCCATAGAAGGCCCATGGATCATACGGCCCGCAGGAGGCACATCGTTACAACAATCCGTGTGTTGCCATGATTATTTTGGCCTAGTTTCCAAAAATAGGTTATGTCGGATCTGGGGTTCTGGCAAAACCCTTAAGGTTCGAACTCTGGGGTGCGCGCGAAGTTCTTTCCCTCCTACCGATCTACGCCCTAGCTCGCTAAGATCTCGCGGACGAACTTGACGAACTAGCAACACAAAGACACAAGATTTATACTAGTTCGGGGCACCGTTGCGGTGTAATACCCTACTCCAGTGTGGTGGTGGAGTGCCTCTTGGGCTGATGATGAACAGTACAAGGGGAAGAACAGCCTCCTGAGGTTGAGGTGTTCTTGTGCTTGTCGAACTTTTGTGGGTGAGGACTCGATGAACTATCAGATGCCCTCTACTGTGGTGGCTAGTCCTATTTATATAGGCCCTGGTCCTCTCTCCAAATATTGAGCGGGAAGGGAGCCAACAACGGCGGGCAATTTGAAAGGGGATAGCTAGTACAAGCTATCCTGACAAAAGCGGTCTTCGCCTGTGAAAGGGCTCTGGTGATGACATCGTCTTGGGCTCCATGGTGACCTCCATACTGCTGGCCTGCTGGTCTTGGTCTCATTGCACCGATATGGAAACCTTTGCCTGATGCCTCGGTACTCCACGCCTGCGCTTGCCTCCTTAGCACCAAAGAGGAAATAAGGACACTGCGCGCGCTGCCGCCTGCCTGGCGACCGCCTGGTGTCGATCGTCATGGCTCACGTCACGAGAGCCTCGCGAGGTTTGCCCCGCCTTGATATCTCCGCTCCTCGCGAGGCAGCCTGGTGAGGCCGCTCCTGAGGAGGTCTTGCGTCGTCTGCCTCGCGAGGGTCTTGAATGCCTTGTCGATGAAGATGGGCCATACGGCTTGCTAGCATAGCCACGCCGTGGGCCGCAGGCAGGCAAGTCTGGGAACACCCATTCCCAGAACGCCGACAGTAGCCCCCGAGCCCAAGGCGCGCTCGGGCTTGGCTTCGGGGCGAAGCCAAAGGTCAATTACGGAGCGCCGCGGGCCCCAAAAGCCTACGGCCTTGGTCGACGCGTGGCGGTTGATTGGACGTAGGTGTCTCCGCTTCCCCACACTGCCTTAGAATCCGCCTGGCTACGTGGCCCCTGCAACCTACACAGTTATTCCTCCGTCGTCCGCGCCTTGCTACCCCAATCTCTCTGCTTCCTTGAAACTCTGCTTCTCCTCTCCAATCTGACCTGCGCTTTTCCTGCTTCATCGCCATGGTGCCAAAACAGGCTGACAAGGGGAAGAAACCTCTGCCTTCGCCAAGTGCGCCTCGATCCTTCGAGCCTGCGCTCGGCCGTTCCCGGGTGCTTAACGACGAGGCAATGGACAAGGTGCGCCCCATGCTTGCTTCCAGTTTCAACGAGTGGGGAGAGACGGTGGCTTGGCCCGCGTCTTGTTCCCGCATTGCTCGGGCAGCCACTGAGGTCCCAATCTTCATAGATGCCCTTTGGGCTGGCCTGATTCCCCCCTTCTCTGCCTTCTTCAACGCGGTGCTCGAGCATTATCAGATCCACATGCTACATCTCGACCCTCAATCTGTGACCCTTCTCGCCGTCTTTGCCTTCGTGTGCGAAGCCATGGTGGGCATCGCTCCTTCGGTGGCCCTCTTCCGCCATTTCTTCTCATTGCATCTGACTGACCCTCGACAGAGCTTGGGGTGCATGAGCTTCCAGCCGTGGCCGCGACAGCGGGCGCGGGGATCGACTTTGAGCTTCCTCCATCCACGAGCGAGTTTCGGACACGATGGGTGTTTGTCGACGCCGGTGTGCTCAGCCCTCTGCTCCATACTCCGCCAGGGCCTGCTGTTCCCAACTCCAGTTGGGGCCACCAGAGGCTCGCGAGCCCCCGTCTAGCTCACGCTGAGGAGGCTGAAGGACCGCGACGTGACTGCGCATATGGTGGTGAAGGAGTTCCTCAAGCGCCGAGTCGCTTCGCTTCAGCGCCACTCACGCCCGATGTGGACCTTGCTCAGCAGCTAGGACCATATGAGGTTTCAGGAGGAGGGTCTTCCTCTTACGACGTGGCAAACGGTGCTTGCGGTCCTGACGGGTGCCCCTCTGCTGGACGACATGCCCAGGAAGAGCTGTCTGCTGTACCGCTGCAAGAGCAAAGCCGAATTTGCCGCGAGCATGCCCTCCTTTGACGAGTGGGGGCTGCGCCCGATCGGCCTGGTGGGGCCCCGCGAGAACCCCGTCGACGTGGTACCCTTCCTCGCCGACGGTGCCGAGCTCGCCCCAAGTCAGGATGCAGGAGGGCGAGCTCAGACGGAGGCCGGTGGCCCAAGTGCTGAGGAGCACATGCCGCACGGTGATCCTGGGGTGTCGTCCTCGGGAGCCCGCGATCCCTCCCCTAGGGCGTCGATTACTGAGGCGACGCAGCACGCGGTTCCCGAGGTCAAAGCCCCGAAAGCCTCGGGAGGTCATGGTGAGACGGCGTCCGACTGCTCACCACAGTCGGGCACCCATGAAGTTGTCCCTCCTAGCTCCTCCTCGGCCAAGCCCCGCGCTGGCCGCCACGTCCATCGCTTCAGTCGGCTTTGTGTGGACTTCGAGGAGCTCCGCAAGAGGAAAGGATCCCCGAGCGGCAACTGCATCTTCGGGCCGCTGAAGCGAAGGAAGTACATTGTCGTCGACGTGTAAGTACTGCACCTTGCGGTTTCTTCATTGTTGCTTTCCTTCCTGACGCTGGCTCTTCAGGACCCCTTCTGCCAGAGCCGTTGAGCCTTCCGAGAAGCAATCCTCGCCTCCCTCGGCACCCCCGTTGGCCTTGTGCACCCCGAGCCTGCATGCCGCGCCGGGAGCCGGGCCGGCCGAGGGGGTGCGCTCGCCTTCATGGAGCCTCGAATCTGTGGCTTCATTGCCCTTCCCGCACGGTCTGGCTTGGAGCCTGGCGGGCGTTCCCCGGTCTCCTCTGGTTATGGACAACAGCTGGTTGGCTTGGGCCTTCGGCTCCTCCTCAAGCAGCGGGCCCCGTTCAGCCAGGGCCCCCCGTGAGGTCGGGCCAGTGCCTGGTGCGGCATCAGCCCCCAGCCCCCTGCGGAGAGGGGGTGCGCCGCTTAACGCCCCGCCCACAGCCCCCATGGCGGAGGACGAGGTGGGGCGTGCGCTGGAGTTGGAGGGCGTCGTTCGTCATGAGCTCTTCCAGAAGGCAATGGACGCGATGAGTCGACTCGGCGAAGAACTCACAGGTGTCGACTCGCGCCTCGAGGCTGAAGGTCTTCGGCTGGTGGAGGAATGGCGTAAGCTGAGGGAGGCCATCAACCTTGGCCGCTACCAGCGTGATCTTGACAATGCGAAGGCCGAGGCATCCCTCAAGTTTTCCCGCGAAGCTTGCTCCTGAGCCTTGGAGGAGGCTTGCGAGGCTGACCGCCGTCGCGAGGCTGCGGAGAAGCACGCGTGGGAGCTCCAGGCCTGGAGTGCGTCCCTCGAGCGCCAGGTGGAGGCGCGCAGAGCCTTCCTTGCGTCGCTGAGGGGGACGCCCGCAGAAGAAGAGGAGGTCCGGAGGCGTGAGGAGGCGCTGGCTCTAGAAGCCGTGGAGTGCAGACTTGAGCTCGAACAACTAGAGACGAGGGAGCGTCAAGTTGCTCAGGCGGAAGATGCCGTCGGGGCTCGCGAGGCCAAGGTCTAGGAGGAAGTCGATCGTTAGGTGGCCCGGGTTCGCACGGATCTTGAAGGTCGGTACGACTTGAAGCTGAAGCTCGCAGGAACGGAGGATGCGGGCAGGGCCGCTGCCCTCAGGCCCAGGCTCGCTGAAGCAGAGAGGCGCGCGGAGGCCTCGGCCGTCGCCCTGGCCGCGGCGCAGGCGGACTTGGCCTCCGCCCCCACCGAGCTGCTTTTGCTTCAGAAAGGGCTTGATGACGCCGAGGCTGTCGCGCGGCAAAACAGGGAGGAAGTGCTGGAGAGGCGGCCGCTGGAGCGCGTTCACACTCCCATGTTTCAGGATCTTCGGAACAGGGCCAACACTACCCTGGGCCATGTCTGTGACGCGAACGCCCCCCATCCTCAGGTGAATGACTACGCCAGTCACCTCCGCTTCTTCACCGACGTGGTGACCCACCTGGAGGCTCGATCTGGCGAAGCTCGCCGGCTCGTGGAAGAGAGGGGTCGCGGCCTGCTCGAGCGCGCTTTCTCCCATGTCTTCAGCCATCTCCTGAACGCCAACCTCGACTTCGATTTCGACGCCGCCATTGCCCCCGTACCCACGGTCGTCCGAGACGACCTGGCGCGGTGGGTAGAGGACAACGTGGACGCGCTGATCAGGGCCTTCACTTCAGAAGACGACGCAGTGGTGGTCGCCGCAGACGGAGGCGACTTGGTCGACATGGGGACGCCGGCGCTGGTGACGGTGGTGAAGGCGTCAACGACGGCGACAGCGACGCGAGCAGCGCGTCTGAAGACGACGCGGAGGACGCGGCGAGCGACATATCTGGCTAATTCCTCGTTCCTGTATTGCTTCATCCTATATGCAAAAACTCGGGCGTGGCCCCAAAAGATTGTGAGAGCATTTTGAGAGGGGGAGCCCCTCATGTAAACAAATCTTGATTTCTACTCCTTTATGCTGAACCGAGGGTGCGTATTGGTTGGTCATGAGTCTGACGGCAAGTTTTGCCGCTGTTGCTTACCTTAGCTAGGGCAGGCCCTGAATCGGATTGTAAGGTCGAGAGCCGCCACGGGGCTCCTGAAGGGTCTGTCGACTCGCCCGAGTGGGCCTCACGAGGTTCCTGCGCCGATCGGCGAGCGTGGCGCGCGTGCTGTGCCCAGCCCCGCTCGCGAGGGGCCCGCGAGGGGGAGGCGGCGAGCGTGAGCTCCAGGACAGGGCAAGAACCAGATGGCAAGAAATCTCTTGAATGAGAAAATTCACCCCCCGCACGTAATGACAAAAACTCGACTTCAACTTAAATCCAAATCCAGAAAGCGAGGCCACAGAAGAAGAGATCCAAAGCAAATGGTCGCGTCCGACACCTAGTCTAGTCTTCTGGTCTTCGAGTCTTCTCACCAGCGCGGAGCTAAGTGGTGCCACTAGGCGTGGGAGGGAGCCCCAGGGCCTGAGGCCGGCACCCTTGAGACTCCGGGGCATGTACAACCCCACTCATTATTACGTGAGAGTGTCACAAGCGGCGAGCTTCATAGGAACCGGCCTTGCTTCATATCGCCAGATGAGGGCCCCGCCTTGCGCCACCCTCGACCACCTTTGAGCCGAACAGCAACCTGGACGACACAAAGGGGGAAAGGGGACGCCAGCGGTGCCCTCCGCGACCACGGGTCCTCTGCCGGGGGAAGGCTCACCGGCACCTCCCCGGCAGAGGGCCTACCTCCGGACGTTGCCTGGCTTCGCGTGACGTGGCGAGGTGCCTTGCTCCTGGCTCCCTCTGCGTGGCCCCCAGTGTGCTTCCCCGTGGCGGAAGGGATGCTGCTATGCCGGGGTCGTCGACCGATGTTGTGACCTGATTCACTTCCAGCCCATGGTTAGCGTAAGCCTGCCCCTGAGAGATTAGAGGTACCCTGAAGTTGTCGTTGCTGGCGCGATCGTCGCGGTTCTCCGTTGTCTCCTGGAAGGCTTCAACTTCTTCCATTCCTTCTTCCCAATCCTCTCCCAGGAACGAGCCAGGGTCATCCTCCGGTGCGTACTCCTGGTCCATCATCCGGGGCACATAGGCTTCCGGGACCGTCACCCCGAACACCTCGCCGTAATGCCCCACACTCCATGTTGCCCGGCCCAGCGTGGCGTCTTGAGGATGGTAACGCCGCATCCCACTGGGACCATGGGATGCGACGCTTGTACCCCTGCTTGTCGCGGGTGGCATGGGGGGCGGTGGAGCCCCCGGCGCCGCCGGCCATGCTGGTGTTGACGAAGCCCTCAGGCGCACCCGATGGCGCCGGGTTGCGGCGAGGCCCGCCGTGAGACCCTAGAGTGACCTGAGGAGGAAGCTGATAGCAGAAGGGCGGCGCTCCCGCCGCCACCGCATCCAGCAGCTCGGCAACACGTTCCAGCAGTGCATCCCGGCCGCTCTCCATCAGCCGGCACTGCAGCAGCTCTCGCGCCACCGTGAGCGCTGCCCGCATGTTTGCCTGCTCCCGCCGTGAGTGTGGCGCCGTTGCTGCGGCGTGGCTTGCTGCCCTTGCAGCAGCTCGCACTTGCCGTGGAGTGAGGGTGGACGACGCCTGGCCGCGCCGCCCGCGCCCCGCGGCGTTGGTCGGTGCTCGCGCCGCCTGGAGCGCGGGGTCGAGGTCTTCGTGGGTAGGTGACACCGCTCGGGCTGGCCAAGCTTCCCAACGGTCGGAGTCTGGCCTTGGATTGCCAGACATCGGGGCGCGGAGCGTCGGTGGATCGATCGGCGAGGAAGAGGCTCCGGCGCACCCCTACCTGGCGCACCAAATGTCGGATCTGGGGTTCTGGCAAAACCCTTAAGGTTCGAACTCTGGGGTGCGCGCGAAGTTCTTTCCCTCCTACCGATCTACGCCCTAGCTCGCTAAGATCTCGCGGACGAACTCGACAAACTAGCAACACAAAGACACAAGATTTATACTAGTTCGGGCCACCGTTGCGGTGTAATACCTTACTCCAGTGTGGTGGTGGAAAGCCTCTTGGGCTGATGATGAACAGTACAAGGGGAAGAACAGCCTCCTGAGGTTGAAGTGTTCTTATGCTTGTCGAACTTGTGTTGGTGAGGACTCGATGAACTATCAGATGCCTTCTACTGTGGTGGCTAGTCCTATTTATATAGGCCCTGGTCCTCTTCCCAAATATTGAGCGGGAAGGGAGCCAAGAACGGCGGGCAATTTGAAAGGGGACAGCTAGTACAAGCTATCCTGACAAAAGCGGTCTTCGCCTGCGAAAGGGCTCTGGTGATGACGCCGTCTTGGGCTCCATGGTGGCCTCCATCCTGCTGGCCTGCTGGTCTTGGTCTCGTTGCACCGATATGGAAACCTTTGCCTGATGCCTCGGTACTCCACGCCTGCGCTTGCCTCCTTAGCACCAAAGAGGAAACAAGGACGCTGCGCGCGCTGGGGCCCGCCTGGCGCCAGCCTGGTGTCGATCGTCATGGCTCACGTCACGAGAGCCTCGCGAGGTTTGCCTTGCCTTGATATCTCCGCTCCTCGCGAGGCAGCCTGGTGAGGCCGCTCCTGAGGAGGTCTTGCGTCGTCCGCCTCGCGAGGTTTGGCCCTTCGCGAGGGTCTTGAATGCCTTGTCGATGAAGATGGGCCGTACGGCTTGCTAGCATAGCCACGCCGTGGGCCGCAGGCTGGCAAGTCTGGGGACCCCCGTTCCCAGAACGCCGAGAGGTTATTGTGGCCACTAGAAAAACACAGAAGAAGAACTGCAGTGACTACAAGCAAACAACTAAACAAGACAATAAGGAAATAAATAAGCAAGCAATTAACGCTAGCCTATTACCGCTATTACACATATTACATCCACTGGGCATCAAAGTTCGCCACCAGTGCAAATATGGGGAATAAAGCAGCATATTACATACACTGGCCGTCAAAATTGGCCACCAGTGTAAATAAACGCGACAACAAAACAAGAGCATAACTGAAACTACTTCAGAAGAGCTCAAGAAACATGGTATCCACCATGCTGGCAATAACCTTAGCAAGCTTATTAGCTTTGTCCTGTTTGATGCTAAAATCCTCCAACGCTAGCTGTTGCACCAGAAAGTATGCATCTGAATGCTCCAGGGACTTCCGCAGTCCTTGCGCTTCTTGTCACAGCATAGCTGATCGATCTCTTTCAGCTTGTAGTTGAGACTCAAGAAACTGAACTGATTCAGACAGTGAGTTTGAATAGCTTGTCAAGCGGTAGTGGCCAGTAACTCAAACACTAAACCAAGACATGACTTTGGGGTTTTCTCACTATCTTCGAGATAGTCTTCCTTAGATGTTTTATCAGCTTTGTTGGAGACCAACGAGGATGTGTCACTATCCTGAACCTTATCTGCATTACTTCCTGTACCATTGCTTAATAAGGCACTCTTCCCCAATATTCTGTCAGCATTCTAAAAGAAGAAACAAGCAGACACATAACAAGTTTAGCATGTACTAGTATGTGAAACTCATTTCCGTGAACCAGTTCATTAGTAAGGTGGACAGGATTAAACTATCAAGTCTTCTGTTGCCAAGTACTAGTACATAATAAAAGCATCAAACAAACATATATCTATGTCCTATGGTCACTGCATTGTCTTCCCAAATCAAAATAGAGACACGGTTCAAATCATGTCAGTTCAAGACAAAGCAGCGGTAAAAGAATACAAAGTGTGGGAAACTACACGGCACAACAAGATTTCAGATGGGTACCACGGGTCTACATGTACAACAACACTATTGGCTCTGTTGTGATGCTAGTAATGTGCATGATATGAGAAGTCAACTGTATACACAATTGAAATTGAAATAAACAGAGCTATTGATAAGAGCAAGCCTGTTAAAGAAACATGCGTGAACATACCTGCTGTACCATTGGAGTTTCGATTGGATCCTTCAATTTAAAAATAAGTTTGTATGAGTAAATACAGTGATGCAAGAGCAAAGCAGTATGCACGATAGCAATCATAGTTAAAAAAGGCACGCCTAAGCGAGCTTAAGCGCGCCTAGGCTCTAGGCGTTGGCGAAACGCATTGCGCATAACTACGCTTAATCTGTGCATAACTGCGCATAAGCATGCGCTTTGGTCAGTAAAGCGCAAGGCGGTGGCAAAACGCACAATTAACACCTAGCGCTTTTTTGAACTATGATAGCAATGGAATCTTAAATTAGAACATTTGTTCTTCAGGTTTAGGCACTTGTTCTACATGAACAGAGTACAGTTAGACGCAAGAATATAGTACTTAAAAATAGAAAATGAGCTCATAGACCTTACCATAGTCTTGGTTTGGGACCAGTACAGAACAAGGCGTTCCCAGTCATCATCCAGTAAATGTGTCTCAGGAGAACGTAAGGGAATTTGATGAGTTTCTTTGCCGGCGAAGTACGTTTTCTTCAGGTAATTCCGATACTGCCACCAAGCATTCTTGAAGATAGCAGAGGTATTAGCACAGGTTACCTCATCCTGAGTTTCCAAATCGGTCCTTCTCTATAGAGAAAAATGGGAAAATTTGCTGTATTATAACCATCATGGAGGTAGGATGTATGGGACAAAGCAAAGTAATTGCCATGAACAACATTACTTACACATAACTCCTGGACAAACACCTGCAACTGGCATTTTCCTTCATCTTCAGTATAATATTTCCAAGATGGGAAGATACGCACATACGATTTAACCATATCAAATGCGATAGATGCTAAACTACGACTAGCTGGTTGTGCTTCCTCCACAGGAATAGGCATACTAACTGGTGGAGTTGGGGTTCGCCGTGGTAGTACTGGCCCTTTGGGCACTGGAGCTGCCTTACTAACTGCTCTTGTTTGGGAGCTCTGTGGTGGAGATGGTGTTGTGTCAACAGGAACTGGGTTACTATCTGCTGGGGTTGGGGTTAGATTGGGTGAAGCTGGTTCTCTGTCCATCGCAGTAGGGGTACAATCTGCAAGACTTTGGGTTATGTGTGGTAGGGCTAGTTCTCGTGCATGTACAACTGGGGTGCTATCTCCACCAAGAGGTAGCATTGTTTTATTTGAAGACCGTGTTTTTAGTCCGCTAGATGCTGGCATCACCCGCTCCAATTCAAATGGCTGATAAACAGGAAACATAGTTGAATGTACAGACATTGTATGAGAGACAGATGCAATAGATAGTGTGGAAAAAAGAGGGCATGAAATAGTTGACATGTATATTGTTTAACTAAAACGGATAGCATGACATAATTTCACATATATGATGTCTATCTAAACTGGATAGCATAGCATAACATAATTCAAAGATATGATGAATAACTAAACAGGATCGCATGACATAATTCACCTACATGTTATCTAAGTAATCAGGATCGCATCATTTAATTCGCATATGTGATTTATATGCTAAACAGAGGGCATTAGATATGATGTCTGAACTAAGAACATGGTGTTGAATATTGTCTATATGATGTCTAAACTATGCAATGCAAGACACCATATGCATGATATGAGCAGTATAACCGTGCCAAGGTAGAGCATACACCTCGGTGCGGGAATAGGACTGGTCATCTATCTCTGAATCCATCTCTGAGGAGCTATCGGGACCCAACAAGAGATCTGCTTCGACAGGTAGCACTGTCTGCTCTGAAGGCCTTGTTTTCACTCTAGATTTTTCAATCTCCCACCCAAATGGCTGATTCACAGGAAGAGTAGTTTAACGTACAAACATTTTCGACAAATGGAAATGTAATGAAGAAAAGGATGGGCAAGATATCATTCAAATACATGATGCCTGGTTAAACAAGATGGCATTGCACATTTCACATATATTATGGCTGGCTAAAAGACATAAGACTGCATAATTCCCATATATGATATAGAAACTAAACAGGTGGCATTATAGAACATGTCTAAACTAAGCAGATGACATATATGATGTCAAAAGTAGGCACTTCAAGGCAACATATGCATGATATGACTAACATCGTCATGCTAAGGTAGAGCAAACACCTTGGTGGGTAAATAGGAGTGGTCAGCGGCGTCTGAATCCGCCTCAGAACAGATATCTTCCTCTGGGTTACAATCTGGAGAGGGGTGGGGAGGGTTTGCCATTGAACCCACCATGGAGCGATGTCTGCATGACATTGTATTGCCGCGCAAAACTCTTCTCTTTTTCTCTACATGTTCAGCATGATATCTGACATGCATACGAAAAAAATATGGTGAGATTATGTAAGGAGAGCATGCAGAAATTTAGAGTGATGGTAACAACCAGTGGATGGATCCAAAAATAATGAAAGCAGGCTGATGATTGCTTTAATTTAATAAAAGACAGATGATGATTGCTTTACTATTTGTTTCCCACCCAAGATGAACAACATAGGCATACCCTAGGTGAACCAGATATTAGACAGAGATACTATTCATTGCTTCCTAGATATGTGCCCCACAACTAATTTAGAACTCAAGTTTGAACATTAATTTGGACCTGACTTGGAGTCCAAGAGGTGAACAGGATGATAAAGTAGCAGGTAATTTTAAGCAATGCATAACATAAGCAGAAACGAAAGAGTGCGACCTCTCTTGTGGACCCATGTACTCATCAGGTTCATCTGCTGAGTCGATGATGGTGATGCCATTGCGGTGGGTGCCGGCGGCAGGGACGGAGATCTGAGGCAGCGAAAGACGGTCAGGACTCATGATGTCTGGTTTGGTGGATGTTTCTGTCGATGGAGCAGCTCAGTTGAGGTGGACGACGTCGCGGCAAGAGTAGGACAAACCACACAAAGTTCCCTTCGATACCTACCAGTAATTATGTAAGGGCTCATTTGGCT
The DNA here is from genome assembly GCF_002575655.3 of Aegilops tauschii subsp. strangulata. Lineage (NCBI taxonomy): Eukaryota > Viridiplantae > Streptophyta > Magnoliopsida > Poales > Poaceae > Aegilops > Aegilops tauschii. The sequence continues at coordinate 156,031,776 of NC_053036.3, forward strand.
TGCATGATTCTAAAAACGCAGGGATATGAAAACCACCGGAATAGGATAGGAATGCACATGCACTACAAAGAAAATACACTTCCATGATGATACGTGTTTGTCACAGTAGGTCGCATTTTTTGTCATGCATGTACATCCATGACAAATTTATGACAGAATCAAGATAGTCATACCTATGCTATCGTAGAAGTGTTCCATGACATTACCAAAATTATCATCACGGAAGTGTCCACTTCCATGACGATAAATCGCGCGTCACAGAAGTGCTTTCGTCAAGGGTGACTGACACGTGGCATCCATCGTAACGGAATGCCGTTAAGCTATCGGGTCGGGTTTTGGATCCGATAACCCGTTAACAGCCCCGACCAATGGGGATTTTCCACGTGTAAAATCATCATTGGCTAGAGGAAACACGTGTCGGCTCATCGTTGGGACAGATGTCATCCACTCACTGGACAGAAGGCGCCTATGATACGTCGACTCATGGCACGGCCCAACAGTGGCCCATTCCTGTGAAAAGGCCGGCCCGTTTGACTTGGTCAAAAGCTGGCGGGCCGGCCCATGGAAAGCCTGTTAACGGCCTGTTCGCATATAGCCCATTTACAGCCCGCTAACCCAAGGCCCGTTACGCCCTATCCGAATTAGGCCCAGTAGCGTCATCTGGGCCATCCAATATGATTCCAGCCCGTTTTCACTTCTGGCCCATGTACAGCCCATGACGTCTTTCGGCCCATATGAGGCCCTTTGTAACTCTTGGCCCATTAGCGGCCCGTGCTGAAACTGGCCCGTAATGAACAGTGTATTACTTTACACCCATTAACGGCCCGTGGTGAAACTGGCCCGTAAAGAACAGTGTATCACTTTATACCCATTAACGACCCGTTATTCCGTTGGGCCGTTTCCAGCCCAAGTTAACTTTCGGCCTTCTGAGCGCCCATTTATTCTTGGGCTCATTTGCAGCATTCGGTTACTTACAACCCGTTACTATCATTTTCTGCTTGTGGGCCAAATTCATCCGTCGTTACAGTCGGCCCGTTTGTGGACCATTAGTCTGTTGGGCCATTTTCATAGCATCACCAAATACGGCCTATTAACGGCCCATTATGGTCAGCCCATAAAACGTACGATTTCCATTAAAGGCCCGTCTACGGCCCATTAAAGGCCCGTACAAGACCCATAATTGAGCCGGCGGCCCATGGATCCTATGAGACGTAGAAGGCCCATGGATCCTACGAGACGTAGAAGGCCCATGGATCCTATGAGACGTACAAGGCCCATGGATCCTACGGGATGTAGAAGGCCCATGGATCCTACGAGACGTAGAAGGCCCATGGATCCGACGGCCCATGAAGGGCCATGGTCGGGCGAGTTGGCCCCCGTTTGAATGATATAGCATATTCAAAGAATTATCCTACTCAATACTATCACCTCTAAAAAGCATACACTATACAACAAAGAGATCAAGGCATAGAAAGGTAGAATAATCCTACACTATACAATAAAGAAATTACAGCCGATTATACCCACTGGGCATTATGGTTCGGCGCAGGTGATAATAAAGCATACACAAATAGCAAATTACATACACTGGGCAAATACAGCTCATACATCATGGACGCGCTTCAACTTAACTCCATTTGAACTATAATCTCTTCAGAAAATAGGATTGACCGGATTCAGATAGCACAAATTTCAGTCTGCAAAATCTCCAATTCCTTCATGGTTACCTCAGTGTCTTGTTTCATTTTTTTGACTCCTGCATCTAATACCTGCATGTCCAGTCTCAACTTGTTGATTATACGTTGACAATCATGTACACGTTGTCTTGCCACCTCTAGTTGATGCTCGAGAACATCAGCACATTCCAATTCCAATCCATAATCATTTGGTAACTGCCATGCCGCACTGCTCGCGGATCTTTGTGTTGATGTCACTTCATCCTGAAATGTTTCTGTAAGTACACATGGCTAGGGCAAAAATATAGTTACAATAGTGAAGCGAACAAGACACTATTTTGTACTACATGGCAAAACAGGACTAACAATAATGTTACACGTCACTTTCAAAAAAAATGTTACACGTCATGAAGCATAAGCAGGTGATATTTTAAAAATTATAAAAAAGATAGTCTGTGCAGCCTGCATACAGAAATCCCTCTTAGCTCACCAGAGGAGCATGATGTTGGGGCCCAATCGAAAACATAGACAAGTTACAAATTTAGACAGCACGTTGCGTATAAGTAAGCAAGCAGTTGGCCATTTTGCGCCTCAATTAAAGTCTTAGGGAGCATAATGAACAGCAGAGGGTTTCATACAAACATACTACAGCAGGCAAAACTATGCAATCATTAGCGTAGTATAAACTAGATTGTGAGCCTCATGCAATAATAGCTGGTTAATAGACTTCAAAGCTTCAGGCACACTTCGGCAGTGTAATTAAATGGTAAGGCCTTCAATTATGTCAACTAATAGTGATACAAGTACTGAACATCAGGCATGATTATTTGGGCATCTCATTAACTGAGGACAAATAAAGCAATTGAAAAGAGAAAATTAACTATGCCTGAAACAAACAAGGAATTGAACTGTTGAGTTGCATACAGTGACTTACCTTAGCAGGTTGAATAGGCTCAGCGCAGCTCCTACTTCTCTTGCAAGGCTCCTTCCTAACATCTTGTACTTGGAAATCCTCAATCTTATCTTCATTGCACCCCCTCTGCAAGTAACAAACTAGTTACTCGTCTCCTTGGAAGATAAATATGCATACTTTCCAGTCTGTGAACACAAAAGGATGAGATTATAACAAAACAACACCACATAATGAAACATGCCGCATCTCTTGCACTTGCACACAATGAAATGAGCATTTACTATGTGTGCACTATGTAAAAACTAGGCATACCTTCGAACTGGATCTCCAGGTACTCTTGGAGAGCCTACTGTAGTGTACAGCCAAACCTTTATGTCACCTATGAGTTAGACAAGGCCCCACTACAGCAGCCCTTAGTGTTTAAATCGTTGACAAGCTCTGTTAGAGTGTTAGGTCAAGAACAGCAAGTAATCAAAGCAAACAGTCCTAGTATGGCTGGCTGATGCAAACAAGCAATTGAATAGACGTGTGAGCAAATCTTACATATCAAGAAAAGAAGCAAAGAAGAAGGCTTAAAGACCATCACTTGACTGACCAGATTTAAGGGGCATTTAAACATCATGTGCAACGTATGAACTAACATAAACATTGCATATTCCAGATTCTACAATGGAATGCACATGTATTAGGTTATTCCATGTATGATGATGCCTAAATGTACAGATAGCGGGCAGGAGTGACTCATCATTGCACGCACAATTGAATTGCAGGTTAAGGGCCAATTCGATTCCACCTTTTCAGGGCTTATTGTCAAAATAAGCCATAAAAGATGTAAAGAAGTCATTTTTGAGTTATGGGCTTGGGCTTAACTAATTTTGCTTTGGAGGGGGTGTTTCAGGTAGAACCTTACTAAAAATTGAAGGGAAGGGGAATAGTGAAATGACTCTGTTGTCTGCCTATATTACACTCAAAATGCAACTGTTGACGCCCATGTCACACCTGACCCTGAAGTAAAACAAACACGCAAGCATTCATTGCCCTGCCCGCTTGCATCTCCTCTCCCCTTTCCCTCTACCTTGACCCCCTGCCTGCAGCACTAGGGTTCCTCCAGCGAGCCGTCGCCACTGGTCCCATCTGGCCTGGTCCTCGATGATGCTATGTCTAGCTAGGCTACATGGCCGGCGGGTAGGGGCAAATCTCCCTGGCTGCTCCTCCCTCTGGCGCCGCCCCTCATTCTCATGGTCTCCAGCAGCTGCTCCACTGTGGTTCGTCCAACGCACTACTCCGGCGGGCGCTGCACAACTACCGCTGATGCCACACTGCGGCAGAAGGCACCTTATTCCCCCTCCCCTCCTCCCAGGCCATGGGCTTGAGGTGCTGTTGAAGGATGAGCTCATCCAACAAGGTGAGGATCTCCTCTGATTTTTTGCCAAATTTTCATTCCGATCCACTGTATGATGAATTGATATGAGCTGCTTCTGCTGCTGCTGCTATATGATGCATTGCTATGAGCTGCTCCTGCTGCTGCTATATGATGAATCTCTATGAGCTGCTGTTGCTGTATGATGAGTTGCTATGAGCTGTTGCTGCTGCTATATGATGAATTGCTATGAGCTGCTGCTCCTGCTATATGATGAGTTGCTACAAGCTGCTCCTGCTGCTGCTATATGATGAATTGCTATGAGCTACTCCTGCTGCTGCTATATGATGAATTGCTATGAGCTGCTCCTGCCGCAGCTATATGATGAATTGCTATGAGCTGCTGCTGGTATATGATGAATTGCAGACTGCTGCTGCTGTATGATGAGTTGCTATGAGCTGCTGCTGCTGCTATATGATGCTTTCAGGTGGTGCTGCTATACGATAATAACCAGCCACTTGGACCATCGAATTTCAATAAATAATTGTTCTTCATTTAAATGTGGGTCATGCGTTCTTCGTTTAAATTAGGCAATGGGATCTCTATGGAAAACATTGACCAAAGTAGATTGTGCTAAGTAGATGGTATCTTTGTATTTGCATTTTGAGCAAATAGTGATGGTCTGTTTTCCTATCATATTAATACTGCACTGGGTTCAATTTCTGCTGTTTGCAAGTCAAATTAATTTCCATATGGGCAGCAAAATGAACAAAATATAATGCAATCTAGACTTTCCACTGATCATACCAAAGATAAGCTGAAAACGCAATGAAAAGAACTGGTTGGCTTATTACATGGAGCTTATATTCACAGGTGCTTATTTTCTTAGGATAACTCGTAATAACTGTCCCTAAGAAACTTGGCTAATAGAACTGGCATACAAATAACATGTCACGGTGATTGCAATGGAGGAGTGACGTACCATAGCACACTGTATAGGCTCCCCGCTGCCTCTCCTTTTTTGCGATGTTCCATGAAATTGCCACATACATCTTGTACTTTTTCATTGTGTGACCCTATCTGCAAGTTGACACGGCTAATTTCAGACATCTCTATATGATACTACATTGCATATCCCTTGCGCATATTTAAACCACCAATTAACGATTGTGTGCGTACCATAAACTAGCCATGACTCTGTATGCTGGACTAGCAGGCACTCTAAGGGAGCCTAATGTAGTGCACTGGAATTCCTACATGCCACCTACGATTTTGTGTAATGTACTGCCCCTATTCCTAAATATATGTCTTTGTAGAGATTCTAGTATGGACCACATACAGATGTATATAGATGCATTTTGGAGTGTAGATTCACTCATTTTGCTCCGTATGTAACCTATAGTGGAATCTCTAGAAAGACTTATATTTAGGAACGGAGGTATGAGGTAGTATCATGTATGACATCTACATATCTAATTTAGCAGCCAGTAGCGGAAATCATTGTCTGCACAGAGGGATTACTGGTCGAAAATCCTAGCAAAGCACGCTGGCAGGCACAGAACAATACAAGAGAGAGAGACGCGCTTACAAGATCATAGCAATGCCTCAGTCCAGGATCTTGGTTGGCCAAGCTGTTAGATCCAGAAGAAACATCGTCCTTGTAGTTTTTGCCAGCTGCATAACAGGTAACAGCGACCTGTTAGTATATTTGAAGTACATCGGGCTGGTGACGCTGGACGGGTTTAAAGGTGACAAGTACCTAGGTCGTGGCGGGTGCTTGGCATCTCTCCAGACGGTGGGAATCAGGTTAGAAACGTCGAGGGTGATGACACTGCGCTGGCTGTCGGGGTCCGGTAAGGAGATCTAGAACCGTCGAGTAGGGTGTTTGTGGAGCGGCTCCGGTAGGGTGGACGACGGTGTGGGCGAAGCGGATCTGTGGCCGTGGACGAGGGCGTAGGTGAAGCTGCTCCAGTGGTTGTGTTAAGGATGGTGTCGACAACGCGGATCTGCGGCCGTGGACGGGGCGTCAGAAGCTGCTCCGGTGGTTGGGTTAAGGATGGTGTCGACGATGCGGATCTGCGGCCGTGGACGGGGCGTCAGAATCTGCTCCGGTGGTTGGGTTAAGGATGGTGTCGATGATGCAGATCTGCGGCCGTGGACGGGGCGTCAGAAGCTGCTCCGGTGGTTGGGTTAAGGGTGGTGTCGACGATGCGGATCTGCGGCCGTGGACGGGGCGTCAGAAGCTGCTCCGGTAGGTTGGATGAGGGTGCGAGGAAGCGGATCTGAGGCCATGGACTTGTGAGTTGGCAAAGCGGCCCCAGTAGGGTTGAGAATGGTATAGGCGAAGCTACTCCGGTAGGGTTGACGATGGTGTCGGCGAAGCGGCTCTGGTAGGGTTGAGGAAGGTGTCGGCGAAGCGGCTCCGGTAGGGTTGAGGAAGGTGTCGGCGAAGAGGATCAGAGGCCGTCGACGGGGGCGTCGGTGGGGCGGCTCCGGGGGGTGTGGACGAAGCGTCTCCGGTGGGGAGTACGAATGAGCCGCTGCAGATGCGCGGCGGTTGACGAGAGTATCGGCGAAGCAGATCCGGCGCCGTGGACAAGGCCGGCACTGAATGGGCTGTGGTACAGTGGTGGATGAGCAGTCTACTTGTTTCTAGGGGAGGTGGGAGGGGTAGATGCGGCCGCAGAAGCAGATCCGACGAGGTGGACGCCGCTGGCAGTGAATGGGCTATGGTACGTCGGTGGATGAGCAGTCTAGGGTTTCGAGAGGGGAGGTGAGAAAGGGCGATGAAGTACGGACGGCGTGATGTAAGATGCTCTGGTGCTGTGGAGTTAGTCGTTTTTGCGGGAGGGGGAAAGGAAATGGGAGTGCAGTGTAGTGGGGGAACCGGAAGTTACCAAAGCAGCCCCGACCTATCATGTAGATGAGGGCGGTATTGTAACTGTTGGCCTCCGTGCACCAAGGACAAAAGGGGGATTTCGCATGCTAAAGACTAAGGTGGCGGAAATTTGAGAAGGAGGCGGGAGATTTTGCCGCCCGCGGGATCGTTCGTATCCTGTTTCAACTAATTTTGGACCGTGCTAGCGGGAAGGTCATGCTAGACTGTGTACACCGGGCACGCGTCAGCAGTTAATAACTGGTGTGAAGTCCACCCCAGAAAAAGAGACAATAACTCGGGATGATGCGCCTATAACTTGGACGTTCACTCGGGCGCGGCCAATCGTACGGGTGTAGTGGCACGTTCACAAAAAAAGGGATCAAACGCTCAGCCTATGTATTTCTCGTGTAAATAGATAATTTAGTGCCATTGGTTATTTACTTTAAACATAATGCATTGATGTGTTAGTGTAGAGGCACACAAAAAGAAATGGATATTGTAGTCAGCTACTTAAAAGTGTTACCTCATATGATTACATAGCCTCCATTTCATAAATTGCGTACCCGTTGAATTCATATATGAATATTACATATATTACTTCAAAATAGAAACTTAAATCATCCAAGACTAATGAATTTGAATGCAAGAGTAACAATGGTGCATATACATGATAGCTACATTGGTTGTTTGAAGAAACATCACTGTAACTTTGGCATGCACAACTGAAAAGGTTTATTTAAATAGAAAAAAAGTGATATGTGAGTGTCCAATCTTTATAGCGTTGAATCGATATTGTACCCTTGGCCACGATACGAAGTAGATATTGACTTATGTTCAAGCGATGCACGTCTACGATCGCTAGATAGTGATACGTGAATGAATTGTGCAATCTCTCTCACACGCATACATATCTCATTTCCATGTGGGCATTGGAATCACACACGCGCACTTCATGTATTTCTCTCCCTCCGTCAAGGATAAATTCGTCTTTCTACCCCGTCCTACAAGTCTCTCACACAGAAACACACACGCTCTCTATGTCTAACACGCCCGCCTCTTTAATTCTGCCCACCCACAGCCACTAATGTCTCAAAGTATAATAATGTATCTCACACATATGCTATCTACCTATCCCTTAATATAGCTAGATATGTGTCACACAAACTCCTTCTCCCTACTAGCAAGATGCCCATGCGTTGCATGGAACATCAAGATGCATTTGCATGAGAAGTTTATCTTGTGGGAGAAAAGGATGAACGAGGGAATGCCTTATTTGCAAATGCGGAGAGGGGTGTGGGTATCTTTTTGCAAAATTTCCATAGTTTCCTTCCTGTCCGTCGGATATAAATCGGATGGCCTATATTGCAGGATGGCAGGAACACCATCATCACCAACTCTGTTTTTTATAAGAGTAGAGATATGTGAGTGTCACTGCCCCCCCACACACACCCACACTTCCCAACACCGAAGGAGTAGGGTGACACCTCGATCTTGATACTAATCTATCGACTGGCTTCTCTCTCAAACATACACACACACACTACCCGGCACCGAAGGAGTAGGGTGGCACATCGATCTTGATAATAATCTATCTACTCCTCTTTCAAACAAACACACACACACACACTTGCTAGTTGTGCCTCTGTGCCTACCGCGCATACTCTCGATACGTCTTTCTCCCCCTCCCCCCAACAATGACAGCAGAAGGGTGACAACTCGATCTGATCATAATCTGTCAATTGGTTTCTCTCAAACATTGTGTCTCGGTGCCTCGCTCGGTAGCCCCCCCGATATGTAGACTTCTCGCGCGCGCATAGCTGTAGTGACGATGACGCTGAACCCAGTGTGCCTTGTTTTTACCGGCCTCATGTGATAGTTTTCACCCTGTTTTCTATTAATTAACAAGGCAACCTTTTCTTTGTTACTACTAGTGAATCTGAAATCATTCGGGGCAGACATAAAATATATCACTTCAACCCAATTATCGCAGCAACTATTTTAAAAGAAATTAGCTAGCTGCCCGTGCGTTGCACGGAACATCAAGATGCATTTGTATGAGTAGTTTATCTTGTGAGAGAAAAGGTTGAACGAGGTAAGGCCTTATTTGCGAACGTGGAGAGACATGCGGGTATATTTTTGCAAAATTGCCATAGTTTCTTTCCTATCCGTTATATATAAATCCGACGGCCTATATTGCAGGATGGCACGCACACCATCATCACAAACTCTGTTTTCTACTCCCTCCGTCCGAAAATACTTGTCATCAAAATGGATAAAAAGAGATGTATCTAAAACTAAAATACGTCTAGATACATTTCCTTTTATCCATTTTGATGACAAGTATTTCTGGACGGAGGGAGTATTTGTCTTTTTAGAGATTTCAACAAGTGACTATGACCGGACCTTACCAACATACTCAAAAAAGTAGTCCATAATTTTGATGTTACCCTCTTTTCTTGGCGGTGCAGTGCCATGTGGATACCTCATAAATAAATCAAGGACAAATCTGACCCCTTCCTGAAAAGACATACGGAGCAAAATGAGTGAATCTACACTCTAAAATATGTCTACATACACATCCGTATGTGGTAGTCCATTTGAAATCTGAAAAAGACAAATATTTAGGAACAAATGGAGTATATATAAGAGTAGACATGGAGATATATCTCCAGCATGATCTACAACAAAAATGTGTTGGGCTGGTTAGCGCCGTATGCTCGCAACGCGATGACATGAGTTCGAATTCTGTCTTTTAACTTTATGTTTTTATATTATATATTACTCTACTTATTTAATATATACTTCTTTCGCTACTTTACTGACAGTGGAACGCACAGACTACTTAGAATATAAGATTAAGGATGGACTTGTTTCTTTTTAACTTTCTGTACGAAGCTGTAGCCACCCTGCAAGTCACGTGTACACTATACATGCAATTAACTTTTTATAGAGGGACAATCATACAGGCAATTAACTCAAATGGATTGGATGTCACTCTATTATTTCCAGCATAAAGAGCATCTCCAATGGCAGCCGGCAAATTTCCTCCCGCTTCCTTAAGCGGAGGATGACATCAAACGCCAGCGGCATACATTTTTACAACTCTAACCAACCAGATGAAATTCGTGCAAACACGGACTGATTTCATATAAGCATGAAGGATTTCGTATAAAAAAGCCGGATCTTCATATAAACATGATGGATTTCATTACATTTACATGAACTAAGAGGTGCCAATCCGGCTCTCTTGTAGAATTAATACTCCCTCCGTCTGGAAATACTTGTCCTAGAAATGGATGTATCTAGACTTATTTTAGTTCTAAATGGCCGCCCGCGGATCCCTTTGTCTTCCTCATGTCCGTCAGCCACTTGCGGGGTCGACGAAGGTCCTCGGAAGAGACGAAGCAACAAAGAAACCACCTGAATCCGCGGTCGTCGCCTCGGCGGTGGCCTTCATGGGTCCCAAGTGGCGGTGGCCTCCCGTGTTCTACTTCTCCTCGATGATGGCGGCGGACACGGAGAAGCTGGCTACCGACTCATCGCTCTCCACGCACCCGGCTTCTGTCTCTGCCTGCATGGCGCTGCCACAGGCACGGGAGGCGCGCCCACAGACACGGGAGGCGCGGCCACCGCAGACAATGGTGGCGCAGTACGACGCGGCAGCGACGGCGCCCGTACGGCGTGCTAGCCGCCGTGCTGGCGTGGAGCAACTCGCCACTCTTCATCGAGCTGAACTGGAGCGGCGAGTTGTTGAACCACGCGCCTGCTTGGGGCGGCAACTGGCTCCGTCGGGCCAAGCGAGGTTGGTGAAGCACCGAGCGGCCTCGCCCGTATCCGGAGGGCTCGGCGGGCCACCCAGCCGGGTAATATGCCAGAGAACGGCTCATCGGAAGCCATCGAAAGAGTGGAGAAAATGGTGAAGAAGGAGATGGGGGAGCGGTGGAGGGGTGCGATTCTTGCCCGCTGTCTGTCTGGCCTCGTGTAAATAGAGGGCGGACGGTAGGAGCTTGGCCCGCGTCTGGCCTCGTTTAAACTGAGGGCGGACGGGAGGAGCTCGGCCGGTGTTGCGTTTAATTCCGGCCCGCTCATGAACGGACGTGTGGCAGGAGTAGGATTCTCGGTTTGCATGCGGGTTTAACGGAGGGGTTTAATGGAGGCGCCGGACGTGCAGCGGGCGGCGCAGTAGTATTCGATTTGATAGCAGTAATGAGCCGTCAAATCACAAAGGCCCTCGCCTCTCGTGAAACCGACCGAGCTAGACTGCCCCGCCCTCTAGCCTTTTAAAAATGTATATACTCCACTTTTGTACAGTAGTAGTATCGATGGATTGCGCCATGGAGCAAAACTTGAAATTAAAAAAAGGTGGTACATATAGAGAGCACTTGTCACCAAATTATGCATATAGTACTATTAAAAAGGCTTGTCGCAATAATGGTGTCCAGCATAAGTGCACAACCCACCCCTCAAATAAAACTAAGCACCCTGGAATTCTTTGACAAAACTAAGCACCCTGAAATTCTTTGACAACTAAACTGCTGGCTATATGATGTTGGCCATATATATTGTACGTATATAATGTGAAGAAACGAGTGGTAGTACTATACCAACTAAAAGATGAAATGTAAGAAATACTAGTATGTACGTACTGAAGAGTTAAAGTAACAAGAAGAAACATAACATAGTTCTGCTGGGGGCTCAGCACAACACACCCCTCAAATTAAATTAAGCACACCTGAAATTAAACTTTGCAACTATTCCGGTAGACAATGCATTAGAACCACCATGAGCAACGACACTGCCACCTTACCCGGAGTCCTCGTCCACGTCCTCGACTTCGTCCTTGTCCCTCTTCCTCTTGGCCGATACTTCTTTGCTTGAACCGCACACTTGGCTGTTGCTCTTCATCCAACCCTTGTAGATATTGAAGCAAAGGTAGCCATCCATTGCAGCGTAGTGGATGTGGTCTATATCTAGTACATTCCGCTGCCATGCATGACGATGAAACGTGTATGGAGGTTTCTCCAGTTTACCGTACGAAGGATGAACCATGGCTCCTGCCAGGGTCAGCATTGAAGGCTGACGAGAGGACACCAGCCGATTCTTCTAGAGGTCGAAGGTGTTGCCTACAACGAGGCCTATCCGCCGCAGGACTTCTTTGTCGTTACCAAACTCTACAGTAACGAATTTGACTAGGTTGCTCTCGAGGAAGTCCTTAAAATCCTGGCACTCAACGTCGGCATGGCATATGTGGTAGACCAAGCATAAGTCATGCACGCAAACCTGGATCACGGCGGGCTTCTTCCTCTCTTCGTCCTTTAGATCCTTCTCTCATCCCAGGACTGTGGTGTACTCAACATCTAGCCCAGCGACCCACTCATCATCTGAGTCTTCGAACATCCGTCTGAAGCGAGAAAGGCATCCGTTCACCGTTGCGGAAGAACGGGTGTAGATGACGTTGAACTCATCACCGGTGATGGTTCTAACCTTGTACTCACCGCCGATCGGGGAGATTTGGGACGCCATGGATTTGGGAGGAGGGTTAGGATTAGTGGAACTGCCGTAATGTGAATGGAGGGGACGACTAGGAGCGAACCGCCATAGTATTGAAGGACGTGCGGGGACGAGTAGGAGCGAACTGCCAGCGTGCGAATGGCAGGGTAGTGGCTTTCCATTCTCCCATGATACGGGCTTCCGAGAGCCCTTGGATCTGAGATCAAACGGTTGCATGGCGTGATTCTAGACCTATGGGTGAATATCCTATCCTGGAGGGTTATTCTATAAATTTTCAGCAACTTAGCATGCGACCGTTTGATCTTAGATCCAAGGGCTGCCAGCAGCCCGTATCGTGGTCGCGGCTACCACGACCGTCGCGTCGCTCGTGCGGTCGCGCCCTTGGAGCTTTAACACGGTGCATTAGGCTATCTGATGTTGGCATGTCATACATAGTCATCACTTAGTCACTCATACTACAACACGGTTTTGGCTATAAGGTTGGCTATAAGTGTATTTTTTTTACTTCTCTCTATCTCTTTCTTCGTACTCCCTCCGTCCCATAATATAAGAACGTTTTTTACACTAGTGTAGTGCCAAAAACGTTCTTATATTATGGGACACAAGGAGTACTAGTATTTATTGCATTTGCCAAGGAGTGACGTCTTCCAATGAAATGGTGTTGCTAAGTTTGCTTCATTTAATTAGCTATAGACTCAAAATTGTCTTTTCACCTAGGTACACGCGCTTAGCACCGTTTCTTACTCGGGTCACCAAACTAGTCTCTCTCTTCTTGATTAACTTGCCACATCAGACTTTATGCCTATGTGGCAAGCTTAAGCACCTGTAGGAGCAAGTAAGTACAATAGTGCGCTTTACATGGCATTTTTGTATATGTGGAGGAAAGAGAGGCAAGGAAAAAGTGGAGAAGTGGGCTCTCATGTAAGAGCCAGCCTCTACTACATGGTGGAGCATTGGGAGAGGCACCTGTATGGAGGTGGTCAGGAATCGGGAGACTCACGCCGGTCGTAGCGCTGCAGTTAAAATGATAATGGCGAGTCAAATCACGAGGCCCCACCTGTCCAGCAGTAACTCGCTGTCAAATCACACAGCCCTACGTTTGCAGCAGCCTACTCCCTCGTCTTCTCGCGTCCCTGTAGAACCGACTAGGCGGAACTGCCCTGCCTACCGCGCAGGAAAAGCCCGCGCAGTATACTCCCTCCGTCTAGGTGACCAAGGTGGAGAGGAAAATGAGAGAACTTAATGTTTAGTATTTGCAAAGGCTGGTTGTAATGGTACTAGACTTAGCAATTTTGATGAGGTGTCATAGAACTAAATGAAGAAAGAGAGAGAGTTGAGTACTATGTGTCATACATGGCAATAAATAAAGTACTACATGATACTTATATATGATACATGGCGCAGGAGTACTAAGTATTATTAATACAGTTTTGCTAGAACTCATCTAGATGAGATATAATTTGGTCTCATTCATCTTTTATAGCCATTGGATGTGATGCTATATAAGATGCGTGTGTGCTGACGTGGGTTGTATTTGTTCTTGTGCAACTAACTGACCACTGCATGTCATGTTTGATAGTCTCAAGTCATTAAAAGCATACAAGCGCCACATCTCTTCTTGGTTGATTCCTCTATTTATGTCAAAAAATAAGAAACAACGTGAGAGTTAATGCACCACGCCTATCTGTTTACTATTTGGTTTTCGTAAGATGACTTAATACTCACCTAGACGGAGGGAGTATTCGATTTGACAGCGGGCGGCGCGGTTCTCGATACGGCTTTAATGCAGACGAGGGAGGGAGTAGCGGTTCCCGATATGTTGAATGGCCAATGCATCCTCCTTCAATTAATGCATGAGGGAAGTAATGGGAGGAGGTCCGGGAAAAGAGGCTGCACGATGTGAATGCAACGCAGTTTGCCCTCATTGCCCTCATATAAAGGCGCCCCTCCATTCCAATGCATCTACCACATCGTACGCACCTAAGAATTTGCCTAAGCACCTACACTAAGCGCAAAAGAGCTCACTCCAGACCCATGGCGGCGATGCGCGTGAGCGGCCAGTGGCTGCGCCAGATGGTCCACGACGCCGGCCTGCGGCATGGCGCCGAGGATCGTCTCCAGATGGTGTTGGAGACCGGCTGGTGGATGGCCGCCGTCGACGCCAACTACGACTCTCAGTTGGACCAGATGATCGTTGCCACCAGCACCAAGTTCACCGTCCTCAAGAAGCTCCCGGACGATATCGTCGTACTCCTCCAGCCCGCGCGCCCGGGCTCCTCATTGCCTGCCACCCTAATCGGCCTCCATGGCCGAAACCTCTTTCAAGCACTGGTGGCCCTACGACTGCCCGCCGACGCCACGAAGAATGTCCACCTGGAGGTCGCGCTCTCGGCGAGGCGCCTCGCCCTGCAAGAATTCGTCGACCTACACATCCACGTGTACAAGCAAATCGTGTACATAGGTATCTACAAGGCCAGTGAGGACGCTACGACGTTGGCCTTCCTCAACCGGCTGGAAGCCTGGATGCCTTTGCTGAGAAGCACCTCGACCTCGCCACAAAAGCCGCCGCTCCTTAGCCGCTGGTGGGTGGCCCGGAGCACTAAGTTGAGGAGGAGGAGGTCGTACGTTCGTGGATCCATCTTTCTTCTTGCCTTCTGTAACCACCACTGCGATCGCATCATCGTGGCCTTAATTCTTATTGTGCTGTTGCATTCTCGTTCGAGTCAATACCGACATGTGCGATCCCTTTGCTTAATTATATGCATCACTGTAACTAGTACTCCATCCGTCAATTTATAAGTTGTGCTTACCTTTTCCATCAACTTCGTGCAACGCGCGGGCATCTTGCTAGAAACACTAGAATATGTCTATATAATCCGTATGTGATAGTCCATTTGAAATCTAAAAAAGACAAATATTTAGGTACGGAGGGAGTAATATATTAGGAGTATATCAAAACAATAGTGATTTCTTTCAAGTTTGTGAACAAATACTAATATTCTACTACTTTGGATCTGTCGCAACGCACGGGCACATTGCTGGTAAAAGGAAAAGGCATGCCGCGTTCGCGTCACACCCCCACACGCCCGGGAATCGGGAGTACAACACGGCCCGTCCGACACGACACATAGCTTTGGGAAGGCGTGTTGCCTAGCATTTTCACTTTCATGTGGGACCGCCGTTGAGCAAACCGACACCCCGCCCGCCGCCGGGTTGGAAAACAGAAACGAGGGAAGATCTAGCTGTAGCACGGAAGCCAAGAAATTTGGTGTCAGACAGGGCTTGTTGATAGAGTAGGAGCATTCCGTACTAGTACTACTCCTACTAGTACCAAGTTTGTACTCCTAATACTATATTACTAGTACTACCACTATACAACTAGTAGGTACGTGCACGGCACAACATCATAGGAACAAAAAACGGGAAGATCTTGTTTTGGGTGATTTATCTTTTTTCAATCAACGTAGTATGAATAATATGATGTGGGGGGCACCCATGAAGCTTATGTGGCTTGGTTGCATGGCTACGGAAGGTTAGAGAAAAATAAATAGATAATGTGTTTAGAGTGCACTCCACTAAATAGATATACTTTGGATCCATTGCAACGGACCGGCACATCTATATCTATACCCCCTATATAGTGTATGAAAAACTTTGAAAGTTGGTCGTTGGATGAAGCCAATCCGACAGTACAAAGATGGCAAATCCGAGCACTACTGGCTGTTGGATATCATCCACCAGATTCTGCCACATGTATAATCTAGAAGACTCCATGGTTGAACTTAATTCATGACTAACTTTGCCATAACTAAGCTTAGGCAAAGTTATTAGTTCTTCAAAATGAGAGCCACAAGTTGGCAAGCCTAAGGGAATCTTGCCACATTTTTTGTGTGTATGTCATGTGGGGCCTTAGTGTGGCTTGCCTAAGGTGTGGCTTGAACCAAGCACTCACCTAAGTTAATCAAACTTGCCTAACCTTACATTCCACCAGATTTTGCCACATGTTAGAATCCAGAAAGCTCCACATGTAGAAGCATAATGCACAAACCACCAGAATCTCATGCGTGCAATGCACGTGTACCTTACTAGTACTAGTTGGTAGTAGTAAGAAACAAATTCCAGTTTTGGCACGAGCTCATACTGCGGGAGCACCACAAGGCCTGCCGCAGGAGTTACATTTCCCTCTCGGGGCCCACGGGACCGAACTTCAGTGGCTTAGTGCCCGGCCTATGAGTCAATGACATGCGGACCTTAAATGCGGCTGGCCCACATGTCATTCTCATGGTGGTGGCATGGTTCGCGACTCACTCGTTCGAGATGATCCGGCCGGTGGTGGCGTGGCCGTGGCGTGGGTGCCACAGCTGGGCGTCGGGGCGTTACGAGGCGTAGATGGCCACACCGGCTGGTACTACCTGTAGTACATAAGTACTCCAGCTGAGGATTGATGCCCGGGACGAAATGTGTCACAGCCGCTGGATGAAAATTCGATGGTGCGGGAGTACGGATCGGAGCACAGCAGCGGAGCAGGCAAACCGCGTGCAATCGGGTGTGCCTATGGTAGAAAGTTGATGGTCGCCGCAGTTCAGCTGGCCCGCATGTCATGCACACAAAGGCAGAGGAGCGGTGGGGCCGAGAGGGATGAGGTGCACGTCGGGGCGATGAGGATCCCCTGACGCGAACAATCCTACCATTCTATCACTGACATGTGGAACCCATAAGCGTGGGTCCCACCTATCAGCGAAGGAAAGGCAGGGAAAGGCAGTGATAGGCACGTCATAGGATCCATGTCCACGTCGGGGGACGTCGTGCCGTGGGTTGGAGTGGCGTCGTGGGAATCGCGTGTGGGTGTGGAAGTGGTAGAAACAAGAAACGTGATGGTCGCCGTGGTTCAACTTCCATGGACAAGCTGTCATGTCTGCTGACACATGTATATCAAAACTAGAGTGTTTATATTTCAAGCACGTGAACAAGTATTATTCTACTACTTGGATCCATTGCAACGCACGGGCCAGCACATTGGTAGTAGTAGTGTCCATCTCTATCTCTAGAGGCCTTCCCTCGTTCATCCTTTTCTCTCGCAAGATAAACTACTCATACAAATGCATCTTGATGTTCCGTGGAACGCACGAGGATGTTTCCTTGGGGGTCTCTCCAGCGCGGCGTGGCCGTAGTTGCAAGTTGACGCCCGTTGAGATGCCGACGTTGAGGGGCACTCGGATTTCCTCCGATGAGCAGGTAAGATGAGTTTGATCACGTAGTAAATGCATTCTAAAGACTACTTCCGTGTCCATTTCCTAATTTTCCCCCTGCCCACTGTTTCAGAGGTTAGGCTCGGTGCGAGTGGAGATTTGCTTGCATATGTACGGGAGGGTACCAACATCAATTTGCACAACATTTACAACGGTGACACCGTTCCCGTAGAACCTTTGTCCAACATTGGGATCAGCCATGCAACGGGCCACATGAATTGGTACGATGGAACCACGGTGAGATTGAATAAGATAGCACGAACCTTGCACATGGCGGTCAAAGGCGGACCATGCTGTCTGCGGCCGATTTGTTGCCGTACGAGTAGGAAGACGTTGTGCTCCTTTCTAACCGCATCTTCGTGGTGACAAACCAGGGGACTTATTTTGTATGGGACACATCCTACGATATACTCCCTCTCTCCCAGTTTATTTGTTTTGAATCTTTTCGTTTTATAAGTTTCAAATTCAACTTTAGAGCTCCCCATCACATGTTGAGATTACAATGTCCATTAAATCGTTGCGTGCATGTATAGTAAAGAAACAAATCTCGAGTTTGGCACGAGTTCGTGCTGCGGGAGCACCACAAGCCCTGGCGCAGGAGTTACATTTCCCTCTCAGGGCCGTCGGGACTGAGCTTCAGCGCCTTACTACACCTACCTTTGAGTCAATAACATGTGGACCCGATAGGTGACTGGTCCACATGTAATGCTCCCGTAGGCAGAGGGGCAGTGGGGCCAAGAGGGGTGAGCCGCAGGTCGGGGGACGTGTGGTTTCATGGGTTCGAGCGGCGTCGTGGGAATCGCGGGTGGCTGTGGTAGAAACTTGATGCTCGCCGCATTTTAGGTGGCCCACATGTCATGCACACAAAGGCAGAGGGGCGGTGCGGCCAAGAGGGGTGAGGCGCACGTCGGGGGGCGTGGTGCCGTGGGTTGGAGAGGCGTCGTGGGAATTGCGAGATGAAACGTGATGGTTGTCGTAGTTGAACTTCCATGGACAAGCTGTGATGTCTACGGACACATGCACTGCATACCGATCACTGGAAGGAGTAGCAGAGAAAGCTATATATGTGGATAAATAGTTCCTTATAGTCAAGCGGACCCACGCTACTACTCTGTTCCAAAGACATGCACACCATCGAAATAGTCCATCTATATCAATATGCACCGAGAGGGAATAATTTTTTTTACAAGAGAGGAAATAGTTCATCCATCCATAATGCCCTCCTGCTGGTGCAGCCTTTTCTTCTTCTTCTTCTTCTTCTTCTTCTTCTTCTTCTTCTTGTTCTCATTCTCTGTGGGAGACGGCTTTGCAACAAGCTCTTTGGACCTTGCAGCTAGCTCGAAACTCACACGGGCATCGAGGGCAGCATATTTTATCCGCTCGTACGTCAAGGGATAATTCTCCCATCCAGACGACCTTAATGCCACCGTCTCGTCACCCTTCTGAAGATTTGTACCGAGCACAAAATTTGCTACGTCAAATAGGGATGGTGTCTGTTTATCACAATCTTCTACAGGAATTTTGATTCTGGCTTGTAGGTCAGCGATGCTTTTCAAATCATGGTTGTACGGCTCTAGCTTCTGTTTGTCCCCTTCGATGGCTGCCCCACAGAAGTATACGTCCTCCCGAGACAAGAAATCATGAGGCTCACCTGGTATGGAGGGCGAGTGTATGATGTGGTACACCAAAACATCATCTTCGAGGCACAGCTGAAGGACGGCGGTGCACTGGATCTTCCCAGGGGCACGCTCCGTGTACTCTGCGTCGAGACCGATGACCCTCGTCTCTACCTTTTCGAGGGAGTTGGATACATTGTTGATCCACTGCCGAACAGCCCTTGGGTGGACGGTGACAGTGGCAACTATGCGCATCGAGCCTTCGACGAGGACATGTTGGACGCTAAAAACCTGCATCTCGATCTCTTTCGCCATTTGGAACCGCTGGAACAGAGGGCTATGGTTTGGAGAATTAGGATTAGATGGCTAGTCTAACTGAAGTAGTAGATGATTATTTAAAGAGGTTAAAACAATGTGAACGCAGTGGGGTTTCGATGCAAATGAAGACGAAGGGGAGCTGAAGAAGCCGAGGAGAATCGGTTCCCGATGGAGAAGTAAATGGGAGAAGTGGCGTGCAGGCAGTTGATTAGACGGCTAGGTAAACTAAACGAAAAGGCTATGCGGGTAGACTGATGAGTCGTACCTGTTCGTGTACGTGCCCATCCTTCCTGATAGGTGGGACCTATGCAAACAGATAAAAAATGTGTCGTAGTTTTTTTTTTAGCGCGTGAGTGAGAGACACAACATTCTCTGGTTAAGGAATACTCCCGCCGTTTAGGTGAGTATAAGTCACCTTATGAAAATCAGGTTTTCCCAAAACCTTTAGGCGTGGAGCATTAACTTCCTGCTCGATCCCCTCCCAGCCTCGTTAGCCAGCGTTCTCTTCCTCTGCTGCCGCGTTCTACCTTCCCATTTTTCCTCTTCTCAAGTGTGGAACGATCTGCATGCCGTCCTTGATGCACCAGAACGACCACTGCATGCATCGTGGGAGGGCGTTGATTGGGCATGCACGAGAATTTGGTTATGCTCGCAATATGGATGATACCTGAACGATGAAGTGAACAGGCATGCTAGCACGGGAGACCTATTTCCGCTATACAATACTGGAGTACTCATGTTCCTACTACTAGTAGTAGTAGTAGTACAACTGTGGTACACTTGATGGTCAAAATACTATTCATCCAGTCCTCACAGTGAAGTGACAACACCCTGCGCCTGACACTAGTCCAGGCGGCGCGTTCGGGTTACCAAAGTCAGCCTCACCATGTGCACTGTGCAGTCTGTCACCGCCGCTGTACAGCACATTGGCGCCTCGCCTGTCTCCCTCTCCGCTCCCATAGCACCACTCCATCTCCATCTCCTTCTCCGTCTCCGTCTCCGTCTCCATCTCACTGTGCCCCCGTGTACCGTCGCCTCACTCGCCTCCCCCAGTACCACTATTCCCTTGCTAGCCGCTCCAGCACCGACATCCTTCTCCCCCGTAAATCAAGCCCCCTTCCAAACTCCACCATGGCCGAACGTGAACCGCGCAGCATCCATATGAGCCGCGATTGGAGCAATCTCCCCAGTGACATCCTCGACCTCTGTTGTTCGTGTATGGATATGTTGAGCGCCCTGCGGCTGGCTGCATGCTCGAGGGACATGCACACGGCCATCGTCGAAGCGAGGCCTAAGCCTTTCAAGACACCCTGCTTGCTGCTATCTGGTCTTGCGAGATTGGCTCACCATGATACGGAGGCGTGCATGATGCCCCTCGACTTCAATTCGATCTCCATTAGCCGAAACTTCTTTGCAGGTATGTAGTGGGTCGCCGTACATCATTTCCCTCGACATCGATCCGATCACCATCTCCCGAAACTTCTTGGAAGGTATGTACTGGGTCGGCATGAACTCCCACTGGATGGCTGCCTACAGAGAAGATGGTAAAAAGTTGGTGCTCGTGAACTTCCAGACCTCCCATGAGATTATCCTTCCTCCGTTGGATTATATAGAGTATTACCATCGCGGTCCAAGTCATCTATATTACTACGTCAGTTGGATGGACCTTGTTTTGCAGAAGATTGTAATCCGCCAAGTGCCCACACGACATGTGAATTACGCAGATTTCAAGCTAATTGCCTGTTCGACCGCGGACTCGCCTATCTTTACGCCGGTGCCTTCTTTAGCTGGAGACAACTCGGCTCGCAGTGGATCATCGTCAAAGCTGATACACACTTCTGTGATGCTATTGAACACAATGGCATCATCTACGCGATCGACAAAGCAGATGGCACCACGTATTGCTGGGACGGCGCGTGTAAGTTGTTTCCGTCTCATGTTAAGGATGATGCCATGACACTGTTTGAACTTTTTGTGATGATTAGCATATCCCTGTTTGAGCAGAATTTGAGTTGAACTATGGCAATGTATTAGAGACGCCGTAAATCAGCTATATTTGGAATGAGTTAATTCATGCGATTGTGACCATGTCATTACAGCCAATTTGTACCCTGAATAATCAAACGGTTAGGAATATATGGATATTATCCTTATTTTACAGTAATCTATATACTACTACTAAATATGAGTGTGTATCAATGGCCATGTTAGTTTCCTCATTTTCATGATGTAGAAACATGCACCACACTGTTGGTTTCATCTAACCATACATTAGGGAAGTAAATGTGCATATGGAGAACTCTATATTTGGAAGTAGTGAAATCCTGCAATGCTTACCATGTGTACATACCTATATTCGCCCTTCAGCAATCAATGGCTAGAATAATATCCTCACAAAAATTTTGCCCACAGAACACGAGTATATAACAATGCATGGTCTGTTAGTTACCTTAAAGAATTTGTTTGTGAGGACAGAACATGATTACTCCCACCGTTCCCAAATATTTCTCTTTCTAGAGATTTTAACAAGTGACTACATACGGAGCAAAATGAATGAATCTACACTCTAAAATATGTCTACATACATCCATATGTTGTGTCTATTTGAAATGCCTAGAAAGACAAATATTTGGGAACGGAGGGAGTACATAACATGCATGACATGGTAGTTTCCTGTGAAGAATCGATTGCGAGATAACATGAGTATAACCATGCATGGCACTTCTATATTTTCGAAGCCAGTATACATTTCCCTGTATTTTCCTCCCAGTTCCAACAGGGACATATCAATGTTGTTTCTTGCATTATCCTACTCATACTCTGAACAATGCTGATCTTACATTAACAATGCCTGTCCTTTTTTATATGATGCAGTGTCCCTACAGTTACTGCCCTTTGTAATCACACCACCTTTGCCAAAAATAGGGAAGCACAACTGGTTCCTCACTCGATCAGACGACGGCAAAAGACTGATGATCATTCGGACACATGAGCCGGAAAAGTTATATTGCAAAAACCCCACTGTATACAAGCACCGTGTAATACGTGACTATCCGGACAGTGGCTGTTACGTCTATGAGCAGGATACCAGCTTGTTGGGGCCTTTAGGATTTTTTAGCTGGAGGCGGGTAAACAGCCTTGGTTCACACTCTCTGTTTCTCGGACTCAATTATCCGATTAACCAGGAGATCACCGTTGGCAAGGACCTTGATGGCAAAGAGGCTCTGCTTGCTATGGAAAACTGTGTCTACACTACGAGCCCTAGGAGTTCGGGAGCAAACTCCCCAAATTGTCAACGAAACAGCCTGCAGCCAAAAGAAGGTGAGAATGACAAAGGCATCTGGATTAACTTTGATCCTTGGATGTCTCAATTACGACAGGCAGTGATGTGGTTCAAGCCTTCAGGTTGATAGGTAATTGGGCTGTTGCATCCAAAGGGTGGAGTACTGGTGTCTCCGAATCACTGGTCGCTGAAGCGGGGCTGCAAATTATGATGGTGTTGGATCATCTCTTCGAATGACTTTGTTGTCTTTGCTGCTGGTTCTGGATGGGTAGTTCTTTCTTTTGTTATGCATATTCCTTGTCATTTGGTCATCCTCGTCTATGTCACTCTTACTATGTAATAGTTGCTTCTATTTAGAATGTCATTCTCGTCTGGATCACGAGAGTCTGAGCGCTACAGATGGGTGCGTTTTGGTGGTGTAGCAAGACTTCTTATGAACTATCATGTCTTGCTGTTTATGTCAGTAGTAGTCACTAGTCAGTGTTTGAATGTTGTATATATCGTTGTTTCGAATTGTTTATTGTCTCAAACTACTGGTGGGCTAAATGAGGGCATCACCATTCTCCAGTGTACAGAGTATATCTCCTTTTTTCAAGTTATATAATTTGAGCTCAGTGTCTTTTCGATGATGTACACTTGTTTGGGCCAGTGAGGTGTCGCTGAATATGGGCCGAGTAGTAACGCAATGCCAAACAGGTCAATTATGACTCTCAGGCCGGGCTCTCAAAAGATCCTGAAAAAAGGCCGGGCTCTCCAAAAAAGAAAGAATAAGGACTCTTGGGCCGACATGTGGGCGCCACCGGTGTTTTCGTGCGCTTGCGCGCCGAGAGCATATTGGCGCGTGCTCGAAATTCATGCTACCTTTTCATCCCCAGTCTCCCGCCCCTCCCCCACCTCTGGAATCTCGATTCCTACTCCAAATCCCCCAAATCCCCCTCCTATACTCCCTGTACTCAAGCGCACTATCATGTCGCCGGTCAACGCGGATCTCCGAGCCGGAGATCCTGAGGTCCGTCCTGCCTTCGGTCGCTGCGTGCTGTCGCTCAACAGTGGCATGGCGGCGCTTGACGACCAGTTTGCCGGCAAAGTGCTGATGGTAACCATCAATGGCGACCGGCCTCCCGTCTCGCCGGACGACCTTGTCAAAGCTCTTGGCATTGCGCACGGCATCCAAATAAGTGACTTGCTCGTCGAAGTCTGTCCGCCACCGGCTGATTTCTTCGTCAGGTTCTGGACAACTTTCGACTGCAGTCGTGTGTTCGAATCTTCTCGGCGTCTGTTCTGCGATGGCGCGCTTGTGAGCTTTGATCGGTGGCACCCAGGATCGGGCTCGGTGCCCTCTGAGCTTGATTTTTTAACAAAGCTTTACCTTGCACGGCATGCCTCGACGTGCTTGGAACAGCGAGTCCATGAACGAGCTTATCAACGACCTTGGAGGTGAGCTCGTAAGTATGTTTGTTCCTCCAGACAGCTGGGCTCTGACGGTTATGGCATGGATGAAGAAGTCATCCACCATATCGAAGGTGATTGGTGTTGAGATACCGGTGCAGGAACCGGGGTTGTAGTATTCGTCGCCACCAAGGCCGCCGCGGACCACGTTAGGGATGTACCTGTATCGAGTGTTCGTGCATGTCGAAGAAGTGGTCAATCCATCAATCGAAGTCCTGCCGCCGCCGCTGGTGCCAGGGTCCGTCGACGACGTCCATTACAGGAGTCAACGTTAGACTTTCCCCGTGTTGCTCGGAACGATGGATGGCACAGGGCCTACTCCATCGCGCGGCAGAGGCCACTGCTTCTTTGGGAGAAGAGGCAGGGCTGGCTGCCTGGATGTGCTCTAATTTGAGGTAACAACTGAATCTTGTAGATACTAGTTAAATCCGAGCTATGGGTGTGAGGCACTGATATGCCAGTACATTTGATTGTGACATGTTCTAATTTTGTACCGGAACTTTTTTTAGAAAGGGATGTACGTCAACTTAATGTGCTAGCAGAACTTATTGTGTTGTCTGGCTGTTTTCTTTGCACAACATTCAAGATATTTCCCCGTCATTGATAAAGACGATGAACCGTTATGTACGACTTCGTTGGTTTCAACATAGCCCTTCCCGTAGCGATCCACTGCTTACATCCTGATTGTGCCGCCTGCGTGAAATTTTTGTACGCAAGTTCAGTGTGCTATGATGTTCTATATGATTGTGTCAACTATATAAGTTTTTACTGAGCATCAGCAATGCATATGGCTGAAAGATGTATTTACGAGCATCGACCGATGGGTCTCTCTCTCTATCTCTCTCTCTCTCTCACACACACACGCACACGCACAAGTGGGACCCATTGAATTATTTATTTGCACGTGACAGCTTTTATTTAGGTTCCACTGGAATCTAACTATTTTCTTAAGTTATTAATTGAGCTCAGTGACTTCAAAAAGTTGTACAGAAGCCTTGTTTGGGCCTTTCCGGCGTCGCTGAATGTGGGCTGAGTAACCATGTTAGGTTGTACTATACTACACAGGCCTTTTTTTTCAACATCAGCAATGCAACTGGGCCGACAGTTGTACACAATATCCGGGTCAACTTGTTATTCTCCACCCCGCTGGGCTGCAAACTTTCCTAGGAGGTATGCATTAGGCTTAACAAGAAAATGAACTTTAAGAAATAATAAATGGGATGTAATTATAATAACTGGACAGTTACTATGCACCAAACACATAATTAGTTTGAAAAATATATTATTTTTGGAATTTGAAAATTTTAATTTCATTACTTGTTGCGCGCGCAATATTTCGTTGTATTTTAACATAATACAACTTTATTTTGAAATTATATTTAACCTGACTAGAAATTTCGGATAAAAATATTTCGGATCCCATCAAATGTTGGAATTTTTTTTGAATTCTGTTTTGAGCGGTTGTTTGAAATTATTAACCGTTGTCCTAGCTAGAAGTTGGGCTGTACTTTTAACAAACTGTAAATGGGCTGTAGTAAATTCCATTAGAATTAAAAAATGGGCTATACATTCTTACAAATCGCAAATGGGCTATATGTTCTCTGCCAAATCCAAGCCGTGGGCCTACTACGTTGACGCGTACCAAGGGCTTTGTCAACTTAGTCAATATAAACGATTCTAGCTGCAGTGATCGTACGATGTCCATCCAACGGCCATAGTGCTTCTTGAACCTCTGGTCTTCTTGCTCCAAGCGCCCAAAGCAGCGCCGATCGTGTCGCGTGCTCCTGCCTCCCGTGGCCGGCTCTGATGCCGCGGAGGCCTCACCGCCCCGTACTACTCCCACTGGACAGGCCATCCCTCTACTCACCCACACCCCCTGTTATTCTGCGGCGACGGCAACCTCACACCGCAGCCGAACCAGTGAACCATCGTACTCCTCTCCGCGCGGGCTTCCACTGCTGCGTCTTCCCCGGCTCCGCGTCGTCCCCTTCCTAGGCCTCGCCGTCGTCCAGACCACCGCCCTGGTGCTCTCGGCGCGGCGTGGTCAACGTGGTCAACTACCGACTTCCATCGGAAGAGTACTGTACGTGGAGAGGCTGACAGCTGGGTCCAGGCGGCCGCAAGGAAGTGCCTCCTTATTACGCGCAAAATAATTATTCCTCCACCAGACAGCAGGGACCCACCGGATGGGCCACCTTATTTCGCGAAAAAAAACGTTTCCCCCCTGATTGCTGGGACCCATCGGACGGGCCAGCATATTTCACGAAAAAAACGTTCCCCCCGCTGTTAGCTCGGACCCACCGGAAGTGCCTCCTTATTACGCATAAAAAAATGAATACTCCCCCTACTAGCTGGGACCCACCATGGTGGGAGGCTGACTTGTGGGCCTACTAAGTTGACTAGGACGGGGGCCTTTGTCAACTTTAGTCAATATGAACGATTCTAGCTCTAGTGACCGTACGATGTCCATCCAACGCCCGTAGTGCTTATTCAACCTCTGGTCTTCTTGCTCCAGCCGCCCAAAGCAGCGCCGGTCGTGCCGCATGCTCCTTCCTCCCGTGGCCGGCTGTGCTGCCGCGGAGGCCTCACTGCCCCCTACTATTCCCACCGCTGGCCAGGCCCTGCGGCGACGGCAGCCTCACACCGCAGCCAAACCAGTGAACCCTCGTACTCCTCTCCGCGCGGGCTTCCACTGCCGCGTCTTCCCCGTCTCCCCGTCGTCCCCGTCTCCCCGTCGTCCCCTTCCTAGGCCTCGCCGTCGTCCACCGCCCTGGTGCTCTCGGCGCGGCGTGGTCCACGTGGTCAAGGAACGACTTCCATCGGACGTGGACTGTACGTGGAGAGGCTGACAGCTGGGTCCATGGCCGCAGCAAGGAAGTGTGTCGTGGAATTGTCACGGCAGATGTCCTCGAGCTAGGACTTAGTCGTGGAGCCATCGCAGCTAGGAAGCTTGAAGGGGTTATGCGGGACAAGGAACACGAGGGTTTATACTGGTTCGGCCCCTTACGGGAAGGTAAAAGCCTACGTCCAGTTTGAGGTGGTATTGATTAGGGTTACGATTACCAGGGAGCTAAACAGCTATGCCCGGCTCTCGATGAGATTGTTGTCGCCCCTCAACCGCTGTCGGGTCGTCCCTTTATATAGGGAGGCGGATGCCGAGCAGCCCTTAGAGTCCCGGCCGGCTCATAAGAGTGTCCGGCTCGGACTCTCAACTATACTTGCCTTATACTACAAGTTCTACCATAATAATGATTGTAACTACGGGCCTTAAGCCATATCCGGGTCTTAGCCCATCTCTGGCCCATCGTCTTCAAGCTTGGCTCCGGGCTTCTGGCAACGACCATACGAGTAACCCGGCCCCTCCTGGCGGGTGACTCTAAGGTCTATATCCTCAACATTAGGCCCCAGTTTGATTTGAGCCGGCTGATGTCAATCTTCAACTTTTCTGACAGAAAAAATCTCCGGCTTACCATTCATGTGAAGACCATAACCCGGCGTGACGTCATCCTCTGGACTCCGGATAATCCGCCGTGACGTCATTCTCCATTAAGTCCGTTTTTTACTCCACCAGATCCGCAACAGATCTTTGCTTTTACTGCGATTCTGAAAATCGAGGCATCATGGGGGAGATAACCACGCCGTGGTCGCCTTGAATCTCGCGCCCACTTATGACCTTGCCTTATAAATAGGCCGGCCCGACGGGCTCTTCTCACGCTCCCTTCTTCCTCCTCGCGCCGCTGCCTTTCTCACTGAGCTGGCACTCCGCCGCCGTCGTCTCGCCTCCGGTCTTCGTCAACCTCGGCCGCTGCATCACCCTGACTCGGACCAGATAAACGGCGGCGACTCCCGCACCTCTTCAGCTCCAGTAAGTTCTCACCACCTCGTAGAGTAGATCTGCAGTAGAGTTCATCCTCGTTCTTCGTGTTCGTCACCATTGCCCGCAAGTTCGGCAGTTCTCCTAGTTACTGCTCCTGCTTGATGTTAGTTCTGCATAGAACTAGTGCGGTGGTTGTTTAAGATCCATTTTCACACGCAAGTAGCCTTCCTTGAACTGCATAAGAACTCTGTTTCAACCCAAGAACTCCCTCACTGCTGTTTCTAGGTCTAGAAATTTTTTCCTTTGCCCGACCATTTTGATCCAAAAAAGTTACTGCAATATGTGAAACCTGTTTTACCACACTTAGTAAAAACTGCAACCATTGAATCTTGGCGGCTTACGATTCCGGGTTAAAGGAACCACGCGCTGTAGAATCCTCCGGTTTAAAGAAAACCATGCTTCGTAGAATCCTCCGGCTTAACTGTAGTAAGGCCGTAGATAACCAACTTAATCTGAATGCCCCTGCGGCTTAAATAACCCACTGCACCTGAATATATATCATTAGTCCCCTTCATAAGCCGCCACATTAGTTTTGAACTGTAGATCTCCGGCTTATAATTAACCCGGACATTTTCCTTTTTGTCATAGACTGCCAACTTTCACCATGCCTCCCAAGGCTCCCATCACTTGCAACTGGATGAGGTCCAACGTCACCAACGAGACCCTAGCCAATTTTGTTAAGTCCGGATATCTACCTAAGAAAGAAGTTATGTCCTACCGTGCCCCTGACCCGTCAGAAGAGAGACCACAGCCAAGAGACGGGGAGGTAGTGATCTTCGCAGATCATATGAGCCGGGGCTTCGCACCGCCCGGCTCAAAGTTTTTTAGGAATGTGCTCAACTTCTTTGACTTGCGGCCTCAAGATATAGGGCCCAACTCCGTATCCAACATCTGCAATTTTCAAGTCTTCTGCGAGGTTTACCTTGGAGAAGAGCCAAGTCTGCTGCTCTTCAGAGAGCTGTTTTACTTAAACCGCCAGAATGAGTGCGCCAACGGGCCAAGTCTGGAGCTAGGTGGCATTTCCATCCAGCGGCGTAGGGACTGTCTTTTCCCTTATGCAGAGCCGCCAACCCACCCCAAGGACTGGAACATGACTTGGTTCTACTGCCAAGATACATCCCCGGCTGATGAAAGCCCGCTGCCCGGCTTTCGCCCAACACGTCTAGAGCCGACTCACCCACTGTCGGACAAACTGACTCAAGCGGAGCGCCAGCCTCTGCTTCCAACTATCAACAAAATCAAGGCCCTCCTCGGCAACGGTCTGAATGGAATCGACCTGGTCCGGGTCTTGATCTCATGGCGGGTGATCCCATTGAGCCGCCGCCCCGGCTTAATGTGTGAGTACACCGGACGGAAGGATGACCCGCAAAGACACAGCCGCAACGATCTTCCAGAAGACGTTGCAGAGGAGGAGACCAAGGCTCTTTTAAACGAGAGCCTGGCAGACTGCGGAAGGACCGGGCTAGCCCCCTTCTGCAAGACCAATCCAGCCCCAGCGGTAAGCCGCTGACTTTAACTTATTATCCTTTTCTGCATATATCCTTCATCTGAACCGTTGTAAGAATTCACCATTGTATCTTTCAGGCTGATGATAAGTTCTGGCGGGTCAAATATGACCATGAGGCGGCCAAGAAGGCCAGGAAGGCAAAGAAAGCCGCCAAGAAAGCCGCCCCTCGCAAAAAGGGAAGCAGGCCTACAGCTTCGAAGCTGATGCAATTAAGCGACAGCTCCGAGTCAGAGGTAACCCCTAAGCCTTTAAATTCTTGCTGTATTTATTATTTGTTGTTGTTTGCCTTATCAACACTTGCTCATTGACAGGATGACACCGGCGCCAGTAACCCGGTGGTTGAAGAGGTAACATCACTTTCCTTCGACTCGGAGCCCTTGCCCCAGCTGAAAGTCCGAAGGGTAACCCAGAAAGTAAGCTTTTCACATCCTTTAGCTCATCAAGACCCTCAATTTCTTTTGAAGCGACAGGTTCCCGAAAGCCGGCGTCACACCCGGACCAACAAGGACACCGACCTCTCCGCCGGGTTACCCGACGCAACAAGGAAGCGCCGAACTGAGGTTTTTTCCCACTTATACCCTTTTCACCCGTTGGCGGGTGTTGTCCGTCAGCCACTCAACTCTTCTGACTCCAATTATCAGGAGACCTCCCCTTCTTCGGGCGACTCCATGCAGTCGAATCTGCCGGCTTTCAAGACCGCGCCCGAGTAACGATAATCACCTCATGTTGTTCTGATCTTTACTCATATTGTTTGTACTAACCTTTGTTGTTCTTTCAGTGCCCAAGCAAAACTCACCAAGAGGGTGAAGAAAACCAAGTCGGCCGGAGTGCCGGATTTGCCTGAGCCGGCGGTGACAGTCCAAGACCCGCCAGCTGCCTCCGCCCCCGAAGCCACCACTCCAATGGACACGGCACCTGAAGCCACCGCCCCAACTACCAAGGCCACGACCGAAGCTTCGGTTAACCCGGAGGCCTTCGGCTCAGCTCCACCAGCAGACGACCCGGACGTGGTAATTACCCGGACGGAGTATGTTGATCCGGGGAGACCGACCGCGTTGGCCAAGTGCTCCGCTAAGGGGGAGTTACTGCAGCCCCACCGGGCGAATCTGGACCTTTCCAACTACAGCAACCTGAGCATTGGAGAGCTCGTCTCTGGCTACATCAGCCAAGTACACAAGAGCCGGGACGCCGAGGTCGCCATGGTAAACCAGATCCAGCAAAAATCTGACGTACCCTTCTGCTACCTTCTTACTTACTACATAGTTACCTTTGTCATGCTAGCCCCCAAGTCGACGACTTATGATTTGAATATGTTGTAGACTTAGGTTCCGGCTTACTCAATTGAACCGGCAGTATGTAGATAGATACGTTCAATATGCATTAGCCCCCAAGTGCCAAGTGTCTTTGCTTGGAAAACGCTTGGGACTTATATAATGACTGTTAATAATCCGGAAATTTATACAGGCTGTGAGCAAGAAGCTAGAGGCGGACCTTGCGGATCTCAAGAGCCGGCTGAAGATGCAGGAAATGGAGACCCGGAAGGCAAACGCCAAGTTTGTATCCAGCATCGCCACTCAAGAAAAATTGAAGACAGAATTTGATGCGGAGCGGAAAGCCTGGGCCGAAGAGAAGGCTACACTGGTGACCCGGGCGGAACAGGCGGAGAAGGCTCTCTCTGAGAAGACCGCCGAGCTCTCCGGCCTAAAGCGCCAGGTTTCCCAAGTTTCCCAAATGGCTTTCATCAATGTTGGAATGTTTTTATCTCATTGTTCATCCTTGCCGCCGGCTTATCTGATTCTGTTAAACAGGCCCCAGAAGTGCCAACCTCAACCAGAGCGTGGTCACCAAGCTAAAGGTCGTGTATACTCTGGTGGAACAGCTCTACACCGGGTCACAGCGTGCCTTAGCTGTGGTGGCCCTATCCAACGAGGTGCCAACTCACCTGGCCGAAGTCCTGCGCCGGCTCGCCGTTCTGCCTCAGCGGATCCAAGAACTACGACGGGCCTCTGCGAGAGTCGGAGCAATCGCCGCGCTGAGCCGGGCCAAGGCATTCCTGCCGGAGCTAGACCCGGCAGACATTGCCCTGGGTTATCCAAGCCTGAAGGAAGACGGCTCAGCTTTCGACCAGAAGGATTTCGCAGCCTGCGTGAAGGCAGTACGCCCGGTGGCCACCCTTATCGGGAACGACACGGATCTGACCAAATACCAGCCGGGTTATGATGCGGAGACTCAGAGGATTCCAACCCCTCGCTATGAAGCCCTCAACCTGATCCCGCCGGCTCGTCAGCATACCTTCGCCCCGGAGATTAACCCGGCCGGGTTAATAGACGAGGAAGCCCAATTCGAAGCTGTCAGCGGCATCGACTGGAAGTCATCAACCTTCCAGGTCTTGGGATCAGCCGGAGGAGAAGACAGGAACGAGCCGGAGACTTCAACTCAGCGGGCATCGTGACTCGGCTGGCGGTTTACCAAATAATACTCCACCCGTTTTTACACTTGATGAGTTTTTGTAATAGAGTAGGTGCAACAGTTCATCTCTGACGTGCCATCATGCACGTATTGAATGCGAAGGTCTTTTGAAGTTGTCTCTTTAATGTTTCTCCGGGTTATAATCACCCCTTTGTTTTTCTCAACCTCAAAGATGTACCTTTAAGTATCCTGCATAGAAAGGCAAAGCACAAGTCTCAAGGCGGCTTACCGCCCTGAGAGTCAGGTGTTTTGGATAGATAACCCGGAATATGAATCAAAAAAGACTGGCCCTCAATTATATCCTTAATACAACCGTAATAACACACTTAGCAGCCTGTACGCATACTTCCGGTTTAGATAACCCGGGTAACAAGTTTGGTATCTTAACTCCGATTTACCTGCCTTGATGACACCCATGATGTTCAACTAACACTGTAAACCAAAGTTAAGCCGGCAAAGTGAGACCCGGCCGTGCACACCTTGCCATAATCAGAGTAAACTTGTGATAAAGCAGAAGAACTTAGGGGCTTCCGGTTCGAATACGACCAGAGACCCGGCCCAAAGGGGTTAAGCCAAGATTCGGATATGATCATATAGCCCCCAGTGGGTGTGGCGATGCCAATCAAGAGGGTACCGACAGCTATGCTCTCTTTGGTTCGAATACGACCCATGTTTGAACAAGAAGCCCCCAGGTGATTTCAAGAATTGTTTAACGACGCTGATTCGAATACGATCCACGTCGGTTCTCAGAGGGGTTAAACTATGATTCAAATATGACCAAAGGTAACTTCCCAATGAGCTCGGCACTTTGCCAATCAAATGGGTATCGACAGCTATGTTCTCTTTGGTTCGAATACGACCCATGTGTGAACAGGAAGCCCCCAAGTGACTTTACTGCTTACGGCTAAATTCGAATACAATCATAAGCCGGATCCTCCTTGAAATCATCATATAATATTGCAATAAAACAACACGTGTATATTTGGAGGAGAAAAAAGGACAGAGGTCCTGCTTTATTGCTTATCATAATATATATATGGCTGAGAGAAATATGTACACCACGAGAGCCGGTGGCTCAAGTGTAGTAAGGCCGAAGCTGAGCTATGTTCCACGGCCGACGGGACTCTTCCTCCTACTTACATGAATCTCTGTGCTCCCGAATATCAATGAGGTAATATGACCCGTTGTGCAAGTTCTTGCTGACCACAAAGGGTGCTTCCCAAGGTGGGGATAACTTGTGTGCATCTGTTTGATCCTGGATGAACCGGAGCACGAGATCGCCTTCCTGGAAGACCCGGGATTTGACCCGGCGGCTATGATAACGGCGCAGGTCTTGTTGGTAAATCGCTGAACGGGCTGCCACCACATCACGTTGTTCGTCCAACAAGTCCAGAGCATCTTGGCACGCCTGTTCATTATCCGTCTCAACATAAGCCGCCACGCGAGGTGAGTCGTGACGGATGTCGCTGGGGAGGACTGCTTCTGCTCCATAAACCATGAAGAAAGGCGTGAAGCCTGTAGACCTGTTAGGAGTAGTGTTATTTCTCCATAAGACGGAGGGCAATTCCTCCACCCAACAACCCGGCGTCCGTTGCAAAGGGACCAAAAGCCGGGGCTTGATGCCCTTCAGAATCTCCTGGTTAGCTCTCTCAGCTTGACCATTGGATTGAGGATGAGCCACTGAGGAAACATCAAGTCGGATATGCTCTCGTTGACAAAACTCTTCCATGGCGCCTTTGGAGAGATTGGTGCCATTGTCAGTTATAATGCTGTGCGGAAAACCAAAGCGGAAAATCACCTTTTTCATAAATTGAACCGCCGTGGCTGCATCGCACTTGCTAACTGGCTCAGCTTCCACCCACTTTGTGAATTTGTCCACTGCCACCAAGAGGTGGGTCTTCTTATCCTTGGACCTTTTAAAAGGCCCAACCATATCAAGCCCCCAGACCGCAAAGGGCCAAGTGATTGGGATCATCCTCAGCTCCTGAGCCGGCACGTGAGCCCGTCGTGAAAACCTCTGGCAACCATCACATTTGCTGACCAAGTCCTCTGCATCAGCATGAGCCATCAGCCAATAAAAACCATGACGGAAAGCCTTGGCCACAAGGGACTTTGTACCGGCATGATGGCCACAATCCCCTTCATGGATTTCACGAAAGATCTCTTGACCCTCCTCAGGGGAGACACAACGCTGAAATGCTCCCGTGACACTGCAATGATGCAACTCTCCATTGATAACGATCATTGACTTAGCCCTCCGGGTTATTTGCCTGGCCAAAGTTTCATCCTCAGGCAACTCGCCCCGGGTCATATAAGCCAGATATGGCATCGTCCAATCTGGTATGACATGAAGAGCCGCCACCAATCGTGCTTCCGGGTCAGGGACAGCCAAGTCTTCCTCTGTAGGCAACTTAACCGAAGGGTTATACAGGACGTCCAGGAAAGTGTTAGGCGGTACCGGCTTTCGCTGAGAACCTAGCCGGCTTAGAGCATCAGCCGCTTCGTTCTTCCTGCGATCAATGTGCTCTACTTGGTAGCCGTGAAAGTGCCCAGCAATTGCATCAACCTCACGGCGATAAGCCGCCATGAGAGGATCTTTGGAATCCCACTTGCCTGATACTTGTTGAGCCACCAAGTCTGAGTCACCAAAGCACCTTACCCGGCTCATGCTCATCTCCTTAGCCATCCGAAGACCGTGGAGCAAGGCCTCGTACTCAGCCGCATTGTTAGTGCAAGGAAACATTAACTATAGCACATAATGGAACTTGTCACCTTTAGGGGAAGCCAGTACAACACCAGCCCCCGAGCCCTCCAACTGCCTGGACCCATCGAAGTGAATAGTCCAATATGTGTTATCCGGCTTTTGCTCGGGCACTTGTGACTCTGTCCAATCATTGATGAAATCCACCAAGGCCTGAGACTTAACAGCAGTGCATGGCACATATTTGAGACCATGAGGTCCAAGTTCTATAGCCCACTTAGCAATTCTCCCTGTGGCCTCTCTGTTTTGAATGATATCGCCAAGGGGGGCAGAGCTGACCACAGTGATTGGATGACCCTGAAAATAATGCTTAAGTTTCCGTCTTGCCATGAACACACCATATACCAGCTTCTGCCAATGCGGGTACCGCTGCTTGGACTCAATGAGCACTTCGCAGACATAATAAACCGGCCGCTAAACCGGATGCTCCTTACCCTCCTCCTTGCGCTCCACCACAATAGCCACACTGACGGCTCGTGCGTTCGCCGCCACATACAGTAGTAAGGGCTCCTTATCAATCGGAGCAGCAAGGACTGGGGGCTCTGCCAGCTGCTTCTTCAAATCCTCAAAGGCGGTATTAGCTGCATCATTCCAGACAAAGTTATCAGTTTTCTTCATCAACTGATATAAGGGCATGGCCTTCTCACCCAAACGGCTTATAAACCGGCTTAACGCAGCGATGCGACCCGCCAAGCGCTGAACGTCATTTATACACGCCGGCTTAGCCAGGGAGGTGATGGCCTCTGTCAGAAACCAAGAAGCCCAAGAGTTTGCCTGCAGGAACACCAAAGACACACTTGGCCGGGTTAAGCATCATCTTATAGACCCGGAGATTATCAAAGGTTTCCCTTAAATCATCTAACAGGGTTTCCTCTTTGATGGATTTAACCACAATATCGTCCACATAAGCGTGAACATTGCGTCCGATCTGTTTATGAAGACAGTTCTGCACACAACGCTGGTAAGTCGCCTGTGCACACTTGAGTCCAAAGGGCATAGACACATAGCAGAAGGCTCCAAAGGGAGTGATGAACGCCGTCTTCTCCTGGTCCTTAACTGCCATCTTGATCTGATGATAACCAGAATAAGCATCCAAGAAACTTAAATGTGCACAACCTGCCGTAGCATCAATGATTTGATCAATACGGGGGAGGGCAAAAGGATCAGCCGGACACGCCTTGTTCAAGTCCGTGTAGTCCACACACATCCGCCAGGTGCCGTTCTTCTTGAGTACGAGCACCGGGTTAGCCAACCACTCTGGGTGAAAAACTTCAACGATAAACCCGGCCGCCAAGAGCCGGGCCACTTCTTCACCAATGGCTTTCCGCCTCTCTTCGTTAAACCGCCGAAGGAACTGTCTGACCGGCTTAAATTTCGGATCAACATTGAGAGTATGCTCAGCGAGTTCTCTAGGTACACCTGGCATGTCAGAAGGTTTCCATGCGAAGATGTCCCTATTCTCACGGATGAACTCGATGAGCGCGCTTTCCTATTTTGGATCCAGAGTGGCACTGATGCTAAACTGCTGAGATGAATCTCCTGGAACAAAATCGACAAGCTTAGTTTCATCAGCCGACTTAAATTTCATCGCCGGCTCAGCCTCCGTAGTCGGCTTTTTCAGAGAGGTCATATCTGTTGGGTCAACATTGTCCTTGTAAAACTTCAATTCCTCTGTAGCACAGACAGATTCTCCATAAGCCGCATCACCTTCCTCACACTCCAGAGCCACCTTCCGGCTGCCATGAACCGTAATGGTCCCACTGTGGCCCGGCATCTTAAGCTGTAAGTACACATAACACGGCCGTGCCATGAACTTGGCGTAAGCCGGCCGTCCAAATATGGCATGGTATGGACTCCTTATCTTGACCACCTCAAAGGTCAACTTCTCCACCCTGTAGTTGTTCTCATCACCAAAAGCCACTTCCAATTCGATCTTGCCGACTGGATAAGCCGACTTACCAGGTACCACACCATGGAAGATAGTGTTTGACTGGCTGAGGTTCTTATCAACCAACCCCATACGGCGAAAAGTCTCATAATAGAGGATGTTGATGCTGCTGCCTCCATCCATGAGTACCTTTGTGAACTTATAACCTCCCACCTGAGGAGCCACCACTAAGGCCAAGTGGCCCGGGTTATCCACCCGGGGAGGGTGATCCTCCCTACTCCACACTATAGGTTGCTCAGACCACCGCAAGTAGCGTGGGACCGCCGGCTCAACAGCATTCACAGCCCTCTTGTGAAGCTTCTGATCTCGTTTGCACAAACTAGTCATAAACACATGATACTGTCCACCGCTAAGCTACTTTGGATTGGTCTGATAACCCCCCTGCTGCTGTTGATGACCCTGGCCAGACTGTTGATTAAAGCCCCCTTGACCGTTCTGAGGACCAGAATTTGAGCCGCCCCCCGGGCCATGAAAGCCGCCGGCACCTGAGCCGCCGCCCGGGCCATTGTAGTTTTTAAAGGCCTTCATGATTGCACAATCTTTCCATAGATGAGTCGCTGGCTTCTCTCTAGAGCCGTGCCTCGGACAAGGCTCATTCAACAGCTGCTCCAGTGAAGGTCCTGACCCGCCGCCTCGGGGAGGGGGCCTCCCCTTGCGTCGCTGGTTATTGCCTTGCGTGCTGGCGTTGGCCACAAACTCTAGGCTGCCATCTGCCTTGTGCTTGCCTCCTCCTTGGTTCCCCGGGTTAAACTGGGGACCCTTGCCGTTGCCGTTCTTCTTTCCCTTCCCTGCCCTTTCATCATCTGAAGGGGGATCCTTGGTACCATCAGAATCGGCGTACTTGACAAGAGCTGCCATTAGTGTACCCATATCAGTACAGTCGCGCTTAAGCCACCCGAGTTTCATCTTCAGGGGCACAAAACAACAATTCTGCTCCAGCATTAAAACTGCTGAGCCGGCATCCATTTTGTCTGATGAGTGTATGATCTCCTTAACCCGGCGAACCCAATGTGTCGTGGACTCACCCTCCTGCTGCTTACAGTTAGTCAAATCCACAATTGACATAGACTGCCTACAGGTATCTTTGAAGTTTTGGATGAACCGTGCTTTCAGCTCCGCCCAAGACCCAATGGAATTCGGTGGTAGCCCTTTCAACCAAGTGCGGGCAGTCCCATCTAACATCATGGTGAAATACTTGGCCATGGCCGCCTCACTGACCTCCAGCAGCTCCATAGCCATCTCATAACTCTCAATCCAGGCTGCGGGTTGTAAGTCAGCCGTGTAGTTAGGCACCTTCCTAGGGCCCTTGAAGTCCTTAGGTAGACGTTCATTACGGATAGCTGGCACTAAACAAGGGACACCCCCGGTCCTGGTAGGGATACCCACGTCGATGGAGGTCGTCGGATAAGCCGGGGGGGTCTGATAAGCCGTCAATTGAGGCACTTGCTCCGCCTCTTGCCATGCTTTGTCCTGGTATGCCACGTGAAAGGCTCCGTCATAAGCCGGGCCGTGGCCAGGGGGCGGGTCGTGGCGTCGGACGTTACTTGAGCCGGTCGCTGAGACCATGTGCCTGCTGTAACTCGGGCTCTGACCCGGACGAGGGGTCGAGTGCATCCTGTCCCGGCTATAGGAGTACGCCTCTTGCTGCGCCAGTGCTGTCTGAAGGAGTTCCCTGACCCGGCGGGTTTCAATAGAAGTCGGAGAGTCGCCGTCAACTGGGAGAGCCTCCAGCCGTGCTGCCGCAGCGACCATGTTCTCCAGCGGGTTATTATAATGACCCGGCGGTATTGGCACATATTGAGGCGGGGCAGGGGGCACCTGGGGAGGCCCCATCACTCGTGGCTGAATAAGGGGTCCAGACCCGGGCGCTATGACCCCTGGCGGGTTACTAGACCCTGCACCTGGCGTGTTGAAGAGGTTGCGTGGATCGTAAACCGGAGGGAGTCGGGACTGGGCCTTTTGATGCCTCCTTCTCATGACATCATTGGCCGCGTTCTGATCCATCGTGAGTTGGAAGGACTGCGCCTGAATCAGCTGAGTCTGGGCATCGAGAGCCGCCCGCTCCGCAGCCAGCCTGATCCCTTCCGCTGCAAGATCCTCCTTAGCTTTTATTAGATCCAATTTTAACTGTGCCACCTTGGCATCGTGCTGAGCTTGATCTGCCGGGTCAACCTTGGCGGTTAACAGGGCCGTCATCTTGTCCGTGAGATCCATTAGCACCTGAGCCGGAGAAGGCACCGGGTATCCCACTCCAACAGCGGGGTTCTGAACAGGCTGCGCACCAGCCATAAAAACTCCAACCTGACTTGGCGGCTCAAAAAGGTCTGGAATACTGTCACCATCCGAACAACCCATGAGCCTGCCATCTTGAAGTTGGTACAACGAGTTTGACTCATCGGTGGCCGACTCGCCGTCAGAGCCGGCGACCGTCTCCTCACCAGATCTAGATCGATCGGAGAGTCCTCCATGGATGCATCCCACAAAAACGCGCCTGAAGGCAGGCCGGGCCTGGGCGGGTTGTGCGCGCTGAGCCGTTTCGATGAGATCGGCGCAGAGATCCGGTTCAAGGCCCGGCTCACCAATCTTGCCAATGAAAACATGAATTCCGCCGAAGGGGACCCGGTACCCGTACTCAATTGAGTCGGCGTCGGGGCCCCAGTTTGCATCGTCGATGTAGAGCTTGCCGCGACGACTCTTGGTCATCCGACCCACAGCGTATCCCATGAGCCCTTCGAAGCTGCCCTTCAAGAACTCATATCCACCGTGCGTTGGCCCCATGGTGGGCGCCAACTGTCGTGGAATTGTCACGGCAGATGTCCTCGAGCTAGGACTTAGTCGTGGAGCCATCGCAGCTAGGAAGCTTGAAGGGGTTATGCGGGACAAGGAACACGAGGGTTTATACTGGTTCGGCCCCTTACGGTGAAGGTAAAAGCCTACGTCCAGTTTGAGGTGGTATTGATTAGGGTTACGATTACCAGGGAGCTAAACAGCTATGCCCGGCTCTCGATGAGATTGTTGTCACCCCTCAACCGCTGCCGGGTCGTCCCTTTATATAGGGAGGCGGACGCCCAGCAGCCCTTAGAGTCCCGGCCGGCTCATAAGAGTGTCCGGCTCGGACTCTCAACTATACTTGCCTTATACTACAAGTTCTACCATAATAATGATTATAACTACGGGCCTTAAGCCATATCCGGGTCTTAGCCCATCTCTGGCCCATCGTCTTCAAGCTTGGCTCCGGGCTTCTGGCAACGACCATACGAGTAACCCGGCCCCTCTTGGCGGGTGACTCTAAGGTCTATATCCTCAACAAAGTGCCTCCTTATTACGCGGAAAATAATGATTCCTCCACCTGACAGCTGGGACCCACCGGACGGGCCACTGTATTTTGCAAAAAAACGTTTCCCCCTGACTGATGGGACCCACCAGCTACATCTTTGCACGCAAGGAAGTGCGTCCGGGCAAAAAAAAACAAATTGCCCACCTGACTGCTGGGACCCACCAGCTACATCTTCGCACGCAAGGAAGTGCCTGAGAGTCGGGACCCACCTGGTCGAAGCGTACGTAGCATTGTTATTCTGGTCACGAACTTGTACGTACATATATACTGGTGGATGTAGAGGCGCGCACGTGTCGTAGTAGAGGCGCGTACGTGTCGTAGTAGAGGCGCGCACGTAGCATGTACACGTACGTACAGCGGCCAGGGTGCAAGAAAGAAAATACGGCCACGTATGTGTACATACGGGCGGGGTCTCGAGCGCCTACTCGCGCATACGTACGGCCAGGGCTCGTGTACATGGCTGGGTCGGAACGGAGAAACAGCGTCGTCGTCGTGTTCATGGGGAGGCAACGGAATGCGTCGTGTTCATGGGGAGGCAACGAAATGCGTCGTGTTCATCGGGAGGCAACGGAATGCGTGGGAGCCAACCGGCTGGGTCGGAACGGAATGCGTGGTCGTGTTCATCGGGAGTGCTTGGACGGAACAGGCGATGGAAACGAGGCCTGGCGTACCGCACAACGGAGGAAACAGACCTCCTACGTTCGGAACGGGGTCCTGTTGATCCTGAGGGGTCTGGCGTACCGCAAAACGGAGGAAACGGACCTCCTACGGTCGAAACGGGGGTCCTGTTGATCGGGAGGGGTGTGGCGTACCGCAAAACAGACGAAACGGACCTCCTACGGTCGAAACGGGGGTCCTGTTGATCGGGAGGGGTGTGGCGTACCGCAAAACGGACGAAACGGACCTCCTATGGTCGAAACGGGGGTCCTGTTCATCGGGAGGGGTGTGGCGTACCGCAAAACGGGACTCCACGGGATACTGTTCATCTCCACCGTCGACCTCCTCCAGCCTCCACGGGCTACCGTCGACCTCCTCCAGCCTCCATGGGCTCCTATTCATCCAGCCTCCACCGCGCGCTACTCCACCGGCTACTGTTCAACCACCCCTCCACGGGTACCCCTCCACCGTCTACTGTTCATCCAGCCCTCCACACCACGGGGTCCTGTTCAACCACCTCTCCACGGGCACCCCTCCGCCGTCTACTGTTCATCCAGCCCTCCACACCACGGGGTCCTGTTCATCCAGAGGCAACGTCACCGCTCACTGTTCATCCAACCCCTCCCCCCCCAACGCTCACTGTTCATCCCAGAGGCAGCATCGATCGGCTTCAGTTAGCAGCAGTAGCGAAGGAAACGCTTGATCGGGTTTGGTTAACAGCCATCGATCGATCGCTCGGGTTCAGTAACGCGTAGCCTGCAGTGCAATCGCTCGGGTTTAGTTAGAGCCCAACGCCTCGCTCGGGTTCAGTTAGAGCCAACGCCTCGCACACACGCGCGTACGTGTACGAGAGAAACACGCATCGCTCGGCCCCCGACCTCCCACCGTAACCGGGAACTCCCCAAAATTTTCCTCCCCCTCGCTTCTACCACAGTTTTTTCCGTCATGGACGGCCCAAAGAATGTCATGCAGCTGCGTCTCCGGCCCGCCCAGGACGAAAAGCCCATTTTCTGTCATCATTTTTTGTCATAGAAGTAGGAGCCCACCACATCTATGATGCTACCGGGTTTTGTCACAATTATCGTCATAGAAGTGTCATGTATGACAGAAAAAAATTCGTTCGGCCCGAAATGTCACGGATGTGTCTTTTTTTGTAGTGATGGTAAACAGAGCATTTGTAAACACAGGATTTCTGTCAACTTGGTGTTTGGTTTACAAGAGTTGGAAGAGCAGAGGAATGCAAATAAACATGGCCAAAATAAAGTGAAACCATATGAAAGCGTGTACAGTTAGAATGTTATTCTGCCACTAATGCACTTGGTCTTGTTCTCATGCATAGGATTTTGAAAAGTAGGTCGAGGTGGATGTTTTGCTTCATTCCTTTCAACAAAATGCATGAATAATTGAATAGTAGAGTGCCATTGGAAAATTCCTATTGCTATGTTTTTTCGTTGAACCAAAATAGCCCTAATGGATCGACATGAATGTATAATAATAAGTGATGCAACAAGTGTACAACCTCTTTGCCGTAGCCATGTCGACCTCAGCATCATTGGGTTGGTCGCTGAAGCAGTTGAGGCAGAGGTGGTTGTCGGAGGTGTGGAGGAAGATCTGAGGAATCTGTAGACGGCGTCCAGGGCACTGCTCTGTTGTGATGGATCGTTCTGTCGTTGGAGCAGCCAGGTGAGCCGTAAGACGTCAAGGCTGAAGCAGCACAAGACAGACATCGTCAATCTCAAGTGGGATTCTAATAGCATCTCCAATAGATGATGTAAAATAGATGTAAAATTTACATCACCAAAAACCACCTGACTACAACAGATGAGGTAAAAACTGTTGACTCTGAACTTAACTGTTGAAACTGAAATTTACTGTGGAATCTGAATGTTACTGTCGAAACTGAACGCAATGGTAGTAGAGAGGAACTTGACATGTAGTTTAGGGAGGGCCTGCAGTTCATCTTCAACGTGCACCCCCTGAGCCGGCAGCCACCACCGGCCGAACCGCCGACGCCAGCACCGCCTCGCCGCCCCGAAACAACTCCCCACCGCGAGCCCCCCCACCCCCTGAAAATCGACTGACCCAAAAGTCGATTCAGTCGACTGAAGTGTAGCTAAATCGGAGCAGAGCAGCAGCACGAGCGAGGGGGAGAGCAGCAGTAGCAGCGCGAGCGAGCGAGCGAGAGCCGGAGCAGTAGCAGATCCGGCTGGTGTGGACGCCTCTGCCGAAGGGGCCTCGCACTGGGGGAGAGCCGCCGTTGAGATGTCGCCCGCGGCGCCGGCTTCAAGGTAGCCGCCCCATGGGGGTGCGGGATGGAGCACCGTTGGCGCTGGGAGGTCGAGCTAAGGAGAAGGTGCGATGCGATGAGTGTACAACCTCTATGGTGGCGCCGAGGCGTCGGTGAGGATGTTGCAGTTCCGGTGGAGCAGGTTAAGGCGACGCTGTGGGGATGGAGCAGCCGCGATAGACGAGGCGATCATCGGAGCAGCTCCTTGGAGGTGGAGGACGGGGCGGCTGAACCGGCAGGAGGACGAGATTGACGACGGATCCTCATCCGGGGAGGTGGACGAGGGACGTCGAGCTATTGCGATGGACGACGTCGTCGGGGAAGAGGCTCCGGCTAGGCCGCGGTGAGGTGGCAGACGGAGGAGGGTGGGGTTTTGCGGCTGGAGCGGAGAGGTTATGGCGGCCTGGGATTTCGAATGGCAAAAAGGAGGCGATGGGAGGGGGTGAACCATGACTTAGGGACGCGCTTGTCCAAAATGTAGGGTGTGTTACAAAAGTACCCCCCACCGATTTGAACTAGCGGCCCTTTCGGCTCAAGGTTAGAAGGGGGATTTCGCGTGTCGGGATTTGGCAGCTGGAGGGAGTTTTCGCGCTTGTTGTAGTTTCGGGATAGCAAGGCGCGGGTTGTGAAGGAGCCAGTTTTGGGAGCACGATATCTGAATTTTCGGGATATAACAAGGCGCGGGTTGAATTTTAGGGACAAGCCTAATGTGTAATATTGTACTTGTACGTACCAAATCAATTCGCACTTCCCTCAACCAAAAAGAAAACAAAAAAAATAAAACTATTCACACCACACAAAGAGAGAGAGTCTTGCCCCGTTTTACTATAAAAATGTTATTCAAAGCTACTCCCTCCTTCCATCTATATAGGGCCTAATGCGTTTTTCGATGCTAACTTTGACCAAATATTAGACCAATAATATATGACATGCAACTTACACAAAGCACACCGTTAAATTCG
This sequence comes from Aegilops tauschii subsp. strangulata, assembly GCF_002575655.3. Taxonomy (NCBI): domain Eukaryota; kingdom Viridiplantae; phylum Streptophyta; class Magnoliopsida; order Poales; family Poaceae; genus Aegilops; species Aegilops tauschii. Next base: position 156,075,834 of record NC_053036.3, read on the forward strand.
TCTGTGAAAGGTTCTTTCAATGATATAATTTTCACATTGTGCATGGCATGTACTATTAATCTTGTCAATAGTCAAAGGCGGTCTTAAAAAACGCATTACGCCCTATATAGATGGAAGGAGGGAGTATGAATCCATGTTATGTCCAATTAAATTTTTTCGCTTGCTGTATAATGCATGTAACCTACTCATACCAACATTTTAGTGCATTCCAAATGTCTATACTACCGCTGCAATTCGAACTGAATTTGAATTCGTTTCTCTATTTCAATAAGAATCTACAATCATGATTGTTGCCAACTTCAACCATCATTCGTGTATTACCTTAATAACACACCACATGATTAGTATAGAGATAGATATGAACTATGTGTACTACATGAACTCGAATTCTATTTTTTGAATACACTTGATGGTGATTCCAAATAATAGTACATTTGATGTACTAAGTATATATTCATAATCTAAACCATGTTCCATACGTGTACACCGTGTATTTCACACATAGTATAGTGCCCCGCCCCTACATTATGCACATTAGCCCAAATTATGATCAATGTTCTATATATTATACGTAGTACTAGGAAGATGCCCATGCGTTCCACAGAACATCAACATGATCAAGGGGAGGCCTAATTTGCAAATATGGAGAGGGATGTGGGTTTTTTTTCAAAATTGCCATAGTTTCCTTCCTATCCGTCAGATATAAATCGTACGGCCTATATTGCAGGATGGCAGGCACGCCATCATCAACAACTCCATTTTTTTTATAAGAGTAGAGATAAAATATATTATATGTAGTATAACATGTTCATAACCACACCATGTGTATCAACGTTATATCTATTCACACATGCGTCGGTTTAAAACACTATGATAAATTCTTCAAATATCCGAATTCGCTTTTTATAATGAAGTATGATCTCTATTCGTCTTTTACACCCACACAATCCTCTTATCTTTGTAGCTAGCCAGCGCTAATTAACTTTCTCAAGTGCATGCACACACCCGCATCCCTCTCACCCTCCCTTAGCATTCTCTAGCTCCGTCGCGCAAATTTGTCTTTTCACTTTAGGTCGTTTACCCACGGTGTGTGTAGGCCCCCAGCTCCTTCTTTACGGCACACATCGATCGATATGCCTCTCTAGCCAGGTGTGCCTAGCACAAAACACAAGCTTCCGCTCTTCTCTTATCACCGTCCATGCCTCACTCCCACCACTCTTTTCATCGATCTCGTACTCGCACACTCCTCCCCCCTCGATATAGTATGACTCTCGCACCACCTCCTAGATGCATCCCTCTCTCTATATCCTTCTCCCCGTGCCTCATTTTCTTCTAACACACACATGCATGTATACCGATCGATCTCCCAACATATACCTAGGTCGACTTTAACTATTCCCCACCCCCATCGATCGACGTACCTCACAAGTTATGTCTCTCCTTTCTCTGACAAGGACGATTGATCTTCCTATGTAGTTATGTCTGCTTACCACAGCCATATCGCCCCCCTCATCATTCATGCCTGCCTCCTGACCCGTCTCTCACACGCACATGCACAGACAGGCAGCCATCCCCTCTCTTATTGATATTGCAGGCGTGCCCTCCGGTTGTCTAGCAAGCCTATCCCACCATTTGTTGGAAGCAACTCCACTACCACCCCCTCCAACACTCTAGCTCTGTCTCTCTCCCAACCTTATTCCTCTCCTACACATATGCATGGATGCCGATCGATCTCCCTTAATACAAGAGGTAGATCGATCTCCCTTAATACATGAGGTAGGCCTCTCTCCTCCTCCACACATATACCAGCCATTGTACCTCTATAGTTAATTAGGCCTCCCTCCCCCCCAACCACACACCGATAGTCGAGCGCTGTAGGTAGGTATCCATGCCATAGAGACAAACTGCACATGTCCCCTCTCACGTTCCAGTAGGCCAGCCACTCTATATCTTTGACGTGGGCACACACAAATTCGATGGCACTCTTTATCGATCGTGCGCGCGCAGATACACACATCATCCCTCTCTTCGATTCTATGGACACCTCAAGCCGATGATACCTCCACTCTCTTCTCGTGGATCGCCCCCTCTATATATATGATATATCCAAGACTCTATTTCACACACACACTACACCGCGGTACAGTATTCCCTACTGACGTGTGTTGGAAAAGATGTCTATTACCGACCGATCATTAGTTGGGAAAACTCTCGTCGGATTGTTGGTTGGGAAAACACTCGTACGGTAACAGATTGTGGGTCGGGAATGCATGCACAATTGCCATCGAGCCATCGGTCGGGAATTCTCGTGTATCCATCGAACTGTGGGTCGGCAAATAACGCCGACCGACCGCCTGGGGTTAAATGGCCAAGCGCGCGCAGACGTAAATTATTAGCGCTAAATTTTGGCCCAGCCCGCGAACCTCACTGCTCTTTCCCTCCAGGTACCCTGAAATCCCTAAATCCCCCACCACGAGCAGCCACTCGCGCCGCCCCAACAGCGCGACGCTCACTGTTCTCTCCGGCCGGCCGCTGCACCGCGCCGTCGTCCTCCAAAACTCCCGCCGCCCCACACCGCCGATCCCCCACGAGCTCGAACCCTCTCCTCAACCAAGGTGCTCCATCCCCACCCTGTCACCAAGAACTCCGGCCTCGTCGTCGTCCTAGGCACCGGGTAGATCCAGGTGAAGACCAGGCTCAACCGGTGTCAAAAGCTCCTATCGGTTGTGGCGGGGTGCTGCTCCACGCCATCTAGCTTCTCCACCGCCGCCCCCGCGTCATCCTGCCTCTCCACCAGTGCCCCCACACCGGCCTGCTCCCCCGCCGTCGCCGCCCACTCCCTGCTGCCGGTGCCGGCGATTTCCCACGGTGAGGTAACTCCCTCCCCCCCCCTCTCCCTTTCTCGAACCTGACAAACAAATTCATCTCCCAGATCGGAACACATCAGCACCGGCAGGTTCTTCTTCAGAAGGCAGACGTCTAGCGTTCATCTTCAAGAGACCGCATCCATTTGATGTGCAACCACAATCTAGTGAGTTTCTCTGCCCCAAGTCCTGACGACCTCCTTATCTGTGGATGTCAAAAGATGTGTGGGGGATTGCTGGAATTTTATCTATTTATGGGCCAGCCCAATAACAATTTCAGAAATTCCTAATAAATCCTAGAGTCCCACTTAGCCCATTTGTGCAAGGCAAGGGATACTACTAAAGTTTAGTCCCACATTGCTAGTTTAGTGGGAGTTGGACCTCCTTATAAGGGAGGTTCTTTCCCCACTTGTATGAGCATGAGAACAAGAGGGACATCCACGCGCACTCCTCCTCCGCCGCCCGCCTCGCCATGCCATGCCTCGTCACGACGCGCCGCGGGTTGCGGGAATGAGCCGATGTCTAAATTTTTGCCACGCACTACGGGTATATGAAAGGCCACTCGGGAGCTGGAAAGTTTTTGCTGTAGTGGATATTGAATACAAACGCTGCACCCCTCGGCTGCTGCCCGTTCGTTTCGTCTCCCGCGTTCCCTTCAGCTTCCGGCGCAGCCTCTCGCCTCCTTCTCTTGCGCCTATAAAAGGGAGGTCGCTCCTCTCAGAGAGACGCACCAGAACCTCTTCCTCCTCTCGCCACAAGATCCTGAGCACTGCGCTGCTGCTACGATCTTCCCCATCCTGGCTTGCGGCGTGTACCGCAGGTCGGGACAGTAGGCCTCCGAAACTGTACCTCTTTGAGTCCTGTACGGGAGAAGGGTGATAAGGTTTTTGGGGAGCGCTCTGCGCGACTACTGGCTTCTTCATCACGGACTCCGACGACTACTTCCCCGACGACGACTTCTTCCCCGACGTCGACTACCTCAGCAACGACATGGTTGCAGAGGATGTCGACCCCAAGTCCAGTGCTTCTGCTGCTGCTGTCCCGTACGTGTTCTTGCTCTTTCTGTTAGATATCATGACACAATTCTTTGCTCTAGTTTATGCCCTACATATGATAGGTTCTACTTCATATATGCAACTTCATCTAGTTTCTGTTCTAGATGTGTTTAGTTCAAGTTCATATATGCAGATGCTATTTACTTTCTCTCCGTCAGATTGCATGACTTGCTTTATCGCGGCTATATTAGTCATGCTTTATCTAGTATTTCTGTTAATAAAATCATTTGGTAAATTGCTCATATTTCCAACAGTTTTTGCAACTATGAAATGACCGGTGAGGCAACTCTCTGTAAATTGCTCATATTATAGGCAATTTACCCTGAGTGGTTTTGCTGCTTCCATGAGACCTCCTATGTTTGAGGGTATCCACTATAAGAGGTGGCGCGTGAGAGCAGTCTTATGGTTTCAAACCATGAGTTGCTATGACGCCACTCTTGGCAAACCTGGAGGAGAGCTTGATGCTCAACAGGCACAAGCCTTTCAGAAAATGGATACTCTGTTTAGGGCTGCTCTCTTGAGTGTTCTTGGTGAGAACATAGTTGATGCTTATGCGTCAATTGATAATGGAAAAGATATGTGGGATGCACTCGAGGCCAAGTTTGGGGTCTCGGATGCTGGCACTGAGCTGTACATCATGGAGCAATTCTATGATTACACGATGACTGAAGAGCGCTCCGTGGTTGAGCAAGCTCATGAGATACAGTCATTTGCTAGAGAACTTGAGCACTTCAGTTGTATGCTACCGGACAAGTTTGTTGCCGCAGGTATTATCACTAAGCTTCCTCCTTCACGGAGGAACTTTGCTACCTTACTGAAGCATAAGAGACAGGAGTTTTCCTGTCACGCCCAATATGCGATACTATCCTAAAGAGACTCGAAGGCCCCACCAAGGATAGAACCGCATATTGAAACGCTTTGCAAGGTGGATATCATTACATCAACATTACATAATATTTGGGGATACATACAAGGCATACAAATGCCGCAAGAATACATCAATACAACATACATGAGATCAACATCCGACTACGGATGAAACATAAACAGAAACTCAAATGACATCCACCCTGCTAGCCCAGGCTGCCGGCCTGGAACCTATCCCCTGATCGAAGAAGAAGCAGAAGAAGAACTCCAAACAAGCGAACATCGCTCTCGCATCATGATCATCGCATAACCTGTACCTGCAACTGGTGGTGTAGTAATCTGTGAGCCACGAGGACTCAGCAATCCCATTACCATGGGTATCAAGACTAGCAAAGCTTAATGGAAAAGGAAGGGGTAAAGTGGTGAGGTTGCAGCAGCGACTAAGCATGTATGGTGGCTAACTTACGCAAAGAAGAGCGAGAAGAGAAGCAAAGGAACGGTCGTGAACTAACAATGATCAAGAAGTGATCCTGAACTCCTACTTACGTCAAACATAACCCAGAAACAGTGTTCACTTCCCGGACTCCGCCGAGAAGAGACCATCACGTCTACACACGCGGTTGATGCGTTTTAATTAAGGTCAAGTGTCAAGTTATCTACAACCGGGTATTAACAAATTCCCATCGGCCACATAACGGCGGGCACGGCTTTCGAAAGATAATACCCTGCAGGGGTGTCCCAACTTAGCCCATTATAAGCTCTCACGGTCAACGAAGGATATTCCTTCTCCCGGGAAGACCCAATCAGTCTCGGAATCCCGGTTACAAGACATTTCGACAATGGTAAAACAAAACCAGCAAAGCCGCCCGAATGTGCCGACATATCCTGATAGGAGCTGCACATATCTCGTTCTCAGGGCACACCGGATTGTCCAAGCTTCCGATAGGCCAGCCCAGAGTTGCCCCTGGTGGCCACCGGCGACTGACAGGTTGGACCAACACTCGGAGGAGCACTGGCCCGGGGGGGTAAATAAAGATGACCCTCGAGAGCGCGACTCCCAAGGGAAAAGAAATAGGCTGACCAAATGGTAAAACCAAGGTTGGGCCTTGCTGGAAGAGTTTTATTCAAGGCGAACTGTCAAGGGGGTCCCATAAATCACCCAACCATGTAAGGAACGCAAAATCTGGGAACATAACACCGGTATGACGGAAACTAGGGCGGCAAGAGTGGAACAAAACACCAGGCATAAGGCCGAGCCTTCCACCCTTTACCAAATATATAGATGCATTAATAATATAAGAGATATTGTGATATCCCAACATAAATATAATCCAACATGGAGCAATCTTCATCTTCACCTGCAGCTAGCAACGCTATAAGAGGGGCTGAGCAAAGCGGTAACATAGCCAAACAATGGTTTGCTAGGAAGGGTGACAAAGGTTAGAGGTTCATGGCAATTTGGGAGGCTTGAGGAACAAGAGAATAGGTAGCGCAGCAAAGCGATAGAACGAAGCAACTAGCATAGCAATGATAGTAATGAGATCCAAGGTGACGGTCATCTTGCCTGAAATCCCGCTAGGAAGAAGAACGAATCCATGAAGAAGAAGACACGAAGACGAACGAATCCTCACGATCGCAACGACACGGGAACTATCGAGAAGAAGCACACAACAAGGTAAACACACCACGCATGAACAAGGCATGATGCTCAACCAAGAATGATGCATGACAAGGCTAAACGAAGCTACTCATGACAAAAGATGATGCATACAAGAACAACACGTCAAGGCAAGTTTAAATGAGGCCGGAAACAACACATAACAATTCCGGTAAGTCCTCATATGCAAATTTCGAAATTGGTCCAGAACTGAATAAACCTTATGTTCAAGTTATTAAACAGCAAGTTAAAGAGCACCATGATGATCTACACGAAATTCTAGTCAAGTCACATATAGAGTTCATTAGATTCGGAGTTACGGCCTAGAAGATATGAGCAAGACAAGATAAACATGGCATTGATGCAAAATGCATACAAACATCAAGCAAACACCTCAAAACAAGGATGCAACATGATAATATGAGACTACATGCAAAACTAAGCAAGTTTCATATAGAGCATGCTCAAAACGGAGCAACGGTGCAACACATACACTCCAAACAAGACATAGCAACAATCTGTCCAAAACAGCAACTATGCATCTAGCAAACATCAAATCAATATGCTAAAGCAACTCAACATGAAAACAAAAGGCATGGGCATGATGTACAGGTAAAGCACAACAAAACATGAACACTGAGCTATCTCCAGAAATCACTAGAACATGCTCAAAAGGACATGACAAGATTGCAAATAATAACAGGTTCACAGACTTGGTGAAATTACTGGACATGGCAGAAATAACATCAGGTTGCAATGTTCAGAGCACAAAATCAACATGCTACATGAACTTAACATGGCAAAACAAGGCGTGGCATGAAGCTACTAAAAACATATAACAGAAGTCCCTTACTGACCATAAGCCAAAAAGGACCATAAGATATGATGGCATGCAAGTAAACATAGCAAGTTTCGTTATCAGGTTTCAGACTTTGCAGAAAACAGAGCATGGCAGAAATAATAATATGTAGGCCTCTTTGTGAGCTTGCTTCACTCACTACAGAGCAATGCACTACAAAACAAGCACACCTAGAGCAATATGGCATGTTTATAAAGCTATCCATGGGAAGAACAAAAGCATAGCATGTATGGATCAACTACAATAAGCTTGGAAAAATTGCATATCATGTTAAGAATCTGCTAGAAATATTTTATAGCAGAAGTAGAGCAAGATTGAGTCATGCTATGGCACTCCATAATTGCAAACAATTGCAGGAATGGATCTATTACAACAATAGCTACAAAACATCCTTACTGAACATCTTCAAAATATGCATGGATCTCTCTGTAGCATCAAGTTTACATGGCAACAAAATTACAGCAGACAAGGACTTAGAGAAATCACTGTCCCTGAAATCAGAAATATTACGGGGCCTACTTTGCATGCTCGTGCTAGTCACCACAGAGATCACAAAAATATACATGGACTGCACCAATGGAAAGATGGCATGGCATACTTCAAAACACATGTAGAGCTCATGCTCATAAGATGCACAGATTTAATGATACAAAAATGACAAATCTCCAAGTTCTGTTAAGAACCAGAGAATAACAGCAACTAGCCCTCTTCCAACAGAAATTTGGGCATCAAGATGACCTCTAATGAACATGGTGTAATTGAACAAAATGAAGAGCATCACGAGGCGAACAATTTGACATATTAAACGCGCGAATTGTAACTACATGCAAGAAGTTACACACAGTTGAACATGCACACATAATAATAAAAACTAGGGACTTGGGAATATTTTCGGGGTCAACCTCGGGCACACTGTAGATCTGGATCGAGGGAAGTTGCTCGAGCTCGGGCCCGATGCGCCGGAGGGAGGAAGGAGACGCGCGGCCGGGCGGTGGCCGGGGCCGGCCGGAGACGGGCCCGCACCGGCGGAGGGTGGCGCGGGGACACGGGGCGGCCAGCAGGCGGCGCTCGCCTCTCCGGCGAGCTCGAGCTCGGGCTCCCATGGAGGCGCGGCAGGAGGGCGGCGGGGCGAGGCCAAGCGGCGGCGGGGCGAGGCCAGGCGGTGGCGGAACGGGCTCGCGGGGGCGGGGTGCCGGCGCTCGAGGGGCTCGGCGGGCGGTGGCGCCATGGCCGGGCGGCGAGGCCACGTCCGCGGCGGGGACTGCCACGGGCGGCGGCGGCGAATCGGGCCCGCGCGGGCCCCGGATGGGCTCCGCGGGCCGCGGCGGTGGTGGGACGGCAGCGGACAGGTGTCGCGCCCGGATTCATCGCGGGGGCGGTGGCGGACATGTCCGGTGGGAGGAGAAAGCGTCCGGCGGCGCGAGGGGAAGGAGGCTAGGGTTCATCTGTGCGAAAATCTCGGGAGAGACACACATATATAGGTAGAGGGAGCTAGGAGAGTCCAAACGAGGTGCGGTTTTCGCCCTCGCGATCGTGATCGAACGACCGAGAGCATGGCGGAGGCTTAGAGGGGTTTTGGGGCTGTTGGAAGGGGGGTTTGCTGCAATACCAAAACGGACTTTGCGGATGCCCGGTTAACCGTTGGAGTACCAAACGACCTCCAAATGGAACGAAACTTGACCGGTGGTATACCAAGGCCACTTGACAAGACTCGGTCCATTCCGAGAAAGTTTGACACCCGCACACGAAAGAAAACAAGAGGGGTGCATCGGAGGAGATAGGAGCGCCGGATTGCAAAATGGACAACGGGAAAAATGCTCGGATGCTCGAGACGAACACTTATGCGAATGCGATGCACATGATGACATGGTATGAAATGCAGATGATGACATGGCAAAATGCAACACGCAAGCAAATGACAAGGCAATGACAGCGAATAACTGGCAGTCACCTGGCGCATCGGATCCGGGGCGTTACAACACTCCTCCACTAACAAGAGATCTCGTCCCGAGATCTTAGGACCGAGACGGAAGGGGAAAGGAGATGAGGTGAAATAAGAACAAAAGAGAGAGGATGAACAAAGTTAAGAACACTCGAGAAGGAAAAAGGAATGTTGAATGAGACAAGAGGCAAAAGCTCAAGGAATAAGACTGAATTCGAAACCACTCCGGTTGGGAGAAAATAGAAAAAAGAATAAGAACGCAAGAGGAAATCAAAGAATCGAGAGCACTCGAGAAGAAAAAGAACGACGAGAATGATGAGAATCAAATGCTCACGGAATCAGATATTCTCTGAAACCATTCCAGTCAGAACGAGATAAGAAACCAATAAGACTGAAAAGATTTAGGCAGCACTCCGGCTGAACAAGGAGAGGATCGAACATGAACTAGAGAAGATGAAATGATACTTGATGAAGACACGATACAGACCTCCGGAAAGGATTGAAAGAGTTGAATGAAAAGAACGGAGAAGAAAATGACACTTGTTCCATGAATGAAATAGAAAGCAACCTTAGAAGAAGGGATTGAACGGGATTGTTGAGAAAAATCAACAATGAAAAGAATAAGCTTGTTGTGGACTTATGTTTAACATCTCAAAATTTTGAGGTAGTAAACTACCACAAATGGAAATGATTGGATAGCTGAGGAGAACGAAGAAATGCAAAACTCCACTTCAAAAGAATACAGAGAATTAATTGCACTTCGAAAAGCAAGAAGGAAAAGGTACTTGAGCTCCTTTGATAAGGATCTTGATGAACACTAGAGGAATGAATTAAATCATGACGAACCACCATGAAGAACTCCGGTAACAAAAGAATGCCGAGATAAAATAGACGGAAGAATAGCATAAGCTCTGAGTCTTGCGATGATTTAGAAGGAGGTTCCGACGAGATGGCCGAGTAATTTGAACTCTGGAAAAGAATAGATGAAAAAAACACTTTGCACCGAGAAAGTGATGAGATGATCAATCTCCGAAAAGAAAAGATTAATCCACCTGAAGAAAGAATAATAAGAATTACGTTATGCTTATCCTCCACCAATTAAATTGATGGGAAAACAATGGATTTACATACCACTTATTCTCGTTGGAAAGATTAAGGGGGACATAACGCAAAACTTGAGCAAGTCTTCATGAACCACCGGTAGTATTTGGAAAGAACGACTGAATTGATGTGATAACAACAGAAAGAATCTTGAACGAACCACCGTAAGAATTCAAAACTGACTGACGAAGGAGAATGACTCACCGGGAAAAATAGGAAAGCACGAATATACTTCAGGGAATCAAGAAGCAATTGAAAGGAAGGGATCACGAGCTGATAGAAGCATACTTGAACGAAGCACCGGAAGAATAAGGAGACGAACGAGAAGGCATGAATATAGAATAATCGGAGAACGGATTAGAAAACTTAGGAAGAAGAAATATTCCGAAAAGATGACCTCCGGATAACTGAGACGGAAAAACAGATCCTGAAATACTCCGGATGGGTGAAAATAATTGCATGACTTGAAACAATTGAGAGGATAACGTCAAGCTAGCGACAAGAATCTTCGAGAGAACGAACATGATTTAAGAGAAGCTCTTCTCGGTCTTCGAATATTGAGAAAGATGACGAGAAAACACCAAAATTGATGAGATACTCCGGGAGACTGAAAATCGAAGAGGTAGAGTCAACAATGAAAATAATTTGAAATTGGAAAGCGTCTGACTGATGAAATTGATTCTTACGTCAGACTTCGGAAAGGATTTGAGAATAACTCCGGAAAATTAGAAGAGTCAGGTAAGATCCTGGGAAAAGACATGTGGGTTAAGGCCCACTGAAAAAGAAACGCCTTTAAGAAAGGATTGTTGATCAGATAGATGATGCACCGAAACAATTGAAATATTATGAATAAGGTGACAACCTCGAATTAATTTGAACACAGACGAATCTCCTGAGATGTCTTCATCCGTCCGGAACGATAAAATGACGGGAGAGGAACGAGCAACGGAAAACATTTGAGCCGAGGAAAGAATATAATTACTACCGAAAATTGGAATTGAATCCACCGGAGAAGAAAAGAGAAGAAGAATGTCGAGCGAGACGAGAAATCCACCGGTTGAAATAATTGACGAAAGATTGAAGAGGTCCGCATGAATGAAATAGATGCTTGAATAGCAGCTCAGACTCCGGGAATAAAAGGGTTAGGGCGGGAAAAGCACAGGCAGCTGGAATGACGAATAATTGAATAGAGAAGCACCGGTTGAAATGATTGAGGAGAGAATGCAAAGATTTCGCACGAGTAGAATGGATACTCGATTACAGGCTCCGGTTCCGAGAAGAAGGGTGGGCGGGTGGGAAAAACAAGGACAACTTCGGACAGGGAAACAACATCGGTTGAAAAGAGAAGAGGATTAATCTAGCAAAAGATGACGAGGATCGAAAACACTCGAAGAGAAATGCGCCGGATTGAAAAAGGATGGACAACGAACGAAAACTAACCACGTGATCCTAAGAAAAATTTGAAAGGGAAGAGAAGTAAGTCGAAACACCTACGTCAAGATTCTTCACTAGAGCAACGAAGGGGCAGAGGAGTAAAAAGAATTCCTACTATCCGATATAACTAGACTCAAAAAAAGTTTTCTAGACTCAACAACGGCCAAACTACACGATCAATCAAGGGGGGCTCCTAGGGTCGGTCGAGGCTCTGATACCAACTTGTCGTGCCCAATATGCGATACTATCCTAAAGAGACTCAAAGGCCCCACCAAGGATAGAACCGCATATTGAAACGCTTTGCAAGGTGGATATCATTACATCAACATTACATAATATTTGGGGATACATACAAGGCATACAAATGCCGCAAGAATACATCAATACAACATACATGAGATCAACATCCGACTACGGATGAAACATAAACAGAAACTCAAACGACATCCACCCTGCTAGCCCAGGCTGCCGGCCTGGAACCTATCCCCTGATCGAAGAAGAAGCAGAAGAAGAACTCCAAACAAGCGAACATCGCTCTCGCATCATGATCATCGCATAACCTGTACCTGCAACTGGTGGTGTACTAATCTGTGAGCCACGAGGACTCAGCAATCCCATTACCATGGGTATCAAGACTAGCAAAGCTTAATGGAAAAGGAAGGGATAAAGTGGTGAGGTTGCAGCAGCGACTAAGCATGTATGGTGGCTAACTTACGCAAAGAAGAGCGAGAAGAGAAGCAAAGGAACGGTCGTGAACTAACAATGATCAAGAATTGATCCTGAACTCCTACTTACGTCAAACATAACCCAGAAACCGTGTTCACTTCCCGGACTCCGCCGAGAAGAGACCATCACGGCTACACACGCGGTTGATGCGTTTTAATTAAGGTCAAGTGTCAAGTTATCTACAACCGGATATTAACAAATTCCCATCTGCCACATAACCGCGGGCACGTCTTTCGAAAGATAATACCCTGCAGGGGTGTCCCAACTTAGCCCATTAAGCTCTCACGGTCAACGAAGGATATTCCTTCTCCCGGGAAGACCCGATCAGTCTCGGAATCCCGGTTACAAGACATTTCGACAATGGTAAAACAAAACCAGCAAAGCCGCCCGAATGTGCCAACAAATCCTAATAGGAGCTGCACATATCTCGTTCTCAGGGCACACCGGATTGTCCAAGCTTCCGATAGGCCAGCGCAGAGTTGCCCCTGGTGGCCACCGGCGACTGACAGGTTGGACCAACACTCGGAGGAGCACTGGCCCGGGGGGGTAAATAAAGATGACCCTCGAGAGCGCGACTCCCAAGGGAAAAGAAATAGGCTGAGCAAATGGTAAAACCAAGGTTGGGCCTTGCTGGAAGAGTTTTATTCAAGGCGAACTGTCAAGGGGGTCCCATAAATCACCCAACCGTGTAAGGAACGCAAAATCCGGGAACATAACACCGGTATGACGGAAACTTGTGCGGCAAGAGTGGAACAAAACACCAGGCATAAGGCCGAGCCTTCCACCCTTTACCAAATATATACATGCATTAATAATATAAGAGATATTGTGATATCCCAACATAAACATAATCCAACATGGAGCAATCTTCATCTTCACCTGCAGCTAGCAACGCTATAAGAGAAGTTACACGCAGTTGAACATGCACACATAATAATAAAAACTGGGGACTTAGGAATATTTTCGGGGTCAACCTCGGGCACACTATAGATCTGGATCGAGGGAAGTTGCTCGAGCTCGGGCCCGATGCGCCGGAGGGAGGAAGGAGAGGCGTGGCCGGGCGGCGGCCGGGGCCGGCCGGAGACGGGCCCGCACCGGCGGAGGGTGGCGCGGGGACACGGGGCGGCCAGCGGGCGGCGCTCGCCTCTCCGGCGAGCTCGAGCTCGGGCTCCCATGGAAGCGCGGCAGGAGGGCGGCGGGGCGAGGCCAGGCGGCGGCGGGGCGAGGCCAGGCTGTGGCGGAACGGGCTCGCGGCGGCGGGGTGCCGGCGCTGGAGGGGCTCGGCGGGCGGTGGCGCCATGGCCGGGCGGCGAGGCCACGTCGGCGGCGGCGAATCGGGCCCGCGCGGGCCCCGGATGGGCTCCGCGGGCCGCGGCGGCGGTGGGACGGCAGTGGACAGGTGTCGCGCCCGGATTCGTCGCGTCGGCGGTGGCGGACATGTCCGGTGGGAGGAGAAAGCGTCCGGCGGCGCGAGGGGAAGGAGGCTAGGGTTCATCTGTGCGAAAATCTCGGGAGAGACACACATATATAGGTAGAGGGAGCTAGGAGAGTCCAAACGAGGTGCGGTTTTCGCCCACGCGATCGTGATCGAACGACCGAGAGCATGGCGGAGGCTTAGAGGGGTTTTGGGGCTGTTGGAAGGGGGGTTTGCTGCAATACCAAAACGGACTTTGCGGATGCCCGGTTAACCGTTGGAGTACCAAACGACCTCCAAATGGAACGAAACTTGACCGGTAGTCTACCGGTGGTATACCAAGGCCACTTGACAAGACTCGGTCCATTCCGAGAAAGTTTGACACCCGCACACGAAAGAAAACAAGAGGGGTGCACCGGAGGAGATAGGAGCGCCGGATTGCAAAACGGACAACGGGAAAAATGCTCGGATGCTCGAGACGAACACGTATGCGAATGCGATGCACATGATGACATGGTATGAAATGCAGATGATGACATGGCAAAATGCAACACGCAAGCAAATGACAAGGCAATGACAGCGAATAACTGGCAGACACCTGGCGCATCGGATCCGGGGCGTTACATTTCCGTCCCGGATCTCATTGGTACTCTTGATGTGGAAAAAAAAGCGAGAGCAAAGGACACACGTGCTCGAGGTATTGAGGGAGGATCTAGTGCCAATCTGGTACAGAAGAAGAACTTCCAGCCCCACAAGTTCAAGAACAAGGGCAAGTTTGATGGTAAAGCAAAGTTTGATGGGAAGAACAAGGCTGTGCAACACACTAACTTCAAGAAGAAGAATGACAAGAAGAAAGGTGCTTGTCATGTGTGTGGGGATCCTGATCATTGGACTCCTATTTGCCCTTATCGCTATGACAAGCGTCATCCTGGGAAAGGCAGCAAGACCGCTAATGTTGTCATTGGAGACACTGACATGAAGGATGCTGGACCGCAGGGACTTCAACCGTGCTGATGGGCAACGGTTCAAGTGCTTCTGTTCGTGGTGTTGGCACGGTCGATCTGAAGTTTACTTCGGGGAAGATCGTGTGGCTGAAGAACGTGCATTATGTCCCCTCCGTCAATAAAAATCTTGTTAGCGGATCTCTTTTGTGTAGAGATGGCTACAAGCTTGTCTTTGAGTCGAATAAATTTCTAATATCCAAGTATGGAACCTTTGTTGGTAAAGGTTATGAGTCAGGAGGCCTATTTCGTTTATCCTTATCAGACGTTTGCAATAAAGTTGTTAATCATATTTGCAACAATGGTGAATCAAATGTGTGGCATTCACGTCTTTGTCATGTTAACTTTGGTTGCATGTCGCGACTAGCGAAGTTGAACTTAATCCCTAGTTTCACCACTTTCAAGGGATCTAAGTGTCAAGTGTGTGTGCAAGCTAAGCAACCTCGTAAGTCTCACACGACTGCGGAAACGAGAAATCTTGCACCACTAGAGCTCATACATTCAGATCTATGTGAAATGAATGGTGTTTTGACAGAAGGTGGAAAGAAATATTTCATGACGTTAATTGATGACTCCACTAGATACTGTCGTGTGTATCTTCTGAAATCTAAGGATGAGGCTTTGAACTTTTTCAAGATCTATAAAGCTGAAGTGGAAAACCAACTTGATCGAAAAATCAAGAGGCTTAGGTCCGACCGTGGTGGAGAGTATTTTTCCAATGAATTTGATGCCTTTTGTGCGGAACATGGTATAATCCATGAGAGGACGCCTCCCTATTCACCTCAGTCAAATGGGGTGGCCGAAAGAAAGAACTGTACTCTAACTGATTTGGTTAACGCCATGTTAGACACATCGGGTCTCTCCAAGGCATGGTGGGGGAGGCGATATTGACGGCATGTCATGTCCTAAACCAAGTTCCCACAAAGAACAAAGAGATAACTCCATTCGAGGAATGGGAGAAGAAAAGGTTAAAACTCTCTTATCTACGAATATGGGGTTGTTTGGCGAAAGTCAATGTTCCAATTCCGAAGAAGCGGAAGCTTGGACCAAAGACTGTGGATTGTGTTTTCCTGGGATATGCTTTTCATAGCATTGGCTATAGATTCTTGGTTGTAAAATCTGAGGTACCTGACATGCATGTCGGTACGATCATGGAGTCGAATGATGCGACTTTGTTTGAAGATATCTTTCCCATGAAGGATATGGCTACCTCATCTAATCACGAGATGCCTAGTTCATCGAATCAGGAACCATTTACAATTACCGAACCTACCTTTCGATGGAACACTTTGAAAGTCCTGTGGAGGAGAACAATGAAGTTCCTACTAGGAGGAGACAGAGGACTGCAAAGTCCTTTGGGGATGATTTTCTTGTGTATCTCATAGATGACACTCCCAGTTCTATTTCAGAGGCCTATGCATCTGAAGATGCTGACTACTGGAAGGAAGCTGTAACGCCCACGATGCGGCTATATCTCCCACGTGTCGAGGCACGACTTAGAGGCATAACCACATTGTGGTTTTGTCGCAAGAAGGGTCATCTTCACACAATCCCATGTAATGAACAAGAATGGGATAAAGAGTTGGCTTACAATCGCCACTTCACACAATACATGAATAAGTCATACATCAATCAGAGATACACACATAGGTCCGACTACGGAACCAAAAGAAAGAAGACAACCCAACTGCTAGATCCCTGATCGTCCCAACTGGGCTCCACTACTGAACAACAAGAAAAGAAACAACACAACGGACAAGATCTTCATCGAGCTCCCACTTGAGCTCGGTTGTGTCACCTGCACTGGTATCCCTGGCACCTGCAACTGTTTTGGAAGTATCCATGAGTCACGATGACTCAGCAATCTCACACCCGCGAGATCAAGACTATTTAAGCTTATAGGAAAGGATGGTGTAATGAGGTGGAGCTGCAGCAAGCACTAAGCATATATGGTGGCTAACATACGCAAATGAGGGCGAGAAGAGACGCAACGGAATGTTCGTGAACTAGCAATGATCAAGAAGTGATCATGAACTCCTACTTACGTTAAACATAACACAAGAACCGTGTTCACTTCCCGGACTCCGCCGAGAAGAGACCATCAGGGCTACACACGCGGTTGATGCGTTTTAATTAAGGGCAAGTGTCAAGTTCTCTACAACCGGACATTAACAAATTCCCATCTGCCACATAACCGCAGGCATGGCTCTCGAAAGTTTATACCCTGCAGGGGTATCCCAACTTAGCCCATTATAGGCTCTCACGGTCAACGAAGGATATTCCTTCTCCCAGGAAGACCCGATCAGTCTCGGAATCCCGGTTTACAAGACATTTCGACAATGGTAAAACAAGACCAGCAAAGCCGCCCGAATGTGCTGACAAATCCCGATAGGAGCTGCACATATCTCGTTCTCAGGGCACACCGGATAAGTCAAGCTACGAGTAAAACCAGACCTCGAGTTTCCCCGAGGTGGCCCCGCAGGCTGCTCGGTTCGGACCAACACTCGAAGGAGCACTGGCCCGGGGGGTCTAAAATAAAGATGACCCTTGAGTCTGCAGAACCCAAGGGAAAAGGGGATAGGTGGTAGCAAATGGTAAAACCAAGGTTGGGCCTTGCTGGAGGAGTTTTATTCAAAGCGAACTATCAAGGGGGTCCCATAAATCACCCAACCGCGTAAGGAACACAAAATCAAGGAACATAACACCGGTATGCCGGAAACTAGGGCGGCAAGAGTGGAACAAAACAAGAGGCATAAGGCTGAGCCTTCCACCCTTTACCAAGTATATAGATGCATTAATTAAATAAGAGATATTGTGATATCCCAACATATATATGTTCCAACAAGGAGCAATCTGCAACTTCACCTGCAACTAACAACGCTAGAAGAGGGGCTGAGCAAAAGCCGTAACATAGCCAAACAACGGTTTGCTAGGAAGGGTGACAAGGTTAGAGGTTCATGGCAATTTGGGAGGCTTGACAAGCAAGTGGTAGGTAGCGCGGCATAGCAATAGAGCGAACAGCTAGCAAGCAAAGATAGAAGTGATTTAGAGGGTATGGTCATCTTGCCTGAGATCCCGCAAGGAAGAAGAACGAGTCCATGAAGAAGACAAACGGGTGTAGTCGAACGAATCCTCACAACTCCGGAACGAAACCGAAGCTAACGAGAGAAGCAACCCGGAAAGAAACAAACAACATAGTAAACAACCACCACATACACATGGCATGATGCAAAAACAAATATGATGCATGTCCGGTTTAAAGAGGCATGGCATGGCAAAGTGCAACAAACAACACTACAAATTAAGTGGAGCTCAATATGCAACGAGTTGCATATTGACGAAACACCACATTTAATTATTTATTTCTCTCTCGTTATGTACCCAACAATATTAAATGTTGTTAACCATGGCAAGAGGGGAAGCATATGGAAACTACCTATTTTAGACAATTTAAATGAGGCCGGAATGACAAACAACAATTCCTGAAAAATCCTCATGTCCATAATTTAGATTTGGTACTGTTCTGCCATAAACACAATTTTAATATTGTTAAACAGCAAAATGAAGTGCACCAAGTTAATCTATGCATTTTTGTACCCCATTTACACATATAATTTAATAAAATCCGAGCTACGGTTATTTAGTTATGAAATAAATCATTTTAACATGGCATATATGCAAAATTAAATAAACAGCAAGTTTAAACATTTTAACATGGGATGAAAGTGGCATATTATTAATCTACACAAAATTCTAAGCATTTTACATATTTAGATTATTTTAATCCGATGCACGGTTGTGAAGTTATTATATGCATGAAGTTCAAGGGTTTTTCTGCAAAACTGGCAGTCTCTGGATAATTGGACAAATCGCAACACACAGAAAAAAACATATGCGGGCTGAAACTGAGGTGAACTGGGCTGGTTGGGGCTGCTCACATTGGGCCAAGGCCTGGCTGGAAGAGCGGAGGAGGCCCAAGTGGCGCAGATCTGGGCTTCAGGCGAGCATGCGGCCCAGGAGGCTGGCCACGCTGGCGCGGTCGAGGACGGGGTCAACGCGGGCGAGGCGTTCGTCTCCTCGTTCGTGAAACAGGGGATCGGGCAGTAGGAGGAAGGAAGCGGCGGCGCTGGAGGGTTCTGGTGGCCGGATTCGGCAACGCGGCGGGACAGACGAGGTCCTGGAGGAGGCGGACCGGGGCCCTTGGGCAGGGAAGCAGCGGTCAGCCCCTGGTGGTGGTGGTCGACGCCTTGGTTCTTGCAGGTTGTCGCGCGGCCGGCGAGGAACTCGGGCGACGGGTGGCAGACGGTGACGCGAGCACCAGCAACGGGCAGAGGGAGGCGGATCCGGTGAAGCTCAACTCCGGCGAGCTACTGCTCGTTGTCGGCCGGACGGAGAAGGGTCGAGGGCGGCGGCGCTCCTGCTAGAACGAGGTGAGAGAGACAGAGGGGTGAGACGATGGAGAAGCACGGGAGAAAAGGAAGGCACGGAGCGACGGGACTGGCCTGGTCGCTGCTGCAGCTGGTTGGAACCTCCGGCGGGGAATCACCGGCAAGGAGGAGGTCGTTGGGAGGCTCGGGGTCGAGCTCCTCTCGATCTGGATCGATGAGGGAGCAGGAGGCGCGGCTGCGGTGGTGAAATCGAGGGAGAGTGGGTGGCAAGCGCTGCTTGGCCCGGCGCTGAAGACGAGGGGCGCTGTCGGTTCGGCTGGGTAGAATGGATGGATTGGATCGGGGAATCCTGAGGAAGAGGGTGGCGGCGGCAGGGAATAGGTGGATGGGACAGGTTAGGACTAGGGTTAGGCTGTTTAAATAGCTAGGTGGACTAGCTTAAGGCAAAACAGGCCCTCCGATCAAAATTGAACGGTCGAGAAAAAAAAGGTTGTGGAGAGATCAACAAAGAAAACGGTGATGTTTTGTAGATGTTTGGGGATGATCCGAATCCAACGGTGACAACAACCCGGGTCGGGTTCGGGGAGGTTCCGGACGCGCGAGAGGGGTCTATGCACTGCGCAAGGAGGGGTTCGGTGGTTGTGCAGAGAGGGTCAAACGGTCAGACAAGAGAGAATCGAAAATCCGGTTAGGCTCAGAATGGTCAATGAACGCAAGGGGGGACGCGGCAACTACGAGCGGATGCAAGTTTGAAAAACAATGACGGCAACAGAGTGCCGATGCAATGTGAACGATGCGATGAAGAATGCAACAACAAAATAAATAACAGAGCTGACTCGCCAAACAAGGAAGGCAATCAGGGCGTCGGTCTCGGGGCGTTACAACACTCCACCACTATAAGAGGATCTCGTCCCGAGATCTAGGATGGCACCGAAGGGAAACGGAAGATGAGGAGAAGAGGTAAAACTAAATTGCTTCTATGACAAACGAGTGAAACCAAAGAACCTTGGGAGGTCGCAAAGCTTGAAGAAATGACACGACAGAGGTGCACAAAATTGAGAAGACTCCGGTAGAAAAGAGAAACAAGGAACACCATGTGAACTTTGGAGTTTGCAAAGCTATGAATGACGAGAACAATGGACGAGAAGTACATGCAAGCACTCCGGTTGAAACGAGATGAAGAAGGAATGAGAATGGTATAATTTGGGCAGCACTCCGCCTGTAAATGGAAGGAATTGAACATGATCTTGACAAGATGAGAGGATACTCGATGAATTTAACAACACACTGCCTCCGGGACGAACGATTATAAGATAGATCGTCGGAATAAGAGAACGGAGAAGGAAATGATAACTTCTACCACCATCTAATTTGGGAAGCATCCTTAAAAGAAGGATAGAACGGAGTTGTTGAAAAATCAACAAAGAAAGGATATGATCTTCGTGGGCTTATGGAGACATCCCAAAACTTGAGGTGAAATTCTGCCACTAACGAAAAACAACAGATTGGATTGATATGAACAAGGAGACGAGAAATTTATTTCACCGGGAGGATAAATGAAGGACTTGGGTCATTTATAAGCACCATAATTAGCAACAATCCTTAGGGAAAGCTTTAGGTGAAAAATAACCCAAGATAACTTCAACAAGGAGATTGATGGATTTAAAATATCTCATTCTTGACAACATGTGAAACATGAAACGCGAACTCAAATTGTCAAGAATGACATAACACCACCTCAAATGATAAGGTAGAACGAATTGCACTTTAGAATGCAAGATGAAGAATGCTTGAACTCCTCAAAACAAAACATGTGTTGAACACCATGTTTATTTTAGAGTATAGCTTGACGGATCATAACTCCGAGAGAAATCTTGAAGAACAACTGAAGAATGAAAAGAATCTTTGACGAAGCACCATGTAGAGCCTCCATGCAGAACTCCGGTAATAAAAGGATGATACAAAGAAAGAGAAGTTGACAACACAAGGTGAAGCCTTGCAATGATTTGGGTGGAGCTTTGAAATGATATAATCGATAAAACTTGGAACTCCGGAAAGAAAAGATGAACAACTGAAAACAAGAATTTTGCTGAATCTCCGGAATAAGGAATTAATCACTTGGAGGAAACAAGAATAAGAATTACATTATGCTTAGCCTTCACCAATTTAGATTGATGACAAGCAACGGATTTTGCATACTACTTATTCTCGTAGAAAGGATTAAGATAGATATTGCGCAAACTAGTGAAGGTCTTCATCGAAACACCGGTAGGATTGAAACAACGAATAATTTAATATGCAGACATAGGAAAAGGAATCTTGAACGAACCACCGTAAGAATTGGAAAAGAAAGAAGCAAAGGTGCAATTCACCGGGAAGAATTGGAAAAAACGAATGAAAATACCTGAGGGGATTTAGATACATGAGAACGAAGAGATCGTGAACTGATTAGAGGATACTTGGACGATGCACCGGTAAGATTTGGAGAACAAGAGCTGAATGTTGAAAATGAATAAATCTTCTGAAACGATGGCCTTCGGAGAATCAAACTGAAAAGACTCATGAAATGCTCCGGATCGGTATGAAAAGAATTCTCACAATCGAAAACAACTATGAGAGGATGGCATAAGCTAGAACTATGAATCTTCAAGAGAACGGATTAGATTTGGAGGAAAAACTCTTCTTCGGTCTTCAAATGTTGAGAATGATGATGATAAACACCATCAGGAATTATTGAGGCACTCCGGATTGAAAATTGGAAAGGTTGAACCAACGACGAAAAGAATTTAAAAGATCTTGGAGAAAAACATGACTGATGATAATTCATTCTTACGTCAAACTTTGCAATGAATTTGAGAGTAACTCCGGAAAAATTAGAAGAGTCAGGTAAGATCCTGGAAGAAGACCTGTGGGTTAGGGCCCACTCAAAAGATACACCATTGGAATGATTTAAAAGAGAGATCGTACTAGTTGAATTAAATGGCTTGAATGAGATAACATCCACAAAAAGAACTTGAGTGAATTGAGAATGGGAACTTGAATCCTCTGGGATAACTTCAGCACTCCGGAACAATTGAATAGCGAGAGATGAATGATTAAAAGATACACCGGCATGAGAAAACATTTGAAACAAGGAAAGGAAAGTGACCAACATTGAAGGCTTGAATTTAGTCCACCGGAGAAGAAAAAGAATGAAGAATGATAAACTTGAAGCTCCGTTAATATCTTCATGGGAAACCACCGGATAAGAACATTGACGGAAAAGAATGGAGAGACTTCCCATCTATAAGATGGATACTTGATTAAGAAATCTGAGTCATTGAAGAAAAAGGGTGGGAGGGCGGGAAAAACAAAGGCACCTTGGGACAGATGAAACAAACACCGTTGAGAAAAGCTTAGAATTGATCTTGCGGATGGGAAGAATGATGGGATCATCTCGAAGAGAAATGTACCGGTTGGAAATAGAATTAAGATGGCAAACTCGATGATCAAGAAGGATTAGTATTCACATAGCAATGTGAGAACACCGCTTAGGATAAGGTATGGATTCAACCTTTGACTTCGGAGCAACTCGATTACCACAAATAAAACAAAACAAAGGATTGGCTTGCAGAATAATCCGGAACAAACATATGATAGAGATTTCGTCCGAAGTTTTCGTGGTGGGGCCCACACGGGCTCAATCGTACAGCACCATCATGTACAAGGTTGTGCACATGACATACGAAGCGTCCCCGAGTCGGCATAGCCAAGGACTCTTTAAGACACTACGAGACCACTGTAAAACCAACCGTGGAAAGGCGGACCACTAGACGTCGAACCCCAATCTCATATCATGCATCTGTCGGAAAGATATCCTAGGAGCTACTAGAATTCCCAGTTATAAACTCCCGAAACTTTCTGGTTATGCAATCTGGTGTTGGGGATACAGGGGACACAAAAATATATCACCCAAACTAACAATACCTAGATCCAGCTGTATCCATCCGTCAACACATAACCAAGAAAACTCCGGAAATCGTTTACCTCAACCTTCGAAAAACATCCGTTATACGATTTATGGCAATACTCCCAAACTCCCACCCCAGTACTAGGTGGCGTCGAGGTGATCTCACCAACAACTGCATAAAAGAGATTTCGATGTCGGCGAAACTCAGGTATTCCAGAACTGCAACGATAAAATTGTGACGACAACACCTCAGAGCTCAACTCCCCGGGACACTGCGACAACCCCTAAATGTCAGGAGGTACCAAGAACAATGTCCTCGTCACAAAACCATCGGAACGATTCCAAGATACCCGCGTGATCCTAAAATTTTTTTTAGTGAAATTTGAGGAGAGAAAAGTCAAAACTTCTACGTCAGGAGGCCTCACCAGAGCGACGAAGGGACTGAGGAGTAAAAAGAATCCTACTCTCCGATATATATAATCCTAAGACTCAAAACATTATTGTTCTAGACTCAACAACGTCAGCGATTCGATCAAGCAGGGGGCTCCTAAGTCGGGGATGGCTCTGATTACCAACTTGTAACGCCCACGATGCGGCTATATCTCCCACGTGTCGAGGCACGACTTAGAGGCATAACCGCATTGTGGTTTTGTCGCAAGAAGGGTCATCTTCACACAATCCCATGTAATGAACAAGAATGGGATAAAGAGTTGGCTTACAATCGCCACTTCACACAATACATGAATAAGTCATACATCAATCAGAGATACACACATAGGTCTGACTACGGAACCAAAAGAAAGAAGACAACCCAACTGCTAGATCCCTGATCGTCCCAACTGGGCTCCACTACTGAACAACAAGAAAAGAAACAACACAACGGACAAGATCTTCATCGAGCTCCCACTTGAGCTCGGTTGTGTCACCTGCACTGGTATCCCTGGCACCTGCAACTGTTTTGGAAGTATCTGTGAGTCACGAGGACTCAGCAATCTCACACCCGCGAGATCAAGACTATTTAAGCTTATAGGAAAGGATGGTGTAATGAGGTGGAGCTGCAGCAAGCACTAAGCATATATGGTGGCTAACATACGCAAATGAGGGCGAGAAGAGACGCAACGGAACGGTCGTGAACTAGCAATGATCAAGAAGTGATCCTGAACTCCTACTTACGTCAAAGATAACACAAGAACCGTGTTCACTTCCCGGACTCCGCCGAGAAGAGACCATCACGGCTACACACGCGGTTGATGCGTTTTAATTAAGGTCAAGTGTCAAGTTCTCTACAACCGGACATTAACAAATTCCCATCTGCCACATAACCGCGGGCACGGCTCTCGAAAGTTTATACCCTGCAGGGGTGTCCCAACTTAGCCCATTATAAGCTCTCACGGTCAATGAAGGATATTCCTTCTCCCAGGAAGACCCGATCAGTCTCGGAATCCCGGTTTACAAGACATTTCGACAATGGTAAAAGAAGACCAGCAAAGCCGCCCGAATGTGCCGACAAATCCCGATAGGAGCTGCACATATCTCGTTCTCAGGGCACACCGGATAAGTCAAGCTACGAGTAAAACCAGACCTCGAGTTTCCCCGAGGTGGCCCCGCAGGCTGCTCGGTTCGGACCAACACTCGAAGGAGCACTGGCCCGGGGGGTCTAAAATAAAGATGACCCTTGAGTCTGCAGAACCCAAGGGAAAAGGGGATAGGTGGTAGCAAATGGTAAAACCAAGGTTGGGCCTTGCTGGAGGAGTTTTATTCAAAGCGAACTGTCAAGGGGGTCCCATAAATCACCCAACCGCGTAAGGAACGCAAAATCAAGGAACATAACACCGGTATGCCGGAAACTAGGGCGGCAAGAGTGGAACAAAACACCAGGCATAAGGCCGAGCCTTCCACCCTTTACCAAGTATATAGATGCATTAATTAAATAAGAGATATTGTGATATCCCAACATATATATGTTCCAACAAGGAGCAATCTTCAACTTCACCTGCAACTGACAACGCTTGAAGAGGGGCTGAGCAAAAGCGGTAACATAGCCAAACAACGGTTTGCTAGGAAGGGTGACAAGGTTAGAGGTTCATGGCAATTTGGGAGGCTTGACAAGCAAGTGGTAGGTAGCGTGGCATAGCAATAGAGCGAACAGCTAGCAAGCAAAGATAGAAGTGATTTCGAGGGTATGGTCATCTTGCCTGACATCCCGCAAGGAAGAAGAACGAGTCCATGAAGAAGACAAACGGGTGTAGTCGAACGAATCCTCACTACTCCGGAACGAAACCGAAGCTAACGAGAGAAGCAACCCGGAAAGAAACAAACAACATAGTAAACAACCACCACATACACATGGCATGATGCAAAAACAAATATGATGCATGTCCGGTTTAAAGAGGCATGGCATGGCAAAGTGCAACAAACAACACTACAAATTAAGTGGAGCTCAATATGCAACGAGTTGCATATTGACGAAACACCACATTTAATTATTTATTTCTCTCTCGTTATGTACCCAACAATATTAAATGTTGTTAACCATGGCAAGAGGTGAAGCATATGGAAACTACCTATTTTAGACAATTTAAATGAGGCCGGAATGACAAACAACAATTCCCGAAAAATCCTCATGTCCATAATTTAGA
Source organism: Aegilops tauschii subsp. strangulata (assembly GCF_002575655.3). Classification (NCBI taxonomy): domain Eukaryota; kingdom Viridiplantae; phylum Streptophyta; class Magnoliopsida; order Poales; family Poaceae; genus Aegilops; species Aegilops tauschii. The sequence goes on from NC_053036.3 coordinate 156,101,730, forward strand.
TTTGGTACTTTTCTGCCATAAACACAATTTTAATATTGTTAAACAGCAAAATGAAGTGCACCAAGTTAATCTATGCATTTTTCCACCCCATTTACATATATAATTTAATAAAATCTGAGCTACGGTTATTTAGTTATGAAATAAATCATTTTAACATGGCATATATGCAAAATTAAATAAACAGCAAGTTTAAACATTTTAACATGGGATGAAAGTGGCATATTATTAATCTACACAAAATTCTAAGCATTTTACATATTTAGATTATTTTAATCCGATGCACGGTTGTGAAGTTATTATATGCATGAAGTTCAAGGGTTTTTCTACAAAACTGGCAGTCTCTGGATAATTGGACAAATCGCAACACACAGAAAAAAAAACATATGCGGGCTGAAACTGAGGTGAACTGGGCTGGTTGGGGCTGCTCACATCGGGCCAAGGCCTGGCTGGAAGAGCGGAAGAGGCCCAAGTGGCGCAGACCTGGGCTTCAGGCGAGCTTGCGGCCCAGGAGGCTGGCCACGCTGGCGAGATCGAGGACAGGGTCAACGCGGGCGAGGCGTTCGTCTGCTCGTTCGTGAAACAGGGGATCGGGCAGTAGGCGGAAGGAAGTGGCGGCGCTGGATGGTCCTGGTGGCCGGATTCGGCAACGCGGCGGGGTAGACAAGGTCCTGGAGGAGGCGGACCGGGGCCCTTGGGCAGGAAAGCAGTGGTCAGCACCTGGTGGTGGTGGTCGACGCCTTGGTTCTTGCAGGTTGTCGCGCGAGCCGGCGAGGAACTCGGGCGATGGGTGGCTGACGGAGACGCGAGCACCAGCAACGGGCAGAGGGAGGCGGATCCGGTGAAGCTCAACTCCGGCGAGCTACTGCTCGTTGTCGGCCGGACAGAGACGGGTCGAGGGCGGCGGCGCTCCTGCTAGAACGAGGTGAGAGAGACAGAGGGGTGAGACGATGGAGAAGCATGGGAGAAAAGGAAGGCACGGAGCGACGGGACTGGCCTGGTCGCTGCTGCAGCTGGTTGGAACCTCCGGCGGGGAATCACCGGCAAGGAGGAGGTCGTTGGGAGGCTCGGGGTCGAGCTCCTCTCGATCTGGATCGATGAGGGAGCAGGCTCGGCTCGTGGCTAAGGGTTATACCCAAAAGGAAGGTGAAGACTTCTTTGATACTTACTCACCTGTGGCTCGACTGACCACTATTCGAGTTCTACTTTCACTAGCTGCCTCACATGGTCTTCTCGTTCACCAAATGGATGTTAAGACTGCTTTCCTAAATGGAGAGTTGGACGAGGAAATTTATATGGAACAACCAGATGGGTTTGTACTAGATGGTCAGGAAGGAAAAGTGTGCAAGTTGCTGAAGTCTTTGTATGGACTCAAGCAAGCACCCAAACAGTGGCATGAGAAGTTTGAAAGAACTTTAACAGCTGCAGGCTTTGTTGTAAACGAAGCCGACAAATGTGTCTACTAACGCCACGGTGGGGGCGAGGGAGTTATCCTTTGCTTGTATGTTGATGACATACTAATTTTCGGAACAAATCTAAATGTTATTAAGGAGGTCAAGGATTTCCTATCTCGCTGTTTCGAGATGAAGGATTTAGGAGTGGCTGATGTCATTCTGAACATCAAGTTGTTGAGAGACAATGATGGTGGGATTACATTGCTTCAATCTCACTATGTGGAAAAGATCTTTAGTCGCTTTGGCTATAGTGACTGCAAGCCCTCTCCAACACCATATGATGCGAGTGTGTTACTTCGAAAGAATCAAAGAATTGCTAGAGATCAATTGAAATATTCTCAGATTATTGGCTCGCTTAGCCAGTGCTACAAGACCTGACATCTCTTTTGCTGTTAGCAAATTGAGTCGGTTTGTCTCAAAACCAGGAGATGTGCATTGGAAGGCTCTAGAGAGAGTTTTGCGTTATTTGAAAGGCACTGCGAATTATGGAATTCACTACACCGGGCACCCAAAGGTTCTTGAAGGGTGTAGTGACTCAAACTGGATCTCAGATGCTGATGAGATAAAGGCCACGAGCGGTTATGTATTCACTCATGGAGGTGGCGCTGTTTCTTGGAAGTCTTGCAAGCAGACCATCTTAACGAGGTCAACAATGGAAGCAGAACTCACAGCACTAGATACAGCTACGGTCGAAGCAGATTGGCTTCGCCGGCTCTTGAATGACTTGCCGGTTGTTGAGAAACCTGTACCGGGTATTCTTATGAACTGCGACAATCAAACTGTGATCAAGAAAGTGAGCAGCTCAAAGGATAACATGAAGTCATCGAGACACGTTCATAGAAGGTTAAAGTCTGTCAGGAAAATGAGAAACTCCGGAGTTATTGCATTGGATTATATCCAAACGTCTAAAAATCTGGCAGATCCTTTTACTAAGGGTCTATCACGTAGTGATAGATAATGCATCGAGGGAGATGGGTATGAGACCCACAATATGAGTTGTTCACAGTGGTAACCTATTCTTTGTGATCGGAGATCCCGTGAATTAGATGTGGAAGAGAAGCTGTTGGTCAACTGAGAGGAGAGTATCCTTACTATCAACAATACCACTCCATGAAGATGCAATACTCTCCTAATCTGCATGGCAGGTTGATGTATATCTTAATGTGTTCTAAGTGGCTCATTTAAGTAGAGATGTTGTCCTGCAAAACATCTTTTGAAGAACACACCTATGTGAGTCTGATTGTCAAACGTCGCAATCTATGAGAATAGGGTTCTCTTTAGTAAACTCATGAAAGGTCTCGGAGTATGACGCATAAGCTCCACCCGCGGGGAAGACCCACGGTAGCCACGTATCGGTCAAGGCTTTATGTGAAGCTAGATTCGCAGAAAACTTGCAGTTCAAGGCCCAGTCCACTGTTCAAGTTGCTTACTAGTGTAGCATAGACTTCTAGGTGGAAATTCAACTTAACAGTCTCCACTGCAGTACCGGTATATAAAACAGTGTTTTGGAACTAAAGGCAAATTCTATGTGCCTCTAGGATCTGGTGGGGGATTGCTGGAATTTTATCTATTTATGGGCCAGCCCAATAACAATTTCAGAAATTCCTAATAAATCCTAGAGGCCCACTTAGACCATTTGTGCAAGGCAAGGGATACTACTAAAGTTTAGTCCCACATTGCTAGTTTAGTGGGAGTTGGACCTCCTTATAAGGGAGGTTCTTTCCCCACTTGTATGAGCATGAGAACAAGAGGCACATCCACGCGCGCTCCTCCTCCGCCGCCAGCCTCACCACGCCACGCCTCGTCATGACGCGCCGCGCCGCGGGAATGAGCCGAGCCGGTGTCTAAATTTTTGCCACGCACTACGGGTATACGAAAGGCTTCTCGGGAGCTAGAAAGTTTTTGCTGTAGTGGATATTGAATACGAAAGTTGCACCCCTCGGCTGCTGCCCGTTCGTTTCGTCTCCCGCGTACCCTTTAGCTTCAGGCGCAGCCTCTCGCCTCCTTATCTTGCGCCTATAAAAGGGAGGTCGCTCCTCTCAGAGAGACGCACCAGAACCTCTTCCTCCTCTCGCCACAAGTTCCTGAGCACTGCGCTGCTGCTACGATCTTCCCCATCCCGGCTTGTGGGGTGGACCGCGGGTCGGGACAGTAGGCCTCCGAAACCGCACCTCTTTGAGTCCTGTACGGGAGAAGGGTGATAAGGTTTTTGGGGAGCTGTAACACCCACGATGCGGCTATATCTCCCACGCGTCGAGGCACGACTTAGAAGCATAACCACATTGTGGTTTTGTCGCAAGAAGGGTCATCTTCACACAATCCCATGTAATGAACAAGAATGGGATAAAGAGTTGGCTTACAATCGCCACTTCACACAATACATAAATAAATCATACATCAATCAGAGTACACACATAGGTCCGACTACGGAACCGAAAGAAAAGAAGACAACCCCAAATACTAGATCCCCGATCGTCCCAACTGGGCTCCACTACTGATCATCAGGAAACGAAACATAGTAACGACCACGTTCCTCGTCGAACTCCCACTTGAGCTCGGTTGCATCGCCTGCACTGGTATCGTCGACTCCTGCAACTGTTTTGGTAGAATCTGTGAGTCACGAGGACTCAGCAATCTCACACCCGCGAGATCAAGTCTATTTAAGCTTATAGGAAGGATGGGGTAATGAGGTGGAGCTGCAGCAAGCACTAAGCATATATGGTGGCTAACATACGCAAATAAGAGCAAGAAGAGGAGCAATGGAACGGTCGTCAACTAGTAATGATCAAGAAGTGATCCTGAACTCCTACTTACATCATACATAACCCAAAAGCCGTGTTCACTTCCCGGACTCCGCCGAAAAGAGACCATCACGGCTACACACGCGGTTGATGTATTTTAATTAAGTCGAGTGTCAAGTTCTCTACAACCGGACATTAACAAATTCCCATCTGCCTCATAACCGCGGGCACGGCTTTTGAAAGATAATACCCTGCAGGGGTGTCCCAACTTAGCCCATTATAAACTCTCACGGTCAACGAAGGATATTCCTTCTCCCAGGAAGACCCGATCAGTCTCGGAATCCCGGTTACAAGACATTTCGACAATGGTAAAACAAGTCCAGCAAAGCTGCCCGATGTCTCGACAATCCCGATAGGAGTCGCACGTACCAAGTTCTCAGGACACACCGGATGAACACTACGTACAACTAGAACCAGCCCTCAAGTTTCCCCGAGGTGGCGCTGCAAGTGGCTCTAGTTTGGACCAACACTCGGAGGAGCACTGGCCCGGGGGGGGGGTAAAATAAGATGACCCTTGAGTCTGCAGAACCCAAGGGAAAAAGGCTTAGGTAGGCAAATGGTAAAACCAAGGTTGGGCCTTGCTGGAGGAGTTTTATTCAAAGCGAACTGTCAAGGGGGTCCCATAAATCACCCAACCGCGTAAGGAACGCAAAATCAAGGAACATAACACAGGTATGACGGAAACTAGGGCGGCAAGAGTGGAACAAAACACCAGGCATACGGCCGAGCCTTCCACCCTTTACCAAGTATATAGATGCATTAATTAAAGTAAGATATATTGTGATATCCCAACATGTCCATGTTCCAACATGGAACCAGCTTCATCTTCACCTGCAACTAACAACGCTATAAGAGGGGCTGAGCAAAAGCGGTAACATAGCCAAACAACGGTTTGCTAGGAAGGGTGACAAAGGTTAGAGGTTCATGGCAATTGGGGAGGCTTGATAAGCAAGTGGTAGGTAGCGCGGCATAGCAAAAGAGCGAAAAACTAGCAAGCAAACATGGAAGTGATTTCGAGGGTATGGTCATCTTGCCTGAGATCCCGCAAGGAAGAAGATCGAATCCATGAAGAAGACAAGCGGACGTAGCCGAACGAATCCTCACAACTCCGGGACGAAACCGAAGCTAACGAGAGAAGCAACCCGGAAAGAAACAAACAACATAGTAAACAACCACCACATAAACATGGCATGATACACAATCAAGTATCATGCATGTCCGATTTAATGAGCATGCCATGGCAAAGTGCAACAAACAACACTACAAATTAAGTGGAGCTCAATATGCAACGAGTTGCATATTGACGAAACACCACATTCAATTATTTAGTTCTCTCTCGTTTATGTACCCAACAATATTAAATGTTGATTAACATGGCAAGAGGTGAAGCATAAGTAAACTAACTATTTAAGCAAGTTAAATGAGGCCGGAAACAACAAACAACAATTCCGGAAAATCGTCATATGCATATTTTGAATTTGCTACTGTTCTGCCTAAAACCATATTTTATTGTTGTTAAACAGGAAAATAAAGTGCAACATGTTAAACTAGGCATTTTTCTACCCCATTTACATATTAAGTTTATTAAATTCGGAGCTACGTTTATTTAGTTATGAAATAAATCATTTTAACATGGCATTTGAGCAAAATTAAACAAACAACATTTTAAACATTTTAAATGTTATCATGATGCGGATGACATATGCAAGGTTTAAGCAATTTATGAAAATGTTGACATGAAGGATGATATAGAGCATTTGGTCACCATGGCGGAACGAAAGGGTGCCATGGCAACATATCGGTACCGGTAACTCGATTGAGATACCGATGCAAAAGAGAAGTGTGTGGATGTGTGGAACACGCAAGAGATGGCGGGGTGCTCCCGGTAACCGGGTTCCCACGGGTCGACGGCATGGCAAACTATGAGAAACGTGCAATGACAATTCAGAAACGGTGCAACCACGAGCATCTCATACAACACACATGCATTCGTTCACGAGCGTCGCCTCGGGGTTATACCTTCGAAGCGTGCGTTTTCGGGACGGATCGAGTCGGTGCGATGTAGAGGAAGTAGACGTTCTCGGAATGGTCGTCGTGGAAGTAGTGGCACACAGCGACGGTAGTGGAAGTAGTGGTTCACGTTTCGTAGTCGTACACACTCCGTAGAGGATCGGGGTCACAGTGAGGAACTTGACGTCCATGGGGTCGACGGTAGAGTTACACACGTTGTCGGGGTACTTGTTGTTCCGGTCTTGGCGTCCGTAGATGTACACGGCAATCATAGTTGTACTTGGCGGTTCCGTGTAGTCGAACTTGACGATCCGAGGGGGTACTTGCCGGATCCACAACACTGTGACCGTTCGTGGCAGGGGAACTTGGTGTTCACGGGTCTCCCAAAGACATCGTGGTACTTGGCGTCCTTGGCGATTTCGGAGACGGCGGTTGAGGTATTTGACGTGTCACCATGTAGTCGTACATGGGTCAAACAGAGGCATTGACACATCTGGAGGGGCATCAAGGGACTTGTCAAGGCCCTGCCTCGGGAGTTCACTGGAGGTGCGTAGAGGCGGCAGAGGTGGTGTTGCGCGGACGCGGGCACAAGACGGGTGAAGGGGTGGCGAGGTGACCAGAGGCGCGAGGAGGGAGATCCTGGTCGCGACAAGAGAAGGCAGCGGGGCAACGTCCTTGTCGGACGGAGATGGTGCAGGCGAACCATGGCGAGGCCGAACGTGGGTCTCGGGCAGGAGGTGAAGAAGATGGCAGGGACGCGATCTCCGGCGAGAAGGCGAAGCAGAGGAGGCTGGGGTCGAGCACGGGCCTGGACTCGCCGGCCGGAGGGGCGACGGGGCATGGCTTCGGGCGCCATGGAAGGCAGGGCGTGGGGCGCATGGTGGTGGTGGTGGTGGGGTGCTCCGGCAACAACGAGCTGTAGGAGGCCGGCCTTGGAGCGATGCGGGTTGGCGAGGTGGCGCGTGGGGAGGAGGAGCAGAGGAAGGGGTCACGCGGAGGGGCGTTGTGCTCGCCAGCGCGAGGTGAGAGGACTGGAGGTCGCGCTCCTGGCGCACGACGAAGATGGCGCGGAGGAAGAGGAGCCCGGGAGGAGAGCCGACGAAGGGGCCCAAGGAGGTCGCAGAGGGCTTGCCGGCGGCGACCAAGGTCGCTGAGGCGCGGCCTCGAGGGAAACAGCACTGCTGCGCGTGGCGTGCGTGGCCATGGGGATCGGGATCCCTCTCCTGTGCGTGGTGACGACGTGAGGGAGGAGACGAGGGAGAGTGGGGGATCGAGCAGGGGGTCGGGCTAGGGTTAGAAGGGTTAGGTGGGCCGGCGCTGGTTGGTTAGGCCCAAGAGGCCGGCTGGGCTACAAGGCTGCGCTCTCTCTCTCCCTCATATTTCTTTTAATAGAAAAGAAATTAGAGAGAAGAAAAGAAAGGAGGGGTTAGGGAAAGGATTTGTGCAAGGGGCTATTTTCCCGGACTCATAAAAATGTGCTTGATCCCGAAAAAATAGAAGTGGGCACACGAGTGAAGTTGAATTCAAACTTATTTGAATTTAATTCAAATGGTTTGAACTAGGACGAGGTTCTAGGAGTGTCCAAAAAATGTTGAGAATCTTAGAGGATCCTCGATAACAGAGATGAGAATTATTGGCAAAGTTTGGGGAACAAACTTGAAATGGAAAAGGCATGGCGTTTATTATGCAAGTGTGTTATGGTTAATTACAAAAGAATGGAATATTTATTATAGCTCCCTAATATTGGGAGGATATGTTATAAAGAGAAGTCATCATATGAATTCCCTCAATTTAAATAGATCAAAAATCTATGCAATTTATTTAGTTGAGTTTTAAAAATTAAATGACATGATGCAATGCAAAATAAATAGAGCAAGCAAAAGAAACACCCGGCGATCACGAAATATATGGAAGGCGTCTGGAGCGTCAGTCTCGGGGCGTCACAACACTCCACCACTACAAGAGGATCTCGTCCCGAGATCTTGGATGGCACCGGAGAGAAACGGAAGAGGAAGAGGTAAAACTAAGTTGCTTCTTCGACAAACGAGTGAAACCAAAGAACCTTGAGAGGTCGCAAAGCTTGAAGAAATGACACGACGGAGGTGAACAAAATTTAAAACACTCCGTTCAGCAAGAGGAACAAGGAACATTACAAGAACCTTGTAGGTTGAAGAATATGGAACAAGAGACGGATCAAAAGGAATATGAAAGCACACCGGTAGAAAAGAGAAACAAGGAACTCCATGTGAACTTTGGAGTTTGCAAAGCTATGAATGACAAGAACAATGGAGGAGAAGTACATGCAAGCACACCGGTTGAAATGAGATGTACAAGGAACGATAAGGATCAATTACGATAACGCTCCGGTCGGAAATGAAAAGAATAGAATTTGAACTTGGCAAAATGAAAGCATTTGGATGAGACTCCGGTTAGAAGAGGAATGATAGACACAACACTCCGGTTAAAACAAGATAAAGAAGGAATAAGAATGATATAATTTGGACAGCACTCCGACTGTAAATGGAAGGAATAGAACATGAACTTTACAAGATGAGAGGATACTTAATGAAATGAACAGCACACTGCCTCCGGAACTATTGAAAGAATGGCACAATGGGTCAGAAAGATTTCAGACAGCACTCCGGTTGAGAAGGGACGCAAAACTTGACAGAATGGGATGAACTTGAAAAGAGGGCACGACACTCCAGTTGGAAATGGATAAGCACGAAAAGAACACGGTCCTCACAAATCGAGATGATGAGTGAAGAGAGCAACATCACAATGCCTCCGGGAGAAATAAATAATAGAAGATAGATCCTTGGAATAAAGAATGGAGAAGAAAATGCCAGCTTCTGCCACAAATTATCTTGGAAAGCACCCTTCCAAGAAGGTTAGAACGGAGTTGTTGGAAAACCAACAGCGAAAGGATAAGCTTGTAGTGGGCTTATGAAAAAGACCTCAAAATTTGAGTTGCAATTCTGCCACTAACGAAAACAAATAAAATAATTGATAACACTAGCGAGATGAAAAAACTTCTTTCACCAAGAGGATAGAAGAAAACTTGGATCAATGATAGACACCACAATTAGCAACATTCCTTTGAGAAGGCTTTAAGTGAAATATATACCAAGATAACTCCAGCAAAGAGATTATTGTGGGTTGAAACAACTCATGGACGAAGAAAAATATGATGGGTTTAAATATCTCATTCCTGACAACTTGTGAATCATGAAACATGAAGAAAATTATCAAGAATGACATAACACCACCTCAAAAGATAAGAGAGAAAGAATTGCACTTCGAATTGCAAGATGAAGAATGCTTGAACTCCTCAAAACAGAACATGTGTTGAACACCATGTTTATTTTGGAGTATAGGTTGACGGATCTTGACTCCGAGAGAAATCTTGAAGAACAATTGAAGAATGAAAGGAATCCTTGACGAAGCACCATGTGAACCTCCATGAAGAACTCTGGTAAACAAAAGGATGATAGAAAGAAAAGAGAAGTTGACAACACAAGGTGAAGCCTTGCAGTGATAAGATGAAGCTTTGAAATGATATGACCGAGAAAATTTGGAACTCCGGAAAGAAAGATGAACAAATTAAATCAAGATGATGAACCTCTGGAAAGAAGAAACTAAATCACTTGGATGAAACAAGAAAAAAAATTATGTTATGCGTATCCTTCACCAATATAAATTGGTGACAAGCAACGGATTTTACATACTACTTATTCTCGTAGAAAGGATTAAGAGAGATATAGCGTAAACTTGGAAGGTCTTCAACGAACCACCGGCAGGATTGGAAAGAACGAATGAATCTATATGATAACGAAGGAAGAGAAATCTTGAACGACCAAAAAGGAAGAGAAATCTTGAACGAACCACCGCGAGAATTGAAAATGAACGAAGAAAAGATAAAGAACCACCGGGAAGAATTAGAAAACGAATAAAGATACTTGACAAAATTTAGACACATGAGAACGAAAAGATCATGAACTGATTAGAGGATATTTGAACGATGCACCGGAAGAATATGGAGATGAACGAAGAAACATCAATTTAGAATAATTGGAGAACGAGGCTGAAAACTTAGAACGAAGAAATCTTCTAAAATGATGGCCTTCGGAGAATCAAACTGAAAAGACTCCTGAAATGCTCCGGATGGGTGAAAAGAATTCTCACAATCAAAAACAATTATGAGAGGATGGCATCAAGCTAGAACCATGAATCATGAAGAGAATGGAGCAAGATTTAAGAGAAACTCTTCTTCGGTCTTCAAATGTTGAGAATGACGATGAGAAACACCACCATGAATTGTTGAGGCACTCCGGAATGAAAATTAGAAAGATTGAACCAACAATGAAAAGAGTTTGAAAGATCTTGGAGAAAGACATTTGACTGATGATAATTCATTCTTACGTCAAACTTTGCAATGAATTTGAGAATAACTCCGAAAAATTAGAAGAGTCAGGTAAGATCCTGGGAAAAGACCTCTGGGTTAGGGCCACTCAAAAGATACACCGTTGAATGATTAAAAGAAAGATTGCATCGGTAGAATTAAATGGCTCAAGAGAGATAACAACCTCGAGATAGCTTGAACGGATTGGGAATGGAAATGTGAATCTTCTGAGATATCTTGTACACTCCAGATCCAATGAAAATAGTGAGAGGTGAATGATTGAGAGGTGCACCGGCATGAGAAAGCATTGAAGCGAGGAAAGGAATATGATCAACACTAAAAGCTTGAATTGAATCCATCGGAAAAGAAAGCGAGTGAAGAGTGATACACTTGAAGCTTCGTTAGTATCTTCCTGAGAATCACCGGATAAGAACATTGACGGAAAAGAATGGAGAGACTTCCCATCAATAAAATGATACTTGATTAAGAAATATGAGTCCTTGAAGAAAAGGGTGGGAGGGTGGGAAAATAAAGGCAACTTGTGACGGATGAAACAAACGTCGTTGGGAAAAACATAGAATTGACCTTGCGGATGTGGAAAAATGATCGGATCCACTTGAAGAGAAGCACGCCGGTTGGAAAAGAATTGACATGACAATCTCGATAATCAAGAAGGATTAGTATCCACCTAGGAATATGAGAACACCGCTTAGAATAAGGTATGGAATCAACACTTGTCATTGAAGCAACTCGAATACCACAAAACAAAACAACAACAAAGGATTTGGCTTGCAGAATAAGCCGGAACAAACATATGATAGAGATTTCGTCCGAAGTTTTCGTGGTGGGGCCCACACGGGCTCGATCGTACAGCACCATCATGTACAAGGCAATGCACATGACATACGAAGCGTCCCCGAGTCGGCATAGCCAAGGACTCTTTAAGACACTACGAGACCACTGTAAAACCAACCGTGGATAGGCGGACCACTAGACGTCGAACCCCAATCTCATATCATGCATCTGTCGGAAAGATATCCTAGGAGCTACTTGAATTCCCAGTTATAAACTCCCGAAACTTTCTGGTTATGCAATCAGGTGTTGGGGATACAGGGGACACAAAATATATCACCCAAACTAACAATACCTAGATCCAGTTGTATCCATCCTTCAACACATAACCAAGAAACCTTCGGAAATCATTTACCTCAACCTTCGAAAAGCATCCGTTATACGAGTTATGGCAATACTCCCGAACTCCCGCCCCAGTACTGGGTGGCGTCGAGGTGATCTCACCAACAACTGCATAAAAAAGATTTTCGATGTCGGCGAAACTCAGGTATTCCAGAACTGCAACGATAAAATTGTGACGACAACACCTCGGAGCTCAACTCCCCGGGACACTGCCACAACCCCTAAATGTCAGGAGGCACCAAGAACAATGTTCTCGTCACAAAACCATCGGAACGATTCCAAGATACCCGCGTGATCCTAATTTTTTTTTTGTGAAATTTGAGGAGGAGAGTCAAAACTTCTACGTCAGGGGGCCTCACCAGAGCGACGAAGGGACTGAGGAGTAAAAAGAATCCTACTCTCCGATATATATAATCCTAAGACTCAAAACATTTTTTTCTAGACTCAACAACGTCAGCGATTCGATCAAGCAGGGGGCTCCTAAGTCGGGAATGGCTCTGATTACCAACTTGTAACAACCACAATGCGGTTATGCCTCTAAGTCGTGCCTCGACACGTGGGAGATATAGCCGCATCGTGGGTGTTACAGGAGCGCTCTGCGCGACTACTGGCTTCTTCATCACGGACTCCGACGACTACTTCCCCGACGTCGACTACCTCAGCAACGACATGGCTGGAGAGGATGTCGACCCCAAGTCCAGTGCTTCTGCGGCTGCTGTCCCGTACGTGTTCTTGCTCTTTCTGTTAGATGTCATGACACAGTTCTTTGCTCTAGTTTCTGCCCTACATATGATAGGTTCTACTTCATATATGCAACTTCATCTAGTGTCTGTTCTAGATGTGTTTAGTTCAAATTCATATATGCAGATGCTATTTACTTTCTCTCCGTCAGATTGCATGACTTGCTTTATCGCGGCTATATTAGTCATGCTTTATCTAGTATTTCTGTTAATAAAATCATTTGGTAAATTGCTCATATTTCCAACAGTTTTTGCAACTATGAAATGACCGGTGAGGCAACTCTCTGAAAAATCTTTCAACATTATGTTTCTTCGTTTGTGATTTAGTGCACTGTATGTGTTTGTTCTTTGTTTAGAAAACATCATCGTCAGATCTGTTGGTATATGATGACTCGAACTAATTTCAGTTTTAGATGAATTTTGTTCATAAGATGTGGTGTGTCCACGCTCTTTTCTCTTTCTTCCGGTATATGGTGTTGTGATTTAGTAGCTTGGAGCCTGTCACTTTAATTCAAAACTTACGTGAATACCTAAAATGATAAAAAGAGCAGGAAATGGTGGCTAGCAAACATATCTTCTTAATAAAATCGATGAGCTCAGTGTCCAGGTAATGCTTTGTCTATAACTAATTTGGCTGCTAGATTTTTTGAAGTTGTTAGACTGAAGTTTGATGGTTATATATTAGGTAATGCTTCGTCTATAACTAATTTGGCTGCTAAATTTATTGAAGTCGTTAGACCGTATTTTGATGGTTATATATTAGAGCTAAAGAACAATATGTACTGAACAATAAAGAACAGTATGTACTTTTTCTCTTAACAGAGCTTCTCTAAGCTTTTCTAATATGATATCCTAGTTTATTCCTAGTAGCTCCCAGCCAAAGCAGTGTGTGAACAAGTACTGAATGTTTTGTTTAGGCTTTGGTTCTTATGTGATTTTTCTTCAGAAAACTACACCGTGGGCGTTTATCTTCAAGTCATTATCCATCTAACGTGCTTGTTGCAACCGCTTCAGTGAGTTTCTGCACCCCATGTATCGAGGCCCTCCTTATGTGGGGATGCAATTAATGTATACAATCCCTTTTCACATTTTGGATTTTCCTTAAACACAGATCATGCATGTTGATTGCTGAAGTAGATTACTTTAGTATTGCAAGAGTTTTCACCTACATGTGACATCTGAACTAGCAGTTTTGTCTAGTACAGTCTCTCTTTTAAAGCTTTGAAATTTCCATTGCAGCCATCAAAGTCTGTTCACCCTACGATTTAACTTCTAGATATTACTCATGGTAATCATAGTCCAATTAATTATGTTGTTCATGACCATGTCCTGCTAGTGCGGCACAGTTTGATTCCTTCCTAGGCTAGTGTCTTGCTTACATGCTTGATTGAGTTAAGTGTACAATAAAGAAAGGGGGCCTATTTCTTGTCACTTTCAGTGAAATTTATCAGGTAATTTGGTTATCCTTTAATAAAGTTCCTTGATATTCACTAGCTATTTCTGCTGCTCCTCCTCCTGTGTAGACCATGCAATATATATAAATTATGGCATATATGTCATTCAAGGCCATTTGCTGTTAATATCATGGCATACTAATCTCAGGTGTTAATCTGAAACTACCACAGTAAATTGTACGGCTGGTATGTCTGAAAGTTCATCCAAGAAATAAGCAAAGAGAAAATTGGGTTACATTTTCCTACAGTCTTCTAATTACTACTGTCCAAGTGCTGCGGTTGCATTCCTTGCATTATGTTCCCCTTTCTCCTTGAGTAAAAGGGTTGTGGATAAGAAGAACTGTCAAAGTTTCTGTAGTCGCTCTACTGTATTCCTATATTTTTTCCATCTGTACAAAAAACAAAAGCGCCAAATATATTCTTACCTCTGCCATGTCAGGGGCACTTAGACAAGAAAGTAGATGGTTCGGATATGAAGGTATAAAAATATAGCAGATCTGAATATCAACAAAAAAATGCAGAATTTAATTAGTTCCTGGAGCATATAACTAAATGATCATAGATCATGCAGGTCCATAACATGGAAATGCTCTTAGAAAGGTGGTTTACATGGATGTTGTCGTCTATTTGTCTAACCAAAGTATGGCGAATGTTACTACAATGTAGTAGTTACACTGTCGTTCACTTATAGTAGGATATTCAAGTGATTATTTTTCGCTGTTGTTTTTGTGTAAAAAAAAATAGGGTACAATCTGGAATATTAGTATATTGGTTCCAGCCTACTTGCTGCAAATGCCTGATTTTGATGGATTTTGTTCATGGCTTTGATTATACAATCTGAAATTTTACCCTTTTGGGACGAATTCAACAGAGTATATAGTCCAATACTAATGATCTCAATTATCATGGTGTATTCAGGTCAAACCTAAATAGTAGTCTGCGTCCGCCTACCTTGGCAGGGATACCAGGTTAATCTACTTTGGTGTTGTAGCCTCTTTTCTTCTTACTCTTATTTTTTAGGAGCTAAGAGATACTTTTGGGCATTCAAAAAGAGTCACATCTATAATTAGCTATCAGGTAGCTATATCCAGTGTGAACTACTAGAAAACTGTACATCTACTGAAAGAGTCACATTTATATTTATTTAGCTTCCGGCTCATTTTATCCACTATCTATAAAGTTTTTTTTTGAAACAAGTGTTGGAATTTTGGTTGCTAGTACCTATGTACAGTAACTTGAGTATATCCCCAGCATACTATATTATCAGCAATCATACAAAGTAAACGATGCATTTCGACACTACTAGGAAAAGGGCTATAGATAATATTAACACTAATGGCGCACCACAGATGTGGTGCGCCACTACTATATACTAATGGCGCACCATGTGTTGGTACGCCATTAGTGTCCAAATACTAATGGCGCACCACATCCACGGTGCGCCACTACTAACATTTTTTTTTTTCAAAACTAGTAATGACGCACCAGGAGATAGTGCGCCATTACTAGTTTAACTAATAATAGCGCACCACACCCTCGGTGCGCCACTACAAACAAATTTTTTATTTTTTTTTCAAAACTAGTAATGGCGCACCGAGGGACAGTGCGTCATTTCTAGTTTTAACTAGTAATGGCGCACCACACCATCGGTGCGCCACTACTAACAATTTTTTTATTCTTTTTTCAAAGTTAGTAATGGCGCACCACACCTACGGTGCGCCATTACTGACTTTGCCCAAAAATTCCACCGAATGCACCACCCCTCCGTGGACCGCCTTTTCAGTTTTAGAAAAAATAAAAGAAAATGATGGAAATGTCAAAAAAATAAAATAAAATAAGTTTCCCCTGTGATATGTGGTCTAGTTGTTGGGAAAATTTACAAATATAAATTTCGACTTTATTTGCAAAATCTCTCTGGAATTTGTAAAATGGGCATAACTTTTGCATACGAACTCGGATTAAAAAGTTTTTTCTATGAAAAATCATCTACTCGAAAAGTTACATACGATTTGAACCGGGGAAACTTTGTTCAACATCTTCAAAATCCCCAAAAACCTAACAGAACGAAAGATACGAGGCTTTTAAGATCTAGAGGGGGGAAAATGAAAAAATATTCAAACTTACAAGTGGTGCACCATTTGCTAGGTGCGCCACTAGTAACAGAAAAACAATTGGTGTCAAAAAAACTTTTTTTTTGGAATTTTTTTTCAAAATATGATACGTAATATGACCGGGAAGTTTGAAATATTTTTTCAAAATTTCATGACACTCATGAACATGAACAAAGTCCTAGATATCAACAAGGTTTAATAGGATTGATATGATAGATATATCAACAAGTGCCTGTGAAGTGAGCTGGTGTTGGGGTTGGATAGAACTGCGAAGTTAAGCGTGCTCGGGCTGGAGTAGTGTGAGGATGGGTGACCTTCCAGGAAGTTTGACCACGGAGTGCGATTTGACTTGAGATTAAGCCATAGTGACTTGAGATTAAGAAAAAAACGGAAAAAAATCTGAAATTTTTTTGAAAAAATTTGTTAGTAATGGCGCACTTCTATGTGGTGCGCCATTACTAAGTCAGATAGTAACGTGCGATATACTAATGGGACACTCCCTGGTGCGCCATTAGTATACCAGATACTAATGGCGCACTTGTGGTGCGCCATTAGTAAAAAATTCTAATGGCGTGATGCTAGTGGCGCACCTGTAGTGCGCCATTAGTAGCCAAAACAGGTGCGCCACTAGCAGGCCTTTTCCTAATAGTGTTCCTTTCAAATGGATAGACAAAAGGTGGACAGAGGGCTTCAATGCCACATACATGGCTACTGCTGGATGTTTATTGGCGGTCTTCAGGACCAGAAATGCTAATTTTGTAGATTAGGTAAGTGTATTCTTCTTTCTGCTGTTGCATGTGCACAGTGCACATGTGAATTCTGCCTGCATTCAACTTCATAAATTAATTGAGCATTCTAATAAGGGGGCTTGTTTAACTTTTGTAGGAAGCAAACATAAGGACTCGACTCACAATGAACCATGAAGCCCGCGATCCGCGTCAACTGAATGTTTTACTTCTCATTTTGTACAACTGATGTCTCATACTTGCAGTCTTTTAGTTGTCCTTTGCTGAACTTGATGTATGGTGTATTGGTGGTTATGTTTAGAACAGAATGAAGTGTATGTACGTGACCATTAGTTAATGGAATAAAAAATGTTTGGTGCACCTGATGTATGATGTCTTCGTGATTATGCTTAGAACACATGAACTATATGTATGTGACAATCAGTACCGTATGTTAGTTAAAGTTGTGATTGGATAAATAAAATGTAAATGATTTTTTGGTCGCAAAAGAAAACACCGTCTGATTGTTGGTCGGCAAAACAAATCATGCCTGACAATCGGTTGGGAAAGGCTAAAACTAGGCCCAACAGAATGTTGGTCGGGAAAGAATTCCCATCCGATAGTTGGTCGGGAAAGGCCCACGGCTACCCCAACGGACTGTTGGTCGGGAAAGGCCCATGGCAAGCCCAACAGATTGTCGGTCGGGAAAGGTGCACCATAGCCGTCAAGCAGTCGGTCGGGAAAGGGTTTTCCCGTCTGGACTTTCCCCAACAGACACGATCGGTCGGCAATAGTCTTTCCCGACCGACTGTTTGTTGACGGAAGTTGTTTTCCCGACCAACTTGGTTGTTGGGAATCTAGTGTTGTGGTGTAGTGACATCGCATATGTGACATTTTTTGATTGACCCCACCCCCCCCCCCCCAAAACTCTCACGAACCCACACACTATATCTCTCTACGTTTGTATCTCTCTCACACAACCCCATGTAGGTGGTGTACGTATACAAGAAGAGAATAGGTGCACCGTGCACGTACTCACACTTCATGCCCAACCACACCCGCGTGGGTACACGGTGGAGCTCATTTCTGTACGAAATGGCAGCCCACGTGCTAATTTGAACGCGTGTAGCGGTTGTTTACCTACGGAGGTCGTGTACCACGCGTGCACGAAACAAAGTTCAACTTGATGCGTTGGCGCATTATTTTTAAATAAAGTTATATCGCTCAATGACACGTACACAGAATATAAAATGATTTTTATGGAGAAAACGGTAGTCTGCTCCACTATATACAATGGAGCCTGCCTGCCTGGTTTGTCTCTCTTCAGAGTGTCTCACACAAGGCTGCGGTGGCCTCTTTCTCTCTCATCGTTGGTCACTGATCCGGCCGCATCCCGTCCGCCGGCGGAAAGGGAGGACGTGCATCGTTTCTCCGTTCGACGGCGCCGAGGCAGTAGGTCCCGATCTGTACTACAAGCCGTTCTCTCTGACCAAGCTCCGGCGTGGTAGGGCCTACGCCACCTGCTCGCTGCCGCAGTATGGGTAGATTCCGCCCGCCGCCGCTCACCTAGTTACATCCCGACGACCTCCAGGTATCCCCTCCGGCCTTGCTCCACTTCCCGTCTTCCCACATCGCTTCATGTGGATCTTCCATAGTTCGTTGCCCAAAATGTAGCTCGTCCGGCGTACTTTCCATATTGCAATCTCGTCCTCACACCGTTTTTGACAAACACAACCGTGTTGTTATCTTCCCTTAGGACAAGGAATATGCTTCTTTTTTGTCGTCGCATGTGTCATCAACTATTATTGGCCAGTAATTGTTTCCTTTCTACCTCTTTTTTGCAAACAGGGCTATCCATTTCACCTCGTTGCTATTGCGACCTTTTGGTGAACTGCAGAAATGATTTTTTTCTTAAGAGTGTTTTGTGCAGTTCTACCAAAATGTCACACGGGCAACGTCTCTACATTTCAGTGCGACTGCACAAAGGGAGATTGGTTTTGCTCTATCCTCCTCATCCAACTCCGAGCCTAATCTTCTCCAACTAGTTAGTCTTAAGAGAGACTGCAAAGGTGACCGGCTTCTATTTTTGTGTTTATTGTTTCATCAGCAGTCCTCTATTATCGTAATCACACTTAATATCTTTGGAACAGGGACGCTCAGCTCTATTTTAGTGGAACTGCACAAAATGATCGGAATGTTGCATGCTCCAGAAGCTACTTTTTTTCCCAACATGCCTTGTTGATTTAGACAGAGCTGGGGGACGTTGCTGCAATGAAAGCATGGATCAATTTTAATTTAACACCTTCTCACAACTTTGTCTTCAGTTGTGATGTAAATATTAGCTCTGATTAGCAAGGAAGATAGTTTTTTATTGTTTCCGAAAGAGCATCAATGGCAAGACACACGAAACAAAAGCTGAAAGCTCACACCATTGTACAATTTCATATCGCTGGAAAATTATTTGTATAGTACATCAATTATGTAAACAAATGTTGGAAGCTTGATAGCATTGCCAGAAGCCTCTTCGGCATCCGGGTCCATGTGCCATGCACAAAATTATACTCCTTCGTTCCTAAATGTTTATCTTTTTACAAATTTCAAATGGGCATATTTTAGAGTGTAGATTCACTCATTTTGCTTCGTATGTGTACTCCCTTCGTTCCTAAATATTTGTCTTTCTAGAGATTTCAACAAGTGACTACATACGGAGCAAAATGAGTGAATCTACACTCTAAAATATGTCTATATACATCCGTATGTAGTAGTCCATTTGAATCTCTAAAAAGACAAATATTTGAGTAGTCACTCGTTGAAATCTGTAGAAAGACAAATACTCCGGAGTATATTTAAGAACCGAGGGGGTAGTGCACAGCCGCGTGGGAGACTCAGACCAGTCATTGCGCCACATTAATAGTGAGTAATGAGCAGTCAAATCATAAGCCCCACCTTTCCCACTGTAAGTTGCTCGGAAGAAGCAGCCATCAATACGCTCTTCTTTGAATCCGCTCATACTACATGCGTCAATGTTTATAGAGCGCGCTTCAGAAAAAGAGAAAATCTCTGGGACCAAGGCGATTAGCGATCGGCCTGAAAAATAGCATTGGTAGTTATAGCACGACGTCTGTTACTACTAGAGGAAATAATGCGTACACACATGCATGCAATGCTTCCACCCCGGGTACACAAATGCATGCACTTACTCCACTCCGTAGTACTACATCGAGAGAAAATTGCGGTTACCACGCCCTAATTAATTGAGCATTAAACCAAACGCGTCTAAAGTCTCTCTGGTGGTGGAAATGCATCGAGAGAAATGCATCATAATGAAGCGCGCCCTGTAAACTGTGACGGAGGGAGGAGTAGTATGAAGGTGCAAAACCAAGTACGCGTTAGGCCAGTCAGTCAACGCACCTCCTCTTGGCATATCATTGACATGTGGGACCGGAGTGTGAGCAAACGATCACAATTGACGGCAAAATAGCCAACCCGCCGTTCCTTGAGAGAGACGAGGAGCGAGAACACACAGACGGGCTCGCACGGAGGCCAAGATATATTCGAGCATGGTTGATCGATATCATCATTACATGTTGGGCTGCCGTTTTCCGCCCTTCTCCGGAATAAATGTGTACTTTATCAGAGATTAAAAAAATAAGAGTACAGAGGCTCCACCATGTGGTTCTAGTAGTAGTACTACTCGTACTACTAAACCTTGCGCTTGGCTCTTCGCCTCTTCGTGAAGTCGAACAATGATGGTACTCCGCATGTTCGGTACTATAGTGTATGCCTCTGGCAATCTGACACCGAATGAACTGATGCATGTCCACCGCCTGGGCGAGGGTACGTTGGATTAGTCAAAAGGCGTAAGTGAGCTTCACCTTGTCCTGCAAGCTTCTCCTCGTTCTGCGAGTTGACGGGACACACCAACAAGTAGTGCTAGTCCATACTCCCTCCTTTCCGGTTAATATGGCTTAATTTTTTTTGCGGGTAAATGAGAGAGCTTTATTCATATATAAGCATTCTTAGGACGATCAGCCAAGACACTGGTCGCTAGGAAGCGAGGTACCCCGCAAAAAAAGAAGTAGGAAGCGAGGTGTTTCAGCAAGCCAACTCTCGGCCACATTCAAAGTGCAGCAAGCACGGTTCGCACAAAGATGCGCCGCAAGGTTTGCTGACCCGTTTACATGCTGAATAACAAAAAAAAGGAAATATTATCGAGCGCTCCTATTTGTAACAGGATATGAGCCAGAATTAAGCGAGAATTGTGGCGAGTGTTCCATGCAATCAACTTCCATTATCACATGCGAGAACCCTCGAAGAGAACCAAATGTGTTGAAGATTGCTTTATCACATTTTAAAAATATAATAAGAGTGCAGACCCTCCTCCATCCGGTTCCTAGTACAAGTATAGTACATACCTCTATAGACTATACTCCCTCCATCCATTTTTACAGGGCCTAATTTTCGAATCTCTCGTACCAAGGCACTCCTTGAAACCTAGAGAAATTTTTGGGACTCACCATCATTTAAACGTCTATTAATTGCGGTAATCTCTTCCTCTCTCTTCTTTTAATTTTCCTCTTATAGCCGTGCTTAAGCATTGGCTTGCATGCCAAAAGAAAACGGCTTCCATGCATGCATGCCATTAAGTGCCTCTGTTGTCAACGCCCAGGCACTCCTTACCAGAGAGTATTAAAGGCTATATGCATTGGTTACCTAATTTGGCCTTGTATATATGGAAAAATGTAAATTGGTGTTAGGCCTTATAAAGATGGATAGAGGGAGTAGTAGTAGTAGTACTAGTACTAGTAAACTTTGCGCTTGGCTGTTCGCCTCTTCGGGAAGTGTAACAATAATAGTACTAGTATAGTGTATGCTTCTGGCAATCTGACACTGAATTAACTGTTGCACGTCCACCGCCTGAGCGAAGGAGAGCTTGCATTAGTCAAAAGTTTCTCCTTGTCCTACGAGCCACCGCGCGCAAGCTTCTCCCGTCCTGCAAGCTTCTCCTCGTTCGGCAAGTTGACGGGACACAACAAAGTAATGCTAGTCCATACTGCCTCATCTCCGGTTAATATAGCTTAATTTCAAACGAGATAAATACACTGTCTGTCACTTTATATTTGTAAAAATACGGTCAGTGGACTTCATAATATGCTCATTGCGCTCAATATATACATTTTCCGGTGTTTATACGGACACTAGCTCACCCTGGCTGAACATGTGTGTGCATGCACGTGTAGGTTGAGCACTTGAGCATGACCGTGTGTGTTCCGTCGTGTGCTCAGACATGCATGCATTAGGGCGTTGCGCGCGCTTTTTGCGTCCATGTGTACGTGTGACTGTTGCATACACGTAGGGGGAGTACGTGTAGGGGCCACTATAAGGAGCAGTCAAATCACACAGTAAGTTAGTCAGAAGAAGCAACCATCATTTCACTCTTCAATGACACCTACGCAATATAAAATGGTTGATATGGAGAGAAAAAGAAAACCACTATATATACACTAGCAGGAGCCGAAGCTACAAGCCTGCTTGCTTGGGTTGCTCTCTTCACAAGCATAGAACGACGGTGCCACACCGCTGGTCACATATCCGGCCTGATCCCGCAGCTGGGGGAAGGGAACAACACTACAAAAAAATACACTTCTGTGATGATACGTGTTTGTCACAGTAGGTCACGTTTTCTGTCATGCATGTACATCCATGACAAATTTATGACAGAATCAAGATAGTCATACCTGTGCTATCGTAGAAGTGTTCCATGACATTACCAAAATTATCATCACGGAAGTGTCCACTTCCATGACGATAAATCGCGCGTCATAGAATGTCACGCCCAATATGCGACCCTATCCGAGAGGAACACGAAGGTCCCACCAAGGATAGACCTGCATATTGAAACACTTTTGCAAAGTGGATATCATTACATCAACATTACATAATAGATGGGGATACATACAAAAGGCACAAACGCCCCAAGAATACACCAATACATCATACATAAGATCAACATCCGACTACAGATGAAACACAAACAGAAACTCAAATGACATCCAGCCTGCTAGCCCAGGCTGCCGACCTGGAACCTATCCCCTGATCGAAGAAGAAGCAGAAGAAGAAGTTCAAAACAAGTAACATCGCTCTCGCGTCATGATCATCGCATAACCTGTACCTGCAACTGGTGTTGTAGTAATCTGTGAGCCATGAGGACTCAGCAATCCCATTACCATGGGTATCAAGACTAGCAAAGCTTAAAGGGTAAGGAAGGGGTAAAGTGGTGAGGTTGCAGCAGCGACTAAGCAAGATATGGTGGCTAACGTACGCAAATAAGAGCGAGAAAAGCAATGGAACGGTCGTGAAACTAGCAATGATCAAGAAGTGATCCTGAACTCCTACTTACGGCAAACATAACCCAAAAACCGTGTTCACTTCCCGGACTCCGCCGAGAAGAGACCATCATGGCTACACACGCGGTTGATGCGTTTTATTTAAGTCGAGTGTCAAGTTCTCTACAACCGGACATTAACAAATTCCCATCTGCCACATAACCGTGGGCACGGCTTTCGAAAGATAATACCCTCCAGGGGTGTCCCAACTTAGCCCATTATAAGCTCTCACGGTCAACGAAGGATATTCCTTCTCCCGGGAAGACCCGATCAGTCTCGGAATCCCGGTTTACAATACATTTCGACTATGGTAAAGCAAGACCAGCAAAGCCGCCCGATGTGCCGACAATCCCGATAGGAGCTGCACATATCTCGTTCTCAGGGCAACACCGGATGAGACTAGCTACGAGTAAAACCAGACATCGAGTTTCCGATAGGTAGCTCGGTTCGGACCAACACTTAGAGAAGCACTGGCCCGGGGGGGGGTTAAAATAAAGATGACCCTCGAGATGCGCGACTCCCAAGGGAAAAAGGCTAGGTGAGGCAAATGCGAAACCAAGGTTGGGCCTTGCTGGAAGAGTTTTATTCAAAGCGAACTGTCAAGGGGGTCCCATAAATCACCCAACCGCGTAAGGAACGCAAAATCAAGGAACATAACACCAGTATGACGGAAACTAGGGCGGCAAGAGTGGAACAAAACACCAGGCATAAGGCCGAGCCTTCCACCCTTTACCAAGTATAGAGATGCATTAATTAAATAAGAGATATTGTGATATCCCAACATAAACATAATCCAACATGGAGCAATCTTCATCTTCACCTGTAACTAGCAACGCTATAAGAGTGGCTGAGCAAAGCGGTAACATAGCCAAACAACGGTGTGCTAGGAAGGGTGACAAAGGTTAGAGGTCCATGGCAATTTGGGAGGCTTGATAAGCAAGTGGTAGGTAACGCAGCATAGCGATAGAACGAAGCAACTAGCATAGCAATGATAGTAGTGAGATCCAAGGTGACGGTCATCTTGCCTGAAATCCCGCTAGGAAGAAGATCGAGTCCATGAAGAAGATGAAGCCACGAAGACGAACGAATCCTCACGATCGCAACGAAATAGGAACTAACGAGAAGGAGCACAACCGGAAAAGAAGCAAACAACACGGTAAACACTCAACACATAAACAAGACATGATGCTCAACCAAGCCGGATGTATGACAAAGCTACAAGAAGCTACTCATGGCAAGAGATGATGCATACAAGAGCAACACATCAAAACAAGTTTAAATGAGGCCGGAAACAACATAGGACAATTCCGGTAAGTCCTCATATGCAAATTTCAAAAAATTTCCAGATCTGAATAAGCCTTATGTTCAAGAGGAATCAACTGACTTCTCCCTTCTTCATTGATCCGGGGGATTGGATGCTTTATCAGAGATCGATTTTGACTTGGGCTTGAACAAAGCCATTCTTCGCCTTTCTTCGCTAGTTCGCTTAAGTACATAGGTTATGGCAGAACATGAATGAATTCAGGTACATCACATCAGAGTTGTTAAACATCAAGTTAAGATGCACCAAGATGATCTACACGAAATTCTAGTCAAGTTACATATAAAGTTCATTTAGTTCGGAGCTACGGCCTAGAAGATATGAGCAAAACAAGTTAAACATGGCATGGATGCAAAATGCATTCAAACATCAAGCAAACACACTCAAGACAAGGATGCAACAAGATAATATGAAACTACATGCAATTCTAAGCAAGTTTCATATAGAGCATGCTCAAAACGGAGCAACGGTGCAACACATACACTCCAAACAAGATATAACAACAATCTGTCCAAGACAGCAACTAGGCATCTTGCAAGCATCAAAACCATATGCTACAGCACCCCAACATGAAAACAAAAGGCATGGACGTAATTTACAGGTAAAGCATGACAAAATATAAACACTGAGCTATCTCCATAAATCAATAGAACATGCTCAAAAGGATATGGAAACATTGCAAATAATAACAGTTTCACAGACTTAGCAGAAATCACTGGACATGGCGGAAATAACATCAGGTTGCAAAGTTTAGAGCTATCAAACAAGATGATACAGGAAAAGATCATAGCAATCAAAGGCATGACATGAATCTACTAATTGCGTATAACAAAAGTCCCTTAATGATTACGAGCCAAAAAGGCACAGAAGATATGATGGCACCCATGTAAACATAGCAAGTTTCATAAACAGATTCAGACTTGGTGAAAATAACAGTTCATGGTAGAAACAACGATAAGTAGGCATGTTAGTGAGCTTGAACCACTCACCACGGAGAAATACATGGCATGAAAAGGTGATCAACATCCATATGTCATACATATGAAGCTAAGAATGGCAATAGAATGGTCATAGGGTGCATGGATCACTAGCAAAACACATGTCAAAACTGAACTTCACATTAACAGGCTGACAGCAGCATTATTTTGCAAGTTGAGAGCAAGCTAACAGCAAGCTGCAGTAGGCTATCAATGCGAACAATGGTATGGATGGATAGAGAATAACATGTATAACATAACATAGTTAGTGAACGTCTCCAGATTATGCATAGAACTCATGTTGACAGCAGGTTTACATGGCATCACAATGTTACAGCTACAGACTTAGCAGAAATGACTAAGTCACAGAAATCAGCAACATCATGGAGGCTACTTTGCATGCTTGTTTCAATCAACACATGGAATATCATAAAGAGTGGATTGCACCACAACAAACATAGCATCTTGTAGCACATAAAACATGTAGACATCACGCTCAAAAGAAAATCACACAAAAAGATATAAAAATGACAAATAAGCAAGATCTGTTAAACTACAGCAGACAACATCACATAGCAGTCTTGCAATGATGATTTGGGCATCAACATGGACTCCAAAAAGAATGGGACAATGGAACAAAATGGAGCGCATCTCACAATTAACATTTGGACATATTATGCACGCAAAACGAAGCTATGTGCAAGAAGTGATAGCAGGTCAAAGATGCACACATATCATGAGTTTTCAGGGACTTGGACGAAAAATCACCTCGCGGGAAAAGTCAACGCGGGATCGAGCGGAGCGGGACGGCGGGATCTAGGGCGCGGGGAGGCCGTTTGGATCGGGGGAGTGGTGGATCTCATCCCACTCCCCAGATCTAGCGACGAGGCGGCGGTTCCGGCGATGGTCCGGCGAGGGCGCGGAAGCCGAGGCAGTGGCTCCGGCGGGATCTGGCCAGGGGACGGGCGCGGACGTCGAGGAGGGGCGGCACTGGAGTTGGGTGGCGGAACTCGCCGGCGTGGGGCGGTGGCGACCTCCGGTCGCGGTGGCGCATGGCGGCCGGGCGGAGGGAGCCGGGCAGCGCTCGGGGCGGCACGGCACGGCCGGGACGACGCGCGGGGGCGGGCGACCGGCGGCGGGGTCGAAGGGGCGCCGGGCGGTGCGCGGCGGCGGGAACCGGCGGGGCGAGGAGGCGCGGAGGCGGCGGCCAGGGGGTCGCCGGCGGGCGACTCCGGCGAGCCGGACGAGGAGGCGGCTGAACAAGGACTCCGGCGGGCGCGGGCGCTGTCCGGCGAGGCGGGCACGGGGACGGGGCCCGATGGGCTCGGCGGGCTTGCCCCGGGCCTGGGCGGGCCGCGGCGGCGCTGGAGGAGAGAGAGGAGGCGCGGGGCTGACGTGGCGCGATGCCACTGGCCGGGAGCCGCGGCGGGGTGACGTGGCCACACTGGATTGGCCAGAGCGAGGTGGCCGGTGGACGCGTCAGGCCGGAGCGGACGTGTCCGGCGGCGCGGAGGAGCGGGGCTAGTGTTTGGACCCGAAATTTCGGAGGGGGAGGTCTATTTATAGATAGAGGGAGCTAGGAGAGTCCAAATGAGGTGCGGTTTTCGGCCACGCGATCGTGATCGAACGGCGGAGAGCATGGAGGGGGTTTTGCTGGGATAGTGGGCTGATTTAGAGGGGTGTTGGGCTGCAAGACAAAAGGGGCTTTCAGTTAGCTCGGTTAACCGTTGGGGCGTCAAACGACCTTCAAATGGAACGAAATTTGACGGGCGGTCTACCGGTGATATACCAAGGCCACTCGGCAAATCTCGGCCCATTCCGAGAACGTTTTTCTCCCGCTCACGAAACAAGGTCTGAGAGGGGCGACGGGCGCGTGCGAGTGTGGTCTGGGCTCAGAACGGACAATGGAGAGAACCGGGAGGACCCGAACGGATGCAAGTTTTGAAAAGCATGCAGATGAAATGTAGATGATGACATGGCAAAATGCAACACGCAAGCAAACGACATGGCAACAACAACGAATAACTGGCAGACACCTGGCGCATCGAATCCGGGGCGTTACATAGAAGTGCTTTCGTCAAGGGTGACCGACATGTGGCATCCACCGTAACGGAACACTGTTAAGCTATCGGTCCGGTTTTGGATCCGATAACCCGTTAACAGCCCCGACCAATGGGGATTTTCCACGTGTAAAATCATCATTGGCTGGAGGAAACATGTGTCAGCTCACTGTTGGGACAGACGTCATCCACTCATTGGACCCAAAGCGCCTATGATACGTCGACACGTGGCACGGCCCAACAGAGGCCCCTTCCTGTGAAAAGGCTGACCCGTTTGACTTGGTCAAAAGGTGGCGGGCCGGCCCACGGCAAGCCTGTTAACGGCCTGTTCGCATATAGCCCATTTACAGCCCACTAACCCGGGGCTCGTTTATGGCCTATCCAAATTAGGCCCAGTAGCGTCATCTGGCCCGTCCAATATAATTCCAGCCCGTTTTAACTTCTGGCCCATGTATGACCCATGACGTCTTTTGGCCCATATGAGGCCCTTAGTAACCCTCGGCCCATTAACGGCCCGTGGTAAAACTGGCCCGTAATGAACAGTGTATCACTTTATACCCATTAACGGCCCATTATTCCGTTGGCCCGTTTCCAGCCCATGTTATCTTTCGGCCTTCTTAGGGCCCATTTATTCTTGGGCTCATTTCCAGCATTCGTTTACTTTTGGCCCGTTACTGTCATTTTCAGCTTGTGGGCCAAATACCATAACGGGCCGCCGTTAATAAGCAAGTAGCTTACACTAGGCTATCACGGCTATTACACATATTACATCCACTGGGCATCATAGTTCGCCACCAGTGCAAATATAGGGAACAAAGCAGCATATAAACGCCGTAGCAAAACAAGTCTAGAACTGAAACCACTTCAGAAAAGCTCAAGAAACAATATCCTGGGTACCCATAATGCTGGCAAGATGCTTAGCAAGCTTATTAACTTTCTCTTGTTTGGCCCTTAAATCCTCCAGCACTTGTTGTTGCACCAGAAAGTATGCATCTGAATTCTGCAGGGACTTCCTCAGTCCTTCGGCTTCCTGTCGCATAACATCTGATCGATGTCTTTCAACTTGAAGTTGAGACTCAAGAAGCCGAACTGATTCAGGCAGCGAGTACGAAGAGCTGGTGCCAGCAGTAGTAGCCAGTAACTTGAACACTACATCAAGAGAGGACTTTGGGGTTGTCTCAGTGCCTTCAATATAGTTTTTATCAGCTTTCTTGGAGAATAACAGGGATGTCTCACTATCTTGAACCTGATCTGCATTACTTCCTTTACCATTGCATAACGGGGTACTCTTCTCCAATATTTTATCCGCGTTCTAAAGGAGAAACAAACAAACACATCACAGGTTTACAATGTAGTATATGAAACTCATTCTGGTAAACCAGTTCAGTAGTAAGGTGGACAGGATAACAGCATGAAACAAACATATATCTATGTAGTATGGTCACTGTATGGTCTATATCATTCTAGTTTATGTTGCCAAATCAAGATAGATACAGTTCGAATCATATCTATTTAAGACAAAGCAGCATAGACAGAATATAAGTGTGGGAAACTACACAGCAATAACAACACTTGTATGTGCATGGCATGAGAACATAACTGTTTATTCAATTGAAACTGAAATCAACATAGAGCAAGTTACAACAACAAACACGTTAAAGAAACAGGTTTAAAACATACCTGTTGTGCCATTGGAGTTTCAATTGCATCCTTCAAATTTGAAATTAGTTGGTATGAGTAAATACAGTGATGCAAGAGCAAAGTAGTATGAACCATAGCTATGGAACCTGACCTGAGAACAATTCTTCTTCTGCTTTAAGCGTTGACTTGGGGTTCGAAGTGGTGGTCCTCGTGCTTTGGGCACTGCAGTTGCCTTACTAACTGCTCGTGTTTGGGTGCTGTGTGGTGGAGACGGTGCTGTGTCAACGGGAACTGGGTTACTATCTGCTGGGGTTGGGGTTAGAAGGAGTGTAACTGGTTCTCTGTCCAACTAGGTAGGGGTACAATCTGCGTGAGTCTGGGTTATGTGTGGTGGGGCTAGTTCTTGGGCAAGTACAACCGTGGTTCTATCTCCATCGACAGGTAGCACGATCTTTTCTGAAGACCGTGTTTTTACTCCCACAGATACTGCCATCACCCCCTCCAATTGAAATGGCTGATAAACAAGAAAAGTAATTGAATGTACAGACATTGTAAGATAGACAGGTGCAATGGATAGTAGGGAAGAAAACAGGGCATGAAATAATTCACATTTATGTTGTCTAACCAAACAGAATAGCAGGACATAATTTCAAATATATGATGGCTAATTAAACAGGATAGCATGACACAATTTCACATGTATGATGGCTAACTAAACAGGATAGAATGACATACTTCAAAATATGATGACTATGTAAACAGGATGACATGATATAACTATACGATGTTTCGGGGGGGGGGGGGCATGCCATAAATCACAAACATGCCGTCGATGGAAACATGATGGCATGATATAATTCACGAATAGAATGACATAATTCAAAATATGATGACTATGTGAACAGGATGAGATGATATAACTATATTATGTCTTTAGAAAATGGGTTGGCATGCCATAATTCAGATACATGCTGTCTATGTAAACATCATGGCATGATATAATTCAAATATATGATTTATATACTAAGGAAGTGAGCAGAGGGCAATCGCATATATGATGTGTCAACTAAGGAGATGGCATTCAACATCGTGTATATGATGTAAAGACTAAGCATTGCAATACAACATATACATGATATGAGTAATATAACCCTGCCGAGCTTGAGCATACACCTCACGGGGATAATAGGGCTGGTCATCTGCCTCTGAATCCTCCTCTGAAGAGCTATCTGTAACCAGCAACATATCTGCTTCACCAAGTAGCATTGTCTGCTCTGAAGACCTTGTTTTCACTCCAGATTTCTCCATCACCAATTCAAATAGCTGATGCACAGGAAGAGCAGTTGAATATACAAACATTGTCGACAAAAGCAATGAGAAATACAAAAAAAGGATGGCATGATATAATTGACATATATGACGCTTGGCTAAGCAACATGGCATTGCATAATTCACATATATAATGCCTTGCAACAAGATAGCATTGCATAATTCACATATATAATGTCTTGCAAAAAGATGGCATTGCATAATTCACATATATGGTAATTAGACACTAAACAAGTGGCATTCACACAAATCATGTCTAAACTAAGCAAATGACATAGCAATGCAAGATACCATACGCACGATATGAGCAACATAACCCTGCCAAGTTAGAGCATGCACTTCGGGGGGGGGGGGAATAGGACTGGTCATATGTCTCTGAATCCTCCTCTGAGGAGCTATCCGTAACCAGCGAGATATGCGCTTCGTCAGATAGCATAGTCTGCTTTGAAGACCTTGTTTTCACTCCAGAATTTTCCATCACCGTGTCAAATGGTTGATGCACACGAAGAGTAGTTGAATGTACTAACATTGTTGACAAATGTAATACGTAATGAAAAAAAGGATGGCCTGATATAATTCACATATAAGATGACTGGCTAAGCAGGATGGCATTGCAAAATTCACATATATGATGCCTGGCTAAACAAGATGGCATTGCATAATTCACATAAACGATGAATAAACTAAACAGATGGCATTCACACAAAGCATGTCTAAACTAAGCAGTTGACATATTTGATGTATAAAGTAAGCAATGCAAGGCACCATATGCATGATATAACCAACATCAGCATGCCAAGTTAGAGAGAAGACCTCATGGGGTAAATAGGAGTGGTCTTCTGCTTCTGAATCCCCCTCAGAACAGTTATCTTCCTCTTGATTACGATCCGAAATGGGTGGAGGGGGGCTGCCTTTGCGCCCACCATGGAGCGACGTCTGCATGAATTTTATTGCCACGCAAGGCTCGTCTCTTTTGCTCTACATGTTCAGTTCCATTGTGTACAATAACTGACATGCATAGGAATAAAACATAGTGAGATTATGTAAGGAGTGCATGCACAAATCCAGAGTGATGGTAGCAAACTGTGGATAGACCCAAAACCAATGATAGCAGGTAGATAATGGCTTTAGTTAAAAAATACAGATAATGGCTCCTTTAATGTTTGTTTGCACCCAACATGAAACTCATAGTAGACACCCGAGATTAACCAGATAGTAGACAGATAGTACTGATTGCTGCCCCAATATGTACCCCACAACCATTTAAAAACTCAAGTTTCAGCATAAGTTTGGACCTGAGTCGGAGTATAATAGGTGAACACGACGATAAAGTAGCATGTCATCATATTAAGTGGGCATAACGTAAGCAGACACGGAAGAGTGCAACCTCTCTTGCGGACCCGTGTAGTCCTCAATGTCATCTGCTCAGTTGATGATGGTAATGCAGTTGTCGTGGCTATCGGCGGCGGGGAAGACGATCTGAGGCGGCGAAAGACAGTCTGGAGAGCAGATCCCTGCTGTGGTGAACCCTTCCGTCGTTGCAGCAGCTGAGCTGGGGTGGAACACAGCACCGCAGGAGCAGGACAAACCACACAAGGTTTTCTTTGACACATATCTGTAACAGAAGTAATTGTGTAAGGGCATGTTTGAATTCGAGGATTCTAACAATGCAGGGATAGGAAATAGACAGGAATAGGATAGGAATGCACGTGCAAAACAGAGAATTTAAAAACACAGGATTTCTGCCAATCTGGGTGTTTGGTTCACAAGAATTGGAAGATCACAGTATGCAAAGAAGTATGGTGAGATTAAGTCAATCCACAAGAAGTGTACAACCTCTTTGGCGAAGCCATGTCGATCTCAGCGTGATTGGGTTGGCCGGTGAGGATGCTCCGGCAAACTTGGCTGTCGGAGGAGGGGAAGAAGATCTTAGTCGTCTGGAGATGGAGCCCGAGGTACTGCTCCGCTGTGATGGAGGGTTTCGTCGTTGGAGCAGCTCCGGTGAGTTGTACGACGCCGAGGCTGAAGCAGGACAAAAGAGACAACGTTAACCTGAGTGGAATTCTAATAGCATCTCCAATAGATGACGTAAAATACATAACCACAAAGTGCTAGATGTATACATCAGTCGCTCATCTCTGAACTTAACTGTCGAAACTGAATTTAACTGTCGAAACTGAATGTAACTGAACTGAATTTTGCTGTCGAAACTGAATTTTACTGTCGAAACTGAACGCACTAGAGGTGAGGCTACACGTCAGTCGACTGACTTTTTCATCTCTGGTCAGTCGATTTTGCAGCCGTTGGATATGAAATCAAGGGCCTGCAGTTCATCTTCAACCTCCACCCCCCCTGAGCCGCCAGCCACCACCGGCCAAACAGCCGCCCCGCCCGCCCCGAAAACACTCCCCACCGCCGGTCCGCCGCCGCTCCGGCCATCCCTCTAGCCCCCCCGTACCGAGCTTTTTCTCCGGCGATCCCCACGCCACCGCCCCACCACCGCCGGCGACCACCGCCCCCACCCTGAACCCTAAGATAGATAGTGGGGTACTTCTCCGGCGAGCCCCCCTCCCCGCTGCGGCTGGTTCTTCCTTAACTCCGGTGAGCTCCCCACCCCCTATCGACTGACCCAAAAGTCGATTCAGTCGACTGAAGTGTAGCTAAATCAGAGCAGCATCGCAAGCAAGAGCAAGAGCGAGAGCAGCAGCGCGAGCAAGAGCAAGAGCAAGAGCAGGCCAGGCAGGGGACCGAGAGCAAGAGCAGAGCAGCAGCGCGAGTGAGAGCTAAAGCAGCAGCAGCTCCTACTGATGTGGAGGTCGCTGCCGAGGGAGCGACGCCGTGGAGGAAGTGGCCGGCGACGCCGCGGTTGATGGAGCCGCGCCGTGTCGGCCCGGGACCGAGCGCCGGCAGCACCGTGAGATCAAATCAAGAAGAAAATGCGGCGATTAGTGTACAACCTCTTTGGTGGCGCCGATTAGGCCGCAGCTTCATCTGAGGAAACGGTGATGTTGATGCTCTTCCGGTGGTGTAGGTGAAGATGGCGGTGTGCGAATGGAGGTGGCGCGAAAGACGAGGGGAATGTCGGGGCAGCTCCTTGGAGGTGGTGGACGGGGTGGCTGCACCGGCGGGACGACCAGATCAATGACGGATCCTCATCCGGTACGGTGGATGAGGGACGTCGAGGTGTTGTTGTGGACGACGTCGTCGGGGAAGAGGCTCCGGCTGGGTGGCGGACGGAGGAGGGTGTGAGGCTTCGCGGGTTTTCCCGGCGTCGGTGTACGAATGGGTGGGCGGATGGGATGGGAGTGGGGAACCATGGCTTGGGGACGCGCTTGTCCGAAATGTGGGGTAAGTTACGAAAGTACCCCCATCGATTTGAGGCGGTTCTTTTGGTTCAGGGGTATCACGGGCATTTCGCGTGTCGGGATTTCACAGGAGGTGGGAGTTTTCGCGCGCGTTGTAATTTTGGAATAGCAAGGCGCGGGTTGAGATGGAGGGAGTTGTCGGAGCACAACGAGACAAAGATATATCTTAAATATTTCGGGCTAACAAGGCGCGTGTTGAAATTTTCGGACAAGCCTAACGTGTACTGTACCAAATCAATTCGCACTACAAATGTCATTCAAAGCTTTGAATTCATGTTATGTTCAATTAAAATATTTCGCTACCTGTATAATGCATGCAACCTAGTACTCAAATGAACGTTTAGTGCATTCCAAACGTATATACTACCGCGTCAATATGAACTAAATTTGAATTCGTTTCTCTATTTGAATATGATCTACAATAATGATTGTTGTGAAGTCAAAGCGTTTGAATCCGTTTCTCTGTTTTAATAAGATCTACAATCGTCATTATTGTCAAGTTAAACCATCGTTTCTGTATTATCTTCACAGCACACCACATGATTAGTCTCGAGTTACATATGAACTATGTGTACTATATGAACTCGAACTCGATTTTTTGAATCCACTTTATGTTGATTTCAAATCATAGTACATTTCAAGCTCTAGCTAGATCTTCACAAACTAAACCATGTCTCATATGTATAATATGTTTATCACATTATGTATGGTGCCCCGCCCCCTACGCCTACAAGTATTTAGATGTGAGTTGCCAACACCACACATTACCACAAATTCAAATAATATTTGAGAATGTTTGATATATAGTATTGTTTAGATTGTTCGATATTCAGTTGTAAGCTGCAAACGCCACACATTATCACAAATTCAAATAAAATGTGAGATTGTTCGATGTATAGTATGGTTTAGATTGTTCGAAATTTAGCTATGAGTTGCAAACGCCATGCATTATCACATTATGGTATAACATGTGCAAAACTACAACACGCGTATCACCGCTATATTCATGCATGCATATGTTTAAAACACTATGATCTCCTATTCAAATATATGAATCCACTTTCATATCAAATTATGATCTTTGTTAGTCTCTTACACCCAAATAATCCTCTAACCTTTGTAGCTACCACTAACTTTCTCTCGTGCATGCACACGCCCTCCTCGCCCTCCCCCTCCCTCAGCATTCTATCCATCACGCACATTCATTTTTTCTTCTTCTTTAGGTCGTTCTCCCACAGTCTCCACAACTCCTTTCCGACACATACCGAGTGATAAACCTCTACAGCAATGTCTGCCTACAACATACACACGCACCTTCAATCTCCTCCTTTATGTGTCCTTGCCTCGTGTCTCTCATACGGTCCCACTCACGTGTAAACTCTTGCCCCTCTTTTCATCGATCTCACAACCGCACACTCCTCCCCCTTGTTGGGGAACGTAGTAATTTCAAAAAAATTCCTACGCACACACAGGATCATGCTGATGCATAGCAACGAGAGGGGAGAGTGTTGTCCATGTACCCTCGTAGACCAAAAGCGGAAGCGTTAGCACAACGCGGTTGATGTAGTCGTACGTCTTCACGATCCGACCGATCAAGTACCGAACGTACGGCACCTCCGAGTTCAGCACACGTTCAGCTCGATGACGTCCCTCGAACTCCGATCCAGCCGAGCTTTGAGGGAGAGTTCCGTCAGCACGACGGGGTGGTGACGATGATGATGTTCTACCGACGCAGGGCTTCGTCTAAGCACCGCTACGATATTATCGAGGTGGATTATGGTGGAGGGGGGCACCGCACACGGCTAAGAGATCAAGAGATCAATTGTTGTCTCTAGAGGTGCCCCTGCACCCATATATAAAGGAGCAAGGGGGGAGAGGCGGCCGGCCAGGAGGAGGCGCGCCAGGGAGGAGTCCTACTCCCACCGGGAGTAGGACTCCCTCCTTTCCTAGTTGGAGTAGGAGAAGGGGGAAGGAGGAGGGAGAGAGGAAGGAAAGGGGGGCGCCGCCCCCCACCTTGTCCAATTCAGACTAGAGGGGGAGGGGGCGCGCGGCCTGCCCTGGCCGCACCTCCTCTTCTCCACTAAGGCCCATCTTGGCCCATTAAACCCCCGGGGGGGTTCCGGTAACCCACGGTACTCCGGTAAAATCCCGATTTCACCCGGAACACTTCCGATATCCAAGTATAGGCTTCCAATATATCAATCTTTATGTCTTGACAATTTCGAGACTCCTCGTCATGTCCGTAATCACATACGGGACTCCGAACTATCTTCGGTACATCAAAACACATAAACTCATAATATAACCGTCATCGAACTTTAAGCGTGCGGACCCTACGGGTTCGAGAACTATCTAGACATGACCGAGACACGTCTCCGGTCAATAACCAATAGCGGAACCTGGATGCTCATATTGGCTCCTACATATTCTACGAAGATCTTTATCGGTCAAACCGTATAACAACATACGTTGTTCCCTTTGTCATCGATATGTTACTTGCCCGAGATTCGATCGTCGGTATGTTAATACCTAGTTCAATCTCGTTACCGGCAAGTCTCTTTACTCATTCCATAATACATCATCCCGCAACTAACTCATTAGTTGCAATGCTTGGAAGGCTTATAGTGATGTGCATTGCCGAGTGGGCCTAGAGATACCTCTCCGACAATCGGAGTGACAAATCCTAATCTCAAAATACGCCAACCCAACAAGTACCTTCGGAGACACCTGTACAGCACCTTTATAATCACCCAGATACATTGTGACGTTTGGTAGCACACAAAGTGTTCCTCCGGTAAACGGGAGTTCCATAATCTCATAGTCATAGGAACATGTATAAGTCATGAAGAAAGCAATAGCAGAATACTAAACGATCGAGTGCTAAGCTAACGGAATGGGTCAAGTCAATCACATCATTCTCCTAATGATGTGATCCCATTAATCAAATGACAACTCATGTCAATGGCTAGGAAACATAACCATCTTTGATCAACGAGCTAGTCAAGTAGAGGGATACTAGTGACACTCTGTTTGTCTATGTATCACAAGTATTATGTTTCCAGTTAATACAATTCTAGCATGAATAATAAACATTTATCATGATATAAGGAAATAAATAATAACTTTATTATTGCCTCTAGGGCATATTTCCTTCACCCCTATCTAGCTAGTAGCTGGGCCTCTCGCACCACCTCCTAGTTCCATTATTCTCTCTGTCTATCCGTCTCGTCGGGCCTTATTTGCCTCTAACAAATGGACGTACACCGACCGATCTCCCGCTATACATATAGCTAGCTAGGTCCTTATAACTCGTTTTTCCCCACGCGTTGATCGATCTACCTCATTAGTTATGTCTCTCCCTTCCTCCGACAAACAACAATTGATCTACCGATCTAGTTAGGTTTGCTTACCAAACACATGGTTCCCTTTCATCATCCATGGATGTGTCCCGACAGATCTATCACGCACAGGAACACACAGAAACACATCCCCACTCTTATTGATAATATTGCAGTTCCACCCTCAGTTTGTCTAGTAGGCCTCTCCCACCATCTTCGAGAAGTAACTCCATCACCCATCCAGCACTCTACCCCTCTCCCTCCCTCTCTCTCTCTCTCTCATCTCTCTCTGTCCCATCCTATTTCCCGTTCTTCAGTTATGTATGGATTTCGACCGATCTCTCACACACACCCACGTAGGTGGGGGACGTGCACGAAGAGAAGAGGTGCATGCACGGCGCAGGTACTCCCGTCTCTTTCCCAACCACACCCGCGCGGGTACACGGTGGAGCTCATTTATGTACGAAAAGGCAGCCCACGTGGTAACTTGACACGTGTACTGGTTGTCCACTAGATGGAGGGAGGATCGTCTACCACGGGTGAACAAACAAATTGCGACTTGACGCGTTATGTTAAAAAAAAGAGGCAAACCATGTGGGGCCTACCTTAGAGGCAAGGCTCTATACACTGGAGTACTTTTGATGTGTCCCGTAAACTCGCAGAACATGGAGAAGCTTGCTTAGTATGCCGTCTCCCCCGCCCACGGGCGCGGTGGCTCGCAGGATGAGGTGAAGCTTGCTTACTACGCCTTACGCCCGCTCCCTCGCCCACGCGCGCGGTGGCTCGCAGGACGAGGAGAAAATTTTACTAGTACTCCCTCCGTTTACTCCTCGTCCCTACTACCTTGGTTAGAGAGATTATCATATTGTTTGGAATATATGTCCTTTAGTAGATTTCAATATGAACTACTAGTACGTACTCCAAACACTGATGTATATAGACGTACCTTAGAGTGTAGATTCACTCATTTTGCTCCGTATGTAGTCCATATTGAAACGGACGTAATAGTACGCACTCTCCCTCGCCCCTCGACCCTCGCCACGTGGTGGACATGCAACAATTCATTCGGTCTCATATAGCCAGAACGATATATACCGCAGTACCATTATTGCTCGACCTCCCGAAGAGGCGAAGAGCCAATCGCAAGGTTAATAATTTGGAGATGCCAAGCGCAAGGTTTATAGGAGAACGAGTAGTAGGTGCCGCGTCATTTATAAATAAAGTTTTTTTCCTTCAGTGGCACATACGCAATATAAATAGGTTCATATGGAGAGAAAAGGAAACCGCTCCACTATATACATAGGCAGGACGAGCCTACACGGTTGCTTGCTGGGGTTGCTCTCTTTACTTATCACACTCTCTCGCACAAAACCACTGTGGCCACATCTCTAACATCCCGCTGGATCACGTCCGCGAGGGGAAGGGGTGGATGCTTAGTGTAGATGCGGTCGCCGTCGCCGACGGCGAAAACCCACTGTCGGCATGTCCCGATCAGGGGTCCCCGCCATTCTCTCTCACAAAGCCGGTGAGGTTGCCTTTGTCCATTGCTCACTGCCGCGACGTGGGTAGTTGCCTCCTCCCGCCGCCCTCCTCTAGGTTGAGCTACGTCCCGACATCCCTCAGGTAAACTCCCTTTACAGCCGGCTTGCACCACTGCTCCAGCTGCCCACATCACTCCATGTGGATATTTCTCTACTTCTTTGCCCCGCACGTACCTCTACTGGCTTCTACGTACTGTATTTGTGATGAGTTTATGTCTCATCAACTAGTCCCACTAATCACGCTTCTTCAAGTTCTTTGCCACAGGGATGCTCATCTCGATTTTGGTGAAACTGCACAAAATGATCCGATGGTCAAAGGGTTGCAAACTTCATTTCTTAGGAAGCGCCAACGTTGCCAGCAAATTAAAGCCTGGTTAGGGTTTACGGTTCAAGGGCTATGGACTGCATGGATCGTTTTTTTTAGTTGTCTCTGTTTCAATGGCTAGGGGCTGCATGAGTAGTAGTAGTACTGTACGCCTTACGCCCGCTCCCTCGCCCACGCGCGCGGTGGCTCATAGGACGAGGAGAAATTTTTACTAGTACTCCCTCTGTTTACTGCTCGTCCCTACTACCTTGGTTAGAGAGATTATCATATTGTTTGGAATATATATGTGTTTTAGTAGATTTCAATATGAACTACTAGTACATACTCCAAACACTGATGTATATAGACGTATATTAGAGTGTAGATTCACTCATTTTGCTCCGTATGTAGCATAAAGTTGAGACACTTATTTTGGAACGGAGGGAGTACATATTTGCTATGATCTGTCAATCATTGAGATGACATAGCATGCATGTTAGTCTCCTATGTATTTGATGAAATGTTGCAACGGGCAACCTTGGACGCAAGATACATGTAACAGAAGCTGGAAGCTTCATAGCATTGTAATATCTCGCTGATAAATTACAGTACGTACTATACAAGTAGTACTATGTAAAGAGTTAGGTGTCGCACGGTGTCCAGAAAATATGGTGATAGTGTGAGGTGGGCCATGTAATCACTGAGCCTGCGTGTTTTCACTGCTCTTGCACTCCTCCGCCGTAAGAATGGAGAAAATTGTAATCTAGTAGTACCTCCTTTCGCCGAAAGCGTGGGAGATCCAGCAGTCCTACAACCTCAGTAATAATGACCAATGAGCCGTCAAATCACATAGACCCAGCAGTAAGTTGGACGGACGAAGCAACCATCACTCTTGAATCCGCTTCTCCCTGCAACGCAGGCGCCAGTGAGGTCGCGTCCGCTCTGCCCGGGCATGAATGCGGCACCGATTCTTTGGAGCGGCGCTGACCGTTTCGGGCAGGAAGCACGCGCGGGCAATGGAGGGGCTTTGGGTGGGCTAGGCTGGTCAGGAGCGGGCGTGGCAGCTGTCCTCCTGTCCCTACCGGATGCCCGGAAACGAGAGGATGCACCGACTCTCGCGGCTAAAATCGTACACTACACACCATCTCTCCGTAGGAGTAGGTCGATCTGTCGCTCTGTCTAACACACACAGGTTGTTAAACACACACACGCACACGCACACGCACACACAGGTTCATATAATAGGAAAATCGTGCAAGTGCGAAGCCACAGGATGTGAGATACAAATGGAGTAGTACAAGAAGAGAAGGGCATCTCTTAGTTGTTTGGATTAATTGTTGCGTTTAGAGACAGAAATCAGGGCTTTGATTGGAGGAATGACCGGTCAAGTTTCTCCTTCTCCT
Organism: Aegilops tauschii subsp. strangulata; assembly: GCF_002575655.3. Classification (NCBI taxonomy): domain Eukaryota; kingdom Viridiplantae; phylum Streptophyta; class Magnoliopsida; order Poales; family Poaceae; genus Aegilops; species Aegilops tauschii. The sequence continues at coordinate 156,142,283 of NC_053036.3, forward strand.
CCAATCTGCTTGCACCTTGGTCCCGCTGCACCTTCTAACGTGACTTATTACACCTAGATGGAGGGAGTCGTACGAGATACGGTGGCACACTGACTTAGATCTAATACAACTGCACAAAATTGTGTGCATGTTATAATAAGGATTCACTTAAAATAGTACGTGAGCGAATAGAGGGATCAATTGGACAGTGTTCCCGAGCAGTAGCGAGATGTGTGAGGTAAGATGCACCGCTAGCACTTTTAATTTTTCTTATTAATTTGTTTGTTTCACCCTCTGACTGGTGGGACCCAACGTACTACGTGGAGAGAGGTAAGGTGACTAAGGCTGCATTATTTCTGCACCACTGTGGATAGTCTTACCACCAAAGCCACATGACACGATTATGATTTAAATCCCAATGACTCCCACACACACAAAAAACACGGCATGCTTGTCACACGAATGCAGGAATGTATAAAAGGTTATTTTCCTCTCGTTGAACATAACGGGAGGGTTGTGTAGCTGGTTAGCCTGTTCGCTCATCAAACTTGAGGTCTCGGGTTCGATAACTACACTTGAGCATAATTCGTGCCAGGAGGATTCTTTGACTGCTCAAAGTGGATGGATACGGAGCTATACGATCTCGTAGTGACCGTATAATCACCTCATCACGTATAAGCTCCATCCTCGGCGCTTGTTTTCTAGGGTTTGCACTCTTCACACTCTCTACAGTATATATATACACGCTGGAGCATCAGCACTTGTAGTTGCTCTCTTCACACTCTCTCACCCTCTCCAGATCTAAACAAGACTTCGTTGGCCACTCTCTCTCCCCTCACTACTGGTCTGCTTGTAGTTGCTCTCTTCACACTCTCTCACCCTCTCCAGATATAAACAAGACTTCGCTGGCCTCTCTCTCTCTCTCCTCACTGTTGGTCAAAGAGCCGTCCGCCGGGAAGGGAAGGAGGCTTAACGCTGTCGCCGTCGGCGAGGGAAGGAATCCACTACCGGCGCAGCTGTTCACTTTCACCCAGCGGCGGCGCGGGACGGCCTCCGACCCCTTCTTCTTTGCTGCCGTACATAGTGTGGGTCGAACGGCCTCCGGTCGCCCACCAAACCACACCCCAAGAACCTTAAGGTATAATTTACTTATTCCACATGCATTGCACGAGCTGCATGTGGGCTTTTTCTGCTTCTGCACTCGAATCTAGGTGTTGGATCAAACAGGAAAGTAGTGGGGAAAGTTGTATACCATGAATCTAGGACGTGGTTCAAAGAGGAAAGGAATGGGGGAAAGTAGTGGGAAAAGTTGTATAGCATGAATCTAGGACGTGTTTCAAAAAGGAAAGGAAGGGGGAAAGTAGTGGGGAAAGTTGTATCGCATGAATCTAAGACGTGGTTCAAAGAGGACAGGAATGGGGGAAAGTAGTGGGGAAAGTTGTATAGCATAAATCTAGGACGTGGTTCACAGAGGAAAGGAAGTGGGGAAAGTACTAGTACAGACTAGCTATCCAGCACCAACATTGGTCGAAAAGGGAAAACAATGACAAATGCAGTACGCACATCTGTAACGAATTGATCTTTTGTTTTGGGGGACAAGGCTGTAGAGTTTGAGTAGGACTAGATTTGCTGCCCTCACATAGGGAAAGGTGTCTAAAGATAACAAAACTGGGACCAACACAAATATGCTCCTTGGTTGTTTGTTCTTTGTTGCAACAGACTGTGCATCACCCCAGTACATCAGTAGATGCACATGGTGCTGCTGCGTCCACTGTCCCGTGCAACTCTTTAGCTGTTGTTAATCTAAGGCCCTCTTTGGTTAAAAACTCCCTAGTCCCTACCAGCTTGGTTCCAGGGACTAAAGATGGACTAGAGGTTATTAAATGACATGCTAAAAGACCATGTTACCCCTAGTAGTGAACTAATAGAGACAAGGTGCGACGCGTGGCAGGGGCAACTGTTGGAAAAAGTCCCAAAAAGACTCCCTCGGGGTCTTCTTTCTTTAGTCCCAAATGCCCACTTTTAGCCCTAAAAGTCCCTCCTGTTTGGTTTAGATGGGACTGACAGGGAGTTTTTTAGTCCCTCCACCAAAATGTCCCTGTAAACAAACACCCTTTAATAATGCCGCTGGAAAATTGATGCAATGCCACAGTTAAAAGCAAATTACATGTTTAACGAATTTTATTGTTAATATAATCTCTCTGTTAATATTAATCAATGCCACCGTTTGAGAAATGCTACTGTCTTGCTTTCTTTCCCATTTAGATAAGGTAGATGCTTCTTTTTGTTGGCTCCTGTGTCATTCACCGTTATTGACAACTAGTTGTTTCCTTTGCACCTCTGTGTAAACAGGGTTATCTACTTCACCTCGTTGCCATTGTGACCTTTTGTTGCACTGCAAAAAACACTTTTGTTTTAAGAGTTTTTTGTGCAGTTCAACCAAAATGTCACATCGACAACGTTGCTTGATTGCTTGATCTTAGTGGAACTGCACAAGAGGAGATCTTACTTCCTATCCATGTTGGCAAATTTGGTTCAGATCTTCTTCTTGTGAGTTGTTTGAATTCCGCGTCATGAGAGGTCAGTACTAGCCTTCTTTCACATGATTCTACAGTGTGCTTTCATATGTTGTGCTACTTTTACGGTAATGTTGCTTGATTTTAGTGAACTGCACAAATGGAGACAAGACTTCCAATCTGTATGTGCACCGTAATATCCCATTGAGGTAAGATAAGGGTATTTCACAACTGTTGGCCTGTATTTTTCCACTTTCATCAGAAAATTAATGTCATTGCTTAGTGCTATACTTGTGCAACCTAATTGACATGCCAAATCTTACATTGAAGGCGAAGCTTGTCAGTTATTGAACCAAGTGATGAAGGGGAAGAACAAGCGGAAGAAAAACAAAAAATCAACTCCTATGCTGTAATGAAGCACTAGAACTATGATGACACAAGTAATGATATAGTTTTGCATCTTAATGTATTGCTATGGCTGGAACGAGCAATTGTTTTGCCACTGATTTGATGTCACTCTTAATGTAATACGTAATTATCTCTACTTGTGCAAACAGGGATCTTCTTTGAAGATACCATATATTTTAGTGGAACTGTACAACAAGATGTTGGAAACATTAATCTAATCGAGGAGTATATAGTAAGCATGGCCACCACAGTAGATAGCAACAGATGGTTCCGGAGAAGTGCTTCATCTATATAAACTGGAGGGTTTAGTCCGTAGGACAACAACAATCATACCATAGGCTAGCTTCTAGGGTTTAGCCTCTATGATCTCGTGGTAGATCAACTCTTCTAATACTCATATCATCAAGATCAATCAGGCAGGAAGTAGGGTATTACCTCCATCGAGAGGGCCCGAACATGGGTAAACATCGTGTCCCCCGCCTCCTGTTACCATCCACCTTAGACGCACAGTTCGGGACCCCCTACCCGAGATCCGCCGATGACACCGACATTGGTGCTTTCATTGAGAGTTCCACTGTGCCATCATCATAAGGCTGGATGGCTTGTCTCGTTGTCAAGGACAACATCACCTCTGGGGGAGCCCTGGCTGTAGGCCAAACTCTCCGACTAGGCGGCTTCGTCATGACCGCCCGTTCGGCCGCTGCGCCGACGATGACTTCTCGGTCATCAAAAACAGTCTCCACGTCGGCTTGGAATTCGCCGAGCAGATGGATCCAATGGAGCTCTCTTCTTTGAACAAGCTCTTGGATCGCATCGCCTCCTTGGGAGTCGCTATGGACAATGATCGGATTGGGCATAAACCCGACCAAAGGGAGATTAACTCTCCGCCGGTCACCCATCAGATAGCGGTGGTGGAGGAGCAACGCAGCGACTCTTCCTCTATCTTGAGGACAAGCTATGTCCCGATTCCCGAGCACTCTAAGCCGGATACCCGTCTACGGGAGGACATGGCCCAAGCTCTGAACCTAGAGTCAGACACCGGGCCCTCAAACCTAGAGCCAGACCAATTGAGCAACAAACCGGAGCCCGAACTTTCAAGATCGGAAACTCCACCGCTCCTGGATCTCCGATCGGGTCAGGGTTCGAACCTAAATCTACCCACCCACCCAGATGTAAGTGATCTTTCCCAGATTAGACAAGAGCCCCAAGAGACAATATATCACTATTGGGCCAGATTCCTCCTTGTAATAAGCAAGGTCAAGGACTGTCGCGAGGAAGACGCAATCTCATTCTTTTTCAAAAATTGCACGGACAAGGGAATCCTCAACGCCATAAGCCGCCATGACATAGCACACTTTGCTGACTTGGCGGCCATAGTACAGAAGTACTGTGCCATGGAAAGCTCCTGGAAAACGCAAACAAAATTCTGGGATCCTCCGGCTCTCACTAAACCCCCCGCCCGGATTAAAAGGGTGTACTCTCATAAGTCACCCGATCCAATTACAAAGAAACAAAAGCCCACTACAGGGCGTGGAACCGTATTGGAGGGATGGCTCAACGGGCCATGCAAAGTTCACAGTACAGCGGATACCATACCAACACACAGCCTTAGAGCATGTTGGGTACTCCGGCAGGTGACCAAGAGCGGTGAGGATGTCCTCATCAACAATACCGCAGAGCACCATCCCCTGGAGAACAACAATATAGTATTGACAGTCTTCGAGACCTTCGCCTCAAATAATATGCGTAAGCGAGCACTCCGCAGCCTTGCCTAAGTCTGCCACATAGCAGCAATAAATCCATGGAGCGATACGGCTATGACCTTCAATGCCAGTGACGAACCTAAATTCCGAACAGCCCGAGCACCAGCCGCCTTGGTCCTTAGTCCAATTGTGGACGGCTTCCGGCTTACTAAAGTGCTCATGGACAGCGGCAACGGATTAAACCTCATTTATGAGGAGACTCTTCGAAAAATGGAAATGGACAGAAGCCGCATTGAGCAAAGTAGCACGACCTTCAGAGGAATCATCCCTAGTCGGGAAGCACGATGTGCTGGCAAAATCACACTAGATGTGGTATTCGGTACGCCGGAGAATTATAGGTCTGATGAAATCACATTCCAAGTGGCCCCGTTCAATAGCGGATACCACGCCCTTCTAGGGCGGGAGGCATTCACGATCTTCCAAGCTATACCCCATTACGGATACATGAAGCTCAAAATTCCCGGGCCCAATGGAATCATCACTCTAGCTAGTGATCCGAACATAGCACTCTGCGCAGAAAATAAAACAGCCGCAGTGGCCATCGAGGCGTTATCCGAAGCCCTCGCGGCCAAGGAATTAACTACACTGCGCTCCACAGTGGACAGGGACGACGTGATACTCGATAAAAGATCCAAGTCCACCTCTTTTAAACCAGCGGATGAAATAGTCAAGTTCCAAGTCCATCCAACGGACCCTACAAAAACAGCATCCATCGGGGCACAGTTAAACCCCACAATAGACGCCGCACTACGGGAGTTCTTGCGCGAGAATTGGGACATCTTCGCCTGGCATCCTTCAGACATGCCAGGAATCCCACGCAGGCTGGCCGAGCATAGCCTTAACAACCTAAAGGGATTCAAGCCGGTCGAGCAAACTCTTCGGTGCTTCTCTGAGCCTAAGCGGCAAGCCATGGGAGAGGAGCTAGCCAAGTTGCTAGTGGCCGGATTCATCCGAGAAATAAAACATCCGGACTGGCTAGAAAACCTGATGATGGTACCAAAGAAGGACAAATCCTGGCGCTTATGCGTCGATTTCAAGGACCTTAATAAAGCTTGCCCAAAGGATCCCTTCCCCCTCCCCCGCATCGATCAAATTATCGACGCTACCGCAGGACACGACTCATTGTGTTTCCTTGACGCATACTCCGGATACCATCAAATTAAGATGGCGGAGTCCGATCAAGCTGCAACGGCATTTATCACTCCATACGGCCCCTTCTGTTTTAACACCATGCCTTTCGGGCTCAAAAACACCGGTGCAACCTATCAACGCATGATTCAGACATACTTGGAGACACAGATTGGCAAAACAGTGGAGGCATATGTAGACGATGTGGTCATTAAAACCAGACACGTCGAATCCCTAATAGACGACTTGAGGCTCACGTTCGACAATCTCCGAACGTATGACATTAAGCTCAATCCGGAAAAATGCGTCTTCGGCGTGCCCGCCGGAAAGCTCTTAGGCTTCATCGTCTCCAACAGAGGATTCGAAGCAAATCCGGCTAAAATCCGAGCCCTATCACAATTGGCCATCCCAACAGACCTCAAGCAAATCTAGAAACTAACTGGATGCGTGGCCGCCTTAAGCCGCTTCATCTCCCGATTAGGAGAAAAGGCACTGCCTCTTTATCGCCTTCTTCGACGCACTGAACACTTCGAGTGGACAGATGCGGCCACGACCGGATTAGAAGAAATAAAAGACGTCTTGGCCACAAACCCAATCTTGGCCGCACCTAACGTCGGCGAACCAATGCTGCCATATATAGCGGTAACACACCAAGTTGTAAGCGCAGTGCTCGTCGTCGAACGAGAGATGGACGGACATAAGTTCCTGCTTCAAAAGCCGGTATACTATGTATCCACTGTCCTCACTCCATGCAAATCACGGTACCCACATTATCAAAATATAGCATACGCGGTCTTCATGGCATCCCGGAAACTACGACACTACTTTCAAGAGTGTTCAATCACGATGGCCTCTGAAGTACCACTCAACGACATAATAAACAACCGCGAGGCTACGGGCCGGATTGCTAAATGGGCTATTGAGCTCCTCCCGTTCGACATAACATATAAACCACGGCGAGCCATTTAAGTCACAAGTACTGGCTGATTTCGTCGCCGAATGGACAGAAGCCGAACTCCCTAAAGAGTACGGCGCGTACTCCAATTGGATTATGCACTTTGACGGCTCTAAAATGCTGGCGGGTCTGGGGGCTGGTGTCGTCCTGACATCCCCCACCGGAGATATAGTCCAATACGTACTCCAAATATTATATACATACTCCAACAACGCAGCAGAATATGAGGCCCTATTGCATGGTCTCCGGATGGCAGTCTCCATGGGAATTCAACGCCTGGAGGTGCGTGGGGACTCGAACCTCGCAATATCTCAAACAAATGGAGACTTCGATGCCAAGGATCCAAAAATGGCGGCTTATCGCAACGCCGTCCTCAAGATGTCAGCTCGGTTTGAGGGGCTTGAATTCCACCATGTGGCCCAGGAAAACAATCAGGCGGCGGATATCCTCGCCCGCATCGGCGCTAAGCACGACCCTGTCCCACCTAATATCTTCTTGGAAAGGCTGTTTAAGCCATCCGTGGTATGGGAAGGGGAGACTGGTAACAATAGTCCGGACCCGGCCACAACAATAGATACCGAAAACTCTGACATAATCGGAGGCTCTGCCACCGAAATAACACCTTCCGCCCACGTAATAATGGTTGTCATCGCCCCGTGGATAGAACCATTCCTAGCCTACCCAACTAGGCAGGAACTACCCGAGGACCCAAACGAGGCGCGCTGCATTGTGCGGCGGTCTAAAGCCTACAAGATCCACGAGGGAGAGCTTTATAAGAAAAGCGCTACCGGAGTCCTTCAAAGGTGCATCTCCGAAGAGGAAGAGCGGCAACTTTTGGTAGAAATTCACGCTGGACATGGAGGCCACCACGCTGCAGCTCGGGCCCTTGTAAGCAAGGCCTTCCGTACAGGTTTCTACTGGCCGACGGCCCGAGCAGACGCACAGGACCTCGTTCAACGTTGTGTCGGTTGCCATCTTTTTGCAAACCAAAGCCATATGCCGCCTACCGCTCTCCAAACAATCCCCATTATTTGGCCCTTTGCGGTTTGGGGGCTTGATATGGTCGGACCCCTCAAAGGGGGAAGCCATAAGAAAAAAATACTTATTGGTCATGGTGGGTAAATTCACCAAATGGATAGAAGCCAAACCAGTTAAAACGGCCGAATCCGGACCAGTGATAGACATCATATCCGGGGTTGTACACCATTATGGCGTCCCCCACAGCATCATCACTGATAACGTCTCGAACTTTACAGCCGATGAGGTAAAACTTTGGTGCAGCAACATGGGCATCAAGCTCGATTATGCTTCTGTCTATCACCCACAAACTAACGGTCAACTCAAACGAGCAAACAGTCTTATCATGAGCGGCATTAAACCAGAATAGTGCGATCCTTGAAGGAATCCGATACGCACTGGGTAGAGGAGCTCGACTCCGTACTATGGGGGCTGCGGACCACGCCGAATCGCACTACCGGATACACACCGTTTTTTATGGTGTATGGCGCAGAGGCGGTACTGCCCTGCGACATAATTCATGACTCACCTCGAGTGCGCATGTACGAAGAGAAAGAAGCCATGCTTGATCGGCAGGACAGTTTGGACGCTCTGGAGGAGGAGCGTGACGTGGAAAAAGCCCGTTCCGCATTCTATCAGCAATAGGCTCGAAGGTATCAAAGCAGAGAAGTACGGGCCAAAACTTATAACGTTGGCGAACTCGTTCTACGCCTACCGGAGTAGAAAAAGAACAAGCTCAAGCCCAAATGGGAAGGTCCCTTCATTATTGACCAAGTTCAGACCGGTGGAGCATACCGTCTGCGGGATGCATCGGACAATCGACTCGAGCCAAACCCATGGAACGCAACCAGACTCCGAAGGTTCTACGCCTAGTGCCGGACTCGGTGTTCGTCTCCTTACCTCTGTCAATTTTTTATATATTCGTTCTCTGTCTTTTCTTTCTCTCTTTCTTCCCTTTTTTTTCTTCAAGGCCTTCAAAGGCTAAAATGTGTCTTGACTACACAATCTTGACGCGCTAGCCGCGCTCATTATACCTGGGGGCTTCTTATACAGAAGCTTAATATAACTATTTTTCGGGCTCTATGCCCCACACATGTGTTATTCTTCCGCATGTACCTTTTTTCGCCATTATATGCATCGATATGACTTAAGTTTTGGCCAAGCTGGGTTGCCTGGCTCTTGTATTTATGCCCTACGTTCCCGTTAATTCGGCTAGGGCATAAGGGGAGCACCTCTGCAATTGTTACTGTCGGGTCAGCCGGATGTGTACCTCAGACTGGGTGAAGCCGAAAGCTAGCGTTCATAAGGGAATACTCGGTCGGTGAACAAAAGATGATCCTTATTTATTATAATACACACCCCCAGATGTTTCTATCCTGCTTCTCTTTTCGCAGCTCGGACATGCACATTGGGGCATGCGTACCCAGGGAAAGGAACCCTTAACGGAACTATTCTCCCTGGAAGATGTTTCTTACTATCCATGTAATATAACATAGCTAGTTGGGTACTTGTCTGTTCAAGCACTTATGACCCCTACGCCTGGTTTCCACGCGTACCCTGGTTTTTTCATAACTGAGCGGGTATTCAGATATACTCCGGACTGTCGGGTCCAGAGGTCAAAGCGAAAAGGTCCGCCATGACAAATGATTTACAATCCGGCTAGAGACAATACATGTCACTTGAAGTACACGGTCACTTAGACTGACTAAATTCTTCTTCTATACCATCCAACAGGTTGTCTAGCCTACAATCCTGTTGGGAATACTTTGCGGCTAATTCTACCTGGTCATATACCAATTTGACAGGGATCTCTTTCCCATCGGGTCCCACAGGTCCGACCTCGGCCATGTGGTTCGGGTCAGCCTTGGTATATCGGGTCTTCACCATGGCCCAGGCTTCCCTCGCACCTTGCCGGTAGGCTGATATCTTCCTTAATCGGAAGCGCCGCCGCGCTCCCTTGAGCTTCTCTATAAGCTCCCCCATGCCTCCTGGCGGGGAGACGGATGGCCACAAGGCTTGGGCAATGCCCTCCATCACCTGCCGAACTTGTTCGTGCAGTTGTGAGAGCTCTGGCAGAAGGTCACCCACAGACACGGGCATCTCCTCCGCGGGACGACCCCTCAGCATACCTGCAGACATAACTCTGTTAGCCGGTTTCTTCGTCGAACTCTTTAAAAGTTTGTTCAAGCACTTACTAAAAATGCCGCGTCGAAGCCTCTTATTCTCCTTTACGGAGTCAGCAAGCTGGGCTCGAACATCTTTCAATTCCACGCCCAGCTGGATATTGGTGTCTTGGAGATATTTTTCTCCCACCTAACTTGCGTAAGCACGCGCTCGCTAGCCTTTAGCTGTCGTAGAGCATGTTGCTCATCCGGATTCACTCTGGGACCATCTGCATAATCTATTGTTAGATTTGCACGCATGCCGCATACTAATCGGTGCATGTCATTCTTTTTGATAGAGACAAGTGTTACCAGAGGGGGCCTTCTCGGACTCCTTCATTGCGGCAACCGCGACCCGTAGCTGGGCTTTGCACTCTTCTAGCTCTTGCGACAATTGGGTATTCTTATCCGTAAGGACCTATGCAAAAAATGATCCTTAAATTAGTTGAGTCAACTGTTTCAAGTCTTAGGGGCTACTGATATACATAATTATTAGATTTCCTTACCCGTATATCTTTTACATACTGGTCTGTGGCTCTGGCAAGACCACTTTGAGCAGCTCGGATGTACGCGTCTCCTGAGTTGAAGGCATCGAATGCCTCTTGGGAGAAACAAGCGTCACGGAGTACGGCCCGCCGACGCCTGTGATTCATGGCGCTCTCCACTTTGGAATTTGTAGCGGATAGCCTATCTACATCCTCTGTAGGAGAAACATCCGGCGTTGGTCTCGTGTCAGCGTCCGCCTCTATGTCCGGCTCTGGAGCCCGACTGGTGGAGGCGTGACCGGCAACCTCTCCGGATATAGTCTGGCGAGCGTTTTTCCTACTAGGAAACATGGACGTTATTATATTTTAAAAGACGACAACCACGGAGCAGGGTTTTGTTTCATACCTCTGCGATGGTGTCTCAGTCCTGACCGCCTTCCTCTTAAGCCTACCCGGCTTCGATGCCCCTTGTTGGTGAGTCACTGCGGGTTCGGCATGGCGTCCCGAGGGCCTTCCCTGTAAGACGCCATATGTGTGCGGTAGGTGAAATGCAGAAAAAGGGATCCTTCTTGGAAGTTAGGGCTCCGGTTTTACTTACATGCGATGCAGGGAGTAGTCCAGGATAATCGGCTATGATGGCCACCATGGCATCGTCGTAGCTCAATTGATAGAACGTCATGTCAATCAGCTCCACAAATATGTCCGGATCCTCTTCGAGTCCGGGGTCGAGGGCCCGGTCAGGGTCCTCTGGTTGTGGAGACGGGCTGTGGACCTCCCTCACAGCTTTTCGCAGTTCCTGCTTTGAAATAGCAAGGTAAATACTCATGACAAAGAATGCGGAAAGGATTGGAGTGGAAAGTAGCAGCTCACCCAGCTTGGGGGGTTGTACATGGAGAATCCATCCCGTGGCTTAATGCGGGCAAAATCCTCTTCTTCTCCTTTGTACAAATCGGACAATATATTCGCTAGTGCAGCGACGGAGTCCGGACCTTTACGACCGTAGCGGGTAGCATCATCTTCTCCGTTGAAGTGCCACATGGGTTGTCCCCGATATTGAAGTGGCTGCACCCCCCCCCCCCCGCGCGCATTATACATATGGACATAACCTCGGTTATTGTTAATCCTGATTTTGCCAGCATCTCCATCCAGCCCATCAGATAAAGGACTTCTCCGTTATCTTCCTCCTGGGGGCGCCGAGGGCGCCAGGTGCGGCGTTTCTTCAAAAGGGCGTTGTCGAACTCAGGAAGGCCCATCCGGATAGGATCTGGAAGGGGGACGTCCTCCATATAGAACCACTCCGAAGGCCAGTCTTCGGACGTCTTCTTCGGGGTACCAGACAGGTATCCGGTCCCGGCGATGCGCCATATTTCGGCTCTGCCTACTTGATATATTGACCCCTTCTGCGTACGGGGCACGAGGCAGAATAGCCTCTGCCATAGCTCGAAATGAGCTTCACAGCCCAGAAACAGCTCGCAAAGGGCGACATAGCTAGCGATGTGTAATATGGAAGCGGGGGTAAAGTTATGCAACTGGGGGCCGTAGAACTCCAGGAGCCCGCGGAGGAACGGATGGACTGGAAATCCAAGTCCCCTTAATAAGTAAGGGACAAGGCATACCCGCTCCTCCCTGGACGGGTTGGGGAAGTTCTCCGCTTGCTCCCCGCCATTGTAGGTAGCGAGCCCGGGTCGAACGGGGACCATATACGCAGGGGGGAGAAATCCCTGGGTCTGTAACTTTACTAATTGGTTGTGAGGGACGGAACACTTCTTCCAATCACCGGGCTTAGGGCTACGGGAGCGAGAGGAGGAGCTGCGATGGCCGGCCATGTTGGAATGGATTTTTTCAGGCGCGCTCCAATGGATACTCGCTGTGGGAGGATGTGTGATCTGGATCTAAGAATCCCCGTCTCTTTAATAGACGGTTTACTCACATGGCTAGGGTGGCAAATGTAAAAATGCCCTGGCATCTCGCATTCGCTCGACACGTGGAAGATATCCATTATTGGGCGCGGAAGCCAAGAAGTGCAAACATTTATGGGAAGCCGGACACTACTCGACAGGTACTCAGAATTTGGAGAAGAAGCCACCTTGCAATGCTGAAGACAATCTGCGCGCTGGACTCATCGTCATTGAAGCCTGGTTCGGGGGCTACCGAGGGAGTCCTGGACTAGGGGGTCCTCGGACAGCCGGACTATATCCTTTAGCCGGACTGTTGGAATATGAAGATACAAGATTGAAGACTTCGTCCCGTGTCCGGATGGGACTCTCCTTGGCGTGGAAGGCAAGCCTGGCAGTACGGATATGTAGATCTCCTCCCTTGTAACCGACTCTGTGTAACCCTAGCCCTCTCCGGTGTCTATATAAACCGGAGGGTTTAGTCTGTAGGACAACAACAATCATACCATAGGCTAGCTTCTAGGGTTTAGCCTCTACGATCTCGTGGTAGATCAACTCTTCTAATACTCATATCATCAAGATCAATCAAGCAGGAAGTAGGGTATTACCTCCATCGAGAGGGCCCGAACCTGGGTAAACATCGTGTCCCCCGCCTCCTGTTACCATCCACCTTAGACACACAGTTCGGGACCCCCTACCCGAGATCCGCCGGTTTTGACACCGACAGCGGCGACCTACCGTGTTCTACTCTTCCTCGTTTTCTGTGTGGCGCGACCTCGTTGGCGGCGGGGCGGGGCCTCGGCGGAGCCGGCGATGTCCTCTGTCACGTTGCCGGCGGGCGGCGCCTCGGCGGAGCGGCGGAAAATCCTCCCCCTCGTTGCCGGTAGGGTGGGGCCTCGGTGGAGCCGGCGGTGTCCTCTGCCTCCTTGTTGGCGCCGCGGGGCCTCGGCGGAGCAGGGCCTCGTCGACGCCAGCGGAGCGGGGACTCGTCCGAGCGGCCATTGTCCTCAGCCTCGTCCTCGGTCTCACCAAACAACGCCTCGGCCGCTTCATCGCCCTCTTTGTAGGCGGCCGCAGCCTCCGCCACCCGCATGCGGTACCGTCAGCGCTCGAGGCGGCCCTCGTGGGCGGAGCGGTACGAGTCGAGCAGCGCCTCCTGCTCCGCCCGCTCCGCGGCGATCTGCTCCTCTGCCTGCAGGTGCTCCTGGAGGAGATGGTGGTTGTAGGCGGCATCGGCCTGCGCCTCCCGAAACTGCTCCTCACGCTTCTGCCTCACCGTGTCCATATATTGGGCACGGGCCTCGCCGATGGTCATGGTGCAATGCACCCGCGAGGATGGCGCGGAGGAGAGGGTTGGCGCCGGATCGTCGACTACCATGTTCTCCATTGGGACGTCGTCGTCCTCTGGCTGCCTGCCGGCCAGCCAGTTGGTAGCAATGGCTGCCATCTCCTTATGGTCCGTCGTCTGCCCGTCCCGAAGAGCGCTGGAGCGCGAGGAAGCCATGGTGGGCAGTAGTGGTGTGGACTGGAGAATAGGAACGGATGCGGATGACTGTGGCTATGGCCGGCGCAGCAGTTTATATAGCAATGGTGGGCGGCGGAGGGAGGGACGTGTGGCGCCGGAGTAGCTACCTCGGCAACCGTGTATCATTAATGTGGGCGGCAGAAGGACGGACGGACGGCACTTGTGTCGTTTGAAGGCGGAGCAATCGCATGCACCGGGAAGCGGGGCGGGCGGCGCTGACCGTTTCGGGCGGAAAGCGCGTGCGGGCGAGGGAGGCGGTCTGGGTGGGACAGGGCAGTCAGACTCGTGCTTGGCAGCGGGTCGGTCTAGCAGCTGGACATGCTGGCTCGCCAGCAACCTCGCCGAGCTGAGCGACGACAATCAGACGATGGACGTAGCTTCCAACCAGGAGCCGGCGCCACTGTCCAAGCCGGTTCATGCCATGTTCACCATAGACCAGGCGCGGCCGCACTTCGACGCCCTAATGGCAGAAGAGCTACCAGCGCAGGAGGACCTGTGGTGCAACCTCCGTCTCCTCAACGAGCATCGGTGAACAAGCGAAGGACAATGCCGCCGCGGACATGTGGCCCTATGATCCTAGCTTCCCGAATGAGCAGCGGGCGCTGTATCAGACCATCTGTAGGGCCCGTGAGGCCCTCTCCATCGTCCTTCGAGTTGTTGCGCTCGCCGTGGCGCCGCCGTCTCGCGTTGTCAACATGGTCAACGGACATGAGGATGAGGAGATGACTTTACTTGGAGAGGATGACAGCAAGTGCCTCCTTATTAGTATATAAAACTATAATTTTTTTTGCTTCCTCCTGGTTCCCTGACATCACGGTCCCACACCATTGTGAACCTATGTAGTCAATAAACGAGAGAATTGCACAAGAAGCGGCCAACAGCTAGGACCAAGCAGCTCGAGCAGTATTTGTGTTTTTGTGGTGTGAGCACTGCAGAGTTTTTCTTGAGCGATATTTAGCCCAGATATTAATTTCTGAACAACAACGAAAACATCGCTGCAGCTATTAACTGGGCGGGCTGTGGCCCATCTAGCCCAGGCCAGATATCCAGCCCAGGTATTAATTTTTTTCAAGCTGAAAATGGCTAGCCCAGCTATACTTTTTTTAGGAATACCCAGGCAAGGTCAAGTTGTTATTCTCCGCCCTGCTGGGCTGCAAATCTTTCCTAGGTGGGATGCATTAGGCTTAACAAGAAAATGGGCTTTAAGAAATAATAAATGGGATGCAATTACAAAAACTGGGCAGTAACTATAAAAAATGCACCAAACACGTAATTACTTTATAAAATATCATTTTTGGATATTGAAAATTTTAATTTCATTAATTGTTGCGTGCGCAATGTTTCGTTGGATTTTTACATAATATAAATTTATATTGAAATTGTATTTAATCTAACTAGAAATTTCGGGATAAAAATATTTCGGATCCCATCAAAATGTGGGAAATTTTATTGAATTCTATTTTGAACGGTTGGTTGAAATGGGCTGTACTTTTAACAAACTGTAAATGGGCTGTAGTAAATTCCATTAGAATTCAAAAATTGGCTGCACATTCTTAGAAATCACAAATGGGCTATAAGTTCTCTGCCACACACTTGTGGCCTTACTAAGTTGATGCGTCCCCTCAAAAAAAAGAGTTGACGCGTATGCAAGGCTTTGTCAACTTATAGTGAACACACGGTTCTAGCAGCAGTGGCCGTTGGATGTCCATCCAACACATGCCGTGCTTCTTCTTCAATCTCGGATATTCTAGCTTCACCCACCCAAAAAATGATTCCTCCCCTGACATCTGGGGCACACCGTTTCAGAAGCTGACCCGTGGGTCTACTAAGTTGACGGGGACGGAGTGCTTTGTCAACTTAGTCAATATGAACGATTCTAGGTCTAGTGACCGTACGATGTCCATCCAACGGCCGTAGTGCTTCTTCAACCTCTGGTCTTCTTGCTCCAGCCGCCCAAAGCAGCGCCGGTCGTGCCGCGTGCTCTTGCCTCCCGTGGCCGGCTGTGATGCTGCGGAGGCCTCACCGCCCCCTACTACTCCCACCGCTGGCCAGGCCATCCCTCTACTCACCCATACCCCCTGTTATTCCGCGGCGACGGCAGCCACACACCGCAGCCGAACCAGTGAACCCTCGTACTCCTCTCTACGCGGGCTTCCACTGCCGCGTCTTCCCCAGCTCCGCGTCGTCCCCTTCCTAGGCCTCGCTGTCGTCCACCGCCCTGGTGCTCTCGGCGCGGCGTGGTCAACGTGGTCAAGGAACGGCTTCCATCGGACGTGGACTGTACGTGGAGAGGCTGACAGCTGGGTCCACGACGGCAGCAAGGAAGTGCCTCCTTATTATGCGGAAAATAATGATTCCTTCACCTAATAGCAGGGACCCACCGGACGGGCCACCGTATTTCGTGAAAAAACGTTTCCCCCCTGACTGCTGGGACCCACCGGACGGGCCACCGTATTGCGCGAAAAAACATTCCCCCCGCTGTCAGCTCGGACCCACCGGAAGTGCCTCCTTATTACACACAAAAAATGAATACTCCCCCTGCTCGTGGGGACCAACCTTGGTGGGAGGCTGACTTGTGGGCCTACTAAGTTGACGGGGACGGAGTGCTTTGTCAACTTAGTCAATATGAACGATTCTAGCTCTAGTGACCGTACGATGTCCATCCAACGGCCGTAGTGCTTCTTCAACCTCTGGTCTTGTTGCTCCAGCTGCCCACAGCAACGCCGGTCGTGCCGCATGTGTCAGCGTTCTGGGAACGGGGGTCCCCAGACTTGCCTGCCTGCGGCCCACAGCGTGGCTAAGCCAGCAGGCCGTATGGCCCATCCTCATCAATAAGGCATCCAAGACCCTCGCGACGGTCCAAGCCTCGCAAGGCGGACGATGCAAGACCTCCTCTGGAGTGGCCAAGCCAGGCAGGCTCACGAGGAGCAGAGATATCAAGGCGGGGCAAACCTCACGAGGCTCTCATGACGTGAGCCATGACGAACGGCACCAGGCAGGCGCAGGCGCGCAGTGTCCTTATTTCCTCTTTGGTGCTAAGGAGGCCAGCGCAGGAGAAGAGTACCGAGGCATCAGGCAAAGGTTGCTATATTGGTGCAATGAGACCAAGACCAGGAGGACGGCGAGACGAAGGTCATCGTGGAGCCCAAGGCGGCGTCACCACCACAGCTTTTCGCAGGCGAAGACCGCTTTTGTCAGGATAGCTTGTACTAGCTGCCCCCCTTCAAATTTGCCCGCCGTTGTTGGCTCCCTTCCCGCTCGATATTTGGGAAGAGGACCAGGGCCTCTATAAATAGGTCCAGCCGCCACAGTAGTAGCCATCGGATCGAGAGACGCGCACAAGCTCGTACGCACAAGAACACCTCAATCTCAGGAGGTTGTTCTTCCCTTGTACTGTTCATCATCAGCCCAAGAGGCAATCCACCACCACCACACTGGAGTAGGGTATTACACCACAACGGTGGCCCGAACCAGTATAAACCTCGTGTCTTTCTGTGTTGCGAGTTCGTCAAGTTCGTCCGCGAGATCTTAGCAAGCTAGGGCGTAGATCGGTAGGAGGGAAAGACTTCGCGCGCACCCCAGTGTTCGAACCTTTAGGGTTTGCCGGAACCCCACATCCGACAGGATGCCCCTACCTCCCGTGGCCGACAGTGCTGCTATGGAGGCCTCACCGCCCCCTACTATTCCCACCGCTGGCCAGGCCCTGCGGCGACGGCAGCCTCACACCGCAGCCCAACTAGTGAACCCTCGTACTCCTCTCGGCGCGGGCTTCCACTGCCGCGTCATCCCCGGCTCCGCGTTGTCCCCTTCCTAGGCCTCGCCGTCGTCCACCGCCCTGGTGCTCTCGGCGCGGCGTGGTCCACGTGGTCAAGGAACGGCTTCCATCGGACGTGGACTGTACGTGGAGAGGCTGACAGCTGGGTCCACGGCCGCAGCAAGGAAGTGCCTCCTTATTACGCGCAAAATAATTATTCCTCCACCTGACAGCGGGGACCCACCGGGCGGGCCACCGTATTTCGCGAAAAAACGTTTCCCCTAACTGCGGGGACCCACCAACTACATCTTTGCACGCAAGGAAGTGCGTCCGGGCAAAAAAAATGATTCGCCCCCCTGATTGCTGGGACCCACCAGCTACATCTTCGCAGGCAAGGAAGTGCCTGACAGTCGGGACCCACCTGGTCGAAGCGTACATAGCGTTGTCATTCTGGTCGCGAACGTGTACGTACATATTGGTCGATGTAGAGCAGCGCACGTGTCATAGTAGAGGCGCGCACGTAGCATGTACACGTACGTACAGTGGCCAGTGTGCAAGAAAGAAAATACGGCCACGTACGTACATACGGGCAGGGTCTCGAATGCCTACTCGTGCATACGTACGGGCAGGGCTTGTGTACATGGCTGGGTCGGAACAGAGAAACAGCGTCGTCGTCGTGCTCATGGGGAGCCAACCGGCTGGGTCGGAACGGAATGCGTCGTCGTGTTCATCGGGAGGGCTTGGACGGAATAGCCGATGGAAACGAGGCCTGGCGTACCGCACAACGGAGGAAACGGCCTTGTGTTCGACCGGCCACGTTCGAAACAGGATCATGTTCATCGGGAGGGGTCTGGCGTGCCGCAAAACGGAGGAAATGGACCTCCTACGGTCGAAACGGGGGTCCTGTTGATCGGGAGGGGTGTGGCGTACCGCAAAACGGAGGAAACGGACTTGTGTTGGAGCGCTACGGTCGAAACGGGGGTCCTGTTCATCGGTCGGGGTGTGGCGTACCGCAAAACGGGACTACACGGGATACTGTTCATCTCCACCGTCGACCCCCTCTAGCCTCCACGGGCTACTATTCATCCACCGTCGACCCCCTCCAGCCTCCACCTGCGACTGTTCACCACGGGCTCCTGTTCATCCAGCCTCCACCGCGTGCTACTCCACCGGCTACTGTTCAACCAGCCCTCTCCACGGGCTCCTGTTCAACCACCCCTCCATGGGCTACTGTTCATCCTGCCCTCCACTGTCTACTGTTCATCCTACCCTCCACGGGGTGGTCCTTTTCATCCTTCCCTCCACGGGGTCCTGTTCATCCAGCCCCAACCGGCTCGAATGATCAGGGTCCTGTTCATCCACCCCCACCGGGAACTGTTCATCCAAACCCCCCAGCAACGCTCACTGTTCATCCAGAGGCAACGCCACAGGGTCCTGTTCATCCACCCCCCACCGGGAACTGTTCATCCAAAACCCCCAGCAACGCTCACTGTTCATCCAGAGGCAGCATCGATCGGCTTCAGTTAGCAGCAGTAGCGAAGGAATCGCTCGATCGGGTCCAGTTAACAGCCATCGATCGATCGCTCAGGTTCTGTAAAGCGTAGCCTGCAGTGCAATCGCTCGGGTTCAGTTAGAGCCCAACGCCTCGCTCGGGTTCAGTTAGAGCCCAACGCCTCGCACACACGCGCGTACGTACAAGAGAAACGCGCATCGCTCGGCCCCCGACCACCCACTGTAACCGGGGACTCCCCGATATTTTCCGCGCCCTCGCTTCTACCATGATTTTTTCCGTCATGGACAGCCCAAAGAATGTCATGCAGCTGCGTCTCCGGCCCGCCCAGGACGAAAAGCCCATTTTCTGTCATGATTTTTTGTCATAGAAGTAGGTACCCACCACATCTATGATGATACCGGGTTTTGTCACAATTATCATCAGAGAAGTGTTGGGGATCATAGCAGAATTTTAAAAAATTTCCTATGCATCACCAAGATCCATCTATGGAGTATACTAGCAACGAGGGGAAAGGAGTGCATCTACATACCCTTGTAGATCGCGAGCGGAAGCGTTCCAGTGAACAGGGTTGATGGAGTCGTACTCGCCGTGATCCAAATCACCGATGACCGAGTGCCGAACGGACGGCACCTCCGCGTTCAACACACGTACGGAGCAGCGACGTCTCCTCCTTCTTGAACCAGCAAGAGGGAAGGAGAGGTTGATGGAGATCCAGCAGCACGACGGCGTGGTGGTGGATGTAGCGGGATCTCGGCAGGGCTTTGCCAAGCTTCTGCGAGAGGGAGAGGTGTTGCAGGGGGAGAGGGAGGCGCCAGGGGCTGTGGTGCTGCTGCCCTCCCTCCCCCCCACTATATATAGGCCCCCTGGGAGGGGGGGAGCCAGCCCTGGATCCCATCTGCATGGGGGGCGGCGGCCAAAGGGGGGAAGGGGGTGGCTTCCCCCACAAGCCAAAGGGGGCGCCCCCCACCCCTAGGGTTTCCAACCCTAGGCGCAGGGGGAGGCCCAAGGGGGGCACCCCAGCCCACTAAGGGCTGGTTCCCTTCCCACTTCAGCCCATGGGGCCCTCCGGGATAGGTGGCCCCACCCGGTGGACCCCCGGGACCCTTCCGGTGGTCCCGGTACAATACCGATAACCCCCGAAACTTTCCCAGTGGCCGAAACTAGACTTCCTATATATAATTCTTCACCTCCGGACCATTCCGGAACTCCTCGTGACATCCGAGATCTCATCCGGGACTCCGAACAACTTTCGGGTTTCCGCATACTAATATCTCTACAACCCTAGCGTCACCGAACCTTAAGTATGTAGACCCTACGGGTTCGGGAGACATGCAGACATGACCGAGACGCCTCTCCGGTCAATAACCAACAGCGGGATCTGGATACCCATGTTGGCTCCCACATGTTCCACCATGATCTCAACGGATGAACCACGATGTCAAGGATTCGATCAATCCCGTATACAATTCCCTTTGTCAATCGGTATGTTACTTGCCCGAGATTCGATCGTCGGTATCCCAATACCTTGTTCAATCTCGTTACCGGCAAGTCTCTTTACTCGTACCGTAATGCATGATCCCGTGGCTAACTCCTTCGTCACATTGAGCTCATTATGATGATGCATTACCGAGTGGGCCCAGAGATACCTCTCCGTCATACGGAGTAACAAATCCCAGTCTCGATTCGTGCCAACCCAACAGACACTTTCGGAGATACCCGTAGTATACCTTTATAGTCACCCAGTTACGTTGTGACGTTTGGCACACCCAAAGCACTCCTACGGTATCCGGGAGTTGCACGATCTCATGGTCTAAGGAAAAGATAGTTGACATTGGAAAAGCTCTAGCAAACGAACTACACGATCTTTGAGCTATGCTTAGGATTGGGTCTTGTACATCACATCATTCTCCTAATGATGTGATCCCGTTATCAATGACATCCAATGTCCATAGTCAGGAAACCCATGACTATCTGTTGATCAACGAGCTAGTCAACTAGAGGCTTACTAGGGACATGTTGTGGTCTATGCATTCACACATGTATTACAATTTCCGGATAACACAATTATAGCATGAACAATAGACAATTATCATGAACAAAGAAATATAATAATAACCATTTATTATTGCCTCTAGGGCATATTTCCAACAGTCTCCCACTTGCACTAGAGTCAATAATCTAGTTACATTGTGATGAATCGAACACCCATAGCGTTCTGGTGTTGATCATGTTTTGCCCTAGGGAGAGGTTTAGTCAACGGATCTGCTACATTCAGGTCCGTATGTACTTTACAAATATCTATGTCTCCATTTTGAACACTTTCACGAATGGAGTTGAAGTGACGCTTGATATGCCTGGTCTTCCTGTGAAACCTGGGCTCCTTGGCAAGGGCAATAGCTCCAGTGTTGTCACAGAAGAGAGTCATCGGGCCCGACCCATTGTGAATCACCCCTAGGTCGGTAATGAACTCCTTCATCCAGTCTGCTTCCTGTGCTGCCTCTGAGGCCGCCATGTACTCCGCTTCACATGTAGATCCCGCCACGACGCTTTGCTTGCAACTGCACCAGCTTACTGCTCCTCCATTCAAAATATACACGTATCCGGTTTGTGACTTCGAGTCATCCAGATCTGTGTCGAAGCTAGCGTCGATGTAACCCTTTACGACGAGCTCTTCGTCACCTCCATAAACGAGAAACATATCCTTAGTCCTCTTCAGGTACTTCAGGATATTCTTGACCGCTGTCCAGTGTTCCATGCCGGGATTACTTTGGTACCTTCCTACCAAACTTACGGCAAGGTTTACATCAGGTCCGGTACACACCATAGCATACATAATAGACCCTATGGCCGAGGCATAGGGGATGACACTCATCTTTTCTCTATCTTCTGCCGTGGTCGGGCATTGAGCCGTGCTCAATTGCACACCTTGCAATACAGGCAAGAACCCCTTCTTGGACAGATCCATATTGAACTTCTTCAATATCTTGTCAAGGTACGTACTCTGTGAAAGACCAATGAGGCGTCTTGATCTATCTCTATAGATCTTGATGCCTAATATATAAGCAGCTTCTCCAAGGTCCTTTATTGAAAAACACTTATTCAAATAGGCATTTATACTTTCCAAGAATTCTATATCATTTCCCATCAATAGTATGTCATCCACATATAATATGAGAAATGCTACAGAGCTCCCACTCACTTTCTTGTAAACACAGGCTTCTCCATAAGTCTGTGTAAACCCAAACGCTTTGATCATCTCATCAAAGCGAATGTTCCAACTCCGAGATGCTTGCACCAGCCCATAGATTGCGCACTGGAGCTTGCATACTTTGTTAGCATTCTTAGGATCGACAAAACCTTCTGGCTGCATCATATGCAATTCTTCCTTAAGGAAGCCGTTAAGGAATGTCGTTTTGACGTCCATTTGCCATATCTCATAATCATAGAATGCGGCAATTGCTAACATGATTCGGACGGACTTCAGCTTCGCTACGGGTGAGAAAGTCTCATCGTAGTCAACCCCTTGAACTTGTCGATAACCCTTAGCGACAAGTCGAGCCTTATAGATGGTCACATTACCATCCGCGTCTGTCTTCTTCTTAAAGATCCATTTATTTTCTATGGCTCGCCGATCATCGGGCAAGTCAGTCAAAGTCCATACTTCGTTTTCATACATGGATCCTATCTCGGATTTCATGGCTTCTAGACATTTGTCAGAATCCGGGCCCGCCATCGCTTCTTCATAGTTCGAAGGTTCACCGTTGTCTAACAACATGATTTCCAGGACAGGGTTGCCGTACCACTCTGGTGCGGAATGTGTCCTTGTGGACCTACGAAGTTCAGCAGTAACTTGATCCGAAGCTTCATGATCATCATCATTAACTTCCTTCCCAGTCGGTGTAGGCACCACAGGAACATCTTCCCGCGCTGCGCTACTTTCTGGTTCGGAAGGGGTGACTATCACCTCATCAAGTTCCACTTTCCTCCCACTTAATTCTTTTGAGAGAAACTCTTTCTCCAGAAAGGACCCGTTCTTGGCAAAAGATCTTGCCTTCGGATCTTAGGTAGAAGGTATACCCAATGGTTTCCTTAGGGTATCCTATGAAGACGCATTTTTCCGACTTGGGTTCGAGCTTTTCAGGTTGAAGTTTCTTGACATAAGCATCGCATCCCCAAACTTTTAGGAACGACAGCTTAGGTTTCTTCCCAAACCATAATTCATACGGTGTCGTCTCAACGGATTTCGACGGAGCCCTATTTAAAGTGAATGCAGCTGTCTCTAGAGCGTATCCCCAAAATGATAGCGGTGAATCGGTAAGAGACATCATAGATCGCACCATATCTAATAGAGTGCGATTACAACGTTCGGACACACCATTTCGCTGAGGTGTTCCAGGCGGCGTGAGTTGTGAAACGATTCCACATTTCCTTAAGTGTGCACCAAATTCGTGACTTAAATATTCTCCTCCACGATCTGATCGTAAGAACTTTATTTTCCTGTCACTTTGATTCTCAACCTCTCTCTGAAATTCCTTGAACTTTTCAAAGGTCTCAGACTTGTGTTTCATTAGGTAGACATACCCATATCTACTTAAATCATCAGTGAGAGTGAGAACATAACGATAGCCACCGCGAGCCTCAACACTCATTGGACCGCACACATCAGTATGTATGATTTCCAATAAGTTGGTTGCTCGCTCCATTGTTCCGGAGAACGGAGTCTTGGTCATCTTACCCATGAGGCATGGTTCGCACGTGTCAAATGATTCGTAATCAAGAGACTCCAAAAGTCCATCTGCATGGAGCTTCTTCATGCGTTTGACACCAATGTGACCAAGGCGGTAGTGCCACAAGTATGTGGGACTATCGTTATCAACTTTACATCTTTTGGTATTCACACTATGAATATGTGTAACATCACGTTCGAGATTCATCAAGAATAAACCATTGACCAGCGGGGCATGACCATAAAACATATCTCTCATATAAATAGAACAACCATTATTCTCGGATTTAAATGAGTAGCCATCTCGAATTAAACGAGATCCAGATACAATGTTCATGCTCAAAGCTGGCACTAAATAACAATTATTGAGGTTTAAAACTAATCCCGTGGGTAAATGCAGAGGTAGCGTGCCACGGCGATCACATCGACCTTGGAACCATTCCCGACGTGCATCGTCACCTCGTCCTTCGCCAGTCTCCGTTTATTCCGCAGCTCTTGTTTTGAGTTACAAATATGAGCAACCGCACCGGTATCAAATACCCAGGAGCTACTACGAGTACTGGTAAGGTACACATCAATTACATGTATATCACATATACCTTTGGTGTTCCCGGCCTTCTTGTCCGCTGAGTATTTGGGGCAGTTCCGCTTCCAGTGACCACTTCCCTTGCAATAAAAGCACTCAGTCTCAGGCTTGGGTCCATTCTTTGACTTCTTCCCGGCAACTGGTTTACCGGGCACGGCAACTCCCTTGCCGTCCTTCTTGAAGTTCTTCTTACCCTTGCCTTTCTTGAACTTAGTGGTTTTATTCACCATCAACACTTGATGTTCCTTTCTGATTTCCACCTCCGCTGATTTCAGCATTGAATATACCTCAGGAATGGTCTTTTCCATCCCCTGCATATTGAAGTTCATCCCAAAGCTCTTGTAGCTTGGTGGAAGCGACTGAAGGATTCTGTTAATGACCGCGTCATCCGGGAGATTAACTCCCAGCTGAGACAAGCGGTTGTGTAACCCAGACATTCTGAGTATGTGCTCACTGACAGAACTATTTTCCTCCATTTTACAGCTGAAGAACTTGTCGGAGACTTCATATCTCTCGACCCGAGCATGAGCTTGGAAAACCATTTTTAGCTCTTCGAACATCTCATATGCTCCATGTTTCTCAAAACACTTTTGGATCCCCGGTTCTAAGCTGTAAAGCATGCTGCACTGAACGAGGGAGTAATCATCAGCACGTGATTGCCAAGTTCATAACGTCTTGGTTCTCTGGGATGGATGCTTCACCTAGCGGTGCTTCTAGGACATAATCTTTCTTGGCAGCTATGAGGATGATCCTCAGGTTCCGGACCCAGTCCGTATAGTTGCTGCCATCATCTTTCAGCTTGGTTTTCTCTAGGAACGCGTTGAAGTTGAGGACAACGTGGGTCATTTGATCTACAACACATATTGTAAAGATTTTAGACTAAGTTCATGATAATTAAGTCCATCTAATCAAATTATTCAATGAACTCCCACTCAGATAGACATCCCTCTAGTCATCTAAGTGAAACATGATCCGAGTTAACTAGGCCGTGTCCGATCATCACGTGAGACGGACTAGTCAAGATCGGTGAACATCTCCATGTTGATCGTATCTTCTATACGCCTCATGCTCGACCTTTCGGTCCTCCGTGTTCTGAGGCCATGTCTGTACATGATAGGCTCGTCTAGTCAACCTAAGTGTATTGCGTGTGTTCTGAGGCCATGTCTGTACATGCTAGGCTCGTCAACACCCGTTGTATGCGAACGTTAGAATCTATCACACCCGATCATCACGTGGTGCTTCGAAACAACGAACCTTCGCAACGGTGCACAGTTAGGGGGAACACTTTCTTGAAATTATAATAAGGGATCATCTTACTTACTACCGTCGTTCTAAGCAAATAAGATGCAAAACATGATAAACATCACATGCAATCAAATAGTGACATGATATGGCCAATATCATTTTGCTCCTTTGATCTCCATCTTCGGGGCACCATGATCATCTTCGTCACCGGCATGACACCATGATCTCCATCATTGTGTCTTCATGAAGTTGTCACGCCAACGATTACTTCTACTTCTATGGCTAACGCGTTTAGCAATAAAGTAAAGTAATTTAGATGGCGTTATTCAATGACACGCAGGTCATACAAAAAAATAAAGACAACTCCTATGGCTCCTGCCGGTTGTCATACTCATCGACATGCAAGTCGTTATTCCTATTACAAGAATATGATCAATCTCATACATCACATATATCATTCATCACATCTTCTGGCCATATCACATCACAAGGCACATGCTGCAAAAACAAGTTAGACGTCCTCTAATTGTTGTTGCAAGTTTTTTTTTACGTGGCTTGTATAGGTTTCTAGCAAGAACGTTTCTTACCTACGTAAAACCACAATGTGATATGCCAATTTCTATTTACCCTTCATAAGGACCCTTTTCATCGAATCCGTTCCGACTAAAGTGGAGAGACAGACACCCGCCAGCCACCTTATGCAACTAGTGCATGTCAGTCGGTGGAACCAGGCTCACGTAAGCGTACGTGTAAGGTCGGTCCGGGCCGCTTCATCCCATGATGCCGCCGAAACAAGATAAGACTAGTAGCGGCAAGAAGAATTGGCAACATCTACGCCCACAAATGCTTTGTGTTCTACTCGTGCATAGTAACTACGCATAGGCCTGGCTCATGATGCCACTGTTGGGGATCGTAGCAGAATTTTAAAAAAATTCCTACGCATCACCAAGATCCATCTATGGAGTATACTAGCAACGAGGGGAAAGGAGTGCATCTACATACCCTTGTAGATCGCGAGCGGAAGCGTTCCAATGAACGGGGTTGATGGAGTCGTACTCGCCGTGATCCAAATCACCGAGGACCGAGTGCCGAACGGACGGCACCTCCGCGTTCAACACACGTACGGAGCGGCGACGTCTCCTCCTTCTTGATCCAGCAAGGGGGAAGGAGAGGTTGATGGATATCCAGCAGCACGACGGCGTGGTGGTGGATGTAGCGGGATCTCGGCAGGGCTTCGCCAAGCTTCTGCGAGAGGTAGAGGTGTTGCAGGGGGAGAGGGAGGCGCCAGGGGCTGTGGTGCTGCTGCCCTCCCTCCCCCCACTATATATAGGCCCCCTGGGAGGGGGGCGCCAGCCCTGGATCCCATCTACATGGGGGGGGGGAGGGCGGCGGCCAAAGGAGGGACGGGGGTGGCTTCCCCCACAAGCCAAAGGGGGCGCCCTAGCCCACTAAGGGCTGGTTCCCTTCCCACTTCAGCCCATGGGGCCCTCCGGGATAGGTGGCCCCACCCGGTGGACCCCCGGGACCCTTCCGGTGGTCCCAGTACAATACTGATAACCCCCGAAACTTTCCCGGTGGCCGAAACTGGACTTCCTATATATAATTCTTCACCTCCGGACCATTCCGGAACTCCTCGTGACGTCCGAGATCTCATCCGGGACTCCGAGCAACTTTCGGGTTTCCGCATACTAATATCTCTACAACCCTAGCGTCACCGAACCATAAGTGTGTAGACCCTACGGGTTCGGGAGACATGCAGACATGACCGAGACGCCTCTCCGGTCAATAACCAACAGCGGGATCTGGATACCCATGTTGGCTCCCACATGTTCCACCATGATCTCATCGGATGAACCACGATGTCGAGGATTCGATCAATCCCGTATACAATTCCCTTTGTCAATCGGTATGTTACTTGCCCGAGATTCGATCGTCGGTATCCCAATACCTTGTTCAATCTCGTTACCGGCAAGTCTCTTTACTCGTACCGTAATGCATGATCCCGTGGCTAACTCCTTAGTCACATTGAGCTCATTATGATGATGCATTACCGAGTGGGCCCAGAGATACCTCTCCGTCATACGGAGTGACAAATCCCAGTCTCGATCCGTGCCAACCCAACAGACACTTTCGGAGATACCCGTAGTATACCTTTATAGTCACCCAGTTACGCTGTGACGTTTGGCACACCCAAAGCACTCCTACGGTATCCGGGAGTTGCACGATCTCATGGTCTAAGGAAAAGATACTTGACATTGGAAAAGCTCTAGCAAACGAACTACACGATCTTTGAGCTATGCTTAGGATTGGGTCTTGTCCATCACATCATTCTCCTAATGATGTGATCCCTTTATCAATGACATCCAATGTCCATAGTCAGGAAACCCATGACTATCTATTGATCAACGAGCTATTCAACTAGAGGCTTACTAGGGACATGTTGTGGTCTATGCATTCACACATGTATTACGATTTCTGGATAACACAATTATAGCATGAACAATAGACAATTATCATGAACAAAGAAATATAATAATAACCATTTATTATTGCCTCTAGGGCATATTTCCAACAAGAAGTGTCATAAGTATGATAGAAAAGATTTTCGTTTCGGCCCAAAATGTCACGGATGTGTCTTTTTTTGTAGTGCAATGTTCTGCGTAGACGCGGTCGACATTGCGAGGGAGAAAATCCACAGTCGGTGCGTCGCAATCGGGGGTCACCACGGTATGGGCCTATGTCGCGTCCCAACCGCCCTTCTAGCTACAGCCCGACGTCCCAGGTAGTCCATCTTCCTTTTGGAGCCGGCTTGCTCCACTGCCGCAACTCCCCACGTAGCTCCATCTCCATGTCGATCTTTCTCTACTTCTACCGGCTTCTACTTGTGATGAGTTTATGTCTCATGAACTAGTGCCAGTACTATTATTCTAATCACACTTATTCAATATCTTTGCCATCAGGGATACTCAGCTCGATTTTAGTGGAACTGCACAAAAGCATCGTATGATCCGAGGGTGCCAGCCATCTTTCCTTCGACGGGGTCTACCTGGCCAGGAAATTAAATCCTGTTTAGGGTTTAGGGTTTAAGTCGTAGTGACCCCATCAGTAGTTTTTCTTTCGTACACACTCTCACAACTTTTGTCTTTAGTTGTGAAGTAAATATTTGGCTATGATCTGTGAATCATTGAGATGCATCAGCATGCATGTTAGTTTTCCTTTGTATTTGATGGAATGTTGTAATGGGGCAACCTTGCAGTAGCAATGAAAATGGAGTGCAAACTTTCCGTTTTTCCGAAGAAAAAATGGAAACGGAGAGAAACCAACGTTTCGTTTCGTAGATCGCGCCATCGAGCAAAACCAATGTTTAAATCACGTCTGTCGCGTTCGTGTCTCACCCTCCTCCACGGCTCGACCCCACACGGTCGCTCGGCATGCCCACTCACCGCAAACCGAGTATACGATAACTTTCCCGCCTGCTTGTCGATGGATCGCGCCATGGAGTACTAGTACTACTGGAAGAGATTGACGAGTTGGGGGAGGACAGCTAGCTGTAGCATGGACTCCCAAGAACTTTTTACATGCATGTTGTGGCCGGCTATTGCGACCTTTGAACACAGAGCAGTCGCGTGCACCAGGAAGCGGCGCGGGTGACGCTCTCTCGGCAGGCACGCCGCTTCAATGCCGGCACTTGTGAGAGGTCGCGTCCGCTCTGGCCGGGCATGAATGCGGCACTGACCGTTTCGGGCGGGAAGCACACGCAGGTGATGAAGAGGGTTCGGGTTGGGTAGGAGCGGCCGTGGCAGCGGTCCGGACGCCCGCAAATAAGAGATGTTGTACGTTAATATTGCCGCGTATATAATTAACAACGTAAAAAATGTGCCAGTTGGACAAATATGATTGGAGATGGAGATGGAAATGGAATTTTACGTAAACACGGATATGCATGTCTATGTCTATGTGTGTGTGCGCGACGACTCTCGCGACCTGGAAGCGGGGGCGTGTTTTTGATCGAGTTTTCTTTCTTGGTACGTTAAAAAATTGTCCGCCAGTTTTCGTTTCTTTTTTCCGGGAACGCGCGTATTCTATTTAAAACTACTACTATGGAGAGATTGTTTTACTCCATTATAGCCTCTTGTTTGATAGAGGTTCTCACGTCTCGCTCTCTCGCCCTCTCCATATCAAAACAAGATGACAGTGTCCACACTATCTCTCTCCTCACCGGTGCTCACAGATCCGGCCGAATCCCGTCCGCTGCGGGAGGTGAGGAGGTGCAGCGTTGACGTTGTCGTCGTCGGCGATGGAGGAAGCCGATGCGCACCGTCCTCTTAGAGCTGGTGCTGGCGCGGACGAAGGTCCTCCGCGCCCTTGTTCGCTGCCGTCGTGTGGGCAGATCCCGCCCGCCCGCCTAAGCGACATCTCGCCCACCTGAGGTATAACTTGTTGTACTGGTCCAGCTCCCTAGGTCGCTGCATGCGAGTTTTCTTCTATGCGACTACTCCCCAACTCCCCATGTATATTAGCTAGGGTTCATCGGCTGGTCCAACATCACCTACTATTATAGAGGAAATGCCACTCGAAAAGTTGTCCTGATTTATGCCTCGGTGGAGGTATACATTTTGTTTCGACAAAAAGTACACGGTGGTTGTGCGGACATTGTCCATATGCTCCTATTGTTGCTGCTAATCTAATACTATCACTGGTTAAATGAAGAAATGCTTTTTTCCCGGGTATCCTGGTTTAGTTCCCATCAAGATAATCATGATGCTTCTGTTTGTTGGTGTACTTTTCATAATTCTTATTCACAATTGAGATGTCGTTGTTAATCTTGTAAAACAAAGTAACAACACTATATCCCTTTTTTATATTTTTGGAAACAGCGATGTGTATCTCCATACCCGGGCATGTCTTCCTCAATTTTAGTGGAACTGCGGAAAATTGGATGGCCATTGTTGTTCCGCCTCACTGTCCTCTGCCACGTGGTTCTTCCTTCCTCGAGCTTGACTACTGAGAAGAAACAGACCAAAGTGAGGATTTGTCGAACTTCATAGGTGCCTCACCAAACTTGATGCCAAATAGATGATGCATCACCACTATGACCTATCGATGCTCATGGTTGCGCCTCATGGTTGCGTCGGCTGGTGAAGCTGATCGATTTTCAATGAAAAACAAGTTGTCTTCCATCAGTGCTCTTTGCTTGTTACCCACAAAGATGATATCCTTCGTCAGTTCACCTTGGTTGCGTTGGAGACGCAGTCGTCTTTCACGTTGGTGCAATTTTATCACACAATTGGCTATGAACCAAATGTTTCCTCAAAGAAGGATCGACGTTGGTACTAAGAGCATAAGTTTTGTATTGATTTCTAAGCCTTCTCACAACTTTGTCTCCAGCTCCCCTGTAATTTTATTTGTCCAGCTATTAACTTTGATTAAAAAATGGTGTGGACTAAAAACCCGGAAGGACGTAGTAGCCCTCCATTTTTATTTACTCCGCATATTAGATTTGACTGAAGTCAAACTTTGTAAAGTTTGACCAAGTTTAGGCCGAACACAACAAACCATAATTATTAGAGAGGGCAAACTGTACATACTCTCAAACCTTTCCGATAATTGAAATTAAAATTCTTTATTTGTACACACTCTCACACGTTTCCGATAATTTGGCGCATGTGTGGTTGTTCACTTAAGGGAGGGTAGTGTACCGCACGTGAAGGACAGGAAGTGCGACCAGGACGCGTGGATCGTTAGTTCATCGGAAGTACTCCCTCCGTTCCTAAATATTTGTCTTTCAAGTGGTTTGCAATGGACTACCACATACGGATGTATATAGACATTTTTTACGGTGTAGATTCACTCATTTTGCTCCGTATGTAGTCATTTGTTGAAATCTCTAGAAATACAAATATTTAGGAACAGAGGGAGTAGTAGTTTTCTTCACTGGTACGTTAAATAAAGAGTTTCGTTTCGTACTTACACAATTTAAAACGATTGTTATGGAGAGAATAAGAAAACCACTCCACTATATATTAGTCGTATACATGAGTACTATATGGACGCAGCTTCATTGACTTTAGTGCACCTGCCTCTGGGTTTATGACAGGTGGGCCCAAAATGTGGCTGGCCCACCTGTCATACAGCCAAAAGCAGGTGCAGTTAAGGCACCGGAGCTCAGTCTGTACTACAGTATATATATAAGTTGGAGCCTCAACGCTTGTTCGCTAGGGTTTGCACTCTCCACACTCTCGCCGCACTACATATATATATCCACGCTGGAGGCTCAGCGTTCCTTTGCTAGGGTTTTCTATATTCACTGTCTCTTACCCTCTTCACCATATCTAAACAAGACCGCGTTGTGGTCGCTGTCTCTCTCACCCCCCTCACAGCTGGCGAAGGAGGCGTCCGGATCCCGTCGCACCGGGAAGGGGAGGAGGTGCAGCGTTCACTCTATCGCCTTTGGTGAGGGAGGCAATCCACTACCGGCTGCGCTTTTCTCTTTCACCCAGCGCATGTGCGGGAGGGCCACCGACCCCTTCTTCCTCGCTGCCGTATGTAGTGTGGGCAGATCCGACCACCCTCCACATGCCTTGCCACATCCTGACGACCCTAAGGTATAAGTTTCTTTAAAACCGTCATTGGTCTAGCTGCATGCTGATCTTTTTCGGTTATGTAGTCGAATCTAGGTCTTGGTTCGAAGAGGAAAGAAGGGTGCGGTTGGGTGGAGCATGAATCTAGGACGTGTTTCAACGAGGAAAGGAGGGAGGGAAAGTAGTATAGACTAGCTATCCAGCCGCTTTGTTAGTCGAAAAGGGAAAAGGGGGGTAACCCAGTACACACATCTGTAAGGAACCGAACTCTTTGTTGAAAAGGGAAAGAAACTGGGGGATCGGGTAGTTTGTTTAGGACTAGATTTGCTGCCCTCACATCGGAAAAAGTTTCAAAGAGAACAAATATGTGACCAACGCAGATATGCTGCTTGGCTACATACTCTGCATCACCCATTTATACGTGGGGACGCACATGGTGCTGGCATGTCCCATGTCCCATCCACATGATCGTGCAATGTGTTTTGAGATGTTGTGCTACTTGTATTGGTACTGTTTTAAATAAATGTTGAATTGAAGCTATTGTATTTTAAGCAATGCCACTCTCAGAATTAACTACTGAACTATTTTAAGAGAATTTCACTGTTAATATGAATCAATGCAACCCTTTTAGAAATGCTACTGTCCTATACTTTGTTTTCCATCAAGATAAGGTAGATGCTTCTTTTTGTGGCCGCATGTTTCATCCTCCTTTATTGGTAGTAATTTTTTCTTTTTTCCTCTGTTAAATCAGGGATATCTATTGAACTTGTTGCTATAGCAAACTTAAATGTCACACCGGCGACTTTACTTGATTTCAGAGTAACTGCACAAAACGAGATTGGATTTCCTATTCGTGTTGGCAGATTCGTACGTGATCTTGTGTGCATCATGACAGGTTGGTACTTGCCTTCATCCACATGATCGTGAAATGTGTTTTGAGATGTTGTGCTACTTGTATTGGTACTGTTTTAAATAAATGTTGAATTGAAGCTATTGTATTGCTGTCTTTTCCCATTAAGTAGTGAACAAAAATGGGACCAACCTAGACATTATGCTTGTTGCTTTGTTACAACAAACTCTGCATTACCCCCTTTATAAGTAGATGGAAGCACATGTTGTTGTTGCGCCCACTCTCCCCTGGAACTATTTATGCTTTTTGTTAATCTAATGCCGCTGGTAAAATTAAGCAATGCCACTCTCAGAATTAACTACTGAATCTTATTTCAAAACTGCAACACTTGTTAGGGATTGGCGCGATTACCATTTTTGTGGCCGCATGTTTCATCCTCCTTTATTGGCCAGTAATTGATTCCTTTTTTGCCTCTATTAAAACAAGGATAACTATTCAACTTGTTGCTATTGCGACATTTTGCTTCGCTTAATTTTGGTGGAACTGCACAAAATGAGACCGGATTTCCATATATGTGTTGAGATCTCTCTCAGGTCTTCCTCATGAGTTGTTTCAAATCTTGGCCTTGAAAGGTCAGTACCGACTTTCCTCAGAATTAACTACTGAATCTTAGTTCAAAACTGCAACACTTGTTAGGGATCGGCGGGAGTACCATTTCTGTTAGGGATCGGCCGGAGTACATGTTTAAGAAATGTATTGTTCAGATAATGTCTCTGTTATTATATATCAGTTACAGTGTTTTACAAATGGTACTATCCTGCTTTGTAGTTCTTTCTACATGTTTAACCAAGGTATTGTTAAGATAATGTCTCTGTTAAAATGAATCAGTCGCATTGTTTTAGGAATGATACTTTTCTGCGTTGTCGTTCTTTATACATCTTGAAACAAGGCATTGTTAAGATAATGTCTCAGTTAATATGAATGAATCACACTGATTGAGAATTGCTACTCTCCTGCTTTGTTTCCCATTAAGATAAGGTAGATCCGTAGATGTTTTTCTTCTGGGAGTACAAGTCATCAACTGTTATTTCTCAGTAATTGTTTCCCTTATACCTTTTGTTGCTTACAGGGATATCAAAATTAAAGCTCGGTTTTATTCCGACTTTGATTTTAGTTGAACTGCACAAAAGGAGCCAATGTGTCTAAGGCAAACTGCTGCACCAATGGGTCCAGTTGGTCTTACCACTTCGCAGAAAGAAGCAGTCACTGTTTGCGCTACATTACACAAGGAATGATCGAGAAGCTTTACAGAGTATTAGTAGATGCTGGTGACATGACCAGTCTGCAGAGAGCATAGGAAACTCTACAACACGTGGAGTGCACTGGGCAAAAAGTGCCCAAACAAGTACATGAAGCCAGGACAGGACTCCAAATCTGTCAATGTCATTCTAAGCAAGAAAGATGGGGCATCTGGGTTGGTAATCTGTTTACCGTACTTTCAGTTTGTTAGTCCACCGATTGGTGAGTTGACACTAGGGCCAATATTCATGTGTGTGCTGCTGTGTCTTTGTTTTCTTGCAGCATATAAATACGATATCCACAGGGATGCTCAGCTTGATTTTAGTGGAACTGCACAAAATGTCCAGATGGTTTGTGCCTCCATAATACTTCATCATGCACAATACATCGAATGGTTTTCTAATCATTTGTCGTCACCTTGAGCCACCGGACTATATGTTTGAATGGTGCTGCCAGCGTCGGCCATTAAGAAGGGTAAGAAGAAAGACAAAAAGAGAGATGGTTGCTTTACTTGTGGTTCGGAGGAACACTGGGCAAACAAGTGCCCAAACAAGTACGAAGAAGCCAGGACAGGACTCCAAGTCTGTCAATGTCACTCTAAGCAACAATGATGGGGCATCTGGGTATGGTAATCTGTTTACCGTACTTTCAGTTTGTTAGTCCACCGATTGGTGGGTTGACACTGGGGCCAATATTCATGTGTGTGCTGATGTGTCTTTGTTTTCTGGCAGCATATAAATACGAAATCCACAGGGATGCTCAGCTTGATTTTAGTGGAACTGCACAAAATGTTCAGATGGTTCATGTCCTCCATAATACTTCACATCATGCACAATACATCGAATAGTTCTCTAATCATTCGTCGTCACCTTGAGCCACCGGACTATCAGATGACAAACTGATGACAAACCCTGCCCGTTCCACAATCATAGGCATTACATATTTTGAATGGGAAAAGCTTGTCAAAGTTGACATGAGTTTAATATATTGGAATTGGAAAACCTTGTCAATTTTTGCTCATTGATGTTAGCCAGAAGACATGCATTTGATAATTTTGAGTGGGACGCCCTTTGCTGTGAGCAACGTCGATCGTTTTTTCCTATTCATGTCTTCAGTTCAGAAGTAAATATTTACTCTACTCAGATGCATAGTCACATGAATGTTGACTTATGTAAGATATTTTAAGAGTTTGCTCTGAATATTGTCTATGTAATGCCAGGCGTTGTGTTTGATTGCAATGTTGAGCTTGGAATGTTGTGGCATGCGGCATCACGAGCTGTTCACCGTGCCTCCTGAGAATAATGCTTCGTATTGTTTTGCATGTCGATCTAAT
The DNA here is from genome assembly GCF_002575655.3 of Aegilops tauschii subsp. strangulata. Classification (NCBI taxonomy): domain Eukaryota; kingdom Viridiplantae; phylum Streptophyta; class Magnoliopsida; order Poales; family Poaceae; genus Aegilops; species Aegilops tauschii. Next base: position 156,178,003 of record NC_053036.3, read on the forward strand.
GCCAGTGATTTGCTTGTTAGGAAGATCATCCTCTTCTGTTGTTTCCGTGCTTAAGAAGTTCATCGTCTTATGTTTCATTCATAGCCTATACGCCAAGTCGGGTAGGTTAGACGTGAAACCATATGATCTTCCGACCAACTCATCATCTTAGGCCGTGATTGGATCATCGTTTTCCAACCAAAACCGCTTGAAAAACTAACGCTTGTAAATAAAAGCAGATGGTCTCGGGCGAAGCGCTTGGTTGGTCGATTTCGACTAGTAAAATATACACCGGTCTCTCAAATTACACGCGTAACCCGCCGGTTTTACTTACAGACCTCGGGCCCTCGGTTTCATTATGCCTGTATTTTACGCATTGTTTCCGATGACGAGTAAATTACACTTGTATCTTAATACAGGTGTGAAATAAACCAGAGCTCCCAAGCGCGGCCTTACCGTTTCATGCCGTCTCAGTCTCTCAAAGGTGCTCATAGGTGTCTGATGATCCTGGCTTCCTGAATGAGCAGCAGGCACTGTATCAAACCATCCGTAGGGCCCGTGAGGCCCTCTCCATCGTCCTTCGAGTTGTTGCGCTCGCCGTGGCGCCGAGCATTGTTAACATGGTCAATGAACATGAGGATTCAGGAGATGACTTTATTTTGACTAGATGACAGTTGGGACCCACTAGGGCCATAGTCGTACGTACGCAAGTGCCTCCTTATTATGTACAACTATATTTTTTTACTTCCTCCTGGTTTCCTGACATCACGGTCCCACACCATTGTCAACCTATGTAGTCAATATAAACGAGAGAATTGCACAAGGTGCGGCCGACAGCTGGGACCAAGCAGCTCGAGCAGTATTTGTGTTTTTGAGGCGTGAGCACTGCAGAGTTTTTCTTGGTGATGTTTTCGTTGTTGTTCAGAGCAGAGCAGGGTATTAACTGGGCGGGCTGTGGCCCGTCTATCCCAGGAGAGATATCCAGCCCAGATATTAATTTTTTTCAAGATGAAAATGGCTAGCCCAGCTATACATTTTTTTGAGGAATACCCAGTCAACTTGTTATTCTCCGCCCCGCTGGGCTACAAATATTTCCTAGGAGGGATGCATTAGGCTTAACAGGAAAATGGGCTTTAAAAATAATAAATGGGATGCAATTATAAAAAATGGGCAGTAACTATAAAAAATGCACCAAGCACGAAATTAGTTTATAAAATATTATTTATGGATTTTGAAAATCTTAATTTTTAATTGTTGCGCGCACAATGTGTTGCTAGATTTTTACGTAATACAAATATATATTTAATCTGACTAGAAATTTCGGGATAAAAATATTTCGGATCCCATCAAAATGTGGGAAATTTTATTGAATTCTGTCTTGAATGGGTGGTTGAAATCATTAATCGTTGTCCTAGCTAGAAAATGGGTTGTAATTTTAACAAACTGTAAATGGGCTGTAGTAAATTGCATTAGAATTCAAAAATGGGTTGTACATTCTTACAAATCGCAAATGGGCTATAAGTTATCTGCCATACACTTGTGGGCCTACTAAGTTGACGCGTCCCTTAAAAAAAAGAAGTTGACGCGTATGCAAGGCTTTGTCAACTTATTATAGTCAACACACGGTTCTAGCAGGAGTGGCCGTTGGATGTCCATCCAACGGATGCCATGCTTCTTCTTCAATCTCGGATATTCTAGCTTCACCCGCCAAAAAAATGATTCCTCCACCTGACATCTGGGGCGCACCGAATCGGAAGCTGACCTGTGGGCCTACTAAGTTGGCGCGTACCAAGGGCTTTGTCAACTTAGTCAATATGAACGATTCTAGCTGCAGTGACCGTACGATGTCCATCCAACGGCCGTAGTGCTTCTTCAACCTCTGGTCTTCTTGCTCCAGCCGCCCAAAGCAGCGCCGGTCGTGCCGCCTGCTCCTGCCTCCCGTGGCCGGCTGTGCTGCCGCGGAGGCCACACCGCCCCCTACTACACCAACCACTGGCCAGGCCATCCCTCCACTCACCCACACCCCCTGTTATTCTGCGGCGATGGCAGCCTCACACCGCAGCCGAACCAGTGAACCCTCGTACTCCTCTCCGTGCGGGCTTCCACTACCGCGTCTTCCCCGGCTCCGCGTCGTCCCCTTACTAGGCCTCGCCGCTCGCCGTCGTCCACCGCCCTGGTGCTCTCGGCGCGGTGTGGTCAACGTGGTCAAGGAATGACTTGCATCGAAAGAGTACTGTACGTGGAGAGGCTGACAGCTGAGTCCACGGCAGCTGCAAGGAAGTGCCTCCTTATTATGCGGAAACTAATTATTCCTCCACAGAACAGCAGGGACCCACCGGACGGGGCACCGTATTTGGCGAAAAAAACGTTTCCCCCCTGACTGTTGGGACCCACCGGATGGGCCACCGTATTTCGCGAAAAAAACGTTCCCCCCGCTGTCAGCTCGGACCCACCGGAAGTGCCTCCTTATTACGCACAAAAAATGAATACTCCCCCTGCTAGTTGGGACCCACCTTGGTGGGAGGCTGACTTGTGGGCCTACTAAGTTGACGGGGACGGAGTGCTTTGTCAATTTAGTCAATATGAACAATTCTAGCTCCAGTGACCATACGATGTCCATCCAACTGCCGTAGTGCTTCTTCAACCTCTGGTCTTCTTGCTCCAGCCGCCCAAAGCAGCGCCGGTCGTGCCGCATGCTCCTGCCTCCGGTGGTCGGCTGTGCTGCCGCGGAGGCCTCACCACCCCCTACTATTCCCACCGCTGGCCAGGCCCTGCGGTGACGACAGCCTCACACCGCAGCCGAACCAGTGAACCCACGCACTCCTCTCCGCGCGGGCTTCCACTGTCGCGTCTTCCCAGGCTCCGCGTCTTCCCCTTCCAAGGCCTCGCCGTCGTCCACCGCCCTGGTGCTCTAGACGCGGCGTGGTCAATGTGGTCAAGGAACGGCTTCCATCGGACGTGGACTGTATGTGGAGAGGCTGACAGCTTGTTCCACGGCCGCAGCAAGGAAGTGCCTCCTTATTACGCGGAAAATAATGATTCCTCCACCAGACAGTAGGGACCCACCGGACGGGCAAACGTATTTCATGAAAAAAAACGGTCCCCCCCCCTGACTGCTGGGACCTACCAGCGACATCTTCGCACGCAAGGAAGTGCGTCTGGGCAAACAAAACGATTCGCCCCCCTGACTGCTGGGACCAACCAGCTACATCTTCGCACGCAAGGGAGTGCCTAACAGTCGGGACCCACCTGGTCGAAGCGTACGTAGCGTTGTCATTCTGGTCATGAACGTGTATGTACATACTGGTCGATGTAGAGGCGCGCACGTGTCGTACTAGAGGCGCGCATGTAGCATGTACACGTACGTACAGCGGCCAGGGTGCAAGAAAGTAAATATGGCCACGTACGTACATACGGGCGGGGTCTCGAATGCCTACTCGCGCGTACGTACGGCCAGGGCTCGTGTACATGGCTGGGTCAGAACGGAGAAACTGCGTCGTCGTCGTGTTCATGGGGAGGCAACGGAATGCGTCGTGTTCATCGGGAGGCAACCGAACGAGTGGGAGCCAACCGGCTTGGACGAAATAGCCGATGGAAACGAGGCCTGGCGTACCGCAGAACGGAGGAAACGGCCTTGTGTTTGACCGGCCACGTTCGAAACGGGATCCTGTTCATCGGGAGGGGTCTCGCGTACCGCAAAACGGAGGAAACGGACCTCCGATGGTCAAAACGGCGGTCCTGTTGATCGGGAGGGGTGTGGTGTACCGCAAAACGGAGGAAACGGACTTGTGTTGGAGCGCTACGGTCGAAACGGGGGTCCTGTTCATCCGGAGGGGTTTGGCGTACCGCAAAACGGGACTCCACGGGATACTGTTCATCTCCACCGTCGACCCCCTCCATCCTCCACGGGCTACTGTTCATCCACCGTCGACCTCCTCCAGCCTCCACCAGCGACTGTTCATCCACGGGCTCCTGTTCATCCAGCCTCCACCGCGCGCAACTCCACCGGCTACTGTTCAACCAGCCCTCTCCACGGGCTCCTATTCAACCGCCCCTCCACGGGCTACTGTTCATCCAGCCCTCCTCCATCTACTGTTTATCCAGCCCTCCATGGGGTGGTCCTGTTCATCCAGCCCTCCTCGGGGTCCTGTTCATCCAGCCCCAACGAGCTCGATCGATCGGGGTCCTGTTCATCCAGAGGCAACACCACGGGGTCCTGTTCATCCACCCCCACCGGGAACTGTTCATCTAAAACCCCCATCAACGCTCACTGTTCATCCAGAGGCAACACCACGAGGTCCTGTTCATCCACCCCCACCGGGAATTGTTCATCCAAACCCCCCCAGCAACGCTCACTGTTCGTCCAGAGGCAGCATCGATCGGCTTCAGTTAGCAGCAGTAGCGAAGGAATCGCTCGATCGGGTTCAGTTAATAGCCATCGATCGATCGCTCAGGTTCAGTAACGTGTAGCCTGCAGTGCAATCGCTCGGGTTCAGTTAGAGCCCAACGCCTCGCTCGGGTTCAGTTAGAGCCCAACGCCTCGCACCCACGCGCGTGCGTGTACGAGAGAAACGCACATCGCTCAGCCCCGACCACCCACCGTAACCGGGAACACCCCGATATTTTCCTCGCCCTCGCTTCTACGACGGTTTTTTCCATCATGGACGGCCCAAAGAATGTCATGCAGCTGCGTCTCCGGCACGCCCAGGATGAAAAGCCCATTTTCTGTCATGATTTTTTGTCATAGAAGTAGGACCCCACCACATCTATGATGATACCGGGTTTTGTCACAATTATTGGCATAGAAGTGTCATAAGTATGACAGGAAAAAAATTCGTTCGGCCCAAAATGTCACGGATGTGTCTTTTTTTTGTAGTTGCCATGCATGATGATGAAACTTGGGCGGAGGTTTCTTCAGTTTGTCGTACGAAGGATGAACCATGGCTCCTGCCAGGGTCAGCATTGAAGGCTGATCACGGTAGGGCACCAGCCCATTCTTCTGGAGGTCGAAGGGCTCGCCTACAGCGAGGCCTATCCGACCCAGGACTCTTCTGTCGTTCGTAAAGTCTACAGTAAGGAATTTGAATAGGCCACCCGTGAGGAAGTTCTTAAATTCCTCGCACTCAGCGTCGGCATGGCGTATCTGGTTGACCAAGAAAAAGTTATGCACGCATACCTGCATCACGGGCGGGCTTCATCTTCTCTTCCACCTTTAGATTCTTCTCTTTGTCCAGGGTTGTGGTGTACTCAACATCTAGCCTAGCAACCCACTCATCATTTGACTTTTCCAACATGCGTCTGAAGCGAGCAAGGCATACTTTCACCGTCGCGGAAGAATAGGTGTAGATGACGTCGAACTCATCGCCGGTGATGGTTCTAACCTTGTACTCACCGCCGATCATGGAGATTTGGGATGCCATGGATTTGGGAGGAGGTTTAGGATTAGTGGAACTGCCGTAATGTGAAAGGACGGGACGATTAGGAGCGAACTGCCGTAATATTAAAGGACGTCCGGGGACGAGTAGGAGCGAAGTGCTAGCAATTTTTTGATTGTAAAAATGCTGAGTGGGGCATGCGAACGGCAGGGTAGTGGCTTGCCTGGTGGATAAATGGATTCATGCACAGTACGACGGGGGCCCAATTAGATGTCATGACTACTCGATGCCCAATTAAATGGCTTCATGCATCTGCGTGTTTGCACGTCAAGTGTCTTGAAAATTATAGGTCATTCGAAGCTTTCCATGCTCCCATGATACGGGCTTCCGAGAGCCCTTCACTACTGCAGGATGCTGCTCACACGACACTATGATTAGAGACCCTTCGACGAAACTGTGTGCGATGCCATAATCGCAAATGGTGGTGTAAAAAACCGTCAAAAAGGTGCAAAACGTTTGCGATGGCGGAGCCATCAAACACGGTTCAGATTTTAGTTGCACGTGTGATGAAGGGCATACGGTTCAGTTCAATTAACTGTTTGCGATGAGGAGGAACACAAGAAACGGGTAGCCAGATGGAGGTGTGTGCGATATACATCATACGGTTCACTCGGATGAACTGTTTGTGATTAGGCAACACAAAAGAAATGGTCAGCCAGATCAAGGTGTGTGCGATATACGGCATGCGGTTCACTCGGATGAACTGTTTGCATTGAGACATGAGAACAGAAACGGTTCAACTTAACAAGATGTGTGTGATACGCGGCAAACAGGTCTGTAATCAGAAATGTGTGTGAAGACCGATAATAACACAAACGGCTGCTGCTAATAAGACGTGTGTGTTGTGCGATGGGATTGGATACAAAACAACAACAACACACACACACACACACACACTTATAAGGACATGCTTGCATAACCAAATTAAACATCCACTTACATAGGTGGCTACTACAACCATGGCACTTGCACACACCAAAGTAAACTATTACATGCATAATTACATAGGTGGCTACTACACACATGACATTTCCACACACCAATAAAGTACACTATATATTGCGTGCATGATTAACTAGCATAAACGATCATCTGATCATCTTCTACTTCTTGTGACGCTTTCTCTGCTTGTGGCTCGATCCGGGCTCGTCGATTTGGGTAACGAGGCACTTCCTCATGTCAATGATCCGCCTGTGCATCTCGTAGCATGTGTACACGCTCTTGGCCGTGAACCTAAGGTGAGGTTCATCCAGTTGCCGCATCCAGGCCCTGTGCCAGGATAGGGGACTTGTTCTTTGGGCATCCTGCTTCATCTTTTCATAGTAGGGGTTGATGATGGCCGAGGCGAGTTCGACCAGGGAGTCCTTCTTCGTGCTGCCCCAGACCCTGTAGTGGTCACGGATTTCGACAAGGTTCTTGGAGGCCAAGCCCGTAACACAGAGCGCATTTACATCGTCTTTGGTTTCCACCGGGGCGAACTTGTAGTCGGTGCTGTTGACAAAACTGTTGAAACGGTCGCAAGGCTCTGTAGCCATGCGGTAGTGGTAGATGAGGACATGATGGCGCACGCACAATTGGGCGCCGGCAACCTTCTGATCTATTCCGGGACGACCGGCGGTGTACTGGAGGTCGATGCCGACCACCTTGTACTTGTCTCGAGCAAGCAACTACTCAACGCTATTGATGTAGTCGTCCACCACGGCCGGGTCGATGGTGTACACCACCGAGAGATCCGTCTCCCTCGCGTGGGTCTCCACTCTATGCTCGTCGAACTCCATTGGACATCCCCTCTCTATGTGTCGTCGTGGGTGTGCTTCTTGTGTTGTGGGGCGCGATCGAAAGGTTGAAGAGACTAAGGTTATAATGGCCGCAGGAATTAAAGGGGAAGCCGGACGGCCAGGAATATCGGCAGGCCCTGATGGCAGTTCTAATTTGCAGCGCATAACTCCATCGTGCCGCACGTAACTGCATCGCGTGGCAACGCGCGCGGCGCAACCGCATGCATATGGGGCCCCCGACGTGATCGTGCGCACGCCCAACCGCTGGCAGTGTGCGCGCGGAGGGACATGAGCAGAGCGCTCCGCGGTCACCTCAACGGCGAGCAACCATATATATATGCATATAGCAGTTGAACGCGCAAGGAAAAGCTGTCCACAAGCCGAGCGCGCCGACGGACGCGAGCAGAGCGCGCCAACGGATGCGACAGAGCACGCCATGGCGCCCAACGGCGAGCACAGTGCGCTGTGGCGCCTAACGGCGAGCAGAGCTTGCCGAGGGACGCGAGCAGAGGCCGGCACAGTGATACGTGGCAAATAAGACGAACTGTGCGAGTGATGTCGGAGACATCAAGCACGAAAATTAGAGTTGCGTGTGCGATACGTGGCATATAGTTGATCCATCCGAGCTTTTTGTGATGCAATAAGTTGTGTGTGTTGCGGGCAAACACTTGCTGGTATATAACCTTAAATTTAACTAAAAAAGTGTTAATGCATGCTACAAAAATTGTATAGCTAGAAACTATGTTCAAATACGACTCCAACGATATAATCTTTGGCGACATGCATTCGTGTTTTATTAGTTAAATCCTACTTATAAACCAGGACGGGCGCATAGTAGGTAATTAAATCGCAAATGTTTTTTTACTAACCGTATGTGTACGTGTCCTTTCGTCCTCCTCTCGCACGTCTTTTCACCCCGCTGCCGCAGACGGCTTACAGCGCAAGCTTGTGCAGCGTGCGGGGGCATTCTTTTGGCCAAACAGTGTCGCCAATGAATCATTGGTGAGCCCGTTCCCACGCAACCTCGCAGGTTCCCGCGCAAGCTTCCTGCCGACTCGGTGGAATCCCCTAAACCATCATGGCCGGCGAGTCCTGCGTCGCATATTCCCGTCCCTCCCTGTAGCTTATCTCGTTTTCTCCCACAATCGCCAATCGCATCGGTCTGTCATCGTCGCTCAGCCACTCCGCCGTCATCAGAGGACGGCTCCGGATGGGAGGCTACACCGCGGCGGTGGCGCAGTCCCCGGCGTGGTGTAGTGCTCGTGGCGTCCCTCTTGGGTGTGCGCGGAAAACCCACCACACGCTCCGCCGCCTATGGCCATCGGCAGCTGTTGCCGGCCGCCGTTGCCGCCACACCAGTCGAAAGCCATGGCCATCTCCCGCCCCGACGCCGTGGCCCGAAGGCGGGAGGTGGCCGTCGTGGCCGCCACCCCACTGTCGGCCACCGTGGCCATCACCCGCTCCGCCACCACGACCCGAAGGCAGGAGGTGGTGGTCGTGGCCGCCACCCCATCATCGGCTGCCGTGGCCGCCAGCCCACTGTCGACCACCGGGATTATCACCCGCTCCGCTGCCGCGGCCCGAAGGCGGGAGGCGGAGGTGGAGGCCCGCACGTGTGTCAGCGACCTTGCGCGCTACATCAAGTTCCTGCGGGAGGAGGAGGAGCGCCTCTTCGAGCATGCAAAGAGCCTTACTGCAGCCGTGGCCGCAGCACACACGGATGCAGAGGCGAGGAATTAGGAGATCTATGAGCAGTCTGGCCGCTTCGAGATGGATCGTCTGGAGCGGCAGTGGGCGTTCGAGCTGGCGAGCGTCGCTAAATGTGTAGCAGCAGCATGCACCGTATTGCATTTGTCCAGCTCGTCGGTAGGCTCCCTCCTCCTCTGCCTCTTACCGAGCGCGCGCAGCAGAGGAGAGGCTGCCGGAAGTAGCACAAAGCCCCTCCGTGGTAGTAGTAGTATTTAGGGGCTATTTTGTTCAGTTCATCTGACTATAGATGTGTGGTCGAACTGTACAACGTACTTAAAATTAGCTACTATATATAGTTGAACTAGCTATTTCAGTACGTGGTTGGCAACAATTGGGGAGAAGTTTGGTCGGTTCAGCTGTCGAGTTGAACTGTTTGTATAAATTAAGAACGACTGCTTAATCTATGAATGAAATCTATGCTTAATTACTGAATTTTAGTTGCAAAAATTAGATAGTGCTAGGATTTCTAGCTGCATATTTTGACAAATCGCAGTGTTACAAGGATTGACAAATGGCAACGTTACTAGATCAACAAATGTAAATCTTTCTAGTTTGACAAATGGCAACATACCCAATATGACAAATGCAAATCTTACCAAATTGTTTGTACGTGGTTGCACACGGGTCATCGAAAACAACCTTTTGCGTTGAAGGGATGCACAAATCCTGCGCTGCAGATTTTCCCTCGACTTAAGGGGGAAGACCATAGCTCTCACTTTGCATACGGGTGTTCTATCTAAAATGTTTTTGATCAAGATCTGCAAAAATCCCGCTTGGCACATTTTCCCTTGGCTTCCTGGGGAAGCTGTCGGTTTGCATACGGGTGTTCTAACTAAAACGTTTGCGATGAGTGTTTTATATTTAAAAACAAAATTAAACTGTGGCTTGGGCGCCATTAATGGAGAGGATGCGAGCAAGGCGGGCGGCCATGAAAGTCAAAGGGCTCGCTTCCCGGTGAGCATGCGCGGCGTATAGCTCGAACGCTTCCCGTTGAGCCTCCGCATTGGAGTACCGCTCACACGCCTTCCGTTTAGTCAAGCACTCAAGCACCTATCTTCACGGCACCTCCTAGCCATTAAAAGAGTGAGGCGTGGTGTCACGTGAATGGTTAACAGAACGCACAGAATTTAAATTATTCAAAACGTTTGAGATGTTACAGTGGCAGCTATTTGTTTCAAAATGCCTTTGTTCGCTGTTATTCGAATGCGCCTTCTCTCAAAATGGACATGAAAAATACCACTGCATGTCGGGTGCAATTCCATTATAGCATGCCAAGTTTCATGAATTTCAGACGAGTTTTGGATTTACTAGAATTTAAAAACAAAGTATCTCAACAGTTTGCCGGCAATCAACAGTGCCCTGGTGTTTGAAATTCATTCCCATTTCTTGCATGGAACCTAAGCATGCCTCGAAGGACACATATTTGATTTTTCAACCAATTTATATGCACTGGAGCTTGTGCATGTAGTTCAAATTTGAATTACGCACATGAAATGCCTAGAAAACCCAGTTAATGTATAAAAATGTCCAAACGAACCCCGAAAAAATCTAAAAGTAAACACAACACTCATGTTGTTCTATGTTGACACTAGAAAATTTTTTAAAGCAATAAGAGGCAACGGATATCGTTTCGTCCCCAAAGGTGGCACGTTCCCTACCGGAACCATCACGCTTGTTGTGAGAAGCTAAGGTTTGCGAGAAGCTTATACCCAAACCTGCCCAAAATGGGACAAAAATTTTACCATGGCATGTTGATGCTGCTCCATGATAGCATGCCAAGTTTCATGAATTTCAGACGAGTTTTGGATTTACTGGAATTTAAAAGCCATGTATCTCAATGTTTGCGGCCGAGTGACGGTGGCAGGGTGTTTGAAATTCATTCCCATTTCTTGCATGGGACCTAAGCATGCAACCAAGGACACATATTTAATTTTTCAACCAGTTTATATGCACTTGAGAATGTGCATGTAGTTCAAATTTGAATTATGCGCATAAAATACCTGGGAAACCCAGCTAATGTATAAAAATGTCCAAACGTCCAAACAAACCCCGAAAAATTCCAAAATTGAACACAACACTCCTATTGTTCTATGTTGACACTTGAAAAATTTTGAAAGCAATAAGAGGCAACGGATATCGTTTCGTCCCCAAGGGTGGCACGTTCCCTACTGAAACCATCACGCTTGTTGTGAGAAGCTCTGGTTTGTGAGAAGCTTATACCCAAACCTGCCCCAAATGGGACAAACTTTTTACCAGGGCATGTTGATGCCGCTCCATGATAGCATGCCAAGTTTCATGAATTTCAGACGAGTTTTGGATTTACTAATATTTAAAAACCAGGTATCTAAATGTTTGCGGCCAAGTGACGGTGGCAGGGTGTTTGAAATTCATTCCCATTTATTGCATGGGACCTAAGAATGCAACCAAGGACACATATTTGATTTTTCAACCAGTTTATATGCACTTGAGAATGTGCATGTAGTTGAAATTTGAATTATGCACATAAAATGCCTGGAAACCCAGTTAATGTATAAAAATGTCCAAACAAACCCCAAAAATTCCAAAATTGAACACAACACTCCTGTTGTCCTATGTTGACACTCGAAATATTTGGAAAGCAATAAGAGGCAACGGATATCGTTTCGTCCCCAAAGGTGGCACATTCCCTACCGAAACCATCACGCTTGTTGTGAGAAGCGCTGGTTTGTGATAAGCTTAGACCCAAACCTGCCCCAAATAGGACAAATTTTTACCAAGGCATGTTGATGTTGCTCCATGATAGCATGCCAAGTTTCATGAATTTCAGACGGATTTACTAGAAATTAAAAGCCATGTATCTCAATGTTTGCTGGCAGGGTGTTTGACATTCATTCCCATTTCTTGCATGGGGCCTAAGCATGCAACCAAGGACACATATTTGATTTTTCAACCAGTTTATATGCACTGGAGAATGTGCATGTAGTTCAAATTTTTATTATGCGCATAAAATGCCTGGAAAACCCAGTTAATGTATAAAATGTCCAAACGAACCGTGAAAATTTCCAAAATTGAACACAACACTCCTGTTGTCCTGTGTTGACACTCGAAAAATTTTGAAAGCAATAAGAGGCAACGGATATCGTTTCGTCCCCAAAGGTGCCACGTTCCCTACCGAAACCATCATGCTTGTTGTGAGAAGCTCTGGTTTGTGAGAAGCTTATACCCAAACCTGCCCCAAATGGGACAATTTTTTTACCACGGCATGTTGATGCTGCTCCATGGTAGCATGCCAAGTTTCATGAATTTCAGGCGAGTTTTGGATTTACTAGAAATTAAAAGCCATGTATCTCAATGTTTGTGGCCAAGTGATGGTGGCAGGGTGTTTGAAATTCATTCCCATTTCTTGCATGGGACCTAAGCGTTCAACCAAGGACACATATTTGATTTTTCGACCAGTTTATATGCACTGGAGAATGTGCATGTAGTTCAAATTTGAATTATGCGCATAAAATGCTTGGAAAACCCAGTTAATGTATAAAAACGTCCAAACGAACCCTGAATAATTCCAATTTTTGACGACACACCTATAGTTGCATGTTCACTGCAGATAAAAGTTCTAACAATTCAAACACCATCCTTTGTAGCTGTGACCACATTACGTAATTCAAATCAAGACGAGAAATCAAGTAGATCGCACACAGTTTATTATCACCAACTGTGTGAGATGCAGCACGAAATATCTTGGAGCATTGTCGGTGTATAGTACGCCTATGGCTTACGGGAGAAGGTGCGTCGGCTATAGTCCACAGCCGGCATGTCAAGTACACTATCTCACTCCCCAAGTATCATTTCCTTGTTGATTCATCGCCGGAGAATGATGGGGACGTGGACCCACGTCGAGAGGGCAACTTCGGCGGCCCACTCCGGCGAGAGCGCGGCCGCAGCCGCCAGGCGCGTGCTAACAAGCTTCATGAGGGCGACCGCAGTCTGCATCCGGGTGGCCAAGGCAGCCCAAACGGCCGCTGTTGCTTCTCAGGCGGCGGCTGCAGCATCTGCCTCGGGGATAGCAACTGGCAGAGCGGCACAACAGCTGTCCGTTCCGCAGCGGTAGCCTTAGCCCTGAAGGAGGCCGCCCACTACCATGTCGAGGCCGTCGATGCCTAGCTCGTGGCGGTCACCGCACAAATCGAACGAAGCTTCTCCGATAATGGTCGGCAACCCACGGCCGAAGAGCTGGAAATCGCCGAGAGAGTTCGAGACGCCGTCCGTTCGTGTGCGGCATACCTTGCCACGACGGAGCCTGCGAGAGCCCAGATCACGGCCGCCCACGCCCAGCTCGTGGCGGCCTATGCCAAAGATATGGCGGACATGGATGGCGAGATGCTTGCCGAGTATGGTGCAATTGATGCCATGGAGCCCCTTCCCCAGGAGACCGTCGGGCGTGAGCTGGACATGGAGGCGGCGGCGGAGTTCGATGAGCACCAGCCGTAGTAGTACTCTTTGTTTTGTTTAATTAAGAGTGCCGGTCTTTAATTTGTTAGAGTAATGTTTAGGTCAGCTAGCTCTGTTTAATTGCTGAACTTCCTCGATTAAGAAGTTAGTCTCCTTTGTGTACCCAAATTATGCAATGACATGGATGACCACTGTAACCAGGGAAATTCGAACCAAAATTTTTGACGTTCAAACTCAACACACACGGGTTAAGCTATCTGAATTGTTTGTGATGTTCACATATTGTACACAGTTCTGAATAAGGGACCGTGTCAGATGACACTTTGCGCGCCAGTTTTTTTAGGCTTCTTTGGCCTCTCTTCTTTTTTTTGGGGGGGGGGGGCTTCTTTGGCTACTTTTATTTTGATAACCTCACATGGGACAATGTTCTAATAATGATGATCATCACACTTTTATTTACTTACAACTCAATATTACAACTCGATACTAGAACAAAAATATGACTCTATATGAATGCCTCCGCCGGTGTACCGGGATGTGCAATGATCTAGCGTAGCAATGACATAAAAAATAGACAAGCCATGAAAACATCATGCTAGCTATCTTACGATCATGCAAAGCAATATGACAATAAATGCTCATGTCATGTATATGATGATGATGGAAGTTGCATAGCAATATATCTCGGAATGGCTATGGAAATGCCATGATAGGTAGGTATGGTGGCTGTTTTGAGGAAGATATAAGGAGGCTTATGTGTGATAGAGCGTATCGTATCACGGGGTTTGGATGCACCAGCGAAGTTTGCACCAACTCTCGAGGTGAGAAAGGGCAATGCACGGTACCGAAGAGGCTAGCAATGATGGAAGGGTGAGAGTGTGTATAATCCATGGACTCAACATTAGTCATAAAGAACTCACATACTTATTGCAAAAATCTATTGATCATTGAAACAAAGTACTACGCGCATGCTCCTAGGGGGATAGATTGGTAGGAAAAGACCATCGCTCGTCCCCGACTGCCACTCATAAGGAAGACAATCAATAAATACCTCATGCTCCAACTTCGTTACATAACGGTTCACCATATGTGCATGCTACGGGAATCACAAACTTCAACACAAGTATTTCTAAAATCCACAACTACCCACTAGCATGACTCTAATATCACCATCTTTATATCGCAAAACTATTGCAAGGAATCAAACATATCATATTCAGTGATCTACAAGTTTTATGTAGGATTTTATGACTAACCATGTGAATGACCGGTTCTTGTCAACTCTCTAAATAGATATAAGTGAAGCAAGAGAGTTTAGTTCTTTCTACAAAAGATATGCCCACGCTCTAACAAATATAAGTGAAGCCAAAGAGCATTCTACAAATGGCGGTTTTCTATGTGAAGAGAAACAGGCAATCCAAACTTCAAATGATATAAGTGAAGCACATGAAGCATTATATAAAGCCATACTCAAAAGATATAAGTGAAGTGCAAAGAGCATTATATAAATCAACCATGGACTATCTCATACCAGCATGGTGCATCAAAGAAAAGTGAAAGCTAAATGCAAAAGACGCTCCAAGATTTGCACATATCACATGAACGAAACGAAACCGAAAACGTACTGATACTTGTTGAAGAAAGATGGGATGCCTTCCGGGGCATCCCCAAGCTTAGATGCTTGAGTCTCCTTAAATATTTACTTCGGGTGCCTTGGGCATCCCCAAGCTCGAGCTCTTGCCTCTCCTTCTTCTCCTCACATCGAGACCTCCTCGATCTTCGAACACTTCATCCACACAAAACTCAACAGAAAGCTCGGTAAGATCCGTTAGCATAATAAAGAAAATCACTACTCTAAGTACTGTTGCAAAGCAATTCATATTTCGTTTTTTTCATTGTAGCTACTGTAATATAACTTTTCCATGGCTTAATCCACTGATAGAAATCAATAGTTTCATCAAAACAAGCAAACTATGCATCAAAGACAGAATCTGTCTTAAACAGGACAGTCTGTAGTAATCTGAACATTCACCATACTTCTCATACTCCAAAAATTCTGAAAAAATTAGGAAAAATAAACAATTTGTATAGAAAGACTGTGCAAAAAGTTTCAGAACCGTTTGACGTTCCAGTAAAAAATGTAAAATCACGTACTACAGCCAAAGTTTCTGTCTTGCACCGCACAAACCAACAAGCAATGTAAACATCCTAAAGGCAAATCTTGGCACATTATTTTTGTTTTTAAACTTTATAAAAGCACACAACAGAAATAAAGTACTCTCTAAAACTTCCGGGTTGTCTCCCAGGCATCGCTTTCTTTAAAGCCATTAAGCTAGGCATATAGTGCTCAAGTAATGGATCCATCCGGATCCCAAGGTATATCAAAGCCAATTTTAATTAACAATGACTTGTAATTTAGTAGTGAGCACAAAGTAACATATATCATGCAACAACGAAGTCTAACTCTCTTCCTATGCATCGGCATGTCATAAAAGAACAATTCATGCACATCAAGTAAAGGCCAATGCATAGCATAAGAAGTTTCTTGCAATTTTATCGTATTGGAAACATGGAGAGGCGGACATGTAGTTCCTCTATCATAATAATTGCAAGTAGGAGCTGCAAGCACATGCATATTATATATTTCAAAATCATCATGTGTAGTAGTAAAACGCAACCCATCAACATAATCCTTAATAAGGGCAAACTTCTCCAATATAGTGTAGTCGGGAGAATTCAAAAAGATAATAGGACTATCATGCGTGGGTGCAATAGTAACAATTTCATGTTTAACATAAGGAACTATAGCAAGTTCATCTCCATAAGCATAATTCATATTGGCATCTTGGCCACAAGAATAGCAAGCATCAAGTTCGTCAAAAAGGGATATTTCAAACGGATCAACGGGATCATAGCAATTATCATGGCATTCATCCTTCGGTAAGAACGAAGGGACATTAAATAATGTATGAGTTGGAGAGTTACTCTCATTAGAAGGTGGGCACGGGTAGCTAATCCGCTCTTCCTCCTTTTGTTCTTCACTCTCCTCATCATTTTTTTCATCCAATGAGCCCACAGTTTCATCAATTTCTTCTTCCATAGACTCCTGCAAAATATTATTCTCTTCTTAGACAGCGGAGACTCTCTCAATAAAATCATCAATATCGGAATTGAATTCATAATTCTCATAGCAATATTTAAGTTAGCAAAATTCTCAGGTCTGTAGACAGCATCATCAAGATTTTCACACTCTTTAAACAAAGATTAAATTTCATAAGATCCCATAAAAGCAACGAATTCTTCTATTTGTTCCACATCATAGTAACCATATATACCATTAGCATAAGAAGCCAAGGTTTTATTATCATTAAATCTGGATGAAAAGGGAAGGTGTGAAGCCTTCATCCTAGAGCAACAAGTATAATCATATCTCAAGCATAGTTGCCGAGGATACCAATGCAACATATGAATTTGATGCCATAATAGTTTCCCTTTTTGAGTCAATCGATAATCCCTAAAGTATTCACGTTGATCCAACGTGTCTCCCATTATATAATTGAATGGGGTTTTCTCGGGATTATTAAAGTAGTGCATAATATCTTTCACATAATGAGCATCGAGGGTTTTAGGAGGTTCCCATCTCCATGAGTAGCAAGTATACCTTTTTTTTGGTATTTTGTGTTCCATATCCATAACTAAAGATAGAGAACAAATTAGAACAACAAATAAAAATTACTTAGTGATAAAGCAAACAAGCACAAACGAGAATATTCACCCCACGCTATAACTCCCCGGCAACGGCGCCAGAAAAAGGTCTTGATAACCCACAAGTATAGGGGATCAATTGTAGCCTCTTTCGATAAGTAAGAGTGTCGAACCCAACGAGGAGCTAAAGGTAGAACAAATATTCCCTCAAGTTCTATCGACCACCGATACAACTCTACGCACGCTTGACGTTCGCTTTACATAGAACAAGTATAAAACTAGAAGTACTTTGTAGGTGTTGTTGGATAGGTTTGCAAGAATATAAAGAGCACATAAATAAAAACTAGGGGCTGTTTAGATAAAGACAAAATAAAGTTAGTATAGCAAGTGTGGAAAAGTGGTGATAGGTGTTGCGAAATTGTCCCTAAGCAATTGACTACTTTACTAGACCGATAGCAAGTTTTATGTGGGACAGGCCACTGCTAGCATGTCATCCCTGACTTGGAATACTATGCACTTAGGATTGGAACTATTAGCAAGCATCCGCAACTACTAACGTTCATTAAGGTAAAACCCAACCATAGCATTAAAATATATAGGTCCCCCTTCAATCCCGTATGCATCAATTTCTATGCTAGGTTGAAGCTTCTGTCACTCTTGCCCTCCAATACATAATCCTATCAACATAGAACTAACCCTATGGTGTGATCCATGCGTGCGCTCATATGATGGGCACCAAAGGACAGCAACATAACCACAAGCAAATTAAACCAATCATAGCAATTCATCAATTACCGATAGGACAACGAAATTCTACTCAGATATCATAGGATGGCAACACATCATTGGATAATAATATGAAGCATAAAGATGTAACACCCGGATAATTATGCTATAGTGAACCTATGCTAATGATGCCATGTCACCTCCGTTACAGTTTCTAATCTCTCGTTACTTCAAAAACCGGTTCAAAAATCAAATTCAAATATGGCAAACAACAAAACATTTCAAACATTAAAACAAAAATGTTCAGAGTGTGCCAATTAATGTCTAGGTATTTGTGGTGAAGGAAACACACTTTTACAGAATGCATAAATATTTTTAAATTGATTTAAAACAAAAAAAGAAAAAGAATAAAAACAGAAAACAAAACAGATACAAAATAAAAGAAAAGAGAAAAAGAGAAACCCCCTCCCACTTGGCTTCGGCCCAGCAGGCCACCAGCCCAACTGGGCAAGGGCCCAGCCGGCCACCCCCACTCCTCTCCTTATCCCCCTGGACCCAGAAACCCTAACCTAACCGCACCACTCCCCCCCCCCTCTCGCTCCCCACGTTTCCCCCTCCCCGATCCAGATCTGGATCGGGGGAACGAAACCCCCCTCGATGCCGTACCCTTCGCCTCGTCGCTGTGCGCCGTCACCGCCGCCCGAGGACCTCGCCGAACCCTCCCCGTCGGACTGCCTCCCCTGCGTGCGTCGTCCCCGTCCCCCACCTCGAGCACCACTGCGTCGTGCCCTACGCCCCGCGGTGAGGCCCCGCCTCCCTCCGCTTCCCCCTGCTCACCGCGCACTTGCCCCGCTCGCGCCCGCGGTCACCGCATCCGCGGTTGTGCTCCGCCCGGCGCCCGCTGCTGCGGCATCGCTAGCTTGCACGCTCGCAGCCACCTTCACGCGCGCTCGCCTACCTCCGCACCTCCCTGCCCGCGGGCTGCGCCGCCGCCGCTCGGCTCTGGCCACTGTGTCGCGGCGCCGCTCGGAGGCCCCGCGCCCTTCGCCCTGCCCCTGCCTAGCTCACCGTGGCCAGCGGCCCAGCCGTCCCACTTCAGCCCTGACGCCCTCCCCTCCTTATCCGGCGGCCGCACCGCTCCCCACTGCTCCTCACCTCGCTCCCCGCCTCCACTGCCGCTCTACTGCTCCGCTGTGCTGCCCGCTGCCGTCACCGCCGTCGCTCGCCCCTGCTCCGCTCCACCGCACCACCCGCAGCCCCCCGCGCCCGCGCGGCCCGCGCGCACACCGCCGCGCCTCCCTTCGCTCCGGCTGGCCTCGCCGCGCCGCCTCGCTCCGGCCACGGTCGCCGTCGCCGGGCCTCGCGCCGGCCCCATTCACCGCTGGCCGCAGCGCCCTGTCGGGCGGGATGGCGCCCACGCCCGCTAGCGACCAAACCCGCCAAGGCCCCTAGGGCCAATGACATGTGGGGCCTGGCCCCAGAATGTTTTTTTTAAGAAAATTGAAAAACTAAATAAAAATGATCATAATAAGAATAATTAATTTAATTAATTACCTAAATTAATTAACTTAATTAATTCTATTTAATTAACCTAATTAACTATTGTTAATTAGCTAAACAGTCAATGACATGCGGGACCCACACGTCAGTTTGACCCAGTCAACGCACTGTTGACTGCTGACGTCATGCTCACGTCAGCATACACTATTCTGGATAATGTTGAATTAAATAATTAAATAAATTTTAAAAATGATTAAATCTTTTAAAATTAATATAAAATAAATAGTAGCTCGGATGGGAAAACTTTGTACATGAAAGTTGCTCAGAACGACGAGACGATTCCGGATACACAGCCCTTTCGTCCGCCACACATCCCTAGCATAGAAAACACGCAACTTTCCCCATCCGGTTCATGTGTCCAAAAACGCGAAACACCGGGAATACTTTCCCGGATGTTTCCCCCCTACGTCGTTATCACCTACTACCGCGTTAGGGCACACCTAGCACCGTTCATTGTCATGTCATGCATATGTTTGCTTTTCTAATTATTGTTTCTTCCCCCTCTTCTCTCCGGTGGACTACGAGACTGACGCCGCTGCTGGTGCCCCGATCGACTACGTTGTTGATGACCCCTACTTGCCAGAGCAACCAAGCAAGCCCCCCCTTGATGGCACGGTACTGTTCCTGGTTAAAGTCCTGGTACTCCTCGTAGACGGTGTACTCAGGGTGCCAGCGATAACCCAGATAGGTCATCATCTCAGCTAGCATAGCAGGTGATCCCGAGGCACCAATGGCCGTCGTGTGGCGCACGACCTGCCTCGTGGGTTCCATCTGAAAGCAAAGACGTTTCAAAGGAGTCAAATGACAGTGTGTGAATTGTTCAAAATACTATTCTAAGAAACAACTATGGCTTATCCAACTTTGGGGTGAATGCGGTCACGGGATCCTAGTGTTAGAGTTAGTAAATTCGTTTAACCCGAGTAGAAGAGAGTTCAGAGTCCCAGAGTAAAGGCCGAGGAGTAAAAGATCCTAGTACCACCCAATGGCGACGTGGGCCCGTAAGACACACAGCCATGTTAGTAAAAGTTTTGTAATGTCTAGACTCGACTTCGGCCAAGGAGTGTGGAAAGGGGGATTCCTACAGGCAGTCGGCTCTGATACCAACTTGTGACGCCCCCGATTTGACCGTACACTAATCATGCACGCTAATGTGTACGATCAAGATCAGGGACTCACGGGAAGATATCACAACACAACTCTACAACATAAATAAGTCATACAAGCATCATAATACAAGCCAGGGGCCTCGAGGGCTCGAATACAAGTGCTCGATCATAGACGAGTCAGCGGAAGCAACAATATCTGAGTACAGACATAAGTTAAACAAGTTTGCCTTAAGAAGGCTAGCACAAACTGGGATACAGATCGAACGAGGCGCAGGCCTCCTGCATGGGATCCTCCTAACTACTCCTGGTCGTCGTCAGCGGCCTGCACGTAGTAGTAGGCACCTCCAGTGTCGTAGGTGTCATCGTCGACGGTGGCGTCTGGCTCCTGGACTCCAGCATCTGGTTGCGACAACCAGATAGAAAAGAAAGGGGGAAAAGAGGGAGAGAAGCAACCGTGAGTACTCATCCAAAGTACTCGCAAGCAAGGAGCTACACTACATATGCATGGGTATATGTGTAAAGGGGCATATCAGTGGACTGAACTGCAGAATGCCAGAATAAAAGGGGGATAGCTAGTCCTGTCGAAGACTACGCTTCTGGCCATCTCCATCTTGCAGCATGTAGAAGAGAGTAGATTGAAGTCCTCCAAGTAGCATCGCATAGCATAATCCTACCTGGCGATCCCCTCCTCGTCGCCCTGTTAGAGAGCGATCACCGGGTTGTATCTAGCACTTGGAAGGCTGTATTTTATACAGTATCCGGTTCTAGTTGTCATAAGGTCAAGGTACAACTCCGGGTCGTCCTTTTACCGAGGGACACGGCTATTCGAATAGATAAACTTCCCTGTAGGGGTGCACCACATAACCCAACACGCTTGATCCCATTCGGCCGGACACACTTTCCTGGGTCATGCCCGGCCTCGGAAGATCAACACGTCGCAGCCCTACCTAAGCACAACAGAGAGGTCATCACGCCGGTCTAACCCTATGCGCGCAGGGGTCTGGGCCCATCGCCCTATGCACACCTGCACGTTGCGAACGCGGCCGCGAGCAGACCTAGCAACCCACACGATCACGGCGGTTACGTCAAAGCGGTCCAACACGTCGCGCGCCACTCAGTCGCTGACGTCACGAAGGCTTCGGCTGATACCACGACGCCGGGATACCCATAACTACTCCCGCGTAGATGGTTAGTGCGTATAGACCAAATGGCCAGACTCAGATCAAATACCAAGATCTCGTTAAGCGTGTTAAGTAATCGCGAACGCCGACCAGGGCCAGGCCCACCTCTCACCTAGGCGGTCTCAACCTGCCCTGTCGCTCCGCCACAAAGATCCACTTGCGGGTACTCCTACGAGCCGACCCGACTTTAGTCATCACATGTGTCATGTATATAGTATATAAGTATATACCCGTGATCACCGCCCAAGTGATCACGGCCCGATAGTATAGCACAGCAGACGGACAAGAATGTAGGGCCACTGATGGAAAACTAGCATCCTATACTAAGCATGTAGGATTGCAGGTAAAGGTAACAACAGTAGAAGCAAGGGCAGGCTATGCATCAGTATAGGATTAACGGAAAGCAGTAACATGCTACACTACTCTAATGCAAGCAGTATAGAGAAGAATAGGCGATATCTGGTGATCAAGGGGGGGGCTTGCCTGGTTGCTCTGGCAAGTAGGAGGGGTCGTCAACTCCGTAGTCGAACTCGGCAGCAGCAGTGTCGGTCTCGTAGTCTACCGGAGAGAAGAGGGGGAAGAAACAGTAAATACAATGCAAACATCAACATGACGATGCGTGACATGACAATGAGCAGTGCGAGGTGTGACCTAACGCGTCAGTAGGTGGTACCGGCGAAGGGGGGAACATCCGGGAAAGTATTCCCGATGTTTTGCGTTTTCGGATAGATGGACCGGAGGGGAAAAGTTGCGAGTACGATAGGTTAGGGAGGTGTGGTGGACGAACGAACTGAGTATCCGGATTCGTCTCGTCGTTCTAAGCAACTTTCATGTTGAAAATATTTTAATTCGAGTTACGGATTAAAAGATATGATTTTCTAAAGATTTTATTAATTTCTAGAATTTAATTATTTATTTAATTTAATTCGAAAATGGATTTATGACATCAGCATGATGTCATGCTGACATCAGCAGTCAACGTTGACCGTTGACCTGGTCAACCTGACAGGTGGGTCCCACCTGTCAGGGGTTGTTACCTAATTAACTACTGTTTAGTTAAATTAATTATCTAATTAGATTAATTTAAACATGATTAATTAACTTAATTAATTTAGTTAATTAATTAATTAATTAATTAAATTTATTTTTATTATTGTTTTATTTTTATATTTATTAATTAATTTATTATTTTTATTATTATTATTTTATTTATTTTATTTATTTTTTTAAATCATTTATTATTATTATTATTATTTATTTTCTTTTCTTTTTCGTTTTGTGGGCCGGGCCCCGTTTGTCATAGGCCAGGGGGTTCGGGCCCAGGGGGCAGTGGCTCAGGGGGGGCGAGGCCCACATGGCAGTGGCCCAGGGGGGCGAGGCCCACCTGGCAGTGGCCCAGGGGCACAGCGGGGGCGCGGGTGGCCGGTGCGGGCGAAGGGTGCCCGCACGCCCGAGGCGACCAGGGGAGGAGGCGCGGCCGCGGTGGCTGCCGGAGCAGGGCGGCGCGATGAGGCCAGGCGAGCACTGGGGCGGTGCCGGAGGGCGTGGGGAGAGGCGGTCGACGTCCGGCGGAGCACAGCCGCGCGTGGAGAGAGGGGGGCGAGTGGTCGTGGCCGAGCCACTCGGGCACGGCCCCGACGCTCTGGTCGCGGTGGTGGTGGACGGGCGTGGTGCGGGCGCGGGCACGGCGAGCAGGGGCCCGAGGCGACGGCGGGGGTTAGCGCGACGAGGGGGCCAGGCGGGGCGTGGCCGACGCGGGCGCGCGGTCGGGGAGCGCGCGGGCGATGGCCGCGACGGTGCGATAGCAGCGGTGAGCGGGGAAGTAGAGGAAGGCGGAGCCTCACGGGGGAGAGGGCGCGGCCACGGGCGCGAGGGCCACGGTGAGCGCGGGGGCGAGGGAGAGAGGAGGTCGGGGGCGTGACGCGGGCGGCGGCTACGCGGGGGGGGGGCTGCGGGTGCGCGAGCTTGCGCGCAGCCACGGGCGCGAGGCAACGGCGCGGGCCGCGCGGTGGGGCGGCGCGAGCGCGAGCGCGGGGCAGAGGAGGAGTGGGAGGGAGGTGCGGGAGGTGCTCACGGCGGGGGTGCGGGGTCTGGGCAGCGAGCGCGGGGAGGAGCGACGGGGACGACCGGCGCAGGGGAGGAGGGGGAAGCAGGCCAGCGGGGGGGAGTGCTCCGGCGACGGCGAGCTCCGGGCGGCGAGGTCGAGCGCGACGGCGATGGCCTCCTCCTCGATCCAGATCGGGGGAGGCAGAGGAGGGGATATTTCGGGAGGGGGAGTGGGTGGAGGTGTCGGTGGAGTGGGTGTGGTGAGGGGATAAGGTGGGGGTGGGTGGCCGGCTGGGCCTGGGGGTTGGCCCAGTTGGGCCACGGCCCAGGGGTGGTTTCTCCTTTTTTCTGTTTTCTTTTTTTTGTAATTTCTTTCTTTTATTTATTTGCTTTTATGTTTTATTTCAATTTTATATATTTAGGCATTTTATAAAATATGTTTTCTTTACTATAATTACCCTTGTAATATTCGGCACCCACCGAACATTTTTGTTTCAATTTTTGAAAAACTTTTATTGTCGACATTAATTTAAATTTGAATTTTGAAACGGTTTTGGATCATCGCACGGTTAACAACAGTAACCGAGGTGACATGGCATGATTAGCGGGGAATTACTGTAGCTTGATTACCCGGGCGTTACAAAACTCTTCCACTACAAGAAATCTTGTCCCGAGATTTAGGAGGTAGAAGGAAACAGTGCGGGGTATTCGTCACGCAGGCGATCCTGGCGTTCCCAAGTGGCTTCATCTTCAGAATGGTGCGACCACTGGACTTTGAGGAACTTGATCGCCTTCTGACGTGTGCGGCGTTCAGCTTGGTCGAGAATGCGGACCGGATGCTCCTTATAGGAGAGGTCCTGCTGCAATTCGAGCACTTCATGATCCACTGCTCGGATTTGGTCCTTGAAGCAACGGCGGAGCTGTGACACATGGAACACATCGTGAACCTGATAAAGGTTCGGCAGTAGCTCCAGTTGGTATGCCACTTTTCCACGCCTTTCGAGAATAGTGAATGGGCCAATATAGCGAGGAGCTAGTTTGCCCTTGATTCCGAAGCGGTGGGCACCCTTCATTGGTGTGACCCGAAGATAAGCCTTTTCGCCAGGTTGATAGACCATGTCTTTATGATGACGGTCATACTGACTCTTCTGACGTGACTGAGCAGTCTTGAGATTCTCGCGAATAATGCGGACTTGTTCTTCGGCATGTTGGATAATATCCGGACCAAAGAGTGGACGTTCCCCAGTTTCTGACCAGTTCATAGGGGTTCGGCACTTTCGTCCATATAACACTTCGAAGGGGGCCATCTTCAGACTAGCTTGATAGCTATTATTATAAGAGAACTCAGCATACGGGAGAGATTCCTCCCATTTCTTGTCGAAGGAAATAACACAAGCTCGAAGCATGTCTTCGAGAACTTGGTTGACGCGTTCAACTTGCCCTTGCGATTGAGGATGAAACGCAGTACTGAATGACAGATGAGTTCCCATAGCTTCTTGGAAACTTGCCCAGAATCTTGAAGTGAATAAGCTGCCACGGTCTGAGCTGATAACCAATGGAATACCGTGGAGTGAAACAATCCTGGACATATAGAGCGTTGCCAACTGGCTAGCAGTGATCGTTTCTTTGACCGCCAGAAAATGTGCAACTTTGGAAAGCCGGTCAATGACGACAAGCATAGCATCATTACCTTTCTGTGATTTGGGAAATCCAGTGACGAAGTCCATCTCAACATGGTCCCATTTCCATTCAGGAATAGAGATAGGTTGCAGAGTTCCAGCAGGCCTTTGATGTTCTGCTTTGATACGACGGCAAACGTCACACTCAGCAACATAACGAGCAACGTCTTGTTTCATATTAGACCACCAGAATCTCTGACGGATGTCTTGGTACATCTTTGTACTACCAGGGTGGATACATAGAGGTGTATCATGAGTTTCTTTCATAACTTCCTTTGTCATATCCAGGTTTTTCTCTGCACATGGCACCACTA
Source organism: Aegilops tauschii subsp. strangulata (assembly GCF_002575655.3). NCBI lineage: Eukaryota > Viridiplantae > Streptophyta > Magnoliopsida > Poales > Poaceae > Aegilops > Aegilops tauschii. The sequence continues at coordinate 156,203,692 of NC_053036.3, forward strand.
GGCGGCCCTTGAAGTATAAGGTGCCATCTTCAGCAATGGTGAAGAATGAGGGCTTTCCTTCTGCGAGGTAGCGCTTAATCTTGTGGGCTTCAGAGTCATACTTCTGTCGCCTTTTGATGCTGTCCATGAGATCTGGTTTAGCAACTAGGGTATTGACGGAACCCTGGGTAACAACGTGGAGGTTCACCTTGCCAAACTCCTTAGGAGGGGGAGCGAGTGCACCCGGAGGAACAATATGGAGGTTCAGCTTCCTAAATTCTTCAACAAGCGAGGGCTGAACTTTGTGAACCTGGAGGTGGTTGCACTAAGACTTGCGGCTCAAGGCATCAGCCATTACATTAGCCTTGCCTGGCATATAGGAAATACCCAAGTCAAAGTCTGCAACAAGCTCCATCCATCTCTGCTGACGGAGGTTCAGGTCTGGCTGAGTAAACAGATACTTCAGACTTTGGTGGTCAGTGAAGATCTCGCAACGATTACCGAGAAGGTAATGTCGCCACTGCTTCAGCGCATGAATGACAGCAGCAAGTTCGAGGTCGTGAACTGGGTAGTTCTCTTCGTGAGGGCGCAATTGCCGAGAGGCATAAGCAATCACTTTGCGGTCTTGCATTAGGACACAGCCTAATCCTTGACGGGAAGCGTCGCAGTAAATGACGAAGTCCTTCTTAGTATCAGGTGGAGCTAGAACTGGAGCAGAAGTCAACTTGTCTTTGAGTGCCTGGAAACTTTCCTGACATTTGTCTGTCCATTGGAACTTGACGCCCTTATGCAACAGGTTTGTCAGAGGCCTGGCGATCTTGGAGAAGTTCTCGACGAATCGACAGCAATAGCTGGCGAGACCGAGAAAACTTCTGACTTGCTTAACGTTCTTGGGAGGAGTCCAATCAAGGATAGCCTGGACTCGTTCAGGGTTGACGGCAATACCATCCCTAGAAATGACATGCCCAAGATAGGTTACTTCCGGTAGCCAGAATTCACATTTGGAGAACTTGGCATATAGTTGATGCTCTCGTAGCTTTTCCAGCACAAGTCGAAGATGTTCAACATGTTCTTCTTAATTCTTTGAAAATACCAGGATATCATCCAGATAAACCACAACGAACTTGTCGAGGTAATCCATGAATATATAGTTCATCAGACGAGAGAAGGTGGCTGGAGCATTGGTTAAACCGAAAGACATGACGGTGTACTCGTATGAACCATAGCGAGTCACGAAGGCGGTCTTTGGGATATCCTCTTCGCGAACACGGATCTGGTGGTAACCCAACCTCAAGTCGAGCTTAGAGAACACTGACGAACCCGCCAGTTGATCATACAGATCATTGATCCGAGGAAGAGGGTACTTATTCTGAATGGTAGCTTGGTTTATAGGACGGTAGTCTTGAACTAACCGGTTTGTCCCATCCTTCTTCTTGACAAAGAGAGAAGGTGCTCCCCAAGGAGAGCAACTTGGGCGAATGAATCATTTGCGAAGAGAATTGTCGATTTCCTCCTTAAGCTCAAGGAGTTCATGCGGCGGCATTTTGTAGGGTCGCTTGGCTATAGGAGTGGTGCCTGGTTTCAAGTCGATGATGAATTCGACAGCTCTAGCAGGGGGAATCCCTGGAAGTTCTTCAGGAAAGACGTCGAGGAATTCACGCACGACGGGAATGTTTTCAATGCCCTCGAGTGGTGCAGCGTTCAATGCATTCAATGCATAGAGCCTTGCCTCGGCATTTTGCACCAGATGGGCTTGGTAAGTAACTATCTCATCTGAAGGGTGTAGCAGATGGACGGTCTTAGTGGTGCAAACGATTGAAGCAGTATGCGCTTTTAACCAATTCATTCCCAGAATGAGATCAATGCTACAGGACTTCAGTACGATGGGAGAGACAAGAAATTCCAGTCCTTCAATTTCAACAGGAACGTCGTGACTAACCATAGAGGTTTGACATTGGCCCGCAGGGGTGTGTACCACTAGCGGAGTGTTCATCTCTTCGTATTTAATGGCATGCAGGAATGCAAATTCTGCTGATATGAATGAATGGGATGCTCCTGTATCAAATAAAACGGATGCTGGTACTGAATTTACGAGGAGTGTACCCATCACAGTAGCAGGCTGGTCTTGAGCTTCGTTGAGATCAACGTGGTTGGCATGAGCACGACCATAAGACTTAGCATTGTTGTTGCGGGGCTGGTTGTTACCACGGTCAGCTGCTGGAAGGGCCAGTTGATTCTGGTTCTGATTCTGATAGCAGTTCCGGGCAAAGTGACCCGGATGACCACACTTGTAGCACAGACCATTATCGGGAGTGGGAACAGGAGCCCCAGGTGGGGGGAGCTGGTAGCTTTGACTGCCTAGATGGTGGAGGAGGCAGACGCGGTGCAGCATAAGATTTCCTTGGAGCAGGTGCATTTGGACGGTACATGCTGTTCGGGATCCATATCTTTCGCTTCTGCGAGGGCGGGCCCGAAGATGAGCCCGTGTCACGGTTGCGCCTCTGAGAGCTCTGGTATTCCTGTAGACCAGTCTCGACATTGATGGCCTTATTCACCAAGGTGGCGAAATCGGCGAAGTCATGCACTAGAAGTGCGAGCTTGATGTCAGCTTGTGGTCCATCACGGAACTTCTCCTGTCTGCGTGCATCAGTTGCAATGTCTTCTTCAGCATAGCGGGACAAGTCCAGAAACTCCCGTTGATAAGCTTCAACAGTTTTGTTGCCTTGGGTGAGGTTGCGGAACTCACGCTTCTTCCGGTCCATGACTCCCTGAGGAATGAAGCAGGCACGGAAAGCAGCTTGGAAGTCTGGCCAGGTGATGATTGTTCCAGCTGGCAGAGTACGCCTGTGGCTGTCCCACCATTGAGCTGCGGGTCCCTTCAGAAAGAAGGAATGAAAGTTGACATAGCTAGCAGGGGCTACATCGGCAGACTCCATCTCATAGGTGATGTCACGGAGCCAGTCATCAGCATCCAGTGGCTGAGTTGAGCTGCGGTACACAGTTGGATTGAGGCGCATGAAATCCTGCAGAGTTACTGGGGTTGGTTGCTGGTCCATATTGGGGCGAGGAAACTGAGCCATCATATTTTCCATGAATTGGCGGTTCAGTTCAAACTGTTGGATCATACCAGCCATGTACTCAGGTGGTACTGGGGCATTGCCACCACTACCACGACCACCTGGTCTAACCATCCTGCTAATATATAACAGGGGTAGTTCAGCATTGAGAAATTTGCAAAGACAAGAATCATTCATGATGAAACATGCATAATGAAAGGAGCACGATAGCTACTACATAGTAGTCGGCATAACTTACAAAAGGGGTCATGCATAGAGTTCAGTACACAGAGTTCAGTACATAGACTAAAACAACATAGGCGGCACACAGGCTCGCGGCGAATGCATCTAACACTACAAGCAAGCCTACATCAGTCCCAAGAGGTACTGTGGAGGTACTCGTAGCCCGACAGCTGGTAGTGAGACAACGGATAGCCCTCCACGTCAGCAGACTGGGGCCCGCGGATACTCAGGTGTAGAGCCCAACGCTCAGGTGGCAGAAGAGGACCAAGTGCGGGAGAGTAGCCTCCCACCTCTGGCCAACCGACACCGTGGGGCATCACGGTCCTGGCCGGGTAGATCGCAGTACGCGGTAGCTGTCCAGATCGGACAAAGGGGTGCAACAGCGTCAGTGCACGGTAAAGGTGCTGACGGGTGGTGTACATCTCGTGGCGAAGAGCTCGATTAGCTCGATCCAGCCCATCAGCATGCAGAACCAGGTTCTGATGGTAGAAGGGCTCTCGGGTGACAGTGGAGTAGGCAACAGTATAGTATCCCTCCACACCAACATCAGATGCGATAGCAATGTGCCTGAAAGGGGAGGTGTCCAACTCCCGATACTCTCCACGAAGACGTGTCAGAGCAGCATAGGCAGCATCGTGGACAGCCATATCGATGGTCACACCAACACCATGTGCGGTGTGCAGCACAGTAGTGGAGTCATACTCCCGCGAGTAGAGCTGGACGATGGCACGGTACTGTTCCTGGTTAAAGTCCTGGTACTCCTCGTAGACGGTGTACTCAGGGTGCCAGCGATAACCCAGATAGGTCATCATCTCAGCTAGCACAGCAGGTGATCCCGAGGCACCAATGGCCGTCGTGTGGCGCACGACCTGCCTCGTGGGTTCCATCTGAAAGCAAAGACGTTTCAAAGGAGTCAAATGACAGTGTGTGAATTGTTCAAAATACTATTCTAAGAAACAACTATGGCTTATCCAACTTTGGGGTGAATGCGGTCACGGGATCCTAGTGTTAGAGTTAGTAAATATGTTTAACCCGAGTAGAAGAGAGTTCAGAGTCCCAGAGTAAAGGCCGAGGAGTAAAAGATCCTAGTACCACCCAATGGCGACGTGGGCCCGTAAGACACACAGCCATGTTAGTAAAAGTTTTGTAATGTCTAGACTCGACTTCGGCCAAGGAGTGTGGAAAGGGGGATCCTACAAGCAGTCGGCTCTGATACCAACTTGTGACGCCCCCGATTTGACCGTACACTAATCATGCACGCAAATGTGTACGATCAAGATCAGGGACTCACGGGAAGATATCACAACACAACTCTACAACATAAATAAGTCATACAAGCATCATAATACAAGCCAGGGGCCTCGAGGGCTCGAGTACAAGTGCTCGATCATAGACGAGTCAGCGGAAGCAACAATATCTGAGTACAGACATAAGTTAAACAAGTTTGCCTTAAGAAGGCTAGCACAAACTGGGATACAGATCGAACGAGGCGCAGGCCTCCTGCATGGGATCCTCCTAACTACTCCTGGTGGTCGTCAGCGGCCTGCACGTAGTAGTAGGCACCTCCAGTGTCGTAGGTGTCGTCGTCGACGGTGGCGTCTGGCTCCTGGACTCCAGCATCTGGTTGCGACAACCAGATAGAAAGGAAAGGGGGAAAAGAGGGAGAGAAGCAACCGTGAGTACTCATCCAAAGTACTCGCAAGCAAGGAGCTACACTACATATGCATGGGTATATGTGTAAAGGGGCATATCAGTGGACTGAACTGCAGAATGCCAGAATAAAAGGGGGATAGCTAGTCCTGTCGAAGACTACGCTTCTGGCCATCTCCATCTTGCAGCATGTAGAAGAGAGTAGATTGAAGTCCTCCAAGTAGCATCGCATAGCATAATCCTACCCGGCGATCCCCTCCTCGTCGCCCTGTTAGAGAGCGATCACCGGGTTGTATCTAGCACTTGGAAGGGTGTATTTTATTCAGTATCCGGTTCTAGTTGTCATAAGGTCAAGGTACAACTCCGGGTCATCCTTTTACCGAGGGACACGGCTATTCGAATAGATAAACTTCCCTGCAGGGGTGCATCACATAACCCAACACGCTTGATCCCATTCGGCCGGACACACTTTCCTGGTTCATGCCCGTCCTCGGAAGATCAACACGTCGCAGCCCTACCTAAGCACAACAGAGAGGTCAGCACGCCGGTCTAACCCTATGCGCGCAGGGGTCTGGGCCCATCGCCCTATGCACAACTACACGTTGCGAACGCGACCGCGAGCAGACCTAGCAACCCACACGATCACGGCGGTTATGTCAAAGCGGTCCAACACGGCGCGCGCCACTCAGTCGCTGATGTCACGAAGGCTTCGGCTGATACCACGACGCCGGGATACCCATAACTACTCCCGCGTAGATGGTTAGTGCGTATAGACCAAATGGCCAGACTCAGATCAAATACCAAGATCTCGTTAAGCGTGTTAAGTAACCGCGAATGCCGACCAGGGCCAGGCCCACCTCTCACCTAGGCGGTCTCAACCTGCCCTGTCGCTCCGCCACAAAGATCCACTTGCGGGTACTCCTACGAGCCGACCCGACTTTAGTCATCACATCTGTCATGTATATAGTATATAAGTATATACCCGTGATCACCGCCCAAGTGATCACGGCGCGATAGTATAGCACAGCAGACGGACAAGAATGTAGGGCCACTGATGGAAAACAAGCATCCTATACTAAGCATGTAGGATTGCAGGTAAAGGTAACAACAGTAGAAGCAAGGGCAGGCTATGCATCAGTATAGGATTAACGGAAAGCAGTAACATGCTACACTACTCTAATGCAAGCAGTATAGAGAAGAATAGGCGATATCTGGTGATCAAGGGGGGGCTTGCCTGGTTGCTCTGGCAAGTAGGAGGGGTCGTCAACTCCATAGTCGAACTGGGCAGCAGCAGTGTCGGTCTCGTAGTCTACCAGAGAGAAGAGGGGGAAGAAACAGTAAATACAATGCAAACATCAACATGACAATGCGTGACATGACAATGAGCAGTGCGAGGTGTGACCTAACGCGTTAGTAGGTGGTACCGGCGAATGGGGGGAACATCCGGGAAAGTATTCCCGATGTTTTGCGTTTTTGGACAGATGGACCGGAGGGGAAAAGTTGCGAGTTCGATATGTTAGGGAGGTGTGGTGGACGAACGGACTGCGCATCCGGATTCGTCTCGTCGTTCTGAGCAACTTTCATGTTGAAAATATTTTAATCCGAGTTACGGATTAAAAGATATGATTTTCTAAAGATTTTATTAATTTCTAGAATTTAATTAATTATTTATTTTAATCCGAAAATGGATTTATGACATCAGCATGATGTCATGCTGACGTCAGCAGTCAACGTTGACCGTTGACCTGGTCAACCTGACAGGTGGGTCCCACCTGTCAGGGGCTGTTACCTAATTAACTACTGTTTAGTTAAATTAATTATCTAATTAGATTAATTTAAACAGGATTAATTAACTTAATTAATTTAGTTAATTTATTAATTAATTGATTTTATTTTTATTATTTGTTTTATTTATATATTTATTAGTTAATTTATTATTTGTATTATTATTATATTATTATTTTATTTATTTTTTAAATCATTTTTTATTATTTTTATTTATTTATTTTCTTTTTTTTCTATTCGTTCTGTGGGCTGGGCCCCGTTTGTCATAGGCCAGGAGGTTCGGGCCCAGGGGGCAGTGGCTCAGGGGGGGCGAGGCCCACATGGCAGTGGCCCAGGGGGGGGCGAGGCCCACCTGGCAGTGGCCCAGGGGGCACAGCGGGGGCGCGGGTGGCCGGTGCGGGCGAAGGGTGCCCGCACGCCCGAGGCGACCAGGGGAGGAGGCGCGGCCGCGGTGGCTGCCGGAGCAGGGCGGCGCGACGAGGCCAGGCGAGCACTGGGGCGGCGCCGGAGGGCGCGGGGAGAGGCGGTCGACGTCCGGCGGAGCACAGCCGCGCGTGGAGAGAGGGGGGGCGAGTGGCCGTGGCCGAGCCACTCGGGCACGGCCCCGACGCTCTGGTCGCGGCGGTGGTGGACAGGCGTGGTGCGGGCGCGGGCACGGCGAGCAGGGGCCCGAGGCGACGGCGGGGGTTAGCGCGACGAGGGGGCCAGGCGGGGCGTGGCCGACGCGGGCGCGCGGTCGGGGCGCGCGCGGGCGATGGCCGCGACGGTGCGATAGCAGCGGTGAGCGGGGAAGCAGAGGAAGGCGGAGCCTCACGGGGGAGAGGGCGCGGCCACGGGCGCGAGGGCCACAGTGAGCGCGGGGGCGAGGGAGAGAGGAGGTCGGGGGCGCGACGCGGGCGGCGGTTACGCGGGGGGGCTGCGGGAGCGCGAGGCAGAGGAGTAGTGGGAGGGAGGTGCGGGAGGTGCTCACGGCGGGGGTGCGGGGTCTGGGCAGCGAGCGCGGGGAGGAGCGACGGGGACGATCGGCGCAGGGGAGGAGGGGGAAGCAGGCCGACGGGGGGGAGTGCACCGGCGACGGCGAGCTCCGGGCGGCGAGGTCGAGCGCGACGGCGATGGCCTCCTCCTCGATCCAGATCGGGGGAGGCAGAGGAGGGGATATTTCGGGAGGGGGAGTGGGTGGAGGTGTCGGTGGAGTGGGTGGGCTGAGGGGATAAGGTGGGGGTGGGTGGCCGGCTGGGCCTGGGGGTTGGCCCAGTTGGGCCACGGCCTAGGGGTGGTTTCTCCTTTTTTCTGTTTTTTTGTAATTTCTTTCTTTTATTTATTTGCTTTTCTGTTTTATTTCAATTTTATATATTTAGGCATTTTATAAAATATGTTTCCTTTACTATAATTACCCTTGTAATATTCGGCACCCACCGAACATTTTTGTTTCAATTTTTGAAAAACTTTTATTGTCAACATTAATTTAAATTTGAATTTTGAAACGGTTTTGGATTATCGCACGGTTAACAACAGTAACCGAGGTGACGTGGCATGATTAGCGGGGAATTACTGTAGCTTGATTACCCGGGCGTTACACAAGCCCCCCCTTGATCACCAGATATCGCCTATTCTTCTCTCTACTGCTTGCATTAGAGTAGTGTAGCATGTTACTGCTTTCCGCACTACTAGAAAAAGGCTTACTAGTGGCGCACCAGTTTTGCCTACTAATGGCGCACTACTGGTGCGCCACTAGCACCACGCCACTAGAATATTTTAGTAATGGCGCACCACAGGTGCGCCATTAGTATCTGGTATACTAATGGCGCACCAAGGGTGCGCCATTAGTATCCCAAAGGTGCGCCATTAGTAACTGGTATACTAATGGCGCACCAGATGGAAGTGCGCCATTAGTAACATTTAAAAAAATCGTTTTTCTTAATCTCAGGTCACTATTTCACATATGAGATATCCAACACATATATATACAACAAGCATCCATATAACAATCATATCCAACACACAAGTTTCATCATATATACATACATAGCCAACACATAGTTCCATCATTACATATTACAAAAGTTTCACATTGTTCATCCAACACCGTTATCCATCCAACACCATATTACAAAAGTTTCACATAGTTCAGTTCTCATTGTTCTTCTCCTTCTCCTTCCTCAGCCTGATGCGCCAAGAGCGGCGAGGCGGTGGAGGCAGCTGTGGGATGTAGTCTTCTACCACAATTGGCGTGGTCATGTCGCCCAGCTGTGGGATCGCCGGCGCCACCACCGGTGCGTGGTCATTGTCAGGTACCACCACCATCGCGAGGCCACCTTCAAGCAGGACGGGCACGACCATCGCTAGGTCATCCTCAGCCACCACCATCTCTTGCCCATGGTCAGCCACCACCATCTCTTGCCCATGGTCAGCCACCACCATCTCTTGCCCTTGGTCAGCCACCACCAGCGCTAGGTCATCCTCAGCCTGATGCCCATCGTCATCCTGCAGCTCCTCATCCCCACTCTGCTCCTCTTCTCCCCCACTCCAGTCCGAATCATCCTTCTTGCTGTCTTTGCTGCTGCCAGAATCGCTGCTGCTTTCGCTAAAGCCAGAATCGCTGCTGCTTTGGCTGTAGCCAGTGTCGCTGCTGCTGCTCCCATTGCCTGTCCAAATGCAACAATGGCCGTTAACAATCGATGTGAGACAAAGCCAAATGTAGAGGAATAAGAAGAGGCAGAACGCACTGGCATCTTCGTCGTCAGCGTAGCGCATGCGACACATAGTCGTGTTGAAAACCTTCACGATGAGCATTGTGGCGTCATCGTCGTACCTGAAGAGAAGAAAGTACCCGGTCCGCAGGTCGTAGGCACTGTAGAACTTCTCCCAGCCATGGCACAGGTACATGTGGCCCTCCTCGATCACCAACTCCACGTCCCACAGCCTGCGAACCCCGCCGCCGGCCTGTCGGAGCTTCACATTATGTGGCGGATCTTCACCCAGCATGTTCATAAAAGTGTCAGGCAGCCTCTGCAATTTGGGACAAGGAGTGATGTAGCAAACAACAGAGTTATCATAATGAGATGGGTGAAAGGGAGATCTCTCGTTTTATATACCTGCCTCGTGGCTGATACTGAAGTCCCAAGTATGACACTGAAGAACTCGAAAGCATCCAACTCGTACTCCGGTGAGGCAGAGCGGCGGTGGCTGCTTCCCCCCATCTCTGATAAGCAGCAGAAGAGACCAATTACTACCCTTACAACATCACATTGCAAATAGATGAATTGTGTAGGTATGCATGGATTTAAGATTATTTGTTCAAAGCCAATTTGTCAATGATTAATATGATATCTCAATTTCCACCAAATAATACATTTGTTATACACCACATTTTCTTTTCCTTTGGAAAAGAAAAAAGCACACTGCATTCAAGTGAATGTATCTTTTATTGCAAAGCCACAACTTAGCAATAGATTCAAAGTTAACTATTGGCACCTAGAAAAGCATTTCAACATCTTCACAGATTTTACTAGCTACAATACATTCAAAAAATAAATGATATACAGTTTGTATCTCTTTGCAATGAACACACTCTAGGGGTTTTGCCATCCCCCTTTTCCTTAGATTGTCACAAGTCATGATTTTGTTCTGGGAGAACATCCAAATGAAACATTACACCCTAGGGAGCAGTTTAATACTCCATACTACAGGAAGATACAAATGTTGCCCCCCCCTAAAATTCACTAGAACATATAGAGATTTATAAGAGCAGGTCCCTTTAGATTCATGCTAGCTAGGCAGGACCTAATTGGGGTAATTTTTTCCAAATAAGAAAGAAGTCTGCCTCTCCATCTAGCTATTTTGGCTAAAATTTTATCAATAAAAGCTAGCAGATCTTCTCTGCCAATCATGACATATTTATTCTCTAGCAGATACGGCCTATGCAAATTGTTTAATGCAACACTAGTGTTGAGTTCATGATATAGAACAGGGCCTACAACAATTTATTTTAAGACATTCACTGGCCCGGAAGTCAGATCTGGAGCCATACTTTGGTGCATACTTTGGTGCAGGGGTTTAAATAGACAACTAGTGCACAGGAGGAAACATAACAGAAACGCCAATAGAAGCAAACACTTCCTATAGGGGGGGAATAACATTAACATATTCAAGAACCCTCATTTAGTTCTTGGAAAGCTCTCATTTTGGACACAGCAATTTGACTACCTATATATATGTAAACATTTACGTATATTGGATAATTATATGCCATGTGTAAATTTGTCTCAGCAAGTAGCCCAGTTTGAAAACGCAAAAAACAAACTTAAATGATACAAAAATACAGATTTGTGTGCATGAACATGAACCTGCATGTATCTGCCACTATGATCTAGAAATAAAAAAAAGGGGAATTCATTTTCAATTCCCTGTAGATAACAAACTAAAGAGGCAGCTAACACCTAGAGATTCAAACTGGCATTTTCATCATGCAAATTCAACTGGACCTTCTTGATTTGATATTATCAATAAAATTTATCATTCAGCTAACCATGACATATTTGACTGAACTTGATGTCTGCAAGTAGAAATAAAGTGCATATAGGATTTAACCTTTGTGTTTGCCCTAATAAGATAGCATCATGCGTCTGTTCATTTGAGATGGGTGAAAGGGAATGGGGAGGAAGGGTGGAGAGGGAGGAAGGAGGAAGGAGGAGGGGTACCTGGGCGGGCGCGGCTGGTCGCCGGGTGGAGAGGGAGGAAGGAGGAAGGAGGAGGGGTACCTGGGCGGGCGCGGCTGGTCGCCGGGTGGCGGAGGACGGCAGGGGCAGGCGGGGTGTGGGCACGTCAGAGGAGGAGGAGGAGGAGGCCCTCGCTCTCCGGCTGCTGCAGGGGCCGGAGGAGGCCCTCGCTCGTCGGAGGGAGGAGGAGAGGAGAGGAGCGCTCGGCCGTCGGGGCGGCAGGGGTGGAGTCCCGCGGGGGTCGGGGCGGCGGCGTCGGGGCAGCGCAAGACCACAGCGGCGGCGGCGGCACCGACGGCGTGCAGGCGCGGCGGACGGAGGGGGCGGAGCAAGGGGGCGGCGGCGTACGGTTGGGGTCGAGTGGGGGATCTGGCGAGGGAGGGAGGGAGGCCACAGTGCGAGGGAATAGGTGGAGTGCGGGATGTCTATCTAATGGCGCACCTCCCCCAAGTGCGCCATAAGTACGACGATAGCAATGGCGCACCTCACCCTGGTGCGCCATTAGAAATTACTAGCCCGACTGCTCAGGTTATATTTCCACCTAACCTTATCTCCATCAGAACACGCCCACTAGCCCGACTGGTCAGCACGTAGCACACACACTAGGAGGTCCTAGTTTCGATTCCCAGGCTCCCAAATTTTTGTTTTTATGCATTTAAAATGCTGTTTGATATTTATTTGTGTTTAAATATGTTCAAACTTGTTTAAATCATAACAGTAATATTTTTTTATAAAAACAGTAATGATTTTTTAAAAAATATCATCAAATTTGTTATTTGAAAATATAATCAAATTTGCTTTTTTTTGCAAATTTAGTTGCATTCATTTGTATTTTTTATAAAAACAGTAAAGATTTTTTTAAAAATATCATCAAATTTGTTATTTGAAAATATAATCAAATTTGCTTTTTCTGCAAATTTAGTTGCATTCATTTGTGACGGTGGAGCGGGTCGGGGAGGGTGCGGGGGAGAGGGTGCGGGGGGTCGTCGGCGACGGCCGGTCGAGCGGGGGAGGGTGCGGTGGGTCGTCGGCGACGGTGGAGTGGGGGAGGGTGCGGGCCGGGGGTCGGCGGCGGCGGCGGCCGGTGGAGCGGGGGAGGGAAATATTCTTTCTCTCCGAAACCACCTGCCCCGCGAGATATCCGAAACCGAGATAGTCGTGCACCGTCGTGAGCAGTGCGGCTCTCATAGGGAAATATTCTTTCTCTGCGGCGTCCCACGTATCAACCAACTGCCGCAGGTGCGCCATTAGTAGTTTTTCAAAAAAGTAAAAAAAAATGGTAGTGGCGCACTATGTTGCTGGTGCGCCATTACTAGTTACAACTAGTAATGGCGCACTATGTCCTGGTGCGCCATTAGTATGTCTGGCAAAATAAAAAAATTGTTACTAATGGCGCACCGTGTGTCTGGTGCGCCATTAGTGTATTTCACACTAATGGCGCACTAGCACATGGTGCGCCACTGCTACATAGCAATGGCGCACCACATGTTTGGTGCGCCATTAGTGGCCATTCCATCTATAGCCCTTTTCCTAGTAGTGCCATTTATCCTATCCTGATGCATAGCCTGTCCTTGCTACTACTGTTGTTACCTTTACCTGCAATCCTAAATGCCTAGTATAGGATGCTAGTATTCCATCATTGGCCCTACATCTTGTCCGTCTGCCATGCTATACTATCGGGCGGTGATCACACGGGAGGTGATAACGGGTATATACTTATATACATAATATATGATACCAGTGGTGACTAAAGTCTGGTCGGCTCGTAGAGTACCCGCGAGTGATTCACGGATTGGGACCGAAAGGACGTTTGTCCCAACGGCCCTCTGAGTGAACCTTTGTGGCGGAGCGATAGGGCAGGTTGAGACCACCTAGGTGAGAGGTGGGCCTGGCCCTGGTCCGCCTCTGCGGTTACATCAATTAACACGCTTAACGAGATCTTGGTATTTGATCTGAGTCTGGCCATTGGCCTATACGAACTAACCAACTACGCGGGAACAGTTATGGGCACTCGACGTCGTGGTATCAGCCGAAGCCTTCTTGACGTCAGCGAATGAGCGGCGCGCGCCGGATTGGACTGGAACGCCTGCTCTTGTATTAGGGAGGCTAGGTCTGCTTCCGGCCGCCGTCGCAACGTGCAGGTGTGCAATGGGCGATGGGCCCAGACCCCTGCGCCATAGGATTTAGACCGGCGTGCTGACCTCTATGTTGTGCCTAGGTGGGCTGCGACGTGTTGATCTTCCGAGGCCGGGCATGCCCAGAAAAGTGTGTCCGGCCAAAGGGGATCGAGCGTGTTGGGTAATGTGGTGCAACCCTGCAGGGAAGTTTATCTTCGAATAGCCGTGTCCCTCGATAAAAGGACGACCCGGAGTTGTACCTTGACCTTATGACAACTAGAACCGGATACTTAATAAAACTCACCCTTTCAAGTGCCAGATACAACCCGGTGATTGCTCTCAAACAGGGCGACGAGGGAAGGATCGCCGGGTAGGATTATGCTATGCGATGATACTTTGTGAACTTACCATCTACTCTCTTCTACATGCTGCAAGATGGAGGCTGCCAGAAGCGTAGTCTTCGATAGGATTAGCTATCCCCCTCTTATTCTGGCATTCCGCAGTTCAGTCCACTGATATTGCCCCTTTACACAGATACCCATGCATATGTAGTGTAGATCCTTGCTTGCGAGTACTTTGGATGAGTATTCAAGGTTGCTTTTCTCCCTCCCCCCTTTCCTTTCTTCCTAGTTGTCGCAACCAGATGCTGGAGCCCAGGAGCTTGACGCCACCATCGACGATGACTCCTACTACACCGGAGGTGCCTACTACTACGTCCAGGCCGCTGACGACGACCAGGAGTAGTTTAGGAGGATCCCAGGCAGAAGGCATGCGCCTCTTTCGATCTGTATCCTAGTTTGTGCTAGCCATCTTATGGCAACTTGTTTAACTTATGTCTGTACTCAGATATTGTTGCTTCCGCTGACTTGTCTATGATCGAGCTCTTATATTCGAGCCCTCGAGGCCCCTGGCTTGTAATATGATGCTTGTATGACTTATTTATGTTTTTAGAGTTGTGTTGTGATATCTTCCCGTGAGTCCCTGATCTTGATCATACACGTTTGCGTGCATGATTAGTATACGATTGAATCGGGGGCGTCACAAGTTGGTATCAGAGCCGACTGCCTATAGGAATCCCCCTTCCACACTGCTTGGCCAAAGTCGAGTCTAGACATTGCAAAACTTTTTACTAACATGATTGTGTGTCTTACGGGTCCACGTCGCCATTAGGTGGTACTAGGATCTTTTACTCCCTGATCTTTACTCCGGGACTCTGAACTCTCTTCTACTCGGGTTAAACGAATTTACTAACTCTAACATTAGGATCCCATGACCACATTGACCCCAAAGTTGGATAAGCCATAGTTATTCCTTAGAACAGTATTTTGAACAATACCCACACAGTCATTTGACTCCTTTGAAACATCTTTGCTTTCAGATGGAACCCACGAGGCAGGTCATGCGCCACACGACGGCCATTGGTGCCTCGGGATCACCTGTTGTGCTAGCTGAGATGATGACCTGTCTGGGTTATCGCTGGCACCCTGAGTACACCGTCTACGAGGAGTACCAGAACTTTAACCAGGAGCAGTACCGTGCCATCATCCACCTCTACTCTCGGGAGTATGACTCCACTACTGTGCTGCACACCGCTCATGGTGTTGGAGTGACCATCGATATGGCAGTCCACGATGCTGCTTATGCTGCTCTGACACATCTTTGTGGAGAGTATCGGGAGTTTGACACCTCCCCTTTCAGGCACATTGCTATCGCATCCGATGTTGGTGGGAGGGATACTACACTGCTGCCTACTTCACTGTCACCCGCGAGCCCTTCTACCATCAGAACCTGGTTCTGCATGCTGGTGGGCTTGATAGAGCTAACCGAGCTCTTCGCCACGAGTTGTACACCACCCGTCAGCACCTTTACTGTGCTCTGACGCTGTTGCACCCCTTGGTCCGATCTGGTGAGCTGTCGCGATCTGCGATCTACCCCGCCAGGACCGTGATGCCCCAGGGTGTCGGCTGGCCAGATGTGGGAGGCTACTCTCCCGCACTTGGTCCTCTTCTGCCACCTGAGCGTCGGGTTCTGCACCAGAGTATCCGCGGACCCTAGGTTACTGACGTGGAGTTCCCGATGCGACACTACCAGCTTTCAGGCTACACCTACCTCCACAGTTCCTCCTGGGACTGATGTAGTCTTGCTTGTTAATATTAGATGCATTCGCCGCGAGCCTGCGTGCCGCGTATGGTGTGTTTAGTCTGTGTACTGAACTCTATGCATGATCCCTTTTGTAAGGTGTGCCGACTACTATTTAGTATCTATCGTGCTCCTTTCTTTATGCATGTTTCATCATGAATGATTCTTGTCTTTGCAAATTTCTCAATGCTGAACTACCCATGTTAAATTTTAGCAGGATGGTTAGACCAGGTGGTCGTGGTCGTGGTGGCTATGCCCCACCACCGCCTGAGTACATGGCTGGTATGATCCAACAACTCGAGCTGAATCACCAGTTCATGGAAAATATGATGGCTCAGTTCCCTCGGCCCAATATGAACCAGCAGCCAGCCCAAGTGACTCTGCAGGATTTCATGCGCCTCAACCCAATTGTGTACCACAGCTCATATCAGCCTCTGGATGTTGATGACTGGCTCCGTGACATCACCTATGAGATGGAGTCTGCTGATGTAGCCCCTGCCCGCTATGTCACCTTTGCTTCCTTCTTTCTGAAGGGACCCGCAGCTCAATGGTGGGACAGCCACAGGCGTACTTTGCCAGCTGGAACAATCATCACCTGGCCATACTTCCAAGCTGCTTTCCGTGCCCGCTTCATTCCTCGGGGAGTCATGGACCGGAAGAAGCGTGAGTTCCTCAACCTCACCCAGGGCAACAAAACTGTGGAAGCTTATCAGCGGGAGTTCTTGGACTTGTCCCTCTATGCTGAAGAGGACATTGCAACTGATGCTCGCAACCAAGAGAAGTTTCGTGATGGACTACAAGCCCACATCAAGCTCGCACTACTAGTGATGACTTTGCCGACTTCGCCACCTTGGTCCACAAGGCCATCAATGTCGAAACTGGTCTGCAGGAACACCAGAGCTCTCATAGGCGCAACTATGACACAGGCTCATCTTCAGGCCCGCCCTCGTAGAAGCGTAAGATATGGATTCCCAATAGCATGTACCAGCCAACTGCACCTGCCCCAAGGCAAACCTATGCTGCACCTCGTCTGCCTCCTCCACCATCTAGGCAGCCAAGGCTTCCAGCACCACCACCCCAAGCTCCTGCTCCGACTCCCAATAATGGTCTGTGCTTTAGGTGTGGTCAACCAGGACACCGTGCTAGGGAATGCAACCAGAACCATAATCAACTAGCCCTTCCAGCAACTGTCCGTGGAAGCAACCAGCCCCGCAACAACAATGCCAAGTCTTATGGTCGTGTTCATGCCAACCACATTGATGTGAACGAAGCTCAAGACCAGCCTGCTACTCTGATGGGTACACTCCTCGTAAATTCAGTACCAGCATCCGTTTTATTTGATACAGGTGCATCACATTCATTCATCTCAGAAGATTTTGCATTCATGCATGGCATTAAAAGTGAAGACATGAACGCTTCACTATTAGTACACACCCCTGCGGGCCAATGTCGGACCTCCATGATTTGCAACGACGCTCTCGTTGAAATCGAAGGACTGGAATTCCTTGTCTCTCCCATCATACTGAAGTCCTGTAGCATTGATCTCACTCTGGGAATGGATTGGTTGAAAGCGCATACTGCTTCTATAGTTTGCGCCACTAAGACCGTCCATCTACTACACCCTTCCGATGAAATAATAAGCTACAATGCTCGCCTGGTTCAAAATGCCGAGGCAAGGCTTTATCCATTGAATGCATTGAACGCTGCACCACTCAAGGGCATTGAGAACATTCCCGTCGTGCGCAAATTCCTCAATGTCTTTCCTGAAGAACTTCCTGGGATTCCCCCTGCTAGAGCTGTCGAATTCATCATTGACTTGAAACCAGGCACCACTCCTATAGCCAAGCGACCCTACAAGATGCCGCCGCATGAACTCAATGAGCTTAAGGAGGAAATCGACAAATCTCTTCGCAGTGGTTTCATTCTCCCAAGTTGCTCTCCTTGGGGAGCATCTTCTCTCTTTGTCAAGAAGAAGGATGGGACAAACCGATTAGTCCAAGACTACCGTCCTATAAACCAAGCTACCATTCAGAAAAAATATCCTCTTCCTCAGATCAATGATCTGTATGATCAACTGGCTGGTTCATCAGTGTTCTCTAAACACGACTTGAGGTTGGGTTACCACCAGATCCGTGTTCGTGAAGAGGATATCCCAAAGACCGCCTTCGTGACTCGATATGGTTCATACGAGTACACCGTCATGTCATTCGGCTTAACCAATGCTCCAGCCACCTTCTCTCATCTGACGAACTATATATTCATGGAATACCTCAAAGTTCGTCGTGGTTTATCTGGATGATATCCTGGTATTTGCCAAGAACAAAGAGGAACATGCTGAACATCTTCGTCTTGTGCTGGAAAAGCTACGAGAGCATCAACTATATGCCAAGTTCTCCAAATGTGAATTCTGGCTACCCGAAGTAACCTAACTTGGGCATGTAATCTCTAAGGATGGTATTGCCATCAACCCTGAACGAGTCCAGGCTATTCTCGAATGGACTCCTCCGAAGAATGTCAAGCAAGTCAAAAGTTATCTTAGTCTCGCTAGCTATTGCCGTCGATTCGTCAAGAACTTCTCCAAGATCACCAGGCCTCTGACAAACCTGTTGCATAAGGGCGTCAAGTCCCAATGGACAGAAAAATGTCAGGAAAGTTTTCAGGCACTCAAAGACAAGTTGACTTCTGCCCTAGTGCTTTCTACACCTGATACTAAGAAGGACTTCGTCATTTACTGCGACGCTTCCCGTCAAGGATTAGGCTATGTCCTAATGCAAGAGCGCAAAGTGATTGCTTATGCCTCCCGTCAATTGCGCCCTCACGAAGAGAACTACCCAGTTCACGACCTCGAGCTTGCTACTGTCATTCATGCACTGAAGCAGTGGCGACATTACCTTCTTGGTAATCGTTGCGAGATCTTCACTGACCACCAAATTCTGAAGTATCTCTTTACTCAGCCAGACCTGAACCTCCTTCAGCAGAGATGGATGGAGACTGTTGCAGACTTTGACTTGGGTATTTCCTATACACCAGGCAAGGCTAATGTAATGGCTGATGCCTTGAGCCGCAAGTCTTACTGTAACCACCTCCAGGTTCGAAAAGTTCAGCCCTCGCTTGTTGAAGAATTTAGAAAGCTGAACCTCCATATTGTTCCTCCTGGTGCACTCGCTCCCCCTCCTAAGGAGTTTCGCAAAATGAACCTCCTTGTTGTTACCCAAGGTTCCCTCAATACCCTGGCTGTCGAACCAGATCTCTTGGACTCCATCAAGAGAATTCAGAAGTATGACTCTCAAGTTGAGAAGATTAAACGCTACCTCGCAGAAGGAAAGCCCTCATTATTCACTGTTGCTGATGATGGCACTTTGTACTTCAAAGGCCACCTAGTGGTGCCATGTTCAGAGAAAAACCTGGATATGACACATGAGGTTATGAAAGAAGCTCATGCTATGCCTTTGTCTATTCATCCCGGTAGTACAAAGATGTACCAAGACATTCGTCAGAGATTCTGGTGGTCTAATATGAAGCAAGACATTGCTCGTTATGTTGCTGAATGTGACGTTTGCCATCGTATCAAAGCAGAACATCAAAGGCCTGCTGGAACTCTGCAACCTATCTCTATTCCTGAATGGAAATGGGACCATGTTGAAATGGACTTCATCACTGGATTTCCCAAGTCGCAGAAAGGTAATGATGCTATTCTTGTCGTCATTGACCGGCTTTCTAAAGTTGCACATTTTCTGGCGGTCAAAGAAACGATCACTGCTAGTCAGCTTGCAACTCTCTACATGTCCAGAATTGTTTCACTTCACGGTATTCCACTGGTTATCAGTTTGGACCGTGGCAGCTTGTTCACTTCAATATTCTGGGCAAGTTTCCAAGAAGCTATGGGAACTCATCTGTCATTTAGTACCGCATTTCATCCTCAGTAGCAAGGGCAAGTTGAACGTGTCAACCAAGTTCTCAAAGACATGCTTCGAGCTGGTGTTATTTCCTTCGGCAAGAAATGGGAGGAATCTCTCCCGTATGCTGAGTTCTCTTATAACAATAGCTATCAACCTAGTATGAAGATGGCCCCCTTCGAAGTGCTATATGGACGAAAGTGTCGAACCCCTCTGAACTGGTCAGAAACTGGGGAACCTCCACTCTTTGGTCCAGATATTATCCAACATGCCGAAGAACAAGTCCGCATCATTCGTGAGAATCTCAAGACTGCTCAGTCGCATCTGAAGAGTCAGTATGACCGCCATCATAAAGACATGGTCTATCAACATGGTGAAAAGGCTTATCTTCGAGTTCACCAATGAAGGGTGCTCACCGCTTCGGGAGCAAGGGCAAGCTAGCTTCTCGCTATATTGGTCCATTCACTATTCTCGAAAGGCACGGAAAAGTGGCATATCAACTGGAGCTTCCGTCCAACCTTTCTCAGGTTCACGATGTGTTCCACGTGTCACAGCTCTGCCGCTGCTTCAAGGACCCAATCCGAGGAGTGGCTCATGAGGTGCTTGAATTGCAACAAGACCTCTCCTATAAAGAGCATCCGGTCTGCATTCTCGACCAAGCTGAACGCCGCACACGTCAGAAGGCGATCAAGTTCCTCAAGGTCCAGTGGTCACACCATTCTGAAGATGAAGCCACTTGGGAACGCGAGGATCGCCTGCATGATGAATACCCCGCACTGTTTCCTTCTACCTCCTAAATCTCGGGACAAGATTTCTTGTAGTGGAGGAGAATTGTAATGCCCGGATAATTATGCTACAGTGAACCTCTGCTAATGATGCCACGTCACCCCGCGGTGAGGCCCCGCCTCCCTCCGCTTCCCCCTGCTCACCACGCACTTGCCCCGCTTGCGCTCGCGGTCACCGCGTCCGCGACTGTGCTCCGCCCGGCGCCCGCTATTGCGGCCTCCCTGGCCCGCACGCTCGCAGCCGCCTTCGCGCGCGCTCGCCTAGCTCCGCACTGCCCTGCCCGCGGGCTGTGCCGCCGCCGCTCGGCTCCGGCCACTGCGCCGCTCGAAGGCCCCGCGCCCTTCGCCCCGCCCCCTGCCTAGCTCGCCATGGCCAGCGGCCCTGCTGTCCCACTTCGGCCCCGACGCCCTCCCCTCCTTCTCCGGCGGCCGCGCCACTCCCCACTGCCCCTCGCCTTGCTCCCCGCCTCCGCTGCCGCTGTACTGCTCCGCTGTGCTGCGCACTGCCGTCACCGCCGTCGCTCGCACCTGCTCCGCGCCACCGCACAGCCCGCAGCCCCCCTGCGCCCGCGCGGCCCACGCGCACGCCGCCGCGCCTCCCTTCGCTCCGGCTGGCCTCGCCGCGCCGCCTCGCTCCGGCCACAGTCGCCGACGCCGAGCCTCGCGCCGGCCCCCTTCACCGCTGGCCGCAGCGCCCACCAAACGCGCCAAGGCCCCTAGGGCCAATGACATGTGGGGCCCAGCCCCAGAACGTTTAAAATTGAAAAATTAAATAAAAAATGATAAAAATAATAAAAATAAAAATAAATTTAATTAACTTAACTTAATTAATTCTGTTTAATTAATCTAATTAACTATTGTTAATTAGCTAAACAGTCAATGACATGCGGGACCCACACGTCAGTTTGACACAGTCAACGCCCTGTTGACTGCTGACGTCATAATGATGTCAGCATACACTATTCTGGATAATGTTGAATCAAAATAATTAAATAAATTCTAAAAATGATTAAATCTTTTAAAATTAATATAAAATAAACCGTAGCTCGGATGGAAAAACTTTATACATGAAAGTTGCTCAAAACGACGAGACGATTCCGGATACGCAGCCCGTTCTTCCGCCACACATCCCTAGCATAGCGAACACGCAACTTTCCCCCTCCGGTTCATTTGTCCGAAAACGCGAAACACCGGGAATACTTTCCCGGATGTTTCCCCCCTTTGCCGGTATCACCTACTACCGCGTTAGGGCACACCTAGCACCATTCATTGTCATGCCATGCATCGTCATGCATATGTTTGCTTTTATATTTATTGTTTCTTCCCCCTCTTCTCTCCGGTAGACTACGAGACTTACGCCGCTGCTGGTGCCCCGATCGACTACGTTGTTGATGACCCCTACTTGCCAGAGCAACCAGGCAAGCCCCCCCTTGATCACCAGATATCGCTTATTCTTCTCTCTACTGCTTGCATTAGAGTAGTGTAGCATGTTACTGCTTTCCGTTTATCCTATCCTGATGCATAGCCTGTCCTTGCTACTACTATTGTTACCTTTACCTGCAATCCTAAATGCCTAGTATAGGATGCTAGTATTCCATCATTGGCCCTACATTCTTGTCCATCTGCCATGCTCTACTATCGGGCCGTGATCACTCGGGAGGTGATCACGGGTATATACTTATATACATAATATATGATACTTGTGGTGACTAAAGTCGGGTCAGCTCGTAGAGTACCCGCGAGTGATTCACGGATTGGGACCGAAAGGACGTTTGTCTCGACGGCCCTCTGAGTGAACCTTTGTGGCGGAGCGATAGGGCAGGTTGAGACCACCTAGGTGAGAGGTGGGCCTGGCCCTGGTCGTCGTTCGCAGTTACATCAATTAACACGCTTAACGAGATCTTGGTATTTGATCTGAGTCTGGCCACTGGCCTATACACACTAACCAACTACCCGGGAACAGTTATGGGCACTCGACGTCGTGGTATCAGTCGAAGCCTTCTTGACATTAGCGACTGAGCGGCGCGCGCCGGATTGGACTGGAACGCCAGCTCTTGTATTAGGGAGGCTAGGTCTGCTTCCGGCTGCCCTCGCAACGTGCAGGTGTGCAATGGGCGATGGGCCCAGACCCCTGCGCCATAGGATTTAGACCGGCGTGCTGACCTCTCTGTTGTGCCTAGGTGGGGCTGTGACGTGTTGATCTTTCGAGGCCGGGCATGACCCAGAAAAGTGTGTCTGGCCAAATGGGATTGAGCGTGTTGGGTAATGTGGTGCACCCCTGCAGGGAAGTTTATCTATTCGAATAGCCGTGTCCCTCGGTAAAAGGACGACCCGGAGTTGTACCTTGACCTTACAACTAGAACCGGATACTTAATAAAACACACCCTTTCAAGTGTCAGATACAACCCGGTGATCGCTCTCTAACAGGGCGACGTGGGGAGGATCGCCGAGTAGGATTATGCTATGGGATGATACTTGGTGAACTTACCATCTACTCTCTTCTACATGCTGCAAGTGGGAGGCTGCCAGAAGCGTACTCTTCGATAGGATTAGCTATCCCCCTCATATCCTGGCATTGTGCAGTTTAGTCCACCGATATTGCCCCTTTACACAGATACCCATGCATATGTAGTGTAGATCCTTGCTTGCGAGTACTTTGGATGAGTACTCAAGGTTGCTTTTCTCCCTCTTTCCCCCCTTTCGTTTCTTCCTGGTTGTCGCAACTAGATGTTGGAGCCCAGGAGCTTGACGCCACCGTCGACGACGACTCCTACTACACCGGAGGTGCCTACTACTACGTCCAGGCCGCTGACGACGACCAGGAGTAGTTTAGGAGGATCCTAGGCAGGAGGCCTGCGCCTCTTTCGATCTGTATCCCAGTTTGTGCTAGCCATCTTATGGCAACTTGTTTAACTTATGTCTGTACTCAGATATTATTGCTTCTGCTGACTCGTCTATGATCGAGCTCTTATATTCGAGCCCTCGAGGCCCCTAGCTTGTAATATGATGCTTGTATGACTTATTTATGTTTTTAGAGTTGTGTTGTGATTTCTTCCCATGAGTCCCTGATCTTGATCGTACACATTTGCGTGCATGATTAGTGTATGATTGAATCGGGGGCGTCACAAAAGCACCATGTTCAAGTAGAGGGTACAGCGGGTTGCGGGAGAGTGGACCGCTGTAGATAGATGGGGGGGTGATGAAGATGTTGGTGAAGATGACGGAGGTGTTGGTGTAGATCGCCGTCACATAATGATGGCCCCGGTGGTGTTCCGGCGCCACCGGGAGAGAGGGGGAGAGAGCCCCCCTTCTTCTTCTTCTTCCTTGACCTTCTCCCTAGATGGGAGAAGGGTTTTCCCTCTGGTCCATGGCTTCCATGGCATGGAAGGGGCGAGAGCCCCTCCGAGATTGGATATGTCTCTCTGTCTCTCTCTGTTTCTACGTTCCAGATTCTGGCCTTTCACCGTTTCTTATATTCATGGAGATCCGTAACACCGATTGGGCTGAAATTTGAACACGATTACTATCCGGATATTGGCTTTCTTGCGGCAAAAGAAGGGCACCAACCGCCTTACGGGGTGGCCATGAGGGTCAGGGGCGCGCCCACCCCCTGGGGGGCGCCCCCTGCCTCGTGGCCCCGTCGGGCATCGTCTCGCATTGATTCTTCTTCCCAAAAAATCACATATATTCCAAAAAAAATCTCCGTCAGTTTTTATCCCATTTGGACTCCGTTTGATATGGATTTTCTGCGAAACAAAAAAACATTCAACAAACAGGAACTAGCACTGGGCACTGGATCAATATGTTAGTCCTAAAAATAGTATAAAAAGTTGCCAAAAGTATATGAAAGTTGTATAATATTGGCATGGAACAATAAAAAATTATAGATACGACGGAGACGCATCAAAGACCTATGGGAGAATATCCTATCCTGGAGGGTTATTTTGCAAAGTTTCAGCAACTTAGCATGCGACCGTTCGATCTCAGATCTAAGGGCTGCCAGCAGCCCGTATCATGGTCGCGCCTGCCACGACCGTCGCCTCGCTCGCGCGGTCGCGCCCTTTGAGATTTCACACGGTGCGTTAGGCTATCTGATGTTGGCATGTCATACATAGTCATCACTTAGTCACTCATACAACAAGGTTAGCTATAAGGTTGGCTATAAGAGTATTTTTTTACTTCTCTCTATCTCTTTCTTTGTAGTATTTATTGCATTTGCCAAGGAGGGACCTCTTCCAATGAAATGGTGCTTAGATGAGGTGCTAAGGGCATTAAATGTCATAGCAACTCGAGTCCCCAATGCATAGGTGCTTAATTTTTTGTTGCTAAGGGCATCTCCAACAATTGTAAGATAGATGTTGGTAAATTTGCCACCTAGGACATAGTGATGATGTGGCATGTAATAAATGTGGAGAGAGAGAAAAGTTGTAGGTAGATTAACCAACAACATTTGCACAAGCTCCACGGTGAAATAGAGAGCAATCACATTTATTTTCTCACCATCTATTGGATAACTTAGATACAACCTATTGGAGTAGTTGTATGATAGCTTGTTGGTTGATGACATGGACATTTTACCAACAAGACTAACATACAACCTGTTGGAGATGCTCTAAGCTTGCTTCATTTAATTAGCTATAGACTCAAAATTGTCTTTTCACCTAGACCTAGGTACACGCGCTTAGCACTGTTTCTTCCTGGGGTCACCAAACTAGTCTCTCTCTTCTTAATTAAATTGCCACATCAGACTTTATGCCTATGTGGCAGGTTTAGTACCTGTACGAGCAAGTACAATAGTGGGCTATAAGCCCGCTTACATGGCATTTTTGCATATGTGGAGGAGAGAGGAAAGGAAAAAGTGGAGGAATGGGCTCTCATGCAAGAGCCAGTCTCTACACTGCTCCTAGACAAAAGCATTTAATACAAGGAGAGAGTAGAGAGAAAGTGAGAAAAACCTTATAGCCAACCCTATTGTATGACTAATAAATAATTCTACTAACTTTTGATGACATGGCATGTTTATATAGTACTCATGCAGCACCAGCAGCTGGCTATACTAACCATGCTCTACATGGTGGAGCATTGGGAGAGGCACCTGTATACCATGGAGGTGGTCAGGAATCGGGAGACACACGCTGGTCGTAGCGTCG
The DNA here is from genome assembly GCF_002575655.3 of Aegilops tauschii subsp. strangulata. Taxonomy (NCBI): domain Eukaryota; kingdom Viridiplantae; phylum Streptophyta; class Magnoliopsida; order Poales; family Poaceae; genus Aegilops; species Aegilops tauschii. Next base: position 156,229,210 of record NC_053036.3, read on the forward strand.
TAGTTAAAATAATAATGGCAAGTCAAATCACGGGGCCCCACCTGTCCAGCAGTAACTCGCTGTCAAATCACACAACCCTACGTTTGCAGCAGCCTACTCCCTCACCTTATCGCGTCTCTGTCGAACCGACTAGGCGGAACTGCCCCGCTTACCACGCGGGAAAAGCCCCGCCCTCGACTTTCAAATAGTACTACAGTATAATTTTGTATCCATGGATTGCGCCATGGAGAAAAGCCTAAAGAAAACGGCAGTACACATGTATGGAGTATACAGCACACCCGTCGCGTTCGCGTCGCACCCCAGACGGTCAGTCAGTCTGGCACGCGGCTCTCCAAATGGAACGCGCGTCATATTGCATTTGCACACACATGTGGGACCGCAATTGAGAACCGACCATAGGCACACTCCCCGGCCCCGCAAGTCGGGTGAGTTAATAGAAGAGAGAGAGAGACGAGTGATAGTACTGGAACAGTGTTCTATAGCCATCGGTACCTGGACGATCCCTGCATGACACGGAAGATCAGTTCGTCCATGCATGTGACCAGACTCCAGCAGACATGGCTAGATTGGCTATCGTCTACATATCGTGCATGTTGTGTTGTACAAGGCTGTAGTTCTGATGAGAAATCTAAAAAAAGGTTTCTTGTCATCTCGCAATATTAGGTGTCATGTGCTTCGGATCACTGCGAGGGTTAAACAGCGCCAACTGAGTTCCTCCAAGGCACTGGCCATTGGGGGCACATCCACGAAGACTACTCGGCTGCCATCTAGGTCAAGCCGGCTATGTTAATTAGGACATCTATCGATGGACCCCTTTTCTACGAGTTTATCTTTAATTTGAGCTTTGATCCTCGTCTAGTTTGTCCGTCTGGATTCATGTTGTCTCATTAGGGCAGTGAGGTTATGGTTTCTTGACATGTGGCATTTTTCGTGTTATATGTTAATCCGGTGCTTCAGATTAAAATGACGACAACTGCGCCTTCAGGGCACATGCATGAAGACTTCTCGACAGTCATTGACGAGGTCAAGCCGGCTCCGGTAGACAAAAGAAAACTACTCCACTATATAGGCAGGAGCCTCCGCGCTTGCTTGCTAGTGTTGCTCTCTTCAAACTGTCTCGTCCTCTCCAGATCTAAACATGACAGCGGTGGCCACACTCTCTCTCTCTCTCTCTCTCTCTCTCTCTCTCTCTCTCTCTCTGCTCACCGCTGGTCACAGATCCAGCCGGATCCTCTCCACCGGGGAAGGTGAGAAGGAGCAACGTTCACGCGGTCGTCCTCGGCGACGGCTCTTACCCACTGCCGGCGCGTCCCGATCAGCGTGACTTAACGTTCTCTCCCACGTACCGTCGGTAAGGAGGGCGTCCGACCCCTTCTTCCTTGCTGTCGTAGTGTGGGCAGATCCGGCCTCCCGCCGCCCACCTAGCAACATACCGGCGACCCTCAGGTATAACTTCCTTCGAAACCGCCCTTGCTCTACTTCCCCAGCTCCTGACGTTGCTGCATTTATATCTTTTACTATTTGTCAGGCCCCCTCGTAGATAGGATCGATCGGTTGTTCGAAAGCCACCTAAATTTTTACTGTTAAGAGGTAAAACTAGTTCATGCACTCGAATCTAGTACTACTTGGTTGAAATAAGGAAGAAAGGGGGTGGGGGAAGATTTGTTATCTGAATCTAGGACTTGGTCGAAAGAGGAAATAAGGGGGGCGAAAAGTAGCAGAGACTGGCTATCCAACTGGTCTCTTGGTCTAATAGGGAAATAAAGGGAAACGTAGTACAAACTCAATATAAACCCGATCTATTGTTGAAAAAGAAAATAAAGTGGGGACTGGGGGACAAGTCAACAGAGTATGTCCAACACTAGATTTGCTAGCCTCACACAGTATAAGGTGGCTATACTAAACAAAAATGGGACCAACCCAGATATCCTGTTCTGATGTTTGTTGCCCCGAGCCCCTCTTATGTAATGCCACTGGTCAAATGTAGCAGTCGCACTGTTAAAAGTAAGACACGTTAAACCAATGTTGCTTTCAATGTAATGCCTCCAGTAATATGAATCAATGGCACTGTTTTTTCATGTCCTACTAAATTTCCCATTAAGATAAGTTGCTTCTTTTCGTTAGAAATGCAACTGTCCTGGTCCAGCTACTCTCCCGTGCCCCAATACCAACTCTGTAGCAGCTCTTAATGTAATTTTGCTAGTAAAATGAAGCAATGGCACCATTAAAGTAATGTCGTATTTAAGGTTTTCATAGTTAATCCTAATGCCCACACTAATATCTAGCAATGCCGCTGGTTTAAAAATTGCTATTGTCCTTGTAGGATTGCCATTCAGATAAGGAACATGCTTCTTTTCATTTGATGTATGTTTCATCACTTGTTAGTCACCCTCCTTTCCACCTTTTTGTGCAAACAGAGATATAAATCTCACGCTTGATCTTAGTTGAACTGCACAAATGATACCCAAATTATAGTTGAACATTCCACGAGCTTTACAACCAACCTTGATGTGGCTATTTTATTGCAACTAATGAAGAAGAAGCTCTGTGGGTTTCGTTTTCTGATGGAAATGGAACCGGGGCTGGAGCCCTTTTCTTAAAAAAATGAAGAAGCTGCTAGCTCATGGGACATTGCTTCATTTTAGGTGAACTGCACAAAAAAGGTCCCATGAATTGAATCATCCATGTTGGTGACTCGTGTCATCCCTTCTACGATGGCGTTGACTGCAGATATGGTTCCCATCACGAGGTATGTTCCTTTTTGGTCCGACCGTTTGCCAAAGATCCTGCATGTTAGGCCTGCTCTTGTGCTACTGTTTTGGCACTACCATGATAAAGCAGTAATGTTATTATTTTGCACCTTCATCTAGTGGCACTATTAATTTGACGCAATGTTTTGGCACCGCTAGTGCCACTGATTTTTTATATATATCGAAAGAGGGGGTTTCCTCCGATTTCATTAAAGAAACCCAACCATAGAGAACCATTATCCGACAACATCTCAGTGTAAACGGGCAGTTATGCAACTACTACTAGAATGGACTGAGTACTAGCAGGAGACAAGTTCGCCACATAAGCTAGGCAGGTAGTGGGACGCAGCACCAGCTCGACCAAGTTTGGATTACAACCCAAATGCTACCACGGAAACATCAGGGGGAAGATAGGGACTGAAAGAGCCAGCTTCAGCATCCCAGTCTAAGCACCCCCGGCCTCCATCCTTGCGACGCACGGTACACCTCGTTTGCCACCTGCCCGACCCTAGTGCCACTGATAAAATGAAGTAATAATACAGTTAAAATAGAGCGAGTGTCCTCTCTATCATTTCATTTCTAATGTAGATAAAGAAAGTGCTTCTCTTTGTTAGTATATGTTTCATCAACTAGTCCCATTGTTAACGTTTAAGCGTTTCTGCAAACTAGGGTGCTTAATTTTAGTTAATCTGCACAAAAATAGAGATTGGAATGTCTCAAGGCCCCTCCTTGTACTACCGTTGTACACTGATTTTCATCACTGGCAGAAGGTGTATCGGGGAGAATTGGGTCGATTTCCAGTATGAGGCCTACCGTATGAGGCGTCGTAGGGCCCATCTCACCCTCGCAGCATGGCATACTATGATACTATTGCAATATTTTCTTCTATTTATTAGTGTATGTTTCATCAACTAGTGCCACTATAATGTAATCACGCTTTTTCATTATCTGTGCAAATAGGGTTATTCAGCTGCATTTTGGTGGAACTGCACAAATGTACGGATGGAACCGGCATATATGCAGAGTGCGAGGTGTGCCAAGTAAAAATTACCGACACCAAGCATGCTCCATGCACGCATTGGCATCCACCACCACCAGTGGGATGTGTGGCGATCTCTGTGGACGGATCTTTCTCGGTAGCAAATCCTCTAACCAAATACTAGTAGCTTATATTGGCAGTTTTCTAGGGAGTACTCTTTGCTGAAAGAAGCACCAATCTATTTTTCTTTATTTGTACACAATGTCACAACTTTGACCCAAAGGCCTAGAGCTACTTTAGGGTGATTGGCGTAGTACTCGGAGACTAATTGTAAGCATGATTTTCATTAGCCGTCACACTGATTGTAAGCATGAGCATATCGAATATTAGGTTAGTGCGAAGCTTACCTTAAACCCTACCGCGGCTGTTGAAAGGAGGCGAGCGTCGAGGGAACCGTGGAGAATGGCAGGGAAGCGACGTCGCGCCATCCGGCCTCCGCTTGCGGTAGGAGAACGAATACTCCTGTGGTTCTGGCTGGCTCTGCACCCTCACGAACGGCACACCATACTCAATCGATTCGTTATCCTCTGGATGCTCGACCTTCAACCCGTACGCCCACCACCTTCGCCTGACTCTCGCCTCGGGCGAATCTGTCTGCTCCATCACCCAGAGGAGATGCTCGATGAACTCGAAGGAGTGCGGCGTGACTGCCGTCGAGGAGTACATTGTCGCCCTCATCGCCGTCGTCTCGCTCTTTCGCATACATTGCCACATGGCCCTCACCGTCCTCAAAATCTCCCACACATTGTCAAACCAAGTAAGGATCTCCTTCAACCTGGCTAACTTTGCCTGGTCGCCACCGGCGATCTGCCCGACTCGCTGCTACATCCTCTCCATAGATGTCCTTCTGAGAGGTCCGGTACTAGCTTTGGAAGATGGGAGGAGAGACGGTGGTCTTGCAATAGAGAAGAGGGAGAGGCGAGACGGTGGTTTTGCAATGGAGAAGATGGAGAGGAGAGGGGGTGGTTTTGCAATGAAGAAGAGGGAGAGGCGAGACGGTGGTTTTGGAATGGAGATGATGGAGAGGAGAGGAGGTGGTTTTGCAATGGAAAAGAGGGAGAGGAGCGTGTGGCAGCGATTTAGGATTGGACGAGAGGGCCGGCGCGCTGTGACTGGATCAAAATCAAAATCAGTTTACCCTTCAATTAAGAAAGTGACACCACATTAATTAGTCTCCCTTTTATTCTGGGTCATAATTGAGCATGATTTTCACAAATAAGATATATGTTATACATTGTAAAAATAATATAATTTGAAAGTACATTCAGATACGAACCAAACGATACAATTTTTGGTGACATGCATTCACATTTTGCTTGTCAAATACAGTACATGATCAAACTTTGACCCAAAATACGCAAAACAAAAAAATACTTCCAAGACCAGCGCCGCTCCTCTCCTCTTAAACCACCGCCGCTCCTCTCCTGTTCCAATCTAAATCCAGCACCGCTCCTCTCCTCTTCCATTTCAAAACCACCGCCCCTCCTCTCCTGTTCCAATCCAAAACCAGCACCGCTCCTCTCCTCTTCCATTCAAAAACCACCGCCGGCGAGTGAAGGTGTTGTGGAGAAGTAGATCGATGGAGGAGTACAACCAATACGTGAGGATCGTAGACGGCGACCATGTGAAGCTAGCTAGGATGTTCGAGATATAGTCTTGGTTTGACAACAAGGACCAACTAGCGGCGACGGCGACATCCATGGACAAATACCTGCAACAGAGCGAAAAGGCGGCGATACTCCCGAAGGGAGTCATGCGGGAGTACATAGAGCTGCTCCTCTGGGCCATGGAGCAAACAGATTCACCGAATCCGATCATGAGGGAGCGGTGGCGGGAGTATCGATCCCAGATGGAGCATCCACCAGAGATTGAAGGATCGAGCATCTACAGAGTGCCGTTTATGAGGGTGTCGTGCTAGAGCGAGCCAGTGGAGTCTTCGTCGACTGAACCCAACTGCAAGAGGAGAAAAGCAGTTGGCCCGATGACGCTTCCCGCCATCCTCTCCCTCGCCGTTCACATCGTCTCACGGGGCGGCTGTCTACCGCCGAAGAATGGGAGGGGACTGCCCCCCAGCCCAATAGTCGGGTAGGTTGTGAATTGTCAGGAGGAGCTTAGGGTTGTTAGTATTTGCAGGTTGTGAATTGTGTTTTGTGTTGTGTATTTTGAGAGTACTTTCAGATTTCAATGTCTTTTGAATTTCAGATTTGAAGTATTGAGCATATGAAGTATTTTATGAATTCTAGAGATCTGTTTTAAGAACTTAAAAAAATGTAGTTTCATAGGAGTATAAAAGTGCAGACAATGTGATTCTCAGAGAAGAAACTGCAAGTTCTAGAGGCAGAGCATTTATATTAACACGCCCTTTTCAAACAGGGATAACATCATGTTGGAAGTTTTATTCATGGTCGAAAATGGAACTACCAGCCAGTTAACATCATGCTGATCAAGATTCATGCATAGCACATCTTCATATGATGCACAGTCAAAAAGATATGCTATTTTCAAAATGCCCACACCATGTCGAGTGTGCGAAAAACAGAGAAAACGAGGGACGAAGTTTTGGCAAGTGTTGGACGTGGTGTGCATAGATGACAATGGGGACCAGATGTCAATAATGGCAGAGGCATAAAATTTGGAGATATTTTCCCTGCATTAGGTGGAATCGAACCCGGGCGGAACAGCGGTCGGGTAGTGTCACTTGGCCACTGGGCTAGTTCAGTAGTTTCGGTAGAAATAAGGCACTGCTTCAGGTGGTTTGTTCTCGTCCTGCGCCTTTGTGCGCTCGCCGTGGCGCCGCTCTCTGTCGTTGTGAACATGCTGAACAAACGAGAGGAATCTGGAGAGGGCTGTACGTGGAGAGGCGGACAGTCGGGACCCACCAGGTCTATGGCCGTACGCAAGCAAGTGCCTCATTGAAAAAATACTTCCTCCTAATGCTATACTGACATTGAGGCTCACGGGTTTGTCAACATAGTTACTAAAGGAGATAAATTTACAACGAAGCCGGGGAGCTGGCAGGTATCATTTATTATCAGTGGGCCAGCAAGTATCATCTGGGTTATGGGCTGCCCCGTCTAGGCTTTCTTTTTTAACATGTGCAGCCCATGACATGCCGGTTTGTATTTCCTTGAGGGTCGTCATGTATCGACCGGCCTATGGACCTCCCATCCGAGGTTTTATTTTTCCTAAAACATCGGCAACCCAACTTATACTTTTTTGAAGAAAACGTTTTTTGAAGAAAACGCAAAGGCCTATTCTATTTTTCTATATAAGAATAGGAACGCCAGGTCCAACTTGTGTTTCCCTTCTAACTATATTATATGTATTTAAATTATTTTATATGTTATTATATATTATTGTTATTGTCATCATATATTTAACAGATAGTTACATATATAAGAAAACAATATCCCACATCTTATTAACTTATAAAAATATTTTCTTAACAATAAAATCCTGGATTTTTTTATATTAAGGCAACAAATATCTTGATGATTGTGTACAAAAGCTTGGTAAGATTTAATGACCAATGTAATAATAAATCACTTATTATTTAAATATATTTATAAGAAAATGCTCAGCCCTTGCTCTGCCCAACCCAAAATTATAATTAGAACCAGCCCAGCAAAATCATGTATTTCAAAAAAGTGCAAATGGCCTGTAATTTTTTTGGAAAAATAAATGGCCGCATGGACGCTACATTATTTGTTCACCCAGCCCAACAAATTCGCATATTTCGAGGAAGTGAAAATGGCCTGTAGTTTAAAAAAATGGGCCGCATGGACACTTCATTATTTGTTCACCCAGCCCAGCAAATGGACTGTAATTCTCAAAAAAAAGATCAAATGGACTGTAAGTTCTGAAAAATGGGTTGAATATGTGCCACATTTTTGGAGGCTGGAATGTGGGCCAATAGGTCGAAGCCAACACAAGTCGTTGTCAACTTAGTCAACAAATGATTCTGACATTGTTAGCCGTTGGATTTACATCCAATGACCGGCATCCATCTTTAATCTCTCGTCTTCTTCCTCTAGTGCCACCGGGACCACCTGCTCCAGCCTCCTGCTGCTAGCAGCTCTGCTTAGCACGCTTCGCTGTGAAGCGCTACCCCACCGCCGGCCAGGCCATCCCTCCACCCCTCCACACCTCCTGTTCTTCTCCAACGACTGCCGAACCACGACGCACCAGAACCAGTTAACCCTCGTACACCTCTCCGTCTGCGGCTCCACTCCCGCATATTCCCATCTCCGACGCATTGCTGTCCGGGGCCTCGCCCTCGTCCACCACCTTGGATGTGCTCGGCGCGGCGTGGTCAACAACAAAAAAATTAATACTCCCCCTGCTAGCTGGGACCCACCATAATGGGAGGCTGACTTGTGGGCCTACTAAGTTCACGGGGATGGAGGGCTTTGTCAACTTAGTCAATATGAATGATTCTAGCTCCAGTGACCGTGCGATGTCCATCCAACGGTCGTAGTGCTTCTTCAACCTCTGGTCTTCTTACTCCAGCCGCCCAAACCTGCGCTGGTCGTGCCGCCTGCTCCTGCCTCCCATGGCCGGCTATGCTGCCATGGAGTCCTCACCGCCCCTACTACTCCCACCGCTGGCCAGGCCCTGCGGTGACGGCAGCCTCACACCGTAGCCGAACCAGTGAACCCTCGTACTCCTCTCCGCGTGGGCATCCACTGCCGCGTCTTCCCCTTCCTATGCCTCGTCGTCGTCCACCGCCTTGGTGCTCTCGGCGCGGCGTGGTCAATGTGGTCAAGGAACGACTTCCATCAGAAGAGTACTGTACATGGAGAGGCTGACAGCTGGGTCCACGGCCGCAGCAAGGAACTGCCTCCTTATTACGCGGAAAATAATGATTCCTCCACCTGACAGCAGGGACCCACCGGACGGGCCTCCGTATTTCGCGAAAAAATGCTTCCCCCCTGACTGTTGGGACCCACCAGCTACATCTTCGCATGCAAGGAAGTGCCTCCTTATCCTCCCTGACAATCGGGACCCACCTGGTCGAAGCGTACGTCGCGTTGTCATTCTGGTCGCGAACGTGTACATACATACTGGTCGATCGGTCTGTCTGTAGGCTGCAGCGATGAACCGTGGCCGAGTAAGGAAGGGCACATGTCGTAGTATAGGCGCGCACGTGTCGTAGTAGAGGCACGCACGTAGCATGTCACGCAATCCTGTTAGTATTGTGTACACGTACGTACAGCCAGGGTGCAAGAAACTAAATACGACCACATACGTACATACGAGCGGCGTCTCGAACGCCTACTCGCGCATACGTACGACCAGGGCTCGTGTACATGGAGAGGCAGCGACGGCGTCGTGTTCATCGGCAGCCAACCGGCTGGGTCAGAATGGACAAACTGCGTCGTCATGTTCATGAGGAGCTAACCGGCTTGGATGGAACAGCCGATCAAAACGAGGCCTGACGTACCGCAGAACGGAGGAAACGACCTTTTGTTCGACCATCCACGATCGAAACGGGATCCTGTTCATCGGGAGGGGTCTGGCGTACCGCAAAATGGAGGAAACGGACTTCTCTTGGACCTCCTACGGTCGAAACGGGGTCCTGTTGATCGGGTGGGGTGTGGCGTACCGCAAAACAGAGGAAACGGACTTGTGTTGGAGCGCTACGGTCGAAACGGGGGTCCTGTTCATCGGGAGGGGTGTGGCGCACCACAAAACGAGACTCCACGGGCTACTGTTCATCTCCACCATCGACCTCCTCCAGTCTCCACTGGCTACTGTTCATCCACCTTCGACCTCCTCCAGCCTCCACCTGCGACTGTTCATCCACGGGCTCCTGTTCATCCAGCCTCCACCGCTCCTCCACCGGCTACTGTTCAACCAGCCCTCTCCACGGGGTCCTGTTCAACCACCCCTCCACGGGCTACTGTTCATTCAGCCCTCCACCGGCTACTGCTCAACCAGCCCTCCACGTGGTCCTGTTCATCCAGCCCTCCGCGGGGTCCTGTTCATTCACCCCCAACCGGCTCGATTGGGGTCATGTTCATTCAGTGGCAATGGCCTCTACTACCACGAGGTCCTGTTCATCCAACCCCCCATCGTAAACTGTTCATCAGACCCCTCCCCCCCAACAACGCTCACTGTTCATCAAGGGAAAGAGGCAGCAGGTTCGATCAACTTTAGTTAGCAGCAATAGCGAAGGAATCGCTCGATCGGGTTCAGTTAACAGCTAGATCGATCGATCGCTCGGGTTCAGTAACACGTAGCCTGCAGTGCAATCGCTCGGCTTCAGTAGGCGAACGCCTCGCTCGGGTTCAGTTAGAGCCAAACGCCTCGCACCCACGCGCGTACGTGTACGAGGGAAACACGCATCGCTCGGCCCCCGACCACCCACCGTAACCGGGAACTTCCCGATATTTTCCTTGCCCTCACTTCTACCACGGTTTTTTCCGTCATGGATGGCCTAAAGAATGTCATGCAGCTGCGTCTCCAGCCCGTCCAGGACGATAATCCCTTTTTATGTCATGATTTTTTGTCATGGAAGTAGGATCCCACCACATCTATGATGATACCGAGTTTTGTCACAATTATCGTCATAGAACTGTCATAAGCATGACAGGAAAAAAATTCGTTCGGCCCAAAGTGTCACGGATGTGTCTTTTTTTGTAGTGATCACACCCGATCATCACGTGGTGTCTCGAAACGACGAACTTTCGCAACGGTGCATACTCGGGGAGAACACTTATATCTTGAAATTTAGTGATGGGATTATCTTATAATGCTACCGTCGTTCTAAGCAAAATAAGATGCATAAAAGATAAACATACCATGCAATCAAAATATGTGACATGATATGGCCATCATCATCTCGTGATTTTGATCTCCATCTTCAAAGCATCGTCATGATCTCCATCGTCACCGGCTCGACACCTTGATCTCCATCAATGTGTCGTGGTCGTCTCGCCAACTATTGCTTCTACAACTATCGCTAACGCATAGTGATAAGTAAAGCAATTACATGGCGTTTTCATTTCATACAATAAAGACACAACAATAAGGCTCCTTCCGGTTGTCGATAACATACAAAACATGATCATCTCATACAATAACGGCAATCCCATCATGTCTTGACCATATCATATCACAACATGCCCTGCAAAAACAAGTTAGACGTCCTCTACTTTGTTGTTGCAAGTTTTACGTGGCTGCTACGGGCTTCTAGCAAGAACCGTTCTTACCTACGGCAAAAACCACAACGGTGATTTTTCAAGTTTGTTGTTTTAAGCTTCTTCAAGGACCAGCCGCAGTCAAATTTGATTCAACTAAAGTAGGAGAAACATACACCCGCTAGCCACCATTATGCAAAACAATTTGCATGTCTGTCGATGGAACCGGTCTCATGTGCGTGGACATGTAAGGTTGGTCCGGGCCACAGCTACCTCTTGAGCACTGCGTTGGTTTTCCCTTGAAGAGGAAAGGGTGATGCAGCAAAGTAGCGTAAGTATTTCCCTCAGTTTTTGAGAACCAAGGTATCAATCCAGTAGGAGGCCACGCACGAGTCCCTCGCACCTACACAAACAAATAAATCCTCGCAACCAACGCGATAAGGGGTTGTCAATCCCTACACGGTCACATACGAGAGTGAGATCTGATAGATATGATAAGATAATATTTTTGGTATTTTTCTGATAAAGATGCAAAGTAAAGAAAGTAAAATAAAACGGCGCCAGAAATAGCTTGTTGTCGGGAAATTAATATGATGGAAAATAGACCCGGGGGCCATAGGTTTCACTAGTGGCTTCTCTCAAGAGCATAAGTATTTACGGTGGGTGAACAAATTACTGTTGAGCAATTGACAGAATTGAGCATAGTTATGAGAATATCCAGCTATGATCATGTATATAGGCATCACGTCCGAGACAAGTAGACCGACTCCTGCCTGCATCTACTACTATTACTCCACACATTGACCGCTATCCAGCATGCATCTAGAGTATTAAGTTCATAAGAACAGAGTAACGCTTTAAGCAAGATGACATCATGTAGAGGGATAAACTCATGCAATATGATATAAACCCCATCTTGTTATCCTCGATGGCAACAATACAATACGTGCCTTGCTGCCCCTACTGTCACTGGGAAAGGACACCGCAAGATTGAACCCAAAGGTGACCACTTCTCCCATTGCAAGAAAGATCAATCTAGTAGGCCAAACCAAACTGATAATTCGAAGAGACTTGCAAAGATAACCAATCATACATAAAAGAATTCAGAGGAGATTCAAATATTGTTCATAGATAAACTTGATCACAAACCCACAATTCATTGGTCTCAACAAACACACCGCAAAAGAAGATTACCTCGAATAAATCTCCACAAGAGAGGGGGAGAACATTGTATTGAGATCCAAAAAGAGAGAGGAAGCCATCTAGCTAATAACTATGGACCCGAAGGTCTGAGGTAAACTACTCACACATCATCGGAGAGGCTATGGTGTTGATGTAGAAGCCCTCCGTGATCGATGCCCCCTCTGGCGGAGCTCCGGAACAGGCCCCAAGATGGGATCTCACGGGTACAGAAGGTTGCGGCGGTGGAATTAGGTTTTTGGCTCCGTTTCTGGTAGTTTGGGGGTACGTAGGTATATATAGGAGGAAGGAGTACGTCGGTGGAGCAAGGTGGGGCCCACGAGGGTGGAGGGCGCGCCCGGGGGGGTAGGCGCGCCCCCCTACCTCGTGGCTTCCTGGTAGCTTTCTTGACATAGGGTCCAAGTCCTCTGGATCACGTTCGTTCCGAAAATCACGTTCCCGAAGGTTTCATTCCGTCTGGACTCCGTTTGACTTTTTCTGCGAAACTCTGAAATAGGCAAAAAAACATCAATTCTGGGCTGGGCCTCCGGTTAATAGGTTAGTCCCAAAAATAATATAAAAGTGTATAATAAAGCCCAATAATGTCCAAAACAGAAGATAATATAGCATGGAGCAATCAAAAATTATAGATACGTTGGAGACGTATTAAGCATCCCCAAGCTTAATTCCTGCTCGTCCTCGAGTAGGTAAATGATAAAAACAGAATTTTTGATGTGGAATGCTACTTGGCATAATTTCAATGTAATTCTTCTTAATTGTGGTATGAATATTCAGATCTGAAAGATTGAAGATAAAAGTTCAATATTGATGTAAAAATAATAATACTTCAAGCATACTAACTAAGAAATTATGTCCTCTCAAAATAACATGGCCAAAGAAAGTTCATCCCCACAAAATCATATAGTTAAGTCATGCTCCATTTTCGTCACACAAGAATACTCATCATGCACAACCCCGATGACAAGCCAAGCAATTGCTTCATACTTTAGTAATCTCAAACTTTTTCAACCTTCACGCAATACATGAGCGTGAGCCATGGATATAGCACTATGGGTGAAATAGAATATGATGATGGGGGTTATGTGGAGAAGACAAAAAAGGAGAAAGTCTCAAATCAACGAGGCTAATCAATGAGCTATGGAGATGCCCATCGATTGATGTTAATGCAAGGAGTATGGATTGCCATGCAACGGATGCACTTGAGCTATAAATATATGAAAGCTCAACAAAAGAAACTAAGTGGGTGTGCCTCCAACTTGCTTGCTCATGAAGGCCTAGGGCACTTGAGGAGGCCCATTGTTGGAATATACAAGCCAAGTTCTATAATGAAAAATTCCCACTAGTATATGAAAATGACAAAACAAGAGACTCTCTATCATGAAGATCATGGTGCTACTTTGAAGCACAAGTGTGGTAAAAGGATAGTAACATTGTCCCTTCTCTCTTTTTCTCTCAATTTTTTTTGGGCCTTCTCTTCTTTTTTTATGGCATTTCTCTGTCTTTTTTTTATTCCTCACTTGGGACAATGCTCTAAAAAAATGATGATCATCACACTTCTATTTATTTACAACTCAATGATTACAACTCGATACTAGAACAGAGTATGACTCTATATGAATGCCTCCGGCGGTGTACCGGGATATGCAATGAACAAGAGTGACATGTATGGAAGAATTATGAATGGTGGCTTTGCCACAAATACTATGTCAACTACATGATCATGCAAAGCAATATGACAATGATGAACGTGTCATGATAAACGGAACGGTGGAAAGTTGCATGGCAATATATCTCGGAATGGCTATGGAAATGCCATAATAGGTAGGTATGGTGGCTGTTTTGAGGAAGATATAAGGAGGTTTATGTGTGAAAGAGCGGATCATATCACGGGGTTTGGATGCACCGGCGAAGTTTGCACCAACTCTCAATGTGAGAAAGGGCAATGCACGGTACCGAAGAGGCTAGCAATGATGGAAAGGTGAGAGTGCGTATAATCCATGGACTCAACATTAGTCATAAAGAACTCACATACTTATTGCAAAAATCTACAAGTCATCAAAAACCAAGCACTACACGCATGCTCCTAGGGGGATAGATTGGTAGGAAAAGACCATCGCTCGTCCCCGACCGCCACTCATAAGGAGGACAATCAAAGAACACCTCATGTTTCAAATTTGTTACATAACGTTTACCATACATGCATGCTACGGGACTTGCAAACTTCAACACAAGTATTTCTCAAATTCACAACTACTCAACTAGCACAACTTTTATATCACTACCTCCATGTCTCAAAACAATCATCAAGCATCAAACTTCTCTTAGTATTCAACACACTCATAAGAAAGTTTTTACTAATCTTGAATACCTAGCATATTAGGATTATTTAAGCAAATTACCATGCTATTTAAGACTCTCAAAATAATCTAAGTGAATCATGAGAGATCAATAGTTTCTATAAAACAAATCCACCACCGTGCTCTAAAAGATATAAGTGAAGTACTAGAGCAAAAACTATATAACTCAAAAGATATAAGTGAAGCACATAGAGTAATCTAATAATTTCCAAATCATGCGTGTCTCTCTCAAAAGGTGTGTACAGAAAAGAAGATTGTGGTAAACTAACAAATAAAGACTCAAATAATACAAGACGCTCCAAGCAAAACACATATCATGTGGTGAATAAAAATATAGCTCCAAGTAAAGTTACCGATGGAAGTAGACGAAAGAGGGGATGCCTTCCGGGGCATCCCCAAGCTTTGGATTTTAAGTGTCCTTAGATTATCTTGGGGGTGCCATGGGCATCCCCAAGCTTAGGCTCTTTCCACTCCTTGTTCCATAATCCATCAAATCTGTCACCCAAAACTTGAAAACTTCACAACACAAAACTCAGCAGAAAATCTCGTGAGCTCCATTAGCGAAAGAAAACAAAAGACCACTTCAAGGTACTGTAATGAACTCATTCTTTATTTATATTGGTGTTAAACCTAATGTATTCCAACTTATCTATGGTTTATAAACCATTTTATTAGCCATAGATTCATCAAAATAAGCAAACAACACACGAAAAACAGAATCTGTCAAAAACAGAACAGTCTGTAGTAATCTGTAACTAATGCAAACTTCTGGAACTCCATAAAATCAGCCAAAATAGGAAGACCTAGACAATTTATTTATTGATCATCAGAAATTGGAATCAATATTTTATCACGTTCTGGTGATTTTTAACAATTATTTTCGTGAACAGACAGTTTCTGGAATTTTCTGCAAGATCAAATAACTATCAACCAAGAAGATCCTATAGGTTTAACTTGGCACAAACACTAATTAGAACATAAAAACAAATCTAACCAGAGGCTAGAACAAATATTTATTCCTAAACAGATGCAAAAAGCAAAAAACTAAAAATAAAATTGGGTTGCCTCCCAACAAGCGCTATCGTTTAACGCCCCTAGCTAGGCATAATAGCAAGGATAGATCTAGGTACTGCCATAATAATAAGATAGATCATTAAAACTCATTTCATACTCTCTACGTTCGGCAGCAAGTTTTCTTTGTGGCAAGCAAAAGTAATCAAAAGGGCTAAATTTATGGGACAAAAATCCCAGGATCAACTTTAGGATGTATAGGCTCCTCCTTCAGCCCTTCATATTGCACAACCAACTCATCATTATAAGCATTCTTTTGATAGAACTTGGTGAGCCTATATTCGAGAGAATATCCTAGCTCATTATTTCGAATAGCAAAATCATCATTAAGTTCAGAAATTCTATCAATTAGAATATTGGTAGGAACCTTTTTTCTAAGGTTTTCATTAAGAGCAACATAATCTAGAGATTGAAAACGCATTATTTCTTCTTGATCAAATAAGATAGTTTCTATGGGAGGACGTCCAGCGTCCACCCTATAATGCGCAAAGATTTCTTTGGCCTCTTTTATAATAAATCTGAACTCATGAGCCAAAAAGATAGTAGCGGCACGCTTAACAGAAGAGTGTTCAATGTTGGAAAATTATAGGAAAATCCTCTGTATGCAAGGATGAATATGCATAAATTGTCTTTCAAGTTCAACTACAAGCATGGCGATAGTGTCCGCAAGACTACTAGTTCTATGAAGAATAGAACTGCCCATAGAAGGAGAAGCACTAGCACAAGTAAAGAAATCTTGGATAACTCCTTTTCCAATAATGTTACCACTACCAATTCGGAATTTTTTTGTATGTAAGGTAGGGGATTCTTTAGCAGGAGCATCAGAATTTTCCATGATATTATTACTGTCTTTATCGACAATAATTTCCCCAATTTCATACATAACGACGAAAAGAGCAAAAGGGAAAAGAAAGAGGGAGGCGAATAAAATGGCAAGGGTGAAGTGGGGGGGAGGAAAACGAGAGGCAAATGGAAAATTAATGTAATGCGGGAGATAAGGGTTTGTGATGGGTACTTGGTATGTTGACTTTTGCGTAGACCTCCCCGGCAACGGCGCCAGAAATCCGTCTTCTACCTCTTGAGCACTACGTTGGTTTTCCCTTGAAGAGGAAAGGGAGATGCAGCAAAGTAGCATAAGTATTTCCCTCAGTTTTTGAGAACCAAGGTATCAATCCAGTAGGAGGCCACGCACGAGTCCCTCGCACCTACACAAACAAATAAATCCACGCAACCAACGCGATAAGGGGTTGTCTATCCCTACACGGTCACTTACGAGAGTGAGATCTGATAGATATGATAAGATAATATTTTTGGTATTTTTCTGATAAAGATGCAAAGTAAAGAAAGTAAAATAAAACGGCGCCAGAAATAGCTTGTTGTCGGGAGATTAATATGATGGAAAATAGACCCGGGGGGCATAGGTTTCACTAGTGGCTTCTCTCAAGAGGATAAGTATTTACGGTGGGTGAACAAATTACTATTGAGCAATTGACAGAATTGAGCATAGTTATGAGAATATCTAGGTATGATCATGTATATACGCATCACGTTCGAGACAAGTAGACCGACTCCTGCCTGCATCTACAACTATTACTCCACACATCGACCGCTATCCAGCATGCATCTAGAGTATTAAGTTCATAAGAACAGAGTAATACTTTAAGCAAGATGACATCATGTAGAGGGATAAACTCATGCAATATGATATAAACCCCATCTTGTTATCCTCGATGGCAACAATACAATACGTGCCTTGCTGCCCCTACTGTCACTGGGAAAGGACACCGCAAGATTGAACCCAAAGCTAAGCACTTCTCCCATTGCAAGAAAGACCAATCTAGTAGGCCAAACCAAACTGATAATTCGAAGAGACTTGCAAAGATAACCAATCATACATAAAAGAATTCAAAAGATTCAAATATTGTTCATAGATAAACTTGATCATAAACCCAAAATTCATCGGTCTCAACAAACACACCGCAAAAGAAGATTACATCGAATAAATCTCCACAAGAGAGGGGGAGAACATTGTATTGAGATCCAAAAGGAGAGAGGAAGCCATCTAGCTAATAACTATGGACCCGAAGGTCTGAGGTAAACTACTCACACATCATCGGAGAGGCTATGGTGTTGATGTAGAAGCCCTCCATGATCGATGCCCCCTCCGGCGGAGCTCCGGAACAGGCCCCAAGATGGGATCTCACGGGTACAGAAGGTTGCGGCGGTGGAATTAGGTTTTTGGCTCCGTTTCTGGTAGTTTGGGGGTACGTAGGTATATATAGGAGGAAGGAGTACGTCAGTGGAGCAACATGGGGCCCACGAGGGTGGAGGGCGCGCCAAGGGGGGTAGGCGCGCCCCCCTACCTCGTGGCTTCCTGGTAGCTTTCTTGACGTAGGGTCCAAGTCCTCTGGATCACGTTCATTCCGAAAATCATGCTCCCGAAGGTTTCATTCCGTCTGGACTCCGTTTGACTTTTTCTGCGAAACTCTGAAATAGGCAAAAAAAGCAATTCTGGGCTGGGCCTCCGGTTAATAGGTTAGTCCCAAAAATAATATAAAAGTGTATAATAAAGCCCAATAATGTCCAAAACAGAAGATAATATAGCATGGAGCAATCAAAAATTATAGATACGTTGGAGACGTATCAAGCATCCCGAAGCTTAATTCCTGCTCGTCCTCGAGTAGGTAAATGATAAAAACAGAATTTTTGATGTGGAATGCTACTTGGCATAATTTCTATGTAATTCTTCTTAATTGTGGTATGAATATTTAGATCCGAAAGATTCAAGATAAAAGCTCAATATTGACATAAAAATAATAATACTTCAAGCATACTAACTAAGCAATTATGTCCCCTCAAAATAACATGGCCAAAGAAAGTTCATCCCTACAAAATCATATAGTTTAGTCATGCTCCATTTTCGTCACACAAGAATACTCTCATCATGCACAACCCCGATGACAAGCCAAGCAATTGTTTCATACTTTAGTAATCTCAAACTTTTTCAACCTTCACGCAATACATGAGCGTGAGCCATGGATATAGCAATATGGGTGGAGTAGAATATGATGATGGGGGTTATGTGGAGAAGACAAAAAGGGAGAAAGTCTCACATCAACGAGGCTAATCAATGAGCTATGGAGATGCCCATCGATTGATGTTAATGCAAGGAGTAGGGATTGCCATGCAACGGATGCACTAGAGCTATAAATATATGAAAGCTCAACAAAAGAAACTAAGTGGGTGTGCATCCAACTTGCTTGCTCACGAAGACCTAGGGCACTTGAGGAGGCCCATTGTTGGAATATACAAGCCAAGTTCTATAATGAAACATTCCCACTAGTATATGAAAATGACAAAACAAGAGACTCTCTATCCTGAAGATCATGATGCTACTTTGAAGCACAAGTGTGGTAAAAGGATAGTAACATTGTCCCTTCTCTCTTTTTCTCTCAATTTTTTTTGGGCCTTCTCTTTTTTTATGGCCTTTCTCTTTTTTTTATTCCTCACTTGGGACAATGCTCTAAAAAAATGATGATCATCACACTTCTATTTATTTACAACTCGATACTAGAACAGAGTATGACTCTATATGAATGCCTCCGGTGGTGTACCAGGATATGCAATGAACCAAGAGTGACATGTATGGAAGAATTATGAATGGTGGCTTTGCCACAAATACTATGTCAACTACAGGATCATGCAAAGCAATATGACAATGATGAACGTGTCATGATAAACGGAACGGTGGAAAGTTGCATGGCAATATATCTCGGAATGGCTATGGAAATGCCATAATAGGTAGGTATGGTGGCTGTTTTGAGGAAGATATAAGGAGGTTTATGTGTGAAAGAGCGTATCATATCACGGGGTTTGGATGCACCGGCGAAGTTTGCACCAACTCTCAATGTGAGAAAGGGCAATGCACGGTACCGAAGAGGCCAGCAATGATGGAAAGGTGAGAGTGCGTATAATCCATGGACTCAACATTAGTCATAAAGAACTCACATACTTATTGCAAAAATCTACAAGTCATTAAAAACCAAGCACTACGCGCATGCTCCTAGGGGGATAGATTGGTAGGAAAAGACCATCGCTCGTCCCCGACCGCCACTCATAAGGAGGACAATCAAAGAACACCTCATGTTTCAAATTTGTTACATAACATTTACCATACGTGCATGCTACGGGACTTGCAAACTTCCACACAAGTATTTCTCAAATTCACAACTACTCAACTAGCACAAATTTGATATCACACCTCCATGTCTCAAAACAATCATCAAGCATCAAACTTCTCTTAGTATTCAACACACTCATAAGAAAGTTTTTACTAATCTTGAATACCTAGCATATTGAGGATCCGGGCTAGCTATGTGCCCCAATACCAAATTGAAATTTACTTAAAGAGCTTTTATGTTGCCCTACCTTCTTCGTTTAAGCATGTCTTAGATTCTATATTTGAAGAAGGTTTTCTTGAAGGGGATGCCGTAGATAGTTATGAAAAGATGAAGACCATATTTGGGCACCGCATGAATGAGAAATTTGAATCTACATCTCTTTTGCTCTCCTACCAAAACGAATCTATCAAAGAGATAAAGGCTAGCTTAGATGCAAATTTCCGTAACGTGCTTAATCTTTCTTTTACCATTAATAGCCACGTGCTTTATCAAAATAGAAAGATTAATTTCATAGATAACAAGTTTGCTCTTTTCGTCGCTAAAACCAAAGATGGCAATACTTAGATCTATCCTTGCTTTTATGCCTAGCTAGGGCGTTAAACGATAGCGCATCTTGGGAGGCAACCCAATTTTATTTCAGTTTTTTTTTGCTTTTTGCTTCTGTTTAGGAATAAATATTTGATCTAGCCTCTGGTTAGATTTGTTTTTATGTTTTAATTAGTGTTTGTGCCAAGTTAAACCTATAGGATCTTCTTAGATGACAGTTATTTGATCTTGCTGAAAATTCCAGAAACTTTCTGTTCAGGAAAACAATTGCTAAAAATCACCAGAACATGATAAAATACTGATTTCAATTGCAGTAGATCAATAAACAAATTTTCTAGGTCTTCCTATTTTGGTACATGTTTCTGAGTTCCAGAAGTTTGCGTTAGTTACATATTACTACAGACTGTTCTGTTTTTGACAGATTCTGTTTTTCGTGTGTTGTTTGCTTATTTTGATGAATCTATGGCCAGTAAAAGAGTTTATAAACCATAGAAAAGTTGGAATACAGTAGTTTTAACACCAATATAAATAAAGAATGAGTTCATTACATTACCTTGAAGTGGTGTTTTGTTTTCTTTCGCTAACAGAGCTTACGAGATTTTCTGTTGAGTTTTGTGTTGTGAAGTTTTCAAGTTTTGGGTAAAGATTTGATGGATTATGGAACAAGGAGTGGCAAGAGCCTAAGCTTGGGGATGCCCATGGCACCCCAAGATAATCTAAGGACACCAAAAGGCCAAAGCCTGGGGATGCCCCGGAAGGCATCCCCTCTTTTGTCTTCGTTCATCGGTAACTTTACTTGGAGCTATATTTTTATTCACCACATGGTATGTGTTTTTCTTGGAGCGTCTTGTATGATTTGAGTCTTTTTTTACCACAATCATCCTTGCTGGACACACCTTTTGAGAGAGACACACATGCTTCGGAATTTATTAGAATACTCTATGTGCTTCATTTATATCTTTTGAGCTATATAGTTTTTGCTCTAGTGCTTCACTTATATCTTTTAGAGCACGGTGGTGGATTTGTTTTATAGAAACTATTGTTCTCTCATGCTTCACTTATATTATTTTGAGAGTCCTAACAAACAGCATGGTAATTTGCTTTAATTGTGAAAATAGTCATAATATGCTAGGTATTCAAGATTAGTAAAAACTTTCTTATGAGTGTGTTGAATACTATGAGAAGTTTGATGCTTGATAATTGTTTTGAGATATGGAGGTAGTGATATTAAAGTTGTGCTAGTTGAGTAGTTGTGAATTTGAGAAATACTTGGGTTGAAGTTTGCAAATCCCGTAGCTTGCACGTATGGTAAACGTTATGTAACAAATTTGAAACATGAGGTATTCTTTGATTGTCCTCCTTATGAGTGGCGGTCGGGGACGAGCGATGGTCTTTTCCTACCAATCTATCCCCCTAGGAGCATGCGCATAGTGCTTGGTTTTTGATGACTTGTAGATTTTTGCAATAAGTATGTGAGTTCTTTATGACTAATGTTGAGTCCATGGATTATACACACTCTCAACCTTCCATCATTGCTAGCCTCTTCGGTGCCGTGCATTGCCCTTTCTCACCTCGAGAGTTGGTGCAAACTTCGCCGGTGCATCCAAACCCCGTGATACGATACGCTCTATCACACATAAACCTCCTTATATCTTCCTCAAAACAACCACCATACCAACCTATTATGGAATTTCCATTGCCATTCTGAGATATATTGCCATGCAACTTTCCACCGTTCCGTTTATCATGACACGCTCATTATTGTCATATTGCCTTGCATGATCATGTAGTTGACATCGTATTTGTGGCAAAGCCACCATGCATATTATTTCATACATGTCACTCTTTATTCATTTCTCATCCCGGTACACCGCCGGAGGCATTCATATAGAGTCATACTTTCTTCTAGTATCGAATTGTAATCATTGAGTTGTAAATAAATAGAAGTGTGATGATCAGCATTCATAGAGCATTGTCCCAAAAAGAAGAGAGAAAGGCCAAAAGAAAAAAAAAAGAAAGGCCCAAAAAAGAAAATAAAAAGGGGCAATGCTACTATCTTTTTCCATACTTGTGCTTCAAAGTAGCACCATGATCTTTATGTTAGATAGTCTCTTATTTTGTCACTTTCATATACTAGTGGGAATATTTCATTATAGAACTTGGCTTGTATATTCCAACAATGGGCTTCCTCAAATGCCCTAGGTCTTCGTGAGCAAGCAAGTTGGATGCACACCCACTTAGTTTCTTTTATTGAGCTTTCATACATTTATAGCTCTAGTGCATCCGTTGCATGGCAATCCCTACTCCTCACATTAACATCAATTGATGGGCATCTCCATAGCCCGTTGATTAGCCACGTTGATGTGAGATTTTCTCCTTTTTTGTCTTCTCCACATAACCCCCATCAATATATTCTATTCCACCCATAGTGCTATATCCATGGCTCACGCTCATGTATTGCGTGAAAGTTGAAAAAGTTTGAGATTACTAAAGTATGAAACAATTGCTTGGCTTGTCATCGGGGTTGTGCATGATGAGAGCATTCTTGTGTGACGAAAATGGAGCATGACCAAACTATATGATTTTGTAGCGATGAACTTTCTTTGGCCATGTTATTTTGAGAAGACATAATTGCTTAGTTAGTATGCTTGAAGTATTATTATTTTTATGTCAATATTAAACTTTTATCTTGAATCTTGCGGATCTGAATATTCATACCACAATTAAGAGGGTTACATGGAAAATTATGCCAAGTAGCATTCCACATCAAAAATTCATTTTTTATCATTTACCTACTCGAGGAGGAGCAGGAATTAAGCTTGGGAATGCTTGATACGTCTCCAACGTATCTATAATTTTTGATTGTTCCATGCTATATTATATTCTGTTTTAGATGTTTATTGGGCTTTATTATACACTCTTATATATTTTTGGGACTAACCTATTAACCGGAGGCCCAGCCCAAATTGTTGTTTTTGCCTATTTCAGTGTTTCGCAAAAATATAATATCAAACGGAGTCCAAACGGAATGAAACCTTCGGGACCGTGATTTTCAGAACAAACGTGATCCAGAGGACTTGGAGTCTACGTAAAGTAATCAATTAGGAGAGCACGAGGCAGGGGGCGCGCCTACCACCCCCCAGGCGCGCCCGCCACCCTCGTGGGGCCCACGTTGCTCCACCGACGTACTTCTTCCTCCTATATATTCCCATGTACCCTGGAAACATCATATACGGAGCCAAAACCCTATTTCCACTGCCGCAACCTTCTATACCCGTGAGATCCCATCTTGGGGCCTTTTCCGGCGCTCCGCCGGAGGGGGCATTGATCACGGAGGGCTTCTACATCAACACCATAGCCTCTCCGATGATGTGTGTAGTTTACCGCAGACCTTCAGGTCCATAGTTATTAGCTAGATGGCTTCTTCTCTCTCTTTGGATCTCAATACAAAGTTCTCCTCGATCTTCTTGGAGATCTATTCCATGTAATCTTCTTATGCGGTGTGTTTGTCAAGATCCGATGAATTGTGGGTTTATGATCAAGTTTGTCTATGAACAATATTTGAATCTCCTCTGAATTCTTTTATGTATGATTGGTTATCTTTGCAAGTCTCTTCGAATTATCAGTTTGGTTTGGCCTACTAGATTGATCTTTCTTGCAATGGGAGAAGTGCTCAGCTTTGGGTTCAATCTTGCGGTGTCCTTTCCCAGTAACAGCAGGGGCAGCAAGGCACGTATTGTATTGTTGCCATCGAGGATAAAAAGATGGGGTTTATATCATATTGCATGAGTTTATCCCTCTACATCATTTCATCTTACTTAAAGCATTACTCTGTTCTTATGAACTTAATACTCTAGATGCATGCTAGATAGCGGTCGATGTGTGGAGTAATAGTAGTAGATGCAGAATCATTTCGGTCTACTTGTCACGGACGTGATGCCTATATACATGATCATACCTAGATATTCTCATAACTATGCTCAATTCTATCAATTGCTCGATAGTAATTCGTTTACCCACCGTAATACTTATGCTATCTTGAGAGAAGCCACTAGTGAAACCTATGCCCCCCGCGTCTATTTTCCATCATATTAATCTTCCAACACTTAGTTATTTCTGGCACCATTTATTTTTGCAATCTTTACTTTTACTCTTTATCATAAAAATACCAAAAATATTATCTTATCATATCTATCAGATCTCACTCTCGTAAGTGACCGTGAAGGGATTGACAACCCCTTTATCGCGTTGGTTGTGAGGTTCTTATTTGTTTGTGTAGGTGCGTGGGACTCGCGCGTGGTCTCCTACTGGATTGATACCTTGGTTCTCAAAAAGTGAGGGAAATACTTACACTACTTTACTGCATCACCCTTTCCTCTTCAAGGGAAAACCAGCGCAGTGCTCAAGAGGTAGCAAGAAGGATTTCTGGCGCCATTGCCGGGGAATCTACGCACAAGTCAAGACATACGAAGTACCCATCACAAACTCTTATCCCTCGCATTACATTATTTGCCATTTGCCTCTCGTTTTCCTCTCCCCCACTTCACCCTTGCCATTTTATTCGCCCTCTCTTTTTCGCTCGCCTACCTTTTGCCATGTCGGGATCAAAAAGGGATGGGCTTTCTCTCCCGAGTTTTAGTACTTTGGACAATCCTTCTATTCTATCTAAACTCATAAATAATGATGCTATGGAAAAACCTGTCGGAGTTATCAATGAGAGCCTTAATAATTTTGATGAAGATGATTCCAGAATTTTTCGTTATTTACTCGATGAGTCTTTAAAAGATGCTTGGGATAGACTATTAAGGATCCAGGCTAGCTATGTACCCCAATACCAAATTGAAATTTACTTAAAGAGCTTTTATGGTGCCCTACCTTCTTCGTTTAAGCATGTCTTAGATTCTATATTTGAAGAAGGTTTTCTTGAAGGGGATGTCGTAGATACTTATGAAAAGATGAAGACCATATTTGGGCACCCCATGAATGAGAAATTTGAATCTACATCTCTTGTGCTCTCCTAACAAAACGAATCTATCAAAGAGATAAAGGCTAGCTTAGATGCAAATTTCCGTAACATGCTTAATCTTTCTTCTACCATGAATAGCCATGTGCTTTACCAAAATAGAAAGATTAATTCCATAGATAACAAGTTTGCTCTTTTCTTCGCTAAAACCAAAGATGGCAATACTTAGATCTATCCTTGCTTTTATGCCTAGCTAGGGGCGTTAAACGATAGCGATTGTTGGGAGGCAACCCAATATTATTTTAGTTTTTTTTGCTTCTGTTTAGGAATAAATATTTGATCTAGCCTCTGGTTAGATTTGTTCTTATGTTTTAGTTAGTGTTTGTGCCAAGTTAAACCTATAGGATCTTCTTGGATGATAGTTATTTGATCTTGCTGAAAATTCCAGAAACTTACTGTTCACGAAAACAATTGTTAAAAATCACCAGAACGTGATAAAATACTGATTCCAATTGCAGTAGATCAAGAAACAAATTTTCTATGTCTTCCGATTTTGGTAGAGTTTTCTGAGTTCCAGAAGTTTGCGTTAGTTACAGATTACTACAGACTGTTCTGTTTTTGACAGATTCTATTTTTCGTGTGTTGTTTGCTTATTTTGATGAATCTATGGCTAGTAAAAGAGTTTATAAACCATAGAGAAGTTGGAATACAGTAGGTTTAACACCAATATAAATAAAGAATGAGTTCATTACAGTACTCTGAAGTGGTGTTTTGTTTTCTTTCGCTAACGGAGCTTACGAGATTTTCTGTTGAGTTTTGTGTTGTGAAGTTTTCAAGTTTTGGGTAAAGATTTGATGGATTATGGAACAAGGAGTGGCAAGAGCCTAAGTTTGGGGATGCCCATGGCACCCCAAGATAATCTAAGGACACCAAAAAGCCAAAGCTTGGGGATGCCCCGGAAGGCATCCCCTCTTTCGTCTTCGTCCATCGGTAACTTTACTTGGAGCTATATTTTTATTCACCACATGATATGTGTTTTGCTAGGAGCGTCTTGTATGATTTGAGTCTTTTTTTTAATTTTACCACAATCATCCTTGCTGGACACACCTTTTGAGAGAGACACACATGCTTTCGAATTTATTAGAATACTCTATGTGCTTCACTTATATCTTTTGAGCTATATAGTTTTTGCTCTAGTGCTTCACTTATATCTTTTAGAGCACGGTGGTGGATTTGTTTTATAGAAACTATTATTCTCTCATGCTTCACTTATATTATTTTGAGAGTCCTACAAAATAGCATGGTAATTTACTTTAATTGTGAAAATAGTCCTAATATGCTAGGTATTCAAGATTAGTAAAAACTTTCTTATGAGTGTGTTAAATACTATGAGAAGTTTGATGCTTGATAATTGTTTTGAGATATGGAGGTAGTGATATTAAATTTGTGGTAGTTGAGTAGTTGTGAATTTGAGAAATACTTGTGTTGAAGTTTGCAAATCCCGAAGCATGCACGTATGGTAAACGTTATGTAACAAATTTGAAATATGAGGTGTTCTTTGATTGTCCTCCTTATGAGTGGCGGTCGGGGACGAGCGATGGTCTTTTCCTACCAATCTATCCCCCTAGGAGCATGCGTGTAGTGCTTGGTTTTTGATGACTTGTAGATTTTTGCAATAAGTATGTGAGTTCTTTATGACTAATGTTGAGTCCATGGATTATACGCACTCTCAACCTTCCATCATTGCTAGCCTCTTCGGTACCGTGCATTGCCCTTTCTCACCTCGAGAGTTGGTGCAAACTTCGCCGGTGCATCCAAACCCCATGATACGATACGCTCTATCACACATAAACCTCCTTATATCTTCTTCAAAACAACCACCATACCAACCTATTATGGAATTTCCATAGCCATTCCGAGATATATTGCCATGCAACTTTCCACCGTTCCGTTTATCATGACACGTTCATTATTGTCATATTTCCTTGCATGATCATGTAGTTGACATCGTATTTGTTGCAAAGCCACCATGCATATTATTTCATACATGTCACTCTTGATTCATTGCTCATCCCGGTACACCGCCGGAGGCATTCATATAGAGTCATACTTTGTTCTAGTATCGAGTTGTAATCATTGAGTTGTAAATAAATAGAAGTGTGATCATCATCATTCATAGCGCATTGTCCCAAAAAAAGAGAAAGGCCAAAAGAAAAAAACGAATGGCCCAAAAAAAGAAAATAAAAAGGGGCAATGCTACTATCTTTTTCCATACTTGTGCTTCAAAGTAGCACCATGATCTTTATGATAGATAGTCTCTTGTTTTCTCACTTTCATATACTAGTGGGAATATTTCGTTATAGAACTTGGCTTGTATATTCCAACAATGGGCTTCCTCAAATGCCCTAGGTCTTCGTGAGCAAGCAAGTTGGATGCACACCCACTTAGTTTCTTTTGTTGAGCTTTCATACATTTATAGCTCTAGTGCATCCGTTGCATGGCAATCCCTACTCCTCACATTAACATCAATTGATGGGCATCTCCATAGCCCGTTGATTAGCCGCGTTGTTGTGAGATCTTCTCCTTTTTTGTCTTCTCCACATAACCCCCATCATTATATTCTATTCCACCCATAGTGCTATATCCATGGCTCACGCTCATGTATTGCGTGAAAGTTGAAAAAGTTTGAGATTACTAAAGTATGAAACAATTGCTTGGCTTGTCATCGGGGTTGTGCATGATGAGAGCATTCTTGTGTGACGAAAATGGAGCATGACCAAACTATATGATTTTGTAGGGATGAACTTTCTTTGGCCATGTTATTTTGAGAAGACATAATTGCTTAGTTAGTATGCTTGAAGTATTATTATTTTTATGTCAATATTAAACTTTTATCTTGAATCTTCCGGATCTGAATATTCATACCACAATTAAGAGGGTTACATTGAAAATTACGCCAAGTAGCATTCCACATCAAAAATTCATTTTTTATCATTTACCTACTCGAGGAGGAGCAGGAATTAAGTTTGGGGATGCTTGATACGTCTCCAACGTATCTATAATTTTTTATTGTTGCATGCTATATTATATTCTGTTTTACATGTTTATTGGGCTTTATTATACACTTTTATATACTTTTGGGACTAACCTATTAACTGGAGGCCCAGGCCAAATTGATGTTTTTTGCCTATTTTAGTGTTTCGCACAAAAAGAATATCAAACAGAGTCCAAACAGAATGAAACCTTCGGGAAAGTGATTTTCGGAACAAACGTGATCCAGAGGACTTGGAGTCTACGTAAAGTAATCAACGAGGAGAGCACAAGGCAGGGGGCGCGCCTACCCCCCCCCCCCCCCCCCGGCGCGCCCCCCACCCTCGTGGGACCCACGTTGCTCCACCGACGTACTTCTTCCTCCTATATATACCCATGTACCCTGGAAACATCATATACGGAGCCAAAACCCTATTTCCACCGCCGCAACCTTCTGTACCCGTGAGATCCCATCTTGGGGCCTTTTCCGGCGCTCCGCCGGAGGGGGCATTGATCACGGAGGGCTTCTACATCAACACCATAGCCTCTCCGATGATGTGTGAGTAGTTTACCTCAGACCTCCGGGTCCATAGTTATTAGCTAGATGGCTTCTTCTCTCTCTTTGGATCTCAATACAAAGTTCTCCTCGATCTTCTTGGAGATCTATTCAATGTAATCTTCTTTTGAAGTGTGTTTGTCGAGATCCGATGAATTGTGGGTTTACGATCAAGTTTATCTATGAACAATATTTGAATCTCCTCTGAATTCTTTTATGTATGATTGGTTATCTTTGCAAGTCTCTTCGAATTATCAGTTTGGTTTGGCCTACTAGATTGATCTTTCTTGCAATGGGAGAAGTGATTACCTTTGGGTTCAATCTTGCGGTGTCCTTTCCCAGTGACAGCAGGGGCAGCAAGGCACGTATTGTATTGTTGCCATCGAGGATAAAAAGATGGGGTTTATATCATATTGCATGAGTTTATCCCTCTACATCATGTCATCTTACTTAAAGCATTACTCTGTTCTTATGAACTTAATACTCTAGATGCATGCTGGATAGCGGTCGATGTGTGGAGTAATAGTAGTAGATGCAGAATCGTTTCGGTCTACTTGTCACGGATGTGATGCCTATATACATGATCATACCTAGATATTCTCATAACTATGCTCAATTCTATCAATTGCTCTACAGTAATTCATTTACCGACCGTAATACTTATGCTATCTTGAGAGAAGCCACTAGTGAAACCTATGGCCCCCGCGTCTATTTTCCATCATATTAATCTTCCAACACTTAGTTATTTCTGGCACCGTTTATTTTTGCAATCTTTACTTTTACTCTTTATCATAAAAATACCAAAAATATTATCTTATCATATCTATCAGATCTCACTCTCGTAAGTGATCGTGAAGGGATTGACAACACCTTTATCGCGTTGGTTGCGAGGTTCTTATTTGTTTGTGTAGGTGCGTGGGACTCGCATGTGGTCTTCTACTGGATTGATACCTTGGTTCTCAAAAACTGAGGGAAATACTTACGCTACTTTATTGCATCACCCTTTCATCTTCAAGGGAAAACCAACGCAATGCTCAAGAGGTAGCAACGGTGATGGTGAAGTGATCTCTGCAGGGCTTCGCCTAAGCACTACGAAAATATGACCGGGGGTGTAAACGGTGAAGGGGGTGCCGCACACGGGTAACAATTGATCTGGGGTGTGCTAGGCGCCCCCTGCCACTTATATATAGATGGGTGGGGAGGGAAGAGGCCAGGGCGCGCCCTAGGGCT
This sequence comes from Aegilops tauschii subsp. strangulata, assembly GCF_002575655.3. NCBI lineage: Eukaryota > Viridiplantae > Streptophyta > Magnoliopsida > Poales > Poaceae > Aegilops > Aegilops tauschii. The sequence goes on from NC_053036.3 coordinate 156,259,275, forward strand.
GGCCGCCGGCCCCCTAGGGGCCCTGCCTTGCCCTGTGCCCCCCTGCCATGTTTTCCCAAGTGGGAAGGAAAGAGGGGGGGAGGGAAGGAAGTGGGAATCCTAATCCACACTTTCCTTTCCCTTCTCCCCTTTCATTCTCCTCCTTAGGCCGGCCCATATGGGGGGCACACTAGCCCCTTGTGGCTGGTGCGTTTCCCCTCTTGGCCCATATCTTTTGCCGGGGGTGCCTGGAACCCCTTCCGGTGACCCGATAAGTACCCGGTAACCCCGAAACACTTCCGGTGTCCGAATACCATCGACCTATATATCAATCTTTACCTCTCAACCATTTCGAGACTCCTCGTCATGTCCGTGATCTTATCCGGGACTTACAACAACATTCGGTCACCAAATCACATAACTCATATAATACTATATCGTCATCGAACGTTAAGCGTTCGGACCCTACGGGTTCTAGAACTATGTACACATGACGGAGACACCTCTCCGGTCAATAACCATTACCAATAGCGGAACCTGGATGCCCATATTGGCTCCTACATATTCTACGGAGATCTTTATCGGTCGAACCATTATGACAACATACGTAATTACCTTTGTCCATCGGTATGTTACTTGCCCGAGATTCGATCATCGGTATCTTCATACCTAGTTCAATCTCGTTACCGGCAAGTCTCTTTACTCGTTCTGTAATACATCACCTCGCGACTAACTCCTTAGTCATTTGCTTGCAAGCTTATGATGTGTATTACCGAGAGGGCCCAGAGATACCTCTCCGATACTCGGAGTGGCAAATCCTAATCTCGATCTATGCCAACTCAACAAACACCTTCGGAGATACCTGTAGAGCATCTTTATAATCACCCAGTTACGTTGTGACGTTTGATAGCACAAAAGGAATTCCTCCGGTATCCGGGAGTTGCATAATCTCATAGTCGAAGGAATATGTATTTGACATGAAGAAAGCAATAGCAATAAAACTGAACGATCATTATGCTAAGCTAACGAATGGGTCTTGTCCATCACATCATTCTCCTAATGATGCGATCCCGTTATCAAATGACAACTCATGTCCATGGTTACGAAACCTTAACCATCTTTGATCAACGAGCTAGTCTAGTAGAGGCTCACTAGGGACACGTTGTTTGTTTATGTATTCACACATGTATTAAGGTTTCCGATCAATACAATTCTAGCATGAATAATAAACCTTTATCATGAATAAGGAAATATTAAATAACAACTTTATTATTGCCTCTAGGGCATATTTCCTTCAAGATGTGCCCTCCACATATACCGAAATATTGGCCGAGAGTAGTGTGGATTTGAGTGCCCCGCTTAGCGATTTCGATGCGACTTACGTTGAGGTCGAGGTGGTGGTGGTGATGGTGGTGGTGGCGGTGCTCGTTCTCCTGTCCAAGTTCATGAAGATGGTGGTGCTACTTGTGAGCTGCATTAGGATTTACTTGAAGAGGAGAGGATGAAACAGTACAGTAGAGATAAGTATCTCCCTCAGTTAAGAACCAAGGTTTTCAATCCAGTAGAAGAACCACACAGAACCTCGTTAACAACACCCGCACATACAAAAGCAAATACTCACACCCAACGCGATCAAGGGGGCTGGGTTGCCAATCCCCTTAACGGTTATTTGCAAGGATCAAATCTCGTAGTGATAGATAGATAAAATAAATTGCAAAATAAAATAAAATAAATAAAAATACAATGAGGTATTTTGGATTTTATATATGATAAAAGTAGACCCGTGGGCCATAGTTTTCACTAGAGGCTTCTCTCTCGAACACCAAGCATATGGTGGGTAAACAAATTACTGTTGGGCAATTGATAGAAAAACACATAATTACGACGATATTCAAGGCAATGATCATGTATATAGCCATCACGTCCGAGACAAGTATACTCACTCATGTCTGCATCTACTACTATTGCTCCACCCATCGGCCGCTATCCAGCATGCATCTAGGGTATTAAGCTACAAAAACAGAGTAACGACTTAAGCAAGATGACATGATATAGACAAAGTAAATCCAATCAATATGAATAAACCCCATATTTTATCCTTAATGGCAACAATACAAATACACGTCCTTTTCCTTTCTGTCACTAGGATGGAGCATCGCAAGACTGAACCAATCACAAAGCACATCTCTTATTGCAAGATAAATCAATCTAGTTGGCCATACCAAATGGATAGATCAGAGAGAAATACAAAGCTATGACAATCATGCATAATAAAGTTCAGAGAAGACCCAATTAATATTCATGAATAATCTGATCATAAACCCACAATTCATCGGATCCCAACAAACACACCGCAAAAGAAGATTACATCGGATAGAACTCCAAGAAGATCGAGGAGAACATGGTATTGAAGATCAAAGAGAGAGAGAAGAAGCCATCTAGCTACTAGCCATGAACCCGTAGGTCTGTGGTGAACTACTCACGCATCATCGGAAGAGCAGCAAGGATGATGTAGAAGTCCTCCGTGATCGATTCCCCCTTCGGCAGAGTACCGAAAAAGGCCTCCAGATGGGATCGTGGAAGAACAGAGACTTGCGGCGGTGAAAAAAGTGTTTCGGGTGGCTCTCTGTTGTATTGGGGATATTTGAGAATTTATAGAAGCGGAATTAGGTCAAGAGATGCCATAAGGGGCCCGCAAGCTCAGGGGGCGCGCCCGGTAAGCTTGTCGCTCCCTCGTGATTCTTCTGGTCTTCTCCCAAACCTTCTAGGGTCTCTCTTGGTCCAAAAAAATCATCAAAAAGTTTCGTAGCGTTTGAACTCTGTTTGGTATTGATTTTCTGAAAAGTCAAAAACAAACAACTGGCACTGGGCACTAGGTTAATAGGTTACTCACAAAAATTATATATAATTGCATATAAAACATCCAAGTTGATATTATAATAGCTTGAAACAATCCAAAATTATAGAGAGGTGACGTTCTTCATAACAATGAAAATGTCGCTTGATTGCTCTATGTCATTTGAGCATCTTTTGTTTTGTTTGATCGCGCATTTGTAAGGCTAAACTTGATACCTCGCATATTGCGCATGATTTTGGATGTGATGAATTAGTATGATGATCAACCAGTGATGTATATATACGATAATGAATTACATATGAACTAGTGATGATGAACTTATCAATATTTGTCGCGCGGTACCGCGAGCTCTCCGGCGCGGAACAGATCCCGTAAACGCATCCCGCAAAACATTTACAGGACGGGTTTACAGGATCTGTTACACCGGATGGCTCACGGTACCATAAAAAAAATTTATGTATGCCCTCTTAAACGAGTTTTGCGGGACCCAGCTGGTTGCGGGATATGTTATGCTCTAAACCTCTCGGTCAAACACCTCCACCAGTCCCCGCAAAAAAAAAAACACCTCCACCAGAACGGGGTCCCGGCAGACGGTCCACGGCGCCTGATGGTCCTGCATCCGCAGCCTAATTATCCATTCCGTTCTCTGTCACCGACCGTCAGACTGCGCAAAACAATTGTATTACGGCCACGGGCGCGGTCAAAGCAACATAAGTTACAGCAGAGAGCGCTGTCACCTGCCCCTTGGCACTGGCATCGCCGTCGCTCCAGCCTCCCGTGATTAGGAGTAAATAAATAATGTAAGTACAGTATAATCGAAGGTCCAGACCGTGACTAACCAGTTAATCGCGACATACTGTACGTAGTACAGCACATTTCCCCGGTTCCGGGGTAGAAAATGATTGGTGTGAACGGACGGCGTTCCAAGACGGCGGCGTTGGGGCTACAACTCCACACGGGAGACTGGGGCCCCAGCATTTTTTCTCTTTCAGACAATGGCCGGCCCGAGCCGAGCATGTTTGGTGGAGTTTCTTGCACGGAGAAGTTTGCGCATGTATACTAATATTTGGGAAATCTGCCAAGCCACGCACACAGCCACCCACCGAATCGAACCCAGTACTGCGACTGTACACGTACAATTCTGCCCTCCGTATTCACCAGAACTTGCTTCCATTCCATTGGTCGATCGACGACGCTACTCTACAAGCGAGTTTCTACGCACGCACGCACTTTGCGAGGAGCAGCGCCCCTAGATACTCCTCGTTCGTTGTGTACCTATCCTCCAGCACGACGGCCGTAAAATTCGTGGGGCAAATCCCAACGCGCCGGGCACAGGCACATGACACACGCAGAGCACCACTCGCACTCACCTCAGTTCACACTCACCGTCCTCAAAAGCCGAGCCCGCCAAGAGGGAAAGGTGGGCCCGGCCCGGCCCGGACACAACCAGTAGAATCTGGCCAATCCAGTCGCAATAAAGCGGACGGGGGTCGCCGTACCCTCCTCGTGAGCCAGCCCAGACGACCCCACACCAGAGAGCACACACCACGCCACTCCACGCCGCGGCTAGCCCAGCTCCCTCCCGTCCCATACTGTAGCACCCCACCTCACCATTAAAGAAACGAGCTAGGCCAAGTGGAGAGAGAAGAGAGGGGACGGGGAGTGAGAGAGAGCAGCAGCGGAGCGGAGCAGAGCAGCGAGGAGCAGGGGAGCTAGCATGACGTCGGGGGCGGCCCGGGCGGCGGCGGCGGCGGAGGCGGACGCCGGGCTGGGCCGGACGCCCACGTGGAAGGAGCGGGAGAACAACAAGCGGCGCGAGCGCCGGCGCCGGGCCATCGCCGCCAAGATCTTCACCGGCCTCCGCGCGCTCGGCAACTACAAGCTCCCCAAGCACTGCGACAACAACGAGGTGCTCAAGGAGCTCTGCCGCGAGGCCGGATGGGTCGTGGAGGACGACGGCACCACCTACCGCAAGGTGAGAGCGAGCTAGACCTCGTTTCTTGGTCTCGGGATCGAGATCGGCCCCCTCCCCTCCCATGTTTCTTCTCTCCCTCCATCTCCTGGATCTAGCTAGGCTTGCTTGGATGTGTAGATCTGATTGTTTGGTTCGATTCGTGGCAGGGATACAAGCCGCCGTCGTCCGGGCCGTTCGGTGGGGTCTCGTCGGCGGGCATGAGCCCCTGCTCGTCCTCGCAGCTGCTCAGTGCGCCCTCGTCGTCGTTCCCGAGCCCGGTGCCTTCCTACCACGCCAGCCCGGCGTCGTCGAGCTTCCCGAGCCCCTCGCGCCTCGACAACTCGAGCCCCGCCTGCCTCCTCCCGTTCCTCCGTGGCCTCCCCAACCTGCCCCCGCTCCGGGTCTCCAACAGCGCGCCAGTGACGCCGCCGCTCTCGTCGCCGACCGCGTCGCGGCCGCCCAAGATCCTGAAGCCGGACTGGGAGGTCGACCCGTTCCGGCACCCGTTCTTCGCCCTCTCCGCGCCGGCGAGCCCCACCCGTGGCCGCCGGCACGAGCACCCGGACACGATACCGGAGTGCGACGAGTCGGACGTCTCCACGGTGGACTCTGGCCGGTGGATCAGCTTCCAGATGGCCACGACGGCGCCGACGTCGCCCGCGTACAACCTCGTCAACCTAGGCGCCTCCAGCTCGAACTCCATGGAGATGGATGGAATGGCGGGGGAGAGGGGCCGAAGCGGCCCGGAGTTCGAGTTCGACAAGGGGAGGGTGACGCCGTGGGAAGGGGAGAGGATCCACGAGGTCGCCGCCGAGGAGCTTGAGCTCACGCTCGGCGTCGGCTCGAAATGACGGCCATCCGCGGACCATTGCACTGGCACTCACAAATGCCAGCCAGTGATGGAAAAAATGGTTTCTTTCATGAACCTCGAGTCCTCGTCAAGCACAAGCTAAATCGTGGTTGCTGTTGGATCGGCCGTTGCTGCTGCGATTTGGGCAATTCGTTCATTCTAGGTTTAGGGGATGGATGCATCTGTTGTTCGATTCCTCGGACAAGAGAAAGGGAATCAGAAACAATCGTTCATGCCAATCGGCTGGTCACGGATTGTTCCATTATTCATTCATGGATGTAGCTAGTAGCTGGCTTCTTCTTATTCTTCTTTCTCTTTGTGTTCTTGCCATGCATGTGTATGTCCTCAAAATGTGTGTGAGCTCATGTGGGGGAAAGTCCAGTTGGGTAAAAAGGTGGATGGAGCTGAGCTTTATGCCGTGACCTGAATTAATCTCTCTTTGACGAAGCAGGTAAACCAGTAGGAGTACGTACATGGAGCTACTCATCTCTTTCACTTTTGACAGCGGGAGCATGCGTCGACCCGGCCACTAGCATGCAGATTCCCTAGCGTCACCGTCGGCACGCGAGCGATGGCATGGCTGAGCCGAGCACGAGGATTTGTCCGATCGGAGACCACTGTCGCTGTTGTACTCCGCAATTCGGCCGAAAAAACACTGGAAAGAACGTGGCATATATCTGTAGAAGAGTAGCTATATATCTGTATATCCTCTTTCAGAAATCTCCAGCCCTGGCCTAGTTGGTGCATGCCAGGCGGTGGATGAGTCCAAAACTCCAATTAACACTCTGTATGCGGTACGGAAAATGTGCCGATTGGCGGGGCCGCGCCGGGGGCGTCGCACAGTCACAGAATCGGCACGCTCGTCCGCTTTCCAGGGCCGACGGCGCCCAGAATCGACGACGGATCCCCGATCCGGTTGTGGTTGCCCGGCTCCGATCCTACAGTTTCTTCTTGCGATGGTGCGCTCGTGCGTGACGGGGCAACCACTCCGGCGGGCCGTGCGCCGGTCGAGCCGTGCGCGTGGGTCCTCCCCGTCGCGGCGCGCGCGCATGTGCGTGTGTCCGGCGAGCGATCGCGCGTCGGCGTCGGGCAGCTGGCGGTGCACGTACGGGGTAAGGTTTGTTCCTGTTGGATTTCGGCGGGCACCGACCGGTGGGTGGTGGAGCCTTTTCTTTTCTAATCTAATCAGATGCTCCACCACTCGTGCACCGCGGCGACGACCGACCCGCCGCTTGCCGTTCGTTAGCTGGGCGTGGCTCGGTGGCTGTGTCTGTGTGTGACGAGAATCCGGGGTGTGATGTTACAGTATAGTAGCAGCAACCGCTCCGCGACCACGTAGTACTACGTTCTGCGAAGGTATGCGGGTCGCCTTCATGGCGTATTTTGTGTTGGTCGTTGGTCTAGGGCACACCGAGCTCGTGCCGTGACTGCGCAAACTGCCGTCATTTGTCAAAGTGTCTTTTGAAACTTTAAGCTGACTTTTTTAGGGGAAACTTTAAGAAGACTTCTTAGGGAGTAAGTCTTCTTAGTATATACTGTATGAGATAAAAAACGAACATCGAGTACAATCAAGACAAAATAGCTCCCTAAGACATTTTAAAGAAAGAAAAGCCCATATAATCCTTAATTCGTAACTCGGTGACAGGTACTAAACCAATCAATATATTCATAACGAGAAAGCTATTCTTCATAAGACTGGATTTTTGCAACAGGCACGAACGATTCGCAAGACGCACGATCCGCATCGAACGATCCACGTTGGGCCTCCCGCACTGGATGGATCTCTAGCTACTTTTTTTTTTCTGTTGGCTGATTGCTAAGCCGAGGAACCCAGGACGCACAGGCTCCGCATGCCCCCTTCGACCAACATGCTACAACATGTTAGTTGTCCAAGTTGGAAAACATAAGAACTTAACCTTTTAAATCTCGTAGCATCAGAATAAAAGTTGTGCTAGTTCCTGAATTTTTTTGCTGGAAGCTGGAGTCAAACTCCAGACTCGAGAATTGTGACGAGGGACATGAAACACATGGACTAAGCTGCTTGTTGTGATAAATTGTAGTGTGGTGTAGTACTTGCGTCAATTCCTAAAGCTCGACTGGAAGTTAGCGACAGATCCGTACGACCTGATCGTTACTCGTTGTGGATCGCACGACCCCGAGCACCCCGACAATATCGTCCACACAACCCACTTCTCTCCCAACGCAGGCCCGCTCCCTCTTCCTTCTTTCCCCGACGCAGGCTCGTTCCCTCTACTTTTTTTCCTCACATGATCACATCCCATCGGCCCATGTTCCTAAATTAAGAGGACCATTTACCGATCGCATCCTTGCCCATGTTCCAAAAAAAATTTGATAGCTTCCTGTGCTGGATAAGAATCGAACCTTGTACCTCAAGTAGTAATTCCTACGACACAAACAACTAGCCCGGCTTCAGACTTCCTGTTTTTGAAACAAGTTTACATGATACTTGTTCTTGGTTAATACAAGTTTGAACATTAAAAATTAGTGGTCAGGTCAATGATTCCCCCACTAACGTGATTCTTTTGACCTGATTTTTTTGTTAAAACATCCCCAGTAATGTTGTGTGAATAACATGGTCATTAACGCACCGCAGACCTGATAATTTACATACAAACACCCTGATAACTCACACGTCACAGACCTGATAATTTATGTACCCCGATCCTGATAAATTTGGCATGGGGGTGGTGATCAAGTATCCATCGGTAACTTTCGTGTGAATAGCATGGTAACTCACACAACGGAGACCCGATAACTTATGCACCCTGGTCCTAGTACTTTTCGTGAGGGAGGGGTGATGAATATACCCCCGATAACTTTTATGCGAATAGCACGGTAACTCACACCTCGTAGACTTGATAACTAATGCACCCAGTCTTTTGGTAAATTTGGTGACTGGGTGGGGGGAGGGTGGTTGATGAAATATACGCTTGGTAACTTTTTGTGTGAATAACATGATAACTCACACATCGCAGACCTGATAACTTATGTGCCCCAGTCTTGATAACTTTGGCGACGGTGGCGAGGGGTGGGGGAGGGTTGTTGATGAAATATACCTCCGGTAACTTCTTTGTCAATATCATGGTTACTCACACATCATAGACCTGATAACTTTGGTTTGGGGGGGGGGGGGGGTGGTTGATGAAATATACCCTTGGTAACTTTTTGTGTGAATAACATGATAACTCACACATCGCGGACCTGATAACTTATGTGCCCTAGTCTTTTTGGTAAATTTGCTGACCGGGTGGGGGGAGGGTGGTTGATGAAATATACCCTTGGTAACTTTTTGTGTGAATAACATGATAACTCACACATGCAGACCTGATAACTTATGTACCCCAGTCTTGATAACTTTGGCGACGGTGGTGAGTGGTGGGGGAGGGTTGTTGATGAAATATACCTCCAGTAACTTTTTTGTCAATATCATGGTAACTCACACATCATAGACCTGATAACTTTGGCATGGGGGGGGGGGGTAGGGGTGGTGATCAAGTATCCCCCAGTAACTTTCATGTGAATAGCATGGTAACTCACACATCGGAGACCCGATAACTTATGCACCTTGGTCCTGGTACTTTTCGCGAGGGAGGGGTGATGAAATATACACCCGATAACTTATATGTGAATAGTACGATAACTCACACCTCGTAGACCTTATAACTAATGTACCACAGTCTTTGGTAAATTTGGCGACTGGGTGGGCAGAGGGTGGTTGATGTAATATACCCTTGGTAACTTTTTGTGTGAATAACATGGTAACTCACACATCGCAGACCTGATAAGTTATGTGCCCCAGTCCTGAAAACTTTGGTGACGGTGGTGAGGAGTGGGGGAGGGTTGTTGATGAAATATACCCATGGTATGAAATATACCTGATAACTTAGGTATAAACAACGCGGTATCTTTAGACCCGAATAAAAAGATACTGAAACATACCCCGGTTACTTATGTGCAAATAGCATGGTAATGTATGCATCTGGAGCTGATAACTTAGATATAAATACCATGGTAAATTTGACCCAGGGGAAAGAAGTCGTTTAAAACACATCACCGATCGCTTCTGTATAAATAACATGTTAATATACATATAACATAACTGATAACTTTACAGTAACTTTTGACCCAAAAAATGATCAAAACTGAAGAAAATATGCCCTAGAGGCAATAATAAAGTTGTTATTTATATTTCCTTATATCATGATAAATGTTTATTATTCATGCTAAAATTGTATTAACCGGAAACTTAGTACATGTGTGAATACATAGACAAATAGAGTGTGCCTAGTATGCCTCTACTTGACTAGCTTGTTGATCAAAGATGGTTAAGTTTCCTAGCCATGGACATGTATTGTCATTTGATGAACGGGATCACATCATTAGAGAATGATGTGATGGACAAGACCCATCCGTTAGCTTAGCATAATGATCGTTTAGTTTATTGCTATTGCTTTCTTCATGACTTATACACGTTCCTATGACTATGAGATTATGCAACTCCCGAATACCGGAGGAACACTTAGTATGCTATCAAACGTCACAACGTAACTGGGTGATTACAAAGATGCTCTACAGGTGTCTCCGATGGTGTTTATTGAGCTGGCATAGATCGAGATTAGTATTTGTCACTCCGTGTATCGGAGAGGTATCTGTGGGCCCTCTCGGTAATGATCCTCAATATAAGCCTTGCAAGCAATGTGACAAATGAGTTAGTTGCGGGATGATGCATTACATAACGAGTAAAGAGACTTGCCGGTAACGAGATTGAACAAGGTATGGTGATACCGACGATCGAATTTCGGGCAAGTAACATACCGATGACAAAGGGAACAACGTATGTTGTTGTGCGGTTTGACCGATAAAGATCTTCGTAGAATATGTAGGAACCAATATGAGCATCCAGGTTCCGCTATTGGTTATTGACCGGAGATGTGTCTCGGTCATGTCTACATCGTTCTCGAACCCGTAGGTCCGCACGCTTAACGTTCGATGACGATTTATATTATGAGTTATGTGATTTGATGACCAAAGTTTGTTCGGAGTCCCGGATGAGATCACGGACATGACGAGGAGTCTCAAAATGGTCGAGAGGTAAAGATCGATATATTGGAAGGCTATATTCGGACATCGGAAAGGTTTCGAGTGATTCAGATATTTTTCGGAGTACCGGAGAGTTACGGGAACTCGCCGGGGGAAGTAGTGGGCCTTAATGGGCCATACGGGAAAGGAGAGAAGGGCCTCAAGGGGTGGCCGCGCGCCCCCCCATGGCAAGTACGAATTGGACTAGGGAGGGGGCGGCGCCCCCCTCTCTTTCCTTCTCCCTCTCCTACTCCTTCCATCTCTCCCCTCTTGGAAAAGGAAGGGGACTCCAACTAGGATTGGGAATCCTAGTTGGACTCCCCCTATAGGCGCGCCCCTCCTAGGCCGGCCTCCTCCTCCTTCCTCCTTTATATACATGGCCAAGGGGGCACCCCAAAGGAGAACAGACAATTTCTTAGCCGTGTGTGGTGCCCCCCTCCACAGTTTTACACCTCGGTCATATCGTCGTAGTGCTTAGGCGAAGCCCTGCGCCGGTAACTTTATCATCACCGTCATCACGCCGCCGTGCTGACGAAACTCTCCCTCGACCTCAGCTGGATCAAGAGTTCGTGGGATGTCACCGAGCTGAACGTGTGCAGATCGCGGAGGTGCCGTGCGTTCGGTACTTGATCGGTTGGATCGCGAAGACGTTAGACTACATCAACCGCGTTACTAAATGCTTCCGCTTTCGGTCTACGAGGGTACGTGGACACACTCTCCCCGCTCGTTGCTATGCTTCTCCTAGATAGATCTTGCGTGATCATAGGCAAAATTTTGAAATACGACGTTCCCCAACAAAAAACATGTCAACATGAGATCTAGTTTTGAAGTTCTCATCGCGATGAATTTTTTATGTGAAAACGATTTTTCAATCAAAATCGACAGTTTGAGCTATAAGACATTTTACATCTTCGAAATAGCGAAATCTACAATGACATTAGGTTTTCTATGCTCTACTGTTTTTGCATGTGGAGAGAATGTTGAAGGAGCCATTTTTATGCCCCGGTAATTCCATGTAAACATGATGGTAACTGGCGTACCACATAGGTGATAACTTATTTAGCCTAAGTCTGATAACTTTTCACCCAAAAAATTCATCGAAACATACCAAATGGGATCTAGTTTCAAAGATCTCATCGTGACGAATTTTTTATGTGAAAACGGTTTTTCAATCAGACCAATGGTTTGAGCTACAAAACATTTTAAAGTTTCGAAATATGAAGAATCTTTGCTGACATCATCTGCTTTGTCTTTTAGTTTGCATGCATGCATAGAATCATTAATCAAAGCTGGCTGCATGCATTTCCTCCACCACCACCCACAGGATTAGCTAGCTAGTAAACTCGCATCCATGTGTGACCGTCCGCACCTGTCGCTTAACGTCCACCTAGTCGGACGAAATCTTCAAAATTCAATGACCGGTTCAATTTGCACAATAACCACAACAATAACTATGGAACGGAGGGAGTACTAATGTAGCACTTGGCGGTCACTCTCGCCGGATCATGAGACATGATTCGCCAGACTTACCCGTCTACTTTCTTACATATTGCTCTCTCCGATTCATCATGCAAGGATGTTTTGTTTCTATAAGTTGTAGCTTTTTAACAGTGTACATTTTTTCTCAGAAACACAGTATTTAGATGCAGGCACTCACATACACACATACACACATTTCTAGCTAAGAGCACGGACGCAGTTTCAGTGCCGTAAATGCACATGTCTTTGGGTCCCTGACATGTGAGCCAGCCACCTGTTGGGCCCACATGTCATAGGCACAAAGGCAGGTGCCTTAAGGCACCGAAGCGCAGTCCCACACATGTATCCTACCTCTTTCAGGAGCTTCAAGATATCTAGACATATTTTAAGATTACGAAGTCGCCATGTGCACCTTGTGGTTGATTAGCACACCAACCACTAAGAGGATAGCACAATAAAACTGATATTAATCTAAAATGTGATTATCCATGTCAAATCTAGGACTTAAACCATAGACGGAGCTACAAGGGGACATGGGTGTACATATATACACCCATTAATTCTGATAAGAAAGCATATACTTGGTAAATAAAACACATATACATGAAAAAAATACCTAGGAAATCTCGATCTTTGTACACCCATTTCAGTGAACCTGGCTCCGCCACTGACTTAAATTCAATAGGATTTTTATAGCAGTACTTAAACTCGGACACAAGGCAATACTACAGACTTGCTTAGATGTGCGGACGAGGCTATCCTTGGATGCCCATGATCCGTAGCTATATGGGCCTTGAGCACCACATGGGGAAACACATCAACAACATGAGCAATTAAATCACGGTTCCTATATGCGCGTAGGCTGCGTCCCGCGCGCTATGTCCTTTGTATGGGCCGACCCATTATGGTCAATTCCCCATTGGTTTTGGAAGGTTCGAGAACCTTCCCTAAACCATTTTTTTCTTTCATTTTTTGCATGTGTTTCCCTTGTTTTCCCCTTTTGTCTTCCTTTTCTTCTTTCCTTTTCCTTCTTTCCTTTTTTATTATTCTTTTTTATTTTTCATTTCGTAAACAATTTTTGAAATGGTGAATATTTTTTAAACCCATCAATATTTTTTGAATTCGTGATGTTTTGCAATTAACTAACAATTTTTGATTACAAATATATTTTTAAGATTTGTGAACATTTTTTGAATTTACAATTTTTGTAGAAAATTTCTTAACTTTTTAAAAACTTGCGTACCTCAAATTTATGAATATTTTTTAATTTAGGAACTTTTTTGAATTCATGAATATTCTTTAAAATTCTTTATCCTTTTTTGTAATTTATGAACCTTTTTTGAAATCTATGGTGATGATTGTTCTCGAGAGCATACATCTGGGGCACTAACCCATTGACTTGCTCGGAGATCCTGTTGGTGGAGTTCAAAAGACGGGTTAGGTGTTCAGTCAATGTTCAGTGAGTGATGTTGCCTGTGACTTTAGAACTTCATCCTGTTGGGGAACGTAGCATGCAATTTTAAAAAATTTCCTACGATCACGCAAGATCTATTTAGGAGATGCATAGCAACAAGAGGGGGAGAGTGTGTCCACGTACCCTCGTAGATCGAAAGCGGAAGCGTTAGTTTAACGCGGTTGATGTAGTCGAACGTCTTCACGATCCACCGATCAAGTACCGAACGTACGACACCTCCGAGTTCAGGACACATTCAGCTCGATGACGGCCCTCGAACTCTTGATCCAGCAGAGGGTCGAGGGAGAGTTTCATCAGCACGACGGCGTGGTGACGGTGATAGTGATGTGATCCGCGCAGGGCTTCGCCTAAGCACTACGTGAATATGACCGGAGGAGTAAACCGTGGAGGGAGACGCCGCACACGGCTTGGAACAATTGGTGTGTCTCCAAGGGGTGCCCTACCCACGTATACAAAGGAGGGAGAGGGAGGAGGCTGGCCCTAGGGGGCGCGCCAGGAGGGGGGAGTCCTACTAGGACTCCCAGTCCTAGTAGGATTCGGCCCCCCTCTTATTCCTTCTCATGGAGGGGGAAAAGGCGGAAGGGAGAGGGAAGAGGAGAAGGAAAGGGGGGCGCCCCCCCTCCCCTACTCCAATTCGGACTCCCCATGGGAGGGGGCGCGCCCCCTCCCCTACTCCAATTCGGACTCCCCATGGGAGGGGGCGCGCCCACCCCTTGTGGGCTGCCTCCCCTCTCCCCTATGGCCCATGTAGGCCCAATACTTCTCCGGGGGGTTCCGGTAACCCCTCGGTACTCCGAAAAATACCCGAACCATTGCGAAACCATTCCGGTGTCCGAATATCATCGTCCAATATATCAATCTTTACCTCTCGACCATTTAGAGACTCCTCCTCATGTCCGTGATCTCATCTGGGACTCCAAACAATCTTCAATCACCAAAACACATAACTCATAATACAAATCATCATCGAACATTAAGCGTGCGGACCCTACGGGTTCGAGAACTATGTGGACATGACCTAGACACATCTCCGATCAATAACCAACATCGGAACCTGGATGCTCATATTGGTTCCTACATATTCTACGAAGATCTTTATCGGTTAAACCGCAATAACAACATACGTTATTCCCTTTGTCATCGGTATGTTACTTGCCCGAGATTCGATCGTCGGTATCATCATACCTAGTTCAATCTCGTTACCGACAAGTCTCTTTACTCGTTCCGTAATGCATCAGTCCGCAACTAACTCATTAGTCACATTGCTTGCAAGGCTTGTGCTTTACGAGGGCCTAGAGATACCTCTCCGATACTCGGAGTGACAAATACTAATCTCGATCTATGCCAACCCAACAAACACCTTCGGAGACACATGTAGAGCATCTTTATAATCACCCAGTTATGTTGTGACGTTTGATAGCACACAAGGTGTTCCTCCATTATTCGGGAGTTGCATAATCTCATAGTCAGAGGAATATGTGTAAGTCATGAAGAAAGCAATAGCAATAAAACTTAACGATCATTATGCTAAGCTAACGGATGGGTCTTGTCCATCACATCATTCTCTAATGATGTGATCCCGTTCATCAAATGACAACACATGTCTATGGTTAGGAAACTTAACCATCTTAGCTAGTCAAGTAGAGGCATACTAGGGGCACTCTGTTTTGTCTATGTATTCACACATGTATCAAGTTTCCGGTAAATACAATTGTAGCATGAATAATAAACATTTATCATGATATAAGGAAATATAAAATAAGAACTTTATTATTGCCTCTAGGGCATATTTTCTTCAGTCCCCCACTTGCACTAGAGTCAATAATCTAGTTCACACCGCCATGTGATTTAAAACCGATAGTTCACATCTTTGTGTGATGAACACCCATAGTTCACCTCGCCATGTGACCAACACCCAAAGGGTTTACTAGAGTCAATAATCTAGTTCACATCGCTATGTGATTAACACCCAAAGAGTACTAAGGTGTGATCATGTTTTTCTTGTGAGAGAAGTTTAGTCAACAGGTCTGCCACATTCAGATTCGTATGTATTTTGCAAATTTCTATGTCTACAATGCTCTGCATGGAGCTACTCTAGCCGATTGCTCCCACGTTCAATACATATCTAGATTCAGACTTAGAGTCATCTAGATCAGTGTCAAAGCTTGCATCGACATAACTCTTTACGACGAACTCTTTATCACCTCCATAATCGAGAAACATTTCCTTAGTCCTCTTAGGTAACTGAGGATAATTTTGACCGCTGTCCAGTGATCTACTCCTGGATCACTATTGTGCCCTCTTGCCAAACTCATGGTAAGGTACACAATAGGTCTGTTATACAGCATGGCATACTTTATAGAACCTATGGCTGAAGCATAGGGAATGACTTTCATTCTCTCTCTATCTTCTGCCGTGGTCGGGTTTTGAGTCTTACTCAACTTCACACCTTGCAACACAGGCAAGAACCCTTTCTTTGACTGATCCATTTTGAACTTCTTAAAAATCTTTGTCAAGGTATGTACTCATCGAAAGTTTTATCAAGCGTCTTGATCTATCTCTATAGATATTGATGCCCAATATGTAAGTAGCTTCACCGAGGTCTTTCTTTGAAAAACTCCTTTCAAACAGTCCTTTATGCTTTCTAGAAAATTCTACATCATTTCCGATCAACAATATGTCATTCACATATAATTATCAGAAATGTTGTAGTGCTCCCACTCACTTTCCTGTAAGTACAGGCTTCTCCGAAAGTCTATATAATACTATATGATTTGATCAACTCATCAAAGCGTATATTCCAACTCTAAGATGCTTGCACCAGTCCATAGATGGATCGTTGGAGCTTGTACACTTTGTTAGCACCTTTAGGATCGACAAAACCTTCTGGTTGCATCATATACAACTCTTCTTTAATAAATCCATTAAGGAATGCAGCTTTGACATCCATTTGCTAGACTTCATAAAATGTGGCAATTGCTAACATGATTCGGACAAACTTTAAGCATTGATACGAGTGAAAAAATCTCATCGTAGTCAACACCTTGAACTTGTCGAAAACCTTTTTGCGAGAATTCAAGCTTTGTAGATAGTAACACTACCACCAGCGTCCGTCTTCCTCTTGAAGATCCATTTATTCTCAATGGCTTGCCGATCATCGAGAAAGTCCACCAAAGTCCACACTTTGTTCTTATATATGGATCCTATCTCAGTTTTCATGGCCTCAAGCCATTTCGCGAAATCTGGGCTCATCATCGCTTCCTCATAGTTCGTAGGTTCGTCATGGTGTAGTAACATGACTTCCCAGAACAGGATTACCATACCACTCTAGTGCGGAACGTACTTGGTTGACCTACGAGGTTCGGTAGTAACTTGATCTGAAGTTTCATGATCATTATCATTTGCTTCCTCTCTAGTTGGTGTAGGCATCACTGGAACTAATTTCTGTTATGAACTACTTTCCAATTTGAGAGAAGATACAACTACCTCATCAAGTTCTACTTTCCTCCCACTCACTTCTTTCGAGAGAAACTCCTCTAGAAAGGATCCATTCTTAGCAACAGAGATCTTGCCTTCGGATTTGTGATAGAAGGTGTACCCAACAGTTTCTTTTGGGTATCCTATGAAGATCCACTTCTCCGATTTGGGTTTGAGCTTATCAGGCTGAAGCCTTTTGACATAAGTGTCACAACCCCAAACTTTAAGAAACGACATCTTAGGTTTTTTGCCAAACCGCAGTTCATACGGTGTCGTCTCAACGGATTTAGACGGTGCCCTATTTAACGTGAATGCAGATGACTCTAATGCATAACCCCAAAATGATAGTGGTAAATCGGTAAGACACCATAGATCGCACCATATCTAATAAAGTACGGTTACGACGTTCGGACACACCATTACGCTGTGGTGTTCCAGGTGGTCCGAGTTGTGAAACTATTCCACATTGTTTTAAATGAAGGCCAAACTCGTAACTCAAATATTCGCCTCCGCGATCATATCGTAGAAGCTATATTTTCTTGTTACGACGATTCTCCACTTCACTCTGAAATTTTTTGAACTTTTCAAATGTTTCAGACTTGTGTTTCATTAAGTAGATATGTCCATATCTGCTCAAATCATCTGTGAAGGTCAGAAAATAACGATACCGCCGCGTGCCTCAACACTCATTGGACCGCATACATCGGTATGTATTATTTCCAATAAGTCATTAGCTCGGTCCATTGTTCCAGAGAACGGAGTTTTAGTCATCTTGCCCATGAGGCATGGTTCGCAAGTATCAAATGATTCATAATCAAGTGATTCCAAAAATCCATCTGATGGAGTTTCTTCATGCGATTTACACCAATATGACCTAAACGGCAGTGCCACAAATATGTTGCACTATCATTATCAACTTTGCATCTTTTGGCATCAATATTATGAATATGTGTATCACTACGATCGAGATTCAATAAACCCTTTACATTGGGTGTATGACCATAGAAGGTTTTATTCATGTAAATAGAATAATAATTATTCTCTGACTTAAATGAATAATTGTATCGCAATAAACATGATCCAATTATATTCATGCTCAACGCAAACAGC
Source organism: Aegilops tauschii subsp. strangulata (assembly GCF_002575655.3). Classification (NCBI taxonomy): domain Eukaryota; kingdom Viridiplantae; phylum Streptophyta; class Magnoliopsida; order Poales; family Poaceae; genus Aegilops; species Aegilops tauschii. The sequence continues at coordinate 156,277,555 of NC_053036.3, forward strand.
AAATAACATTTATTTAGGTCCAACACTAATCCCAAAGGTAGAGGGAGTGTGCGATCGTGATCTTATCAACCTTGGAATCACTTCCAACACTCATCGTCACCTCACGCTTAACTAGTCTCTGTTCATTTTGCAACTCCTATTTTGAGTTTCTAATCTTAGCAACTGAACCGGTATCAAATACCCTGGGTTACTATGAACACTAGTAAAGTACACATCAATAACATGTATATCAAATATACCTTTGTTCACTTTGCCATCCTTCTTATCCGCCAAGTATTTGGGATAGTTCCGCTTCCAGTGACCATTCCCTTTGCAGTAGAAGCACTCAGTTTCAGGCTTAGGTCTAACTTTGGACTTCTTCACGGGAGTGGCAACCATCAACACTTGATATACATGTCATTCTTCTTGAAGTTCCCTTTCTTTTCCTTTGTCCTTTTTCTTGAAACTAGTGGTCTTGTTAGCCATCAACACTTGATGCTCTTTCTTGATATCTACCTTCGCCGATTTCAGCATCACAAAGAGCTCGGGAATCTTTTTCGTTATCCCTTGCACATTATAGTTCATCACGAAGTTCTAGTAGCTTGGTGATAGTGACTAGAGAACTCTGTCAATCACTATCTTATCTAGAAGATTAACTCCCACTTTATTCAAGAGATTGTAGTACCTATACATTCTGAGCACATGCTCACTGGCTGAGCTATTCTCCTCCATCTTGTAGGCAATGTACTTGTCAGAGGTCTCATACCTCTCGACATGGGCATGAGTCTGAAATACCAATTTCAACTCTTGGAACATCTTATATGCTCTGTGGCGTTCAAAACGTTTTTGAAGTCCCGGTTCTAAGCCATAAAGCATGGCACACTAAACTACCAAGTACTCATCATACTAAGCTTGTCAAACGTTCATAACATCTGCATCTGCTCCTGCAATAGGTCTGTCACCTAGCAGTGCATCAAGAACACAATTCTTCTGTGCAGCAATGAGGATGTTGCTCAGATCACGGACCCAGTCTGCATCATTGCTACTATAATCTTTCAACTCATTTTTCTCTAGGAACATATCAAAAATAAACGGGGAGCTACATCGCGAGCTATTGATCTACAACATAATTTGCAAATACTATCATGACTAAGTTCATGATAAATTAAGTTTAATTAATCAAATTACTTAAGAACTCTCACTTAGATAGACATCCCTCAAGTCATCTAATTGATCACGTGATCCAAATAAACTAAACCATGTCCGATCATCACGTGGGATGGAGTAGTCATCAATGGTGAACATCTCTATGTTGATCATATCTACTATATGATTCAGGTTCAACCTTTTGGCCTCCAGTGTTCCGAGGCCATGTCTGTACATGCTAGGCTCGTCAAGTTTAACCCGAGTATTCCGCATGTGCAAAACTGTCTTGCACCCGTTGTATGTGAACGTAGAGCCTATCACACCCGATCATCACGTGGTCTCTCACCACGACGAACTGTCGCAATGGTGCATACTCAGGGAGAACACTTATACCTTGAAATTTTAGTAAGGGACCATCTTATAATGCTACCGCCGTACTAAGCAAAATAAGATGCATAAAAGATAAACATCACATGCAATCAAAATATGTGACATGATATGGAAGGAAATATGCCCTAGAGGCAATAATAAAGTTGTTATTTATATTTCCTTATATCATGATAAATGTTTATTATTCATGCTAGAATTGCATTAACCAAAAACTTAGTACATGTGTGAATACATAGACAAAACAGAGTGTCCCTAGTATGGCTGTACTTGACTAGCTCATTAATCAAAGATGGCTATGTTTCCTGACCATAGACATGTATTGTCATTTGATGAACAAGATCACATCATTAGAGAATGATGTGATGGACAAGACCCATCCGTTAGCTTAGCATAATGATCGTTTAGTTTTATTGCTATTGCTTTCTTCATGACTTATACATATTCCTCTGACTATGAGATTATGCAACTCCCGAATACCGGAGGAACACCTTGTGCGCTATCAAACGTCACAACGTAACTGGGTGATTATAAAGATGCTCTACAGGGGTCTCCGAAGGTGTTTGTTGGGTTGGCATAGATCAAGATTAGGATTTGTCACTCCATGTATCAGAGAGGTATCTCTAGGCCCTCTTGGTAATGAACATCACTATAAGCCTTGCAAGCAATGTGACTAATGAGTTAGTTACGGGATGATGCACTACAGAACGAGTAAAGAGACTTGCCGGTAACGAGATTGAACTAGGTATGATGATACCGACGATCGAATCTCGGTCAAGTAACATAGGAATGACAAAGGGAATAACGTATGTTGTTATGCGGTTTGACCGATAAAGATCTTCGTAGAATATGTAGGAGCCGATATGAGCATCCAGGTTTCGCTATTGGTTATCGACCGGAGATGTGTCTCGGTCATGTCTACATAGTTCTCGAACCCGTAGGGTCCGCACGCTTAACGTTCGATGGCGATTTGTATTATGAGTTATGTGTTTTGGTGACCGAAGTTTGTTCGGAGTCCCGTATGAGATCACAGACATGACGAGGAGTCTCGAAATGGTCGAGAGGTAAAGATTGATATATTGGAAGGTTATATACGGACACCGGAATGGTTCCGATAAGGTTCGGGGATTTTTCGGAGTACCGGGAGGCTACCGGAACCCCCCGGGAAACTTAATGGGCCTATTGGGCCATAGTGGAGGAGAGGAGGCAGGCCGCTGGTGAGGGAGTCCTGGACTAAGGGGTCCTCGGGCGTCCGACCTGTTAGACATGGGCTGAACTGATGGGCTGTGAAGATACGAAGACCGAAGACTTTCTCCCGTGTCCGGTTGGGACCCTCCTTGGCGTGGAAGGCAAGCTTAGCGATCAAATATGAAGATTCCTTTCTCTTTAACCGACTTTATGTAACCCTAGATCCCTCCGGTGTCTATATAAACCGGAGGGTTAGGCCCGTAGGGCCGAATATTCATAATCATAGTCATACAGGCTAGACTTCTAGGGTTTAGCCATTACGATCTCGTGGTAGATCAACTCTTGTAATACTCATATTCATTAAGATCAATTAAGCAGGAAGTAGGGTATTACGTCCATAGAGAGGGCCCGAACCTGGGTAAACATTGTGTCCCCCGTCTCCTGTTACCTCTGTTGGAAAAGGCAGTGCCTAGGAGGCGCTTAGGCACGCCTAGGCGCTAGGCAATGGACAAACGCCTCGCCTAGGGCATAAGCAGAAGTCTAGGCAGAGCAAGTAAAAATTGTCTACCCAAGCGAGAAATCATATGCCATATTGCACTGACATGCCAAAGGGCCATATTCCAATCGTAGTAGTTGGTCTTTAACATACTTATATGCCCTAAATTAAAAAAATACACATATAATAACCACATATACACCCTAATAGTAAAAATTATATAATCCCCTAGGCTGTGCCTAGGGAGCTTAAGCACTGCCTAGGCACTAGGCGAAGGCCAACCGCCTCGCTTACACCTACCGCTTTTTCCAACCTTGCTTGTTACCATCGACCTTAGACACACAGTTCGGGACCCCCTACCCGAGATCCGCCATTTTGACACCGACATTGGTGCTTTCATTGAGAGTTCCACTGTGCCGTCGTCAAAAGGTTTGATGGCTCCTTCGATCATCTAGAACAATGTTGTCCAAGGGGAAACCTTCCCCCCGGACAGATCTTCGTATTCGGCGGCTTCGCACTGCGGGCAAACTCGCTTGGCCATCTGGAGCAGATCGAAAGCTACGCCCCTGGCCATCAGGTCAGATTTGGAAGCTTGAAGTACGTCGCGGATATCCGCGGAGACTTGATCTTCGACGGATTTGAGACCGCGGCAGCCGCTCCCTGCCACCACGAGGAACATGACGTAAATCTGTCATCGGACCATACCTATGTAATAGCACCTGTAACTGCTCTGGCCTTAGATCCGGAGTAGATCGCGCCATCCGAGGACGGGAAGCTCAACCCCGCCACGGAAGCCGTAGACTCAGCGGCGTTGGAGCCGCACACAGACCTAACTTCAAGTGACATCTGTGTCACCGGAGCCATGGACTCGTTTCCGGCTATAAGTTCCGAACCATGGGCGTCCGCGTACGTCGAGCTGGATCAGTCATCAATTGTCGAATTCAGCGCCGCGGACATCTTCTGGCACTCGCCTTTAGGCGACGTGCTAAACTCATTAAAAAAATCTATCCTTAGTGGGGGACTCACAGCCGAACTATATCCGGTTCGAACTGGAGGCTGATGACGGGGAATTTCGCTTCCCACCTGCCACCCACTTCATAGCCACCGTCGAGGACTTAACCGACATGCCCGATTACGGATCCGAAGACATCGACGGTATGGATGACGATGCAGATGAGGAGCATGGCCAAGACCCGCCGTTTACCGGACGTTGGACGGCCACTTCTTTGTACGACGTGTACATGGGGGATGCACCAAAAGATAATAGCGGCGATGACAAGGAAAATCCAGTTGAGGATGACCCCCCAAAGACACAACCAAAGCGTCGGCGCCAGCGGCGCCGCTCTAAATCACGCCGCAGCAAAGACAACAACACCGACACAGGAGACGATAACACTCCGGACGGTGCCGAAGACAATGAAAACCCCATTGAGGCAACTTCCGAACAAGACGAACGGGAAGATGGGCAAGTTAGCCCTGATAAACAGGCCATAAACGAAGACTCGGAGGACAGTATTTATGTTCCGCTCTCCGAGGAGGAGGCGAGCCTCGGCAACGAGGATTTTATCGTGTCTGAGGAACCTCTCGAGCAGGAGCTTTAAGCACCGGCTAATAGCCACTACAAGGAGCCTGAAAAAGAAGCAGCAGCAACTTCAAGGTGATCAAGACCTGCTCAATGATAAATGGACTGAGGTTCTGGCAGCCGAGGAATACGGCCTCAAGCGCCCAGCCAAGAGTTACCCGAAGCGTAGAGTATTACCTTAGTTTGATGATGAGGCGCTGGAGCCCATACCGTCATCGCGCAATATGGCTGACCGACCACCGCGCGGTCGGGACAAAGCGACAACTCAAGTCGAACACCAGCCCGCCCCACCTCACCGTAAAGGCAGAGACAAAACAGCTCAGGGTTATACATATGACCTCCGGCAGGACCTGGACAGTAGAGCAGGACTTACCAGATAGATCTATGGATCGCGAGGACATGCCTCGACACGCGACAACGGCTACCTATTCGGACGTGACAAGTCTAGTCACGCCCGGGCCGAAAACCGCAGACGGACTCCATCCGAGCTACGTTGCGATGTGGCCCAATATAGAGGCTCCACACACCCACTTTGCTTCACTGATGAAGTAATGGACCATGCATTTCCAGAAGGGTTTAAACCCGTGAACATCAAATCATATGATGGAACAACTGATCCCGCGGTATGGATCGAGGATTTCCTTCTCCACATCCATATGGCCCGCGGAGATGACCTTCATGCCATCAAATACCTCCCACTAAAACTCAAAGGGCCAGCTCGGCACTGGCTAAATAGTCTTCCTGAAAACTCTATTGGCAGTTGGGAGGATTTGGAAGACGCCTTCCGCGACAACTTCCAAGGTACATATGTCCGGCCACCAGATGCCGATGACTTAAGTCACATCGTCCAGCAGCCCGGAGAGTCAGCCAAGAAGCTTTGGACTAGGTTCTTAGTTAAAAAGAACCAAATCGTCGACTATCCGGACATGGAAGCCCTAGCGGCCTTCAAACACAGCGTCCGTGGCTTGCCCGCCACCTCGGTCAAGAAAAACCAAAATCCATGTCAGCCCTTACCGCTCTGATGACCCGCTTTTGCGCGGGAGAAGACAGTTGGCTCGCTCATAGAAGCAACATCGCCAGCGATCCGGGCACTTCTGAAGTCTGAGACGGCAATGGCAAGCCACGACGCAGTAAACACAAAAGTCACAACGAAAATGAAAGAACACACGACATAGCGGTCAACGCCAGATTCAGCGGCCCCAAGCCCGGTCAACGGAAAAAGCCATTCAAGGCAAACAGAGACGGACCATCCAATTTAGACAAGATATTGGATCGGCCCTGCCAGATTCATGGCAACCCCGATAGACCGGCGAATCACACCAACAGAAGCTGTTGGGTCTTCAAACAGGCCGGCAAGATCAACGCCGAGCACAAGGGGAAGAGGCAGCCCGGTGATAGCGACGACGAAGAGACTCGCCAACCGAATACCGGGGGTCAGAAGCAATTTCCCCCCAAAGTAAAAACAGTGAACATGGTATACATGACACACACCTCTACAGGGGAGCATGAGAAGCACTCCCTCCGGACTGAGGATCATACTACGACCACCTCAGCTGAAGTACACAGCGGCCTTATCAAGCCGCATACCTCGTCGGCCATTAAGCCGCCCATCTCCATTCAACAGGACCGATCAATATTAAATCTGGACTAGCGGTTCGGCTTCCATCATTCGCCTAATATACCTGCGAAGTCTGTACCGCGCATACATAACTATGCACTTAAAATACCCTGGGCATCGGCGGAAGCACAATACGGACGGACCTACAAGTATGCCCATAACCACCTCCCCTTTTTCTAACTACTCTTTCTTTTTTATTATTATCCTTCCCACAGGTGGCTCAAAGGCTGGTCATCTCACGGACTCTATCGGAGTTCGGGTTTGTACACTCACCCAAGGGCTATTCCTGTCAAGGAGTCCCTTCACCGAGGAAAGGCGGCGCAGACGTGCGACAGGAGGTCCAAAATAACTTTTTGTAGACCACACTCTCTATTTCGAGCCTGTAAAGTGCCTTTTTCCTCAGCCTTCGACCCCCGGCATGTCAAATAGCCGGGGTTGTGGCGTTCTTATCTGTAAAATGACGATTGGCATATCACTCAGGTCCCAGTAAACATAATCCGTATTCAGTACTCGCTTTTTTCTAAAAGAACTGAATTTTGCCCCTTTGGTTGTTTCACACACCTCGGCATAACTTGCCAGGGGCTCGGTATGGGAACAAATGAGTTGCCGACAAAGTCCGAATAGCTTTATAGCATACTTCGGCATCGCGAGTTTGGCCTTATATGCATCAGCTCCGAATCATGTCTTGGGTCAATAGTTGGGTTGCCCGGCTCCTCTGCTTTCTACCTTATGTTCCGCTTTATCGGGTAGGGTAGCAAAGGGAGAACTACTGCGATTGTGCTTCCGGTTCATCTGGTCAAGCACCTCAGTAGAGAAAGCCGAAAACTGACTGTCATGATGAGGCGAGAGCTGGTCAACCACTCGATGACTTATCAGAATCTTTTGCGATTTCCTCTATATTATACGAAGGGCCTTTTTAGGTCATATATGTAACGCACCGTATTGATTAAATCGCGTACATACCAGGGGCTATATCGTAGACCCACCATAAAACTCATATGGCTAAGTGAAAGTGCTAACGCCCTATAGTCCGATTGCCTAGTTCACCGCATTGACACCTCCTTCATGGACCAAGACGTTGGGTTAAGAGTGCTCAAATGCTTTTCCGAACACCCCCGTGCTTTACACGAGGGGGCTGAAGCCGACGACTGGAAAACTTTCAGATTATACAAAAACGGCTGCACAGGAGGAACAAAAGTTTTAGGCGAAACTAAAAATAAAATAGCCTTATCATAATATTGTTTTTTACAATTTCCATACATTTCACTCGAATATCATGTTTTTCGAGCATTGACCCTTTATCGAGCGGGCACCCTCTAAGACATCCTCGAAATAATGCTCTGGTGCGTGATAGTCCTTGCCCTTGGGTGGACTCTTCGCTGCAACATCGGTGGCCTTGATCTTCGCCCAGTATGTCTTGACATGGGCAAAGGCCATCTGTGCACCCTCAATGCACGACGACCGCTTAACGGCGTCGATAGGCGGCACCGCATCAGCAAGTCGCCGCACCAAACCAAAATAACTATCCAGAATTGGCTTGGTCGGCCATAGCCCGACCACGGCGTCCTTCATGGCAGAACCGGATAGTCTGCGGAGCTCGGCCCATTGGGTCATCTGTTTGTTTAGCAACAGTGGGCGCTTCGGCAAAACAGTGGGCGCTTCGGCACGCCGAATTGTGACCGGAAAAGCTTCTCCATCACATACCCTTCTTGCGCTTGGTAAAACTGCGCCGCATCGGAAGCACTCTTCGGCAAGTCTAATAACGCGTCTGGAGAACTCCACACTTGGTTAAGCCGGGCATAATTCGGATCGCCGAACTTAGTTTGTAATAAAAAGGGCTTACCAGCCGCGATCTCCTCAGCCTGCCGGATCTCCTCCCGGGCCGCTCTAGATTCGGACCACGCTTCTTTCGCCTCTCGTAAGGCCTTGTCAAGATCAGCCGTTTTGGCTTTATTATCCTTCTCGAGGAATTCACATCGGCTATAGGCATCCTTTAGCTCACGCGCCATCATGGATATTTTATCCTCGTATTGGTGCCGAGCAGCCTGTTCGGCCTTTAACTCGGTAGATGCCTTTTCGGCAGCCGCATTACTAATCCGGGCCTGCTCCTTGGCCTGGGCTAGCTCAGCCCGAAGGATCTCAACTGCGGCGGCGCCATGCAGTCATATATATCTCAGCATACAATTCTTAGCGTCATGCTTATTATTTAAAGCACGTGCATATAATGACTACCCCAAAAGCATACCTTGCGCCTCGTCAAGGCGCCTGTTGATAAGCGTGATGTCATCATCCGCCTCGTCAATCTTCCGCTACAGATCTGCAACCTCTATAGTTCAGGCAGAAGCCAGGGAGGTAACAACCTGTGTTCCAGTTAGTCAGATTATTTCCTGGGCATATCTTTTTGATCATCTGATCGCCTCCCTTGGGAAGCCAATCAGAGTCTCAGGGGCTAGTATCCATACACAGGTGCATTTTGCGAATAAAGCACAATCGAAAACATTACATTACAAACCTCGAAGCCTCTTAGATGGCTCGCGAAGGCTTCGTTCAATCCGCTTTTCGCGGACAGAACCCTTTCAACCACAGTAACCATCAAGGTACGATGTTCCTCCGAGACGGACGCTTGTTGCAGCATGTTCGTTTAAGTATCCGGCGCTTCTTGATCTCCAGAAGCCGCTGTATGAGTACGGCCTTCCCTCAAAGGGATCCGTTTATTCATCCCTTGAGGCGCCTCCGGCTGTAAACCGGATAATCCGGGGCCTTGATTGTTGGCCCCCGAGCCTTGGGCATCCGAAGTGTCATCTTCGGGCAATGTCTTCATCATCCCTCGCACCACTTGTTGATCAGGGGAGACCCTCCGGGACGACACCTCGAAGTCATCCGCCCTATTGGGCGAGGAGGCCGGTGGAGGCGTTTCTCTTTCCATCATCTCTGGGAGAAGATCCCCCGAGAAAGAGGATTGTGGAAGAAGACTGTGTGCCAAGATGCAAAAACATATATTCTAGATGTTACTTTTGTAATAGGAAAAGAACGGGATATGTTTAGAATACCCTTGTTCACTTACGATTTGGCTAAGGGCTTGTCCTCACGGTGGGACTGTGCAACGACATCGTCCGCCAAGCCCGAGCCGCCCGACAGGGGCATCTTGCCTCGCTTAGGAGCCTTTTCCTCCCAATCTTCGGAGGCGGCCCTTTTCTTACCACAAGGAGAAGGGATGTTGGCTTCTCCTTCACTTTTTTCTTCGGACGGGTGAACTTTGATCTCCCCGGACACAGTGTCTAACATACATTCGGAATGAAGGCCACCTTTGTTCTTCCCGCTCTCCGCCTTGTCCTCCTCAACGGGCACCTTGTACGGTGCCAGGGCCAGCATCCTTGTTAGCACGGGATTTGCTGAGTCTTCGGGAAGGGGGGCCGAACACCTAATTCGCTCCGCTTTCTTTATCCAGCCCTGGAAGAAGATAGTTTGCTCAGTATCGCATTACGGCATACCTGACTAAATTTTTTCGGGCGTCGAGCGCTTACCGGGGTATCCGGATGGTGGCAGTCGAGGCCGATGTCCTCGGTGGTGTCCGGCCATTGTTTTCGCTTCCCGAAAAACAACCTCCACATTCCTTTGTGCATAGTGCCGAGGAAGTGTTGGAGGGTCCGTGGTCCTTCCGGATTAAACTCCCACATACGAAGAGGCCGTCACTGGCACGACAAGGCCCGACGGACTAGCATTACTTGAATTACATTGACAAGATCGATGTCCTTCTTAAGGAGGCTTCTGATGCGGCTCTGTAGAGTCTGCACTTCGTCAATTGATCCCCAGTCCAGCCCCTTATTAATCCATGATGCAAGCTGCAATGGAGGGCCAGACCGGAACGCAGGTATAGCTGCCCACTTGGTACCGCGGGGTTATGTGATGTAAAACCACTCCCGCTGCCATATGTTGGAAGTTTCGGCGAAAGAGCCTTTTGGCCAGAAAGTATTGGTGAGCTTGCTCACTATGGCACCGGCGCACTCCGCATGTTTCCCGTCGATTACCTTTGGCTTCACACTAAAGGTCTTGAGCCATAAGCCGAAGTATGGGGGAATACGGAGGAAGGCCTCGTACGTGATGATAAACGCCGAGATGTGGAGGAAAGAATCTGGGGCTAGATCGTGAAAATCTAGTCCGAAATAAAACATTAGCCCCCGAATGAAGGGATGAAGAGCAAATCCTAGCCCTCGGAGGAATTGAGAGATGAATACGACCCTCTCACCGGATCTGGGAGTCGGAATAACATGTCCTTGAGCAGGAAGCCTGTGAGGGATCTCCGCTGTTAGGTATCTGGCCGCCCAGAGCTTCGCGATGTCCTCCTCTGTAACAAAGGAAGCTACCCATCGGCCCTGTGGGCTGGGTCCGGACATGATTGGGAAGCTGGAAGCAATGAAGTCGAACCTTGGGTGCTGGAACTCGAGGTTGGAAGGGCTTGGCGTAAAAGAAAGAGACGACCCTTATCTCCTTTATAAAGGCGATGGATATCGAACGCCTCCTCCTAAACCCGGAAACCTGCCTATTCCTAAGGAATCATGCTGTTGGACGGTTGGGTTACCCACGGTCATATTGATGAGAATCCCATGATAAGGGGACGTGATCTCCGCTCCGACAAGACGTGCCAATAAAAACCGCGCCTCGAAACATGGAACGGCAGGACAAGAAACGGTTCGAAATAATGACCAGGCAGACGTGATGTCACATTACGAAAAGTTGTCAGCGGATTGGACTCGTGGAATATTATACTCTCCGCGGTTTTGTGTGGTACTTGTGTTACAGATCCGAACACGTTCGTTGCGTCCGAAGACTGAGTTGGAGTATTCGGAAAGGGGAACTCGCCTTGCAATGCCGAAGACAATCTGCACGCCGGACACCTCGTCATTGAAGCCTGGTTCAGGGGCTACTGAGGGAGTCCTGGACTAAGGGGTTCTCGGGCATTCGACCTGTTAGACATGGGGCGGACTAATGGGCTGTGAAGATACGAAGACCGAAGACTTTCTCCCGTGTCCAGTTGGGACCCTCCTTGGCGTGGAAGGCAAGCTTAGCGATCAAATATGAAGATTCCTTTCTCTGTAACTGACTTTATGTAACCATAGATCCCTCCGGTGTCTATATAAACCGGAGGGTTAGGCCCGTAGGGCCGAATATTCATAATCATAGTCATACAGGCTAGACTTCTAGGGTTTAGCCATTACGATCTCGTGGTAGATCAACTCTTGTAATACTCATATTCATCTAGATCAATCAAGCAGGAAGTAGGGTATTACCTCCATAGAGAGGGCCCGAACCTGGGTAACCATTGTGTTCCCCGTCTCATGTTACCATCGACCTTAGACGCACAGTTTGGGACCCCCTACCCGAGATCCGCTGGTTTTGACACCGACATCGGGAGGTGGCACATGCCCCCCCTTGCCCAATCCGAATTGGACAAGGGGAGGGGGTGCGGCCCCCCTCTTTCCTTCTCCTTCTCCCTCCTTTCCCCTTTCCCCCTCTTTGTTTGAAGGAAAGGGGGGGGGGGCGAATCCTACTAGGAATGGAGTCCTAGTAGGACTCCCCCCTCTTGGCACGCCCCCTTGGGTCGGCCTCCTCCTCCTCCCTCCTTTATACACATGGGCAAGGGGGCACCCCAAAGGCACAACAGTTGTTTCTTAGCCATGTGCGGTGCCCCCCTCCACAATTTACTCCTCCGGTCATAGCGTCGTAGTGCTTAGGCGAAGCCCTGTGCGGATGACATCACCAACACCGTTGCCATGCCGTCTTGTTGACTGGACTCTCCCTCGACCCTCTACTGGATCAAGAGCTCGAGGGACGTCATCGAGCTGAACGTGTGCTGAACACGGAGGTGCCGTATGGTCGGTACTTGGATCGGTTGGATCGTGAAGATGTTCGACTACATCAACCGCGTTAAGTAACGCTCCCGCTTTTGGTCTACGAGGGTACATGGACACACTCTCCCCTCTCGTTGCTATGCTTCTCCTAGATAGATCTTGCGTGATCGTAGGAATTTTTTTGAATGACTACGTTCCCCAACAGTGGCATTCGAGCCATGTCTATGTGTAGATGATATGCACGAGTAGAACACAAAGAGTTGTGGGCGATAATAGTCATACTGCTTACCACCAACGTCTTACTTCGATTCGGCGGTATTGTTGGATGAAGCGGCCCGGACCGACATTACATGACCGCGTTCATGAGACTGGTTCTACCGACGTGCTTCGCACACATGTGGTTGGCGCGTGTCTATTTCTCCAACTTTAGTTGAATCGAGTTTGACTACGGTCGGTCCTTGTTGAAGGTTAAAACAACACACTTGACGAAAAATTGTTGTGGTTTTGATGCGTAGGTAAGAACGGTTCTTGCTAGAAGCCCGTAGCAGCCACGTAAAACTTGCAACAACAAAGTAGAGGATGTCTAACTTGTTTTTGCAGGGCATGTTGTGATGTGATATGGTCAAGACGTGATGAGATATAAATTATTGTGTGAGATCATGTTTTGTAAAAGTTATCGGCAACTGGCAGGAGCCTTATGGTTGTCACTTTATTGTATGAAATGCAATCGCCATGTATTTGCTTTACTTTATCACTAAGCAGTAGCGATAGTCGTGGAAGAAATAGTTGGCGAGATGACAACGACACTACGATGGAGATCAAGGTGTCAAGCCGGTGACGATGGAGATCGACGGTGCTTTGAAGATGGAGATCAAAGGCACAAGATGACGATGGCCATATTATGTCACATATTTTGATTGCATTTGATGTTTATCCTTTATGCATCTTATTTTGCTTAGTACTGCGGTAGCATTATAAGATGGCCCCTCACTAAATTTCAAGGTACAAGTGTTCTCCCTGAGTATGCATCGTTGCTATAGTTCGTCGTGCCGAGACACCACGTGATGATCGGGTGTGATAAGCTCTACGTTCACATACAACGGGTGCAAGCCAGTTTTGCACGTGCAAAATACTCGGGTTAAACTTGATGAGCCTAGCATATGCAGATATGGCCTCGGAACACTGAGACCAAAAGGTCGAACGTGAATCATATAGTAGATATGATCAACATAGTGATGTTCACCATTGAAAACTACTCCATCTCACGTGATGATCGGACATGGTTTAGTTGATATGGATCACTTGATCATTTAGATGACTAGAGGGATGTCTATCTAAGTGGGAGTTTTAAGTAATATGATTACTTGAACTTTAATTTATCATGAACTTAGTACCTGATAGTTTGTGCATGTCTATGTTGTTGTAGATCAATGGCTCGTGCTACCGTTCCCTTGAATTTTAATGCGTTCCTAGAGAAATCTAAGGTTGAAGATGATGGTAGCAACTACACGGACTGGGTCCGTAACTTGAGGATTATCCTCATTGCTGCATAGAAGAATTACATCCTGGAAGCACCGCTAGGTGCAAGATCCGCTGCAGGAGCAACTCCGGACGTTATGAACGTCTGGCAGAGCAAAGCTGATGACTACTCGATAGTTCAGTGTGCCATGCTTTACGGCTTAGAATCGGGACTTCAAAGACGTTTTGAATGTCATGGAGCATATGAGATGTTCCAGGAGTTGAAGTTAATATTTCAAGCAAATGCCCGAATTGAGAGATATGAAGTCTCCAATAAGTTCTATAGCTGCAAGATGCAGGAGAATAGTTCTGTCAGTGAACACATACTCAGAATGTCTGGGTACCACAACCACTTGACTCAACTGGGAGTTAACCTTCCTGATGATAGTGTCATTGACAGAGTTCTTCAATCACTGCCACCAAGCTATAAAACTTCGTGATGAACTATAATATGCAAGGGATGGATAAGACAATGCCTGAGCTCTTCGCAATGCTAAAGGTTGCGGAGGTAGAAATCAAGAAGGAGCATCAAGTGTTGATGGTTAACAAGACCACTAGTTTCAAGAAAAATGGCAAAGGGAAGAAGGGGAACTTCAAGAAGAACGGCAAGCAAGTTGCTGCTCAAGTGAAGAAGCCCAAGTCTGGACCTAAGCCTAAAATTGAGTGCTTCTATTGCAAAGGGACTGGTCACTCGAAGCAGAACTGCCCCAAGTATTTGGCGGATAAGAAGGACGGCAAAGTGAAAGGTATATTTGATATACATGTTATTGATGTGTACCTTACTAATGCTCGTAGTATCGCCTGGGTATTTGATACTGGTTCTGTTGCTCATATTTGCAACTCAAAATAGGGGCTACAGATTAAACAAAGATTAGCTAAGGACGAGGTGACGATGCGCATGGGAAATGGTTCCAAAGTCGATGTGATCGCCGTCGGCACGCTACCTCCACATCTACCGTCGGGATTATTTTTAGACCTGAATAATTGTTATTTGGTGCCAGTGTTGAGCATGAACATTATATCTGGATCTTGTTTAATGCGAGATGGTTATTCATTTAATTCAGAGAATAATGGTTGTTCTATTTATATGAGTACTATCTTTTACGGTCATGCACCCTTGATGAGTGGTCTATTTTTGTTGAATCTCGATTGTAGTGATACACATATTCATAATATTGAAGCCAAAAGATGCAAAGTTAATAATGATAGTGCAACTTATTTATGGCACTGCCGTTTAGGTCATATTGGTGTAAAGCGCATGAAGAAACTCCATGCTGATGGACTTTTGGAATCACTTGATTATGAATCACTTGATGCTTGCGAACCATGCCTCATGGGCAAGATGACTAAGACTCCGTTCTCCGGAACAATGGAGCGAGCAACTAACTTGTTGGAAATAAGACATACTGATGTATGCGGTCCAATGAGTGTTGAGGCTCGCGGCGGGTATCGTTATTTTCTGACCTTCACAGATGATTTGAGCAGATATGGGTATATCTACTTAATGAAACATAAGTCTAAAACATTTGAAAAGTTCAAAGAATTTCAGAGGGAAGTAGAAAATCATCGTAACAAGAAAATAAAGTTTCTACGATCTGATCATGGAGGAGAATATTTGAGTTATGAGTTTGGTCTTCATTTGAAACAATGTGGAATAGTTTCACAACTCACGCCACCTGGAACACCACAGCGTAATGGTGTGTCCGAACGTCGTAACCGTACTTTATTAGATATGGTGCGATCTATGATGTCTCTTACCGATTTACCACTATCGTTTTGGGGTTATGCTTTAGAGACGGTTGCATTCACGTTAAATAGGGCACCATCTAAATCCGTTGAGACGACACCATATGAACTGTGGTTTGGTAAGAAACCTAAGCTATCATTTCTTAAAGTTTGGGGCTATGATGCTTATGTGAAAAAGCTTCAACCTGATAAGCTCGAACCCAAATCGGAGAAATGCGTCTTCATAGGATACCCAAAGGAGACTGTTGGTACACCTTCTATCACAGATCCAAGGCAAGATATTTGTTGCTAAGAATGGATCCTTTCTAGAGAAGGAGTTTCTCTCGAAAGAAGTGAGTGGGAGGAAAGTAGAACTTGATGAGGTAATTGTACCTTCTCCCGAATTGGAAACTAGTTCATCACAGAAATTAGTCCCAGTGATTCCTACACCAATTAGTAAGGAAGCTAATGATGATGATCATGAAACTTCAGATCAAGTTACTACCAAACCTCGTAGGTCAACCATAGTACGTTCCGCACCAGAGTGGTACGGTAATCTTGTTCTGGAAGTCATGTTACTAGACCGTGACGAACCTACGAACTATGAGGAAGCGATGATGAGCCCAGATTCCGCGAAATGGCTTGAGGCCATGAAATCTGAGATGGGATCCATGTATGAGAACAAAGTATGGACTTTGGTTGACTTGCCGATGATCGGCAAGCCATAGAGAATTAGTGGATCTTCAAGAACAAGATTGACGCTGATGGTAATGTTACTGTCTACAAAGCTTGACTTGTTGCGAAAGGTTTTCGATAAGTAAAAGGAGTTGACTACGATGAGACCTTCTCACCCGTAGTGATGCTTAAGTCTGTCCGAATGATGTTAGCAATTGCCGCATTTTATGATTATGAAATTTGGCAAACGGATGTCAAAACTGCATTCCTTAATGGATATCTTAAAGAAGAGTTGTATATGATGCAACCAGAAGGTTTTGTCGATCCTAAAGGTGCTAACAAAGTGTGCAAGCTCCAGCGATCCATTTATGGACTGGTGCAAGCCTCTCGGAGTTGGAATATACACTTTGATAGTGTGATCAAAGCATATGGTTTTATACAGACTTTTGGAGAAGCCTGTATTTACAAGAAAGTGAGAGTGGGAGCACTGTAGCATTTCTAATATTATATGTGGATGACATATTGCTGATTGGAAATGATATAGAATTTCTAGATAGCATAAAAGGATACTTGAATAAGAATTTTTCAATGAAAGACCTCGGTGAAGCAGCTTATATATTGGGCATCAAGATCTATAGAGATAGATCAAGACACTTAATTGCACTTTCACAAAGCACATACCTTGATAAAGTTTTGAAGAAGTTCAAAATGGATCAGTCAAAGAAAGGGTTCTTGCCTGTGTTACAAGGTGTGAAGTTGAGTCAGACTCAATGCCCGACCACTGCAGAAGATAGAGAGAAAATGAAAGTCATTCCCTATGCCTCAGCCATAGGTTCTATCATGTATGCAATGCTGTGTACTAGACCTGATGTGTGCCTTGCTATAAGTTTAGCAGGGAGGTACCAAAGTAATCCAGGAGTGGATCATTGGACAACGGTCAAGAACATCCTGAAATACCTGAAAAGGACTAAGGATATGTTTCTCGTTTATGGAGGTGACAAAGAGCTCGTCGTAAATGGTTACGTCGATGCAAGCTTTGACACTGATCCGGATGACTCAAAGTTGCAAACCGGATACTTATTTATATTGAATGGCGGAGCTGTCAGTTGGTGCAGTTCCAAGCAAAGCGTCGTGGCGGGATCTACGTGTGAAGCGGAGTACATAGCTGCTTCGGAAGCAGCAAATGAAGGAGTCTAGACACTACAAAAAAAAGACACTTCCGTGATGATACATGTTTGTCACAGTAGGTCACGTTTTCTATCATGCATGTACGTCCATGACGATTTTATGACAGAATCAAGATAGTCATACCTGTGCTGTCGTAGAAGTGTTCCATGACATTACCAAAATTATCATCACGGAAGTGTCCACTTCCATGACGATAAATCGTGCGTCATAGAAGTACTTTCGTCAAGGGTGTCCGACACGTGGCATCCACCGTAACGGCTCGCCGTTAAGCTATGAGGTCCGGTTTTGGATCCGATAACCCGTTAACTGCCCGGACCAATGGTGATTTTCCACGTGTAAAATTCTCATTGGCCGGAGGAAACACGTGTCTGCTCCTCGGTGGGCCAGATGTCGCCCGTCCATTGGAGGAGACATGCCTATGATACGTCGACACGTGGCAGGGCCCAACAGAGGCCCATATAGGTTAAATGGGCCGGCCCAACTAAAGGCCCACAAGATTTTGCGGACCATAATGGGCCGACCCAACTAAAGGCCCACAAGATTTTACGGACCATAATGGGCCGGCCCAGCTAAAGGCCCACAACATTTTGCGGACCATAATGGGCCGGCCCAGCTAAAGGCCCACAAGATTTTGAGGACACTAGTGGGCCGACCCATTCACAGGCTGCCATGTTTTGGGCCAAATGCCGACCCATATTTGATCCGGTCCATTAACAGCCTGGCACGTTCCGGGCCTAATAAAGGCCCATATGAGATCCATCCTGTTAAATGCCTACCACGTTCTTGGCCAAATTATGGCCCAGATAAGATCCGGCCCATTAAGAGGCTTTGGGTCAAATTATGGCCCATATCAGATTCGGCCCGTCAACTGGACGCCATACTTTTGGGCCCACTTGCTAAAGGCCCATTTATTAATTCGGCCTGATATTAGTTTCGGCCTGTTAAAGGCCCGTTCAATATTTCGGCCCTATATTTATTTCGGCCTGTTAAAAGCCCGTCATATAGTTGGGCCTAACTACGGCCCGGTTTGCATCCGGCCTGCTCACAGCCGATAATATGATTGGGCCAAACAAGGACCGAGACAATTTTGGCCTGTTAACGGCCCGTGATGTGATTGGCACAATCATGGGCTGGGGTCTATTTCGGCCTGCTGCCGGCTCATGAGCTGTTCGGCACGTTTCAGGCCCAACCTACTTTTCAGCCTCCTAAAAGCCCATTGAATTTTCTTGCGAAAATAGGGTCGACGGTTTACTCGGCCTATTAAAGGCCCGGATCTACTTGTGGGCCAGTTTACGTTTAGGCCTGTTAACGGACCAAGATGACTGGGCCCATGATGCGGATCATACATAGTGATTTGCATGACGACCCGATTATGTACCGTAATTTTACGGTTTGGCCGGTTTACTGCGAAGACATGATATATATATACAGTAAAATAACTGCAGCATCGTGAATAAGAAAAACCTAGACTATACAATAAAGAAATTATGGCATATTACATCCACTGGGCATCAAAGTTCACCACTATGATAATAAAGCACAAGCAGACAACAGATTACATACACTGGGCATCAAATATCGCCACCAGTGTAAGTAAACATGCCGACAAAATAATATACAAAACCGCCAGCACTTCAATAGAGTTCAAGAAAGGTTAGCCCTGCTTGGGAGCTGCAGCGCAAGCAGCTGAGCAAGTTCATGAGACTGCGCTTGTTTGACACTTATATCCTCCTCACTCCGAAAGATAAACGAGCAGACAGATGACAGGTTTTGCACATATAAGTATGAGTGCTGACAATTCATCACATTTCTTAGTGATAAATAAAGTGACACAGTTTAAAATAGCATTATCACAATATGGTATTGTTCAGGTCAAGACATGGCAGGAAACGACATTGTGAAGGAGTTGGCAGCTTCATGACACCACTGGATTACAGATCAAGAACTCATAAGTATCAATGGTTAGTGTGCTGTCAATTTATCCCATTTCAGATTGGCAAATAAAGAGACGGTTTAAATAATAGTAGAATGATATGACATTGTTCATAGTTAAGACATTGCAGAATATGACATTGTGCTGTAGTGGGTAGGTTCACGACACCACTGGATTACGGATCAAGAATAGAAGCATACATGCAGTGCAAAAGAAGATCACTTGCTCTGTATAGTTTAATTTACATGGTATGAAGAAGGAACTTGGTTGTACAACTGAAAACTTAAATTGAGAAGGACAAACTTTTGTTTATGAACTACATAATAAACTTTAAACATGCAATTTTATGCAAACACCAAAAATAAACAGTTGTTGCAGTCATGCCTAACCAAATATACACAACAAAGTTTGAGGGCTTGAGAAGGACAAACTTACATTATTGGTGAAGACAAGCTCTATAAAGCCCTTGTCCATGCTGATGGGGGACAATTCAAGAAGTTCACCACAAAATCTTCTTCATAAGCATTGCCTTTATTCTACATTTTGTTAAGAGTAAATATAGATGTGATAATATAAGAAAAAATGGAGAATATTTAAGATAAGATGAAGAGTGATGCTACATAACCAAGTAGCTATAAATGTAAGTACAGTGATACAGGCAAAAGGTACAGCCAAGAGCAATGGAGAGCTAAACTTCTTCAGTACCATCGGTGTTATCCAACCTTATGGTAAGAGCAAATATATATAGATTTGTTGTGTAGAAAATGGAGGGCAAAGGAAAATAAGCTGCAGAGTGATGGTACATGTACAACTAGCTGTCAATATAAGTACACTGATAAAGGACATCAGGTACTTACAAGAACAATGCAGAGCTAAAAAATTTCATTGGTATTGGATATATTCTACACTAATGTAACCATTCATACAGATCAGATAATTTGGAGTGAACAATTGATAAGCAAGCTGTCACATATTGAACCAGGTATGTATGCAAGTACAGTGATACAGGACAATAGGTACTAACAAGAGCAAAGCAGCGGGCAGCATATTTGCGATAACCTGTCGTCCTTTTCAAACCGGAATTCTTCTTCGAGCAGATTTCCTGCAAAAAAGATCCGTAAGGCACATGCGGAAAAGTAGAGGTCATGTGATATCATAGACATGACCTCATCCTGGGAACGAGACCAGTGCATAACAAGGTTTTTCCATTCAATGTCTTCTAAATTTAGCACAGGAGACTTCACCGGAAATTCATTTATAGACTTGCCATCAAAGTGTGATTTCCTCAGGTAACATCGGTACTGCTGCAATGCTTCCTTGAAAAGCGCAAGCAAGCTTTGCTCGTCATGGCTATCCATATTGACCCTCACCTAATTGTTGGAAATATGCCCTAGAGGCAATAATAAATGGTTATTATTATATTTCTTTGTTCATGGTAATTGTCTATTATTCATGCTATAATTGTATTATCCGGAAATCATAATACATGTGTGAATACATACACCACAACGTGTCCCTAGTAAGCCTCTAGTTGACTAGCTCATTGATCAACAGATAGTCATGGTTTCCTGACTATGGACATTGGATGTCATTGATAACGGGATCACATCATTAGGAGAATGATGTGATGGACAAGACCCAATCCTAAGCATAGCATAAAAGATCGTGTAGTTTCGTTTGCTAGAGCTTTTCCAATGTCAAAGTATCTTTTCCTTAGACCATGAGATCGTGCAACTACCGGATACCGTAAGAGTGCTTTGGGTGTGCCAAACATCACAACGTAACTGGGTGACTATAAAGGTGCACTACGGGTATCTCCGAAAGTGTCTGTTGGGTTGGCACGGATCGAGACTGGGATTTGTCACTCCGTGTGACGGAGAGGTATCTCTGGGCCCACTCGGTAATGCATCATCATAATGAGCTCAATGTGACTAAGGCGTTAGTCACGGGATCGTGCATTGCGGTACGAATAAAGAGACTTGCCGGTAATGAGATTGAACAAGGTATTGGGATACCGACGATCGAATCTCGGGCAAGTAACATACCGATTGACAAAGGGAATTGCATACGGGATTGATTGAATCCTCGACACCGTGGTTCATCCGATGAGATCATCGTGGAACATGTGGGAGCCAACATGGGTATCCAGATCCCGCTCTTGGTTATTGACCGGAGAGGCGTCTCGGTCATGTCTGCATGTCTCCCAAACCCGTAGGGTCTACACACTTAAGGTTCGGTGACGCTAGGGTTGTAGAGATATATGTATGCGGAAACCCAAAAGTTGTTCGGAGTCCCGGATGAGATCCCGGACGTCACGAGAGGTTCCAGAATGGTCCGGAGGTGAAGAATTATATATAGGAAGTCCAGTTTCGGCCACCGGGAAAGTTTCGGGGGTTACCGGTATTGTACCGAGACCACCGGAAGGGTCCCGGGGGTCCACCGGGTGGGGCCACCTATCCCGGAGGGCCCCGTGGGCTGAAAGTGGAAGGGAACCAGCCCATAGTGGGCTGGGGCGCCCCCCTTGGGCCTCCCCCCATGCGCCTAGGGTTGGGAACCCTAAGGGGGGGGGGGAGTTCCCCCTTGCCTTGGGGGGCAAGGCAACCCCTTCCCCCCCTTGTGGCCGCCGCCCCCCTTGAGATCCCATCTCTTGGGGCCGGCGCCCCCCCAGGGGGCCTATATAAAGGGGGGGGAGGGAGGGCAGCAACACAACAGCCTTGGGCGCCTCCCTCCTCCCCTGCAACACCTCTCTCTCTCTCGCAGAAGCTTAGCAAAGCCCTGCCGAGACCCGCTACATCCACCACCACGCCGCCGTGCTGTTGGATCTCCATCAACCTCTCCTTCCCCCTTGCTGGATCAAGAAGGAGGAGACGTCGCTGCACCGTACGTGTGTTGAACGCGGAGGTGCCGTCCGTTCGGCACTCGGTCATCGGTGATTTGGATCACGGCGAGTACGACTCCGTCATCCACGTTCATTGGAACGCTTCCGCTCGCGATCTACAAGGGTATGTAGATGCACTCCCTTCCCCTCGTTGCTAGTATACTCCATAGATGCATCTTGGTGAACGTAGGAAAATTTTAAAATTATGCTACTATTCCCAACAGTGGCATCATGAGCCAGGCGTATGCGTAGTTACTATGCACGAGTAGAACACAAAGCAGTTGTGGGCGTTGAGTTTGCCAATTCTTCTTGCCGCTACTAGTCGTTTCTTGTTTCGGCGGCATTGTAGGATGAAGCGGCCCGGACCGACCTTACACGTACGCTTACGTGAGACAGGTTCCACCGACTGACATGAACTATTGCATAAGGTGGCTAGCAGGTGTCTGTCTCTCCTACTTTAGTCGGAACGGATTCGATGAAAAGGGTCCTTATGAAGGGTAAATAGAAATTGGCAAATCACGTTGTGGTCATACGTAGGTAAGAAAACGTTCTTGCTAGAAACCTACAAACCACGTAAAAACTTGCAACAACAATTAGAGGACGTCTAACTTGTTTTTGCAGCAAGTGCTATGTGATGTGATATGGCCAGAAGATGTGATGAATGATATATGTGATGTATGAGATTGATCATATTCTTGTAATAGGAATCACGACTTGCATGTCGATGAGTATGACAACCGGCAGGAGCCATAGGAGTTGTCTTTATTATTTTGCATGACCTGCGTGTCATTGAATAACGCCATGTAATTTACTTTACTTTGTTGCTAAACGCGTTAGCCATACAAGTAGAAGTAATCGTTGGCGTGACGACTTCATGAAGACACAATGATGGAGATCATGATGATGGAGATCATGGTGTCATGCCGGTGACAAAGATGATCATGGTGCCCCGAAGATGGAGATCAAAGGAGCATGATGATATTGGCCATATCATGTCACTATTTGATTGCATGTGATGTTTATCATGTTTTTGCATCTTATTTGCTTAGAACGACGGTAGCAAGTAGGATGATCCCTTATAATAATTTCAAGAAAGTGTTCACCCTAACTGTGCACCGTTGCGAAGGTTCGTTGTTTCGAAGCACCACGTGATGATCGGGTGTGATAGATTCTAACGTTCGAATACAACGGGTGTTGACGAGCCTAGCATGTACAGACATGGCCTCGGAACACACACAATACACTTAGGTTGACTTGATGAGCCTAGCATGTACAGACATGGCCTCGGAACACGGAGGACCGAAAGGTCAAGCATGAGTCGTATAGAAGATACGATCAACATGGAGATGTTCACCGATCTTGACTAGTCCGTCTCACGTGATGATCGGACACGGCCTAGTTGAATTCGGATCATGTTTCACTTAGATGACTAGAGGGATGTCTATCTGAGTGGGAGTTCATTAAATAATTTGATTAGATGAACTCAATTATCATGAACTTAGTCTAAAATCTTTACACTATGTCTTGTAGATCAAATGGCCAACGTTGTCCTCAATTTCAACGCGTTCCTAGAGAAAACCAAGCTGAAAGATGATGGCAGCAATTATACGGACTGGGTCCGGAACCTGAGGCTCATCCTCATAGTAGCCAAGACAGATTATGTCTTAGAAGCACCGCTAGGTGAAGCACCAATCCCTGAGAACCAAGACGTTATGAACGCTTGGCAGCAGCATTCTGATGATTACTCCCTCGTTCAGTGCGGCATGCTTTACAGCTTAGAACCGGGTCTCCAAAAGCCTTTTGAGAAACATGGAGCATATGAGATGTTCGAGGAGCTGAAAATGGTTTTTCAAGCTCATGCCCGGGTCGAGAGATATGAAGTCTCCGACAAGTTCTTCAGCTGTAAAATGGAGGAGAACAGTTCTGTTAGTGAGCACATACTCAGAATGTCTGGGTTGCACAACCGCTTGTCTCAGCTGGGAGTTAATCTCCCGGATGACGCGGTCATTGACAGAATCCTCCAGTCGCTTCCACCAAGCTACAAGAGCTTTGTGATGAACTACAATATGCAGGGGATGGAAAAGACCATTCCCGAGGTATATTCAATGCTGAAATCAGCGGAACGGGAGATCAGAAAAGAACATCAAGTGTTGATGGTGAATAAAACCACTAAGTTCAAGAAGGGCAAGGGCAAGAAGAACTTCAAGAAGGACGGCAAGGGAGTTGCCGCGCCCGGTAAGACAGTTACCGGGAAGAAGTCAAAGAATGGACCCAAGCCCGAGACTGAGTGCTTTTATTGCAAGGGAAGTGGTCACTGGAAGCGGAACTGCCTCAAATATTTAGCGGACAAGAAGAAGGCCGGCAACACCCAAGGTATATGTGATATATAAGTAATTGATGTGTACCTTACCAGTACTCGTAGTAGCTCCTGGGTATTTGATACCGGTGCGGTTGCTCATATTTGTAACTCAAAGCAGGAACTACGGAATAAACGGAGACTGGCAAAGGATGAGGTGACGATGCGCGTCGGGAATGGTTCCATGGTTGATGTGATCGCCGTTGGCACGCTACCTCTGCATCTACCCACGGGATTAGTTTTAAACCTCAATAATTGTTATTTAGTGCCAGCTTTGAGCATGAACATTGTATCTGGATCTCGTTTAATTCGAGATGGCTACTCATTTAAATCTGAGAATAATGGTTGTTCTATTTATTTGAGAGATATGTTTTATGGTCATGCCCCGCTGGTCAATGGTTTATTTTTGATGAATCTCGAACATGATGTTACACATGTTCATAGTGTGAATACCAAAAGATGTAAAGTTGATAACGATAGTCCCACATACTTGTGGCACTGCCGCCTTGGTCACATTGGTGTCAAGCGCATGAAGAAGCTCCATGCAGATGGACTTTTGGAGTCTCTTGATTACGAATCATTTGACACGTGCGAACCATGCCTCATGGGTAAGATGACCAAGACTCCGTTCTCCGGAACAATGGAGCGAGCAACCAACTTATTGGAAATCATACATACCGATGTGTGCGGTCCAATGAGTGTTGAGGCTCGCGGAGGATATCGTTATGTTCTCACTCTCACTGATGATTTAAGTAGATATGGGTATGTCTACCTAATGAAACACAAGTCTGAAACCTTTGAAAAGTTCAAGGAATTTCAGAGTGAAGTCGAGAATCAACGTGACAGGAAAATAAAATTCTTACGATCAGATCGTGGTGGAGAATATTTAAGTCACGAGTTTGGTGCACACTTAAGGAAATGTGGAATAGTTTCACAACTCACGCCGCCTGGAACACCTCAGAGAAATGGTGTGTCCGAACGTCGTAATCGCACTCTATTGGATATGGTGCGATCTATGATGTCTCTTACCGATTTACCGCTCTCATTTTGGGGTTATGCTTTAGAGACTGCCGCATTCACTTTAAATAGGGCACCGTCTAAATCCGTTGAGACGACACCGTATGAATTATGGTTTGGGAAGAAACCTAAGCTGTCGTTTCTAAAAGTTTGGGGATGCGATGCTTATGTCAAGAAACTTCAACCTGAAAAGCTCGAACCCAAATCGGAAAAATGCGTCTTCATAGGATACCCTAAGGAAACTATTGGGTATACCTTCTACCTTAGATCCGAAGGCAAGATCTTCGTTGCCAAGAACGGGTCCTTTCTAGAGAAGGAGTTTCTCTCGAAAGAATTGAGTGGGACGAAAGTGGAACTTGATGAGGTGATAGTCACCCCTTCCGAACCGGAAAGTAGCGCAGCGCGGGAAAATGTTCCTGTGGTGCCTACACCGACTGGGGAGGAAGTTAATGATGATGATCATGAAACTTCAGATCAAGTTACTGAACTTCGTAGGTCCACAAGGACACGTTCCGCACCAGAGTGGTACGGCAACCCTGTCCTGGAAATCATGTTGTTAGACAATGGTGAACGTTCGAACTATGAAGAAGCGATGGCGGGCCCGGATTCCGACAAATGGCTAGAAGCCATGAAATCCGAGATAGAATCCATGTATGAAAACAAAGTATGGACTTTGACAGACTTGCCCGATGAGCGGCGAGCCATAGAAAACAAATGGATCTTTAAGAAAAAGACGGACGCAGATGGTAATGTGACCATCTACAAAGCTCGACTTGTCGCTAAGGGTTATCGACAAGTTCAAGGGGTTGACTACGATGAGACTTTCTCACCCGTAGCGAAGCTGAAGTCCGTCCGAATCATGTTAGCAATTGCCGCATACTATGATTATGAGATATGGCAGATCGACGTCAAAACGACATTCCTTAACGGCTTCCTTAAGGAAGAGTTGTAATGATGCAGCCGGAAGGTTTTGTCGATCCTAAGAATGCTAACAAAGTATGCAAGCTCCAACGCTCAATCTATGGGCTGGTGCAAGCATCTCGGAGTTGGAACATTCGCTTTGATGAGATGATCAAAGCATTTGGGTTTACACAGACTTATGGAGAAGCCTGTGTTTACAAGAAAGTGAGTGGGAGCTCTGTAGCATTTCTCATATTATATGTGGATGACATACTATTGCTGGGAAATGATATAGAATTCTTGGAAAGTATAAAGGCCTATTTGAATAAGTGTTTTTCAATGAAGGACCTTGGAGAAGCTGCTTATATATTAGGCATCAAGATCTATAGGGATAGATCAAGATGCCTCATTGGTCTTTCACAGAGTACATACCTTGACAAGATATTGAAGAAGTTCAATATGGATCAGTCCAAGAAGGGTTCTTGCCTGTATTGCAAGGTGTGCAATTGAGCCCGGCTCAATGCCCGACCACGGCAGAAGATGTAGAAGAGATGAGTGTCATCCCCTATGCCTCGGCCATAGGGTCTATTATGTATGC
Organism: Aegilops tauschii subsp. strangulata; assembly: GCF_002575655.3. NCBI lineage: Eukaryota > Viridiplantae > Streptophyta > Magnoliopsida > Poales > Poaceae > Aegilops > Aegilops tauschii. The sequence goes on from NC_053036.3 coordinate 156,304,588, forward strand.
CATGCTGTGTACCAGACCTGATGTAAACCTTGCCGTAAGTTTGGTAGGAAGGTACCAAAGTAATCTCGGCAAGGAACACTGGACAGCGGTCAAGAATATCCTGAAGTACCTGAAGAGGACTAAGGATATGTTTCTCGTTTATGGAGGTGATGAAGAGCTCGTCGTAAAGGGTTACGTCGACGCTAGCTTCGACACAGATCTGGATGACTCGAAGTCACATACCGGATACGTGTATATTTTGAATGGAGGAGCAGTAAGCTGGTGCAGTTGCAAGCAAAGCGTCGTGGCGGGATCTACATGTGAAGCGGAGTACATGGCAGCCTCGGAGGCAGCACAGGAAGCAGTCTGGATGAAGGAGTTCATTACCGACCTAGGGGTGATTCCCAATGCGTCGGGCCCGATGACTCTCTTCTGTGACAACACTGGAGCTATTGCCCTTGCGAAGGAGCCCAGGTTTCACAGGAAGACCAGGCATATCAAGCGTCGCTTCAACTCCATTCGTGAAAGTGTTCAAAATGGAGACATAGATATTTGTAAAGTACACACGGACCTGAATGTAGCAGATCCGTTGACCAAACCTCTCCCTAGGGCAAAACATGATCAACACCAAGACGCAATGGGTGTTCGATTCATCACAATGTAACTAGATTATTGACTCTAGTGCAAGTGGGAGACTGTTGGAAATATGCCCTAGAGGCAATAATAAATGGTTATTATTATATTTCTTTGTTCATGGTAATTGTCTATTATTCATGCTATAATTGTATTATCCGGAAATCGTAATACATTTGTGAATACATAGACCACAACGTGTCCCTAGTAAGCCTCTAGTTGACTAGCTCGTTGATCAACAGATAGTCATGGTTTCCTGACTATGGACATTGAATGTCATTGATAATGGGATCACATCATTAGGAGAATGATGTGATGGACAAGACCCAATCCTAAGCATAGCATAAAAGATCGTGCAGTTTCGTTTGCTAGAGCTTTTCCAATGTCAAAGTATCTTTTCCTTAGACCATGAGATCGTGCAACTCCCGGATACCGTAAGAGTTCTTTGGGTGTGCCAAACGTCACAACGTAACTGGGTGACTATAAAGGTGCACTACGGGTATCTCCGAAAGTGTCTGTTGGGTTGGCACGGATCGAGACTGGGATTTGTCACTCCGTGTGACGGAGAGGTATCTCTGGGCCCACTCGGTAATGCATCATCATAATGAGCTCAATGTGACTAAGGCGTTAGTCACAGGATCATGCATTGCGGTACGAGTAAAGAGACTTGCCGGTAACGAGATTGAACAAGGTATTGGGATACCGACGATCGAATCTCGGGCAAGTAACATACCGATTGACAAAGGGAATTGCATACGGGATTGATTGAATCCTCGACACCGTGGTTCATCCGATGAGATCATCGTGGAACATGTGGGAGCCAACATGGGTATCCAGATCCCACTGTTGGTTATTGACCGGAGAGGCGTCTCGGTCATGTCTGCATGTCTCCCGAACCCGTAGGGTCTACACACTTAAGGTTCGGTGACGCTAGGGTTGTAGAGATATATGTATGCGGAAACCCGAAAGTTGTTCGGAGTCCCGGATGAGATCCCGGACGTCACGAGAGGTTCCGGAATGGTCCGGAGGTGAAGAATTATATATAGGAAGTCCAGTTTCGGCCACCGGGAAAGTTTCGGGGGTTACCGGTATTGTACCGGGACCACCGGGTGGGGCCACCTATCCCGGAGGGCCCCGTGGGCTGAAAGTGGAAGGGAACCAGCCCATAGTGGGCTGGGGCGCCCCCCTTGGGCCTCCCCCCATGCGCCTAGGGTTGGGAACCCTAAGGGGGGGGGGAGTTCCCCCTTGCCTTGGGGGGCAAGGCAACCCCTTCCCCCCCTTGTGGCCGCCGCCCCCCTTGAGATCCCATCTCTTGGGGCCGGCGCCACCCCAGGGGGCCTATATAAAGGGGGGGGAGGGAGGGCAGCAACACAACAGCCTTGGGCGCCTCCCTCCTCCCCTGCAACACCTCTCTCTCTCTCGCAGAAGCTTAGCAAAGCCCTGCCGAGACCCGCTACATCCACCACCACGCCGTCGTGCTGTTGGATCTCCATCAACCTCTCCTTTCCCCTTGCTGGATCAAGAAGGAGGAGACGTCGCTGCACCGTACGTGTGTTGAACGCGGAGGTGCCGTCCGTTCGGCACTCGGTCATCGGTGATTTGGATCACGACGAGTACGACTCCGTCATCCACGTTCATTGGAACGCTTCCGCTCGCGATCTACAAGGGTATGTAGATGCACTCCCTTCCCCTCGTTGCTAGTATACTCCATAGATGCATCTTGGTGAACGTAGGAAAATTTTAAAATTATGCTACGATTCCCAACACTAATTACAACAATGTAATGTAAATCATTGATGTGTTCAATCAACAGAAAACAGGAAAATAATCACCATGAATAATAGCACTTACACGTAAGTGGGACAGGAAGATGTGAAAATGGTGTTTGTCTTCACTATAATCTTCCCATGATGGAAATATATGCACGTAGTCCCTAACAACATTGAAAGCATTGTCTTTTAAACTAGGAATAACTAGAATGGGGTTCCAATCTGCAGGAATTGGCCATCTCTGCAGTTGGGATAGGTCTTCGGCTGGTGGACTTGCTGTACTTTTTGCTGGAGTGGGATTTTTCTGTGGTACGGCTGGTGCTATGGCAACTGAAATCGGCATACCTTTTGCTGGAGTGCAGGTCCTGTGTGGTGGGGCTAGTGGTGTGGCCAGTGAAGTATGGGTACAGTCTGCTGGAGTCGGTCCTACGTTTTGTGTCACTGGTTGTAGAGCCAATATAAGTGGGGTGCTGTCAGATTTCTCTGGCACCACCACGTTTTTCAAGGACTTTGCTGGTGCTCCTTCAGGTTCGACAATCACCCTCTTCCTTTCTGATGTCTGATGCACAAGAAAAACATTTGAGTGGAAAAACATGGTATGATGACAGATGGAATATGTATTGATAATGGATGGGCATGGCATCTTGACATATATGATGAGTAAACTAAGCAAATGGCGGTGCTACAAAGTAGAAGAAATGCAAGATACGTGCAATCAATAGAACCTTGCCAAATTAGAACAGGCACCTTGATGGGTGAACCGGACAGGCTATCTGCCTTTGACTCCTCGAGGTCAGAATAGTCATTAGGATCATATTCTGGACAAGAATCTACAGGTGGGGAGCGTATGAGTTTCATTGCATCCAGAATGTCACTCAATGCCTTGGTGCCAATTTTGTAAGTCATTGCTGTGTTCCACAATATTCTTCTTATGCGCGGATTCTGATATTCACTGTGATTATGTATAATATCCGAGAAGCGCGAAAACATAAATAGTAGTGAGATTATCTTTGTAATGCAGAGGATATTCTAATATAGGGGCGCCCCTGTAAACCCTTGTGTGCTATCAGTGGATTCTGATGAGAGAGCCCATGTGTTCTGTAATATGGTGCGTGCATTAATATAATCTGGCACAAGTACACAAAAAAATAGGCTCTAGAAGTAAGGATAGTTGGAAGATGATAGGTTCATAATATACTGTATAGAGAGTTTATTGCCAAACCATGATAACAAGAGCACAGAACTAGGCAGATCGTAGTTTACATAAAAGGGGTACACCATAACCAGGATATATAAATCGGGAAAGTGGAAATGGATGGAAATTATGGTGTTGTATTGCCGCTACTAATTGAAAGCCTATCGATCACGTACAGGCCAGCTCTATCAGCTGTTGACTGCAGATGTCCCTGCTCCCCTTCCTGACAAGGAACATACTGTACGTACTAAATACAGAATAAAAAAAGAGCAACATGTTAAAGAACAGAAGAGGAAGCATATTCTTGAGGTTCCGCTTCATTGCATACAGTGTTGGTTGCCCACTCATGATGAATCACAGCGCCCAAAGAAATGCAATTCCATGCTATCTCTCTATATGTGGCCACATGCATTTGGAAAATCAAGTGGGAGCATTACCTGACCAATTAAATGTGTGTCTGCTAACCAATATCATATCACAATTCGTATTTGAAGAAGTAAGCTTTGGACTTATGATTGGTGTGTTGTTTAGCTTCAAGAGTGGACTGCTGCTAGTGCGACACAAAGCAGCTACGCAGACCATAGTGTAGATATAACGTGAAAACCGTAAGCATCACAAGTAAAATCAGAAAAGTGGAACTTGCTGGAACATATGTGCTAGTATTGCCGATACGGCTAGAAAGGCTTCGGATACCAGCTCTCTTCAACTGAAGGTGCGGTACTGTTAATATCCGTGTAACTCTCAAAGGCGATATAGCTCCCTGCATTCCCTTGCTAATCTTATAGGATTCAAGTGGGCAGGCCACTACAATTCCTATTCCTATGTTTACAAAATCCTACGAATCAAAGAGGCCCGAAGAGTTTAAAGTGTCCATCACAACCGACCGTATAGACCTCTACACTGCAAATGTCCCTACTCATCTTCACTACAAGGAACATACTGTACTACTATCATACTCCCTCCATTCCAAAATATAAGTCTTTGTAGAGATTTCCACTATGGATCACATACAGATGTATACAGATACATTTTAGAGTGTAGATTCACTCATTTTGCTCCATATGTAGTCCATGGTGGAATCTATACAAAGGCTTGTATTTAGGAACGGAGAGAGTACTTATTAAAGAAGAACGAAAGAGGAACATGCTAAAGAAGAGCAAACAGATTTTGGATAATAAAATGTTCGTTGCGCAGTGCCCACACATGATGAACCAGAGCGCATTAAGAATGCAACTCCCTGCTGTCTCTCTATATGTGGTGCCGTGCTTTTCGAAAGTAAAGTAGGAACATTAGCTGACCAATTAAACGTTATCTGTTTTAGTAATATCAGCATCATATCAGATTCGTATTTGAGCAACAAGTTTGGAATTATGAGTGGCACGTTGTTTAGCTAGATGGATTCAGGAGCAGTGCTAAGCAGGTACGATGATGGTACTGAATATAAAGACATGTCTGCATGCAAGTCGCGTGACTTTTGTCATTTGGATCAGTCGACCATTTCAAGCGGTTGGATGAAGATCCTACGTCTCCTAACCCTTCTTCTTCCTCGTCTCTGATTCTTCCCATACAGAACACCACACGGGCCGCCGGCCGAACCACCGGCCCCCACTGCCTGTGTTCCTCCGCCACCACCACCCCCAGCCCGCCCCCACCCGCGTCGAGTTTTCTTCGTTTGGCGAGGCCTCACCACCGCCCCCCACAACCACCGTCCCCACCCGAGCCCCTTCCTTCGCACCGGCGAACTTCGGCGAGCTCTCAAAAATTGATTGACCCAATTTTGAAATTTAGTCTACTGTCATTTAACTAGTGTGGAATATAAAAGGGGAAAACCATAAGCATTGCGAGTATAGTGTTGAGCGTGCCATGGCGGATCTGAAGGTGCAAACCGGACGAAGGCAACTTCGCAAGCAATGTTTGCTTTCAACTAACAAGTAAGTGATGGACAAGAAATCAGAGTAAAGCAGTGGCGATCTATTTTCTTGTTGCGATAAATAAGTTGAGCAGATACGAAAGAGTACCGCCTCTGGTGCGGCGCCGTGTATGCATCTGCTAAGAATTTGACGGTCTTGCGGTAGCGATGGCTGTTGGCGGCGTGGAAACAGATCTAGTAGGGTAGACGGTGGCGGCGGGGCGCGGTGGACGAAACGGTCATGGGAGCGGCGCCGGCAAGGTGGACGACGGCGGGGATGAAGCGAGAGGACGGGATGCAAGGATCCCGGTCGAAAGCTGTGGATGAGAGAGGTCGATCTCTTCTAATGGCCGACGGCGTCGGGGTATCAGCTCCGACATGGTGGAGGAGGACGGCGGTGGATGGGGTGGCGGACGGAGGAGGCTGGGGTGGAGAGGGTGTTTTGGCGCCCACGAAGTACGAATGGGGAAATGGAGGGAGAGAGGAAGGGGGAACCATGTCTTCAGGGCGCGCTTGTCTCAAATGTGAAGAAATTAACAAACTTAGCCCCCGTTTAAAATTTCCTACATCACAGCAATATTAGTCGGTTGGGGATTGGGCGGTAATCTCGCATACACCGAATATTTGCCGACGAGAGTTTGTTTTTGGCGCCCAACGTGTATGAATCGGGGAGGGAGTCGATTTCGGCCGAGGAGTCACTGTGTTTTGGCGCCCACCGTGTATGAATCCGGGTGAGAGGCGGTTATGTCACGTTTGAGTGAAATTACAAACCTACCCCTATCGAAACCTATAGAAATCGAGCTGATAGGCTTTGCGTGGCAGGGATAGGCAGTAATTTCCATCTCGCAGATTTTGGTTTCGGGCGGTTACTGCAGCTTTCCCCGCTTCGTTCAAATTTTTGCAGAGCAAGAGTGCACGTTTACCGTGCCAACTCAATTCGAATCCAGTTTGTATTCTATTTTTGTTCGGGCAGGATCCATTTTCGATTGGAAAAAAATTCTATATACATCATTTTATATATATATAATTTCAAAAGCACACCAAAGAATTCTGCTCCTTTATATGTATAATATGATTTACAAATACAATGATCTCAAAATCATAAGGTTGAATTCAAAAAATTTGAACCAAATTATGTTCTACTAAAATGTATGGATCAGTAATATCTACATATTAAATAACATAGATGCACATGAATTCATATGAGTATGCATGTTTGATAGATCAATTTTGGTTCGAGTATGAATTAAAGTACATGTATCATCATCTCGAATTCAAATATTTGAAACCCTTTTATGTTGACTCCTTTCACGCCCATCTCTCTCGCATGCATGCTCCTTCATGTAGCTATCACTCTCTTTTCTCCAGCTCACCCGCATGCCCACTTCATGTTTCTCCTATCTTCGCAAACATGGTCTCTCGACGTCTCCCTTGAGAAGTGTCACACTCTCCCTATCATTATACATTACACGGTTTTCATTATCTCTCACGTCTCTACCGTTCTCTGGTATCACTAGGTACCTAAGCTTTCTTTTTCACCGCCACACACACAGTCTGACTCGTCTTTGACTTTGTCTTTCTCTCTATGGGGTTCTCTCACACACCCTATATGTCTCTAGATATGACTCATACCACTAAAATTACTCTCTCCTACAGACACAACATTTATCTCCTTTCCGTCTCCATCCCAGTTATAAAATTGACATTATTCATTTGTTTACCGATCAGTCAAACCCCCCTATCTCTCTCTCTCTCACACAACTCCTGCTTCCACTCCCTTTCCCGACTACCGTCTCTCTCTCTCACACACAAAACTCTCGCTTTCGCACCCCAACTCGTATTTCTCTCACAAACATTTAACGACTAGCCTCTAGATAGGTTTATACACTCGCACACTTGTGCTTCCACTATCGCATACATGTCTCTCACGCTCCTTCTATCTATGTAGATTTTTCTTCCCTTCTTGAGACACGCCCTCTCGATCATGCACACACACACTATCGCCTCATTTTAAGCTGATACCTCTCGCACACACACACTCTTTGTGTCTTTACACATGCACTCCGTCCTCCTCCTCTCTCCCTCTCTCTCTCACACACACATGGGCTTTTTGCAACAACTAGCAAGATGCCCATGCGTTGCACGGAACATCAGGATGCATTTGTATGAGTAGTTTATCTTGTGGGAGAAAAGGATGAACGAGGGAAGGCCTTATTTGCAAATGTGGGGAGGGGTGTGGGTATCTTTTTGCAAAATTGCCATAGTTTCCTTCCTATCCGCCAGATATAAATCGAACGGTCTATATTGCAGGATGGCAGTGTAACATCTCAAATTTTCAATTTGGAATGTTATACATTAGATCATCATTGCATAGCATATTTTATTGCATTTTGGCAAATCCTGGAAATCCTAAGCAACTCAAGGACCCTTGGAGAGAGTTGGGGATTTTTCCCGGTTTTCATATTTGATTTTTATCAAATAATGAAACGAGGATTTTTGGATTTAATTATTGGAGGAAATATTTCATATTAAAATATATGAGAGGAGAAAATATGACTTCTCCAAAATAATTGAAATATTGGAGGAAAAATATTAAAATCAAATATTTGGTTTTATTCGGATTTTATTTGCAATTTTAATTGTATTAGAAAAATTGCACGTTTTCAAAACTGCATTTTTGGGCCAAGAAAATGTTCATCTCGTTCTAATTATTTTAATTAGACGGTGAAAATTTGTTTTAGCATTTTTGGTTTTTTATTTATTTATCTACGATATTTTTAGGTTCGGCAAAATTATTTAAAAAAAATTCCCTGCGCGCGACTGGGCCGAGGCCCAGCCGAGCCAGGCCGGCCCACCCGCGTCGCCGTCTCCCTCGTGGAGACCGGATCGAGCACGCCGCTGCCGCCCGAGTCCGGGGCGGCCACGCCTCCCAGGCGCCCCCTTCCCCAAGCCGGAGTAGCCCCCCCACCTATATATACCCCGCCCCGCCACCTCCCTCACCCCGTCCCACCCGCGTCGCCGTCTCCCTCCTGGAGACCGGATCGAGCACGCCGCCGCCGCCCGAGTCCGGGACGGCCACGCCTCGCCGCCGTCTTACCCCTTCCCCAAGGCAGCACCCCCCTCCATAAGTACCCCGCACCCCGCCGCCTCACCTCGTCGCGCCCCGCCGCCGAATACCGCCGACGCCGGAGCCGCCGAAGCCGAAGCCGCCGGAGCCGCCCGAAGCCGCCGCCCGTCGCCACCCGCCGCCTCCCCGCAGCCCGCCGCACCCCGAGCCCCGCCGGAGCCGCCCCGCCCGCCGGAGTAACCTCGCCGGAGGTAACCTAAGCCGCCACCGCTGAGTCCGGTTTAAAAAAAACCGATTCGGTTTATTTTTTAGGAACCCTAGGTTTATTTTTTTATATATAGATCAGTTTATTTTTTTCGGTTAGTTAGTTAGTGAACGTTCGCCAATTCGTTCGTTTTAGCGAACGTATTCGCTGTTTAGCCACAGTTAGCGAACGTCCGTTCGATTAACTGTTCGTCAGTTTTTTCTTTTTCTCAGATTTTCCGCGATTATTCCATATCGCGATTTCTGATCCGATTTTCGTTCTGGTATATCTTTTAGCTCGTTTATCGGAATCAGGCGACTCAAGCGCCTAGAGTTTCGTCTCGAAATTCTCTTTCCGTTTAACCTACTCAAACAAGTTTTTGCTACTGTAAAATTTGACTTAGATCCAGATTAGTAAACAAAGCTTGTTTCTTTCGCCGTTTGACTTTCGTTGCTTCGTTTGATTTGATTCTTTTTGCAAACCGGAGTTCTTAAGTTGAACTTTCTGGTTAGATCTTTTATTTGAGTTTTACCTGTGCATTAGATGAGTGCTTATTGTATGATTGTTTGTTTGTTTGCGATAGAGTACCCGGAGTGCGCCGCTTGCTACTTCGAATCTCTAAGTTTCATGGATCATCAGCAAGGCAAGTAACACTTTGATCATACCTCTTTACTACCCAGTTTTATTGCATTAGATCAACCCTCAAACATTGCATGATTAGGATCTAATTAAATTGAGGGTATTGGGAAGTAGCTGAGATAGTACCTATTGCCCTGTTTTACTATCAAACCTTTGGGAGTTACTTCTACGTTTGCTCATATTGCTATGCTATGCTAGTAGACGTGGATTGGGTTTGAGTGTATCCATGACAGATGTGAGATTGTTAATTAATGGTTAAACTTAAGGTGGCAACTAAAACTCACATCTTGGTGGACTGAGGTACCTGGGTATTCAAGGATTGCCTGTTCTTCTTTTGGACCGCCACCCAGGTTCAAAGGGGTCATGAGATTATTCATGCTAGAAACTTCCGTGTGCAGCCACAAGCTATTATGGGCTCTAGCATAGTTGAGTAGGTTGTGTGAGCTCTTGAAGAGGTAGACTAGCAGATGTAGGGGATGTAGGTGGTACTATCTACCTGGAGTAGAGAGTTAACACTTCTGAAAGACTGTGTCTCGGTCATCCGTTTCTCAAACACCTTGAAGTGCGAGAATCCCAACGGAGGAGATCGAGTCTTGTGGGGAAAAGTGCGCAATCCTCTGCAGAGTGTACAAACTAATCATGGTTAGCCGTGTCCTCGGTTATGGACATCTTGAGTATCTAGTACTTGGATTATCATGTGAATCTCATCATGTTACTTTAATTAATTTTGTTGGGTTTGATGATGATACTTAATTGGGATTGAGAATGCTGTCAACCATTCTCAATGTTTAACAACCACCATGATAGTTAAATAAAATTTATTCCTTTGTAGTAGGGAAAAATTGGCTTTTCGCAAAACTGTAACCATAGAGCCTTCTACCAGCCATATATGCATGTAGTATAGCATTATTCTTTTCATTACTCTCTATGTGTTACATTGCCAGCATATTCCATGTGCTGACCCGTTTTCGGGCTGCAACGTTCCATGTTGTAGACTTTTCAGACGACGAGTAAGGTGCCTTAGGTCGTGGTCTTATACTCAGTGATGCCGTTGGAGTTGATGGACTCACTTATCTTCCAAGTCTTCCGCTATTATTGTTTTAGATGGCCTTAAGCCATATTTGTCATACTTATTTCTCTCTTGAGATACTCGATGTAATAAGTGTGTGATTACTACTCTGTTATAAATCCTCCAAGTACTGTGCGTGTCAGCATTACTGATCCAGGGATGACACTGGTGCACGGTAGATCAGACTGTTTGAGGTCTGGTCGCTACAAAGGTGGTATCAGAGCACATGCTGACTGTAGGACACGACCACTAAGCTTAAACCCTAGAACACTACTCTCTTCTCATTTCTGACTCCTCTCCATTTTCTACTCTTTTAGCAATGGCGGATGCAAGGAACAAGTTCATGCAACCGGATGAATATACACCTTTTGGACGACACTTGAAGGAAGTCACTAGATACCTGAACATCGGTATACCAAGCTTCACCGGGATCTACAAAGCCACACTACCAGAAGAGGAGCGCTAGAAGATTCAAGTTCAAGTTCCAGGAAGGACGTTTACGCCAGTCACTGAGCCTATAGAGTTTTCCTTTGATGCACCAACCTGGAATTTAGGGAAGAGCATGGCAGCCCACATCTCTATGGGACGCATCGGAGAAGTCTACCGCAGGGAGCTTAAGGATACTATTTATCAGATTTGTGGACGCCGAGATGAGCAATGGGAGATGATCAGCACCAAGAAGGATGGATCAATTGCAGCTTTCATCCAGGAGCAAAACCAACACATTCGTTGCCAGGAGAACCAGATGTGCGCAGACATGATAGATCTGAAGAAGGCATTGACCAAGATCACGGAGTTGGAGGCAGAACTCAAGGCTACACGCGATGGATATGAGGAGGAGATCGCCATGTTGTTGGAGAAGAATGACGACCTGATAAACAAGATCAGAGTATTCATGGGAGACCCAGCACCAGGAGGAGAAGATGATGATTGCGATTGCCCGGATAACTACATCATCATCGACGACACCGACTCGGACCCCAGTGAAGATGATTTTGTAGATGAAGCTGGAGCAGATATCATGGAGTCTTCGACCGATCAAAATTTCTAGTAGACCCCCATAATCAGTAGTAGTATTCCCCCATGTATATAGTATAGTCCGAGCACTTTGTAACGATAGTTAGATCGAATGTATGCCTTGTTTGAATTGATTGAGTGATATTGATTGTGTTTGTCTCATGAGCATATGGGTAGTGTTTTCCCTCTAGACCTCATTCTATTCTAAATTCTCATCTTTTCTAAACCTATCAGATGCCTCCGAGACGCGACACCGGATTTGTTTTCCCACCGGAGATCACTCAGTTGATTCAGCAGCAGAATGCCCTGATGCAAGTGTTAGTACAGAACCAAGGCAACAACAACAACAACAACAACAACAACCCACCACCACCACCTGTTGATCACTTAACCCGTTTCTTGAGGCTGAATCCGCCGGTGTTTTCCAGCAGCACCGAGCCGATTGTTGCAGATGATTGGCTCCGCATAGTTGGAAGGGAGTTGACCACTGCAGGATGCACAGATGCGGAGAGAGTGCGTTTTGCTGCACATCAGCTTGATGGACCCGCAACATCATGGTGGGAGAATTACACAGCCACACACCCTATTGACACTGTCACATGGGACCAGTTTCAGCAAGCTTTCCGTACTGCCCATGTTTCAGCAGGAGCTATGGCTATGAAGAAGCGTGAGTTTCGCAATCTACGCCAAGGAGGACGCACCATAGGCCAGTATGTGGAGGACTTTAGTAAGTTAGCACGATATGCTCCAGATGACGTTGCTACAGATGCAGCCAAGCAGGAGAAGTTTCTGGAAGGACTGAATGATGAGCTGAGCATGCAGTTGATGGTAGCAACCTTCAACAACTACCAGGCGTTGGTAGATAGAGCTCTCATGATTGAAGGGAAGCAGCAGCAGATTGAAAACCGTAAGAGGAAGTATGGACAAGGGAAGTACAATTCTGGAGCTCAGCAGAAGCCACGTTTTACCCCGAAATCGGGAGGACATTTTCAGCATACCCATGGAGGAGGTAGTTTGCACAACCATAATGGCCCCAAGAATGGTAATGGGAATGGAGGAAGCAACGGCCAGAACCGTACGAACCCTTCAACCCCAGCTAAGATAGACTTGAGCCAAGTCACTTGCTTTAAGTGTCAGAAGACTGGACATTATGCCAATGACTGTCCTGAAGCCCAGAATGGAAATGTCAATAGAAGCTCTGGGAAGAAGCCGAACCCTTTCAACAAAGGACATGTGAACCACATTAGCGTGGAGGAGATTGAAGCTCAGCCAGATGCAGTAATAGGTAAGTTTTTGGTTAAGTCATTTACTGCACTCGTTCTTTTTGATACTGGTGCATCGCATTCATACATATCAAGGGGATTTGTGGATAAGTATAAACTGCCAACCCAAGCCCTTAGGTCACCCATGTTAGTAACCTCGCCAGGAGCAGAGTATATGGCTAGTTTATGGTGTGATCAGTTACCATTAAGGATTGGTAACTACGTGTTTCCCTCGGACCTAATAGTATTGGAATTGCAAGGATTGGATGTGATATTAGGCATGGATTGGTTATCGAAGTATGGAGGGAACATTGATTGTGCCAGTAAGTCAATTTTGCTTACCACCCCAGAAGGAAGAAGGATTAAGTATGTATCCCGGCATATGCCGAAGAGGACTCAGGTGAATTCCTTATCAGGAGTTGTACAGGAGGAAGTACCAGTGGTGAAGGATTACCCAGATGTATTTTCAGAAGAGTTGCCAGGCATGCCACCAGATAGAGACATCGAGTTTTTGATTGAACTTTTGCCAGGCACAGGGCAGATATCTAAGAGACCGTACAGGATGCCCGCTAAGGATTTGGAAGAAATTAAGAAGCAGATTAAGGAGTTACTGGATAACGGCTATATTCGCCCAAGTTCTTCACCTTGGGGATCACCCGTACTTCTAGTGGAGAAGAAAGATGGATCGTTGAGGATGGTTGTTGATTATCGTGGATTGAATGAAGTGACCATCAAAAATAAGTACCCACTGCCGATGATCAATGATCTGTTTGACCGATTACAAGGAGCTAAGGTATTTTCCAAGATCGATCTACGATGAGGATACCATCAGTTGAAGATTCGAGAGCAGGATATACCTAAGACGGCTTTTACCACCAGGTATGGGCTGTACGAGTATACCGTTATGTCATTTGGTCTGACTAACGCCCCTGCCTATTTCATGAACCTGATGAACAAAGTGTTTATGGAGTTTTTGGATAAGTTCGTCATAGTGTTCATTGATGATATTTTGGTCTACTCAAAGAACGAAGAGGAGCATAAGGAACATTTGCGTTTGGTACTTGAGAAGCTCAGAGAACATCAGTTATACGCCAAGTTCAGCAAATGTGAGTTTTGGCTGAAGGAAGTTGGATTCCTCGGACACGTTATATCCGGGGAAGGAATAGCAGTAGACCCCACCAAAGTTGACACAGTAACAAGCTGGGAATCACCCACGTCAGTTGGAGAAATCCGGATTTTTCTTGGACTCGCAGGATACTACCGGAGGTTCATTGAGAATTTTTCGAGGATTGCTAAGCCCATGACAGAGCTGTTAAACAAGGACACCAAGTTCAATTGGACTGAAGAATGTGAAGCTAGTTTCCAAGAGTTGAAGAAACGTTTGGTTACATCACCAGTGCTGATTCTGCCAGATCAACGCAAGGATTATGAAGTATATTGCGACGCTTCACGTCGAGGACTTGGAGCAGTGCTAATGCAGGAGGGAAGAGTTGTTTCATATGCTTCACGACAACTTAAACCCCATGAGAAGAATTATGCCACCCATGACTTGGAGTTAGCAGCCGTAGTACATGCGTTGAAGACATGGAGACATTTTCTCATCGGAAATCACTGTGAGGTGTACACGGATCACAAGAGTTTGAAGTACATTTTCACGCAAAAGGAGTTGAATCTCAGGCAGAGGAGATGGTTGGAGCTCATAAAGGATTATGATATGAGATTGCATTATCACCCCGGAAAGGCTAACGTAGTAGCAAACGCGTTGAGCCGCAAGAACCATGTCAACGCACTCATGATCGGAGAATTACCCAAGAAGTTAGCAGAGGATCTTCATGAACTACGTTTGGAAATAGTTCCGAGAGGCTATGTAGCAACGTTGGAGATTCAGTCTACCTTGATGGAAAAGATCAGGGAAGCTCAGAAGACAGACAAGGAGATTGACGAGATAAAGAAAAGGATGAGTAAAGGAAAAGCCAAGGGATTTCGTGAGGATGAGCACGATACCTTATGGTTTGAGGACCGCGTTTATGTGCCCAATGATCCAGAGATCAGGAAGTTGATCTTGCAAGAGGCCCATGATTCACCGTATTCGATTCACCCAGGAAATACCAAGATGTATTTGGATTTGAAGGATACTTTCTGGTGGACCGGAATGAAGAAGGATATTGCGTAATATGTAGCAGTTTGTGATGTATGTCAGAGAGTGAAGGCAGAGCATCAGAAGCCAGCAGGATTGCTACAACCATTGCCGATACCCAAATGGAAGTGGGACAAGTTAGGAATGGATTTTATCCCGGGATTGCCCAGGACTCATTCAGGCTATGACTCGATATGGGTTGTAGTCGATCGTTTGACGAAAGTAGCTCATTTCATCCCAGTGAAGACCACTTACACCAGTGCTAAGTTGGGAAAGATATACATGACTAGGATCGTATGTCTGCATGGAGTTCCGAGGACCATTGTATCAGATAGAGGAACCCAGTTTACTTCAAAGTTTTGGAATCAGTTACATGAAACCTTGGGTACCAGGCTAGAGTTCAGTACAACCTTTCACCCACAGACAGACGGACAGACCGAGAGAGTCAATCAGATTTTGGAAGATATGCTGAGAGCTTGTGCGCTAGATTATGGATCTAGTTGGGACGACAATTTGCCGTATGCGGAGTTTTCTTACAACAACAGTTATCATACCAGTTTGAAGATGGCCCCTTTTGAAGCTTTATATGGAAGGAGGTGTAGAACACCATTGTTATGGGACGAAGTTGGAGACCGCCAGTTGTTTGGACTAGATTTGATTAAAGAGTCTGAACAGAAAGTGAAGTTGATTCGCGATAGGCTCAAGGTAGCCCAATCCAGGCAGAAGAGCTATGCGGATTCTAAACGCAAGGAGGCAGTTCATGAGGGTCGGAGACAGAGTTTATCTTCGTGTATCACCACTTCGAGGAGTGAAGCGCTTTGGAGTCAAAGGAAAGTTAGCGCCACGTTTTGTAGGACCATACAAAGTTTTGGAGCGTATGGGAGAAGTTGCTTACAAACTGGAATTGCCTAAAGGATTGTCAGGAGTTCATGATGTATTTCACGTTTCCCAGTTGAAGAAGTGCCACGCAGAGATGGTTGAGATACCACTGAGAGATACGGTGCCATTGGAAGCGATTCAGCTAGATAGTGACTTGACCTATGAGGAGAAACCAGTTAAGATTCTTGAGTATGCCAGCCGAGTCACCCGCAGAAGGTTATCAAGTTTTGCAAAGTTCAGTGTTGTCACCATACCGAGGTCGAAGCCACCTGGGAGCGAGAGGAAGATCTACGGAAGGACCACTCTCACCTATTTTCTAGCCAACCCGAATCTCGAGGGCGAGATTCATCTTAAGGGGGTAGGTTTGTAACATCCCAAATTTTCCATTTGGAATGTTATACATTAGATCATCATTGCATAGCATATTTTATTGCATTTTGGCAAATCCTGGAAATCCTAAGCAACTCAAGGACCCTCGGAGAGAGTTGGGGATTTTTCCCGGTTTTCATATTTGATTTTTATCAAATAATGAAACGAGGATTTTTGGTTTTAATTATTTTTCTCTCTGAAAATATTTCATATTAAAATATACGAGAGGAGAAAATATGACTTCTCCAAAATAATTGAAATATTGGAGCAAAAATATTAAAATCAAATATTTGATTTTATTCGGATTTTATTTGCAATTTTAATTGTATTAGAAAAATTGCACGTTTTCAAAACTGCATTTTTGGGCCAAGAAAATGTTCATCTCGTTCTAATTATTTTAATTAGATGGTGAAAATTGGTTTTGGAATTTTTGGTTTTTTATTTATTTTTCTACGATTTTTTTAGGTTCGGCGAAATTATTAAAAAAAAAAAAGAATCCCCGCGCCCGACTGGGCCGAGGCCCAGCCGAGCCAGGCCGGCCCACCCGCATCGCCGTCTCCCTCCTGGAGACTGGATCGAGCACGCCGCCGCCGCCCGAGTCCGGGACGGCCACGCCTCCCCGGCGCCCCCTTCCCCAAGCCGGAGTAGCACCCCCACCTATATATACCCCGCCCCGCCACCTCCCTCACCCCGTCCCACCCGCGTCGCCGTCTCCCTCCTGGAGACCAGATCGAGCACGCCGCCGCCGCCCGAGTCCGGGACGGGCATGCCTCGCCGCCACCTTACCCCTTTCCCAAGGCAGCACCCCCCTCCATAAGTACCCCGCACCCCGCCGCCTCACCTCATCCCGCCCGGCCGCCGAATCCCGCCGACGCCGGAGCCGCCGAAGCCGAAGCCGCCGGAGCCGCCCGAAGCCGCCGCCCGTCGCCCCTTCGCCTCCCGCCGCCTCCCCGCAGCCCGCCGCACCCCGAGCCCCGCCGGAGCCGCCCCGCCCCGCCGGAGTAACCTCGCCGGAGGTAACCGAAGCCGCCGCCGCTGAGTCTGGTTTTAAAAGAAAAACTGATTTGGTTTATTTTTTTAGGAACCCTAGGTTTATTTTTTAAATATATAGATCGGTTTATTTTTTTTCGGTTTAGCTAGTTAGTGAACGTTCGCCGATTCGTTCGTTTTAACAAACGTATTCGCTGTTTAGCCACAGTTAATGAACGTCCGTTCGATTAACTGTTCGTCAGTTTTTTCTTTTTCTCGGATTTTCCGCGATTATTCCAGATCGCGATTTCTGATCCGATTTTCGTTCTGGTATATCTTTTAGCTCGTTTATCGGAATCTGGCGAATCAAGCGCCTAGAGTTTCGTCTCGAAATTCTCTTTCCGTTTAATCTACTCAAACAAGTTTTTGCTACTGTAAAATTTGACTTAGATCCAGATTAGTAAACGAAGCTTGTTCCTTTCGCTGTTTGACTTTCGTTGCTTCGTTTGATTTGATTCTTTTTGCAAACCGGAGTTCTTAAGTTGAACTTTCTGGTTAGATCTTTTATTTGAGTTTTACCGGTGCATTAGATGAGTGCTTATTGTATGCTTGTTTGTTTGCGATAGAGTACCCGGAGTGCGCCGGTTGCTACTTCGTCTCTAAGTTTCACGGATCATCAGCAAGGCAAGTAACACTTTGATCATACGTCTTTACTACCCAGTTTTATTGCATTAGATCAACCCTCAAACATTACATGATTAGGATCCAATTAAATTGAGGGTATTGGGAAGTAGCTGAGATAGTACCTATTGCCCTGTTTTACTATCAACCCTTTGGGAGTTACTTCTACGTTTGCTCATATTGCTATGCTATGCTAGTAGACGTGGATTGGGTTTGAGTGTATCCATGACAGATGTGAGATTGTTAATTAATGGTTAAACTTAAGGTGGCAACTAAAACTCACATCTGGGTGGATTGAGGTACCTGGATATTCCAGGATTGCCTGTTCTTCTTTTGGACCGCCACCCAGGTTCAAAGGGGTCATGAGATTATTCATGCTAGAAACTTCCGTGTGCAACCACAAGCTATTATGGGCTCTAGCATAGTGGAGTAGGTTGTGTGAGCTCTTGAAGAGGTAGACTAGCAGATGTAGGGGATGTAGGTGGTACTGTCTACCCGGAGTAGAGAGTTAACACTTCTGAAAGACTGTGTCTCGGTCATCCGTTTCTCAAACACCATGAAGTGCGAGAATCCCAACGGAGGAGATCGAGTCTTGTGGGGAAAAGTGCGCAAACCTCTGCAGAGTGTACAAACTAATCATGGTTATTCGTGTCCCCGGTTATGGACATCTTGAGTATCTAGTACTTGGATTATCATGTGAATCTCATCATGGTACTTTAATTAATTTTGTTGGGTTTCATGATGATACTTAATTGGGATTGAGAATGCTGTCAACCATTCTCAATGTTTAACAACCACCATGATAGTTAAATAAAATTCATTCCTTTGCAGTATGGAAAAATTGGCTTTTCGCAAAACTGTAACCATAGAGCCTTCTACCAGCCATATATGCATGTAGTATAGCATTATTCTTTTCATTACTCTCTATGTGTTACATTGCCAGCATATTCCATGTGCTGACCCGTTTTCGGGCTGCAACGTTTCATGTTGCAGACTTTTCAGACAACGAGTAAGGTGCCTTAGGTCGTGGTCTTATACTCAGTGATGCCGTTGGAGTTGATGGACTCACTTATCTTCCAAGTCTTCCGCTGTTATTGTTTTAGATGGCCTTAAGCCATATTTGTCACACTTATTTCTCTCTTGAGATACTCGATGTAATAAGTGTGTGATTGCTACTCTGTTGTAAATCCTCCAAGTACTGTGCGTGTCAGCATTACTGATCCAGGGATGACACTGGTGCACGGTAGATCAGACTGTTTGAGGTCTGGTCGCTACAGGCAGGCACACCATCATCACCAACTCTGTTTTTTTATCTCTACTCTTATAAAAACCATAGTCGGTGATGATGGTGTGCCTGCCATCCTGCAATATAGGCCGCCCGATCTATATCTAACGGATAGGAAGGAAACTATCGCAATTTACCCACACTCCTCTCCACATTTGCAGATAAGGCCTTCCCTTGTTCATCCTTTTCTCCCACAAGATCTTGATGTTCCGTGCAACACACGGGCATCTTGCTAGTAAGAGTAGAAATTAGACATATACCACTTCTCGAATCTTGAAACCAACACATTCCTCCCTTATCTCATCAAAACCGCCAAAGGAATATATTTTGAGTGAAACATAACATATTTTTAGTGATATACGTATTTCAAAACTAGACTATTTTTTTCTATCAAATTGGTGAATATGTATTAATCAACTTTGATCGTGTGACAACGCATCGTTCCACAATGTAATGCCTATAGATTTTTCAAGAAGTCAAACTTTGCAAACTTTGACCAAGTTTGTAGAGAAAAATATTTATATCTACAATAGCAAAAATATATAATGCGAAACTACATATATCATGAATCTAGTGATATATGTTTCGCACTCTAGATGTAAATATTTTTCTCCACAAACTTGGTCAAAGTTTGTGAGGTTTGACTTTTCAAAAAATCTATAGGCACTACATTATGGAACGGAGGGAGTAGTTATACCACTATATAATTTTTTGCACACCAGACAAACGGTGGAGTACATATACGAAGAGAAGAGGCGCACGCATGCAGTCGGTCTCTCGTTGTCTCGCACACATGAGAGTTACGTAAAGGCACCGTTAACAAATTAACCCTAAAACCCTAGGTGAACGATTGCTGCATGCGCGAGTACCGGCTACGTGGTGGAGCGCACCTTTGTAGGAATACTCAGCTCACGTGATAATTTGATCCGTAGGAGTTGATGGTAGGGGCCACAGGTGAACGACCTGGAGGCGGTGGCTCGCCAGTTGCCACAGATCGAGTAGCCACGTTTAAAATATCATTTTTTAGCGGGGTAAGAGTTCCGATATTCAATAGCGCGTTAGGGCATCAGTAGTGTGTAGATGCCACACTGCCTCTAAGGTGGCCCCTCCACCCCTGCCTCTAAGTATAGTTAAAACAAACGCAATGTATAGCTATGGCATGCAACCTCTAAGATGGAGCCCATATATAACATAAAATATTTAATCTCTCCATCCTTCTCACGCCAAATCTGAACAAATATATGGGCTACAGGGATTGTAAGTAAGGTCAGGGGATTATTTTATGCAAAGAAATGGCTTAGAGGTAGCCTCTTGTGTTAGAGGCGACGCTAGAGAATTTTCCTTAGAGGCTTGGTCCAGCAGTGTATAGCGACAGCCTCTAAGGGCTTAGAGGCAGGTATAGAGGCTGCAGAATGATACATTGTGGATGCTCTTATAAGTACCAAGTAGTTTTTAGAACGATTGGTATGGAGCGAAAATGGAATTCATAACTACTACATCCTTGGCGTATGGTTGTATGGGTTTATGTTGCGAGATGTTGAACCTGGTAGTTCTAGGGCAAATACTATGGTTTAGATGTTGGTTTTCAGTATTGAAAATCAGACCGGGGGAAACCCTTCTTTGATTAAAAAAACTACTACCTCCATTCCAGTTTACTAGTCCCCATCGTAGTTTGGGTCAAAGTTTGTCCACGAATTTTACTTGTAAAATGTGAATGGAAAACGAAATTTTGTTATACGCAAACAAAAAAGGACTGGAGGGAGTGATTGCTCGGACACGGACGCGACCTCTCATAGCGCAGGCATTGAACCGGCGCGCCGGCCAAGAGGGCCCCACTCGCTGCAGGCCTGGCTGAACACGCCTCCTCGCCGCATGCAACCAGCTTCAGACTGCCCCGCCTGCCTCCATTGAATCCGCGCGTGTGCCGGCAACACGTCCTTCCGTGAGCCCGCCGGCATTTTAGAACATAAAAAATGACCAAAATATAATTAATTACGCATGGTCTTGACTTGTTGTGCTCGCAGTGGTAGCAGGAACTAGAGGTTTTTCTTTATTTATAACTCTCCTCACATTTTTTTTGGCTTTGAAGTGAATCATGGTTGTGGACATTATCTATGAATGTGCACATATCTGTGAACATGAGTTTGATGTGGAAGTTGAACTTGGAATGTCGGGCTTGCGCGTGAACTATACCATGTCCAATGCTTCGTCTATTATTGTTTGGAAAGTAATTGCTGTTATTACATGACCCGAAAAAAATTATTTTGTGCCACATCAGTAGATGCACAGACATAACAACAGGCATGCTGACTGGATAAACATTTGAACCTAGCTATTATGAAGGAAATTTTGTATTGACAACAATTTTAGATAGCAGGAGACGCCTAGCCTCCTCTGCCTCTGCTAGCTTATTTCTGGCTTCTTCCATCTCTTCTTTGGCTTGGGTGAAGAGAGCATCTGATTGCTCTTTTCGCTTCTTCAGGAACTCAGCTACATTCTCAAGGGCTGCTGCATGCTTTCTTTCAGCCTTTACTAGAGCCACGAGGACACGAACAGCTGACGACTCCACCTGGCTTGTGTGTAATCCAGCATCATCTGGGAATTTGCACCCTCTGTCTAATCCATCATCATTAGGGAACTGGCACCTTGTGTGTAATCCAGCCTCAATTTGGAAACATGATCTCGAGGTTGACCATACTTCCCTCCTCGCAGGAACTGCATTCCTGACATGAAGTTACTTCTTTTTTAGATCAATACTCAGAGCAACCCAGATCCATTTAGTAGAAGCCAGATAAACAGGACTCGCAGAAGGAAAATAATAATATAAAAACAGACTACATGGTGAGAACACCCACTTCCTACATCAAGCTAAAAACGAAAGCATTAGGACAATTAAGACTCTTCTTATTACACATCGAAGAATAGGAGGATAAGAGAAACAGAAACTACAACATATACACATCGAAGAACACGAGGCTAAACGAAAGTAATTGAAAGGGTGTTACTTACCAAAGCTTGTTTTACAGGTTCGGTGCAGCTCCTCTTTAACTTGCCACGCTCCTTGAAGATGTCCCCAATATCCCGTGTTTGGTCTGCATTGCTCCTCTGCATGTTCGCACTCGTGGTTTTAAAATCTCAACATGGCAAGAAAAATATACTACTAGTAATACTCACGCATATTGTGGGCAACATTAAAGCACTCATCTGCCATGTTAGAGCATCTCCAACAGAAGTGCAACGCGCGGCGCTTTAAAAAAGCGTTTATAGTGCTGAGATCGAGAAGTAGAGATAGAGAGTAGAGAATAGAGAGTAGAGGATAGTTCTCAGCATAGATATAGCATAGATAGATAAAAAAATAGATGGTTCAACTACTCCTCGTCGTCCGACTCCTCCTCAGTGATGTCCTCCTCCGACGTCTCTATGTAGGCGTGAAGATACCGATCGTCGCCGGATTCCCAGGGCGACGCTGCTCCTAGCCTCATGTTGAATTGAGCGTCCGCTTTTCGTGTACGCTTGTCCTCGCGATAGGCGGCTCGCTCCGCCCTCCTCTTCTCCCTCTCCGCCCTCCTTTGCGCGTAGAACTCATGCTCGTTGATGATGTCCTGCGGGAAGCGTTGGCGCCATAGCACCATGGCTTCCTCGTCCATCTCGGCGATGCCGAGACGGTGCTCCCGCCTCCGGTTGTCGCGACGATCCTCGTCGGTGATAAGCCGCGGCAGAGGCGCGAGCTCCTGCGCCCTCTCCCGCGTCGGCATGTTGGGGAAGTTCAATGTTGTATGACGCCACCGGAGGCACCACGCCGCCACGTTGTATGCGCAGGCGGCCTCGTTGGCGGTGTCGAAATTGCCGAGGCCGAGGCGCATCCCGCGGAACCGGATCTCGCCGGAGAAGCCGCCGGAGGGGCGCGGGACGCCGCGGTATCCCCAAGTTTCCCGGTGACGCGGCGGCATGGTGGCGCGGCGGCGGCGAGGCGAGAAAGAGCGGGGAGAGAGCAGTGGCAAGGCACAGAGCGGGGAGAGAGCGGTGGCAAGGCACATAGTGGTGGGAGGGCGTTCGATTTCTTAAAGCGCACCGGACGCCGCGCGCCAAAACTAGCGCGCGCCTGACCGATTTTTCCCGCGCGCGCGCGATCCTTTCCCGATGTCCCTGCTATCTCTACTCTCTTCTCTACTGTTATATTTATTTTATATTTTATATTTATCTCTACTTCTCTACTCTCTACTTTTTTTTCTTTTAAAAAACACAGTTGGTGATGATGGTGTGCCTGCCATCTTGCAATATAGGCCGTCCGATTCATATCCGACGGATAGGAAGGAAACTACGGCCATTTTGTAGAAAGATACCCACACCCCTCTCCAGATTTGCAAATAAGGCCTTCCCTCGTTCATCCATTTCTCCACAAGATAAACTACTCATACAAATGCATCTTGATGCGTGCAACACATGGGCATCTTGCTAGTTCTAAAAAACTTTTCATCATTTGCCACACTACTAGTTGCAGATGAAGTACCTACCCAAGCACCGCGCGATACAGGAGCGACGCACAATTACAAGCTGATATTCTGTTGGACAATGGAGGCTATAACCAATTATTTTTACGGGAACAATAGCAACCAGGAAATTTGAAGGGTAGGTATGAACAAAATTGGAACTGCATATGTACTGCTAAGTGATTCAATACACAAATTACCAATCAAGGAGGAGAACGATGGTAGCGGCGGCCTCTGTGCATCATGTTCGGCAACGGGAGTCAGTTCATTTTCCACGACGGTGGTGCTTCTGAGCTTGGCGTCGGCTTCCGGGAAGCAGATCCGAGACCGTGGAAGACGGTGTCGGGGAAGAGGCTCCGTGTACAACAACGACGGTGGACCGGCTCCAGTGCAGCGTACGAGGTCGCCGATGAGGCAGATGCGCTGCGGTGGACAAGTGCGTGCGCCGATGTAGAAGGGGAGGAGCACGAAGGCTGCGGTGCCGTGGAGAGGTCTATTTTGCGGTGGGTATAGAAAATGGGGAGTATTCAGGTGTACTACTCTGGGTGCCGGGGTGGGGTTGGTTGGGTAGGGTGAACCTGAAGTTACGAAAACAGCCCCCTACCAAGCGTCATCCGTAGGCCTGTTCCGAAGGCTATGATGGTAACTTCGCACTGCTCGAATCAGGGTCGCGGGAGATTATCCGCCGACCTCAAAATTTTGTGACACTGAACTCCCCGTGTGGCGTGCTGGGTGATTGGGCTAAGCAACTAGCGAGTAGTACTAGTAACTATTGGTACTCCCTCCGTATTTATTAACTTTGCATATTAGGTTTGCCAAAGTCAAACTTCCTAAAGTTTGACCAAGTTTATAGAAAAATATAAACATTTACCATAACAAATATGTATGATGTGAAAGTACATTCAATAATGAATCTAATGGTATTTATTTGTTACTGTATTGTATATGTTAATATTTTTCGTTATAAACTTTCTGAGAGTTTACAAAACTTGACTTTGACCAATGCTAATACGCAGACTTAAATAGAAACAGAGGGAGTACACATTTTTTTCTTAGTTTGTACTGAATTAATCATTTGTTGTAATTGTGAAATAAATATATTAGGCTACTGACTTCGAATGTAATGGTCTATACAATTCAATAGTTGCAATCATTGTTGAATTCCAAGATGTATACGGGGTCTATAGTACTTCACAATATGCTCAAACTCACATAATCCCAGTCAAATGAGAATCTAAATGCATTTCATAGTTATTACTTTGTAGGATGCAACAAAACCAACCATAACTCTACATCATCCGTTATAAAAGCAACATTTTGAACACATCCCAATGTGGGAATGAAACGTGTAGAGAGAGCTTGCGAAGATGGAGCAGATAGGGCGGGAAAGATTGTATGTATGTGGACGAGAGAGTAGGAGACAAATCTAACGAGACAGAGAGAGAGAGAGAGAGAGATAGAGAGAGAAAGAGAGAGAGGAAGAAGTTAGGTCTGTGAGAAAGATTGAGACATGTAATATACGTGAGATGCGTGTGCTTCGGGGTTCTGTACACGTGGAAGGAGAAGAGACAACATGTTTGATGAGAGAGCTGGAAAAACATGGATGACAGGGGAAGGATCTCGTGGGTTGAGGGATTGATCATTTTGTGCGGGGGAGAGAGGGATTGGTAATTTTGTGCGGGAGAGGGGGGAGGAGTCAGTCAGCCGTCGTCACATCATCCTGCTTCCAAATGGCCCCGCATTCTCTAGTGCAGTGTGGTCAGCGTCTTCGATCTCCTCGATGCCCTCTTTGAAGATTGAGGTGTTGTGCATGCTGGGGTGTAGAGAAGCACAAGCGAGAGTGGTTGCCATATAACCTTGGATGGGGATGAATTATGTGCTCGGTGGAGGGTGTGTGTGTGTGTCAGATATTGATAGAAATCAAACCTATGGAGAGAAATGTGTGTGTATGCATGTGACGGAAAGCTACATGCTAAATAGGGTTTTCATGAAGAGATTGTGCATGCGAGATAGAGAGCGATGTGCGGGCCTTGAGGTGGGCAGGGGCCGGGTGAGGGTGTCAAAATGTGTGCGTTGATGCATGTGTTACATGCGATAGTGCGAGGGACGGACGAATCAAGAGAGATGGTTATTGTGTTACGGATGCTCCCCCCCTCTCTCTCTCTCTCACACACACACAAGTAAAATAGAAGACCGTTCTCTCATGTATACACAACCTATCGGCATCTGTCTATATCTCACACATGCATGATCATTTGCACATTCACACCTCTCTATGTCTCTATCACACGCACACCGTCTCCACATTGCCCTTCCGCCACAACACACATATGGACACATACACACGTTCTCTCTCAGTCACACACACAAAATCAGTATTAAAAAAACTAGGGCGCACCTAAAACGTCCAAATCCAAATAAACACAAACTGGAGCTAAATTCAAATATATGGAAATATTGTAGCGTCATGAACTTTTCCAGGAAAGAAAGTTGAGTAATATTCGGGGATTGTTTTCACACACACAAAAAGGTTCTGTGGATGTCCTTCGAGCGCGACACGGTGACGCACCGTTCGATGGACCGCGCGGCCGCGGTTCACGCGCTTGCACAGGATTCCGTATCGTCGCTGAGGTAACTAATATAAGCGCTGCCTCAGTCTAATGTTTAGTATGGTTTTCTTTTAAGTTTGACCAACCCTATATAAAACTAAGCTAAGCTCCCATACGTGCACTCATCAATACGCCGCCGCCGCCGTTGCGCATGCCGGCGCCAGCCTGCTCCGGCCAATAATTTCTCGCCCATCACTGCCGTGTCGCCGCCATCCCTGTTCCATGAAGCCGAAGGCTCGCCCACTCACGTCGTCTGCAGTCCCTCCTCGCGATGCCGCCGTGCTGCCAAGCACGCGAGCAGCTGGTGGAACCGCGTCTATGCACGCAGCGTACGAGGAGGAGGACGAGCGCGTGCTCCAGCACGCCGGCGAGGAGGAACTAGCATGTCATTGTCGTCTCCGCCCGCGCGGAGGAGGCGCGCATGGTGGCTGTCGCAGCGAAAGCCGGTCGCGCCCGCGTCGAGCCCGCAAACCGGGTGCCGACGCGGAATCTACCTTGGAGACCTTGAATGCCACGTGGATCCTGCAATCTGAAGGAGCAATTTGGGTCAGTCAACTCTTGTGAGCCGTTGGATGCAACATGGATGGCTAGAAGGGCTTCTTCAACCTCCGAAACTGATGCAATGTTCATCTTCTCAGCCCGCCACACGCCTAACCGCCTGCCGCCGTTGCCCCGCCCTCCCCTGAACCGCCTACCACCGCCATGCTCCCCCCACCCCCGCCATCCGTTTAACCCCGGGCATGATCCATTTTTTCCGGCGAACTGCATTCCACACCCAACACTCATAAAATAGATCATGGGCACCCTTAATAAAGATACTGGGGTAGCTTCACTGCCGTCTTCTTCCTTCGCTTCATCGAACTTCTTTCACAAATCAACTGACCCAAATTATACTACTAGTACGAACGTATTAAGTACAGTAGGAACACGAAGATACGAGCAGTAGTACCAACTGCAAGAAGAATAGTAGTAAGACATAGTACTAGTACTACTGTACGTACTAAAGAGTTCAAATAACGGGAAAGAACATAAAGTTCAAATAACGAGAAAGAACATAAACATAGTTCTGCTGAGGGCTCAGCACAACACACCCCTGAAATAAAACTAAGCAACTAGTCCGCTTGACACTGTAGTAGAACCAGCATGAGCGACAGCACTGCCACCTTACTCGGAGTCCGAGTCCGAATCCACGTCCTCGACTTCGTCCTCGTCCCTCTTCCTCTTCCTCTTCGCCGATGCTTCTTTGCTTGAACCGGACACTTGGCTCTGCTTCTTCATCCAACCCTTGTAGATATTTAAACAAAGGTAGGCATCCATTGATGCGTACAGGATGTGATCTTCATCTAATGTCTTCGACTCCCATGCATGATGAAACTCGTGGTGAGGTTTCTTCAGTTTAGCGTATGAAGGATCAATCATGGCTGCTGCCAGGGTCAGCATTGAAGGCTGAGAGGGGGACACCAGGCTTGCCTTCTGGAGATCGAAGGGCTGGCCTACAATGAGGCCTATCCGACCCAGGACATCCCTGTCGTTCCTAAAGTCTACAGTAACGAATTTCACTCTTTCGTCCTTCAGGAAGTTCTTAAAATCCTGGCGCTCAACGTCGGCATGGCATATGTGGTAGACCAAGAACACGTTATGTACGCAAACCTGGATCACAGCGGGCTTCTTCTTCTCTGCCTCCTTTAGAATCTTCTCCCTTTCCAGGACTCTGGTGTACTCAACATCTAGCCCAGCGACCCACTCATCCTTTGAACTGTTGAACATGCGTTGGAAGCGAGCAAGGCATGCTTTCACCGTCGATGATCCATGTGTGTAGATGACGATGAACTCATCGCCGGTGATGGCTCTAACCTGGTACTCAGCGGCGACCATGGAGATCTGGGAGGCCATGGATTTTGGAGGAGGGTTAGGAGAAGTTGAACTGGTGTAATGTGAAAGGACAGGACGACTGGGAGCGAACTTTTGTAAGGTCGTAGTAGAAGACGGGAAAGAGTAGGGCGTGCAAACGGCATGGGGTTGTTGGCTTGCCCGGTGGATAAACGGCTGCAAGCCCCCAAAGAGTTCTCGAGTACTATGCGGGACCCACTAGATGTCATGTCTACTAGACCCATATCATAGGCCTGACGGTATAGCTTCTGCCTGTTCGCACGCCAGGCCGGCGCATGGATGTAACTTCACTTAATTCCATCAACCGTCGCGCCTCCCACGACCTTCGCCTCCCTTGCGCGGTTGCACCCTTTGAGACTTCGACCGGCTATAAATGAGCAATTTTTTTGCCTAGTCCGCATGCATCATACCCCCTCCGGTCCTTTTCACTTCCGTCAACCATTTGCAAAGTGTTTGACCAAATTTATACTAAAATATCAATATCTACAATGCTGATTATAATGAGTATAAGAATTACGTTTCATAATGAGTATAAAAATATTGATTTGACATTGTGAATGTTGATACATTTTTCTATATTTGGTCAAAGTAGAGGTACATTGACTTCAGAAAAAACTTAAATGCACAATGCAGACTAGTTCCTCCGTCTAGGTGCGTGCCATGTCCTATCTAGTCATCACAACAAGGTTAGCTATTAGAGTACTACTACCTCCCTTCTACTTTAAAGGGCTCGATTCAAAAATTTCACCTACTCTTACCAAGATAGAGGCGGTGGAATAGTTTTTGTAGTATGCAAAAGTACTCAACTAATGCTGTCGTTCTTCACAAAAAAATGTGTTCACCAATGCATTATCGCATTGCATGCATGCATGAACACTAGTTATGCATTTCATCCATTCATGAACACTAGTTAATACTACCTCCCTTCTACTTTAAAGCGCTCGATTCAAAAATTTCACCTACTCTTACCAAGACAAGATAGAGGCGGTGGAATAGTTTTTGTAGTATGCAAAAGTACTCAACTAATGCTGTCGTTCTTCACAAAAAATGTGTTTACCAATGCATTATCGCATTGCATGCATGCATGAACACTAGTTACTCTAACCCCCTCTCTTCTTTAATTCTTTGCCACATCAGCATGTTTGCTATTCCCGGGTGCATGATACCAGCTAGGATACCACCATTATGGCCAACCTTAATCATCACATGCAATAACTTAGTGCACCTTGAAATATGAACATGTGTGGGGCGTGTATGTTTTTAATGACTCGAGACTATACCTAGCCTGGCATGCAAGATGACTTATTATGCACCGTTCCCCATACCTGCAGGTAGCTCGTTTGTCTCCAAATCTTTTTCTCTCCATGTGTGAAAACAATATGCCTGCTTGACTCTCCTTCTCCATCTGGCGGTCCCACCACTCCACCCCGTGTGCTAAAAATCTGCATGCATGACTCTCCTCCCCCCAAGGAGAAGTTGAACTGGTGTAGTAATGTGAAAGGACGGGCGACTGGGAGCGAATTGTAGTAAGGTAGAAGACGGGGACAACCGGATGAGTAGGGCGTGCGAACGACGTGGGGTTGTTGGCTTGCCTGGTGGATAAACGGCTGCATGCCCCCAAAGAGTTCTCGAGTACGTACTATGCAGGACCCACTAGATGTCATCTCTACTAGACCCATATCGTAGGCCTGACGGTATAGCTTCTGCGCGTTCGCACGCCATGCCGACACGTGGATGTAACTTCACTTAATTCTGTCAACCGTCACGCCTCCCACGACCTTCGCCTCCCTCGCGCGGTCGCGCCCTTTGAGACTTCGGACGGCTATAAATGAGCAATTTTTTTGCCTATTCCGCATGCATGATACTCCCTCTAGTCCTTTTTATTCCGCGTAAGATTTGTTTCAAGTCAAAGTTTGCAAAGTTTTTGACCAAATTTCTACTAAAAATATCAATATCTACAATACCAAATATATATTTTATGAAACTACGTTTTATAATGAGTATAAAAATATTGATTTGACATTGTGAATGTTGATACATTTTTCTATAAGTTTGGTCAAAGTAGAGGTACATTGACTTCAGACAAAACTTATATGCACAATGCAGACTAGTTCCTCCGTCCAGGTGCATGCCATGTCCTATCTAGTCATCACAAAAAGGTTAGCTATTAGAGTACTACTACCTACCTTCTAGTTTAAAGGGCTCGATTCAAAATTTTCACCTACTCTTACCAAGACAAGATAGAGGCGGTGGAATAGTTTTTGTAGTGGTTTCTAGAGTCTGGACTACATCTTCACGAACCTTCGCCGCCGCCAGCAAGGATGCAAGGAGATGAACCAGAAAGAAAATTAGGCTGGAATGAGTAGTTCTGTATTTTATACAGTGGCAAAGGTGGGTAAATATCTGCTATACCTCCGGTGGCAAGGCCATGTCTCTATGCACACACATCTCAGCTGATGGTTCCAAGTAGATCGAACGGCTCACGTTGTCCAGAGGCAGACACACCATCACCACCAACTGAGATTTTTATAGGAGTAAATAAATATATAGAGTAGAAATAGAGATGAGAGTCGAGATTGAGAGTAGAGATTAGTCAATATTCTCTTTAGGCTACTCATAGTAGAAAGTATCATATACTAGTATCATGTGCATGATACTAGTGTATGATATGGGACTACCTTTATAGTGCCATGTACTCCTATGACACAAAGTAGCATAGTATTTAACATGATACGGTATCTACCTATGTTACTCTAGTAGCTAAGGATACTAGGAGTAGTAGCTAGGGATCGAGTGTGCGAGATGAACCGGAGAAAGTAAATGCAGAGAGATGAAATGCAAAGAAGACGGAGGGATGTGATGGTTGCTTGTCCGTTTATTTTACCAGGCCACTTATTACTGGGAGTGGTTGGGTTTTGTGATATGATGGCTTTACTGTTGGATTCATATTTGAACATAGTTTTCAATGATATAATTATTTGTGACATGCATGAACATTTTGTTAGTTCAATCTATGGTCAAAATTTGACACGAAATACAATGGGGACCAATAAACCAGGATGAAGGTAGTACCAGCTAGTAAGATACCACATTACCACCACTATGTCCAACCTTAATCATCGCATGCAATAATTTAGTGCACCTTGAAATCTGAACGCCTGCTTGACTTACGGGACGCTCCTCTGGCAGTCCCACCACTCCACCCCGTGTGGAAAAAATCTGCATGCATGGCCCTCCTCCCCCGCGCTTGTCCAATCCGTTGTGACCAGCAATATTTCCACCCCTTCCCTCCCCCATAATTTACTCCAACAAATATGCCCATGTAGCTGTTACATTAATCACGCAACATATCTTACGGGACGCTGCTTCAGCTACTTAACTGCAGGTGCATTGGGTCACTGACATATGGGCCCAACAGGGGTCTGGCCCACATGTCAGTGACACAACTGGACCTGCAGTTAAGTCAGTGCAGCTCAGTCCATATCTTACGTAGGTGTGCCATTGCTCGCTATAAATACTGCGCCTCCCACGGCATTCGGAAGAACGCTCACGTTCATCGCTATCTCCTCCCCCTCCCTCTCACGTCGACCACCATGGCATCGCCCCTCCCAAGCCCTAGGCGCCCCTCGCTGCACCGCGCGGACAGTCACACGTCGCCGTTCCGTTCGTCGCCGCCACTAGTCGAGGAGGATGCGTCGGCGTTCCGCTCCTCTCCGCGACGCGTCGAGGTGGACACGTCGGCGTTCCCAATATCGCCAGCATGCGCGTCGGATGACGCGTCGGCTCCCCGCTACGAGGAGAACGCCGTGCCGCCCGCCGAGCCCCCCCAGCCTTGAGGAGCTTTGGAAAGAAATGGATGTCGCCTTGTGGGAGGCTTTACCTCCGGCAGAGTGCGCCAAAATAGAGGCGGAGAAGAAGGTCGAGGAAGAGAAGCGCGCCATGGGACAAGCTGCCTGGCAGGCCTATGTCGAGTCCGAGAGAGTCAGGCAATTGGCTCTTTGGCAGAAGGCTCGTGCGAGGGCCGTGAGGGTGGCGGAGGACGCCCGTGCCAAAGCCTTGAGTGCAGTCGGGCCCAAGCGCCTCATCTACGCTTGGCGGTACGTGGACCAGGTGCATGCTTCCAGCGAGGAGGAGTACCTGTTGGCGCCGGATCACCACACCGGTGAGATTGCGCTCGCCCGCCGGCAAGCCGCCAATCATCACCTCGCGAGTTGCGAGGCTGAGGAAGAGGCGTTGTGTCGGCGCGCTGGGAAACGGCCGCGCACCAGGGCACTCGTGGCGCGCCGCAAGCGCTCCTGCGAGCGCCGTGGCTTTTAGTAGGAGTATAATTTAGTTTCGTAAGGCGATCTCATTAGTTTTGGGACGCAAATGATAAATCCCGAATGTTCAGGAATTATTAGCGTCCTTAATTAAGTATATAAAAGGGAAAGTTTGGAAACCTTGTGTATCCGTACGCATTTTGTAAGTACGTGCATATAGCACAAACTTTACTACTCCTATATACTATCGCACTACACATCTCTCTCTATATATGTTTGCAGATTGTGCTACTCCCTCCGTCCAGGTGAATAAGTCATCTTTGGTTGTGCATCGTGACCAAGAAGGATGGAAGACTTATACACCTAGGTGGAGGGAGTACTACTATTACTTATGTACGTGCAAATGCATGTTTTAACACTACGATGCGGTTTTTGTAAAAGTAGAAAACAACACTAGTCAAGCTTGTGAAACGATTCAATGCAAAACAAATGCAAAAATACTCGTTTGATTGTTTACTTTTAGCTTCCTTCTCTGTGGTTATTTCTCTGTCGTACTTTGTACGGGGTATCTCACTGGCCGGAAAGGCATGCAAATTCCCAAACCGCTTCCTACACCCTGTATCCAATTTTTTGCCTAACAAGTTGTGCCGTGCAATTGGAATTCCAACTTGAGTACTACTACTAGTAGGAGTACCAGGGGCCAGTTCTTTTAGGCTTCTAGATTAGTAATCCCATAACTACTACCTCCGTCCTGGTTTATTGGTCCCCATTGTAATCTGTGTCAAATTTTGATCATAAATTTAACTAATGAAATGTTAGTGCATGTCACATGCACTAACATTTTATCAGTTAAATCTTTGGTCAAAATTTAGCACAAATTACAATGGTGACGAATAAAGCAGGACGGAGGTACTAGTAGTAGTTTAGAGGCCCAAATAAATGAGTGAGGCGCTAATGTTACTCTGCACTGTGACTAGTCTTATGGGAAAAGCCGGGGAAGAGACGATTTATTTTTTAAGCCGCCAAAAGAACTGGCCCTAGGAGTAGTAGCTAGGCATACTAGGAGTAGTAGCTAGGGATCGAGTGTGCGAGATGAACCGGAGAAAGTAAATGCAGAGAGATGAAATGCAAAAAGACGGAGGGATGTGATGGTTGCTTGTCCGTTTATTTTACCAGGCCACTTATTACTGGGAGTGGTTAGGTTTTGTGATATGACGAATTTACTGCCGCGCCACGAGCAGGGTTTGACTCGCGTGCAGCGTCGCCCTATACACTAGTACTACATTGGTCGTGGTTTATTAGTCCCCCATTGAATTTGACTGAAGATTTAACAGACAAAATGTTAGTGCATGTCAACAAAAACTATATCGTTGGATTCGTATTTGAACATACTTTTCAATGATATAATTTTAGCTGACATGCATCAACATTTATCGTACTATATATAATGTTAGTTCAATTTTTGGTCGTACTAATCTATAGTAAGGTGCCCGTGCGTTGCACAGAACTGTGAAATGCATTGATCGAGGAGTTGTTTATTTTGACAAAGGATGTGGGGGTCATCTTATGTGTAACGGGTATCGATAGGTTTCTTCGGATATTATTTCATCTCTAGAGCTCACAAACATCCGGGTGAAATAGATAAAAAAAGTATGTTTTGCAAACAAAAGTGTTCAACTGTTCAACCTGCATCCAAAACTTGTGAAGAAATAACACTTATTGTGCTTTGCAAGAAATGATCTTTAAGAATTAGTTTTTGAGTATCGATTGTTATACATGTTGGCTACAGATGACATGGCACTTTCATATAGTCAATAGTTGGCTATACTATTAACTATTAACCATGCCCTTATGCACCTAGACGGAGGGATTAAATGAGGATTACTTGGAAGGGGGCAGAGGAGATGTAAGAAATGGTTCATCATAAGTCTTTCACCAGTACTGTAGTAAAAATTTCATACATGGAAGATTATAGACTAAACCATAAATTGATACACTTTTATTCATGCACGATACTGCAATAGAGCAAGATCATGCATGGAAGTCTCCACATGCTTAGACAGCGGATTACATTGAGCGAAGACTAATGATCAACATTTAACTTGGTAATGCATATGTCCAGGTGAACCTCCTTGGAGTCCCCGTGCACCTCGTTGGGGGCCAAATCATACCATGCGTCTTCCATGTCCACATCGGCGGGAAGGTCCCAGCTCTGCACAGTCCTAGTCAGCTTGATGCAGCCAGCCCAGCCAGTGTCGCCGCCCACGTACCTCTGAGGGGTAGGAATAGTGAGCACGCACCCGTACATCGGCCTCTTGTCAGTGCCAGCGTCAGCGGCGTTGCCCCTGACGCACACTATAGAGACGGGGCGGCGGCCTCCGCGGGCCTCGCCGGTGCCCACGATCAAGAGGAAGACGCTAGCCGTCCTCCTCCGAGACTAGCAGGCGGCGGTGATCCTCCAGCGACTCCGGCACGGTAAACGGGTAGCACGTCTCGTCCTTAATGTTCTCCGCCAAGGGCCACTAGTGATCGCCGCACGCCTGCGTGAGGTGATGCACGATGTCCGTTGGCGAGCCCCAAAACGGCATCGGGCACTCATAGCAGTAGACGAAGGGCTCTTTGGAGGCATCGACCAGGCCGTCCATGAAACGGGAGTGGCTGTAGGGGACGTTGCGCCAGTTGAATATATGAGCAAGTTACTACAAGATTTAGCCTGAATAAGCACGAAATAAATCATGACAGCTATAACAGAGATTAAACTAATCATGTGGACTAGCATAGTAGATGAACATATCAAATCTAGGACACAGACTAGAAACATGAATTCTACCACGATTTCGAACAGGAAGGACAGAAACACATACGGTGCAACAGGAGCAGCACCGTTGGCGTTGAGGTTGTCGCCCATGTCGTTGAGGAAGAGGTTGCCGATGTCGGGGAAGAAGTCGTCGCTGCCAGCAGCCGCAAGAGTGCGCTCCCCAAATTTCAACAGCGCCCGCCGAATGGAGCGCAGGAGGGAGTGGCTGTAGGGTACGTTGCGGCCGCCGAATGGAGCACAGGAGTAGCCCACGAAGCAGGAATAATACTGCGCCGTCCGCTGCATGCCCGGCTGAACACGCCTCCTTGCCTCTATCAAACCCCTCCATTAAACCCGCATGCAAACCAAGAAACCTACTTCGGCCCGCGGGAGGAAATTTGCCGATTGCCTTTGGAGAATAATAGAGTCACGTCCATTTGAGTTAATTGCGTGTATGATTCTCCCTCTATAAAAAGTTAATCCATCCTTAATCTTGTATTCTAAGTACTCTGTGGGTTCCACTGTCAGTACATTGTACATGACTTGCAGGCTGGCTACAGATTCGTACAGAAAGTTAAAACGAAACAAATCCATCCTCAATCTTGTATTCTAAGTACTCTGTGGGTTCCACTGCGAGTACAGTAGCGAAAGAAGTATATATATATATTAAAAAATATATAGAAAGCTAAATTTTAGGACAGAATTCGAACTCACATCCTCGCGCTGCGAGCATCCGGCCCGGACCAGTACACCAGGTGTTCATTGCGAACAATGCAAGAGATAAACCTTTATAACGATGAGCCTGTCCGTTGCAACAGATCCATAGTAGAATAATACATATTCAAAAATTTGAAAGAAAACAATTTAGTTTTGATATATATATCACTAAAAATATCTTATGTTTCACTCCAAATATATTCTTTAGGATGTTTTGATGAAGTAAGGGAGGAATGTGGTTGGTTTCAAGATACTAAGGGGTTTTGTGTAAACTGGAGCAGAGAAGTGGGAATTGTTGCAAAAGGCCACAACTTACATCACAGCCGTCAGATGCAGATCTAATGGTCAGAAATGGCAGATGGCAGACACACCATCATCACCAACTAAGTCTTTTATAGGAGTAGGAGTAGAGAAAAACCGAGTTGGTGATGATGGTGTGCCTGCCATCTTATAATATAGACAGTCCGATCTATATCTGACAGATAGAAAGCAAACAATGACAATTTTACAAAAGATACCCACACCTCTCTCCACAATTACAGATAAGGCCTTGCCTTGTTCATCCTTATCTCCCACAACCTCATTGCTGAGCAATTAAAAAAGGAAGTCTCTGGAACAATCTGGCATGGTGGCCGCTGCCGGCGCCATCCATCCCCATGCCTCTGCCCAGTCCGACCACCAGTCACCACCACGCCCCACTCCTCCTCACCTTATCTATCATCTTTCTCGAGATATCATTTTTTCGATGAGATGGTCGACATACCATTTTCCGATAAAATTCTCAAGATATCATTAGTTTTTACACATGGGATTACTCCTGCATGGGTCAATCACAACAGGTGTTTTGTAAAAAAAATGCATCTTGATGTTCCGTGCAATGCACGGGCATCTTGCTATTTTTTCTGCATATAATTCCAAACACCACGTAGACACGGACTTTGACCATTTTACAACTATGTTAGTATCATTGTTAGTGGTTAGCCGGTGCAAGTTATAGCCCCGGGTGTTTTAACCTTTTTTAGTAATGATATCTGGCAATTGTTTGCCACGAACTCAATCCTGGCAAATCCCACGTAACCGTCAGATTTCCATCCGATGGTGGCCTGTTATTAAGCCATACTATTTGAAAAAACCGCCACCCTTACACACGTACTGTAACTGCGTCGCGGGCGTTTGCAACTGCCATGTCTCCCAGCGAACGTTTGCTGGGGATTGGAGTTAGCACCGATGGTGGTTCGTAGTCGTTCCACGCTCGGGCATTGAACTTTGTAACTATTTTAGATTAGAATATACTACTCCTCCAGTCCTACTCCACTACTACTCTACTCAAGCAAGTTAGGGCATAGTAGTAGGTACTGTAGGGAGTACCAGTACTGCGATCACTCAATCAAGTGGCATCCATATGACCCTACGCTGCTGGTATGTGTCTCGTAAGTCAAGCGGCGTGCTGTAGTCATCATCACCTGTCCACTTCCCGCAGCACATATTCGCTTCTCCATCTTTGTCCGCACATAATCTCGTCCAATCTTCCATCCCCGCTAAGGCGCCTCCCCCCCTCGTCCGAAACCCGAGCACTAACAATGGCAGAACCGAGCAGCATGTGCCGAAAGAGTGGCTGGAATTCGCTCCCCATAGAGGTAATTAAGCTCATTGTTTCGCGTGTGGTCAATCTCAGTACCATGCCGCTCGCCGCGTGCTCACGGGGCTGTACCGTTTACTCAAAGCCCTCAGGCTGGAGCTTTTTTAGCCAGCTCCTTGCTTGCTGATGCCGCCTGATCTTCAGAAACAACATGTCACGCAGCATAAGGATCGTAGGGTGGCGAGCATCAACCCCCTTGAGTGCGATCCGATCCCCGTCAAGCTCAACTACATTAACGGTATGTACTGGGTCGCCATGAGCACGTCTTGGATGGTGCTCGTCGACGGTCGCGGCAGCTGGATGCTCGCCGAGGTCTACACCTGGCGATTGATCCCCCTTCCTTCGATTAACATTGCACTGCTTTGGCACCGCGGCCCAGAATACTCGGAATCTTACAGTAGCCAACATGATACCAAGTTTGATTTGCTCAAGGTTGTAATCTGCCAAGTGCCCACAAGATCTACGAATTATAAAGACTTCAGGCTAATTGCGTTCTTCAACCGCGGTATCGCCTATCTGACAGGTCACTGCGGTAAGTGGATAAATCTGCACGTCCATCGCAGGATCATACATCCTCCATGGTTCTCTGATTCCATTGAACACAAGGGCTTCATTTACACTGTCGACTCCTTCTATGCCTGGACGTATTGCTGGCCTACTCCAGTCATCGCTACAAACGGCTGTTACAGCAGTATGTTACTTTCCTATGATATCATGATGGCTTGCTTATATTACTGTCAACATTTACTGAAAAAATATTCATGCTCAGAACATGATGTTCTTAAGATTGACTACATTAGGAGCCCTTTTTTATTTGACTCCAACTTGATATGATGTTGTAGGCCGCCTGGTGTCCATACCCTTCCTAATCCTAGAACCTTTCAAAGAAAAGCGGCATGGCAGTTGCAGGTGGTTCCTGGCTCGATCAGACGATGGTGAACGATTGATGATTGTTCGCACGTACCGGATGTGTTGTTTCGCGGAATACAATCACAGTCACTGCAAGGTCTTTGAGTAGGATCCCAGCTTCTCTCGGCCTTCAGGAATTTTTGGCTGGAGGCTGGTAAGTAGCCTTGGTACACGCTCTCTATTTCTTGGACTGAATTATCCGATTAACCAGGAGATAACTGACGACAAGGATCATGATGGCAGCGCGGTTTCGTTCATCAGGCAAAACTGTGTGTACACAACGTACCATGCGTCTCTGCATGCAGCATACCCTGATATGTGCCGCCACGCTCTAGGAGAGAGGGTCGCAAGTATCAGACTTCGACCTGCTGGCTGGAGTTTCCCCCGTCAGGCACCCATCTGGTTCAAGCCATCAGCCAATCCCTATAGCTTAATAAATAGTAACGTCTAACTGAGCCAGGTAGTTAGATGCGTACACTTGGTGTAGTAGGATCTTTATTTAGTTTGATGCAAACACTTGTTCTTTTTCGGTAGCCCTTTGTAATGATGGCTGATGTTTGGTTTGGAAAAGAGAGCTGCGTCTTTACTCTTCTGGCCTTCTTACTGCTTCTGTTGCACCCCCAGCCCTGGTTGCTACTGCTGCTGTTTTCAATGTACAATCGGTAGTATTTTTGGTCTGTTGGTTGAATAAATGTGTTGTTAGAACGACAAACACAATGTTTTGGAAGTCGTTGCACGGTCCGATCCTTTAGTGCCCCGTACCGTACGTAGCGCATACTATTT
Organism: Aegilops tauschii subsp. strangulata; assembly: GCF_002575655.3. Lineage (NCBI taxonomy): Eukaryota > Viridiplantae > Streptophyta > Magnoliopsida > Poales > Poaceae > Aegilops > Aegilops tauschii. The sequence continues at coordinate 156,343,784 of NC_053036.3, forward strand.
TTGGTACGGAACACATTTTCCACTTGTTGATAACATGCAGCCCACTGATGAAGGCCCAATAGAGGAGCCTATAATTAACTAGAAGGGATGCTCTCACATGAATCCGGCCCAGGTACATGCTCATGTTCCCCTAAACATAAATAAGTAAATAAATAAAGCTAAATGCTCATGCACCCGTTCTTTAAATTCACGATTTAATAGGAGGATATTATTTCCTCTGATAGTGCCGTTACATTCAGTCGATATTATTCTTAGGCAAAGATAGCGACCAGTCTTCTTTCTCCCACCATTTTCTTCCTGCAACCAGCAGACCCATGTAAATTGTAGTCAACATCGTAAATAGTTCCGGTCCATTTTTATTTTTCAATAAGAATGTCCAACCCAGCCCAACACATTGGCGACAACACTTTATCCTCCGCCTTGGTGCGCTCGCCGCGGCGCCGCCGTCCGGCCCTGTCAACATAGTGAATCGGGAGAGGACTGTAGTTGTGAGTATGACAGTACGGACCCACCAGATCCACTACCGAACACAAGCCCTCTTTTACTACTCAGATGCACCCCTCGTTTTTTTACTCTAATCCACCCTGCTGATATCTGGGACCCACATCATTTTCAACGTATAGTCAATTAACGACAGAATTGCACAACTTTTTTTGAGTAGTAATTCGGAGGAGCAGGCTATAAACTGGGTTGTGCGGTCTCCGCGGCCCGTCTAACAACAGGACCAGTCCAGCAGTTTTTTCTTTGGGAAAATAGGTAGCCTGGTATTTCTTTTTGAAGAATACCCAAGCTAGGCCTATTTGTTTTCTCCGACTTACTAGGCTGCAAATCTTTCAAGACGAGGAGGGATGCATTCCGGCATGGCCAAAGAGTATTGTCAGTGTCTGTTAAAAGTAATATCAAAGGGGTTGAAAATTCAAAAAAAATATAGCAAATGGGAAATTAGTTTCTTTTTTGTTTTTGTTCTTCACTGATATTTTATATTTCATTGGATTTAACATGACATAGTACTAATTTGTTTTTAAATTTGTTTTAGTATGGCTACTAATTTTTGGATTAAGAATATTTTGTTCCCCAGCAAAAATTTGCGAATTTTCAAAATTTCGCACATATTTAGTTCAATTTTTTAACCCTGGTACTGACCAGAAAATGGGTAGCAGTTCTAAAAATGGAAAATGGGCTGCATTAAATTCCATTTGAATTAGCAAATGAGTAAAAATTATAAAAATAATAGCAAATGGGCTGTACACGCCACAGATTTCGAGGCTGACTTGTTTACGCAAGGCTTTGTCAGTCAACATACGATTCTAGCAGCAGTGACTGTTGGATGTCCATCCAACGGCCGACATGCTTCTTCAATCTCTGATCTTCCTGCTCCAGCCGCCTAAACTAGGCCGGCGAGACTGCCTGCTCCCATCTCTTGTGGCCCACTGTGATGCCGCGCCGGCTTCACCGGCCCACCCTACTCCCTCTGCTGGCCTGGCCGCACGCAATAAACTGCGTCCTTATTACGAGAAAAAATGATTCCTCCCACTGACATCTGGGGCGCACCGGTTGGGAGGCTGACCTGTGGGCCTACTAAGTTGACGCGTACGCAGGGCTTGTCAACTTAGTCAACAAACGATTCTAGCAGCAGTGACCGTTGGATTTGAATCGAACGGTCCTGCTGCATCTTCAATCGCCGCTCTTCTTGCACCAGCCGCCCAAACCAGTGCCTGCGAGACCGCCTGCTCCTGCCTCCCGTGGCCGGCTGTGCTGCCGCGGAAGCCTCACCGCACCCTACTACTCCCACCGCTAGCCAGGCCCTGCGGCGACGGCAGCCTCACACCGTAGCCGAACCAGTGAATCCTCGTACTCCTCTCCGCTTGGGCATCCACTGCCGCGTCTTCCCCGGCTCCGCGTCGTCCCCTTCCTAGGCCTCGCCATCGTCCATCGCCCTGGTGCTCTCGGCGCGGCATGGTCAACGTGGTCAAGGAACGACTTCCATCGGAAGAGTACTGTACATGGAGAGGATGACAGCTGGGTCCACGGCCGCAGCAAGGAAGTGCCGCCTTATTACGCGAAAAATAATGATTCCTCCACCTGACATCGGGGACCCACCGGACGGGCCACCGTAGTTCGTGAAAAAAACGTTTCCCCCTGACTGTTGGGACCCACCAGCTACATCTTCGCACGCAAGGAAGTGCATCCATATTACGGGCAAAAAAACTGATTCACCTGCTGACTGCTGGGACCCACCAGCTACATCTTCGCACACAAGCAAGTGCATGACAGTCGGGACCCACCCGGTCGAAGCATACGTAGCGTTGTCATTCTGGTCGCGAACGTATACGTACATATCGGTCGATCGTTCCGTCTGCAGGCTGCAGCGATGAACCGTGGCCATGTAAGGAAGGGCACGTGTGGTAGTAGATGCGCACACGTGTGGTAGTAGAGGCGCGCATGTAGCATGTAGACGTACGTACATCGGCCAGGGTGCAAGAAAGAAAATATGGCCACGTACGTACATACGGGCGGGGTCTCGAACGCCTACTCGCGCATACGTACGGCCAGGGCTCGTGTACATGGCTGGGTCGGAAGGGAGAAACTGCGCCATCGTCGTGTTCATGGGGAGGCAACGGAATGCGTCGTGTTCATCGGGAGGCAACGGAACGCGTGCTATTCATCGGGAGCCAACCGGCTTGGACGGAACAGACGACGGAAACGAGGCCTGGCGTACCGCAGAACGGAGGAAACGGCCTTGTGTTTGACCGGCCACGGTGGAAACGGGATCCTGTTCATCGGGAGGGGTCTGGCGTACCGCAAAACGGAGGAAACGGACCTTCTACGGTCGAAACGGGGTCCTGTTGATCGGGCGGGGTGTGGCGTACCGCAAAACGGAGGAAACAGACTTGTGTTGGAGCGCTACGGTCGAAAGGGGGGTCCTGTTCATCGGGAGGGGTGTGGCGTACCGCAAAACGGGACTCCACGGGATACTGTTCATCTCCACCGTCGACCTCCTCCAGCCTCCACGGGCTCCTGTTCATCCATCGTCGACCTCCTCCAGCCTCCACCTGTGACTGTTCATCCACGGGCTCCTGTTCATCCAGCCTCCACCGCAGGCTCCTCCACCGGCTACTGTTCAACCAGCCCTCTCCACTGGGGTCCTGTTCAACCACCCCTCCACGGGCTACTGTTCATCCAGCCCTCCACCGGCTACTGTTCAACCAGCCCTCCACCAGCTACTGTTCAACCAACCCTCTACGGGGTCCTGTTCATCCACCAGCTCGACCGATTGGGGTACTGTTCATCCAGCGGCTACGGCCTCTACTACCACGGGGTCATGTTCATCCAACCCCCACCGGGAACTGTTCATCCAAACCACCCAACAACGCTCACTATTCATCAAGGGAAGCAGGCAGCAGTGTTCGACCGGCTTCAGTTAGCAGCTGTAGCGAAGGAATCACTCGGGTTCAGTTAACAGCAAAGAATCGATCGATCGCTCGGGTTCAGTAACGCGTAGCCCGCAGTGCAATCGCTCGAGTTCAGTTAGAGCCCAACGCCTCGCACACACGCGCGTACGTACGAGAGAAACGCGCATCGCTCGGCCCCCGACCACCCACCGTAACCGGTAACTCCCCGATATTTTCCTCGCCCTTGCTTCTACCATGGTTTTTTCCACCATGGACGGCCCAAAGAATGTCATGCTGCTGCGTCTCTGGCCCGCCTAGGACAAAAAGCCCATTTTCTGTCATAGAAGTAGGAGCCTACCACATCTATGATGATACCGGGTTTTGTCACGATTATCATCATAGAAGTGTCATAAGTATGACAGCATTTTTTTCGTTTGGCCCTAAATGTCACGGATGTGTCTTTTTTTTGTAGTGGGATGAACGAGTTCATATCCGATCTAGGTGTAATACCTAGTGCATCGGGTCCAATGAAAATCTTTTGTGACAATACTGGAGCAATTGCCTTGGCGAAGGAATCCATATTTCACAAGAGAACCAAACACATCAAGAGACGCTTCAATTCCATCCGTGATCAAGTCAAGGAGGGAGACATAGAGATTTGCAAAATACATATGGATCTGAATGTTGCAGACCCATTGACTAAGCCTCTTCCACGAGCAAAACATGATCAGCACCAAGACTCATGGGTGTTAGAATCATTAATATGTAATCTAGATTACTGACTTTAGTGCAAGTGGGAGACTGAAGGAAATATGCCCTAGAGGCAATAATAAAGTTGTTATTTATATTTCCTTATATCATGATAAATGTTTATTGTTCATGCTAGAATTGTATTAATCGGAAACTTAGTACATGTGTGGATACATAGACAAAACAGAGTGTCCCTAGTATGCCTCTACTTGACTAGCTCGTTAATCAAAGATGGTTAAGTTTCCTGACCATAGACATGTGTTGTCATTTGATGAACGGGATCACATCATTAGAGAATGATGTGATGGACAAGACCCATCTGTTAGCTTAGCATAATGATCGTTTAGTTTTATTGCTATTGCTTTCTTCATGACTTATACATATTCCTCTGACTATGAGATTATGCAACTCTCGAAAACCGGAGGAACACCTTGTGTGCTATCAAACGTCACAACATAACTGGGTGATTATAGAGATGCTCTATAGGTGTCTCCGAAGGTGTTTGTTGGGTTAGCATAGATCAAGATTAGGATTTGTCACTCCGTGTATCGGAGAGGTATCTCTGGGCCCTCTCGGTAATGCACATCACTATAAGCCTTGCAAGCAATGTGACTAATGAGTTAGTTACGGGATGATGCATTACGGAACGAGTAAAGAGACTTGCCGGTAACGAGATTGAACTAGGTATGATGATACCGACGATCGAATCTCGGGGAAGTAACATACCGATGACAAAGGGAATAATGTATGTTGTTATGTGGTTTGACCGATAAAGATCTTCGTAGAATATGTAGGAGCCAATATGAACATCCAGGTTCCGCTATTGGTTATTGACCAGATATGTGTCTCGGTCATGTCTACATAGTTCTCGAACCCGTAGGGTCCGCACGCTTAACGTTCGATGACGATTTGTATTATGAGTTATGTGTTTTGGTGACCGAAGTTTGTTCGGAGTCCCAGATAAGATTACGGACATGACGAGGAGTCTTGAAATGGCCGAGAGGTAAAGATTGATATATTGGAAGGTTATATACGGACACCGGAATGGTTCCGAAAAGCTTCGTGGACTTTTCGGAGTACTGGGAGGCTACCGGAACCCCCGAGGAAACTTAATGGGCCTAGTGGGCCATAGTGGAGGAGAGGAGGCAGGCCGCGGGAGGTGGCGCGCGCCCCCTTTCCCTTTCCCAATCCAAATTTGACAAGGGGAGGGGGTGCGGCCCCCGTCTTTCCTTCTCCTTCTCCCTCCTTTCCCCTTTCCCCCTCTCTGTTGGAAGGAAAGGGGGGCGAATCCTACTAGGAACGGAGTCCTAGTAGGACTCCCCCCTCTTGGCGCGCTCCCCCCTTGGGCCGGCCTCCTCCTCCCCCCTCCTTTATATACGTGGGCAGGGGGGCACCCCAAAGGCACAACAGTTGGTTCTTAGCCGTGTGCGGTGCCCCCCTCCTCAGATTACTCCTCCGGTCATAGCATCGTAGTGCTTAGGCGAAGCCCTACGCGGATCACATCACCAACACCGTCGCCACGCCGTCATGCTGACGGAACTCTCCCTCGACCCTCTGCTGACTCAAGAGCTCGAGGGACGTCATCGAGCTGAATGTGTGCTGAACACGGAGGTGCCGTACGTTCGGTACTTGGATCGGTTGGATCGTGAAGACGTTCGACTACATCAACCGCGTTAACTAAACGCTTCCGCTTTCTGTCTACGAGGGTACGTGGACACACTCTCCCCTCTCATTTCTATGATTCTCCTAGATAGATCTTGTGTGATCGTAGGAATTTTTTTGAATTACTACGTTCCCCAACAAATATGGCCATCATCATCTTGCGCTTTTGATCTCCATCTCCAAAGCACCATCATGATCTCCATCGTCACCGGCTCGACACCTTGATCTCCATCGCAGCATCGTGGTCGTCTCGCCAACTATTGCTTCTACAACTATCGCTAACGCATAGTGATAAAGTAAAGCAATTACATGGTGTTTGCATTTCATACAATAAAGTGACAACCATAAGGCTCCTATCAGTTGCCGATAACTTTTACAAAACATGATCATCTCATACAACAATGTATATCACATCATGTCTTGACCATATCACATCGCAACATGCCCTGCAAAAACAAGTTAGACGTCATCTACTTTGTTGTTGCAAGTTTTACGTGGCTGCTACGAGCTTCTAGCAAGAACCGTTCTTACATACGCATTAAAACCACAACGGTGATTTATCAAGTTTTATGTTTTAACCTTCAACAAGGACCGGCCGCAGTCAAATTTGATTCAACTAAAGTTGGAGAAACAGACACCCGTCAACCACCTTTATGCAAAACTAGTTGCATGTCTGTCGGTGGAACCAGTCTCATGAACGTGGTGATGTAAGTTTGGTCCGGGCCGCTTCATCCAACAATACCGCCGAATCAAAATAAGACATTGGTGGTAAGCAGTATGGAGATCACCGCCCAAAACTCTCTGTGTTCTACTCGTGCATATCATCTACGCACAGACCTGGCTCGGATGCCACTGTTGGGGAATGTAGCATGCAATTTCAAAAAATTTCCTACGATCACGCAAGATCTATCTAGGAGATGCCTAGCAACGAGAGGGGGAGAGTGTGTCCACGTACCCTCGTAGGCGGAAATGTTAGTTTAACGCGGTTGATGTAGTCGAACGTCTTCACGATCCAACCGATCGGGTACCGAACGTACGACACCTCCGAGTTCAGCACACGTTCAGCTCGATGACGTCCCTCGAACTCTTGATCCAGCAGAGGGTCGAGGGAGAGTTTCGTCAGCACGACGGCGTGGTGACGGTTATGGTGATGTGATCCGTGCAGGGCTTCGCCTAAGCACTACGTGAATATGACCGGAGGAGTAAACCGTGTTGGGAGACGCCGCACATGGCTTGGAACAATTGGTGTGTCTCCAAGGTGTGCCCTGCCCACGTATATAAAGGAGGGAGAGGGAGGAGGCCGGCCCTAGGGGCGCGCCAAGAGGGGGGAGTCCTAGTAGGACTCCCAGTCCTAGTAGGATTCGCCCCCCTCTCATTCCTTCTCATGGAGGGGGAAAAGGGGGAACAGAGAGGGAAGAGGAGAAGGAAAGGGGGGCGCGCCCCCTCCCCTAGTCCAATTTGGACTCCCCATGGGAGGGGGCGCGACCACCCCTTGTGGGCTGCCTCACCTCTCCCCTATGGCCCATGTAGGCCCAATACTTCCCCGGGGGTTCCGGTAACCCCTCGGTACTCCAAAAAAATACCCGAACCAGTCCAAAACCATTCTGGTGTCTGAATACCACTGTCCAATATATCAATCTTTACCTCTCGACCATTTCGAGACTCCTCGTCATGTCCGTGATCTCATCCGGGACTCCGAACAATCTTCGGTCACCAAAACACATAACTCATAATACAAATCGTCATCGAACGTTAAGCGTGCGGACCCTACGGGTTCGAGAACTATGTAGACATGAACGAGACACATCTCCGATCAATAACTAATAGCGGAACCTAGATGCTCATATTGGTTCCTATATATATTCTACGAATATCTTTATCGGTCAAACCGCAGTGACAACATACGTTACTCCCTTTGTCATCTGTATGTTACTTGCCCGAGATTCGATCGTCGGTATCATCATACCTAGTTCAATCTCGTTACCGGCAAGTCTCTTTACTCGTTCCGTAATGCATCATCCCGCAACTAACTCATTAGTCACATTACTTGCAAGGCTTATTGTGATGTGCATTACCGAGAAGGCCCATAGATACCTCTCCGATACTCGAAGTGACAAATCCTAATCTCGATCTATGCCAACCCAACAAAAACCTTCGGAGGCACCTGTAGAGCATCTTTATAATCACCCAGTTACGTTGTGACGTTTGATAGCACACAAGGTGTTCCTCTAGTATTTGGGAGTTGCATAATCTCATAGTCAGAGGAATATGTATAAGTCATGAAGAAAGCAATAACAATAAAACTTAACGATAATTATGCTAAGCTAACGGATGGGTCTTGTCCATCACATCATTCTCTAATGATGTGATCCCGTTCATCAAATGACAACACATGTCTATGGTTAGGAAACTTAACCATCTTAAATTAACGAGCTAGTCAAGTAGAGGCATACTAGGGACACTCTGTTTTGTCTATGTATTCACAAATGTATCAAGTTTCCGGTTGATACAATTCTAGCATGAATAATAAACACTTATGATATAAGGAAATATAAAATAACAACTTTATTATTGTCTCTAGGGCATATTTCCTTCACATCCACCTTGCCCACCAAGGCGTCGTTCTGCTTTGTGTTGTTGGTGGAGGCGAGGGCGTTGTCCTTGGTGATTGTCGCCATGGTCGCTAGCAACGCCTGCAGATACTGGAGCGTCATCTCCACGGACGCCACCCTTGTCCGTTAGCGTCGGGTTGCTCGAGTTTGCCATCCCGGCCGATTCAGGATCAACTCAACCATGCACCAGTACAATGAAGTGTTTTGCGCAAACTCACTTGAGTGAATTCACACCGATCGTGACAGATTTACAAGGATTCCAAATCAAATTGCAACTGAAATTCTTGGGGAGAAGAATCGGTGGCTCGGATTACCAAATGTCATGATAGAGACATCCACCAACATCACACTAGTAGGTAATAGCAGATCCGATGCAAGATTACACAAAAGAAGGGTAACCTAGGGTTTGAGAGGAAGAGGAAGGATGATTGCACATGCAGGTGCGGATCACACTTTTGTTCATCGATGCCCCTCACTACTCTATCGTGAACTACAAGAAGGTAGCCGTTGGTACTCCCCTCTCCACGATGTGAACCTATGTCATCCCTTGTCACCCTTCAGTCCTTGCGTGTGCGCTTAATTACTGACCCCTGTGTTGCACTGTAGTTGCTCTACACTATTGGTTACCGGCCCCCGCTTGTCTGGTATACTCTTGGTCGTCACACTACGACGATTGCATCATGCCAAGTGGTTTGTCCCTGATGAGGCAACGTTGTGGTCGATACGCTACTGAAGCTCGCCGAAGAAGAAGGGCTCCATTGCAACCTACAACTTGTGTCTGGGTCTTTAAATTTGTTTATGCTCCAAGTTGTAATTTCTCATTTTATCTAGGTTCTTAGAGAGTTGGAGAAGTGGTGCAGTTATGAAATTCGAAATAGCTGCATTTCAGCCGACTGAATTTTCGTAGTTCGGTCAGTCGATTTTGATCGAAGGAAGAAATAGCCGGAGGGGAGGAAGGAGCTCGTGCGGCAGGCTACCCCGGTGCCTATCTTATGGTTCAGGGTGGGGCGGTGGTGAATGGCGGTGGTGGGGGGCGGTGGTGCGGCGGTGGTGTGGGGATTCGGCGGAGAAAAAAGTGGGTGCGGCGGGGCCTAGAGAGATGGCTGGGGCGGTGGGAGACTGGCGGTGGGGGGTGGTTCTGGGGAGGGCGGGGCGGCGAGGGCCGGCGGTCCGGCCGGTGGTCCGTGGCGGCGGCTGGGTAGAGATTTGGGTGAGGAAGAAGAGAAAGAGGTGGAAGATGATGCCTGGACGTTAGATCTTTATCTGACGGCTGGAATGAAATTGATTGACCACTTCAAATTTTCAGTCGACTGATCGGAAGCCACTCCCTATGAAATTACCTCGGATAATTAGGACGCTCAGTTAAAAAAAAGAAGGAATGAACCACTTTCATCGTAGAAAACAATCTGTTTCATCACAAAAGCGGAACTTTTGCTAAGTGTTTCTTTCCAAAAACCAAACTCGACCAAAGAGGAAAGGAACAGCTACGTACATATCTGAATCCGCGTTTACCTACCACCGCGCTTGGATGCCTAGGGGTCCAGCTTCCTACTCAAACGCGCGAAGCGTCGCGCCTCTGAATTCCACTCGCGATCACTGCAGTCCCAGGCCCCGCATTTCCTTCAAAACCTAAGGACGCACAAGCATTTGCCGCCTCGCCCACTTCGCCCAGACCAAGGGCAGCGCTCGATCCTACCGCAGCCGTCGTACGCCAGCAGCGGGCGCATCAACCCTGCCTGCGTCGCGATGGAGGACGCCGGCGCCATTGACCCGAAGCCGAGGGACCGCCGTCACGAGGAGCCCGAGCCACCACGTTCGCTAGACGTCCAGCGCCGCGGACGTGACGATGCAAGGGTATTGTCCCCGCGCTCAACGAAGAAGAGGAATACTGGCAAGCACCGCCGATCAAACCGCCGACGGCACGACGGCCCCCGTCGCGTGTCCCCCGATATGGCGATAAAGATGGACAGTGTCCCGATGGCCGGACAGGTCAGTCTTCGTCCTCGCACAGTTTTTTCGGCAGTACGAGATCGGCGACGCGCAACGAGGTTCAGGCGGCCGGCGGCACGGCCATGATCCAGGAGGGCGAGGGCGAGCAGCATACCAGCAAGAGAACAAGCAGCTCGGATCCTTGCAACCCCCAAGCGGAACAACAGCTTTCGGGCAAGGCCATCGCAGGACCACGTGCTGTTTCACTGGACGGCGGGCCGCTGCAGGAGGACACGGAGAGTTTAGAGGAGGGCGAACTGTCAAGGGCAGAGACCAAGCGAAAGAGAGAGGAGGCCCGCCCGGAGATGGACAAGGGGATGATCAAGAAGCGCCGCATGATCAAGAAGCAGCAGGAACCCACAGCGACGGCAACGTCAATCACCCTCCGCTTGCTCACCAGCCATCAGCTGGGACGAATGCTCAGGATCCCTCTTCCCCGCAGGATCCCCTGCGCGCGGCCCTTGCTCTGTGTTGAGTAACTTTAGGCTAGGAATTATTCTGGTTTGCCTTGTATTCGAAGTAGATCATCTGCTTTTATATATATGCTCATGAGGCTCAAGCAATATATCGATTAAACTATTTCACCAATTCTCTCTCCCTTTTAATATGGTATCAGCCTAATCACGATTCAAACCCTAGCCGCCGCCGCTTCCGCACCGGCGCGCGCGCCGCCCCCGGGGCAGTCGGCCTCCATAACCGCCGCCCGGGGCCGCGCCGCCCGTACCTAGGGTTCGTCTGCCGGCCGTGTTGACCGGCTGCCCTAGAGAGTCTTTTTCCCGATCCTTTGATCCGGATTTTTCTCTCTTTCGCCGGTCGCTTTGATCGGCGTTTTCTTTTTGGTTTTCTGATCTATGCTTGATCGGTTTCCGTCACTCGCCGCCGCCGTCGACCCCGTGCGCCTCTACTCCGACCCCGACGCGACAAGCCGGCCTCTTCTCCGACCCGGCGGCCACGCCCGCCGAGAGGCGGCCCATCAGAACCAGCCGCCGTCCCCCGTGTCGGTCCGCCCGTCGCCCTGCGCCGGCCGTCACTGCCCTGCTCCGACCAGGACACCTGCATCGCCCCGACCCGGCGGCCTCGCGCCATGCGACGACCAATCATAGTCGTTGCTCGCACGCCGGCCCGCCCATCATTCCACGTCAACCGCCTCCGCCGCGTCTGCACGGCGGCCCGGCGGTCTACCTCGCCGGCCTCGTCCTCGGCTACGTCGAGACGACTGCGTCAGGCTTGCCGGCTGCCTCAACTCGGGCGTCGCTGCTCCGTTGGTCGCTCGGGCCTCGCTGCCCGGATGCTGGCACCGCTTTGGCAGTCCGGGTGCCGGTGCTGACACGCTCGTCCGCACGACGGCCAACGCCGTCCGTCGTCGCCGGCCTCATCCCGGACTCCGCCGCCACCACGCCTCCATCGAGCGGCATCTCCGACCTCGCGCGCGATCGGCTTGATCACCCGCTCGCCGCCGCGATCCGCCTCACCTACGCCGCGCGACCGACCTGGCCCGTCGGTTACGCGCGCCTCCGCAGGTCCCGTGAAGATCGTCCCCGAGTTGAGCGCGCCCCTCCATTGATCGAGCAACGGGTTGCTGTTGGGTCGCCCCGTCGGGCCGCAGCGCCGCCGCCCCGTGGTTCTCCTCGCGGCTGCATCGACTCGTGCGTCGCCGCTGCGTCGCCCGTACGGGCCGTAGTACCGCGATACGCGGTCCCAGCCGTCGCCCCGAGGCCGTCCCCGCGGTTGCACCGACCCACGCTCCGCCACCGCACCGCCCCTTCGGTGTTGCCAGCACCGTAGCGCCGCGGCCCGCGGTCACCGCCGCCGCCCCGAGGTCTTCCTGCCGGCGCCCCGACCTGCCCACCGCCGCTGTGTCGCCACTTCGGGCCGTAGCGCCGCGGCCCGCGGTCCGCTCCGCCGTCACCGCGCGTCGACCTCCCGTGGTATGCGCCGCGCTGTCTTCCTTGGCGCAGGAACGCCGCCGTCCGCGCCGGTGTTCGTCACGCTGTCAAGGTACTTTGCTTACTTCGAGCACCGCTGCCGCACTCCTAACCTAGCCGCCGCGGCCGTCAGGCTGCTGCCGCCGCTCTTCTTTGGCCGACGCCGCCGCTACCTCCGTAGCCGCCGCCGCCCGTCCACCCCCTTCGTCTTCGTCCAGCACCAGCTCGTCGCCAGCGTTGCCGTCATCTACCCCGACCGCTTCATCTACTCCGACAACCGCGGGCGACATTGGCCCCACGCCGATTGACGCCGCAACCGTCCTCGAGTCCTTCTCTGCTGGCCTCTTCGACCTCTTCGACATGGCGTACAGCTCGTGCAGGTCCCGGTCTATGCATGCCCGGTGCTGGCAACACCGATGCGTGCCCTCATCCACGACGTGTCCCCGGGCCTAGCAAGCCTGGTCGGCGCTTCGTCAACTTCCTCTTCGTCCGTCTACGCATGCCCGGTGCTGGCAACACCGGTGCGTGCCTTCGTCCATGATGTGTCCCCGGGCTTGGCAAACCCGCCGCGACACGTTGTCAACAACATTTTCTTCCCGGCGCACCCCTACTTCGACACCACTGCGCCAATGCTAACTCGGTGCCCCCTTGCGCCCGCGGCTCCACGGCGACTTCCTCGACACCGGCCACACCGACTCGACATCGACCACGGCATTCTTTCCAAGGCTACCTCGACCACGGCTCCACCACCCACGCTCTTGGCTATATTGACAAACGGCACAAAGGGCTACCGCCTGCTTGAGCAACCTCGTTGGTTTCCACTCCAGCCACGACTCCGCGATGCGTCGACCGTTACGACTGTGCCGGGGGGGAGGGGGGGGGTCCGTCGGCTTGCCTTCGGATTCTTCTCCAGTCTCACCGTCTGCGTCGCTACCGTTGTGACTACGGGGGAATGTTGAGTAACGTGATTGTATTAGGAAACATAAGTTAGACTAGGAATTATTCTGGCTTGCCTTGTACTCCAAGTAGATCATGTACTCCTATATATATGCCCATGAGGCTCAAGCAATACATCAATCAAACTATTCCACCAATTCCCTCTCTCCCTTCTAACACTCTGGCTCGCCAAGCCCAAGCTAGGCGGGGGCAGAACGAGAAGCAGAGGGAGGAGGCTCGCCGAGAGAGGGACAAGGTGGTGCAGACCGTCTTCTTCAACGACCCTTCGATATCTCCGTCGGACTTCGAGAGCTGATGAATACACTGCTTGGTGGTCTGGAGGGAGAAAGAAAAAGTGATCGGTGGAGCAGAGGTGTCTTGAGATCGTGGAAATTCGTTAGTAGGACTCCTACTACGAAATGTGAATGGCCAAATCATTGGCATTGCTTTCTGAAGTTTTTGTCTACTATTGAGCTGTGTAATTTGTCTCAAACTCTCGGGACTAATTTGCAGCACAATAATTTAAAATCTATCTTGGAGACAGTAATTTAAAATTATGATAATACAAAACTTCATTATTCCGATGGCTGGCTAAATGAATACTTCAGTTTCTAAGAACAAGATTTTTCTCATTTTGGTCTAGAAAAGGGAGGCCATGGCCTCTTTTCAAAATAGTACCGAAATACCACAGTACTGAAATTACTATGGTTTCTAAAACCATGGTATTTGTCAATGCCAAATAAATCAAAGTTTGTAAAAGAGATTATTTTACAGAAACTCTAAAAATACTCAGCTGCCAATGGCAACCTCAAGGGACTCAAATACTCGCAAACACTCATTTTGCAAAAAAAAAAAAAAAAAAAAAAAAAAAAAAAAAAAATTCAAACGCTTACACATTGACCATGATGATTTCCAAGGATGTGTAATTCTTTTCATAGGATGCTCATCTGTTCTGATATTGCGTAACCTGCTTCCATCGTAATTATGAAAATTGTACTATGTATCATTTATCGTTGATTCTTTTTTGATTGTTCATAATAAGGGATTCAGTGAATGTTCAGTTACTTGTGGATACTTGTGTCAAGCTGCTAATCAAATCGATTATTTTTTTGGCATTTCATGTATTGTTTTTTTGTGCCCTTTTTCTCCATTGGACTAAGGACATTGCTAACCGATCCCTCAAAAATTAGAGGAAGATACGGCCAAGTATACTTTAAAGGACTACATATGCTCCTCTAAGAAATAGTCGTTTCTAACTAATCCCTAATACTTAGCACGGTAAAAAAATTGGGTGGCATATAATCACAAATTTGGTTTAAACCACTACATAGAACTTAATAAAACAAAATTGGGTGTGGATTCCAAATATTTTACATAAATATTTTAGATAACTTAATCGAAATTTAGACTAGAACTAACTAAAATTACTCGCTATCCGACTTGTCTCGAGCCTCTTCCTATCCGCTCTGCTCAGCCCTCCGATCAAGGGGTCGGGGCCAAAGACGCCGTCACCATTGTTGTCGCTGGAGAGGTCGATTGTCTAGGGACAAATAACTTTCTTCCGTTACAAAAAGCTCTCTATTAAAACTAACTTCATAGTTTGTTTATCTAAATAGCCACTAACTTTTATTTACATGCTCTTTATTATCTTGCAAACGTATCCTATCACCTACAAAGTACTTCTAATTTCATACTTGTTCTAGGTAAAGCAAACGTTAAGTGTGCGTAGAGTTGTATCGGTGGTTGATAGAAATTGAGAGAATATTCGTTCTACCTTTAGCACCTCATTGGGTTCGACACTCTCACTTATCGAAAGAGTCTACAATTGATCCCTTATACCTGTGGGTCCTCAGACAACAGCACATCGAAGGATCATTCTGGCGGCGGTGGTGTAATTTTTATTTTTAAGGTGCTCTGTACTTCTGATGAACTTCTATAGTAGATATGAATATTTTTCAAAGAAAAGAGTTCGGGGACAAAGTCAAAGCCAAAAGAACCTTGTCATATAAAACCTAGGATGATCAAACAATATTACAGTCAGGTTATCAAATCATACACACAAGGACAAGGCATTCAATATATGCATCTCCATCAGTAGACTGAGAAGCAGGTGCTTCAATTCTCTAGTATGGTGTTTGGATCCAAAACATGGGCTTGGCCATCGTCGTGAGCTGGGACTGACTCTAAGGTCTGGATAGGCGTGTCGTTTTGCTCTTTGACCTGGTGTAACACCCAGTTCAAAAGACGAGTATGCTGCGAGAGTTTGCGGCGTATTCCAGGTTTCCAAATCCGGCAATCCGGCCTAGGGCGTATTTTTGATCTGGCTGAGCTGGCCAACCGAATCAGTGAAGATGGTGATGTTGCCGAATACGAAGAGCTGTCCCCGCAGGAAAGCCATACTAGAGCTGACCCGATTGGTTTGGAGCGCCATCGAACCGCTGTGACCACTTAGAGGCACTTGTACATATGGGCCACCAATGATGGAGACAAATCTAGGAGATTTCCAGTAGGGGGCCCTGAACATGTGGTGTGATGGTAACAGGAGATAGGGATTTACCCAAGTTCTGGCTCTTCGAAGAGATAATACCCTACGCTCTATTTTTATCGTATTAATTTGGAGGGGTTACAGATTACAGGTTGATCTACTACGACATCATTGTGCATTGTCTAGGAGCCCCTCCCCCAGTTTGTATAGATACGAGGAGTCTAAGGTTTACACAGAAGTCGGTTACGTCTAAGTTAACCATGGTGTAGATGACTTCTAAACGAGTATATGCCAAGTCTTCAGAAACTTGCCTCCTTGCCGCCATGGGCTCAACGAACGCAGCCCACCAGTGAATCATCGGGGGGGGGGGGGGGGGGGGGGGGGGGTCCTCGGCCCGACCGCTCCTGGTTGGGAGATGACGTGATGAGTAACCCCTAGTCCAGGACATAATCACTCGTCTATTGCGAGTTTTCTAGTGTACTAAGTGGAAATGCTGCTTGTGCATCCAATTCCCTTATACCAAGTATTGCCATAAAGAGTGCAACATATGTACCTATATATATGGTACATTTCACTGCCATTCGAAGTAATTTTTCTCATGCTATCTCTAAACTTTCAAAAATACTTCTGTTTTATGTGCCCGTAAAGCTCATGGTGCGGTAGGGGAAAGTGTTATATTCCATGTTGAATGTGTGACACTCTCAACGAGCATGAATTCTGCATTTTTTAAATTTACAAGATAGCTGGTAAAGAGATGTCCAGTCCCACTCAATTAAAAAAAGGCACTCCTCCGGGTGGCATGTTGGCAGGCACCCGTGAATTCCGCCAGCCATGGTTATGGGTAAGAAAAGGTGGAGGAGAAGTGTTAAGCATGGGAACCGCTCTAACATATGTTTAACACATGGAAGATAACGAGATACTTTGTTGTTCAACCATTGACTGAAAAGTACCCCGCTCAAATAAATTTACCACTTTTTTAACCATTGAGCTCTGACACGTGTTAATCTCTACTTTCCTCAGTGAAGGGACTTTAATTTTTTCTGTGTGTTACTTTTAGTTTACTTTGAGTCATCACCTTCTTCTTCAAGCACCAAGATACATAGACGCTGTTGTCATTCTTAGTGTAACATACATTGGGTCTAATTGATGTTAAGTGGAGTATGATTAGATGTTCTATATGCTCAATTACAAGGTTTGGTTGATGCTTAAACTGCAGAGGTGCTCTGCATTTATGTTTCGCTGTCTCAGAAAGGGATAGCAGGATACCATTTCATCATAATGTATTATGGACATTTTCAAAGTGTTGATGTTTGAGATATAGTATTATTCCTTGCTAGTCGCTTATGCTTTTGGCATGAGCGAACATGGCTGCTAAGTGTTATGAAGCATATAGTTACTCTATAATATTTTACTAATTAGATCATTAATTGACTAAATCTGTGTACATCTACAAAAGAAAATGAGTTTGTAAAAGTTTTCTTTATCACTTTCAGTTTGTCAACTGAGTTGCTTCAGGACAAGCAATAAGTTAAGCTTAGGGGAGTTGTGAAGGAAATATGCCCTAGAGACAATAATAAAGTTATTATTTTATATTTCCTCATTCATGATAAATGTTTATTATTCATACTAGAATTGTATTGATCGGAAACCTAAATACATGTGCGAATAGATAAACAAATACCGTGTCCCTAGTTAGCCTCTACTAGACTAGCTCGTTGATCAAAGATGGTTTTCCTAACCATAGACATGTGTTGTCATTTGATAATGGGATCACATTATTAGGAGAATGATGTGATGGACAAGACCCATCTGTTAGCTTAGCATAATGATCGTTCAGTTTTATTGCTATTGCTTTCTTCATGTCAAATACATATTCCTTCGACTATGAGATTATGCAACTCCCGGATACCGAGGAATACCTTGTGTGCTATCAAACGTCACAACGTAACTGGGTGACCATAAAGATGCCCACAGGTATCTCCGAAGGTGTTTGTTGAGTTGGCATAGATCGAGATTAGGATTTGTCACTCCGAGTATCGGAGAGGTATCTTTGGGCCCTCTCAGTAATACACATCATAAGCTTGCAAGCAAACGACTAAGGAGTTAGTTACGGGGTGATGTATTACGAAACGAGTAAAGGGACTTGCCGCCAACGAGATTGAACTAGGTATGAAGATATCGACGATCGAATATCGGGCAAGTAACATACCGATGGACAAAGGGAATTATGTATGTTTTCATAACGGTTCGCCCGATGAATATCTTCATAGAGGTGTCTCAGTCATGTCTACATAGTTCTCGAACCCGTAGGGTCCGCACGCTTAATGTTCGTTGACGATATAGTGTTAGATGAGTTATATATTTTGGTGACCGAATGTTGTTTGGAGTCCCGGATGAGATCACGGACATGACGATGAGTCTCGAAATGGTCAATAGGTAAAGAATGATATTTAGGACGACTGTATTTGGACACCAAAAGTGTTTCCGGACGTACCGGGAAGGAATCGGTTCACCGAAAGGGGTTCCGGGCACCCCCCCCCCCCCCCCGGCAAGTTACGGGCCAAAGGACGGGACAGACCAGCCCACAAGGGGGCTGGTTCGCCTCCTCCCTTGTTTGGCCAGCCCTAGGGAAGGAAAAGGGGGGGCGCCACTCTCCCCTCCCTTTCCCCGCACTCCAAATAAGGAAAGGGGGGCGCGGCTTGGGAGGGACCCCAAGTAGGATTCCTCCTACTTGGGCGCCTCTTTTGGCTGCTCCTCCCTCCCTCCCACCTATATATATGTGGGAGGGGGTCGCCTAGCACACAACAGATAATTGCCTAGCCGTGTCCGGCGTCTCCCTCCATCGTTTACACCCCGGTCATATTTTTGTAGTGCTTAGGCGAAGCCTTGCAGAGATCACTTCAACATCACCGTCACCACGCAGTCGTGCTGCGGGAACTCATCTACTACCTCGCTGTCTTGCTGGATCAAGAAGGCAAAGGACGTCACCGAGCTGAACGTGTGCAGAACACGGAGGTGCCGTGCGTTCGGTACTAGATCGATTGGAGCATGAAGAAAGTTCGACAACATCCACCGCGTTGTGAAACGCTTCCGCTTACGGTCTACAAGGGTACATAGACACACTCTCCCCTCTCGTTGCTATGTATCTCCATGGATAGATCGCTGCGTGTGCATAGAATTTTTTGTTTTCCATGCAACGATTCCCAACAAGTTGATAGTCTCAAACGTATCTACTTATCCAAACACGTTTGCTATTGTTTTGGCCTCTAAATTTTATGATATGAATGAAACTATCAGGACTGGCGCTCTTTTCAGCAGAACTATCATGCTGTTATTTTTGTGCAGAAATAAAAGTGCTTGAGTGGACGAGAATTTTGGAGATTTATTTTAGAATATTTGAAAATCCATGGAATGAAGAAGCACCAGAGGGGCCCACCTGGCCCTCACACGACCAGGTGGCGCGGCCAGCTCCTGGGCGCACCATGTGAGGTGTGGGGCCCCTGGGAACCAAGATTCCACCGGCATAAATTAACATATATACCAAAATTTCCTAGAAATCATCAACGCATTTTATGATACAGAGCCGCCGACTCCTCCTCTTCTTCCCCTAGAGATTGATCCAGAGTCCGTTTCTGGCTGCCGAGAGGGGGATTAATCGCCATCGTCATCAGCAACCATTCTGCAACATCAATTTCATGATTATCTTTCCCATGTGTGAGTAATTCCCCTATGGAAACATGTGGGTTGATGGGAATTGGATGAGATATCTTATGTAATCTATGCGAGATTTGTAATGGCTTGATGCCTAGTATCCACTATGTTCTGAGACTGATGTCGCTATGACTTTGTTATGCTTAATCCTTGTCACCAGGACCCAAGTGTCATGATTTCATATTTGAACTCTATATGTTTTCATGAATATTTGTGTTCTTGATCTTATCCGCAAGTTGTGTGCACCTGTTATCGTTCTGAACCCTAGACCCAAAGTGACAATAATTGGGATATCGATGGGAATGATGTTACCTTCAGGATTACATGTACTCACCATATTTTAATGCTTTGTTCCGGTTGTGTATTAAAAGAAGAAGCTTATTTGCCCTTAATTTCCACTAGGATCGCGCGCCATAGAATGGTAGGACAAAAGATGTTGTGCAAGTTCTTATCGCTACAACAATTTATGGAATGCATAACATATGATTAATGAATTGGAGATAGTTTGCTATTGTTGTATGCTATGACCGTTACATATTGGATTTGATCTAAACAAAACCAACTATCTGCTTCCATGCCTACGCTTTCTATTACCGTTGCTCTCGTTGCAATACTACTATTGCACTCTGCTACTATTATGCAAACCTGTCACTGTTACTGCTAATATCATTTTATCACTACTCTTGTCATATTACTGTGCTACTAATAAATTGTTGCATGCAAGTTATCTATCCAGGTGTTGTCGAATTAACAAATCAACTACTAAGACTTATAAATATACTTTGGCTCTCTTATGTCGAATCAATAAATTTGGGTTGAAATACTCTCGAAGACTGTCACGATCCCCTATATTTGTGGTTCATCAAGTATCCATTGTAACCATCTAGGGATGAATCATTTCCTCTATAACACCTCATAAGACATGACCACTAGAGGCAGTTGAATGCGCGTGATATATCTAGTTTCAGCATCACACATGTGCACTTTCTGGTATGCAAATGTCTTGCAACTTGACGAGCTTGTAGAAAGTTCTCATTGGGGCATCGTTTCTTGATGAAGGTCGATTGATTTGAGCTCACGCGTGTGCCCATGTGAATTCTTGCTCGGTGGGAAAAATCCCGATTACTTTGAGTGGCTAGAGTGAACCACATGGTCGATTTGATTGATTGTCATAAGTCCATCTTGGGAGAGGGGAGGTGAGAGTATACATGTAATCCCTTTGTAAAGAAATATAATAGCACTTAGATCACTACTTTAGTGATCTAAACACTCTTATATGTCAGTAAAAAGGGGTACTCTAAGTTAAAACAACTATTAAAGAAACCGAGTGCGTTTATGGAGGCCCGGGAAGGAGGGGGTGAACCCCCTGTTACCATAAGGCGGAAGAGGGCGTCAAGCCTCCCTAATCCTAAATTATGTAGCCTTTCATGGTTGACAGAGTCAAGCATCCATCAACAAGGTTATATTTTTGTAAGTGTTATGTTCTGCAACACATTCCCAACAAAATATGTATGTGAGTAGATGTATTTGAGCCCTTATCTGAGAGGGCCCCTAGATCATCGCACTTCTTGCCATAGCCCAGGGTCGGCCCTGGGACCAAGGATCTATCGAACATTATATTCATCATGTGATTATTTCTCCGGATGGCCTAATTTATGCGTATATGTTTTTGTAGTTATTATCTACTTAGTGTGACTAACACATTCAGTCACAAGTATCCATGATATGTACTTGTAGAAGGTAGAAACAGAATACTAAGGGAAAATGCCCAATGGAGGATGAGAGCTAAGGGAGGCCCATATTTAAATACCGTATTTGTACGTCACAAAAAATGGGAAAAATCTATGCAGACACCAATATATGTATACCACATTTTTGCAAATTTTCATAACAATATATTTTCATACATGGTATATACACAAGAAGAAAAATACATATACGAAAATGGCCCCATTTTTTTGTTGGGCTGGGATTATTTTTGTGTAGCTGACAGATCACAATATTTTTGAACGAAAATTACAGGTCTGTGTAGTTTTCATATATACATTTTTTCAAAATTTGAAATATCCTTTTTCGAATTTTCTAATTTAATGGGCTCCAAGGTGCCGGGGAGCTGAAAATTCGAACTTGAATACCAAGTCTCTGAAATATAGCGCCTGATTTTACAAATTGATGCCCTTTAAGCTCCCAGTCTCTGTGCCTGATGGGAGGCAGCTTTGTCTTTGGTTCGGTGTTTGTGTTAGCTATCTCTGTCTTGTTCCGGCGGTGCTTCTACGATGATTGCATCATCCCAAGTTTGTTTCCGGTGAGGCAACGTTGTGATCGATACGTTGCTGAAGCTCGTCTAAGAAGAAGGGCTCCATTGCAACCTAGAACGTGTGTCTGGGTCTTCAAATTTGTTTATGTCCCAAGTTGTAATTTCTCGTTTTATCTAGGTCCTCAGAGAGTTGGAGAAGTCGTGCCGTTACGAAATTATCTCGGATGATTGGCACGCTTAGTTAAAAAAAGAGAGCCACTTTCATCATAGGAAAACAGGAGCGTTTACAACTACTAAAAACGGAACATTTGCTAAGCGTTTCTTTCCGAAAACCAAACTCGACAAAAGAAGAAAGAAACAGCTACATATCTGAATCCGCGTTTACTTGCCACCGCGCTTGGATGCCTAGGGGCCCAGCGTCATACTCAAACGCGCGAAGCGTCGCGCCTCCGAACTCCACCCCGCGTTCACTGCAGTCCCTCCCAGGCCCCGAATTTCCTTCAAAACCTATGGACGCACAAGCATTTGCCGCCTCGCCCACTTCGCCCAGACCAAGCGCAGCGCCCGATCCTCCCGCCGCCGTCGTACGCCACCAGCGTGCGCATCAACCCTCCCTGCGTCGCGATGGAGGACGAGGTTCGGGCGGCCCGCACCACGGCCATGGTCCAGGAGCGCGAGGGCGAGCAGGTAACCAACAAGAGAACAAGCAGCTCGGATCCTTGCAACGCCCAAGCGGAACAACAGCTGCCGGTCGCGGCCGTCGCAAGACCGCGTGCTGTTTCACTGGACGGCGGGCCGCCGCAGGAGGACACGGAGAGTTTAGAGGAGGGCGAACTGCGAAGGGGAGAAACCAAGCGGAAGAGAGAGGAGGCCCTCCCGGAGATGGACAAGGGGAGGATCAAGAAGCGCCGCATGACCAAGAAGCAGCAGGAGTCCGCAGCGACTGCAACGTCAAGGCCATCAGGGACGAATGCTCAGGATCCCTCTGCCCCGCAGGATCCCCTGCGCGCGGCCCTTGCCGTGGCTCGCCAAACCCAAGCTAGGCGGGATCAGAACAAGAAGAAGAGGGAGGAGGCTCGCCGAGAGAGGGACAAGGTGGTGCAGACCGTCTTCTTCAACGACCCTTACATATCTCCGTCGGACTTCGAGAGCTGATGAATAAACTGCTTGCGCGTGGAGGGAGAAACATCAAACAAAGAGATCGGTGGAGCAGAGGTGTCTTGAGGTCGTGGAAATTCGTTAGTAGGACTCCTACTACGAAAGGTGAATCGCCAAATCATTGGCATTGCTTTATGAAGTTTTTATCTACTGTTGAACTTTGTAATTTTTCTCAAACTCTCGATCGATCGGGACTAATTTGCAGCACAATAATCGAAAATCTATCTGGGAAGACAGTAAATTAAAATTATGATAATACAAAACTCCATCATTCCGATGGCTAGCTAAATGAATACTTCAATTTCTAAGAACAGGACTTTTCTCATGTTGGTCAAGGAAAAGAGGCTAGGGCCTGTTTTCAAAATACTACGAAAATACCACAGTACTGAAATTACTATTCTTTTTTAAAACCATGGTATTTGTCGATGCCAAACAAATCAAAGTTTTTAAGTTTCTAAAAAAGAGATTAATTTACAGAAACTCTAAAAATACCCAGTTGCCAATGGCAACCTCAAGGGACTCAAATACTCACAAACACTTATTTCACAAAAAAAAACTCACAAACACTTACCCAATGACCATGATGATTTCCAAGAATGTGTAATTCTTTTCAGAGGATGCTCATCTGTTCTGAGATTGCGTCACCCGCTTCCATCGTAATTATGAAAATTGTACTATGTATCATTTATCGTTGATTCTTTTTCAATTGTTCAAAATAAGGGATCCAGTAAATGTTCAATTACTTTCTTCAAACTGTTAATCTATACCAATATAAACAGACCCAAAGGGGCAGATCCAATTAATCTCGGCCATCTAATCATGTCAATCCAACGACCTAGACTGCTTCAATGTCAAGCGCTAGCTCAACACGTTTAGCGTGCAGTTAATTTCATATCAAATATAATACTAATCACATAATATCCTACTTAATATCCGCATGCACTTAATATACTTCCAAATTAACGTGCATTGCACGTACACATTGACTAGTCAAAATAAGGTCCTCTGTGTGTGGGTGGGTGTGAACCTTGTTGTACTCGTTGGCTGTGGTGGTGGTTTGCTTTATTTATAAAGCGGACGAAAGCCTTTTTCGGTAATCAAATCAATATTTTTTTGGCGTCCCATGTATTAATTTTACATACCCTTAATCTTCATAGGACAAAGGACATTTCTCTAACCGATCCCTCAAAATTTAGAGGAAGATACAGTCAAGTGGACGCGGAGGAATTGATCCCGAGCTCATATGCTCCCGCATGAACAGTAAAATCGAAAAAATATCGAAAAAATTTCAAAAAATTCCAAATTTTTTGTGGGAGAAACATTGACAAAAGTTCTAAGTGCCTGCAAAAATTCGTCATGAAATCACATTCCTAGCAGGCATGGCAAAAAAAACAAAAACAGTACTCTAAAAAAGCTACTTTCAAAAGCATTTTGAAGCACTGAATTTGTTTTTTTTGCCATGCCTTACAGGAATGTGATTTCATGATGAATTTTTGCAGGCACTTAGAACTTTTGTCAATGTTTCTCTCAAAAAAATTTGGAATTTTTTTTGATATTTTTTCGATTTTACTGTTCATGCGGAGCATATGAGCTCGGGATCAAAAGATGACTTTCGCAGTCAAGTATCCTTTAGAGGACTACATTTGGTCCTCTAAGAAATGGCTGTTTCTAAAAACATTGAGCTGTGCATACTACGAAATGTGCATGGCCAAATCGTTGGCATTGCTTTATGAAGTTTTGATCTACTGTTGAGCTGTGTAATTTGTCTCAAAACGCATTTTTGCAGCTCTCAGGACTATTATTATTTTTCATTGCAACTCTCAGGACTAATTTGCCAGAACAATAATTTAAAATCTAAAGTATCTGTCTGCGGGAGACAATAATTTAAAATCATGACAATGCAAATCTTCATTATTCCGATGCCTGGCTAAATGAATTCTTCAGTTTCTAAAAACAACACTTTTCTCATTTTGGTCTAGGATCCTCTTTTCAAAATACTGCAAAAAATATCACAGGACTGATATTACTATGGTTTCCAAAACGGTGGTATTTGTTGATGCTAAACTAATCAAAGTTTTCAAGTTGCAATAAACACAGTATTTTATAGAAACTATAAAAAATACTCAGCTGCCAAAGGCAGCCTCAAGGGACTCAAATACTCAAACACTTATACAATGGCCACGATGATTTCCAAGAATGTGTCATTCTTCTCAAAGGATGCTTCTCTGTGCTGAGATTGCATGCCCCACTTCCATCCAATTATGAAAATTGTACATTTTCATAAAGGGTGGATATTATATGCTTAAAATGGATAATCAAGAGGACGCAAACACTATGACCACACATCCGGTCTCTTATAGTTAGGATGCACACAACCAACACCAATACATACACAAACACGTCGCCTTTTTCAGGTAACGACGCAAAAAGACGTTGTCATTGCCAGGTATAATCAACTCGGATTAAACCTAGGCTTTTACCCTAAAGCTTGAGACCGGGTGCACGTAGCACCATCATTGAAGTTACACTTGTGTTGTCACCATCATTTTTCAATGATCTCAGCAGCGGGATGCGATGTGCGCCCGCCGCCGCTGCACAATCATTCCTCCATGTCAATTATTCATCCATAGTTTGCATCTCATCACCGAAGTCAACCATAAAATCTGAAGAAATGAACCATCTCCAAAGACATTTCAGTGACCACCACCGTCATCGGAGCCGTATGAGGTCATTGTAGTATAGTCTCCAGCCACAATCATCCGGCTGACCGGATCTTGATCACCCCAACCACCGTCGTGGATCCGCAGGAGGTCGTTGTAGCCACGCTCGGAAGGAGGACGGTGCACCATCACCTGCGTCTCGAAGAAGCCACCCCGGCAAAAGACACGCAACAGTCATCCATAGGTAGGCCTGGATGCACAATAATTCCTTGTATATACTTGCTTCAGCTGTTAATGAAATAAAAGAAGGATGACCACCGGCCTCTGCATCTGGACGATGCATACAACCACTTTATTAATTATTCTCACAAGACCTTACAAAGTCATACAACAGTAAGACTAAAGCCGCCGTCTAAGCAACAAACTGTCGCTACACCTATCCAGTTGATGAAGGGGCGCAGATAGCCTGGGCCTAATACGAAACAGACATCGCAGCCAAGCCTAACATCTAAGACCTGAGACCCCAACCTAGCCACTTGCCGGATGTGGGGCACACACTGGTCCGGCATGCTCTCAGAGGCCGCCGCCTCCAACTGCCACCGCTCCATCTTCAGAACAATACTGATGCATCAACCTTTCTCGGTCTAGCTATCATCGACGCCACCACGGCGCCCAACGGCACCTCCTCCCTGCGCGGAAACAGCTGAGCACGTCGCGGTCGCCACTGATACACCTCAGCGCCATGCTGCAAAGTACCACCAGCCGACACAGCTTGAAGTCCTTGGAAGATCTGTCGTGCGTAGCACCTGCCGACTAGGCATGACAAAGCGTAGCACCTGTCGGTCAGGCATGACTTGACATCTCCACCGAAGCTCCGTGCAAGACGAAGCCGCTCCACCTCCTGCCTCTGACTTCCAGTGCTGCTCCACAAACGATGCTCCCAAGAGAGAAACGACACCGCAGTGCCGCTATCGTCCGATCTGGAACACCAGATCCTAGGGTTTCCCCCGGAGCAGCACTAGTGGGTCGACAGTAGTTACACGATGATGCCTCCATCAAGGTAACATCGAGAACGCCGCCATCACCTGCCGTCGGCTCGGTTTTCACCGGCAACCATGTCTCCCCTACTCGCAACCGGGATTAGATGATGGATCTCGAGATCCGATCACCAAGCCTCTGGCCGGCCATCTCTGGAAGAAGATGACCACCACGTCCACCAGCGTCACCACGCCGGGCACGCGTCGCCACCGGCACCCCCATGGTGCCTAGATGCCGACAAGCCCCGACGAACACCACGCCTCGCCAACCGCCATGGCCCAGACCCAAGCACCACCAGATCCAGATCGGATCGGGGTCAAGGGCCCCAAGCCGCAGCCGCCGCGGAGGCAGCACCACTCGACGGTGCCCTGCCCTCCACCCCGCCATAGGACCGAGTCATCGCTGGAGCTCCGCCGCGCCACGCCGCCGGAAGAACTCGCGCCGCCGCCAGGGAAGAGAGAGAGAGAGAGACGCGCCAGGGAGAGGCCCCGCCGCCGCCGGCACTGCCTGGGCTTTGCCCGGCTGTGTCCCTCGGCGGCGGCAGGGGGGAGGGAGGGTGGAGGGGGGCCGGCGGCGAAGGGCGCTAGGGTTCCCCTGAGTCGCCTCAGAGAGGGACACGGGGGACGAGAGGGCGCTAGGGTTCCCCCGAGTCTCTCTGTTCTTTGCTATTTTTGTTTGTAGCTGTTAATGAAATCTAGATAGTTTTTTTCCTTCTCATGTCTCTTTTTCGTGCCCTTTTTCTCAATAGGACTAAAGAGTTGGCGAGGATCCAACATCAAGTGCAATGAGAAGTAAATACTCGCTAACCGCTTTTTTTAACACAATAGTCTCTAACCGCTAGGTGTCACCAAATGCTAACGCCACTAAATATAGGTTCAAAAGATGACAAGGCAGAAAAATAATGTTAGTCAGCGCGCAGGTCTGCACCAACTGCCATCAGAGTTCGGGGACAAACTCCAAGCGTTTTATTTCCCTCCGCTAAGTGTTTAGGGCAAATTCTTTCCTTCAAGCTTTGCTGCGAGCTCGTGGATTCACATCACCTCTGCCTGCCACTTCGTCGACCGATGCGGGGAGAGGAGTTCAGGTGCCTTCACTTTACCTAGTAGTTTAGATTAGGTTTTTTTATTCCTCGTGGGTGCAGCGCTCGTGCGGATGGCACCGCTTTTTCTTAGAGTTTGTCTTACTGGCTTAGACCCGCCTTGCCAAGCCTCCCACCTCTTGAGGGTGTCCTGGACTAGGGGGTCCTCGGGCTATCGGCTTATCACTTATTGGTCGGACAGGTGGGCCGCATTGCAACTGCTAGCAGGCCGAACAATGAGGCGACTTCGTATCCGGAGAGGAGATCTTTGGTGCCTTGGTGTGTCCTCCAAGTCAAGATAAGAAGAACCAGCATTATTATTCCATCCTTGTAACCTACCATGTGTAACCCTAGTACCCTTGGTGTCTATATAAACCAGAGGGTTTTAGTCCGTAGGGGTTAGAACAACAACCATCATCCTACTCATCTAGGGTTTTAGTTCATCTGATCTCGTGGTAGATCGACTCTGTAATCATCCTATACACTTCAATATAATCAAGTAGGACGTAGGGTTTTACCTCTTCGAGAGGGCCCGAAACTGGGGCAACATCGTGTCCTTCGTCCCTTGTTCCCCATTGATCCGAGATCCACAGCTCGGGACCCCCTACCCAAGATCCGCTGGTTTTGACACCGACACCTCTCCCTCCCTTCCCTCGCCGCCGCCGGTGGCGCGTTGGCGGGCGAAGCCCTGCCAACGACGGCGGTGGCGGGCCACTCTTCTTCCCTCTCCCGGTGGTGTGCGGCGTGGACCATGGCCTTCAGGTGGTGGCGCGGCGGTGCGGCCATGGGAACTATCGGCATGGCGGCGGCCATTAGGTGGCGGTGCGAAGGGGTGTGGGCGGCGGCGGTGTGCGCTGTGGATGGTCCCGGTAGTTCGGGCGGCAGCGGATCCCTCCTTCCGTCGTCTCTAGCACCTCCGCCCTCGACATCTACTTTGATCCAGCTGGTTGGTCACCAGATCCGGCCTCCCCAGTGGCCGGCGGTGCCGCCTGTGTCCCGCGGCAGGCTGGTTGTTCGTGGGAGGTCGGGGGTCTCCAGTGGCTCGTAAGGAGGGACCTTTCCGTCCTTCCGACGATGGGCGTGATGTTTGGGTGTTGGTGCTGGGTGGCGTCTGGATGCGCGGGTGCATGTCCGCGGCTCCGACGCCTGGAGCTCGCCGGGTGGCGCGGGTTGGGCAGTGGCCCGGGTGGCTGCTGCTTCGGCTGTGGGTGGCTCCATGGCGGCTTGGAAGGTCGGCTGTGGCAGCAGCTGGCATGTCCCAGCAGGCTCGTCTGTAGGCGGTCGGCCTAGGATCTGTCACCTTATCGTTCGGGTGCTATTTCAGTAGAAGGGATGGCTCTCCCAACTGCAGCCCACCGCTAGTATCACGCTCGGGCAGCAGGGCCGAGGTCGTCTCGCACCCGGTAGCAGGATAGAGCTCGTCTCGTGCCCGGTGCTGCAGGATGGGTCGATGGGGCTAGTCTGCCCAGGGGTGCGTAAGGTGGGGCCTTTCTGCTCGTTTCTTCGATTGGGGTAGCGGCGGGTATCGGGTGAGGTGGTGTCAAGGTCTTGGATGTTGCGGTGGCGGCCCTGGTGGTGGTAGCGCGGTGCTCATGGGCAGAGCCCGTCGCTCGGTGCTGCTCGGTGGCCATGGCCGTGTGGGCGGCATGGTAGCTGGGGTGTGGCGTTC
The DNA here is from genome assembly GCF_002575655.3 of Aegilops tauschii subsp. strangulata. NCBI lineage: Eukaryota > Viridiplantae > Streptophyta > Magnoliopsida > Poales > Poaceae > Aegilops > Aegilops tauschii. Next base: position 156,373,106 of record NC_053036.3, read on the forward strand.
GGTGACAGTGAGTGTTGGCCGGGGCGAAAACCCGCTCTATCTTCAGACGGACCGGCGGTGGTGTAGCTCGTTCCCTTCTTGAAGGCGTCGTCACGACTCTCATTGTCCGTCGTGTGGCTCCAGGGGAAACTTTGATCCTCGGATCGGGCGGGGCGGCGCTCCAGTGTCGTAACCTTCCTGATGGCGCGGTCTTAGAGCCCACGGCTCGTCGTATGCGGCTTCATTTCTTCACGGTGGCGTGTTCACTATTGAAGCCCCTGGTTGCTCTTGTAGTACTAGGGGTTGTGTTGCTGCGCTCAGCCCCTATGTATCCTCCTTGGGTGTGTGCGTATGTTGTGCTGGCGTGCGTTTGTACTAGGTTGTTAATAATCATTGCTTTATATATAAAACGGGACGAAAACCTTCTTCAATAACTACTCCATATCTGACTTTTCTCGAGCCTCTTCCTATCCGATGTACTCACTGGATAGCGAGTAGTCATCGAAAAAAGTAATCTATACTCTAAGGGATATTCCTTTTTGCTCCTACGTGCATATGCATCCATTGTCGAAATACACATTTCGAAAAGTTCAAAAATTCGGAACAAAAATCCCGCGTGTATATCCGGACATTTTATGTCCGTTCACAAGGTTTCGGTGAAAAACGTCGTTTTTTTGGCTTGTGTAAAAAAGACAATTTCTGATGCTTCATTCTAACTATTCACGAGGCATTTCTTTATCTTTTTTACACAAGCCACAAAAAACGTCGTTTTTCATCGAAACCTTGTGAACGGACATAAAATGTCCGGATATACACGCGGAATTTTTGTTCCGAATTTTTCAACTTTTTAAAATGTGTGTTTTCGACAATGGGTGCATATGCACCTAGGAGAAAAATTGAAATATCTAAATAAACATTTATATTTAGAAACGAAGGGAGTATCATTCAACCGAATCTGACAAAAAGAATATGGATCAACCTAATTCCACTTTTCTGAAAACCTCTGTCACTACACCTAAAAATTTGATGGTGTGTCTTGAGCCCTTGACCTCGCACCAACACACACCATCTAATCTGGTGACCTCACCAAGCCACCGCACGGCGAACCGAGAGCACCAGCCAGTTTAGTGGACCCTCAGCGTGCACCTCATGCGCCTGCTATAGTATCCGCAGTCGCCATCTTTCATCATCCCATCTTCAGAAAGATGAACGCATCATAGTTCAAAAGATAACAAGGAAGGAAAATTTAATTATAGCAGCGTGCAGGTGCAGATATGCACCAACCATCATCAGAGCTCAAGGACAAACACCAAGCCATTTTCTTTCCTTTCTTTCGGTGGCTAGGGCAAACTCTCCCCTCTAAGCTTTTCTTCGGCTCTTCTTTGAGCATGGCAAATGCCGGTCGCACTTACTGGCCATCGGCTATGCTTGACGAGGTGGCGGTCAGGGATCTTCAGGACGTGAGAAAGCCCCCCACGACATTTCGTATAGGAGTGCGTCGCAGTCCCATGATTCCCACCAAAACAGATCTTAAAACGGAACTCGGCAAAAACAGGAAAGAAGAGAATTCAAACAGACACATAGCTGAAACCGCGTCTACATCCGCGCTTGGACGCCTAGCTAGGGGGCCCAGCGTCATACTCAAACGCGAGCCGTCGCGCCTCCGGACTCCACTCGCAATCAAGGCGGTAACTCTCATCCGTTCCCGAGTCCGAAACAAAACGTGCAAATCGTCCCGTGTCGATGCATATAAGCAGCGCTCGTCTCCCCAATCCACCCCCTGTCCAGACTTCCAGTCCCTCGTCCTCCCCAAGATCGCTCGGCGCACCTGCGGCACAGGAAAGCCAGGCTCTCGCGCGCGTTCCAATCCCAAGCGAGCCCCGAAATCTCCATCAAACCCTTAAGGAAGGACGAGCATGGCCACCTCGGTGCTCCACCACCTCGCCGACGTGGCCCAGAACAAGCGCAACCCGATCCTTTCGCTGCCGTCGTGCGCCACACGCCTGCGCATCAATCCTGCCTGCTTCGCGATGCCGGAGGACGCCGGCGCCAGGGACGCGAAGCGGAGGCACCGTTGCCACGACGAGCCGCCACGTTCGCCAGACGTCAAGCGCCGCCGACGTGACGACGCGCGCGTCGTGCCCCCGCACACCTCGAGGAAGAGGGAGACCGTGAAGCACCACCGCGACGAGGAATCGCCAGAATCCAAGCGCCGACGACACTATGATGACCGGAGGGGTACGTCTTCATGGTCGCGCAGCTCTTTCGGCAGCACGAGGCTGGCGACGGGCGGCGAGGTTCACGCGGCCAGCCGCGAAGACCCCCGCCGCACGGCCAAGAACCTGGAGCGCGAGCGCGCGCGGGAGACCACCAGGGGAAGCAGCAGCTCGCGGTTTGAGCCGAGGGCTATGCCGGATCCCTGCGCCGCGCAAGGGCAACGACACCTGCCGGTCGCGGCTATCGCAAGACCACGTGCCGTTTCTCTTGACGTTCGGCCGCCACAGGAGTACACGGAGAGTTTCGAGGAGGCCAAGCTGCGAAGGATGGAGATCCAGCGGAAGAGGGAGGAGGCCCGCCGGGAGATGGACAAGGTGGTGCAGGCCGTCTACTTCAACGATCCATACATATCTCCCCTGGATATGTTCAAGCGCTGATGAATGCTGGGTGGCCTGGAGGGAGAAACAAAGATCTGCCTGCGTAGTAATAATATCTCAAGAGACGCAAATATTAATTCACAAATACTCATACAGCGGGCACGATGAGTTCTAGGAATGTGTACTAATTCTTCAAGATGACTTCCATGAAGCATTCATCCAAATTCTGAAAATTGTATTACATAATTTACGCAACGATAGTTACTGTTCGATTGGTTACAATACGGTGTCGAGTGAACGTTTAATTGCTTCAAGTTGTTAACTAATCAAATCTGTATGTCTTTTTCTTGAGGGGAAATCAAATCTGTATGTCTTTTCTTTAATTTTGCTTTTCATGTCACCCGCGACATTTTTTTTCTTTTGCTTTTCATGTGTTTCATTTCCATGTTACTATTTCACATCCAATAGACTAGAGATGCCAATCTGTCAGGTATAGAGCAGGTACAACAATCTCATGCCCATACTCGATATTTTAATGGATGCCAATATCTATCCATAGCCATGCCCGCTGGTATAAAATTGCACACCTGCATACTCTGTTTGTATCCATGTCCGAGGGGTACCAAACGAACAACTAATTAAACAGACTTATTAAAATGTATGTCACTGAAAGGACCTTTTGGCAAAACAAATACTACAAAATTGCACTAGTTTCATGACATGGTCAAAGAAAAAGGACTTCAATAGTTTTAAAAATGTCTTCATGCACTAAACACATCAAATTATTGATGTGCATGTATGATTTTAACTATAGGAAACTCTTCGATATGGTCGGCTGATAACGCGTTCCACTGGCTCCTGCCACTGCTATCACCGTATCAGTCGCGTGCGCGCGGCCGCCACTGATCATATCCTTTACCTGTGGCAGGCATCCACTTGAGCCCACCACGGTTATATTATGCTTGCCGAAAATAAAATAAAAACACTACCATGGCAGCGTTTTTGGGTGCAGTTGCAACCTTTTTTCAATTTAGCAATAATATCAGTACCCTAAAGTCATAAATAACACACTTTAATTCACCACTCTTTAATGTTTAACACTTACGCCCTACAATATAATAAGTGCATACAACATATATATGTTCAATAAAGTGCTAGCTAGCACCATACAAGTACTTGAACTTCATTTGGATCACCATCAAAACTATACACACTATGGTGATTGTGGGACATCGTACCACAGGTAGATTTTGTTGCAGCCCTCTGCCTCCTCAAATTTATGAAGAAATAGTAAGAATGCCTTACCAGCTTGCATTCCTAATTTTGTGGCAATCTGAATCCAACTAGGACCACTGAAATATGCTCTCCCTGCCTCGTTGGTGTCACTGAGGGTCAATGGTATGCCATTTTTAACAACATCATGTCAAACTGAACTGTTCCCTCCACATCGATGCGCAAGTCGGTCACACGCATGAACCCGACCCTTCCCCAACAAGGGATGCGCTGAGCATGATAAAAGAAAACAAAAGTTAGACAATTGTGGGCGCAACTTTATATACATTATGAAATGATAAGCTATAGCACTAATTGACTGAAACATACCGCCCACTCCAAATAGTCACCCCGAAGATCTACACAGATTTCATTGTAAGTGAGGTGAACATTGTGACATGCACCTAGCCTCCTGTCTCCACACCAGTGTCATGCTTGGTTCATTGTCTACATTCATGTCATGGAATAATCAATAATTTGAAGTACTCCCTCCGTCCGAAAATACTTGTCGGAGAAATGGATGTATCTAGACGTATTTTAGTTCTAGATACATCCACTTTTATGCATTTCTCCGACAAGTATTTCCGGCCGGAGGGAGTATGAAATAGCAGTAAAACTTGTGGATGGTCGAAAATAGTGGGCATGACTTGTGCTAAAAATGTAAACATTGAGTGACTGAAATGTTGCGAAATGGAAATTAATGAGCGCTTCGCGATATTTTCAACACTCTTTTGAAGCCTTGTATGGTTGGAGCACTCCAAATAAATATGCATATGAATATTCCATACAGATAAGAGATGAATAGTAGAATAAAAGGCTACCATTACGTAAATATATTAAACATCAACTAATAAGCATGGATGGATGAACAACTTGGGCTTGACTTGTGCTAAGAAATTTAAACATTTAGTGTCAGAAATTCTGCAAAATGGAAATTAATCAAGTTTTGCCATAATTTTGATACTCTATTGGAGGCCTTCGTAGTTTGAGCACCCGAAATAAATATGCATGTGAGACTCCATATGGAGAAGAGACGACTCGAATAAAAGGCCAAAAATATTTACATATACGAAACATCAATTAATATTAAAGAGTATGAATGGACAAAAAATTGTAAACCTTGAGTGTCAAAATTTTGCGAAACGGAAACTAATCAATGTTTCGCCATAATTTCGGCATTCTTTTGAAGCCATGTTAGCTCATGTATCAAACATGAGCATAATAGTCACCACACAGCATGATATCCATGATATCCAGCAAACATGAGCATAACAGTGACCACACATCTATAATAAAGAAACTACAACTGAGCAAATCCTTAGATAGCATTCTGGTAGCTCAAATAGATATGTGAGTTCTACTCATACGCAACTAAGATCAAATGATTATCCTAACAGTTCAATGATTTAATATGCAATTGTATTTAATAAATGCAGCTGACATGGCATACTGTTAAGCATTTCATAGATAGAAATAATGATAAACTAGAAATGCGGCATCAATTCATGCTACAAGGAAAGGGATAAATCTCATTACTCCCTGTAAATATCAGCATTTTGTCTAAACTATAGTGTTGTGTTGTTAAAAGAAACATGCATTGTGATCGTATGGCTGCTCCAAGATGGATGGACGAATGGAATATAAGGCTACCAATCAGCAATCAAATATAGCATTCATGTACAATCTATAAATATGTGAATCTATAAAGATGTGAATCAAATCTAAAGTTCATCTATATCTTGAATCTGTAAACATGCAAATCAAATCTAACATTCATCGACAATCTATAAACAGATTTGCTATTTCACATCTAGATATGAAATAGTTCTAACCACACAATTTAGACATTAAGATTAGTGTTTTTTAGTCTTTTTCATTTGTTCAAAGTGCTTGAGGACGTCATGCGCCTACTCTTCATTTGTTCAAAGTCTTTTTGATTGATGAGCCGGTCAGACTCAACGACATGAGCATGCATTTTGTTCGCTTCAGCTATGAACCATTTAACCGCGTTGCTTTGTTGTGCTCCGGCATGTTTGTAGGTACACTACTTGTAGTGCATGCACAGCACATGGAGCTGGCTCACGACTGTGTTTTTTTCTTTCTTTTTTCTTTTTTTTTCTTTTTTCATTTGTGTGTTTCAAATTCATAAACTTTTTCAATTCATGATTTTCTTAGTTTATCTTTTATCTTTTTCATTTTTCTATTTTTTATTTTTAAAATTCATGAATTTATCATTGTTAGTTGACTGTCCACCACCAAAGAAAGGGGTTGTCGTGTTTGTTGTCCTCTTGCAAGTCCGCCCTTGATACGCAACTGGTTCTGATCTTTTTTTGTCTCAACTGTAATTCCATCATCGACTCATAACTGGGGCTTGACCTTTTTTCGGTAGCAAGTCCACACTTGACTCGTAACTAGGGTCCGACCCTTTTTTGTCTTAGTTGCAATCTCACCCTCGACTCGTAACTGGGGCTTGAACTTTTTTTGTCTCAGTTGCAAGTCTACCCTTGACTCGCAACTGGGGCTCAACTGGTGCCCTACTACTGATCCCCATCTGCAGTCCTTTCAGAGGTGAGATATTTTGGTTCTGGTTCATGGTTCTAGCTTCTCTGTTTGTCGTCTCCGAGATCAGATCACACGGGGTTTTAGTAGTCGACTAGGGGTTGTCACCATCGCATAGTACAAGCATTGGTACAAGTGTGAATGCTCGTATCGCATGATGTCTTGTCCTTTGTACGTAAGGTTAGTATGACATTAGTTAGCATGATTTTCACCCAAAAATAGTTGTTTTCCAGTCATGGCTCTGAATATCGTTCTCCTTTAGGAACCTGGTGAAATCAGGCAAAAAGGGGAGCGTGAGTGTGGTAAAATTCCAAAATTCCTATGACTATTATGCAAAAACAAGGGTTCGAAAGTGATACAAAATGGACTCATCGGCCACAACGCTTGCTGATACCCAGCATAGTGTATTAAGAGCATCTCGAGCCGTTTGGCCCCAGGAACGTCGTCTGCGGCCGAACCGGCGGTGTACTTTCGGCGTGGGAGCGATTGCGTTTCCAGTTGTCGCCCCTAGGCCGCCCCCAAAATCGCGCAAACTCGGCAATCTGATACGAATTTGGTACAAACTCAGCGGTTTTTCATTCAAATTTAATAAAAAAACAGAAAAAGAACAAACTACGCCTAGCCCTACTACGTCGCGGCCGCCGCCCGCCTTCTACATGCCGAGGAGCCTGTAGAACTGGGTGTAGTCGCCGCCGTCGTCGTCGTCGCCGCCGCCCTGCGTCCCGCCGGAGCCTCCGCCGTCCCTGCTGCACCCCTGACCAGGGTCGCCGACGCGCGGGGGGTTGGACGGCCCGGGCTCGTCCTCCTTCGTCGTTGTCGAGGACAACGACACCGCCCTCCTCGCGTCTGCGGCGCCGGGCCTTGATCTCCGCGTAGGCCCGGCGCTAACGCGGCACCTACTCGCGGACGTAGTCCGCCTTTGCCCACTTGTGGGCGATCTCGTCGGCGGCGGCCATCTCCGCGTGCTCCAGCTTCACGGGGAGCAGCCCCGGCTCGGTCTTCGGCCGGACTAGGCGGAGGAAACGCAGGGAGGAGCGGCCACCCTCATTGATGACGAGGGCGCCGCTCGGGGCGGTGAGAACCCGCATGCCGGGTGACGCGTGGCGGGAGCGGGCGGGACGCACGTCGCAGCGCGTTCACTGCGCCGTCCATGATGCATCAATGGAGGCTGACCGGCGCGGCAGCCTTGGCATTGATCCCGCGGGAACCGAGGCGATAAGGACAACGAAGCGGCGTGTCGCTGACTCGGCAGCCCATTCCCGTTCGCGCCAAAATCGGTTTTCCCGGCACCCAAGGCGCCCCCAGCGCGCCGGGTTCGGCCTGGGTCCGCTGGCGCCAGTTTCAGCCCAAACCGGCGAAAAACGGGCTCCTGTGGCGCGACCGGGCCGTTTTTGGGCGCCGACGCTAAAAAATGGTCTGGGGAGGCCTGTTGGGGGCGCGGCTGGAGATGCTCTAAGACCATGTCCCGATGCTACTCAAAAAAATTCAGGTCCTCCCCTCGTCATTGTCGTTCTTTTTATTCAGGAAGACCCAAGCTTAGTCTTGAGGGGAAACAAAATTTCAACTCCATACACCAGAATGAAATGAATGTCCTTTGTATACCTATTTAGTGTTGTCCTCCTCAAGCCACAACTTCTTCTCGGTGTGGAGGCACCTCTTAAACGGAGATACGAGTAGGACCTTGGCTTGTTCAACTTTTCCCTTACTCTGGAGATATGCCACGGGAATGAAACAAACATCGGTTCCATTTCCTTGCAGAAGTCCAAGAAGGATTCATTAGTGAACTAGGACCCTTTATTCGTTATGATGTAGCTAGGTACCTCAAAGCGGATCACCACGCTTTTGTGGAAAATCTTGCGATGATAACCAAGATAGGTCTAGTGATAAGAATGGCCTTGACCCACTTGGTTAAGGTATCTACTAACACGAACAGGAATTTGAAACTGTGTGAAGCTGGTAGGAAGGATCCCAGTAAACCCAATCCCCGGCTGGGAAGGGCCATGATAGGGGTATCATTTGCAATGCTTGATCGGGTAGGTAAATTTTTTGGCCATGATACTAACATTCCTTACATTGGATCACAATTTTGCTTTCATCAGGAGGGTAGTAGGCTAGTAAAAACCTTGTTCGAATGCCTTTATGATCAGGATTCAGAAGGAAGCATGCGCTTTGGACCCATCCTCCTGTGGATTTCATCCAGAAAATATCTACCTTTGTATCCGAAAATTGCACCACATGACCAATTCACCCTGTCCTCATCAAGTCTGTGTTCTGTGCGATTCCGGTACACACGATGCCTGCTATTGGATTACCGCAGAAAACTATAAAGGCAATGAACAAAATTTGCGTGGATTCCTATGGTGTGCCGCGGATCAGGCTAGTGGTGGGCATTGTGCTGTCGCATGGGATCAGTGTGTTCGCCTCTGTGGGCTAGTGGCCTAGGTATTCTGAACCTCAACTGGATGAACACTGCGCTACAAGCGCGATGGATTTGGCTTCAGAAAGCGGATAGTGAAAGGCCTCGGGCTGAGTTTGAGATCAAGGTCCCGGCGCCATCTGCTCAGATTTGCGATGCGGCCATCCGGGCCACTATTGGAAATGGCAACAACACTCTGTTCTGGGAGGATAAATGGCTTGATGGTGAGAGAATCAAGGACTTCGCGCCACTCATTTACAGCCAGGTTAGGAAACGTGTTAGAGCCAACTGTACTGTTGCTCAGGCCATGCATGATCACTCTTGGGCAAGGGACATTGGCCCGGAGCTGACCTCTGCTGAGCTAAATGAGTACATGGAGCTTTGGACTAGGGTGGTGGATGTGGTGCTTGTTTAGGAGGAGCAGGATATCGTTCACTGGACTTGGGAAAGGAATGGCGAATACTCTGCAAAATCGGCGTACGAGGCAATGTTCTGGGGACGAGAGGTCGCGCCAATGGCGGAGTTCATCTGGAAAGCGAAGGCACCTTTGCGATGTCGTTTCTTCACGTGGCTTGCTGCACGGAACCGGTGCTGGACATCTGACCGCCTAGCAAGGCGAGGTCTTGATCATCAGGATAGTTGCCCCCTATGCGATCAAGAGGAAGAATCAATAAACCACCTCATGCTTCAGTGTGTGTTTGCAAAGGAAATCTGGGCGGTGGTCCTACAAGCCTTGGGCAAGCTCGAGTGGATGCCGAGGAATAGCAGCAAAATCGACGACTGGTGCATAGACAAGGGAGGCACAACTAAGCAGAAGAGAGACCAGGCGACAGTTTTCACTCTAGTCATGTGGGAAATATGGAAGCACCGCAACGCCATTATATTCGAGAGTGCGTCACCGTCCAAGAACTATGTTATTCTCCGGATATGCCAGGAAGGTAGAGCATGGAAGCAAGCGGGATTGATCAAAGGGGACACGGAAGGCTTCTTCCAGGAGGTGGAAATGTGGGCTAGTGTGAGCAGTTGATTTGTAACTCAGGTAGTAGCACTAGGGGTGGAGTCGTGTGCATGTAACATGTAAACACTGACGTGGAGGGGCTCCTTTTACCCCATTCCTTCTATATAGTAAAGTTACGCACACTCGTGCGTACTTGAGAAAAAAAAATCTTGGTGTCCTCCTATCTACTGAGTTAGGTTACGGGCATATGGCTCTCGTGTAATCTCGTCCCTTCTCTGGGCTTCGTCCGCCCCTTAATTATATAGGTGGACAAAGACATGTAGTTAATTTGGTACTTATATTCGGGAGAGATAATATGATCAGGTGATCCAATAGTTGTGGGGATCCCATAACCGTCGAATCACCAAAGTAGCATGCTTGTCCTTATCCCTTAGAGTGCCTACTCGGGGGGCAACATGGCTTAGAAGTCGGGAGACCATATATAGTCTAGCCTATGAGTTGGTCATCTTCCTTTGAGTAGGTACCCTTACTCATCGACACCTAATGGGCCACCACAACGCAAGTCCAATGGACCGGCACACGCAGCTAGTACAAGATAAGCATGTTCCTAGATGGCTTGTAGGTGAGGAATGGGCATGGCTAAGCCCTGAAACCTATTGCTATACATACGAGTATGTGTGCTAGTGTTCAGGTCGGACTGGATGGAATGGATACTTCAATCTGGATGGATACAAGGAAACTCACTAATTGAACCCAAAATAAATCTCTAATGCCCCAAAATGGTAGGTAATATCGTTTAATTGATCCCCAAAATGTGTTTTAACACCAAAATATTGGGACGAGCCAAAAACGCCCTCTCTGCACCAAAAATATTTGTCGAAAGCACGCCCACGCAAAACCCATCTCGATCCCAGAAATTTTGGCGGGAGAAGAGTTCTGTTCATAATCACCAATGGTCTCCACCCGGTCACACCACCGCCTGCTGCACCCCTTTTCGATCATGCTAAACACATCGACCCACTCTATAATTTTGTGTGCATCAGAACATCCGCGCTAGTCCACCCCGTTGCCACATCCCTCTCTCACTATCAAACCGCCCTGCGAACCGCCTCCGGGCATGGACACATCTCCCAGCCTCCCATACGACACCGCCCCGCCAACCCAAACTCAACGTACGTGGACAATGAAGCTCGACCAAGAGATCGTCCGCAACCGCACCATCATCTATATCGTTGCCTTCCAAGTCGCGCTTCGGCCATGCTAGGGAGACTTAGCAAGGGTGGCGATTCATGCATGAGCCTTCTTGTCATCTCTCTCTCTCTCTCTCTCTCTCTCTCTCTCTCTCTCCCCTGACATCCTTGTACCAGACTACTCTCTAAACTCTCCGTGTAGCGACATCTTGTCCCATGCCCACAACATGTTCAACACAAGGACCAAGGGGTATTTTTTTCTTTTAATATGTCACTTTGTAAAAAAAAAGTGGTGTAAATTGATAGATGACCATGCTTGCTAAAGAGTTTTTTCATGACTCGTCGTTAGAGGAGGAGTAAGATGATGATGGTTTTGACATGCCATGTTGATAGTAATGGAAGAAGAAAAAGGAAGAAGGACCTTATCAGGTTCTTAGCAGGTCGTAGGTACATTTGGCCCAATAGGACAGAATGGCATGCCAAGATGATGATGATTATTGCATCGACATTTCATGGGACTTGATAATCTGTTCAAACGATATTTCAAAATGTCGATGGAGCTCTTTCTATGCATTGCAGTTATGGTCAAAGCGCATAGTCCTTGGTTCACTCATAGGAGGGATCATACTAGACAATATAGTGAAATTGTTGTTCTGAAATATACTACGACAATGAATGTGCTTGAATATGGAATCCCCGTATGACTTGGTTGATGAACATACCCGCTTGGCCGAGGACCTAGTCATGATTTGTATAAAGAGATTTGTAGAAGCTATTTTTGATATCATTGGAGGATATTATCTATGAGCACCCAGTGTAGACGACATGGCAAGATTGATAGAGATTAGTGTGGCGAGAGGGTTTTCTAGGATGCTTGAGCGCATCGACTGCATGCATCAGAAACAGAATAATTGCCCCCATCGAATGGTCTGAGCAGTACGCCGGCCATTGCCATCATCGAATCATCTATGAGTTTTGGCATTGTTACTTTGGGATGCATGGATCTTACAATGATCTCAATATCCTATGAAGATCTCATCTTTTTGCAAGGCTTTCTATCGCGGAAACTCCAACTTGCAATTTTGAAGTCAGTGGTCATCAGCATGATAATGGCTACTACCTTGAAGATGTCATGTACCCCTATGCTCCATATTTGTGAAGACAATTCCAAGCCCTAAAGGCAACAAGAGACCTCATTTCATCATAGCTCGAGAAACATTGAAAACAGATATTGAGAGACCTCTTGGTAAGTCGCAAGCCCGCTCTGGCTTGTACGTGGGCCTACTACATATTGGGACATGGAAATATTATGGAGGATCATGACATGTTGTGTTATCTTCCGCAAGATAAGAGACTGGATTTTTTGCTCCCAGAGAGCTTGTAAGTCCTCAACGCCATGGCAATACAATCCAAATGTTTCTTGGAGTGCATCGGCAGCTCCAAGATCAGCAAGCTCATGTGCAACTACAGGAAGATCTTGATGGCAAAAAAAACTACACGAAGATCTCATCGAGGTCCAATGGCACCTTAAATTACTCTTTGTTAATTATCATTCGAACCATTATTAATGAAAAGATACGTACCCTCTGCGTATTCGCGAAAAAATATATCATTCAAACCATTTGTTTAGACTATTTGATTCATTCCGACCATTGGTCGTGTTTGAGCTCGTATTTCAAAATTTTGAAACAAAAACTTTGAAATATCATTAAAAATTGTTTGTATCAATGAAGTCAAGATTTGAAGTAATATGATGTCAGAAACTAGGCGAAATGAGGTTTAAATTTGTAATAGGAAGTAGCAGGAGAAAAGTTACAGAGATTAAAGTTTCGGGGATTGGTAGGTTAGTGGAATGCAAACCAAAATACGGATGTCGTGACTCTGTATGCCGTGAGGGGGGATCAGTGGAACATCACACTACTTTATATTGTAAAACAAAGGATTTGTGGGAAATGGCTCAACCCTCTATGGGGTGGCCTATCACACACACACACACACACCTATATATATATATATATATATATATATATATATATATATATATATATATATATATATATATATATATATATATATATATATAAAAGGTTATACAATGTACAGGTTACACAGTTGGCCTACGTTACAAAGTCTAACACCCTCCCTCAATCTCAACTCACTCCTGATGCATCTAGGAGGTTGAGATTGCGCCTACAACATAGGAGAAGGTAGAGGCTTGGTGAAGATGTCTACAAGTTGATCCTTTGAGGAGATAAACTTGATCTGTAGTAGCTTCTGTACAACACGTTCCCTCACAAAATGATAGTCAATTTCAATGTGTTTGGTCCGTGCATAGAACACCGGGTTTGTCGAAAGAAACGTAGCACCGATGTTGTCACGCCAAAGAACTGGAGGATGTGGCTGGGAGATTCCCAGCTCTCGAAGTAGAGACTCGATCCATATAAGCTCGGCAGTCGCATTGGCAACTGCTTTGTACTCGGCTTCTGTGCTGCTGCGAGAAACAGTGGGCATGCCAGGCACGGGGCGCCTGCTTCAGTCCATAGAGAGCCTTCGTCAGACGACAGAGATGATGAGGCTGAGCGTGATCAACAAATCCGGGTGGCTGCCGCATGTAAACCTCCTCTTCAAGCAGCCCATGGAGAAAAGCATTCTGCACATCAAGCTGTCGAAGAGACCATCCACGAGAGAATGCAAGAGACAGGAGAAGCCGAATAGTAGTAGGCTTAACAACTGGGCTGAATGTATCCTCATAGTCTAGACCATGACGCTGTTTAAACCCCTTAGCCACAAGACGCGCCTTGTAGCACTCAATAGACCCATCTGCATGTCTCTTGACTTTGAAAACCCACTTCGAATCAATGATGTTGACGCGAGGCGGAGGGGGAACCAGTGTCCAGGTCTCATTATGCATAAGGGTGTGGTACTCTTGCTCCATAGCAGCCCTCTAGTGAGGGATACTCATAGCGGCCTCATAGCTGCGTGGTTCAGCAGTGGGATCTGCAACAGCATGAGCAAGACATGCAGCCAAGTATGTGACAGTACCATCAGTACGCTGCTTGGGAAGAACGATACCGCTGCGGCTGCGAGTATGCGGACGCTGCGGTGCAACGAGTACAGGAGTAGGCGGCACCAATCCTGGAGACGTCGGCGAAGGAGGATCGGGCGACGGGGGCCCAGGCGAGGCGAAGATATGCTCGGCCGACCCAGGTGAGAGGGGCGGCAGAGAAGTACGTGTGGGCGACGTAGGTGATGATGGAGGCGATGCCGGGCGTGGAGGTGGTGATGAAGACTGCTCGAGCCGCTCGGATGAGGCCGTCGGTGACATGGGCCGCGCAGGAGCAGCCGTGACTGACGCCGGCCCAGGTACTTAGGCCGTCGCTGGCGTCGGTCCGGTTGCAAGGGCAGGCGTGGTTCCGGAGACGGGGTCGAAAGCGGGAGGCGGTGCATGCACATGCACCGGCCGATTGACGTGCATCACAGGAGATGCATCGGGAAGTAGTTCCAGGCGAGCACCACGTCCAATTCCTGCACCATGATTAGGTAACAACACAGGGGAATATGCAACATCTTCAAATTTGCCAAGCATAATAGGGATGAATGCATAGATGGAGGTGTGGTGGGTTGCTGCGACATGGCTAAAAAGGGGAAGCCGTTCTCATCAAAGACAACATCACGAGATATGTAGACACGATTTGTTGGCACATGAAGGCACTTTTAGCCTTTATGGAGAGAACTATATCCCAGGGACACACATTTCTTCGACCGAAACTCAAGCTTTCTATGATTATATGGACGAAGATGGGGCCAACAGGCACACCCGAACACCTTAAAAAAGGTATAGTCAGGAGTTTCATGTAAAAGAAGCTCAATAGGAGTTTTCATATTAAGAACACGCGTAGGTAATCTGTTAATAAGAAAACACACTCTAGCAAAGGCATCACTCCGAAAGCGAAAAGGTACAGAGGCGTGAGCCAGGAGTGTGAGTCCGGTCTCAACTACATGTTGATGCTTGCGCTCAACAGCGCCATTTTGCTGATGTGTGTGAGGACATGATAAACAATGAGAGATCCCAAGCTTATTAAAGAAAGTGTTGAGGTTGCGATATTCGCCCCCCCAATCGGACTGAACATGAATAATTTTATGCTGGAGAAGACGTTCAACATGCACTTGAAACTGAATGAATATATCAAACATATCAGATTTGCGCTTAAGAAGATAAAGCTAGGTAAAGCGACTATAGGCATCAATAAAGCTAACATAGTAGTTGTGACCACTAACAGATGTTTGTGCGGGACCCCACACATCAGAAAACACAAGTCCAAGAGGACTCGTTACTTCCCGAGTAGAGGCAACAAATGGTAGCTGATGACTCTTGCCTTGTTGACAGGCATCACATACAGACATCTCCTTATTGCTAGACTCGATAGGCAGCTCATGGCGGTGAAGTATATGGCGAACTATGGGAGTGGCAGGGTGACCAAGGCGAGAGTGCCACTGAGACGGCGACACACGAACACCGCTGAAGACGCGCGGGGCGGATGGATCCTCCAAGCGGTATAAGCCATGGCTCAGGCGGCCACTAAGCAGAATTTCCCGGGTGGCTCGGTCCTTAACAAAAAGATCAAACGGGTGAAATTCAAATAGGACATTATTATCAAGAGTGAGCTTTGGAACAGATAACAGATTAAGAGTCACCGAAGGGACCCGTAAAATATTACGAAGATGAAGCTGCCTAGATGGATGAGTAGTTAAGAGAGATGCTTGGCCAACGTGAGAGATGGGCATACCTACACCGTTGGCGGTGTGAACCTTGTCGTAGCCGTAGTAGGGCTGGTGAGTGGACAGCTTGGCGAGCTCGTTCGTCATATGATTCGTGGCGCCGGTGTCCATATACCACGCGGGATCAATGGGGTACGACGGCATAGAACCTTGGTCGACGCGTGTGTCCTTGCCCTTGGCGGCAACATGAGCAGCAGGAGGGCCAAAATCCGCCATGGCAAATTGGCGCTCATTACCTTTGCCATCATTACCGATGCCCAGGAAGCTCCACTGAAAGCGTTTGTGGCACTTGGATGTGATGTGCTTTTCACGACCGCAAAGCTGGCACCTCACTGGGCCCCCACCCAGGGTCGGCGCAGGGGGGTTGGCAACCCGGACAGCCGAAGAAGAAGCAGGCAGGCGCTGGCCGCGCGATGCCCAAAAGGCTGCCGGCTGGTCGGCGATGGTGGTGGCGGAGCGGCGAGCCTCGACGCGTTGCTCAGTGAAGAGCAGGCGGGAGAAAAGCTCGTGCAGAGGGAGCGGCGGCTTGGCGTTGTGGACGGCCTCGGCAAGATTGTCGTACTCGGCGTCGAGGCCCTTGATGACGTAGCCGGCGAACTCCTCATCACTCAGCGGTCGACTAATAGAGGTCAGTGTGTCCGCCAAGACCTTGATTTTGTTGAAGTAGGTTGTGGCAGAGGAGTCCAGTTTCTTGATGTCATCAAGCTTGCTGCGAAGAGCCATCGAGTGGGCGGTGGAGGTCTGGGCAAAAGCATGCTCCAGAGTCGTCCATGCATCCAAGGAGGAGACAGCAAAGAGGCAAAGGCCAGTGACCCCGTCTCCGAGGGAGCCCTAGATGGCGGAGAGGATCGCTTGGTCTTGTTGCACCCACACACGGTGCGCCGGGTTGATGGTCGGGCCGTGGACAGTGGGGATAACCTGTGGCGGACACGGCAGGGAACCATCGACAAAGCCAAGGAGGGAGCGGCTGCGGAGCAGCGGTAGAACCTTGGTGCGCCAAAACAGGTAGTTGTCCGGTGTGAGGCGGATGGTGATCAGGTTGTCGAAGTGAAACGGCCCGGAGGGCATGACGGTGTCGGCGGCAGGGGCAGCGGACGCCGCAGTGGTGGCGGGTGCCACACCCGCGAGCGGGGCATCGGAGGCCCCCGAGGCCGCCAGTAGGATGGCGAGTGTCGGGGACGAACCAGCAAAGGCCGCGGGTGGCGCCATCATCGCGACGGTGGAGATCGCCACCGTCGATGTCGCGGGAGATGGCGGGATCGGAGCCGAGAACATCGAGCCGACGGTGGTAGTGCCGAAGAATTGGGGCCTCGACAAAGCACCGGCGTGATCGGGGAGATTGAGGAGGGCGGCAAGCGACGCGGGGATGGCCCCGGAGCTGGCGGCGCCTGAGGCGGAAGCGGACATGGCAGCGGCGGCGGCTGAGGTGGAGTAGGACCTAGGGTTAGGCTGATACCATGTAAAACAAAGGATTTGTGGGAACTGGCTCAACCCTCTATGGGGTGGCCTATCACACACACACACACACACACACACACACACACACACACACACACACATATATAAAGGTTATACAATGTACAGGTTACACAGTTGGGCTACGTTACAAAGTCTAACATATATGAACGATCTTGCCTACTAGTTATGATCCCGATCCCTTGTGAGTTCATAGTAAGAGTTCAAATCCCAACCCAATATGGATTGGAGTGAGGACACCCACGGCGTGGAACAGACGCGTCGCGATGATCACAGGGTAGTCGGACTCGACCAGACAACATTGAGCCTCCGATTACTTCCCGAATTTGAATGATGAATGGATGTGCAAACCGTGGCGCGCAAGTGTTTTCTTCTCCCTAAATACATATTAGTGCGCGTGCGCTCGCAGCGCTCCTCGAGCGGCACGCGTCACAATGTGCGATGGCGTGGGATCGTGCGGTCGTGCGTGGCCAGGTGTTTTTTGTTGGTTTTCGGGCGCACCGCAACTCCCGCACACCTGGCCCGGTTGTGCCGAGGCGGCATCGCGTAACCCCCCCCCTCCCGTGGGCCCGCCATGTCATTGACTGCGTAGAGTACGTCTGTTAGTGAGCGTAGACAAAGTAGTGGGCGGTGGGCAGTTTCGAATTTCCTGCCTCCCGATTTGCCGGTCGTTGCCGGGTTCGCCGCTGGATCTCGCCGTCGACGCCGTTGAAAGGTGCGCAGGAGGCGGAGGCACAGCAGGGGGAGGCACCCGCTGCTTGTCGCTGGCTGAGGTACGCTCGCTGCTCAACCGCTCACTCCTTCTCCCCGCGTGCCTTACCGATCTCGCTGCATGCCGTACAGATGGAGGCCATGGCCGTAATGCTCTTGCCGCGCCCCGTAGTGCTCCCGCCGCGCTCGTTGTAGGAGAGGCCACGCCCATAGCGCTCTCACCGCGCCCATAGCGGGGGAAGTGGTGCTCGTACTACTCCCGCCGCGCTTGTAGCCGCAGAGGCCGCGACCGCAGCGCTCTCGCCCCGTCTGTAGCCCAGGAGGCCGCGCCCGCTAGACTCGCTCCGCAGTGCCTATAGGGGGGAGGCCTAGCCGATAGTAGATCTAGTGTCCGTTTCTCTTTTGCCCAAGTGAATTGAAACCCTAGGTACCGTTGCATTTTAGTTGGTACTTTAGTTGGTAGATATTTCACCATGGCAATTGAATCCGTTTGATATTTTATTTTTTTCATGCCCAGTTGCACAAAGATTTGTTTGCAGTTCGCAACTGCACTATAGTAGTTGCACAGGGAATGTTTTCATTACTCAGTTGCACAACGAGTATCTTGTAGTTGGCAGTTGCACAAATAGAAGTTGCACATCGAGTTTGTGCTTAAACTTGACGTTTGTCCATCCCAATTGGCAGTTCCAGCTGCATCAGTTGCACGCACCAGCTACCATAAACACATTTTTAGCAGTTATAGGTACAATAGTTGCACATATTCGGGTATCTATGTTCTGCAGGTTTTATACTTGGCATTGGACCAGTTCCCAGCTGGCAGATCTAGATTCAATAATCGCACACAGCTGGGATATGTGTTCTTGAATTTTTCACTTGGCATTACCATATCTGAGTTGGCAGAACCAGGGTCAATGTTTGGCAAAACCAAGGTCCAGTTGGCACAGGATTTTTTGAAATGTCTTAGTGGTGGGATGCTGGTTTTTTATGCATTTGTTTAACAAGTTTTGTTAGTGCTTTGAGCTACAATTTTTTTGTGTGTGCAATTAGAATAATTTTGTCGGGGCCTGGTTTTTTTTGCAGTGACAATGGTCGAAGAGGGAGATGCCGGTGGAAGTGGGGAAGAGGTTGTTTTCTATAAGCTCAAAAGGGAGCAAATATGGTCGGATATATGTGCTTGTTTTCTTTTTATTTTTATTTTTCCTTTTCTGTTTTTTTTTATTTTTGGTTTTTGTTTCTTTTTGCCATGCAGAGGATTGCATCAAAGTATATACGGCGGAACAGGAAAAGGCCTGCTCGGCGGGGTGCTCGTACCGACCCCGATGATGGTAATGAAGTAGGGGCAAGTTTTGAATATGAAATGAACAATTTTGAATTTATGTAAAAGAAATTCAATATTTTATTTTTGTTTTCTCTGGGTTTTTTCATGATTTTTTAACATGAGGCATCATTTGGTTATTTTGTAGGTGGAGGATGCTACTGCATCCCGTGCTATAAAGTGAGCCAGAACAAAAGGAAAAGGCAAGTCATCTGATGGGGGTGGCCCAACCTCTGCAGAAGCTGATGAGGTACCTTTTTTGTACAATTTTCTTTTTCAGTTGCACAGTATGTTGGTACTAGTTGGCACTTGTGCTGTTCAGTGTTGCATATGAAAAGCATACACTCGGCTGTTGTGTTTAACCATCATTTTTTTGCCTTACATTTTTTGTGGTGCAAATTTGAAAGTGTTGTATACTACCATGTCAAATCTGAAAAGCGTTGTTTAGTGTTTTAGTCTTTCTTTTATGATAGATTTTGGAATCTCCTTACCTACCTTGTTAAATTTGAAAGTTGGCACCAATTGAGCACACAGCTGCACCAAATCATGATACATTTTTGGACAAGTTTTTTAATTTCAGTGTGTACATGTCAGTTGCACAATAAGGTATAATAGTTGCACAACAATCAACCTGTGGTTGCACAACAATGAACTATGTGGTCAGTTGCAGATGTATGTACACTAGTTGAACAATTTGTCTGTATTCATTTCCCTTTTTTTGTCTCAGGTGGGTGAAGTTGGAGTTGAAGGGAACGAAGGAAACGTTCCTCAGCGGCGTTCACAAGCTGGAAGAATTAGGGCATCACCAGGGAAGTTTGTGAAGGTGAACAACGATTTGGCACCTGTTCAGAGATCTTTCTTATATGAGAAGATGTTAGGAGGTTTGGTAAACCTAGCAGACACACTGCTTTCTGACTTGACGAAGTTCCTAGTCCAGTCATACGACCCAGCCAGTTCAGCTTTGGTATTCCCAGGCAGGGGAACTATTCCAGTAGATGCTGCTAGTGTGCATAGGAACTTTGGTTTACCAAACAGAGGGCCGCGGCTGAAATACATTGTTGAAAAGGAGTTTGTTAAGGCTTTCAATGAGATGTTCAACCACACCGGGCCACCCAAACACCCCACGGTTACCGAATTCACCAAGACGATGAAAGCTATGAAGGGTACAACTGATAACAAGTTCCTCACTGGGTAGCTTGCAGTTGCTTTCAGCACCTTTTTAGCTCCTAAAACAAGTCTCTCTCTGAGCCCACGTTGCTACAGCGATGTGCTAGAACCCGATGTTCTGTTGAAGAGCAATGTGAGCTTATTTGTTGCTGACCACATAAATGAAGCATTCCGCAACATGGGTGAGGACAAGCAAACAGTCTGTTGCTGCCTGTATCATTTGATGGTGAGCTCTAATTAATTGTATTCTGTTAGACATACCTTTTCTAGATGTTTTTGTGCTTTTTATCACCAATGTTCTTATACGTGTTATTTCCCTTTTTTGTTTGTCTCTTGGGGATGGTGCATGTACAGATTCTCTACATTGACGCACTCGAGGTTGATGTGCGAATAAGCCACTGTGAAGTTCGAGCCAATGCCTATGATAAGAATCTAATCAACAATATCATGAAAAAGGACTTGATTTTGCCCGGTGTCTTTGGGAAACTTCAAGTGACTTGGAAATTCTGCTCAAAGTCTGTAATTGCACATGATTCTTTCACATACCTGTAAGTAGTTGCACAAGTCTATATTGATAGTTGGCACACAGACTAAATAGAGTTGCACACATGCTTGTTTCATATTTCCTGTTTACAGTACCACTTCCAGTTGTACTTTCCATAGCAATTTCAGTCAGTTTTTTGCTTCTGAGGGCATGTGGTAGTTGCACAAGTCGATGTTGATAGTTGGCACACAGACTTTATGAACAGTTTGCACACATGCTTGTTTCATATTTTCCTTTAAAGTCCCACTTATCATTTTGACTTCACATAGTATTTTTAGTTACTTTTTTTGTTTCTAGGGCATGTAGTAGTTGCACAAGTCTATGTTGATAGGTGGCATACAGACTTGTGACAGTTGCACACATGCTTGTTTCATATATTCCTTTAAAGTCCCACTTCTCATTTGTGACTTCACATAGTTTTTTCACTTACTTTTTGTGCTTCTAGGGCATGTGGTAGTTCCCCATATATAAAGTCTTTTTTCCTTTTTAGATCCAGACAATATAGACTTGTTATTGTTGAAGTTATTGTTGTAAATCTTTCTGTGAACAGCTCAAGGAGCAGTATAGAAGCAAAGATGATTCAACACTCTTCGGAGGATTACTGCAGGCAGAAGCGTTGTGGCATCAAAGGTTCCAATGAGTTACAGTCCCCACGTGAGTTATCCTTTTTGCTCACCCACACTTTTTTATTAGAACAAAAATCATGTTTTTTTGTTGGTTTTACTTTTTCCGTGCCAAATGCATGCATGAGTTGCATAGAATTATTATCCCACCTTTTTTCTAATTGAAATCAAACTTATGTTTTCACTTACACAGATTCCACAACTCCTAGCTACAAAATATGCTTCTTTTTTACTTCCTGCTAACTTACCCCTCTTCAGTTGCACACTTTCAGCATCTCAGTTGCACACTACTTTCATATACTTGCACCAAACTTAGGTTTGCAGTTGCGCAGAAATATACTTTGATATACTTTTCATTATCTTAATTTTTCTATTTTAAATTTTAAATTTTGTTTTTTTCTAATGTTATGCAGAAGAAGTTCAAGTTAGCAGGTATGGTTCATGATCTATGTAAAGAAATATCAGACAATCTTGGCAACTTCATCGAAGGTTTTTCCAAGCTTGATGAAGAGGAACCAGATTTGTCTCCTCTCAAGGGCCCGCTAAGTGGTCAAACAAAGGGTCAAAGCTCACACACTAGGCGACGAAAGCGTCAATCTACTACCAAGCAATCAGAAGAGGTGGAGGGAAGTGAAGAAGAAGAATTTGTAGAGGAAAGTGAGTCAGAGGAAGAAGATGTTGACCCGGGAGTTGGCAATGATTCTGAAGAAAGTGATGATTCTGAAGAAGAAGAGGAGGATCAAGAGGGAAGGAATGATGAAGAATATGATGATGACAGTGACAACTATGATGATGATGATGACAGTGACGATGATGGTGACAACAATGAAGACAATGAAGAATCCGGTAATGATGAAGTGGAAGAGGAAGAGGAAAAAAGATGGAACAGGCAAGGGGGAAGGTGAGGATGTCGAGAACGTTGACAGAGATGAGCAAGGAAAGGATGGGGCAGTGATGATGACAGTGAGGAAACACACGACGATGATAGGGGGCCTTTGATGGAGGTAGTGACACTGGGAAGGATGATGATGATGATGATGATGGTATGGGTGGCGGTGACAGTAGTTCAAAGAGGGCAAACACTTCTGGAGATGGAGGAAACAGCAGCAGCAGCTCAATTAATGATAGTGTAACTCTACAGTTTTTCATCCAAAAGGACATGCGTCGGAAGGGTGAAGATCCGGAATCAGTTGGAACCAAAGCAGCTGTGCCAGAGGAAAGTTTCTCATTGTTTGACTTGTGTAGATCAGAGCCAGCAATCCCCAATAGATTTGATATCCCCTTGCTGGAAACTCATGCAATCTTTGACATGAAAGAGAAGGATAATACATTTGAAAAAAATCATAAACGTTGAAGTACAAAGCACTGTGGAAGAAATGGAAGAGGCAGGAAAGGGTTTGGACTGGGTTGGCTCAAAAACCATGCTTGACAAGATATTGAGGGGAGGTCCTGTATTTGAAGATGCTTCATCGTCAGGTGGTAGCAAGAGGATGGCAGCATCCCCACCGCGCCCACCCACTGTCCCAAAGCGCAAGAAGCTCGTGACACTTAGCAAGAACCTGGTGTTGGGTCAACCAAAAGATAAGATTCCTGGTATGGGAGAGAAAAATTTGAAGAACGGAAGTAAATCAAAGGGAAAGGAGGTGCCAACTCCAGAGCCCAAGAAGGCAAGCACTGTCATACAGGTGCCAACCGTTGCGCATGTAGATGCCAAGCTCATCTCTACAACATGCAAACTCCCTGGTAAAAAAAGCAACAAAATAGTGTCTTTTGCCAAGGACACAAACTTTGCAGAAATGGGAATAGAGTTGCCAAGCCATGCTATTAAGAGTGGATCAAACAGTCAAGAGAAAGTTGTTAGTATGAAGTGTAGGAAGTCGGCAACCCCAACAGCTGATGTGGCAACTCCAGCTTCAAGTGAGCCAACTGTTTGTCCAAATAAGCCAACTACAGCATCAAGTGCGCACAGTACACCGGCAATCAAGGAAAGTGAAACCACCATTGTGCCAATAGCAAGAGGAAGTGAGGCATCTGGAGTTGTGTCTGTCCTACCCCCATCAGTCACCACAGAACCCCAAGCTGTCAATGTGCCAATCCCAGAGACAGCATTGCCAACTCAAGCAGTCACTGTGCCAACCACAACAGTCAGTGTGCCAACTCCAACCCCAACCCAAACCCATTCAGTCACCATGGAACCCTCAGCTGTCAGTAATGTTGTGCAGGCTCAGAAACAACATTCGCCTACTTTTCGTGCTCTTGATCAACAGGACACCCTTACACAAGAGCAAGTTTACGACCTTGTTTCGAGGTGTATACCGCCAAGACCACCGCCAAGCATAATTGCACGAACCAAGTCAGCGGGTGATGCACCCAAGGATGTCCAAGGAGAGAACAACAATGTGCAACCCATTCGTAGAGCATCATCAACAAGATCATATCATGGCGATGGGTTCTGCGACGCTCCACCATTTGACTTGGGGTTGGATGATGACCCCCCAGTTGCCACAGTGGACGAGCCTAACAAATCACAAGTGACACCACAAGAGGCAGGGTTATCTAAGAGCAACGAGCTAGATGATTGGGATTCGGAAACTGTGAGAGAGGTTTGTGCTGCTGCAGATAAGGTGGTCACTGGGAAGGCACCAATTCATATCATCATTTCGGATTCACCAGACGAGTTTCACACCCCAGATGTGACAGGT
The DNA here is from genome assembly GCF_002575655.3 of Aegilops tauschii subsp. strangulata. Classification (NCBI taxonomy): domain Eukaryota; kingdom Viridiplantae; phylum Streptophyta; class Magnoliopsida; order Poales; family Poaceae; genus Aegilops; species Aegilops tauschii. The sequence continues at coordinate 156,397,391 of NC_053036.3, forward strand.
GTTCTAGGGGGTGCAAGTGGGTCCGGCAGTACCACATCTGGCCCACCAGTGCAAAAACACACAAGGAGGATAATCAAGCCAGCTGCTGTCCAGAGGTCTCCCTACATCGACTACAATAAAACAAAGACGTTCACTTGCAATGAACAAGTGAACAGGCTTTATGCGGCAGTTCTCTATTATGTAAGGAATCTACCTGGAGCAAACGTCATAGAAACAAGGTAAAACTAATGCATTTTGTGGTAAATCTGTATCCCCTCTTCTATCTTTAGTTTGGCCAATCAGTCTGTTACGTTTGCATCTTCATGTTTATTGATTTTTTGCACAAAAATGGTAATATAGCTGAACATATTTTATTATTGTCATAGACATATGTAATAGTAGCACTACAATAGTAATTCAATTTTTTTGTAGTTGCAGAAGTCATCTTTTGTACTTGCAGTTCCATTCAACATCACTTGCACAACAGTACTTATACAGTTGGCACATCAGGCCCTGCACACCTTAACAACAGTTACTCATTTTTTCATTCACTTTTTCACGCATTTACGGCAACCAGTTAATCCTGTTTTTTGTTCTTTTTCTTTGCACTCGTATTGTTTTCCGAACAGCCCTGAAATCATTAACTATGATGGGTTCTTTCTGAGCCTAAAGGAGTTGGCTGACTCAATGAAGCCTACCAAATGGCTATCTAATGGTGTTGTCGAAGCTGCTCTTATCCAAATCAGGGAAAACTTACCTAAGGACTCAAAGAAGGTCATCATGCCACTGAGGGTTGCTGTAAGTTGAATGAGAACTGTTGTTCTTGTTTCACACAACATCCCTTTGTCCCTTCCTTTTTTACAGTATGTTTCCTAAGACTCATTTCTTCAAATGCAGACACGCTTGCAGCAAGGAATATACAATGCTGCTGAGATACATTCTAAATTTGAGAAGATTAATCACCTATACCGTCAAGATATGGTCAGTTTTTTCTGGCCACACAACTTTGTGTTTTTTCAACTTTTCGTGTTGCATAGCTCTTGGTTTTTCACTGGTCAGTTCTTGACAACTTTTTACCTTCTTTTTTCCTGTGCTGTCAATATGTGCAGGTGATGCTTCCTGTGCTCGAGTTCGCTGATCCCAATGATCAAGAAGGAGGCAGACACTGCTGGTGTTTAACATGAACTTAAGGGATCAGCGTTTCGAGGTGCTAGATTCTTGGAGGAAGCTCGACAACCCCAAAATGCACTGTGCTTCAACTATAGCGGGGGCGGTGAGGTGTTTATGGAAGCAGCACTACCCAAAGCATAACATCAGTCACTTTCAGGTCGTCGACATTGATGTACCCAAGCAACTCGGGAAGTAAGTCATGCATGCACGCCATTTTCCTCTTTCATTTTTTTATAGTTGGGTAGTGCTGCTTCCAAACCATCTAGTTGCACAAAGTATTCATACAGTTGCACACAGATTAATGGGTAGTTGCACATTTTTTGGCACCAACCAAACCATCTAGTTGCACAAAGTATTCATGCAGTTGCACACAGATCAATAGGTAGTTGCACATTTTTTGGCACCAACCAAACCATCTAGTTGCACACAGTATTCATACAGGTGCACACAGATCAATGGGTAGTTGCACATTTTTAGGGGGACAAAGTTGCATGGTCAAGAACACGGTCTTGCAATAGCAAGGTTGTTAGTTTTCTTTTTACGATTATGGCCCCAACTCACGTCGAATAACAAATGTCTTTTTTCTTCTTTTTTTCTTGCACAGCAATGAATGTGGTGTGTTCATGTTGTTCAATACTAGCATTTGGAATGGGATACAATTGCCAAACTACGAACCAAAAGAGTGCCTAAGCATGAGGAGGATAATGACCTACAAGATGGTTGACTCTACTCTCAACAAAGCCCCATGGAAGGACATTCTACGGTACAATGAGTAAGTTTTGTTTTTGCTCCTTCTTTTATCTGCTACCATTGATCTGCATGATAGTTGCACAATGGTACCCATTCAGTTGCACACCTAATACATGTTTAGTTGCACAATTTCACCTGGGTTTTTTTGCCCCAGGTTGCACATTCTGTTTCTTGAACCGCTGTTTGGTGCTTTGTTTAACCCTAAGAATGATACAATTTTGTTCCTTTTCCTTTTTTCTTTTTTACATGGCATAGTACTTGGAGATGTTACAGTTGCACATACAGGGAAGATACTTGCACATTGATACTAATTAACTTGCACAACCCTTTTTGGTTCTGGTAAACCATCAAACAACCAATCACTAAAGGACAACACACATAGTAACATTTTTTCTTTTTACTATGTTGCATGCGTAAATGTGTAAATTTGCCAACAGAGGCATAAATAGGTAAATAGGTAGCCTCACACATAGCAAAGTGATAGTATACATGACTTTTTTAACATGAAATACAAATGGGCCAGATGCTAAGTTTAAACAACATAAAGAAGAAGTTTCCAAAGAAGTTTTTTGTTGCTGGATCTTCATAGCTCCATCCATGTCCTAACAGTGCAAAGCCAGAACTTTTTTTTATGCTTCCCTCATTTTATCTATTGCTTATATGTCACCAAGTTGTCATGCCAACTTCGTAGGGCAGCTAGCAGCATTGTGCTTATCTGAGTTGCAGTTGCTGCACCTGTTTTTCCTTTTCAGGTGCAGTTCAAGAGCTGAATGATAGCGTCTACTCCTTGCCCTCCCTTCTGTAGTTGACTTTGGCGGATCCCTGGGAGTTGCAACCTCATCGTCGTTGCTCGTAGGCGACATCCGCTCAGTGCAGTTAGTATGGCCTTGTGTTGTGTTACCCATAGGAAGAGGTGCCGAAGCATTACTCACACGTGGCCCACCATGACCCATCGGAGGAGGTTGTTCAGCACGACCCATGGGAGGAGGCACTGGAGCATGAGCAGCACGACCCATGGGAGGACATGGTGGACCATGACCAACACGTTCCATGGGAGGAGGTGGTCCACCATGGCCCATGGGAGTAGGCGGTGGAGCACGTCCAGTAGGGGTAGTTGCTGGAGCAGACCCTGTAGATGTAGGCGGCACGGGAGGATCCTGGTTGTTATCACCAGCGGACGGACCTGCCTCTCTTGCAGCCTTTTTTCCTTCTAGACTTGTTCAGCTGCACAATCTCTGTCCGCGTTGCACGCATGTGTTTATCGACAATGCCTTTTGCTGCATCAGAACCACAAGCAAACTTTGCTAGTTTTTGGAAGTCTGAGGTCATGTTAGCATGCCTAATTTCCTTTAGAGAGGCAGGAGGCATTACATCAGATTGCTGGCTAGTGGCACTTGGCACACTTGGGATAGCAATTGGCGTCCAACGCGTCAACATGTACTGCTCCGGGATGACATCAAGCCCAATATGTGTGAACACTTTTAGTATGTGGCAACAAAGGATGCCATCCCTCTCCATTTTGGTACACTCACACGAAAATTGTCCCTCGGGTATTTTTGCCAACACCAAGTAGTTCCTGTAACCATACTTCACAACCCATTCTGTATTTGGTCTCAGCTCAAACGTTTCCACACCAATTTGGAATGCATTATAGCGTCCAATCATCGAAAACTCATCACGGAACTTGCAGTAAAGATCTCTAGTATATGTCTTGTATGCCTGCTTCTCTATTGGGAATTGTGACCACATGTCAAGATCCAGATGTTCTGTCCTGTAGTCATTGCACCCTTCCTTGATGAGGATGTGCGTCTGTATTTTGTGGTACTCCTTCACAAAGTTCAGAATTGACTTGTGAGGGTTGACATACCGCTTCAAGACTGCATTGAACCCCTCACTTCGTTGTGTAGACTGCAAGAATGGGAAGAAATCTATGCTTGAAGTAACATGGCACCCAAGTGTTCCTATATTTGTATAGCTTCTCAAAATGGGTGTGTGTAATTGCCTCATATTTCATCATCAACACAGCCAAATTCTGTTCAAACTCATCTGGTGTGAAACTGAAATCAACGCAATGGTTGAAATCTTTAGACAATCCCGGGTTCCGGCCTAGCAACCATCCAACTTTCTCTTGAGCTTTTTTCATGATGTGCCACCGACAACATCGGTGCACACTTGTGGGAAATATATTCTTTATGGACTCTTTCATTGCCACATCCTGATCAGTAATGATGTTATCTGGTGCCCTTCCATTCATAGCCTCTAGGAAAGCTCCAAAAACTCAATCAAAGCTGGTCTCCATTTCTTGCCTCACAAACACGCAGCCCAACATGAAAGATTACCCATGACAATTGATTCCAATGAACGGAGCAAAAGGCATGTTGTACATATTGGTCATGTAGGTTGTGTCAAAGGAGACACAATCATGATATGCCTCCGTATAAGCTTTCCATGCCAAGCCATTCACCCAAAAAATGTTTTCTGCCCTTCCTTCGGGATCATATTTTATCTTATAGAAAAAGTCTGGATCATCTTTTTGCAACTCTTTAAAATGTTCAATTGTCTCAATAATGCCCCCCTCTTTCGTTGAGTCTTTGGAGAAGCCAGCACATAAGTTTGTTATTGCTTTAGGCCCATATGGTACATTTAGCTCCGAGCCATAAAACTCTGACATGATAGTCATCATACAGCCTACAGGGAAGAAAGTTGATGTTAGATAGTTGAACACTTTACAAATAACAGTTGCAGACTAAAGAACAATAGTTGCACAACTGTTGACATGTGGTTGACATAGAACTTTTTTTCATTGTTTCCCCCTTTTTTATTGCATGATGCAAAATAATTTAGAAATTTTTGTCTAGCATTAGTTGCAGAGATATGAACACTAGTTGCAGGAAACAACGTTCAATTGCATCGATAAGGAACACTAGTTTGCAGAACAAATACATATGGAGTTGCCATCAAAACTATGACCATTTTGTAAATCTATACATTATTCAATCAGCAAGTAGTTCCAACTTGTTTGTTTTGTTTGTGGTAGTGCTTTTTTTCATAAATACTCAATCCTGGTTGCACAACACAGTGTTTGTAATTGCACAACCCCCTGCTGCTAGTTGCAAACTTGACATATCAGAATTAAACAACAATGTAGTGTGAAGTTTGGAGTTTTTGGGAGGTGAATGAGAACACACCTGAAGTTAGGTTGCAGTTGTAGAGTATCTCTAGGAACTTCTTTTCCTCCGGCGGTATACCCATGTGAGATCGCAAGTATTTGGAGAGCGAAGGCTTGGGGACCAAAGGATGATTATGATCACGGACAAAGTGGGTTACTTCCCACCGCCCATCCTTCAATTTAACCAGCATTTTTGCCTTACATTGTGTTTGCTTTATCCTTTCTCTCTTGCGCTTCTTCTTATTCTTCTTTTTTCCACTATCCTCTCCATCGAATATTGGCACTTCTTCAATTTCTTCTTCTTCACCCAAAGGTTTGGGGTCTGGTATAGGATCTAGGACAGGTGGCAATTCAGGCTGCACTTTGTTTCAACAAAAAAGTGCAACAAGCCATGATCTTGATGAGGCTGTGTGAAAACCCCTGAATGTACAAACTCGACATCATCATTTGGCAACTCATTGAGATCGGGAGGCAACACATTGAGGTCTATCATCCTTGAAAGCTGCTTCAACCTGCATTTTGTTTCAACAAAAAAGTCATTAACAAGCTGTATTGGGGCATAGTTGCTAGCCATTTGAAGGCATAAATTTAACACCGTTACAATCATTTTCATTGTTTCGAAAACTGCAAGTAGTCAGTTTTTTACATAGCTTTTTTCTCCAGATAAAGCTTTTTTTCATAGTAGTTGCACAAAGGCAGCACAACATTTTGCACGAAAGTGTCATAGAATTGCACAATTTTTTCATACCAGTTGGCACAAATTGTGAGCATTTCCAGTCAAACAAACACAATTTTTTATGATACAAGCTGGATAAAAATGTAGCATACCAGTTGCACACAAGTACTTTAAAAGTTGGAACAAGCATCATTCTAGTTGGACAATATAAGAATATTCAGGCAGTAGTTACATTTTTATTGACAATGTGCAGTTCTAAGAAGAAAGGGAGGGCATGATTTTCTGCAGATGAATGCAAGTGGTTTAGTAAAAGAACTTAGTAAGCTTTTCTCCAGATACAGCTTTTTAATAGTAGTCGCACAAAGGCAGCACAACATTTGCACAAAAGTGCCATAGAATTGCACAAATTTTTCATACCAGTTGGTCAAATTGTGAGCATTTCCAGTCACAGAAACACATTTTTTGACTTTTTTTTTATGATACAAACTGGATAAAAATGTAGCATACCAGTTGCACACAAGTAGTATCAAAGTTGGAACAAGCATCATAGTAGTTGGACAATATAAGAACATGTTTCAGGTAGTAGCTACATTTTTATTGACCATTATTGTATCTACAATGTGCAGGTCTGACATGAAAGGGAGGGCATGATTTACTGCAGATCAATGCAAGTGAACATATCAAGCAAGGTCTGCTACAGCAACTTCAAAGATAGAAGCAAATTCAGATTTGAACTATATTTGTCTATAACTATCTTAGTTAGATTTGCACAGCTAGAACAACATTTTGATGGGTGTGTTTTTTAGATTTATGATGGCAGCGTGTGAAAGCTATTTCCTAAGACCTATATTTGCAGACTGTTTTTTATCAGAACATATCGTATATTGCTCGTCATCGTATATTGGTTGTTTTCTTCCATATCTTTTCAAGTTCCTACGAAGGTTGCATAGTTTTGTGCCTTTTTTATTTTTTCCAGTTGCACAGTTTGTGGGTATAGTTGGATGCTACAACTGGGTTAGTTGCACAAAATGGTTTCAGAGTTGCATAATCTACTGAGTTGGCACACAACACTCCTTCAGTTGCCTACTTTATTTGGCTTAGTTGCAGGGAAGTAACCTACTGGTTGCACAGTTTTTCCTAAGACCTATATTTGCACAATTTTTTCAGTTGCACATTTTGTGCTTATAGTTGGATGCCACAACTGGGTTAGTTGCACAAAATAGCGTTAATGCTGCATAATCTGCTGAGTTGGCACACAATACTCCTTCAGTTGGCTACTTCATTTGACTTAGTTGCATGAAAAGGAAACTACTGGGTGCACAGTTTTTCTACAAACACATTATGCAGGATTTCATTTGATTTTTGACAATCAAATACATGAGCAAAGCACGAGTAAAAGACGCGTGCAAGGAAATCATTACAAGGGCAAGTAGACAAGAGAGAATCAGGAAGAAGATGGGAAAGTCTTATCACCTGTGGATCTCCAGGTGGGTTCTTTTTTCGCCCTCCTCCCTTTGATCTGCTTTTCTCTTGGTCTTCTTTTCTGACTTCTAAGCCCTCTTCTCTTCTCTTCTCTTATTTGTCTCTGGGAGCCGCCATGTTCGTTCTTCTCTCCTGGCGATGAAGGAGGATTTTGCCCCCTGGGCAGATCCTTCTTTCGTGCGGAAGAAGAAGATGGCCTGGGGGCAGTTGGTCTCGCGCGGTTTGGTGAGGAGGGTGGGGTTCGGAGGCAGGTGCACGTGATCCCGCGGCCAGCTGTCCTCGCGGGGTTGTTTTCTCAAGCTTACCTGTTCCTGCGGCGGGTCCTGGCGGTTTTCGTGCGCGCGGTTTGGGTCTGAGGCGGTTTTCGCGCAGGCGGGTGGGTGCATTTCCTTTTTTGCTTCGGGGGGACCAGGCGGTTTCCTTTTTTGGTGGGCGCTGGCTAGCGATCCCAGGGCGGCCGGCCACCCGCTAGACGCTCCCTTTCTTCTCCCGGCGCACGTGGTTCCGACTCCTCCCCGGGTCCGGGCCTGAACATGAAACGGAGCCAACCATGCAGCGGTTCCGAGCTATACGTCAATTCACGGCGATCGATTCTGCAGCGTTCCCTTCTCAAGCCTGACCTCCTTCCCCCTCAAATCCGCGTGACTCCAGCCCCCTCGGGTCGCGTCGACTTCAACACTTGATGCCAATGGAGGCGGCCATGGAAGGCAAGCGGCGACGCCTCCATGATGCGGGGGCGGGGCATCCGGTGTCACCGCCCAGCAAGCGTCGCCGCGACGGTGGTCACCACGACTCCCGCGCAAGCAAGAAGCAGGTGGACATGCGCTCCTCTGTCGCTTCTGCCGTCGCGCAACTTTCTTGCTCCAGGATCAGGCCATATGTGCGTGCGTCGCGCCCCAAGGAGGAGAAGACCGAGGTCAGCGCCGGCGACAATGCCGAGCTCGTGATTAAGAAGCAGAACACTGGCAAGCGCATCTCTTGCATCGGAGGGAACAGGGCGGCAGTGCAGGTGCCGCGCCCCACAGAGGCATCGACCCAGGTCAGAGCCCGCGCTGTCGCAGACGACGTGACGCAAAAGTCCGACCAGGGAACTTCAATCACCAGGAGCAGGCCGGCAGTGCAGGCGTCGCGCCTGAACGGAGAGATCATGTTCATCAGTGGCGGCGTCAGTGTTCTCAGCTACGGCGCGCAAGGCGTGACCAAGAACGAGAAGCGGCAGGAGTCCGGCGAGCGGGCCCAAGCAATCGCAACGGCAAGCATCCCGCGGCTAGCTTGCCCGACGCCGCCGTCGATACCAAAGGATCCCATTGACCCGGACAATGAGTTCTGCGCGGCCCTTGCGGCGGCTCGCCAAGCCATAGTCAGGCGGCGGCGGGAGGAAGCTCCTTCAACGACCATAACATGACTCTCGAGAACCTGCTCAAAGCACAGGCCCTGATCGGTTCATGCTGAGATTTTTGTACTTCTTGCTACATGCTCAGACCCATCATCATACGAAAATGCAAACGCCCACATCTCGCCCACACGCGTGGATCCACGTTCATTTATGGTTGCCCGAATCTTGGCATGTTTGTGGTGCCACATAGGACTGGGCTGGTATGTGGGCATTCATCCGGTCGCCCACACGCCCGTTTTCACCACACGGAGGGACCGGTGTGTGGGCGTTTAGCAGTTCGCCCACACGTCAGTTTTCACTCACACACAGGGGCTGGTGTGTGGGCATTTATCAGTTCACCCACATGCTCGTCTCCTCTCCCACACCCAAAGCTGTCAGTTGCCATGTGTTTTGCAGGGTACATGGCAACTGCCCTAGTGTGCTTGTAAGTAGATGGCAACTCTCTCTTTTATCCGAACATGTCAGGTGCCATGTGTTTTGCAGGGTACATAGCAACTGCCCTAGTGTGCTTGTAAGCAAATGGAAACTCTCTCTTTACCCGAACATGTTATTTTGCCATGTCTCTTTGTAGCGCTACACGGCAACTACCTAGTGTTAGTAGGTGGCAACTCCTAAAGTTTTCAAATCCTGGCAACTGTAGTAAATCAGACCATACATGGCAACTGCCTAGTGTTAGTAGGTGGCAACCCCTAAAGTTTTCAAATCATGGAAATTATATAGTAAACCAGACCATACATGGCAACAGCTGCAGTTGTCCAAAAATGGCATCCGGCAGTTGACCTGAGATGGCAACTGCAGTTGAGCAACCATGGCAACTGTAGTTGTCCGACATGGCAACTGTAGTTCAGCGACATTGCAACTAAAGTTAAACGAACATGAAGAGGGTCCGGACCATGGCAACTGCGGGGCGCGTGGTGACTGTCACGCGGGGCGTGCGGGACCATGAGGCAGGAGGCCTGACGTACGGGCGTGTGGGCGTTATCTATTTTGCCCACATGTAGGCCTGCGAGAGGGACCGTGAGGAAAAAAAGAGGCGCGTGGGCATTACTTGTTTTGCCCATACATAAATGTGTGGGCTGATCCTCTTAGACACCACACAAAACGTGTGGGCAGACTCCTTAACGCCCACACGCGTGGGCGTTATCGTCATCCTGATCATATCGCTCCATGATCGGGAATTTTGTAATAGGATCTTGAATCAGCGGAATTTTTGTTGCGAGGCAATGGGTCCATTAAGCATTCCTGGCTTATGGCCAACCTTCATGTGAGTTGTAACCATCATATAAGTACGATACAAATCAATAAATTTGTGATTTCCACCTTTGTCTTATAAACAGAGACAATGTGTCTTTTTTGTGCGAATGGAAAACAAGAGACATTCTTGTCTTTGTTAATCTGTGTCGTTGATGTTTCTACAGAAAATGAGGCTAATTAATTACCATTCAAACTATTTGTTTAGACTATTTGATTCATTCGGACCATCTGTTGTGTTTGAGCCCGTATTCTGTGATTAATTTTGCTAGACGAGACGTGTCGTAGCCTTACTGGGTGTGGGGGTTGCTCGGTGGTCCGGTTGTTGCCACAAAGACGACTACCGTGGGGGTGCACTCGTGTGCCCTTGTGGCGCGCTCATGCCCCTGTATCGGGCGATCTCCTCTGTGCAACTTGACGATGGGAAGCGGATGGCCTTCTGGCATGATCACTGGGCCGGTGCAGGTGCCCTTTTCCCGCGCATGCCGGCCCTCTTCTCGCATACTACCATGCCGGAGGTGTTGGTGAGCGTTATCGTGCGTGCTCGTCCCGCGCCTGACCCATGTGGCTGCGGGGGAACTGGTGGCCCTTCAAGACATGATCTCTAGGGTCGTCACCTCTGAGTCTTGCGACTGCATGGTTTTGAGGAGGTGCCGGTGGAGGAGGGAGGGGGCGTGTGGTGCGCTGATCCTTATGTTGATCACTTTTTCAAATAAGGCCATATCCAGCACTCTACAGGACCATCTTTAACTTCTGGTCGGAATCGGTAATGCAACTAACTAGACTATTCGTTACTTATGATAGCTTTGTAGGTCTCATACTATCTCTGATGATGATGACCTCAAAAGCAAAGTTGAATGTTTTGATGTTACGAATAAATTTCGTGTTGAACACTTTTTCATCTGAGGCCACTTCTTACTCATGGTCGGTCTGCGGTGCATTGGCTCTAACTTTTTATATGAGATTGGATTGGGATGATCTATATATCAAAATCTCTCGCCTCGACGTGACTCCTTCATTTGGGGTCATCTTTGAGGCGTAATTAGCCGAACAATACTCTGAATGACCAATATTATCACTTCGTGTATAGCTTCGGCCCTCACGATGAGATCGGATGGCGATGACTCAAACATCCAAGTTGTTTATGTTGACAATACGAAACTTTTTCATGTAGAGCACTTCTTCAGTTTTGAAGCCGTCTTAATAATGTTTTCTTCCGTGCTAAAATTTGGTGTCAACAGTGCGTAGCAACCTCGCTTTACCATTGTCCGTGGGCCTACACATATTATGGAGTATCAAGGCATTGTCGGCGTCCTAGGAACGGGGGTACCCAGACTTGCCTGCCTGCGGCCCGTGAGCGTGGCTCCACCAACGGCCCGGTACGGCCCAGCTTCGGCGACAACGACTCAAGACCCTCACGAGGGGCCAAGCCTCGCGAGGCGGACGACGCAAAAACCTCCCTAGGGGCGGCCTCGCTAGGCTGGCTCCCGAGGAGCGGAGATATCTACGCAAGGGGCACCTCACGAGGTTCGCGTGATATGAGCCGTGGCGACCAAGGTCAGGCGGGCGCCAGCGGGCGCAGTGTACCAGTTTTCTCTTTGGTGCTAAAGAGGCAAGCGCAGGCAAGGAGTCCCAAGGCATCAGGCAAAGGTTTCCATATCGGTGCAACAAGACAATGACTAGTAGGACGGAGGTCATCGCGGAGCCCACAGCAACATCACCGCCAGAGCCTTTGGCAGGCGAAGACCACTTTTGTCAGGATAGCTTGTACTAGTTGTCTCCCTTCAAAATTGGCCGTTGTGGGATCCCTTCCCGCCAACATTTGGGAAGAGGACCGGGGCATCTATAAATAGGACTAGCCACCACCACAGAAAGGAGACAGACTGATCTTGGATTGGACGGACGAGAAGGGAGACGGACGGATCTTGGATTGGATCCATTCCACCAAGGCCATCTCACCAGCTCATCGAGCTCAAGAACACCTCTCCTCCTGAGGCTGTTCATCCATTGTACTAGTTCATCCTTAGCCCTCGAGGCAATCCACCACCACCACACTGGAGTAGGGTATTACACCACAACAGTGGCCCGAACCAGTATAAACCTCTATGTCTCGTGTTCTTTGGGTTCGTCGAGCTAGGCCGTGGAATCGTTGGGTAGGCCGGCTGGGGACAAAGAGTCCTTTGTGCGCATCCCAGAGTTCGAACCTCTCAAGGGTCTGCGGAACCCTGAATCCGACATTTGGCGCGCCAGGTAGGGGTGCGCCGAAGCTTTGCCTCCGTCGATCCACGCTCCACCGCTCCGCCAGTTCCATGGCTGATGCTCGTCGAGCCTGCGCTGAGCGCCAGGCCGCTCTGAACGCTCGCTTCGCCCAAATGGCGCCTGTCGGCGGGCCTCCCCATCGCTCTCCGTCACCTGCTGCCAATGCCGCCACCGGCCCGGCGAGGAACGAGCAGCAGGCTTCGTCGCTGCACCCCTCCGTGCGGCGGGATGGACGCACCGCAACCCCGTCGCTGACTCCGGCCGGCTCGTCATCTCACGCTTGCCGTGGGCCCATGGACGCGCAGGCCGCGTTGCTCACGGCGCGCGAGCTCCTGCGCTACCGCCCAGTCGACGACCTCTACGAGGACTGGCTGGACCGCATCGCCGAGCTCGTCAGCGCCGCCAGGGGCTCTCCTGCACCGTCCCTCTTGCTGCCTCGTCCGCCTCCCGCTGCGGGCAATGTGGCCCATGGAGCGCCTCCACCACCTTTACGTCAAGACGTCGCCCTCGCACCAAGACGCGCGGCCCCGTGGCGCAACCCACCGCGAAGGGCGCCCGCGCGTGAAGAAGGAAGCTGCCAGGAGGTCCCTCGGCCGCAACAAGATGCTCCTGCACTCCCAGCACCGCCACGTCAAGACCGTGCGCCGCCTGCGGTGGCGGCGCGTGGGCACCAAGACCAGGCTCTGCCTCCACGACGGGCCCCAGTGACTACAACAGGTTGTCGCGCCTTCACTCCCGAGCTGCGTAGCGTCGTCTGGCCCGGGAAGTTCAAGCCCGAACTGCCTCCACGCTATGACGACACCCCCGACCCTGGAAAGTTCCTGCAGCTCTACGAGCTGAGCATCGAAGCAGCCAACGGCGACGAGAAAGTCATGGCGAACTGGTTTCCCATGGCCCTCAAAGATGGTGCACGCTCGTGGCTCCTCAACTTGCCCGCGGGATCGATCTCCTCCTGTGGCGAGATGCGCGAGCGTTTTGTCGCCAACTTCCAGGGCACTCGCGACCGCCCACAGGCCCGGGAGACCTGCGGCGCATCAAGCAGCAGCTAGAGGAAACTCTACAAAAGTACATCCATCGCTTCAACAACGTTCGCCTCAAGATCCCCAAGGTGACGGATGAGGCCATCATCTACGCGTTCTCTGATGGCGTCCGCGACGTCAAGATGAAGGAGGAGCTCGCCATCCACGAGGACATGTGCACGGCCCTGGAGATGTTCAACATGGCGACCAAGTGTGCGAGAGCTGAGGAGGGGCGCCTCTCCCTCCTCGAGCTTCCAGCTGCCAACCCAGAAGACAAGAAGGCCAAGGCCAAGGATGTGAAGCGCAAGGGAGCGGCCGTGCTCGCGGCTGAGCCACAGATGAAGCGCAGCCGCGACCACCCGGAGTCATCCAAGGGCAGCCGCCCGTTTTGCGCCTTCCACAACATACACAGCCACAGCACCAGCGACTGTCAGGAGCTCAGGGCCATCTGTGATGGGCGCTTCTCTCGCGCCCCGAGCGCAACGACCGAGGCTACGGCCGATGAGGAGGATGAAGTGGATAATGCTGGGACGACCGCGGCCCTCGCCAGGAGTGGCGTGACCAGCCTCGTGAGGACCGCTGGCAGGACCAGCTTCGCGAGGGCGCCTGGAGGGATCAGCCTCGTGAGGACCGTCCTCAAGGCAAGGCTGGCCTCCCTCCACTGCCACCGCCACCAACGAGGAACGACGACCATCACCAGGACGAGGGGGTTGGGGGCTTCCAGGAGCCGCGCGCCATCGCCTGCATCCTGGGTGGCACTCAGGCCCCAGCCTCCCAGCGCATCTTCAAGCAGTTTGCTTGTGAGGTGAACGCGGCCCTCCCTAGGCTCGAGGCCACGTGCCCGCTTAGGTGGTCCAAGTGCACCATCACCTTCAGGTCATCCGACCAGCTCAAGTGCGCGGCAACTGTCGATGCCCTCCCGATGCTCTCCTCGCCCATCATCAGCAACGTCCTTGTCACCAAGACCCTCATCGATGGCGGTGCAGGGCTCAACGTCCTCTCCATCGATACGTTCGACCGCCTCCAAGTGCCATATGATCAGCTGCAGCCGACCAAGCCCTTCTCAGGAGTGACTGACGGCTCCACCACCCCAATAGGGCAGATCCGCCTCCCTATCACCTTCGGCTAGCGCGACAACTACCGCACTGAGCTCATTAACTTCGACGTCGCCCACATTTGCCTACCGTACAACGCCATCCTCGGGTATCCGGCCCTGGCCAAGTTCATGGCGGTGACTCACCATGGTTACAACGTCCTCAAGATGCCAGGGAGCTGCGGTGTCATCACAGTCGCCTGCGAAGAAAAGGACGCGGTGTGCTCTCTCGAGCGCGCCTACCAGGCTGCGGCGGTTGAGGACCCAGACAACAAAGGCACCATCTACCCTCCTGAGGCTGTCCCCAAGAAGAAAAAGCAACTGCTCCACCAAGGGCCCCAGGAGAGCGGCGTCTCCAACGGCACCACCTCAGGGCCTGCGCCCGCAGATGGGGTGCCTCCCTCCCTCGCATACGAATGCGCGCCCGGCGCCCTCCTCAGGCTGGGCTCGGGGGCTCTCTTCTGTAGGGCCTCAGACCTAGCCAACGTCACGAGGGAGGCGCTCGGGCACCACGTGGAGGCATGCTTCACCGCACGCTTCCCGCATCAGGGCACGAGGCACGGGGTGCCTGGTGCTCAGGAGTTCATCACCAAGACCACCAAGGAGCTTCAAGAAGCAAGAGTCATGTGCGGCGACCGCCGCCCACCACCCGGCACAGCTCCTTGTCCTGGCGAGGACGACGAGCTGCGTGCCTGCGTCGACTACCTCGAGCTCAACAGAGCCGCATCTCAGGAGCGCTTCTGGCCATCCTGCTTAGGCTGGTGTGAAGGTCCACCTCACAGCTACGTTCGCATGCCCTTCGGCCTGCCGAACGCGGCTGTCACCTTCCAGCGCCACCTACAGAGCATCCTGGCGGCCCAGGAAGCCAGGCACCAGGCGGTCCTAGCGGAGATGGCGACAGTCCTTCACGAGCCTCCCGGGCCCCCAGAGCCTCCTGAGGCTCAGGATCCTAGCGGCTCATGAGGGACAACTTCTTCAGCACGCGTCTTTAGCTACCCCAACACCTCGTCGACAACGGTTCCAGGTGACATTTTCTGGTTTATTCAGCTGGGAGCGCCCCTCGGGCTGCATCATTCCTAGGTCGCACAGGCCTGTCCCCGCGACATGTATCCTTTTGCATCTTTAACTTACTCTATTGGGGGCGCCCCTCGGGCTGCATCATCCCGAGGCCGCACGGGTCTGTCCCTGTGGCATGTATCATCCTTGCATTTATCTGAGCTAGCATTGCTTGAGTCATCTTATGATTATCATCTGCCTATCTGGTACTTCGATACCATGAACGTCGTGCACCCTTGCAAGCCCACCCACGACCGCCACATGATTAAGGACTAGCACGGCGTTTGTGCTCGGGTCCATCCCTACAACGTCGCTAAACCCAAGAGGCTGAGCTCTGGCTGGCGGGCCAGCTCCCGTGTATGTCACCTTCCATGGCCCTTGGTGCCTTGTTCTCGCATGAGCTAATCGCGGACAGACAAGCCAGGGCGCGCTACCCAGTGCCTCGCCACCACGGGAGCCGCGCACCGGTCGTCTTTCTTCAGGATTTTTCGCATGAGAAGACTAGGCACGACGTCTGTGCTCGGGTCCGTCCCTACAGCGTCGATGAACCCAACGACCGAGCTCTGTCTGGCGGGCCGGCCCCTTTCACGTGACCTCCTCGGGTCGTTGGTGTTTGGCCTTCTCATGTGATCACCTTAGGAGATTCATCCGACACGGGTTGCCTAACCATCTCGCAGGGCCACCGCAGCTATCAAGAATCAAGACCAGGCGCACCCCGCCTTGAGGTAGGGCCTCGTGAGTCCCACGCTGGCTCACGAGTGCCCGGACACACCTCGTCTAGCCCTGTCGTGTAAGCCACGTGTCAGGGCGGGGCTGTACACGCCCCGGGAGCTCCACTCAGAGGGAGCCCTCACCCACGCACTAGTGGAAGCACCATGCTCCGTGCTGGCAGTCGACACGGTCGAGGAGCGACTATGCCCGTGCAAGTGCTGAAGCGCTATGGTCCGCGCTGGTGATAAACAACTGAGGGCGGCCCCATGACCGTACCAACCTCAGAGAGCCTCCGGGCTCAGTGTCCAGCCTCGTCGCAACACTTCGCCTCGGGAGAGTCGCGCGAGGGGGCCGGGCACGGGGGCTACGCTCGGGTCACACCCAAGTGTACGCCACCCTGCCAGGTCCCTCGAACCTGGTCGTCGCGTGCCCCTCCCGAGCGGGACCTCGGCGACGACAGGTATGGAGGTCTGTTCATACGTCAAGGGGGACTCCTGAGCATCGCGACTCAGGAGCCTAACTAGCCACGTGGCCCCTCACCCCTTGGTCTCGTCCTGGTGATCTGGACGACCCAATGGCGGCTGAGACATGCGTGGCGCTGGGCCCTGCCGACGCAGAATGCTAAGGACTAGTTTCGCGTTTTCCTCCCGAAGGTTGTTCGTACGTCAAGGAGGACTTCTGGGCATCGCGCCTCAGGAGCCTAACTGGTCACGTAGCCCCTCACCCTCTGGCCTTGTCCTGACAATCCAGACGAGCCAGCGGCGGCTGAGGTATGCGCGGGGCCGGGCTCTGCCGACGCAGAAGATTAAAGCAAACGGAAAGGAAATTGCAGAATCCTAATAAGTTATTACAAAACATACTATTCTTCAAATACTAGACACAAGTTTCAAATGCCTCCACGAGGCATGGTACATGTTGCAAGAGATGAAGTGGGAAGAGGCACCGTCAGCAAGCCCCCTCGTCAGCCTTGGGCGCTGCCATCGCCCGCGAGGAGCGCCCCTTCGTTGACGGTGTTGCCGCCATCCGTGCCGTCCGCTGGAGCCACAGGGCCAGCGGCACCGCCAGTCGGGGGTGCAGGGTCGACGGCAAGGAACTTCTTCAACAGGGCCTCCACCTGGCCCTCCACTGCTTCGGCAGCAGCTGTGCCGCGCTCTTCGTCCACGGGCTTGAGCAGGACACCAAGGTCGGCATCAGGGTCGCGAAGATGAAGGTGGCTGAAGACGCGCGTCAGGGCTGATGAGGAGAGCGCGCGGGCTTCCCCCTCCACCATAAGGCCGATCCCGTTGATGACGCCCTCGAGCGCCATGACAAGCTGGGGGAGTAGCTGGGCGGGGCCCTCATCATCAGTCACCAACGGCTTCTCCAAGCCCTTCTCGTAGAGCTCCTGCAGTGCCTCGCGGGACCTCAGCTCAAGAGATTTGAAGGCCACGCGATCCTCGGCAAGAACCTTCGCCTTGGCATCCAGCTGGACCTTCTCCGCTTCCACCTTCTTCTCCAGCTCCTCCAGGTGGTTGCGTTCTACGGCCTGCGCCCTCGCTCCTCCAGTTCGGTGTCACAGCCGGCCACCGCATCTTCGGGCCCTCATCTTCTCCTCCCACGCCTTGCGATTATGAGCCTCGACCGCACGCTCGTTGCGCATGGTCTCCAGCTCGGCCTCCACCAACCGGCAGCGCTCCTTGGCGACCTCAGCTTCCTTCAGCGCTGCGTCACGGGCGGCAGCGGCCAGGCCAGTGGCCCGCTCGCCCTCCTTGGAAGTTGCTATGGCCTGGCCCCACGCCGCCCTGATGGACACGTCAGATCGCAGCCACCCCGAGATCAACTCCAGGCGCCCTGACGCCAGGTGATGGCCGGCGCCTTGAAGGTCGTCCCGAAGCTGGGTCAGCGCGGAAAGAGCCTCCTCCAGAGCGTCGGGCGAAGCAGAAGGATCACGGCCCAGCGGCATGATGGGAGGAGGAGGAGACAGCGTCATCGCCAAGGCCTGTGAGTTGGTAGCAGCAGAAGAAACTGGGGGCTCTTGGACCTTTGGGACCTCGGCAGGCGAGCTGGGAGCGGGCGCCTCTGGAGCCGACTTGGCTGTGGAGGTCACTTTCTCCTGGGGTCGGTCCTCCGGACCTCGCGAGGATGACCGGGCCGGAGAGGCACGAGGGCCGTCGCCGCCCTTCAGCGCCGGAGGAGGTGCGGCCGTGGCAGGCTGTTGGGTCCCGAAGGGTACGACCGCTCCCCCCTCTTCTTCTTCGCCGCCAGCGTTGGCCTGACGGTGCAAGGGAAAAGCATCAAGAAGCGGCGGCAGAAGCAGGAACGAAATCGGGGCAAAGCACTTACTGATCTACGGCGGCGTAGTCCCTCGGCCTCTTCTGAAGCAGGAAGCTCGAAGGATTCGCGGCCTGGGGCGCCGGCGTGCGAGTCCCAGGAGCGAATGAGGGTGCGGCAGCTGGCCCTGCGGTAGCACCTGTCGGCATCAAAGCAGGGGCGCTGCCTCGGGAGATCAGCGTCGACCTGCTCTTCGTCGGGACCCCAGCCAGCAGCTTCTTCGGGGGAGTGACCTTGGACCTCGTGGTGACCCCACCGGGGGCAGGGACTCCCTCACCGGATGGTC
Source organism: Aegilops tauschii subsp. strangulata (assembly GCF_002575655.3). Lineage (NCBI taxonomy): Eukaryota > Viridiplantae > Streptophyta > Magnoliopsida > Poales > Poaceae > Aegilops > Aegilops tauschii. The sequence continues at coordinate 156,415,998 of NC_053036.3, forward strand.
ATCGGCGTCGTCATCGTCGGGGAAGGCGCGGAGGAGATCGGTCATGCGCGGAGGGGAAGTCTCCCCTGCCCCCTCCTGGGTCGCCTCTGAGTCCGGCTCCTTCTCCTTGCCAGAGTCACCGAAGGACAGCACCACCGGGACCTCGGCGGGCACCGGCGGCACGAGCCCGTGCTCGTTGAAGACAGGCATGGCGGCAGCGATCTCTGCCCCGTCAGGGCGGCGGTACAACGGAAGATGGGTGTCCGGCGGGTACCCCTGATCCTCCCCAACCAAGAGGCGGAGAGCCGTGCCCAGCTCCTCGTCGGACAAGGGGTCCGAGCGCAAGCGGAGGTCGCCCCCTCGTCCTCAAGCTTCCACAGGGGGCGCGAGTGTGCCTAGAGCAGGGCCAGGCGCTGCGCCAGGAACTCCTTGACTATCATGGCCCCCGTCAGCTTCTCCGCCTTCGGGTCGTCGGGCTTCAGGTCGGCAGCCATCTTCTCTAGCACATGCTTCGCCCGGGGGTCGGCGAGCTTCATGCTGAACCAACCCTCGTGGGGCGAAGGCATCCCCGTCGGCAGCGTCAGCCGAGGGTAGGAGCACTTGGCGTCCATGAGGACCCACTTGTTCCTGAAGCCCTCGTCCTTCTTCCCAGCCTTCGAGATTGTGTTGGTCCCGTTAGCCGTGACAAAGTTGGCGCATCCCGAGCAATGGCCCTCCTTGTTTCGGAGGTAGAAGAAGTGGCGAAGCAGCGCCACGAACGGCATCACCCCCACGAATGCCTCGCAGTAAAAGGCGAAGATCGACTGGAGGAGAGCGGAATTGGGATGAATATGGAGAGCGTGGAGATTGTAGTGGCTGAGCACGGCATAGAAGAAATCGGAAAAAGGAGGGACCAGCCCCGCGAAGACACTATTCAGGAAGAAGGGATGAAAGGTACTACCCGGAGCCTCAGGCTTGGCGGAGCCGGCCCGAAGCGCTGCCTCTCTTCCCTCGTCGTCGTCGCCCACCGCCATTCGGCACGCACTGGCAAGCTTCTCCTCCGAGACCGTGGGCGCGCTCAAGGCCGGCTCGTACCAGGCGGGTGAGCGCGAGGCCTTAACCTTGTCAGGCGCCATCGGATGCGAGCTCGGGGAGAATTTTCGGCAGATCGGGAGTCTCTTGGGGCAAGAAGGAGAAAGGGGATCTGGAGCAAGGCAAAGGAAGGCAATGAAAGCTCTGCGGCACGCGCCAGCCTTTTGTCAGTCGAGGACGGTTGCCGAGGCAACGTGGGGAAGCGGAGGCGCCCATGTCCCATCAATCACCACGCGTCGACAAAGGCCGCAGGCAGTTGGGGCCCGCGGCACTCCGCACATGCCTTTTGGCTTCGCCTCGAAGCCAAGTTCGAGCGTGCCTTGGGCCCGGGGGCTACTGTCAACGTCCTGGGAATGGGGGTACCCAGACTTGCCTGCCTGCGGCCCGTGAGCGTGGCTCCACCAACGGCCCGGTACGGCCCAGCTTCGGCGACAACGACTCAAGACCCTCGCGAGGGGCCAAGCCTCGCGAGGGCGGACGATGCCAAGACCTCCCTGGGGGCGGCCTCGCTAGGCTTGCTCCCGAGGAGCGGAGATATCTATGCAAGGGGCACCTCGCGAGGTTCGCATGACGTGAGCCGTGACGCCCAAGGCCAGGCGGGCACCAGCGGGCGCAGTGTATCAGTTCCCTCTTTGGTGCTAAAGAGGCAAGCGCAAGCGAGGAGTCCCAAGGCATCAGGCAAAGGTTTCCATATCGGTGCAACAAGACCAAGACCAACAGGACGGCAGGACGGAGGTCATCGCGGAGCCCACAGCAGCATCACCACCAGAGCCTTTGGCAGGCGAAGACCACTTTTGTCCGGATATCTTGTACTGGTTGTCTCCCTTCAAAATTGGCCGTTGTGGGATCCCTTCCCGCCTACATTTGAGAAGAGGACCGAGGCTTCTATAAATAGGACTAGCTAACACCATAGAAAGGAGACAGACTGATCTTGGATTGGACGGACGAGAGGGGAGACGGACGGATCTTGGATTGGATCCATTCCACCAAGGCCATCTCACCAGCTCATCGAACTCAAGAACACCTCTCCTCCTGAGGCTGTTCATCCACTGTACTAGTTCATCCTTAGCCCTCAAGTCAATCCACCACCACCATACTGGAGTAGGGTATTACACCACAACGGTGGTCCGAACCAATATAAACCGCTGTGTCTCATGTTTTTTGGGTTCGTCGAGCTAGGCCGTGGAATCGTTGGGTAGGCAGGCTGGGGAGAAAGAGTCCTTCGTGCGCACCCCAGAGTTCGAACCTCTCAAGGGTCTGCGGAACCCTGAATCCGACAGACATGTTATGTTATCTTGCGCAAGATAATCATAGAGAATGAAAGAGGGCAATAACTCAACATGGATTTTGAGGTCTTTGGAGAGCTTGTCACTCAACACAATGGTAATACAGTCTTCTTGTATGTTTCTTGAAATGCATGGACGCATCCAAGATCGGCAAGCTCATGTGCAGCAGCGGAAAGATCTCATCGTGCTCCAATGGCACGTTGTCAGGAAATTACTCATTTTATCTATAATCATTCGAACCATTTATTTAGATTATTTGATTCATTTGAACCATTTGTTGGATTTGAGCTCATATTTTAAAATTTAAAACGAAAACTTTGAAATGTCATTAAATTCTTTGTACCATTTTCGTTTGTATCATTGACGTCTGAATTTTATTCAGTTTTGCTAGAACTCATGTAGATGAGATATAGTTTGGTCTAATTCACCTTTTATAGCCATTGGATATGATGCTATAAGATACGTGTGTGCTGACGTGGGTTATATCTGTTTTTGTTTTCAAGATGAATGAGACCAAATTATATCCCATCTAAATTAGTTCTAGGCACTCTCAATTTTATTTGAAACCCAATATGGATCGGAGCGAGAGAGGACGCAGACTGAACACCCACGGCGTGGAACGGACGCGCCGCGGTGCTCTCGGACACCCTTGCTGCATTGAGCCTCCGATTACTTCCCGAATTTGAATGATGGATGGTTTTGCAAACCGTGGCGCGCAAGTGTTTCTTCTCCCGACGCACGCGGTTCCGACTCCTCCCCGGGTCCTGGCCTGAACATGAAACGGAGCCAACCATGCAGCGGTGCCGAGCTATAAGTCAATTCACGGCGATCGATTCTGCAGCCTTCTCTTCTCAAGCCTGACCTCCTTCCCCCTCAAGCCCTAGACGAGCTCTGGTGACTCCGCGTTTCCTCTGTGCCCGCGCGACTCCAGCGGCGTCGGCTCGTCCGTCTGCCACGCGCCGGCACCGTCGTGTTCGGATCGCGTCCGCTTCAACTCTTGATGCCAGTGGAGGCGGTCATGGATGGCAAGCGGCTACGCCTCCATGATGCGGGGGCGGGGCATCCGGCGTCGCCGCCCGGCAAGCGTCGCCGCGACGGTGGTGACCACGACTTCCGCGCAAGCAAGAAGCAGGCGGCCGCTTCTGCCGTCCCGCAACTTTCCTGCGCCAGGATCAGGCCGTACGTGCGTGCGTCGCGCCCCAAGGAGGAGCAGACCCAGGTCATCGCCGGCGGCAACTCCCAAGTCGTGATTACGAAGCAGAACGCCGACAAGCGCACCTCTTGCATCGGAGGGAACATGGCGGCGGTGCAGGCGCCGCGCCCCACAGAGGCATCGACCCAGGTCCGAGCCCGCGCCGTCGCAGTCGCAGACAACGTGATCAACAAGCAGAAGGCCGGCCAGGGAACTTCATGCACCAGGACCAGGCCGGCGGTGCAGGCGTCGGGCCCCAGTGAAGCCATCAAGTTCAGCAGCGGCGAAAGCGTCGTCCGCCCCGGACCGCACGGCGTGACCAAGAAGCAGCAGGAGTCCGGCGAGCGGGTCCAAGCGACCGCACCGGCAAGCATCCCGCAGCTAGCTCACCCGGTGCCGCCGTCGAAACCAAAGGACCCCTTTGAAGCGGACAATGCGTTTCGCGCGGCCATTGCGGCGGCTCGCCAAGTCCTAGTCCGGCGGCAGCGGGAGGAGGCTCGCCAAGAGAGGGACAAGATGGTGCAGACCGTCTACTTCAACGACCCTTCCATGACTCTAGAGAATGTGCTCAAGGCCCAAGCCCTGATCGGTTCATGCTGAGATTTTTCTAGTTCTTGCTAGAGCTTTAGGTGCTCAAACCCATGATCACCATCCCTCCCTGATCATGGATGTCATGGCCGGGAATTCTGTAATAGGATCAATCAGTGGCATTTTTGTTGCGAGGCAATGGATCCATTAAGCATTTCTGGCTTAGGGCCACCCTCGATGTGAGGAGCTGTAACCATCATATACTATACAAATCAATGAAGTTGTGAATTCCTCTGTCTTAAAAACAGAGACATTCTTGTCTTTGTTAAACTGTGTTGTTGATGTTTCTATAGAAAATGAGACTAATAACATCAGATGTATAGTTGCCTATTTTGAACTTAAATAATGTAATTCCAAAAGAGTACATATTTTGTGCATCGTCGATATTGACATTACTTGGCGTGAGTCTCTTGAAAAGTGTTCTCAGTTTGACCTAAAAGCCTAAACCCTAGTGAGTGGAACAGTCATTAGAACTTCAGCAAATTTGGTCAGCACCGAATTCAGTACAAAAACCATGAGGAAAACATGGAAACAGCATGCTATGGAAACATGTAAACTGCATGAGAACCCAATCTATTCTCATGTTAGAAATAACTTGATTAGGTTTGTATTTCGGGTCCTTGTCATGTCCAGTCTTGCAAAAGCAAAGTTTGTGTTGACTGGCTGTGTTTGAACCGGATTAGTTGTAGTAGGCATGCAACGTGTAAAAATAAAGTTTGGCTTGCACGCCATGCTGTACTCAGTTTCTGCTCAGTTGAGTCCACGCCGGTTTGCTAGGTGGTGAGTTCGTATACAAACATAGCACACACGAGGCACCAGTAAATTTACAGGTGAAACCCGACACGAGGCATAGTGATTTTTTTTAGAGCAATGGTACCTGAGACTGTAAAATGTAACACACCAACGATGCAAAATGTTACATATATGAAACAATCACACAATTTCAGAATATTGTACCGAGCTGTCAATTGTTTGATCAAAGGCGTCATTACAATGGCAGCTAAACTTTGCTCTTGTTTTGAGTACAGATGCTACTGTCCAACTGGAATTCACTCGGTCGACAAAGAAACACAAAATCACGAGCAAAACACACAATTCCCAGCTCTGGTAATCGGAGTTCAGGAAAGGGTGTCCGCTGTCAGGAACTCACGGCCAAAGCGGAAAATAATCAGCTTCATTTACACCCTCTCCGATGCGGCAGGACTGATTGGAATGATGCCAGAGGATGTGACCAGAGCATCAATAGGAACATCTGTTGAGTTAACCGGGATGATGCCTTCCTCCAAAATTTGCACCGAGTACGAAAGTGCAACTTCAAAAATAAGCAAACCATTAGCATGAATCATTAGTAAAGAGAATGACAGATAGACCTCACCATCAAATATAACTATGCAATGCAGAACAACAGATATGTTCTCATTTTGCTAGACATAGTTCACGGAAATATGTAATGAAAAAGGTTATGTTAAATTAAGGTGAGTATGAAACTTCTAGTTGGCACACATACAAAAAAAACACCACTTGCTACATCAGCTGAATTGTGGCTTAAAACAGGGAGATACGAGAACTGCCACTCATTCAAACACGCTTCAAATGTGTGTCAGCTGTATTAGTCCGCACCGAAATAGCACAACCGCTACGCAACCACCATATGTGGCTCACTGAGCAAAAGCACTGGACTAAGAAACATATTAAGATAAGCCAAAATTTTCAATCCAAACTGAGATCTAATTTGCATTGCTATGACGGAAGTATAACCATATATGTGCAGTATTTGCAGAGTGGCACCTACTATTGTAGGAACGAATATTCAACCTAACAGAATTTGTGGTGCCTAGAACCCTTGAGAACTGACTCCCTCCGTCGCAATTTACATGGCGCCCTCGTATTTAGTGATTACTTGACCATCAACTTGATCAATAATACATGAGTCATGTGTCATAATCACTGGAAACATTTTCCGAATACAATTCAATGGTATCTCACTGATGTGTGCTCCCTCGATGTCTCTTATGGATCCCAAACCCGTTCCTATGGGCATTTTGAAGTTAATAAGAGAGGCACAACCCATCCCAGACCAAAAATATGACTACTCAAATTAACCTTTTACGAACTTGATCTAAGAAGTATTATAATTCAAGCTGAGATATTTGCCTGTCAGTCCTACACAAATGAGTATCAAATTAACGACTCGCAACTCCAACATATGAATTGGACCATGAAAGTAAAATTTAAGGGTTTTAGTAGATGATTATAGGATGTAAAGCAAAAGGTTTCAGTAGATGGTAAGAGATCGCCCGTTGGGTTTTAAGTAGCTTAGCGTAGATGGTACTGGAATATAATTCCTAAATCCGTTTCAGTATGGTAATGTATTAAATACAACATACTCTCTCCGTTCGGAAATAAGTGACGTTGTTTGTGAAACATGTTAGCTTTGAGAAACTAACAACGGTCCCAATACCTCTATCTATTCTATGGTCTCATTTTCTAAATTGTCCACTTTGCCCTACTCCTACCCCCACAGAGTCTACTCAACATTTAATTTGATTTTATTTTCGAGGCAGAGGAACTAAAATGGCCCCAAGGCAAAATCTAGCGCAAACAAAAGTATATTTTACACAAATATAATATAATAAACTAAAATGCCACAACTTCCTGCAAAGTTGTGCGTGAAAAGTAAATAAAGTAAAACTAAACTTCTGAAAATATGCATGCCATACCTAGAAGAGGCTGACTCCACCCTTTCTCTTTAGCAAGTTCTTGGTATCTCATCAAGAAAGTGTCATAGTAACTGTAAAATTGGGCAAACATGCAAAATAAATTTAGATAAAGGGAAAAAATTCAATGAAGAAATCAAGTGAAACTCAGCATAAATAATATATGAAGCACCCAACAAATAAACAGAAGTATGCATGATGGAGTTGTACAGAGCTAGAGAATACACAAAGAAAAGATCGATGCTAAGTAAGGTTTGCACATAGAGTTTTACTCTTAACTAAAACAGGAAGTAAGGTCAAATATCCAATCCCATTAATCCGAATTTTCTACAAGATTCATATTGATGTGCATTAGTTCTAAATCCACACACCACAGCCTGGGCGAAAACCACAAGCTTATAGATTTCAGATGGTCTACTGATTGATAAGCATTGATTTGTTTGCTAGACCAAGAGCTTTTATGTGTGTGGATCACCCTAGCGAGGAGTTTCTGCATCTAAAACATACATATGATTTCCTATGTGGTAAGTGGTAACTGTCATTCCAACAAACAGGCCCCTCTGACACCAGAAATCGGAAGGCATTGAAATCTCAGCATTATTGAACTGCATTATGGAAAATATGCCTGTGAAACAAAATATAGTAATGACATTTAGTGCTTCTAAATCATGATATTATTTGTTTCAGAGCAGACTGCATGAATCCGTTTTTAGCTGGCACTGCAAGTTTGAAATGGAATAATTTCATAGTCGGGCGTTGGATAAAGATGTCACTGCACATCGAGAACCTTTTTTTTCTTGCGATAGATGTACATTGTCAACTTCAATACAAGGCATTATTGTTAATATCATGATAGGGTAACATGTAGTCCTACCCTCCACCACGTCCTAGTCTTCGACCAGTTCTGTCAAAAGCTTGTCCTGCATGAATAACAAATACGATCCAATTGAAATTCTAATGTCAAGCATGAGCGACCTCAAGAAAGATAAATGAAAGAAATGAATGTAGCAAAGGATGAAGAGCTTACCAGGCAACACAAAAAGATCAACAGGGGATGAGGCTGACAACACTGTAAGGATTAAAAGTGGCTCAGTTGTTAACACATAAATCAACTGCCGTTACAGATGAAATAGCTTAATAAATAAAATAGGGGAAAGTTTCCACATGGAAATAAACTTCATACCATCTTCACGAGCATTCCCACTAGCATCCAATGGTGATGGCTCCAGAATGTTCATTGAATTTTTAACTAAATCATCCATGGTCGTGATTTTGAACATGCGCATATTGCGGTTTTTATCTTCCACTCGAGGAACATAGATATCCTTTGCTTGTCCATCATGTTCTTAGAACCAAGAAAGTCGTCAGACAGAGGAAATAACACAGAGCATATTTGTATATAGGGCCCAGTTGACTCACCAGGATCCAAGGATAGAACTTCTGCTATTATTTTTGATGTATCAACTTCTCGCAATTGCGCACAGCTTATATAGGCACACAACCGTTTGCTTGCTTTGAACCAAGAAGAGTTCAAAATATTGTTTTGAATAGCCAGATCTGGAAAAACAAGAGTTTTTGTACTTGTTAATAAATAGATCAACAAAAGTAACTTAAAGAGAACTAATTATGTTAAAACACAGAAGCATACTACACTAGCCCTCATTTCACTTGAGGTCTCCAAAGATTAAAAAGATAATTAGCACAGCATAAATCCGCTTTGTCATGGTGATAGAAGTGCAAAGGTAAGTAGACTAATCTTTGTTTCTCTCGGCATCATGATATGTACTCCAATGCCACTAGAGCCTTTTACTTACTAGCCCGAACACTTGTCATCAGATCAACATACCCCTAGGCACACGCTTTAATGCTAAGTACGTACTACTCGAGAAATTGACCTGTTGCTTGTTAAAAATTTCACCACTCTTTTCTGTCCCGCACTAACACCACACGCTCACTAGATTCGCGAATTGCAGCAGACGAAAGATCAGTAGGCAAATCGACAAGCAGCTTGTGGGCAACACTGTTCCCAGCCAGGCGGGGAGTAGGGACCTTCGCTGGTGCGCTGATCGAGGGAGAGGGCCTTGAGCGCCCTGCGCACGTCGGACCGCACCGCGCGCTTCTGGTCAGCGACCGCCTGCTGCGCCGCCGTCGACATGGCGGCGAGGGGTGCCGAGGCCGACGCGGCCACTCGCAGGCGCGGGGGAGGGAGCGGGAGGAGGGGGCGGTAGGTGAGGGTGGGGGCGGCGCGGGGCAGGTGGAGGAAGCGCACCATCAGCGAGGACACTGCATTTTTTATCATCCCCGCCTCCTCGTGCTGTCGTGCCGCCGTGTCCCACGCTCACTGCGCGGCCATCTCTCTGCCTCTGCCGCTGCCGCTGGATTCCACGGCCACGGGCGCGCGGTCGGGGCGGGCCGCCCGCTGCACGTTTTTCTTACGTGATTTGCTGTGCCGGCCCGGCCCAAGTTGTTTATTCTTCTGCACGGATAATGTTCAGTGAAGTCCGCTGTCCAATACCAGGCCCACCCGTTCAAGACACCGGCGTGCTACGCGTCAGCCAGCGAATCTTTTTAAAAAATCTTTGCAACAAGAGTCTTGTTTCAGAAACAACAATGACTATTGCAACAAGATCTTTGTTTCGAAAACATGACGCGCAAGGCTAGGACGGATCCAGCAGGAAGGGCTCCCCGACACTGATGGCGGCGAAGGAGAGGCCGTGCGTTGCGCCACGCACCGCTGGAACGACGACCGGGCCTTGCAGATCTCAGTCACCGACGTCGGGCGGTGCTCGCCCGATCTAGATGCAGGGGAACGGCGGAGTAGCCGACTGCTCAGCCACGACAAGTGAGGCGGCGAAGGCCAGACTCGCCGGTGAACGACGGCTGCTGGAGCAGGCCGGCGGCGAGCACTGGTGTGTGGCGAGCGTCTCTTGTGGTGCTGATTGGGGACGAAAGGATTGACAGAGATGGGAATAAGGTACCACGTTGTTGCAAAAGACGTGGTGGTGGCCACAGAGGACGTGTGGCGCACAATCGAGGAGGCGACGACTAGCGGGCCAGCCCACTTAGCAGGGTTCCTCACTGCTGCTGCTCGTGGCGTTCGTTGTAGTCTGCATTTGTTCATGACCGATTGATCACCGACAATATTATTCTGCTTATGAGTGTCTGCATTTTATGAAGATAAATAAAGCAAAGAAACATCGATTTTGCACTCTGAGTTTGGACATAATGAAAGCCTACGATGGTGTTGAGTAGTCGTACCTTCAAGATGTCATGGAAAAGTAGGGCTTTACCCCTAGTGGATTTCTATGGTGATGGGCATGGTCAGCTCTGTCGTGGAATTGTCACGGCAGATGTCCTTAGCGTGACGACTTAGTTGTGAGGCCAGCGCATCTATGTAGTAGCTTGAGAGGGGTTGATTGGGATGAGAGACACAGGGCGGATCAACGCACAAGACAAGGGTTTAGACAGCTTCGGGCCCCGGGAAACATCATCCGGTAACAACCCTACATGCTGTTTGAGGCTAGGTCTCATTATGATCATGGGAAAGTTGCCGGCTCCGGCTCTCGGTGTTTAGCCCTAGAGATTATTTCTTGTTTCCTGTCCCTCTTGGGGAGCCCTGCCCCTCCTTATATAAGTTAGAGGGGCGGGTTACATGTGGAGTCCCAGTAGGACTACGACTAGTCTATCTTCTCTTACAAGTTGATTACAAATCCGGGTCTTGCTTCCTCGTAAAGGAAATATTCGTCATCCCTTTGCTTTTAAGCCGGCCCACCATAACATGAGCCGGCCTTCTGGGCCTTGGGCCTAGTCTTCTATCTGACCCGCCGTCGGGGTCATCCGTGAGTCGTCAGGCTCGTGAGTCGTCTGACAGTGAGCCGCCAGACCCGTGAGTCGCCAGTTCTCCGGCGTGTCACGGTGAAGCGCCAAGTCCGGCCAGGTCATACCGCGGGGTATATCCCCGACATTACCCCCCAGTTTAATTTGGATTTATCCATGTTAAACTAATCTGCGATATAAACACAAGAACAAATTTGACAGGTTGTGTTCCGGGTTAAATATTCTTTGTAAGCCGACACTTGATCATCCTTAAGTCCTTGTCATCTTCCTTCTTGATATGTATCCATAATCTCATAGCAAATCTCTTTAGCAGATATGTTCAAATTTTGCCAATGCAAAAAATCCAGGTACTTCCTTTGAAAATCCGGGTCAACAAGCCAGCTTCAGAGTCAATTTGTTGACATTGGTCTCTTGTTGAGAAATATTGTAAGAGATAATCCACTTGAATCGGCTTTCAATGCTCTGACTTGACAAAAATGGTCTTCAAATATTCAACTTATATTCAGCCGGCTTAAAGATATAAAACTTGCTAGTTTATGAGTACCAAAATTGCCGGGTTATAAATAGATGATGCCAAGTCATAATTGTCGCCGACGCCGGTTTATGATTTTTGCAGAGAATTTGAAGATATTTCTCCCTTATATCCATATTACCTATAGCCCCCAAGGGCCGGCTCATTACGATGTGATGAGTCGGGTCTTCAATGAGGTGAGCAAAATATGACTTTGCATTAGCCCCCAAGTGCCATGGTGCATGCTGACAGTGACATGGGACTTGCATATTTTATGTAATCTCAACTTGAATAATGTAGCCCCCAAGTGCCAGGTTGTAAGCCTGCAGCGACTCGGGACTATTCCTTCCGTTGTAGAATAAATCATATCCATTGATAAAATAATAGCCATTGCGCTGAAGCGACTTTGAAAACCTCAATCATAATATTAGTTTCTGATAACCATAATAAAAATCCAGCCATGTTGGCTATTAAAGATTTGACTAACCCGGTTTGAAAACCTCAATCATTCAAATCATAATAAAACCCAGCCAAGTTTGGCTATTTAAAGATTTAAAATACCTTATCTGTTGACAAGTAAATCCGGAGTTTAAATACCCGGCGACTCTTGGCCGATGGCGATTTATTACGCCTCCATTGTAAGCCGGAATTTTTATAACCCGGCTATTTATAGCCTTTGAGAAAATCAAGAATTGATAACCCTTTTGAGACACCAATGTCAATCTTTCGATGATGGGCTTGGACTTAAACATTTATATAAGTCATAGTTCTGCAAATCCTGCACAGAGTTTAAACAACATAAGCCCTGGCGACTTAATGTCAAAAGCCAGGGCGGGTAACTACCCAAATGTAGTCTTATCCTGCACACAAGTAGATCACAAGAAACCTTGGCGGTTTACCGCAGGGCGGGTCATAATATCTTACATATGACCACTGATGTGTAAAAAAGGAGTCACAGATAAGCCTTTTATGAATCATAACAATAATATCATACTTGTGATATTGAATTTGCATTTGTCGGTTTATATGACCTGCACAATAAGGGTGATAACCCAATCTTTGATACGCGCATGATTCCAATGGCGCAATTCAAAACATACCGGCGGCTTAAAGTCCATAGCCAGGTCTAGTTTAAACATAATTATGTATAAACAATATCATACCTGTGATATTGAACTGTACTGCCGGCTTATGATACCTGTGCAGTAAGTGTGATAACCCAATCCTTAGAAGCCAACGCTTCCACATAGATGATGATTGTCATAAGCCGGCGACTTATCATCGAAAATCAAGCCGGGTTTAAATAGAAACCACTCATATACACTTTAGATGTGTTCAAAAGAGCTTCAAATAAAATCCCAAAAATTATTTGCAAAAAGAAACTTCAAAAAATCTTGAGGCTTCTGATTCGAATACGATCAGAAAACCGTTCCAAAGGGGTTAGGCTAAATTCGAATACGATCATATAGCCCCCAGTGGCTTTGGTGTTGCCGATCAAGAGGGTACCGACAGCTATGTTCTCTTTGGTTCGAATACGACCTATGTTTGAATAGGAAGCCCCCAAATGACCTTGAGAGTTGTTTAACGACGCTGATTCGAATACGATCCACGTCGGTTCCCAAGAGGGGTTGAGCTATGATTCGAATACGATCAAGAAGCCCCCTAGTGAGCTCGGCAGTGTGCCAATCAAAAGGGTACCGACATCTATGTTCTCTTTGGTTTGAATACGACCTATGTTTGAACAGGAAGCCCCCTAGTGATCATGAGAATATTTAACGACTCTGATTCGAATACGATCAGGGTCACACCAAAAGGGTTAAGCTAAATTCGAATACGATCAACTCCCAATGGTCCTTAAAGTAGGGTACCTATGTTTGAGTTGTGCTTTGTAACAGACTCTTTGGTCCCTTTAATTTTCCCTGAGAACTCAAACTTTGCAAGAGATAAATTCTTTTTGAACCGGAAGTTCTTAAACCAGATATTAAGAGTTTCAAAGTTTTGCGATAGACAAATTTACCTTGAACCGGATTTTAAACCGGATATTAAGAGCTTCAGTGCTTTGTGGGAGATGTCAAGTCTCTTGAGCCGGATCTAAACCGGAATCCTTCTTTTTAAGCCGGAAATTTTCTGACGACCTTTAAATTTTTTCACCAACATGGCGGTAGCCTCCGGGACTGGGTTATTTTTTCCTCCAATGACCCGGAGTTCTTGAATGCATTGAAACCGACCAATGCTGCCAAGTCATATCATTGTAGCCCCCGAGTCTCAAGACGACTCGAGGAGTTGGCCTTGAGATTCTCCATATTGACCATAGCATAAGGTGTACATCATTGATGTTGATAGCGCGATGTGAATCCACAGAAGGTTGAGGTGACTGTGGCGGGTTATAAATGATCCCGTATGAGCCGTGTCAGCAACTCGACCAATGGTTCCTTCCAACTGGATGTTTTGAAGTTAAGCAAACTGTAGTGGCGGCGACTTGTGCGCATGCCCATTGAGCTGTCCAATGCCGATGGCGGCTGATAACACATGACAATTTTCCTCCAAGCTGTTGGAAGAAAAACCGGGCTTCCCAAGCAGTGACTTGCTCATATTCAATAATCCGCTCATGCAGACAGGTGCAGTCCTGGTGTGTCGATGTAGACCAAGCCGCGAGAGACAGACAGTAAAGACGACCGTAGCATCAGAGGCGGTACAGACAGATGAGTCGGTCGCGGCGTTGTAAGCCGGCGCGAACGGGCAAGTCAATCGCAGGCGCGGTAAGCCGCGCGGATGGGCGAGTCAACCACGTCGTGTTGATGTAGTGAACAATTGTCCTGCATCAAAAACATCGCAAGCCGGAGTAATTGTTCTTTGACAAAAAGCAATATATGCTGATAAACTTAAACGGATAGATATCACCTGATTGTTCGGATGACGGATGATCCGTTCAACACAGCAGAGGCGGCTCAGGCAGACCGACGTCTCAATATAGCCCGGGCGGCTCAACACGGCAGAGGCGGCTCAACACAGCAGCGAAACGGAGGCATCACCATGGCGGTGGCTCAGAAACTGCAGCAGCAGCGCGTTTGAGACGGAGGAAGCGGCGACTTGAACAGCTTGAAACGGACGCGAGTCGACCCGGGGGCAGGCGGCGGCTCATCGTGTGACGGCGGCTCTCCGGCTACGGATCAACGCGGGGAGGCTCTCCAGTGGCAGAGGTAGCTTTACGAAGGCGACGGTCTGCTACTTGATTTGCAGCTTTCAGCTTGACTTGAATCCGAATTGGCTCGCAGGTGGCTCGAGGTGGCGGAGACGGCTCACCGCAGGCGAGGCGGGTCACAGCAGGGCCCAATCCGGGCGGCTCAAGGCGGGAGCAGCCACAGATTACTGTTGAGGTGAGGGCTGCGGACACGGCTTAGTTTGCACGAGGTCGACACCGACGAGGAAAAATCTGGGCGGCTCGACAAAGCCAGAGCCATGGTCGGCAGGGGTGGCGGATCAGACGGCCATAGGATCGGCGGCTCTTTGGCAGCGGGTGACAGGTCGATGAAGCGATAGCCGATCAACGGAAACGCTGCGACGGGGCGATCCGACGCGGCCGCAAGCGGCAGAGTCCGAATTCAAACCTCCCTCCACGTCCTTTCCGGGTCGTGATTGCTTTGTCTTTTTCTTCTTCTTCCTTCTCAACTCCGTATCCTGTTCATCCTTGTGTATGCTCAATGCGTGAGCCTTCCACACCTCAGCCCTGTCACATTATTGCTAGTTTCTCGACTCCCAATCGAACATGCAATGAGCAGAAAGCACCAAAACGCCTGTTCCTTGTATAGCCCGTACTAGTACAATAATAACTGGTTCAGTAATCTGTCTTCACGTCAATTGCGGCCGGCTTGCTGTGATGTAAACAACGGCAGTTGATTTTGACCACTAGGTTTGACTGACAAAGCACCTCCTTGTGCACAGGTTTGCTTTAGTAAAGATTCGTAAAATAGTCCACAAATAAGTTCTCCTGGGAGCTTGTGTATGTACGTGGCGATGTACTGGCCTGGCATATTACTTTTTCTTTTTCTTTCAGAAGGATTTGACGCGGAGGTCGCGTGCACCAGCTGCGACTTCCATCAATCAGACAATCCTTGGGACTTGAAACAAATCCGCGTACGTTGCCTGCCATGGATGTAATCTGCTTCACGTGCACTGGCTCTCGCAGTAGAGAATGGCAATTAAACAACGGAATACTCTGAGTCAGTCTCGGACTCTGCGGATCACCACGGCGCGTCTGGCGGCCGTACAATATGCAACCCTAAAACAATCTCAATCTCGTACATGCTGATCCGACTACTCGTTGATGGCGTAGATCCTCTTCACACCGGCTCTTGTTTCATCCAAAAAATTGTGAACTCCTCGTCGCTAAAAGAGATCCCTCCAAGAACTCAACACCACCGTGCGCAAGCCCCATGGTGGGCGCCAACTGTCGTGGAATTGTCACGGCAGATGTCCTTAGCGTGAGGACTTAGTCGTGAGGCCAGCGCATCTATGTAGTAGCTTGAGAGGGGTTGATTGGGATGAGAGACGCAGGGCGGATCAACGCACAAGACAAGGGTTTAGACAGCTTCGGGCCCCGGGAAACATCATCCGGTAACAACCCTACATGCTGTTTGAGGCTAGGTCTCATTATGATCATGGGAAAGTTGCCGGCTCCGGCTCTCGGTGTTTAGCCCTAGAGATTATTTCTTGTTGCCTGTCCCTCTTGGGGAGCCCTGCCCCTCCTTATATAAGTTAGAGGGGCGGGTTACATGTGGAGTCCCAGTAGGACTACGACTAGTCTATCTTCTCTTACAAGTTGATTACAAGTCCGGGTCTTGCTTCCTCGTAAAGGAAATATTCGTCATCCCTTTCCTTTTAAGCCGGCCCACCATAACATGAGCCGGCCTTCTGGGCCTTGGGCCTAGTCTTCTATCTGACCCGCCGTCGGGGTCATCCGTGAGTCGTCAGGCTCGTGAGTCGTCTGACAGTGAGCCGCCAGACCCGTGAGTCGCCAGTCCTCCGGCGGGTCACGGTGAAGCGCCAAGTCCGGCTGGGTCATACCGCGGGGTATATCCCCGACAAGCTCGGTATATTTTGCAGTTTATTTCAATGTCAAAAGAATTTAAACCTTCAAGAAGGATTCATCAGGGAGATCCTCTTTCACCCTACCTTTTCTTGCTAGTAGTAGAGGGCCTTCCGTGCCTTCTAAAAATTAGTGATCAGTCATCACATCTTACAGGTTTAAAAGTAGCTCAATCAGTTCCGTCGGTTAACCAACTATTTGTTTGCAGATGACAACCTGTTGTTTTGTCAAGCAAGCTGTAACATCCCGGATGTAACTTTTCATATTTGTAACTCCAACTCTTGCCATTTTCGGCTATGTGTTATGATATTCCCTTCGTGGTCGGGTTTTGCCTTTCGTTTTGCCTTTTGTTCATGTCATGCATCTCATATCACGTCATCATGTGCATTGCATTTGCATACGTGTTCGTCTCATGCATCCGAGCATTTCCCCGTTGTCCGTTTTGCAATCCGGCACTCCCACCTCCTCCGGCGCACCCCTCTTGTTTCTTTTCGTGTGCGGGTGTTGAGCGTTCTCGAAATGGACCGAGGCTTGTCAAGTGGCCTTGGTATACCACCGGGAGACCACCGGTCAAGTTTCGTTCCATTTGGAGGTCGTTTGGTACTCCAACGGTTAACCGGGTAACCGCAAAGTCCGTTTGTGTGTGCAGCAAAAACCCCTCTCTAAACAGCCCAAAACTACGCCAAGTCTCTTCCATGCTCTAGGTCGTCCGATCACGATCGTGTGGGCGAAAACCGCACCTCATTTGGAGTCTCCTAGCTCCCTCTACCTATATATACACCTCCCCTCCCGAAGCATTTTCGCAGATAAAACCCTAAAAATCGCCCTCTCCGCGGCCGGACGTGTCCGCCGCCGCCGGATGAACCCGCCGCCGCGCTCGCACCAGTACGAAGCCGCCACGTGTCCAGCGCCGCCGCCTCCACCGCGCCGGCCGCGAAGCCCATCGCGAGCCCGCCGGGCCCGTGCCTCGCCGCCGCCCTCCGTCCCCGCGCGCGCGCCCTCCCGCGCCGGCGCCGCCGCACCCCGCCACCTCCGCCGCCGCCTCGCCGCTCCGCCGCGTCGGCGTCCGCGCGCCGGCTACCTCACCGCCGTCCGCCGCTCCGCCCGCGGCCTCCACTCCCTCCGACGCCCGCGCCGCCGTCTCCCCTCGCCGGACCCGCGTCCCCGGCCTCCTCTCGAGCTTCCCCCGACGCTGGCCGCCGTCTCCTTCTCCTCTCCCGTCGCCGGCGACGAGCTCCCTCGGCCAGATCTGGATCCAGTCAAACGGGAGGTTGACTTTGTGCCTCCCCCGATTTTCTGTCTTTTATTTTTACAATACGTGCACCTGTTCATCGCATCACAACTCTCTGCATATAGCTCCGTTTCGCGCGTGTAATATATCAAATTGTTTGCCTCATGATGCTCTTCATTTTGTTCCATTGCACCATGTTTATTTGGGGCCATCTTGATGCCCAAATCTCAGGTGCAAGAGTGCTAGTTGCTGTTATCTGCTGTTACTTATCAGAACTTGTGGATTTGTTATTTTTGTTGCATTTAATCTGTGCATCTTATGGGCATGAGCTCTACATGTGTTTTGTTGTATGCCATGCCATCTTTACAGAGGTATATGCCATGTAGTTGTTTGATCTCTGTGGTGACTAGCACAAGCATGCAAACTAGGCATCGTGATGTTTCTGATTTCAGAGAGTAGTTTTTCTAAGTCTTTGTCTGCTTTTATTTTGTTGCGATGTATCCATGTGTCTACAGAGAGATCCATGCTTATTTTAAGGATATTCAGTAAGGATGTTGTGTAGATATTGTTGTAATTGATCCATTCCTGCCCTTGTTTCCAATTATGGAGTGACATAGCATGACTCAATATTGCTCTACTTTTGCTATAAAACATTTCTGGCAGATTGTTTACATGTTATTCAATTTTGCCAAGCTTGTTGTAGTTGTTTTCATTCATGCTATGTACTTGCTCTTGCCTTGGGTAGCTTCATAAACATGCCATATTGCTGTAGGTATGCTTGTTTGGTCATGCATTGCTTTGTGGTGAGTGCATCAAGCTCACCAAGATGCCTTCTTATTATTGTTTCTGCCATGCTCTGTTTTCCGCTAAGTCTGAAACCTGTTAACGAAACTTGCTATGTTTACATGGTTGCCATCATATCTTCTGTTCCTTTTTGGCTTATGGTCAGTAAGGTACTTTTGTCATATGCATTTAGTAGAATACTGTAATGCCTTGTTCTGCCATGTTAACTTCCCGTAGCATGTTGATTTCGTGCTCTGAACATTGCTACCTGATGCTGTTTCTGCCATGTCCAGTAATTTCTCCAAGTCTGTGAACCTGTTATCTTTTGCACTTTTGCCATGCTTGTTTGAACCTGCTGTCGTGTGATCTAGCCGTAGCTCAGTGTTCATCTTTTGTCAATCATCTCCTGTAGATTACTGCCATATGCTTTGTTGCTATGTTGAAGTGATGTAGCATTGTTACTTGTTCCATTATAAGTGCTATCATGCTGTCAATCGCAGATTCGTGTCATTCTTGTTTTGCTCGCCATTTGCAAACTGTGCATCCGTTTCCGGTGATCTTTATATCGATTTTGACCGAAATCATCTCACCTTTCCAGTGGCATGCTTGGTTTGCCAAGTTACTGCCTTGTTCATCATTTTCCTTCCGGAGCACGCATATGCATCGCATATCATATCTTGCATATCATTCATATTTTGCGTCATGTTGCTTGTGCATTTCCCGTGATTGATTGTGGTTCCATTGCTTGTGTTCTTGTTTTGGGTAGAGCCGGGAGACGAGTTCGTGAACGAGGAACCTGTTCAGTACGCTTACGAGGATCAAGCTTTCGACAACTCTGAGAACCTTGCAGGCAAGATGACCACACCCTCGAAATCACTTCTATCTTTGCTTTGTTAGTTGTTCGTTCTTTTGCCATGCTGCGCTACCTACCACTTGCTATATCATGCCTCCTGTTGAGGATATAGACCTTAGAGTCACCTGCCAGGAGGGGCCGGGTTACTCGTATGGTCATTGCCAGAAGCCCGGCGCCAAGCTTGAAGACGGTGGGCCAAAGATGGGCTTAAGACCCGGATATGGCTTAAGGCCCGTAGTTGCAATCATTATTATGGTAGAACTTGTAGTGTAAGGCAAGAATAGTTGAGAGTCCGAGCCGGACACTCTTATGAGCCGGCCGGGACTCTGAGAGCTGCAGGGCGTCCGCCTCCCTATATAAAGGGACGACCCGGCAGCGGTTTAAGGACGGGAACAATCTGATCGAGAGCCAGGCATAGCGGTTCAGCTCCCTGGTTATCGAAACCCTGATCAATACCACCTCAAACTGGACGTAGGCTTTTACCTTCACCGTAAGGGGTCGAACCAGTATAAACCCTCGTGTTCCTCGTCCCGCTTAACCCCTTCAAGCTTCCTAGCTGCGATGGCTCCACGACTAAGTCCTAGCTCGAGGACATCTGCCGTGACAATTCCACGACAGTTGGCGCCCACCGTGGGGCCAGCGCACGGTGGATTTGAGTTCTTGAAGGGCAGCTTCGAAGTGCTCGAGGGATACGCTGTGGGCCGGATGACCAAGAGTCGTCGCGGCAAGCTCTACATCGACGATGCAAGCTGGGGCTCCGACGCCGGCTCAATTGAGTACGGGTACCGGGTCCCCTTCGGCGGAATTCATGTTTTCATTGGCAAGATTGGTGAGCCGGGCCCTGAGCCGGACCTCTGCGCCGATCTCATCGAGACGGCTCAGCGTGCACGACCCGCCCGGGCCCGGCCTGCCTTACGGCACGCTTTTGTGGGATGTATCCATGGAGGGCCCTTTGATCAATCTGGATCTGGTGATGAGGCGGCCGCCGGCTCTGACAGCGAGTCGTCCACCGATGAGTCATACTCGTTGTATCAACTTCAAGATGGCAGGCTCATGGGTTGTTCCGATGGTGACAGTATTCTGGACTCGTTTGAGCCGCCAAGTCAGGTTGGAGTCTTTATGGCCGGTGCGCAGCCTGTTTAGAACCCCGCTGCTGGAGCGGGAAACCCGGTGCCTTCTCCGGCTCAGGTACTAATGGATCTCACGGACAAGATGACGGCTCTGTTAACCGCTACGGTTGACCCGGCAGATCAAGCTCAGCATGATGCGGAGGTGGCGCAGTTAAAATTGGATCTAGTGAAAGCTAAGGAGGATCTGGCAGCAGAGGGGATCAGGATGGCTGCGGAAAGGGCGGCTCTCGACGCCCAAACCCAGTTGATTCAAGCGCAGTCCTTCTGGCTCACGATGGATCAAAACGCGTCCAATGAGGTCCTGAGAAGGAGGCATCAAAAGGCCCAATCTCGACTCCCTCCGGTTTACGATCCGCGAAACCTCTTCAACACGCCAGGTGCAGGGTCTAGTAACCCGCCAGGGGTCATAGTGCCCGGGTCTGGGACCCCTATTCAGCCACAAGTGATGGGGCCTCCCCAGGTGCCCCCTGCCCCACCTCAGTATGTGCCAATACCCCCGGGTCATTATAATAACCCGCTAGAGAACATGGTCGCCGCGGCGACACGGCAGGCGGCTCTCCCAGTTGACGGCGACTCTCCGACGGCTATTGAAACCCGCCGGGTCAGGGAACTCCTTCAGACAGCACTGGCGCAACAAGAGGCGTATTCCTATAGCCGAGACAGGATCCACTCGACCCCTCGTCCAGGCCGGAGCCCGAGTTACAGCAGACACATGGTCTCAGCGACCGGCTCAAGTAACGTCCGACGCCATGACCCGCCCCCTGGCCATGGCCCGGTTCATAACGGAGCCTTTCACGCAGCATACCAGGACAGAGCGCGGCAAGAGGCGGAGCAGGTGCCTCAATTGACGGCTTACCAGACCCCCCCGGCTTATCCGACGACTTCCGTCGACGTGGGTATCCCTACCAGGACTGGGGGTGTCCCTTGTTTAGTGCCAGCTATCCGCAATGAGCGTCTACCCAAGGACTTCAAAGGCCCTAGGAAGGTGCCTAATTACACAGCAGACTTACAACCCGCAGCCTGGATCGAGAGTTATGAAATGGCTATGGAGCTGCTAGAGGTCAGTGAGGCGGCCATGGCTAAGTATTTCACCATGATGTTAGATGGGACTGCCCGCACTTGGTTGAAAGGGCTACCACCGAATTCCATTGGGTCTTGGGCTGAGCTGAAAGCCCGGTTCATCCAAAACTTCAAGGATACCTGTAGGCAATCTATGCCAATTGTGGATTTGACTAACTGCAAGCAGCAGGAGGGTGAGTCTACGACACATTGGGTTCGCCGGGTTAAGGAGATAATACATTCCTCGGATAAGATGGACGTCGGCTCTGCAGTCTTAATGTTGGAGCAGAATTGTTGTTTTGTGCCCCTAAAGATGAAACTCGGGCGGCTTAAGCGCGACTGCAATGATATGGGTACAATGATGGCGGCTCTTGTCAAGTACGCCGATTCTGATGGTACCAAGGACCCCGCTTCAGATGATGAAAGGACAGGGAAGGGAAAGAAGAACGGCAATGGCAAGGGTCCTCAGCATAACCCGAGGAACCAAGGAGGAGGCAAGCGCAAGGCCGACGGCAGCGTAGAGTTTGTGGCCAACGCCAGCTCACAAGGGAATAACCAGCGATGTAAGGGGAGGCCCCCTCCCCGAGGCGGCGGGTCAGGCCCGACGCTGGAGCAGCTGTTGAATGAGCCTTGTCCAAGGCATGGCTCTAGAGAGAAGCCAGCGACTCATCTATGGAAGGACTGTGCAATCATGAAGGCCTTTAAGAATTACAATGGCCCGGGCGGCGGCTCAGGCGCCGGCGGTTTTCATGGCCCGGGCGGCGGCTCAAATTCCAATCCTCCGAACGGTCAAGGGGGCTTTAATCAGCAGTCTGGCCAGGGTCATCAACAGCAGCAGGGGGTTATCAGACCAATCCCAAGCAGCTTAGCGGTGGACAATACCATGTATTCACCACCAGTCTGTGTAAGCGAGACCAGAAGCTTCATAAGAGGGCCGTGAATGCTGTTGAGCCGGCGGTTCCACGCTACTTGCGGTGGTCTGAGCAGCCTATAGTGTGGAGTAGAGAGGATCACCCTCCCCGGGTAGACAATCCGGGTCACTTGGCCTTAGTGGTGGCTCCTCAGGTGGGAGGATATAAGTTCACTAAGGTGCTCATGGATGGAGGCAGCAGCATCAACATCCTCTATTATGAGACTTTTCGCCGTAAGGGGTTGGTTGATAAGAACCTCAGCCAGTCAAACACTATCTTCCATGGTGTGGTACCTGGTAAGTCGGCTTATCCAGTCGGCAAGATCGAGTTGGAAGTGGCCTTCGGAGATGAAAACAACTACAGGGTGGAAAAATTGACCTTTGAGGTGGTCAAGATAAGAAGTCCGTACCACGCTATATTTGGGCGGCCGGCTTACGCCAAATTCATGGCACGGCCGTGTTATGTTTACTTACAACTCAAGATGCCGGGTCATAATGGGACCATTACGGTTCACGGCAGCCGGAAGGTGGCCTTGGAATGTGAGGAAGGCGATGCAGCTTATGCAGAATCTGTTTGCGCAACAGAGGAGTTGAAATTTTACAAGGACAATGTTGACCCCACTGATATGACCTCTCTGAAAAAGCCGACTACGGAGCATGAGCCGGCAATGAAATTTAAATCGGCTGATGAGACTAAACTCGTTGATTTCATTCCAGGAGATTCATCTTAGCATTTTAGCATCAGTGCCAACCTGGATCCAAAATAGGAAAGCACGCTCATCGAGTTCATCCGTGAGAATAGGGACATCTTCGCATGGAAACCTTCGGACATGCCAGGTGTACCTAGAGAACTCGCTGAGCACACTCTCAATGTTGATCCGAAATTTAAGCCGGTCAGGCAGTTCCTTCGGCGGTTCAATGAGGAGCGGCGGAAAGCTATTGGTGAAGAGGTGGCCCGGCTCTTGGCGGCCGGGTTTATTCTTGAAGTCTTTCACCCAGAGTGGTTGGCTAACCCGGTGCTCGTGCTCAAGAAGAACGGCACTTGGCGGATGTGTGTGGATTATACGGACTTAAATAAGGCGTGTCCGGCTGATCCTTTTGCCCTCCCCCATATTGATCAAATTATTGACGCGACGGCAGGTTGTGCGCGCTTAAGTTTCTTGGATGCTTATTCCGGATATCATCAGATTAAAATGGCAGTTAAGGACCAGGAGAAGACGGCATTCATCACTCCCTTTGGAGCCTTCTGCTATGTGTCTATGCCCTTTGGACTCAAGTGTGCACAGGCGACTTACCAGCGTTGTGTACAGAACTGTCTTCATAAACAGATTGGGCGCAATGTTCACGCTTATGTGGACGATATTGTGGTTAAGTCCATAAAAGAGGAAACCCTGATAGATGATTTAAGGGAAACCTTTGATAATCTCCGGGTCTACAAGATGATGCTTAACCCGGCCAAGTGTGTTTTTGGTGTTCCTGCAGGCAAACTTTTGGGTTTCTTGGTTTCTGACAGAGGCATTGAAGCTAACCCGGAGAAGATCAAAGCCATCACCTCCCTAGCTAAGCCGGCGTGTATAAATGATGTTCAGCGCTTGGCGGGTCGCATCGCTGCTTTAAGCCGGTTTATAAGCCGTTTGGGTGAGAAGGCCATGCCATTATATCAGTTGATGAAGAAAACTGATAACTTTGTCTGGAATGATGCAGCTAATACCGCTTTTGAGGATTTGAAGAAGCAGCTGGCAGAGCCCCCAGTCCTTGCTGCTCCGGTTGATAAGGAGCCCTTATTACTGTACGTGGTGGCGAACACACGAGCCATCAGTGTGGCTGTGGTGGTGGAACGCAAGGAAGAGGGTAAGGAGCATCCGGTTCAGCGGCCGGTTTATTATGTCAGCGAAGTGCTTATCAAGTCCGAACAGCGGTATCCACATTGGCAGAAGCTTGTTTATGGTGTGTTCATGGCAAGCCGGAAGCTTAAGCATTATTTCCAGGGCCATCCCATAACCGTGGTCAGTTCTGCTCCTCTTGGTGATATCATTCAAAACAGAGAGGCCACAGGGAGAGTGGCTAAGTGGGCTATCGAGCTCGGACCTCATGGTCTCAAATATGTGCCACGCACTGCTGTTAAATCTCAGGCCTTGGTGGATTTCATCAATGATTGGACAGAGTGACAAGTGCCCAAGAAAAAGCCGGATAACACATATTGGACTATTCACTTCGATGGGTCC
This sequence comes from Aegilops tauschii subsp. strangulata, assembly GCF_002575655.3. Taxonomy (NCBI): domain Eukaryota; kingdom Viridiplantae; phylum Streptophyta; class Magnoliopsida; order Poales; family Poaceae; genus Aegilops; species Aegilops tauschii. The sequence continues at coordinate 156,440,456 of NC_053036.3, forward strand.
AGGCAGTTGGAGGGCTCGGGGGCTGGAGTTGTATTGGCTTCCCCTAAAGGTGACAAGTTCCATTATGTGCTACAATTGATGTTTCCTTGCACTAACAATGCGGCTGAGTACGAGGCCTTGCTCCACGGTCTTCGGATGGCTAAGGAGATGAGCTTGAGCCGGGTAAGGTGTTTCGGTGACTCAGACTTGGTGGCTCAACAAGTATCAGGCAAGTGGGACTCTAAGGACCCTCTCATGGCGGCTTATCGCCGTGAAGTTGATGCCATTGCTGGGCACTTTCAGGGCTACCAAGTAGAGCACATTGATCGCAGGAAGAACGAGGCGGCTGATGCTTTAAGCCGGCTAGGCTCTCAGCGAAAGTCGGTGCCGCCTAATACTTTCCTAGATGTCCTGTATAATCCTTCTGTTAAGCTGCCTACAGAGGAAAACCTGGCTGTCCCCGACCCGGAGGCACGACTGGTGGCGGCTCTCCATATCATACCAGACTGGACAATGCCCTATCTGGCTTACATGACCCGGGGCGAGTTACCTGAGGATGAAACTTTGGCCAGGCAAATAACCCGGCGGGCTAAGTCAATGATCGTTATCAATGGTGAGTTGCACCACCGCAGTGTTACGGGAGCGTTTCAGCGTTGTGTTTCCCCTGAGGAAGGTCAAGAGATCTTGCGTGAGATCCATGAAGGGGATTGCGGCCATCACGCTGGCTCAAAGTCTCTTGTGGCCAAGGCTTTTCGTCATGGTTTTATTGGTTGACGGCTCATGCTGATGCAGAGGACTTGGTCAGTAAGTGTGACGGTTGCCAAAGGTTCTCGCGACGGGCTCATATACCGGCTCAAGAGCTGAGGATGATCCCAATTACTTGGCCCTTTGCGGTCTGGGGGCTTGATATGGTTGGGCCTTTCAAAAGGTCCAAGGATAAGAAGACCCACCTTTTGGTGGCAGTTGACAAGTTTACCAAGTGGGTTGAAGCGGAGCCAGTTAGCAAGTGCGATGCAGCCACGGCGGTTCAGTTTATGAAAAAGGTGATCTTTCGCTTTGGTTTTCCGCACAGCATTATCACTGATGCACCAATCTCTCCAAAGGCGCCATGGAAGAGTTTTGTCAACGAGAGCATATCCGACTTGATGTTTCCTCAGTAGCTCATCCTCAATCCAATGGTCAAGCTGAGAGAGCTAATCAGGAGATTCTGAAGGGCATCAAGCCCTGGCTTTTGGTCCCTTTGCAACGGACGCCGGGTTGTTGGGTGGAGGAGTTGCCCTCCGTGTTATGGAGCATCAACACTACTCCTAACAGGTCTACAGGTTTTACGCCTTTCTTCATGGTTTATGGGGCAGAAGCAGTCCTCCCCAGTGACATCCGTCATGACTCACCTCGAGTGGCGGCTTATGTTGAGACGGATAATGAACAGGCGCGCCAAGATGCTCTTGACTTGTTGGACGAACAGCGTGATGTGGCAGCAGCCCGTTCGGCAATTTACCAACAAGACCTGCGCCGTTATCATAGCCGCCGGGTTAAATCCCGGGTCTTCCAGGAAGGCGATCTCGTGCTCCGGCTCATCCAGGATCAAACAGATACACACAAGCTGTCCCCGCCTTGGGAAGGGCCCTTTGTGGTCAGCATGAACTTGCACAACGGGTCATATTACCTCATTGACATTCGGGAGCGCAAAGATTCACGTAAGTCGGAGGAAGAGACCCGTCGGCCGTGGAACATAGCTCAGCTTCGGCCTTACTACACTTGAGCCCCCGGCTCTCGTAATGTACATATTTCTCTCAGCCATGTATATATTATGATAACCAATAAAGCAGGACCTCTGTCATTTTTCCTCCTCCAAATATGTACGTGTTGTTTTTCATTACAAGATTACATGATAACTTGAAGGAGGATCCAGCTTATGATCGTGTTCGAATCTAGCTGTAAGCAATAAGGTCACTTGGGGGCTTCCTGTTCAAACATGGGTCGTATTCGAAGCAAAGAGAACATAGCTGTCGATACCCATTTGATTGGCAAAGTGCCGAGCTCATTGGGAGGTTTTCTTTGGTCATATTTGAATCATAGTTTAACCCCTTTGAGAACCGACGTGGATCGTATTCGAATCAGCGTCGTTAAACAATTCTTAAAATCACTTGGGGGCTTCCTGTTCAAACATGGGTCGTATTCGAACCGAAGAGAACATAGCTCTCGGTACCCTCTTGATTGGCATCGCCACACCCACTGGGGGCTATATGATCGCATTCGAATCCTAGCATAACCCCTTTGGGCCGGGTCTCTGGTCGTATTCGAACCGGAGCCCCTAAGTTCCTCTGCTTTATAGCAAGTTCCGTCTGTTTATTTCCAAGTGTGTACGGCCAGGTCTCACTTTGCCGGCTTAACTTTGGTTTACAGTATTAGCTGAACACAATGGGTGTTATTAAGACAGGTAAACCGGAATTGCGGTACCAACCTTCCTACCCGGGTTATCTAAGCCGGAAGTATGCTTGCAGGCCGCTAAGTATGTTATTACGGCTATATTTAGGATATTATTGAAGACCAGTCCTTTCTTGATTCATATTCCGGGTTATCTAAAACCTATGATTCTCAGGGCGGTAAGCCGCCTCTAGGCTTGTGATTTGTCTTTCTCTGCAGGATAGTTACAGGTAACTATTTTGAGAGTAAGGAAAACAAATGATTAATTATGACCCGGAGAAACATAAAGGGGACAATTTCAGCAGACTTCAGCATTCAAGGCGTGCACGATGGCACGAAAAAGATAAAGTATTGGTCCTACTCTATTACAAGACTCATTCAAGACCAATACTTTATCTTTATCATTCAAGAGGCATTGTTTGCTAAGCCGCCAGCCGAGTTACAACGCTTGTTGAGTTGAAGTCTCCGGCTCGTTCCTATCTTCTCCTCCGGCTGATCCCAAGACCTGGAAAGTTGATGACTTCCAGTCGATGCCGCTGAGAGCTTTGAATTGGGCTTCCTCGTCAATTAACCCGGCCGGGTCAATCTCCGGGTCAATCTTCAGGCTTGGATAGCCAAGGGCGATGTCCGCTGGGTCTAACTCCGGCAGGAACGCCTTGGCCCGGCTCAGCGCGGCGATCGCTCCGGCTCTTGCAGAGGCCCGTCGTAGCTCTTGGATCCGTTGAGGCAGAACAGCGAGCCGGCGAAGGACTTCTGCCAGGTGAGTCGACACCTCGTTGGATAGGGCCACCACAGCTAAGGCATGCTGTGACCCGGTGTAGAGCTGCTCCACTAGGGTATACACGGCCTTCAGCTTGGTTACGACGCTTTGGTTGAGGTTGGCACTTCTGGGACCAGTTTAACAGAATCAGATAAGCCGCCGACAAGGATGAATTATGAGATATAAAAATTCTAAACTTGATGAAAGCCGGTGAGGCGACTTACCGAAGATTGCGGCCACCATCTGGGACACCTGGCGCTTTAGGCCGGAGAGCTCGGCGGTCTTCTCGGAGAGAGCCTTCTCCGCCTGTTCAGCCCGGTTCACCAATGCGGCCTTCTCTTCGGCCCACGCCTTCCACTCAGCGTCAAACTCCGTCTTCAGCTTCTCTTGAGCGGCGATGCTAGACACAAATTTGGCATTTGCCTTCCGGGTCTCCATCTCTTGCATCTTCAGCCGGCTCTTGAGATCAGCCATGTCAGCCTCTAGCTTCTTGCCAGCAGCCTACATACATTTCCGGGTTATGACATGAACAGTTACTATATAAATTTCAAGTCCCAAGCGTTTTCCAAGCAAAGACACTTGGCACTTGCGGGCTAATGCATATTGAACGTTTCTATCTACAAATGGCCGGTTCAATTGGGTAAGCCGGAACCTAAGTCTACAACATATTCAATCATAAGTCGTCGACTTGGGGGCTAGCATGGTAAAGGTAACTATGCAGTAAGTACGAGGACAGCAGAATGATACCTCAGATTTCTGCTGGATCTGGTTCACCATGGCAACCTCTGCGTCCCGGCTCTTGTGCACTTGGCTGATGTAGCCAGAGACGAGCTCTCCAATGCTCAGGTTGGCGTAGTCGGAGAGGTCCAGGTTCACCCGGTGGGGCTGCAGCAACTCCCCCTTAGCGGAGCACTTGGCCAGTGCGGTAGGTCTCCCCGGCTCAACAAATTCCGTCCGGGTGATTACCACGTCCGGATCATTTGCTGGTTGAGCCGAGCCGGAGGTCTCCGGGTTAGCAGAAGCTTCGGCAGCTGCCTTGTTAGTTGGAGCGGCGGCTTCGGGAGCGGAGGCAGCTGGCGGTTCTTGATCTGCTGCCTCCGGCTCAAACAACTCCGGCTCTTCGATTGGCTTGGCTTTCTTCGCCCTCTTGGTGAGTTTGGCTTGGGCACTGAAAGGACAGAAACGTTAAGCACAAAAGGGTAAGTAAAGACAAGTATAACATGAGATGGTTATCATTACCCGGGCGCGGTCTTGAAATCCGGAAGACTCGACTGCATAGTCGCCCGAAGAGGGGGAGGTCTCCTGATAATTTGAGTCAGAAGAATTGAGTGGCTGACGGATAACACCCGCTAACGGATGAAAAGGGTACAAGTGGGAAATAACCTCAGTTCGGCGCTTACTCGATGCGTCAGGTAACCCAGAGGAGAGGTCGGTGTCCTTGTTGGTCCGGGTGTGACGCCGGCTCTCATGAACCTGTCGCTTCAAAATAAATTGAGGATCTTGATAAGCTAAAGGATGTGAAAAGCTTACTTTCCGGGTTACCCTTCGGACTTTCAGCCTTGGCAAGGGCTCCGAGTCGGAGGAAAGTGACATTACCTCTTCAACCACCGGGTTACTGGCTCCGGTGTCATCCTGTTGATGAACAAGTGTTGGTAAGGCGGACAAGAAATAAACAATAAACACAACAAAGAGCTTACAGGTTCAGGGGTTACCTCTGACTCGGAGCTGTCGCTTAATTGCATCAGCTCCGAAGCAGTTGGCCTACTCCCCTTCTTGCGGGGAGCGGCTTTCTTGGCGGCTTTCTTCGCCTTTCTGGCCTTCTTGGCCGCTTCGTGGTCATATTTGACCCGCCAGAACTTGTCATCAGCCTGAAAGAATATAATGAGGTTTTCTTAAAATGATTCAGATGAAAGTTATGTACAGATAAGATGTTCAGATCAGCAGCTTACCGCCGGGGCTGGGTTGGTCTTGCAGAAGGGGGCTAACCCGGTCCTTCCGCAGTCTGCCAGGCTCTCGTTCAAGAGAGCCTTGGTCATCTCCTCTGCAACGTCTTCAGGAAGATCATTGCGGCTGTGTCTCTGAGGGTCGTCCTTTCGGCCCGTGTACTCACACATTAAGCCGGGGCGGCGGCTCAATGGGATCACCCGCCACGAGATCCAGACCCGGACCAGATCGATTCCATTCAGACCATTGCCCAGGAGAGCCTTGATCTTGTTGATAGTGGGGAGCAGAGGTTGGCGCTCCGCTTGAGTCAGCTTGTCTGATAGTGGGTGAGTCGGCTCCAGACGTGAGGGGAGAAAGCCGGGCAACGGACTTTCATCAGCCGGCGACGTGTCTTGGCAGTAAAACCACGTCAGATTCCAGTCCTTGGGGTGGCTGGGCGGCTCTGCGTAAGGGAAAAGGCAGTCCCTTCGCCGCTGAATGGAGATGCCACCTAGCTCTAGACTTGGCCCATTGGCGCACTCATTCTGACGGTTCAAGTAAAAAAGCTCTCTGAAGAGCAGCAGACTAGGTTCTTCTCCAAGGTAAACCTCGCAGAACACTTGGAAGTTGCAGATATTGGACACTGAGTTGGGTCCTATGTCCTGAGGCCGCAGATCGAAGAAATTCAGAACGTCTCTGAAAACTTTGAACCGGGCGGTGCGAAGCCCCGGCTCATATGATCCGCAAAAATCACTACCTCCCCGTCCTTTGGCTGTGGTCTCTCTTCTGATGGGTCATGGGCACGGTAGGACATGATGTCCTTCTTGGGCAGATATCCAGACTTAACAAAATCCGCTAGGGTCTCATTGGTGACATTGGACCTCATCCAGTTGCAAGTAATGGAGGCTTTGGGAGCTTTGGGAGGCATGGTGAAAGTCGGCGGTCTATGATAAAAGGAAAAACGTCCGGGTTAATTATAAGCCGGAAGAAATCTACAGTTCAATGTCAAGGTGGCGGCTTATGAAGGGGACTAATGGTATACACCTAAGTGCATCGGGCTATTTAAGCCGCCGAGGGATTGAGAGTAATTTGATTGTCTACAGGCCTTATCACAGCTAAGTCGGAAATTTTTATGGCGCATGGTTTTATTTAAGCCGGAAGGTTCTACGGCGCGTGGTTTCTTTACCGGAAATGTAAACCGCCGAGATTCAATGATTGCAGTTTTTTTTACTAAGTGTGGTAAAACAAGTTTCACACATGGCAGTAAATATTTTGGATCAAAATGGTCGGGCAAAAGAAAAGTTTCTAGACCTAGAAACAGACGCGGGGAAGTTCTTGAGCTCGAACAAGGCTCTTATGCAGTAAAAAGAGGGCTATTTGCATGTGAAATGGGTCTTAAACATCTATCGCAGTGAGTCTATACAGAGCTAAGATCAAAAAGGGGCAGTAAAATTCAAATCTACTGAGGGCCGCGATGAACTACCAAGAACAGAGGAAGAACTATGAAGCCCTAGTGCGGATCTGCCCTATGGAGTAGCGAGGACTCACCGGAGCTGAAGAGGAGCGGAGGTTGCCGCCGTTTGTCTGGACCGAGTCAGGGTGATGCAGCGGCCAAGGTTGACGAAGACCGGGGGTGCGACAGCGGCGGCAGTAGCAGAGCTCGGGCAGGGGAGCAGTGGCGCGAGGAAGAAGACAAAGGAGAGAGAAGTGGCTGAAAGCCCATCGGGCCGGCCTATTTATAAGGCGAGCTCATAAGTGGGCGCGAGAATCAAGGAGACCATGGCGTGGTTATCTCCCCACGAAACGCCTCGATTTTCAGGATGACAGTAAAGGTAAAGATCCGTTGCGAATCTGGCGGAGTAAAAAACGGGCTTAATGGAAGATGACGTCACAGCGGATTACCCGGAGTCCAGAGGATGATGTCATGCCGGGTTATGGCCTTCACACAATTGTAAGCCGGAGGTTTTCTGTCGAAGGAATGGAAGATTGACATGAGCCGGCTCAAATCAATCTGGGGCCTAATGTTGAGGATATAGATCTTAGTGTCACCTGCCAGGAGGGGCCGGGTTACTCATATGGTCATTGCCAGAAGCCCGGCGCCAAGCTTGAAGACGGTGGGCCAAAGATGGGCTTACGACCCGGATATGGCTTAAGGCTCGTAGTTGCAATCATTATTATGGTAGAACTTGTAGTGTAAGGCAAGAATAGTTGAGAGTCCGAGCCGGACACTCTTATGAGCCGGCCGGGACTCTGAGAGCTGCAGGGCATCCGCCTCCCTATATAAAGGGACGACCCGGCAGCGGTTTAAGGACGGGAACAATCTGATCGAGAGCCAGGCATAGCGGTTCAGCTCCCTGGTTATCGAAACCCTGATCAATACCACCTCAAACTGGACGTAGGCTTTTACCTTCACCATAAGGGGCCGAACCAGTATAAACCCTCGTGTTCCTTGTCCCGCTTAACCCCTTCAAACTTCCTAGCTGCGATGGCTCCACGACTAAGTCCTAGCTCGAGGACATCTGCCGTGACAATTCCACGACACCTCCCATATTGCCATGTCAAGCCCCTAACCACCTTTTCCTAGCAAACCGTTGTTTGGCTAAGTTACCGCTTTTGCTCAACCCTTCTTATAGCGTTGCTAGTTGCAGGTGAAGATGAAGTTTGTTCCATGTTGGAACATGGATATGTTGGGATATCACAATATCTCTTATATAATTAATGCATCTATATATTTGGTAAAGGGTGGAAGGCTCGGCCTTATGCCTGGTGTTTTGTTCCACTCTTGCCGCCCTAGTTTCTGTCATACCGGTATTATGTTCCTTGAGTTTGCGTTCCTTACGCGGTTGGGTGATTTATGGGACCCCCTTGACAGTTCGCCTTGAATAAAACTCCTCCAGCAAGGCCCAACTTTGGTTTTACCATTTGCCACCTAAGCCTTTTTCCCCCGGGTTTTCGCGAGCCCGAGGGTCATCTTTATTTAAACCCCCGGACCAGTGCTCCTTCAAGTGCTGGCCCAAATCGAGCGATGTCCGGCGCCCCCTGGGCAACCAGGGTCTATGCCAACCTGACGTCTAGCTCATCCGTTGTGCCCTGAGAACGAGATATGTGCAGCTCCTATCGGGATTTGTCGGCACATTCGGGCGGCTTTGCTGGTCTTGTTTTACCATTGTCGAAATGTCTTGTAAACCGGGATTCCGAGACTGATCGGGTCTTTCCGGGAGAAGGTTTATCCTTCGTTGACCGTGAGAGCTTATGATGGGCTAAGTTGGGACACCCCTGCAGGGTATTATCTTTCGAAAGCCGTGCCCGCGGTTATGAGGCATATGGGAATTTGTTAATGTCCGGTTGTAGAGAACTTGTCACTTGACTTAATTAAAATACATCAACTGCGTGTGTAGCCGTGATTGTCTCTTCTCGGTGGAGTCCGGGAAGTGAACACGGTTTGAGTTTTGAATGACGTAAGTAGGAGTTCAGGATCACTTCTTGGTCATTACTAGATGACGACCGTTCCGTTGCTTCTCTTCTCGCTCTCTTTTGCGTATGTTAGCCACCATATATGCTTAGTGCATGCTGCAGCTCCACCCCATTTTACCATCCTTACCTATAAGCTTAAATAGTCTTGATCTCGCGGGTGTGAGATTGCTGAGTCCTCGTGACTCATAGATTCTACCAAAACAGTTGCAGGTGCCGACGATGCCAGTGCAGATGATGGGATCGACCTCAAGTGGGAGTTCGACGAGGAACGTGGTCGTTACTATGTGTCTTTTCCTGATGATCAGTAGTGGAGCCCAGTTGGGTCGATCGGGGATCTAGAATTTGGGGTTATCTTATTTTTCATTTAGATTTGACCGTAGTCGGTCCATGTGTGGATTTTGGATGATGTATGAATTATATTTATGTATTGTGTGAAGTGGCGATTGTAAGCCAACTCTCGTTATCCCATTCTTGTTCATTACATGGGATTGTGTGAAGATGACCGTTCTTGCGACAAAACCACAATGCGGTTATGCCTCTAAGTCGTGCCTCGACACGTGGGAGATATAGCCGCATCGTGGGCGTAACAAGTTGGTAATCAGAGCCATCCCCGACTTAGGAGCCCCCTGCTTGATCGAATCGTTGGCGTTGTTGAGTCTAGAACAAAAATGTTTTGAGTCTTAGGATTATATAAATATCAGAGAGTAGGATTCTTTTTACTCCTCAGTCTCTTCGTCGCTCTGGTGAGGTCTCCTGATGTAGAAGTTTTGACTCTTCTCTCCTCAAATTTCACTAAATTTTTTTTAGGATCACGCGGGTATCTTAGAATCGTTCCGATGGTTTTGTGACGAGAACATTGTTCTTGGTGCCTCCTGACATTTAGGGGTTGTGGCAGTGTCCCCGGGAGTTGAGCTCCGAGGTGTTGTCGTCACAATTTTATCGTTGCAGTTCTAGAATACCTGAGTTTTTTTCCGACATCGAAAATCTCTTTTATGAAGTTGTTGGTGAGATCACCTCGACGCCACCCAGTACTGGGGCGGGAGTTTGGGAGTATTGCCATAACTCGTATAACGGATGTTTTTCGAAGGTTGAGGTACACGGTTTCCGAAGGTTTCTTGGTTATGTGTTGACGGATGGATACAACTGATCTAGGGATTGCTAGTTTGGGTGATATATTTTGTGTCCCTTGTATCCCCAACACCAGATTGCATAACTAGAAAGTTTCGGGAGTTTATAAGTGGGAATTCAAGTATCTCTTAGGATATCTTTCCTACAGACGCATGATATGAGATTGGGGTTCGACGTCTAGTGGTCCACCTTTCCACGGTTGGTTTTACAGTGGTCTCGTAGTGTCTTAAAGAGTCCTTGGCTATGCCGGCTCGGGGACGCTTCGTATGTCATGTGCACTGCCTTGTACATGATGGTGCTGTACGATTGAGCCCGTGTGGGCCCCACCACGAAAACTTCGGACGAAATCTCTATCATATGTTTGTTCCGGCTTATTCTGCAAGGCAATACTTTGTTTTGTTTTGAATTGTGGTATTCGAGTTGCTTCGAAGTCAAATGTTGATTCCATACCTTTTTCTAAGTGGCTTCTCAACTTAATGGAAGTGTGATGATTTACTATGGAATTCATTTGTTCATCTTCGTTCGAATGTTTATTGTGAAGACTATATGTTGCAATTTCTATCCGTTGATTCTACTTGCCTATTTGTCTATCAAGATGCTAACGGATGTCACCCTCTTCAGGATGGCTCCGCCAACGCGTCAGAATCCGGATCGCAATGAAGGGAGTCAGGCGAACCCTCCTCCACCACCTCCGCCTCCGGAGGCATGGCAAGCTATCATGGCAGCCACCAACGCCAATGCTCAGATGATTCTGCAACTCTTGCAAGAACGCACCCAAGGGCAAGGCAATCAAGGAAATCAAGGTCAAGGCAACAATCAGTCTCACTTCGCTACCCTCAACCAGTTTCTCGCAAATCAGCCCAAGTCTTTCAGCTATTGTGCCGAGGCCACGGATGCCGATGATTGGCTCGTGGACATCAACAAGCATTTTGAATGTAGCAATGTCAAGCCTGAGGACTATGTCAAGTTCGCTTCTTTTCAGCTCAAGGACCAAGCTACTGATTGGTATCAACAATACAAAGATTCCAGAGGAGGTCGTGTGATCACTTGGACTGACTTCTGTCGGGACTTCAAAGCGCACCACATTCCACAAAGTGTTGTTGAGAGCAAGCGTGAGGAGTTCCGCAATCTCAAGCAAGGCAACATGTCTGTGTATCAATTCAACATTCAGTTTCAGAAACTTGCTCGCTTCGCTAAACACTAAACAAGACGTTCCTGATGAAAAGAGCATGATCTATCACTTCAGAGGTGGCCTTAGAGAGGATCTGCAGTTAGCTCTCGTTCTTGTTGAGCCTACTCAGTTTGATCAATTCTACAATATGGCACTGAAGCAAGAGGCTGCTCAGCTCAAGTGTGAGGCTTCTAAGAAGAGAGTCAGGGACGCAGTTCAGTCTTCTTCTTCCTCAATAGTGGCTGCTAAGCAACAGAAGTTCTGGTTGCCTCCTCCTCCTCCGTTTCGTCAGCCTTACCAACAGAAGAACAAAGGTGGCCATGGATCTTCCCACTCTTCCAACTCTGGCTATCAGAACAAGTCTCAGAATCTAGCTTCAAAGTCCAATGCTCCTTATCATCGTCCACTCTCAGAGGTGACTTGCAACAAGTGTCAGCAGAAAGGTCACTATGCAAACAAGTGCTTCAATCAAAGGCGCCTTCCGCCTCCTCCTCCTGTGAGATCTTCCAGCAATGCAGTGGTCAAGCATAATCCCAAGTCTGCAAAGGTGAACATGATGAATGCAGCTCAAGCGGAGGAATCTACTGATGTGATAATGGGTAATCTTCCAGTTAATGATATCCCTTCAAAAGTTTTATTTGATATTGGTGCATCGCATTCTTTCATGTCATACCCTTTTCCATCGAAGCACAATTTTGACACAGAGGAATTATCTAGAGCAATGCAAGTTATTTCTCTGGCTAAGCGTTTGAGCTCCAGCATGATGGTTCCGGATGTTTCCATCAAGATGGGAAACTATAAATTTCTGTCTTCTCCAATTGTTCTTGGTGACTCGGATATTGATCTTATTCTCGGGATGGACTGGCTTTCTAAGCACAAGGTTCAACTTGATTGTGCTGCCCGGGAAATTCATTTGACACACTCTTCTGAGGATGTGATCATTTATGCCGCTCGTGATGAAACCATTCGGTTATTTTCTCTCAATGAGAAGGGCGAATTGAATGCCATCTCTCAAATTCCAGTCGTTTGTGAGTACCAAGATGTCTTTCCAGAAGATCTTCCGGGTATGCCTCCTTACCGGCCAGTTGAGTTCGTTGTCGATCTTGAGCCCGACACTAAACCCGTTTGCAAGCGTCCATACAAGCTTGGACCCAAGGAGCTGAAGGAATTGAAGAAATAGCTCGATGAACAAGAGCATCTGGGTTTGATCAGACCGAGTTCATCACCATGGGGTTGTGTTGTTCTTTTTGTCCAGAAGAAGGATGGCACGGACCGACTTTGTGTCGACTACCATCCATTGAACAAGAAGACAATCAAGAACAAGTATCCACTTCCCAACATCAATGAGCTATTCGAGCAACTGAAAGGTGCTAAAGTATTCTCCAAGCTTGACCTTCGTATGGGTTATCATCAGATTCACATTCGTGAAGAAGATATTCCCAAGACAGCATTCAGAACAAGCTTTGGTTCTTATGAATATACTGTCATGTCTTTCGGCCTTGTCAATGCTCCTCCAACATTCTCTCGGATGATGAATTTCATCTTCAACCCCTATACCAATGAATTCGTCGTGGTGTATCTCGATGATATCTTGGTCTTCTCCAAGAATAAGAAGGATCATGCCAAACATTTGCGATTGGTGCTCGACAAGCTCAGAGAGTATCAATTCTATGCGAAGTTCTCTAAATGTGAGTTTTGGCTTGATGAAGTTCTTTACCTTGGTCACATCATCTCTGCCATGGGCATCGCTGTTAATCCCGAGAAGGTGTCCGCAATTGTGAATTGGGAACCTCCTCAGAATGTCAAGCAGCTTCGCAGTTTTCTTGGTCTTGCAAGCTATTGCCGAAGATTCGTTGAGAATTTCTCTAAGATTGCAAAGCCTCTTCCCAACCTCCTACAGAAGCATGTGAAGTATGTCTGGTCTCCTGAGTGTTACGTTGCTTTCAACACTCTCAAAGAGAAACTCGTCACAGCTCCTGTCTTAACTCCTCCTGATGAATCCAAGCCATGTGAAGTTTTCTGTGATGCTTCTCTCCAAGGTCTCGGTGCTGTGTTAATGCAAGATAAGAAAGTTGTGGCCTATACCTCTCGTCAGTTGAAGCCTAATGAAAAGAACTACCCCACTCATGATCTTGAGTTGGCGGCAGTTGTCCATGCATTAATAACGTGGAGACATCTCTTGTTGGGAAAACAAGTGGACATTTTCACCGATCACAAGAGTCTCAAGTACATCTTCACTCAGCCCAACCTCAACCTCAGGCAGACTCGATGGGTCGAAATTATTCAAGAGTACAATCCGAGTATTGAATATACTCCAGGCAAAGCCAATGTCATTGCAGATGCTTTAAGCAGGAAGGCTTATTGCAACAGCCTAATTCTCAAGCCATTCCAACCGGATCTTTGTGAAGCTTTCCGCAAGCTGAATCTCCAAGTTGTTCCTCAAGGCTTTCTTGCCAACCTCATAGTCTCTCCTACTTTGGAAGATCAAATTCGTGAGGCACAACTCCTGGATACCATGGTGAAGAAGGTGAAACGTGGTATCGACAAGGGTCTTTCCAAATACAAGTGCTATCACATTGATGACAGAGATACTTTATTCTTCGAGGACCGGATTGTGGTTCCTAAAGGTGATCTAAGGAAAGTCATTATGAACGAGGGGCACAATTCTCTTCTTTCCATTCATCCTGGAAGTACGAAGATGTACCATGACCTCAAGCAGTCGTATTGGTGGACTCGAATGAAGCGAGAAATTGCTCAATTCGTGAACGAATGTGATGTCTGTCGAAGAGTGAAAGCAGAACACCAACGACCAGCTGGTCTCCTCCAACCTCTTGCTATCCCAGAATGGAAGTTTGATCATATCGTAATGGACTTCGTGACTGGATTTCCAAAGTCCAAGCGCGGAAATGATGCTATCTTCGTTGTCATCGACAAGCTTTCTAAAGTGGCTCATTTCCTTCCAATCAAAGAATCTATCACAGCAGCTCAGTTGGCAGAGCTATACACCTCCAGAATTGCCTCCTTGCACGGCATTCCACAATTGATTTCTTCAGATCATGGAAGCATCTTCACTTCTAAGTTCTGGGACTCCTTCCAGAAGGCCATGGGCACCAACATTCGTTTCAGCACAGCTTTCCATCCTCAAACTAGTGGCCAAGTCGAGCGAGTCAATCAAATTCTTGAAGATATGCTCAAGGCTTGTGTAATTTCCTTTGGCATTAAATGGGAAGATTGTCTTCCATATGCCGAATTCTCCTATAACAACAGCTTCCAAGCAAGTTCGGGCAAGGCCCCATTCGAGATTCTCTATGGCAGAAAGTGCCGTACTCCTCTCAATTGGTCAGAGACTGGTGAACGCCAACTTCTTGGCAATGACTTAATCACAGAGACTGAAGAAATGTGTAAAGTCATCCGTGAAAATCTCAAAGCCGCGCAATCGCGCCAGAAGAGTTACTATGATAGTAAGCACTGTGATGTGGCTTTCGAGATCGGAGACCATGTCAACCTCCGCGTCTCTCCAATGAAAGGCACTCGTCGCTTTGGTATCAAAGGGAAGCTTGCCCCTAGATACGTGGGTCCTTTCAAGATCATTGGCAAAAGAGGCGGCCTCGCCTATCAACTTGAGCTTCCTTCCAACTTCGCGAACGTGCATGATGTGTTCCACGTGTCACAGCTCCGCAAGTGCTTCAAGACGCCTGAGCGCACTATCAACTTCGAAGAGATTGACCTCCAAGAAGATCTATCTTATCATGAGCACCCCGTTGCTATTATTGAAGAAACTCAGCGCAAGACTCGCAACAAGTCTATCAAATTCTTGAAAGTGAAGTGGTCGCACCATTCCGACTGAGAAGCCACCTGGGAACGCGAGGACCACCTCCGTTCCGAATATCCGGAGTTCTTTCAGTCCTAGATCTCGGGACGAGATCCTCTCGTAGTGGTGGAGTGTTGTAACACCCCGGATGTAACTTTCCATATTTGTAACTCCAACTCTTGCCATTTTCGGCTATGTGTTATGATATTCCCTTCGTGGTCGGGTTTGCCTTTCGTTTTGCATTTTGTTCATGTCATGCATCTCATATCACGTAATCATGTGCATTGCATTTGCATACGTGTTCGTCTCATGCATCCGAGCATTTTCCCCGTTGTCCGTTTTGCAATCCGGCACTCCCACCTCCTCCGGCGCACCCCTCTTGTTTCGTTTCGTGTGCGGGTGTTGAACGTTGTCGGAATGGACCGAGGCTTGTCAAGTGGCCTTGGTATACCACCGGAAGACCACCTGTCAAGTTTCGTTCCATTTGGAGGTCGTTTGGTACTCCAACGGTTAACCGGGTAACCGCAAAGTCCGTTTGTGTGTGCAGCAAAAACCCCTCTCTAAACAGCCCAAAACTACTCCAAGTATCTTCCATGCTCTAGGTCGTTCAATCACGATCGTGTGGGCGAAAACCGCACCTCATTTAGAGCTTCCTAGCTCCCTCTACCTATATATACACCTCCCCCCGAAGCATTTTCGCAGATAAAACCCTAAAAATCGCCCTATCCGCGGCCGGACGCGTCCGCCGGCGCCGGACGAACCCGCCGCCGCGCCCGCACCAGTACGAAGCCGCCACGTGTCCAGCGCCGCCGCCTCCACCGCGCCGGCCCGCGAAGCCCATCGCGAGCCCCCCGGGCCCGTGCCTCGCCGCCGCCCTCCGTCCCCGCGCGCGCGCCCTCCCGCGCCGGCGCCGCCGCACCCCGCCGCCTCCGCGCCTCCGTCGCTGCCTCGCCGCTCCGCCGCGCCGGCGTCTGCGCGCCGGCGACCTCGCCGCCGTCCGCCGCTCCGCCCGCGGCCTCCACTCCCTCCGACGCCCGCGCCGCCGTCTCCCCTCGCCGGACCCGCGTCCCCGGCCTCCTCTCGAGCTTCCCCCGACGCCGGCCGCCGTCTCCTTCTCCTCTCCCGTCGCCGGCGACGAGCTCCCTCGGCCAGATCTCGATCCAGTCAAACGGGAGGTTGACTTTCTGCCTCCCCCGATTTTCTCTAAGTCTTTTATTTTTACAATACATGCACCTGTTCATCGCATCACAACTCTGTGCATATAGTTCCGATTCGCGCGTGTAATATATCGAATTGTTTACCTCATGATGTTCTTCATTTTGTTCCATTGCACCATGTTCATTTGGGGACATCTTGATGCCCAAATCTCAGGTGCAAGAGTGCTAGTTGCTGTTATTTGCTGTTACTTATCAGAACTTGTAGATTTGTTATTTTCGTTGCATTTAATCTGTGCATCTTATGGGCATGAGCTCTACATGTGTTTTGTTTTATGCCATGCCATCTTTACAGAGGTATATGCCATGTATTTGTGTGTTCTCTGTGGTGACTAACACAAGCATGCAAACTAGGCATCGGATGTTTCTGATTTCAGAGAGACTGTAGTTTTGTAGTCTTTGTCTGCTGTTATTTTGTTACTATGTATCCATGTGTCTACGGAGAGATCAATGCTTATTTTGAGGATATTCAGTAAGGATGTTGTGTAGATATTATTGTAATTGATCCATTCCTGCCCATGTTTGCAATTATGGAGGGCCATAGCATGACTCAATCTTACTCTACTTTTGCTATAAAATATTTCTGGCAGATTGTTTACGTGTTATTCAATTTTGCCAAGCTTGTTGTAGTTGTTTTCATTCATGCTATGTACTTTCTCTTGCCTTGGGTAGCTTCATAAACATGCCATATTGCTGTAGGTATGATTGTTTGGTCATGCATTGCTTTGTGGTGAGTGCATCAAGCTCACCAAAATGCCTTCATATTATTGTTTCTGCCATGCTCTGTTTTCCGCCAAGTCTGAAACCTGTTAACGAAACTTGCTATGTCTACATGGTTGCCATCATATCTTCTGGTCCTTTTTGGCTTATGGTCTGTAAGGGACTTTTGTCATATGCATTTAGTAGAATACTGTAATGCCTTGTTCTGCCATGTTAACTTCTTGTAGCATGTTGATTTCGTGCTCTGAACATTGCTACCTGATGCTGTTTCTGCCATGTCCAGTAATTTCTCCAAGTCTGTGAACCTGTTATCTTTTGCACTTTTGCCATGCTTGTTTGAACCTGCTGTGGTGTGATCTAGCCGTAGCTCAGTGTTCATCTTTTGTCAAGCATCTCCTGTAGATTACGGCCATATGCTTTGTTGCTATGTTGAAGTGCTGTAGCATTGTTACTTGTTGCATTCTAAGTGCTATCATGCTGTCAATCGCAGATTCGTGTCATTCTTGTTTTGCTCGCCATTTGCAAACCGTGCATCCGTTTCCGGTGATCTTTATATCGATTTCGACCGAAATCATCTCACCTTTCCAGTGGCATGCTTGGTTTGCCATGTTACTGCCTTGTTCATCATTTTCCTTCCGGAGCACGCATATGCATCGCATATCATATCTTGCATATCATTCATATTTTGCATCATGTTGCTTGTGCATTTCCCTTGATTGATTGTGGTTCCATTGCTTGTGTTCTTGTTTTGGGTAGAGCCGGGAGACGAGTTCGTGAACGAGGAACCTGTTCAGTACGCTTACGAGGATCAAGCTTTCGACAACTCTGAGAACCTTGCAGGCAAGATGACCACACCCTCGAAATCACTTCTATCTTTGCTTTGCTAGTTGTTCGTTCTTTTGCCATGCTGCGCTACCTACCACTTGCTATATCATGCCTCCCATATTGCCATGTCAAGCCCCTAACTACCTTTTCCAAGCAAACCGTTGTTTGGCTAAGTTACCGCTTTTGCTCAGCCCTTCTTATAGCGTTGCTAGTTGCAGGTGAAGATGAAGTTTGTTCCATGTTGGAACATGGATATGTTGGGATATCACAATATCTCTTATTTAATTAATGCATCTATATATTTTGTAAAGGGTGGAAGGCTCGGCCTTATGCCTGGTGTTTTGTTCCACTCTTGCCGCCCTAGTTTCTGTCATACCGGTATTATGTTCCTTGAGTTTGCGTTCCTTACGCGGTTGGGTGATTTATGGGACCCCCTTGACAGTTCGCCTTGAATAAAACTCCTCCAGCAAGGTCCAACTTTGGTTTTACCATTTGCCACCTAAGCCTTTTTCCCCCGGGTTTTCGCGAGCCCGAGGGTCATCTTTATTTAAACCCCCGGACCAGTGCTCCTCCGAGTGCTGGCCCAAATCGAGCGATGTCCGGCGCCCCCTGGGCAACCAGGGTCTATGCCAACCCGACGTCTAGCTCATCCGTTGTGACCTGAGAACGAGATATGTGCAGCTCCTATCGGGATTTGTCGGCACATTCGGGCGGCTTTGCTGGTCTTGTTTTACCATTGTCGAAATGTCTTGTAAACCGGGATTCCGAGACTGATCGGGTCTTTCCGGGAGAAGGTTTATCCTTCGTTGACCGTGAGTGCTTATGATGGGCTAAGTTGGGACACCCCTGCAGGGTATTATCTTTCGAAAGCCGTGCCCGCGGTTATGAGTCAGATGGGAATTTGTTAATGTCCGGTTGTAGAGAACTTGTCACTTGACTTAATTAAAATACATCAACTGCGTGTGTAGCCGTGATTGTCTCTTCTCGGCGGAGTCCGGGAAGTGAACACGGTTTGAGTTTTGAATGACGTAAGTAGGAGTTCAGGATCACTTCTTGGTCATTACTAGATGACGACCGTTCCGTTGCTTCTCTTCTCGCTCTCTTTTGCGTATGTTAGCCACCATATATGCTTAGTGCATGCTGCAGCTCCACTCCATTTTACCATCCTTTCCCATAAGCTTAAATAGTCTTGATCTCGCGGGTGTGAGATTGCTGAGTCCTCGTGACTCACAAATTCTACCAAAACAGTTGCAGGTGCCGACGATGCCAGTGCAGATGATGGGATCGACCTCAAGTGGGAGTTCGACGAGGAACATGGTCGTTACTATGTGTCTTTTCTTGATGATCAGTAGTGGAGCCCAGTTGGGTTGATCGGGGATCTAGCATTTGGGGTTATCTTATTTTTCATTTAGATTTGACCGTAGTCGGTCCATGTGTGGAATTTGCATGATGTATGTCAGGTGGTTGGTGCGACATATGCCAATGGATGGCTTATCATTGTGGGTGCCAATAAGACATCGCCGGTGCCTGGAAGCGGGATGAGGCGAAGACATGCACGCCGGCGGATCTTACCCAGGTTCGGGGCTCTCCGAGGAGATAACACCCCTAGTCCTGCTCTACGGGGTCTCCGCATGATCACTAGATCAAGGAAAGGTAGCTACAATCGCTCCTAGAGCTGTTGGGTTCAAGGGAGAAGAAGAACAAGGCTAGCTCTTGCTTCTCTCTATCTCTATGGTGTGTGTGCTGTGTTCAGAAGCTCACCCTTTGCATGGGTGCTCCGAGGGGTTTATATAGGCCTACCCCCCGGGGGTACAATGGTAATCCGACTGGGCACTGGTCCCAGCCATTAGTGTCTACGCTCGCCGGCTTCTCCGCCGGCTGTTTGGGTCCCGCCGACTGGTGGGTTCCGCTGGCTCCTGGCTTCTTGGTCGACAGGCCGGCCCCACCGCCTAGGGTCTTGTCGGCGGCTGCTTACTGTAGCCTCGCCTCTGATGACGAGGGCTTTGTCGAAGTAAGCGTGGCTACAGTGGGCCGCCTCGGGGGCTCTCACTGTAGCCTTACCTCGTCTTGTCTCCTTAATGGGGCTCCTGCTTCGAGGAAGGGGGTAGCCGGCTTCTGGGGGCCGGCTACACCCTCGGTCGACTGGGGGAGGCCGGGCCGCCTCCGCGCCTCTCTCTGGCGGAAGGGGCCCGGCGCCTGCGGGCCGTACAGGAGTCGGTCGTGGATGACGTTGAGGCTGGCATGGCTACAGTGCCGAGCCGAACAGGAGACGGTCATCCCGTACGGCCTCCTGTGGCCATGCCTGCCTCGGGCCTCGGGGGTAGTGGGCCGCACTGTGGCCACACCCCGTCTTGTCACCGTTATGTGGGTGTAGCTTTGGTGGTTGTGGTCTCGGCCGGCTTCTTGGAGTCGGCGTTCTTCTTGGCCGGCTTCTTGGAGTCGGCTACCCCGTAGTCGTCCCGGGAAGGGGTTGCTGAGGCTGGGTCGCCTTTTAGGAGTCGGCTTCAGAGGCAGCCCGCCAGGGAAGGCGGCCCAATGCTTGGAGTGCTTGGAGGCCCGAAGGCCTGATAATTTTTTTAGAAGAACCAGGGGCTGTCGGTTAGGCTACCCGTGGCCATTTACTCCGACAGTAGTCCCCGAAGCTGATTGGGGTTCGAGGGGGAGTAGGGGTTGAGAAGCTCGATCAGCTTCCTATCTTGACAAGTCGGCAGTTTGGAGCCGGCTTTAGTTAGGCGTGCCGCCTTGGTCGAAAACTCCGGAGTCGGAGGGCGCGAGCTCGCTAGCGTGTGCTCCGGGCCGCGGGCCGGCCACTTGCCGTCTGCGAACCACGTGCCCTCCCTTGGCCAGAAAGCCTGCCAACCCACGCGCGTGACGGGACGTCGCCGCAGGGCGGGGGCCCGCCACTTCCGCGCCCGGGCCCAGGCGCGGATTCTCTGTATCCCGAAACCGCCCGCACGTCTCCTTGCGGTAGTTTCGGCTTGCCTTTAGGGCGCAATAATCGCGGGGCGTGGGGGGAATGGGTGCAGTTAATCCCACGTCTCCCCCCACGTCCGGCCTCTTCGGCCTCGCCTCGCGAAGCTATAAATAGGGGGAGGTGGAGGGCGGCAGGCCCTCGCACGCTCCTCCTACTTCCACCATCTTCTTCGCTCGCCGTTTCTTGCAACAGCGCCTCGCCGCCGCGCTCTTCCACCGCACGTTCCTCCGCCGCCGCGCTAGTTTTTGCCATGCCTCCCGCCACGGAGCAGTATGGCGGGGATTGGGACGGCTCCAACGTGCACGAAGACCACGTCGAGTTCCTCCGCAATACTCGGTGGCTGCCGGCCGCGGACAAGGTGGAGGTCCGCCTTGCGCCGGCGAGGGAGATTACGCCGGAGCCGCGGGAGGGCGAGCGGTTGGTCTTCCGCTCGCACTTCTTGCGCTGCATCGGCCTACCAGTGAGCGCCTTCTTCTGCTCCTGGCTTGATTTCTATCAGCTCCAGCCGCACCACCTCACCCCAAACGCGGTGGTGCTGCTATCAGACTTTGTCACCCTGTGCGAGGGCTACCTCGGCGTCCTCCCCACCCTCGAGCTCTGGGGGGAGTTCTTCCAGTCCAAGCTGGGCACGCGCATGCAGGGCGTGCCGGCTCAGACTGGCGCCTTCATCGCGTCGCGGAGGTCGGTCGCCGACAACCCCTTCCCCGTCATCACGCTGATCCAATCGATGAAGAAATGGCAAAAATCGTACTTCTACGTGCGGAACATCGCCCCGCGGGGCGACTACATCAACCTGCCGGCTTACGTAGCCGGCCCTCCAGCGGGCAGGCGGCCCCAGTGGTCCTTCCGGGCCGTGACTCTGACGCCGGTCGGGTCCGCCGCCGTCGCCCGAGTGCGAGAGCTGACCCAGTCGGAGGGCTTGACGGGGCCCGACCTGCTGGCCGCATTCGTCACGCGCCGGGTTCTTCCGCTCCAGAGCCGGCCTCATCTGATCTGTCAGATGAGCGGCCAGCTCGATCCGAGCCGAATGTGCACCAAGGAGATGCCGCGCGAGGAGGTCGCCTATATGGTGAACTACCTTGCGAACTGCAAACTCACCGAAGAGTGGCAGTTCGGCAAGGAGCCATATAGCCGAGCCAATCCGCCGCCTACGGTATGTTCTCCTTGTCTCTTTTTCTTTTTCCTTGCTTTGTTGCCAAGTTCCTCTTGGACGACTCTAACTTAGTCGGTTCGTTTTTCGACAGAGTCCTCTTCTTCGGCCGGCCAGCGGGTCAGATGCGGAGCGTCGATTCGTCCCCGACCGGACCGAACACGATCTGGAGGACCCCGACTTGGGGGCGGTCGGTATGGACGACAACATCGAGCCGGGCGGTGGCCAAGCCGGCGGCGAAGCAGGCGGCTCCGGGCTCGGAGTCACCTTCGACGACTGGCCGGACGACGATGAGGCCGAAGTCGCCCCGCGCCGCCAGCCGGCATCTGGACGCGGCGCGGGTTCCTCCGCTGCACCGCCTGCTCGGGGCGGAGGTCAAAAGCGTCGCGCCGCCCAGGGTTTGTTCGGTAGCCGGACGAAGAAACCCAGGGGCGGGGCGGCAGCCACCAGGCGGGAGGAGGCGGCCGCGAAGGCGGCTCGCTTCCGCAAGGCGGTGAAGCAACCGCAGACCGTGTCGGCGTAAGTTCACTTTCTTTCGTATACTCTTTTTCTTTCTTTTCTCTGGTGGTTCCTGAACCCTTGTCTTTTTCTCCAACGATCAGAGCTCCGCTGTCGCTTGAGCGGGCGGCTGCCGCCTCCGTCGTTGAGTCGCCAAGGGGCTCTGGGAGCACCACCCGCCGCGTGGACCCCCGTGCCGACCTTCAGGAGGCGACAGAAAGGAACGCGTGGGAGGCGCGGGCGGAGCGAGAGGCGCGGGAGGCGGAGGCACGGAGGGCGGCCGCCGCCCAGGCGGCACGGGAGGAGGAGGGGGCGAAGGCACTCGCCGATGCCGCAGCCAGGGCCCAAGCAGAGGCTGCGGCCGCGACGGCGGCGGGGGAGGTTTTGATGGTCACCCCGCTGCGCGTCATGGCGCCTGGGGACATGGAGCCCTCGCCAGAGGGAGCCAGCGGCGACCAGCCAGGGCTGGGGGGAAGCGACGACGTCATCATCCAGGAGAGGGCGCTGGTGCCAACCCCGCCAACTGGAGCGGCTCAAGGCGGCCGGCCTGATCCGCCGCCTCCACAGTCGGCGGCCGGCGAGCCGGCCGCGAGGGCTGAGATGGCGGTCCGGATTCCGTCGAGCCGGCGCGTGGGGAAGGCCGCGTCAGAGCCGCAGCCGGCCGTGGGCTCCAGCTCGTCAGCCCGGGATGCGGAGGCGGCCAGCGCTACCTCAGGGTGGACGCCAGGCGGAGGGACGGCAGTGGTGAACGTGGCTGCACAGGACGTCCGGACCCGGCTCCAGGGCCAAGCTGCGGCACTGAGGCAGTTCACCGACGAGTTCCTCGCGACGCGGGCGGCCATCCGGGTTAGTATTCCCATCTTGCTTCTTCTTGATCTTGATTTCTTCCGTGGGGGCGCGTCAGCGCACCCACTGGGTGTAGTCCCCGAGTTCCGAGTCGGCTGCTGAGCAGGCGGCTTGGAACTTCTTGGTGGATTTGCCTTTGCTATTCTTGTTCTTACTTCGATCTTCTGTCCGTCTTGCAGGACTACCACAACCTTCGAGCGGCCGCCTTCAACTCCCAGGCTCGGGAGCTGACTCAGAAGACCGCCGACCTTACTGAGAGCCGAGGTACGTGCTCTGTTCTTTATCTCATGTGGGGGCGCGTCAGCGCACCCACTGGGTGTAGTCCCCGAGATTCGGGCCGACTGCTGAGCAGTCGGGTCGGATCTTCCTTGACGACTTCTTCTTACTGTTCTTTCTTTTTCTGCCGTCCCTGCAGCCGCCAACGCCAGTCTGAGGGCACAGCTGGGAGAGTCTCAGACTGCCCTTCGTGCCAAGGATGCCGAGCTCGCTGCCTTGGTGCAGGAGCGCGACCACCTGGTCAAGAAGCTGGCCGACCAGGAGGAAGGCCACAAGGCGGCCCTGAAGGTGGTGCAGAACCGCGAAGCCGCCCTCCAAGCCGAGTACGAGACGGAGGCAGCTAGCTGGGCTGAGGCCAGGCAGACTCTGGTCTCTGGCTATGGCCAGATCGAAGATCTGGTTGACGGTAAGCCGCCTACCTCTTCGTCCTTTCTTGCCATCTGCCACTTTGGCTATTTTTCTGATTTGGTGCTCTTTTCTCCTTTTC
Source organism: Aegilops tauschii subsp. strangulata (assembly GCF_002575655.3). Lineage (NCBI taxonomy): Eukaryota > Viridiplantae > Streptophyta > Magnoliopsida > Poales > Poaceae > Aegilops > Aegilops tauschii. The sequence continues at coordinate 156,464,119 of NC_053036.3, forward strand.
TTCTTCTTTCTTGCGCAGAATATTTCCCTGGCTATTCTACTGTCGCCAACCAGACCATCGAGGCCCGTCGCCAAGCGCGAAGGCAGGCTGGCTTTGAGATCTCGCCAACCGCCGGCCGCTCGCTGGAGGAGCAGCTCCTACGATCCAGGCCCGCATCCAGCCGGCTCACCGACTGCTCCGTCGGCTTCAGCGTGCCGGGGCGCAAGTCTTGGCCGCCCTCTGGCCCGGCCAAGTGGTTCCTCGCACCCCCAGTCGGACTGCCGACTGGCTGGAGGTGGCAGTCGGCCGCTTCGAGGCTTGGAAGGCCTCGGCGGCTCGCTCCGGCGCCAGGCAGGCGCTGGAGTTCGTCAAGGCCTGGTATCCCGGCCTGAGCCTGGATCAGCTGGCTACCTGGCGGTAGCAAGCCGACACAGAGCTGGAGCCGGCGCGGCCGGCTATCATCCGGCGGGCTTCGGCGATCGCCGATTACACCGACACCAGCGTCTTCGCCCCCGAGGTAGATGACAACGGTGTCGCCCAGCCGGAGGAGTGGTTTGGGCTGAACCCGGCGGACGGTGAGGACTCGGCGGAGGAGATCGACTCCAGCGACGAGGGCGAAGAGGAGGAGGAGGAGGAGGGTGAAGACGCCGAGCCGGCTGGTGGGGCAGCCGGCCAGTCTCAGCCTGACCGTACTTCCAGCACTACGTCGCGAGCGAGTGCGTCGCCTGCCGCTGGTGGTGGTCAAGCCGAGACCCGCTAGGCGGCCACTCCTTCAGCCGGCGGGGCCGTCTCCACCGACCAGCTCGGCCTCCGCGCCGTGCCCTAGTCTGCCATCTTTTGTTTTCCTGTCTTGTTACTTTTGGAACAATGTTTGGTTAAGTCTGCACAATTCCACCCACTGGGTGTATTCGAACTTATGTCTGTTGCCAGCCTGTTGGGGGCTTTATGTGTATATATAACTTATGCATTTGGCCTTTCCTTGTACTTTTGCTTTTTTGTCCTTCTGCTGTTTCCTTTGCCGCCCTCCCTTGGTTGCCGCCTCCCCAGTCCAACAGTTGCTCTGCAATCTGTAGCTGGAAGAGTGCTTGGCCAATTGGGGGGGGGAGTACTTTAGCTTTGCTGGACTAAAGCTAAGTGTTTAGGAAGCCGGCCAGCCGGCTGTTTTAGCAGCCGGCAGGCATGTTTGGAGGCCGTCTCTTTGCTATATAGGTTCGTTGTTCCTTAGCCATTTTTCGTGTGGGCGTCCTTTCTTCCTTGCCTCTTGCTAGTCGGACAGTCGGTTCTTCGAGCTGCGACTTTCAACAAGAGGGGACTCCGGAGCTGGCACACTACTTTTCTGACTTCAGGTAGAACTTTCAATATAGCTCAAGGCGGCCAGTCCCCGGGCCGACTAGTCGAACCCGGTGCCGGACAAGAATTCAAAATGTAATAATACATTCATGGATATGACACTTGTCATTCATAGATAAACAAGGGCAGTTCCCGAGTACTGCTCGGGGGGCCTGTTGGTTTGTACTTAATACAAAAAAGGGTAGCATGATACATACTGCTTTCAACTGTAAAATCGTCTCAGGAGGTTTGCGTTCCATGGTCGCTCCGACTCCTTGCCGGAGTCGTCTCTCTTGCATGCTCTTGGTTTTTGCGCGTCGATCAAGTAGTATGAGTCGTTGCCGAGTACCTTGGTGACGACGAAGGGGCCTTCCCAAGGGGCCGAGAGCTTGTGCTGGCCGGCTGTTCGCTGGATCAGCCGGAGCACAAGGTCGCCCTCTTGGAAGGATCTTGGCTTGACCTTGCGGTTGTAGTAGCGGCGCAGCCCTTGCTGGTAGATGGCGGACCGGCTGAGTGCTAGCAGCCGGCCTTCTTCCAGTAGGTCCACGCCGTCTTCTCTTGCTTCTTTGGCCTCCTCCTCCGTGTACATGGTGATCCGAGGCGAGTCGAACTCGATGTCTGTTGGGATGACAGCCTCGGCACCGTACACGAGGAAAAATGGAGTGAAGCCGGTTGACTTGTTGGGTGTAGTGCGCAGGCTCCAGAGGACAGCCGGCAGCTCTTCGAGCCAGCAGCCGGCCGATCGCTCCAGTGGTACAACCAGTCGGGGCTTGATGCTGGAGAGGATGAGTCCATTTGCTCGCTCGACCTGGCCGTTTGACTGCGGGTGGGCAACGGACGCTAAGTCCAGTCGGATGCCCTGCGTCGCGCAGAAACGTGCCAGTGCTCCTTTGGCGAAGTTCGTGCCGTTGTCGGTGATGATGCTGTGCGGCACGCCGTACCGAGTAGTGATGTCGGTGATGAATGTCACGGCAATCGGCCCGTTCAGCTTTTTGATCGGCTTTGCTTCGATCCACTTTGTGAACTTGTCCACAGCGACAAGTAGATGCGTCAAGCCGCCGCGGGCTGTCTTGAAAGGGCCCACCATGTCCAGTCCCCAGACGGCAAAAGGCCAGGTGAGGGGAATGGTCTTGAGTGCAGAAGCCGGCAGGTGTTGCTTGGAACTAAAAACTTGGCATCCTCTGCAGCTCTTGACTATTTCTTTAGCATTCTCCAAGGCAGTCGGCCAGAAGAAACCATGGCAGAAAGCCTTGGCCACAAGTGATCTTGAGGCTGCGTGGTGGCCGCATTCGCCTTGGTTGATGTCTTTGAGGATTGCCACTCCTTTTTCTGGCTCGACACAACGCTGGAAGACTCCAGTGACGCTGCGCTTCACAAGCTCTCTGTTGATTATTGTATATGCTGTGGCTCGTCGTTGCACTAGTCTTGCTGAGATCTCATCAGCCGGCAACTCTCTGCTGACTAGGAACTTGAGGATGGGCTGGGCCCATGAGGGAGCTGTGACTTCTTCTTCTGTTAATGTAGCCACCATGACTCGGGTGGGTGGGTTGGGTGTGTCGGCCACTGCTTCTTGTGTCGTTGTAGTCCCCGGGCCGACTACTGCAGTCCCCGGGCCGGGTTCTGAAGTCCCCGGGCCGAGTGCGACTACGGCAGTCCCCGGGCCAGTTGTCGAAGTCCCCGTGCCGCCTGCGGGGTTTCTCCAGTCGGATCCGGCTGTATCTGGCGCAGGTGGTACGAAGATGGAATCCGACTCTGGAGACGGCTTGATGGACGGCTTGAGGAGGCGCTGGAGGGAGACGCCAGTCGGTATGGCTTGTCGGGTGGAGCCGATCCATGCTAGGGCATCTGCTTGGTCGTTGTCGGTCCTTGGCACGTGGAGGAACTCGCACCCTTCGAAGTATCCGCTGATCTGCTGGACGAGGAATCGATAACTCGCCATGTTCGCGTCCTTGGCGTCCCAGTCGCCAGACAACTGCTGGACCACCAAGTCTGAGTCGCCGTAGCACAGGATCCGGCGTATGCCAAGCTCCTTGGCTAGCTGGAGCCCGTGTACGAGCGCCTCGTACTCGGCCACGTTGTTGGAGGCGGCGAAGTGGATCTGCAGCGTGTACTTGAGCTTGTCGCCTTTGGGAGAGGTGAGGACGATGCCGGCTCCCAAGCCGGTGCGCATCTTGGACCCGTCAAAGTGCATCCGCCAATGGGTAGAGTCGGGAGCCGGCGGTAGGTACTGGGTCTCGGCCCAGTCGACGAGGAAGTCGGCCAATGCTTGCGACTTGATGGAGGTGCGGGGTTGGTAGAAGATTGTGTAGGGCGCCAATGCAATGGCCCATTTTGCCACCCGGCCGGATGCATCCCGGCTGCCTATGATCTCGGCGAGCGGGGCAGTGCATACGACCGTGATGGGGTGCTCTTGGAAGTAGGGCTTTAGTTTCTTGGCAGCGAAGTACACCCCATAGCACATCTTCTGGTAGTGCGGGTAGTTTTGCTTTGAGCTGGATAGCACTTCGCTGAGATAGTACACCGGCCTCTGGACTAGCTGGGCTCGGCCTTCCTCCGGGCGCTGGACCACAACAACAGTGCTGACGACTCGGCTAGTCGCGGCGATGTAGAGGAGCATGGGCTCCTTCTCAGTCGGCGCCGCCAGGACAGGCGGAGTGGTCAGCATTTTCTTCAACTCATGGAAGGCTTGGTCGGCTTGGTCGTTCCACTCGAAGTGAGTGGACTTCTTCATGAGTCGGTACAGGGGGAGAGCCTTCTCTCCTAGTCGGCTGATAAAACGATTCAGGGAGGCTAGGCAGCCAGTGAATTTCTGCACATCTCGCAGTTTGGTGGGAATCTCCATCCTCTCGATGGCCTTGATCTTGACAGGGTTGCATTCGATGCCGCGTTCGGAGACCAGGAAGCCCAGCAGCTGGCCGGCTGGCACTCCGAACACGCACTTCTCGGGGTTGAGCTTGATTTGGAATCGGCACAAGTTGGCGAATGTTTCTTTCAGGTCTTCCAGCAAGGTACCGCGCTTCTCTGTCTTCACCACAATGTCGTCTACATAGACGTGGGCATTTCTGCCGAGTTGTTTCACGAGGCATTTCTGCATGCAACGCTGAAAAGTGGCACCGACATTTCTCAAGCCGAATGTCATAGTCAGGTAGCAGAAAGCTCCAAAGGGTGTGATGAAGGCAGTCTTCAGGCGGTCAGCTGGGTCCAACTTGATCTATGGTACCCTGAGTACGCATCCAAAAAACTTAACAGCTCGCATCCGGCTGTGGAGTCTATCACTTGGTCAATCCATGGCAGTGCAAACGGATCCTTTGGGCAGGCCTTGTTCAGACTGGTGTAGTCTATACACATACGCCACTTGTTATTCTTCTTCAGAACCAAAACTGGGTTGGCAAGCCACTCTGGAAAGAACACTTCCATGATAAAGCCAACGGCAAGGAGCCGGGCTATCTCTTCTCGCACAATTCTTCGCTTCTCTTCTGACAGTCGGCGGAGGGGCTGCTTGACCGGCTTCGCATCAGCTCGGACATGTAATTTGTGCTCGGCGAAATCCTTCGGGACACCCGACATGTCCTTTGGGGACCATGCAAAGATGTCTCGATTCTCATGGAGGAAGTCGACGAGCTCGCCTTCCTATTTACTGTCCAAGCTCGCCCCAATGACAGCGAACCTCTCCGGGTTCTCCGGGTCCAGAGGTATCTTCTTCGTCTCTTTGGCAGGCTGGAAGGAGACCTGCGCATCACAATCCTTGGGGTTGGGGGACAAGGCCGGCTGCTTGCCGGCCATGGCCACAACCCGTTCCAACATCTTCTTCTCTTCTGCCACCACGAGGGACTCGGCAAGCCGGCTACTGGCCATGGCGCACTCGATGGACTTCTTGTAGTCGCCGGCTACCGTGATGATCCCCTTCGAGCTCGGCATCTTCATCTTCAGGTAGGCGTAGTGGGGCACAGCCATGAACTTGGCCAGGGCAGGTCGGCCGAGCAGTGCATGATAGGGGCTCTCCAAATCCACTACCTTGAACCATATTGCTTCTCGGCGAAAATGATCTTTGTCTCCGAAGAGAACATCCATTTTGATCTTGCCGATTGGGGAGCAAGACAGGCCAGGGACGATACCATGGAAGACGGTGCGGCTCGGCATGAGCTGCTTCGCTTTGACGTTCAGCTTCTCCATGGTATCGCGGTACAATATGTTGATACTGCTTCCGCCGTCTATCAGGACGCGGGAAAATCTGGCAGCTCGCCTCTCCGTCGCGAGGGTGACATCCAAGACCATTGCATAGGAGCCAGGCGAAGGCATTACCTCTGGGTGGTCGGCCTGGCTCCAGCTGATTGGTTTTTCTGACCAGTGCATGAACTCGGGAGTGCTAGTGGCGACCGCATTCACTTCTTGATGCTGTCGGCGTCGGCTGCGCTTGTCGTCGGCTTGACTGGTGAAGACGACATAGGCGGCGTGCTCTTCGGGAAATTCGTCTTGGATGGCGCCGACTGCCGGCCGAGCCGCCGGCTGCTGGGGGGCTGGAGGCGGCGGGCCAGGAGGCGGAGGCGGCAACATCCCCTCGCCCTTGGTGATGCGGGTGAGCTAGTGGCATTTCCGGGTTGTGTGGTTGGACGGCTTCGCGCCGCTGTGGAACTTGCAGGGGGCGTCGAGAGCTTGTTCGTAGGAGAAAGACGGCTGCCAAGCCGGCCTTCCACCCTTCTTCTTGGGAGCGGGCCGTTCTTCGGGCTGCTCGTCTTCAATTGTGGCCACCTGCTGACTGGAGGAAGTCGGCATGGGGGCCTTGCGCTTGTGGTCGTTCTGGTAGGGGCGCCGATTAGGGTCGCCAGCCGGCGTCTTAGGAGCCGGAGCAATCACTTTCCCCGAGGCGTCCACTCGGAGCTCCGTCTTCATTGAGGAGTCAGCTGTGGCGTACTTGTCCGCGATGACCAGCAACTCATCGAGGGTAGCCGGCTCGTCGCAGAGGAGTCGGTGCTTGAGGAGGGTGCCCTCTCGGCACCCGGCGGTGAAGTACTCGATGGCCTGGACCTCGTGCACCCCCTCGCAGGAGTTGCGGAGCTCGGCCCATCGCGTGAGGTAGTCGCGGGTCGACTCGTTGGGCCCTTGGACGCAGAGGGAGAGCTGGCGAGGCTTGGGAGGCCGCTTGTAGGTGCTGGTGAAGTTGCGGACGAAGACTTCGGTGAAGTCCAGCCAACTGTTGATGCTGTAGGGCTTGAGGCTGTTGAGCCATGTGCGCGCCGTGCCTTGCAGCATGAGGGGGACGTACTTCACGGTGACGCGCCGATTGCCGTTGGCTATGCTGACGGCCGTGGAGTAGTCGATGAGCCAATCTTCCGGCTTCACCGAGCCGTTGTACTTGGGCGTGTCTCTGGGGAGCGAGAACCCTTTGGGGAAGGGCTCGTCGCGGATGCGGGGGCCAAAGCATGGCGGGCCGACATCGTCTTCTTCCTCTAACGCCAAGGATCGAGCAAGGCGGTCGATCCTGTGGCGGGCGTCGTTCTCCCCGACTCCTTCTCGGCGGCCGAGTCGGTCGTCAAGAGTCGGGTGTGTGATAGGCGGCGGAGTGAGGCGTCTTTCTCTTCGAGGCGGGGGAGGAGGCAGATTTCCTTGGTGTTCAACCGCTCGAGGGCGGCCTTCCGCGTCGCGCTCGAAGGTAATGCGAGTCCAGCTGCGGCTGGCAGCCGGCTCCTTGTCTTTCTTCTGGCGCGCGCCGCTCGCAGTCGGCGAGCGGGACGTCGCGGCGTGCTCCCGGCGTGGGGGATGACTATTAGCACGGGCGCCGGCTTCATGCCATTCTGCAGCCGCGTCGATCAGTTGCTGGATCCGTCTTGCCATGTAGGGGAGCTCATCGGCTCCTAGCCCATTGAGCTCTTCTGCAGCCGCCTGAGCGGCTCGCAGATTCTCGAGCGGGGTGGCGTAGACGGGGCGATCTGCCCCCAGCATGCTGGCGACGGCCGCGCCGTGCTTCTGGACGAAGCCGGCTCGGCTCGGGCCGCTAGGCATCGGCGTACCGAAGGCGGCGCGGTCGACTTCGCGCTGGTGGGCCTCGGTGAGGCGTCTCATGGAGGCTATCTTCTGGCCCTCCGCGATGAGGGCAAGGCGGCGTGCCTCCAGGGTCTCGGCGTCGGCGTCGGCCGGGATGGGGACGGAGAGGTCGTGCATTGCCGCTTGCAGGGCGTCCTGGGCATTCTTGCCCGAGTTGGCGACGTGGCTGACGACCAGCACTTCGGTGACAGCGCCGTTGCCGCTGTCAGCTCGAGGGAGGGGGTCGTCAAAGACCACCACGTCGGAGGGGTAGGCGTCAAGCGATGCTGTGTTGGAGTCGATGAGCATCGGGTCGGTGGAGCCGACCGACTCCATGTCTGCAGCAGGCTCGCTGGAGATGTGAAGCTGGTCGAGGAGGCTGACGAGGCGGTTCTCGGGGTAGTCGGTGCCTGCGTCGGACGCAGGCTCGTCGGAGATGCGAGTCTCGCCGAGCAGATCGGCGAGGCAGCTCGCTGCGCAGGCGTCGTCGACGCCTTGCAGCGCGTCGAGGCAAACGCCATCGGGCGCAGCAGGCTGGCTGCGCTCGCGAGGGAGGAAGAGGGTTCCCGTCCAGAACAGGTCTCCGGACGACGGTGCACCTGGCCCCACGGTGGGCGCCAAATGTCGGGTGGTTGGTGCGACATATGCCAACGGATGGCTTATCATTGTGGGTGCCAATAAGACATCGCCGGTGCCTGGAAACGGGATGAGGCGAAGACATGCACGCCGGCGGATCTTACCCAGGTTCGGGGCTCTCCGAGGAGATAACACCCTAGTCCTGATCTGCGGGGTCTCCGCATGATCACTAGATCGAGGAAAGGTAGCTACAATCGCTCCTAGAGCTGTTGGGTTCAAGGGAGAAGAAGAACAAGGCTAGCTCTTGCTTCTCTCTATCTCTATGGTGTGTGTGCTGTGTTCAGAAGCTCACCCTTTGCATGGGTGCTCCGGGGGGTTTATATAGGCCTACCCCCCGGGGGTACAATGGTAATCCGGCTGGGCACTGGTCCCAGCCGTCAGTGTCTACGCTCGCCGGCTTCTCCGCCGGCTGTTGGGTCCCGCCGACTGGTGGGTCCCGCCGGCTGCCGGCTTCTTGGTCGACAGGCCGGCCCCACCGCCTAGGGTCTTGTCGGCGGCTGCTTACTGTAGCCTCGCCTCTGATGACGAGGGCTTTGTCGAAGTAAGCGTGGCTACAGTGGGCCGCCTCGGGGGCTCTCACTGTAGCCTTACCTCGTCTTGTCTCCTTAATGGGGCTCCTGCTTCGAGGAAGGGGGTAGCCGGCTTCTGGGGGCCGGCTACACCCTCGGTCGACTGGGGGAAGCCGGGCCGCCTCCGCGCCTCTCTCTGGCGGAAGGGGCCCGTCGCCTGCGGGCCGTACAGGAGTTGGTCGTGGATGACGTTGAGGCTGGCATGGCTACAGTGCCGAGCCGAACAGGAGACTGTCATCCCGTACGGCCTCCTATGGCCATGCCTGCCTCGGGCCTCGGGGGTAGTGGGCCGCACTGTGGACACACCCCGTCTTGTCACCGTTATGTGGGTGTAGCTTTGGTGGTTGTGGTCTCGGCCGGCTTCTTGGAGTCGGCGTTCTTCTTGGCCGGCTTCTTGGAGTCGGCTACCCCGTAGTCGTCCCGGGGAGGGGTTGCTGAGGCTGGGTCGCCTTCCAGGAGTCGGCTTCAGAGGCAGCCCGCCAGGGAAGGCGGCCCAATGCTTGGAGTGCTTGGAGGCCCGAAGGCCTGATAATTTTTTCAGAAGAACCAGGGGCTGTCGGTTAGGCTACCCGTGGCCATTTACTCCGACAATGTATGAATTATATTTATGTATTGCGTGAAGTGGCGATTGTAAGCCAACTCTCATTATCCCATTCTTGTTCATTACATGGGATTGTGTGAAGATGACCCTTCTTGCGACAAAACCACAATGCGGTTATGCCTCTAAGTCGTGCCTCGACACGTGGGAGATATAGCCGCATCGTGGGCGTAACAAGTTGGTAATCAGAGCCATCCCCGACTTAGGAGCCCCCTACTTGATCGAATCGTTGGCGTTGTTGAGTCTAGAACAAAAATGTTTTGAGTCTTAGGATTATATTTATATCGGAGAGTAGAATTCTTTTTACTCCTCAGTCTCTTCGTCGCTCTGGTGAGGTCTCCTGACGTAGAAGTTTTGACTCTTCTCTCCTCAAATTTCACTAATTTTTTTTTAGGATCACGCGGGTATCTTAGAATCGTTCCGATGGTTTTGTGACGACAACATTGTTCTTGGTGCCTCCTGACATTTAGGGGTTGTGGCGGTGTCCCGGGAAGTTGAGCTCCGAGGTGTTGTCGTCACAATTTTATCGTTGCAGTTCTGGAATACCTGAGTTTTTTTCCGACATCGAAAATCCCTTTTATGCAGTTGTTGGTGAGATCACCTCGACGCCACCCAGTACTGGGGCGGGAGTTTGGGAGTATTGCCATAACTCGTATAACGGATGTTTTTCGAAGGTTGAGGTACACGATTTCCGAAGGTTTCTTGGTTATGTGTTGACGGATGGATACAGCTGGATCTAGGGATTGCTAGTTTGGGTGATATATTTTGTGTCCCCTGTATCCCCAACACCAGATTGCATAACCAGAAAGTTTCGGGAGTTTATAAGTGGGAATTCAAGTAGCTCTTAGGATATCTTTCCGATAGACGCATGATATGAGATTGGGGTTCGACGTCTAGTGGTCCGCCTTTCCACGGTTGGTTTTACAGTGGTCTCGTAGTGTCTTAAAGAGTCCTTGGCTATGCCGACTTGGGGACACTTCGTATGTCATGTGCACTGCCTTGTGCATGATGGTGATGTACGATTGAGCCCGTGTGGACCCCACCACGAAAACTTCGGACGACATCTCTATCATATGTTTGTTCCGGCTTATTCTGCAAGCCAATACTTTGTTTTTTTTTGAATTGTGGTATTCGAGTTGCTTCGAAGTCAAATGTTGATGCCATACCTTTTTCTAAGTGGCTTCTCAACTTAATGGAAGTGTGATGATTTACTATGGAATTCATTCGTTCATCTTCGTTCGAATGTTTATTGTGAAGACTATATGTTGCAATTTCTATCCGTTGATTCTACTTGCCTATTTGTCTATCAAGATGCTAACGGATGTCACCCTCTTCAGGATGGCTCCGCCAACGCGTCAGAATCTGGATCGCAATGAAGGGAGTCAGGCGAACCCTCCTCCACCACCTCCGCCTCCGGAGGCATGGCAAGCTATCATGGCAGCCACCAACGCCAATGCTCAGATGATTCTGCAACTCTTGCAAGAACGCACCCAAGGGCAAGGCAATCAAGGAAATCAAGGTCAAGGCAACAATCAGTCTCACTTCGCTACCCTCAACCAGTTTCTCGCAAATCAGCCCAAGTCTTTCAGCTACTGTGCCGAGGCCACGGATGCCGATGATTGGCTCATGGACATCAACAAGCATTTTGAATGTAGCAATGTCAGGCCTGAGGACTATGTCAAGTTCGCTTCTTTTCAGCTCAAGGACCAAGCTGCTGATTGGTATCAACAATACAAAGATTCCAGAGGAGGTCGTGTGATCACTTGGACTGACTTCTATCGGGACTTCAAAGCGCACCACATTCCACAAAGTGTTGTTGAGAGCAAGCGTGAGGAGTTCCGCAATCTCAAGCAAGGCAATATGTCTGTGTATCAATTCAACATTCTGTTTCAGAAACTTGCTCGCTTCGCTAAACAAGACGTTCCTGATGAAAAGAGCATGATCTATCACTTCAGAGGTGGCCTTAGAGAGGATCTGCAGTTAGCTCTCATTCTTGTTGAGCCTACTCAGTTTGATCAATTCTACAATATGGCACTGAAGCAAGAGGCTGCTCAGCTCATGTGTGAGGCTTCTAAGAAGAGAGTCAGGGACGCAGTTCAGTCTTCTTCTTCCTCAATAGTGGCTGCTAAGCAACAGAAGTTCTGGTTGCCTCCTCCTCCTCCGTTTCGTCAGCCTTACCAGCAGAAGAACAAAGGTGGCCATGGATCTTCCCACTCTTCCAACTCTGGCTATCAGAACAAGTCTCAGAATCTAGCTTCAAAGTCCAATGCTCCTTATCATCGTCCACTCTCAGAGGTGACTTGCAACAAGTGTCAGCAGAAAGGTCACTATGCTAACAAGTGCTTCAATCAAAGGCGCCTTCCGCCTCCTCCTCCTGTGAGATCTTCCAGCAATGCAGTGGTCAAGAATAATCCCAAGTCTGCAAAGGTGAACATGATGAATGCAGCTCAAGCGGAGAAATCTACTGATGTGATAATGGGTAATATTCTAGTTAATGATATTCCTGCAAAAGGTTTCTTTGATACTGGTGCATCGCATTCTTTCATGTCATACCCTTTTGCATCAAAGCACAATTTTGACACAGAGGAATTATCTAGAGCAATGCAAGTTATTTCTCCGGCTAAGTGTTTGAGCTCCAGCATGATGGTTCCGGATGTTTCTATCAAGATGAGAAACTATAAATTTCTGTCTTCTCCAATTGTTCTTGGTGACTCGGATATTGATCTTATTCTCGGGATGGACTGGCTTTCTAAGCACAAGGCTCAACTTGATTGTGCTGCCCGGGAAATTCATTTGACACACTCTTCTGAGGATGTGATCATTTATGCCGCTCGTGATGAAACCATTCGGTTATTTTCTCTCAATCAGAAGGGTGAATTGAATGCCATCTCTCAAATTCCAGTCGTTTGTGAGTACCAAGATGTCTTTCTAGAAGAGCTTCCGGGTATGCCTCCTCACCGGCCAGTTGAGTTCGTTATCGATCTTGAGCCCGGCACTGAACCCGTTTGCAAGCGTCCATACAAGCTTGGACCCAAGGAGCTGAAGGAATTGAAGAAACAGCTCGATGAACAAGAGCGTCTGGGTTTGATCAGACCGAGTTCATCTCCATGGGGTTGTGGTGTTCTTTTTGTCCAGAAGAAGGATGGCACGGGCCGACTTTGTGTCGACTACCGTCCATTGAACAAGAAGACAATCAAGAACAAGTATCCACTTCCCAACATCAATGAGCTATTCGAGCAGCTCAAAGGTGCTAAAGTATTCTCCAAGCTTGACCTTCGTATGGGCTATCATCAGATTCGCATTCGTGAAGAAGATATTCCCAAGATAGCATTCAGAACAAGCTTTGGTTCTTATGAATATACTGTCATGTCTTTCGGCCTTGTCAATGCTCCTCCAACATTCTCTCGGATGATGAATTTCATCTTCAACCCCTATACCAATGAATTCGTCGTGGTGTATCTCGATGATATCTTGGTCTTCTCCAAGAATAAGAAGGATCATGCCAAACATTTGCGATTGGTGCTCGACAAGCTCAGAGAGTATCAATTCTATGCGAAGTTCTCTAAATGTGAGTTTTGGCTTGATGAAATTCTTTACCTTGGTCACATCATCTCTGCCAAGGGCATCACTGTTAATCCCGAGAAGGTGTCCGCAATTGTGAATTGAGAACCTCCTCAGAATGTCAAGCAGCTTCGCAGTTTTCTTGGTCTTGCAAGCTATTGCCGAAGATTCGTTGAGAATTTCTCTAAGATTGCAAAGCCTCTTTCCAACCTCCAACAGAAGCATGTGAAGTATGTCTGGTCTCCTGAGTGTGACGTTGCTTTCAACACTCTCAAAGAGAAACTCGTCACAGCTCCTGTCTTAACTCCTCCTGATGAATCCAAGCCATGTGAAGTTTTCTGTGATGCTTCTCTCCAAGGTCTCGGTCCTGTGTTAATGCCAGAGAAGAAAGTTGTGGCCTATACCTCTCATTAGTTGAAGCCTAATGAAAAGAACTACCCCACTCATGATCTTGAGTTGGCGGCAGTTTTCCATGCATTAATAACGTGGAGACATCTCTTGTTGGGAAGACAAGTGAACATTTTCACCGATCACAAGAGTCTCAAGTACATCTTCACTCAGCCCAACCTCAACCTCAGGCAGACTCGATGGGTCGAAATGATTCAAGAGTACAATCCGAGTATTGAATATACTCCAGGCAAAGCCAATGTCATTGCAGATGCTTTAAGCAGGAAGGCTTATTGCAACAGCCTAATTCTCAAGCCATTCCAACCGGATCTTTGTGAAGCTTTCCGCAAGCTGAATCTCCAAGTTGTTCCTCAAGGCTTTCTTGCCAACCTCATAGTCTCTCCTACTTAGGAAGATCAAATTCGTGAGGCACAACTCCTGGATACCATGGTGAAGAAGGTGAAACGTGGTATCGACAAGGGTCTTTCCAAATACAAGTGCTATCGCATTGATGACAGTGATACTTTATTCTTCGAGGACCGGATTGTGGTTCCTAAAGGTGATCTAAGGAAAGTCATTATGAACGAGGCGCACAATTCTCTTCGTTCCATTCATCCTGGAAGTACGAAGATGTACCATGACCACAAGCAGTCGTATTGGTCGACTCGAATGAAGCGAGAAATTGCTCAATTCGTGAATGAATGTGATGTCTGTCGAAGAGTGAAAGCAGAACACCAACGACCAGCTGGTCTCCTCCAACCTCTTTCTATCCCAGAATGGAAGTTTGATCATATCGTAATGGACTTCGTGACTGGATTTCCAAAGTCCAAGCGCGGAAATGATGCTATCTTCGTTGTCATCGACAAGCTTTCTAAAGTGGCTCATTTCCTTCCAATCAAAGAATCTATCACAGCAGCTCAGTTGGCAGAGCTATACACCTCCAGAATTGTCTCCTTGCACGGCATTCCACAATTGATTTCTTCAGATCGTGGAAGCATCTTCACTTCTATGTTCTGGGACTCCTTCCAGAAGGCCATGGGCACCAACATTCGTTTCAGCACAGCTTTCCATCCTCAAACTAGTGGCCAAGTCGAGCGAGTCAATCAAATTCTTGAAGATATGCTCAAGGCTTGTGTCATTTCCTTTGGCATGAAATGGGAAGATTGTCTTCCATATGCCGAATTCTCCTATAACAACAACTTCCAAGAAAGTTCGGGCAAGGCCCCATTCGAGATTCTCCATGGCAGAAAGTGCCGTACTCCTCTCAATTGGTCAGAGACTGGTGAACGCTAACTTCTTGGCAATGACTTAATCACAGAGGCTGAAGAAATGTGTAAAGTCATCCGTGAAAATCTCAAAGCCGCGCAATGGCGCTAGAAGAGTTACTATGATAGTAAGCACCGTGATGTGGCTTTCGAGATCGGAGACCATGTCTACCTCCGCGTCTCTCCAATGAAAGGCACTCGTCGCTTCGGTATCAAAGGGAAGCTTGCCCCTAGATACGTGGGTCCTTTCAAGATCATTGGCAAAAGAGGCGACCTCCCCTATCAACTTGAGCTTCCTTCCAACTTCACGAACGTGCACGATGTGTTCCACGTGTCACAGCTCCGCAAGTGCTTCAAGACGCCTGAGCGCACTATCAACTTCGAAGAGATTGACCTCCAAGAAAATCTGTCTTATCATGAGCACCCCGTTGCTATTCTTGAAGAAACTGAGCGCAAGACTTGCAACAAGTCTATCAAATTCCTGAAAGTGAAGTGGTCGCACCATTCCGACCGAGAAGCCACCTGGGAACGCGAGGACCACTTCCGTTCCGAATATCCGGAGTTCTTTCAGTCCTAGATCTCGGGACGAGATCCTCTCGTAGTGGTGGAGTGTTGTAACACCCCGGATGTAACTCCAACTCTTGCCATTTTCGGCTATGTGTTATGATATTCCCTTCGTGGTCGGGTTTTGCCTTTCGTTTTGCATTTTGTTCATGTCATGCATCTCATATCACGTCATCATGTGCATTGCATTTGCATACGTGTTCGTCTCATGCATCCGAGCATTTTCCCCGTTGTCCGTTTTGCAATCCGGCACTCCCACCTCCTCCGGCGCACCCCTCTTGTTTCGTTTCGTGTGCGGGTGTTGAATGTTCTCGGAATGGACCGAGGCTTGTCAAGTGGCCTTGGTATACCACCGGGAGACCACCTGTCAAGTTTCGTTCCATTTGGAGGTCGTTTGGTACTCCAACGGTTAACCGGGTAACCGCAAAGTCCGTTTGTGTGTGCAGCAAAAACCCCTCTCTAAACAGCCCAAAACTACTTCAAGTCTCTTCCATGCTCTAGGTCGTTCGATCACGATCGTGTGGGCGAAAACCGCACCTCATTTGGAGCCTCCTAGCTCCCTCTACCTATATATACACCTCCCCTCCCGAAGCATTTTCGCAGATAAAACCCTAAAAATCGCCCTCTCCGCGGCCAGACGCGTCCGCCGCCGCCGGACGAACCCGCCGCCGTGCCCGCACCAGTACGAAGCCGCCACGTGTCCAGCACCGTCGCCTCCACCGCGCCGGCCCGCGAAGCCCATCGTGAGCCCGCCGGGCCCGTGCCTCGCCGCCGCCCTCCGTCCCCGCGCGCGCGCCCTCCCGCGCCGGCGCCGCCGCCCCCCGCCGCCTCCGCACCTCCGTCGCTGCCTCGCCGCTCCGCCGCGGCGGCGTCCGCGCGCCGGCGACCTCGCCGCCGTCGGCCGCTCCGCCCGCGGCCTCCACTCCCTCCGACGCCCGCGCTGCCGTCTCCCCTCGCCGGACCCGCGTCCCCGGCCTCCTCTCGAGCTTCCCCCGACGCCGGCCGCCGTCTCCTTCTCCTCTCCCGTCGCCGGCGACGAGCTCCCTCGGCCAGATCTCGATCCAGTCAAACGGGAGGTTGACTTTCTTCCTCCCCCGATTTTCTCTAAGTCTTTTATTTTTACAATACGTGCATCTGTGCATCGCATCACAACTCTCTGCATATAGCTCCGTTTTGCGCGTGTAATATATCGAATTGTTCGTCTCATGATGCTCTTCACTTTGTTCCATTGTACCATGTTCATTTTGGGCCATTTTGATGCCCAAATCTCTGGTGCAAGAATGCTAATTGCTGTTATCTACTGTTACTTATCAGAACTTGTGGATTTGTTATTTTTGTTGCATGTAATCTGTGCATCTTATGGGCATGAGCTCTACATGTGTTTTGTTTTATGCCATGCCATCTTTACAGAGGTATATGCCATGTATTTTTGTGATCTCTTTTGTGAATAACACAATCATGCAAACTAGGCATCGTGATGTTTCTCATTTCAGAGACGGTAGTTTTTCCAAGTCTTTGTCTGCTGTTATTTTTGTTGCTATGTATCCATGTGTCTACAGAGAGATCCATGCTTATTTTGAGGATATTCAGTAAGGATGTTGTGTAGATATTATTGTAATTGATACATTCCTGCCCATGTTTGCAATTATGGAGTGCCATAGCATGACTCAATCTTGCTCTACTTTTGCTATAAAATATTTCTGGCAGATTGTTTACGTGTTATTCAATTTTGCCAAGCTTGATGTAGTTGTTTTCATTCATGCTATGTACTTGCTCTTGCCTTGGGTAGCTTCATAAACATGCCATATTGCTGTAGGTATGCTTGTTTGGTCATGCATTGCTTTGTGGTGAGTGCATCAAGCTCACCAAGATGCCTTCATATTATTGTTTCTGCCATGCTCTGTTTTCCGCTAAAAGTCTGAAACCTGTTAACGAAACTTGCTATGTTTACATGGTTGCCATCATATCTTCTGGTCCTTTTTGGCTTATGGTCAGTAAGGGATTTTTGTCATATGCATTTAGTAGAATACTGTAATGCCTTGTTCTGCCATGTTAACTTCACGTAGCATCTTGATTTCGTGCTCTGAACATTGCTACCTGATGCTGTTTCTGCCATGTCCAGTAATTTCTCCAAGTCTGTGAACCTGTTATCTTTTGCACTTTTGCCATGCTTGTTTGTACCTGCTGTGGTGTGATCTAGCCGTAGCTCAGTGTTCATCTTTTGTCAAGCATCTCCTGTAGATTACTGCCTTATGCTTTGTTGCTATGTTGAAGTACCGTAGCATTGCTACTTGTTGCATTCTAAGTGCTATCATTCTGTCAATCGCAGATTCGTGTCATTCTTGTTTTGCTCGCCATTTGCAAACCGTGCATCCGTTTCCGGTGATCTTTATATCGATTTTGACCGAAATCATCTCACCTTTCCAGTGGCATGCTTTGTTTGCCAAGTTACTGCCTTGTTCATCATT
Source organism: Aegilops tauschii subsp. strangulata (assembly GCF_002575655.3). Lineage (NCBI taxonomy): Eukaryota > Viridiplantae > Streptophyta > Magnoliopsida > Poales > Poaceae > Aegilops > Aegilops tauschii. The sequence continues at coordinate 156,481,496 of NC_053036.3, forward strand.
TTCCTTCCGGAGCACGCATATGCATCGCATATCATATCTTGCATATCATTCATATTTTGCATCATGTTGCTTGTGCATTTCCCGTGATTGATTGTGGTTCCATTGCTTGTGTTCTTGTTTTGGGTAGAGCCGGGAGATGAGTTCGTGAACGAGGAACCTGTTGAGTACGCTAACGAGGATCAAGCTTTCGACAACTCTGAGAACCTTGCAGGCAAGATGACCACACCCTCGAAATCACTTCTATCTTTGCTTTGCTAGTTGTTCGTTCTTTTGCCATGATGCGCTACCTACCACTTGCTATATCATGCCTCCCATATTGCCATGTCAAGCCCCTAACCACCTTTTCCTAGCAAACCGTTGTTTGGCTAAGTTACCGCTTTTGCTCAGCCCTTCTTATAGCGTTGCTAGTTGCAGGTGAAGATGAAGTTTGTTCCATGTTGGAACATGGATATGTTGGGATATCACAATATCTCTTATTTAATTAATGCATCTATATATTTGGTAAAGGGTGGAAGGCTCGGCCTTATGCCTGGTGTTTTGTTCCACTCTTGCCGCCCTAGTTTCTGTCATACCGGTATTATGTTCCTTGAGTTTGCGTTCCTTACGCGGTTGGGTGATTTATGGGAACCCCTTGACAGTTCGCCTTGAATAAAACTCCTCCAACAAGGCCCAACTTTTGTTTTACCATTTGCCACCTAAGCCTTTTTCCCCCGGGTTTTCGCGAGCCCGAGGGTCATCTTTATTTAAACCCCCGGACCAGTGCTCCTTCGAGTGCTGGCCCAAATCGAGCGATGTCCGGCGCCCCCTGGGCAACCAGGGTCTGTGCCAACCCGACGTCTAGCTCATCCGTTGTGCCGTGAGAACGAGATATGTGCAGATCCTATCGGGATTTGTCGGCACATTCGGGCGGCTTTGCTGGTCTTATTTTACCATTGTCGAAATGTCTTGTAAACCGGGATTCCGAGACTGATCGGGTCTTTCCGGGAGAAGGTTTATCCTTCGTTGACCGTGAGTGCTTATGATGGGCTAAGTTGGGACACCCCTGCAGGGTATTATCTTTCGAAAGCCGTGCCCGCGGTTATGAGGCAGATGGGAATTTGTTAATGTCGGGTTGTAGAGAACTTGTCACTTGACTTAATTAAAATACATCAACTGCGTGTGTAGCCGTGATTGTCTCTTCTCGGCGGAGTCCGGGAAGTGAACACGGTTTGGGTTTTGAATGACGTAAGTAGGAGTTCAGGATCACTTCTTGGTCATTACTAGATGACGACCGTTCCGTTGCTTCTCTTCTCGCTCTCTTTTGCGTATGTTAGCCACCATATATGCTTAGTGCATGCTGCAGCTCCACCCCATTTTACCATCCTTTCCTATAAGCTTAAATAGTATTGATCTCGCGGGTGTGAGATTGCTGAGTCCTCGTGACTCACAGATTCTACCAAAACAGTTGCAGGTGCCGACGATGCCAGTGCAGATGATGGGATCGACCTCAAGTGGGAGTTCGACGAGGAACGTGGTCGTTACTATGTGTCTTTTCCTGATGATCAGTAGTGGAGCCCAGTTGGTTCGATCGGTGATCTAGCATTTGGGGTTATCTTATTTTTCATTTAGATTTGACCGTAGTCGGTCCATGTCTGGATTTTGGATGATGTATGAATTATATTTATGTATTGTGTGAAGTGGCGATTGTAAGCCAACTCTCGTTATCCCATTCTTGTTCATTACATGGGATTGTGTGAAGATGACCCTTCTTGCGACAAAACCACAATGCGGTTATGCCTCTAAGTCGTGCCTCGACACGTGGGAGATATAGCCGCATCGTGGGCGTAACAAGTTGGTAATCAGAGCCATCCCCGACTTAGGAGCCCCCAGCTTGATCGAATCAATGGCGTTGTTGAGTCTAGAACAAAAATGTTTTGAGTCTTAGGATTATATATATCGGAGAGTAGGATTCTTTTTACTCCTCAGTCTCTTCGTCGCTCTGGTGAGGTCTCCTGACGTAGAAGTTTTGACTCTTCTCTCCTCAAATTTCACTAAAATTTTTTTAGGATCACACGGGTATCTTAGAATCGTTCCGATGGTTTTGTGACGAGAACATTGTTCTTGGTGCCTCCTGACATTTAGGGGTTGTATCAGTGTCCCGGGGAGTTGAGCTGCGAGGTGTTGTCGTCACAATTTTATCGTTGCAGTTCTGGAATACCTGAGTTTTTTTCCGACATCGAAAATCTCTTTTATGCAGTTGTTGGTCAGATCACCTCGACGCCACCCAGTACTGGGGCGGAAATTCGGGAGTATTGCCATAACTCGTATAACGGATGTTTTTCGAAGGTTGAGGTACACGATTTCCGAAGGTTTCTTCGTTATTTGTTGACGGATGGATACAGCTGGATCTAGGGATTGCTAGTTTGGGTGATATATTTTGTGTCCCCTGTATCCCCAACACCAGATTGCATAACCAGAAAGTTTCGGGAGTTTATAAGTGGGAATTCAAGTAGCTCTTAGGATATCTTTCCGATAGACGCATGATATGAGATTGGGGTTCGACGTCTAGTGGTCCGCCTTTCCACGGTTGGTTTTACAGTGGTCTCGTAGTGTCTTAAAGAGTCCTTGGCTATGCCAACTCGGGGACGCTTCGTATGTCATGTGCACTGCCTTGTACATGATGGTGCTGTACGATTGAGCTCGTGTGGGCCCCACCACGAAAACTTCGGACGAAATCTCTATCATATGTTTGGTCCAGCTTATTCTGCCAGCCAATACTTTGTTTTGTTTTGAATTGTGGTATTCGAGTTGCTTCGAAGTCAAATGTTGATTCCATACCTTTTTCTAAGTGGCTTCTCAACTTAATGGAAGTGTGATGATTTACTATGGAATTCATTCGTTCATCTTTGTTCGAATGTTTATTGTGAAGACTATATGTTGCAATTTCTATCCGTTGATTCTACTTGCCTATTTTTCTATCAAGATGCTAACGGATGTCACCCTCTTCAGGATGGCTCCGCCAACGCGTCAGAATCCGGATCGCAATGAAGGGAGTCAGGCGAACCCTCCTCTACCACCTCCGCCTCCGGAGGCATGGCAAGCTATCATGGCAGCCACCAACGCCAATGCTCAGATGATTCTGCAACTCTTGCAAGAACGCACCCAAGGGCAAGGCAATCAAGGAAATCAAGGTCAAGGCAACAATCAGTCTCACTTCGCTACCCTCAACCAGTTTCTCGCAAATCAGCCCAAGTCTTTCAGCTACTGTGCCGAGGCCACGGATGCCGATGATTGGCTCGTGGACATCAACAAGCATTTTGAATGTAGCAATGTCAGGCCTGAGGACTATGTCAAGTTCGCTTGTTTTCAGCTCAAGGACCAAGCTGCTGATTGGTATCAACAATACAAAGATTCCAGAGGAGGTCGTGTGATCACTTGGACTGACTTCTGTCGGGACTTCAAAGCGCACCACATTCCACAAAGTGTTGTTGAGAGCAAGCGTGAGGAGTTCCGCAATCTCAAGCAAGGCAACATGTCTGTGTATCAATTCAACATTCAGTTTTAGAAACTTGCTCGCTTCGCTAAACACTAAACAAGACGTTCCTGATGAAAAGAGCATGATCTATCACTTCAGAGGTGGCCTTAGAGAGGATCTGCAATTAGCTCTCGTTCTTGTTGAGCCTACTCAGTTTGATCAATTCTACAATATGGCACTAAAGCAAGAGGCTGCTCAGCTCATGTGTGAGGCTTCTAAGAAGAGAGTCAGGGACGCAGTTCAGTCTTCTTCTTCCTCAATAGTGGCTGCTAAGCAACAGAAGTTCTGGTTGCCTCCTCCTCCTCCGTTTCGTCAGCCTTACTAGCAGAAGAACAAAGGTGGCCATGGATCTTCCCACTCTTCCAACTCTGGCTATCAGAACAAGTCTCAGAATCTAGCTTCAAAGTCCAATGCTCCTTATCATCGTCCAGTCTCAGAGGTGACTTGCAACAAGTGTCAGCAGAAAGGTCACTATGCTAACAAGTGCTTCAATCAAAGGCGCCTTCCGCCTCCTCCTCCTGTGAGATCTTCCAGCAATGCAGTGGTCAAGCATAATCCCAAGTCTTTAAAGGTGAACATGATGAATGCAGCTCAAGCGGAGAAATCTACTGATGTGATAATGGGTAATATTCCAGTTAATGATATTCCTGCAAAAGTTTTCTTTGATACTGGTGCATCGCATTCTTTCATGTCATACCCTTTTGCATCGAAGCACAATTTTGACACAGAGGAATTATCTAGAGCAATGCAAGTTATTTCTTCGGCTAAGCGTTTGAGCTCCAGCATGATGGTTCCGGATGTTTCGATCAAGATGGGAAACTATAAATTTCTGTCTTCTCCAATTGTTCTTGGTGACTCGGATATTGATCTTATTCTCGGGATGGACTGGCTTTCTAGCACAAGGCTCAACTTGATTGCGCTGCCCGGGAAATTCATTTGACACACTCTTCTGAGGATGTGATCATTTATGCCGCTCGTGATGAAACCATTCGGTTATTTTCTCTCAATGAGAAGGGCGAATTGAATGCCATCTCTCAAATTCCAGTCGTTTGTGAGTACCAAGATGTCTTTCCAGAAGAGCTTCCGAGTATGCCTCCTCACCGGCCAGTTGAGTTCGTTATCGATCTTGAGCCCGGCACTGAACCCGTTTGCAAGCGTCCATACAAGCTTGGACCCAAGGAGCTGAAGGAATTGAAGAAACAGCTCGATGAACATGTGCGTCTGGGTTTGATCAGACCGAGTTCATCTCCATGGGGTTGTGGTGTTCTATTTGTCCAGAAGAAGGATGGCACGGACCGACTTTGTGTCGACTACCGTCCATTGAACAAGAAGACAATCAAGAACAAGTATCCACTTCCCAACATCAATGAGCTATTCGAGCAGCTCAAAGGTGCTAAAGTATTCTCCAAGCTTGACCTTCGTATGGGTTATCATCAGATTCGCATCGTGAAGAAGATATTCCCAAGACAGCATTCAGAACAAGCTTTGGTTCTTATGAATATACTGTCATGTCTTTCGGCCTTGTCAATGCTCCTCCAACATTCTCTCGGATGATGAATTTCATCTTCAACCCCTATACCAATGAATTCATCGTGGTGTATCTCGATGATATCTTGGTCTTCTCCAAGAATAAGAAGGATCATGCCAAACATTTGCGATTGGTGCTCGACAAGCTCAGAGAGTATCAATTCTATGCGAAGTTCTCTAAATGTGAGTTTTGGCTTGATGAAGTTCTTTACCTTGGTCACATCATCTCTGCCAAGGGCATCGCTGTTAATCCCGAGAAGGTGTCCGCAATTGTGAATTGGGAACCTCCTCAGAATGTCAAGCAGCTTCGCAGTTTTCTTGGTCTTGCAAGCTATTGCCGAAGATTTGTTGAGAATTTCTCTAAGATTGCAAAGCCTCTTTCCAACCTCCTCCAGAAGCATGTGAAGTATGTCTGGTCTCCTGAGTGTGACGTTGCTTTCAACACTCTCAAAGAGAAACTCGTCACAGCTCCTGTCTTAACTCCTCCTGATGAATCCAAGCCATGTGAAGTTTTCTGTGATGCTTCTCTCCAAGGTCTCGGTGCTGTGTTAATGCAAGAGAAGAAAGTTGTGGCCTATACCACTCGTCAGTTGAAGCCTAATGAAAAGAACTACCCCACTCACGATCTTGAGTTGGGGGCAGTTGTCCATGCATTAATAACGTGGAGACATCTCTTGTTGGAAGACAAGTGGACATTTTCACCGATCACAAGAGTCTCAAGTACATCTTCACTCAGCCCAACCTCAACCTCAGGCAGACTCGATGGGTCGAAATGATTCAAGAGTACAATCCGAGTATTGAATATACTCCAGGAAAAGCCAATGTCATTGCAGATGCTTTAAGCAGGAAGGCTTATTGCAACAGCCTAATTCTCAAGCCATTCCAACCGGATCTTTGTGAAGCTTTCCGCAAGCTGAATGTCCAAGTTGTTCCTCAAGGCTTTCTTGCCAACCTCATAGTCTCTCCTACTTTGGAAGATCAAATTCGTGAGGCACAACTCCTGGATACCATGGTGAAGAAGGTGAAACGTGGTATCGACAAGGGTCTTTCCAAATACAAGTGCTATCGCATTGATGACAGAGATACTTTATTCTTCGAGGACCGGATTGTGGTTCCTAAAGGCGATCTAAGGAAAGTCATTATGAACGAGGCGCACAATTCTCTTCTTTCCATTCATCCTGGAAGTACGAAGATGTACCATGACCTCAAGCAGTCGTATTGGTGGACTCGAATGAAGCGAGAAATTGCTCAACTCGTGAATGAATGTGATGTCTGTCGAAGAGTGAAAGCAGAACACCAACGAACAGCTGGTCTCCTCCAACCTCTTGCTATCCCAGAATGGAAGTTTGATCATATCGTAATGGACTTCGTGACTGGATTTCCAAAGTCCAAGCGCGGAAATGATGCTATCTTCGTTTTCATCGACAAGCTTTCTAAAGTGGCTCATTTCCTTCCAATCAAAGAATCTATCATAGCAGCTCAGTTGGCAAAGCTATACACCTCCAGAATTGTCTCCTTGCACGGCATTCCACAATTGATTTCTTCAGATCGTGGAAGCATCTTCACTTCTATGTTCTGGGACTCCTTCCAGAAGGCCATGGGCACCAACATTTGTTTCAGCATAGCTTTCCATCCTCAAACTACTAGCCAAGTCGAGCGAGTCAATCAAATTCTTGAAGATATGCTCAAGGCTTGTGTCATTTCCTTTGGCATGAAATGGGAAGATTGTCTTCCATATGCCGAATTCTCCTATAACAACAACTTCCAAGCAAGTTCAGGCAAGGCCCCATTCGAGATTCTCCATGGCAGAAAGTGCCGTACTCCTCTCAATTGGTCAGAGACTGGTGAACGCCAATTTCTTGGCAATGACTTAATCACAGACGCTGAAGAAATGTGTAAAGTCATCCGTGAAAATCTCAAAGCCGCGCAATCGCGCTAGAAGAGTTACTATGATAGTAAGCACCGTGATGTGGCTTTCGAGATCGGAGACCATGTCTACCTCCGCGTCTCTCCAATGAAAGGCACTCGTCGCTTCGGTATCAAAGGGAAGCTTGCCCCTAGATACGTGGGTCCTTTCAAGATCATTGGCAAAAGAGGCGACCTCCCCTATCAACTTGAGCTTCCTTCCAACTTCACGAAAATGCACGATGTGTTCCACATGTCACAGCTCCGCAAGTGCTTCAAGACGCCTGAGCGCACTATCAACTTCGAAGAGATTGACCTCCAAGAAAATCTGTCTTATCATGAGCACCCCGTTGCTATTCTTGAAGAAACTGAGCGCAAGACTCGCAACAAGTCTATCAAATTCCTGAAAGTGAAGTGGTCGCACCATTTCGACCGAGAAGCCACCTAGGAACGCGAGGACCACCTCCGTTCCGAATATCCGGAGTTCTTTTAGTCCTAGATCTCGGGACGAGATCCTCTCGTAGTGGTGGAGTGTTGTAACACCCCGGATGTAACTTTCCATATTTGTAACTCCAACTCTTGCCATTTTCGGCTATGTGTTATGATATTCCCTTCGTGGTCGGGTTTTGCCTTTCGTTTTGCATTTTGTTCATGTCATGCATCTCATATCACGTCATCATGTGCATTGCATTTGCATACGTGTTCGTCACATGCATCCGAGCATTTTCCCCGTTGTCCGTTTTGCAATCCGGCACTCCCACCTCCTCCGGCGCACCCCTCTTGTTTCGTTTCGTGTGCGGGTGTTGAACGTTCTCACAATGGTCCGAGGCTTGTCAAGTGGCCTTGCTATACCACCGGGAGACCACCTGACGTCGTTTGGTACTCCAACGGTTAACCGGGTAACCGCAAAGTCCGTTTGTGTGTGCAGCAAAAACCCCTCTCTAAACAGCCCAAAACTACTCCAAGTCTCTTCCATGCTCTAGGTCGTTCGATCACGATCGTGTGGGCGAAAACCGCACCTCATTTGGAGCCTCCTAGCTCCCTCTACCTATATATACACCTCCCCTCCCAAAGCATTTTCGCAGATAAAACCCTAAAAATCGCCCTCTCCGCGGCCGGACGCGTCCGCCGCCGCCGGACGAACCCGCCGCCGCGCCCGCACCAGTACGAAGCCGCCACGTGTCTAGCGCCGCCGCCTCCACCGCGCCGGCCCGCGACGCCCATCGCGAGCCCGCCGGGCCCGTGCCTCGCCGCCGCCCTCCGTCCCCGCGCGCGCGCGCCCTCCCGGGCCGGCGCCGCCGCACCCCGCCGCCTCCGCGCCTCCGTCGCCGCCTCACCGCTCCGCCGCGCCGGCGTCCGCGCGCCGGCGACCTCGCCGCCGTCCGCCGCTCCGCCCGCGGCCTCTAGTTCCTCCGACGCCCGCGCCGCCGTCTCCCCTCGCCGTACCCGCGTCCCCGGCCTCCTCTCGAGCTTCCCCCGACGCCGGCCGCCGTCTCCTTCTCCTCTCCCGTCGCCGGCGACGAGCTCCCTCGGCCAGATCTCGATCCAGTCAAACGGGAGGTTGACTTTCTGCCTCCCCCGATTTTCTTTGTCTTTTATTTTTACAATACGTGCATCTGTTTATCGCATCACAACTCTCTGCATATAGCTCCGTTTCGCGCGTGTAATATATGGAATTGTTCGTCTCATGATGCTCTTCACTTTTTTCCATTGTACCATGTTCATTTGGGGCCATCTTGATGCCCAAATCTCTGGTGCAAGAATGCTAATTGCTGTTATCTGCTGTTACTTATCAGAACTTGTGGATTTGTTATTTTTGTTGCATTTAATCTGTGCATCTTATGGGCATGAGCTCTACATGTGTTTTGTTTTATGCCATGCCATCATTACAGAGGTATATGCCATGTATTTTTGTGATCTCTGTGGTGACTAACACAAGCATGCAAACTAGGCATCGTGATGTTTCTCATTTCAGAGACTTGGTAGTTTTTCCAAGTCTTTGTCGGCTGTTATTTTGTTGCTATGTATCCATGTGTCTACAGAGAGATCCATGCTTATTTTGAGGATATTCAGTGAGGATGTTGTGTAGATATTGTTGTAATTGATCCATTCCTGCCCTTGTTTCCAATTATGGAGTGACATAGCATGACTCAATATTGCTGTACTTTTGCTATAAAATATTTCTGGCAGATTGTTTACGTGTTACTCAATTTTGCCAAGCTTGTTGTAGTTGTTTTCATTCATGCTATGTACTTGCTCTTGCCTTGGGTAGCTTCATAAACATGCCATCTTGCTGTAGGTATGCTTGTTTGGTCATGAATTGCTTTTTGGTGAGTGCATCAAGCTCACCAAGATGCCTTCATATTATTGTTTCTGTCATGCTCTGTTTTCTGCTAAGTCTGAAACCTGTTAACGAAACTTGCTATGTTTACATGGTTGCCATCATATCTTCTGGTCCTTTTTGGCTTATGGTCAGTAAGGGACTTTTGTCATATGCATTTAGTAGAATACTGTCATGCCTTGTTCTGCCATGTTAAGTTCCTGTAGCATGTTGATTTTGTACGCTTACGAGGATCAAGCTTTCGACAACTCTGAGAACCTTGCAGGCAAGATGACCACACCCTCGAAATCACTTCTATCTTTGCTTTGCTAGTTGTTCGTTCTTTTGCCATGCTGCGCTACCTTCCACTTGATATATCATGCCTCCCATATTGCCAAGTCAAGCCCCTAATCACCTTTTCCTAGCAAACCGTTGTTTGGCTAAGTTACCGCTTTTGCTCAGCCCTTCTTATAGCGTTGCTAGTTGTAGGTGAAGATGAAGTTTGTTCCATGTTGGAACATGGATATGTTGGGATATCACAATATCTCTTATTTAATTAATGCATCTATATATTTGGTAAAGGGTGGAAGGCTCGGCCTTCTGCCTGGTGTTTTGTTCCACTCTTGCCGCCCTAGTTTCTGTCATACCGGTATTATGTTCCTTGAGTTTGCGTTCCTTACGCGGTTGGGTGATTTATGGGACCCCCTTGAAAGTTCGCCTTGAATAAAACCCCTCCAGCAAGGCCCAACTTTGGTTTTACCATTTCCCACCTAAGCCTTTTTCACCCGGGTTTTCGCGAGCCCGTGGGTCATCTTTATTTAAACCCCCGGACCAGTGCTCCTTCGAGTGCTGGCCCAAATCGAGCGATGTCCGACGCCCACTGGGCAACTAGGGTCTATGCCAACCCGATGTCTGGCTCATCCGTTGTGCCCTGAGAACGAGATATGTGCAGCTCCTATCGGGATTTGTCGGCACATTCGGGCGGCTTTGCTGGTCTTGTTTTACCATTGTCGAAATGTCTTGTAAACCGGGATTCCGAGACTGATCGGGTCTTTCCGGGAGAAGGTTTATCCTTTGTTGACCGTGAGAGCTTATGATGGGCTAAGTTGGGACACCCCTGCAGGGTATTACCTTTCGAAAGCCGTGCCCGCGGTTATGAGGCAGATGGGAATTTGTTAATGTCCGGTTGTAGAGAACTTGTCACTTGACTTAATTAAAATACATCAACTGCGTGTGTAGCCGTGATTGTATCTTCTCGGCGGAGTCCGGGAAGTGAACACGGTTTGAGTTTTGAATGACGTAAGTAGGAGTTTAGGATCACTTCTTGGTCATTACTAGATGACGACCGTTCCGTTGCTTCTCTTCTCGCTCTCTTTTGCGTATGTTAGCCACCATATATGCTTAGTGCATGCTGCAGCTCCACCCCATTTTACCATCCTTTCCTATAAGCTTAAATAGTCTTGATCTTGCGGGTGTGAGATTGCTTAGTTCTCGTGACTCACAGATTCTACCTAAACAGTTGCAGGTGCCGACGATGCCAGTGCAGATGATGGGATCGACCTCAAGTGGGAGTTCGACGAGGAACGTGGTCGTTACTATGTGTCTTTTCCTGATGATCAGTAGTGGAGCCCAGTTGGGTCGATCGGGGATCTAGCATTTGGGGTTATCTTATTTTTCATTTAGATTTGACCGTAGTTGGTCCATGTGTGGATTCTGGATGATGTATGAATTATATTTATGTATTGTTTGAAGTGGCGATTGTAAGCCAACTCTCGTTATCCCATTCTTGTTCATTACATGGGATTGTGTGAAGATGACCCTTCTTGCGACAAAACCACAATGCGGTTATGCCTCTAAGTTGTGCCTCGACACGTGGGAGATATAGCCGCATCGTGGGCGTAACACAAGCGAGGAAGCGGTGAGAGATGTGCCACACCTTTTGGAAACTTACTGTTAGGCTTCGAGGTAAATGACTAATCGTGAGAAAAGCTCAATTTTTCAGCAAAGGGTGCCCTCATGTCTCTAAGGACTTGATTAAACATGAGCTTAGTGTTTACAATGAATCTCTTAGTCAAAAATACCTTGGTATGCCATTAGAAGTAGGCAGGTCAAAAAATGGCACCTTCAAGTATTTAAAAGATCGCATCTGGAATAAGGTATATGGATGGTTGGAAAAACTTTAATCATCTGATGGGACGAATGTTCTTATCAAATCCATTTTCCTATTTACTCAATGTCTTACTTTAAGTTGCCTAGAGGACTTTGAAGGAAATATGCCTAAAGGCAATAATAAAGTTGTTATTTATATTTCCTTATATCATGATAAATGTTTATTATTCATGCTAGAATTGTATTAACCGGAAACTTGATACATGTCTGGATACATAGACAAAACACAGTGTCCCTAGTATACCTCTACTAGACTAGCTCGTTAATCAAAGATGGTTAAGTTTCCTAACCATAGACATGTGTTGTCATTTGATGAATGGGATCACATCATTAGGAGAATGATGTGATGGACAAGACCCATCCGTTAGCTTAGCATAATGATCGTTAAGTTTTATTGTTATTGCTTTCTTCATGACTTGTACATATTCCTTTGACTATGAGATTATGCAATTCCCGAATACCGGAGGAACACCTTGTGTGCTATCAAACGTCACAATGTAACTGAGTGATTATAAAGATGCTCTACAGGTGTCTCCAAAGGTGTTTGTTGGGTTGGCATAGATCGAGATTAGGATTTGTCACTCCGAAGTATCGGAGAGGTATCTCTGGGCCCTCTTGGTAATGCACATCATGATATCTTTTGCAGTTTTGTTCAATGTCAAAAGAATTTAAGCCTTCGAGAAGGATTCGTCAGGGAGATCCTCTTTCACCCTACCTTTTCTTGCTAGCAGCAGAGGGCCTTCCGTGCCGTCTAAAAGTTAGTGATCGGTCATCGCATCTTGCAGGTTTAAAAGTAGCTCAATCAGTTCCGTCGGTTAACCAACTATTGTTTGCAGATGACAACCTGTCAAGCAAGCGAGGAAGGGTAAGAGATGTGTCACACCTCTTGGAAACTTATTATTAGGCTTGGGGGTAAAGGATTAATCGTGTGAAACGCTCAAATTTTCAGCAAAGGGCTACCTCATGTCACTAAGGACTTGATTAAACCCGAGCTTAGTGTAGGAATGAAGTATGTCTACCAGAGGGGGGAGTGAATGTGAGTTTTAATTTTTCTTCGGAAAACTTAAATCTCTTAGAACCCAGAAGCGGAATGAATGAAAAGCAAACTACAGTGAACTAGAACGGAGTACCGAAGGAGAACTAATACATGCATCAATGTAAACCATACGAATGAAAATGCATCGAAGGTAAACATGAGTGACAGAGATAACCGATGATGCTCGATGGCGACAAGGAATTTGTTCGACCAGTTCGTCCTTCTGCATAAGGACTACCTCTGGTTGGAGGGGCTATGACTTAACACGGAAGATAAACAATCTTCAACCTATTCACCTCGACAATCGATTCATCAACCGATGATGATTACTCGTGGTAGATACTTGCAGGCGATCTCCGAACCTTTACAGACTTTTTCTTCGAGAACCACAATCACTCTTGGTCTCTGAACAAATTGACACCTAACCGTCTAGAGAGTTTGCAGCTCTCAAGAGTAATAGGCGAAGCGTACTAAACTCAGATTCCATTGATGCCAAACCACTATCTAATTCTTCGGCTCTAGGGTTTTTCTCTCAGTGGATTTTAAATTCAAATCACTCAGAGAGTGGGTTGCTCAACAATCTCCTCAGAATCAAACGGAGCAGCCACCGGACAAAGCCGGCGCGGGGTGGCTATATGTAGCCGCAGCCTTCCTAGACGGGAAATGACCATTTTGGACACGAGGTCCAGCCAATGGCCAACCAACACGTTCACAGCAGGCGGATTTTGGAGCAACGGTAACATTACTTGAGGAACAAGTAATGCTAACTCCTCGGTCCTAGTCAAATCTCTCGCGGCGAAGAAGATCACAGTCTCCTGTTGGCAAGTATTTGCTCGGAACACAAAGATATTTCTCTCATAGCTTTCATAGGATTTGGGTTTAGCATCAGAGAATCAAAGCTTCGAACGCTACACCCCTCTTTATAGTACAGTGGTCCTATGAATCTAATGAAAGAAGAAGAACGAAATAAATGCTATGTCTTCACTTTGTCTTCATTCTTCCTCAAACGCAGTCATATTCTCTGAACAGACGCCGAACCAATTGCTTGAACTTCAACAATTTTTAGGGGTCAGTCTTTTTAGCTTTATCTTCGGTGATAACCTTCGCTGCCACGCAGGGGATTATCTTCGTCATTTGCATCAAACTCCTTGATACCTCATGGACCTTTTACTCTGTATGCACTAGCAAACACATAAGTCCCATATTGTTTATGTCAACAAACCCCAAAAACATAAGGGGCCTATCGTTGCACCAACACTTAGTGTTTGCAATGAATCTCTTAGTGAAAAATACCTTGGTATGCCCTCAGAAGTAGGTAGGTCAAAAAATGGCACCTTAAAGTATTTAAAAGATCGCATCTGGAATAAGGTATATGGATGGTTGGAAAAACTTTAATCATATGGTGGTGTCGGTGTACAAAAGTAGGGCCCCTCTTTGTACCCCTTTACTTGTGCACGGGCAGTTAGAGCCACACCTACGGACACACTTAGCGGGGCAGAGGAAGGAAGCAAAAGTACAAGACCACCAGAGCAGCGCTCCAACCAGGGGCGCAGAGGATGAGGCAACAAGATGGGCTTCCCCCGGCAAGACCTTTGCCGGGGCGGCCTACGCAGCCCGGCAAGAGCCTTGCCGGGGCAACTCACCCAACACCAGCAAAGCCACCACCCTTGAGCCTGAGAGTTCTGACACCATCGCCAACATTGGAACCAAGGCTCAGGAGGGGCCTGCGTAGTGACATGCAGATCTTTGTGAAGACAAAGGGCCTGCGAGGCCTAGATAGGAACCAGAAAACAAGACAATAGCGAGGCTCCTTCCCGAGGATTACCACGAGGCCCCGGCAAGGATCCTACCGAAGATACCCACGAGGCCCCGGCAAGACCCTTGCCGGGAGTATCAGCAAGACCGCGGCAAGATCTTGCCGCCCCGTCGCCGCCCCAGCTCAGCAGCCGACCCACCAACTAAGCAAGTACCCACGTGGCAGTACGTGGCTCCTAAACCAACTAGTCAAGCACCTGCGTGGTGGCATGCAGATCTTCGTGAAGACCCTGCCACCACACCAGCTCAGCAGCCTGCCATCCTACATGGCGTTGCATGCCTCGTTGGCCTGGACGCGTGTCGGAGCAAGACGAGGCGGCGACTGACGGGACGGGCTTCGTGGCCGTCCCCGATAAAGCAAGAGGACACCTAAGTAGCGCATTTAATGTGTTTTGTCTTGTGATGTCAGGCGATAAGCTTGAACACTGTACATACTTTCCACCTCCTGTGTGCCACTTTGGTGACCCCTTTTTCCTATAAAAGGAGGCCCGAGCTGTACTGAGGAAGGATTCGGACTTTTTGGACTACACACGCACCGTAGCTAGTTTAAGAACTCAAGAACACTCAAATATACACCAAAGCAGGACTAGGGTATTACGCATCCTCGTGGCCCGAACCTGGCTAAAATCTCCTCGTACTAGCTACTAGACCCGCTCTTTGCACAACCTCGTGCCCGCTAACCGCAGAAGGGGTCCTCGTGATCCCATAGGTGTCATTTCCCCCGACATCTTTGGCGCGCCAGGTAGGGAGCGCAAGCTGTGAAAGTCCGGTTTGGGAGTTAGCATATCAACTTCATCATCACCATGGCCCCCAAGAAGAAGGGGATCACTTCCATCGGGTCGCCCGGGGCCGGCCCGTCCGCACCAGCACAGGGAGTAGCAACGGATGGCGCCGGAGGCGCCGCCCGCCAGCGTCCACGACACTCTGGCGATCGGAGCCTGGGAAGCGGCGCTGCCGGGTCCAGGACGACGAGCCACACGCTGCTGGGCCCGGGGACGGGGCGGTGCTGCCCATAGGCGGAGCGGCGACCTCCCGGACGCCCGTGCCACGGCCTTCCCAGGCCGCGCGCGATGAGCAACACCACGACATCGGCGCCCCCGGGCGCCGCCGCGGGAAGAGCCCTTTGCATCACTCTCAGGACACATCGGGCCAGCGTGCGCACTGGGACACTGGTGGAAGCAGCGCGCGACCGCGAGACCGTGATAGAGCTCCTTCTAACGTGGTTAGAAGTCGGAGCGCGTCACGGTCCATGTAGCTTTCACCGCCACCCACGCCAGCAGAAGCGTTTGCGCGCGTACAATTGCTCCTCGACTTCCTGCCCGCTGCGGAGAAGCTCGACGAGTGGAGAGCCACCATTCGAAGCCTTGTCAGCTTCGCCAACAAAGATGAGCCACTCCCAGCGGGACCCTTGTGCCGGCGTTCTGTCGAGCCAACGCGTGCTGGCGGTGGGAGGACTGGGGATGCTGCGACCACGGTGCACTCTCCTCCCCCGCGGCCGCGACGGCAGCCATTGGCTCACCGGACCGACGCCCGCGACGACGTTTCTACGGCGTCATCCGACCTGCGAGCCCACCGCGACCAACGCCAAGTCCTTCGGGAGCGAGCCAAGGAAGACGCTCGAACCACCATCGAGCGACGACGGGAGACAAGCCATCAGTCAGATCGGCGTGCGAGGCCTACCATGGACCACCCAGCGCCGGGGGGCTCCGGCGACCTGCCTTACGAGGTGGGTTGTCCAGCCTTTACCCGAGAGCTGCGGCAGTTCCAGTGGCCCTCCCATCGCACATTCAGGCCTAATGTCGGGGAAAAGTACAATGGCAAGACTCACCCGTCAGAGTTCCTCAGCATCTACACCATCACGATGCAGGCTGCCGGGGCTCGCGACGACAAGGTGCTCGCCAACTACTTTCCGTTGGTGCTTAAGCCCAACATCATGTCGTGGTTGATGCACCTGCTAGTAGATTCCATCTCTTGCTGGTCGGATCTGTGCCACGAGTTTGGTGGCGCCTTCACCGGAGGCCACCAAGCTCCTGGCCAGGCAAGTGACTTGCATGTCATCCCCTAGAAGGATGGCGAGTCCCTGCGTAAGTATATACAAAGATTCAGCCGTGTGCAGTACACCATCCCAGATGTTCATCCCGCCGCTGTCATCAGTGCGTTCCATCAGAACGTACGCAACCGCAAGATGCGTGAAGAGCTGGCGATGAACAAGGTCAAGGATGTAGCCGAACTTTATGTTCTAGCTGATAGATGTGCTCGGGCTGAGGAAGGAAGGAAGTACCACGGCGAGGACGCCGGCGCGGAAACCGACTCCACTGACGAAGACACTGCCGCCTCGACAAAGAAGTGCTGGCGCCGCAACAGGAAGCGTAAGGGCAAGACTATGCTTGCCGTTGAGGGATCCGGCGACCCCGGCGCTGCCAAGAAGGCCAAGACTGACGACCCCGGCAAGGAGGTTGCCGGGTGTGCCGCCTGCCGGGCCTTGGCGGCCGCCGACAAGCCAGGAGGCTCCGACAAGCAGTACTGCAAGATCCACCACACCAAGGGCCATGACCTCCAGAACTGCCGACAGGTTGAGCTGCTTGCAGAAAAGCAGAAGGCTAAATATGAAAGGAAAGACAAGGAGAAGGGTCAGGATGGTGCTGAGGGGTCCGGCAAGAAGAGTGGCGGCCAAGGATGTCGCCGCGGCAAAGATAGTCAACAAGAGAGGCCCGCTCGGGGCCGCGATAAGAAGGAGGAAGATGATGATCATGACGAGGACGACAAGTCCGGTGAGCACGAGTTCCACAAAGCTACAGAGGCCATGTGCGTTGACGGTGGCGCCTCGTTGCACACCTCACACCACCAACTGAAGCGGTGGGCGCGTGAGGTCACTGCGGCGGAGCCATCGTTTGATGCCCAGAAGCCACTGAAGTGGTCCCGCATGCCCATCATTTTTGACATCGAGGATCACCCTGATCGCACGACTGCGGTCGGGTGTTTGCCGTTGTTGGTTTCACCAACAATAAGCAACCTCAAGGTGACAAAAGTGCTGGTTGATGGTGGGGCCGGACTGAATTTGATCTCGCCCGATGTGATCAAGAGGTTGCAGATTCCTGATGGAGATCTCGAGGAGACGGGCACGTTTCAAGGGGTCAACCCGGGAAGGAGCCAACCAAAAGGTAAAATCACGCTGCCCGTTACGTTTGGGGGCGAGCTGAACTATAGGACGGAGAAGATCGTTTTCAATGTCGCCAAGATCCCCTTGCCATACAATGGGATACTTGGCCGCCCAGCGCTGGCCAAGTTCATGGCGGCGTCACACTACGCCTACAACACATTGAAGATGCCGGGGCCGCTAACCATCATCACCGTCCCCTCTAACAAGAAAGACGCGCTCATCTGCGCCGACCAACTCTACCGAGAGGCAGTTGCAGCAACTGCCGCCAAGGCACTTGCTCCTGCCGCTGAAGCCCCGGGAAGGAAGAAGGCTGGCAAGACCCCTTCCGGCGAGACCTCTTCCGGAAAGACCTCCGGCACCCACTCCGGCAAGTGTGCCTCTTCAGAGTGCAGTGCTCCCATCGAGGATGTGCCAGAGAGCTCCACTGGCAAGAGCAAGAAATCCAAGGCTGCACCGCCGAAAACCAAGAAGGTGTTCGTCAAGGAGGACGGCACGAGCGGGGCTTTTACTATAAGCTCCATCCTCGACAGCAAATAGGAAAGCGCACTTGTCGCCTTCCTGCGGGCAAATGTCGATTTGTTTGCATGGCAAGCATCCGACATCCCCGGCGTTCCCATGGAGGTGATTGAGCACCATCTTGCTATGTGTCCTCATGCGCGGCCCGTCAAGCAGAAGGTCAAGAAGCAAGCTTTGGAGCGACAAGAGTTCATCATCAAGGAGATCAGGAAGTTGGAGGCGGCAGGCCTGGTTAGAGGAGTGCTCCACCCCACGTGGTTGGCCAATCCAGTGGTGGTGCGTAAGGCAAATGGGAAATGGAGGTTGTGTATTGACTACACAGATATCAATAAAGCCTGCCCAAAGGATCCTTTCCCTTTGCCATGCATCGATCAGATTGTGGACTCCACTGCCGGGTGTGACCTGCTGTCATTCCTCGACGCCTATTCAGGATACCACTAGATCTTCATGGTGAAGGAAGATGAAGAAAAATCCACATTCATCACCCCATGTGGTACGTACTGTTTTGTACGAATGCCTTTCGGGTTGAAGAGCGATGGTTCGACGTTTGCCCAAGCGGTCCAAATTGGTTTTGGGCCCCAGCTACATATAAATATGGAAGCTTATATGGACGACATAGTGGTCAAAACCAAGGACAGGGCCACGCTCGTGCAAGACATAGAAGAAACATTTGCAAATCTGCGCAAGATCAACCTCAAGCAGAACCCTGAGAAGTATGTCTTCAACGTTCCGTCTAGCAAGCTTCTCGGGTTCTTTGTGTCACTGCGTGGGATCGAGGCGAACCCCGACAAGATCAAGGCAATTGAGCAGATTGAGGCACCAAAACGGGTCAAGGACGTCTGTAGGCTCGCTGGCTGCGTTGCTGCCCTGAGTAGGTTCATCTCCAAATCTGCTGAGCGTGCCCTCCCCTTTTTCAAAGTTTTGAAAAAGGCGGGTCCAGCAAAGTGGACTCCGGAGGCAGAGGCAGCACTACAAGATTTGAAGAGGTACCTCTCCTCCATGCCAATACTAGTCGCGCCTAAACCACAAGAGCCGTTGCTGCTATACTTAGCAGCAACGAATCAAGTGGTTAGTGCTGCATTGGTGGCACAGAGGGAACTTGAGGAAGAAGCAGTGGTAGCCGCGGAGCCTTCGGATGGTGGGCCGGAGTCCTCCACGGCAAGGCCCGGCCCCGGCAAGGCAGAGTCTGCGCAGATGGGCGAAGTGGAACAAAAGAAGAAGGTGGTGCAGCACCCGGTTTATTTTGTCAGTTCCCTCCTGCAGGGGGCTAGATCAAGATATTCTGGTATGCAGAAGCTACTTTTCGGCCTCCTCATGGCCTCGAGAAAGCTGCGCCACTATTTCCAAGCACATGAGATCACCGTCGTCACCCACCTCCCGTTGCAACGAATGCTGCACAACCCGGATGCAACCGGGAGGATTGTGGAGTGGGCTTTGGAATTGTCAAGCTTTGGCCTCAAGTTTGAAAGTACTTCGACAATCAAGAGCCGAGCCTTGGCAGAGTTCATAGCAGAATGGACCGCAACGCCCGACGAGGGGATTCAAGAGACCACCCTTCCCGGCAAGGAGACGAGCAGTGAGTGAATTATGTACTTTGATGGAGCTTTCTCACTCCAAGGTGCTGGTGCCGGCGTACTACTCGTCACACCCACCGGAGAGCGCCTCAAGTACGTAATCCAGATGCACTTTCCCCAGGAAAAATCAACGAACAACACGGTGGAGTACGAGGGATTGCTGGCCGGTCTCAGGATCACGGCAGACCTCAGAATCGGGAAGCTCATCATCATAGGTGATTCGCAGCTCGTCGTCAAGCAAGTGAACAAGGATTACCAGAGCTCGTTGATGGAGGCCTATGTGGATGAAGTGAGGAAGTTGGAAGAGCGCTTTGATGGATTGCAAGCAGAGCATGTTCCCCAAGCGGAGAACGGCATTGCTGACGACCTGTCAAAACGCGCTGCCCTCAAGTTGCCTGTGGAACCAGGTACCTTTGTGCTTCAATTAAGTCAGCCAGCCGTTGAACCATCAGCAGGACACAGCAAACAAAGGAAGGCGGGCCCCGGCAAGTACTTTCCCGTTGAGCTCCCAGGAGCCGCCGGCAAGGACGTTGCCGGGTGTCCCAAGCTTGCCGGAGAGCAGCAACCCCCGGCAGGGCCTCAAGCCATGGCCGTAGAGGAAGCTGCCCTTACGGCCGAAGATGTGCCTTTGGTCCTTGCCGTCGAGCCCTAGGCTCCGGCATGGGCGCAGCCCACCGTCCGTTTCCTCCAAACAGGAGAGCTCCCCAAGGAGCAGGAAGAAGCAGAGAAAGTAGCCTGTCAGTCCAGCATGTACCAGTTTGTGGATGATTCCCTATACAGAAGGAGACCGAACGGCGTGAAGTTAAAGTGCATTCCTCGGGAAGACGGAGTGAGGCTGTTGGCAGAGATACATGGAGGCATGTGTGGCTCCCACATAGGGTCGAGAGCCCTTGCCGACAAGGCATTCCGGCAAGGTTTCTTCTGGCCCACCGCTCTCCAGGATGTGACGGCACTAGTAACCAAGTGTGTGGCATGCCAGTTCCATTCAAAGAAGCTTCATCAACCGGCTCAAGCTCTTCAGACCATCCCTCTTTCCTGGCGATTTTCAGTCTAGGGGCTCGATATACTGGGCCCCTTTCCCTGTGCTGTCGGGGGCTTTGAGTACTTCTACGTCGCAATCGACAAGTTCACAAAGTGGCCGGAAGTGGAGCCGGTGAGAAAGGTAACGACACAGTCAGCCGTCAAGTTCTTCAAGGGGCTAGTCTACTATTTTGGTGTGCTCAATAGGGTCATCACCTGCAACGGCACATAGTTCACAAGCCGCACCTTCATGCAGTACATTCACGATCTCGGCAGCAAGGTTTGTTTTGCTTCTATTTCTCATCCCAGAAGTAACGGCCCGGCTGAGAAGGCGAATGCAGAAGTGCTGCGGGGCCTCAAGACCAGAACTTTTGACAAGCTGCACAAGTGCGGAAGGCGCTAGATTGATGAATTGCCAACGGTTCTTTGGTCGATCAGAACGACGCCAAATCGAGCCACTGGCCAGACACCCTTTGCCCTGGTATACAGGGCAGAAGCAATTCTCCCCACGAAACTCAGATACGGGTCACCTCGAGTGCTCGCTTATGATGAGCATGAGCAAGAGCAGTTGTGCCAAGAGGATGCGATGCTCCTTGAGGAAGATCGTCTTCGGGCTGCTGTGCGAGCCGCTCGCTACCAGCAAGCCCTGCGCCGCTATCATAGCCGCAAGGTTCACGCCCAAAGCCTTGAGGAAGGCGACCTTGTTCTTCGGCGAATTCAATCCGCCATGAATTCAAACAAGTTGACGCCGAAGTGGGAAGGCCCTTACCGGGTAATATGAGTCACCAGGCCTGGCGAGTCCGCCTGGAGACCAAAGATGGCATTCCGGTGAGCAATTCCGGGAATATCGAACATCTTCGCAAGTTTTACCCCTAAGGCGTAGTTGTCGGGAGCCCCGGCAACCCCCATTTTGTACTAGCCTTGCCGGCAAGGCATGTAACCCTATGTACAGAGCCAGGCGCAGACCCTGAGCATAAATAAATGAAGCGCTGGCGCCCTAAGTTTTAGCATGCATGCTAGGTTGAGTCTGTCTCTTTGTTAGGGTCGATAGTGCTTAGTGGCGACTAACCCCTAGCATAGAGGTTGAGTGTGCGTCTCTCTGTTCCTTCCCGTCCTTTCTTTTGGTTCGCAGGATGCGCGGGGGTTTCTGCTGAGCTGTTTGGGGGAAAGAAAACAGGCCGACGCCCAAACCCCGGCAAGCCAAGGTTGCCGAGGGCTACAGATCCAGAGATCCGACCACGGCAAGCCAAGGTTGCCGGGGGCAGCAGAATCAGATAAGTCTTTCATCCCCCACTCTACACATCCGTATGGAACTTGAACGTACGAAGCTTCGCTCACTCTTATACCGTCGTACTCCCTCTTTCCCGTGTCCAAGAACCTTTCTTTGGGCCGAAACTTAGTTGTAGTGCTATGGAAAGGGAACAAATGAAGGGCCTAATCCTACTTTGCCCCTTCCTCCGCCAAGGGCGTGAGTGTAGTCGAGCTATAGAGCAGGAGGACGGCAAGGTCTGTTGCCAGGTAACGATGTTTATTTTAAGATAATAAGGATTCGATCCTTGGTGTGGGCCTCGCTCACGCACAAAAGAACCCGACAAGCACCCCTTTTCCTCGTTAATACGTTGTTAACAAGTACAATTCATACAGAGTGAGAGCTTGGGCAAGGGGATTACAAGGTTTAAATCTGACAAGTGCCTATAGGTTTAAAAACTAAAAAGAGATAAGATGCCCATAATCCCTTTCTTGTCCCTCTCTCCAGGGAACGGAACAAGATGGCAGGGGGGCAAAAGGAGTGCCTAGGCGAGGTATGAGCAGCAAAAGACACCAAGAGAACATCCCGGGGGCCGTCCAGAAGAGGGCTGGTGATGATGGCGCCCAGAGAAGAGCCGAAAGATGAGGCAGCGGGCCGGCAATACGAGACGAAGACGTCGGTGCCATCGTACCCCGACTTGACGGCCTGCCGCCCACCTTATTCGCCTTCTCCAGCCTTCCCATGCGATCCGCCCAAGGAGGCGACCCCGAGAAGTTCAAGGAGCTGCCCCCACCCCCGGCAGATCGCTGCCAGGGGAAAGGCCAGGTACAGATGGTGGTGCTGCCGGCGTCGCCCGAGGACGGTGTGTCCGACGCCTAGTCGGGCCCGTCCTCGTCGTCCTCCCTGCCGGTGTCCTCATCGCTGTCACTCGAGGAGGAGCTTTCTTCATCAGTCGAGCTCTCCGTGCAGTACCCTAGCCTGATTCCCGAGCACCTGAAGACCTTGACGGGGAGCAGATCGCTCTCCACTAATTTAAAGTGGAGGACGTGCCCCTTCATCAAGCAGTGGGCGCGTGCGAAGGTTTTCCAACCCTGACAGATGAGCATTACATGAGGGACGGGGAACCTTGTGTTCGCCTACATGTCCCCATTGCAACACCCCTTCATGTGAAGCCTCAACCTCGGTGGCTGGTCAATCTCCAGCACCCTTGCAAACGCTTCGAGAAGAGAAAGGCGGCTGCGCGGCGGCTCACGCAACTGTAGGATGAACTCCAGCGCCGTGTCCCCGACATGGCCGCTTGACGAATTAGGAGGAGATGGTGACGGAGATGATGACGACGCGGGTGTCCCCCTTCCGCGCCCACCTCCGCCTCGACCGTCTCGCCGACCGCGGCCCCGTCCGGCGCCTCTGCCGCGAGCATGGCCTTCATCTTGGGCGTCCGGCTCTTGCTTTACCGCCGCAGCTCTCTGGCGGGAGGAAGACCTGGTCGCCTCCACGGAAGGACGGCCACGACCGCGCCCTCTCGCCATGACAAGGAAAGGAAAGGGATCAAACTGGAAGAGGATGGATGCGGGAAGGCGCTATCCCTCTCCCCTTTTTATAGGGGGGCGGGGCCAAGCAAGCCTAAGGGCGGCCGCCCCAGTCAACCAATCCAGCCACCGGGGGCGCGAGGAAACAGGACTGACCCACTGCTCCAATCAGCAACACCCGGCCCCCCGCCCCGGCATTAAAGCCCGTGCCCTCTGTGTCCACCGCCTGCCCTCCCCAAGGCATGGGGGACACGTGGCGGGCGAGCCAGGATTCAGATGGCAAGTGGGACGACCGTTTCACGCCCCGCGATCGTGGGGCATGGATGCCATGATGGCCATGACCCGAATCCACCTGGTAAATGAGCCGTGCCCCTGCGGCTTCCTATATTTTCATGGGGGGGGACGCGGGCCGCCTCTTTACTATAAAATCCAAGGGGTGACGCAAGCATGCTGCGGTCACTCCATGCACGACCCCCACGTCACGCATTCAACGTGGGTCATGGGGAAGTGCAACTAGCGAGGGAAATTACTGCGGTAAAACTCAGCCCCGCGTGCCCGCGCACCGTTCTGGGCCTAGCCCAACAATGCGTCGCGCTTACGTGTAGCCCAGGCCTGGGGGCTCCTATCGGTGTACAAAAGAAGGGGCCCTCTTTGTACCCCTTTACTTGTGCACGGGCAGTTAGAGCCGCACCTACGGCCACACTTAGCGGGGCAGAGGAAGGAAGCAAAGGTACAAGACCACCAGAGCAGCGCTCCAACCAGGGGCGCAGAGGACGAGGCAACAAGATGGGCTTCCTGTCGGTGTCAAAACCGGCGGATCTCGGGTAGGGGGTCCCGAACTGTGCGTCTGAGGTGGATGGTAACAGGAGGCGGGGGACACGATGTTTACCCAGGTTCGGGCCCTCTCGATGGAGGTAATACCCTACTTCCAACTCGATTGATCTTGATGATATGAGTATTACAAGAGTTGATCTACCACGAGATCGTAGAGGCTAAACCCTAGAAGCTAGCCTATGGTATGATTGTTGTGTCCTACGGACTAAACCCTCCGGTTTATATAGACACCGGAGGGGGCTAGGGTTACACAGAATCAGTTACAAGGGAGGAGATCTAAATATCCGTATTGCCAAGCTTGCCTTCCACGCCAAGGAGAGTCCCATCCGGACACGGGTCGAAGTCTTCAATCTTGTATCTTCATAGTCCAACAGTCCGGCTAAAGGATATAGTCTGGCTATCCGAGGACCCCCTAATCCAGGACTCCCTCAGTAGCCCCTGAACTAGGCTTCAATGACGATGAGTCCGGCACGCAGATTGTCTTCGGCATTGCAAGGCGGGTTCCTCCTCCGAATACTCCATAGAAGATTTTGAACACAAGAATAGTGTCCGGCTCTGCAAAACAAATTCCACATACCACCATAGAGAGAATAATATTTCCACAAATCCAATCTGCTGACACATTCTGCAGCGTGACATCACACCACGGCCCAGTCATTATTCGAACCGTTTTTCACAACCAGCCACGGCACATATCGCGAGGCGGTTTTCTTGGCACGTCTTGTCGAAGCAGAGATCGTGTCCCCTTATCACGGGATTCTTATCAATACGGGTGTGGGTAACCCAACCGCGCCATCAATTACGGCGCTTGGGGAATAAGCGAGTTTACCAGGTAGGTGGGGAGGCGCATAGCTTCTTCCGCCCTTATAAAGGGACAAGGATTCACCCTTTTCACCCACGCCTTCTTCCTCCTTGCTCATCCATTCTTGCGCACTCGAGCTCCAGCACCCAAGTTCGTGTTTTTCCCCTCAAACCACTCCAAGCATGTCCGGAGCGGGAGGCAAGTGGATGGTCTCCTCCGTTATGGAAGAGAACATAACAAAGCTGCAGGGAGCCGGATATCTGGCCGCGGATATCGCACACCGGCTGCCAGATGCGGGGCAGATCATCCCTACTCCAGAACCCCATGAGAGGGTGGTTTTCCTGACCCACTTCGTCCGCGGACTGGGATTTCCCCTCCACCCATTTGTCCGCGGGCTCATGTTTTACTACGGGCTGGACTTTCACGATCTGGCCCCCAATTTCATCCTCAACATCTCGGAGTTTATCGTCGTGTGCGAGGCCTTCCTCCGCATCAAGCCCCACTTCGGCCTGTGGTTGAAGACCTTCAATGTTAAACCGAAGGTGGTGGTCGGCCAGCAAGCGGAGTGCGGAGGCGCCATGGTGGGAAAAATGCCCAACGTCACCTGGCTCGAAGGCTCCTATGTGGAGAACATAAAGGGGAGGCAATCGGGGTGGTTCTACATCACCGAGCCGCGCGACACCAACTGGGTGGTGGCCCCCGAATTTTGATCCAGAATCCCCATGCGGCTCACCTCCTGGAAAGAGAAGGGCCTGTCCTGGGGTTCCCCGGTAGAGCTGACCGGACTCCAGACATGCATCAAAAACATGATGAGTAAGAAAATCAAGCTCGTCAATGTGGTCCAAGTCATGCTCTTCCGCCGGATCCTCCCGTGTCAAAGACGGGCATTCAATTTGTGGGAGTTCGACCCGGCTGAGCACCAGACGCTGCGAGAGCTCTTCGACACGACGCACAAGGACGTCTGGAAGGTGCTGTTCAAGGGCGCCGAGGTACCTCCTCCCCTTACCGAGGACCGCGGACTCCGCGCAAAGCGCCCTGCCAATCCGGTAAGTCTTTGATATTTCATAAGATGTTCATTTTCGCCAGTTTAACCATGCGCGGGATATAAGCCTCCACGCTATCTAATAGGACTGGGTAGAGATAGCGGAGCAGATCGATTGTCCATCCCCCCTGCCCGAAGATCTAGCAGATGCTCTCCTAACGGAGATGCTGGTTCCGGCGCCTTATGAGTGCCGGCGAAGAAGGCCAAGAAGAAGGCCACGGGGACCAGGAAGGGTCTCTGGCGCAAGGTTATATCAGACTCATCGTCCGAAAACACCGAGGCGCACTCCTCCCACGAGAACGAGGAGGAGGAAGAGGAAAGTTCTCCCCCCCCACCGGGGGAGACAAGAAAAGGAAGGCCGCCCCATCTGGGGAGGCCGAAGGGTCCAAGAAGGGAAGGACCCTCCTCCCGGACTGCTCCACAACGGCCGCCTATAGCGACGACGAGTGGGTACCCAAGGACAAGCCCCTGGCGAAGTCGTAAGTATCCGGATACCATAATAATTCTTGGTACATCTTATTGTACTGTTTCTTATCATGCTGAGCATGATTATGCAGCCCCTCCCGAGCCCACATCGACGTATCTTCGTCGGATGATTCTTTGGGCCCATCGGACATGAACAACGATTCACTTACGACCGCCTCCTCCCCTCGCCCTACGGACAATGTCGAGGTGTTGTCTGAAAGGGCACCGAACCGAGGGGAGGTAGTCCTGGAGGCGCCTCAAGGCGATATCCCGGACACTGGGCGCAAGGGGAGCAAGACTCCCATGGGCTCCGATGACGGGGGCAGCAAATTCAGCCCCCAGCCGAATACTACGCCGGAACCTCCAGTTGTTCCGGACTCTGTCGGGCGACCCCTCGCTAAGAGGGGCAAGCCGCCTGTGCCGATGGCCTCTGTCCATCCAGAGGCATCAGACAACTTGCTGGAAGTGCTTCGCGGCGCTTCCATCAACGAAGAGCACCGCACTATCATGAGTGCGGTGATCGAGAAGGTTCAGTCCGCCAAGAGCAGACTGACTGAAGCCTGTACCAGCCTCCTAACAGGCTTTGAGGTAAGTAACCAGATTATAAGGGAATATTACCGCATAGACAGTAGCCCTTGATGCTTTGTTTGGCGTTCGCAAAGAAAGGCCGAATAGAGGATCAAATAATAACCGCAGGAGTCTAATTGGAATATGTCTATGTGCATATGCAGGCTTCGCTGCTGGCTGCCGCCGCACGTACTGCGGAGGTCGCCGCACTGAAGCAGGACCTTGAGCGGTCCAAGGAAGAGCTTGGCCTTACCAAGAGGCAGCTCGAAGAGAACTAAGGTAAGTGATACCCCGTCTGTATATTATAAAGAAAAATTTGGTTTTGGAATAATAGGATCGCCATGAATTGTGCTAGGTGCCACGACCGAATTGGCGGCCCTACAGAAGGCGCTATCCGAGGCCGAAGACAAAGCGGCCAAGGAGCGCATCGAGCAAGAAAAGCAAGAAGCCCGAGTAGGCGAGGTGCGGCAAGAGCTCCAGGTTCTCGCCAAAAAACACGAGTCCTTGGAGCGTGACTCTAAGACGCAAGGGTCCGAGCTTGCGAAGGCCCTCGAAAGCGCACAACACGCCAAGGCCGAAGCCCGAAAGGCCCTCCGGGAAATTGAGGCAGTTAAGAAGATAGCGGCGGGTAAGGCATTCGTTATGCAAAGCAAGCATGTGAAGGAAACTTTCTTTTTACGTACCCGAGTTCGGAGCTCTCCAGGAGCGTTCGCAGATCTGCCCCGCAGTGTGTCGGATGCCGCGGAGTTCTACCGGGCTGAGGAGGGGAGCTCGACGGAGAAGTGGTTTTGGTCTGAGTATACTGGGACCGAACACCCAATTCCCTTGAGCAAGCAGCTGAAGCAACTGGTCGAGCTCCACAAGGCGGCCGAACAGGCCATGAAGGGTCTTATAGTCCGGATGTGGCCTGGTGAGCCCCTGCCTGATAGCTACTTCGGTCTGGTGAGGCGGCTTGTGAATGCCTGCCCACGGCTTGAAGTCATAAAGCGGTCCATCTGCATCGAGGGTGTGCGCAGGGCTTTTGCCCGGGCGAAGGTGCACTGGGCGAAACTGGACGCCGAAAAGCTGGTGAAGGAGGGGCTGCCGGAAGGCAAGGAGCATCGCCACCCCGAAATGTATTATAACAGTGTCCTGAAGGGTGCTCGCCTTGTGGCGGAGGAGTGTGCTAAGGATGTAATATTCGAATGAATGTACTCATGTGATCCTGTAATGTGAAACGAGTTCATTTGCGCTATGCAATGCTTGTTAATTTAAAATATTGCCTTCTGTGCGGCCGTTTATGAAATCTGAGAGTTGGCCAGTCGTCGGCTTCTGCCCCCATGTGACTAGTCCTGGGGTGTTCGGGATAAACCTGAGCACTCTTTATCCCAATTTTGGGTCCTTCGAAGGAGGTGTTCAGCACAGCGAACCAGGCAATCGGACTATAAGGCTTTATCACTCTCACTTAGCCATAGAAGTCTACAATTCTAAATTTTGGCGAAGCCCCTAGTATTCGGAAGGCCGAATTTGGGGCGCTATATACACCTAAGTCGGGCAAGGCCGACTCCTCGCCCGAAGCGGAAAAAGTCTTTAAGGACTTGAGACCTCTCGAACAGCGACCAGCTCCCGCCTCATCATGACAGTCAGTTTTCGGCTTTCTCTACTGAGGTGCTCGTCCGGAAGAACCGGGACACAATCGCAGTAGTTCTCCCAGCGCTACCTTAGCCGATATTGCGGAATGTAAGGTACCAAAACATGGGAGGCGGGCAAACCCAACTATTGACCCAAGACATGATTCGGAGCTGATGCATATAATTCTATAAGTTCGGGGTGCCGCACTGTCGAAAGTGTTCGGACTTCTCACGCCGTGTTATGGGTTACACTGAAGCCCCTGGCGTACTGGTCATACCAGAATGTACGGGTGTAATTTGTCGTAAATAAGCAGAAAAGGGAAAAAAGGTGTAATGCAATAATAGACTAACGCTATGCATTGTTATTAAATAATACGTCAAAGCGTATGGATACAAGTAGTGCAATAAGCAAAAAATAGGACTATTTGACATGTCCTATCCAAGGGCAAGCTGCGTATGGGTATTTAAAACAGGTATTTCGATCGTTATCAGAGACCACCTGGGGATTCCCTTGTACGTCTTAGCCTCTTGCCTCCTTGGCATTTCCTTCCCGTAATGCGTCCAGCAATCAGACTGCCGAAAAGGGCTTCCAGAGAGTAAGGTCCTGAAAGAGAGAAAATTATAAAGGTATACAGCCCCTGGGGCGGTTGAGCCGCATTGTGGGGCATGTCCTGACCGTGCCCCTGTGATCCGTAGATCGATCTTGCATGTTTTGCTTTGTTTTCCAATACGTCTCGCAGGTCCTGCGTGTTTCCCCGGGCCTTGGTATTTTTGTTTGAATGGCGCTGGGGTGCGGGCTGGACTTCGGGCTGATATGCCTCTCTGTCTCGGCCACGAGGTGGCCGATCAGCCGCATCATATGCTGGTGATGTAGGTTTTAATGCTTCCTCCTCGAGTTGGGGTAGCAACCTGCGCTTTGGGTAACTCTTGGTTGGGCGCTCGAGTTCGTATTCCTCGGCTGCGAGGACTTCAGTCCATCTATCCGCTAGCAGTTCTTGATCAGCTCGAAGCTGTTGTTGCTTTTTCTTCAGGCTGTTTGCTGTGGCTATAAGCCGGCGCTTGAAGCGCTCCTGCTCGACGGGATCCTCAGGCACGATAAATTCTTCATCACCGAGGCTCACCTCGTCTTCGGAGAGAGGCATGTAATTGTCATCCTCTGATTCTCCGTTTACTGCCTGTTCTGGAGGGCTAGCTTGTTCATCCTCCCGCTCGAGGTCTGGCTGGAGGGGATTGTCGTCGTCTTCGGCACTATCTGGAGCGTTATTGTCTCTTGTGCCGGTATCGCTGCTTTTGCTATGGCGGGACTTAGAGCGGAGCCGCTGACATCGGTGCTTGGATTGCTTCTTGGAGGGATTATCCTCCGTTGTCTTATCGCCATCGCCTTCTTTGGGGGTGTCCACCATGTATATATCATACGATGAGGTGGCAGTCCAGCGCCCTGTGGGCGGTGGTTCTTGTTCGTCTCCTGCATCGTCGTCCATACCGTCGATGTCTTCGGAG
The DNA here is from genome assembly GCF_002575655.3 of Aegilops tauschii subsp. strangulata. Taxonomy (NCBI): domain Eukaryota; kingdom Viridiplantae; phylum Streptophyta; class Magnoliopsida; order Poales; family Poaceae; genus Aegilops; species Aegilops tauschii. Next base: position 156,511,650 of record NC_053036.3, read on the forward strand.
CCGAAGTCGAGCATGTCGGTTAAATCGTCGACAGTAGCTACTAAGTGGGTGGTGGGTGGGGAGCGAATTTCTTCATCGTCCGCATCCCATTCTAGCCGAACATAGTTCGGCCAAGGGTCTCCTGACATGGAGAGAGACCTCAACGAGTTTAGCACATTGCCAAAGGGCGAGTGCTGAAAGATATCCACGGAGGTAAACTCCATGATCGGTGCCCAATCGGATTCGATAGGCACGGATGCAGGCGGCTCAGAGCCCATGGCCGGGGACGAATCCAATGGTTCGGCAACACGGGTCTCGTAGGAGGTGAAGTCAGTATTCGGCTCTATCGCCACTGAGTGTGCGGCCTCCGTGGCGGGGTCCATCCACCTGTCCTCGGATGGCGCAATTTGTTCCAGATTAAGGGCCAGAGTAGTTGGAGGTGTGATCTCCCGAACACTGTCCGACGGTAGAGCTAAGTCATGCTCGTCGTGATTGTGCGGCCCACCTGACATGGGCTCGAATCCGTCGAACATCAAGTCTCCGCGGATGTCGGCAGTATAGTTCAAGTTTCCAAACCTGACCTGATGGCCAGGGGCGTAGCTCTCGATCTGCTCCAGAGTGCCAAGCGAGTTGGCCCGTAGTGCGAAGCCGCCGAATACGAAGATCTGTCCGGGGAGGAAAACCTCACCCTGGATCGCATCGTTGCCGATGATCGAAGGAGCCATCTAGCCTTACGGTGACGGCACAGTGGAACTCTCAATGAAAGCACCAATGTCGGTGTCAAAACCGGCGGATCTCGGGTAGGGGGTCCCGAACTGTGTGTCTAAGGTGGATGGTAACAGGAGGCGGGGGACACGATGTTTACCCAGGTTCGGGCCCTCTCGATGGAGGTAATACCCTACTTCCTACTTGATTGATCTTGATGATATGAGTATTACATGAGTTGATCTACCACGAGATCATAGAGGCTAAACCCTAGAAGCTAGCCTATGGTATGATTGTTGTTGTCCTACGGACTAAACCCTCCTGTTTATATAGACACTGGAGGGGGCTAGGGTTACACAGAGTCGGTTACAAGGGAGGAGATCTACATATCCGTATTGCCAAGCTTGCCTTCCACACCAAGCAGAGTCCCATCCGGACACGGGTCGAAGTCTTCAATCTTGTATCTTCATAGTCCAACAGTCCGGCCAAAGGATATAGTCCGGCTATCCGATGACCCCCTAATCCAGGACTCCCTCACTTCCCTCGGCAAGACCTTTGTCGGGGCGGCCTACGCAGCCCTGGCAAGAGCCTTGCCGGGCAACTCACCCAACACCAGCAAAGCCACCACCCTTGAGCCTGAGAGTTCTGACACCATCGACAACATTGGAACCAAGGCTCGGGAGGGGCCTGCGTAGTGACATGCAGATCTTTGTGAAGACAAAGGGCCTGCGAAGCCTATATAGGAACCAGAAAACAAGACAACAACGAGGCTCCTTGCCGAGGATGCCCATGAGGCCCCGGCAAGGCTCCTACTGAAGATACCCACGAGGCCCTGGCAAGACCCTTGCCGAGAGTATCAGCAAGACCGCGGCAAGACCTTGCTGCCCCGTCGCCGCCCTAACTCAGCGGCCGACCCACCAACTAAGCAAATACCCACGTGGCAGTACGTGGCTCCTACACCAACTAGTCAAGCACCTGCGTGGTGGCATGCAGATCTTCGTGAAGACCCTGCCACCACACCAGCTCAGCAGCCTGCCAGCCTACATGGCGCTGTATGCCTCGTTGGCCTGGACGCATGTCGGAGCAAGACGAGGCGGCGACGGACGGGACAGGCTTCGTGGCCGTCCCCGATAAAGCAAGAGGACACCTAAGTAGCGCATTTAATGCGTTTTGTCCTGTGATGTCAGGCGATAAGCTTGAACACTGTACATACTTTCCACCTCCTGTGTGCCACTGTGGCGACCCCTTTTTCCTATAAAAGGAGGCCCGAGGTGTACTGAGGAAGGATTCGGACTTTTTGGACTACACACACACCGTAGCTAGTTCAAGAACTCAAGAACACTCAAATATACACAAAAGCAAGACTAGGGTATTACGCATCCTCGCGGACCAAACCTGGGTAAAATCTCCTCGTGCTAGCTACTAGACCCACTCTTTGCACAAGCTCGCGCCCGCCAACCGCAGGAGGGGTCCTCGTGATCCCATAGGTGTCGTTTCCCCCGACAGGTGGGAAGAATGTTCTTACCAAATTCGTTTTCCTATTTACTCAATGTCTTACTTTAAGTTGCCTAGAGGACTTTGAGAATACATTAATTTTTTGATTAGGAAATTTTGGTGGGGTGCCAAGGAAGGAAAAAAAGAAAGGGAAATTTACATTTGTGACCCTAACTCGAACCCACTACTCAGATTGACCCCTAGTTTCGAAGCATGCTCAAATTTGCCCCTCTTCCGTTAGTTGCACTTATATAAATGCCCTTCGATGCCATTTTCATCCAGTCAAAGTTGTTTGACCGGTATTTGGCCATTTATTTGACATTTTTGCCATTACGTCCTTACAGGTGGGTCCAAATCAAATAGGAAATAGAAAAAATAGGAAACACTACTGTAGTTTTTGGGCCATGATGCAGTAGCAAGCAGGCCTAGTCCAGCCCAACACAACCCAGCCATGGTTGTCTTCAACCTCGTCCCAGACACCCCGAGACCATGTGTTCGCCACCGATCACCGTGAGCATGGCCAACAACCAAAACTCACTGGCCCTCCGTGTCTCCGATGTCCACGATGCGCTCTACCAGTCCACCGAAGAACTCGAGCTAGGGCGGCCATGGTCAAGCGAATTGACCTCACCTTTACCGCCACCGATCAAAGACTTTTGCCGCCAATTCAGGACCTCTCCCCTCTGTTGATGAGTGCGTTTCCAACCCTGCCATGATACCCGCCCCCTCTCCCCTCTCATTTCCCGTTCGTTTTCACGCCATACACTACTAGGGAAAAGCCTAGCATAGCGCGGGTCAAAGGGCTATCAGTAGCGTGGGGCCCTACGCTACTGCTACGGCGCTACAACTCACATTTAGCAGTAGCGCGGTTGGTCGTGCTACTGACATCTATAGGTAGCAGTAGCGTTTTTTAGTAAGACGCGCTGCTGGTAATCGCTCACTGCTGCTAAAATCACAACCCTCGCTATTGCTATTAGTTTCTGAAGAAATGCTGCAAATTTCCTTTGTATTTGTATATCGTTATAATTTTTTTGATATATTAGCAATTAAGGGATTGTTATATCATTATGATCATGTTGAGTTATTATATCATTAGGTGGAAGAAACATGAATTAGATTCATGTGACGAAAAGTTGGATTTGTAGGATGACTAATCCAACTTTTGGTCACATGAACATTGTCAGGACCCCGATTCTAAGTCACACCAATCTAGCCTGTAACACCTCATATCACTTTGCGGCCTCACGCACGGTACTCCCACGGGTGTCGCCTTACCATGGCCCGGGACCATTTGCGCCTTTTGGCTCACGTATATGACAATGTCGCTAGCATCCATATGACAGAGAACCCGGGCCGACATGGCTAGTCGTGAACCAAAAGCGGCACTAACGTATGGGGACAGGCATACATGAATCAACATCGAACGTGTCGGCCAGCAGCGTGTGAATCCGGGCTGTAACACTGGGCTAACCGGACTCCGGGAACCCGGGCTATAGCAGGCTAGGCAGGACTCCGGATGTCACCGCGTGACATTTCCCCGAAGGGACAGACACAGGAACGATGTGAAACACATGCCGGCCAGTCAAGTGTCCAGAGCAGTAGTGCTGGGCTAGCAGGTCTCCGGTGAACATGGGCTATAGCGGACTACTATGGCTCAAGGAGGCACTAGACTACATTTCCCCATAAGAGAGGCTGCCAAGGATAAACAACTAGATTGTCGGATCCCACACATACCAAGCATTTCAATCATACACACAATATGCTCGATATGTGTAAATACAACATGGCATCACAACAAAACTCTACAACTCAAAGTACTTTATTTAAAGGGCTCCGGAGAGCCTTACATAACATGTTCATACAGATAGGGGTCACATGACCCGACACTCAAGTCATACAATCATACAAGCACATGCGGAAGCAAACTTGTCTGGGTACAGACACTAGAAAGAAAGAAGGCTTGATGAAGCCTGTCTATCTACGTAGGCCCTTCACAAGCTTCGATCACCACCTGGGTGGCAAGTCACTCGTCATCGTCGAGATCTACATAGAACCCATCGGAAGGGGCGGTGTTGTCATGTGAAAACAGTAATTGAAGCAACATGAGTACAAAGGTACTCAGCAAGTCTTACAACAGATCCTACTATACATGTTCATTCTCAAGAAGGTAGTGGAGTTATTGCAGCAAGCCAGCTTTGACTCTTGGCTAAGCTATCCTACAAGACACCACTTGTAAAATAGTTTTCGCACACGAGTCCACTAATCACCATCTCAATACTCCACCGTGGATCCTCCCTCGTCATCCCACGAGAGAGCCATCCGCAGTACTCACACTTATCTTGAGGCTTTTAGTAGTATCCATTTACTTGTCTATGAACTGCATAAGCGACCAAGTAGTCCTTTACCGCGGACGCGGCTATTCGAATAGTTTTATACCCTGCAGGGGTGTACTTCGTCACACACGCTCTCACCCCTTACCGCCGTTACACGACGTGTACTCGGCAACCTTCAAGTGGAAGCCCGACGTGGGTGTCGGCCACAACCTACCTAAACACTCGAGTCTCTAGTCCAGGTTTATCGCCTATTCAGGTTCCATCCGCAGGGAGTCCGGCCGAGGTTTCCATATATGGCCCCAAACGATGTGTGCAGGGTTCCCGGGACACCAAACGGGCGACTCGGTACACCGTGCCACGAGCCTACCGCATCACAGCCCACCCCGCGGGTCAGCGCTGTCCACGGCCTCCAGCTTACTACAAACACCAGAAACTACGTGCAACTCCTGGACAGAGGACAAGGGTTATTAAGAAGCCGAGGGGGTCCATTGGTTTCGGGCCCAATGCGTGGTAGTAGCTGAATCTTAAATCACGCATACAGATCTCAGTTCTTAGGGACGGTCTCAATGAAACAACCCACCATGTACTCCTACATGGCGTCTCATCGATACCTTTACCAAAACGTATTCAACACCTCACTCTCATTACCGACACACGCTTTCACTCTAGTTCATCACCCTGATGAGCCAGACCTGACACGACTCTAAGCGTAGCAAGCATAGCATTGTAGGAACACAACATGGCTCAATCAACTCCTACACATGCTAGTGGGTTTCATCTAGTTATTGTGGCAATGAAAAGTCATGCATAGGAAAGTGGGTTCAACTACCGCAACACACAGCAGTTTGAATCGCGTTGTCTTAATGCAGTAAATGAGAGCAGAAGCGAGAAGATGGGTTTGTATCGAAATGATCAATGGGTTGCTTGCCTGACGGAGTGATGGTGGAATACTGCCCTTCAGTTGGATACTCGTGAATATCCTCGGAGGCAGAACCTACCACGAAGAACACATCGAAGCACGATCAACACCAAGCAAAGTGCAACAATATGATGCATGCATGAGACATGGCAAAAATGAATGTGTTGGGCTAATGCAACTAAGACCAGATGGGTTTGGACTATTTTGAATCAAAGATTCAAATTCCAAGTTCATAAGTGGCCTTCATTAGTGCTTTATCTTGTTCTGCATTAAACAGTAGGTTAATTTGCTTAAACAGGCATGAAACCAGTACCGATGGATAGAATGAATTTTTCTGATCATTTTTCATATATAAATCTTTTCATTCTGAGCTATAGATTATTTTCATTGATTTTTTGAAGTTTGTGATATTTTCTGGAATTTCCTGTATAAGAATAATTCCAGTAATTAAATTACTTATTGCGTCAGCAGTGTGTCATGATGACGTCAGCGGTCAACGGGGCAGTCCAGGTCAAACCTGACATGTGGGTCCCCTGTGTCAGTGTCAGTGTTAGTTAGTTAAACTAATTAGAATTAATTTAACTCTAACTCAGGTTAATTAGCAGGCGGGCCCCACTGTCAGTGACTCTGGGGAGTCAAACCCGTGGTCAAACCACGCTGACTCGCCGGCGTTTAGCCGCCGGCGACGTCCAGACGCGGCGGAGGCTGCGGGATTCCTCCTCCGGCGACCAAAAGGGCGGCGGAGGGCACCTACGCGTAGCTGGGAGCATCCCGCATTGATTGGTGGTGGGGGTGAAGCTCGGGGTCGCCGGAAATGACGCCGGCGACGAGCTGTGCGGCTGCCGGGGTACGGGTGAGGTCGGACCCGTCGTTGTGGTGCTCTTGGAGGCTCAAGGCCAGGTCCTACATGGCCTACGTGACGAGGTGAACTCGTTGGGCATGGTGGCGTGCCCGTAGGGTGGCCGGAGCATCGTCGGCGACGAGCTCAGCGGCGGCGCGTGCGGTGCTGCTTGTTGCGGTCGAGGCAGAGGGCGGCAGCAGGAATGAGAGGAAGGGGAAGGGGCAGAAGCTCACGGCAAAGGCGATGAGCTAGGCGGTGCTGTCGGGGACGAACTGCTGCGGTGGTGACGGCGAAGGGGATCTCCGGCGGCGGGTGGTGAAGGCGAGGTCGGAGCAGTGGCTTCGGGGCAAGCGAGCGCTCGGGGCCCGACCTGCTCGAAGCAGAAGGCGACGGCGGAGCTGCTGGACACGGTCAGGTGACGCGGAGACGGCGGTGGCTACGGCTACGTCGGCGAGGTGGCAGCGGCTGCGTCGGCCATGGTGGAGGGAGGTGAGGGAGAGGTGCAGGGGGCGAATGGAGGTGTCCAGGGGCTCGGGGGCGCGACGTGGAGGTCGTCCAGCTCGTCCACGGGTGAAGGGGCAAGTAGGTGGCGCCATGGCGAGCTCGCGCACGCCGGCGTCACCTCTCTGCCTGCTCTGGCAGGAGGAAGCAGCTGACTGGCGCGGGCCAGCACAGTGCTGGGCCGGCCAGTGGGCTGCCAGGTAAGATTCTCTCTCTGCTTTCTGTTTTTCTTTTTATTTGTTTCTGTTCTGTGTTTTGAAATAGTAGAAATACTATTCCATCTAGGAAAAACCTGAAAATATTCGGAGGCACATTTGAAAATATTCTCAACAGCCTAAAAATACCTTCAAGATTATTTGGGCATTTTAAAATATTTATAGGGTTTAAATTGCCCAAATGCAAATACTTATGGCTTGGTGCAAAAATCCAGAATAGCCTCCAAAAATATGAAACCATTTTTGGCAGAGGGTTTAGCCAGGACCAAAGATGGTGAACATTTATGAAGGGCATTTCAGGTTCATTGAAAATAATTTTACTAAACCCTAGTTGTTTTCAGAGGGGGTGCTGGGGTTTCTGTCATCCCCATTTCAACTTTCTGTGAAAAGTAGACATGATGCAACACTCTAATGCATGAACTAGCTAGGATGTGACAAATCTAATCTATGTTTCTCCCACCAGTGATATAATAACTCAACATGATCATAATAACTCATCATCATATTCATATAAGAACTCATACATCATCATCATCATTATAATAACAACTCACAATCATAATCATATAGGAACTAGCTCATCATTCTAGCACAATGTAGCACATAACTCATCATCATCATCATCATGATAACAACTCATCATCATAGTCATATGAGAACTACCTCATCATTCTAGCACAATGTAGCACATAAGTACTTAAGACCTGCTACTCTCTGGAAGGTAAAATAGCATGAAATAGGTAAACCCCTGATTCTCCATTATGGAGAATACAGATGAACCTGTCTCCGATTTGTGGGCTGCACTTGATGTTGCCCCCAAGTAGTTCTTTGCGATCATTCAGAACTTTTCTCCAGTCTTTCATTGTGAGGATGACATCTGTTCGATGAATCATGTATGCACTGCGGTGAATCATAGGCCAACCTGGCCGTAAGCTAACAATCCTCATGTCACCTTTCATTTGCATAAGAGTAGGTATACAGTCCGTCAGGAGTTTCTGTTGAAGAACATCATAATTACATACTTAATTAGCAAAATGCAATTTAGCTTAAGAAGAATATATGCAAAAAATGCACTGGTGACATAATAGGAAAAATCTTACCATGATATCTCAATGGATGTTACCGTAGTTCAACACATGGACTAGTGGCACGTATTGAGAATAACTTGGAGGGATATGCTAATTCGTCTTAAAAGTCTCAACATCATTATTCCATGAAATAAAATGATTTATCTCCTCGCAAGTTAGCTCAGACCCATAATTGTAGTAGGTTTTGTCTACTACTTTTCGTACATGTTTTGAAGAATGGAAATAACTTGTCAATGGAAATAAGATGTTAACTATTTTTAAACCATATAAATTACTTAATAAATATGTTTGAGAAACTCACATAAAGGTAGAAGTGGAAGCGTATCAACAAGGACCCAAATGTCGATATTAGCTTCGTCGATATTATCTTCATCGACATTATCTTCGTCGATGTCATCTTCAGGATCACCAAGATCGAAGGTGACATGCATACCCTCCTGAAAACCATACGCCTTGCACAGTACTTCCCAATTCGAGCAACCAAAATGGGAGTAGTTCACCGCATTGTATAGCTTTACGGCAAAATCATAACCATGATGGGTCCTGAGGTGAACTCTCTTTGTCTCCATATTCTCATGATCTTGGAAATTCAGCTTCTCCAAGACATAACGTCTTGCATGGCAGGGGATGCACTAGTCGAATTGTAAAAGACGGAAATTACACGTTGAAGAAGCGGAAGTCATGCTTAATTACGAAAACAGACTTGTCGTCGTTGCGTACCGTTTCAACATCTAAGGTCTCGTCGAGCTTAATACTGAAGCGCCGACCGTCTTGCAGGTGAGGCCTGTCGCACAGACATCGGTCGTCGCCGCAGTAGTCGCAATCCGGGATCCTATCGTCGTCGTCAGACATTTTCTATGTTCCTAATTCAAAGATTAAACTTCTAAAATTAAATATATGTACTACAAAAACTAAATTAGATCATTATTATTCGGGCCACTCGATATTTCCTACATATTCTAGCATAAGTCATGCCAAAATTCACGGAAAAATCCGGCATGACCTTTGCTAAAAAGGACATATCGAGCGCCTGAAATTTGCCGGAATGGAAATTAATCAACACTCTGGCAAAACATAGGCCACTAGCTCGGAGGTGTTCCCTGCAAACATAGGCCACTTGGGCAAGCACTAGTAGTACACAACACTACATATCACATGTGTAAATCTCCATCATATTTGAAAGACCTACATTGAAAAATTTATATTCCATGGAAATAATCTACATTCTGTTGTATTGAAAAAACATTAGAAACTAGCTTCATCACATTGTCACGGCTACTCATCTACTACTCTACCACATCTATCAAAACATCTACATCATCATCGACATGGGGATTTGGCTGGTCTCACCTTGAGGTCGGAGGGGGTCGGTGACGGGGACGACGGCGGGGATGATGTAGGGGCTCGTTGATTTTTGCAAAAACAAAATATAAACAAAAACATTATTATCCTCATTTTAGGACTTAGTGAAACCCTATAAGCTATCAACTAAACATTACTATGCTGATTCAAAAGACCTACATTTACTAATTTTTTTATAAAACCTAGTTCTAACCCTAACGGCTATCCATCCTTCCATCTATCTATCCAAAGCATTACTAAGAAAATCTAGTTTAATCCAACTATCTATCCATCTATCTATTCAAGCATTACAAAAAACCTAATTTCATCCACCCATATATATGAACACCTAAGGTTACATATATCTACATTCTATTGTACTCAAAAAACCTATTTAGTGCTCTAATGATGAAATGGGCTCATATATATGAACACCTAGGAGAGAGGAGAGAGGAGGAGGGAAGTGGAAGAAGGAAGGAGGGCGACCGGAGGCAGAGGGAGGAGTGAGGAGGGCAGTGTGGGAGGAGAGGGCGGCTGGAAGAGGAGGGAGGAGGGCAGTGGGAGGAGGGAGGAGAGGGCTATTGGGAAACGTTCACTGGTGCAGAGACCTGCTATACAAACGGTTTTTAACCCCTTTCCGCGACGGCATTTCGAACCGTCGCCAAGTGAGTGTGGGCAATAGGGGGATCCTTCCCACACGACCCAGAAACCGTTGGGGATAGGCCCTCCTAGCACACAGGCTGGGGCAAAATGAGCTCATGTGCGATCTGGCGAGGCATCGAAACGCAATCATTTTCGTTCGTATGTACATCCCACACGGTGAATCCCAGAAAAACATTTCTGTTCGTATGTATGTCACACACAATTTTTTGTGTGGAAACGTTTGTGCAAGGTGGCCTAACACAAACAGTTCTCTACCAAAAGCCGTGTATGATTGTTAGTTGATCGAACACGCCTACTTTCTAGAAACCGTGTGGGTTGTTTGAGTTCATCGCCCACGGTGTTGTCTGAGTAACGGTCTGCAATAGAAAAACCCAATAAGCAGGGTAATTAGCCTATTATTGATAATCCATGTAGTAATCAAATTGACAATTCTTATAAAACACACCAGATATTTCATATTCCTATAACGGCAACTAGGATTTCATAATCGAATTTTCATCAGATAGCTTCGTCACTCAGTTATGCCATTACACAACATCACCAAGTTTCACATGCAACATCAAAAACCTTTGGAAAAGTAGCATCATACACAGTAATAGACAGATGAATCTTATCTGGGAAATTGCAGAAGTGGAAGGCAAATATTGAGCCTTCAGTGATGTTGAATGTCCTTGCAACTTTAGGCCAGTGGCTATGGATAATTGCCCGCCCAACCTTCGCCTCTTTAGGAAGACTTCAATATTGTACCGTGGGTGTTGAATGAATACCTTCCTCGCCTCTTGACCATGCAAGTGGTTTGAGAGGTAATCATCGGTGAACTGCTTTGAAAAGTACTGAAAACAAAGATATGCCTAAATCACTGTTATAAATTTTGAAATGGCGCAAGCGGTAAAAACAAGGTAAAAGAGTTAGTACGATCCTATAGTTGACTGATGTCTTCTCCATTGTGCAAACAAAGATCTTGCTATTATTCATCGCAAGTTTCTTCATCCTAACAATCTTTCAGAGTTTCTTAACTTCACTGATATTCATGGACATCTCATTTCGCCGTATGCAAAATGGGTCGAACAGTGGGTCTAAGCCTTTGACAGCAGGACCTACATGTGCAAGACCAAATTGTAAGAAACCTAAATATTAGAATGATTCCTGCAACTGCACAATAATGTGCTATTAGCGAAAGGACCATGCATGAGCGAACCTCGATGCTAAACCGCAGTGTCTCCCATTGTTTCCCCGCAACACACATAAGGAAGATCTTGATCAGTTAACTAAGAGTTGCCATACTATCAGTAGAATATGTATTGAGTATAGCCAAATTTGATTTATTTCTCACATGCATAACAATACAAAATTGCACCCATATAAAATGAAAATCAAATTGCAGAATTGAACCAAACAGTTAAATGGACAACAGGCCAAATGAACCAAAAAAGTTACTGAGCATGACATTGCAGAATAGAAACAAGTACTAGAAGATAAGACAGTTAACTAAACAAAGAATTCTTGAGAACAGTACTACGGAATGTAGCAATTGTTAGACCAAACTGTTAACTGAACATTACATTTCAGTGGACCAAACTGTTAACTGAACATTACATTTCAGAGGACCAAACTATTAAATGAACATCAGATTGCATATTAACATTACAGAGGACAAATAACTAGAAGACACTAGCGGTGGCCTCGAGAAAACAACACGAACTGTATTTTAAAGTAGACAACCGCGTGGTGGTGTCAACGGTGGCCTCGAAGACGAGGTGCTCCTCCAAGATCTGGCGGTCGGCACGCATGGCAGCCATAGAAACCTCGTGCGCGCGTGCGGGCGCGATTTGCTTCTCCGCTGCTAGATGCTACTGAGCTCCATGTTATACTGCGTGCAAAATGGCTGTGGGTGCGCTTAATTAGAGGACGGGGACAGTGATTTCCGCGGAAGGTGTCGCGCCGTCGGTCGGGGCATGTGGGACGGGGAAGGAGGAGGATGGTGTGGGTGGGGTGTGGATTACCTGACCATATCAACGAGGCCGCGTAGCAATAAGAAGGGTCAGCAGCGAGGAGGCCGCGCAGCAAGAAGAAGGGTCACCAGCGAGGAGGCAGCAATGCAAGAAGAAGGGTCACCGGCGAGGAGGCGGCACTGCAAGAAGAAGGGTCGCCGGCAAGGAGGCTGAGCTGCCAGTAAGCAGCAGTGAAATTTTGAACTTGGAAAGCAAGGAGGAACAGTGGAAATGTGGCTTTTGGTGGGAGGGAGGGGCGGGGAGATAGATATTTCCGCGGTGGCAGAAAAATTTCGCTCGATGCCGCGAGAAACTGGCATGCAAGTGTGGTTCAAGCGCAGGCAGTGGACTGTAAACGACGAAGCTTCCTGCGTAAGCTAGACAAGATGGTGCGCCAAGATATTTTGTATCGCATCCCACACGATTCTTTCTAGTAAATTGTTTGTGGTATACCTGATTTTTTTCATTATGTTTTGAAAGACAAAATGGTGTTACGGAGGGAAAGGATGTTGTTTGAATTGCTAGAACATTTATGTACAGTGAACATGCAACTACATGAGTGTCGTGTTTAAATTTGGAATTATTTCGGGTTCGTTTGGCATTTTTATGCATTAATTGAGTTTCTAGGCATTTAATGTGCATAATTCAAAATTTGAACTACAAGCACATGCTCCAGTGCACCAAAGTTTGTTGAAAAATCATATGTGTGTCTTTGGGTGAATTTATAGGTCCCTTGCAAGAAATGGGAATGAAATTCAAACATCTCGGCGTTGTGGCTCTGCCGGGAACATTGAGAAACTTGGTTTTAAAATTCCTGGAAATTCAAATCTCGCCTGAAAATCATGAAACTTGGCATGGTGTCATTTCATGGCACCAACAGGCTGTGGTAAAAAAATTGCCCGCATTTTGACATGTTTTGGTATAAGCTTCTTGCAAACCGGAGCTTCTCTCGAGAAGACTCGTGGTTCCCGAGGGGGGGTGTCACCTTTGTGTGCGAAACGATATACGCTGCCTCCCTTGATTTTTTTACAGAGGCAACATAGAACTATATGACTGTCGTGTTAAAATTTGGAATTATTCCGGGGTCCGTTTGGACTTTTTATACATTAATTGAATTTTTGGTTATTTAATGTACATAATTCAAATTTGAACTACAAGCACATGCTCTAGTGCACCAAAGTTGGTTGAAAAATCACATGTGTGTCCTTGGGTTAATTTCTAGGTCCCATGCAAGAAATGGAAATGAAATTCAAACATCTGGGCGTCGTGGCTCGGTCGGAAAGATTGAGAAACTTGGTTTTTTTAATTCATGTAAATCCAAAACACACCTGAAAATCATGAAACTTGGCATGGTGTCATGACATGGCACCAACATGCTGTGGTAAATTTTTTGGCCGAATTGGGACAAGCTTTGGTATAAGATTCTTGCAAACCGGAGCTTCTCTCAAGAAGGCTCGTGGTTCCGAGAGGGAACGTGTCACCTTCATGTGCGAAACGACATACACTGCCTTCTCCTGCCTTAATTTTTTTACACGGGCAGATTAGACCAAATAGAAGTATCATGCTAAATTTTGGAATTATTTCGGGTTCATTTGGCGTTTTTTATACATTAATTGAATTTCTGGGCATTTAATGTGCATAATTCAAATTTGAACTACAAGCACATGCTCCAGTGCACCAAAGTTGGTTGAAAAATCACATGTGTGTCCTTGAGTGAATTTGTAGGTCCCATGCAAGAAATGGGAATGGAATTCAAACATCAGGGCGCCGTGCCTCGGCTGGAAATATTGAGAAACTTGGTTTTTTAATTCCTGTAAATCCAAAACGCGCCTGAAAATCATTAAACTTGGCATGGTGTCATGACATGGCACCAACATGTTGTGGTAAATTTTTGGCCGAATTGGGACAAGCTTTGGTATAACCTTCTTGCAAACGGGAGCTTCTCTCAGGAAGGCTCATGGTTCCGAGAGGGAACGTGTCACCTCCGTGTGCGAAACGACATACACTGCCTTCTCCCGCCTTGATTTTTTTACACAGCCAACTTAGACCAAGTAGGAGTTTCGTGCTAAATTTTGGAATTATTCCGGGTTCGTTTGGCCTTTTTATACATTAATTGATTTTCCAGGCATTTAATGCACATAATTAAAATTTGAAGTACAAGCGCATGCTGCAGTGTGCAAAAGTTAGTTGGAAAATCATTTATGTGTACTTGCGCAAACTTTAGGTCCCATGGAAGAAGTGGGAATGGAATTCAAACATCTGGGCGTCTTGGCTCGGCCGGAAGCATCGAGAAACTTGGTTTTAAAATTCCTGTAAATCCAAAACTCGCCTGAAAATCATGAAACTTGGCATGGTGTCATGACATGGCACCAACATGCTATGGTCATTTTTCTGTCCGATTTGCGAAGGTGCACACATTAACAATCAAAAAGTTATTCTGGAACAAGTGCTGTCACGTTACAAATTAGAAACACAAGTATTATTGAAACTGTGGGCGTTCTACTTACCAATTAAGTGCCGCCACACGTCCCCTTTTTTATTGGCTAGGAGGTGTCGTGCGGGGTAGCTATTTGAGTACGGGAGGCGTGCGATCAGACCCCTGCGCGTGCTCATTGGGAGGAGAGCCCTTTGACCTCTATCCGCCACCCACCTCCCTCCCAACGTCTCCATTAATGGCGCCCGAGCCCATGTTTCTCGGCATGGCTATGTCTCACTCGACTGAGATTTAAGAGAGAAAAAAGAAAATATGAAAAGAAAGTTTTGCACAGATCTTGATGTAAGATCCAACGGACCTATATAGCATCGACTGTGACTTATAGCAAGACTGATGAATATAAGGACGATGACAGTGGATAATAAGTGTCTTACATATTTAGGAAGATAATTAAAAAAGCCACATGCGGCAACACCCGAAATACATAAGGGCAAAAGAAGAAGGAAGACAATGACCTGGCTCGCTGATCTCTACTTTCTTGATGCATTGCTGCAGGCCGCGGGAACTAGTCTCCGCAGCGAGCGGCGATGAGCTCTTTCGTGTCCTCAAGAGGCTCCTTGAGAGCATCCACGGATTCCTCCACCAGCCTTTGGCGCTCGATGCAGAGCATGTCATTCTCGTCCATAAGTTTCTTGATGATGACGCCGGTCCTCTTCAACAAGGCAGTGGTCTCCTCCTGCTGCTCCGCACTTCCAACGATCTTCGCCCTCAGCAGGTCGCGTTCGGCCCGGAGCTTCGCATTGCCCTCACTTAGTTGCCGGATGACACTGGTAGCCTTCTCAAATGAGGCTTTCATGTCGTCCTACATCCTCGCCCAGCTGGAGATCTGCATATGGACGATCGCATTCATGCGCGTGTAAGAGTCCTCGCCTGCCCGCGAGACATTTTCCCAGGCCGCCGCGGCGCCGGAAGACATCTCTGCTGCATTCGCGGCGCGGCGGGACATCTCTGCTGCTTCCACGGTACGGCTGAACCAGTCTGTTGCATCAACGATGTGGCGGGACCACCGTGCTGCTTCGGCAGCACGACGGGACCTCTGTGCTGCTACGGCCGTGCGGCAGGACATGTCGGCTGCTTTCGCGGTGAGGCAGGACATCTCTCGTTCTTCCGCTTCCATGCTCGCCTCTCCCTGGTGGTAATCTCTCGACCCAGAACTCACGCTGGCCATGGCAGATGCAAGGAAACAATGATGAATGACTTATTTGTTTTTGTGGATGAGGAGTTGAGGAGGAATGTGCAATCATCTTGGAGTAGCAGTATTTATAACCGAGTACTAATACGCTCCTAAGTGGGAAACCGTTTAGGTTTTGATCGGTGTGAACAGGTTTGCAATTAAGTATAGCGTGGTAGTAATTTGGAATGTGATGGGAAGCAGGCTCAAAATTTATTGATGGTTCTATAATTTCTAAGTGCGACACTATTCCCGGACGGCGTAACATGGGCATGCTTTCTCGGCCGCGTACGTGGCGTTTGCACCATAGGGTGCACCGCAATAGGCAATGTTAGCACACATCTTGTTCGAAGAACCGTGCGCACTCGTTATTACCATCACGCACGCTTCTTTTAATTAGAATGTGTGCCCGTCTAGCGCACACACGTTGATCTGTCTAACTGTTTCGGTTTGTTGTGGCTAATCGCATACAGTTCATCCGTGTGAAGTGTATGCCATCAATTGCAGACACTTTGATCTGGCTGACCGTTTCTGTTATGTTGCCTAATCACAAACAATTAATCCTTCTGAAGTGTATGCCCTCAATCACACACACCTTTATCTAGCTGCCCGTTTCTGTTGTTCCGCCTCATCACAAATAGTTAATTCGACTGAACTGTATGCGGTATATCGCACACGCCTTCATTTGGCGGCCCGTTTCTGTTCTTCTTCCTCATTGCAAACAGTTAATTGAACTGAACCATATGCCCTGCATCGCACACGCAACTAAAATCGGAAGATGTTTGATGGTCCGCCATTGCAACCGTTTTGCATCTTTTTTGATGTTTTTTTACATCACCGTTTGCGATTAATGCATCGCACACAGTTTCGTCAAAGGGTCTCTGATCCTAATGTCGCGTTAGCAGCATCCTGCAGTAGTGGTTGCATGGAAAACAAAAAAAATTGTACGCACACGCAAGATCTATCAAGGAGATGCATAGAAACGAGAGGGCGAGAGTCTGTCTACGTACCTCGTAGACCTTAAGCAGAAGCGTTTGACAACGCGGTTGATGTAGTCGAACTTCTTCGCGTTCCAACCGATTGAGCACCGAACGTACGACACCTCCGTGTTCAGCACACCTTCAGCTCGATGACGTCGTTCGCCTGCTTGATCCAGCAAGACGGCGAGGTAGTGGATGAGTTCCTGCAGCACGACGGCGTGGTGACAGTTATGGTGAAGTGATCTCTGCAGAGCTTCACCTAAGCACCACAAAAATATTACCGGGGGTGTAAACGGTGGAGGGGGTGCCGCACACGGCTAGGCAATTGTCTGTTGTGTGCTAGGCACCCCCTCCCACATATATATAGGTGGGAGTGAGGGAGGAGCATCTAAGGGGGGCGCCCAAGAATTAGGAATCCTGCTTGGGATCTCTTCCAAGCTGCGCCCCCTGCCTTCTATAGGTGTGGGGGGAAGGTAGGGGAGGGTTTGCCCCCCCTTTCCTGTCTCTAATGAGAGGGAAATGCAGGAGGGGCTAGCCCTCCCCCTTTCCTTCCCTAGGGCTGGCCGACCAAAGAGAGAGGCGCACCAGCCTCCTGTGGGCTGGTCTGTCCCTCCCTTGGCCCATTAAGCCCATATCACCTACTGGGGCGTCCGGAACCCCTTCCGGTGACCCGATGGTTACCCGGTGCATCCCGAAACCCTTCTGGTGTCCTAATACCATGGACCTATATATCAATCTTTACCTCTCGACCATTTAGAGACTCCTCGTCATGTCCGTGATCTCATCCAGGACTTCGAACAACATTTGGTCACAAAATCAAATAACTCATATAACACTATATCGTCAACGAATGTTAAGCATGCGGACCCTACGGGTTCGAGAACTATGTAGACATGACCGAGGCACCTCTTCGGTCAATAACCAATAACGGAACCTGGATGCCCATATTGGCTCCTACATATTCTACAAAGATCTTTATCGGTCGAACCGTTCTGAGAACATACGTAATTCCCTTTGTCCATCGGTATGTTACTTGCCCGAGATTCAATCATCATATCTTCATACCTAGTTCAATCTCATTACTGGCAAGTCTCTTTACTCGTTCCCTAATAGAGGGCCTAGAGATACCTCTCCCATACTCTGTGTGACAAATCCTAATCTCGATCTATGCCAACTCAACAAACACCTTCCGAGATACCTGTAGAGCATCTTTAGGATCACCCAGTTACGTTATGACGTTTGATAGCACACAAGGTATTCCTCCAGTATCCGGGAGTTGCATAATCTCATAGTCGAAGGAATATGTATTTGACATGGAGAAAGCAATAGCAATAAACTGCACGATCAATATGCCAAGCTAACGGATGGGTCTTGTCCATCACATCATTCTCCTAATGATGTGATCCCATTATCAAATTACAACACATGTCTATGGTTAGGACACCTTAACCATCTTTGATCAACGAGCTAGTCTAGTAGAGGCTTACTAGGGACACAGTATTTTTTATGTATTCACACATGTATTTAAGTTTCCGGTCAATACAATTCTAGCATGGATAATAAATTTTTATAATGATTTAGGAAATATAATAATAACCATTTTATTATTGCCTCTAGGGCATATTTCCATCAGTTTCCCACTTGCACTAGAGTCAATAATCTAGTTCACATCGCCATGTGACAAACACCCAAAGAGTTTACTAGAGTCAATAATCTAGTTCACATCGCCATGTGATTAACACCCAAAGATTATTAAGGTGTGATCACGTTTTGCTTGTGAGAGAGGTTTAGTCAACGAGTTTGCTACATTCAGATCCGTATGTATTTTGCAATTTTCTATGTCTACAATGCTCTGCACGGAGCTACTCTAGCTAATTGCTCCACTTTCAGTATGTATCCAGATTGAGACTCAGAGTCATCTGGATTAGTGATGACCCACAAGTATAGGGGATCTATCGTAGTTCTTTCGATTAGTAAGAGTGTCGAACCCAACGAGGAGTAGAAGGAAATGACAAGCGGTTTTCAGCAAGGTATTCTCTGCAAGCACTAAAATTATCGGTAACAGAAAGTTGTGTGATAAGATAATTCGTAACAGGTAACAAGTAACAAAAGTAACTAAGGTGCAGCAAGGTGGCCCAATCCTTTTGGTAGGAAAGGACAAGCCTGGACGAACTCTTATATAAAGCGAAGCGCTACCAAGGACACATGGGAATTGTTGTCAAGTTAGTTTTCATCATGCTCATATGATTCGCGTTCATTACTTTGATAATTTGATATGTGGGTGGACCGGTGCTTGGGTGCTGTCCTTCCTTGGACAAGCCTCCCACTTTTGATTAACCCCTCTCGCAAGCATCCACAACTACGAAAGAAGAATTAAGGTAAACCTAACCATAACATGAAACATATGGATCCAAATCAGCCCCTTACGAAGCAACGCATAAACTAGGGTTTAAGCTTCTCTCACTCTAGCAACCCATCATCTACTTATCACTTCCCAATTCCTTCCCCTAGGCCCAAACAATGGTGAAGTGTCATGTAGTCAATGTTCACATAACACAACTAGAGGAAAGACAACATACATCTCATTAAAATATCGAACGAATACCAAATTCACATGATTACTTATAAAAAGACTTCTCCGATATCCTCAGGAACAGACGTAACTACTCACAAAGCATATTCATGTTCATAATCATAGGAGTATTAATTATCTTTAAGGATCTGAACATGTGATCTTCCACCGAATAAACTAACTAGCATCAACTACAAGGAGTAATCAACACTACTAGCAACCCACATGTACCAATCTAAGGTTTTGAGACAAAGATCAGATATAAGAGATGAGCTAGGATTTGAGAGGAGATGGTGCTGGTGAAGATGTTGATGGAGATTGACCCCGTCTCGATGAGAGGATCGATGGTGATGACAGTGGCGATGATTTCCCCCTCCCGGAGGGATGTTTCCTTGGCAAAACAGCTCCTTCGGAGCCCTAGATTGGTTCTGCCCAGGTTCGGCCTCACGGCAGCGCTTCATCCCGAAAGCTTCCTTCTGAATTTTTCCAGGTCAAAACACACCATACAGCAGAAGATGGGCGTTGGGGGCCTGCCGGGGGGCCAACAACGACGGGGGGCACGCCCGGGGGGTAGGGCGCGCCCTCCACCCTTGTGGCTGGCTGGTGGCCCCCTTTGGTACTTCCTTGGCCCAATATTTTTTATTTATTCCAAAATGATTCTCCGTGAAGTTTTAGGACTTTTGGAGTTGTGCAGAAATGGTCTCTAATATTTGCTCCTTTTCTAGTCCAAAATTCCAGCTGCCGGCATTCTCCCTTCTTCATGTAAACCTTATAAAATAAGATATAATAGGCATAAGTATTGTGATATAACGTGTAATAACAGCCCATAATGCAATAAATATCAATATAAAAGCATGATGCAAAATGGACGTATCAACTCCCCCAAGCTTAGACCTCGCTTGTCCTCAAGCGAAACCCGATATCGAAAAATATGACCACATGTCTAGAGATAGAGGTTTCGATAAAATAAAATACAGACATGAGGGCATCATGATCATCTTTATAACAGCAACATATATTGTCATATAATTTCTTATGTTAAAGTAACAATTCGTCACAAGGTAGAGTATGAATCAGAAACTTCATTGAAAACAAACAAACTATGATCTCAGTCATTGAAGCAACTTCAATTTATCATAACATCGGAAAGAGTCAATATAAGAGCTTTTTAGCAAGTCCACATACTCAACTATCATTTAGTCTTTCACAATTGCTAACACTCACGCGATACTTATGGGTTCAAAGCTTCAATCGGACACAGAGAAAGATAGGGACTTATAGTTTCACCTCCCAACCTTTTACCTCAAGGGTAATGTCAACAATAATACTATATGAAAACCTACATCCGAGTGGATATGTATATATCTGGATCTCTCCAACACATAGTGCTTGCCAAAGGAAAAAGTGTAAAAAGGAAAGGTGAAGATCACCATGACTCTTGTATAAGGGTAGGAGGTAAAAGTAAAAGTTAAGCCCTTCGCAGAGGGAAGCAGAGGTTGTCACGCTCTTTCATGGTTGGATGCACAAAATCTTAGTGAAAAAGAACGTCACTTTATATTGTCGCTTGTGATAAAGACCTTTATTATGCAGTCTGTCACTTTTATTTCTTCCACACCATAAGTTCGTATAAAGCTTATTTTCTGCACACTAATAGATCATACATATTTAGAGAGCAATTTTTATTGCTTGCACCGATGACAACTTACTTGAAGGACCTTACTCAATCCATAGGTAGGTATGGTGGACTCTCATGGCAAAACTGGTTTAAGGGATGTTTGGAAGCACAAGTAGTATATCTACTTGGTGCAAAGAATTTGGCTAGCATGAGAGGGAAAGGCAAGCTCAACATGTTGGATGATCCATGACAATATAACTTTTATTCGGATATAAGAAAACATAACCCACTATGTTGTCTTCCTTGTCCAATATCAACCTTTTTAGCATGTCATATTTTAGTGAGTACTCACAATTACAAAAGATTTCCAAGATAGTATATTTATATGTGAGGCCTCTCTTTCTTTATTACTTCTGAAAGCACAAGTGCTCCCTGGGTGATTTTGGTAATTAATGTCAACATATCTCTTGTTGGACTAATGCTTCTACCTAATATGTTTCAGATAAGTTAAAAAATGGAGTGGCATGGACTAGAGGATGTGGAACCCCTTCAAGGTGCTGAGGACAAAGGATTGGCTCAAGCTCAAAGCTCAGGACTCTACATTTTCTATTTTAGTGGTCCAAGATCACATTGAGTCCATAGGAAAGCCAATACTATTAAGAGGGGATGAGGTGTTGCTTAATGGCTTGCTTGCTCAAAGTGCTCAATGATATGCTCCAAATACCCTTAACTACTTTCTCACATCCACATATGTCCCAAACCAAAAGTCAAACTCGGCCCCATCGAAACTTTCTATCCGGCGCCAACGAGTTCAGTTGACATATCCACTGCCAGAAACCCTAATCGGTTCGGTCTCACCGATGGGATATCGGTCTCACCGAGATGGGCTTGCAAACTCTCTGTTGCCTATTGCAATAATTTTGGTCCCACCGAGATATGCAATCGGTCCCGCCGAGTTTGCTTGGCCAACTCTCTGTTTTGCTTATTACCCAAATCGGTCCCACCGAGTTTGTGTAATCGGTCAAACCGAGTTCAGGCTTTACCTTAACCCTAGCACATCGGTCCCACCGAAAGGCCTAACGGTCACATTATGACCTAAATTGGTCTGACCGAGTTTCACGATTCGGTCCCACCGAGTTTGGTAAATTATGTGTAACGGTTAGATTTTGTGTGGAGGCTATATATACCCCTCCACCCACTCTTCATTCGTGGACAGAGCCATCAGAACATGCCTACACTTCCAACATACATTTTCTGAGAGAGAACCACCTACACTTGTGTTGAGGTCAAGATATTCCATTCCAACCACATAAATCTTGATCTCTAGCCTTCCCCAAGTTGCTTTCCACTCAAATCATCTTTCCACCAAATCCAATCCTATGAGAGAGAGTTGAGTGTTGGGGAGACTATCATTTGAAGCACAAGAGCAAGGAGTTCATCATCAACACACCATTTGTTACCTCTTGAAGAGTGGTGTCTCCTAGATTGGCTAGGTGTCACTTGGGAGCCTCCGTCAAGATTGTGGAGTTGAACCAAGGAGTTTGTAAGGGCAAGGAGATCGCCTATTCGTGAAGATCTACCCGAGTGAGGCAAGTCCTTCATGGGCGACAACCATGGTGGGATAGACAAGGTTGCTTCTTCGTGGACCCTTCGTGGGTGGATCCCTCCGTGGACTCGCGCAACAGTTACCCTTCGTGGGTTGAAGTCTCCATCAACGTGGATGTACGATAGCACCACCTATCAGAACCACGGATAAAAAATCTCCGTGTCTCCAAATTGCGTTTGCACACTCCAATCCCATCCCTTTACATTCTTGCAACTAGCATGCTTTACTTTCCGCTGCTCATATACTCTTGTCATGCTTGCTTGATATGTATTGTGAATGGTTAAACTTGTGCCAAAACTCCACATCAACTTAAGGAAATTAAAAGCTGCTACTTTTCTTCTTAGAGTCTATTCACCCTCCTCTAGACACCTCTTCTCGATCCTTTCAATTGGTATCAGAGCTTTGGTCTCCATTGCTTTGGTTTAATCACCATTGGAGGAAGATGGATGAGTCTACGTTGGGGAGTCTTAGACGTAGAGTTCCTATTCTTGATAGAGAGTTCTTTCATGAGTGGCAAAATGAAATGCTTGAGATTTTCAATGAATATCATTTGAACAAGTACATTACTAGCCCATGTGCACCTCATGTTGATCTGTTGCATCCTACCCTTGATGAGTCTATTGACATGATCCGCAACCTTAAAGTTGTTAATCTTATCACTAGAGGCTTGCCTAGAAACTTGATTGGATGTTTGCCTACTCTTGATTGTGCCTACACTATATGGAGATTTCTTGAGGAAAGATTTCCAAACTATTCCTTGCAAAACCTAGATGAAATTCTTCATAAGTCTATTGCCTTGAGTAAGATGAATTCTAGTGATCCTAGCTTTGGTGATTGTCTATTTGAGCTTACCAATCTCATGCGTGCCAAAGGAAATGTTGGAATCATTAGCAATATCATATCCGAAGCTATTATAATTCATAAAGGTGACCATTGTGATGATCATTTATATAATGAATTACCCTCTCTAGGAATTGATCAAATACAAGACAATGTTGGACATGGATACTATGATGAGGATGATGATAGTGACTATGATCTTGACGATGCGATGAGACACTTTGGTCTTATGGCTAATCTTCGCGGCTACATGGGTGGAGGAATGGAATGGGTCCTTGATAGTGGATGTACTGATCATATGACTGGAGACAAAGATACGTTTCGTGAGCTTGCTGAAAATGATGGCCCTCGAAAGTATGTCACTTTTGGTGATAACTCAAAGGGTAAGGTGGTTGGCCTCGGTAAGGTGGCCATCTCACATGATAGCTCCATACAAAACGTCATGCTCTTTGAATCTCTTGGGTACAATTTACTTTCAGTATCTAGACTTGCTGATTTCGGTTTCAATGTCCTATTTACTGACGTAGATTGCCATGTGTTTCGAAGAGACAATCATAAAATGGTCTTTACCAGTATACGTAGAGGTGATCTTTACATTGTTGATTTCAGTAAAAAGGCTCAACCTAGAACTTGCTTAATTGCTAAATCTTCTAAAGACTGGTTGTGGCATAGAAGGTTAGGTCATTTGGGCATGCGAAATCTTGATAAGATTATTAAAGGTGATCATATCCTTGGAGTAAAAGATGTTATATTTGACAACGATAGACTTTGTAGTGCTTGTCAAGCAGGAAAACAAGTTGGAGGGAGTCACCCCGTGAAGAACATCATGACCACGAGAAGACCACTCGAGCTACTTCATATGGATCTCTTTGGTCCCAATGCCTACAAGAGTCTCGGTGGTAACTCATTTGGTCTAGTCATAGTCGATGATTTTTCAAGATTTACGTGGGTGTTCTTTCTTGATGACAAATCGCAGGTCCAAAAGATCTTCAAACACTTCGCTCAATTTTAAGTGAAGATCAAGAAGGTTCGGAGCGACAACGAAGGAGAGTTCAAGAACGCAAATGTGGATACCTTTCTTGACGAAGAGGGGATTTCACATGAGTTCTCGGCTACGTACACACCTCAACAAAATGGAGTTGTTGAGAGGAAGAACCGGACTCTTATTGAGATGGCAAGAACGATGCTTGATGAGTACAAGACTCCAAAACACTTTTGGGCAGAAGCGGTTGAGATAGCTTGTCATGCAACAAATCGCTTGTATCTTCACAAGCTACTCGGCAAGATGGCATACGAGCTTCTCACCGGTAACAAACCCCAAGTTGGATACTTTCGAGTATTCGGCTCAAAGTGTTACATTCTTGATAAGCATCATCGTTCTAAATTTGCTCCTAAATCTCATGAAGGTTTCCTACTTGGTTATGGCTCAAACTCCCACACTTACCGTGTCTACAACAATTTCACCCGAAAGGTTGAAGAGACGGTAGATGTGAAGTTTGATGAATCTAACGGCTCGCAAGTAGAGCAATTGCCAATTGATGTAGGAGATAAAGACCCTTTGGAAGCAATCCAAGACTTGTCTATTGGCAAGATTCATCCAATGGAGGTGAAGGAGAGTACCTCGTCTGTCCAAGTGGAAGCTTCCACCTCACGAAAAGGTGAACCAAGAGTTGATATGGAAGCATCCACAAGTGGGACACACCAAGACGAAGAAATCGAGGAAGTACACCAAGATGCACATCAACAACCTCCTTATCCACCACGACAAGAGAATGACAACGTCAACAATGAAGAAGGCCAAGAAGAAGAACAAGATGAAGAAGATGTTCCACCCCGAGCCAAGCAAAAGCTCCCACGAGTTCGAGCAAGAGTCGCCAAAGACCATCCCGTCGAGAAAATCTACAATGATATCCAAACCGGGAGAATCACTCGCTCTAAAACTCGTTTGGCTATCTTTTGTGAACATTATTCATTCATCTCTAGCATTGAACCTATGAAGGTTGAAGAAGCATTGGAAGATCTGGATTGGATAAACGCTATGCATGAAGAGCTACACAACTTTGAGAGAAATCAAGTGTGGACATCTGTTGAGAAGCCCGACAACAACCACAACATCATCGATACCAAATGGGTGTTTCGCAGCAAGCAAGATGAAGATGGACAAGTAGTTTGCAACAAAGCACGTCTCGTCACCCAAGGCTACACTCTAGTCGAAGGTATGGACTATGGTGAGACATATGCCCCCGTTGCTAGACTTGAGTCCATTCGCATATGCTAATCACCATGATATCACCTTGTACCAAATGGACATTAAAAGTGCTTTCCTAAATGGTGAAATTGAGGAGGAAGTTTATGTTAAGCAACCTCCCAGCTTTGTCAATCCTAAGAAACCTAATCATGTTTACAAACTTCACAAAGCTCTTTATGGTCTTAAACATGCTCCTAGAGCGTGGTATAAATGCTTGACCAAGTTCCTTATTGAAAAAGGCTTTGAAATTGGAAAAATAGATTCTACTCTTTTTACTAAAAGGGTTAATGGAGAACTATTTGTGTGCCAAATCTATGTTGATGATATTATATTTGGTTCGACTAACCCTCACTTTAGTGAGAAGTTTGGAAAGCTAATGTCGGAGAAGTTTGAGATGTGTATGATGAGTGAACTCAAATTCTTTCTCGGTTTGCAAATCAAGCAAACTAAGGAAGGTACCTTTGTCTCTCAAACAAAGTACACCAAGGACTTATTCAAGAAGTTAAATATGCAAGAATGCAAAGGTATGACTACACCCATGCCTACTAGTGGACATCTTGATTTGACCAAAGATGGTGAACCGGTCGATCAAAAGGTTTACCGCTCCATGATTGGTTCATTGTTATATCTATGTGCCTCTCGTCCCGATATTATGCTAAGTGTGTGCATGTGTGCACGATATCAAGCGGCCCCTAAAGAATGTCATCTTAAGGCTGTGAAAAGGATAGTGAGATACTTAATACACACACCAAATTTTGGCATTTGGTATCCTAAGAGGTCTTCTTTCGATCTTGTTGGTTACTCCGATTCGGACTATGCCAGAGACAAGGTTGATAGAAAGTACACTTCGGGTACTTGTCAATTTCTTGGTAGATCTCTTGTGTCTTGGTCCTCCAAGAAACAACACTCGGTATCCTTATCCACCGCCGAAGCGGAATACATTGCCACTGGTTCATGTTGTCCTCAGTTACTTTGGATGACCCAATCTCTTAAAGATTATGGGATATATGTGAAACATGTTCCATAGCTTTGTGACAATGAAAGTGCTATCAAGATTGCTCACAATCCCGTGCAACATTCTCGAACTAAGCATATTGAAGTTCGTCATCATTTCATTCGAGATCACGTTGCCAAAGGAGACATTGATCTTAAGCATGTTCGCACCGATAAGCAATTTGCGGATATATTCACCAAACCGCTTGATGAGAAAGTTTTTTGCCGTTTGAGAGGAGAATTGAACATCATTGATGCTTCAAACTTGGAGTAGGAACTTCATTTGGATACATGCAAGGCATGAGCCTTTGACTAATCGTTGATATTTCTTTCATGATGCTATTTATATGTCTTGGATATATTTGCACCCTTGCATGCTATCTAACCCTTGTAGGTACTTGGATGAATCTAAATCTATGAGATTGCAACTCACTCACATCTTGAGTAATTTCTACATCACCAAGTCCCTACACAATGGTGGTTGAAGACAAGGAAGCACTCAACCCTTCAAACATATCCTTTAACAAATTCTATATTAAATTTTATGATTGTCATTTTGGATACACAAGTGCTCTTCCTTGCAAGACTAACCCATGTAGGTAGATGAACTCAAATCCCAAGTGGTGGTCCCAATTCTTGATAACCTACATCAACCTTGAGCAACCCACACAAGTTCAACTACATGATCAAGATCAACACCACCACCCAAGGTATGTTATTCCATCTTAGAGAAGCTTTACTCCAAGTCATGGGTCAAAGCAACTCAACAAGATGTGAATACATCAAGATGCTTAAACTAAAAATGGTAACCCCATTTTTAGCTTAAACGATGAGTATGACCTATGATCAAGTGACCTCACTTGACTCCTAAGTCAATATACTCTAACATAGGTGACTTTGTCACCGACCAATTCTAGATGAAGTACTCTTGTGTTTCTCCGTGCTCTTGCATGCATATTTGTTTCCCCTTTCAAAAAAATTCATCTAGATCTTTTCATTTCTTTTCTTTTCTGTTCTGCATTCCCTGCATCCAATTCATTGCAAATCATTTAGTTAATTCCTTGCAAATCCCTGTGAGATCTTATTTGCCTAGTGAGCTGAGGTGACAAGTGTTTTCACTGAGATGAACTCGGTCACACCGGTTTGTTTTCTTCGGTCCAGCCGAATTCTTTCGGTGCCACCGAAGCACACAACTCGGTGCCACCGATTTCACTGCAGAAAAGATAGCTTGCCACTTGTTCCTACATTCTTTTTACTCCAGCTCCACTCAATGATTCCTGTCCTCTACCAGCATCATATTCGACTTGCTGCTTTGCTTTGTGACTCAAGGACCAAACCCATTTGAAACAAAAATCCAGAAGAACCCTTCTTGGAAATTGATGTCAAACGGGGAGAGAGAGATCACATGAAAGCTCAATCATGTTTATAAAGGGAGAGAATGCTCAGGGGGAGAGTGTAGAAACCCCAGATGCTTGGTGTTCAAGAGGGGAGAAGTCACATGTCTTTAAGAGGGGAAAGACATGTTCATATTTGATTGTTTGCATTAGCTCTGTTTCTTGTCTTTGCACTGATTTTCTGTTCCCTATCTTCTCCTAGTATCCCATGCTAGATTCAGGGGGAGCAAGACATCTAAGGGAAGGAAATTCTTGAATTCATTGCACATCTTTACCTTTGGGGACATGTCTATATCCAATAGAGTACTCAGTACTCACTCTCTACATGTCATCCCAGTCTTGGTACTCTTGTGGTTTCTTTTGTCTGCTCTGGCTAGTAGGTGCATCTGTGTTATCTAACCTTGTTTACTCAGGTTCATTCCTTCCTAAGCCAACTCAAGACCACAAGGTAAGTATATGCATCACAGTCATGTGTATGAGGATTTCTTGCTGTTGTACATACTGTTTGCAAGAAGGACTCATGAGCATGAAGGTACATTTCCCATATTCACATCATTTTCTCTGATGCATATAGCCAAGATACATGTAACACATTGCTTACTCTGTCATGCTTATGCATTCACATGCTCCTATATTCCATATTTACATGTTTGCATACATGTAGGGGGGGCCTATGCATGTTACATGTCTTTCCAAAGCTTTACTTGTTATTCTCTATATCTTTATCTAAAGCTTTGATGTATGTTGTCATCAATTACCAAAAAGGGGGAGACTGAAAGCACAAGTGCTCCCTGGGTGATTTTTGTAATTAATGCCAACATATCTCTTGTTGGACTAATGCTTCTACCTAGTATGTTTCAGATAAGTTCAAAAATGGAGTGGCATGGACTAGAGGATGTGGAACCCCTTCAAGATGGTAAGGACAAAGGATTGGCTCAAGCTCAAAGCTCAGGACTCTACATTTTCTACTTTAGTGGTCCAAGATCACATTGAGTCCATAGGAAAGCCAATACTATTAAGAGGGGATGAGGTGTTGCTTAATGGCTTGCTTGCTCAAAGTGCTTAGTGATATGCTCCAAAAACCCTCAACTACTTTCTCACATCCACATATGTCCCAAACCAAAAGTCAAACTCGGCCCCACCAAAACTTTCTATCCGGCGCCACCGAGTTCAGTTGACATAGCCACTGCTAGAAACCCTAATCGGTTCGGTCTCACCGATGGGATCTCGGTCTCACCGAGATGGGCTTGCAAAATCTCTGTTGCCTATTGCAATAATTTCGGTCCCACTGAGATATGCAATCGGTCCCGCCGAGTTTGCTTGGCCAACTCTCTGTTTTTCTTTTTACCCAAATCGGTCCCAGTTTGTGTAATCGGTCAAACCGAGTTCAGGCTTTACCCTAACCCTAGCACATCGGTCCTACCGAGTTGGTTATATCGGTCCCACCGAAATGCCCAACGGTCACATTATGAACAAAATCGGTCTGACCGAGTTTCACGATTCGGTCCCACCGAGTTTGGTACATTATGTGTAACGGTTAGATTTTGTGTGGAGGCTATATATACCCCTCCACCAACTCTTCATTCGTGGAGAGAGCCATCAGAACATGCCTACACTTCCAACATACATTTTCTGAGAGAGAACCACCTACACTTGTGTTGAGGTCAAGATATTCCATTCCAACCACATAAATCTTGATCTCTAGCCTTCCCCAAGTTGCTTTCCACTCAAATCATCTATCCACCAAATCCGATCCTATGAGAGAGAGTTGAGTGTTGGGAAGACTATCATTTCAAGCACAAGAGCAAGGAGTTCATCATCAACACACCATTTCATACCTCTTGGAGAGTGGTGTCTCCTAGATTGGCTAGGTGTCACTTGGGAGCCTCCGTCAATATTGTGGAGTTGAACCAAGGAGTTTGTAAGGGCAAGGAGATCTCCTACTTCATGAAGATCTACCGGAGTGAGGCAAGTCCTTCATGGGCGACGGCCATGGTGGGATAGACAAGGTTGCTTCTTCGTGGACCCTTCGTGGGTGGAGCCCTCCGTGGACCCGCGCAACTGTTACCCTTCGTGGGTTGAAGTCTCCATCAATGTGGATGTACTATAGCACCACCTATCGGAACCACGGATAAAAAATCTCCGTGTCTCCAAATTGCGTTTGCACACTCCAATCCCATCCCTTTACATTCTTGCAACTTGCATGCTTTACTTTCCACTGCTCATATACTCTTGTCATGCTTTCTTGATATGTATTGTGAATGGTTAAACTTGTGCCAAAACTCCTCATCAACTTAAGGAAATGAAAAACTGCTACTTTTCTTCTTAGAGTCTATTCACCCCCCCTCTAGACACCTCTTCTCGATCCAACTTCCTATTAATTGCAACAATGACCAAAACTATGTTTGTCAACTCTCAACAACTTTTATTCATCATACTCTTCATATGTGAAGTCATTACTCTCCATAAGATCAATATATGATCTTTTACTTCTTTTTATTCTTTTATTTATTTAATTCCCTCGAGATCATAGCAAGAAAGCAAAGCCCTCAACTCAAAGCTACTCTTTATTATATAACTCACGAACTTGATTACATAGATAGAGATCGAAACAAAACTCAATGCTAGATCATACTAAAAACTTTATTCTACTAGGTCAAGATATAACCAAAAGGATCGAACTAAGAAAAATGATAAAGGTAAAGATGTGATGGTGATACGATACCGGGGCACCTCCCCCAAGCTTGGCAGTTGCCAAGGGGAGTGCCCATACCCATGTATTTATGTCTCTTTCTTCGGAGGTGGTGATGATGGAGTTGTTGATGATGTAGGCTTGTCATCCATCTTCCAGGGCATAGGCTCACCATCGTAGAAGGATGAACGAGTCTCCGGGATCCTCAAATCTGCAGCCAAACTCATCCTCTTGAATCTATATTCATACTCACAGTCTTGGTTTTGCAGGTCATACATCTGGGCTTGGAGGTGCTCGATTTTCTCATGAAGCTTGAAGATGGCCTCCCCAATGTTCTTGGCATCCAGCTTGTGATTGTTGGTGAACTCCATGATCATCATGTGATTGGCGTTGAGTCCATGTTCCACCATCCCTTGGCACTTGAAAACTTGCTGCTCAATTGCTTCGAGTCTTGTCTCCACGCTTCCGGTCCTCTTCGGGCCCTCAACATCGCGGATGTGCAGCACCCCCTCACGCATCTCAATGGTTTGAGGGTGTTGCAGCACCTCCACGAGGTAAGGGTTGATGACCTTCTCGAAAAACTTGTCCTTGGGGGCGCTTGGAGACGTCATAGTGATCTAGATCTGTCAGAAAAACAGCTCGAAACAAAACAGGAGATATTGTCGTGGTACAGTGGTCAGAACCTTCGGGAGATTATATAATGAATTTTTACCGACCAAAAGAAGTATTGTGCAAGAAAACGGAGTCCAGAGGGCACACGAGGTGGCCACAAGGTCGGGGGCGTGCCCAGGGGGTAGGGCGCGCCCTCCACCCTTGTGGTCGCCTCGTGTCTCTTTCGGACTACTTTTAATTTTCCTATTTTTTTAATATTCCAAAACAGAGAAAATTTGCTATTAGAACAGTTTTGGAGCCGATTTACTTACCGTACCACATACATATTCCTTTTCGGAGTCTGAAACGTTATGGAAAGTTTCCCTTATGTACTCCTTCGGTGTTACGGTGTCAATTATATTGGTCTCAACATTTATGGGATTACCTGAGATATAATGTTTGATTCTTTGACCGTTTACCACCTTCGGGTTTGTGCCTTCGGCGTTGTTGATTTTGATGGCACCGGAACTATAGACCTCCTCGATAATGTAAGGACCTTCCCATTTAGAGAGAAGCTTTCCTGCAAAAAATCTTAAACGAGAGTTGTATAGGAAAACACGATCACCTACATTGAACTCACGCTTTTGTATCATTTTGCCATGCCATCTTTTAACTGTTTCTTTAAAAAACATGGCATCTCATAGGCTTGGGTTCTCCATTCATCAAGTGAGCTAATGTCAAATAACCTCTTCTCACCGGCAAGTTTGAAATCATAGTTGAGCTCTTTGATTGCGCAATAAGCTTTATGTTCTAGTTCGAGAGGTAAGTGACATGCTTTTCCATCAAGTTTATACAGAGACATTCTATACAGAGACATTCCCATAGGATTCTTATAAGCAGTTCTATAAGCCCATAATGCATCATCAAGTTTCTTAGACCAATTCTTTCTAGATCTGTTAACAGCCTTTTGCAAAATCAATTTAATCTCTCTATTGCTCAATTCTACTTGACCACTAGACCGAGGATGATATGGAGATGCAATTCTATGGTTAACGTCATATTTAGCAAGCAATTTACGAAAAGCACCATGAATAAAATGTGAACCACCATCAGTCACTAAATATCTAGGGACTCCAAACCTCAGAAAAATAACTTCTTTAAGCATCTTAATAGAAGTGTTATGACCAGCACTACTAGTTGGTATAACTTCTACCCACTTAGTAAAGTAATCAACAACAACTAAGATATGTGTATACCCATTAGAGGAATGAAAAGGTCCCATATAATCAAAGCCCCAAACATCAAATGGTTCAATAACAAGTGAATAATTCATAGGCATTTCCTGACGTCTACTAGTATTACCAATTCTTTGACATTCATCACAAGACAAGACAAACATACGAGCATCCTTGAAGAGAGTAGGCCAATAAAAACCAGATTGTAATACCTTATGTGCAGTTCTATCTCCATCGTGGTGTCCTCCGTAAGCCTCGGAGTGGCACTTGCGTAGGATATGTTCCTGTTCATGCTCAGGCACACAACGTCTAATAACACCATCTACTCCTTTATAAAGGTGTGGGTCATCCCAAAAGTAGTGTCTTAAATCATAGAAAAACTTTTTCTTTTGTTGGTATGTGAAACTAGGTGGTATAAATTTAGCAACAATGTAATTAGCATAATCAGCATACCAAGGAGTATTACGAGAAGCATTTATGACAGCTAATTATTCATCAGGAAAGCTATCATCAATAGGCAGTGGGTCATCAAGAACATTTTCTAACCTGGACAAGTTGTCTGCAACGGGGTTCTCAGCTCCCTTTCTATCAATAATATGCAAATCAAATTCTTGTAAGATATTTTATATCATCTTTCTTTTCCATAAGATATTTTATAGCAGCATGATCAGTGTGAACAGTTACTTTGGAATCAACAATATGAACTTATCACAAGCAAAAAACAACTGCTAAAAATTCTTTTTCAGTAGTAGCATAATTTCGCTGGGCACTGTCTAGAGTTTTACTAGCATAATGAATAACATTCAATTTCTTATCAACTCTTTGTCCTAGAACAACACCAACAGCATAATCACTAGCATCACACATAATTTCAAAGGGTAAATTCCAATCAGGCGATTGAACAATAGGTGCAGAAATCAAGGCTTTCTTAAGTATTTCAAATTCTAGCTTCTACACAATCATCATCAAAAACAAAAGGAAGATCTTTTTGCAAGAGATTAGTGAGAGGCCTAGAAATTTTAGAGAAGTCTTTAATAAACCTTCTATAGAAACCAGCATGACCAAGGAAACTTCTTATACCTTTGATATCTTTAGGAAACGGGATCTTTTCAATAACATCTACTTTAGCTTTATCAACTTCAATACCTCTTTCAGAAATTTTATGCCCCAAGACAATACCTTCATTAACCATAAAGTGGCACTTCTCCCAATTCAAGACAAGATTAGTTTCTTCACATCTCTGTAAAACTCGATCAAGGTTGCTTAGGCAATCATCAAAAGAAGTTCCGTAAATGGAGAAATCATCCATGAAAACCTCAACAATCTTTTCACAAAAATCAGAGAATATAGCAGTTATACATCTTTGAAAGGTAGCAGGTGCATTGCATAAACCAAAAGTCATACATCTATAAGCAAAGGTATTGAAAGGGCAAGTGAAAGTGGTCTTCTCCTGATCATCTTTTGACACAAGTACTTGAGAAAAACCAGAATAACCATCTAGAATGCAAAAATGTGTATGTTTGGATAGTCTTTCTAGAATTTGCTCAATAAAAGGTAGAGGGTAATGATCTTTTCTAGTAGCTTTGTTCAATTTGCGGAAATCAATTACCATTTTATAACCTGTAACAATTCTTTGTGGAATTAATTCATTCTTGTCATTAGGAACAACAGTAATACCTCCCTTCTTAGGGACACAATGAACATGACTTACCCATTTACTATCAGCAATAGGATAAATTATACCTGCCTCCAGAAGCTTTAGTATTTCATTTCTTACCACTTCTTTCATCTTCGTATTTAACCGTCGTTGGTGATCAACAACTGGTTTAGCATCAAGCTCCAATTTAATTTTGTGCTGACATAGAGTGGGACTAATGCCCATAAGATCATCAAGAGTATATCCAATAGCGGCACGATGCTTCTTCATAGTTTTCAATAATTTATTTTCTTCATGCTCTGTAAGGTTAGCACTAATAATAACATGATATATCTTCTTTTCATCGAGATAAGCATATTTCAGAGTATCAGGTAATTGTTTAAGCTCAAACACGGGATCACCCTTGGGTGGAGGAGGATCCCCAAGGATTTCAACAGGTATATTGTGTTTCAAAATAGGCCCTTAATTAAAGAATAGTTCATCTATTTTCCTTCTTTCATTCATAAACATGTCATTTTCATGGTCTAGCAAATATTGTTCTAAAGGATCAGTTGGAGGCATGGCAATAGAAGCAAGACCAATAATTTCATCCTTACTAGGCATTCTTTATCATGGGGTTGTCTACGAAATTTAGATAAATTAAAATCATGAGACATATCCCCTAAACCAATAGTAACAATATCTTTCTCGCAGTCTATCTTAGCATTAACAGTATTCAAGAAAGGTCTACCAAATATAATGGGACAAAAATCATCTTGTGGGGAAGCAAGAACAAGAAAATAAGTAGGGTATTTTATTTTCCCACACAAGACTTCAACATCTCTAACAATCCCAATTGGTGATATAGTATCTCTATTGGCAATCTTAATAGTAACATCAATATCTTCTATCTCGGCAGGTGCAATACCATTCATATATAATTTCTTGGTACAAGGTATAAGGAATTGCACTCACACTAGCACCCACATCACATAAGCCATGATAACAATGATCTCCAGTTTTAACGGAAACAACAGGCATGACAACAATAGGTCTATGTTTATCTTTAGTATCGGGTTTAGCAATCATAGCAGCTTCACCACAGAAATAAATAACGTGCCCATCGATATTATCGACCAACAGATCTTTAACCATAGTAATACTAGGCTCAACTTTAATTTGTTCAGGGGGTGTAGGTGTTCTAGTATAACTCTTACGAACCATACTTGAAGCTTTAGCATGATCCTTTATTCTGACAGGAAAGGGTGGTTTGTCAATATAAGCACTAGGAACAATAGGATCAACATTATAGGTAATGGTTTCTTCTTCAACTTTAATAGGTTCTACCACTTTAACTTCAATGGGGGGATAATATTTAAACCACTTCTCCTTAGGGAGATCAACCTGAGTAGCAAATGATTCACAGAAAGAAGCTACTATCTCAGAGCCAAGTCCATATTTAGTGCTAAAATCACAAAAAGCATCGGTATCTGTTGGGGATATAACTACTGGGTATGACCCGCCCAGGAGGGGCCGGGTCATGCCCCTGGCGGCTTAAGAAGAAGAAGCCCAAGAAGATATGAAGATGGCGGTTCATAGAGCAAGCTTATTGAAGGTCCAAGACTCGGGGACGACTTGATGCCGACGGGTGTGAGCTGCCATATGTTTAACTTGTACTGTAAGGCAAGCTTAATTAGATACTGAGCCGGACACCTTTTGTATGGGCCGGCCGGGACTCTGTAAGCCGCCGGGCATCAACCTGTATATAAAAGGGGTGGCCCGGCGGCGGGTTAACTGAAGAAACAACTCATCGAGAACTAGGTCAAGCGTATTCGCTCCCTGGTAATCGAAACCCAAGCAATACAACCTAAAGCAGGAGTAGGCTTTTACCTCGTTGAGAGGGGCCGAACCTGGGTAAACTCTCTGTGTCCTTTGTCTCGTTTAACCCCTTCAAGCTAACCTAGCTGTGATGGCTCCACACCTAAGTCCTTTTGCTAGGGTATTTGCCGTGTTAAGTCCACGACAGTTGGCGCCCACCGTGGGGCCAGCGCATGGTGGTTTTGAGTTCTTGAAGGGCAACTTTGCAGGGATCAAGGGATATGCCATTAGCCGGATGACCAAGAGTCGCCGCGGCAAGCTCTACATCGATGATGCTGGCTGGGGCCCCGAGGCCGGTTCAGTCGAGTACGGATATATAGCGGGTCCCCTTCGGCGGAATCCACGTCTTCATCGGCAAGATCGGTGAGTCGGAGCCTGACTCGGACACCTGCACCAACATCGTCGAGATGGCTCAGCGTGCACGACTCGCCAAGGTTCAACCCGCCGTAAAGCATGCTTTTCTGGGTTTTACTCAAGGAGTGGATCTTGAGGAAGGATTTTGTTGGGGAACGCAGTATTTCAAAAAAAAATCCTACGATCACGGTAGATCTATCTTGGAGATGCATAGCAACAAGCGGGGAGAGTGTGTCCATGTACCTGCATAGACCGAAAGCGGAAGCATTTAGTAACGCGGTAGATGTACTCGAACGTCTTCGCGATCCAACCGATCCAAGCACCGAATGTACGGCACCTCCGCGTTCAGCACACGTTCAACTCAATGACATACCTCGAGCTCCTGATCTAGTTGAG
This sequence comes from Aegilops tauschii subsp. strangulata, assembly GCF_002575655.3. Taxonomy (NCBI): domain Eukaryota; kingdom Viridiplantae; phylum Streptophyta; class Magnoliopsida; order Poales; family Poaceae; genus Aegilops; species Aegilops tauschii. The sequence goes on from NC_053036.3 coordinate 156,548,415, forward strand.
GCCGAGGGAGAGTTCCATCAGCACGACGGCGTGGCCACGGTGATGATGAAGTTACTGGCGCAAGGCTTCGCCTAAGGACTACGACGATATGATCGAGGTGTGTAACTGTGGAGCGGGGCACCGCACACGGTTAAGAGAAACTAGTGTGTTCTCGGGTGCCCCCTGCCCCCGTATATAAAGGAGGGGAGGGGGAGGCCGGCCGGCCCTGTAGGGCGTGCCAGGAGGAGGGAGTCCTACTAGGACTCCAAGTCCTAGTAGGATTCCACCTAGAGGAAAGGGGGAAGAAGGAAGGGAGAGGAGGAAGGGAAGGAAAGGGGGGCGCCGCCCCCTTCCCCTAGTCCAATTCGGACCCAAGGGGGGGGGGCACGGCCAGCCCCTTGTGGCCACTCCTCTCTCCCCATTAAGGCCCATCAAGGCCCATTAGTTCCCCCGGGGGTTCCGATAACCCTCCGGCACTCCGATAATTATCCGGTACCTCTCGGAACTCTTCCGGTGACCGAATAACATCGTCCAATATATCAATCTTTATGTCTCGACCATTTCGAGACTCCTCGTCATGTCCGTGATCTCATCCGGGACTCCGAAAAAACTTCGGTCATCCAATCACATAACTCATAATACAAATCGTCATCGAACGTTAAGCGTGCAGACCCTACAGGTTCGAGAACTATGTAGACATGACCGAGACATATCTCCGGTCAATAACCAATAGCAGAACCTGGATGCTTATATTGGCTCCTACATATTCTACGAAGATCTTTATCGGTCAAACCGCATAACAACATACGTTGTTCCCTTTGTCATCGGTATGTTACTTGCCCGAGATTCGATCGTCGGTATCATCATACCTATTTCAATCTCGTTACCGGCAAGTATCTTTACTTGTTCCGTAATGCATCATCCCGGAACTAACTCATTAGTCACATTGCTTGCAAGGCTTATAGTGATGTGCATTTCCGAGAGGGCCCAGAGATACCTCTCTGAAACACGGAGTGACAAATCCTAATCGCGATCTATGCCAACTCAACAAACACCATCGGAGACACCTGTAGAGCATCTTTATAATCACCCTGTTACGTTGTGACGTTTGATAGCACACTAAGTGTTCCTCCGGTATTCGGGAGTTGCATAATCTCATAGTCATAGGAACATGTATTAGTCATGAAGAAAGCAATAGCAATAAACTAAACAATCATAGTGCTAAGCTAACGGATGGGTCTTGTCCATCACATCATTCTCTAATGATGTGATACCGTTCATTAAATGACAACACATGTATATGGCTAGGAAACTTAACCATCTTTGATTAACGAGCTAGTCAAGTTGAGGCATACTGGGGACACTATGTTTGTCTATGTATTCACACATGTACTAAGTTTCTGGTTAATACAATTCTAGCATGAATAATAAACATTTATCATGATATAAGGAAATATAAATAACAACTTTCTTATTGCCTCTAGGGCATATTACCTTTAGTCTCCCACTTGCACTAGAGTCAACAATCTAGATTACATAGTAATGATTCTAACACCCATGGAGTCTTGGTGTTGATCATGTTTTACTCGTGAGAGAGGCTTAGTCAACGGGTCTGCAGTATTCAGATCCGTATGTACTTTGCAAATCTCTATGTCTCCCTCCTTGACTTGATCACGGATGGAATTGAAGCGTCTCTTGATGTGTTTGGTTCTCTTGTGAAATCTGGATTCCTTCACCAAGGCTATTGCTCCAGTATTTTCACAAAAGATTTTCGTTGGACCCGATGCACTAGGTATGACACCTAGATCGGATATGAAATCCTTCATCCAAACTCCTTCATTTGGTGCTTTCGAAGCAGCTATGTACTCCTCTTCACGCGTAGATCCCGCCACGACGCTTTGCTTGGAACTGCACCAACTGACAGCTCCACCATTTAATATAAATACGTATCCGGTTTGTGACTTAGAGTCATCCAGATCAGTGTCAAAGCTTGCATCGACGTAACCATTTATGAGAAGCTCTTTGTCACCTCCATAAACGAGAAACATATCCTTAGTCCTTTTCAGGTATTTCAGGATGTTCTTGACCGCTGTCCTGTGATCCACTCCTGGATTACTTTGGTACCTCCCTGCTAAACTAATAGCAAGGCACACATCAGGTCTGGTACACAGCATTGCATACATGATAGAACCTATGGCGGAAGCATAGGGAATGACTTTCATTTTCTCTCTATCTTCTGAAGTGGTCGGGCATTGAGTTTGACTCAACTTCACACCTTGTAACACAGGCAAGAACCCTTTCTTTGCTTGATTCATTTTGAACTTCTTCAAAACTTTATCAAGGTATGTGCTTTGTGAAAGTCGAATTAAGCGTCTTGATCTATCTCTATAGATCTTGATGCCCAATATATAAGCAGCTTCACCGAGGTCTTTCATTGAAAAATTCTTATTCAAGTATCCTTTTATGCTATCCAGAAATTCACTATCATTTCCGATCAACAATATGTCATCTACATATAATATCAGAAATGCTACAGAGCTCCCACTCAATTCTTGTAAATGCAGGCTTCTCCAAAAGTCTGTGTAAAACCATATGCTTTGATCACACTATCAAAGCGTATATTCCAACTCCGAGAGGCTTGCACCAGTCCATAAATGGATTGCTGGAGCTTGCACACTTTGTTAGCACCTTTCGGATCGACAAAACCTTCTGGTTGCATCATATACAACTCTTCTTTAAGATATCCATTAAGGAATGCAGTTCTGACATCCATTTGCCAAATTTCATAATCATAAAATGCGGCAATTGCTAACATGATTTGGATAGACTTAAGCATCGCTACGGGTGAGAAGGTCTCATCGTAGTCAACTCCTTGAACTTGTTGAAAACCTTTCGCAACAAGTTGAGCATTGTAGACAGTAACATTACCGTCAGCGTTAGTCTTCTTCTTGAAGATCCATTTATTCTCTATGGCTTGTCGATCATCGGGCAAGTCAACCAAAGTCCACACTTTGTTCTCATACATGGATCCCATATGAGATTTCATGGCCTCAAGTCATTTCGTGGAATCTGGGCTCATCATCGCTTCCTCATAGTTCGTAGGTTCATCATGGTCAAGTAACATGACCTCCAGAATAGGATTACCATACCACTCTGGTGCAGATCTTACTCTGGTTGACCTACGAGGTTCTGTAGTAACTTGATCTGAGGTTTCATGATCATCGTCATTAGCTTCCTCACTAGTTGGTGTAGGAATCACTGGAACCGATTTCTGTGATGAACTACTTTCCAATAAGGGAGCAGGTACAATTACCTCATCAAGTTCTACTTTCCTCCCACTCACTTCTTTCGAGATAAACTCCTTCTCTAGAAAGGATCCATTCTTAGCAATGAATATTTTGCCTTCGGATCTGTGATAGAAGGTGTACCCAACAGTTTCCTTTGGGTATCCTACGAAGACACATTTCTCCGATTTGGGTTCGAGCTTATCAGGTTGAAGCTTTTTCACATAAGCATCGCAGCCGCAAACTTTAAGAAACGGCAACTTGGGTTTATTGCCAAACCACAGTTCATATGGTGTCGTCTCAACGGATTTAGATGGTGCCCTATTTAACGTGAGTGCAACCGTCTCTAAAGCGTAACCACAAAACGATAGAGGTAAATCAGTAAGAGACATCATAGATCGCACCATATCTAATAAAGTGCGGTTACGATGTTCGGACACACCATTACGCTGTGGTGTTCCGGGTGGCATGAGTTGCGAAACTATTCCGCATTGTTTCAAATGAAGGCCAAATTCGTAACTTAAATATTCACCTCCACGATCAAATCGTATAAACTTTATTTTCTTGTTATGATGATTTTCCACTTCACTCTGAAATTCTCTGAACTTTTCAAATGTTTCAGACTTATGTTTCATCAAGTAGATATATCCATATCTGCTCAAATCATCTATGAAGGTCAGAAAATAACGATACCCGCCGCGAGCCTGAACACTCATCGGACCGCATACATCAGTATGTATTATTTCTAACAAGTATGTTTCTCACTCCATTATTCCGGAGAACAGAGTCTTAGTCATCTTGCCCATGAGGCATGGTTCGCAAGCATCAAGTGATTCATAATCAAGTGATTCCAAAAGCCCATCAGCATGGAGTTTCTTCATGCGCTTTACACCAATATGACCTAAACGGCAGTGCCACAAATAAGTTGCACTATCATTATTAACTTTGCATCTTTTTGCTTCAATATTATGAATATGTGTATCACTACTGTCGAGATTCAACAAAAATAGACCACTCATCAAGGGTGCATGACCATAAAAGATATTACTCATATTAATAGAACAAAAATGAATAACCGTCTCACATCAAATAAGATCCAGATATAATGTTCATGCTCAACGCTAGCACGAAATAACAATTATTTATGTCTAAAACTAATCCCGAAGGTAGATGTAGAGGTAGCGTGCCGACGACGATCACATCGACTTTGGAACCATTTCCCACGCGCATCGTCACCTCGTCCTTAGCCAATCTTCGTTTAATCCGTAGCCCCTGTTTCGAGTTGCAAATATGAGCAACAGAACCAGTATCAAATACCTAGGCGCTACTACGAGCATTAGTAAGGTACACATCAATATCATGTATATCAAATATATCTTTCACTTTGCCATCCTTCTTATCCGCCAAATACTTGGGGCAGTTCCGCTTCCAGTGACCAGTTCCTTTGCAGTAGAAGCACTCAGTCTCAGGCTTAGGTCCAGACTTGGGCTTCTTCACTTGAGCAGCAACTTGCTTGTCGTTCTTCTTGAAGTTCCCCTTCTTCCCTTTGCCCTTTTTCTTGAAACTAGTGGTCTTGTTAACCATCAACACTTGATGCTCCTTCTTGATTTCTACCTCCGCAGCTTTTAGCATCGTGAAGAGCTCGGGAATTGTCTTATCCATCCCTTGCATACTATAGTTCATCACGAAGCTTTTGTAGCTTGGTGGCAGTGATTGAAGAACTCTGTCAATGACATTATCATCAGGAAGATTAACTCCCAGTTGAGTCAAGTGGTTGTGGTACCCAGACATTCTGAGTATATGTTCACTGACAGAACTATTCTTCTCCATCTTGCAGCTGTAGAACTTATTGGAGACTTCATATCTCTCAATCCGGGTATTTGCTTGAAATATTAACTTCAACTCCTGGAACATCTCATATGCTCCATGACGTTCAAAACGTCGTTGAAGTCCTGATTCTAAGCCGTAAAGCATGGCACACTGAACTATCGAGTAGTCATTAGCTTTGCTCTGCCAGACATTCATAACGTCCGGTGTTGCTCCTGCAGCAGGTTTTGCACCTAGCGGTGCTTCCAGGACGTAATTCTTCTGTGCAGCAATGAGGATAGTCCTCAAGTTACGGACCTTGTCCGTGTAGTTGCTACCATCATCTTTCAACTTAGCTTTTCTAGGAACGCATTAAAATTCAAAGGAATAGTAGCACGGGCCATTGATCTACAACAACATAGACATGCAAAATACTATCAGGTACTAAGTTCATGATAAATTAAAGTTCAATTGATCATATTACTTAAGAACTCCCACTTAGATAGACATCCCTCTAGTCATCTAAATGATCATGTGATCCATATCAACTAAACCATGTCCGATCATCACGTGAGATGGAGTAGCTTTCAATGGTGAACATCACTATGTTGATCATATCTACTATATGATTCACGCTCGACCTTTCAGTCTCAGTGTTCCGAGGCCATATCTGCATATCCTAGGCTCGTAAAGTTTAAATCGAGTATTCTGCGCATGCAAAATTGGCTTGCACCCGTTGTATGTAAACGTAGAGCTTATCACACCCGATCATCACGTGGTGTCTCGGCACGATGAACTGTAGCAACGGTGCATACTCAGGGAGAACACTTGTACCTTGAAATTTAGTGAGAGGCCATCTTATAATGTTACCGCCGTACTAAGCAAAATAAGATGCATAAAGGATAAACATCACATGCAATCAAAATAAGTGATATGATATGGCCATCATCATCTTGTGCCTTTGATCTCCATCTCCAAAGCACCGTGATGATCACCATCGTCACCGGCTTGACACCTTGATCTCCATCGTAGCATCGTTGTCGTCTCGCCAACTATTGCTTCTACGACTATCGCTACCGCTTAGTGATAAAGTAAAGCAATTACATGGCGATTGCATTTCATACAATAAAGCGACAACCATAAGGCTCCTGCCAGTTGCCGATAACTTTTACAAAACATGATCATCTCATACAACAATTTATATATCATCACATGTTGACCATATCACATCACAGCAAGCCCAGCAAAAACAAGTTAGACGTCCTCTACTTTGTTGTTGCAAGTTTTACGTGGCTGCTACAGGCTTCTAGCAAGAACCGTTCTTACCTACGCATCAAAACCACAACGATTTTTCGTCAAGTATGCTCACTACTAGGAAAAGGCCTACTAGTGGCGCACCAGTTTTGCCTACTAATGGCGCACTACTGGTGCGCCACTAGTACCAAGCCACTAGTATTAAATACTAATGGCGCACCACTGGTGCGCCATTAGTATCTGGTATACTAATGGCGCATCACGCCGTGCGCCATTAGTATAGACCAACATGCGCCATTAGTGTGCCTCCCAGGGGGCGATATTTACACATGTGCTTTGCCATACTAATGGCGCACTGTGGGGTGATGCGCCATTAGTATCCTTTGGCATACTAATGGCGCACGTTGGGGTGATGCGCCATTAGTATGAATATTAGGGATTAATTTTTTTTCTTTTCTGATATTTGCACATGTTACAAAATATATTATTGGACAGAATATACACAGCACCACACAGCAACAGCAGATTCATCGAATACAATAGAAGATTAGTCTCCGAATACAATTCATCATATTAGTCTCCGAATTCAAAAGACCGAACAAAGATAGAACATTACAAGTCTCGAGACCGCGAGTAGCGAGTTTGTCTTCACATTACAAGTCGATATCGATCATCTAAACTACCATCACATAGAAGTGAGCTGCGGTCATCACGATGAGCATCATCGCGATGAAACTGGTCTTCATTCGGTTCCTCCAACGCTCCCTCCTCTCTCCCGCTAGATAGCGCGCGTATCTAGATTCCGCCTCCACCCTAGTGGTGTACCCTTTGTAACTGTTACCGCTGAAACGGTGAACCTGTCTCCGACACTCCTCCCAGTCATCATAGACTCCGGGAACCTTACCCTTGTACACGACATACGACGGCATCTCTATGCACTAGCCAAACAACAGACAATACATAAGCAATATATAAGTATGCAACAAAAGGATCGGAAGAGAAAAGGAAGACATTAATAGCATGATTCATGGTCCTACTAATAAATAGCATCGATTACATCTAAGTTGAATGACTGTCCAAACCAAAGAGACATACAAGTTCATTAAAGTTTAATTACAACATGAGCTAATCGATGTTTCAGAACTACACATAGCATCACTACTTTCGACTCGACTCATGGGACCGGAGCGTGGATGAAGCCGCCGTCTTTCGTGATGGTCATGAAGTCGCGGGCGTTGTTAGCCTGCATTTGTAGCGTTGTGTCTATCTCACTGTTGGACGGTTGATATTTGAGGTAGAACTGCCCCGAGGTACGAAGGACATCTTGATGGATGATTTCTGCAAACTCCGACTGGATGCGAAAGAATTCTTGTCGGATTTCCGCGTCCTGGATTGCCGCCAAGCTTGCGGCCCAATCTTAGAGATTATTTGGTAGCAGAAGGTGATTATGGTCCCGTACGATCGCCCGCATGTGGTGGAGGGCGTAGTAGGCATCCTTGTGACCGCCAGGCGGCTGCTTGACGCAGGGGAACGTCGTATTGTGGGTGAACACGTGCTTGCCGTACCTACGAGCTGGCCTCTTAAAGGTGCCTCTAGATGCGGCGTAGCCGGGGAGAGCATCATCAAGAACTTTCTTGATATTTGTGTAGTCTATCTTGGAGTCACGGTCCGGGTCGAAATACGTGGCCATGGAATATTTCGGGCTTAAGAGGATGAGTGTGCAATGTGTGTCACTGCACAGAACACGGAATGTTAGAAAAAAAGAACGATCGAAATCTAAGAAATCATACGTTACGGGGCGGTTAGGGGATGACTTACTCGGGAAAGTAAGGCACGAGGAAGTTATCCTTATCTGGGTTTGCCAGAATGACGCCTTCGAGGTGTGAACTCGCGACTTGCCGGTCCCCAGCACTGCCCAAGATCTTGGCACGCATGTAGAAGGGGTCGACTATCACAATGTCCGGGGTCTTGTCTCTAATGATCCGCATCTCCATACTCAGCGAAAACAGCCGAACGAAGGTGTAGTGCAACGGATGAAGGTTAAACATAGCAAAGATGTCATCAAACCGCAGGAAGATCGTACCACCGACGGCGCTATCCACAAAGCCCTTGTCCTCTGGCACCTTGGCCACGAAAACCGGGTACGCCACATCCTTCTCTCTGAGACGCCGCTTCTCCAAAGAAAGAACACTGTCATGCAGACTCCGCATAGCACCGGTTGCAGCATTGAGCATATTTGTCGGTAGCATCGCCCTACCCGCCACATGCACCCTCCTCGAGATATCCTTAGGTGAAGGTGGCCCGTCCTGAGCACGGATCGTACTCGGTGTCGGCTGACTCGCACCGGTGCCCTTGTTAGTCTTTCATTTTTGTCGGAGTAAATAGCCACAGGTAGCCTAACCGACTCCCCCTGGCTTCTCAGGAAATTATCAGGACATTTGAGCCTCAAGCATTCGAAGCACAGGGCCGCCTTCCCCCGGCCGGCTATCCCAGGGGCCGGCTCTCAGAAGGCGACCCATTCCCAGAAACCTCCACCAAGATAGCTACGAGATGGCCGACTCCAGGAAGCCGGCTCCAAATGGACCGACTGCCAAAAGCCGGCCATGAAGAACGCCGACTCCCAAAAGCCGGCCATGCAGAACGCCGACTCCAAGAAGCCGGCCAAGATTGCACCCACCAAGACTATGTCCACATAACGGTGACAAGATGGGGCGTGGTCGCAGTACGGCCCACTACCCCCGAATCCCGAAGCAGGCATGGCCACAGGACACCGTACGGGTCAGCCATCTCCCGTCCGGCTTAGCACTGTAGCCATGTTGGCCTCAACGACATCCACGACGGACGCCAGTACGGCCCGCGGGCGGCGGGCCCCTTTAGCCAGAGAGATGCACGAAGGCGGCCCGGCCTCCCCCAGTCGGCCAGGGGCGTAGCTGGCCCCTGGGAGCCGGCTACCCCTCCCTCGAAACATGTGCCACATTAAGGAGACAAGACGAGGTAAGGCTAAGGTGAGGGCCCACAAGGCGGCACACTATAGCCACGCTTAGCTCGACAAAGCCCTCGTCATCTGGGGCAAAGCAACAGTAACCAGCCGCCGACAAGATCCCCAAGCGGTGGGGCCGGCCTGTCGACCAAGAGGCCAGCAGCCGGCGGGACCCACCAGTTGGCGGGCCCCAATGGCCGGCGGAGAAGCCGGTGAACACAGACACTGACGGCTGGGACCCGCGCCCAGCCGGATTACAATTGTACCCCCGGGGGTAGGCCTATATAAACCCCCCGGGGCACCCATGCAAAGGGTCGGTCTCATAGAGTTACACACACACCATATAGGGAGGAAAGGGAGAGCTAGCCTTGCTCTTCTTCTCCCTCGAATCCGACAGGTCAAGGAGCACTTGTAGCTACTCGTTTTGATCTAGTGATCATGCGGAGACCCCGCAGAGCAGGACTAGGGGTGTTATCTCCACGGAGAGCCCCGAACCTCGGTAAGATTCGCCGGCGTGCATGTCTTCGCCTCATCCCGTTTCCAGGCACCGGCGACGTCTTACTGGCTCCCACAATGATAAGCCACCCGTTGGCATATGTCGCACCTACCACCCGACATTTGGTGCCCACCGTGGGGCCAGGTGCACCGTCGTCCGGAGACCTGTTCTGGACGGAAACCCTTCTTCTCCCCCGCGAGCGCAGCCAGCCTGCTGCGCCCAATGGCGTTTGCCCCGACGCGTTGCAAGGCGTCAACGACGCCTCCGCAGCGAGCTGCCTCGCCGATCTGCTCGGCGAGACTCGCATCTCTGACGAGCCCGCGTCCGACGCGGGCACGGACTACCCCGAGAGCCGCCTCGTCAGCCTCCTCCACCAACTTCACGTCTCCAGCGAGCCTGCTGTAGACTTGGAGTCGGTCGGCTCCACCGACCCGATGCTTGTCGATTCCGACACGGCATCGCTCAACGCCTACCCCTCCGACGTGGTGGTCTTCGACGACCCTCTCCCTCGAGCTGACAGCGGCAGCAGCGCTATCACCAAAGTGTTGGTCATCAGCCACGTCGCCAACTCGGGCGAGAACGCCCACGACGCCCTGCAAGCGGCGATTCACGACTTATCCGTCCCCATCCCGGCCGAGGCCGACGCCGAGACCTTGGAGGCACGCCGCCTCGCCCTCATCGCCGGAAGGCCAGAATATAGCCTCCATGAGACGCCTCACCGAGGCTAACCAGTGCGAAGTCGACCGCGCCGCCTTTGGCACGCCGCCTCGTGGCGGGCCGAGCCGAGCCGGCTTCGTCCAGAAGCGCGGCGCGGCTATCGCCAGCATGCTGGGGGCAGACCGCCCCGTCTACGCCACCCCGCTCGAGAATCTGCGAGCCGCTCAGGCGGCCGCTGAAGTGCTAAATGGGCTGGGAGCCGATGAGCTCCCCTACATGACAAGGCGGATCCAGCAGCTGATCGACGCGGCCGCAGAATGGCACGAAGCCGGCGCCCGCGCTGAGAGTCCTCCCCCGCGCCGGGAGCACGCAGCGACATCCTGGTCGCCGACTGCGAGCGGCGCCCGCGTGAGGAAAGGCAAGGAGCCGGCTGCTAGCCGCAGCCGGACTCGTATCACCATCGAGCGCGACGCGGAAGGCCGCCATCGAGCGGTGGAGCGCCAAGGAAATCCGCCTCCTCCCCCGCCTCGTGGGGACAGATACCCCACCCCACCGCCTGTCACGCATCCGACTCTTGGTGGCCGACTAGGCCACAGCGAAGGAGTCGGCGAGAACGACGCCCGCCACCGGATCGACCGCCTGGCTCGGTCCCTGGTGCTAGAAGAAGAAGACGATGTCGGCCCGCCATGCTTTGGCCCCCGCATCCGCGACGAGCCCTTCCCCAAAGGGTTCTCGCTCCCCAGAGACACGCCTAAGTACAACGGCTCTGTGAAGCCGGAAGATTGGCTCATCGACTACTCTACTGCTGTCAGCATAGCCAACGGCAATCGGCGCGTAGCCGTGAAGTACGTCCCCCTCATGCTACAGGGCACGGCGCGCACCTGGCTCAATAGCCTCAAGCCCTACAGCATCAACAGCTGGCTGGACTTCACGGAAGTCTTTGTCCGTAACTTCACCAGCACGTACAAGCGGCCTCCCAAGCCTCGCCAACTCTCTCTATGCGTCCAAGGGCCAAACGAGTCGACCCGCGACTACCTCACGTGGTGGGCCGAGCTCCGCAACTCCTGCGAGGGGGTGCATGAGGTTCAGGCCATCGAGTACTTCACCGCCGGGTGCCGAGAGGGCACCCTCCTCAAGCACCGACTCCTCTGCGACGAGCCGGCTACCCTCGACGAACTGCTAATCATCGCGGACAAGTACGCCACGGCCGACTCCTCTATGAAGACCGAGCTTCGAGTGGACGCCTATGGGAAGGTGATCGCTCCGGCTCCCAAAATGCCGGCTGGCGACTCCTATCGGCGCCCCTACCAAAACGATCACAAGCGCAAGGCCCCTATGCCGCCCTCCACCAGTCGGCAAGTGGCCACAGTTGAACATGAGCAGCCCGAAGAGCGGCCCGCTCCCAAGAAGAAGGGTGGCAGGCCGGCTTGGCAGCCGGCTTTCTCCTACGAGCAGTCTCTCGATGCCCCTGCAAGTTCCACAGCGGCGCGAAGCCGTCCAACCACACGACCCGAAAGTGCCACTGGCTCACGCGAATCTCCAAGGGCGAGGGGCTGGTGCCGCCTCCGCCTCCCGGCCCGCCGCCTCCAGCCCCCCAGCAGCCGGCGGCTCGACCAACAGTCGGAGCCATTCAAGATGAGTTCCCTGAAGAGCACGCCGCCTACGTCGTCTTTACGAGCCAAGTTGAAGACAAGCGTAGTCGGCGCCGTCAGCACCAAGAGGTCAACGCAGTCGCCTCTAGCACCCCCGAGTTCATGCACTGGTCCGAGAAGCCCATCAACTGGAGCCAGGCCGACCACCCAGAGGTGATGCCATCCCCTGGCTCCTATGCCCTAGTCTTGGATGTCACCCTCGCGACGGAGAGGCGAGCTGCCCGATTCTCCCGCGTCCTGATTGATGGCGGAAGCAGTATCAATATACTGTACCGAGATACCATGGAGAAGCCGAACATCAAGGCGAAGTAGCTCATGCCAAGCCGGACCATGTTCCATGGCATCATGCCCGGCTTGTCTTATTCCCCGATCGGCAAGATCAAGATGGATGTTCTCTTCAGGAGACAAGGATCATTTTCGTCGAGAAGTGATCTGGTTTGAGGTAGTGGATCTGGAGAGCCCCTACCATGCTTTGCTTGGCCGACCTGCTCTGGCCAAGTTCATGGCTGTGCCCCACTATGCCTACCTAAAGATGAAGATGCCGAGCTCGAAGGGGATCATCACTGTAGCCGGCGACTACAAGAAGTCCATCGAGTGCGCTATGGCCAGCAGTCGGCTGGGCGAGTCCCTCGTAGTGGCAGAAGAGAAGAAGATTCTGGAACGGGTTGTGGCCATGGCCGGCAATCAGCCGGCCTGGTCCCCCAACCCCAAATATTATGATGCGCAGGGCTCCTTCCAGCCGGCCAAGGAGACGAAGAAGATACCTCTGGACCCAGAGAACCTGGAAAGGTTTGCTGTCATTGGGGCAAACCTGGACAGTAAATAGGAAGGCGAGCTCGTCGACTTCCTCCGTGAGAATCGAGACGTCTTTGCATGGTCCCCAAAGGACATGCCGGGTGTCCCGAAGGATTTCGCCGAGCACAAATTACACGTCCGAGCCGACGCGAAGCCGGTCAAGCAGCCCCTCCGCCGACTGTCAGATGAGAAGCAAAGAATCGTAGGAGAAGAGATAGCCCGTCTCCTCGCTGCTGGCTTTATTATGGAAGTATTTTTTTCCAGAATGGCTTGCCAACCCCGTCTTGGTATTGAAGAAGAACAACACGTGGCGCATTTGTATAGACTACACCAGCCTCAACAAGGCCTGCCCCAAAGATCCGTTTGCTTTGCCATGGATTGACCAAGTGATAGAATCCACGGCCGGATGCGAGCTGTTGAGTTTTTTGGATGCCTACTCAGGGTACCATCAAATCAAGTTGGACCCAGCAGACCGCCTGAAGACTGCCTTCATCACACCATTCGGAGCTTTCTGTTACCTGACTATGACATTCGGCTTAAGGAATGCCGGTGCCACTTTTCAGCATTGCATGCAGAAATGCCTCCTCAAGCAACTCGGCAGAAATGCCCACGTCTACGTAGACGACATTGTGGTGAAGACAGAGAAGCGCGGCACCCTGCTGGAGGACCTCAAAGAAACATTTGCCAACTTGTGCCGATTCCACATCAAGCTCAACCCCGAGAAATGCGTGTTCGGAGTACCAGCCGGCCAGCTGCTAGGGTTTCTGGTCTCCGAACGCGGCATCGAGTGCAACCCTGTGAAGATCAAGCCATCGAGAGGATGGAGATTCCCACCAAATTGCGAGATGTGCAGAAGTTCACTAGGTGCCTGGTCTCCCTAAACCGCTTTATCAGCCGACTAGGAGAGAAGGCTCTCCCCCTGTACTGACTCAAGAAGAAGTCCACTCACTTCGAGTGGAATAACCAAGCCGACCAAGCCTTCGATCAGCTGAAGAAGATGCTGACCACTCCACCTGTCCTGGTGGCACCGACTGAGAAGGTGCCCATGCTCCTCTACATTGCCGCGACTAGCCGAGTGGTTAGTACAGTTGTCGTGGTCCAGCGCCCGGAAGAAGGCCGAGCCCAGCTAGTCCAAAGGCCGGTGTATTATCTAAGCGAAGTACTATCCAGCTCGAAGCAAAACTACCCGCATTACCAGAAGATGTGCTATGGGGTGTACTTCGCCGCCAAGAAGCTGAAGCCCTACTTCCAAGAGCATCCCATCACGGTCGTGTGCACCGCCCCGCTTGCCGAGATCATAGGCAGCCGGGATGCATCCGGCCGGGTGGCCAAATGGGCCATTGCATTGGCACCGTACACAATCTTCTACCAACCCCGCACCGCCATCAAGTCCCAAGCGTTGGCCGACTTCCTCGTCGACTGGGCCGAGACCTAGTACCTACCGCCGGCTCCCGACTCTACCCATTGGCGGATGCACTTCGACGGGTCCAAGATACGCACCGGCTTGGGAGCCGGCATCGTCCTCACCTCTCCCAAAGGCGACAAACTCAGATACATGCTGCAAATCCACTTCGCGGCCTCCAACAACATGGCCGAGTACGAGGCGCTCATACATGGGCTCCGGCTAGCCAAAGAACTCGGCATACGCCGGATCCTGTGTTATGGCGACTCAGACTTGGTGGTCCAGCAGTCATCTGGCGACTAGGACGCCAAGGATGCAAACATGGCGAGCTATCGATTCCTTGTCCAGCAGGTCAGTGGTACTTCGAAGGGTGCGAGTTCCTTCACGTACCAAGGGCCGACAACGACCAAGCAGATGCCCTGGCATGGATCGGCTCCACCCGACAGGCTATACCAACCGGTGTCTCCCTCCAGCGCCTCCTCAAGCCGTCCATCAAGCCGTCTCCAGAGTCGGACTCTATCTTCGTATCGCCTGTCCCCGATGCAGCCGGATCCGACTGGAGGAACCCCGCAGGCGGCACGGGGACTTCGACAACCGGCCCGGGGACTGCCGTAGTCGCACCCGGCTCGGGGACTTCAGAACCCGGCCTGGGGACTGCAGCAGTCGGCCCGGGGACTGTAGCAACACAAGAAGTGGTGGCCGACTCCAATTCCACGCCACCCGACCCACCCACCCGAGTCTTGGTGGCCGTACTAACAGTAGAAGAAGTCACAGCTCCATCATGGGCCCAGCCCATCCTCAAATTCCTAGTCAACAGAGAGCTGCCGGCTGATGAGATCTCAGCAAGACTAGTGCAACGACGAGCCGGAGCATATGCAATAATAAACAGAGAGCTTGTCAAGCGCAGTGTCACTGGAGTCTTCCAGCGCTGCGTCGAGCCAGAGAAAGGTGTGGCAATCCTCAAGGATATCCATCAAGGCGAATGTGGCCACCACGCAGCCTCAAGATCACTTGTGGCCAAAGCTTTCCGCCACGGTTTCTTTTGGACGACTGCTTTGGAAAATGCCAAAGAGATAGTCAAGAGCTGCAGAGGATGCCAAGTCTTCAGTTCCAAGCAACACCTGCCGGCTTCTGCACTCAAGACCATTCCGCTCACCTGGCCCTTTGCCGTCTGGGGACTGGACATGGTGGGCCCATTCAAGACAGCCCGTGGCGGCTTGACACATCTGCTTGTCGCCGTGGACAAGTTTACCAAGTGGATCGAAGCGAAGCCGATCAAGAAGCTGAACGGGCCGACTGCCGTGACATTCGTCACCGACATCACTACTCGGTACGGCGTACCGCACAGCATCATCACTGACAACGGCACAAACTTTGCCAAAGAAGCACTGGCACGTTTCTGCGCGACGCAGGGCATCCGACTGGACTTAGCGTCCGTTGCCCACCCGCAGTCAAACGGCCAGGTCGAGCGAGCAAACGGACTCATCCTCTCCGGCATCAAGCCCCGACTGGTCGTACCACTGGAGCGATCGGCCGGCTGCTGGCTCGATGAGCTGCCGGCTGTCCTCTAGAGTCTGCGTACTAGCCCTAACAAGTCAATCGGCTTCACTCCGTTCTTCCTTGTATATGGTGCCGAGGCTGTCATCCCAACCGACATCGAGTTCGACTCGCCTCGGGTCACCATGTACACGGAGGCGGAGGTCAAGGAAGCGCGAGAAGACGGTGTCGACCTGCTGGAAGAAGGCCGGCTGTTAGCACTCAGCCGGTATGCCATCTACCAGCAGGGGTTGCGCCGTTACCACAATCGCAAGGTCAAGCCAAGATCTTTCTAGGAGGGCGACCATGTGCTTCGGCTGATCCAGCGAACAGCTGGCCAGCACAAGCTCTCGGCCCCTTGGGAAGGCCCTTTCGTCATCAGCAAGGCACTAGGCAACGACTCCTACTACCTGATCGACGCGCAAAAACCTAGAGCACGCAAGAGGGATGATTCTGGCAAGGAGTCGGAGCGACCATGGAACGCGAACCTCCTGAGAAGATTTTACAGTTAAAAGAAGTATGTATCATGCTACCCTTTTGTATTAAGTACGAAACCAACAGGCCCCCCGAGGGGCACTCAGGGACTGCCTTCATTTATCTATGAGTGACGAGTGTCATATCCATGAATGTATTATTACATGTGATTTTCTGTCTGGCACCGGGTTCGACTAGTCGGCCCGGGGACTAGCCGCCTTAAGCTATATTAAAGTTCTACCTGAAGTCAGACAAGTAGTGTGCCGGCTCCCGAGTCCTCTCTTGTTTAAAGTCGCAGCTCGAATAACCGACTGTCCGACTAGCAAGAGCCAAGGCAGAAAGGATGCCCACATGAAAAACGGCTAAGGACTAATGAACTTGTATAGCGAAAAGACGGCCTCCAACCATGCTTGCCGGCTGTCAGAACAGCCGGCTGGCCGTCTTCCCAAACACTTCGCTATAATCCAACAAAGCTAGAGTACTTGCCCTCCCAACTGGCCAAGCACTTCTCCAGCCATAGATTGCAGAGCAACTGTCCGACTGGGGAGGCGGCAACCAAGGGAGAGCGGCAAAGGAAACAACAGAAGGATGAAAAGCAAAGAACAAGGAAAAGCCAAACACATGCATAGTCATATCTACATATAAAGCCCCCAACAGGCCGGCAATCAACATAGTTCGAATACACCCCCAGTGGGTGGAATTGTGCAAACCTAACAAAATATTGTTCTAAAAGTGATAAGACAGGAAAATAAAGATAGCAGACTAGACTAAAGGCGCGGTGTGGGAGCCGGGTTGGTCGATGGAGACGGCATCACCAGGTGAAGGAGTGGCCGGCTGGCGGGTCTCGGCTTGATCATCGCCGGCGGCAGGCGATGCACCCGCGCGTGCCGCGTTGCTGGAGGCACGGTCAAGCTGAGGCTGGCCGGCCGCTCCACCATCCGGCCCGACGTCTTCACCCTCCTCTTCGCCCTCGTCACTGGAGTTGATCTCCTACGCCGAGTCTTCGCTGTCTGCCGGGTTCAGCCCGAACCATTCCTCCGGCTGGGCAACACCGTTGTCATCCACCTCAGGGGCGAAGGCGCTGGTGTCGGTGTAGTCGGCGATCGCTGAAGCCCACCGGATGATAGCCGGCCGCGCCGGCTCCAGCTCCGAGTCGGCCTGCTGCCGCTAGGTGGCCAGCTGGTCCAGACACAGCTCGGGATACCAGGCCTTGACAAACTCCAGCGCCCGGCTGGCACCGGACCGAGCCGCCGAAGCCTTCCAGGCTTCGAAGCGGCCGACCGCCATCTCCAGCTAGTCGGCAGTCCGACTGGGGGTGCGGGGAACCACTTCGCCAGGCCAGAGGGCGGCCAACATCTGCGCCCCGACACGTTGAAGCCGGCGGAGCAGGCGATGAGCCGGCTGGAGGCGGGCCTGGATCGCCAAGAGCTGCTCTTCCAGCGACCGGCGAGCGTTTGGCGCAATCTCGGTGCCAGCCTGCCTCTGTGCCTCGCTGCGGGCCTCGATGATCTAGTTGGCGGCGGTAGAGTAGCCAGGGAAGTACTCTGCGCAAGAAAGAAAGAGAAAGAAGAGAAAACACCAAGTCAGAAAACAAGCCAAAAACGGCAAGCGGCAAGAAAGGACGAAGAAGAAGGCGGCCTACCGTCAACCAAATCTTCGATCTGGCCATAGCCATTGATCAGCGTCTGCTTCGCTTCGGCCCAGCTAGCCACCTCTGTCTCGTACTCGGCCTGGAGGGCGGCCTCGCTGTCCTGCACCGCCTTCAGGGCCGCCTTGTGGCTCTCCTCCTGGTCGGCCAACCTCGTGGCCAGGCGGTCACGCTCCTGCGCCAAGGCGGCAAACTCGGCCTCCTTAGCACGAAGGGCGGCCTTAGACTGGCGTTGGCCGCTGCAGGGATGGCAGAGAAAAATGAAGCAATAAGAAGAAGTCGTCAAGGAAGATCCGACCCGACCGTTCAGCAGTCGGGCCGTATCTCGGGGACTACACCCAGTGGGTGCGCTGACGCGCCCCCACATGAGATAAGGGACGAAGAACTTACCCCGGCTCTCAGATAGGTCAGCAGTCTTCTGGGTCAGTTCCCGAGCCTGGGAGTTGAAAGCAGCCATGCGGAGGTTGTGGTAGTCCTGCAAGTCAGGCAGGAGAGCGAATGAGAACAAGAATAGCAACACAAGGTCTGCTAGGGAGTTCCATGCCGCCTGCTCAGCAGCCGATTCGGAACTCGGGGACTACACCCAGTGGGTGCACTGACGCGCCCCCACGGAAGAAATCAAGATCAAAAAAGCAAAGACAAGAAGACTAACCCGGATGGCCGCCTGCGTCGCAAGGAACTCGTCGTTGTACTTCCTCAGCGCCGTAGCCTGGGCTTGAAGCCGGGTCCGGACGTCCTGCGCGGCCACATTCATCACGGCCGTCCCTCCGCCCGGCGTCCACCCCGAGCTGGCGCTGGCCGCCTCCATATCCTGGGCCGACGAGCTGGAGCCCGCGGCTGGCTGTGGCTCTGATGCAGCCTTCTGCGGCTCTGATGCGGCCTTCCCTGTGCGCTGGCGCGACGGCGTCCGGACCACCAGATCAGTCCTCGCGGCCGGCTCGCCCCCGGCCGATTGCACGGGCGGCAGGTCAGGCCGGCCGCCTTGAGTCGCCCTAGTCGGCGGGGCCAGTGCCGCCACCCTCTCCAGGATGATGACGTCGTCCTCCCTCTCCAGCCCCGGCTGGTCACCGCCGGCTTCTTCTGGCGAGGGCTCTGGGGCCCCAGGCGCCACGACGCCCAGTGGGGTGACCAGCAAGGCCCCCTCCGCCATCGCCGCAGCCGTAGCCTCCGCTTGGGCCTTGGCCGCGGCGTCAGCGCGTGCCTTCGCCGCCTCCTCCTCCTGCGCCGCCTTAGCGGCGGCCGCCCCCAATGCCTCCCGCGCCTCCCGCTCCTCCCGCACCTCCCGCGAGTTCCGCTCCGTCGTCGCCTGAAGATCGGCGCGGGGGTCCACGCGGCGAGTAGTGCTCCCAGATCCTCTCGGCGACCCAACGACGGAGGCGGCAGTAGCCCGCTCGAGCGACAATGGAGCCCTGGTTTTTTGGAGAAAGGACAAGGACTAAGGAAGTACCAGAGAAAAGAAAAAAGAATACACGAAGGAGTACATACTTACGCCGACACCGTCTGCGGCTGCCTCACCGCCTTGCGGAAGCGGGCCGCCTTCGCGGCCGCCTCCTCCCGCCTGGTCGCTGCTGCCCTGCCTCTGGGCTTCTTCGGCCGACTGCCGAACAAGCCCGGCGCGGCACGACGCTTTTGCCCGCCGCCCCGAGCAGGCGGCGCGACGGAGGAACCCGCGCCGTGGCCAGGCGCCGGCTGGCGGCGTGGGACGACTTTCGCCTCGTCATCGTACGACCAGTCATCGAAGCTGACTCCAAGCCCGGAGCCGCCTGCCTCGCTGCCGGCTTGGCCACCGCCCGCCTCGGTGTTGTCGTCCATGGCGGCCGCCCCCAAGTTGGGTGTCACGCCCAAGATGCGACCCTATCCTAAAGGAACACGAAGGTCCCACCAAGGATAGAAGCGCATCTTGAAGACGCTTTTGCAAGGTGGATATCATTACATCAACATTACATAATATTTGGGGATACATACAAGGCATATAAATGCCGTAAGAATACATCAATACATCATACATAAGATCAACATCCGACTACGGATGAAACATAAACAGAAACTCAAACGGCATCCACCCTGCTAGCCCAGGCTGCCGACCTGGAACCTATCCCCTGATCGAAGAAGAAGCAGAAGAAGAACTCCAAACAAGTAAACATCGCTCTCGCATCATGATCATCGCACAACCTGTACCTGCAACTGGTGGTGTAGTAATCTGTGAGCCACGAGGACTCAGCAATCCCATTACCGTGGGTATCAAGACCAGCAAAGCTTAAAGGGAAAAGAATGGATAAGGTGGTGAGGTTGCAGCAGCGACTAAGCATGTATGGTGGCTAACTTACGCAAATGAGAGCGAGAAGAGAGCAAAGGAACAGACGTGAACTAGCAATGATCAAGAAATGATCCTGAACTCCTTACGTCAAACATAACCCAGAAACCGTGTTCACTTCCCGGACTCTGCCGAGAAGAGACCATCACGGCTACACACACGGTTGATGCGTTTTAATTAAGGTCAAGTGTCAAGTTTTCTACAACCGGATATCAACAAATTCCCATCTGCCACATAACCGCGGGCACGGCTTCCGAAAGATAATACCCTGCAGGGGTGTCCCAACTTAGCCCATTATAAGCTCTCACGGTCAACGAAGGATATTCCTTCTCCCGGGAATACCCGATCAGTCTCGGAATCCCTGTTACAAGACATTTCGACAATGGTAAAACAAGACCAGCAAAGCCGCCCGATGCGCCGACATCCCGATAGGAGCTGCACATATCTCGTTCTCAGGGCAACACCGGATAAGTCCAGCTACGAGTAAAACCAGACCTCGAGTTTCCCCGAGGTGGCCCCGCAGGCTGCTCGGTTCGGACCAACACTTAGAGAAGCACTGTCTCGGGGGGCTAAAATAAGATGACCCTCGAGAGAGCGACTCCCTAGGGAAAAGAAATAGGCTAGACAAATGGTAAAACCAAGGTTGGGCCTTGCTGGAAGAGTTTTATTCAAAGCGAACTGTCAAGGGGGTCCTATAAATCACCCAACCGTGTAAGGAACGCAAAATCCGGGAACATAACACCGGTATGACAGAAACTAGGGCGGCAAGAGTGGAACAAAACACCAGGCATAAGGCCGAGCCTTCCACCCTTTACCAAGTATATAGATGCATTAATAATATAAGAGATATTGTGATATCCTAGCATAAACATAATCCAACATGGAGCAATCTTCATCTTCACCTGCAACTAGCAACGCTATAAGAGGGGCTGAGCAAAGCGGTAACATAGCCAAACAATGGTTTGCTAGGAAGGGTGACATAGGTTAGAGGTTCATGGCAATATGGGAGGCTTGAGGAACAAGTGAATAGGTAGCGCAGCAAAGCGATAGAACGAAGCAACTAGCATAGCAATGATAGTAATGAGATCCAAGGTGACGGTCATCTTGCCTGAAATCCCGCTAGGAATAAGAACGAGTCCATGAAGAAGATGAAGCCACGAAGACGAACGAATCCTCACGATCGCAACGACACGGGAACTATCGAGAAGAAGCACACAACAAGGTAAACACACCACACAAGAACAAAGCATGATGCTCAACCAAGAATGATGCATGACGAGGCTACATGAAGCTACTCGTGACAAGAGAGGATGCATACAAGAACAACACATCAAGGCAAGTTTAAATGAGGCCGGAAACAACATATAACAATTCCGGTAAGTCCTCATATGCAAATTTCGAAATTGGTCCAGAACTGAATAAACCTTATGTTCAGGTTGTTAAACAGCAAGTTAAAGAGCACCATGATGATCTACATGAAATTCTAGTCAAGTTACATATAAAGTTCATTAGATTCGGAGCTACGGCCTAGAAGATATGAGCAAAACAAGATAAACATGACATTGATGCAAAATGCATACAAACATCAAGAAAAACACCTCAAAACAAGGATGCAGCATGATAATATGAAACTACATGCAAAACTAAGCAAGTTTCATATATAGCATGCTCAAAACGGAGCAACGGTGCAACACATACACTGCAAACAAGACATAGCAACAATCTGACCAAAACAGCAACTAGGCAACATGCAAGCATCAAAACAATAAGCTGCAGCAACTCAACATGAAAGTAAAAGGCATGGACAGGATGTACAGGTAAAGTACAACAAAACATGAACACTGAGCTATCTCCAGAAATCACAAGAACAAACTCAAAAGGACATGGCAAGATTGCAAATAATAACAGATTCATAGACTTAGCAGAAATTACTGGACATGACAGAAATAACATAAGGTTGCAATGTTCA
Organism: Aegilops tauschii subsp. strangulata; assembly: GCF_002575655.3. Lineage (NCBI taxonomy): Eukaryota > Viridiplantae > Streptophyta > Magnoliopsida > Poales > Poaceae > Aegilops > Aegilops tauschii. The sequence continues at coordinate 156,570,661 of NC_053036.3, forward strand.
GAGCACGAAATCAACATGCTACAGGAACTTAACATGGCAAAACAATACATGGCATGAATCTACTCAAAGCATATAACAAATGTCCCATGCTGACCATAAGTCAAAAAGGACCAGAAGATATGATGGAAACCATGTAAACATAGCAAGTTTCGTTATCAGGTTTCAGACTTGGCAGAAAACAGAGCATGGCAGAAATAATAATATGTAGGCCTCTTTGTGAGCTCGATGCACTCACCACAAAGCAATGCATGACAAAACAAGCATACCTACAGCACGATGGCATGTTTATGAAGCTATTCATGGCAAGAACAAAAGCATAGCATGTATGGATCAACTACAACAAGCTTGGCAAAATTGCACATCATGTTAAGAATCTGCCAGAAATATTTTATAGCAAAAGTAGAGCAAGATTCAGTCATGCTATGGCACTCCATAATTGCAAACAAGGGCAGGAATGGATCAATTACAATAATATCTACAAAACATCCTTACTGAACATCTCCAAAATATGCATGGATCTCACTGTAGCATCAAGTTTACATGGCAAGAAAATAACAGCAGACAGAGACAGAAATCACCAAGTCCCTGAAATCAGAAACATTACGGAGCCTACTTTGCATGCTTGTGCTAGTCACCACAGAGATCACAAAAATACATGGTATACACCACTGGAAATATGGCATGGCATACTTTAAAATACAATTTAGAGATCATGCCCATAAGATGCACAGATTAAATGATACAAAAATAACAAATCACCAAGTTCTGATAAGAACCAGCAGATAACAGCAACTAGCACTCTTGCAATGATGATTTGGGGATCAAGATCGACTCTAATGAACATGGTGCAATGGAACAAAATGAAGAGCATCACGAGCGAACAATTTGACATATTACACGCGCGAAACGGAGCTATATGCATGAAGTTACGATGCAGAGAACAAGGCATGATAATGTCAAAATTTAGGACTTAGAGATTTCGAGGGGGGGTTTCCGGGTCAACCTCTGCGTTGACTGAAACGGGCTCGAGGGAGCTCGGGCTCCCGAGCGGCGAGAGCGAACGGCGGCGGGGCAGCGTGGGGAGGTGCCGGCGGGGAGGGGGCACCGGATCTGGCCGGCCCATCGCCGGATCCGGCGCGGCGGCGGCGGAGGGCGGCGAAGGCGGTGGAGGCGCGGGCGACGGGGCTCCGGGGCGGCGGCCATGGCGGCATGAGGAGGCGCGGGCACGGCAGCGCCGGTGCGGAGGCGGCGGGGCAGGCGCGTGCGGCGGCGGTGAGGCACACCGGGGCGGCGGAGGTCGGGGCGGCGGCGCCATGGCCGGGCGGCGTGGCCATGGGCGGCGGTGGCGACTCGGGCCCGCGCGGGCCCCGGATGGGCTCCGCGGGCCGCGGCGGCGGGAGGAGAGAGAGAGGACCGGCGGGCTGACGTGGCGTGCTGGGATTGGACAGGGCGGCGGCGGACGGCGTCCGGCGGCGGGCGGACATGTCCGGTGCGGTGAGAGAGGAAATTTAGGGTTTCATCCGCGAATTTTCGGGGAAGAGGGCAAATATATAGGCAGAGGGAGCTAGGAGAGTCCAAACGAGGTGCGGTTTTCGCCCACGCGATCGTGATCGAATGGCCGATAGCATGGTGGAGACTTAGAGGGGTTTTGGGGCTGTTGGAAGGGGGGTTTTGCTGTAACACAAAAAAGGACTTTGCGGTTACCCGATTAACCGTTGGAGTACCAAACGACCTCCAAATGGAACAAAACTTGACCGGTGGTCTACCGGTGGTATACCAAGGCCACTTGACAAGCCTCGGTCCATTCTGAGAACGTTTGACACCCGCTCACGAAAAGAAACAAGAGGGGTGCGCCGAAGGAGGTGGGAGCGCCGGATTGCAAAACGGACAACGGGGAAAATGCTCGGATGCATGAGACGAACACGTATGCAAATGTGATGCACATGATGACATGATACGAAATGCAGATGATGACATGGAAAAATGCAACACGCAAGCAAATGACATGGCAACAACAGCGAATAACTGGCAGACACCTGGCGCATCGGATCCGGGGCGTTACATCGGGGTCCTCCAGATCGTGCTCCGCCCGGTCGGGGACGAATCGGCGCTCCGCGTCCGACCCGCCTGCAGGCCGAAGAAAAGGTCTCTGTCGAGACAAACCGACTAGTCAGAGTCGGCCAAAAGGAACTCGGCGACAAAACTAAGAGAGGAGAAAGAGAAAAAGAGAACATACCGTGGGCGGCGGGTGAGCTCGGCAATATGGCTCCTTGCCAAACTGCCACTCTGCGGAGAGCTTGCAGTTCGCAAGGTAGTTCACCATATGGGCCACTTTGTCGTGCGGCATGTCTTTGGTGCACATCCGACTCAGATCGGGCTAGCCGCTCATCTAACAGATCAGATGAGGGCGGCTCTGGAGCGGAAGCACCCGGCGCGTGACGAAGGCGGCCAGCAGGTCGGGCCCCAATAGGCCCTCCGACTAGATCATCACCCGTAGTCGGGCGACAGCTGCGGCCCCAGCCGGCGTCAGCGTCACGGCCCGATAGGACCACTAGGGCCGCCTACCCGCCGGCGGGCCGGCTTTGTAAGCCGGCAGATTGACGTAGTCGCCCTGCGGGGCGACGTTCTTCACATAGAAGTATGACTTCTGCCATAGCTTCACCGACTGGATCAGCGTGACGACGGGGAAGGGGTTGTCAGCTGTCACCCTCCGCATCGCGATGAAGGCGCCACTCTGAGCCGGCACGCCCTGCATGCGCGTGCCCAGCTTGGACTGGAAGAACTCCCCCAGAGCTCGAGGGTGGGGAGGACGCCGAGGTAGCCTTCGCACAAGGTGATGAAGGCGGACAGCAGCACCACCGTGTTCGGGGTGAGGTGGTGCGGCTGGAGCTGGTAGAACTCAAGAAAGGAGCGGAAGAAGGCGCTCGCCGGCAGGCCGATGCCGCGCAAGAAATGCGAGTGGAAGACCACCCGCTCGCCCTCCTCCGGCTCCGGCGTGATCTCCTTCTCCGGCGCGAGACGGACCCGTACCTTGTCCGCGCCGGGCAGCCGCCGCGTCTTGCGGAGGAACTCGACATGATCCTCATGGACGTTGGAGCCGTCCCAATCCCCGCCGTACCGCATCGCGGCGTAGGCGAGAATGAGCGCGGCGGCGGAGAAAAGAGCGGTAGAACGGTGCGGCGGCGAGGCGCTGTTGCAAGGAAGAGCAGAAAGAAGAAGATGGCGGAGAGGAGAGGGGTGTGCGAGCGCCTGCCACTTCCCTCCCCTCCCCCTACTTATAGCTTCGTACGGCGAAGCCGAGGAGGCGAGGCGTGGGGTGGGACGTGGGATTAACTGCACCCACTCCCCCACGCCCGGCGATTATTACGCCCTTAAGGCGTGCCGAAACCGCCGCAGGAAGAAGTGCGGGCGGCTTTGGGCCGCAGAGAATCCGCGCCTGGGCCCGGGCGCAGGAGTGGCGGGCCCCCGAACTACGGCGACGTCTCGTCGCGCGTGTGGGCTGGCAGGCTTTTTAGCCAAGGGATGCCATGTGTTTCTCAGGCAGCAAGCGGCCGGCGCGCGCACCGGCGCCGGCAGACTCCCGCCCTCCGACTTCAAAAAATTTCGCCGAGACGGCGCGCCTAGCCGAAGCCGGCTCCCAGCTGCCGGCTTGTCAAGATAGGAAGCTGACCGAGCTTCTCGACTCCTACCCCACCTCGAAGCTCAATTAGCTTCGGGGACTACTGTCGGAGTAAATAGCCACGGGTAGCCTAACCGACTCCCCTGGCTTCTCAGGAAATTATCAGGCCATTTGAGCCTTCAAGCATTCGAAGCACAAGGCCGCCTTCCCCCGGCCGGCTATCCCAGGGGACGACTCTCAGAAGGCGACCCATTCCCATAAACCTCCCCCAAGATAGCTACGAGATGGCCGACTCCAGGAAGCCGGCTCCAAAGGGACCGACTGCCAAAAGCCGGCCATGACGAACACCGACTCCCAAAAGCCGGCCATGCAGAACGCCGACTCCAAGAAGCCGGCCAAGATCGCACCCACCAAGACGATGTCCACATAACGGTGACAAGACGGGGCGTGGTCGCAGTACGGCCCACTACCCCCGAATCCCGAAGCAGGCATGGCCACAGGACGCCGTACGGGTCAGCCATCTCCCGTCCGGCTCGGCACTGTAGCCATGTTGGCCTCAACGTCATCCACGATGGACGCCAGTATGGCCGCGAGCGGCCCGGCCTTCCCCAGTCGGCCAGGAGCGTAGCCGGCCCCCGGGAGCCGGCTACCCCCTCCCTCGAAACATGTGCCACATTAAGGAGACAAGACGAGGTAAGGCTACAGTGAGGGCCCGCAAGGCGGAACACTGTAGCCACGGTTACCTCGACAAAGCCCTCGTCATCAGGGGCAAGGCAACAGTAACTAGCCGCCGACAAGATCCCCAAGCGGTGGGGTCGGCCTGTCGACCAAGAAGCCGGCAGCCGGCGGGACCCACCAGTCGGCGGGCCCCAATGGCCGGCGGAGAAGCCGGCGAACACAGACACTGACGGCTGGGACCCGCGCCCAGCCGGGTTACAATTGTACCCCCGGGGGGTAGGCCTATATAAACCCCCGGGGCACCCATGCAAAGGGTTGGTCTCATAGAGTTACACACACACCATATAGGGAGGAAAGGGAGAGCTAGCCTTGCTCTTCTTCTCCCTCGAATCTAACAGCTCAAGGAGCACTTGTAGCTACTCGTATTGATCTAGTGATCATGCGGAGACCCCGCAGAGCAGGACTAGGGGTGTTATCTCCACGGAGAGCCCCGAACCTGGGTAAGATTCGCCGGCGTGCATGTCTTCGCCTCATCCCGTTTCCAGGCACCCACAATGATAAGCCACCCGTTGGCATATGTCGCACCTACCACCCGATAGTTTCCGTCCCTTCTTCTTGATCTGCTGTAATGGGACCGAGTTCTGCTCACAGACCGCCTTCTTGAGCGTGTTGGGGCTGATAATGTTTCGCACCTCAGCTATCTGAGGCTCGGTGAAGGCGGCAGCTGGAGGCGTCTCCTGAGAACTGAACGCCAGACGACGCCTGTTGCAATTGGGTTTCTCCGCCGTACCAGCTAGATCGCGGTCGTCTTTTTCAGGGTTGGGTTCTTGAGAAGGAGGCTCGCAGAACTCGTCACCGTACCCATGTTCGGCAAAGTACTTATCGACGTTGGTAAATGTACCGTCGTCATCCGGATCCTGTGCCATATGCATGTCCGGATCCTGTGCCATAGGGATGTCCGGCATGTCCGGTAGCGTTGCGGCGTTCTTGCCATGGCTTGGCACTGGCACGACTGGCGGTCTTGTCTGTGGGGTGGTGTCGCCCGCCCCCAAATGAATCTGGCTCTTCGGCCAAAGCAGGGGCCAGCTTACGCAGGCGCTGAGGGTCATCACATCATCTTCGTCGGCCCCAGCGGGTCGAATCAGAGGTAACAACTCGTCGCAGCCTGGTAGCACCCGAACCAGTTCAACCCTATACAAGGTGGTGGCATCGGATTACCATGCAACACGCGGTTGGCCGGTTGAACGATTCTGCCCTTGGCGACATCGACCAACTCCCCGCCCACGAAGTGCAGGAGAGTGCAAGGAATGTCGGCGGCGCCCTGCGAAAACATGTAGGGCGTCAGGGATGCCCAGTCAAAGGCAAGGAGATGAAGTCAACGACCGAGAGGCTTACTTACCGTGATGCCGTCGAGCTCGGCTAATGTCGAGGCACCGCCAACGGCGGGCGTGCAACTGACGGAGGGGCCGCTTGCTGGCGAGGTGCCGGCCGGCGTACACCCGGGTGCATTAAGCTCCAATGCCCGTGCCGGCGCCGGTGACACGAATACCGCCTCCGCCGGAGACACCAATGGCGCCGCCTGCGCGTTGTGCGAGTTGCTGGCCGTGAAGCTGGGAACCGGGGGAGGCCCCTGTTGGCCGCCCGCAATCCACGTCGCCAGCCCCTGAATCAAGGTAAGCACCATGGCGGTGAGCGTCGTTCCCAGTTATTGTTGCACTTGCTCTTGTACAATCTCCGGAATCTGCGCCACTTGTGCCTTGAGTTCTTGAACCTCGCGCGACTGGCTTTCCGAGCTGGTCTTTTTCTCCTTTTGCCCACCAGCGGTATAGTATGACGACCATTTTGTGGACAAGCCTTTGTCGGCTACACGACCAGCTGACGACGGCTTACTGAGCTTATCCTTGTTTTTCATTACGTTCAACGCCCCATTTAAAGGGGTGTCGAAAGGGGAGCTCTGAGACGACCCCGCGCTACTGCTTTCAGCCTCCTGCGGAAGGAATGTGAACCATTTAGAAATTTGGCTTCATTAATTAGAATGCAACCATATGGAGCTAATTACGCGGGGGTGTATTCCTTACCAGAACAAGCTCAAGCGCCCTGGTCTTCGGATCCGTGGTAAGCTCCTTTGTTACCGGGTCCTCCTTGTACCGGGCCCTGACAAAGTTCCTAGTCTGCTTGTCACAGTATTTCTCGAAGCGGGGCGGTAGGCCTTGCTCGGCACGCTCCGCGTCCTCCTTGTCCCATATAGGCTCCGCCACTCTGTAACCGCCGGGACCGAGTAGGTGGACCCCTAAGTTCAACTTCCGCATTTCTTTCCCCCACTGACTTGATTCGGAGGTTGCGCTGCTCTCGCACTTGATCTTGAACTCCTTGTAGTCATCTTCGCTGATCAAAGGATATTTCGCCTTGATCTTCTCATAACTATCACCTTTTTCAATTATTGCCTTCACCATGCTTCTCCAAGTAGACAGGGCCGTGCTCATCCTCGTGAGGGCGGCACTGTTCACTTTATTCCCTGAGAGGCGTGTGTTTGCAAAGTCAGTAGGGAACTTGTATCGTTCGTGCAGCTTCGTGAAGTGGAGGCTGCGCAAATTCCCTCGGTCCTTATGCCTTAGGTTCTCGGTGTTGATCGAGACGGTGCTCCGGAGAATGCACCCGAGCTGAACCGAGTACCCCTTGACTATTTCTTTGGGAGCCGTTGGATGCTTCTCGGAGTTCACTTCAGTAAATTCCTCCTTGACGGTGCCGAGCATGCTCGGGCACCAGTCCTTTCGTTGCCTCTTCGGTTGGCTGCCATCTGTGCATGCGCCGCCATCATGAGTGGTGGCATCCTCGGCGGCACCATCAGTGGTGTCATCCCCGACGCCACTAGGGGTTGTGTAGTCAGGATCGGTGTCTTCCGCGGCTTCCTCATAGCGGTGAGGTTCTTCCTCCAACTCCTGGGACAGCTCCCAGAACTGCTTGCCGCCCGAACCGCCGGCCTCATCGTTGTGGGCCATGTTTCGCTCTAAATAGGAAAAAAGTTTGGTCAAAAAGTTGGTTATTGTCAAGGAACAAGATCATGGTCTCATCATTTAGGGTTTGTCGACACTGGGGCATCCTAAAAGCTAAGCTTTTATCATCTAGGGTTTGTCGACGCCGAGGCACCCTAAAAGCCTAAGCGTACATCATTTAGGTTCTCATCGACACCGAGGCACCCTAAAAGCCAAGGTTTTATCATTTAGGGTTTGTCGACGCCGAGGCACCCTAAGTGCTAAGTTAAGTTTTCATCATTTAGGGTTTATCGATGCCGAGGCACCCTAGGTTGACTGATATATATGGGTATCTTCTAATAATATACCCTACTTAATTAAGGACAAACACCAAGAGACAGTAAACATATCACACTTCTATATGTATAACACAAGAGGCAGTTGATCCTACTTAATTAAGTACTAAGATACCCCGGCCCATGCATTAGTCGCAAGTACCCCATATGTCCTAGTTTTAGCAAAGTCATGCTAAAATTCACGGAAAATTTCAGCATGACCTTTGCTGAAAATAGGACATATGGAGTACCCGAATTTGCCGGAACAAAAGTTAATCGACATTCCAGCAAACTCAAGGGCCTCTTGGGGTACCTGCAAAATCATCACGACATGATGGTCGGAGACAAAACCCAGCAAACTAGCAAAGTTACTGACGTGTTACAGAAATTGTTTTCTGTAAAAGATGATCATCATCTTTACAAGTCTTTCTCAATGTGATCGATTGATGGATCAACATGCCAGCCAGCCAGGCAGGTGATTGTCACTCAAATTAAGCTGGGCTTAGACTGACTGAAGCATCTGTCTTCCTCCCTTTCTTTTTCTCTCTTCCTTTCACATTAAATTTACTTTCCAAAGGAGAGAAAATACAATGCATACATACATACTAAAGCAGGTAGATAGATAGATAGATAGATAGATGAGCATGTTCAGTTTACAAGAATGAATATTGACAAGCAAAGAATGCATGCATGCATATCAAAAGTTGGCATCTACTGCTACTGCTACTGCTTGCCTTTGCTGCTTTATCAGCCCATGCCCATGCCCATGCAAGTCACTGCATATGCATCCCACTGCAGCACAAGCCTTGACAAATCTACCAAGCCTGCCTAAAGCATGTTTGCATGATGGGTATCACACTATCAGTTACTACCAGTTAATTACTAGTCATGCCAAATAAGATACTCCTCCTCATCATCATATAAAAAAAAGACCAATCAGCACATGCATCAATATGCTCCTCTCCTCCGCTATTACTTCTCTACTGCTACAAACATAACCACAACAACAATAACAACTAGTGACCACCAACCAATAGCAGTCTCATTCACCACACAATTCAACCAGACAACACTGACAGACTTTCAGGGATGGTTTGATCAACCTAGAGAGTGTCTCTTTAACAGTAGCGAAATGGTTTGATCATTTTACATGCGATGGTCAGTAAATCAGATAAAAGCTAATTCTGTACCATTTTATACAACTTCTTTGGCAAGCAAGTACTTGCAAGTAACAACCTAGAGCAGGATATCCACTACAATTTTTACGACAACAGATTAGATGGTGGCATGGTTCTTCCTCCCGCGTGATGGGCATTCCTAACAGCTAATACTCAAAAACATACAAGATGCACTACACTCTAAAGCCTCCAAGGCAAGAATTGAATGAACAGTTGCTTATAGGCCTCTACTGATCAGCCCATAAAAGGTCAGGTAAAGCTCTATCCCAATACCCCGTGCACACAATGGAATTATGGAACAAGCCCTTAACCTCAAAAGAAAAAGATTTATGTGTAGTTTGTACCAAATTTCAATACTTCCACAGCTAATTTGTTTGTTTTTGTTTCTATAGGTGTTAGGTTATGAGGGTTACAACTAGGTGCAAATCTTAACAGATACTTATCTTCTTGGGATGCAAAGAATGAAGTTAAATCGGTCTTTCTAATTGAGAAACAGGTCTGGAGGGTTAGAGCAGATTGAGACCACCGAGTTATGGTGGAGCTGGTGTGCACTTTCTGTAGGTACTGTCAGGGAGATGCCCAGTTAATCCGCAAAATTTCTCTATTTGAGAGATTGTGTCGGCTGCGAGTTCGTGCAGATTTTGCTTCTATCGTGCATAGTTAAAACTTATCTGCTCACATATGTTCAGCTGCTGCAGATGAAGCATGGGTATTGCAGTAAATATGTCAACAGTATAAACTGAACAATTGATTCAGTAACTCCACTTTTTATTTGACAGATCTACATGCCTACAAAAATACAAGCAGTGTTCCTTTCTTCTGATGAAAATACGTGATTCTTGTCCCATACTCTCTGATAAAAACTTGATCAGAAGGGGAGAGAGGCGAGAGAAGAGGTCACCTTGGCAACAGGGGAACCAAATCCAAAGAAATTAAACCCACAGTAGCTAATCCACGGGCCTGTTTCTTCACCCAACACAACCAGATTAGATGGGCGCAATCTGCCTGCACAAACTGCACACACGCACGCATGAGATGCGGGATACGAAGAAGAAAACTAGAAAGGGAAGAAGAGAAGGGGAAGATGGATTCGTACCTCTTCGTCTTCTTGAGGAGGAGAGGCTGCAGACTTGAGTCCGGGCGGCGGCCTGGATTGGGGGGAGCGGCCTGCGGCGAGGGATCCGCGCGGCGGAGGGGGCGAGGCGGAGGGAGGGAGGGGGTGGCCTGGCGGAGGTCCGGTTCGTCAAGGTGGGCCGGCGACCGAAGGTTGAAGACGATCCTGATCCGGTCGAAGCAGAGGCGCCTAACTCCAACGGTCGAAGCAGAGGCGCCTAGCTCAGCGTCGCGTGGCCTGGCTGAGCTGAGGTAGAGGCGGTCGTCGTCTCCTCCTCCTCCTCGTCCTCCTCCTGGTCCTCCTCCTCCAGCTCGGGGCGCGGGGGCGGCGGCGCGGGGGAGCTACAGTGGTGGGGGCGCGGGGGCGGCGGCGCGGGGGAGCTGCAGTGGTGGGGGCGCGGGGGTGGCGGGGGTCGGGGCGGCGGCGTCGTGGGTCGGGGCAGCGCGCGGGTGGATCTGGCGAGGGAGAGGGACGAAGGGGATCTGGCAAGGGAGAGGGAGGAATTAGCTAGGGGGAAGCTTACTAATGGCGCACCCCGCAGCGGTGCGCCATTTGTATGTTTTTTTAGATAGCAATGGCGCACCCTTATTTTTCGTAAATGGAGTTCTTCTCTTGAACGGACGTCCTTTAGGTAGGGTGGTCCTGCTTCTTCTTGTGGTGTATGCTGATACTTCATCGTCGTCGTCATGTTCCATCTTCGGGTCGCCGTACTTGTCGAAGTCTTGCTCATTGGCGACTCCATCCATTCCGATGATCTTCCTTTTGCCTCTCCTCACGACAACACGACTGGGCTTTGACGGGTCGGTAATGAAGAAGCATTGGTCCACTTGGGAAGCCAGTACCCATTGCTCATTTTTCGCGGTGACGTTCGCGCCTGCGGTCTTGGATTTGGCTTTGGGTATAACCATGGTGGTGAAATACCGGTCTTCTTTTATGACGCTCTTGGCCCATCTTCTCTCCAGCGTAGCTCAGCTCCCAGATTTCCTCGATCCTTCCGTAGTATCTGTCCTTGTCGTTACTGGTGTAGGATTCCATCGTTACCCCGGAGTTCTGATAACCATCGCTCTTCATGTCCTTGTCCTCGGTGTAGAATGTGTAGCCGTTGATATCGTACGCCTCATACGTCATCAGGTTGTGCTCGGCGCCCTGTGACAAGGCGAATTTGAGTTGTTCTTCCGCGAAAGAATCCTCATGTAAAGGGTACGACAGAAGCTTCTGCTTGAACCAACGCGTGAAACATGAGTTGTGCTCTTTGATTATATCTCCGTCCGTCCTCTGTTGGCCTCGGTCATTGTACGTCTTCTCAATAAAGGTTTTGTGCTCTACCACCCAAGGATCGACCATGTCTATGTGTTGTAGCGCGACTAGGTTTGCTCTTTCAAAGTCGGCGAGTCTACCCTCGAAGTCGACATGCATTTCGCGGCGACCCTCACGGTGACCCCATCCAGCGAGCCTGCCGAGGTGCCTGTTGACGGGCAGACCAACGGGGTTCTCGATGCCTAGATAATTCGTGCAGTAGGAGATACACTCTTCGGTCAGAAAGCCCCTGGCTATGCTTCCCTCTGGACGTGCCATGTTGCGAACGTATCCTTTGATGACACCATTCATCCTTTCAAACGGCATCATGCTGTGCAGGAACGTCGGCCCGAGTTGGATGATATCCTCCATGATATGGACCAGCAGATGCACCATAACGTCGAAGAATGCGCGCGGGGAGTACATCTCAAGCTCGCATAGTATCACCACAATCTCTTCCTGTAGCCTTCTGAGTTGCCTCACACCAACCGACTTCCGAGAGATGACGTCGAAAAAGTTGCATAGGCCAAATAGCGTTTCACGGACTTGCGCGTCCATGATCCCACGGATTGCAACTGGAAGTATCTGCGTCATCAGCACATGACAGACATGAGACTTCATCCCGCTGAACTTCTGCTTCGCTGGGTCTAGGTATCTGCTTATCTTCCCCGCATAACCGTAAGGAAGTTTTACTCCTACGAGGCAGGTGAAAAGCTGATCGATCTCCTCCTGACTTAGAGTGAAGCACGCGGGAGGGTAGTCATTTCCGGTCTTCTTGGCCTTTTTGCCTTTGCGACGACTTTCCGTGTCCTGCTTCGCCTCATCATCATCATCATTAGCGTGAAGCTCCTCCCTGATGCCCATTGATTTCAAGTCTGCCCTTGCTTTCGGCCCATCTTTGTTCCTCTCTGGCATGTTGAGCAGGGTACCAAGCAGACTCTCGCACACGTTCTTCGTGATATGCAAGACATCAAGGCTGTGAGGCACATGGTGGATCTTCCAGTACGGCAAGTCCTAGAAAATAGACCTCGTTTTCCATACCTTCAGCAGCGGCTCTGGCGCCTTTCGCTTCTTTCCCAGCTCTGGCGCCTTTTGCTTCTTTCCCGGTAGTGGGCAATCTTTCCAATTTTTCAACAGCTCGTCTATTTCCTCGCCGCTCCTCGTACGCGAGCGTCTTCGGGGTTTGGTTTCACCATCGAACAGATCCTTGTGTTTCCTCCACGGGTCATCGTCGCGAAGCCACCTTCGATGTCCCATGAACACGGTTTTCGAAGACCCGGGATCTCTATCTAGCTGGCGATACGTTGTGTCATTCATGCACCTGACGCATCCAGAAAATCCGTGGACCACCTACCCCGCGAGATATCCGTAACCGAGATAGTCGTGCACCGTCGTGAGCAGTGCGGCTCTCATAGGGAAATATTCTTTCTCTGCGGCGTCCCACGTATTGGCTGGCGTTTTCCACAGCGTGTCTAGCTCCTCTTTCAGTAGCCCCAGATACAGATTGATGTCGTTCCCTGGTTGTTTCGGCCCTTCAATTAGCATACTCATGTGAATGTACTTCCTCTTCATGCACAACCAGGGGGGAAGGTTGTACATCCACACAAACACAGGCCAGGTGCTATGTGTGCTTCTCTGGCTGCCAAACGGATTGAGTCCATCGGTGCTCGTGCCCAGCACGATGTTCCTTGGATCCTTCCCAAATTCTGGGTGTTCGAAGTTCAACGCTTGCCACTGGCTCCCATCCTTAGGGTGACTTAGCATCTTGTCTTTTTTATTTATCTCCGGATCATTTGCGTCATCTTCTCGCTTCTTCTCCTCCCTATCCGCGTGCCAACACAGGAGCTTTGCTACCTTAGGGTCCACGAAATACTGCTGCAGACGAGGAGTGATCGGAAAGTACCACACCACTTTTCGAGGAGCTTTCTTCCTCTTCTTGTATCGAGTGACGCCGCACACCGGACATATGGTAGACTCCGCGTGCTCGTCCCGATAAATGATGCAATTGTTCATGCACACATGGTATTTCACGTGCGGTAAATCCAGAGGACACACGATTTTCTTCGCCTCCTCGAAACTGGTCGGGCACTTGTTTCCCTTGGGAAGACGTTCGTGCCAGAATGACATGTTCTCGTCGAAGCATGCATCGGTCATTTTGTGTTTTACCTTCATCTCCAGAGCCATGAGCGTTACTTTCAGGCGGGTATCCTTGGGCCTGCATCCTTCATACAATGGAGTAACCGCGTCTATCTCCAGTTGATCCAGCTTGGCTTTCTCTCGGGCGGCAGCTCTTGCGTTATCTGTCTGCTTGACAAGCAGCTCTTGAATATGAGGGTCCTGCACCCAGCCCATCGATGGTCCATCGTCGTCTGCTCCGCCGGCATCTTCATCTTCATGATCATGCCCTTCGTCTGCTCCGGCATCTTCCTCATCATCATGTCCGGCATCTTCTACATGATGACTGTGTACAGCATCACCGTCGTGATCATGTCCTGGAGATTCTTCATCTTCTCGCCCGCCCGAGCCGCGGTGGTTGTCTTGCTGCCCTTCCTCATTTCTTGCCCGGCCCCCATGGACGACTTCATAGTCATCTTCATCACCTTGCCACCGATAGCCATCCATGAAACCACGCAAGAGCAGGTGGTCCCGCACCTGCCCGGAATCCGGGTCCGCAATAAGGCTCTTCAGCTTGCATCTTCGACACGGACATCTTATCTCCGTCTCGTTCTTTTGAAGCATATCGGCCTTTGTGGAGCTCAAAAACCTATTCACGATGCCTTCGGTCATCGTGCGAACCATGGTCGCCTGCGGGGTAGAGCAAAACGATATTTTAGAACCAAGAAAAAATTTGGCATGACTTTCCCTAAAAATTGGACCAAAAAGAATGCATAGTGCCAAAATTCTCGCCGAAACGGAAATGAATCAACATTCCGGCAAAATATTGGCAACTATCGCATTTCAAATACCGGTATCTGCAAACACAAACATATATGCAACACCACAAACATATGCAACACCACAAACATACATAGATCTAGCTAGGCCATAAAAAGTGCATGTGCACGTTGTTGGAGGGAGAACAACATTAAGATAGCTTCCCCCTTACTTACCTATCAAAAAAAGGTAATTTAACCACTTAATTTGGATGAATCTATGGTACAAATGAGGTGAGGAGGAGGAGGCAGCCGAGACAAGCTTGGAGGAGGAGGTGGAGAGAATGAAGTGGGGAAAGTGAGTGGGTAGGTGTGGCTGTCCAAAATATCTAGCTGGTCCCAGGTTACTAATGGCGCACCGCCAGCAGGTGCGCCATTAGTAACCCTGGTTACTAATGGCGCACCTGCTGGTGGTGCGCCAGTAGTAGTTTTGCAAAAAAATAAAAAAAAAATATAAACTAATGGCGCAATTACTAGTTTAAACTAGTAATGGCGCACTATACCCTGGTGCGCCATTAGTAGTTTCGCAAAAAAAAATATAGTAGTGGCGCACTATGTGGCTGGTACGCCATTAGTATGTTTGGAAAAATAATAATAAAAAATTTGTTACTAGTGGCGCTCCGTGTGTCTGGTGCGCCATTAGTGTCTTTCACACTAATGGCGCACCAGCACATTGTGCGCCACTGCTATATAGTAGTGACGCACCACATGTCTGGTGCACCATTAGTGGCCATTTCATCTATAGCCCTTTTCCTAGTAGTGGCTGTTTTAACCTTCAACAAGGACCGGGCGTATTCAAACTCGATTCAACTAAAGTTGGAGAAACAGACACCCACTAGCCACCTGTGTGAGAAGCACGTCGATAGAACCAGTCTCATGAACGCAGTCATGTAATGTCGGTCTGGGCGCTTCATCCAACAATACTGCCGAATCAAAGTAAGACGTTGCTGGTAAGCAGTATGACTATTATCGCCCACAACTCTTTGTGTTCTACTCGTGCATATAACATGTACGCATAGACCTGGCTCGGATGCCACTGTTGGGGAACGCAATATTTCAAAAAAAAATCCTATGATCACACAAGATCTATCTAGGAGATGCATTGTAACGAGCGGGGAGAGTGTGTCCACGTACCCTCGTAGACTGAAAGCGGAAGCATTTAGTAACGCGGTTGATGTAGTCGAACGTCTTCGCGATCCAACCGATCCAAGCACCAAACGTACGGCACCTCCGAGTTCAGCACACATTCAGCTTGATGACGTCCCTCGAGCTCTTGATCCAGTTGAGGCCGAGGGACAGTTCCGCGACAGTGACGATGAAGTTACCGGCGCAGGGCTTCGCCTAAGCACTACGACGATATGATCGAGGTGTGTAACTATGAAGGGGGGCACCGCACATGGTTAAGAGAAACTTGTGTGTTCTAGGGTGCCCCCTGCCCCCGTATATAAAGGAGGGGAGGGGGAGGCCGGCCGGCCCTGTAGGACGCGCCAGGAGGAGGGAGTCCTACTAGGACTCCATGTCATAGTAGGATTCCACCTGGAGGAAAGGGGGAAGAAGGAAGGGAGAGGAGGAATGGAAGGAAAGGGGGGCGCCGCCCCCTTCCCCTAGTCCAATTCGGACCCAAGGGGGTGGGGCGGCCATCCCCTTGTGGCCTCTCCTCTCTCCCCACTAAGGCCATCAAGGCCCATTAGTTCCCCTGGGGGGTTCCCACAACCCTCCGGCACTCCGATAATTATCCGGTACCTCTCAGAACTCATCCGGTGACCGAATAACATCCAATATATCAATATTTATGTCTCGGCCATTTCAAGACTCCTCGTCATGTCCGTGATCTCATCCGGGACTCCGAACAAACATCGGTCATCAAGTCACATAACTCATAATACAAATCGTCATCGAACGTTAAGCGTGCGGACCCTACGGGTTCGAGAACTATGTAGACATGACCGAGACATATCTCCGGTCAATAACCAATAGCGGAACCTGGATGCTCATATTGGCTCCTACATATTGTACGAAGATCTTTATTGGTCAAACCGCATAACAACATACGTTGTTCCCTTTGTCATCGGTATGTTACTTGCCCGAGATTCGATCGTCGGTATCATCATACCTAGTTCAATCTCGTTACCGACAAGTCTCTTTACTTGTTCCGTAATGCATCATCCCACAACTAACTCATTAGTCACATTGCTTGCAAGGCTTATAGTGATGTGCATTACCGAGAGGGCCCAGAGATACCTCTCGGAAACACGGAGTGACAAATCCTAATCTCGATCTATGCCAACTCAACAAACACCATCGGAGACACCTGTAGATCATCTTTATAATCACCCAATTACGTTGTGACGTTTGATAGCACACTAAGTGTTCCTCCGGTATTCGGGAGTTGCATAATCTCATACTCATAGGAACATGTATAAGTCATGAAGAAAGCAATAGCAATAAACTAAACAATCATATTACTAAGCTAACGGATGGGTCTTGTCCATCACATCATTCTCTAATGATGTGATCCCATTCATTAAATGACAACAGATGTCTATGGCTAGTAAAATTAACCATCTTTGATTAACGAGCTAGTCAAGTAGAGGCATACTAGGGACACTCTGTTTGTCTATGTATTCACACATGTACTAAGTTTGAAAGTGCAACTATCCCTGGGTGGTTTTGGTAATTACTAACAACATATAGCTCATTGAGCTAATGCTATCTCAAGATAAATATTTCAGGAAAGCTCAATGATTGGCATGGCATGGATGAGGAATGTGGACCCCTCAAAATGCTAAGGACACATGTTGGGTCAAGCTCAAGACTCTACAGTTTACTTTAGTGATCCAAGATCACATTGAGTCCATAGGAAAAGCCAATACTATTAAAAGGGGATGAGGTGTTGCTTAATGAGGTTCTTGCTCAAAATGCTTTGTGATATGCTCCAAAATTCTCAACCACTTACTCATATCCACATATGTCCCAAACCAAAAGTCAAACTCAGCCCTACCAAAACTTTCTATTCGGCGCCACCGAGTT
Organism: Aegilops tauschii subsp. strangulata; assembly: GCF_002575655.3. Lineage (NCBI taxonomy): Eukaryota > Viridiplantae > Streptophyta > Magnoliopsida > Poales > Poaceae > Aegilops > Aegilops tauschii. The sequence goes on from NC_053036.3 coordinate 156,587,816, forward strand.
CTGTTGACATAGCCATTGCCACAAACCCTAGTCACTTCGGTCTCACCGATAGGGATCTCGGTCTCATCGAGATGGGATTGCAAACTCTCTGTTTCCCTTCGTAACGTTTCGGTCTAACCGAGATGAGCGATCGGTCCCACCGAGTTTGCAATGCAAACTCTCTATTTCCCCTTGGCAACGTTTCGGTCCAACCGAAATGAGCGAATCGGTCCCACCGAGTTTGCCTGACCAACTCTCTGTTTGCTTATTACCAAAATCGGTCCCATCGAGTTTGTGTAATCGGTCTCACCGAGATTACGTTATGCCCTAACCCTAATGAAATCGGTCCCACCGAGTTGACATGTCGGTCCCACCAAAATGCCTAACGGTCACATTATGAACTAAATCGGTCTGACCGAGTTTTCTGATTCGGTCCCACCGAGTTTGGTAAATTGTGTGTAACAGTTAGATTTTGTGTGGAGGCTATATATACCCCTCCACCCACTCTTTATTCATGGAGAGAGCCATCAGAACATGCCTACACTTCCAACATACATTTTCTAAGAGAGAACCACCTACACTTGTGTTGAGGTCAAGATATTCCATTCCAACCACATAAATCTTGATCTCTAGCCTTCCCCAAGTTGCTTTCCACTCAAATCATCTTTCCACCAAATCCAATCCTATGAGAGAGAGTTGAGTGTTGGGGAGACTATCATTTGAAGCACAAGAGCAAGGAGTTCATCATCAACACACCGTCTATTACCTTTTGGAGAGTGGTGTCTCCTAGATTGGTTAGGTGTCACTTGGGAGCCTCCGTCAAGATTGTGGAGTTGAACCAAGCAGTTTGTATGGGCAAGGAGATCGCCTACTTCGTGAAGATCTACCCTAGTGAGGCAAGTCCTTCGTGGGCGATGGCCATGGTGGGATAGACAAGGTTGCTTCTTTGTGGACCCTTCGTGGGTGGAGCCCTCCGTGGACTCGCGCAATCGTTACCCTTCGTGGGTTGAAGTCTCCATCAACGTGGATGTACGATAGCACCACCTATCGGAACCATGCCAAAAATCTCCGTGTCTACATTGTGTTTGCTCCCTCAAACTCCTCCCTTTACCTTCATATGCAATTGTTTTACATTCCGCTGGTATACTCTTAGAATTGCATGTGTAGGTTGATTACTTGACTTGTGCTAAGTTGTTAAAATCTGCCAGGACTTGAAATTGGGAAAAGGCTAGATTATTATTTGGTCAAGTAGTCTAATCACCCCCCTCTAGATATACTTTCGATCCTACAAATGGTATCAGAGCTTTGGTCTCCATTTGCCTTGATTGCCATAGCTTTTGGTGATCATAGCCTTGGTTTCACAACCTAGGAGAGTATGGCGTCTAGCGAGGGAAATTACCATCGTAGAGGTCCTTACTTTGATGGTACTAATTTTGCTAGTTGGAAGCATAAGATGAAAATGCATATTCTTGGACATAACCCCGCCGTTTGGGCTATTGTGTGTATTGGCTTGCAAGGTGAATTCTTTGATGGGAGAGAACTGAACCGTGAAGCTACCGCAGAAGAGTTGAAGATGCTGCAATACAATGCTCAAGCTTGTGATATTCTCTTCAACGGATTGTGCCCCAAAGAATTCAACAAAATCAGCCGTGTTGAGAATGCAAAGGAAAATTGGGATTCTTTGATTGATATGCACGAAGGTACCGACTCCGTCAAGGAATCCAAATTGGATGTGCTTAAAAGTCAGCTTGACAAGTTCAAAATGAAGGATGGTGAAGGTGTCTGAGATGTACTCTAGGCTTGCTCTCATCACAAATGAGATTGCCGGCTTAGGAAGTGAAGAGATGACCGACAAATTCATAATCAAGAAGATCCTAAGAGCCTTGGATGGAAAATATGATACCGTGTGCACATTGATCCAAATGATGCCCAATTACAAAGATCTCAAGCCAATGGAAGTCATTGGAAGAATTGTTGCTCATGAGATGTCACTTAAGGATAAGGAAGAGCTCCACAACAAGTCAAGTGGTGCTTACAAAGCCTCATGTGATGCTCCCACATCATCAAGTGAGAAACAAACCTTTAATGAAGAATTGAGCCTAATGGTGAAGAACTTCAACAAGTTCTACGAGAGTAGAAGCAATGAGAGAAGTTCCAAGTCAAGGTCCTACAATGACAAAAGATCTTCAAGTCGTCAACGAAATTGCCACCATTGTGGAAGACCCGGACACTACACCACTGAGTGTACGACTCCCTACAAAAGAAGAGAAGATTCTCCCAAAAGGAGTAGGAGAGAAGAATCACCACCAAGAGAGAGAAGGAGTAGAGATGATCGGTATGAATGAAGACCCTCTCGAAGAAGCAAGGATTCGGAAAGGAAGGACAAATCATCAAAGAGCTACACAAAACGAAGACATCAAGCTCATGTTGGTGTATGGATATCCGGCTCCGACTCCGACCATCACTCCGAAAGAAGTTATCACTCCGACTCCGAATATATTCAAGATGAAGGTGTTGCCGGCCTAGCACTTGTGTCAACCAACTCCTACGACATATTTGACTCACCAAATGAAGGAATTGGAAGATGCTTCATGGCTAAAGGCCCAAAGGTATCACACCCCGAGTATGTTGATTTCAATAGTGATGAAGATGATTTGCTAGGAGATGATGATTTACTTGTTGACAACTCTAGTTATGAAAACTATGATGAACTTGCTATTAATCATGCTAATCAAGATAAAACGAATGACGATGATAAGAAGGAGATTGAGCATCTAACTAAAGAACTAAACACTCTTAAGTTAGCTCATGAAACTACCTTGGAAGATCATTGAGAACTTTTGAAGACTCATGAGAAGCTACGCTTTGAAAAGCTCAACCTTGAGCAAGAGCATGAGTTCTTAAAGGCAATCAATGATGATCTTCGCAAGAAAAGTTCTTCTTACATTGCCAAGCGTTTACTCTTGTCTACTTACATGCCACAAGTTAAATCTAGCAACAAGAACAAGAAAGATTCTTCTTCTAGTAGTAAGAATAATCATGCTAAAACCAATGTTGTTGCTTCTAGTAGTTCTCTTGATTCCACTAATGATTCTCTTAGCCAAGTTACACTTGAGCAAGAAAATAGCTTATTGAAGGGAATTATAGAGAAAGGTGTTTACAAGAGCCTTGCCGGAAGTAAGCAATTTGAGGAAATTGTATGCAAGCAAGGAAGACACCGGAAGAATCAAGGTGTTGGTTTTGAACGAAAGTTCAATGCCAATGGAGTTGACTGGGAAGAAGCTCAATACACCAAGATGAAGTTTGTTCCTCAACAAGAGAAGTATGATCCTACTTATTTCCAAGGGACACAAGCTCAAGATGATCTTCCACCACTAGACCACAAGCAAAAGGGCAAGGACAAGCTTCAAGAGGAAATTGATGCATTTGAAGAAGCCCCTAAGGCATTGGTCAAGTGGGTTCCCAAGACTACATCAAGTTCTACTTCATCAAGTACGACTACAACTCTAAGGATTCCCATCAAGATGGTGTGGGTCCCGAAGAAGAAGAACTAGAGAGTTCTTGAGGGTGACTCCCCCAACATACTTCACTCATATCATTTTGGCAAGGACAAGTGCAAACAACTTCCATATCTTGCACTACTTCAAGGAGTCACAAACCCTCTTGTTGGTAAGTCAAGGGACAAGGTAATCTAATGCTTTCATGGACATCATCTTATGTGAACATCACTCTATGTCTATGGATATCCTTGTTTGTTCCTTGTGGGACTAACCCGTGTAGGTATTGAAAGTGCAACTCACTCCAATGGATTGCTCCGAACGATCTACATCAACATTGAGCATCTACATCTTCAACACCTACATGAAGTCATCATCGACAAAACCCAAGGTTAGTTCATCCCTCTAAGGGGGGATATCACATCTAGGGGGAGCTTTACTCTAATCAATTGAGCTAAAGCAACTCTAATGATGTGAACACAACAATGCTTTATGTAAAAGTGGCAACCCCACTTGTGCTTAAACGATGAGTATGACCTATGATCAAATGTTCTCATTTGACTCCTAAGTCAATATACTCATATATAGATGACCTAGTCATCGCCAAATTGCTTGATAGATGCTAGAGTGAATGTGCATGCTTTGTCACATATTTCATTTGTCATCTTATTGTGTGAGCATGTTGGATGCATATTTTACTCATTCGAGGACATCCATTTGTTGCTTTGATTGTTTGGCTTTTTCTCTTTTGCAAATGGATGCACAAGAATGCCTAAGGACTCCCTCTAGCTTTCTATGCTTGTCTCGTCTCAAACTCTATTCATGCTACATCACAAAGTTTGATCAAGTCAGGTTCGAACCACTCTGTGTGAGGAGCACTCGAAGTCCCCGATTCGTCATAGACTTAAACTTCCAAAACCTCTTTGTGCATTTAAGTATGACCGAGTCATCCACTTCGGTCACACCGATTTGAACTTTTTGGTCACACTAAGTTGCAGTAATCGCTTGCGATTCTGCATCTTGGTGCCACCAAGTTGTTCCACTCGGTCACACCGACAGGGTCGGGATATATATACCCACGAGTGAGATTTTGGAAATTTCTTCAAACTCCTCAGCCCACGCGTGTGTCCTGCTCCGCCTCCTCGGGTCTCCGGATCATCTCCTCGCCGCCAGCGACCTCCCGCCGCTGGTTTCCATCGCCGTCAATGGAAATCTGCTCCGCCATTGTTGCCATAGCGAACTACCGCCGAACTAGGGTATGGGTTCGACCTTTTGTGCTATTCTTTTACCTCTGATTCATAGCACATTGTTTTGCCATGATCCTTACCACGTATACAAACACCCTATCCACTGAAAACATCCTTTAGGTTAGATTTGATTTGAAAATTTAGGGTTAGGTCTCCGCCGAACTCATCTCGGACCGACCGAGTTGTAGAAATCGGTCTCACCGATTTGGCTTAGGCCATAGCACTTGCGATTTTCGGGCTGACCGAAAACTGCAAATCGATGTGACCGAGTTCGATTCTCTGTGAAACCCTAGCAGTCTTATTGCGACCAAACTGTGACTCGGTCTGACCGAGTTCACATGTTTAGGCTCCAAAAATTGCTTCGGTATCACCGAGTTTACAAATCGGTAGCTGCAAAATGCTTTATGTGGAGAAATAAAACTAAGTTTTTAAGTCATCTGTTTTGCAAAATCTCTGCACTTTGTGATGCTCATCCACTCTATCTCATCTACATCTATTCACAGGGTCTACTGTCAGTAAGTTTGCAAAGATGTCTGATCAGAGTGACAGTCAGAACAGGTCTAAGGAACATGTGCAGCTGAGTGAGGGTTCAGATCCCTCAAGCACTTCTGATGATGGCAGCAGGAGCACTCCAAGTAACCTGCCAAAGGCAGCCACCAGAACCAGGAAGAAGAGAACCTCAGATTCAGAGGATGAGGACTATGTGGCTACTGAAGAGGAAGTAAGCTCCAAGAAGAAGGTGCTGAAAATGGAGTATGGCACAACTGCTGCAGTTAAGCCAGGGATGAATAAGAAGGCACCAGCAAAGAGAATTCCTATGTCTAAGGCTAGAGCCTCCACTCCAGAGACAATGGAGTTCACTCTTGAACCCAAGGAAGGTGGAGAAGGCAAGAAGAGGAAGGAGAGGGTCAAGAAGACCATTGCCAGAGTCATTGGCAAGCCCTCCATGATGAGAGATCCCTCTGAAGATGAAGAAGAAGAAGAAGGACCACAACACTGTGGCAAACATGTACAAGGAGATCCCAGATAAAGCTTTGGAGACTCACAAGCTTGGATCAGTACATTACTTGTTGTCTGGTCTGCCTACCATCAACACAATCCTTAGGCACACTCTGCAACCCAAGTCAGGAGATCACAAGATGATCAGAGGGCATTCTATCAACCTGCTACAGCTTTTTGATGTCCCTCAGAAGTTCAAGGTCATGAGTCTGATTGTAGAGACAATCAAGAGGACTGCTGCTGACCAGAAGAGAAGCTGTGGGTATGCTCCACACATTCAGGAGCTCATCAATCCAAGATGGGCACAGGAACATATCTGTTGGATAAGGAGCATCTACCCTTATATCCTGATTTTGAAGACAACACTGTAGTGATGAATGAGAAGGAACCATCATCAGCTCAAGCACAAGAGAAGAGAGCCAAAGCAAAGGCGGAGAAAGCTGCCAAGATGCCAAGTGTTGAAGAGGCATCTCAAGTTTTCCTGAAGAGCAAGCAAGATCAACTTGCATATCTGATCCAGTCTACACTGAGGATTGAGAAGGGCTTGGCCACCCTGACTCAAAACTAGGAGAGCTTGGAGAGGATCATAGAAACCAAAATTTATGATCTTGATCTGAAGGTAACTGAGATTCAAACAGCAGTTGAGCAGCTTTAGGAGGAAGCAGAAGAGAAGAAAGGAAAGGCAACTACTGATGCATTTCAGCGAGTGCCTAGAGGACAGAGGTCTGTTGTAGTGCATGTACCTGATACAAGAGCAACAGCATCAGCACCAGCAGCCACAACTCCAGTGCCACCTCCAGCAGCCACTCCACAAGCTCCAACTACATCAACTGATGCCTTCATCCTTGGAGTTCTCTCTACACCACCTCCCGAAGACCAAACTTGAGAGACGCATATCATATGCATATTTGAACTTTTTGGTAACTTGTTGCGAAAGGGGGAGAAATATGTATAGACCATAGGCTTTGAGAGAGTGTTTTGCTTCTTTGCTTTTGGTTGAACTTTTTATTGTGTGCCTGTGTGAGATACTTTATGTTCTTGTGTGAAATACTTGTGTGATCATGTGATTGATCATATGCTACCTTAATGCTTGCTTGGATGATACTATCTTCTATATCTCTATATGATCATTCACTTTATTTGGTGATGAGTGCATGTTTTTTTAATGTTTATCATTTTGAGCGCTCCACCAAGATGTATGCGACATGGAAGAGTGCCCATGATCCTAATCGATTGTGCATTTGCATTCAAAAGCAAATTTTAAATAATGCACAAATTTAGGGGGAGCTCTTGCTTATCACATACTTCTCAAAGCGACGATGTATTTCAATCTTATTATCATTTGTCGAAGCTTTGATATATATGTTGTCATCAATTACCAAAAAGGGGGAGATTGAAAGTGCAACTATCCCTGGGTGCTTTTGGTAATTACTAACAACATATAGCTCATTGAGCTAATGCTATCTCAATATAAATATTTCAGGAAAGCTCAATGATTGGCATGGCATGGATTAGGAATGTTGGCTCAAGCTCAAGACTCTACAGTTTACTTTTAGTGAGCCAATATCACATTGAGTCCATAGGAAAAGCCAATTGAACATATAAACCCTTCTATGCTACCCGCATACCTGAGGCCATCGTGTTTTGCCTTCGATCTGGTTCACCCAATATGCATCGGTGTAAAGTTTTCAGTACTTTTTGGCTGGCTGTCAAAGATCTGGCCGTCAGTTCTAGCTCACTCTGTGTTTTTGCGGCTTAGTGGATGACACATGGGGCACGCATCTGCGTGGGCCAGCCGTGTAGTGTGCGTTGCATGCGTGCATGCATGTGAGAAAAGGAGGTGCTCTGTGGTAAAAAGAGGGGTGGACTGGAGCGCTCCTCTCCGCAAGGCGTCGACTGTGGGCTGCTGGTTCGTTTCCGAGTTGATGACGTGTGGGCCAATATACAGCGCGGGCCCGTTGTTTCAGTCGCGGCGTGCGTGCGTGTGCTTGTTATGCTGGAAAAGAGGGGTGGGATGCAATGATCGTGGGTTGTAGGCCATCTAGAGCGGGCAGCAGCACAACCAGAGAAAAAGGAGAAGCAACAGGGCAGGCAGTAGCGTCTCCTCCCCCAGCAGCACAACCAGAGAAAAAGGAGAAGCGACAGGGCGGGCAGCAGCGTCTCGTTCCCCCGCCCTCATCCCTATAGCCGCCGCCGGGTCCTCTCCTCTCCCTATCGGTGTGAGTGGGCGGGCCGCGGCTTGCGGAGACTGAGGAGAGGGAGGAGACAGATGCGTGAGGAGGAGGAGGAGGCCACGGCCGTCGGCTCCTCTCCTCTCCCCGTCGGCGCCAGCGCGTTGGTCGCGGGGAGTGAGGAGAGCGAGGAGAGGGAGGGGGAAGATGCGTGAGGAGGAGGACCAGGCGGTGGCGCGGCAGCCAGATCCGAGGCGCGTGGGCGCGGAGGCAGCCGCAGTGGGCTCCGGCCACTTCTTCACGCACAGCGGCAGGAGCAGCTCCACCTCTCCACTCCCCCACGCGTGAGCCCTCCACAACCCCACCCACCACACCGAGGCGGTGTCCAGAGGCGGTCGGCGGTGGCGCAGGTGAGCTCCCTCCCGCGCCCTTCTCTTTCCTCTCCTCGACGGCGCCGGTGAGATCCATCTCGTGCCTTCCCTCCTCTCGCGTCCCCCTCCCCCCACAGCGGCCCTCCCTGTTGATGGAATCCATCTCTTCTATGCTCTTCTTCTTCCCCTTCCCTACCTCCCCGGTTCTCAATGATCCCATCTATTTGTACAGCTTGATTGGTTCCTATACTAGCAGCAGTACGTTTGTATCTAGGCGGAACCTCCTGTACGTGCGATTTCGTGGAGTCATCTAGCTCTAGATAGATGCCACTGGACTCCCAGGTTCTTTCCTGTGTAGGAGCTTACTAAATTTTGTAGTTTGCAATGGCTGTTTGCGTGACATCTCAGATTCCCTTTGAGGTCCTGTATGCGCCTTGTTCAACTTTGGTTCAAATTCATATCATAGTTAGTCTTGCTGCATGATGGAACTAGCTAAGGTAGTTGTTGTTTTGCTACCTAATGGGCACAATCTTTTAATCTTTTTCGTTTCCAGGTTCTAATAGATGAGTGATGACTAATGGTTGATGCAAAGGAGGAGGCGTACTGATGGAAGCTGGCAGCAAAATCAGGTGAGACTGGATAGCCCGTCCCAAGTGCGCATGTGAGCCCCCCCCCTCTCTCTCTCACACACATTTTTCCTTTGAGGTTACAAACGCGAGCACCAGCTGTTGTCGCCTTGTTGGGTCAAGCCGCCATTGCACTAGACACACAAATACACATTGCTCTCAGATTCTTTTGCTGGGGTTTGCAAGTAGAGAGATCGCATTTACGAATTATATTTGCCATCACACAGAATGACACAAGATGAGGCAATAGGTGTGTGGTGCAGAAGATGCTCTCCAACCATTTGAATCTGTAGTTCTCCACAACTCATTTACAACAAAAGCCTTGAGTAGTAGCACTGATGTCACTATAAGATATAATTTTGTAAAAATCCAAATAAGCATTGTACATACAATTCAGTTCCATACATTAAGCATAACTCAATCTATAGGCCGAATGAATTGAAACTGAAAATATAAGTGATGCACCAAATTTTTATCTAGGAAAATTGGGGCATTTCTTTTTAGCATTACTCCTTATACATTAAATATTATGTGCCAAAACAGGATGGATAGAACCATACTTTGTGCTGGCTTGAATTTAATACTTATATATCAATTCCTTACTCTAGCCTTTTCATCGGGATTAATAAGTAGTAGTGATGCATCACTTCTCTAATAGCCTACAGCTGGCAAAACTTAGGTTATGAAACATCATGTGTCAACTGTCAATTTTATAAATGTCTGTATATTATGTCATAATCTTCCGACATGATTTCAATGTTTACAGGTGTACTACAATGCAGTAAACTGATCGTGTACATTTCTCAATTTTCCATAGGACCTCTCCGTCCTCGAGCCCTTCTTCTCCTCTCTCCGCGCCGTCTCGCCTCCCCTGCTCTCGCACCGCCACCTTCCCTGCCCAGCACTCGAGGCGCCATGATTTTGGATCGGGCGGATATCTTCACCAGGAGAGTAGGAGCACTTGCTGTTAATATGAACGATCTCTCACTAAGTTTTTGTTATGGCGTTGTGTGCCGATTCATGATTTAAACACGCAAAATGTCTGGTTTGCATATTTGTGCCTAGCCCTATTACTAGCAGTGTATTTTTTGTCGTAAGAAAGACAACAATGCTTTATTTCTTTGACTTCTTGACCGTGTCTAATTTCTGGTAAAAGAGAGGAATTTCAGAGATAGACAACCTGGAGAGCTTTGAATGGTTGTTCGAGTGTGCCGCCAGTCTCCTCGCCGCTGCTGTTGCGTAGCTGGCACCGGTGTGTGGCGACTGCCGAGATAAGCGCAGTTTACTCCAGGTTTGGTGATGGTGTTGAACAACACCTTAACTGGGCCAAGGAATTTAGTAGCATTGTGGGATCATAAACCAGTTTTTCTGTTCTCTGTGCTCACATAGTAAGAACATGGTTGCAAGTTCTTTTCCTTAGGTGTAATTTCTTTTGCTGAGATAGATTAAGCCTGGGTCGAGGTGGCTGCTGTGTGCCGGTTGCCAGTACTTGTTTGTTGTAATGTCTTACCCAGTGAGATTTCTTTTATTCTTGCCTATTTTCAGAGGTTCTGCTTGAAGATTCTCTAATCACTTTCTTTGGAACTTTTTGCTGAGATATGCTTCCAGGTTACTTCAATGTTACCAGACTTAAAATGTACTATCTAGCATACTAGCACGTGTGTATATGATGCCTCCTTTTATCCTTGAATGTAAGACACATGGTGTTTTGTTCCATAGTTATGCTTAACGGAAGTGATAATTTGTTATCATATTCAAAACTATAGCTCTTTGTTTGTAGTATCTCGGAGGGAGCAATATTTTGATACTTGCTTTATAGGAATTCTCTTTCTTTGCCTAGAATTTGTGATTTATGGCTGATGTCAATTCCACCTTTGTAGGTGTTTCTCAATTATTACTAATGTTGAAACTGTAGAGGAGCAGGAGATGAGGAGGGCCCCACTTGGTGTACAATGGTGAATGATGCGGCAGTTAGACCGGGAGATGAGGAGCGCGGCACTGGGTGTACGAAGGATTAGTAGGAAGAATGTTAATCACAGTGGGTGAAAAGGTATACGGTAAGCTTGAGCTTAAATAAATGTTCACTGCTTGGTTCATATTTGATTCCAATGCCTTCGCTTTAATGTCATTGGTTTGTCCCAAGTTTATGTTCAGAGATTATGATTCAAATATTTTGTTCGGATTTCTTACAAACAAATTGTGTGATTATTTCCAATTCTAGCTTCATCTACTATACCTTATAATTTATATATTAATTGTCCAAAATTCTGATTTAGATCATGTCAGTTCCAGGCAGCGAGTGCTAGAAAGCATGATCATATTTTAGGGCATTTTTCTACTCTATGCAAGAAATTTAATTTGATGGATATGCGACCTGTTTTCTCTTGATTATGTTTGGATTTTAATAGACAATCATTTCTGTAGAAGGTAACCTGATTGACACTGTTTTGTTATTTCCATGTGCAGAAAATGCGAGCTCGGCTGATTGCATACTATTTGGTTGAGTTGTTTTGTCCTAAAGATACAATCAAGATGAAGATTTCTTTTGTATGGAAATTCACCATGGGAATCGAAATAATGGTACTCTGCACAGCCGTTACTTTCTTGCATCGATTCTTCATTCTACAAGTCACACCTTTTCTATTTGGTAAAAGAAGAGTGAGCTCATGCTTGAACTTCCACTATATATGTTAACACTTGGATACTGTATCAATCCAGTAATCATCTGATCCTTCATTGTTTTCCCTTGCATTGCCTCCTTTAACTCTTCTGGACCTTTGAAAAGAATGATTTTTCAGTTATATAATGTATTATGTTTTGTTTCGTTGTCGAGAGGTAGATGGTAAAGTAGGCTGGTATTTTCATTTTGTTCATATGCAGATATTTGATATAAGTGAATATATACCCTTTGGTAGGTGAATGTGCTCTCCGTTAATATCACTGATATATTTGAGCTTCAGAGAAGGATATCTATGCCATTTTGTTTTTGTTTTTTGAACAAAAGAGTGTTGTATGGGTATCGTTAAGGGGATGAAGCAGCAAAGTTACCTACGCAATTTAGCAGGATGTGGCTGATACATACAGAGTGGTTTACTTAGGTTTGGTGTTACTGCTATCTCTTTCGTTGTAAAACTGCAGAGCAGCAGAGTTTATAGATTTATGGATCATGCTTTTGGTGCCAGTAGTTTTGTATGTAAGATGTAGTTGTTGTGCAGCTCCATGTGTCTGTGTGATCTGATGTATAGATATAACATAACATTCTAAAATTTATAGTTATTCTCTATATATGAGAAAGCATGAAAGAACTGTGTATTAGGGGTAAATAATCTTTTCTGTTGTTTGATAAAACAGTTAGGCGGCTACCCTGTCATATATTTTGATTCTCCTTTGACGAAATTCCTATCCTTGAATGCCATTTTCTCCATGGTTTTTATGTTTTATGTTGTTCACTACATGATACTGAATTAACAGTTACATGAAAGTTTAGGGAACACTTTTCTAAGAGAAGCCTCTTCCCGCACATGGATGCTGATCATGATGAGCTACCAATCAGTACAGGAGACGGGACCACCAGTGTCATGGCCCTCTTTATCAAGGGCGCCGACAACAGGGCTACACTCACAATGAACTGGAGCAGCTTCTTCCATAAGGCAAACATGAAGAAAGGGTGTACATATGCTTTCACCTTCAAGTGCACGTCCAAGGGCCTTTGCATGATTGTCTATCCAATCTAAGCAGGTCACAGTAGTCCTTTGCTACGTAACTTGGTATTACTATAAGTACCTATTGAGACTTTTATATCTGGCATCATTTTGGATCTTATGTAAAAAAATTATGATAATCCTGTCCGTATGACTATCATCAATCCATACTAATTTTCATATGTTTCCTTCCGTGTCTACATATTTTGATGCACACTCTTTCAATATTTGGCTTGCTCTTGGCCTTTGCGCCGTGGGCGCAACTGGTCATCTAGTACTATTAATAGGGGATGAGGTGTTGCTTAATGAGGTTCTTGCTCAAAATGCTTAGTGATATGCTCGAAAATCCTCAACCACTTTCTCATATCCACATATGTCCCAAACCAAAAGTCAAACTCGGCCCTACCGAAACTTTCTATCCAGCGCCACCGAGTTCTCTTGAGATAGCCATTGCCACAAACCCTAGTCATTTCGGTCTCACCGATAGGGATCTTGGTTTCACCAAGATGGGATTGCAAACTCTCTGTTTCCCTTCGTAACGTTTCGGTCTAACCGAGATGAGCGATTGGTCTGCTACCTCTTGAGCATGCGTTGGTTTTCCCTTGAAGAGGAAAGGGTGATGCAGCAAAGTAGCGTAAGTATTTCCCTCATTTTTTTAGAACCAAGGTATCAATCCAGTAGGAGGCCACACGCAAGTCCCTCGTACCTACACAAAAAAATAAGAACCTTGCAACCAACGGGATCAAGGGGTTGTCAATCCCTTCACGGCCACTTGCAAAAGTGAGATCTAATAGAGATGATAAGATAATATTTTTGGTATTATTATGATAAAGATTGAAGGTAAAGATTGCAAACTAAACGGCGACAGAAATAGCTAGTTGACGGAAGATTAATATGATGGAAAATAGACCCGGGGGCCATAGGTTTCACTACTGGCTTCTCTCAAGATAACATAAGTATTACGGTGGGTGAACAAATTATTGTTGAGCAATTGATAGAAAAGTGCATAGTTATGAGAATATCTAGGCATGATCATGTATATAGGCATCACGTGCGCAACAAGTAGACCGACTCCTGCCTGCATCTACTACTATTACTCCACACATTAACCGCTATCCAGCATGCATCTAGAGTATTAAGTTCATAAGAACGGAGTAACGCATTAGGCAAGGTGACATGATGTAGAGGGATAAACTCAAGCAATATGATATAAACCCCATCTTTTTATCCTCGATGGCAACAATACAATACGTGTCATTTCCCCTTCTGTCACTGGGATCGAGCAATGCAAGATTGCACCCAAAGCTAAGAACTCCTCCCATTGCAAGAAAGATCAATCTAGTAGGCCAAACCAAACTGATAATTCGAAGAGACTTGCAAAGATAACAAACCATACATAAAAGAATTCAGAGGAGATTCAAATATTGTTCATAGATAATCTTGATCATAAACCCACAATGGATTAGATCTCGACAAACACACCGTGAAAAAGAATTACATCGAATAGATCTCCAAGAAGATCGAGGAGAACTTTGTATTGAGATCCAAAGAGAGAGAAGAAGCCATCTAGCTAATAACTATGGACCCGAAGGTCTGAGGTAAACTACTCACACATCATCGGAGAGGCTATGGTGTTGATGTAGAAGCCCTCCGTGATCGATTCCCCCTCCGGCGGAGTGCCGGAAAAGGCCCCGAGATGGGATCTCACGGGTACAGAAGGTTGCGGCGGTGGAAATAGGGTTCGTGGTGCTCCTGGTTAGTTTCGGGGTACATGGGTATATATAGGAGGAAGAAGTAGGTCGGTGGAGCTGCGAGGGGCCCACGAGGGTGGGGGGCGCGCCCGGGGGGCAGGCGCGCCTCCCTGCCTCGTGGCCTCCTCATTGATTTCTTGACGTCCACTCCAAGTCCTATGGATCACGTTTGTTCCAAAAATCACGCTCCCAAAGGTTTCAATCCGTTTGGACTCCGTTTGATATTCCTTTTCTGCGAAACACTGAAATAGGCAAAAAACAGCAATTTGCACTGGGCCTTGGGTTAGTAGGTTAGTCCCAAAAATAATATAAAAGTGTATAATAAAGCCCATTAAACATCCAAAACAGATAATATAATAGCATGGAACAATAAAAAGTTATAGATACGTTGGAGACGTATCAAGCATCCCCAAGTTAATTCCTCCTCGTCCTCGAGTAGGTAAATGATAAAAACAGAATTTTTGATGTGGAATGCTACCTAACATAATTTTCTAAGTAATTCTCTTTATTGTGGCATGAATGTTCAGATCCGAAAGATTCAAGATAAAAGTTTAATATTGACATAAAAATAATAATACTTCAAGCATACTAACTATGCAATCATGTCTTCTCAAAATAACATGGCCAAAGAAAGTTCATCCCTACAAAATCATATAGTTTGGTCATGCTCCATTTTCGTCACACAAAAATGCTCTCATCATGCACAACCCCTATGACAAGCCAAGAAATTGTTTCATACTTTAGTAATCTCAACCTTTTTCAACTTTCACGCAATACATGAGCGTGAGCCATGGATATAACACTATGGGTGGAATCGAGTATAATGATGGGGGTTATGTGGAGAAGACAAAAAAGGAGAAAGTCTCACATTGACGCGGCTAATCAACGGGCTAGGGAGATGCCCATCAATTGATGTCAATGCAAGGAGTAGGGATTGCCATGCAATGGATGCAGTAGAGCTATAAATGTATGAAAGCTCAACAAAAGAAACTAAGTGGGTGTGTATCCAACTTTCTTGCTCACGATGACCTAGGGCATTTGAGGAAGCCCATTGTTGGAATATACAAGCCAAGTTCTATAATGAAAAATTCCCACTAGTATATGAAAGTGACAAAACGAGAGACTCTCTATCATGAAGATCATGGTGCTACTTTGAAGCACAAGTGTGGAAAAAGGATAGTAGCATTGTCCCTTTTTCTTTTTTCTTTTTTGGGCCTTTTTTATTTGGCCTTTCTCATTTTTTTATTTGGGACAATGCTCTATTAATGATGATCATCACACTTCTATTTCTTTACAACTCGATACTAGAACAAAATATGACTCTATAGGAATGCCTCCGGCGGTGTACCGGGATGGGCAATGAATCAAGAGTGACATGTATGAAATAATATGCATGGTGGCTTTGCCACAAATATGATGTCAACTACATGATCATGCAAGGCAAATTGACAATGATGAAGCGCGTCATAATAAACGGAACGGTGGAAAGTTGCATGGCAATATATCTCGGAATGGCTATGGAAATGCCATAATAGGTAGGTATGGTGGCTGTTTTGAGGAAGATATAAGGAGGTTTATGTGTGATAGAACGTATCGTATCACGGGGTTTGGATGCACCGGTGAAATTTGCACCAACTCTCAAGGTGAGAAAGGTCAATGCACGGTACCGAAGAGGCTAGCTATGATGGAAGGGTGAGAGTGCGTATAATCCATGGAATCGACATTAGTCATAAAGAACTCACATACTTATTGCAAAAATCTACAAGTCATCAAAAACCAAGCACTACGCGCATGCTCCTAGGGGGATAGATTGGTAGGAAAGGACCATCGCTCGTCCCCAGCCGCCACTCATAAGGATGACAATCAAAGAACACCTCATGTTTCAAATTTGTTACACAACGTTTACCATACGTGCATGCTACGGGACTTGCAAACTTCAACACAAGTATTTCTCAAATTCACAACTACTCAACTAGCACAACTTTAATATCACTATCTCCATATCTCAAAACAATCATCAAGTATCAAACTTCTCTTAGTATTAAATGCACTTATATGAAAGTTTTTATTATATCCATCTTAGATGCCTATCATATTAGGACTAATTTTATAGCCAAAGCAAATTACCATGCTGTTCTAAAGGACTCTCAAAATAATATAAGTGAAGCATGAGAGATCAATAATTTCTATAAAATAAAACCACCGTGCTCTAAAAGATATAAGTGAAGCACTAGAGCAAAATTATTTAACTCAAAAGATATAAGTGAAGCACATAGAGTATTCTAATAAATTTCGAATCATGTGTGTCTCTCTCAAAAGGTGTGTACAGCAAGGATGATTGTAGTGAACTAAAAAGCAAAGACTCAAATCATACAAGATGCTCCAAGCAAAACACATATCATGTGGTGAATAAAAATATAGTTCCAAGTAAAGTTACCGATGAACGAAGACAAAAGAGGGGATGCCTTCCCGGGCATCCCCAAGCTTAGGCTTTTGGTTGTCCTTGGATTTTACTTTGGGGTGCCTTGGGCATCCCCAAGCTTAGGCTTTTGTCACTCCTTGTTCCATAATCCATCAAATCTTTACCCAAAACATGAAAACTTCACAACACAAAACTTAACAGAAAATCTCATGAGCTCCGTTAGCGAAAGAAAACAAAACACCACTTCAAGGTACTGTAATGAACTCATTATTTATTTATATTGGTGTTAAACCTACTGTATTCCAACTTCTCTATGGTTCATAACCTCCGATACTAGCCATAGATTCATCAAAATAAGCAAACAACACACGAAAAACAGAATCTGTCAAAAACAGAACAGTCTGTAGTAATCTGTATCAAACGCATACTTTCTGTAACTCAAAAATTCTACCAAAATAGGACGACCTAGATAATTTGTTTATTGATTTACTTCAATTGGAATCAGTATTTTATCACGTTCTGGTGATTTTTAACAATTGTTTTCATGAGCAGAAAGTTTTTGACTTTTTCAGCAAGATCAAATAACTATCATCCAAGATCCTATAGGTTTAACTTGGCACAAACACTAATTAAAACATAAAAACACATATAACCAGATTATAGATCAAAGATTTATTACTAAACAGAAATAAAAAGCAAGAAATAAAATAAAATTGGGTAGCCTCCCAACAAGCGCTATCGTTTAACGCCCCTAGCTAGGCATTGCGATTTCGATGATGCTCGCATGACAGACAAGAATTGAAGCACAAAGAGAGCATCATAAAACACATGACAAACACATCTAAGTCTAACATGCTTCCTATGCATAGGCATCTTATAGGGAAACAAATTATCAAGGCAAGCAAAAACTAGCATATGCAAGGAAGCGGAAAGAAACTGTAGCAATCTCAACATAAAGAGAGGTAATTTAGTAACATGAAAATTTCTACAACCATATTTTCCTCTCTCATAATAATTACATGTAGGATCATAAGCAAATTCAACAATATAGCTATCACAAAACATATTCTTAACACGATCCACATGCATGCAAAGTTGACACTCTTCCAAAATAGTGGGATTAACATTAACTAAAGTCATGACCTCTCCAAACCCACTTTTATCAAAAATTTCATAAGATTTATCATACTCCAAAGTAGTGGGATCTAAAGTTGACACTCTTCCAAACCCACTTTCAATATTATTGCAAACATTATTATCAATCTCAAATTCATCATGGGGCTTAAATAAATTTTCTAGATCATAAGAAGAATCACCCCAATCATGATCATTGCAACATGTAGCAGACATAGCAAAACTAGCATCCCCAAGCTTAGGGTTTTGCATATTATTAGCACAATTAACATCAAGAGAATTTATAGTAACATCATTGCAATCATGCTTTTCATCGAAGGAACTATCAAGTATGGGTGCAATAGCAACGATCTCATGTTTAACATAAGGAACTATAGCAAATTCATCTTCATAAATATTGGCATCATGGCCACAAGAATAGCAAGCATCATGTTCATCAAGGGATATTTCAATAAAATCATCGGAATCATAATTATCTATAGATTCATGCATATCATTATTTTCTTCAGAAGCAACGGTCGTTCTTTCAATAATTTCTTTGACATAGACATTATGAGCATAGTTTTCATAGCAATATTTAAGTATGTCAAAATTTTCAGATTCGTAGAGAGTAGTATAATACTTTTCAATCAAAGAAGCAACTTCATAAGCACCCTTAAAAGCAACAAATTCTTCAATTTGTTCAATATCGTAGTAACTATAAACACCCTTTGCATAGGAAGATAAGATTTCATTATCATTAAACTCACATAGGTAGGGAAGGTGTTTTTTAGGGTTCTTAGAGCAACAAGTAAAATCAGAAATTTCACAAAGATTCCAAGCATAACACAACAATCTGTTTATTTGATCCCATAAGATTCTCCCTTTTTCAGAAAAACGGTGACGCACAAAATGAGCATGCTCATCTAAAGATTTCCCATCAACTAGGCTAGTTGGGGTTTCAGCACGAGCGCATAAGGATCGAAGATGATCCAAGTAGAACACTTTAAGTGGATCCATATCAATAGATTTTTAGCAAGCAAAGATGCAAGCAAATAGAAGGTACGTGGAAACACAAACAAAAAGACATACAAGAAGAAGGTGAAGAAAAGGCAAAGGTGAAGTGGGGGAGAGGAAAACGAGAGGCAAATGGCAAATAATGTAATGCGAGGGATAAGAGTTTGTGATGGGTACTTGGTATGTCTTGACTTGACTCGACTTGGCGTAGATCTCCCCGGCAATGGCGCTAGAAATCCTTGTTGCTACCGCTTGAGCATGCGTTGGTTTTCCCTTGAAGAGGAAAGGGTGATGCAGCAAAGTAGCGTAAGTATTTCCCTCAGTTTTTGGGAACCAAGGTATCAATCCTGTAGGGGGCCACACGCAAGTCCCTCGTACCTACACAAACAAATAAGAACATTGCAACCAACGCGATAAAGGGGTTGTCAATCCCTTCATGGCCACTTGCAAAAGTGAGATCTGATAGAGATGATAAGATAATATTTTTGGTATTTTTATGATAAAGATTGAAATGAAAGATTGCAAAATAAACGGCGATAGAAATAGCTAGTTGACGGAAGATTAATATGATGGAAAATAGACCCGGGGGCCATAGGTTTCACTAGTGGCTTCTCTCAAGATAGCATAAGTATTAAGGTGGGTGAACAAATTATTGTCGAGCATATGATAGAGGAGTGCATAGTTATGAGAATATCTAGGCATGATCATGTATATAGGCATCACGTCCGCAACAAGTAGACCGACTCCTGCCTGCATCTACTACTATTACTCCACACATCGACCACTATCCAGCATGCATCTAGAGTATTAATTTCATAAGAACAGAGTAACGCATTAGGCAAGATGACATGATGTAGAGGGATAAACTAGGGCAATATGATATAAACCCCATCTTTTTATCCTCGATGGCAACAATACAATACGTGTTGTTTCCCCTTCTGTCACTGGGATCGAGCAACGCAAGATTGAACCCAAAGCTAAGCACTTCTCCCATTGCAAGAAAGATCAAACTAGTAGGCCAAACCAAACTGGTAATTCCAAGAGACTTGCAAAGATAACAAATCATACATAAAAGAATTCAGAGGAGATTCAAATATTGTTCATAGATAATCTTGATCATAAACCCATAATTCATCGGATCTCGACAAACACACCGCAAAAAGAATTACATCAAATCTCCAAGAAGATCGAGGAGAACTTTGTATTGAGATCCAAAGAGAGAGAAGAAGCCATCTAGCTAATAACTATGGACCTGAAGGTCTGAGGTAAGCTACCCACACATCATCGGAGAGGCTATGGTGTTGATGTAGAAGCCCTCCGTGATCGATTCCCCCTCCGGTGGAGCGCCGGAAAAGGCCCCAAGATGGGATCTCACGGGTACACAAGGTTGCGGCGATGGAAATAGGGTTTCGTGGTGCTCTTGGTTGGTTTTGGGGTACATGGGTATATATAGGAGGAAGAAGTAGGTCGGTGGAGCTGCGAGGGGCCCACGAGGGTGGGGGCGCTGATACGTCTCCAACGTATCTATAATTTATGAAGTATTCATGATATTATATTATCCTTCTAGGATGTTTTATATGCATTTATATGCTATTTTATATGATTTTTGGGACTAACCTATTAACCTAGAGCCCAGTGCTAGTTTTTGTTTTTTCCTTATTTTTGAGTATCGCAGAAAAGGAAAACCAAACGGAGTCCAATTGACCTGAAACTTGACAGAGCTTATTTTCGGACCAGAAGAAGGCCATGGAGTAAAAGAGTTGGGCCAGAAGAGTCCCAGGCTTCCCACGAGGGTGGGAGGCGCGCCCACCCCCCTGGGCGTGCCCCCTACCTCATGGACAACCCGGTGACCCCCCTGACTTGTTCTCGATGCCAAAACCTCTTATATATACAGAAACCCCCAGAACATAACCTAGATAGGGAGTTCCGCCGCCGCAAGCCTCTGTAGCAACCAAAAACCAATCGGGGCCCTGTTCCGGCACCCTGCCGGAGGGGGGATCCCTCACCGGTGGCCATCTTCATCATCCCAAGTCTCTCCATGACGAGGAGGGAGTAGTTCACCCTCGGGGCTGAGGGTATGTACTAGTAGCTATGTGTTTGATCTCTCTCGTATTCTTGATTTGGCACGATATTGATGTATCGCGAGCTTTGCTATTATAGTTGGATCTTATGATGTTTCTCCCCCTCTACTCTCTTGTAATGGATTGAGTTTTCCCTTTGAAGTTATCTTATCGGATTGAGTCTTTAAGGATTTGACAACACTTGATGTAGGTCTTGCGTGGGATACCCGTGGTCACAATGGGGTATTCTATTGATTCACTTGATGTATGTTTTGGTGATCAACTTGCGGGTTCCGTGACCTTGGGAATCTATGCATAGGGTTTGGCACACGTTTTCGTCTTGACTCTCCGGTAGAAACTTTGGGGCACTCTTTGAAGTACTTTGTGTTGGTTTAAATAGATGAATCTGAGATTGTGTGATGCATATCGTATAATCATACCCACGGATACTTGAGGTGACATTGGAGTATCTAGGTGACATTAGGGTTTTGGTTGATTTGTGTCTTAAGGTGTTATTCTAGTACGAACTCTATGATAGATCGAACGGAAAGAATAGCTTCGTGTGATTTAACTACGGACTCTTGAATAGATCGATCAGAAAGGATAACTTTGAGGTGGTTTCGTACCCTACCATAATCTCTTCGTTTGTTCTCCGCTATTAGTGACTTTGGAGTGACTCTTTGTTGCATGTTGAGGGATAGTTATATGATCCAATTATGTTATTATTGTTGAGAGAACTTGCACTAGTGAAAGTATGAACCCTAGGCCTTGTTTGCTAGCATTGCAATACCTTTTACGCTCACTTTTATTATTAGTTACCGTGCTGTTTTTATATTTTCAGATTACAAATACTCATATCTATCATCCATATTGCACTTGTATCACCATCTCTTCGCCGAACTAGTGCACCTATACAATTTACCATTGTATTGGGTGTGTTGGGGACACAAGAAACTCTTTGTTATTTGGTTGCAGGGTTGTTTGAGAGAGACCATCTTCAACCTATGCCTCCCACGGATTGATAAACCTTAGGTCATCCACTTGAGGGAAATTTGCTACTGTCCTACAAACCTCCGCACTTGGAGGCCCAACAACATCTACAAGAAGAAGGTTGTGTAGTAGACATCAAGCTCTTTTCTGGCGCCGTTGCCGGGGAGGTGAGTTCTTGAAGGTATATCTTTAGATCTTGCAATCGAATCTTTTAGTTTCTTGTTTTATCACTAGTTTAGTTTATAAAAGAAAACTACAAAAAAATGGAATTGAGGATGCCTCATATGCTTCATCTTTTTAATGTCTTTCGTGAAATTAAGGATTCCGATAATTGTGCTCAAGTGCTAGAAGAAGAATGCATTAGAATGTTTGGCACTAAATATTTGAATGATGAGAATGATTGCAATGTTGTTAGTATGAATTCCTTGAATATCCATGATGCTAATGATATGCAAAGCCACAATCTTGGGGAAGCTATGTTTGATTAAGATGATATTTTTTGTCCCCCAAGTTTTGATGAGCAAATTTATTATGATGAAAGCATGCCTCCTATTTATGATGATTATATTGATCAAAGTGGGTTTGGAAGAGTTTCAACTTTAGGAAGTAATGATCCCACTATTTTGGAGGGTGTTGAATCTTATTGTGATAATTATGAAAGTGGATTTGGAGAGGTCATGACTTTATTTAGTGATGAATCCACTATTTCGGAAGAGGTTCCAATTGATTATGAGAATAAAGTTGCTATCTATGATGATTATTGTGATGACATGTATGCTATAAAGAATAATTATAACCATGAAACTTGTCATCATGATTTTAATTTTCAATTGGATTATGCTTCACATGATATTTATTTTGTTGAGTTTGCTCCCACTACTATTGATGAGAATAAATTTGCTTATGTGGAGAGTAGTAAAATTTCTATGCAAGTATATCATGAAAAGAATGCTTTATGTGCTAGTTATATGGTTGAATTCATTCATGATGCTACTGAAAATTATTATGAGAGAGGATCATATGCTTCTACATATTGCAATAATATCAAGTTTCCTCTCTATGTGTTGAAAATCTTGAATATTTGCTTGTTTTACCTTCTTATGCTAGTTGTTTCATGTTCCCATAAATTGTTTGATCACAAAATCCCTATGCATAGGAAGTGGGTTAGACTTAAATGTGTTAGTCATATTCTTCATGATGCTCTCTTTATGTTTCAATTCTTATCTTTTATGTGAGCATCATTAAAATCATCATGCCTAGCTAGGGGCGTTAAACGTTAGCGCTTGTTGGGAGACAACCCAATATTTACCGCTAATGTTTTTGTGTGTCCACATGATTAAGATACTGTAGTAATCATGTTTTATAGCTTTTGTTTCAATAAAGTGCCAAGTAGAACCTTTGGGAAGACTTGGGTGGAAGTTAATGTGATCTTGCTGTAAAAAACAGAAACTTTTGCGCTCATGAGATTAGCTGCCATTTTTTTACTGGAGAGTGATTTTAGGTTGATTATTTTTGAAGATGATTAATAGACAAATTCCTCAGGTCCACCAATTTATTTCAGAATGTTTGGAGTTACAGAAGTATTCGAATGATACAGATTACTACAGACTGTTCTGTTTTTGACAGATTCTGTTTTCTATGTGTTGTTTGCTTATTTTGATGAATCTATGAGTAGTATCGGAGGGTATGAACCATAGAGAAGTTGGAATACAGTAGATATTACACCAATATAAATAAAGAATGAGTTCATAACAGTACCAAAAGTGGTGATTTTATTTTCTTATACTAACGGAGCTTACGAGTTTTCTGTTGAGTTTTGTGTTGTGAAGTTTTCAAGTTTTGGATAAAAATTCGATGGACTATGGAATAAGGAGTGGCAAGAGCCTAAGCTTGGGGATTCCCAAGGCACCCCGAGGTAATATTCAAGGACAACCAAGAGCCTAAGCTTGGGGATGCCCCGGATGGCATCCCCTCTTTCGTCTTCGTTCATCGGTAATATTCAAGGACAACCAAGAGCCTAAGTAAATTTGCATGTGCCAAACTCTAAACCTTCAAATAATAATCTGTTTTGTATGCCCGAATCGCTCATGTAGCGACTAGGGGCTGTCAGTATCTTACATGCTAGGTGGGTTATTCTCATGATGAGTGGACTCCGCTGATCATTCACAAGAAAATGGCTGGTAACTGGGATGCCTAGTCCTATGATCAAAAACAAATTCGCAAATAATTTAAACAAAACTCCCCCAGGATTGTTGATAGTTGGACGGCACCCATTGTTTCGGACAAGCCGTGGAGTGTGATTGTTGGTGGAGGGGGAGTAAAATCTTTACCTTTCTGTTTGGGAACTGCCTATAATGTATCTAGTATGGAAGATATTGGGAACTCTTGGTCGTTATGTTGACAATGAAAGCATACCTCTCAAAATTATTTTCATCTCTATTTTAGCTTCGAGCTCTGGCACCTCTGCAAATCCCTGCTTCCCTCTGTGAAGGGCCTATCTTTTACTTTTATGCAAGAGTCAGTAGTATTCCTTCTCATTCCAACCTACTTTTTAGTTGGCAAGCATCATGTGGTGGAGAAAGATCTAAGCATATAAGGCCATTCAAATATATTTGATCATGAATTATTATTGTTTACAATTATCTATATGATAAATAAGTTGGGAGGCGAAACATTAAGCCCCTATCTTTCTCTGTGTTCGATGGATGCTATTTTTTCTAAAAGTATGCTTTGAGTGGTAGCAATCATGGAAGACTATATGATAGTTGAGTATGTGGGATTTGCTAAATCAAAGCTCTTACATAGACCCTTCCTGGAAATAAGATGAATTGCAATTGTTTGATGACTGAGAACTGTTTGTTATTTTCAAAGAAAGTTTATGATCTGTACTTTAACATGTGAATAGCTTGTTACTTGATCATGAGAAACATTATGATATGAGCTACTGTTATGACATATAATGATGCTAGGAAAGGTGATTGAAATTATCATTGATCAACCTTGTGCACCTGGTAGCATTCACACTTCATGAGAAACTCGAGGACGACCAGGAATTAAGCTTGGGGATGCTGATACGTCTGCAACGTATGTATAATTTGTGAAGTATTCATGCTATTATATTATCCTTCTAGGATGTTTTGTATGCATTTATATGCTATTTTATATGATTTTTGGGACTAACCTATTAACCTAGAGCCCAGTGCCAGTTTCTGTTTTTTCCTTGTTTTTGAGTATCGCAGAAAAGGAAAACCAAACTGTTGAGGATATAGACCTTGGAGTCACCCGCCAGGATGGCCGGGTTACTCCAAGGGTCATTACCAGAAGCCCGGAGCTAAGTTTCAAGATAATGGGCCAGAGATGGGCTGAGACCCGGATATGGCTTAAAGCCCGTAGTTACAATCATTGTTATAGTAGACTTGTAGTGTAAGGCAAGTATTGATTAGAGTCCGAGCCGGACGCTCTTATGAGCCGGCCGGGACTCTAAGGGCTGCTGGGCGTCAGCCTCCCTATATAAAGGGAGGACCCGGCAGCGGTTCAAGGGCGACAACAATCTCTCCGAGAGCCGGGATAGCTGTTTAGCTCCCTGGCGATTGTAACCCTAATCAATAACACCTCGAACTGGACGTAGGCTTTTACCTTCACCGTAAGGGGCCGAACCAGTATAAACCCTCGTGTTCCTTGTCCCGCATAACCCCTTCAAGCTTCCCAGTTGCGATGGCTCCACGACTAAGTCCTAGCCCAAGGACATCTGCCGTGACAATTCCACGACAGTTGGCGCCCACCGTGGGGCCAGCGCACGGTGGATTTGAGTTCTTGAAGGGCAGCTTCGAAGGGCTCAAGGGATACGCTGTGGGCCGGGTGACCAAGAGTCGTCGCGGCAGGCTCTACATCGACGACGCGGACTGGGGCCCCGACGCCGGCTCAGTGGAGTACGGGTACCGGGTCCCCTTTGGCGGAATTCATGTCTTCATTGGCAAGGTTGGGGAGCCGGGCCCCGAGCCGGGTCTCTGCGCTGATCTCATCGAAACGGCTCAGCGCGCACGACCCGCCCGGGCCCGGCCTGCCTTAAAACGCGCTTTTGTGGGATGCATCCATGGAAGGCCCTCCGATCCATCTGGGTCTGGGGACGAGGCGGCCGCCGGCTCTGACGGCGAGTCGGCCGCTGATGAGTTAAACTCGTTGTACCAGCTTCAAGATGGCAGGCTCATGAGTTATTCCGATGGCAACAGTATTCCGGACCTTTTTGAGCCGCCAAGTCAGGTCGGAGTTTTTATGGCTGGTGCGCAGCTTGTTCAGAACCCCGCTACCGGATCAGAAAACCCGGAGCCTTCCCCGGCTCAGGGGCTGATGGATCTCACAGATAAGATGACGGCCCTGTTAACTGCCACGGTTGACCCGGCAGATCAAGCCCAGCATGACGCGGAGGTGGCACAGTTAAAATTGGATCTGATGAAAGCAAAAGAGGATCTTGCAGCAGAAGGGATCAGGCTGGCGGCGGAGCGGGCGGCTCTCGACGCCCGGACTCAGTTGATTCAGGCGCAGTCCTTCCAACTCACGATGGATCAGAACGCGGCCAACGAGGTCATGAGAAGCAGGCATCAGAAGGCCCAGTCTCGACTCCCGCCGGTCTACGATCCGCGCAATCTATTCAACACGCCGGGTGCGGGATCCAGTAACCCACCAGGGGTCATTGCGCCCGGGTCGGGACCCCTTATTCAGCCACTAGTAATGGGGCCTCCCCAGGCGCCCCCTGCCCCGCCTCAGTATGTGCCAATACCCCCGGGTCATTACGATAACCCGCTGGAGAACATGGTAGCTGCGGCAGCACGACTGGCGGCTCTTCCCGTTGACGGCAATTCTCCGGCAGCCGTCGAAACCCGCCGGGTCAGGGAACTCCTGCAGACGGCCCTAGCGCAGCAAGAGGCGTACTCCTACAGCCGGGACAGGATCCACTCAACTCCTCGCCCAGGCCAGAGCCCGAGTTACAGCCGGCACATGGTCTCGGCGACCGGCTCAAGTAATGTCCGACGCCATGACCCACCCCCTGGCCATGGCCCGGCTCATGTTGGAACCTTCTACGCCGCAGACCAAGCACGGCAAGAGGCGGAGCAGGTGCCGCAATTGACGGCTTATCAGACCCCCCCGGCTTATCCAACGGCGTCCGTTGATGTGGGTATTTCTACCAGGACCGGGGGTGTCCCTTGTTTGGTGCCGGCCATCCGTAATGAACGTCTACCCAAGGATTTCAAGGGCCCTAGGAAGGTGCCTAACTATACGGCTGACCTACAGCCTGCGGCCTGGATTGAGAGTTATGAGATGGCTATGGAACTGCTAGAGGTCAGCTAGGCGGCCATGGCCAAATATTTCACCATGATGTTAGATGGAACTGCCCGCACGTGGTTAAAAGGGCTGCCACCGAACTCTATTGGGTCTTGGACTGAGCTGAAGGCCCGGTTCATTCAAAACTTCAAGGATACCGGTAGGCAGTCTATGTCAATTGTGGATTTGACTAACTGTAAGCAGCAGGAGGGTGAGTCCACGACCCATTGGGTTCGCCGGGTCAAGGAGATCATACATTCATCAGATAAGATGGACGCCGGCTCTGCAGTCTTGATGTTAGAACAGAACTGTCGTTTTGTGCCCCTGAAGATGAAGCTTGGGCGGCTTAAACGTGACTGCACGGATATGGGTACACTAATGGCGGCTCTTGTCAAATACGCTGATTCCGATGGTACTAAGGATCCCCCTTCAGATGATGAAAGGACAGGGAAGGGAAAGAAGAACGGCAATGGCAAGGGCCCTTAGTTTAACCCGGGGAATCAAGGAGGAGGCAAGCGCAAGGCCGATGGCAGCCTGGAGTTCGTAGCCAACACCCAAGGCAACAACCAGCGACGCAAGGGGAGGCCCCCTCCCCGAGGCGGCGGGTCAGGACCTTCTCTGGAGCAGCTGTTGAATGAACCCTGTCCGAGACACGGCTTTAGAGAGAAGTCGGCGACTCATCTGTGGAAGGATTGTGCTATCATGAAGGCCTTTAAAAACTACAATGGCCCGGGCGGCGGCCCAGGCGCAGGCGGCCCAGGCGCAGGCGGCTCCGGCGCTGGCGGCTTTCATGGCCCAGGTGGCGGGTCAAATTCCGGTCCTCAGAACGGTCAAGGGGGCTTCAATCAACAGTCTGGTCAGGGTCATCAACAACAACAGGGGGCTATCAGACCAACCCGGAGCAACTTAGCGGTGGACAGTATCACGTGTTCACCACTAGTTTGTGCAAACGAGACGAGAAGCTTCACAAGAGGGCTGTTAATGCGGTTCAGCCGGCGGTTCCACGCTACTTACGGTGGTCGGAGCAGCCCATAGTGTGGAGTAGGGAGGATCACCCTCCCCGGGTGGATAACCCGGGCCACCTGGCCTTAGTAGTGGCTCCTCAGGTGGGAGGCTATAAGTTCACAAAGGTACTCATGGATGGAGGCAGCAGCATCAACATCCTCTATTATGAGACTTTCCGTCGTATGGGGCTAGTTGATAAGAACCTCAGCCAGTCAAATACTATCTTCCATGGCGTGGTACCCGGTAAGTCGGCTTATCCAGTCGGCAAGATCGAATTGGAAGTGGCTTTTGGTGATGAAAACAACTACAGGGTGGAGAAGTTGACCTTTGAGGTGGTCAAGATAAGAAGTCCATACCATGCTATATTCGGACGGCCGGCTTACGCCAAGTTCATGGCACGGCCGTGTTATGTGTACTTACAGCTCAAGATGCCGGGTCACAATGGGACCATTACAGTTCACGGCAGCCGGAAAGTGGCTCTGGAGTGTGAGGAAGGTGACGCGGCTTATGCAGAGTCTGTTTGCGCCACAGAAGAGTTGAAATTTTATAAAGACAATGTCGACCCAACAGATATGACCTCTCTGAAAAAGCCAACCACGGAGAATGAACCAGCAATGAAGTTTAAATCAGCCGATGAGACTAAACTTGTTGATTTTGTTCCAGGTGACTCGTCTCAGCAGTTCAGCATCAGTGCAAATCTGGACCCGAAATAGGAAGGCGCGCTCATCGAGTTCATCCGTGAGAATAGGGACATATTTGCATGGAAACCTTCTGACATGCCAGGTGTACCTAGAGAACTCGCTGAGCACACTCTCAATGTGGATCCAAAATTTAAGCCGGTCAGACAGTTCCTTCGACGGTTTAACGAAGAGAGGCGGAAGGCTATTGGTGAAGAAGTGGCCCGGCTTTTGGCGGCCGGGTTCATTGTTGAGGTTTTTCACCCAGAGTGGTTGGCTAACCCGGTGCTTGTACTTAAAAAGAATGGCACCTGGCGGATGTGTGTGGACTACACGGACTTGAACAAAGCGTGTCCGGCTGATCCTTTTGCTCTCCCCCGTATCGATCAAATCATTGACGCCACGGCAGGTTGTGCACGCTTAAGTTTCTTGGATGCTTATTCCGGGTATCATCAGATTAAGATGGCAGTTAAAGACCAGGAGAAGACGGCGTTCATCACTCCCTTTGGAGCCTTCTGCTATGTGTCTATGCCCTTTGGACTCAAGTGTGCACAGGCGACTTACCAGCGTTGTGTGCAGAATTGCCTTCATAAGCAGATCGGGCGCAATGTTCACGCTTACGTGGACGACATTGTGGTTAAATCCATCAAGGAGGAAACCCTGATAGATGACTTAAGGGAAACCTTCGACAATCTCCGGGTCTATAAGATGATGCTTAACCCGGCCAAATGTGTTTTTGGTGTTCCTGCAGGCAAACTATTGGGCTTCTTGGTTTCTGACAGGGGCATTGAGGCTAACCCAGAGAAGATCAAAGCTATCACTTCTCTAGCTAAGCCGGCATGTATAAATGACGTTCAGCGTTTGGCGGGTTGCATCGCTGCGTTAAGCCGGTTTATAAGCCGTTTGGGTGAGAAGGCTATGCCTTTATATCAATTGATGAAGAAAACTGATAACTTTGTCTGGAATGATGCAGCTAATACCGCCTTCGAGGATTTGAAAAAGCAACTGGCAGAGCCCCCCTTCCTTGCTGCTCCGGTTGATAAGGAGCCCTTGCTACTGTATGTAGCGGCAAACGCACGAGCCGTCAGCGTGGCTATTGTGGTGGAGCGCAAGGAGGCGGGTAAGGAGCATCCGGTTCAGCGGCCGGTTTATTATGTCAGTGAGGTGCTCATTGAGTCCAAGCAGCGGTATCCGCATTGGCAGAAGCTCGTATATGGGGTGTTTATGGCGAGCCGGAAGCTTAAGCATTACTTTCAAGGTCATCCCATCACTGTGGTCAGTTCCGCCCCTCTCGGTGATATTATCCAGAACAGAGAGGCTACAGGGAGAATTGCTAAGTGGGCTATAGAACTTGGACCTCATGACCTCAAATATGTGCCACGCACTGCTGTTAAGTCTCAGGCCTTGATAGATTTCATCAATGATTGGACAGAGTCACAAGTACCCGAGCAAAAGCCGGATAACACTTATTGGACTATTCACTTTGATGGGTCCAGGCAGCTGGAGGGCTCGGGGCTGGTGTGGTCTTGGCTTCCCCTAAAGGTGACAAGTTCCATTATGTGCTACGGTTGATGTTTCCTTGCACTAATAATGCGGCTGAGTACGAGGCTTTGCTCCACGGTCTTCGGGTGGCTAAGGAGATGAGCTTAAGCCGGCTGAGGTGTTTTGGTGATTCAGACTTGGTGGCTCAACAAGTATCAGGCACCTGGGATTCTAAGGATCCCCTAATGGCGGCTTATCGCCGCAAGGTTGATACCATTGCCGGGCACTTTCAGGGATATCAAGTGGAGCACATTGACCGCAGGAAGAATGAGGCGGCTGATGCTTTAAGCCGGCTCGGCTCTCAGCGAAAGCCGGTGCCGCCTAACACTTTCCTGGATGTCCTATATAACCCTTCGGTTAAGTTGCCTACAGAGGAGGACTTGGCTATCCCTGACCCGGAGGCACGACTGGTGGCGGCTCTTCATATCATACCAGACTGGACAATGCCATATCTGGCTTATATAACCCGGGGAGAGTTGCCTGAGGATGAAATTCTGGCCAGGCAAATAACCCGGCGGGCTAAGTCAATGATTGTTATCGATGGTGAGTTGCATCATCGCAGTGTTTCAGGGGCATTCCAGCGTTGTATCTCCCCTGAGGAAGGTCAAGAGATCTTGCGCGAGATCCATGAAGGGGATTGTGGCCATCATGCCGGTTCAAAATCTCTTGTGGCCAAGGCTTTCCGTCATGGTTTTTATTGGCTGACGGCTCACGCTGATGCAGAGGACTTGGTCAGTAAATGTGATGGCTGCCAAAGGTTCTCCCGACGGGCTCATGTGCCGGCTCAGGAATTGAGGATGATCCCGATCACTTGGCCCTTTGCGGTCTAGGGGCTTGATATGGTCGGGCCTTTCAAACGGTCCAAGGACAAGAAGACCCACATCTTGGTGGCAGTGGACAAATTCACGAAGTGGGTGGAAGCTGAGCCAGTTAGCAAGTGTGATGCAGCCACGGCGGTTCAATTTATGAAAAAGGTGATCTTCCGCTTCGGCTTTCCACACAGCATCATAACAGACAATGGCACTATTCTGTCCAAAGGCGCTATGGAGGAGTTTTGTCAAAGAGAGCATATCCGGCTTCATGTCTCTTCAGTGGCACACCCCCAATCCAATGGTCAAGCTGAGAGAGCTAACCAGGAGATTCTGAAGGGCATTAAACCCCGGCTCTTGGTCCCTTTGCAACGGACGCCAGGTTGTTGGGTGGAGGAGTTGCCCTCCGTTTTATGGAGCATCAACACTACTCCTAACAGGTCTACAGGCTTCACGCCTTTCTTCATGGTTTATGGAGCTGAAGCAGTTCTCCCCAGCGACATCCGTCATGATTCACCTCGTGTGGCGGCTTATGTTGAGACGGATAATGAACAGGCGCGCCAAGATGCTCTGGACTTGCTGGACGAACAGCGTGATGTGGCAGCCGCCCGTTCAGCGATTTACCAACAAGACCTGCGCCGTTATCATAGCCGCCGGGTCAAATCCCGGGTCTTCCAGGAGGGCGACCTGGTGCTCCGGCTCATCCAGGATCAAACAGATGCACACAAGTTATCCCCACCTTAGGAAGGGCCTTTTGTGGTCAGTAAGAACTTGCACAACGGGTCATATTACCTCATTGATATCTGGGAGCATAAGGACTCACGTAAATCTGAGGAGGAGACCCGTCGGCCGTGGAACATAGCTCAGCTTCGGCCTTACTACACTTGAGCTTCCGACTCTTGTGATGTACATATTTATCTCAGCCATGTATATATTATGATAAAGCAATAAAGCAGGACCTCTGTCCTTTGCTCTCTTCCAAAAATGTGTGTTGTTACATGCTGACTTACAGAAGATCCGGCTTATGATCATCTTCGAATCTAGCTGTAAGCAGTAAAGTCGCTTGGGGGCTTCCTGTTCACACATGGGTCGTATTCGAACCAAAGAGAACATAGCTGTCGATACCCATTTGATTGGCAAAGTGCCGAGCTCATTGGGAAGTTGCCTCTGGTCATATTTGAATCATAGTGTAACCCCTCTGAGAACCGACGTGGATCGTATTCGAATCAGCGTCGTTAAACAAATTTTCAGAATCACTTGGGGGCTTCCTGTTCAAACATGGGTCGTATTCGAACCAAAGAGAACATAGCTGTCGATACCCTCTTGATTGGCATCGCCAAACCCACTGGGGGCTATATGATCGTATCCGAATCTTCGCTTAACCCCTTTGGACCGAGTTTCTGGTCATATTCGAACCGGAAGCCCTTAAGTTTTTATATTTTACCACAAAACTGGCTTTGATCATGTCAAAGTATGTACTGCCGGGTTTCACTTGCCGGCTTAAATTTTGGTTTATCTTGTTAGTTGAGCATCATGGATGTCATCAAGACAAATAAATTCGAGTTAAGGTACCAACCGTGCTACCCGGGTTATTTAGCCCGGAAGTATGCTTACAGGCTGTTAAGTGTGTCATCACAGCTATGTTCGAGTATAGTTAAGGACCAATCTTTTTTGGTTTGTATCCCGGGTTATCCATCTCAAACACCTCATTCTCAGGGCGGTAAGCCGCCTTGCGACTTGTAATTTGCCTTTCTATGCAGATATTTAAAGGCACTTTTTAAAGGTTGAGAAGGACAAAGGGATAATTACGACCCGGAGGAGCATCAAAAGAATGACTTCAAAGGATTTCAGCATTCATTACGTGCACGATGGCACGGCAGAGATAAATTGTTGCACCTACTCTATTACAAAAATCTTTCAAAGTTTCAAGGATGGGGCGTTGTTTGGTGAGCCGCTAGCCGGTTTATGACGCCTGCTGAGTTGAAGTCCCCGGCTCATCTTCCGCTTCGGCTGATCCCAAGGCTTCGAAGGTCGACGACTTCCAGTTGATGTCGCTGAGAGCTTCGAACTGAGCTTCTTCGTCAATTAACCCGGCCGGGTTAATCTCCGGGGCGAAGGTGTGCTGGCGAGCCGGGGGAATCAGATTGATAGCTTCATAGCGAGGGGTTGGAATCCTCTGATTCTCCGCGTTGTATCCCGGCTGATACTTGGTTAAATCGGTGTCGTTCCCGATGATGGTGGCCACCGGGCGCACAGCCTTCACACAAGCCGCGAAGTCCTTCTGGTCGAACGCTGAGCCGTCTTCTTTCAGGCTGGGGTAACCCAGGGCGATATCTGCCGGGTCTAGCTCCGGCAAGAAGGCTTTGGCCCGGCTCAGTGCGGCGATTGCTCCGGATCTCGCGGATGCTCGTCGTAGCTCCTGGATCCGCTGCGGCAGAACTGCGAGCCGGCGCAGGACTTCGGCTAGATGAGTCGGCACTTCATTTGACAGGGCCACCACAGCTAAGGCCCGCTGTGACCCGGTGTAGAGCTGTTCCACCAGGGTGTACACGGCCTTTAACTTGGTGACCACGCTCTGGTTCAAGTTGGCGCTTCTGGAACCTGTTTAACAACGTCAGATGACCCGGTGATAAGGATGAGTTAAGAGATGTAAACATTCCAACTTGAATGAAAGCCGGTGAGGCAACTTACCGAAGATGGCAGCTACCATTTGGGACACTTGGCGCTTTAGACCGGAGAGCTCAGCGGTCTTCTCAGTGAGGGCCTTCTCCGCCTGTTCTGCCCGGGTCACCAGTGCAGCTTTCTCCTCAGCCCAGGCCTTCCGCCCAGCGTCGAATTCAGTCTTCAATTTCTCCTGAGCGGCGATGCTGGAGACAAACTTGGCATTTGCCTTCCGGGTCTCCATCTCTTGTGCCTTCAGCCGGCTCTTGAGATCCGCCAGGTCCGACTCTAATTTCTTGCCAACAGCCTGCATATATTTCCGGGTTATTAACAGTCATTCTATAAAAGTCCCAAGCGCTTTCCAAGCAAAGACACTTGGCACTTGGGGGCTAATGCATATTGAACGTATCTATCTATGTACGGCCGGCTCAGTTCAGTAAGCCGGAATCTAAAGTCTACAACATATTCAAGTATAAGTCCTAGACTTGGGGGCTAGAATGGCAAGGATCACTATGCGGAAAGTAAGAGAACAACAGAAGGTTACCTCAGATTTTTGTTGGATCTGGTTGACCATGGCGATCTTGGCGTCCCGGCTCTTGTGAACCTGGCTGATGTAGCCTGAGACGAGTTCTTCAATACTTAAGTCGGTGTAGCTGGAGAGATCCAGATTCACCCGGTGGGGTTGCAGCAACTCCCCCCTCGCGGAGCATTTGGCCAGCGCGGTCGGCCTCCCCGGCTCAACAAAACTCTGTCCGGGTAATTACCACGTCCGGGTCGTTAGCTGGTGGGGCTGAGCCGGAGGCCTCCGGGTTAGCTAATGCTTCGGTCGTTGTCTTGGTGGTCGGGGCGGGGGCTTCAGGCGCCGTATCCATGGGAATGGTGGCTTCAGGGGCGGAGGCGACTGGCGGCTCTTGAGCCGTCGTCTCCGGCTCAGGCAAGTCGGGCACTCCGGCTGACCTGGTCTTCTTTGCTCTTTTGGTGAGCTTTGCCTGGGCACTGAAAAGGCAGAAGTGTTAGGCATACAAAGGGTAAGTGCAGGCAGATAATGTAAGGAGATTGTTATTACCCGGGGGCAGTCTTGAAGGCTGGCAGACTTGACTGCATGGAGTCACCCGAGGAGGGGGAGGTCTCCTGGTAATTGGAGTCAGAAGAGTTGAGTGGCTGACGGATGACACCCGCCAACGGATGAAAAGGGTACAGGTGAGAAAAAACCTCAGTGCGGCGTTTCCTCGTTGCGTCGGGTAACCCAGTGGAGAGGTCGGCGTCCTTGCGGGCCCGGGTGTGACGCCGGCTCTCGTGAACCTGCTGCTTCAAAAGAAATTGAGGGTCTCGATGAGCTAATGGATGGGAAAAGCTTACTTTCCGGGTTACCCTTCGGACTTTCAGCTGTGGTAAAGGCTCCAAGCCGGAGGAAAGTGATGTTACCTCTTCGACCACCGGGTTACTGGCGCCGGTGTCATCCTGTCAATAAGCAAGTGTTGATAAGGCGGACAGCATCAGACAACATATACTGCAAGAATTTAAAAGATTTAAGGGTTACCTCTGACTCGGAGCTATCGCTTAATTGCAGCAGCTCCGAAGCAGTGGGTCTGTTTCCCTTTTTGCGAGGGGCGGCTCTCTTGGCGGCTTTCTTCGCCTTCCTGGCCTTCTTGGCCGCCTCGTGGTCATACTTGACCCGCCAGAATTTATCATCAGCCTGAGAAATACAGTAATGAGTTCTTAGTAAGATGACAGGTAAAACAAAATGGAAAGGTTAAAGTCAGCGGCTTACAGCTGGGGCTGGATTGGTCTTGCAGAACGGGGCTAGCCCGGTTCTTCCACAGTCTGCCAGGCTCTCGTTTAAAAGAGCCTTGGTCTCTTCTTCAGCAACGTCTTCTGGAAGATCATTGCGACTGTGCCTCTGCGGGTCATCCTTTCGCCCGGTGTACTCACACATTAAGCCGGGGCGGCGGCTTAATGGGATCACCCGCCATGAGATCCAGACCCGGACCAGGTCAATTCCGTTCAGACCATTGCCTAGCAGGGCTTTGATCTTGTTGATCGTTGGAAGCAGAGGCTGGCGTTCTGCGGCAGTCAGCTTGTCGGATAATGGATGAGTTGGCTCCAGGCGCGTTGGGCGAAAGCCGGGCAGCGGGCTCTCATCAGCCGGGGACGTGTCTTGGCAGTAGAACCAAGTCATGTTCCAGTCCTTGGGGTGACTTGGCGGTTCTGCGTAAGGGAACAGACAATCCCTGCGCCGTTGGATGGAGATGCCGCCTAACTCTAAGACTTGGACCGTTTGCGCACTCGGTTTGGCGGTTCAAATAGAACAGCTCTCTGAAGAGCAGCAGACTCGGCTCTTCTCCAAGATATACTTCACAAAAAACTTGGAAGTTGCAGATGTTGGATATGGAATTGGGTCCTATATCCTGAGGCCGAAGATCAAAGGAGTTGAGCACGTCCCGGAAGAATTTTGAGCCGGGCGGTGTGAAGCCCCGGCTCATATGGTCGGCAAAGATCACTACCTCCCCGTCTCTCGGCTGTGGCCTTTCTTCGGACGGGTCAGGGGCACGGTAGGACATCACTTCCTTCTTAGGCAGATATCCGGACTTAACGAAGTTGGCCAGGGTCTCTTCGGTGACGCTGGATTTCATCCAGTTGCAAGTGATGGGAGCCTTGGGAGGCATGGTGACGGTTGGTGGTCTACGAGGAAGAGAAAAGTGTCCGGGTTAATTACAAGCCGGAGTTTATCATTCAAGTTACAATGACGGCTTATGAAGGGGACTAATGGTATGTATTGATACGGTGGGTTATCTAAGCCGTCGGGGCTTTCAGGATAAGTTGGTCGTCTACGGCTTACTGCGGTTAAGTCGGAAGATACTACAGAGCATTATTCTCTTTAAACCGGAAAGTTCTATGGCGCGTGGTTTCTCTAAGTCGGAAATATAAGCCGCCAAGATTCAAGGACTGCAGTTTTTACTAAGTGTGGTAAACAGATTTCACATATTACAGTAACTTTTTTGGATCAAAGTAGTCGGAGCAGAGAAAGTTTTCTAGACCTAAAAAACAGAGGCAGGAGAAGTTTTTGAGGTTGAACACAGTTCTTATGCAGTAAAAAGAGGGTTTCTTACAGATGAAATGGGTCTCAAACCTCTACCGCAGTGGTTCTACGCGAGGTTAAGGATCAACCAACTACGGTGGCAACAAGAACTACCGAGTTTGTGGGCAATGGTGACGAACACGAAGAACTGAAGGAACCCTACCGCAGATCTATTCTAGCAAGGCAGAGAAGACTCACCGGAGTTGAGGAAGAGAGGAGGTCGCCGGCGTTATCTGGTCCGGGTCAGGGTGATGCAGCAGCCGGGTCGATGAAGATCAGGGGCGCGACGGCGACGGCGGCGGTAGAAGCTCGGGCAGAGGAACGACAACGCAAGGAAGAAGAAGGAGAGTGTGAGAAGAGAGTGCCGGGCCGGCCTATTTATAAGGTGGGTCATAAGTAGGCGCGGGGTTCAAGGAGGCCACGGCGTGGTTATCTCCCCCTCACGGCGCCTCGATTCCCGGAAGGACAGTAAAAGCAAAGATCCGTTGCGGATCTGGCGGAGTAAAAACGGACTTAATGGAGGATGACGTCACGGCGGATTACCCAGAGTCCAGAGGATGACGTCACTCCAGGTTATGACCTTTACATGAATAGAAGCCGGGGATTTTTTTCTGCAGAGCTGAAGATTGACCCGAGCCGGCTCAAGTCAATCTGGGGCCTAATGTTGAGGATATAGACCTTGGAGTCACCCGCCAGGATGGCCGGGTTACTCCAAGGGTCATTACCAGAAGCCCGGAGCTAAGTTTCAAGATAATGGGCCAGAGATGGGCTGAGACCCGGATATGGCTTAAAGCCCGTAGTTACAATCATTGTTATAGTAGACTTGTAGTGTAAGGCAAGTATTGATTAGAGTCCGAGCCGGACGCTCTTATGAGCCGGCCGGGACTCTAAGGGCTGCTGGGCGTCAGCCTCCCTATATAAAGGGAGGACCCGGCAGCGGTTCAAGGGCGACAACAATCTCTCCGAGAG
This sequence comes from Aegilops tauschii subsp. strangulata, assembly GCF_002575655.3. Lineage (NCBI taxonomy): Eukaryota > Viridiplantae > Streptophyta > Magnoliopsida > Poales > Poaceae > Aegilops > Aegilops tauschii. The sequence goes on from NC_053036.3 coordinate 156,625,821, forward strand.
CCGGGATAGCTGTTTAGTTCCCTGGCGATTGTAACCCTAATCAATAACACCTCGAACTGGACGTAGGCTTTTACCTTCACCGTAAGGGGCCGAACCAGTATAAACCCTCGTGTTCCTTGTCCCGCATAACCCCTTCAAGCTTCCCAGTTGCGATGGCTCCACGACTAAGTCCTAGCCCAAGGACATCTGCCGTGACAATTCCACGACACAAACGGAGTCCAATTGACCTGAAACTTGACGGAGCTTATTTTTGGACCAGAAGAAGGCCATGGAGTAAAAGAGTTGGGCTAGAAGAGTCCCGGGCTGCCCACGAGGGTGGGAAGCGCGCCCACCCCCCTGGGCGCGCCCCCTACCTCGTGGACAGCCCGGAGACCCCCCTGACTTGTTCTCGATGCCAAAACCTCTTATATATACAGAAACCCCCAGAACATAACCTAGATAGGGAGTTCCGCCGCTGCAAGCCTCTGTACCCACCAAAAACCAATCACGGCCCTATTCCGGCACCCTACCGGTGGGGGGATCCCTCACCGGTGGCCATCTTCATCATCCCGGCGCTCTCCATGACGAGGAGGGAGTAGTTCACCCTCGGGGCTGAGTGTCACGACCGGTTTTTCAATAAAATAATTATTGAGAGACTGATCCCTTTTACGGACCAGCGAGGAAGAATTCCTTCTCACTGGTAGACAATATCTTGGTCACAGAAGAAAAATACCAGGAGTACTAAATATAATACAAGGTTGAGCAGAGACTGCCCAACAATTTATTACATGCACGCCGCTAAAACAAGACGGCGGATAGGGTGGCAAACTACTAACTCACGATAATAACGGTGGTGGAAATATCATCGCGAAACGAGTGATATGATTCCAGAAGACTACAACTCTTCGAGCGTCGGAGTGAGGCTCGAGAAGACTTATTGCGGGTGGCGGAAGCGTATACAATACAAGTGACCAATATCCGGGATCGCGCAGGACTGACTGGGACTCCTCTAGGCGTCGGACGCGCTATCAAACTCTTCATCCAAGAGATCGCCTTCGTCAACATCTGGCCAAATCAACAAGCCATGTGAGTACTATGAAAGTACTCGCAAGACAGTTCGGACATAAAACATAACAAATGCAAACATGAAGCATATGAACAAGTTAACCCGTGCGTTCAGACATGGAGATAATAAATACTGGGTGCCAAGCGAGGGTCTGAATGACGCCTCGAGCGGAAACTGCAGAATAGTAATACTGGTGCCAAACGAGTGTCTGAAAGACTCCTCGAGCGGAAAATGCGGAATAATAATACAGGTGCCAAACGAGTGTCTGAAAGACTCCTCGAGCGGAAAATGCGGAATAATAATGCGGGTGCCAAACGAGTGTCTGAAAGACTCCTCGAGCGGAAAATGCGGAATAATAATGCGGGTGCCAAACGAGTGTCTGAAAGACTCCTCGAGCGGAAAATGCGGAATAATAATGCGGGTGCCAAACGAGTGTCTGAAAGACTCCTCGAGAGGAAAATGCAGAATAATAATGGCACAGTCGGGCGTTGAGGCGACACCACATAAAGGGCTTATAACAGGAAATAAAGACAGTGCATGCCACAATCGGACGTTTGGGCGACATCACATAAAGGGCTTATATTTAAAGTAAGAAACAAGAACACGCCACAGTCGGACGTCTGCGCGACGTCACATAAAGGGCTTATATCACAGCTCAATAATACAATCGTTCGGGAACATAAATTATCACAAGCATGCGACAAATATAAAGTTAGTCCATCCACAGGAATAACAATAAAACTGGATTTACCACTTGAGCTTGTTCACCGGGGACAAGTTTTTCACACGGATAGATATGGATATAGTGTTTACACTACTTGATCATGGATACGATGATTTGGACAGAATTGACTCTGCAGAGTTTGTACTTAACCACAGCCAACGGATTTCAGTAGTCACGGGGACTAGTTCCGTCTACGGTGTTTTGGAAGAAACACGTCTAACCAGTACACACCCAATTCAACCATCCGAAGCCAGGGATCACCCTCGGCAACATTCAAGAAAAACCTTGAGACGGGGAGGCTACAACCTCGCGTAGCATGGGATCAAATTTCTTTACGCGCGCTCTAAGGGGGTGCCCCCCCTCTCGGTCCCAACCGGAAACACCCATGGCCCCTGACCGGATGACTGGCTTTAATCCTGGGCCAAGGTACCATCATCCCGGCCTCTCTGTTTGGTGTGTACACGGAAAGAGGTTACCAACTTACTAAACCGCATCCTGGCAATGAGACATGTGGTAGCACGGAAGGGGGAAAGAACGATAACATGGCTCCAACCATGTTAACGTTGGAGAAAGTCGGATGACGCAAGGCTGGTATGCTACAACAGTACCACCTTGCTGCCCTTCATGTCACCACATGATTAGGCCATCTCTCATCAGAGATCATCGCAACTTTGGAACATGCGGGAAGGGAACGATAACGTGGCTCCAACCACGTTAACGTCGGAGAAAGTCGGATGACGCAAGGCTGGTATGCTACAATAGTACCACCTTGCTGCCCTTCATGTCACCACATGATTAGGCCATCTCTCATCAGAGATCATCGCGACTTTGGAACAACCGGGTCGTTGCCTTACAAGCAACGAGGTATTTACCAATACTCATATGCCACGCACAAACTTTCACGCGAACATGCAAAAGACCTGTCATATCAAATGTTCAAAACGTGCTTGCCTGGTTCGGAGAAGTCGGAGTCTAGCTCGGCGAAGTTCGCGGCTCCTTCACCTCTTCCGGAACCTACGGCAATCACGAAACGGGTACTAACGTGAAAACCAACACTTGCACAGAAAAATTTCCAAATAATTTTCAAATAAATCCCATAAAAAACTAGACAAAATTTGAAGATTGTCAGAAAAAGAATCACTCAAAAGTTCCTTTTTATTAAAAAGTTATAAAGGTTTCTGTCCAGGGACTTATCTGTAATGAAACAGAAAAGTTCCAGGGTTTTAACTGAGAGAACAGAAAACGCTTCGGTTGGGAATGCGTAAGCGCAAAGGAGAAAACGTATTTGCCCGAAGGTGCCAACAGAAAACGGTTCGGAGGAGAATAGAATAGAGGCTGACAGGCGGGGTCCAACTGTCAGGTTTAAAAAGCTCGCCGGCCCCCGAAGACTGCGGTGGACGCCGGCGTCGAACCACGGCGAGTTAGGAGAAACGGAGGGTACCAAGAGCTTCAGTGTCTTCTTCCGCGTCGGTGGGTGGTGGACTCGTCCAACGGGGAGCACCACGTCGACGGCGACACTATCTCCGACGGACGGCGGCTCGGGTGAGGATGGGGAACTCCGGTGGAGGGCTGCAAACTACGAATTGAGGCGCGGGTCAGAACGAGGGATGCAAGGTGAAGCTACTGGCAAGAGAATGGAGGCGGAGGAGCGCACACGGGGGCGAATCGGGCTGGATCCCGTGGCGGGTCGCGGCGGCCGGAGTCGAGGAAGGAGACCTCCTCGGGGCTCTACCAGAGGCTAGGCTTGCTCTAGGGGGAGTGCAGGGATGGTGGGTGCTCGAGTTGAAGCTCGGGGCCTCTATTTAAGGCAGATCGACGGGGTGGCCGTGAACGGAGAATCTCCGGCGAGCGATTACAGCGGAGCAGTGGATTGGCAGGAGGTTTGAGTGGCCAGGCAGCATCAGTGGAGGTTACTGGAGTCGTTTCACAGCTAAACGGAGATGGCCTTGGCGTAATGGCGTCGGTCCACGGTGAGGTGACCTCACGGGCTCAACGGCGGCAGAAAGCGCGCTCCGCGCCCTGCGGTTCACGACGAGAGCGGCAGCGCGTTCGGGGGAGTGGAAGGCCACGCGGCGAGCTCTGGTGGTTTGGGCGGCGCTGGGTGGCGTCGTCGGCGTCGTGTCTCCCGCTCGCGTCCGCAAAGCCGCCGCCGGCGTCAGTCACGGGGCGGCGCACCTTCTGCTGCTCGTCGCCGACGCCCGCAAGGCGCTAGGCATTCGTGCGGTGCAGGAACAAGAGGGCGGGGACGAGGAGCAAGGCGACGCGGTGGTACTGGCGAGATCGATGTCCTTCTCTGAAGAAAACGACAGCAAGCCACTGACCGAATCTCTGAATTTTTCTGAACTTGATACAGACAGTGCACTGCAGGTGTTCAACAGGAGGATTTTGCAATGAGATAAATTTTTTTGGAGCTGTAACTTGGTGAGGTGACCACTCAATGCACCCAGAGGCTGCCTGATTTTACTTGGAATTTTTGGAGAAGGTTTTGAATGAATTCCTCCAAATTTGACAAATCTGGTCCAAACTTGCAGCAGGTGTAGTTTGAAAATTTTGAACTGAAGACCAGTGGATCTTCATGGTTCTTGGTTGAGGGTTCAAAGGACTAGGAGGGGAAAAAGGTTTGGGGGCAAAAATCGAGACAGAAAGTGGAGTTCCTTTGCAAATCTCCAAGTGCCAGGAAAGAAGGCAGAAATTTATTTGAATAGAATATAAATGGAAATAAATACATGGGGAGGTTCAACTTGCTGGATTTGATGCAAATCATGATCCAAAGGTGAGGAAAGGGTTAGACGAGGGGATTTGCACTAAGGCCATGGCAAGAAGGAATTGTTGAAAGTGGCAAAGGATTTTCCAAAAGCCATAGTGCAAATTTCAAGGAGATTTTCAAAAGTCATTTCCCAAGTGAAAATATTTTGTCTTGAGTCCAAGTGAAAAGCAAGAACCTCCAAGACCAAAGACAGATCTTGGTTGAATCCAAATAAAACTTTTGCCATAAAGAAAAATATTTGAGAGTGAGAGTTCTCTTGAAGAAAAATTTAAATCACTCCCCTCAAGTCAAATAAAATCATTCGAAAAAATCCAAATAAAAACATGGGTGTCACAACACCTACCCCCTTAGGAAAAATCTCGTCCTCGAGATTTCTGCTGGTCCTCAAATAGATATGGATGTTCTGCCCGAAGGAAATCTTCCCTTTCCCATGTAGCTTCATCCTCAGTGTGGTTGCTCCACTGAACCCTGAAAAACTTTGTCGTTTTCTGACGGGTCCTCCGTTCAGACTCTTCTAAAATCTTTACTGGCCTTTCTCTGTAGGTGAGATCTGGTTGCATATCAATGTCCTCATGAGGTACATGCTTTTCTGGGTTGCTCACACATTTTCTTAACTGTGAGACGTGGAACACGTCATGGACGTCTGACAGCTCCTTGGGTAGGTCTAGTTGGTAGGCTACCATGGCACTTCGTGCCTTTACACAAAATGGTCCAATAAATCTTGGGGCTAGCTTCCCCTTAATTTTGAACCGTTGTAGACCCGTCATAGGAGATACTCGGAGGTATACGGAATCACCGGGTTCAAAGCTGACCTCACGGTGCTTCTGATCATAGTAGCTCTTTTGGCGGCTCTGTGCCGTCTTGAGTCTGTCCTGGATTTGTTTAACTTTCTCCTCGGCATCTTTAAGCATGTCTGGGCCGAAGATACGGCTGTCACCTGTTTCTGACCAATTCAGTGGGGTACGACACCTCCGTCCGTACAATGCTTCAAAGGGTGCCATTTGCAAGCTGGCTTGGTAACTGTTGTTGTAAGAAAATTCGGCATACGGCAAACTCTCTTCCCAGCTGGATCCATAGGTGAGCACACAAGCTCTTAGCATATCCTCTAGGATCTGGTTCACACGTTCCGTCTGTCCATCAGTCTGAGGGTGGTATGCTGTACTGAAGGCTAGTTGTGTGCCCAGAGCTTGTTGTAGGTGATCTCAAAATTTGGAGACAAATTGGGTGCCTCGGTCTGATATTATAGTCTTTGGGACTCCGTGCAAGCAAACTATACGAGAGAGATAAAGCTTTGCCAGTCTTTGTGTGGAGTAGGTAGTCTTCACGGGAATGAAATGAGCAACCTTGGTTAGTCGGTCTGTGATAACCCATATGGCGTTATTTCCGCGTTGTGATCGGGGTAATCCGACAATGAAATCCATTCCTATTTCATCCCATTTCCACTCCGGTATCCTGTTTGGCTGGAGTAGCCCTGCTGGCTTTTGATGCTCGGCCTTGATGCGCTGACATGAATCGCAACAAGCAATGAATGTGGCTATATCTCTTTTCATACCATGCCACCAAAACCTTTCCTGAATGTCCTTGTACATTTTGGTTCCTCCAGGATGAATCGAGTATGGAGCGGTGTGGCTTTCCGTCAAGATTTGTTGCTTGAGTTCCTCAATGTTAGGCACGCAAAGTCTGTCTCGGTACCATAATGTTCCTTCACTGTCGGTGACGAACTCGGAAGTCTTACGAAGATTCATTTTCTTCTTTATGCCTTCGATGCTGGGATGTCCCTGTTGAGCCTTCTTGATTTGTTCCACCAGGGTGGGTTGTATCTCCAGGTTCGATACGGTGCCCTCGGAGACTAACATCATGTTGAGCCTAGCGAACTCTCGCTGAAACTCAGGCCTCAAATTTTGCTGACCGTCACTGTCCGGGCTGGGGTTTCGACTAAGGGCATCGGCCACTACATTTGCTTTCCCTGGGTGGTAGTTAATGCCGACGTCATAGTCTTTGACCAGTTCCAACCAGCGTCGTTGGCGTAAATTCAGCTCTGGCTGTGTGAAAATATATTTGAGGCTCTTATGGTCTGTATATATTTCACAGCGATTTCCCAACAGAAAGTGCCTCCACTCCTTGAGTGCATGTATGACTGCTGCTAGCTCCAAGTCATGTGTTGGGTAATTTTCCTCATGTTTTCGCAGCTGCCTGGAGGCATATGCGACAACCTTGCCATCCTGCATTAGTACGCATCCGAGTCCTTTCCGGGATGCGTCTCAATACACCACAAAAGCTCTTGTGTATGTCTGGCACAGTTAAGACCGGTGCGGTTGTCAGCTTCTTCTTGAGTTCTTGGAAGCTCTGCTTGCATGCTTCCGTCCATACAAATTTCTTGTCCTTCTTGAGTAACTGTGTTATAGGTATTGCCACAGTGGAGAAACCTTCAATAAATGTTCTGTAATATCCGGCCATTCCCAGAAAACTCCGCACATCAGTAACATTGGCGGGTGGCTTCCAGTCCAGTATGGCCTTGACTTTTTCTGGGTCTACGGCCACGCCTTCTTGGTTCAGTATATGGCCCAAGAAGCCAACTTGTCTTAGCCAAAATTCGCACTTGCTAAATTTGGCGTACAACTGATGTTTCCTCAATTCTCCCAAAACAATTCTGAGGTGCTCAGCATGCTCTTCTGGTGTCCTTGAGTAAACCAGAATGTCGTCAATGAATACCACCACAAATTTGTCCATGAATTTCAGGAACACTTTGTTCATGAGGTGGACGAAATATGCGAGGGCGTTCGTTAGTCCAAAAGGCATCACTGTGAACTCGTATAACCCATATCTGGAAGTGAATGCTGTCTTGGGGATATCTTCTGTCCGTACCTTCAGTTGGTGATATCCCGATCTCAAATCAATTTTTGAGAATACCTTGGCTTGTGCGAGCTGGTCAAACAAATCATTGATCCGTGGCATCGGATATTTGTTTTTGATGGTGACCATATTGAGGGCTCGATAGTCTATGCACAGCCTCAGTGTCCCATCTTTCTTTTTGGCGAACAACACAGGCGAACCCCAAGGTGAGGAGCTGGCTCGAATAAATCCTTTGTCCAACAATTCCTTTATCTGCTTCTTCAACTCCACCAATTCTGAGGGTGCCATTCTATATGGCTTCTTATAGATGGGAGCGGTGCCAGGTGCTAGTTCAATGCTGAATTCTATCTCTCGGTCTCGTGGCATGCCTGGCAGTTCTTCCGGGAACACATCTGGAAACTCGCATACCACTGGAACTTTCCTCAGTTCTGCAATCTCCATATTGTTCAGCTTTGGCTGCTGTGATCGTGGCCTTTCTTGAGCGAAAACTCTTATTGTCTTGCCGTGATGGTGAGTGAGAATCACTGTCCGATTGAAGCAGTCAATGAATCCTTTGTTGGTGGTCAACCAGTCCATCCCTAAAATGACATCCAGTCCTTTACTTTCCAACACGATGAGATTCGCGTGGAATTGTAGTCCTTCGAACTCAATGACCACTCCTTGGCTGTAACCTTGAGCGATTTGCTTATTTCCGGGGGACTTGATGATCATAGATTTTTCCAAGGGGAGTATCGGAAAACCGTGTTGCGAAACAAAACTCTTCGAAACGAACGAATGGGAAGCTCCAGAATCAAACAAAATCGTGGCAAGTACTGTGTTGACAGGGAACGTTCCGAGCACGATGTCTGGGGCATTCTGCGCTTCTTCCCTGGTCACATGGTTCAGGTGACCCTTCCTGTGGTTGTTGCTGGGGTTGAAGTTGTTGCGCTTGGGGGCTGGATTGTTTCCACCATTGTTCGGCTTGGGTGCTGAGTCTCTTGGCTTCGGGCACTGTTTAGCATAATGCCCTTGTTGACCACAAGCATAGCAGGTGACCCCTGGACGGTATGTGAACTCCTTGTCCTTGGCATGAAACTGTCCGACGGGCCTTGGCTCAGTAGTCGTGGATCTCCTTGCGTCTGTCCTTGGGACCTCAGTCTTGCCTCGGTTGCTGCGGGCAAGAGTCGTCTTGTCCCTCTTCCGCTTACGGATATCTTCCAGACTACGGCGCTCATTCTCCAAGGTGATGGCCTTGTCCACCAGCGTCTTAAAATCCGGAAAGGTGTGCACAATCAGTTGGCATCTCAGTGCTGGTGCCAGGCCGTCCAGGAATTTTTCCATCTTCTTGCTTTCTATCATGTGCTCGTCGTAGGCATAACGAGACAACTGGGTGAACTGACCGTTGTATTCTGTGACTGACATGCCTCTCTGCTTCAGGTCATCGAACTCTCTCTTCTTGATCTTTAGGATGCTCCTGGAGATGTGTGCCCCACGGAAGCCTTCCTTGAACTCTTCCCAGGTGATGTTGTGTTCCCTGGGATGCATGTGTAGGAAGTTTTCCCACCATGCTGCGGCTGCTCCTGTAAGGTAGTGTGGTGCATAAAGCACCTTCTCATGATCTAAGCACTGAGCAATAATCAGTTTCCTTTCAATCTCACGAAGCCAATCATCGGCTTCCAGCGGCCTATCAGTGTGAGCAAAAGTTGAGGGGCGAGTCTTCTGTAACTCGGATAACTTGGAATGTGGTTGATAGGGTTCACGGTGGTTTCCCATATTGATGACATGGTTCATCATCTCTTGGTGCTGTTGCTGGCTTTGCTCGAAGAGATGGCATACTTGAGACAGTGCTGCTTCGCTGTCTTGTTGGCTGGACTGACCCTGAGTGAAATTGTTGCTGGTCTGTGTCCCGTAAACCTCTTCTGGCTGATTGCGCATGGAGCGAGTCCACGGGCGAGACATTTTTCCAGACTGGGGTATTATTTGCAAAACCCATGAGAAAAACTGTGTAGCACAAGAAAAGAAATCTTGCAAAGGCAACAAATTTAAAAGACCTCAAGGTTTTCAAAGAAACATAAACGATTTTGCACGGAGAAGGGCTGCTTAACATAAAACTTACATGCGAAAAGCAAACACAAGATACAACACTCAGGATGCGCGTACACAATCCTGACATGTTATTAAAAACTAGCGTACTACTCCGGAAGGCAGCAAACACACCAATACAAACTATCATACAGGAATAAACAGCACATCATACAGGTAGACATAACACGCGGCTACTCGGTGCTCTCAGTCGGAGATGGTAAAGATCTCCTTCCCCTTGCCGATGGCAAGGCTCAGCGGTCCAGGAGAATCAACCTCCACCTCCTCTCTAGCTGGCTCCTGGCGCGTGACGCTGCGCTGCGGTGATGGTGCGGGGGCGACTGGTGGTAGAGCGTGTGCGGCAGGTGGTGCGGCTCTGACTGGAGTAGGGGCGATGACTCGGTCGAACTCCTTAGTGGTAGGCAGACGGCGAGCAGTGGCCAAAATGGCCGGTGCATAAGAGGCTGAAGACGAGACGAATGTCAGGGGCGGCGCCGTGTTGAGAAGTTCCTTCCTGCTGGCAGGACTGCCCCGGACTAAGTCCATGGGGGCAGCCACAAGATCATCTATGAGGTTGTCGAAAGATTCCTCCAGAGCCTTGAGATACTCCACAACCATCTCGATGGCTTCATCTCGCTCTCCCCGATGGCAGGCGAACGCATAGTGGCTGGTGTAAGGCACATGGCATGGGAGATAGCGGTAGCGACGAGTCTTCATCATAGGAAGGATGTCCCGAAGGCGAGCTATCGCCTCACGGGCAGCCATCTGCATGGCATGCCTCTCCGTAGGCATGGCCCTTCCCACAAAACAGAAGTGGCGAGCAGCAGAACGTCCTCCCTTGAATTGCACCACAGCCTGGTGCATAGACACGTCGTCACTGAGCTTGTGCTGATAGAGTGTGAACTCCGGGCGAGCTGCTGGCCCGATCGCGAGCTTGGTGATGGAGACGAGGAGCTTGACAAACCCCTCGGGCACGTTGGTGGACACTCGGTTCTCACAGCTACTGCCAGCCATCTACAAAAGTAGGCAAAAATTCTGAGTAGTCATGTCATAAATTTATGATGACCAACAGAAAATAGCTACAATTGCAAAATGCTGAAAAAGCACAAAAACGCTAATAACCGATTAGCGATCGCACCTAGTGGCTTCCTACAGTCAGCCTGGCTCTGATACCAAGCTTGTCACGACCGGTTTTTCAATAAAATAATTATTGAGAGACCGATCCCTTTTACGGACCAGCGAGGAAGAATTCCTTCTCACTGGTAGACAATATCTTGGTCACAGAAGAAAAATACCAGGAGTACTAAATATAATACAAGGTTGAGCAGAGACTGCCCAACAATTTATTACATGCACGCCGCTAAAACAAGACGGCGGATAGGGTGGCAAACTACTAACTCACGATAATAACGGTGGTGGAAATATCATCGCGAAACGAGTGATATGATTCCAGAAGACTACAACTCTTCGAGCGTCGGAGTGAGGCTCGAGAAGACTTATTGCGGGTGGCGGAAGCGTATACAATACAAGTGACCAATATCCGGGATCGCGCAGGACTGACTGGGACTCCTCTAGGCGTCGGACGCGCTATCAAACTCTTCATCCAAGAGATCGCCTTCGTCAACATCTGGCCAAATCAACAAGCCATGTGAGTACTATGAAAGTACTCGCAAGACAGTTCGGACATAAAACATAACAAATGCGAACATGAAGCATATGAACAAGTTAACCCGTGCGTTGAGACATGGAGATAAGAAATACTAGGTGCCAGGCGAGGGTCTGTATGACGCCTCGAGCGGAAACTGCAGAATAGTAATACTGGTGCCAAACGAGTGTCTGAAAGACTCCTCGAGCGGAAAATGCGGAATAATAATACAGGTGCCAAACGAGTGTCTGAAAGACTCCTCGAGCGGAAAATGCGGAATAATAATGCGGGTGCCAAACGAGTGTCTGAAAGACTCCTCGAGCGGAAAATGCGGAATAATAATGCGGGTGCCAAACGAGTGTCTGAAAGACTCCTCGAGCGGAAAATGCGGAATAATAATGCGGGTGCCAAACGAGTGTCTGAAAGACTCCTCGAGAGGAAAATGCAGAATAATAATGCCACAGTCGGGCGTCGAGGCGACACCACATAAAGGGCTTATAACAGGAAATAAAGACAGTGCATGCCACAATCGGACGTCTGGGCGACATCACATAAAGGGCTTATATTTAAAGTAAGAAACAAGAACACGCCACAGTCGGACGTCTGCGCGACGTCACATAAAGGGCTTATATCACAGCTCAATAATACAATCGTTCGGGAACATAAATTATCACAAGCATGCGACAAATATAAAGTTAGTCCATCCACAGGAATAACAATAAAATTGGATTTACCACTTGAGCTTGTTCACCGGGGACAAGTTTTTCACACGGATAGATATGGATATAGTGTTTACACTACTTGATCATGGATACGATGATTTGGAAAGAATTGACTCTGCAGAGTTTGTACTTAACCACAGCCAACGGATTTCAGTAGTCACGGGGACTAGTTCCGTCTACGGTGTTTTGGAAGAAACACGTCTAACCAGTACACACCCAATTCAACCATCCGAAAGCCAGGGATCACCCTCGGCAACATTCAAGAAAAACCTTGAGACGGGGAGGCTACAACCTCGCGTAGCATGGGATCAAATTTCTATACACGCGCTCTAAGGGGGTGCCCCCCCCCTCGGTCCCAACCGGAAACACCCATGCCCCCTGACCGGATGACTGGCTTTAATCCTGGGCCAAGGTACCATCATCCCGGCCTCTCTGTTTGGTGTGTACACGGAAAGAGGTTACCAACTTACTAAACCGCATCCTGGCAATGAGACATGTGGTAGCACGGAAGGGGGAAAGAACGATAACGTGGCTCCAACCATGTTAACGTCGGAGAAAGTCGGATGACGCAAGGCTGGTATGCTACACAGTACCACCTTGCTGCCATTCATGTCACCACATGATTAGGCCATCTCTCATCAGAGATCATCGCAACGTTGGAACATGCGGGAAGGGAACGATAACGTGGCTCCAACCACGTTAACGTCGGAGAAAGTCGGATGACGCAAGGCTGGTATGCTACAACAGTACCACCTTGCTGCCCTTCATGTCACCACATGATTAGGCCATCTCTCATCAGAGATCATCGTGACTTTGGAACAACCGGGTCGTTGCCTTACAAGCAACGAGGTATTTACCAATACTCATATGCCACGCACAAACTTTCACGCGAACATGCAAAACACCTGTCATATCAAATGTTCAAAATGTGCTTGCCTGGTTCGGAGAAGTCGGAGTCTAGCTCGGCGAAGTTCGCGGCTCCTTCACCTCTTCCGGAACCTACGGCAATCACGAAACGGGTACTAACGTGAAAACCAACACTTGCACAGAAACTTTTCCAAATAATTTTCAAATAAATCCCATAAAAAACTAGACAAAATTTGAAGATTGTCAGAGAAAGAATCACTAAAAAATTCCTTTTTATTAAAAAGTTATAAAGGTTTCTGTCTAGGGACTTATCTGTAATGAAACAGAAAAGTTCCAGGGTTTTAACTGAGAGAACAGAAAACGCTTCGGTTGGGAATGCGTAAGCGCAAAGGAGAAAACGTATTTGCCCGAAGGCGCCAACAGAAAACGGTTCGGAGGAGAATAGAATAGAGGCTGACAGGCGGGGTCCACCTGTCAGGTTTAAAAAGCTCGCCGGCGCCCGAAGACTGCGGTGGACGCCGGTGTCGAACCACGGTGAGTTAGGAGAAATGGAGGGTACCAAGAGCTTCAGCGTCTTCTTCCGCGTCGATGGGTGGTGGACTCGTCCAACGGGGAGCACCACGTCGACGGCGACACTATCTCCGGCGGATGGCGGCTCGGGTGAGGATGGGGAACTCTGGTGGAGGGCTGCAAACTACAAATTGAGGCGTGGGTCAGAACGAGGGATGCAAGGTGAAGCTACTGGCAAGAGAATGGAGGCGGAGGAGCGCACACGGGGGCGAATCGGGCTGGATCCCGTGGCGGGTCGCGGTGGCCGGAGTCGAGGAAGGAGACCTCCTCGGGGCTCTACCAGTGGCTAGGCTTGCTCTAGGGGGAGTGCAGGGATGGTGGGTGCTCGAGTTGAAGCTCGGGGCCTCTATTTATAGGCAGATCGACGGGGTGGCCATGAACGGAGAATCTCCGGCGAGCGATTACGGCGGAGCAGTGGATTGGCAGGAGGTTTGAGTGGCGAGGCAGCATCAGTGGAGGTTACTGGAGTCGTTTCACAGCTAAACGGAGATGGCCTTGGCGTAATGGCGTCGGTCCACGGTGAGGTGACCGCACGGGATCAACGGCGGCAGAGAGCGCGCTCTGCACCCTGCGGTTCACGACGAGAGCGGCAGCGCGTTCGGGGGAGTGGAAGGCCACACGGCGAGCTCCGGTGGTTTGGGCGGCGCTGGGTGGCGTCGTCGGCGCTGTGTCTCCCGCTGGCGTCCGCAAAGCCGCCGCCGGTGTCGGTCACGGGGCGGCGCACCTTCTTCTGCTCGTCGCCGACGCCCGCAATGCGCCAGGCGTTCGTGCGGTGCAGGAACAAGAGGGCGGGGACGAGGAGCAAGGCGACGCGGTGGTACTGGCGAGATCGATGTCCTTCTCTGAAGAAAACGACAGCAAGCCACTCACTGAATCTCTGAATTTTTCTGAACTTGATACAGACAGTGCACTGCAGGTGTTCGACAGGAGGATTTAGCAATGAGATAAATTTTTCTGGAGCTGTAACTTGGTGAGGTGACCACTCAATGCACCCAGAGGCTGCCTGATTTTACTTGGAATTTTTGGAGAAGGTTTTGAATGAATTCCACCAAATTTGACAAATCTGGTCCAAACTTGCAGCAGGTGTAGTTTGAAAATTTTGAACTGAAGACCAGTGGATCTTCATGGTTCTTGGTTGAGGGTTCAAAGGACTAGGAGGGGAAAAAGGTTTGGGGGCAAAAATCAAGACAGAAAGTGGAGTTCCTTTGCAAATCTCCAAGTGCTAGGAAAGAAGGCAGAAATTTATTTGAATAGAATATAAATGGAAATAAATACATGGGGAGGTTCAACTTGCTAGATTTGATGCAAATCATGATCCAAAGGTGAGGAAAGGGTTAGGAGAGGGGATTTGCACTAAGGCCATGGCAAGAAGGAATTGTTGAAAGTGGCAAAGGATTTTCCAAAAGCCATAGTGCAAATTTCAAGGAGATTTTCAACAGTCATTTCCCAAGTGAAAATATTTTGTCTTGAGTCCAAGTGAAAAGCAAGAACCTCCAAGACCAAAGACAGATCTTGGTTGAATCCAAATAAAACTTTTGCCATAAAGAAAAATATTTGAGAGTGAGAGTTCTCTTGAAGAAAAATTTAAATCACTCCCCTCAAGTCAAATAAAATCATTTGAAAAAATCCAAATAAAAACTTGGGTGTCACACTGAGGGTATGTACCAGTAGCTATGTGTTTGATCTCTCTCTCGTGTTCTTGATTTGGCACGATATTGATGTATCGCGAGCTTTGCTATTATAGTTGGATCTTATGATGTTTCTCCCCCTCTACTCTCTTGTAATGGATTGAGTTTTCCCTTTGAAGTTATCTTATCAGATTGAGTCTTTAAGGATTTGAGAACACTTGATGTATGTCTTGCGTGGGATACCCGTGGTGACAATGGGGTATTTTATTGATTCACTTGATGTATGTTTTGGTTATCAACTTGCGGGTTCCGTGACCTTGGGAATCTATGCATAGGAGTTGGCACACTTTTTCGTCTTGACTCTCCGATAGAAACTTTGGGGCACTCTTTGAAGTACTTTGTGTTGGTTTGAATAGATGAATCTGAGATTGTGTGATGCATATCGTATAATCATACCCACGGATACTTGAGGTGACATTGGAGTATCTAGGTGACATTAGGGTTTTGGTTGATTTGTGTCTTAAGGTGTTATTCTAGTACGAACTCTATGATAGATCGAACGGAAAGAATAGCTTCCTGTTATTTTACTACGGACTCTTGAATAGATCGATTAGAAAGGGTAACTTTGAGGTGGTTTCGTACCCTACCGTAATCTCTTCGTTTGTTCTCCGCTATTAGTGACTTTGGAGTGACTCTTTGTTGCATGTTGAGGGATAGTTATATGATCCAATTATGTTATTATTGTTGAGAGAACTTGCACTAGTGAAAGTATGAACCCTGGGCCTTGTTTCCTAGCATTGCAATACCGTTTACGCTCACTTTTATTATTAGTTTCCTTGCTGTTTTTATATTTTCAGATTACAAATACTCATATCTATCATCCATATTGCACTTGTATCACCATCTCTTCGCCGAACTAGTGCACCTATAAAATTTACCATTGTATTGGGTGTGTTGGGGACACAAGAGACTCTTTGTTATTTGGTTGCAGGGTTGTTTGAGAGAGACCATCTTCAACCTACGCCTCCCACGGATTGATAAACCTTAGGTCATCCACTTGAGGGAAATTTGCTACTGTCCTGCAAACCTCAGCCCTTGGAGGCCCAACAACATCTACAAGAAGAAGGTTGTGTAGTAGACATCAGGCGCGCCCAGGGGGGCAGGCGCGCCTCCCTGCCTCATGGCCTCCTCGTTGATTTCTAGACGTCCACTCCAAGTCCTCTGGATCACGTTTGTTCCAAAAATCCCGCTCCCGAAGGTTTCATTCCGTTTGGACTCCGTTTGATATTCCTTTTCTGCAAAACACTGAAATAGGCAAAAAAACAACAATTTGCACTCGGCCTTGGGTTAGTAGGTTAGTCCCAAAAATAATATAAAAGTGTTTAATAAATCCCATTAAACATCCAAAACAGATAATATAATAGCATGGAACAATAAAAAAATTATATGTACGTTGGAGACGTATCACGGTCCCACCGAGTTGGCAATGCAAACTCTCTGTTTTACCTTCATAACATTTCGGTCCAACCGAAATGAGCGAATCGGTCCCACCGAGTTTGCCTGACCAACTCTCTGTTTGCTTATTACCAAAATTGGTCCCACCGAGTTTCTGTAATCGGTCTCACCGAGATTACGCTATGCCCTAACCCTAATGAAATCGGTCCCACCGAGTTGACATGTCGGTCCCGCCGAAATGCCTAACGGTCACATTATGAACCAAATTGGTCTGACCGAGTTTTCTGATTCGGTTCCACCGAGTTTGGTAAATTGTGTGTAATGGTTAGATTTTGTGTGGAGGCTATATATAACCCTCCACCCACTATTCATTCGTGGAGAGAGACATCAGAACATACCTACACTTCCAACATACATTTTCTGAGAGAGAACCACCTACACTTATGTTGAGGTCAAGATATTCCATTCCAACCACATAAATCTTGATCTCTAGCCTTCCCCAAGTTGCTTTCCACTCAAATCATCTTTCCACCAAATCCAATCCTATGAGAGAGAGTTGAGTGTTGGGGGGACTATCATTTGAAGCACAAGAGCAAGGAGTTCATCATCAACACACCGTCTATTACCTTTTGGAGAGTGGTGTCTCCTAGATTGGTTAGGCGTCACTTGGGAGCCTCCGTCAAGATTGTGGAGTTGAACCAAGGAGTTTGTACGGGCAAGGAGATCGCCTACTTCGTGAAGATCTACCCTAGTGAGGCAAGTCCTTCGTGGGCGATGGCCATGGTGGGATAGCTTCTTCGTGGACCCTTCGTGGGTGGAGCCCTCCGTGGATTCGCGCAACCGTTACCCTTCGTGGGTTGAAGTCTCCATCAACGTGGATGTACGATAGCACCACCTATCGGAACCACGCCAAAAATCTCTGTGTCTACATTACGTCTGCTCCCTCAAACTCCTCCCTTTACCTTCATATGAAATTGTTTTACATTCTGCTACTATACTCTTAGAATTGCATGTGTAGGTTGATTACTTGACTTGTGCTAAGTTGTTAAAATCCGCCAAGACTTAAAATTGGGAAAAGGCTAGATTTTTATTTGGTCAAGTAGCCTAATCACCCCCCTCTAGACATACATTCGATCCTACAAAGTTTCTGGTTAATACAACTCTAGCATGAATAATAAACATTTATCATGATATAAGGAAATGTAAATAACAACTTTGTTATTGCCTCTAGGGCATATTCCCTTCAGATCTGTGTCTGGTGGAGAGATGGCCATCTACTCTGGTGATGAGTTCTCAACCGGCGAGACCGATTCCATATATCAATTGCAAGATGGTGGGCTTGGGGGCTATTCCGATGGCGACAGTATTCCGGACCCCTATGAGCCGCCAAACCGGGTTGCGATCTTCATGGCTGGTACACAACTAGTGCTCAATTCGACAACTACTACAGCTATGACTTCCAGTTCAACGGCTGTGGGAATGGCCGGACCGAGCAGCTCTACGCGCCCACTGGCTCAAGTTCTGACCGAGCTTTTGGATGCTTTGGTGACTTTAATGGGGGCAGAGGTAACCCCAGAGACTCAAGAACAACATAAAGTGGATGTTGCGAAGCTGCGAGATGAGATAGCTCAAGCCAATGAAGAGCACGCTGCTGAGAACGCTTGGATGGCAACAGAGCGAGCCGCCTTGTACGCGCAATCACAACGGATTCAGGCAGAGTCGTTCCGGCTCAACTTGGACGAGAACGCTTCAAACATTGTTATGAGGAGGAGGCATCAGACTCGTCTACCCACAGAGTTTGAGGCTAGGAACCTTTTCAACACACCTGGGGCAGGAACCACTGAGCCGCCCGTGGTGAACCGGGTTGTTGAGCCACCCACGACCGGAGCGCCGGTTCAGCCACGTGTTATAGACCCGCCTCGCTTGAATTTGACTCTGCCTCAGCACGTTCCTACACCACCGGGTCATTATTCTAACCCTCTGGACAATATGATCGCCGCGGCTACACGATTGGCAGCTCTCCCTGTTGAAGGCGAGTCACCAGCCGCGATGGAGATACGGAGGGCCGGAGAGCTTCTTCAGGCAGCGGTGGCTCAATACGCGGCTTACTCGTCGTGAGCGGATTCATTCAACCCCTCGTCAAAGCTGAAGCTACAATAGGCATATTGAGTCGCCAGCGGTTTCATGCAGTGAGCGGCACCGTAACCAGCCCCATAGGCATGACCCGCCGCGTGCGGATAACAATGCTCAAGCATTGGTGGATCAGGGCAGGGCACGTCGAGAGGCTGAGCTGGCGGCTCAGTTGGCAGCTCAACAGCAATCTCCGGTTTACCCATCGGTGTCTGTGGAGGCAGCCTCTAGAACCCTTGGTGTACCGTGCTTAGTGCCAGCTTTATGTAATGAGCGCTTGCCCAAGGATTTTAAAGGCCCCCGCAAGGTGCCTAACTACATGCTGGATCAGCCCCCAGAGGCTTGGATCGAGAGCTATGAGATGGCCATGGAGATGTTGGACGTTAGTGATGTTGCGTGTGCTAAATACTTCACCATGATGTTGGATGGGCTGGCACGCACTTGGCTGAAAGGATTGCCCCCTAACTCCATCAGGTCATGGGCTGAATTGAAGACGCGTTTTATCCGAAATTTCAAAGACACGTGCAAGAAGCCTATGTCGGTTCTTGATTTAGACTCTTGCGTCCAGGGTGAGGGCGAGTCAACAATCAATTGGGTGCGCCGGATCTCAGCCATTATCCACTCATCGGACAGTATCAATGCCGGTTCAGCCGTCCTGATGTTGGAAAAGAATTGTCGTTTCCTTCCCCTTAAGCAAAAGCTGGGGCAGCTTTAGCGCCACTGCAATGAGATGGGAGAGCTCATGGCGGCTCTCGGCAAGTACGCCAATTCTGATAGTACTAAGGACCCTGAGTCTGATGAGGAGAAGGCTGGCAAGGGAAAGAAGAATGGAAATGCCAAGGGGCAGCAACACAATACGGCGGGTCAAGGTAACAATGGTAAGCGCAAAGCCGATAGTAGTTCAGACTTTGTGGCTAACACCAATACGCAGAATGCGTTGCAAGGGGAAGTCGTCAGTGCCCCAGTTTGGCGGGCCAAAGTTCAACCTTGAGGCAATGATGAATTAGCCATGCCCAAAGCATGGTACACTAGAGAAGACGACTAGTCATCTGTGGAAAGATTGCTTCATCATGAGGGGGTATAGAAATTCCAGTTTTTTCCAGAACAATCAATGCCTGCATGGCGGGTCAGGATCCGGCTCTCACGGACCTGGCTTTGGAGGTGGTGGCTCAAGCTCTGGCTTTTAGGGCCAAGGCAATCAAGGTGGTTTTAATCAGCAATCTAGTCAAGGGAATCAGCAGCAACAGTCTGGTTATCAGAGTAATCCGAAGCAGCTGAATAGTGGTCAATATCATGTGTTTACCACGAGCTTATGCAAACGAGACCAGAAGATCCATAAGCGGGCGGTGAACACGGTTTGGCCGGCAGTCCCTCGATACTTGCGATGGTCTGAACATCCTATTGTATGGATCCGTGAGGATCACCCACCCCTCGTGTCACGTCCAAGATGCGACCCTATCCTAAAGGAACACGAAGGTCCCACCAAGGATAGAAGCGCATCTTGAAGACGCTTTTGCAAGGTGGATATCATTACATCAACATTACATAATATTTGGGGATAATACAAGGCATACAAATGCCGCAAGAATACATCAATACAACATACATCAGATCAACATCCAGCTACGGATGAAACATAAACAGAAACTCAAACGACATCCACCCTGCTAGCCCAGGCTGCTGGCCTGGAACCTATCCCTTGATCGAAGAAGAAGCAGAAGAAGAACTCCAAACAAGCGAACATCGCTCTCGCGTCGTGATCATCGCATAACCTGTACCTGCAATTGGTGGTGTAGTAATCTGCGAGCCACGAGGACTCAGCATTCCCATTACCATGGGTATCAAGACTAGCAAAGCTTAATGGGAAAGGAAGGGGTAAAGTGGTGAGGTTGCAGCAGCGACTAAGCAAGTATGGTGGCTAACTAACGCAAATGAGAGCGAGAAGAGAAGCAAAGGAACGGTCGTGAAACTAGCAATGATCAAGAAGTGATCCTGAACTCCTACTTACGTCAAGCATACCCCAGAAACCGTGTTCACTTCCCGGACTCCGCCGAGAAGAGACCATCACGGCTACACACGCGGTTGATGCATTTTAAATAAGGTCAAGTGTCAAGTTCTCTACAACCGGATATTAACAAATTCCCATCTGCCACATAACCGCGGGCACGGCTTTCGAAAGATAATACCCTGCAGGGGTGTCCCAACTTTGCCCATGATAAGCTCTCACGGTCAACGAAGGATATTCCTTCTCCCGGGAAGACCCGATCAGTCTCGGAATCCCGGGTACAAGACATTTCGACAATGGTAAAACAAAACCAGCAAAGCCGCCCGATGCGCCGACATCCTGATAGGAGCTGCACATATCTCGGTCTCAGGGCAACACCGGATGAGCACTACGTACAACTAAAACCAGACCTCAAGTTTCCCCGAGGTGGCGCTGCAAGTGGCTCTAGTTCGGACCAACACTTAGACAAGCATTGGCCCGGGGGGGGTAAAATAAGATGACCCTCGAGAGAGCGACTCCCTAGGGAAAAGAAATAGGCTGGACAAATGGTAAAACCAAGGTTGGGCCTTGCTGGAAGAGTTTTATTCAAAGCGAACTGTCAAGGGGGTCACATAAATCACCCAACCGTGTAAGGAACGCAAAATCCGGGAACATAACACCGGTAGGACGGAAACTAGGGCGGCAAGAGTGGAACAAAACACCAGGCATAAGGCCGAGCCTTCCACCCTTTACCAAATATATAGATGCATTAATAATATAAGAGATATTGTGATATCCCAACATAAACATAATCCAACATGGAGCAATCTTCATCTTCACCTGCAGCTAGCAACGCTATAAGAGGGGCTGAGCAAAGCGGTAACATAGCCAAACAACGGTTTGCTAGGAAGGGTGACAAAGGTTAGAGGTTCATGGCAAAATGGGAGGCTTGAGGAACAAGAGAATAGGTAGCGCAGCAAAGCGATAGAACGAAGCAACTAGCATAGCAATGGTAGTAATGAGATCCAAGGTGACGGTCATCTTGCCTGAAATTCCGCTAGGAAGAAGAACGAATCCATGAAGAAGATGAAGCCACGAAGACGAACGAATCCTCACGATCGCAACGACACGGGAACTATCGAGAAGAAGCACACAACAAGGTAAACACACCACGCATGAACAAGGCATGATGCTCAATCAAGAATGATGCATGACAAGGCTATAAGAAACTACTCATGACAAGAGATGATGCATACAAGAACAACACATCGAAGCAAGTTTAAATGAGGCCGGAAACAACCTATAACAATTCCGGTAAGTCCTCATATGCAAATTTCGAAATTGGTCCAGAACTGAACAAGCATTAAGTTGAAGTTGTTAAACAGCAAGTTAAAGAGCACCATGATGATCTACACGAAATTCTAGTCAAGTTACATATAAAGTTCATCAGATTCGGAGCTACGGCCTAGAAGATATGAGCAAAACAAGTTAAACATGGCATTGATGCAGAATGCATACAAACATCAAGCAAACACCTCAAAACAAGGATGCAACATGATAGTATGAAACTACATGCAAAACTAAGCAAGTTTCATATAGAGCAGGCTCAAAACGGAGCAACGGTGCAACACATACACTCCAAACAAGACATAGCAACAATCTGTCCAAAACAGCAACTAAGCATAATGCAAGCATCAAAACAATATGCTACAGCAACTCAACATGAAAACAAATGGCATGGGCATGATGTACAGGTAAAGCACAACAAAACATGAACACTGAGCTATCTCCAAAAATCACTAGAACATGCTCAAAAGGACATGGCAACATTGCAAAATAATAACAGGTTCACAGACTTAGATAAATTACTGGACATGGCAGAAATAACATCAGGTTGCAATGTTCATAGCACGATATCAACATGCTACAGGAACTTAACATGGCAAAACAAGGCACGGCATGAATCTTCTCAAGGCATATAACAAAGGTCCCTTACTGACCATAAGTCAAAAAGGAACCGAAGATATGATGGCAAGCATGTAAACATAGCAAGTTTCGTTATCAGGTTTCAGACTTAGCAGAAAACAGAGCATGGCAGAAATAATAATATGTAGGCCAATTTGTGAGCTTGATACACTCACTACAGAGAAATGCATTAAAAACCAAGCATACCTACAGAAAAATGGCATGTTGATGAAGCTAACCATGGAAAGAACAATAGCATAATATGTATGGATCAACTATAATAAGCTTGGCAAAAATGAATATCATGTTAAGAATCTTCCAGAAATATTTTATAGCAAAAGTAGAGCAAGATTGAGTCATGCTATGACACTCCATAATTGCAAACAAGGGCAGGAATGGGTCAATTACAACAATAGAAACAAAACACCCTTAATGAACATCTCCAAAATATGCATGGATCTCTCTGTAGCATCAAGTTTACATGGCAACAAAATTACAGCAGACAAGGACTTAGAGAAATCACTAAGTCTCTGAAATCAGAAATATTACGGGGCCTACTTTGCATGCTTGTGCTAGTCACCACAGAGATCACAAAAATACATGGACCACACCACTGGAAAGATGGCATGGCATACTTCAAAACACATGTAGAGCTCATGCTCGAAAGATGCACAGAATAAATGATACGAAAATGGCAAATCTCCAAGTTCTGATAAGAACCAGAGAATAACAGCAACTAGCCCTCTTCTAACAGTGATTTGGGCATCAAGATGACTTCTAATGAACATGGTGCAATTGAACAAAATGAAGAGCATCACGAGACGAACAATTTGACATATTACACGCGCGAATCGAAGCTACATGCAATAAGTTACACACAGTTGAACATGCACACATATTAATAAGAACTGGGGACTTGGAAATATTTCGACCTCGAGGGGGGGGACGAAGTCAACGCGGACTGTTGACCCGATCGGGATCCGGGGCTCGGCGGCGCGTCTCACCGGAGAGAGGCCGGAGGAGCGGGAGGCAGCCGGGGATGGCGCGGCGCCGGCGAAGGGGCGCCGGATCCGGCCGGGGGCGCGGTCCCGCGAAGGAAGGCGGCGAGGAGAGGCAAAGGCGGGGCACACCGACGGCGGGGCGGGCGGCGCACGCCGGCGGGGCGGCGAGGAGAGGCGCGGCCGGGCGCCATCGGCGGAGGGAGCTGGGCGGCGCGAGGAGGCGGCGGCCGGAGGGCGCACGGCGGCGCGGGCAGAGCCCGGCGGCGACGGGAGGCAGAACCCGCGGCAGCGGAGGGATGGCGGGCGGCGGAGTCCGGCGGAGCTCCGGTGGCCGGAGGCGGACGCGGCGGCGGAGGACGCGCGGGCTCGGGGCGGCGCTAGATGGGCTCGGCGGGCCCGCGGTGGGCTCGCACGGGCCGGCGGCGGGGGCGGCGGCCTGGGACAGGTGGTGGCGTGCGATTCACGAAGGCGGCGGCTGGACGTGTCCGACGGCGGCGCGGACTTGTCCGGCGGTGCGAGGAGGGAGACGCTAGGGTTTCATCCGTGAAATTTTGGGGAGAGGGCAATTATAAAGGCAGAGGGAGCTAGGAGAGTCCAAACGAGGTGCGGTTTTCGCCCACGCGATCGTGATCGAACGACCGAGAGCATGGCGGAGACTTAGAGGGGTTTTGGGGCTGTTTGAAGGGGGGTTTTGCTGCAACATCCAAAAGGACTTTGCGGATGCCCGGTTAACCGTTGGGGTACCAAACGACCTCCAAATGGAACGAAACTTGACCGGTGGTCTACCGGTGGTATACCAAGGCCACTTGACAATACTCGGTCCATTCCGAGAAAGTTTGACACCCGCACACGAGAAGAGGCAAAAGGGGGCGCCGGGTGACATAGGAGTGTCGGATTGCAAAACGGACAACGGGGAAAATGCTCGGATGCATGAGACGAACACGTATGCAAATGCAAAGCACATGATGACATGATATGAAAAGCAGATAATGACATGGCAAAATGCAACACGCAAGCAGATGACATGGCAACGGCAGCGAATAACTGGCAGGCACCTGGCGCATCGGATCCGGGGTGTTACACCGCGTTGATAATCCGGGTCAATTAGCTTTGGTGGATGCTCCTCGGGTTGGAGGGTATAAGTTTACCAAGGTGCTCATGGATGGAGGCAGCAGCATGAATATCCTTTCTTATGATACCTTTCGCCGTATGAATTTGACTGACAAAGATCTTAAACCGTCTTCTACTGTCTTTCATGGCATGGTGCCCGGTAAGTCGGCGTACCCAGTAAGCAAGATAGCTTTGGAAGTGGCTTTCGGTGATGATCATGATTACAGAGCTGAGACATTGACTTTTGAAGTAGTCAAGATCAAGAGCCCTTATCACGCCCTATTTGGACGGCCGGCTTATGCTAAATTCATGACGCGGCCTTGTTATGTTTATTTGCAGCTTAAGATGCCGGGTTGTAAGGGTACTATCACAGTACACGGTAACAAGAAGATAGCTTTGGAGTGCGAAGAGGGCGATGCGGCTTATGCTGAGTCTGTTTGTGCAACAAAAGAGTTCAAGTTTTACAAAGATAATGTTGACCCGACAGATATGACACCATTAAAAAAGCCGACCACAGAGCATGACCCCTTGTTGAAGTTTAAGTCGGCAGACACTGGTACAGCGAGGTGCTATACAAATGGTTTTTAACCCCTTTCCACGATGGCGTTTGGAACCGTCACCTAGTGAGTGACTGCGATCGGGGGATCTTTCCCACACGACCCAGAAACCGTCGGGGATATGCCCTCCTGGCACACACGCTCGGCAAAATGAGGTCGTGTGCGACCGGCGAGCGACCAAATACGGTTATACCTACAGTAGTGCCAAAAATACAATTATATAGGCGGAATCGTTTCTGGTCGTAAGTACATCCCACTCGGTGAATCCCAGAAAAACATTTCCGTCCATATGTATATCACACACAGTCAATCCAAGGAATACATTCCCGTTCTTATGTACATCCCACACAGTCAATCCAGGGAAAACGTTTTCGTTCGTATGTATATCACACACAGTCAATCCAAGGAATATGTTTTCATTCTTATGTACATCCCACACAGTCAATCCAGGGAAAACGTTTCCGTTCATATGTACATCCCACACAGTTCTATGTGTAGGCTCGTGTGTGAAAGGTGTAACTATCACACACGCTCTGGCTTGGTTAACTGTTTGCTTTTATCAACTACATCACACACGATTTAATGAAGAAAACTGTGCGGCATTGGGCTATCCATCACAAGCGCTTTTCTGCTAGAACCGTTTGCAAAGTTCCATGACACATTTAGCAGGTTTATTAGTTTATAATTAATAATTCTAGTATTACGGAAACTCACATTTCATATCGAACTGCTCTTTGCCAATTTTATATCACGCACATAAATATATTATAACATCACAGTACGATAGCTACATGAAAACAACACAATACAACATATAGCTAGTTCAGCTTCATCAGAACAATATTAGAACAATATATTCATTTCCCTAATCGAGATCATCCAGGCTCGTCTTATCTGTCGGATCTCGGGTTCCGGCAAAACCCTTAAGGTTCGAACTCTGGGGTGCACGCGAAGATCTCCCCCACGCAGATCACGCCCTCTCACGCTTCGCGATTCCTAGGCTAGCCCGACGAACTCGCAACACGTGTCGGGGATATACCCCGCGGAATGACCCGGCCGGAAGTATGACCCGGCCGGACTTGGCTCTTCATCGTGGGGCGCCGGAGGACTGGCGACTCACGGGTCTGGCGGCTCACAGCTAGACGAGCTCATGAACCAGACGACTCATAGATGGCCCCGACGGCGGGTCAGATAGAAGACTAGGCCCAAGGCCCAGAAGGCCGGCTCACGTTATGATGGGCCGGATTAAGAGGAAAGGGATGACGAATATTTCCTTTACGAGGAAGCAAGACCCGGACTTGTAATTAACTTGTAAGAGAAGATAGACTAGTCCTAGTCCTACTAGGACTCCACATGTAACCCGCCCCTCTAACTTATATAAGGAGGGGCAGGGCACCCCAAAGAGGGACAGGCAACAAGAAATAATCTCTAGGGCTAAACACCGAGAGCCGGGGCCGGCGACTCTCCCGTGATCATAATGAGACCTAGCCTCAAACAGCACGTAGGGTTGTTACCGGATGATATTTCCCGAAGCCCGAAGTTGTCTAAACCCTTGTCTTGTGTTGCGTCTCTCATCCCAATCAACCCCTCTCAAGCTACTGCATAGATGTGCTGGCCTCACGACTAAGTCCTTACATCTAGGACATCTGACGTGTTAATTCCACGACAGTTGGCGCCCACCGTGGGGCCTGCGCACGGCGGTGTTGAGTTCTTGGAGGGATCTTCCACAGGGATCGAGAAGCTCGCAACTGACCGTCTGAAGAAGAGCCGGCACAAAAATATCTATATCAACTTCAAGTTCCTCGGTCCAGATCGGAAAAAGTTTCAACAACAGCGGGCAGGGTTTATCTATGCTCCGCTATGGCTGTTACTTGGATCCGTCTGACAAGGTGACAACCAGTCGGAAAAGCAGATACGAGATTGAGATCGAGAGGACTAGGGTTGCAAGTTGTGCAGCGCCGCGGCTGGCGATCCGTCGAAATTCGATTTCTGCTGCT
This sequence comes from Aegilops tauschii subsp. strangulata, assembly GCF_002575655.3. Classification (NCBI taxonomy): domain Eukaryota; kingdom Viridiplantae; phylum Streptophyta; class Magnoliopsida; order Poales; family Poaceae; genus Aegilops; species Aegilops tauschii. The sequence continues at coordinate 156,652,902 of NC_053036.3, forward strand.
GTTGCCGCATGCCACCGAGCCAGACAGGAGTTCACGTTCTTGTCATCGAAGAGTGCAGCACTACTGTTACACATACGAGCGTTATCCGGCTCATGAGATGTCACATCCCGACGAGTTAGGGTTGCAGCGGATCCGACCAAGATCAAAAGAAAATTCTATTGGGCGCCGTCACAGAGATCAGCTAAATCTGTGTCCGAGATGGATGGACACAAGGGTCGCCCCGAAGCGAATCCGTAAACTAGTCTGTTAAAGCTTGCAGCTACTATTGATGAGTAGTAGTGCTACTACTAGTGTTGCACGCGCATATACGGCCAGCAAGAAACCTGATAAAAAATAGATTGATCAACGACCAGGACAAGGACAGGGACGGGGAGATGGATTTGGACACTGCTGCCTCGCCGCCTCTGAGCCGGCCGCTGCGAGCTGCCACTTCCGCGGGCTCGACAAAGCCGCTCCCGCCTCTACGGCCAGGGGCCTTATCTTCAAGCCAGAGCCGCCAAGATGCCGCGAGATGCCTTCACCGGCCTCGCCAGGTCTGCCTCACACCTGCCTCAAGCCGGCCCTGCAAACCTCGCTTCGCCGGAACTGCTTCCGCGGCCATGGGCCACCCGCCCCGGCGCGTCCTCGTCACTGCTGCCTTCCCGCTTTGTCCCGGGCTCCTGTTTGCTGGTCCGCTCCATTGCCGCAAACCGTCGTACTAGCCCGCTTCGGAAGCCTCCTCTACCTACTATGCGTCGGCCGTGTCCGTTGACCCGCCAAAGTCTGTCTGCAACAGGAGACATGGGAGACGAACGTGTAGCTTAAAGTGTTTTGTTGCAAGGCACCACCCGATGGATGCACGCGCCACTCGCCGCCCTATTATTATATCTACCCTGAAGATCCATTAGCAAAAGTGGTGTGGGGTTTTGAAAACGTCAAGGGAAGGGTCCACGTGAAGATGTGATAGCTCGTTCCCAAGACAGTGCTAGCACTACTAATCCGCGTACGGATCAAGACTACTGAGTGCTAGCGGAACATCAGATCAGACGTATATATATGGAATAAAAAAAGAGGAGGGCAATGAATCATCATGGCAGTCATGAAGGCCACATGGGGTGCTACTGCTCCATCAGTTAGACGTACATATAGGCGGGGTATTTTCTGTCAGACTACATCCAGCATTTGCGGTGCCTCGTTTCGCTGATGAGCCGTCGTGAGTGTTGTTTCTGCTGCATTGAGCTGCCTCTGCTACGACTAAGCGGCCAGGACCGCGTTGAGCTGCTTCTGCTGTGTCAAGCTGCACCTGCTATGTTGAGCCGCTTCTGTCGCATTGAACGGATCATCAGTCGTCCGAACAAAATCAGATGAGGCGGGTATAGAGCGCACTGGCAATGTTCTGGTACCGGCGTTTCGTCCGCGTCATACTGCCCGCTGAACGAACGTGCACAAGTCGCCGTCCTTATGACCCGGTTACATCAACTAACCGGGACCATGCCTGCGATTGACTCGCCGTCCGCACGGCTTACTGTGCTTGTGATTGATTTTTCCGTCTGCACCGTTTGCAATGCCGCGGCTGACTGTACCTACCGGGTGAATTTTATGGTCGGCTTGTTATCACAACTGGATCAACCTCCGACAAAAACCAGGTGCCATTCACCTTATTTTTAAGCACATATTAATTCATCCGAGCAGAGCTACTTTGCCCTGTGGTCTTTTATATGCAGGAAAATTGTCCATCACAAAGTGGTATTATACCGCGGAGATGGAGACACGCCAAACATTATTTGGCGCAGTGGTTGTCCTTACTCAACGGATTCCCGCACTGGCTTACACCGTGGCCGTCTCTCGCGACCGCGCCGGCTTACAACGCCGTGGCCGACTCGCTGTCCGCGCCGGTTTACAAGGTCGTGGCCGACTCGCTGCCCGCGCCGGCTTACAACGCCACAATCGACTCATTCGTCGGCACCGGTTTACCACGCCGCGGCCGGCTCACCCGTGAGCGACTTCAACTTCACCTAGCAATCATTAATTTCATGGCGGATTATTTCCGGCCTGGCACATCAGGTGATATCCATCTAAAAAATATTTTATTGGTACATATTATTTTTTATCAAAAGAGCAGTTTATCTTTGTCTTGGTCTGCAATATTGTTGATGCAGGACAATTGTTCACTACATCGAAATGACGTGGTTAACTCACCCGACCGCGCCGGTTTACAACACCGCGGCCGGTTCATCTGTCTGAGCCGCCTCTGATGCTAAGGTCGTCTTTTCCGTCCGCCTCTCGCGGCCTGGTCAACATCGACACACCAGGGACTGCATTTGTCTGCATGAGCGGATTATTGAATATAAGCAGGTCACTACTTGGGAAGCCCGGTTTTCTTCCAACAGCTTGGAGGAAAATTGTCATGTGTTATCAGCCGCCGTCGGCACTGGACGGTTCAATGGGCATGCACATAAGTCGCCGTCACTACAGTTTGGTTAACTTCAAAACATCCAGTTGGAAGGAACCATTGGCCGAGTTGCTGACACGGCTCATACGGAGTCATTTATAACCCGCCGCAGTCACCTCAATTTTCTGTGGATTCACATCGCGCTATCAACACTAATGATATAAACCTTATGTTATGGCCAATATGGAGAATCTCAAAGCCAACTCCTCGAGTCGTCTTGAGACTCGGGGGCTACAATGATATGACTCGACATCATTGGTTGATTTCAATGCATTCAAGAACTCCGGGTCATTGGAGGGAAAAATAACCCGGTCCCGGAGGCTGCCGCCATATTGGTGAAAATTTAAAGGCCGTCAGAAAATTTCCGGTTTAAAAAGAAGGATTTCGGTTTAAAATCCGGTTCAAGAGACATCTCTCTCCCACAAAGCACTGAAGCTCTTAATATCCGGTTTAAAAACCGGTTCAAGGGAAATTTATTTACCACAAGGCTTTGAAGCTCTCAAATCCGGTTCAAATCCGGCTCAAGGTAAATTTATCTCTCACAAAGTTTTGAAGCTTTCACATCCGGTTTAAACTTCCGGTTCAAAAAGAATTAATCTCTCGCAAGTTCGAGTTCTCAGAAAAATTAAAGGTTGCCAAAGAACTTGCTGCCATGATGCGCGGTTCAAACTTGGTATCCTGCCTTACGGCTTATCTTATTATAATCACTTGGGGGCTTCCTGCTCATCGAGCATAGCTATCAGTACCCTCTTGATCGGCGCAATGCCAAAACTTATATGGTCACTTGGGGCTTCCTATTCGAACATAGGTCGTATTCGAACCAAAGAGAACATAGCTGTCGATACCCTTTTGATCGGCACACTGCCGAGCTCATTGGGGAGTTTCTTGGTCATATTTGAACCATAGCTCAACCCCCTTTGGGAACCGACGTGGATCGTATTCGAATCAGCGTCGTTAAACAACTCTCAAGGTCATTTGGGGGCTTCCTGTTCAAACATAGGTCGTATTCGAACCAAAGAGAACATAGCTGTCGGTACCCTCTTGATCGGCAACGCCAAAGCCACTGGGGGCTATATGATCGTATTCGAATCTTAGCTTAACCCCTTTGGGATGGTTTTCTGATCGTATTCGAATCAGAAGCCTCAAAAATTTTCGAAGTCTCTTTTTGCAAACAATTTTTGGATTTTATTTGAAGCTCTTTTTTCATATCTAAGGTGTATATGAGTGGTTGCTATTTAACCCGGCTTGATTTTCTATGATAAATCGCCAGCTTATGACAATCATCATCTATGTGGAAGCATTGGCTTCTAAGGATCGGATTATCACCCTTACTGCACAGGTCATGTAAACCGACAGTACAAAATCAATATCACAGTGGTTATATGTGAGATATTATGACCCGCCCTGTGGTAAACCGCCAAGGGATCTTGTGATCTACTTGTGTGCAGGATAAGACTACATTTGGGTGGTTACCCGCCCTGGCTTTTAACGTTAAGTCGCCAGGGCATATGTTGTTTAAACTCTGTGCAGGATTTACACGGCTATGACTTATATAAATGATTAAAGTTCAAGCTCATCATCAAAGATTGAAATTGGTGTCTCAAAAGGGTTATCAATTCTTGGTTTTCTCAAAGGGTATAAGCCGCCGGGTTACAAAAATTCCGGCTTACAATGAAGGCGCATTAAGTCGTCATTGGCCAAGAGCCGCCAGGTATTTAAACTCCGGGTTTACTTGTCAACCGATGAGGTATTCAAATCTTGAATAGCCAACATGGCTGGATTTCTATTGTGATTATCAATAACCAGTATTATGATTGAGGTTTTCAAAGTCACTTCAGCGCAACGGCTATTATTGTTATCAATGGGCATGATTTATTTTACAATGGAGGAAATAGTCCCGAGTCGCTGCAGGCTTACGACCCGGCCCTTGGGGGCTACATTGTTCAAATCGAGATTACAACGAATACAAGTCCCATGTCACTGCCAGCATGCACCATGGCACTTGGGGGCTAATGCAAAGTCATTCTTTTTGGCTCAACTTATTGAAGACCCGACTCATCACATTCTAAATGAGCCGGCCCTTAGGGGCTACCAATTGCTCCTGTCGAAAATTCGAGGTACACAAGCCTTAATCCATTATATTGAAAGATCCACTATTCAGTTGGTAGAGTACAAAGCTCTTAACCTTGTGGACGTGGGTTCAAGCGCCATGGTGGAGATTACATTATATGTTGTTATTATCAATGATCATATTTACAAAGTCCCTGCTCATTATTGAATAATGACCCGGCCCTTGGGGGCTACGCTGGTTGAAGTGTATATGATCATAAGGCAATTACAAGTCCCAGGTTGTTGCAAGCATGACAACCCGACACTTGGGGGCTACATAATATGGAGTATTCAGTTTTTACTAGTGACTGAGATGAACAATATGGATTTCTTCAAAGTGGCAGCATTTATATTGGAGCAAGTCTTAAGCCATCACTTTGTTCTCCTCAAGACTTGGGGGTTACAGGTATTATATTATTATCGAAGAAATACTTTCAAATTCTTTGTTTTGAGCAAACCAGATTGACCCGGCGTCACCAATCATTATGACCTTGTGTCTACAACCCGGCATTATCAACATGAACCGGTGTTGGCAACAATCATGACCCGGAAGTATCAGCTTTTATAACCCAGCAATTTTGGTACTCATAAACCGGCAAGTTTTATATCTTTAAGCCGGCTGAATATAAGTTGAATATTTGAAGACCAATATTTTTGTCAAGTCAGAGCATTGAAAGCCGACTCAAGTGGGTTATCTCTTACAATATTTCTCAACAAAGAGACCAATGTCAGCAAATTGACTCTGAAGCTGGCCTATTGACCCGGATTTTTCAAAGGAAGTATCTGGATTTTTTGCATTGGTAAAATTTGAACATATCTACTAAAGAGATTTGCTATGAGATTATGGATACCTATCAAGAAGGAAGATGACAAGGACTTAAGGATGATCAAGTGCCGGCTTACCAAGAATATTTAACCCGGAACACAACCTGTCAAATTTGTTCTTGTGTTTATATTGCAGATTAGTTTAACATGGATAAATCCAAATTAAACTGGGGGCTAATGTCGGGGATATACCCCGCGGAATGACCCGGCCGGAAGTATGACCCGGCCGGACTTGGTGCTTCACCGTGGGGCGCCAGAGGACTGGTGACTCACGGGTCTGGCGGCTCACAGCCAGACGAGCTCATGAACCAGATGACTCATAGATGGCCCCGACGGCGGGTCAGATAGAAGACTAGGCCCAAGGCCCAGAAGGCCGGCTCACGTTATGATGGGCCGGATTAAGAGGAAAGGGATGACGAATATTTCCTTTACGAGGAAGCAAGACCCGGACTTGTAATTAATTTGTAAGAGAAGATAGACTAGTCCTAGTCCTACTAGGACTCCACATGTAACCCGCCCCTCTAACTTATATAAGGAGGGGCAGGGCACCCCAAAGAGGGACAGGCAACAAGAAATAATCTCTAGGGCTAAACACCGAGAGCCGGGGCCGGCGACTCTCCCGTGATCATAATGAGACCTAGCCTCAAACAGCACGTAGGGTTGTTACCGGATGATATTTCCCGGGGCCCGAAGCTGTCTAGACCCTTGTCTTGTGTTGTGTCTCTCATCCCAATCAACCCCTCTCAAGCCACTGCATAGATGCGCTGGCCTCACGACTAAGTCCTTACATCTAGGACATCTAACGTGTTAATTCCACGACAACAAGGGACACAAGATTTATACTGGTTTGGGCCACCGTTGTGGTGTAATACCCTACTCCAATGTGGGGCCGTGGATTGCCTCTTGGGCTGAGGATGAACAGTACAAGGGGAAGAACAGCCTCCTGAGGAGAGGTGTTCTTGTGCTTGGTGAACTTGTGTGGGTGAGGATGATCTGAATCAGTTGCCTCCTATGGTGGTGGCTAGTCCTATTTATAGAGGCCCTAGTGCTCTTCCCAAATATTGAGCGGGAAGGGATCCCACAACGGCCAATTTGAAAGGGGACAACTAGTACAGCTTATCCTAAAGAAAGTAGTCTTCGCCTGCCAAAGGCTCTGGTGGTGACGCCGTCTTGGGCTCCACGGTGACCTCCGTCCTGCCGTCCTGCTACTCTTGGTCTCGTTGCACCGATATTGAAACCTTTGCTTGATGCCTCGGTACTCCTCGCCTGCGCTTGCCCCCTTAGCACCAAAGAGGAAACAGGGACAGTGTGTGCGCTGGCGCCCGCCTGGTCTCAATCGTCATGGCTCACGTCATGAGAGCCTCGTGAGGTTTACCTTGCCTTGATCTCTCCGCCCCTCGCGAGCCAGCCTGTTGAGGCCACTCCCGAGGAGGTCTTGCGTCGTCTGCCTCACGAGGGTCTTGAATGCTTGTTGGTGAAGATGGGTCGTACGGGCCCGCTCGTAGAGCCACGCCGTGGGCCGTAGGCAGGCAAGTCTGGGGACCCCCGTTCCTAGAACGCCAACAGTAGCCCCCGGTCCCAAGGCGCGCTCGGACTTGGCTTCAAGGCGAAGCCAAAGGGCAAGTGCGGAGCACCGCGGGCCCCAATAGCCTGCGGCCTTGGTCAATGCGTGGCGGTTGATTGGACATGGGCGTCTCCGCTTCCCCACGCTGCCTCGGCAACTGCCGGACTTGACAAGTCCCTGCGACATGCAAGGAAAAACCATCATTACCTGTGATCATGGGGGGCGCTAGTTGGCCTTCTCCTGCTATAAATGGGGGGGCGGAGCCCCCATTGACCGTCTCTTCCTGCTCCACTTGCTTCTTCTCCCTTGCTCCATTGCTAGCAGTGACACCAATTGCGCCGTTGAAGAGGTTCTCCGCCGCGGAGAAGGGGAAGGCCCCTCGCGAAGGGCCCGGCTCTCCGATGCCCAAGCGTGGACGTGGCCATCCGCGCAAGCACACCCCAACCCCCAACGCGGCCCCCCGCGGCCGCGGAGGTGCTGCCTCGCGTGGCAGGGGTCGCGTCGGTCGCGGCAGCCCAGTTGATGAAGGGAGACCCGCCGTGGTCGCACGGCCTCCTCGGCCGCGCTGCCACTCGGCGGAGGTGTTGAAGGAGTTCGTCGTCTGGTCGGAGGACCAGGCTGGCAACTGGCTTTAGCTTCCGCGCTTCTTCGTCGACGAGCTGCCGGCCGCAGGTCCAGGCGGGCTCTGGCTGCAGGCAGACGGCTGCTGTAGTAGGGCTTCCTGGGTCACGGTTGAGGTCTCTATCACGGGCAACATAGCCCTGGCCCGTGGCTGGCAGACGTTTGCCCGCGTGCGCGGCCTGGGCAGGCGGTGCACCCTTCATTTCAAGTATGACGGCGATGCGACCCTCTATGTGAGGGTGTTTGGGGAAGATGGTCGCCGCGCCGGATGCTGCCCCGAGGTAAATTACGGCGACGAGGTGCTCGGCCTTGGCGATGGTCATGACGAGGATGAGGGCGAGCCCGCCCTTGGCGTCAACCGCGTCTCGTCTAGCTACGGCGGCTCTTCCACCGGCAATAGCTCCAGCAGCGGTGGTTACGACCAGCCGCCGCGCTGCCGCGCCCGCTTCGAAGGTGGCAGCGGGTCGACTCGGCCTCACGCCCCTGTGAAGCGCGAGGAGAGGTCTGGCTGAGCTCAGGTCAGCACCAAGGGCTCGCCTTCGCGGTCCACCATAGGGGCACACGCCCCTTTTATCTTGTTCTTCCTTTCCTTCCTGTATTAAGAAAGAAACTAGTATGGAGCCCCGGAGGAGCGTGCAATGAACTATGATTTCCCGGTTATTATGCTATGTTCATCGTCCCTGTGTTGTGTCGCAACATCATTGTTTTATGAAAGGATAACTTAGCTTGACGTGCTTGGAGCGGTCTCCTCTCCACGAGGTGCTCGCTTCCTGGTGCCTGTCGAGGCCCCCTTGGCCTGGTAGGCGCTTAGAAACTGCAGAAAAAAAAATCGTTAGGAGGCTTAACGTTTTCCCGAGCCTTGGTCGCAGGCACCGCTGGCCTTGACCCTGTGCTTTCTATCGCGGTACCCGTGGGGCACGGATTAGAAGAAGTGCGCCAGCTTGTGGGCTCGAACGAGGGTGCCTCGCGAAAAGCAGATGAAAGGCAGAACAATAAAAAACGCTCACGAGGGAAGGAAAAATGTTCACGAGGGCACCTGTCCAGCCCCCTCACGAGGAATGCGAGAGAGAGTACAGGCCAAGCTGAAAACGGAAACAGAGGCAGAAGGCAACGGAACCAAATCAGCCAAGAACACGAGAAGCAAACTTCAATTAAAGAGGGGTGAGCCAACTACGGAAAGCAAATGAAAAGCTGCGTCCGGCACCTAGTCTAGTCTTCAAGTCTTCTCACCAGCACGGAGCTAAGTGCTACCACTAACACGTGGGAGGGAGCCCCCGAGGCTCGAGGGCGGCACTCCTGAGACTCCGGGCCATGTACAGCCCCACTCATTATTACGTGAGAGTGTCACGAGCAGAGACCTGCACAGGCACTGGGCCTTCTTCATAGGCGTTGGGCCTTTCTTCATGGATAGAACTTTCAGAGGTGTTGGATGTTCCAGGCGTTCTGGATGGGTACCCCGTCCTATGTCTCCGGGTGCGCGGCGCCAGGCCTGGAGACATGGACGACCTTGAACAGGCCCTCCCACATGGGTGAGAGCTTATGCAGCCCTTCCCTGGAGAGGACCCGCCTCAGGGCGAGGTGTAACGCCCACGATGCGGCTATATCTCCCACGTGTCGAGGCACGACTTAGAGGCATAACCGCATAGTGGTTTTGTCGCAAGAAGGGTCATCTTCACACAATCCCATGTAATGAACAAGAATGGGATAAAGAGTTGGCTTACAATCGCCACTTCACACAATACATAAATATAATCCATACATCATCCAAAATACAAACATATAGACCGACTACGGTCAAAATCCAGATGAAAATAAGAAAACCCCAAATGCTAGATCCCCGATCGTCCCAACTGGGCTCCACTACTGATCATCAGGAAAAGACACATAGTAACGACCACGTTCCTCGTCGAACTCCCACTTGAGATCGACCCCATCATCTGCACTGGCATCGTCGGCACCTACAACTGTTTTGGTAGAATCTGTGAGTCACGAGGACTCAGCAATCTCACACCCGCGAGATCAAGACTATTTAAGCTTATAGGAAAGGAAGGTGTAATAAGGTGGAGCTCCAGCGGCATTAAGCATATATGGTGGCTAACTTGCGCAAATGAGAGCGAGAAGAGAAGCAACAGAACGGTCGTCATCTAGCAATGACCAAGAAGTGATCCTGAACTCCTACTTATGTCATACATAACTCAGACCGTGTTCACTTCCCGGACTCCGCCGAGAAGAGACCATCACGGCTACACACACAGTTGATGTATTTTAAATGGGTCAAGTGACAAGTTCTCTACAACCGGACATTAAGAAATTCCCATCTGCCTCATAACCACGGGCACGGCTTTCGAAAGATAATACCCTGCAGGGGTGTCCCAACTTAGCCCATCATAAGCTCTCACGGTCAACGAAGGATAAACCTTCTCCCGGAAAGACCCGATCAGTCTCGGAATCCCGGTTTACAAGACATTTCGACAATGGTAAAACAAGACCAGCAAAGCCGCCCGAATGTGCCGACAAATCCCGATAGGAGCTGCACATATCTCGTTCTCAGGGCACACCGGATGAACACTACGTACAGCTAAAACAGATCCTCAAGTCTCCCAAAGGTGGCGCTGCAAGTGGCTCTAGTTTGGACCAGCACTCAGAGGAACACTGGCCCGGGGGTTTAAATAAAGATGACCCTCGGGCTCGCGAAAACCCGGGGGAAAAGGCTTAGGCGGCAAATGGTAAAACCAAGGTTGGGCCTTGCTGGAGGAGTTTTATTCAAGGCGAACTGTCAAGGGGGTCCCATAAATCACCCGACCACGTAAGGAACGCAAACTCAAGGAACATAATACCGGTATATCAGTAACTAGGGCGGCAAGAGTGGAACAAAACACCAGGCATAAGGCCGAGCCTTCCACCCTTTACCAAATATATAGATGCATTAATAAAATAAGAGATATTGTGATATCCCAACATGTCCATGTTCCGACATGGAACAAACTTCAACTTCACCTGCAACTAGCAACGCTATAAGAGGGGCTGAGCAAAAACGGTAACTTAGCCAAACAACGGTTTGCTAGGAAAGGATGGTTAGAGGCTGACATGGCAAAATGGGAGACATGATATAGCAAGTGATAGGTAGCGGAGCATGGCAATAGAGCGACCAACTAGCAAAGCAAAGATAGAAGTGATTTCGAGGGGTGGTCATCTTGCCTGCAAGGTTCTCAGAGTTGTCGAAAGCTTGATCCTCGTAAGCGTACTCGGCAGGTTCCTCATTCACGAACTCGTCTCCCGGCTCTACCCAAGACAAGAACACAAATAAACGGAACCACAATCAACCACGAGAAAAGCAGTAGCAACATGATGCAAAACATGTATGATATGCAAGATATGATATGCGATGCACATGCGTGCTCCGGAAGGAAAATGATGAACAAGGCAGTAACTTGGCAAACCAAGCATGCCACTGGAAAGATGAGATGATTTCGGTCGAAATCGATATAAAGATCACCGGAAACGGATGCACGGTTTGCAAATGGCAAGCAAAACAAGAATGACACGAATCTGTGATTAACAGCATGATAGCACTTAAAATGCAATAAGTAACAATGCTACAGCCCTCCAACATAGCAGAAAAGCATATGGCAGTAATCTACAGGAGATGCTTGACAAAAGATGAACACTGAGCTACGGCTAGATCACAACATATCAAGCTCAAAGAGCATGGAAAAATTGCAAAAGATAACAGGATCACAGACTTAGTGAAAAACTGGACATGGCAGAAAACAGCATCAGGTAGCAATGTTCAGAGCATAAAATCAACATGCTACAGGAACTTAATATAGCAAAACAAGGCATGGAAGTGTTCTACTAAATTCATATGACAAAAGTCCCTTACTGACCATGAGCCAAAAAGGACCAGAAGATATGATGGCAAGCATGTAAACATAGCAAGTTTCATTATCATTCACTCCCCAAAAAGCAATGCATGACAAAACAAGCATACCTACAGCAAGATGGCATGTTTATGAACCTATCCATGGTAAGATCACAAGCATAGCATGTATGGATCAACTACAATAAGCTTGGCAAAATTGCATATCATGTTAAGAATCTGCCAGAATTATTTTATAGCAAAAGCAGAGCAAGATTGAGTCATGCTACGGCAATCCATAATTGCAAACCAAGGGCAGGAATGGATCAATTACAACTATAGCTACAAAACATCCTTACTGAACATCTCTAAAATATGCATTAAGTTTACATGGCAACAAAATAACAGCAGACAAGGACTTGGAGAAATCACTAAGTCCCTGAAATCAGAAACATTATGGAGCCTACTTTGCATGCTTGTGCTAGTCACCACAGAGCTCACGAAAATACATGGCATACACCACTGGAAAGATGGCATGGCATACAACAAAACACATGTAGAGCTCATGCTCATAAGATGCACAGATTAAATGATACAAAAATGACAAATCTCCAAGTTCTGTTAAGAACCAGCAGATAACAGCAACTAGCCCTCTTGCAACAGAGATTTGGGCATCAAGATGACCTCTAATGAACCTGGTGCAATTGAACAAAATGAAGAGCATCACGAGACGAGCAATTTGACATATTACACGCGCGAAACGGAACTACATGCAAGGAGTTACGCAATGATGAACATGGGCAAATAACGTAAAAAATATATGACGGTGAAAATTCGGGGGGGGGGGGGGGGGGTCTCGGGAAAAGTCAACCTTCTCTGTGCTCAGATCCCATCGGGTAGGGATCGTCGCCGGCGATGGGTGTGGAGGAGGAGACGGCGAGGCACGGCGACGGGGAGAGAGGACGGCGGGGTCGGCGTTGGAGGAGGAGGCCGGAGGGGAAGGCGCGGCTCCGGGCGGCGGAGGCCACGACGGCGGATCGCGGCGGCGCCGGCGGAGCTACGCGCCGGCGATGGCGGCGGGCGGCGAGGCGGCGGCGCGGTGCGGGCGCGCGGCGGCGGCCGGGCCGGGAGGGCCGCGGGCGGGCCCCGGCAGGCCAGCGCGGTACGGGCGGCGGCGGAGGAACGGATGTGTCCGGCTCCGCCCGGACGTGTCCGGCGGCGGAGAGGGACGAGGGCTAGGGTTTGTCTGCGTTTCATTTTAGGGAGGGGAAGCTCTTTTATAGCTAGAGGGAGCAAGGAGGCTCCAAATGAGGTGCGGTTTTCGCCCACACGATCGTGATCGAACGACCTAGAGCATGGAAGAGAGTTTGGTGGGTTTTGGGCTGGTTTTTGAGGGGGGTTTTGCTGCACACACAAATGGACTTTGCGGATGCCCGGTTAACCGTTGGAGTACCAAACGACCTCCAAATGGAACGAAACTTGACCGGTGGTCTCCGGGTGGTATATTAAGGGCACTGGACAAGCCTCGGTCCATTCCGAGAAAGTTTGACACCCGCTCACGAAAGAAAACAAGAGGGGTGCACCGGAGGAGATAGGAGCACTGGATTGCAAAACGGACAACGGGGAAAATGTTCGGATGCAAGAGACGAACACGTATGCAAATGCAATGCACATGATGACATGATATGAAATGCATGACATGAACAAAATACAAAACGACAAACAAAACCCGACCACGGAGGGAATATCATAACACATAGCCGATGGACCACGGCACAGACTGGAGCTCGTCATACCAGCCCCTGCCGCAGGCCTCGAGCTTCTTCTTGAAAGTCCTGGTCTTGAGGCCCCTCAGGACCTTTGCGTTGGCGTGTTCGGCCTGTCGATTGCTCCGGGGATGTGCCACGGAAGCGTAGCAGATCTGCGTTCCAAGGTTAGCACAATATGTCCTGAAGAGATTACTGGTGAACCGCGAGCCATTATCAGTGATGATGCGGTTGGGGACCCCGAAACAGCTCATGAGACCCTTGATGAACTTGACCGCACAGCCAGCTGGGATGGTGTGGGCGGCTTCTACCTCTGCCCACTTGATAAACTTGTCGATGGCCACGTAGAGGTAGCGGTAGCCCTCGGGAGCTCGAGGGAACGAGCCCAAGATATCCAGCCCCAGACCATGAACGGCCATGTGAGTGGGATGGTCCGGAGGCCCTAAGCCGGCTGATGAATCTGCTTGGCGTGGAACTGGCAGGCCTCGCAGGACTTCACCAGTTCAGTCGCATCGTTTGGTGCCGTGGGCCAGTAGAATCCACTGCCAAACACCTTGCCGACAAGGGTTCGCAACGAAGAGTGGTGCCCGCAGTCCCCGCCATGTATGTTGGCGAGCAGCTCTCTTCCTTGCTACTTGGAGATGCAACGTAGGGAAACGTCATTCGGCCGCTTCCTGTATAACTCACCGTCCTGGATGCAATATGCCGTGGCTTGTCGGGCCACACGCTCCTCTTCCGGCAGCATCCCTTGCGTCAGGTATTCCTTGAATTCCTTGATCCAGCATCCCTCCTGAGGTTCGAGCGCCAAGAGCAAGTGCGCTCCCGAAGTCGGGCCGCAGGCTGGTGCTCCTGAGGCAGGTGGTTGAGGGAGCTCCTCGCGAGGCAGCGCTGTTCTTGAGAGCGGTGGCGTTGCTGATGGCTTGAAGAGCCACTCCTCATATACGCCAGGCTCTTGGGGTAGCCGCTTGGATGCTCTTCTGGCGATGTCGTCAACTTCCTTGTTGGTGCCACGGGGCACATGCTGTAACTCCAGACCCGAGAACTGCTTCTCCATCTTGCGCACCTCCGCGAGGTATGCCTCCATGTGCGAGTCCTTTGGCTCATAAACCTTGTTGGAGAAGTTGACGAGGAGCTGCGAGTCGCCCTTGATGGTGAGACGCCTCACCCCCAGGGCCACCGCAGCCCTGAGGCCAGCTATGAGGCCTTCGTACTCTGCTATGTTGTTGGAGACCTTCTTGCCCTGCTGGAAGCACACCTGCACGGCGTAGTAGAGCTTGTCCTGGGTGGGCGAGATGAGCACCGCTCCAGCCCTGGCGTGAGAATGCGCCATCGAAGTACATGACCCAGCCGTCCGGCGCTTCGCTTCCGGCAGATAGGGATTGGTCCTCACCTGCTTTGAGTTCTGGGGCGTCGGTCCATTCAGCCACAAAGTCTGCGAGCGTGGCCCCCTTGATGACCCTGGTTGTGCTGAACTCCAAGTCAAACGCTTGCAGCTCAATGTTCCATTCAGTGACTCGCCCGGCAGCATTGGGGCTCGTGAGCACCCTTTCTAGTGGGTGGGGTGACCCTGGAAGTAGTGGCGCAGCTTGCGCGAGGCCACCAGGAGCGCGAGCAGGATCTTTTGAGGCATGGGGTACCGTGCCCTCGCATCCCGCAACACTGTGCTGTCGAAGTACACCGGGTGCTCGACGAGGGTAGGAGAGCTGACAAAGTCTTCGGCTTCCGGGAGCGGAGGTGTCTCTGCGAGGGCCTTGGCTTCAGGGGCTTGGTGGTCCGCTGAAGCAACTGCTGCTTCAGGAGCTTCGCCTTGGTGTCGCGCCGCTTCGTCCGCCCTGGTGGTTCCCCCTGGCGGGTCCTTGATCTGGTGCTCCTCTCTGAGGGCCACCAGCGCTGCGCTACGGAGTGGGGTGTGGCAGACAGGTAGAGCACCAAGGTCTCAAGGGGTCGAGGCGCCACCATCACTGGCGGGCTGGTCAGGTATCTCTTGAGGTCTTGAAACGCTTGGTCGGCTTCCGAAGTCCACTCGAATGGGCCCTTTTTCTTCATCAGCTTGAAGAATGGTAGGGAACGCTCTTTCAGCTTGGAGATAAAGCGGCCCAACGCAGTCACACGACCAGTAAAATTCTGCATCTCCTTGAGGGTCTGCGGCGGGCTCATGTCTTCGATTGCCTTGACCTTCTCTGGGTTCGCCGCGATCCCTCTATGGGATACGATGAAACCCAGTAGCTTGTCGGAAGGGACACCGAACACGCACTTCTCCGGGTTGCGCCATAAGTTCACCTGGCATAGGCTTGCGAAAGTCTCCTCTAGATCTTCGATCAAGGTTCTCGCCTCCCGGAACTTCACCATGATGTCGTCGACGTAGGCCTCCGCGTTTCTCCCGAGCTGCCGCCCTAAGGCGATGTGCATCAGCCGCTAAAAGGTCGCGCCCGCGTGGCGCAGTCCGAAAGGCATGCAAGTATAGTAGTACACCCCACACGGGGTCAGGAAGGCGGTCTTCTCCACATCTTCTACCGCCATCTTGATCTGGTGGTAGCCCGAGAACGCATCTAGGAAGGACAGCAAATCGCACTCCACGGTGGAGTCGGGGATCTGGTCGATGCGTGGAAGCGGGAACGGATCTTGGGGGCAGGCTTTTGTTGAGGTTGGTGAAGCTGACACACATACGCTCCTTCCCGCCTTTCTTAGGCACAACAATGGGGTTTGCCAGCCACTCGGGGTACCGAACTTCGCGAATGGCACCCGCCGCCTCCAGCTTGCGGGTTTCTTGGACGATGAAGGCTTGCTTCTCCGTGGACTGTCGTCTTGCCCGCTGCTTCACAGGGCGTACGTTGGGGCACACCCTTAAGTGATGCTGAATCGCCTCTCTCGGGACCCCCACCAGCTACTTGGGTTCCCATGCGAATATCTCCTTGTTTGCGCGCAAGAACTTCACCAACGCTTCCTCTTGGCCAGGGTTGAGGTCGGCACCTATGGCAAAGGTGGCTCCTGAGGACCCGTCCTCATCGACGGGCACCTGCTTGGTTTTTGCCTTGTCTTGGGTGAACAGCTGCTTCTTCTTGGTTGGTGCGGCTCCCTTGGCCTCAGAGGCGCCTGCGCCGGCGAGCTGCGCCACCGCGGCGGTCTTGAAAGCAAGCTTGAGCGCCAGTAGAGCCTCCTTGGTGTCCCCCTCAATGGTGAGGACGCCCTTGCTCCCAGGCATCTTCATGAGGTTGTAAGCCGGATGGGTTGCTGCCATAAACTGGCCAGAGCTGGGTACCCGAGGATTGCATTGTATGGGAGGCCGATGCGGGCGATGTCGAAGTCGACCAGCTCGGTGCGGTAATTGTCGCCGTGCCGAAGGTGACAGGAAGGCGGATCTGCCCCAGGTAGTGGGCGGTGTCGCCGCCAACTCCTGAGAAGGCTTGCTGAGGCGGAGCCGCTCGAGTGGTACGTGAAGGAGGCCGAAGGCTTCCACGGAGAGCACGCTGAGGCTGGCGCCGCCGTTGATGAGGGTCTTGGTGACGGCCACGTTGCAGGTGGTGGGAGTGCAAAGCATTGGGAGCATACCCGAGCTGGCGGTGGAGACGGGATGATCCCCTGAGTCGAAGGTGAGGTCGGCCTCGGGCGCGGCCCAGCCCATCGGAGCCCCCGAGCGCTTGGAAGCAGCGCCCATCTGGCGAAGGAACGGCTTGATGTGGAGGTCCGAGGGCGGTGCTTGCGAGCCGCCGAGGAGGGCCGCGACCGTGCGGGGTGCCGGTGCTGCGAAGCACGCGACAAAGAGTCCGCGCAGCTCCTCCCAAGATGCCACCGTGGAGCCAGGGAGGTTGAGTAGCCAGGCGTGCGGTGCTCATGCGAGGGCCATGGGCAGCCAGTTGGCCATGACCTTGTCGTCGCCCCCGGCCTTAAGGACGGCCTCCTCGTACGCCAGCAGGAAAGCCGACGGGTCCGCCGCATCGTCGTAGCGCAGCGGCATCTCCGACTTGAACTTGGGCGGCCACTGCACCTGCCGCAGGGCGGGGGCCAAGGCTCGGAGCCCCTAGCCCTGTCACCGGTATCAGTCGTTGGAGCCGGGACCGAGACGCCTGCCATGGGGGCGAAGCGTGGTGGTGGCGGAGCACGGATCGATGGAAGGAAGGCTATGGTGCACCCCTACCTGGCGCTCCAAATGTTGGATCTTGGGTTCCGGCAAAACAATTAAGGTTCGAACTCTGGGGTGCTCGCGAAGATCTCCCCCTTGCAGATCACGCCCTCTCACGCTTCGCGATTCCTAGGCTAGCCCGACGAACTCGCAACACAAGGGACACAAGATTTATACTAGTTCGGGCCACCGTTGTGGTGTAATACCCTACTCCAGTGTGTGGTGGTGGATTGCCTCTTGGGCTGAGGATGAACAGTACAAGGGGAAGAACATCCCCCTGAGGAGAGGTGTTCTTGTGCTTGGTGAACTTGTGTGGGTGAGGATGATCTGAATCAATTGCCTCCTATGGTGGTGGCTAGTCCTATTTATAGAGGCCCCAGTCCTCTTCCCAAATATTGAGCAGGAAGGGATCCCACGACGGCTAATTTGAAAGGGGATAGCTAGTACAGCTTATCCTGACAAAAGTACTCTTCGCCTGCCAAAGGCTCTGGTGGTGACGCCGTCTTGGGCTCCACGGTGACCTCCGTCCTGTCGTCCTGCTGGTCTTGGTCTCGTTGCACCAATATGGAAACCTTTGCTTGATGCCTCGATACTCCTCGCTTGCGCTTGCCCCCTTAGCACCAAAGAGGAAACAAGGACACTGTGCGTGCTGGCGCCCGCCTGGTCTCGATCGTCATGGCTCACGTCACGAGAACCTCGCGAGGTTTGCCTTGCCTTGATCTCTCCGCCCCTCGTGAGCCAGCCTAGTGAGGCCGCTCCCGAGGAGGTCTTGCGTCGTCCGCCTCGCGAGGCTTGGCCCCTCGCGAGGGTCTTGAATGCTTGTTGGTGAAGATGGGCCGTACGGGCCCGCTTGTAGAGCCACGCCGTGGGCCGCAGGCAGGCAAGTCTGGGGACCCCAATTCCCAGAACGCCGACATTATCCACCTCTCCTTTCAGTTCAGTAAGAACCTGTTTTGCACTGGCCAACTGAGAAAGTGCCTCCTCCTTCGCCAACACCATCTTAGCAAAGTCTGATTTAAAAATATGAGCTCATTCTCCACCTTCCTCTTTTTATCCCGCATCTTCAAATATTGTTCAGCGTTGACAACACTTTCTCTAAGCCTAATTATGTTCTCTTCCACATACATGCTCCAGAGCTTTGCTAGGCACATCTTCAAAGACTGTGGCCACTCTTGATCAACCCACTCCAAGTAAGAACACTTTAGATCGTCCTATAATATTTAAAACTAGATCAGTAACAATTGTAGGGGAAATGGGTTTATAGCAAGATAGAAAATCACCAATGCTTATTTTGAAAAACTGAAGAAACATGTTAATTATGACATACCTTCTCAAAAATATCAATGTGCAAATTAATTAATTGCTACGGAGACAACAACCAAATTCTGAAAATCAAAAGCTATAATTAACTACAACAACGCTACAAGTTCTTACTCATGTACAATAAATAACAAACTGAACATTTTATGAGGAAGGTAAATATAACTGCAACAGCATAGCGACAGTGTTTGGATGACAGAAAATTGATACTAACAGGTGTGTACATGCACAACTTTAGTAACATAGATCTAATAACACTAAGGCTGTCCACTATGTATGGCAAAACTGGTGTAAAGATGACCTTTGCTACATCTCGCACCGGTGCTGTGGCACCCCGGCTCAAAGCAACCGGTTTACCTTGCATTGCCAGCCCAGAGATCAAGTCTTCTGGCAACACACACCAACATGGTACAGAAAAAACCGCTTTATTGATGCTAGTGGGTACATAAGTCTGATATTACATCGAGATAAGAGGCCAAGCGGCACACACGGTGCGGCTGAACAGTATGTACATTATTTAATGAACATCAAGGGGCCTCGAGCACATAAACTATGCGACAGCGGAATGACGACGAAGTGGAACTCCATAGCACAGGGACACCGACGTGGGCACGGCCTAGACACGAGAAGCTCTCCGATGCGGTACGACTTGCCTGAAATCTGGCATGACACGCCAGGTCAGTACATTGAATGTACTTGCAAGCTCACAACAAACATAAGCACGATGACAAACAATATCATGACAATTATTCAGGTTAATGCAATGCAAGTAATGCTACTAATACGATGAAACCAACATGCGCACCGAGTCCCTCGGACTCGCTTACCAGACGGGTTACCTCGTAACCAACGGTGATCATACCTGGATCACAACTGAAGCCAATCACTCATGATCTCAAAACATCACAAAACCAGTGCCAACAAAAAATATTTAGTGTGCAGGGTTAATTATGAATGTTGATCCTTGGTGTGACCTACTCCCGAGTTGTGTACATAACCGAGGACGCGGCTATCGAGTGATTGAATACACTCTGCAAAGGTAGCGCACTTTACCCACACCACGGAACCCATGGCCTCGCACTCCCACTCGGGTGGACCAACGGCGTTCCGACGAAACCCTCCCCTTGCCATGACACTCTCCCGGCCACTCCGACCAAGTCCCTCTCAGGGCTAAGTCCTGGGTGGCCCCGTGCCTACCAAAGGCATCAACGTCCACTGTCGTGGCAAAAACGGTCCCAAACGGGGACAAGGTACCATAAAAACAAACGGGCACACAAGGTTATGTCGCTTACCGGGCCAGCGTACCGCACGCCCATAACCTTCCCTCGTTGGAGGCACCGGTGAGGGGAATGACAAGGGACCGAATCAAGACCCCCCATAAAGGTAAATGTGGTCGCACTGAGGAAAAACCCGATTCAGCGGCACCATGACTTGATCAACGTTATCTTCAAGTTTGATTCTTATCAGGTTTAACTTGAAAATAAAAACTACTATGCCAAGTCATACGATGCCATGAGCATGCACTAATCGATGTGCAAAACATGCAACTCACAAGAACGGATCAACCTTATCAATATAACTTTCTGGCAATAACTCATCATTAAATTTTACTGGTTCTACCTCACTATTTATGATCATGCAATATTTCGATTAACTCATAATTTATATGAAATTCTCATTAAGCAAAAAGAACTATCATTATTTATCATAGAAATATAACTAAGTCAAACTCTATTCTACTAGACCAAACTACTCCATGCATTCAACCAGTAACTTAAACAAACATTTCAAGCATGACAAGGTAACTAGCATTTAACCAAATTTATTTATCAAATTTTAAATGCATAAAAGAACTCATATTCAAGTAAGAAAAATCATAGATATTGAAATGACACCATCCAAATGCTAGTGTGGCTTGCCTTAGTGCAGAGGAGGGTCACACTCCTCCTGGTTATCTTCAAGGCAAGTCTCTCCTTCTGAAAATATTTAAAAACCACAAAACAAAATGTCTAAAACCAATCTGAAAATCACCAGAAATTCTAGATAGCAAGGAAAATTCCACATTTTGGTGTGCTGCTAGAGCTTTCTGAAACAAACACAATGCAAAAAGAATCAACTCATTTGGACTTATAGGCTAGAAATTATCACTGGTCAAAGTTGTGGTCAAAATTTTGAATTAACTTGAATAAAATAGAAAACTGGGGGGGTGACGTCAATGGCGTAAAGGCAGAATACGCCTCCACTCGTACCGCTTCGGGTGCGAGTGGAGAGGCTGACACCGGGCCCCACCAGTCAGGAGAGAGAGGGGGAGAGAAGAAACAGCGTGCGGCGGTGCTCCGCCGGAGCTTATGCCGGCGATGAGAGGTTATTGGGCGAAGCCAGAGGGATAGAAGTGGAGAGGGGGTCACGGCGCACCTGCTCGTACCCGTGGCTTCTCGGGGGATGGCCGGAGCTGCTCGCAACCAAGCTCGCAAGCGGCGGTGGCGGTCGGGGCTTGCCGGAGAGGAAGAAGGCGACGACGAGGGGCGCCTCCAGGGGCTCTGCTACTTCCAGGCGACACCAGTGGACCTCCAATGATGCACCTGAGAGGTTGGTTGAGCTTGAGGGGCTCTGGAGCAGGGTGGCTGGGTTGCGGGGATCGCCGGCGATCTCTGGTCGAGGTCGACGGCCAGAGGCCTACCCGACCGGGCTACGCCTATCCTACGTGGTCGTGGTGGTTGAGAAGTGCGGTGTGTGGCTTCGGAACGGAGGGAGGTCGGAACGGAGGGAGGGGCTCTATATAGCCGGAGTAGGAGGTGGGTACATAGCACCGCCGGAGTTCCCTGGAAGCCGGCGAGCGATGATGAAGGGCACCAGTGAGAGGGGGCAAGGGCTCAGCGCTCAGGCGGGAGCTGTCCACGGTCGCGGACGAGCACAGGAGGCAGGGGAGAGGAAGACAAGGGCACGAGCACACTATGCCTTTTGGCCGTCACGTGCTCGTGCTCGCTGCAGCGTCTCCAGCGTCGGCGAGCGCCAGGGAGAGGTCAAGGGTGATGAGTCGAAGCTGGTGGCGCGGCGCGGCAGTCGTCGGTGAGCTCTAGCTCGAGCACGCGCCGAACAGAGGCGTTGGCGCGATGCAAAGCACGTCGAACACATGCCAGACCCCATGTCCACACGCGGTCACCGCCCTGGCATGGTCAAAACGATACCCACGCTCGGTCAAACCTTGTCTGGGCTATAGTCCACGCAGTGTTTGGTCTAGGGAGGCTGAGGACTCACGGCCAGGCCGACCAGAAGTGACTCAAGCTTCTTGGCAAGTTTCTGGCCAGAAACTTGGCCGCTATGTTTGGAGGTCTTCTAGAAGGCCACTAGAGCTGATCTCCTGGGGTTAGGGTTTACTTAGGAGGTTAATGAGGCTCAAGAAAAACCAGGGCGAAAGGATCAAGGAAAATACGCTTGCTATACAAAGTGCATTTTTGGGCCAGAAGGGAAATGATTTTCTGTAGCAAAAATATTACAAAAAGTCATGCAATATTTTTGCTTGGGGAGGTGGGCCAAGGTTCAAAGAATATTCAGGAATTATTTCAAGATTTTTGGAGCAATAAAAATGAGGGTTGCTTTGGAGCACTAGTTTCTGAAATGAGTTTCAGAAGAGAAATGGAATATTTTTCTTTTATGAAAAATATTCATTTGACCACTTTGGGATTTTTCAGAGAAATGAGATTGAATGAGAGGTAGATGGGTCACTTGGGTGAAGGTCAAGGGCATGCCCAAGTGATAAGTCCATTTGAATTGATTCCAAAAACTCAAATCCAAGGCAAAGGCAAAATCAAGTCCGGAAAAAGACAGAAGGCAAAATCCAGTCTGTCACAAACCTCCCCCACTTAGGATGAATCTTGTCCTCGAGATTCGATTGCTCGGGAAAACAGTTCTGGGTAAGCAGTCCTTAAAAATTCCTCTCTTTCCCAGGTTGCCACTTCCTCGGTGTGATGCTCCCACTGAACATTGCAAAACCTTATCACTTTGCTGCGAGTGACTCTTTCTGTCTCATCCAATATTCTGATCAGTCTTTCCTCATATGTCCTTAGCCAGTTCTATCTCTGCCATATCAGTCCTTTTCTCCATTGGCGAGATACATCTCCTTAGCTGTGAGACATGAAACACATTCTATACCTCTGACAGTTCTGGTGGCAATTCCAACTGATAGGCAACTGTTCCGACTCTGGTCATGACTGGAAATGGACCAATACATCTGCGTGCCAATTTTCCTTGGGTCTGAAATCTCTTAACCCCTTTCATAGGGGTGACTCGGAGATACACATGTACTCCGGGTTCAAAGTTGATCTGACGATGTTTTGCGTCATAATAACTCTTCTGTCGTGACTTGGCCAACTGCAGTCTGTCTCGGATCTCCTTGACTAGCTTCTCACCTTCGATCATTAAATCAGTCCCGAAAATACGGCTGTCTCCGGATTGAGACCAGTTCAGTGGAGTGTGGCACTTACGGCCATACAGGGCTTCATAGGGTGACATCTTTAAGCTGGTCTGGAAAATGTTGTTGTAAGAAAACTCGGCGTACCACAGACAGTCTTCCCACTTGGATCCTTGGGCCAATGCACATGCTCGGAGCATATCCTCGAGTATTTGATTTACTCGCTCAGTCTGTCCATTTGGCTGGGGATGATAAGCTGTGCTGTATTTCAGGGCAGTCCCCAAGGCTTGATGTAGTCGGGACCAAAATGCTGAAGTGAAGAGAGATCCTCTATCTGAGGTGATAGTCTTTGGCACTCCATGCAGACTGACGATTCTGGACACATACAATTGTGCAAGTTGATCGGCACGGTAGGTGGTCCGGATGGGAAGGAAATGGGCTACCTTCCTCAATGTGTCCACTATGACCCATATTGCGTCATTCCGTCGGTGAGTCCTTGGTAAAACCGTGATGAAATCCATGCAGACATCGTCCCATTTCCATTGCAATACGGGTAAGGGTTGAAGGAGTCCAGCGGGTTTTTGGTGTTCCGCCTTTACCTTGTTGCATATATCACAACAAGCCACAGAGTAAGAGATGTCTTTCTTCATTCCATCCCACCAGAATATCTGACAATGGTCTTCGTACATTTTGGTGCCACCTGGGTGAATTGAGTATGATGATTCGTGTGTTTCTGCCAATATCTTCTTTCTCAGAATTTCTTGGTTGGGTACGCAAATCCTTCCTCAAAACCTTAGCGTACCTTGCTGATCCTTAGAGAAATCTTGTGCCTGTCCTTCTTGCAAACGCTTGGCATATAATTGCAATGATTTGTCATCTGCTTGAGCGCTATGAATTTCTGCCTCGAGGGTTGTCGGGTGGTAGGTGCGACATATGCCAATGGGTGGCTTATCATTGTGGGAGCCAGTAAGACGTCGCCGGTGCCTGGAAACGGGATGAGGCGAAGACATGCACGCCGTCAGATCTTACCCAGGTTCGGGGATCATCGTGGAGATAACACCCCTAGTCCTGCTCTGCGGGGTCTCCGCATGATCACTAGATCAATACAAGTTGCTACAAGCGCTCCTTGAGCTGTTTGGATAGAGGAAGAGGAAGGGCGAGGCTAGCTCTCCTTTTCTCTCTAGGTGGTGTGTGGAATTCTATTCGATCCCCCTTTGCATGGGTGCCCCGGGGGGTTTATATAGGCCTACCCCCCAGGGGTTCGATGGTAATCCGGCTGGGCGCGGGTCCCAGCCGTCAGTGTCTATGCTCGCCGGCTTCTCCGCCGGTCATTGGGGCCCGCCGACTGGTGGGTCCCGCCGGCTGCCGGCCTCTTGGCCGGTAGGCCGGCCCCATCGCTTGGGGGCTTTGTCGGCGGCTGGTTACTGTTGCCTCGCCTCTGATGACGAGGGCTTTGTCGAGGTAAGCGTGGCTACAGTGTCACCGCCTTGCGAGCTTTCACTGTAGCCTTACCTTGTCTTGTCTCCTTAATGGGGCGCATGTTTCGAGGGAGAGAGGTAGCCGGCTATTGGGAGCCGGCCACATCCCTGGCCGACTAGAGGAGGCCAGGCCACCTTCAGATGTCTCTCTGGCAAAGGGGCCCGCCGCCCACGGGCTGTACTGGCACCTGTCGTGGGTGACATCGAGGCCAACATGGCTACAGTGTCGCGCCGGACAGGGGATGGCTGGCCCGTATGGCGCCCTGTGGCCATGCCTGTTCCGGGATTCGGGGGTTGTGGGGTGTACTGTGGCCACACACCATCCTATCGCCGCTATGTGGGTACAGCCTTGGTGGGTGTAGTCTTGGCCGGCTTCTGGGAGCCGGCTTTCTTCGTAGCCGGCTTCTGGGAGTCGGTCCTCTTGGGGCCGGCTTCCTGGAGTCGGCTATCTCGTTTCTTTCTTGGAGGAGGTTTTTGAGGCTGGGTCGCCTTCCGGGAGTCGGCCCTCGGCCGAAGGAAGGCGGCCCTATGCTTTGTATGCTTGAAGGCTTGAATGGCCTGGTAATTTTTTTTGAGGAGCCAGGGGGAGTCGGTTAGGCTACCCGTGGCTATTTACTCCGACAGTAGTCCCCGAAGCTGGTTGGGCTTCGAGGCTGAGAGGAGGTCGAGAAGCTCGGTCAGCTTCTTATCTTGACGAGCCCGCAGCTGGGAGCCGACTTCGGTTGGGCGCGCCGTCTTGGGAAAAAATTTAAAGTCGGAAGGCGGGAGTTTGTTGGCGCGTGTGCCGGGCTGCGGGCCGGCCGCTCGCTGCTTGCGAACCACGTGACGTCCCTTGGCTGAAAAGAGCCTGCCAACCCACGCGCACGACAAGACGTCACCGCAGGCCGAGGGCCCACCACTCCTACGCATAGGCCCAGGCGCGGATTCTTTACGGCCCAAAACTGTCCGCTCGTCTTCCGGCGGCAGTTTCCGCATGCCGTTAGGGCGTAATAATCGCGGGACGTGGGGGAGTGGGCGCAGTTAATCCCACGTTCCTCCCCACACCTCGCCTCCTCGGCTTCGCCGCACGAGGCTATAAGTAGGGGGAGGAGGGGAAGCGGCAGACGCTCGCACGCTCCTCTCCTTTTCGCCACCTTGTTCCTCCTGCTTTCCCTCACAGCAGCGACTCGCTGCCGTGCCGTCCCACCAATCTTCACTCCGCCCCACAGCTTTGCCGCCGCGAGACCGTGCTTTCTCCGCCGCCGCACTCTTTCTTGCCAGCCTCTGGCCACCATGCAGTACGGCGGGGGCTGGGACGGCTCCAACGTCCATATGGACCACATCGAGTTCCTCCGCAAGACGCGGCGGTTGCCCGGCGCGGACCAGGTGCGGGTCCGTCTCGCGCCTGCGAAATAGATCACGCCGGAGCCAGAGGAAGGCGAGCGGGTAGTCTTCCGCTCGAATTTCCTGCGCGGCAGCGTCTTGCCGGTGAGCGCTTTCTTCCGCTCCTTCCTTGACTTCTATCAACTCCAGCCGCACCACCTCACCCCGAACACGGTGGTGCTATTGTCCGCCTTCGTCACCTTGTGCGAAGGCTACCTTGGCATTCTCCCCACCCTCGAGCTCCGGGGGGGAGTTCTTCCAATCTAAGCTGGGCACCCGCATGCAGGGCGTGCCGGCCCAGAGCGGCGCCTTCATCGCGATGCGGAGGCCGGCGGCTGACAACCCCTTCCCCGTCATCACGTTAATCCAGTCGGTGAAGCGCTGGCAGAAGTCATATTTCTATGGGAAGAACGTCGCCCCACAAGGCGACTACGTCAACTTGCCGGCTTACATAGCCGGCCCGCCAGCTGGTAGGCCGCCCCAGTGGTCCTATCGGGCCGTGACGCTGATGCCGGCTGGAGCCGCGGCCGTCGCCTTAATGCGGGTGATGATCCAGTCGGAGGGCCTGACTGGGTCCGACTTGCTGGCCGCCTTCAATGCGCGCCGGGTGCTTCCGCTTCAAAGCCGCCCTCACCTGATCTGTGAGATGAGCGGCCAGCTCGATCCGAGTCGGATGTGCACCAAGGACATGCCGCACGACGAGGTGGCCCATATGGTGAATTACCTTGCAAACTGCAAGCTCTCTGCAGAGTGGCGGTTTGGCAAGGAGCCATATTCCCGTGCACATCCTCCGCCCACAGTATGTTTTCTTCTTCCTTTTCTTCTCTTAGTTTTGTCGCCGAGTTCCTTCTGGCCGTCTCTGACTAGTCCGCACGCCTTGGCAGAGCCCTCTCCATCGACCTGTAGCCGGGTCGGAGGCGGAGCGCCGATTCCTCCCCGACCGGGCGGAGCATGACCTGGAGGACCACGACTTGGGGGCGGCCGCCATGGATGACAACACTGAGGCGGGTGGCGGCGAAGCCGGCGGCGAAGCAGGTGGCTCCGGGCTTGGAGTCAGCTTCGACGACTGGCCGGATGACGATGAGGCGGAAATCGTCCCACGCCGCCAGTCGGCGTCCGGCCACGGCGCGGGTTCCTCCGCCGCGCCGCCTGCTCGGGGCGTATGGCAGAAGCGCCGTGCCGCGTTGGGCTTGTTCGGGAGACGGCCAAAGAAGCCCAAGGGCGTGGGAGCGGCGACCAGGCGGGATGAGGCGGCCGCGAAGGTGCCCGCTTCCGCAAGGTGGTAAAGCAGCCGCAGATGGTGTCGGCGTAAGTGTATATTCCTTTGTACATTCTTTCTTCTTTTCTTCGTGATTTCTGAATCCTTGCCCTTTCTCAAAAAATCAGGGCTCCTCTTTCGCTCGAGCAGGTTGCTGCCGCCTCTGTCGTTGGATCGCCGAGAGGATCCGGGAGCACCCGCCGTGTGGACCCCCGCGCCGAGCTTCAGGCGGTGACGGAGCGAAACGCGCGGGAGGCGCAGGAGGAGCGGGAGGCGGAGGAGTTGAGGGCGGCTGCTGCCAAGGCGGCACAGGCGGCGAAGGCGCGCACCGACGCAGCGGCCAAGGCCCAAGCGGAGGCTGCGGCTGTGGCAACAGCGGAAGGGGCCTTGCTCGTCACCCCTCTGCGTGTTGCGGCGCCCGAGGTCCCGGAGCCCCCGCCAGAGGAAGCCGGCGGCGACCAGCCAGGATTGGAGAGGGAAGACGACTTCGTCGTCCCGGAGAGGGAGGCGGCACCGGCTCCGCCGACTGGGGCGGCTCAAGGCATCCGGCCAAACGTGCCGCCTGCACAATCGACCGGGGGCGAGCCGGCCGCGAGGACGGACCTGGTGGTCCTGTCGCCATCGCTCCAGCGCACGGGGAAGGCCGCATCGGACCCGCACAAGGCCGTGGGCTCCAGCTCGTCGGCCTAGGACGTGGAGGCGGCCAGCGCCAGCTCGGGGTGGACGCCGGGTGGCGGGACGGCTGTGATGAACGTGGCAGTGCAGGACGTCCGGAACCGGCTTCAGTCCCAGGCCGTGACGCTGAGGAAATATAATGACGAGTTCCTTGCGACGCGGGCGGCCATTTGGGTTAGTCTTCCTATTTTTGCTTTTTTGATCTTGGTTTCTTCCATGGGGGCGCGTCAGCGCACCGACTGGGTGTAGTCCCCGAGTTCCGAGTCGGCTGCTGAGCAGGCGGCTTGGAACTTCTTAGCGGGCTCTGTTTTGCTATCTTGTTCTCATTCGCTCCTCTGCCTGAATTGCAGGACTACCACAACCTCCGCGCGGCTACCTTCAACTCCCAGGCTCGGGAGCTGACACAGAAGAATGTTGATCTATCTGAGAGCCGGGGTAAGTGCTTCGTCTTTAATCTCACGTGGGGGTGCGTCAGCGCACCCACTGGGTGTAGTCCCCGAGATTCTGGCCGACTGCTGAGCAGTTGGCCGGATCTTCCTTGACGACTTCTTCCTTATTGCTTCTTTCTTTTCTACCATCCCTGCAGCGGCCAACGCCAGTCTAAGGGAGCAGCTGGGCGGGGCTCAGGCTGACCTCCGTGCTAAGGAGGCCGAGTTTGACGCCTTGGCACAGGAGCGTGACCGCCTGGCCAAGAGGTTGGCCGACCAGGAGAAGAGCCACAAGGCGGCCCTGAAGGCGGTGCAGGACAGCAAGGCCTCCCTCCAAGCCGAGTATGAGACAGAGGCGGCCAGCTGGGTCGAAGCGAAGCAGACGCTGATCAACGGCTATGGCCAGATCGAAGACTTGGTTGACGGTAGGCCGCCTTCTTCTTCGTCCTTGCTTGCCGCTTGCCGTTTGGCTCATTTTCTGACTTGGTGTTTTTCTCTTCTTTCTCTTTCTTTTCTTGCGCAGAGTACTTCCCTGGCTACTCTACCACCGCCAACCAGGTCGTCGAGGCCCACCGCGAGGTACGAAGGCAGGCTGACGCCGAGATCGCGCCGAACGCTCGCCGGTCGCTGGAGGAGCAGCTCTTGGCGATTCAAGCCCGCCTCCAGTCGGCTCATCGCATGCTCCGCCGGCTTCAGCGTGTTGGGGCGCAGGTGCTGGCCACTCTCTGGCCTGGTGAGGTAATTCCCCGCACCCCCAGTCGGACTGCCGACTGGCTGGAGGTGGCGGTCGGCCGCTTCGAGGCCTGGAAGGCTTCTGCGGCTCGGTCCGGCGCCAAGCGGACGCTGGAGTTCGCCAAGGCCTGGTATCCCGAGCTGAGTCTGGACCAGCTGGCCACCTGGCGGCAGGAGGCCGACACGGAGCTGGAGCCGGCGTAGCCGGCTATCATCCAGTGGGATTCGGCGATTGCCGACTACATCGACACCAGCGCCTTCGCTCCTGAGGTGGACGACAACGGCGTTGCCCAGCCGGAGGAGTGGTTCGGGCTAAACCCGGCAGACGGCGAGGACTCGGCGAAGGAGATCGACTCCAGCGACGAGGGCGAGGAGGAGGAGGAGGAGGGTGAAGACGCCGTGCCAGATGGTGGAGCGGCCGGTCAGCCTCTGCTTGACCGTGCCTCCAGCAACAAGGCACGCGCGGGTGCACCGCCTGCAGCCGGCGATGATCAAGCCGAGACCCACCAGCCGGCCACTCCTCCAGCCGGCGGCGCCGTCTCCACCGACCAGCACGGCTCCCCTGTTGCGCCTTAGTCTAGTCTGCCGCCTCTACTTTCCTGTTTCACCATTATTGGAACAGTATTTTGTTAAGTTTGCACAATTCTACCCACTTGGGGTGTATTCGAACTATATTGACTGCCGGCCTATTGGGGGCCTTATGTGTAAATATAATTATGCATGCGTTTGGCTTTCCCTTGTTCTTTGATTTTCATCCTTCAGCTGTTTCCTTTGCCGCCCTCCCTTGGTTGCCGCCTTCCCAGCCGGACAGCTGCTCTGCAATCTGTGGCTGGGGAAGTTCTTGGGAGGGCAAGTACTCTAGCTTTGTTGGATTATAGCGATGTTCTTGGGAGGCCGGCTAGCCGGCTGTTTTGACAGCCGGTAGGCATGGTTGGAGGCCGTCTTTGCGTTATATAAGTTCGTTGGTCCTTAGCCGTTTTTCGTGTGGGCATCCTTTCTGCCTTTGGCTCTTGCCAGTCGGACAGTCGATTCTTCGAGCTGCGACTTTCGACAAGAGAGGGCTCGGGTGCCGGCACACTACTTGTCTGACTTCAGGTAGAACTTTTAATATAACTTAAGGCGGCCAGTCGCCGGGCCTACTAGTCGAACCCGGTGCTAGACAAAAAAATCAAATGTAATAATACATTTATGAGTATGACACTCGTCCTTCATAAATAAAGGAGGGCCGTTCCCGAGTGTGCCTCGGGGGGCCCGTTTTTCTCATATTTAATAAAAATGGTAGCATGATACATACTGCTTTCAACTGTAAAATCTTCTCAGGAGGTTTGCGTTCCATGGTTGTCGGACTAAATGGCCACGGGTAACCTAACCGACTCCCCCTGGCTCTTCGAAAAATTATCAGGCCATCCAAGCCTTCAAGCATACAGAGCATAGGGCCGCCTTCCCCCGGCCGGCTATCCCCACGGCTGACTCCCAGAAGGCGACCCAGCCTGAGAAACCTCCCCCAAGAAAGATACGAGATAGCCGACTCCAGGGAGCTGGCCCCAAGAGGACCGACTCCCAGAAGCCGGCCATGAAGAAAGCCGGCTCCCAGAAGCCGGCCAAGACTGCACCCACTAAGACTGTACCTACATAACCACGATAGGATGGGGCGTGGCCGCAGTACAACCCACTACCCCCGAATCCCCGAACAGGCATGGCCACAGGGCGCCGTACGAGCCAGCCATCACCCGTCCGGCGTGGCACGGTAGCCGTGTTGACCTCGACGTCACCCACGACAGGCGCCAGTACGGCCCGTAGGCGGCGGGCCCCTTTTGCCACAGAGACACCCGAAGGCGGCCTGGCCTCCTCTAGTCGGCCAGGGGTGTGGCCGGCTCCCAATAGCCGGCTACCTCCCTCCCTCGAAACATGTGCCTCATTAAGGAGACAAGACGAGGTAAGGCTACAGTGGGAGCCCGCTAGGCGGCGACACTGTAGCCACGCTTACCTCAACAAAGCTCTCGTCATCAGAGGCGAGGCGACAGTAACCAGCCGCCGACAAAGCCCCCAAGCGGTGGTGCTGGCCTGTCGGCCAAGAGGCCGACAGCCGTAGGGACCCACCAGTCGGCGGGCCCCAATGACCGGCGGAGAAGCCGGCAAGCATAGCCGCTGACGGCTGGGACCCGTGCCCAGCCGGATTACCATTGTACCCCTGGGGGTAGGCCTATATAAAACCCCCGGGACACCCATGCAAAGGGTTGATCTCATAGAGTTTCACACACCACATAGAGAGAAAAGGAGAGCTAGCCTTGCCCTTCTTCTTCCTGTCAGACATCCGACTCTCGGTGGCCGACTAGGCCGCCGCGAAGGAGTCGGCGAGAAGGACGCCGCCACCAGATCGACCACCTAGCTCAATCCCTGGCGCTGGAAGAAGAAGACGATGTCGGCCCGCCATGCTTTGGCCCCCGCATCCGCGACGAGCCCTTCCCCAAAGGGTTTTCGCTCCCAGAGACACGCCCAAGTACAACGGCTCTGTGAAGCCGGAAGATTGGCTCATCGACTACTCCACCGCTGTCAGTATAGCGAACGACAACAGGCGCGTAGCTGTGAAGTACGTCCCCCTCATGCTGCAAGGCACGGCACGCACCTGGCTCAACAGCCTCAAGCCCTACAGCGTCAACAGCTGGCTAGACTTCACGGAAGTCTTCGTCCGCAACTTCACCAGCACGTCCGCCAGCTCTCCCTATGCGTCCAAGGGCCCGACGAGTCGACCCACGACTACCTCACGCGGTGGGCCGAGCTCCACAACTCCTGCGAGGGGGTGCATGAGGTACAGGCCATCGAATACTTCACCGCCGGGTGCCGAGAGGGCACCCTCCTCAAGCACCGACTCCTCTGCGACGAGCCGGCTACCCTCGACGAGCTGCTGGTCATTGCAGACAAGTACGCCACAGCTGACTCCTCGATGAAGACCGAGCTCCAAGTAGGCGCCTCTGGGAAGGTGCTCGCTTCGGCCCCTAAGACGCCAGCTGGCAACTCCAATCGGCGCCCCTACCAGAACGACCACAAGCGCAAGGCCCGAATGCTGCCTTCCACCAGTCGGCAGGTGGCCACGGTCGAAGACGAGCAGCCCGAAGAGCGGCCCGCTCCCAAGAAGAAGGGCGACAGGCCGGCTTGGCAGCCGGCCTTCTCCTACGAGCAGACTCTCGATGCCCCCTGCAAGTTCCATAGCGGCGCGAAGCCATCCAACCACACGACCCGAAAGTGCCACTGGCTCACCCGGATCTCCAAGGGCGAGGGGCTGGTGCCGCCTCCGCCTCCCGGCCCGCCGCCTCCAGCCCCCCAGCAGCCGGCTGCTCGACCAGCAGTTGGAGCCATTCAAGATGAGTTCCCTGATGAGCACGCCGCCTACGTCATCTTCACGAGCCAGGTTGAAGACAAGCGCAGCCGGCGCCGACAGCATCAAGAGGTCAACGCAGTCGCCTCCAACAGCCCCGAGTTCATGCATTTGTCCGAAAGGCCTATCAACTGGAGCCGGGCCGATCACCCAGAAGTGATGCGGTCCCCTGGCTCTTACGCATTGGTGTTGGATCTCACTCTCGCCACAGAGTGGCGGGCTGCCGAATTCTCCCGCGTTCTGATTGATGGCGGGAGCAGTATCAACATACTGTACCGCGACACCATGGAGAAGTTGAACCTCAAGGCGAAGCAGCTCATGCCGAGCCGGACCGTTTTCCATGGCATCGTACCCGGCCTGTCCTATTCCCCGATCGGCAAGATCAAGATGGATGTTCTCTTGGGAGACAAGGATCACTTTCACCGAGAAGCGATCTGGTTTGAGGTAGTGGATGTGGAAATCCCTTACCACGCTTTGCTTGGCCGACCTGCTCTAGCCAAGTTCATGGCTGTGCCCCACTACGCCTACCTGAAGATGAAGATGCCGAGCTCAAAGAGGATCATCACAGTGGCCGGCGACTACAAGAAGTCCATCGAGTGCGCTGTAGCCAGCAGCCGACTGGCCGAGTCCCTCGTAGTGGCAGAAGAGAAGAAGATGCTGGATCGAGTTGTGGCCATGGCCGGCAAGCAGCCGGCCTTGTCCCCCAACCCCAAGGAATATGATGCGCAGGGCACCTTCCAGCCGACCAAGGAGACGAAGAAGATACCTCTGGACCCGAAGAACCCGGAGAGGTTTGCAGTCATTGGTGCAAACCTGGATAGTAAATAGGAAGGCGAGCTCGTCGACTTCCTCCGTGAGAATCGAGACATCTTTGCATGGTCCCCAAAGGACATGCCGGGTGTTCCGAAGGATTTCGTCGAGCACAAATTACATGTCCGAGTGGACGCGAAGCCGGTCAAGCCGCCCCTCTGCAGACTGTCAGAAGAGAAGAGAAGAATCGTAGGAGAAGAGATAGCCCGGCTCCTTGCGCTCATACACGGGCTCCGGCTAGCCAAAGAGCTGGGCATACGCCGGATCCTGTGCTATGGCGACTCGGACTTGGTGGTCCAGCAGTCATCTGGCGACTGGGACGCCAAGGTTGCAAACATGGCGAGCTATCGATTCCTTGTCCAGCAGATCAGTGGGTACTTCGAACGGTGCAAGTTCCTTCACGTACCACGGGCCGACAACGACCAAGCAGACGCCCTGGCACGGATCGGCTCCACCCGACAGGCTATACCAACCGGTGTCTCTCTCCAGCGCCTCCTCAAACCATCTATCAAGCCGTCTCCAGAGTCGGACTCTATCTTTGTACCGCCCACCCCTGATGCAGCCGGATCCGACTGGAGGAACCCAGCAGGCGGCTCGAGAACTTTGACAAGCGATCCGGGGACTGCCGTAGTCGCACCCGGCTCGGGGACTTCAGAACCCGGCCCGGGGACTGCAGCAGTCAGCCCGGGGACTGCAGCGACACAAGAAGCGGTGGCCGACTCCAGCTCCCCACCACCCAACCCACCCACCCGAGTCACAGTGGCCGTACTAACAGTAGAAGAAGTCACAGCTCCGTCATGGGCCCAGCCCATCCTCAACTTCCTAGTCAACAAAGAGCTGCCGACTGATGAGATCTCGGCAAGACTAGTGCAACACCGAGCCAGAGCATATGCAACAATAAATAGAGAACTTGTCAAGCGCAGCGTCACTGGAGTCTTCCAGCGCTGCGTCGAGCCAGAGAAAGGTGTAGCAATCCTCAAGGATATCCACCAAGGCGAATGCGGCCACCACGCAGCCTCAAGATCACTTGTGGCCAAAGCTTTCTTCCATGGTTTCTTTTGGCCGACCGCTTGGGAAGATGCCAAAGAGATAGTCAAATGCTGCAAAGGATGCCAAGTCTTCAGTTCCAAGCAACACCTGCCGGCTTCCGCAGTCAAGACCATCCCCCTCACCTGGCCCTTTGCCGTCTGGGGGCTGGACATGGTGGGCCCATTCAAGACAGCCCGCGGTGGCTTGACACATCTGCTTGTCGCCGTGGACAAATTTACCAAGTGGATCAAAGCGAAGCCGATCAAGAAGCTGAACGGGCCGACTGCCGTGACATTCATTGCCGACATCACTACTCGGTATGGCGTGCCGCACAGCATCATCACCGACAAACGACACAAACTTTGCCAAAGGAGCACTGGCACGTTTCTGCGCGACACAGGGCATCCGACTGGACTTAGTGTCCGTTGCCCACCTGCAGTCAAACGGCCAGGTCGAGCGAGCAAACGGACTCATCCTCTCCGGCATCAAGCCCCGACTGGTCGTACCACTGGAGCGATCAGCCGGCTGCTGGCTTGTTGAGCTGCTGGCTGTCCTCTGGAGTCTGCGTACTACCCCAAACAAGTCAACCGGCTTCACTCCGTTCTTCCTTGTATATGGTGCCGAGGCTGTCATCCCAACTGACATCGAGTTCGACGCGCCTCGGGTCACCATGTACACGGAGGCGGAGGCCAAGGAAGCGCGAGAAGACGGCGTCGACCTGCTGGAAGAAGGCCTTTTAGCACTCAGCCGGTCCGCCATCTACCAGCAGGGTTTGCGCCGTTACCACAACCGAAAGGTCAAGCAAAGATCTTTCCAAGAGGGCGACCTTGTGCTTCGGCTGATCCAGCGATCAGCCGGCCAGCACAAGCTCTCGGCCCCTTGGGAAGGCCCTTTCGTCATCAGCAAGGCACTAGGCAACGACTCCTACTTCCTGGTCGACGCACAAAAACCAAGAGCACGCAAGAGGGACGATTCCGGCAAGGAGTCGGAGCGACCATGGAACGCGAACCTCCTGAGAAGATTTTACAGTTGAAAGCAGTATGTACCATGCTACCGTTTTTATTAAATATGAGACAAACGGCCCCCCGAGGAGCACTCGGGGACTGCCCTCCTTTATCTATGAATGACGAGCGTCATACTCATGAATGTATTATTGCATTCAATTTTCTGTCTGGCACCGGGTTCGGCTAGTCGGCCCGGGGACTGGCCGCCTTAAGTTATATTAAAAGATCTACCTAAAGTCAGACAAGTAGTGTGCCGGCACCCGAGCCCTCTCTTGTAGAAAGTCGCAGCTCGAAGAACCGACTGTCCAACTGGCAAGAGCCAAAGGCAGAAAGGATGCCCACACGAAAAACGGCTAAGACTAACGAACTTATATAACGCAAAGACGGCCTCCAACCACGCCTGCCGGCTGTCAAAACAGTCGGCTGGCCAGCCTCCCAATCACTTCGCTATAATCCAACAAAGCTAGAGTACTTGCCCTCCCAAGCACTTCCCCAGCCATAGATTGCAGAGCTGCTATCCGGCTGGGAAGGCGGCAACCAAGGAAGGGCGGCAAAGGAAACAGCCGAAGGATGAAAAGCAAAGAACAAGGGAAAGCCAAACGCATGCATAATTATATTTACACATAAGGCCCCAAACAGGCCGGTAGTCAATATAGATTCGAATACACCCCTAGTGGGTGGAATTTTGCAAATTTAACAAAACACTGTTCCAAGAATGGTGAAACAGGAAAGTAGAGGCAGCAGACTAGACTAAGGGCGCAGCAGGGGAGCCGGGCTGGTCGGGGGAGACGGCGTCGCCGGCTGGAGGAGTGGCCGGCTGGCGGGTCTCAGCATGATCATCGCCGGCTGCAGGCGGCGCACCCACGCGTGCCTTGTTGCTAGAGGCACGGTCAAGCTGAGGCTGACCAGCCGCTCCACCATCTGGCGCGGCGTCTTCATCCTCCTCCTCCTCCTCCGCCTCGCCCTCGTCGCTAGAGTCGATCTCCTCCGCCGAGTCCTCGCCGTCTGCCGGGTTCAGCCCGAACCACTCCTCCGGCTGGGCAACGCCGTTGTCGTCCACCTCAGGAGGGAAGGCGCTGGTGTCGGTGTAATCGGCAATCGCCGAAGCCCGCTGGATGATAGCCGGCCGCACCGGCTCCAGCTCTGTGTCGGCCTCCTGCCGCCAGGTGGCCAGCTGGTCCAGACTCAGCTCGGGATACCAGGCCTTGGTGAACTCCAGCGCCCGCCTGGCGCCGGACCGAGCCGCAGAAGCCTTCCAGGCCTCGAAGCTGCCGACTGCCACCTGGCCAGGCCAGACAGCGGCCAACACCTGCGCCCCAACACGTTGAAGCCGGCGGAGCATGGGATGAGCCGGCTGGAGGCGGGCCTGAATCTCCAAGAGTTGCTCCTCCAGCAACCGGCGAGCGTTTGGCGCGATCTCGGCGCCAGCCTGCCTTCGTGCCTCGCGGTGGGCCTCGACGACCTGGTTGGCGGTGGTAGAGTAGCCAGGGAAGTACTCCGCGCAAGGAAGAAAGAGAAAGAAGAGAAAAACACCAAGTTAGAAAATGAGCTAAACGGCAAGCGGCAAGCAAGGACGAAGAAGAAGGCGGCCTACCGTCAACCAAGTCTTCGATCTGGCCATAGCCGTTGATCAGCGTCTACTTCGCTTCGGCCTGGCTGGCCGCCTCTGTCTCATACTCGGCTTGGAGGGCGGCCCCGCTGTCCTGCACTGCCTTCAGAGCCGCCTTGTGGCTCTTCTCCTGGTCGGCCAACCTCTTGGCCAGGCGGTCACGCTCCTGTGCCAAGGCGTCAAACTCGGCCTCCTTAGCACGGAGGGCGGCCTGAGCCCCGCCCAGCTGTTCCCTCAGACTGGCGTTGGCCGCTGCAGGGATGGCAGAAAACAAAGAAGCAATAAGGAAGAAGTCGTCAAGGAAGATCCGACCCGACTGCTCAGCAGTCGCCCTGAATCTCGGGGACTATACCTAGTGGGTGCGCTGACGCGCCCCCACGTGAGATAAAAGACGAAGCACTTACCCCGGCTCTCAGACATATCAGCATTCTTCTGGGTCAGCTCCCGAGCCTGGGAGTTGAAGGCAGCTGCGCGGAGGTTGGGGTAGTCCTGCAAGTCAGACAGAGGAGCGAATAAGAACAAGATAGCAAAACAAAGCCCGCTATGCAGTTCCAAGCCGCCTGCTCAGCAGCCGACTCGGAACTCGGGGACGACACCCAGTGGGAGCGCTGATGCGCCCCCACGGAAGAAACCAATATCAAAAAAGCAAAAATAAAAAGACTAACCCGAATGGCCGCCCGCTTCGCAAGGAACTCGTCATTATATTTCCTCAGCGCCACAGCCTGGGACTGAAGCCGGTTACGGACGTCCTGCGCTGCCACGTTCACCACAGCCGTCCCTCCACCCGGCGTCCACCCCGAGCTGGAGCTGGCCGCCTCCATGTCCTGGGCTGACGAGCTGGAGCCCGCGGCCTTCCCCGTGCGCTGGCGCGATGGCGACTGGACCACCAGATACGTCCTCGGGGCCGGCTCGCCCCCGGCCGATTGCGCAGGCGGCAAGTTAGGCCGGCCGCCTTGGGTCGCCCTAGTCGGCGGGGCCGGTGCCGCCTCCCTCTCCGGGACGATGACGTCGTCCTCCCTCTCCAATCCCGGCTAGTCGCCGCCGGCTTCCTCTGGCCGGGGCTCTGGGGCCTCAGGCGCCGCGATGCGCAGACGGGTGACGAGCAAGGCCCCCTCCGCCATCGCCACGGCCGCAGCCTCCGCTTGGGCCTTGGCCGCTGCGTCGGCGTGCGCCTTCGCCGCCTCCTCCTCCTGTGCCGCCTTGGCGGCAGCTGCCCTCAACTCCTCCGCCTCCCGCGCGTTTTGCTCCGTCGCCGCCTGAAGCTCGGCACGGGGGTCCACGCGGCGGGTGGTGCTCCCGGATCCTCCCGGCGATCCAACGACGGAGGCGGCAGCAACCCGCTCGAGCGACAGCGGAGCCCTGATTTTTTGGGAAAGGACAAGGATTCAGAAATCACCAAAGAAAATAAGAAAGAATGTTCAAAGGAGTATACGCTTATGCCGACACCGTCCACGGCTGCTTCACCACCTTGCGGAAGCGGGCCGCCTTCGCGGCCGCCTCAGCCCGCCTGGTCGCCGCCGCCCCACCCTTGGGCTTCTTCGGCCGACCGCCGAACAAGCCCGACGCGGCATGACGCTTCTGCCCGCCGCCCCAAGCAGGCGGCGCGGAGGAGGAACCCGTGCCGTGGCCGGACGCCGGCTGGCGGCGTGGGCCGATTTCCGCCTCGTCGTCGTCCGGCCAGTCGTCGAAGCTGGCTCCAAGCCCGGAGCCGCCTGCCTTGCCGCCGGCTTCGCCGCCACCCGCCTCGGTGTTTTCATCCATGGCGGCCGCCCCCAAGTCGTGGTCCTCCAGGTCGTGCTCCGCCCGGTCGGGGAGGAATCGGCGCTCCGCCTCCGACCCGGCTGCAGGTCAAAGGAGAGGGCTCTGCCAAGGTGTGCCGACTGGTCAGAGACGGCCAAAAGGAACTCGGCGACAAAACTAAGAGAAGAAAGGGAAAAAGAGAACATACCGTGGGCGGCGGATGTGTCCGGGAATATGGCTCCTCGCCAAACCACCATTCTGCGGAGAGCTTGCAGTTCGCAAGGTAATTCACCATATGGGCCACCTCGTCGTGCGGCATGTCCTTGGTGCACATCCGACTCGGATCGAGCTGGCCGCTCATCTGACAGGTCAGGTGAGGGCGGCTTTGAAGCGGAAGCACCCGGCGCGCGACGAAGGCGGACAGCAAGTCGGATCCAATCAGGCTCTCCGACTGGATCATCACCCGCAGTCGGGCGACGGCCGCTGCTCCAGCCCGCGACAGCGTCACGGCCCGATAGGACCACTGGGGCCGCCTCCCAGCCGGCGGTCCGGCTACATAAGCCGGCAAGTTGACGTAGTTGCCTTGCGGGGCGACGGTCTTCACGTAGAAATATGACTTCCGCCAGAGCTTCACCGACTGGATTAACGTGATGACGGGGAAGGGGTTGTCGGCCGCCGGCCTCCGCATCGCAATGAAGGCGCCACTCTGGGCCGGCACGCCCTGCATACGGGTGCCCAACTTGGATTGAAAGAACTCCCCCCAGAGCTCGAGGGTGGGGAGAACGCCAAGATAGGCTTCGCACAAGGTGACAAAGGCGGACAGCAGCACCACCGTGTTCGGGGTGAGGTGGTGCGGCTGGAGTTGATAGAATTCGAGGAAGGAGCGGAAGAAAGCGCTCGCCGGCAGGCCGATGCCGCGCAGGAAATGTGAGCGGAAGACCACCCGCTCGCCTTCCTCTGGCTCCGGCGTGTTCTCCTTCGCAGGCACGAGACAGACCCGCACCTGGTCCGCGCCGGGCAACCGCCGCGTCTTGTGGAGGAACTCGATGTGGTCCATATGGATGTTGGAGCCCTCCCAGTCCCCGCCGTACTGCATAGCGGC
The DNA here is from genome assembly GCF_002575655.3 of Aegilops tauschii subsp. strangulata. Classification (NCBI taxonomy): domain Eukaryota; kingdom Viridiplantae; phylum Streptophyta; class Magnoliopsida; order Poales; family Poaceae; genus Aegilops; species Aegilops tauschii. Next base: position 156,692,531 of record NC_053036.3, read on the forward strand.
GTGAGGCTGGCAAGAATGAGTGCGGCGGCGGAGAAAAGAATGGTGGGACGGCGCGGCGGCGAGGCGCTGCTGCGAGGGAAAGCAGGAGGAAGAAGATGGCGGAGAGGAGAGGAGCGTGCGAGTGTTTGCCGCTTCCCCTCGTCCCCCTACTTATAGCCTCGTGCGGCGAGGCCGAGGAGGCGAGGCATGGGGAGGAACGTGGGATTAACTGCGCCCACTCCCCCACGTCCCGCAATTATTGCGCCCTAACGGCGTGCGGAAACCGCCGCCGGAAGACGTGCGGACAGCTTTGGGCCGCAAAGAATCCGCGCCTGGGCCTAGCCATAGGAGTGGTGGGCCCTCGGCCTGCGGTGACGTCTTGTCGCGCGCGTGGGTTGGCAGGCTCTTTTCACCCAAGGGACGCCACGTGGTTCACAGGCGGCGAGCGGCCGGCCCGCAGCCCGGCGCACGCGCCAACAGACTCCCGCCTTCCGACTTTAAAAATTTCGCCCAGACGGCGCGCCCAACCCAGGCCGGCTCCAAGCTGCTGGCTCGTCAAGATAAGAAGCTGACCGAGCTTCTCGACCTCCTCTCAGCCTCGAAGCCCAACCAGCTTCGGGGACTACTGTCGGAGTAAATGACCACGGGTAGCCTAACCGACTCCCCTGGCTCTTCGAAAAATTATCAGGCCATCCAAGCCTTCAAGCATACAGAGCATAGGGCCGCCTTCCCCCGGCCGGCTATCCCCAGGGCTGACTCCCAGAAGGCGACCCAGCCTGTGAAACCTCCCCCAAGAAAGATACGAGATAGCCGACTCCAGGGAGCCGGCCCCAAGAGGACCGGCTCCCAGAAGCCGGCCAAGACTGCACCCACTAAGACTGTACCTACATAACGGCGATGGGATGGGGCGTGGCCGCAGTACAGCCCACTACCCCCGAATCCCGGAACAGGCATGGCCACAGGGCGCCGTACGCGCCAGCAATCCCCCGTCCGGCGCGGCACTGTAGCCGTGTTGACCTCGACGTCACCCACGACAGGCGCCAGTACGGCCCGTAGGCGGCGGGCCCCTTTTGCCAGAGAGACACCCGAAGGCGGACTGGCCTCCTCTAGTCGGCCAGGGGTGTGGCCGGCTCCCAATAGCCGGCTACCTCCCTCGCTCGAAACATGTGCCTCATTAAGGAGACAAGACAAGCTAAGGCTACAGTGGGAGCCCGCTAGGCGGTGACACTGTAGCCACACTTACCTCAACAAAGCTCTCATCATCAGAGGTGAGGCGACAATAACCAGCCGCCGACAAAGCCCCCAAGCTGTGGGGCCGGCCTGTCGGCCAAGAGGCCGACAGCCGGCTGGACCCACCAGTCGGCGGGCCCCAGTGACCGGCGGAGAAGCCAGCAAGCATAGACGCTGACGGCTGGGACCCGCGCCCAGCCGGATTACCATTGTACCCCTCGAGGGTAGGTCTATATAAACCGCCCGGGACACCCATGCAAAGGGTTGATCTCATAGAGTTTCACACACACATAGAGAGAAAAGGAGAGCTAGCCTTGCCCTTCTTCTTCCTCTAGCCAGACAGCTCAAGGAGCACTTGTAGCTACTTGTATTGATCTAGTAATGATGCGGAGACCCCGCAGAGCAGGACTAGGGGTGTTATCTCCACGGAGAGCCCCGAACCTGGGTAAGATCCGCTGGCGTGCATGTCTTCGCCTCATCCCGTTTCCAGGCACCGGCGACGTCTTACTGGCTCCCACAATGATAAGCCACCCGTTGGCATATGTCGCACCTACCACCCGACAATGGTCGCTCCGACTCCTTGCGTGCTCTTGGTTTTTGTGTGTCGATCAAGTAGTAGGAGTCGTTGCCTAGTGCCTTGCTGACGACGAAAGGGCCTTCCCAAGGGGCCGAGAGCTTGTGCTGGCCGGCTGTTCGCTGGATCAGCCGAACCACAAGGTCGCCCTCTTGGAAGGATATTGGCTTGACCTTCCGGTTGTGGTAACGGCGCAAACCTTGCTGGTAGATGGCAGACCAGCTGAGTGCTAACAGCCGGCCTTCTTCCAGCAGGTCGACGCCGTCTTCTCGCACTTCCTTGGCCTCCGTTTCCGTGTACATGGTGACCCGAGGCGAGTCGAACTCGATGTCAGTTGGGATGACGGCCTCGGCACCATATACAAGGAAGAACGGAGTGAAGCCGGTTGACTTGTTTGGGGTAGTACGCAGACTCCAGAGGACAGCCGGCAGCTCGTCGAGCCAGCAGCCGGCCGAGCGCTCCAGTGGTACGACCAGGCGGGGCTTGATGCCGGAGAAGATGAAGCCGTTTGCCCGCTCGACCTGGCCATTTGACTGCGGGTGGGCAATGGACGCTAAGTCCAGTCGGATGCCTTGTGTTGCGCAAAAACGTGCCAGTGCTCCTTTGGCAAAGTTTGTGCCATTGTCGGTGATGATGCTCTGCGGCACGCCATACCGAGTAGTGATGTCGGCAATAAATGTCACGGCAGTCGGCCCGTTCAGCTTCTTGATCTGCTTCGCTTCGATCCACTTGGTAAATTTGTCCACGGCGACAAGCAGATGTATCAAGCCGCCACGGGCTGTCTTGAATGGGCCCACCATGTCCAGCCCCCAGACGGCAAAGGGCCAGGTGAGGGGGATGGTCTTGAGTGCAGAAGCCGGCAGGTGTTGCTTGGAACTGAAGACTTGGCATCCTTTGCAGCATCTGACTATTTCTTTGGCATCTTCCAAAGCAGTCGGCCAGAAGAAACCGTGGCGGAAGGCTTTGGCCACAAGTGATCTTGAGGCTGCGTGGTGGCCGCATTCGCCTTGGTGGATATCCTTGAGGATTGCTACACCCTTTTCTGGCTCGACGCAGTGCTGGAAGACCCCAGTGACGCTACGCTGGACAAGTTCTCTGCTTATTATTGCATATGCTCCGGCTCGGCGTTGCACTAGTCTTGCCGAGATCTCATCAGTCGGCAGCTCTCTGTTGACTAGGATGTTGAGGATGGGCTGGGCCCGTGATGGAGCTATGACTTCTTCTACTGTCAGTACGGCCACTGTGACCCGGGCGGGTGGGTTGGGTGGTGGAGAGTTGGAGTCGGCCACCGCTTCTTGTGCCGCTGCAGTCCCCGGGCCGACTGCTGCAGTCCCCGGGCCGGGTTCTGAAGTCCCCGAGCCGGGTGCGACTACGGTAGTCCCCGGGCCGCTTGTCGAAGTCCCCGAGCCGCCTGCTGGGTTCCTCCAGTCGGATCCGGCTGCATCGGGGGTGGGTGGTATGAAGATAGAGTCTGACTCTGGAGACGGCTTGATAGATGGTTTGAGGAGGCGCTTGAGAGAGAGACACCGGTTGGTATAGCCTGTCAGGTGGAGCCGATCCGTGCCAAGGCGTCTGCTTGGTCGTTGTCAGCCCGTGGCACGTGAAGGAACTCGCACCCTTCGAAGTACCCACTGATCTGCTAGACGAGGAATCGATAGCTCGCCATGTTTGCATCCTTGGCGTCCCAGTCGCCAGATGACTGCTGGACCACCAAGTCTGAGTCACCATAACACAGGATCCGGCATATGCCGAGCTCTTTGGCTAGCCGGAGCCCGTGTATGAGCGCCTCATATTCAGCCATGTTGTTGGAGGCAGCAAAGTGGATTTGCAGCGTGTATCTGAGCTTGTCGCCTTTGGGAGAGGTGAGGACGATGCCGGCTCCCAAGCCGGTGCGCATCTTGGACCCATCGAAGTGCATACGCCAATGAGTAGAGTCGGGAGCCGGCGGTAGGTACTAGGTCTCGACCCAATCGACGAGGAAGTCGGCCAATGCTTGGGACTTGATGGCGGTGCGGGGCTGGTAGAAGATTGTGTAAGGTGCAAGCGCAATGGCCCATTTAGCCACCCGGCCGGATGCATCCCGGCTGCCTATGATCTCGGCAAGCGGGGCGGTGCATACGACCGTGATGGGATGCTCTTGAAAGTAGGGCTTCAGCTTCTTGGCGGCGAAGTACACTCCATAGCACATCTTCTGGTAGTGTGGGTAGTTTTGCTTTGAGCTGGATAGTACTTCACTTAGATAATATACCGGCCTCTGGACTAGCTGGGCTCGGCCTTCTTCTGGGCGCTGGACCACGACGACTGTACTGACCACTCGGCTAGTTGCGGCAATGTAGAGGAGCATGGGCTCCTTCTCAGTCGGCGCCGCCAGGACAGGTGGAGTGGTCAGCATCTTCTTCAACTCATCGAAGGCTTGGTCAGCTTGGTCATTCCAGTCGAAATGAGTGGATTTCTTCATGAGTCGGTACAGGGGGAGAGCCTTCTCTCCTAGCCGGCTGATAAAGCGGTTTAGGTAGGCCAGGCACCCGGTGAACTTCTATACGTCTCGCAACTTGGTGGGAATCTCCATTCTCTCAATGGCCTTGATCTTCAGAGGGTTGCACTCAATGCCGTGTTCGGAGACCAGAAAGCCTAGAAGCTGGCCGGTTGGTACTCCGAACACGCATTTCTCGGGGTTGAGCTTGATCTGGAATCGGCGCAAGTTGGCAAATGTTTCTTTGAGGTCTTCCAGCAGGGTGCCGCGCTTTTCTGTCTTCACCACAATATCGTCTATGTAGACATGGGCATTTCTGCCGAGTTGCTTGAGGAGGCATTTCTGCATGCAATGCTGAAAAGTGGCACTGGCATTCCTCAAGCTGAATGTCATAGTCAGGTAACAGAAAGCTCCGAATGGTGTGATGAAGGTGGTCTTCAGGCGGTCTGCTGGGTCCAACTTTATCTGGTGGTATCCTGAGTAGGCATCCAAGAAACTCAACAGCTCGCATCCGGCTGTGGAGTCTATTACTTGATCAATCCGTGGCAGAGCAAACAGATCTTTGGGGTAGGCCTTGTTGAGGCTAGTGTAGTCTATACACATATGCCATTTGTTGTTCTTCTTCAACACCAAGACTGGGTTGACAAGCCACTCTGGGAAAAACACTTCCATAATAAAGCCGGCGGGAAGGAGCCTGGCTATCTCTTCTCCTACGATTGTTCTCTTCTCTTCAGGCAGTCAGCGGAGAGGCTGCTTGACCCGCTTTGCGTCTGCTCGGACGTGTAACTTGTGCTCGGCGAAATCCTTCGGAACACCCGACATGTCCTTTCGGGACCATGCAAAGATGTCTCGATTCTCACGGAACAAGTCGACGAGCTCGCCTTCCTATTTACTGTCCAGGTTTGCACCAATGACTGCAAACCTCTCCGGGTTCTCCGGGTCCAGAGGTATTTTCTTCGTCTCCTTTGCCGGCTGGAAGGAGCCCTGCGCATCATATTCCTTGGGGTTGGGGGACAAAGCCGGCTGCTTGCCGGCCATGGCCACAACTCGATCCAGCATCTTCTTCTCTTCTGCCACTACGAGGGACTCGGCCAGTCGGCTGCTTGCTACAGCGCACTCGATGGACTTCTTGTAGTGGCCGGCCACTGTGATGATCCCCTTCGAGCTCGGCATGTTCATCTTCAGGTAGGCGTAGTGGGGCACAGCCATGAACTTGGCCAGAGCAGGTCGGCCAAGCAAGGCGTGGTAAGGGCTTTCCAGATCCACTACCTCGAACCATATTGCTTCTCGGCGAAAGTGATCCTTGTCTCCGAAGAGAACATCCATCTTGATCTTGTCGATCGGGGAACAGGACAGGCTGGGTACGATGCCATGGAACACGGTCCGGCTTGGCATGAGCTGCTTCGCCTTGAGGTTCAACTTCTCCATGGTATCGCGGTACAGTATGTTCATACTGCTTCCGCCATCAATCAGAACGCGGGAGAATCGGGCAGCCCGCCTCTCCGTTGCGAGGGTGACATCCAGCACCAATGCGTAGGAGCCAGGGGATGACATCACCTCTGGGTGGTCGGCCCGGCTCCAGTTGATAGGCCTTTCGGACCAATGCATGAACTCAGGGTTGCTGGAGGCGACTCAGTCGACCTCTTGGTGCTGTCGGCGCCGGCTGCGCTTGTCTTCGACCTGGCTTGTGAAGACGACATAGGCGGGGTGTTCATCAGGGAACTCGTCTTGGATGGTTCTGACTGCTGGTCGAGCAGCCGGCTGCTGGGGGGCTGGAGGCGGCGGGCCAGGAGGCGGAGGCGGCACCAGCCCCTCGCCCTTGGAGATCCGGGTGAGCCAGTGGCACTTTCGGGTCGTGTGGTTGGATGGCTTCGTGCCGCTGTAGCACTTGCAGGGGGCATCGAGAGTCTGCTCGTAGGAGAAGGCCGGCTGCCAAGCCGGCCTGCCGGCCTTCTTGGGAGCGCGCCGCTCTTCGGGCTGCTCGTCTTCGACTGTGGCCACCTGCCGACTGGTGAAAGGTGGCATAGGGGCCTTGTGTTTGTGGTCCTTCTGGTAGGGGCGCCGATTGGAGTCGCTAGCCGACGTCTTAGGAGCCGGAGCGAGCACCTTCCCAGAGGCGTCCACTCGGAGCTCGATCTTCATCGAGGAGTCGGCTATGGCGTACTTGTCTGCAATGACCAGCAGCTCGTCGAGGGTAGCCGGCTCATCGCAGAGGAGTCGGTGCTTGAGGAGGGTGCCCTCTCGGCACCCGGCGGTGAAGTATTCGATGGCCTGCACCTCGGGCACCCCCTCGCAGGAGTTGCGGAGCTCGGCCCACCGCGTGAGGTAGTCGCGGGTCGATTCGCTGGGCCCTTGGACGCATAAGGAGAGCTGGCGGGGCTTGGGAGGCCGCTTGTACGTGCTGGTGAAGTTGCAGACGAAGACTTCCGTGAAGTCCAGCCAGCTGTTGACGCTGTAGGGCTTGAGGCTGTTGAGCCAGGTGCGTGCCGTGCCTTGCAGCATGAGAGGGACGTACTTTACTGCTACGCGCCTGTTGCCGTTCGCTATACTGACGGCAGTAGAGTAGTCGATGAGCCAATCTTCCGGCTTCACAGAGCCGTTGTACTTGGGCGTGTCTCTGGGGAGCGAGAACCCTTTGGGGAAGGGCTCGTCGTGGATGCGGGGGCCAAAGCATGGCGGGCCGACATCGTCTTCTTCTTCTAGCACCAGGGATCGAGCTAGGCGGTCGATCCGGTGGCGGGCGTCGCTCTCGCCAACTCCACCACGGCGGCCTAGTCGGCCACCGAGAGTCGGATGCGTGACAGGCGGCGGGGTGGGACACCTCTCTCCACGAGGCGAGGGAGGAGGCGGATTTCCCTGGCGCTCCACCGCTCGAGGGCGGCCTTCCGCGTCGCGCTCGATGGTGATTCGAGTCCGGCTGCGGCTAGCAGCTGGCTCCTTGTCCTTCCTTGTGTGGGCGCCGCTCGTAGTCGGCGACCGGGATGTCACGGCGTGCTCTCGACGCGGGGGAGGACTCTCAGCGCGGGCGCCGGCTTCATGCCGTTCTGTGGCTGCATCGATCAGCTACTGGATACGTCTTGTCATGTAGGGGAGCTCATCAGCCCCCAGCCCGTTCAGCTCTTCTGCTGCCGCCTGAGCGGCTCGCAGATTTTCGAGCGGTGTGGCGTAAACGAGGCGGTCCGCCCCCAGCATGCTGGCGATGGCCGCGCCGCACTTCTTGACGAGGCCGACTCGGCTCGGCCCGCTGTGAGGCGGCGTACCAAAAGCGGCGCGGTCGACTTCGCGCTGGTGGGCCTCAGTGAGGGCGAGACGACGTGCCTCCAAGGTCTCGTCGTCGGCATCGGCCGGGATGGGGATGGACAAGTCATGCATCGCCGCCTGTAGGTCGTCGTGGGCGCTCTCGCCCGAGTCGGCGACGTGGCTGACGACCAGCACCTCAGTGACAGCGCTGCTGCCGCTGTCAGCTCGAGGGAGAGGGTTGTCGAAGACTACCACGTCGGAGGGGTAGGCGTCAAACGATGCCGTGTCGGAGTCGACAAGCATCGGGTCAGTGGAGCCGACCGACTCCAAGTCTATAGCAAGCTCGCTGGAGACGTGAAGCTGGTCGAGGACGCTGGCGAGGCGGCTCTCGGGGTAGTCCGTGCCCGCGTCGGACGCGGGCTCGTCGGAGATGCGAGTCTCGCCAAGAAGATCGGCGAGGCAGCTTGCCGCGGAGGCATCGTCGACGCCTTGCAGCGCGTCGGGGCAAGCGCCGTTGGGCGTAGCAGGCTGGCTGTGCTCGCGGGGGAGAAAAAGGGTTCCCGTCCAGAACAGGTCTCCGGACGACGGTGCACCTAGCCCCAAGGTGGGCGCCAAATGTCGGGTGGTAGGTGCGACATATGCCAGTAAAACATCGCCGGTGCCTAGAAACGGGATGAGGCGAAGACATGCACGCCGGCGGATCTTACCCAGGTTCGGGGCTCTCTGTGGAGATAACACCACTAGTCCTGCTCTGCGGGGTCTCCGCATGATCACTAGATCAATACAAGTTGCTACAAGCGCTCCTTGAGCTGTTTGGATAGAGGAAGAGGAAGGGCGAGGCTAGCTCTCCTTTTCTCTCTAGGTGGTGTGTGGAATTCTATTCGATCCCCCTTTGCATGGGTGCCCCGGGGGGTTTATATAGGCCTACCCCCCAGGGGTACGATGGTAATCCGGCTGGGCGCGGGTCCCAGCCGTTAGTGTCTATGCTCGCCGGCTTCTCCGCCGGTCATTGTGGCCCGCCGACTGCCCGCCTCTTGGCCGGTAGGCCGGCCCCACCGCTTGGGGGCTTTGTCGGCGGCTGGTTACTGTTGCCTCACCTCTGATGACGAGGGCTTTGTTGAGGTAAGCGTGGCTACAGTGTCACCGGCTTGCGAGCTTTCACTGTAGCCTTACCTCGTCTTGTCTCCTTAATGGGGCGCATGTTTCGAGGGAGGGAGGTAGCCGGCTATTGGGAGCCGGCCACATCCCTGGCTGACTAGAGGAGGCCAGGCCGCCTTCAGATGTCTCTCTGGCAAAGGGGCCCGCCGCCCACGGGCCGTATTGGCACCTGTCGTGGGTGACATCGAGGCCAACATGGCTACAGTGCCGCGCCGGATGGGGGATGGCTGGCCCGTACGGCGCCCTGTGGCCATGCCTGTTCCGGGATTCGGGGGTAGTGGGTTGTACTGTGGCCACACCCCATCCTATTACCGCTATGTGGGTACAGCCTTGGTGGGTGCAGTCTTGGCCGGCTTCTGGGAGCCGGCTTTCTTCATGGCCGGCTTCTGGGAGCCGGCTTTCTTCATGGCCGGCTTCTGGGAGTCGGTCCTCTTGCGGCCGGCTTCCTGGAGTCGGCTATCTCGTTTCTTTCTTGGAGGAGATTTTTGAGGCTGGGTTGCCTTCTGGGAGTGGGCCCTCGGCCGGAGGAAGGCAGCCCTATGCTTTGTATGCTTGAAGGCTTGAATGGCCTGGTAATTTTTTTTTGAGGAGCCAGGGGGAGTCGGTTAGGCTACCCGTGGCTATTTACTCCGACAAGGGTAGGAGCAATTTCCAATATGCTGGCAAGACTGGCATCCATGATTACCATATTTAGCTGAGCGATTTCTTCACAATGTTCAGGAGGCAAAGAATCCATTAGAGTATTCAGGTTGGCAGGCCTTCGGCTGAGAGCATCAGCCACCACATTAGCTTTACCCGGGTGATAATTTATACCGAGGTCGTAATCCTTAACCAACTCGAGCCATCTTCGCTGACGAAGGTTTAGATCGGGCTGAGTGAATATATACTTGAGACTCTTGTGGTCGGTAAATATCTGGCACCTCTTTCCAATAAGATAGTGTCTTCAAAGTGTGCACCACCGCAGCCAATTCCAAATCATGAGTGGGATAATTTCCTTCGTGCGGCCGTAGTTGTCGGAATGCATAGGCCACAACCTTGCCATCTTGCATAAGTACACATCCAAGGACTTTTCTGGAGGCGTCGCAATAGACATCAAAACTGCGGTAGATGTCGGGAAGAGTCAATACTGGTGCTGACGTCAGTCTGATTTTTAACTCATTGAAACTCCATTCGCAGTCCTCGGTCCATTCAAACTTCTTATCCTTCTTTAGGAGTTCTATCATTGGCTTGGCAATCTTAGAGAATCCTTCAATAAAGCGGAAATAATACCCGGCTAGTCCAAGGAAAATCCGGATTTCTGAGACTGTCGTGGGTGCGGACCAATCAAGCACATCTTTCACCTTACTTGGATACATGGCTATTCCTTCTTCTGAGAGAACATGCCCTAAAAATCCCACTTGCTTGAGCCAAAATTCTCATTTGCTGAACTTCACGTAGAGCTGATGGTCGGGGAGTCTTTGCAAAACTACTCGGAGATGATTGTCGGTGTACAAAAGTAGGGGTCTCCTTTTGACCCCTTTACTTGTGCACGAGCAGTCAGAGCCGCGCCCGCGGCCACACTTAACAGGGCAAAGGAGGGAAGCCGGAGGGAAACCGAAGCACAAGACAAACAAGGCAACGCCAAGACCAAGAAACACAAAAGAGCAAGAGGGCGAGGTGGACTCCTCCGGCAAGACCCTTGCCGGGGCAGCCTCCGCAGCCCCGGCAAGACCCTTGCCGGGGCAAGTTGCCCGATGCCAGCAGAACAAGCCACCCTTGAGCCCGCGGGTTCCAACAGCACCAACCAACTACATTGGAACCAAGGCTTGGGAGGCACCTCTGTGGTGGCATGCAGATCTTCGTCAAGATCATGAACACACAACATCAGATGAGGACCAGAAGACGACGACGCTTGGCGAGATCCTTGCCGAGGAGATCCACGGGACCCCCAGCAAGACACTTGTCAGGGATGACCACGATGCCGCGGCAATACCCTTGCCAAGGCCCCGGCAAGGCCCTTGCCAAGGACATGCAGGTCTTCATGAAGGCTCCACCACCGCGCCAGCCCAGCAGCCAGCGAACGTGGCGCCACGACGCCTCGTCAGCTCGGACGCGTGTCGAAGCCAGGTGAGGCGGCGACAGTTGGGACGTGCTTCCATGCCATCCCCGATAAAGGGAGAGGGGAACATCGGCAGCACATTAAATGTGTTTGTCCCACGGTGCCAGAGGATAGTGTCAGGACCCCGATTCTAAGTCACACCGATCTAGCTTGTAACACCTCATATCACTTTGCGGCCTCACGCACGGCATTCCCACGGGTGTCGCCTTACCATGGCCCGGGACCGTTTGCGCCTTTTGGCTCACGTATATGATAATGTCGCTAGCATCCATATGACAGAGAACCCGGGCCGACATGACTAGTCGTGAACCCAAAGTGGCACTAACTTACGGGGACAGGCATACGTGAATCAACATCGAGCATGTCGGTCAGCAGCGTGCGAATCCGGGCTGTAGCACTGGGCTAACAGGACTCCGGGAACCCGGGCTGTAGCAGGCTAGGCAGGACTCCGGATGTCACCGCGTGACATTTCCCCGAAGGGACAGACACAGGAACGAAGTGAATCACATGCCGGCCAGTCAGGTGTCCGGAGCAGTAGTGTTGGGCTAGCAGGACTCCGATGAACCGGCCTGTAGCGGACTACTCTGGTTCATGGAAGCACAAGACTACATTTCCCCATAAGAGAGGCTACCAAGGATAAGCAACTAGGTTGTCGGATCCCACACATACCAAGCATTTCAATCATACACGCAATATGCTCGATATGTGTTAATACAACATGGCATCACAACATAACTCTACGACTCAAGTACTTATTCATTAGGCTCCGAGGAGCGAGATATTACAAACATGGGTCTTATGACCCAACATTCAGAGCATACAAGTCAAAGCACATGTGGAAGCTTAACATGTCTGAGTACAGACATCTACAAATGAAAAAGGCTGAGAAGCCTGACTATCTACCAGATCCTACCGAGGGCACAAGATCGTAGTTGAGGTATCAAGCTAAACGTCGAAGTCCACACGGAACTACTAGCGAGACTTACGTCTCTCTGCAAAACATAAAATAAGCAAACGTGAGTACAAATGTACCCAGCAAGACTTACGTCAGAACTATTTACATATGCATCAGTATCAAAGGGGGTGGTGGAGTTTAACTGCAGGAAGCCAGCTTTGACTCGGTGGCTATCCTAAACTACGACTGCAAGTAACTCTTTTGAGGTGGCGCACACGAGTCCACATATTCACCATATCAATACACCACTATGGATCCGCTCCCGTCTCCCTACGAGAACGCCATCCATAGCACTCACGCTTATCTTGCGCATTTTAGAGTATCCACTTTCACTTGTCTATGAACTGTACAGGCAACCCAGAAGTCCTTTTCCGCGGACACGGCTATTCGAATAGATGATGTTAACCCTGCAGGGGTGTACTTCTTCACACACGCTCTCGCCACTTACCACCATGTACACTTCGTGTATCTCGGCAACCTTCAAGCGGAAGCCTGGCGAGGGAGTCGGCCACGACCTGACTAACCACACAAGTCTCTCGTCCAGGTTTATCGCCTATTCGGGTTCCATCCGCAAGGAGATCCAGCCGGGATGTCGCTCACGGCCCCAAACGATGTGTGCAGGGTTCCCGAGCCCACCATCCGGGTGCCACTTGGTACACCGGGCCACTGTGCCTAGTCTGTCCCAAGCCCACCTGTACCGGGTGCCACTTAGTAGACTACTAGCACTACCTACAAACACCAGAAACTAGTTGCAACTCCTGGACAGAGATCATGTTGATTAATAAGTCGAGAGGGGTCGAGTTACCGGAACCCAATGCGTGGTAGTAACTGTTCATGGATCACAAACACAGAACTCAGTTCCTGAGGACGGCTGCAATGAGACAACCCACCATGTACTCCTACATGGCCTCTCACCGCTACCTTTACCAAATCGTGTTCACAGACTTAGCTCTCACACAGTAGGACATGTTCACCACATTCCAATTCGTCCCCGATTAATCAGACCTGACTCAACTCTAAGAAGTAGCAGGCATGACAAACAAGCATGAATGAGTAGGCACATCAGGGCTCAAACAATTCCTACTCATGCTAGTGGGTTTCATCTATTTACTGTGGCAATGACAGGTCATGCAGAGGAAAGGGGTTCAACTACCGCAACATGTAATAGTTGAATCGTTGTTGTCCTAATGCAGTAAAAGAGAGCAGGAGCGAGAGAGTGGGATTGTATCGAAATGAACAAGGGGGTTTTGCTTGCCTGGCACTTCTGAAGATAGTATAGCTCTTCATTAGTGTCATCGATCTCATCGCCGGATCAACGTCTACTGAGGGGGAAAAAATACCGGCAATAGAGAGGAAACACAATCAATGCAATGCACAATATGATGCATGATCATGACATGGAAATTTGAGTGTGTTGGGCTAATGCAACTACAACCAGGTGGGTCTGTGCTTATTTGAAGCAAAGATTCAAATACAACTCAAGTTATGGCTTCATATATGTGCATTAACATGTTTGACCTAAACAGCAAGGTTAAGTTGCTCTAACATGCATGAAACCAGTACATATGGATAAATTGGATTTTTTTGATCATTTTTCATATATAAATCTTTTCATTCTGAGCTATAGATTATTTTCTATGATTTTTAGAAGTTTATAGGATATTCAGGAATTTCCTATATAAGAATAAATCCAGAAAAAGGTTAACTGCGTCAGCATGACATCGTGCTGACGTCAGCAGGTCAAAGGCGCCAGCTCAGGTCAAACCTGACGGCTGGGACCCACATGTTAGTGTAACAACTAACTAACAGAGTTAGTTAGTGTTACATTAGCACTAATCTAGGTTAATTAGGGCCTGGGCCCACATGTGAATGAGTCAACCAATTAACTAAGTTAATTTGCGCTAACTAAGCTAACACCTAAACTAAACAGGGGCATGGCCCACACGTGAGTGACCCTGGGGGGTCAAATCCCTGGTCAACCGGGGCTAATCCACCGGCGACTCGACGCCGGCGAGGCCAGACGCGGCGGCGAGGTGCGGGATTCCTCCTCCGGCGACCAAATGGCCGGCGGAGGGCATCTACGTGATGCGGACGAACTCGCGCATCGAGTGGTGGTGGCAGTTGGGCCCGGGGTGGTCGGGGTTGTCGCCGGCGTCGTCCTGGGTGGTCGCCGGAGCTCGGGTGAGCTCGAAGTCGACGCTACGGTGGCCGGGGAGGCTCATGCGGGGCACCTACGTGCTCTACTTGGCGCGGGAAGGAAGTTGAGCACAACGGCCCGACCGCTAGGTGGCCGGAGGCTCGGCGGCGGCGGTCACTGGCGGCGGCGCGTGCGGGCGAGCAAGGTGCGGCGGCTACGGCGCACGAGAGCGAGAACGGAGAGGGGGAAACGGTTCGGTGGCTCACGGCGGTTGCAGCAGGCGTCGAAGCGGGCTCGGGGAAGGCCGGTCGGCGACGATTCGATGATGGGAATCCGCGGCGGCCGACGATGAAGAAGAGGTCGGGGAGGCGTTTTGAGGCATCTGGCGTCGAGTGGGTCGACGGGGAGGACGAGGGCGTCGAGGCGGAGGCCATGGACACGTCGGCGAGGCGAGGGAGGGTCTGTGGCCGTGGCTACGGCGAGCGGTGATGACGGCGGCGCTCGGGTGTGTTCGGGAGAGAGCCAGGGAAGGGGATGGGTCGAGGAGGTGAGCGAGGGGGTTCCAGGGGGTGCATGGCGTCTCCAGCCAGCTCCAAGTGGTGGGCGGCAAGAAGGAGGAGGCGTGGCGAGCTCGGCGGTGTCGCGGTGTCCCTCCTCTGCCTACTGGCAGAGGTAGGCGATGACTGGCACCAGGCCAGTGGGCTGGGCCGTGCTGGGCCAGGCCAGGTAAGCGCCAGGCAAGTGCTTTCTCCACTTTGTCTTCTAGTTTTCTTCTTTTTTCTATTTATGCAATTTTGTTTTAATTAGGTTTTTCAAACCAAATTGCTTTTAAAATTTCTGAAAAATAGTTGTGGGCACTAAATGAATTATTCCAGAGGCCCTCAACTAAATCCAAAATTGTTGGAGCATTTAAAATATTTATATTATTTAAATGCCCCAATTCAAATACAATATGAGTTAATTCAAATAACAAGAATGGCCAAAAAATATGTGCATCATTTTTGGCAGAGGTTTTCACCTTTATCAAAAATCATGAACTTTTCTAAAGGGCATTCTGGGTTTATTGAAAGATTTAAACTTGAACCTAGTTGAATTGATTTAGTGTCAGGGCTTGGTCATCCCCAATTCAAATTTCCTTGGAATTTAAACATGATGCATGCTCACTGATGCAACTATTTACAGTCATGAATCTAGGGCTATGACAACTCACCCCCACTAAACAAGAATCTCGTCCCGAGATTCAAGCGTAGGGTAAGAGGAAGTGAGGACACAAAAGCTAACACAATCTTCTCGATCCAAATTCCCTCATCGAAGATGTTGATTCATTGCTTCAAATTGATCTTGTCATCTTTGCTTCCGTGATCTTCATCCAACACGATGACGATAGAAGAAACTCTATAGGAACCGATCTTCTTAAAGATCGAGCAACTTACGATCAACTCACGGAATGAGATGTTGAACATCTCTCGAGCTACGACACGAAGCATACATCCAGAGGGATGGAGTGAAACAGAGAACGAGGATCCAAGTTGATAAGCACAATTCCATGCTGAATAAGATGGTGCATGGTTTCAAGATAACGAGGAGTTATCTGCCATGATTCCATAATGGCACCTTAGGGAAAGGTGACTTGTAGAAATATTCCCTTAAGTGGCAAAAAGAATTACTTTTGATTCAGAGATCATTGAAACTCTTTATACCAGCTTAAGGCAAATCACAACAATCGTTTGGCGGAGTTCGGGAGAACGACACACTCGGGCTAGAATGGATGATGTGGACTACCTTGTTGAAGACAACGCAAGGGATGATTTTGCCTGCGCGTGCTCCTAAGAACTTGAGCATTTCCATACTCATCAAGGTCTTACCAACATTCGTGTCGGGGATCCTGGCAACACATCATACTACCATGATGAATAGTGATGGACAATCCAGATGTAAAGGAAGACAACACTTTCTCAGATTTCACCTTAGCGAGGCCAAGGGAACGAAATCTAGATGATCGACCGAGAGACATTTAGCACTCCGCTTCTAATGTTCTTCTTGATGTACTAGCATAACCCATTCGATATGGTTTGATATCTTGAACATCAAGTAGAAGGTCGTACTTCGGGAGCGCAAGAATCCATAAGGAATAACTACGGAAGTAAATCCTACGGAATCCTTATGGGGAGGTGGCCAACTTTATCAATCAGGATACTACAATAATAGGTCTTTCGGCTGGATGTGTTGGCCACGACATCCACTTACCGAGTTACAGAGACCAATATTATAGTTCTTGGGAGGCGTTCCAACCATCATATCTACCTGAGGTTCAGATCTGGCTGGTATCAGGATATTTCAGACAGCATGTCCGGAAAAAGGAAGTTTGCAACACAAACCGACGGGATGGAGTTGTGAGGTTCTCGGGAGATGAAGTTTAGTAGCAAGCTCCAAAACATGAGCGGGTTCTGCTACAAACATGTGAACACATTGTCCTAGATAAGCATGGCCACAGAGTAGTCTTACAATAAAACACTACCGAGTTCTGGTTGGGAACCATCTTCGAGGATATCGAAGCCCTTGCATAAGTCCAGATCCTAAGAAGGAACTTCTTCTCCTTGAACAATCAGTGGCTTGGTGTGCTAGGGATACGTATGGGATGAAGGTAGCTAATCTGTCAAACCACAGAATACTTTGCACGTGCGTGACTGACTTGCGATGATCCCAGGGAAGCAAAAAAAATCTTTCTCGAACTCACGGCGGCAACTTGCACCAAATGCACATGAATTCGAGGAAGTCACTTCTTCCATCCAAGCATAAGCTTCATGATCAGAACACAAAGGCATTGCTTACAAAGTTTTCAACACTAGGTTGATGTTCAACATGAATCATGGGGGAGACAAAATGCTGCTGATGGGCTCAACGGCAACTCATCAGAATTTCCATATCACTGGACTTCCACCATCATGTGAACACAGTGATAGCATTGGTCAGACCCAAAGATGTAATGGTGTATGCTCGAGGGATCAACCACGAGTAGGAAAACATTACGAACATCGTTGGTTCTGATTTGACTTGACGATAGCCCACACTCAAGTCAAAGTTTTGTCAAGGCAATATATCCAACAACTGATCACGAGGATGTAACGCCCACGATGCGGCTATATCTCCCACGTGTCGAGGCACGACTTAGAGGCATAACCGCATTGTGGTTTTGTCGCAAGAAGGGTCATCTTCACACGATCCCATGTAATGAACAAGAATGGGATAAAGAGTTGGCTTACAATCGCCACTTCACACAATACATAAATAAAACATACATCATTCAGAGATACACACATAGGTCCGACTACGGAACCAAAAGAAAAGAAGACAACCCAACTGCCAGATCCCCGATCGTCCCAACTAGGCACCACTACTGATCAATATGAAAAGAAACAACACAGCGAACAAGATCTTCATGGAGCTCCCACTTGAGCTCAGTTGCGTCACCTGCACTGTTATCGTCGGCACCTGCAACTGTTTTGGAAGTATCTGTGAGTCATGAGGACTCAGCAATCTCACACCCGCGAGATCAAGACTATTTAAGCTTATAGAAAGGAAAGGGTAGTGAGGTGGAGCTGCAGCAAGCACTAAGCATATATGGTGGCTAACATACGCAAATAAGAGCGAGAAGAGAAGCAACGGAACGGTCGTGAACTAGCAATGATCAAGAAGTGATCCTGAACTCCTACTTACGTAAAACATAACCCAGAAACCGTGTTCACTTCCCGGACTCCGCCGAGAAGAGACCATCACGGCTACACACGCGGTTGATGCGTTTTAAATAGGGTCAAGTGTCAAGTTCTCTACAACCGGATATTAACAAATTCCCATCTGCCACATAACCGCGGGCACGGCTCTCGAAAGTTTAATACCCTGGAGGGGTGTCCCAACTTAGCCCATTATAAGCTCTCAGGGTCAACGAAGGATAAACCTTCTCCCGGGAAGACCCGATCAGTCTCGGAATCTCGGTTTACAAGACATTTCGACAATGGTAAAACAAGACCAGCAAAGCCGCCCGGATGTGCCGACAAATCCCGATAGGAGCTGCACATATCTCGTTCTCAGGGCACACCGGATAAGTCAAGCTACGAGTAAAACCAGACCTCGAGTTTCCCCGAGGTGGCCCCGCAGGCTGCTCGGTTCGGACCAACACTCGAAGGAGCACTGGCCCGGGGGGTCTAAAATAAAGATGACCCTTGAGTCTGCAGAACCCAAGGGAAAAGGGGATAGGTGGTAGCAAATGGTAAAACCAAGGTTGGGCCTTGTTGGAGGAGTTTTATTCAAAGCGAACTGTCAAGGGGTCCCATAAATCACCCAACCGCGTAAGGAACACAAAAACAAGGAACATAACACCGGTATGATGGAAACTAGGGGCGGCAAGAGTGGAACAAAACAACAGGCATAAGCCCGAGCCTTCCACCCTTTACCAAGTATATAGATGCATTAATAATATAAGAGATATTGTGATATCCCAACATAAACATAATCCAACATGGAGCAATCTTCATCTTCACCTGCCACTAGCAACGCTATAAGAGGGGCTGAGCAAAAGCGGTAACATAGCCAAACAACGGTTTGCTAGGAAGGGTGACAAAGGTTAGAGGTTCATGGCAATATGGGAGGCATGAAATAGCAAGAGGTAGGTAGCCCAGCATAGCAATAGAGCGAACAACTAGCAAGCAAAGATAGAAGTGATTTCGTGGGTATGGTCATCTTGCCTGAGATCCCGCTAGGAAGAAGAGCGAGTCCATGAAGAAGACAAACGGATGTAGTCGAACGAATCCTCACAACTCCGGAACGAAACCGAAGCTAACGAGAGAAGCAACCGAGAAAGAAACAAACAACATAATAAACAACCACCACATACACATGGCATGATGCAAAAACAAATATGATGCATGTCCGGTTTAATGAGGCATGGCATGGCAAAGTGCAACAAACAACACTACAAATTAAGTGGAGCTCAATATGCAATGATTTGCATATTGACGAAACACCACATCAAATATTTAGTTCTCTCTCGGTTATGTACCCAACAATATTAAATGTTATTAAACATGGCAAGGGGGTGAAGCATATGGAAACTACCTATTTAGGCAAGTTTAAATGAGGCCGGAAATAACAAATAACAATTCTGGAAAATCCCGATATGTTATTTAGCAATTTAAAACAAACACAACTTTAAACATTTAAATGTTGTTATCATGATGCGGATGACATATGCAAGGTATATGCAATTTTATGAAAGTGTTGGTATAAAATGATACGAGGCATTTGTTACCGTGGTGGAAGAAAGCGGGTGCCACGGCAACGAATCCGAAAATGATGCCACAGCAACATAACGGTGATCCGACAACTCGTCGAGATGTCGGTGCAAAAGAAACTGTGGATGAACGGAACATGCAAACGATGGTGGGGTGATCCCGGTTACCGGGTTCCCACATGACGGTGGCAAGGAAACGAGGAACGTGCAAGGACCAATTCGGACATGGTGCAAACACGGGCAACTCAAACAACACATGCTTTCGTTCCACGGACGTCGTCTCGGGTTATACCTTCGAGGCGTGACTTTTCGGAACGGATCAAGTTCGTAGAGGAAGTAGTTGTACACGGCGATGGTATTAGAAGTAGTGGTTCACATCTCGCAATCGTGCAAACTCCGTAGATGTTCGGGGTCATCGGTAGAGGTACTTGACGCAATCCATGCAAACGGTGCTTGTTCGGGCATCGGTCTTGACGAAGGTGTACTTGGCCAACGTAGTGGTACTCGACGTCTTGTCGAACCCAAGCGATGGTAGTCGTACATGACGCATTGTGGAAGTAGTTGAACTCGCGGTCTTCGCGGCGACGGTAGTCGTACACGTATTGACGAGGTACTTGACGTTTCAGTGTGTAGTCGTTCGAGCGTCCGTGTGGTCTTGCCGATTCCAAGGTTCTCAGTGGAAGCCATGGCACTCCCTGGTGGCACCGAGGTGGTCTAGTAGCAGTAGCAAGGGCGTCGGGGAGGTGATGGCCGTGGCAGGACTTGGCGTACGGAGGAGGTTCGAGGCGGCAGCGTAGAGGAGGAACACCGGCGACGCGGCTGCGGGCACCAAGAGGCATGGCTCCGACGGACAGAGCCGGAGACGAGGTGCAGGAGGGCGGAGAGGGACTCGGCGGGACGGCCTAAACCTGCTGCTGATGGCGCTCGTGGCCATGGGACGCGGAGGCCAAGGTCGAAAGCGAGGCACGGTGGCTTGAGGAGGCGGACGAGCTCCAGGACGGGCGCGGCTGGTGGTTGCCGCAGGTCTCCGGCGACGGGCGGCGCGACGGAGAGGCTACGCGGGGACGGCACTGCGTCTCTTGCGGCGGCTGCTGCAGAAGCTTGGGGCGCGGCCATGGCTGAGGGAGCAGAGGAGGGGGCGAAGCAGAGGAGGAGGCTTGGGCGCTGGAGGGAGCAGCAAGGCAGCACCATGGAGGGCGCGAGCAGAAGGGAGCTCCTCTCCCTCGCTCGATGCGTGCGTGTGTGTGAGTGACGGTGCAGGGAGGGACGAGAGGGAGAGAAGGGGAATCGATCGGGCTAGGGTTATGGCGCGGCTGGGCCTTGGGCCAAGTGGACTGCGGCTACAGGAGGCCCAAGTGGCCGGCTGTGATTCTCTCTCTTCTCTCTCCCTTATTTCTTTTTAGCAAAAAAATATTAGAGAGAAGAAAAAGAAAGATAGGGTTAGGGAAAGAATTTGCGCATGCGGACAACTTTCCCGGACTCACAAAAATGCGCTTGATCCAGGAAAAATAGAAGTGGCCTAGTTGGACGATATAAATTCAAATGCATTTGAATTTAATTCAAATGATTTGAAGGAAGTGAGGGTTGGGAAGGTCCAAAAATGTTCGGATTTTTGGTGGGGCTCCGGAATAAGATGAAAAAATATAATGCGAGGTTGGAGACCAAGAATTAAGATAACAAAGGCATTGGGATATTTGCAAGTGTGTTATGGTGAACTCCAACTAATGGAATATTTTAATATAGCTCCCTAATAATACTGGGAGGATATATGTTATAAAGAGAAATCACCATGTGCATTTCCCTCGATTTAAATGGATCGAAGATCCATGCAATTTACTTGGTTGAGTTTTAAAAATTAATGACATGATGGCATGATGCAATGAAAAATAAAAGAGCAAGCAGAAAAGAAACACACGGCGATCACGAAAATAAGGAAGTCTTCTGAAGCGTCGGTCTCGGGGCATTACCACACTCCACCACTACAAGAGGATCTCGTCCCGACATCTAGGATGGCACCGGAAAGATACGGAAGAGGAAACGGTAAAACAAATTGCTTCTTTGACAAACGAGTGAAACCAAAGAACCTTGAGAGGTCGCAAAGCTTGAAGAAATGACACGACGGAGGTGAACAAAATTTACAACATTCCGTTCAGCAAGAGGAACAAGGACCATTGCGAGAACCTTTGTAGGTTGAAGAATATGAGACAAGAGCTTAACGGATCAAAAAGAATATGAAAGCACACCGGTAGAAAAGAGAAACAAGGAACACCATGTGAACCTTGAGGTTAATTGACACGATAGATATTTAAACCACTCCGGTTAAAACAAGATAGGGAAGGAATAAGAATGATATAATTTGGGCAGCACTCCGACTGTAAATGGAAGGAATTGAACATGATCTTGACAATATGAGAGGATACTCGATGAAATTAACAACACATTGCCTCCGGAACTACTGAAAGAAAGGCACAAGGGGTAAGAAAGATTTCATACAGCACTCCGGTTGAGGGAGGAGACAAAACTTGATAAGAAGAGAGAACTCGAATGAAAACACGACACTCCGGCTAAACGGATAAGAAAGGAAAAAAATTACATGATCTTGACAAAACAAGATGATTTGTCGAAGAGAGCAACATCACAATGCCTCCGGGACAAACGAATAGAAGATAGATCGTCGGAAAAAGATAACGGAGAAGAAAATGACAACTTCTGCCACAAATGAGCTTGGAAAGCATCCTTCCAAGAAGGTTATAACAGAGTTGTTGGGAAAAACCAACAACAAAAGGATATGATGCTCGTGGGCTTATGGAGACATATCAAAACATGAGGTGAAATTTTGCCACTAACAAAAACAATTGCTTGCTTGAGATCAATGAAGAGATGAAATCTTCTCTCGCTGAGAGGATAGGAGAAAACTTGGATCATTGATAAGCACCATAATAGCAACATTCCTTAGGGAAGGCTTTAGGTGAAACATGACACAAGATAGATCCAACGAAGAGATTGGTGGATTTAAAATATCTCATTCTTGACAACATGTGAATCATGAAACGCGAACTCAAATTGTCAAGAATGACATAACACCACCTCAAAAGGTAAGAGAAAGAATTGCACTTCGGAATGCAAGATGAAGAATTCTTGAACTTCTCAAAACAAACATGTGTTGAGCACCATGTTTATTTTGAGTATAGCCTGGCGGATCATAACTTCAAGAGAAATCTTGAAGAACAATTGAAAAATGAAAGGAATCCTTGACGAACCACCATGTAGAGCCTCCATGAAGAACTTCGGTAATAAAAGAATGATCAAAAGAAATGGAAAGTTGAAAAGAACTCCGGGAGAAGCCTTGCAATGATTAGATGAAGCTTTGAAATGATATAATTGAAATAACTTGGAATTCCGGAAAGAAAGATGAAAAAATGAAATCAAGAATTTTGATGAACCTCCGGAATAAGGAATTGAATTTACTCGATGAAACAAGAATAAGAATTACATTATGCTCATCCTTCACCAATTAATTGATGAGAAGCAATGGATTTGTCATACTACTTATTCTCGTAGAAAGGATTAAGATAGATATTGCGCAAACTAGTGAAGGTCTTCATCGAAACACCGGTAGGATTGAAACAACGAATAAATTTATATGATAACGAGGGAAGAGAAATCTTGAACGAACCACCGCGAGAATTGAAAATGAACGAAGAAAATATCAAGAAATACCGGGAAGAATTAGAAAATGAACAAAGATACTTGAGAGAATTTAGATACAGGTGAACGAAGAGATCACGAGCTGATTAGAGAATAATTGGACGATGCACCAGAATAATATGGAGATGACCGAAGAGACATCAATTTAGAATAATTGGTGAACGAAGCTGAAAACTTAGAACGAAGAAATCTTCTGAGATGATGGCCTTTGGATGAACAAGAAACGAAAACAACTCTGAAATGCTCCGGATGGGTAAGAAAAGAATTACGCAATTGGAAACAATTTGAGAGGATGGCAACAAGTAAGAACCATGAATCTTCAAGAGAACGGACCAAGATTCACGAGAAATTCTTCTTCGGTCTTCAAATGTGGAGAATGATGATGAGAAACACCACCATGAATTATTGAGGCACTCCGGAACCATGAAGAATAGAAAGGTTGAATCAACAATGAAATGAATTTGAAAGATCTTGGAGAAAGACATTTGACTGATGATAATTCATTCTTACGTCAAACTTTGAAATGAATTTGAGAATAACTCCAGAAAAGTTAGAAGAGTCAGGTAAGATCCTGGGAAAAGACCTGTGGGTTAGGGCCCACTCAAAAGAAACACCGTTGAAATGATTACTTAAAAAGGAGATTGCACCGGTTGAATTAAATGGATCAAAAGAGATAACAACCTGGAGATAGCTTGAACGGATTGGGAATGGAAATGCGAGTCTTCTGAGATATCTTCAGCACTCCAGATAACATAAATAGCAGGAGGTGGATGATTAAGAGATGCACCGACATGAGAAAGCATTTGAAACGAGGAAAGGGTATGATCGACAAAGCTTGAATTGAATCCACCGGAGAAGAAAAGAATGAAGAATGATGAACTTGAAGTTTCGTAAGCATCTTCATGGAAAATCACCGGATAAGAACATTGAAAGAAAAGAATGAAGAGACTTCGCATCAATAAAAGGATACATGATTGAGAAATCTGAGTCCTTAAAGAAAAAGGGTGGGAGGGCGGGAAAAACAAAGGCAACTTGGGACGGATGAAACGAACAATGTTGGGAAACTGAGAGGTGATCTTGCGAATGTTGAAACGGTTGGATCCACTTGAAGAGAAGCACGCCGGTTGGAAATAGAATTAAGATGGCAATCTCGATGATCAAGAAGGATTAGTATGAGAACACCGTTTAGGATAAGGTATGGAATCAACACTTGCATTGAAGCAACTCTAATACCACAACTTAAAACAAAACAGAAAAAAAACAAAGGATTGGCTCGCAGAATAAGCCGGAACAAACATATGATAGAGATTTCGTCCGAAGTTTTCGTGGTGGGGCCCACACGGACTCGATCGTACAGCACCATCATGGACAAGGCAGTGCACATGACATACTAAGCGTCCCCGAGTCGGCATAGCCAAGGACTCTTTAAGACACTACGAGACCACTATAAAACCAACCGTGTACAGTCGGACCACTAGACGTCGAACCCCAATCTCATATCATGCGTCTGTCGGAAAGATATCCTAAGAGCTACTTGAATTCCCACTTATAAACTCCCGAAACTTTCGGGTTATGCAATCAGGTGTTGGGGATACAGGGGACACAAAATATGTCACCCAAACTAACAATACCTAGATCCAGCTGTATCCATCCTTCAACACATAACCAAGAAACCTTCGGAAATCGTTTACCTCAACCTTCGAAAAACATCCGTTATACGAGTTATGGCAATACTCCCGAACTCCCGCCCCAGTACTGCGTGGCGTCGAGGTGATCTCACCAACAACTGCATAAAAGAGATTTCGATGTCGGCGAAACTCAGGTATTCCAGAACTGCAATGATAAAATTGTGACGACAACACCTCGGAGCTCAACTCCCCGGGACACTGCCACAACCCCTAAATGTCAGGAGGCACCAAGAACAATGTTCTCGTCACAAAACCATCGGAACGATTCCAAGATACCCGCGTGATCCTAAATTTTTTTTTTTTAAATTTGAGGAGAGAAGAGTCAAAACTTCTACGTCAGGAGGCCTCACCAGAGCGACAAAGGGACTGAGGAGTAAAAAGAATCCTACTCTCCGATATATATAATCCTAAGACTCAAAACATTTTTGTTCTAGACTCAACAACGCCAGCGATTCGATCAAGCAGGGGGCTCCTAAGTCGGGGATGGCTCTGATTACCAACTTTTAACGCCCACGATGCGGCTATATCTCCCACGTGTCGAGGCACGAGTTAGAGGCATAACCGCATTGTGGTTTTGTCGCAAGAAGGGTCATCTTCACACGATCCCATGTAATGAACAAGAATGGGATAAAGAGTGGGCTTACAATCGCCACTTCACACAATACATAAATAAAACATACATCATTCAGAGATACACACATAGGTCCGACTACGGAACCAAAAGAAAAGAAGTCAACCCAACTGCCAGATCCCCGATCGTCCCAACTGGGCACCACTACTGATCAATATGAAAAGAAACAACACAGCGAACAAGATCTTCATCGAGCTCCCACTTGAGCTCAGTTGCGTCACCTGCACTGTTATCATCGGCACCTGTAACTGTTTTGGAAGTATCTGTGAGTCACGAGGACTCAGCAATCTCACACCCACGAGATCAAGACTATTTAAGCTTATAGGAAGGAAAGGGTAGTGAGGTGGAGCTGCAGCAAGCACTAAGCATATATGGTGGCTAACATACGCAAATAAGAGCGAGAAGAGAAGCAACGAAACGGTCGTGAACTAGCAATGATCAAGAAGTGATCCTGAACTCCTACTTACGTCAAACATAACCCAGAAACCGTGTTCACTTCCCGGACTCCACCGAGAAGAGACCATCACGGCTACACACGCAGTTGATGCGTTTTAAATAGGGTCAAGTGTCAAGTTCTCTACAACCGGATATTAACAAATTCCCATCTGCCACATAACCGCGGGCACAGCTCTCGAAAGTTTAATACCCTGCAGGGGTGTCCCAACTTAGCCCATTATAAGCTCTCACGGTCAACGAAGGATAAACCTTCTCCCGGGAAGACCCGATCAGTCTCGGAATCCCGGTTTACAAGACATTTCGACAATGGTAAAACAAGACCAACAAAGCCGCCCGGATGTGCCGACAAATCCCGATAGGAGCTGCACATATCTCGTTCTCAGGGCACACCGGATAAGTCAAGCTACGAGTAAAACCAGACCTCGAGTTTCCCCGAGGTGGCCCCGCAGGCTCCTCGGTTCGGACCAACACTCGAAGGAGCACTGGCCCGGGGGGGTCTAAAATAAAGATGACCCTTGAGTCTGCAGAACCCAAGGGAAAAGGGGATAGGTGGTAGCAAATGGTAAAACCAAGGTTGGGCCGTGCTGGAGGAGTTTTATTCAAAGCGAACTGTCAAGGGGGTCCCATAAATCACCCAACCGCGTAAGGAACGCAAAACCAAGGAACATAACACCGGCATGATGGAAACTAGGGGCGGCAAGAGTGGAACAAAACACCAGGCATAAGACCGAGCCTTCCACCCTTTACCAAGTATATAGATGCATTAATAATATAAGAGATATTGTGATATCCCAACATAAACATAATCCAAGATGGAGCAATCTTCATCTTCACCTGCCACTAGCAACGCTATAAGAGGGGCTGAGCAAAAGCGGTAACATAGCCAAACAACGGTTTGCTAGGAAGAGTGACAAAGGTTAGAGGTTCATGGCGATATGGGAGGCATGAAATAGCAAGAGGTAGGTAGCGCGGCATAGCAATAGAGCGAACAACTAGCAAGCAAAGATAGAAGTGATTTCGTGGGTATGGTCATCTTGCCTGAGATCCCGCTAGGAAGAAGAGCGAGTCCATGAAGAAGACAAACGGATGTGGTCGAACGAATCCTCACAACTCCGGAACGAAACCGAAGCTAACGAGAGAAGCAACCCGGAAAGAAACAAACAACATAATAAACAACCACCACATACACATGGCATGATGCAAAAACAAATATGATGCATGTCCGGTTTAATGAGGCATGGCATGGCAAAGTGCAACAAACAACACTACAAATTAAGTGGAGCTCAATATGCAACGAGTTGCATATTGACGAAACACCACATCAAATATTTAGTTCTCTCTCGGTTATGTACCCAACAATATTAAATGTTATTAAACATGGCAAGGGGGTGAAGCATATGGAAACTACCTATTTAGGCAAGTTTAAATGAGGCCGGATATAACAAATAACAATTCCAGAAAATCCCCATATGTCATTTAGCAATTTAAAACAAACACAACTTTAAACATTTAAATGTTGTTATCATGATGCAGATGACATATGCAAGGTATATGCAATTTTATGAAAGTGTTGGTATAAAATGATACGAGGCATTTGTTACCGTGGTGGAAGAAAGGGGGTGCCACGGCAACGAATCCGAAAGTGATGCCACGGCAACATAACGGTGATCCGACAACTCGTCGAGATGTCAGTGCAAAAGAAACTGTGGATGAACGGAACATGCAAACGATGGTGGGGTGATCCCGGTT
Source organism: Aegilops tauschii subsp. strangulata (assembly GCF_002575655.3). Lineage (NCBI taxonomy): Eukaryota > Viridiplantae > Streptophyta > Magnoliopsida > Poales > Poaceae > Aegilops > Aegilops tauschii. The sequence continues at coordinate 156,719,894 of NC_053036.3, forward strand.
ACCGGGTTCCCACATGATGGTGGCAAGGAAACGAGGAACGTGCAAGGACCAATTCGGACATGGTGCAAACACGGGCAACTCAAACAACACATGCTTTCGTTCCACGGACGTCGTCTCGGGTTATTCCTTCGAGGCGTGACTTTTCGGAACGGATCAAGTTCGTAGAGGAAGTAGTTGTACACGGCGACGGTATTAGAAGTAGTGGTTCACATCTCGCAATCGTGCAAACTCCGTAGATGTTCGGGGTCGTCGGTAGAGGTACTTGACGCAATCCATGCAAACGTTGCTTGTTCGGGCATCGGTCTTGACGAAGGTGTACTTGGCCAACGTAGTGGTACTCGACGTCTTGTCGAACCCAAGCGACGGTAGTCGTACATGACGCGTTGTGGAAGTAGTTGAACTCGCGGTCTTCGCGGTGACGGTAGTCGTACACATATTGACGAGGTACTTGACGTTACAGTGTGTAGTCGTTCGAGCGTCCGTGTGGTCTTGCCGATTCCAAGGTTCTCGGTGGAAGCCATGGCACTCCCTGGTGGCACCGAGGTGGTCTAGCAGCAGCAGCAAGGGCGTCGGGGAGGTGATGGCCGTGGCGGGACTTGGCGCACGGAGGAGGTTCGAGGCGGCAGCGTAGAGGAGGAACACCGGCGACGCGGCTGCGGGCACCAAGAGGCATGGCTCCTACGGACAGAGCCGGAGACGAGGTGCAGGAGGGCGGAGAGGGACTCGGCGGGATGGCCTGAACCTGCTGCTGATGGCGCTCGTGGCCATGGGACGTGGAGGCCGAGGTCGAAGGCGAGGCGCGGTGGCTTGAGGAGGCGGACGAGCTCCAGGACGGGCGCGGCTGGAGGTTGCCGCAGGTCTCCGGCGACGGGCGGCGCGACGGAGAGGCTACGCGAGGACGGCACTGCGTCTCTTGCGGCGGCTGCTGCAGAAGCTTGGGGCGCGGCCATGGCTGAGGGAGCAGAGGAGGGGGCGAAGCAGAGGAGGAGGCTTGGGCGCTGGAGGGAGCAGCAAGGCAGCACCATGGAGGGCGCGAGCAGAAGGGAGCTCCTCTCCCTCGCTCGATGCGTGCGTGTGTGTGAGTGACGGCGCAGGGAGGGACGAGAGGGAGAGAAGGGGAATCGTTCGGGCTAGGGTTATGGCGCGGCTGGGCCTTGGGCCAAGTGGACTGTGGCTACAGGAGGCCCAAGTGGCCAGCTATGATTCTCTCTTTTCTCTCTCTCCCTTATTTCTTTTTAGCAAAAAAATATTAGAGAGAAGAAAAAGAAAGATAGGGTTAGGGAAAGAATTTGTGCATGCGGACAATTTTCCCGGACTCACAAAAATGCGCTTGATCCAGGAAAAATAGAAGTGGCCTGATTGGACGATATAAATTCAAATGCATTTGAATTTAATTCAAATGATTTGAAGGAAGTGAGGGTTGGGAAGGTCCAAAAATGTTCAGATTTTTGGTGGGGCTCCGGAATAAGATGAAAAATATAATGCGAGGTTGGAGACCAAGAATTAAGATAACAAAGGCATTGGGATATTTGCAAGTGTGTTATGGTGAACTCCAACTAACGGAATATTTTAATATAGCTCCCTAATAATATTGGGAGGATATATGTTAGAAATAGAAATCACCATGTGCATTTCCCTCGATTTAAATGGATCGAAGATCCATGCAATTTACTTGGTTGAGTTTTGAAAATTAATGACATGATGGCATGATGACATGATGCAATGAAAAATAAAAGACCAAGCAGAAAAGAAACACACGGCGATCACGAAAATAAGGAAGTCTTCTGAAGCGTCGGTCTCGGGGCGTTACAGAGGACCAATCGATGGAGATATCATCTTTCTTCAACACACTCACAAAAAGATGTCCCTTAAAATGAACTAAGCTAGGCAAGCTTTTATCTTCCAACTCTCCAAGTTGTTGTTTGGCTTAACCAACTAGCTCAGGAGTATCCAACACAGATTCTTGGAGAAAGAGTGGATTATTGGAAAGCCAACTTGTTCACGAACTCAACATATCGGTCAGGGGACAACCTGGTGGTACTTCCAAGAAGATATTTGGAAAATCACGATCCACCGACATGTTATTAAGATCGAGAACAATCTTGATTTTCAGGGCGAGACGATATGATCAAATGAGTGAGGATTTGACAAAATCCTAACTCATCAATCGAAGAGTGCACCAGAAATAAGGACAAGGTAGCACGATCAACCCTAGTATAGTGATTCGATAACCAACATGCTAAGAATGATATTAATGTCCATTAACTACCAAGCAACACGGTTGCTCGGAGTATTGATTTCACACATCATGGTTGACTTGTCGGCATTCTGGTTGTGACAACACGGAACCGAGGAATGAACAATGATGGTAAGAAGTATCACTGCGTCAAGAATTCATAAGAGGTGGTGCAATTCTCATGACATTCTTGTCATAAGATGGTAATACCTCAGGGTAGAACAGAACAAAAGCTGGATTGGCATTTTGATCTGCGGGATACAACCACTTTGACCAGTCCAAGAAATGGATGAGGTACTGGAGTTTGTTTCTCCTAGTCATTCCAGAATAGAATGGCTTGACGGACCACAAGAATAATAGGCATCAATGAACACAATCGCACACATACTCTTGGCTATCAATTGATAGATGAAGGTCGGAATACAACTAAAGAGGGACAACTCAAAGGGACATATATCTTTCTGAGTTGTGGACGCATAGATTAGTATGTCGAGCAAAGCTCAACATTCCTTCCGGATAACCTATGCAGAAAGGTAGGACTGGTAGATTCACAATGCAGACTGGAGGACTCATCAAGAGCACTCTTATTGTGATCTTTTGGTTCAAGAACTTCTGCCATAAGCAGTTCATGGTATTTGGAAGAAGGATATACCACGGACCTCGAGGACTATCGCAAAGGTTACTAATATCCTAAAGGAACTAGCAAACACTACCAACATGAATGAGTAGAGTGAATCTCGGGTTCAAGAACCCAGAATAGAATGCCTACCAACTAAATGTCATCACGGGATGCTTTCGAGAATAATGGCCAGAATCATCACACTTGGGATACAGAGCATTGCTAGATTACTGGGTGGTCCTCTATGACACCTAGGGTCATAATAATAGCTCCAACATATATGTCGAGGGAATGGAGTACCTCAACAGACCGATTAGTGTGCTTAATCCGCCCCAAAAGGACATCAGGTACGGGAGGAAGGGATTTGCAAATGCATCAGACTGTTTAGAAACCTGGGATGACTCGGATAGCATAACGACTGTAAATACTCAAAAATACTTGAGACATCCTGCAAAATAGTGGCATAACCACTCAACATCACAATATCAAGGTTCTGAGGCCAGCTATGGACATACGGAAGTGGTAGAAACTGAACTGAGACTTGAAACTATCAATTCTATAAGTATATGGATTAGTAACACGTCATCCTGATAGATAGATGAGAAGGCCTAGTTCTTAATCCCCGTAGGAAAGAAAAGGTTGACTCAGATCAGAAGGGCATAAGGTATAAGGAGTAAAAAGAGCCTTACGTTCCCTTCCACAATCAATTCCCTTATATAACTAAAGCATTTCTAGACTCAACTTTGACCAGTTTGGCTTGGTAATCCTACAGGCAGTGAGGCTCTGATAACAAAGCTGTCAGGACCCCGATTCTAAGTCACACCGATCTAGCCTGTAACACCTCATATCACTTTGCGGCCTCACGCACGGTATTCCCACGGGTGTCGCCTTACCATGGCCCAGGACCGTTTGCGCCTTTTGGCTCAGGTATATGATAATGTCGCTAGCATCCATATGACAGAGAACCCGGGCCGACATGACTAGTCGTGAACCCAAAGTGGCACTAACTTACGAGGACAAGCATACGTGAATCAACATCGAGCATGTCGGTCAGCAGCGTGCGAATCCGGGCTGTAGCACTGGGCTAACATGACTCCGGGAACTTGGGCTGTAGCAAGCTAGGCAGGACTCCGGATGTTACCGCGTGACATTTCCCCGAAGGGACAGACACAGGAACGAAGTGAATCACATGCCGGCCTGTCAGGTGACCGGAGCAGTAGTGCTGGGCTAGCAGGACTCTGGTGAACCGGGCTGTAGCGGACTACTATGGCTCATGGAAGCACAAGACTACATTCCCCCATAAGAGAGGCTACCAAGGATAAGCAACTAGGTTGTCGGATCCCACACATACCAAGCATTTCAATCATACACGCAATATGCTCGATATGTGTAAATACAACATGGCATCACAACATAACTCTACGACTCAAGTACTTATTCATTAGGCTCCGAGGAGCGAGATATTACAAACATGGGTCTTATGACCCAACATTCAGAGCATAAGGGTCAAAGCACATGCGGAAGCTTAACATGTCTGAGTACAGACATCTACAAATGAAAAAGGCTGAGAAGCCTGACTATCTACCAGATCCTGCCGAGGGCACAAGATCGTAGCTGAGGTATCAAGCTAAACGTCGAAGTCCACACGGAATTACTAGCGAGACTGACGTCTCTCTGCAAAACATAAAATAAGCAAACGTGAGTACAAATGTACCCAGCAAGACTTACATCAGAACTATCTACATATGCATCAGTATCAAAGGGGGTGGTGGAGTTTAACTGCAGCAAGCTAGCTTTGACTCGGTGGCTATCCTAAACTACGACTACAAGTAACTCTTTTGAGGTGGCGCACACGAGTCCACATATTCACCATATCAATACACCACTATGGATCCGCTCCCGTCTCCCTACGAGAACGCCATCCATAGCACTCACGCTTATCTTGCGCATTTTAGAGTATCCACTTTCACTTGTCTATGAACTGTACAGGCAACCCAGAAGTCCTTTTCCGCGGACACGGCTATTGGAATAGATGATGTTAACCCTGCAGGTGTGTACTTCTTCACACACGCTCTCGCCACTTACCACCATGTACACGTCGTGTATCTCGGCAACCTTCAAGCGGAAGCCTGGCGAGGGAGTCGGCCACGACCTGACTAACCACACAAGTCTCTCGCCGGGGTGTCGCTCACTGCCCCAAACGATGTGTGCAGGGTTCCGAGCCCACCATCCGGGTGCCACTTGGTACACCGGGCCACTGTGCCTAGTCTGTCCCAAGCCCACCTGTACCGGGTGCCACTTAGTAGACTACTAGCACTACCTACAAACACCAGAAACTAGTTTCAACTCCTGGACAGAGATCATGTTGATTAATAAGTTGAGAGGGGTCGAGTTACCGGAACCCAATGTGTGGTAGTAACTGTTCATGGATCACAAACACAGAACTCAGTTCCTGAGGACGGCTGCAATGAGACAACCCACCATGTACTCCTACATGGCCTCTCACCGCTACCTTTACCAAATCGTGTTCACACACTTAGCTCTCACACAGTAGGACATGCTCACCACATTCCAATTCATCCCCGATGAATCAGACCTGACTCAACTCTAAGCAGTAGCAGGCATGACGAACAATCCTGAATGAGTAGGCACATCAGGGCTCAAACACTTCCTACTCATGCTAGTGGGTTTCATCTATTTACTGTGGCAATGACAGGTCATGCAGAGGAAAGGGGTTCAACTACCGCAGCATGTAATAGTTGAATCATTGTTGTCCTAATGCAGTAAAAGAGAGCAGGAGGGAGAGAGTGGGATTGTATCGGAATGAACAAGGGGGTTTTGCTTGCCTGGCACTTCTGAAGATAGTATAGCTCTTCATTAGTGTCATGGATCTCATCGCCGGATCAACGTCTACTGAGGGGGAACAAATACCGGCAACAGAGAGGAAACACAATCAATGCAATGCATAATATGATGCATGATCATGACATGGAAATATGAGTGTGTTGGGCTAATGCAACTACAACCAAGTGGGTCTGAGCTTATTTGAACCACAGATTCAAATACAACTCAAGTTATGGGTTCATATATGTGCATTAACATGTTTGACCTAAACAGCAAGGTTAAGTTTCTCTAACATGCATGAAACCAGTACAGGTGGATAGATTGGATTTTTCTGATCATTTTTCATATATAAATCTTTTCATTCTGAGGTATAGATTATTTTCTATGATTTTTAGAAGTTTATAGGATTTTCTGGAATTTCCTATATAAGAATAAATCCAGAAAAAGGTTAACTGCGTTAGCATGACATCGTGGTGACGTCAGCAGGTCAAAGGCGCCAGCTCAGGTCACACATGTCAGTGTAACAACTAACTAATAGAGTTAGATAGTGTTACGTTAGCACTAATCTAGGTTAATTAGGGCCTGGGCCCACATGTCAGTGAGTCAACCAATTAACTAAGTTAATTTGCGCTAACTAAGCTAACACCTAAACTAAACAGGGGCATGTCCCACACGTTAGTGACCCTGGGGGGTCAAATCCCTGGTCAACCGGGGCTAATCCACCGGCGACTCGACGCCGGCGAGGCCAGACGTGGCGGCGAGGTGCGGGATTCCTCCTCCGGCGACCAAATGGCCGGCGGAGGGCATCTACGTGATGCGGACGAACTCGCACATCGAGTGGTGGTGGCAGTTGGGCCCGGGGTGGCTGGGGTTGTCGCCGGCGTCGTCCGTGGCGGTCGCCGGAGCTCGGGTGAGCTCGGGGTCGACGCTACGGTGGCCGGGGAGGCTCATGCGGGGCACCTACGTGCTCTACATGGCGTGGCAAGGAAGTTGAGCACAACGGCCGGACCGCTAGGTGGCCAGAGGCTCGTCGGCGGCGGTCACAGGCGGCGGCGCGTGCGGGAGAGCAAGGTGCGGCGGCTACGGCGCACGAGAGCGAGAACGAAGAGGGGAAACGGTTCGGTGGCTCACGGCGGTTGCAGCAGGCGTCGAAGCGGGCTCGGGGAAGGCCGGACGGCGACGATTCAACGATGGGGATCCGCGGCGGCCGACGATGAAGAAGAGGTCGGGGACGGCGTTTTGAGGCATCTGGCGTCGAGTGGGTCGACGGGGAGGACGAGGGCGTCGAGGCGGAGGCCATGGACACGTCGGCGAGGCGAGGGAGGGCCTGTGGCCGTGGCTACGACGAGCGGTGGTGACGGCGGCGCTCGGGTGTGTTCGGGAGAGAGCCAGGGAAGGGGATGGGTTGAGGAGGTGAGCGAGGAGGTTCCAGGGGGGTGCGTGGCGTCTCCAGCCAGCTCCAAGCGGTCGGCGGCAAGAAGGAGGAGGCGTGGCGAGCTCGGCGGTGTCGCGGTGTCCCTCCTCTGCCTACTGGCAGAGGTAGGCGATGACTAGCACCAGGCCAGTGGGCTGGGCCGTGCTGGGCCAGGCCAGGTAAGCGCCAGGTAAGTGCTTTCTCCGCTCTGTCTGCTAGTTTTGTTCTGTTTTCTATTTATGCAATTTTGTTTTAATTTGGTTTTTCAAACCACATTGTTTCTAAAATTCTGAAAAATAGTTGTGGGCACTAAATGAATTATTCCAGAGGCCCTCAACTAAATCCAAAATTGTTGGAGCATTTAAAATATTTATAGTATTTAAATGCCCCAATTCAAATACAATATGAGTTAATTCAAATAACCAGAATGGCCTAAAAATATGTGCATCATTTTTGGCAGAGGTTTTCACCTTTATCAAAAATCATGAACTTTTCTAAAGGGCATTCTGGGTTTATTGAAAGATTTAAACTTGAACCTAGTTGAATTGATTTAGTGCCAGGGCTTGGTCATCCCCAATTCAAATTTCCTTTGAATTTAAACATGATGCATGCTCACTGATGCAACTATTTACAGTCATGAATCTAGGGCTGTGACGGATAGACTCATCCACCGTACACCTTTCCACCTCCTGTGTGCCCCTGTGGCAGCCCCTTTTGCCTATAAAAGGAGGCCCGAGGCGACCAGGAGGGGGATTCGGATCTTTTGGGCAAGTTGCACCCCGTAGCTAGCTCAAGAACACAAGAACACTCGAATACATCCACCAAAGTAGGACTAGGGTGTTACGCATCTTCGCGGCCCGAACCTGGGTAAACGATCCATGTGCTTCCTTTTAGACCCGCTCTTTGCACAACCCCACGCCCGCCAACCGTAGAAGGGATCCCAGTGTTTCCATAGGTGTCGGTTTCCCCCGACATCTTTGGCGCGCCAGGTAGGGGGCACGCAGTTGTGAGAATCTGGTCTAGCAGGTAGTTTAGCAGTTTCTCATCGCCATGGCTCCCAAGAAGAAGACGATCTGACAGTCGGCTCGTCGGGAGCCAAACGGCTCGTACCAGTGCGGGCGAGTAGCGGGCCGGTCGCGGACAGAACCCAAGCCGCGGCCCGCGAGCACCAACATCGCCCTGGCAGTCAGAGCCTGGGGAGCGGTGTCGTTCGTGCGCGAGACGACGGGCCGCACGCCGCCAAATCCAAAGACGGAGCTGGGCCCCCACAGGCGGCGCGGGGCCCTCCAAGGGTGGCGCCGTGCCACCTAAGGGCGGCGCAGCAACCTCCAAGACGCCTACGCCGGCGCCCACGACGCGCTCTTCCCAGGGTGTACGCGACGAGCAGCGTCATCATGTTGGTGACCCCGGACGCCGCTGTGGGAAGAGTCCTGTGCATCATTCGCGGGACGGAGGAGGCCAGCACGCCCACCGAAGTGCTGGCGAAAATGGCGCGCAGCCGCCAGGCCGTGATAGAGCTCCTTCTAACGCGGTTAGAAGTCGGAGCGCGTCACGGTCCACGCAGCTTTCGCCGCCACCCACGCCAGCAGAAGCTTTGGTGCACGTGCAGCTGCTCCTCGACTTCCCTCCGGCCGTGGAAAAGCTCGACGAGTGGAGAGCCACCATCCGGAGCCTTTTCACTGTCGCCAACAAAGATGAACCGCGACCGACGGGGCCGTCGGGCCGACGCTCCGTCGGGGCACCCCCACGCCAGCGGTGGGAAGACCGGAGGTGCTGCAGCCACGGTGCACTCTCCTCCCCCACGCCAGTTGTCGTGGGTGCCGGTCCGTCGTGATGACGCTTGTGATAACATTTCCATAGCGTCGTCCGACGCACGGACCCACCGCGATCAGCGCCAAGTTCTTCGGGAGCGAGCCCATGAAGACGCTCGAACCACCATCGAGCGCTGGCGCGACACATGCCACCAGTCGGATAAGCGGGCGGGGCCCGCTATGGACCACCCAGCACCAGGAGGCTCCGGCGGCCTATCTTACAAGGTGGGTTGCCCAGCCTTTACCCGTGAGCTGCGACAGTTCCAGTGGCCGTCCCACCGCACGTTCAAGCCCGACGTCAGCAAGAAGTACAATGGCAAGACCCATCCGTCAGAGTTCCTCAGCATCTACACCATCGCGATGCAAGCCGCTGGAGCTCGTGACGACAAGGTGCTTGCCAATTACTTCCCGTTGGCCCTAAAACACAATGTCATGTCTTGGTTGATGCACTTGCCGGAGGATTCCATTTCTTCTTGGTCGGATCTGTGTCATGAGTTCGTTGGTGCCTTCACCGGAGGCCACCAAGCTCATGGCCAGGCGAGTGATTTGCATATCATGTCCTAGAAGGAAGGTGAAACCCTGCGCAAGTACATACAGAGGTTCAGCCGGGTGCAATACAACATCCCAGATGTTCATCCCGCCGCCCTGATTAGCGCATTCCATCAGAATGTGCGTAACTGCAAGATGCGTGAAGAGCTGGCAATCAACAAGGTCAAGGATGTGGTCGAACTTTACGTTCTGGCTGATAGATGCGCTCGAGCCGAAGAGGAGAGGAAGTACCCCGGCGAGGACACCGGTGCGGAAACCGACTCCACTGTCGAAGACATCGCCACCCCGACGAAGAAGGGTCGGCGTCACAACAGGAAACACAAGGGCAAGGTTGTGCTTGCCGTCGAGGGATCCGACGATACCGGCGCTGCCAAGAAGGCCAAGGCAGACGACCCCGGCAAGGACATTGCCAGGTGCGCCGCTTGCCGGTCCTTGGCAGCTGCAAACAAGCCAGGGGGCTCCGACTTGCAGTATTGCAAGAACTACCGCACCAAGGGCCACGACCTCCAGAACTGCCGACAAGTCGAGCTTCTTGCTGAAAAGCAAAAAGCCGAGTATGAGAGGCGGGACAAGGAGAAGGGTCAGGATGGCGCTGAAGGATCCGGCAAGAAGCGTGGTGGCCAAGGAGGCCGCCACGGCAAAGATAACCAGCAAGAAAGGCCCGCTCGGGGCCGCAACAAGAAGCAGGAAGATGATGATCATGACCAGGACGACGAGTCCGGCGAGCAAGAGTTTCAGAAGGCTACAGAGGCCATGTGTGTCGATGGTGGCGCCTCGCTGCATACTTCTCACCGCCAGCTCAAGCAGTGGGCGCGTGAGATCACAGCAGCGGAACCATCGTTCGACGCTCAGTAGCCACTGAAGTGGTCCAGCACGCCCATCATCTTTGACGCCGAGGACCACGTTGATCGCACAACTGCGGTTGGGTGTTTGCCGTTGTTGGTCTCGCCAACGATATGCAACCTCAAGGTGAACAAGATGCTGGTTGACGGCGGGGCCGGTCTGAACTTGATCTCGCCCGTTGTGATCAAAAGGTTACAAATTCCTGATGGAGACCTTGAGGAGACAGGCACGTTTCACGGGGTCAACCCGGGAAGGAGCCAGCCGAAGGGGAAGGTCACGTTGCCTGTGACGTTTGGAGGCGAGTTGAACTACAGGACGGAGAGGATTGTCTTCGATGTAGCCGAGATCCCCTTGCCCTACAACGGGATCCTCGGCCGCTCGGCACTAGCCAAGTTCATGGCGGCGTCGCACTACGCCTATAACATGCTGAAGATGCCTGGGCCGATGACCATCATCACCGTTCCTTGCGACAAGAAGGATGCGCAGATCTGCGCCAACCAACTTTACCGGGAAGCAGTTGCAGCGACTGCCGCTAAGGCACTTGCTCCTGCCGCTGAAGCCCCGGGAGGGAAGAAGAAGACCAGCAAGACCTCTCGCACCCACTCCGGCAAGCGCACCTCTTCGGAGTGTTGTGCTACCGTCAAGGACATGCCAGAGAGCTCCACCGGCAAGAGCAAGAAATCCAGAGCTGCACCGCCAGAGACCAAGAAGGTGTCCATCAATGAGGATGGCACGGGAGGGGATTTCACCATAAGCTCCACCCTCGACAGCAAATAGGAAGGCGCGCTCATCACCTTCCCGTGGGCGAATGTCGACGTGTTTGCGTGGCAGACATCCGACATCCTCGGCGATCCCAGGGAGGTGATTGAGCACCACCTTGCTGTCTGTCCTCATGCGCAGCCCGTCAAGCAGAAGGCCAGGAAGCAGGCTTTGGAAAGGCAAGAGTTCATCACTGTCAGATCACGGGTTCCGGCAAAACCCTCAAGGTTCAAACACTGGGGTGCGCACGAAGATCTCCCCCTACCGATCCACGTCCTAGCTTCGCTAAGATCTCAAGGGCTAACTCGACGAATTCGCAACACAAGGGACACAAGATTTATACTGGTTCGGGCCACCATTGTGGTGTAATACCCTACTCCAGTGTGGTGGTGGTGGATTGCCTCTTGGGCTGAGGAAGAACAGTACAAGGGGAAGAACAGCCTCCTGAGGCGGGGTGTTCTTGTGCTTGGTGAACTTGAGTGGGTGAGGATCAGTCAAGTTGGGATGAGATGCCTCTTGATGAGTTATCTGCTACGGTGGTGGCTAGTCCTATTTATATAGGCCCTGGTCCTCTCCCCAAATATTGAGCGGAAAGGGAGCCAACAACGGCCAATTTGAAAGGGGACAGCTAGTACACCTTATCCTGACTAAAGCAGTCTTCTCCTGCAAAAGGCTCTGGTGGTTCCGCCGCCTTGGGCTCCATGGTGACCTCCGTCTTGCCGTGCTGCTGGTCTTGGTCTCGTTGCACTGATATGGAAACCTTTGCTTGACGCCTCGGTACTCCGCGCCTGCGCTTGCCTCCTTAGCACCAAATAGGAAACAAGGACACTGTGCACGCTGGCGCCCACTTGGCGCCCGCCTGGTCTCGGTCGTCATGGCTCACGTCACGAGAACCTCACGAGGTTTGCCTTGCCTTGATCTCTCCGCCCCTCGCGAGCCAACCTGGTAAGGCCGCTCCCGAAGGGGTCTTGCGCCCTCCGTCTCGCGAAGCTTGGCCCCTCGCGAGGGTCTTGAGTGCTTGTTGGTGAAGATGGGCCGTACGGGCCCACTCGTAGAGGCACACCATGGGCCGCAGGCAGGCAAGTCTGGGGACCCCCATTCCCAGAACGCCGACAGTAGCCCCCGGGCCCAAGGCGCGCTCGGGCTTGGCTTCGAGGCGACGCCAAAGGTCAAGCGCGGAGCACCGCGGGCCCCAATAGCCTGCGGCCTTGGTCGACGCGTGGCGGTTGATTGGACGTGGGCGTCTCCGCTTCCCCACGCTGCCTCGGCAACTACCCGACTTGACAAGTCCCTATGACATGCAAGGAAAAACCATCATTACCTGTGATCGTGGGGGGCGCTGGTTGCCCTTCTCCTGCTATAAATGGGGACGGGGGGCAGAGCCCCCATCGCCCATTTCTTCCCATCCACTTGCTTCTCCTCCTCAGCTCCATCGCCGAGACCAATGGCGCCCATCCGAAGGTTTTCCGCTGCGGAGAAAGGAAAGACTCCCCTTGACGGGCCGGTGCCACTCCCGCCGAAGAAGAGGCCGGTCCACCGCCGCGACACGGTGACGATGCAGGTGGTGATGAGGCGTTGGTGTGAGCGTCCTCCTCCTAGGTATCCGTTACCCCTGTACGCCCAAGCCGGGGGCTCAGGAGGGAGAGGCGACGATCGTCGGTGCGCGCGTCGTGGCCATGGTCGCCCTGCCGCGGTGGTGCGCGTTGCAGCCCCTAGAGTCCATGCCACGGACTCCTCGCGCGAGCTCGTCCTGTGGGCGACGATGCCCCCGAGCACTTGGATCCGCTTCCCTTCCTTCTTCTCAGCTGAGATGCCGTCGAGGGTGCCGCTTGAGCTTTGGCTGCAGCACACCGACTGCGACACGCCGACGACTGGTGCGGAAGTTGAGGCCGTCTCCTCGGGGAAGATCTTCATGACCCGAGGCTAGGGTGAGGTTGCCCGAGTGTGTCGCGTGGAGGGCGCCCTTGCGATCCATTTCGTGTACGATGGCGCCTCCACGCTGTTCTTCAAGGTCTTCGACGCAGAAGGCCGCCGTCTGGAGTGTTGCCCCAGGTGGGGTCATCAAGCTCGTGCCACAGCTGGGGCAGGGTCTGCTGCCCGCGTCGCCAGCGGCTCCTCTGGAAGCCGCAGCTACACTTGGGAGTCCAGCGATTCTACCGAGCTCTACGAGACTCCGGAGAAGAGCGACGATAGCTACGTGCCCCCAAGCTCTCGCCGAGCTCAGATCAGGGCTGCAGCGTTTGGCCGCCGTCGCCGATCTGGATGAGGTTGGCGCCGGCCTCTGGTGGCCCACTGTTGATGATGGCGTCGTCCACAGGGGGGCGTGTAGATAGGATTCCCTAAGTTCTTGTCTTTTGTTCCCTGCGAGGAATCAAGAAGTGCCCCGCGGGGGTGTGTAAAGGTTTTGTAATGCCTTTTGTCAATATTGTCCTTATTATGAACTTGCGCGAGCGCGAGTCCTGCTTCAACTCGGTCTCCCTTTCCGACCACGCGACAACTCGGTGCTCTACGCTGACAGGTCCCGGTCCCCAGGCAGGCTGCAGCCGTCGCTGGTATGCCAGGTCACGTGCCGTGGTCAATGCCAGGAGGTGAGTGGCCCGAGGTCCAGTAAGAGTTCCTGAGGCGCGATGCTCAGGAGGTCCCTTTAGCGCTCAAGCAGCCGTCGAGAGGTAAGAAAGGGGGGTGACGTTGCTGGAGCAGGGCTGCGGTTAGTATGGTTCATAATCCTGAGCGGTTCAGCCAACCCGGGCTCGTGACTTATCTTGACGGTCCGGGGTCCATTCCTCATGATGCGCCAGATTCGTGCATAGGCATCCGAGCACAACTAAGCCAGGTCCGTGCGAGCCTCCCCCCTTCTCCACGCTCTCATTCGCTACGTCCTCAGGTCCCGACCCTCGAGCGAGCTCAGCCACCGCTGGTATGCCAGGTCGCGTGCCGTTGTCAAGGCCAGGGGGTGAGGGCTGGAGAGCCAGTAGGAGCTCCTAAATCGTGATGCTCAGGAGCCCCCCTTTTAATGCGCAAGCGGATTGCATGGGAGAAGAGGGAGCTCGCGGTTCCGCCTGCCGGCGTCTTCAGGAGATTCCTGCGAGCCAGCAGAAGGAGAGACACAGTTTGCCATTATGGTTGCCTGTCTGCCGCTGGTTGCTCCGCGAAGAGATGAAGGAACTGAGGGCCTAGTGAGGTGACGTGCGCAGGGCATGCCGCGATTCAGAGCTCGGCCGCTCAGGTTTGTCGACGTTGCAGGGGCAGACCCGAGCACAAGCGTCGTGCCAGCGTGAGTAGCCCCCGTGGCTGGTGATAATCAAGCAGGTGATAGTCATAGGTAGGTTAAGCATGGAAAGCATACTGGCTTAAGTAAATGCAGGGAAGATACATGCCACTGGGTCAGGCCCAAGCGGCTTGGGGATGATGCAGCCCGAGGGGCGCCCCCAGCAACGTAAGCTAAAGACATGAAAAGGGATAAATGCCACAGGGACGGACCCACGTGACCTGGGAACGATGCAGCCCGGGGGCGCTCCCAGCTAAATAAACTTGGAAAATGTCACCTGGTTCTGTTGATGAAGGGATGTTGGGGCAGCTGAAGGTACGCAGCAAAGGGGTCGCTCCTCATGAGCCACCAGGGACCTGAGCCTTGGGAGGCTCTGGGGGTCCAGGCGGTTCCTTGAGGACCGTCTCCATCTCTGTCAGGACGGCGTGGTGCCTGGCCTCCTGAGTCACCAGGGTGCGCCGCGAGTTGCGCTGATAGGCGGACGCTGCGCTCGGCAAGCCAAAAGGCATGCGAACGTAGCTGTGCGGTGGGTGAGGGAGTCCTGGACTAAGGGGTCCTCGGGCGTCCGGCCTGTTAGCTATGGGCCGGACTGATGGGCTGTGAAGATACGAAGACCGAAGACTGCACCCGTGTCCGGATGGGACTCTCCTTGGCGTGGAGGGCAAGCTTGGCGACCGAATATGTAGATTCTTTTCCTTTGTAACCGACCGTGTGTAACCCTAGATCCTCCCGGTGTCTATATAAACCGGAGGACTTAGTCCGGAAAGAGAGATTCATTACCATAGTCATACAGGCTAGACTTCTAGGGTTTAGTCATACATGCTAGACTTCTAGACTCCCACGGAATTCCGGAGTCGTCTCTGGTTATAAGTTCCGAACCAGGTGAGCCCGCGGATGCCGAACTTGATCGTTTATCGATCTTCGAATTCAGCGCCTCATATATTTTCCAACACTCGCCCTTGAGTGATGTGTTAAATTCGTTGAGAAATCTATCCTTGGCGGGGGACTCACAGCCGAATTATGTCCGGCTCAAGCTGAAGGCTGATGATGAAGGAGAATTTCGCTTCCCACCCGCCACCCACTCTGTAGCCACTATCGAGGACTTAACCGACATGCTTGATTATGGCTCCGAAGACATCATCGGTATGGACGACGATGCCGACAAGGAGCAGGGCCAAAACCCTCCATTCATTGGGCGATGGACGGCCACTTCTTCCTACAACGTATACATGGTGGATACGCCTAAAGAAACTAACAACGATGACAAAGAGGATCCAGTTGAAGACAAACCTCCTGAGACAAAGCCCAGTCGCCGGCGTTAGCGGCGCCGCTCTAAGTCACATCGTACAAAAGACAAGAACACCAGCACCGGAGAAAACAATACTCCTGACGATGCCGAAGACAATGAAGACCTTGTTGGCGCAACCTCCGAACAGGATGAACAGGCCATACACGAAGACTCGAAGGACAGTAACTATCTTCCGCTCTCCGAGGAGGAGGGAAGCCTCAGCAACGAGGATTTTATTGTGCCCGAGGAACCTCTCGAGCAGGAGCGCTTCAAACGCCGGCTAATAGCAACTGCAAGAAGCCTGAAAAAGAAGCAGCTACAGCTTCAAGCGGACCAAGATCTGCTCAATGATAAATGGACCGAAGTCCTGGCCGCCGAAGAATACAGCCTTGGTGGCCCAGCCAAAAGCTGCCCGAAGCGTAGATTGCTACCTCAGTTTGATGACGAGGCGCTGGAGCCCGTACCACCATCGCACAATGCGGCAGGCCAACCACAACTTGGTCCGGATAAAACGGCAACTCAAGCCGAACACCAGACCGCCCCACCTCGCTGTAAAGGCAAGAATAAAGCAGCTCGGGGTTGTACATACAACCTTCGACAGGACTTGGATAGTAGAACAGGGCACGCAAGATCGGTCTACGGATCGCGAGGACGTGCCGCGACACACGACGACAGCTACCTATTCGGACGTGACAAACTTAGCCACACCCGGGTAGAAAACCGCAAATGGACTCCATCGGAGGTACGCCGCAGTGTGGCCCAGCATAGAGGCGCCGCACACCCTCTTTGCTTCACAGACGAAGTAATGGAGCATGAATTCCCAGACGGGTTCAAACCCATCAATATCGAATCGTACGACGGAACAACGGATCCCGCGGTATGGATCAAGGACTTCCTCCTCCATATCCACATGGCCCGCGGAGATGACCTTCATGCCATCAAATACCTACCACTAAAACTCAAACGACCAGCTCGGTACTGGTTAAACAGTCTGCCAGAGAATTCTATTGGCAGCTGGGAAGATTTGGAAGATGCCTTTTGCGACAACTTCCAAGGAACGTATGTCCGGCCACCGGACGCCGATGACTTAAGTCACATTGTCCAGCAGCCCGGAGGGTCAGCCAGAAAGCTCTGGACTAGGTTCTTAGTAAAAAAGAACCAAATCGCCGACTGGTCGGACGCGGAAGCCCTCGCGGCCTTCAAACATAGCGTCCAGGATGAATGGCTTGCACACCACCTCGGTCAAGAGGGACCTAAATCCATGACAGCCCATACCGCTCTAATGACTCGCTTTTGCGCGGGAGAAGACAGTTGGCTCGCTCGTAGAAGCAACACCGCCAGCGACCCGGGCACTTCCGAAGTCCGAGACGGCAATGGCAAACCACGACGAAGCAAACACAACAGTCGTGATGATAATGAAAGATCACGCGACACAGCGGTCAACGCCGGATTCAGCAATCCCAAACACGGTCAACGGAAAAAGCCACTCAAGGCGAACCGAGACGGACCATCCAACCTAGACAGGATATTGGACCGACCCTGCGAGATTCACAGCCACCCCGATAAACCAGCTAATCATACCAACAGAAACTGTTGGGTCTTCAAGCAGGCCGGCAAGCTCAACGCCGAACACAAGTGGAGGAGGCCACCAGGCGATAGGGACGATGAAGAGGTTCACCAATCAAACACCGGGGTTCAGAAGCAATTTCCCCCCGAGGATCGATCAACCCTGGAGCGGAAGTAGCTGTTCGGCTTCCGCCGCCCACCTCTCATATACACGCAAAATTCGTACCGCGCATACATCACTACACACTCAAGATACCATGGGCATCAGCGGAAGCACAATACGGACAAGCCGGCAAGCATTCCAGTAACATTTTTTATCTACTTTCTTTTTACTTCTTTCTTCATTATCTCTTAAAAATAGGTGACGCAAAGGACAAGCATCTAAACCGACTCCATCGGAGTTCGGATCCGTACACTCACCTAAGGGGCTACCCTCCATCAAGGATTCCCCTCGCCGAGGACAGGCGACGCAGACATGCGACAGGAGGTCCAAAATAACTTTTTGTAGACCGCACTCTTTATTTCGAGCCTGTAACATGCCTTTTTCCTCCGCCTTCGACCCCGGGCATGTTAAATAGCCATGGTTGTGGTCTTTATATATATAAAGTAATCATTGGCATATCGCTCAGGTCCCAGTAAACATTATCCGAATTAATCATTCGTGTCTTTTCGCCAATGAATATGGCCCCTATGGTTGTTTCACAAATATACCTCGGCATAACCTGCCAGGGGCTCGGTATGGGAACAAATGAGTTGCCAACAAAGTCCGAACAGCTTTACAGCGTACTTCGGCGTCGCGAGTTTGGCCTTATATGCATCAGCTCCGAATCATGTCTTGGGTCAATGGTTGGGTTTCCCGGCTCTTGTGCTTGCTACCTTATGTTCCGCTCTATCGGCTAGGGTAGTAAAGGGAGAACTACTGCGATTGTGCTTCCGGTTCATCTGGTCAAGCACCTCAGTAGAGAAAGCCGAAACTGACTGTCATGATGCTGCGAGAGCTGGTCAACCACTCAATGACTTATCGGAATCTGTCGTGATTCCCTCCGTGTCACACGAAGGACCTTTTTTAGGTCATATATGTAACGCACCATATTGGAATAAGCCGTACGCATACCAGGGCTATATCGTGGTACCCCCTATTAAACTCCTATGGGTAAGTGAAAGTGTTAATGCCCTATAGTCTGATTGCCTGGTTCGCCGCATTATCACCTCCTTCACGGACCAAGACGTTGGGTCAAGAGTGATTAAATGCTTTTCCAAACACCCCCATACTCCCTACGAGGGGGCTGAAGCCGACGACGGGAAAACTTTCAGATTATATTAAAACGGCCGCACAGGAGGAACACAAGCTTTCGAGCAAAATATAAAAATAGATTAACTATAAAATTGTCTTTTACAATTCTCATACACATCACTCGAACATTATGTCTTTCGAGCATTGACCCTCTATCAAGCGGGCGGCCTCTAGGACGTCTTCAAAATAATGCTCCGGTTTGTAACGGTCCTTGCCCTTGGGTGGACTCTTCGCCGCAACATCGATGGCCTTCATCCTCCCCCAGAATGTCTTGACATGGGCAAAGGCCATCCGTGCACCCTCAATGCACGCAGACCACTTCACAGCGTCGATACGTGGCACCGCATCAACGAGTCGCTGCACCAAGCCAAAGTAGCTATTCAGAACAGGCTCAGTCGGCCACAGCCGGATTATGACGTTCTTCATAGCAGTGTCGGATATCCTATGAAGCTCGGCCCATTGAGACATCTGTTCATTTAGCAGCAGAGGGCGCGTCGACGCACCAAATTGTGACCAGAATAGCTTCTCCATTGCATACCCCTCTTGCGCTTGATAAAACTGCGCCGCATCGGAAGAACTCTTCGGCATGTCTAAAAACTCGTTCGGAGAACTCCATACTTGGTTAAGCTGAGCATAGTTCGGATCGCCGAACTTAGTCTGTAGCAAAAAGGGCTTACCGGCCGCAATCTCCCCAGCTTGCCGGATCTCCTCACGGGCTTCTCTGGATTCAGACCGCGCTTCTCTTGCCTCTCGTACGGCCTTGCCAAGTTCAGCCATTTTGGCTTTATTTTCCTTCTCAAGAAGTTCACAGCAGCTAGCAGCATTTTTTATTTCGAGCGCCATCATGGATATCTTCTCCTCGTCTTGGCGTCGAGCAGCTTGTTCGGCTTTTAATTCAGCCGATGCCTTCTCGGCAACCGCATTACTAAGCCGGGCCTACTCCTTGGCCCGGGCCAGCTCCGCCCGAAGAATTTCAACGGCGGCAGCGCCATCTGCAGTCATGCATATTCCAGTATATAACCTTTAGCGTCATGCTTATATAACAAAAATGTATGTGAAGGGACTGCCCCAAATACATACCTTGCAACTCGTCCAGGCGCATATTAATTAATGCGATGCCATCCTCTTCCACATCAAGCTTCCGCTGCAGCTCGGCAATATCCGTAGTCTGGGAAGTAGCCAGGGGGAAGCAGCCTGTGTTTCAGTTAATCAGATTAGCCCTTGAGTATTTCTTCTTGATCCTCCGTTCGCCTCCCATGTGGAGCCAACCCGAGTCTCAGGGGCTACTACCTATACACAGGTGCATCTTTGCAAATAAAATATAGTTGAAAACATTATATTACAAACCTCGAAGCCTCTTCACAGGCTCATGAAGGCTTCATTCAATCCGCTCTTCGCAGACAGAATCTTGTCGACCACCGTACCCATCAAGGTGCGCTATTCCTCCGAGACAGATGCTTTTCGCAGCATATCCCGTAATATATCCAATGTCGCCGGGTCTCCGGAAGCCGCTCTGGGAGCACGACCATCCTTTGAAGGAACCCGTTCACCCGTCTCCAAAATCATCGCTGGCTAAAAACCGGACATTCCGGGGCCTTCATTATTGGCCCACGTATCCCAAACGATTGGAGGTCCACCTTTGGGTACTGCCTCCTTCATACCCTGCACCGCTTGTTGATCAAGAATAACCCTCCGAGATGACACTTCGGAGTCGGCCGCCTTATTGGGCGAGGAGGTCGAGGGAGGCGTCTCGCTTTCCATCATCTCTGGGAGGATATCTCCCAAAGAAGAGGAGTGCCCAGAAGAACTATGTGCCGGACTGTAAAAATACACAAGCACGTTACGTATCTCTTCGATAACAGGAGAGAAGCGGGACGTTATCAAAGTACCCTGGATTCACTTACGATTTGGTTGAGGGCTTGTCCTCACGACAGAGCTATTCACTGGCATCACCTTCCAATCCCGAGCCGCTCGACGGTGGCATCTTGCCTCTCTTAGGAGACCGCCCCTCCCAACCTTCGGAGGCGGTCCTTTTCCTCCTGAATGGAGAAGGGATGCTGGCTTCTCTTTCACCTTCGTCTTTGGGCGAGGAAATATCGATTTCTCTGGACTCAGTATCTGATTTACCTCCGGAGCGAAGGTCATCCCGGGTCTTCTCACTCTCCACCTTGCCCTCCCTTGCCGGTATCTGGTACGGTGCCGGTGCCAGCATCCGTGTTAACACGGAGTCTGCTGAGTCTTCGGGAAGAGGGGTCGGACACCTAATCTGTTTCGCTTTCTTTATCCAGCCCTGGAAAAGGATGGTTTGCTTAATATCTTATCACAGGATATCTGATTATAAGGTGTTCGGCGGATAAGTACTTACCAGGGTGTCCGGATGGTTACAGTCTAGGCCAGTATCTTCGGTGGTGTCCGGCCATTGTTTTCGTCTCCCGAAGAATAATTCCCACATTCCGTCGCGCGTAGTGCCAAAGAAGTTCTGAAGAGTCTGTGGCCCTTCTGGGTTAAACTCCGACAGGCGGAGAGGCCGTCGCTGGCACGGTACGGTCCAGCGGACTAACATTACCTGAATAACGTTGGCGATATTGATATCCTTTTCAATGAGGCTTCGGATGCGACTTTGTAGAGTCTGCACCTCGTCAACTGATCCCCAGTCTAACCCCTTATTAATCCATGATGCAAGCTGAATTGGGGGGCTGGATCAAAACGTAGGCGTAGCTGCCCACTTGGAACCATGGGGCTCGGTGATATAGAACCACTCCTGCTGCCAGAAGTCGGAAGATTCCTTGAAGGATCCTTTTAGCCAAATCGCGCTGGTAAGCTTGCTCACTGAGGCACCACCGCACTCCGCCTGCTCCCCCTATCACTTGCGGTTTCACATTAAAGTTCTTGAGCCACAAGCCGAAGTGTGGAGGAGTTCGGAGGAAGGCTTCGCACGTGACGATAAACGCCGAGATGAGGAGAACAGAGTTCGGGGCGAAATCGTGAAAATCGAGTCCGTAATAGAACATGATCCCCCGGACGAAGGGATTGAGGGCGAACCCTAACCCTTGGAGGAAGTGTAAAATGAACACGACCCTCTCGACGGATCTAGGGGTAGGGATAACCTGCCCTTCCGCAGGAAGCCGATGGAGGATTTCTGCGGTAAGATATCTTGCCGCCCGAAGCTTCGCGATATCCTCCTCTGTGACAGAAGAAGCCACCCACCGGCCTTGACGGCTGGGTCCGGACATGACTGAGGCTCGCGGAGATTGAAACCTACGTGTTGGAACTTGAGGTAGTAAGGGTTGAGGGAGAAGCAAGCGTGGAGAAGAAAGACAGGTCTGTACCCCTTTATAAAGGCTGTGAATATCGAACGCCTCCTCCCGGGCCTTAAACCTTGCCTATTCCAAAGGAGTTGTACCCTAAGGACGGTTGGGTTACCCACGTCTGTGTCGATAAAAGAATCCCTTAATAAGGGGACACGGTCTCTGCTTGGATAAGACGTGTCAATAACAACCACGTTTCGGAACGCGTGGCCGCAGGCGAAATAACGGTCCGAAATTATGGCCGGGCAAGCGTGATGTCACGTTGTAAAAATTTGTCAGTGGATTGGACCCATGGAATATTATGTTCTCTCTGCGGTTGTGTGCGGTGAGTGTTACAGGTCCGGATACAATCATCACGTCCGGAGACTATCTTGGAGTTCGGAAAGAAGGGAACACGCCTTGCAATGCCGAAGACAAATCTGCGCGCCGGACTCCTCGTCATTGAAGCCAGGTTCAGGGGCTACTGAGGGAGTCCTGGACTAAGGGGTCCTCGGGCGTACGGCCTGTTAGCCATGGGCCGGACTGATGGGCTGTGAAGATACGAAGATCGAAGACTGCACATGTGTCCGGATGGGACTCTCCTTGGCGTGGAGGGCAAGCTTGGCGACCAAATATGTAGATTCTTTTCCTTTGTAGCCGACCGTGTGTAACCCTAGATCCTCCCGGTGTCTATATAAACAGAAGGACTTAGTCCAGAAAGAGAGATTCATTACCATAGTCATACAGGCTAGACTTCTAGGGTTTAGCCATTACGATCTCGTGGTAGATCAACTCTTGTAATACTCATATTCATCAAGATCAATCAAGCAGGAAGTAGGGTATTACCTCCATAGAGAGGGCCCGAACCTGGGTAAACACTTCGGGACCCCCTACCTCATGTCTCCTGTTACCATCGACCTTAGACGCACAGTTCGGGACCCCCTACCCGGGATCCGCCGGTTTTAACACCGACAGTGGGCCCTCGCAGCGTCCCACGCGCGAAGGCCAGAAGGGCTCCTGAGACGCAGCCCTGTTGTGCCCTGGGATGTTGATGCAAATGCGCAGCCCGGCATCCTCGCCTGGATGGGAGGCTGCGCTAGGTGAATGGCGATTGCCGCGCATGGCCCTCGCATCTTGCAACTCCTGGGTGGTCCCGGTAATGAACTCCTGAGCACTCGGCGCTCCCCGTCTTGTGTCCTCCTGAGGGTGACGCACCACGAAGCATGCCTCCAGATGGTGCCCGAGCGCCTCCCTCGTGATGTTGGCAAGGTCTGAGGCCCTCCAGAAGAGAGCCCCCGAGCCCTCCCCAAGAAGGGTGCCGGGCGCGCTTTCCTACGCGATGGAGGGAGGCGCCCCAGGTGCGGCCGCCGATCCAGACGTGGCGCCGCTTGCCTGAGGCCCTGCGCGGGGCAGCTGCTTCTTCTTCTTGGGGGTGGCCTCAGGAGGGCACTCGCCCTTGCTGTCGGGGTCCTCGATTGCTGCAGCTTGGAAGGCACGCTCGAGGGAGCACACTGCGTCTCTTTCTTCGCACGGGACTGTGATGATTCTGCTGCTTTCTGGCATCTTGAGGACATTGTAGCTGTGGTGGGCCACCGCCAGGAACTTTGCCAGTGCTGGGTACCCGAGGATCGCATTATATGGCAAGTGGATGTGGGCGACGTCGAAGTCGATGAGCTCGGTACGGTAGTTGGCGTGCTGTCCGAAGGTGACGGGAAGGCGGACCTGCCCGATCGGGGTAGTGGAGCCGTCGGTCACTCCTGAGACAGGCTTGGTGGGATGAAGCTGGTCATACGGCACTTGGAGGTTGTCGAACGTGTCGAGGGACAGGACGTTGAGTCCTGCGCCGCCATCGATGAGGGTCTTGGTGACTTGTACGTTGCTGATGACTGGTGAACAAAGCATCGGGAGGGCGCCAGCGGTAGCCGCACACTTGAGCTGATCTGCCAAGCTCAACGTGATGGCGCACTTGGACCATCTGAGCGGGCGCGTGGCCTCGAGCTTGGGGAGGACTGCATTCACTTCATGAGCAAACTGTTTGAAGATACGCCGCGAGGCTGGGGCTTGAGCTCCGCCCAAGATGCAGGCGATAGCACACGGCTCCTGGAAGCCCCCAGCCCCCTCGTCTTGATGGTGGTCGTCATTCCTTCTTGGTGGTGGCGGTAGTGGAGGAAGACCGGCGTTGCCCTGAGGACGATCTTCATGAGGCTGATCCCTCCAGGCGCCCTCGCGAGGCTGATCCTGCCAGCGGACCTCACGAGGCCGGTCGCGCCACTCCTGGCGCGGGCCACGGTCATCCCAGCATCCGCCACCATGTCCTCCTCCTCGGCAGTAGCCCCAGTTGTTGCGCTCGGGGCGACGACCAAAGCGTCCTTCTCGAATGGTTCTGAGCTCTTGACATGTAACGCCCACGATGCGGCTATATCTCCCACGTGTCGAGGCACGACTTAGACGCATAACCGCATAGTGGTTTTGTCGCAAGAAGGGTCATCTTCACACAATCCCATGTAATGAACAAGAATGGGATAAAGAGTTGGCTTACAATCGCCACTTCACACAATACATAAATATATCTCATACATCATCCAAATACAAACATATAGACCGACTACGGTCAAAATCCAGATGAAAATAAGACAACCCCAAATGCTAGATCCCCGATCGTCCCAACTGGGCTCCACTACTGATCATCAGGAAAAGACACATAGTAACGACCACGAAAGAAAACAAGAGGGGTGCACCGGAGGAGATAGGAGCGCCGGATTGCAAAACGGACAACGGGGAAAATGCTCGGATGCATGAGACGAACACGTATGCGAATGCAATGCACATGATGACATGATATGAAAATGCATGACATGACAAAATACAAAACGAAAGACAAAACCCGACAACGGGCAAGAGTCGGAGTTACAAATATGGCAAGTTACATGCGGGGTGTTACAACACTCCACCACTACAAGAGGATCTCGTCCCGAGATCTAGGACTGAAAGAACTCTGGATATTCGGAACGGAGATGGTCCTCGCATTCCCAGGTGGCTTCCGGGTCAGAATGGTGCGACCACTTCACTTTCAGGAATTTGATTGACTTGTTGCGAGTCTTGCGCTCAGTTTCTTCAAGAATAGCAATGGGGTGCTCATGATAAGAAAAATCTTCTTGGAGGTCAATCTCTTCGAAGTTGATAGTGCGCTCAGGCGTCTTGAAGCACTTGCGAAGCTGTGACACGTGGAACACATCGTGCACATTCGCGAAGTTGGAAGGAAGCTCAAGTTGATAGGCGAGGTCGCCTCTTTTGCCAATGATCTTGAAAGGACCCACGTATCTAGGGGCAAGCTTCCCTTTGATACCGAAGCGACGAGTGCCTTTCATTGGAGAGACGCGGAGGTAGACATGGTCTCCGATCTTGAAAGCCAAATCACGATGCTTACTATCATAGTAACTCTTCTGACGCGATTGCGCGGCTTTGAGATTATCACGGATGACTTTACACATTTCTTCAGCTTCAGTGATTAAGTCATTGCCAAGAAGTTGGCGTTCACCAGTCTCTGACCAATTGAGAGGAGTACGACACTTTCTGCCATAGAGAATCTCGAATGGGGCCTTGCCCGAACTCGCTTGGAAGCTGTTGTTGTAGGAGAATTCAGCATATGGAAGACAATCTTCCAATTTCATGCCAAAGGAAATGACGCAAGCCCTGAGCATATCTTCAAGAATTTGATTGACTCGCTCGACTTGGCCACTAGTTTGAGGATGGAAAGCTGTGCTAAAGCGAATGTTTGTGCCCATGGCCTTCTGGAAGGAGTCCCAGAACTTAGAGGTGAAGATGCTTCCACGATCTGAAGAAATCAATTGTGGAATGCCGTGCAAGGAGACAATTCTGCAGGTGTAAAGCTCTGCCAGCTGAGCTGCTGTGATGGATTCTTTGATAGGAAGGAAATGAGCCACTTTAGAAAGCTTGTCGATGACAACGAAGATAGCATCATTTCCGCGCTTGGACTTGGGAAATCCAGTCACGAAGTCCATTTCGATATGATCAAACTTCCACTCTGGGATAGCAAGAGGTTGGAGGAGACCAGCTGGTCGTTGGTGTTCTGCTTTCACTCTTCGACAGACATCACATTCATTCACGAATTGAGCAATTTCTCGCTTCATTCGAGTCCACCAATATGACTACTTGAGGTCATGATACATCTTCGTACTCCCAGGATGAATGGAAAGGAGAGAATTGTGCGCCTCGTTCATTATGACTTTCCTTAGATCACCTTTAGGAACCACAATCCGGTCCTCGGAGAACAAAGTGTCTCTGTCATCAATGCGATAGCACTTGTATTTGGAAAGACCCTTATCGATACCACGTTTCACCTTCTTCACCATGGCATCCAGGAGTTGTGCCTCACGAATTTGATCTTCCAAAGTAGGAGATACTATGAGGTTGGCAAGAAAGCCTTGAGGAACAACTTGGAGATTCAGCTTGCGAAAAGCTTCACAAAGATCCGGTTGGAAAGGCTTGAGGATTAAGCTGTTGCAATAAGCCTTCCTGCTTAAAGCATCTGCAATGACATTAGCCTTGCCTGGAGTATATTCAATACTCGGATTGTACTCTTGAATCATTTCGACCCATCGAGTCTGCCTGAGGTTGAGGTTGGGCTGAGTGAAGATATACTTGAGACTCTTGTGATCAGTGAAAATGTCCACTTGTCTTCCCAACAAGAGATGTCTCCACGTTATCAATGCATGGACAACTGACGCCAACTCAAGATCGTGAGTGGGGTAGTTCTTCTCGTTGGGCTTCAACTGACGAGGGGTATAGGCCACAACTTTCTTCTCTTGCATTAACACAGCACCGAGACCTTGGAGAGAAGCATCACAGAAAACTTCATACGGCTTGGATTCATCAGGAGGAGTCAAGACAGGAGCTGTGACAAGTTTCTCTTTGAGAGTGTTGAAAGCAACGTCACATTCAGGAGACCAGACATATTTCACATGCTTCTGTAGGAGGTTGGAAAGAGGCTTTGCAATCTTGGAGAAATTCTCAATGAATCTTCGGCAATAGCTTGCAAGACCAAGAAAACTGCGGAGCTGCTTGACATTTTGAGGAGGTTCCCAATTCACAACTGCGGACACCTTCTCGGGGTTAACAGCGATGCCCTTGGCAGAGATTATGTGACCAAGGAAAAGAACTTCATCGAGCCAAAACTCACATTTGGAGAACTTCGCATAGAATTGATACTCTCTGAGCTTGTCGAGCACCAATCGCAAATGTTTGGCATGATCCTGCTTATTCTTGGAGAAGACCAAGATATCATCGAGATACACCAGAACGAATTCATTGGTATAGGGGTTGAAGATGAAATTCATCATCCGAGAGAACACTGGAGGAGCATTGACAAGGCCGAAAGACACGACAGTATATTCATAAGAACAAAAGCTTGTTCTGAATACTGTCTTGGGAATATCTTCTTCACGAATGCGAATCTGATGATAACCCATACAAAGGTCAAGCTTCGAGAATACTTTAGCCCCTTTAAGTTGCTCAAATAGCTCATTGATGTTGGGAAGTGGATACTTGTTCTTGATTGTCTTCTTGTTCAATGGACGGTAGTCGACACAAAGTCGGTCCGTGCCATCCTTCTTCTTGACAAAAAGAACACCACAACCCCATGGAGAAGAACTCGGTCTGATCAAACCCAGACGTTCTTGTTCATCGAGCTGCTTCTTCAATTCCTTCAGCTCGTTGGGTCCAAGCTTGTATGGACGCTTGCAAACGGGTTCAGTGCCAGGCTCTAGTTCGATAACGAACTCAACTGGATGATGAGGAGGCATACCCGGAAGCTCTTCTGGAAAGACATCTTGATACTTGCAAACGACTGGAATTTGAGAGATGGCATTCAATTCGCCCTTCTCATTGAGAGAGAAAAACCGAATGGTTTCAACATGAGCGGCAAAAATAATCACATCCTCAGAAGAGTGTGTCAATTGAATTTCCCTGGCAGCACAATCAAGTTGAGCCTTGTGCTTAGAAAGCCAGACCATCCCGAGAATAAGATCGATGTTCGAGTCACCAAGAACAATTGGAGAAGACTGAAATTTATAGTCGCCCATCTTGATGGAAACATCGGGAGCAACCAAACTAGAAGACAAAAGCTTACCCGGAGAAACAACTTGCATAACTTTGGATAAAATTTCTGTGTCAACATTGTGCTTCGATGCAAATGGGTATGACAAGAAAGAATGCGATGCACCAGTATCAAAAAGAACTTTTGCAGGAATATCATTAACTGAGATATTACCCATTATCACATCAGTAGATTCCTCCGCTTGAGCTGCATTCATCATGTTCACCTTTGCAGACTTTGGATTATGCTTGACCACTGCATTGCTGGAAGATCTGACAGGAGGAGGAGGAGGAAGACGCCTTTGGTTGAAGCACTTGTTAGCATAGTGACCTTTCTGCTGACATTTGTTGCAAGTCACCTCTGAGAGTGGACGGTGATAAGGAGCATTGGACTTTGGAGCTTGATTCTGAGACTTTTTCTGATAGCCAGAGTTGGAAGAGTTGGAAGAACCATGGCCACCTTTGTTCTTCTGCTGGTAAGGCTGACGAAACGGAGGAGGAGGAGGCAACCAGAACTTCTGTTGCTTAGCTGTCACAAGTGAGGAAGAAGAAGACTGAATTGTGTCTCTGACTCTCTTCTTAGAAGCTTCACACTTGAGCTGAGCAGCCTCTTGCTTCAGTGCCATATTGTAGAATTGATCAAACTGAGTAGGCTCAACAAGAACGAGAGCTAACTGCAGATCCTCTTTAAGGCCACCTCTGAAGTGATAGATCATGCTCTTTTCATCAGGAACGTCTTGTTTAGCGAAGCGAGCAAGTTTCTGAAACTGAATGTTGTATTGATACACAGACATGTTGCCTTGCTTGAGATTGCGGAACTCCTCACGCTTGCTCTCAACAACACTTTGTGGAATGTGGTGCGCTTTGAAGTCCCGACAGAAGTCAGTCCAAGTGATCACACGACCTCCTCTGGAATCTTTGTATTGTTGAAACCAATCAGCAGCTTGGTCCTTGAGCTGGAAAGAAGCGAACTTGACATAGTCCTCAGGCCTGACATTGCTACATTCAAAATGCTTGTTGATGTCCACGAGCCAATCATCGGCATCCGTGGCCTCGGCACAGTAGCTGAAAGACTTGGGCTGATTTGCGAGAAACTGGTTGAGAGTGGCAAAGTGAAACTGATTGTTGCCTTGACCTTGATTGCCTTGATTGCCTTGCCCTTGAGTACGTTCTTGCAAGAGTTGCAAAATCATTTGAGCATTGGCGTTGGTGGCTGCCATGATTGCTTGCCATGCCTCCGGAGGTGGAGGTGGTGGAGGAGGGTTCGCTTGACTCCCTTCATTGCGATCCGGATTCTGGCGCGTTGGCGGAGCCATCCTGAAGAGGGTGACATCCGTTAGCATCTTGATAGACAAATAAATAAGTAGAATCAACGGATAGAAATTGCAACATATAGTCTTCACAATAAACATTCGAACGAAGATGAACGAATGAATTCCGTAGTAAATCATCACACTTCCATAAGTTGAGAAGCCACTTGAAAAAGATAAGGAATGAACATATAAATTCGAAGCAACTCGAATACCACAATACAAAATGAAACAAAGTATTGGCTTGCAGAATAAGCCGGAACAAACATATGATAGATATTTCGTCCGAAGTTTTCGTGGTGGGGCCCACACGGGCTCTATCGTACAGCACCATCATGTACAAGGCTGTGCACATAACATACGAAGCATCCCCGAGTCGGCATAGCCATGGACTCTTTAAGACACTACGAGACCACTGTAAAATCAACCGTATACAGGCAGACCACTAGACGTCGAACCCCAATCTCATATCATGCGTCTGTCGGAAAGATATCCTAAGGCTACTTGAATTCCCACTTATAAACTCCCGAAACTTTCTGGTTATGCAATCTGGTGTAGGGGATACAGGGGACACAAAATATATCACCCAAACTAACAATCCCTAGATCCAGCTGTATCCATCCGTCAACACATAACCAAGAAACCTTCGGAAATCGTTTACCTCAACCTTCGAAAAACATCCGTTATACAAGTTATGGCAATACTCCCGAACTCCCGCCCCAGTACTGGGTGGCGTCGAGGTGATCTCACCAACAACTGCATAAAAGAGATTTCGATGTCGGCGAAACTCAGGTATTCCAGAACTGCAACGATAAAATTGTGACGACAACACCTCGGAGCTCAACTCCCCGGGACACTACCACAACCCCTAAATGACAGGAGGCACCAAGAACAATGTTCTCGTCACAAAACCATCGGAACGATTCCAAGATACCCGCGTGAACCTAAATTTTTTTTTAGTGAAATATGAGGAGAGAATAGTCAAAACTTCTACGTCAGGAGACCTCACCAGAGCGACGAAGGGACTGAGGAGTAAAAAGAATCCTACTCTCCGATATATATAA
The DNA here is from genome assembly GCF_002575655.3 of Aegilops tauschii subsp. strangulata. Classification (NCBI taxonomy): domain Eukaryota; kingdom Viridiplantae; phylum Streptophyta; class Magnoliopsida; order Poales; family Poaceae; genus Aegilops; species Aegilops tauschii. The sequence goes on from NC_053036.3 coordinate 156,750,160, forward strand.
TCCTAAGACTCAAAACATTTTTGCTCTAGACTCAACAACGCCAGCGATTCGATCAAGCAGGGGGCTCCTAAGTCGGGGATGGCTCTGATTACCAACTTGTATCACTTCTATCTTTGCTTTGCTAGTTGTTCGCTCTATTGCCATGCTCCGCTACCTATCACTTGCTATATCATGTCTCCCATTTTAGCCATGTCAGCCCCTAACCATCCTTTCCTAGCAAACCATTGTTTGGCTAAGTTACCGCTTTTGCTCAGCCCCTCTTATAGCGTTGCTAGTTGCAGGTGAAGTTGAAGTTTGTTCCATGTCGGAACATGGATATGTTGGGATATCACAATATCTCTTATTTAATTAATGCATCTATATATTTGGTAAAGGGTGGAAGGCTCGGCCTTATGCCTGGTGTTTTGTTCCACTCTTGCCGCCCTAGTTACTGTTATACCGGGATTATGTTCCTTGAGTTTGCGTTCCTTACGCGGTCGGGTGATTTATGGGACCCCCTTGACAGTTCGCCTTGAATAAAACTCCTCCAGCAAGGCCCAACCTTGGTTTTACCATTTGCTACCTAAGCCTTTTTCCCCCGGGTTTTCGTGAGCCCGAGGGTCATCTTATTTTAACCCCCCCAGGCCAGTGCCCCTTCGAGTGTTGGTCCGAACTGAGCAGACTGCGGGGCCCCCTGCTGGAAACTCGAGGTCTGGTTTTACTCGTAGGATGTCTCATCCGGTGTGCCCTAAGAACGAGATATGTGCAGCTCCTATCGGGATTTGTCGGCACATTCGGGTGGCTTTGCTGGTCTTGTTTTACCATTGTCGAGATGTCTTGTAAACCGGGATTCCGAGACTGATCGGGTCTTTCCGGGAGAAGGTTTATCCTTCGTTGACCGTGAGAGCTTATGATGGGCTAAGTTGGGACACCCCTGCAGGGTATTATCTTTCGAAAGTCGTGCCCGCGGTTATGAGGCAGATGGGAATTTGTTAATGTCCGGTTGTAGATAACTTGTCACTTGACCCAATTAAAATACATCAACTGCGTGTGTAGCCGTGATGGTCTCTTCTCGGCGGAGTCCGGGAAGTGAACACGGTCTGAGTTATGTATGACGTAAGTAGGTGTTCAGGATCACTTCTTGGTCATTGCTAGATGACGTCCGTTCCGTTGCTTCTCTTCTCGCTCTCATTTGCGCAAGTTAGCCACCATATATGCTTTTGCCGCTGCAGCTCCACCTCATTACACCATTCTCCCCTACAAGCTTAAATAGTCTTGATCTCGCGGGTGTGAGATTGCTGAGTCCTCGTGACTCACAGATTCTACCAAAACAGTTGCAGGTGCCGACGATGCCGGTGCAGATGATGGCGTCGATCTCAAGTGGGAGTTCGACGAGGAACGTGGTCGTTACTATGTGTCTTTTCCTGATGATCAGTAGTGGAGCCCAGTTGGGACGATCGGGGATCTAGCATTTGGGGTTGTCTTATTTTCATCTGGATTTTGACCATAGTCGGTCTATATGTTTGTATTTGGATGATGTATGAGATATATTTATGTATTGTGTGAAGTGGCGATCGTAAGCCAACTCTTTATCCCGTTCTTGTTCATTACACGGGATTGTGTGAAGATGACCCTTCTTGCGACAAAACCACTATGCGGTTATGCCTCTAAGTCGTGCCTCAACACGTGGGAGATATAGCCGCATCGTGGGCGTTACATGACAGTCACTGGTGTTGTGGCTATGCAGGTTATGGAAGGCACAGAACGGTCGGCTGCTCTTGGATCACTCGGGCTGGTCTCTGCCGTGCTTGGTGTCTGGCTCCGTCGCGAGCACGGCTGCTCCCTTGCACTTCACGTCCTTGGCCTTGGCTTTCTTCTCCTCCGGGTCCGCAGTCGGGAGCTCAAGGAGGGAGAGGCGCCCCTCCTCAGCTCTTGCGCACTTGGTCACCAGGTTGAACAGCTCCTCCTTCATCTTGACGTCGCGGACGCCATCAGAGAACGCGGAGATGATGGCCTCGTCCGTCACCTTGGGGATCTTGAGGCGAACGTTGTTGAAGCGCTGGATGTACTTCTGGAGGGTCTCTCCTGGTTGTTGCTTGACGCGGCATAGGTCACCCACGGCCGGTGGGCGGTCGCGAGTGCCCTGGACGTTTGCAATGAAACGGTCGTGCATCTCGTTCTAGGAGGAGATCGAGCCTGCAAGCAGGTTCAAGAGCCAGGAGCGGGCACCATCCTTGATAGCCATGGGGAACCAGTTCGCCATGACTTTCTTGTCGCCGTTGACCGCCTCGATGCTCAGCTCGTAGAACTGCAGGAACTCCGCGGGGTCGGGGGTGTCGTCGTAGCAAGGAGGCAGATCCGGCTTGAACTTGCCCGACCAAGCGACACTACGCAGCTCGGGGGTGAAGGCGCGGCAGCCTGCCGTGGTCACCGGGACTCTGTGTTGGTGGGGAACTTGTCCTTGATGGGGTACGCGCACCGCCACCGCAGGCGGCACACGGTCTTGCCGTGGTGGCGCAGGGAGCGCGGGGGCGTTTTCTCGTGGCCGAGGGACTTCTTGGCAGCTTCTTTCTTCTTGCGCGGGCGCCGGACATGGCAAGTCGGGCCGTGGGGCCGTGCGGCTTGGCGCCATGACTCCGTCTTGGGGCAGAGGTGGTGGAGGCGCTTCATGGGCTACACTGCCCGCGGCTGGCAGAGGGCGAGGCAGCGAGAGGGACGGCGCAGGGGAGCCCCCTGCGGCGCTGACAAGCTCGGCGATGCGGTCGAGCCAGTCCTCGTAGAGGTCGTCGACGGGGCGGTAGCGCAGGAGCTCGCGTGCCATACACAGCGCGGCCTGCGCGTCCACGTGAGCGCGGCAAGCGTGGGATGACGAACCGGCCGGGGTCAGTGATGGAGTGGTAGTGCGGCCGTCCCGCCGCACCTAGGGGTGCAGCGAGGATTCTTGCTGCTCGTTCCCCACCGGGCTGGTGGCGGCGTTGGCGGCGGGCGACGGAGAACGACGGGGTGGCCTGCCGACGGGAGCCATCTGAGCAACGCGGGCGATGAGGGCAGCCCGTCGCTCAGCGCGAGCGCGACGTGCGTCTGCCATGGAGATGATGAAGCAACGGGATGCAGAGCGACGAAAGGGAAGCTTCGGCGCACCCCTACCTGGCGTGCCAAATGTCGGATCACGGGTTCCGGCAAAACCCTCAAGGTTCGAACACTGGGGTGCGCACGAAGATCTCCCCCTACCAATCCACGTCCTAGCTTCGCTAAGATCTCAAGGGCTAACTCGACGAACTCGCAACACAAGGGACACAAGATTTATACTGGTTCGGGCCACCGTTGTGGTGTAATACCCTACTCCAGTGTGGTGGTGCTGGATTGCCTCTTGGGCTGAGGATGAACAGTACAAGGCAAAGAACAGCCTCCTGAGGCGGGGTGTTCTTGTGCTTGGTGAACTTGAGTGGGTGAGGATCACTCAAGTTGGGATGAGATGCCTCTTGATGAGTTATCTCCTACGGTGGTGGCTAGTCCTATTTATATAGGCCCTGGTCCTCTCCCCAAATATTGAGCGGGAAGGGAGCCAACAACAGCCAATTTGAAAGGGGACAGCTAGTACAGCTTATCCTAACAAAAGCAGTCTTCGCCTGCAAAAGGCTCTGGTGGTTACGCCACCTTGGGCTCCATGGTGACCTCCGTCTTGCCGCCCTGCTGGTCTTGGTCTCGTTGCACAGATATCGAAACCTTTGCTTGATGCCTCGGTACTCCGCGCCTGCGCTTGCCTCCTTAGCACCAAAGACGAAACAAGGACACTCTGCGCGCTGGCGCCCGCCTGGTCTCGGTCGTGATGGCTCACGTCATGAGAACCTCGCGAGGTTTGCCTTGCCTTGATCTCTCCGCCCCTCGTGAGCCAACCTGGTAAGGCCGCTCCCGAAGGGGTCTTGCGCCGTCCGCCTCGCGAGGCTTGGCCCCTCGCGAGGGTCTTGAGTGCTTGTTGGTGACGATGGGTGATACGGGACTGCTCGCAGAGCCACGCCGTGGGTCGCAGGCAGGCAAGTCTGGGGACCCCCGTTCCCAGAACGCCGACAATCACGGAGGAGATCAGGAAGTTGGAAGCGGCAGGCTTAGTGAGAGGAGTACTCCATCCGACGTGGTTGGCTAATCCAGTGGTGGTGCGCAAGGCAAATGGGAAGTGGAGACTGTGTATTGACTACACAGATATCAATAAGGCTTGTCCCAAGGACCCTTTCCCGTTGCCGCGCATCGACCAGATTGTTGACTCCATGGCTGGGTGTGATCTGTTATCATTCCTTGACGCCTACTCAGGGTACCACCAGATCTTCATGACAAGGGAAGACGAAGAAAAGACAGCATTCATCACACCATGTGGTACGTATTGTTTTTTACGGATACCTTTCGGGTTGAAGAGTGCTGGCTCAACGTTTGCAAGAGCAGTCCAAATTGGTTTTGTGCCCCAGCTACATAGAAATATGGAAGCATATATGGATGACATAGTGGTCAAGACCAAGGATAGGGCAACACTTGTACAAGATCTGGAGGAGACGTTTGCAAATTTGCGCAAGATCAACCTCAAGTTGAACCCTGAGGAGTGTGTCTTCGGAGTTCCGCCCGAAAAACTAATACGTCAACGTCGTATCTACAATTTTTTATTGTTCCATGCCAATATTATAAAACTTTCATATACTTTTTGGCAACTTTTTATACTATTTTTGGGACTAACATATTGATCCAGTGCCCAGTGCCAGTTCCTCTTTGTTGCATGTTTTATGTTTCACAGAAACCCCATATCAAACGGAATCCAAACGGGATAAAAACAGACGGAGAATATTTTTGGAATATTTGGAGAATATGGGAAGAAGAATCCCGCGAGACGGTGCCCGAGGGAGGCACGAGGAAGGGGGGCGCGCCCCGCCCCCCTGGGCGCGCCCCTGACCCTCGTGGGCCCCCTGTAAGGCGGTTGATGCCCTTCTTCGGCCGCAAGAAAGCTAATTTTTGGGAAAAAATCACGGCGAAGGTTTCAATCCAATCGGAGTTATGGATCTCCATATATACACGAAACGGTGAAAGGGCACCAGAAGAGAATGCAGAAACAGAGAGAGACAGAGAGGCAGATCCAATCTCGGAGGGGCTCTCACCCCTCCCACACCATGGAGGCCAAGGACCAGAGGGGAAACCCTTCTCCCATCTAGGGAGGAGGTCAAGGAAGAAGAAGACGAAGGGCCCCCCTCTCCCCTTCTCTTCCGATGGCGCCTGAACGCTGTCGTGGTCATCATCATCACCGCAATCTTCACCAACAACTTCACCGCCATCATCACCAACTCTTCCCCCCTCTATGCAGCGGTGTAACCCCTCTTTTACCCGCTGTAATCTCTACTTAAGCATGGTGCTCAATGCTATATATTATTTCCCAATGATGTATGGCTTTCTTATGATGTTTGAGTAGATCCGTTTTGTCCTATGGGTTATTTGGTGATCAAGATTGGTTTGAGTTGCATGTTTTATTATTGGTGTTGTCCTATGGTGCTCTCCGTGTCGCGCAAGCATGAGGGATCCCCACTGTAGGGTGTTGCAATACGTTCATGATTCGCTTATAGTGGGTTGCGTGAGTGACTGAAACACAAACCCGAGTAAGGGGGTTGTTGCGTATGGGATAAAGAGGACTTGATGCTTTAATGCTATGGTTGGGTTTTACCTTAATGATCTTTAGTAGTTGCGGATGCTTGCTAGAGTTCCAATCATAAGTGCATATGATCCAAGTAGAGAAAGTATGTTAGCTTATGCCTCTCCCTCAAATAAAATTGCAATAATGATTACCGGTCTAGTTATCGATTGCCTAGGGACAAATAACTTTCTCGTAACAAAAAGCTCTTTACTAAAACTAATTTAGTTGTGTCTTTATCTAAACAGCCCATACTTTTTATTTAGGTGCTCTTTATTATCTTGCAAACCTATCCAAAAACACCTACAAAGTACTTCTAGTTTCATACATGTTCTAGGTAAAACAAACGTCAAGCGTGCGTAGAGTTGTATCCAGGGCCGGGCCGGCAAAATCCGTGGCCCTGTGCGAAACAAAAAAGGGGCCCTATCTCGCTAAAAAAATGAACTAACGAGCAAAAAAAATTGCGGGGAAAACTAATGAGCAATTATAATGTGTGTGTATATCTCACAAAAAAAATTATAATGTAAATAATATAATGTCAATGTTTTGCAATTAGACGAATCGTCTAACTCACCTATTTTGGGTCATGTTCGGTTGAATTGCTACATTGTGATCTTTATAATTGGGGGGGGTAAGACCAATCTCTAACGAAGTAACGATCCCTGTCAAAAGTTAATTAGGAAATTAAGAATTAGAATTTACGAGTAAAAACTGGAGGATTTGCTAAGAACCTAAAGGCTGGAGTCGTTCAATCGAACACGGACTGATCCGACGAGTCGACGAGTCTGAAAATTAAGAGGAAGCTAGGACGACAACGACAACGGCCTGAATCTGATCGCTCTGATGAGGCAAAGGCGACCACCGCCGAGACTATCGTCTCCTTTTTTTCGTCTCCTGACTCTTGTAGCGGCGTCGACGGAACTGCTGTTGGTTTCCCGATCGAAGCGATCCCGATTGACTGGTATAGCGATCCCTTTTTTTTGACCCACGATCACGTTTCCATCGCTAGAGAGCAGTTTCCATTTTTCTTTGGGAAAGATTGATCTTTTATTTTAGGAATTGGGAAAGATTGATCGAGTCCGGCACGAGCCGACGAGCTCCAGTACTCTCGACGGCCTCTACTCAGTCCCAGCTCCAACGCCTAGCGGCCTAGTGCGGCAGCTCCTACGCATTTTTTTCTTTCAAAAATACTAGGCCTATATAAGAAACATTGGGCTCCCCAAAATTATGGGACCTGTGCAGGCCGCACATTTGGTACCACTATGGGCCCAGCCCTGGTTGTATTGGTGGTCGATAGAACTTGAGGGAATATTTGTTCCACCTTTAGCTCCTCGTTGGGTTCGACACTCTTACTTATCGAAAGAGGCTACAATTGATCCCCTATACTTGTGGGTTATCAAGACCTTTTTGTGGCGCCGTTGCCGCGAAGCAATAGCGTGGGGTGAATATTCTCGTGTGTGCTTGTTTGCTTTATCACTAAGTAATTTTTATTTGCTGTTCTTAGTTGTTTTGTATCTTTAGTTATGGGTAGGAAACGCAAAATACCAAAAAAAATAGTTGTACCTACTGAACCAATGGTTGAAGAACCACTCAAAATCTATCACACTCCTGAAGCTTATTACTTGGATCATCTTCGATCCCTATGTGCTCGTGCTGAAACCCCAACTAGCTTTGTTGAGGGCAAATCTTTAGATGAGCATGCTTGTTATGTGCGACACCGTATATCTGAAAAAGGGAAACTTTTACTAGAGCAAATTCATCAATTGCAATGCTATGCTTGGAATTTATGTGAAATATATGATTTTACTTGTTGTTCTAAAAACCCTAAGAAACACCTTCCCTATCAATGTGAGTTTAGTTATAATGGAATCGTATCTTCATATGCTAAGGGTGTTTATAGTTACTATGTTGTTCAACAAATTGAAGAATTTGTTGCTTTTAAGGGTGCTTATGAAATTGCTTCTTTGATTGAAAAATATGATGCTACTCTTTACAAATCTGAAATTTTTGCCATACTTAAATATTGCTATGATAATTATTCTTCTAATGCCTGTGTTGAACCATATATTGAGGACTACTCCGCTGTCCAAGAAGAGACTAATATTTTGCAGGAGTCTATGGAAGAAGAAATTGATGAAATTGTGAGCTCATTGGATGAAAAAGATGAGGAGGAGAGCGAAGAACAAAAGGAGGAAGAGCGGATTAGCTACCCATGCCCACCTTCTAATGAGAGTAACTCTTCAACTCATACGTTGTTTAATTTCCCTTCGTGCTTACCGAAGGATGATTGCTATGATGACTATTATGATCCCGTTGATTCTCTTGAAATATCCCTTTTTGATGATGCTTGCTATGCTTGTGGCCAAGATGCCAATATGAATTATGCTTATGGAGATGAACTTTCTATAGTTCCTTATGTTAAACATGAAATTGTTGCTATTGCACCCACGCATGATAGTCCTATTATCTTTTTGAATTCTCCCAACTACACTATATCGGAGAAGTTTACCCTTATTAAGGATTATATTGATGGATTGCCTTTTACTATTACACATGATGATTTTGATGAATATAATATGCATGTACTTGCTGCTCCTACTTGCAATTATTATGAGAGAGGAACTATATCTCCACCTCTCTATGTTTCCAACACGATAAAATTGCAAGAAACTGTTTATACTATGCATTGGCCTTTACTTTGTGTGCATGAATTATTCTTTTATGACATGCCGATGCATAGGAAGAGAGTTAGACTTCGTTGTTGCATGATGTATGTTACTTTGTGCTCACTACTAAATTACAAATCATTGCTAATTAAAATTGGCTTTGATATACCTTGGGATCTGGGTGGATTCACTACTTGAGCACTATACGCCTAGCTTAATGGCTTTAAAGAAAGCGCTGCCAGGGAGACAACCCGGAAGTTGTAGAGAGTCATTTATTTCTGTTGAGTGCTTTCATATAGTTAAAAAACAAAAAAATAAAGAGGGGAACCTAAAACTTTTTCAAAAAGAAAAGCGAAAGTGAGAAAGACGAGCATTGTTAAAGTGGGAGCTAGCCTTGAACTTTGTTCATGCTCACGAAAACTTTGTGAATCTTGATTAAAGAAAATTTTCAACAAAAATAATTATCCCCTTGTACAATTCCATTGTATTATAAAAATAATGTGCCAAGGTTTGCCTTTAGGATGTTTACAATGCTTGTTGGTTTGTACGGTGCAGGACAGAAACTTTCGCTGTAGTGCATGATTTTACATTTTTTTACTGGAACGTCAAATGGTTCTGATTCTTTTTGCACTATATTTCTATACAAATTATTTATTTTTCCTAATTTTTGCAGAATTTTTCAAGTATCATAAGTATGGTGAATGTTCAGATTATGGCAGACTGTTCTGTTTTACACAGATTCTGTTTTTGATGCATAGTTTGCTTGTTTTGGTGAAACTATTGATTTATATCAGTGGATTAAGCCATGAAAAAGTTATAATAAAGTAGAGACAAAGCAAAAACAAAATATGAATTGGTTTTAAACAGTACTTAGAGTAGTGATTTGCTTTATTATACTAACGGATCTTACCGAGTTTTCTGTTGAAGTTTTGTGTGGATGAAGTGTTCAATGATCGAGAAGGTCTCGACGTGAGAAGAAGGAAGAGAGGCAAGAGCTCAAGATTGGGGATGCCCGAGGCACCCCAAGTAAATATTCACAGAGACTCAAGCGTCTAAGCTTGGGGATGCCCCGGAAGGCATCCCATCTTTCTTCAAAAAGTATCGGTATGTTTTCGGATTCGTTTCGTTCATGCGATTTGTGCAAATTTTGGAGCGTCTTTTGCATTTAGTTTTCACTTTTCTTTTTTTTTGCACCATGCTGGTATGAGATAGTCCTTGGTTGATTTATACAATGCTCATTGCACTTCACTTATATCTTTTGAGTATGGCTTTATAGAATGCTTCATGTGCTTCACTTATATCATTTGAAGTTTGGATTGCCTGTTTCTCTTTACATAGAAAACCGCCATTTGTAGAATGCTCTTTTGCTTCACTTATATTTGTTAGAGCGTGGGCATATCTTTTGTAGAAAGAATTAAACTCTCTTGCTTCACGTATATCTATTTAGAGAGATGACAGGAATTGGTCATTCACATGGTTAGTCATAAAATCCTACATAAAACTTGTAGATCACTGAATATGATATGTTTGATTCCTTGCAATAGTTTTGCGATATAAAGATGGTGATATTAGATTCATGCTAGTGGGTAGTTGTGGATTGTAGAAATACTTGTGTTGAAGTTTGTGATTCCCGTAGCATGCACGTATGGTGAACCGTTATGTGATGAAGTCGGAGCATGATTTATTTATTGATTGTCTTCCTTATGAGTGGCGGTCGGGGACGAGCGATGGTCTTTTCCTACCAATCTATCCCCCTAGGAGCATGCGCGTAGTACTTTGTTTTGATGACTAATAGATTTTTGCAATAAGTATGTGAGTTCTTTATGACTAATGTTGAGTCCATGGATTATACGCACTCTCACCCTTCCATCATTGCTAGCCTCTTCGGTACCGTGCATTGCCCTTTCTCACCTCGAGAGTTGGTGCAAACTTCGCCGGTGCATCCAAACCCTGTGATACGATACGCACCATCACACATAAGCCTCCTTATATCTTCCTCAAAACATCCACCATACCTACCTATCATGGCTATGGAATTCCGAGATATATTGCCATGCAACTTCCATCATCATCATATACATGACTTGAGCATTTATTGTCATATTGCTTTGCATGATCGTAAGATAGCTAGCATGATGTTTTCATGGCTTGTCCTTTTTTATATCTTTGCTACGCTAGATCATTGCACATCCCGGTACACCGCCGGAGGCATTCATATAGATTCATATCTTGTTCTAGTATCGAGTTGTAATATTGAGTTGTAAGTAAATAAAAGTGTGATGATCATCATTGTTAGAGCATTGCCCCAGTGAGGAAAGAATGATGGAGACTATGATTCCCCCACAAGTCGGGATGAGACTCCGGACGAAAAAAAATAAAAAAAGAGAAAGGCCAAAAAAGAGAAGGCCCAAAAAAAGAAAAAAAAGGGAAAAAATGAGAGAAAAAGAGAGAAGGGGCAATGTTACTATCCTTTTACCACACTTGTGCTTCAGAGTAGCACCATGTTCTTCATATAGAGAGTCTCTTGAGTTATCACTTTCATATACTAGTGGGAATATTCATTATAGAACTTGGTTTGTATATTCCGATGATGGGCTTCCTCAAATGCCCGAGATCTTCATGAGCAAGCAAGTTGGATGCACACCCACTTAGTTTCCAGTTTGAGCTTTCATACACTTATAGCTCTAGTGCATCTGTTGCATGGCAATCCCTACTCCTCACATTAACATCAATTCATGGGCATCTCCATAGCCCGTTGATTAGCCGCGTCGATGTGAGACTTTCTCCTTTTTGTCTTCTCCACACAACCTCCACCATCATATTCTATTCCACCTAGTGCTATGTCCATGGCTCACGCTCATGTATTACGTGAAAGTTGAAAAGGTTTGAGAACATCAAAAGTATGAAACAATTGCTTGGCTTGTCATCGGGGTTGTGCATGATTTGAATATTTTGTGTGGTGAAGATGGAGCATAGCCAGACCATATGATTTTGTCGGGATAACTTTCTTTGGCCATGTTATTTTGAAAAGACATGATTGCTTTATTAGTAGGCTTGAAGTATTATTGTTTTTATGTCAAATGATAGACTATTGCTTTGAATCACTCGTGTCTTAATATTCATGCCATGATTAGATACATGATCAAGATTATGCTAGGTAGCATTCCACATCAAAAATTATCTTTTTTTATCATTTACCTACTCGAGGACGAGCAGTAATTAAGCTTGGGGATGCTGATACGTCTCCGTCATATCTATAATTTTATTGTTCCATGCCAATATTATACAATTTTCATATACTTTTTGGCAACTTTTTATACTATTTTTGGGACTAACATATTGATCCAGTGCCAGTTCCTGTTTGTTGCATGTTTTATGTTTTGCAGAAACCCCATATCAAACGGAATCCAAATGGGATAAAAACGGACGGAGAATATTTTTGGAATATTTGGAGAATATGGGAAGAAGAATCCACGCGAGACGGTGCCCGAGGGAGGCACGAGGCAGGGGGCGCGCCCCTGACCCTCGTGGGCCCTCTGTAAGGCGGTTGATGCCCTTCTTCGGCCGCAAGAAAGCTAATTTTTGGGAAACAAATCACGGCGAAGGTTTCAATCCAATCGGAGTTACGGATCTCCATATATACACGAAACGGTGAAAGGGCAGTAGAAGAGAACGCAGAAACAGAGAGAGACAGAGAGACAGATCCAATCTCGGAGGGGCTCTTGCCCCTCCCACGCCATGGAGGCCAAGCACCAGAGGGGAAACCCTTCTCCCATCTAGGGAGGAGGTCAAGGAAGAAGAAGGCGAAGGGTCCCCCTCTCCCCTTCTCTTCCGGTGGCGCCGGAACATGCTACCTCTTGAGCACTGCGTTGGTTTTCCCTTAAAGAGGAAAGGGTGACGCATCAAAGTAGCGTAAGTATTTCCCTCAGTTTTTGAGAACGAAGGTATCAATCCAGTAGGAGGCCACGCACGAGTCCCTCGCACCTACACAAACAAATAAATTCTCACAACCAACGCGATAAGGGGTTGTCAATCCCTACACGGTCACTTATGAGAGTGAGATCTGATAGATATGATAAGATAATATTTTTTGTATTTTTATGATAAAGATGCAAAGTAAAGAAAGTAAAATAAAAACGGCGCTAGAAATAACTTGTTGTCGGGAGATTAATATGATGGAAAATAGACCCGGGGGCCATTGGTTTCACTAGTGGCTTCTCTCAAGAGCATAGTATTTACGGTGGGTGAACAAATTACTGTTGAGCAATTGATAGAATTGAGCATAGTTATGAGAATATCTAGGTATGATCATGTATATAGGTCACCCTGTGCATTCGGTTTTTTCGGTTTCATTCGGTTCGGTTTATACGGTTTTTATACTTCGGTTTATATGGTTTTATACAAAATACGGTTCGGTTTCAGTAATAACCATTTAGTTTCGGTTTGGTTTTAGTAATAACCAAAGTTGACGCAAATTTGAATTACATATATTTTTTTCTCAAAAGAAAATTGGTGTTGTCTCCAAATAATGGTACTAGGCTAGCATTACCACCAGGGACGTACATGCATTTAGAGCTAAAACTAGCCTACATGCATACTTATGTTAACCCATTAAGATTTAAGAGTAAAGACCGTTGACTTTTCAAGCTGACATGACGTGATGATTATAGTGCATAAGATCGCCTACATGCATACGTGTACTCAGACTTAAATTTCTCAAAAAAAGAGACCTGAATTGACGTTTTTCTAAGAAAATCTGAATTGATATGCAAGAGCCCATGTCTCATCACACAACAGCAAGCCCACGTGCACAGAATTATTTATCAAGCCCACTCAAGCTTCAGCCCGCCAGCCCAACACATCAATAATCTCCACTGTCGTTGTTGCGTTCACGTGAGAATAGTCCCACCTCGCCAGTTGATGCAGCGTGTAGCCGGCTAGCTGGTTATATAATGGAGCGGCCTTCAAGTAGACAAACGCACACAGCTCTGCGCCTCTCTCTGTTGGCCCTTGAATGCACAAATTTTCCAGTTCGGTTAATTCGGTTTTAAACCAAAAAAACCGAGGATCAAATGGTTCCTAAATTTCAAAACTGAAACCGAGAACCAAAAAAACAGAAATTTTGGTTCAGTTTGGTTTTTTTGGTGTGGTTTTTGGTTTTCGGTTCGGTTTTGCACACCCTGATATATAGGCATCACGTCTGAGACAAGTAGACCGACTCCTGCCTGCATCTACTACTATTACTCCACACATCGACCGCTATCCAGCATGCATATAGAGTATTAAGTTCATAAGAACAGAGTAACGCTTTAAGCAAGATGACATGATGTAGAGGGATAAACTCATGTAATATGATATAAACCCCATCTTGTTATCCTCGATGTTAACAATACAATACGTGCCTTGCTTCCCCTACTGTCACTGGGAAAGGACACCGCAAGATTGAACCCAAAGCTAAGCACTTCTCCCATTGCAAGAAAGATCAATCTAGTAGGCCAAACCAAACTGATAATTCAAAGAGACTTGCAAAGATAACCAATCATACATAAAAGAATTCAGAGAAGATTCAAATATTGTTGATAGATAAACTTGATCATAAACCCACAATTCATCGGTCTCAACAAACACACCGCAAAAGAAGATTACATCGAATAGATCTCCACAAGAGAGGGGGAGAACATTGTATTGAGATCCAAAAAGAGAGAAGAAGCCATCTAGCTAATAGCTATAGACCCGAAGGTCTGAGGTAAACTACTCACACATCATCGGAGAGGCTATGGTGTTGATGTAGAAGCCCTCCGTGATCGATGCCCCCTCCGGCAGAGCTCCGGAACAGGCCCCAAGATGGGATCTAACGGGTACAGAAGGTTGCGGCGGTGGAATTTGGTTTTTGGCTCCGTATCTGGTAGTTTGGGGGTACGTAGGTATATATAGGAGGAAGGAGTACGTCGGTGGAGCAACAGGGGGCCCACGAGGGTGGAGGGCGCGCCCAGGGGGTAGGCGCGCCGCCCTACCTTGTTCCCTCCTGGTTGATGTCTTGACGTAGGGTCCAAGTCCTCTGGATCACGTTCGTTCTGAAAATCACGTTCCCGAAGGTTTCATTCCGTTTGGACTCCGTTTGATATTCTTTTTCTGTGAAACTCTGAAATAGGCAAAAAACAGCAATTCTGGGCTGGGGCTCCGATTAATAGGTTAGTCCCAAAAATAATATGAAAGTGTATAATAAAGCCCAATAATGTCCAAAACAGAATACAATATAGCATGGAACCATCAAAAATTATAGATACGTTGGAGACGTATCAGAACGCTGCCGTGGTCATCATCATCACCGCAATCTTCACCAACAACTTCACCGCCATTATCACCAACTCTTCCCCCCTCTATGAAGCGGTGTAACCCCTCTTTTACCCGTTGTAATCTATACTTAAACATGGTGCTCAACGCTATATATTATTTCCCAATGATGTATGGCTATCTTATGATGTTTGAGTAGATCCGTTTTGTCCTATGGGTTATTTGGTGATCAAGATTGGTTTGAGTTGCATGTTTTATTATTGGTGCTGTCCTATGGTGCTCTCCGTGTCGCGCAAGCGTGAGGGATCCCCGCTGTAGGGTGTTCCAATACGTTCATGATTCGCTTATAGTGGGTTGCGTGAGTGACTGAAACACAAACCCGAGTAAGGGGGTTGTTGCGTATGGGATAAAGAGGACTTGATGCTTTAATGCTATGGTTGGGTTTTACCTTAATGATCTTTAGTAGTTGCGGATGCTTGCTAGAGTTCCAATCATAAGTGCATATGATCCAAGTAGAGAAAGTATGTTACCTTATGCCTCTCCCTCAAATAAAATTGCAATAATGATTACCAGTCTAGTTATCGATTGCCTAGGGACAAATAACTTTCTCGTAACAAAAAGCCCTTTACTAAAACTAATTTAGTTGTGTCTTTATCTAAACAGCCCCTACTTTTTATTTACGTGCTCTTTATTATCTTGCAAACCTATCCAAGAACACCTACAAAGTACTTCTAGTTTCATACTTGTTCTAGGTAAAGCGAACGTTAAGCGTGCGTAGAGTTGTATCGGTGGTCGATAGAACTTGAGGGAATATTTGTTCTACCTTTAGCTCCTCGTTGGGTTCGACACTCTTACTTATCGAAAGAGGCTACAATTGATCCCCTATACTTGTGGGTTATCACAAACTTCTCGGGTTCTTTGTGTCACAGCGTGGGATCGAGGCGAACCCAGACAAAATCAAGGCTATCGAGCAGATTGAGGTGCCCAAGCGGATCAAGGAGGTGCGTCGGCTCAACGGCTGTGTTGCCACCATGAGCCGATTCATCTCCAAGTCTGCTGAGCGTGCCCTTCCCTTTTTCAAAATCTTCAAAAAGGCGGGCCCAATGGAGTGGATCCCGGAGGCCAAAGCGGCATTGCAGGACCTGAAGAAATACCTCTCCTCTACACCAGTACTAGTTGCGCCTAAACCACAAGAGCCATTGCTGCTGTATCTGGCGGCGACGAATCAAGTGGTCAGCGCCGCGCTAGTGGCGCAGAGGGAGGTCGACGAAGAGGCAGTGGCAACGACAGGACCAGCGGACGGCGAGCCAGAGATTCCCCCGGTAGGGCCTGGCGCCGGCAAGGCAAGGCCCCCGGCAGAGTCTGATACCATCGGGGCGGGGCCCGCGCAGCCAAATGAAGTGGTGCAAAAGAAGAAGATGATGCAACACTCGGTTTACTTTGTCAGCTCCCTCTTGCAGGGGGCTAGGTCGAGGTACTCCGGTGTGCAGAAATTGCTCTTCGGCCTCCTTATGGCCTCGAGGAAGCTGCGTCATTACTTCCAAGCACACGAAATCACCGTCGTTACCCGCCTCCCGTTGCAACGGATACTGCATAACCCATACGCAACCGGGAGGATCGTGGAGTGGGCCTTGGAACTGTCGAGCTTTGGTTTGAAGTTTGAAAGTACTTCAACAATCCAGAGCAGAGTCCTGGCGGAGTTCATTGCGGAATGGACCTCAACGCCCGACAAAGTGATCCAGGAGACCACTCTCCCCAGCAAGGAACCAAGTCGCAACTGGATCATGTACTTTGATGGGGCTTTCTCGCTGCAAGGCGCCGGTGCCGGTGTGCTGCTAGTCGCACCCACCGGAGAGCACCTCAAGTATGTAATCCAGATGCACTTTCCCTGGGAGATGTCCACAAATACACCGCTGAATAAGAGGGGTTGCTTGCCGGTCCCAGGATCGCAGCAGACCTCGGGATTAAGAAGCTCATTGTCAGGGGTGATTCACAGCTTGTCGTCAGGCAAGTCAACAAAGATTATTAGAGCCCATTGATGGAGGCCTGTGTAGATGAGGTGAGGAAGCTGGAAGAGCGCTTCAACGGTATACAAGCGGAGCACGTTCCCCGAGTGGAGAACGACATCGCCGATTACCTGTCGAAGCGCGCTGCGTTCAAGCTACCCGTGGAACCAGGTACTTTTGTGCTTCGGTTAACTCAGCCATCCATTGAACCATCAACAGAGCAGAACAAACGAAGGAAATCAGGCCCCGGCAAGTACTTTCCCGCCGAGCCCCCTAGGGCCGCCGGCAAGGATGCTGCCGTGGGAACTGAGCCTGCCAAGGGGAAACTGACTCCGGTAGGGCGTCAAGCCCTAGCCGTAGAGACGGCCGCTCCCATGGCAGAAGAAATGCCTTTAGTACTTTCCCGCCGAGCCCCCTGGGGCCGCCGGCAAGGATGCTGCCGTGGGAACTAAGCCTGCCAAGGGGCAACTGACTCTAGTAGGGCGTCAAGCCCTGGCCGTAGAGACCGCCGCTCCATGGCAGAAGAAATGTCTTTAGTCCTTGCCGTCGAGCCCCAGGCTCCGGCATGGGCACAACATACCGTCCGATTCCTCCAAACAGGGGAGCTTCCTGAGGAGCAGGAAGAAGCGGAGAAAGTAGCCCATCGGTCTGCTATGTATTAGTTCGTCGATGACGTCCTGTACAGGAAAAGGCCGAACGGTGTGAAACTGAAGTGCATCCCCCGGGAGGAAGGACTGGAGCTGTTGGCGGAGATACATGGAGGCATATGTGGCTCCCACATAGGGTCGAGGGCCCTTGCCGGCAAGGCGTTCTGGCAAGGTTTCTTCTGGCCCACTGCCCTCCAAGATGGAACGGCACTAGTAACCAAGTGTGAAGCGTGTCAGTTCCATTTGAAGAAGCTTCATCAACCAGCTCAACCCCTTCAAACAATTCCTCTCTCGTGACCATTTTCGGTCTGGGGGCTCGACATACTGGGCCCTTTCCCCCACGCTGTCGGGGGCTTTGAGTACTTGTACGTTGCGATCGACAAGTTCACAAAGTGGCCGGAGGTGGAGGCAGTGAGAAAGGTTAGAGCACAGTCAGTCGTCAAGTTGTTCAAGGGGCTAGTCTGCCGTTTTGGTGTGCCAAACGGGGTCATCACCGAGAACGGCACGCAGTTCACAAGCCACACCTTCATGCAATACATCCAGGACCTCGGCAGCAAGGTCTGTTTCGCTTCTATGGCACACCCACGGAGCAATGGCTAGGCGGAGAGGGCAAATGCTGAAGTACTGCGAGGCCTGGGAACAAAGACTTTTGACAAGCTGCACAAGAGTGGAAGGCGCTGGATTGATGAGTTGCCGGCGGTTCTTTGGTCGATCAGAACGACGCCAAATCGAGCCACCGGCCAGACACCCTTTTCCCTGGTATACGAGGCAGAAGCAGTTCTCCCCACAGAACTCACATACGGGTCACCTCGAGTGCTCACTTATGACGAGCTTGAGCAAGAGCAATTGCGGCAAGATGATGCAACGCTCCTTGAGGAAGATCGTCTTCGGGTGGCTGTGAGAGCAGCGCGCTACCAGCAAGCCTTGTGCTGCTACCATAGCCGCAAGGTTCATGCCTGAAGCTTTGAGGAAGGCGACCTTGTTCTTCGGCGCGTTCAATCGGCCAAGAATTCCAACAAGTTGACGCCAAAGTGGGAAGACCCTTATCGGGTAATACGAGTCACCAGGCCCGGCGCAGTTCGCCTGGAGACCGAAGATGCTATTCCAGTGAGAAACTCCTGGAATATTGAATATCTTCGCAAGTTTTACCAATAAGGAGCGGTTACCGGGCCCCCCGGCAAACCACCTTTTGTAAAAGCCTTGCCGGGAAGGCATGTAACCCTTTGTACAAAGCCAGGCGCAGACCCTGAGCATAAATAAATGAAGCGCTGGCACCCTAAGTTTTAGCATGCATGCTAGGTTAAGTCTCTCCCTCTTAGGGTTGATAGTGCTTAGCGGTGACTAACCCCTAGCATAGAGGTCGAGTGTGCGTTTCTCTATTCCTTTCCATCCTCTTTGGTTCGCAGGGTACATGGATGTTTCTGCTGAGCTGTTTGGAAGAAAGAGAATGAGCCGGCGCCCCGGCCTTGGCAAGCCAAGGTTGCCCGGGGCTGCAGATACAAGAATCCAACCACGGCAAGCCAAAGCTGCTGGGGGCTGCAGATTCAGATAAGTCTTTCATCCTCTGTTGGGCATTTCCGTATGAAGTTGGGGCGTATGAAACCTCGTTTTGCTCCTGGACCACCGTGCTCCCCCTTTTCCTGTACCCAAGTCCCTAGGTCGGAACCGGGTCGTAGTCGCGATGGCAAGGAAATAAACGAGCGGCCTAACTCTACTTCGCCCCTGTCTCCGCCAAGAACGTGAGAATGGTCGGCTGAAGAAAGCGGACGGCAAGGCCTGTTGCCGGGCGTCAATGTTTATCTTAAGAATAACAAGGATTCACTCCTTGGCATGGGCCTCAGTTATGCACAAAGAACCTGGCAAGCACCCTTTTTCATTAAAAACGTCCCATACAGGTACAGTTCATACGGGATGAAAAACATGAGCAAGGGGATTACAAATTTTAAATCTAACAAGTGCCCACAGGCTTACAAACTAAAAAGAGATAAGGTGCCCGTAATCCCTTTCTTGTCCCTCTCCCCAGAAGGTGGAGCAAGATAGCGGGAGGGCAAAAAGAGTGCCTAGGCGAGGTACGAGGGGCAGAAGGCACCAAGAGAACATCCCGGTGCCGGGAGGGGAGCAGGAAGATGAGGCAGCGGGCCGACAATACGCGACGATGGCGTTGGTGCCCACGTACTCCGACTTGACGGCCCCCACCCGCCTTCTTCACCTTCTCAAACCCTCCTACGCCAGCCACCCAAGGAGGCGACGGGGAATGCGCCGATGGAGAGCTTGGCGAGGAAGGCCCTCGACTAGGGCGCATGACCGAGAGAGGGGCGACACGGTCGATCGGAGTCGAGGTCGGCATCCTGCCGCTCGACGCCCTCGTCGTCGCTGTCGCTATCCTCCTCGTCACTCCCGCTTGAGGAGGAATCTTCATCGTCGGAGGAGCTCTCCACGCAGCACATTAGGCGAGTTCCAAGATCTCCAAAGACCTTGATGGAGAGCAGGCCGCCCTCCATTAACTTGAAGTAGAGGACGAGCCCCGCCGTCAGGCTGTGGACGCGAGCAAACGTCTTCCATCCGTGATGGAGGTACATGACATGAGGAGTGGGGAAGTCGACGTCGACCCACGTACCGCCGTTCCCACATCCCCTCATGTGCAGCCTGAGGGTCTGGGGTGGATCGAGATCCATCTCCCGAGCAAATGGGGTAGGGAGATGGAGACGACGATGCGGTGGCCGGTGCAGCCTGATGAAGAACTCACAGGGCTGGTCCCCGACGTGGCCCTCCATCGCGGGAGGCATCGCTGGCGAGGGCAAGGCTAGTGCACCGCCCCGTCCCCCTCTTCCACAAGCGCCACGGCGACCTCGGCCTCGCCCCCTCCCCCTTCCTCTCGTGTCCGGCTCCGCCGTCGCGGCCTCTTGGGAAGGAGAGACGCGCTGTCGAGCAGCGACCCTCGCCGCCACCGTTGAAGGGCCTGCGCCCCCTCTCGCCATGGCAGATGGAAGAAAGGAGCGGAAGTGGAAGGAGATGGATGCGGGTAGAATGTGGGATGACATCCCTGTCCCCCTTCTTATAAAGGAGCGGGGTCGGGGCTCGGCCGCCCCACTCAACCAATCCAACCGCTGGGGGCGCAAGGAATCGGGACCGACCCGTTGCCCCGATCAGCGACGGCCCGGTTTCCCGCCTCCGCCACCTGCCACCTGGATGGGGGGCACGTGGTGAGCGAGCAGGATCGAGGGGACGGGTGAGGCGACCGTTCCCCACCCCGTGATCTTGGGGCGCGGGCGCCTTGAAGACCACGACCCTAGTCCACTCAGTAAATGAGCCACGCCTCTGCGCCTCCCTCATTTTTATGGGGAAGGCGCGAGCCGCCTCTTTACCACAATGTGACACATGCATGCGGAAACCGCCCCACGCATGACCCCCACGTCGCGCGTTCAACGCGGGTCGTGGGGAAGCGCAGCAGATGAAGAGTTACTGCGGTAAAATCCGCCCCACCTGCCCGCGCACCGTTCTGGGCCTAGCCCAACAATGCGCTGCGCTTATGTGTGGCCCAGGCCCGGGGGCTCCTATCGGTGTACAAAAGTAGGGGCTCTCCTTTTGACCCCTTTACTTGTGCACGGGCAGTCAGAGCCGCGCCCGCGGCCACACTTAACAGGGCAAAGGAGGGAAGCCAGAGGGAAACCAAAGCACAAGACAAACAAGGAAATGCCAAGACCAAGAAACACAAAAGAGCAAGAGGGCGAGCTGGACTCCTCCGGCAAGACCCTTGCCGAGGCAGCCTCCGCAGCCCCGGCAAGAGCCTTGCCGGGGCAACTTGCCCGATGCCAGCAGAGCAAGCCACCCTTGAGCCCGCGGGTTCCAACACCACCAGCCAACTACACTGGACACTTACGGAGCCGCGGCTAGGCCCGCGTCTGCCAAGGCTCCACCGCCGTCCCCATGCAGCTGCCAGCTCAACCAGCTAAGCAAGCACCTGCGTGGCGACGAGCGGCCTCCACGACCGACGCAGCAAGCACCTGCGTGGTGGCATGCAGGTCTTCGTGAAGGCTCTACCACCGTGCCAGCCCAGCAGCCAGCCAATGTGGCGCCACGACGCCTCGTCAGCTCGGATGCGTGTCGAAGCTAGGCGAGGTGGCGACAGCTGGGACGTGCTTCGTTGCCGTCCCCGATAAAGCGAGAGGGGCACGTCGGCAACGCATTAAATGCGTTTGTCCGACGGTACCAGAGGATAGACTCATCCAATGTACACCTTTCCACCTCCTGTGTGCCACTGTGGCAGCCCCTTTTGCCTATAAAAGGAGGCCCGAGGCGACCATGAGGGGGATTCGGATCTTTTGGGCAAGTTGCACCCCGTAGCTAGCTCAAGAACACAAGAACACTCGAATACATCCACCAAAGCAGGACTAGGGTATTATGCATATTCGTGGCCCGAACCTAGGTAAACGATCTGTGTGCTTCCTGTCAGACCCGCTCTTTGCACAACCCCACGCCCACCAACCGTAGAAGGGATCCCAGTGATTCCATAGGTGTCGATTTCCCCCGACAGTGATCCTTGTGTTCATCTTCGCTTTTTGAATAAATGAGGATGTCATCGATGAACACCACCACAAATTTGTCCAAGAAATCCATAAACACCTTATTCATCATATGCATGAAGAAGGCAGTGCCGTTGGTGAGACCGAATGACATAACGGTATACTCATAAAGACCGTATCGAGTAGTGAACGCGGCCTTGGGAACATCTTCCTTCTTGATTTTGAGTTGATGATATCCGGTCCTCAAATCAATTTTGGAGAATACTTTGGCCCCACTGAGTTGATCAAACAAATCATCAATCCTTGGTAATGGATACTTGTTTTTGATGGTGACGTCATTCAACTGTCGGTAGTCCACACACATCCGAAGATTGCCATCTTTTTTATCCATGAATATAGTGGGTTGTCACATCCCTAGTTCTGGTATGACCTAGGCTAGCCTTTTTGTGAGCATCATGTTTAAATTCAATTTAAAATTGAAATGGGGATTTGTGAAACCCTCAGAAATAATTTCTGGAGATGACCCAGATAAAAATTGCTCCAAAAAGGTCCAAGAAAATGTTCATGTTACTCTCTGAAAATATTGGACAGAGATAAGAATCAAACCAGTATTTTCAGGAGCTCATAAGTATTTATTTTGGCCATTTGGAATTAATGCATAATTATTTGCTTTGGATATATATTTGCTATATATATAATATATGTCCAAAAATTCTGTTAATTGGTGAGGAGTTTTGGAGCAATCCAACTAGTTCCTACAAAAATTGACAGAAGTAAATAAAATGATTTAGTGTTTAAAACTATATCAAAACAAATTACAGAAAACAAAATAGAAAGAAATGGAAAAAACCTACCTGTGCTTACCTGCGGCCCAGCTCCTGTGCTAGCCCAGCTCTGTGCGGCCCAGCTGGACCAGCCCGCCAGCGCCGTCGTCCTCCTGGCGCCAGTCGGCCAGGCGTGTGGCCGGCGCGCGCGCACGGCCGTGCCGCCACGCCACCTGCCTGCTTGTCCTCCCCCTCGTCGCCTGGATGCCCCGCGCGACGCCACGCGCCGCCCCTCACCTCTCTCGCTCTCTCCCGTACCCATTTCCTCTTCCCCTCGCTCTCTCTCGCGCACGGCCGAACGCCACCGTCACCGCCGCTCGCTACTGCCGCAGCCACCGCCTCCCCCTCGACCTCTCTCCGCGCCCGAGAGCTCCGCCACGACGTCTTCTACGTCCTCGATGAGCCAGGCAACTGGGGACGCACCGTATCGCTGCCTCGGCCGTCATCTTCAACTCCGGCCGCCGTGGATCTCCAATGCCCGTCCGTCGCCTGTAGAGCCTCCCCCGAGCCACCATTTCCTCTGCTGGACTCCCTGTGAGCTCCCACCTCGAATCCTCCTCTCCCCTTTGTCTTTTGCAAGCTGCAGCCACGATCCCTCCCGAGGCCGAACTCCGGCCACCGCCGCGAGCTCCGCTCCGGCGAGCTCCGCCGCCCCCGAAGCCTCTCGCTGGCTCCCCTGGATGCGCGGGAGCGCGGGCAACCTCCTGGTGCCCCCAGCCGCCGCTTCCGTGGCTTCCAGCAGGGACTCCGCCGTGGCCAGTGGTCGCCGACGACGAGCCCTATCGCCTGAGCCCTGCCACGTGGGTCCGGCCTGGCAGGTGATTAGCTTAGCGCTAATCACCGCCTGATTAATTCCCCTGACACTGACATGTGGGCCCAGTGCGCCCTAATCTGTTAATTAGATTAGTAAACCCCCCCTGTTTAACACTGTGTCACTGAACTGTGGATCCCATACGTCAGGTTTGACCCAGTCAGCGCTGTTGACTTGCTGACGCAAGCATGACGCAATGCTGATGCTGTTATTTATTTTCTGGATTTAAATTAAATCAGGAAATTCTAGAAAATAGCGAAAACTTCTAAAATTCATAGAAATTCAACCATAACTCAGATTGAAATAAGTTATATATGAAAAATTATCAGAAAAATTCAATCTATCCATCTGTACAATTTTCATGCATGAAAAACCAACCTATACATGCAATATATATGAAAACACACTTATGGCATTTCAAGGGATTGGTTCAAATGGACCTCTTCCAAGTTGAATGCTAGTTGCATTAACTCAAACAGCATCACATCTACATGCCATGATCATGCATCATATTGTTGCATATGCCTTTTTATTGATTGTCGACACCGTTCCTTCCCGATAGGTCCTGCTCCGAAGAGTGCTCGAGAGTACTTGTCTGAGGAGCAGTGGAACCCTGTTGATCTACCAGGAAAGCAAACCCCCCCCTTGTTCACTCCGATACAATCCTACTCTCGCTCCTGCTCTCTTTTATTGCATAAGGACAACAACGATTCAACTGCTACTTTATACTGCGGTAGTTGAACCCATTCCTCTGCATGACCTGTCATTGCCACAGTAAATAGTTGAAACCCACTAGCATGTGTAGGAGTTGATTGAGCCATGTGGTGTTCCTACCATGCCATGCCTGCTATTGCTTAGAGAAGTGTCAGGTCTGATTCATTGGGAATGAATTGGAGTGTTACGATATGTTCTAGTGCTGAGAGATAAGTGTATGAACACGATTTGGTAAAGGTAGCGGTGAGAGGCCATGTAGGAGTACATGGTGGGTTGTCTCACTAGAACCGTCCTTAAGCACTGAGTTCTGTGTATGTTGTCCAATGACTAGCTACTACCACACATTGGGTTCCGGTAACTCGACCCCTCTCGACTTATTAACCAACTTGATCTCTGTCCAGGAGTTGCAATTAGTTTCTGGTGTTTGTAGGTAGTGTTAGTAGTCTACCAAGTGGCACCCGGCCAGGTGGGCTTGGGACAGACTAGGCACAAGTGGCACGGTGTACCAAGCGTAGCTCCATCCGGCGACGTGGGCTTGGGAACCCCACACACATCGTTTGGGGCCGTGAGCGACACCCCGGCCGGATCTCCTTGCGGATGGAACCCGAATAGGCGATAAACCTGGACTGGAGTCTTGTGTGGTTAGTCAGGTCGTGGCCGACACCCTCGCCAGGCTTCCGCTTGAAGGTTGCCGAGATACATGACGTGTACATGGCGGTAAGTGGCGAGAGCGTGTGTGAGCAGTACACCCCTGCAGGGTTATCATGAGCTATTCGAATAGCCGTGTCCTCGGTTATGGACTTCTTGGATGCTTACGTGGTACATATACAACTTGAAGTGGATACTCTAAAATGCTCAAGATAAGTGTGAGTGCTATGGATGGCTTCTTGTAGTGAGACGGGAATGAATCCATAGTGGTGTATTGAGGTGGTGATTAGTGGACTCGTGTGCGCCTTCTTACCTCAAAGAAGTTCCTCGTAGTCGTAGAACAGGATAGCCACTGAGTCAAAGCTGGCTTGCTGCAACTAAACCCCACACTACCTTCTTGATACAAATGCATGTATGGTAGGATCTTATGTAAGTCTTGCTGAGTACCTTTGTACTCATGTTGCTTTATTTATGTTTCTGCAGCGGAGACATCAGTCTTACTAGTAGTTCCGCTTGGACTTCGACGAGTAGCTTGTACCTCAGCTACGATCTTATACCCTTGGGAGGGGCTTGTAGATAGTCAGGCTTCTCAGCCTTTTCTTTTGTAGTTGTCTGTACTCAGACATGTAATGCTTCCGTTGCTTGTATGCTTTGAATGATGGGTCATGTGACCCCTGTTTGTACTTAATGCTATGTGGCTCTTCTGGGCCTTTTATCTATATGAGTTTGCATTATGTTGTGATGCCATGTTGTACAGCACATACTTGCATGTTATGCGTACGTGTAACGTGTATTGCTATGTGTGGGATCCAACAACCTAGTTGTCTATCCTTGGTAGCCTCTCTTATGGGGAAATGTAGTCTAGTGCTTCCACCGAGCCATGGTAGTCCGCTACAACCCGGTTTACCGGAGTCCTGCTAGCCCAGCACTACTGCTCCGGAACACTTAGACTGGCCGGCATGTGATTCACTTTGTTCCTGTCTCTGTCCCTTCGGGGAAATGTCACGCGGTGACATCCGGATTCCTGCCTAGCCTGCTACAGCCCGGGTTCCCGGAGTCCTGTTAGGCCAGTTGCTACAGCCCGGATTCACACGCTGCTGACCGACATGCTCGATGTTGTTTCATGTATGCCTGTTCCCGTAAGTTAGTGCCACTTTGGGTTCACGACTAGTCATGTCGGCACGTGTTCTTTGTCATATGGATGCTAGCGACACTGTCATATACGTGAGCCAAAAGGCGCAAACGGTCCCGGGCCATGGTAAGGCGACACCCGTGTGAATATCGTGCGTGAGGCCGCAAAGTGATATGAGGTGTTACATGCTAGATCGGTGTGACTTAGAATCAGGGTCCCGACAGCTTTGGTATCAGAGCCTGACTGCCTGTAGGATTTCCAAGCCAACCTGGCCGAAGTTGAGTCTAGAAATTCTTTAGTTATATAAGGGAATTGATTGTGGAAGGGAACGTAAGGCTCTTTTTACTCCTTTTACCTCATGCCTTCTGATCTGAGTCATCCTATCTTTCCTGCGGGGTTAAGGAACTAGGCTTTCTCTTCCGTCTATCAGGATCACGTGTTACCACTCCGTAGTCTCTTAGGATTGGTTGATCAGAGTCATATCCCAGTTCGAGTACCTCCGGTGTAGCCTGTTTAGTAATATCTCAGAACCTTGAGTGACGATGTTGAGTATGGTGCTACCCCGCCTTTTGCAGAATGTCTCATTTTGAGCATTTTACTGCCGTTATGCTGCCGGATTTGTCCTAGGAGTTTGAGAGATACTAAATTTCCTTATGCTACATGTTGCATCCTATAGTTGTTGTTGACCTCGTCCTTGGTTCCGCTTCTCAGGATGTCATCAGTTAACCGAAGTTCTGTTGCTCGTTGCCCGAACCACGGAGGTGGTAGGGATGAGGAGGATCCTCCCGACCAGCCTCCGTTGGCAGAGTTTATGTTAGAGATGGAGAGGAAGAAGCATGAGTCTAACCGCTTGTTAGCACGTATCGAGGAGAACACCGCACCTCAGTGCAAAGAGTCAACGACCATCTATGATTTCATTGGTTTGAAACCACCTACCTTCCATCATTCCATTGAACCACTCGATGCAGATGACTGGCTCTGTAGTATCACACACAAGCTGTGTTCTGCGAACGTAGCTGAAGGTGACAAGGTCACTTATGCTGCATATCACCTGGAAGGTCCTGCTAGTCTTTGGTGGCAGAACTATGAGGCTATGCTTCCAGCTGGCCAGATACCGACCTGGAGGGATTTCACTGAGGCTTTTCGCGAGCATCACATTCCTCAGGCTCTCATTGACCGCAAGAGAGAAGAGTTCTGTAGTTTTACCTAGGGTAAGATGGTTGTTGATGTTTACAGTAGAGAGTTTGAGAACCTCGCCCGCTATGCTACAGAAGAAGTGTCCACGGACGCTAAGAAGCAGGCTAGGTTCCGGAAGGGTCTCAACCCCAAGTTGCGTCAAGATCTCCACCTGCACCATTGCAATACATTCCAGGCTCTTGTGAACATGGCCATTAATGCAAAGACAACTCAGCTCACCTACGAGGAGTCTCGTAAGCACACCCGTGATTTGGGTTCTTCCTCCGGTTCTAGTTCTCAGAAGCGCCGGATTTGGATTTCGAACTCTGCTCTTCCACCCGATTATACACCGAGGCCATCTTATGTGGCGCCTCACCCAGTTCAGCCGTATGCTCCACCCAGGCCTATTGGTGGACCGCCTGCCAACGCGGGTCCACGTCCTACCTCCAAGATTTGTTACAAGTGCGTAGAGCCAGGCCACACCGCCCGTATTTGCACTCAGACCCGTGTTGCTCCACCCCAGCCCGAGAAGTCTGTTGGCCGTGGTAAGCCATCACGCAAGATGATCAGTACCAAGTCAGCTCCCATGGAATGTGGACGTGTGCATCACGTCTCAGCTAAAGATGCTCAGGATGATCCAGATGTCGTTCTTGGTACACTCCTTGTAAACTGTCATCCAGCTTCGGTTCTATTTGATACTAGGGCGTCTCATTCCTTCATTTCCGAAAGTTATGCCCGCTTGCACGACATGTCATTTAATGATATGCCCTCCCCACTACTCATTTAAACTCCTGGATCCAAATGGCAAACTTCTAGGATAAGTTATGGCAATGAAATACATGTTGAGAGACTTGTATTCCTAGCTTCCTTGATATCTCTCAAGTCTTCAGATATTAACATCATCTTGGGTATGGACTGGATGAAAGCTCATTATGCCAAGATTGATTGATACACCAGGTCTGTTCAGCTCACACACCCATCTGGCAAGATAGTCACTGTCTCCACCAGAATTGCAAAGCGTCAGCTTTATTCTCTTAATGCCAGCCCTCTTCTAGACCTTGAGGATATCCCGGTAGTCCGTGACTTTCCGGATGTCTTTCCAGAAGAACTGCCAGGTATTCCACCTGATAGGGATGTAGAGTTTGTCATAGATCGTATCCCAGGAACCGCCCCAATTTCTAGGAGAACTTACAAGATGGCACCCTTAGAGCTAGCCGAGCTTAAGAAACAACTCGAATAATCCTTGCAAAAGGGTTTCGTCCGTCCTAGTTCTTCTCCTTGGGCTTGCCCCGTTCTCTTCGTCAAGAAGAAGGATGGTACGGACCGGATGGTTGTAGATTATCGTCCCGTTAATTTGGTCACGATAAAGAACAAGTATCCGCTCCCCAGGATCAATGACCTATATGATCAGCTCGCTGGATCCTCAGTCTTTTCCAAGATGGATTTGAGGTTAGGCTACCACCAAATCAAGATTAGAAATGGGGACATTCCTAAGACGGCTTTTGTCACTCGTTATGGCCAGTACGAGTACACCGTCATGTCCTTTGGTCTAACCAATGCTCCAGCTACCTTCTCCCGCTTGATGAACTCGATCTTCATGGAGTACTTAGACAAGTTCGTCGTGGTTTACCTCGATGATATCCTTATCTACTCGAAGAACGAGGAAGAGCATGCCGAATATCTTAGACTTGTGTTAGAAAAATTCAGAGAGCAGCGCCTTTATGCCATGTTCTCCAAGTGCGAATTTTGGTTGCAAGAAGTGACCTACCTAGGCCACGTGATCTCTGGTAAGGGCATTGCTGTCAATCCTGAGAGAGTTCAGGCCGTTCTTGATTGGACTCCACCTGAAACAGTTAAACAAGTTAGGAGTTTCCTTGGTCTAGCCAGTTATTGTCGCCGTTTCGTTGAAAACTTCTCCAAAGTAGCCAAACCCCTCACGGAACTTCTCAAGAAAGATAAAAAGTTTGAGCGGTCCCCACAGTGTGAGTACAGTTTTCAGGAACTAAAAAGACGCCTGACTTCTGCTCCCATACTGGTGCCACCGGATTTCACGAAGGACTTTCTTATCTACTACGACGCCTCACGACAGGGACTAGGTTGCATTCTTATGCAGCATCGTCATGTGATTGCCTATGCATCTCGATAGTTGCATCCACATGAGGAGAATTATCCTACACATGATCTAGAGCTCGTAGTCGTAGTCTATGCTCTTAAGACATGGCGACATTACCTTCTTGGTAAACGTTGCGAGATTTACACCGATCACCAGAGTCTCAAGTATATTTTCACCCAACCAGATTTGAACCTTAGGCAAAGACGTTGGTTGGAGTTGATCTCAGATTACGACTTTGGGATTACCTACACCCCAGGCAAGGGCAATGTCATGGCTGATGCGCTAAGTCGTAAGTCCTATTGCAACAATCTTATGTTGCAGCAGGGCCAACCACTTCTCCATGAGGAATTTTGTAAGCTTAACCTTCACATT
The DNA here is from genome assembly GCF_002575655.3 of Aegilops tauschii subsp. strangulata. Classification (NCBI taxonomy): domain Eukaryota; kingdom Viridiplantae; phylum Streptophyta; class Magnoliopsida; order Poales; family Poaceae; genus Aegilops; species Aegilops tauschii. The sequence continues at coordinate 156,779,727 of NC_053036.3, forward strand.
GCTCCTCAAGGATTCCTTTCTACCTTGGTGGCGAAGCCTACTCTTGTGGATCATATCATAGAAGCCCAGAAGCATGATACGGGGATTACCCGGATCAAGAGAAACATTGCCAAGGGTATTGCTGGTAGTTTCTCTATAGATGATCGAGGTGTTGTTCTCTTCGAGAACCGTCTGGTGGTTCCCAAGAAGCAACATCTTTGGCAATTGATCCTTAAGGAGGCGCATGAATCCCCTCTCACGATTCATCCCGGTAGTACTAAGATTTATTAGGACCTACGCCAGAGGTTCTGGTGGACTAGGATGAAGAGAGAAATTGCTGAGTTCATAGCTAACTGTGACGTTTGTCGTCGTGTTAAGGCAGAGCATCAAAGGCCTGCTGGCACCCTTCAACCTTTAGCCATTCCTGAGTGGAAATGGGATAAAGTTGGTATGGACTTCATCACCGGCTTTCCTAGGACCAAGAAAGGGAATAATGCTATCTTCGTAGTCATTGATCGTCTTTCCAAAGTAGCTCACTTCCTACCTGTTCGAGAGAGTATCACTGCTAGTCAGCTCGCTGACTTATATATTTCTCGAATAGTGTCACTTCATGGTGTTCCACTGGAGATCAATTCAGACCGTGGTAGTCTCTTCACTTCTCATTTCTGGGAGAGTTTCCAAACTGCCATGGGCACCCATCTTTCCTTCAGTACCGCTTTCCACCCTCAATCAAGTGGTCAGGTGGAAAGGGTCAACCAAATTCTCGAAGACATGCTTAGAGCTTGCGTTATCTCATTCGGTATGGATTGGGAGAAATGCCTACCTTTCGCCGAGTTTGCTTATAACAATAGCTATCAATCTAGTCTTAAGAAAGCTCCTTTCGAGATTCTGTATGGACGAAGATGTCGAACACCTTTGAACTGGTCAGAAACCAATGAAAGGCAATTCTTTGGACCGGACATGATCCAGGAAGCAGAAGAGCAAGTTCGCATCATTCGTGAGAATTTGAAAACAGCCCAGTCTCGTCAAAAGAGCCAGTAGGACCGTCGTCATAAGGAAGTGGCTTATGAAGTTGGCGACAAGGCTTACCTTCGGGTTACTCCTCTAAAGGGTACCCATCGATTCAGTATCAAGGGCAAGTTGGCTCCTCGTTATATTGGTCCGTTCCTCATTCTCGCTAAACGAGGAGAGGTTGCCTACCAGTTGGAATTCTCGAGTCCATGATGTCTTCCACGTCTCTCAACTCAGACGTTGCTTCTCGGATCCCATCCGCGGAGTGGACCATGAAACGCTTGATCTCCAAGATAACCTCACATATCGAGAGTACCCTATTCGCATTCTTGATCAAGCAGAGCGTGTCACCCGATGTCAGAACATCAAGTATCTCAAGGTTCAGTGGTCTCATCATTCCGAGAGAGAAGCTACTTGGGAGCGAGAAGATCGTCTTCGACTGGAGTACCCCACCTTCTTTCCATCGACCCCTGAATCTCGGGACGAGATTCTTTCAACTGGGGGCGAGTTGTCACATCCCTAGTTTTGATATGACCTAGGCTAGCCTTTTTGTGAGCATCATGTTTAAATTCAATTTAAAATTGAAATGGTGATTTGTGAAACCCTCAGAAATCATTTCTGGAGATGACCTAGATAAAAATTGCTCCAAAAAGGTCCAAGAAAATGTTAATGTTACTCTCTGAAAATATTGGACAGAGATAAGAATCAAACCAGTATTTTCAGGAGCTCATAAGTATTTATTTTGGCCATTTGGAATTAATGCATAATTATTTGCTTTGGATATATATTTGCTATATATATAATATATGTCCAAAAATTCTATTAATTGGTGAGGAGTTTTGGAGCAATCCAACTAGTTCCTACAAAAATTGACAGAAGTAAATAAAATGATTTAGTGTTTAAAACTATATCAAAACAAATTACAGAAAACAAAAATAGAAAGAAATGGGAAAAACCTACCTGTGCTTACCTGCGGCCCAGCTCCTATGCTGGCCCAGCTCTGTGCGGCCCAGCTCGACTAGCCCGCCAGCGCCGTCGTCCTCCTGGCGCCAGTCGGCCAGGCGTGTGGCCGGTGCGCGCGCACGGCCGTGCCGCCACGCCACCTACCTGCGTGTCCTCCCCCTCGTCGCCTGGATGCCCCGCGCGACGCCACGCGCCGCCCCTCACCTCTCTCGCTCTCTCCCGTACCCATTTCCTCTTCCCCTCGCTCTCTCTCGCGCACGGCCGAATGCCACCGTCGCCACCGCTCGCTGCTGCCGCAGCCACCGCCTCCCCCTCGACCTCTCTCCGCGCCCGAGAGCTCCGCCACGACGTCTTCTACGTCCTCGACGAGCCAGGCAACTGGGGACGCACTGTATCGCTGCCTCCGCCGTCATCTTCAACTCCGGCCGCCGTGGATCTCCACCGCCCGTCCGTCGCCTGCAGAGCCTCCCCCGAGCCAGCGTTTCCTCTGCTGGACTCCCCGTGAGCTCCCACCTCGAATCTTCCTCTCCCCTTTGTCTTTTGCAAGCTGCAGCCACGATCCCGCCCGAGGCCGAACTCCGGCCGCCGCCGCGAGATCCGCTCCGGCGAGCTCCGCCGCCCCCGAAGCCTCTCGCTGGCTCCCCTGGATGCGCGGGAGCGCGGGCAACCTCCTGGTGCCCCTCGCCGCCACTTCCGTGGCTTCCAGCGGGGACTCCGCCGTGGCCAGTGGTCGCCGACGATGAGCCCTGTCGCCTGAGCCCTGCCACGTGGGTCCGGCCTGGTAGGTGATTAGCTTAGCAGTAATCACCGCCTGATTAATCCCCCTGACACTGACATGTGGGCCCAGTGCGCCCTAATCTTTTAATTAGATTAGTAAACCCCCCTGTTTAACACTGTGTCACTGACGTGTGGATCCCACACGTCAGGTTTGACCCAGTCAGCGTTGTTGACTTGCTGACGCAAGCATGACGCAATGCTGATGCAGTTATTTATTTTCTGGATTTAAATTAAATCTGGAAATTCCAGAAAATAGCGAAAGCTTCTAAAATTCATAGAAATTCAACCGTAACTCAGATTGAAATAAGTTATATATGAAAAATTATCAAAAAAATCAATCTATCCATCTAAACCATTTTAATGCATGAAAAACCAACCTATACATGCTGTATATATGAAAACACACTTATGGCATTTCAAGGGACTTAACTTAGAATTGCATTTGAACCTTTGGTTCAAATGGACCTCTTCCAAGTTGAATGCTAGTTGCATTAACTCAAACAGCATCACATCTACATGCCATGATCATGCATCATATTGTTGCATATGCCTTTTTATTGATTGTCGACACCGTTCCTTCTCGATAGGTCCTGCTCCGAAGAGTGCTCGAGAGTAGCTGTCTGAGGAGCAGTGGAGCCCTGTTGATCTACCAGGCAAGCAAACCCCCCCCCCCTTGTTCACTCCGATACAATCCTACTCTCGCTCCTGCTCTCTTTTATTGCATTAGGACAAAAACGATTCAACTGCTACTTTATGCTGCGGTAGTTGAACCCATTCCTCTACATGACCTGTCATTGCCACAGTAAATAGTTGAAACCCACTAGCATGTGTAGGAGTTGATTGAGCCATGTGGTGTTCCTACCATGCCATGCCTGCTATTGCTTAGAGTTGTGTCAGGTCTGATTCATTGGGAATGAATTGGAGTGTTACGATATGGTCTGGTGCTGAGAGATAAGTGTATGAACACGATTTGGTAAAGGTAGCGGTGAGAGGCCATGTAGGAGTACATGGTTGGTTGTCTCACTGGAACCGTCCTTAAGCACTGAGTTCTGTGTATGTTGTCCAATGACTAGCTACTACCACACATTGGGTTCCGGTAACTCGACCCCTCTCGGCTAATTAACCAACTTGATCTCTGTCCAGGAGTTGCAATTAGTTTCTGGTGTTTGTAGGTAGTGTTAGTAGTCTACCAAGTGGCACCCGGCCAGGTGGGCTTGGGACAGACTAGGCACAAGTGGCACGGTGTACCATGCGTAGATCCATCCGGCGAGGTGGGCTTGGGAACCCTGCACACATCGTTTGGGGCCGTGAGCGAGACCCCGGCCGGATCTCCTTGCGGATGGAACCCGAATAGGCGATAAACCTGGACTAGAGTCTTGTGTGGTTAGTCAGGTCGTGGCCGACACCCTCGCCAGGCTTCCGCTTGAAGGTTGCCGAGATACATGACGTGTACATGGCGGTAAGTGGCGAGAGCGTGTGTGAGCAGTACACCCCTGCAGGGTTATCATGATCTATTCGAATAGCCGTGTCCTCGGTTATGGACTTCTTGGATGCTTACGTGGTACATATACAACTTGAAGTGGATACTCTAAAATGCTCAAGATAAGTGTGAGTGCTATGGATGGCTTCTCGTAGTGAGACAGGAATGAATCCATAGTGGTGTATTGAGGTGGTGATTAGTGGACTCGTGTGCGCCTTCTTACCTCAAAGAAGTTCCTCGTAGTCGTAGAACAGGATAGACACTGAGTCAAAGCTGGCTTGCTGCAACTAAACCCCACACTACCTTCTTGATACAAATGCATGTATGATAGGATCTGATGTAAGTCTTGCTGAGTACCTTTGTACTCATGTTGCTTTATTTATGTTTCTGCAGCGGAGACTTCAGTCTTACTAGTAGTTCCGCTTGGACTTCGACGAGTAGCTTGTACCTCAGCTACGATCTTGTACCCTTGGGAGGGGCTTGTAGATAGTCAGGCTTCTCAGCCTTTTCTTTTGTAGTTGTCTGTACTCAGACATGTAATGCTTCCGTTGCTTGTATGCTCTGAATGATGGGTCATGTGACCCCTGTTTGTATTTAATGCTATGTGGCTCTTCTGGGCCTTTTATCTATATGAGTTTGTGTTATGTTGTGATGCCATGTTGTACAGCACATACTTGCATGTTATGCGTACGTGTAACGTGTATTGCTATGTGTGGGATCCGACAGCCTAGTTGTCTATCCTTCGTAGCCTCTCTTATGGGGAAATGTAGTCTAGTGCTTCCACCGAGCCATGGTAGTCCGCTACAGCCCGGTTTACCGGAGTCCTGCTAGCCCAGCACTACTGCTCCGGAACACTTAGACTGGCCGGCATGTGATTCACTTCGTTCCTGTGTCTGTCCCTTAGGGGAAATGTCACGCGGTGACATCCGGAGTCCTGCCTAGCCTGCTACAGCCCGGGTTCCCAGAGTCCTGTTAGCCCAGTTGCTACAGCCCGGATTCACACGCTGCTGACCGACATGCTCGATGTTGTTTCATGTATGCCTGTTCCCGTAAGTTAGTGCCACTTTGGGTTCACGACTAGTCATGTCGGCCCGGGTTCTTTGTCATATGGATGCTAGCGACACTATCATATACGTGAGGCAAAAGGCGCAAACGGTCCCGGGCCATGGTAAGGCGACACCTGTGGGAATACCGTGCGTGAGGCCGCAAAGTGATATGAGGTGTTACATGCTAGATCGGTGTGAATTAGAATCGGGGTCCTGACATGGGTGAACCCCACGATGAAGAGCTCGGGTGGAGGTATCCTTTCTGCAGCATCTCATCCAGCTGTTTCTTTAATTCCACCAATTCTGATGAAGGCATCCGATAATGTTTCTTGTGTATCGGTGTGGTTCCAGGCACCAAGTCAATTGCAAACTCCAATTCTGTGTCTGGCGGCATTCCTGGCAATTCCTCAAGAAATACATCTGGATACTCACTGACCACTGGAATCAATTCCACTTCTTCCGCCACAGCTGTGAAAACCATATCCTTCTTGGGTATACTTCTGCGGGCATAAAAACTTGCGGTGCGACCCTCCTTACTTGCCATGGTAACTTCTCTGGTTGCACAATTGATGCATACTTGGTATTGGGTTAACCAGTTCATTCCCAGAATAATATCCAATTTGTCAGATTCGATGATGATCAGAGACGTTGGAAACTTGACTCCCTTGATATCAATTTCCAAATTACGGCAGACCAGGTTGCTTTTGAGCAAGGATCCTGGGGATTGTACCAACATATGTTTTCCCAAAATTGAGCAAGGAAAAATGTTTTGGGAAGCAAAATTCCGCGAAATAAAAGAGTGGGAAGCCACGGAGTCAAATAAAATTATGGCAGGTAAGTTGTTAACAGGAAACATACCAATGATGACTTCCGGGTCCTCTTGGGCTTCATCGGCGGAGATATGATGGATTTGCCCTTGGATGGCACTCGGGACGGAATATGGCTCCAGGTAGTTGACTTGCGGACGGAATGGAGCTGTTGGCCTGCTGTTCTTGGGGCACTGTCTGGCATAATGTCTGGTTTGTCCACAGTTGAAACAGGAATTGTTGCGCTGACATTCTTCCCGTACCGGACATGTCACGACATTCTTGACTTGAGTGGTGGTCTTGTTGACATTTTGCTGCCAGTTGGGTTTGTAGTCAACCTGAGTCTGTTGCCAAGTATGAGCCTTCTGCACGGGTTGCATATCCTTCTTTGGCTCGAATTTGTGCTTGTGGTCATTATTAGCTGGCCTGTTGTTGTGCCTGAGCTTGTGTTCCCTTTCTGCGATGAGGACCTTGTTCACCAGAGTTTGGAAGTCCGGAAAATCAAACGTATTGAGAGTGCACCTGAGATGCTGATCCAGTCCTCCAAGAAATCTGTCCATCTTCCGTTCTTCGGTGGCCACATCATAGAGAGAATAGCGGGCCAAATGGTTGAACTTATTCAGATACCCTCTTACTGACATGCTTCCTTGAGTGAGAGCGAGGAATTTGCGCTGCTTGATTTTCATAATTCCGGCGGGAATATGATACTTGCGGAAATGATCCTTGAATTTAGTCCAAGTAATTTCCTCGTCCGTGGGCCACATGGTTTTAGCGTTATCCCACCATATCGCGGCAACTCCTTCGAGATAATGTGTTGTGAAAGGGACCTTGTCTCCGTCTTCAGTGTGAGCAATTTCTTGTTTCTTCTCAATAGTCCTTCACCAATCGTTAGTGTCCAATGGATCAATAACTTGACTGAAACTGGGAGGCTTGGTTCGCTGAAAATCTGACAGCTTAGAGTAATGACCATTCTGATTTCCATTCTGCCCAACCATAACTTGCACACTTTTCAATAGTTCCAGCAGATCGTTGCTCCTCCTTTCTTCAAACATTCGCATGATTTGCTCAGTGGAAGGCGAATGTGGCGGTGGAGGCGGAGGTGGCTGGTATGGCTCGGGGGAATGTCCTGCCTGTCTTGCGGAGCGACGAACAGGGACATCCTCACAAGCTTGGCTGCTGCTGCCTCCCCGCGTCATCCTATTATTTATTTTCCCAATACACAGCAACCGCGATGAGAAATATCCAAGAAGGGGAGGAAAGCCAGCGGCAATCGCAGAAGAAAACAGCGAAAGAAACCAAGGCGAATAAAAAGAAAGTTCCAACATAATTATACATAGACTCAACATAAGAGTTAAACATCATGACGGGTTTACTACCCGCATACAGCAAACTAAGCATCACAACTCGTACGACTACATCCATACATCATACTCATGACGACGGTGATACTCTAGTGATCTACTGCTCGGATGGTGCTGCTGCGCGCTCCTCTCCTGAGCCGGACCCAGATCCTGAACTGATAGTGGTGACCTCCGGGTTAAGAGAGATGCGACGGCGCTGCCTCGAGGACTCTCCCTCAGGGGCAGGTGCGGGATGGGATCTAAGCATAGGAGCTGCAGGAGTAGTGACAAGGGAAGCCCACGTAGCAGGGGCACTACAAGGGGTCACTACCAAAGGGTTAACGGTACCCTAAGTGGTAGTAGAGGCTGGAGGAACGTATGAAGTGAAACTGTCAGTAGGTAGAGGGTTCCTATTCCGAGCGGCGGCGAGAGCTATCCGGGCTCGGATTAGCTCCCGAGCTAACTCGTAGATCAGGAGATAACTGGCAGTGATATAACGAGAGATGTGTCTAGAAGGACGATCGCATGCCGGATTAATCAAAGGAAAGCGGATACGCCCATTCTCGTGCAGAGATGGGTAGTAAAAGAAACCTGGGTGGGTGTGCATGCGAACCTCGTTGTAGCGCGAGTCTACCAGAGCTTCGATTGCAGCAAACTGGACCGCCTGAGATGGCGTAGAAGCGAGACCACCCTTAGAAGAACGAGTGTAAGCGCCGGAAGGGGAACTGTGGTGTAGAGTGACCTCAGCATAATACTCATACAAAGAACCGGCCAGATGCTCCCGATACACCTGATACACTGGATCAGCACCCTCTGGGTAGAGTCGTCGCCACACGTTCTGAAGTAGGTGCGGCGATGTGTACGGAGCTGGCTCAGGATGGTACAAGATTGGAACTAGAGCCATCTACACTCACAATCACCATACGGTTAGTAATAACAACAGATAAACATGCATGCAATGCAGCAATCAATTTCTATAACTACCGGCACTCAGACGAAACTATCTACCGTTCCACTAACGCACTAATTGTCTAGCGTGTCCTACAATTAGCGCTGCTCTGATACCTAGCGTTGTGGCACCCCGGCTCAGAGCAACCGGTTTACCTTGCATTGCCAGCCCAGAGATCACGTCTTTTGGCAACACACAACAACATGGTTCAGAAACAACCGCTTTATTGATGCTAGCGGGTACATAAGTCTGATATTACATCGAGATAAGAGGCCTAGCGGCACACACAGTGCGGCTGAACAGTATGTACATTATTTAATGAACATGAAGGGGCCTCCAGCACATAAACTACACGACAGCGGAATGACGACGAAGTGGAACTCCATAGCACAGGGATACCGACGTGGACACGACCTAGACACGGGAAGCTCTCCGATGCGGTACGACTTGCCTGAAATCTGGCATGACACGCTAGGTCAGTACATTGAATGTACTTGCAAGCTCACAACAAACATAAGCACGATGACAAACAATATCATGACAATTATTCAGGTTAATGTAATGCAAGTAATGCTACTAATACGATGAAACCAACATGTGCACCGAGTCCCTCGGACTCGCTTACCAGACGGGTTACATCGTAACCAACGGTGATCTTACCCGGATCACAACTAAAGCCAATCACTCATGATCAGCTCACGATCTCACAAATCATCACAAAACCAATGCCAACAATAAATATTTAGTGTGCAGGATTAATTATAAATGTTGATCCATGGTGTGACCTACTCCCGAGTTGTGTCCGCAACCGAGGACGCGGCTATCAATAGATTGAATACACTCTGCAGAGGTAGCGCACTTTACCCACACCACGGAACCCATGGCCTCGCACTCCCATTCGGGTGGACCAACGGCGTTCCGACGAAACCTTCCCCTTGCCATGACACTCTCCCGGCCACTCCGCCAACTCCCTCTCAGGGCTAAGTCCTGGGTGGCCTCGTGCCAACCAAAGGCATCAACGGCCACCGTCGTGGCAAAAATGGTCCCAAACGGGGACAAGGTACCATAAAAACAAACGGGCACACAAGGTTATGTCTGCTTACCGGGCCAGGGTACCACACGCCCATAACCTTCCCTCATTGGAGGCACCGGCGAGGGGCATGACAAGGGACCGAATCAAGACCCCCCATAAAGGTAAATGTGGTCACACTGAGGAAAACCCCGATTCAGTGGCACCATGACTTGATTAACATTATTTCAAGTTGGATTATTATCAGGTTTAACTTGAAAATAAAAACTACTATGCCAAGTCGTACGATGCCATGAGCAAGCACTAATCGATATGCAAAACATGCCACTCACAAGAACGGATCAACCTTATCAGTATAACTTGCTGGCAATAACTCATCATTAAATTTTACTGGTTCTACCTCACTATTTATGATCACGCAATATTTTGATTAACTCATAATTTATATGAAATTCTCATTAAGCAAAAAGAACTATCATTATTTATCATAGCAATATAACTAAGTCCAACTCTATTCTACTAGACCAAACTACTCCATGCATTCAACCAGTAACTTAAACAAACATTTCAAGCATGACAAGGTAACTAGCATTCAACCAAATTTATTTATCAAATTTTAAATGCATAAAAGAACTCATATTCAAGTAAGAAAAATCATAGATATTGAAATGACACCATCCAAATGCTAGTGTGGCTTGCCTTAGTGCAGAGGAGGGTCACACTCCTCCTGGTTATCTTCAAGGCAAGTCTCTCCTTCTGAAAATATTTAAAAACCACAAAACAAAATGTCAAAAACCAATCTGAAAATCACCAGAAATTCTAGACAGCAAGGAAAATTCCATATTTTGGTGTGCTGCTAGAGCTTTCTGAAACAAACACAATGCAAAAAGAATCAACTCATTTGGACTTATAGGCTAGAAATTATCACTGCTCAAAGTTGTGGTCGAATTTTTTAATTAATTTGAATAAAACATAAAACTGGGGGGTGACGTCGATGGCGTAACGGAAGAATACGCCTCCACTCGTACCGCTTCAGGAGCGAGTGGAGAGGCTGACACCGAGCCCCACCGGTCAGGAGAGAGAGGGGGAGAGAAGAAATAGCACGCGGCGGTGCTCCGTCGGAGCTTACGCCGGCGATGAGAGGTTCTTGGGTGAAGCCAGAGGGATAGAATTGGAGAGGGGGACACGGCTCACCTGCCTGTACCCGTGGCTTGTCGGGGGATGGCCGCAGCTGCTCGTAACCAAGCTCGCAAGCGGCGGTGGCGGTCGGGGCTTGCCGGCGAGGAAGAAGGCGACGGCGAGGGGCGACTCCACGGGCTCTGCTACTTGTGGACCTCCAATGATGCGCCTGAGAGGTTGGTTGAGCTCGAGGGGCTCTGGAGCAGGGTGGCTAGGCTGCAGGGATCGCTGGCGATCTCTGTCGTGGTCGACGGCCAGAGGCCTGCCCGGCCAGGCTACGGCTATCCTAAGTGGTCGTGGTGGTTGAGAAGTGTCGTGTGTGGCTTCGAAACGGAGGGACGGGCTCTATATATAGCCGGAGTTGGAGGGGGTACGTGGTGTCGCCGGTGTTCTTTGGAAGCCGGCGAGCGACAACGAAGGGCACCAATGAGAGGGGGCAAGGGCTCAGCGCTCAGGCGGGAGCTGTCCACGCTCGCGGACGAGAACAAGAGGCAGGGAGAAGAAGACAAGGGCACGAGCGCACTGTGGCTTTTGGCCGCGACGTGCCCGTGCTTGTTGCGGCATCTCCAGCATCGGCGAGCGCCAGGGAGAGGTCAAGGGTGATGAGTCAAAGCTGGTGGTATGGCGCGGCAGTCGTCGGCGAGCTCTGGCTCGAGCACGCGCCGAACAGAGGCGTTGGCACGACGCAGAGCGCGTCGAACACATGCCAGACCTCGTGTCCACATGCAGTCACCGCCCTGGCATGGTCAAAACGACGCCCACGCTCGGCCAAACCTTGTCTGGGCTATAGTCCACGCAGTGTTAGGTCTAGGGTCGCTGAGGACTCACTGCCAGGCCGACCAGAAGTGACTCAAGCTTCTTGGCAAGTTTCTGGCCAGAAACTTTGCCGCTATGTTTGGAGGGCTTCTAGATGGCCATTAGGATTGATCTCCTGGGGTTAGGGTTTACTTAGGAGTGTAATGAGGCTCAAGAAAAACCAGGGCCAAAGGGTCAAGGAAAAATACACTTGTTGTACAAAGTGCATTTTTGGGCTAGAAGGGAAATGATTTTCTGTAGCCAAAATATTACAAAAAGTCATGCAATATTTTTGCTTGGGGAGGTGGGCCAAGGTTCAAAGAATATTCAGGAATTATTTCAAGATTTTTGGAGCAATAAAAATGAGGGTTGCTTTTGAGTACTATTTTCTGAAATGCATTTCAGAAGAGAAATGGATATTTTTCTTTTATGAAAAATATTCATTTGACCACTTTGGGATTTTTCAGAGAAATGAGATTGAATGAGAGGTAGATGGGTCACTTGGGTGAAGGTCAAGGGCATGGCCAAGTGATAAGTCCATTTGAATTGATTCCAAAAACTCAAATCCAAGGCAAAGGCAAAATCAAGTCCGGAAAAAGAGAGAAGGCAATATCCAGGCTGTCACAGGTGCCCTGCACTGGTGAGCCGATGCAGTGGGAAAAAAATCAGGGACCCGGACTCCGGAGCACCTAGTTGCTCCGATGCCCAGTTCCTTCGTGCCATAAAGATTTAGTATTTTACTGCTTGGCTGCTCGGATGTGTGGACCAAAGTTGGCTGCACAAACTTCTGAAGCGGTGCCAAATAATTTTCTAATGGCACCGCTGATGAGATGGCAACAATTTTTGATACTGGGTACAAACTATGACACTGTCTTAGGATGCATTTGGTTGAAGGTGTGGTATGAATGGGTTGGGACCGTGACAGTGTCTTAATCACATCTAACAAATAATTTGTAACAACGAAAGAGGGTCTAACCTTCTCTGCACATGCCAGAAACTTCCTCCCACTGTCCACAGATTCAAACGCAACTAGCTTCACGCATGGAAATTGATGGTGACAACAAGCAGATAGATCTTCAGCCACCCTGCTCCATTCGTTGCCACTGATGGTCCTAGGGAGCTACAAGAGGAAGAAATGACTCAAATCAACCGCCGGGTAAAAATCCTTCATTCCAAGTCATAGCCCGAGAGAGAGAAGAGATGCATACCCGGGTGGTGAAGAAGTCATCGCCGGAGGAGGAACCGCTGGAGAGGTCTTTGAAGAAGACCATGGTGACCAGGGCGGTAGGATGCGAGACGGCGAGAGCGAGGAAGCGGCTATAGCTTAGGAAGGAAGGAAGGAGGAAACGGGGGAAATGTGACTTGTGGTCGGGGAAAAAAGGGGTGGGGAAGGCGGGAGGGGGCGGGGGTAGATATGTTGGCGGTAGGCCAAAATTTTGGAAATGTGGAGGGAAATTTTGCGTGCGGTGCCGACTGACCATTCACTTTGAACGATTGTGTGCATCGCAAGCGATTCTTCTGCTTTACGCGCATGGGATGAGTTTGATAAGTCAAATTATGGTGGAAATTTCCCCGGGTACGTCATTGCATAATTGAACATCGCTTGCTAATTTTGGCACACAAAAGAGCGTACAGCAGACAGACCACACTTACTGAATCGAGCAATTTTAGTAATTAAACAAAGCCAGTTGACCTAAACATTGCTCTAACAAAAGACCAGCATTAAAAACAAAGGCTAAGTATGCATAATTTTTAAAAATCTGCCGCCGTGCCGGCCTATGCATCGCTGGTGTGAGATGAGACGTCGATGACTTGTCTTGGCGACATGCTGCCGTTGGTGGACTCTGCGTCCCCCCTTCTGAAGTGGACCGTGTCCTCTTCCTCGTCCTCGTCCTCGGCGCTGCCCTCAAGGTTGTAGTACTTGTAGTAGTGGCTGCGCCAGAGCTCGCGTTGGTATTCCACCGTCGATTCCTCGACGGACGGACTCTTCTCTACCTCGACCTCGGCCATGCGCAACTCCTCCTCCCGGCGCTCCTCGATCTCCGCCGCCTCCAGCATCTCCAGCTCCCGCTCGGCAACCGCATGAGGAAGTAGGTGCTCCATGGCCACCGCCGCCTTTTCGAACGTGGGTTGCATGCTGGATTCGAGGTGGCCAAGAATATCTTGGCGTGTGCATCCTCGATCTTGGCGTGGATGGCCTCGACCCGAGCCAGGGCGACATTGGCGGCATGGACGGCAGCTCGAGCACTCTCGGCATTTGCAACCGCCATCGCAGCAGTAGTTGCAGCCGTCTTGGCTGCTGTAGCTGCCCTGTCGGCTGCCGCAGACGCCCTCTCGGCAGAAGCGGCCGCGCTCAATGCGGATGCGGCGGCACTCTCGGCGTAGGCGGCGGCGCTCAGGGGGACGCGGCCATCGTACGGGCCTTCACGAAGCGTTTCGATGGCGTCATCTTTGCAAGAAGGGGGTGCGGGAATGGGGATCAGGATTCGTGGATTCGGGGGTTGTCGGCACTGGAGCAGATGAACCGACGAAGCTTAAGGAGGAAGACATAAATAGACTGAGATATTTTCATCGCAAACGGTTCCTACAAAACAACTGTGTGTGATGTTGTAGATATTTTTTATTAGCTATCAAAGACGAACTTGGAGTAAAGTGGCAATGAATGGTGTTTTAAATGTACGATAATTTTTTTAGTACTAATACAACTGTCATGTCAAATTTTGGAAAATTTCAGGGGTCATTTGACCTTTTAAGACATTTAAGTGATTTTCTAGCCATTTAATGACCGTAATTGAAATTTGAACTACATGTACACGCAACAGCTAACCATAACGGTTTGAAAAGTCATATTTTGTGTATTTGTGTGTGATTTAATTCCATGTGCAGTAAATTGGAAGGATTTTTCAAACATATTGGTCTAACGGCTATGACACAATTAAGCTTGGAGTGCCAAGGCATTTAAATTCCAAAAAAATAAAAAAATATCAAAACACATGAAACCTTGGTTGATGTAATGTCATGCCACCAAGATGATGTGGTAAAAAAATTGGCATGTGTGACGAAAATTTGGACACACACCCCTCACAAACCGGAGCAACTCACTAGACGGCTCGTGGTTCCGAGAGGGAACAATTCATGTTTGATGACGAACCAGAGATAGCTTCCTCTTACGGCCTTCAAATTTTTTCTACGTGTAACGTGCACTAATACAACTGTGATGTCAAATTTTGGAAAATTTCAGGGGGCATTTGACCTTTTGAAGACATTTAAATGATTTTCTAGCCATTTAATGACCATAATTCAAATTAGAACTAGATGTACATGCAACGGCTAACCATAACGGTTTGAAAATTCATATGTGTGTACTTGTGTGCGATTTAATTCCATGTGCAGTAAATTGGAAGGAATTTTCAAACATATTGGTCTAACGGCTATGACACAATTAAGCATGGAGTGCCATGGCATTTAAATTCCAAAAAAATAAAAAATATATCAGAAACACATGAAACCTTGGTTGATGTAATGTGATGCCACCGAGATGATGTGGTAAACAAATTGGCCTATTTGACGAAAGTTTGGACACACACCCCTCACAAACCGGAGCAACTCACTAGAAGGCTCGTGGTTCTGAGAGGGAACAATGCATGGTTGATGATGAACGAGAGATAGTTTCCTCTGACAGCCTTCAAAAAATTTCTACATGTAACATACACTAATACAACTGTCATGTGAAAATTTGGAAAATTTCAAGGGTCATTTGACCTTTTGAAGACATTTTAGTGATTTTCTAGCCATTTATTGACCATAATTCAAATTTGAATTACATCTACATGCAACAGCTAACCATAACGGTTTGAAAAATCATATTTTTGTACTTGTGTGCGAGTTCATTCCATGTGTAGTAAATTAGAAGGGATTTTCAAACATATTGGTCTCACGACATGGACACATATGTATGCATGGAGTGTCGTGGCATTTTAATTCCAAAAAATTAAAAAATGGTCAGAAAAACATGAAACCTTGCTTGATGTAATGTCATGCCACCAAGATGATGTGGAAAATAAATTGGCATGTTTGACGGAAGTTTGGACACACAACCCTCACAAACCAGAGGAACTCACTAGAAGGCTAGTGGTTCCGAGAGGAAACAATGCATGTTTGATGACGAACGGGAGACAACTGCCCCTTACGGCCTTTAAAATTTTTCTACGTTTAACATGCACTAATACAACTGTCATGTGAAAATTTGGAAAATTTCAGGGGTCATTTGACCTTTTAAGGACATTTAAGTGATTTTCTAGCCATTTATTGACCGTAATTCAAATTTGAACTACATCTACATGCGACGGCTAACCATAACGGTTTGAAAAATCATATTTGCATACTTGTGTGCGAGTTAATTCCATGTGTAGTAAATTAGAAGGAATTTCAAACATATTGGTCTCACGGCATGGACACATGTACATGCATGGAGTGCTATGGCATTTAAATTCCAAAAAATTAAAAAATGATCTGAAAAACATGAAACCTTGCTTGATGTAATGTCATGCCACCAAGATGATGTGGTAAAAAAATTGGCCTGTTTGACGAAAGTTTGGACACACACCCCTCACAAACCGGAGAAACTCACTAGAAGGCTAGTGGTTCCTAGAGTAAATATCTGGTGTTCAAAAAATCTTCAGACGATGTAAATATCTGGTGTTCAAAAAAATGTAAAGATTTGGCAAGATAACCAGCCCCCACACGATATTTCGCGCCACGAGGTTTGGAAGGTGAATGGCCGGGGTTATTACTCAGACATGGTTTTGTATTGGAAACCGTCAGCTATTATGTTCACACACGGATTCTAATGCGGGAATCGTGTGTAATTCAAACTACAGTACTCGTAAATTCCGGCGACCAGCGTGTGTACTATTCCCGTCGATCTAGATCCCGGCCGCCAATAAATACTACCTAGCTCACATCGTCCCGTCTTCATTCTCATCTACATCCTCCCCTCGCTCGCCCTCTCTCTCTCTCTCTCTCAAAGCTCTGCCATGGCGCCGCCGCTCTGCCCACGTGCCGATGAGGAGTCGGCGCCCCCCGAGGACAGTCAGTCGAAGAGCAGCGACGAGGAGGACCCCTACGCGCCGCTGGACGAGGTTGCGCCGGACCCCCAACTTTGAATTGGTTTTGGGGCCAGTACAATCTTTGTCTGGGGAAGTCGTTGCTGCCGGCTGAGAAAGCCAGGCAAGTGGCATTTAAGTAGGAGATGGTGGAGGAGGAAGCCACGTACCAGGCGGCCTGTGAAGCCCGTGATGCCGCCTGGAAAAAGGAGGCGGTGGAGCTTTGGGGGCAGGCGCGTCATCGGGCGGAGGAGGTGTATGAAGACGGGTACTTCGCTAGGAAGGTCAAAGGCGCTGGGTGCCTCATCGCTGCGTGGAGGTTGGCCGATAAGCTCCAGCGTGCCACCGACGAGGAGCTCCGGTGGGCGCCCAACAAAATGGCAAGATTGTTCGCGCTCATCCGTCAGCAAGAGGCAGATCGGTACGTCAAGCGCTGTGAGGCGGAGGAGGCGGAGTACTGCCTCCTCACTGGGAAGACGCCGCGCACCAGGGAGCTGCTGGCGAGGGGCTGCTAATACTGGCCCCAGGAGGGATTATTAGTTTTAGTATTGTTCGTTTTCAATTTTATGCATTGTACCTAGTAGTTGTATCATCACGTATATGTGATGATATTATATATATATATTCTATGATGAACTAATGAACAATTAATATATATATATATATGTATATATATTATGAATTCCATTTTCAATCTGTTTTTGTATACCAATTTGAATCTAGCTGTTATCATCCACATAGACAGAATGGAAAGTGCATATACACACATTGAAACTGAACATATAAGAACAGAAAACAGAGTACACACATTAAAATAGAGCAATAAACAGAGCAATACTATGATTGTTGTGAATACATAGCTATCCATGTCGAAACCACTCAACAAAATAAAACGCGTCCATGATACCATGACCAGCAGCCTTGCCTACGGTAGCTCTTGGCTCTTCTTGAACTCGTGCATGCATTCGTCCAAGTGGTCGACACGCTTGAGGGAGTCCTGTATTAAGGGGTCCTCAGGCGTCCGGCCTGTGTGACATGGGCCGGACTGTTGGGCCATGAAGATACGAGATAGAAGACTCCCTCCCGTGTCCGGATGGGACTCTCCTTTGCGTGCATGGCAAGTCTGGCGTTCGGATATGTAGATTCCTTCCTTTGTAAACTGACCCTGTACAACCCTAGGCCCCTCCGGTGTCTATATAAACCAGAGGGTTTGGTCCGTAGAGCACAATCATAATCATACAGTCTAGACATATAGGGTTTAGCCATTACGATCTCGTGGTAGATCAACTCTTGTAATCCTCATATTCATCAAGATCAATCAAGCAGGAAGTACGGTATTACCTCCATCAAGAGGGCCCGAACCTGGGTAAACATCGTGTCCCCTGTCTCCTGTTACCATCGACCTTAGACGCACAGTTCGGGACCCCCTACCCGAGATCCACCGATTTTGACACTGACATTGGTGCTTTCATTGAGAGTTCCGCTGCGTCACCATCAGAAGGTTCGATGGCTTCATCAGTCATCTACAACTACAATGCCCTACAGAATGATTTTCTCCCCGGACAGCTCTTCGTATTCGGCGGCTTCGCACTACGGGCCAACTCGCTTGGCCATCTAGAGCAGATCGACAGCTACGCCCCAGGTCACCAGATTAGTTTTGGAAATCTGGATTATGTCGCGGATATCCGAGGAGACTTGATCTTCCAAGGGTTCACGACCCCAACCTCCGCTCTGGCTTTAGATCCGGAGCGCGTCGCCATGTCCGAAGACGGGATTAATGAGCCTGCCGGACTATCTGCAGCCCCTAAGCCCAGTACGGAAGGGCTGGAGGAAGTACTGTCGCTGGCAACCATCATGAAGCCGGACACTTCTCCGAACACTAGCTCCGAACCCTCGGAGTCAGCATCGTGTGAGCTTGGCCAAGGAGTTTCCTTCCCGCCGTACTCCACGGATTTTCTTCTCCCTGGCCAAACCCCGCCTTTAAGCGAGGCTCTGGACTTGATGCGATCCCTCGTCATTACAGAGGAGCAGTATCCGAACTACGCCCAGCCCAGACTAGGGGCTAAGAGCAGGAAATTTTACGTCCCACCCACCACCCACTTCATAGCCACCGTGGAGGACTTAACTGACATGCTCGACTATGGCTCCGAAGACATAGATGGTATGGACGACGATGCCGGGGAGGAGCAGGCCGAAAACCCGCCGTTCACCGGACACTGGACGGCCACCTCTTTGTATGACATGTACATGGTGGAAGCACCCAAAGAGGGTAACGGCAATGATAAAGAAGATCCACTCGAGGATAAACCTCCTGAGACACAGCCAAAGCACCGACGCTAGCGCCGCCGCTCTAAATCACGCCGTGGAAAAGACACTAATACCGGCACAGGACGCAACAACACTCCGGACAGTGCTGAAGACAAAGAAGAACCCGTCGAGCCGACCTCTGAACAGGACGACCGGGAAGATGGGCAAGTTAGCCCCGATGAACAGGCTGAAAACGAAAACTCGGAGGACAGCAATTATCTTCCTCTCTCCGAGGATGAGGTGAACCTCGGCAACGAGGATTTTATCGTGCCAGAGGAACCTCTCGGGGAGGAGCGCTTCAAGCGCCGGCTAGTTGCCACTGCAAGGAGCCTGAAAAAGAAAGAGCAACAACTTCAAGCTGATCAAGATCTGCTCAACGATAGGTGGACTAATGTCCTGGCAGCCGAGGAATACGGCCTCGAGTGCCCAACCAAAAGTTACCCAAAGAGCAAACTGATGCCCCAATTTGACGACGACGCCATCAAGCCCGTACCATCAGCACGTAATGCGGCTGACCGACCACCTCGTGGCCGGGACAAAACGGCAACTCAAGCCCAAAACCAGCCCATACTACCTCGCCGTAAAGGTGGAGATGTAACAGCTCGGGGATATACATATGATCTGCGGCAGGACCTGGACAATAGAGCAGGCCAGACCAGATCGATCTACGGATCGCGGGGGCGTGCCCCGACGCGCGACGATGGCTATCTAGCTGGACTCCATTCGAGCTACGTCGCGCCTTGGCCTGATATAGAGGCGCCGCACACCCCCTTTGCTTCACTGATGAAGTAATGGAGCATGAATTCCCATAAGGGTTTAAACCCATGAACATTGAATCATATGATGGGACAACGGACCCCGCGGTATGGATTGAGGACTTTATTCTCCATATTCATATGGCCCGTGGTGATGACCTTCATGCCATCAAATACCTCCCGCTCAAACTCAAGGGACCAACTCAGCACTGGTTGAACAGCTTGCCTGAAAACTCTATTGGCAGCTGGGAGGACTTGGAAGACGCCTTCCGTGACAACTTCCAAGGCACATACGTCCGACCTCCGGATGCCGATGACTTAAGCCACATAGTTCAACAGCCCGGAGAGTCAGCCAGGAAATTCTGGACTAGGTTCCTAACTAAAAAGAACCAGATCATCGACTTTCCGGATGGCGAGGCCCTAGCGGCCTTTAAGCATAGCATCCACGACGAATGGCTCACCCGACACCTCGGCCAAGAAAAACCGAAGTCCATGGCAGCCCTCACGGCACTCATGACCCACTTTTGCGCGGGCGAAGATAGTTCACTAGCCCGTAGCAATAATAATGCAAGCGAACTTGGCACCTCTGAAGCCAAGAATAGCAACGGCAAGCCCCGACGCAACAATCATAAGCGTCAAAACAATGGTGACAATACGGATGACACGGTGGTCAATGCTGGATTCAGTGGCTCCAAGTCCGGTCAGCGGAAGAAGCCATACAAAAGGAACAATCCGGGCTCTTCCAGCTTGGACCGCATACTCGATCGTCCACGTCAGATCCATGGCACCCCTAATAAACCAGCCAATCATACCCACCAGAGTTGTTGGGTCTTTAAACAGGTCGGCAAGTTAAATGCCGAAGATAAGGAGAACGGGTCGCAGAGTGAGGATAATGACGAAGAGCCCCGTCCACCAAACATAGGGGGACAGAAGCAGTTTTCCCCGCAGGTTAAAACGCTAAATATGATATACGTTACCCATATCCCCAAGAGGGAGCACAAACGTGCGCTCAGGGACGTCTGTGCGATAGAGCCAGTCGCCCCAAAATTCAACCCATGGTCATCCTGCCCGATCACCTTTGATCGCAGGGACCGTCCGACCAGTATCCATCATCGCGGTTCAGCCGCACTGGTCCTCGACCCAATCATTGATGGATT
This sequence comes from Aegilops tauschii subsp. strangulata, assembly GCF_002575655.3. Taxonomy (NCBI): domain Eukaryota; kingdom Viridiplantae; phylum Streptophyta; class Magnoliopsida; order Poales; family Poaceae; genus Aegilops; species Aegilops tauschii. The sequence goes on from NC_053036.3 coordinate 156,800,406, forward strand.
CCACCTCACGCGAGTCCTCATGGACGGTGGAAGCAGCCATAACCTGCTCTATCAGGATACAGTGCGCAAAATGGGCATCAATCCATCAAGGATCAAGCCCACAAAAACTACCTTTAAAGGAGTTACACCAGGTGGAGAGGCCCGCTGCACGGGCTCAATCACATTGGAGGTCGTCTTCGGATCTCCGGACAACTTCCGAAGCGAAGACTTGATCTTCGATATCATTCCCATCCGCAGTGGCTATCACGCAGTGCTCGAACGAACCGCATTTGCTCGATTTAATGCGGTGCCACACTATGCTTATCTCAAGCTCAAGATGCCCGGACCACGCGGTGTCATAACAGTCAATGGAAACACGGAACGCTCCCTCCGTACCGAGGAGCACACCGCAGCCCGGGCAGAAGAAGTAGAGAGCGGCCTTATCAAGCAGAACCTTAATTCGACGGCCAAACTCCCAGACACTGTCAAACGCTTCCGGACTACTCTACAGCAGGACAGTTCAGCTCGTCAGGAGCTCGACTAGCAATTCGGCCTCCGTCTCAGTCCCTACCAAATGGCGGCGTTCGTACCGCGCGTACATAACTACACACTCAAAACACCATGGGCATAGACGGAGGCATAACTTGATTGGGGTTCATCATACGGCTCCCACAGATACTTTTCTTTTTCCTTCTTACCATTCTTTGGTCTCTTTTTTACAGGCCCCTCCTGACGGCCTGATCATCGGTCCTTTCGAAGGATAGATATACTAAGGTGGCAAGCAGTACAGACGTGTGGGGGAGTCTCTAGATGTTCTTCTTGACGATCATTTTACCTGTTTTTGGGACCCGCATGCAGCTCCCCCTTGGTTTTGGCATGTTAAATAGCCAGGTTGCTTATCGCACTATTTGTACAAATAAGCTTTGACGTATTAATCAAACTATAATGGAAATAGTTTGCGGCCCAACTTACGTGGCACTAGCTTACTACTTCATTTTATTTCGCTATTCTAATCGATTGCACCCGTACACTTTGGTACGCTTTAATTCGCCAGGGGCTTCATTATGCACCATACTACGGCAACAAAGTTAGAACACTTTTTACAGTACAGTTTGGCACCCTGAATTTTAGCATTATGTGCATCGGCTCCGAATCATGTCTTTGGTCAATAGTTGGGTTGCCTGGCTCCTGTGCTTACTACCTTACGTTCCGCTATATCGGCTAGGGTAGTAAAGGGAGAACTACTGCGATTGTGTCCTGGTTTATCAGGATGAGCACCTCAGTAGAGAAAGCCGAAAACTGACTGTCATGATGCGGCGTGAGCAGGTCAGCTGTTCGGAGGTTACAAATCTTTTGCGATTTTTTCCGCATTATGCGACGAATCGGTCTCTACCCGATCAGGTGTCTACAGCGCCCTAGTTCGGATTAAAAACTAACTAGGGGCTGCGCCTACATTTCTATTGTCAAACTCCTATGGCTAAGTGAGGGTGATAAAGCCACATAGTCTGATTGCCTGGTTCGTTGCGCTAAACACCTCCTTCAAGGACCAAAATCTTGGATCAAGAGTGTTTAGATTCATCCCGAACACCCCCATACTACCTACGTGGGGGCTGAAGCCGACGACTGGCCAACTCTCAGACTTAACTAAACGGCCGCACATGAGGTAGAATTTAAAAAAACAACAACAAACAATATATTACATAACGGCTTTGTTCCATAATACAGGAAGGGATAACATGACTGACTTCATTCAAAGATAATGTCTTTGGAGCACTGGCCCTCTACAATGCGGGATCCCTTCAGGACATCATCGAAATACCACTCGGGCTTGCGGTGCTCCTTGCCCGCGGGCGGTCCCTCGTTCGTGAGCTTGACGGCGTCCATCTTTGCCCACTGCACCTTGACGCGGGCGAAGGCCATCCGCGCACCTTTGATCCAAGCCGACCGCTTGATGGCATCAAGCCGAGGGCGGGCATTGACCAGCCGCTTCACGAGCCCGAAGTAGCTACTGGGTATGGCTTCGACAGGCCATAAACGGATTATCAAATCCTTCATGGCCAGTTCGGCCACCCTATGCAGTTCGGTCAGCTGTTTTAGCCAATCGCTAAAGGGCAACGGATGCTCTGGCGCAAGGTATTGTGACCAGAACAGCTTCTCCGTTGAGCTCCCCCCTTCAGCTCGGAAGAACTCCGTAGCATCGGAAACACTGCGTGGCAGATCCGCAAATGCCCCTGGAGAACTCAAAATCCGGGTCCATAAGAGGTACCTTTTCTTCACATACTTGCTCTGCATAATAAAAGCCTTACCCGTCGCGATTTTCCTGGCCTCCTGGATTTCCTGGAGGGCGCCCTGGGCTTTAACCCGGGCGTCTTGTGCGCTTTGGCGGGGCTTGGCAAGTTCGGACTCTTGATCCGCAATATTGCGCTCCAAGGACTCGCATTTCTTCACGACGTCCTAGAGCTCCTGCTGGACCTCACCGACCCTGGCATCATGCTTTTCGCAGGCGGCTTGTTCCTTTGCCGCTCCCTCCTCGGCCTCGGCCAGCGCCTTCTTGAGGGTCTCCACCTCGGTCGCCTCTCCTACAAAATATCATGGAACTATGGTCAACACAAATCATTCATCCTTTCTGAATCTACACAAGGTCATTGCATACCTTGATGGTCCTCCAGCTGCTTTCACACGGCCGAGCTCTTCCTCGGTCCGCTCCAGACTATGCTTTAGTCCGGAAACCTCATCAGCATGAGAGGTCGCAGCCAGCAAAGACGTCTGCTTATTCACATAGACACATATGGTAAGTCTCCTGCGAAAGTTATTTGATCCTCTGCCCGGCTTTTCTTTTCGAACACCGGATAATGTCTCAGGGGCTACTGTCTATACTATACATTCCTTTTGCATAAATTGCGCTTCATACCTCAAAGCATGTTAGAAGGCTTGTGCAGGCTTCGGTCAGTCTGCTCTTCACAGACTGAATCCTCTCAATCACCGTACCCATGAGGGTACGGTGTTCTTCAACAATGGAAGCACCTTGCAGCGCTTCCAGCAGATTATCCGATGCCTCTGGATAGACAGAGGTCATCGGCGGGATAGGTGCACCTCCTTCTTTTGAAGGAGGCTGCTCATCTAATTCCGGAGCCATACAAGTCTCCGGAATTGTATTCGGCTGGGGGCCGAATTGGATATGGCCCCCATCGCCAGTCTCCATGGGGATTTGCTCTCCCATGTGTCCGGCCGCCGAGGTGTCACCCTCTGGCGCCATCCCGACGGCCTTCTGCTTCTCTCCCTGGCCTGGGGAGGTCCTTCGGGACAGCACCTCAACATCGTCCATGGCCTTGGGAGAAGAGGCCGCCGGAAGGGACCCGCTGTCAATCACCTTGGGATCCAGCGAATTCCCCGAAGATGAGGATCACTGGAGGTCGGAGCGAGCCGGACTGCAGCGCACGACTCAACATGTTAAAACCATGAAGTAAAGGAGTTGGATATATGTGTGCGTCTTTGAGTACTTACGATTCGGCCAGGGGCTTATCCCTGGGGTGCCACTCAGAGCTGCTGTCGATGTCCCACGCGGAGTTATCCGCGGGAGAGGCCTTCCCTTCTTGGACGCCTCCGCCTCCAGATGCATGGAGGCCGCCCTTTTCTTCCTTTCCACCTCCGAGGGAGAGTTTCTTTCCTCCTCCTCCTCGTCGTCCTCGGTGTGGGAGGAGTGGGTCTTGGCATCTTCGGACGTCACGTCCGAAGTGCCCTTACGGCGGAGGCCACCTCTGGTCTCCTTGGCCTTCTTCTCTGGCGCCTGGTAGGGCGCCGGAAACCAGCATATTCGTCAGAAGAGGGATTACTGGGTTTTCGGGCAGTGGCGCCGGACACTGAATCCGCTCCGCCCTCTTTGTCCAGCCCTGAAAAACAAATAGGGAAGCTTAAACATCTCCTTAGAGTATACAAGTAAAGGATACACCTTGAAATACGAAAAACTTACCGGGTTGGCTGGATGGGTCAGGTTGTACCCACGATCCTTGGTTGTCTTTGGCCACATCTCATTGGCCTTGAAAAGCACCTTCCAGATGTCTTCGTGTATAGTGCCGAAGAACTGTTGCAGGGTCTGGTGCTTGGACGGATTGAACTCCCACAAATGGAAAGTCCGGCTTTGGCACGGAAGGATCCGGCGAAAAAGCATTACCTGGATCACATTGACAAGCTTGATATTCTTGTCTACCATGCTCTGGATGTGCGTCTGAAGCGCTGACAGCTCGTCCGATGAAGACCAGTTCAGGCCCTTCTCTAGCTAGGAGGTGAGCCGCATCGGGGCTCCGGACTGGAATTCGGGAGCCGCGGCCCAGGTGATGTCGCGAGGCTCTGTGATGTAGAACCACTGCTGTTGCCACCCTTTGACGGTCTCCACGAAGGTACCTTTGGGCCATACGACGTTGGGCATCTTGCTCACCATGGCGCCTCCGCACTCTTCATGTTGGCCTCCCACCACCTTCGGCTTCACACTGAAGATCTTTAACCACAATCCAAAGTGGGTGGGATGCGGAGGAAGGCCTCGCACACGACAATAAATGCCGAGATGTTGAGGAAGGAGTTGGGGGGAAGATCGTGGAAATCCAGCCCGTAGTAGAACATGAGTCCGCGGACGAATGGGTGGAGAAGGAATCCCAATCCGCGGACGAAGTGGTGGATGAAAACCACCCTCTAATGGGGCTCCGGGGTGGGGATGGTCTGCCCCTTCACTGGAAGCCAGTGGGCGATTTCCTGGGCTAAGTACCCGGCCTCCCGGAGCTTGGTGATGTCCTTCTCCTTGACGGAGGAGACCATCCACTTGCCCTGCGCTCCAGATCCGGACATGGCTGGAGTGCTTTTTTAAGGTGGAAAGGATGGAAGCTAGGGCGCTGGAGCTCGAGAATGGATGGGCGGACATAAAGAAGGCGTGGGTGAAAAGGTGAAATCCTTATCCCTTTATAAAGGCTGTGAATATTAAGTGCCTCCCCACTCACCTTAAAACTCGCCTATTCCCCAAGGGCCGTGCAGGCGGCGCTGTTGGATTACCCACGCCCGCATTGATGAGAATCCCGCAATAAGGGGACACGATCTCTGCTTCGACAAGACGTGCCAATCTTGAAACATGGAGCGGGAGGCTTAAAAACGGTTGGAAATATTGACGGGGCAGCGACGTGATGTGACGCTACAAAAGTTGTGAGTAGATTGGACTCGTGAAATATTATACTCTCTACGGGTGTGTGTGGTACTTGTTTTGCATAGCCGGACACGTTTGCTATATTCAAAGGCTGTTTTGGAGTATTCAGAGGACGAACCCGCCTTGCAATGCCCAATACAATCTGCGCACCAGACACATCGTCATTGAAGCCTTGTTCAGGGGCTACTGAGGGAGTCCTGGATTAAGGGGTCCTCGAGCGTCCGGCCTGTGTGACATGGGCCGGACTGTTGGGCCATGAAGATAAGAGATAGAAGACTTCCTCCCGTGTCCGGATGGGACTCTCCTTTGCGTGGATGGCAAGCCCGACGTTCGGAAAGGTAGATTCCTTCCTTTGTAAACTGACCCTGTACAACCCTAGGCCCCTCCGGTGTATATATAAACCAGAGGGTTTGGTCCGTAGAGCACAATCATAATCATACAGGCTAGACATCTAGGGTTTAGCCATTACGATCTCGTGGTAGATCAACTCTTGTAATCCTCATATTCATCAAGATCAATCAAGCAGGAAGTAGGGTATTACCTCCATCAAGAGGGCCCGAACCTGGGTAAACATCGTGTCCCCTGTCTCCTGTTACCATCGACCTTAGACGCATAGTTCGGGACCCCCTACCCGAGATCCGTCAGTTTTGACACCGACAACGCTTGCGGTACATCTGGAGCGCGATCTCGAGCTCCAAGTTGACTATTTCATCGGAGATTACTAGCTCGAGGATGCGACGGCCATGTTCCTCTACTGCACCCAGGTGGACACCTGGACCAAGGAGGTGGTCGAGCCTACCGACCAGCGCGTTGGCATCGAGTGGGCCGCGGACAAGGCGAATGGCGCGACCCATGCGAATGGCGCAGCGGGCGTCCCGTGCAAGTACGGCACGGCCGGCCTCTGGTGCAAGTACGGCGCAGAGGGCCTCTACCCACTCCTGGAGAGGAATGGGGGTACTGAAGGGACGTGTACCCCGCCACGACGCCCTGTCAATAGCAGGCAAGCGCCGATGGACCTGCTCTTGCTGTGCGGCGCGCCGCGCCTCTCGCTCTGCGGTGCTCCAACGGTCTCGCCGTGTGGTGAGCAGCAGCCTATCAGCGCGGACGCGCCTAGCTTGCTCTGTGGCGCGCCATCGATCATGTTGTACGGCGAGCTATAGCCTATCGGCGCTGACAAGCCTATCTTGATCCACGACGCTGAAGTGCCATGCGCCAAGGGTCTGCTCAACCCTGGCGATGACGCGCATCACGGCGTCGTCCATTGCGTTGCCGGGAGCGCCTCGGCCTCGATGGGCCGTGGCGCCTGCTCGTTTTCCTCGTCGATGAGGTTGATGGCAGAGGCGGCGCTTTGGTGGGTTGGCATGCTTGGGGAAAAGGTGGATGTCCTACAGGCTGCGCTTGTTGCCTCCGTGCGTCACGTGCCGCCTAGGTTTATGCGCAATATTGTTGGGAGGCGGGAAACAGGTGAGGGAATGGCGGGAAACGGTGGCGTGTTCATAAAATGCCATCAATTAATGGAAACTTAGCATAGAAGGAACATCGAGCTAGCACGAAGTAGATGATGATCAGATGAACACGGACCACACTACGGAACCCGTCGGCGATGAATTCATCAATCACAAACAGTTGTATACTAGCAAGCGTTTGCCCACAACACACATGGCTTATTCCAACACAAACAGGTCTGATGGATCAACTGTATGCCACGTATCACACATAGTCAAAAAGTAATGTGCATGTGTTAAGAAAAACAAAAAAATTCAAAACAAGGACCTTGAGGTTAATTCCACCCCACAACAAACACGGCGTATTCCATCACAAACAGGTCGGATGGATCAACTGTATGCCATGTGTTAAAAAACAAGGACCTCGAGGTTAATTTAACTGATGGGATGGATCATAGAGGTCATTTAATTTGACCTTTATGACCCATCCTATCAGTTAATTTAACATCAAGACAACTTTCCATCCAATCACCCATCTAATGGCTGCTCCAGCCGGAGCACAGTTAACTTGAGAGTTCTCTTAGATGAACTATTGGTGGAACAGCTAGTCCTTGCTGATATAGAATGCCTCTTCGCATCCTTATGGCCAATAGATGTTGTGTAGATAGAGCATATCACATACGTCTTATTAGAAGCAATCGTCTGTGTTATTATAGGTCTTGGCACACATTTATGTTTACAAGCATCAGCCGCCTCATTTTTCCTGCGATCAACATGTTCTACTTGATAGCCCTTTAAATGACCAGCGATAGCATCAACCTCTCGGTGATAAGCCGCCATGAGTGGATCCTTGGAATCCCAAGTTCCTGAAACTTGCTGAGCCACCAAATCTGAGTCGCCAAAACACCTCACCCGGCTTAGATTCATCTCTTTAGCCATCCGAAGACCATGGAGCAAGGCTTCATACTCAGTTGCATTGTTAGTACAAGGGACCATCAACCTTCAGACATAACAAAATTTATCACCTCATGGGGAAGTCAAAATAACTCCAACCCTCGAGCCTTCTAACTGCCTGGATCCATCAAAATGAATAGTCCAATATGTGTTATCCGGCTTTTCCTCAGGCATCTGTAGCTCTGTCCAATCATTGATAAAATCCACAAGTGCTTGATACTTGATAGTTGTCCGAGGCATGTACTTCAAACCATGGGGTCCAAGCTCAATGGCCCACTTGGGGACCCGGCCTATGGCTTCTCTATTTTGAATAATATCCCCTAAGGAAGCAAAACTGACCACACTAATGGGATGACCAAGGAAATACTGCTTTAACTTACGACTAGCCATGAACACTCCATAAACCAGCTTTTGCCAATGTGGGTATCTCTGCTTAGTTTCAATGAGTACCTCACTGACATAGTAAACCGGCTGCTGAACCGGATATTCCTTGCCCGATTCTTTCCTTTCCACAACAACTGCCACACTGACAGCTCTGCTATTAGAAGCCACATATAATAGCAAAGGCTCCTTATCAATAGGAGCTACAAGGATTGGTGGCTCCGCCAACTGCTTTTTCAATGCCTCAAACGCCTGATTGGCAGCATCACTCTAGACAAAGTGATCTGTTTTCTTCATCATCTGATACAAAGGGATAGCCTTTTTGCCCAAACAGCTTATAAACCGGCTTAAGGCCGCAATACGACCCGCCAGATGATGGACATCATTAATACATGCCGGTTTAGCCAAAGAAGTGATAGCCTTGATTTTCTCCGGGTTAGCTTCAATGCCTCTTTTTGAAACCAAAAAAACCCAAGAGCTTGCCTGCTGGCACACCAAAAACACACTTGGCCGGGTTAAGCATCATCTTGTAGACCCGGAGATTGTCACAGGTCTCTTTCAAGTCATCTATCAAAGTCTCCTTCTTCTTGAATTTCACAACAATATCATCTAAATAAGCAAGAACATTGCGTCTAATCTGGTCATGAAGGCAATTCTAAACACACCGCTGATAAGTCGCCTGGGCAGTCTTGAGCCCAAAAGGCATAAACACATAGCAGAAGCCTCCAAAGGGAGTGATGAAAGTTGTCTTCTCCTGGTCCTTAGCTGCCATCTTGATCTGATGATAACTATAATAAGCATCCTGAAAACTCAAACGATCACAACCCGCTGTAGCATCGATGATCTGATCAATACGAGAAAGAGCAAAAGGGTCAGCTGGACAGGCCTTGTTAAGGTCTGTGTAATCCACACACATACGCCAAGTGCCATTCTTCTTAAGTACCAGCACCGGGTTAGCCAACCACTCAGGGTGAAAAACTTCAACAATAAACCCAGTCGCCAAGAGCCGGGCCACTTCTTCACCAATGGCCTTGCGCCTCTCTTCATTAAAACGACGAAGGAAATGCTTGACCGGTTTAAACTTTGGATCAACATTGAGTGTGTGCTCAGCGAGTTACCTCGGTACACCTGGCACGTCTAAAGGTTTCCATGCAAAGATGTCCCGGTTCTCACGGATGAACTCGATGAGCGCGCTTTCCTATTTTGGATCCATATTAGCATTGAACTGAACTGCTTGGATGAGTCGCCAGGAACAAAGTCAACCAGCTTAGTGTCATCTCACTACTGCAGGATGCTGCTAACGCGACACTACGATCAGAGACCCTTTGACGAAACTGTGTGTGACAATGTTGAGGATATCGCTTATCGTTATCGTCTCGGTCAGCTAAGGATTAGAGATTAATCAGAAATCGGTCGATTAATCGATTTTATTGGCCGACTATTATTAGATATTTTTTGCAAATCTCAGGTTCCTAACACTAAAATACGCAATATTCAACACAAAAATAATATTGGACAAAAGTGTTACCTTGATTCCTTGCCTTTGAATCCTCGTATAATGACAAACAAAATAGGGCAACAGTAAATGTTGCAAAACAAGGTCCACAAAACATAAATAAACATAGTTTTTACAAACATAGTGCTATGAATAGGTCCGATTTATCGGTAGACTCCCAATAAATTGCTTGTTAGAGTGATAAATCGGTCCAAAAGATAAACGATGAAGATAAGGCATAATCTTATCGGCCACCCCCTGGTTAGTGATAAATTGGAAGATTAATCGCTGAATCGGAACATTTTTTGAACAGTGGTGTGCGATGCAATAATCACAAACGGTGGTGTAAAATAACTGTCAAAAAAGGTGCAAAACGTTGGCGATGGCGGGCACATCAAACACGGTTCAGATTTTAGTTGCGTGTGCGATGTAGGGCATACGGTTCAGTTCAATGAACTGTTTGCAATGAGGAAGAAGAAAAGAAACGGGCAGCAATATACAACATACGGTTCACTCGGATGAACTGTTTGTGATTAGGCAACACTAAAGAAATGGTCAGCCAGATCATGGTGTGTGCGATATACGGCATACGGTTCACTTGGATGAACTGTTTGCTTTGAGCCAAGAGAACAGAAACGGTTCAATTTAACAGGATGTGTGCGATACGCGGCAAATAGGTCTGTAAGCCGGCTGGGTTCCCAGTGTAAGTCGGTACCACCTAATGTTTTCCTTGATATTTTGCATAACCCTTCAGTTAAATTGCCTATGGAGGAAGATCTTGTTGTTCCTGACCCGGAGGCACAATTGGTGGCGGCTCTTCATGCTATTCCTGATTGGACAATTCCATATTTGGCTTACATGACCGAGGTGAGTTACCTGAAGATGAAACTTTAGCCAGGCAGATAACCTGGTGGTCTAAGTCAATGACTATTGTCAATGGAGAGTTGCACCGGTGCAGTGCCACAGGGGCGTTTCAGCGTTGTGTTTCTCCTGAGGAGGGACGTGAGATTCTACGAGAGATTCATGAAGTAGATTGTGGCCATCATGCCGGCTCTAAGTCTCTCGTGGCTAAGGCTTTTCGTCGTGGGTTCTATTGGCTGACGGCTCATGCTAATGCAGAGGCTTTGGTTAGCAAGTGTGATGGTTGTCAAAAAAATTCAAGACGAGCTCATGTGCCGGCTCAAGAATTGAGGATGATTCCAATTACTTAGCCGTTTGCAGTCTGGGGGCTGGATATGGTTGGACCTTTTAAAAGATCGAAGGAAAAAAAGACTCACCTCTTGGTGGCGGTTGACAAGTTTACAAAGTGGGTTGAGGCAGAGCCGGTCAGCAAGTGTGACGCGGCAACGATGGTTCAATTCATCAAAAAGGTGATTTACCGTTTTGGCTACCCTCATAGCATCATAACTGATAATGGCACTAATCTATCTAAGGGTGCTATGAAAGAATTCTGTCAACGAGAGCATATTCGTCTTGATGTGTCATCAGCGGCTCACCCCTAGTCCAATGGGCAAGCTAAAAGAGCCAATCAAGAAATCTTGAGAGGCATTAAACCCCGGCTTATGGTCCCTTTGCAGAGGACGCTGGGTTGTTGGGTTGATGAGTTACCCTTAGTGCTTTGGACTATCAATACTAACCCAACAGATCCACGGGTTATACGCCTTTCTTCATTGTTTACGGAGCAGAGGCGGTTCTCCCTAGTGACATCCGTCATAACTCGCCCCGTGTGGCGCTTATATTGAAGCTGATAATGAAAAAGCACGTCAGGATGCTCTTGAACTTCTGGATGCGGAGCGTGACCTTGCAGCGGCTCGTTCGGCGATTTACCAGCAAGATATGCGTCGTTATCATAGCCACCGGGTTAAAACTCGGACCTTTCAAGAAGGTGACTTGGTGCTCCGGCTCATCCAGGATCAGACAAACATGCACAAGTTGTCCCCACCTTGGGAAGGGCCCTTTGTGGTCAGCAAAAATCTGAACAACGGGTCATACTACCTCATTGATATTCGAGAGCACAAAGACTCATGCAAGTCTGAGGAGGAGACCCACCGGCCGTGGAACATTGCTCATCTTCGGCCTTATTACACCTGAGCCACCGGCTCTTGTGATGTACATACTTCTACCAATGTATATATTATGATTAGTTTAATAAAGTCGGCATCCCTGATAATTCAGAGCCTCTGTCGTTTCATTTCTGAGAATCTGAGTCTTTATTGTCAATTCATAAGATCACTTGGGGGCTTCTAGCTCACTGAGCATAGCTATGAGTACCCTCTTGATCCGTCTTGCACGCCTTGTTAAACATAACATGGGGGCTTCCTGCTCATTGAGCATAGCCATGACTACCCTTTGATCCAGCTTATACGCCTGGTTGCAAATGACTTGGGGGTTTTCTGCCCAAGATAAAAGGTTACCAAAGAGAACTTGTTACAATGTACAGTACAAACAGAGGTAACCTGCCTCGATGGCTTGTTAAAGGCCACTTGGGGGCTTCCTGTTCAATGAACGTAGCTATATTCACCCTTTTGATCGGCTTGGACACCAGGTGTATTCACAAAAAATCCAGGTTTTCCTGCCTTTGTATGTCTGCCACTTCGCCCAGGTAATCCTGAAATGACTCGTCGTACTCTTGACAGTCAATCTTATAAAGACCCTGAACTTGTCAAAGTTAAAATGGTGATTGGTCATGTGAGGCCCGGCTTACAGGTTTGCATTAAGGATTAACTCAGTGGCTATGCAGCCCTTGAATATCACTTGATATTGAGGCTTGGCAGCCTATGAAGGCCTTGTTTTTGTCTGATTTGTATTTGCTTTGAACATCTTTTTGGGTTCATCTTTTCTACCATATTGACATATGGTTTAAAACTGATTCAGGCCATGTAGCCTTGATCCTAATGACTCATATTTGAGTATATCCGGAGTTTTGATAACCCGGCCTGGCTTTGGACGATAAGTCACCAGTTTGTTTTGATTATGCACTTTGGGCGTTGTGCTCTAAGTCTTTGGGCTGTTACCCTTGCTGCATATGGCGTGGTAAGCCGGAAGTATGAATAAATTTCACAGGTATGTTATTTGTTATATGAATATGCGAGGTTTTGAGAACCCGCCCTGGTTATGGACTAGGGAATTTTATATGGGCATTATGACCCGCCCTGGGGTAAACCGCCAGGGCACATGTTATCTGCTTGTGTGCAGGCAATATGATAAATATGGTCTGCATGATTGATGATATTATAAGAATAAGTAGCAGATTTTCAACATCAGATCGGCAATTCAAAAGTGTTATGCAAATAAACATGCACCATGGCATGGAAGATCATTGTTTTCAACTAGCCTATTACAAGGCATCGGACGGCCCAAAAGAATAAGTGTTTTTTATGCACACATCATCCAATGATGTGGATGGTAAACTGGACCTTGGATCAGTTGTCTTGGCCTTGGCGTGTTGAAGATTCCGGGTCATCTTGGCCCGGCTCTTCTTCTTCTTCTTCACCCGTTGGCTAGAAGTCAGATGTGGCCTAATTGATCCCAGTCAAAGCTTTGAAAATAGCTTCATCGTCTATAAGCGTTTACGGGTCAATGTCAGGAGCGAAGGTGTGCTTACGTGTCGGCGGGATAAGGTCTATGGCCTCATGAACCGGCGCTTTCACTTTCTTGTTGTCAACATCATAAACCGGATGATACTTGGAGAGATCAGTTTCCTCAGCCAGTTTGCTTGCCAAAGGACGCATCTCCCTTACTATATTGGTGAAGTGGTCGGCACCGAAGGGAGACCCATCTTATTTTAAGCTAGGGCAAACGTCGGCTAGCTCTTCCGGGTCAAGTTCTGCTTGCCATGCTTTTGCCCGGTTCAGCGTAGTGATTACACCGGCTCTGGCGGCTGATCGCTTTAATTCTTCAACTCTTTTCGGCAGCACAGACATTTTTTCCAGCACTTCCTTGATGAGTGAAGGTGGTTGCTTCTTGTGGGAGACAGCAGAGATAGCCCGTTGAGCGCCAGTGTATAATTGCTCTATAAGAGTGTAGGCGGCTTTCAGCTTCATGCGCATGTCTGAGCCAAGGTGGGAAACTCTTGACCCTGTGTTACCAAAGATATTGATAAGCTGGTTGAATGATTATTCAAGGTATTGATGATGAAAGATTGAACTGAGGTATTACTTACCAAATATGGTGGCTGTCATGCTATTGATTTGATGCTTTAAACCGGACAACTCATCAGTCACCAGTTTAAGGGCAGCTTCGGCATCTTTTGCCCTTTTTAGTAGAGCTGCCTTCTCAGTCTCCCAGCCGGTTCTTTCAGTGTTGAAGTCCCTTTTCAATTTTTCAATATCTTATAAAGCGGTCTTCGGCTATGATTTGGCTTTGGAAGTTTTAGTTTGCTGGTTTTGGATGTTCTGCCTCAGATCAATGACTTGAGATTCCTTCATATTCAGTTCAGCCTGTCGCACAAAAAGGCAGGCAGTATGACGTTATGATGATCATCCTATTTAAAGTCCCCAGCACAGTACAAGTATTTTACTTGGCACTTGGGGGCTAATGCACATTGCTCTTTTTTGAAGGCAAATTCTATGATGACCCGGTTAAATTTCTACAATTAAAACTGATTCATGGGGGCTACATATTTGGATGTTATTCATAATCTTGGTGATAAGTCCCGGTTTAGCCATGCTGATTAGGCCAGCCCTTGGGGGCTACAGGTGCAAAATTGATCACTACTATTTGAAGTCCCGGCTTAACTTGTGAGTTTAAGCCGGCCCTTGGGAGCTTCATATGCGAAGTTGAGAACTACAATTTGAAGTCCTGGCTTTAGCTACGCAGCTTAAGCTGGCCCTTGGGGGCTACTCGTTTTGATTCTGCAACTACAATATGCCATGACATGAACTAAGATTAAAAGGGCTATCTAAAGTCTACAGCATATTCAATTTTATCATATCCAGTAGACTTGGCGGCTGGCAAAGATATACTTATATGGAGAAGATTGCAGTGCTTACCTCAAAATGCTCCTTCATAAGGTTGACCAGGCTGGCCTCAAAGTCACGGCTGGTGTGAAGGCGGTTTAGATAACCGGAGTGAATCTCCTGAGCACTGAACTGGGCGTAACTTTCCAAGTCCAGTTTCCACTTGCCCTTATCAACAGCTGCCTGGAGCTGTATAAGCTGTCCCAGTGACTGTTACATCTTCAGTTTCTTGAGCCGGCTAAGTGGGACTGGGCGGCTTAGCATTCTCCGGATCAACATTCATGGACTCCATGGTGACATAGTGCTCCTCTAGCGGCGGATCATTCATGGCTGCTTCAGAAGTTTGATGCAAAGACTCAGACATTGTCTACTTCTCCGGGTCAGCAACCTCGGGATCTTCGGCCGGTTTATTAACTCTCAGCCTCTTGCTGGGTTTGGCCATGGCACTGAAGGCAAAACACATGATGAGATTAGTATACCAATTGAGTAAGGTATTAAAGCAAGCAGGCTTAAGTGTTCTCACCCAGGAACAGTCTTGAACAGAGGAACCTGAGTCCCAGTGGAACACCAGATGAAGAGTCAGAGGTCCCCTGATAGTTTGAATCAAAAGGGTTAAGAGGCTGTCGAAAAAGACTCGCCTTGGGAAAAGCTAAGTCGGAAATCTGTGAAACCTCTGGACGGCGCTTGCGAGGAGCCGGTGTGTTGGGTAAGCCGGAGGAGAGAACCCCACCGCCGCTGCTCCGTGTTGTGCGGCGAGCTTCATGCTGCTGCTTCTTCAAAATAAAGTTGGGACCAAAGTAAGCTAAAGGGTGAGAAAACCTTACTTTCCGGCCTGCTTGACAAACTTTCTGTCTTGACAGAGGTTCTGAGTCAGAGGAAAGGATAGTTACCTCTTCACCATCTACGTGGTTGCCTTCCGTGTCATCCTGATAGTGATCATTGTCAATAAGATGTACAAAAAATGAGCCAAGGGAATCAAGTTCTACCTTCGACTCATCATCATCCAAGTTAAATAACTCGGAGGGGTTGGTCTTCTTCTTGGCAGGCTTTTTAGTAGCCTTATTCTTCGTCCAGGTCTTCTTGGCCGGCTTATCCCGCAACTTCCTATTCCAAAAATGACAATCGGCCTGCGGAAATAAAATGATTATAAGAGGACAATTTAAGTGAAGAAATGATTAAACCAGAAATTGTTTAAAAAGCTTACAGCTGGCGGCTTGTTGAGAACGCAGAAAGGATTCAACCATATTTTGTTGCAGTCTGCCAAGCTCTCGTTCAGCACGGACTTGGTCATATCATTGATATCATCATCATTCACCTCTATTTGGTTGTGGCGCTGGGGTCTTTGACATCTCCAGTATACTCGCACATTAAGCCGGGGCGGCGGCTTAAGGGCAGAATTCTCCATACGACCCAGCATCGAACTAGGTAGATACCAGTCAAACCATTAGTCATTAAGGCTCTGAATTTTTAGAAAACGGGCATACTTGGCCCGCTCTTCTGTGTTGATCCATTCCGGGAGGTGGTGCCTGTTGCTAAGCCAGTTTTCACGATAACCCGGCAGAGGATTTTCCCCTTCTGGAGAGGTATCTTGGCAATAAAACCATGCTTGGTTCCAGTGTCACGACCGGTTTTCCAATAAAAATATTTATTGGGAAAACGATCCCTTTTACGGACCAGCAGAGAAGAATCCTTCTCACTGGTAGACAATATCTTGATCACAGAAGAGAAAACCAGGAGTACTAAATATAATACAAGGTTGAGCGGAGACTGCTCAACAATTTATTACAAGCACGCCGATAAAACATAACGGCGAATAGGGTGGCATAACTACTAGCTCACAAATAAAAGCGGTGGTGGATATGTCACAGTGAAGTGGGTGTCATGACTCCTGAATCTAACAACCCTTCGAGCGTCGGAGTGAGGCTCGAGGATACTTATTGTGGGTGGCGGAAGCGTATATAAAACAAGTGACCAATATCCAGGCTCGCACGGGACTGACTGGGATTCCTCTAGGCGTCAGACTCACTATCAAACTCTTCATCCATGAGATCGCCTTCGTCAACATCTGGCCAAATCAACAAGCCAGGTGAGTACTATGGAAGTACTCGCAAGACAGTTCGGACATAAGATATAACAAATGTGAACATGATGCATATGAACAGATTAACAAGCGCACTCAGACAACGAGATAATAATGCATGGGAAATAAAAGGGAAGTCGGGCGGTAGTCCTCCCGAAATCCCAAAGTAATACTGAGGGCCAATCGAGTGTCTGAATGACTCCTCGAAAGGATACAAAAAGAATAACAATGCCGCAGTCGGGCGTCAAGGCGACACCACATAATGGGCTTATAATAGAATATAAATGACAGTGCGTGCCACAGTCGGACGTCTGAGCGACATCACATAAAGGGCTTATATCAAAAGTAAATAACAAGAGTGCCACAGTCGGATGTCTGAGCGACATCACATAAAGGGCTTATATCAAAAGTAAATAACAAGAGTGCCACAGTCGGACGTCTGAGCGACATCACATAAAGGGCTTATATCAAAAGTAAATAACAAGAGTGCCACAGTCGGATGTCTGAGCGACATCACATAAAGGGCTTATATCAAAAGTAAATAACAAGAGTGCCACAGTCGGACGTGTGAGCGACATCACATAAAGGGCTTATATCAAAAGTAAATAACAAGAGTGCCACAGTCGGACGTCTGAGCGACATCACATAAAGGGCTTATATCAAAAGTAAATAACAAGAGCGCCACAGTCGGACATCTGAACAACATCACATAAAGGGCTTATATTTCATAACTTAATATCTCAGTAGTTCAAGAATTTAAATCATTTCAAGGGAATAATCAGGTATGAGATAAACAACAGGGTTAGTCCATCCACAGGAATAACGTTCAACCAAGTTTACCACTCAAGCTTGTTCACCGGGGATTTACCACGAGGACTGACATAGATAATGGATACACTAGCCACGGTCCTTGACCATGGATACGATGACTCGGAAGGTTTTGACTCTGCAGAGTTTGTACTTTAACCACAGCCAACGGATTTCAGTAGTCACAGGGACTAGTTCCGTTTACGGTATTTTGGAAGAAACACGTCTAACCAGTACACACCCCTTCAACATTCCGATGCCAGGAATCACCCTCGGCAACGTTCAAGAAAAACTTTGAGACGGGGAGGCTACAACCTCACGTAGCATGGGATCAAATTTATATACGCGCGCTCTAAGGGGTGCCCCCTATCGGTCCCAACCGGAAACACCCATGCCCCCTGACCGGATGACTGGCTTTAATCCAGGGCCATGGAACCCACATCCCGGCCCCTCTATTTGGTGTGTACAAGGAAAGAGGTTAACAACTTACTAAACCGTATTCTTGGCAAAAAACATGTGGCAGCACGGAAGGGGAGGAACGATAACGTGACTCAGTCCATGTTAACGTCGGAGTTTATCGGATGTCGTAAGGCTGGCATGCTACAACAATGCCACCTTACTGCCTTTCATGTCACCACATGACTAGGCCATCTCTCATCAGAGATCACAGTAACCTCGGAACACACGGATAGTTGCCTTACATGCAACGAGATACTCACCGATGCTCATATGCCATGCACAAACCATTCAAGCAAACATGCAAAACACCTATCATATCGAAGGTTCAAACATGCTTGCCTGGTTCAGAGAAGTCGGAGTCTAGCTCGGCGAAGTTCGCGGCTCCGTCACCTCCTCCGGAACCTACGGTATAGCGAAAACGTACACTAACGTGAAAATCATTGTGTGCATAAAATTTGTTCCAAATTTTTTCCAAATAAATACTATAAAAAACTAGACAAAAATATAGACTGAAAGAAAAAGAATCAATCAAAAATCATCTTTTATTAAAAAGATATAAGGGTTTTAGTCCAGGGACTAATCTGTGATGAAACAGAAAAGATCCAGGCACTTAACTGAGAAAACAGAAAACGGTTCGGAAAGAAATGCGCCAGCCCAAAGAGAAAACGCATTCTGCCCGAAGGCGCCATTAGAAAACAGTTCGAGGGAAATAGAAGAGAGGCTGACGGGGGGGTCCACACGTTAGGTTTAAAAACGGCCAACGGAGCTCGCCGGCGCCCGAAGGCTGCGGTGGTCGCCGGCGTTGAACCGCGGCGAGATAGGGAGATCGGAGGGTACCAAGAGGTTCAGTGTGTTCTTCCGCGTCGGTGGGTGGTGGACTTGGCCGACGGAGAGCACCACATCGACGGCGACACTTTCTCCGGCGGACGGTGGTTCGGGCAATGGTGGAGTACTCCGGTGGGTGCTGCGGACTCCAAAATGAAGCGCGGGTCAGCAGAGTGGATGCACTAGAAAGCTACTGGCAAGAGCTGAGGGGTAGGGGTGCACGCACGGGAGCGAATCGAGATGGGTCCCGTGGTTGGGGAAGAAGGCTCTCTCGGGGCTCTTCCAGTGGCTTGGCGTGGTATTGGTGGAGTGCAGAGGTGGTGTGGGTTCGAGTTCGAGCTCGGGGCCTCCTTTTATAGGCGATCCGAGGGGGTGGCCGTGAACGGGATATCTCCGGCGAGCGATTACGGCGAGGCAGTGGCTGGGCACGGGGTTTAGGCGGCTAGGCACCATCAGGGAGGATCACTGGTGCCGTTTCCCCTCTAAACCTCGGTCGGGCTTGGCGTAATGCGCCGATCCTCGACGGGGCGGCCGTACGGGCACGGCGGCGGCAGAGCGTGCTCCGCGCCTACAGTTCACGATGACGGATGGCAGCGTGCACGGGCGAGTGGGTGGCCACGCGGCGGCCTCCGGTGGCTTGGGCGGCGCTGGACGGCGCCGTCCACGCTGCGCCTCTCTCTGGCAGCCACAAAGCCGCTGCTGCCGTCGCTCACGGGGTGGCGCACCTCCTCCTGCTCGTCGCCGACGCCCACAAACCTCCAGGCGATCGTGCGGCGCAGGGATAAGAAGGAGGGGACAGGGAGCAAGGCGCCACCGCGGTACTGGCGAGATCGACATCGGGCTCTGAAGAGAACGACAGCAGTTTACTGAAACTGTTTCTCTGAATTTCTGAACATGACAGCAACAGTGCCCATCAAGTGCTCGACGAAATGATTTGGCATGAAGAAAAAAATTCTGGAGCAGGGACTTGGTGAGGTGACCTCTCAATGCACCCAGAGGCTGCCTGAATTTTCTCAGATTTTTAGGAGAACAATTCAAAAGAATTTCATCAAATTTGGCAAATATGGTCCAAACTTGTAGCAAGCACAATTTGAAATATTTGAACTGGAGACCAGTGGATCATCATGGATCTTGGTTGAGGGCTCTAAGGACTAGCCAGGGAAAAAGGTTTGGAGGCAAAACTCAAAGTAGAAATGGTAGTTCTTTGAAAACCTCCAAGGATCAAAATAGAAGGCAGAAATTATTTTTGATAAGAATTAAATGGAAACAAATACATGGAGAGGTTCAACTTGCTGGATTTGAAGTATAACTTGACCCAAAGATGGGGAATGGCTTTTGGGAGGGGATTTCCACTCATGTCATGGCAAGAGGGGATTTTTGAAAAGGGGAGAAGATCACTCCAAATGCCTTAGGGCTATTTAAAAGATTTTTCAAAAGAAATCTCCCAAGTGAAAAGCATTTGGTTTTGAGTCCACATAAGAAGGAAAAACCTCCAAGACCAAAATCAAGTCTTGGGTGAATCCAAAACAAAACACTTGTCATAAAAAAAATATTTTTGAGAGGGAGAGTTCTTCAGAAAATTTTAAATAACATCCCTTAAATCAAATAAAAGTTTGAAAAAGCCAAATAAAAATTTTGGGTGTCACATCCATTCCTTCGGGTGAACGGGCAATTTGGCGGCTGGGAAGGTGGCTTCTTTCCGCCTCTGAATCGAAATACCACCCAACTCTAGGCTGGGCCCATCTGTGAACTCGATCTGCCGGTTCGGGTATAGAATTCCCTGAACAGCTCTACGGTGGGCTCCTGTTGAAGGTATATTTCACAAAACACTTGAAAGTTACAAATGTTTGAGACGGAATTGGGCCCGATGTCTTGAGGATGAAGCTTGAAGAAGTGCAGTACATCACGGAAGAACCTTGAGCCGGGTGGAGTAAAACCCCAGAGCAGATGATCAGTAAAGACAACTACTTCACCTTCCTTGGGCTCAGGAGGGATTTCTGTGCCTGGGACCCTCCAATGGATGACATCTTTTTTGGCTAAAACGCCCATTTGAACATATTCGTTCAGTGCTTCCTCGGTAACACGTGAGACGACCAGTTGCATGCGGTGACAGTCTTGGTCATTTTGAGGATGAAGGCCTAAAAAGAAAATATTGTCGGTTTAAGATTATGATGTTAAGCTGCGAGTGATCAAAAAAGTAAGTGCTATAAAAATTAACATGTTTATACCGGAAGGCAGTGCCACGTTATACGGATTGTGAAACATTTACTGGCGGCTTAAACAAAGGGGACTAATGCTATATGGAGGGTTACGGCTTATCATATAAGCCGCCCACACATTTTTAGTACAACATATTTGTAAGTGAATTTTTGCTAAGTGATGGACAAACAGATTCTACGGACTGGTGCTATGATTTTGGATCTATAGCAGTTCAGAAAATAAAATAAATTCCAAACCTAAGGTGGCAGCAGCAGAAGAGCTCGTGTACTCAGATGAGATTTTCTACAGAGGGGATGTCTTCTGCTATTGGAAATGACTGTTAAAACTACTACTGCGCAACTTTGACGTTGAGTTCAGATCTAGTTATGCAATTTAAAGAGGAAGCAGAGGAACGACGAAGAACTTCAACGAACTGAGCAAACCCTAACGCAGATCTGATATGAGTTAAATCAAATACATAGAGATGTTGATGAATAGCGGAGGGGCGTCGTCATATTCTGGTCAAGGTTAGGTTGATGCAGCGGCCAAGGATGATGCAGTCGATGGAGGCAACAGAGCTCTGAGGCGTCGGTCATCGCGAGGAAGGAAAAGAAGAGGCAGAGGCAGGGGTAAAAGTAAAAAGGAGGACCCCCTTCCCTATTTATAAGGAGGAGGATAAATGGCATGCGCGGGAATCGAGGAGGCCGAAAAAATGATCATGTGGCTAGGCAGACACCTCGATTTTCGGGAGGACCATCAAAAATAAAGATCTGTTGAGATATCCTGAGCTTCGTGCGAAGTTAATGTGAGATGACGTCATGGAGGGTTAGCACAATTTTGAGATGTGATGTCATGGTGGGCTACAATGAATTGGTAAAGAATTGATGATGGAAGATTCTATTAAGTCAAGTACTGAAGATTGATGTGAACAAGTTCAAATCAACCTGGGGCCTAATGTTGGGGATATAACTACTGGGTATGACCCGCCAAGGAGGGGCTGGGTCATGCTCCTGGCGGCTTAAGAAGAAGAAGCCCAAGAAGATATGAAGATGGCGGTCCATAAAGCAAGATTATTGAAGGCCCAAGACCCGGGGACGACTTGAGGCCCACGGGTGTGAGCCGCCATATGTTTAACTTGTATTGTAAGGCAAGCTTAATTAGATACCAAGCCGGACACCTTTTGTATGGGCCGGTCGGGACTTTGTAAGCCGCCGTGCATCAACCTGTATATAAAGGGGTGACCCGGCGGCTGGTTAACTCAAGAAACAACTCATCGAGAACTAGGTCAAGCGTATTCGCTCCCTGGTAATCGAAACCCAAGCAATACAACATAAAGCAGGAGTAAGCTTTTACCTCGTTGAGAGGGGCCGAACCTGGGTAAACTCTCTGTGTCCTTTGTCTCGTTTAACCCCTTCAAGCTAACCTAGCTGCGATGGCTCCACACCTAAGTCCTTTTGCTAGGGCATCTGCCGTGTTAAGTCCACGACAGTATCCATAAAAGATTTAACACAATCAAACTTAAGGTTTATACCTGACTCCTTACCTTCATCGAGTTCCCAATCTTCAGAGTTGCATTTAATTCTTTCCAATAAATCCCATCTGAATTCAATGTCCTTCTTCATAAAAGAACCAGTACAAGAAGTATCGAGCATGGATCGATCATTATGAGAAAGCCGAGCATAAAATTTTTGAATCATAATTTCTCTTGGGAGCTCATGATTGGGGCATGAATATAGCATTGACTTAAACCTCCCCCAAGCTTGAGCAATACTTTCTCCTTCACGAGGCCAAAATTATATATATAATTCCGATCACGATGAACCAGATGCATAGGATAAAGCTTCTGATGAAATTCCAATTTCAATCGGTTGTAGTTCCATGATCCAATATCATCACATAGCCTATATACCATGTCAATGCCTTTCCCTTCAAAGATAAAGGGAAGACCTTCTTCTTGACAACATCCTCGGGCATACCTGCAAGCTTAAATAATCCACAAACTTCATCCACATAGATTAGGTGCATATCGGGATGTAATGTTCCATCTCCTATATAAGGATTAGCTAGCAGTTTCTCTATCATACCCGAAGGAATTTCATAACAAATATTTTCAGTAGGTGCAGTAGGTTGAGGAGAAACTCTTTCCTCTTCCATTCAAGGTGAAGATACCCCGAACAAACCCCTCAAAGGATTATTTTCCTTAGTAACAAGTGACAGTAAATTTCAGCACACTATATCAATGTTTCCTTACCAAATTCCACTTACCAAAGGCGCTTCACTCCCCGGCAACGGCGCCAGAAAAGAGTCTTGATGACCCACAAGTATAGGGATCTATCGTAGTCCTTTCGATAAGTAAGAGTGTCGAACCCAACGAGGAGCAGAAGGAAATGACAAGCGGTTTTCAGCAAGGTATTCTCTGCAAGCACTGAAATTATCGGTAACAGATAGTTGTGTGATAAGATAATTCGTAACAGGTAACAAGTAACAAAAGTAACTAAGGTGTAGCAAGGTTGCCCAATCCTTTTTGTAGCAAAGAACAAGCCTGGATGAACTCTTATATAAAGCAAAGCGCTCCCGAGGACACATGGGAATTGGTGTCAAGTTAGTTTTCATCATGCTCATATGATTCGCATTCGTTACTTTGATAATTTGATATGTGGGTGGACCGGTGCTTGGGTGCTTCCCTTCCTTGGACAAGCCTCCCACTTATGATCAATCCCTCTCGCAAGCATCTACAACCATGAAAGAAGAATTAAGGTAAACCTAACCATAGCATGAAACATATGGATCCAAATCAGCCCCTTACGAAGCAACGCATAAACTAGGGTTTAAGCTTCTGTGACTCTAGCAACCCATCATTTCCTTATTACTTCCCAATGCCTTCCCCTAGGCCGAAACAATAGTGAAGTGTCATGTAGTCGACGTTCACATAACACCACTAGAGGAAAGACAACATACATCTCATCAAAATATCGAAGAATACCAAATTCACATGATTACTTATAACAAGACTTCTCCCATGTCCTCAGGAACAAACGTAACTACTCACAAAGAATATTCATGTTCATAATCAGAGGAGTATTAATTATCATTAACGATGTAAACATATGATCTTCCATCGAATAAACCAACTAGCATCAACTACAAGGAGTAGTCAACACTACTAGCAACCCATAGGTACCAATCTGAGGTTTTGAGACAAAGATCGGATACAAGAGATGAACTAGGTTTTGAAAGGAGATGGTGCTGGTGAAGATGTTGATGGAGATTGATCCCCTCTCGATGAGAGGATCGATGGTGATGACGATGGCGATGATTTCCCCTCCCGGAGGGATGTTTCCCCATCAAAACAGCTCCGCCGGAGCCCTAGATTGGTTCTGCCCAGGTTCCGCCTCGAGACGGCGGCGCTTCGTCCCGAAAGCTTCCTTCTAATTTTTTCCAGGTCAAAACACACCATATAGCAGAAGATGGGCGTTGGGGGCCTGCCAGGAGGCCCACAAGGACGGGGGCGCGCCCTCCACCCTTGTGGCTGGCTGGTGGCCCCCCTCTGGTACTTTCTTCACCCAATATTTTTTATTTATTCCAAAATGATTCTCCGTGAAGTTTCAGGACTTTTGGAGTTGTGCAGAATAGGTCTCTAATATTTGCTCCTTTTCAAGTCCAAAATTCCAGCTGCCGACATTCTCTCTTCTTCATGTAAACCTTATAAAATAAGGGAGAATAGGCATAAGTATTGTGATATAACGTGTAATAGTAGCCCATAATGCAATAAATATCAATATAAAATCATGATGCGAAATGGACGTATCAATTAGTGTTAAAGCTTGCATCGACGTAACCCTTTACGACGAACCCTTTATCACCTCCATAACCGAGAAACATTTCTTTAGTCCTCTAAGGATAATTTTGACCACTGTCTAGTGATCCACTCCTGGATCACTCTTGTAACCCCTTTGCCAGACAAGTGGCAAGGCACATATTTGGTGTGGTACACAGCATGGCATATCATATAGAACCTATGGCTGAGGCACGGGGAATGACTTTCATTCTATTTCTATCTTCTGCCGTGGTCGGGCTTTGAGTCTTACTCAACTTCATACCTTTCAATATAGGCAAGAACCCTTTCTTTGACTAATCCGTTTTTGAACTTCTTCAAAATTTTGTCAAGGTATGTGCTTTGTGAAAGTCCTAGCTATTAAGCGTCTTGATCTATCCCTATAGATCTTGATGCTCAATATATAAGCAGCTTCACCGAGGTTTTTATTGAAAAAATTCTAATTAAAATACCCTTTTATGCTATCCAGAAATTCTATACCATTTCCATTCAATAATATGTCATCCACATATAATATTAAAAATGCTACAGAGCTCCCACTCACTTTCTTATAGATACAGACTTCACCGTAAGTCTGTATAAAACCAGATGCTTTGATCACCTGATCAAAGTGTATATTCCAACTCCGAGATGCTTGCACCAGTCCATAGATGGATCACAGGAGTTTGCGCACTTTGTTAGCACCTTTAGGATCGACAAAACCTTCTGGCTGCATCATATACAACTCTTCTTTAAGATATCCATTAAGAGATGCAGTTTTGACATCCATGTGCCAGATTTCATAATCATAAAATGCGGTTCAGACGGACTTAAGCATCGCTACGGGTGAGAAAGTCTCATTGTAGTCAACCCCTTGAACTTTTCGAAAACCTTTTGCGACAAGTCGTGCTTTGTAGATAGTAACATTACCATCAGCGTCAGTATTCTTCTTGAAGATCCATTTATTCTCTATGGCGTGCCGGTCATCGGGCAAGTCCACCAAAGTCCACACTTTGTTCTCATACATGGATCCAATCTCAGATTTCAAGGCCTCAAGCCATCTGTCGAAATCTGGGCTCATCATAGCTTCTTCATAGTTCGTAGTTTCGCCATGGTCTAATAACATGACTTCCAGAACAGGATTACCGTACCACTCTGGTGCGGATCGTGCTCTCGTCGACCTACGAAGTTCAGTAGTACGCGTCGGTGTTATACAAACGGTTTTTAACCCCTTTCCGCGATGGCATTTGGAACCGTCGCCAAGTGAGCGTGGGCGATAGGGGGGTCCTTCCCAAATGACCCAGAAACCGTCAGGGATATGCCCTCCTGGCACACATGCTCGGCAGAATGAGGTCGTGTGCGACCGGCGAGCGCTCAAATACGGAAATACGTACAGTAGAGCTCAAAAAAATACAATTATATGGGCGAAATCATTTCCGGTCGCAAGTACAACCCACACAGTCAGTCACCGCTAAACATATTCGTTCGTATATACATCCCACACAGTCGCTCCGTGGAAAATGTTTCTGTTCGCAAGTACATCACACACAATTTTCCCCCTTAAATCGTTTGACATAGCGTATCCATTTCACACGGTATTAACAATTTTATCGTTTGCGTTATTAAATGAATCACACACTGTGCATAGAAGAACTATGTGTCAAGGGCTGTCCATCCCACACAGTTTTTATGTGGTAAACGTTTGCGCCAGGTGGCCTAATGCAAACAGTTTTCAAGAGGATGTCGTGTGTGATTATTTGTTAATCTAACACGGTTTATTCCTAGAAACTGTGTGCGTTATTGAATGCATCGCACACGGTGTTTTCTCAATAACCGTTTGCAATAGAAAAACCCAATTAGCAGGCTAATTATCCGATTATTAATAATCCATTTATTAATCTAATTGACATTTCATATTAAGCACACAATATATTTCATTTTCATAATTGAAATACATCAGAGTACAACATCATATAGCTTCAGCACTCAGCTACCCCATTACACAACTACACCAGCACCAAGTTTCACATGCAACATCTATAACCTTTCTGGAAAACTGCTGAAGCAGAAGGCGAATATTGAGCATTCATTGATGTTGATGGTCTTTGTAACTTTAGGCCAGTGCCTGTGGATGATTGACCGTCCATCCTTCGTCCTCTTCAGGAACACTTCAATATTGAACCGTGGTTGTTGTATGAATACCTTCCTCGCCTCCTGACCATACAGGTGGTTTGAGAGGTAATCATCAGTGAACTGCTTTGGAAAGGCCTGAAAACAAGGATGTGCATAAATATCTTCTCTATATTGGAAATGGGGCAAAGGAATAAAAAAGGCAAGGTATAATAGTTAGTACCATCCTGTAGTGAACTGATGTCTTCTTCATTGTGCAGACAAAGATCTTGTTGTTTTTTGTCGCTGATTTCTTTATCCTAACAATCTTTCTGAGTTTCTTGACATGCCTGATATTCATGGACAACTCATTTCCCCTTATGCAAAAAGGGATGAACAGTGGGTCAAAATCTCTAACAGCAGCACCTACATGTGCAAGACCAAATTGTTAAAAACCTAAATATTAGAATGGTTCCTGCAATTGCACAATAATGTGCTATTAGACAACGGACCATGCACATGCTAACCTCGAGTGTGAACCTCAGTGCTTCCCATTGTTTCCCTGCAACACATATAAGGTAGTTAGTCATCAGGTTAAGTAAGGGTTCGCATGATATCAGTAAAATATGTTGATGAAAAATAAGCACATTGCAGATTCATCAGATTAATTCAAGCCACATGGAAAACCCATTTATCCAAACCAAGCATGATTAAGAACTATGAAATATAGCACTTATCTATGTTTCTCATCTATTAAGTCCAGCCAAATTCGATTTATTCCTCACATGCACAACAATACAAAATTCTACCCACGACAATTGGACATCGCATTGCAAAATTGAACCAAACAGTTAACTAAACACCACAACAAATGAACGAAACATTAACTGAGCACCACATTGCACAATATAACATACTCCTAATAGAAGATCAGACGGTTAACCAAACCAAGCATGCTTAACAACTTGGAAATATAGAAATTGTATTTGTTTCTCATGTATTTACTACAGCCAAATTCAATTTATTACTCACATGGTATACAATAACAGAATGCACCCTAAACTATTGAACATCGCATTGCAGAATTGAACCAAACAGTTAACTAAACACCAGAACACAAATGAACCAAACGTTAACTGAGCACCACATTGCACAATGTATAACCAAACCAAGCATGCTTGACAACTTGGAAATATAGCAATTGTATTCATTTGTCATGTATTTTGTAAAGATAAATTCGATTTATTTCTCACATGGAACACAATACAAAATTGCAGCCTGAACAATTGAACATCACATTTGCAGAATTGAACCAAACAGTTAACTGAAGACGACAACTAATTAACAAAACAGTTAATAAGTGAGCACCACACTGCACGACATATAGAACATATACACTAGAGCAACAAATTGCATGGTAAAATTAGATAGCACAATTCACTAGAATTTGTGAAGGAAAGGCAGGAGCAGCGCACGCAACTCGTAAATCGAGCATGCTTAACCGGCGTAGCTAGCAAATAGCAAGGTGCTCCTCCAAGATCTAGGGGTCGACACGAATGGCAGCCATCGCGACCTCATCCGCGCGTGCGGCCGCGATTTGCTTCTCCACTGCCAAATGCTCCTTGAGATCCTGGCTAAACTGCGTCGCGCTCGTGTTGGCGGTCGGGGCATGTGGGATGTGGAAGGAGGAGGAGGATGGGGGTCGAGTGTGGATTACCTGCCTGAAGGAGGGTCGCCGGCGAGGAGGCGGCGCTGCAAGCAAGGAGTGAAGGTTTCAACTTGGAAAGGAAGGCGGAAACAGGGGAAATGTGGATTTTGGTAAGGGGGGGGCGGGGAGGTAGATATTTCCGCGGAAGCCGAAAATTTGGAATCGCTTCAGCCAAAAAACTGGCGCGCAAAGTGTCATCAGACACGGTCCCTTATACAGAACTGTGTACGATATGTGAACATCACAAACGATTCAGATAGCTCAACCCATGTGTGATGAGTTTGAACGTCAAAAATTTTGGTTCGAATTTCCATGGTTACAGTGGTCATCCACGTCATTGCATAATTTGGGTACACAAAGGAGACTACAGCACACCCACACTTCTTAATCGAGAAAGTTCAGCATAAACAGAGCTAGCTCACCTAAACATTACTCTAACAAATTAAAGACCGGCGCTCTAAAATACACAAAACAAAGAGTACTACTACGCCTGGTGCTCGTCGATCTTTGCCCCCGCCTCCATGTCCAGCTCGCGCCCGACGGTCTCCTGGGCAAGGGGCTCCATGGCATCAATTGCACCATACTCAGCAAGCATCTCGCCATCCACGTCCGCCACATCTTTGGAATAGGCTGCCACGAGGTGGGCGTGGTCGGCCACGATCTGGGCTTTGGCGGGCTCCCTCGTGGCAAGGTGTGCCGCGCAGGAACGGATGGCTGCTCAAACTCTCTCGGCGATTGCCAACTCTTCGGTCGTGGCTTGCCGACCGTTGTCGGAGAAGCTTCCTTTGATTTGTGCGGTGACCGCCACGAGCTGGGCGTGGACGGCCTCGACATGGTGGTGGGCGGCCTCCATCAGGGCTAAGGCCGCCACTGCGGAACGGACAGCTGTTGTGCCGCTCTCGCCAGTAGGTATCCCCGAGGCAGATGCTGCTGCCACCGCCTGAGAAGCAACAACGGCCGTTTGGGCTGCCTTGGCCACCCAGACGCAGATTGCGGTCACCCTCATGAAGCTTGTTAGCACGCGCCTGCGGCTGCGGCCGCGCTTTTGCCGGAGTGGGCCGCCGAAGTTACCCTCACGACGTGGGTCCACATCCCCATTTTTCACCGGCGACGATTGAACAGTGAAATGATATTTGGGGAGTGAGCTAGTGTGCTTGACACGCTGGCTGTGGACTGTAGCCGACGCACCTTCTCGCGTAAGCCATAGGCGTACTATACACCGACGGTGCTCCAAGTTATTTTGTGCTGCATCTCACACGGTTGGTGATAATAAACTGTGTGCGATCTACTTGATTTTTCGTCTTGATTTGAATTACATAATGGGGCCACAGCTGCAAAGGATGGTGTTTCAATTGCTAGAACTTTTATCTGTAGTGAACATGCAACTATAGGTGTGTCATCAAAAAATTTAGAATTATTCAGGGTTCGTTTGGACGTTTTTATACATTAACTTGGTTTTGTAGGCATTTCATGTGCATAATTCAAATTTGAACTACATGCACATGCTCCAATGCATATAAACTGGTTGAAAAATCAAATCTGTGTCCTTGGTTGCATGCTTAGGTCCCACGCAAGAAATGGGAATGAATGTCAAACACCCAGCCACCGTCACTCGGCCGCAAACATTGAGATACTTGGTTTTTAAATTCTAGTAAAACCAAAACTCGACTGAAATTCATGAAACTTGGCATGCTATCATGGAGCAGCATCATTATGCCGTGGTAAAAATTTTGTCCCATTTGGGGCAGGTTTGGGTATAAGCTTCTCCCAAACCAGAGCTTGTCACAACAAGCGTGATGGTTTCGGTAGGGAACGTGCCACCTTTGGGGACGAAACGATATCCGTTGCCTCTTATTGCTTGCAAAAAAATTCTAGTGTCAACATAGAACAACAGGAGTGTTGTGTTTAATTTGGGAATTTTTCGTGGTTCGTTTGGACATTTTTACACATTAATTGGGTTTTCTAGGCATTTTATGTGCACAATTCAAATTTGAACTACATGCACATGCTCCGGTGCATATAAACTGGTTGAAAAATCAAATTTGTGTCCTTGGTTCCATGCTTAGGTCCCATGCAAGAAATGGGAATGAATTTCAAACACCATGCCACCGTCATTCGGCCGCAAACATTGAGATACCTAGTTTTTAAATTCTAGTAAATCCAAAACTCGCCTGAAATTCATGAAACTTGGCATGCTATCATGGAGCGGCATCAACATGCCGTGGTAAAAGTTTTGTCCCATTTGGGGTAGGTTTGGGTATAAGCTTCTCCCAAACCAGAGCTTCTCACAACAAGCGTGATGGTTTTAGTAGAGAACGGCCACCTTTGGGGACGAAACGATATCCATTGCCTCTTATTGCTTTCAAAAAATTTCTACTGTCAACATAGAACAACAGGAGTGTTGTGTTTAATTTTTGAATTTTTCAGTGTTCGTTGGGACATTTTTATACATTAACTTGGTTTTGTACGCATTTCAGGTTCGTACTTCAAATTTGAACTACATGCACATGCTCTAGTGCATATAAACTGGTTGAAAAATCATTTTTTAGTCCTTGGTTGCATGCTTTGGTCCCATGGAAGAAATGGGAATGAATTTCAAACACCCTGCCACCGTCACTCGGCCGCAAACATTGAGATACCTGGTTTTTAAATTCTAGTAAATCCAAAACTCGTCTGAAATTCTTGAAACTTGGCATGCTATCATGGAGCATCATCAACATGTCATGGTAAATTTTTTGTGCCATTTGGGGCAGGTTTGGGTATAAGCGTCTCACAAACCAGAGCTTCTCACAACAAGCATGATGGTTTCGGTAGGGAATGTGCCGCTTTTGGGGACGAAACGATATCTGTTGCCTCTTATTGCTTTCAAAAAAATTCTAGTGTCAACATAGAACAACAGGAGTGTTGTGCTTAATTTTTGAATTTTTCGGGGTTCGTTTGGACATTTTTATACATTAACTTGGTTTTGTAGGCATTTCAGGTGCACAATTCAAATTTGAACTACATGCACATGCTCCAGTGCATATAAACTGGTTGAAAAATCAAATTTGTGTCCTTGGTTCCATGCTTAGGTCCCATGCAAGAAATGGGAATGAATTTCAAACACCATGCCACCGTCATTGAGCCACAAACATTGAGATACCTAGTTTTTAAATTCTAGTAAATCCAAAACTCGTCTGAAATTCATGAAACTTGGCATGCTATCATGGAGCAGCATCAACATGCTGTGGTAAAAGTTTTGTCCCATTTGGGGCAGGTTTGGGTATAAGTGTCTCACAAACCAGAGCTTCTCACAACAAGCGTGATGGTTTCGGTAGGGAAAGTGCCACCTTTTGGGATGAAACTATACGTTGTCTTTTATTGCTTTCAAAAAAATTCTAGTGTCAACATAGAACAACAGGATTGTTGTGTTTAATTTTTGAATTTTTCGGTGTTTGTTCGGACATTTTTATACATTAACTTGGTTTTGTAGGCATTTCGGGTCCATAATTAAAATTTAAACTACATGCACATGCTCCAGTGCATATAAACTGGTTGAAAAATCAAATTTGTGTCCTTGGTTGCATGCGTAGGTCACATGCAAGAAATGGGAATGAATTTCAAACACCCTGCCACCGTCACTTGGCCCCAAACATTGAGATACCTAGTTTTTAAATTCTAGTAAATTCAAAACACATTTGAAATTCATGAAACTTTGCATGCTATCATGGTGCGGCATCAGCTTGCCATGGTAAAAAAATTGTCCCATTTGGGGCAGGTTTGGGTATAAGCGTCTCACAAACCAGAGCTTCTCACAACAAGCGTGGTGGTTTCGGTAGGGAACGTGCCACCTTCGGGGACGAAACGATATCCATTGCCTCTTATTGTTTTCAAAAAAATTCTAGTGTCAACATAGAACAACATGAGTGTTTTGTTTAATTTTGGAATTTTTCGGGGTTCGTTTGGACATTTTCATACATTAATTGGGTTTTCTTGGCATTTTATGTGCATAATTCAAATTTGAACTACATGCACATGCTCAAGTGCATATAAATTGTGTGCGTTCTGTTAACCATTCACGTGACGCCACGCCTCACTCTTTTCATGGCTTGGAGGTGTCGTGCGGACAGGTGCTTGAGTGCTTGACTAAGCGTGAGGCGTGCGAGTTGTACTCCAATGCGGAGGCTCACCGGCAAGCGTGCGAGCTGTACGCCACGCAGGCTCACTGGAAAGCGAGCCCTTTGACTTCCATGGCCGCCCTCCTTGCTCGCATCCTCTCCATTAATGGCGCCCCAGCCGTAGTTTAATTCGTTTTTAGATATAAAACACTCATCGCAAATGTTTTAGTTAGAACACCCGTATGCAAAACCGACAACTTCCCTAGGAAGCCAAGGGAAAATGTGCCTAGCAGGATTTGTGCAGCTCTTGATCGCAAACGTTTTAGTTAGAACACATGTATGCAAACCGACAGCTTCCCCAGGAAGCCAAGATAAAATGTGCCGAGCAGGATTTCTGCAGCTCTTGATCGCAAACGTTTAAGATAGAACACCCGTATGCAAAGTGAGAGCTATGGTCTTCCCCCTTAAGTCGAGGGAAAATTCGCAGCGCAGGATTTGTGCATCCCTTCAACACAAACGGTTGTTTTGGATGACCCGTGTGCAACCACGTACAAACAATTTGGTAAGATTTTCATCTGTCATATTGGGTATGTTGCCATTTGTCAAACTGGAAAGATTGACATTTGTTGATCTAGTAACATTGCCATTTGTCAATCCTTGTAACACTATGATTTGCCAAAATATGCAGCTAAAAATCACTAGCACTATCTAATTTTTGCAACTAAAATTCAGTAATTAAGCATAGATTTCATTCATAGATTAAGCAGTCGTTCTTAATTTATACAAACAGTTCAACTTGATAGCTGAACCAACCAAACTTTTCCCCAATTGTTGCCAACCACGTACTGAAATACCTAGTTCAACTATATATGCTAGCTAATTTTAAGTACGTTGTACAGTTCCACCACACATCTATAGTCAGATGAACTAAACAAAATAGCCCCTAAATACTACTACTACGGAGGGGGTTTGTGCTACTTTCGGCAGCCTCTCCTCTGCCGAGCGCGCTCAGTAAGAGGCAGAGGAGGAGGAGGAGTAGCCTACCGACGAGCTGGCCAAATGCAATACGGTGCCTGCCACTGCTGCACGTTCAGCGACGCTCGCCAGCTCGAACGCCTACTGCCGCTCCAGATGATCCCTCTGGAAGCGGCTGGACTGCTCATAGATCTCCTGATTCCTCGCCTCTGCGTCGGCGTGTGCTGCAGCCGCGGCTGCGGTAAGGCTCTTTGCATGCTCGACGAGGCGCTTCTCCTCCTCCCGTAGGAACTCGATGTAGCACGCAAGGTCGCTGACGCACGTGCGGGCCTCCACCTCCGCCTCCCTCCTTCGGGCGGCGGTGGCGGAGCGGGTGATGATCCCGGCGGTCGACGATGGGCTGGCGGCCACGGCGGCCGATGATGGGGTGGCGGCCACAACCACCACCTCCCGCCTTCGGGCCGCGGTGGCGGATCGGGTGATGGCCACAGTGGCCGGCGGTGGGGTGGCGGCCACGACGGCCACCTGCCGCCTTCGGGCCGCGGCGGCAGAGCAAGAGATGGCCCTAGCTTTCAACGATGGCGTGGTGGCAACGGCGGCCGCCAACAACTGCCGACGGGCAGCGCCGGCGGAGCGTGTGGTGGGTGTTCCGCGCACACCCAACAGGGACGCCACGCGCACTACACTACGTCGGGGACTGCGCCACCTCCGCAGTGTAGCCTCCCAGCTGGAGCTGTCCTCTGATGACGGCGGAGTGGCTGAGCGACGACGATGGACCGGTGCCATTGGCGATTGTGGGAGAAGCAGAAAAGCTACAGGGAGGGAGGGGAAAATGCGACACAGGACTCGCCGGCCGTGAGGGTTTATATAGCAGGCCGGTAAGCATTGGGATTTTGGGGGATTTCACCGAGTCGGGCGGGAAGCTTGTGCGGGAACCTGCGAGGTTGCGTGGAACGGGCTCACCGACGATTCATTGGTGCCACTTTGAGCCACGGTTTGGCCAAAAGAACGCCCCCGCGTGCTGCGCAAGCTTGCGCTGTAAGACGTCTACGGCAGCGGGGTGACAAGACGTGCGAGAGGAGGACGAAAGGACACGTACACATACGGTTAATACAGAAAACTTTTGCAATTTAATTACCTACTATACCCCCGTCTTGGTTTATAAGTAGGATTTAATTAATAAAATACGAATGCATGTCGCCAAAGATTATATCATTGGAGTCGTATTTGAACATAGTTTCTAGCTATACAATTTTTGTAACATGCATTAACACTTTTTTGGTTAAATTTAAGGTTATATACCAGCAAGCGTTTGCCCGCAACACATACGGCTTATTCCATCACAAACAGCTCGGATGGATCAACTGTATGCCACGTATCGCACACGCAACTCTAATCTGATTCGTGCTTGATGTCTCCGACATCGCTCGCGCAGTTCGTCTTATTTGCCACCTATCATGGTGCCGGCCTCTGCTCGCGTCCCTCGGCAAGCTCTGCTCGCCGTTAGGCGCCGCGACACGCTCTGCTCGCGTCCGTCGGCGTGCTCTGCTTGCGTCCGTCGGCGCGCTGGGCTTGTGGACACCTTTTCCTTGTGTGTTCAACTCCTATATGCATATATATATATGGTTGCTCGCCGTTGAGGTGACCGCAGAGCGCTCTGCTCGCGTCCCTCCGTGTGCGCTCTGCCAGCGGTTGGGCGTGCGCACGATCATGTCGGGGGCCCCATAAGCATGCGGTTGCGCCGCGCGCATTGCCATGCGATGCAGTTACGTGCGGCATGATGGAGTTATGCGCTGCAAATTAGAACTGCCATCAGGGCCTGCCGATATTCCTGGCCGTCCAGCTTTCCCCTTTAATTCCCGCGGCCATTATAACCTTAGTCTCTTCAACCTTTCGATCGTGCCCCACAACACAACAAGCACACCCACGATGACACATAGAGAGGGGATGTCTAGCGGTGCTCCAATGGAGTTCGGCGAGCATAGAGTGGAGACCCACGCGAGGGAGACGGATCTCTCGGTGGTGTACACCATCGACCCGGCCGTGGTGGAGGACTACATCAACAACGTTGAGCAGTTGCTTGCTCGAGACAAGTACAAGGTGGTCGGCATCGACCTCCAGTACACCGCCGGTCGTCCCGACATAGATCAGAAGGTTGTCGTTGCCCAGTTGTGCGTGCGCCATCATATCCTCATCTACCACTACTGCATGGCCACAGAGCCTTGCGACCGTTTCAACAAGTTTGTCAACAGCACCGACTACAAGTTCGCCATGGTGGAAACCAAAGACGATGTAAATGCGCTCAGTGTTACGGGCTTGGCCTGCAAGAACCTTGTCGAAATCCGTGACCACTACAGGGTCTGGGGCAGCACGAAGAAGGACTCCCTGGTCAAACTAGCCTCGGCCATCATCGACCCCTACTACGAAAAGATGAAGCAGGATGCCCAGAGAACATGTCCCGTTTCCTAGCATAGGGCCTGGATGCGGCAACTGGCTTAACCTCACCTTAAGTTCACGGCCAAGAGCGTGTACACATGCTACGAGATGCACAGGCGGATCGTTGACATGAGGAAGTTCCTCGTTACCCAAATCAACGAGCCCGGATCGAGCAACAAGCAGAGCAAGCGTCACAAGAAGTAGATGATGATCAGATGATCGTTTATGCTAGTTAATCATGCATGTAATATATAGTTTACTTTATTGGTGTGTGGAAATGTCATGTGTAGTAGCCACCTATGTAATTATGCATGTAATAGTTTACTTTGGTGTGTGCAAATGCCATGGTTGTAGTAGCCACCTATGCAAGTAGATGTTTAATTTGGTTATGCAACCATGTCCTTATAAGTGTGTGTATAATGTTGTTGTTCTGTGTGCAATCCCATCGCACAACACACACGTCTTATTAGTAGCAACCGTCTGTGTTATTATCGGTCTTCGCACACATTTCTGATTACAGACTTGTTTGCCGTGTATCACACACATCTTGTTATATTGAACCGTTTATGTTCTCTTGTCTCAACACAAACAGTTCATCCGAGTGAACCGCATGCCGTATATCGCACACACCTTGATCTGGCTGACCATTTCTTTTGTGTTGCCTAATCACAAACAGTTCACGTATGTTGCTGTATATCGCACACACCTTCATCTGGCTGCCCATTTCTTTTGTTCCTCCTCATCGCAAACAGTTAATTGAACTGAACCGTATGCCCTACATCGCACACGCAACTAAAATCTGAACCGTGTTTGATGCATCCTCCATCACAAACGTTTCGCACCTTTTCTGATGGGTTTTTTACACCACCGTTTGCAATTAATGCATCGCACACAGTTTCGTCGAAGGGTCTCTGATTGTAGTGTCGCGTTAGCAGCAACCTGCAGTAGTGACTCATCAGACTGCATACATCGGTATGTATTATTTCCAATAAGTCATTTGCTCACTCCATTGTTTTAGAGAACGGAGTTTGTCATCTTGCCCATAAGGCTTGGTTCGCAAGTATCAAATGATTCATAATCAAGTGATTCCAAAAGTCCATCCGCATGGAGTTTCTTCATGCGCTTTACACCAATATGACCTAAACGGCAGTGCCACAAGTATGTTGCATTATCATTATCAACTTTGCATCTTTTGGCATCAATACTATGAATATGTGTATCATTATGATCGAGATTGAAGAAGCCATTCACATTGGTTGTATGACCATAGAAGGTTTTATTCATGTAAACAGAACAACAATTATTCTCTGACTTAAATGAATAACCGTATTGCAATAAACATGATCTAATCATGTTCATGCTTAACGCAAACACCAAATAACATTTATTTAGGCTCAACACTAATCCCGAAGGTAGAGGGAGTGTACGATGATGATCATATCAATCTTGGAAACACTTCCAACACACAATGTTACCTCGCCCTTAGCTAGTCTATGTTTATTCCGCAACTCCTGTTTCGAGTTACTCATCTTAGCAACTTAACAAGTATCAAATACCGAGGGGCTACTATGAATACTAGTAAGGTACACATCAATAACATGTATATCAAATATACTTTTGTTCACTTTGCCATCCTTCTTATCCGCCAAGTATTTGGGGAAGTTCCGCTTCTAGTAACCATTCCCTTTGTAGTAGACGCACTCAGTTTCAGGCTTAGGTCTAACTTTGGGCTTCTTCACGGGAGCGGCAACTTGCTTGCCGTTCTTCTTGAAGTTCCCTTTCTTTCCCTTGCCCTTTTTCTAGAAACTAGTGGTCTTGTTAACCATCAACACTTGATGCTCTTTCTTGATTTCTACCTTCGCCGATTTCAGCATCGCGAAGAGCTCGGGAATCATTTTCGTCATCCCTTGCATATTATAGTTTATCACAAAGTTATAGTAGCTTGGTGATAGTGACTAGAGAACTTTGTCATTACTATATTATGTGGAGGATTAACTCCCACTTGATTCAAGCGATTGTAGTACCCAGACATTCTGAGCACATGCTCACTAGCTGAGCTATTCTCCTCCATCTTGTAGGCAAAGTACTTGTCAGATGTCTCATACCTCCCGACACGGGCATGAGTCTGAAATACCAATTTCAGCTCTTGGAACATCTCATATGCTCCGTGGCGTTCAAAACATTTTTGAAGTCCCGGTTATAGGCCGTACAGCATGGCACACTAAACTATCAAGTAGTCATCATATCGAGCTTGCCAAACGTTCATAACGTCTGCATCTGCTCCTGCAATAGGTCTGTCACCTAGCGGTGCATCAAGGACATAATTCTTCTATACAGCAATGAGGATAATCCACAGATCACGGACCCAGTCCGCATCATTGCTACTAGCATCTTTCAACTTAGTTTTCTCTAGGGTCATATCAAAAATAGGGGAGCTACAACGCGAGCTATTGATCTACAACATAATTTGCAAATACTATCAGGACTAAGTTCATGGTAAATTTAAGTTCAATTGATCAAATTACTAATGAACTCCCACTTAAATAAGCATCCCTCAAGTTATCTAAGTGATACGTGATCCAAATCAACTAACCCATGTCCGATCATCACCAGTGTTCCGAGACCATGTCTGTACATGCTAGGCTCGTCAAGTTTAACCCAAGTATTCTGCATGCGCAAAACTGTCTTACACCCATTTTTATGCGAACGTAGAGTCTATCACACCCTATCATCACAAGGTGCTTCAAACGATGAACTTTGGAAACGGAGCATACTCGGGGAGAACACTTTTATCTTGAAATTTAGTGAAGGGGTCATCTTATAATGCTATCACCGTTCTAAGCAAAATAAGATGCATAAAGAATAAACATCACATGGAATCAAAATATGCGACATGATATGGCAAGTATCATCTTGTGCTTTTGATCTCCATCTCCAAAGCATCGTCATGATCTCCATCGTCACCAGCTCGACACCTTGATGTCCATCGTTGTGTCGTGGTCATCTCGCCAACTATTGCTAACGCATAGCGATAAAGTAAAGCAATTACATGGCGCTTGCATTTTATGCATTAAAGAGACAACCATAACGCTCCTACCGGTTGCCTATAATTTACAAAACATGATCATCTCATACAATAACGTATATTACATCATGTCTTGACCATATCACATCACAACTGCCCTGCAAAAACAAGTTAGACGTCCTCTACTTTGTTGTTGCAAGTTTTACGTGGATGCTACGGGCTTCTAGCAAGAACCATTCTTACCTAAGGCAAAACCACAACGGTGTTTCATCAAGTTTGCTTTTCTTCAAGGACCGGTCATAGTCAAATTCGATTCAACTAAATTAGGAGAAACAGACACCCGTCAGCCAACTTTATGCAAAACTAGTTGCATGTCTGTCGGTGGAAGCGGTCTCATGTGTGTGGACATGTAAGGTTGGTCCGGGCCGCTTCATCCCACAATAACGCCGAATCAAAATAATACGTTTGTGGTAAGCAGTATGACTATCACCGCCCACAACTCTTTGTGTTCTACTCGTGCATATCATCTACGCATAGACCTGGCTCGGATGCCACTATTGGGAAACGT
Source organism: Aegilops tauschii subsp. strangulata (assembly GCF_002575655.3). Taxonomy (NCBI): domain Eukaryota; kingdom Viridiplantae; phylum Streptophyta; class Magnoliopsida; order Poales; family Poaceae; genus Aegilops; species Aegilops tauschii. Next base: position 156,839,908 of record NC_053036.3, read on the forward strand.
TGCATGGAAAACAAAAAAAATTCTACGCACATGCAAGATCTATCAAGGAGACGCATAGCAACGAGAGGGGGAGAGTGTGTCTATGTGCCCTCGTAGACCGTAAGCGGAAGCGTTTTACAATGCGGTTGATGTAGTCAAACTTCTTCACGTTCCAACCGATCGAGCACCGAACGTGCGACACCTCCGCTTTCAGCACACGTTCAGCTCGATGACATCCTCCACCTTCTTGATCCAGCAAGACGGCGAGGTAGTATATAAGTTCCGGTAGCATGACGGAGTGGTGACGGTGATGGTGAAGTGATCTCCGCAGAGCTTCGCCTAAGCACTACAAAATATGATCGGGGGTGTAAACGGTACAGGGGGGGCAGCGCACACACGGCTAGGCAATTGTCTGTTGTGTGCTAGGCGCCCCTCCCACATATATATAGGTGGGAGGGTGGGAGGAGCGGCCAAGGGGGCACCCAAGTAGGAGGAATCCTACTTGGGGTCTCTCCCAAGCCGCGCCCCCTGCCTTATATAGGTGCGGGGGAAAGGCACGGGAGGGTGCCCCCCCCCCCGTTTCCTTCCTCCCATGAGAGGGAAAGGCAGGAGGGGCTGGCCCTCCCCCTTTCCTTCCCTAGGGCTGGCCGGCCAGGGAGAGGGGCGCACCAGCCCCCTGTGGGCTGGTCTGTCCCTCCCTTGGCCCATTAAGCCCATATCACCTATCGGGGGTGTCCGGAACCCCTTCCGGTGACCCGATGGCTACCCGGTGCATCCTGAAACCCTTTCGGTGTCCGAATACCATCGTCCTATATATCAATCTTTACCTCTCGACTATTTCGAGACTCCTCGTCATGTCCTTGATCTCATATGGGACTCCTAACAGCATTCGGTCACCAAATCATATAACTCATATAACACTATATCGTCAACGAACGTTAAGCGTGCGGACCCTACGGGTTCGAGAACTTTGTAGACATGACCGAGACACCTCTTCGATAAATAACCAATAGCGGAACCTGGATGCCCATATTGGCTCCTACCTATTCTACGAAGATCTTTATCGGTCGAACCGTTATGACAACATATGTAATTCCCTTTGTCCATCGGTATGTTACTTGCCCGAGATTCGATCGTCAGTATCTTCTACCTAGTTCAATCTCGTTGCCGGCAAGTCTCTTTACTCGCTCTTTAATACATCATCCTGTAACTAAATCATTAGTCACTTTGCTTGCAAGGCTTCTTATGATGTGTATTATCGAGATTGAACAAGCCATTCACATTGGTTGTATGACCATAGAAGCACTATTGCAGGAGACTGCTAACGCGACACTACGATCAGAGACCCTTTGCCGAAACTGTGTGCGATGCAATAATCGCAAACGGTGGTGTAAAAAACCGTCAAAAAAGGTGCAAAACATTTGCGATGATGTATGCATCAAACACGGTTCAGGTTTTAGTAGCATGTGCGATGAAGGGCATACGATTAATCTATTCAAATTGTCTGCGATGAGGTAGAACAACAGAAATGGGCAGCCATAACAATGTGTGTGCGATGCGGGACACACGGTTAATCCATTCAAACTGTTTGCGATGAGGTAGAACAATATAAACGAGCAGCCATATCAATGTGTGTGCGATATACGTCATACGGTTAACTCAGACGAACTGTTTTCGATTAGGGAACACAACAGAAACGGTTCAACTTAACAAGATGTGTGTGATATGCAGCATACAGTTCACATGGATGAACTGTTTGCGATGAGCCAAAAGAACACAAACGAGTCGTGTAAACAAGATGTGTGTGATACGTGGCAAACAGCCGACTCGGATGAACTGTTTGTATGAGAAATTACAACACAGACGTTCAATACAGTTACTTCGTGTGTGATTCTGTGTGTACAAAAAACTTTGAAAAATGCAAACTAGTTGCTTGCGGTGGCTAGGAGTGTCGCACACGATGCGTCTACGAGTACTCGTGTGCGATGATTAGTATGTTACACATACGTTTCCTTATGTGAACATGCGTGTGAATTTGCAATATGGACAGTTAATATGCAAATGCCTTCTGGACATCGGGCACACGCTTAAACTCAAATGAACTATGTATGATACTTATACTTTCCATGAAAAATTATGAACTTGGGTAACGGCATTTGAGTAACATATATATAGTGGTTACACTATTCGACAAAAGGAGGATCTTCGTAACACGGTTTTGACAACCATATGGTCCATATCTACATACTTAACATAGTAACAACTATCACATTTTAAGAGGCTAAGGGCCAACAACCATATGGTCCATATCTACATACTTAACATATATAGTAATAGCTAGCACATTTTAAGAGGCTGAGGGCCAACAACCACAACTATCCACTGGAAGCAGCTTGATCACGGTGACTCGGCATCTCGTCGATGAAAAGGAAGAGCCCTCCTGTGCCTTGGTAGAGCAGGAGTAGAACAGTGTCTCCAATTTTCCAATATGGATGCATTGCCACGAGAAGCGAGAACTTGTTAATTTGAATGGTTCCATTTTTGCGGGAAATGCAGTACCTTGCAATCACTTTGGCGTTATTAGCAGGCACAAGTGTAATTCGACCACGCCGGGAAATCGATCCAGGAATGGCTACAGGGGCAATTTCTGTTGACATGTAGAATAAAAAACAATTGTAACATATCGTTGAAGATATATATAGTTTATGAGCATCAACATTAAAATAAGACTTTTTACCAGCGCTTTGTGCACACAATTGGTCTTGTTCAGTGTGTGCACCATAGGTCTAATTAATCCCATCCAAAACCCAGCGTTCATATGCTATGCTATCTTTGTCAGATTATCAACAAATTTTATGACATGCTTGAAGTCCTTCCAGTGAAATTTGGTACGCTTAGTAACATACATATCGTTCACTATGCATCCAACATATCCCACTTAAAAGGTGGAAAGGTATTATTTATTCAGAACATGGCAGAAGAATATATAGTGCGCGTAAATTGGTAAACAGAATTTGTTACTGCCTAGGAACGGAGTCAGAATATGATATCACAATTGGTTGCTTAAATAGTGATCAATTGGTTGCTTAAATAGTAATATGATAGCATGGAGAAAGTTGAAAGGACACTAACCTCGATCAGACTTTGATCGGCTGATGACGTTGGGGAAGTAAACATCCGTGTTAATTAGACCAGGCTGTGGTGCACGCACTAGAATTTTCTTTCCAGCTTTCAGTTCATAACACTTAGACATTTTTCTCCAAAGGTCCGCATTAAAATAGGAGTGACCATCTTTATCAAGTTTTACGCTAACCGTCATTGTAAACCCATGTTGCGTTGTCAATATGACATCCTGGGAGTCATCAGCAAAGTAAAGTCCAAGATTTCCTTCTACTCCTGTTCTTGCAAAGCAAGGGATGTACTGCTTGAAATGAAAATTAAGATCATAAATTAGATATATTGAAATAACCGAGCAAGATGCAAATATGGGAGTAACTGATAGAACATATCCATATATAGATGCAAGCAAAGTACAAAAATATAGAATTAACAATAGATAATGTAACAAAGATATGATGCAAATATATAGATAATGTAGCAACAGACGGTATATGTTCACAAATTTAGGCCATGCCGACCGTGGTAGGTTGAGATTGAACATACAGAGCGCTCCTTGAAGTCATCCGGAATGGTGAGATAGAACTTCGTTTCTGACTGGCCATGACCACAGTTGCCCGATTTGTGCTTGCTCTGTGCACACATGAATGAACACCCACGAATCAGCTAGAACAAAAATGATTCCACGTTGATTTCCACCGGTTGATTAACAGCGACGGACGGACTGCGATAAGAGATGAGTGAATATTTTGCTAATTAAGTTGATTGCCTTCTCCATGATAAGAATCCCTGGCCCAATACCGCAGAAAACCCCAGTCGATCAGAGTCTAGAATGTCGGTGCAGATAGGCGGCGGAAAGGAGTGGAGGCGAAATCCGGTGTCGTTTGGAGCGCGACCTACGGCCGCCGCCAACAGCCGTCGAGCTTAGGGTGCAGAGTTGAGGAGGAGTCCGCGGCGAGTGAGTAGGGATGAAGTGGGCGAGGGTTTTGTTTTCCTTTTGCATGTGTGAGTGAACACACACGGTTCGCAGAGGCGGTGGAGATGAACCGTGTGCGATAGTAAATCACCAAGATTGAATGGGAATTCAAATTTCCATTGTCTTTCATCCATGAGTTTTTTTCTACGATGAACATAAACCCTGCTAATCACCGTGTTTAAATTTGACACTTTTCCGGGTTCATTTACAATATTTAGGGGATTATGTGCATTTTGTAGGCATTAATGCATGTAATTCAAATTCAAACAATTGGTGCATGAAAGGGTGCACAAGAACGGTCTAGAAAAACCATACTCGTGGTATTTAGTAATTTCTCAAGCCTTTTACAAGGAATGGGCAGATATTTCAATGGAGTCAACCACAAACGCGTCATTTACTGGGTTATCAACTACAGAACAATGAAATATGTGCTTGAAAAACATGACGGTTGGCATGGTGCCATGGTATGGCCTCACCGTGCCCTGGTTAAAAGCTGAGAAGTTTTGATTTATGTCGTCATGCACGCCCTTCATAAATCGAACCATCACCAAGGAAGTTCAATGCTTTCGAGAGGGAAATCACCAAGATTGAAGGGGAATCCAAATTTCCGTCCTAGTTTGTCTTTCAGTTTTTTTCCAATGATCAACATACCGCCTCAAATGAAACGTGTTCAAATTTGACATTTTTCCGAACTCATTTACCATATTTAGGGGATTGTGTTCATTTTCTAGGCATTAATTATGCACATAATTCAAATTTGAACAATCAGTGCATGAAAAGGTGCACAAGAACGGTCTGGAAAACCATGCTCGTGCTATACAAAAAGTGAAACACATGGTTGGAAAACATGACGCCTGGTGTGGTGCCATGGTATGGCCTCACCATGCCCTGGGTAAAAATTGGAGAATGTTTTCCTTATGTCGTGATGTGCGCCTTTCATAAAATGAACCATCATCCGAGGAAGTTTCATGGTTTCGAGGGGGAATTCACCAAGATTGAAGGGGGATCCAAATTTCCTTTGTCCTTTATCCACGAGTTTTTTCTATGATGAGCATACAACCTGCAAATCACCGTGTTCAAATTTGGCACTTTTCCGGGTTCATTTACCATATTTAGGGGATTATGTGCATTTCCTAGGCATTAATGCGCATAATTCAAGTTCAAACAATCGATGCATGAAAGGGTCCACAAGAACAGCCTAGAAAACCAAGCTCGTGCCATTTAGTAAATTCTCATGCCTTTTACATGGAATGGACAGATATTTCGATGAAATGTGTGGCAATAGTCAACCACAAATGTTTGCTTGTTGGGTTTTCAACTATAGAAAAAATGTAATAAATGCTTAAAAAACATGACGCCTGGCATGGTGCCATGGTATGACCTCACCATGCCCTGGTAAAAATTTGAGAAGGTTTGGCTTATGTCGTCATGCACGCCCTTCATAAATCGAACCATCACCGAGGAAGTTCCATGCTTTCGAGGGAAAATCCCTAAGATTGACGGGGAATACTAATTTTCGTCCTAGTTTGTCATTCGGTTTTTTTCAAACGATCAACATACCGCCTCAAATGCAACGTGTTCAAATCAACATATCGGGGATTATGTGCATTTTCTAGGCAATAATGGACATAATTCAAATTCGAACAATCGGTGCATGAAAAGGTGCACAAGAATGGTCTGGAAAACCATGCCCGTGTTATTTAGCACATTCTCATGCCTTTTACAAGGAATAGGCAGATATTTCAAGGAAATGTGTGGCAATAGTCAACCATAAATGCGTCGTTTACTCGGTTAACAACTATACAAAAATGAAACACATGGTTGGAAAACATGAAGCGTGGCTTGGTGCCATGGTATGGCCTCACCGTGCCCTGGTAAAAATTGGAGAATGTTTTCCTTATGTCATGATGCGTGCCTTTCATAAATCGAACCATCACCGAGGAAGTTTCATGGTTTCAAGGGGGAAATCACCAAGATTGAAGGGGGGGTCCAAATTTCCTTTGTCCACGAGTTCTTTTCTACGATGAACATACAACCTGCAAATCACCGTGTTCAAATTTGGCACTTTTCTGGGTTCATTTGCCATATTTAGGGGATTATGTGCATTTCCTAGGCATTAATGCGCATAATTCAAGTTCAAACAATCGATGCATGAAAGGGTCCACAAGAACGGTGTAGAAAACCATGCTCGTGCCATTTAGTAAATTCTCATGCCTTTTACAAGGAATGGACAGATATTTCGATGAAATGTGTGGCAATAGTCAACCATAAATGTCTGTTTGTTGGGTTTTCAACTATAAAAAATGAAATAAATGCTTAAAAAACATGACGCCTGGCATGGTGCCATGGTATGACCTCACCATGCCTTGGTAAAAATTTGAGAAGGTTTGGCTTATGTTGTCATGCACGCCCTTCATAAATCGAACCATCACCGAGGAAGTTCCATGCTTTCGAAAGGGAAATCCTCAAGATTGAAGGGGAATCCAAATTTTCTTCGTTCTTTGCCCTGGAGTTTTTTTCTACGACGAACATACACCTTGCAAATCACCGTGTCCAAATTTGGCATTTTTCCGGGCTCATTTACCATATTTAGGGAATTATGTGCATTTTCTAGGCATTTAGCGCATATAAATTCAATCCAGCTACAGGTGCACGGGTGTGATGTGAGGGACGTGGATTGCCGCTCGATCGCGGCGCATCCAACGGTGCACACGTGTGATCCGCGTGGTTGGGGTTCCGGCCAATCATAACGCAACACACAATAGGCTCAGCGCACACTGTTTTTGGAAGCGACGGAGATGAACCGTGTGCGATAATGAACGAGCAAAATTGTAAGGGAAGCCAAATTTCTGTTGTCGTTTGTGGTTGAGCTCTTGAATACCACCGCACTGTGAGGCTGCCCGGCCCCTCCATCCCAGAGCTCTCTCCAGGCGTCGTCCATGGCACCGGGGCGCACAGTAACTGGTAAGGAAGCGATGGCATCCCGTCACGCCGCGGTCCTCGCCGCCCGCGACCGCGCACATGGTAAGGAAGCGATGGCATCTCACCGCGCCGAGTTCATTGCCGGCGGCGGCCAGATAGTTACATGGGCGGACTTTGAGGCTGCCATGGCCGAATGGGTGGTGGATCTAGAGGCGGCCAAAGCCGCACAGAAGGAGCGGAAAAGGCAGAAAGCAGTCAAGAAAAGGGAGTCCCGCCGCCGCAAGAAAAAAGAGGCCGCACGCCATGGTGAGGAGAGCTTGGCGGAGATCGAAGCACGGTGGGTTGCCGCCTACAAGGCCGGGAAGGAGAACGCCGGCGTCTGGCCAGCATGCCCTGATGGCAGCATGTGAGAAGTAGTTTAAGTTTGTAGTATTAGAGCAAATTACCAGTAGTACTTTAAGTTTGTAGTATTAACGTACAATGTCGGTAAGAGCATCCTTTGAGGGCTTTGAGCGTTGATTAGCATGTGTGCCCGTGTGCGTTTTTTTGCGTTAATCATTAGAAGATCACAAAACACATGGTTTCTATGCCGTACCCGTCTGCATTTTTTGCGTTAATGACCCATAAGTCAGTTACATGTGCGATATTTCCTAATAAACCAGGCGTGCCATTGACCGAAAAAATCAAGTACACGTGTACATTTTTTGGAGACGGGATCTGCCAACTTTCTTTTTTCTCACACACGAGTATTTTACACGCTTCGTCTTTGTTGTGTGTTTCCCCCGCCCAAGTTTCAAATTTCGCACCGAAATTTTCATTAGGCGCACGATTTCAGAATTTATTCCTCCAACCACATCCCCTTCCCCTTAGTATCCCCCCTCCTTCGCGCCTCCCCCTACCGGCATCTCAAACCACCGCTGCCACAACCATAGCTTCAACCACATCTACGTTCTGCTCGGATCCAGTCAGGTAACCCACTGATCTCTATCACGTCCCCGGCCTGATTGCTTAAATGGCGCCTGCAAAACATCCTCATGACTCCAAATCCCCCCTACCAGGAGCTGATGGCGGTCCATGGCACGATGGCCGCTGTGTGTGTTGACCGAGAGGAACACCTCGCCTCCGCCGCCGACATGGTGCAGGCTCTGGCTCTGGCCCAGATGAAGTCCCCCAGTGACTACCCCCCAGGACTTGACAGGTAAGATCTGACCAGCTAAATCTTACCAATACCACTTGCAACGGCTATGATTTGTACGGTTGATGTATTAAGCATGTTCGTGCCTTGTTTATTTCAGTACTACACACTATGTGATGTTCAAATATTACCATGTCCAGATCAATTTCACTAATACCAGCAACAAACTTACAATACATGACTCGGGATATCACTAGAGATGCTGCCCATTTGCTATTTTTAGTGGATGCTAACCTTGTTGCACTTAACATGCATGTCCATGTACTTACGCAGGGTCATAACGGCCGATGCTTTTGTTTGCTGTCGAGGTGAGCTGCATCCCATGTCTTACAGTATTTCACATAATTTGTGCAATTGCAGTTTAACTTCTCCCCATTTACTGGTTGCTTGTAGCTACACATGTCAGTGGCACTGATCCACGCTTCGACCCGGAGGAACAGCTCGCCTCCGCCGTCGCTGACTTCGGGCGAGCTCTGGCCAAGATGAAGTGCCCCAGCAACTACCTCTCAGGACTTACCAAGTATGTACTCACCAGTTCAATCTTACCAATACCGGTTGCAATTAATGGATGTGTTCTGTACGGTCGATGTATTAAGCATGTTCTAGTAAACATGTCTAACACGTTTTTGCTACTATCCCTACCTTTTTATAGACATCTAGGCTATTCTCTACTCTGGCAGCACCTGCCTTGTGATGTTTAACTATGCCAATTGCATTTTTATCAATACCGGTTTCAATGTCTATTAAGCCTGTGGCAATTAACAATTGAATCCATTTTTAAACAGTTGCATTTCAATGGCTACAAACTTACAAAACATGACTTAGGGTGTGTTTTTTGGGCTGCAGCTTCTTCGGCTGCAGCTGCACCGGCTCCAGCTGGAAGGAGCGGCTGTAGCTGCTAGCTGCAGCTGGAAGGTTGGAGCTGAAGTGCAGCCGTTTGGTAGTTGTGCTGTGGCAGCTGCGGCTAATGCTGAAACATGCTGAAATGACCATAACGCCCTTTATTCTTCTGTAGATTGGGTTTAAGTGCTGATTACACTGTTTTAACAGTAAATGGCCCAATTTGAATTGTTTTGGTCGTAGACCGCCAATTTTCACATATTTGAACTAGGATCATACTAGTTTTCACATATTCTAGCACATGACAATATTTTTTAACTTGTCATAACATATGGTATTAATTATATATTACATGAGACACTGACCGTCCTTCAGTACCACAAACCATCGTTTAATCCATACAGAACATGTTTCAACAGTGCTCAATTTACGTACCAAATACATAATTCAACATGGTACATCAAGCAAACACATGTTTCAAATTGTTCAAAAGCATGAAAATAAGTAAAGATACATGACAGAAGCTACTTCTTTCTATCATCAAACTGTCTCTTGAGCCAATTGAGTCTCCCTTCATTTGTCTTCATTGCATAAAAGAAGTTGCGGTTTGATGGTTTAGCAAATAACTTTGTAGCCATATAGTACTCATCACTAGTCTCGGAGGCTCCACACTTGGCAACCTCTTCCATGATGGCAAGAATATCATCATTGTCAGCGGTCTTACTAGTTTGGCCCGCACAATCTTCCTGCATGACATGATCAACAAACCTCTTGAAGTCCTTTGGCACATTATTTTTCTTGAACTTGGATGGACTACAAGGAATTGCACTTTTTGGACGCTTGCGCTTTGGTTGTGCTGGGCTTGGTTGAACAGGGCTGGGATCTTGAGTCTCATTCTCTTCTTCATACAACTTATGTATATCTTCCTCAGTTTCAGTTTCTTCCACCTCTTCATTATCCACTCCAGGCATGACAGATGAGATTCCATCAACGTTAGCCTTTTCAAACATGATTGCTAGCTCATTCAAGCTATCTGGAGGTCCATGGCGAAAAGCTTTAATTGGCTTGTGAATCTGCAAGAACAAAATAACAAGGTAACACTTGTTAGTGGCATAATATAGCGTGACAGTAGTAGATATTCACGTATGAAATCAACTAACCGCAATCAATGAAGCCCACTGATCATCGTCTGCTGTAATAGTTTGCTTCACATCATCCCATCCAAGCCCAGTAGCTTTGTTTTTGTAAAATACCCATGCAGAGTATATAGCCTTCATATCATCCCAACGATTCTTGAATTGCTTCTGTACATAGTTTCTTCCGGTCTGTGCGTTGAAGGCTGCAATTAAACCCTTATATCCAGCAGGAGTTAAAGCCTTGGTTGGCCTATTTCCAAGCCGTACTTGTGCAGCGGCACACTCACAGAAAATTCTGGTGGCCTCTCGATCCCACCGAGCTTTTACTTTGGGTTCTTCCATCTATACAGCCAAGTATGAGTTTGGAAATGGAAGTAACAGTAGCAGGCCCACGTACCAAATCAAGCATTCAAATTTGCAATTTGTAAAAATAGAGAACTCACTAGCAGTCCTTCCATCTATACATCCAAGTATTAATTCTCAAATGACAAACTCGCAGTTCAGTAGTACAATCTTCTTGTACTGATTCAACTAGTTCACAAGTACCAAATGTGAGCAGTCAAATTAGCCATAGCACGCACACACTAGCAGTTCACTTATATCAAATGAGAGTAGTCAAATTCGCTTGTATCGTAATTTATATAAACAGAGAATACTCTAGCAGTTAATAGTACCAAATTGAGTAGTCAAATTTGCAATTTAAATAAACAGAAGACACACTTGTAGTCCGCTAGTACTAAATGCAAGTAGTCAAATTAGCCATTCATGTAGATACCCATAGCTATTAGCACTAAGCTAGCTAGTACCAAATCAAGCAGTCAAACAGTTGACTCCACAGCATACATCACACAGAGCCATGGCACACACACACACACCTCACAGCACACACATTGAGAGCTAACCAGATCACGTATGTACGGAGAGAGAGGCGCATGAGCTACCTGGACGTCGATGCGTCGGTCCGGTGTTTGGCCTGAGTAGCCGGTGGCTGGCGTTGGGGCGGGTGGCGGCGATCTGGAGATGGGGAGGGCGCTCGCAGCCGTTCTTGCGGATGGAGGCGGAGTCCCTGCGCTCCGGGAACGGAGATACATAAGCTTCTTCTCCGGTTCGCCGGCCGGCGTTGGCCTGACTCGCCGGTGGCCGGCGTTGGGGCGGATGTGGCGGCGGGGAAGGACCGAGGAACCCTAGCGGGCGAGTGGGGATTGTCTGTTCGTCTGCGACATGTGGGAGGAGAAGAAAATAAACATACCGGGCAGTAGCAATTCGTGCGTATAATGATATTTAGTGGGGGGCACAAGTGTCTTTTGGTGATTTGGAGCCAGCTCCGGCTGGAAGAAGCCCGAAATTCGGGCTGCAGCTTATGAGCGTTTTTCTGGACGGGCTCCGGTTTTGGGCTCCGTGGAGCTAGCCCAAATTTTGGGTGTTTGTTTGGGCTCCAGCTTCTAGTGAGTAGAAGCCACAGAAGCCACTGAAAAAAGCCCAAACAAACACACCCTTAGGATGTTGTTAAGCCTGTTGCAATTAACAGTTGTATCCATTTTTTAATCTGTCCATTTGCTACCATGCTACTCTCCGCAATGAAGATATACTAGAGATGCTGCCCCATTTGCTATTTTTGGTGGATGCTAACCCTGTTGTACTTAACATGCTTGTCCATGTACTTACGCAGGGTCATAACGGCCGATGCTGTTGTTTGCCGTCAAGGTTAGCTGCATCCCATGTCTTACAGTATTTCACATCATTTGTGCAATTGTAGTTTAACTTCTACCATTTACTGGTTGCCTGTAGGTACACATGTCAGTGGCACTGATCCACGCTTCGACCCGGAGGAACAGCTCGCCTCCGCCGCCGCTGACTTTGGGCGGGCTCTGGCCAAGATGAAGTGCCCCAGCAACTACCTCTCAGGACTTACCAAGTATGTACCCACCAGTTCAATCTTACCAATACCAGTTGCAATTAATGGCTATGTTTTGTACTGTCGATGTATTAAGCATGTTGTAGTAAACATGCCTAACATGTTTGAGATATTCTCCCTACCTTTTTATAGACAACTGGGCCATTATCTGCTCTGGCAGCACCTGCCCTGTGATGTTTAACTGTGCCAATTGCATTTTTATCAGTACCGGTTTCAATGGCCATTAAGCATGTTGCAATTAACAGTTGTATCCATTTTTAAAGAGTTGTATTTCACTGGCTACAAACTTACAAAACATGAATTAGGATGTTGTTAAGTCTGTTGCAATTAATAGTTGTATCCATTTTTTAATCCGTCCCTTTGCTACCGTGCTACTCTTTCGAAATGAAGATATCACTACAGATGCTGCCGTTTTATTACCATTTACTATTTTTGGTGGATGTTAGCCCTTTTGTAGTTAACATTGGCTTTCCATGTACTTACACAGGGCTACAATGGGCGATGCTGTTGTTTGCCGTCGAGGTTAGCTGCATCCCATGTCTTATAGACCATCTATTCCTAAATATAAGTATTTTTAGAGATTCCAATATAGACTACATAAGGAGCAAAACGACTGAATCTAGATTCTAATCTAAACTATATCTATAATTCTATATACATCCGTATGTAGTTCATATTGAAATCTCAAAAATAAATACTTGTACTTAGGAACATAGGTAGTTGTATTTTACATCATTTGTGCAATCTCAGTTTAGCTTCTAACATTTCCTGGTTGCTTGTAGGTACATATATGAGGGGTACTGATCCACGCTTTGATCCCTTTTGCGTATGGGGCAATGAGATATTCATGAACAAGCGTCAAGTGAGGAAAGTAAGAAAGATTGTTAGGTGAAAGAAACGGGTGATTGGAATTAAGCTCTTTATTTACACTTTGTCGAAGACAATAGTGAACTTTAGGATGGTAAGTAATGTGTTGCATTTTCACCCTGCCCACAACAAGTTACTCTATTAGACCTCAGTATCTGATATTTTCCTCTTTTCAGTGGTTTCTGAAGCTATTTACTAATGATTACCTTGCAAACTACATGACCGGAGTGGAGGCAACTAAGGTTAAAGTATATAATTCATGCTACCATGATAATGCTCTAGAAGTCTTCCTGAAGGCGGTGAAGGATGGGCGGGCGATCGTCACAAGGGGTTGGACAAAACTGGTTCGTGCCTATGGCATGCAGGAAGGCACATTATGGGCATTCCGCTTCTTCAACACCGTCGGCAATCAAAATGATTTACACTTGTCTCTTCACCTTTACCGCCTTTAAATACTGCGGTTCATCATAGTTAATTGCTGCCTAATCCTGTAATTACTGAACATATTGTACTAGCAATTTTATTTATGGATTCGTTGTTGAACCATTGTGCTGAGAATTTGAATTGCATGTTACGTATTTCAAAATTTCCAATTAGAATAATAAATTACAGGCAAAAATAAAAATAGAACAGACGGTCATGGACCTTTGCAAACGGTTCTAGCAGTAAAAGCGCTTGCGGTGGATAGCCCAATGCCACACAGTTTTCTACATCAAATCGTGTGTGATGTAGTTAATGAAAGAAAACAGTTAACCAAGGCAGAGCGTGTGTGATAGTTACACCTTTCACACACGAGCGTATACATAAAACCGTGTGGGATGTACATCCAAATGGAAACGTTTTCCCTGGATTGACTGTGTGGGATGTACATAAGAACGGAAATGTATTCCTTGGATTGACTGTGTGTGATACACATACGAACGGAAATGTTTTTCTGGGATTCACCGTGTGGGATGTACATACCTACGGAAATAATTTTCGGGATTCACCGTGTGGGATGTACATACCTACAGAAATGATTTCTGGGATTCACCGTTTGGGATGTACATACCTACGAAAATGATTGGGTTCAGATGCCTCACCCGATCGCACACGGCCCCAGCCTGGGTCCAAGGAGGGCCTATCCCTGACGATTTCTGGGTCATGTGGGAAGGACACCCTATCGCACACACTCACTTGGCGACGGTTCCAAATGCCATCGCGGAAAGGGGTTTTAAACCGTTTGTTTAGGAATGACGTGCACCAATGAAGGTTTTATTCATGTAAACAGAACAACAATTATTTGTTGACTTAAATGAATAACTGTATTGCAATAAACATGATCCAATCATATTCATTCTCAACGCAAACACCAAATAACATTTATTTTAGGTTCAACACTAATCCCGAAGGCAAAAGGAGTGTGCGATGGTGATCTTATCAACCTTGGAATCATTTCTAATACACATCGTCACCTCGTCTTTAACTAGTCTATGTTTATCTTGCAACTCCTGTTTTCGTGTTACTACTCTTAGCAACTAAACCAGTATCAAATAATGAGGGGTTGCTATAAACACTAGTAAAGTACACATCAATAACATGTATATAAAATATAGCTTTCACTTTGCCATCCTTCTTATCCGCCAAATACTTGGGGCAGTTCCGCTTCCAGTGATCAGTCCCTTTGCAGCAGAACCACTCAGTCTCAGGCTTAGGTCCAGACTTGGGCTTCTTCCCGGGAGTAGCAACTTACATGCTATTCTTCTTGAAGTTCCCCTTCTTCCCTTTGCCCTTTTTCTTGAAACTAGTGGTTTTATTAACCATCAACACTTGATGCTTTTTCTTGATTTCTACCTTCGCCGATTTCAGCATCACGAAGAGCTCGGGAATCATTTTCGACATCCCTTGCATATTATAGTTCATCACGAAGTTCTAGTAGCTTGGTGATAGTGACTAGAGAACACTATCAATCACTATATTATCTGGAAGACTAACTCCCACTTGATTCAAGCGATTGTCGTACCCAGACAATCTGAGCACATGCTCACTGGTTGAGCTATTCTTCTCCATCTTGTAGGCAAAGTACTATCAGAGGTCTCATACCTCTCGACACGGGCATGAGTCTGAAATACTAATTTCAACTCTTGGAACATCTCATATGCTCCGTGACATTTCAAAACATTTTAGAAGTCCCGGTTCTAAGCCGTAAAGCATGGTGCGCTAAACTATCAAGTAGTCATCATACCGAGCTTGTCAAACATTCATAAGGTCTATATCTGCTCCTGCAATAGTTCTATCACCTAGCGGTGCATCAAGGATATAATTGTTCTGTGCAGCAATGAGGATAATCCTCATGTCACGGACCTAGTCCGCATCATTGCTACTATCATCTTTCAACTTAGTTTTCTCTAGGAACATATCAAAAATAAAACAGGGGAGCTATACGCGAGCTATACTATCAGGACTAAGTTCATGAAAAATTAAAGTTCAATTAATCATATTACTTAAGAACTCCCACTTAGATAGACATTTCTCTAGTCATCTAAATGATCACGTGATCCATATCAACTAAACCATGTCAGATCATCACGTGAGATGGAGTAGCTTTCAATGGTGAACATCACTATGTTGATCGTATCTTACTATATGATTCACGCTCGACCTTTTGGTCTTAGTGTTTCGAGGCCATATCTGCATATGCTAGGCTCGTCAAGTTTAACCCGAGTATTCTGCGTGTGCAAAACTGGCTTGCACCCATTGTATGTGAACGTAGAGCTTACAACACCCGATCATCACGTGGTGTCTCGGCATGATGAACTGTAGCAACGGTGCAAACTCAGGGAGAACACTTGTGCCTTGAAATTTAGTGAGAGATCATCTTATAATGCTACTGCCGTACTAAGCAAAATAAGATGCATAAAAGATAACCATCACATGCAATCAAAATAAGTGATATGATATGGCCATCATCATCTTGTGCCTTTGATCTCCATCTCCAAAGCACCGCCATGATCACCATCGTCACTAGCTTGACACCTTGATCTCCATCGAAGCATCGTTATCGTCTCGCCAACTATTGCTTCTACGACTATCGCTACAGCTTAGTGATAAAGTAAAGCAATTACATGGTGATTGCATTTCATACAATAAAGCAACAACCATATGGCTCCTGCCAGTTGCCGATAACTGTTACAAAACATGATCATCTCATACAACAATTTATATATCATCACGTCTTGACCATATCACATCACAGCAAGCCCTGCAAAAAAACAAGTTAGACGTCCTCTACTTTGTTGTTGCAAGTTTTACGTGGCTGCTACGGGCTTAGCAAGAACCGTTCTTACCTACGGATCAAAACCACAACGATTTTTCATCAAGTGTGCTCTTTTAACCTTCAACAAGGACCGGGCGTAGTCACACTCGATTCAACTAAAGTGGAGAAACAGACACCCACTAGCCACCTATGTTCAAAGCACGGCGGTAGAACCAGTCTCATGAACGCGATCATGTAATGTCGGTCTAGGCCGCTTCATCCAACAATACCGCTGAATCAAAGTATGACATGTTGGTAAGCAGTATGACTATTATCGCCCACAACTCTTTGTGTTCTACTCGTGCATATAACATGTACGCATAGACCTGGCTCGGATGCCACTGTTGGGGAACGTAGTATTTCAAAAAAAAATCCTACGATCACGCAAGATCTATCTAGGAGAAGCATAGCAACGAGCGGGGAGAGTGTGTCCACGTACCCTCGTAGACCGAAAGCGGAAGCGTTTAGTAACACGGTTGATGTAGTCGAACATCTTCGCGATCCAACCGATCCAAGTACCGAACGTGCGGCACCTCCGCGATCTGCACACGTTCAGCTTGGTGACGTCCCTCGAACTCTTGATCCAGTTGAGGCCGAGGGAGAGTTTCGTCAGCATGACGGAGTGCTGACGGTGATGATGAAGTTATTGGCGCAGGGCTTCGCCTAAGCACTACGACGATATGACTGAGGTGTAAAACTGTGGAGGGGGCACCGCACACGGCTAAAGATCAACGTGTGTGTCTATGGGGTGCCCCCCTCCCCCATATATAAAGGAGGGAGGGAGGAGGCCGGCCGGCCCTAGAGGGCGCGCCCGAGGGGGGAGTGTCGGTGTCAAAACCGGCGGATCTCGGGTAGGGGGTCCCGAACTGTGCGTCTAAGGTCGATGGTAACAGGAGACGGGGGACACAATGTTTACCCAGGTTCGGGCCCTCTCTATGGAGGTAATACCCTACTTCCTGCTTGATTGATCTTGATGAATGTGAGTATTACAAGAGTTGATCTACCACGAGATCGTAATGACTAAAACCCTAGAAGTCTAGCCTGTATGACTATGATTATAATGATTATTCTCTACAGACCTAGCCCTCCGGTTTATATAGACACCGGAGGGATCTAGGGTTACATAAGGTCGGTTACAGAGAAAGGAATCTTCATATTCGATCGCCAAGCTTGCCTTCCACGCCAAGCAGAGTCCCATCCGAACACGGGTAGAGTCTTGGGTCTTTGTATCTTCACAGCCCATCAGTCCGACCCATGGCTAACAGGTCGAACGCCCGAGGACCCCTTAGTCCAGGACTCCCTCAGTAGCCCCCGAAACAGACTTCAATGACGAGGTGTCCGGCGCGCAGATTGTCTTCGGCATTGCAAGGCGGGTTCCTCCTCCGATGACTTCAAAGTGATGTGCCCGGCCTTCCATTTAATGTCGTACCGCTCGGCTTCTGTGTATCAACAACTTCAGCTTCCACGTGTCAAGCGAATGCGAGAGGTCATGGTATTTTTGCACATAACACCCCGGCCATGCGAGGAAGAGCATCTATTTAAAGAGATTGGATCTCAGATTCATTCGGCACCACGCGGAAAAATCCTCAGAGATTGCTAGGAAAGACCACTCCAACATGGCTAGCACTCCCAGCTCCTCCTCCCGTCCCTGCGGCCCAGAAAAAGGCGAGTGGGAGAGGTGCTCCGTATCCCATGGTCAGCTGGAGAAGCTGCAAACACAGGGATTTCTTCCTCTTGCGGATTTGGTCCCTGTTCGAGCAGGATTGACCTCCTTCAATGGCGGGGCTCAGGCTGAAAATTTCCCAATCCATCCAGGGGAACGAGTGTGCTTCGTCCCTTATCTGCTAAGAGGTGTCGGATTTCCAATTCATCCATTCCTCCGAGGGCTTCTGGAGTACTATGGCCTCCAACTGCACAACTTCACTCCGGCCTCCATCCTGCATATCGCGGGTTACGTCGCCCTTTGCGAGCAATTCCTGGGTTGTTAGGCCCATTTTGAATTGTGGAGAAAGTTATTCTATCTCGTCCCGCGCAACCACGAGGGATCAATATTTGAAGTGGGCGGAGCCAAAATATTGCACATCGCCGAGACCGGATACCTATCCGGCACACCAAAGAAGGCATCTGAAGAGTGGCCGCCCGAATGGTTCTATATTGAGGATGTTGCACTTCTAGACCCAGTTCGGAGGGGTCTTCCCAAGTTCACAAGCGTTCCTTTGAAGAAACGCCACAGCTGGCGCCCTCGGAGCCTCGAGGAGGAAGATAGTGCGGAAGTTCGTCAACTCATGAGTAAGATAAGGACGCTCCCTCAGTCCGAATTATCAATAGTCGAAGTAATGGCAACTTCCATAGTACGGGGGGTTCAGCCACTCCAATACAGAGGGCTTCCCATGTGGCACTATAATGGGGAGGATGACGCCTCCCGCTGTGGCAGGAAGGGTCCGGACACCCCCGCCGCTCTGGCCAAAATATTGGCCGAACTGTTCAAAGGGGAGGAAGAGGAATTTCTACGTATCAAGCGAAGAGATGGATTTTCCATGTATAGTCCTCCTAGCTGGGTAAGTCCCAACTCCTCTGCTCCACTCACTCCACTCCCTGAGCTACTTTCCATGAATATTAATCTGTCCATTTATAACAGCACTGGCGAAAGATTTCCGAAGGGCTTCACAGCCCCGCCCAGCAGCCTGAGGGCCACAATAGGGACCTTGACCCCGGATTCGAAGAGGATCCGGATATATTCGTGGTGCTCGAGGATGGTGTGTTTTACCAGGCGAGCTAAGACGGCACAGAAGTGTCCATCATCGCAGATTATCCCGGTATTCTCCCTGCTTCACACGTAAGTAATTAGGAGACATCTCATCCGAAAGAGTTCTCTCATTCTGCCTCACCCACCGCACCATGCTGTGCTCAAAAGGGGAGGCGCTCGGCGCGCCATGCTACCCCAGGGGCATCTCCAAAGAGAGCGGCCCCCACACCGGGCAAGCCTTCGAAGAGGAAGGAAAACGAAGATACGGCCAAGCCTTCATCGAAGAGGTATGGATTTGCAAACATGTTCTTCAGCAGTCGTATCCAATTGTGACTTCAATGTTTGTCCTGTATCAGGAAAAGAGTGTGCCGGACTATGTCCGGGGGTCCGGCCGGTCATACTCCCCACAGCTGGGATCCAGATCCTGCCGTAAAGACGGGGGCTGATACGGGGGTGACGCTGGATTGTCCTCCAACTGAGGATTCGGATGATGTATCCGTCACCAACTCGGAAGTGGAGAGCGCCATGAATCATCAGCGCCGAAGGGCCGTTTTACGAGACCCCAAATTTTCAGAAGAGGCGTTTAATGCCTTCAGCTCGGCTGGTGCATACACCCGAGCTGCTCGAGATGGGCTTAACAGAGCCACGAATCAACATTTGAAAGATGTGCAGGTAAGTTTACTGTTGTTACCGCCGAACTGGAAAAAACCAAGAAGGCGTCACCTGGTAATGTTTCCCTCCATCGAGAAAACATAACTGGATACCAGCTGTGCTAATACTGTTGCTTATCTCCTAACAGGATCGTCAGATCAACTGGAGGAGAGATTGAAAGCCGCTCAAGCGGGCGAGAAAGAGGCGAAAAGACTACACGCCGCGGGCGAACGCGTGCTGACATGAGTCAGAGATGAGAAAACAAGCTGCAGGATGTCCAGACCCAGCTGGGCGAAGAACTGAAAGATGTACGGGCCCAGCTGGCTGATTCCGTGAAGGAAATCAAGAGGCTGCGAGGAGGCATATTCAGTATGTGGTTGAACTTACCTTCGAATAATTCAGAGATAAAAGTGACTGACAGAGTTATGTCTGCAGGTATGCTGACCGGTCGTCCCGAAGAGGAGATGTCCGGAGTCTCGGGCGATCTGCTACAAGAGCTGTCGCACATGCACGAGCAGGCTCGGCAGGCGATGTGAAGCGTTGCCAAGGCCTTGTGGTCATCTGTCTCCCCTCCAGGAAAGATGGAGGAGCTCATAAAGCTATTCAAGGGAGCGCGGCGGCGCTTTCGATTGTCGAAGATATCGGCCTGCCGGGAAGGGACATGAGAAGCCTGGGCCATGGTGAAAACACGATACACCAAGCTTGACCCGAATCATATGGCTCGGGCCGGACCTCTAGGGTCAGATGGGAACGAGGTTCCCGTTAATTTGGTATATGACCAAGTAAAAGTAGCCGCCAAGTATTCTCAGCAGGATTGTAAGTTAGACAGCCTGCTAGACAGTATAGAGGAGGAAATTTTTGAGTCCAAGTGACTATGTATTTTCCTTCTAGCTGAATTGTAAAACGATTGTCATGGCAGACCTTTTCGCTTCAACCTCTGGACCTAAAGGTGCAGAGTGTTTCCGAATACCTGAGCGGTAAAATAGACTGGGGTATGCGTGGAAACCAGGCATAGGGGTCATAGTTGCTTGAACAGACAAGTTGTATCCAGCTAGTTATGTTATATTACATTATGATTGTAAGAAACATCTTCCAGAGAGAATAGTTACGTTAAGGGTTCCTTTCCCTGGGTGTGCATGCGTAAAAATGCATGTCCGAACTGTGATTGGAACAATCACAGTATAAGTAACATCTGGGGTTCACAATGGGGTGAATGCAAAAACATCTTTAATCCACCGACCGAATATTCCCTTAAGAACGCTAGCTTTCGGCTTCACCCAGTCTGAGGTACACATCCAGATGACCCGGCAGCAACAATCGCAGAAGTGCTCCCTTTATGCCCTAGCCGAACTAACGGGAACATAGGGCATAAGCACAGGAGCTAGCCAAAACTTAAGTCATATCGATGCATATAATGGTGAAGAAAAGGTACATATGGGAAAACGCGCATATGTGATGAGCTTGATGCTCGAAAAATAACATTAACAAGCTTCTGTCAAAGAAGCCCCCAGGTATAATGGACGTACATATTTGAATATGTGTATGTCACAGGTGCACGGTTGAGCCGCACGAAAAGCTTTAAGGCTAAAAAAGAAAAAGCAAAAAGAGAGCAAAAAGAAATGGGAATAATAGGGAGAAGGAGACGAACAAAGAGTTCGGCGCTAGGCATAGAATATTCGGAGTCTGGTTGCGTTCCAGGGGTTCGGCTCTAGGCGATTGTCTGACGCATCACGCAGGTGGTACGCTCCTCTAGTGAGAACTTCGTCAATGATGAAGGGACCCTCCCATTTGGGCTTGAGTTTGTCCTTTTTCTTCTCCGACAAGCGTAGAACAAGTTCGCCAACATTATAAGTCTTGGCCCGTACTTCTCTGCTTTGATATTTGCGGGCCTGTTGTTGGTAAAATGCGGAACGGGCTTTTGCGACGTTGCGCTCCTCCTCCAGGGCATCTGGGCCGTCCTGCCGATCAAGCTCGACCTCTCTCTCTCTCTCTCTTCGTACATGCGCACTCGAGGTGAGTCATGAATAATGTCGCAGGGTAACACAGAAGAAAGGTGTATATCCGGTAGTGCGATTGGGCGTGGTCCGCAGCCCCAGAGTACGGAGTCGAGCTCCTCAACCCAGTGCTTGTCTGATTCTTTCAAAGACCGCACTAGCCTAGGTTTGATGCCGCTCATAATAAGACCATTGGCCCGTTCGACTTGACCGTTTGTTTGCGGGTGATAGACAGAGGCGTAATCGAACTTAATGCCCAGATTGGTGCACCAGTTTTTCACCTCATCGGCTGTGAAATTAGAGCCGTTATCGATGATGATGCTGTGTGGGACACCATAACGGTGTACAACGCCGGATATAAAGTCTATCACTAGTCCGGCTTCGGCCGTTTTCACTGGTTTGGCCTCTATCCACTTGGTGAATTTATCCACCATGACCAGCAGATATTTTTTTGTTATGGCTTCCTCCTTTAAGGGGTCCGACCATATCGAGCCCCCAGACTGCGAAAGGCCAAGTGATGGGGATTGTTTGTAGGGAGGTGGGGGCATATGGCTTTGATTGGCGAAAAGTTGGCATCCGACGCAACGTTGGACAAGGTCCTGTGCATCTGCTCGGGCCGTCGGCCAATAAAAACCTGTACGGAAGGCCTTGCTGACAAGGGCCCGAGCTGCGGCGTGGTGCCCGCCGAGACCGGCATGAATTTCCGCCAAGAGTTGCCGCCCCTCTTCCTCGGAGATACATCTTTGAAGGACTCCAGTAGCGCTTTTATTGTAGAGCTCTCCGTCGTGAACCTTGTAGGCCTTCGAACGCGGGACAATGCAGCAGGCCTCATTCTGATCCTCAGGGAGTTATTTCCTATTAAGGTAGGCCAAGAAGGGTTTGGTCCATGGGGCAATGACTGCCATAATGAGATGGGCCGACGGTGTTATTTCGGTGGCTGAGCCCCCGATGATATCGGTGTGTTCGGAATCTGGGGTTGTATTCGAATCTGGGCTGGTGTTGCCGCTCTCCTTTTGCCAGACCACGGACAGCTTAAAGAGCCTTTCCAGAAAGATGTTAGGTGGGACAGGTCGCGCTTGGCGCCGATGCGAGCAAGGACGTCCGCCGCTTGATTAATTTCTCGGGCTACGTGATGAAACTCGAGCCCCTCGAACCGAGCCCACATTTTTAGGGCGGCATTATGATAAGCCGCCATCTTCGGATCTTTGGCATCAAAGTCTCCATTTATTTGAGATATTGCGAGGTTTGAGTCCCCGCGCACTTCCAGGCATTGTATGCCCATGGAGATAGCTATCCGAAGACCATGCAATAAGGCCTCGTATTCGGCTGCGTTATTGGAGTCTATGTATAATATTTGGAGTATGTATTGGACTACATCTCTAGTGGGGGACGTTAGAACGATGCCCGCTCCTAGTCTTGCCAGCATTTTGGAACCATCGAAATACATGACCCAGTTGGAATATGTGTCGTACTCTTTAGGGAGTTCGGCCTCTGTCCATTCGGCGACGAAGTCAGCCAGTACTTGGGATTTAATGGCTCGACGCGGTTTGTATCTTATGTCGAATGGAAGGAGCTCAATGGCCCATTTGGCAATTTGGCCCGTAGCATCGTAGTTGTTTATTATATCATTGAGTGGTACTTCGGAAGCCACCGTGATCGAACACTCTTGGAAGTAGTGTCGTAGCTTCCAGGATGCCATGAAGACCGCGTATGCTCACTAGTAGGAAAAGGGGCTTTTACCCCGGTTGGTAAGGGCCTTTTGTCCCGGTTTTCGAACCGGGACTAAAGGGTCGTTACTAAAGCCCTAACCCTTTAGTCCCGGTTCTTACACGAACCAGGACAGAAGGTCCTCCACGTGGCCGCTGCTGCCAGCCCAGGCAGGGGGGCTTTGGTCCCGGTTGGTTCCACCAACCGGGACCAATAGGCAGGGCCTTTTGTCCCGGTTGGTGTCACCAACCGGGACCAATAGGCATCCACGGGTTAGCATTTCAGGGGCTGGGGTTTTTGTTTTTTTTTTTGAAAGGGGGCGGGGTTGGGGGTTAATTTAGGTGTTTCATATATTGTGTTAGCTAGCTAATTAATAGAGAGAAGTGTCCTCTCTTATCTCCGTGCTTGGTCGACGCTGCGTACTATATACTGTTGGAAATATGCCCTAGAGGCAATAATAAAATGGTTATTATTATATTTCCTTGTTCATGATAATTGTTTATTGTTCATGCTATAATTGTGTTATCCGGAAATCGTAATACATGTGTGAATATATAGACCACAACATGTCCCTAGTGAGCCTCTAGTTGACTAGCTCGTTGATCAACAGATAGTCATGGCTTCCTGACTATGGACATTGGATGTCATTGATAACGGGATCACATCATTAGGAGAATGATGTGATGGACAAGACCCAATCCTAAGCATAGCACAAAAGATCGTGTAGTTCGTTTGCTAGAGCTTTTCCAATGTCAAGTATCATTTCCTTAGACCATGAGATCGTGCAACTCCCGGATGCCATAGCAGTGCTTTGGGTGTACCAAACGTCACAACGTAACTGGGTGACTATAAAGGTGCACTACGGGTATCTCCGAAAGTGTCTGTTGGGTTGGCACGGATCGAGACTGGGATTTGTCACTCCGTATGACGGAGAGGTATCTCTGGGCCCACTCGGTAATGCATCATCATAATGAGCTCAATGTGACCAAGTGTTTGGTCACGGGATCATGCATTACGGTACGAGTAAAGTGACTTGCCGGTAACGAGATTGAACAAGGTATTGGGATAGCGATGATCGAATCTCGGGCAAGTAACGTACCGATTGACAAAGGGAATTGTATACGGGATTGATTGAATCCTTGACATCGTGGTTCATCCGATGAGATCATCATGGAACATGTGGGAGCCAACATGGGTATCCAGATCCCGCTGTTGGTTATTGATCAGAGAGTCGTCTCGGTCATGTCTGCATGTCTCCCGAACCCGTAGGGTCTACACACTTAAGGGTCAGTGACGCTAGGGTTGTAGAGATACTAGTATGTGGTAACCCGAAAGTTGTTCGGAGTCCCGGATGAGATCCTGGATGTCACGACGAGTTCCGGAATGGTCCGGAGGTAAAGAATTATATATAGGAAGTCTAGTTTCGGCCACCGGGAAAGTTTCGGGTGTCACCGGTATTGTACCGGGACCACCGGAAGGGTCCCAGGGGTCCACCGGGTGGGGCCACCTATCCCGGAGGGCCCCATGGGCTGAAGTGGGGAAGGTAACCAGCCCCTTGTGGGCTGGTGCGCCCCCCTTGGGCCTCCCCTGCGCCTAGGGTTGGAAACCCTAGGGGTGGGGGGGCGCCCCACTTGGCTTGGGGGGGGCAAGCCACCCCCTTGGCCGCCGTCCCCCTTGGAGATCAGATCTCCTAGGGCCAGCGCCCCCCCTCCCCCAAGGGGCCTATATATAGGGGGGAGGGAGGGCAGCCGTACCACAGCCCCTGGCGCCTCCCTCTCCCTCCCGTGACACCTCTCCCTCTCGCTGAGCTTGGCGAAGCCCTGGCGAGATCCCCGCTACTTCCACCACCACGCCGTCGTGCTGTTGGATCTCCATCAACTTCTCCTTCCCCCTTGCTAGATCAAGAAGGAGGAGACGTCTTCCCAACCGTACGTGTGTTGAACGTGGAGGTGTCGTCCGTTCGGCGCTCGGTCATCGGTGATTTGGATCACGACGAGTACGACTCCATCAACCCCGTTCACTTGAACGCTTCCGCTCGCGATCTACAAGGGTATGTAGATGCACTCATCTCTCTCGTTGCTATATGACTCCATAGATTGATCTTGGTGATGCGTAGAAAATTTTAAATTTCTACTACGATCCCCAACAGTGGCATCATGAGCTAGGTCTATGCGTAGTTTCTATGCACGAGTAGAACACAAACTTGTTGTGGGCGTAGATGTTGTCAATTTTCTTGCCACGACTAGTCTTATCTTGTTTCGGCGGCATTGTGGGATGAAGCGGCCCAGACCGACCTTACACGTACGCTTACGTGAGACAGGTTCCACCGACTGACATGCACTAGTTGCATAAGGTGGCTAGCGGGTGTCTGTCTCTCCCACTTTAGTCGGAACGGATTCGATGAAAAGGGTCCTTCTGAAGGGTAAATAGAAATGGGCATATCACGTTGTGGTTTTACGTAGGTCAGAAACGTTCTTGCTAGAAACCTATAGAAGCCACGTAAAAACTTGCAACAACAATTAGAGGACGTCTAACTTGTTTTTGCAGCATATGCCTTGTGATGTGATATGGCCAAAAGGATGTGATGAATGAAATATATGTGATGTATGAGATTCATCATGTTCTTGTAATAGGAATCACGACTTGCATGTCGATGAGTATGACAACCGGCAGGAGCCATAGGAGTTGTCTTTATTTTTTTTATGACTTGCGTGTCATTGAATAACGCCATGTAAATTACTTTACTTTATTGCTAAACACGTTAGCCATAGAAGTAGAAGTGATCGTTGGCGTGACAACTTCATGAAGACACGATGATGGAGATCATGGTGTCATGCCGGTGACGAAGATGATCATGGCGCCCCGAAGATGGAGATCAAAGGAGCAAAATGATATTGGTCATATCATGTCACTATTTGATTGCATGTGATGTTTATCATGTTTTACATCTTATTTGCTTAGAACGACGGTAGCTTAAATAAGATGATCCCTCACAATAATTTCAAGAAAGTGTTCCCCCTAACTGTGCACCGTTGCGAAGGTTCGTTGTTTCGAAGCACCACGTGATGATCGGGTGTGATAGATTCTAATGTTCGAATACAACGGGTGTAAGCCAGATTTACACACGCAATACACTTAGGTTGACTTCGCGAGCCTAGCATGTACAGACATGGCCTCGGAACACGGAAGACCGAAAGGTCGAGCATGAGTCGTATAGAAGATACGATCAACATGAAGATGTTCACCGATATTGACTAGTCCGTCTCACGTGATGATCGGACATGGCCTAGTTGACTCGGATCATGTTTCACTTAGATGACTAGAGGGATGTCTATCTGAGTGGGAGTTCATTGAATAATTTGATTAGATGAACTTAATTATCATGAACTTAGTCTAAAATCTTTACAATATGTCTTGTAGATCAAATGGCCCACGTTGCCCTCAACTTCAACGCGTTCCTAGAGAAAACCAAGCTGAAAGATGATGGCAGCAACTATACGGACTGGGTCCGGAACCTGAGGATCATCCTCATAGCTGCCAAGAAAGATTATGTCCTAGAAGCACCGCTAGGTGAAGCACCCATCCCAGAGAACCAAGACGTTATGAACGCTTGGCAGTCACGTGCTGGTGATTACTCCCTCGTTCAGTGCGGCATGCTTTACAGCTTAGAACCGGGGCTCCAAAAGCGTTTTGAGCAACACGGAGCATATCAGATGTTTGAAGAGCTGAAAATGGTTTTCCAAGCTCATGCCCGGGTCGAGAGATATGAAGTCTCCGACAAGTTCTTCAGTTGTAAGATGGAGGAAAACAGTTCTGTCAGTGAGCACATACTCAAAATGTCTGGGTTGCACAACCACTTGACTCAGCTGGGAGTTAATCTCCCGGATGACGCGGTCATTGACAGAATCCTTCAGTCGCTTCCACCGAGCTACAAGAGCTTTGTGATGAACTTCAATATGCAGGGGATGGAAAAGACCATTCCTGAGGTATATTCGATGCTGAAATCAGCGGAGGTGGAGATCAGAAAGGAACATCAAGTGTTGATGGTGAATAAAACCACTAACTTCAAGAAAGGCAAGGGTAAGAAGAACTTCAAGAAGGACGGCAAGGGAGTTGTCGCGCCCGGTAAGTCAGTTGCCGAGAAGAAGCCAAAGAATGGACCCAAGCCTGAGACTGAGTGCTTTTATTGCAAGGGAAGTGGTCACTGGAAGCGGAACTGCCCCAAATACTTAGCGGACAAGAAGGCCGGCAACACCAAAGGTATATGTGATATACATGTAACTGATGTGTACCTTACCAGTACTCGTAGTAGCTCCTGGGTATTTGATACCGGTGCGGTTGCTCATATTTGTAACTCAAAACAGGAGCTGCGGAATAAGCGGAGACTGGCGAAGGACGAGGTGACGATGCGCGTCGGGAATGGTTCCAAGGTCGATGTGATCGCCGTCGGCACGCTACCTCTACATTTACCTACGGGATTAGTTTTAAACCTCAATAATTGTTATTTAGTGCCAGCTTTGAGCATGAACATTGTATCTGGATCTCGTTTAATGCGAGATGGCTACTCATTTAAATCCGAGAATAATGGTTGTTCTATTTATATGAGAGATATGTTTTATGGTCATGCCCCGCTGGTCAATGGTTTATTCTTAATGAATCTCGAACGTGATGTTACACATATTCATAGTGTGAATACCAAAAGATGTAAAGTTGATAATGATAGTCCCACATACTTGTGGCACTGCCGCCTTGGTCACATTGGTGTCAAGCGCATGAAGAAGCTCCATGCTGATGGACTTTTAGAGTCTCTCGATTATGAATCATTTGACACATGCGAACCATGCCTCATGGGCAAAATGACCAAGACTCCGTTCTCTGGAACAATGTAGCGAGCAACCAACTTATTAGAAATCATACATACTGATGTGTGCGGTCCAATGAGTGTTGAGGCTCGCAGAGGCTATCGTTATGTTCTCACTCTCACTGATGACTTGAGTAGATATGGGTATGTCTACCTAATGAAACACAAGTCTGAGGCCTTTGAAAAGTTCAAGGAATTTCAGAGTGAGGTTGAGAATCAACGTGACAGGAAAATAAAATTCTTACGATCAGATCGTGGAGGGGAATATTTGAGTCATGAATTTGGCGCACACTTAAGGAAATGTGGAATAGTTTCACAACTCACGCCGCCTGGAACACCTCAGCGAAATGGTGTGTCCGAACGTCGTAATCGCACTCTATTGGATATGGTGCGATCTATGATGTCTCTTACCGATCTACCTCTCTCATTTTGGGGCTATGCTTTAGAGACTGCCGCATTCACTTTAAATAGGGCTCCGTCGAAATCCGTTGAGATGACACCGTATGAATTATGGTTTGGGAAGAAACCTAAGCTGTAGTTTCTAAAAGTTTGGGGATGCGATGCTTATGTCAAGAAACTTCAACCTGAAAAGCTCGAACCCAAGTCAGAAAAATGCGTCTTCATAGGATACCCTAAGGAAACCGTTGGGTATACCTTCTACCTCAGATCCGAAGGTAAGATCTTTGTTGCCAAGAATGGGTCCTTTCTGGAGAAAGAGTTTCTCTCGAAAGAAATGAGTGGGAGGAAAGTGGAACTTGATGAGGTGATAGTCACCCCTTCCGAATCGGAAAGTAGCGCAGTGCGGGAAGATGTTCCTGTGGTGCCTGCACCGACTGGGGAGGAAGTTAATGATGATGATCATGAAGCTTCAGATCAAGTTACTGCTGAACTTCGTAGGTCCACAAGGACACGTTCCGCACCAGAGTGGTACGGCAACCCTGTCATGGAAATCATGTTGTTAGAGAACGGTGAACCTTCGAACTATGAAGAAGCGATGGCGGGCCCGGATTCCAACAAATGGCTTGAAGCCATGCAATCCGAGATAGGATCCATGTATGAAAACGAAGTATGGACTTTGACTGACTTGCGCGATGATCGGCGAGCCATAGAAAATAAATGGATCTTTAAGAAGAAGACAGACGCGGATGGTAATGTGACCATCTATAAGGCTCGACTTGTCGCTAAGGGTTATCAACAAGTTCAAGGGGTTGACTACGATGAGACTTTTTCACCCGTAGCGAAGCTGAAGTCCGTCCGGGTCATGTTAGCAATTGCCGCATTCTATGATTATGAGATATGGCAAATGGACGTCAAAACGGCATTCCTTAACGGCTTTCTTAAGGAAGAATTGTATATGATGCATCCGGAAAGTTTTGTCGATCCTAAGAATGCTAACAAGGTATGCAAGCTCCAGCGCTCCATCTATGGGCTGGTGCAAGCATCTCGGAGTTGGAACATTCGATTTGATGAGATGATCAAAGCGTTTGGGTTTACACAGACTTATGGAGAAGCCTGTGTTTACAAGAAAGTGAGTGGGAGCTCTGTAGCATTTCTCATATTATATGTGGATGACATATTATTGATGGGAAATGATATAGAATTCTTGGAAAGTATAAAGGCCTACTTGAATAAGTGTTTTTCAATGAAGGACCTTGGAGAAGCTGCTTATATATTAGGCATCAAAATCTATAGAGATAGATCAAGACGCCTCATTGGTCTTTCACAGAGTACGTACCTTGACAAGATATTGAAGAAGTTCAATATGGATCAGTCCAAGAAGGGGTTCTTGCCTGTATTACAAGGTGTGCAATTGAGCACGGCTCAATGCCCGACCACGGCAGAAGATAGAGAAAAGATGAGTGCCATCCCCTATGCCTCGGCCATAGGGTCTATTATGTATGCCATGTTGTGTACCAGACCTGATGTAAACCTTGCCGTTAGTTTGGTAGGAAGGTACCAAAGTAATCCCGGCATGGAACACTAGACAGCGGTCAAGAATATCCTGAAGTACCTGAAGAGGACTAAGGATATGTTTCTCGTTTATGGAGGTGACGAAGATCTCGTCGTAAAGGGTTACGTCGATGCTAGCTTCGACACAGATCTAGATGACTCTAAGTCACAAACCGGATACATGTATATTTTGAATGGAGGGGCAGTAAGCTGGTGCAGTTGCAAGCAAAGCGTCATGGCGGGATCTACATGTGAAGCGGAGTACATGGCGGCCTCAGAGGCAGCGCAAGAAGCAATCTGGATGAAGGAGTTCATTACCGACCTAGGGGTGATTCCCAATGCGTCGGGCCCGATGACTCTCTTCTGTGACAACACTGGAGCTATTGCCCTTGCAAAGGAGCCCAGGTTTCACAGGAAGACCAGGCATATCAAGCGTCGCTTCAACTCCATTCGTGAAAGTGTTCAAAATGGAGACATAGATATTTGTCAAGTACATACGGATCTGAATTTAGCAGATCCGTTGACTAAACCTCTCCCTAGAGCAAAACATGATCAACACCAGAACTCTATGGGTGTTCGATTCATCACAATGTAACTAGATTATTGACTCTAGTGCAAGTGGGAGACTATTGGAAATATGCCCTAGAGGCAATAATAAAATGGTTATTATTATATTTCCTTGTTCATGATAATTGTCTATTGTTCATGCTATAATTGTGTTATCCGGAAATCGTAATACATGTGTGAATACATAGACCACAACATGTCCCTAGTGAGCCTCTAGTTGACTAGCTCGTTGATCAACAGATAGTCATGGTTTCCTGACTATGGACATTGGATGTCATTGATAACGGGATCACATCATTAGGAGAATGATGTGATGGACAAGACCCAATCCTAAGCATAGCACAAAAGATCGTGTAGTTCGTTTGCTAGAGCTTTTCCAATGTCAAGTATCATTTCCGTAGACCATGAGATCGTGCAACTCCCGGATGCCATAGCAGTGCTTTGGGTTTACCAAACGTCACAACGTAACTGGGTGACTATAAAGGTGCACTACGGGTATCTCCGAAAGTGTCTGTTGGGTTGGCACGGATCGAGACTGGGATTTGTCACTCCGTATGACGGAGAGGTATCTCTGGGCCCACTCGGTAATGCATCATCATAATGAGCTCAATGTGACCAAGTGTTTGGTCACGGGATCATGCATTACGGTACGAGTAAAGTGACTTGCCGGTAACGAGATTGAACAAGGTATTGGGATACCGTCGATCGAATCTCGGGCAAGTAACGTACCGATTGACAAAGGGAATTGTATACGGGATTGATTGAATCCTCGACATTGTGGTTCATCCGATGAGATCATCGTGGAACATGTGGGAGCCAACATGGGTATCCAGATCCCGCTGTTGGTTATTGACCGGAGAGTCGTCTCGGTCATGTCTGCATGTCTCCCGAACCCGTAGGGTCTACACACTTAAGGTTCGGTGACGCTAGGGTTGTAGAGATACTAGTATGCGGTAACCCGAAAGTTGTTCGAAGTCCCGGATGAGATCCCGGACATCACGAGGAGTTCCGGAATGCTCCGGAGGTAAAGAATTATTTATAGGAAGTCCAGTTTCGGCCACCGGGAAAGTTTCGGGTGTCACCGGTATTGTACCGGGACCACCGGAAGGGTCCCGGGGGTCCATCGGGTGGGGCCACCTATCCCGGAGGGCCCCATGGGCTGAAGTGGGGAAGGGATCCAGCCCCTGGTGGGCTGGTGCGCCCCCCTTGGGCCTCCCCTGCACCTAGGGTTGGAAACCCTAGGGGTGGGGGGCGCCCCACTTGGCTTGGGGGGCAAGCCACCCCCTTGGCCGCCGCCCCCCCCTTGGAGATCAGATCTCCTAGGGCCGGCGCCCCCCCCCCCAAGGGGCCTATAAATAGGGGGAGGGAGGGCAGCCGTACCACAGCCCCTGGCGCCTCCCTCTCCCTCCCGTGACACCTCTCCCTCTCGCTGAGCTTGGCGAAGCCCTGCCGAGATCCCTGCTACTTCCACCACCACGCCGTCGTGCTGCTGGATCTCCATCAACTTCTCCTTCCCCCTTGCTGGATCAAGAAGGAGGAGACGTCTTCCCAACCGTACGTGTGTTGAACGCGGAGGTGCCGTCCGTTCGGCGCTCGGTCATCGGTGATTTGCATCACGACGAGTACGACTCCATCAACCCCGTTCACTTGAATGCTTCCGCTCGTGATCTACAAGGGTATGTAGATGCACTCATCTCTCTCGTTGCTAGATGACTCCATAGATTGATCTTGGTGATGCGTAGAAAATTTTAAATTTCTGCTATGATCCCCAACATATACGTATGGAGAGGACTAGACACGCTAGCTAGTAATCAAATGAAGGAAACAGAAGATCGTCATGAACATATGCATATAGAGAGAAGTGATATCGACCACCTCTCCTTCTCTGAGAGATTGGTCGAACAACAAGTTCTCGTATATCTATCCGACACTACCGGCTACATATATACAATAATTATCTCTTGCAATACAATCTCCTAATTAAATTGTAAGAACACAAGGTCCACATAGTATTCTCCGTTTTCAGCGATCACGTGGTCAAGGAAGAATCCCGCCAATTCCTCTTGAATTGCTCGCATACGATCTGGTGCTAGGAGTTCATCCCGCTTCCGAAACATCTAATTTGAAGAAGGGGGTCAATACATATATATATATATATATATGAATAAATGAAACTCAACACAAATGATGCTAATAAAATAAAATTGTGAATATTATTGCTTACGCACTTCATATTGTTCGTCAGAGTAGCCCCGCTCACAGGTCGTGTAGCGGATGGACTCGCAAACGTAGTATCCACAGTAATTATTCCTGGGTTCCTGCCACAACCACTTTACAAGAAATAGAGGTCAATCAAACTGATAAGCAAGCATGCTAAATGGTATTGATGAAACTAGCGCTTGAATCACTAGGAGATGCGCGGAACATGCTACTATAGTACTTACTTTCGGGTGTTTAAATTGCAGCTTCTTCGGCAGTCCCGGAGCTTTTGTGGTGAATTTTCTCCAAACCCTGCCAGACAAAGAAAACAATTACTTGATATCAGGAAATGAACAAAGTTGCTGATATGGTGGATAATGATCGATTTAACTTACTTCTCGAGCATTTGAGTCATGTTCGCATAGTCCTGGGGATCTTTTCGTCTCGAGTCTAAGACGGTTACTACTCCCTGCTCAAGCTTAATCTCTAGGAGAATAAAGTGGAAGCTGCGCATGCATGCATAAGTCATCAATTACATTACCATAACCTGAACTAATAAGGGAAACCGAATATGCACAAGACAGTAACACTCACTTGAAGTTGTAAGGAAAGAGTATTATATCTTTGTTTTGATTTAATACGAACGATCGTAGCAAGTTGGCCTCAGCTTCTTTGGGATGTTTTTCAACCGTATATGCATCTATGAGATTTGTGTTAATGAACCCAATATCACCGATTTGTCTTTTCTTCAATTCGGCGATCTTCAATCTGCATAATATAGTGAGGATAATTATAAATACATGCAATGAAAGAGCTGACCTATATAGAGAGACTTAATGACAGAAGTAGTACTACTTACAGACAGTAACAAGTGATCGTTGTTTTATCGAGGGCCTTTTGATTGTAAAACTGGAAGAAATCCTCAAATGGAACATTCAGCAGTTCAATTCCAACGAGGTCATGCTCCGGTTTAACTCTCAGCGTCAAAGTACTCATCCCATCAGACTCTCTGCAGGTTTTCATGTACCAATCATGTAATCTTTGCATCATCGTTGTTAGAGATCTTTCATCTTTGACGAGAGGCTTCCCGTAATGGTATTTGTGTTCGTCCACCTCCATGATTTCATAATGTACATCGTCAGGCAGGTATCTCCAAGATTGCTATAACCGGGCACCATCCTCGGATCATTAGCGACGATGTCTTTTGACACCTTGAGCGGGGGGCACGATTGGTTCGCTTGTTCGCCGAGCTGGGCAATTTTTTCCCAGCTCGTCGTTCTTTTAACCTTTGATCACTGACAGTACTTCCCGACCGCTCCGCTTCAGCATATGTCTTTGCAAGAATGCGCTCATAGTTGCCTCTCGGCGGAGACTTTGGTGGTTTTGTCAGGGCAGCCAGAGTGCGCTTTGCTTTCACCGGATCTACCTTCTCCTCCAGAGGTGGATGTTTCTTTGCTTTCACCCCTTCAAAGAAGTTTGTCACTTCGGCTCGCACGATCTTCCTGGTTTCCTCCTCGGTCCTCTCGTATGGTAACTTCTCTGGAGTCTTCAGAGAAGGACCGAATCTGTATTGCCTCCCGCCTCTGGCAGCTATACTGCTAGACGCCGGCAGAGCAGACGGAGCGGCTGCGGCTATCTTCTTTCCTTGCTTACGAGGCGGAGGAGAAGGACTATGACGCGCCAGAGCAGCCGCAGCGGCGGCGGTCTCTTCCGCCCTTGCTGACGAGGCGGAGAAGGAGGAGGTTGGCTGCTCTGGCGCGCTGGTGCAGGCGGAGAAGGAGGCGGAGTGCCGCCACGCGCCGGAGAAGGAGGCTGAGTGCCCTGATCACTCGCCGGAGGAGGAGGCGGAGTAGGAGGCGGAGTGCCGCCACGCGCCGGAGAAGGAGGCTGAGTGCCCTGATCACTCGCCGGAGGAGGAGGCGGAGGAGGAGGCGGACTGCCCTTACTCGCCGGAGCCGTCCAGTTCGGAAGGTTGATGAGCTCCTTCCGCCATAGGCACAGAGTCTTCAGAGCTAAACCCAGCCGAGTCTCCCCTTCACCGGTAGGGTGGTCAAGCTGGAGGTCCTCAAATCCCTCCGTTATTTCATCCACCATCTCCCTAGCATATCCTTCTGGAATCGGCCGGCAGTGGTAGGTTGCGCCGGGTTCAGGAGGTAAAACAGAGCCAACAGCCGCCTTGACTTTGAAGTTCTGCCATTGCGCCATAAGGTGGCAATGTTGAGACTCCATGATAGCATCCACGGGGTAGCTAGCAGGAGCCGTCAAGACATGCTCCAGCTGAAGCAGCTCGGTGGAAGCCACGCTGCTTCTCCGCTGAGATGGCGGGGTAGCTTCGGGGGTAGTTTCGGCATGTCGATTGTTGTCTCGTTCCTCTAGCGCTTGAACCCTTTCGTGCAGCTTCTGAATTTGGGTCTGCTCCATTTTTTTTCCTCCTCTCCTGGCTTTTGTAACCTCCTGCGTCCGGAAAACCAGCCTTCCACGGAATGGAGCCTGGCGTGCCTCGTGTCCGTCCAGGGTGCTCAGGATTCCCGAGGGCCATTGTGAGCTCGTCCTTCTCTCTGTCTGGAACGAACGTCCCTTCCTGCGCTGCATCGATATATTGCTGAATCTTCTTGACTGGTATTCTCAAAAGCTCGTTCGTCCAAATGCACCTCCCTGATACAGGGTCCAAGGTTCCGCCAGCCCCGAAGAACCAAGTCCGGCAACGGTCTGTCCAGTTCATTGTCTGTGGTTCGATCCCTTTTTCAAGCAGATCATTCTCAG
Organism: Aegilops tauschii subsp. strangulata; assembly: GCF_002575655.3. Taxonomy (NCBI): domain Eukaryota; kingdom Viridiplantae; phylum Streptophyta; class Magnoliopsida; order Poales; family Poaceae; genus Aegilops; species Aegilops tauschii. The sequence goes on from NC_053036.3 coordinate 156,875,588, forward strand.
CCTTGGCCCACTTAGGCCGGGCTTTGAGGTAGCCACCTGACCCCGTGCGATGGTGAAGCTTCTTCTTTGCAGCATTCTTCTTTTTTGTCACTGACATCTTCTTACTCTTTTCCGATGTCTTGTGGGCCACAAATGCGGGCCAGTGATCTCTGATCTTCTCATACCGGCCGATGAATTCTGGTGTCTCTTCTTTGTCGACAAACGTTTTCAGCTCATTCTTCCACCTCCTGAATAGGTCTGCCATCTTCTTTAGAGCATGAGACTTGATTAATTGCTCTTTAACTGGCTTCTCCGGATCCTCCTCTGGCGGTAGGGTGAAATTTGCCTTCAGCTCAGTCCAAAGATCATCTGTCTGCATATCATTGACATAAGACACCTCAGGGTCTTCCTTCTTAGGCTTGTACCATTGGTGGATGCTGATCGGGATCTTGTCCCTAACTAGAACCCCGCACTGAGCAGCAAATGCATCCTTTGTCCGGATGGGTTCAATCGGTTGGCCGTCGCGCGCGATTGCTGTGATCTCAAACCTTTCATCCGAGCGCAACTTTCTCTTCGGGCCTCGTCTCTTTACCGCAGTTGTGCTTGATCCGGAGGGCTAGAAAAAAGAAGAAAGACGAGTGTTAATTAATATGTGTACATACCAAAACAATGAATGCATCAATTAGCTAGTCAGCATAGGCTTAACTAATATATTTACCTGGCCGGACTCTGTTCGGTCACCGGAGCCGTCACCACGGGCTCCTTCTTGCACCAGCATTGGGTCACCGGGGCCATCATAATCATGTCTTTCCTCCTCCACTCTTCGATCACCGTAGCCTGCTTCTTCACCCTGTTCTTCCAGACCATCATTGTCATTAAGATACGACAAGATATCACCTCCGGCTAAGATTATGTCCCCCAACACCTCTTCTGCTTGCTCGTCTCGTCCGTGCTCCATTGTTTCTGCAAATATTACAACATGGCAATTATTACACAAACATGACAGCAGGTGGTTAGTGCAAACGTAGACCTAGCTTATTCCGGGTTTGGGGTGGCCTCGGCAACGCTTCAAGGGTAGGGGCACGGCGGGAGGGGGTAGGAGACCGACATCGTTTTTTTCTACGGTTTGGGTGTCCTCGAGAATTTTGGTCGAGCGAGAGGGCCGGGGGGTGCTCCCGTGGTATAAGTTATCACGGTCGAGAGGGGGTATAAATATCGACCGTCCATCATGTCGAAGTTATCTGGGAGGGAGTTATATATATCGACAACGACGACATACATACATGGGAAAATAATGTTATCGGGGAGGGGGTATATCGACCACCCCCCCCCCATGTGTTGAAGCTATCGGGAGGGGGTTATGTCACGACCGGTTTTTTAATAAAATAATTATTGATAGACCAATCCCTTTTACGGACCAGTAAGGAAGAATTCCTTCTCACTGGTAGACAATATCTTGGTCACAGAAGAAAAATACCAGGAGTACTGAATATAATACAAGGTTGAGCGGAGGATGCCCAACAATTTATTACATGCACGCCGATAAAACAAGACGGCAGATAGGGTGGCTTACTACTAACTCACGATAATAACGGTGGTGGATATATCACCGCGAAGCGAGTGATGTGACTCCTGAAGACTACAGCTCTTCGAGCGTCGGAGCGAGGCTCGAGGAGACTTATTGCGGGTGGCGGAAGCGTATATGATACAAGTGACCAATATCCGGGATCGCACAGGACTGACTGGGACTCCTCTAGGCATCGGACGCGCTATCAAACTCTTCATCCAAGAGATCGCCTTCGTCAACATCTGGCCAAATCAACAAGCCAGGTGAGTACTATGAAAGTACTCGCAAGACAATCCGGACATAAGATATAACAAATGTAAACATGAAGCATATGAACAATTTATCCAGTGCGTTCAGACATAGAGATAATAAATACTGGGTGCCAAGCGAGGGTCTGAATGACGCCTCGAGCGGAAACTGCAGAATAGTAATACTGGTGCCAAACGAGGGTCTGAATGACTCCTCGAGAGGAAAGTGCGAGAATAATAATACTGGTGCCAAACGAGGGTCTGAATGACTCCTCGAGAGGAAAGTGCGAGAATAATAATACTGGTGCCAAACGAGGGTCTGAATGACTCCTCGAGAGGAAACTGTGAGAATAATAATACTGGTGCCAAACGAGGGTCTGAATGACTCCTCGAGAGGAAACTGCGAGAATAATAATACTGGTGCCAAACGAGGGTCTGAATGACACCTCGAGAGGAAACTGCAAGAGTAATAATAATGCCACAGTCGGACGTCTGAGCGACATCACATAAAGGGCTTGTAACAGAAAATAAAAAAACGAACATGCCACAGTCGGACGTCTGAGCGACGTCACATAAAGGGCTTATATTGTAGCTCAATAATACAATAGTTCGGGAACATTAATTATCACAAGTACGAGACAATTATAAAGTTAGTCCATCCACAGGAATAATAATTTAACTAGATTTACCACTTGAGCTCGTTCACCGGGGACAAGTTTTTCACGCGGATAGATATGGATATACTGATTTCACTACTTGATCATGGATACGATGACTTGGAAGGAATTGACTCTGCAGAGTTTGTACTTAACCACAGCCAACGGATTTCAGTAGTCACGGGGACTAGTTCCGTCTACGGTGTTTTGGAAGAAACACGTCTAACCAGTACACACCCAATTCAACCTTCCGAAGCCAGGGATCACCCTCGGCAACGTTCAAGAAAAACCTTGAGACGGGGAGGCTACAACCTCGCGTAGCATGGGATCAAATTTCTATACGCGCGCTAAGGGGGTGCCCCCCCTCTCGGTCCCAACCGGAAACACCCATGCCCCCTGACCGGATGACTGGCTTTAATCCTGGGCCAAGGTACCATCATCCCGGCCTCTCTGTTTGGTGTGTACACGGAAAGAGGTTACCAACTTACTAAACCGCATCCTGGCAAATGAAACATGTGGTAGCACGGAAGGGGAAAAGAACGATAACGTGACTCCGTCCATGTTAACATCGGAGAAAGTCGGATGACGCAAGGCTGGTATGCTACAACAGTACCACCTTGCTACCCTTCATGTCACCACATGATTAGGCCATCTCTCATCAGAGATCATCGCAACTTTGGAACATGCGGGGAAAAGAACGATAACGTGACTCCGTCCACGTTAACGTCGGAGAAAGTCGGATGACGCAAGGCTGGTATGCTACAATAGTACCACCTTGCTACCCTTCATGTCACCACATGATTAGGCCATCTCTCATCAGAGATCATCGCAACTTTGGAACATGCGGGTAGTTGCCTTACAAGCAACGAGGTATTTACCGACACTCACATGCCACGCACAAAACTTTCAAGCAAACATGCAAACACCTGTCATATCAAATGTTCAAAACATGCTTGCCTGGTTCGGAGAAGTCGGAGTCTAGCTCGGCGAAGTTCGCGGCTCCGTCACCTCTTCCGGAACCTACGGCAATCACGAAAACGGGCACTAACGTGAAAACCAACGCGTGCACAGAAACTTTTCCAAATATTTTTCAAATAAATCCCATAAAAAACTAGACAAAATTTGAAGGTTGTCAGAAAAAGAATCACTCAAAAATCCCTTTTTATTAAAAAGTTATAAAGGTTTCTGTCCAGGGACTTGTCTGTAATGAAACAGAAAAGTTCCAGGGTTTTAACTGAGAAAACAGAAAACGGTTCGACTGGAAATGCGCAAACGCAAGAGGGAAAGCATATTTGCCCGAAGGCGCCAACAGAAAACGGTTCGAGGGAGAATAGAACAGAGGCTGACATGCGGGGTCCACATGTCAGGTTTGAAAAGCTCGCCGGCGCCCGAAGACTGCGGTGGACGCCGGCGTCGAACCACGGCGAGTTAGGAGGATCTGAGGGTACCAAGAGCTTCAGCGTGCTCTTCCGCGTCGGTGGGTGGTGGACTCGACCAACGGGGAGCACCACGTCGACGACGACACTATCTCCGGCGGACGGCGGCTCGGGTGATGGTGGGGAACTCCGGTGGAGGGCTGCAAAGTTCGAATTGAAGCGCGGGTCAGAGGGAGGGATGCATAGTGAAGCTACTGGCAAGAGAAGGGAGGCGAAGGTGCACACACGGGGGCGAATCGAGCTGGGTCCCGTGGCGGGTCGCGGCGGCCGGAGTCGAGGAAGGAGACCTCCTCGGGGCTCTTCCAGTGGCTAGGCGTGCTCTAGGTGGAGTGCAGGGATGGTGGGTGCTCGAGTTGAAGCTCGGGGCCTCTATTTATAGGCGGATCGACGGGGTGGCCGTGAACGGAGAATCTCCGGCGAGCGATTACGGCGATGCAGTGGATTGGCAGGAGGTTTGAGTGGCCAGGCAGCATCAGTGGAGGTTACTGGTGTCATTCCACAGCTAAACGGAGTTGGTCTTGGCGTAATGGCGTCGGTCCATGGTGAGATGGCCGCACGGGCTCGACGGCGGCAGAGAGCACGCTCCGCGCCCTACGGTTCACGACGAGAGCGGCAGCGCGTTCGGAGGAGTGGAAGGCCACGCGGCGAGCTCCGGTGGTTTGGGCGGCGCTGGGTGGCGCCGTCAGCGCCGTGCCTCCCGCTGGCGGCCGCAAAGCCGCCGCTGGCGCCGGTCACGGGGCGGCGCACCTTCTGCAGCTCGTCGCCGACGTCCGCAAGGTGCCAGGCGCTCGTGCGGTGCAGGAACAAGGGGAGGGGACGAGGAGCAAGGCGACATAGTGGCACTGGTGAGATCGACGTCGGGTTCTGAAGAAAACGACAATGCACTGCAATGTTCTCTGAACTTAACTGAAACTTGACATTGACAATGCACTGCAGGTGTTCGACAGAAAGATTTGGCTATGAGATAAATTTTTCTGGGGCTGTAACTTGGTGAGGTGACCACTCAATGCACCCAGAGGCTGCCTGATTTTACTTGGAATTTTTGGAGAAGGATTTGAATGAATTTCACCAAATTTGACAAATCTGGTCCAAACTTACAGCAAGTGTAGTTTGAAAATTTTGAACTGAAGACCAGTGGATCTTCATGGATCTTGGTTGAGGGTTCAAAGGACTAGGGAGGAGAGTTGGTTTGGGGGCAAATATCAAAACAGAAAGTAGAGTTCCTTTGTAAATCACCAATGGATAGAATAGGAGACAGAAATTTATTTGAATAAGATTTAAATGAAAAATAAACATAGGGGAGGTTCAACTTGCTGGATTAGATGCAAATCATGATCCAAAGGAGAGGGAAGGTTTAGGAGAGAGGATTTGCACTAAGGCCATGGCAAGAAGGAATTGTTGAAAGTGGTAAAGGATTATTCCAAAAGCCATAGTGCAAATTTCAAAGAGATTTTCAAAAGGCATTTTCCCAAGTGAAAAGTATTTTGTCTTGAGTCCAAATGAAAAGCAAGGACCTCCAAGACCAAAGACAGATCTTGGGTGAATCCAAATGAAACTTTTGCCATAAAAAATATATTTGAAAGGGAGAGTTCTTTGAAGAAAATTTTAAATCACCTCCATCAAGTCAAATAAAATCCTTTGAAAAAAATTCCAATTAAAAACTTGGGTGTCACAGGTTATATCGACAACGACAATGAACGTACATGGGAAAATAATATTATCGGGGAGGGGGTATATCGACCCCCCTCGTATTGAAGTTATCGGGAGAGGGGTATATCGACGATGACAGACCCGATAAAACATAAGAAAACGAAGAAGAAACAAAAAGAGGAGAAGAAGAAAAGGAATAGAGGAGAAGATCGAACAAAAAAAAGAAGAAAAAAAAGGAGAAGAAGAAAGGAATAGAGGAGAGAAGAAGAAAAAATAGAATTTTTTCTATTTTTTCTTCTTCTCTTCTATTCCTTTCTTCTTCTCCTCTTCTTTTTCTTCTTTTTTCCTCTTCTTGTTTATTTCTCCTCTTCTTCCTCTCCTCTTCTTCTTCTCCTTTCTTCCTCTTCTTATTTTCCTTCTTCCTCTCATTCATAAAAAAATGTTCAAATAGAAAATTTCGAAAAAAAGTAAAGGTTTTGCCTAATGCATTGTTCATATTTCATCATGTTCTATGAACAAAAAAAATCATATTTCATCCACATCCATGCATACATCATATATGTGATCATCTATGAAAAAAACATCATATTCTATAAAAAAATCATTACATATATATATATATGAACAAAAACAATTATGATAATAATCATATCTATCATCATATATATAAAAAAACAAGCATATATACGAAAAAACAAGCATATATATGAAAAAATTATGCTAGGGCGCCGGCCGGACTAAGGTGAGGAGGACCGCGGGGTCGGCGGCGAGGATGGCGACGGGGCAGTGGGCGCGCGCTCGGGGTAGGGGGCGACGGCGGCGAAGGGCGGGGCAGGGTGACGGTGACGACGGGGACGAGCCAGGGCGGCGCGCGTCGGGGCAGGGGCGCGGCTGACGGCGAGGGCGTGGGCAACGGCGACGGCGACGACGGGCGTGGGCAATGGCGACGGCGACGACGGGCACGGGCGACGGCGACGGCGGGGGCGGCGGGCGGTGTCGGGGCGACGGGCGGCGTCGGCGTCGTCGGGGCGGCAACTGCTAGGTGAGAGTGAAAATTTCCTAAGTGTTTGCTTATATAGCAAAGCCTTTAGTCCCGGTTTGTGGCACCAACCGGGACTAAAGGTAGGCATTAGTCCCGGTTGGTGCCACCAACCGGGACCAAAGCCCTCTTTTCAGCAGCGCAAAGGGCGGGAAGCGGCGGCCTTTGGTCCCGGTTGGTGCCACCAACCGGGACTAAAGGGGGGGCATTGGTCCCGCTTGGTGCCACGAACCGGTACCAATGCGCCCCTTTAGTCCCGGTTGGTGGCACCAACCGGGACCAAAGGCCTCTTGCTGCCCGCGTCGCGGCCAAAAGTTTAGTCCCACCTCGCTAGTTGAGAGGGGCTCGGAGTGGTTTATAAGCCCCGCTGCGGCTGCTGTCTCGAACTCCTCTCTATAGCAGGCTTCTGGGCCTAATTTTGGCGCGCTGCCCGTTGAGGTCTCTAGCCCTTCTGGGCCTGTATTTGCAAATCCAAGGGTTGGAGGGCCCAGCTGGCAGCGCCCCAACAATTTTTTTTGCTGTATTTAGTTTTTTTGTTTTCTTTTTTGCTTTATTTATTTTGTTTTGTTTCTACTTACAACAAAAAACTTATTTATTTTATTTTGTTTTGTTTCTAATTACTTATTTATTTTACTTTATGATAATTCTTTTTGCTATTAAAGTTTCTATCAAAAAAAGTTCTTTATGAAAATTCTTTTTGCTGTATTTAGTTTTTTTGTTTTCTTTTTTGCTTTATTTATTTTGTTTTGTTTCTACTTACAACAAAAAACTTATTTATTTTATTTTATTTTGTTTCTAATTACTTATTTATTTTACTTTATGATAATTCTTTTTGCTATTAAAGTTTCTATCAAAAAAAGTTCTTTATGAAAATTCTTTTTGCTGTATTTAGTTTTTTTGTTTTCTTTTTTGCTTTATTTTTGTTTTGTTTCTACTTACAACAAAAAACTTATTTATTTTATTTTATTTTGTTTCTAATTACTTATTTATTTTACTTTATGATAATTCTTTTTTCTATTAAAGTTTCTATCAAAAAAGTTCTTTATGAAAATTCTTTTTGCTTTTAATGATTTTGAACAGAAAATACTTCGATAATTTTAGTTGCATCAATTTTATATGATTTTAGTTTCAATAATACTAGAGGTTTCTTATAATGTTTTGAACAAAAAATACTTTGTTAATTTTAGTTTCATAAATTTTATTAAAGTTTATTTTATTTTGTCGGAACACAAGAAGTCCGGAGTTGTAATAAGTTATTAAAAATAAAAAAGAGGCGCAATGCTCGTTGATTTGCTTCAAGCCTTTCGGAATAGTGTAGACTGCACTGCACATAGCTCCATGCAGTCTACCTTATTCCTCAAGGCTTGAAGCTAAGCAACGTGAGAATTGCGCCTCTTCTTCATCGTCTCTGCACTCAGGGCTTATAAACCGCTCCTAGTGCCTCTCAGCTAGCGAGGTGGGACTAAAACACTGCTTAGTAAGAAACTCTAGTACCAGTTCGTGCCACGAACCGGTACTAAAGGTGCTCGTGGGGCCACAACCTCATTAGTACCGGTTCGTGGCACCAACCGGGACCAAAGGGTGGAATTGGTCCCGGTTCGTGCCACCAACCGGGACCAATGGCCTTGCACAGTGGCGTGGTGGTGGGAGTTTAGTCCCACCTCGCTAGCTGAGAGAGAGCCGCACCTGTTTATAAGGTGCGGTGCGCCTGAGCTGTCGAGCTCCTCTCTAAAGCAGGCTTACGGGCCTAACCTCTCTGTACATGCCTGTGGGCCTACTAGGCCTTCTGCGGGCCTGAATCCTGGCCCATTGATGGGTTTCTAATCGTATTCAGGCCGTGGTGGCCCGGTAGGTGGCATAATTTTTAATTTTTGGCCTGTTATTTTTCATGCATTTACTAATTATTTTGAGCTATAAGACCCTAAAATTGAAAAGCATTTCAAATGAACTCTGAAAAGGTTGAAAGTTGGCATGGTATCATCATTTCATCCACATAGCATGTGCAAGAAAGTTGAGAGGGTTACGGCAAAAACTAGATGCACTTCGTGTAGAAAACGGACAATGGTATCATACTCGTCTGTTACAAAGTTGGCATGGTATCATCATAATAGTTGCGGGAGAAAGTCTTCACTTTTTCTTCGCTTGTGTCATTTGCTTATTGCGCCGTAACCATGGATAATCTTCATCGTTTATCAGGATGCTTGGGTCAGCCTTGACTTTGAAGGGAGGAATTTCATGAAACTTTACATAATCTTCAGACATGTCTGTCTTTCCCTCCACTCCCACAATGTCCCTTTTTCCTGAAAGAACTATGTGGCGCTTTGGCTCATCGTATGATGTATTCGCTTCCTTATCTTTTCTTTTTCTCAGTCTGGTAGACATGTCCTTCACATAGATAACCTGTGCCACATCATTGGCTAGGACGAACGGTTCGTCAGTGTACCCAAGATTGTTCAGATCCACTGTTGTCATTCCGTACTCTGGGTCTACCTGTACCCCGCCTCCTGACAGATTGACCCATTTGCACTTAAACAAAGCAACCTTAAAATCATGTCCGTAGTCAAGTTCCCATATGTCCATTATGTAACCATAATATGTGTCCTTTCCCCTCTCCGTTGCTGCATCAAAGCGGACACCGCTGTTTTGGTTGGTGCTCTTTTGATCTTGGGTGATCGTGTAAAATGTATTCCCATTTATCTCGTATCCTTTGTAAGCCAATACAGTCGAAGATGGTCCCCTGGACAACGAGTACAACTCATCACAAACAGTGGTGTCACCTCTGAGACGTGTTTCCAACCAACTGCTGAAAGTCTTGATGTGTTCACATGTAATCCAGTAGTCACACTGCTCCGGGTGTTTCGAGCGCAGACTGTTCTTGTGTTCATCGACATACGGGGTCACCAAGGTAGAGTTCTGTAGAACTGTGTAGTGTGCTTGAGACCAAGAATATCCGTCCCTGCATATTATTGAGTCCCCTCCAAGCGTGCCTTTTCCAGTCAGTCTCCCCTCATACCGCGATTTAGGGAGACCTATCTTCTTAAGGCCAGGAATGAAGTCAACACAAAACCCAATGACATCCTCTGTTTGATGGCCCATGGAGATGCTTCCTTCTGGCCTAGCGCGGTTACGGACATATTTCTTTAGGACTCCCATGAACCTCTCAAAGGGGAACATATTGTGTAGAAATACGGGCCCCAGAATGACAATCTCGTCGACTAGATGAACTAGGACGTGCGTCATGATATTGAAGAAGGATGGTGGGAACACCAGCTCGAAACTGACAAGACATTGCGCCACATCACTCCTTAGCCTTGGTATGATTTCTGGATCGATCACCTTCTGAGAGATTGCATTGAGGAATGCACATAGCTTCACAATGGCTAATCGGACGTTTTTCGGTAGAAGCCCCCTCAATGCAACCGGAAGAAGTTGCGTCATAATCACGTGGCAGTCATGAGACTTTAGGTTCTGGAACTTTTTCTCTGGCATATTTATTATTCCCTTTATATTCGACGAGAAGCCAGTCGGGACCTTCATACTGAGCAGGCATTCAAAGAAGATTTCTTTCTCTTCTTTCGTAAGAGCGTAGCTGGCAAGACCTTCATACTGCTTCGGAGGCATGCCGTCTTTTTCGTGCAAATGTTGCAGGTCCTCCCGTGCCTCAGGTGTATCTTTTGTCTTCCCATACACGCCCAAGAAGCCTAGCAGGTTCACGCAAAGGTTCTTCGTCACGTGCCTCACGTCGATTGAAGAGCGGACCTCTAGCTCTTTCCAGTAGGGTAGGTCCCAAAATATAGATTTCTTCTTCCACATGGGTGCGTGTCCCTCAGCGTCATTCGGAACAGCTAGTCCACCGGGACCCTTTCCAAAGATTACGTGTAAATCATTGACCATAGCAAGTACGTGATCACCGGCACGCATGGCGGGCTTCTTCCGGTGATCTGCCTCGCCTTTGAAATGCTTGCCTTTCTTTCGACATTGATGGTTGGTCAGAAGAAATCGACGATGGCCCAGGTACACATTCTTCCTGCATTTGTCCAGGTATATACTTTCAGTGTCATCTAAACAGTGCGTGCATGCGTGGTATCCCTTGTTTGTCTGTCCTGAAAGGTTACTGAGAGCGGGCCAATCGTTGATGGTTACAAACAGCAACGCGTGCAGGTTAAAGTCCTCCTGTTTGTGCTCATCCCACGTACGTACACCGTTTCCATTCCACAGCTGTAAAAGCTCTTCAACTAATGGCCTTAGGTACACATCAATGTCATTGCCGGGTTGCTTAGGGCCTTCGATGAGAACTGGCATCATAATGAACTTCCGCTTCATGCACATCCAAGGAGGAAGGTTATACATACATAGAGTCACGGGCCAGGTGCTGTGATTGCTGCTCTGCTCCCCGAAAGGATTAATGCCAGCCGCGCTTAAACCAAACCATACGTTCCTTGGGTCAGCTGCAAACTCAGCCCAGTACTTTCTCTTGATTTTTCTCCACTGCGACCCATCAGCAGGTGCTCTCAACTTCCCGTCTTTCTTACGGTCCTCACTATGCCATCGCATCAACTTGGCATGCTCTTCGTTTCTGAACAGATGTTTCAACTGTGGTATTATAGGAGCATACCACATCACCTTCGTAGGAACCCTCTTCCTGGGGGGCTGGCTGTCAACATCACCAGGGTCATCTCGTCTGATCTTATACCGCAATGCACTGCATACCGGGCATGCGTTCAGATCCTTGTACGCACCGCGGTAGAGGATGCAGTCATTAGGGCATGCATGTATCTTCTGCACCTCCAATCCTAGATGGCATACGACCTTCTTTGCTGCGTATGTACTGTCGGGCAATTCGTTATCCTTTGGAAGCTTCTTCTTCAATATTTTCAATAGCTTCTCAAATCCTTTGTCAGGCACAGCATTCTCTGCCTTCCACTGCAGCAATTCCAGTACGGTACCGAGCTTTGTGTTGCCATCTTCGCAATTGGGGTACAACCCTTTTTTGTGATCCTCTAACATGTGATCGAACTTCAGCTTCTCCTTTTGACTTTCGCATTGCGTCCTTGCATCGACAATGACCCGGCGGAGATCATCATCATCGGGCACTGGTTCCTCTTGATCTTCAGCAGCTTCCCCCCTTGTAGCATCATTGGGCACATCGTCTGGTTCCTCTTGATCTTCAGCAGCTTCCCCCGTTGCAGCATCACCGTATTCAGGGGGCACATAGTTGTCATCGTCCTCTTCTTCTTCGCCGTCTTCCATCATAACCCCTATTTCTCCGTGCCTCGTCCAAACATTATAGTGTGGCATGAAACCCTTGTAAAGCAGGTGGGTGTGAAGGAATTTCCGGTCAGAGTAAGACTTCATATTCCCACATATAGGGCATGGACAACACATAAAACCATTCTGCTTGTTTGCCTCAGCCACTTCGAGAAAATCATGCACGCCCTTAATGTACTCGGAGGTGTGTCTGTCACCGTACATCCATTGCCAGTTCATCTGCGTGCATTATATATAATTAAGTGTGTCAAAAACCATTACAGAACATCATGAATAGATAATTAAGTGACCAAATTAATAGAAGTTCATCATCACATTAAAACCAAAGTACATACATAGTTCTCATCTAACAACATATATATAGCTCTCCAGAGCATCTAATTAATTAAACCATACATTGAAGCTATGTAAAGCATTTCAATGCGAAAACAAATGCGATCATAATCGCAACCAAGGTAACAATTGATCCAACGGCATAATGATACCAAGCCTCGGTATGAATGGCATATTTTCTAATCTTTCTAATCTTCAAGCGCATTGCATCCATCTTGATCTTGTGATCATCGACGACATCCGCAACATGCAACTCCAATATCATCTTCTCCTCCTCAATTTTTTTTATTTTTTCCTTCAAGTAATTGTTTTCTTCTTCAACTAAATTTAACCTCTCGACAATAGGGTCGGTTAGAATTTCCGGTTCAACCACCTCCTAGATAAATAAAATCTATGTCACGTTGGTCGGTATATTTGTCATAAACAATAAATGAACCAAATAGTTATAAAAAGATAATATATACCACATCTGAATCATAGACAGGACGAGGGCCTACGGGGGCGGATACCAAAACCATCGCACTATGTAATAAGAAGGAATAATAAAAGTAACAAAATTAGACAAGTAACTATCTAAAGTAAGAATTTTTTCCTTTCAGAAAGAAGATAAGAACAAGAGGCTCACCACGGTGGTGCTGGCGGCGAGATCGGTGCGGGCGATCGACGGCGGTGAAGACGGGGACGGGACGTGACGGACCGCTAAACCTAGACAAATCTCGGGGAAAATGGAGCTCGGAGGTCGAGTTTCGAGAGGAGAAAGATTAACTAGTGTGGCTCAGACATTTCATCGAACACCTCATGTGCATAGGAGGTGAGCTAGAGCACCCAAATGCCCTCCCCTCGCCGGCCAGAAAAAACATAGCATTATGGAGTGCTCTGCTGTGGCGATGGGGTATATATAGGGAACTATTTGGTCCCGGTTCGTGGCACCAACCGGGACTAAAGGCCTTTGGTCCCGGTTGGTGCCACGAACCGGGACCAATGCCCCCTTTCGTCCCGGTTGGTGGCACCAACCGGGACCAAAGGCCTTGTGCTGCCCCGCGTCAAAAGTTTAGTCCCACCTCGCTAGTTGAGAGGGCTCGAGAGTGGTTTATAAGCGCTGCTGCGCCCACCCTCTCGAGCTCCTCTCAACTGCAGGCTTTCGGGCCTAACCGTTCTCTTTGCCTGTGGGGCCTACTGGGCCTTCTGCGGGCCTGAATCCTGGCCCACGGATGGGTTTCAAGTCGTATTCAGGCCGTGGTGGCCCAGTAGGTGGCATAATGTTTTTTCTCTCTTTTTTGTTTTCTCTTTTGCTTTATTTGTTTTGTTTTGTTTCTACTTACAACAAAAAACCTATTTATTTTATTTCTAATTACTTATGTATTTTACTTTAATTATTTTATTTTTATTTATTTTACTGCTGCTATTTTTGTTTATTTTATTAAGGTTTATTTATTTTAGTTACTATAGTTTATTTTATTTTATTTTATTAAGGTTTATTTATTTTTATTTATTTTATTAAGGTTTATTTATTTTATTTACTATAAAAAAATGAACATAGATGCGCCTATAGAGGAAATTCAACCTAAATTCATAATAAATTTCTATGAAATTTACTGTGAATTTAGGTCAAATTCCCTGTATAAGGGCATCTATTTTCACTTTGAGAGGAGCTCAACAAGGCTGAGAGGGACGGGCTTATAAACAGGTGTGAGCGCCCTTCGGTTGGCGAGGTGGGACTAAACTCTGACCGCTACGAGGACCAACTCTTTAGTCCCGATTTGTGGTATGAACCGGGACTAAAGGGTGAGCCTCTAGTCCCGGTTCAAGCCACCAACCGGGACCAATGGTGGTGGGCCAGGAGCGAGGCCCATTGGTCCCGGTTTGTCCCACCAACCGGGACCAATGGGGCCGGACGAACCGGGACCAATGCCCCCATGAGGCCCGGCAGGCCCCTGGCCGCACGAACCGGGACCAATGCTCACATTAGTCCCGGTTCCTGACTGAACCGGGACTAATGTGAATATTGCCCTGTGACCAAAGCTAGTTTTCTACTAGTGGCTATTTTTTGATAATGGGGGTACCGGGATTTGCATGGTGTGAGGACAGTGGATACGTAATATACCGTCTTCTGAAGCGGGAATTTGTGTCCGTCCTGCTCTCGCTCAACGACGAGCACGGCGCTCACCACCTGGTGTGTTGCCGATATGTATAATAGCATAGGTCCGCCGATGTTTGGTGCGGCCAAGATTGGGTTGCTCGCTAGAAGGGCTTTTATTTCTTCCAGTCCGGCCGTTGCCGCGTCCGTCCACTCGAAGTGATCGGTGCGCCGAAGTAGGCGATACAGTGACAATGCCTTTTCTCCCAATCTGGAGATAAAGCGGCTTAAGGCTGCCACGCATCCGGCGAGTTTTTGGACCTGCTTAAGGTCCGTTGGTATAGCCAACTGTGACAAAGCTCGGATTTTGGCTGGATTTGCTTCGATTCCTCTATTGGAAACAATCAAGCCCAGCAGTTTTCCAGCAGGGACGCCGAAAACACACTTTTCCGGATTGAGCTTGATGTCATATGCACGGAGGTTGTCGAATGTGAGACGTAAATCGTCTATCAATGACTCGACGTGCCTGGTTTTGATGACGACGTCATCCACATATGCTTCAACTGTCTTGCCGATCTGCCTCTCCGGGCATGTTTGAATCATGCGTTGGTAGGTGGCGCCAGCGTTTTTGAGCCCGAAAGGCATAGTGTTGAAGCAAAAAGGCCCATATAGGGTAATGAATGCCGTTGTGGCTTGATCGGACTCCTTCATCTTGATCTGATGATATCCGGAGTACGCGTCGAGGAAACACAGTGAGTCGTGTCCTGCGGTTGCATCAATAATCTGATCGATGCGAGGGAGGGGGAAGGGATCCTTAGGGCAAGCCTTGTTGAGGTCTTTGGAATCAACGCATAGGCACCAGGATTTATCCTTCTTTGGTACCATCACCAGGTTTGCTAGCCAGTCCAGGTGTTTTATTTCTCTGATGAATCCGGCTTCGAGTAACTTGGCTAGCTCTTCTCCCATAGCTTGTCGTTTGGGTACGAAAAAACGCCGCAGTGTTTGTTTTGACCGGTTTATATCCCTTTAAGATATTGAGGTTGTGTTCGGCTAGCCTGCGTGGGATTCCTGGCATGTCAGAAGGGTGCCAGGCGAATATGTCCCAGTTCTCACGCAGGAACTCTCGTAGCGCGGCATCGACCGTTGGGTCGAGTTGTGCCCCGATGGATGCTGTCTTGTTGGGGTCCGTTGGATGGACTTGGAATTTGACTATTTCTTCTGCTGGTTTGAAGGAGGTGGACTTGGGTCGTTTGTCCAGGATTACATCGTCCCTATCCACCGTGGAGCGCAGTGCGGTTAACTCTTCGGCCGCGAGGGCTTCAGATAATGCCTCAAGGGCCAGGGATGCGGTTTTATTTTCGGCGCGGAGTGCTATGTCCGGATTACTGGCGAGAGTGATTATGCCGTAGGGCCCGGGCATCTTGAGCTTCATATACCCGTAATGAGGTATGGCTTGGAAGCGTGTAAACGCATCTCGCCCCAATAGGGTGTGATATCCGCTGTTGAAAGGGGCCACTTGGAAGGTTATTTCTTCGTTCGTGCAATTGTTGCGGAACGCTGAGATCGCGTCTTCGTCGCGGAAATCTTTAATCTTGTCTTTGACAAGGAGGAATCTGGCCCAGAAGTGGTGGACCATTTCCTGTGACTATTGTTGTATGCTCATGAGAGTGCTCATATCTGGGTGGGTGGGTGGATTTAAATCCGAACCCTGACCCAATTTTGGATCCGGAATTTGAAGATCTTCCGGACTTGACAGTTCGGGCTCTGGGATATCGACTGATTTTTTAGGCTTGTCGTCCGACTCTATGTTCGGAGGACAAGGCATGTCTTTCTGCCGGTGGGTGTCCGGCTCTTCGAGATCGGATATCCGAACATAGTTCATCCTCAATATAGAGCAAGAGTCTCTTGCTCCTCGACTACCGCTATCTGGTGGGTGATCGGCGGAGTTTTAATTTCTCTCTCGTCGGGTTTAAGCCCAATCCGATCATAGTCTGTAGCGACCCCCAAGGCGGCAATGCAATCCAGGAGTTCGTTTAAAGACGATAACTCCATCAGATCCATCTGTTTGGAGTATTTGGGATCAACACGGAGGCGATTTTCGATGACCCGAGAGGTCATCGTCGGCTTAAGGGCCGAACAGGCAGTCATGACGAAGCCGCCCAGCCGGAGGGTTTGGCCTGGGGCCAGGGCTCCTCCAGAGCTGATATTTTCCTTGACGACAAGGCAAGCCATCAACCCTTTTGACGACGGCACAGTGGAACTCTCAATGCAAGCACCAATGTCGGTGTCAAAACCGGCGGATCTCGGGTAGGGGGTCCCGAATTGTGCGTCTAAGGTCGATGGTAACAGGAGACGGGGGACATAATGTTTACCCAGGTTCGGGCCCTCTCTATGGAGGTAATACCCTACTTCCTGCTTGATTGATCTTGATGAATATGAGTATTACAAGAGTTGATCTACCACGAGATCGTAATGGCTATATAGACACCGTCCGGTTTATATAGACACTGGAGGGATCTAGGGTTACATAAGGTCGGTTACAGAGAAAGGAATCTTCATATTCGATCGCCAATCTTGCCTTCCACGCTAAGGAGAGTCCCATCCGGGCACGGGTAGAGTCTTCGGTCTTTGTATCTTCACAGCCCAATAGTCCGGCCCATGGCTAACAGGCCGGACGCCCAAGGACCCCTTAGTCCAGGACTCCCTCAGGGAGTCCTACTCCAAGTAGGAATCGGCTCCCCCCTTTCCTAGTCCAAGTAGGAGAAGAAGGAAGGAGAGGGAGAGCAACAGGGAAAGAGGGGCCGCGCCCCCCTCCCCTAGTGTTGGGGAACGTAGTAATTTCAAAAATATTCCTACGCACACGCAAGATCATGGTGATGCATAGCAACGAGAGGGGAGAGTGTTGTCCACGTACCCTCGTAGACCGAAAGTGGAAGCGTTAGCACAACGCGGTTGATGTAGTCGTACGTCTTCACGATCCGACCGATCAAGTACCGAACGCACGGCACCTCCGAGTTCAGCACACGTTCAGCCCGATGACGTCCCTCGAACTCCGATCCAGCTGAGTGTTGAGGGAGAGTTTCGTCAGCACGACGGCGTGGTGACGATGATGATGTTCTACCGACGCAGGGCTTCGCCTAAGCACCGCTACAGTATTATCGAGGTGGACTATGGTGGAGGGGGGCACCGCACACGGCTAAAAGATCAAATGATCAATTGTTGTGTCTATGGGGTGCCCCCCTGCCCCCGTATATAAAGGAGCAAGGGGGAGAGGTGCGGCCGGCCAGAAGGGGCGTGCCAGGAGGAGTCCTACTCCCACCGGGAGTAGGACTCCCTCCCTTTTCCTTGTCGGACTAGGAGTGGAGGGGGAAAGAGGAGGGAGAGAGGAAGGAAAGGGGGGCGCCGCCCCCCTCTCCTTGTCCTATTCGGACTAGGGGGAAGGGGCGCGCGGCCCTGCCCTGGCCGCCTCTCCTCTCTTCCACTAAGGCCCACTATGGCCCATTAAGCCCCCGGGGGGTTCCGGTAACCTCCCGGTACTCCGGTAAAATTCCGATTTCACCCGGAACACTTCCGATATCCAAACATAGGCTTCCAATATATCAATCTTCATGCCTCGACCATTTCGAGACTCCTCGTCATGTCCGTGATCACATCCGAGACTCCGAACAACCTTCGGTACATCAAAACATATAAACTCATAATATAACTATCATCGAAACTTTAAGCGTGCGGACCCTACGGGTTCGAGAACTATGTAGACATGACCGAGACACGTCTCCGGTCAATAACCAATAGCGGAACCTGGATGCTCATATTGGCTCCCACATATTCTACAAGATCTTTATCGGTCAGACTGCATAACAACATACGTTGTTCCCTTTGTCATCGGTATGTTACTTGCCCGAGATTCGATCGTCGGTATCTCAATACCTAGTTCAATCTCGTTACCGGCAAGTCTCTTTACACGTTCCGTAATACATCATCCCACAACTAACTCATTAGTTGCAATGCTTGCAAGGCTTAAGTGATGTGCATTACCGAGAGGGCCCAGAGATACCTCTCCGACAATCGGAGTGACAAATCCTAATCTCGAAATACGCCAACCCAACAAGTACCTTCGGAGACACCTGTAGAGCACCTTTATAATCACCCAGTTACGTTGTGATGTTTGGTAGCACACAAAGTGTTCCTCCCGTAAACGGGAGTTGCATAATATCATAGTCATAGGAACATGTATAAGTCATGAAGAAAGCAATAGCAACATACTAAACGATCAAGTGCTAAGCTAACGAAATGGGTCAAGTCAATCATATCATTCTCCTAACGATGTGATCCCGTTAAATGACAACTCATCTCTATGGCTAGGAAACTCAACCATCTTTGATTAACGAGCTAGTCAAGTAGAGGCATACTAGTGACACTATGTTTGTCTATGTATTCACACATGTATCAAGTTTCCGGTTAATATAATTCTAGCATGAATAATAAACATTTATCATGAAATAGGAAATAAATAATAACTTTATTATTGCCTCTAGGGCATATTTCCTTCAGTCTCCCACTTGCACTAGAATCAATAATCTAGTTCACATCGCCATGTGATTTAACATCAATAGTTCACATCACCATGTGATTAACACCCATAGTTCACATCGTCATGTGACCAACACCCAAAGGGTTTACTAGAGTCAATAATCTAGTTCACATCACTATGTGATTAACACCCAAAGAGTACTAAGGTGTGATCATGTTTTGCTTGTGAGATAATTTTAGTCAACGGGTCTGTCACATTCAGATCTGTAAGTATTTTGCAAATTACTAAGTCTACAATGCTCTGCACGGAGCTACTCTAGCTAATTGTTCCCACTTTCAATATGTATCTAGACCGAGACTTAGAGTCATCTAGATTAGTGTCAAAACTTGCATCGACGTAACCCTTTACGACAAACCTTTTGTCACCTCCATAATCGAGAAACATATCCTTATTCCACTAAGGATAATTTTGACCGCTGTCCAGTGATCTACTCCTAGATCACTATTGTACTCTCTTGCCAAACTCAGTGGTAGCGTATACAATAGATCTGGTACACAGCATGGCATACTTTGTAGAACCTATGACTGAGGCATAGGGAATGACTTTCATTCTCTTTCTATCTTCTGTCGTGGTCGGGCTTTGAGTCTTACTCAATTTCACACCTTGTAACACAGGCAAGAACTCTTTCTTTGACTGTTCCATTTTGAACTACTTCAAAATCTTGTCAAGGTATGTACTCATTGAAAAAACTTATCAAGCGTCTTGATCTATCTCTATAGATCTTGATGCTCAATATGTAAGCAGCTTCACCGAGGTCTTTCTTTGAAAAACTCCTTTGAAACACTCCTTTATGCTTTGCAGAATAATTCTACATTATTTTCGATCAACAATATGTCATTCACATATACTTATCAGAAATGTAGTAGTGCTCGCACTCACTTTCTTGTAAATACAGGCTTCACCGCAAGTCTGTATAAAACTATATGCTTTGATCAACTTATCAAAGCATATATTCCAACTCCGAGATGCTTGCACCGGTCCATAGATGGATCGCTGGAGCTTGCATATTTTGTTAGCACCTTTAGGATTGACAAAACCTTCTGGTTGCATCATATACAACTCTTCTTTAATAAATCCATTAAGGAATGCAGTTTTGTTTATCCATTTGCCAGATTTCATAAAATGCGGCAATTGCTAACATCATTCGGACAGACTTAGGCATAGATACGAGTGAGAAACTATCATCGTAGTCAACACCTTGGACTTGTCGAAAACCTTTTGCGACAATTCTAGCTTTGTAGATAGTAACACTACTATCAGCGTCCGTCTTCCTCTTGAAGATCCATTTAATCTCAATGGCTCACCAATCATCGGGCAAGTCACTCAAAGTCCATACTTTGTTCTTATATATGGATCCCATCTCAGATTTCATGGCCTCAAGCCATTTTGCGGAATCTGGGCTCATCATCGCTTCCTCATAGTTCGTAGGTTCGTCATGGCCAAGTAACATGACCTCCAGAACTGGATTACCATACTACTCTGGTGCGGATCTCACTCTGGTTTACCTACGAGGTTCGGTAGTAACTTGATCTAAAGTTACATGATCATCATCATTAGCTTCCTCACTAATTGGTGTAGTAGTCACAGGAACAGATTTCTATGATGAACTACTTTCCAATAAGGGAGCAGGTACAGTTACATCAAGTTCTACTTTCCTCCCACTCACTTCTTTCGAGAGAAACTCTTTCTCTAGAAAGGATCCATTCTCAGCAATGAATATCTTGCCTTCGGATCTGTGATAGAAGGTGTACCCAATTGTCTCCTTTGGGTATCCTATGAAGACACATTTCTCCGATTTGGGTTTGAGCTTATCAGGATGAAACTTTTTCTTATAAGCATCGCAACCCCAAACTTTAAGAAATGACAACTTTAGTTTCTTGCCAAACCACAGTTCATACGGTGTCGTCTCAAACGGATTTAGATGGTGCCCTTTTTTACATGAATGCAGCTGTCTCTAATGCATAACCCCAAAACTATAGTGGTAAATCGGTAAGAAACATCATAGATTGCACTATATCCAATAAAGTACGGTTATGACGTTCGGACACACCATTATGCTGTGGTGTTCCAGGTGGCACGAATTTGTGAAACTATTCCACATTGTTTTAATTGAAGACCAAACTCGTAACTCAAATATTTGTCTCCACGATCAGATCGTAGAAACCTTATTTTCTTGTCACGATGATTTTCCACTTCACTCTGAAATTCTTTGAACTTTTCAAATGTTTCAGACTTATGTTTCGTCAAGTAGATATACCCATATCTGCTCAAATCATCTGTGAAGGTCAGAAAATAACGATACCCGCCGCGACCCTCAACACTCATCGGATCGCATACATCAGTATGTATTATTTCCAATAAGTCAGTTGCTCGCTCCATTGTTCCGGAGAATGGAGTCTTAGTCTTCTTGCCCATAAGGCATGGTTCGCAAGCACCAAGTGATTTATAATCAAGTGATTCCAAAAGCCCATCAGCAAGGAGTTTCTTCATGCGCTTTACACCAATATGACCTAAACGGCATTGCCACAAATAAGTTGCACTATCATTATTAACTTTGCATCTTTTGGCTTCAATATTATGAATATGTGTATCACTATGATCGAGATCCAACGAACCATTTTCATTGGGTGTGTAACCATATAAGGTTTTATTCATGTAAACAGAACAACAATTATTCTCTAACTTAAATGAATAACCGTATTGCAATAAACATGATCAAATCATATTCATGCTCAACGCAAACACCAAATAACACTTATTTAGGTTCAACACTAATCCCGAAAGTATAGGGAGTGTGCGATGATGATCATATCAATCTTGGAACCACTTCCAATACACATCGTCACTTCATCCTTAAGTAGTTTCTGTTCATTATGCAACTCCCGTTTCGAGTTACTACTCTTTAGCAACTAAACCAGTATCAAATACCGAGGGGTTGCTACGAACACTAGTAAAATACACATCAATAATCTGTATATCAAATATACCTTTGTTCACTTTGCCATTCTTCTTATCCACCAAATACTTGGGGCAGTTCCGCTTCCAGTGACCAGTCCCTTTGCAGTAGAAGCACTTAGTCTCAGGCTTAGGTCCAGACTTGGGCTTCTTCACTTGAGCAGCAACTTGCTTGCCGTTCTTCTTGAAGTTCCCCTTCTATCCCTTTGCCCTTTTCTTGAAACTAGTGGTCTTGTTAACCATCAACACTTGATGCTCTTTCCTGATTTCTACCTTCGTCGATTTCAGCATCGCGAAGAGCTCAAGAATTACTTTCGTCATCCCTTGCATACTATAGTTCATCACGAAGTTCTACTAACTTGGTGATGGTGACTAGAGAATTCTGTCAATCACTATTTTATCTGGAAGATTAACTCCCACTTGATTCAAGCGATTGTAGTACCCAGACAATCTGAGCACATGCTCACTGCTTGAGCCATTCTCCTCCATCTTTTAGCTATAGAACTTGTTGGAGACTTCATATCTCTCAACTCGGGTATTTGCTTGAAATATTAACTTCAACTCCTGGAACATCTCATATGGTCCATGACGTTCAAAACGTCTTTGAAGTCCCGATTCTAAGCCGTTAAGCATGGTGCACTAAACTATCAAGTAGTCATCATATTGAGCTAGCCAAATGTTCATAACGTCTGCATCTGCTCCTGCAATAGGTATGTCACCTAGCGGTGCATCAAGGACATAATTCTTCTATGCAGCAATGAGGATAAACCTCAGATCACGGACCCAGTCCGCATCATTGCTACTATCATCTTTCAACTTAGTTTTCTCTAGGAACATACATAAAACATAGGGAAGCAACAACGCGAGCTATTGATCTACAACAAAGATATGCTAATACTACCAGGACTAAGTTCATGATAAATTAAAGTTCAATTAATCATATTACTTAAGAACTCCCACTTAGATAGACATCCCTCTAATCCTCTAAGTGATCACGTGATCCAAATCAACTAAACCATGTCCGATCATCACGTGAGATGGAGTAGTTTCAATGGTGAACATCACAATATTGATCATATCTACTATATGATTCACGCTCGACCTTTCGGTCTCAGTGTTCCGAGGCCATATCTGTTATATACTAGGCTCGTCAAGTTTAACCTGAGTATTCCACGTGTGCAACTGTTTTGCACCCGTTGTATTTGAACGTAGAGCCTATCACACCCGATCATCACGTGGTGTCTCAGCACGAAGAACATTCGCAACGGTGCATACTCAGGGAGAACACTTATACCTTGATAATTTAGTGAGAGATCATCTTATAATGCTACCGTCAATCAAAGCAAGATAAGATGTATAAAAGATAAACATCACATGCAATCATAATATGTGACATGATATGGACATCATCATCTTGTGCCTTTGATCTCCATCTCCAAAGCATCGTCATGATCTCCATCGTCACCGGCATGACACCATGATCTCCATCATCTTGATCTATATCAATGTGTTGTCACATGGTCGTCTCGCCAACTATTGCTCTTGCAACTATTGCTATCGCATAGCGATAAAGTAAAGCAATTATTTGGCGCTTGCATCTTATGCAATAAAGAGACAACCATAAAACTTCTGCCAGTTGCCAATAACTTCAACAAAACATGATCATCTCATACAACAACTTATATCTCATCACGTCTTGACCATATCACATCACAACATGCCCTGCAAAAACAAGTTAGACGTCCTCTACTTTGTTGTTGCAAGTTTTACGTGGCTGCTACGGGCTTAGCAAGAACCGTTCTTACCTATGCATCAAAACCACAACGATAGTTTATCAAGTTGGTGCTGTTTTAACCTTCGCAAGGACTGGGCGTAGCCACACTCGGTTCAACTAAAGTTGGAGAAACTGACACCCGCCAGCCACCTGTGTGCAAAGCACGTCGGTAGAACCAGTCTCGCGTAAGCGTACGCGTAATGTCGGTCCGGGCCGCTTCATCCAACAATACCGCCAAACCAAAGTGTGACATGCTGGTAAGCAGTATGACTTGTATCGCCCACAACTCACTTGTGTTCTATTCGTGCATATGACATCTACGCATAAAACCAGGCTCGGATGCCAATGTTGGGGAACGTAGTAATTTCAAAAATATTCCTACGCACATGCAAGATCATGGTGATGCATAGCAACGAGAGGGGAGAGTGTTGTCCACGTACCCTCGTAGACCGAAAGCGGAATCATTAGCACAACGCGGTTGATGTAGTCGTACGTCTTCACGATCCGACCGATCAAGTACCGAACGCACGGCACCTCCGAGTTTAGCACACGTTCAGCCCGATGACGTCCCTCGAACTCCGATCCAGCCGAGTGTTGAGGGAGAGTTTTGTCAGCACGACGGCGTGGTGACGATGATGATGTTCTACCGACGCAGGGCTTCGCCTAAGCACCGCTACAGTATTATCGAGGTGGACTATGGTGGAGGGGGCACAGCACACGGCTATCAAATGATCAATTGTTGTGTCTATGGGGTGCCCCCTGTCCCCGTATATAAAGGAGCAAGGGGGACAGGTCCGGCCGGCCAGAAGGGGTGCGCCAGGAGGAGTCCTACTCCCACCGGAAGTAGGACTCCCTCCCTTTTCCTTGTTGGACTAGGAGTGGAGGGGGAAAGAGGAGGGAGAGAGGAAGGAAAGGGGGGCGCCGCCCCCCTCTCCTTGTCCTATTCGGACTAGGGGGGAGGGGCGCGCGGCCCTGCCCTGGCCGCCTCTCCTCTCTTCCACTAAGGCCCACTATGGCCTATTAAGCCCCCGGGGGTTCCGGTAACCTCCCGGTACTCCGGTAAAATTCCGATTTCACCCGGAACACTTTCGATATCCAAACATAGGCTTCCAATATATCAATCTTCATGCCTCGACCATTTCGAGACTCCTCGTCATGTCCGTGATTACATCCGGGACTCCGAACAACCTTCGGTACATCAAAACATATAAACTCATAATATAACTGTCATCGAAACTTTAAGCGTGCGGACCCTACGGGTTCGAGAACTATGTAGACATGACCGAGACACGTCTCCGATCAATAACCAATAGCGGAACCTGGATGCTCAGATTGGCTCCCACATATTCTACGAAGATCTTTATCGGTCAGACCGCATAACAACATACGTTGTTCCCTTTGTCATCGGTATGTTACTTGCCTGAGATTCGATCGTCGGTATCTCAATACCTAGTTCAATCTCGTTACCGGCAAGTCTCTTTACTCATTCCGTAATACATCATCCCACAACTAACTCATTAGTTGCAATGCTTGCAAGGCTTAAGTGATGTGCATTACCGAGAGGGCCCAGAGATACCTCTCCGACAATCGGAGTGACAAATCCTAATCTCGAAATACGCCAACCCAACAAGTACCTTCGGAGACACCTGTAGAGCACCTTTATAATCACCCAGTTACGTTGTGACGTTTGGTAGCACACAAAGTGTTCCTCCGGTAAACGGGAGTTGCATAATCTATAGTCATAGGAACATGTATAAGTCATGAAGAAAGCAATAGCAGCATACTAAACGATCAAGTGCTAAGCTAATGGAATGGGTCAAGTCAATCATATCATTCTCCTAATGATGTGATCCCGTTAATCAAATGACAACTCATGTCTATGGCTAGGAAACTCAACCATCTTTGATTAACGAGCTAGTCAAGTAGAGGCATACTAGTGACACTATGTTTGTCTATGTATTCACACATGTATCAAGCTTCCGGTTAATACAATTCTAGCATGAATAATAAACATTTGTCATGAAATAAGGAAATAAATAATAACTTTATTATTGCCTCTAGGGCATATTTCCTTCACCTAGTCCTGTCCTATTCAGACTCCCCTTGGGGGGGAGCGCACCACCTCCTGGCTGCTGCCCTCTCCCTCCCCTAAGGCCCACTAAGGCCCATTACTTCCCCGGGGGGTTCCAGTAACCCCTCCGGCACTTCGGTTTTATCAGAAACCATCCGGAACACTTCCGGTGTCCGAATAACATGGTCAATATATCAATCTTTATGTCTCGACCATTTCGAGAATCCTCGTCATGTCCGTGATCTCGTCTGGTACCACTCTGAACAACCTTTGGTACATCAAATCACATAAAGTCATAATACGAATCGTCATCGAACGTTAAGCGTGCGGACCATACGGGTTCGAGAACTATGTAGACATGATCGAGACACATCTCCGGTAAATAACCAATAGCGAAACCTGGATGCTCATATTGGTTCCTACATATTCTACGAAGATCTTTATCGGTCAAACCGCATAACAACATACGTTGTTCCCTTTGTCATCGGTATGTTACTTGCCCAAGATTCGATCGTCGGTATCACCATACCTAGTTCAATCTCGTTACCGGCAAGTCTCTTTACTCGTTCCGTAATGCATCATCCCGCAACTAACTCATTAGTCACATTGCTTGCAAGGCTTATAGTGATGTGCATTATCGAGAGGGCCCAGAGATACCTCTCCGACAATCGGAGTGACAAATCCTAATCTCGATCTATGTCAACTGAACAAACACCATCGGAGACACCTGTAGAGCATCTTTATAATCACCTAGTTATGTTGTGACATTTGATAGCACACTAAGTGTTCCTCCGGTATTCGGGAGTTGCATAATCTCATAGTCATAGGAACATGTATAAGTCATGAAGAAAGCAATAGCAATAAACTAAACGATCATAGTGCTAAGCTAACGGATGGGTCTTGTCCATCACATCATTCTCTAATGATGTGATCCCGTTCATCAAATGACAACACATGTCTATGGCTAGGAAACTTAACCATCTTTGATTAGCGAGCTAGTCTAGTAGAGGCATACTAGGGACACTCAGTTTTGTCTATGTATTCACACATGTACTAAGTTTCCGGTTAATACAATTCTATCATGAATAATAAACATTTATCATGGTATAAGGAAATATAAATAACAACTTTATTATTGCCTCTAGGGCATATTTCCTTCACTTGGAGCATCCATGAAGCCCGGCCGTCTGTGAACTCACACGCAAAACACAACCCCATCCCCACTATGCACGTGGCAACGCTGCCACTGGCCTCGTTCGTGCCAGTGAATTCAGTCACCCTGCGCACTCCAGCTAGCAGCCCTGGATGCAGGAGAGGCAGCACTAGTCACCACACACGTCAACCGCCGCCCCCGAGGCTATCCGGTGAGCCTCCAACGTGGATTTTGGTCACCGGCAACTAATCTCAGACGAGGTCCTTAATTAAGCTTTAATTACCTGGCTAACAGCCGCCCTGAGCCACTGCCACGTGGGCCCACTGGCATAATTAACCTCCGATTGACATATGTTTAGGTTAAAACTAAGCAGAGTAGCCCCACCATAGTCACTTTGGACATGACTTAATAAACAAAAAATCAGAAATATTGATAAGCCAGTGACATGTGGGCCCAATATCTAGTTTGAATAGTCCTTTTTTGTCTAGTTTGGCCCCACATGTAAGTGTGTGAGAGAAAGAGTTTTTTCCTTTTCTTTTTTTGAGAGGGTCTCGCATGTCCATGACCTAAGGAGGCATGGGCAACAATGTCTAGAAAATGTCTAGTAGACGGTCAAAGCCCTTTGACCGAACGGAAACGGCACAGAAGGACATTTCTATAAGGGGGCTAATGGCAAAGAGGCAAATTTGAGCATGCTTCGAAATTAGGAGCAAATCTAAGAGCATCTCCAACAGAAGCGCTATATAAGCGACGCACGGTATAAAAACTTCTTTTAGCGCGCGCGGACCCGATTTGGAGTCTCCAGCAGCCGTACAAAAAGCGCGCGCGCTATAACTAATGCAGCGCGCGCATTAAAAAGGCATCACGCGCAGCATATTTAGTGTGTCCAGTCGCGCGCGCTGCAAACTCTGGGCTGCTGCAGATGGGACCGCTTGGTTGGGACCGCTGGACTCGCGCGCGCAGCATATTTTACAGCGCTTGTTGGAGCAAACGTCTTTTAGCGTCCTAAAAACACTACTTGCGCGTTGTAAACCCATTTTTTGGGCGCCGCGCATTGGGCGGCTGTTGGAGATGCTCTAAATAGTGGGTTTGAGTTAGGGGCACAAATGTAAATGTCCCAATAAGAAAAGTTTGTTGGGTTTCTTGGGAAGTAATGACTAGACCATAATTCATGGGTGGTTTGGGTTTTTGAGATTTGAAATTATTCAATCTAGCTCTCTTAGCAAGGCAGACATGGAGAATCCTCCAAGATCCTGAGTCGCTCAGTGTGTAAAATCCTAAAAGCATTGTATCTCCTAAACTGTTCTATTCTTGAAGCATTGTTGGGCGCTAGGTCGTCCTACATTTGGAGGTTGGTTACTGAGGGTAGAGATGTTTTGGCACAAGATCTAAACAGGGGAATTGTTGATGGGACCACCACTGAGATATGGCAACATAATTGGCTCCCACGAAAGGGTTTGATGCGTCCTATTATTTCACTAACTACGGATGCTCCTCGGCGAGATACTGAACTAATAGATGCACCCTCAGCCTCGTGGAATGGAACTCTAATACGGAAGACTTTATTTTCAATAGAAGCATCAATTATTATGGGGTTGTCCTGCACGCGGCACATACTAGACTTTTGAGCTTGGAATTTTGGGAGGAATGGAGCTTTCTCGGTAAAATATGCATATAGAATGCTCATTAAGAGAAAATATCGCCACGAAAACTGGCTTGACGGGGTAATCGGATCCTCCAGTGGTGAGGCAGGAGAGAAGAATTGGACTGCTCTCCCAAAAGTTCTTGGACCATCGAAATTGATTTTTTTTTCTCTAGTGGTTGGCGTAGCTGTCTCTTCCAACTTAAGACGTGCTTCCACATCGCAACATGGCGGACACTCCAAATTGCTCTCTGTGTGGGTCATCAAACTCATGGTGAGAGCTCATTCATTCCTTGCCGGGACTGGAGCCGACGAAGGGTCAGACTCGTGGTGAGAGCTTATTCATTCCTTGCCGGGACTGGAGCCGACGAAGGACAAGGTCACATACCTCAAGCTCATGAGAACGGACGCCGCCCCATGATCATACTAATCTAATTTTGATGTTGCCGCCGCCCCAACAAAATTAAGACCTTCGCTTGGCTCCTCTTCAAGAGCGAGCTCAATATAAGAGCAAACCCTTTCTACAAGAATATTGCACCGAACACGATGTTAGTCCATGGTGCTCCTTCACATCAGAGGACACAGATCATCTGCTCAATCATCCAAGAGCAATGTGGATTTGGCTTGACCGGTCTACCTCCTCCGCCCTGCATCCAAGCAGCTCTACATTTGGCCTGAAGTCCTGCTAGCAATGCTAGAAGATCATTGATCTTGCTCCACTATTCAAAATATTTGTAATAACTTTGAAATTTAGGCCTATTGGTTTAGAAAACCGGGTGATAAGGTCGCCGCCCTGGCTTGGTGAGACTACCTTTTTTTACAGCTTGTGGTCATCTTGTAAAATTTGGCCTCACGGCCATATTCGAGTACGATGCATACTTGTGGGATCCTCTCCCACGGTGATTCTAAAAAAAAGGTAATTTTCTTCGTGAGCGTCCCGAACCTGGTCCCAGGTTCAAATACTGTAGCTAGCGATAGTTCAGACTGTGTGAAAGCACACGCGAAACAAGTTGCAGACTGACAGTGCATGTTGAGCTATGCTAACCTTTTCTGAATTAAAAAATTGTAAAGGACAGAGCAAGCAGTTGGCTCTCCTTTGCCAAGATAATTGGTGTGTACTCTCTACTGTGCAATGATCAATCAGTTCCGCGGTTGATGACAGATTTGGCGAATCTACGCAAGGATTTCCTCCACCTGCACATGATTTCTTTCCTAATTAAATGCTCTCCAGATCATGCTAAGATTTCCGGTGACACTGTACTCGTCTCTTGGTCTTTTCTTTATACCAGCTATTTTCTGCACCGAGATCTTGTAGCTTGTGGCTGCACATCTGACAGGTCCAAAGTAGTCCATAACAGCGGACAAATATTCATGTTCATGTTCAGGTTTTATTCCGGCGACGGAAATGTCCAGGCAACAATGTCACATCTGTCGCAAAAACTAAGACAATTCAAAGTCCGTATCCCAGTCAAAAGTAAGAAACAAATGAAAAAGATTCCGCGACAATAACCGTCTCAATCCTAGTCAAACGGGTGGAAAACTTGTGGAATTCGACGAACAACTCCAAGGTAGAACCAGTAATACTTCCAAAAGTAATGCAACATTCATGGTACAGTATGCAGGAACCGGAGAAAGGGGACAGCTGATCTGATCATCCATCTGCTTCTGTCATGGAAACCGTTTCCTCTGCACATTTTCTCACCGCGAGAAAATGACCAGGATGACAGCGTTTTACTCTTCCGACAGCAACACGGACGAAAGGCGCTCCTCGAAATCATTGAGTGCGTGCATGCTACGCACATGAGGCAAGGGCATTTTCTTGTAGTGCCGCCTAACTTTACATACTTTTAGCCCTCTGAAAACCCTTTTTTACTACCGATATATGTCACCGTGTGGGGCTCCGATTATGCGGATAATGGTGCAAACCAAATGAAGGAGACGATTCAAAGTTGCATAACACGCTGTCATCGACCTCATGACCTCACACATTCCCATTGACATGCTGGTTTTTATCCTCACTAATCACCAATCATGTGCATGCATCTAGTAATCTATCCCCATCGCTTGCCGTAGGAATTGGTACGCATCTGGGTAAGGTAGATGTGCCTCCTTGATTAGTTTTATTTCACCAGCACCCTACAATGTTGAACTAGTCAGGGAAACACCATTATTGAGTGAGTATGCGGCAGGGCTTGATTAATCAAAGAGAACAACATATGTAGTACTGCCTGGAGATCACATACATGCATGCATGTAAGATCCGGAACCTCCAACGGCCACATCATACTTTTGTGCCCTTTAGAACAATCCACGGACTATGTTACATGTATCGAAGATCTGCGGCAGATCATAAGCATCTAGGAAAGCAATTGTCGCGATTTGCTTCGATATTTTCGGTACCAACAATTAATACTTGGGTTAGCTAGCTGAGCATGAGCTGCAGCTGCAGGCCGGCCGGTTTAATTTGGACCATCATGTATATCAGGTTTTCCCCAAGGGAGAACGAAGATTACGAGATGGGTGAAAACAACAGCATTAGCATTTTCATCTGATGGATACACATATGAACATCAATCTTGACCGTGGACCTCTACTTTGTCACGGCCAGAAGGCCTTTGCCTCAAGGCGATGAAACCTGAGACAGGTCGATCGCGGTTCACAAAATGGGGCGACGGAAGAGGAATCTAGGGTGGTCGCGGTCCACGAGACGGTGGTGGCACCAGTGCACCAAGTTGTCAAGGGCGCCAGCAAGTCGTCGTCTGGCAGCTGTGTGTGTGTACATCGTACTCTGGCTCCACGACGCCGTTGACCTAGCGCTGTCCTGTGGGAAAGCGAGCGAGGAGGCCCCGGGGCTCCGAGGGAACGCACGAGTTTTCCCCCGGTCAAGGCTCGGCAGGCGGGGATCGTTGCGTATGCCCTGTCACATGGCCGGGCGTCACTACTGGGTTTTTTTCTCTCTGGGAGGCATCAACCCGTCCCCCGTCCCTCGGGCCTATATATGGAGGCCATTTGTGTTTGTCTATGCATTGTGCAGCTTCACACACACGCACACAGACAGACAGACAGACAGACATACCTTTGAGTAGAAGAGCGCTTGAGCTGTTCTTGCTGTTCTTGTGGGTTAGGGTCCTGTGATCAGGAGAGATGACACCGACGCCGATCAGATGGGTCGGCTTAACCAACCAGGCCATGCATCCGTCTGGTCGGAGTTGGTGTCACCTCGCCTGAACATAGGGCTCACTATCCCTGTCAAAGCACCAGCTTCAGAGGAGAGGGGAGCACAGGTGATAATGCAACTGCAGCTGAGCGCCGCCTCCTCTTCCTCTCCTCCCGTTTCCCTCCGCGTTTTCTCTCGCAGGTCAGGTCAGGTCAGCTGGAGACGCGGCCGTTCCGCCATGGCATGAGAGAAAGCGTGCTGGCAGATGTTGGAGCTCATACACAAGGTTAGTTGGCCATGTAAGAAACCCCAGAATTTTGTATCTCTGAAAACATGCCATGCCCACGGTCTTGCCTGCCTGAGGGAAAGTGCCGGTCTAACGTTTGCTATCCCTTTCTACTGCGGGAGAAGGAAGGCGGCCGGGAAGCTCCCAGCTGAGCAACGCCGCTAATTTTGGCTGCTTTTATCCTTCTGTCTGTTTAAGATCACCTTTTTCAGTATCCCAGCATGCACGACGGAGAAGAGAACCCATCCGGACCGGGAGCTTTGCTCGTGGGCATGGCTTTGATCGCATGCCAAATCTCGCCCTCGAAGAACGGCTGGTCAAGTGCCATTCGATCAAAGTGCTCGGGGCGGATCTCCTCCAAGGCAAGGGAGAAGGGGTGCTCCTCGGAAGATCCAACGATGGCCGAAAGGTGGTCGAAGGCCGCCTCGGCGGGGGCAGCCGGCTCGGAGACGGTGTTGTCCATGGAGCGAGAAGATCGTCTGGTTTGGTGGCGGTGCGCGGCGCGAACACATGGGAACGCGGAGCTCGCGCTTGAGCCAAGCAAAGCGCGACCGCTGCCTTGCAATGGAGAGATCCAGGGATGCTAGACCGAGGTTGACGGAGGCCGGAAGTCCTGCGCAGCGTCCAACCGAGCGATCGATGAGCTCACGTGCCACAAGGAGCTGGGGCGAGATAAATGATAAGGCAAGAAATAAAAGAAAGATTCAAAAGTGAGAAACAAATGAGGTACAAGTAAAAAAGATTTTTAACCGTCTCAATCTTAGTCAAACGGGCTGAAAACTTGTGGAATTCTTGACGAACAACTCAAGGTGCCAGTGCTTCCAAAAGTTATTTTACAAAATAAATTTTTTTAGAAAAGGAGGATGGCCCCGGCCTCTGCATACGGTCACTTTATTAATTATTCTCACAAGACCTTACAAAGCCAAACAACAGCAAGACTAAAGCCACCGTCTAAGCAACAACTGTTGCTACACCTATCCAATTGACGAAGGGGCGCAGATAGTCTGGGCCTAATACCAAACAGACATTGCAGCCGAACCTAAATATCTAAGACCTGAGGTCCCAACCAGGACGGCTGCCTGGTATGGGGCACCTACCAGTCCGGCGCACTCCTCAACCAGGACGCCTGCCGGGTATGAGGCCGCCGCAGCCACCTGCCACCAATCCATCTTCAGAGTTGTATTGTTGCATGTACCGTGCCAGGTCTCTCTGCCATCGACGCCACCACGACGCCCGACAGCGTCGTCCTCCTGCGCGAGTCCATCCTCCCACAGCGAACTCCAAATCTGCACTGTGCCACGCCGTCAAGATCCGTCGCCATCAGTGTGTAGGATGAATCACCCCTCCACCAAAGAATCCGTCATCTGGTCCCTCGATCACGTGTGTACCTCCAAGAATGACGCCCCCAAGGGAGGAACGACACCAGAGCGCCGCCGTCATCCGATCATCCGATCTAGGGTTTCCCCCGGAGGTAGCAGAGAGTGGCCTTGAACTTCTCCACGGCGATGCCTTCAAGAAGGGAACGACGCAGATAGCGCCGCCACCGCCGGCCTTAGTAGACGCCGAAGGCAAGTTTTCACCCAGATCAGTTCGAAGGGATCCAACTCTCGTGCACGGGCCGCCATCACCACCAGCACCACCAGGCAGAACCCTGGAGCACCGGCAGATCAGCGAGCCGCCGGCACCACCGCATCCAGATCGCCGGCCACGCCGGGCCGCCGCCATCCTCCGCGCCGTCCGGGTCAGAGACGGAGCCGCCGACCGCGCACAGGGACCGCCGCCGCCTGCACATGCCGGAGCGCCGCCGAGAGCCCAGCGCCCACCACCGCTTGCCGAGGGCCGCCGCCGCGCGCTCCGAGCGAACTCCCATGCACACCAGGGGAAACCGCGAGCGTGAGCCCTGCCGTCGCCCCCAAGCCCGCGCCGGCGCGCCCCGCCTCCAGCGCGCCGCCAACAACCGCCGCGATCTGCCCGCGTCAGGTCCATCGAGTCGTGGGAGAGGAGATCCCGCCGACGCCGACCGGGCTTTGCCCGGCGGCGGCGAGGAGGAGAGGTCGGGGGAGGGACGAGGACGCGGCGGCGCTAGGGTTCCCCCCGGTCGCCGCGCAGGGGCGACACGGGAGGAGTTGCGGGTACTAACTATTCAAGAACTAGGGATGGTGTTTAGCAAACCATATTGTGCAACAAGTATCGAGACCAAAGGCAGTGCCTCAGGCCTATTGGAGACCTGACGAATCACAATTTTGGGTTGGCCTAATGGCGGGAAAGAAATAACTTTTTCGCATTGGGTCTTTCGCGATAAAGGATGGGTCAGAGGTTCGTTTCTGGGTCTTTCGCATTGGGTCTTATACACCATTGCTCGCGATAAGAGTAATACTGTTGCGCGGGTGCTTAGTTCATCCCCGCCGAATATTTCGTTCAGGCGGGATTTGATTGGCCCCCGACTTATGTCATGGCATAATCTTTTATCCCGTCTGGACTCAATTAATTTGAACAAGGTCGGGATGTGTTTCATTGGAACCTCACAACATCGGGGTCTTACACAGTAGACTCGATGTAACATGCGTTTATGCATTCCGAGGTACCGGTGAATAATAACAAGAAAATTTGGAAGTCAAAGATTTCACTAAAAGTTAAAATCTTTATGTGGTATCTTCATAGGGGAGTTGTGCTAACCAAAGACAAATCTTGCACGGCCCAACTGGCCAGGAAGTAAGAAGTGTTGCTTTTGTGCTCATGACGAGACAATCAAACATCTCTTTTTCCAATGCAGGTTTGCACGTTGTACATGGCCAGTCATCCAAATAGCGTTAAATTTGTATCCGGCAATGAGTACTCCCAATATATTTGGTCATCGGTTGGACGGAATTTCAAATAGTTTCAAAACGCTAATAAGGGTGGAGGCGTATGCCTTACTATGGTCGCTTTGGCTATGTAGAAACGATTTGATTTTTAATGACAAAAATGCTTCTCTTTTGCAGGTTATTTTCCGTTGTACGCATTCGCTTCATACATGGTCTATGCTACAACAGGCGGAGCACCAATCGTTGTTCAAGGCGGCGTGTACGCGGTTGGTGCAGGCGGCTACGGAGGTTTTTTCCCAACATGGGTAGCAGCATAACCTCCGGATCGATCCACCGCCGAGTTCGACATAGGCAAAGTGTCGCTCCATACGACTCTACTGTTGCCGATTTATCGGTTTTCTTACATTTTCTAGTGTCAGACTTTTGGTGTTTGGTTATGTGCATCCTATTTATGCAGAGGCTGGATGTTACTGAAATAATAAAATCGCTCTTTATCGAAAACTATTCAAGAACTAGAGAAAGGAGACAGCCGATCATCTATCTGCTTCTGTCATCGAAACCAATTATTTTCTGCACATTTTCTCACTGCGCGAAAATGACCAGGATGATAGCATTTTACTCTCTTGATAGCAACATTGGACGAAAGGTTCTCCTCACAATCATTGAGTGCATGCATATGCACATGATGCAAGGAATAACATTTTCTTGTGTGCCCAACTTTTAGCCTTCTTTTCCTTTTGAGATGAACTTTTAGCCTTCTGAAAACTCTTTTTTGTACCAATACATGTCATCATGTGGGGTTCCGATCAGGGGGATAATGGTGTGAACCAAATAAAGTAGACAATTCAAAGTTACTTTTTTTTCTCGACGATTCAAAGTTACATGCTGACATTTACTTCTGACATCACACGTTCCTATTAACATGCTAATTTTTATTATCACCAGTGATAAGTGCATGCATGTAGCGATCTATTCCAATCGCTTGCGATAAGGAATTGTAGCTAGATGTGCCTCCTTGACTAGTTTTATTTTACCACCCTACAATGTTGAATTGGTCAGGGAAACGCCATTGATTTAGCATGGGGCAGGGCTCAATAATTAATCAAATAGAACCACATATATAGTACTGCCTGGAGATCACATACATGGATGTAAGATACGGAACCTCCAACAGCCACATCATACTTCTGTGTCTTTACAACAATCCACACACTATATGTTACATGTATCGAAGATCTGCAGCAGATCATAGCATATAGGAAAGCAATTGTCCCGATTTGCTTCGATATTTTCGGTACCTACAAGTAATACCGGGGTTAGAGCATCTACAGCCGGGCGCCCTAAACCCTCCTTAAATGCTCGGGTGGCCCGCCCGGTCACTGACCG
This sequence comes from Aegilops tauschii subsp. strangulata, assembly GCF_002575655.3. NCBI lineage: Eukaryota > Viridiplantae > Streptophyta > Magnoliopsida > Poales > Poaceae > Aegilops > Aegilops tauschii. The sequence goes on from NC_053036.3 coordinate 156,911,663, forward strand.
GTCATGATTTTTCGATCCCCTCAAACGGGCCTCAAACGCCCTGACTGACCAGCACCCCTCATATCAGGCTAAACAATGAGGCGGATATTGGGACGCCCGGGTGCGCCCGGACACGCCCGCCACGTCGGTCTGACGACGGGGTCCCACACGGAAATGCCCAGAAACCCGGCGGTCCGATGAACGCCGCGTCCGTCGCCGTGGTGTGAACGACGCGTGGCGCCGCTTCGGTTCGCCGCCTGAGACCAAATCAGGCTATTTAAGCCGGCCGGCGTCCCGTGACCCTAACCCATCCACCTCTCCCTTCTCCGCTTCACCAGTTCGAGCCCATCCACCACCTCCATTCCCGCTCCGGCGGTCCGCCCACGCTCTGACGCTCTGCCATGGTCCGGAGGAAGATCACCTACTACGCAATGCTCACGCTGGAGCGCCGGTACGATATCCAGCAAGAGATCCGGGCGAGATAGGCCACACGCGCCGTCCGCATCGATGTCGGGCTGCCTCCGGACTCGCCGGAGCCGGAGGAGGAGGAGGAGTCGGCGAAACAGGAGGGAGAGGAACTGGCTCCAATGGAGGTGGAGGAGGCGGAGGAAGCGGAGCAGCCGGAGCTGTTGGGCTTCAACATGGAGCAGGCGGGGGCAGAGTTGCCGTCGCCCAATCGGAGGAGATGGCGGAGCAGCATGCCATCCTGGAGTTCATCCAGGATGAGGCCTATGTGGAGGCCAGCCGGGCGTTCCTCCGACAGGAGCAGGCAGCGTCCGACGCGCTCTTCGCCGAACTCGGCATGGAGATAGAGGCGGAGGAGGCCGGAGCGAAGCAGCCGGAGGCGCCAGAGGAGCCGGAGCTGCAGCTGCCGCCCATGCTGCCGGAGCCGGGCACGGAGATTGTCGACATTTCCGATGACGAGTAGCTAGGTGACCGACGTAGTGTGTAGGTTTATTTAGTTTGCATGTCTTTGTATGGATTTGATAATCTAGTATGAGATGTCCGGATGCAACTCTTGAAATTTGAGACGTGTCCGGACGCGTTCGCGGGAGTTTGAGTGGCCATATTTGACATATCCGGCTGTAGATGCTTTTAGCTAGCTAAACATGAGATGCAGGCCGGCTGGTTTATTAGCAGTAAAGAACACAAACTTTGGACCATCATATATATCAGGTTTTCCTCGGGAAGAATGAAGATTATGAGATGAGGTGAAAGGATGGGAATGTTAAAAATACGTTTATGAGTGACTCCTCAGACGGCAAAATTTCGTGTTTTGACCCTTTCTGCAAACAAAATCAGGATCTGACCCCCGTTTGAAAAAAATTCGGGATCTGACCCTTTTGCCTACCGCCAGGGGGGCTGGCGGTAGGTGTGCACGTCCTACCGCCATCCTCTCTGGCGGTAGGGCCTTTCACGGCGACTGACGGCCGTCTGAGCTGGCTGACGTGGAAAAGGGCCTACCGCCAGGGGCTCCGGCGGTAGGGTACTGAAGCCTACCGCCAGACCCTCTAGCGGTAGGGTCCTGTGTGGTGGATAAGGTGGGGAGGGGCTGGTTTGTGGGCCCCACCACCACTCTTCTTCCCCACTCACCCTCTTCCCCGTGCTCAGCTCCTCTCCCCCTCTCTCCCACTCACAAACCCCCCTAGATCCACTCCATTTGCTTGACATTTCACTGGTGGATCCGGAGCATTTTCATCACCCAAGGTACCTCCCCCATTCCCCCTCCTTTTGATTGGTTGAGATCTTTGTTTTGTGTGCATTTGATCAATTGGTTGCAAACCCTAGGTGTTGATCTTGTTGTGTGCATTTATGATGCATTTATGATGTATTTATGATGCATTTATGGCTAGGGTTATGGTTATGTTAGGGGTTAGTGTTAGGGTTAGGGTTATGGTATTTATGTTGGGGGTTGATCAAGTTATTACTGAACCTCGTAGGTCAACCAGAGTAAGATCCGCACCAGAGTGGTACGGTAATCCTGTTCTGGAGGTTATGTTACTAGACCATGACGAACCTACGAACTATGAAGAAGCGACGGTGAGCCCAGATTCCGCAAAATGGCTTGAGGCCATGAAATCTGAGATGAGATCCATGTATGAGAACAAAGTATGGACTTTGATTGACTTGCCCAATGATCGGCGAGCCATTGAGATTAAATGGATCTTCAAGAGGAAGACGGACGCTGATAGTAGTGTTACTATCTACAAAGCTAGAATTGTCGCAAAAAGGTTTTCGACAAGTTCAAAGTGTTGACTATGATGAGAGTTTCTCACTCGTATCTATGCTTAAAGTCTGTCCGAATCATGTTACCAATTTCCGCATTTTATGAAATCTGGCAAATGGATAAACAAAACTGCATTCCTTAATGGATTTATTAAAGAAGAGTTGTATATGATGCAACCAGAAGGTTTTGTCAATCCTAAAGGTGCTAACAAAATATGCAAACTCCAGCGATCCATCTATGGACTGGTGCAAGCATCTCGGAGTTGGAATATACGCTTTGATAAGTTGATCAAAGCATATAGTTTTATACATACTTGCGGTGAAGCCTGAATTTCCAAGAAAGTGACTGGGAGCACTACAGCTGTGACGCCCGGATAATTACGCTACAGTAATTCCACGCTAATGATGCCACGTCACCTCGGTTACTGTTGTTAATCTCGCGTTAGTCCGAAACCGATCCAAATTCAAATTTGAAAATCAAGGCAAACATCAAAAGTTTTCAAACTTTAAAACTAAAATGTTCGAGAGGTGACAAATAATGCGTAGGTAATTATTGGTGGAGAAAACCTCTTTTTATAAAGTAGTTAAAGGCGCTAAATTAATAAAACAAAGCGGCAGTAAAACTAATATTTAAATGTCTTTTAAATACTAAACAAATATAAACTAATTGTTTAGGTTGCCAAATCAATTATGGCAGTGTCATAAGTATTAGTACTAACTTAGGGGCTTGATTGATAATTTGTAAAAACAAAGGTAAAAATAAACAGAAAAGAAATTAAAAAAAAAGAAAAGGAAAACGAGCAAACCAAAAAAAATAGGAAAAGAGAACAGGACCCCCCCTGCTGGGCCAAGTGGCCCAGCTGGCCTCAGCCGCCCGAACGGGCCGGCCCACCCCGGTCCACCTCCCCTACTAACCCCCCCCCCCCCCCGCTACCCCGTAACCCTAGCCCCACTCCCCCACTCGTCCCACCCCCGCACATCTCCCTCGCTTCCCCGATCTGGATCGGGGGGGAACGGCGCCCCGACCCCGCCGCCTCACCCCTACGCACCGTCGCCGGCTGGCGCCGCCCGTCTCTGCCGGCGCCTCCTCGTCGCCTCCCCACACCGCCTCCTCTACCCTCCTTCCCGACCGGCCTCCTGGCACCTCTGCTTCCTACCAGCGCCACCACGCCACTGCCGCACGACCCCGACGCCGCCGCCGCTCGGAAGCCCCGCTGGAGCCGCCCCGCCACCCCGTCGTCGTCGGTGCCGCCTCCCCGTCTCCGTCGCACGTCCTCATCCCCCTCCTCGCCGGACGCCGTCGATGCACGCCGCCCCGCTGCTGCACCACCGCCTCGACCTCGTCGTCGTCCCCGTCATCCTCCTCGAGCCGCTGCCTCTACCCTACACCGTACAGTGAGGCCAAACCTCGGCCTCTCCTCCTTCCCCCATCCCCATGTGCACACATCGCCCTCGCACACCGTTGCCACCTGACCCGCGCACCGGCCGCACCCAGTGTGTGCGCCGGCGGCCGCCGGCGGTGCTCTTCCGCTGCTGTTGCGGCCCGCGCGCTGCCAGCGCCTCCCCCTGCCACCACCACCTCCAGCCGCGCCCCCCGGCGCCCGCTCCGCCCAACCGGTTGGCGACCACCCCTTCGCCGTCTCCCCTGGTCCTGGCCGCCGGCGAGCGCCGTGCGTGCCCAGCGCCCCTCGGGCATGCGCCCGTTCGGGCTATGCCCGTTAGCCACGCGCCCACGCCCGCTCGCCCGACCCGCAAGGCCCCTGTGTGCCACAGACAGGTGGGCCTAGCCCCTGAGAACGTTTATTAAAAAAAGATAATAAGTAAATAAAAATATTAATTAATTTAAATTAATTAATTAATTAATATTAAGTTAATTAATTTAATTAACTAACTAATTAATTAATTAGGTTCAGTTAAACTAATTAAAATCTGTTAGACTAAATTAACTAGTTAGTTAATGTAACAGCCAATGACAGGGGGCCCCACCCCCTGTTGACCAGTCAAACGTTGACTGGTCAACAGGGACCCCCTGGCCCACCTGTCAGCCTCTGGTACACTTCTGTGTACGCAGAGCTGGGTGCACCTAGCATTTAGCTATTTAATTTCGAATTAAATTAAAACCAGGAAATCTAGAAAATGATTAAATCTTTATAAATTAATATAAAATAATCCGTAACTCGGATGAAAATACTTTATACATGAAAGTTGCTCAGAACGACGATACGAATCCGGATACGCAGCCCGTTCGTCCGCCACACATCCGTAGCATAGCAAACCTGTAATATTTCACCTCCGGTTCATTTGTCCGAAAACGCGAAACACCGGGGATACTTTCCCGGATGTTTCCCCTTTCGCCGGTATCACCTATCCCTACGTTAGGTCACCCCTAGCACAACGTATCGCCGCGTCTTGCTTTGTGTTACATTTGATTGCTCTGTTATTTATTGTGTTCCCCCCTCCGTTACTTCTTTCCGGTAGACTCCGAGACCACTGCCGATGTTCGTGAGTTCGACTACGGAGTTGACGACCCCTCCTACTTGCAAGAGCAACCAGGCAAGCCCCCCCCCCTGATCACCAGATATCGCCTACTCTACTCTCTACTGCTTGCATTAGAGTAGTGTAGCATGTTACTGCTTTCCGTTAATCCTATCCTGATGCATAACCTGTCATTGTTGCTACAGTTGTTACCCTTACCTGCTATCCTACTGCTTAGTATAGGATGCTAGTGTTCCATCAGTGGCCCTACACTCTTGTCCGTCTGCCATGCTATACTACTGGGCTGTGATCACTTCGGGAGGTGATCACGGGTATATATACTATATACATTATATACATGTCACATGTGGTGACTAAAGTCGGGTCGGCTCGTTGAGTACCCGCAAGTGATTCTGATGAGGGGGCTGAAAGGACAGGTGGCTCCATCCCGGTAGAGGTGGGCCTGGGTTCCTGACGGCCCCCGACTGTTACTTTGTGGCGGAGCGACAGGGCAGGTTGAGACCACCTAGGAGAGAGGTGGGCCTGGCCCTGGTCGGCGTTCGCGGGTACTTAACACGCTTAACGAGATCTTGGTATTTGATCTAAGTCTGGCCATTTGTTCTATACGCACTAACCATCTACGCGGGAGTAGTTATGGGTATCCCGGCGTCGTGGTATCAGCCGAAGCCTTCGTGACGTCAGCGACTGAGTGGCACGCGCCGTGTTGGACCGCTTTGACGTAACCGTCGTGATCGTGTGGGTTGCTAGGTCTGCTCGCGGCCGCGTTCGCAACGTGCAGGTGTGCTATGGGCGATGGGCCCAGACCCCTGTGCGCTTAGGATTAGACCGGCGTGCTGACCGCTCTGTTGTGCTTAGGTAGGGCTGCGACGTGTTGATCTTCCGAGGCCGGGCATGACCCAGGAAAGTGTGTCCGGCCGAATGGGATCAAGCGTGTTGGGTTATGTGGTGCACCCCTGCAGGGAAGTTTATCTATTCGAATAGCCGTGTCCCTCGGTAAAAGGACGACCCGGAGTTGTACCTTGACCTTATGACAACTAGAACTGGATACTTAATAAAACACACCCTTCCAAGTGCCAGATATAACCCGGTGATCACTCTCTAACAGGGCGACGAGGAGGGGATCGCCGGGTAGGATTATGCTATGCGATGCTACTTGGAGGACTTCAATCTACTCTCTTCTACATGCTACAAGATGGAGGTGGCCAGAAGCGTAGTCTTCGACAGGATTAGCTATCCCCCTCTTATTCTGGCATTCTGCAGTTCAGTCCACTGATATGGCCCTTTACACATATACCCATGCATATGTAGTGTTGCTCCTTGCTTGCGAGTACTTTGGATGAGTACTCACGGTTGCTTTTCTCCCTCTTTTCCCCTTTCTATACCTGATTGTCGCAACCAGATGCTGGAGTCCAGGAGCTAGAGATCCCGAGGATGTTTCTACATGGAGTTCGGCTTCGAGGAGTAGTTAGGAGGTCCCAGGCAGGAGGCCTTGCCTCTTCGATCGTTGCTACTTTTTTGCTAGCCTTCTTAAGGCAAAACATGTTTAACTTATGTCTGTACTCAGATATTGTTGCTTCCGCTGACTCGTCTGTGATCGAGCACTTGTATTCGAGCCCTCGAGGCCCCTGGCTTGTATTATGATGCTTGTATGACTTATTTATGTTTTAGAGTTGTGTTGTGATATCTTCCCGTGAGTTCCTGATCTTGATCGTACACATTTGCGTGCATGATTAGTGTACGGTCAAATCGGGGGTGTCACAACAGCATTTCTGATAAGTATATGTGAATGAAATATTGTTGATCGAAAATAATGTAGAATTATTCTGCAAAGCATAAAGGAGTGTTTGAAAGGAGTTTTTCAAAGAAAGACCTCGGTGAAGCTGCTTACATATTGAGCATCAAGATCTATAGAGATAGATCAAGACGCTTGATAAGTTTTTTCAATGAGTACATACCTTAACAAGATTTTGAAGTTGTTCAAAATGGAACAGTCAAAGAAAGAGTTTCTTTCCTGTGTTACAAGGTGTGAAATTGAGTAAGACTCAAAGCCCGACCACAGCAGAAGATAGAAAAAGAATGAAAGTCATTCCCTATGCCTCGGCCATAGGTTCTATAAAGTATGCCATGTTGTGTACCAGATCTATTGTATACCCTACACTGATTTTGGCAAGGGAGTACAATAGTGATCTAGGAGTAGATCACTGGACAGTGGTCAAAAATTATCCTTACTGGAACAAGGATATGTTTCTCGATTATGGAAGTGACAAAAGGTTCGTCGTAAAGGGTTACGTCGATGCAAGTTTTGACACTAATCTAGATGACTCTAAGTCTCGGTCTAGATACATATTGAAAGTGGGAGCAATTAGCTAGAGTAGCTGCGTGTAGAGCATTGTAGAGCATTGTAGACATAGAAATTTGCAAAATACTTACGGATCTGAATGTGACAGACCCGTTGACTAAATTACCTCACAAGCAAAACATGATCACACCTTAGTACTCTTTGGGTGTTAATCACATAAGCGATGTGAACTAGATTACTGACTCTAGTAAACCCTTTGGGTGTTGGTCACATGACGATGTGAACTATGGGTGTTAATCACATGGTGATGTGAACTATTGATGTTAAATCACATGGCGATGTGAACTAGATTATTGACTCTAGTGCAAGTGGGAGACTGAAGGAAATATGCCCTAGAGGCAATAATAAAGTTATTATTTATTTCCTTATATCATGATAAATGTTTATTATTCATTCTAGAATTGTATTAACTGGAAACTTGATACATGTGTGAATACATAGACAAACAGAGTGTCACTAGTATGCCTCTACTTGACTAGCTAGTTGATCAAAGATGGTTATGTTTCCTAGCCATAGACATGAGTTGTCATTTGATTAACGGGATCACATCATTAGGAGAATGATGTGATTGACTTGACCCATTCCGTTAGCTTAGCACTCGATCGTTTAGTATGTTGCTATTGCATTCTTCATGACTTATACATGTTCCTATGACTATGAGATTATGCAACTCCCGTTTACCGGAGGAACACTTTGTGTGCTACCAAACGTCACAACGTAACTGGGTGATTATAAAGGTGCTCTACAGGTGTCTCCAAAGGTACTTGTTGGGTTGGCGTATTTCGAGATTAGGATTTGTCACTCCGATTGTCGGAGAGGTATCTCTGGGCCCACTCAGTAATACACATCACTATAAGCCTTGCAAGCATTGTGACTAATGAGTTAGTTGCGGGATTATGTATTACGGAACGAGTAAAGAGACTTGCCGGTAACGAGATTGAACTAGGTATAGAGATACCGACGATCGAATCTCGGGCAAGTAACATACCGATGACAAAGGGAACAACGTATGTTGCTATGCGGTCTGACCGATAAAGATCTTCGTAGAATATGTGGGAACCAATATGAGCATCCAGGTTCCGCTATTGGTTATTGACCGGAGAGGTGTCTCGGTCATGTCTACATAGTTCTCGAACACGTAGGGTCCGCACGCTTAACGTTACGATGACGGTTATATTATGAGTTTATGTGTTTTGATGTACCGAAGGAGTTCGGAGTCCCGGATGAGATCGGGGACTTGACGAGGAGTCTCGAAATGGTCGAGACGTAAAGATCGATATATTGGACGACTATATTCGGACATCGGAAAGGTTCCGAGTGATTCGGGTATTTTTCGGAGTACCGGAGAGTTACGGGAATTCGTATTGGGCCTTAATGGGCCATACGGGAAAGGAGAGAAAGGCCCCAAAGGGTGGCCGCACCCCTCCACATGGACTAGTCCGAATTGGACTAGGGAGGGAGGGCGCCCCCTTCCTTCTTTCTCCTTCTCCCTTCCCTTTTCCTACTCCAACAAGGAAAGGAGGAGTCCTACTCCCGGTGGGAGTAGGACTCCCCCCTTGGCGCGCCCTCCTCCTAGGCCGGCCGCCTCCCCCCTTGCTCCTTTATATACGGGGGCAGGGGCACCCCATAGACACAATTGATCATTGATCTCTTAGCCGTGTGCGGTGCCCCCTCCACCATATTACACCTCGATAATATCGTAGCGGTGCTTAGGCGAAGCCCTGCGTCGGTAGAACATCAATATTGTCACCACGCCGTCATGCTGACGAAACTCTCCCTCAAAACTCGGCTGGATCGGAGTTCGAGGGACGTCATCGAGTTGAACGTGTGCTGAACTCGGAGGTGCCGTGCGTTCGGTACTTGATCGGTCGGATCGTGAAGACGTACGACTACATCAACCGCGTTGTGTTAACGCTTTCGCTTTCGGTCTACGAGGGTACGTGGACAACACTCTCCCCTCTCGTTGCTATGCATCACCATGATCTTGCGTGTGCGTAGGAAATTTTTTGAAATTACTACGTTCCCCAACAGGTTATGTTGGGGGTTAGGGTTATAGTGGTTATGGTTAGGGTTAGGGTTAATGGTTAGGTTAACTTTAGTATGAATAGTAGTTAGTTGTCCAATTTGTGCAAAATTTAGTTCATTTGTCCATTTGTGTTGGTTGGATGACATATATGAATTGATTATATTGTTTCCAATTTCTTAGATGCATAAGCTCGTAAACGTTCATTATTTGGACAAGTCGACATTTATGCTTGGAAATGACGATGAAGGGGAAGAGGCTATGGTTTTTGACACAAGTCCAAGCTTTGATGATCTTGTAGTTAAAGTGAGAAGCGTCTTACATTGGAATGACCCAAATGCCGAGGTTAAGCTTATTGGGAGGTATGACGTTGGATTGGGAGTAAAGTCCCGATTAAAGAGTATGCCCATCACCTCCCAATTGCATTGGAATGTGTACAAGGAAAAAGTAGACGCATCACAAGACAAGTCTCTTGAGATCTTTGTCACAAAGGTTGATCCTCCTCCTCCTTTGCAAATTGATCTCAACCGCAATGCATCCTCCCCCATACATGATGATAGTGCCGAGGTGTATGTCCCCAATTGTTCTAGCCAACCACCAAGTAGCCAACCCAATGAAGATCATATCAATGCTAGCGCCCTAGTACTCCGTCATGATGCTATTCCTCATGTTGAAGAAGATGCTATTCCTCATGTTGAAGAAGATGCTAGTGGTCATGTTGATGATGATGCTATTGTTGCTCAAGAGGATGCTTACTCGGAGAATGAAGAGATCCATTACAATCCAATTGGTAACTTAGATGTCATTGTGCGGCAACAAGACATGGACCGTACCCTCCCTTATAACCGTATGTGTGGGTATAACTCGGATGACGAGGGTCCGGAGGAAGAGTTGGATGAGGATGGGTTGACTGCGCAAGAAAATGAAATCTACAAGAAGGTGACCGGCAAGGAGAGAGGGCCGTCGTTGTTTAGGGATGTGAGTCTTGCGGACAATGCTGTCGTTGACGGTGGGACGAGATTCTGGTTGTCTGAGCCAACGCCGTGCCCCAAATTCAGTGATCCTCGGCCAGAAAATGAGGATGAGAATGCTCATTTGAAGAAAGGCATCAAGTTTGGTTCTTTGGTAGAGTTCAAGATATGGTTGTGTGACTATGCCATTAAGAACCATAGGCCGTTTGTTGTTGGTCATTCAAATCAAAAACTTCGGTACACAGTCAAATGTGACCAAGAAGGTTGCAAATGGATGGTCCGCGGTAGAAAAATCAAAGAAACCGGGCAATGGGTCTTGAAGAGTCATGTTGGCACTCACACATGCGTATCCCCGGACAAGGCCGACCGAAGCAAAGGACACCGTCAACTCACGTCTGAGTATCTAGGATACAAATTGTTGCATCAAATAGCACATGATCCAACCGTGAAGGTCAAGTTTCTCATGTCTTCGATTGAGGAACTTTTCGGATACCCGATCAAGTATGGGAAGGCATGGATGGCGAAGGCAAACGCTATTAGGATGTTGCATGGTGATTATGAGGCCGCATATAACATTCTTCCCAAGATGTTGGCAGCCATTGCTCATCGAAACCGAGGAATGCGCCATCGGGTGGAGTCAATTGACGGAGTGTTTCGTCGTGCCTTCTGGAGCTTTGGACAATGCATTGAGGCATTCACGTATTGTCGCCCGGTCTTGTCTATAGATGGTACATTCTTGACCGGCAAATATAAGGGCACATTGATGGTGGCGATGGCGCACTCTTCAAATGATAACGTGTTGCCGGTGGCATTTGCCTTGGTGCCTTCGGAGCACGATGATAATTGGGAGTGGTTCATGGAGCATGTGAGAACCAAGGTGATAGGCAAGCGAGAGGTATGCATTATATCGGATCGCCATCATGGGAGTCTCAAAGCAATAGACGTTGATATTCCTGGTCTTCCAAAGCTTCAACACCGTTGGTGCATGAGACACTTTGTTGCAAACTTTTACCGGGCATGCAAGAGCAAGGAGTTTTGCAAAGACCTTACCCTTGTTTGTGTTGCATTCAACACCGACACATTCAAAAGCCGATATGATAAACTCCTCAAGGCTTTGGAGAAGAACAAAGGGGGGGAAAGAATTCTTGGTTAGGCACTTTCCGGATAAGGAAAAGTGGTCACGCGCTTACAATGAAGGAGGTATGCGATATGGGGACATGACAAGCAACATGGTGGAATGCTTCAACAATGTGTTGAAGGGTGTCCGTTCCTTGCCGGTGACCGCAATACTCAAGTACACTTTCATCAAGCTCAATGAGTACTTCCTAAAGCATTCTGAAAGCACGGCCAAGTGGATTGGTGAAAAGATGGACTATCCATTAAAGGTTCATGATTGGTTGTTGCATCAAGCGCGCAAGTCTGCCAAACAACAAGTGATCAAATATAATGAAAAAGAAATGATATATCAAATCGATGAGCCGGGTGGGACGACAAGGGATGGTAGGTCTTATGGTGGAGTTGCTTACGAGGTGTGTCTGAAAAACCGTTGGTGCTAGTGTGAGAGGCCACACAAGTATCATTGGCCTTGCTCGCATTTGATGACCGCAACACGGGCGAGAAACGTGCGCGTATCCGATGGCACAACGGTGCGGTTGCACGAGTTCACATTGGAACGAACAAGGTTGACATGGGTGCCTCGGTTCAATCCTTTCCTTGATGCCTCACAATGGCCTGAGTATGTTGGGCCAGACATTGTGCCAGATCCCGCACTCATGGTGCCTATGAGGGGAAGAAGAAGAAAGAAGAGATTCCGGAGTGACATGGATGATCTAGCTGGATACACCGGAATGAAGCAATTTGGTAGTGGTCATTTCATGGAGCCACCGGAAAACAACAATTGTGGAGAATGCAACGACACAGGACACAACGTTAGGACATGCAAGGACTAGCCTTGGAGGGGGCCGTGGCCGTGTATCCGGTGGTTCTATGACACGTCGGGTTGATAGGGGAAGGCCTATCGACGTGTTGCTCAATCCGGATGGTTGAAATAATGTGAATGGTACTACTTTTAATATGTTCATGCATGTGTTGATATATTTGCCCCTTTACATGTCAATGTGTTCATATTTAGACTTAACATCTTTATTTGTTGTAGGGCATGGCTTCATCCGGTTCCATGACGAGGCCACCGTGTGCTCACCAAGAAGACATGCCACACAAGTGGAAGGACGCATCTTTGGACAAGGTGAAGGAGAAAGATGTGAAGATTCCGCCATGTTGGTGTGGAGATGTTTGCAAGGTGAAGGAGTCCACCGACCGAAAGAAGTCATGGACCGAAGGAAGGAGATATTTTGTTTGCCCCAATTATGCTTACGATCGTGCGCTTCCAACTAACGCCTATGACCTTCCACCGGTATGCTAGAGAAGTAACATGTTACTCTCAAATGTGTGTCAACACTAACATCCGTTTTATATGCAGTCACCGCCTCCTCTATGCAAGTACTTCAGCTGGAAGACATGAAGTGCCAAAAGATATCCAAAAGGACCAATTAGAAGATTGTCTTAGGCGCCAGCGACTATTCGAAGAAAGGTTTCAAAGAGGCTTGGAGGAAGAGCGTCGTCAGAAAGAGAGGATGGAGCGGAAGCAACGCGAGGAGGAGAGGGCATGCCAAGCGAAGCTTGCTCGTGAGGAGGAGAGGGCAAGAAAGCTTGCAAAAGCTCGCAAGGCACAAGAGGAGGATGAGGCACGTGACAAGAAGGGGAAATGGCCCCGTATGACTCAGTAAAGCCTTTGCTTCGGTGGACTCGTCATGTAACCGGATGAAGCCATGCCAAATTTATCATGAACTATGTAGTACTAAGGCAAGAAGCCATGTGTCGTGAACTTGTTGTGAATGAATTTGCCATTTGTATTGAATTTGTTGTTTAGATGTTTTCAAGGTATCGTGATAACTTTAGTTTGTCAGCAATTCATGTGATTTGTCAGCAATTCATGTGATGATTTTATTTATAAACTGTTGTGCTGAGAAGGAGGGGCAGAACAGAGGATTACTCTGTTTTTAAGCCTACCGCCATAGACCGTGGCGGTAGGTTGTTGGACCCTACCGCCAGAGCCCATGGCGGTAGGTGGGGCAAAGTTTCTGTGACGAAGAGCAGCAATCCCTTGGCGGTAGGCTCAACCCCTACCGCCATAGGGCCTGGCGGTAGGATGATGTAACCTACCGCCATAGGGCCTGGCGGTAGGATGATGTAACCTACCGCCAGACAACGTGGCGGTAGGGTGTGTACATCTTCTGTGACGGAAAACGCCAGCGCCCTGGCGGTAGGGTTGACCTACCGCCACAGGCCAGGCCCTGTGGCGGTAGGGGTTGGTCCCTCCTACCCTTTTCCCCTCTGTTTTGCCCCATTTGTCGAATGTTAGCATAATATACCCAATTCTGTCAAATATTAGAATGATCATTTCGCAAGCACATACATAACTCAACTCAACATAGTTCATTGCATTCACGAATAACACATGTTCAAACTTATTAAAACATGACCCGGTTCGGATGACATCGGTTGAAACTAATAACTCATGCTCAACGGCACATTTTCTAAACAGGTAACATATTTCTCATACTTATCAAACGTTCAATTTGATCGTCACGCGCTTGATTACGCTTGAGTTGAAAGTCTGTGGATCCTGCCCAATGACCCAACACACCATTCGTTTCAAGGAACCAAGCCCATGCAGCACGGCGAGCGGGATTCTCTGACACGCCCTGTTTGATTGCCCATCCTATGACCTGCCCGGGTTTCCTCAAGTCCATCTCACGGAATTCTTCTTTGCTTGCAGTGAACGCAATCTCAACTGCCAAAGCGTGTCTGCAAGCATATTCCCGGTCTTGCAGCTCATCAAGCAACCTCTCTTTCTCCTTCACAAGCTTTCGGAAAGCTTTTTTCTCCTTAGCATCAGAAAGTTCCTCGATAAAGTGATACTTGCTGAAATCCTTCATGGCCGCATTTGCCTCATCACAACTCTTCAACCATGCTTCACATTCCTTCTTCAAGCAACGGTGTCGCTCCGCCATGATCTTCTCACACGCTATGTTCATAGTCATGGATTGACTGTCCATCCTACATGAATATACGGGTTTAAGATGACATAAACCAAAACATAAAATAAATTAAGTAGAGTACAACACTTGGTTACTTGATATGACATACAACACCAAGTTCTTAATGAGTTCAAATGTTAAGGGTACAAATCATAGTAGTTCAAATGACGACCAAGCATAGGGTACATGTCATTACAGTCCAAATGACAAAGATTACATAGCCTCATGCAATTCTATGCGGCGTACGGTCCCGGGTTGCAACAAATAACATCATTTCTTTCTTTGACCCATGCCCAACGAGAAGCCCGGTTCTCGTCCGACGAGAATGGTTGGCGAACTAACCAATCAATGACCTGACCATGATTGCCCATGTCTATCTCAGCATATTCTCCCGTTGTCAAACACAATGTAATTTGCATTGCAAGATCACGCCTACAATTTTTTTCCGCTGTCTTGAGCTTCTTCATCAGCCTCTCCTTTTTTGTTATAAAATTTTCGGAACGGTCTTTATTGAAATAATTATATGAAAAGGCCCTACACTCCACATTCAACGCATCAATGGCTTCGATCCACAAATTTATCTTTTCCTCAATCAATTCGCGTTCACGGTTCGCCGCCGCCTCAGTAGAAGTTTCAAAGAAAACGAACGGTGCCATCCTACAATTCGAAAAGTTGCTATTAAAGTAACTTAGCTTTAATTGCTTTCGTAAGCCTAACCTAACCCCAATTATGTACATTAAGACTAGCACTAGATCTAGGTACACAAACTATTCTACAAGCAATTCTAAGCACATCATACAGAAGGAAATCACAAACATAAACCTAAATGGATCATAGTAATTGATTTGACCACACCAAAATGATGAGTTAGGGTTTGCAATCAAATGAGCAAATGCAAAGTAAACAAAGATATCAACCAATCAAAATGAGGGGAAATGAGAGAGCCACCTTGAGTGATGAAAATGGTAAGAATCCACCGGAGAAATCTCAAACAAATGAGAGAGATTTGGGAGGCTCTTGTGCTTCAAAGAAAGAGGGGGGAGAGTTGAGCTCGGTGGAGAGGTGTGGCCTGAATGAGTGGTTGAGGAGGGGGAGGAAATATCCAGCCCCTCCCCACCTTATCCACCACACAGGACCCTACCGCCAGAGGGTCTGGCGGTAGGCTTCAGTACCCTACCGCCGGAGCCCCTGGCGGTAGGCCCTTTTCCACGTCAGCCAGCTCAAACGGCCGTCAATCGCCGTGAAAGGCCCTACCGCTAGGGGGGATGGCGGTAGGACGTGCACACCTACCGCCAGCCCCCCTGGCGGTAGGCAAAAGGGTCAGATCCCGAAAAAATTTCGAACGGGGGTCAGATCCTGATTTTGTTTGCAAAAAAGGTCAAAACACGAAATTTTGCCCCCTCGGACATGTCAGATGCCATGCATAAATTCTAAAGTGTTTGGTCCCGAGCACTCCTGTGCGAAGTACAAGCTAACGACATTAAAGTGGTTCGCTCGGGATGGCAATTTGAGCGAACGCATTTGGGATGGAAATTTCAATTTTTAGAGCTTGACAATTTTCACATTTTTTCTGATGCAATATTTTTTCTGATGCAATATGGCAATTCTCTTCAGTCAGCATGGCAATTTTTACTATTTTCTTTTTTGAGGCCGGCAATTATCTATGTTGCAATCATGGCAAATCCTTGAAACCACATGGCAATTAGACTAGCCACAGTGAAGAGTAACATACACTAGTAACACTAGTAGAGTGCCCGTGCGTTGCTACGAGCTCATAATATGATAATGTAGACACAAAAATATCATCTTGATGGTCAATTTTAATAATAGTCACAAAGAAGATTGTATCCTGATTGATATTTTTTGAAACAAACCATGTTTATTATTTACTCCCTTTGGTTCATTGATTTGAAGATGCAATCAAAGTTACCTTGTACCCTCATATCGTGTGGCATCAACTCATGGAGACGCCTTTCATGATTATGGTTCTACCCATGGCTCAAAATTATAGACATGTGTGGATCGGATGTTCTAAATACATTGTAGGGTCTCATCCATGGAATATGAACATTTTTTTACTTATAAAACCAGAAAATTGGAAACATGACTTGCCACTCATGGACGGTGAATTCGACGATATTCGTAAAATATGGTGAGGCTCTGCAACACAAAGAACTCCTCCATGCTCTAAAGAAATTGTAGGGTTTCACATGTACAAGGGTATATAATTCAGTAGAAAAAAAAAAACCAATTTTAAATGTTGGACATAAACTTTTAACAAGGTCTCCCAACAGTATTGACAACAAACTACATGTATATTGTTACATCAAAACGGAAGTCAAATGCAAGCATCTATAAATGTACATAGCAGCACCCTCATATAGCAATATGGCATGTACAACAAGTGTCGTTTCACAACTAAAATTTCCTTATATGTTCATAGGGAGTTATGTTTGGGATCCAAATACCAATTCAGAATAGGGACCACTTTCCAGCTCAAAGCATGGAATCGATTGGCTTTCAAACTTAAATGAAATTCTGCACATATTTTTGCTATACATAGAATCTCAAACATTAAGCCAGGAAATACAGTCAAGCTCAAGTGGGGATTAGTAACGCTGACTGGACTGCTTAATCATACTCCAAATTTTAGCTTTGTTTGTCTCAGTGTTTCAGAGAGCCCTTTTAGGCCAAAACTCCAAAAGGTATTGGAACAACACCACAAAAGGTTAATAAAACAAATATGAACCTTTTTATACTTGTAGCACCAGAAAACATGACTTGCAGCTCATGGATGGTGAACTCAGAGGATATTTGCAGAATATGCTGAGTGTTGTCAACACAAACGAGCTCCCTCGGGACCCTTTGTCACCCATCGAATATTTACCATACTGGAATCGGAATCGCCTTCTAGTTATCAAGACTTTATTTGTTCCATTGATGACACTGCTGTAAGGAAGGAAATAGAGAAAACATGGTAAACAAATTCAGACAATGATATCAGGAAAGAGAGAAATTGTGATTTTTCCCACATCCTTTGTATTTTCGGGTGAACTAAAATAATATTTGAACATGTATCTAAAATAATTATAATAGTAAAATTCTTAAAACAGAAAGATCTGAAGTTAAAAAGGAAGGCCGACCTGAACTTGCACCATCAGTTTAAATGGGCGTGATACCCCAGAAACTGCAGTCCACTATCATTGCTTGTTTGCTCTAGAGCATATGGACAGAGCACAATATATATGTGTTTAATGACCACAAGCTAACAACCAGACAAATCCAAGGTGGCGTCTAATCTTCGTGTTTGGGCTTATCGTGCTAAGGATGTCCAAAAGCCGCACTGCAACAACGAGCGTAAATTCTACTCTGCCGTCTAATTTAGGCGTTTCTCCATTCGCACAAATATAAAATTTGAATAATTCGCACAGGCCCCGAACCTTCTGCATTCCTTAATTTAATGTTCAGGTGAGCAAAATGCATGTTGTAGTTTCCCTAAAAAAAGTTTGGATGGGAGCGACTGTTGCTACAGTCACATTAGCAGAAGGAATAGAGGAATCTACAGTGTTATCCTTGAGATCAATATTGTTCATATAAATAAATCTATAGACTGTAAAAAAATAAATGGTGATACTTATCGACAGTACCTCTTTAGTATATGCGAGAGCCTGAGTGCAACTTCAGGTTAGTAGTCGCTGAGAGTAGCATGTACTATTGCAGTGCTCCTCTGCTCGAGATGAAACTGCACCTATTAGCATGTATTATTGCAGTGCCCACTCTTATGTCATTTGCATACTCAGAGGACCACCACCAGTGTTGCCTTTGAACTGGCTGGGGTTGAGCATAACACCTCACATGATGTCCAATTTTGTACCTGAAAGTAGAGCAGCTGCACAATTCTTAGTGTGGCGGTGTCTGTGACGATGATCAAGTGACTGTAGCTGAACGATAAGTCTGCACTTGACGGTGAAACATTCAACCTCCACCTTCTCCCCGACGGTGAAGAACTTGTTGATCTCTGCTGCCGGTGGCATCCTTTGATGTTGCCCTCAGGTCTAAGTGGAATGGCGTAGCGGTCGTCAGTGTTGTCGGATACCTCCTGCGTTTTTGTTTTGATTTGCTCGCTTTAAGGAACAGATTTATACCTCCTCCATCAATGAAACACACAAGCTGGAAAAGCAGGGAAAGCTTAGCAGTTAGCACAACTTCCTTCAGAGTCCATGTGGTGTCAGCATTATATGCAAATCCAAAAGCTGAAAATAACAATATGATCATGTCAGAGATCTTTATAATCAAAAGTATCTAAATATGTTGTCTGTATAATGCAGCCAGGGGCTAAACTAACATGAGCAGAAAATTTGTAAGAATGCACCTTCACATTCAAAAAATCACCGAATCACAGATCCAGTTATGCATTTATTTTTCTCGCATTCCGTAAACTTTAATTCCTGTTTGTTTAAACAAGCAAATGTGAAGGGAGATCATCAGACCAAACATCTTAAACATCTAGATGACAAATAGAAGCTATAAGAGGCTGTACCTGATGTACAACAATCCTTCTTAAACAGATCTGTACCTGATGTACAACATCTAGATGACAAATAGAAGCTATAAGAAGCTATAAGGTTGACCAATAATTCTTGCCCGCTCCACAGATCTGTAGCACTACTATACTATTGCTACAATTGAAACCTCTATTCTTTTAATTTTACTTGATTTTCAAAGCAAGCCGGTTGAAAGTGTAGCTCCGAGATTCCAGCTCTACATGGACCAAGTAAACCAAAGTAAGCTAGCTATGACTATAAAAGCTACTTTTAAATTTGACTCTCTGTCATGTCTGAATTACAGATATTTTCACCATCTTATCAAACTAAGTAAATACATCTGCGACAATGCTACTTTCTCAATACTTGAGCCAAGAAGATACATTGTGATATCAGAGAAATAACATTAACCTTCCACTCCGCCATAGGATTATATTGAAATCGTAAACCCAAGAGCACCACCAAAGCAAGCAACTCCCAGAAACGACTCCGCCTGTCTGATGTCTAGTCCTGCAGCTGCACGTCATGACCGCCGCCAGCGATGGAGGCACGGCCACCGTCATCATCTCCACCTGAGGCGTCTCCTTCCTCCTCCGTGCGGGTTCTCGCTTACAAGTCTCCCCCTGCCTGCCTCCCTCTCCTCCGCAGCCCCCGCACGAGGCCACGTGATCGTTGTCAGCTTCATGGGTGGTAGGGGCAGGGACCCGCCACCCATTCCGGAATCACGGCGATTCCAGGGAGTGCTTGGCTTGCCTGCTGTCCATTCATACGGCTCTGCGTCGCAACCACTATCATCAATGGAGCCACAACCGTTGTCCTCTCCGCCTCAGGCTCAGACATACATGAGCTAGATAAATCCTTATTACTCTCCACAAGCAACGTTGTCATGAAACATATAGGAGCAAGCTATATCACAAATTATTCTCAGGAGCTAGTTAAGTTACCAACAATCATTTATTATTAACCTCAAGCACTACTTTATTTCAAAGAACATAAAAATGAGGAAAATCTGAACAAACATAACCATTTGGATTTTGGACACTGCTGAGATCAATATTCAGATATCTTGATTTTTTTAAAAGCCTATCAATGCTTTTGGAATAGTTATGATCGGAATGGGCCATTTGTTCTGAGATTTGACGAATACACAGTATATTCTCATATGGCAACCTGTACATGAACACCAACCTGCTGAGACCAAAAAAATTTGCGAACGTACTTGCTGAATAATATAATATATAGTCTGCAATCAAAATAGTGTATCTCGGTCTTTTGTCAGCAACATCTAAGATTTCGTAAGCTCTAACAGTAAAAGACCATCAAGTGCAAGAATTGGAACATGAAGAAGCTTACGTGGGCATGATGCCATCGGGTTGTATGCCAAGATCGTGGTTGTAGAGCTCCCTCTATCTCCCTTGCCAAGCTCTCCCTCCGACCAGCAATAGAACAACTGCTCTTGCTGCTTTTGAACTCTCCTCGAGTAAACGCGGGAACTGAGATTGAATGTGGATGAAGTGATCACCTTGAAGATGCGTGGCTTGAGGTGCTTGGAGCAGATCCATCACGCGCGTGCCCCTCTACTCCTACGGCTTCATCAAGATGAAGAGGCTAGAGAGAAGGAGCGACAGAGGTCGTCCCCTCTCCCTCCGCTGGCAGACCCAAACCATCAGTTAGAACGCGGCTAGGGCGCGGGGAGGCCATGCCATCACGGATCAACAGCGAGAATGCAGGCCCTCACAAGTTGTAAGCGCCCCTGACCACCACGTCGGCATGGTTGAGAAGAGATGGATCTGGGCGGTGGTTTCCGGTGACGAGCGAAATAGAAGTTGCTTGTACCCATAGTAGCTGTGTCGGCAACGGCCATCACAATGAAATATAATCAATGCGTGTCGTCCTGAGTTCCTGAAAGTTTTCACCTGGATTTTCCTGGACCAATGAAGCAAAAACATGCACAATTTCTCAAACAAGGATAGATGAAGTGTGTGAATCAGATGCAGTATTAATACAACAAAAAATAGCACTGTCATCAAAGGATTTGTTAGAGTTATAATATAAGTCATGTACCCCTTTGTATTTATTCCGTTGTATAAGGGGTTTCCTGCATATGTTCCACACCTGTACATGTATATATATCGGCCTATGGCCTCATGGGAATACAAGTTGCATATTTCCTAACATGGTATTAGAGCTAGGTCAATTTTTTGCACGCCGCAACTCGTGCTGTTGATCCTTCGTGGCCGCCGCCGCTGCTTTTCTCTGTCGTAACGCCGGTTCTCCATGTCCGCTCCTCTCTGCTGTCGGTCCACCCAAGGCCGGCTCCTTCCCCGTCCGTCCCGCCTCTCTGTATCGCTCGCACCGCATCCTTTGGATCGAGCTGGCTGGCTGTCTCTCTGGATCAAGCCGGTCATCTCTCTGGATCAGATCTCCATTGGGCTGCTACTCTTCAAACGACTTGACACCGCCCGCCGCCCCTCGTTGGACCTCCCTGCCAGCTGCCGGTCTCCGCCTTCTGCAGCTCCTTGCCGCTGGATCTCGCCGCCAGACTGCTCTCCTCGCAGGATTCTGCCGGAGCGCCCGTTGCCAACTGACGGTCCCTGCCTGCTGCTGCCTTTCTCCTCGTCCGGCGGTTGTCGTCTGCTGCGGAAGCCCCTGTTACTCACGCGTGACTGCTGGTGCCTGTAAAAAAAAAAAAAAGAAAGGCACGATGTCTCAGTCCTCGGGTTATGTCGCACGTGGTGATTGTCGCTCTACATCGACTCCTCCTGCGACTTTCATCGGTGATTATCGTTCTACACCGGCTCCTCTCATGGCCCCCATCGGATGTGTTGATGCATATGACTCTATTGACCCGCGTCTTCCTTTGGCGCTGGGGCTTGTCGGCATGTGCCCTCGTCTCCTTCACCGGCCTCTACGGATGATGTTGGTTATGCTATGTCGCCTCCTCTGGCAGCTTCCACAGGTGGTGGTGGGCCTGGTGGCCGCTCCTCTCCCAGTGCTACTGCGTTGTCTACTTCGGCTATGTACTTCACCGAGCAGGAGATTGTGGGGCTTCGTGGTCTGCTGACCGCCTCCGACTCTTCATTGCCGGGTGCATCTACGTCGACCTCTTCAGTTGAGCTCCTGACTGAGCAGGAGATTACACGCCTTCGGTGCTTGCTTGCTGCATGCTCTGGTTCTTCACCGACGGGTTCTGCTGGTTCTGCTACTGACTCCTCTGGCATTGTGAGATCACCTTCAACACAGTCAGGTACATCTCCATGGATTCTTGATACTGGAGCATCTTTTCATATGACTCATGATTCATCCACCTTGTCTTCTATTCGTGCTCTTGATTCTCCTATTCATGTTCTTACTGCTAATGGTACCTCCCTCCCGGTTAATGGTCGAGGCATTCTTAGCACCTCATCTTTTCATGTTCCTGATGTTGCTCATGTTCCTCGACTTACCATGCAGCTCCTTTCTGGTGGTCAGATTGTTGACTCCGGTTGTCGGGTGATTCTAGACTTTGACTCTTGTTCTGTTCTGGACCGTCACACTGGTGCTCTCCTTGGTGCTAGCCCCCGACACCGTGACTCTCAGGGTCTCTGGGAGCTTGACTGGCTTCACCTTCCCTCCGCTGCCACCGCCGCCAGTCTTTCCCCCTCTGTTGCCTTGTCTACCAGCTCTTTTCAGCAGTGGCATCATCGCCTTGGTCACTTGTGTGGCTCTCGTCTCTCATCCTTAGTTCGACGTGGTCTTCTTGGATCTGTCTCCGGCGGTGTGTCTTTAGACTGTCAGGGTTGTCGGCTTGGTAAACAGGTCTAGTTACCTTATCCTCATAGCGACACTATGTCTCAGCGTCCTTTTGACCTTGTTCACTCCGATGTCTGGGGTCCAGCTCCATTTGCCTCGAAAGGAGGTCATCGCTACTATATTATTTTTATAGATGATTTCTCTCGATACACCTGGATATATTTTATGTCTTCTCGTAGTGAGGTGTTATCTATCTATAAGCGTTTTGCTGCCATGGTTCACACTCAGTTCTCTACTCCTATTCGTGTTTTCCGTGCTGACTCTGCTGGAGAGTATATCTCCAAGATGTTGCGTGGAGTCCTTGCTGAGCAGGGTACTCTTGCCCAGTTCTCTTGTCCTGGTGCTCATGCTCAGAATGGCGTGTCTGAGCGCAAGCATCGTCACCTTCTTGAGACGGCTCGTGCGATGATGATCGCTGCCTCTCTTCCGCCTTTTTGGGCCAAGGCTATCTCCACTTCCGCCTATCTCATCAACCTTCAGCCGTTCGCTGCTTTGCAGGGTGGCGTTCCTTTTGAGCGTCTTTTTGATCGTTCTCCCGATTATTCGATGCTTCGCTTGTTTGGTTGTGTTTGTTATGTTCTTCTTGCCCCTCGCGAACGCACCAAACTGACCGCTCAGTCTGTTGAGTGTGTCTTCTTAGGCTACAGTGATGAGCATAAGGGCTATCGTTGTTGGGATCCTATCGGTCGTCGGATGCGTATCTCTCGAGACGTGACTTTTGATGAGTCGAGTTATAATATAAGTCATGTACCCCTTTGTATTTATCCCGTTGTATAAGGGGTTTCCTGCATATGTTCCACACCTGTACATGTATATATATCGGCCTATGGCCTCATGGGAATACAAGTTGCATATTTCCTAACAGGATTCACTTACAATCGAAAGAAGAAGCAGCAGCACGATTTTGCTTGTCTCCGTCGGATCTGGACCAGATACCTGCACCATAAAAATACTATGAAAATGATGGCATAAGAAGATTACCCAGCAATAGAAAAGCAAACTAAATGTAGACGACTGTATCTTTATTGTTAAGATTCATTTAACAGGAATTTTCCGACCATCATGTAAATGAATTGCAAGAAATTTTTCCTGATATTTAATGTAGAAAGCTAACGTTAAATTATATGTTGTGCCATGAACTTATTACAATTTTCTTGATGTACCTGTATCATGGGATCCATGAGATTCATGGCCTAGTGATCACTAACCATGCCAGTCATCTGCTCCTGGGAGGTAACCCACCCATTGCCATTCCGTAACCTCTGAATGCAGTTTTTCTCCTCCTAGCATTGACATGGAGATGAGCATGAGTCATATTGTTGAATTCTCTAAATGGTTCATGCTTAACTTTCCAACACAAAACGAAGAAAAGATTTATTTGTAAAATTGTGAAATAAACATGCTGGCCAACACTACAGATAATACTACCATGGTAGCCAGGAATCATAATACTACCATGGCAGACAGTTCACGTTTTGTTGAGTACATACATGATACTACCAGGTCAGAACCTACAGAAGCAGGATCATTGATTTGTACTATTCAACAACACTAACAACAAACGCAACCCGAAAATTAAGTGGCTTGAAACTGGCAACCCAACCCATGAATAAAGCGGCATCGATCTGGAACGCAGGACAAACAGTGCCTTGCAGATGCAGTTTCAGCATAGATAAGCATAAGTAGCATATATTAAAAAAGTACTAAAAAAGGCTTGTGTTCAGTTGGACATGAATAGCCTCACGATTCCTGAGTCAGATGAACAAAGCGAAATCAAACCAGCACGAGGATAGGAGATCCCACATTGCCCAATTTCTACAATCGGCATCACCACACTTGTAAACAAGATAACAGATTTACTAATTCCAGCGCATCAATTTCTACATAAACAAAATTACCACATAATGAGATCCACGTCACTGGAGTTAAATTACGCAAATTTGGATAACACTCATGGGTAGAGGATAGCCATCAGTCGTAGTAGTATTGGAGGTTGTGGCCGTACTGGTGTCACGGCTCGATATGTTCAGGTGGGAACCTTTGCCACTGCTCACCTCGATGCTGCTATCATGTATCTGGAGCTCGGGGGGAGAGGCGGCACTGCTGCTTCCCATCTGCCTTGCATGATCCCAGCTGCCGAGGCACAACACCATCGACCCAACGCTGATGGCATGCTCGCAGCCACTTCCCCTCCTTTGATATGAAGCTGAGGTTGGGCGCAGAACCTACTCTCTTCTCCTTGGATTGCTTCTCCGTGGGCGACGAGATCACCCTCCGAAGAGGAAATATACAAATGATGACCCTTGGTAAGAATGGAATTTATCAAATCAAGCGAGTCAAGATGTAAACCTAATTATATGATCAAAATAGAACCTTTAAACAGTAGGCGAGTCAACATGATTTTAACTGACAAACTTCAAGCAGAACACACAGTTTATATAATTGTATAATTTAGTCATGAAAACTTGCAAACATACTTCCTACTTGTCTTCCTGGGAGATAATAAACCTTGTAAATATTCATCCTGCTGACATGACTTGTCATACTAATCAAACTGTACTTAATTATCCAATTGAGTGTAGGTAAAATCTTGTCAAGGTGAGGGGGCGCCCAGATCCGCAGCGGGGCATAACAAATCATGTGCAACATGTATATCTCTAAGATCCTCATGCACATTAAATGATATTGTCAACTTTTGTTTCATGTTATAAATCACCCTTCTTCTTCATCTTCTTCACCGCTATCTCCACTCCCCATTCCAAACTCGTCACCGTCGTTAATGGCACATCTGGCTATGAATCAAATTTTAGGCAAGGGGATACACGGTAGCTTCGGAAAACATGAGAAAGTTCAGTGTACCTTTAGAGAAGTTTTAGGGTGAATATGGAACATAAGTAGTTCTATATGTTCAACATAGAACTATGTGGCACACATTTTGGGAACTGTGCATTGCTCAATTGTTGTACCTCTATTTTTCTGCATTTCCTGTAAATTTTAGCAATACGCAGTGGCATCTGTGCTCGGTCCCAGGTTGAGCTGCATGACAATGGTAGCACTAACATTGTGATCACAAATTCCAGGGATATCAGTCGTAACATGGTGTAGAATTCAAGATCCCTTCAATGAGACAAATTCCAAAGTGAACCTATCATCATGCCAAAATTTGCATCAAAAGTCTTAACTTAATTTTTAGTACAGAACCATTATGGTGGACCTTCCACTGGTCAAAAGTTCACATACAAAAGACAAATTAAATACTTAAAATCTTGAAAACTACATCTCTTAGTATTTGTATAGACATTATTATTAACACATGCTTTAGTGAAAAGGTGATCCAAAAATTTGCGATGAAATTCTATATACATGTAGAGACATGTCCTTTATACACAAAGTTAATGGAAGAACGCAAATGAAAGATGGTGCTGAATTGCAGGCAGTCATGACACAAATTAAGCTCAAGGGGAGACAAATTCCAAAGTGAATTAGTTCCTTTCAAGCCTTTTCTCAGAGCAAGAACAAACAGATGATGAACTTCCTTTTGATTTTTATTTTCTTTGGGGAGAGAAACTGTTTGCCAAATAATCATCGCGAATCATACATAGAACAATTGCATCAATGGTCAAAGATTTACTTAGTCTCATAAATGTGGTGATTCTTGCAATACATATTTTTTAATTTAGTTATTGTGTTGATTTGCTAGGCTTTACTCCTTTTCTGTCTTGGAATTATTTAAATAATCATGTTTTTCTCCGATTGCAAGGAAAGCTGATGCTAAATTGCTTGTAGACATAAGAATATGCAAATTATTCTCAAAGCAAGTATAATTGCTTAGTGAATTTTCCAATAGAAAATGAAATGCAAAATATGAAAATAAGCACACAGGCATTTGCTCTTCTTGAGCTAGACCCACCTCAATCTTGTTGCTTCGTCTCCCAGCCGTTGACGACAACCACCACCCTGTCGAACCAAATGTTCATCTTGTCCACCTCCGCCATCTACCATACAACCACCTTAGTCCCCACGTCCTCCTCCTTCACCTGTACATCTCCACTGGCAGTGTCGCGCCCCTCGGGACAACCTCCAGGTCAATCTGCGACACCCTGCTATTGCTGCCGCTCCTGTTGGCTGGTGTGGCGATGCAAATTTATACTACTTCACTTGATACTACATATCTAACATTAATCGATGAGTATGCTTGTATTCTGTACAAAGGCTTATAAAATTATAATCCAGCAGTTGTTCTTCACCATGTGAATTAGTTCTTCTCAAGTAAAATGAACAGCATTCATGAACTTGCATCTGGACATTAACTGAATATAATCTTGTTAGTACAGTTCCATAGAAGGAACTACTGTAAAATAGAAAAATGAAAACATTAAATGGTGGATGAATGGAACCGATCATGGAATAGCAATGATATTTCAAACAATATATGTATCACTTGAATTCCTTAACTTTGAATACTGAACAGACACACATGAATCTGTCAGACTGATATGAACACTAATATTGTACACATGAATCTGCCAACAGGGCAGCAAGATGACCTTTGGCTTGGCGTGAGAAGCGACGCACAGACTGGCACGGATGAGATTGCTCATGCTGTTCTAGCCTCCTCATGTGGTGTCGCCTCCTGCGGCACAACAACACGCAACCAATTCAAAATCAGGAACTTGCAGATTATGAGTCCCTCGCGACTAACCTGGAGAATCAGGGGAGGATGTAGGGCCTACATGAACTGTGAGAGGAAGGAGAGGACTGGGACGTGGGTCGGCGACAGCGGATCCGACGGAGTCCCGATCGGCAGTCCCGACCCGGCGGCGGCGACGAAAGACCAGGAGCTCTCGCCAAAGCCCCCATTGAGGCCGTCGATGATGTAGCTCCGGACGGCGATGTCGATATGGAGCCTTCTCTCCCATAGCCCCACACCTTGTCGCGCGGATCCAGGCTGAGAAGGTGAGGGGCTGGAGCGGCGGCGCTAGAGGAGGAGGAGGCCGGCGGCGGTGGGATTGAGGCGGCGGCGGGGTTGGGGTTGGGGCAGAGGAGAGCGGCGGTGGGCTAGTGCATCGCGGGCACGAGGATTCGGGTGCGAGCGTCTGGCTAATTTCCGTAGGTTAACCGTAGTAGATTTTTTTAGGACGATTTTCTTTCACAACGGGCCTCGTGGTAGCATGCCGTTTTTTTTGTCGGTCTCGAGGAAGGAAGGGGGGAATCGCTGGGTAGCGGAAGGTGGGATCGAGGACGAAAATTAAGGTAGGACGAAAATTGACCGGCGAGGACTACCAACTGCTTCATTAGAAGTAGAGATACACATATTCCTAGACTATGTTATTACCTTCATAGTTAGTAGTAATTTCATGCAAAGCTTCATTTATTAGGTTATAGACTCATATTGCATTGGGACATGTGATGTTACAATAACTAACTAAGTTACTCAAACTAACCCTTTCCTCATTAACTCACTGCCACATAAGCAAATTTGTTGAGTTGGATTCGATGTTACTGCTGAAGTTACTTTTATTGTGGCTAGTCTTACTCTGTTGCAGCATGACACTTTTCTGACAATCTTTTATACAAGACGACGATTTTTTACTTTAGAAATGACAAATTCTTTTGCAACGGCACGACAACTTTATCTATTTTCATGGCAATTCTGGAGCGTTCGCCTGGAGTGGGTTTTTTTAGCAAACAAAAACATCTGTGCGTTCCTAACTGACGATCGTTCGCTCGGTTTTATCCCCGGAGGGGACGTCGGATGTGTATTGACGTAAAAAAGTTGTTGAGGGCACCAGCAAGTCGCCGTCGCCTGCCCTCTGTGTGTGTACATCCGTCGTACTCTGGCTCCACGACGCCGTTGACCTAGCGCTGTCCGGTGGGAAAGCGCGCGAGGAGGCCCCGGGACTCCGAGGGAACGCACGAGTTTTCCCCCGGTCAAGGCTCGCCAGGCGGAGATCGTTGCGTATGCCCGTCACATGGCCGGGCGTCACTACTGGTTTTTCTCTCTCTGGGGGGCATCAACCCCCGTCCCTCGGGCCTATATATGGAGGCCATTTGTGTTTGTCTATGCATTGTGCAGCGACACACACAGAGACAGACAGGCAGACAGACAGACATACCTTTGAGCAGATGAGCGCTTGAGCTGTTCTTGCTGTTCTTGTGGGTTAGGGTCCTGTGATCAGGAGAGATGACACCGACGCCGATCAGATGGGTCGGCTTAACCAGGCCATGCATCCGTCTGTTCGGAGTTGGTGTCACCTCGCCTGAACATAGGGCTCACTATCCCTGTCACAGGAGAGAGAGCACAGGTGATAATGCAACTGCAGCTGAGCGCCGCCCCCTCTTCCTCCTCCTCCCGTTTCCCTCCGCGTTTTCTCTCGCAGGTCAGGTCAGGTCAGCTGGAGATGCGGCCGTTCAGACGCAGCGGGCCGGCAGATGTTGGAGCTGGGCAGCAGACTGGCACACATGAGGCTGGTTTGGTTAGCCATGCATCCATGCAGGGAAGTCCCAGGATGAGCCGTCCCTGAAAACATGAGCTCCGCCGCGTACTTGCTTGCTTGAGGGGAAGTGCCAGCACCAGCAGCTCTTAATGTCTGCTATCGTTTTCTCCTGCAGGAGAAGGAAGGCGGCCGTGCAGCTCCCAGCTGAGCAAGATCTTCAATTTCGGCTGCTTTTATCCTTCGGTGTAGTAAGTAAGATCACCTTTTTTCTGATTGCAGCGAGGCTGTTGGCCTGCACTCTGTTCTCTGTTGGATGTAACCGGCCGGGTTACGGCTGGTGGCTTAGTACCAGTTTTAAAATAGGCTCTTGACTTCTGGCCAGAACCAACTAAGAATATGGTTGGTCGTAGCTTGTTTTGTGGCGAAACTTGCTTCCTTGGTTCTGCTTTGCCTTTCTCACCATAAATTTCAGTTGAAGTTGTTTAACTATGCTGTAAGATTCATGGTTTGGCCCATCCCTGTTTCATGTAGTGCTACATTATTGTTGCCGACTCTGCCGCTTTTCAGCGACATGGCGAGAGTTCTATCGCTCAAGAATGCTTAAATTAACTCGAAATACCGAATCCAGGTTCCAACATTCGACACTCAGGCATGCGTGGTACCGTTCACTAGTGCAGGAGTAGCGCAGATCTGCGGACACTGCAAATCAATGAAGGCCCCTTGAGGCCATAGCAAACATTTTCAGAGTTGAGGTGGTATCCACCTGCCTCCCACCCCGGATCACCAGTATTCCGGGAGCTCGCGGAAGAAAGCATAGGGCAGCAAAAATGTTCACAAATGGCACCTGACACGATGACTTCGGACCTGAGAACCCCGCCACCACGGCGCCCGGCTTGTGTGAGCTTGCGGTCGAGGAATGCATGTTTGTGGTATTTCAGTGACTTCACTACTGTGGTACAAAGAAAGAGTTGTGTGTGCACTTGTTAGGGTTGTGTTCGTGACGTCTTCATTTCGAATTTGTAGCGCGCGATGTGCTTGCACAGCCATATTTGCCATTGATCAACGTCGGCGTAACTCTCATATCTCCATTTGAAGTCTCGATGAGATAAGCATATCTGCATATGCATAACCCCTTGGGCATTCACAGCTCCACTTATTTTCAAAAAAAAAAAGCTCCACTGTTTAGCCTTTCAAATCAGACAAAAAATGGAACGGCCACCGCTGTCCTTTTGCCTTTTATCTTGAGATAGGAGTCCAAACTCAAGCACACCGCACAAACAAATGCTCAAGCTTTCAGTACGCATTCTAGCTCCGATTGTCCCCGACGCGTACCAGCAATAGCACATTATAGCAGGCGAGGCTGTTTCAGTCACCAAGACAGATACCGTATCGACCCTGATCAAATTTAGGATGAAATTGCGGTCACCCAGAACAATCTCCCAAGTATGCCAAGAAGTACATAGCCACAGTGGACGTTCAGATGGATTAAACTTTTCAAATGAATATACATACAGGCTTAAGGCTTTGCATTGTTCTAAACAATGTGACTAGGATCAATTTACACAGTTAAGTATGACCATTAGCAGGTTATGACTTCTGTGCCACTTTCGGTTTATACTCAACGCCTTGCTGAGTAACCTTCTCTGTTGGCCACCTAAACTTCTCCCAGACTAAATACAGTATATTTAAGTGGTTTGGTCGGTGTATGGATTTGTTTCCCACGTGCCATATACGGTTGTTAGCACCTCCACAGAATATATGCAGGACTGGTGATCAAATTTCTACAGTACAAGGTGTGCTACCAGCAAGAGTTAGGCAAGAAGAGGCTCCACTAGAGGTCTCCGTCGAGCTTCAGGGAGGTCCATGGTATGAGCTACTATGGCTGAAAGCAGCGAGAAGACGGCTGGAACTAGCCCCAAACCGAGTCTCGTAACGGAATAGCCATATGCCAATTCTTGGTTCTCACTGATCTTGGTGCTTCCTGCCACGCAAAGAATGAAAATCTCATTGTGTACACAAATCCATTTGTTGTGAGTAATCATCAGTGCCAAGATACTACTTCCTCCGTTCCTAAATATAAGTCTTTGTAGAGATTTCACTATGGACCACATACGGATGTATGTAGATGCATTTTAGATTGTAGATTCACTCATTTTGCTCCGTAGGTAGTCCATAGTGGAATCTCTACAGAGACTTATATTTAGGAACGGAGGAAGTAGTAAGTAGCATTACCTTGATAGGACTCGAGGATATACAACGCTATGCCACATGACACTTTGTCAATAAAACTTAAAGAGCCGTACACAAAAGCACAACCATTTAGATCTTCTCCTACTAAAACACCTTCCATGCTGATACTTGTGACCTGTGGTCAATGGAGACCAAAGAGATAAGAGTGCTGAAAAGTGAGCTCCCAGCGTATAACATGATTATGCATCACATAGACAAATGTAGACATATTCAATTGCAAATCTTCAAGAGGCTATGAAATGCTCACAGCAAGGCATATACCAAATTGATATATGTATGTCAGAAAGTATATGTTATATGTACTCCCTCCGTTTCTACATATAAGACCTTTTAGAGATTTCAATACGGGCTACATGCGGATGTATATAGACGTATTTTAGAGTTTAGATTCACTCATTTTGCTCCATATGTAGTCCGCATTGGAATCTCTAAAAAGGCTTATATCTAGGAACGGAGGGAGTACATATAACATATACTTCTAAGCCAAATACATAGGAATTTTCACCATGAATTTATACATGTATATTATACTAAATTAACTCTCTTTAAATTGAACCAAGGTTAGAAACATACTGTCATAAGTGCATTGGCCGCTCCTATTGTAATTGACAGCACATACATGAAGTTGTGCATTCTGCTTGGTAAAAGAACAATCCCAATACCGGACAATATCCAAATCATTGCTCCAGCTGAGAAGTAGTTTTTTAAACGCCAACCCGACCATCTAGTCTCCTATAAAAAATATAGAATTCTATTGAGTTGGTTCCTCCAAAGAAATAGGCTCCCCATTTAGTTGAGGAAGAAAATAAATTAATTGAACTCTAAGAAGATAGTCGGACCTGTAACATGACAGATACTACCAAGCTGCATACATAGATAATAGCAGGTACCTGAAAAACAAAATAAGCAAACACTACTTCATGGAAATTTAATTTTATGACATGTATCAAGAAACTATCTAGATTAATCAACAGTATGAACTGGATTGGGACCTCAATGAAAAAAGGAAAATATCACCAAGTAGTATCACTTTCAGCATTCAGATTATACTGAGAGTGAGCATTTAAGTGCCTGATTGGACACATGTATAGTGTAACTCATGCAAAGCAAGCTTACAAAATTGTCGCACCTGCATCATAAGTTCTATTGATTTTCTTCTTCTAATTCAGGCATTTATATTGTATAATAGCACATGTATCACATGAGTTCAACTTGCCCGAGGACATAATCAACATCAGGCCTAAAAAATCATAAGACAACTATTCCAAGAGCAAAAGGGGAAAGAAAATCTTACCAGCGCTTTGGAAGATTGGTGCATTCCCAAATCATTTATCACATAGAAAGCAAGAAATGCCTGATCAAATATATATAAACATTATAAATAATCTGCTATCCAGTTGAAGTTCAAACTTCAAAGAATTAAGGAGGCAAAATGAAATTATAGAGAAAATAGGAGTACTGCAATATAATGATTATATACAAAGAATGCACACAACATTAAAAAAAATTGCCGTTTATGCAGTAAACATATTTGATATCAAATCTATCCTTGACTGTGTAATACATATATTAAATTATGAGAATACCTAGCAGGAACTAGATATCTTTTGTTTAATGAAGAAAAAGACCCCAAATTCGAGCAGAACAAAATTAGAATTTGGGTGGTGAGATTTTACATCCATTCAAGGAACTAATATACTAATATATATATACATTATATATATATATAGAGAGCATTTTCTATCTTTAGTATGTCGGTATATTTTAATGTTATCTTACATAAACTGAAACGAACGTAATCATAAGATAGTTACAGCAAAGAAAAAAAATAGTAAAAACCGATCAAGGGATGCATGTAACACTGCATGTGAGACTGAACTGATAAATATTTCATACTAAAACATCTAAAAGAAAATGCTGTTTAATAATTAATGTGTGAAAAAAATGTAGTTTTTCCAAGAAATTTAGCCATGTTTCCCCATACCATGGTACACCATTTATAGCGCGGTCTACTCAGAGTAATATACCTTAATCCGCAAGAGATGTCCTTTACCATACATGGCATTCATCAAATAATCTAAGGCTTGAAAAAGAGTAAGTAAAGTACAAGTAGCAAACTAAATGGAATGAACAAAGTTGTTTGGTCTCATAATCACGTAGCTTAAGATTACTAAATACCTGTGAAACATTGGTTACCAATCTAGTGCACATGTAGACTAGAGCAACTTGGTAGTACAATACTTTCTTGAACCAGTGGGCCCATGAAATTCTGGACAGGCTCTTATCCTGAGAAGGTTGATTTAACCTACAGAATTCAAAGTTAAAAACAAACTAAAAAAAACATAAAAGGAAAACATACGGAAGTTAAGAACATTTTCAAAAGAACATGGCATTAAAACTTTGTAATCCAGATGTCCAAACAAGGTTTTCATCTTACCCTGGCTCTTTTGTTCCAATCAAGAACGCAACAACAAAACAACATCCGATGGAAATGGCCGTATAAGCAATCCAACGATACTGAGCAAAAGGATTCGAGAAATTTAAGATAAATACAAGAACTCAGATAAATGATAGTATATATTACTTAACACGAGAAAGTACCTGAACTAATACACTCACTGAGTGCATTAGAGTAAATATCAACAAGGCAATGCCATACAAGCTAAGATTTGCGACCTGGAATAAGCATGAAAAATGAACATGTCAGAGGCGGTTATTCAGATACCTGGACACAGTAAAATCAAGGCAGAGTAAGGTGTACCATGGTGAAGGCATTGCGGCAGCTCACTAGTGCAACCCGACTTGTTGGGTTTGACGTCATGCAGTTCACCATTGACCTTGGAAAATATATAAAAGATATACACAAATGATATGCTGAAATCACAAGAAAAGCATGAATGTAAGTAATGCAAGGAAGGAGCATTACATGTGAGCGACTTGGGTAACTGCCCAACCAACATTGAAAATAGAGGCAAATATGCTGTATCCAACAGTCTCCAGAGTAGACGAATTAGTCCCCGTGAGTTTGCAAGGCAAACAGCTACCAAAAACAGATGAGAAGGAAATTGCTACTAGAATAGATCCTCCTGCATGCCACAGTTTGAAATGTCCAAAACGATCAATCTGAAACAAAAATGATTCATTTATGTATCTACTTCGGAGCAATACTTAGTAAATACAGAGAAACCTAGAAGTGAATGTAATCAAACAGATATTATATCAGAAACTTATAACAATGCAGTAATATAAATCCAGTTCATTTTGCCTCATACCAGTTCACCAACAAAGATTGTTGTGAAGCCATCCGCCAACTGACCGGAAAGCATGACAATAGCAGCATCACTGCAGAGTTGAATAAAAGGTGAATTGTCTAAAAGAATTCTGAAGCAACAAGTAATCATTTCAAGTTTTTCAATATCTCAGGCAGAATATTTCTGAAAGCATGAAGTGTCTAAATGGTCCATTTTCAAATAGCATAACAGATGTTTCATATATGACAAATGTTTCCTACAACCGAGTGTAGACATGTAGTTACACCCACGTGTGTTTCATTCGTTATAGGTAGTATCTATCATACTGGAGTGTATGTACGTGTAGTATGTACTCCCTCTGTCCCAAAGTTGTTCTAAAGTTTTGACACTTATTTTGGGACGGAGGGAGTAGTATATAAGAATACTTGGATAGTATATATATACTACTTTTTAGGTAGTATGTTCCATATTTTTAGCATAATCCTTTTACATACAAATTTTTTGTATTTCAGAAATATAGTAAGAACTATGGGATCAATTGCAATTTTTCATGTAGCTCACTTTGGAGTATCTTAGATATAGTATATGAACATACTAAAAATGATAAAGTAGTATATATACTAACACATGGTAATATATGAGACGTGGGTGTAACTACACTCGGTTGTAGGATGTATTTATACATAATGATCAAGGGATAGTAGTTTTTTTCTGCAATATATATTATCACACCTAAAACATAATGGACGTTTAATATGAACTTATATCCGATGCATTTATTTGCGTTAAGTGTTACAACGACAGCTTCAAGGATTGCAGGAATGCCTTCATTCAATATGACTTAGCAACATCTGAAAGAACATAATATAATGATTTGGAGTGCAAATGGAGAAGAAAAAAAATCTAATCCTAGCACATACCTTGGACTAAGCCCGACGTCCGTCAAGAATACCAACAAATATGTAAACCAACAAGATGATGTGATATCATTTAGCATATGCCCAGAGCCATAGGAAAAGATTGGCACTCTTCCTAATGGCTCATCCCATTCTAATTCACTTGATGGCTCGTTACCAATCATTTTAACCATTACTTGACGTTGGCAAAACTGTGAAGTATCACCTACATTACAAAGGAACACACATTTAATTCACTGTGTAAATAACATGGTATCACTCCCTACTTTCAAGAAAAAGAATTGTACTACAAGTTTTTTAAAAGTTTTATGGCAAGTGGTGATAATGTCAGCATTCTTTACATGATGCCAAAAAGCATAAACACAAGGTCTGTCTGTGGTACTTAGTGCAAGGTCCCAAGCTATATCAAACGAGTATGGACTTCTTACTTTTACAGTAATGTTATTCAGCAATAAATACAAGGCATTGACCATATTACAAGTGACAGCTGGGATGGCATTCATATTTTCTGGACTCGAGAAGACAGTAACATTTGATTGGTCTCAAGTTAGAAGAGATCAGTGAAATTTCCAGGTAATGCAATGATACAAAAAAGAAGGTCCCACCCACGAGAGAAAGTGAAGTTCATTTTCTGCTTTCTTTCTGCTCCCCCTTTCGTCTCTCCCTCTCCCTCCTACCTGATCCCAATGCATATGCACAAAGGGAGCGAATTCCAACATGTGCACGGTGACTGTGAGCGGTGACACCAAGCAGTAAATGGACTGAACCCACGAAAATACCAGATTTCTGAACTTGATATATACAGTACAGACTAACGAAATCAACAAAACTGCACAAAGCCGCCTTAGGCAAGATATACTGTATTAGTTATCAAGCTAGGTCTGAAATGGCCAATCCGCCGTGTTTGCACGATACGGCCCCCAAATCAGGAAATCCCACGGTGGTCAACGAGAAGCCCCGACGGGCAGCAACCCGCCCACACAGGCCCAAACCAAACAAGAAGGCCCCCGGAGCCGAGCAAAGAGGGACCAGTGCAGAAGCCCTCACCAGCAGCCGCGGCGTGGTGATCGCCGCCCGTCTGTCCGCGCGTCCCGGAGAGCGTCGGGGCCGCCGGGGCAGACAATATTTTCAAGGACGACTATATTTGGGAAAAATGAGGAAGCGACGGGTATTGGGTACGGGGGAACGTCGCGTGGACGGGGGGGGGGGGGGGGGGGGGACGCGACAGAGACGGGCGGGTTCGGTGCTGCCGGAGAAGGCCAGGCACTGGGAAGAGACGGGACGGGGCCTCGGAGAAGAGAGCCGAGCCGACGAGAAAAGCAGGGGGGCGAGAGACGACTATTGGTTGGGGGTGTGCTGCCCGGGCTGGGCCGCCGCTATCCGAGGAAAAACGGAGGGGACGGGGGGTGGGCCCGCCAGGGCGGTTAGGATATTCTTTCCGGAACTGGTGGCGCGCCGCGCGTCAGCTCGTCCGCGGGCCGCGGGGGAGAAGAGGAGAGTCCCGGTACGGCGAGATTCATGCCATGCTTGCCTGCCTGGTGGTGGTGCCGTGCAGGTGCAGCCTGGGCGGACCGTGTGAATTGAATGGGTTTTCTTTGTTGGTCAGTGGCCGACTAGTACCAACGCGTAGTCGTTGTCCATGTTCCTTCGGAAAGAAGAAGCACTTGTTCGATTTGCAATCCGGTGGGGTGGGATTGTCAAAGAAGACGGAGCACCTGCTTGGCTGGAGTGGCGGGGCAGACAGCTCAGCCGACGAGGTTTATATACGAGTAGTACTACTTATTAAGAGACAGCCCGCGAGCGTAGTTTAGACTTTCATAGGAATCATCGGGTACACTAGGCCTATATTTGTGTTCTACGGAATGTCTAGATTGCGCATGAGAGAGACCCTGCAATTGTTTTGTACTGTAATCAACGGCTGAGCCCCTCTACGCTACGCTGACTTTTGGAGCTCCGCTGACATTAGGAGGAGGAGCTCTAATCAACAGTTTAGAAGGCCAGGTTCTGCCGCACGACTCCCTTCGCGCGTATCATTGATAAATACTCCTACGTATGATGAATGGGGAAATTTATAAGAATATACTTTAAGGATATACGGGCCTGAACATAAGAACATGTAAAAACGTCAGAAAAGAAACAAGATACGAATTGTGCAAAGATTTAGATAGCTCACATTTATATCTCAAAGAATTTGTAGTGTTCTAATAGTAGCAAACGTGCCCTTTAGAGGCCGCTAATAAATACTACCTACTTGTGATCCCAACGTTTCTTTTAAGATGCCGAAATAGAACATAGGAGATTGATCTGGTGTTGGTATGTCGTCGTTCCCTGCGAGTGGCACAAGATTTGCAAATACAAACTCTCTTTCATTTGGCTTCCCTGGGCACCGATGAAGTTTGGGGAGGGGACGAAAAAAACCAGCGAAGGTGGGAGGAGGTACCAAAAAAACCATGGGAGGTGGGACGAAAAAAAACCCATATCTGCCTCTTGGCGGCCCCTTTCCTTTTGCACAAGAGTTTTGCCCAAGGAATTCTCAATCTCAGCCTTTTTACGAACAATCTCTAAAGATCAAATCTAAAATAATTAACCTTACCTTAAATCACTCAATCACATTAATTAGAAAACAAATAATTGATTTTCAGAAAAATCGCTCAATCACATTAACCTTACCTTAACTCATGGATGGTAATCAATCTCGAAACAAAGGAAACAATACATCGAGGGAGCAGTAAATAAACTCCCTTTCTTATGACATGTATATGATCTTCCCTTCCCTCTCCATTGTCGAGCGTTCTTGATTCTCGAGGCCGATGCTTGGGCTGCGTCACTGGGTCGCGACGGTGCCAAAGGACGAGGACGGCGAGGCCGGGTGCCGCGGCACCGCGTTGGCCGCGGCCGGTGAAGGGGGCGAAGAAGGGCGGCTTCCCTGGCTCTGGCCGTGGCCGTGGCCCTGGGAGTTGGTGCGGTGGAAGTGGCACTTGAAGGACCCGGCGTGGGTGGCCGGCGCGCAGACGCACTTGGAAGCTGGCCCGTGGCCCCCGCCGGACGGCGCCGATGCCGACCCGGGCCACCTCCTCCGCGTATTCTTGGAGTTGTGGCTGGCTGATTTACATGAAATTAATTCCCTCGGTTGTGGTGGCAAATATAATACACATAATCCATATTGTTATGCACTAGCGTGTGTGTGTGAAATAGATGGATTATGGTCCCGTACCCAATAAGATGGATATGTGTGTGTGTGTGTGTTAGAGAGAGAGAGAGGGAGGGGGGAGAGAGAGTGAGGAAGAGGGAGGGAGAGTGTGTGTGTGAGGATTTGATGGTAAAAAAGATCATTAATGTCACTTGATATGTATGAAAATATTAATATTGAACTCTTAAAATTAATGTGGCCCCCTTGCAACGCACGGGCGTTCTTCTAGTGTTACTAGTCTATGTTACTACCTTCATAGTGGGTAGTATCATATATGTGGTAACATGCATATGTTACTAGTCTATATTCCTACCTTCATAGTGGGTAGTGTCATATATGTGGTAACATAGATGTCTTCATTTATTACTTTGTAAACTCATTTTGCATTGTAAAGCGCTATGTGATGGTAACATATTATGTTACTCTATTTGCCTCTCTCCTCATTAACTACTTACCACCTCATCATTTTTGCTTATGTGGCATCTATGTTACTATCTATATTACTCCCACTATGACCAGCCTAATCAACAGTTTCGAAGGTCAGGTTCTGCAGCACGATTGCCTTGCGCGTATCGTAGATACTATCTCCGTCCGAAAAACCTTGTCCCAATCTTATCCCTCAAAGGAATGTATCTAGCACTGCTTTTTCGGACGGAGGGAGTAATAAATATCCTTTAGAGGTCGCTAATAAATACTACCTACTTGTGATCCTAACTTTTCTTTTACGATGCCGAAATAGAACATAGGAGATTGATTTGGTGTTGGTATGTCGTCGTTCACTTCTTCCTCTTTCAACGGTGTCAAATTAGCAGTCTCATATTGCAACCATTTTCATTACCAGAAACTATCATTTTATCTAGAGTCTATTGGCCAACGGTGCAAACCAATGAGGAGTACTCCCTCTCTCTCAGTTTACAGGGCGTGCGTGTACCCATAGGTCGTCAATTTGACCTGTAAGTGCATCTAGTGCCCCTTAGTGATTTTGGTGTATTAAAGATTTATAGGTTAAGGGACTAATATGTTTGTGAGTGTACACAGGTCTATAAGTCTATGAGGAGTTTGATATTTACAGAGAAAGTCGACCCCTAAAAATGAAGTTCTTCGACTGAAGAGTTTGGATTTCTGAAGACTTTCTGAAGACTTTGAAAGTGGAGAAATTGGTGTGACCTTGAAGACTTGGTATTCATTCGAGGAACATGAAGCGTGAAGACTTTTGTTTTCGTAGTTTCATTTTCTCTTTCTTGAGTCATAGGAAACACCGTACTGTTAAAGAGGGGTCGAGGAAATACTAAGGAAAAAATTTCATGTGATGCTCAACTCAAAATCCTACACCTACCCAGTCAAAAAAAATCCTACACCTACCAATCCCTTCGAGTGAAGCCATTGGAAATCTCATACAGTTCAGTCATATTCTTCAGTGACAGAGACGAAGTTCTTCTGGTCTGTGAGGAATTTGTTCTGACTGAGGAGTTAGGAATTCGCCAGTGCGGATTGCCTACACAGTGAGGAACATGATAGCCCTGAGGTATTTGATACTCAAAATTCCGACCGTTGCTGTGCTACGCGCCAGCTGTCCCAAAATATCTACCCATCTAACGGTCATATCATTCAAGGGCATTTATGTCTTATCATGTCGGGCTGCTCCCCAGGCTATAAATAGCCACCCCCTACAACCACTAGCTGGTTGGCTGCTCCGAGAGAAACTGACACTTGTCATTTGAGAGCATCCCATCCTTCGAGGACTTTGAGCGAAAATCATCAAGTGAGGAAAACCCAAACCCAAACACCTACAAACCCAAAGTGATTGAGCATCACTGAAGAGATTGATCTTGCGTAGATCCGACACTTGTTACCTTTGAAGACTGTGCTTCTTCCAAACGGTTAGGCGTCATGGTCTAGAGCATCCAAGAGGAAATTGTGGATCGCCGAGTGACCGAGTTTGTGAAGATATGGAAGTCACCTGAAGACTTACCACGAGTGATTGGGCGAGGTTTGTGTGACCTTAGCTCAAGGGGAATACGGTGAGGACTAAGTGTCCTGGACTGCATGTTCAGGACTGGGTGTCCGGGACTGTGTGTCCACAGGTTTGAATACCTAGCCGCCTTAACCAGACGTACAACTGTCACAACAGTTGGAACTGGTCTACCGAATCATTGTCTTCACCAAGCCTACTGGTTCTATTTCCTCAACTCTTTCATTTCCTCATAAATGTGTTGTGTGCTTGTTCATATCTGTTTGAAGACTTTGACTGAAGACTTTCTCAATTTCCTCAGTTCAATTTCTTCAGTCTGTTTGTCTTCATCCTGTTTTATCTTGTGCTTACGCTTCTTGTACTCTGTGTCTGTTTTCATTTCATCATGATGTCCATGTTTATGTTCCATCATGTATGCATCTGAGTACTTATTCCGCTAAAAGCAGTTCTTCGCTTAGGAATTTCCTCACCCTGAAATTCCTCAGTGAAGAACTCATAAAAATCGCCTATTCACCCCCCCTCTAGTCGATATAACGCACTTTCAATTGGTATCAGAGCAAGGTACTTCCTTGTTCTGTGTGATTTTGGTTTAACTGCCTGGAGTTTTAGTTATGTCGACCGCATGTATGATCAAGGTCTCTGCTGGGTGTCCTACCTTTGATGGGACGGACTACCCCTACTGGAAGAATAAGATGCGAATGCATCTTGAGGCAATTGATAACGATCTCTGGTATGTTGTGGAAAATGGTGTTCCCTCAGTCTCACCTTCTCTGAACGCTACTGATGTGAAGAGATTCAAGCAACTAGATTCACAAGCGAAGAACATCATATGTGGCCATCTGAGCAAAGGGCAGTATGGAAGAGTGAGTGCTTTGGAAACTGCTAAGCTTATCTGGGATAGGCTATCCAAGGTCAATGAAGGAGTCTCAACTCAACGTGACTCTCGAGTTGATGTTCTTCGCAATCTCTTCAACCGCTTCAAGAGACTCGACAATGAAAATGTTCAGCAAACCTTCGATTGCCTCACTGACATCTCAAATGAGCTTCAAGCACTTGGTGCCACTGACATCACCGACCATGAGGTGGTGAAGAAATTGCTGAGATCGCTTGATTCATCATTTGATACTCTGGCACTGATGATACAAGAACGTGGAGATTACAAGTCACTTGATCCTGCTGATATCCTCGAGAGGCTAAACACTCATGAGTTCCAGCTTGCTGAGAAGAGAAATCTCTATGGTTCGAGCTATGGCAGATCACGTGCCCTGAAGGCCAAGGCAGTCTCTGAATCTGAAGATGAAGATTCTGGTAGCAGCCTTGGTGATCCTGAAGAACTGAGCCAGGAGCTAGCACTGCTCGTGAAGAAATTTCAGAAGTTCTCAAGACGTGGTCGCTTTGGAAAATCCTCAAGGAGTAATGATTCCTCATCCAGTGACTATAAGAAGAGGCTATGCCACAAATCCAAGAAACCTGGTCACTATATCCAAGATTGTCCTCAGTGGGAAAAGGAATCAAAGAAGAAGAAATACAAGGATTACAGTTCTGATGATGCGAAGAAGAAGAAGAAATCTTCAAAGTCCTCATCATCAAAACCCTCAAAGTCTTCATCGCACAAGAAGAGCAGCTCCAAGAAGGCTCGGGCATTCATTGGCAAGGAAATGGACTCTGAGGCTGAATCTGAGGAACATGAGGAAGAGGAGGCATCTGAGGAGTCCGAGTCTGGAGTGGCGAGTCTAGCTCTCGCTACTGCATTCGTCAGCAAGTCCATCTTCAACTCTGAAGAAAATGGCTTCACCAACAAGGCTGATGAAGGCAATGATGACTACGCTCCCACCTATTGCTTCATGGCAAAGGGTGCCAAGGTACTCAAATACCCCTCCTCTGAATCAAGTGAGGATGAATCTGATGAAAACCTCAAGCCTAGCTATTCTAAACTTGCTAAGATTGCTGTGAAACAACAAAAGGCTTTTGAAAAGGTTCAAAACATGCTAGACAAAAGTGATGATATGTTAGGTGAAGAAATGGATCGCACAAAAACCTTGACTGAAAATCTTCAGAGACTTCAGTCTAAGTTTGACAACCTTCAAAGTCATCATAACACTCTCTTATCTGACCATGAGAAGCTTTCTTATGAATTTCTTCAAATAAAGCAAGATCTTGAAAAGATAAGAGTGAGTTATGAAGATCTTCAGAAGGAGCGCGATTCATTACTTGCTCAACATATCAGCGCTACCCAGGAAGAATTTGTTCCTCCATGTTTGAAGTGCATTGAACGTGATTCTGCTAATTCTTCACCTGAATGTTCAAATGCTTCTAATGCTACAAATTCTTCACCTGTCTCTGCTATCACTAATTCCTCATATGAGGACATTGCTAGTATCACTGATGA
Organism: Aegilops tauschii subsp. strangulata; assembly: GCF_002575655.3. Classification (NCBI taxonomy): domain Eukaryota; kingdom Viridiplantae; phylum Streptophyta; class Magnoliopsida; order Poales; family Poaceae; genus Aegilops; species Aegilops tauschii. Next base: position 156,954,559 of record NC_053036.3, read on the forward strand.
TGCAGGTGTTGGAAATATGCCCTAGAGGCAATAATAAATTGGTTATTATTATATTTCCTTGTTCATGATAATCGTTTATTATCCATGCTAGAATTGTATTGATAGGAAACTCAGATACATGTGTGGATACATAGACAACACCATGTCCCTAGTAAGCCTCTAGTTGACTAGCTCGTTGATCAATAGATGGTTACGGTTTCCTGACCATGTACATTGGATGTCGTTGATAACGGGATCACATCATTAGGAGAATGATGTGATGGACAAGACCCAATCCTAAGCCTAGCACAAGATCGTGTAGTTCGTTTGCTCAGAGCTTTTCTAATGTCAAGTATCAGTTCCTTAGACCATGAGATTGTGCAACTCCCGGATACCGTAGGAATTCTTTGGGTGTACCAAACGTCACAACGTAACTGGGTGGCTATAAAGGTGCACTACAGGTATCTCCGAAAGTGTCTGTTGGGTTGGCACGAATCGAGACTGGGATTTGTCACTCCGTATAAACGGAGAGGTATCTCTGGGCCCACTCGGTAGGACATCATCATAATGTGCACAATGTGACCAAGGAGTTGATCACGGGATGATGTGAGTTACGGAATGAGTAAAGAGACTTGCCGGTAACGAGATTGAACAAGGTATAGGGATACCGACGATCGAATCTCGGGCAAGTAACATACCGGTAGACAAAGGGAATTGTATACGGGATTGATTGAATCCCCGATATCGTGGTTCATCCGATGAGATCATCGTGGAACATGTGGGAGCCAACATGGGTATCCAGATCCCGCTGTTGGTTATTTACCGGAGAACGTCTCGGTCATGTCTGCATGGTTCCCGAACCCGTAGGGTCTACACACTTAAGGTTCGGTGACGCTAGGGTTATAGAGATATTAGTATGCGGTAACCCGAAAGTTGTTCGGAGTCCCGGATGAGATCCCGGACGTCACGAGGAGTTCCGTAATGGTCCGGAGGTAAAGATTTATATATGGGAAGTCTTATTTTGGTCGCCGGAAAAGTTTCGCACTTTATCGGTATTGTACCGGGAGTGCCGAAAGGGGTCCGGGGGTCCACCAAGGGGGTCCACCAGCCCCGGGGGGGCACATGGGCTGTAGGGGGTGCGCCTTGGCCTATATGGGCCAAGGGCACCAGCCCCAAGAGGCCCATGCGCCAAAAGATAAGGAAAAGGGAGAGTCCTAAAGGGGGAAGGCACCTCCGAGGTGCCTTGGGGGGAAGAACTCCTCCCTGGCCGCACCCTTCCTTGGAGGAAGGGCCAAGGCTGCGCCCCCTCCCTCCTCTCCCGTGGCCCTATATATAGTGGGGGGAAGGGAGGGCAGCAATACCTAAGCCCCTGGCGCCTCCCTCTCCCTCCCGTGACACCTCTTCCTCCCCGCTTGCGCTTGGCGAAGCCCTGCCGGGATCCCGCTACTTCCACCACCACGCCGTCGTGCTGCTGGATCTCCATCAACCTCTCCTCCCCCCTTGCTGGATCAAGAAGGAGGAGACGTCGCTGCTCCGTACGTGTGTTGAACGCGGAGGTGCCGTCCGTTCGGCGCTAGGATCATTGGTGATTTGGATCACGACGAGTAGGACTCCATCAACCCCGTTCTCTTTAACGCTTCCGCTCGCGATCTACAAGGGTATGTAGATGCACTCCCCTTCCCCTCTTTGCTAGATTACTCCATAGATTGATCTTGGTGATGCGTAGAAAATTTTGAATTTCTGCTACGTTCCCCAATAGTGGCATCATGAGCTAGGTCTATGCGTAGTTTCTATGCACGAGTAGAACACAAAGTAGTTGTGGGCGTCGATGTTGCCAATTCTTCTTGCCGCTACTAGTCTTATCTTGTTTCGGCGGTATTGTGGGATGAAGCGGCCCGGACCGACCTTACACGTACGCTTACGTGAGACAGGTTCCACCGACTGACATGCACTAGTTGCATAAGGTGGCTAGCGGGTGTCTGTCTCTCCCACTTTAGTTGGAACGGATTCGATGAAAAGGGTCCTTATGAAGGGTAAATAGAAATTGGCATATCATGTTGTGGTTTTACGTAGGTAAGAAACGTTCTTGCTAGAAACCTATACAAGCCACGTAAAAACTTGCAACAACAATTAGAGGACGTCTAACTTGTTTTTGCAGCATGTGCTATGTGATGTGATATGGCCAGAAGATGTGATGAATGATATATGTGATGTATGAGATTGATCATATTCTTGTAATAGGAATCACGACTTGCATGTCAATGAGTATGACAACCGGCAGGAGCCATAGGAGTTGTCTTTATTTTTTGTATGACCTGCGTGTCATTGAATAACGCCATGTAAATTACTTTACTTTATTGCTAAGCGCGTTAGCCATAGAAGTAGAAGTAATCGTTGGCGTGACAACTTCATGAAGACACAATGATGGAGATCATGATGATGAAGATCATGGTGTCATGCCGGTGACAAAGATGATCATGGTGCCCCGAAGATGGAGATCAAAGGAGCAAAATGATATTGGCCATATCATGTCACTATTTGATTGCATGTGATGTTTATCATGTTATGCATCTTATTTGCTTAGAACGACGGTAGTAAGTAAGATGATCCCTCACTAAAATTTCAAGAGAAGTGTTCCCCCTAACTGTGCACCGTTGCGAAGGTTCATTGTTTCGAAGCACCACGTGATGATCGGGTGTGATAGATTCTAACGTTCGAATACAACGGGTGTTGACGAGCCTAGCATGTACAGACATGGCCTCGGAACACATGCAAAACACTTAGGTTGACTTGACGAGCCTAGCATGTACAGACATGGCCTCGGAACACAAGAGATCGAAAGATCGAACATGAGTCGTATAGTAGATACGATCAACATGGAGATGTTCACCGATGATGACTAGTCCGTCTCACGTGATGATCGGACACGGCCTAGTTTGACTTGGATCATGTATCACTTAGATGACTAGAGGGATGTCTATCTGAGTGGGAGTTCAATAATCAGATGAACTTCATTATCATGAACATAGTCAAAAAGTCTTTGCAAATTATGTCATATCTTGCGCTTTAGTTCTACTGTTTAAGATATGTTCCTAGAGAAAATTTAGTTGAAAGTTGGTAGTAGCAATTATGCGGACTGGGTCCGTAAACTGAGGATTGTCCTCATTGCTGCACAGAAGGCTTATGTCCTTAATGCACCGCTCGGTGTGCTGAACCTCAGCGTCGTCTGTGGATGTTGCGAAACATCTGACACACACGTTTTGATGACTACGTGATAGTTCAGTGCGTATTGCTAACGGTTTAGAATTATGGCACCAAAGACGGTTTTGAAACGTCGCAGAACATATGAGATGTTCCGAAGACTAAAATTGGGATTTCAGACTAGTGCCCACGTCAAGAGGTATGAGACCTCTGACAAGTTTCTTAAGCCTGCAAACTAAGGGAGAAAAGCTCAATCGTTGAGCATGTGCTCAGATTGTCTGAGTACCACAATCGCTTGAATCGAGTGGGAGTTAATCTCCCAGATGAGATAGTGATGGTTCTCCATAGTCACTGCCACCAAGCTAGTAGAGCTTCGTGATGAACTATAACATATCAGGGATAGTTTTTGATGACCCTTGAGCTATTCGCGATGTTTGACACCGCGAAAGTAGAAATCAAGAAGGAGCATCAATTGTTGATGGTTAGTAAAACCACTAGTTTCTAGAAGGGCAAGGGCAAAAGGGATACTTCATGAAACAGCAAATCGTTTGCTGCTCTAGTGAAGAATCCCAAGGTTGAACCCAAACCCGAGACTAAGTGCTTCTGTAATGAGGGAAACGGTCACTGAAGCAGTACTACCCTAGATACTTGGTAGATGAGAAGGCAGGCAAGGTCGACAGAAGTATATTGGATATACATTATATGAATGTGTACTTTACTAGTACTCCTAGCAGCACCAGGGTATTAGATACCGGTTCGGTTGCTAAGTGTTAGTAACTCGAAATAAAAGCTGCGGAATAAATGGAGACTAGCTAAAGGTGAGATGACGATGTGTGTTGGAAGTGTTTCCAAGGTTGATGTGATCAAGCATCGCATGCTCCCTCTACCATCGAGATTGGTGTTTGCGTTGAGCATAAACATGATTGGATTATGTTTATCACAATACGGTTGTTCATTTAAGGAGAATAATGGTTACTCTGTTTATTTGAATAATACCTTCAATGGTCTTGCACCTAAAATGAATCTCGATCGTAGTGATACACATGTTCGTGCCAAAAGATATAAAATAGTAATGATAGTACCACATACTTGTGGCACTGCCATTTGAGTCATATTGGGATAAAACGCATGAAGAAGCTCCATGTAGATGGATCTTTGGACTCACTCGTTTTTGAAAAGATTGAGACATGCGAACCATGTCTATTGGTATACATGCATGAAGAAACTCCATGCAGATGGATCGTTTGGACTCACTTGATTTTGAATCACTTGAGACATGCAAATCATACCACATGGGCAAGATGACTGAAAGGCCTCGTTTTTAGTAAGATGGAACAAGAGAGCAACTTGTTGGAAGTAATACATTTTGATGTGTGCAGTCCAATGAGTGCTGAGGCATGCAGTGGATATCGTTATGTTCTTACTTCACAGATGATTTGAGTAGATGCTGGGTGTATTTACTTGATGAAACACAAGTCTGAATTATTGAAAGGTTCAAGTAATTTCAGAGTGAAATTGAAGATCGTCGTGACAAGAGGATAAAATGTCTGTGATATGATCATAGAGATGAGTATCTGAGTTACGAGTTTGGCACACAATTAAGACATTGTGGAAAGTGTTTCACAATTAATACCGCCTGGAACACCATAGTGTGATGGTGTGTCCGAACATCATAACTGCACCCTGTTGGATATGGTGCATACCATGATGTCTCTTATCGAATTACCACTATCGTTTATGGGTTAGGCATTAGAGACAACCGCATTCACTTTAAAGGGGCACCACGCAATTCCGTTGAGACGACACCGTTTAGAGAAACCTAAGTTGTCGTTTCTTAAAAGTTTGGGGCTGCGATGCTTATGTGAAAAAGTTTCAGGCTGATAAGCTCGAACCCAAAGTGGATAAATGCATCTTCATAGAATACCCAAAACAGTTGGGCATACCTCCTATTTCAGATCTGGAAGCAAAAAGTAATTGCTTCTAGAAACGAGTCCTTTCTCGAGGAAAAGTTTCTCTCGAAAGAATTGAGTGGGAGGATGGTGGAGACTTGATAGGGTTATTGAACCGTCACTTCAACTAGTGTGTAGCAGGGCACAGGAAGTTGTTCCTGTGGCACCTACACCAATTGAAGTGGAAGCTTATGATAGTGATCATGAAACTTCGGATCAAGTCACTACCAAACCTCGTAGGACGACGAGGATGTGTGCTACTTCAGAGTGGTACGTGATCCTGTCTGAGATATCATGTTGTTGGACAATACTGAACCTACAAGCTATGGAGAAGCGACGGTGGGCCCATATTCCGACAAATGGTTAGAAGCCATGAAATCCGAGATAAATGGAACTTTGAGAAGAAGACGGACGTGGACGGTAATGTTACCGTCTATGAAGCTCGACTTGTGGCAAAGAGTATTTCCACAAGTTCAAGGAGTTGACTACGATGAGATTTTCTCCTCCGTAGCGATGCTTAAGTCCGTCGGAATCATGTTAGCATTAGTTGCATTTATGAAATCTGGCAGATGGATGTCAAAACAAGTTTCCTTACCAGTTTTCGTAAGGAAAGGTTGTATGTGATACAATCAGAAAGGTTTTGTCGATCCTAAGGATGCTAAAAGGTATGCTAGCTCCAGCGATCCTTCCATGGATTAGAGCAAGCATCTCGGAGTCAGAATATACACTTTGTGGAGTGATCAAAGTTTTTGGGTTTATACAAAGTTTGTGAGAAACTTGTATTTACAATAAAGTGAGTGGGAGCACTACAACATTTCTGATAAGTATATGTGAATGACATATTGTTGATCCGAAATGATGTAAAATTTCTGGAAAGCATAAAGGGTTGTTTGAAAGGAGTTTTTCAAAGGAAGACTTGGATAAAGCTGCTTACATATTGGGCATCAAGATCTATATAGATAGATCAAGACGCCTGATGATACTTTCAAAGAACGCACACCTTGACATGATTTTGAAAGAGTTCAAAATAGATCAGCAAAGAAGGAGTTCTTGGCTGTGTTACAAGGTGTGAGTATTGAGTAAGACTCAAGACCTGACCACAGCAGAAGAAAGAGAAAGGACGAAGGTCGTCCCCTATGCTTCAGACGTAGGCTCTACAGTATGCTATGCTGTGTACCGCACATGAAGTGTGCCTTGCCATGAGTTGGTCAAGGGGTACAATAGTGATCCGGGAATGGATCACATGACAGCGGTCGAACTTATCCTTAGTATCTAGTGGACTAAGGAATTTTCTTGATTATGGAGGTGAAAAGGAGTTCGTCGTAAAGGGTTACGTCGATGCGAACTTTGACACTAATCCGGATGACTCTGAGTAGTAAACCGGATTCGTATAGTAGAGCGGATACTTGAAATGGCTCCAAGTAGCGTGTGGTAGCATCCACAAGATGACATAGATATTCGTAAAGCACACACGGTTCTGAAAGGTTCAGACCCGTTGACTAATAACCTCTCTCACAAGCATAACATGATCAAACCAGAACACATTGAGTGTTAATCACATAGTGATGTGAACTAGATTGTTGACTCTAGTAAACTCTTTGGATGTTGGTCACATGGTGATGTGACCTATGAGTGTTAATCACATGGTGATGTGGACTAGATTATTGACTCTAGTGCAAGTGGGAGACTGTAGGAAATATGACCTAGAGGCAATAATAAATTGGTTATTATTATATTTCCTTGTTCATGATAATCGTTTATTATCCATGCTAGAATTGTATTGATAGGAAACTCAGATAGATGTGTGGATACATAGACAACACCATGTCCCTAGTAAGCCTCTAGTTGACTAGCTCGTTGATCAATAGATGGTTACGGTTTCCTGACCATGTACATTGGATGTCGTTGATAACGGGATCACATCATTAGGAGAATGATGTGATGGACAAGACCCAATCCTAAGCCTAGCACAAGATCGTGTAGTTCGTTTGCTCAGAGCTTTTCTAATGTCAAGTATCAGTTCCTTAGACCATGAGATTGTGCAACTCCCGGATACCGTAGGAATTCTTTGGGTGTACCAAACGTCACAACGTAACTGGGTGGCTATAAAGGTGCACTACAGGTATCTCCGAAAGTGTCTGTTGGGTTGGCACGAATCGAGACTGGGATTTGTCACTCCGTATAAACGGAGAGGTATCTCTGGGCCCACTCGGTAGGACATCATCATAATGTGCACAATGTGACCAAGGAGTTGATCACGGGATGATGTGAGTTACGGAACGAGTAAAGAGACTTGCCGGTAACGAGATTGAACAAGGTATAGGGATACCGACGATCGAATCTCGGGCAAGTAACATACCGGTAGACAAAGGGAATTGTATACGGGATTGATTGAATCCCCGATATCGTGGTTCATCCGATGAGATCATCGTGGAACATGTGGGAGCCAACATGGGTATCCAGATCCCGCTGTTGGTTATTGACCGGAGAACGTCTCGGTCATGTCTGCATGGTTCCCGAACCCGTAGGGTCTACACACTTAAGGTTCGGTGACGCTAGGGTTATAGAGATATTAGTATGCGGTAACCCGAAAGTTGTTCGGAGTCCCGGATGAGATCCCGGACGTCACGAGGAGTTCCGGAATGGTCCGGAGGTAAAGATTTATATATGGGAAGTCTTATTTTGGTCGCCGGAAAAGTTTCGCACTTTATCGGTATTGTACCGGGAGTGCCGAAAGGGGTCCGGGGGTCCACCAAGGGGGTCCACCAGCCCCGGGGGGGCACATGGGCTATAGGGGGTGCGCCTTGGCCTATATGGGCCAAGGGCACCAGCCCAAAGAGGCCCATGCGCCAAGAGATAAGGAAAAGGGAGAGTCCTAAAGGGGGAAGGCACCTCCGAGGTGCCTTGGGGGGGAAGAACTCCTCCCTGGCCGCACCCTTCCTTGGAGGAAGGGCCAAGGCTGCGCCCCCCCCCTCTCCCTTGGCCCTATATATAGTGGGGGGAAGGGAGGGCAGCAATACCTAAGCCCCTGGCGCCTCCCTCTCCCTCCCGTGACACCTCTTCCTCCCCGCTTGCGCTTGGCGAAGCCCTGCCGGGATCCCGCTACTTCCACCACCACGCCGTCGTGCTGCTGGATCTCCATCAACCTCTCCTCCCCCCTTGCTGGATCAAGAAGGAGGAGACGTCGCTGCTCCGTACGTGTGTTGAACGCGGAGGTGCCGTCCGTTCGGCGCTAGGATCATCGGTGATTTGGATCACGACGAGTACGACTCCATCAACCCCGTTCTCTTGAACGCTTCCGCTCGCGATCTACAAGGGTATGTAGATGCACTCCCCTTCCCCTCGTTGCTAGATTACTCCATAGATTGATCTTGGTGATGCGTAGAAAATTTTGAATTTCTACTACGTTCCCCAACAGCAGGGCTGAAGGAATTGTATATGACGGGCATGTACAAAAGCCTCAAAGGGCATCAGTCTCTTTGTGATGTGCTTAAAAAGCATATCCTCAACAGGAACCCTAGGAAAGAGGGTGTTGCCTTTGAGAGGAAACTCAACGCTGATGGGACTTACTGGAAGCCTGAGCAGTATCCCAAAACCTCATGGGTTGCTGCAAAGGGACCTCCAGTAGATCCATCTACTTTATCTGGCTTTACATGTGAATCTCCTCATTCTACTGATGAGTCATTTGACTCCAACTATAAATTGTTCAAGAATCAGAATGGTGAAGTATTTGCTAGATATGTTGGCACTAACTGCAGGAACGGTTCCCCTATGAAGAAAATCTGGGTTCCCAAGGTGCCTTGAAAGTCTTCAGGTGAATGTCATCATGACACCACCTGTGAAGAATAGGAACCCCAGATCAAATTCTTCATATGGACCAAATTCTTCATATGAATCCAAGTCCTCATATGGACCAAATTCCTCACGTGGATCAAATTCCTCAAAAGGATCAAAGTCCTCATATGAACATCATCGTGCTCATCCTTCTGTTTCGCAGGGAAGAGCTAAGGGCTATGAATATGAGCATTGTTCTTCTAACCATTATGTTCATAAGTCCTCGAAGAATTTCTCTGCTTATTCATATGCTTGAGGCTATTCGCATATTACTTGCTTATGCTAACCATCATGATATCACCTTATATCAAATGGATGTGAGAAGTGCATTCCTCAATGGTAAGCTTGAGGAAGAAGTATATGTTGCTCAACCCCCAGGTTTTGAAGATCCAAAGCATCCTGACAAAGTCTTCAGACTCAATAAGGCCCTCTATGACCTCAAGCAGGCCCCTCGGGCGTGGTATGATACTTTGAAGGACTTCCTCATGAAGAAAGGCTTCAAACCCGGTTCACTTGACCCTACTCTTTTCACTAAATCTTATGATGGTGAATTGTTTGTGTGCCAAATATATGTTGATGATATTATCTTTGGCTGTACTGATCAACGTTACATTGACGAATTTAGTTATATGATGAGGGAGGAATATGAAATGTCTATGATGGGAGAATTGAAATTCTTCCTAGGTCTTCAAATTCGTCAATAGGGCAATGGCATATTCATATCTCAGGAGAAATACCTCAAGGATGTACTGAGGAAATTCGCCATGCAAGACTGCAAAGGGGTCAAAATTTCTATGCCCACAAATGGCCATCTATGCACTGATGAAAATGGTATTGACTTCGATCAAAAGGTATACCGCTCCATGATTGGCTTTTTATTGTATTTATGTGCATCTAGGCCAGATATTATGCTTAGTGTTTGCATGTGTGCCCGATTTCAAGCTACACCGAAGGAATCACACCATAAGGCTGTGAAACATATTCTTCGATATCTAGCTCACACACCAACACTTGGATTATGGTACCCCAAGGGCTCGGCTTTTGATCTCATTGGATATTCAGACTCTGACTATGCTGGTGATCGCGTGGACCGCAAGTCAACATCAGGCACATGCCATTTCCTCGGACGATCTTTGGTTTGTTGGTCCTCGAAGAAACAGAACTGCGTATCACTGTCTACTGCTGAAGCTGAGTACATTGCTGCTAGTTCTTGTTGTGCCCAACTGCTATGGATGAAGCAAACTCTCAAGGACTACGGCGTCAACGTGAAGAATGTGCCTCTCTACTATGACAATGAGAGTGCCATCAAGATTGCTCATAACCCAGTTCAGCACTCGAAGACAAAGCACATTCAGATTCGTCATCATTTTCTTCGTGATCATGTGTTGAAGGGTGACATTTCTATTGAGCATGTGAAGGCTGAAGAACAGCTAGCCGATATCTTCACAAAGCCCTTGGATGAGAAGAGATTTAGCAAGTTGCGGTGTGAGCTAAATATCTTAGAATCTTCGAATGTTCTTTGAAAAGGACACACATCCTAACTCTTATGCAAAATTGATGACTTAGATGTGCAACACATGAAGAAATGTTTTTCTTCAATCAATGAAGATTAACACTCTAAGTGTGAAGAAATTAATGAAGAATTTGATTCTCAGAACCCTACGACAATTGTACGCGGTGTCTGAAATCATCATTCTTATACGGTGGGTCACGCCACCACCAAAAGTTGAAAATCTTCAATTTGAGTTTTTCCTCAGTTTTTGAAATTCCTCAGTTCTTCATTTTCTTCAACTTTGCATTGTCTTCATTGTTTCCGTCATTTTTCTTCATTGGCTATATATATGAGTTTATGTCCTCTACAGCATTCACTTATTGCTATTTCTTCAAGTTGCATTTTCTACTAAGTGAATGTGATCGGACCCTTCCCCCTCTATGCTAAACTCAACCCAGTCTATTCACAAATTCTTCATGTGCGTTCTATTTGAAACTCGTTCAAAATCTTCACCGTGTCCTTGTCAGCTGAAGAATTTGCAAACGGAACTTTAAAACTTATCTTATCTAAATTTTCGGCGTTTGCCGCTCAAACCGTTCCGCATCCCACGATAATACTTATCTATTCACCCACGATCACACATGATCGCCACCTCTCAGTACGTGGGTGACACATGTCAAGCGAATGAGAAGGGTCAGGGGCACGTTCGTCCAATTTCTTCGGACGAGTGGTTTTTCACTTTGGCTATAAATACCCCTCCCCTTCCTCACTTCGTTTTTACTCCGCTCGACCTCTCTCCCGCTCGAGCTTCTCAAACCCTAGCGCCGCCGCTACTTCCATCGTCGCCGGTGAGGAAGAGATCCACTGCCTCGACCTCGTCGCCGTCGTACTCGCGCCGGCTATGGATTTCTTCACTCCGCCGCCGTAGGTGTCTTCCTCTGCCAAGTTAGGGCGTGGAAGATCTGAACCGACGAGCTTCACATCTACACTTCCCAGTTCGTCGTGTTCTTCGTCTAGGGTAACTAAATGTTACTTTTACTGCCCTCTTTGATTCAAATGTTTTCTACAAAATCTTCAAAAGGTGTTTAAACTTAAAATCCTCACACACTAAACACCTCACATGTCATCTGTTCTTGATCCTTTTCTCTAAGCAACGTTTTTCTTCAAGATTCCTCAATTGTATGGATTTTTAATCTGTACAACTCTGGAACCTAAGACAAAGAACGCTTAGTGAAATTCTTCAAGACTCATCTGGTCAAATTCCTCAAACTTGTTCTTATTGCAAAACCTTTTGAGAACGCATATGACCTCTCCATATTCCTCGCAACTATACTCTGTTCACAGGTACTCATGTCCGCTGCTGAATCACTAGGTTCTCATCAACTTAACTCATTTGCAGCGTTCCTCGAAGAAAAGTTGCACACCTCTTCAGAAAATTCTGTTGTTCATATTCCTCAGCTGAAGAAAATGGCTGACGGTAAGAAGCCACAGAAGGGAGGAAAGAGGCCTGAGGTCAATACTGCTTTCGAGATCCCTTATGACATATACAAGGATTACTGCACTCCTGATGAGGCCAAGTTTGGCAACGAGGACAAAAATCAGCGCAAGGTGCGCATACAAAGGATAGAGAGGAGATGGGCACGGGAATGGAGGGAGTACAGGTATGTTACTCCCAAGTATATGAAGAAATTCGCTCTCAATCCTCCATGCCCAAGACCTCCATTGGCACCTGGCCAAGAAGCTGATCCCACCAGCCTCAAGTGTGGTGAGGACTATCCTGATGAATGGGCCAAGCGCCAGGCCAAGCTAACCAAAATAGCTAAGGAAGCAGTGAGGAAATTTAATGAAGATTCTGCTGCTGCTGCTACCACTGCTGAGGCCTCTGCAAGCAAGCCAAAGAAGGCCATGGCAAAGAAGCCTACTCATAAGCCAAGTGCTTCACCCCAAATGCCCTCACGACCAAGTTCCTCAACAATGCCCTCACGGCCAGATTCTTCAAAGTCCTCACGACCAACTCCTCAAGCTGCTCCAACTCCTCCAAAGTCCTCCGCTCCTCTGACAAAATCCTCAGCACCTGTGCATCTCGCCACGTGCCAAAGGATAACAGGCATATCTATTGCCTCAGGAGCTTCTGCAAGTTCTTCAGCTCCACCAAATTCATCAACTGGCCCCTCTCTGCTGAAGAAAAAGGCCACTGCTGGATGAGGCTCTCGACCAAGTCCTCACAAGAAGCAGGTCGCCTTTCAAGTGCTGTCTGATGAAGACGAAGCTGATGATGAAGAACTTGCTGAAATCATCAGAGACAGGCAGCTCAAGGCCGCTAGAGCCAAAGGCACAAATGTGCCTCTACTTTTGGATCCAAAATTGATCCTTGATTACATTGATCTCTGGCACAAGGACCCCAACACTCCTATGCCTGATTTCAAGTTGACTCCTGGCCAAAGTCACATGCTGACTGCCTTTATTCAAGAAGAAAAATGGAAATTTGAAAAGGCCAGGCAGTTGAAGAAAGCGCAGTACAAGAAGGAGCGTTTCCTGAAGAAAAACGTTGTCTCTATGACAACTGAAGAACTTGTCACTATTCAATCTGAGATCAAGAAACTCAGTGATGAATTTGACGTATACCGCGCTGACTAGCTTGGAGCCAAAGTCAGGTTTGTGAATTTAACTGAGAAGTTCACTTCCCATGTTGCAGCCCCAACGCAACAAGAAAATCCTCATGCTGAGGCATCTGCTCAGCCGACTAAAGAAAATGCCAGCACCGCTGATGACAATCAGGCTGCTGAAGGAACTGCTAGTGTCAGGGCTGATGACTGCATTCCAGCCGCTGAAGAAATTGCCAGGGCAACCACTAGTGTTGCGCCTGAAAAAATTGAAGAAGTCAGGGCAACTGCATCAGTTGTGCCTAAAGTAATTGAACTAAATTCCTCTGCTCCTCCTGCACCTACCCCAACTCCGATCCTTCCATCTGCATCAGATGTGAAGAGAACCAAGGCTGCAGAGCGTGCAACGGTGAAGAAAAGGAAAGCATCAACTTCATCAGATTCTTCAGCTCCGAAGAAGATGAAGCCATTGACCAGCTCTTTTGCGAATCCAGTTGATGCTATTCCTGTCTCATCCATGCCATCAAAGGACCTTGTTCCTTTTGATGAAGAATATGTGATTCCAAGTAAATCAGATGAAGAATTTCCTTCTGCTGCTTCGTCAGAGCAGTTGGATGAAGAAATTGAAGCGGATGCAATCCCTTCAACCCCAATAGTCTCATCGACCATGCCTCAGTTCACTGTTGAAGAGGCCGGCGTTGAGGAAAAGAGTGAAGAAGAAGATGTGGACATTGGATGTACAACACCTGTGCTGAATGATGACTTTTGGGAAAGTCAGCACCCCAACTCTCCTTTGTTCACACCTCTGCAACAAATTCCTCAGTCCCCTGTGAATACTGAAGTACAAATGGGATCTGAAGAACCTCACGCCACACCGTCTGTCCATGAAGAAATTCCAGCCACTAGTGCTGAAGAAAATGTTAATGAAGAATTGAAGACCCAGGCTGCCACTGAAACTGAAATTCCTCAGCCTGTTGATCCTGAGATTGCGACTCCTGAGGTGGTGATGCAATTGACCGATACTCCTCAGCCCAAGCCAAAGGATCCCTTCTCGAAGAAGCAGAAATTCAAGGCTGATGACTTCTTCGGCGAGCATGTCTTATTCACCAACTACAACCCATATGACTCTGCTCGTCTTAGAAGGAAGCGTTTCTGGACTGCCAGCCAGGCCAATTTCTATTCTTCACTGCTTTTCAACAAAGACAAAGTCTTCGACCACGAGCATATTCCTCACGTGGATATGGAATCACTGCCTTGCTTCTCTCCAGTCCTCAGTGTGCTTCATGATGCAGGACTGCTCAACTTTTGCTCTGACATTGTTGATTGGAATGAAGAGCTTATTCTTCAGTTCTACGCCACGCTGCACGTCACAGGTGATGCTGACGATATCAACACTTGGGTGTTGGACTGGATGACCGAAAATACTCATTACAAAGCATCGGCCTCTGAATTACTTCATGCCCTGCCAATCAGTCATCCCCTTGAAGGTGCTCGTTGTCTGTACCAAGAGCCTGAACTCACTGCTCATTACATGCAAGTGCTAATGAAGCCTCTGAAGCCCGGTGAAGCCCCAAGGACCAAATTCCTCATGAAGGAATTGTTGTATGTACCAAGAACAGTCTATCGCATTCTGATGAAGACTTTGAGTCCTATCAAAGGCCACGACTCATCTGATGAGGAAATCGTTGGCATCATGAAGAATCTGCTATTCAATATCATGCATGGCATTCCTGTCAATTATCATTATTTCTTCATGAGGACTCTGGCTAATGTTGCTCTCTCTCCATTCGAGTTGAAGCCTTACGCACCTTGGATTATGAGATTCCTCAGAATAAGGTCTTCACTCAACTACAAGGCTGATTTTCAGAATCACCTCAGCTACTTGCCCCCAATTGAAGTCCTCAAGCAGACAAATTCCTCAGCTGATGACAAGGGCAAGGCACCTGCTATTATTGATGAAGGCATTCGTCCATTGGATGGTCAGTTTCGCAAAGCTGCATCTTATTCCACCAATGATGACTCTGCCACTCATGATTCTGCTGCTCATGCATCAAAGCCAAATCCTCAAGCCACAGCTCCCAGGGTGATGACTGACCGTGAGCTTCTTCTTAGTCTTCACCAGAAGGTGGATCGAAACCACAAATGGGTTAAGCATCAGTTTGGTTCTATTCTTCACAACATGACTGCTACACATAATGCAGTGAAGAAAAACCATTTCTATCTCCATGAAGTCTTTGGTCGCACCTGTGCTATTCTGTCACATCTATATGGTGAAGAAGATCTGAAGCAAATGGGTCTCCAGGAGGATTTTGACTGGTCTGCTCCTCCACCGAAGAAATTCAAGAAGGTCAAGGTTCCTTCTTTGGTGACCAGCTCATATTCTTCATCACATGAAACCGACGAGCATGAAGACTTGGACGACACTGCGGCAGGCCCTACAACAACAAACGACCCCAACAACGCTGGCCCTCCTCCATCATCTTGATATTCTTCAGGGGCGTTAGTCCTCACTTTTCGATCCTTTTGGTCATTCGATGACAAAGGGGGAGAAATTTGAGTTAGTCTTCAAGCGGGTCTATCTACATGGGCGTTTTTTTAAGTTACAACTCTCGTTCTTCTGAGACTTTATTCAATCGAGTTGTAAACTTAAACCCTATGGTGGTCTGATACTTTTGCTGAGATTTTCTGCATGCTTATTCCTCGTTAATGTTAATGCACGCATGCTGAATTACATCAGTCACCATATTTCATCATGCATTTCAAATTCTTCATGTTATATGTCAAATGCGTGTATGAATTACAAGATATAGGGGGAGATCTCCATGATTCTACTCTTCAAGTGTGCATTGCTTCAAAAGCAAATTCCTCACTGTGCACATCTTCAGGGGGAGTTCTTCTATATCTTGCAATCAAATTCCTCAATATCAGTATTTACACTTCATATGTTTATCCCCGTTGAAAACTTAACCTATATTGTCATCAATCACCAAAAGGGGGGAGATTGTAAGTGCATCTAGTGCCCCTTAGTGACTTTGGTGTATTGAAGACTTATAGGTTAAGGGACTAATGTGTTTGTGAGTGTACATAGGTCTATAAGTCTACGAGGAGTTTGATATTTACAGAGAAAGTCGACCCCTAAAAATGAAGTTCTTCGACTAAAGACTTTTGATTTCTGAAGACTTTGAAAGTGGAGAAATTGGTGTGACCTTGAAGACTTGGTATTCATTCGAGGAACTTTGAGCGAAAATCATCAAGTGAGGAAAACCCAAACCCAAACACCTAAAAACCCAAAGTGATTGAGCATCACTGAAGAGATTGATCTTGCGTAGATCCGATGCTTGTTACCTTTGAAGACTGTGCTTCTTCCAGATGGTTAGGCGTCATGGTCTAGAGCATCAAAGAGGAAATTGTTGATCGCCGAGTGACCAAGTTTGTGAAGGTTTGGAAGTCACCTGAAGACTTACCACAAGTGATTGGGCGAGGTCTGTGTGACCTTAGCTCAAGGGGAATACGGTGAGGACTGCGTGTTCAGGACTGGGTGTCCGGGATTGTGTGTCCTCAGGTTTGAATACCTAGCCGCCCTAACCAGATGTACAACTGTCACAGCAGTTGGAACTGGTCTACCAAATCATTGTCTTCACCAAGCCTACTGGTTCTATTTCCTCAACTCTTTCATTTCCTCATAAATGTGTTGTGTGCTTGTTCATATCTGTTTGAAGACTTTGACTGAAGACTTTCTCAATTTCTTCAGTCTGTTTGTCTTCATCCTGTTTTATCCTATGCTTACGCTTCCTGTAATCTGTGTCTGTTTTCATTTCATCATGATGTCCATGTTTATGTTCCGTCATGTATGCATCTGAGTACTTATTCCGCTGCAAGCAGTTCTTCGCTTAGGAATTTCCTCACCCTGAAATTCCTCAGTGAAGAATTCATAAAAATCTCCTATTCCCCCCCCCTCTAGTCGATATAACACACTTTCATGACCAACCTAATACAAGTCATATATTACAAAAAATATACCAATATAAACTTCAGATGTTCTATTTTCAAACGGTATAATTTTTGTGTGTTATATAGTTTACATTAGGGTGATAAAATTGGCAACCTAGATATACGCGCAGGACTTATAAACTGAGATGGAGGGAGTACTACATCTCCGTCTCGATTTATTAGTCATCACTGTGAGACACTGCAGTATGGTTCAGGATGCCCCCGCGTCGCTCATAAGGGGTGACACGGGCGGCCATAACCTAGCCGTTGCAAGGCCTTCCCCAACCTCCGTCTTCTCCTCGCCGCCGTCGGAGTATCCCGGCGGGCAAAGCCCTCATCGGCGGACGACGGCGGCGGGGTTGCTCTAGCACATGGCGAGGCGGTGGCTTGCAGCGAGGAGGTCATGCATCGCGATCTAGGCGGCACGACGGCTGTTCGGCGAATGGTTGCATAGTGCTGGCGTTCTGGCCAGTACAGCGGTTTGGGGATGCGCAGGTGTGCGTGGTGGCGCAGCTGGAGCGACCCGGAGATGTGGCTTTTGGCTTGCTGGGGCGAAACTTTGATACGGCGGGGCATAGTTGGAGCTGCATGATGCGGCGATGGATCAATCATGGAGGGATGCGGCAAGACCCATCGCCGCCAATGCCCGCTTGCCTCACATCCCCTCATCTCCGTCTCTCGGGCGGCGTGGCGCCAATCTGGTGATTGTGCACTCCTATAGCGGCGGTTGTGCTTCATGCGGGCGTGCATCAGCGATGGTGATCGGCCTTCCGTGCCTTTAGTTTCGTCCATGTTGGCCACTGGGCCGACGAGCACGAGCAAGGATCTTTCGACGAGGTGGTAGTTGGCAGTGGTGTGCTCTGCTGCCGGTGTTGGACATAATAGGGACCACTCCGGCCTATGGCAGCGGTCTCGCTCCGGCTTGCGGTGCCGCCGAAAGATCTTCGTGAGAGTTCCTCTTTCCAGATCCGGTGGTTGACTTCGGCGGTGAGATGCAAATTATTGACAACGACTTGACGCAGAGCAATGGTTGTGCAGCGGCGGCTGTCACATCGCATATAGCTGCTGGGGGCGTTGAAAAGTGATGGCAACAACACATGAGTGACTTGGATGGTTGTGTTGCTCAAGCACCCGGTCTAATGCTCCGTGGTGAAAGCCTAGGTCTGACCCAACTTGGTTATGCCTGGCAATGGCGATATTTTTACATCGTTACCTTGATGAAGGCATTGCTCGGATTTGCTCGGTGAAAGATCATGGATGTCGCCTAGAGGGGGGGTAAATAGGCGCTTTAAAATAATTATGGTTTAGGCTTGAATAAATGCGGAATAAAACTGCGTTTAATTTGTCAAGCACAAAACCTAAAACAACTAGGCTCACCTATGTGCACCAACAACTCATGCTAAGTAAGATAAACAACTAGGAGATGGCAAGATATATAACATGAAATGTTATGGCTATCACAAAGGAAAGTGCATAAGTAAAGGGCTCGGGTAAGAGATAACCGAGGAACGCAGAGACGATGATGTATCCCGAAGTTCACACCCTTACGGATGCTAATCTTCGTTTGGAGCGGTGTGGAGGCACAATGGTCCCCAAGATGCCACTAGGGCCACCGTAATCTCCTCACGCCCTCGCACAATGCAAGACGCCGTGATTCCACTAAGGGACCCTTGAGAGCGGTCACCGGACCCGTACAAATGGCAACCCTTGGGGGCAGTCACCGAACCTGTACACTTTGGCAACCCTTGGGGGCGATCACCGAAACATGTACAAATTGTTCGGGGCAATCTCCACAACTTAATTGGAGACCCCGACGCTTGCCCGAAGCTTTACACCACAATGATTGAGCTCCGAGACACCACCAACCGTCTAGGACGCCCAAGCACCCAAGAGGAACAACCTCCAGGGTACCAAGCACAACTTCTCAACCTTCACTTCCACGTATCACTCTGGAGAACTCAAACGATCAAACCTGTGCACCAAATGCAATGGCAAGGGCACATAGAGTGCCCAAGTCCTTCTCTCCCAAATCCCACCACAACAACTAATGCTGTGGAGGAAGATGAGAGGAAGAACGAAGAAGAGAACACAAAGAACTCCAAGATCTAGATCCAAAGGATTCTCCTCTATATCTAGATCTCCTCTCTCTTTTTCCTCGAGAACTAGCAAGAATCAGTGGAGGGATTGACAGATAGCAAGCTCGAAGAAGGTCAACAATGGGGGAAAAACACGAGCTCAAAGGATTGTTGGTTCAATGGGGAAGAAGACCCCTTTTATAGGCGCCCACCAATCCAACCGTTATGCCCTTAGCCTGCACATAAGCGGCCCGAGCGGTACTTCCGCTGGCATGATAGTTTCAGCCGTAATGTGCAACTGAGAAACTTAAGAAGGCGATGGTGCCACCGGAGCGGTACTACCACTCCCACCAGCGGTACTACCGCTAGGTGTTGCGAGTATAGGTGAAACCGCGGTAGTAGAGTAGAGCAACGCGGTACTACAACACTGAGCGGTACTACCGCCCACTACTGCCGCTCTACTTCCGCGCAGAGGAAAAACATATCGAGAGGCTAAAATATAAGCGGAAGAGTGATGGTAGTCGGACGCGGAAGTACCGACAAGCGGTACTACCACATGGCAGGTGCGGAACTACCGTCTGAAACCCTACTACCGTGCCCAACTGTCGTCGAAGTGAAAGTGAGTCCAGAAGCCCAAAAACTATTGGGGAACGTAGCATGCAATTTCAAAAAAATTCCTACGCTCACGCAAGATCTATCTAGGAGATGCATAGCAACGAGAGGGGGAGAGTGTGTCCACGTACCCTCGTAGACCGAAAGAGGAAGCATTAGCTTAACGCGGTTGATGTAGTCGGACATCTTCTCGATCCAACCGATCAAGCACCGAACGTACGGCACCTCCGAGTTCTGCACACGTTCAGCTCGATGACGTCCCTCGAACTCTTGATCCAGCAAAGTGTCGAGGGAGAGTTTCGTCAGCACGATGGCGTGGTGATGGTGATGGTGAAGTGATCCATGCAGGGCTTCGCCTAAGCACTACGTGAATATGACCGAAGGCGTAAACTGTGGAGGGGGCGCCACACACGGCTTGGAACAATTGATGTGTGTTAGAGGCGCCCCCACCCCCGTATATAAAGGAAGGAGAGGGGAGAAGGACGGACCTAGGCGTGCCCCAAGTAGGAGGAGTCCTACTTGGGCTCCTAGTAGGATTTGGCCCCCCTTCCTTTTACCGGAGAGGGAAAGGGGGAAGGAGAGGGAGAAGGAAAGGGGGCGCCGCCCCCTCCCCTAGTCCAATTCAGACTCCTTCCTTGTGGGGGGCGCGCCACCCCTATGTGGGCTGGTGTGCCTCCCTCCTATGGCCCATATGACCCATATCTTCCCCCGGGGGGTTCCAGTAACCCCCCTGGTACTCCGATATCACTACAAAAAAATACACTTTCGTGATGATACGTGTTTGTCACAGTAGGTCGCGTTTTTTGTCATGCATGTACATCCATGACGATTTTATGACCGAATCAAGATAGTCATACATGTGCTGTCGTAGAAGTGTTCCATGACATTACCAAAATTATCATCACGGAAGTGTGCACTTCCATGATGATAAATCGCGCGTCACAAAAGTGCTTTCGTCAAGGGTGACCGACACGTGGCATCCACCGTAACGGAACGCCGTTAAGCTATCGGGTCGGGTTTTGGATACGATAACCCGTTAACAGCCCCGACCAATGGGGATTTTCCATGTGTAAAATCATCATTGGCTGGAGGAAACACGTGTCGGCTCATCGTTGGGACAGATGTCATCCACTCATTGGACAGAAGGCGCCTATGATATGTCGACACATGGCATAGCCCAACAGAGGCCCATTCCTATGAAAAGGCCGGCCCGTTTGACTTGGTCAAAAGGTGGCGGGCCGGCCCATGGAAAGCCTGTTAACGACATGTTCGCATATAGCCCATTTACAGCCCGCTAACCCAAGGCCCGTTACGCCCTATCCGAATTAGGCCCAGTAGCGTCATCTGGGCCATCCAATATGATTCCAGCCCGTTTTCACTTCTGGCCCATGTATGGCCCATGACGTCTTTCAGCCCATATGAGACCCTATGTAACTCTTGGCCTATTAACGGCCTGTGGTGAAACTGGCCCGTAATGAACAGTGTATCACTTTACACACATTAACGGCCCGTGGTGAAACTGGCCCGTAATGAACAGTGTATCACTTTATACCCATTAACGGCCCATTATTCCGTTGGGCCGTTTCCAGCCATGTTATCTTTCGGCCTTCTCAGAGCCCATTTATTTTTGGGCTCATTTCCAGCATTCGTTTACTTACGGCCCGTTACTGTCATTTTCTGCTTGTGGGCCAAATCCAACCCGTGGTTACAGTCGGCCCGTTTGTGGTTCGTTAATACGTTGGGCCGTTTTCATAGCGTCATCAAATACGGCCTATTAACGATGGCCCGTTATGGTCGGCCCATGAACGGACGATTCCAACTCTAGCCCGTTTACGGCCATAATGCGGCCTGTTATTGGCCCATGTTTGGCCAATCGATCATACGGCCCGTATAAGGCCCATTGATGATACGGCCCATAGAAGGCCCATTGTTTCTATGGCCCGTAGAAGGCCCATTGTTTCTACGGCCCGTAGAAGGCCTACTGTTTCTACGGCCCGTAGAAGTCCCACTATTTCTATGGCCCGTAGGAGGCCCAGTGTCACTACAGTAAATATTAGCCCATGGTTATTGGGGCCTAGTTTTAAAAAATAGGTTATTGCAGCCACTAGCAAACCGCGAAAAAAGAACTGCACTGACTACAAGCAAACAAATAAACAAGACAACAAGGAAATAAATAAGCAAGCAACTTATGCTAGGCTATCACGGCTATTACACATATTACATCCACTGGGCATCAAAGTTCGTCACTAGTGCAAATATAGGGAACAAAGCAGCATATAAACGCCGCAGCAAAACAAGTCCAGAACTGAAACCACTTCAGAAGAGTTCAAGAAACAATATCCTGGGTACCCATAATGCTGGCAAGATGCTTAGCAAGCTTATTAACTTTCTCTTGTTTGGCGCTTAAATCCTCCAGCGCTTGCTGTTGCACAAGAAAGTACGCATCTGAATTCTGCAGGGACTTCCTCAGTCCTTCGGCTTCTTGCCGCAGCACAGCTGACTGATGCCTTTCAGCTTGTAGCTGATACTGAACAAGCCGAAGTGATTCAGGCAGTGAGTTCGAAGAGCTTGTGCCAGCGGTACTGGCCAGTAACCCGAACACTACATCAACGCAGGACTGTGGGGTTTTCTCACTATCTACAAGATCGTTTTTATCACCTTTCTTGGAGACCAACAGGGTTGTCTCACTATCTTGAACCTTATCTGCATTACTTTCTCTACCATTGCATAGTGGGGTGCTCTTCTCCAATATTCTGTTTGCATACTACAAGAGAAACAAGCAGACACATCACAGGTTTAGCTTGTAGTATACGAAACTCATTTTGGTAAACCGGTTCAGTAGTAAGGTGGACAGGATAACAGCATGAAACAAACATATATCTATGTACTATGGTCACTGTATTGTCCATATCATTCTAGTTTATGTTCCTTAATCAAGATAGAGACACAGTTCAACTCATATATTTTTAAGACACAGCAGCATAGACATAATATAAGTGTGAGAAACTACACAGCATTGGCAACACTTGTAATGTGCATCACATGAGAACATAACTGTTTATACAACTTAAACTGAAATCAACATAGAGCAAGAAGTTAGAACAGCAATCCAGTTAAAGAAATAGGTTTAAAACATACCTGTTGTGCCATTGGAGTTTCAATTGGATCCTTCAAATTCGAAAGTAGTTGGTATGAGTAAATATAGTGATGCAACAGGAAAGGAGTATGGACCATAGCTACGGAATCTGACCTGAGAACAGTTGCTCTTCTGCTTTAAACGTGGAGTTTGGGTTAACTGTGGTGGTCTTCGTGCTTTGGGCACTGCAATAGCTTTACAAACTGCTTGTGTGGGGGTACTCTGTGGTGGACATGGTGCTTTGTCAACTATAAGTGGGTTACTATCCGCTGGGGTTGCGGTTAGATGGGTTGTAGCTGGTTCTCTGCCCAACGATGTAAGTGTGCAATCTGGAAGAGTCTCGATTATGTGTGGTGGGGCTAGTTTGTGGGCCAGTACAACCATGGTTCTATCTGCATCGACGGGTAGCATTGTCTTTTGTGAAGAACGGGTTTTTGCTCTCTTAGATACTGCCATCACCCCCTCCAATTCAAATGGCTGATAAACAAGAAAAGAAATTGAACGTACAGACATTGTATGATAGACAGATGTGGTAATTCACATATATGTTGTCTAACCAAACAGGATAGCATGACACAATTTCACATATATGATGCCTAACTAAACAGGATAGCATGACACCGTTTCAGATATATGATGGATAACTTAACAGGATATAATGGCATAATTCAACATATGATGAGTACCTAAACAGGATGACATGACAAAACTATATGATGTCTTTCTAAAATAGGTTGGGATGAAATAATTCACATACATGTTGTCTAAGTATACAGGATGGCATGATATAATTGACACAATTGATTCATATACTAAGCAGCTGGCACTCGCATGTATGATCTCTAAACTAAGCAGATAGAATTCAATATTGTGCATATGATGTCTAAACTAAGCAATGCAAGACACCATATGCATCATATGAGTAATATAAACATTGCAACTTAGAGCATACACCTCAGGTGGGATATAGGACTGGTCATCTGTCTCTGAATCCTCCTCTGAGGAGCTCCCTGTAACCATCGAGATATATGCTTCAACAGGTACCATTGCCTGCTCTGAAGACCTTGTTTTCACTCCAGATTTTTCCATAACCGGCTCAAATGGCTGATACACATGAAGAGTAGTTCAATATACACAGATTGTCGACAAATGGAATACGTAATAAAAAAAGATGGCATGAGATAATTCACATATATGATGCCTGGCTCCATGGCGGTGCATAATTCACATATATGATAACTGGCTGAAAAACATGGCATTGCATAATTCACATATCTGATATAGAAAGCAAACAGGAGGCATTCACACAAAGCATGTCTAATCTAAGCAGATGGCATGGCAATGCAAGACACCATATGCATGATATGAGCAATATAACCCAGCCAAGTTAGAGCATGCACCTGGGGGGGGGGGATACGACAGGTCATCTCTCTCTGAATCCTCCTCCGAGGAGCTATCTGTAACCAGCAAGAAATCTGCATCGACAGGTAGCACTGACTGCTCAGAAGACCTTGTTTTCACTCCAGATTTTCCCATGACCAACTCAAATGGTTGATGCACAGGAAGAGTAGATGGATGTATAAACATTGTTGACAAATGGAATACATTATGGAAAAAAATATGGCACAACACAATTCACATATACGATGACTGGCTAAACAGGATGGCATTGCATGATTCACGTATACGATGCCTGGCTAAAGAAGATGGCATTGCATAATTCCCATATACTCCCTCAGTTCCTAAATATTTGTCTTTTTAGAGATTTCAAATGGACTACCACATATGGATGTATATAGACATATTTTAGACTGTAGATTCACTCATTTTGTTTCGTATGTAGTCACTTGTTGAAATCTCTAAAAAGACAAATATTTAGGAATGGTGGGAGTATGATATAGAAACCAAACAGGTGGCATTCACACAAAGCAAATCTAAACTAAGCTGATGACATATAAGATGTATAATGTAAGCAATGCAAGGCGCCATATCCATGATATGACCAACATCAGCATGCCAGGTTAGAGCAAACACCTCAGGTGGTAAACAGGCGTGGTCGGCTCCTTCTGAATCTCCATCTGAACAGTTATCTTCCTCTGGAATACAACCTGGAAATGCAGGAGGGGGGGGGCACTTCGCCCACCATGGAGCGGCGTCTGCATGACATTATATTCGCACGCAACGGTCTTCTCTTTTTCTCTACATGTTCAGTACGATTGTGTACAATATCTGACATGCATAATAATAAAAAATAGTTAGATTTTGTAAGGCCTAAGGGGTGCATGCAAAAATCAAGACTGATGGTAGCAAACGAGTGGATGGATCCAAAACTAATGATAGCAGGTAGATTATAGCTTCAGTTTAAAAAGATAGACAATGGATCATCTATTGTTTGTTGCCCACCCAACATGAACCACATAGAAGACCCCAGATGAACCAGATAGTAGACAAATACTATTCGTTGCTAGCTCGATATGAGACCCATGGGCAATTCAAAACTCAAGATTGAATGATAAAGTAGCAGGTAATAATAACCGATGTATAACGTAAGCAAACACGAAAGACTGCGACCTCTCTTCCGGAACTGTGTACTCCTCAGGTTCATCTGCTCAGTCGATGATGGTAATGCAGTTGGCGTGGCTGCCGGCAACGGGGAAGATGATCTGAGGCGGCGAAAGGAAGTCTGCAGGGGGATCTCTGCTGCAGTGAACGCTTCTGTCGATGGTGCACCTCATGTGGGGTGGATGACGGCATGGCAGGAGCAGGACATAACACACAGAGTTTTCTTTGACGCCTATCTGAAAATGAAGTAAATCTATAAGGGCTCCTTAGAATTGGAGGATTCTATAAACGCAGGGACAGGAAAAACACAGGAATAGGATAGGAATGCACGTGCAAAACAGAGCATTTGGAAACATAGGATTTCAGTCAACCTGGGTGTTTGGCTCACATGAATTGGAAGAACAGAGGAATGGAGAAACAAAGTGATGCGACGAGTGTACAACCTCTTTGGCATAGCCTTGTGGACCTCAGCATCATTGGGTTGGACGTGGAGGATGGTGATGATGCTGGTGTGACTGTCGGAGGTGGGGAAGAAGATCCGAGGCCTCTGGAAACGGCACCGAGGGTACTGCTCCGCTGTGATGGACGGTTCCATCGTTGGAGCAGCTCCGCTAAGGTGTACGGCGACGAGGCTGAAGCATGACAAGACAGACAACGTTAATCTGAAGTGGGACCCTAATATCATCTGCAATAGATGATGTAAAATACATCACCAAAAAGTGCTAGATGTAAAACGCATCAGCCGCGCCACGGCGGCTCCAACAGATGTTGTAAGTACTGTTCACTCTGAACTTAACTGAAGAAAATGAACTTCACAGTCGAAACTGAATTTTACTGTCGAAACTGATTGAGCTAGTAACAAAGCATTGCAATAGATGTTTAGGGCGTTCGAGCACTAGTAGCAGAGAAGCAGTGATCTAAATCAGCAGACGCTCGAGCAGGGAACGCACTAGCAGAGAGTAAGTTGTGAAGTAGCACCGCGAGCGAGTTCTAAAGCAGCAACTCCTGTAGCTGCCGGAGGTCATGCAGCAGCAGCAGCGCAAGCGAGAGCAAGAGCAGAGCAGCAGCATGAACGAAAGCAGGAGCAGTGCAGCAGCGCGACCGACAGCAAGAATAGAGCCGCAGCGCGAGCGAGAGCCGGAGCAGCTGCAGCTAGTGCCGTTGTGGAAGTCGTCGCCGAGGAAGCAACAACATGGGGGAGAGACGCCATGGATGATGTGGCCGGCGACGGCGCCGTCGATGGAGACATGCCATGTCTGCTCGGTATCGAGCACCGGCAGCCCCGTGAGATCGAATAAAAGATAAAATGCAGCGGTGAGTGCAGAACCTCCTTGGTGGCGCCGAGTTGGCCTCGGCTTCATCAGAGGAATTGGTGAGGGTGCTGCGGTTCCGGTGGGGCAGGTCAAGACGGCGCTGTGGGGAGTGAGGTGGCGCGATAGACGAGGCGAACGTCGGGGCAGCTCCTTGGAGGTGGAGGACTGATCCGGCGGGACGACGAGATCGACAACGGATCCTCATCCGGCACGGTGGATGAGGGACGTCGAGCTGTTGCGGTGGACGACGTAGTCGGGGAAAAGTCTTCGGTTGGGCGGCGGTCAGGAGGCCGACGGAGGAGCGTGGGGTTTCGCGGGTTTTGGCGGCCTCGGTGTACGAATGGGGGGGCGAAGGGGGAGGGGGAGCCAAGCTTAGGGACGCGCTTGTCCGAAATGTAGGGTAAGTTACCAGCGTACCCCCACCGGTTTTGACACCGCGACGTGGAGCTTCATTCCCGGCTGAGGGGTAGAAGGGGGACTTCGCGTGTCTGGGCTGCGGGAGCGATTTCGGATGAGGAGGGAGTTCTCGCGCGCGTCCAAATGTCAGGATAACAAGGCGCGGCGCGGGTTGAAGAAGCGGGAGTTTCAAAGCAGGTGAGACAAAAGATACTCGAGCTTGAAAATTTCGGGATAACAAGGTGCGGATTCTTTGTTCGGCAGAACAAACTTAACGTGTAAAATAAAACAATTCGTACAAGACACAAGAGAGTCATGTCCCCTTTTACTATATTGCTATAGATGCCATTGAAAAAACTACAAGAAAAATGTAAAAAAATCAAGAGAAAAAGATTACCCTGCACAGTACCAAATCGGTTCGTACTTCCCTCAACAACAACAAAAAACAAATCAATTCCCACCAAAGAAAGAGTAATGTCCCTTTTTATATGATTACAGATGCCATGATCTCGAATTTCAATTTTTGAATCCACGTTATTTTGAATTCGAATATATCGTTAGGTGACCTTGCGGTTTATAATTGATGTAGTTGTACATTTTGATCTTCCATCATATATGAACATTTTACTCCACCATGTGAACATATATATTGTCGTCTACCATATGGACTAAATTTGAATCAATTTTCCTTATTTTAATACGATTGTTGTCAAGTTATACAATAATTTAAATATTATCTTGATAACAAAAAACATACATATAGCAGTAATCATATTTCACTATGAACTACATGTACCATACGCTCTCCAATTCAAATATCTGTATCCATTTTATGTTGAATTCAAATCATAGTACATTATTGGTCTAGGTAGCGAGATGTTTGGGATAATCTAAACCCTGTTTTCATAAGTATAATTTTTGGCTGAATTGGGACAAGTTTTGGTATAAGCCTCTTGCAAAACCGGAGATTCTCTCAACAAGCCTCGTGGTTCCAAGAGGGAACGTGTCACCTTTGTGTGCGAAACGATATACGCTGCCTCCCCCCTGATTTTATTTACAGAGGCAACATAGAACTATATGAGTGCCCTGTTAAATTTTGGAATTATTTCGGGTTCATTTGGCCTTTTTATACATTAATTGAGTTTCTGGACTTTTAATGTGCATAATCTAAATATGAATTGCATGCACATGCTCCGGTGCACCAAAGTGGGTTGAAAAATCACATGTGTGTCCTTGGTTGAATTTCTAGGTCCCATGGAAGAAATGAGAATGAAATTCAAACATCTGGGCGTCATGACTCGGTCGAGAACATCGAGAAACTTTGATTTTAAATTCATGTAAATCCAAAACTCGCCTGGAAATCATGAAACTTGGCATGGTGTCATGTCATGGCACTAACATGTTGTGGTAAAAAATTGGGCCGATTTGGAAGCTCGTGGTTCTAAGAGGGAACGTGCCACCTTTGAGTGTGAAACGATATACGCTGCCCCCCCTTGAGTTTCTTAACAAAGGCAACATAGAACTACATTAGTGCCCTGTTAAATTTTGGAATTATTCCGGGTTCGTTTGTCGTTTTTCATACATTAATTGAGTTTCTGGTCATTTAATGTGCATAAGTCAAATTTGAACTACAAGCACATGCTCTCGTGCACCAAAGTTGGTTGAAAAATCACATTTGTGTCGTCGGGTGAATTCCTAGGTCCCATGCAAGAAATGAGAATAAAATTAAAACATCTGGGCATCGTGGCTCGGCCGAGAACATTGAGAAACTTGGTTTTAAAATTCTTGTAAATCCAAAACACGTCTGAAAATCATGAAACTTGGCATGGATTTCATGTCATGGTACTACCATGTTGTGGTAAAAAATTTGGCCGAATAGGAACAGATTTTGGTATAAGCTTCTTGCAAACCGAAGCTTCTCTCAAGAAGGCTCGTGGTTCTGAGAGGGAACGTGCCACCTTTGAGTGCGAAACGATATACGTTGTCCCCCTTGAGTTTATTTACAAAGGCAACATAGAACTACATGAGTGCCCTGTTAAATTTTGGAATTATTCCGGCTTCGTTTGGCCTTATTTACACATTAATTGAGTTTTTGGTCATTTAATGTGCATAATTCAAATTTGAACTACAAGCACATGCTCCCGTGCACCAAAGTTGGTGGAAAAATCACATTTGTGTCCTCGGGTGAATTTCTACTCCCTCCTTCCATCTATATAGGTCCTATTGCATTTTTCGAGGCTAACTTTGACCAAACGTTAGAGCAATAATATATGACATGCAACTTACACAAAGCATACCTTCAAATTTGTATGTCAAAGGAGCTTCCAATAATATAATTTTCATAGTATACATCTCATGTGTTATTAATCTTGTCAATAGTCAAAGGCTGTCTTGAAAAACACATTAGGCCCTATATAGATGGAAGGAGGGAGTAGGTCCCGTGCAAAAAATGAGAATAAAATTCAAACATCTGGGCATCGTGGCTCGGTCGAGAACATTGAGAAACTTGGTTTAAAAATCATGAAACTTGGCATGGTGT
Organism: Aegilops tauschii subsp. strangulata; assembly: GCF_002575655.3. Lineage (NCBI taxonomy): Eukaryota > Viridiplantae > Streptophyta > Magnoliopsida > Poales > Poaceae > Aegilops > Aegilops tauschii. The sequence continues at coordinate 156,984,240 of NC_053036.3, forward strand.
CATGTCATGGTAGCACCATGCCGTGGTAAAAAAATTGGCCAAATAGGAACAAATTTTGGTATAAGCTTCTTGCAAATCGGAGCTTCTCTCAAGAAGGCTCGTGGTTCTGGGAGGGAACGTGTCACCTTTGTGTGCATAATTCAAATTTTAAATACAAGCACATGTTCCAGTGCACCAAAGTTGGTTGAAAAATCACATGTGTGTCCTCGGGTAAATTTCTAGGTTCCTTGCAAGAAATGGGAATGAAACTCAAAATTCTGGGCGTCGTGGCTGGGTTGGAAACATTGAGAAACTTAGTTTTTTTAATTCCTGTAAATCCAAAACACGCATGAAAATAATGAAATTTGGCTTGGTGCCATGACATGGCACCAACATGCTGTGGTAAATTTGCAATCCGATTTGCGAAGGCGCACACATTAACAATCAACAAAGTCATTTTGGAACAAGTGCTGTCACGTTACAATCGGAAACACAAGTATTATTGAAACCGTGGGCGTTCTACTTACTAGTACCATTTACGTGCCGCCACGCGTCCCCATTTTTTATTAGCTAGGAGGCGCCGTGCAGGGTAGCTATTTGAGTACAAGAGGCGTGTGATCAGACCCCTGCGCGTGCTTATCGGGAGGAGAGCCATTTGACCTCCATCTGCCGTCCACCTCTCTCCCAAGGTCTCCATTAATGGCGCCCGAGCCTCTGTTTAATGGCGTGGCTATGTCTCACTCGACTGAGATTTAAGAGAGAAAAAAGAAAATCTGAAAGCACGGATCTTGATGTAAGATCCGACGGACCTATATAGCATCTACTGCGACTTATAGCAAGACTGATGAATATATAAGGACGATTAATTTTTTTTATCAAAGAAGGGCTTGCCCCTTCCAATTTTCATTACTGAAAACCACCACAATTCACAAGAAGTTCAGCACAACTCGTTGAGAAACCACAATTCAAGGGGCGGAGGCACAAGGGGCAGTGGAGCACGGTGAGGTCCATCGAGACCTTAGACAGCTCCATCGTTGGGTCCTATTCGGTCTGCATGATCTCGCCCTCCTCGTGCACAACCATCTCTTGATTTGGGCCGGGGTATTACAAAGCTTTACCGTCACATATTTTATACTACTTCAAGGTGCATTAAATCAACACATGCAAGTATCAAAAGGAGAGTCACGGCATGCATGCATGCATTGTAATTAATGCATCGGTAAACGCAAATTATTGAAATATATCGAGTGCAGTGCTTTGATGTGTCGCGTCAACTCGTACATCAACGAGAAGTTTGATTATCCTCTCCCTCGCGGACTTAACTGCACCTGCCTTTGGCTGTATGACAGGTTGGCCACACACCTGTCGGGCCCACCTGTCATACACGCAAAGGCAGGAGCATCCCTCCCTCGCCCATGAGCGTGGTGGCTGGCAAGACTAGGAGAAGCTTTCGCTACACGCTCTCCCTCCCGCACGCGGTGGACATGCAGTAGTTCAATCGGTGTCAGATGGCCAGAAGTGTACTATAGTACTCCTCCAGTGCAGTAGTACTCCATCATTGTTCGACTTCCCAAAGAGGCGAAGAGCCAAGCGCAGCCCGGACGCTCGTGTGGCTGTTTCATGTGTAGAGTAGTCTAGGATAGCGTGTACCGTGCCTGTAAGCTTAAAATTGTTGGGGGCGGCTCCATGCTATGTGGCCGTCTCGAAGTTTTAAAAAAGAATTAAAATAGTCTTCTGGCCCTACCTGACACCCTGGTGATTGTAGTTTGCACGCTCATCTGGTCAAGACAGGAATATATATTTTAATTTGTTTTTTTTTCGAAAAGGGGGGACTCCCCGGCCTCTGCATCAAAACGATGCATACGGCCACATATATTTTAATTTGTGGTGGGTAAATGTTAGAGTTTGCAACAAATATATTTTACACTGCGGGTCTTTCAGCCAAGTTTAGAGGCAAGCATGTGGGGCCAGTGCTATGATGTGTCACGTCAACTCGTACAACGAGGAGAAGCTTGATTTTACTACACGCCTTCTCCCTCACCCATGCGCGCGGTTGCACGCAAACGAGGACAGGCTTTTGCTTAGTAGTACTTCTACAACAAGCTATCCGTCCCGCTCGCGGTGGACGGACATGCAGCAGTGGATTCGACACTGTAGAAGCAGTAGTAGTAACATCATTGTTCGTCTTCTCGAAGAGGCGAAGAGCCAAGTGCAAACCGAACATTGCAGTTGTGAACATTGGAGCACGCATATAGCCAGGCTCTTGCATGAGACAAAATTGCTATGTGAGCCCACTATTGTACTAGTACGTACAACTACTTGCTAGTATAGCCCTGTAAACCAGAAAGGAGTATTTGCCCTTCTAGAGATTTCAACAAGTGACTAGAATACACCGAGACGGAGTACACATGGAGCAAAATGAGTGAATCTGCACCGTAAATAAATACGTACTAGTTCTATCGTTTTCCTCTCCGAGGTGCACAATATTGAGTATACTGACTAGTCTCTTTTTGACACGCATTTACGGTTTTTTTTCACAGTACAGACGCGAGCGCTCATATACACGCGCATACACTCACCCCTATGAACGCACACACGCACGGCACTATCATCTTGAAATTTATGAAGTCACCATAGGCACCTCGTTGTCGACAGGTCCATAGGTGCTTGAATGCCAAGGAGGGAGAGGGTAGCGGTTCCCGAGACGTTGAACGGTCAATGATGCATCCTCAATTACATGCAGAGGGAATTAATTGGAGAAGCAGAATAGAGCCAGCACGATGTGAATGCAACAGAGTTTGGACTCTCATATAATAAAGGCGCCCCACCACTCCAATCCATCTACTCCCAAGTCTCTACGCAACACTGCTCACTCCAATCCAAGACCAAGTGACCAGAAGCCACAAGCACCTATGGAGGCGATGGACGCGAGCGGCAGTCGGCTGTGCCAAATCATCCAAGGCGCTGGCCTGCGGCCCCGCACCGCGCAGCGTTTCCAGACGGTGCTGGCGACCGCAGGCATCGTAGCCCTCGCCGACGCCGGCTTCGCCTCTCGCATGGACGACATAATGGTCAACTCCATCCGCAAGTTCACCGCTGTCAAGAAGCGCGCGGACGACCTTGCCGTACTGCTCCAGCCCGCGCGCCCAGGCTCCTCATTGCCTGCCACCCTCATCGGCCTCCATGGTGACGAACTCTTTCAAGCCCTGGTGGCCCTGCAGGTGCCGGAGGTCGCAACGAAGAATGTGCACCTCGAGGCCGCGCTCGCCGCGCAGCGCCTCGCCATGCAAGAAACCGTCGACATGCACATCCACGTCTACGCCTCGACGGTGTAGAGTGCCCTGAGGTTGAGCACACAGATGATCTACGTATGTTCAAATACGATCAACCGTGCGACAGCAGTTCCAAATCGAGAGGGAAAGGCGAAGAGTCGATGGACGGTTGCCAGTTTGCCATGGTACACGAAGAGGCGCCCCGGCCTACACGTCCTTTCGGAAATTTTACAAAAGGACTCGCCGTCTTCTCACTGACATGTTGGAACGGGACCACATGTCAACGAAACCTGGTGTGTAATTTTGTTGGGGAACGTAGTAATTTCAAAAAAATTCCTACGCACACGCAAGATCATGGTGATGCATAGCAACGAGAGGGGAGAGTGTTGTCCACGTACCCTCGTAGACCGAAAGCGGAAGCGTTAACACAATGCGGTTGATGTAGTCGTACGTCTTCACGATCCGACCGATCAAGTACCGAACGCACGGCACCTCCGAATTCAGCACACGTTCAGCTCGATGACGTCCCTCGAACTCCGATCTAGCCGAGTGTTGAGGGAGAGTTTCGTCAGCACGACGGCGTGGTGACAATGATGATGTTCTACCGACGCAGGGCTTCGCCTATGCACCGCTACGATATTATCGAGGTGTAATATGGTGGAGGGGAGCACCGCACACGGCTAAGAGATCAATGATCAATTGTGTGTATAGAGGTGCCCCCCTGCCCTTGTATATAAAGGAGCAAGGGGGGGTTCGGCCGGCCAAAGGGGAGAGGCGCACCAGGAGGAGTCCTACTCCTACCGGGAGTAGGACTCCCCCCTTTTCCATGTTGGAATAGGAGAGAGAGGGGGAAGAGGTGGAGGGGAGGAAGGAAAGGGGAGGCGCCGCCCCCCTCTGCTTGTCCTATTTGGACTAGGGGGGAGGAGCATGCGGCCCTGCCCTGGCCTCCTCTCCTCTCTTCCACCTAGGCCCACTAAGGCCCATTAAGTTACCGGGGGGTTCCGGTAACCTCCCGGTACTCCGGAAAAATCCCGATTTCACCCGGAACACTTCCGATATCCAAACATAGGCTTCCAATATATCAATCTTTATGTCTCGACCATTTTGAGACTCCTCGTTATGTCCGTGATCACATCCGGGACTCCGAACAACCTTCGGTACATCAAAACATATAAACTCATAATATAATTGTCATCGTAACGTTAAGCATGCGGACCCTACGGGTTCGAGAACTATGTAGACATGACCGAGACACCTCTCTGGTCAATAACCAATAGCGGAACCTGGATGCTCATATTGGCTCCCACATATTCTACGAAGATCTTTATCGGTCAGACCGCATAACAACATACGTTGTTCCCTTTGTCATCGGTATGTTACTTGCCCAAGATTCGATCGTCGGTATCTCGATACCTAGTTCAATCTCGTTATCGGCAAGTCTCTTTACTCGTTCCGTAATACATCATCCCGCAACTAACTCATTAGTTACAATGCTTGCAAGGCTTATAGTGATGTGTATTACTGAGTGGGCCTAGAGATACCTCTTCGACAATCGGAGTGACAAATCCTAATCTCGAAATACGCCAACCCAACAAGTACCTTTGGAAGCACCTGTAGAGCACCTTTATAATCACCCAGTTACGTTGTGACGTTTGGTAGCACACAAAGTGTTCCTCCGGTAAACGGGAGTTGCATAATCTCATAGTCATAGGAACATGTATAAGTCATGAAGAAAGCAATAGCAGAATACTAAACGATCGTGTGCTAAGCTAACGGAATGGGTCAAGTCAATCACATCATTCTCCTAATGATATGATCCCGTTAATCAAATGAAAACTCATGTCTATGGCTAGGAAACATAACCATCTTTGATCAACGAGCTAGTCAAGTAGAGGCATACTAGTGACACTCTGTTTGTCTATGTATTCACACATGTATCATGTTTCCGGTTAATACAATTCTAGCATGAATAATAAACATTTATCATGATATAAGGAAATAAATAATAACTTTATTATTGCCTCTAGGTCATATTTCCTTCAAATTTCTTGTGCAAAATGCGATCTGGCTGCGTTGGCCCGAGGTGCCGCATTAGTTATCGACCTTTATTTTTTAACATACAATCTGAGTGGATAGCTCCTGTGGTCATCACACGTGAGCGGATATATAGGTGGGCTAGGTGGGCAGGCGGCAACAATCTAAGTGCTAAAAGAGTTGATCTGGAAAAAAGAGTTGATCCAATGCTTGGTTTTGTTTGGATTTTCCAACTATGACCATTGGATAGAGTGGATCAATGGCTTACGTTCAAAGTTATTCTCATTCTATAGAATGGTATAGGAACATGGAGAGATTTGGTTGATTTTATATCGCTGAATAATATAAAATATTATGAGTGCACACGCTCCACCCCGAGGTTTGTAGCTCCTTCTCGGCCGTCGGGAATCTATGTTCTTCCACTCTTTCGTTTAAGACATGAGCTTTGTTCATCCTGTTGCCGACATGCGGGACATCTATATGCCTCCATTTTACAAAATCATACTATATGCCTCCATGACACGCGGGACATCTAGCATCAAGGTGGCGTTGCATGCAAGAAAATGGAGATATGCAGTGCGTAAGTGAGTCGTGCACTTCGATGGAACCTAGTACTACGCAATATTTTTTCTCCTCGATGGCACGTGAATAGTGCACGTACTCAATGACAGAGCGATGAGAGAATGACGAGAAGCTTGCTTACTACGCCTTCTCCCTCGCCAACGCGTGCACGGTGGCTCGCGGCACGAGGAGAGACTTTTGCTTACAAGCGGTGGACGTGCATCAGTTCATTTGGTGTCAGATTACCAAAAGTATTACTGTAGTACGATAATTATTGTTCGACTTCCGGAAGAGGAGAAGAGCCAAGCGCAAGGTCACCTACTAACCTAGTATAGTACTACTATAGCCAAAGCTGGTCCACCTTTTTAGAGCATGGTTAATTAATATAGGCGGCTCTTGCAGCGGCACATCATTTAGAGCAAGTACTCTCTTTGTAGGAACAAAGGAAGTGAAACAAAAGTTGGAGTGGATGCTAGATTGCCAATTAAAACATGATTACGTAGGAAAAAAATCCTATAGCATTCTATCCTATGAATCAAACGACCAATGTAGGAAAATTATGAGGGGGTCTCTCCATCAGTGTTCCTTGGCTCGCACCTAGCATCACGGTGGTCGAACTTGGAGTCATTCATCTGGTACACGTGGCATCTCAGATTTGGACACAAGGTGACGCGACCTCTCACTTCCTCCGCCATTTGAAGCGGCGTGCCGGTGGAGGGCTAGCATACTCCAATATTAGGTTGTCTCTATGTGATGTGGCAACTTCATATACTAACCGGATGCTGGCTATACTCCCTCTGTAAATAAATTCATGGTGTATTGTTTTATTCCTATCGGCGAGGTAACTTAATGGCTTTTTGCTACTTAATAGGATTACATGCAATGAACTAACCACCGCATGTGATGTTTGGTAGTCTCAAGTCATTGAAAGCATGCACGGGCATGGAGGGGGACACAGCTTCATTGACTTACTGCACCTGCCTTTGGGTGTATGACACGTGGGTCCAACGGGTGGCTGGCCAACCTGTCATACAGCCAAAGGCAGGTGCAGTAGAGGGGCGAGGAGTAGATGGCCAACACGCACGTGAATTCAACGCAGTCTGCACTTCTCATATAAAGGCTCCCGCCAGTCCAATCTACGAAATCCTACGCACCTACGCACCTAAGGGCAAGAGTGATCACTCCAATCACAAGGTCTGTTGACTAGAAGCTAGACCCATGGAGGCGATGAGCGCGAGCATCAGCCGGCTGTGCCAGATGGTCCACGACGCCGGCCTGCATCCTGACACTGAGGAATGTCTCCAGGTAGTGCTTGAGGCCGCCAGGGCGAGGGGCCGCTTATACGACAGCTTCGTCTCCTTGTTCGATGAGGTCCTCGTCGGCTTCCTCGACAAGTTCACCGTCGTCAAGAAGCTCACGGACGACCTTGACGTACGCCTCCAGCCCACGCACCCAGGCTCTGCGATGCCTGCCACCCTCAATAGCCTCTATGGTGACAACCTCTTCGACGCACTGGTGGCCCTGCGACTGCCCGCCCTCGCGCCGGAGAATGTCCACCTCGAGGTCGCGCTTGCCGCGCAGCGCCTGGCGCAGCAAGACACCATCGACATAATCACCCACGTCTACGCGCAAATCGTCCACAAGGACTACTACATGCAAGAGGAGGACGATAGGACGCTGGCCTTCTTGGACCGCAGGGCAACCTTGGACGGCATTGTTTAGAAGCACGTTGAGCTTGCTGCCAACGCCACTGCTCCTCACACGTCGGTTGGTGACCCGGTGCACTAGGGCGTGAGGATGTCGTTGATGGATCCGTATGTATCTTTATCTTTCCGTCAAATCCATGTAGTAGTATATGGTACTACTAGTAATTATCTTACCTTTCGCATCAACTTCATAATTTTCCTACGTACTCCATGCATGAACCGTGCCAGAACCAAACTTCTCATTACTCTAGGGAAAATCGTTATTTCTATCTATCGGTCGCCCCATGGAGCAGAACCAAATTTTACAAGTTACAAGTTCAAAAGGAAAAGCATGTCGTGTTCGCGTCGCACCCCCACATGGTTTGTCCAGCACGCCGCTCAAGGGGGAATGCGTGCTGTGTTGCATTTTCACTTACAAGTGGGACCGCAGTTGAGCAAACCGACTATCGGCAAACCCCCACCCTGCCCACCGCGCGATGGCTGAGAAAACAGGAGGGAGAAGAGATGGCTGTAGCTAGCACGGACTCCAAGAAAATTGGTGTCGGATGGGACTCGTGTGGGTGGTGTGTGCCGTACTGCTAGACATGAATGCTAGTTATGGCCCATGCCACCCCACTATATCGAGGTGCTGGTTACTCCACTATATCAAGTACGTAGAACAAATTTCCTGGAGTCCGTGCTCGGCCCTCCTCTATCTCTCTTCTCAGCCAGCCAGCAGACGCGCGGAGCCCATCGTCTGTTTGCTCATATGCGGTCCCACATGTCAGTGAAAACGCAAGAGGGCCCACTGAACCTGCACATCTTTCACCTCGACGTGCTGGTGATGAAAAACAAATCCAATAAAGATCTTTGGTGGCCGCTTTTGGAGTTACTCAAGAGTAGTAAGATTCTATTTACAGTTTAACCCAAGATGCACATCACGTGACTTCACCTACCACTCTATTTTCTTGCATGACACGACCTGGATGCTGGATGTCCCACGTGTCGGCAAAAGGAGGAAGAACTCGACCAAATCTTCGGTTGTGCTCTCGGATTAGACTAGTTGTGCTAACTTAAAATTTTATTGTGTAGAATGGATGCAAGTTTTGGTATTGGGAAGAAGAGTACAATGATATATTGATAGAGCACAATTTAGTAGATGTTCTAGCACTTTTAGCTAGCATAGAGGCTAGAGATGAGACTAGTGCACTTGTTGATAGAATAGAGGCTAGACACGTCTACTTCTTTACACTCGAAGAAGAAAGAAGCACGCAAGATCAAGCCTCCGCAGATCAACAATGAATGCATCGAGAAGGCACTAATCCAACTTACAGGAGCAGTTATGGAAGTTGGATATCTTCTAAAATGTATTCTTGTGGTTCTTGTTTTCTTTGGTCTTGATTTTCTAGTCAAAATTTTGGTGATATATTTCCATGTACCAAAAAATCAATGATGAAAAAAAGATATGTGTTTGCAAAGAAAAATGTACGCGGCCGGGATGCGGTCGCGCGTTCGGCGCACGACCACCGCATCCGAGAAATGGCCCGGACACGACCCCATTGCCCTACCCAAACGGACAGAATCCGGGCAAAACAGAGGTCCGTTTGGGGTCGTGCGTTGGAGTTGGCCTTACAAGTGGGACCGCAGTTGAGGAAACCGACTATCGGCAAACCCCCACCTCGCCCGCCGCGCGATGGCTGAGTTAGAGAAACGACTAGGTTGAAGAGATTGCTGTAGCACGGACTCCAAGAAATATGGTGTCAGATGGAAGTCGTGCTGGTGGTGTGTGCCGTACTCCTGGACGTGAATGCTTGTTCTGGCCCATGCCACCCTACTACTCCTAGTACTACTTATAGTAGTAGTATCGAGGATTCGAGGTGCTGGTTACGTACAGCGAACACATTAACATATGGCCCACCTCACACTGTGGCCAAATTTCCTGGAGTCTGTGCTAGGTTAAAAAGTGTTGGTCTCAAGTTTAAAAATTGTTGTATTACGTACGTAGACGTAGAGATAGTGCAGCATGTGAAGCTAGTACAAATAGTGTACTATTGTTGATTGGCCTCATCCGATAACCTGTTGCAATGCACATACAATTATGTATTCGGAAAATATTTTTTTGCCTCGTCGCAGCACCCACTCAGAGAAGCGACTCGATAGTATTCATAAATTTAGTAAGTTTATCACAGGCATATCATTTTATTACATACAACAGGTCATAAACCCACAACAACAACGAGGATAGATTATAAATACTAAAGTTTTCATCACACAACAAATAACAAGCAATGAAATGAACTTCAACTCAACCAATCCTCGGCGTTGGAAACGCTTGCTTTTAACCACAAGTGATTCTCTGGGAAGGGCCAGCTATTGTAAATCTCGAGGCCAACGCAGGACTGATCATCTAGGCTGAAGCGGCCTACTATATCACGACCAGGGTAGGTAACCACCGAAATGTCCGACGTATAGATACAGTTGCTTCTCATAAATGGTAGTAACATTGTGTCAACAACAGCTGGATCGGCTTTCACCATCATTGGATAGTTTTGTCCAAGGAAGAGCGAGTTTACTCCAAGAGCAAGTTTACTCCAAGAGCCATGTCAATGAACATTGGATAGAGTGAATCAATGGCTTACGTTCAAAGTTATTCTCATACTATAGAATGGTATACGAACGTGGAGAGATTTGCTTGATTTTATATCGCTAAATAATATAAAATATTATGAGTGCAGACGCTCCACCCCGAGGTTTCTTGCTCCTTCTCGGTCGTCGGGAATCTATGTTCTTCCACTCTTTCGTTTAAGACATGAGCTTTGTTCACCCTTTTGCCGACACGCGGGACATCTATATGCCTCCATTTTACAAAATCATACTATATGCCTCCATGACACGCGGGAAATCTAGCATCAAGGTAGCGTGTCATGCAAGAAAATGGAGATATGTAGTGCGTAAGTGAGTCATGCACTTCGATGGCACCTAGTACTACGCAATTTTTTTTTCTCCTCGATGGCACGTGAATAGTGCATGTACTCAATGACAGAGCACGGGATGGTAGCCATGGACATGGTCGGCCCTTTTTGAAGAGAGTACTAATAAATAACTTTGATGTGTCCCGTCAACTCGCAGAACGACGAGAAGCTTGCTTACTATGCCTTCTCCCTCGCCAACGCGTGCGCGGTGGCTCGCAGCACGAGGAGAAACTTTTGCTTACAAGCGGTGGACGTGCAGCAGTTCATTTGGTGTCAGATTGCCAGAAGTACAACTGTAGTACCGTCATTATTGTTCGACTTCCGGAAGAGGAGAAGAGCCAAGCGCAAGGTCACCTACTAACCTAGTACAGTACTACTATAGCCAAAGCTGGTCCACCTTTTTAGAGCATGGTTAATAAATATAGGCGGCTCTTGCAGTGGCACATCATTTAGAGCAAGTACTCTCTTCGTAGGAACAAAGGAAGTGAAACAAAAGTTGGAGTGGATGCTAGATTGCCAATTAAAAGATGATTACATAGGGAAAAAATCCTATAGCATTCTATCCTATGAATCAAATGGCCAATGTAGGAAAATTATGAGGGGGGTCTCTCCAACAGTGTTCCTGGGCTCGCACCTAACATCACGGTGGTCGAACTTGGAGTCATTCATCTGGTACACGTGGCATCTCAGATCTGGACACAAGGTGACGCGACCTCTCACTTCCTCCACCATTTGAAGCGGCGCGCCGGTGGAGGGCTAGCATACTCCAATATTAGGTTGGCTCTATGTGATGTGGCAACTTCATATACTAACCGGATGCTGGCTATACTACTACGGTACTCACACTCCAAGGAGTGACTCGAAAACCATTCATAAATTGAGTCTATGACATGCATTCGCAACTGAAATGTACCATTCATTAAATACAACAAGTCATCAACACACAACGACAACGAGGATACATGTTGGATTATAGATTATTTTCAACAAAACATTCTAGAAAATACTAAAGTTTTCATCACACAACATATAACAAGCAATGAAATGAACTTCAACTCAACCAATCCTCGGCGTTGGAAACGCTTGCTTTGAACCATAGGTGCTCTGGGAAGGGCCAGCTATTGTCAATATCGAGAGCAACGCAGGACTGATCATCCAGGCTGAAGCGGCATATATCAGGACCAGGGTAGGGAACCACTGAAATGTTTGAGGTATAGATACAGTTGCTTCTCATAAATGGTAGTAACGTTGTGTCAACAGCAGCTGGATCGCCTTTCACCATCATTGGATAGTTTGGTCCAAGGAAGAGCGAGTTTGTTCCAAGACTATCAATACTGAACCAAGGAGAAGGTGTTTGCGCTAGCACACTAGTATCCATCCTGAATACCATGCAACGGGTGTTGGAATAGGTCAGGAGAGGGCGACCATGGGAGACAACACCTGCTTCCTCAGTAGTAACAGTCTGAGTGCACTGTATACAGACAAGAAGAGGTGATCCATCGGAATTAGTTGCCAGGCGCCACTGAGTATATAAGTTCTGCTCCTCCTCATGCTCGTGATCATCACCATCGTCATCTCCCCCTTGCTTATAAAATTTTTCAAGTATAGGTGGTGGAATGTTCACAGGACCTTGGAAACACAAGAAGAAGGTTAATTAGTAAAGGGAAACTTGCTAACCCGCATGCATGTGGATGAAACAATTATAATTACGGTGGAAGACAAACGTACCGAAACTACGAGGATCCCATGCAAAAACAGTGCCACGAGTGGTGGCAGCAAACACAAGATCCTCGTATTCAATTGCATCACAGTACACATCCGTGTATAGAAACTGATTTTTGAGCAATATCCATCCAGTCGAACCACGAAGGACGGAAACAAGCTTGTCGAAGATAGCAACAACTTGATAGTTCTTGTAATTCCAAGAGCGGTTGGGAACTCGACAAATTGCTATCTTCAGTAGACGACAGTCACCATGATCGTATTTGAACGTACGTAGATCATCTGTGTGCTCAACCTCAGGGCACTCGGAGATTTTTGGAAGTGGAATCCGCTGACGAGTGTACACATTCACAAGTTCCCACTCGCAATTGTACCCAATATAAACAACCCAATCTCCATTTGTGCCAGCCCAGGACTTACCCTTAAGCGATGGCATCTTGACATCACACGTATCATTATCAAGCGGCATCAACTTGCACAAGGCGAGGCCTCCGTCGTCCGCGCCCATGCGAACAGGCTTATAACGAAGAAGATAAGGGAGATCAAACCGCTCCTGGACCCTTGGGTTCCTTGTAATGATGTTATTAGTTGAGTCGAGAATGGGCTTGAACGAACCTGCCATGCTAGCCGAGGTGATGACGTCGCACCGATCAATGAGTTCCCCCGCCATGTCATCTTTCAGATCGGGGCAAGAATAACAGGGTCGTTTCCGGCTTGTTCCCTCCATGGAGAAGACGATCGAACAACGGCAGAAGGAAGGGTGAAGGCAAATGGAGGAGGGAGGAAGAGCGTGCGACAGCAGTTCCAAATCGAGAGGGAAAGGCGAAGAGTCGGTGGACGGTTGCCAATTTGCCACGGTACACGAAGAGGCGCCCCGGCCTACACGTCCTTTCGGAAATTGTACAAAAGGACTCGCCGTCGTCTCACTGACATGTTGGAACGGGACCACATGTCAACGAAACATCGTGTGTAATTTCTCGTGCAAAATGCGATCTGGCCGCGTTGGCCCGAGGTGCCGCATTATTTCTCGACTTTATTTTTTTAATGGCGTGCCGTTCAGTTTTGAAGCACGACTAACTGGTACTGTTTGCAGAGAAAATATAAACTACTCTACCACTACTCCACCTCTAGTAGTAGTAGTATAAAAAAGATATATAGGCTGGAGCTTCAGAGCTTTCTTGCTAAGGGCTGCCCACTTGCTTCTCACACTATCACCCTCTCTCCAGATCTAAAAAAGACGGCCTCTCTCTCCCTCCTCACCGGTGGTCACAGATCTGCCGGGAAAGAAAAGGACGTGCAGTGTTGACGCACTCATCGTCGGCGAGCGAGGTCACGCACTGACGACAAGGTCGTCCTCTCAGACCTAGTGCCCTCGCGGGATGGTCTCCGTCCCCAAGCTCGCTGTCGTAGTGCGTGTGGAGGACGATGACCACGAGCGAAGCCACTTCCCGCCGACCCTCAGGTATGCTACCTCTTTTCGAACCATACCCTTGTTCTATTGCCCCATCTGCCATGTCGCTGCATGTGGATCTTTTTCCACTCCACCATCTTCCCAATTTGCTATCCTCTGCTCTGCTGGTCACGCAGACGAAAACCTTAATTTGCACTATTAAAGGAAACCCTACTTCATGCAGACTAATCCATGTCTGGGTTGAATAAGGAAAGGAAGGGAGACTGTACTGTCCAAGAGAGTAGGCATCGAACCCGCATCTAGGTTGAGAAGGGGAAAATCAGTAGCTAAGGAACGAGTCTCGTGTCTCTTGGTTGAAGAAGGGTAGAAAGGCATGACAACGCAATAGAGAATGACCAGGTCGATCGGTTTGTTGTCCTCACATAGGAAAAAGGTGGCTAAACATAACAAAAATGGGACGTAATCCACATATGTTGCCTGGATATTTGTTGCTCTGGGCAACCATACCTCCCTCACCACTCTATGCGTCCGTGGAGGTACATCGTACTGGTGCGCCCACTGTCCGAATGGGCCTCACATGCTCTTAGTCTAACTTTTTTGCTGTTAGTATAACGCCAACAGTCAAGTCAAGGAATGCTACTGCTAAAGTGATGCCACATTTAACTAATGCCGCACTCAGTCTAATGCCACCGATAAATTTAGGCAATGCCATTTAATGCTGGATTATTTCAGGGTTAGCTGTTGATTGTGGATGTATTAAAGATTTTTCAACTAAGGCATTCTAATGATGTTGCACAACCAGTATACCAACGATGAAACTTGTTACTACCTTTAGATTTTTGCACTGTTAATGCTTATAGATTACATACCTCACTTTCATGAGATAAGTTAATTTTTTTGTACAGTGTCACCAAAATGCCAAGGCGCTGATGTCATTTTATTTTGGTTAAACTGCACAAAAAATTATGAAGACAAGAGGAAAGGTTAAGAGTGGGCACCTCCTCCTCCGGTTGTTCTCTTGATTCGTTCGATCAAGTTTTTATGTTTGATCGATTATCAAGATTGGGATAGCAATTTTTAAGGTCCCCCGAGTTCAAAATGATATTTACCTTGGAGGTACATGGTTTGCAATTTTTTTATACTGTCATTAGTTAATAATGCTAGTTACCTTCAGAATTTTGTATTTGGTTTAATGCTCATGCACAGCTAGTATACCAATGCTGAAACGTGTTACCTTTACATTTTGTATTGTTAATTCTTATAGAAATCTTCCAGTGCCAGAGTTTATTGAAATATGTTCAGTAAAACCATTATACTGTACCCTGTAATAAAATAACTACTCTACTGTTGCACTAGCACTGGATTAGTGTATATTTGTAGTATTCGAAATTTCGAATGGTGTTGCATTAGCGTATGGACATAAATAAAGGGTGGCAAGCTTTCCCAGATATGTGCTCAAGAAAACTACTACCTGTTTTTCTAAATACTAGTAGACGTTTGGGTACTTTAAACTGAACTGCAAAAACCTCTTATATTAAGGAACAGAGGGTGTAGAGTTCACTCAAATTATCCCGGTAAAGCTAGTCACACCTTTGTTAAAATTAATGTTCATTATGTTATCGGAGGAGGTCTGTAAGTTTGTCTCTAATGCCTGTTGACTACATACCTGACATCATGATGTAATGTTAAGTCATTTCCTTTTGTACAGTGTCACTGAATTGTCAAGGCGGTGATGGCATTTTATTTTAGTTGAACTGCACAAAATATGCTTAAAAGAAGAGGAAAGGTCAGGAATCGATCATTCTTTCAGAAAGAACTATATATGCCTTTCTGACATTAGCCTCTGTTGCCTTATTTATTCCTTCAAAAAGGTGGTTAGAAATAGTCTTGCTACCTTTTCCCATTAAGAAATTGGAATGCTTATATTTGTGAGTCTATGCTTCAACTAGTGCCACTTTTATAGTAATCACACTTTCAATATCTATGCAAACAGGGATGCTCGAGTTTAGTGGAACTGCACAAAAAGTCCAACTGGTTCAACATTAGGAGCATGTTTTCTCCCAAACCTTATATCCAATTGGTGGCACTATGAGCTGTTCATTAAGAAGGTACATGGTTTGCTACTATCTTGCTACTCTTTTTGTACTGTCATTAGATAGTAATACTAGTGGTTTGTATGTGAATTTATTGGCAGGGTGGACCTACATTGGAGGTGCAGGACATGATTCAATGACTGGATGCTCAATTTCGGTTGTATCGATTTCACCTCTTCCATCACTGCGAACATGGATATCCTTGGTCTGATGAAGAATAGGCGCTATATTTCTGCTCTGAACAAGCAAATCAATTCAGTATGAAATTGTCCAGGGCAAAACATGACTGTATCAAATTGTCCAGTGCAAAACATGACAGATCTAAGCGGAAGAGACATGTTTAAACCGAAAATACAAGGTGGGGTATATGTTTACTAGCTGCTTGATATTTGCGCAGACAGAGATGTCTGCCCGTTGCTATTTAGCGAACACACAAAGTGACCGCAATTTTGGTTGAACTGCATAAGAGAATAGTATAGTCACTGCATGCAGTGCCATTTGAAAATAGACACAGAAAGATTGGATAGTCACTTCATGGACTGCAGAAAAGTAGTACTATACTATTTATTGGCCAACACTAGGTGCTTCATTGCTTTGGTCTGATTATACAATGGGCATCATTTTGCCTAAGTTAAAGTTTGTATTCCGAAAATAGTCTCGCCGTGTGATCAAGAGAAGACCAAATCATATTGCAGTGGATGTTCCTCCATCATGTGTGGTTCATTCTCATGGTTCCAGCTGTTGGTGAAACCACTTACGTTTGCAAGAGGAATTGTAGACTTCACAAACAAATTTGTCATTCAGTCTGTACTGAATGTTGGTCAAGAGAAGCATCCATGTTAGTAGGAAGAACATATGTTTTTTCTAGATCTTTGCTTTTGGAGCTACATATTTGTATATGATCTGTGAATCATTGAGATGCATTAACATGTTGATCTTATGTATGGGAATCGTACTAGTTGGTTTTAGTTGTGGCTGATCTTTGCTTTTGGAGCTACATATTTGTATATGATCTGTGAATCATTGAGATGCATTAACGGTTCCTTATATCTGTTCGCTCAGTGTTTACAAGTTACCGATCGATCACTAGCTAGCCTACTAATGCGCTCCTGGCTGTTTTAGTTGCGACGCAAGATCCGAAGTGGCAGTTTTTTGAATAGAAATGCCTACCTCTGAAGAAACTGACAAGCTGCTCTGAAGAAAATGCCATGCGAATCTGAAGAAACTGCTAGCAAAAACGTTCGCAAATGCCTTATCTCCCAGCTAAAGTTCATCAATTAATGCCCCCGGCTGCGACTCGTTGCATGCTGCTCCACGTACTGGTTGCGAGCGATTTTGAGTGCCCAATGCAGCCGGCCGTAATTAAGGCAGCTAACTGATGCGAAAAAGATGCGCTTTAATTGTTGCGGGCCTTTTAAATCCGTGGAATCATTATTGACAAGGAGGGAGATGATTCGAGTGCACTCATTTGACCATAAGGCCGGCGTGCGACCCAGCACGGACGGGACGGGACGGCACAGTCAGAATTTCAGTTTCTCTAGTTTTCCACGGCAAGCTGGCGCGCTAAGCCATGCCTGCTTCATTATGCATTGAATTCCGATGACCGTCGCGCTACCTTCCGCTTATAAGTACTGTTTCTCGGCCTTCTATGGTGGCACAGTGACCCAACTCGCCCTATCCTCATAAGCCCCCACCGGCCCGACGTTGCTCGCCACTTATCCTCACTCTCGCCACGTCCGCCATGCCCCCGCCCGTCCGCGATAGGCGTGGCCGGAGGCGGTCACCGCCGGAACTTGTGTTCGGTTTTTCACCGGAAGGCAGACGGAGGGAGGAGGCATTCTATCGGTCTTTAGATGGCAATGCGGAGATCGAGGACTTGTTGGAGCGCGACCGCCTGGCGGAGGAGCAGGAGTTGTTGGAGCGCGACCGCTTGGCGGATGAGCAGCGTATCGCCGATTTGCGCCGCCAGCGGGACATGGAGCAGCAGCGCACGGACGCTCTGAGTCGCGAGCAGAGCGCCCGCACGTGGGCCGACTACGTGGAGGCCGGCGCCCGGCTAATAGCCCTGGAGGCTGTCGGGCACGCACGCGTTCGCGACGCCAATTTTTACTACCAGCTCGTCAAGTGAGCAACGCGCCCTATCGCACCTCTGGCAAGTCCGAGGCGAGGCGGAGGATGCCGGTGCCGGCGTTTAGCGTGTACCGCAGATGGCGGCCGGCATCGTCTAGTTTGCTAAGAGTAAGATAGTACTTGCACGCTACTAGAGTATTAGTGGAAGTAGATAGTTAACTTGGCTATGATGGTTGTCAACGTGGAAGTTCAGTACTCTATATGTGGATCAGACCTGTTACTTTGCTCTGAATGTTGAACTTTCTGTTTGAACATATGGAATGGGCTGTTATTTTTTAAATGGGTTGTATTTGTCCTCCACGGGTTTAGAGGCTGACTTGTGGGCCTACCAAGTTGACGCGTACACAACCAGGAGATGATTGTACGTGGAGAGGATGACAGCAGGGACCCGCCAAGGTCATGGCAGTACACAAGCAAAGTGCCTCCTTATTTCAATCCAATAAAAAAATGGCTCCTTGTAATGGATTTCTGGCATCTGGGTCCCATGCCATTGTCAACGTAGTCAATAAACGAGAGAGTTGCACAACAAGCGGCTGACATCAGGGACCCAGCAGCTCGCCCAGTTATTTTTGTTTTGGGTTAATTTGATAAATGCCACTCCAAATCTGGTGTTTCTAAGAAATGCCATTGCAATTTCCAAACTTTGAAAAATGCCATTTCATGCCATCCCTAGTGGCATTTTTCGAAGTCTGGAGTGGCGTTTTTCAAAGTTTGCAAATTGCAGTGGCGTTTTCCAAAGTTTGCAAAAATTGCAGTGGTATTTTTCAAAGTTTGGAAATTGCAGTGGCATTTTTATGAATCGCCATATTTGTTGTGGCATTTATCTAATTTGTTTTTGAGACGGAAGCAGGGTGTCAACTGGGCTGTGCGGGGCACTCTGGCATGTCTAGACAGCCTTCTCTTTTATGTTTACCACAGACCAGCCCAGTAGTTTTTTTTCTTTCTGAAAATGGCTAGCCCAGTTTTTTTGTGATTTGCCAAGTAAGTTGCTTTGTCGGCCCTATTGGGCTGCAAATCTTTCAAGACGAGGAGAGCTTCATTCGGCTGGACGAGAAAATGGCCTATCAGTAATGAGAAATGGGTTGTACATTTTAAAACACATCAAACCGGCAATTACTTTCAAATTTCTTTTTTTCATTTCAAGATTTTAAATTGCATTAATTTTTATGCATGGACAATTTGTTGGATTTTATATTGATATACATTTATTTTTAAAATCAGTTTGAATGTGACTCGAAATTTCGGGATTAAAAACAGGTCGAACCGCACCGAAATATGCAACATTTCATAAAAAAAATTAACTGTGGCCATAATATGGGCTGTAATGCTAACAAAAAGAATATGGGCTCCAAAAAAAACCTTCAGAATTAGCAAATGGGCTGTAAATTATTAGAAATAATGGCAGATGGGTTGTATGTTGTTTTCTACAGATTTGAGGCTTTCCTAAAAAAAGGTTGACGCACAAGCAGTGACTGTTGGATGTCCATCCAACGGCCGTCGTGCTTCTTCAATCTCTGCTCTTCCTGCTCCAGCCGCTCAAACAAGCGCCGGCGGGACTGCCTGCTCCCTCCTCCCCGCGGCCAGCTGTGCCGCCGCGCGGGCTTCACCGCCCCACCGTACTCCCATCGCTGGCCTAGCCATCCCTCTACTCACCCACACCTGTTGTTATTCTCCGGCGACGGCAAAAGAACCAGTAAACCCTCATATAGTCGTACTCCCCTCCGCGTGGAAAACAACTGCCGAGTCTTCCCTGCCTCCGTGTCGTTCCCTTCCTAGGCTTCGCCGTCGTCCACCGCCCTGGTGCTCCCGGCGCGGCCTGGTCAACGACCGACATGCATCTGAAGTGGACTGTACGTGGAGAGGCTGACAACTGGGTCCACGGCCGCATGCAAGGAAATGCCTCCTTATTACGCGCAAAATAATAATTGCTCCACCTGACATCTGGGACCCACAGAAAGGGCCTCTGTATTTCGCGAAAAAAACGTTACCGCCGCTGACAGCTCGGACCCACCAGCTATATCTTCGCACGCAATGAAGTGCGTCCTTATTACGCACAAAAAATGAATACTCCCCCTGCTAGCTGGGACCCAGTATAGTGGCAGGCTGACTTGTGGGCCTACTAAGTTGACGGGGATGGAGGGCTTTGTCAACTTAGTCAATATGCACGATTCTAGCTCCAGTGACCGTATGATGTCCATCCAACGGCCGTAGTGCTTCTTCAACCTCTGGTCTTGTTCCTCCAGCCGCCCAAAGCAGCGCCGGTCGTGCCGCATGCTCCTACCTCCCGTGGCCGGCTGTGCTGCCGCGGAGAACTCACCGCCCCCTACTATTCCCACCGCTGGCCGGGCCCTGCGGCGACGGCAGCCTCACACCGCAGCCGAACCAGTGAACCCTCGTACTCCTCTCCACGCGGGCTTCCACTGCCGCGCCTTCCCCGGCTCCGCGTCATCCCCTTCCTAGGCCTCGCCGTCGTCCACCGCCCTAGTGCTCTCGGCGCGGCGTGGTCAACGTGGTCAAGGAACGGCTTCCATCGGACGTGGACTGTACATGGAGAGGCTGACAGCTGGGTCCACAGCCGCAGCAAGGAAGTGCCTCCTTATTACGCGCAAAATAATTATTCCTCCACCTGACAGCGGGGACCCACCGGACGGGCCACTGTATTTCGCGAAAAAAAGTTTCCCCTGACTGCGGGGACCCACCAGCTACATCTTCGCACGCAAGGAAGTGCGTCCGGGAAAAAAAAACGATTCGCCCCCTGACTGCTGGGACCCACCAGCTACATCTTCGCAGGCAAGGAAGTGCCTGACAGTCGGGACCCACCTGGTCGAAGCGTACGTAGCATTGTCATTCTGGTCACGAACGTGTACGTACATACTGGTCGATGTAGAGGCGCGCACGTGTCGTAGTAGAGGCGCGCACGTAGCATGTACACGTACGTACATCGGCCAGTGTGCAAGAAAGAAAATACGGCCACGTACGTACATATGGGCAGGGTCTCGAACGCCTACTCGCGCATACGTACGGCCAGGGCTCGTGTACATGGCTGGGTCGGAACGGAGAAACAGCGTCGTCGTCGTGTTCATGGGGAGCCAACCGGCTGGGTCAGAACGAAATGCGTCGTCGTGTTCATCGGGAGGGTTTGGACGGAACAGCCGATGGAAATGAGGCCTGGCGTACCGCAGAACGGAGGAAACGGCCTTGTGTTCGACCGGCCACGTTTGAAACGGGATCCTGTTCATCGGGAGGGGTCTGGCGTACCGCAACACAGAGGAAACAGACCTCCTACGGTCGAAACAGGGGTCCTGTTGATTTGGAGGGGTGTGGCGTACCGCAAAACGGAGGAAACGGACTTGTGTTGGAGCGCTACGGTCGAAACGGGGGTCCTATTCATCGGGAGGGGTGTGGCGTACCGCAAAACGGGACTCCACGGGACACTGTTCATCTCCACCGTCGACCCCCTCCAGCCTCCACGGGCTACTGTTCATCCACTGTCGACCTCCTCCAGCCTCCACCTGGGACTGTTCATCCACGGGCTCCTGTTCGTCCAGCCTCCACCACGCGCTACTCCACCGGCTACTGTTCAACCAGCCCTCTCCACGGGCTCCTGTTCAACCACCCCTCCACGGGCTACTGTTCATCCAGCCCTCCACCGTCTACTGTTCATTCTGCCCTCCACGGGGTGGTCCTGTTCATCCTGCCTCCACGGGGTCCTGTTCATCCAGCCCCAACTGGCTCGATCTATCGGGGTCCTGTTCATCTAGAGGCAACACCACGGGGTCCTGTTCATCCACCCCCACCGGGAACTGTTCATCCAAACCCCCCAGCAACGCTCACTTTTCATCCAGAGGCAGCATCGATTGGCTTCAGTTAGCAGCAGTAGCGAAGGAATCGCTCGATCGGGTTCAGTTAACAGCCATCAATCGATCGCTCGGGTTCAGTAACGCGTAGCCTGCAGTGCAATCACTCGGGTTCAGTTAGAGCCCAACGCCTCGCTCGGGTTCAGTTAGAGCCCAACGCCTCGCACCCACGCGCGTGCGTGTACGAGAGAAACGCGCATCGCTCGGCCCCAACCACCCACCGTGACCGGGAACACCCCGATATTTTCCTCGCCCTCGCTTCTACCACGGTTTTTGCCGTCATGGACGGCCGAAAGAATGTCATGCAGCTGCGTCTCCGGCCCGCCCAGGACGAAAAGCCCATTTTCTGTCATGATTTTTTTCATAGAAGTAGGACCCCACCACATCTATGATGATACCGGGTTTTGTCACAATTATTGTCATAGAAGTGTCATAAGTATGACAAACAAAATTTCGTTCGGCCCAAAATGTCACGGATGTGTCTTTTTTTGTAGTGTATGTACCCGATACATTCTGAAACACTTCCGGTGTCTGAATACTATCATCCAATATATCAATTTTTACCTCTCGACCATTTCGAGACTCCTTGCCATGTATGTGATCTCATCCGGGGCTCTGAACAACATTCGGTCACCAAATCACATAACTCATATAATACAAATCGTCATCGAACGTTAAGCGTGCGGACCCTACAGGTTCGAGAACTATGTAGACATGACCGAGACACCTCTCCGGTCAATAACCAATAGCGGAACATGGATGCTCATAATGGTTCCTACATATTCTACGAAGATCTTTATCGGTCAAGCCGTAATGACAACATACGTCATTCCCTTTGTCATCGGTATGTTACTTGCCTGAGATTCGATCGTCGGTATCTTCATACCTAGTTCAATCTCGTTACCGGCAAGTCTCTTTACTCATTCCGTAATGCATCATCCCGCAACTAACTCATTATTCACATTGCCTACAAGGCTCATCATGATGTGCATTACCGAGAGGTCCCAGAGATACCTCTCCGATACTCAGAGTGACAAATCCTAATCTCGATCTATGCCAACCCAACAAACACCTTCAGAGATACCTGTAGAGCATCTTTATAATCACTCAGTTACGTTGTGACGTTTGGTAGCACATAAGGTATTCCTCCGGTATTCGGGAGTTGCATAATCTCATAGTCAAAGGAATATGTATAAGTCATGAAGAAAGCAATAGCAATAAAACTTAATGATCATTATGCTAAGCTAACGGATGGGTCTTGTCCATCACATCATTCTCCTAATGATGTGATCCCGTTCATCAAATGACAACTCATGTCTATGGTTAGGAAACTTAACCATCTTTGATTAACGAGCTAGTCTAGTAGAGGCTTACTAGGGACACTGTGTTTTGTCTATGTATTCACACATGTATCAAGTTTTCGGTTAATAAAATTCTAGCATGAATAATAAACATTTATCATGATATAAGGAAATATAAATAACAACTTTTTTTATTGCCTCTAGGGCATATTTCCTTCGAAAACAAGCGGTAGTACCCGCGGCACTGGAACCGCGGAAGTACCATGCAAGCGGTACTACCGCTACCCAGGGCGGTACTACCGCTAGTGAGCTTCAAAATAGCCCAAGCAAACAGATGGAAGCAGGAAATCCAGAACTGCTATAACTTTTGCAAATGAGCTCCGAATTGAGCTCCGAACTCTTATAGTAAGAAGTGACGGGGGGTATGCCTATGATATAGAGATGTGAAACCTCCATCAGTAAGGAACCGACATAAACTCCAACGTCGAAAACATCATCGAAGATGCATATGAACTCCGTTTTCGATGAACTCAAGCTTGTCATGAAGATGACCATAAGCTCTAAAACTCACAAAGAGAAACACCAAAAAAGAACTGAGAAAGATGATGCAAGGATGCAATGGTTTGAGCTCTCTACGAACGATACGATCAAGCTACTTACTTGAGTGCCCCCATTGATAGTATGGCAATCGATCCTATAACCCGGTCTCACAACTACCACCATGAGACCGGTAAAATAGAAAATTTATCAAGGGCAAACCTTTGCCTTGCACAAAGTCCACTTGAGCTAGATGATGATGATCTTGACTTCCTCAAGTTGGACCACCTTTCTTGATTGCGTTGGCTCGATGAAGACTACTTGATTGCTTCCCCATACTACACTATGGGTGAG
Organism: Aegilops tauschii subsp. strangulata; assembly: GCF_002575655.3. Lineage (NCBI taxonomy): Eukaryota > Viridiplantae > Streptophyta > Magnoliopsida > Poales > Poaceae > Aegilops > Aegilops tauschii. The sequence goes on from NC_053036.3 coordinate 157,008,148, forward strand.
TCACTCTTCGGCACATCTTCACAAGTCCATTGTCACCACAATGGACGACAAACTTCAAGCATGATCTCAGTGTGATGCTCCACTTGAACTTGCGCACCGCAACCTTGATGTCATCCTTCATGGGTTGTATGAGATCTTCCTCTTGACGCAAGCCCATGGCAACATATCTAACCCCGCATAAGACATACCATGGGATCACTTGATCCCTCTCGGTACATCTTGTATGCTTTGTGTGTTGATCAACTTGATTCACTCTTTGACTTAGTCTTGATCAACCTTGTATCATGTCTTCTCTATGACCATCTTTGGATAATTCCTTGAATAGCACCTTAGTCAACACATAAACTCCTTGGAACCAACAAATGGACTTCAAGAAATGCCTATGGACAAATCCTACGAATATAACTCAAGGCAACCATTAGTCCATAGAGACTGTCATCAATTACCAAAACCAAACATGGGGGCACCACATGTTCTTTCACTCGGCTAGTTCTTCAGGGTGAAAACCTAGATTCTGGCTTTCGTTGGTTGGATCCGGTGACGACGACACTAGAGTGTCGCTCCCTTCCTAAAGGCGTTGCTGTTGGAGAACATTATCGTTCGTGTGGTGCAATGAGATAGTGGGTGCGGATATGATCATTGTTATAATTTGCCGATAGCGGATCTGGCTCGCTTTGTGGTTGTTTTTATTGTCACCTTGCATAGCTTTGGTCTTATACGACTTTGCTATTTGTGGGCATGTTTATTGTGTGTGTGTGTGTGTGTGTGTTGGTGTTGGCTGTGCGCATCCTAACTATGAAGAGGTCGGGTGTGTGCTCATTGTGTTTGTATCCTCTTGATGCTCCGTTGAGCTAATAAAATCCACCCTTTGTCGAAAAATTAGTCATTATCATTTTTTGGGTCAAAGTTTATCCACATATTTGACTAGCAAAATGTTAATGCATGTCGCAAAAAATTATATTCTTGGTTTCGTATTGTAGTTTTCAATGTTTTTTTGCTACGTATAACTTATAAATTATATTAGTTAAAATCATGGTCAAAATGTGACTGGAGGCAGTGCCCGCCGTGGCACGCCAACTCGCTGGAGAACGTCGTGCCGGAGAACCTGCCCCGGCCGTCCGCGCGCCGGAGATACAACGCGCGGCGTAGGGGCCGCCGACAAGGCGTATGCTCCAGCGCCCGCGACGTCGCCCGACGCCGTGCTCCCGTTCGTGGCGCTCCACTCCGGCTCTGGCATGGGCTGCTTCTCCCTCTAAAGCTATGTGGTGTAAATTGTTATTAAGTGGGTGATTAGACTAGCTGATTAATTAGCTTAGCTTCTAGAAGAAATAAGCTCTCATATTGGTAAGAGCTGGGAGTACATACGACCAACATATTGTTTTATATGTGATGATATTCTTCTATGTATTTCAATTCATTGCTCGAAAAGAGCTACTAGTAGTTAATCATTATTTCTCTGGCTTATTATTGGCCACATGAACGACGCAGCAAAGAAGCCAATATTTCGATATTGTTGTATGACTGAGTATGATAACTTGGCATGTATAGATGTAGTGCACTTGGTTGCTTTTGGGTGTGATGGATGAAGTTGGTACCTTCTGTTGAAATTTGTGTTTGATTGATGTCATATATGTGTGATTCTTGTCAATATATATACTGTTATGTTGTTTTTCTTCGGAATACAAATGAAATGCTGCCAAAATTTTGAATTTTATGTGGTTCCATTTTTCATTCCATCTCTCTAACCAAACACAAGAACGGAACCGACCCGTTTCACTTTTCTGTTTGTACCAAACACAGGAATGGAACGGACCTGTTCCAGTGGAATGGAACCATTCCATTCCGTTCCACTTGGTTCCTCAACCAAACACACCCTAAAGAGACTACTTGTATTGCATATGATTTAGCCAAACTTGCTAGAAGTAAGGTGTGTGCGGGGTGGATGGAGATCCAGCCGTAGATATTCTTGATACTCTTGTAAAAGATATTATGATGATCATCTTGCAATAAGGAGTATTTTGATGTAAAAACACAAAGAAAGCATTTTGGATACTAAAACACAAAGGAAACATGGGCAAGAAAATCTAGGTACATATTTTCAGACAAGAAGTTGTACGGAGGAGTTATGCATTGGTCGAATAGTTGGGAGGACGGTTATACCCTATGTCCATCATGGGTCAAAGCATTATTTTTAAAAGGCCGAAGACCATATATTAAATAAGCTAGTCTTATAAGAGTTTCATTACATGAATAAGAATCCACATGCAAGTCCTTCAAAAAACCTGTGTAGTCTTCGCTCTGCACCCACGGGTGCAGCTTGAGCAAAGCTCATTTTCCCAATAGGCCACCACCTCACCGGAGCAACCTTGTTGCAACCCAGTAGCTTGTAGATGCAGCAGTCAGGAAGTCATCGATGTAAACCAGAAGATGCCGACAAATGCGAAGTGGAATATCGTCATCCCAGACACCAAGAAGGGGCATAAGATAATCCTTACTTTGACCAGAACAAGGAGAGGAAGACAAATCTCATAAGTTCCCCGACAGAGTCGTATCTGTCTGAGCTTCATCGAACGGAGATAAGATTGGAGAACAAAAAGCACATTATAACGCTATCATTCTGCATGACACCAACACTACTATCTTCTGACTCGTCCACATCATGCCAAGAATGGACATCAACATAGTGAAAAATCGAGGAACGATTATTTCAATCAACGTCGTTGCCCCATCTTCACTGACTATGAAAAACTCGTAGACCCTTTGGCGTTGAACATATCTCATTAAATCCAACTTTCGATAGGACATGATGTTTTCATTGGCGGCGAGGCGTGCGTCCACTTGTCATTAGACTAGCCACAGTGGGAGTAACTTCGGTGGTAACATCGAGTCCAACTCAGCAATTTTGCTTATGTGGCAATGAGTTAATGAGGAGAGATGTAGTACTAGTAACTTAGCTAGTTACTGTAACATCACATGTCCCAATGCAATATGAGTCTATAACGTAATAAATGAAGCTTTGCATGTTACCATACTTATGTTACTACCCACTATTGAGATTGTAACATAGAGTAGTAACACGCGTTTTTCTTCTACGGAAGATGAAAGGAAAACGGAGGAAAGTTGTGGCTAAACCATGGAATAGCACTACCCCTCATTGGACGCTCCAGATGTCCCCAGCAGCGGATCAAGCGGCTGAAACAATCGCGATGAGGTGTCGCGGAAGAAAACTGGTTAACCTCGTTTTCCAACCCCGTCAGCCTGCTGTCTCGTCCCTTGATCTCATCCCCTCCCCTGTCCGCCGCAGCGTCATCTCTCCCACCCTCCCCTCCGTTCTCCACCCGCCGTGCCGTCGCCGTTCTCCTCCCCGTACCTCCCGTGCGCCACCGCCCCATCCCTCCCGTGCGCCACCGCCCCATCCCTCCTGAATCCAGACTAGGCCCGACTGAACTCACGTGCGAACGAGCCGGACGTCTCCTGCTCCGCCTACGCGCGGGATGGCCAACCCGATGTACGGCTCCGGGCCGCTTCGATCCAGGTACGCCCCGTCCGATCCCCGATATCATTTGGCCCAATTCGCACCCTCTGCTGTTCGAATCGATCTATTTCTCCCGCGAAATTAGTTCAGAGCCCTTGACGAATTTGGGGGCTCCTTCGGGGATCGCAGGAACGCGCCGAGCTCGGACGAGATCCAGCTGCGGATCGACCCGGTGCATGGCGATCTTGACGAGGAGATCGATGGGCTGCACTCGAGGGTTCGCATGTTGAAAGGCGTAAGACTTCCATCTCCTTGTCTCCTTTGTTCTAAAGCTGGTTCATGATTTCTGTTAGGTATGCTCAGTTGAGGTCTTACTAATTGCCGCAATTTTGACGTTAGAAACTTATGTTGTGTGTGCGGTTAAGCATGCGCTGCAGATGTTTTATGTGACGTTCCAAGACATACTTCGTTCTCAATTTATTTTTTTACCGTAATTCCATCCATGATTTAATTTTTGGTGGCTGTGCGGCCTGTAAGAGTTCGTTTAAGATGATTTTATTGTCTTTAAACCAAGATGAACTCGGAGTAGATGTAAATTAGATTAGAACCATCTCAGGTTAATACGGGAGATTGATTGTATGAGTCGACGCCACATGTAAGTAGTTTATTTACTTAGTGAGGAATTGGTACCAAATTTTGTTTATATCAGTCTCACGGCAAGAAATTCCATAGTTGGTCTGATGTTAATGGATTTGGGTTGTATGGAAATGCAATGTATAACCTCGTTTAATTAAGTTCATACCCACTTTAAGTCTCTTGCTCAGTCATCATGGGCCCAGTACATCTTAAGGGCATCTCCAATGGGAGACGCTAAGAGGGGGCGCTAGGAAATACTTCCTGGCCAATCGACGGTTCGCTCGTCAATTCCTGGCGTCGGGCGCCGCGTAGACGCCAAACGATGCTTCGAGGGCTTACCTTTTTCTTTCACGGACGATAGTGCTGGGCCTTGTATTAGATCCGAATTTAGCGCCTCTTGTTAGTGCCTACCATTGGAAGAGTGAGCGCTTAGATTTTCTGTTTTTTATTTTTCCTCCCTAAGCGTCTATATAAGCGCTTAGCATTGTACATGCTCTAGACACCGCCTTCATACACGTCATACCTTTCTTTGCGGCATTCCATCTGTCTTATTATGGGTGTGTTTGGTTGATGCCCGCACTAGCCTTACCAAATGTTGTCTTGCCAATTTTTTTGGCCAAGGAATTCCTCACCCTCATTTGGCCAACTATTTGGCAAAAATCTGTGAGATGAAGGGGTGCACCCATTGGCAACCAAAGTTTAATAGGTAGCCAATTTTTGGCAGGGCTAGTGTTGGCAGCAAACCAAACATACCCATATCTACTTCTTTGTTTCTCATCGTCACCTCCCTAGTCCATTATTATTGTTTATGGTTAACTTCTTGTGTGATGCTCATTGATCCATACCTTCTCTGATATACTGCCACGTGTTAACCTTCGCATGGAATTAACTCCATTGGTTTTCTGATTTTAGGCCTATAAACAGTCTTATGAGTTGGTGTGAATTTGTTGATGGCTGGTTGACATCATTACTGCTACTTTTGTTCCCGTAAAATTAATCTTGCAAGCATTGAGATGATATTACGTCTAGGTTTTTAATTTATACAATTTCAACTTTTAACAAGCAATGAATTTAGTACTTTGATGATAGAGAACTGCCATGTTCTGATCAATTATTTGTTCTACTTAAGCTGTTGATGCTGGTCTTTTCTTCACATTTCAGAAACTTATTTGTTGTTTGACGTGGTCGCTTTTCCAGGTCGCCCAAGAGATAAACTCCGAGGCCAAGTTCCAGAATGATTTCCTCAACCAACTGGTATTGTTGCTGTTCTATCATGATTCTTTTGTGGAATCCTTGGTTATTTATGTTTTTTCCTGAATGTTTATAACATGTTTATTGTTTTCCATGTGCACTTGTGCTTTCCTACCATTTATATACCATTTTTAGATGTACATCTATGTCTGCTGAGTCAATTACTGTGTATATATGACCAAGAAGATCCATTTTATCTACACTACTAATAAATATATGTGTGCTGTGCACTGATTTTTTGTTACCCTCTGTTTATGAACAGCAACTGACCCTTACGAAAGCTCAGGCTGGAGTGAAGAATAACATGCGAAGGATGAACAAAAGCATCATCCAGCAGGGCTCCAATCATATTGTCCATGTTGTCCTATTTGCTCTGTTATGCTTCTTTGTTGTGTATCTTTTGTCAAAGTTCTCTAGAAGATAGCTCTTCTGTTGTTAGGTGAAGCCAAATCGAAACAACTGAAATGTACCATGTGTTGTATTTAGTCTGAAAAAAGTGTCGCGAGTAACGAAATCGAATGGAAAATGGGACTGGACTGTTTACATGGTATATTTGACTTGAGAACAAGTTGTGTATCCAGCTTCCTGTCATGAAAGAGACCATTTCACAACTTCTGGGCTTGTAAGATATATTTCATGCATGAACTAGAGTATTTTTGGCTTGATGAACTTCTGCGAATCACCACGGCATCCGGTATCATAATTTGATCTTTAAAAAGGAGATTGACTAATGACGTCACAGCTCAGAGTAAGACGCTGGGCAGTCGAGAACAGCAGGTCGGGAGATGAGAACACGGGCACCGATTGACATACGTGTGCCGCCACGCCCACCCGCACCGCCGTTTGGACTTTGGAGGAGGGACATGCGTCCTCCCCTTCCTCCTGCATGGCTGCCACCTCGCAGTGCTCCTCGTCGCCTATATTTGACGACGCCTCCGGTGCAGGACTGACTACCGAGCAAGGTTTCCATACGTACCATGGCTGCCCAGCTCCTCCTCCTCCTCCTTCTAGCGCTCGTCAACGTGGCGCCACCACGGCGCCACGCCGGCGTGTCCGCTGAAGACGTCATCCAGCAGGTGACGGACGGCGGCCACGGCGCTGGACGTCCCGGTCTGCTCCCGGAGGCGCAGTTCGCGGCGTTCGTGCGGCGGCACGGCAAGGAGTACTCGGGCCCCGAAGAGTACGCGCGCCGGCTGCGCGTGTTCGCGGCCAACGTGGCCCGCGCAGCCGCCCACAAGGCGCTCGACCCGGGCGCGCGCCACGGCGTCACGCCCTTCTCCGACCTCACCCAGGAGGAGTTCGAGGCGCGCCTCACCGGCCTCGCCGGCGCCGGCGACGTCCTGCGCAGCGTGCGGGCGATGCCGGCTGCGGCGCCGGCCACGGAGAAGGAGGTCGCCGCGCTGCCCGCCAGCTTCGACTGGCGCGACAAGGGCGCCGTCACCGATGTCAAGATGCAGGTACGCGCGCGATGCAGTTCACTCCGCTAGGAAGCTTGTGATGTCTTTACATGGAGAGCTTGCATGCATGTGTTTTTTGGTTTTAGGGCGTGTGCGGCTCGTGCTGGGCGTTCAGCACGACCGGCGCCGTGGAGGGCGCCAACTTCGTCGCCACGGGGAAGCTCCTCAACCTCAGCGAGCAGCAGCTGGTCGACTGCGACCACACGGTGCGACATCATCAGCTCAATTCAATCGCCCTCCCAATTCATATGCTTAGATAAGATAATCTGATTGTTGATCTGCTTGTGGAAATGTGCAAGTGCGACGCGGTGGCGAAGACCGAGTGCAACAGCGGCTGCTCCGGCGGGCTGATGACGAACGCGTACAAGTACCTGATGGGCTCCGGCGGGCTGATGGAGCAGGCGGCGTACCCCTACACGGGGGCGCAGGGGCCGTGCCGGTTCGACAGGAGCAAGGTGGCCGTCCGCGTGGCCAACTTCACCGCCGTGCCGCTCGACGAGGACCAGATGCGGGCGGCGATCGTCCGCGGCGGGCCCCTGGCGGTGGGCCTGAACGCGGCGTTCATGCAGACGTACGTGGGCGGCGTGTCCTGCCCGCTCATCTGCCCGCGGGCGCTGGTGAACCACGGCGTGCTCCTCGTCGGCTACGGCGCGCGCGGCTTCTCGGCGCTGCGGCTCGGCTACCGGCCCTACTGGCTCATCAAGAACTCGTGGGGGGAGCAGTGGGGGGAGGGCGGGTACTACAAGCTCTGCCGCGGCCGCAACGTCTGCGGCGTCGACAGCATGGTCTCCGCCGTCGCCGTCGCGCCGTGATCGGCAAACGGCGACGACCGGCGTAGTACGTGTTCACGTAGTAGTTCGTTAGCCTAACGGTATTAGGAGGGCTTAATCAGTGGACACTGCACTCAATAATGCCACTTCAAACATACTTCTACAAGCGCTTGTATACACATTCTGCCCTCGATGCCCGTGGATGTCTCAAGTCTCAACCCTGATGGCTTTACCGGCTTATTGGCCGTTTAGGGCCGCTGAGATCTTACCCTCGAGATTTGTGGCCGGGCAGTCTTTGGTGCTTGGCACCGAGATGATCGCTCGGTGGGGGAAATATCTTCTCAAGGAGATGCGCACCTATCTTCCGAACTTGCAGGGATTCGAGATTCGATGGACTGGTCGTGATGCTAACGTTGCTGCCAAAGAGTCTTTGGTGATCCACACTAGTACAATTGATTTTCCAGTAATTCCTGATGTTCTGGTTGACATTGTACAATCAGACTTAGTCCGCCAAAATGAATAAAATGCCTTGAGGGCGGTTCTATTTTTTCTTTTACAAAAAAAAAAACAGGAGTAACAAATTTCAACTGCACTGACTTACGGATACAGATACAGGTCGCTTCAAAAGATGTATCCACAATCTAAAACCAGAGCAACGATCTCTTGGATGTAGCCAAACCTGCGTCTCATCGCATAAAGTTGCTACGTCAGCACGATATTAGTCTGATGCCCAGCATTTTAGGGAGGGCGATATTAGGATGATGCGCATCATTTTTGGGCGATATCGTGTAATGTATGCGTAAGTTGGCGTTTCAATTAGCTAGTGTAGTATTGATGAGACGAAGGACAGAAAAAGACTGCCCTCTCTAGCTAGGAGATATCTAACGACCATTTTTTCAGCTTATACGTGGCTTAACTGTAAAATTGAAGTCCAAAATAGTTTGTATTTATAGGCTCAAAATAATTTATTCTGAAGGGTTAGGATTAACATTTTTTTATGAAACAAGGCAAAAGATTTGCTATTTTCATTGATTAAGAAGAAGAGAGTTGTCCGGTTAATTAAGAGGAAAACCGGACGAAAACATAAATTACAAACTCCATAAGGGGCACACATGGACGACCTAGCCACCAACAAAATCACGACACAACCAATGACAACTGTCGAGAGGTAGCACCGAACAACAAAGCAACGCCAAACACTCGACCGCAGCGTTGAGGACATGGCAGCTTCGATTTTGCCGACGAGCATCACAGGAGGAAGTTACAAGCCTCTCATTGACATAGTCTAGCGCAACACCTGAAGAGCACCGCTCGTTGAAAATCGCCCTCATGGAGTCAACGTTGCCGCAGTGGCCCCGCCGCCCGCAGCTCTGACTTCTCTGTCACAGCCAGAAGCCAACATAGGCACACCCATTGGCGCACCGGACCTTCGGCATCAGAAGGACAAGTCACGACCCGGCTCTCCTCGCCACCATCGTCGTTGCCACACACGTCGCAACGCCACACCACCTCATTGCCGGTCGAGCACCTGCCGACCGCAATGTAGTGCACATCCAGTCTGCAGGAATCACAAATGGGACCAAGATCTTCAAGACGGCGCCCCCAAGAGGGAATACGACGTTGAAGACGACGCCGCCGCCTGATCCAACCAGGATCATGACTTTCGCCCGAAGATCTTGACCCAAGAGCGAAGGAAGTCCAAATCACCTCGACAACGCCTCCAAGGAAGAAAGTGATGACCACGGACGCCGCCGTCGCCGGCCAGCAAGAACTGGTGAAGCTTTCGCTCGGATCATCGACACCACCACTCTCACGCAAGCAACTCCACTGACCCGCGCACCCCTGCACAACCACAGCGCCATGACCGTGCAGGGACCACCACCACGCCTTGCTGTCAAGTCAACCACGGCAAACCACCAGCACGTAGACTGATGCACGTCCTCCGGGCAGGGAAGGGCAGACTGCCACCCCGCATCCTCCCGCCAGTCAGATCTGGTGGTCCAATGACCGCGCAGAACGCCGATGCCACAGCCCGAGCCGCCGGAGCTGTGACCCGCCGAAGAACCGCCGTCGCCGGCCAGCAAGAACTGGTGAAGCTTTCGCTCGGATCATCGACACCACCACTCTCACGCAAGCAACTCCACTGACCCGCGCACCCCTGCACAACCACAGCGCCATGACCGTGCAGGGACCACCACCACGCCTTGCTGTCAAGTCAACCACGGCAAACCACCAGCACGTAGACTGATGCACGTCCTCCGGGCAGGGAAGGGCAGACTGCCACCCCGCATCCTCCCGCCAGTCAGATCTGGTGGTCCAATGACCGCGCAGAACGCCGATGCCACAGCCCGAGCCGCCGGAGCTGTGACCCGCCGAAGAACCGCCGTCGCCGAGCTGCCTAGACAGGCAGGACGAGCCTCCCACCACCAGCACACCACGGCAGCTGCGTCGCCCGCGCGAACTCCACAGACGCCGACACGTCAACCACCTTCCCGGGGCCGCCGCCCCGGATGCCAGCCCACGATGCCCGCCAGAGCTCACAGCTCCACCATGGAGCCGCTAAGCACCACGTCGTCGACGCACGCCGCCCGCCGCAGCCGCTCGCCGGCGTCGACAACCCCGCCATGGAGCCGCCGAGCACCCGCCCGCCGACGCGTCGCGCGCCACTCCGTCTCATCCACCGAGGGCGGAGAAGCCAGATCCGGCCAAGCCCGGCTAGGATCCAGCCGCTCCCCGCGCAAATGCCGTCCCCGCAACCCCACCGGCCGGCCGCGCCTCCGGGAAGATGCAGCCGCCGCGCGCGCGCTACGCCGTGAAAGAGGAGAAAACGCCCCGCCGCCACCCTCCCTGGGGCACGTGCGGGCTTCGCCGGCGGCCCCTCCAGCGGTGGCGATGCGGGGGAGTGGGGAGAGGAGAGCTTTGTGGCGGTGGCGCTAGGTTCCCCGTGTCGCCCGAGCTAGGCGATTAACTTATTTTTACCATAAGTGAAATAACCGGAGCCATTTGAAACAAAGGGTCTTTTGTCACGTGGGCAGAACAAGTTTTTCTGGAGGGGACAAGGTATTATTGTAAGGCGAACTTTTTATTTCTCCCAATAAATGGAGTTGTGTCAATTTTTATGTTGTTTGCTTTTTTTGGAAAAGATTTAAATCTATTATAAAAGTTCACCAGAAGTACAGAACACCTCAAATATACTAAAAATAACATTGAGGTCTCTAAATCACCAAACGACCACTACCGCCGCCGCCAGAAAGAGTTGTCGACGCGCCTTTGTCTTTGCCCCTCCCCCCCCCCCCCCCCTATCGAAGCCGACTTAACCTTATCGATGACATCCGGGAAGTCTTCGGGCACGTGCCCATAAGAACCAGGCCTTGGAGCCATAATCTTTATCATTAAAGGGTACGTGCTCATAAGGACCAGCGCATTGGAGCCACAATCTTCACCACTAAACATTTTAATAGATCTGAAGCAACTGATATCAAGGTCAAGGCTTGTGCGTCTCCTCCCTTTGTCCCTCTTCCAAGAAAAGGCGGCTAGGGTTTTTGCCTCCCGTCGGCGGCGCCGTCGATCTTCCACGTCTCCCGTGGCCTTAGGGCCATGGGTGCGTGGTGGATCCTGACCCTTGCCAGCGGGAGGACTCCGTTTTCAGGTGCTTCTTCAAGTTTTGTTAGGGTTTGTGTCCTGCTCAAAAAGACGAGACGGCGGTGGCTTCTTGAAGATGGAATAAGATTCTCCCCGCCTAGCCCCCGTCCCAATGGTGTGTCTAGCATCGTCGGAGGGCGTGTGAAGGTGTGTCTTCGGCGGATCTCGCGAGATTTGGTCGGTGGATCCGCTCGGATCGGATCTTTGTTCGTCTTTGTTCATGTGTCTTCAGGTTGGATCCTTCTGGTCTAAAATTCTCTTCATTGGCGGCGGTTGCTGGGGGCGTTGGTCCTATGGGACCTTAGGACGACGACTTCCCGACTGTCTACTACAACAAGTTGTGCCCGTCTCAGATGAGGGAGGGGCGATGACGGCGGCGCGCCTTCGGCTCACTTCAGTGCTTGTAGTCGTCGTCAGGTGGTCTATGAATTTGGATGTAATTTTTTTATTTCTGGTGTCCGTTGCACTGCCGTGATTGAAGATAAATAGATCGACAGTTTCCTGCAAAAAAAAACGTTGTTGCACACGCACGCCGAGAAACCCTAACCTTGCTATCCAAGGTGTTGCACACACACGACAAGAAACCTTAACCTCGCCACCCAAGAAAATAGTGAAAATTTACGTCGGAGCTCCGTCGACTATGTCGATCAACAAATTCGAGAAGGGCCGGAGCCTGAAAGACAAACTCGAAGAAGAGCAGTCATTCACCCAAGCATCACACCTACGAGAAACTAAAAAAAAAATCTAGCAAAACTACTAGCTGGACAGAAGGCACTAGGATTCCTCTCTAGTCACCAACCACCGAAGCGGCGGAGGGGAGACAAATCCACAGGCTCATCGGCGAAGCTTGGAGGAGAGAGTTTGCCCTAGTGATTGAGGGAAGGAGGAGAAAACACGAATCCTCATTTTCCAAGGTGGAGTCTAGGCTAACATGCTGCAACTCCATTTCTCATATTCTTATGATTGCACCATTAGCAAGCATTCTCAACTACAAAGAATAATTTGTTGGATCAAGCGGGATGCTACGCTAGCAAACAAAAGAATTACCGTGCGAATGAGACACATGTTATGGAGATAGATCATAGGCCGCGACAAAAAGGGTGTAGTCCACCCGTCCGTCCAGAATTACTTGTCGTAAAAATGGATAAAAGTGGATATATTTAGAACTAAAATGCATCTAGATACATCCATTTTTTTTTCCGACAAGTAAAGTATAATATCATTGATCTTAGTGGCAATTTCAAATACTAAGCAAAGTATATATCACGTATTGCAGTGCACAGCCGTCTTGGTATAGTTGAAAAAACAAGCTCAAGCTCAAAGGAAAATGTTTAACGTTCAGAGAGAAAATACAGCCAGATTTGAAGATTGCCATTAAGAAAAACTTGAAAGAGCATAGGTACCCCATGAATTCCAACTCCAAGCAATAGCATGTCGAGAATTTGTCTTATTGAACATTTGAAATGAGCACATGTAAAGGCCAGTCTCACACTTAAGACGGGGAAAGGAAAAGGAAAAAAGGGACTGAGTAGCTCAACTCAGCGACCAGCGATGGGGCCCTACCGACGTATTGCTCGCTATTAACCAACGAGCAACAAAAAGAAGTTTCCCAATGTTTTCTTTTCTACTGTACCATTCCTTCTCTCTACTCTACCATTCCGCGCTGCTTGAAAAGTTCGAACATGGTTGAACCGATCTTAGCTGGTGACTCGACAACAGTAACCCCAGCATCCCTGAGTGCCTTGATCTTGTCTTGGGCGGTACCCTTCCCCCCTGACACAATTGCTGCATCATACGTGAAATATATCCATAGATTAGCACACATAAAAGTTGAATGCCATTGCAAATAATCAAAGAAATGCAGCAATTTTGTTTTCATGATTTAATTATATTGAGAATCACAGCAAAAAAGTTTGAGAAAATAAACCAGATTGTCACCATACAAACAGTGTGGGTGAAACAGTTCCAAAACACACAAAATCCATACATAATTGCCAATCATTTTAGTAAAAGAACAGAGGCAAACATTGCTCATTACTCGGCGAACAAAGTATTTGGCCCCATGAAAAAATAGATGGCAAAGGGGGCAACTGGGTCTGATAAAGCTATGAAGTAGAGCATAAACCAGGTCCAAAATACTGTTTTGTTACTTTACCTATTAAACTGTACAAGTGTTCATACTCTGTACTGGTAACCAAGAATAAACTAAACAACCATTAGAGTTATGATTTAATACTACACCCACCAGGGTGAAACTTTCTCTGAAAACTTCTTAGGTACTCCTCCGTCCAGAAATACTTGCCGGAGAAATGAATGTATCTAGACGTATTTTAGTTCTATAGATACATTCATTTTTATCCATTTCTCCGACATGTATTTCCAGATGGAGGGGGCATTTATATTTTGTTATCTGTCGATTATTGCACAACTGAATAATACAAATACATGACCTGTTCTTCCTGAAGAATTTGAACTACCATTGACAAGGGAGAGTATTAGAAAACTACAGATAACTAATGAACAATCTGCTAACATAAAACTGCCGGTATCTTTTCTCCAAATACCAAGACAGGAGCATAGTTCAACTTAATAAGACCAAAGATTATACAATTGACAAAGGAAATAAATAGTGAACTTGTTATGTCAATACCTCCAGCGTGACCCATGCGACGGCCTGGGGGTGCAGTAAGTCCAGCTATGAATGCAACGACAGGCTTTTCTGTTTTGCTCTCCTGAATCATTTGCATTAAGTTAGATTAGTTGATCAGAATGTTACTTAAAGCATGTATCTAATCAAAAGAAAAAAAAAGAGTTCTAGCAAGTAGACACGAGCTATATTATAACATGGAATATCAGCAGTGCCTATTTATCATGCATCACTTCACAACACTAAGAAAGCATCAGGACACGATTTTAACTTGTAAATCAGGCCAGATATAATCTAAGTTTTCACATGTCATTATGTCAAATGACCATGAAAACTAATAACAGTGGGGTGGACTACTTGTACTTTACTGAAACTGAATTATCTTCTTTTGCTAGTGATAAAGGGTTTGGTCACATGATAAAATGACCTATATAGCCCCAAAATGGCTTGTTCAGGAAATGTGCGGAATATTTTAACTTCTAAAGCTTCAGACTCATGGCCATATAATCTCAAGCTAGGCCTGGACAGGGCAGAGATGGCTTGAAGCTTAGAAGTATGCAAGCATACCAACTCTTAAACCAGACAAATTTTGAGCTTGCCTAATAAGCATATTAAATTACAAACATGCATTATCTAAAGGTTATGTCAGAAGGGCTTTTAAGACTTATCAATGCATCTTTTATGGCAAGATCATGATCATATAAATGAACATTCATAGTACAATGCATGCTACAAAAGTATGGCTTTCTAATTGCCACCAAGCTTGAACTGCAATACAGGACATAAAGAAGCATGCTACTCCCTCCGTCCCAAAATAAGTCAGCGACACTTATTTTGGGACAGAGGGACGACTATTTAGAAATATATGCAAGGATGCTAAGAAGCATGACATGCAACAAGGAAACAGCTATCCCAACAAAACTCTCACCCGGATAAAGGCTGCAGCATCCTCCTCAGCAGTACCGCCAATTTCTCCAATGAGAACAATACCTAAAAGGCACATACCAATTTTACCAATGAGAATAATACTTAAGAGGGATATAACAGCATTAACAGATGAGAACATAACTGAAAGACACAGTATCAAAGAATGTAACAGGACATTCATATGCATTAATTACTATACAAGGGATCAAAGGCACAAAGAAGTCACAAATCAGGGAGCTTCTTTCTGTTATATTACTAATTTCCTTCAAAGGTACCAGCAAGGCCCAGAGCAAACAATTGGTGGGATGCCCTCATGTGGGCATATACAAAGGTACATAACTTCACTACTTCAGGAGTAAAGATGAAGGTCTACTTATTTGTCCTATCAACACATCGGAGCCACAATGAATTCAAATAGAGTCTGCAAACTAAGCATGCTGGTGACCTAGTACCAATAAAGGGAAAATTGGGAAATCTGACAAATAAATGAAAGAATAACAATAGCTTTTCTGAATAATGTAGAGGCCCAGCAAGAATTAGTGTACCTTCTGTCTGAGGATCATCAACAAACTTTTCAAGGCAGTCAACAAAATTAGTGCCGTTAAAGGGGTCACCACCCATGCCCACACAAGTTGACTGCCCCAAGCCTACGGCTGTTGTTTGAAACACCTATCGATAAGAAAGAAATACAGTTCAGGCAAATGCATTTAATGGTTAAAGCAAGTCTACAATAATGGGCATACCGCTTCATATGTCAAGGTACCAGAACGAGATACAATCCCAATGCGTCCTGGTTTGTGGATGTAACCTGGCATGATTCCAATCTTACATTCACCAGGCTTAATGATACCAGGGCAGTTTGGCCCGATCAATCTGGTTTTTGATTGCCTGTTCAGAGCAGCTTTCACTTTCACCTGGAATTAAGAAAGGGAGCCTTCTGATGACTTCACTAAGTCTTAAAAGCAAGAGAAAACTAAAAGAAATTATCTAAACTGTGAGAAAGACAACACATAACTATGATGTGGTATTGTTTATTAACACTGCACTTAATATCAATAAATTGACTGCCAAATGGGTCAGGACAAAATTACACATGAAGTAGAAGTAAAACCTAAACCCATTCAATGTGTGCCTATCTGCATATAGCTACTATATGCATTTAGTGACACTGATCACAAGCAAAAATTTCTAGTGTTTCTGTATTAAGAAAACTCAGCTTGCATGGACAGCTATAGCCAAAGGAAAACAAATGGCATCACAAATATTATTATGCTCAGATAAACAGCAAACAATGTGCTTAGTGATGTACTTTATTGTTAAAAATATCATACCATGTCATGCTGAGGTATCCCTTCAGTAATGCAGACAACAAGGTCAAGCTCTGCTTCCAATGCCTCCATTATTGCAGCGGCAGCAAATGGTGGTGGAACATATATAACAGATGCATTGGCCTTTGTCTCAGCCTTAGCTTCTGCTACCGAGTTGAAAACTGGAAGGCCTAGGTGCTCAGTTCCACCTTTCTTGGGAGTAACTCCACCTACCTGTTCAATGCGAAGTACTTAAGTTAAAAGGGCATCATTTGATGAAAACCATAGAAGAGACATAATAATTAGTTGATTGCTTATATTTTAAAAATCAAGCTACATATCTATATATCTTAAGGCTTAAGAGAAGTCCAAACAACCTTACAGAAACATGCCAGTGCCTTGATTTGACGGTACAAAGGTATCTTTGCAGATGCATTCATAAGACAACTAATAATTTAGCATATAGTGTCAGTATGTCACTGTTACACCCAGTATGCGACAGTTAACTGTGAGCTCCTGGTCAAGAATGTAGTAATGGAATTAGAACCTGCAACCTGCCAAGCAACCTGCCCAGATGAGGCTCTCGGAATGCATACATAATTCTTACCATCCACATGACAGTTTTGTTCCTCATATGCACCGGCATTTTTATTGTGTGGGAAACCCTGCCCAAATTGCTACCAATAATATCAAAAGTAAAATATGACTCGATGTCTCCAGCCCACTTATTGAAGAATTCTAGCATTACAATACATAAGATTTAGGTTCGATTTTCCATAGCAGCTTGAAAATATAGGGCGTGCATCATGGAAATTGTTCCTCAAACTCTTCCTAAGTTTAGATCGAGCAGGCCCTAGATTTACAAAACATCTAGGAACCCATAAAAACCGTGTTCTCTATGTTTTGCTGTCTGATGAGTCATAATAAAATACCGAAGCCCTGGCTGCAAAGCGAAGAATACCCCTGGCGCAACACATCGAGAAGAGACGAAACCCTAAAAGGCGGAAAATGGAGATCGACAGCCACCCACCCACGAGATCGTGCATTGTCGACTGTATCTCTCAATCTCAAACCCTAGAGCCGCACTAGAGGACGAAATGAACGGATCGAGCAATACATCGAGAAGGGAGGCCGCGCGGGGACATACCATATTGGTGCCGTACTCGATGGCCTGCTCGGTGTGGAAGGTGCCGTTCTTCCCGGTGATGCCCTGGCAGATCACGCGGGTGCTCTTGTCGACGAACACCGCCGGAGAGGGCGCGGCGGCGGCGGCCGCGTAGGCACGCGAATGGAGGAGGCGGGAGGCGGCGGAGCCCAGCATCTGGGACGCGCGGCGGCAGGAGGCGGCCATGGCGATGTGATTGGCCTGGCGGCGGCGCGTGCTCCTCTCTCTTTCTTCTCTCCTCTCGATTCGATTTCGTTTGGGGCTCGGTCTACTTTCCTCAGTTTTCTGGGGTCTCGCGATCCATTCTTGCAGGAGAAGTTGGGCGGTCAAACTTCGGGCTGGGCCCCTGCGTTTGTCGCTATTTTCGGAAGCTAACACATGGGTGACTATTTCCAAAGCATGCGGGAAAGCGGCTTTGGTAATACGTTTTACGGTTGATAGAGGCGAACGGCGGAATGGCCTAGGGCATCTCCGGCGCCTTTCGTCAGAACGGACACCCCAAATATCCCATACATGTTCGGACATGTCTGTGGACAAGGACGGAGGCCACGCTGTTTTTCTAATATATTCGGGACACTTAAATAATTAAAAATAAAATCATCAATGGTCTATGCATATTGTGCAAATAATTAAAGATAAATATTACAAATATGATGTTTTCTTCCTCTGTTCCTTTATATAAGGTGTGTTATTTTTGGCTCGATGACGAGGGCACACAATCATAGAGGAGTTAGGACAAAATTACCTTAAAAAATCTATTGGTTAGTGGCAAGTAAATCAATCAATTAGTCTAAAAAAATAAGAGATGCATGCAATCAAGAGAGATATACTTTCCTTTTTCTGCTATAAGTAGAAATATAGACAATAAGGAGAGTGATACTTTCCTATTTTTAGAGGGCTAATAAGAGAATTGTGAGGAATTAGAAGAAATGCACCTTACATTTGAAATTTTATCAAAAAACAAATACACCTTATATAAAGGAACGAAGGGAGTAGTTAAAATCTGAATCAACCAATTCAGACACATTTTTTAGTTATCTCCTTAAAGCGCCCACAAATGCTCAAACAGATTATTCCTAAACAACTCATGGGTTGTTCGATGGCGAATCTGTTGATACATTTTGATAAAATCCCCAAACATCGCAGGATTCTGGTCTATAAGTTGGATAGGATCACCCATGCGCTGAAATTCCAATGACGAACTCTGTCACCCGCATCCTTCACAATCATGTTGTGCATGATCATACAAGATGTCATCACCTCCCACAACGTCTCTAGATCCCATATTTTGCAGGTCAAACAACTACAAAACGGAGTTGGATCACTACAAACTCCCTCTCGACATCCTTTATAGCCCTTCTTGTCTTTGGGCAAAGTGATATCTTTTCTCACCCCTTAGATCAGAGTTGTTCTTGAAGAAGGTAGCCTACGAATGAAAGATATATTACAAAGATAATAGTCCATGTTGCATGGAAGAGCTTCTCCCGCACGCAACCTTACAAATAATGGAGACTGCTGCATCATGTTGATGTAATTGTGAGACTTGGGCATCTCGAAGAAAGAGTGTCAAATCCAAAGGTCATGTGATGCAACTGTTTAAAGAATGATGGTGGACTTCTTGCAATGACCTAAATATTGCCCTTGTGAAGCATACAGGTAATCCGTCCATTGCCGGTGCATGCAATCCAGGGAACCGAGCATACTTAGGCACCTTCTTGCTTTTTTGGCAGTGCCATGAACCATACGGTGTCTTCGACAATTGGTTTTCTCAAGTACTCCAGTCCAAACAACTTGACCACCGCAATAGCAAACCTGAAAGCACAAGTGCTTCCTCGGTGATTTTGGTAATTAATGTTAATATATCTCTTGTTGGACTAATACTTTTATCTAGTGTATTTCAGATAAGTTCAACAATGGTGTGGAAAGGACAAGAGATATGGAACCCCTTCAAGGTGTCAGGAACATGTTGGCAAAAGCTCAAGACTCTTCATTTATATTTTAGTGATCCAAGATCACATTGAGTCCATGGTAAAGCCAATACTATTAAAGGGGATGGGGTGTTGCTTAATGATCTACTTGCTCAAAGTGCTTAGTGATATTGCTCCAAAGCCCTCAACCACTTTCTCATTTCCAAATATGTCCAAAATTCAAAGTCAAACTCGGCCCCACCGAGCTGTTCTATCTGGCGCCACCGAGTTTATTTGACATAACCACTGCCAAAAACCCTAGACACTTCGGCCACACCGATACGGATCTCGGTCTCGCCGAGATGGCCCTGCAAACTCTCTGTTTCCCTTTGTAACATTTCGGTCTCACCGAAATGAGCGATCGGTCACACCGAGTGTAAGGGCATCTTCTGCCTTAGGGTTTTGGTGATGATGACAACACACGTGTGGACTAATCGTGCGTCCTAGTTTTCTCAGGTACACATTGTGTGGCGCAAGACGGTTAGGCCTTCCCTCTATGCGAAAAAGATCGAAGACGGAGTTTCCGACGTGTTTATTCCTTTGGTCATAGGATATCCGTACTATTAAGAGGGAATCCACATCAGAAGGTATTGGGTGAATCACTACACGTACACATTCTTTGCACCCACCATATACCCTCCGTTCGAGGAGAGAGTGGTTCCCAAAAGTCCTCTGTGACTGTGCAGTTTTTGATCATGGCGGTAGTACCGCTCTGTTGAGCAGTTTGTACCGCTGGCATGCAGCTCCGGTCAAACCACCGCTCCAAGTACCGCTCAGGGGTGACACCCTTTTGTACCGGGTACGGTGGTAGACCGGTGGTGGAACGGAAGTTCCAGTTTGTCTTGACTAACCGGTACTACCAGTGTTTGAAGGAAATATGCCCTAGAGGCAATAATAAAGTTATTATTTATTTCCTTATATCATGATAAATGTTTATTATTCATGCTAGAATTGTATTAACCGGAAACTTAGTACATGTGTGAATACATAGACAAACATAGTGTCACTAGTATGCCTCTACTTGACTAGCTCGTTGAATCAAAGATGGTTAAGTTTCCTAGCCATAGACAAAGAGTTGTTATTTGATTAACGGGATCACATCATTAGGAGAATGATGTGATTGACTTGATCCATTCTGTTGGCTTAGCACTCGATCGTTAGTATGTTGCTATTGCTTTCTTCATGACTTATACATGTTCCTATGACTATGAGATTATGCAACTCCCATTTACCGGAGGAACACTTTGTGTGCTACCAAATGTCACAACGTAACTGGGTGAATATAAAGGTGTTCTACAGGTGTCTCCGAAGGTACTTGTTGGGTTGGCGTATTTCGAGATTAGGATTTGACACTCCAATTGTCGGAGAGGTATCTCTAGGCCCACTCGGTAATGCACATCACTATAAGCCTTGCAAGCATTGCAACTAATGAGTTGGTTGCGGGATGATGTATTACGGAACGAGTAAAGAGACTTGCCGGTAACGAGATTGAACTAGGTATTCAGATACCGACGATCGAATCTCGGGCAAGTAACTTACCGATGACAAAGGGAACAACGTATGTTGTCATGCGGTCTGACCGATAAAGATCTTCGTAGAATATGTGGGAGCCAATATGAGCATCCAGGTTCCGCTATTGGTTATGGACCGGAGACGTGTCTCGGTCATGTCTACATAGTTCTCGAACCCGTAGGGTCCGCACGCTTAGAGTTTCGATGACAGTTATATTATGAGTTTATGAGTTTTGATGTACCGAAGGTTGTTCGGAGTCCCGGATGTGATCACGGACATAACGAGGAGTCTCGAAATGGTCGAGACATGAAGATTGATATATTGGATGACTATATTCGGACACCGGAATGGTTCCGGGGGTTATCGGATATATACCAGAGTACGGGGGGGTTACCGGAACCCCCCGGAGGCTATTGGGCCTCATGGGCCCAATTGGTGGAAGAGGAGAGGCGGCCAAGGGGCAGCCGCTCGCTCCTCCCCCCCCCCAAGTCCGAATTGGACAAGGAGGGGGACCGGCGCCCCCCCTTTCCTTTCCCCGTCTCTCCTTCCCTCTCCTCTCCTAATCCAACAAGGAAAAGGGAGGGAGTCCTACTCCCGGTGGAGTAGGACTCCTCCTGGCGTGCCTCCTCCTGGTCGGCCGCACCTCCCCCTTGCTCCTTTATATATGGGGGCAGGGGGCACCCCATAGACACAACAATTGATCTCTTGATCTCTTAGCCGTGTGCGGTGCCCCCCTCCACCATATTCCACCTCGATAATATCGTAGCGGTGCTTAGGCGAAGCCCTGCGTCGGTAGCATCATCATCATCGTCACCACGCCGTCGTGCTGACGAAACTCTCCCTCAACACTCGGCTGGATCGGAGTTCGAGGGACGTCATCGAGCTGAACGTGTGCTGAACTCAGAGGTGTCGTGCGTTCGGTACTTGGATCGGTCGGATCATGAAGACGTACGACTACATCAACCGCGTTGTGCTAACGCTTCCGCTTTCGGTCTACAAGGGTACGTGGACAACACTCTCCCCTCTCGTTGCTATGCATCACCATGATCTTTCGGTCTACAAGGGTACGTGGACAACACTCTCCACTCTCCCCTCTACATGAATTACTACGTTCCCCAACAGTGGTATCAGAGCCTGGTTATATGCGTAGATGTCATATGCACGAGTAAAACACAAGTGAGTTGTGGGCGATATAAGTCATACTGCTTACCAGCATGTCATACTTTGGTTCGGCGGTATTGTTGGATGAAGCGGCCCAGACCGACATTACGCGTACGCTTACGCGAGACTGGTTCTACCGACGTGCTTTGCACACAGGTGGCTGGCGGGTGTCAGTTTCTCCAACTTTAGTTGAACCGAGTGTGGCTACGCCCGGTCCTTGCGATGGTTAAAACAACACCAACTTGCTGAACTATCGTTGTGGTTTTGATGCGTAGGTAAGAACGGTTCTTGCTAAGCCCGTAGCAGCCACGTAAAATTTGCAACAACAAAGTAGAGGACGTCTAACTTGTTTTTGCAGGGCATGTTGTGATGTGATATGGTCAAGACATGATGCTAAATTTTATTGTATGAGATGATCATGTTTTGTAACCTAGTTATCGGCAACTGGCAGGAGCCATATGGTTGTCGCTTTATTGTATGCAATGCAATCGCCCTGTAATGCTTTACTTTATCACTAAGCGATAGCGATAGTCGTAGAAGCATAAGTTTGGCGAGACGACAACGATGCTACGATGGAGATCAAGGTGTCACACCGGTGACGATGGTGATCATGACGGTGCTTCGGAGATGGAGATCACAAGCACAAGATGATGATGGCCATATCATATCACTTATATTGATTGCATGTGATGTTTATCTTTTATGCATCTTATCTTGCTTTGATTGACGGTAGCATTATAAGATGATCTCTCACTAAATTTCAAGATAAAAAGTGTTCTCCCTGAGTATGCACCGTTGCCAAAGTTCGTCGTGCCCAGACACCACGTGATGATCGGGTGTGATAAGCTCTACGTCCATCTACAACGGGTGCAAGCTAGTTTTGCACACGCAGAATACTCAGGTTAAACTTGACGAGCCTAGCACATGCAGATATGCCCTCGGAACACTGAGACCGAAAGGTCGAGCGTGAATCATATAGTAGATATGATCAACATAGTGATGTTCACCATTGAAACTACTCCATCTCACATGATGATCGGACATGGTTTAGTTGATTTGGATCACGTGATCACTTAGAGGATTAGAGGGATGTCTATCTAAGTGGGAGTTCTTAAGTAATATGATTAATTGAACTTTAATTTATCATGAACTTAGTCCTGGTAGTATTAGCATATCTATGTTGTAGATCAATAGCTCGCGTTTAGCTCCCCTGTTTTATTTTGATATGTTCCTAGAGCAAACTGAGTTGAAAGATGTTAGTAGCAATGATGCGGATTGGATCCATGATCTGAGGATTATCCTCATTGCTGCACAGAAGAATTATGTCCTTGATGCACCGCTAGGTGACAGACCTATTGCAGGAGCAGATGCAGACGTTATGAACGTTTGGCTAGCTCAATATGATGACTACTTGATAGTTTAGTGCACCATGCTTAACGGCTTAGAATCAGGACTTCAGAGACGTTTTGAACGTCATGGACCATATGAGATGTTCCAGGAGTTGAAGTTAATATTTCAAGCAAATACCCGAGTTGAGAGATATGAAGTCTCCAACAAGTTCTATAGCTAAAAGATGGAGGAGAATAGCTCAAGCAGTGAGCATGTGCTTAGATTGTCTGGGTACTACAATCGCTTGAATCAAGTGGGAGTTAATCTTCCAGATAAAATAGTGATTGACAGAATTCTCTAGTCACCATCACCAAGTTAGTAGAACTTCGTGATGAACTATAATATGCAAGGGATGACGAAAACAATTCCCAAGCTCTTCGCGATGCTAAAAATCGGCGAAGGTAGAAATCAAGAAGAACATCAAGTGTTGATGGTTGACAAGACCACTAGTTTCAAGAGAAAGGACAAAGGGAAGAAGGGGAACTTCAATAAGAACGGCAAGCAAGTTGCTGCTCAAGTGAAGAAGCCCAAGTCTGGACCTAAGCCTGAGACTAAGTGCTTCTACTGCAAAGGGACTAGTCACTAGAAGCGGAACCACCCCAAGTATTTGGCGGATAAGAAGGATGGCAAAGTGAACAAGCTATATTTGATATACATGTTATTGATGTGTACCTTACTAGTGTTTATAGTAGCCCCTGGGTATTTGATACTTGTTCGGTTGCTAAAAATTAGTAACTCAAAACAGGAGTTACAGAATGAACAGAGACAAGTTAAGGGTGAAGTGACGATGTGTGTTGGAAGTGGTTCCAAGGTTGACATGATCATCATCGCACACTCCCTATACTTTCGGGATTAGTGTTGAACCTAAATAAGTGTTATTTGGTGTTTGCGTTGAGCATAAATATGATTTGATCATGTTTATTGCAATATAGTTATTCATTTAAGTTAGAGAACAATTGTTGTTCTGTTACATGAATAAAACCTTCTATGGTCATACACCCAATGAAAATGGTTTGTTGGATCTCGATCGTAGTAATACACATATTCATAATATTGAAGCCAAAAGATGCAAAGTTAATAATGATAGTGCAACTTATTTGTGGCACTGCCGTTTAGGTCATATTGGTGTAAAGCGCATGAAGAAACTCCATGCTGATGGGAATTTGGAATCACTTGATTATGAATCACTTGATGCTTGCGAACCATGCCTCATGGGCAAGATGACTAAGACTCCGTTCTCCGGAACAATGGAGCGAGAAACTGATTTATTGGAAATAATACATACTGATGTATGCGGTCCGATGAGTGTTAAGGCTCACGGCAAGTATCGTTATTTTCTGACCTTCACAGATGATTTGAGCAGATATGGGTATATCTACTTGATGAAACACAAGTTTGAAACATTTGAAAAGTTCAAAGAATTTCAGAGTGAAGTGGAGAATCATCGTAACAAGAAAATAAAAGTTTCTACGATATGATCGCAGAGGTAAAATATTTGAGTTACGAGTTTGGCCTTCAGTTAAAACAATGTGAAATAGTTTCACTACTCACGCCACCTGGAACACCACAGTGTAATGGTGTGTCCGAACGTCATAACCGTACTTTATTAGATATGGTGCGATCTATGATGTCTCTTACCGATCTAACACTATCGTTTTGGGGTTATGCATTAGAGACAGCTGCATTCACGTTAAATAGGGCACCATCTAAATCCGTTGAGACGACACCGTATGAACTATGGTTTGGCAAGAAACCTAAGCTGTTGTTTCTTAAAGTTTGAGGTTGCAATGCTTATGTGAAAAAGTTTCAACCTGATAAGCTCAAACCAAAATCGGAGAAGTGCGTCTTCATAGGATACCCAAAAGAAAATGTTGGGTACACCTTCTATCACAGATCCGAAGGCAAGATATTCGTTGCTGAGAATGGATCCTTTCTAGAGAAGGAGTTTCTCTCGAAAGAAGTGAGTGGGAGGAAAGTAGAACTTGATGAGGTAACTGTACCTGCTCCCTTATTGGAAAGTAGTTCATCACAGAAATCTGTTCCTGTGACTACTACACCAATCAGTGAGGAAGCTAATGATGACGATCATGTAACTTTAGATCAAGTTACTACCGAACCTCGTAGGTCGACCAGAGCATGATCCGCACCAGAGTGGTACGGTAATCCTGTTATGGAGGTCATGTTACTTGACCATGACGAACCTATGAACTATGAGGAAGCGATGATGAGCCCAGATTCTGCGAAATGGTTTGAGGCCATGAAATCTGAGATGGGATCCATGTATGAGAACAAAGTATGGACTTTGATTGACTTGCCCAATGATCGGCGAGCCATTGAGATTAAATGGATCTTCAAGAGGAAGACAGACGCTGATAGTACTATTACTATCTACAAAGCTAGAATTGTCGCAAAAGGTTTTCGACAAGTTCAAGGTGTTGACTACGATGAGAGTTTCTCATTCTTATCTATGCTTAAGTCTGTCCGAATCATGTTAGCAATTGCCGCATTTTATGAAATCTGGCAAATGGATAAACAAAACTGCATTCCTTAATGGATTACCGGAGTACCGGGGGGTTACCGGAACTCCCCCGGAGGCTATTGGGCCTCATGGGCCCAATTGGTGGAAGAGGAGAGGCGGCCAAGGGGCAGCCGCGCGCCCCTCCCCCCCAAGTCCGAATTGGACAAGGAGGGGGAGCGGCGCCCCCCCTTCCTTTCCCCCTCTCTCCTTCCCTCTCCTCTCCTAATCCAACAAGGAAAAGGGAGGGAGTCCTACTCCCGGTGGGAGTAGGACTCCTCCTGGCGCGCCTCCTCCTGGCCGGCCGCACCTCCCCCTTGCTCCTTTATATACGGGGGCAGGGGCACCCCATAGACACAACAATTGATCTCTTGATCTCTTAGCCGTGTGCGGTGCCCCCCTCCACCATATTCCACCTCGATAATGTCGTAGCGGTGCTTAGGTGAAGCCCTACGTCGGTAGCATTATCATCATCGTCACCACGCCGTCGTGCTGACGAAACTCTCCCTCAACACTCGGCTGGATCGGAGTTCGAGGGACGTCATTGAGCTGAACGTGTGCTGAACTCGGAGGTGCCGTGCGTTCGGTACTTGGATCGGTCGGATCGTGAAGACGTACGACTACATCAACCGCGTTGTGCTAACGCTTCCGCTTTCGGTCTACGAGGGTACGTGGACAACACTCTCCCCTCTCGTTGCTATGCATCACCATGATCTTGCGTGTGCGTAGGATTTTTTTTGAAATTACTACGTTCCCCAACAGTGTTCAGGGCGGTAGAACCGCCTGGAACTCCACCGCCCAGTTATTGCTGGTCCAGCGGTAGCTCCGGCCCAACCACCGCTCTAACTATCGGTCTAGGGTGAAGACCTTCTGATTGTGAAGCGGTAGTCGAGCGGTGGTGGAATGGTAGTTTCGGCTTATTTCGATATACCAGTACTACCGGTTGCCCCACCGGAAGTACCGCCCTGGTGTCCTAGCAGGGGTTCCCCGCATTCACCGGTTGTACCGGTGATCTTTGCGGAAGTACCGCTCCTATGGGTTTCTGCGCATAACGGTTGGATCTGAGGGGACCCTATTTAAGGAGGTGCTTCTCCCACCTCCCACTCACCTCTTGCCTCTCTCTCTCTCCTCCATTAATGCCTTTGAAGCTTTCTTGCCCGATCTCTCTCTCTAGCCACTCAAACTCGTTGATTTGCTATGGATTGAAGGAGGAGACCTAGATCTACACCCTCACCAAAGGAAACTTGATTCCCCCATACCTTCTTGTGTGGATTTTATTACTCTTGGGGGCTTGGGCACCCTAGACGGAAGAGGTCACTTCGGAGCCACATTCCATTGTGGTGAAGCTCCGGGGTTTCGTTGGGAGCCTCCAATTAAGTTGTGGAGAGAGCCTCAACCTTGTTTGTAAAGGTCCGGTTGCCGCCTTCAAGGGCACCAATAGTGGAATCATGGCATCTCGCATTGTGTGAGGGCGTGAGGAGAATACGGTGGCCCTAATGGCTTCTTGGGGAGCATTGTGCCTCCACACCGCTCCAACGGAGACGTACTTCCCCTCAAAAGGAAGGAACTTCGATAGCACATTCTCGTCTTCACCGGCTCCACTCTTGGTTATCTTGTACCTTTACTTGTGCTAGCTTATATTGTGTTGCATCTCTTGCTTGCTTGTGTGCTCGTTGTTGTTGCATCATATAGGTTGATCGCCTAGTTGCATATCTAGACAACCTACTTTGATGCAAAGTTTAAATTGGTAAAGAAAAGCTAAAAATTGTTAGTTGCCTATTCACCCCCCTCTAGTCAACTATATCGATCCTTTCAATTGGTATTAGAGCCTCGTCTCTTTTTTAAGGACTTTGTCGTCCGAAGAGTATGGTTGACACCGTAGACGGTGGGAGGAGCACCCCAGTGTGATTCCGTCCTCGTCTACGGCCGATGGGGGAACCTCGGTCTCACGTGAGGAGTTCAATGTGGCTTTGGACACATTGAAAACCTCCATGACGGCCGAGGTCAAAGGAATGCTTAAGAACTTTCTTGATGGTCTTAAATTATCCACCGCACCTTTGGAAGTGGTCGATCCCACTAACAAGGTGACGGATGCTAACTCCGACAAGGGGGAAGCTACTAGTGAGAAAGTTCCTTTGTCAAGTGGTAAAAGTGGAAACGACACCTATGCCCATGTTGAACCACCTCTTACTTATGGAGGACCGGTTCCCTCCACACATTTAAATCATGCTGACTCTCCTCCTAAGATTGTGAAAATTGAGGATTTTGACTCTTGGGTCTATCGTTTTAAACGTACGATCATTTAAATCATGTCAATACTAATCTTTGGAGAATCATTGAGCAAGTTTCTATCCACATGACCCAAGCAACTTCACCCCTCGAGAAGCCGCGGATCATCAATTCAACAAGAATGCTCTCTTCATCATCCAAGATGCAATCCCATCCGAAGATATTGTGCATCTCCGACCTTTCACCGTGGCAAAGGAAGATTGGCACCATGTTGTTTCCCTTTACAAGGGAAGCGCAAGCATTCAACGCTCCAACTATGAAGTGGCTCCAACTATGAAGTGGTGCAAGATGAAGCCGATGAATTTGCAATGAATGAAGGTGAAGAATCTCGTGAGCTTTACCGGAGATTAACCACTCTCGCGGTCTCACTCCGAGATCATGGGAGCAAGGATACAAATGAAAATTGGATGAAACGGAAGTTTCTCAAATCCATGATGCCTTACCATAAGGCCATGTCATCCGTCATCTGTCAGAGGCTAGACTTCCACACCTTGTCCTCAAGTGAAGTGTTGGATGAGTTTGTGGCAATGAGTATCTTGGACAAGACCGCCGACAATGCCGTGTTGCGTTCTCAAAGAGCAAAGAAGCCCAACCTTGCTCTGAAGGCCAAGGCGAGTGTGGAAGAAGAGGACGAAGAGGAAGAAGAGGAGAGCAACCCTGAAGATACAAAGTATGATTATCATGAGCACATGGCTCTCGCTTTAAGGCAATTTTGGAGCAAGAAGAACACAAGGCCCAACTTCAACAAGAACAACTCAAGTGGCACGAAGGGCAAGCAACGTGTAAGGACTTGCTATAATTGTGGCAATGTGAGCAACTTTGTTGCGGAATGCCCATATGAGAAGAGGGAAGACAATGGTGGCAAGCTCATCCAAAAAGACAAGGCCAAGTCCTTCCCCAACAAGAGAAACTTCACCAAGAAGACTCCTCCCAAGGGGTTGGTGGCACAAGAAGAGTACAATGAGGATGATGATGATGATGAAGATGGTGAGACGGTTGCCATGGCCTCCGTCGCCATTGCAACAACTCCACAGGTGTCCCTCTTCGATTCACCCAACGAGAACATCACCGCCAAGTTCCTCATGGCCAAAGCCATCAACAAGGTAACCCCCAACATCAAAACTACCATCACTACTAATCCCTCTTTGATGGATTGCATTGATGAAAGTGAGGGGTCTAATGAAGAAGAAAATGAATTTGAGTCTTTTATGAGTAAGCTCAAGGGCAAATCCAAGAAGCACTTTGTTGCTCTCTTGGAACAACTTGGTGAAGCCAATGACATGATCAAGGCTCACGAATACACCATCTCTAAGATGGAGGGGCATAGTCGTGACTATGCCGATGAGATATCGGATCTCTCTAATGCTCTTGAAGAAGAGCGTGGTCATCGTTTGGCTCTTGAGGAGTCACACAACGATGAGCATGCTAAATTAAAGAAAGATCTTGATCATGCACTTGTTGTATCTCGTGTGCTCAATTCCGAGAAGGCCAAACTTGGGGTTGATCTTGCTAGACTCAAGGAGGAGTTTGATATACTTGACGAGGCTCACAAAGCCTTGAAGGGTGCTCATGCTAGCCTCAAAGAGTCCAGTGATCAACTCCAAGTGAAGCTAACTAAGGAAAAAGGCCACTTTTCCTCATATGGTTTTAATTGATAATGCAAATGCTACTAACACATGTTGTGAGCATGTGCATCTTGTGGAGTGATACATCTCCAACGTATCTATAATTTTTGATTGTTCCATGCTATTATATATTCTATTTTGGATGTTTAATGGGCTTTATTATACACTTTTATATTATTTTTGGGACTAACCTATTAACCGGAGGCCCAGCCCGAATTGCTGTTTTTTGCCTATTTCAGTGTTTCGAAGGAAAGGAATATCAAACGGAGTCCAAACGGAATGAAACCTTCGGGAACGTGATTTTCAGAACAAACATGATCCAGAGGACTTGGAGTGGACGTCAAGAAACGAACGAGGAGGCCACGAGGCAGGGGGCGCGCCTACCCCCCTGGGCGCGCCCTCCACCCTCGTGGGCCCCTCGTAGCTCCACCGACCTACTTCTTCCTCCTATATATACCTACGTACCTCCAAACCATCAGACAAGGAGCCAAAACCCTATTTCCACCGCCGCAACCTTCTGTACCCATGAGATCCCATCTTGGGGCCTTTTCCGGCGCTCCGCTGGAGGGGGCATTGATCACGGAGGGCTTCTACATCAACACCATAGCCTCTCCGATGATGTGTGAGTAGTTTGCCTCAGACCTTTGGGTCCATAGTTATTAGCTAGATGGCTTCTTCTCTCTCTTTGGATCTCAATACAAAGTTCTCCTCGATTCTCTTGGAGATCTATTTGATGCAACTCTTCTTTTGCGGTGTGTTTGTCGAGATCCGATGAATTGTGGGTTTATGATCAAGATTATCTATGAACAATATTTGAATCTCCTCTGAATTCTTTTATGTATGATTGGTTATCTTTGCAAGTCTCTTCGAATTATCAGTTTGGTTTGGCCTACTAGATTGATCTTTCTTGCAATGGGAGAAGTGCTTAGCTTTGGGTCCAATCTTGCGGTGTCCTTTCCCAGTGACAGCAGGGGCAGCAAGGCACGTATAGTATTGTTGCCATCGAGGATAAAAAGATGGGGTTTATATCATATTGCATGAGTTTATCCCTCTACATCATGTCATCTTGCTTAAAGCGTTACTCTGTTCTTATGAACTTAATACTCTAGATGCATGCTGGATAGCGGTTGATGTGTGGAGTAATAGTAGTAGATGCATGCAGGAGTCGGTCTACTTGTCACGGGCGTGATGCCTATATACATGATCATACCTAGATATTCTCATAACTATGCTCAATTCTATCAATTGCTCGACAGTAATTCGTTTACCCACCGTAATACGTATGCAATCTTGAGAGAAGCCACTAGTGAAACCTATGGCCCCCGGGTCTATTTTCCATCATATTAATCTCCAGTCAACAAGCTATTTTTATTACCGTTTACCTTGCTTTCTTTACTTTTAGTCTTTATCATAAAAATACCAAAAATATTATCTTATCATCTCTATCAGATCTCACTCTCGTAAGTGACCGTGAAGGGATTGACAACCCCTTTATTGCGTTGGTTGCGAGGTTCTTATTTGTTTGTGTAGGTGCGTGGGACTCGAGCGTGGTCTCCTACTGGATTGATACCTTGGTTCTCAAAAACTGAGGGAAATACTTAAGCTACTTTACTGCATCACCCTTTCCTCTTCAAGGGAAAACCAATGCAGTGCTCAAGAGGTAGCAAGAAGGATTTCTGGCGCCGTTGCCAGGGAGTCTACGCACAAGTCAATACATACCAAGTACCCATCACAAACTCTTATCCCTCGCATTACATTATTTGCCATTTGCCTCTCGTTTTCCTCTCACCCACTTCACCCTTGCCATTTTATTCGCCCTCTCGTTTTGCTCGCCTTTCCTTTGCATTGGCCAAATACAAAGGGGCTAGGGGTTCTTTCCTAGGTTTCAATGCCTTGGATAGCCCTTCCGTCCTCTCTAAGCTCATAAATAACGATGTTATGGAAAAACCTACCGGGGTTGTCAATGAGAATCTGAATAATTTCGATGAAGATGATTCCGGAATATTTTGTTATTTACTTGATGAGTCTTTGAAAGATGCTTGGGATAGGTTACTGAGAACCCGGGCTAGCTTTGTGCCCCAATATCAAATTGAAATATACTTAAAAAGCTTTTATGTTGCCTTACCTTCGTCGTTTAAGCATGTCTTAGACTCTATTTTTGAAGAAGGTTTTCTTGAAGGGGATGTCGTAGATACCTATGAAAAGATGAAAACCATATTTGGGCACCCCATGAATGAGAAGGTCGAATCTACCTCTCTTTTGCTTTCCTATCAAAACGAAACTATCAAAGAGATGAAGGCTAGCTTAGATGCAAATTTCCGTATCGTGCTTAATCTTTCTTCTACCATTAATAGCCATGTGCTTTATCAAAACAGAAAGATTAATTCCATAGATAACAAGTTTGCTCTTTTCTTTCCTAAAACTAAAGATGGCAATACCTAGATCTATCCTTGTTTCTTTTGCCTAGCTAAGGGCGTTAAACGATAGCGCTCGTTGGGAGGCAACCAAATTTTATTTTTAGTTTTTTTTGCTTTTGGTTCTGTTTAGGAATAAATCTTTTATCTAGCCTTTGGTTAGATTGGTTTTTGTGTTTTAGTTAGTGTTTGTGCCAAGTGAAACCTATAGGATCTTCTTGGATAATAGTTATTTGATCTTGCTGAAAATTCCAGAAACTTTATGTTCACGAAAACAATTGTTAAAAATTACAAGAACGTGATATAATACTGATTCCAATTGCAGCAGATCAATAAACAAATTATTTAGGTTGTCCTATTTTGGTAGAATTTTAAGAGTTCCAGAAGTTTGCGTTAGTTACAGATTACTATAGACTGTTCTATTTTTGACAGATTCTGTTTTTCGTGTGTTGTTTGCTTATTTTGATGAGTCTATTGCTAGTAAAATAGTTTATAAACCATAGAGAAGTTGGAATACAATAATTTTAACACCAATATAAATAAAGAATGAGTTCATTACAGTACCTTGAAGTGGTGTTTTGTTTTCTTTCGCTAACGGAGCTCACGAGATTTTCTGTTAAGTTTTGTGTTGTGAAGTTTTCAAGTTTTGGGTAAAGATTTGATGGATTATGGAACAAGGAGTGGCAAGAGCCTAAGCTTGGGGATGCCCAAGGCACCCCAAGGTAAATCTAAGGACACCAAAAAGCCAAAGCTTGGGGATGCCCCGGAAGGCATCCCCTCTTTCGTCTTCGTCCATCGGTAACTTTACTTGGAGCTATATTTTTATTCACCACATGATAAGTGTTTTGCTTGGACCGTATTGTATGATTTGAGTCTTTGCTTTTAGTTTACCACAATCATCCTCGCTGAATACACTTTTGAGAGAGACACACATGATTCGGAATTTATTAGAATACTCTATGTGCTTCACTTATATCTTTTGAGCTATATAGTTTTTGCTCTAGTGCTTCACTTATATCTTTTAGAGCACGACAGTGGCTTGTTTTATAGAAACTATTGTTCTCTTATGCTTCACTTATATCATTTTGAGAGTCCTACAAAACAGCATGGTAATCTGCATTAATTGTGAAATTAGCCTTAATATGATAGGCATCCAAGATTAGTAAAAACTTTCTTATAAGTGCGTTGAATACTAAGAGAAGTTTGATACTTGATAATTGTTTTGAGATATGAAGACGGTGATATTAGAGTCATGCTAGTTGAGTGGTCATGAATTTGAGAAATACTTGTGTTAAAGTTTGTGATTCCCGTAGCATGCACGTATGGTGAACCGTTATGTGATGAAGTCGGAGCATGATTTATTTAGTGATTGTCTTCCTTATGAGTGGCGGTCGGGGACGAGCGATGTTTTTTTCCTACCAATCTATCCCCCTAGGAGCATGCGCGTAATACTTTGTTTTGATAACTAACAGATTTTTGCAACAAGTATATGAGTTCTTTATGACTAATGTTGGGTCCATGGATTATATGCACTCTTATCCTTCCACCATTGCTAGCCTCTCTAATACCGCGCACTTTTCGCCGGTATCATACACCCACCATATACCTTCCTCAAAACAGCCACCATACCTACCTATCATGGCATTTCCATAGCCATTCCGAGATATATTGCCATGCAACTTACCACCGTTCCGTTTGCTATGACACGTTCCATCATTGTCATATTGCTTTGCATGATCATGTAGTTGACATCATATTTGTGGCAAAGCCACCGTTCATTATATTTATACATGTCACTCTTGATTCATTGCATATCCCGGT
The DNA here is from genome assembly GCF_002575655.3 of Aegilops tauschii subsp. strangulata. Lineage (NCBI taxonomy): Eukaryota > Viridiplantae > Streptophyta > Magnoliopsida > Poales > Poaceae > Aegilops > Aegilops tauschii. Next base: position 157,042,118 of record NC_053036.3, read on the forward strand.
ACACCGCCGGAGGCATTCATATAGAGTCATATTTTGTTCTAAGTATTGAGTTGTAATACTTGAGTTGTAAGTGAATAAAAGTGTGATGATCATCATTATCAGAGCATTGTCCCAAGTGAGGAAAGGATGATGGAGACTATGATTCCCCCAGAAGTCGGGATGAGACTCCGGACTAAATAAAAAAAAGAGGCCATAAAAAAAGAGAGAAAAGGCCCAAAAAAACGAGAGAAAAGAGAGAAGGGACAATGCTACTATCCCTTTTCCACACTTGTGCTTCAAAGTAGCACCATGATCTTTACGATAGAGAGTCTCTTGTTTTGTCACTTTCATATACTAGTGGGAATTTTTCATTATAGAACTTGGCTTGTATATTCCAATGATGGGCTTCCTCAAATTGCCCTAGGTCTTCGTGAGCAAGCAAGTTGGATGCACACCCACTTAGTTTTCATTATTGAGCTTTCATACACTTATAGCTCTAGTGCATCCGTTGCATGGCAATCCCTACTCACTCACATTGATATCTATTAATGGGCATCTCCATAGCCCGTTGATACGCCTAGTTGATGTGAGACTATCTTCCCTTTTTGTCTTCTCCACAACCACCAGTCTATTCCACATATAGTGCTATATCCATGGCTCACGCTCATGTATTGCGTGAAGATTGAGAAAGTTTGAGAACACCAAAAGTATGAAACAATTGCTTGGCTTGTCATCGGGGTTGTGCATGATTTAAATATTTTGTGTGGTGAAGATAGAGCATAGCCAGACTATATGATTTTGTAGGGATAGCTTTCTTTGGCCATGTTATTTTGAGAAGACATGATTTCTTTATTAGTATGCTTGAAGTATTATTACTTTTATGTCAATATTAAACTTTTATCTTGAATCTTTCGGATCTGAATATTCATACCACAAATAAGAGAATTACATTTAAAATTATGCTAAGTAGCATTCCACATCAAAAATTCTGTTTTTATCATTTACCTACTCGAGGACGAGCAAGAATTAAGCTTGGGGATGCTTGATACGTCTCCAACGTATCTATAATTTTTGATTGTTCCATGCTATTATATATTCTATTTTGGATGTTTAATGGGCTTTATTATACACTTTTATATTATTTTTGGGACTAACCTATTAACCGGAGGCCCATCCCGAATTGCTGTTTTTTGCCTATTTCAGTGTTTCGAAGGAAAGGAATATCAAATGGAGTCCAAACGGAATGAAACCTTCGGGAACGTGATTTTCGAAACAAACATGATCCAGAGGACTTGGAGTGGACGTCAAGAAACGAACGAGGAGGCCACGAGGCAGGGGGTGCGCCCTCCACCCTCGTGGGCCCCTCATAGCTCCACCGACATACTTCTTCCTCCTATATATACCTACGTGCCCCAAACCATCAGACAAGGAGCCAAAACCCTATTTCCACCGCTGCAACCTTCTGTACCCATGAGATCCCATCTTGGGGCCTTTTCCGGCGCTCCGCCGGAGGGGGCATTGATCACGGAGGGCTTCTACATCAACACCATAGCCTCTCCGATGATGTGTGAGTAGTTTGCCTCAGACCTTCGGGTCCATAGTTATTAGCTAGATGGCTTCTTCTCTCTCTTTGGATCTCAATACAAAGTTCTCCTCGATTCTCTTGGAGATCTATTTGATGTAACTCTTCTTTTGCGGTGTGTTTGTCGAGATCCGATGAATTGTGGGTTTATGATCAAGATTATCTATAAACAATATTTGAATCTCCTCTGAATTCTTTCATGTATGATTGGTTATCTTTGCAAGTCTCTTCGAATTATCAGTTTGGTTTGGCCTACTAGATTGATCTTTCTTGCAATGGGAGAAGTGCTTAGCTTTGGGTCCAATCTTGCGGTGTCCTTTCCCAGTGACAGCAGGGGCAGCAAGGCACGTATAGTATTGTTGCCATCGAGGATAAAAAGATGGGGTTTATATCATATTGCATGAGTTTATCCCTCTACATCATGTCATCTTGCTTAAAGCGTTACTCTGTTCTTATGAACTTAATACTCTAGATGCATGCTGGATAGCGGTCGATGTGTGGAGTAATAGTAGTAGATGCAGGCAGGAGTCGGTCTACTTGTCACGGACGTGATGCCTATATACATGATCATACCTAGATATTCTCATAACTATGCTCAATTCTATCAATTGCTCGACAGTAATTCGTTTACCCACCGTAATACTTATGCTATCTTGAGAGAAGCCACTAGTGAAACCTATGGCCCCTGGGTCTATTTTCCATCATATTAATCTCCAGTCAACAAGCTATTTCTACTACCATTTACCTTGATTTCTTTACTTTTAGTCTTTAACATAAAAATACCAAAAATATTATCTTATCATCTCTATCAGATCTCACTCTCATAAGCAATCAAAAGGAAGTCGTGGCCAAGGAGGGAATTGGGTTCGCACCCATGTCCAAGAACAAGAAGAAGAATGACAAGGCCAAACGACCTCCTCCTCTCAAGCAAACTTTTGTGAAGGAGGGAGAGGGTGCTTCCAAGGAGAATAAGAACAATGTGAAGGGTGGTGGTGTCAAGAAGGGCAATGCCACTTATTCCAACAAAGCCGACGACTTTAACCCTTCTTATGTGTTGTGCCGTGCTAGTGATGGGCATGTCTATGCCAAATTTGTTGGTTCTCCTTATGAGTACAATGAATGGTTTATTTGGGTTCCTAAGACCCTTGTTACTAACATCAAAGGACCCATTACAAAATGGGTACCTAAAACCAAGCATTGATCTCTTGTAGGTGTTTGCTTCCGGTGGGGGATCATGGTTGCTTGATAGTGGAGCCACTAATCATATGACCGGAAGCAAGGGCTTGGTGGTGGACGTGCACAAGATTCCATCTATGCCCACCAATGTCGAGTGGTGTGATGCCTCATCTTCTAAGGTATTGGGTCTTGGCAAGGTAGTCATTTCTCGTGATCTCACGATCGAGAAAGTCATGCTTGTTGAGTCCCTTGCATACAATTTACTTTCTGTTCGTCAACTTGCACTCATGGGCTTTGCTACTTTCTTTGATATTGATACTGTGGCCCTCTTGTGGAGCAAGACTCTTAAAGTAGCCTTTGTTGGGCATGTAAAGAACGGTCTTTATGTGATTAACTTTTCGGAGCGACCCACTAAGACTGCGACATGCCTAATGGCTAAAGTTGACGTGGGATGGCTTTGGCATCGCCGTTTAGCCCATGTCAATATGAGATCTTTGCAAAATCTTCTCAAGGTGGACCATGTCCATGGACTAACAAATGTTAGTTTAGCCAAAGATCGTGCTTGCAGTGCTTGTATCAAACAAAGCTACATGTAACATCCCAAAATTCTAAATTTTGGAATGTTATATTAAATAGATAGATTTGATTGCTTGTTTGGTTGTTGTGTGATTGATTGACCGGAAGTGAGTGAAATTTGAAACTTTTTGAAAGTTAAATGAGAGGGAATAAAAGGACTTTCCCAAACTTTCATTTTTTGCATTTATGCTCTCCATGAATTCAAATACTTTTCATCACAAAACCCTGGAGAGAAGATGACATGACTTCTTCCATTTATTTAAATGACAAGGGTTTTTGAAAACATTTGAATTTCATTTGAAAATATTCCAAATTCAGAAACTTTAAGCAACTCAATGATTTTCACGAGAGAAGATAATATGACTTCTTCAAAATATATGAAATATGAGTTGGAAGTTTTAAAAGAATTAAATTCAAAGTTATTTTGAAATTATTTTCAATTTGGAGTTATTTGGATTTTATTCAAAATATTTTTCTCCAAAAATAAAATATATGGAAATTAGGGTAAAATGATTCCCTACATCAGAAAATTGGAGAGAAATAAATTTGAATTAATTTTGGTATTTTTTAAAATGATTTTTATTGAATTTTATTAGAGCAGTAGCACTATTTGCTTTATTTAAATTTTTGTGGATTTTATTGGATTTTATAAAAATGTTCATGTTGTAGAGGATCTTTTTCTGAAAATTTTGATATATAATATGCTATATATCATTTTAAATATTTGTTGTTTTATTTTATGGTTGTTGTCTGTTAAAAAAACAAAATGTTTTAAAAAAACTCCTTTTGGACCGAACTAGGTCGGCCTAGCAAATCACCAGGCCACGGCCCAGCTGGCCCGACGCCGCGCCTCGCTCGTCTTCCAGCTCGGGACGGAGTCCGGAGCGACTGCGCATCGCCGCCGCCGTGCCCGACCTCGCCACCTCGCGCCTTGCCCCCTCCTCCACGCCTCGGAGCCGCCTCGCCCTCCTATAAAGCGCGCCCCGGGACCCCCTGAATTCCGTTTTTGCTGCCGCCTCGAGCCGCATCGCAACACCGCCGCCGCCCCGATGAGATCCGCCGCCGCCGTCGTCTCCTCGCCTCCCCGCGCCGCAGCCGTCGCCTTCGCGCCGCCCCCAACGCCGCTGCTTCGCGCCGTCGCCGCACCGCCCACGCCGCCCTCGCCTCTGCCTGCACGCGCCGCCGCCCGGCCTCGCCGGAGTGACCGCCGTCGCCGGTTCTTCGAGAAAACTGCTGCCGACCGGTATAAACCCGACCCCGGTCCGATTCGGTTTTTTTCTTTTAAAGTTTGGTTTTAAAAAAAGCCTAGACTAGATCTGTTTTTTTCTAGGTTTTATTAAATAGCAAACATTCGTTCGTTTAGATCGGTAGCGAACGATTTTCGTTCATTAGGTTCTGTTAGCGAGCGTTCGCTCGATAGATTTTCTTTTCCTTTTCTTTTATTTTCAGTCAGGGACCTGTTAATAGTTATTTCTTTTACAGTTTAGTCCTTGGTTTTCAAATGGTCACAACTTTTACACCGTTTGTCCAAATCCAACGAAACCAACGCCTACTTCTTCGTCTTGATCCCCTCTATCCAGTAAAACAACTTAAACATGTTTTTGAAAGTTTTAAAATTTGATTTCAAACAGATTTGTATTCAAACTTCTTCTGTTCATAACTTGAGTTTTATAACTCCGTTCGAGTTGATTCTTTTTGCAAATTAAAGCTCTTGACCTAAACTTTCTGATAAGGCAAAATTCACATAATTTTGGTACTGTTAGAAATTGTTTTATGTTGCAAGAGTTATTTGGTTTTGATGTTTTCCGAATTGTCTTCTTCGTTCTTTTCGATCTTTTGAGTGATTGCTTATGTGTGGTTACTATTGCTTGCTTACGATAGATTGACTGGAGTGTGACGAATATAACTATCAAGAGTTATGAGTGCGAATCATCTTCATCAACAGTACAGTCAAGTTCACACTTTGATCATATCCCTTTCATACCCAGTTTTTATGCATTAGTTTCACCCTCAAACATTGAATGAGTAGGATTGATAACATGTGGGTATTGGGAAGTAGTTGATGAGGTAGGAACCTATTGCCCTGCATTCAAACCTTGGGAGTTACTATTACGTTATGCTTATATTGCCATGCTATGCTCGTAGACGTGGATTGGGTTTGAGTGTATCCATGACAGATGTGAGACTGTTAATTAATGGTTCAACTTAAGGTGGCAACTTTAATACACATCTGGGTTGATTGAGGCACCTAGGGTATCCAGTGATTGCCTGTATTTTTTGGAAATCCCCGGGTACCGTGTGATTCTCCTATGGACTGCCACCCAGGCTCAAAGGGATCATAAGATTATTCATGCTAGAAACTTCCGTGTGCAGCCACAAGCTATTATGGGCTCTAGCATAGTTGATTAAGTTGTGTGACCTCTTACAGTGGTAGACTAGCAGATGTAGGTGGTACTGTCTACCCATCGAAAGGTGCTAACACTTCTGAAAGACTGTGTCTTGGTCATCCGTTTCTCAAACACCATGTAGTGTGAGAAATCCAACGGAGGAGATCGAGTCTTGTGGGGAAAAGTGCGCAAACCTCTGCAGAGTGTACAAACTAATCATGGTTAGCCGTGTCCCCGGTTATGGACATCTTGAGTATCTGGTTCTTGGATTATCATGTTGATCTCATCACTCTATATAATTAATTTGTCGGGTTGTTAATTACTTTTAATTGGGATTGAGATGGGGTTTACCATTCTCAATGTTTTCAACCAACTTTGTAGTTAAATAAAATATATTCCTTTGCAGTAGGGAAAAATTGGCTTTTCGCAAAAACATTATAACCATAAAGCTTTTCCACCAGCCATATATGCATGTAGTGATAGCTATTATTCATCATTGTCCTATGGTGTGAATTTGCCAGTACATTCAATGTACTGACCCTTTGTGGCTACAACGTCTCATGTTGCAGGATTCTTACGACGAGTAAGTGATACGTTAGGGTTACGATTTCTACACTCAACTTTGCCGTTGGTGTTGATGGGAATCCACAACCTTGTTACTTCTGCTATTTGGATTGAGGTAATAGTATTTACGTTATTTCATACATGTGATTTACCTCTGTTATAAATCCTCGAGTAATGTGTGTGTCAGCATACCGATCCAGGGATGACACTTAAACACAGAGACTTGACCGTCTGAGGTCGGGTCACTACAAGATGGTATCAGAGCACATGTTGACTGTAGGACGTGACCCTAGAAACTGGCAAGCCCATAGGAAGGATTTTCTCTAGAACTTTCTCTTTCAAAAAGATCTTTTACCTCTCTTCTATTCTTATTCAAATATTCCCTTTTAGTGAGACCATACCCCCTTTCCCCTTTTTGACCACACGAAGATTCGACTGATGAGACCACTCCAAGAAGTACAAGATATCAGACAACCACGACCACTACGGAATGAAGGGGATTTTATCGTGCATCTGAATAATGGAAACTACAACAGTTGAAGACTCCGAAGACTAGGAGAATTTGAAGGCTCTGAAGAATTCCCAGATTTTTATGACCTAGGAAGGCTACCCTTATGGAACTTGGCAGACTATGGAAGTTGTCAATACTCGAGATCAAGGTGTATCGGAGAAAGACCGGAGCATGGAGAGTTAAAAACTCAAAGTTCTGTCAAGGAAAACCCTAAGGCAGGAGATATCAACTATGGAGAGATAGCTCATGGAAATGACAAGAGCAGAAACACGGCTATCCATGATGTTATCGCCCGCTTATGCTATTGTCACCGTGCTGAGTTAAGCATGCATATGGATGGAAGGATGGGATGGTAAAAGGCTGATGGAGCACCTATCAGCAAGATGAAGTTTTAATCTTAGCCGGTGTATCACCAGGATCTGGAGTGTTACATCAAGAAGTTAAGATGGACCTACAAGAAGTAGTATTTGATAAGGAAGCGTTTCGTGAAGAACTCAGGACCCAGAAGCTGAAAGTAGCCAAGCTAGAGGAGCAAAACCTTGAGACATCAAAGATTCGTCAGGAACTGAAGGACAGTAGGATCATGGTTCATGTCGAGGTTGATGAAACCCAGAAGTCTGGAACGCAACTCCAGAAATATTAAAGGACGTCACGATAGACTTTGCGACAACAGAGATGATCTGGCAAAAGAACTTGAGAAGGTCAAGCACGATCAGAAGAATCCATTGGAGGCATGAACAATACTTGAAGAGTTTGGCGACATTGAAGATTTATTGACCTTTAGAAGACCAAACCCCTGTTATACACTTACGTTAGATGCGACGTTTGTGAGCTGTCATTTGTTTGCTGTTTTCCCGACAGCCACAAAATAAAATCTGTCTTTTCAAAAACCATTGTTTGCCTTGTGTGTATCTCTCTCTATCTCTCTTATCTCACCCCAAACCCATGGACCCATTAGAGGATGAATGGAGATGAGCTTGTATTTTCTGGACCGATAAGTCAATTGGAGACAGACTGATGGATTTAGAACATGGAGGATCACATGGAGAATAACCCTATAGCTGGAAAGGATATGACCCAGCATGCTCTTAAGTGTTTTGAAAGAGGTGCTGCTACTTGGTGGAGGATGTACCAAACCATCAATGGATGGCAAGGAGTAACCACTTGGAAAGAATTTAAGTTGACTCTGCAAAAGTCTCGGTTTGTGTCCCAGAAATTGAAGCCTTATGGAAAGGATATGAAGAAACCCTGTGCATGCAAGCTTTGTGGATAAATAGGACACAACCATAAGGAACACAAGGATGAATGCCCTAATTGTGAAGGAAGTCACCTAGCTGAAGAATGCCCAACTAAGCAGATAACATGTTTCTTGTGTGAAGGGACTACCCACTACCCTGCTCATTGTCACATTTACCCCATGGTTCGAAAAACCATCCAGCAGAAGAAAGAAGCAATGAAAGGAGCACTCGTGGAAATTTTAGAAGAACCTACGATGAAGGAAGAGGTGGAGGACACACCTAAAGAAGAACCAATTAGATCTTGCACCAAGTCTTGCTATTCATGTGGAGAAGAAGGACACATCTCCCAGAATTGTTTGAATGGGGATCTGGTAGAATTCCCGACAGAGGAAGTAGAGTATGACCCACAGGAAATAGAAGCCCTGATTGGAACGGAAAAGTCCAGAAAGAGAAGTAGATTGGATTCCAGGAAGGATCTGAGTCATATCACCTGTTATAGATGCAAGGAGTCAGGGCACTACCTCAGCAGTTACCCAAAAAGGAAGCCGAGGACCCAAAGAGGCTATGTAGACATAAGGAAACCACGAGACTTGTCAGAAGTAATATGTTTCAGCTGTAATAAAGCAGGGCACTTTGCCAGAGATTGTCCCAATGAGAAAGAGACTCATGCTAAATAGTTGTGACGAAAAAGGAGTATAGTAGTAGTGGGAACATTTCGTTTTCAGTATTGAGATGATGAGTTGAGGCATGTAATGGATATGCAGGAGATTGTAGTAATTTGAGGATCAATAAAGTTAGCATCGTTAGTATTGATTGGATTTTATGAGTTGTTACTCTATGAAGAAAGATTTTGACCATTTTCGAGGAATGAGAAATATGGTCTATGGGTGAGTTTGTGCATTTTAAGGGTGGTAGTAACTGTGAGGACACTTGACCCCTGGAAAGGATAATGATGTTCCACGGGGTGGACTTCATAAGTATGAGTTTTATCTTGATATGTTGGATACCCCAGGAATATGAAGGGATGAAATACTATTGGATATAAAGGACATATGATGTTGGTATTATGGAACGATTATAACTCCATGACAAGTCTGAGTAATCACGCCTTAGTTTGGAACCAATAGAAGGAAGAAGGACCGTACAATTGGATGGATTTAAGCATGCTAGGAAGCTGGATGTTGGAATAATGATCAGTTGCCCCGATGATGAGTTCAAGGTTTGCAAGTGATGAGATGGGCCATAACCCACAGGCCCCAGGACCTACCAAGAAGCAAGCATAATCTTGCTGAAGGAAAACCCTGGAAGAAGTTACGATTTTATCGATAGATGATTTTATAGGAGTTTACGCAAAACCTGAGAGTTGTGAAGGAACGGTAGATGTTTTGTCTGGCTTGCAGAATCAATGGATTATCCGAACTTGGTTCGTCGACAAGAGAAATTCTGCAATGCTTGTGAGGATGACCGAGTGTTAGAATGCGAGATTCGCTAAACCATATACAGGGTAATGATTTGGGTGCAGATGGATTGATCACCATACTGACTTACTCTTATTATTCGCCTTGCTATATGGGATGGTAAATCTGAGTGACTTGCCTATGGTAGAGAGATGACGATCAAAACCTTGTTTAAACCTTAGAATGGTATAGGTATTTTTTTCTTCCCCTTGTACACGACAGCAGCTGCCAACCGTAGATTATACGGTGAGGTTCAACCTAGACCCATTTCCTGCAGGAGAAACCATAATTGTTGACCACCATGAGATATCGGTAGTTGTTTAGTATGGGCGCCAGACCCGTTAGCTAAGAAGACCCAATCATGGAAGAACCTTACCAAGAAAAGGGACAAAAGAATTGCGGTAAAGGTTATGGCACTATCGGAAGAGCCCAGAGATGGAATTTCCCGAGATTTGGGAAGACTGACACTGTCAAAGATAAGGATGGAGTATATGAGTTTTGATGGAACAGTAACCATGTTTCTAAGGGTGGTAGCACCCAGACCCCCCCCTGTGATGATCGATGGATTTTGAGAAGACCCCAAACCTAACCTATTTCTTGCTAGCCTCTCCGAATCTCGAGGATGAGATTCATTTTAAGGGTGGTAGGTTTGTAACATCCCAAAATTCTAAATTTTGGAATGTTATATTAAATAGATAGATTTGATTGCTTGTTTGGTTGTTCTATGATTGATTGACTGAAAGTGAGTGAAATTTGAAACTTTTTGAAAGTTAAATGAGAGGGAATAAAAGGACTTTCCCAAACTTTCATGTTTTGCATTTATGCTCTCCATGAATTCAAATACTTTTCATCACAAAACCATGGAGAGAAGATGGCATGACTTCTTCCATTTATTTAAATGACAAGGGTTTTTGAAAACATTTGAATTTCATTTGAAAATATTTCAAATTCAGAAACTTTAAGCAACTCAATGATTTTCACGAGAGAAGATAATATGACTTCTTCAAAATATATGAAATATGAGTTGGAAGTTTTAAAAGAATTAAATTCAAAGTTATTTTGAAATTATTTTCAATTTGGAGTTATTTGGATTTTATTCAAATTATTTTTCTCCAAAAATAAAATATATGGAAATTAGGGTAAAATGATTCCCTACATCAGAAAATTGGAGAGAAATAAATTTGAATTAATTTTGGTATTTTTTAAAATGATTTTTATTGAATTTTATTAGAGCAGTAGCACTATTTGCTTTATTTAAATTTTTGTGGATTTTATTGGATTTTATAAAAATGTTCATGTTGTAGAGGATCTTTCTCTGGAAATTTTGATATATAATATGCTATATATCATTTTAAATATTTGTTGTTTTATTTTATGGTTGTTGTCTGTTAAAGAAAAAACAAAATGTTTTAAAAAAGACTCCTTTTGGACCGAACTGGGCCGGCCCAGCAAATCGCCAGGCCACGGCCCAGCCGGCCCGACGCCGCGCCTCGCTCGTCTTCCAGCTCGGGACGGAGTCCCGAGCGAGCACGCACCGCCGCCGCCGTGCCCGACCTCGCCACCTCGCGCCTTGCCCCCTCCTCCACGCCTCGGAGCCGCCCCGCCCTCCTATAAAGCGTGCCCCGGGATCCCCTGGATTCCGTTTTTGCCGCTGCCTCGAGCCGCATCGCGTCACTGCTGCCGCCGCCGTCTCCTCGCCTCCCTGCGCCGCAGCCGTCGCCTTCGCGCCGCCCCCAACGCCGCTGCTTCGCGTCGTCGCCGCGCAGCCCACGCCGCCCTCGCCTCTGCCTGCATGCGCCGCCGCCCGGCCTCGCCGGAGTGACCGCCGTCGCCGTTTCTTCGACGAAAACTGCTGTCGACCGGTATAAACCCGACCCCGGTCCGATCCGGTTTGTTTCTTTTAAAGTTTTTTTTAAAACCTAGACTAGATCTGTTTTTTTAGGTTTTATTAAATAGCGAACATTCGTTCGTTTAGATCGGTAGCGAACGATTTTCATTCGTTAGGTTCTGTTAGTGAGCGTTCGCTGGATAGGTTTTTTTTCTTTTTCTTTTATTTTCAGTCAGGGACGTGTTAGTAGTTATTTCTTTTACAGTTTAGTCCATGGTTTTCAAACGGTCACAACTTTTACACCGTTTGTCCAAATCCAACGAAACCAACGCCTACTTCTTCGTCTTGTTCCCCTCTATCCAGTAAATCAACTTAAACATGTTTTTGAAAGTTTTAAAATTTGATTTCAAACAGATTTGTATTCAAACTTCTTATGTTCATAACTTGAGTTTTATAACTCCGTTCGAGTTGATTCTTTTTGCAAATTAAAGCTCTTGACCTAAACTTTCTGATAAGGCCAAATTCACATAATTTTGGTACTGTTAGAAATTGTTTTATGTTGCAAGAGTTATTTGGTTTTGATGTTTTCCGAATTGTCTTCTTCGTTCTTTTCGATCTTTTGAGTGATTGCTTATGTGTGGTTACTACTGCTTGCTTACGATAGATTGACCGGAGTGTGACGAATAGAACTATCAAGAGTTATGAGTGCGAATCATCTTCATCAACAGTACATGCAAGTTCACACTTTGATCATATCCCTTTCATACCCAGTTTTTATGCATTAGTTTCACCCTCAAACATTGAATGAGTAGGATTGATAACATGTGGGTATTGGGAAGTAGTTGATGAGGTAGGAACCTATGCCCTGCATTCAAACCTTGGGAGTTACTATTACGTTATGCTTATATTGTCATGCTATGCTCGTAGACGTGGATTGGGTTTGAGTGTATCCATGACAGATGTGAGATTGTTAATTAATGGTTCAACTTAAGGTGGCAACTTTAATACACATCTGGGTGGATTGAGGCACCTATGGTATCCAGTGATTGCCTGTATTTTTTGGAAATCCCGGGGTACCGTGTGATTCTCCTATGGACTGCCACCAAGGCTCAAAGGGATCATAAGATTATTCATGCTAGAAACTTCCGTGTGCAGCCACAAGCTATTATGGGCTCTAGCATAGTTGATTAAGTTGTGTGACCTCTTATAGTGGTAGACTAGCAGATGTAGGGGATGTAGGTGGTACTGTCTACCCATCGAAAGGTGCTAACACTTCTGAAAGACTGTGTCTTGGTCATCCGTTTCTCAAACACCATGTAGTGCGAGAAATCCAACGGAGGAGATCGAGTCTTGTGGGGAAAAGTACGCAAACCTCTGCAGAGTGTACAAACTAATCATGGTTAGTCGTGTCCCCGGTTATGGACATCTTGAGTATCTGGTTCTTGGATTATCATGTTGATCTCATCACTCTATATAATTAATTTGTCGGGTTGTTAATTACTTTTAATTGGGATTGAGATGGGGTTTACCATTCTCAATGTTTTCAACCAACTTTGTAGTTAAATAAAATATATTCCTTTGTAGTAGGGAAAATTGGCTTTTCGCAAAAAACATTATAACCATAGAGCTTTTCCACCAGCCATATATGCATGTAGTGATACCTATTATTCATCATTGTCCTATGGTGTGAATTCGCCAGTACATTCAATGTACTGACCCTTTGTGGCTGCAACGTCTCATGTTGCAGGATTCTTACGACGAGTAAGTGATACGTTAGGGTTACGATTTCTACACTCAACTTTGCCGTTGGTGTTGATGGGAATCCACAACCTTGTTACTTCCGCTATTTGGATTGAGGTAATAGTATTTACGTTATTTCATACATGTGATTTACCTCTGTTATAAATCCTCGAGTATTGTGTGTGTCAGCATACCGATCCAGGGATGACACTTAAGCACAGAGACTTGACCGTATGAGGTCGGGTCGCTACACTACATGAGAAGGCTCACCCTCCCACGACTATCATTTACTCGAAGAGGCCTTTGGAGCTCCTTCACTTGTATCTCTTTGGGCCTCCATCTTTTGATAGTCTTGGGGGTAGAAAGTATTGCTTGGTGATTGTGGATGATTATTCAGGATACACTTGGTTATACTTCTTCAAGAGGAAAAGTGAGACCCAACAAACCATCATTGATTTTGCAAATGAAGCTCAACGCCAACACAATGCAAAGATCTTGAAGATAAGAAGTGACAATGGCACCGAGTTGAAGAACTACACCTTGGATGAGTTTCTTAGTGATGAGGGGATCAAGCATCAATATTCCGCACCATACACCCCTCAACAAAATGGTGTAGCGGAGTGGAAGAACCGGACGTTGATGGATGTGGCAAGGACCATGATGGCGGAGTTCAAGTCTCCATACAACTTTTGGGCCGAAGCCATCAACACCGCGTGTCATGCATCCAATCGGCTCTATCTCCGCAAAGTCTTGAACAAAACTCCATGTGAGATACTCACCGGTAACAAGCCCAATCTTAAGTACTTTCGGGTGTTCGGGTGTAAGTGTTCATTCTCAAGAAAGGTGTTCGTTTGTCTAAATTTGAGGCTAGATCTCAAGAAGGCATTTTTGTTGGTTATGCTACAAGCTCTCATGCTTACCGTGTCCTCAATAAGTCCACGGGACTTATTGAGGAGACGTGTAACGTGGAGTTTGATGAGAATAACGGCTCCCAAGTGGAGCAAAGTGGCACTTGTGATATAGGTGATGAAATTCCTCCCCAAGCCATAAGAAGAATGGGTGTTGGTTTTATCTTACCCATTGAGGAACCCCTTGTGGCTGAAGGAGAAGGACAATGTTCCACTCAAGTGGAACCATCACCAACCCAAGGCCCACACGCTTCCGAAGAACAAAGTGAAGGCCCTCCACCTCATGAAACAAGACCAAGGGCAAGATCAACCTCGAGATGGTGTTGAACCACCAAGTGATGCCCAAGGTCAAGTTCTCTCCTCCGAGCAAGTTCAAGATCAAGAGCAAGCTCAAGATCAAGAACAAGCTCAAGACGACGCTCAAGATGATAAAGTAACCGCTCCTCAACTCACTCCTGAGGAGGAATTGGAGCGTCGTGCTGCCAAGATTGCACCCAAGCTCTCTACCAAGGGTCATCTCATGACGAATGTGCTTGGAAGCAAATGAAAGGGGGTAAGCACTTGTAGACAATTGGCAAACTATTGTGAACATCACGCGTTTGTCTCTTGTGTTGAACCCCAACAGGTCTATGAGGCGCTCGAAGACCCGGATTGGCTTAATGCCATGCATGAAGAACTCAAAAACTTCGAGCACAACAAGGTGTGGAGATTGGTGCCAAGGCCAACGGGGAACCATAATGTCATTGGAACCAAGTGGATATTCAAGAACAAGCAAGATGCTCATGGAATTATTGTCCGCAACAAGGCTCGCTTGGTAGCACAAGGCTACTCCCAAGTCGAGGGTATTGACTACGGTGAAACCTTTGCTCCCGTTGCTCACCTTGAATCTATTTGTTTGTTGATTGCTTATGCTTCTCATAATTATTTCAAGTTGCAACAAATGGATGTGAAGAGTGCTTTTCTTAATGGTCCTATTAATGAGTTGGTGTATGTCAAATAACCCCCCGGGTTCGAGGATCCCTATTTTCCCGATCATGTGTACCAACTCGATAAGGCACTCTATGGCCTTAAACAAGCCCCACGTGCGTGGTATGACCACCTTACCGAGTTGTTGCAAGATCATGGGTTTGAAATTTGGAAAATCGACCCCACTCTTTTTACTAAGAAGGTCAAAGGGGAGTTGTTTGTGTGCCAAATATATGTTGATGATATTATCTTTGGTTCTCCTAACAAAGCTCTCAATGAGGAATTTGCCGCTCTCATGACCTCAAAGTTCAAGATTTCCATGATGGGAGAGTTGAAGTTCTTTCTCGGGTTCGAAGTCAAGCAACGAAGAGAAGGAACCTTCATCAACGAAGCCAAATACACTCAAGACATGCTCAAGAGATTCAAGCTAAGTGATGTCAAGCCGACTTCCACTCCAATGCCCGTCAAATGCCAACTTGACATAGATCCCAATGGTAAAGTGGTGGATCAAAAGGTATATCGCTCCATGATTGGCTCCTTGCTTTACCTTTGTGCATCTAGACCGGATATCATGTTGAGTGTGGGAATTTGTGCACGGTTTCAAGCCACACCTAAGGAAAGCCACTTTGTGGCGGTCAAGCGAATCTTTCGATATTTGGCTCATACCCCAAACTTTGGCTTATGGTACCCAAGAGGAGAAAACTTCAACCTTGTAGGCTATTTGGACGCCGATTGGGCGAGAGCCAAAGTGGATAGGAAGTCAACTTCCGGAGGGTGCCAATTCATTGGTTGCTCTTTGGTGAGTTGGTCTTCTAAGAAGCAAAGTTGTGTCAGTAGTTGTTGTGCACAACTTCTATGGATGAGGCAAACTTTAAAGGATTACGGTGTCATTTGTGACAAAGTGCCTCTTTGGTGTGACAATGAAAGTGCCATCAAGATTTCTCTCAATCTGGTGCAACACTTCAAGACAAAGCATATTGAGATTCGATATCACTTCATCCGGGATCATATTAGGCGAGTGGAGATCGAGCTCAACTATGTCAACACTCATGATAACCTTGCAGATATCTTCACGAAGCCCTTGGATGAAGCAAGATTTCGCGAGTTAAGGCATGAGCTAAATATCATTGATTCGAGCAATGTAGCTTGAACCCTTGCACACCCCACCATACTCATCTTGATGTCTTGTTTAGGTGTAGGCATGGACATAGGGGGAGTGCTGTTCTCTTAATGAACTCTCCCTCCCCCATTATGCATAAATTGATCAACTCTTTCACATTAGCCATTGTTGATGGTACTTGTGCTTCAGAGACGAGTTTTGGTCATGGGCCCAAGGATAATTCTTCGCGGCGCCATACCATTTGACTCAAACATAGGTGGCTCCGGCCACAGCCCTTGCGCAAGGGTGTTTTCTTTGTTGTGTGTTTCCTTTTGCCTTGCTCCTTCGGTTCTCCTAGATGCTTGAATTCTCCAAGGAGTGGCTTTTATTGTTTGCTTCTTGCACTCTTGGGGGCTTCGTCATCATAATACAGTGTCTTGCTTCCATCCTAAGCCTTCTCATCCCAAGCCATCTTTTCCAAATGTACACAAGTTTGATCTCTTTGTGCATGGGCTGATGCATCTTGGCAGTACAACCGGTGGTCAGAACGGTTCTACCGCTCTTCCACTAGGTTGTGTAGTCCCAGCGGTACTTCCGGTCTTGCACGAGCGGTTCTACCGCGCTTGCTTGTACCCGTACCATTGGCCGGTAGTACCAGTATCTGGTAGCGGTACTACCGCTGCTTCTGGCGCGAAAATACCGCCCTCAAACACCGGCTAGCTACAGGAGCGGTACTACCGCTCTTTAGAGCGGTACTGCTACCTCTTGAGCACTGCGTTGGTTTTCCCTTGAAGAGGAAAGGGTGATGCAGCAAAGTAGCGTAAGTATTTCCCTCACTTTTTGAGAACCAAGGTATCAATCCAGTAGGAGGCCACGCACGAGTCCCTCGCACCTACACAAACAAATAAATCCTCACAACCAACGGAATAAAGGGGTTGTCAATCCCTTAACGGTCACTTACGAGAGTGAGATCTGAAAGATATGATAAGATAATATTTTTGGGATTTTTATGATAAAGATGCAAAGTAAAGAAAGCAAAATAAAGACGACGCTAGAAATAACTTGTTGATGGGAGATTAATATGATGGAAAATAGACCCGGGGGCCATAGGTTTCACTAGTGGCTTCTCTCAAGAGCATAAGTATTACAGTGGGTGAACAAATTACTGTTGAGCAATTGACAGAATTGAGCATAGTTATGAGAATATCTAGGTATGATCATGTATATAGGCATCACGTCCGAGACAAGTAGACCGACTCCTGCCTGCATCTACTACTATTACTCCACACATCGACCGCTATCCGGCATGCATCTAGAGTATTAAGTTCATAAGAACAGAGTAACGCTTTAAGTAAGATGACATGATGTAGAGGGATAAATTCATGCAATATGATATAAACCCCATCTTGTTATCCTCGATGGCAACAATACAATACGTGCCTTGCTGCCCCTCCTGTCACTGGGAAAGGACACCACAAGATTGAACCCAAAGCTAAGCACTTATCCCATTGCAAAAAAGATCAATCTAGTAGGCCAAACCAAACTGATAATTCGAAGAGACTTGCAAAGATAACCAATCATACATAAAAGAATTCAGAGAAGATTCAAATATTGTTCATAGATAAACTTGATCATAAACCCACAATTCATCGGTCTCAACAAACACACCGCAAAAGAAGATTACATCGAATAGATCTCCACGAGAGAGGGGGAGAACATTGTATTGAGATCCAAAAAGAGAGAAGAAGCCATCTAGCTAATAACTATGGACCCAAAGGTCTGAGGTAAACTACTCACACATCATCGGAGAGGCTATGGTGTTGATGTAGAAGCCCTCCGTGATCGATGCCCCCTCCGGCGGAGCTCCGGAAAAGGCCCCAAGATGGGATCTCATGGGTACAGAAGGTTGCGGTGGTGGAATTAGGTTTTTGGATCCGTATCTGGTAGTTTGGGGATACGTAGGTATATGTAGGAGGAAGGAGTACGTCAGTGGAGCAACATGGGGCCCACGAGGGTGGAGGGCGCGCCCAAGGGGGTAGGCGCGCCCCCCTACCTCGTGCCCTCCTGGTTGATGTCTTGACGTAGGGTCCAAGTTCTCTGGATCACGTTCGTTCCGAAAATCACGTTCCCGAAGGTTTCATTCCGTTTGGACTGCGTTTGATTTTCTTTTTCTGCGAAACTCTGAATAGGCAAGAAACAACAATTCTGGGCTGGGCCTCCGGTTAATAGGTTAGTCCCAAAAATAATATAAAAGTGTATAATAAAGCCCATTAATGTCCAAAACAGAATATAATATAGCATGGAACAATAAAAAATTATAGATACGTTGGAGACGTATCAAGCATCCCCAAGCTTAATTCCTGCTCGTCCTCGAGTAGGTAAATGATAAAAACTGAATTTTTGATGTGGAATGCTACTTGGCATAATTTCAATGTAATTCTTCTTAATTGTGGTATGAATATTCAGATCCGAAAGATTCAAGACAAAAGTTTAATATTGACATAAAAATAATAGTACTTCAAGCATACTAACTAAGCAATTATGTCTTCTCAAAATAACATGGCCAAAGAAAGTTATCCCTACAAAATCATATAGTCTGGCTATGCTCTATCTTCACCACACAAAATATTTAAATCATGCACAACCCCGATGACAAGCCAAGCAATTGTTTCATACTTTTAGTGTTCTCAAATTTTTTCAATCTTCACGCAATACATGAGCGTGAGCCATGGATATAGCACTATATGTGGTATGGAATGGTGGTTGTGGAGAAGACAAAAAAGGGAGAAGATAGTCTCACATCAACTAAGCGTATCAACGGGCTATGGAGATGCCCATTAATAGATATCAATGTGAGTGAGTAGGGATTGCCATGCAACGGATGCACTAAGAGCTAAAAGTATATGAAAGTTCAACATAAGGAACTAAGTGGGTGTGCATCCAACTCGCTTGCTCACGAAGACCTAGGGCATTTTGAGGAAGCCCATCATTGGAATATACAAGCCAAGTTCTATAATGAAAAATTTCCCACTAGTATATGAAAGTGATACCATAGGAGACTTTCTATCATGAAGATCATGGTGCTACTTTGAAGCACAAGTGTGGTAAAAGGATAGTAGCATTGTCCCTTCTCTCTTTTTTCTCTCATTTTTTTATTTCGTCCAGAGTCTCGTCCCGACTTGTGGGGGAATCAAAGTCTCCGTCATCCTTTCCTCACTTGGGACAATGCTCTAAAAATGGATGATCATCACACTTTTATTTACTTACAACTCAATAATTACAACTCAATACTTAGAACAAAATATGACTCTATGTGAATGCCTCCGGCGGTGTACCGGGATATGCAATGAATCAAGAGTGATATGTATGAAAGAATTATGAACGGTGGCTTTGCCACAAATACGATGTCAACTACATGATCATGGAAAGCAATATGACAATGATGGAGCGTGTCATAATAAACGAAACGGTGGTAAGTTGCATGGCAATATATCTCGGAATGGCTATGGAAATGCCATGATAGGTAGGTATGGTGGCTTTTTTGAGGAAGGTATATGGTGGGTGTATGATACCGGTGAAAAGTGCGCGGTATTAGAGAGGCTAGCAATGGTGGAAGGAGGAAAAGTGTGTATAATCCATGGACTCAACATTAGTCATAAAGAACTCATATACTTATTGCAAAAATCTACAAGTTATCAAAGCAAAGTATTACGCGCATGCTCCTAGGGGGATAGATTGGTAGGAAAAGACCATCGCTCGTCCCCGACCGCCACTCATAAGGAAGACAATCAATAAATAAATCATGCTCCGACTTCATCACATAACGGTTCACCATACGTGCATGCTATGGGAACCACAAACTTTAACACAAGTATTTCTCAAATTAAAAACTACTCAACTAGCATGACTCTAATATCACCATCTTTATATCTCAAAACAGTTATCAAGCATCAAACTTCTCATAGTATTCAACACACTCATAAGAATTTTTTTACTAATCTTGAATGCCTATCATTGTCAAAGCAAACTACCATGCTGTTTGTAGGACTCTCAAAATAATCTAAGTGAAGCATGATAGAACAATAGTTTCTATAAAACAAAATCACCACCGTGCTCTAAAAGATATAAGTGAAGCACTAGAGCAAAAACTATATAACTCAAAAGATATAAGTGAAGCACATAGAGTATTCTAAGAAATTCCGAATCATGTGTGTCTCTCTCAAAAGGTGTGTAAAGCAAATATGATTGTGGTAAACTAAAAAGCAAACACTCAAATCATACAAGACGCTCTAAGCAAAACACATATCATGTGGTGAATAAAAATATAGCTCCAAGTAAAGTTACCGATGGAAGTAGACGAAAGAGGGGATGCCTTCCGGGGCATCCCCAAGCTTTGGCTTTTTGGTGTCCTTAAATTATCTTGGGGTGCCATGGGCATCCCCAATCTTAGGCTCTTTCCACTCCTTGTTCCATCTTTCACCCAAAACTTGAAAACTTCACAACACAAAACTCAGCAGAAAATCTCATGAGCTCCGTTAGCGAAAGAAAACAAAACACCACTTCAAGGTACTGTAATGAACTCATTCTTTATTTATATTGGTGTTAAACCTACTGTATTCCAACTTCTCTATGATTTATAAACTCTTTTACTAGCCATAGATTCATCAAAAATAAGCAAACAACACACGAAAAACAGAATCTGTCAAAAACAGAACAGTCTGTAGTAATCTGTAACTAACGCAAACTTCTGGAACTCCAAAAATTCAGCAAAAATAGGAAAACCTAGACAATTTGTTTATTGATCAGCATCAATTGGAATCAATATTTTATCACGTTCTGGTTATTTTTAACAATTATTTTTGTAACAGAAAGTTTCTGGAATTTTCAGCAAGATCAAATAACTATCATCCAAGAAGATCCTATAGGTCAAACTTGGCACAAACACTAATTAAAACATAAAAAGACATCTAACCAGAGGCTAGATCAAATATTTATTCCTAAACAGAAGCAAAAAGCAAAAACTAAAAAATAAAATTGGGTTGCCTCCCAACAAGCGCTATCATTTAACGCCCCTAGCTAGGCATAATAGCAAGGATAGATCTAGGTATTGCCATCTTTGGTAGGCAATCCATAAGTGGCTCTCATAATAGATTCATAAGGTAATTTTATTTTCTTTCTAGGGAAGTGTTCCATGCCTTTTTTAACGGAAATTGGAATCTAATGTTCCCTTCCTTCATATCAATAATTGCACCAATCGTTCTAAGGAAAGGTCTACCAAGAATAATAGGACATGAAGGATTGCAATCTATATCAAGAACAATAAAATCTACGGGCACATAATTCCTATTTGCAACAATAAGAACATCATCAATTCTTCCCATAGGTTTCTTAATAGTGGAATCCGCAAGGTGCAAGTTTAGAGAGCAATCATCAAATTCACGGAAACCTAGTAAATCGCATAAAGTTTTTGGAATCGTGGAAACACTAGCACCCAAATCACACAAAGCATAGCATTCATGATCTTTAATTTTAATTTTAATAGTAGGTTCCCATTCATCATAAAGTTTTCTAGGGATAGAAACTTCCAACTCAAGTTTTTCTTCATAAGATTGCATCAAAGCATCAACGATATGTTTGGTAAAGGCTTTATTTTGACTATAAGCATGAGGAGAATTTAGCACGGATTGCAACAAGGAAATACAATATATAAAGAACAATTATCATAATTAAATTCCTTGAAATCCAAAATAGTGGGTTCATTAATATCTAGATTTTTTATCTCTTCAATCCCACTTTTATCAATTTCAGCATCAAGATTTAAAAACTCTGAATTTTTGGAACACCTTCTAGGTAAAGGTGGATCATATTCAGTCCCATCATTATCAAGATTCATATTGCAAAACAAAGATTTAATAGGGGACACATCGATCACTTTTAGATCTTCATCTTTATTTTCATAGAAACTAGAAGAACACGCTTTCATAAAGCAATCTTTCTTAGCACGCATCCTAGCGGTTCTTTCTTTGCACTCATCAATGAAAATTCTCATGGCTTTGAGAGAATCATTGATATCATGATTAGGAGAGATAGATCTAAGTTTTAAAGAATCAACATCAAGAGAAATTCTATCAATGTTCCTAGCAAATTCATCAACTTTAAGCAATTTTTCTTCAAGCAAAGCATTGAAATTCTTTTGCGAATTCATAAACTCCTTAACACTAGTCTCAAATTCAGAGGGCATCTTATTAAAATTTCCATAAGAATTGTTGTAGGAATTACCATAATTATTAGAGGAATTACTAGGATAAGGTCTAGGATTAAAGTTTCCTCTATATGCGTTGTTACCAAAATTATTCCTACCAACAAAATTCACATCCATAGATTCATTATATTCTCAATCAAGGTAGACAAAGGCATATCATTAGGATCAGAAGAAACACTCTTGGTAGTAAATAATTTCATAAGTTCATCCATCTTTCCACTCAAAACATTAATTTCTTCTATCGCATGCACTTTTTTATTAGTAGATCTTTCAGTGTGCCATTTAGAATAATTAACCATAATATTATCTAGGAGTTTAGTAGCTTCTCCTAAAGTGATTTCCATAAAAGTGCCTCCCGCGGCCAAATCTAAAAGATTTCTAGAAGCAAAATTCAATCCGGCATAATTTTTTTGTATAATCATCCACAAATTCAAACCATGTGTAGGGCAATTACGTATCATTAATTTCATCCTCTCCCAAGCTTGTGCAACATGTTCATGATCAAGTTGCTTAAAATTCAAGATATCGTTTCTAAGAGAGATGATCTTAGCGGGAGAAAAATACTTAGAGATAAAAGAATGTTTGCACTTATTCCAAGAATCAATACTATTTTTAGGCAAAGATGAAAACCAAGCTTTAGCACGATCTCTAAGCGAAAAAGGAAATAGCTTCAATTTAACAATATCATTATCCACATCTTTCTTATTTTGCATATCACACAAATCAATGAAGCTATTTAGATGGGTAGCGGCATCTTCACTAGGAAGGCCGGCGAATTGATCTTTCATGACAAGATTCAACAAAGCAGCATTAATTTCACAAGATTCAGTATCGATAAGAGGAGCAATCGGGGTGCTAAGAAAATCTTTGTTGTTGGTATTGGTAAAGTCACACAATTTTGTATTATCTTGAGCCATCGTGACAAGCAAGCAATCCAACACGCGAGCAAACAAGAAGCAAACAAAAAGGAGGTGATCAGAAAAGAGAGGGCGAATAAAACAGCAAGGGTGAAGTGGGGGAGAGGAAAACGAGAGGCAAATGGCAAATAATGTAATGCGGGAGATAAGGGTTTGTGATGAGTACTTGGTATGTTGACTTTTGCGTAGACTCGCCGGCAACGGCGCCAGAAATCCTTCTTGCTACCTCTTGAGCACTGCGTTGGTTTTCCCTTGAAGAGGAAAGGGTGATGCAGCAAAGTAGCGTAAGTATTTCCCTTAGTTTTTGAGAACCAAGGTATCAATCCAGTAGGAGGCCACGCACGAGTCCCCCGCACCTACACAAACAAATAAATCCTCGCAACCAACGCAATAAAGGGGTTGTCAATCCCTTCACGGTCGCTTACGAGAGTGAGATCTGATAGATATGATAAGATAATATTTTTGGTATTTTTATGATAAAGATGCAAAGTAAAGAAAGCAAAATAAAGACGACGCTAGAAATAACTTGTTGACGGGAGATTAATATGATGGAAATTAGACCCGGGGGCCATAGGTTTCACTAGTGGCTTCTCTCAAGAGCATAAGTATTACGGTGGGTGAACAAATTACTGTTGAGCAATTGACAGAATTGAGCATAGTTATGAGAATATCTAGGTATGATCATGTATATAGGCATCACGTCCGAGACAAGTAGACCAACTCCTGCCTGCATCTACTACTATTACTCCACACATCGACCGCTATCCAGCATGCATCTAGAGTATTAAGTTCATAAGAATAGAGTAACGCTTTAAGTAAGATGACATGATGTAGAGGGATAAATTCATGCAATATGATATAAACCCCATCTTGTTATCCTCGATGGCAACAATACAATACGTGCCTTGCTGCCCCTACTGTCACTGGGAAAGGACACCGCAAGATTGAACCCAAAGCTAAGAACTTCTCCCATTGCAAGAAAGATCAATCTAGTAGGCCAAACCAAACTGATAATTCGAAGAGACTTGCAAAGATAACCAATCATGCATAAAAGAATTCAGAGAAGATTCAAATATTGTTCATAGATAAACTTGATCATAAACCCACAATTCATCGGTCTCAACAAACACACCGCAAAAGAAGATTACATCGAATAGATCTCCACGAGAGAGGGGGAGAACATTGTATTGAGATCCAAAAAGAGAGAAGAAGCCATCTAGCTAATAACTATGGACCCGAAGGTCTGAGGTAAACTACTCACACATCATCGGAGAGGCTATGGTGTTGATGTAGAAGCCCTCCGTGATCGATGCCCCCTCTGGCGGAGCTCCGGAAAAGGCCCCAAGATGGGATCTCACGGGTACAGAAGGTTGCGGTGGTGGAATTAGGTTTTTGGCTCCGTATCTGGTAGTTTGGGGGTATGTAGGTATATGTAGGAGGAAGGAGTACGTCGGTGGAGCAACGTGGGGCCCATGAGGGTGGAGGGCGCGCCCCCTACCTCGTGCCCTCCTGGTTGATGTCTTGACGTAGGGTCCAAGTCCTCTGGATCACGTTCGTTCCGAAAATCACGTTCCCGAAGGTTTCATTTCGTTTGGACTCCGTTTGATATTCTTTTTCTGCGAAACTCTGAAATAGGCAAAAAACAGCAATTCTGGGCTGGGCCTCCTGTTAATAGGTTAGTCCCAAAAATAATATAAAAGTGTATAATAAAGCCCATTAATGTCCAAAATAGAATATAATATAGCATGGAACAATCAAAAATTATAGATACGTTGGAGACGTATCAGGTACCACCGGCTGACACCTGGGCGTATATATAAAGGGCGCAGGCTGAAGGGGTATTCTATTTCCCCTTCGCGCCCATCCCGCATCTGAACCCTAGCCGCTAGTTGCTCCGCCCATTGCCCCGAAGCGCCCTCAAGCGTTCCGGATCGGTCGGCCCTTTATCGGATCCGCTCCATGGAGGTCGCCTCCCTTCCGATCTCCTCCCATGGATACCGGTAATGACCTGTTTCCGCTTGTTCTTAGGGTTCCTTTTTGTTGAATCCTTCCTCTAGGGCATTGCTTGTACTCCCACATTTTTAGCCAAATGATTGGTGGGAGAGATCCTTATAAACTCCCCCTTTTCTTGTGCGTAGCTAGAAGTAGGAATATTGCATCTAGATTCAAAGTAGGGCTGTTCCCGTTCTTCAACTCGGCAGATCCGCTCTCAGTGGTACTACTGCTCAGGCGGTTCTACCAGTCGAACAACCGGAACAACCGCTTTCTCCGAACCCATCTGCACTATTCT
Organism: Aegilops tauschii subsp. strangulata; assembly: GCF_002575655.3. NCBI lineage: Eukaryota > Viridiplantae > Streptophyta > Magnoliopsida > Poales > Poaceae > Aegilops > Aegilops tauschii. Next base: position 157,067,598 of record NC_053036.3, read on the forward strand.
TCTTCTACTCACGAACATGAGATTTATTCTTCTGATCTTGTGTACATTCCTCTCATCTTTGCTGGGGTATCTGTGTGCTCTCTGTGTGCGTTTGCAGGTGGCTCTAGCTCTCGTGTTGCTCAGTAGTCTCAGAACACCAAGAAGAGGGCCCGTAGGGGCAAACCATTGGATGACAGTGAGGATACTCGCGAGCTTGTGATCCCTACCAAAGCCACTCGCCGGGAGAAGTCTGTTGCTGCCAAGCAGCGTGCTGCGATGCCAATGCACAAATGGAAGCTTACAGACTGGGAAAAGTTCCGTTCCAGGATCCCTACTCTGTGGCACCGCATCCTCGTTGGAACAACCCTCAGTTCCGGAATGAGTTGCAGATAAGGATTGTGTCCGAAATTTTTGAGCACCACAAGAACAAGTTCACCCGGATGTGGTCCATTGACATTGATCACTGGAGGAACAACCTTGGTTACTTTGGAGAGGCTCTGGAGATCTGTGAGGAGTTTGATTTGATCAAGCTCATGACTGTGAATTGTGACTTTGATGTGCAGCTCATTCATCAGTTCTATGCTACCGTCCACTTCGGCACCGATGATGCGCGTCACCTGTCCTTTATGTGCCGTGATGAGTTCTTTCATGTCCCTTGGAGAGCCTTCTGCAATGCTCTTGGCTATGAGGATACCGGGTTGGAGGGCCAAGGTGGTCTCCGTCCTCACGATCGAGACCACCCTACGGACAAGGAGAAGCTTGCCCCTCTGTACATCCCGGGTCATGGTATCGTGGGTAAGTCCAATGACCTTGTGCGAGTCTATGATATTCTGCATCGTGTGTTCCGCTGTGTGCTGCTACCCAAGGTTGGGAATCAAGATGATGTTTATGGTTATCTTGTGGATTTGCTTGTGGCCATGAAGACCAAGAAGGGTTCCGGTGCCATGTTTGATGTCTCCAAGTGGTTGTGGGAGGAGATGTACAATATGGTGTGGTATCGCAAGGTACTGATCTATGCTCCTTTTGTGATGCAGTTTCTTAACTCCGTTTAGGCAGTCCATAGGACAGGAGAACCTCTCACCACTCCGGCTAATCTCACCGAGCATGAGGTTAAGGTGTTGAGGAAGAAGAAGCATAAGACTCCTCGTTTTTCTAAGGGCAATCAGGAGGATGTGTTTGCTACCTCGGACGACGATGACTTCGAGTTGGAGCCTGGGGCCCAGCCCTCTTGGGTTGAGAAGCTGACTTCCAAGATAAAGAAGACTTTTTGCTTGTAGACTCATATTCAGAAGAAGCTCTACAAAGCCCATGTTGCTGAGAAAATGGTGTGTCGCAGGCAGATTCAGTTGATGAGGCAGCTCAATGTGCCAGATGTGAAGAGTGGCTCCGAGAAGACCATCACTCCTGAGGATATGTGGTGCTTTGCTACCTCTTGAGTATGCATTGGTTTTCCCTTGAAGAGGAAATTAAGGGTGATGCAGCAAAGTAGCATAAGTATTTCCCTCAGTTTTTTTAGAACCAAGGTATCAATCCAGTAGGAGACTACTCGCAAGTCACCTAGTACCTGCACAAACAATCAAGAACCTTTCAACCAACCCGATAAAGGGGTTGTCAATCCCTTCACGGCCACTTGCAAAAGTGAGATCTGATAAAGATAATAAGATAAATATTTTTGGTATTTTTGTTGTACAGATTGGAAAATAAAGATTGCAAAATAAATAGTAAACTAGAATTATAGATCGGAAACTTATATGATGTAAAGTAGACCCGGGGGCCATAGGTTTCACTACTGACTTCTCATGATAGCATATATTGCGGTGGGTGAACAAATTACTACCGAGCAATTGATAGAAAAGCGCATAGTTATGAGAATATCTAGGCATGATCATGAATATAGGCATCACGTCCGTGTCAAGTAGACCCAAACGATTCTGCATCTACTACTATTACTCCACACATCGACCGCTATCCAGCATGCATATAGAGTATTAAGTTCATAAGAATAGAGTAACACATTAGGAAAGATTGACATGATGTAGAGGGATAAACTCAAGCAATATGATATAAACCCCATCTTTTTATCCTCGATGGAAACAATACAATACGTGCCTTGCTGCCCCTACTGTCACTGGGAAAGGACACTGCAAGATTGAACCCAAAGCTAAGCACTTCTCCCATTGCAAGAAAGATCAATCTAGTAGGCCAAACTAAACCGATAATTCGAAGAGACTTGCAAAGATATCAAATCATGCATATAAGAATTTAGAGAAGAACCAAATATTGTTCATAGATAATCTTGATCATAAACCCACAATTCATCGGATCTCGGCAAACACACCGCGAAAAGTATTACATCAAATAGATCTCCAAGAACATCGAGGAGAACTTTGTATTGAGAACCAAAGAGAGAGAAAAAGCCATCTAGCTAATAACTATGGACCCGAAGGTCTGTGGTAAACTACTCACACATCATCGGAGAGGCTATGGTGTTGATGTAGAAGCCCTCCGTGATCGAATTCCCCTCCGGCAGATCACCGGAAAAGGCCCAGATGGGATCTCACGGGTACAGAAGGTTGTGGTGGTGGAAAATTTGTTTCGTGGCTCTCCTGGTTGTTTTTAGGGTACAAGGGTATATATAGGCGAAAGAAGTATGTCGGTGGAGCTATGAGGGGCCCACGAGGGTGGGGGCGCACCTACCCTCCAGGGCGCGCCCTCCTACCTTGTGGCCACCTCGTTGCGTCTCTGACTTCCACTCCAAGTCTCCTGGATTGCGTTTGTTCCAAGAAAGATCCTCGCGAAGGTTTCATTCCGTTTGGATTCCGTTTGATATTCCTTTTCTGCGAAACACTGAAATAGGCAAAAAAAGCAACTGGCACTGGGCCTCCGGTTAATAGGTTAGTCCCAAAAATAATATAAAAGAGCATATTAGAGCCCATTAAACATCCAAAATAGATAATATAATAGCATGGAACAATAAAAAAATTATAGATACGTTGGAGACGTATCAGCATCCCCAAGCTTAATTCCTGCTCGTCCTCGAGTAGGTAAATGATAAAAACAGAATTTTTGATGTGGAATGCTACCTAACATAATTTTCAATGTAATTTTCTTTATTGTGGCATGAATGTTCAGATCCGAAAGATTCAAGACAAAAGTTTAATATTGACATAAAAATAATAATACTTCAAGCATACTAACCAAATAATTATGTCTTCTCAAAATAACATAGCCAAAGAAATCTCATCCCTACAAAATCATATAGTTTGGCCATGCACCATCTTCGTCACACAAAATGCTCTAATCATGCACAACCCCGATGACAAGCCAAGCAATTGTTTCATACTTTAGTATTCTCAAACTTTTTCAACTTTCACGCAATACATGAGCGCGAGCCATGGACATAACACTATAGGTGGAATAGAATGGTGGTTGTGGAGAAGACAAAAAAGAGGAAGATGGTCTCACATCAACTAGGCGTATTAACGGGCTATGGAGATGCCCATCAATAGATATCAATGTGAGTGAGTAGGGATTGCCATGCAACGGATGCACTAGAGCTATAAATGTATGAAAGCTCAACAAAAGAAACTAAGTGGGTGTGCATCCAACTTGCTTGCTCACGAAGACCTAGGGGATTTTGAGGAAGTCTATCGTTGGAATATACAAGCCAAGTTCTATAATGAAAATTCCCACTAGTATATGAAAGTGACAAAATAAGAGACTCTCTATCATGAAGATCATGGCGCCACTTTGAAGCATAAGTGTGGAAAAAAAGGATAGTAACATTGCCCCTTCTCTCTTTTTCTCTCATTTTTTGGGCCTTCTCTTTTTTTGGCCTTTCTCTTTTTTTGGGCCTTTCTCTTTTTTTTCCTCACACGGGACAATGCTCTAATAATGATGATCATCACACTTCTATTTATTTACAACTCAAGGATTACAACTCGATACTAGAACAAAATATGACTCTATGTGAGTGCCTTAGGCAGTGTACCGGGATGGGCAATGAATCAAGAGTGACATGTATGAAAAATTATGCATGGTGGCCTTGCCACAAATACGATGTCAACTACATGATCATGCAAGGCAATATGACAATGATGAAGCGTGTCATAATAAATGGAACGGTGGAAAGTTGCATGGCAATATATCTCAGAATGGCTATGGAAATGCCATAATAGGTAGGTATGGTGGCTTTTGAGGAAGATATAAGGAGGCTTATGTGTGATAGAGCGTATCATATCACGGGGTTTGGATGCATCGGCGAGTTTGCACCAACTCTCGAGGTGAGAAAGGGCAATGCACGGTACCGAAGAGGCTAGCAATGATGGAAGGGTGAGAGTGCGTATAATCCATGGACTCCACATTAGTCATAAAGAACTCACATACTTATTGCAAAAATCTACAATTCATCAAAACCAAGCACTACGCGCATGCTCCTAGGGGGATAGATTGGTAGGAAAATAGCATCGCTCGTCCCCGACCGCCACTCATAAGGAGGACAATCAAAGAAACACCTCATGCTTCAAATTTGTTACACAACGGTTATCATACGTGCATGCTACGAGACTTGCAAACCTCAACACAAGTATTTCTCAAATTCACAATTACTCAACTAGCACGACTCTAATATCACCATCTTTAAGGTACTGTAATGAAATCATTCTTTATTTGTATTGGTGTTAAACCTACTGTATTCCAACTTCTCTATGGTTCGTACCCCCCGATACTACTCATAGATTCATCAAAATAAGCAAACAACACACGAAAAACAGAAACTGTCAAAACAGAACAGTCTGTAGCAATCTGTATCAAACGAATACTTCTAGAACTACAAAAATTCTGAAATAAACTGGTGGACGTGAGGAATTTGTCTATTAATCATCTGCAAAAAGAATCAACCTAAAATCACTCTCCAGTAAAAAATGGCAGCTAATCTCGTGAGCGCTAAAGTTTCTGTTTTTTTACAGCAAGATCGCAAAGACTTCACCCAAGTCTTACCAAAGGTTCTACTTGGCACAAACACTAATTAAAACATAAAACCAGATATAAACAGAGGCTAGATGAATTATTTATTACTAAATAGTAACAAAAAGCAAGGAACAAAAATAAAATTGGGTTGCCTCCCAACAAGCGCCATCGTTTAACGCCCCTAGCTAGGCATTGATAATTTTAATGATGCTCACATGAAAGACAAGATTTGAAGAACAAAGAGAGCATCTTAAAACACGTGACAAACACATCTAAGTCTAACATACTTCCTATGCATAGGCATCTTACAGGCAAACAAATTATCAAGGCAAGCAAAAACTAGCATATGCAAGGAAGCGGAAAGAAACAATAGCAATCTCAACATAACGAGAGGTAATTTAGTAACATGAAAATTTCTACAACCATATTTTCCTCTCTCATAATAATTACATGTAGGATCATAAGAAAATTCAACAATATAGCTATCACAAAACATATTCTTAACACGATCCACATGTATGCAAAGCTGACACTCTTCCAAAATAGTGGGATTAACATTAACTAAAGTCATGACCTCTCCAAACCCACTTTTATCAAAATTATTGCAAACATTATTATCAATCTCATATTCATCATGAGGCTTAAATAAAATTTCAAGATCATAAGAAGAATCACCCCAATCATGATCGTTGCAACAAGTAGAGGATATAGCAAAACTAGCATCCCCAAGCTTAGGGTTTTGCATATTATTAGCACAACTGACATTAATAGAATTTACAATACCATCATTGCAATCATGCTTTTCATTCAAAGATCTACCATGAAGCACTTCATAAATTACTTCATCACAATTTCCAGATTCACGGATTTCAAGCAAAACCTCATAAAGATAATCTAGTGCACACAACTCACTAGCAATTGGTTCATCATAATTGGATCTCTTAAAAAGATTAGCAAGGGGATGAGGATCCATATCAATAGAATTTTAGCAAGCGAAGATGCAAGCACATAGAAGGCACATGGCAACACAAGCAAACGAAAAAGACAAACGGAAGAGGGGCGAAGAAAAGGCAAAGGTGAAGTGGGGGAGAGGAAAACGAGAGGCAAATGACAAATAATGTAATGCGAGGGATAAGAGTTTGTGATGGGTACTTGGTATATCTTGACTTGAGCGTAGATCTCCCCGACAATGGCGCCAGAAATCCTTCTTGCTACCTCTTGAGCATGCGTTGGTTTTCCCTTGAAGAGGAAAGGGTGATGCAACAAAGTAGCGTAAGTATTTCCCTCAGTTTTTGAGAACCAAGGTATCAATCCAGTAGGAGACTACTCGCAAGTCACCTAGTTCCTGCACAAACAATCAAGAATCTTGCAACCAACGCGATAAAGGGGTTGTCAATCCCTTCATGGCCACTTGCAAAAGTGAGATCTGATAAAGATAATAAGATAAATATTTTTGGTATTTTTGTTGTATAGATTGGAAAGATTGTAAAATAAATAGTAAACTAGAATTATAGATCGGAAACTTATATGATGTAAAGTACACCCGGGGGCCATAGGTTTCACTAGTGGCTTGTCATGATAGCATATATCACGGTGGGTGAACAAATTACCACCGAGCAATTGATAGAAAAGCGCATAGTTATGAGAATATCTAGGCATGATCATGAATATAGGCATCACGTCCGTGTCAAGTAGACCCAAACGATTCTGCATCTACTACTATTACTCCACATCGACCGCTATCCAGCATGCATCTAGAATATTAAGTTCATAAGAATAGAGTAACACATTAGGCAAGATTGACATGATGTAGAGGGATAAACTCAAGCAATATGATATAAACCCCATCTTTTTATCCTCGATGGCAACAATACAATACGTGCCTTGCTGCCGCTGCTGTCACTGTGAAAGGACACCGCAAGATTGAACCCAAAGCTAAGCACTTCTCCCATTGCAAGAAAGATCAATCTAGTAGGCCAAACTAAACCGATAATTCAAAGAGACTTGCAAAGATATCAAATCATGCATATAAGAATTTAGAGAAGAACCAAATATTGTTCATAGATAATCTTGATCATAAACCCACAATTCATAGGATCTTGGCAAACACACCGCAAAAAGTATTACATCGAATAGATCTCCAAGAACATCGAGGAGAACTTTGTATTGAGAACCAAAGAGAGAGAAGAAGCCATCTAGCTAATAACTATGGACCCGAAGGTCTGTGGTAAACTACTGACACATCATCGGAGAGGCTATGTTGTGGATGTAGAAGCCCTCCGTGATCGAATCCCCCTCCGGCAGATCACCGAAAAAGGCCCCAGATGGGATCTCACAGGTACAGAAGGTTGTGGCGGTGGAAAAGTTGTTTCGTGTCTCTCCTGGATGTTTTTAGGGTACAAGGGTATATATAGGCGAAAGAAGTACGTCGGTGCAGCTACGAGGGGCCCACGATGGTCGGGGGCGCTATCGGTGTCAAAACCGGCGGATCTCGGGTAGGGGGTCCCGAACTGTGCGTCTAGGATCGATGGTAACAGGAGACGGGGGACACAATGTTTTACCCAGGTTCGGGCCATCTCTATGGAGGTAATACCCTACTTCCTGCTTGATTGATCTTGATGAATATGAGTATTACAAGAGTTGATCTACCACGAGATCGTAATGGCTAAACCCTAGAAGCCTAGCCTGAATGACTATGGTAATGAATACATCCTTTCTGGACTAACACCTCGGTTCCTCCTCAGCCCTTCCGTCCCAGAGCTCCAGCGCCCAAGCCTTTAGCTTTTCCCTTGTCCGAGAAAGCACTCCAAAGATGTACGGATCCGGAGCTGGAGGCAAGTGGATGGCCTCCTCCGTCACGAAGAGGGATATCAAGGAGCTTCGGGAGGCCGGATATCTGGCCAAAGAGATCGCTCACAGACTCCCGGCCAATGGATAGATCGTCCCTACTCCAGAGCCCCACGAGAGGGTTGTGTTTCTTACACATTTCGTCCGCGGGCTGTGCTTCCCTCTTCACCCCTTCGTCCGTGGACTGATGTTTTACTACGGGCTAGACTTCCATGACCTAGCTCCTAACTTCATTCTCAACATCACGGCATTCATTGTCGTGTGCGAGGCCTTTCTCTGCATCCCGCCTCATTTTGGCCTGTGGCTGAAGACCTTCAATGTGAAGCCGATGGTGGTGAGCGGCCAACATGCAGAGTGCGGAGGCGCCATGGTGGGCAAGATGCCCAACGTTACCTGGCCCGAAGGCACATTCACGGAGACGGTGAAGGGGTGGCAATCGGGGTGGTTCTACATCACTGAGCCGCGTGACGCCAACTGGGCGGCGACCCCCGAATTCCGATCCGGAATCCAGATGCGGCTCACCTCCTGGCAAGAGAGGGGCCTGACCTGGGGTCCCTCGGACGAGCTGACTGGGCTCCAGACGTGCGTGCAGAATATGATAGACAGGAAGATCAAGCTTGTCAACGTGATCCAGGTCATGCTCATTCGTCGGATCCTCCCGTGCCAACGCCGGACTTGCTATCTGTGGGAGTACGATCCGGCCAAGCAGCAGACGCTACTAGAGTTCTTTGGCACGACGCACGAAGAAATCTGGAAGGTGCTCTTTAAGGCCGGCGAGACGCCACCACCCGCTACCGAAGACCGCGGGCTTAGCTTAAAATGCCAGGCTAACTTGGTAAGTTCTTTTAATGTTTTTAAGGTGTACCCTTTACTAGCATATTCTCGGAAAAAGTCTAAGCCTTCCTACCCATGTTTTCAGGCCCGGATCAAGGTAGCAGAGGGGATTAACTGTCCGGCTCCGCTGCCCGAAGACCAGGAATTCCCATTACTAACGAGAATGCTTTTCCCTGCACCTTATGAGGTGCCAGAGAAGATGGCCAAGAAGGTGGCCAAAGGGGCCAAGAAGGGCTCTCGCCGAAAAGGCGCTCCGGACGTGACGTCCGAAAGCGAGACCTCCTCTTCGTCCGCTGACGATGATGACGAAGAGGAAGAAGAAAACGACTCCCCACCTGAAGTGGGGAGGAAGAAGAGAGCGGCCCCCACGAACCCGAAGGCGAAAGCGTCTAAGAGGGTTAAAGGCTCCCTTGCGGATAACCCCGCGTGGGATGTTGTTAGCAGTCCGGAGCAACCTCGCCGGACCAAGCCTTGGGCCGCCTCGTAAGTACCAGAATCTGAAAATGTCTGGCTTTCCCGGTTTTGTAATATTGATGTATCTCAATCCTTGTCATTGCAGTCCGGCACGCGACAGCTCCCTGCGATCCTCGACAGAGGGATTGCTAGACTCAAAGGAGATGGCTAGCATGTCTCTGCCACCTGCGCATTTCGTCTCTCCCAAGGGTGACGATGAGGTGGTGTCGCAAAAGACCTTCCCCGACTGGGGGGAGCTTCCAGAGATCATCGGGGTGGCGCCCCAGGACGATTCCTCAGTCGCCGGACACATGGGGGAAAAGCCCCTATGGGGACTGGTGACGGGGGCCGAGTTCTCTTCGGTCCGGAGCCGGATACCATTCCGGAGATCTACGCGGCTCCGGGGTCCAGCGAACGGCATTCCCCAAAAGGAGGGAATGTGCCTGTTCCGCCGGTGACCTCTGTCCAACCAGAGGCACCGGATAATCTACTGGAGGCGCTACGAGGTGCCTCTATTGTGGATAAACACCACGCCCTTATGGGCACGGTGATAGAGAAGGTTCAGTTCATCAAAAGCGGACTGACCGAAGCCTGCACTAGCCTTCTATCGGGCTTTGAGGTAAGTAATGTGGTTGTAGGAAGAGTATCACAGTATAGACAGTAGCCCCTGATGCTCTGTTTGGTGTTTGGGAAGAAAAAAGCCGAACAGAGGATCAAGAAGAAATATCGCAGAAGTCTAACATAAGTTGCCTATGTGAATAAGCAGGTATTGCTGCAGGCTGCCACCTCTCATGCTGCGGAGGTCTCCAGACTGAAGTGGAAGCTGGAGCGGGCCGAGGAGGAGCTCAGCCTCACGAAGAAGCAGCTGGAGGATAGCCAAGGTATGCAGTAACCTGCGGGTACATTTTAAGAAGAAAAAAGGAATAGTCCGTCCAGACTAAGGTGTCATAAATGTTATTAGGGGCCACGACCGAGGTGGCAGCCCTCAAGAAGGCGTTAGCCAACACCGAGGACAAAGTGGCCAGGGAACGCGCCGCGCGCGAGAAGCACGAGGCCCGGGTTGGCGAGGCGCAGCAACAGCTCCAGGGCGCGATCGAGAGATTTGAGTCCTTGGAGCGTGATTGTAAGGCGCAAGAATCCGAACTGGCGAAGGCCCGCCAGAGCACACAGGATGCACGAGCCGAAGCCCAGAACGCCCTCCAGGAAATTCAGGCGGCCAAGAAGATTGCGGCGGGTAAGTCTTTCACCATGCAAAGCAAGTATGTAGAAGAAACGTTCCTTGTACTTATCCGAATTTGGGTTTTCCAGGGGCGTTTATGGATCTGCCGCGCAGTATATTGGATGCTACCAAGCATTATAGAGCCAAAGAAGGGATGTCTACGGAGAAGCTATTCTGGTCCCAATATCTTGGACCCAAAGATCCGGTGCCCTTCAGCGACCAGCTGAAGCAGTTGGTCGAGCTGCACAGGTCGGCGGAGCTAGCCATGAAGGACCTGATAGTCCGGCTGTGGCCTGCCGATCCTGTTCCTAGCAGCTACTTCGGGCTTGTTAATCGGCTTGTAAGTGCCTGTCCGCGGCTCGAAGCCGTGAAGCAGTCGGTCTGTATTGAAGGTGCGCGTATGGCGTTTGCCCGCGTCAAGACGCATTGGGCAAAGCTAGATGCCAAGAAGCTGATGACCGAGGGGCCGCCGGAGGGCAAGGAGCATCGTCGACCCGAGCTCTATTTTGATGGTGTCCTGGAGGGATCCCGCCTTGTGGCGGAGCAATGTTCGAAGGATGTCATATTCCCATGAGAACATTTGTATTATCTTGTCCTGTAATATGGAACGATGATGTTACGTAATATAATGCTTTTGATTTACATTTTACCTCCTGTGCGGCCGTTTATGAAATCTGAGGGTTGACCAGTCGTCGGCTTCTCCCCCCACGTAGAATAGTACGGGGGTGTTCGGGATAAATCTAAACACTCTTTACTCCACATTCTGGTCCTTAAAGGAGGTGTTTAGTGCAATGAACAAGGCAATCAGACTATGCGGCCTTTGCCGCCCTCACTTAGCCATAGGAGCTTGACAATTAAGAAAGTCGGCGAAGCCCCTGGTATTCGGATTGCCGAACTAGGGGCGTTGTACTCGCCTAATCGGGAGAACCGATTCTTCACAAGAAGCGGAAAAAATCTCTAATGATTTTGGACCTCTCGAACAGCTGACCAGCTCTCGCCGCATCATGACAGTCAGTTTTCGGCTTTCTCTACTGAGGTGCTCGTCCGGAAGAACCGGGACACAATCACAGTAGTTCTCCCTTTACTACCCTAGCCGATATAGCGGAACGTAAGGTAGTAAGCACAGGAGCTGGGCAACCCAACTATTGACCAAAGACATGATTCGGAGCCGATGCATATAATGCTATAAGTTCGGGGTGCCGAACCACACTGTAAAAGTGTTCGGACTTTTATTGCCGTAACACGGGGCGTAATGAAGCCCCTGGCATAGTAATATGTACCATGGTGTACGTGTGTGATGAGTAATAAGTACAAAGGTGAGAAAACAGGAAAATTAAGTAATAAGCTAACGCCACCATTTATTCACCATTGTGATGTAATTAGTACGTCGAGGCAAACTTTGTGCAAGTAAAGAGATAAGCAAGTAAGGCTCTTTAATATGCCGCCACCAAGGGCGAGCTGCGTGCGGGCAAATAAAACAGGTATGGCAATCGTTTAGTAGAGACCACCTGGGGATTCCCTTGTATGCTAGAGCTCCTTGCCTCCTTGGTGTGTTCTACGAGCGGGCCGTCCGCATAGACCTTGAAAAGGGAAAAACCTGAAATGAAAAGGAAAAGTAAAGGCGCGCAAATCCCAGGGTCGGTCAAGCCGCACTCTGGGTCGCGAGCGAGTTATGCCTCCGTCAATACCCATGGGGTTTTGAGTGCATAGTTATGTACGCGCTATACGAATGCCATTTCCTTATCGGGGATGGGACGGAGGCCGAATTACTAATTCATCTCTTGACGAACCGAGCTGCCCTGTTGCAGTGTAGTCCGGATCTTCTTGACGATGTCGAGGGGCTCGGCGGCCGGATTATGGTGCCGCTTGAGAAGGCCGCTCAGTACTTCCGCTGCTAGGGATGCGGTGTGCTGCTCTGTGCGGAGGGAACGTTCCGTGTTTCCATTTACTGTAATGATGCCGCGTGGACCAGGCATCTTGAGCTTGAGGTAAGCATAATGCGGCACCGCGTTGAATCTAGCAAACGCGGTTCGCCCGAGCAGTGCATGGTAGCCGCTGCGGAAGGGGACGATATCAAAGATTAACTCTTCGCTTCGGAAGTTGTCCGGGGAACCGAAGACCACCTCCAGCGTGATTGAGCCCGTACAACGGGCCTCTACGCCTGGTATGACTCCTTAGGTAGTCTTTGTGGGTTTGATTCGTGAGGGATTAATGCCCATCTTCCGTACTGTGTCCTGATAGAGCAGGTTGAGGCTGCTACCGCCGTCCATTAGGACTCGCGTTAGGTGAAATTCGTCGATGATCGGGTCGAGGACCAGTGCGGCTGAACCGCCATGCCGGATACTAGTTGGATGATCTCGTCGATCCAAGGTGATCGGGAATGACGACCATGGATTGAATTTTGGGGCGACTGGCTCTACCGCGTAGACGCCCCTGAGTGCTCGCTTGTGCTCCCTTTTGGGGATGTGTGTAGCGTATATCATGTTCACCATTTTGACTTGAGGGGGGAATTTCTTCTGCCCCCCAGTGTTCGGCTGCCGGAGCTCCTCGTCATCGTCCTCGCTCTGCGATTCCCCTTCCTTGCTTCCGCTATTTATCTTTCTAGCTTGCTTAAAGACCCGGCAATCTCTGTTAGTATGGTTTGCCGGTTTGTCTGGGGTGCCATGTATCTGGCACGAACGATCGAGTATGAGGTCCAAGCTGGATGGTCCTCCGCTGTTCCTTTTATAGGGCTTCTTTCGCTGGCCGGACTTGGAGCCACTGAATCCGGCATGAACTGTAGTGTCATCGGTGTTATCACCGTTGCTTTGGCGTTTGTGTCTGTTGCGCCGGAGCTTGCTGGTGCTGTTTTTGGCCTCGGAGGGGCCTATTTTGTTGGCTGTGTTTGTACTGCGAGCCAGCCAACTATCCTCTCCCATGCAAAAGCGGGTCATAAGTGCCATGAGGGCTGCCATGGACCTCGGCTTTTCTTGGCCGAGGTGGCGGGTAAGCCATTCGTCACGGATGCTATGTTTAAAGGACGCTAGGGCTTCGGCATCCGAACAGTCGACGATCTGGTTCCTTTTTGGTTAGGAACCTAGTCCAGAATTTTCTGGCGGACTCTCCAGGTTGTTGAACTATGTGACTTAAGTCATCAGCGTCAGGTGGCCGGACATAAGTGCCTTGGAAGTTGTCAAGAGAAGCTTCTTCCAAGTCCTCCCCGCTGCCGAAGGAATTTTCAGGCAGGCTGTTTAGCAAGTGTCGAGCTGGTCCTTTGAGCTTTAATGGGAGGTATTTGATAGCGTGGAGGTCATCTCCTCGGGCCATGTGGATGTGGAGAATCTTCGATCCACACTACGGGATAGGTTGTTTCGTCGTATGATTCAATACTGACGGGCTTGAACCCCTCGGGGAATTCATGATTCAACACCTCATCTGTAAAGCAGAGAGGGTGTGCGGTGCCTCTATAGCGGGCCGCGTCACGACGCACCTCCGATGAAGTCCGTCCGCGGTTATCAGCCCGGGTGTGATTAAGTTTGTCCCGTCCGAATAGGTAGCTGTCATCCCGAGTAGGGAAGCGTCCTCGCGATCCGTAGATTGATCTGGTGTGTCCTGCTCTACTGTCCAGGTCCTGTCGAAGGTCGTATGTATGGTCCCGAGCTGTTCTGTTCCTGTTTTTGTGAGGCGGTAGGGCGGGCTGTTGTTCGGCCTATTGCCGTTTTATCCCGACCGCGGGGTGGTCGGTCCGCCGCACTATCCCGACCACGTGGTGGTCGGTCCGCATTGCGCGACGGGGGTATAGGATCTGGTGCCTCCTCGTCGAACTGAGGTAGCAGTCTGCGTTTTGGATAACTCTTGGCTGGGCGCTTGAGGCCGTATTCTTCAGCTGCCAGGACATCGGTCCATCTGTCGATGAGTAGGCTTGATTGACCTGGAGCTCCTGCTACTTTTTCTTCAGACTTTTGGCAGTAGCTATTAGCTGGCGCTTGAAGCGCTCCTGCTCTAGGGGTGCCTTAGGTACGATGAAATCCTCGCTGCCGAGGCTTTCCTCGTCCTCGGAGACTGGACGATAACTATCATCATCCGGGTCATTGGGCGTGGCATGTTTATCAGGGTTATCTTTCCCATTGTCTTGTTCTTCCTGTTCGGGTGTGGCTCCAATAGGGTCTTCATTATTTTCGGCGTCGCCCGGAGTACTATTTTCTCCGGTGCCAGTGTTGCCATTTTTTGAGCGACGAGGCTTAGAACGGCGTTTAGGGCGCCGGCGCTTGGACTGTGTCTCAGAAGGTTTATTCACAACTGGTTCTTCTTTGTCATCGTCGCTAGCTTTTTTAGGTGTGTCAACCATGTACACATCGTACGAAGAGGTGGCCGTCCAACGTCCAGTGAATGGCGGGCCTTGTTCCTTGTCGGCATCGTCGTCCATACCGTCGACATCTTCGGAGCCATAATCAAGCACGTCGGTTAAGTCGTCGACAGGGGCTATGAAGTGGGTGGCGGGTGGGAAGCAAAATTCCCCATCATCAGCCTCTAACTCGAACTGAACATAGTTCGGCTGTGAATCCTCCTCCAAGGACAAATTCTTTAAATAGTTTAGCACATCGCCCAAAGGTGAGTGCTGGAAGATGTCTGTGGCGCTGAATTCGGAAATCGATAACCGATTCAGCTCGGTGTCCGCAGGCGCCCCCGGTCCGGAACTTATAGCCGGAGACGATCCCAGAGTTCCATGGACGCAAATATTGCGGGGTGTTGAGTCCATGTGCTGATCCAACGCTGCGGACTCTGTGGCCTCGGATGGCACGATCTGCTTCGGTTCTAAGGCCGTTGCAGCAACAGGAACCATCTCCCAGACATGATCCGATGACAGATTTAAGTCATGTTCATCGGGGCGAAGTGGAGCGATCGCTGCGGTCTCAAATCCGTTGAAGATCAAGTCTCCGCGGATGTCCGCGACGTAGTTCAAGCTTCCAAATCTGACCTGGTGGCCAGGGGCGTAGCTATCGATCTGCTCCAGATGGCCAAGTGAATTGGCTCGCAGTACGAAGCCGCCGAACACAAAAATCTGTCCGGGGGAGGAGGTTTCTCCTTGGACATCGTCGCTATCGACGATTGAAGGGGCCATCAAACCTTTCGTGGACGGCACAGTGGAGCTCTCAATGAAAGCACCAATGTCGGTGTCAAAACTGGCGGATCTCTGGTAGGGGGTCCCAAACTGTGCGTCTAGGATCGATGGTAACAGGAGACGGGGGACACAATGTTTTACCCAGGTTTGGGCCCTCTCTATGGAGGTAATACCCTACTTCCTGCTTGATTGATCTTGATGAATATGAGTATTACAAGAGTTGATCTACCACTAGATCGTAATGGCTAAACCCTAGAAGCCTAGCCTGAATGACTATGGTAATGAATATATCCTTTCCGGACTAACCCCTCCGGTTTATATAGACATCGGGGGGGGGGGGGGAATCTAGGGTTACATAGAGTCGGTTACATAAGAAGGAATCTTCAGAGTCGGTCGCCAAGCTTGCCTTCCTCGCCAAGGAGAGTCCAATCTGGACACAGGTACAGTCTTCGGCTTTCATGTCTTCACAGCCCATCAGTCCGACCCATGGATAACAGGCCGGACGCCCGAGGACCCCTTAGTCCAGAACTCCCTCAGGCGCACCTACCCCTGGGTGCGCCCTCCTACCTCGTGGCCGCCTCGTTGCGTCTCCGACTTCCACTCCAAGTCTCCTGGATTGCGTTTGTTCCAAGAAAGATCCTCGCGAAGGTTTCGTTCCATTTGGATTCCGTTTGATATTCCTTTTCTGCGAAACACTGAAATAGGCAAAAAAAAGCAACTGGCACTAGGCCTCCGGTTAATAGGTTAGTCCCAAAAATAATATAAAAGAGCATATTAAAGCCCATTAAACATCCAAAACAGATAATATAATAGCATGGAACAATAAAAAATTATAGATACGTTGGAGACGTATCATGCTTGGAGAACTGTCAGTGGTCTGATGAAGCGCCTGCTACCTCTACTGTCCGTGGCCCTGAGGGTACTACCACGGAGTCTGAGGAGGCTGAGGAGCCTGACGATGCTACTGCTGCTGATGATGATGATGATTCTGACAGCTCTGCGGCAACTGGCGAGGAGATCTACTAAGCCCCGGGGCGTTAGCTTCGCTCTTTTCCTTTTTGGTGTCTTGATGCCAAAGGGGGAGAGAGCTCTATTAGGTCACGACAGTTGCATGGGGGGTTCATTTGCGGTTGTTCTTGTGAGTTCATTTGCAGTTGCTCTTTCTAGTGTCTTGTGAATTGTCCTATGTTGTGACTTTGTGCATGGTGTAAGACATGCGTCCCTTATCTATTTATCTATGCACTCTTCTATCAGTAGAGCCCGCATGTTAATGTTCTGCAAATACGTGCTTTATGTATGGTATTTTGTTTTGCTGTCACTGGTTGGTCTATAAAATCTAGGGGGAGCATTGATCCTAGTGTGAGCATTTTGCATTCCAAAAGCAAACACTAAATAGTGCTCACACTCAGGGGGAGCCCCATCTATATTTTCTAGATCTCTCATGCTTTTCGAGTGGTTGTCATCATCCACCAAAAAGGGGAGATTGTAAGGGCATCTTCTGCCTTAGGGTTTTGGTGATGATGACAACACACGCGTGGACTAATCGTGCGTCCTAGTTTTCTCAGGTACACATTGTGTGGCGCAAGACGGTTAGGCCTTCCCTCTATGCGGAAAAGATCGAAGACGGAGTTTCCGACGTGTTTATTCCTTTGGTCGTAGGATATCCCTACTATTAAGAGGGAATCCACATCGGAAGGTATTGGGTGAATCACTACACGTACACATTCTTTGCACCCACCATATACCCTCCGTTCGAGGACAGAGTGGTTCCCAAAAGTCCTCTCACTACAAAAAAAGACACTACCGTGATGATACGTGTTTATCACAGTAGGTCACGTTTTCTGTCATGCATGTACATCCATGAAAAATTTATGACAGAATCAAGATAGTCATACCTGTGCTGTAGTAGAAGTGTTCCATGACATTACGAAAATTATCATCACAGAAGTGTCCATTTCCATGACGATATATCGCGCGTCATAGAAGTGCTTTCGTCAAGGGTGACCGACATGTGGCATCCACCGTAACGGGACACCGTTAAGCTATCGGGTCTGGTTTTGGATCCGATAACCCGTTAACAGCCCGGACCAATGGGAATTTTCCATGTGTAAAATTCTCATTGGCCGGAGGAAACACATGTCGGCTCAACGTTCAGACAGATGTCATCCACTCATTGGACAAGAGGCGCCTATGATACGTCGACATGTGGCACGACCCAACAGAGGCCCATTCCGATGAAAAGGCCGGGCCTATCAAAATAAGGGGCCGGCCCATTAGCGGCCTACTTGAGTCAGGCCCATTTACAAGTACGGCCCATACAAGTTACAAAGAATCGGCCCATCAAAGGCCCATTCTAGATTCGACAATTTCCAGCCCATCATCAGTTTAAGCTCGTTAATGGCCCGCTATGTTTTTGGGCCCAATTGCGGAGCTTCTTTCGGCCTGTTAGCAGCCCATCGTCAGTTCCAGCCCGTTAGCGACCCGGAACATCTTTCGGCCTTTTCTCGGCCCATTCTGTAGTTGGGCCAATTCTAGCTCACTGTGACTTTAGGCCTGTCCTCAGCCCATTCGGTAAATGGGCCAACTCTTAGCCCATTTTGTCTCTCGGCCTGTTAAGGGCCCGCTGTCGGTGTCAAAACCGGCGGATCTCGGGTAGGGGGTCCCGAACTGTGCGTCTAAGGTCGATGGTAACAGGAGACAGGGGACACGAGGTTTACCCAGGTTCAGGCCCTCTCTATGGAGGTAATACCCTACTTCCTGCTTGATTTATCTTTATGAATATGAGTATTACAAGAGTTGATCTACCACGAGATCCAAATGGCTAAAACCCTAGAAGTCTAGCTTGTATGATTATGATTGCCTCTACAGACTAAACCCTCCAGTTTATATAGACACCGGAGGGGACTAGGGTTGTACAAAGTCGGTTATAGAGAAAGGAATCTTCGTATCCGAACGCCAAGCTTGCCATCCACGCCAAGGAGAGTCCTATCCGGACACGGGAGAGAGTCTTCTGTCTTGTATCTTCATGGCCCATCAGTCCGGCCCATGTCCAATAGGTCGGACGCCCGAGGACCCCTTAATCCAGGACTCCCTTAGTAGCCCCTAAACCAGGCTTCAATGACGAGGTGTCCGGCGCGCAGATTGTCTTTGGCATTGCAAGGCGGGTTCCTTTTCCGAATACTCCAACGCATCCTTCAAACATCGAAAACATGTCCGGCTCTGCAAAACAAGTACCACACACAACCGCAGAGAGTATAATATTTCACGAGTCCAATCTGCTGACAACTTTTTGTAGCGTGACATCACGTCCCTGCCCGGTCATTATTTCAATTTGTTTTTAGCCTCCCGCTCCATATTTCAAGATGTGGTTTTATTGGCACGTCTTGTCAAAGCAAAGATCGTGTCCCCTTATTGCAGGATTCTCATCAATACGGGCGTGGGTAATCCAACCGTGCCGTCTATACAGCCCTTGGGGAATAGGCGAGTGGGGAGGCGCTTGATATTCGCTGCCTTTATAAGGAGATAAGGATTCACCCTTTTCCAACCACGCCTTCTCTCTCTCTGCCTACCCATTATCGAGCTCCAACGCCTAAGTTCTTATTCTTTTCCACCCCAAGAAAGCACTCAGCCATGTCCGGATCTGGAGCGCAGGGCAAGTGGATGGTTTCATCCGTCAAGGAGAAGGACATCACCAAGCTCCGGGAGGCCGGGTACTTAGCCCCGGAAATCGCCCACCAGCTTCCAGCCCAGGGGCAGATCATCCCCACCCTGGAGTCCCATGAGAGGGTGGTATTTGTCCCTCGCTTCGTCCGTGGATTGGGATTCCCTCTCCACCCATTCGTCCGCGGACTCATGTTCTACTACGGGGTGGATTTCCACGATCTGGACCCCAACTCCTTCCTTAAATCTCGGCATTTATTGTCGTGTGCGAGGCCTTCCTCCGCATCCCACCCCACTTCGGATTGTGGCTAAAAATATTCAATGTGAAGCTGAAGGTGGTGGGTGGCCAGTATGCAGAGTGCGGAGGCGCCATGGTGAGCAAGATGCCCAACGTCACATGGCCCAAAGGTACCTTCATGGAGACCGTCAAAGGGTGGCAACATCAGTGGTTCTACGTCACAGAGCCTCGCGAAGCCACCTGGGCCGCGGCTCCTGAATTCCAGTCCGGCGCTCCGATGCGGCTCACCTCCTGGCTAGAGAAGGGCCTGGACTGGTCTTCGTCGGACAAGCTAACAGCGCTCCAGACGCGCATCCGGAGCATGGTAGACAAGAACATCGAGCTTTTCAATGTGATCCAGGTGATGCTAGTTCACCGGATCCTTCCATGCCAAAGCCGGACTTGCCCTTTGTGGGAGTTCAATCCAGTCAAGCACCAGACCTTGCTACAGTTCTTCGGCACTACACACGAAGACATCTGGAAGGTGCTTTTCAAGTCCAAAGAGTCGTGGCCGAAGACAACCGAGGACCATGGGCACGACCTGGCCCATCCCGCCAATCCGGTAAGTTTTTCGTGTTTCAAGGTGGCCCCTTTACTGGCATACTCAAGGAAGATATCTAAGCCTCCCTATTTGTTCTTTCAGGGCTGGACAAGGAAGGCAGAGCGGATTCAGTGTCCGGCTCCACTGCCCGAAAACCCAGCCATCCCACTTCTAACGAAGATGCTGGTTCCGGCGCCCTATCAGGTGCCGGAGAAGAAGGCCAAGAAGAAGGCCAAGGAGACCAAGGAGACCAGAAGCAGTCTCCGTCGTAGAGGTACTTCGGACGCAACGTCCGAAGATGCCGAAACCCACTCCTCCCTCGTTGAGGAAGATGAGGAGGAGGAGGAAAGCACTTCTTCCCCCAAGGGTGGAGGGAAGAAAAGTATGGCCTCCACGCATCTGGAGGCAGAGGCGTCCAAGAAGGGGAAGGTTTCCCTCACGGATAACCCCGCGGGGGACATAGATAGCAGCTCCGAGTGGCGCCCCAGGGATAAGCCCCTGGCCGAATCGTAAGTACTCAAAGACGCACACATATATCCAGCTCCTTTATTCCATGGTTTTAACATGTTAAATCATGCACTGTAGCCCGACCCACGATAGCTCCCAGCGATCCTCGTCGGGGGGTTCGCTGGATTCAAAGGCGATGACCAGCGAGTCGCTGCCGGCGGCTTATTCTCCCATGGCCAAGGGCGACGCCGAGGTGCTGTCCCAAAGGACCTTCCCAGGCTAGGGAGAGGTTCAGGAGGCCGTCGTAGTGGCGCCAGATGGTGATCCCTCGGCCGCCGGACACATGGGGGAGAAATCCCCATGGAGACTGGCGATGGGGGCCATATCCAATCCGCCCCCCGCCGAATACCATTCTAGAGACCTACAGGGCTCCGGAATCAGGCAAGCAACCTCCTTCGAAAGGAGGAGGTGCACCTATTCCGCCGGTGACCTCCGTCCATCCAGAGGCACCGGATAATCTGCTGGAAGCGCTACGGGGCACTTCCATTGTTGAGGGACACCGTATCCTTATGGGTACGGTGGTTGAGAGGGTTTGGTCCGTTAGGAGCGGACTAACCGAAGCCTGCACCAGCCTTCTGACAGGCTTTGAGGTAAGCGGCATAATTGTGTAAGAAGAATGTCACAGTGTAGACAGTAGCCCCTGATACTTTGTCCGGTGTTCGGAAAGAAAAGCCGGACTGAGGATCAAATGATTTACACAGGAGACTAATCACACATGTCTATGTAAAATAAGCAGGCGTCGTTGCTAGCTATGACCTCTCATGCTGCCGAAGTCTCAGGACTGAAGCAGAGGCTAGAGCGGGCTGAGGACGAGCTGAGCCAAGCAAGAAAGCAGCTGGAGGATAAGCAAGGTATTTTAATGACCTGCTCAAATATATAGAGAGATATGAGTTGTTTGTGTTAATCAGAGTGCCATGATATCTGTAGGAGCGGCGACCGAGGTGGAGACCCTCAAGAAGGCGCTGGCCGAGGCCGAGGAGAGAGCGGCCAAGGAACAAGCCGCCCGCGAAAAGCATGAGGCCAGGGTCGGTGAGGTCCAGCAAGAGCTCCAGGACGCCGTGAAGAAATGCGAGTCCTTGGAGCGCAATATTGCGGATCAAAAGTCTGAACTTGCCAAGGCCTGCCAAAGCGCGCAAGATGCCCGGGTCGAAGCCCAGGGCACCCTCTAGGAAATCCAGGAGGCCGGGAAAATCGCCGCGGGTAAGGCTTTTATTATGCAGAGCAAGTATGTGAAGAGAAGGTACCGCTTACTGACCCGGATTTGGAGCTCTGCAGGGGCGTTTGCGGATCTGCCATGCAGTGTTTCTGATGCTGCGGAGTTCTTCCGAGCTGAAGAGGGAAGCTCAACGGAGAAGTTGTTCTGGTCGCAATACCTTGCGCCAGAACATCCGGTGCCCTTTAGCGATCAGCTGAAACAGCTGTCCGAACTGCATAGGGTGGCCGAACTAGCCATGAAGGATTTGATAATTCGGCTATGGCCTGCCGAAGCCATACCCAGCAGCTACTTCGGGCTCGTGAAGTGGCTGGTCAATGCCTGCCCTCGGCTTGATGCCATCAAGCGATCGGTCTGCATCAAAGGTGCGGGGATGGCCTTCGCCCGTGTCAAGATACAATGGGCGAAGATGGATGCCGTCAAGCTCGCGACCGAGGGACCGCCCGCGGGCAAGGAGCACCGCACGCCCGAGCGGTATTTTGAAGATGTCCTGAAGGGATCCCGTATTGTAGAAGGGCAGTGTTCAAAAGACATTATCTTTGAATGAAGTCATTCATATTGTCCCTTCGTGTATTATGAAACAGAGCCGTTATGTAATATAATGCTTGTTATTTTAAGATTTTACCTCCTGTGCGGCCGTTTTGTTAAAACTGAGAGTTGGCCAGTCATCGGCTTCAGCCCCCACGTAGGTAGTACGGGGGTGTTCGGGATGAATCAAAACACTCTTTATCCAAAAATTTGGTCCTTGAAGGAGGTGTTTAGCGCAACGAACCAGGCAATTAGACTATGTGGCTTTATCACCCTCACTTAGCCATAGGAGTTTGACAATAGAAATGTAGGCGCAACCCCTAGTTAGTATTTAATCCGGACTAGGGTGCTGTAGACACCTGATCGGGTGAAGGCCGATTCGTCGCATAATGCGGAAAAAATCGTAAAAGATTTTGAACCTCCGAATAGCTGACCAGCTCTCGCCACATCATGACAGTCAGTTTCCGGCTTTCTCTACTGAGGTGTTTGCTTGGGTAAACCAGAAACACAATCGTAGTAGTTCTCCCTTTACTACCTTAGCCGATAGAGCGGAACGTAAGGTAGTAAGCATAGGAGCCGGGCAACCCAACTATTGACCAAAGACATGATTAGGAGCCAATGCATATAATGCTAAAATTCGGGGTGCCGAACTGTACTGTAAAAGTGTTCGGACTTTGTTGCCGAGGTATGGAGTGCAGTGAAGCCCCTGGCCAATTTAAAACGTACCAAGGTGTACGGGTGCAATCGATAAGAGTAGCGAAAAAATGAAGTAGTAAGCCAATGCCATGTAAGTTGGGCCGCAAACTGTTTTCATTATAATTAGATTAATATGTCAAAGTGTACAAATAGTGCGATAAGCAACCGGGCTATTTGACATGCCAAGATCAAGGGGGGAGCTTGCATGTGGGTCATGAAAACAGGTACGATGATCGTCGAAGAGAACGTATAGAAATCCCCCACGCGTCTGTGCTACTTACCGCCTTGGTGTATCCGTCCTTCGAAAGGATCGATGAGCGGGCCGCTGCGAGGGGTCTGTGGAAAAGAAACCTGAAAAGGATAAAAAAGTGAAAGTATGTGTGTCCGGGGGAGGTCGAGCCGTATTGTGGACCACAGTCTGGTTATGCCTCTGTCTCTGCCCATGGTATTTTGAGTGCGTAATTATGTACGCGTGGTACATATCCCGCCATTTGGTCAGGACTGAGATGGAGGCTGAATTGCTAGTCTAACTCCTGACGAGCCGGACTGTCAAGCTGCGGAGTAGTCCGGACTCGTTTGACAGTGTCCGGGAGCTTGGCCGTTGAATTAAAATTCTGCCTTAAAAGGCCGCTCTGTACTTCCGCTGCCAGGGCTACGGTGTGTTCTTCAGTACGGAGGGAGCACTCCGTGTTTCCATTGACTGTTATGACCCCGCGTGGTCCAGGCATCTTGAGCTTGAGATAAGCATAGTGTGGCACCGCATTAAATCGAGCGAATGCGGTTCGTCCGAGCAGTGCGTGATAGCCGCTGCGGAAGGGGACGATGTCGAAGATCAACTCTTCGCTTCTGAAGTTGTCCGGGGATCCGAAGACAACTTCCAGTGTGATTGAGGCCGTACAACGGGCCTCTACACCTGGTATGACTCCTTTAAAGGTAGTTTTGGTCGGCTTGATCCTTGATGGATCGATGCCCATTTTGCGCACTGTATCCTGATAGAGTAGGTTAAGGCTGCTGCCCCCGTCCATGAGGACTCGCGTGAGGTGGAATCCATCGATTATTGGGTCAAGGACCAGTGCGGCCGAACCGCCATGGCGGATACTGGTCGGATGGTCCCTGCAATCGAAGGTGACCGGGCAGGACGACCATGGGTTGAATTTTGGGGTGACTGGCTCTATCGCATAGACGTCCCTGAGCACGCGCTTGCGCTCCCTCTTGGGGATATGGGTGGCGTATATCATGTTCACC
The DNA here is from genome assembly GCF_002575655.3 of Aegilops tauschii subsp. strangulata. NCBI lineage: Eukaryota > Viridiplantae > Streptophyta > Magnoliopsida > Poales > Poaceae > Aegilops > Aegilops tauschii. Next base: position 157,091,666 of record NC_053036.3, read on the forward strand.
GTTTTGACCTGAGGGGGAAATTTCTTCTATCCCCCTGTGTTCGGTGGACGGGGCTCCTCGTCATCGTCCTCTCTTTGCGACCCCTTCTCCTTGTTTTCGGTGTTTATCTTGCCGGCCTGCTTAAAGACCCAACAACTTCTATTGGTATGATTGGCTGGTTTATCGGGGGTGCCATGTATCTGACATGGACGATCGAGAATGCAGTTTAGGTTGGATGAGCCCGAATTGTTCCTTTTGAACGGCTTCTTCCACTGACCGGACTTGGAGCCACTGAATCTGGTGTTGACCACCGTGTCGTCGGTATTATCACCGTTGCTTCGACGCTTGTGTCTGTTGCGTCGGGGCTTGCCGTTGCTATTCTGGCTTCCGAAGTGCTAGGTTCGCTTGCATTTTTATTGCTATGGGCTAGCCAGCTATCTTCGCCCGCGCAAAAGTGGGTCATAAGCGCTGTGAGGGCTGCCATGGACTTCGAATTTTCTTGGCCGAGGTGTCGGGCGAGCCATTCGTCCCGGATGCTATGTTTAAAGGCTGCTAGGGCTTCGGCATCCGGACAGTCGACGATCTGGTTCTTTTTGGTTAGGAACATAGTCCAGAATTTCCTGGCTGACTCTCCGGGCTGTTGAATTATGTGACTTAAGTCGTCGGCATCCGGAGGTCGGACATATGTGCCTTGGAAGTTGTCGAGGAAGGCTTCTTCCGAGTCTTCCCAGCTGCCAATGGAGTTTTCGGGCAGACTGTTCAACCAGTGCCGAGCTGGTCCCTTGAGTTTTAGTGGGAGGTATTTGATGGCATGGAGATCATTGCCGCGGGGCATATGAATATGGAGAAGAAAATCCTCGATTCATACCGCGGGGTCTGTTGTCCCATCATATGATTCGATATTTACGGGTTTAAACCCTTCTGGGAATTCATGCTCCATTACTTTGTCAGTGAAGCAAAGAGGGTGTGCGACGCCTCTATATCGGGCCACGTCACGACATAGCTCGGATGGAGTCCGTCTGCGGTTGTCGGACCGGGCGTGATTATGCTTGTTGCGTCCGGCTAGATAGCCGTCATCGCGTGTCGGGGCACGCCCCCGCGATCCATAGATCGACCTGTTCTGACCTGCTATACTGTCCAGGTCCTGCTGCAGGTCGTATGTATAGCCCTGAGCAGTTATGTCTCTGCCTTTACGGCTGGGTAGTATGGGCTGGTGTTCGGCTTGAGTTGCCGCTTTATCCCGGCCACGTGGTGGTCGGTCAGCCGCATTACGCGCTGATGGTACAGGCTCAAGTGCCTTGTCATCGAATTGAGGTAGCAATTTGCGCTTCGGGTAACTTTTGGTTGGGCGCTCGAGGCCGTATTCCTCGGGTGCCAGGACATGAGTCCACCTATCGTTGAGCAGGTCTTGGTCAGCTTGAAGCTGTTGCTGCTTCTTTTTCAGGCTCGTTGCAGTGGCTATTAGCCGGTGCTTAAAGCGCTCCTACTCAAGAGGTTCCTCGGGCACGATAAAATCCTCGTTGCCGAGGCTCACCTCATCCTCGGAGAGCGGAAGATAATTACTGTCCTCCGAGTCTTCGTTTACGGCATGTTCATCAGGGCTGACTCGCCCATCTTCCCATTTGTCCTGTTCGGAAGTTGGCTCAACAGGGTCTTCATTGTCTTCAGCATCGTCTAGAGTATTGTTTTCTTCTGTGTCGGTATTGCTATCCTTTCCACGGCATGACTTAGAGCGGCGCCGCTGTCGTCGGCGCTTTGGCTGTATCTTAGGAGGTTTATCCTCGACTGGGTCTTCTTTGCCATCACCGTTATTCTCTTTGGGTGTGTCCACCATGTACACGTCATACGAGGATGTGGTCGTCCAGCGTCCGGTAAATGGTGGGTTTTGGGCCTGCTCTTCTCCGGCATCGTCGTCCATACTGTCGATGTCTTCAGAGCTGTAATCGAGCATGTCAGTTAAGTCCTCGACAGTGGCTATGAAGTGGGAGGTGGGTGGGAAGCGAAATTCCCCGTCATCAACCCCCAGTTCAAACCGGATATAATTCGGCTGTGAGTCCCTTGCTAAGGAGAGGGTTTTTAATGAGTTTAGCACATCACCTAAAGGTGAGTGCCGGAAGATGTCCGCGGCGCTGAATTTGACGACCGGTGCCTGATCGGGCTCGAAGGACGCGGACGCGCATGGTTCGGAACCTGTGGTCGGAGACGAATCTGAGGTTCCGGTGATGCAGGTCCCGCTCGAGGTTGGGTCTGTGTGCGGCTCCAGCGCTGCTGAGTCTGCGGCTCCTGTGGCGGGGTTGAGCTTCCCGTCCTCGGACAGCGCAGTCTGCTCCGGATCTAGGACCAGAGCACTTACAGGTGCTATCTCCTGAGTATTGTCCGATGACAGATTTAGGTCATGATCATCGCGGTGGTAGGGAGCGGCTGCCGTGGGCTCGAATCCGTCGAAGATCAAGTCTCCACGGGTATCAGCAACGTAGTTCAAGCTTCCAAACCTGACTTGATGGCCAGGGGCGTAGCTGTCGATCTGCTCTAGATGGCCAAGCGAGTTGGCCCGCAGTGCGAAGCCACCGAATACAAAGATCCGGCCGGGGAGAAAAACTTCCCTCTGGACAACATTGTTGTAGATGATTGACGGAGCCATCGAACCTCTTGAAGACGACGCAGCAGAACTCTCAATGAAAGCACCAATGTCGGTGTCAAAACCGGCGGATCTCGGGTAGGGGGTCCCGAACTGTGCGTCTAAGGTCGATGGTAACAGGAGACAGGGGACACAAGGTTTACCCAGGTTTGGGCCCTCTCTATGGAGGTAATACCCTACTTCCTGCTTGATTGATCTTGATGAATATGAGTATTACAAGTGTTGACCTACCACGAGATCGTAATGGCTAAAACCCTAGAAGTCTAGCTCGTATGATTATGATTGCCTCTACGGACTAAACCCTCCGGTTTATATACACCGGAGGGGACTAGGGTTGTGCAAAGTCGGTTACAGAGAAAGGAATCTTCATATCCGAACGCCAAGCTTGCCATCCACGCCAAGGAGAGTCCTATCCGGACAAGGGATAGAGTCTTCTGTCTTATATCTTCATGGCCCATCAGTCTGGCCCATGTCCAATAGGTCGGATGCCCGAGGACCCCTTAATCCAGGACTCCCTCACCCGCACAACAGTTGGGCCTTTGACTTTGGGTCCATTAGGAGCCCACGTTCCGCAGGGCATCATTTCAGCCCAACGCGACTTTCGGCTGTTAAAAGCCTAGTTTGCAAACTGGGCCACCTCTGGCCCATAACACTTTCGGCCTCTTACTGGCCCATCAAGTAAAAGGGCCGAGAAAAAATTGGCATTTATTTCGTCCCGCTAAAGGCCCGCAGGCCATTTCCATTTATACGACCCTATCGAGCTTTAGGCCTGTTGATGGCCTGCTAAGAGCCGTTGTTATGGTGGGCCCATTTGGGATCCACTTAATATTATTTTGACCAGCCCAATTAAGGCCCGCTTTGACTACACATGTTTGTTCGTTTGTATGGCGTCCAGGAAATGTTTGGGCGTGTTGGCCCTTGTTTCAACGATATAGTATATTCAACAAATATCCTACTCTATACTATCGCCTCTAAAAAATATACACTATACAATAAAAAACATAGAAACGTAGAATAATCCTACACTATACAATAAAGAAATTAAAGCCGAATATACCCACTAGGCATTATAGTTTGGCACCAGTGATTATAAAGCGTACACAAACAACAAATTACATACACTGGACAAATAAAGCTCATACATCATGGACACGCATCAATAAAACTTACCATTTGAACTATAATCTCTTCAGAAAAAAGGATTGGCCGGATTCAGATAGCACAAATTTCAGTCTGCAAAATGTCCAATTCCTTCGTGGTTACCTCAGTGTCTTGTTTCATTTTTGGACTCCTGCATCTAATACCTGCATGTCCAGTCTCAACTTGTTGATTGTACGTTGAGAATCATGTACACGTTGTCTTGCCACCTCTAGTTGATGCTGGAGAACATCAACACATTCCAATTCCAATCCATAATCATTCGGTAACGGCCATGCCGCATTGCTCGCAGATCTTTGTGTTGATGTCACTTCATCCTGAAATGTTTCTGTAAGTACACATGACTAGGGCAAAAATATAGTTACAACAGTGAAGCGAGCAAGACAGACTATTTTGTACATGGCAAAACAGGACTAACAATAATGTTACACATCATGAAACATAAGCAGGTGATATTTTAAAAATTATATAAAAGGTAGTCTGTGCAGCCTGCATACAGAAATCTCTCTTAGCTCACCACAGGAGCATGATGTTGGGGCCCAACCCAAAACACATACAAGTTACGAATTTGGACAGCACGTTGCGTATAAGTAAGCAAGTAGTTGGCCATTCTGTAGCTCAATTAAAGTCTTAGGGAGCATAATGAACAGCAGAGGGATTCATACAAACCTACTACAACAATCAAAACTATGCAATCATTAGCCTAGTATAAACTAGATTGTGAGCCTCATGCAATAATAGTTAGTTAATAGACTTCAAAGCTTCAGGCACACTTCGCCAGAGTAATTAAATGGTAAGGCCTTTAATTATGTCAACTAATAGTTATATAAGTAGCCAACATCAGGCATCATTGTTTGAGCATCTCATTAACTGAGGACAAATAAAGCAATTGAAAAGAGCAAATTAGCTATGCCTGAAACAAACAAGGAATTGAACTGTTGAGTTGGATACAGTGACTTACCTTAACTGGTTGAACAGGCTCAGCGCAGCTCCTACTTCTCTTGTAAGGCTCCTTCCTAACATCTTGTACTTGTAAATCCTCAGTCTTATCTTCATTGCACCCCCTCTGCAAGGTCACACAAACTAGTTACTCGTCTCCTTGGAAGATAAATATGCATACTTTCCAGTCTATGAACAACACAAAAGGATGAGATTATAACAAAACAATACCACATAATGAAACATGCCACATCTCTTGCACTTGCACACAATGAAATGAGCATTTACTATGTCTGCACTATGTAAAAACTAGGCATACCTTCGAACTGGATCTCCAGGTACTCTTGGAGAGCCTACTTTAGTGTATAGCCAGACCTTTATGTCACCTATGAGTTAGACAAGGCCCCATTATAGCAGCCCTTAGTGTTTAAATCGTTGACAAGCTCTGTTAGAGTGTTAGGTCAAGAACAACAAGTAATCAAAGCAAATAGTCCTAGGATGGCTGGCTGATGCAAACAACAATTGAACAGATGTGTGAGCAAATCTTACATATCAAGAAAAGAAGCAAAGAAGGAGGCTTAAAGATCGTCACTTGACTGACCAGATTTAAGGGGCATTTAAGCATCATGTGCAACGTATGAACTAACATAAACATTGCATATTCCAGATTCTACAATGGAATGCACATGTATTAGGTTATGCCATGTATGATGATGCGTAAATGTACAGTATAGCAGGCAGGAGTGATTCATCACTGCACGCACAATTGAATTGCAGGTTAAGGGCCAGTTCGATTCCGCCTTTTCAGGGCTTATTGTCAAAATAAGCCATAAAAGATGTAAAGAAGTCATTTTTGAGTTATGGGCTTGGGCTTAACTTATTTCGCTTTGGAGGGGAGTGTTTTGGGTAGAAGCTCACTAAAAATTGAAGGGAAGGGGAATAGTGAAATGACTCTGTTGTCTGCCTATATTACACTCAAAATGCAACTGCTCGTGCCCGCGTCACACCTGACCCTCAAGTAAAAACAAACACACAAATGTTCATTGCCCTGCCCGCTTGCATCTCCTCTCCCCTTTCCCTCTACCTCGATCCCCTGCCTGCAGCCCTAGGGTTCCTCCAGCGAGCCGTCGCCTCTGGTCCCATCTGGCCTGGTCCTCGATGATGCTCTGTCCAGCTAGGCTACATGGCCGACAGGTAGGGGCAAATCTCCCTGGCTGCTCCCCCCTTTGGCGCCGGCCCTCATTCTCATGGTCTCCAGCAGCTGCTCCACTGTGGTCCGTCCAACGCACTACTCCGGCAGGCGCCGCACAACTACGGCTGATGCCACACTTCAGCAGAAGGCACCTTATTCCCCCTCCCCTCCTCCCAGGCCGTGGCTTGAGGTGCTGTTGAAGGATGAGCTCATCCAACAAGGTGAGGATCTCCTCTGATTTTTTGCCAAATTTTCATTCTGATCCACTATACGATGAATTGCTATGAGCTGCTCCTGCTGCTGCTATATGATGCATTGCTATGAGCTGCTCCTGCTGCTGCTATGTGATGAATTGCTATGAGCTAGTGCTGCTATATGAGAAATTGCTATGAGCTGCTACTGCTGCTATATGATGAGTTGCTATAAGCTGCTCCTGCTGCTGCTGTATGATGAATTGCTATGAGCTGCTCCTGCTGCTGCTATATGATGAATTGCTATGAGCTGCTCCTGTTGCTTCTATATGATGAATTGTTATGAGCCGCTGCTGGTATATGATGAATTGCACACTGCTGTTGCTGCTGCTGTATGATGAGTTGCTATGAGCTGCTGCTGCTATATGATGCTTTCAGGTGGTGCTACTACATGATAATAACCAACCACTTGGACCATCGAGTTTCAATAAATAATTGTTCTTCATTTAAATTTAGGTCATGCTTTCTTCGTTTAAATTAGGCAATGGGATCTCTATGGAAGACATTGACCAAAGTAGATTGTGCCAAGTAGATGGTATCTTTGTATTTGCATTTTGAACAAAAAGTGATGGTCTGTTTTCCTATCATATTAATTACTGCACTGGGTTCAATTTGTGATGTTTGCAAGTCAAATTATTTTTCATATGGGCAGCAAAATGAAAAAATATAATGCAATCTAGACTTTTCACTGATCATACCAAAGATAAGCTGAAAAGAAAGGCAATGAAAAGAACTAGTTGGCTTATTACCTGGAGCTTATATTCACATGTGCTTATTTTCTTAGGATAACTCGTAATAACTGTCCCTAAGAAACTTGGCCAATAGAACTGACATACAAATAACATGTCACAATGATTGCAATGGAGTGACCTACCATAACACACTGTATAGGCTCACCGCTGCCTCTCCTTTTTTGCGATATTCCATGAAATTGCCACATACATCTTGTACTTTTTCATTGTGTAACCCTATCTGCAAGTTGACACGGCTAATTTCAGACATCTCTACATGATAATATATTGCATATCCCTTGCGCATATTTAAACCATCTATTAATGATTGTGTGTGTAGCATAAACTAGCCATGACTCTGTGTGCTGGACTAGCAGGCACTCTAAGGGAGCCTAATGTAGTGCACTGGAATTCCTACATGCCACCTACGATTTTGTGTAATGTACTGCCTCTGTTCCTAAATATATGTCTTTGTAGAGATTCCAGTATGGACCACATATAGATGTATATAGATGCATTTTCGAGTGGAGATTCACTCATTTTGCTCCGTATGTAGCCTATAGTGGAATCTCTAGAAAGACTTATATTTAGGAACGGAGGTACGAGGTAGTATCATGTATGACATCTACATATCTAATTTAGCAGCCAGTAGTAGAAATCATTGTCTGCACAAAGGGATTACTGGTCAAAAATCCTAGCAAAGCACGCTGGCAGGCACACAACAATACAAGAGGGAAAGACGCATTTACAAGATCATAGCAATGCCTCAGTCCAGGATCTTGGTTGGCCAAGCTGTTAGATCCAGAAGAAACATCGTCCTTGTAGTTTTTGCCAGCTGCATAAAGGTAACAACGACCTGTTAGTATATTTGAAGTACATCGGGCAGGTGACGCTGGACGGGTTTAAAGGTGACAAGTACCTAGGCCGTGGCGCGTGGTTGGCATCTTGCCAGACGGTGGGAATCAGGTAAGAAACGTCAAGGGTGATGACGCTGCGCTGGCTATCGGGGTCCGGTAAGGAGATCTAGAACCGTCGAGTAGGTGTTTGTGGGGCGGCTCCGGTAGGGTAGACTACGGTGTGGGCGAAGCGGATCTGTGGCCGTGGACGAGGGCGTCGGTGAAGCTGCTCCAGTGGTTGGGTTAAGGATGGTGTCGACGATGCGGATCTGCGGCTGTGGACGGGGCATCAGAAGCAGCTCCGGTAGGTTGGATGAGGGTGCGACGAAGCGGATCTTTGGCCATGGACTTGTGAGTTGGCAAAGCGGCCTTGATAGGGTTGAGAATGGTATAGGCGAAGATACTCCAGTAGGGTTGATGATGGTGTCGGCGAAGCGGCTCCGGTAGGGTTGAGGAAGGTGTGACGCCCTTGATTCAATCGTACACTAATCATACATGCAAATGTGTACGATCAAGATCAAGGACTCACGGGAAGATATCACAACACAACTCTAGACACAAATTAAAAATAACACAAGCTTTATATTACAAGCCAGGGGCCTCGAGGGCTCGAATACATAAGCTCGAATACAGAAGAGTCAGCGGAAGCAACAATATCTGAGTACAGGCATAAGTTAGACAAGTTTTGCCTTAAGAAGGCTAGCACAAAAGCAACATTGATCGAAAAGGCAAGGCCTCCTACCTGGGAGCCTCCTAACTACTCCTGGTCGTCGGCAGCTTCCACGTAGTAGTAAGCATTGGCGGTGGCATCTGGCTCCTGGGCTCCGACATCTGGTTGCATCAACCGGAAAGAAGAAGAAAGGGGGAAAAGGGGGAGCAAAGCAACAGTGAGTACTCATCCAAAGTACTCGCAAGCAAGGATCTACACTACATATGCATCGGTATCAATGAAATGGGCTGTATCTGTGGACTGGACTGCATAATGCCAGAAGAGAAGGGGAAAGCCTAGCCTATCGAAGACTAGCATCTTCAAGCAGCTCCAAGCATCTTGCAGCATTCAGAAGAGTACAGAATAGCAAAAAGTAAAGTAGTAGTAGTGTTATCAACCTCGGCCAGAGATCCTTTCTCTACTCCCTGCGAGAAAGCAATCCCAGAGCCATACTATCAAGTTATCACCTCAAGTATCCAGTTCTAGTTGTATCGACCGGGATACAACTCCAAGTGTCCGTTACCGTAGGACAGGCTATCGATAGAAATTTCTTCCCTGCAGGGGTGCACCAACTTACCCACCACACTCGATTAACTCCGGCCGGACACACTTTCCTGGGTCATGCCCGGCCTCGGCCAAACAATACGCCGCAACCCGACCTAGGCTTAATAGAGAGGTCAGCACGCCGGACTAAACCTATGCCCCAGGGGTCATGGGCCATCGCCCCGGGATCTCCTGCATGTTGCGAACACGACTAGTGAGTAGACCTAGCTACCTCCTTAAAAAAGGCAGGTGCTTACGCAGTCCAACCCGACGCGCGCCGCTCAGTCGCTGACGTCTATTAAGCTTCGGCTGATGCATACGACGCAGAACGCCCATACTATGCCCACGTGATGGTTAGTGCTATCAGGCCAGATGCCCCTCGGATCAAATATCCAAATCGTAGTGGATTAGGAGCACGCGGTAACGAGCAGAGACTCACGATCGATGTGACCCCGTCGCCCCATCTCGAGGACTTGCGGCAAGGGCTAAGAATGCCCGGCCATGCCTCGTAAGTATCTCGCGGGCACCTTCCAGGTCAACCCGTCTCCACATCACTCGCGGGTACCCCTCAGGGTCGACCTGCCTTTCCAAGTAACAGTTGTAAAGTCCAAGTATCCGAGTGTCCAAACATCAAGGGGAAAACCCGAGGAATCACCCCCGGTGAATTCCACTCGATGTAATCATCAAGGTGAACGTAAGAGGAACCACCCCCGAGGTTCACACTTGAGGGGTTGCATGACAGAGTCGTATCAGAAGTGGTTAAGGAGGAAATCAACCTTGATGACCACGACCGAATAGCTACACTACAGAGATCTCATCAGGAGTGATGTATGAGGTTCCACCCTCGGCACTCGACGGTAACTCTGCAGAGTCGAGCAACAAAAGGGACATGATCTGATGTGAGGTGTCGGGCTCTGGTCGTCGATCACGTTGATCGAGTCTTCGATGATGAAGAAGGGGCAACAAGGACAAGGTGGGGGTCACTGATGGATCACTAACCAACCTATACTAAGCAGTTTAGGATAAGCAGGTAAGGTAACAATAAGCAGGTTACAAAAGCAGGCTATGCATCAGAATAGGAGCAAACAATAACAGTAGCAAAATCTAATGCAAGCATGAGAGAATGGAATGGGCGATATCGGGATGATCAAAGGGGGGGCTTGCCTGGAAGCTTTGCTGAAAAAGGAAGAAGTGTCGTCGTCGACGTAGTCGATCACAGGGGCAACATCGGTCTCGAGGTCTACCGGAGAGAAGAGGGGGAAGAAACAATAAATATACAGCAAACAAAGCATCATAAAGCATAACATGGTAATACACAACAGTAGGAGTGTTCTAACGTAGTGCTGCACGATACAGGTGAAGGAGGAATTCAACCGGGAAGGTATTCCCGGTTCCGGACCTGTGTCAGACAGATGACCAGAGGGGGAATGTTCCATGTTCAGCATGCTAGGGGAATGTGATAGATGAGTGGACCACGTATTCGGATTCGTTGGAATTTTCTGAGCAACTTTCATGTAGAAAACATTTTCATCCGAGTTACGGTTTATTTTATATTAATTTCCGAAGTTTAAACAATAATCTAAATTTTTTGGATTTAGTTTTAAATTGAAAATAGAGGTGAAAAAGCTAAGTGCACCCACAGAATGTGCACAACAATGTATTAAGGGGCCGACGGGTGGGGTCCAGTTGACTGCACAACCAACAGTCAACTAGGACCGTTGACTGGTCAAAGGGTCCACTGGGACCCAGGTGTCATTGACTGTTATGTTAAATGATTTACTCTAATTGTTTTATCTAACAGTGGGACCTACATGTCAGTGGTGGCTTAGTAAAGGAAACAGTTAAGTTAAAAGGGTTAATTAGCCCTAAGCTAATCTGGGCTAGCCCCAAATACACACACACACTCACAACACACACACACACAGGGAGCCGACGCCGCCATTGGCCATGGCCGTGGCCAAGGCCAGCAGCCGCGGCGGCGGAGCATCGGCGGGCGCGGCCAGGCGTCGGCACGCGGGCGCAGCAGGCAGCCACAGGAGCAGCGCGCGGGGCTGCAGGCGGGGCTAGGGAGCGGATCTCCAGAAGCCGCGGCGCTGCGGGTGGGAGCCGACGAGCGGCGGGCACGGCGGCAGCGGTGGGCGCCGGCGACTGCAGCAGGGGCGGCTGTTGGGGAACGTAGTAATTTCAAAAAATTTCCTACGCACACGCAAGATCATGGTGATGCATAACAACGAGAGGGGAGAGTGTTGTCCACGTACCCTCGTAGACCGACAGCCGAAGCGTTATCACAACGCGGTTGATGTAGTCGTACGTCTTCACGATCTGACCGATCAAGTACCGAACGTACGGCACCTCCGAGTTCTACACACGTTCAGCTCGATGACGTCCCTCGAACTCCGATCCAGCCGAGTGTTGAGGGAGAGTTTCGTCAGCACGACGGCATGGTGACGATGATGATGTTCCACCGACGCAGGGCTTCGCCTAAGCTCCGCAACGGTATTATCGAGGTGTAATATGGTGGAGGGGGCACCGCACACGGCTAAAATATCGTATATCAAGTGTGTATAGAGGTGCCCCCCTGCCCCCGTATATAAAGGAGCAAGGGGGAGGCCGGCTGCCCTAGGCGGGCCAAGGAGAGGGGGGAGTCCTCCTCCTAGTAGGAGTAGGACTCCCCTTTCCTAGTCCTACTAGGAAAAGAGGGGGGGGGGAAGGAAAGAGAGGGAGATGGAGAGGGAAAGGGGGCTGCGCCCCCCTCTCCTAGTCCAACTAGGACTCCTCCTGGGAGGGGGCGCGCCACCTCCTGGCTGCTGCCCTCTCTCTCCCCTCAAGGCCCACTAAGGCCCAATACTTCCCCGGGGGGTTCCGGTAACCCTCCGGCACTCCGGTTTAATCCGAAACTTCTCCGGAACACTTCCGGTGTCCGAATATAGTCGTCCAATATATCAATCTTTATGTCTCGACCATTTCGAGACTCCTCGTCATGTCCGTGATCAAATCCGGGACTCCGAACAACCTTCGGTACATCAAAACATATAAACTCATAATATAACTGTCATCGTAACTTTAAGCGTGCGGACCCTTCGGGTTCTAGAACTATGTAGACATGACCGAGACACCTTTCCGGTCAATAACCAATGGCGGGACCTAGATGCCCATATTGGCTCCCACATATTCTACGAAGATCTTTATCGGTCAGACCGCATAACAACATACGTTGTTCCCTTTGTCATCGGTATGTTACTTGCCCGAGATTCGATCGTCGGTATCTCGATACCTAGTTCAATCTCGTTACTGGCAAGTCTCTTTACTCGTTCCGTAATACATCATCCCGCAACTAACTCATTAGTCACAATGCTTCCAAGGCTTATAGTGATGTGCATTACCGAGTGGGCCCAGAGATACCTCTCCGACAATCGGAGTGACAAATCCTAATCTCGAAATACGCCAACCCAACAAGTACCTTTGGAGACACCTGTAGAGCACCTTTATAATCACCCATTTACGTTTTGACGTTTGGTAGCACACAAAGTGCTCCTCCGGTAAACGGGAGTTGCATAATCTCATAGTCATAGGAACATGTATAAGTCATGAAGAAAGCAATAGCAACATACTAAACGATTAGGTGCTAAGCTAACGGAATGGGTCAAGTCAATCACGTCATTCTCCTAATGAGGTGATCCCGTTAATCAAATGACAACTCATGTCTATGGCTAGGAAACATAACCATCTTTGATTAACGAGCTAGTCAAGTAGAGGCATACTAGTGACACTCTGTTTGTCTATGTATTCACACATGTATTATGTTTCCTGTTAATACAATTCTAGCATGAATAATAAACATTTATCATGATATAAGGAAATATACAATACTTTATTATTGCCTCTAGGGCATATTTCCTTCGGCGGCGAGTAGCGCGGGGCTCGGCGAAGCGGGCAGCAGCAGGCGGCAGCAGCGGGGCGATGCGGGTGAGTAGTGAGCGTGGTGGTCGTGGGAATCAGCGAGCAGCAACACCTAGAAGTAGCACGCAGCAGCGCGCATGCAGGAGGGGAAGGGGAGGCATCCAGAGGGCAGCCATGACTTGCGCAGGAGCGTAGGCAATGGCGCGGTGACCGCGAGCTCCCCTAGAGCTCGGGCGTGGTGGTGAGGCGACCTACGACGGGAAACGACACGGGAAAGGAGCGGGAAAAGAAGGCGGCCTCACAGCGGGTCTCATGGAGGTCTCCGTGATGCGGGAGAGGCCGGGGTGGTGCAGATCGATGGTGGGGGCGCGCGGCGACCGTAGACGAAGACGACGACGTGTGGCGACGCCGATGCGGCTCCTCGCCCTCGATCCAGTGGTAATGGTGAAGAACACGAAGGCGACGGAGCCCATGGACATGCCGGCTTGACGTGGGGAGGCTGGTGGCTATGCGGGCTGTGAAGCAACGACGACGGCAGGGCGGCCATGGCGGGGAAGGAGAAGCAGCGCGAGGGGAAGGGGAAAAAGAAACTAGGGTTTCAGGGGCGCCGGGGGGGGCTTTGTAGGCGGGGGTAGGGAGCGGATGGCCGCCACGCATGGCCATCGCCGGCGGATGGCCGCCACGGCCCCCCTGTCCCCTGTAGCGAGAGGAACAGGACAAGTGGGGGTGGGCTGGGCCTTATGTGTAGCTAGTTGGGAAAAAGTGCCCAGTAGCACCTCTGTCCCCTTTCTGTTTTCTATTTTTTTATTTAATAAACAGAGATGGGTAAGAAAATACTGGACATGCTATTTACTTAGGAAAAATATGGGAAGTGCCCCTTTTACTCACTGGTGATCTTTAGACAGTGCCATAAATATTTTGGAGACCAGAAGAATTCATTTGTATTTTTCATAAATAGGATAGCATTTAAAATGCTGAATTGGTGCTGTTATAATTGCTAATGCTCATCTCTGCACAAAAGTGATGTTGTGTTCCTAAACAAATAATTGTTATGGAATTTTTGACAAATGATGAACATTTTGCCAGCAACTTTTGATCAACTTCAAACTTCACTTGAATTTGAATTGACTGGAATTTCAAATGGGATATTGAAAAAAGGTGATTAAGCACTGTTTGGAAAAATGATTAGCTTAATCACAGAGGGTTACTGTAGCATGACACTGGGGGTGTTACAGAAGGTGTCGGCGAAGAGGATCAGAGGCCGTCGGTGGGGCGGCTCCGGGGGGGTGTGGACGAAGCGTCTCCGGCGGGGAGTTCGAATGAGCCGCTGCAGATGCGCTGCAGTTGACGAGAATACCGGTGAAGCAGATCCGACGCCGTGGACAAGGCCGGCACTGAATGGGCTATGGTACAGTGGTGGATGAGCAGTCTACTTGTTTCTAGTGGAGGTGGGAGCGGTAGATGCGGCCGCAGAAGCAGATCCGGCGAGGTGGACGTCGCTTACACTGAATGGGCTCTGGTATGCCGGTGGATGAGCAGTCTAGGGTTTCGAGAGGGGAGGGGTAGAAAGGCCGATGAAGTACGGACAACGTGATGTAAGATGCTCTAGTGCTGTGGAGTTAGTCGTTTTTGCGGGAGGGGGAGAGGGAATGGGGGTGCCGTGTGGTGGGGGGAACCGGAAGTTACCAAAGCAGCCCCGACCTATTATGTAGATGAGGGCGGTATTGTTACTGTTGTTCTCCGTGCACCAAGGACAAAAGGGGAATTTCGCATGCTAAAGACTAGGTGGCAGAAATTTTAGAAGGAGGCGGGAGATTTTGCCGCCCGCGGGATCGTTCGTATCCAGTTTCAACTAATTTTGGACCGTGCTAGCGGGAAGGTCATGCGAGACTGTGTACACGGGGCACGCGTCAGCAGTTAATAACTGGTGTGAAGTCCACCCCAGAAAAAAAGACAATAACTCGAGATGATGCCGCGATAACTTGGACGTTCACACGGGCGCAGCCGGGTGTAGAGGCGCGTTCACGAAAAAGGGATCAAACGCTCAGCTATGTATTTCTCGTGTAAATAGATAATTTAGTGCCATTGGTTATTTACTTTAAACATAATGCATTGACGTGTTAGTGTAGAGGCGCACAAAAAGAAATGGATATTGTAGTCCCACAAAAGAAATGGATATTGTAGTCCGCTACTTAAAAGTGTTACCTCATATGATTACATAGCCTCCATTTCATAAATTGCGTACCCGTTGAATTCATATATGAATATTACATATATTACTTCATAATAGAACCTTAAATCATCCAAGACTAATGAATTTGAATGCAAGAGTAACAATGGTGCATGCACATGATAGCTACATTGGTTGTTTGAAGAAACATCACTATAACTTTGGCATGCACAATTGAAAAGGTTTATTTAGATAGAAAAAATGTGATATGTGAGTGTCCAATCTTTATAGCGTTGAATCGATATTGTACCTTTGGCCATGATACGAAGTACATATTGATTTATGTTCAAGCGATGCATGTCCACGATCGCTAGATAGTGATACGTGAATGAATTGTGCAATCTCTCTCGCACACATACATATCTCATTTCCCCGTGGGCATCGGAATCACACACGCGCACTTCATGTATTTCTCTCCCTCCGTCAAGGTTAGAATTCTTTCTACCCCGTCCTACAAGTCTCTCACACAGAAACACACATGCTCTCTCTGTCGAGCATGCCCACCCCTTTAATTACACCCACCCACAACCACTAATGTCTCAAAGGATAATTATGTCTCACACACATATGCCTAAGGTTAACTCAAGTTCCGGAACCATATGAATACATACAATGGGATTCCAGCAGAGCACCTTTTGTTTTGAGATCTCTCTCTCCCTCTATCTCTCTCTCTCTCTCACACACACACACACACACACACACACACACACACACACACACACACACGCGCGCGCGCGCGCGCGCATAGACATTGTTTATCGCTTCATTTTTTCTGGCACTTGCATGCACACCGTTTGTTTATCTCCATGATGCTTTAAGTATGCCTCACACACATCCTATCTACCTATCCCTTAATATAGATATGGGTCACACAAACTCCTTCTCCCTACTAGCAAGATGCCCATGCGTTGCACGGAACATCAAGATGCATTTGTATGATTAGTTTATCTTGTGGGAGAAAAAGATGAACGAGGGAATGCCTTATTTGCAAATGTGGAGAGGGGTGTGGGTATCCTTTTGCAAAATTTCCATAGTTTCCTTCCTATCTGTCAGATATAAATCGGACGGCTATATTGCAGGATGGCAGGAACACCATCATCACCAACTCTGTTTTTTATCTCTAACTCCTATGAAAGACTCAGTTGGTGATGATGGTGTGTCTGCCATCCGTCATTTCTGACCATCAGATCTGCATCTAACGACTATGATGTAAGTCGTGGCATTTCTGCAACAAGACGCCACTTCTCTGCTCCAATTTGCAGAAGCCCCTTAGTATCTTGAAACCAACCACATCCTCCCCCACCTCATCAAAACATCCACAAGGAATATATTTTGAGTGAAACCTAATACGAGTATATTTTTAGTGATATATACACCAAACTAGAGTGTTTTTCTTTCAAGCTTGTGAACATGTATTATTCTATTTTGGATCCGTTGCAACGCACGAGCACATTGCTAGTAAGAGTAGAGAAAAGGATCAACGAGGGAAGGCCTTATTTGCAAACGTGGAGAGGGGTGTGGGTATCTTTTTGCAAAATTGCAATAGTTTCCTTCCTATACGTTAGATATAAATCCGACGACCTATATTGCAGGATGGCACGCGCACCATCATCACCAACTCTGTTTTTTATTCCCTCCGTTCCTAAATATTTGTCTTTTTAGAGATTTCAACAAGTGACTACATACGGTGCAAAATGAGTGAATCTACACTCTAAAATATGTCTACATACACATCCGTATGTGGTACTCCATTTGAAATCTGAAAAAGACAAATGTTTAGGAACATATGGAGTATAAGAGTAGACATGGAGATATATCTCCAGCATGGTCTACAACAAAAATGTGCTGGACTAGTTAGCGCCGGATGCTCGCAACGCGATGACCTGAGTTCGAATTCTGTGTTTAACTTTAGATTTTTATATTGTATATTACTTATTTAATATATACTTCTTTCACTACTGTACTGATAGTGGAACCCACAGAGTACTTAGAATACAAGATTAAGGATGGACTTGTTTCTTTTTAACTTTCTGTACGAAGCTGTAGCCACCCTGCTAGTCACGTGTACACTGTACATGCAATTAAATTTTTATAGAGGGAGAATCATACAGGCAGTTAACTCAAATGGATTGGATGTGACTATTATTTCCAGCATAAGAGCATCTCCAACGGCAGCCAGCAAATTTCCTCCCGCTTCCTTCCACGGAGGACGACATCAAACGCTAGCGACATACATTTTTACAACTCTAACCAACCAGATGAAATTCGTGCAAACATGGACTGTCTTCATATAAGCATGCAGGATTTCGTATAAAAAAGCCGGATCTTCATATAAACATGATGGATTTCATTACATTTACATGAACTAAGCGGTGCTAATCCGGCTCTGTTGGTATAATTAATACTCCCTCCGTCCGGAAATACTTGTCCTAGAAATGGATGTATCTAGACTTATTTTACTTATAGACACATCCAATTTATCCATTCTTAGAACAAATATTTCCCGCCAGCAGGAGAGGGAGTACCTAATCTAAATGGCCTCCCGCGGATACCATTGTCTTCCTCATGTCCGGCAGACACTTGCGGGGTCGACGAAGGTCCTCGGAAGAGACGAAGTAGCAAAGAAACCACCTGAATGCGCAGCCGTCGCCTCGGCGGTGGCCTTCATGGGACCCAAGTGGCGGTGGCCTCCCGTGTTCCACTTCTCCTCGATGATGGCGGCGGACACGGAGAAGCTGGCCACTAACTCGTCGCTCTCCACACATCCGGCTTCTATCTCTGCCTGCATGGTGTTGCCGCAGGCACGGGAGGCGCGCCCATAGACACGGGAGGCGCGGACACCGCAGACACTGGTGGCGCGGTACGACGCAGCAGCGACGACGCCCGTACCGGCGTGCTCGCCGCCATGCCGGTGTGGAGCAACTCGCCACTCCTCATCGAGCTGAACTGGAGCGGTGAGTTGCTGAACCACGCGCCGGATTGGGGCGGCAACTGGCTCCGTCGGGCCAAGTGAGGTTGATGAAGCACTGAGCGGCCTCGCCCGTATCCGAAGGGCTCGGCGGGCCACCCAGCCGGGTAGTATGCCAGAGAATGGCTCCTGGGAAGCCATCGGAAGAGTGGAGAAAATGGTGGAGGAGGAGATGGGGAGCGGCGGAGGGGTGCGATTGTCGGGTGGTAGGTGCGACATATGCCAATGGGTGGCTTATCATTGTGGGAGCCAGTAAGACATCGCCGGTGCCTGGAAACGGGATAAGGCGAAGACATGCACGCCGGCGAATCTTACCCAGGTTCAGGTCTCTCCGTGGAGATAACACCCCTAATCCTGCTCTGCGGGGTCTCCGCATGATCACTAGATCAATACAAGTAGCTACAAGAGGCTCCTTGAGCTGTTTGGCTAGAGGAAGAAGAAAGGCAAGGCTAGCTCTCCTTTTCTCTCTACGTGGTGTCTAAAACTATATATGAGATCCACCCTTTGCATGGGTGCCCTGGGGGGTTTATATAGGCCTACCCCCCGGGGGTACAATGGTAATCCGGCTGGACGCGGGTCCTAGCCGTCAGTGTCTGTATTCGCCGGCTTCTCCGCCGACCGCTCGGGCCCGCCGACTGCCGGCCTCATGGCCGACAGGCCGGCCCCACCGCCTCGGGGTCTTGTCGGTGGCTGGTTACTGTAGCCTCGCCTCTAATGACGAGGGCTTTGTCGAGGTAAGCATGGCCACAGTGCCGCCGCCTTGCGGGCTCTCACTGTAGCCTTACCTCGTCTTGTCTCCTTAATGATGCACATACTTCGAGGATGGGGGATGGCCGGCTATTGGGAGCCGGCTATGCCCCATGCCGACTGGGGGAGGCCTGGCCGCCTTCGAGCATCTCTCTGGCTGAAGGGGCCCGCCGCCCGCGGGCCGTACTGGCGCCTGTCGTGGGTGGTGTCATGGTCAACATGGCAACGGTGCCGCGCCGGACGGGGGATGGCCGACCCGTACGGCGTACTGTGGCCACGCGTGCTCAGGGATTCAGGGGGTGGCAGGTTGTACTGTAGCCACGCCCCATCTCATCACCGTTATGTGGGTGCAACCCTCGAGGGTGCGGTCTTGGCCGGCTTCTGGGAGTCGGCCTTCTTCATGGCCGGCTTCTGGGAGTCGGTCCTCTTGGGGCCGGCTTCCTGGAGTCGGCCATCTTGTAGTTCTCTTTGGGAAGGTTTTTGAGGCCGGGTCGCCTTCTGGTGGTCGGCCTGGGTGATAGTCGGCCAGGGGAAGGCGGCCCTGTGCTCTGGATGCTTGAAGGCTTGATTGGCCTGGTAATTTTTTGAAGAGCCAGGGGGAGTCGGTTAGGCTACCCGTGGACATTTACTCCGACAGTAGTCCCCGAAGCTGGTTGGGCTTTGAGGCTGAGAGGAGGTCGAGAAGCTCGGTCAGCTTCTTATCTTGAAGAGCCAGCAGCTAGGAGCCGGCTTCGGTTGGGTGCACCGTCTTGGCGAAATTTTTGAAGTCTGAAGGCAGGAGCCAGCTGTTACGCTCGCCGGGCTGCGGGCCGGCCGCTCGCAGCCCGCGCGCCACATGGCACCTTCCGGCTGAAAAAGCCTGCCAGCCCACGCGCACGACGGGACGCCGCCGCAGGCCGGGGCCCACCACTCCCATGCATAGGCCCAGGCGTGGATTTTCTGTGGCCCAAAGCGGGCCGCTCGCCTTCCGACGGCAGTTTCTGCACATCGTTAGGGCGCAATAATCCCGGGACGTGGGGGAGTGGGCGCAGTTAATCCCATGTTCCGCCCCACGTCTCGCCTCCTCGGCTTCGCCGCGCGACGCTATAAGTAGGGGGAGGAGGGGGAGCGGCAGACGCTCGCACGCTCTCCCTCGCTCCGCCATCTTCTTCTTCCTTCTCTCCATCGCAGCAGCTTCTCACCGCCGCGCCGTCCCGCTAGTCTTCGTGCTACCCCGCAGCTTCGCCGCCGCGTAGCCGTTACTTCACCGCCGCCGCGCCCTTCTTCGTCAGCTTCTTGCCGTCATGCAGCACGGCGGAGACTGGGACGGCTCCAACGTCCACGCGGACCACATCGACTTCCTCCGCAAGACGCGGCAGTTGCCCGGCGAGGACCAGGTGCAGGTCCGTCTCGCGCCGAAGAAAGAGATCACGCCAGCGCCGGAGGAAGGCGAGCGGGTACTCTTCCGCTCGCATTTCTTGCGTGGCCTCGGCCAGCCAGCCAGCGCCTTCTTCCGCTCCTTCCTTGAATTCTATCAGCTCCAGCCGCACCACCTCACTCCAAACACGGTGGTGCTGCTGTCTGCCTTCGTCACCCTGTGCGAGGGCTTTCTTGCCGTTCTTCCCACCCTCAAGCTCTGGGGGGATTCTTCTAATCCAAGCTCGGCACCCGAATGCAGGGCGTGCCGGCTCAGAGCGGCGCCTTCATCGCGATGCGGAGGTCGGCAGCCGACAACCCCTTCCCTGTCTTCACGCTGATCCAGTCGGTGAAGCTCTGGCAGAAGTCGTACTTCTACGTGAAGAACGTCGCCCCGCACGACGACTACGTCAACTTGCCGGCTTACATAGCCGGCCCGCCGGCTGGGAGGTGGCCCCAATGGTCCTATCGGGCCAGGACGCTGACGCAGGCTGGAGCCGCCGCCGTCGCCCGACTGTGGGTAATGATCCAGTCGGAGGGTCTGACTGGGCCCGACCTGCTGGCTGCCTTCGTGGTGCGCCGGGTGCTCCCACTTCACGGCAAACGGATCTTTGGGGCAGGCTTTGTTGAGGCTAGTGTAATCTATACACATGCGCCATTTGTTGTTTTTTCAGCACTAGGACCGGGTTGGCAAGCCATTCTGGGAAGAACACCTCCATAATGAAGCCGGCTGCCAAGAGCCGGGCTATCTCTTCCCCCACTATCCTTCTCTTCTCCTCCGACAGTCGGCGGAGAGGTTGCTTGACTGGTTTTGCATCTGCTCGAACGTGTAGCTTGCGCTCGGCGAAATCCTTCGAAACACCTGGCATGTCCTTTGGGGACCATGCAAAGATGTCCCGATTCTCACGGAGGAAGTCGACGAGCTCACCTTCCTATTTACTGTCCAGGTTTGCCCCAATGACAGCAAACCTCTTCGGGTTCTCCGGGTCCAACGATATCTTCTTCGTTTCCGTGGCCGGCTGGAAGGAGCCTTGAGCGTCATACTCCTTGGGGTCGGGGTATAGGGCCGGCTGCTTGCCGGCCATGGCCACGACTCGATCCAGCATCTTCTTCTCTTCGGCAATCACGAGGGACTCGGCCAGCCGGCTGCTGGCTGCAGCACACTCGGAAGATTTCTTGTAGTCTCCGACTATGGTGATGATCCCCTTCGAACTCGGCATCTTCATCTTGAGGTAGGCGTAGTGGGGCACAACCATGAACTTGGCCAGGGCAGGTCGGCCAAGTAATGCGTGGTAAGGGCTCTCTAGATCCACCACTTCAAACCAGATCGCATCTCGGCGGAAGTGATCCTTGTCTCCGAAGAGAACATCCATCTTGATCTTGCCGATTGGGGAACAGGACATGCCGGGTACGATACCATGGAACACGGTCCGGCTTGGCATGAGTTGCTTCGTCTTGAGGTTCAGCTTCTCCATGGTGTCACGGTATATGTTGATACTGCTCCCGCCGTCAATCAGCACACGGGAGAAACGGGCAGCTCGCCTTTCTGTCGCGAGGGTGGCGTCCAACACCAATGCATAGGAGCCAGGAGACGGCATCACCTCTAGGTGATCAGCCTGGCTCCAGCTGATGGGCTTCTCAGACCAATGCATGAACTCTGGGTTGTTGGAGGCGACTGCGTTGACTTCATGGTGCTGTCGGCGCTGACTGCGCCTATCTTCAATTTGGCTCGTGAAGACGACGTAGGCGGCGTGCTCGTCTGGGAACTCATCTTGAATGGCTTCGACTGCGGGGCGAACAGCCGGCTGCTGAGGGGCCGGAGGCGGCGGGCCAGCAGGTGGAGGCGGCACCAGCCCCTCTCCTTTGGAGATCCGTGTGAGCCAATGGCACTTCCGTGTCGTGTGGTTGGACGGCTTTGCGCCGCTGTGGAACTTGCAGGGGGCGTCGAGGGTTTGCTCGTAGGAGAAAGCCGGCTGCCAAGCCGGCCTCCCGCCCTTCTGCTTCTTGGGAACGGGCCGCTCTTCTGATTGTTCGTCTTCGACTGTGGCTACTTGCCGACTGGTGGAAGGCGGCATGGGGGCCTTGCGCTTGTTGTCGTTCTGGTAAGGGCGTCGGTTGGAGTCGCCAGCCGGTGTCTTGGGAGCCGGAGTGAGCACCTTCCCAGAGGCATCCACTCGAAGCTCGGTCTTCATCGAGGAGTCGGCAGTGGCGTACTTGTTTGCTACGATCAGCAGCTCGTCGAGGGTAGTCGGCTCGTCGCGGAGGAGTCGGTGCTTGAGGAGGGTGCCCTCTCGGCACCCGGCGGTGAAGTATTCTATGGCCTGGACCTCGTGCACCCCCTCGCAGGAGTTGCGGAGCTCGGCCCAACGCGTGAGGTAGTCGCGAGTTGATTCGCTGGGCCCTTGGACGCACAAGGAGAGCTGGCGGGGCTTGGGAGGCCGTTTGTACATGCTGGTGAAGTTGCGGACGAAGACTTCCGTGAAGTCTAGCCAGCTGTTGATGCTGTAGGGCTTGAGGCTGTTCAGCCAAGTGCGTGCCGTGCCTTGAAGCATGAGCGGGACGTACTTCACGGCAACGCGCCTGTTGCCGTTCGCTATGCTGACTGCGGTGGAGTAGTCGATCAGCCAGTCTTCCGGCTTCACGGAGCCGTTGTATTTTGGTGTGTCTCTTGGGAGCGAGAACCCTTTGGGGAAAGGCTCGTCGCGGATGCGGGGGCCAAAGCAAGGCGGGCCGACATCATCTTCTTCTTCTAGCGCCAGGGATCGCGCTAGGCGGTCGATCCGGTGGCGGGCATCATTCTCGCCGACTCCCTCGCGGTGGCCTAGTCGGCCGCCAAGAGTCGGATGCGTGACAGGCGGCGGGGTGGGATATCTCTCTCCACGAGGCGGGGGAGGAGGCGGATTGCCTTGTCGTTCCACAACTCGGGGGCGGCCTTCTGCGTCGCGCTCGATGGTGAGCCGAGTCCGGCTGCGGCTAGCAGCCGGCTCCTTCTCTTCTCTTGCGCGGGCGCCGTCTGCAGTCGGCGTCCGGGATGTCGCGCCGTGCTCTCGGCGTGGGTGAGGACTCTCAGCGCGGGCGTTGGCTTCATGCTGCCCTGCGGCCGCGTCGATCAGCTGCTGGATGCGTTTAGTCATGTAGGGGAGCTCGTCAGCCCCCAGCTCGTTCAGCTCGTCTACGGCCGCCTGAGCGGCACGCAGGTTCTCGAGCGGCGTGGCGTAGACTGGGCGGTCTGCTCCCAGCATGCTGGCGATGGCAGCGCCGCGCTTCTTGATGAAGCCGGCTCGGCTCGGCCCACCAGGAGGCGGCGTACCAAAGGCGGCGCGGTCGACTTCGCGTTGGCGAGCCTCAGTGAGGCGTCTCATGGATGCTATCTTCTGGCCTTCCGCGATGAGGGCGAGGCGGCGTGCCTCCAGTGTCTCGGCGTCGGCGTCGGCCGGGATGGGGACGGACAAGTCGTGCAGTGCCGCTTGTAGGGCGTCGCGGGCGTTCTCGCCGGAGATGGCGCCGTGGCTGATGACCAACACCTCAGTGACAGCGCTGCTGCCACTGTCGGCTCGAGGGAGTGGGTCGTTGATGATCACCATGTTGGTGGGGAAGGCGTCAAGCGATGCCGTGTCGGAGTTGACCAGCATCGGGTCGGTGGAGCCGACCGACTCCAAATCCACAGCAAGCTCGCTGGAGACGTGGAGCTGGTCGAGGAGGCCAATGAGGTGGCTCTCGGGGCAGTCTGTACCCGTGTCGGACGCAGGCTCGTCGGAGATGCGAGCCTCGCCAAGAAGATCGGCGAGGCAGCTCGCCGCGCAGGCGTCGTCGACGCCTTGCAGCGCGTCGGGGCAACCGCCATCGGGCGTGGCGGGCTGGCTATGCTCGCGGGGGAGAAAAAGGGTTCCCGTCCAGAACAGGTCTCCGGACGACGGTGCACCTGGCCCCATGGTGGGCGCCAAATGTCGGGTGGTAGGTGCGACATATGCCAACGCGTGGCTTATCATTGTGGGAGCCAGTAAGACATCGCCGGTGCCTGGAAACGGGATAAGGCGAAGACATGCACGCCAGCGAATCTTACCCAGGTTCGGGGCTCTCCGTGGAGATAACACCCCTAATCCTGCTCTGCGGGGTCTCCGCATGATCACTAGATCAATACAAGTAGCTACAAGAGGCTCCTTGAGCTGTTTGGCTAGAGGAAGAAGAAAGGCAAGGCTAGCTCTCCTTTTCTCTCTACGTGGTGTCTAAAACTATATATGAGATCCACCCTTTGCATGGGTGCCCTGGGGGGTTTATATAGGCCTACCCCCCGGGGTACAATGGTAATCCGGCTGGACGCGGGTCCTAGCCGTCAGTGTCTGTATTCGCCGGTTTCTTCGCCGACCGCTCGGGCCCGCCGACTGGTGGGTCCCGCCGGCTGCCGGCCTCATGGCCGACAGGCCGGCCCCACCGCCTGGGGGTCTTGTCGGTGGCTGGTTACTGTAGCCTCGCCTCTGATGACGAGGGCTTTGTCGAGGTAAGCATGGCCACAGTGCCGCCGCCTTGCGGGCTCTCACTGTAGCCTTACCTCGTCTTGTCTCCTTAATGATGCACATACTTCGAGGATGGGGATAGCCAGCTATTGGGAGCCGGCTATGCCCCATGCCGACTGGGGGAGGCTTGGCCGCCTTCGAGCATCTCTCTGGCTGAAGGGGCCCGCCGCCCGCGGGCCGTACTGGCGCCTGTCGTGGGTGGTGTCATGGTCAACATGGCAACGGTGCCGCGCCGGACGGGGGATGGCCGACCCGTACGGCGTACTGTGGCCACGCTTGCTCAGGGATTCGGGGGTGGCAGGTTGTACTGTAGCCACGCCCCGTCTCATCACCATTATGTCGGTGCAGCCCTCGAGGGTGCGGTCTTGGCCGGCTTCTGGGAGTCGGCCTTCTTCATGGCCGGTTTCTGGGAGTCGGTCCTCTTGGGGCCGGCTTCCTGGAGTCGGCCATCTTGTAGTTCTCTTCGGGAAGGTTTTTGAGGCCGGGTCGCCTTCTGGTGGTCGGCCTGGGTGATAGTCGGCCAGGGGAAGGCGGCCCTGTTCTCTGGATGCTTCAAGGCTTGATTGGCCTGGTAATTTTTTGAAGAGCCAGGGGGAGTCGGTTAGGCTACCCATGGCCATTTACTCCGACAGCGATTCTTGCCCGCTGTCTGTCTGGCCTCGTTTAAATAGAGGGCGGACGATAGGAGCTTGGCCAGCGTCTGGCCTAGTTTAAACTGAGGGCGGACGGGAGGAGCTTGGCCGGTGTTGCGTTTAATTCCGGCCCGCTCATGAACAGACATGTGGCCAGAGTAGGTTTCTCGTTTTGCATGCGGGTTTAACAGATGGGTTTGATGGAGGTGAGGAGGCGTGTTCAGCCGGGCGTGCAGTGGGCGGCGCAGTACTATTTGATTTGACAGCGGGCGGCGCAGTTCCCGATACGGCTTTAATGCAGACGAGGGAGCGGTAGCGGTTCCCGAAATGTTGAACGGCCAATGATGCACCCTCCTTCAATTAGCATCGTGCATGCATGAGGGAAGTAATGGGAGGAGGACCGGGAAAAGAGGCTGCACGATGTGAATGCAACGCAGTTTGCACTCATATAAAGGCGCCCCTCCATTCCAATGCATCTACCACATTGTACGCACCTAAGCATTTGCCTAAGCACCTACACTAAGCGCAAAGTGCTCACTCCAGACCCATGGCGGCGGTGCGCGCGAGCGGCAAGCGGCTATGCCAGATGGTCCACGACGTCGGCCTGCGGCATGGCGCCGAGGATCATCTCCAGACGGTGTTCGCGACCGGCTGGTGGATGGCCGCCGTTGACGCCAATTACGACTCTCAGTTGGACCAGATGATCGTTGCCACCACCAACAAGTTCACCGTCCTCAAGAAGCTTGGGGACGACATCGCCGTACTCCTCCAGCCCGCGCGCCCGGGCTCCTCATTGCCTGCCACCCTAATCGGCCTCCATGGTAGGAACCTCTTTCAAGCACTGGTGGTCCTGCGACTTCCCGCCGACGCCACAAAGAATGTCCACCTGGAGGTCGCGCTCGCCGCGAGGTGCCTCGCCCTGCAAGAATTCGTCGACCTACACATCCACATGTACGAGCAAATCGTGTACATAGGTATCTACAAGGCCATTGAGGATGCTACGATGTTGGCCTTCCTCAACCGGCTGGAAGCCTTGGATGCCTTTGCTGAGAAGCACCTTGACCTCGCCACAAAAGCCGCTGCTCCTTAGCCGCCGGTCGGTGGCCCATGAGGGAGTCCTGGACTAAGGGGTCCCTGGGCGTCCGGCCTGTTAGCCATGGGCCGGACTGATGGGTTGTGAAGATACCAAGACCGAAGACTCTACCCGTGTCCGGATGGGACTCTCCTTGGCGTGGAGGGCAAGCTTGGCGACCAAACGTGAAGATTCCTTTCTCTGTAGCCGACTTTATGTAACCCTAGTTTCCTCCGGTGTCTATATAAACCGGAGGGCTAGGTCTGTAGAGGCGAACAATCATAATCGTAGTCATACAGGCTAGACTTCTAGGGTTTTAGCCATTACGATCTCGTGGTAGATCAACTCTTGTAATACTCATACTCATCAAGATCAATCAAGCAGGAAGTAGGGTATTACCTCCATAGAGAGGGCCCGAACCTGGGTAAACATTGTGTCCCCAGTCTCCTGTTACCATCGTCCTTAGACGCACAGTTCGGGACCCCCAACCCGAGATCCGCCGGTTTTGACACCGACATTGGTGCTCTCATTGAGAGTTCCGCTGTGACGTCGAAAGGTAGGATCGATGGCTCGCCTTGTTCTTAAGGACAACATCACCCCTGGAGGAGCACTGGCCCCAGGCCAAACCCTCCGGCTAGGCAGCTTTATCATGACCGCCCGTTCAGCCGTTAAGCCGACGATGACTTCTCAGGTCATCGAAAAATCCCTCCATGTTGACTCGAAATACTCCAAGCGGATGGATCCGGCGGAGTTGTCGTCTTTAAACGAGCTCCTAGATCGCATCGCCGCCCTGGGGGTCACCATGGACTATGATCGGATTAGGCTTAAACCCGACCAGAGAGAAATCAAAACTCCACCGATCACCCATCAGATAGCGGTAGTAGAGAAGCAAGTCGACAACTCTTCCTCCGTACTAAGGACGAACTATGTTCGGATCTCCGAGCTTGAAGAGCCGGACACCGGCTTGCAGAAAGATAAGTCCTGTCCTCCGAACATAGAATCAGATGATAAACCTGAAAAACCAGTTGATATCCCGGAGCCTGAACTATTAAGTTCGGAAGTCCTTCAGACTCCGGATCCCAAATTGGGTCAGGATTCGGATTCAAATCCACCCACCCACCCAGATATAAGCGCCCTCAGGGGCATACGACAGCAGTCTCAGGAAACGGTCCATCACTTCTGGGCCAGATTCCTCCTTGTCAAAGACAAGATTAAAGATTGCCGCGACAGAGACGCGATTTCAGCGTTCCACAACAATTGCACGGATGAAGGAATTCTCAACGCCATCAACCACCGTCGCGTATCGCACTTAGCATACTTGGCAACCATAGTACACAAATACCGCGCAATGGAAAGCGCCTGGAAAACTCAGGCAGCCCGCTGGGAACCACCGGTTTTCACCCAACCTCCCGTTCAGGCGAAAAGGACGCACCCTCATGGCACGCCCGGCCTAATAGTAAAGAAATATTAGCCCGTCACAGGGCATGGAACCGTCCTGGAGGGATGGCTCGATGGTCCATGCAAAATTCACACAACACCGGATACCATATCAACCCACAGCCTTAGAGCATGTTGGATACTCTGGCAAGTGGCCAAGAGCGGCGAGGATATCCTCGCCAACCCCCCCAGAAGACAACGATCTCATAGTATTGATGGTCTTCGAGACCTTCGCTTCAAGCAATAAGCGCAAAAGGGCACTCCGCGACCTTGCCGAAGTCTACCAAATCGCAGCAATAAACCCTTGGAACGACACGGCTATAACCTTTAATGCCGGTGACGAACCAAAATTCAGGACAGTCCGAGCACCAGCCGCCTTGGTTCTCAGTCCGATCATGGACGGCTTTCGGCTCACCAAGGTTCTCATGGATGGCGGCAGCGGACTAAACCTCATTTACGAGGATACACTCAGTAAAATGGAAATAGACAGGAGCCGCATCGAGCAAAGCAACACGACCTTCCAAGGAATTATTCCCAGTCAGGAGGCGCGATGCGCGGGAAAAATCACACTTGACGTGGTATTCGGCACACCGGAGAACTATCAGTTTGAAGAAATAACCTTCCAAGTGGCCCCTTTCAACAGTGGATATCACGCCCTATTGGGGCGAGATGCATTTGCACGCTTCCAAGATATACCTCACTACGGGTATATGAAGCTCAAGATGCCTGGGCCCAACGGCATAATCACTCTCACAAGTGATCCGGACATAGCACTCCGCGCCGAAAACAAAACCGCATCGCTGGCCCTTGAGGCATTATCTGAAGCCCTCGCGGCCGAAGAATTAACTGCATTGCACTCCACGGTGGATAGGGACGATGTAATCCTGGACAAACGACCCAAATCCACCTCCTTGAAACCAGCAGACGAAATAGTCAAATTCCAAATCCATCCAACGGACCCCAAGAAGACAACATCTATTGGGGCACAACTAGACCCAACGGTCGACGCCGCACTACGATAGTTCCTGCGCGAGAACTGGGATATATTCGCCTGGCACCCTTCTGGTATGCCAGGAATCCCACGCAGGTTGGCCTAGCACAACCTCAATATATTGAAGGGATATAAACCAGTCAAGCAAACACTGCGGCGCTTTTCAGAACCCAAACGTCAAGCTATGGGAGAGGAGCTAGCCAAACTAATCGAGGCCGGATTCATTAGAGAAATAAAACACCCGGACTGGCTAGCAAACCTGGTGATGGTGCCAAAGAAGGATAAATCTTGGTGCCTGTGCGTCGATTTCAAAGACCTCAATAAGGCCTGCGCTAAGGATCCCTTCCCCCTCCCCTGCATCGACCATATCATTGATGCTAAGGACACGACTCACTGTGCTTCCTCGACGCATATTCCGGATACCATCAAATCGAAATGAAGGAGTCCGATCAAGCCGCAACGGCATTCATTACCCATATGGGCCATTCTGCTTCAACACCATGCCCTTCGGGCTCAAAAACTGTCGTGGAATTGTCACGGCAGGTGTCCTAAGTGTCAGGACTTAGTCGCGAGGCCAACGCATCTATGCGGTAGCTTGAGAGGGGTTGGGCGGAATCGAGAGACACAACACAAGACAAGGATTTAGACAGCTTCGGGCCCCGGGAAACATCATCCGGTAATAACCCTACATGCTGTTTGAGGCTAGGTCTCATTATGATAATGAGTGAGTCGCCGGCTCAGCCGGCTCTTTGTGTCTAGCCCTAGAGATTGTTTCTTGTTACTCGTCCCTCTTTTGGGGTGCCCTGCCCCTCCTTATATAAGTTAGAGGGGCGGGTTACATGCGGAGTCCTAGTAGGACTAGGACTAGTCTATCTTTTCTTACAAGTTGAATACAAGTCCGGGTCTTGCTTCCTCATAAAGGAAATATTCGTCATCCCTTTCTCCTTAAGCCAGCCCACCAGAGTATAAGCCAGCCTGCTGGGCCTTGGGCCTTGTCGTCCGTCTGATCCGCCCGCCGGGTCTCCAGTGAGTCACAATGTCCAGGCGGGTTACATGTGAATCGCCATGTTCGGGCGGATCACCAGTGAGTCGCCAAGCTCTAGCCAGGTCTCTGGTGAGTTGCCAAGTCTGGCCAGGTCTCTGGTGAGTCACCAAGTCTGGCCGGGTCATACCGCGGGGTATATCCCGGACATTAGCCCCCAGTTTAATTTGGATTTATCCATGTTAAACTGATCCTGCAAAATAACTGAAGAACAAATTTGACAGGTTGTGCTCCGGGTTAAATATTCTTGTAAGCTGGCACCTGATCATCCTTAAGTCCTTGACATTTTCTCCTGGAATATCCGGGTCAATAGGCCAGCTTCATAATCCATTTGCTGGCATTGGCTCTTATAAAGAAATATTATACGAAATAATCCATTTGAGTCGGTTTCCAAAACTCCATCTTAATAAACATCTTAGACTCAAGATTCATCTGTTGATCCGCCAGTTTAAAGATGTAGAGGCTGGCTAGTTATAATTGCCAAAATTACCGTCTTGTAAATATTGATAACACCGGGTCATAACTGTTGCCGACGCCGGGTCATTATTATTGGTGACACCGGGTCATGCTTGTTGCAAACACCGGGTCAATCTGGTCTGCTCCAAACTGAGAATTTGTAGATTTTTTCTCCCTTATATGCATATCACCTGTAGCCCCCAAGTCTTAAGAGGAGAACATAGTGATAACTTAAGATATTACCGAGCTGGGACTTTGTATATGATTCATTGATATTAACAGCATATGATGTAATCTCCACCATGGGGCTTGAACCCACGTCCACAAGGTTAAGAGCTTTGTACTCTACCAACTGAGTAGTGGATCTTTCAATATAATAGATTAAGGCTTGTGTACCTTGAATTTTCGACAGGAGCAATT
The DNA here is from genome assembly GCF_002575655.3 of Aegilops tauschii subsp. strangulata. Lineage (NCBI taxonomy): Eukaryota > Viridiplantae > Streptophyta > Magnoliopsida > Poales > Poaceae > Aegilops > Aegilops tauschii. Next base: position 157,122,506 of record NC_053036.3, read on the forward strand.
GGTAGCCCCCAAGGGCCAGCTCATTTAGAATGTGATGAGTCGGGTCTTAAATAAGTTGAGCAAAAATGACTTTGCATTAGCCCCCAAGTGCCATGGTATATGCTGGCAGTAACATGGGACTTGCATATTCGATATAATATCAATTTGAATAATGTAGCCCCCAAGTGCCGGGTCGTAAGCCTGCAGCGACTCGGGACTATTCCTTCCATTGTATAATAAATCATATCCATTGATAAAATAATAGCCAGTGCACCAAAGCGACTTTGAATACCTCATATGTTCATAAGTAAATCCGGAGTTTAAATACCCGGCGGCTCTTGGCCGATGGCAATTTAATACGCCTCCATTGTAAGCCGGAACTTTTATAACCCGACGGCTTATAGCCTTTGAGAAAATCAGGAATTGATAACCCTTTTGAGACACCAATTTCAATCTTTGATGATGGGCTTGAACTTAATCATTTATGTAAGTCATAGCTCTGTAAATCCTGCATAGAGATTAAACAACATATGCCCTGGCGACTTAACGTCAAAAGCCAGGACGGGTAACCACCCAAATGTAGTCTTATCTTGCACACAAGTAGATCAGAAAATCCCTTGACGGTTTACCGCAGGGCAGGTCATAATATCTCACATATAACCATTGTGATATTGAATTTGTACTGCCGGTTTACATGACCTGTGCAGTAAGGGTGATAACCCAATCTTTAGAAATCAAGACTTCCAAATGTTTATGATTGTCATATGATGGCGACTTATCATCCAAAGTCAAACCGGGTTAAATAGCAACCACTCATATACACTTTAGATATGATCAAAAGAGCTTCAAATAAAATCAGAAAACTGTTTGCAAAAAGAGACTTCAAAATTTTTGAGGCTTCTGATTCGAATACAATCAGAATGTCCCAAAGGGGTTAAGCTAAGATTCGAATACGATCATATAACTCCCAGTGGCTTTGGCGTTGCCGATCAAGAGGGTACCAACAGCTATGTTCTCTTTGGTTCGAATACAACCTATGTTTGAATAGGAAGCCCCCAAATGACCTTGAGAGTTGTTTAACGACGCTGATTCGAATACGATCCACGTCGGTTCCCAAAAGGGGTTGAGCTATGATTCGAATACGATCAAGAAGCCCCCTAGTGAGCTCGGCAGTGTGCCGATCAAAAGGGTATCGACAACTATGTTCTCTTTGGTTCGAATACGACCTATGTTTGAACAGGAAGCCCCCTAGTGATCATGAGAATATTTGACGACTCTGATTCGAATACGATCAGGGTCACACCTAAAGGGTTAACCTAAATTCGAATACAATCAGCTCCCAATGGTCATTAAAGCAGGGTACCTATGTTTGGGTTGTGCTTTGTAACAGACTCTTTTTGGTCCCTTTAATTTTTCCTGAGAACTCGAACTTTGCGAGAGATAAATTCTTTTTGAACCGGAAAAACCGGATATTGAGAGTTTCAAAGCTTTGTGATAGACAAATTTACCTTGAACCGGATTTTGACCGGATTTGAGAGCTTCAAAACTTTGTGGCAGATAAATTTCCCTTGAACCGGATTTTAAACCGGATATTAAGAGCTTCAGTGCTTTGTGGGAGATTTCAAGTCTCTTGAGTCAGATCTAAACCGGAATCCTTCTTTTTAAGCCGGAAATTTTCTGACTGCCTTTAAATTTTCACCAATATGGCGGTAGCCTCCGGGACCGGGTTATTTTTTCCTCCAATGACCCGGAGTTCTTGAATGCATTGAAACCGACCAATGCTGCTGAGTCATATCATTGTAGCCCCCGAGTCTCAAGACGACTCGAGTTGTTAGCTTTGAGATTCTCCATATTGACCATAGCATAAGGTGTATATCATTGGTGTTGATAGCGCGATGTGAATCCACAGAAGGTTGAGGTAACTGCGGCGGGTTATAAATGATCCTGTGTGAGCTGTGTCAGCAACTCGGCCAATTGTCCCTTCCAACTAGCTGTTTGAAGTTAACCAAACTGTAGTGGTGGCGACTTGTGCGCCTGCCCATTGAACCATCCAGTGCGGACGGCGGCTGATAATACATGATAATTTGCCTCCAATTTTGTTGGAAGAAAAAAAACCGGGCTTCCCAAGCCGTGACTTGCTCATACTTAATAATCAGCTCACGCATACGGATGTGGCCCGGTATGTTGATATAGACCAGGCCGCGAGAAACGGACGGAAAAGATGACCTCAGCATCAGAGGTGGATCAAACAGATGAACCGGCCGCGGTGTTGTAAACCGGCCGCGAGCGGGTCAACCATGTTTGTTTTGATGTAGCGAACAATTGTCCTGCATCAACAATAGTGCAGACCAAGGCAAAGATAAACTACTCTTTGACAAAAATAATACGTGCCAATAAAAGATATCTTAGATGGATATCACCTGATGTGCCAGGCCGGAAAGTAACCCGCCATGAATTTGATGATCACTAGGTGACGTTGAAATCACTCACGGGCGAGTCAGCCGCGGGTGCAGGTAGATGAGTCGGCCACGGTGTTGTAAGCTGGTGCGGACGAGCAAGTTGTCCTCCGCGTTGTAAGGTGGTGCGGACGGGCGAGTCGGCCGCGCGTTGATGTAAACCGAACCGCAGGGGCGACAGCTGTATATAACAACACTATAGGGCAGAGTGGTTGTTTTCAAAAAATTAATAAGTACTGATAAAAGTAAACTGGATGGATATCTCCTGATGTTTTTTGTTCGGACAACGGATAATCCGTTCATTGCGACAAAGGCGGTTTAGGCTGGTCGGCGGCTCAATATGGTCCCGGCAGCTATCGCGATGTGCGTCGTGATGTCTTGACCATTTGTTGGAAGTGACCAAAAAATTCCAGCAAATAACTCTCAACTTTGAATAAATCTGATTACATCCGTACGCAGCTTCACATAATCACATGATCGAGTACCAGTTGGACTAGTACGTGATGATTCCCTGGACTCAGTTCAAGTCCACACGACATTATTCATTTCCTTGGGACTTGGAACCTTCTGACTTGACATGGAGCAGCAACGGCAACTTTGTTTGATAGATGATGCTCTGCGACTGGGAAGTGGCAGCAACAGCCATAAACTCAAATCGCCTCGGCTCCTGCATGTAAATTGGCTCAGCCTTGAACTATTGCTCAAAAGAGAGGTCTGTACGGGGCAGGGCTCGGCCATGGAAACAGAAGTCCGCGGGGATGGAGAAGCGCCGGCAGAATGGCGGCTCATCTTGGAGCAACCCAGTAGCAGGATGCCAACAAGGTGAGTCAGGGGCGGCGTGGTGAACCGGAGGTGTGCGTCCGCGACGGGTGCTCAAGGTGGAAACGGCGGAGGCAGCCTGCACATTGGAATAAAGCGAGGCTACCGCCCGGCGTGAGGCCTTGGGGTGATTCGAAGCGCATCAGGCGGCTAGAAGCATCGCAGCCGCGATGGTGGAGACCAGGCAGGGCCACAGCCACAGCAGAGCTCGGCGGCTCAAAGGCGTTTTTGGAATCACGGGAGCGAATCAGAGCAGCAGCGGCCAGAGGCGCACGAGCCATGTCAAGCGCGGTGAGCGAAAAACATCACGCGGCGGCGGCAGCTCAGATGCAGAGCATTGGAGAGGTGCCCCGGCGAAGTAACTTAGTGAAAGCCAGCGGAGGCGGCGCCGGCGTCAGTGGGTCCAAGGACGTAGACGTGCGAGCCGCCAGGCGAGTCAACGGCAGTCTCCGCGTCACTGTAGGTAATCTGCTTCGTACGAGGAACAGGATGCTGTCGGTTGCCTCTGATGGGCTTCTTTCCTTTTCTTTTTTCTTCTTTTTGGTAATCAAGGGCCAGTCCAACTTGGCAATTTTTCCTTTCCTTAACTCCTCCTCGTAGCTTCCTTGTAGTAGTAATTAGAGTTGACAAAGAAAAAGCTAACTTGGCTTCTAATGACGTACTAATCCAAAACGTACTCTCCTTGTCTTCTAGTGGCGTACTGCGACATCCCGATCGGCAAGTCCAAACCAACCAATCGAGCTGATGCGCTTGTCTGCACTCTTTGACTTGATCAGAGGCAAAAACTCGGTGACTCGGACAGAAAACGTTTGCAACTTTGATGGTTTCGGCGGACAAACATCTGCAGCCGCATTGGAAAATCTTGCCGTTCTCGGACGGCTTACAAACGCGTGACTTAACAACGGCACGCCAAAAAATCCATCTGCCTTTCGAGTTTATGTGCGGCAGCACGCACGAAACCCTAACTTCTCAAACTTTAATCTTTCATTGATGACTTTTCTTCACTTGACGATCGCGAGCTCCTCGATCCCTGGAGAGCTCCCTCCAAGAACAACACTACTGTGCGCAGGCCCCACGGTGGGCGCCAACTGTCGTGGAATTGTCACGGCAGATGTCCTAAGTGTCGACTTAGTCGCGAGGCCAACGCATCTATGTGGTAGCTTGAGAGGGGTTGGGCGGAATCGAGAGACACAACACAAGACAAGGATTTAGACAGCTTCGGGCCCCAGGAAACATCATCCGGTAATAACCCTACATGCTATTTGAGGCTAGGTCTCATTATGATAATGAGTGAGTCGCTGGCTCAGCCGGCTCTTTGTGTCTAGCCCTAGAGATTGTTTCTTGTTACTCGTCCCTCTTTTGGGGTGCCCTGCCCCTCCTTATATAAGTTAGAGGGGCGGGTTACATGCGGAGTCCTAGTAGGACTAGGACTAGTCTATCTTTTCTTACAAGTTGAATACAAGTCTGGGTCTTGCTTCCTCGTAAAGGAAATATTCGTCATCCCTTTCTCCTTAAGCCGGCCCACCAGAGTATAAGCCAGCCTGCTGGGCCTTGGGCCTTGTCGTCCGTCTGATCCGCCCGCCAGGTCTCCAGTGAGTCACAATGTCCAGGCAGGTTACATGTGAATTGCCATGTTCGGGCGGATCACCAGTGAGTCGCCAAGCTCTAGCCAGGTCTCTGGTGAGTTGCCAAGTCTGGCCAGGTCTCTGGTGAGTCACCAAGTCTGGCCGGGTCATACCGATATACCCGACAAAAACGCCGGGGCAACCTACCAGCGCATGATTCAAACATGCCTGGAGAAACAGATCGGCAAGACAGTTGAAGCATAGGTGGATGACGTCGTCATAAAAACTAGGCACATCGAGTCACTAATAGACGACTTACGCCTCACATTTGACAATCTCCGTGCATATGACATCAAGATCAATCCGGAAAAGTGTGTTTTCGGCGTCCCCGCTGGAAAACTGCTGGGCTTCATCATTTCCAATAGAGGAACTGAAGCAAATCCAGCCAAAATCCGAGCTTTGTCACAATTGGCTACGCCAAAGGACCTCAAACAGGTCCAAAAACTCGCCGGATGCATGGCAGCTTTAAGCCGCTTCATCTCCAGATTGGGAGAAAAGGCATTGCCACTCTATTGCCTTCTTCGGCGCACCGATCACTTTGAGTGGACGGATGCGGCAACGACCGGGCTGGAAGAAATAAAAGCCCTTCTAGCGAGCAACCCAATCCTGGCCGCGCCGAACGTCGGCGAACCCATGTTATTATACATATCGGCAACACACCAGCTGGTAAGTGCCGTGCTCGTCGTTGAACGAGAATAGGACGGACACGAATTCCCGCTTCAGAAGCCAGTATACTACGTATCCACTGTCCTCACACCATGCAAATCCCGGTACCCTCATTATCAAAAGATAACATCCGCGGTCTTCATGGCATCCCGGAAGCTGCCACACTACTTTCAGGAGTGTTCGATCATGGTGGCTTCCGAAGTACCACTCAATGACATAATAAACAACCGCGATGCTATGGGCCGGATTGCCAAATGGGCCATTGAGCTCCTTCCATTTGACATAACATACAAACCGGGTCGAGCCATTAAATCCCAAGTACTGGCTGACTTCGTCGCTGAATGGACTGAGGCCAAACTCCCTAAAAAGTACAGCACATATTCCAACTGGGTTAGGAGCGGGCATCGTTTTAACGTCCCCCACTGGAGACATAGTCCAGTACGTACTCCAGATATTATACACGGACTCCAATAACACAGCCGAATACGAGGCCTTATTGCATGGTCTTCGGATGGCTGTCTCCATGGGCATACAACGCCTGGAAGTGCGCGGGGACTCAAACCTCGCAATATCTCAAATAAATGGAGATTCGATGCCAAAGATCCAAAGATGGCAGCTTACCGTAATGCCGTTCTCAAAATGTGAGCTTGATTCAAGGGGCTCGAGTTCCATCATGTGGCTCGAGAAAGCAATCAAGCGGCGGATGTTCTTGCTCGCATCGGCGCCAAGCGCGACCCCGTCCCACCTAATATCTTTCTGGAAAGGCTTTTTAAGCCTTCCGTGGTGTGGCATGGGGAGAGCGGCAACAACAGTCCGGATCCGACCACATCCCCAGATTCCGAACACACTGACACCATCGGGGGCTCAACCACTGAAATAACACCGTCGGCCCATCTCATCATGGCAGTCATTGCCCCATGGACTGAACCCTTCTTGGCCTACCTTAATAGGCGAGAACTCCCCAAGGATCAGAATGAGGCTCACCGCATTGTCCGACGTTCGAAAGCCTACAAGGTTCACGATGGAGAACTCTACAAGAAAAGCGCTACCGGAGTACTTCAAAGATGTATCTCTGAGGAAGAAGGGCGGCAGCTCTTGGCTGAAATTCATGCCAGTCTCGGTGGTCACCACGCCGCGGCTTGGGCCCTCGTAAGCAAGGCCTTCCGTACAGGTTTCTATTGGCCAGCGACCGGAGCAGATGCACAGGACCTTGTCCAACGTTGCGTCGGATGTCAGCTTTTCGCCAACCAAAGCCATATGCCACCCACTGCCCTACAAACGATCCCCATCACTTGGCCTTTCGCGGTCTGGGGGCTCGATATGGTCGGACCCCTTAAAGGAGCAAGCCATAAGAAAAAGTATCTGCTAGTCATGGTGGATAAATTCACTAAGTGGATAGAGGCCAAACAGTTAAAACGACCGAGGCTGGGCCAGTGATAGAATTCATATCCGGTGTTGTGCACCATTATGGTGTTCCAGATAGCATCATCACCGATAATGGCTCCAATTTCACAGCTGATGAGGTGAAAACCTGGTGTGCTAATCTGGGCATTAGCTCGATTATGCCTCTGTTTATCACTCACAAACAAACGGTCAAGTCGAACGGGCTAATGGTCTTATTATGAGCGGCATTAAACCCAGACTAGTGCGGTCTCTGAGAGAATCAGACAAGCACTGGGTTGAGGAGCTCGACTCCGTACTCTGGGGGCTGCGGACCACGCCCAACCGCACTACTAGATATACACCTTTCTTCATGGTGTATGGCGCGGAGGCTGTGTTGCCCTGCGATATTATTCATGAGTCACCTCGAGTGCGCATGTACGAAGAGAGAGAGAGGCCGAGCTTGATCGGCAAGACAGCCTAGATGCCCTGGAGGAGGAGCGCGATGTTGCAAAAGCCCGTTCCGCATTTTATCAACAACAGGCCCGCAGATATCAAAGCAGAGAAGTACGGGCCAAGATTTATAATGTTGGCGAACTCATTCTGCGCTTGCTGGAGAAGAAAAAGGACAAACTCAAGCCCAAATGGGAGGGTCCTTTCATCATTGACGAAGTTCTCACTGGAGGAGCGTACTGCCTGCGTGATGCATCAGACAATCGCCTAGAGCCGAACCCCTGGAACGCGGCCAGACTCCGAAGATTCTATGCCTAGCGCCGAACTATTTGTTCGTCTCCTTCTCCCTATTGTTTCCATTATTTTTTCCTCTCTTTTCGTTTTTCCTTTTTGTTTTCTAGCCTTAAAGCTTTCGCGCGGCTAAACCATGCACCTGTGATGTACACATCCTCGAACATGTACGTCCACTATACCTGGGGGCTTCCCGGACGGAAGCTTATTATTATTATTTTTCGAGCATCAAGCTCATCACATATGCGTTTTTCCCATATGTATCTTTTCTTCGCCATTATATGCATCGATATGACTTAAGTTTTGGCCAAGCTGGGTTACCTGGCTCCTATGCTTATGCCCTACGTTCCTGTTAGTTCGGCTGGGGCATAAAGGGAGCACCTCTGCGATTGTTACTGCCGGGTCATCTGGATGTGTACCTCAGACTGGGTGAAGCCGAAAGCTAGCGTTCTTCAGGGAATATTCGGTCGGTGGATTAAAGATGTTTTTGCATTCACCCCATTGTGAACCCCCAGATGTTACGTATACTGCGATTCTTTCAATCACAATCCGGACATGCACATTAATGCATGCACACCCAGGGAAAGGAATCCTTAATGGAACTATTCTCTCTGGAAGATGTTTCTTACACTCATAATGTAATATAACATAACTAGCCGGATACAACTTGTCTGTTCAAGCAACTATGACCCCTACGCCTGGTTTCCACGCATACCCCGGTCTATTTTGCCGCTAGAGTATTCGGAAACACTCCGCACCTTCGGGTCCAGAGGTTGAAGCGAAAAGGTCTGCCATGACAATCGTTTTACAATTCAGCTAGAGTTGCATATATCAAGGAAAGTACATAGTCACTTGGACTCAAGATGCCCATGCGTTCCACGAAAAATCAAGATGCATTTGTATGAGTAGTTTATGTTGTGGGAGAAAAGGATGAACAAGAGAAGGCCTTATTTGCAAATGTCAGAGGGGTGTGGGCATATTTTTGCAAAATTGCCATAGTTTCCTTCCTATCCGTCAGATATAAATCAGACGGCCTATATTGCAGCATGGCAGGCACACCATCATTACCAACTCTGTTTTTATAAGAGTATAGATATAGATATAGATATAGAGAGTAGAGATTTGGTTACCAAATCTCATGTGTGCAATGCACGTGTAGCTTACTAGTTGGTTACCAAATCTCATCCGGGTTTCGCACGAGCTCGTACTGCGGGAGCACCACAAGGCCTTCCTATCCGTCGCAACGCACGGGCACATTCCCCTCTCGGGGCCCACGGGACCGAGCTTCAGTGGCTTAGTGCACCGGCCTATGAGTCAATGACATGCGGACCTTAAATGCGGCTGGCCCACATGTCATTCTCATGGTGGTGGCGTGGTTCGCGACTCACTCGTTCGAGATGAACCGGCCGGTGGTGGCGTGGCCGTGGCGAGGGTACCACAGCTGGGCGTCGAGACGTTACGAGGCGTAGATGGCCACGCCGGCGGGTACTACCTGTAGTACAGAAGTACTCCAACTGAGGATTGATGCCCGGGATGAAATGTGTCACAGCCGCTGGATGAAAATTCGATGGTGCGGGAGTACGGATCGGAGCAGGCAAACCACGTCCAATTGGGTGTGGCTGTGGTAGAAAGTTGATGGTCGCCGCAGTTCAGCTGGCCCGCATGTCATGCACACAAAGGCAGAGGAGTGGTGGGGCCGAGAGGGATGGGGCGCACATCAGGGGACGTCGTGTCGTGGGTTGGAGCAGCGTCGTGGGAATCGCGTGTGGGTGTGGCAGTGGTAGAAACAAGAAACGTGATGGTCGCCGTGGTTCAACTTACATGGACAAGCTGTCATGTCTGCTGACACATGCATTGCATACCGCTCACTGCAAGGAGCAGTAGTAGATAAAACTTGTTCCAAAGATACCATTTTTTCGATAAAATTCTCAAGATATCATTAGTTTTTACACATGGGATTACTCCTGCAAGGTTCAATCACAACAGGTGTTTTGTAAAAAATGCATCTTGATGTTCCCTGCAATGCACGGGCATCTTGCTAGTTATAGAAGAAGGCCACATGGGCATCTTGCCGTAGGGTGTGCCACCGACCCAAACTTCAATTTTCTTTTCATACGATTAGGTGCACCGGATGCCGTGCCACGCTACAAAATGTTAAAAAAATAGCTCCAAATTTTTAAAACCTGTTATCTTCAAACCATCAAAACAACCCGAGGAATATATTTTGAGTGAAGCATGATTTACTCTTACTGATATATGTATATCAAAACTAGAGTGTTTATATTTCAAGCCCGTGAACAAGTATTATTCTACTACTTTGGATCCATTGCAATGCACGGGCCAACACATTGCTAGTAGTAGTCTCTATCTCTATCTCTACTCTACTCTTATAAAAAAACGGAGTTGTTGATGATGGTGTGCGTGCCATCCTGCAGTATAGGCCGTCCGATTTATATCTGACGGATAGGAAGGAAACTATGGCAATTTTGCAAAAAAATACACACACCCCTCTTATACACTACAAAAAAAGACACATCCGTGACATTTTGGGCCGAACGAAATTTTTCTCTGTCATACATATGACACTTCTATGACGATAATTGTGACAAAACCCGGTATCATCATAGATGTGGTGGGCTCCTACTTCTATGACAAAAAATCATGACAGAAAATGGGCTTTTCGTCCTGGGCGGGCCGGAGACGCAGCTGCATGACATTCTTTGGGCCGTCCATGACGGAAAAAACCGTGGTAGAAGCGAGGGCGAGGAAAATTTCGGGGAGTTCCCGGTTATGGTGGGAGGTCGGGGGCCGAGCGATGCGCGTTTCTCTCGTACACGTACGCGCGTGTGTGCGAGGCGTTGGCTCTAACTGAACCCGAGCGAGGCGTTGGGCTCTAACTGAACCCGAGCGATTGCACTGCAGGCTACGCGTTACTGAACCCGAGCGATCGATCGATGGCTGTTAACTGAACTCGGTCGAGCGATTCCTTCGCTACTGCTGCTAACTGAAGCCGATCGATGCTTCCTCTGGATGAACAGTGAGCGTTGCTGGGGGGGGGGTTTGGATGAATAGTTCCCGGTGGGGGTGGATGAATAGGACCCCGTGGTGTTGCCTCTGGATGAATAGGACCCCGATCGATCGAGCCGGTTGGGGCTAGATGAACAGGACCCCGTGGAGGGCAGGATGAACAGGACCACCCCGTGGAGGGCAGGATGAACAGGACCACCCCGTGGAGGGCTGGATGAACAGTAGCCCCGTGGAGGGGTGGTTGAACAGGAGCCCGTGGAGAGGGCTGGTTGAACAGTAGCCGGTGGAGTAGCGCGTGGTGGAGGCTGGATGAACAGGAGCCCGTGGATGAACAGTCGCAGGTGGAGGCTGGAGGAGGTCGACGGTGGATGAACAGTAGCCCGTGGAGGCGGGAGGGGGTCGACGGTGAAGATGAACAGTGTCCCGTGGAGTCCCGTTTTGCGGTACGCCACACCCCTCCCGATGAACAGGACCCCTGTTTTGACCGTAGCGCTCCAACACAAGTCCGTTTCCTCCGTTTTGCAGTACGCCACACCCCTCCCGATCAACAGGACACCCGTTTCGACCGTAGGAGGTCCGTTTCCTCCGTTTTGCGGTACGCCAGACCCCTCCCAATGAACAGGATCCCGTTTCAAACGTGGCCGGTCGAACACAAGGCCATTTCCTCCATTCTGCGGTACGCATGCCTCGTTTCCATCGGCTGTTCTGTCCAAGCCCTCCCGATGAACACGACGATGCATTCCGTTCCGACCCAGCCGGTTGGCTCCCCATGAACACGACGACGACGCTGTTTCTCTGTTCCGACCCAGCCATGTACACGAGCTCTGGCCGTACATATGGGCGAGTAGGTGTTCGAGACCCTGCCCGTATGTACGTACGTGGCCGTATTTTCTTTCTTGCACACTGGCCGCTATACGTATGTGTACGTGCTACGTGCGCGCCTCTACTATGACACGTGCGCGCCTCTACATCGACCAGTATGTACATACACGTTCGCGACCAGAATGACAATGCTACGTACGCTTCGACCAGGTGGGTCCTGACTGTCAGGCACTTCCTTGCGTGCGAAGATGTAGCTGGTGGGTCCCACCAGTCAGGGGGAAACGTTTTTTTCACGAAATACAGTGGCCCGTTCGCTGGGTCCCAGCTGTCAGGTGGAGGAATCATTATTTTCCTCGTAATAAGGAGGCACTTCCTTGCTGCGGCCGTGGACCCAGCTGTCAGCCTCTCCACGTACAGTCCACGTCCGATGGAAGTCGTTCCTTGACCACGTTGACCATGCCGCGCTGAGAGCACCAGGGCGGTGGACGATGGCGAGGCCTAAGAGGGGGACGACGAGGAGCCGGGGAAGACGCGGCAGTGGAAGCCCGTGCGGAGAGGAGTACGAGGGTTCACTGGTTCGGCTGTGGTGTGAGGCTGCTGTCGCCACAGGGCCTGGCCAGCGGTGGGAATAGTAGGGGGCGGTGAGGCCTCCGCAGCAGCACAGCCGGCCACGGGAGGCAGGACCTTGCGGCACGACCGGCGCTGCTTTGGGCGGCTGGAGCAAGAAGACCAGAGGTTGAAGAAGCACTACGGCCGTTGGATGGACATCGTACGGTCACTGGAGCTAGAATCGTTCATATTGACTAAAGTTGACAAAGGCCCCCATCCCAGTCAACTTAGTAGGCCCACAAGTCAGCCTCCCACCATGGTGGGTCCTAGCTAGCAGGGGGAGTATTCATTTTTTTGTGCATAATAAAGAGGCACTTCCTTGCGTGCGAAGATATAGTTGGTGGGTCCGAGCTGTCAGCGGCGGTAACGTTTTTTTTCACAAAATACAGAGGCCCTTTCGGTGGGTCCCTGATGTCAGGTGGAGGAATCATTATTTTGCGCATAATAAGGAGGCATTTCCTTGCGTGCGACCGTGGACCCAGCTGTCGGCCTCTCCACGTACAGTCCACTTCAGATGCATGTCGGTCGTTGACCACGTTGACTAGGCCGCACCGAGAGCACCAGGGCGGTGGACGACGGCGAGGCCTAGGAAGGGAACGACACGGAGGCAGGGAAGACTCGGCAGTTGTTTCCCACGCTGAGGGGAGTACGACTGTACGAGGGTTTACTGGTTCGTCTGCCGTCGCCGGAGAATAACAGCAGGTATGGGTGAGTAGAGGGATGGCTAGGCCAGCGATGGGAGTACGGTGGGGCGGTGAGGCCTGCGCGGCAGCACAGCCGGCCGCGGGGAGGAGGGAGCAGGCAGTCCCGCCGGCGCTTGTTTGAGCGGCTGGAGCAGGAAGAGCAGAGATTGAAGAAGCACGACGGCCGTTGGATGGACATCCAACAGTTAGTGCTTGTGCGTCAACCTTTTTTTAGGAAAGCCTCAAATCTGTGGAAAACAGCATACAACCCATCTGCCATTATTTCTAATAATTTACAGCCCATTTGCTAATTCTTAAGGTTTTTTTGGAGCCCATATTCTTTTTGTTAGCATTACAGCCCATATTGTGGCCACGGTTAAAAAATTATACGGAATTTTGCATATTTCGGTGCGGTCCGAACTGTTTTTAATCCCGAAATTTCGACTCACATTCAAACTGATTTTAAAAATAAATGTATATCAATATAAAATCCAACAAATTCTCCACGCATAAAAAATAATGTAATTTAAAATCATGAAATGAAAAAAAAAGATATTTGAAACTAATTGCCGGTTTGATGTGTTTTAAAAATGTACATCCCATTTCTTATTACTGATGGGCCATTTTCTCGGCCAGCCGAATGAAAGCTCTCCTCGTCTTGAAAGATTTGCAGCCCAACAGGCCTGACAAAGCGACTTACTTGGCAAATCACAAAAAAACTGGGCTGTGGACGTGGACCCAGCTGTTAGCCTCTCCACGCACAATACTCTTCCGATGGAAGTCGTTCCTTGACCACATTGACCACGTCGCGCGGAGAGCACCATGGCGGTGGACGACGGCGAGGCCTAGGAAGGGGACGACGCGGAGCCGGGGAAGATGCGGCAGTGGAAGCCCGCGCGGAGAGGAGTACGAGGGTTCACTGGTTCGGCTGCGGTGTGAGGCTGCCGTCACCGCAGGGCCTAGCCAGCGGTGGGAATAGTAGGGGGCGGTGAGGCCTCTGCGGCAGCACCGTCGGCCATGGGAGGCAGGAGCATGCGGTACGACCGGCGCTGCTTTGGGCGGCTGGAGCAAGAAGACCAGAGGTTGAAGAAGCACTACGGCTGTTGGATGGACATCGTACGGTCACTGGAGCTAGAATCGTTCATATTGACTAAGTTGACAAAGCCCTTCGTCCCCGTCAACTTAGTAGGCCCACAAGTCAGCCTCCCACCAAGGTGGGTCCCAGCTAGCCGAGGGAGTATTCATTTTTTTGTGCGTAATAAGGAGGCACTTCCGGTGGGTCCGAGCTGACAGCGGGGGGAACGTTTTTTCGTGAAATACGGTGGCCCGTCCGGTGGGTCCCAGCAGTTAGGGGGAAACGATTTTTTTCGCAAAATACCGGTGGCCCGTCCGGTGGGTCCCCGCTGTCAGGTGGAGGAATAATTATTTTCCGCGTAATAAGGAGGCACTTCCTTGCGGTTGCCGTGGACCCAGCTGTCAGCCTCTCCACGTACAGTCCACGTCCGATGGAAGTCGTTCCTTGACCATGTTGACCACGCCGCGCCGAGAGCACCAGGGCGGTGGACAACGGCGAGGCCTAGGAAGGGGACGACATGGAGCCTGGGAAGACGCGTCAGTGGATGTACACGTGGAGAGGAGTACGAGGGTTCACTGGTTCGGCTGCGCTGCCGTCGCCGCAGAATAATAGGGGGTGTGGGTGAGTGGAGGGATGGCCTGGCCAGCGGTGGGAGTAGTAGGGGGCGGTGAGGCCTCCACGGCAGCACAACCGGCTACGGGAGGCAGGAGCAGGCGGCACGACCAGCGTTGCTTTGGGTGGCTAGAGCAAGAAGACCAGAGGTGAAGAAGCACAACGGCCGTTGGATGGACATCGTATGGTCACTGCAGCTAGAATCGTTTATATTGACTAAGTTGACAAAGCCCTTGGTACGTCAACTTAGTAGGCCCACATGTCAGCTTCCGAAACGGGGCGCCCCAAATGTCAGGGGGAGGAATCATTTTTTGGGCGGGTGAAGCTAGAATATCCGAGATTGAAGAAGAAGCACGGCATCCGTTGGATGGACATCCAACGGCCACTGCTGCTAGAACCGTGTGTTGACTATAAGTTGCAAAGCCTTGCATACGCGTCAACTCTGTTTTTTTAGGGGACGCGTCAACTTAGTAAGGCCAGAAGTGTGTGGCAGAGAACTTATAGCCCATTTGAGATTTGTAAGAATGTGTAGCCCATTTTTGAATTCTAATGGAATTTACTACAGCCCATTTACAGTTTGTTAAAAGTACAGCCCATTTCAACCAACCGTTCAAAGCAGAATTCAATAAAATTTCCCACATTTTGATGGGATCCGAAATATTTTTATCCCAAAATTTCTAGTCAGATTAAATACAATTTCAATATAAATTTATATTACGTAAAAATCCAACGAAACATTGCGCTCGCAACAATTAATGAAATTAAAATTTTCAATATCCAAAAATAATATTTTATAAAGTAATCACGTGTTTGGTGCATTTTTTTATAGTTACTGCCCAGTTTTTATAATTACATCCCATTTATTATTTCTTAAAGCCCATTTTCTTGTTAAGCCTAATGCATCCCTCCTAGGAAAGATTTGCAGCCCAGCGGGGCGGAGAATAACAACTTGACCTTGCCTGGGTATTCCTAAAAAAAGTATAGCTGGGCTAGCCATTTTCAGCTTGAAAAAAATTAATATCTGGGCTGGATATCTGGCCTGGGCTAGACGGGCCACAGCCCGCCCAGTTAATACCTGCAGCGATGTTTTCGTTGTTGTTCAGAGGAGAAAAATTAATATCTGGGCTAAACATCAAAAAACTCTGTAGTGCTCACACCTGAAAAAGACAAATACTGCTCGAGCTGCTTGGTCCCAGCTGTCGGCCGCTTCTTGTGCAATTCTCTCGTTTATTGACTACTACATAGGTTGACAATGGTGTGGGACCGTGATGTCAGGAAACCAGGAGGAAGCAAAATAAATTATAGTTATATATATATATAATAAGGAGGCACTTGCGTACGTGAGGCTATGGACCTGGTGGGTCCCCATTGTCATCCTCTCCAAGTAAAGTCATCTCCTCGCCCACGCGCGCTTTCCACGCGAAACAGTCAGCGCCGCCTGCCCCGCTTCCCGGTGCAGGCGATTGCTCCGCCTTCAAACGACACAAGTGTCGTCCGTCCGTCCATCTACCGCCCACATTAATGATAAGCGGTTGCCGAGGTGGCTACTCCGGCGCCACACGTCCGTCCCTCTGCCCGCCCACCAATGCTATATAAACTGCTGCGCCGGCCATAGCCGCAGTCATCCGCATCCGTTCCCTTTCTCCTGTCCACACCACTACTGCCCACCATGGCTTCCTCGCGCTCCAGCGCTCTTCGGGATGGGCGGACGACAGACCACAAGGAGATGGCAGCCATTGCTGTGGACCGGCTGGCCGGCAGGCAGCCATTGCTGCGGACCGGCTGGCCGGCAGGCAGCTGGAGGACGACGACGTCCCAATGGAGAACATGGTAGTCGACGATCCGGCACCAACCCCCTCCTTCGCGCCATCCTCGCCGGTGCATTGCACCATGACCATCGGCGAGGCCCGTGCCCAATATATGAACAGGGTGAGGCAGATGCGTGAGGAGCAGTTCCGAGAGGCGCAGGCCGACGCCGCCTACAACCACCATCTCCTCCAGGAGCACCTGCAGGCGGAGGAGCAGATCACCGCGGAGCGGGCGGAGCAGGAGGCGCTGCTCGACTCGTACCGCTCCGCCCGCAAGGGCCGCCTCGAGCGCTGGCGGTACCACATGCGGGTGACGGAGGCTGCGGCCGCCTACAAAGAGGCTAGCAAAGTGGGCGATGAAGCGGGCGAGGCGCTGTTTGGCGAGACCGAGGATGAGGCAGAGGACAATGCCGGCTCCGACGAGTCCCCGCTCCACTGGCGTCGACGAGGCCCTGCTCCACCGAGGCCCCGCGGTGCCAACAACGAGGCAGAGGACACCGCCGGCTCCGCCGAGGCCCCGCCCCGCCAACAACGAGGCAGAGGACATCGCCGGCTCAGCTGAGGCCCCACCCTGCCGGCAACGTGGGGGAGGATTTCCACCGCTCCGCTGAGGCGCCGCCCGCCGGCAACGAGACAGAGGACATCACCGGCTCCGCTGAGGCCCCGCCCCGCTGCGAACGAGGCCGCGCCACACAGAAAACGAGGAAGAGTAGAACACGGTAGGTCACCGCCGCTCGGGTCCAAGTAAGGCCACCGCTGCTACCCTCCGGTTGAAGCCAAGCTAGGCGGGTTGACCATTGACGGCCGGTTAGCTTCTTGGCGGCGACGTGGAGTCGGAGAGCTGCGCTGGAGAAGAACGCTGCTTCTACCTAACTGCTGGTGTAGTTGGCTGACTGACACGTGGGCCCAACAGGCCACATGTCAGTTACGCAACTGCACGTGCAGTTAAGTCACTAAAGCTTCTGTTCGGCTCAGCGGGACACAGGTGGGTAGCTTCGGTTAATTAATTATACCTCCAGCGCACCCCTTTTTAGTTGAAGAATGTATGAAATGTAATGAAATCCAGCATGTTTATATGAAATCCGACCGTGTATGAATGAATTTATTTCGATTAGTTCGAATTCCTGTATCACTGGCATTGGATGAACATGCAAAACAATACATACTAGCATTATTCCCAGGGTGATCACCTTGTTTGCAGTAGTTTCACATGTACTCCCTCCGGTCCTTTCTAGTCTGCATACAAGTTTTGTCTGCAGTCAAAGTATCTCTACTTTGACCAATCTTATACAAAAAGTATGTACTTTCACAATGTGCGAAGTAAAAAGGAACAGAAGGAGTACAAAGAGTTTGAGCAGCTTTTTAACGTTTCTGTACATTGCAATCAAACACACAGGCCTGGTAATTCATTGAGAACATTCAAAACAATCGATGATTATGCATCTCAGCGACTCACATGTCAGAGGCAATATTTACTTCACAACTAAAGAATAAAGAAAGAATTGATCGACGCTGCTGACAGCAAAGGGCGTCCCATTCGAAAATATCAAACGCATGTCTTGCTAAAATCAATGAGCAAAATTTGACAAGGTTGCCCCATTCCAAAATATCAAATGCCTACGATTGTGGAATGGGCAGGGTTTGCCATTAGTTCGGACATTGAGTTGGCACCTCGTGCTAAATAAACCAACTGTTCTTTTTGTGCAGTTCCACCAAAATCAACCAAATTCGCGCGTAGCTTGTATGATTACGCCCTCATATGTTGCAACGCCTTGAACTTATAGGCACCTCCTTTCTTGTGGTGGAAATGAATGATTTGATGTATTCATGAACATTTTGTGCAGTTCCCATTGAAATCAAGCTGAGCACCCCTATTTGCACAAATACAAAAAAGTGATTAGTATAAAGCAAACTGTACTATGAATTGACAGTTTCAACAGGCACATACATGGTCCATGTAGAGCACACTTTTAGAAAAATGGAACTCACCAGAAAGAATCCTAGAACAACATTGTACTCGCGCATCACAGCAAAAAAATGGAGATTTGTCAGTCCTTCTGAGCTGAAGTTAGTTTGGTCTTGTGGGGAGTAATGTAACCATCCCTCAACTGCTCCTTCTGATGAGAAGATAGATAGGGCTTCGTCATCCTGGCATAATCGGAACTAGTCACTTCACGTACTCCATATTCTTCTTCAGAGGAAGATGATCTTGTTGTGCAAAGACAAGAGGACTACTAAATGCTAGCATCCCTGTTTGCTCGAAAAAAAGGAAAGGAAATATTTAAAACAACACAGATGAAGCACTTCTCAAGGACAATACCACATTTTCATGACAGTATCTAAACAGTAGCACAACACCAATAGAGATGATAAAGCTCAATCATATGGATGAAATCAGTGGGCGAGTACCAACCTTTGTCAGGAGGCTTATTGTGTAGAGCATACAGATGAAGCACTTCTCCGGAACCATCTGTTGCTATCTACGGTGGTGGCCATGCTTACTATATACTCCTCGATTAGTTTAATGTTTCCAACATCTTCTTGTGCAGTTGCACTAAAATATATGGTATCTTCAAAGAAGATCCCTATTTGCACAAGTAGAGAAAATTACATATTACATTAAGAGTGGCATCAAATCAGTGGCAAAATAATTGCTCGTTCCAGCCATAGCAATAAGTTAAGATGCAAAACTATATCATTACTTGTGTCATCACAGTTCAAGTGCTTCATTACAACACCGGGAGTTGATTTTTGTTTTTCTTCCGCTTGTTCTTCCCCTTCATCACTTGGTTGAATAACAGACAAGCTTCGCCAATGTAAGATTTGGCATGTCAATTAGGGAGCACAAGTATAGTACTAAACTTAATTTTCTGATGAAAGTGGCAAAATACAGGCCAGCAATTGTGAAATATCCTTATCTTACCTCAATGGGATATTACGGTGCACATACAGATTGGAAGTCTTGTCTCCATTTCCGCAGTTCACTAAAATCAAGCAACATTATCGTACAAGTAGCACAACATATGAAAGCACACTGCAGAATCATGTGAAAGAAGGCTAGTACCGACCTCTCATGATGCGGAATTCAAACAACTCACAAGAAGAAGATCTGAACCAAATTCGCCTTAACGGATAGGAAGTAAGATCTCCTCTTGTGCAGTTCCACTAAGATCAAGCAATCAAGCAACATTGTCGGTGTGACATTTTGCTTGAACTGCACAAAACACTCTTAAAACAGAAGTGTTTTGTGCAGTGCAACAAAAGGTCACAATGGCAACGAGGTGAAGTAGATAACCCTGTTTACACAGAGGTGCAAAGGAAACAATTAGTGGTCAATAACGGTGGATGACACAGAAGCCAACAAAAAGAAGCATCTACCTCATCTAAATGGGAAAGAAAGCAAGAAAGTAGCATTTCTCAAACAGTGGCATTGATTAATATTAACATAGAGATTATATTAACAATAAAATTCGTTTAACATGTAATTTGCTTTTAACTGTGGCATTGCATCAATTTTCCAGCGGCATTATTAGAGGGTGTTTGTTTACAGGGACATTTTGGTGTAGGGACTAAAAAAACTCCGTGTCAGTCGCATCTAAACCAAACAGGAGGGACTTTTAGGGACTAAACTTGGGCATTTGGGACTAAAGAAAGAAGACCACGAGGGAGTCTTTTTGGGACTTTTTCCAACAGTTGCCCCTGCCACGCATCACACCTTGTCTCTATTAGTTCATTACTAGGGGTAACATGGTCTTTTAGCATGTCATTTAATAACCTCTAGTCCATGTTTAGTCCCTGGAACCAAGCAGGTAGGGACTAGGGAGTTTTTAACCAAACAGGGCCTTAGATTAACAACAGCTAATGAGTTGCATGGGATAGTGGACGCACCAGCACCATGTGCATCTACCGATGTACTGTGGTCATGCACAGTCTGTTGCAACAAAGAACAAACAACCAAGGAGCATATTTGTGTTGGTCCCAGTTTTGTTATGTTTAGACACCTTTCCCTATGTGAGCGCAACAAATCTAGTCCTGCTCAAACTCTACAGCCTTGTCCCTTCCTTTCCTTTTTGAACTAGTACTTTCGCCCCTTCCTTTCCTCTTTGAACCACGTCCTAGATTTGTGCTATACAACTTTCCCCACTACTTTCCCCCATTCCTTTCCTCTTTGAACCACGTCCTAGATTCATGCTATACAACTTTCCCCCTTCATTTCCTCTTTGAACCACGTCCTAGATTCATGCTATATACAACTTTTCCCACTACTTTCCCCCACTCCTTTCCTCTTTGAACCACGTCCTAGATTCATGGTATACATGCAGCTAGAGCAATGCATGTGGAGTAAGTAAATTATACCTTAAGGTTCTTGGGGCGTGGTTCGGTGGGCGACGGAACGGCAGCGAAGAAGAAGGGGTCGGAGGCCCTCCCGCGCCGCCGCTGGGTGGAAAGTGAACAGCTGCGCCGGTAGTCCCTCGCCGACGGCGACAGTGTTAAGCCTCCTTCCCTTCCCGACGGACGTATCCTGCCGGCTCTTTCAGCAGCAGTGAGGGGAGAGAGAGGCCAACGAAGTCTTGTTTAGATCTGGAGAGGGAGAGAGAGTGTGAAGAGAGCAACTACAAGCGCTGAGGCTCCAGCGTGTATATATATACTGGAGGGAGAGTGTGAAGCGTGCAAACCCTAGAAAACATTTTGAACAGTCAAAGAATCCACCCGAGACCTCAAGTTTGATGAGCGAACAGGCTAAGCAGCTACACAACCCTCCCGTTATGTTCAACGAGAGGGAAATAACCTTTTATACATTCCTGCGTTTGTGTGACAAGCATGCCGTGTTTTTTTGTGTGTGTGGGAGTCATTGGGATTTCAATCATAATCATGTCATGTGGCTTTGGTGGTAAGACTATCCACAGTGGTGCAGAAATAATGCAGCCTTAGTCACCTTACCTCTCTCCACGTAGTACGTTGGGTCCCACCAGTCAGAGGGTGAAACAAACAAACTAATAAGAAAAATTAAAAGCGCCAGCGGTGTATCTTACCTCACACATCTCGCTATTGCTCGGGAACACTGTCCAATTGATCCCTCTGTTCGCTCACGTACTATTTTAAGTGAATCCTTATTATAACATGCACACAAATTTTGGGCACTTGTATTCGACTTAAGTCAGTGTGCCACCGTATCTCGTATACTTACTACTCCCTCCGTCTAGGTGTAATAAGTCACGTTAGAAGGTGCAACGGGACCAAGGTGCGTGCGTGTGCGTGTGTGTGTGTGTGTTTAACAACATGTGTGTGTTAGAGAGAGCGACAGATCGACCTACTCCTACAGAGAGATGTTGTGTAGTGTAGTACGATTTTAGCCGCGAGAGTCGGTGCATCCTCTCGTTTCCGGGCGTGTCCGGTAGGGACATGTGGACAGCTGCCACGCCCGCTCCTAACCAGCCTGGCCCACCCAAAGCCCCTCCATCGCCCGCGCGCGCTTCCCGCCCGAAACGGTCAGCGCCCTCCAAAGAATCGGTGCCGCATTCATGCCCGGGCAGAGCGGACGCGACCTCTCACTGGCGCAAGAGTGATGGTTGCTTCGTCCGTCCAACTTACTGCTGGGTCTATGTGATTTGACGGCTCATTGGTCTTTATTACTGAGGTGGTAGGACTGCTGGATGTCCCACGCTTTCGGCGAAAGGAGGTACTACTACTAGATTACAATTTTCTCCATTCTTACAGCTGAGGCGTGCAAGAGCAGTGAAAACACACAGGCTCAGTGATTACATGGCCCACCTCACACTATCACCGTGCGACACCTAACTCTTTACATAGTACTCCCTCCATTCCTAAATATTACTAGATGAGTCCCCGCGCATTGTCGCGGAACAGCGGTATATCTCTCTGCGCAAAATTATCGATTTCATAGAACTAAAAAAACTCTATAACTACATGACAAATGTGGTAGCCAAACTAAATAAACTCCCATCATCATTTAGATCATCCCACGTAAGGAAAAAAGATCAGCCAACTCCTACTGCATAATGGGATTATATTTTTCTTTTTGACATGTTAATGGGACTTAAAAGCTCACTTACATGCATGCTACCGGTGCATGCTTGCATGCAGACATGTTGATGTGATTTAAAACCCACTCACATGCATGTGCCACGGTATTTCTGCATGCTTGCATGTGGCTTAGTGCAGAGCCTCTCAACGTCTAGATTAGACAGCTATTATGGACTGATTTACTTCATCTAACGGCTACATCAATTTTGATGATGTGGCTCAAGGAGAGGATAGAGAATTCCTAGTAGTGGGGGCTAGCTATTACTAGTAGATAAGTCTTTGTAGAGATTCCACTACATATGGAACAAAATGAATGAATCTACACTTAAAATGCATCTATATACATCCGCATGTGGTTCATGGTGAAATCTCTACAAAGACTTATATTTAGGAACGGAGGAAGTACTAGTATAGTACGTACTGTAATTTATCAGCGAGATAAATTTGTACAATGCTATGAAGCTTCCAGCTTCTGTTACATGTATCTTGCGTCCAAGGTTGCCCGTTGCAACATTTCATCAAATACAAAGGAGACTAACATGCATGCTATTGCATCTCAATGATTGACATATTATAGCAAATATGTACTCCCTCCGTTCCAAAATAAGTGTCTCAACTTTGTGCAAACTTTAGTACAAAGTTGTACTACTACTAAAGTTGACACTTATTTTGGAACAGAGGCAGCTAAAGAAAAAAACGATCCATGCAGTCCCTAGCCCTTGAACCGTGAACCCTGACCAGGCTTCAATTTGCTGGAAATGTTCGAGCTTCCTAATAAATGAAGTTTGCAACCTTTTGACCATCGGATCATTTTGTGCAGTTTCACCAAAATCGAGATGAGCATCCCTGTGGCAAAGAAATTGAAGAAGCGTGATTAGAATAAGATTACTGGGACTAGTTGATGAGACATAAACTCATCACAAATACAGTACGTAGAAGCCAGTAGAGGTATGTGCGGAGCAAAGAAGTAGAGAAATATCCACAGGGAGTGATGTGGGCAGCTGGAGCAGTGGTGCAAGCCGGCTGTAAAGGGAGTTGTACCTGAGGGGCGTAGCTCAACCTTGAGGAGGGCGGCGGGAGTCGGTAACTGCCCACGTCGCGGCAGTGAGCAAGGGACGAAGGCAACCTCACCGGCTTTGTGAGAGAGAACGACGGGGACCCCTGATCGGGACGTGCCGATAGTGGGTTTTCGCCGTCGGCGACAGCCACCGCATCTACACTAAGCATCCACCCCTTCCCTAAGCGGACATGATCTGCCGGGATGTTAGAGATGTGGCCACAGTCGTTTTGTGCGAGAGAGTGTGAAGAGAGCAACCCCAATAGGCAACCTTGTCGGCTGGCCCGTCCTGACTATGTATATAGTGGAGCGGTTTCCTTTTCTCTCCATATGAACCTATCATATTGCGTACATGCCACTGAAGAAAAAAACTTTATTTATAAATGACGCGGCACCTACTACTCGTTCTCCTATAACCTTGCGCTTGGCATCTCCAAAATATTAACCTTGTGATTCGCTCTTCGGGAAGTCGAGCAATAATGGTAGTGCAGTATATATTGTTTTGGCTATATGAGACCGAATGAATTGCTGCACGTCCACCACGTGGGCGAGGGTCGAGGGGCGAGGGAGAGTGCTACATACGGAGCAAAATGAGTGAATCTACACTCTAAAATACGTCTATATACATCAGTGTTTGGAGTATGTACTAGTAGTTCATATTGAAATCTACTAAAGGACATATATATTCTAAACAATATGATATAATCTCTATAACCAAGGTAGTAGGGACGAGGAGTAAACGGAGGGAGTAGTAAATTTTTCTCCTCGTCCTGCGAGCCACCGCGCGCATGGGCGAGGGAGCGGGCGTAAGGCGGAGCCAGCTTCACCTCATCTTGCGAGCCACCGCGCCCGTGGGCGGGGGAGACGGCGTCCTAAGCAAGCTTCTCCTCGTTCTGCGAGTTGACGGTACACATCAAAAGTACTCCATTGTATAGAGCCTTGCCTCTAAGGTAGGCCCCACATGGTTTGCCTCTTTTTTTAACATAACACGTCAAGTCGCAATTTGTTTGTTCACCCGTGGTAGACGATCCTCCCTCCACCAAGTGGACAACCAGTACACGTGCCAAATTACCACGTGGGCTGCCTTTTTCGTACAGAAATGAGCTCCACCGTGTACCCGCGCGGGTGTGGTTGGGAAAGAGACGGGAGTACGTGCGCCGTGCATGCACCTCTTCTCTTCGTGCACGTCCCCCACCTACGTGGGTGTGTGTGAGAGATACAAACCGCGTTCGTGAGCGTTTTTTGTTTTGGGATGGGGGTGGGGTGGGGGGTTGATTTCGTGAATTATTTGTGGGAATATGTGTCGATGACATCTCAAACAAATTTTTGCATGCAATGTGTGTGAAATGGAGGCCTATCCATATCATACATAGAGGGTCGGGCAATCCACAAGAAGAGAGGGAGGGGTCATAGCTATCGATAGAGTCGAAGAGAGGATCAAGTGGGTGGGTGCGAGATCGATGAAGAGAGCCATCGAAATTGTGTGTGTGTGCAAGTCAAAGATATAGGGCGACTGGCCTGCCGGAACGTTAGAGGGCACATGTCAAGTTTGTGTGTGGCAGGGAGACATGACTAGAGCGCTCAATGTATCGGTGTGTGTGGGGGGGAGGGGGGTGGGGGGAGGGGTGGGCAGAGGCCTAACTATAGGGGTAGAACGACTCGTATATGTGTTGAGAAGGAGAGACCCAGCTATGTCTTGAGGGAGATCGGTCGACATCCATACATAACTGAAGGACGTGAAATATGATGGGACAGAGAGAGAGGAAGAGAGGGGGAGGGAGAGGGAGGGAGAGGGGTAGAGTGCTGGATGGGTGATGGAGTTGCTTCTCGAAGATGGTGGGAGAGGCCTACTAGACAAACTGAGGGTGGAACTGCAATGTTATCAATAAGAGTGGGGATGTGTTTCTGTGTGTGCCTGTGCGTGATAGATCTGTCGGGACGCATCCATGGATGATGAAGGGGAACCATGTGTTTGGTAAGCAAACCTAACTAGATCGGTAGATCAATTGTTGTTTGTCGGAGGAAGGGAGAGACACAACTAATGAGGTAGATCGATTGACGTGTGGGTAAAAATGAGTTATAAGGACCTAGCTAGCTATATGTATAGCTAGAGATCGGTCGGTGTACGTCCATTTGTTAGAGGCAAATAAGGCCTAGCGAGATGGATAGATAGAGAGAATGGAGCTAGGAGGTGGTGCGAGAGGCCCAACTACTAGCTAGATAGGGGGAGGAGTGTGCGGTCGTGAGATCGATGAAAAGAGGGGCGAGAGTTTGCACGTGTGTCTGACCGTATGAGAGTCACGAGGCAAGGACACATAAAGGAGGAGATTGAAGGTGTGTGTGTATGTTGTAGGCAGGCATCGCTGGAGAGGTTTATCGATCGGTGTGTGTCGGAAAGGAGTTGTGGAGACTCTGGGAGAATGACCTAAAGAAAAAAATGAATGTGCCCGGTGGATAGAATGCCGAGGGAGGGGGAGGGCGAGGAGGGCGTGTGCATGCACGAGAGAAAGTTAGTGGTAGCTACAAAGGTTAGAGGATTGTGTGGGTGTAAGAGACTAACAAAGATCATAATTTGATATGAAAGCGGATTCATATATTTGAATAGGAGATCATAGTGTTTTAAACATTGCATGCAAGAATATAGCGGTGATCCACGTGTTGTGCACATGTTATACCATAATGTGATAATGCATGGCGTTTGCAACTCACAGCTAAGTGCCGAACAATCTAAACCATACTATACATCAAACAATCTCACATTTTATTTGAATTTGTGATAATGTGTGGCGTTTGCAGCTTACAACTAAATATCGAACAATCTAAACAGTACTATATATCGAACATTCTCACATTTTATTTGAATTTGTGGTAATGTGTGGTGTTTGCAACTCACATCTAAATACTTGTAGGCGTAGGGGGCGGGGCACCATACATAATGTGATAAACACATTATACATATGAGACATGGTTTAGATTATGAAGATCTAGCTAGAGCTAGAAATGTAATGTGATTTGAAATCAAAATAAAGTGGATTCAAAAAATCTAGTTTGAGTTCATATAGTACACATAGTTCGTATGTAACTCGAGACTAATCATGTGATGTGCTGTGAAGATAATACACAAACGATGGTTTAACTTGACAATAATGATGATTGTAGATCTTATTAAAACAGAGAAACGAATTCAAATGCTTTGACTTCACAACAATCATTACTGTAGATCTTATTCAAACAGAGAAACGAATTCCAATTTAGTTCATATTGAAGCGATAGTATATACGTTTGGAATGCACTAAAACGTTCATTTGAGTAGTAGGTTGCATGCATTATACACGTAGCGAAATATTTTAATTGAACATAACATGAATTCAATGTTTTGAATGACATTTGTAGTGCGCATTGATTTGGTACAGTACAGGTTAGGCTTGTCCGGAAATTTCAACCCGCGCCTTGTTAGCCCGAAATATTTAAGATATATCTTTGTCTCGTTGTGCTCCGACAACTCCCTCCATCTCAACCCGCGCCTTGCTATTCCAAAATTACAACGCGCGCGAAAACTCCCACCTCCTGTGAAATCCCGACACGCGAAATGCCCGTGGTACCCCTGAACCGAAAGAACCGCCTCAAATAGGTGGGGGTACTTTCGTAACTTACCCCACATTTTGGACAAGCGCGTCTCTAAGCCATGGTTCCCCACTGCCATCCCATCCGCCCACCCATTCGTACACCGAGGCCGCGAAAACCCGCGACGAAACCCCACACCCTGCTCCGTCCGCCACCCAGCCGGAGTCTCTTCCCCGACGATGTTGTCCACAGCAACACCTCGACGTCCCTCATCCACCGTACCGGATGAGGATCCGTCATCGATCTCATCGTCCCGCCGGTTCAGCCACCCCGTCCTCCACCCCCAAGGAGCTGCCCCGACGTTCCCCTCGTCTTTCGCGCCACCTCCATTCCCACACCGCCATCTTCACCTGCACCACCCGAAGAGCATCATCATCACCGTTTCCTCGGATGAAGCTGCGGCCTAATCGGTGCCACCAAAGAGGTTGTACACTAATCGCCGCATTTTCTTCTTGATTCAATTTCACGGTGCTGCCGGCGCTCAGTCCCGAGCCGACACGACGCGGCTCCATCCACAGCGGCGTCGCCGGCCACTTCCTCCACGGCGTCGCTCCCTCGGCGGCGACGTCCACATCAGTAGGAGCTGCTGCTGCTTTAGCTCTCGCTCGTGCTGCTGCTCTGCTCTTGCTCTCGGTCCCCTGCCTGGACTGCTCTTGCTATTGCTCTTGCTCGCGCTGCTGCTCTCGCTCTTGCTCTTGCTTGTGATGCTACTCCGATTTAGCTACACTTCAGTCGACTGAATCGACTTTTGGGTCAGTCGATTTTCAGGGGGGGGGGGCTCGCCGGGGTGAAGGAAGAACCAGCCGCAGCGGGGAGGGGGGCTCGCCGGAGAGGTACCCCACTATCTATCTTAGGGTTCAGGATGGGGGCGGTGGTCGCCGGCGGTGGCGGGGCGTTGGCGGGGCGGTGGCGTGGGGATCGCCGAAGAAAAAGCTCGGCACGGGGGGGCCTAGAGGGATGGCCGGGGCGGCGGCGGACCGGCGGTGGGGAGTGTTTTCGGGCCGGGCGGGGCGGCGCACCGCCGACCGCGGGCGGCGGGGGCTGCTGTTTGGCCGGTGGTGGCTGGCGGCTCAGGGGGGTGGAGGTTGAAGATGAACCGCATGCCCTTGATTTCGTATCCAACGGCTGCAAAATCGACTGACCAGAGATGAAAAAGTCAGTCGACCGACGTGTAGCCTCACCTTGCTAGTGCGTTCAGTTTTGACAGCAAAATTCAGTTTCGACAGCAAAATTCAGTTTCGACAGTTAAGTTCAGTTTCGACAGTTAAGTTCAGTTTCGACAGTTAAGTTCAGAGATGAGTGGCTGATGTATTTTACATCTAGCACTTTGTGGTTATGTATTTTACGTCATGTATTGGATATGCTATTAGAATTCCACTTAGGTTAACGTTGTTCGTTGTCTCTCTTGTCCTACTTCAGCCTCGGCATCGTACAACTCACCGGAGCTGCTCCAACGACGAAACCCTCCATCACAGCGGATCAGTACCTCGGGCTCCATATCCAGACGCCTAAGATCTTCTTCCCCTCCTCCGACAGCAAAGTCAGCCGGAGCATCCTCACCGGCCAACCCAATCACGCTGAGATCGACATGGCTTCGCCAAAGAGGTTGTACACTTGTTGCATCTCTTTTTACTCTACATGTTATATATATTGTCCACTGAGCACACGGATTTGTTCCTTTAGTGTCTCCTTGAAAGAAAAAACGTAGGAATTTTAATTTTCACTTGTCCTCCTTTTCAAATTCCTATTCATGAAGCACAAGACTAAGAGATAGTAGCATAATAGCATTATAACTGTACATTTTCTTGTGGTTTGACTTAATCTCACCATGCTTCTTTGCATCCTGTGATCTTCCAATTGTTGTGAATCAAACACCCAGATTGGCAGAAATCCTGTGTTTTTAAATTCTCTGTTTTGCACGTGCATTCCTATCCTATTCCTGTCTATTTCCTATCCCTGCATTGTTGGAATCCTCCAATTCGAACGAGCCCTTACAAGATTACTTCTCTTATAGATAGTTGTCAAAGAAAACCTTGCGTGATTTGTCCCGCTCCTGCAGCGCCATCGTCCACCCCAGCTCAGCTGCTCCAACGACAGAAGGGTCCAGCACGGCAGGGATCCAGCCTCCATACTGTCTTTCGCCGCCTTAGATCTTCTTCCCCGCCGCTGGCAGCCATGAAAACTGCATTACCATCATCAACCGAGCAGATGACCTCGAGGACTACACGGGTCCGCAAGAGAGGTCGCACTCTTTCGTGTCTGCTTACGTTATGCATCGCTTAATATTACATGCTACTTTATTGTCCTGTTCACCGATTAGACTCTGAGTCAGCTCCAAACTAATGGTCAAACTTGAGTTTTTAAATGGTTGTGGGGTACATATCAGGGCCGCTATCAATAGTATCTATCTACTATCTGGTTAATCTCCGGTGTCTACTATGAGTTTCATGTTGGGTGGGAAACAAACAGTAAAGAAGCCATTATCTGTAGTTTTTAACTGAAGCCATTATCTACCTACTATTATTGGTTTTGGGTCTATCCACAGGTTGCTACCATCACTCTGGATTTCTACATGCACTCCTTACATAATCTCACTATGTTTTATTCCTATGCATGACAGTTATTGTAAACAATGGAACTGAACATGTAGAGCAAAAGAGACGAGCCTTGCGTGGAAATAAAATTTCATGCAGACGTCGCTCCATGGTAGGCGCAAAGGCAGCCCCCCTCCATGCATTTCAGATTGTAATCGAGAGGAAGATATCTATTCTGAGGGGGATTCAGAAGGAGAAGACAACTCCTATTTACCCCCTAAGGTCTTCGCTCTAACTTGGCATGCTGATGTTGGTTATATCATGCATATGGTGTCTTGCATTGCTTACTTTATACATCAAATATGTCATCTGCTTAGTTTAGACATCCTTTGTGCGAATGCCATCTGTTTAGTTTATTCATCGTTTATGTGAATTATGCAACGCCATCTTGTTTAGCCAGGCATCATATATGTGAATTTTGCAATGCCATCCTGCTTAGCCAGTCATCTTATATGTAAATTATATCAGGCCATCCTTTTTTTCTGTTACATATTACATTTGTCAACAATGTTAGTACATTCAACTGCTCTTCGTGTGCATCAGCCATTTGACACGGTGATGGCAAATTCTGGAGTGAAAACAAGGTCTTCAGAGCAGACTATGCTATCTGACGAAGCGCATATCTCGCTGGTTACGGATAGCTCCTCAGAGGAGGATTCAGAGACAGATGACCAGTCCTATTCCCCCCCGAGGTGTATGCTCTAACTTGGCAGGGTTATGTTGCTCATATCGTGCGTATGGTGTCTCGCATTGCTATGTCATTTGATTAGTTTAGACATGCTTTGTGTGAATGCCACCTGTTCAGTTTCTAATTACCATATATGTGAATTATGTATTGCCATCTTGTTGCAAGACATTATATATGTGAATTATACAATGCTATCTTGTTGCAAAGGCATTATATATGTGAATTATGCAATGCCATGCTGTTTAGCCAATCATCATGTATGTGAATTATATCATGCTATCATTTTTTTGTATTACGTGTTCCATTTGTCGACAACGTTTGTATATTCAACTACTCTTCCTGTGCATCAACCATTTGAAGTGGTGATGGAAGTATCTGGAGTGAAAACAAGGTATTCAGAGGAGACAATGCTACCTGCTGAAGCAGGCATCTTGCTGGTTACAGAGAGCTCCTCAGAGGAGGATTCAGAGACTGATGACCAGTCCTATTTCCCCCCTGAGGTCTATGCTCAAACTTGGCAGGGTTATATTACCCATGTCATGCATGTTGTCTTGCATTGCTTAGTTTTTACATCATATATGGATTGCCATATGCTTACTTGCTTACTATATAAATCATATATTTGAATTATATCATGCCATCATGTTTACATGGTACATACACATCATCTATCTGAATTATGGCATGGCAACCCATTTAATAAAGACATCATATAGTTATATCATCTCATCCTGTTTAGTGTTTACAATCATCATATTTTGAATTATGGCATTCTATCCGTGAATGTATGTGAATTATGGCATGCCAACCTATTTAATAAACACATTATATAGTTATGTCATGTCATCCTGTTTACATAGTCTCATACTTTGGACTATGTCTTTCCATCTTTTTTAGTTAGCCATCATAATGTGAAATTGTGTCATGCTATCATGTTTAGTTAGCCATCATATATGTGAAATTGTGTCATGCTATCCTGTTTGGTTAGACAACATAAATATGAATTATTTCATGCCCTCTTTTATTCCCCACTATCCATTGCACCTGTCTATCATACAATGCCTATACTTTCAATTAATTTTCTTGTTTATCAGCCATTTGAATTGGAGAGCGTGATGGCAGTATCTACGGGAGTAACAAACGGTTTTCAGAAAAGATAGTGCTACCAGTTGATGTAGATAGAACCACGGTTGTACTTGCCCAAGGACCAGATCCACCACACATAACCCAGACTCTCACAGATTGTACCCCTACCCAGTTGGACAGAGAACCAGCTACACCCCTTCTAACCCCAACCCCGGCAGATAGTAACCCAGTTCCAGTTGACACAGCACCGTCTCCACCACAGAGCAACCAAACACGAGCAGTTAGTAAGGGAACTGCAGTGCCCAAAGCACGAGGACCACCACTCCGAATCCCAACTCAACGCTTAAAGGAGAAGAAGATTTGTTCTCAGGTCAAGTTCTGTAGCTATGGTTCATACTCCTTTGCTCTTGCATTACTGTATTTACTCATACCAACTATTTTCAAATTTGAAGGATGGAATTGAAACTCCAATGGCGCAACAAGTATGTTTTAAACCTGTTTCTTTAACTGGTTTGCTGTTGTAACCTGCTCTATGTTGATTTCAGTTTCAATTGAATAAACAATTATGTTCTCATGTCATGCACATTACAAGTGTTGTTATTGCTCTATAGTTACCCACACTTATATTCTGTCTATTCTGCTTTGTCTTGAACAAATATTATTTGAACTGTGTCTCTATCTTGTTTTGGCAACAAAAACTAGAATGATATAGACCATAAAGTGACCATGGTACATAGATATATGTTTGTTTCATGCTGTTATCCTGTCCACTTTACTACTGAACTCATTTACCAAAATGAGTTTCATATACAACATGGTAAACATGTGATGTGTCTGCTTGTTTCTCTTTTAGAATGCGGACAAAATATTGGAGAACAGTACCGCATTATCCAATGGTAAAGGAAGTAATGTAGATAAGGTTCAAGATAGTGAGACATCCCTGT
Organism: Aegilops tauschii subsp. strangulata; assembly: GCF_002575655.3. Taxonomy (NCBI): domain Eukaryota; kingdom Viridiplantae; phylum Streptophyta; class Magnoliopsida; order Poales; family Poaceae; genus Aegilops; species Aegilops tauschii. The sequence continues at coordinate 157,154,849 of NC_053036.3, forward strand.
TGGTCTCCAAGAAAGCTGATAAAAACTATCTTGACGATAGTGAGGGAACCCAAAAGTCTTGTCTTGATGTAGTGTTCGAGTTACTAGCCACTACTGCTGGCACAAGCTCTTCAAACTCGCTACCTGAATCAGTTCGTCTTCTTGAGTCTCAACTTCAAGTTGAAAGACATCGATCAGATGTGCTGCGACAGGAAGCTGAAGGACTGAGGAAGTCCCTGCATAATTCAGATGCATATTTTCTGGTGCAACAGCAAGCGCTGGAGGATTTAAGCGCCAAACAAGAGAAAGTTAATAAGCTTGCTAAGCATCTTGCCAGCATTATGGGTACCCAGGATATTGTTTCTTGAGATCTTCTGAAGTGGTTTCAGTTCTGGATTTGTTTTGCTGCGGTGTTTATTTGTGCCGGTCGCCAACTTTGACAACCAGTGTATATGATATGCTGCTTTGTTCCCTATATTTGCACTGGTGGCGAACTTTGATGCCCAGTGGATGTAATATGTGTAATAGCCGTGATAGCCTAGCGTTAGTTGCTTGCTTATTTATTTCCTTGTTGTGTTGTTTATTTATTTGCTTGTAGTAATTGCAGTTCTTTTTCCGCGGTTAGCTAGTGGCTGCAATAACCTATTTTTTAATACTAGGCCACAATAACCATGGGCTAATATTTACTGTAGTGACACTGGGCTTCCTACTGGCCGTAGAAACAGTGGGCCTTCCATGGGCCGTAGAAACAATGGGCCTTCTAAGGGCCGTAGAAACAATGGGCCTTCTGTGGGCCGTATCATCAATGGGCCTTATACGGGCCGTATGATCGATTGGCCAAACATGGGCCAAACAGACCGCATTATGGCCGTAAACGGGCTAGAGTTGGAATCGTCCATTCATGGGCCGACCATAACGGGCCATTGTTAATAGGCCGTATTTGATGACGCTATGAAAACGGCCCAACGTATTAACGGACCACAAACGGGCCGACTGTAACCACGGGCTGAATTTGGCCCACAAGCAGAAAATGACAGTAACGGGCCGTAAGTAAACGAATGCTGGAAATGAGCCCAAGAATAAATGGGCTCTGAGAAGGCCGAAAGATAACATGGGCTGGAAACGGCCCAACGGAATAACGGGCCGTTAATGGGTATAAAGTGATACACTGTTCATTACGGGCCAGTTTCACCACGGGCCGTAATGGGTGTAAAGTGATACACTGTTCATTACGGGCCAGTTTCACCACGGGCCGTTAATAGGCCAAGAGTTACATAGGGCCTCATATGGGCCGAAAGACGTCATGGGCCATACATGGGCCAGAAGTGAAAACGGGCTGGAATCATATTGGATGGCCCAGACGACGCTACTGGGCCTAATTCGGATAGGGCGTAACGGGCCTTGGGTTAGTGGGCTGTAAATGGGCTATATGCGAACAGGCCGTTAACAGGCTTTCCATGGGCCGGCCCGCCACCTTTTGACCGAGTTAAACGGGCCGGCCTTTTCACTGGAATGGGCCTTTGTTGGGCCATGCCACATGTCGACGTATCATAGGCGCCTTCTGTCCAATGAGTGGATGACATCTGTCCCAACGATGAGCCGACACGTGTTTCCTCCAGCCAATGATGATTTTACACGTGGAAAATCCCCATTGGTCGGGGCTGTTAACGGGTTATCGGATCCAAAACCCGACCCGATAGCTTAACGACATTCCGTTACGGTGGATGCCACATGTCGGTCACCCTTGACGAAAGCACTTCTGTGACGCGCGATTTATCGTCATGGAAGTGGACACTTCCGTGATGATAATTTTGGTAATGTCATGGAACACTTCTACGACAGCACAGGTATGACTATCTTGATTCTGTCATAAATTTGTCATGGATGTACATGCATGACAAAAAATGCGACCTACTGTGACAAACACGTATCATCACGGAAGTGTATTTTTTTGTAGTGATACTAGCAAGATGCCCGTGCATTGCACGGAACATTAAGATCTTGTGGGAGAAGAGGATGAATGAATGAAGGCCTTATCTGCAAATGTGGAGAGGAGTGCGTGTAAATTGTCATAGTTTTCTTCCTATCCGTTAGATATAGATCGGACGGCCCATATTGCAAGATGGCAGGCACACCATCATCACCAACTCTGCTTTTTTATAGGTCGTCCGATTTATATATGATGGATAGGAAGAAAACTGTGGCAATTTTGCAAATAGAAACCTACACCCCTCTGCACATTTGCAAATAAGGCCTTCCCTCGCTCATCCTTTTCTCTCACAAGATAAACTACTCATACAAATGCATCTTGATGTTCTGTACAACGCACGAGGATGTTTCCTTGGGGGTCTCTCCAGCGCGGCATGGCCATAGTTGCAAGTTGACGCCCCTTGAGATGCCGATGTTGAGGGGCACTCGTATTTTGTCCGATGAGCAGGTAAGATGAGTTTGATCACGTCGTAAATGCATTCTAAAGACTACTTCCGTGTCCATTTCCTAATTCTCCCCTGCTCACTGTTTCACAGGTTAGGATTGGTGCGAGTGGAGATTGGCTTGCATATGTACGGGAGGGTACCAACATCAATTTGCACAACATTTACAACGGTGACACCGTTCCCGTAGAACCTTTGTCCAACATTGGGATCAGCCATGCAATGGGCCACCACCTGAATTGGTATGATGGAACCACTGTGATATTGAAGAAGATAGCACGAACCTTGCACATGGCGGTCAAAGGTGGACGATGTTGTCTGCGGGCGATTTGTTGTCGTACGAGTACGAAGACGCTGCGCTCCTTTCTAACCGCATCTTCGCGGTGACAAACCAGGGGACTTGTTTCGTATGGGACACATCCAATGGTATACTCCCTCTCTCCCAGTTTATTTGTTTTGAATTTTTTCGTTTTATAAGTTTAAATTCAAATTTAGAGCTCCCCATCACATGTTGAGATTACAATGTCTATTAAATCATTGCGTGCATGTATAGTAAAGAAACAAATCTCGAGTTTGCCACGAGTTCGTGCAGCGGTATTACCACAAGGCCTGGCGGAGGAGTTACATTTACCTCTCGGGGCCCTCGGGTCTGAGCTTCAGCGCCTTACGACACCTGCCTTTGAATCAAAAACATGTGGACCCGATAGGTGGCTGGTCCACATGTAATGCTCCCGAAGGCAGAGGGGAAGTGGGGCCGAGAGGGGTGAGCCACAGGTCGGTGGACGTGTGGTGTCATGGGTTCGAGCGGCATCGTGGGAATCGCGAGTGGCAGTGGATGAAACGTGATGGTCGCCGTAGTTGAACTTCCATGGACAAGCTGTCATGTCTATGGACACATGCATTGCATACCGATCACTGGAAGGAGTAGTAGAGAAAGCTAGGCAGATAAATAGTTCCTTATAGTCAAGCGGACCCACGCTACTACTTGTTCCAAAGACTTGCACACCATCGAAATAGCCCATCTATATCAATATACATAGAGAGGGAATATTTTTTTTACAAGAGAGGAAATAGTTCATCCATCCATAATGCCCTGCTGCTGGTGTAGCATCTTCTTCTTCTTCTTCTTCTTCTTCTTCTTCTTCTTCTTCTTCTTCTTCTTCTTCTTCTTCTTCTTCTTCTTCTTCTTCTTCTTCTTCTTCTTCTTCTTCTTCTTCTTCTTCTTCTTCTTCTTCTTCTTATTTTGTGTGGGAGACGGCTTCGCAACAAGCTCTCTGGACCTTGCAGCTATCTCGAAGCTCACACGGGCATTGAGGGCAGCATATTTTATCCGCTCATACGTCAAGGGATAATTCTCCCATCCAGATGACCTTAATGCCAGCGTCTCATCACCCTTCTGAAGATTTGTTCCGAGCACAAAATTTGCTACGTAGAATAGGGATGGTGTCGGTTTATCACAATCTTCTACATGAATTTTTATTTTGGTTTGTAGGTCAGCGATGCTTTTCAAATCAAGGTTGTACGACTCCAACTTCTGTTTGTCCCCTGCGATGGCTGCCCCACAGAAGTATATGTCCTCCCGAGACAAGAAATCGTGAAGCTCACCTTGTATGGAGGGCGCGTGTATGATGTGGTACACCAAAACATCATCTTCGAGGCATAGCTGAAGGACGGCGGCGCATTGGATCTTCCCAGTGGCACGCTCCGTGTACTCTATGTCGAGACCGATGGCATTCATCTCCACCTTTTGGAGGGAGTTGGATACATTGTTGATCCACTTCCGAACAACCCTTGGGTGGTCGGTGACTATGGCAACTATGCTCAACGAGCCTTCGACGAGGACATGTTGGACGCTAAAAACCTGCATCTCGATCTCTTTCGCCATTTGGAACCACTGAACCGGAGGGCTATGGTTTGGAGAATTAGGATTAGATGGCTAGTCTAACTGAAGAAGATGATTATTTATAGGGGCTTCGGAATTTCTGCAGGAGGATGTGAAGAGGTTAAAACAATGTGAATGCAGTGTGGTTTGGATGCAAATGAAGATCAAGGAGTAGTGAAGAAGCCGAGGAAAATCGGTTCCCGATAGAGAAGTAAATGGGAGAAGTTATGCGCGTGCATGAGGAGAGCTGCGGTGGTTTGACTGCTGCATGCAATGGATTGGACGGGCTCTTCGGTTGCCTTTTCTCTCTCCCACGTGCACAGAATGGCCCACTTGCATGATGTAGTTTATTGGCTGGAGTCTGGCTACAGCTGCTCATGCGTACACTAATTAATGCTGTGAATGCGGGGCATAGAGGGAAATGGGCGCATGCAAAAGGGTATATACACAGACTAATTAGAGAAATACTGAAAAAGTTATGCGCAGACAAAAGAGGACCGAAGGGAGTACTACTCATGTTCCTACTACGGTTAAGGAGTATGCGGTTATCCTCAAAAAAGAAAAGTCCTTCTTCGCGCTTCCGCATGCACGAGAATTTGGTTCTGCTCGCAATATGGATGATACCTGGAGGATGAAGTGAACCCAGAGGCATGCTAGCACGGGAGTACTACTCATGTTCCTACTACTCCTACTAGTAGTAGTAGTACAACTGTGGTACACTTGATGGTCAAAATACTATTATTCATCCAGTACTCACAATGAAGTGACAAGACCCTGTGCCCGAGGTGACACCAGTCCAGGCGGCGTGTTCGAGTTACCAAAGTCAGGCTCACCTTGTGCACTGTGCAGTCACTGTCACCGCTGCTGTATAGCATGCCTCGCCTCGTCTCCCTCTCCCCTAGCACCACTCCATCTCCATCTCCGTCTCGCCGGAGATCCTCAGGTCACTCTTCATCATCTCACTGTGCCCCCACGTACCCTCGCCTCGCTCGCCTCCCCCAGTACCACTATTCCCTCGCTAGCCGCTCCAGCACCGAAAGCATTCTCTCCCGTAAATCAAGCCCCCCAAAACCCCACCTTCCAAACTCCACCATGGCCGAACACGAACCGTGCAGCATCCATATGAGCCGTGATTGGAGCAATCTCCCCAGTGACGTCCTCGACCTCTGTTGTTCGTGTATGGATATGTTGAGCGCCCTGCGGCTGGCTGCATGCTCGAGGGGCATGCACACGGCCATCGTCGAAGTGAACTTCTTTGCAGGTATGTAGTGGGTCGCCGTACATCATTTCCCTCGACTTCGATCCGATCACCATCGCTCGAAACTTCTTGCAGATATGTATTGGGTCGGCATGAACTCCCACTGGATGGCTGCCGTCACAGAAGACGGGGAAAAGTTGGTGCTCGTGAACTTCCAGACCTCCCATGAGATTATCCTTCCTTCGTTGGATGATATAGAGTTTTACCTTCGCGGTCCGAGTCATCTATATTATGTCATCAGTTGGACCCACCTTGTTTTGCAGAAGATTGTAATCTACCAAGTGCACACACGACATGCGGATTACGCAGACTTCAAGCTAATTCCGTTGTTCGACAAGGGACTCGCCTATCTTTCCGCCGGCGCCTTCTTTAGCTGGAGACAGCTCAGCTCGCAGTGGATCGTCGTCAAAGCTAATACACACTTCTGTGATGCTATTGAACACAATGGCATCATCTACGCGATCGACAAAGAAGATGGCACCACGTATTGCTGGGACGGCGCGTGTAAGTTGTTTCCGTCTGATGTTAATGATGACGCCATGACACTGTTTGAACTTTTTGTGATGATTGACATATCCCTGTTTGAGCAGAATTTGAGTAGAACTATGGCAATGTATTAGAGACACCGTAAATCACCTATATTTGGAATGAGTTAATTCATGCGATTGTGACCATGTCATTACAACCAATTTGTACCCCTGAATAATCAGACTGTTAGGAAGATACTGATATTCTCCTTATTTTATAGTAATCTATATACTACTAAATATGAGTGTGTATCAATGGCCATGTTAGTTTCCTCATTTTCATGATGTAGAAACATGCATCACACTGTTGATTTCATCTAACCAGACATTAGGGAAGCAAATGTGCATATGGAGAACTCTATATTTTGAAGTAGTGAAATCCTGTAATGCTTACCATGTGTACATACCTATGTTCGCCCTTCAGCAATCAATAGCTAGAATAATATGCTCACAATTTTTTTGCCACAGAACATGAGTATATAACAATGCATGGTCTGTTAGTTTCCTTGAAGAATTTGTTTGTGAGGACAGAACATGATTACAGAACATGCATGACATGGTAGTTTCCTGTGAAGAATCAATTGTGATATAACATGAGTATAACCATGCATGGACTTCTATATTTTCGAACCCGGTATACATTTCCATGTATTTTCCTCCCAGTTCCAACAGGGACATATCAATGCTGTTTCTTGCATTATCCTACTCATACTCTGAACAATGCTGATCTTACATTAACAATGCCTGTCCTTTTTTATATGATGTAGTGTCCCTACAGTTACTGCCCTTTGTAATCACACCACCTTTGCCAAAAACAGGGAAGCAAAACTGGTTCCTCGCTCGATCAGAGGATGACAAAAGACTGATGATCATTCGTACACATGAGCCAGAAAAGTTATATTGCAAAAACCCCACTGTATGCAAGCACCGTGAAATACATGAGTATCTGGACAGTGGCTGTTACGTCTATGAGCAGGATACCAGCTTATTGAGGCCTGCAGGATTTTTGAGTTGGAGGCGGGTAAATAGCCTTGGTTCATACTCTCTGTTTCTTGGACTCAATTATCCGATTAACCAGGAGATCACCGTTGGCAAGGACCTTGATGGCAGAGAGGCTCTGTTTGCTATGGAAAACTATGTCTACACGGCGAGCCCTAGGAGTTTGGGAGCAAACTCCCCTGATTGTCAATGATACAGCCTGCAGCCAAAAGAACGTGAGAATGACAAAGGCATCTGGATTAACTTCGATCCTTGGATGTGTCGAGTCCGACAGGCAGTGATGTGGTTCAAGCCTTCAGGTTGATAGGTAATTGGGCCGTTGCGACGAAAGGGTGGAGTACTGGTGTCTCCGGATCACTGGTGGCTGAACCGGGGCTGCAAATTATTATGGTGTTGGATCATCCCTCTTCGAATGACTTGTTGTCTTTGCTGCTTGTTCTGGATGGGTAGTTCTCTCTTTTGTTATGCATATTCCTTGTCATTTGGTCATCCTCATCTATGTCACTCTTACTATGTAATAGTTGCCTCTATTTAGAATGTCATTCTCGTCTGGATCACGAGAGTTTGAGCGCTGCAGATGGGTGCGTTTTGGTGGTGTATCAAGACTTCTTATGAACTATCATGTCTTGCTGTTTATGTCAGTAGTAGTCACTAGTCAGTGTTTCAATGTTGTATATATTGTTGTTTCGAATTGTTTATTGTCTCGAACTGCTGGTTGGCTAAATGAGGGCATCACCATTCTCTAGTGTTCAGAGTATATCTCCTTTTTTCAAGTTATAATTTGAGCTCAGTGTCTTTTCGATGATGTACACTTGTTTGGGCCAGTGAGGTATCGTTGAATATGGGCCGAGTAGTAACGCGATGCCAAATAGGTCAATTATGACTCTCAGGCCGGGCTCTCAAAAGATCCTAAAAAAAGGCCGTGCTCTCAAAAAAAAGAAAGAATAGGGACTCTTAGGCTGACATGTGGGCTCCACCGGTGTTTTCGTGCGCTTGCGCGCCGAGAGCATATTGGCGCGTGTTCGAAATTCATGCTACCTTTTCATCCCCAATCAACCGCCCCTCCCCCACCTCTGGAATCTCGATTCCTGCTCCAGTTCCCCCAAATCCCCCTCCTGTACTCCCTATACTCAAGCACACTATCATGTCGCCGGTCAATGCGGATCTCCCTGAGGTCTGTCCTGCCTTCGGGCGCTGCGTGCTGTCGCTCAACAGTGGCATGGCGGCGCTTGACGACCAATTTGCCGGCAAAGTGCTGATGGTAACCATCAACGGCGACCGGCCTCCCGTCTCGCCGGACGACCTTGTCAAAGCTCTTGGCATTGGGCACGACATCCAAATAAGTGACTTGCTCGTCGAAGTCTGTCCGCCATCGGCTAATTTTTTCGTCAGGTTCTGGACAACTTTCGACTGCAGTCGTGTGTTCGAATCTTCCCGGTGTTTGTTCTGCGATGGCGCGCTGGTGAGCTTTGATCGGTGGCACCCAGGATGAGGCTCGGTGCCCTCTGAGCTTGAGTTTTTAACAAAGCTTACCTTCCACGGCATGCCTCGACGTGCTTGGAACCACGAGTGCATGAATGAGCTTATAAACGACCTTGGAGGTGAGCTCGTAAGTATGTTTGTTCCTCCAGACAGCTGGGCTCTGACGGTTATGGCATGGATGAAGAAGCCGTCCACCGTACCGAAGGTGATTGGTGTTGAGATACGAGTGCAGGAACCGGGGTTGTACTATTCGTCGCCACCAAGGCCACCGCGAACCACGTTAGGGATGTACCTGTATCGAGTGTTCGTGCATGTCGAAGAAGTGGTCAATCCATCAATCGAAGTCCTGCCGCCGCTGCTGGTGCCCGGGTCCGTCGACGACGTCCATTACATGAGTCAACGTCAGACTTTCCCCGTGTTGCTTGGAACGATGGATGGCACATGGCCTACTCCATCGCACGGCGGAGGCCACTGCTTCTTTGGGAGAAGAGGCATGGCTGGCTGCCTGGATGTGCTCTAATTTGAGGTAACAACTAAATCTTGTCAGATGACCTATTCTATTTTTTACCTGAACTTTTTTTAGAAAGGGATGTACGTCAACTTAATGTTCTAGCAGAACTTATATATTGTGTTGTCTGTCCGTTTTCTTTGCACAGCGTTCAAGATATTCCCCCGTCATTGATAAAGACGATGAACCGTTATGTACGAGTTCATTGGTTTCAACATAGCCCTGCCTGTAGCGATCCACTGCTTCCACCCTGATTGTGCCGCCTGCGTGAAATTTTTGTATGCAAGTTTAGTGTGCTATCATGTTCTATATGATTGTGTAAACTATATAAGTTTTTACCGAGCACCATCAATGCATATGGCTGAAAGATGTATTTAGGAGCATCGACCGATGGGTCTCTCTCTCTCTCACAGACACACACACACGCACAAGTGGGACCCGTTGAATTATTTCTTCGCTCGTGACCGCTTTTAATTAGGTTCCACTGTACTCTAACTTTTTTCTTAAGTTATTAATTGAGCTCGGTGACTTCATAAAGTTGTACAGAAGCCTTGTTTGGGCCTTTCCGGCGTCGCTGAATGTGGGCTGAGTAGCCATGTAAGGTTGTACTGTACTACACAGGCCTTTTTTTCAACATCAGCAATGCAGCTGGGCCGACAGTTGTACACAATCCGGGTCAACTTGTATCCGCCCCACTGAGCTGCAAATCTTTCCTAGGAGGGATGCACTAGGCTTAACAAGAAAATGGGCTTTAAGAAATAATAAATGGGATGTAATTATAAAAATGGGCAATAACAATAAAAAATGCACCAAACACGTAATTAGTTTATAAAATACTAGCACATATGCCCGTGCGTTGCAACGGAAGATATTTTTTTCGAGAAGCAACGGGAAAGATAATTGACATGTCCTCCAAAAAATGGCATCCACAATGGTAGGCGATAAAGCAAGGAGTTATGTTATTCTCACTGGACATGTTTGACATGCGAAATCTTGATAGTGGTGTGGTTGGTCGGCGTGGTGGCGAGCATCCAACTCATGCTTTTTTTCTCCGGGTCCGCCTCCATCTTGGCTTCGACCACTCTATCCTGCGACGGCGTAACCGGGTAGATTATTAATTGCAGCGCATAAATCCCGTTTTATTAGCATCATCAGGCATGAATCTTCCTTCTTTTTTAGGCTTTATTCTCTTTGATTATTTTAGTGCTCAAGTGCCCATAATTTTGCTCTAATTAAAACCAAACAACACATTCTCTTTTATTGGCACGTGCTCACCGTTTTTTTATTTAGAGTCAACCAGCATAGAGCGAACGTGCACCGCTAACCAATGGCCATCAAGAATATTTAAGAAATACTATATCACCAGATTAGAAATATTTTTGATTTTTTTGAACATTCAAAAAAATATGAGTTGGCAAACATTCTTGGAAAGGTGAACAATTTTTGAATCATGAATTGTTTTTAAGATGCAACATCTTTTTAAATTCCAATATTTTTTGGAAAACACAAAAATAGAAACATTAACAGTTTTTGAAAGTCGCAAACAATATTTTGAAAACATGAAATTTTTATAAAAACCAAAAAGATAATGAATTTTTATTTCTTTAAAAGGGGAACATTCAAAACAATTTTAGAAAAGGTTTTCTTAGACGCAAATATTATTTTGCATTTTTTGAACATTTCACTGAAACACAAATATATTAAAATATTGACATTTAATAAAACGCAATTTTTATAAAAAAATCTCAAAAGAATTTTTGAAAATACGAGCATTTTTTGAATGTTGAGAAAATTCTGAAACATGTATGTTTGTTTAAACGTTTGAACCTTTTTCAAAACAGGAACAAAATTTTGGGTTGAAGATTTGAACAAAAATTGAAATTCTAAATATTTTTGGAAATTTCACTTCACAGAAAAATAAAAATAAAAAGGAAAAATAAATTTAAAAGGGGAAAAAAGGAACAGAAAAAGGAAAATATAAATATAACAACGAAAAAGGGAAACGGGCCGACCCAGTCTTAGGGGCCCGGAGGGAAGCTTCAACTATTTGTCGCTCTATGCGACAAATAAAGTGTTCCCAACAGCATGGGCAATAATAAGTGGGCTGGCTTCGTTTGGCCGGAGCGCGCACGGCCCAGTTACGGAATTCTGGACAAACCTTTTTCTAGCAGATAGACGCACAAAAATTTAGTACCACCTCGGCTAAAAAGAAAATAAACTCGAGGGTGAACGGATGAAAAAATTGGAGAAACACACCTTGCTTTATTAGTAGGTATAGATTACTTTTGGATTTTGAAAATTTTAATTTCATTAATTGTTGCGCGCGCAATGTTTCATTGGATTTTTACGTAATACAAATTTATATTGAAATTGTATTTAATCTGACTAGAAATTTCAGGACAAAAATATTTCGGATCCTATCAAAATGTGGGAAATTTTATTGAATTCTGTTTTGAACGGTAGGTTGAAATTATTAATCATTGTCCTAGCTAGAAAATGGGCTGTACTTTTAACAAACTGTAAATGGTTTGTAGTAAATTCCATTAGAATTGAAAAATGGGCTGTGCATTCTTACAAATCGCAAATGGGCTATAAGTTCTCTGCCACGCACTTGTGGGCCTACTAAGTTTGACACGTATGCAAGGCTTTGTCAACTTATAGTCAACACGTGGTTCTAGCAACAGTGTCTATTGGATGTCCATCCAACGGTTGTCGTGCTTCTTCTTTAATCTCAGATATTCTAGCTTCAGCCGCCCAAAAAATGATTCCTCCCCCTGACATCTGCGGCGCACCGTTTCGGAGGCTGACTTGTGGGCCTACTAAGTTGACGCGTACCAAGGGCTTTGTCAACTTAGTCAATATAACGATTCTAGCTGCAGTGACCGTAGGATGTCCATCCAACGGCCGTTGTGATTCTTCAACCTCTGGTCTTCTTGCTCCAGCCACCCAAAGCAGCGCCAGTCGTGCCGCCTACTCCCGCCTCCCGTGGCCGGCTGTGCTGCCGTGGAGGCCTCACCTCCCCCTACCACTCCCACCGCTGGCCAGGCCCTGCAGCGACGGCATCCTCACACCGCAGCCGAACCAGTGAATCCTCGTACTCCTCTCTGCGTGGGCATCCACTGCCGCGTCTTCCCCGGCTCCGCGTCGTCCCCTTCCTAGGCCTCGCCGTCGTCCACCGCCTTGGTGCTCTCGGCGCGGCGTGGTCAACGTGGTCAAGGAACGACTTCCATCGGAAGAGTACTGTACGTGGAGAGGCTGACAGCTGGGTCCATGGCCGTAGCAAGGATATGCCTCCTTATTACGCGCAAAATAATTATTCCTCCACCTGACAGCAGGGACCCACCGGACGGGCCATCGTATTTCCTGAAAAAATGTTTCCCCCTGACTGCTGGGACCCACCAGCTACATCTTCGCACGCAAGGAAGTGCGTCCATATTATGGGCAAAAAAAATGATTCGCCCCCTGACTGCTGGGACCCACCAGCTACATCTTCGCACGCAAGGAAGTGCCTGACAGTCGGGACCCACCTGGTCGAAGCGTACATAGCTTTGTCATTCTGGTCTCGAACGTGTACGTACATACTGGTGGATGTAGAGGCATGCATGTGTCGTAGTAGAGGCGCACACGTAGCATGTACACGTACGTATATCGGCTAGGGTGCAAGAAAGAAAATACGACCACGTATGTACATACGGGCGGGGTCTCGAGCGCCTACTCGCGCATACGTACGACCAGGGCTCGTGTACATGGCTGGGTCGGAACGGAGAAACTGCGTCGTCGTCGTGTTCATGGGGAGCCAACCGGCTGGGTCGGAACGGAAGGCGTCGTTGTGTTCATCGGGAGCCAACCGGCTTGGACGGAACAGCCGATGGAAACGAGGCCTGGCGTACCGCAGAACGGAGGAAACGACCTTGTGTTCGACTGGCCACGGTCGAAATGGGATCCTGTTCATCGGGAGGGGTCTGGCGTACCGCAAAACAGAGGAAACGGACTTCTGTTGGACCTCCTACAGTCGAAATGGGGTCCTGTTGACCGGGAGGGGTGTGGCGTACCGCAAAACGGAGGAAACGGACTTGTGTTGGAATGCTACGGTCGAAACGGGGGTCCTGTTCGTCGGGAGGGGTGTGGCGTACCGCAAAACGGGACTCCACGGGCTATTGTTCATCCACCGTCGACCTCCTCCAGCCTCCACGGGCTACTGTTCTTCCATCGTCGACCTCCTCCAGCCTCCACCTGCGACTGTTCATCCACGGGCTCCTGGTCATCCAGCCTCCATCGTGCGCTCCTCCACCGGCTACTGTTCAACCAGCCCTCTCCACGGGGGTCCTGTTCAACCACCCCTCCACGAGCTACTGTTCATCCAGCCCTCCACCAGCTACTGTTCAACCAGCCCTCCACCGGCTACGGTTCAACCAGCCCTCCACGGTGTCCTGTTCATCCAGCCCTCCACGGGGTCCTGTTCATCCACCGGCTCGATCGATCGGGGTACTGTTCATCCAGCGGCAACGGACTCTACTACCACGGGTTCCTGTTCATCCAACCCCCACCGGGAACTGTTCATCCAAAGCCCCCAACAACGCTCACTGTTCATCCAGCGGCAGCATCGATCGGCTTCAGTTAGCAGCAGTAGCGAAGGAATCACTCGGGTTCAGTTAACAACAAGGAATCGATCGATCGCTCGGGTTCAGTGTAACGCGTAGACTGTAATGCAATCGCTCGGGTTCAGTTAGAGCCCAACGCCTCGCTCGGGTTCAGTTAGAGCCCAACGCCTCGCACACACGCGCGTACGTACGAGAGAAACGCGCATCGCTCAGCCCCGACCACCCAACGTAACCGGGAATTCCCCGATATTTTCCTCGCCCTCGCTTCTACCACGGTTTTTTCCGTCAAGGACGGCCCAAAGAATGTCATGCGGCTGCATCTCCGGCCCGCCCAGGACAAAAAGCCCATTTTCTGTCATGATTTTTCGTCATAGAAGTAGGACCCCACCACATCTATTATTATACCGGGTTTTGTCACAATTATTGTCATAGAAGTATCATAAGTATGACATAATTTTTTTTCGTTCGGCCCAAAATGTCACGGATGTGTCTTTTTTTTGTAGTGTCTGTGACTGTGCAGTTTTTGATCATGGCCATAGTACCGCTCTGTTGAGCGCTTGTACCGCTGGCATGCAGCTCCGGTCAAACCACCGCTCCACGTACCACTCAGGGGTGACACCCTTCTGTACCTGGTACGGTGGTAGACCGGTGGTGGAACGGAAGTTCCGGTTTGTCTTGACTAACCGATACTATCGGTGTTCAGGGCGGTAGAACCGCCTGGAACTCCACCGCCCAGGAATTGCTGGTCCAGCGGTAGCTCCGGCCCAACCACCGCTCTAACTACCGGTCTAGGGTGAAAACCTTCTGATTGTGAAGCGGTAGTCGAGCGATGGTGGAACGATAGTTCCGGCTTATCTCGACATACCGGTACTACCGGTTGCCCCATCGAAAGTACCGCCCTGCTGCTCTAGCAGGGGTTTCTCGCATTCACCGGTTGTACCGGTGATCTTTGCGGAAGTACCGCTCCTATGGGTTTCTGCGCATAACGGTTGGATCTGAGGGGACCCTATTGAAGGAGGTGCTTCTCCCACCTCCCACTCACCTCTTGCCTCTCTCTCTCCTCCATTAATGCATTTGAAGCTTTCTTGCCCGATCTCTCTCTAGCCACTCAAACTTGTTGATTTGCTAGGGATTGAAGGAGGAGACCTAGATCTACACTCTCACCATAGGAAACTTGATTTTCCATACCTTCTTTTGTGGATTTTGTTACTCTTGGGTGCTTGGGCACCCTAGACAGAAGAGGTCACTTCGGAGCCACATCCCATTGTGGTGAAGCTCCAGCGTTTCATTGGGAGCCTCCAATTAAGTTGTGGAGAGAGCCTCAACCTTGTTTGTAAAGGTCCGGTTGCCGCCTTCAAGGGCACCAACAGTGGAATCACGACATCTCACATTGTGTGAGGGCGTGAGGAGAATACGGTGGCCCTAGTGGCTTCCTGGGGAGCATTGTGCCTCCACACCGCTCCAACGGAGACGTACTTCCCCACATAAGGAAGGAACTTCGGTAACACATTCTTGTCTTCACCGGCTCCACTCTTGGTTATCTCGTACCTTTACTTGTGGTAGCTTATATTGTGTTGCATCTCTTGCTTGCTTGTGTGCTCGTTGTTGCATCATATAGGTTGCTCACCTAGTTGCATATCTAGACAACCTACTTTGATGCAAAGTTTAAATTGGTAAAGAAAAGCTAAAAATCGTTAGTTGCCTATTCACCTCCCTTATAGTCAACTATATTGATCCTTTCACCGAGTTTGCTTGACCAACTCTCTGTTTACTCTTTGCTGAAATCGGTCTCACTGAGTTCACGTAATCGGCTTCGCCGAGACAAGGTTTTGCCCTAGCCATAGCACATTGGTCCCATTGAGATTCCTAGCGTTCACATTTTGAACTAAATCGGTCTCACCGAGTTCTTCTATTCGGTCTGACTGAGTTGGGTCAAACGTGTGTAATGGTTGGATTTTGTGTGGAGGCTATATATACCCTCCACCCCCTTCTTCATTTGTGAGAGAGCCATCAGAACATTCCTACACTTCCAGCCTACATTTTCTGAGAAAGAACCACCTACTCATGTGTTGAGATCAAGACATTCCATTCCAACCACAAGAATCTTGATTTCTAGCCTTCTCCAATTTGCTTTCCACTCAAATCATCTTTCCACCACATCCAAATCCATGAGAGAGAGTTGAGTGTTGGGGAGACTATCATTTGAATCACAAGAGCAAGGAGTTCATCATCAACACACCATTTATTACCTTTTGGAGAGTGGTGTCACCTATATTGGTTAGGTGTCGCTTGGGAGCCTTCGACAAGATTGTGGAGTTGAGCCAAGAAGTTTGTAAGGGCAAGGAGATTGCCTACTTCGAGAAGCTCTACCCGAGTGAGGCAAGTCCTTCGTGGGCGATGGCCATGGTGGGGTAGACAAGGTTGCTTCTTCGTGGACCCTTCGTGGGTGGAGCCCTCAGTGGACTCGCGCAACCGTTACCCTTCGTGGGTTGAAGTCTCCATCAACGTGGATGTACGATAGCACCACCTATCGGAACCACGCCAAAAATATCCGAGTCTTCATTGCGTTTCCACACTCCAATCCCATCCCTTTACTTTGTTGCAATTAGCATGCTTTACTCTTTCCGTTGCTCATACTCTTGCCATGCTTGCTTGAAATGTATTGTGAATCACTACAAAAAAATACAGTTCTGTGATGATACGTGTTTTTCACAGTAGGTCACATTTTCTGTCATGCATGTACATCCATGACGATTTTATGACACAATCAAGATAGTCATACCTGTGTTGTCGTAGAAGTGTTTCATGACATTACCAAAATTATCATCACGGAAGTGTCCACTTCCATAACGATAAATGCCGCGTCATGGAGGTGCTTTCGTCAAGGGTGACCGACACGTGGCATCCACCGTAAAGGGTCGCCGTTAAGCTATCGGGTCCGGTTTTGGATCTGGTAACCCGCTAACAGCCACGACCAATGCCGATTTCCATGTGTAAAATTCTCATTGGCCGACGGAACCACGTGTCAGCTCTGCGTTGGCATAGGTGTCACTCATCCAATGGGCAAGATGCGCCTATGATATGTTGACACGTGGACCGGCCCAAAAGTGGCCCATAAAGATTAAATGGGCCGGCCCAACTAAAGGCCCACAAGATTTTGCGGACCGTCATGGGCCGGCCCAGCTAAAGGTCCACAAGATTTTTCAGACCATAATGGGCCGGCCCAGCTAAAGGCCCACAAGATTTTGAGGAGACTAGTGGGCCGACCCGTTAACGAGCTACCATGTTTTGGGCCAAATGCCGGCTCATATTTGATCTGGTCCATTAACAGCCTGCCACGTTCTGGGCCTAATAAAGGCCCATATGAGATCCGGCCCATTAATAGCCTACCACGTTCTGGGCCATATTACGGCCCAGATCAGATCCGACCCTTTAAGAGGCTTTGGGCTAAATTATGGCCCATATCAAATTCGGCCCATCAACTGGATGCTGTGCTTTTGGGCCCACTAGAGGCCCGGTCAGGATTTCCGTTTGCTGAAGGCCCATTTAGTAATACGGCATGATATTATTTTTGGCCTGTTAAAGGCCCGTTTAACATTTCGGCCCTATATTTATTTCGGCCTGTTAAAAGCCCGCCATATAGTTGGGCCTAACGATGGCCCGCTTTGCATCCGGCCTGCTCACAACCGATAATCTGATTGGGCCAAACAAGGACCAAGACAATTTTAGCCTGTTAACGACCCGTGATGTGATTGGCACGATCATGGGCCGGGGTCTATTTTGGCCTGCTGTCGGCCTGTGAGCTGTTCGGCACGTTTCAGGCCCAACCTACTTTTCAGCCTTCTAAAGGCCTATTGAATTTTCTTGCAAAAATAGGGCCGGTGGTTTACTCGGCCTATTAAAGACCCGCAACTACTAGTGGGCCATTTTACATTTAGGCATGTTAACGGACTAAGATGACTGGGCCCATGATGCGGATCATACATAGTGATTTGCATGACGGCCCGATTATGTACCGTAATTTTACGGTTTGGCCGGTTTACTGCGAAGACTGTATATATATACAGTAAAATAACTGCAGCATCGTGAATAAGAAAAAACCTAGACTATACAATAAAGAAATTGTGGCATATTCCATCCACTGGGCACCAAAGTTCGCCACTATGATAATAAAGCACAGGCAGACAACAGATTACATACACTGGGCATCAAAGATCGCCACCAGTGCAAATAAACACGCCGACAAAATAATATACAAAACCGACAGCACTTCAATAGAGTTCAAGAAAGGTTAGCCCTGCTCGGGAGCTGCAGCGCAAGAAGCTGAGCAAGCTGATGAGACTGTGCTTGTTTGACGCTTATATCCTCCTCACTCTGAAAGTG
Organism: Aegilops tauschii subsp. strangulata; assembly: GCF_002575655.3. Taxonomy (NCBI): domain Eukaryota; kingdom Viridiplantae; phylum Streptophyta; class Magnoliopsida; order Poales; family Poaceae; genus Aegilops; species Aegilops tauschii. The sequence continues at coordinate 157,172,900 of NC_053036.3, forward strand.
AAACAAGCAGACAGATGATAAGTCTTGCACATATAAGTATCAGTGCTGACAATTCATCACATTTCTTATTGACGAATAAAGTGACACAGTTTAAAATAGCATTAACACAATATGGTATTGTTCAGGTTAAGACATGGCAGGAAATGACATTGTGAAGGAGTTGGCAGCTTCGAGACACCACTGGATTACAGATCAAGAACTCATAAGTATCAATGGTTAGTGTGTTGTCAATTTATCCCATTTCAGATTGGCAAATAAAGAGATGGTTTAAATAATAGTAGAATGATATGAAATTGTTCATAGTTAAGACATTGCAGAATATGACATTGTGCTATAGTGGGTAGGTTCGCCACACCACTGGATTACGGATCAAGAACAGAAGCATACATGCGGTGCAAAACAAGATCACTTGCTCTGTATAGTTTAATTTACATGGTATGAAGAAGGAACTTGGTTGTACAACTGAAAACTTAAATTGAGAAGGACAAACTTTTGTTTATGAACTACATAATAAAGTTTAAACATGCAATTTGATGCAAACACCAAAAATAAACAGCTGTTGCAGTCATGCCTAACCAAATATACACAACAAAGTTTGAAGGCTTGAGAAGGACACACTTACATTAGTGGTGAAGACAGGCTCTATAAAGCCCTTGTCCATGCTGATGTGGGGGCAATTCAAGAAGTTTACCACATAATCTTCTTCATAAGCATTGCCTTTATTCTACATTTTGTTAAGACTAAATATAGATGTGATAATATAAGAGGAAATGGAGAGTATTTAAGATAAGATGAAGAGTGATGCTACATAACCAAGTGGCTATAAATGTAAGTATAGCAATACATGCAAAAGGTACAACCAAGAGCAATGCAGAGCTAAACTTCTTCAGTACCATCGGTGTCATCCAACCTTATGGTAAGAGTAAATATAGATCTGATGTGTAGAAAATGGAGGGCAAAGGAAAATAAGCTGCAGAGTGATGGTACATGAACAACTAGCTGTCAATATAAGTACACTGATAAAGGACAGTAGGTACTTACAAGAACAATGCAGAGCTAAAAAATTTCATTGCCATTGGATATATTCTACACTAATGTAATCATTCATACATATCAGATAATTTGGAGCAAACAATTGATAAGCAAGCTATCATGCATACCGCTGTCACATAATGAACCAGGTATAAATGCAAGTACAGTGATACATGACAACAGGTACTAACAAGAGCAAAGCAACGGGCAGCATATTTGCGATACCTGTCGTCCTTTTCAAACCGGAATTCTTCTTCGAGCAGATTTCCTGCAAAAGAGATCCGTAAGGCACATGCGAAAAAGTAGTAGTTCAAATTGTCATGTGATATCATAGACAGTACCTCATCCTGGGAACGAGACCAGTGCATAAAAAGGTTTTTCCATTCAATGTCTTCTAAATTTAGCACAGGAGACTTCACCGGAAATTCATTTATAGACTTGCCATCAAAGTGTGATTTCCTCAGGTAACACCGATACTGCTACAATGCTTCCTTGAAAAGCGCAAGCAAGTTTTGCTCGTCATGACTATCTAGATTGACCCTCGCCTACTTACAACAATGTAACATAAATCATTGATGTGTTCAATCAGTAGAAAACAGGAAAATAATCATCATGAATAGTAGCACTTACACGTAAGTGGGACAGGAAGATGTGAAAATGGTGTTTGTCTTCACTATAATCTTCCCATGATGGGAATATATGCACGTAGTCCCTAACAACAATGAAAGCATTGTCTTTTAAACTGGGAATAACTGGAATGGGGTTCCAATCTACAGGAATTGGTCATCTCTGCAGTTGGGATAAGTCTTCGGCTGGTGGACTTGCTGTACTTTTTGCTGGAGTGGGATTTTTCTGTGGTACGGCTGGTGCTATGACAACTGAAATCGGCATACCTTTTGCTGGAGTGTTGGTCCTGTGTGGTGGGGCTAGTGGTGTGGCCAGTGAAGGATGGGTACAATCTGCTGGAGTCGGTCCTACGTTTTGTGTCACTAGTTGTAGAGCCAATATAAGTGGGGTGCTGTCTGATTTCTCCGGCACCACCACGTTTTCAAGGACTTTGCTGGTGCTCCTTCAGGTTCGGCAATCACCCTCTTCCTTTTTGATGTCTGATGCACAAGAACAACATTTGAGTGGAAAAACATGGTATGATGACAGATGGAATATGTATTGATAATGGATGAGCATGGCATCTTGACATATATTATGAGTAAACTAAGTAGATGGCGGTGCAACAAAGTAGAAGAAATGCAAGACACCTTATGCAAGATACACGCAATCAGTAAAACCTTGCCAAATTAGAACAAGCACCTTGATGGGTGAACAGGACATGCCATCTGCCTTTGACTCCTCAAGGTTAGAATAGTCATTAGGATCATATTATGAACAAGAATCTATAGGTGGGGAGCGTATGAGTTTCATTGCATCCAGAATGGCACTCAGTGCCTTGGTGCCAATTTTGTAAGTCGTTGCAGTGTTCCACAATATTCTTCTGATGCGCAGATTCTGATATTCACTATGATTACATATAATATCTGAGAAGCATGAAAACATAAATAGTAGTGAGATTATCTTTGTAATGCAAAGGATATTCTAATATAGGGGCGCCCTGTAAACCCTTGTGTGCTATCACTAGATTCTGATGGGAGGGAGCCCATGTGTGTTGTAATATGGTGCGTGCATTAATATAATCTGGCACAAGAACCAAAAAAATAGGCTCCAGAAGTAAGGATAGTTGGCAGATGATAGGTTCATAATATACTTTATAGAGAGTTTATTGCCAAACCATGATAACAAGAGCACACAACAACTAGGTAGATCGTAGTGTACATAAAAGGGTACACCATAACCAGGATATATAAATCGGGAAAGTGGAACTGGCTGGAAAATACGGAGCTGTATTGCTGCTACTAATTGAAAGCCCATCGATCACGTACAAGCCAGCCCTATCAGCTATTGACTGCAGATGTCCTTGCTCCCCTTCCTGACAAGGAACATACTGTACGTACTAAATACAGAATAACAAAAGAGGAACATGTTAAAGAACAGAAGAGGAAGCATATTCTTGAGGTTCTGCTTCTTTGCATACAATGTTGGTTGCCCACTCATGATGAATCACAACGCCCAAAGAAATGCAATTCCGTGCTGTCTCGCTATATGTGGCCACATGCATTTGGAAAATCAAGTGGGAGCACTACCTGACCAATTAATGTGTGTCTGTTAACTAATACCAGTATCATATCACAATTCGTATTTGAAGAAGTAAGCTTTGGATTTATGATTGGTGTGTTTTTTAACTTCAAGAGTGGACTGCTGCTAGTGCGACACAAAGCAGCTACACAGATCCGGAAGTGCAACTATCCCTGGGTGGTTTTGGTAATTCCTAACAACATATAGCTCATTGAGCTAATGCCATTTCAAGATAGATATTTCAGGAAAGCTCAATGATTGGCATGGCATGGATTAGAAAGTGGACCCTTCAAAATGCTAAAGATAAAAGATTGGCTCAAGCTCAAAGCACAAGACTCTACTTTTTCTATTTCAGTGATCCAAGATCACATTGAGTCTATAGGAAAAGCCAATACTATTAAGAAGGGATGAGGTGTTGCTTAATGAGGTTCTTGCTCAAAATGCTTAGTGATATGCTCCAAAACCCTCCACTACTTTCTCATATCCACATATGTCCCAAACCAAAAGTCAAACTTGGCCCCACCGATTCTTTCTATCCGGCGCCACCGAGTTTAGTTGACATAGCCACTGCCAGAAACCCTAGTCTTTTTGGTCTCACCGATGGGGATCACGGTGGGATAGACAAGGTTGCTTCTTCGTGGACCCTTCGTGGGTGGAGCCCTCCGTGGACTCGCGCAACCGTTACCCTTCGTGGGTTGAAGTCTCCATCAATGTGGATGTACCATAGCACCACCTATCGGAACCACGGATAAAAAATCTCCGTGTCAACATTGCGTTTGCTCCCTCAATCTCTTCCCCTTTACCTTCATATGCAATTGTTTTACATTCCGCTGCTATACTCTTAGAATTGCATTTGTAGGTTGATTGCTTGACTTGTGCTAAGTTACTAAAATCTGCCATGAACTAAAATTGGGAAAAGGCTAGATTTTCATTTGGTCAAGTAGTCTAATCACCCCCTCTAGACATATTTTCGATCCTACAAGATCATAGTGTAGATATAACGGGAAAACCGTAAGCATCACAAGTAAAATCAGCAAAGTGGAACTTGCTGGAAAATATAGGCTACTATTGCCGGTACGACTAGAAAGGCTTTGGATACCAGCTCTCTTCAGCTGAAGGTGCGGTTTTGTTAATCTCAGTGTAACTCTCAAAGGCGACACAGCTCCCCGCATTTCCTTGCTAATCTTATATTATTCAAGTGGGCAGGCCACTACAATTCCTATTCCTATGTTTACAAAATCCTACGAATCAAAGATGCCCGAAGAGTTGAAAGTGTCCATCACAACCGACCGAATAGACCTCTACACTGCAAATGTCCGTGCTCCTCTTCACTACAAGGAACATACTGTACTACTATCATACTCCCTCCGTTCCAAAATATAAGTCTTTGTAGAGATTTCCACTATGGATCACATACAGATGTATACAGATACATTTTAGAGTGTAGATTCACTCATTTTGCTCCATATGTAGTCCATGGTGGAATATATACAAAGACTTGTATTTAGGAACGGAGAGAGTACTTATTAAAGAAGAATGGAAGAGGAACATGCTAAAGAAGAGCAACCAGAGTTTGGATAATAAAATGTTCGTTGCGCAGTGCCCACACATGATGAACCAGAGCGCATTAAGAATGCAACTCCCTAATATCTCTCTATATGTGGTGCACGTGCTTTTCAAAAGTAAAGTAGGAACATTAGCTGACCAATTAAACGTTATCTATTTTAGTAATATCAGCATCATATCAGATTCATATTTGTGCAACAAGTTTGGAATTATGAGTGGCACATTGTTTAGCTTGATGGATTCAGGAGCATTGTTAATAAGCTATGATGATGGTACTGAATAAAGGAATGTCTGCATGCAAGTCGCGTGACTTTTGTCATTTGGGTCAGTCGACCATTTCAGGCGGGTTGATGAAGATCCTACATCTCCTAACCCTTCTTCTTCCTCGTCTCTGATTCTTCCCATACAGAACACCGCACGGGCCGCCGGCCGAACCATCGGCCCCGACCCCCCCGCCCTCCCCTGAACCACCCCACCGCCTATGTTCCTCCGCCACTCCCACCCCCACCCCCGCCCCCACACGTAGTTGGGGAACGTAGTAATTTCAAAAAAATTCCTACGCACACGCAAGATGATGGTGATGCATAGAAACGAGAGGGGAGAGTGTTGTCCACGTACCCTCGTATACCGTAAGCGGAAGCATTATGACAACGCAGTTGATGTAGTCGTACGTCTTCACGATGGACCGATCCTAGTACCGAACGTACGTCACCTGCGCGATCTGCACACATTCAGCTCGGTGACGTCCCACGAACTCACGATCCACTAGAGTTTCGAGGGAGAGTTCCATCAGCACGACGGCATGATGACGATGTTGATGAAGCTACCGACGCAGGGCTTTGCCTAAGCACCGCTACGATATGACCGAGGTGGATTATGGTGGAGGGGGGCACCGCACACGGCTAAAAGATCAATGATCAACTTGTGTGTCTATGGGGTGCCCCCTCCCTCGTGTATAAAGGAGTGGAGGAGGGGGAGGGCCGGCCCTCTACTATGGCGCGCCCTGGGGAGTCCTACTCCCACCGAGAGTAGGATTCCACCCTTCCAAGTAGTAGGAGTAGGAGAGAAGGAAGGGGAAGAGAGAAGAGCAGGAAGGAGGGGGCGCCGCCCCCCCTAGTCCAATTCGGACTAGGCCTTGGGGGCGCGTGGCCTGCCCTAGGCAGCCCCTCTCTCTCTCCCCTAAAGCCCAATAAGGCCCATATACTCCCCGACGAATTCCCGTAACTCTTCGGTACTCCGATAAATACCCGAACCATTCAGAGCCTTTCCAATGTCCGAATATAGCCTTCCAATATATTGATCTTTACGTCTCGACCATTTTGAGACTCCTCGTCATGTCCGTGATCATATCCGGGACTCCGAACTACCTTCGGTACATCAAAACACATAAACTCATATTACCGATCGTCACCGAACGTTAAGCGTGCGGACCCTACAGGTTCGAGAACTATGTAGACATGACCGAGACTCATCTCCGGTCAATAACCAACAGCGGAACCTGGATGCTCATATTGGCTCCTACATATTCTATGAAGATCTTTATCGGTCAAACCGCATAACAACATACATTGTTCCCTTTGTCATCGGTATGTTACTTGGCCGAGATTCGATCATCGGTATCTCAATATCTAGTTCAATCTCGTTACCGGCAAGTCTCTTTACTCTTTCCGTAATGCATCATCCCGTAACTAACTCATTAGTTACATTGCTTGCAAGGCTTATAGTGATGTGCATTACCGAGAGGGCCCAGAGATACCTCTCCGATACTCGGAGTGACAAATCCTAATCTTGATCTATGCCAACCCAACAAACACCTTCGGAGACACCTGTAGAGCATCTTTATAATCACCCAGTTACGTTGTGATGTTTGATAGCACACAAGGTGTTCCTCCGGTATTCGGGAATTGCATAATCTCATAGTCATAGGAACATGTATAAGTCATGAAGAAAGCAATAGCAACATACTAAACGATCAAGTGCTAAGCTAACAGAATGGGTCAAGTCAATCACATCATTCTCTAATGATGTGATCCCGTTGATCAAATGACAACTCATGTCTATGGCTAGGAAACTTAACCATCTTTGATTCAAGTGACACTCTGTTTGTCTATGTATTCACACATGTACTAAGTTTCCGGTTAATACAATTATAGCATAAATAATAAACATTATCATGATATAAGGAAATATAAATAATAACTTTGTTATTGCCGCTAGGGCATATTTCCTTCAGTCTCCCACTTGCACTAGAGTCAATAATCTAGTTCACATCGCCATGTGATTTAACACCAATAGTTCACATCACCATGTGATCAATATCCATAGTTCACATCGCCATGTGGCCAACACTCAAAGGGTTTACTAGAGTTAGTAATCTAGTTCACATCGCCATGTGATTAACACCCAAAGAGTACTAAGGTGTGATCATGTTTTGCTTGTGAGAGAAGTTTAGTCAACGGGTCTGCCAAATTCAGATCCGTATGTATTTTGCAAATTTCTATGTCTACAATGCTCTGCACGGAGCTACTTTAGCTAATTGCTCCCACTTTCAATATGTATCCAGATTGAGACTTAGAGTCATCTGGATCAGTGTCAAAACTTTCATCGACATAACCCTTTACGACGAACCTTTTGTCACCTCCATAATCGAGAAACATATCCTTATTCCACTAAGGATAATTTTGACCGCTGTTCAGTGATCTACTCCTAGATCACTATTTTACTCCCTTGCCAAACTCAGTGTAGGGTATACAATAGATCTGGTACACAGCATGGCATACTTTATGGAACCTATGGCTGAGGCATAGGGAATGACTTTCATTCTCTTTCTATCTTCTGCCGTGGTCGGGCTTTGAGCCTTACTCAATTTCACACCTTGTAACACAGGAAAGAACTCTTTCTTTGACTGTTCCATTTTGAACTACTTCAAAATCTTGTCAAGGTATGTATTCATTGAAAAAACTTATCAAGTGTCTTGATCTATCCCTATAGATCTTGATGCTCAATATGTAAGCAGCTTCACCGAGGTTTTTCTTTGAAAAACTCCTTCCAAATACTCCTTTATGCTTTCTAGAAAATTCTACATTATTTCCGATCAACAATATGGCATTCACATATATTTATTAGAAATGCTGTAGTGCTCCCACTCACTTTCTTGTAAATACAGGCTTCTCCAAAAGTCTGTATAAAACCATATGCTTCGATCACACTATCAAAACGTTTATTCCAACTCTGAGATGCTTGCACCAGTCCATAGATGGATCACTGGAGCTTACACACTTTGTTAGCATCCTTTGGATCGATAAAACCTTCAGGTTGCATCATATACAACTCCTCTTCCAGAAATCCATTCAGGAATGCAGTCTTTACATCCATTTGCCAAATTTCATAATCATAAAATGCGGCAATTGCTAACATGATTCGGACGGACTTAAGCATCGCTACGGGTGAGAAAGTCTCATCATAGTCAACTCCTTGAACTGGTTGAAAACCTTTCGCAACAAGTCGAGCTTTGTAGACAGTAACATTACCGTCAGCGTCAGTCTTCTTCTTGAAGATCCATTTATTCTCGATGGCTTGCCGATCATCGGGCAAGTCAACCAAAGTCCACACTTTGTTCTCATACATGGATCCCATCTCAGATTTCATGGCCTCAAGCCATTTTGCGGAATCTGGGCTCATCATCGCTTCCTCATAGTTCGTAGGTTCGTCATGGTCAAGTAACATGACCTCCAGAATAGGATTACCGTACCACTCTGGTGCGGATCTTACTCTGGTTGACCTACGAGGTTCGGTAGTAACTTGATCTGAAGTTACATGATCATCATCATTAGCTTCCTCACTAATTGGTGTAGGAGTCACAGCAACAGATTTCTGTGATGAACTACTTTCCAATAAGGGAGCAGGTACAGTTACCTCATCAAGTTCTACTTTCTTCCCACTCACTTCTTTCGAGAGAAACTCCTTCTCTAGAAAGGATCCATTCTTAGCAACGAATGTCTTGCCTTCAGATCTGTGATAGAAGGTGTACCCAACAGTCTCCTTTGGGTATCCTATGACGACACATATCTCCGATTTGGGTTCGAGCTTATCAGGTTGAAGCTTTTTCACATAAGCATCGCAGCCCCAAACTTTAAGAAACGACAACTTTGGTTTCTTGCCAAACCACAGTTCATAAGGCGTCGTCTCAATGGATTTAGATGGTGCCCTATTTAACGTGAATGCAGCTGTCTCTAAAGCATAACCCCAAAATGATAGCGGTAAATCAGTAAGAGACATCATAGATCGCACCATATCTAGTAAAGTACGATTACGACGTTCGGACACACCATTATGATGTGGTGTTCCGGGTGGCGTGAGTTGTGAAACTATTCCGCATTGTGTAAAATGAAGACCAAACTCGTAACTCAAATATTCTCCTCCACGATCAGATCGTAGAAACTTTATTTTCTTGTTACGATGATTTTCCACTTCACTCTGAAATTTTTTGAACTTTTCAAATGTTTCAGACTTATGTTTCATCAAGTAGATATACCCATATCTGCTCAAATCATTTGTGAAGGTGAGAAAATAACGATACCCGCCGCGAGCCTCAACATTCATTGGACAACATACATTAGTATGTATGATTTCCAACAAATCTGTTGCTCGCTCCATTGTTCCGAAGAATGGCGTTTTAGTCATCTTGCCCATGAGGAATGGTTCGCAAGTACCAAATGATTCATAATCAAGTGATTCCAAAAGTCCATCATCATGGAGTTTCTTCATGCGCTTTACACTAATATGACCTAAACGGCAGTGCCACAAATAAGTTGCACTATCATTATTAACTTTGCATCTTTTCACTTCAATATTATGAATATGTGTATCACTACGATCGAGATCCAACAAACCATTTTCATTGGGTGTATAACCATAGAAGGTTTTATTCATGTAAACAGAACAACAATTATTCTCTAACTTAAATGAATAACCGTATTGCAATAAACATGATCAAATCATATTCATGCTCAACGCAAACACCAAATAACTCTTATTTAGGTTCAACACTAATCCCGAAAGTATAGGGAGTTGTGGGATGATGATCATATCAATCTTGGAACTACTTCCAACACACATCGTCACCTCGCCCTTAACTAGTTTCTGTTCATTCTGCAACTCCCGTTTCGAGTTACCACTCTTAGCAACTGAACCAGTATCAAATGCCGAAGGGTTGCTATAAACACTAGTAAAGTACACATCAATAACATGTATATCCAATATACCTTTGTTCACTTTGCCATCCTTCTTATCCGCCAAGTATCTAGGGCAGTTCCACTTCCAGTGACCATCTCCTTTGCAGTAGAAGCACTCAGTTTCAGGCTTGGGTCTAGCTTTGGGCTTCTTCACGGGAGCAGCAACTTGCTTGCCGTTCTTTTTGAAGTTCCCCTTCTTACCTTTGCCCTTTTCGTGAAACTAGTGGTCTTCTCAACCATCAACACTTGATTCTTTTCTTGATTTCTACCTTCGTTGATTTCAGCATCACGAAGAGCTTGGGAATCGTTTCTGTTATCCCTCGCATATTATAGTTCATCATGAAGTTCTAGTAACTTGGTGATAGTGACTAGAGAACTCTGTCAATCACTATCTTATTTGGAAGATTAACTCCCACTTGATTCAAGTGATTGTAGTACTCAGACATTCTGAGCACATGCTCACTAGCTGAGCTATTCTCCACCATCTTGTAGGCAAAGTACTTGTCAAAGGTCTCATACCTTTCGACATGGGCATGAGTCTGAAATACTAATTTCAACTCTTGGAACATCTCATATGCTCCATGGCGTTTCAAAAACGTCTTTGAATCCCCGATTCTAAGCCGTAAAGCATGGTGCACTAAACTATCAAGTAGTCATCATATCGAGCTTGCCAAACGTTCATAATGTCTGCATTTGCTCCTGCAATAGGTCTGTCACCTAGCGGTGCATCAAGGACATAATTCTTTTGTGCAGCAATGAGGATAATCCTTAGATCACGGATCTTACTAACATCTTTCAACTTAGTTTTCTCTAGGAACATATCAAAAATAAAACAGGAGAGCTAAACGCGAGCTATTGAACTACAACATAGATATTCTAATACTACCAGGACTAAGTTCATGATAAATTAAAGTTCAATTAATCATATTACTTAAGTACTCCCACTTAGATAGACATCCCTCTAATCATCTAAGTGATCACATGATCCATATCAACTAAACCATGTCCGATCATCACGTGAGATGGAGTAGTTTTCCATGGTGAACATCACTATGTTGATCATATCTTCTATATGATTCACGCTCGACCTTTCGGTCTCAGTGTTCCGAGGCCATATCTGCATATGCTAGGCTCGTCAAGTTTAACCCGAGTATTCTGCGTGTGCAAAACTGGCTTGCACCCGTTGTATGTGAACGTAGAGCTTGTCACACCCGATCATCACGTGGTGTCTCGGCACGACGAACTTTCGCAATGGTGCATACTCAGGGAGAACACTTATACCTCGAAATTTAGTGAGAGATCATCTTATAATGCTACCGTTGATCTAAGCAAAATAAGATGCATAAAAGATAAACATCACATGCAATCAATATAAGTGATATGATATGGTCATTATCATCTTGTGCCTTTGATCTCCATCTCCAAAGCACCGTCATGATCACCATCGTCATCGGCGCGACACCTTGATCTCCATCGTAGCATCGTTGTCGTCTCGCCAACTATTGCTTCTACGACTATCGCTACCGCTTAGTGATAATGTAAAGCAATTACATGGTGATTGCATTTCATACAATAAAGCGACAACCATATGGCTCCTGCCAGTTGCCGATAACTCTGTTACAAAACATGATCATCTCATACAATAAAATTTAGCATCATGTCTTGGCCATATCACATCACAACATGCCCTACAAAAACAAGTTAGATGTCCTCTACTTTGTTGTTGCAAGTTTTACGTGGCTGCTACGGGCTGAGAAAGAACCGTTCTTACCTACGCATCAAAACCACAACGATATTTCATCAAGTATGTGCTGTTTTAACCTTCAACAAGGACCGGGCGTAGTCACACCCGATTCAGCTAAAGTTGGAGAAACTGACACCCGCCAGCCACCTGTGTGCGAGGCACGTCGGTAGAACCAGTCTCGCGTAAGCGTACGCGTAATGTCGGTCCGGGGCGCTTCATCCAACAATACCGCGGAATCGAAGTATGACATGCTGGTAAGTAGTATGACTATTACCGCCCACAACTCACTTGTGTTCTACTCGTGCATATAACATCTACGCATAAACCTAGCTCGGATGCCACTGTTGGGGAACGTAGTAATTTCAAACGAATTCCTACACACACGCAAGATCATGGTGATGCATAGCAACGAGAGGGGAGAGTGTTGTCCATGTACCCTCGTAGACCATAAGTGGAAGTGTTATGACAACGCGGTTGATGTAGTCGTACGTCTTCACGATCGACCGATCCTAGTACCGAACGTACGGCACCTCCACGATATGCACATGTTCAGCTCGGTGACGTCCCACGAACTCACGATCCAGTAGAGTTTTGAGGGAGAGTTCCGTCAGCACGACGGCGTGATGACGGTGTTGATGCAGCTACCGACACAGGGCTTCGCCTAAGCACCGCTACGATATGACCGAGGTGGATTATGGTGTAGGGGAGCACCACACATGGCTAAAAGATCAATGATCAACTTGTGTGTCTATGGGGTGCTCCCCTCCCTCGTATATAAAGGAGTGGAGGAGGGGGAGGGCCGGCCCTCTACTATGGCGCGCCCTGGGGAGTCCTACTACCACCGAGAGTAGGATTCCCCCCTTCCAAGTAGTAGGAGTAGGAGAGAAGGAAGGGGAAGAGAGAAGAGAAGCAAGGAGGGGGCGCCGCCCCTCCCCCTAGTCCAATTCGGACTAGGCCTTGGGGGGCGTGTGGCCTGCCCTAGGCAGCCCCTCTCTCTCCCCCTAAAGCCCAATAAGGCCCATATACTCCCCGGCGAATTCCCGTAACTCTCCGGTACTCCGATAAATACCCGAACCACTCAGAACCTTTCCGATGTCCGAATATAGCCTTCCAGTATATTGATCTTTACGTCTCGACCATTTCGAGACTCCTTGTCATGTCCGTGATCATATACGGGACTCCGAACTACCTTCGGTACATCAAAACACATAAACTCATATTACCGATCGTCACCGAACGTTAAGCGTGCGGACCCTACGGGTTCGAGAACTATGTAGACATGAACGAGACTCATCTCCGGTCAATAACCAATAGCGGAACCTGGATGCTCATATTGAATCCTACATATTCTACGAAGATCTTTATCGGTCAAACCGCATAACAACATACGTTGTTCCCTTTGTCATCGGTATGTTACTTGCCCGAGATTCGATCGTCGGTATCTCAATACCTAGTTCAATCTCGTTACCGGCAAGTCTCTTTACTCGTTCCGTAATGCATCATCCCGCAACTAACTCATTAGTTACATTGCTTGCAAGGCTTATAGTGATGTGCATTACCGAGAGGGCCCAGAGATACCTCTCCGATACTCGGAGTGACAAATCCTAATCTCGATCTATGCCAACCCAACAAACACCTTTAGAGACACCTGTAGAGCATCTTTATAATCACCCAGTTACGTTGTGACGTTTGATAGCACACAAGGTGTTCCTCCGGTATTCGGGAGTTGCATAATCTCATAGTCATAGGAACATGTATAAGTCATGAAGAAAGCAATAACAACATACTAAACGATCAAGTGCTAAGCTAACGGAATGGGCCAAGTCAATCACATCATTTTCTAATGATGTGATACCGTTAATCAAATGACAACTCATGGCTATGGCTAGGAAACTTAACCATCTTTGATTCAACGAGCTAGTCAAGTAGAGGCATACTAGTGACACTCTGTTTGTCTATGTATTCACACATGTACTAAGTTTCCGGTTAATACAATTCTAGCACGAATAATAAACATTTATCATGATATAAGGAAATATAAATAACAACTTTATTATTGCCTCTAGGGCATATTTCCTTCACCCGCGTCGAGTTTTCTTCGTTCGGCGAGGCCCTACCACCGCCCCCCACAACCACCGTCCCCACCCGAGCCCCTTCCTTCACACCGTCGAACTCCGGCAAGCTCTCCAAAATCGACTGACCTAATTTTGAAATTTAGTCTACTGTCATTTAACTAGTGTGGAATATAGAAGGGGAAAACCATAAGCATTGCGAGTATAGTGTTGAGCGTGCCATGGCGGATCTGAAGGTGCAAACCAGACAAAGGCAACTTCGCAACCAATGTTTGCTTTCAACTAACAAGTAAGTGATGGACAAGAAATCAGAGTAAAGCAGTGGTGATCTATTTTCTTGCTGCGATAAATAAGTTGAGCATATACAAAAGAGTACCGCCTCTGGTGCGGCACCGTGTATGCATCTGCTGAGAATTTGACCGTGTTGCGGTAGCGATGGCTGTCGGCGGCATGGAAGCAGATCTAGCAGGGTAGATGGTGGTAGCGGGGGAAATATCCCAGCGCGGTGGACGAGACGGTCGTAGGAGCGGCGCGGACAAGGTGGATGACAGCGAGGATGAAGCGAGAGGACGGGATGCAAGGAGCCCGGTCCGAAGCCGTGGATGAGAGAGGTCGATCTCTTATAATGGACGACGGCGTTGGGGTATCAGCTCCGGCATGGTGGAGGAGGACGGCGGTGGATGGGGTGGAGAGGGTGTTTTGGCGCCCATGGAGTACGAATGGGAAATGGAGGGAGAGATGAAGGGCGGAACCATGTCTTCAGGGTGTGCTTGTCTCAAATGCGAGCAAATTTACAAACTTAGCCCCCGTTTAAAATTTCCTACATCACAACAATATTAGTCGGTTGGGGATAGGACGGTAATCTCGCATACACTGAATATTTGCCGACGGAGATTTCGGCCAACGAAAGTTTGTTTTGGTGCCCACCGTGTATGAATCGGGGAGGGAGTCGATTTTGGTCGAGGAGACACTATGTTTTGGCGCCCACCGTGTATGAATCCGGGTGAGAGATGGTTATGTCATGTTTGAATGAAATTACAAACCTACCCCTATCGAAACCTATAGAAATCGAGCCAATAGGCTTTGCGTGTCAGGGGTAGGCAGTAATTTCCATCTCGCAGATTTTGGTTTCGGGCAGTTATTGCGACTTTCCCCGCTTCCTTTAAATTTTTGCAGAGCAAGAGTGCACGTTTACCATGTCAACTCAATTCAAATCCAGTTTGTATTCTATTTTTGTTTGGGCAGGATCCATTTTCGATTGGAATAAAATTCTATATACATCATTTTTTTATATATACTTTCAAAAGCACAACAAAGAATTCTGCTCCTTTATACATATAATATGATTTACAAATACAATGATCTCAAAATCATAAGGTTGAATTCAAAAAATTTAAACCAAATTATGTTCTACTAAAATGTATGGATCAATAATACCTACATATTAAATAACATAGATGCGCGTGAATTCATATGAGTATGCATGTTTGATAGATCAATTTTTGTTCGAGTATGAATTACATGTATCATCATCTCAAATTCAAATATTTGAATCCCTTTTATGGTTACATTTTCTATACACACAACTACATATATGAATCTCCTTTCACGCCCATCTCTCTCGCATGCTCCTTCATGTAGCTATCACTCTCTTTTCTCCAGCTCACCCGCACGCTCACTTCATGTTTCTCCTATTTTCGCAAACATGGTCTCTCGACGTCTCCCTTTAGAAGTGTTACACTCTCCCTATCATTATACATTACACGGTTTTCATTATCTCTCATGTCTCTACCGTTCTCTGGTATCACTAGGTACCTAAGCTTTCTTTTTCACCGCCACACACACACACTCTCACTCGTCTTTCACTTTGTCTTTCTCTCTATAGGGTTCTCTCACACATCCTATATCTCTCTAGATATGACTCATACCACTTTAATTACTCTCTCCCGCAGACACAACATTTGTTGCGGTCTCCGTTCCATCTCCACCCCAGTTATAAAACTGACATTATTCATTTGTTTACCGATCAGACAAACTCCCTCTCTCTCTCTCTCTCACACACACACACACACACACAGACAAGTCTTGCTTCCACTCCCCTTCCCGACTACAGTCTCTCTCACACACACACACAAAACTCTCGCTTTCGCACCCCGGCTCGTATTTCTCGCACAAACATTGACCGACTAGCCTCCAGATAGGTTTATACACCCGCACACTCGTGCTTCCACTATCGCGTGCATGTATCTATCGCGCTCCTTGTATCTATGTAGATTTTTCGTCCCTTCTTGAGACACGCCCTCTCGATCGTGCACACACACACTATCACCTCATTTTAAGCTGATACCTCTCGCACACACACTCTTTGTGTCTTTGTCACAGACGCACTCCATCCTCCTCCCCTCTCCCTCTCTCTCTCACACACACAACACACACACACATGGGATTTTTGCAACAACTAGCAAGATGCCCATGCGTTGCACGGAACATCGAGATGCATTTGTATGAGTAGTTTATCTTGTGGGAGAAAAGGATGAACAAGGCAAGGCCTTATTTGCAAATGTGGAGAGGGGTGTGGGTATCTTTTTGCAAAATTGCCATAGTTTCCTTCCTATCCGTCAGATATAAATCAAACGACCTATATTGTAGGATGGCAGGCACACCATCATCACCAACTCTGTTTTTATCTCTACTCTTAAAAAAAACCATGTTGGTGATGATGGTGTGCCCGCCATCTTGTAATATAGACCGTCCGATCTATATCTGACGGATAGAAAGCAAACTATGACAATTTTACAAAAGATACCCGCACCTCTCTCCATATTTACAGATAAGGCCTTGCCTTGTTCATCCTTATGTCCCACAACCTCATTGCTGGGCAATTAAAAAAGGAAGTCTCTAGAAAAATCTGGCATGGCGGCCGCTGCTGGCGCCGTCCATCCCCATGCCTCCGCCCAGTCCGACCACCAGTCACCACCACGCCCCACTCCTCCTCATCTTATCTCTCATCTTTCTCGAGATATCATTTTTTCGATGAAATTCTCGAGATACCATTTTTCCAATAAAATTCTCGAGATATCATTAGTTTTTACACCTGGGATTACTCCTGCATGGGTCAATCACAACAGGTGTTTTGTAAAAAAATGCATCTTTATGTGCCGTGCAATGCACGAGCATCTTGCTAGTAAGAGTAGAAATTAGATATATACCACTTCTCGAATCTTGAAACCAACCACATTCCTCCCTTACCTCATCAAAACCGCCAAAGGAATATATTTCGAGTGAAACATAACATATTTTTAGTGATATACGTATTTCAAAACTAGACTCTTTTTTCTATCAAATCCGTGAATATGTATTAATCTACTTTGATCGTGTGACAACGCATTGGGACATTCCTAGTTATTACTACTGTATATTTTTTTGGACACCAGACAAACGGTGGAGTACATATACAAAGAGAAGAGGCGCACGCACGCAGCCGGTCTCTCGCACACATGAGAGTTACGTAAAGGCACCATAAACAAATAAACCCTAAAACCCTAGGTGCATGATTGCTGCATGCGCAGGTACCGGGTACGTGGTGGAGCGCACCTTTGTAGGAATAGTCGGCTCGTGTGATAATTTGATCCATAGGAGTTGATGGTCGGGACCACAGGTGAACGACTTGGAGGCGGTGGCTTGCCAGTTGCCACTGACCGAGTAGCCACGTTTAAAATATCATTTTTAGCGGGGTATAGAGTTCTGATTTTCAAGGGCGCGTTATAAGTACTAAGTAGTTTTTAGAACAATTAGTATGGAGCAGAAATGGAATTCATAGCTACTACCTCCGTCCTGGTTTACTAGTCCCCATTGTATTTTGGGTCAAAGTTTGTCCACGAATTTTACTTGTAAAATGTGAATGGAAAAAGAGATTTTTGTTATACCCAAACAAAAAAGGACTGGAGGGAGTAATTGCTCTGGCACGGACGCGACCTCTCATAGCGCAGGCATTGAACCGGCACGCCAGCCAAGGGGGCCCCACATGCTGCAGGCCAGGCTGAACACGCCTCCTCGCCACATGTAGTCGGCTTCAGACTGCCCCGCCTGCCTCCAGTGAATCCGCGCGTGTGCCAACAAAACGTCCTTCCACAAGCCGGCCGGCATTTTAGAACACAACGTCGGCTGGCTCCTCTCGCCCACTCACTATTTAAACGAGGCCAAACGCCTGGCAAGAACCGCACCATGATGTCTACGACGCAACCTTCTTCTTGTAGACGTTGTTGGGCCTCCAAGTGCAGAGGTTTGTAGGACAGTAGCAAATTTCCCTCAAGTGGATGACCTAAGGTTTATCAATCCGTGGGAGGCGTAGGATGAAGACGGTCTCTCTCGAACAACCCTGCAACCAAATAACAAAGAGTCTCTTGTGTCCCCAACACACCCAATACAATGGTAAATTGTATAGGTGCACTAGTTCGGCGAAGAGATGGCGATACAAGTGCAATATGGATGGTAGATATAGGTTTTTGTAATCTGAAAATATAAAAACAGCAAGGTAACTAATGATAAAAGTGAGGACAAACGGTATTGCAATGCGTTGAAACAAGGCCTAGGGTTCATACTTTCACTAGTGCAAGTTCTCTCAACAATAATAACATAATTGGATCATATAACTATCCCTCAACATGCAACAAGGAGTCACTCCAAAGTCACTAATAGCAGAGACCAAACGAAGAGATTACTGTAGGGTACGAAACCACCTCAAAGTTATTCTTTCGGATCGATCTATTCAAGAGTTCGTACTAGAATAACACCTTAGGACACATATCAACCAAAACCCTAATGTCACCTAGATACTCCAATGTCACCTCAAGTATCCGTGGGTATGATTATACGATATGCATCACACAATCTCAGATTCATCTATTCAACCAACACATAGAACCTCAAAGAGTGCCCCAAAGTTTCTACCAGAGAATCAAGACGAAAATGTGTGCCAACCCCTATGCATAGGTTCATGGGCGGAACCCGCAAGTTGATCACCAAAACATACATCAAGTGAATCACGTGATATCCCATTGTCACCACAGATACGCACGACAAGACATACATCAAGTGTTCTCAAATCATTAAAGACTCAATCTGATAAGATTACTTCAAAGGGAAAACTCAATCCATTAAAAGAGAGTATATGGGGAGAAGCAACATAAGATCCAACTATAATAGCAAAGCTCGCGATACATCAAGATCGTGCCAAATCAAGAACACGAGAGAGAGAGAGAGAGATCAAACACATAGCTACTGGTACATACCCTCAGCCCCGAGGGTGAACTACTCCCTCCTCGTCATGGAGAGCGCCGAGATGATGAAGATGGCCACCGGTGAGGGTTCCCCCCTCCAGCAGGGTGCCGGAACAGGGCCCCGATTGGTTTTTGGTGGCTACAGAGGCTTGCGGCGGTGGAACTCCCGATCTCTTTTGTTCCCCGAAGGTTTTAGGGTATATTGGTATATATAGGAGGAAGAAATACGTCAGGGGAGCCACGAGGGGCCCACGAGGGTGGAGGGCGCGCCCAGGGGGTGGGCGCCCCCCCTGCCTCGTGCCTTCCTCGTTGATCTCCTGACGTGCACTCCAAGTCTCCTGTATTGCTTTCTTTCCAAAAATAACTTTTCCGAAGGTTTCATTCCGTTTGGACTCCGTTTGATATTCCTTTTCCAAGAAACACTGAAACAAGGGAAAAACAGAAACTGGCACTGGACTCTGGGTCAATAGGTTAGTCCGAAAAGTAATATAAAAGTGCATAGTAAAGCCCATAAAACATCCAAGATGGATAATAAAATAGCAGGAATACTTCATAAATTATAGATACGTTGGAGACGTATCAGCATCCCCAAGCTTAATTCCTGCTCGTCCTCGAGTAGGTATATGATAAAAGAAAGAATTTATGAAGTGTGAATGCCAGCAGGTGCATAAATTTGATCAATGATAATTTCAATCACCTTTTCTAGCATCATTATATGTCATAACAGTAGCTCATACCGTAAAACTTTTCATGATCAAGTAACAAACTATTCACATGTTAAAGCATAGATCATAAACTTTCTTGAAAACTAACAAACCGTGTTATTAGTCATCAAACAATTACAATTCATCTTATTTTCAGGAAGAGTCTATGTCAGAGCTTTGATTTAGCAAATCCCACATACTCAACTATCATAGTCTTCCTTGATTGCTACCACTCAAAGCATATTTTTAGAACAAATAGCATCCATCGAACACAAAGAAAGATAGGGGCTTAATGTTTCGCCTCCCAACTTATTCATCATATAGATAATTGTCAACAATAATAATTCATGATCAAATATATTTGAATGGCCATATATGCTTAGATCTTTCCATCACATGATTCTTGCCAACTAAAGAGTAGGTTGGAAAGGGAAGGAATACTACTGACTCTTGCATAAAAGTAAAAGATAGGCCCTTCGCAGAGGGAAGCAGGGATTTGCAGAGGTGCCAGAGCTCGAAGCTAAAACAGAGATGAAAATAATTTTGAGAGGTATGCTTTCATTGTCAACATAACGACCAAGAGTTCCCAATATCTTCCATACTAGATACATTATAGGCAGTTCCCACGCAGAAAGGTAAAGTTTTTACTCCCCCTCCACCAACATTCACACTCCACGGCTTGTCCGAAACAACGGGTGCCGTCCAACTTTCAACAATCCCGGGGGAGTTTTGTTTAAATTATTTGCGAATTTGTTTTTGATCTTTTGATCATAGGACTAGGCATCCCAGTTACCAGCCATTTTCTCGTGAATGATGAGCGGAGTCCACTCATCGTGAGAATAACCCACCTAGCATGGAAGATACTGACAGCCCCTAGTTGCTACATGAGCGATTCAGGCATACAAAACAGATTATTATTTGAAGGTTTAGAGTTTGGCACATGCAAATTTACTTGGAACGGCAGGTAAATACCGCATATAGGTAGATATGGTGGACACTCATGGAAGAAACTTGGTTCAAGGAATTTGGATGCACAAGCAGTATTCCTGCTTAGTACAGATATTTTGGCTAGCAAAGGATTCTAAATGGCAAGCACCACATGTTAGAGGATCCATAACAATATAACTTCTATACAAATATACCCAAGCATAACTCATTATGTTGTGTTCCTTGTCCAACTTCAACTAATTTGCTCAGGTTTGAAAATAATTAATGGGGCTCACAATCATAGAAGATGTCCAAGATAGTATATTTATATGTGAAATCTCTCTTCCTTCAATATTCTTTCATGAATTGTTCAAGTGACCAATACAATGTTTGCTAACCTTCAATAAATTTACCACCTCTACTTCTTATATGTGAAGTCATTACTCCCCATGGGAAAGGCATATGAAACATATATAATTTCAGATTTATGACATTCAAATCATTCAACCATTTACTCATAGGATATAAGTGAAGCACACGAGTAAATGACAAACTACTCCAAACAGATATAAGTGAAGATCAATGAGTAGTTAAATAATTATGTAGCTATGTGAAGACTCTCTCCCGTTGAAGAATTTCAGATCTTGGTATTTTATTCAAACAGCAAGCAAAGCTAAAGAAAATAAAATGACGCTCCAAGCAAAACACATATCATGTGGTGAATAAAAATATAGCTCCAAGTAAAGTTACCGATGAACGAAGACGAAAGAGGGGATGCCTTCTAGGGCATCCCCAAGCTTAGACGCTTGGTTATCCTTGAATATTACCTTGGGGTGCTTGGTCATCCCCAAGCTTAGGCTCTTTCCACTCCTTATTCCATAGTCCATCGAATCTTTACCCAAAACTTGAAAACTTCACAACACAAAACTTAACAGAAAACTCGTAAGCTCCGTTAGCGAAAGAAAACAAAACACCACTTCAAGGTACTGTAATGAACTCATTCTTTATTTATATTGGTGTTAAACCTACTGTATTCCAACTTCTCTATGGTTTATAAACTATTTTACTAGCCATAGATTCATCAAAATAAGCAAACAACATATAGAAAACAGAATCTGTCAAAAACAGAACAGTCTGTAGTAATCGGTAACTAACGCAAACTTCTGGAACTCAAAAAATTCTAAAATAAATTGGTGGACCTGAGGAATTTGTCTAGTAATCATCTGCAAAAATAATCAACTAAATATCACTCTCCAGTAAAAAGTTTTAGCTAATCTCGTGAGCGCTAAAGTTTCTGTTTTTTACAGCATGATCATAAAGACTTCACCCAAGTCTTCCCAAAGGTTCTACTTGGCACAAACACTAATTAAAACACAAAACCACATCTAAACAGAAGCTAGATGGATTATTTATTCCTAAACAGAACCAAAGAGCAATAAACTAAAATAAAATTGGGTTGCCTCCCAACAAGCGCTATCATTTAATGCCCCTAGCTAGGCATGATGATTTCAATGATGCTCACATAAAAGATACGAATTGAAACATAAAGAGAGCATCATGAAGAATATGACTAGCACATTTAAGTCTAACCCACTTCCTATGCATAGGGATTTTGTTAGCAAACAACTTATGGGAACAATAATCAACTAGCATAGGAAGGCAAAACAAGCATAACTTCAAAACTTTAAGCACATAGAGAGGAAACTTGATATTATTGCAATTCCTACAAGCATATGTTCCTCCCTCATAACAATTTTCAGTAGAATCATGAATGAATTCAACAATATAACCAGCACCTAAATCATTCTTTTCATGATCTACAAGCATAGAAAATTTACTACTCTCCACATAAGCAAAATTCTTCTCATTCGGAATAGTGGGAGTATCATAAGAGACTTGAATACTATAAATTGTTTCCACATTAAAAGAGTAATGTTCAGAAAAAGGGGAATCATAATCATGACAAGTTTTATAAAATAATCATCACTACTTTTTATAGCATAAGTTTCATCACAATAATCATCATAAGTAGCAACTTTGTTGTCATCATAATCAATTGAAACCTCTTCCGAAATAGTGGATACATCACTAAATAAAGTCATGACCTCTCCAAATCCACTTTCATAAATATTATAAGATTCAAAATCCTCCAAAATAGTGGGATCATTACTTCCTAAAGTTGACACTCTTCCAAACCCACTTTCATCAATATAATCATCATAATTAGGAGGCATGCTATCATCATTATAAATTTGCATACCGAAACTTGAGAGGCTAAAAATATCATCTTCATCAAACATAGCATCCCCAAGCTTGGGACAAACATTAATTGCAGCAAATATATTCTCAAAAACATCATCTTCATCAAACATAGCATCCCCAAGCTTGGGCCTTTTCATATCATAAGCATAATCACTCCCATCGTTAATAGTATGGATAGCACCAATAGTATAGCAATTATCATCGTCACAATGAGTAATAGGAGCAACATTATTTGGAAGGGATACCTTTCTACCTTTGCTTCTCCGTCTTTTCTTTTTCTTCTTCACATCATGTGTGGGTTTAATCTTCCTTTTGGAGCTCCTTATTAATGAGATTGGTTGAATAGAAGGCTCCTCCTCGTTACCTGATTCATCATAAGAAATAATAGGAGGATATTGGGAAGTCTCTTCCCTTTCATTAGTATTCTCTTCATCTTCTATTTGTTTTCTTTTCTTTATGTAATTGGCAATATAAGGATTTTCAATGCAATTCACGGCACAATACATATAAATTTCTTCTAGATCAATATCGAGGAATTTCTCAAGGTTATATTTTGGAATAAACTTAGTTTGACGTTTCAATTCTTCATAACCCAAAAGCAGGCTAAGTTCATTATGATGTGCAAGGGAAATCAAGTCATCACAATTTTTGGACACGATTCAATCATGAAACAATTTGCATTTGATATTTAAATGATCATGTTCATTGCAAAGTTCACAAGTATGCCTAAGATATTTTAAATTTTCAGCACTAACATTTAGCCTTTCTTGCAACCATTTAGTTTCTAAATGCTTATGCCTCTTGCAATATCTATCTTCCCTATTTGGTGTGTACTTGCAAACCCAATACACTCCACAAAAATCGACATGCTTATAAGAGATATTTTCATCATGACTAGTGCAATCATCATTAGTACTATGGATATTCAAGGAGTTCATACTAACAACATTGCAATCATGCTCATCATTCAAAGATTTAGTGCCAAACATTTTAATGCATTCTTATTCTAACACTTTGGCACAATTTTCCTTCCCATCATACTCACGAAAGATATTAAAAAGATGAAGCGTATGAGGCAAACTCAATTCCATTTTTTTGTAGTTTTCTTTTATAAACTAAACTAGTGATAAAACAAGAAACTAAAAGATTGGATTGCAAGATCTAAAGATATACCTTCAAGCACTCACCTCCCCGGAAACGACGCCAGAAAAGAGCTTGATGTCTACTATGCAACCTTCTTCTTGTATACGTTGTTGGGCCTCCAAGTGCAGAGGTTTGTAGGACAGTAGAAAATTTCCCTCAACTGGATGACCTAAGGTTTATCAATCCGTGGGAGGCGTAGGATGAAGATGGTCTCTCTCAAACAACCCTGCAACCAAATAACAAAGAGTCTCTTGTGTCCCCAACACACCCAATACAATGGTAAATTGTATAGGTGCACTAGTTCAGCGAAGAGATGGTGATACAAGTGCAATATGGATAGTAGATATAGGTTTTTGTAATCTGAAAATATAAAAACAGAAAGGTAACTAATGATAAAAGTGAGCACAAACGATATTGCATTGCGTTGAAACAAGGCCTAGGGTTCATACTTTCACTAGTGCAAGTTCTCTCAACAATAATAACATAATTGGATCATATAACTATCCCTCAACATGCAACAAAGAGTCACTCCAAAGTCACTAATAGCAGAGAACAAACGAAGAGATTATTGTAGGGTACGAAACCACCTCAAAGTTATTCTTTCGGATCGATCTATTCAAGAGTTCGTACTAGAATAACACCTTAAGACACATATCAACCAAAACCCTAATGTCACCTAGATACTCCAGTGTCACCTCAAGTATCCGTGGGTATGATTATATGATATGCATCACACAATCTCAGATTCATCTATTCAACCAACACATAGAACCTCAAAGAGTGCCCCAAAGTTTCTACCGGAGAATCAAGACGAAAACGTGTGCCAACCCCTATGCATAGGTTCATGGGCGGAACCCACAAGTTGATCACCAAAACATACATCAAGTGAATCACGTGATATCCGATTGTCACCACATATACGCACGGCAAGACATACATCAAGTGTTCTCAAATCATTAAAGACTCAATCTGATAAGATTACTTCAAAGGGAAAACTCAATCTATTACAAGAGAGTAGAGGGGGAGAAGCAACATAAGATCCAACTATAATAGCAAAGCTCGCGATACATCAAGATCGTGCCAAATCAAGAACACGAGAGAGAGAGAGAGAGAGAGAGATCAAACACATAGCTACTGGTAAATACCCTCAGCCCCGAGGGTGAACTACTCCCTCCTCGTCATGGAGAGCGCCGGGATGATGAAGATGGCCACCGGTGAGGGTTCCCCCCTCCGGCAGGGTGCCGGAACAGGGTCCCGATTGGTTTTTGGTGGCTATAGAGGCTTGCGTCGCCGGAACTCCCGATCTCTTCTGTTCCCCGAAGGTTTTAGGGTATATTGGTATATATAGGAGGAAGAAATACGTCAGGGGAGCCACGAGGGGCCCACGAGGGTGGAGGGCACGCCCAGGGGGGTGGGCGCGCCCCCTACCTCGTGCCTTCCTCGTTGATCTCTTGACGTGCACTCCAAGTCTCCTGTATTGCTTTCTTTCCAAAAATAACTTTTCCGCAGGTTTCATTCCGTTTGGACTCCGTTTGTTATTCCTTTTCCACGAAACACTAATACAAGGGAAAAAACAGAAACTGGCACTGGGCTCTGGGTCAATAGGTTAGTCCCAAAAGTAATATAAAATTGCATAGTAAAGCCCATAAAACATCCAAGATGGATAATAAAATAGCATGAATACTTCATAAATTATAGATAGGTTGGAGACGTATCACACCACACCATTTTCTCCACACTCTCCATAGCATCCGGTGAGCAGGAAGACGAGTTCTCCAGCATAAAAATCGACTGGGGGCCCCAAAAATTCAGGCAGCTCGCTGCCCCACCTCCCACCCGCCCCAGGCCGTCAGTACCATGGGCGAGGCTGCAGGTGAGCAAGCGGAGGAGCAAGCCACCGCTCCAAGTTGGCCCCTGGTGCATCAACTCGACGCTCCATGCCTTCTCACAGAGGAGTGGCCAGTTGCTACACGCCAGCACACGAGGGACCACGGCGTCCAGTGCACCATGGTTGGCCACGCCATCCAACGCAAACGTTGGCGGAATCGCAACATGCTGGCGGAGGTGGCCAACACGTTTGTGGCCACCGCCGACACCGAGGAATAATAGACCATGGGAGCTGCCGCCGCTCTGAACCCACGAATGCTACGACCACCACATTGCCGGCATAGACACTCGGTGTGTTGCCCGGTTTGGCTCAAAACATCCTGGACCCCAGCCGCGGCCGGCATTAGAAATTATACCTGCTTCCAGAAGTTATTCGTGATTAGTCAAAAAATAACCAAAATATAATTAATTACGCATGGTCTTGACTTGTTGTGCTCGCACTGGTAGTTGGAACTAGAGGTTTTTCTTTATTTATAACTCTCCTCACATTTTTTTTGGCTTTGAAGTGAATCTTGGTTGTGGACATTATCTATGAATGTGCAGATATCTGTGAACATGAGTTTGATGTGGAAGTTGAACTTGCACCACTTCAGGATGGTCCAAACGTGACACTATGATCAGAGACCCTTGGACGAAACTCTGTGCGATGCCATAATCGCAAACGGTGGTGTAAAAAATCCGTCAAAAAGGTGCAAAACGTTTGCGATGACGGATGCATCAAACACGATTTATATTTTAGTTGCGTGTGCGATGCAGGGAATACGGTTCAGTTCAATTAACTGTTTGGGATGAGGAGGAACAAAAGAAACGGGCAGCCAGATGAAGGTGTGTGCGATATACAACATACGGTTCACTAGGATGAACTGTGTGTGATTAGGCAACACAATGGAAACGGTTCAACTAAACAAGATGTGTGTGATACGTGGCAAACATGTCCGTAATCAGAAATGTGTGCGAAGACCAATAATAACACAGACGATTGTTGCTAATAAGTCGTGTGATTTGCTCTGTCTATAGAAGAATAACATGTATATTAACTAAAATAAACATCCAATTACATAAGTGACTATACAAATCATTCGCACACACCTCAATAAACAATTGCATGCATTCTAAAGTAGGAGAAACAATCGTCTAGTCATCTACTTCTTGTGACGCTCCCGCCACTGCTCTATGGCTTGATCCCTCGTGTGTGGCAGGAAGAAGACACTTCCTCATGTCAATGATTCGCCTGTACATGTCGTAGCTTGTGTACGCGTCCTTGGCCGCGTACTTGACATGTTGTTCATCCAGTCTCTCATGCCACACACTATGCCAGACGTTCTTGTCCTTCTTGCTCTCATTTTTCATCTTCATGTAGTAGGGGTCGATGATGGCCGAGGCGAGGTCAACCAGGGAGTTCAGTTTGTTTTTGTCGCTGCCCCAGACCTTGTAGTCGTGCTGGATGTTGACAAGATTCGGGCATTTCAAGCCCAAAACCTTGAGCACTTTTAGATCGTTGGTGGTGTCCACCGTAGCGAAACTATAGTTAGAGTTGTTGATAAACCTGGAGAAACGCTCACAAGGCCTTGTGGCAAGGTGGTAGTGGTAGACGAGGACGTCATGTCGCAGGCACAACTGGGCGACGGAAACCTTCTAATCGTGCCCGGCACGACCGATGGTGTACTCGAGGTCGAAGCTGACCACTTGGTACTTGTCCTCGGCAAGGAACTGCTCCATAGTTTGGATGGAGCTCTCCACCGAGATCGGATCATTACAGTACACCACCGAGAGGGCCTTCCCCCTCACGTGGGTGTCTACTACGTGATGCATGGTGAACTGCCCGCCGTTGTTGTCGTCGGCCGCTGGGAGCGCCATTGGAGCCACCGGGAGCACCATTGGAACCGCTGTATGTCCTCTCTGTATGTGTTGTCGTGGGTGTGCTTATTGTGTCGTGTGACGCGAGAGATGAAGATAATGGCTGCAGGAAAAATGGGGGCCGGGCGGCCTGGATTCTCTGTGCGTTTGCATGGCAGTTTTTGCAGCGGGTAACTACATTGTCGCGCCGCGCCCGGCGCAACCGCATGCACACGAACGTGCGTGATCGTGCGCCGGCCCCAAACACTGGCAGCGCGCGTGGAGGGACGAGGGCAGAGCACCCGGAGGGACGCGAGAGCAAAGCGTGTCGCGGCCTCCTGAACCGCAAGCAACCACACGCACAGAGCAGTTGAACACACATGAAATGGTCGCCTACAAGCCGGCCGATAGTTGCGTCGCTGCGTAGAGAGCGGACGTGTGCTACTACCTCTGTCTAGTCTATAGTCCCCTTTATATTCTATGCCATACTTTGCCCTATGTCAGATTTCGGGTTCCGGCAAAACCCTCAAGGTTCGAACACTGGGGTGCGCACGAAGATCTCTCCCTCCCCTAGCTCACACACTCGCCACAATCTCAAAGCTCGGCACGTCGAACTCGAAGAACAGGGGACACAAGAGTTTATACTGGTTCAGGCCACCTATGTTGTGTAATACCCTACTCCAGTGTGGTGTGGTGGATTGCCTTGTAGGCTGGGGATGAACCAGTAAAAGTGAAGAACAGCCTCCTGAGGAGAGGTGTTCTAGAGCTCGGTGAGCTTGTGTGGTAGAGGATGATCTGAATGATCCCCCTGCTAAGGTGGTGGCTAGTCCTATTTATAGAGGCCCGGGTCCTCTCCCCAAATATTAGGCGGGAATGGATCCCACAACGGCCAATTTGAAGGGGGACAACTAGTACATGCTATCCTGACAAAAGGTGGTCTTCGCTTGCCAAAGGCTCTGGTGGTGACGCCGTCGTGGGCTCCGCGATGACCTCCTTCCTGCCGTCCTGCTGGTCTTGGTCTCGTTGCGCCGATATGGAAACCTTTGCCTGATGCCTCGGGACTCCTCGCCTGCGCTTGCCCCTTTAGCACCAAAGAGGCAATGGGTACTCTGCACCCGCTGGTGCCCGCCTGGCCTTGGTCGTCATGGCTCACGTCACAGGAACCTCATGAGGTGCCCCTCGCCTTGATCTCTCCGCTCCTCGCGAGCTAGGCTAGTGAGGCCGCCCCTGAGGAGGTATTGTGCCGTCCGCCTTGCGAGGCTCGGCCCCTCGCGAGGGTCTGGAGTGTTTCCTGGTGAGCTGCTGGAGCCACGCCGTGGGCCGCAGGCAGGCAAGTCTGGGGAACCCCATTCCCAGAACACCGACATTATCCCCTGGGCCCAAGGCGCGCTCGGACTTGGCTTCAAGGCGAAGCCAAAGGGCAAGTGCGGAGCGCCGCAGGCCCCAACCGCCTGCGGCCTTGATTGACGCCCGGCGACTGACGGGATGTGGGTGTCTTCGCTTCCCCACACTGCCTCAGCAACTGCTCGACTTGACGAGTCCCTGGTGCATGCAGAGAAAACCATCATTACTTGTGATCGTGGGGGTCGCCGGTTGCCTTCTCCTGCTATAAATGAGGAGGGGGGCGGAGCCCCCGTTGCCCATCTCTTCCTGTTCCGCTCGCTTCTTCTTCTTTGCTTCATTGCTAGCAGTGACACCCATGGCGCCGGTGAAGAGGTTCTCGGCCGCAGAGATGGGGAAGGCCTGCCAGGAGGGGCCCGGCTCGCCGCCGCACAAGAGGGGACGCGGTCGCCCACGCAAGCATGTCGCGACCCCAGCTGTGGCCCCTTGCGGCCGCGGTGGCGCCTCCTCGCGCGGTGGGAGCCGCCCAGGTCGTGGCAGCCCCGTCGATGAAGTGAGGCGCGCCATGGTTGCGCGGCCTCCCCGGTCGCGCTTCCACTCGGTGGAGGTGTTGCCGGAGTTCGTCGCGTGGTCAGAGAACCCGGCCGGCACCTAGCTTCAGCTCCCGCGCTTCTTTGCCGACGAACTGCCGGCCACGGGTCCAGGCGGTCTCTGGCTGCAGGCAGACGGCTGCTGCAGCAAGGCTTCATGGGTCGAGGTAGAGGTCTCCGTGCGGGCAACGCAGCCCTGGCCTACGGTTGGCAGACGTTTGCCCGCGCGCGTGGCCTGGGCAGGCGGTGTACCCTCCACTTCAAGTACGATGGCGACACGACCCTCTACGCGAGGGTATTCGGGGAAGATGGTCGCCGCGTCGGATGCTTCCCTGAGGACAACGACGACGGCGAGGTGCTCGGCCTTGGCGACGGTGGTGACGAGGGTGAAGGTGGATTTGCCCTCGGCGCCGGCCGCGGCTCGTCCAGCTACGACGGCTCTTCCTCCGGTGACAGCTCCAGCAGCGGCGGCTATGACCAGCCGCCACACCGCCGTGCCCTCTTCGAGGGCGGTAGCGGGTCGTCTCGTCGCCGCACCCTAGTGAAGCACGAGGAGCGGTCTGGCTGAGTCTAGGAGGGCGCGCGCCGCCTTTGTTTTGTTCTTTCCTTTCTTCCTGCATTTGAAAAAGAAACAAGTATGGGGCCCTGCAAGGGCGTGCAACGAACCGTGATTTCCAAGTCGCTATGTTATGTTTATTGTTCCTGTGTCGTGTCGCGGCATCGGTGTTTTATGTAGGCGTGTAGGGATAACTTAGCTCGATGTATCTGAAGTAGTTTCTGCCTTTTGAGGTGCGCATCTCCCAGCACCTGGTGAGACCTCCTTGCCGTAGGCTTGGGGGGCGTCGAGGAACTACAAAAATTTGTTAAGAAACTCTTATTCTTCCTTGCCCAGGGCCCTAGGCGTGGCCGGCCATGACGCAGTGCTCCGCATCTCGGTACCCGAGGGGCACGGACTTAAGAGAGGGAGGCGCGCCAGTTTGCGAGCTCGAACGAGGGTGCCTAGCGAAGACCAGGGAAAATGCTCACGAGTGCACCTATCCAGCCCCCTCGCGAGGCATGCGAGGGAGAGTACAGGCCAAAACAAAGAATCGAGGGAAGAAACAGAGGAAAAAGGCAATCGAACCAAGCCGACAAGAAACACCAGAATGCGAATTTCCATTAAAGAGGGGCAAGCCAACTACGGAAAGCAAATGAAAAGCCACGTCCGTCACCTAGTCTAGTCTTCTCACCAGCGCGGAGCTAAGTGCTGCCACTAGGACGTGGGAGGGAGCCCCCGAGGCCTGAGGGCGGCACTCCTGAGACTCTGGGGCATGTAGAGCCCCACTCATTATTATGTGAGAGTGTCATGAGCGGAGACCTTCACAGGCACTGGGCCTTGCTTCACAGGCGCTGGGCCTTGCTTCATGGGTAGAACTTCTGGAGGTGGTGGATGTTCCAGGCATTCTGGATGGGGACCCCGTCTTGCGTCTCCAGGCGCATGGCGCTAGGCCTGGAGACGTGGGCAACCCTAAATAGGCCCTCCCACATGGGCGAGAGCTTATGCAGCCCTTCCCTGGAGAGCACCCGCCTTAGGACGAGGTCGCCCACCTCGAGCGCCCTGGAGCGGACGCTGCGGCAGTGATACCGTCACAGCGCCTGCTGGTATCTTGCCAATCGGAGCATGGCTTCATAGCGGCGTTCCTCCCCCAACACGAGGTCCATCCCCCGCATGGCGTCCTACTGCGTCTCATCAAACGCCAGGACCCGCACGGAGCGACGCTTGGCCTCGTGAGGGAGAACCGCTTCTGCTCCATAGACGAGGAAGAACGGGGTCTCGCCTGTTGGCTTAGTGGCGGTGGTGCGGATGGACCACAACATAGACTGGAGCTCGTCGTGCCAGCCCCTGCCGCAGGCCTCGAGCTTCTTCTTGAAGGTCCTGGTATTGAGGCCTCTCAAGACTTCCGCGTTGGCGCGTTCATCCTGGCCATTGCTCCTGGGGTGCGCCATCGAAGCATAGCAGATCTGCGTTCCAAGGTTAGCACAATATGTCTTGAAGAGATTACTAGTGAACTGCGAGCCGTTGTCGGTGATGATGCGGTTGGGGACCCCGAACCGGCTCACGAGACCCTTGATGAACTTGACCGTTGATCTGGCCGGGATGATGTGGACAGCTTCTACCTCCGCCCATTTGGTGAACATGTCGATGGCGACGTAGAGGTAGCGGTAGCCCCCAGGCGCTCGAGGGAACGGGCCTAGGATATCCAGCCCCCAGACCGCGAACGGCCATGAGAGCAGGATGGTCTGGAGTGTTAGAAATATGCCCTAGAGGCAATAATAAATTGGTTATTATTATATTTCCTTGTTCATGATAATAGTTTGTTATCCATGCTGAAATTGTATTGATAGGAAACTCAGATACATGTGTGGATACATAGACAACACCATGTCCCTAGTAAGCCTCTAGTTGACTAGCTCGTTGATCAATAGATGGTTACGGTTTCCTGACCATGGACATTGGATGTCGTTGATAACGGGATCACATCATTAGGAGAATGATGTGATGGACAAGACCCAATCCTAAGCCTAGCACAAGATCGTGTAGTTCGTTTGCTAAGAGCTTTTCTAATGTCAAGTATCATTTCCTTAGACCATGAGATTGTGCAACTCCCAGATATCGTAGGAATGCTTTGGGTGTACCAAACATCACAACGTAACTGGGTGGCTATAAAGGTGCACTACAGGTATCTCCGAAAGTGTCTGTTGGGTTGGCACGAATCGAGACTGGGATTTGTCACTCCGTGTAAACGGAGAGGTATCTCTGGGCCCACTCGGTAGGACATCATCATAATGTGCACAATGTGACCAAGGATTTGATCACAGGATGATGTGTTACGGAACGAGTAAAGAGACTTGCCGGTAATGAGATTGAACAAGGTATCGGGATACTGACGGTCGAATCTCGGGCAAGTAACATACTGATTGACAAAGGGAATTGTATACGGGATTGATTGAATCCCCGACATCGTGGTTCATCCGATGAGATCATCGTGGAACATGTGGGAGCCAACATGGGTATCCAGATCCCGCTGTTGGTTATTGACCGGAGAACGTCTCGGTCATGTCTGCATGGTTCCCGAACCCATAGGGTCTACACACTTAAGGTTCGATGACGCTAGGGTTATAGGGAATAGATATACGTGGTTACCGAATGTTGTTCAGAGTCCCGGATGAGATCCCGGACGTCACGAGGAGTTCCGGAATGGTCCGGAGGTAAAGATTTATATATGGGAAGTCCTGTTTTGGTCACCGGAAAAGTTTCGGGTGCTATCGATAACGTACCGGGACCACCGGGAGGGTCCCGGGGGTCTACCAGGTGGGGCCACCAGCCCCAGAGGCCTACGTGGGCCAATAGTGGGAAGGGACCAGCCCCTAGGTGGGCTGGGGCGCCTCCCACCAAGGCCCAAGGCGCCCTCAAGAGGAGAGGGGGCAAACCCTAGGAGCAAATGGGCCCTAAGGCCCACCCTAGGTGCGCCCCCCTCTCCCCCTTGGCCGCCACCCAGATGGGATCTGGGGGCTGCCGCCACCCCTGGGGAGGGAACCCTAGGTGGGGGCGCAGCCCCTCCTCTTCCCCTATATATACTTGAGGTATGGGGGCTGCCGAACACATGATTTGCTCTCCCTCTTGGCGCAGCCCTACCTCCCTCCCTCCTCGTCTCTCGCAGTGCTTGGCGAAGCCCTGCTGGAGTACTGCGCTCCTCCACCACCACCACGCCGTCGTGCTGCTGCTGGACGGAGTCTTCCCCAACCTCTCCCTCTCTCCTTGCTAGATCAAGGCGTGGGAGACGTCACCGGGCTGCACGTGTGTTGAACGCGGAGGCGCCGTGGTTCGGCGCTTAGATCGGAATCAACCGCGATCTGAATCGCTACGAGTACGACTCCTTCATCCGCGTTCTTGCAATGCTTCCGCATCGCGATCTACACGGGTATGTAGATGCACTCCCCTTCCCCTCGTTGCTAGATTACTCCATAGATTGATCTTGGTGATGCGTAGAAAATTTTGAATTTCCACTACGTTCCCCAACAGTGGCATCATGAGCTAGGTCTATGCGTAGTTTCTATGCACGAGTAGAACACAAAGTAGTTGTGGGCGTCGATTTTGTCAAGTTACTTGCCGTTACTAGTCTTATCTTGATTCGGCGGCATCGTGGGATGAAGCGGCCCGGACCGACCTTACACGTACACTTACGTGAGACAGGTTCCACCGACTGACATGCACTAGTTGCATAAGGTGGCTAGCGGGTGTCTGTCTCTCCCACTTTAGTCGGATCGGATTCGATGAAAAGGGTCCTTATGAAGGGTAAATAGAAATTGGCATATCACGTTGTGGCTTTTGCGTAGGTAAGAAACGTTCTTGCTAGAAACCCATAGCAGCCACGTAAAACATGCAACAACAATTAGAGGACGTCTAACTTGTTTTTGCAGGGTATGCTATGTGATGTGATATGGCCAAAAGGATGTGATGAATGATATATGTGATGTATGAGATTGATCATGTTCTTGTAATAGGAATCACGACTTGCATGTCAGATGAGTATGACAACCGGCAGGAGCCATAGGAGTTGTCTTAATTCATTGTATGACCTGCGTGTCAATGAAAACGCCATGTAATTACTGTACTTTATTGCTAACCGTTAGCCATAGTAGTAGAAGTAATAGTTGGCGAGACAACTTCATGAAGACACGATGATGGCCGCCAGCCCACCGTCGACCTCCAGGGTCATCACCCGCTCCGCCACCATTGCCCGAAGGCGGGAGGCGGAGGTGGATGCCCGCACGTGCGTGAGCGACCTTGCGCGCTACACCGAGTTCTTGTGGGAGGAGGAGGAGTGCCTCGTCGAGCATGCAAAGAGCCTTACCGCCGCCGTGGCCGCGGCACACGCTGTCTCAGAGGCGAGGAATTAGGAGATCTACGAGGAGAACCACTGCTTCGAGAGGGGTCGTCTGGAGCGGCAGAGGGCGTTGGAGGTGAGCGTTGCTGAAGCTGTAGCTGCGGCAGGCACTGTATTGCGGTTGCCCAGCTCGTCGGTAGGCTCCTCCTCCTCTGCCTCTTACTGAGCGCGCTCGGTAGAGGAGAGGTAGCCGGAAGTACAAAGCCCCTCCATAGTAGTAGTAGTAGTAGTAGTAGTATTTAGGGGCTATTTTGTTCAGTTCATCTGACTATAGATGTGGTGGAACTGTACAATGTACTTAAAATTAGCTAGTATATATAGTTGAACTAGCTATTTCAGTACGTGGTTGGCAACAATTGGGGAAAAGTTTGGTCGGTTCAGCTGTCGAGTTGAACTGTTTGTATAAATTAAGAACGACTGCTTAATCTATGAATGTAATCTATGCTTAATTACTAAATTTTAGTTGCAAAAATTAGATACTGCTAGTGATTTTTAGCTTCATATTTTGACAAATCGCAGTGTTACAAGGTTAACAAATGGCAATGTTACTAGATCAACAAATGTCAATCTTTCCAGTTTGACAAATGGCAACATACCCAATATGAAAGATGCAAATCTTAAAAAATTGTTTATAAGTGGTTGCACACGGGTCATCCGAAAGAACCGTCTGCGTTGAAGAGATGCACAAATCCTGTTCTCACTTTGCATACGGGTGTTCTATCTAAAACGTTTGCGATCAACTGCTGCACAAATCCTGCTCGGCTTCCTGGGGAAGCTGTCGGTTTGCATACGAGTGTTCTAACTAAAACGTTTGCGATGAGTGTTTTATATTTAAAATCCATTGACGTTTTTTCAAAAGAAAATCATTTAATAAGTCTGTACATTAAGAGAGAAAAACACAAGTTCGCTCAAACCATATCTTGCATTCAGTCATACTGCGAATTTATATTCATATGATCGAGATACAATATTGAAGCAAAAAAACTATTTCCGGCAGCGGCGGAGGCCGCGTGCCGCACCGTCGTTGTCGTTGTTGTCCTCCAGGACGCCGTTGTTGAAGTCTTAAATGCAGCACATAATGTTCTTCACTTGTAAATCAAACATCATGTTGTCACGTGATCGAAGGGCGGGGCGCGGGAGGACGGAAGCTGCTGGCGCTGAGAGGTAGCGGTCGATGGCGGCATTCCATGCCGCTGAGGGGGGCACGCGCACGGGCACTGGCACGGCGGGTGCAGCCAAACGCACGGGGGCTGGCACCGCGGTGGGTGGAGGGGCGTGCATGGGCACGGGCGCTGGCGCTGGCATGTACACGAGCTCGCGCGGGTCTGCGGAGACCTCGCTGACACCCGCAGCTTCCAGCTCTGTGATAGTGCTCGGCGACCAGCCCGTCAATGCTATGGGGATGGTCGCTGGCGCGGGCGCGGGGATGGGAGCTGGGACGGGAGCGGGGGCAGCAACCGCCGCGGCTAGCTCGTTCTGGGCCATGTCCATGAGGCCCCATTCGTCCTTATTTTATATCTCCTCCGGCTCAGAGTCGACTTCACCAAACTTGAAGACTAGTGGCAGATGATCCTTCTGCGCCACGTCGTTGGTGGAGGTCTGCAGGAGGGAGGGGAATGGGAGGCAAACAGTAAGGCCGCCCGTATTAAGCAGGGGCTCGTGCACCATTAATGGAGAGGAAGGCAGGCGGCCATGGAAGTCAAAGGGCTTGCTTCCCAGTGAGCCTGCACAGCGTACAACTCTCATGCTTCCCGATGAGCCTGCAAATTGGAGGACAGCTTGCACGCCTCTCGGTCAGCCTGCGCACCGAACTGCGCTCGCACGCCTCCCGTTCAGTAAAGGTCAAGCAGTTGTCCGCACGGCACCTCCTATAGCCATTAAAAGCAAGACACGTGGCATCACGTGAATGGTTAACAGAACGCACACGGTTTGAGTTATACAAACGTTTGAGATATTAAAGTGGCAGCTATTTTTTCAAAATGCCTTTGTTGGGTGTTACTTGAGTGCGCCTTCTCTCAAAATGGACGCGAAAAATACCACAGCATGTCGGGTGCCATTCCATGATAGCATGCCAAGTTTCATGAATTTCAGATGAGTTTTGGATTTACTAGAATTTAAAAACAAAGTATCTCAACGTTTTGCCAGCAATCAACGGTGCCTTGTTGTTTGAAATTCATGCCCATTTCTTGCATGGGACCTAAGCATGCACCCAAGGACACATATTTGATTTTTCAACCAATTTATATGCACGGGAGCATGTGCATGTAGTTCAA
Organism: Aegilops tauschii subsp. strangulata; assembly: GCF_002575655.3. Taxonomy (NCBI): domain Eukaryota; kingdom Viridiplantae; phylum Streptophyta; class Magnoliopsida; order Poales; family Poaceae; genus Aegilops; species Aegilops tauschii. The sequence continues at coordinate 157,209,905 of NC_053036.3, forward strand.
ATTTGAATTATGCATATAAATGCATTGGCAACTCAGTTAATGCATAAAAATGTCCAAACAAACCCCGAAAAATAACAACAATTGATACAACACTCTTGTTGTTCTATGTTGTCATGAGAAAAAAATTTGAAAGCAATAAGAAGCAATGGATATTGTTTCGTCCCCAAAGGTGGGACGTTCCCTACCGAAACCATCATGCTTGTTCTGAGAAGCTCTGGTTTGTGAGAAGCATATACCCAAACCTTCCCCAAATGGGACAAAAAATTTACCACGGCATGTTGATGCCACTCCATGACAGCATGCCAAGTTTCATGAATTTCAGACAGTTTCGGATTTATTAGATTTAAAAAACCAGGTATCTCAATGTTTGTGGCCGAGTGACGGTGGCAAGGTGTTTGACACTGAAAGTGTGTTAAGTCGACTAGAGGGGGGGGGGGTGAATAGGCGATTTTTACAAATTCGTCACTGAGGAATTTCACAGTGAGGAAATTCCTAAGTCACGAACGGCTAGCAGCGGAATAAGTACTCAGAAGTAAACATAACAGAGCAGTAGCACAGTCATCATGAGAATGAAAACAAGCACGGAGTACAAGTAGCGTAAACACAGGATAAGCAGGCTGAAGACAAACTGACTGAAGAAATTGAATTGGGGAAATAGAGAAAGTCTTCAGTCAAAGTCTTCAAACAGTGACAGTCAAGAACAACAACACAATAATGAGGAAATAGAAGGGTTGAGGAAATGGAACCAGTTAGCTCGGTGACGACAGTGATTTGGTAGACCAGTTCCAACTGTTGTGACAGTTGTACGTCTGGTTGGAGCGGCTAGGTATTTAAACCTGAGGACACATAGTCCTCACCGTATTGTCCTTGAGCTAAGGTCACATAGACCTCACCCAATCACTCGTGGTAAGTCTTCAGGTGAATTCCAAACCTTCACAAACTCGGTCACTCGATGATCCACAATTTCCTCTTGGATGCTCTAGACCATGACGCCTAACCGTCTGGAAGATGCACAATCTTCAAAGGTAACAAGCATCGGATCCACACAGGAACAATCTCTTCAGTGATGCTCAATCACTTTGGGTTTGTAGGTGTTTGGGTTTAGGTTTTACTCACTTGATGATTTTCGCTCAAAGTCCTCGGAGGATGGGATGCTCTCAATGACAAGTGTCAGTTTCTCACGAAGCAGCCAACCAGCTAGTGGTTGTAGGGGGCGGCTATTTATAGCCTAGGGAGCAGCCCGACATGATAAGTCATAAATTCCCTTCAAAGATATGACCGTTAGGTGGAAGATATTTTGGGACAGCTGGCGCATAGCACAGCAGGTCGGAAATTTGAGGTTCAAATTCCTCAGGGCTATCATGTTCCTCACTTGTAGGCAATCCGCACTGGCGAATTTCTAACTCCTTAGTCAGAACAAATTCCTCAAAGACCGGAGGAACTTCATCTTTGTCACTGAAGAAATTGACTGAACTGTATGAGATTTCCAATGGCTTCACTCGAAGGGATTGGTAGGTGTAGGATTTTGAGATGAGCATCACTTGGAAACTTTTCCTTAGTTTTTCCTCGACCGCCTTTAACAGTACGGTGTTTCCTATGACTCAAGAAAGAGAAAATGAAACTACGAAAACAATAGTGTTCACACTTCATGTTCCTCACATGAATATCAAGTCTTCATGGTCACGCCAATTTCATCACTTTCAAAGTCTTCAGAAAGCCAAAGTCTTTAGTTGAAGACATTCATTTTACGGGGTCAACTTTCTCTATAAATATCAAACTCCTCATAGACTTATAGACCTGTGTACACTCATAACCACATTAGTCCCTTAACCTATAAGTCTTCAATACACCAAAATCTCTAAGGGGCACTAGATGCACTTACAATCTCCCCTTTTTTGGTGATTGATGACAATATAGGGTAAGTTTTCAACGGGGATAAACATATGAAGTGTAAATACTGCTTTTGAGAAATTTGATTGCAAGATATGGAAGAACTCCCCCTGAAGATGTGCATATGTGAGGAATTTGCTTTTGAGAAGCAATGCACATTGAAGAGTAGAAACATGGAGATCCCCCCTATATCTTGTAATACATACACACATTTAACATATGATATGAAGAATTTGAAATGCATGATGAAATATGGTGACTGATGTAATTCAGCATGCGTGCCTTAACATATATGAGGAAATAACATGCAGAAGAACATAGCAAAAGTATCAAACCACCATCGGGTTTAAGTCTACAACTCGATCCAATAAATACTTCAAAAGAATGAGAGTTGTAACTTGGCAAAAAATACACCCATATATAGACATGTTTGAAGACTAACTCAAATTTCTCCCCCTTTGTCATCGAACGACCAAAAAGGGACGAAAAATGAGGACTAACGCCCCTGAAGAATATCACCACAAAGTCGATGGAGGAGCGCCAGCGTTGTCGGGGTCGGTTGTTGAAGTAGGGCCTGCCGCAGTGTCGTGCAAATTTTCATTTTCATCAGTCTCGTGCGATGAAGAATAAGAGCTGGCCACCAAGTGAGGAACTTTGACCTTCTTGAATTTCTTCGAAGGTGGCTGAGACCAGTCAAAGTCCTACTTGAAGCCCATCTGCTTGAGATCTTCTCCACCGTAGAGATGAGACAGAACAGCCCAGGTGTGATCAAATACTCCATGCAGATAGTAATGGTTCTTCTTCACTGAATTCTGAGTTATTGTCATGTTTTGAAGAATTGAACCAAACTGTCGCTTGACCCATTTGTGGTTGGGATCGACCTTTTGATGAAGACTGAGGAGAAGCTCATGATCAGTCATCACCCTTGGAGCCGTGCCTTGAGAATTTTGCTTTGAGGCATTAGCGGCAGAGTCGTGAGTGGCAGAGTCATCATTAGTGGAGTAGGCGATGCTGCTTTACGAAACTGTCTATCCAATGGACGTGTGCCTTCATCAATAACAATGGCCTTGCCCTTCTCATCAGCTGAGGAAATGGTCCACTTGAGGACTTCAATAGGGAGCAAGTAGCTGCCATGGTTAAGAGTGTCAGCCTTGTAGTTGATTGAAGACCTTGAACTGATGAATCTCATGATCCAGGGAGCATACGACTTCAATTCAAACGGTGAAAGAGCAACATTGGCCATAGTCCTCATGAAGAAATCATGGTACTTGATAGGAACTCCATGGATGATGTTGAATAGCAGATTCTTCATGATGCCAACGACCTCTTCTTCATTGGAGTCGTGGCCTTTGATTGGACTAAGGGTCTTGGTCAAAATTCTGTAGACAGTCCTTGGCACATAGAGCAATTCCTTCACGAGGAATTTGTTTCTTGGGGCTAGACCAGGCTTCAGAGGCTTCATCAACACTTGCATGAAATGATCAGATAGCTCAGGTTCAGTAGATGAGCCGCGCACCTTTAAGGGGAGGACTGACTGGCAGGGCATGAAGTAATTCAGAGGCCGGAGCTTTGAAGTGTGTGTTCTCAGTCATGCAGTCCAACACCCAAGAGTGCACATCTTCAGCGTTGCCGGTGATGTGCAACGTACCGTAGAACTGAAGAATTAGCTCTTCATTCCAGTCACAGATGTCGGTGCAGAAATTTAGCAGCCCAACATCACGAAGAACACTAAGGACTGGGGTGAAGCAAGGCAGCGACTGCATATCAACATGAGGAATATGCTCATGGTCGAAGATCTTGTCTTTATCGAAGAGCAGTGAAGAGTAGAAGTTCATCTGACTTGCTGTCCAGAAGCGCTTCCTTCGAAGACGAGCAGAGTCATAGGGATTATATTCAGTGAAGAATACATGCTCATGAAAGAAGTCATCAGCTTTGAACTTCTGTTTCTTTGAGAAGGGATTCTTCGGCTTGGGCTGAGGAGTATCAGTCAATGTCTTCACAGCCTCTGGAATCACAGTCTCAGGAGCCACAGGCTGAGGAATTTCAGTTTCAACATCTTCAACAACAGTCTAGGTCGCCATTTCTTCAGCAGCATGTACATCAGCACTAGTGGCTGGAATTTCTTCAGGGATGGTAAGAAGAGAAGCTTGAGGTTCTTCAGATCCCATATGAATTTCTTTAGTTTGGACTGGGGACTGAGGAATCTGTTGCAGAGGGGTGAACATTGGGGAATTGGGGTGATGACTTTCCTAGTAGTCATCATTCAGAATAGGAGTGGTGCACCCGATGTCCACGTCTTCATCTTCTTCATCAATTTCCTCAATGCCTTCCTCTTCAGCTGTAAATTGAGGCATGGGCGATGATACAAATGGAGTGGACGTGATGTTGTCCACTTGAATTTCCTCATCCATCTTCTCTGACGAAGTAGCAGAAGGATCTTCTTCATCTGATCCACTAGGGATATCATATTCCTCACCAAAGGGAACAATTTCCTTTGATGGCATGCTTGAAATAGGAACAACATCTATTGGATGTTCAAAAGAGCTCGTCAAAGTCTTCACTTTCTTTGGTGTTGAAGTCTCTGAGGCGGCAGATGCTTTCCTTTTCTTCACAGCTGCTCGCTCCGCAACTTTGTTTTCTTCCTTCTGATGCAGAAGGAAGAATAGGACTTGGTGTTGGTGCAGGAGGAGCAGAGGAAATTGGTGCAGTTTCCTCAGGCGCAACTGATGCAGTTGTCGTGGCTTGTTCAGTGTCTTCAGGCGCAGTAGCAGATGCTTCAGCTAGCCTGTCTTGATCCTCAGGAGCAACACTAGTTGTTGCCCTGGCAATTTCATCAGCGGCTGGAATAGCTTCATTAGCCCTAGTGCTCTCATTTTCTTCAGCAACCTGATCTTCATCAGTGGTGCTGGCATGCTCTTCAGTTGGCTGGGCAGATGCTTCAGCCAGAGGAGATTCATGTTGCGTTTGGGCTGCAACATTTGAGGTGAATCTTTCTGCCAACTTGACAAATCTGACCTTGCACTACTGCAGGATGCTGCTAACGCGACACTACGATCAGAGACCCTTCGAGAAACTATGTGTGATGCAATAATCGCAAATGGTGCTGTATGAAAACCGTTAGAAATGTATAAAACGTTTGCGATGATGGATGCATCAAACATGGGTTAGGTTTTAGTTGCGTGTGCGATGAAGGGCACACGGTTCAGTTCAATAAAATGTTTGCGATGAGGAGGAACAAAAGAAACGGGCAGCCAGATGAAGGCGTGTGCGATACACAGCATACAGTTCACTCGGATGAACTGTTTGTGATTAGGCAACACAAAACAAACAGGCAGCCAGATGAAGGTGTGTGCGATATACAGCATACAGTTCACTCAAATGAACTGTTTGTGATTAGGCAACACAAAAGAAACGGTCAGCCAGATCAAGGTGTGTGCGATATACGCATGCGGTTCACTCGGCCCTTGTCGTCAGTGTGTGACCTCTGTGGCAACCGTTCGCTCCCCCAGGCGCCTCTTCGTGTACCGTGGCAACCGTCCACCGCCTCTTTGCCTTTCCCTCTTGATTTGGAACTTCCGTCGCACGCTCTTCCTCCCTCCATTTGCCTTCACCCTTCCTTCTGCCATTGTTCGATCATCTTCTCCATGGAGGGAACAAGCCGGAAGCAACCCTGTTATTCTTGCCCCGATCTGAAAGATGTCGTGGTGGAGGAACTGATTGATCGGTGCAACATCATCACCTCGTCTAGCATGGCAGGTTCATTCAAGACCATTCTCGACTCAACTAATAACATCATTACAAGGAACCCAAGGGTCCAGGAGCGGTTTGATCTCCCCTATCTTCTTCGCCGTGACCCTGCTGACTGGCGCGGGGACGAGGGAAGCCTCGCCTTGTGCAAGTTGACGCCACTTGATAATGATACGTATGATGTTAAGATGCCATCGCTTGAGGGCAAGGCTTGGGAAGGCGCAAATGGAGATTAGGTTGTTTATATTGGGTACAACTGCGAGTGGGAACTTGTGAATGTGTACACTCGTCACCGGGTTCCACTTCCAAAAATCTCAGACGACTGCCCAGAGGTTGAGTACACCGGTAATCTACGTGATTTCAAATACGATCATGGTGATTGTCATCTACGGAAGATAGCAATTTGTCGAGTTCCCAACCGCTATTGGGATTACTCGAACTATGAAGTTGTTGCTATCTTCGACAAGCTTGTTGCCTTCCTTACTTCCAGGCCTCGATGGATATTGCTCAAAAATCAATTTCTGTACACGGATGAGTACTGTGATGCAATTCAATACGAGGGTCTTGTGTTTGCTGCCACCACTCGTGGCACTATTTTTGCATGGAATCCTGATGCTTTCGGTACATTTGTCTTCCACCGTAATTATAATTGTTTCATCCACATGCATGCGGGTTAGCTAGTTTCCCTTTACTAATTAATTAACCTTCTTGTGTTTCCAAGGTCCTGCGAACGTTCCACCACCTATACTTTTAAATTTTAATAACCAAGGGGGAGATGACGATGCTGATGATCATGAGCATGAGGACAAGCTGGACCCATATACTCAGTGGCGCCTGGCAACTTATTTCGATGGATCACCTCTTCTTGTCTGTATACAGGGCACTGCTAATGTTACTAAGGAAGCAGGTGTTGTCTCGCATGGTCGCACTCTCCAGACCTATTCCAACATCCGTTGCAGGGTATTCGGGATGGATACTAGTGTACTAGTGCCAACACCTTCTCCCTGGTTCAGTATTGAAAGTCTTGGAGGAAACTCGCGCTTCCTTGGACAAAACTATCCAATGATGGTGGAAGGCGATGCAGCTGCTGTTGACACAACGTTACTACCATTTATGAGAAGCAATTGTACCTATACCTCGAACATTGCTATGCTTCCCTACCGTCCCAATATGGGTCTTGACATAGGCTGCTTCAGCCTGGATGATCCGTCCTGCGTTGGTCTCGAGACTGACAGTAGCTGGCCCTTCCCAGAGAATCACTTCTGGTTCAAAGCAAGCGTTTCCAACGCCGACGAGTGGTTGAGATGAAGTTCATTTCATCTCTTTGTTAGTTGTTGTGTGAGAAAAACTTTACTAGAATGTTTTGTTGGAAATGATCTATAATCCAATGTGTATCCTCGTTGTCGTTGTGGCCTGATGACTTGTTGTATGTAATCAATGGTACATTTGCATATGCATCCATCAACTCACGCCTGCTAGTGGTGTCCATATGAACAGTGCTAGTGATTTAAGTTGCAAAAATTAGATAGTGCTAGTGATTTTTAGCTGCATATTTTGACAAATCGCAGTGTTACAAGGTTGACAAATGGCAATGTTACTAGATAAAAAAGTTCAATCTTGCCAGTTTAACAAATGGCAACATACCCAAAATGACAGATATGCAAATCTTACCCAATTATTTGTACGTGGTTGCACACGGGTCATGCAAAACAACCGTTTGCATTGAAAGGATGCAGAAATCCTACTCGGCACATTTTCCCTTGGCTTCCTGGGGAAGCTGTCGGTTTGCATCCGGGTGTTCTAACTAAAACGTGCGATGAGTGTTTTATATTTAAAAACCATTGATGTTTTTTTCAAAAGAAAATCATTTGATAAGTCTGTACATTCAGAGAGAAAAACGCAAGTTCGTTCAAACCATATCTTTCATTCAGTCACACTACGAATTTATATTCATATCATATGATCGAGAATTCGAGATACGGTACTAAACCCCAAAAAAACTATTTTCGGCAGCACCGGAGGTGGTCTGCCGCGCCGTCGTTGTCATTGTCGTCCTCCGGGACGCCGTTGTTGAAGTCTTCAAGGCAGCACAAAATGTTCTTCACTTGTAAATCAAACATCATGTCGTCGCGCGATTGACGGGCGGGGCATGGGAGGACGGCAACTGGCGCCGCTGAGAGGTAGCAGTCGACGGCAGCGTCCCATGCCGCTGAGGGGGGCGTGCACACGGGCACGGGCGCGACGGGTGCAGCCAAACGCACGGGGGCGGGCGCCATGGTGGCTGGAGGGGCGCGCATGGGCACGGGCGCTGGCATGTACAAGAGCTCGCATGGGTCCGCGGAGACTTCGCTGACACCCACGGCTTCCAGCTCTGCGATAGTGCTCATAGACCAGCCCGTCAATGCTACGGGGATGGTCGCTGGCGCGGGGGCGGGGATGGGAGCTGGGACTGGAGCGGGGCAGCAACCACCGCGGCCAGCTCGTTCTAGACCATGTCCATGAGGCCCCATTCCTCCTTATTTTCTATCTCCTCCGGCTCGGAGTCGACTTCCCCAAACTTGAAGACTAGTGGCAGATGATCGTTCTGCGCCATGGCGTTGGTGGAGGTCTGCGGGAGGGAGGGGAATGGGAGGCGAACAGTAAGGCTGCTCGTATTAAACAGCGGCTCGGGCACCATTAATGGAGAGGAAGGCGGGCGGCCATGGAAGTCAAAGGGCTCGCTTCCCAGTGAGCCTGTGTAGCGTACAGCTCGCACGCTTCCTGGTGAGCCTGCGCATTGGAGGACAACTTGCATGCCTCTCAGTCAGCCTGCGCACCGGACTGCGCTCGCACGCCTCCCATTCAGTCAAGGTCAAACAGCTGTCCGCATGACACCTCCTACAACCATTAAAACCAAGACACGTGGTGTCACACGAATGGTTAATAGAACGCACACGGTTTGAATTCTACAAACGTTTGAGATATTAAAGTGGCAACTATTTTTTCAAAATGCCTTTGTTGGCTGTCATTATTCGAGTGCGCCTTCTCTCAAAATGGACACGGAAAATACCACAGCATGTTGGGTGCCATTCCATGATGGCATGCCAAGTTTCATGAATTTCAGACGAGTTTTGGATTTACTAGAATTTAAAAACCAGGCATCTCAATGTTTTGCTGACAATCAACGGTGCCCTGGTGTTTGAAATTCATTCCCATTTCTTGCATGGGACCTAAGCATGCACCCAAGGACATAGATGTGATTTTTCAACGAATTTATATGTACGGGAGCATGTGCATGTAGTTCAAATTTGAATTATGCACATAAATGCATTGAAAACTCAGTTAATGCATAAAAATATCCAAACGAACCCCGAAAAATCCCAAAAATTGACACAACACTCTTGTTGTTCTATGTTGACACTAGAAATTTTTTGAAAGCAATAAGAGGCAATGGATATCGTTTCGTCCCCAAAGGTGGGACGTTCTCTATCGAAACCATCATGCTTGTTGTGAGAAGCGTATACCCGAACCTGCACAGAATGGGATAATTTTTTTACCATGACATGTTGATGCCGCTCCATGATAGCATGCCAAGTTTCATGAATTTCAGACGAGTTTTGGATTTACTCGAATTTAAAAACCAGGCATCTCAACGTTTTGCCGGCAATCAACAGTGCCCTAGTGTTTGAATTTCATTCTCATCTCTTGCATGGGACCTAGAAATTCACCCAAGGACACAGATTTGATTTTTCAACCAACTTTAGTGCACTGGAGCATGTGCCTGTAGTTCAAATTTGAATTATGCACATAAAATGCCTAGAAAATCCAGTTAATGCATAAAAATGTCCAAACGAACCTCAAAAAATCACAAAAATTGACACAACACTCCTGTTGTTCTATGTTGACACTAGAAATTTTTTGAAAGCAATAAGAGGCAATGGATATCGTTTCGTCCCCAAAGGTGGGACGTTCTCTATCGAAACCATCATGCTTGTTGTGAGCAGCTCTGGTTTCTGAGAAGCTTCTACCCAAACCTGCCCCAAATGGGACAATTTTTTTACCACGGCATGTTGATGCCGCTCCATGATAGCATGCCAAGTTTCATGAGTTTCAGACGAGTTTTGCATTTGCTAGAATTTAAAAACCAGGCATCTCAATGTTTTGCCGGCAATCAACAGTGCCCTGGTGTTTGAAATTCATTCCCATCTCTTGCATGGGACCTAGAAATATACCCTAGGACACATATGTGATTTTTCAACCAACTTTGGTGCATTGGAGCATGTGCTTGTAGTTCAAATTTGAAATATGCACATAAAATGCCTACAAAACCCAGATAATGTATAAAAAAGGCCAAACGAACCCCGAAAAATTCCAAGATTAAACATAACACTCCTGTTGTTCTATGTTGACACTAGAATTTTTTTGAAAGCAATAAGAGGCAATGGATATCGTCGCGTCCCCAAAGGTGGTACGTTCCCTATCGAAACCATCATTATTGTTGTGAGAAGGTCTGGTTTGTGAGAAGCTTATACCCAAACCTGTCCCAAATGGGACAAAATTTTCACCACGACATGTTGATGCCGCTCCATGATAACATGCCAAGTTTCATGAATTTCAGACGAATTTTGGATTTACCAGAATTTAAAAACCAGGTATCTCAATGTTTTGCCTGCAATCAACAGTGCCCTGGTGTTTGAAATTCATCCCCGTCTCTTGCATGGGACCTAAGCATGCACCCAAGGACACACATGTGATTTTTCAACCAATTTATATGCACCAGAGTATGTGCATGTAGTTCAAATTTGAAGTATGCACATAAAATGCCTAGAAAACTCAGTTAATGCATAAAAATGTCCAAACGAACCCCGAAAAATCCCAAAAATTGACACAACACTCCTGTTGTTCTTTGTTGACACGAGAAATTTTCGAAAGCAATAAGAGGCAATGGATATCGTTTCGTCCCCAAAGGTGGGACGTACGTTCCCTACCGAAACCATCAGGCTTGTTGTGAGAAGCTCTCGTTTGTGAGAAGCATATACCCAAACCTGCCCCTAATGGGACAATTTTTTTGCCACGACATGTTTATGCCGCTCCACGATAGCATGCCAAGTGTCTTGAATTTTAGACGAGTTTTGGATTGACTAGAATTTAAAAACCAGGCATCTCAATGTTTTGCCGGCAATCAACGGTGCCCTGGTGTTTGAAATTCATTCCCATTTCTTGCATGGGACCTAAGCATGCACCCAAGGACACAGATTTGATTTTTCAACCAATTTATATGTACTGGAGCATGTGCAGGTAGTTCAAATTTGAATTATGCACATAAATGCGTTGAAAACTCAGTTAATGCATAAAAATGTCCAAACGAACCGTGAAAAATCCAAAAATTGACACAACACTCCTGTTGTTCTATCCTGACACGAGAAAAAAATTGAAAGCAATAAGAGGCAATGGATATCGTTTCGTCCCCAAAGGTGGGACGTTCCCTATCGAAACCATCATGCTTGTTGTGAGTAGCTCTGGTTTGTGAGAAGCTTATACCCGAACCTGCCCTAAATGGGACAAATTTTTTACCATGACATGTTGATGCCGCTCCATGATAGCATGCCAAGTTTCATGAATTTTAGACGAGTTTTGGATTTACCAGAATTTAAAAACCAGGCATCTGAATGTTTTGCCGGTAATCAACAGTGCCCTGGTGTTTGAAATTTATTCCAATCTCTTGTATGGGACCTAGAAATTCACCCAAGGACACACATGTGATTTTTCAACCAACTTTGGTGCATTGGAGCATGTGCTTGTAGTTCAAATTTGAATTATGCACATAAAATGCCTACAAAACCCAGTTAGTGTATAAATAAGGCCGAACGAACCCCGAAAAATTCCAAGATTAAACACAACACTCCTGTTGTTCTATGTTGACACTAGAATTTTTTTGAAATCAATAAGAGGCAACGGATATCGTCCTGTCCACAAAGGTGGTACGTTCCATATCGAAACCATCATGCTTGTTGTGAGAAGCTCTAGTTTTTGAGAAGCTTATACCCAAACCTACACCAAATGGGACAAAATTTTCACAACGACATGTTGATGCCGCTCCGTGATAGCATGCCAAGTTTCATGAATTTCAGACAAGTTCTGGATTTACTAGAATTTAAGAACCAGGTATCTCAACATTTTGCCAGCAATTAATAGTGCGGCGCTGGTGTTTGAAATTCATTCCCATCTCTTGCATGGGACCTAGAAGTTCACCCAAGGACACACATGTGATTTTTCAACCAACTTTCGTGCATTGGAGCATGTGCTTGTAGTTCAAATTTGAATTATGCACATGAAATGCCTAGAAAACCCAGTTAATGTATAAAAAAGACCAAACGAACCCTGAAAAATTTGTTCCCATTTCTTGCATGGGACCTAAGCATGCACTGAAGGACACAATTTTTTTTCAACCAATTTGTATGCATCGGAGCATGTGCATTTAGTTTAATTTTGAATTGTGCACGTGAAATGGCTAGAAAACCAGTTTATTGTGTAAAATGTCCAAACGAACCCTGAATAATTCCAATTCTTTTATGACACACATATAGTTGCATGTTCACTGCAGATAAAAGGAATAGCAATTCAAACAACGTCCATTGCCGCCGTGACCCCATTTTGTAATTCAAATCAAGTAGATCCCACACAGCCTATTATCACCAACCGTGTGAGATGTAGTACAAAATGTCTTGGAGCACCGTTGGTGTATAGTATGCCCATGGCTTACGCGAGAAGGTGCGTTGGCTACAGTCCACAGCCGGCGTGTCATGCACACTAGCTCACTCCCCAAAAACTCCCACCTTTGCATCCCTCGCAATCTCGAAAATATCTACCGCCTGGAAGGTTTTAATGTTTGATAGCACATGATTAGTATGTGCGGACCGTGTGCGATATCTGTTACTCCCGCTCTGCTTCAGTCCCTTGGTTCAAATTTTTAGTAGCCCTGGCATTTTATTCCTACCTCCGCATACCTCACAATCTCAAAAATATCTGCTCGCCCTTGATCCAAATTTTCAGTAGCCCCGCCTTGTTACTCCCGCCTAGTAAAGTTTCCAGTTGCCGCAGTATTTCCTCAAACACAACCTTGCCCCCCTCAACACACACCCCAAAACGTCCGCTCACAGAGACACACACAACCCTCGAAACCATTGCTAGGTCGCCGCCATCACTGGCGCGTCCATCCTCAACCTCTGCCCGTGTGCCAGGGAGCTCGAGGAGCCAATGGCCAAAAAGAGGTTTATCACGGCCTTTTCGCCCGACGCCGCCGAGGTGGCCGCCGAGGTGTCCCCGTCGTCCTCCGTAGGCCCGATCCGCCGTCGTCGGTCCCCCGATCCGCCCGTCGCCGCGCCCCTATGCCGGTTCGAGGACTTCCTCGTCCTCCCTCGGACCCGGCAGCCAACGAAGTCCTACCCCGGGGTCTGGCAGCGACAGTGGGGGACATGGGTTGCCAAGATTACATATCGAGAGACCTACACCCGTGGGTGGCTCGATAGCTTCCACCCGGCCGAGCTCACGGCCATGGATGACTGCTGGCAAGTCCGCTACCACGGCGCGGTGGCTAGGCTCAATTTCCCCTTCGGCACACGTCCGGTCCACCTCGTTCCGCCGGAGCCAGGGGTGGTGAGCTCGGCTATGGCGCGGGAGGACCGCAAGGCGTGGGAACGCCTTGAGGCCGAGACCGCCGACAAGGCCTACATGCAAGAGCTCCGCCGGCAGCACCCGGAGCTCGTGGAGGTGGAGCGGGCGATCTTTGCCGGCGCGGAGGGCGGCAAGGTTATCGTGCTCTCCTCTGATGACAAGGTCAAAGGTGGCACGGAGGGTGGCGAGGTTATTGCGCTCTCCTCTGATGACGAGGTCGAAGGCGGCGGCAACGGCGGCACGGAGGGCATCGAGGTGGGCCCCGAGGACAAGGAGATCGACGTCGACGAGTGGAGGAGTGCCTTCCCCAACGACCCCGACGACGGTATTGGCACGGACCCGACTCGCGACACACCGTACATGACGAGGAAGGATTGGCTCGACCTCTACTTCGACCAAAAGTAGTTTAGCTTAGTTTAAATTTATGTTTTATGTTCGGTTATGCAAAACTATCTATGTTTATGTTTGAATGCAAGCTACTTTCGGTTGAACTTGCTTTGAACTTGATCAAATTGAAGTTTACAACCTTAAGTTTAGGGGATCGACTAGAAAAGGCCAAAAATTGCTGGAGTATATATATATCCACTAAGGGTTTTAGTCCTTTAACTTTTTAACGATTGCCTAGAGATGTCCTTATGACTTGTTTATTTTAGTTCTTCACAATGTGATGCTCTATATGTGCAACTATTTGCCGTGAAGTTCAATTTCATCAATAATAGTTTCAACAATACCACTATGCATTACGATATTTGGTTGCTGTTAAGGATATTGTAGTTAACACACCTTTTCGCTTTTCAATTCTTGTTTAGCAACATGCATTGTATTGAATGATCAAATATGCAATCCCAGGCTACATAGCAACAAGGAAGAGTGTTACCATAATGTTCTGATGATGTCTAGATATACATGTAATAAAATCTTATATAATGGATGGATGGAGTGTTGTACTACATCATTTTTCAATTGTTGGTTAGCTTCTAATATTAACTTGGTGCTTTTAGGTACATATATCATTGCCAAAGATCCACACTTCGACCCTTTCTGCGTATGGGGCAATGAGATATTCATGAACTAGCATCAAGTGAGGAAACTGATAAAGATTGTTATTAAAATGGGTCAAAAGATGTCAATCGAACTATTTTTTTACACTTTATGCAAGACAACAGTGAACTCCAGGATGGTAAGTAAGAACCCTGTAGCCTTCTTTTTACTGCCCGTAATGAGTTGTGTTAGATGACAATATCTAAATCTTTTTCCTTTTGCAGTGGATCCTGAAGAAGTTTACTCAAGATTACCTCTCAAACTACATGATTGGCGGCCGGCCATCACAAGGGGTTGGACTAGAGTCATGCATGCCTTCTGCATCCAGGAGAACACAATAGGGCCATTCTGCTTCACCTTGTTTAGCAACTGGAATGTCTGTCGCCTCTTTCTTTACCATCTGTAATAGTACAAGTATAGAACCCTGGTACATCATTCTTTATTTGGTGCTTATGTAGTTCTTAAACATATGTACCTGTGAATCGAATAATGCATTGGTTGTTTGAACCTGATTGATATGAATAAAGCTATAGCCTACTTTCAAGTTTAAATTAGGTACAATTTTAAATAGCAGCAATTACATTAGGGCGAAATTACGTTGTGCAGGTCATTACGGCACACACGGTTGGTAAAACACAAACATTTGCGATATACACCATTATTCGAGACGGTTCACAGAGAGGAAACATGTGCAAGCATGCACATAGTTGCCATTTGCAAAGCGTGTGTCACGTCAGACACTATCACATACGGTGCGGGAAAACTTAATGTGTGTGATTGTCTACCCATCATACATGGTTTATAATCATGAACTGTTTGTGCTGTGCCAGGCACGTAAAACTCCTGTGCCTAGAATCTGCCTGGAAAACCCCCATGCCTGGAATCCGCCTGGTTTTAGGCAGAACCACAAAACTCTGACTGCGATGGCAATGCGAGCACAAACGAGTAGCAAGGATGAAGCGTTTGGGATATTCGAGATATCAAAAATGGTTATATAGGGACAACTGTATGCATCAAGGCTCCCTATCCCCGACGGTTTTTGGGTCGTGTGGTAAGGACCACCCTATCACCCACACTCACTTGGCGACAGTTCCAAATGCCGTCGCGAAAAGGGGTAAAAAACCGTTTGTTTAGGACCGACGCGCACCAGTGTTGGCTCCAAGCCAATCTGCACGGTAGGCATCAAATTCATCACTGAGTCCTTTGATCTCAGTTTGCATAGTCACAAGTTCATCAGTTGTCATTTTGACAACATTTTTCTTTAGAAAAAGCTCCTTCTTGTACTGAGCTTTCTTCAGCTGCCTGACCTTCTCAAATTTCCATTTTTCTTCGCCTACGAAGGCGGTCAACATGTGACTTTGGCCAGGTGTGAGCTTGAAATCAGGCATATGAGTGTTGGGGTCCTTGTGCCAGAGATCAATGAAGTCCAGGATCAACTTGGGATCCAACAGAAGAGGCACATATGTGCCTTTGGCTCTAGCAGCCTGTTGCTGTCTGTCTCTGATGATTTCAACGAGTTCTTCATCATCAGCTTCGTCTTTGCTTGACGGGACGTGGAAGGCAACCTGATTCTTGTGAGGACTTGGTCTAGTGCCTCGTCCAGCAGTAGCCTTGGTCTTTAGCAAAGTTGGCCCTGTTGAGGACTGCAGAGGAGCTGAAGAACTTGCGGAGGCTCCTGAGGTAATTGAGATGCCTGTGGTCCATTGACAAGAGGCGAGATGCATAGGTGCCGAGGACTTTGCCGGAGGAGCTGAGGGCTTTGCAACCGGAGGAACTGGAGCAGCTTGAGGAATTTGCCGTGAGGGCATAGATGAGCTTGGCCCTGAGGGCATTGCAGAGGAACTTGGTGGTTTGCGATCTAGCATCTTAGGCATAGCCTTCTTGGGCTTGCTAGCAGAGGCCTCAGCAGCGGCAGCAGCAGAGTCTTCGTTGAATTTCCTAACTGCTTCCTTAGCCATTTTGGCTAGTTTTGCTTGCCTCTTGGCCCATTCATCAGGATAGTCCTCACCGCCCTTGAGGCTGGTGGGATCAGCTTCTTGGCCAGGTGCTAGTGGAGGTCTTGGGCAAGGAGGGTGTAGAGCGAATTTCTTCATGTACTTAGGAGTGACATATCTGTACTCCCTCGATTCCTGTGCCCATCTTCTTTCAGTCCTCTGAATGTGCACCTTGCACTCATTCTTTGTTTCCTTTCCATGAATTGCCTCATTAGGCGTGCAATACCCTACATAGATGTCATCAGGGACTTCAAAGGCAGTGTTCACTTCCAGTTTCTTGCCTCCCTTCTGAGGTTTCTTGCCATCTGCCATTTTCTCCAGATGAGGATTTTGAACAATTGAGTTCTCTGAAGAGGTATGCAATTTGTCTTCTAGGAATGCTGCAAATGAGTTAAGTTGATGAGAACCTAGATATTTAGCAACGGACATGTGTACCTGTGAACAAAGTATATGTGCGAAGAATTTGGAGAGGTCATATGCGTACTCAGAAGTTTTTGCAAAATGAACAAGTTTGAGGAATTTGACCAGTGGTGTCTTGAGGAATTTCACTAAGCGTTCTTTGACTTAGGTTCCAGAGTTGTATAGATTGAAAATCCACACAATTGAGGAATCTTGAAGAAAAATGTTGCTTAGAGAAATAGATCAAGAACAGATGCTTGTGTGAGGTGTTTAAAGTGTGGAAGTTGAAGAATAAACACCTTTTGAAGATTTGTGGAAATCATCAGAATCAACAAGGATAGTAAAAGTAACTTTTAATTACCCTTGACGAAGAACACGACGAACTGGGAGTTGTAGATTGGAAGTTCGTCAGTCCAGATCTGCCACGCCCTAACTTGGCAGAGGAAGACATCTACGGCGGCGGCGAAGTGAAGAAATCCGCGGCCGGCGCGAGTACGACGGCGATGAGGTTGATGCAGTGAAGCCCTTCCTCACCGGCGATGATGGAAGTAGCAGCGGTGCTAGGTCTTGAAAGCTCGAGCGAGGGGAGTGAGTTCGAGCGGGGTAAATGCAGTCTCAGGAGGGTGAGGGGTATATATAGCCGAGGTGAAAAACCGCTCTCCCGAGGAAAATGGACGAACGTGCCCCTGACTCTGCTCATGCTAGCGACATGTGTCACCCACGTACAGAGCGGTGGCGATCATGTGAGATCGCGGATGAATAGATAAATCCTATCGTGGGATGTGGAACGGTTTGAGCGGCAAAAGCCAAAAATTCAGATAAGAATATTTTAACGTTTCGTTTCGCAAATTCTTTAGCTGACAAGGACACAGTGAAGATTTTGAACGGGTTTCAAATAGAACGCACATGAAGAATTTGTGAACAGACTGGACTGAGTTTAGCATAGAGGGGGAAGGGTCCGATCACATTCACTTAGCAGAAAAGGCAACTTGAAGAATTAGCAATAAGTGAATGCTGTAGAGGACTAAAAACTCAAATATATATATAGTCAATGAAGAACAACGACGGAAAGAGTGAAGACATTGCAAAGTTGAAGAATTTGAACAACTGAGGAATTTCAAAAACTGAAGAAAAACTCAAATTGATGATTTTCAACTTTTGCTGGTGGCGTGACCCACCGTATAAGAATGATGATTTCAGATGCCACGTACAATTGTTGTAGGGCTCCGAGAATCAAATTCTTCGTTAATTTCTTCACACTTAGAGGGTTAGTCTTCATTGATTGAAGAAAAACGTTACTTCATGTGTTGCACATCTAAGTCATCAATTTTGCATAAGTGTTAGGATGTGTGTCCTTTTCAAAGGACATTCGAAGATCCTAAGATATTTAGCTCACACCGCAACTTGCTAAATCTCCTCTCATCCAAGGGCTTTGTGAAGATATCGGCTAGTTGTTCTTCAGTCTTCACGTGCTCGATAGAGACGTCGCCCTTCGACACATGATCATGAAGAAAATGATGACGAATCTGAATGTTCTTTGTCTTCGAGTGCTAAACTGGGTTATGAGCAATCTTGATGGCACTCTCATTGTCATAGTAGAGAGGCACATTCTTCACATTGATGCCATAGTCCTTGAGGGTTTGCCTCATCCATAGCAGCTGAGCACAGCACGAACCAGCAGCAATGTACTCAGCTTCAGCAATAGAATTTTAATACATAGTTCTGTTTCTTCGAGGACCAACATACCAATGATCAACCGAGGAAATGTTATGTGCCTGATGTTGACTTGCGGTCCACACGGTCACTAGCATAGTCAGAGTCCGAATATCCAATGAGATCAAAAGCCGAGCCCTTGGGATACCATAATCCAAGTGTTGGAGTGTGAGCTAGATATCGAAGAACATGCTTCACAGCCTTATGGTGTGATTCCTTCGGTGTAGCTTGAAAACGGACACACATGCAAAAACTAAGCATAATATCTGGCCTAGATGCACATAAATACAATAAAGAACCAATCATGGAGTGGTATACCTTTTGATCAAAGTCAATACCATATTCATCAGTGCATAGATGGCCATTTGTGGGCATAGGGATTTTGACGCCTTTGCAGTCTTGCATGCCGAATTTCCTCAAAACACCCTTGAGGTATTTCTCCTAAGATATGAATATACCGTTGCACTATTGACATATTTGAAGACCTAAGAAACATTTCAATTCTCCCATCATAGACATTTGATATTCTTCACTCATCATAGAGGCAAATTCATCACTGTAACGTCGGTCAGTACAACCAAAGATGATATCATCAACATATATTTGGCACACGAATAATTCATCATCATAGGTTTTGGTGAAAAGAGTTGGGTCAAGTGAACCGGGTTTGAAGCCTTTCTTCATGAGGAATTACTTCAAAGTATCATACCACGCCCGAGGGGCCTGCTTGAGGCCATAGAGGGCCTTATTGAGTCTGAAGACTTTTTCAGGATGCTTTGGATCTTCAAAACCTAGGGGTTGAGCAACATATACTTCTTCCTCAAGCTTACCATTCAGGAATGCACTTTTCACATCCATTTGATATAAGATGATGTTATGATGGTTAGCATAAGCAAGCAATATGCAAATAGCCTCAAGTCTAGCAACAGGTGCAAAAGTTTCATCAAAATCAATTCTTTCAATCTGTGTGTAGCCTTGAGCTACAAGCCGTGCTTTATTCCTCACCACCAGGACATTTTCATCTTGCTTGTTGCGGTAGATCCATTTGGTGCTGATGATATTGTGCTTGCGTGGGTTTGGTCGCTTGACAAGTTCCCACACATTGTTGAGGTCAAACTGATGTAATTCCTCTTGCATTGCTTGAATCCACTCAGGCTCCAGAAATGCCTCATCTACTTTGATGGGCTCTATGATAGATACAAAAGCAAAGTGCCCACAAAAGTTAGACAAATGTGAAGCCTTTGAGCGTGTGAGAGGACCTGGTGCGTTGATGTCGCTGATGATTTTCTTGATTTGCACTTCATTTGCAACGCGAGGATGAGCGGGTTGGCAACGTTGAGTTGGCTCAGCATTTTCTTCAGAGCCATTTTCTTCAGGTGCGCCAGCTTGCTGTTCTTCACATTCTGGAATGTCTTCTTCAGCAGATTCTTCAGTAGGAATGACATCCTCAGTAGCCTTGAACTTGATGGTTTCCTCAGGTGACTTTCATCTAGCACAGGAGGTAGGTGCTCTCTTTGCGAGCCATTAGTTTCATCGAACCGCACATCTACAGTTTCAACAACCTTCTGGTGAAAGGAGTTGAAAACTCTGTAGGTGTGCGAGTCCTTTTCGTAACCAAGCATAAAACCTTCATGTGCTTTCGGTGCGAATTTAGAATTGTGATGAGGATCTCCAATCCAACATTTAGCACCGAAGACTTTGAAATAACTCACATTGGGTTTCTTGTCAGTGAGGAGTTCATATGAGATCTTTTTGAAGAATTTGTGAAGATATACCCTGTTGATGATGTGGCACGCAGTATCAATTGCCTCAATGCAGAAGTGACGAGGCGTCTTGTATTCATCAAGCATAGTGCAAGCCATCTCAACAAGAGTCCTGTTCTTGCGCTCCACGATGCCATTTTGCTGAGGAGTATAAGGAGCAGATAACTCATGAGTAATACCAAGTTCATCAAGATAGTCATCAAGACCAGTATTCTTGAACTCGGTCCCATTGTCACTTCGGATGTGCTTGATCTTCACACAAAAGTTGGTTGAAGCCCTTGAGGAAAATCGTTTGAAGACTTCCTGCACTTCACGTTTGTAAGTGACGATATGCACCCATGTATAATGAGAATAGTCATCAACAATAACAAAGCCATATAAAGATGCTTCATTGGTGAATGAGGAATAATGATTAGGACCAAAGAGATCCATGTGAAGCAATTCAAATGGACGAGTGGTAGTCATGATAGTCTTTGAGGGATGCTTGGCCTTGGTCCTCTTTCCAGCTTCACAAGCTCCGCAGAGGTGATCCTTGAGGAATTTGACATCCTCAATGCCAATGACATGCTTCTTCTTCGCGAGAGTGTGCAAGTTCCTCATGCCAGCATGTAAGTGCATCTAGTGCCCCTTAGTGCTTTTGGTGTATTGAAGACTTATAGGTTAAGGGACTAATGTGTTTATGAGTGTACACAGGACTATAAGTCTATGAGGAGTTTGATATTTACAGAGAAAGTCGACCTCTAAAAATGAAGTTCTTTGACTGAAGACTTTGGATTTCTGAAGACTTTCTGAAGACTTTGAAAGTGAAGAAATTGGTGTAACCTTGAAGACTTGGTATTCATTCGAGGAACATGAAGCGTGAAGACTTTTGTTTTCGTAGTTTCATTTTCTCTTTCTTGAGTCATAGGAAACACCCTATTGTTAAAGGGGTCGAGGAAATACTAAGGAAAAATTTCCATGTGATGCTCAACTCAAAATCCTACACCTACCAATCCCTTCGAGTGAAGCCATTGGAAATCTCATACAGTTCAGTCATATTCTTCAGTGACAGAGACAAAGTTCTTCTGGTCTCCGAGGAATTTGTTCTGACTAAGGAGTTAGGAATTCGGCAGTGCGGATTGCCTACACAGTGAAGAACATGATAGCCTTTAGGAATTTGAGCCTAAAATTCAGACCGTTGCTGTGCTACGCGCCAGCTGTCCCAAAATATCTACCCACCTAACGGTCATATCATTGAAGGGCATTTATGTCTTATCATGTCAGGCAGCTCCCTAGGCTATAAATAGTTGCCCCCTACAACCACTAGCTGGTTGGCTGCTCCGAGAGAAACTGTCACTTGTCATTTGAGAGCATCCCATCCTCCGAGGACTTTGAGCGAAAATCATCAAGTGAGGAAAACCCAAACCCAAACACCTACAAACCCAAAGTGATTGAGCATCACTGAAGAGATTGATCCTGCGTGGATCCGATGCTTATTACCTTTGAAGATTGTGCTTCTTCCAGACGGTTAGGCGTCATGGTCTAGAGCATCCAAGAGGAAATAGTGGATCGCTGAGTGACCGAGTTTGTGAAGTTCGGAAGTCACCTGAAGACTTACCACGAGTGATTGGACGAGGTCTGTGTGACCTTAGTTCAAGGAGAATACAATGAGGACTAAGTGTCCTGGACTGTGTGTTCAGGACTGGGTGTCCGGGACTGTGTGTCCTTAGGTTTAAATACCTAGCTGCTACAACCAGATGTACAACTGAGACAACAGTTGGAACTAGTCTGCCAAATCATTGTCTTCACCAAGCCTACTAGTTCTATTTCCTCAACTCTTTCATTTCCTCACAACTGTGTTGTGTGCTTGTTCATATCTGTTTGAAGACTTTGACTGAAGACTTTCTCTATTTCCTCAGTTCAATTTCTTCAGTCTGTTTGTCTTCATCATGTGCTATCCCGTGTTTACGCTTTCTGTACTCTGTGCTTGTCTTCATTTCATCATGATGAGCTTGTGTTCTGTTATGTTTACTTTTGAGTACTTATTCCGCTGCAAGTAGTTCTTCGCTAAGGAATTTCCTCACCGGCAAATTCCTCAGTGAAGAATTCATAAAAATCGCCTATTCACCCCGCCTCTAGTCGATATAACGCACTTTCAATTGGTATTAGAGCAAGGTACTCCCTTGTTCTGTGTGATTTTGGTTTAACCGCCTGGAGTTTTAGTTATGTCGACCACAGGAATGAAGACTGTGTCATGCCCCATCTTTGACGGTCACGAGTATCCCAGGTGGAAGGCCATGATGAAGAAGCGCCTCATGGAGATGAACAACGAGCTGTGGACTGTCACTGAGATTGGTCTGACCGATCTATGCAAGATGGCGGAAGCTGATGACATTCGCAAGTACACTCTTCTTAATCTCACGGCGAAGGACGTCATCTGCTCCTGTCTGTCTCAAAATCAGTTCAGGAACATCATGCATTTCGATCATGCGAAGCTTATCTGGGACCGTCTCTGTGAGGTCTATGAAGGTCATCGAACCCGTCATGATCCTTGGTTTGAGGACTTCAAGGAATCTCTCAAAGCGATGACATTCGAACCAGAATCATCATCCTCTTCATCATGCCTTATGGCAAAAAGTGCTGAGGTAACTGAATGCTACCTATCCGAGTCTAGTGATGATGAATCTGGTGATGAATTTGGACCCAGCTATGTCAAACATGCTTCCCTTGCCACTAAACAACAAAGAGCTTTGGAAAAAGTTCAATACATGCTAAATAGGAGCGATGATATGTTGGGTGAAGAAATGGATCAATCAAAGTCTTTGGCTGAAAGTCTTCAGAGACTTCATACTAAGTATGACACCCTTCAAGGTCATCATAACACTCTCTTATCTGATGATCAGAAGCTTTCTTATGAATTTCTTCAGAGAAAGCAAGATCTTGAAAAGCTAAGAGTGAGTTATGAAGATCTTCAGAAGGAGCGCGATTCATTACTTGCTCAACAAATCAGTGCTTCTCAGGAAGAATTTGTTCCTCCATGTTTGAAATGCATTGAACGTGAATCTGCTAATTCTTCACCCGAATGTTCAAATGCTTCTAATGCTACAAATTCTTCAACTGACTCTGCTATCACTAATTCCTCATCTGAGGACATTGCTAGTATCACTGATGATGCAGGGCTGAAGGAATTGTACATGACAGGCATGTACAAAAGCCTCAAAGGGCATCAGACTCTTTGTGATGTGCTTAAAAAGCAGATCCTCAACAGGAACCCTAGGAAAGAAGGTATTGCCTTTGAGACGAAACTCAATACTGATGGTACATATTGGAAGCCTGAGCGGTACTCCAAAACCTCATGGGTTGCTGCAAAGGGACCTCCAATTGATCCATCTAATCTATCTAGCTTTACATGTGAATCTTCTCATTCTTCTGATGAGTCATTTGACTCCAACTATAAACTGTTCAAAAATCAGAATGGTGAAGTATTTGCTAGATATGTTGGCACTAACTGCAGGAACAGTTCCCTTTGAAGAAAATCTGGGTGCCCAAAAGGTGCCTTGAAATTCTTCAGGTGAATGTCCTCATGACACCACCTGTGAAGAATAGGAACCCCAGATCAAATTCTTCATATGGATCAAATTCTTCATATGGATCAAATTCTTCATATGGATCCAAGTCCTCATACGGACCGAATTCCTCACGTGGATCATATTCCTCAAAAGGAGCAAAGTCCTCATATGAATATCATCGTGCTAACAACTCTGTTTCACAGGGAAGAGCTAAGGGCTATGAATATGAGCATTATTCTTCTAATCATTATGTTCGTAAGTCCTCGAAGAATTTCTCTGCTTATTCATATGCTTACCCTAACTCCTCTTATGTGAAACGAAATGGATTGGCTTCTATGCCACCTTTCTCGTATGGATCTCGCAGAGTGATGAACTCTTTGCCACCCCTTCAGATGTGGGTGGTGAAGAAAACGATCTAATCTCTTATGCAGGGTCAGGTCTCCAGATGTGCGTAAACATCTGAAGAATTTGCTGGAGACCTGAAAAGTGCCTGAAAGGACGCAGAGTAATCATGAAGAAATGAACTTTCATTTCTCACGTCATCATACTGCTTTATCTGTTGCATTGCTTGATGAAAATAATCTCATGAATTGTGATGTCATATTATTCATTGATGAAGTACATGAAGTTCGTAAGCTGCACTAATTCATCTGCAGGATGATCAACCCAAAGCCACTGAGTGGGTCCTCGATAGTGGATGTACAAATCACATGACTGGTGAGAAGAATCTATTGATGGATGCTCCCTTATCACCATCGCATCTGAAGCATATCATCTTCGCTGACGAAGGCAAAAGTAAGGTATTGGGTCTAGGTAAGGTTGCGATCACAAAGGATCGACACATGGACAAAGTCATGCTTGTCGAGTCCTTAGGATACAACCTCATGTCTGTCTCAATGCTTTGTGATCTTGATATGGTTGTTGTCTTTGGCAAGTATCGTTGTGTTGTGGTTATGGAAGCTGACAATTCCAAAGTCTTCGAAGGCTTTAGGAGAGGAGACTTGTATATTGTTGATTTCTCTATAGGACCGCAACCAGCCGTGTGTCTACTTGCAAAAGCTTCAAACGGCTGGCTCTGGCATCGACGACTTGGTCATGCAGGCATGAGGAATTTGCACACGCTTGCGAAGAAGAAGCATGTCATTGGCATTGAGAATGTAAAATTCCTCAAGGATCACTTATGCGGAGCTTGTGAAGCCGGAAAAATGACCAAGGCCAAGCATCCAACGAAGACTATCATGACCACCACTCGACCATTTAAATTGTTTCACATGGATCTCTTCGGTCCTAACCATTATTATGCAGTTTCAAATGATGCATCTCAATATGGCTTTATTATTGTTGATGATTACTCTCGTTACACATGGGTACACATTGTTACTTACAAACATGAAGTGCAGGAAGTCTTCAAACGATTTTCCTCGAGGGCTTCAACCAACTTTGGTGTGAAGATCAAGCACATCAGAAGTGACAATAGAACTGAGTTCAAGAATTCTGGTCTTGATGACTGTAAGTGCATCTAGTGCCCCTTAGTGATTTTGGTGTATTGAAGACTTATAGGTTAAGGGACTAATGTGTTTATGAGTGTACACAGGTCTATAAGTCTATGAGGAGTTTGATATTTACAGTGAAAGTCGACCCCTAAAAATGAAGTTCTTCTACTGAAGATTTTGGATTTCTGAAGACTTTCTGAAGACTTTGAAAGTGAAGAAATTGGTGTGACCTTGAAGACTTGGTATTCGTTTGAGGAACATGAAGCGTGAAGACTTTTGTTTTCGTAGTTTCATTTTCTCTTTCTTGAGTCATAGGAAACACCGTACTGTTAAAGGGGGTCGAGGAAATACTAAGGAAAAATTTCCATGTGATGCTCAACTCAAAATCCTACACCTACCAATCCCTTTGAGTGAAGCCATTGGAAATCTCATACAGTTCAGTCATATTCTTCAGTGACAGAGACGAAGTTCTTCTGGTCTCTGAGGAATTTGTTCTGACTGAGGAGTTAGGAATTCGCCAGTGCAGATTGCCTACACAGTGAGGAACATGATAGCCCTGAGGAATTTGACACTCAAATTTCTGACCGTTGCTGTGCTATGCGCCAGCTGTCCGAAAATATCTACCCACCTAACGGTCATATCATTGAAGGGCATTTATGTCTTATCATGACGGGCTGCTCCCTAGGCTATAAATAGCCGCCCCCTACAACCACTAGCTGGTTGGCTGCTCCGAGAGAAACTGACACTTGTCATTTGAGAGCATCCCATCCTCCAAGGACTTTGAGCGAAAATCATCAAGTGAGGAAAACCCAAACACAAACACCTACAAACCCCAAGTGATTGAGCATCACTGAAAAGATTGGTCCTGCGTGGATCTGACGCTTGTTACCTTTGAAGACTGTGCTTCTTCCAGATGGTTAGGCGTCATGGTCTAGAGCATCCAAGAGGAATTGTGGATCGCCGAGTGACCGAGTTTGTGAAGGTTTGGAAGTCATCTGAAGACTTAGCACGAGTGATTGGGCGAGGTTTGCGTGACCTTATGTAAGTGCATCTAGTGCCCCTTAGTGATTTTGCTGTATTGAAGACTTATAGGTTAAGGGACTAATGCGTTTGTGAGTGTACACAGGTCTATAAGTCTATGAGGAGTTTGATATTTACAGAGAAAGTCGACCCCTAAAAATGAAGTTCTTCGACTGAAGACTTTGGTATTTCTGAAGACTTTCGGAAGACTTTGAAAGTGAAGAAATTGGTGTGACCTTGAAGACTTGGTATTCATTTGAGGAACATGAAGCGTGAAGACTTTTGTTTTCGTAGTTTCATTTTCTCTTTGTTGAGTCATAGGAAACATCGTACTGTTAAAGGGGGTCGAGGAAATACTAAGGAAAAATTTCCATGTGATGCTCAACTCAAAATCCTACACCTACCAATCCCTTCGAGTGAAGCCATTGGAAATCTCATACAGATCAGTCATATTCTTCAGTGACAGAGACAAAGTTCTTCTGGTCTCTAAGGAATTTGTTCTGACTAAGGAGTTAGGAATTCGCCAGTGCGGATTGCCTACACAGTGAGGAACACGATAGCCCTGAGGAATCTGAGCCTCAAATTTCCGACCGTTGCTGTGCTATGCGCCAGCTGTCCCAAAATATCTTATCCACCTAACGGTCATATCATTGAAGGGCATTTATGTCTTATCATGTCGGGCTGCTCCCTAGGCTATAAATAGCCGCCCCGTACAACCACTAGCTGGTTGGCTGCTCCGAGAGAAACTGACACTTGTCATTTGAGAGCATCCCATCCTCCGAGGACTCTGAGCGAAAATCATCAAGTGAGGAAAAACCCAAACCCAAACACCTACAAACCCAAAGTGATTGAGCATCACTGAAGAGATTGATCCTGCGTGGATCCGACTCTTGTTACCTTTGAAGACTGTGCTTCTTCCAGACGGTTAGGCGTCATGGTCTAGAGCATCCAAGAGGAAATTGTGGATCTCCGAGTGACCGAGTTTGTGAAGGTTTGGAAGCCACCTGAAGACTTACCACGAGTGATTGGGCAAGGTCTGTGTGACCTTAGCTCCAGGAGAATACGGTGAGGACTGTGTGTCCGGGACTGTGTGTCCTCAGGTTTAAATACCTAGCCGCTCCAACCAGACGTACAACTGAGACAGCAGTTGGAACTGGTCTACCAAATCATTGTCTTCAACAAGCTTACTGGTTCTAGTTCCTCAATTCTTTCATTTCCTCATTACTTTGTTGTATGCTTGTTCATATCTGTGTTTGAAGACTTTGACTGAAGACTTTTTCAATTTCCTCATTTCAATTTCCTCAGTCTGTTTGTCTTCATCCCATGTTATCCTGTGTTTACGCTTTCTGTACTCTGTGCTTGTTTTCATTTCATCATGATGACTATGCTTGTGTTCTGCTATGCATACTTTTGAGTACTTATTCCGCTGCAAGTAGTTCTTCGCTAAGGACTTTGCTCACCCACAAATTCCTAAGTGAAGAATTTATAAAAATCGCCTATTCACCCCCCTCTAGTCGATATAACGCACTTTCAATTGGTATCAGAGCAAGGTACTCCCTTGTTCTGTGTGATTTTTGTTTAACCGCCTGGAGTTTTAGTTATGTCGACTGCAGGTATAATCAAGGTCTCTGCTGGGTGTCCTACCTTCGATGGGATGGACTACCCCTACTAGAAGAATAAGATGAGAATGCATGTTGAGGCAATTGATAACGATATCTGGTATGTTGTGGAAAATGGTGTTCCCTCTCTCTCACCCTCACTGAATTCTACCGATGTGAAGAGATTCTAGCAACTCGATTCTCAAGCGAAGAATATCATATGTGGCCATCTGAGCAAAGGACAGTATGGAAGAGTGAGTGCTTTGGAAATGCTGTGAGGTTACAAAGGGCCCTTGAAAAGGTTCAAAACATGCTAGACAAAAGTGATGATATGTTGGTTGAAGAAATGGATCGCACTAAAACCTTGACTGAAAATCTTCAGAGACTTCAGACTAGGTTTGACAACCTTCAAGGTCATCATAACACTCTCTTGTCTGATCATGAGAAGCTTTCTTATGAATTTTTTCAAAGAAAGCAAGATCTTGAGAAGCTAAAAGTGAGTTATGAAGATCTTCAAAAGGAGTGTGATTCATTACTTGCTCAACAAATCAGCGCTGCTCAGGATCAAGTTGTTCCTCCATTTTTGAAATGCATTAAACGTGAATCTGCTAATTCTTCACCTGAATGTTCAAATGCTTCTAATGCTACAAATTTCTCAACTTTCTCTGCTATCATTAATTCCTCGTCTGAGGACATTGCTAGTATCACTAACGATGCAGGGCTGAAGGAATTGTACATGACAGGCATGTACAAAAGCCTCAAAGGGCATCAGACTCTTTGTGATGTGCTTAAAAAGCAGATCCTCAACAGGAACCCTAGGAAATAGGGTATTTCCTTTGAGAGGAAACTCAATGCTGATGGTACATATTGGAAGCCTGAGTAGTACCCCCAAACCTCATGGGTTGCTGCAAAGGGACCTCCAGTTGATCCATCTAATTTATCTGGCTTTACATGTGAATATTCTCATTCTTCTGATGAGTCATTTGACTCCAACTAGAAACTGTTTAAAACTCAGAATGGTGAAGTATTTGCTAGATATGTTGGCACTAACTGCAGGAACGGTTCCCCTACGAAGAAAATTTGGGTTCCCAAAAGGTGCCTTGAAAGTCTTCAGGGGAATGTCCTCATGACACCACCTGTGAAGATTAGGAACCCCAGATCAAATTCTTCATATGGACCAAATTCTTCATATGGATCCAAGTCCTCATACGGACAAAATTCCTCACATGGATCATATTCCTCAAGAGGATCAAAGTCCTCATATGAACATCATCGTGCTAACAACTCTGTTTCGCAGGGAAGAACCAAGGGCTATGAATATGAGCATTATTCTTCTAATCATTATGTTCATAAGTCCTCGAAGAATTTCTCTGCTTATTCATATGCTTACCCTAACTTCTCTTATGTGAAACGAAATGGATTGGCTTCTATGCCACCTTTTTCGTATGGAGCTCGCAGAGTGATGAACTCTTTGCCGCCCCTTCAGATGTGGGTGGTGAAGAAAAAGAACTAATCTTTTATGCAGGGTCAGGTCTCCAGACATGCTCAAACGTCTGAAGAATTTGCTGGAGACCTGAAGACTGCCTGAAAGGACGCAGGCTAATCATGAAGAAATGAACTTTCATTTCTCACATCCTCATACTGTTTTTAACTGTTGCATTGCTTGATGAAATTGGTCTGATGAATTGTGATGTCATATTCTTCACTGATGAAGTATATGAAGTTCGTAAGCTACACTAATTCATCTACAGGATGATCAACCCAAAGCCACTGAGTGGGTCCTCGATAGTGGATGTACAAATCACATGACTGGTGACAAGAATCTATTGATGGATGCTCCCTTATCACCATCGCATCTGAAGCATATCATCTTCGCCGACAAAGGCAAAAGTCAGGTATTGGGTCTAGGTAAGGTTGCAATCACCAAGGATCGACACATGGACAAAGTCATGCTTGTTGAGTCCTTAGGACACAACCTCATGTCTATCTCAATGCTTTGTGATCTTGATATGGTAGTTGTCTTTGGCAAGTATAATTGTGTTGTGGTTATGGAAGCTGACAATTCCAAAGTCTTCGAAGGCTTTAGGAGAGGAGACTTGTATATTGTTGATTTCTCTACAGGACCGCAACCGTCCGTGTGCCTACTCGCAAAAGCTTCAGAAGGGTGGCTATGGCATCGACGACTTAGTCATGTAGGCATGAGGAATTTGCACGCGCTTGCGAAGAAGAAGAATGTCATTGGCATTGAGAATGTCAAATTCCTCAAGGATTAGTTGTGTGGAGCTTGTGAAGCTGGAAAGATGACCAAGGCTAAGCATCCAGCGAAGACTATCATGACCACTACTCGACCATTCGAATTGCTTCACATGGACCTCTTTGGTACTAACCCTTACTCACCTGTCACAAATGACGCATCTCTCTATGGGCTTGTTATTGTTGATGATTACTCTCGTTACACATGGGTACACATTGTTACTTACAAACATGAAGTGCAGGAAGTCTTCAAACGATTTTCCTCGAGGGCTTCAACCAACTTTGGTGTGAAGATCAAGCACATCAGAAGTGACAATGGAACTGAGTTCAAGAATTCTAGTCTTGATGGCTATCTTGATGAACTTGGTATTACTCATGAGTTATCTGCTCCTTATACTCCTCAGCAGAATGGCGTTGTGGAGCGCAAGAACAGAACTCTTGTTGAGATGGCTTGCACTATGCTTGATGAGTACAAGATGCCTCGTCACTTCTGGATTGAGGCAATTTATACTGCGTGCCACATCATCAACAGGGTATATCTTCACAAATTCTTCAAGAAGACTGCCTATGAACTCCTCACTGACAAGAAACCCAATGTGAGTTATTTCAAAGTCTTCGGTGCTAAATGTTGGATTAGAGATCCTCATCACAATGCTAAATTTGCACCGAAAGCACATGAAGGTTTTATGCTTGGTTATGGAAAGGACTCGCACACCTATAGAGTCTTCAACACCGTTCTTCACAAGGTTGTTGAAACTGTAGATGTGCGGTTCGATGAAACTAATGGCTCGCAAAGAGAGCACCTACCCTCTATGATAGATGAACCAGCACCTGAGGAAACTATCAAGTTCAAGGCTACTGAGGATGTCATTCCTACCGAAGAATCTGCTGAAAAATTCATTCTAGAACGTGAAGAACGTCGAACTAATGCACCTGAAGAAATTGCTGAAGAAAATGTTGATAAAATTCCTCGACGACAACCTACTCATACTCGCGTTGCAAAAGAAGTGCAAGTTGAGAAGATCATCGATGACATTGAAGCACCAGGTCCTCTCACACGCTCAAAAGCTTCACATTTATCTAACTTTTGTGGGCACTATGCTTTTGTCTCTATCACAGAGCCCACTAAGGTAGATGAAGCATTTCTGGAGCCTGAGTTGATTCAGGCCATGCAAGAAGAATTACATCAGTTCGAGCTCAACAACGTTTGGGAACTGGTCAATCGTCCAGATCCTCGCAAATGCAATATCATTGGCACAAAGTGGATCTACCGCAACAAGCAAGATGAAAATGGCCTTGTGGTGAGGAATAAGGCACGGCTAGTAGCTCAAGGCTACACACAGGTTGAAGGAATTGATTTCGATGAAACTTTTGCACCTGTTGCTAGACTTGAAGCTATTCACATATTACTTGCTTATGCTAACCATCATGATATCATTTTATATCAAATGGATGTGAAAAGTGCATTCCTCAATGGTAAGCTTGAGGAAGAAGTATATGTTGCTCAACCCCCAGGTTTTGAAGATCCTAAGCATCCTGACAAAGTCCTCAGACTCAATAAGGCCCTCTATGGCCTCAAGCAGGCCCCTCGGGCGTGGTATGATACTTTGAAGGAATTCCTCATGAAGAAAGGCTTCAAACCCGGTTCACTCGACCCTACTCTTTTCACTAAATCTTATGATGGTGAATTGTTTGTGTGCCAAATATATGTTGATGATATTATCTTTGGCTATACTGACCAACGTTATAGTGATGAATTTGCCTATATGATGAGTGAAGAATATCAAATGTCTATGATGGAAGAATTGAAATTCTTCTTAGGTCTTCAAATTTGTCAACAGCGCAATGGCATATTCATATCTCAGGAGAAATACCTCAAGGATGTACTGAGGAAATTCGGCATGCAAGATCGCAAAGGCGTCAAAATTCCTATGCCCACAAATGGCCATCTGTGCGCTGATGAAAATGGTATTGACTTCGATCATAAGGTATACCGCTCCATGATTGGTTCTTTATTGTACTTATGTGCATCTAGGCCAGATATAATGCTTAGTGTTTGCATGTGTGCCCGATTTCAAGCTACACCGAAGGAATCACACCATAAGGCTGTGAAGCATATTCTTCGATATCTAGCTCACACACCAACACTTGGATTATGGTACCACAAGGGCTCGGCTTTTGATCTCATTGGATATTCTGAATCTGACTATGCTGGTGATCGTGTGGACCGCAAGTCAACATCTGGTACATGTCATTTCCTCGGACGATCTTTGGTCTGTTGGTCCTCGAAGAAAGAGAACTGCGTATCACTGTCTACTGCTGAAGCTGAGTACATTGCTGCTGGTTCTTGCTGTGCTCAATTGCTGTGGATGAAGCAAACTCTCAAGGACTACGGCATCAACGTGAAGAATGTGCCTCCCTTCTGTGACAATGAGAGTGCCATCAAGATTGCTCACAACCCAGTTTAGCACTCGAAGACAAAGCACATTCAGATTCGTCATCATTTTCTTCACGATCATGTGTTGAACGGCGACGTTTCTATTGAGCATGTGAAGACTGAAGAACAGCTAGCCGATATCTCCACAAAGCCCTTGGATGAGAAGAGATTTAGCAAGTTGCGGTGTGAGCTAAATATCTTAGAATCTTCGAATGTTCTTTGAAAAGGACACTCATCCTAACACTTATGCAAAATTGATGACTTAGATGTGCAACACATGAAGAAACGTTTTTCTTCAATCAATGAAGAATAACACTCTAAGTGTGAAGAAATTAATGAATAATTTGATTCTCAGAACCCTACGACAAGTGTACGCGGTGTCTGAAATCATCATTCTTATACGGTGGGTCACGCCACCACAAAAGTTGAAAATCTTCAATTTGAGTTTTTCCTCAGTTTTTGAAATTCCTCAGTTGTTCATATTCTTCAACTTTGCGAAATCTTCACTGTTTCCGTCGTTTTTCTTCATTGGCTATATATATATATATATAAGTTTATGTCCTCTACAGCATTCACTTGTGGCCAATTCTTCAAGTTGGTTTTTCTGCTAAGTGAATGTGATCGGACCCTTCCCCCTCTATGCTATACTCAACCCAATCTATTCACAAATTCTTCATGTGCCTTCTATTTGAAACTCGTTCAAAATCTTCACTGTGTCCTTGTCAGTTGAAGAATTTGCGAACGGAACTTTTAACTTATCTTATCCAAATTTTCGGCTTTGCCACTCAAACCGTTCCGCTTCCCACGATATACTTATCTATTCACCCACGATCTAACACGATCTCCACTTCTCAGTACGTGGGTGACACATGTCAAGCGAATGAGAAGGGTCAGGGGCACGTTCGTCCAATTTCTTCGGGCGAACAGTTTTTCACCATGGCTATAAATACCCCCTCTTCCCTTCCTCACTTCCTTTACTCCGCTCGACCTCTCTCCCGCTTGAGCTTCTCAAACCCTAGCGCCGCCGCTACATCATCGTCGCCAGTGAGGAAGAGCTTCACTGCCTCGACCTCATCGCCGCCATACTTGCGCCGGCCGCGGAAATCTTCACTCCGCCGCCGCAGTAGCCGTCTTCCTCCGCCAAGTTAGGGCGTGGAAGATCTGCATAGACGAGCTTCACTTCTCCAGAACCCAGTTCGTCGTGTTCTTCAATTTGAGTTTTTCCTCAGTTTTTTGAAATTCCTCAGTTGTTCATGTTCTTCAACTTTGCATTGTCTTCACCTTCTCCGTCGTGTTTCTTCATTGGCTATATATATATATATATATATATATATATATGAGTTTATGTCCTCTACAGCATTCACTTATGGCTAATTCTTCAAGTTGGTTTTTCTGCTAAGTGAATGTGATCGGACCCTTCCCCCTCTATGCTATACTCAACCCAATCTATTCACAAATTCTTCATGCGCGTTCTATTTGAAACTCGTTCAAAATCTTCACTGTGTCCTTTTCAGCCGAAGAATTTGCAAACGGAACTTTTAACTTATCTTATCCAAATTTTCGGCTTTGCCACTCAAACCGTTCCGCATCCCACGAAATAGTTATCTATTCACCCACGATCTAACACGATCTTCACTTCTCAGTACGTGGGTGACACATGTCAAGCGAATGAGAAGGGTCAGGGGCACGTTCGTCCAATTTCTTCGGGTGAACAGTTTTTCACCGTGGCTATAAATACCCCCTCTCCCCTTCCTCACTTCCTTTACTCCGCTCGATCTCTCTCCAGCTCAAGCTTCCCAAACCCCAGCGCCACCGCTATTTCATCGTCGCCGGTGAGGAAGAGCTTCACTGCCTCGACCTCGTCGCCACCGTACTCGCACCGGCCGTGGAAATATTCACTCCGCCGCTGCCGTAGCCGTCTTCCTCCGCCGAGTTAGGGCGTGGAAGATCTGCACAGACGAACCTCACTTCTCCACCTCACAGTTCGCGTGTTCTTCGTCCAGGATAATTAAAAGTTACTTTTACTGCCCTCTTTGATTCAAATGACTTCTACAAAATCTTCAAAGGTGTTTATTCCTCAAAATTTTCACACACTGAACACCTCACTTGTCATCTGTTCTTGATTAGTTTTTCTAAGCATCATTTTTCTTCAAGATTCCTCAATTGTGTGGATCTTCGATCTATACAACTCTGGAACCTAAGACAAAGAACGCTTAGTGAAATTCTTCAAGACTCATCTGGTCAAATTCCTCAAACTTGTTCTTTTTGAAAATTCTTCTGAGAACGCATATGACCTTTCCAAGTTCTTCGCAACTATACTCTGTTCATAGGTACTCATGTCCGCTGCTGAATCACTAGGTTCTCATCAACTTAACTCATTTGCAGCGTTCCTCAAAAAAAAGTTGCATACTTCTTCAGAGAGTTCAATTGTTCAAATTCCTCAACTGAAGAAAATGGCTGATGGAAAGAAGCCACAGAAAGGAGGAAAGAGGCCTAAGGTCAATACTGCCTTTGAAATCTCTGAGGACATTTATGCTGGGTACTGCACACCCCCTGAGGAAGATAAGAATCAGCGCAAGGTGCGCATTCAGAGGATAGAAAGGAGATGGGCAAAAGAGTGGAGGGAGTAGAAGTATGTGACTCCAAAATACATGAAGAAATTCGCTGTTACTCCTCCATGCTCAAGACCACCATTGGCACCTGGCCAAGAGGCAGATCCCACTAGCATGAAGCACGGTGAGGATTTTCCTGAAGAATGGGCCAAGCGCCAGGCCAAGTTGGCCAAACAGGCAAAAGATGCAATGAAGAAATTCAACAAAGATTCCACTGCTGCTGCTGCTGAGGCCTCTGTAAGGCCGAACAAATCCATGGCAAAGAAGCCTGCGCACAAGCCAAGTGCCTCTTCTTCAATGCCCTCACTGCCAATTTCCTCAACTAAGCCCTCACGGCCAATTCCTCAAGCCGCTCCTGCTCCTCCAAAGTCCTCAGCTGCTCCGACAAAGTCCTCAGCACCTGTGCATCTTGCCACGTGCCAAAGGACTACATGCATCTCTATTGCCTCAGGAGCTTCAGCTAGTTCCTCGGCTGCACCAAATTCTTCAACAGGACCCTCTCTGTTGAAGACTAAGACCACTGCTGGACGAGGCTCTTACCCAAGTCCTCACAAGAGGCAGGTCGCCTTCCAAGTACCGTCTGAAGAAGACGAAGCTGATGATGAAGAACTTGCTGAAATCATCAGAGATAGGCAAGTCAGGGCCGCTAGAGCCAAGGGCACAGATGTGCCACTGCTTTTGGATCCAAAGTTGATCCTCGACTATATTGATCTCTGGCACAAGGACCCAAACACTCCTATGCCTGATTTCAAGTTGACTCCTGGCCATTTCATCCAAGAAGAAAAATGGAAATTTGAGAAGGCTAGGAAGATCAAGAAAGCGCAATATAAGAAGGAGAAATTTCTGAAGAACAACGTTGTCTCTATGACAACTGATGAACTTGTAAAGATCCAGTCTGAAATCAAAGTCCTCAGCGATGATTTCAACGCTTACTATGCTGATTGGAAAGGAGCCAAGGTCAGGTTTGTTAAACTGACTGAGAAGTTCACCACCAATGTTGCAGCTCCAACACAACAGGAAATTCCTCTGGCTGAAGCATCTGCTCAGCCAACTGAAGAACATGCCAACACCGCTGATGACAATCAGGCTGCTGAAGAAAATGTGAGTTCCTGGGCTGATGACTGCATTCCAGCCGCTGAAGAAATTGCCAGGGCACCCACTTGTGGTGCGCCTGAAGAAAATGAAGAGGTCAGGGCAACTGCATCAGTTGGGCCTGAAGAAAATCAACCACATTCCTCTGCTCCTCCTGCGCCTACTCCAACTCCCATCCTTCCATCTGCATCAGATGTGAAGAAGACCAAGGCTAGAGAGCATGCAGCAGTGAACAAAAGGAAGGCATCAGCTTCTTCAGATTCTTCAGCTCCAAAGAAAATGAAGTCTATGACCAGCTCTTTTGCAAACCCCATTGATGCTGTTCCGATCTCAACCATGCCATCAAAGGACCTTGTTCCTTTTGATGAAGTATGTGATCCCTAGCGGATCTGAAGAAGAAACTCCTTCTGCTGCTACGTCAGAGCAGATGGATGAAGAAATTGAAGTGGATGAAATCCCTTCAACCCCAGTTGTTTCATCGCCTATGCCTCAGTTTACTGCTGAAGAGGCCGGCGTTGAAGAAATTGAAGATGAAGATGTGGACATTGGTTGTACCACACCAGTGATGAATGATGACTTTTGGGGAAGTCAGCACCCCAATTATCCACTCTTCACTCCACTGCAGCAAATTCCTCAGTCCCCAGTCACTACAGTTCAAATGGGATCTGATGAAGCTCATGAAGACATTCCAGCCGCTAGTGTTGAAGAAAATGAAAATGAAGAATTCAAGAACCATGCTGCCACTGAAGAGGAACCAGAAATTCCTCAGCCTGAAGAACCTGAGATTGCGATTCCTGAGGTTGTGATGCAACTCACTGACACTCCTCTGCCCAAGCCAAAGGATCCATTCTCAAGGAAGCAAAAATTCAAGGCAGATGCCTTCTTTGGGGAGCATGTATTCTTCACTGATTACAACCCTTATGACTGTGCTCGCATAAGGAAGAGGCGTTTCTGGACTGCCAGCCAGGCAAATTTCTATTCCTCAGTGCTGTTCAACAAAGACAAAGTCTTCGATCATGAGCACATTACTCACGTGGATATGGAATCTCTGTCGTGCTTCGAGCCAGTCCTCAGTGTTCTTCATGACGCTGGATTGTTAAATTTTTGCACTGACATCTGTGATTGGAATGAAGAACTTATTCTTCAATTTTATGCGACACTGCACATCACCGGAAATTCTGAAGATGTGAATTCATGGGTGCTGGACTGGATGTCTGAAAGCACTCACTACCAGGCACCAGCTACTGAATTGCTTTGTGCCTTACCACTCAGTCCTCCCCTTGAAGGTGCTTGTTGCGTCTACAATGAACCTGAGCTTACCGATCACTACATGCAAGTGCTGATGAAGCCTTTGAAGCCAGGTCAGGCCCCAAGAACAAAATTCCTTGTGAAGGAATTGTTGTATGTGCCTCGGACTGTCTATCGCATTCTGACGAAGACATTGCGTCTTATCAAGGGCCACGACTCAAATGAAGAAGAAGTCGTTGGCATCATGAAGAATCTAATTTTCAATATCATTCATGGCGTTCCCGTCAACTTCCATGATTTCTTCATGAGGACTCTGGCCAATGTCGCAATGTCACCGTTTGAGCTGAAGCCTTATGCACCTTGGATTATGAGATTCATCAGGACAAGGTCTTCACTCAACTATAAAGCTGATACACTGAACCATTGCAGCTACTTGCCTCCGATTGAAGTCCTCAAACGGACATTTTTCCTCAGCTGATGAAAAGTGCAAGGCTACTGCTGTAATTGATGAAGGCATTCGTCCATTGGATGGACAATTTCGCAAGGCTGCATCCTACTCCACCAATGATGACTCTGCCACCCATGACTCTGCCGCCAACGCACCCAAGCAAAATCCTCAAGGCACAGCACCCAGGGTGATGACTGACCGTGAGCTTCTCCTCAGTCTTCACCAGAAGGTTGATCGCAATCATAAATGGGTCAAGCGTCAGTTTGGTTCAATTCTTGACAACATGACTGCTACCCACAATGCAGTGAAGAAAAACCACTACTACCTTCATCAAACCCTCAACCGCACCTGGGCTGTTCTGTCTCAAGTCTATAGTGAAGAAGATCTGAAGAAAATGGGTCTCAAGGAAGATCTTGACTGGGCTGCACCTCCTCCGAAGAAGTACAAGAAGGTCAAGGTTCCTTCCTTGGTGGCCAGCTCCTATTCTTCATCACGTGACACTGATGAACATCAAGATTTGGACGACACTGCGGCAGGCCCTACTCCAACAAACGACCCCAACAATGCTGACGCTCCTTCATCACCTTGATATTCTTCCGGGGCGTTAGTCCTCATTTTCGACCCTTTTGGTCATTTGATGACAAAGGGGGAGAAATTTGAGTTAGTGTTCAAGCGGGTCTATCTTATGGGCATTTTTTTTCTAAAGTTACAACTCTCGTTCTTCTGATGACTTTGTTGGACTGAGTTGTAAACTTAAACTCTATGGTGGCCTGATACTTTTGTTGTTCTTCTGCATGCTTATTCCTCGTTAATATTATTGCACGCATGCTGAATTACATCAGTCACCATATTTCATCATGCATTTCAAATTCTTCATATATTATGTCAAATGTGTGTATGAATTACAAGATATAGGGGGAGACCTCCATGATTCTACCCTTCAAGTGTGCATTGCTTCAAAAGCAAATTCCTCACTATGCACATCTTCAGGGGGAGTTCTTCTATATTTTGCAATCAAATTCCTCAATATCAGTATTTACACTTCATATGTTTATCCCCGTTGAAAACATAACCTATATTGTCATCAATCACCAAAAAGGGGGAGATTGTAAGTGCATCTAGTGCCCCTTAGTGATTTTGGTGTATTGAAGACTTATAGGTTAAGGGACTAATGCGTTTGTGAGTGTACACAGGTCTATAAGTCTATGAGGAGTTTGATATTTACAGAGAAAGTTGACCCCTAAAAATGAAGTTCTTCGATTGAAGACTTTTGTATTTCTGAAGACTTTCTGAAGACTTTGAAAGTTAAGAAATTGGTGTGACCTTGAAGACTTGGTATTCATTTGAGGAACATGAAGCGTGAAGACTTTTGTTTTAGCAGTTTCATTTTCTCTTTCTTGAGTCATAGGAAACACCGTACTGTTAAAGGGCGTCGAGGAAATACTAAGGAAAAATTTCCATGTGATGCTCAACTCAAAATCCTACACCTACCAATCCCTTCGAGTGAAGCCATTGGAAATCTCATACAGATCAGTCATATTCTTCAGTGACAGAGATGAAGTTCTTCTGGTCTCTGAGGAATTTGTACTGACTTAGGAGTTAGGAATTCGCCAGTGCGGATTGCCTACACAGTGAGGAACATGATAGCCCTGATGAATCTGAGCCTTAAATTTCCGACCGTTGCTGTGCTATGCGTCAGCTGTCCCAAAATATCTTATCCACCTAACGGTCATATCATTGAAGGGTATTTATGTCTTATCATGTCGGGCTGCTCCCTAGGCTATAAATAGCCGCCCCCTACAACCACTAGCTGGTTGGCTGCTCCGAGAGAAACTGACACTTGTCATTTGAAAGCATCCCATCCTCCGAGGACTCTGAGCGAAAATCATCAAGTGAGGAAAAACCCAAACCCAAACACCTACAAACCCAAAGTTATTGAGCATCACTGAAGAGATTGATCCTGCGTGGATCCGAAGCTTGTTACCTTTGAAGACTGTGCTTCTTCCAGACGGTTAGGCGTCATGGTCTAGAGCATCCAAGAGGAAATTGTGGATCACCGAGTGACCAAGTTTGTGAAGGTTTGGAAGTCACCTGAAGACTTACCACGAGTGATTGGGCGAGGTTTGTGTGACCTTAGCTCAAGGAGAATACAGTGAGGACTGTGTGTCCTCAGGTTTAAATACCTAGCCGCTCCAACCAGATGTACAACTGAGACAGAAGTTGGAACTGGTCTACCAAATCATTGTCTTCACCGAGCTTACTGGTTCTATTTCCTCAACTCTTTCATTTCCTCATAACTGTGTTGTGCCCTTGTTCATATCTGTGTTTGAAGACTTTGACTGAAGACTTTTTCAATTTCCTCAGTTCAATTTCCTCAGTCTGTTTGTCTTCATCCTGTGTTATCCTGTGTTTACGCTTTCTGTACTCTGTGCTTGTTTTCATTTCATCATGATGACTATGCTTGTGTTCTGCTATGCATACTTTTGAGTACTTATTCCGCTGCAAGTAGTTCTTCGCTAAGGAATTTCCTCACCCACAAATTCCTCACTGAAGAATTTATAAAAATCGCCTATTCACCCCCCCTCTAGTCGATATAACACACTTTCACCTTAGCTCAAGGAGAATACGGTGAGGACTGTGTGTCCGGGACTGTGTGTCCTCAGGTTTAAATACCTAGCCGCTCCAACCAGATGTACAACTGAGACAACAGTTGGAACTGGTCTACCAAATCATTGTCTTCACCGAGCTTACTGGTTCTATTTCCTTAGCTCTTTCATTTCCTCATAACTATGTTGTGCACTTGTTCATATTTGTGTTCGAAGACTTTGACTGAAGACTTTCTCAATTTCCTCAGTTCAATTTCTTCAGTCTGTTTGTCTTCATCTTGTGTTATCTTGTGTTTACGCTTTCTGTACTCTGTTCTTATCTTCATTTCATCATGATGACCCTGCTTGTATTCTGTTATGTTTACTTCTGAGTACTTATTCCGCTGCAAGTAGTTCTTCGCTAAGGAATTTCCTCACCCGCAAATTCCTCAATGAAGAATTCATAAAAATCGCCTATTCACCCCCCTCTAGTCGATATAACGCACTTTCAATTGGTATCAGAGCAAGGTACTCCCTTGTTCTATGTGATTTTGGTTTAACCACCTGGAGTTTTAGTTATGTCGACCGCAGGTATGATCAAGGTCTCTGCTGGGTGTCCTACCTTCGATGGGACGGACTACCCCTACTGGAAGAAAAAGATGCGAATGCATCTTGAGGCAATTGATAACGATCTCTGGTATGTTGTGGAAAATGGTGTTCCCTCTGTCTCACCCTCACTGAACGCTACTGATGTGAAGAGATTCAAGCAACTTGATTCTCAAGCGAGGAATATCATATGTGGCCATCTGAGCAAAGGACGGTATGGAAGAGTGAGTGCTTTGGAAACTGCTAAGCTTATCTGGGATAGGCTATCCAAAGTAAATGAAGGAGTCTCAACTCAGCGTGACTCTCGAGTTGATGTTCTTCGCAATCTCTTCAACTGCTTCAAAAGACTCGACAATGAAAATGTTCAACAAACCTTCGATCGCCTCACTGACATCTCAAATGAGCTTCAAGCACTTGGTGCCACTGACATCACCGACCATGAGGTGGTGAAGAAATTGCTGAGATCGCTTGATTCCTCATTTGATACTCTGGCATTGATGATACAAGAACGTGCTGGTTACAAGTCACTTGATCCCGCTGATATCCTCGAGAGGCGAAATACTCATGAGTTCCAGCTTGTTGAAAAGAGAGATCTCTATGGTTCAAGCTATGGCAGATCACGTGCACTAAAGGCCAAGGCAGTTTCTGAGTCTGAAGATGAAGACTCTGACAGCAGCCTTTGTGATCCTAAAGAACTGAGCCATGATCTAGCGCTGCTCGTGAAGAAATTCCAGAAGTTCTCAAGACATGGTCGCTTTGGAAGACCCTCAAGGAGCAATGATTCCTCATCCAGTGACTACAAGAAGATGCTTTGTCACAAATGCAAGAAACCCGGACACTACATTCACGATTGTCCTCAGTGGGAAAAGGAATCAAAGAAGAAGAAATACAAGGATTACAGTTCTGATGATGCGAAGAAAAAGAAGAAATCCTCAAAATCTTCATCATCAAAATCCTCAAAGTCTTCATCTCACAAGAGGAGCAGCTCCAA
Organism: Aegilops tauschii subsp. strangulata; assembly: GCF_002575655.3. NCBI lineage: Eukaryota > Viridiplantae > Streptophyta > Magnoliopsida > Poales > Poaceae > Aegilops > Aegilops tauschii. The sequence goes on from NC_053036.3 coordinate 157,252,036, forward strand.
GAAGGCTCGGGCATTCATTGGCAAGGAAATGGACTCTGAGGCTGAATCTGAAGAAAATGAGGAAGAGGAGGCATCTGAAGATTCCGAATCCGGTGTGGCGAGCCTAGCCCTCGCTACTGCATTCGTCAGCAAGTCTATCTTCAACACTTAAGAAAATGACCTCTCCAACAAGGCTGATGAAGGCAATGATGACTACGCTCCCACCTATTGCTTCATGGCAAAGGGTGCCAAGGTACTCAAATATACCTCCTCTGAATCAAGTGAGAATGAATCTGATGAAAACCTCAAGCCCAGCTACTCTAAACTTGCTAAGATTTCTGTGAAACAACAAAGGGCTTTTGAAAAGGTTCAAAACATGCTAGACAGAAGTGATGATATGTTGGGTGAAGAAATGGACCTCACTAAAGCCTTGACTGAAAATCTTAAGAGACTTCAGACTAGGTTTGACAACCTTCAAGTTCATCATAACACTCTCTTATCTGATCATGAGAAGCTTTCTTATGAATTTCTTCAAAGAAAGCAAGATCTTGAGAAGCTAAGAGTGAGTTATGAAGATCTTCAGAAGGAGCACGATTCATTACTTGCTCAACAAATCAGCGCTGCTCAGGAAGAATTTGTTCCTCCATCTTTGAAATGCATTGAACGTGAATCTGCTAATTCTTCACCTGAATGTTCAAATGCTTCTAATGCTACAAATTCTTCAACTGTCTCTGCTATCACTAATTCCTCATCTGAGGACATTGCTAGTATCACTGACGATGCAGGGCTGAAGGAATTGTACATGACAGGCATGTACAAAAGCCTCAAAGGGCATCAGACTCTTTGTGATGTGCTTAAAAAGCAGATCCTCAACAGGAACCCTAGGAAAGAGGGTATTGCCTTTGAGAGGAAACTCAATGTTGATGGTACATATTGGAAGCCTGAGCAGTACCCCAAAACCTCATGGGTTGCTGCAAAGGGACCTCCAGTTGATCCATCTAATTTATCTAGCTTTACATGTGAATCTTCTCATTCTTCTGATGAGTCATTTGACTCCAACTATAAACTGTTTAAAAATCAGAATGGTGAAGTATTTGCTAGATATGTTGGCACTAACTGCAGGAACGGTTCTCCTATGAAGAAAATCTGGGTTCCCAAAAGGTGCCTTGAAAGTCTTCAGGTGAATGTCCTCATGACACCACCTGTGAATATTAGGAACCCCAGATCAAATTCTTCATATGGATCCAAGTCCTCATACGGACCAAATTCCTCACATGGATCAAATTCCTCAAAAGGATCAAAGTCCTCATATGAACATTATCGTGCTAACAACTCTGCTTCGCAGGGAAGAGCTAAGGGCTATGAATATGAGCATTATTCTTCCAATCATTATGTTCATAAGTCCTCGAAGAATTTCTCTGCTTATTCATATGCTTACCCTAACTCCTCTTATGTGAAACAAAATGGATTGGCTTCTATGCGACCTTTCTCGTATGGAGCTCGCAGAGTGATGAACTCTTTGCCACCCCTTCAGATGTGGGTGGTGAAGAAAAAGAACTAATCTTTTATGCAGGGTCAGGTCTCCAGACGTACTTAAACGTCTGAAGAATTTGCTGGAGACCTGAGAAGTGCCTGAAAGGACGCAGGCTAATCATGAAGAAATGAACTTTCATTTCTCACATCCTCATATTGTTTTAACTGTTGCATTGCTTGATGAAATTGGTCTAATGAATTGTGATGTCATATCCTTCACTGATGAAGTTTATGAAGTTCGTAAGCTGCACTAATTCATCTGCAGGATGATCAACTCAAAGCCACTGAGTGGGTCCTCGATAGTGGATGTACTAATCACATGACTGGTGACAAGAATCTATTGATGGATGCTCCCTTATCACCATCGCATCTGAAGCATATCATCTTCGCCGACAAAGGCAAAAGTCAGGTATTGGGTCTAGGTAAGGTTGCGATCACAAAGGATCGACACATGGACAAAGTCATGCTTGTCGAGTCCTTAGGATACAACCTCATGTCTGTCTCAATGCTTTGTGATCTTGATATGGTAGTTGTCTTTGGCAAGTATCGTTGTGTTGTGGTTATGGAAGCTGACAATTCCAAAGTCTTCGAAGGCTTTAGGAGGGTGCCTACTTGCAAAAGCTTCAGAAGGGTGGCTATGGCATCGACGACTTGGTCATGCAGGCATGAGTAATTTGCACACGCTTGCGAAGAAGAAGCATGTCATTGGCTTGAGAATGTAAAATTCCACAAGGATCACCTGTGTGGAGCTTGTGAAGCTGGAAAGATGACCAAGGCTAAGCATCCGGCGAAGACTATCATGACCACTACTCGATCATTCGAATTGCTTCACATGGACCTCTTTGGTCCTAACCATTACTCAGCTGTCACAAATGATGCATCTCTCTATGGCTTTGTTATTGTTGATGATTGCTCTCGATACAGATGGGTACACATTGTTAATTACAAACATGAAGTGCAGGAAGTCTTAAAACGATTTTCCTCGAGGGCTTCAACCAACTTTGGTGTGAAGATCAAGCACATCAGAAGTGCCAATGGATCTGAGTTCAAGAATTCTGGTCTTGATGACTATCTTGATGAACTTGGTATTACTCATGAGTTATCTGCTCCTTACACTCCTCACCAGAACGGCGTCGTGGAGCGCAAGAACAGAACTCTTGTTGAGATGGCTCGCACTATGCTTGATGAGTACAAGACGCCTCGTCACTTCTGGATTGAGGCAATTTATACTGCGTGCCACATCATCAATAAGGTATATCTTCACAAATTCTTCAAGAAGACTGCCTATGAACTCCTCACTGACAAGAAACCCAATGTGAGTTATTTCAAAGTCTTTGGTGCTAAATGTTGGATTAGAGATCCTCCTCACAATGCTAAATTTGCACCGAAAGCACATGAAGGTTTTATGCTTGGTTACGGAAAGGACTCGCACACCTACAGAGTCTTCAACAACGTTCTTCACAAGGTTGTTGAAACTGTAGATGTGCGGTTTTATGAAACTAATGGCTCGCAAAGAGAGCACCTACCCTTTGTGATAGATGAACCAGCACCTGAGGAAACTATCAAGTTCAAGGCTACTGAGGATGTCATTCCTACCCAAGAATCTGCTGAAGAATTCATTCCAGAACGTGAAGAACGTCGAGCTAATGCACCTGAAGAAAATGCTGAAGAAAATGGTGCTAAAGAAAATGCTGATCAATTCCTCGACGACAACCAGCTTATCCTCACGTTGCGAAAGAAGTGCAAGTTGAAAAGATCATCGATGACATTAAAGCACCAGGTCCTCTCGCACGCTCAAAAGCTTCACATTTGAACTTTTGTGGGCACCATGCTTTTGTCTCTATCACATAGCCCACTAAGGTAGATGAAGCATTTCTGGAGCCTGAGTGGATTCAGGCCATGCAAGAAGAATTACATCAGTTCGAGCTCAACAACGTCTGGGAACTGGTCAATCGTCCAGATCCTCGCAAACACAATATCATTGGCACAAAGTGGATCTACCGCAACAAGCAAGATGAAAATGGCCTTGTGGTGAGGAATAAGGCACGGCTTGTAGCTCAAGGCTACACACAAGTTGAAGGAATTGATGTCGATGAAACATTTGCACCTGTATCTAGACTTGAGGCTATTCGCATATTACTTGCTTATGCTAACCATCATGATATCACTTTATATCAAATGGATGTGAAAACTGCATTCCTCAATGGTAAGCTTGAGGAAGAAGTATATGTTACTCAACCCCCAGGTTTTGAAGATCCAAAGCATCCTCACAAAGTCCTCAGACTCAATAAGGCCCTCTATGGCTCAAGCAGGCCCCTCGGGCGTGTGATGAATTTGCCTATATGATGAGTGAAGAATATCAAATGTCTATGATGGGAGAGTTGAAAGTCTTCTTAGGTCTTCCAATTCATCAACAGCGAAATGGCATATTCATATCTCAGGAGAAATACCTCAAGGATGTAGTGAGGAAATTCGGCATGCAAGATTGCAAAGGCGTCAAAATTCCTATGCCCACAAATGGCCATATGTGCACTGATGAAAATGGTATTGACTTCGATCAAAAGGTATACCGCTCCATGATTGGTTCTTTATTGTATTTATGTGCTTCTAGGCCAGATATTATGCTTAGTGTTTGCATGTGTGCCCATTTTGAAGCTACACCGAAGGAATCACACCATAAGGCTGTGAAGCATATTCTTCGATATCTAGCTCACACACCAACATTTGGATTATGGTACCCCAAGGGCTCGGGTTTTGATCTCATTGGATATTCTAACTCTGACTATGCTAGTGATCGTGTGGACCGCAAGTCAACATCTGGTACATGTCATTTCATCGGACGATCTTTGGTCTGTTGGTCCTCGAAAAAACAGAACTGCGTATCACTGTCTACTACTGAAGCTGAGTACATTGCTGCTGGTTCTTGCTTTGCTCAATTGCTGTGGATGAAGCAAACTCTCAAGGACAACGACATCAATGTGAAGAATGTGCCTCTCTTCTGTGACAATGAGAGTGCCATCAAGATTGCTTACAACCCAGTTCAGCACTCGAAGACAAAGCACATTCAGATTCGTCATCATTTTCTTCACGATCATGTGTTGAAGGGCGACATTTCTATTGAGCATGTGAAGACTGAAGAACAACTAGCCGATATCTTCACAAAGCCCTTGGATGAGAAGAGATTTAGCAGGTTGCGGTGTGAGCTAAATATCCTAGAATCTTCGAATGTTCTTTGAAAAGGACACTCATCCTAACACTTATGCAAAATTGATGACTTAGATGTGCAACACACGAAGAAACTTTTTCTTCAATCAATGAAGAATAACACTCTAAGTGTGAAGAAATTAATGAAGAATTTGATTCTCAGAACCGTACGACAATTGTACGCGGTGTTTGAAATCATCATTCTTATACGATGGGTCACGCCACCACAAAAGTTGAAAATCTTCAATTTGAGTTTTTCGTCAGTTTTTAGAAATTCCTCAGTTGTTCATGTTCTTCAACTTTGCATTGTCTTCACCTTCTCCGTCGTGTTTCTTCATTGGCTATATATATATATATGAGTTTATGTCCTCTACAGCATTCACTTATGGCTAATTCTTCAAGTTGGTTTTTTTGCTAAGTGAATGTGATCGGACCCTTCCCCCTCTATGCTATACTCAACCCAATCTATTCACAAATTCTTCATGTGCGTTCTATTTGAAACTCGTTCAAAATCTTCACTGTGTCCTTTTCAGCTGAAGAATTTGCAAACGGAACTTTTAACTTATCTTATCCAAATTTTTGGCTTTGCCGCTCAAACCGTTCCGCCTCTCACGAAGTACTTATCTATTCACCCACGATCTAACACGATCTTCACTTCTCAGTACGTGGGTGACACATGTCAAGCGAATGAGAAGGGTCAGGGGCACGTTCGTCCAATTTCTTCGGGCGAACAGTTTTTCACCGTGGCTATAAATACCCCCTCTCCCCTTCCTCACTTCCTTTACTCCGCTCGATCTCTCTCCAGCTCGAGCTTCTCAAACCCTAGCGCCACCGCTATTTCATCGTCGCCGCTGAGGAAGAGCTTGACTGCCTCGACCTCGTCGCCGCCGTACTCGCGTCGGCCGCGGAAATATTCACTCCGCCGCCGCCGTAGCCGTCTTCCTCCGCCGAGTTAGGGCGTGGAAGATCTGCATTGACGAACTTCACTTCTCCACCTCACAGATCGTCGTGTTCTTCGTCCAGGGTAACTAAAAGTTACTTTTACTGCCCTCTTTGATTCAAATGATTTCTACAAAATCTTCAAAGGTGTTTATTCTTCAATTTTTTCACACACTAAACACCTCACATGTCATCTGTTCTTGATTCGTTTCTCTAAGCATCATCTTTCTTCAAGATTCCTCAATTGTGTGGATCTTCGATCTATACAACTCTGGAACCTAAGACAAAGAACGCTTAGTGAAATTCTTCAAGACTCATCTGGTCAAATTCCTCAAACTTGTTCTTTTTGAAAAACCTTCTGAGAATGCATATGGCCTCTCCAAATTCCTCGCAACTATACTCTGTTCATAGGTACTCATGTCCGCTGCTGAATCACTAGGTTCTCATCAACTTAACTCATTTGCAGCGTTCCTCGAAGAAAAGTTGCATACTTCTTCAGAGAGTTCAATTGATCAAATTCCTCAACTGAAGAAAATGGCTGATGGAAAGAAGCCACAGAAAGGAGGAAAGAGGCCTGAAATCAATGCTGCCTTTGAAATCCCTGAGGACATTTATGCTGGGTACTGCACACCCCCTGAGGAAGATAAAAATCAGCGCAAGGTGCGCATTCAGAGGATAGAGAGGAGATGGGCAAAAGAGTGGAGGGAGTACAGGTATGTGACTCCAAAATACATGAAGAAATTCGCTGTTACTCCTCCATGCTCAAGACCACCATTGGCACCTGGCCAAGAAGCAGATCCCACTAGCATCAAGCGCGGTGAGGATTTTCCTGAAGAATGGGCCAAGCACCAGGTCAAGTTGGCCAAACAGCCAAAAGATGCAGCGAAGAAATTCAACGAAGACTCTACTGCTGCTGCTGCCGAGGCCTGTGTAAGGCCGAAGAAATCCATGACAAAGAAGCATGCGCATAAGCCAAGTGCCTCTTCTTCAATGCCCTCACGGCTAATTTCCTTAGCTAAGCCCTCACGGCCAATTCCTCACGCCGCTCCTGCTCCTCCAAAGTCCTCAGCTGCTCCGACCAAATCCTCAGCACATGTGCATCTTGCCACGTGCCAAAGGACTACATGCATCTCTATTGCCTCAGGAGCTTCAGCTAGTTCCTCAGATGCTCCAAATTCTTCAACCGGACCCTCTTTGCTGAAGACAAAGACCACAGTTGGACGAGGCTCTCGCCCAAGTCCTCACAAGAAGTAGGTCGCCTTCCAAGTGCCGTCTGAAGAAAACGAAGCTGATGATGAAGAACTTGCTGAAATCATCAGAGATAGGCAAGTCAGGGCCGCTAGAGCCGAGGGCACAAATGTGCCTCTGCTTTTGGATCCAAAGTTGATCCTCGACTACATTGATCTCTGGCACAAGGACCCAAACACTCCTATGCCTGACTTCAAGCTGACTCCTAGTCAAAGTCATATGCTGACTGCCTTCATCCAAGAAGAGAAATGGAAATTTGAGAAGGCCAGGCAGCTCAAGAAAGCGCAGTACAGGAAGGAGAAATTCCTGAAGAACAACGTTGTCTCTATGACAACTGATGAACTTGTAAAGATCCAGTCTAAAATCTCCTCAGCGATGATTTCAATGCTTACTATGCTGATTGGAAAGGGGCCAAGGTCAGGTTTGTTAAACTGACTAAGATGTTCACCTCAAATGTTGCAGCCCCATCGCAACAAGAAATTCCTCAGGCTGAAGCATCTGCTCAGCCAACTGAAGAACATGCCAGCACTGCTGATGACAATCAGGCTGCTGAAGAAAATGAGTTCCAGGGCTGATGACTGCATTCCAGCCGCTGATGAAATTGCCAGGGCATCCACTAGTGGTGCGCCTGAAGAAAATGAAGAGGTCAGGGCAACTGCATCAGTTGTGCCTGAAGAAAATCAACCACATTCCTCTGCTCCTCCCGCGCCTACCCCAACTCCAATTCTTCCATCTGCATCAGATGTGAAGAAGACCAAGGCTGCAGAGCGTGCAGCAGTGAAGAAAAGGAAAGCATCAGCTCCTTCAGATTCTTCAGCACCGCAGAAGATGAAGAAATTGACAAGCACATTTGCTAATCCGATTGATGTTGTTCCAGTTTCCTCCATGCCATCAAAGGAAATCGTCCCTTTTGATGAAGAATATGTGATCCCTAGCTTATCTGATGAAGAAAATCCTTCTGCTGATTCGTCAGAGCAGATGGATGAAGAAATTGAAGTAGATAAAATCCCTTCAAGCCCCACAGTTTCCTCGCCTATGCCTCAGTTTACTGCTGAAGAGGCTGGCGTTGAAGAAATGGAAGATGAAGATGTGGACATTGGCTGTACCACACCAGTGATGAATGATGACTTCTGGGAAAGTCAGCACCCCAACTCTCCACTCTTCACTCCATTGCAACAAATTCCTCAGTCCCCAGCAACTACAGTTCAAATGGGATCTGATGAAGCTCATGAAGACATTCCAGCCGCTAGTGCTGAAGAAAATGAAAATGAAGAATTGAAGAACCAGGCTTCCACTGAAGAGGAACCAGAAATTCCCCAGCCTGAAGAACCTGAGATTGCGATTCCTGAGGTTGTCATGCAACTGACTGACACTCCTCTGCCCAAGCCAAAGGATCCATTCTCAAGGAAGCAAAAATTCAAGGCTAATGATTTCTTCGGCGAGCACGTATTCTTCACTGATTAGAACCCCTATGACTCTGCTCGCATTAGGTAGAGGCGTTTCTGGACTGCCAGCCAGGCAAATTTCTATTCCTCAGTGTTGTTCAACAAAGACAAAGTCTTCGATCATGAGCACATTCCTCACGTGGATATGAAATCTCTGTCGTGCTTCGGGCCAGTCCTCAGTGTTCTTTATGACGCTGGACTGTTAAATTTCTGCACTGATATATGTGATTGGAATGAAGAGCTCATTCTTCAATTTTATGCAACTCTGCACATCACCGGAAATTCTGAAGATGTGAATTCATGGGTGCTGGACTGGATGTCTGAAAATACTCACTACAAGGCACCAGCTACTGAATTGCTTCGTGCTTTGCCTCTCAATCCTCCCCTTGAAGCTGCCTGTTGCGTCTACAATGAACCTGAGCTTACAGATCACTATATGCAAGTACTGATGAAGCCATTGAAGCCAGGTCAGGCCCCAAGAACAAAATTCCTTGTGAAGGAATTGTTGTATGTGCCTCGGACAGTCTATCGCATTCTGACGAAGACATTGGGTCCTATCAAGGGCCACGACTCGAATGAAGAAGAAGTCGTTGGCATCATGAAGAATCTGCTTTTCAATATCATTCATGGCGTTCCCGTCAACTTCCATGATTTCTTCATGAGGACTCTGGCCGATGTCGCAATGTCACCGTTTGAGTTGAAGCCTTATGCTCCGTGGATTATGAGATTCATCAGAACAAGGTCTTCACTCAACTACAATGCTGATACACTGAACCATTGCAGTTACTTGCCCCCAATTGAAGTCCTCAAACTGACATTTTCCTCAGCTGATGAAAAGGGCAAGGCTACTGCTGTAATTGATGAAGGCATTCGTCCATTGGATGGTCAATTTCGCAAGGCTGCATCCTACCCCACCAATGATGACTCTGCCACCCATGACTCTGCCGCCAACGCACCCAAGCAAAATCTTCAAGGCACAGCTCCCAGGGTGATGACTGACCGTGCGCTTCTCCTCAGTCTTCACCAGAAGGTTGATCGCAATCACAAATGGGTCAAGTGTCAGTTTGGTTCAATTCTTCACAACATGACTTCTACCCACAATGCAGTGAAGAAAAACCATTACTACCTTCATGAAACCCTCAACCGCACCTGGGCTGTTCTGTCGCACATATATGGTGAAGAAGATCTGAAGAAAATGGGTCTCAAGGAAGATTTTGACTGGGCTGCACCTCCTCCGAAGAAGTACAAGAAGGTCAAGGTTCCTTCCTTGGTGGCCAGCTCCTATTCTTCATCACGTGACACTGATGAACATGAAGACTTGGATGACACTGCGGCAGGCCCTACTACAACAAACGACCCCAACAACGCTGACGCTCCTTCATCACCTTGATATTCTTCAGGGGCGTTAGTCCTCATTTTCGAACCTTTTGGTCATTTGATGACAAAGGGGGAGAAATTTGAGTTAGTCTTCAAGCAGGTTTATCTTATATGGGCGTTTTTTTTCCTAAGTTACAACTCTCGTTCTTCTGATGACTATGTTCGATCGAGTTGTAAACTTAAACTCTATGGTGGCCTGATACTTTTGCTGTTCTTCTGCATGCTTATTCCTCGTTAATATTATTGCACGCATGCTGAATTACATCAGTCACCATATTTCATCATGCATTTCAAATTCTTCATATATTATGTCAAATGCGTGTATGAATTACAAGATATAGGGGAGATCTCCATGATTCAACTCTTCAAGTGTGCATTGCTTCAAAAGCAAATTCCTCACTATGCACATCTTCAGGGGGAGTTCTTCTATATCTTGCAATCAAATTCCTCAATATCAGTATTTACAGTTCATATGTTTATCCCCGTTGAAACCTTAACCTATATTGTCATCAATCACCAAAAAGGGGGAGATTGTAAGTGCATCTAGTGCCCCTTCGTGATTTTGGTGTATTGAAGACATATAGGTTAAGGGACTAATGTGTTTATGAGTGTACACAGGTCTATAAGTCAATGAGGAGTTTGATATTTACAGTGAAAGTCGACCCCTAAAAATGAAGTTCTTCGACTGAAGACTTTGGATTTCTGAACACTTTGAAAGTGAAGAAATTGGTGTGACCTTGAAGACTTGGTATTCGTTTGAGGAACATGAAGCGTGAAGAATTTTGTTTTCGTAATTTCATTTTCTCTTTCTTGAGTCATAGGAAACACCGTACTGTTAAAGGGGGTCGAGGAAATACTAAGGAAAAATTTCCATGTGATGCTCAACTCAAAATCCTACACCTACCAATCCCTTCGAGTGAAGCCATTGGAAATCTCATACAGTTCAGTCATATTTTTCAGTGACAGAGACGAAGTTCTTCTGGTCTCTGAGGAATTTGTTCTGACTAAGGAGTTAGGAATTCGCCAGTGCGGATTGCCTACACAGTGAGGAACATGATAGCCCTGAGGAATTTGATACTCAAATTTCTGACCGTCGTTGTGCTATGCGCCAGCTGTCCCAAAATATCTACCCACCTAATGGTCATATCATTGAAGGGCATTTATGTCTTATCATGATGGGCTGCTCCCTAGGCTATAAATAGCCGCCCCCTACAACCACTAGCTGGTTGGCTGCTCCGAGAGAAACTGACACTTGTCATTTGAGAGCATCCCATCCTCCGAGGACTTTGAGCGACAATCATCAAGTGAGGAAAACCCAAACCCAAACACCTATAAACCCCAAGTGATTGAGCATCACTGAAGAGATTGATCCTGCGTGGATCCGACGCTTGTTACCTTTGAAGATTGTGCTTCTTCCAGACGGTTAGGCATCATGGTCTAGAGCATCCAAGAGGAATTGTGGATCGCCGAGTGACCGAGTTTGTGAAGGTTTGGAAGTCACCTGAAGACTTACCACGAGTGATTGGGCGAGGTCTGTGTGACCTTAGCTCAAGGAGAAGACGGTGAGGATTGTGTGTCCGGGACTGTGTGTCCTCAGGTTTAAATACCTAGCTGCTCCAACCAGATGTACAACTGAGACATAAGTTGGAACTGGTCTACCAAATCATTGTCTTCACCGAGCTTACTGGTTCTATTTCCTCAAGTCTTTCATTTCGTCATAACTGTGTTGTGCACTTATTCATATCTGTGTTTGAAGACTTTGATTGAAGACTTTCTCAATTTCCTCAGTTCAATTTCTTCAGTCTGTTTGTCTTCATCTTGTGTTATCCTGTGTTTACGCTTTCTGTACTCTGTGCTTGTCTTCATTTCATCATGATGACCATGCTTGTATTCTGTTATGTTTACTTCTGAGTACTTATTTCGCTGCAAGTAGTTCTTCGCTAAGGAATTTCCTCACCCGCAAATTCCTCAGTGAAGAATTCATAAAAATCGCCTATTCACCCCCTCTAGTCGATATAACGCACTTTCAATGACTATCTTGATGAACTTGGTATTACTCATGAGTTATCTGCTCCTTATACTCCTCAGCAGAATGGCGTCGTGGAGCACAAGAACATGACTCTTGCTGAGATGGCTCGCACTATGCTTGATGAATACAAAATGCCACGTTGTTTCTGGATTGATGCAATTGATACTGCTTGCCACATCATCAACAGAGTATATCTTCACAAATTCTTCAAGAAGACTGCCTATGAACTCCTCACTGACAAGAAACCCAATGTGAGTTATTTCAAAGTCTTCGGTGCTAAATGTTGGATTAGAGATCCTCATCACAACTGCAAATTTGCACCGAAAGCACATGAAGGTTTTATGATTGGTTACGGAAAGGACTCGCACACCTACAGAGTCTTCAACAACGTTCTTCACAAGGTTGTTGAAACTGTAGATGTGCGGTTCGATGAAACTAATGGCTCACAAAGAGAGCACCTACCTTCTGTGATAGGATAACCAGCACCTGAGGAAACTATCAAGTTCAAGGCTACTGAGGATGTCATTCCTACCAAAGAATCTGCTGAAGAATTTGTTCCAGAACGTGAAGAACGTCGAGCTCATGCACCTGAAGAAAATGCTGAAGAAAATGGTGCTAAAGAAAATGCTGATCAATTCCTCGACGACAACCAGCTTATCCTCGCGTTGCGAAAGAAGTGCAAGTTGAAAAGATCATCGATGACACTGAAGCACCAGGTCGTCTCACACGCTCAAAAGCTTCACATTTATCTAACTTTTGTGGGCACCATGCTTTTGTCTCTATCACATAGCCCACTAAGGTAGATGAAGCATTTCTGGAGCCATACTGGATTCAGGCCATGCAAGAAGAATTACATCAGTTCGAGCTCAAAAACGTCTGGGAACTGGTCAATCGTCCAGATCCTCGCAAACACAATATCATTGGCACAAAGTGGATCTACCGCAACAAGCAAGATGAAAATGGCCTTGTGGTGAGGAATAAGGCACGGCTTGTAGCTCAAGGCTACACACAGGTTGAAGGAATTGATGTCGATGAAACATTTGCACCTGTATCTAGACTTGAGGCTATTCGCATATTACTTGCTTATGCTAACCATCATGATATCACTTTATATCAAATGGATGTGAAAAGTGCATTCCTCAATGGTAAGCTTGAGGAAGAAGTATATGTTGCTCAACCCCCAGGTTTTGAAGATCCAAAGCATCCTGACAAAGTCCTCAGACTCAATAAGGCCCTCTATGGCCTCAAGCAGGCCCCTCGGGCGTGGTATGATACTTTGAAGGAATTCCTCATGAAGAAAGGCTTCAAACCCGGTTCACTCGACCCTACTCTTTTCACTAAATCTTATGATGGTGAATTGTTTGTGTGCCAAATATATGTTGATGATATTATCTTTGGCTATACTGACCAACGTTATAGTGATGAATTTGCCTATATGATGAGTGAAGAATATCAAATGTCTATGATGGAAGAATTGAAATTCTTCTTAGGTCTTCAAATTTGTCAACAGCGCAATGGCATATTCATATCTCAGGAGAAATACCTCAAGGATGTACTGAGGAAATTCGGCATGCAAGATCGCAAAGGCGTCAAAATTCCTATGCCCACAAATGGCCATCTGTGCGCTGATGAAAATGGTATTGACTTCGATCATAAGGTATACCGCTCCATGATTGGTTCTTTATTGTACTTATGTGCATCTAGGCCAGATATAATGCTTAGTGTTTGCATGTGTGCCCGAGTTCAAGCTACACCGAAGGAATCACACCATAAGGCTGTGAAGCATATTCTTCGATATCTAGCTCACACACCAACACTTGGATTATGGTACCACAAGGGCTCGGCTTTTGATCTCATTGGATATTCTGAATCTGACTATGCTGGTGATCGTGTGGACCGCAAGTCAACATCTGGTACATGTCATTTCCTCGAACGATCTTTGGTCTGTTGGTCCTCGAAGAAAGAGAACTGCGTATCACTGTCTACTGCTGAAGCTGAGTACATTGCTGCTGGTTCTTGCTGTGCTCAATTGCTGTGGATGAAGCAAACTCTCAAGGACTACGGCATCAACGTGAAGAATGTGCCTCTCTTCTGTGACAATGAGAGTGCCATCAAGATTGCTCACAACCCAGTTCAGCACTCGAAGACAAAGCACATTCAGATTCGTCATCATTTTCTTCGTGATCATGTGTTGAAGGGTGACATTTCTATTGAGCATGTGAAGACTGAAGAACAGCTAGCCGATATCTTCACAAAGCCCTTGGATGAGAAGAGATTTAGCAAGTTGCGGTGTGAGCTAAATATCTTAGAATCTTCGAATGTTCATTGAAAAGGACACTCATCCTAACACTTATGCAAAATTGATGAATTAGATGTGCAACACATGAAGAAACATTTTTCTTCAATCAATGAAGAATAACACTCTAAGTGTGAAGAAATTAACGAAGAATTTGATTCTTAGAACCCTACGACAGTTGTACGCGGTGTCTGAAATCATCATTCTTATACGGTGGGTCACGCCACCACCAAAAGTTGAAAATCTTCAATTTGAGTTTTTCCTCAGTGTTGAAATTCCTCAGTTGTTCATATTCTTCAACTTTGCATTGTCTTCACTATTTCCGTCTTTTTTCTTCATTGGTTATATATATATATATGTATGATTTTATGTCCTCTACAACATTCACTTATGGCTAATTCTTCAAGTTGTTTTTTTTCTGCTAAGTGAATGTGATCGGACCCTACCCCCTCTATGCTAAAATCAACCCAATCTATTCACAAATTCTTCATGTGCGTTCTATTTGAAACTCGTTCAAAATCTTCATTGTGTCCTTGTCAGCTGAAGAATTTGCGAACGGAACGTTAAAACTTATCTTATCCAAACTTTCGGCTTTGCCGCTCAAACCGGTCCGCATCCCACGAAATACTTATCTATTCACCCAAGATCTCACACGATCTCCACTTCTCAGTACGTGGGTGACACATGTCAAGCGAATGAGAAGGGTCAGGGGCACGTTCGTCCAAATTCTTCGGACGAACATTTTTTCGCCGTGGCTATAAATACCCCCTCCCCTTCCTCACTTCCTTTACTCCGCTCGACCTCTCTCCAGCTCAAGATTCTCAAACCCTAGCGCCGCCGCTACTTCATCGTCGCCGGAGAGGAAGAGCTTCAATGCCTCGACCTCGTCGTCGTCGTACTCGCGCCGGCCGCGGATTTCTTCACTCCGCCACCGCCGTAGGTGTCTTCCTCCGCCAAGTTAGGGCGTGGAAGATCTGCACTGACGAACTTCACATCTCCACATCCCAGTTCGTCGTGTTCTTCATTCTGAGTAATTAAAAGTTACTTTTACTGCCCTCTTTGATTCAAATGATTTCTACAAGATCCTCAAAGGTGTTTATTCTTCAAATTCTTCACACACTAAACACCTCACATGTCATCTGATCTTGATTCATTTCTCTAAGCTATAATTTCTCTTCAAGATTCCTCAATTCTGCGGATTTCTGATCTGTACAACTCTAGAACCTAAGACTAAGAACGCTTAGTGAAATTCTTCAAGACTCGTCTGGTCAAATTCCTCAAACTTGTTCTTTTTACAAAACCTTCTGAGAACGCATATGACCTCTCCAAATTCCTCGCAACTATACTCTGTTCACAGGTACTCATGTCCGCTGCTGAATCACTAGGTTCTCATCAACTTAACTCATCTGGAGCGTTCCTTGAAGAAAAGTTGCATACATCTTTAGAGAATTCCATTGTTCAAATTCCTTAGCTAAAGAAAATGGCTGATGGAAAGAAGCCACAGAAAGGAGGAAAGAGGCCTGAGGTCAACACTGCTTTTGAAATCCCTGAGGACATCTATGGTGGGTACTGAACACCCCCTGAGGAAGATAAAAATCAGCGCAAGGTGCGCATTCAGAAGATAGAGAGGAGATGGGCAGGAGAGTGGAGGGAGTACAAATATGTTACTCCCAAATACATGAAGAAATTCGCTGTTACCCCTCCATGCTCAAGACCTCCATTGGCACCTGGCCAAATAGCTGACCCACCAGCCTCAAGCGCGGTGAGGACTATCCTAAAGAATGGGCCAAGCGCCAGGCCAAGTTGGCCAAACAGGCTAAGGAAGCTGCTGCTGCTGAGGCCTCTGTCAAGCCTAAGAAGGCCATGTCAAAGAAGCCTGCTCACAAGGCAAGTGCTTCTTCTTCGATGCCCTCATGGCCAAGTACCTCGGCAATGCCCTCACGGCCAGAATCCTTAAAGCCCTCACGGCCAATTCCTCACGCTGCTCCTGCTCCTCCAAAATCCTCCGCTCCTCCGCCAAAGTCCTCAGCTGCTCCGACCAAATCCTCTACACCTATGCATCTTGCCACGTGCCAAAGGACGACAGGCATCTCTCTTGCCTCAGGAGCTTCTGCTAGTTCCTCAGCTGCACCAAATTCTTCAACGGGACCCTCTCTGCTGAAGACAAAGGCCACTGCTGGACGAGGTTCGCGCCCAAGTCCTCACAAAAAGCTGGTCGCCTTCCAAGTGCCGTCGGATGAAGACGAAGCTGATGATGAGGAACTTGCCGAGATCATCAGGGATAGGCGAGTCAGGGCCGCTAGAGCCAAGGGCACAAATGTGCCACTGCTTTTGGATCCAAAGTTGATCCTCGACTACATTGACCTCTGGCACAAGGACCCAAACACTCCTATGCCTGATTTCAAGTTGACTCCTGGCCAAAGTCATATGCTGACTGCCTTCATACAAGAAGAAAAATGGAAATTTGAAAAGGCCAGGCAAATCAAGAAAGCGCAGTACAAGAAGGAGTGTTTTCTGAAGAAACACGTTGTCTCTATGACAACTGAAGAACTTGTCAACCCTCAATCTGAGATCAAGAAACTCAGTGATGAATTTGATGTATACCATGCTGACTGGCTTGGAGCCAAAGTCCGTTTTGTGAAGCTAACTGAAAAGTTCACTCCAAATGTTGCTGCTCCATTGCAACAAGAAATTCCTCAGGCTGAAGCATCTGCTCAGCCGACTGAAGAACATGCCAGCACCGCTGATGAAATTCAGGCCGCTGAAGAAAATGTGAGTTCCAGGGCTGATGACTGCATTCCAGCCGCTGATGAAATTGCCAGGGCATCCACTAGTGGTGCGCCTGAAGAAAATGAAGAGGTCAGGGCAACTGCATCAGTTGTGCCTGAAGAAAACCAACCACATTCCTCTGCTCCCCTGCGCCTACCCCAACTCCGATCCTTCCATCTGTTTCAGATGTGAAGAAGACAAGGCTGCAGCGTGCCGCAGTGAAGAAAAGGAAGGCATCAGCTTCATCAGATTCTTCAGCTCTGAAGAAGATGAAGTCTCTCACCAGCTCATTTGCAAACCCCATTGATGCTGTTCCTATCTCAACCTTGCCATCAAAGGATATTGTTCCTTATGATGAAGAATATGTGATTCCTGGTGAATCCGATTTAGAAAATCCTTCTACTGCTTCGTCAGAGCAGATAGATGAAGAAATTGAAGTGGATGAAATCCCTTCAACACCAGTTGTCTCCTCGCCTATGCCTCAGTTTACTACTGAAGACGCCGGCGTTGAAGAAATGGAAGATGAAGATGTGGACATCGGCTGTACCACACCCGTGCTAAATGATGACTTTTGGGAAAGTCAGCACCCCAACTCTCCACTCTTCACACCATTGCAACACATTCCTCAGTCCCCAGTAACTACAGTTCAAATGGGATCTGATGAACCACATGCCACACCGTCTGTCCATGAAGAAATTCCAGCCACTAGTGTTGAAGAAAATTTAAATGAAGAATTGAAGACCCAGGCTATCACTGGAGTAGAAGCTGAAATTCCTCGGCCTGAAGAACCTAAGATTGCGATTCCTGAGGTGATAATGCAATTGACTGACACTCCTCAGCCCAAGCCAAAGGATCCATTCTCAAAGAAGCAGAAATTCAAGGCTGATGATTTCTTCGGCGAGCACGTGTTCTTCACTGACTACAATCCCTACGATTCTGCTCGTCTTAGAAGGAAGCGCTTCTGGACCGCCAGCCAGGCCAACTTCTATTTCTCTGTGCTCTTCAACAAGGACAAAGTTTTCGACCACGAGCATATTCCTCATGTGGACATGGAATCACTGCCATGCTTCACACCTGTCCTCAGTGTGCTTCATGACACAGGCCTCCTCAACTTTTGCACAGACATAGTTGATTGGAATGAATAACTCATTCTTCAATTCTACGCAACATTGCACATCACATGAGACGCTGACGATGTGAACTCCTGGGTTTTCGACTGGATGACCGAAAACACTCACTACAAAAGCACCGGCCTCTAAATTACTTCACGCCCTGCCCATCAGTCCTCCACCTGAAGGAGCTCGTTGCATGTACCAAGAGCCTGAGCTTACTGATCACTATATGCAAGTGCTGATGAAGCCATTGAAACCTGGTCAAGCCTCAAGGACAAAATTCCTCGTGAAGGAATTGCAGTATGTACCAAGGACAGTCTATCGCATTCTGACGAAGACTATGAGTCCAATCAAAGGCCACAACTCATTTGATGAGGAAATTGTCGGCATCATGAAGAATCTGGTTTTCAACATCATTCATGGCATTCCTGTCAATTATCATGATTTCTTCATTAGGACTCTAGCAAATGTTGCACTTTCTCCGTTTGAGCTGAAGCCTTATGCACCTTGGATTATGAGATTCCTCAGGACAAGGTCTTCACTCAACTACAAGGCTGATTTTCAGAATCACCTCAGCTACTTGCCCCCGATTGAAGTCCTCAAGCGGACCTATTCCTCAGCTGACGAAAAGGGCAAGGCACCAGCTGTTATTGATAAAGGCATTCGTCCATTGGATGGTCAATTTCGCAAGGCTGCATCTTATTCCACCAATGATGACTCTGCCACTCATGATTCTGCTGCCCATGCATCCAAGCCAAATCCTCAAGCTACTGCTCCTCGTGTGATGACTGACCGTGAGCTTCTCCTAAGCCTTCACCAGAAGGTGGATCCAAACCATAAATGGGTTAAGCATCAGTTTGGTTCAATTCTTCACAACATGACTGCTACTCATAATGCAGTGAAGAAAAACCATTACTACCTCCATGAAGTCTTCGATCGCACCTGGGCTATTCTGTCACATGTATATGGTGAAGAAGATCTGAAGAACATGGGTCTAAAGGAAGACTTTACTGGTCTGCACCTCCACCGGAGAAATACAAGAAAGTCAAGGTTCCTTCCTTGGTGGCTAGCTCCTACTCTTCATCGCGTGAAACCGATGAGCATGAAGACTTGGACGACGCTGCGGCAGGCCCTACATCAACAAACAACCCCAACAACGCTTGCGCTCCTTCATCAAGTTGATATTCTTCAGGGGCGTTAGTCCTCATTTTCGATCCTTTTGGTCATTCGATGACAAAGGGGGAGAAATTTGAGTTAGTCTTCAAGCGGGTCTATCATATATGCGCGTTATTTTGCTAAGTTAGAACACTCGTTCTTCTGAAACTTTGCTGGATTGAGTTGTAAACTTAAACTCTATGGTGGCCTGATACTTTTGCTGTGATTTTCTGCATGCTTATTCCTCGCTAATGTTAATGCACGCATGCTGAATTACATTAGTCACCATATTTCATCATGCATTTCAAATTCTTGATATACTATGTCAAATGCGTGTATGAATTACAAGATATAGGGGGAGATCTCCATGATTCAACTCTTCAAGTGTGCATTGCTTCAAAAGCAAATTCCTCACTATGCACATCTTCAGGGGGAGTTCTACTATATCTTGCCATTAAATTCCTCAATATCAGTATTTACACTTCATATGTTTATCCCCGTTGAAAACTTAACCTATATTGTCATCAATCACCGAAAAGGGGGAGATTGTAAGTGCATCTAGTGCCCCTTAGTGATTTTGGTGTATTGAAGACTTATAGGTTAAGGGACTAATGTGTTTATGAGTGTAAACATGACTATAAGTCTATGAGGAGTTTGATATTTACAGAGAAAGTCGACCCCTAAAAATGAAGTTCTTCAACTGAAGACTTTGGATTTCTGAAGACTTTCTGAAGACTTTGAAAGTGAAGAAATTTGTGTAACCTTGAAGACTTGGTATTCATTCGAGGAACATGAAGCGTGAAGACTTTGTTTTCGTAGTTTCATTTTCTCTTTCTTGAGTCATAGGAAACACCGTACTGTTAAAGGGGGTCGAGGAAATACTAAGGAAAAATTTCCATGTGATGCTCAACTCAAAATCCTACACCTACCAATCCCTTCGAGTGAAGCCATTGGAAATCTCATACAGTTCAGTCATATTCTTCAGTGACAGAGACGAAGTTCTTCTGGTCTCTGAGGAATTTGTGCTGACTGAGGAGTTAGAAATTCGCCAGTGTGGATTGCCTACACAGTGAGGAACATGATAGCCCTGAGGATTTTGAGCCCAAAATTCCGACCGTTGTTGTGCTACGCGCCAACTGTCCCAAAATATCTACCCACCTAACGGTCATATCACTGAAGGGCATTTATGTCTTATCCTGTCAGGCTGCTCCCTAGGCTATAAATAGCCGCCCCCTACAACCACTAGCTGGTTGGCTGCTCCGAGAGAAATTGACACTTGTCATTTGAGAGCATCCCATCCTCCGAGGACTTTGAGCGAAAATCATCAAGTGAGGAAAACCCAAACCCAAACACCCAAACACCTACAAACCCAAAGTGATTGAGCATCACTGAAGAGATTGATCCTTCGTGGATCCGACGCTTGTTACCTTTGAAGACTGTGCTTCTTCCACACGGTTAGGCGTCATGGTCTAGAGCATCCAAGAGGAAATTGTGGATCACCGAGTAACCGAGTTTGTGAAGGTTCGGAAGTCACCTGAACACTTACCACGAGTGATGGACGAGGTCTGTGTGACCTTAGTTCAAGGAGAATACGGTGAGGACTAAGTGTCCTCAGATTTAAATACCTAGCTGCTCCAACCAGATGTACAACTGAGACAGCAGTTGGAACTGGTCTACCAAATCGTTGTCTTCACCAAGCCTACTGGGTCTATTTCCTCAACTCTTTCATTTCCTCATAACTGTGTTGTGTGCTTGTTCATATCTGTTTGAAGACTTTGACTGAAGACTTTCTCAATTTCCTCAGTTCAATTTCTTCAGTCTGTTTGTCTTCATCCTGTGCTATCCTGTGTTTACGTTTTCTGTACTCTGTGCTTGTCTTCATTTCATCATGATGACCATGCTTGTGTTCTGTTATGTTTACTTTTGAGTACTTATTCCGCTGCAATTAGTTATTCGCTAAGGAATTTCCTCATCGGCAAATTCCTCAGTGAAGAATTCATAAAAATCGCCTATTCACCCCCCTCTAGTCGATATAACGCACTTTCATAGCATGACCCAGTCGTCGATGCCATAGCTAGCCTTCTGAAGCTTTTGCAAGTAGGCATGTAGAAGGTTGTGGTCCTGTAGAGAAACCAACAATATGCAAATCTCCTCTCCTAAAGCCTTCAAAGACTTTGGAATGGTCAGCTTCCATGATCACAACACAACGATACTTGCCAAAGATGACAACCATATCAAGATCACAAAGCATTGAGACAGACATGAGGTTGAATCCTAAGGACTCAACAAGCATGACTTTGTCCATGTGTCGATCCATTGAGATCGCAACCTTACCTAGACCCAATACCTTGCTTTTGCCTTTGTCGGTGTAGGTGATATGCTTCAGATGCGATAGAGATAAAGAAGTGTCCATCAATAAGTTCTTGTCACCAGTCATGTAATTTGTACATCCACTGTCGAGGACCCACTCAGTGGCTTTGGGTTGATCATCCTGTAGATGAATTAGTCCAGCTTACAAACTCATATACTTCATCAGTGAAGAATATGACATCAAATTCATCAGATCAATTTCATCAAACAGTAGAACAGATAGCAGTAGGAGGACGTGAGAAATGAAAATTTATTTCTTCATGATTAGCTTGCGTCCTATCAAGCATATTCAGGTCTCCAGCAAATTCTTCAGGCGTTTAAGTTCGTTTGGAGACCTGACCCTGCATAAGAGATTAGTTCTTTTTTTTCACCACCCACATCTGGAGGGGTGGCAAAGAGTTCATCATTCTGCGAGCTCCATAAGAGAAAGGTGGCATAGATGCCGGTCCACTTTGTTTCACATAAGAGGGGTTAGGGTAAGCATATGAATAAGCAGAGAAATTCTTTGAGGACTTATGAACAAAATGATTTGAAGAATAATGCACATATTCATAACCCTTAGTCTTTCCCTGCGAAACAGAAGTGTTAGCACGATGGTGTTCGTATGAGGACTTTGATCCATATGAGGAATTTGATCCACGTGAGGAACATGGTCCATATGAGGATTTTGATCCATATGAAGACTTTGGTCCATATGAAGAATTTGGTCCATATGAAGAATTTGATCTGGGGTTCCTATTCTTCACAGGTGGAGTCATGATGACATTCACCTGAAGACTTTCAAGGCACCTTTTGGGAACCCAGATTTTCTTCATAGGGGGACCGTTCTTGCAGTTAGTGCCAACATATCTAGCAAATACTTCACCATTCTGATTTTTGAACCGCTTATAGTTGGAGTCAAATGACTCATTAGAAGAATATGAAGATTCACATGTAAATCCAGATAAAGTAGATGGATCTACTGGAGGTCCGTTTGCAGCAACCCATGAGGTTTTGGGATACTGCTCAGGCTTCCAGTATGTTCCATTAGCATTGAGTTTCCTCTTAAAGGCAATACCCTCTTTCCTAGGATTCCTGTTGAGGATCTGCTTTTTAAGCACATCACAAAGAGCCTGATGCCCTTTGAGGCTTTTGTACATGCCTTTTACATACAATTCCTTCAGCCCTGCATTGTCAGTGATACTAGTAGCATCCTCAGATAAGGAATTAGTGATAGCAGAGACAGTTGAAGAATTTGCAACAATAGAAGCATTTGAACTTTTAGGTGAAGAATTAGCAGATTCACATTCAATGCACTTTAAACATGGTGGAATGAATTCTTCCTAAGCGGAACTGATCTGTTGAGCAAGCAATGAATCACGCTCCTTCTGAAGTTCTTCATAACTCTCCCTTAGCTTCTCAAGATCTTGCTTTCTTTGAAGCAATTCATAAGAAAGCTTCTCATGATCAAATAAGACAGTGTTATGATGACTCTGAAGATTGTCAAACTTGGACTAAAGTCTCTGAAGATTATCAGTCAAGGTTTGAGTGCGATCCATTTCTTCACCCAACATATCATTGCTCTCATTAAGCATATTTTAAACTTTTTCCAAAGATCTTTGTTGTTTAGTGGCAAGGGAAGCAAGTTTGGCATAGCTGGGTCCAAATTCATCACCAGATTCATCATCACTGGACTCAGATAGGTAGCATTCAGTTACCATGGCACCTTTTGCCATAAGGCATGGTGCAGAGGATGACGATTCCGGATCGAAAGTCATCGCCTTGAGCGATTCCTTGAAATCTTCAAACCAGGGATCGTGACGAGTTCAATGACCTTCATAGACCTCAGAGAGTCTGTCCCACATAAGCTTTGCATGGCTAAGATGCATAGTGTTCCTGAACTGATTTTGGGACAGACAGGAGCAGATGTTGTCCTTCGCCGTGAGGTTGAGTAGAGTGTACTTGCGAATATCATCAGCCTCCGCGATCTTGCATAGATTGGTAAGACCAATCTCAGTGACGGTCCACAGCTCGCTGTTCATCGCCATGAGGCGTTTCTTCATCATGGCCTTCCACTTGGGATAATCATGACCGTCAAAGATGGGGCATGCCATAGTCTTCATTCCTGCGGTCAACATAACTAAAACTCCAGGCGGTTAAACCAAAATCACACAGAACAAGGGAGTACCTAGCTCTAATACCAATTGAAAGTGCGTTAAGTCGACTAGAGGGGGGGTGAATAGGCGATTTTTACAAATTCGTCACTGAGGAATTTCACAGTGAGGAAATTCCTAAGTCACGAACGACTAGTAGCGGAATAAGTAATCAGAAGTAAACATAACAGAGAAGTAGCACAGTCATCATGATGAAATGAAAACAAGCACGGAGTACAAGTAGCGTAAACACAGGATAAGCAGGCTGAAGACAAACTGACTGAAGAAATTGAACTGAGGAAATAGAGACAATCAAGAACAACAACACAGTAATGAGGAAATAGAAGGGTTGAGGAAATAGAACCAATTAGCTCGGTGACAGTTGTACGTCTGGTTGGAGCGGCTAGGTATTTAAATCTGAGGACACACCGTCCCGGACACATAGTCCTCACCGTATTCTCCTTGAGCCAAGGTCACACAGACCTTGCCCAACCACTCGTGGTAAGTCTTCAGGTGACTTCCGAACCTTCACAAACTCAGTCACTCGGCGATCCACAATTTCCTCTTGGATGCTCTAGACCATGAGGCCTAACCATCTGGAAGGTGCACAATCTTCAAAGGTAACAAGCGTCGGATCCACACTGGAACAATCTCTTCAGTGATGCTCAATCACTTTGGGTTTGTAGGTGTTTGGGCTTGGGTTTTCCTCACTTGATGATTTTCGCTCAAACTCCTCGGAGGATGGGATGCTCCCAATGACAAGTGTCAGTTTCTCTCGAAGCAGCCAAGCAGCTAGTGGTTGTAGGGGGCGGCTATTTATAGCCTAGGGAGCAGCCCGACATGATAAGACATAAATGCCCTTCAATGATATGACCGTTAGGTGGAAGATATTTTGGGACAGCTGGCGCATAGCAACTGTCGGAAATTTGAGGTTCAAATTCCTCAGGGCTATCATGTTCCTCACTTGTAGGCAATCCGCACTGGCGCCTAACTCCTCAGTCAAAAAAAATTCCTCAGAGACCAGAAGAACTTCGTCTCTATCACTGAAGAAATTGACTGAACTGTATGAGATTTCCAATGGCTTCACTCGAAGGGATTGGTAGGTGTAGGAACTTGAGATGAGCATCACTTGGAAACTTTTCCTTAGTTTTTCCTCGACCCCCTTTAACAGTACGGTGTTTCCTATGACTCAAGAAAGAGAAAACAAAACTATGAATACAAAAGTCTTCACGCTTCATGTTCCTCGAATGAATATCAAGTCTTCACGGTCACACCAATTTCTTCACTTTCAAAGTCTTCAGAAAGCCAAAGTCTTCAGTTGAAGACATTCATTTTTAGGGGTCGACTTTCTCTGTAAATATCAAACTCCTCATAGATTTATAGACCTGTGTACACTCATAGCCACATTAGTCCCTTAACCTATAAGTCTTCAATACACCAAAATCACTAAGGGGCACTAGATGCACTTACAGAAATTCATTCCCATTTCTTGCATGAAACCTAAGCATGCAACCAAGGATGCATATTTGAATTTCCAACCAATTTATATGCATTAGAGCATGTGCATGTAGTTCAAATTTGAATTATGCACATGAATGCATTGAAAACTCAGTTAATGCATAAAAATGTCCGAAAGAACCCCGAAAAATCACAAAAAATGACACAACACTCCTGTTGTTCTACGTTGACACGAGAAATTTTTTGAAAGCAATAAGAGGCAATGGATATCGTTTGTCCCCAAAGGTGGGACGTTCCCTACCGAAACCATCATACTTCTTGTGAGAAGCTCTGGTTTGTGAGAAGCATATACCCAAACCTACCCCAAATGGGACAAATTTTTTACCACGGCATGTTGACGCCGCTCCATGATAGCATGCCAAGATTCATGAATTTCAGATGAGTTTTGGATTTACTAGAATTTAATAACAAGGTATCTCAATGTTTGCGACCGAGTGACGGTGGTAGGGTGTTTGACATTCATTCCCATTTCTTGCATGGGACCTAAGCATGCAACCAAGGACACATATTTGAATTTTCAACCAATTTATATGCATTAGAGCATGTGCATGTAGTTCAAATTTCAATTATGCACATAAATGCATTGAAAACTCAATTAATGCATAAAAATGTTCAAACGAAGCCCGAAAAATCCCAAAAATTGACACAAGACTCATGTTCTTCTATGTTGACACTAGGAAAAAATTGAAATAGAGAAGAGGCAATGGATATCGTTTCATCCAGAAAGGTGAAAAGTTCCCTACCAAAATGATCAGGCTTGTTGTGAGAAGCTCTGGTTTGTGAGAAGCATATCTCCAAACCTGACCCAAATCGGACAAAAAATTTACGGCATGTTGATGCCGCTCCATGACAACATGCCGAGTTTCATGAATTTCAGACGAGCTTTGGATTTACTAGAATTAAAAAACCAGGTACATCAATGTTTGCGGCCGAGTGACGGTGGCAGGGTGTTTGACATTCATTCCCATTTCTTGCATGGGAGATAAGTGTGCAACCAAGGACACATATTTGAATTTTCAACCAATTTATATGCATTAGAGCATGTGCACGTAGTTCAAATTTGAATTATGCACATGAATGCATTGAAAACTTAATTTATGCATTAAAATGTCCAAATGAACCCCAAAAATCACAAAAATTGACACAACACTCCTGTTGTTCTACGTTGACACGAGAATTTTTTTGAAAGCAATAAGAGGCAATGGATATTGTTTCGTCCCCAAAGGTGGGACGTTCCCTACCGAAACCATCATGCTTGTTGTGAGAAGCTCTGGTTTGTGAGAAGGATATACCCAAACCTGCCCCAAATGGGACTAAAAATTTACCACGGCATGTTGATGCCGCTCCATGATAGCATGCCAAGTTTCATGAATTTCAGATGAGTTTTGGATTTACTAAAATTTAAAAACCAGGTATCTCAATGTTTGCGGCTGAGTGACGGTGGCAGGGTTGACATTAATTCCCATTTCTTGCATGGGGCCTAAGCATGCAACCAAGGACACATATTTTAATTTTCAACCAATTTATATGCATTAGAGCATGTGCATGTAGTTTAATTTGAATTATGCACATAAATGCATTGAAAACTCAATTAATGCATAAAAATGTCGAAATAAACCCCTAAAAATCCCAAAAATTGACACAACACTCCTGTTGTTTTATGTTGACACTAGGAAAAAAATTGAAATCGAGAAAAGGCAATGGATATAGTTTCATCCAGAAAGGTGAAACATTCCCTACCAAAACCATCAGGCTTGTTTGAGAAGCTCTGGTTTGTGAGAAGCCTATCCCCAAACCTGCCCCACATGGGACTAAAAATTTACCATGACATGTTCATGCCACTCCATGATAGCAAGCCAAGTTTCATGAATTTCAAACGAGCTTTGGATTTACTAGAATTTGAAAACCAGGTATCTCAATGTTTGCAGCCGAGTGACGGTGAAAAGGTGTTTGACATTCATTTCCATTTCTTCCATGGGACCTAAGCATGCAACCAAGGACACATATTTGAATTTTGAACTAATTTATATGCATTAGAGCATGTGCATGTAGTTCAAATTTGAATCATGCACATGAATGCATAGAAAACTCAGTTAATGTATAAAAATGTCCAAATGAACCCCGAAAAATCCCAAAAATTGACACACCACTCCTGTTGTTCTATGTTGACACTAGGAAAAAATTTGAAATTGAGAAGAGGCAACGGATATCATTTCGTTCAGAAAGGTGAAACGTTCACTACCGAAACCATCACACTTGTTGTGAGAAGCTCTGGTTTATGAGAAGGTTATACCCAAACCTGCCCCAAATGGGAGAAATTTTTTACCACGGCATGTTGATGCCGCTCCATGATAGCATGCCAAGTTTCATGAATTTCGGACGAATTTTGGATTTACTAGAATTACAAAGGCAAGTACGTCGACGTTTGCCGGAGAGCCACGGTGCCGTGGTGTTCGAATTTCGTCCCCATTTCTTGCATGGGACATAAGCATAAACCCATGGACACATATATGACTTTACAACCCATGTTGGTGCACCGGAGCATGTGCATGTAGTTTAATTTTGAATTGTGCACCTGAAATGGCTAGAAAACCAATTTAATGTGTAAAATGTTCAAACGAACCCTGAATAATTCCAATTCTTTTACGATACACATATAGTTGCATGTTCACTGCAGATAAAAGGTCTAGCAATTCAAACACCATCCATTGCCGCTGTGACCCCATTATGTAATTCAAATCAAGATGAAAAATCAAGTAGATCCCACATAGTTTATTATCACCAACCGTGTGAGATGCAGCACAAAAATCCTGGAGCACCGTCGGTGTATAGTGTGCCTATGGCTTACGCGAGAAGGTGCATCGGCTACAGTCCACAGCCGGCGTCTCAAGCCCACTAGCTCGCTCCCCAAATATCATTTCACTATTCAATCGTCGCCGGTGAAAGATGAACACGCACTGGTGTGCGTCGGTCCAAACCAAACGGTTTTTAACCCCTTTTAGCGATGGCATTTGGAACCGTCGCCAAGTGAGTGTGGGCGATAGGGGGGTCCTTCCCACACGACCCAGAAACCATTGGGGATATGCCCTCCTGGAACACACGCTCGGCAAAATGAGGTCGTGTGCGACCGGCGAGCACTCAAATACAGAAATACGTAAAGTAGTGCTAAAAATACAATTATACAGGCGAAATCATTTCTGGTCGTAAGTACATCCCACACAGTCAGTCACCACTAAACGTTTCCGTTCGTATATACGTCCCACACAGTCACTAGAAGGAAAACATTTGCGCAAGATGGCGTAACGCAAACAGTTTTGAAGAGAATGTCGTGTGTGATTGTTCATTGATCCAACATGGTTTATTCGTAGAAACTGTGTGCGTTGCCTGAGATCATCACCCACGGTGGTTTCTCATTAACCGTTTGTAATAGGAAAAGCCAATTAGCAAGCTAATTGGCCAATTAGCGGGCTAATTTACCTATTATTAGTAATCCATTTACTAATCTAATTGACATTCATATTAAGCACATAATATATTCCATTTCCATATTAAGGAAGCAGGATTTCATAATTGAAATACATCAGAGTACAACATGATATAGCTTTAGCACTCAGCTACCTCATTACACAACTGCACCAGCAGCAAGTTTGTAACATCCAGAACCTTTTGAAATTAGCATCATAGACGATACATAGAGAGATGCATCTCATCTGGAAAACTGCTGAAGCGGAAGGCGAATATTGAGCCTTCATTCATGTTGAAGGTCTTTGCAACTTTAGGCCAGTGCCTGTGGATGATTGACTGTCCATCCTTCGACCTCTCTAGGAACACTTCAATATTGAACCATGGGTGTTGTATGAAAACTTTCCTCGCCTCCTGACCACAGAGGTGGTTTGAGAGCTAATCATCAGTGAAGCCTGAAAACAAGGATGTGCATAAATATCTTCTCTATATTGGAAATGGGGCAAAGGAATACAAAAAAGAAGGTATAATAGTTAGTACCATCTTATAAACCTCAGTGCTTCCCATTGTTTCCCTGCAACACATATAAGGTAGTTAGTCATCAGGTTAAGTAAGGGTTCGCATGCTATTAGTAAAATATGTTGATGATAAATAAGCACATTGCAGATTCATCAGATTAATTCAAGCCACATGGAAAACCCATTTATCCAAACCAAGCATGATTAAGAACTAGGAAATATAGCACTTGTATATGTTTCTCATGTATTAAGTGCAGCCAAATTCGATTTATTCCACACATGGTATACAATAACAGAATGCAGCCACATCAATTGAACATCGCATTGCAGAATTGAACCAAGCAGTTAACTAAAGACCACAACAAATGAACCAAACGTTAACTGAGCACCACATTGCACAATATAACATACTCCTAATAGAAGATCAGACATTTAATCGAACCAAGCATGCTTAACAACTTGGAAATATAGCAATTGTATTTGTTTCTCATGTATTTAGTACATCCAAATTCGATTTATTCCTCACATGGTATACAATAAGAGAATGCAGCCACAACAATTGAACATAGCATTGCAGAATTGAACCAAGCAGTTAACTAAACACCACAACTAATGAACCAAACGTTAATTGAGCACCACATTGCACAATATAACATACTCCTAATAGAAGATCAGATAGTTAACCAAACCAAGCATGATTAAGAACTTGGTAAATATAGCAATTGTATTTGTTTCTCATGTATTTAGTATAGCCAAATTTGATTTATTCCTCACATGGTATACAATAACAGAATGCAGCCACAACAATTGAACATCGCATCGCAGAATTGAACCAAGCAGTTAACTAAACACCACAACAAGTGAACCAAGCCACAACAAATGAACCAAGCAGTTAACTAAACACCAATTGAACAATATAACATACTCCTAATAGAAGATCAGATAGTTAACCAAACCAAGCATGCTTAACAAGTTGGAAATATTGCACCCTGAAGAATTGAACATCACATTTGCAGAATTGAACCAAGTAGTCAATTGAACACCACATTGCACGACATATAGAACATATACACTATAGCAGAAGATTGCATGGTGTAAGTAGATAGCACAATTCACTAGAATTTGTTAAGGAAAGGCAATAGCTAGCAAACTGAACATGGGTCCTTATAGTGAGCTAATAAGACAAGCTACTCATTGTCCGAGATATCGATGACGATTGGCTCCTTGGACATGGAAGAGGGTGAGACCTCCGCATCGTGGGTGCCCTCGTTGTAGTGGTGAGTTGCCTGAGCCACTCCGGGCACCAACCTGCTGGCTCTCGAGATGAGGTAAGCACGTGCACGTTGAGAAAACACCTCGTAGTCTTTGTCGAAGGCACCAACAGTGGCCTCGAGAAAATGCCATAAACTGTCATTTAAAGCAGCCAACCACGTCGCGGCGTCGGTGCGCGAGGCATTAACGGTGGCCTTGACAGTGAGCTGCTCCTCCAAGATCTGGGGGTTGGCATGAATGGCAGCCATCGTGACCTCATCCGCGCGTGCAGCCGCGATTTGCTTCTCCGCTACCAAATGCCTTAAGGTCCTGGCTATACTGCGTGCACCATGGCTTAGGCCGGTGCTTATTTGGTGGAGGGGTCGGTGATTTGGGTGGAAGGTGTCGCGCTCGCGGCGGCGGTAGGGGCATGTGGGATGTGGAAGGAGGAGGAGGATGGGGGTCGGGTGTATATTACCTGCCTGGATAGGCGAGGCCGAGGAGCGTGAAGGAGGGTCGCCGGCGAGGAGGCGGCGGCGCTGCAAGCAAGGAGTGAAGGTTTCAACTTGGAAAGGAAGGCGGAAAGAGGGGAAATGTGGCTTTTGATAAGGAGGATGGGGCGGGGAGGTAGATATTTCCGCGGAAGCCAAAAATTTGGAATCGTTTCAGCCAAAAAACTGGCGCGCAAAGTGTCATCAGACACGGTCCCTTATTCAGACACGGTCCGAAGATATTTTGTGCTGCATCTCACACGGTTGGTTATAATAAACTATGTGGGATCTACTTGATTTTTGGTCATGATTTGAATTACATAATGGGGTCACAGCGGCCATGGACGGTGTTTGAATTGCTAAACCTTTTATCTGCAGTGATCATAAAAGAATTGCAATTATTCAGGGTTCGTTTGGACATTTTTATGCACTAAGTGAGTTTTCAATGCATTTATGTGCGTAATTCAAATTTGAACTACATGCGCATGCTCCAGTGCATATAAATTGGTTGAAAAATCAAATATGTGTCCTTTGGTGCATGCTTCGGTCCCGTGCAAGAAATAAAAATGAATTTCAAACAACATGGCACCGTTGATTGTCGGCAAAACATTGAGATGCCAGGTTTTTAAATTCTACTAAATCCAAAACTCGTCTGAAATTCATGAAACTTGGCATGCTATCATGGAGCGGCATCAACATGCCGTGGTACAAATTTTGTCCCATTTGGGGCAAGTTTGGGTATATGCTTCTCACAAAACCGGAGCTTCTCACAACAAGCATGATGGTTTTTGGTAAGGAACGTCCCACCTTTGGGGACGAAACGATATCCATTGCCTCTTATTGCTTTCAAAAAAATTTCTCGTGTCAACATAGAACAACAGGAGTGTTGTGTGATTTTTTGTGTTTTTTTGGGGTTCGTTTGGACATTTTATGCATTAAGTGAGTTTTCAATGCATTTATGCACATAATTCAAATTTGAACTACATGCGCATGCTCCAGTGCATATAAATTGGTTGAAAAATCAAATCTGTGTCCTTGGGTGCATGCTTAGGTCCCATGTAAGAAATGGGAATGAATTTCAAACACCAGGGCACTGTTGATTGTCGGCAAAACATTGACATGCCTGGTTTTTAAATTCTATTAAATCCAAAACTCGTCTGAAATTCATGAAACTTGGCATGCTATCATGGAGTGGCATCAACATGTCGTGGTACAAAGTTCGTCCCATTTGGGGCAGGTTTGGGTATATGCTTCTCACAAACCGGAGCTTCTCACAACAAGCATGATGGTTTTCGGTAGGGAACGTCCCACCTTTGGGGACGAAACGATATCCATTGCCTCTTATTGCTTTCAATTTTTTTTCGTGTCAACATAGAACAACAGGAGTGTTGTGTGAATTTTTGTGATTTTTCGGGGTTCGTTTGGACATTTTTATGCATTAAGTGAGTTTTCAATGCATTTATGTGCATAATTCAAATTTGAACTACATGCGCATGCTCCAGTGCATATAAATTGGTTGAAAAATCAAATATGTGTCCTTTGGTGCATGCTTAGGTCCCATGCAAGAAATGGGAATGAATTTCAAACACCATGGCACCGTTGATTTCCGGCAAAACATTGAGATGCCTGGTTTTTAAATTCTATTAAATCTAAAACTCGTCTGAAATTCATGAAACTAGCCATACTATCATGGAGCGGCCTCAACATGCCGTGGTACAAATTTTTGTCCCGTTTGGGGCAGGTTTGGGTATATGCTTCTCACAAACCGGAGCTTCTCACAACAAGCATGACGGTTTTCGGTAGGGAACGTCCCACCTTTGGGGACGAAACGATATCCATTGCCTCTTATTGCTATCAAATTTTTTTCTCGTGTCAACATAGAACAAAAGGAGTGTTGTGTGAATTTTTGTGAATTTTCGGGGATTGTTTGGACATTTTATGCATTAACTGAGTTTTCAATGCATTTATGTGCATAATTCAAATTTGAAGTACATGCGCATGCTCTAGTGCATATAAATTGGTTGAAAAATCAAATCTGTGTCCTTGGGTCCATGCTTAGGTCCCATGCAAGAAATGGGAATGAATTTCAAACACCAGGGCACCGTTGATTGCCGGAAAAACATTGAGATGCCTGGTTTTTAAATTCTAGTAAATCCAAAACTCATTTGAAATTCACGAAACTTGGCATGCTATCATGGAAGGGCACCCGCATGCCGTGGTACAAATTTTGTCCCATTTGTGGCAGGTTTGGGTATATGCTTCTCACAAACCGGAGCTTCTCACAACGAGCATGATGGTTTTCGGTAGGGAACGTCTCACCTTTGGGGACAAAACGATATCCATTGCCTCTTATTGCTTTCAAATTTTTTTGTCGTGTCAACATAGAACAACAGGAGTGTTGTGTGAATTTTTGTTATTTTTCTGGGTCCGTTTGGACATTTTTATGCATTAAGTGAGTTTTCAATGCATTTATGTGCATAATTCCAATTTGAACTACATGTGCATGCTCCAGTGCATATAAATTGGTTGAAAAATCAAATATGTGTCCTTTGGTGCATGCTTAGGTCCCATGCAAGAAATGGGAATGAATTTCAAACACCATGGCACCGTTGATTTCTGGCAAAACATTGAGATGCCTGGTTTTTAAATTCTATTAAATCTAAAACTCGTTTGAAATTCATGGAACTAGGCATGCTATCATGGAGCAGCCTCAACATGTCATGGTACAAATGTTTCTCCCATTTGGGGCAGGTTTGGGTATATGCTTCTTACAACAAGCATGATGGTTTTCGGTAGGGAACGTCCCACCTTTGGGGACGAAACGATATCCATTGCCTCTTATTGCTGTCAATATTTTTCTCGTGTCAACATAGAACAACAGGAGTGTTGTGTGATTTTTTGTGTTTTTTTGGGGTTCCGTTCGGACATTTTTATGCATTAACTGAGTTTTCAATGCATTTATGTGCATAATTCAAATTTGAACTGCATGCGCATGCTCCAGTGCATATAAATTGTTTGAAAAATCAAATCTGTGTCCTTGGGTGCATGCTTAGGTCCCATGCAAGAAATGGGAATGAATTTCAAACACCAGGGCACCGTCGATTGCCGGCAAAACATTGAGATACCTGGTTTTTAAATTCTAGTAAATCCAAAACTCATTTGAAATTCACGAAACTTGGCATGCTATCATGGAAGGGCACCCGCATGCCGTGGTACAAATTTTGTCCCATTTGGGGCAGCTTCTCACAAACCGGAGCTTCTCACAACAAGCATGATGGTTTTCGGTAGGGAATGTCTCACCTTTGGGGATAAAATGATATCCATCGCCTCTTATTGCTTTCAAATTTTTTCTCGTGTCAACATAGAATAACATGAGTGTTGTGTCAATTTTTGTGATTTTTCGGGGTTCGTTTGGACATTTTTATGCATTAACTGAGTTTTCAATGCATTTATGTGCATAATTCAAATTTGAAGTACATGTGCACGCTCCAGTGCATATAAATTGGATGAAAAAACAAATATGTGTCCTTGGGTGCATGCTTAGGTCCCATGCAAGAAATGGGAATGAATTTCAAACACCAGGGTACCGTTGATTGCCGGCAAAACATTGAGATGCCTGGTTTTTAAATTCTAGTAAATCCAAAACTCGTTTGAAATTCACAAAACTTGGCATGCTAACATGGAAGGGCACCCGCATGCCGTGGTACAAATTTTGTCCCATTTGGGCAGGTTTGGGTATATGCTTCTCACAAACCGGAGCTTCTCACAACAAGCATGATGGTTTTCGGTAGGGAACGTCCCACCTTTGGGTACGAAACGATATCCATTGCCTCTTATTGCTTTCAAATTTTTTTTTCTCGTGTCAACATAGGACAACAGGAGTGTTGTGTCAATTTTTGTGATTTTTCGGGGTTTGTTTGGACATTTTTATGCATTAACTGAGTTTTCAATGCATTTATGTGCATAATTCGAATTTGAACTACATGCGCATGCTCAGGTGCATATAAATTGGTTGAAAATAAAATTTGTGTCCTTATGTGCATGCTTAGGTCCCATGCAAGAAATGCTAATGAATTTCAAACACCAGGGCACTGTTGATTGCCTGCAAAACATTGAGATGCCTGGTTTTTAAATTCTAGCAAATCCAAAACTCGTCCGGTGTGCAGGTTCATCGGGAAGCATGCGAGATGTTCAACGCAGGATTTGTGCATCTTTTCAACGCAAACGGTTCAGTGAAGCAGTTGACGGGACGCATGTGAGCAGTCCGCCGCATAGGCATACCATGAAGCGTGCGTGCAGGTGTGTGTATTGACGGGGAGGCGTGCGAGTAGCTATGTGAAATGATGGTAGGAATGGCAGACGTCCGCCGCGCAGGCTCACCGGGAGGCGAGACAACTTTTGACCGCAGCCTGCCTCGCTCCCACTGGTCCGTATTAATTGCGCGCCCGAGCCACCGACCATAATAGGCGGCCGCACCCCCGGTCCACAGTGGTCACCGACGTCTGGACTCTGGAGTGTATGACGATGCCGCCGAAGCGCACCATCGGAGGGAGTGGCAACGCCGGGGCTGGTGAAGCACCCGCACAACGCGTCAAGCTGGCCACAGAGGTTTCCGTCGCCGCCGCCGAGGTCTCGCGCGGGCAGCAGCACGACCTTGAATTCGTCAGTGCCGTCGTGCCCCCCCCCCCCCCAAGATGGAGCCGGAGGTCAACAGCAACTCCGGCAACAACTGCGACTCCGACGGAAAACCGGTCAGTCACCTACATATATGTTTGTGCCTTCTTTCTTCTTGATCTTGGGAATTGATTTTGAATGTCCTACATGTTATGCCATTTTTTTCTTTCATATTGGTATGAACACAGATGAGGCTTCGACCAGCGTCGCCACCGGATGTAGATCTTGGACCCGGTTGTGCGGCCAGAAGCGCCCCCCTGGACCTGAGGAACCAGTAGAATCTCAGGCGGACCGCATCAGCGATCTCCCAGACGGAATCCTTGGGGAGATCATCTCCCTTCTCCCCACCAAGGATGGCTGCCGCACAAAAGTCCTCGCATCTTGGTGGCGCACTCTATGTCGCAGCGCGCCTCTTAATCTCGACTGTCGTCAGCTATCTATCGATGATGATTCTGAACTCCCCGGAGCCATCATCTCCTCCCATGGGGGCTCCGTTGATCTGCATCCCGGCATGCTACCTGCTAGACATACCCTGCACGGTGGCCGCCTAGCTGACATCTCATCGATTCGATAAACTCCAGAACTTGAGTTCTACCATAACTATGTATGTAACATACCACGAACCGATGTATCTGTGCCCTCACCACCGATGTCCATCACGTGGTTTTCCTCCTCTCTCCACACCGCCACCTTTGCCCGATGCCATCTAGCAGACAATGTGGTACAAATGCTTTGACTCCCAGTGCTAAAAAAAACTTGCACTTGTGGTGGTTAATCTGTCGGAGGCCGCACTGCACAGCATCATCCACTCCAGCTGCCCTGCCCTGCAGCGCTTGCTGCTTGTTTTTGCAATGGAAATTCATATCCGTTTTCTCAAAATAAAGTCACCCCACCTTGTAAGCATGGGAATTTTTTTTTTGGACATGATCTCATCATCGAAGATTCCCCTTCACTTCAAAGGTTGCTCCTTGATTCTGGTATAGTACCTCGCAAATAACTATAGTCTCTGCGCCAAAACTGGAGACCTTGGGTGCAATTTGTGATCTTTTTAGATGGTTCAAAATGGTGTTTGGCTCCACACCTATTGACGTACTGTATATTATTCACGTAAACTTTTGTAATCTGCCTTTTTCATTTGTGCGCATAAGTTAAGTATCATCTTGGAGTACACTTTTGGTACTTATGTTCTATGCTCAATGAAGAGCTTGTCCGTCCTATCAGTGGTGGTGGATTCTGTCAAGACCTTACATATCAGTATGTGGTGTTTTGATCTGAACACGATTATTGGCTTGCTGCAATGCTTTCCATGTCTGGAGAATTTGTATATAAAGGTGATGATTTCACGCACATTGAAAGCCCATATATAATGTACTATAATTAATCGTTGAGTTATCACTCTTTCAACATAATCTTTTTAGACATTAACTATTTTCAATCTTCATCTCTATTTAGGCACTAACACATGGAGAAAAAGGTATAACCAATCGATGGTTCAAGAAGCACCAGGATTTTCTCAGATCTCATGACATTCGTTTGAAGACAGTAACACTGGAAGGATATGCATCCAACAATGCAAACACTAGCTTTGTCACATTCTTCATGTTGAATGCGAGGGCACTATTGTCCGTGAGGATTAAGTTTTTCGACAAGAAATTTCTTATGGCTGCAAGTGTTGAACAACATAAAAAGAAGTTCCAGGCGGACCTAAGGGCTCCTGATCGTGCTCGGCTTCTATTTACAACAGCTTGTCATCATGTACCAGTAGAATTTATGGCCGGGGATCTTGATTTTATGGATCAGACAGATCCATTTGATTGTGACTGCTGAAAACTTTGGTTGAGTTAGATGTCATTGTCCTATTCAATCTGGATTTTGTCTAAACCCGATGAGCAATTAATCCTCGTGCTCTTGTATTGTTTATAAGCTGGAGTTAGATATTGTTTCCCTTTTCAACTCGGTTTTGACCCATATTTTCTTTCATACTGGGCCAATGGCTTGCCATTTCTTTCATTATGACATAAATATTATAAGCATTCACAACATAGGGAAAGAACATCACTGTTACTGTTAGTCCAATTTGTGACAAGTTTTGGTACAAACTTCTTACAAACCGGAGCTTCTCTCAAAAAGGCTCATGGTTCCGAGAGGGACCTTGTCACCTATGTGTGCGAAACGACATACGCTGTCTCTTCCCGCCTTGATTTATTTTACAGAGGCAACATTCAACTATATATAGTGGCGTCGTCCTAAAAATATGAAATTATTCACGGTTCGTTTTGCCTTCATATACATTATTGGAGTTTCCTAGGCATTTTGGAACATACTTTCGTGTGTGCAAAGGTCATGCCTGTACTAGCCACATATGTAATTCGATGTTCAATCTGTTTATGGAATCAAGTCCTTATAAGGTATAAGTACATATGTTGTTGTTCTGTGTGCAATGACATCGCACACAGACCCTCCTGGGGAACCCGTCGGTGATGATTTAATCAATCGTTGACAATTGTATACCACCAAGCGTTTGCCCACAACACACACGGCTTATTAGCAGCAATCGTCTGTGTTATTATGGATCTTCGCACACATTTCTGATTACAGACATGTTTGCCGCGTATCACACACATCTTGTTATATTGAACCGTTTCTGTTCCCTTGGCTCAAAGCAAATAGTTCATCTGAGTGAACCGCATGCCACATATCGCACACACCTTCATCTGGCTGACCATTTATTTTGTGTTGCCTAATCACAAACAGTTCATCCGAGTGAACTATATGCTGTATATCGCACACACCTTCATCTAGCTGCCCGTTTCTTTTGTTCCTCATCATCACAAACAGTTCATTGAACTGAACCGTATGCCCTGCATCGCACACGCAACTAAAATCTGAACCTTGTTTGACGCATCCTCCATTGCAAACGTTTTGCACCTTTTTTGACGGTTTTTTTACATCCCCATTTGCGATTAGTGCATCGCACACAGTTTCGTGAAAGGGTCTCTAATCGTAGTGTCGCGTTAGCAGCATCCTGCAGTAGTGATGTGGACCCGCATCGTGAGGGCAACTTCGGTGGCCCACTCTGGCGAGAGCGCGACCGCAGCCGCCATGCGCGTGCTAACAAGGTGCATGAGCGCTGCCGCAATCTGCGACCGGACGGCCAAGGCAGCCCAAACGACCGCTGTTGCTTCTTAGGTGCCGCCATCCTGATGGAGGCCGCCCACGACCATGTCAAGGCCGCCCACGCCCAGCTCATGGCGGTCACCGCACAAATCGAAGTGAAGTTTCTCTAACAACGGTGAGCAACCAACGGCCGAAGAGTTGGCAATCGCCGAGAGCGTTCGAGCAGCCGTCCGTTCCTCCGCTACATACCTTGCGACGACGGAGCCCGTCCACGCCCAGATCGCGGTCGCCCACACCCATCTCGTGGTGGCCTTTTCCAAAGAGATGGTGGACGCAGATGACGAGATGCTTGCCGAGTATGGTGCGATGGATGCCATGGAGCCCCTTCCCCAGGAGACCGTCGGGCGTGAGCTGGACATGGAGGCGGCGGCGGAGATCGACGAGCACCAGCCGTAGTAGTACTCTTTGTTTTGTTTAATTAAGAGCGCCAATCTTTAATTTGTTAGAGTAATGTTTAGGTCAGCTAGCTCTGTTTAATTGCTAAACTTGCTCGATTAAGAAGTGTGGGTGTGCTGTAGTCTCCTTTGTGTACCCAAATTATGCAATGACGTGGATGACCACTATAACCATGGAAATTCAAACCAAAATTTTTGACGTTCAAACTCATCACACATGGGTTAAGCTATTTGAATTGTTTGTGATGTTCACATATCATACACAGTTCTGAATAAGGGACCATGTCTGATGACACATTTGCGTGCCAGTTTTTTCGCCGAAGCGATTCCAATTTTTTGGCTTCTGCGGAAATATCTACCTCCCCGCCCCCTCCCCCTTACCAAAAGCCACATTTCCCTTGTTTTCGCCTTCCTTTCCAAGTCGAAACCTTCACTCCTTGCTTGCAGTGCTGCCTCCTCGCTGGCGACCCTCCTTCACGCTGCTCAACCTCGTCTATCCAGGCAGGTAATCCACACCCGACCCCCATCCTCCTCCTCCTTCCACATCCCACATGCCCCGACCGCTGGCGCGACACCTTCCACCCAAATCACCAACCCCTCCACCAAATAAGCGCCGCCCTAAGCCATGGTGTGCGCAGTATAGCCAAGATCTCAAGGAGCATTTGGCAACGGAGAAGCAAATCGCAGCCGCACGCGCGGATGAGGTCGCGATGGCTGCCATTTGTGCCGACCCCCAGATCTTGGAGGAGCACCTTGCCATTTGCTAGCTATGCCGGTTAAGCATGCTCGGTTTACCCGTTGCTATGCTGCTCCTGCCTTTCCTTCTCAAATTCTAGTGAATTGTGCTATCTAATTTTACCATGCAATCTGTTGCGCTAGTGTATATGTTTTATATGTCGTGCAGTGTGGTGCTCACTTATTAACTGTTTTGTTAATTAGTTTTCATCTTGAGTTAACTGTTTGGTTCAGTTCTGCAAATGTGATGTTCAATTCTTCGGGCTGCAAGTTTGTATTGTCTTCCAAATGAGAAATAAATCGAATTTATCTTTACAAAATACATGAGAAACAAATACAATTTCTATATTTCCAAGTTGTCAAGCATGCTTGGTTTGGTTATACATTGTGCAAAGTGGTGCTCAGTTAACGTTTGGTTCATTTGTGTTGTGGTGTTTAGTTAACTGTTTGGTTCAATTCTGCAATGCGATGTTCAATAGTTGTGGGTACATTCTGTTATTGTATACCATGTGAGGAATAAATTGAATTTGGCTGTAGTAAATACATGTGAAACGAATACAATTGCGATACTTCCAAGTTGTTCAGCATGCTTGGTTTGGTTAACTGTCTGATCTTCTATTAGGTGTTTGTTATATTGTGCAATGTGGTGCTCAGTTAATGTTTGGTTCATTTGTTGTGGTGTTACACTACTGCAGGATGCTGCTAACGCGACACTACGATCAGAGACCCTTTCATGAAACTGTGTGCGATGCATTAATCACAAACGGGGATATAAAAAACCCGTCAAAAAGGTGCAAAAAATGTTTGCGATGGAGGATGCATCAAACACGGTTCAGATTTTAGTTGCGTGCGCGATGCTGATACATCTCCGTCGTATCTATAACTTTTGATTGTTCCATGCCAATATTCTACAACTTCCATATATTTTTGGCAACTTTTAATACTATTTTTGGGGACTAACATATTGATCCAGTGCCCAGTGCCAGTTCCTGTTTGTTGCATGTTTTTGTTTCGCAGAATATCAATATCAAACGGAGTCCAAACGGGATAAAAATGGACTGAGATTATTCTTGGAATATTCGGAGAATATAGGAAGGAAAATCCACGTGAGACGGTGCCCGAGGGAGGCACGAGGCAGGGGGGCGCGCCCCACCCCCTGGGCGCGCCCCTAACCCTCGTGGGCCCCCCGTAAGGCGGTTGATTCCCTTCTTCGGCCGCAAGAAAGATAATTTTTAGGAAAAAATCACGGCGAAGATTTCAGTCCAATCGGAGTTACGGATCTCCATATCTATACGAAATGGTGAAAGGGCAGCAGAACAGGATGCAGAAACAGAGAGAAACAAAGAGACATATCCAATCTCGGAGGGGCTCTCGCCCCTCCCATGCCATGGAGGCCAAGGACCAGAGGGGAAACCCTTCTCCCATCTAGGGAGGATGTCAAGGAAGAAGAAGAAGAAGGGGCCCCCTCTCCCCTCCTCTTCCGGTGGCGCCGAAACATTGCCGTGGCCATCATCATCACCGCAATCTTCGCCAACAACTTCACCGCCATCATCACCAACTCTTCCCCCCTCTATGCTGCGGTGTAACCTCTCTCTTACCCGCTATAATCTCTACTTAAACATGGTGCTCAACGCTATATATTATTTCCCAATGATGTATGGCT
Organism: Aegilops tauschii subsp. strangulata; assembly: GCF_002575655.3. Lineage (NCBI taxonomy): Eukaryota > Viridiplantae > Streptophyta > Magnoliopsida > Poales > Poaceae > Aegilops > Aegilops tauschii. The sequence continues at coordinate 157,293,508 of NC_053036.3, forward strand.
ATCCTATGATGTTTGAGTAGATCCGTTTTGTCCTATGGGTTATTTGATGATCAAGAATTGGTTTGAGTTGCATGTTTTATTATTGGTGCTGTCCTATGGTGCTCCACGTGTCGCGCAAGCATGAGGGATTCCCGTTGTAGGGTGTTGCAATACGTTCATGATTCGCTTATAGTGGGTTGCTTGAGTGACAGAAGCATAAACCCGAGTAAGGGGGTTGTTGCGTATGGGATAAAGAGGACTTGATGCTTTAATGCTATGGTTGGGTTTTACCATAATGATCTTTGGTAGTTGCAGATGCTTGCTAGAGTTCCAATCATAAGTGCATATGATCCAAGTAGACAAAGTATGTTAGCTTATGCCTCTCCCTCAAATAAAATTGCAATAGTGATTACCGGTCTAGTTATCGATTGCCTAGGGACAAATAACTTTCTCGTGACAAAAAGCTCTTTAATAAAACTAATTTAGTTGTGTCTTTATCTAAACAGCCCCTACCTTTTATTTACGTGCTCTTCACTATCTTGCAAACCTATCCACAAACACCTACAAAGTACTTCTAGTTTCATACTTGTTCTAGGTAAAGCGAACGTCAAGCATGCGTAGAGTTGTATCGGTGGTCGATAGAACTTGAGGGAATATTTGCTCTACCTTTAGCTCCTCGTTGGGTTCGACACTCTTAGTTATGGAAAGAGGCTACAATTGATCCCCTATACTTGTGGGTTATCAAGACCTTTTTCTGGCGCCGTTGCCGGGGAGCAATAGCGTGGGGTGAATATTCTCGTGTGTGCTTGTTTGCTTTATCACTAAGTAATTTTTATTTGCTGTTCTTAGTTGTTCTCTATCTTTAGTTATGGATATGGAACACGAAATACCAAAACAATTAGGTGTACTTGCTGCTCATGGAGATGGGGAACCTCCTAAAACCCTCGATGCTCATTATGTGAAAGATATTATGTACTACTTCGATAATCCTGAGAAAACCCCATTCAATTATGTAATGGGAGACACATTGGATCAACGTGAATACTTTAGGGATTATTGCTTGACTCAAAAAGGGAAACTATTATGGGATCAAATTCATATGTTGAAGTGGTATGCTAGGCAACTATGCTTGAGATATGATTATACTTGTTGCTCTAGGATGAAGTCTCCACACCTTCCCTTTTCATGCGAATTTCATGATAATGAAACCTTGGCTTCTTACGCTAGAGGTATATATGATTACTATGATGTGGAACAAATAGAAGAATTTGTTGCTTTTATGGGTGCTTATGAAATTGAATCTATGTTCAAAGAATTTGAAAATCTTTATGATGTTGTTTATAGACCTGAAAATTTAGCTATCCTTAAATATTGCTATGCCAATTACAAATTCAATTCCGATATTGATGCATTTATTGAGAAAGTCTCCGCTGTCCAAGAAGAGACTAATATTTTGCAGGAGTCTATGGAAGAAGAAATTGATGAAATTGTGAGCTCATTGGATGAAAAAGATGATGATGAGAGCGAAGAACAAAAGGAGGAAGAGCGGATTAGCTACCCGTGCCCACCTTCTAATGAGAGTAACTCTTCAACTCATACATTGTTTAATTTCCCTTCGTGCTTACCGAAGGATGATTGCTATGATGACTATTATGATCCCGTTGATTCTCTTGAAATATCCCTTTTTGATGATGCTTTCTATGCTTATGGCCAAGATGCCAATATGAATTATGCTTATGGAGATGAACTTGCTATAGTTCCTTATGTTAAACATGAAATTGTTGCTATTGCACCCACGAATGATAGTCCTATTATCTTTTTGAATTCTCCCAACTACACTATATCGGAGAAGTTTGCCCTTAGTAAGGATTATATTGATGGGTTGCCTTATACCGTTGCACATGATGATTTCGATGAATATAATATGCATGTGCTTGCTGCTCCTACTTGCAAGAGAGGAACTATATCTCCACCTCTCTATGTTTCCAACACGATAAAATTGCAAGAAACTGTTTATACTATGCATTGGCCTTTACTATGTGTGCATGAATTGTTCTTTTATGACTTGCCGATGCATAGGAAGAGAGTTAGACTTCGTCATTGCTTGATATATGTTGCCGTGTTCTCACTACTAAATGCCAAATCATTGCTAATTAATTTGGCTTTGATATACCTTGGGATCCGGGTGGATCCATTACTTGAGCATTATATGCCTAGCTTAATGGCTTTAAAGAAAGCGCTGCCAGGGAGACAACCCGGAAGTTTTAGAGAGTCATTTATTTCTGTTGAGTGCTTTTATATAGTTTAAAAACAAAAAATAAACAAAGAGGGGAACCCGAAACTTTTCAAAAAGAAAAGCGAAAGTGAGAAAGACGAGCATTGTTGAAGTGGGAGCTAGCCTTGAACTTTGTTCATGCTCACAGAAACATTGTGAATCTTGATTACAGAAACTTTTCAAGAAAAATAATTATCCCCTTGTACAATTCCATTGTATTATAAAAATAATGTGCTAAGGTTTGCCTTTAGGATGTTTACAATGCTTGTTGGTTTGTACGGTGCATGACAGAAACTTTGGCTGTAGTGCTTGATTTTAAATTTTTTACTGGAATGTCAAATGGTTCTGATTATTTTTGCAGTGTCTTTCTATACAAATGTTTTATTTTTCCTAATTTTGGTAAAATATTTGGAGTACCAGAGGTATGGTGAATGTTCAGATTATTACAGACTGTTCTGTTTTAGACAGATTCTGTTTTTGATGCATAGTTTGCTTGTTTTGATGAAACTATCGATTTATATCAGTGGATTAGGCCATGAAAAAGTTGTAATACAGTAGACACAATGAAAAAAAAAAATATTAATTGGTTTGCAACAGTACTTAGAGTAGTGATTTGCTTTATTATACTAACGGATCTTACCGAGTTTTCTGTTGAAGTTTTGTGTGGATGAAGTGTTCGATGATCGAGAAGGGCTCGATGTGAGAAGAAGGAAGAGAGGCAAGAGCTCAAGCTTGGGGATGCCAAAGTCACCCCAAGTAAATATTCAAGGAGACTCAAGCGTCTAAGATTGGGGATGCCCCGGAAGGCATCCCCTCTTTCTTCAACAAGTATCGGTATGTTTTCGGATTCGTTTCGTTCATGCGATATGTGCAATCTTGGAGCGTCTTTTGCATTTAGTTTTCACTTTTCTTTTTTGCACCATGCTGGTATGAGATAGTCCTTGGTTTATTTATAGAATGCTCTTTGCACTTCACTTATATCTTTTGAGTATGGTTTATAGAATGCTTCATGTGCTTCACTTATATCATTTGAAGTTTGGATTGCCTGTTTCTCTTCACATAGAAAACCGCCATTTGTAGAATGCTCTTATGCTTCACTTATATTTGTTAGAGCGTGGGCATATCTTTTGTAGAAAGAATGAAACTCTCTTGCTTCACTTATATCTATTTAGAGAGATGACAGGAACTAGTCATTCACATGGTTAGTCATAAAATCCTACATAAAAACTTGTAGATCACTGAATATGATATGTTTGATTCCTTGCAATAGTTTTGCGATATAAAGATGGTGATATTAGATTCATGCTAGTTGGTAGTTGTGGATTAGTAGAAATGCTTGTGTTGAGGTTTGTGATTCCCCTAGCATGCACGTATGGTGAACCGTTATATGATGAAGTCGGAGCATGACTTATTTATTGATTGTCTTCCTTATGAGTGGCGGTCGGGGACGAGCGATGGTCTTTTCCTACCAATCTATCCCCCTAGGAGCATGCGCGTAGTACTTTGTTTCGATGACTAATAGATTTTTGCAATAAGTATGTGAGTTCTTTATGACTAATGTTGAGTCCATGGATTATATGCACTCTCACCCTTCCACCATTGCTAGCCTCTCTAGTACCGCGCAACTTTCGCCGGTACCATAAACCCACCATATACTTTCCTCGAAACAGCCACCATAGCTACCTATCATGGCATTTCCATAGCCATTCCGAGATATATTGCCATGCAACTTCCATCATCATCATATACATGACTCGAGCATTCATTATCATATTGCTTTGCATGATCGTAAGATAGCTAGCATGATATTTTCATGGCTTGTCCGTTTTTTGATGTCATTGCTACGCTAGATCATTGCACATCCCGGTACACCGCCAGAGGCATCCATATAGAGTCATACCTTTGTTCTAGTATCGAGTTGTAATATTGAGTTGTAAGTAAATAAAAAGTGTGATGATCATCATTATTAGAGCATTGCCCCAGTGAGGAAAGGATGATGGAGACTATGATTCCCCCACAAGTCGGGATGAGACTCCGGATTTTAAAAATAAATAAAAGAGGCCAAAGAAGCCCACCAAAAAAATAAAAAATAAAGAAAATAAAAAAAGATAGAAAAAGAGAGAAGGGGCAATGTTACTATCCTTTTACCACACTTGTGCTTCAGAGTAGCACCATGTTCTTCATATAGAGAGTCTCTTGAGTTATCACTTTCATATACTAGTGGGAATTTTCATTATAGAACTTTGCTTGTATATTCCGATGATGGGCTTCCTCAAACGCCCGAGGTCTTCATGAGCAAGCAAGTTAGATGCACACCCACTTAGTTTTAAGTCTGAGCTTTTATACATTTATAGCTCTTAGTGCATCCGTTGCATGGCAATCCCTACTCACTCACATTGATATCTATTGATGGGCATCTCCATAGCCCGTTGATACACCTAGTTGATGTGAGACTATCTTCTCCTTTTTGTCTTCTCCACAACCACCATTCTATTCCACCTATAGTGCTATGTCCATGGCTCACGCTCATGTATTGCGTGAAAGTTGAAAAGGTTTGAGAACGTCAAAAGTATGAAACAATTGCTTGGCTTGTCATCGGCGTTGTGCATGATTTGAATATTTTGTGTGGTGAAGATGGAGCATAGCCAGACCATATGATTTTGTAGGATAACTTTCTTTGGCCATGTTATTTTGAAAAGACATGATTGCTTTATTAGTAGGCTTGAAGTATTATTGTTTTTATGTCAAATGATAGACTATTGCTTTGAATCACTCGTATCTTAATATTCATGCCATGATTAGATACATGAACAAGATTATGCTAGGTAGCATTCCACATCAAAAATTATCCTTTTTATCATTTACCTACTCGAGGACGAGCAGGAATTAAGCTTGGGGATGCTGATACGTCTCCGTCGTATCTATAATTTTTTATTGTTCCATTCCAATATTCTACAACTTTCATATATTTTGACAACTTTTTATACTATTTTTGGGGACTAACATATTGATCCAGTGCCAGTGCCAGTTCCTGTTTGTTGCATGTTTTTGCTTCGCAGAATATCCATATCAAACGGAGTCCAAACGGGATAAAAACAGACGGAGATTATTTTTGGAATATTCGGAGAATATAGGAAGGAAAATCCACGTGAGACGGTGCCCGAGGGAGGCACGAGGCAGGGGGCACGCCCCTGACCCTCGTGGGCCCCCCGTAAGGCGGTTGATGCCCTTCTTCGGCCGCAAGAAAGCTAATTTTTAGGAAAAAATCACGGCGAAGATTTTAGTCCAATCGGAGTTACGGATCTCCATATATATATGAAACGGTGAAAGGGTAGCAGAACAGAACGCAGAAACAGAGAGAAACAGAGAGACGGATCCAATCTCGGAGGGGATCTCGCCCCTCCCATGCCATGGAGACCAAGGACCAGAGGGGAAACCCTTCTCCCATCTAGGGAGGAGGTCAAGGAAGAAGAAGAAGAAGAAGAAGGGGGCCCCTCTCCCCTTCTCTTCCAGTGGCGCCGGAACGCTACCGTGGCCATCATCATCACCGCAATCTTCACCAACAACTTCACTGCCATCATCACCAACTCTTCCCCCCTCTATGCAGCGGTGTAACCTCTCTCTTACCCGCTGTAATCTCTACTTAAACGTGGTGCTCAATGCTATATATTATTTCCCAATGATGTATGGCTATCCTATGATGTTTGAGTAGATCCGTTTTGTCCTATGGGTTATTTGATGATCAAGAATTGGTTTGAGTTGCATGTTTTATTATTGGTGTTGTCCTATGGTGCTCCCCGTGTCGCGCAAGCGTGAGGGATTCCTGCTGTAGGGTGCTGCAATACGTTCATGATTCGCTTATAGTGGGTTGCTTGAGTGACAGAAGCATAAACCCGAGTAAGGGGGTTGTTGCATATGGCATAAAGAGGACTTGATGCTTTAATGCTATGGTTGGGTTTTACCTTAATGATCTTTAGTAGTTGCGGATGCTTGCTAGAGTTCCAATCATAAGTGCATATGATCCAAGTAGAGAAAGTATGTTAGCTTATGCCTCTCCCTCAAATAAAACTGCAATAGTGATAACCGGTCTAGTTATCGATTGCCTAGGGACAAATAACTTTCTCGTGACAAAAAGCTCTTTACTAAAACTAATTTAGTTGTGTCTTTATCTAAACAGCCCCTACCTTTTATTTACGTGCTCTTTACTATCTTGCAAACCTATCCACAAACACCTACAAAGTACTTCTAGTTTCATACTTGTTCTAGGTAAAGCGAACGTCAAGCGTGCGTAGAGCTGTATCGGTGGTCGATAGAACTTGAGGGAATATTTGTTCTACCTTTAGCTCCTCATTGGGTTCGACACTCTTACTTATCTAAAGAGGCTACAATTGATCCCCTATACTTGTGGGTTATCAGATGCAGGGCACACGGTTAACCCGTTCGAACTGTTTGCGATGAAGTAGAACAACAGAGACGGGCAGCCATATCAATGTGTGTGCGATATACGGCATACAGTTCGCTCCGATGAACCATTTCCTATTAGGGAGTGCAACATAAACTGTTAGCCAGATCAAGGTGTGTGAGATATAGGGCATACGGTTCACTCAGACGAACTGTTTTCGATTAGCGACCGCAACAGAAATGGTTCAACTTAACGAGATGTGTGTGATATGTGGCAAACAACCAACTCGGATGAACTGTTTGCGATGAGAATTTACAACACAGACGGTTAATACAATTAGTTCGTGTGCGATTCTGTGTGTACAAAAAACTTTGAAAAATGCAAACTAGTTGCTTGCGGTGGCTAGGAGTATCGCACACGATGCGTCTGCGAATACTTGTGTGCGATGATTAGTAAGTTACACATTCATTTCCTTATGTTAACACTTGTGTGATAAATAACACGTGGCACCGGATACGGTATTCGGGTTGTGTGTGTGCTCCACTTAGTCTTCCCGCGCTCCACATGGGTGAATTGTAAAAGCCACGCCTATTCCCTCACCGGTTTCCCGCCACCGGCCAGCTAACGGCTTGCTGCATATAACCCAGGCGGCAACGCACCGCCGCGACACTGTGCGAAGATCTAGTCCTCACCCATCTACCATTAGTTATTCCAAGCATGCCAGGCAACGACCAAAGCTTCGACGTTGACACCTACCTGCGTTACATCTTCGGCGAAGAGAACAGGCCGGAGCAGGTCGGGGAGCAAGAGCTTCCTCGGCCGGTGCAGGCACGATGGCCCATCGGCAGCGATATCGGTGCCACAGTCCTTGGGAGCACAATCGACATATTGCAGAGGAGGTGTGATGAGCAGTTTGCCATCCACCGTGCAAAAGATCCAGAGCTGCTCGGCGGCATGATCGATGACCCACCCGAAGAACCGCCGTCACCAGTGCTCATCGAGAGCCTGATGCCCCACAAGGAATGGGCAAAGGACCTCTGCGATTCAGTCAAGATAAAGGCAGCCCGCGGCTTCATCATTGCCCGTGGCGGCCGTGTCAACCTCGACCCCGATGATGTGGTGGCCAGGCTCGAGCGCATTCTTGGCGGAGTTGATGTCCCCGACGAAGTACAACATTGGCAACGTGATATCTTGAGGATGCAGGTGATCGACGGAATTTGCTACCAGGCCAGAGACATGGAAATGGAGCGGTTCCGCGGAGTTGTCATGCGCAGGATTGCATGATGTCAAGCTCTTCTGGAAGAGGCCCAGCAGCCCCAAGAGCCTCCCAGCGCCAGCAGCTCCGTAGGCAGAGGCGGGTTGGGACACTCGGAGTGAACGGCCACAAGGGTGCTATGCTGATCTTGGAGTCCGAGAAGATCATCGTCGGAAGGCCGCGAGCTCACCCTTTTAGCTTATATTTTATTATAATTGTATGCATATGTAGGTCGTGAGTGTTCTAGGCCTTGCCACATTTGGCATTTTAAATTATCCTGAATATGTAAGAAAATTATTAAGAATTATTAACCGTTGCCATTGTAATTTTGCCTCAACGGCGAGCAGAGCGCGCGCAGGGACGCCAGAGTGGAGCGCCCCGCGGCCGCCTCAACGGCGAGCAACCACGTGGTCTACCTTCTACCATCAATAAATTTTGACCTTGTTTCTCGTCACATTGCTGATTACAATGCAATAAGTAATTGCAAATCTGTTCACACCTATCAAACTAATATGTGTTCACACTTAGCACCGGGCTATAAAAACTACCCACTCGAAAATTACTTCACAGTTCCTCTCCTCATCACCCACAAAACTGGTTTATTTTGTCAAAGCGTTCCGCCATGACCGGTAGGAGGAGTTTAGGGTGGACATATAACCAGGCAGCAAAGACCAAGGCCGCGGAAGCACTAGAGAGGTCCCGCCGCGAAGCCGCAGCCGCAGTAGAGATGTCCCGGGGCGCCGCGGAGCCCTCGAACGAGCTCTCACAGGCACGCGAGGGCTCTCACAAGCGCATTTGCGGCGTCGGCCATCGCGACGAGCCGGCGTTCTTGAAGTCCTTCGCCGGCGACGACGACATTCTCGCTAGCGTCACTACGCAGCAGGAGCTGGTCGACGACTAGATGAAGCTGCTCAAGATCAGCGATGCCTCGGTTGACAAGGCGACCGGCCTCGTCGAGCAACTCATGGGTGACAATGCGAAGCTCCTCAAGTTGGTCGCCGAGAAGGAGGAGGAGGCCGCCGGCTGGAAGATGCTGCATGAGCAGAGTAGTGCCTCGGAGATGACGCTGAAAGCGGTCGTCGAAGAGCTGATGGGTGGCTTGCGGAAGCTCTGGATCGAGCGCAAGCAGGAGATGGAGGAATCCGTGGCTGCTTTCAAGCAAAGTCGTGAGGAATTGAAGAAGGAGCTGGAGGATTTCGCCGCCCGGCGATCCATCGACAAGTAGATACAGTAGCGACCTAGATCGTTGTCTGCAATTTCCTTCTTCTCTTGCCCCCGTGTCTTCCGGGCTTTGCCACATGTGGCATTTTAAATTATCTGGAATATGTAAGACAATTATTATCTGCGCCATTGTAAATTTGTTGTCGTATTATCCGTTGCCATTTTATTTGTGGTCGTATTATCTGTTGCCTTATGTGGCAATTTAAATTAGGGCGGAATACGAGTTGAAAACACGAACAAAGCAAATGCTGCCATGGGATCATAAGCAAACACCCTCCGTCTAGGTGCTTTAATTAACCCATTAATGGAGAAGTTGTGACCGAGGCGGGCGCCGGCTGGTGCATGGAGGTCAAAGAGCTCGCTTCCCGGTGAGCATGGGCCTTGCTACTCGCATGTGTCCCGTCGATCCTGAGAGGTGGACAGGATGCACGCGTCCCGTCGAGCCTGCACGGCGGACTGCTCGCATGCGTCCCGTCGAGCCTGCATGGCGGACTTCTCGCGCTCGTCCTGTCTAATCAAACAGCTGCACGCACGCCACCGAGTATGGTTAAATTTTGACACGGTAAATATAATACAACCGTTTGCAATATTAACGTGTCAGCTTTTTGTTTCAAAAAGGACTTCGTTGGCTACTAATGTGTGCGCCTCTTCTCAAACTGGACGATTTCTTTTACCACGGCATATATGTGCCATGTCATGAAACCATGCCAAGTTTCATGTTTTTTGGGTGACTTTTTTATTTACTGGGATTTAAAAACCGAGATTCTCATTGTTTCGGGACGACGACAAGTTTGTAATTCATTCTCATTCCTTAAACGAGACCTAAACATGCACCCAATGACACATGTACAATTTCCCACCCATTTTGCTTCACTTGAGCATGTGGTTGTAGTTCAAATTTGAATTATGGACTACATTAAATGCATAGAAAACTTAGTAATTAGTAATATATATACAATGGCCAAACGAACCCTGAATAGTTTCAAATTTCAGCCCGACACTCTTGTTGTTCTATGTTGCTTGTAGAAAACAAAGTTCAAGGCAAGAAGAGGCAACGATTATCGTTTCGCCCACAAGAGGGGCATGTTTCCCTACCGGAACCACGAGGTTTGCGACAGGCTCCGGTTTGTGAAAGGCTTGTAATATAGCTTCGCCCAAATTGGACAATTATATGTACCATGTAGTGACACCATGCCAAGTTTCATGATTTCCTGGTGAGTTTTGGATTTACAGACATTTAAAAACCGAGATTCGCAATGTTTGTGGCCAAGCCAGGACGGCGAGACGGTTGAATTCATTCCCATTCGTTCCATGGGACCTAAACATGCACCCCAAGGAAACATGTACGTTTTTTCTAGCCATTTTGGTGCACTGGAGCATGTATTTGTAGTTCGGATTTGAATGATGGACATTAAATGCCTAGAAAACTCAATTAATGAATAAAGAAGGTCAAACGAACCCTGAATAATTTCAAATTCAGCGGGAATCTCCAGTTGTTCTGTGTCGCGTGTAGAAGAAAATACGAGGCTAGAAGAGGGAGTGATTATCGTTTGGTCCACAAGGGGACACGTTTCCCTATTGAAACCACGAGGGTTCTAGCGACAGGCTCCGGTTTGTAAGAGGTTTGTAATAAAGCTTGGCCCAAATTAGCAATGTTTTTACCACGAAATATATGTGCCATGACATGACACCATGCCACCTTTGATGACTTTCTGGTGAGTTTAGGATTTATGGGGACTTAAAAACTGAGTTTCGAAATGTTTGAGGACGAGCCAGGGCACCGGTACAGTTGTATTCGTTCCCATTCCACGCATGACACCTAAACATGCACCCAAGGACACATGTATAATTTTTATAGCCATTTTGCTGAACTGGAGCATGTATTTGTATTTCAGATTTGAATTATGGACATTAAATGCCTAGGAAACTCAATTAGTGTATAAAAAGGCCAAACGAACCATGAAAAAGTTTAAATTTCAGCATGAATATCCTGTCGTTCTTTCGGTGGGAACGACACCTATGGGATCACTGGGATCCCTTCTACGGTTGGCGGGCGCGGGGTTGTGCAAAGAGCGGGTCTGGCGGTAAGCACAAGGATCGTTTACCCAGGTTCAGGCTGCAAAGATGCGTAATACCCTAGTCCTGCTTTGTTTTATGTATTTGAGTGTTCTTGAGTTCTTGAGCTAGCTACGGTGTGTGTGTAGCCCAAAAGATCCGAATCCTTCTCATGGACGCCTCGGGCCTCCTTTTATAGACAAAAGGGGTCGCCACAGTGGCACACAGGAGGTGGAAAGGTGTACTGTGCGCAAGCTTATCACCTGTCATTACGGGACAAGACGCATTAAATGCGCCCCCTTAGGTGTCCCGTTGCTTTATTGGGGATGGCAACGAGGCCCGTCCCGTCCGTCGCCGCCCCGCCTTGCTCCAACACGCGTCCAGGCCAACGATGCTTGCAGCGCCATGTAGGCTGGCGGGTTGCTGAGATGGCGTGGTGGTAGGGTCTTCACGAAGATCTGCATGCCGCCACGCAGGTGATTGCTGAGTTGGCCTGGAAGCCGGACGTCGCCACGCAGGTGCCTGCCCAGCTGGTTGGGCTGGCAGTTGGATGGGAACGATGGTGGATTCTTGACAGATGTGGGCCTGGCTGCGGCCCCGTAGGTGTCCTCGGCAAGGGTCTTGCCAGGGCCCCGGCAAGTGGTCTTGCCGTGGCGCCGCGGTCGTCCCCGGCCAGGGTCTTCCGGGGTTCTCATGGATTTCCTCGGCAAGGATCTTGCCAAGGATCGTCATCTTCTGGTCAACATCTGATCTTGAGTGCTTATGATCTTGACAAAGATCTGCATGCCATCACGGAGGTGCCTCCCGAGCCTTGGTTCCAATGTGGTTGTTGGTGGTGTTGGAACACTTGGGCTCAAGGGTGGCACGCCCCGCTGGCGTCGGGCAAGTTGCCTCGGCGGGGCTCTTGCCGGGGCTGCGGAGGCCGCCCCGGCAAGGGTCTTGCCGGGGGAGTCCACCTCGTCCTCTTGCTCTTTGTGTTTCTTGGTCTTAGCGTTGCTTTGCCCGTCTCGTGCCTTTGGCCGGAGCACTTTCTGGTGTTCTTGCGCTTCTGCTCCTTCCCCTTGCCCTGCTAAGTGTGGCCGCAGGCATGGCTCTAACTGCCCGTGCACAAGTAGAGGGGTAAAAAAGGAGAGCCCCTACTTTTGTACACCGACAGGAGCCCCTGGGCCTGGGCCACACATAAGCACAATGCGTTGTTGGGCCAGGCCCAGAACGGTGCGCGGGCAGGTGGGGAGGGCCGTGCGTGACGTGGGGGTCGTGCGTGGGGCGGTTGCTGTGCTGTGCTTCCCCACGACCCACGTTGAATGCGCGACGTGGAGGGCCGTGCGTGACGTGGGGGTCGTGCATGGGGCAGTTGCTACCCTCATGCGTCACATCATGGTGAATGCTAACGAAGTGGCCCGCGCCTTCCCCATAAAAAAGGAGAAACCACAGGCGCGACGCCCATTTACCCTCCGTGCCTTCTTCAATCTCGGAACCGCCGTTCTTCCGCTCTTCCTTCTCAAGCCCTCGCTTTTGCTCGCCACCGCCGCTGCGCCCTTGCTATCCCTCATCCCTCGTCTCCCTCAGCCGCCATGGCACCCAAAACCAGCAAAGGCAAGGGAATGGCCAAGGACGTCGGGGGGGAGGCGCCAGAGAGCGAGTTGGCAGCGCGGCGGACGCAGCTCGCCTACTTCCCTTCGACGGTCGATACGGTCCACCTCCGAGACTACTTCAAGCCTCTGTGGGGGTGCAAGACGAAGGGCCACCTCGCCACGCGCATCATCCCCACCGGTTTCGCCGAGGCTGGCCCCCCCTTTCTTTGTTGACTACTTTTCCTGCGGGCTTTGCCCCCCTTTCTCTGATTTCTTCAATGACGTCATGCACACCTACGGCTTCCACCTTCTGGATTTCACTCCGAATGACGTGGCGTGCATGGCCCTTTTTCGCCCATCTCTATGAGGGCTTCGCCGTAGTGTATCCTAGCACGACGCTTTTCCGCCACTACTTCTATCCTCGTGTCCAAAAGGGAGGCGCGATTTCCGGTTGTGTCGCCTGGATCCCAAGGAGCCAGGGAAAGGGGACATATCCGGAGAGCGCTCAGAAGGAGAGGTGGGAGGAGTGGCGGGGCCGATGGTGCTGGATTGTGGAGGAGGACCCGTAGGAATTTTTCCGGGTTTGCCAGGCGCCGCTGGTTTGCAGACATGATTGGAGCAACGTCGATGCTAATGATGAGAAGCTCATGGTCGCCACCACCAGGATTCACCACCTCACCGTGGCCGGGCTCACCCTCGAGATGATTGGGGCGGATTTCATCCGCCGCCGAATCGCTCTACTACATAACAAGGGGAGGCCGGCCTGGCTTTTCAGGAACGTGGCTGACATCATGAGGCTTCGCCCTGGCTTGGACCACAACTTCACGGTGATGGGGCACGCTCACTTGTGCCAGAGGCTTTTTCAGCTCGACTTGTACCGCGACGGCAGGGCCGAGAGGTCCGGCAAGGCTGCGAAGGCCGGCAAGGTCGTCAAGGGGCCCCTGTTTGGCTTGCCGGCGGGGGTGGTCCCGCTGAGCAACAATTCTCGCCAAACCGACATCATTGCCATGATGCCGGACTTCAACGCGCACGGCCTTAACCCAAATTGGCCCGAGCTGGGGGCGGATCAGGTGCAGGAGTTCTTCGACAAGCTGTCGGAGAAGTACGTCCATGCCGAGCCGCTGCTCATCCGGGACTCCACCCAAGCGGAGCTAGACTACATCGCCGCCAGGGCAGCGGAGGCGGAGCTCGCCAAGGAGGCTAGCAGCGGCGGCCACGTGGAGGACGAGGCCAAGGCTTCCGTGGAGGAGAAGGAGTTTGCCGGGTGGGCGTAGTCCGCTGGGGAGGCCAGTAGCACCGACACCGGGGCCCCTCTCATTGAAGACGTGGTCGACGAATCGACTGAGGAGGAGGCCGAAGCCGACGACCCTCCGGCCTTGGTGAGAAAATGCGTCTTGCGGCGGGCTAGCTCTAGCGAGCCGGTCCAGCCCTACAGGACCGAGCAGTGGCAAGAGACCCAGCGGAGTCCGTGCGCCTAATGAGGGCCGCGGCAGCAAACAAAGCGGTGAAGGCCGCGATGGCGAATAGGAAAGTGTCCGCATCTTCTTCATCCAAGCGCCCTCGGACCCCACCCTCTTCCCCTCCTCCCGCGGATGTCGACACAGAGGTCGCCTTCGACCTTGGGTGTCTGAGCCCGAGGAGGAAGAGGAAGGCAGCGGAAGAGGAGGCGGAGGATGAGTAAGCATTCTGTCTTCTGTCATCTCCGTCCCCTCAGGTCGCGTCGCTTTTCTTAACTTGTTTTTATTTTTGCAGGGATGTCAAGACGCTGGCCCAGAGGGTGGCAAAGAGGGCCAGGGCCTCGATGGGCGGCCAGCTCCCGGCGGGTACCTCGGGCACGCCGCTGGTGGTGGAGAGCAACCACGATAGCAGCCCCTGGCACAACCCCCAGCGTGTGTTCATCATTCGCTCCCTATCAACGTGCGTTGGGGTATGATCTCTTGGCACTGACCTTGCCGTGGTTGCAGGAGGAGGACGACAGCAGGAGGAGACACTGAGGGCCACCCCCAACACGCCGCCCCCATCAACCACGGCACCCCGAGGGGCGTCCCCGGCAAGGGCGCCAAGCACCGAGCCCATGCATACGGAGGAGGAGGAGGCAAACCCGGGCGCCGGCAGCTCCGTCCCGGCACCGAATCTTGGTGGGGAGGGGGCCGCTTCTTTCGATCCTAGCATGGGTGAGTTATTTGCCTTCTGTCCCTGTTCGTTCTTTTTCTTTTTGAAATTTGATTCGGCTCTGCCTCATCCCCCTTCTTGGCATCTAGGCGCTCCCTCGGCGGACCAGGAGAACATCGATACTGTCATCGAGGAGGTTGCCAGAGATGCTGAGGCCGAGGCTAACAAGATTGCCGCCGAGGAGGCCACCAAGGATGCTGCTGAGGATGCCGCCAAGGAGCCGGCCGGGGAGACCGGCAAGGCCGCTGCCGAGGAGACCGGCAAGGGGCCTGCCGGGGAGGCCGGCAAGGCCGCTGCCGAGGAGGGGACGGTTGATGACCATCCTTCCTCCTTCGCTGCCTCTGGCTTGGGCCGGTACCTGAAGGTGAGCGACGACCTATTCGTCCACCTCCCAGGGACGGTGAGCACCGAGGCGCCCACCGAGGGGGAGGTGTTTGATGACAAGGTGCTCGCCGCCGCCGGGCTCGAGGTTGTCAACCAACCGAGCGCCAGTGGCGGCGGTTCCCAGGAAGAGTTGCTCCTCCATGCCATTAGCGCCAACTTCCAGAAGCTCCAGGCGCTTCACCGTGTCCGCCTGGACAAGGCCAAGTCCAGGATGGCGGGGGTGGACAAGGCGGAGGCGGACCTCAAGGAGCGCGTCGCCGAGGGGCGAGCTTGGTTCCGCCAGGCCCACAAGGACCTGAAGGCTGCCCAGGATGTGCTGGCTGAGCGCAAGCTGGAGCTTGTCATGAAGAAGGCCGACATCGAAAAGGCCCAGGAGGTGGCGAAGGAGCAGACTACCAAGGATGAGGCTGCTCGGCACCAGCACCAGGCCGCGCTAAACTCCCAGGAGGAGGACCTTGCCGCTCGTGAGGAGAAGCTCGCCGCAACACTCCGCGGAAATGATGAGGAGGTGGAGAAGCTCGTCGTGCAGCGGACCCAGGAGCTGGAGCAGAGGCACGAGGAGGCACTCAATGCCCAAGCTCTGGTCCATGCCGGCAAGGTGAAAGAGCTAGAGGTGGAGCGGGACGGGCTGAAGGATTGAGCCCTGAAGTTGGCAAAGGAGAAAGACACGCTCAACAGTGCTCTGGTGGAGGCGCAGGGCACGGTCCTCGGCAAGGCTGAGCAGCTCTCCAAGGCCAACGACTCATCAAAGACCTAAAGCTGAAGCTGGAGGGTCTTGAGGGGACGCTGTCGGAGGTCAGGGCCCGGAAGGAGACCTTGACCAAGAATCTGGAGAAGGAGAGGCAGCTGGGGAAGAACAAAGCCGCCAACCACGAGGATTTTCTGAAGGGCGAGAACCTCTGAATTAGCCGCCTCGCCGGTGTCGCCGGCAGGATCAGCACGCAGCTGGCCACCATGGGGATGCCAAACGTGAGGTACGTCCCGGAGCCGAGCGTGAGTCCCAATGCCAAGCTGACCCTGTTCTTCGAGGGTGTTCTCGGGGCCCTGGAGCAGTTCCGCTCCAACAGGGCGGCCTCTCTTGCCGATGAGGAACGGAGGCTTTGCCGGGGTGCCATGACCAAGGTCCTCACCAAGGTGGCATACTGGAACCCCGACCTCGACTTCGACGCGCCGCTGGAGAGCTTGCCGGAGGACGTGGACCTCGCGACGCTCGAGGAGCGTATCAAGCCCGTCATCAGCCGCATCGATGGAGTTCGGAGGATAGAAGGCCAGCGCCGGGACTAGGCACCACGTTTCTTATCGCCGCTGCAGGTTCACGACCAAGACAATTTTTATCTTTAGTTAGAACCGCAACAACAATTGATGTAATATAACTCTGCAGTAATTCGAACCGATGCATGTTATTTTCCCGTTTGATCCCCCTTTGTATGTTCACCCTACGTTAATCGGGTAGGCTTGCCGACGCGTAAACCCAGGCCGCGGCGCCTTGAGGACGGATCCCCAATAGCCTGCCGGGTGTGCTTGCTGCTAGGTAAACCACCTCGTTGCTCTTAACGCGGCCGCTCGAACCGTCGAGCGGACTCGAGACAGAACAAGAGCGTTGCCAATTGCAGAAGGTCACGCTGCCGTTCTCGACGCGGCCACTCGAAATGCTGAGCGGACTCGAAACACAGCAAGGGCGTTGCCAATAGTGGTAGGGCCCCATTGCGTGCAGGTTTTCCATACACAGGGCAAGATCTTCGAGGATGATAACCATATATATAAAAAGGCATTGCTCAAAGTCTTGCATGACTTAGCTTTTCTGTCGTTGCACGGGTGTCCACCACATCCGCAGACGACGCCGCCCATTTGGTCGTCTTCTTCCTTGGAGTGACGACCATGATGAAATCGCTGCTTCAACCAGATCGGATTTTCACAACTGCGCCCCCTACCTGGCGTGCCAAAGATGTCGGTGGGAACGACACCTATGGGATCACTGGGATCCCTTCCACGGTTGGCAGGCACGGGGTTGTGCAAAGAGCGGGTCTGGCGGTCAGCACAAGGATCGTTTACCCAGGTTCGGGCCGCTAAGATGCGTAATACCCTAGTCCTGCTTTGGTGTATGTATTTGAGTGTTCTTGAGTTCTTGAGCTAGCTACGGTGCGTGTGTAGCCCAAAAGATCCGAATCCTTGTCCTGGACGCCTCAGGCCTCCTTTTATAGACAAAAGGGGTCGCCACAGTGGCACATAGGAGGTGGAAAGGTGTATAGTGCGCAAGCTTATCGCCTGTCATTACGGGACAAGACGCATTAAATGCGCCCCCTTAGGTGTCCCGTTGCTTTATTGGGGATGGCAACGAGGCCCGTCCCGTCCGTCGCCGCCCCGCCTTGCTCCAACACGCGTCCAGGCCACCGATGCATGCAGCGCCATGTAGGCTGGCGGGCTGCTGAGATGGCGTGGTGGTAGGGTCTTCACGAAGATCTTCATGCCGCGACGCAGGTGCTTGCTGAGTTGGCCTGGAAGCCGCACGTCGCCACGCAGGTGCCTGCCCAGCTGGTTGGGCTGGCAGCTGGATGGGAACGTCGGTGGAGTCTTGGCAGATGTGGGCCTGGCTATGTCCCTGCAGGTGTCCTTGGCAAGGGTCTTGCCAGGGCCCTGCCATGTGGTCTTGCCGTGGCGCCGCGGTCGTCCCCGGCAAGGGTCTTGCCGGGGGTCTCATGGATTTCCGCGGCAAGGATCTTGCTGAGGATCATCGTCTTCTGGTCCTCATCTGATCTTGAGTGCTTATGATCTTGTCAAAGATCTGCATGCCATCACGGAGGTGCCTCCCGAGCCTTGGTTCCAATGTGGTTGTTGGTGGTGTTGGAACCCTTGGGCTCAAGGGTGGCACGCCCCGCTGGCGTCGGGCAAGTTTCCCCGGCAGGGCTCTTGCCGGGGCTACGGAGGCCGGCTCGGCAAGGGTCTTGCCGGGGGAGTCCACCTCGTCCTCTTTCTCTTTGTGTTTCTTGGTCTTGGCGTTGCTTTGCCTGTCTCGTGCCTTTGGGCGGAGCGCTTTCCGGTGTTCTTGCGCTTCTGCTCCCTCCCCTTGCCCTGCTAAGTTGGCCGCAGGCGTGGCTCTGACTGCCCGTGCACAAGTAGAGGGGTAAAAAAGGGGAGCCCCTACTTTTGTACACCGACATGTTCCATGTTGCTCGTGCAAGAAAATACAAGGCGAAAAGAGACTGTCATTACGTTTCGCCCACAAGGGGAGCACGTTTCCCTATCAGAACCACGAGGCTTCTTTGAGAGAAGCTCCAGTTTTTGTAAGAGGTTTGTAATAAAGCTTGGCCCAAATTGGACAATGTTTTTACCACGACGTATATGTGCCATGACGTGACATCATGCCACCTTTGATGACTTTCTGGTGAGTTTAGGATTTATCGAGACTTCAAAACCGAGATTTGAAATGTTTGAGGATGAGCCATGACACCGGTACGGTTGTAATTCGTTCCCATTCCTGGCATGGGACCTAAACATGCACCCAAGGACACATGTATAATTTTTCTAGCCATTTTGGTGAACTAGAGCATGTATTTGTAGTTTAGATTTGAATTATGGACATTAAATACCTAGGAAACTCAATTAGTGTATAAAAAGGCCAAACGAACCCTGAATAAGTTTAAATTTCAGCACGGATATCCTGTCGTTCCATGTTGCCCGTAGAAGAAAATATAAGGCGAAAAGAGGCAGCGATTACGTTTCGCCCACAAGGGGGACACGTTTCCCTATCGGAACCACGAGGCTTCTTTGAGAGAAGCTCCGGTTTGTAAGAGGCTTGTAATAAAACTTGCGCCACAATGGACGAAAAAAATTCCTTGACATATAAGTGCGATGTCGTGACACCATGGCAGGTTTCACGATTTTCAGCTTAGTTTTGGATTTGGATTTACGGGGATTTAAAAACCGAGATTCTTCTCACGAAATGTTTTCAAATAGCACAAGGTTCACTCAGGAAAGCCAATATTCAATGAAAACTTCGTGGAAACCATATTCTAAAGTTTCATAAAAATATGAAAAAATGTGGGAGGTTAAGAAGGTGATGTTTTTGCGACACAAAATTTCAAGTTGAAAAACATTACGAGATGTGAGATATGAAAAAGACAAATTCCGCCCTGAATAGTGACATTACTATTCGGCACTATTCAACACTGATTTTGTCTTTTTCATAGCTAACATCTCGTAATGTGTTTCAACTTGAAATTTTGTGTGGCAATAAAACACCATCCTCTTAACATCCCGCATTTTTTTGAAACTTCAAAACATCTTTTTCTCGTGGTTTTCACCGGTTTCCACTGAATGTTGGTTTCCGTATGATATCCCCCCCCCCCCCCGCTGCACGCGCGATCCGAGCCATGCTTTCTGACTGGCCAGAACCCAAACCCCACGGATCGTACGTGTGCACTGTTGGATGCTCCTAGATCGAATGGCAACCTTGATCCCTTTCGACAGCACATGCAGTACATGGGTAAGCATTGTGCGCATGCATCGTGTAGCTCATGCTTCCTTCTCTACTAGGTTTTCATTCAAAACAGGGTACCGTTTCTCGCCACTCCTCTCATCGGTTTCCCGCCTCTTCTCCCAGATATGCATGATGTAGATTTTCGTTTAATTCTTATAGTTAATCTCATCCAAAATCAATTAGTTTTATAAAAAAACTATTTTAAGATTCATGGAATTGTGCATTGTGAAGGTAAAAACAAAAAGTGACAATTCATTTAGAAAAAAAGGTTTGGGCAATTAAGATATGGAAGATTCTAGAGAACAAATGAGAAGTGCTTGTGTTTTGAGGTTTGTGCATTATGCTTAAGTTCAACCATGGAGTCTTCTAGATTGTACATGTGGCAGAATCTGGTGGAATGTAGATGATATCCAACGACCAGTAGTGCTCGGATTTGCCATCTCTGTACCGTCGGATTGGCTTCATCCAACGAGCAAGTTTCAAAGTTATTCGCACACTATATAGGTGTATAGATGTATAGATATATATAGATGTGTCCCATGCTAGACAAAATAAAGCTTGAGCGCATGCATGGGACGACCTCCCCCCCCCCCCCCCCGCTGCCTCTGACATCATAGGTATTGAACCAGGCTTGGAGTCGGGTACGGTGTTCGGTTTGTAATGTAGTTGGTGCGGCCCATCGAAGTTGTGCATTTGGGATTTAAACACATCATACACCATCGTGTTAGGGCCGATAATGAGGGGTATGTGTTGGCCATGAATGGATTCCTCCTAGTTCGTGTTAGGTCCGGTCACCGTCAAATGTCGTTCAACCAAAGCTCGAGCTCATGCATTGTCAGGATTCCCTCACTGATGCTCGGGTTGTTGGGTTCGACCTACATCAAACCCTGCGTTTGTATCTCGTCCTTAACTACCTTGCCTTCATGGTTGTTGTCTGTATCGAGAGGTAGGCACCACATCAAAATTGTACATTATTCTATATTGAAAACACACATCACCCCTTCCCAACGTACATCATTTTTGGCCGCATGCAAGAGGTGCTGGTTTTGTGGTCCCTCTCGTGCGATTTTTATGATGGTTCAATCTATTGGCCCAAGCGGTTTATCGACAACAACAACTGCCATTTGACCAAACAAAAGATTCATTGGTCCGTCTTATGGTAGGTCATGGCGACATGCATGTATGACCAAAGTATCGATCATTACGTGCATCCGCCCCACTGACACGAAGTGGGAGGTGGTGGGCCAAGCATCCTAGCTAGGTACGACATTATGTCATTATATATATCCTAGCTAGGTGGTTGTTAGGGTGCTTTCGGGTTTGCGAGGCAGGTGCCACCAAAGTTATGCATTGTGTATTTAAAGTTTTAAACATCCCCAATATTCGTACATATATTTGGCCACCTCCAGGTGGTTCTTGACTTCTGGCCCCTCTCATCGATCTTCAACGACGCACCCATGCATGGGCCCGTGGGGTCAAAGTTGTGCATTGGAATTTTGAACATCATAGACCACCCTTTTCACTCATATATATTTGGGCCACATGCTGGTGTGGCTGTCTTTTGTCCCTCTCTAACATTATTTTTTGCTGCAAAGACTCTGATCACCCTCAACGAACATGGGTATAATATCTTAACCGTGTGTGATACAAGTGCGATGTGAATCACCACGACCGCGCAAGAGCGAGCAAATTAAGGTGGAGGTACTGGCTCAACCGTGTGCGATGCAAGTGTGTTGAAATCACCACGACCGCGCAAGCGCGAGCAAATTAAGGTGGAGGTACTGGCTCAACCGTGTGCGATGCAAGTGCGCTGAAATCACCATGACCGCGCAAGCGCGAGAAAATTAAGGTGGAGGTACTGGCTCAACCGTGTGCGAGGCAAGTGCGCTGAAATCACCACGACCGCGCAAGTGCGAGCAAAGGGTGGAGGTACTGGCTCAACCATGTGTGATGTAAGTGAGCTGAAATCACCATGACCGCGCAAGTGTGAGTAAATTAAGGTGGAGGTAATGGCTCAACCGTGTGCGATGCAAGTGCGCTGAAATCACCACGACCACGCAAGCGCGAGCAAAGGGTGGAGGTACTGGCTTAACCCTGTGCGATGCAAGTGCGCTGTAAAACCACCACCTGTGCAAGCTAAAGGCAGGTAATTTTATTTGGAAATTAGGATGAACCGTGTGCGATAGACCAGCTAGCTAGAAATATAAAAAACAAAGTACCTGCCTTGAGCGTTGCAAAAATCAGCGGATCCGCGCCACTTTTCCTTATTATCATACACGCATATTGTTATTGGACTGTGTGCAATCTTGGACACTCCCGCCCCGCATCAATTACTTTAACCAAATTTTAGTAGCCGCCGTACTTCAACCGTCGCCCACACTCCTCTAGCACCGACCTTATAGTAAAATTGCAGTACCCGAGGCATTTGAACCGTCGCCCTCCCTCGTCCACCACCATCTCCACCCACCATTACTAAAATTTTCAGTAGCCGCAGCGTATCCTCAAACACCACCCCCCTCCATAGTCCCCCACCCGCCTCCCTCCCCCCTCGAACCCTAGCTCGCGGCCGCCGCCAACCCTGCCGGTCTGCCCGTTCCTCCTAGCTTAGATAATAAAGTTCAGGTTACCCAGCGATTGCCATACCGTCGCCCCACTCCCCTGAGTTTTTGATGAGGCCTGCGGTGTCCCTCCCTGCCAGATCCACATCCCCTGCTCCAGAATGTCGCAGCCTAAGCTCGACCACGTATCCCGGGTAGCCCGATGAGCGTTCGGCCAAGAAGAGGTTTATCATGGCCTCTCCGGCGGACGTTGGCGAGGTGGCCGCCGTTCACCCCGACCTATCGATCCCGGAGCAACACGTCGCCGCGGAAGCCGGTGAAGACGTTGACTACGTTGCCATGCCGAAGGCTTCATGTCAGCGGGCTAGCGTATTACTGTATCTCGGGAAAGCTGGCTACGACATCAAGCTCGTCCACACCGACGGCTTCATGCGGGCCATGTCACAGGTTAAGTGGTCCATCCCAACCCCTCTGGTTAAACCGCCGTCGATCTATTCGATGACCCTGCCGCTGATCTCCTCCGCCAAGCGGTCAAGGATTTGCGAGCTTTATACGGCATCGAGCCCATTTTGTCACTTCTGAAGGACACGTTCTACGGCGGCGGATGGGATCCTCAATTGCCAAGTCATATCTCATCGACCACGACCATGACCACGAGGAGGGCACCCACGAAGGTTCTTCCAAGGTGAAACAGCCCATTTGTGACATCAGACAGCGCACCATGGGTCTGTGCTCTTCCAACTGGAAGGATCCCGTCCATGAAATGTGAGGCAACATTCTATCAGCAAATCTTACATTTTCTAACTTGCCAACCCATACCCTTTGTTGTAATAGCATTTGTCGTGCGGTGATTTAACTGTGTCATGTTTAATTGTTTCAGTTATGCAAAAATGTATTGTTCAATAGGTCTATGTGATGTTTAAGTATGAATTGTCCACTTTAGTTTCACGAATGGCTATATTTGGTTGTTTATAGTGAGTAGATGCCTTGTTTATCTGTATTTGGTTGTTAGGTTGGTTGGAGTGAGCATTTTTTCAGTTATCGAGCAGATGCCTTGTTTATCTGTATTTGGTTCTTAGTTTGGTTGCAGTGAGTATTTGTCCAGTTATCAAGTAGATGCCTTGTTTATCTGTATTTGGTTGTTAGGTTGCTTTTTTTAGCATGTGTCCAGTTATCAAGCAGATGCCTTGTTTATCTGTATTGTGTTGTTAGGTTGCTTTTCTTTTAGCATTTGTCCAGTTATCAAGCAGATGCCTTGTTTATCTTTATCTGCTTGTTAGGTTGGTTGCAGTGAGCATTTGTCTAGTTTTCCAGCATATGCCCTATTTATATTTATTTGCTTGTTAGGTTGGTTGCAGTGAGACTCTGTCCAGTTTTCAATGGCTATATTTGGTTGTTATACTGTTCATTTATGCCTTGTTTATTTCAGTCATTCACAATGTGTTGTTCATTATGTGCAAGTCAGAACTGTGCCGCTCGACTACATCAATACCAGTTTGAACGGCTCTATTTGGTTCCAATTATTCCTGGGTTAGTTAACACATGCCCTTTATTTCAATATTACACATTTATCCAGTGTGATTTTTAAGCATTACCTACGTTCTATTCATTTTCGACAATACCAGTTTGAATTGCAATATTTGATGGCTGTTAAGTCTGTTGTCGATAACATTGCCTTCCATTTTATATCTGCTTTAACAGCATGTTGAAACCAACACATTCAAGCTATCATTTGGAGATGATGTTTTTTACCTTTGCTATATTTGTTTGATGTTAAGATTGCTCTACTTATCATGCCTTTCCACTACTTATGCAGGACAACAATGGGAGTGTCCACCATTTTCCGCCGAGGTCAGCTTCATCCCTCGGCTTGTACTCCCCCCGTCGTTCCATAATGTGGTGCATATAGATCCAGGCCTGGACACTAGTTAGCTTCTAATATTGACTTGTTGCTTGTAGGTACATAGCCCTTGGCAAGGATCCATGCATCGACCCTTTTTGCATATGGGGCAATGAGATATTGATGAAGAAGCATCAAGTGAGGAAACTGATAAGGATTATTAGCAAAAAGATACGGATGGTGGCAAGCAAATTATTTGTTTATGCTCTATCCAACACATCAGTGAGCTGTAGGATGGTAACTACAAACTCTGCAGCCTTCTCTTTTTACTGCCCATAATGAGTTGTTAGACAACAATGTCTGAATCTTTTTCGTTCCCAGTGGTTCCCGAAGCAGTTCACTCAAGATTACCTCGCAAAGTACATGATTGGTGGACACGCAATGAAGGTTAAAGTATTTCATCCAGACTACAATGAGCATTGAGAAGTCCTAATGAAGACAGTGCAGGATGGACGGGCAGCCATCACAAGGGGTTGGCCTAGAGTCGTGC
Organism: Aegilops tauschii subsp. strangulata; assembly: GCF_002575655.3. Taxonomy (NCBI): domain Eukaryota; kingdom Viridiplantae; phylum Streptophyta; class Magnoliopsida; order Poales; family Poaceae; genus Aegilops; species Aegilops tauschii. The sequence goes on from NC_053036.3 coordinate 157,318,250, forward strand.
ACGCATTACGCATGGAGGAGGGCACAATATGGGCATTCCGATTCACCTTCTCCAGCAACTAGAAGTCTTTCGCCTCTATCTTTACAGTCTTTAGTACAACTGTGGTTCATCATTCTTTACTTGGTGCTTCTGTAGTTCTTCCGTATATGTACCGGTGCATCAAATTATGGATTCGTGGTTGAACCTATATTTGTAATAAACATGGTTGGATATGAAATAAGTGATTGCCTACTTTCAAATTCAAAACATGTGATTTTTAAATTAGGGATTAATTGGATTAATTAGGGATTAATTGGGGATTAATTAGGGATTACACTGCACATGGTTTGCGAAAGCGAAACGTCTGCGATATATGTGGAGATCAGAAATGTTTCTAGGATCCACTATGTGTGCGATCAATCTCCACTGCACACACGACTTTCTCTTGAAAACTGTCCGCATTAGGCTACCTTGCGCAAACGTTTACCACATAAAAAGTGTGTGTGATGGACAGCCTTTGCCACACAGTTTCTTCTACCCACCGTGTGTGATTCCTTCAATAACGCAAACGATAAAATTATTAATATCATGTGCAATGGTAACGCTATCACAAACGATTTAACTGGAAAAATTATGTGTGATGTACCTATGAACGGAAACATTTTCCTTGGAGCGACTGTGTGGGATGTACATACGAACGGAAACGTTTAGCGGGGACTAACTGTGTGGGATGTATATGCGACCGGAAACAATTTTGCCGTATAATTGTATTTTTTTAGCTCTACTGTACGTATTTCCGTATTTGTGCGCTCGCCAGTCGCACACGACCTCATTTTGCCGAGCATGTGTGCCAGGAGGGCATATCCCCGATGGTTTATGGGTCGTGTGGGAAGGACCCCCCTATCGCCCACACTCACTTGGCGACGGTTCCAAATGCCGTTGCGGAAAGGGGTTAAAAACCATTTGTTTAGGACCGACGCATACCAGTGTTAACTGCTTGGTTCAATTCTGCAATGCGATGTCCAATTGTCGTGGGTAGAATTTTGTATTGTTGTGCATGTGAGGAATAAATTGAATTTGGCTGCACTTAATACACGCGAAACATATACAAGTGCTATATTTCCTAATTCTTAATCATGCTTGGTTTGGATAAATGGGTTTTCCATGTGGCTTGAATTAATCTGATGAATCTGCAATGTGCTTATCTTTCATCAACATATTTTACTGATAGCAAGCGAACCCTTACTTAACCTGATGACTAACTACCTTATATGTGTTGCAGGGAAACAATGGGAAGCACTGAGGTTTACAATCGAGGTTAGCGTGTGCAGGGTCCGTTGTCTAATAGCACATTATTGTGCAATTGCAGGAACCATTCTAATATTTAGGTTTTTAACAATTTGGTCTTGCACATGTAGGTCCTGCTGTCAGAGATTTTGACCCACTGTTCGACCCTTTTTGCATATGGGGAAATGAGTTGTCCATGAATATCAGTCAAGTCAAGAAACTTAGAAAGATTGTTAGGATAAAGAAATTAGCGACAAAAAACAACAAGATCTTTGTCTGCACAATGAATAAGACATCAGTTCACTACAAGATGGTACTAACTATTATACCTTGCCTTTTTTATTCCTTTCCCCCATTTCCAATATAGAGAAGATATTTATGCACATCCTTGTTTTCAGGCCATTCCAAAGCAGTTCACTGATGATTACCTCTCAAACCACCACTATGGTCAGGAGGCGAGGAAGGTTTTCATACAACACCAACAGTTCAATATTGATGTTTTCCTGAAGAGGACGAAGGACGGACGATCAATCATCCACATGCACTGGCCTAAAGTTGCAAAGACCTTCAACATGAATTAAGGCTCAATATTCGCCTTTCGCTTCAACATGATGCTAATTTCGAAAGGTTCTACATGTTGCATGTGAAACTTGGTGCTGGTGCAGTTGTGTAATGGGGTAGCTGAGTGCTGAAGCTATATCGTGTTGTACTCTGATGTATTTCAATTATGAAATCCTGCTTCCTTAATATGGAAATGAAAAATATTATGTGCTTAATATGAATGTCAATTAGATTAATAAATGGATATTAATAATAGGGCAATTAGCCTGCTAATGGCAAATTAGCCTGCTAATTGGGTTTTGCTATTTCAAACGGTTATTCAGAAAATACCGTGGGCGATGACCTCAGGCAACGCACACAGTTTCTAGGAATAAACCGTGCTGGATCAATGAACAATCACACACGACCTTCTCTTGAAAACTGTTTGCGTTAGGCCACCTTGCGCAAACGTTTACCACATAAAAACTGTGTGTGATGGACAACCTTTGCCACACAGTTTCTTCTATGCACCGTGTGTGATGCATTCAATAACGCAAACGATAAAATTGTTAATATCGTGTGCAATGGCAACGCTATGACAAACGATTTAACGGCGAAAATTATGTGTGATGTACCTGCGAACGGAAACGTTTTCCTGGGAGCGACTGTGTGGGATGTACATACGAATGGAAACATTTAGCGGGGACTGACTGTGTGGGATGTAATTGCGACCGGAAACAATTTCACCTGTATAATTGTATTTTCTAGCTCTGCTGTACGTATTTCCGTATTTGAGCGCTCGCCGGTCGCACACGACCTCATTTTGTCGAGCGTGTGTGCAAGGAGGGCATATCCCCGATGGTTTCTGGGTCATGTGGGAAGGACCCCCAATCACTGTCACTCACTAGGCGACGGTTCCAAATGCCATCGCGAAAAGGGGTTAAAAACCGTTTGTATAGCACCGACGCGTACCAGGTTGGAATGTTGGGCTTGCGCGTGAACTATACCATGTCCAATGCTTCGTCTGTTATTGTTTTGGAAAGTAGTTACTGTTATACATGACCCAAAAAAATTTATTTTGTGCCACATCAGTAGATGCATGGACATCAGAACAGGCATGCTCACTGGATAAACATTTGAACCTAGCTATTATGAAGGAAAATTTGTATTGACAATAGTTTTAGATAGCAGGAGACGCCTAGCCTGCTCTGCCTCTGCTAGCTTCTTTCTGGCTTCTTCCATCTCTTCTTTGGCTTGGGTGAAGAGAGCATCTGATTGCTCTTTTCGCTTCTTCAGGAACTCAGCTACATCCTCAAGGGATGCTGCACGCTTTCTTTCAGCCTTTACTAGAGCCATGAGCACACAAACAGATGACGGCTCCACCTGGCTTGTGTGTAATCTAGCATCATCTGGGAATTTGCACCTTGTGTCTAATCCAGCGTCATTAGGGAACGGGCACCTTGTGTGTAATCCAGCCTCATTTTAGAAACATGGTCTCGAGGTTGACCATACTTCCCTCCTCGCACAAACTGCATCCTGACATGAAGTTACTTCTTTTTTAGATCAATACTCAGAGCAACCCAGATCCATTTAGTAGAAGCCAGATAAACATGACTCGGAGAAGTGAATTCAAAAGGAAAAATATAAAAACAGACTCCAAGGTGAGAACACTCACTTCCTACATCAAGCTAAAAACAAAAGCATCAGGACGATTAAGACTCTTTTATTACACATCGAAGAACACGAGCTAAGAGAAACAGAAACTACAACATATACACATCGAAGAACACGATGCTAAACGAAAGTAATTGAAAGGGTGTTACTTACCAAAGCTTGCTTTACAGGTTCGGTGCAGCTCCTCTTTAACTTGCCACACTCCTTGAAGATGTCCCCAATATCCCGTGTTTGGCCTTCATTGCTCCCCTGCATGTTCGCACTCGTGGTTTTAAAATCTCAACATGGCAAGAAAAATATAGTAATACTCACGCATCTTGTGGGCAACATTAAAGCACTCATCTGCCATGTTACAACATCTCCAACAGAAGCGCAACACGCGACGCGTTAAAAAAGCATTTACAACGCCGGAATAGCCAGTTTTTGCGGGCCCGGAGTGCTGAGATAGAGAAGTAGAGATAGAGAGTAGAGAGTAGAGACATAGATAGTTCTCAGCATAGATATAGCATAGATAGGTAAAAAAGATAGTTTAACTACACCTCTTCGTCGGACTCCTCCTCGGTGATGTCCTCCTCCGACGTCTCAATGTAGGCGTCAAGATACCGATCGTCTTCAGAGTCCCAGGGCGACGCTTCTCCTAGCTTCATGTTGAATCGAGCGGCCGCTTTCCGCGTACGCTTGTCCTCGCGATAGGCGGCCGCTCCGCCCTCCTCTTCTCCCTCTTCGCCCTCCTTTGCGCTTAGAACTCACGCTCATTGATGATATCCTGCGCGAAGCATTGGCGCAACAACGCCATGGCTTCCTCTTCCATCTCGGCATTGCCGAGATGGTGCTCCCGCCTCCGGTTGTCGCGATGATCCTCGTCGGTGATAAACCACGGCGGAGGCGCGAGCTCCTGCGCCCGCTCCCGCGTTGGCTCGTTGGGGAAGCTCAATGTTCTATGAGGCCACCGGAGGCGCCATGCTGCCGCGTCGTATGCGCGGGTGGCCTCGTGGGGGGTGTCGAAAGTGCTGAGGCTGAGGCGCATCCCGCGGAGCCAGATCTAGGCGGAGAAGCTGCCGGAAGGGCGCGCGCGGACGCCGCAGTATCCCCAAGTTTCCCGGTGACGCGGCAGCATGGTGGTGCGGCGGCGGCAAGGCGAGAAAGAGCGGTGGGAAGGCATAGAGCAGTGGGAGGGCGTTTGATTTTATAAAGCCCGCCGGACGCCGCACACCAAAACTAGCGCGCGCCCGGCCGCTTTTTCCCGCGCGCATGCGATCCTTTCCCGACGTCCCTGCTATCTCTACTCTCTTCTCTGCTCTTATATTTATTTTATATTTATATTTATCTCTACTTCTTATAAAAAAAACAGAGTTGGTGATGATGGTGTGCCTGCCATCCTGAAATATAGGCCGTCCGATTTATATCTGACGGATAGGAAGGAAACTATGGCAATTTTGCAAAAAGATACCCACAGCCCTCTCCACATTTGCAAAAAAGGCCTTCCCTCGTTCATCCTTTTCTCCCACAAGATAAAATACTCATACAAATGCATCTTGATGTTCCGTGCAATGCATGGGCATCTTTCTAGTTCTAAAAAACTTTTCATCATTTGGCACACTACTGGCTGCAGATGAAGAACCTACCCAAGCATAGCGCGATACAGGAGCGACGCACAATTACAAGGTGATATTTTGTTGGACAATGGAGGCTATAACCAATTACTTTTACGGGAACAATAGCAACTAGGAAATTTGAAGGGTAGGTATGAACAAAATTGGAACTGCACATGTACTGCTAAGAGATTCAATACACACATTACCAATCGAGGTGGAGTACGATGGTCGCGGCGGCCTCTGTGCTTCATGGTCGGCAACGGGAGCCAGTTCATTGTCCACGATGGTGGTGCTTCTGAGCTTGGCGTCGGCTTCCGGGAAGCAGACCCGAGACCGTGGAAGACCGTGCCGGGGAAGAGGCTTCGTGTACGACGACAACGGTGGACCGGCTCCAGTGCGGTGTACGACGTCGTTGATGAGGCAGATGCGCTGCGGTGGATGAGTGCCGATGTAGAAGGGAAGGAGCATGAAGGCTGCGGTGCCGTGGAGAAGTCTATTTTGCTGTGGGGATAAAAAATGGGGAGTATTCAGGTGTACTACTCTGGGTGCCGGGGTGGGGTTGGCTGGGTAGGGTGAACCTGAAGTTACCCAAACAGCCGCCTACCAAGCGTCATCCGTAGGCCTGTTCCAAAGGGTATGATGGTAACTTCGCACTGCTCGAATCAGGGTCACAGGAGATTTTCCCGCCGACCTCAAAATTTTGTGACACTGAACTCCCCATGTGGCGTGTTGGGTGATTGGGCTAAGCAACTAGCGAGTAGTACTACTAACTACTAGTACTCCCTCCTTTTTTATTAACTCTTCATATTCGGTTTGACTGAAGTCAAACTTCCTAAAGTTTGACCAAGTATATAGAAAAATATAAACATCTACCATAACAAATATGTATGATGTGAAAGTACATTCAATAATGAATCTAATGGTATTTATTTGTTATTGTATATGTTAATATTTTTTGTTATAAACTTTGTGAGTGTTTACAAAACTTGACTTTGACCAATGCTAATACGCGTACTTAAATAAAAATGGAGGGAGTAGACATTTGTTTTCATAGTTTGTAGTGAATTAATCATTTGTTGTAATCGTGAAATAAATATATTAGGCTACTGACTTCGAATGTAATGGTCTATACAATTCAATAGTTAGAATCATTGTTGAATTCCAAGATGTATACGAGGTCTATAGTACTTCACAATATGCTCAAACTCACATAATCCCAGTCAAATGAAAATCTAAATGCATTTTATAGTTATTACTTTGTAGGATGCAACAAAACCGACCATAACTCTACATCATCCATTATAAAAGCAACATTTTGAACATATCACAATATGTGAATGAAACATGTAGAGAGAGCTTGCGAAGATGGAGCAAATAGGGCGGGAAAAATTGTATGTATGTGGGCGAGAGAGTAGGAGACAAACCTAACAAGACAGAGAGAGATAGAGAGAGAAAGAGAGAGGAAGAAGTTCGGTCTGTGAGAAAGATGAAGACATTTAATATACGTGAGATGCGTGTGCATCCGGATTTTGTACACGTGGAAGGAGAAGAGACAACAGGTTTGATGAGAGAGCTGGAAAAACATGGACGAGAGGGGAAGGATCTCGTGGGTTGAGGGATTGATAATTTTGTGCGGGTGAGAGAGGGATTGGTAATTCTGTGTGGGAGAGAGAGTTGGGGGGGAGGGAGTCAGTCAGCCGTCGTCACATCATCCTGCTTCCAAATGGCCCCACACTCTCTAGTGTAGTGTGGTCACCGTCTTCGATCTCCTTGATGCCCTCTTTGAAGATTGAGGTGGTGTGGATGCTGGGGTGCAGACAAGCACAAGCGAGAGTGGTCGCCATATAACCTTGGATGGGGATGAATTGTGTGCTCGGGGGAGGGGTGAGTGTGTGTGCAGTGTGTGTGTGTGTGTGTGTGTGTGTGTGTGTGTGTGTGTGTGTGTGTGTCAGATATTGAGAGAAATCAAACCTCTGGAGAGAATGTGTGTGTATGTGACGGAAAGCTACATGCAAAATAGGGTTTTCACGAAGGGATTGTGCGTGCGAGATAGAGAGCGATGTGCGGGCCTTGAGGTGGGCAGGTGTCGGGTGAGGGTGTCAAAATGTGTGCGTTGATGCATGTGTTACATGCGATCGTACGAGGGACGGACGAATCGAGAGAGATGGTTGTTCTGTTACGGATGCTCCTCTCTCTCGCACACACAAGAACGTTCTCTCATGTATACACAACGTATCGGCATCTTTCTATGTCTCACTCATGCATGATCATTTGCACATTCACATCTCTCTATGTCTCTATCACACGCACACCGTCTCCACATTGCCCTTCCGCAACAACACACATATAGACACATACACACGTTCTCTCTCAGTCACACACACAAAATCAGTATTAAAAAAACTAGGGCGCACCTAAAACTTCCAAATCCAAATAAACACGAACTGAAGCTAAATTCAAATATATGGAAATATTGTAGCGTGAAGAAACTTTCCAGGAAAAAAAGTTGAGTAATATTCGGGGATTGTTTTCACACACACAAAAAGGTTCGGTGGATGTCCTTCGAGCGTGACATGGTGATACACCGTTCGATCGCCCGCGCGGCCGCGGTGAACGCGCTTGCACAGGATTCCGTATCATTGTTGTGGTAAAAAATATAAGCGCCGCCTTAGTCTAATGTTTACGTGTACTAGTACGGTGTTCTTCTAAGTTTGACCAACCCTATATAAAACTAAACTAAGCTCCCATACGCGCACTCATCAATATGCCGCCACCGCCGTTGCGCATGCCGGCGCCCGCCTGCTCCGGCCAACCATTTCTCGCCCATCACCGCCGTGTCGCCGCCATCGCTGTGCTATGAAGCCGAAGGCTCGCCCGCTCACATCGTCTGCAGTCCCTCCTCATGATGCCGCTGTGCTGCCAAGCACACGAGCAGATGGTGGAGTCGCGTCTATGCAAGTAGCGTACGAAGAGGAGGACGAGCGCGTGCTCCAGCACGCGGCGAGGAGGAGCTAGCATGTCATTGTCATCTCCGCTTGCGCGGAGGAGGCGCGCATGGTGGCTGTCGCGGCGGAAGCCGGTCACGCCCTCACTGAGCCCGCAAATCGGGTGCGGACGCATAATCTACCTTCGACACTTTGAATGCCATGTGGATCCTGCAATCTGAAGGAGCAATTTGGGTCAGTCGACTCTTGTGAGCCGTTGGATGCAACATGGATGGCCAGAAGGGCTTCTTCAACCTCCGAAATTGATGCACTGTTCATCTTCTCTCTCAAGCATCGAGCCGCCAGCCGGCCACACGCTTAACCGCCTGCCGCCGCTGCCCCGCCCTCCCCCGAACCGCCTGCCACCGCCATGCTCCCCCCACCCCCGCTATCTGTTAAGCCCGGGCATGATCCATTTTTTCTAGCAAACTGCATTCCACACCCAACACTCATAAGGTAGATCATGGGCACCCTGCCACCCTAATATAGATACTGGGGGTAGCTTCTCTGTCGTCTTCCTCCTTCGCTCCGTCGAACTTCTTCCACAAATCGACTGACCAAAATTATACTACTAGTACGTACGTATAAGTACAGTAGGAACACGAAGATATGAGCAGTAGTACCAACTACAAGAAGAACAGTAGTAAGACATACTAGTACTGTTGTACGTACTAAAGAGTTCAAATAACGAGAAAGAACATAAACATAGTTTTGCTGGGGGCTCAGCACAACACACCCCTGAAATAAAACTAAGCAACTAGTCTGTGACACTGCAGTAGAACCAGCATGAGCGAGGGCCCTGCCACCTTACTCGGAGTCCGAGTCCACATCCTCGACTTCGTCCTCGTCCCTCTTCCTCTTCCTCTTCACCGGCGCTTCTTTGCTTGAAACGGAGACAAGGCTCTTCTTCTTCATCCAACCCTTGTAGATATTTAAACAAAGGTAGGCATCCATTGCTGCGTACAAGATGCGATCTTCATCTATTGTCTTCGACTCCCATGCATGATGAAACTCGTGGTGAGGTTTCTTCAATTGAGCGTACGAAGGATCAATCATGGCTGCTGCCAGGGTCAGCAATGAAGGCTGAGAGGAGGACACCAGGCTTGCCTTTTGGAGATCGAAGGGCTAGCCTACAACGAGGCCTATCCGACACAGGACACTCCTGTCGTTCCTAAAGTCTACAGTAACGAATTTCACTCTTTCGTCCTTGAGGAAGTTCTTAAAATCCTGGCACTCAACGCCGACATGGCATATGTGGTAGACCAAGCACACGTTATGTACGCAAACCTGGATCACGTTGGGCTTCTTCTTCTCTGCCTCCTTTAGAATCTTCTCGCTTTCCACTCATCCTTTGAACATGCATAGAAGCGATCAAGGCATGCTTCCACCCTTGCAGATCTACGGGTGTAGATGACGATGAACTCATCGCTGGTGATGGATCTAACCTGGTACTCAGCGGCGAACATGGAGATTTGGGAGGCCAAGGATTTTGGAGGCGGGTTAGGAGAAGTTGAAGTGGTGTAATGTGAAAGGACGGGACGACTGGGAGTGAACGGTTGTAAGGTAGAAGACGGGGACGAGTAGGGCATGCGAACGACATGGGGTTGTTGGCTTGCCCGGTGGATAAACGGCTGCATGCCCCCAAAGAGTTCTCGAGTACTATGCGGGACCCACTAGATGTCATGTCTACTAGACCCATATCATAGGCTTGACGGTATAGCTTCTGCATGTTCGCATGCCATGCCGGCGCGTGGATGCAACTTCACTTAATTCCGTCAACCGTCGCGCCTCCCACGATCTTCGCCTCCCTCGCGCGGTTGCGCCCTTTGAGGCTTCGGACGACTATAAATAAGCATTTTTTGCCTACTCCGCATGCATGATACTCCCTCTGGTCCTTTTTACTCCACGTAAGATTTGTGTCAAGTCAAAGTTTGCAAAGTATTTGACCAAATTTATACTAAAAATATCAATATCTACAATACCAAATATATATTTTATGAAACTACGTTTTATAATGAGTATAAAAATATTGATTTGACATTGTGAATGTTGATACATTTTTCTATAAGTTTGGTCAAAGTAGAGGTACATTGACTTCGGACAAAACTTATATGCACAATGCACACTAGTTCCTCCGTTCAGGTGCGTGCCATGTCCTATCTAGTCATCACAACAAGGTTTGCTATTCCCATGTGCATGATACCAGCTACTATGGCCAGCCTTAATCATCGCATGCAATAATTTAGTGCACCTTGAAATCTGAACACCTGGTTGACTCTCCTTCTCCCCCCCGGCAGTCCCACCACTCCACCCCGTGTGGAAAAAATCTGCATGCTTGACTCTCCTCCCCCCGCGCTCGTTGAATTCGTTGTGACCAGCAATATTCCCCCCTTCCCTCCCCCGTAATTTACTCCAACAAATATTCCCATGTAGTTGTTACGTTAATCACACACCATATCTTATGGGACGCTGCTTCACTTACTTAACTGCAGGTGCATTGGGTCACTGACATGTGAGCCCAACATGCATCTGCCCGGCATGTCAGTGACGCAACTGCACCTGCAATTAAGTCACTGAAGCTCAGTCCATATCTTACGTAGGTGTGCCATTGCTCTCTATAAATAATGTGCCTCCCATGACAATTCGGAAGAACGCTCACGTTCATCGCTATCTCCTCCCCCTCCCTCTCATGTCGACCACTATGGCATCGCCCCTCCCAAGCTCTAGGCGCCCCTCGCTACACCGCGTGGATGGTCACGCATCGCCGTTCCATTCCTCGCCACCACTAGTCGAGGAGGATGCGTCGATGTTCCGCTCCTTGCCACGACGCGTCGAGGTGGACGCGTCGGTGTTCCCAATCTCGCCAGCACATGCGTCAGAGGATGTGTCGGCTTCCCGCTACGAGGAGAATGCCGTGCAGCCCGCCGAGCCCCCCCAGCCTTGAGGAGCTTTGGAAAGAAATGGATGTCGCCTTGTGGGAGGCTTTGCCTTTGGCAGAGCACGCCAAAATAGAGGCGGAGAAGAAGGCCGAGGAAGAGAAGCGCGCCATGAGGCATGCTGCCTGGCAGGCCTATGTCGCATCCGAGAGAGTCAGGCAATTGGCTCTTTGACAGAAGGCTCATGCGAGGGCCGTAAGGGTGGCGGAGGATGCCCGTGCCAAAGCCCTGAGTGCAGTCGGGCCCAAGCACCTCATCTACGCTTGGCGGTACGTGGACCGGGTGCATGCTTCCAGCGAGGAGGAGTACCTGTTGGTGCCGGATCACCACACTGGTGAGATCGCGCTCGCCCGCCGACAAGCCGCCAATCAGCACCTCGCGAGTTGCGAGGCTGAGGAAGAGGCGTTGTGTCGGCACGCTGGGAAATGGCCGCGCACCACGGCACTCGTGGCGGGCCGCAAGCGCTCCTGCGAGCGCCGTGGATTTTATTAGGAATAATTTAGTTTCCTAAGGCGATCTCATTAGTTTTGGGATGCAAATGATAAATCCAGAATGTTCAGGAATTATTAGCGTCCTTAATTAAGTATGTGAAAGGAAAAGTTTGGAAACCTTGGGTATCCGTACGCATTTTGTAGGTACATGCATATAGTACAAACTTTACTATATACTATCACACTACATTTCTCTCTCTATATATGCTTGCAGACTATGCTACTACTATTACTTATGTATGTGCAAATGCACGTTTTAACATTACGATGTGGTTTTTGTAAAAGTAGAAAAACAACACTAGTCGAGCTTGTGACACGATTCAATGCAAAACAAATGCAAAAATGCTCATTTGATTGTTTACTTTTAGCTTCCTTCTCTGTGGTTATTTCTCTATTGTACTTTGTACGGAGTATCTCACTGGTCGGGAAGGCATGCAAATTACCAAACCGCTTCCTACACCCTGTATTGAATTTTTTGCCTAACAAGTTGTGCCTTGCAATTGGAATTCCAACTTGAGTACTACTACTAGGAGTACCTAGGGGCAAGTTCTTTTAGTCCTCTAGATTAGTAATCCCATAACTACTACCTCCGTCCTGGTTTATGGGTCCCCATTGTAATCTGTGTCAAATTTTGACCATAAATTTAACTAATGAAATGTTTATGCATGTCACATGCACTAACATTTTATTAGTTAAATCTTTGGTCAAAATTTACCACAAATTATAATGGTGACGAATAAACCAGGACGGATGTACTAGTAGTTTAGAAGCCCAAATAAATGAGTGAGGCACCTTATGTTACTCTCCACTGTGACTAGTCTTATGGGAAAAGTTGGGGAAGAGACGGCTTATTTTTTAAGCTGCCAAAAGAACTGGCCCTAGGAGTAGTAGCTAGGGATACTAGGAGTAGTAGCTAGTGATCGAGTGTGCGAGATGAACTGGAGAAAGTAAATGCAGAGAGATGAAACGCAAAAAAGACGGAGGGATGTGATGGTTGCTTGTCCGTTTATTTTACCAGGCCACTTATTACTGGGAGTGGTGGGGTTTTGTGATATGACAGCTTTACTACCGCGCCACGAGTGGGGTGAGACTCCCATGCAGCGCCGCCCTCTACACTAGTACTACCTCGGTCGTGGTTTATTAGTCCCCCATTGAATTTGACCAAAGATTTAACTGACAAAATGTTAGTGCATGTCAACAAAAACTATATCCTTGGATTCATATTTGAACATAGTTTTCAATTATATAATTTTTGGTGACATGCATGAGCATTTATCATACTATATATAATGTTAGATAAATTTATGGTCATACTAATATATAGTAAGGTGCCCATGCATTGCACGAAACAGTGAATGCATTGATCGGGGAGTTGTTTATTTTGACAAAGGATGTGGGGGTCATCTCATGTGTAACGAGTATCGATAGGTTTCTTCGGATATTATTTCTTCTCTAGAGCTCACAAACATCCGGGTGAAACAGATAAAAAAGTATCTTTTGCAAACAAAAGTGTTCAACTGTTCAACCTGCATCCAAAACTTGTGAAGAAATAACACTTATTGTGCTTTGCAAGAAATGATCTTTAAGAATTAGTTTTTGAGTATCGATTGTTATACATGTTGGCTACAGATGACATGGCACTTGCTTATAGTCAATAGTTGGCTATACTATTAAGTATTAACCATGCTCTTATACACCTAGACGGAGGGATTAAATCAGGATGACTTGGAAGGGGGCAGAGGAGATGTAAGAAATGGTTCATCATAAGTCTTTCACCAGTACTGTAGAAAAAATTCTCAGTTATTCTCATAAATGGCAAGCGAGAACTCTAATGGAGCAAAAGCATACGTGGAAGATTCTAGACTAAACCATAAATGGATACACTTTTATTCAAGCGTGATACTCTAATAGAGAAAGATCATGCATGAAAGGTTCTATACTATATAAATAAGAAGTCTCCACATGCTTAGACAGCAGATTACATTGAGAGAAGACTAATGATCAACATTTAACTTGGTAATGCATATGTCCAAGTGAACCTCCTTGGAGTCCCCGTGCACCATCTTGGGGGGGGGGGTCATACAATGCGTCTTCCATGTCCACATCGGCGGGAACGGAGCAGCTCGGCACAGTCCCAGTCAGTGTGATGGAGGCGGTGTGGGCGCCCACGTACCTCTGAGGGGCAGTAACAGTGAGCACGCACCCGTACATCGGCCTCGTGTCAGTGTCAGCGTCAACGGCGTTGCCCCTGATGCACACTACAGAGACGGGGCGGCAGCCTGCGCGAGCCTCGCCGGTGCCCACGATCAAGAGGAAGACGCTGCCTTCCTCCTCCGAGACTAGCAGGCGGTGGTGATCCTCTAACGACTTCGGCACGGCGAACGGGTAGAACGTCTCATACTTGATGTTCACCACCGTGGGCCAGTAGTGATCGATGGATGGCTGCAAGAGGTGATGCACAAGGCTCGTCGACGAGCCCCAAAACGGCGACGTGCACTCATAGCAATAGACGCAGGGCACCTTGGAGGCATCGACCAGGCCGTCCATGAAACGGGAGTGGCTGTAGGGGACGTTGCGCCAGTTGAATATATGAGCAAGTTACTACGAGATTTAATCCGAATAAGCACAAAATAAATCATGACGGCTATAACAGAGATTAAACTAATCATGTTGACTAGCATAGTATTTGAACAGGTCGAATCTAGGACACAGACTAGAAACATGAATTCTACCACATTTCGAACATGAAGGATAGAAACACATACGGTGCAACAGGAGCAGCATCATTGGTGTTGAGGTTGTCGCCCATGTCGTTGAGGAAGAGGTTGCCGAGGTCGGGGAAGAAGTCATCGTCGGTGAAGTCATCGCTGCCAGCAGTCGCGCGAGTGCGCTTCCCAAATTCCAACAGCGCCCGCCGAATGGAGTGCAGGAGGGAGTGGCTATAGGGGACGTTGCGGCCGCAGAATGGAGCATAGGAGCAGCACACGAAGCAGTAGATGGTGCTCCTCGCTAGTCTCTATCTCTGCTCTTATCTCTACTCTCAACTCTTATAAAAAAACTGAGCTGGTGACGATGGTGTGCCTGCCATCTTGTAATATAGACCGTCCGATCTATATCTGACGGATAGAAAGCAAACTATGATAATTTTACAAAAGATACCCGCACCTCTCTCCACATTTATAGATAAGGCCTTGCCTCGTTCATCCTTATCTCCCACAACCTCATTGCTGAGCAATTAAAAAAGGAAGTCTCTGGAGCAATATGGCATGGTGGCCGCTGCCGGCGCCGTCCATCCCCATGCCTCCGCCGAGTCCGACCACCAGTCACCACCACGCCCCACTCCTCCTCACCTTACCTCTCATCTTTCTCGAGATATCATTTTTTTGATGAAATTCTCGAGATACCATTTTTTCGATAAAATTCTCGAGATATCATTAGTTTTTACACATGGGATTACTCCTGCATGGGTCAATCACAACAGGTGTTTTGTAAAAAAAAAATGCATCTTGATGTTCCACGCAATGCAACGGGCATATTCCTAGTTTTTTTGCATATAAGTCCAAACACCACGTAGACATGGTCTTTGACCAATTTACAACTATGTTAGTATCATTGTTAGTGGTCAGTAGGTGCAAGTTATAACCCTGGGTGTTTTAACCTTTTTTTAGTAATGATATCTGGCGATTGTTCGCCACGAGCTCAATCCTGGTGAATCCCACGTAACCGTCAGATTTCCATCCGACGGTGGCCTGTTTTTAAGCCATAGTATTTGACAAAACCGCCACCCTTACACACGTACTGTAACTGCGTCGCAGGCGTTTGCAACTGCCATGTCTCCCAGCGAACGTTTGCTGGGAATTGGAGTTAGCACCAATGGCGGTTCGTAGTCGTTCCACGCTCGGGCATTGAAGTTTGTAACTATTTTAGATTAGAATATACTACTCCTCCGGTGCTAGTAGTAGAGCAGAGTCCTACTCCACTACTCTATATGCAAACTAGGGCATAGTAGTAGGTATTGTAGGGAGTACTAGTACTGTGATCACTCAAGCAAGTTGTCTGACATCGATATGACCCTACACTGCTGGTATGTGTCTCGTAAGTCCAGCGGCGTGCTGTAGTCATCATCACCTGTCCACTTCCCGCAGCACATATTCGCTTCTCCATCTTTGTCCGCACATAATCGTCCAATCTGCCATCCCCGCTAAGGCACCTCCCCCCTCTTCCGAAACCCAAGCACTAACAATGGTAGAACCGAGCAGCGTCCGCCGAAAGAGTGGCTAGAATTCGCTCTCCACAGAGGTAATCAAGCTCATTGTTTCACGTGTGGACAATCTCAGTACCATGCCGCTCGCCGCGTGCTCGTCGGGGCTGTACCGTTTACTCAAAGCCCTCAGGCCGGAGCTTTTTAAGCCAGCTCCTTGCTTGCTGATGCCGCCTGATCTTCAAAAATAGCGTGTCACGCAGCATAACAATCGTAGGGTGGCAAGCATCAACCCCCTTGACTGCGATCCAATCCCCATCACCCTCAACTACATTAATGGTATGTACTGGGCCGGCATGAAGACGTCTAGGATGGTGCTCGTCAACGGTCGCGGCAGCTGGATGCTCGTGGAGGTCTACACCCGACGATTGATCCCCCTTCATTCGATTAACACTACACTGCTTTGGCACCGCGGCCCAGAATACTCGGAATCTTACAGTAGCCAACATGATACCAAGTTTGATTTGCTCAAGGTTGTAATCTGCCAAGTGCCCACAAGATCTATGAATTATGAAGACTTCAGTCTAATTGCGTTCTTCAACCGCGGTCTCGCCTATCTGACGGGTCACTGCGGTAAGTGGATAAATCTACACGTCCATCGCAGGATCATACATCCTCCATGGTTCTCTGATGCCATTGAACACAAGGGCTTCATTTACGCTGTCGACTCCTTCTATGGCTGGACGTATTGCTGGCCTACTCCAGTCATCGCTACAAACAGTTGTTAGAGTAGTATATTACTTTCCTATGATATCATGAAGGCTTGCTTATATTACTGTCAACATTTACTGAAAAAATATTCATGCTCATAACACGCTATTCTTAAGATTGACTACGGTAAGAGCCCTTTTTTACTTGACTCCAACTTGATATGATGTTGTAGGCCGCCTGGTGTCCCTACCCTTCCTAATCCCAGAACCTTTCAAAGAAAAGAGGCATGGCAGTTGCAGGTGGTTCCTGGCTCGATCGGACGACGGCGAACGATTGATGATCGTTCGCATGTACCGGACGTGTTGTTTCGCAGAATACAATCACAGTCACTGCAAGGTCTTTGAGCAGGATCCCAACTTCTTTGGGCCGTCAGAAATTTTTGACTGGAGGCTGGTAAGTAGCCCTGGCACACGCTCTCTGTTTCTCGGACTGACTTATCTAATTAACCAGGAGATAACCGACGGCAAGGATCATGATGGCAACGCGGTTTCGTTCATCAGGAAAAACTGTGTGCACACAGCGTACCATGCGTCTCTGCATGCACCATACCCTGATATGTGCCGCCACGCTCTACAGCCCAAAGTAGGAGAGAGGGTCGCAAGTATCAGACTTCGACCTGCTGGCTGGAGTTTCCCCCGTCAGGCACCCATCTAGTTCAAGCCGTCAGCCAATCTCCACAGCTTAATAAATAGTAACGTCTAACTGAGCCAGTTAGTTAGATGCGTACACTTGGTGTAGTAGGATCTTTATTTAGTTTGATGCATACACTTGTTCTTTGGTTGATGTTTGGTTTGAAAGAGAGAGCTGTGTCTTTACTCTTCTGGCCTGCTTACTACTTCTGTTGCACCCCCAGCCCTGGTTGCTGCTGTTGTTGTTTTCAATGTACAATCAGTATATATTTCGTCTGTTGGTTGAATAAATGTGTTGTTGGAACGACAAACACAATGTTTTGGAAGTCGTTGCACGGTCCAATCCTTTAGTGCCCCGTACCGTACGTAGCGCATACTATTTTTGGTACGGAACACATTTTCCACTTGTCGATAACATGCAGCCCACTGATGAAGGCCCAATAGAGGAGCCCATAATTAACTGGAAGGGAGGCTCTCACATGAATCCGGCCCAAGTACATGCTCATGGTCCCCTAAACATAAGTAAATAAATAAATTAAGCTAAATGCTCATGCACCAGTTCTTTAAATTCACAATTTGAAAAGTCAAATTTTAATAGGAGGATATTATTTCGTATGATAGTGTCGTTGCATTCAGCCGATATTATTCTTAGGCAAAGATAGCGACGAGTCTTCTTTCTCCCACCATTTTCTTCCTACAACCAGGGAACCCATGCAAATTGTAGTCAACGTCGTAAATAGTTCCGGTCCATTTTTATTTTTTGATAAGAATGGCCAACCCAGCCCAACACATTGGTGACAACACTTTATCCTCCGCCTTGGTGTGCTTGCTGCGGCGCCGCCATCCGGCCATGTCAACATAGTGAATTGGGTGAGGACTGTAGTTGTGAGTATGACAGTACGGACCCACCAGGTCCACTCCCGAACACAAGCAAGCGCCTCTTTTACTACTCAGATGCACCCCTCTTTTTTTACTCTAATCCACCCTCTTGATATCTGGGACCCACATCATTGTCAACGTATAGTCAATAAACGACAGAATTGCACAACTTTTTTTGAGGATTTATTCGGAGGAGCATGCTATAAACTGGGATGTGCGGTCCCTGTGGCCCGTCTAACAACATGACCAGCCCAGCAATTTTTTCTTTAGGAAAATAGGTAGCCCACTATTTCTTTTTGAAGAATACACAAGCTAGGCCTATTTGTTTTCTCCGACTTACTGGGCTGCTAATATTTCAAGACGAGGAGGGATGCATTCCGGCTTGGCCAAAGAGTATGGTCAGTATATCTTAAAACTAATATGAAAGGGGTTGCAAATTCCAAAAAAATATAGCAAATGGGCAATTAGTTTATTTTTTAGTTTTTGTTCTTCACTGATATTTTATATTTCGTTGGATTTTAACATGACATAGTACTAATTTATTTTTAAATTTGTTTTAGTATGGCTACTAATTTTTGGATTAATAATATTTCGTTCCCCAGCAAAAATATGCGAATTTTTAAAATTTCGCAAATTTTTTAGTTCAATTTTTTAACCCTGGCACTGACCAGAAAATGGGTAGCAATGCTAAAAATGGAAAATGGGCTGCAATAAATTCCATATGAATTAGCAAATGAGTAAAAAATTATAAAAATAATAGCAAATGGGCTATACACGCCACAAATTTTGAGGCTGACTTGTTTACGCAAGGCTTTGTCAGTCAACACACGATTCTAGCAGCAGTGACTGTTGGATGTCCATCCAACGGCCGACGTGCTTCTTCAATCTTTGATCTTCCTGCTCCAGCCGCCTAAACCAGCGCCGCGGGACTGCCTGCTCCCTCCTATTGTGGCCCGCTGTGATGCCGCGCAGGCTTCACCGACCCACCCTACTCCCTCCGCTGGCCTGGCCGCACACAATCAACTGCCTCCTTATTACGCGAAAAAAAGATTCCTCCCATTGACATCTGGGGCGCACCGGTTCAGAGGCTGACCTGTGGGCCTACTAAGTTGACGCGTACGTAGGGCTTTGTCAACTTAGTCAACAAACAATTCTAGAAGCAGTGACCGTTGGATTTGAATCGAATGGTCCTGCTGCTTCTTCAATCGTTGCTCTTCTTGCACCAGCCGTCCAAACCAGCGCCGACGAGACCGCCTGCTCCTGCCTCTAGTGGTCGGTTGTGCTGCCACGCAGGCCTCACCGCCCCACCCTACTCCCACCGCTGGCCATGCCATCCCTCTACTGTCTACTCACCCACAACCCGAGTTATTCTGCGGCGACGGCAGCCTCACAGCGCAGCCAAACCAGTGAACCCTCATACTCCTCTCCGCCTGGGCATCCACTCCTGCGTCTTCCCCGGCTCCACGTCGTCCCCTTCCAGGCCTTGCCGTCGTCCACTGTCTTGTTGCTCTCGGTGCGGCGTGGTCAACGTGGTCAAGGGAGGACTTCCATCGGAAGAGGACTGAACGTGGAGAGGCTGATAGCTGGGTCCATGGCCGCAGCAAGGAAGTGCAACCTTATTATGTGTAAAATAATTATTCCTTCACCTCACAGCTGAGACCCATCGAAAGGGCCTCTATATTTCGCGAAAAAATGTTCCCCCGCTGTCAGCTCGGACCCACCAGCTATATCTTCGCACGCAAGGAAGTGCCTCCTTATTACGCAAAAAATTGAATACCCCCCTGCTAGCTGGGACCCACAATAATGGGAGGCTAACTTGTGGGCCTACTAAGTTGACGGGGACGAAGGGCTTTGTCAACTTAGTCAATATGAATTGTTCTAGCTCCAGTGACCGTACGATGTCCATCCAACGGCCGTAGTGCTTCTTCAACCTCTGGTTTTCTTGCTCCAGCCGCCCAAACCAGCACCGGTCGTGCCTCGTGCTCCTGCCTCTTGTGGCCGACTGTGCTGCCGCGGAGGCCTCTCCGCCACCTACTACTCCCACCGCTGGCCAGGCCATCCCTCTACTCACCCACACCCCCTGTTATTCTGCGGCGACGGCAGCCTCACACCGCAGCCGAACCAGTGAACCCCCGTACTCCTCTCCGCGTGGGCATCCACTGCCCCGTCTTCCCCAGCTCTGCGTCGTCCCCTTCCTAGGCCTCGTCGTCATCCACCGCCTTGGTGCTCTCGGCGCGGCGTGGTTAATGTGGTCAAGGAACGACT
Source organism: Aegilops tauschii subsp. strangulata (assembly GCF_002575655.3). Classification (NCBI taxonomy): domain Eukaryota; kingdom Viridiplantae; phylum Streptophyta; class Magnoliopsida; order Poales; family Poaceae; genus Aegilops; species Aegilops tauschii. The sequence goes on from NC_053036.3 coordinate 157,338,481, forward strand.
TCCATCGGAAGAGTACTTTACGTGGAGAGGCTGACAGCTGGGTCCACGGCCGCAGCAAGGAAGTGCAACCTTATTATGCGCAAAATAATGATTCCTCCACCTGACAGCAGGGACCCACCGGACGGGCCACCGTATTTTGCAAAAAAAATTCCCCTGACTGCTGGGACCCACCAACTACATCTTCGCACGCAAGGAGGTGCTCCTTATCCTCCTTGACAGTCGGGACCCACCTGGTCAAAGTGTACGTAGCGTTGTCATTCTGGTTGCGAACGTGTACATACATACTGGTCGATCGGTCTGTCTGCAGGCTGCAGCGATGAACCGTGGCCGAGTAAGCAAGGACACATGTCGTAGTAGAGGTGCGCACGTAGCATGGACTCATACGTATAGCCAGGGTGTGATAACCCACAAGTATAGGGGATCAATTGTAGCCTCTTTCGATAAGTAAGAGTGTCGAACCCAACGAGGAGCTAAAGGTAGAACAAATATCCCCTCAAGTTCTATCGACCACCGATACAACTCTACGCACGCTTGACGTTCGCTTTACCGAACAAGTATGAAACTATAAGTACTTTGTAGGGATTTTTGGATAGGTTTGCAAGATAATAAAGAGTGCATAAATAAAATCTAGGGGCTGTTTAGATAAAGACACAATAAAGTAAATATAGCGAGTGTGGAAAAGTGGTGGTAGGAGTTGCGAAATTGTCCCTAAGGAATTGACTACTTTACTAGACCGATAGCAAGTTTTATGTGGGAGAGGCCACTACTAGCATGTCATCCCTGACTTGGAATTCTATGCACTTATGATTGGAACTATTAGCAAGCGTCCGCAACTACTAACGTTAATTAAGGTAAAACCCAACCATAGCATTAAGATATATTGGTCCCCCTTCAATCCCGTATGCATCAATTTCTATGCTAGGTTGAAGCTTCTGTCACTCTTGCCCTCCAATACATAGTCCTATCAACATACAACTAACCCTATGGTGTGATCCACGCGCGCGCTCATATGATGGGCACCAAAGGACAGCAACATAACCACAAGCAAATTAAATCAATCATAGCAATTCATCAACCACCGATAGGACAACGAAAATCTACTCAGACATCATAGGATGGCAACACATCATTGGATAATAATATGAAGCATAAAGCACCATGTTCAAGTCATGGACATACGCAATACATGAGCACAAGCCATGGACATAGCACTATAGGTGGAATAGAATATGATGATGGGGGTTATGTGGAGAAGACAAAAAAGGAGAAAGTCTCACATCGACGCGGCTAATCAACGGGCTATGGAGATGCCCATCAATTGATGTCAATGTGAGGAGTAGGGATTGCCATGCAACGGATGCACTAGAGCTATAAGTGTATGAAAGCTCAAACTGAAACTAAGTGGGTGTGCATCCAACTTGCTTGCTCATGAAGACCTAGGGCATTTGAGGAAGCCCATCGTTGGAATATACAAGCCAAGTTCTATAATGAAAATTCCCACTAGTATATGAAAGTGATAACTCAAGAGACTCTCTATATGAAGAACATGGTGCTACTTTGAAGCACAAGTGTGGTAGAAGGATAGTAACATTGCCCCTTCTCTCTTTTTCTCTCATTTTTTTCTTTTTTTTGGGCCTTCTCTTTTTTTGGCCTTTCTCTTTTTTTCGTCCGGAGTCTCATCCCGACTTGTGGGGGAATCATAGTCTCCATCATCCTTTCCACACTGGGGCAATGCTCTAATAATGATGATCATCACACTTTTATTTACTTACAACTCAATATTACAACTCGATACTAGAACAAAGATATGATTCTATATGAATGCCTCTGGCGGTGTACCGGGATGTGCAACGATCTAGCGTAGCAATGACATCAAAAAACGGACAAGCCATGAAAACATCATGCTAGCTATCTTACGATCATGCAAAGCAATATGACAATAAATGCTCAAGTCATGTATATGATGATGATGGAAGTTGCATGGCAATATATCTCGGAATGGCTATGGAAATGCCATGATAGGTAGGTACGGTGGCAGTTTTGAGGAAGATATAATGAGGCTTATATGTGATAGAGCGTATCATATCACGGGGTTTGGATGCACCGGCGAAGTTTGCACCAACTCTCGAGGTGAGAAAGGGCAATGCACGGTACCGAAGAGGCACAAAGGGAAATTAAACAATGTATGAGTTGGAGGGTTACTCTCATTAGAAGGTGGGCACTGGTAGCTAATCCGCTCTTCCTCCTTTTGTTCTTCGCTCTCCTCCTCATCTTTTTCATCCAATGAGCTCACAGTTTCATCAATTTCTTCTTCCATAGATTCCTGCAAAATATTAGTCTCTTCTTGGACAGCGGAGACTTTCTCAATAAGTGCATTAATATCGGAATTGTATTCATTATTCTCATAACAATATTTAAGGATAGCTAAATTTTTAGGTCTATAAACAACATCATCAAAATCTTCAAACTCTTTAAACATAGATTCAATTTCATAAGCACCCATAAAAGCAACAAATTCTTCTATTTGTTCCACATCATAGTAATCATATATACCATTAGCATAAGAAGCTAAGGTTTTATTATCATTAAATTTGCATGAAAAGGGAAGGTGTGGAGCCTTCATCCTAGAGCAACAAGTATAATCATAACTCAAGCATACTTGCCGAGCATACCACTTCAATATATAAATTTGATCCCATAATAGTTTCCCTTTTGTGTCAAGCGATAATCCCTAAAGTATTCACGTTGATCCAACGTTACTCCCATTACCAAATTGAATGAGGTTTTCTCAGGATTATCAAAGTGGTACATAATATTTTTCACATATTGAGCATCGAAGGTTTTAGGAGGTTCCCCATCTCCATGAGCAGCAAGTACACCTAATTTTTTTGGTATTTAGTGTTCCATATCCATAACTAAAGATAGAAAACAACTAAGAACACCAAATAAAAACTACTTAGTGATAAAGCAAACAAGCACACACGAGAATATTCACCCCACGCTATTGCTCCCAGGGAACGGCGCTAGAAAAAGGTCTTGATAACCCACAAGTATAGGGGATCAATTGTAGCCTCTTTCGTTAAGTAAGAGTGTCGAACCCAACGAGGAGCTAAAGGTAGAACAAATATTCCCTCAAGTTCTATCGACCACCGATACAGCTCTACGCATGCTTGACGTTCGCTTTACCTAGAACAAGTATGAAACTAGAAGTACTTTGTAGGTGTTTTTGGATAGGTTTGCAAGATAATAAAGAGCGCGTAAATAAAACCTAGGGGCTGTTTAGATAAAGACACAATAAAGTAAATATAGCGAGTGTGGAAAAGTGGTGGTAGGAGTTGCGAAATTATCCCTAAGCAATTGACTACTTTACTAGACCGATAGCAAGTTTTATGTGGGAGAGGCCAATGCTAGCATGTCATCCCTGACTTGGAATTCTATGCACTTATGATTGGAACTATTAGCAAGCGTCCGCAAGTACTAACGTTCATTAAGGTAAAACCCAACCATAGCATTAAGATATATTGGTCCCCCTTCAATCCCGTATGCATCAATTTCTATGCTAGGTTGAAGCTTCTGTCACTCTTGTCCTCCAATACATAGTCCATTAAACATACAACTAACCCTATGGTGTGATCCACGCGCGCGCTCATATAATGGGCACCAAAGGAAAGCAACATAACCACAAGCAAGTTAAATCAATCATAGCAATTCATCAACCACCGATAGGACAACGAAAATCTACTCAGACATCATAGGATGGCAACACATCGTTGGATAATAATATGAAGCATAAAGCACCATGTTCAAGTAGAGGGTACAGTGGGTTGCGGGAGAGTGGACCGCTGTAGATAGAGGGGGGAAGGTGATGGAGATGTTGGTGGAGATGGCGGAGGTGTTGGTGTAGATCACGGTGATGATGATGGCCCCCGGCGGCGTTCCGGCGCCACCGGAAGCGAGGGGGAGAGAGCCCCCCTCCTTCTTCTTCTTCCTTGACCTTCTCCCTAGATGGTCGAAGGGTTTCCCCTCTGGTCCATGGTCTCCATGGCATGGGAGGGGCGAGAGCCCTTCCGAGATTGGATCTGTCTCTCTGTCTCTCTCTGTTTCTGCGTCTATGATTCTGCACTGGCACCGTTTCTTTTATATCTGAAGATCCGTAACTCCGATTGGCGTGAATCTTTCACCCAGATCTTTCTCATAAAATTAGCTTTCTTGCGGCAAAAGAAGAGCGTCAACCGCCTTACGGGGTGCCCACGAGGGTCCAGGGTGCGCCTGCCCCCTGGGGCGCGCTCCCCTGCCTCGTGGTCCCCTCGGGCACCGTCTGGCGTTGATTTTACTTCCCAAAAATCATAAATATTCCAAAATAATTCTCCGTCCATTTTTATCCCGTTTGGACTCCGTTTGATATTGGGTTTCTGTGAAACATAAAACCTGCAACAAACAGGAACTGGCACTGGGCACTGGATCAATATGTTAGTCCCAAAAATAGTATAAAAGGTTGCTAAAAAGTATATGAAAGTTGTATAATATTGGCATGGAACAATCAAAAATTATAGATACGGCGGAGACGTATCAGGGTGCAAGAAAGTAAGTACGACCACGTACGTACATACGGGCGGGGTGTCGAACGCCTACTCGCGCATACGTACGGCCATGGCTCGTGTACATGGCTGGGTCAGAACGGAAAACTGCGTCGTCGTGCTCATCGGGAGGCAACGGAATGTGTCGTGTTCATCGGGAACCAACCGGCTTGGAGGGGAACAACCGATCGAAACGAGGCATGGCGTACCGTAGAACGGAGGAAACGGCCATGTGTTCGACCGCCTGCGGTCGAAACAGGATCCTGTTCATCGGGAGGGGTGTGGCGTACCGCAAAATGGAGGAAACAGACTTCTCTTCGACCTCCTATAGTCGAAACGGGGTCCTGTTGATCGAGAGGGGTGTGGCGTACCGCAAAATGGAGGAAACAGACTTGTGTTGGAGCGCTACGGTCGAAACAGGGGTCCTATTCATCGAAAGGGGTGTGGCGTACCGCAAAAACAGACTCCACGGGCTACTGTTCATCTCCACCATCGACCTCCTCCAGCCTCCACGGGCTACTGTTCATCCACCGTCAACCTCCTCCAGTCTCCACCTATGACTGTTCATCCATGGGCTCCTATTCATCCAACCTCCACCGCTCCTCCACCGGCTACTGTTCAACCAGCCCTCTCCACGGGGTCCTCTTCAACCACCCCTCCACGGGCTACTGTTCATCCAGCCCTCCACCAGCTACTGTTCAACCAGCCCAACACGGGGTCGTCCTGTTCATCCAGCCCTCCACGGGGTCCTGTTGATCCACCCCCAACCGGCTCGATCGATCGGGGCCCTGTTCATCCAGCGGCAACGGCCTCTACTACCACGGGGTCCTGCTCATCCAACCCCACCGGGAACTGTTCATCCACCCCCCAACAACGCTCACTATTCATCAAGAGGCAGCAGGTTCGATCGGCTTCAGTTAGCAGCAGTAGCGAAGGAATCACACGATCGGGTTCAGTTAATAGGCAGATCGATCAATCGCTCGGGTTCAGTAACACTTAGCCTGCAGTGCAATCGCTCGGGTTCAGTAGGCGAACGCCTTGCTCGGGTTCAGTTAGAGCCCAACACCTCGCACCCACGCGCGTACGTGTACGAGAGAAACGCACATCGCTCGGCCCCGACCACCCACCGTAACCAGGAACTCCCCGATATTTTCCTCATCCTCACTTCTACCACGGTTTTTTCTGTCATGGACGGCCCAAAGAATGTCATGCAGCTGCGTCTCCGGCCTGCCCAGGATGAAAAGCCCATTTTCTTTCATGATTTTTTATCATAGAAGTAGGAGCCCACAACATCTATGATAATACCGGGTTTTGTCACAATTACCGTCATAGAAGTGTCATAAGCATGACAAAAAAAATTTCGTTCGGCCCAAAATGTCACGGATGTGTCTTTTTTGTAGTGAATGCTTAAACTTGTGCTGAAATTCCACCTCAACTTGAAGAACTTAAAAATTGTCACTTTTACTCGTTGAGGGTCTAATCACACCCTCTAGACCCCTCTTCTCCAAGCTTAGACCTCGCTTGTCCTTAAGCGAAAGCTGAAATCAAAAAATATGTCCACATGTTTAGAGATAGAGGTGTTGATAAAATAAAATACGGACATGAGGGCATCATGATCATCTTTAGAACAGCAACATATATTGTCATATAATTTCTTATGCCAAAGTAACAATTCGTTCACAAGGTAAAGTATGAATCAAAAGCTTCATTGAAAACTAACAAACTATGATCTCAGTCATTGGAGCAATTGCAATTTATCATTACATCGGAAAGAGTCAATCAAAAGCTTCATTGAAAACTAACAAACTAACAAACTATCATTTAATCTTTCACAATTGCTAACACTCATGCGGTACTGTAGCGACCAGACCTCAGACAGTCTGATCTCTGTGCATAAGTGTCATCCCTGGATCGGTAATGCTGACACACACGGTACTTGAAGGATTTATAACAGAGTAGCAATCACACACTTATTACATCGAATGTCTCAAAAGAGAACTTATTACAATAAATATGGCTTAAGGCCATCTAAAACGTTAACAGCGGAAGGCTTGGAAGATAAAGTGAGTCCATCAACTCCAACGGCATCACTGAGTGAAAGACCACGACCTAAGGCTCCTTACTCGTCGTCTGAAAAGTCTGCAACATGATACGTTGCAGCCCGAAAATGGGTCAGCACATGGAATATGCTTGCAATGTAACACGAGAGAGTAATGAACAGAATAATGCTAACACTACATGTATATATGGCTGGTGGAGGCTGTAGGATTAATATGTTTTGCGAAAAGCCAATTTTTCCCAACTGCAAAGGAATATAGTTTTTTTACTACAAGGTTTGTTGAAAACATTGAGAAGGTAAACCCCCTCTCAATCCCAATTAATAGTAATCATTAACAACCCATCAAATTAAATTAAGTAGTGATGAGATCAACATGATAATCCAAGAACCAGATACTCAAGATGTCCATAACCGGGGACACGCCTAACCATGATTAGTTTGTACACTCTACAGAGGTTTGCGCACTTTTCCCCACGAGACTCGATCTCCTCCGTTGGATTTATCGCACTACATGATGTTTGAGAAACGGATGACCGAGACACGGTCTTTCAGAAGCGTTAGCACCTTACGATGGGTAGACAGTACCACCTACATCACCTACATCTGCTAGTCTACCACTGTAAGAGTTCACACGACTTAATCAACTATGCTAGAGCCCATAATAGCTTGTGGCTGCACACAGAAGTTTCTAGTATGAATAATCTCATGATCCCTTTGAGCCTGGGTGGCGGTCCATAGGAGAATCACACGGTACCCCGGGATTTCCAAAAAATATAGGCAATCACTGGATACCCCAGGTGCCTCAATCCACTCAGATGTGTATTTAAGTTGCCACCTTAAGTTTAACCATTAATTAACAATCTCACATCGGTCATGAATACTCTCAAACCCAAACCCACATCTACGAGCATAGCATAGCAATATAAGCATAACGTAGAAGTAACTCCCAGGGTTTGATAATAAACAGGTGAATAGGTACTACCTCAGCTACTTCCCAACCCACAATTCAATTCAGATCCTAACCATGCAATTGTTTGAGGATTGATCTAATGCAATAAAACTGGGTAGTAAAGAGGTATGATCAAAGTGTTACTTGCCTTGCTGATGATCCGTGAAACCTAGAGACTCGTAGAAGCACGCTTCGCACTCCGGGTACTCTATCGCAAACAAACAAGCATACAATAAGCAATCAAGCAAGGACACGGGTAAAACCCAAATAAGAGATCTAACCAGAAAGTTCAAATTAAGAACTCCGATTTGCAAAAGAATCAAATCAAACGAAGCAACAAAACTCAAACGGCGAAAGAAACAAGCTTCGTTTACTAATCTAGACTAAAGTCAAATTTTACAGTAGCAAAAACTTGTTTAAGTTGGTTAAACATAAAGAGGGTTTCGAGACGAAACTCTAGGCGCTTGAATCGCCTGATTCCGATAAACAAGCGAAAAGTTATACTAGAACGAAAATCGGATCAGAAATCGCAATCGAAAATAATCGCGGAAAATCCGAGAAAAAGAAAAACTGACGAACAGGCTAACGAACGAACGTTCGTTATCTGTGACTAAACGGTCAAAACCGTTCGTTAAAACAAACGTACGGACGAACGTTCGCTAAATAACTAAACCTATAAAATAAATCAAACCAATCTAAATAAAAGCGAAACTAGGGTTTACGAAATAAAACCGATCGGTTTAAAAAAACCGGCGGCTACCTCGAACTCCGGCAGGCGGCGGCGCGGTGGCTCCGGCGGCGGTGGTCGGCGGTGATGGGCGGCGGGCGGCGCGGCACGCGAGGCGAGGCGGCGGCGGCGGCTCGTGGCGGCGACGGCGGATCGGGCGGCGGTGGGACTGGTTGGGCTGCGGGGTGCGGGCGGTGGCTTATAAAGGGGGCGGCCCAAGGTCTCCTGGCCGGGTACGGCCCGAAGTCGGTTTGACTTTTTTTTAAATAATTCCGACGTGCAGAAAAAGAAAGAAAAGAAATACTAAACGGACTCCAAAAATCCCGAAATAAATTTTCCCCGTCCTCTAAAAACAGGACGGACAAGGTGAACATTTATTTGGGCCTAAATGCAATTTTGAAAACTCATATTTTTCCTAATTCAAATAAAATAGCGATAAAACTCCGAATAAAAATCTTATTTGATTTTAATATTAAATCTCTGATATTTCTTTATTTTGAGGAAGTCATTTTATCCTCTCTCTTTTATTTTTAATAAAAGAAATATTTTAGAGAAAAATAATTAAAATCAAAGATCCTCTTTTCCAAAATTCGAGAAAAACTCGAATATGAAAATAACGAAATCCCCAACTCTCTCCGTGGGTCCTTGAGTTGCGTAGAATTTATAGGATCAACCAAAATGCAATAAAATATGATATGCAATGATCATCTAATGCATAACATTCCAAATTGAAAATTTGGGATGTTACAAACCTACCCCCTTAAGTTGAATCTCGCCCTCGAGATTCGGGTTGGCTAGAAAATAGGTGAGAGTGATCCTTCCGTAGGTCTTCCTCTCGTTCCCAGGTGGCTTCATCTTCGGAATGGTGACTCCACTGAACTTTGCAGAACTTGATTACTTTGTTGCGTGTAACTCGGCTGGCAAACTCGAGTATCTTGACTGGTTTCTCCTCATATGTCAAGTCACTATCCAACCGTATCGCTTCCACCGGCACTGTATCTCTCAGAGGAATATCAGCCATCTCTGCGTGGCACTTCTTTAACTGAGAAACGTGGAACACATCGTGAACTCCGGACAATCCTTCGGGTAATTCCAACTTGTAAGCAACTTCTCCCATACGTTCCATAACTTTGTATGGTCCCACAAAACGTGGTGCTAACTTTCCCTTAACTCCAAAGCGCTTCACTCCTCGAAGTGGGGATACACGAAGATACACTCTGTCTCCGACTTCGTAAACTGTCTCCTTGCGTTTAGAATCCGTGTAACTCTTCTGCCTGGACTGGGCTACCTTGAGTCTATCGCGAATCAGCTTAACCTTCTCTTCAGACTTTTTAATCAAATCTGGTCCAAACAACTATCGGTCTCCAACTTCATCCCACAACAACGGTGTTCTGCTCCTTCCGTACAGTGCTTCGAAAGGGGCCATCTTCAAACTGGCTTGATAGTTGTTGTTGTAAGAGAACTCTGCATACGGCAAATTATCGTCCCAACTAGATCCATAGTCTAGCGCACAAGCTCTCAACATGTCCTCCAGAATCTGATTGACTCTTTCAGTCTGTCCATCCGTCTGCGGGTGAAAAGCTGTACTGAACTCTAGCCTGGTTCCCAAAGTTTCATGCAACTGATTCCAAAACTTTGAGGTAAACTGGGTTCCTCTATCTGATACAATGGTCCTCGGAACTCCATGCAGACATACGATCCTGGTCATGTATATCTTTGCCAACTTAGCACTGGTGTAAGTGGTCTTCACTGGGAAGAAATGGGCTACCTTCGTCAATCGATCGACTACAACCCATATCGAGTCATAGCCTGAACGAGTCCTGGGTAATCCTGTGATAAACTCCATGCCTAGTTTATCCCATTTCCATTCGGGTATCAGCAATGGTTGTAGCAATCCGGCTGGCTTCTGATGCTCTGCCTTCCCTCTCTGACATACATCACAAACTGCTACATACTCCGCAATATCCTTCTTCATTTTGGTCCACCAGAAACTATCCTTCAAATCCAGATACATCTTGGTATTTCCTAGGTGAATCGAATATGGCGAATCATGGGCCTCTTACAGAATCAACTTCCTGATCTCCTGATCATTTGGCACATATACGCGGTCTTCAAACCATAAGGTATCGTGCTCATCCTCACGAAATCTTTTAGCCTTTCCTTTTCTCATCCTTTCCTTTATCTCGGCAATTTCCTTCTCCGTCTTCTGAGCTTCTCTGATGTTATCCATCAAAGTAGACTGAATCTCCAATGCTGCTACGTAGCCTTTCGGAACTATCTCCAAACATAGCTCACGAAGGTCATCTGCCAACTCCTTGGGTAACTCTCCGGTCATGAGTGTATTGACATGACTTTTGCGGCTCAACGCATTGGCTACTACGTTAGCCTTTCCGGGATGATAATGCAATCTCATATCATAATCCTTAATGAGCTCTAAGCATCTCCTCTTCCTGAGATTCAACTCCTTCTACGTGAAGATATAATTTAAACTCTTGTGATCCGTGTATACCTCACAATGGTTTCCGATGAGAAAAGGTCTCCATGTCTTCAACGCATGCACTACGGCTGCTAACTCCAAATCATGCGTAGCATAATTTAACTCATGGGGTTTAAGCTGTCGTGAGGCATATGAAACAACTCTTCCCTCCTGCATAAGTACGGCTCCAAGTCCTCGACGAGAAGCGTTGCAATACACTTCATAATCTTTGCGTTGATCTGGCAGAATCAACACTGGTGATGTAACCAAGCATCTCTTCAACTCCTGAAAACTGGCCTCACATGCCTCAGTCCAATTGAACTTGGTGTCCTTCTTCAACAACTCAGTCATGGGCTTTGCAATCTTTGAGAAATTCTCAATGAACCTCCGGTAATATCCTGCACGTCCAAGAAAACTCCGAATCTCTCCAACTGGCGTGGGTGACTCCCAATTTGTCACAGTGAAAACTTTGGTGGGGTCTACTGCTATTCCTTCCCCGGATATAACATGTCCAAGAAATCCAACTTCCTTCAGCCAAAACTCGCACTTGCTGAACTTGGCGTATAACTGATGTTCTCTGAGCTTACCAAGTACCAAACGCAAATGCTCTTTATGTTCCTCTTCGTTCTTAGAGTAGACCAGAATGTCACCAATGAATACCACAATGAACTTATCCAAAAACTCCATAAACACTTTGTTCATCATGTTCATAAAATAGGCAGGTGCGTTAGTCAGACCAAATGACATAACGGTATACTCATACAGCCCGTACCTCGTTGTAAAAGCTGTCTTAGGTATGTCCTGCTTTCGAATCCTCAGCTGGTGATACCCTGATCGCAAATCGATCTTGGAAAACACCTTTGCTCCTTGCAGCTGGTCAAACAAATCATTGATCATCGGCAGTGGGTACTTGTTCTTGATCGTCACTTCATTCAATCCATGATAGTCAACAACCATCCTTAACGATCCATCCTTCTTCTCCACTAGCAGTACTGGTGATCCCCAAGGTGACGAACTTGGGCGAATATAACCTTTATCCAGTAACTCCTTAATCTGCTTCTTAATTTCCTCCAAATCCTTTGCGGGCATTCTGTACGGTCTCTTAGATATTGGCCCTGTGCCTGGCAAAAGCTCAGTCAAAAACTCAATGTCTCTATCCGGTGGCATGCCTGGCAACTCTTCTGGAAATACATCCGGAAAATCCTTCACCACTGGTACTTCCTCCTGTACAACTCCTGATAAGGAATTTACTTGAGTCCTATTCGGCACATGCCGAGATACATACTTGATCCTTCTTCCTTCTAGGGTGGTGAGTAAAATCGACTTACTGGCACAGTCAATGTTCCCTCCATACTTCGATAACCAGTCCATGCCTAATATCACATCCAATCCGTGTGACTCCAATACTATTAGGTCTGAGGGGAACAAGTAGTTACCAATCCTTAATGGTAACCGATCACACCATAGGCTAGCCATATATTCTGCTCCTGGCGAGGTTACTAACATGGATGACCTAAGGGCTTAGGTTGGCAGTTTAAACTTATCCACGAATCCCCTTGATATGTATGAATGCGATGCACCAGTATCAAAAAGTACGACTGCAGTAAATGACTTAACCAAAAACTTACCTATTACTGCATCTGGCTGGGCTTCAACCTCCTCCACGTTAACGTGGTTCACTTGTCCCCTGGTGAAAGGGTTGAGCTTCTTCCTAGAGCTTCCATTGCCGTTTCCATTCTTAGCTTCAGGATACTCATTGGCGTAATGCCCAGTCTTCTGGCATTTGTAGCAAGTCACGTGGCTTAGATCCTTCTTCGCGGGTGTTGCCGGGTTGGAACGGTTTTGTCCGCTACTTCCTCCATTACCATTACCATTCTTGGGGCCACTATGATTGTGCAAACTTCCTCCATTATGAGTGTGGCCTCCATGGTTATGAACAAGTCCTCCTGAATTCCGGGTGTAACGGGGTCTCTGCTGGGCTCCAGAATTGTACTTCCCTTGTCCATACTTCCTTTTGCGGCTGTCAATCTGCTACTGCTTCCCTTCAAGCATGAGAGCTCTATCTACTAACTCCTGATAATTATTGAAATTTGCCACCATCAACTGCATGCTCAGCTCATCATTCAATCCTTCCAAAAACTTCTCCTTCTTAGCTGCATCCGTAGCGACGTCATCTGGGCATAACATGCCAACTTACTAAACTCATCCACATATTGGCCAACAGTGCGCCCTCCTTGGCGCAAGTTGCGAAACTCACACTTCTTCATGGCCATAGCTCCTGCTGAAACATGGGCAGTGCGAAAAGCCTGCTGGAACTGGTCCCATGTCACAGTGTCAATAGGATAAGTGACTATGAAATTCTCCCACCAAGATGCTGCGGGTCCATCAAGCTGATGTGCGGCAAAACGCACTCTCTCCGCATCTGTGCATCCTGCAATGGTCAACCCCCTTTCAATCTTGCGAAGCCAATCATCTCCAACAATCGGCTCGGTGCTAATGGAGAACACCGGCGGATTTAGCCTAAGAAAACGGGCTAAGTGGTCAACTGGTGGGGGTGGTGGTGGGTTGTTGTTGTTGTTGTTCCCCTGGTTCTAATTCTGGACTAGTATCTGCATCAATGCATTCTGCTGCTAGATCAACTGGGTGAGCTCCGGTGGGAAAGCAAATCCATTGACGCATCTCGAAGGCATCTGCTGGGTTTAGAAAAGATGAGAAAACAGAATAGAATGAGGTCTAGAGGGAAAACACTACCCATATGCACATGAGACAAACACAAACATATCACTCAATCAAATCAAACAAGGGCATACAATCGGTCTAGAACTATCGTTACAAAAGTGCTTGGACTATACTATATACGTGGTGGAATACTACTACTGATTTGGTGGTCTACTAGAAAAATTGCTCGGTCGAAGACTCCATGATATCTGCTCCAGCTTCATCAACATAATCATCATCGCTATTGTCGGGGTCTGAGTCAGTGTCGTCGATGATGATGTAGTTCTCCGGGCAAGTGGAATCGTCATCTCCTCCTCCTGGCGCAGGGTCTCCCATGAAAACTTCTAGCTTCTTTGTCAGGTCGCCATTCTTCTCCACTAGTGCGACGATTTCCTCCATATAATCCTCGCGTGTAGCCTTGAGTTCTTACTCCAGTTCCGTGATCCTTGTCATTGCTTTCTTCAAATCTGCCATGCCTGCGCACATCTGGTTCTCCTGGCGTCGAATGTGCTGGTTTAACTCCTGGATGAAAGAGGCAATCGATCTATCCTTCCTGGTGCTGATCATCTCCCATTCCTCATCTCGGCGCCCACAAATCTGGTAGATAGTGTCCTTGAGATCATTGTGGTAAACTTCTCCAATGCGTCCCATGGTAATGTGAGCTGCCATACTCTTTCCTAGACTCCAGGTTGGTGCATCGAAGGAAAACTCTATGGGCTCAGTGACTGGCGTGAACGTCCTTCCTGGAACTTGAACTTGAATCATCCAGCGCTCCTCTTCTGGTAAAGTGGCGTTGTAGGTCCCGGTGAAGCTTGGTATTCCAATGTTCAGGTATCTAGTGACTTCCTTCAAGTGGCGTCCAAATGGGGTGTCTTCATCCGGTTGCATGAACTTGATCCTTGCATCCGCCATCCTAAAGAGTAGAAAATGGAGAGGAGTCAGAAATGAGAAGAGAGTAGTGATCTAGGGCTTTAGCTTAGTAGTCGTGTCCTACAGTCAGCATGTGCTCTGATACCATCTTTGTAGCGACCAGACCTCAAACAGTCTAATCTCTGTGCATAAGTGTCATCCCTGGATCAGTAATACTGACACACACAGTACTTGAAGGATTTATAACAGAGTAGCAATCACACACTTATTACATTGAATGTCTCAAAAGAGAACTTATTACAATAAATATGGCTTAAGGACATCTAAAACGTTAACAGCGGAAGGCTTGGAAGATAAAGTGAGTCCATCAACTCCAACGGCATCACTGAGTGAAAGACCACGACCTAAGGCTCCTTAATCGTGGTCTGAAAAGTCTGCAACATGATACCCTGCAGCCCGAAAATGGGTCAGCACATGGAATATGCTGGCAATGTAACACAAGAGAGTAATGAATAGAATAATGCTAAAACTACATACATATATGGCTGGTGGAGGCTGTACGTTTAATATGTTTTGTGAAAAGCCAATTTTTCCCTACTGCAAAGGAATATACTTTTTTTACTACAAGGTTTGTTGAAAACATTGAGAAGGTAAACCCCCTCTAAATCCCAATTAAAAGTAATCATTAACAACCCATCAAATTAAATTAAGTAGTGATGAGATCAACATGATAATCCAAGAACCAGATACTCAAGATGTCCATAACCGGGGACACGGCTAACCATGATTAGTTTGTACACTCTGCAGAGGTTTGCGCACTTTTCCCCACAAGACTCGATCTCCTCCGTTGGATTTCTTGCACTACATGATGTTTGAGAAACGGATGACCGAGACACAGTCTTTCAGAAGCGTTAGCACCTTACGATGGGTAGACAGTACCACCTACATGCCCTACATCTGCTAGTCTACCACTGTAAGAGTTCACACGACTTAATCAACTATGCTAGAGCCCATAATAGCTTGTGGCTGCACACGGAAGTTTCTAGTATGAATAATCTCATGATCCCTTTGAGCCTGGGTGGCGGTCCATAGGAGAATCACACGGTACCCCGGGATTTCCAAAAAATACAGGCAATCACTGGATACCCCAGGTGCCTCAATCCACCCAGATGTGTATTTAAGTTGCCACCTTAAGTTTAACCATTAATTAACAATCTCACATCGGTCATGAATACTCTCAAACCCAAACCCACGTCTACGAGCATAGCATAGCAATATAAGCATAACGTAGAAGTAACTCCCAAGGTTTGATAATAAACATGTGAATAGGTACTACCTCAGCTACTTCCCAACCCACAATTTAATTCAGATCCTAACCATGCAATTGTTTGAGGATTGATCTAATGCCATAAAAATGGGTAGTAAAGAGGTATGATCAAAGTGTTACTTGCCTTGCTGATGATCCGCGAAACCTAGAGACTCGTAGAAGCACGCTTCGCACTCCGGGTACTCTATCGCAAACAAACAAGCATACAATAAGCAATCAAGCAAGGGCACGGGTAAAACCCAAATAAGAGATCTAACCAGAAAGTTCAACTTAAGAACTCTGGTTTGCAAAAAGAATCAAATCAAACGAAGCAACAAAACTCAAACGGCGAAAGAAACAAGCTTCGTTTACTAATCTGGACTAAAGTCAAATTTTACAATACCAAAAACTTGTTTAAGTTTGTTAAATAGAAAGAGGGTTTCGAGACGAAACTCTAGGCGCTTGAATCGCTTGATTCCGATAAACGAGCGAAAAGTTATACTAGAACAAAAATCGGATCAAAAATCACGATCGAAAATAATCGCGGAAAATCCGAGAAAAAGAAAAACGGACGAACAGGCTAACGAACGCACGTTCGTTATCTGCGACTAAACGGTGAAAACCGTTCGTTAAAACAAACGTACGGATGAACATTCGCTAAATAACTAAACCGATAAAATAAACTGAACCGATCTAAATAAAAACAAAACTAGGGTTTACGAAATAAAACCGATCGGTTAAAAAAACCGGCGGCTACCTCAAACTCCGGCGGGCGGCGGCGCCGCAGCTCCGGCGGCGGTGGTCGGCGGCGACGGGCGGCGGGGCGGAGCGGGTGGCGGCGCGGGCGGCGGCGGCGCTTCGCGCGAGGCGAGGCGGCGGCGGCTCGCGGCGGCGGCGGCGGATCGGGCGGCTAGGGTTTCGGGCAGCGGCGGGGCTGGTTGGGCTGCGGGGTGCGGGCGGCAGCTTATAAAGGGGCCGGCCCGAGGTCTCCTGGCCGGGTACGGCCCGAAGTCGGTTTGACTTTTTTTAAAATAATTCTAACGTGCAGAAAAAGAAAGATAAGAAATACTAAGCGGACTCCAAAAATCCCGAAATAAATTTTCCCCTTCTTCGAAAAATAGGCCGGACAAGGTGAACATTTATTTGGGCCTCAAATGCAATTTTGAAAAACGCATATTTTTGCTAATTCAAATAAAATAGCGATAAAACTCCGAATAAAAATCTTATTTTATTTTAATATTAAATCTCTGATATTTATTTATTTTGAGTAAGTCATTTTATCCTCTCTCTTTTATTTTTAATAAAAGAAATATTTCAGAGAAAAATAATTAAAATCAAAGATCCTCTTTTTCAAAATTCGAGAAAAACTCGAATATGAAAATAACGAAATCCCCAACTCTCTCCGTGGGTCCTTGAGTTGCGTAGAATTTCTAGGATCAACCAAAATGCAATAAAAATATGATATGCAATGATGATCTAATGTATAACATTCCAAATTGAAAATGTGGGATGTTACAGGTATTTATGGGTTTAAAGTTTCAGTCGGACATAGAGAAATACAGGGGCTTATAGTTTCGCCTCCCAACCTTTTACCTCAAGCGTAATGTCAACAATAATACTTTATGATAACCTACATCCGAGTGGATATATATATCTGGATCTCTCCAACACATAGTGCTTGCCAAAAGAAAAAGTGTAAAAATGAAAGGTGAAGATCACCATGACTCTTGTATAAGGGTAGAAGATAAAAGTAAAAGATAGGCCCTTCGCAGAGGGAAGCAGAGGTTGTCATGCGCTTTTATGGTTAGATGCACAAAATCTTAATGCAAAAGAACATCACTTTATATTGCCGCTTGTGATAAAGAATTTTATTATGCAGTCTGTCGCTTTTATTTCTTCCATATCATAAGTTCGTATAAAGCTTATTTTCTTCACACTAATTGATCATACATATTTAGAGAGCAATTTTTATTACTTGCACCGATGACAACTTACTTGAAGGATCTTACTCAATCCATAGGTAGGTATGGTGGACTCTCATGGCAAAACTAGGTTTAGGGATGTTCGGAAGCACAAGTAGTATCTCGACTTGGTGCGAAGAATTTAGCTAGCATAAGATGGAAAATCAAGCTCAACATGTTGGAGGATCCACGACAATATAACTTCTATTCGGATATAAGAAAACATAACCCATTATTTTGTCTTCCTTGTCCAACATCAACCTTTAGCATGTCATATTTTAATGAGTGCTCACAATTACAAAAGATGTCCAAGATAGTATATTTATATGTTGAACCTCTCTTTCTTTATTACTTCCTATTAATTGCAACAATGACCAAAACTATGTTTGTCAACTCTCAACAACTTTTATTCATCATAATCTTTATAAGTGAAGTCATTAGTCTCCACAAGATCATTATATGATCTTTTTATTTCTTTTTATTCCCTTCTTTTCTTTAATTCCCTCAAGATCATGGCAGGAAAGCAAAGCCCTCAACTCAAAACTACTCTTTATTATATAGCTCACGCACTCGATTCGATACATAGAGATCAAAACAAAACTCAAAGCTAGATCATACTAAAAACTTTATTCTACTAGATCAAGATATAACCAAAAGGATCAAACTAAGAAAAATGATAAAGTTAAAGGTGTGATGGTGATACGATACCGGGGCACCTCCCCCAAGCTTGGCAGTTGCCAAGGGGAGTGCCCATACCCATGTATTTAGATCTCTTTCTTTGGAGGTGGTGATGATGGAGTTGTTGATGTAGTAGGCTTGCCATCCATCTTCCAAGGCATATGCTCACCATCATAGAAAGATGAACGAGTCTCCGATACTCAAATCTGCAGCCAAACTCATCCTCTTAAATTTGTATTCATACTCACAGTTTTGGTTTTGCAGGTCAAGGATCTGGGCTTGGAGATGCTCGATTTTCTCATGGAGCTTGAAGATGGTCTCCCCGATGTTCTTGGCATCCATCTTGTGATTGTTAGTGAACTCCGCGATCATCAAGTGATTGGCGTTGAGTCCATGTTCCACCATCCCTTGACACTGGAAAACTTGCTGCTCCATTGCTTCGAGTCTTGTCTCCACGCTTCTGGTCTTCTTCGGCCCCTCAACATCGCGGATGTGCATCACCCCCTCACTCATCTCAATGGTTTGAGGGTGTCGCAGCACCTCTGCAAGGTAGGGGTTGATGACCTTCTTGAAAAACTTGTCCTTGGGGCGCTTGGAGATGTCATGGCGATCTAGATCTGTCAGAAAAACAACTCGAAACAAGAACAGAGGATTTTTTCGTGGTATGGTGGTCAAAACCTTCTGGAGATTATATATTTACCGACCAAAAGAAGTGTTGTGCAAGAAAACGGAGTCCGGAGGGCACATGAGGTGGCCACAAGGCAGGGGCGCGCCCTCCACCCTTGTGGCTTCCTTGTGTCTCTTTCAGACTACTTCTAATTTTCCTAATTTTTTAAATATTCCAAAACAGAGAAAAATTGCTATTAGAACAGTTTTGGAGTTGGTTTACTTACTGTACCACATACCGATTCCTTTTCGGAGTCTGAAACATTCTGGAAAGTATCCCTTATGTACTCCTTCGGTGTTATGGTATTAATTATATTGGTCTCGACATTTATGGGAGTACCTAAGATATAATGTTTGATTCTTTGACCGTTTACCGCCTCCGGATTTGTGCCTTTGGCGTTGTTGATTTTAATGGCACCGGAACAATAGACCTCCTCGATAATGTAAGGACCTTCCCATTTAGAGAGAAGCTTTCCTGCAAAAAATCTTAAACGAGAGTTGTATAGCAAAACATGATCACCTACATTAAACTCACGCTTTCGTATCCTTTTGTAATGTCACCTTTTAACCTTTTCTTTGAACAACTTGGCATTCTCATAGGCTTGGGTTCTCCATCCATCAAGTGAGCTAATGTCAAATAACCTCTTTTCACCAGCAAGTTTGAAATCATAGTTGAGCTCTTTAATAGCCCAATAAGCTTTATGTTCTAGTTCGAGAGGTAAGTGACATGCCTTTCCATAAACCATTTTATACGGGGACATACCCATAGGATTCTTATAAGAAGTTCTATAAGCCCATAATGCATCATCAAGTTTCTTAGACCATTTCTTTCTAGATCTATTAACAGTCTTTTGCAAAATCAATTTAATATCTCTATTGCTCAATTCTACTTGACCACTAGACTCAGGATGATAAGGAGATGCAATTCTATGGTTGACATCATACTTAGCAAGCAATTTACGGAAAGCACCATGAATAAAATGTGAACCACAATCAGTCATTAAATATCTAGGGACTCCAAACCTCGGAAAAATAACTTCTTTAAGCATCTTAATAGAAGTGTTATGATCGGCACTACTAGTTGGAATAGCTTCTACCCACTTAGTAACGTAATCAACATCAACTAAAATATGTGTATACCCATTAGAGGAAGGAAAATGTCCCATATATTCAAAGCCCCAAACATCAAATGGTTCAATAACAAGTGAATAATTCATGGGCATTTCCTGATGTCTACTAATATTACCAATTCTCTGGCATTCATCACAAGACAAGACAAACTTACGAGCATCCTTGAAGAGAGTAGGCCAATAAAAACCAGATTGCAATACCTTATGTGTAGTTCTATCTCCAGCATGCTGCCCTCCGTAGGCTTCGGAGTTGCACTTGCGTAGAATTTGTTCTTGTTCATGCTCAGGTACACAATGTCTAATAACACCATCTACGCCTTCTATATAAAAGGTGTGGGTCATCCCAAAGTAATGTGTTAAATCATAGAAAAACTTTTTCTTTTGCTGGTACATGAAACTTAGTGGTATAAACTTAGCAACAGTCTAATTAGCATAATCAGCATACCATGGAGCATTACGAGAAGCATTTATGACAGCTAATTGCTCATCAGGAAAACTATCATCAATAGGCAGTGGGTCATCAAGAACAATTTCTAACCTAGACAAGTTGTCTGCAACGGGGTTCTCAACTCCCTTTCTATCAATAATATGCAAATCAAATTCTTGCAGCAAGAGAACCCATCTAATAAGTCTAGGTTTAGCATCTTTCTTTTCCATAAGGATTTAATAGCAGCATGATCAGTGTGAACAGTTACTTTGGAATAAAAAATATAGGATCTGAACTTATCACACGCAAAAACAACTGCTAGAAATTCTTTTTCAGTAGTAGCATAATTTCTCTGGGCACTGTCTAGAGTTTTACTAGCATAATGAATAACATTCAATTTCTTATCAACTCTTTGTCCTAGAACAGCACCAACAGCATAATCACTAGAACAACACATAATTTCAAAGGGTAAATTCCAATCAGGTGGCTGAACAATAGGTTCAGAAATCAAGGCTTTCTTAAGTATTTCAAATGCTTCTACACAATCATCATCAAAAACCAAAAGGAACATCTTTTTGCAAGAGATTAGTGAGAGGCCTAGAAATTTTAGAGAAGTCTTTAATAAACCTCCTATGGAAACTAGCATGACCAAGGAAACTTCGTATACCTTTGATATCTTTAGGACACGACATCTTTTCAATAGCATCTACTTTAGCTTTATCAACTTCAGTAACTCTTTCAGAAATGTTATGCCCCAAGACAATACCTTCATTAACCATAAAGTGGCACTTCTCCCAATTCAGGACAAGATTAGTTTCTTCACATCTCTGCAAAACTCGATCAAGGTTGCTTAAGCAATCATCAAAAGAAGTTCCATAAACGGAGAAATCATCCATGAAAACCTCAACAATCTTTTCACAAAAGTCAGAGAATATAGCAGTCATACATCTTTGAAAGGTAGCAGATGCATTGCATAAACCAAAAGGCATACGTCTATAAGAAAAAAGTACCGAAAGGGCAAGTAAAAGTGGTCTTTTCTTAGTCCTCTTTTGACACAGGTATTTGAGAGAAACCAGAATAACCATCTAGAAAGAAAAAAATGTGTATGTTTGGATAGTCTTTCAAGCATTTGATCAATAAAAGGTAGAGCGTAATGATCTTTTCTAGTAGTTTTGTTTAATTTGCGAAAATCAATTACCATTCTATAACCTGTAACAATTCTTTGTGGGGTCAATTCATTCTTATCATTAGGAACAACAGTAATACCTCCCTTCTTAGGGACATAATGAACATGACTTACCATCTACTATCAGCAATAGGATAAATTATACCTGCCTCCAGAAGCTTTAGTATTTCATTTCTTACCACTTCTTTCATCTTAGGATTTAACCATCATTGATGATCAACAACTGGTTTACCATCGGGCTCCAAATTAATTTTGTGCTGGCATAGAGTGGGACTAATGCCCTTAAGATCATCAAGAGTATATCCAATAGTGGTACAATGCTTATTCAGAGTTTTCAATAATTTCTTTTCTTCATGCTCTGAAAGGTTAGCATTAATAATAACAAGATATATCTTCTTTTCATCAAGATAAGCATATTTCAAAGTATCAGGTAAATTATTGAAACACGGATCACCCTTGGGTGGAGGAGGGTCCCCAAGGATTTCAACATGCAAATTATGTTTCAAAACAGGCCCTTGATTGAAGAATATTTCATCTAATTCTTTTCTTTCATTAATAAACATATCATTTTCATGGTGTAGCAAATATGGTTCTAAAGGATCATTAGGAGGCACGGCAATAGAAGCAAGACCAATAATTTCATCCTTACTAGGCAGTTCTTTATCATGGGGTTGTCTACGAAATTTAGAGAAATTAAAATCATGAGACATATCACCTAAACCGACAGTAACAATATCTTTCTCACTGTCTATCTTAGCATTAACAGTATTCAAGAAGGGTCTACAAAATATAATGGGGCAAAAATCATCTTGTGGGGAAGAAAGAACAAGAAAATCAGTAGGGTATTTTATTTTCCCACACAAGACTTCAACATCTCTAACAATCCCAATTGGTGATTGATACGTCTCCAACGTATCTATAATTTATGAAGTATTCATGCTGTTATATTATCATTCTTGGATGTTTTACAATCATTTATAGCAACTTTATATCATTTTTTGGGACTAACCTATTGACCCAGTGCCCAGTGCCAGTTGCTGTTTTTTGCTTGTTTTTTACATCGCAGGAAATCAATATCAAACGGAGTCCAAACACCGTGAAACTTTTTGTGTATTTCTGCTGGACCAGAAGACCACCAGTGGGCCAAAGCAGACCCACCAGGGCGCGCCTGGGGGCCCAGGCGCGCCCAGGTGGGTTGTGCCCACCTCGGTGACCTCCGGCACCCCGTCTTTACCATATAAATTCCCAAATATTCCGAAAATCCTCGGGGTTAACCTAGATCAGAAGTTCCGCCACTGCAGGGCTCTATAGCCACTGAAAACCAATCTAGACCCCGTTCTGGCACCCTGCCGGAGGGGGGAATCATCACCGGTGGCCATCTTCATCATCCCGATGGCCACCACTATGAGGAGGGAGTAGTCCATCCTCGGGGCTGAGGGTTTGTACCAGTAGATATGTGTTTAATCTCTCTCTCTCTCGTGTTCTTG
The DNA here is from genome assembly GCF_002575655.3 of Aegilops tauschii subsp. strangulata. Classification (NCBI taxonomy): domain Eukaryota; kingdom Viridiplantae; phylum Streptophyta; class Magnoliopsida; order Poales; family Poaceae; genus Aegilops; species Aegilops tauschii. Next base: position 157,361,698 of record NC_053036.3, read on the forward strand.
AGATGTCACGATCTTGATGTATCGCGGGCTTTGTTAATATAGTCGGATCATATGGTGTTTTCCCCTCTCTATCTTGTTCTGATGAATTGAGTTTTCCCTTTGAGATTTCATTTTATCGGATTGAATACTTTCATGGATTTGAGAGCACTTGATATATGTCTTGCATATGAATACTCGTGGTAACAATGGGGTATCATATTGATTCACTTGATATGTGTTTTGTCACTCAAATCGCGGATTCCCAAGGTGACATTCAGGTAATTTATGCATAGGGGTTAATGCACGTTCTCGTCTTTAGTTTCTCCGGTAGAAATCTTGGGGCACTCTTTGAAGTTCTTTGTGTTGGATTGAGTATTATGAATCTGAAATTATTTGGTGTTATTTTAGTACGAACTCTTGGATTAATCAATCGGAAAGAATAGCTTCGAGGTGGTTTCGTACCCTACAAAAGATTTCTTCTTATGTTCTCTGCTAGATAGGAAATTTGGAGTGATTCTTCGGAGGGATGGTTATATGATCCAATTATATTTGCATTGTTGAGAGATTGCACTAGTGAAAGTACGGACCCTAGGACTCATTTTCAAGCATTGCAATACCGTTTTTGTGCCCGTTTACTATTTGCTACCTTGCTGTTTTTATTTATTCAGATTATAAAAATATATTTCTACCATCAATATTACACTTTTATCACCATCTCTTCGCCGAACTAGTGCACCTATACAATTTTCCATTGTATTGGGTGTGTTGGGGACACAAGGGATTTCTTGTATTTGGTTGCATGGTTGTTTGAGAGAGACCATCTTCATCCTACACCTCCCACGGATTGATAAACCTTAGGTCATCCACTTGAGGGGAAATTGCTACTGTCCTACAAAACTCTACGCTTGGAGGCCCAACACGAGTTTACAAGAATAAAGTTGCGTAGTAGACATCAAGCTCTTTTCTGGAGCCGTTGCCGGGGAGGTGAGTGCTTTAAGGTATATCTTTATATCTTGCAATCAAATCTATTAGTTTCTTGTTTTATCACTAGTTTGGTTTATAAAACAAAACTACCAAAAATGGAATTGAGGTTGCATCATATTATTCATCTTTATAATGTCTTTCGTGAAAATGAGGGAAAGGAAAATTGTGCTCAGTTGATAGAAGAAGAATTCAATAGAATGTTTGGTATAAATGATGAGCATGATTGCAATATTGTTAGTATGAATTCTTTGAATATCCATGATGCTAATGATATGCAAAGCAATAAGCTTGGGGATGCTATCTTTGATGAAGATGATATTTTTAGTCCCCCAAGATTTGATGTGCAAATTTTTTATAATGATTGCATGCCTCCTATTTATGATGATTATAATGATGAAAGTGGATTTGGAGAGGTCATGACTTTATTTAGTGACGAATCCACCATTTTGGATGAGGCTTCAATTGACTATGATAACAAAGTTGCTATTTATCCTGATTATGGTGATGACATGTATGCAATAAAGAAAAATGATAACCATGAAACTTGTCATCACGATTTTAATTTTCACTCTCATGATAGTTATTTTGTTGAGTTTGCTCCCACTACTATTGATGAGAAGAAATTTGCTTATGTGGAGAGTAATAAGTTTTCTATGCTTTTGTGTCATGAAAAGAATGCTTTATGTGATGGTTATATTGTTGAATTTCTTCATGATGCTACTGAAAACTATTATGAGGGAGGAACTTATTCTTGTAGGAGTTGTAGTAATATCAAGTTTCCTCTCTATGTGTTGAAAATCTTAAAGTTGTGCTTGTTTTGCCTTCCTATGCTAGTTGATTCTTGTTCCCATAAATTGTTTGATAAAAAAATCCCTATGCATAGGAAGTGGGTTAGAATTAAGTGTGCTTGCCATGTGCTTCATGATGCTCTATTTGTGTTTCAATTCTTATCTTTTATGCGAGCATCATTGAACTCATCACGCCTAGCTAAAAGGCATTAAAGAAAAGTGCTTGTTGGGAGACAACCCAACACTTTTACCTACTGTTTTTGTATGTTCACATGATTAGGCTACTGTAGTAATCATTTATATTGCTTTTGTTTCAATAAAGTGCCAAGTAAAGCCTTTGGGATAGTGTGGATGATACTTGACTTGAATCTGTGCAAAAACTAAAACTTTTGCGCCCAGTCCAGGAATTTCTAAAATTCACTGGAACGTGCTTTTGATCTGAGTTTTTTACAGGTGATAGATAGAAAAATTCCCTACGTTGTCCTAATTTTTTAGAATTTTTGGAGTAGGAGAAGTATGGTTGGAGTACAGATTACTTCAAACTGTTCTGTTTTTGACAGATTCTGTTTTCAATGCATAGTTTGCTAGTTTTCTAGTTTCTATGGCTTATATTGCTCAATATAAATTGTGTAAATGATATTCTACAGTGGGCATTGTGTGGAAACAATTATGAATCTTGTCTTTGACAGTACCAAAGTGAAATGGTTTGCTCTTTATCATACTAACCTATCTCACGAAGTTCCATTAAGTTTTGTGTGATTGAAGTTTTCATGTTTTGGGTGAGATATCGATATGAGGAGAATAAGGAGTGACAAGACGCTAAGCTTGGGGATGCCCAAGGCACCCCAAGGTAATATTCAACGAAGATCCAAGTAACTAAGCTTGGGGATGCCCCGGAAGGCATCCCCTCTTTCGTCGCCAACATTATCGGTAACCTCACTTGGAGCTACATTTTTATTCGTCACATGATATGTGTTTTTGCTTGGATCGTCATTTTCTTTTGTTAGGATTTTCTTTCTGTTAATAATATTTTGCATCTTTCTTTTCAATAAAAAATGTCAAGTATAGCCTTTGCCATGTTTATTTTGCAAGTATACATGTTGCTGTTTCAAAATAGAAAATTTATCGCTATTGCAAAAATTCCCTAGAAAAGTCAGAACGTGATAAAATGCTGAATTTTTTTGCAAAATAAGCTCTGATAATTTTTTTACAATGTGGTAAATTTTCATAAATTTTGGAGTTACAGAAATATTGATACTATTGCATTCTTTACAGACTGTACTGTTTTGGCGGATTGCTGTTATGTTTGCTTGTTTAATGGCTCTATTTGAGGATAGGAGTATTAAATATGCAGAGGCATTTAGTATGCAATGTTGAATAATAATTTTAGTGAGTTTCTACAGTAGAGAATGATAAGGTTTTTGCATTGGTTTATAGTAACTTATCTCACGAGTTCTTGTTGAGTTTTGTGTGGATGAAGTTTTTAAGATTTAGGGAAACCGCGATATAAAAGGAGTTAAGGAGACACAAAAGCTCAATCTTGGGGATGCCCAAGGCACCCCAAGATAATATTTCAAGAAGTCTCAAGCATCTAAGCTTGGGGATGCCCCGGTAGGCATCCCACCTTTCTTCTCCAACAATTATCGGTTAATATCGGTTGAGCCTAAGTTTTTGCTTCTTCACATGATGTGTGCTATTCTTAGATTGTCATTTTATTTGTTTTGCTTGTTGTTTTAATAAAATTCTTAGATCTAAAAGTTTTGAAATAAGAGAGAGTCCTCAAATAGCTACCCATTTACATAACTACTCGCTTGATCTTCACTTATATCTTTTTGGAGTAGCTTGTCATTTACTCTTGTGCTTCACTTATATCCTATGAGTAAACTGTTGAATGAATTGAATATCATGAAGTTGAAATTATATCATGCCTAGTGGTAGCTTCACATTGGGTTTAGAAAGTGAAATCTTTTGAAGCTTGACAATCACAATATTGGTCATACAAGCAATTCATGAATAATTAGTATAAGGAAGAGAACTTTCACATGCAGATACACTATCTTGGAAATCTTTGTGATTGTGAGCCCCCATCAAAATATTATATGCCAAAATTGTTGACGTTGGACAAGGAAGACAACGTAATGGTTTATGTTTGTTCACATTCACATAGAAGTTATATTGTCATAGATCCTTCAACATGTGGTGCTTACCCCCCATCCTTGCAAGCGAAAAATTCCGCACCAAGTAGAGATACTACTTGTGCATCCAAAAACCTTTAAACCCAAATCTTATTTTCAAGAGTCCACCATACCTACCTAAGGATTGAGCAAGATCCTTCAAGTAAGTTGTCATCGGTGCAATAAGGCAATAAAAATTGCTTCTAAAAGTGTTAGATCATTTAGTGTAAGAGAAAATTGAGCATTGTACAAACTTGTGATGGCAAAGAATAAAGGCGACAGACTGCATAACAAAGGTTGCTGTCATAAGGGGCAATACAACGTGACGTTATTTTGCACTAAGGGGTTGAGCATACAAACAAATAAGCGCATGGCAACCTCTGCTTCCCTGTACGAAGGGCCTACCTTTTACTTTTATGTATTTAGTTTCATGCAAGAGTCAAAGTTTTTCTCTCTATTCCTTTTTATTTTTCTCTTTTGGAAAGCATCATGTGGCGAGGAAAGATCTAGGCACATATATCCAGTTGGATATGGGTAGCATGAGTTATTATTGTTGACATCACGCTTGAGGTGAATACGTTGGGAGGCGAAATTATAAGTCCCTATCTTTCTATGTGTCCGGTTGAAACGTTTTGCTCATGTGTATGTGGTAAGTGTTAGCAATCATAGAAGACTATATGATGGTTGAGTATGTGGAGCTCTTACTTAGACTCTGTTGAATAAGTTGAATTGCAGCTGCTTGGTGATTGAGAACATAGGTTGTTGAGTTTCAAGAGAATTCGTTGTTTGTTTGAACCTTAACATGTAAATTGGTTGCTACTTTAAACATGAGAAATTTTATAAGAAAGAGTTGTTGTCATGATGCTAGGAAAAATGATTGAAATTATCATTGATCAAACTTATGCACTTTGCTAGCATACACACTTCATAAATTATTTCTTTTATCATTTACCTACTCGAGGACGGGTAGGATTTAAGCTTGGGGATGCTGATACGTCTCCAACGTATCTATAATTTATGAAGTATTCATGTTGTTATATTATCATTCTTGGATGTTTTACAATCGTTTTATAGCAACTTTATATCATTTTTTGGGACTAACCTATTGAACCAGTGCCCAGTGCGAGTTGCTGTTTTTTGCTTGTTTTTTACATCACAGGAAATCAATATCAAACGGAGTCCAAACACCGCGAAACTTTTTGTGGATTTTTTATGGACCAGAAGACTACCAGGGGGCCAGAGCAGCACCTGGGGGTTCCCCGAGGGGGTCACAACCCACCAGGGCTCGCCTGGTGGCCCAGGCGCCCAGGTGGGTTGTGCCCACCTCGGTGGCCTCCGGCACCCCCTCTTTACCCTATAAATTCCCAAATATTTCAAAAACCCTCAGGGTTAACCTAGATCAGAAGTTCCTCCGCCGCAGGGCTCTGTAGCCACCGAAAACTAATCTAGACCCCGTTCTGGCACCCTGTTGGAGGGGGGAATCATCACCGGTGGCCATCTTCATCATCCCGGCGGCCACCACGATGAGGAGGGAGTAGTCCACCCTCGGGGCTGAGGGTTTGTACCAGTAGCTGTGTGTTTAATCTGTCTCTCTCGTGTTCTTGAGATGTCACGATCTTGATGTATCGCGGGTTTTGTTAATATAGTCGGGTCATATGGTGTTTTCCCCTCTCTATCTTGTTGTGATGAATTGAGTTTTCCCTTTGATATTTCGTTTTATCGGATTGAATACTTTTATGGATTTGAGAGCACTTGATATATGTCTTGCATATGAATACTGATTCACTTGATATGTGTTTTGGCACTCAACTCGCGGATTCCCGAGGTGACATTGGGGTAATCTATGCATAGGGATTGATGCATGATACGTCTCCAACGTATCTACTTTTTCTCACACTTTTCCTCTTGTTTTGGACTCTAATTTGCATGATTTGAATGAAACTAACCCCGGACTGACACTGTTTTAAGCAGAACTACCATGGTGTTGTTTTTGTGCAGAAATAAAAGTTCTCGGAATGGAACGAAAATTTGCGAGGATTTTTATATCAATAATAAGAATTTCTGGAGCCAAGACCTGCCGGAGAGGGTTACCTGGGTGCGCACAACCGACCAGGGCGCGCGCCCAGATGGGTCGTACCCACCTGGTGGCCCCGCAGACCTCAACCCTGATACTATAAAATCACATATTTCCAGAAAAATAAGGGAGAAAGAATTATCGTGATCCACGAGATGGAGCTGCCGCCAAGCCCTGTTCTTCCTCGGGAGGGCAGATCTGGAGTCCGTTTGGGGCTCCGGAGAGGGGAATCTTTGTTCTTCATCATCACCAACCCATCTCCATCGCCAATTCCATGATGCTCCCCACTGGGAGTGAGTAATTCCTTCGTAGGCTCGCTGGTCGGTGAGGAGTTGGATGAGATTCATCATGTAATCGAGTTAGTTTTGTTAGGGCCTGATTCGTAGTATCCACTATGTTCTTAGATTGATGTTGCTATGACTTTGCTATGCTTAATGCTTGTCACTTTGGACCCGGGTGCCATGAACACTAATCTGAACCGTTTATAAATTCATCATTATATCCATGTTTTAGATTCGATCTTGCAAGTTGTAGTCACATACTATGGTTATGATCCGACAACCCCTAAGTGAAAACAACCGGGCCCACTCTCGGTGATGACCGTAGTTTGAGGAGTTCATGTATTCACTATGTGTTAATGCTTTGTTCCGGTTCTCTATTAAAAGGAAACCTTAATATCCCTTAGTTTCCAATATGGACCCCGCTGACACGGGAGGGTAGGACAAAAGGTGTCATGCAAGTTCTTTTAATAAAGCACGTATGACTATTTACGAAATACATGCCTACATTATATCGATGAACTGGAGCTAGTGTTGAATCGCCCTAGTTATAACTGTCACATGATGAATATCATCCAACAAGTCACCGATCCAATGCCTACGAATTTATCTTATATTGTTTCTGCTAAGTTACTACTGCTATCATCACTGTTACACTTGCTACAAAATTACTGCTATCACTGTTACTGTTACCGTTGCTGCTGTCACTATTATCGAAACTATCAAACTACTTTGCTACTGATCACTTTGCTGCAGATAATTAATCTCCAGGCGTGGTTGAATTGACAACTTAGCTACTAATACCTTCAAATATTCTTTGGCTCCCCTTGTGTCGAATCTATAAATTTGGGTCGAATACTCTACCCTCGAAAACTGTTACGATCACCTATACTTGTGGGTTATCAAGACCTTTTTTTGGCGCCGTTGCCGGGGAGTATAGCTATATTTGTTGAGTCACTTGGGATTATTATCATATTATCACTATGAAGAATCGGAAGGATCCAAAGACTAAGATATTTCCCTCAAAGACGAGGGGAGGTAAGGAACTGCCATCCAGTTCTGCTTTAGATTCACTTTCTGTTTTGAGTAAACTTGCAACACCACCACAGGCTATCAATTCTCATATGTCACAAGTTATTGATGATGCTGCTTCTACTATGGATGATGCTTATGATGATGCTAGTACCTTGCTTGATAATGATGATGTGCCACTTGGTGATTTTCTTGATGAACAAATTGCTAGAGTAATACAACATGATGTTGTTGAATCTGATGATGAGCTTGAAACTGAAACTCCTGAAACACCTGCTAGAACTAGCCTTCCTAGATATGAATTGCCTAAGGTGCCGAAAGGTTATGTTATGAATGAGGAGACAACTAGAGATATTCTTGCTTGTAAGGATAGAGATGATCTAGAGAAATTATTTTGCAAGTATAAAGAAAAATCTCTGACTGCTAGAATGAAATGTGATCCTAAGTTTGCTACTTCACCTATCTTTATTGACGATAAGGATTATTAATTCTCTGTCTACCCAGAGTTAATTACTTTGGTTGAATCTGATCCTTTCCATGGTTATGAAACTGAAACTGTTGTGGCACATCTTACTAAGTTGAATGATATAGCCACCCTTTTTACTCATGATGAGAAAACTCGTTATTACTTTATTCTCAAATTATTTCCTTTCTCATTAAAGGGTGATGCTAAAGCTTGGTACAATACTCTTGCTCCTGGTTGTGTGCGTAGTCCCCAGGATATGATTTATTACTTCTCTGAAAAATATTTTCCTGCTCATAAGAAACAAGCTGCCTTACAGGAAATATTTAACTTTGTGCAAGTTAAAGAAGAGCGTCTCCCACAAGCTTGGGGGAGGCTTTGCCAGCTACTTAATGCTTTGCCTGATCATCCTCTTAAGAAAAATGAAATACTTGACATCTTCTATAATGGACTAACCGATGCTTCTAGGGACTTCCTAGATAGTTGTGCTGGTTGTGTTTTCAGGGAACGAACTGTTGGACAACCTGAAGAATTATTAAATAATATATTGAAAAATTATGATGATTGGACTCTTCCTGAACCACCGGCTAAACCCACTCCGAAGAAGAGGGGTATATTATATCTCAGTCCTGAAGATATGCAAGAGGCAAAGAAATCTATGAAGGAAAAAGGTATTAAAGCTGAGGATGTTAAAATTTTACCTCCTATTGAAGAAATACATGGGCTTAATACACCACCACTTCCTAAGGTGGTAGAGGTAAATTCTCTTATGAAGTTCAATGAAAATGATAATCCTCACAATATGCATCCTAGTCAATGCCTTTATGAGTTTGAAAACTATATTAGAAAACAAGATCACTTCAATGCAAATGTTATGAAACAATTGAATATAATTCTGACATGATTGCTCGCTTGAGTGACTTGTTATTTAGAATTTCAAATGATGTTAGAGGTGTTGGAAAACATGCTTCTATGGTTCAAACCCAGTTAGAACAAGTTGCTAAATCACAAAGAGAATTACTTGATGAAATGAATCATAATATGCATGACTTTGCCGTTAGAGTAGCAACTAGAGGAGGTAAAATGACTCAGGAACCACTTTATCCGAAGGGACACCCAAAAAGAATTGAACAAGATTCACAAAGGAACAACACTAGTGCACCTAGTCCTTCTAAAAAGAAAAAGAAGAAGAAAAATGATAGGACTTTGCACACTTCTAGTGAACCGGAAATAGAAAAACCTCCTGATAATGAAAATGAAACTTCTATCTCTGATGCTGAAACCCAGTCTGGTAATGAACACTTTCCTAGTGATAATGAAAAAGATAATGATGAGGTTCATGAAGACTCTCAACCAAATAATGAAAAGCAACCAGATAATGATGTTGAGATAGAACCACCTGTTGATCTTGATAACCCACAACCTAAGAATAAAAGGTATGTTAAAAGAGACTTTGTGGCTAGAAAGCACGGTAAAGAAAGAGAACCGTGGGTTCAAAAACCTATGCCTTTTCCACCCAAGTCAACTAAAAAGAAATATGATGAAGAATTTGAACGCTTTGCTGAAATGCTGAGGCTAGTCTTTTTGCGTACAGGCTTGACTGACATCTTGAAAATGCCTCCTTATGCAAAGTATATGAAAGACATCATCACAAATAAGAGAATACCGGAAGTTGAAATCTCCACTATGCTTGCTAATTACACTTTTAAAGATGGAGTACCTAAAAAACTTGGAGATCCGGGAATATCAACTATACCTTGCTCTATCAAAAAGAATTATGTGAAAACTGCTTTGTGTGATTTAGGAGCTGGTGTTAGTGTTATGCCTTTCTATTTATATAAAAGACTTGACTTGAATAAACTCACACCTACTGAAATATCTTTGCAAATGGCTCACAAGTCAACTGCCATACCTATCGGTATCTGTGAGGATGTGTCCGTTGTTCTTGCTAATGTTACTATCTTGACTGACTTTGTTATACTTGAGATGCCCGAGGACGACAACATGTCAATTATCCTTGGTAGACCCTTCTTGAATACTGCAGGGGCTATTATTGATTGCAATAAAAGCAAGGTCACTTTTCATATCAATGGTAATGAGCATATGGTGTACTTTCCAAAGAAACAATTCCAAGTGAATGGTATTAATGTTATTGAAAAATCTCCGACAATCACTATTGGAAGTTTTCAAATACCTCTACCTACTGTCAAAAATAAATATGAAATGCTTATTGTTGGGGACATCCATATCCCCATTGAGGTAACTTAGTGATTTACGAAAGTTCTTTGGTTTCATGCTAATCGAAAGTGGTTGTTAATAAGACCTGATCAGCCTTATTAATGAATAATGTTTTAGCAGTATGAGGCTGATGAATTTAGTAAGCACTACCTTCTGTCCCTATCTTTAGTTTTCTGTTTTTATTAGTTAAATAAAATAAAATGCCATGTTTTGTCTGTTTTCTGAATTTTCCGTGCAATAAAAAATGACCCAAAAATAAAAGTTCTCAGAATGCCCTGAAAATTGAACATGATTTTTTTTTTGAATATTTCTGAATTTTTGGTGCAAATAATACCAGAGGGAGGTGCACCAGGTGGGCACAACCCACCTGGGCATGCTAGGACCCCCAGGCGTGCCCTGGTGGGTTGTGGTCCCCACGTGGGCCCCCTCACTTATCTCTTTAGCCCACATCATCACTTACCTCCAGAAAAAAATCCCCATTGCTCTCTCTCTCTCCCGTGTTCTTAAGCTCAAACCCGCGGATTTTGATCTCTTTGCTCGAAGCTCCATTTCCGAAACTGTTTCGGGGGATTGTTGCTTGGTATGTGACTCCATCTTTTCTCCAATTAGTTTTTGTCTTAGTGGTTTATACTTTGACTAATTAGCTACTCTTGGTGCTGCTGTAGATGTGCTTGCATGTTGAATTTTTAGTGTTCTAAGTAGTTTGAATGCTTGCTATGGCCTCTATGTATCCCTATGAGTAGTTGCTATCAATTTTATAAAGTTTTGTTGACAAATTTTTTGTCACCCCAAAATTTTTATTTTCAGAAAATTGTACGCGGACATGATGAACCTATTTGGAAGGAGTTCTTCGAGGAGACGATCCTCGGGGGCATCTTCTAGTGACAGTTCTGCCCGCCGGTCTTATGTTGAACCAAGTGAAAGTTACACACGAAGTGCCGCTACCAAAATATGCTTATGGCCTTGCGATGAGTATATGACACGAGTGGGCATTAAGGAGGAATTTGAGCAATATGTTCACAATGCCGGTCTCGGTACCTACCTTTTAGATAAGTGTGAACAACACCAACTTCTCACTGAATCATTTGTCAAAGGATTTAAATATTTTCCACGTGAGTCTAGGGTGTCGTTTATGCTTTATGATAATCCATTTACTATTCTATTAGAGAATTTTGCTTATCATTGCAAACTTCCATTTTGGGGTTCGCTTGATGAGCCACCAACGACTGAGTATGAATCTTTCTTGACTAGCCTTTGTTACGGTGAAAATATGGGAGTGAGACAAGGAAGAATAAAGAGCATTCACTTTCCCGCAATTCAGTATTTTGCTTTATTTAACGGGAAATGCATAGTAGGCAAGCAAGACTGTAGCATACTTTGTGCGCCAGACTTGAGCCTCATTCACACCGCTCTCACTGGTGAAAGGAATTATAACCTTGGAGCGATTGTTGCACGTAGACTTCAGCATAACGCCAAAAGTGGCTGGTTCTATGGTGGAATTTATGCCACACGTCTAGCACGAGGGCTGGGTGTTTCACCTTTGCCCTTTGATCCTATCTTACCCACTCGGTATTTATATTTTGATGCTTTAAAAGAGCATAAAATCCTTAAAGGAAAGATTCATGACTTCACTTATAATCTGATGTTTAACCAATCATCTGTTGTGGACACATATTTGCCTGCGCCTGCTCTTTTTGACTATAACAGCAAGGGAAGATATTTTGTTCTTGAGAGCGAGGCCCGAGCTCATAACGCAGCAGTGGTGGTGGCACGGCGTGCTGATGCATCCGCACCGAGAGCCTCTGTGAGCTACCAAGCCGACAACTACCCTCTAGGCTACTGATTGACTACCAAGCTAGGCCAAAAGCCTAAGCTTGGGGAAGTACGTGTTTCCCACCGACTTTACATTATGTCTACATATCATTCTATCTATCGGTGCTCACACTTTTTCATTGTATCACCCATGCTTAGATTTATTTTCTTGCTTTCTTCTTGTGTGTTTGAAAAACTTTAGAAAAACCAAAAAAAATACCAGTAGTAATTTACTTTCTATGCATGCTTAGTAGTAGTTCTAAAAATAAAACCCAAAAAGATTTCCTTGTTCTTCTTTTGCTTGTTGGGAGCTTTCCCGTGTAAATAGTTTTTCTCGTTTTTGCTTTTTATGTGCTTGTCGAAGAAAACCAAAAACTGCAAAAATATTTCAGTGTGTTTCTCTGAATTTCTTTTCTTTTTATTTCGGGTTGTACCGAGGAGAAGACCACGATGAAAATATTAAGTGGCTCTCATATGAATCACTGTTGAACTAATAAGAGCACATTTTACCTTGTCTTCTCCTGTTGAATAAAATGTTTGCAGATTCCAGCTTAGTCCACGGCACTCTTGCACTATTATTATTTTCACATCATTCGGTTGTGCAAGTGAAAGGCAATAATGACGATATCGATGAACTGGCCGTGGCAAGGAGAAACTGGTATGAACTCAACTTGTTCTGTTTGTGTAAATATGTTTAACCTAGTATCCAGGCTTCAGCCCATTATGATTAAACATGTTTGCAATGACAATTAGAGATTATAGTTTCTCATGCCACGCATAAGTAGCTGGGAGTTGATAATGATTTATCTTGGATATCAACATAGCGTTAAAATGATTGCGATGTAGTATGACGATATGGTATCCTCCTCTGAATGTTCGAGTGGCTTGACTTGGCACATGTTTATGCATGTAGTTGAATGAAAACCAACATAGCCTCTATGATATTATGTTCATGGTGTTCATATCCTACTCATGCTAGTGTCCAATTTTACTTATGCATAATGCATGGTTATGATCGTTGTTGCTCTCTAGCTGGCCGCTTCTCAATCTAAATTGCTAGCCTTCGCCTGTACTAAGTGGGAATTCTGCTTGTACATCAAAAACCTTAAATCCAAAGTTATTCCAGATGAGTCCACCATACCTACCTATATAAGGTATTACCCTGCCGTCCTAAGTAAATTTGCATGTGCCACCTCTAAAAACTTCTAAAAATTTTCCTTTTTGTGTGCCAGGATCGTTCATGGAACGACAGGAGGTGGTCAATATCTTCCATGCTAAGCGGGTTATTCTCAGGTGGAGTGTTTATTCACTCGCCATCGCACGAGAAAAGGGCGGTAATAGGGATGCCCAGTCCCAAACTGCAAACATGAAAAAGAGTTCATCTCTGAAATAATCAAACAAAAACTCCCAATGGAGTCAAAACCTTTACTTTTATCGCTTGGGAACTGCCACTAGCGTGCTTAGCATGGAAGATGTTGATAACTAATGGTCGTGAAGTGAATAAGAAGGGTGCATGTCTCAAAATATCATTTATCTCTGTTTTAAAAACTGAGATCTGGCACCTCTGCAAATCACTACTTCCCTCTACGAAGGGACTTTCAATTTACTTTTATATTGTTTCATCACCTTCTAAAAACAAGCGCCAGAAACTGATTAGAGCACAACTGTCATGATTTATGCATTATGTATAGCTAATGTTGGGTGCATCATGACTGGATCTTTTCTACCATGAATTACAATGTTTAGTCGTTGCTTGAACTTTGGAGGTGCTCTGCATTTATGTTTTGCGGTCTTAGAAAGGGCTAGCAAGATACCACTATTGTCATATTATAGCATGGTTGTTTTGACAACGTGTTGCTGTTTGAGATATCTTCTTATTGCTTGCTAGCTGATTATGTCATTGATATGAGTCATTATAATCTTTAAGAGTTATTGTTGGCATGGTTAGTTATAATGTTGGCTGGAAACCTGGGTGCTGTTTAAGCTTATTTATGCAAACAAGAGCAAAAGAGTTCGTAAAAGTTTTTGTTTCTCACTTTCAGTTTATCAACTGAATTGCTTGAGGACAAGAAAAGGTTTAAGCTTGGGGGAGTTGATACGTCTCCAACGTATCTACTTTTTCTCACACTTTTCCTCTTGTTTTGGACTCTAATTTGCATGATTTGAATGAAACTAACCCCGGACTGACGATGTTTTTAGCAGAACTACCATGGTGTTGTTTTTGTGCAGAAATAAAAGTTCTTGGAATGGAACAAAACTTTGCGAGGATTTTTTATATCAATAATAAGAATTTCTGGAGCCAAGTCCTGCCGGAGAGGGGCACCTGGGTGGGCACAACCCACCAGGGCGCGCCCCCCTCTCCTGGCGCGCCCAGGTGGGTTGTACCCACCTGGTGGCCCCGCAGACCTCAACCCTGATACTATAAAATCACATATTTCCAGGAAAAAATTAAGGGAGAAAGAATTATCGCGATCCAAGAGACGGAGCTGCCGCCAAGCCCTGTTCTTCCTCGGGAGGGCAGATCTGGAGTTCGTTTGGGGCTCCGGAGAGGGGGATCTTCGTTCTTCGTCATCACCAACCCATCTCCATCGCCAATTCCATGATGCTCCCCACCGGGAGTGAGTAATTCCTTCGTAGGCTCGCTGGGCGGTCAGGAGTTGGATGAGATTCATCATGTAATCAAGTTAGTTTTGTTAGGGCCTGATCCCTAGTATCCACTATGTTCTTAGATTGATGTTGCTATGACTTTGCTATGCTTAATGCTTGTCACTTTGGGCCCGGGTGCCATGAACTCATATCTGAACCATTTATAAATTCATCATTATATCCATGTTTTAGATCCGATCTTGCAAGTTATAGTCACCTACTATGGTTATGATCCGACAACCCCCAAGTGAAAACAACTGGGCCCACTCTCGGTGATGACCGTAGTTTGAGGAGTTCATCTATTCACTATGTGTTAATGCTTTGTTCCGGTTCTCTATTAAAAGGAGGCCTTAATATCCCTTAGTTTCCAACATGGACCCCGCTGCCACGGGAGGGTAGGACAAAAGATGTCATGCAAGTTCTTTTAATAAAGCATGTATGACTATTTACGGAATACATGCCTACATTATATCGATGAACTAGAGCTAGTGTTGTATCGCCCTAGATTACAATTGTCACATGATGAATATCATCCAACAAGTCACCGATCCAATGCCTACGAATTTATCTTATATTGTTTCTGCTAAGTTACTACTGCTATCATCACTGTTACACTTGCTACAAAATTACTGCTATCACTGTTACTGTTACCATTACTGCTGTCACTATTAGCAAAACTATCAAACTACTTTGCTACTGATCACTTTGCTGCAGATAATTAATCTCTAGGTGTGGTTGAATTGACAACTCAGCTGCTAATACCGTCAAATATTCTTTGGCTCCCCTTGTGTCGAATCTATAAATTTGGGTCGAATACTCTACCCTCAAAAACTGTTGCGATCCCCTATACTTGTGGGTTATCAATGCACGTACTCGTCTTTTGTTTCTCTGGTAGAAATCTTGGGGCACTCTTTGAAGTTCTTTGCGTTGGATTGAGTATTATGAATCTGAAATTATTTGGTGTTATTTTAGTACGAACTCTTGGATAGATCGATCGGAAAGAATAGCTTCGAGGTGGTTTCGTACCCTACAAAAGATTTCTTCTTATGTTCTCCGCTAGCTAGCAACTTTGGAGTGATTCTTCGTTGCACGTTGAGGGATGGTTATATGATCCAATTATATTAGCATTGTTGAGAGATTGCACTAGTGAAAGTATGGACCCTAGGCCTCATTTTCAAGCATTGCAATACCGTTTTTGTGCCCGTTTACTATTTGCTACCTTGCTGTTTTTATTTATTCAGATTATAAAAATATAGTTCTACCATCAATATTACACTTTTATCACCATCTCTTTGCCGAACTAGTGCACCTATACAATTTGCCATTGTATTGGGTGTGTTGGGGACACAAGGGATTTCTTGTATTTGGTTGCAGGGTTGTTTGAGAGAGAGACCATCTTCATCCTACACCTCCCACGGATTGATAAACCTTAGGTCATCCACTTGAGGGAAAAATGCTACTGTCCTACAAAACTCTGCGCTTGGAGGCCCAACACAAGTCTACAAGAATAAAGTTGCGTAGTAGACATCGGTGATATAGTATCTCTATTGGCAAGCTTAATAGTAACATCAATATCTTCTATCTCAGCAGATGCAATATCATTCATAATTTCTTGATATAAAGTAAAAGGAATTGCACTCACACTAGCACCCATATCACATAAGCCATGATAAGAATGATCTCCTATTTTAACAGAAATAACTCCCATGCCAACAACGGGTCTATGTTTATCTTTAATATCCGGTTTAGCAACCCTAGCAGCTTCATCACAGAAATAAAAAACATGCCCTTTAATATTATCGACCAAGAGATCTTTCATCATAGCAATACTAGGTTCAACTTTAATTTGTTCAGGGGGTGTAGGTGTTCTAGTATAACTCTTACGAACCACAGTTGAAGCTTTGGCATGGTCTTTTATTCTAACAGGAAAAGGTGGCTTCTCAATATAAGCAGTAGGAACAATAGGATCAACATTATAAGTAATAGTTTCTTCTTCAACTTTAATAGGTTCTACTACTTTCACTTCAATGGGAGGATGATATTTAAACCACTTCTCCTTAGGGAGATCAACATGAGTAGCAAAAGTTTCACAGAAAGAAGCTACTATCTCAGAGTCAAGTCCATATTTAGTGCTAAAATCAAGAAAAGCATCGGTATCCATAAAAGATTTAACACAATCGAACTTGAGGTTTATACCTGACTCATTACCTTCGTCGAGTTACCAATCTTCAGAGTTGCGTTTAATTCTTTCCAATAAATCCCATTTGAATTCAATATCCTTCTTCATAAAAGAACCAGTACAAGAAGTATCGAGCATGGATTGATTATTACGAGAAAGCCAAGCATAAAAATTCTGAATAATAATATCTCTTGAGAGCTCATGATTATTGGGGCATGAATATAACATTGACTTAAGCCTCCCCCAAGCTTGAGCGATACTTTCTCCTTCATGAGACAAAAAATTATATATGTAATTCCGATCACGATGAACCAGATGCATAGGATAAAACTTCTGATGAAATTCCAATTTCAATTGGTTGTAGTTCCATGATCCAATATCATCACATAGCCTATACCATGTCAATGCCCTCTCCTTCAAAGATAAAGGGAAGACCTTCTTCTTGACTTCATCCTCGGGCAAACCTGCAAGCTTAAATAATCCACAAACTTCATCCACATAGATTAGATGCATATCGGGATGTAATGTTCCATCTCCTGCATAAGGATTAGCTAGCAGTTTCTCTATCATACCCGAAGGAATTTCATAGTAAATATTTTCAGTAGGTGCAGTAGGTTGAGGAGCAACTCTTTGTTTTTCCGGTCTGGGTGAACATACCCCGAACAAGCCCCTCAAAGGATTATTTTCCATAGTAACAAGTGACAGTAAATTTCAGCACACTATATAAATGTTTCCTTACCAAATTCCACTTACCAAAGGCGCTTCACTCCCCGGCAATGGTGCCAGAAAAGAGCCTTGATGACCCACAAGTATAGGGGATCTATCGTATTCCTTTCGATAAGTAAGAGTGTTGAACCGAACAAGGAGCAGAAGGAAATGACAAGCGGTTTTTAGCAAGGTATTCGGTGCAAGAACTAAAATTATCGGTAACAGATAGTTGTGTGACATGATAATTCGTAATGGGTAACAAGTAACAAAAGTAAATACGGTGCAGCAAGGTGGCCCAATCCTTTTTGTAGCAAAGGAAAAGCCTGAACAAACTCTTATGAAGCAAAGTGCTCCCGAGGACACATGGGAATTACTGTCAAGCTAGTTTTCATCATGCTCATATGATTCGAGTTTGTTACTTTGATAATTTGATATGTGGGTGGACCGGTGCTTGGGAGTTGTCCTTCCTTGGACAAGCCTCCCACTTATGATTAACCCCTCTCGCAAGCATCCGCAACTACGAAAGAAGAATTAAGATAAATCTAACCATAGCATGAAACATATGGATCCAAATCAGCCCCTTACGAAGCAACGCATAAACTAGGGTTTAAGCTTCTGTCGCTCTAGCAACCCATCATCTACTTATTACTTCCCAATGCGTTCCCCTAGGCCCAAATCATGGTAAAGTGTCATGTAGTCGATGTTCACATAACACCACTAGAGGAAAGACAACATACATCTCATCAAAATATCGAACGAATACCAAATTCACATGATTACTTATAACAAGACTTCGCCCATGTCCTCAGGAGCAAACATAACTACTCACAAGGCATATTCATGTTCATAATTAGAGGAGTATTAATTATCATTAAGGATCTGAACATATGATCTTCCATTGAATAAACCAACTAGCATCAACTACAAGGAGTAATCAACACTACTAGCAACCCACAGGTACCAATCTGAGGTTTTGAGACAAAGATCGGATACAAGAGATGAACTAGGGTTTGAGAGGAAATCAAGAAGGGGGGGTCCTCCTCCCCTTAGGTTGGCGCACCGAAAGGGGGGGTCCTCCTCCCTTGTGAAGCGACCCCTCCCCTCTCCCCTACCCCTATATATACAGAGGATTTTGCCCCTTGAGACACAAATTTTTGCAGCCTCCTATAGTTCTCTAGTTCTAGTTCTAATTTAGAGTTGATCTAATTCGAGCTAGACCTAGATCTCTCTAATCCTCATAATAGAAAAGCCCTTGTGCAGTTCTCTTTGTTTCCCTCTAATTCTCTGGCGACGATTAGCTCTGGACGTTGGAGCATTGCCGGATCATGAAGCATGTACGTCTGCAATCCATAGAGAGGTTGTGCTTTCGATCTTCGGTTTGAGGGATCATTCGTGAATAGTTCAAGGGACTTCATCAACGATCTACACCAACTCTTCTTCTACTACAACTCGAGTTGGTAACGATCCCATCTAAACCTCTATTGCATCTTCACTGTATTCCTGGATCATGATCGTAGGACATTTTTTTGTTTTCTACTACACTTCCCAACAGTGGCATCATGAGCGGCTCTATCAGTAGATGCAGGTTTTAATCTAGATCACATGTAATTATGAGAGTATTGCACAAAGTTTTTAGTATTGAATTTCATCTATTTCTAACAAGAATTTAGAACTAGATGAGTTCTAGAGCTTAATAAAATTGTGTGAGTAGAAGATAAGATGTATTGTGTTAGATGCAATCTTTTACTTGATGATCTTGTATGCTTCCCTCGAGTGCTGCTTAGTTTCAATTCACTGACGGCATGATATAGCTTTGTTACAAAGTTCCGACAATTGTTTGGCTCTGGTTGTTGATACGTCTCCAATGTATCTATAACTTATGAAGTATTCATGTCATGTTTACAACAATTTTATACAGTTTTGGTATGATTTGATTAGAACTAACCCGGACTGACACTGTTTTCAGCAGAACTACTGTGGTGTTGTTTTTTGTGCAGAAATAAAAGTTCTCGGAATGGGCTAAAAATTTATGGTCATTTTTTATGGACCGAAAGAGACCGCCGAAGCTTCAAGGAAGGACCAGAAGACCCACAAGGAAGTGACAAGCCTGGGTGGCGCGCCCTTCCCCCCAGGGCGTGCCGGGCAGGCTTGTTGCTCCCTCGTGGGCTCCCTTGTCGTGAAACCAATGCCAAAAATTCCTATATATACCAAAAACCCCAGAAAGAAACCTAGAACTTCCGCTCTGCCACCACAAGCCTCTATACCAAAGCGATCTCATCAGTAGCCATGTTCCGGCACCCTGCCAGAGGGGGAAATCATCATCGGGGACATCTTCATCATCCCGGTGGCCACCATGACGAGGAGGGAGTAGTTCACCCTCGGGCCCGAGGGTATGTACCAGTAGCTATGTGTTTGATCTCTCTCTCTCTCTCTCTCTCTCTCTCTATATATATATATAATATTTGTATGTATATACATATACATATACATAAACACTATTCTGATCACGGGATCAGAATATTATTCTGATCACAACCTGAACTTCTCTCTGTACGAACCCGACCTTCAGGCTATCTTCGCAACCGTGTCTCCCCACACAAATTATTCTGGTCATTCGTGTTCTATGTAGTGTAAGTGTAATATGCAAACGGTTTTTAGCAACTAAATACCCATTTTAAATAGGAATCTCGCTCATTGGCGGATTTAGCTGTCGGGTGGTGATGAACATGCATATGTTGCAATTTTACTGCCTGAGTTGTTCGACATGAACTCCCCCAGTGCTAGGTTGAACTTCCGCAAACGTTGCCCAAATGGGATTGCGATATACCGTTGGAAAGCTATGGACATGAGTATCATGACCCAGGTTAAATTTTTTGCAAAATGTAAGTGGTTTAAGAGCAGTTTTGAAAACCGTTTTTTCTTCATACAAAAAACATGAATTGTATTTTCGATCGCATTTCTAAACTGCTTATTGGAATGAGGCAAATAATATGGCGTTGTAAAGCTGCTGCAAAACCGGTCCTTCCACATGTTCAAAGTTTTCTCTTATTCCCTATGGTTAAAGAGTAATTTGAAAAATCGTAAAATTTCGCAAACCGAATAGCCGAGTTCGTATTTTCGATGCCATTTCTAAACGGCTAATCCAATTGAGGCAAATGATATGGCATTGGAAAGCTTATGAAAATGCGCTACTTTTACATGTTGAAAGTTTTTCTCATTTTGAAAGGTTTAAAAGTAATTCAGAAAACGGTAAAAGTTCCACCGACTTCGTATTTTTAAGATAATTTTTTAACTGTACGTCCAAATGCAGCAAATGATATGGCGTTGGTAAGCTTGAGGAAATGCGAAAAATTTTGGTATATATTGTTTCTCCCAATTCTTTACAGTTTTAAGTCAATTTTGAAAATAGCTAAAAATGTATTTTCGTCGTAATTTCTACAAACTTTATCGGAATGTGGAAAATAATATACCGTTGAAAAGCTAACGAAAATGCGAAACTTTTTCATGTTCATGGTTTTCTCTGATTCCTAGACATTTTCAAGTAATTTCGAAAATGGCAAGATTATTCGTTCTGCCTTTATCGCGAAACAGATTTTTCGAAAATGCGCCGCGTGAAGAACTTGAACTTCTCGGCATGTGTACTTGAACTTCACTCTGTTTTTCACGTGTTTTTTTGCTCGTAGCTCTCCATCCACTCATCGGAATTGAGTAAGTGATATACCGATGGAAAGCCGATGTAAACACGCAAGTTTCCCGTGTTGATCATTTTTTCATAATCGCGACGGTTTTAAAAAATTTCATCTAAAATTCATTCAATGCAGTAGTTGAACTTCCTGCTGTTTTCACGTTGAACTTCTGTGACGTATTTTCGTTTGTAATTTTCTCATCCATTCGTCAGTGTTACACAAATAATATTCCTTTTGTACAAATCTCTCTCACAATAATTTTTTTAACATTCTCCGACTGAAGACTTGAACTTATAACAACAACAAAATTGTACCTTCCCTTTTAATTCATTTTTCTTTATTAAACATACACCATGTAGTACATGAACTTTTTCCATTTTTATAATTTGAATTTTTTATTTTCTTGTTTAAATCAAATTGCTCCCAAATAATAACTGAACTTTCTTTGTGGATTGAGAGAATTATTTTAAAATGCAAAAAAATTGTGTTTTCGAACATGGAAATACAAGGTGAACCTCTCTCGCAAGAATTTTTGAACTTCCCCGGACAGAGCACTTGAATTTCTTTCAACAAATCATTTAAATTTTTTTTCTATACTTTTATTCTCACCTGAAATGCATTCCTTGCAGTACTTGAACTTCTCTTTGTTTTCACTATGAACTTCTATCGCATTTTTGTGTATACGTCAAATTACACGCAATTTTAAAACATGTAATTGGGGGTCACACGTCCCAAAATATAAATTTTGAACCGTGCACGGAGGTGCACGTGAACTTCTTGCAACAAATCTGGGTTTTTTATATACTTTGAACTTCTCTGTTATTTTAATTTCAACTTCTTAGTCATATTCTTAGAAAGGAAATATGTTTTAAAATAAGCATCAAACATTTTTTCTGTAAATTGCACTTTATAGTTTTATTTTTATTAGAGACGGTAATAATTTGAGTTTCCTGTATACATCGAACTACTCCTCTATTTTAATTTGAACTTCGTCATTTTTATTCTTTACTTACAAGGAAAATCTGAGTTTCTTTATAAATATCGAACTTCTCTATTTTGTAATTCTGACTTCTTGGTTTATTTTTTTGGCATCAAACTATCCTAGTTATGTCATAAATATTGGACCCCCCTCCACATCTTTTTAAATTTTGATTTATTTGTAAAAACATAGACACTTGGGTGGCAATTATGTGTAAAAACATAGACACTTGGGTTTATTTTGATTTATTTGTAAAAACGGGAGAGAGAATTATGTGTGCATAAAGTGGGTGGCAATTTCCAACTTTCCCTCGTCGAGCACTTGAATTTCTAGCAAGAAATGTTTTTCATTTTTATGAGTTGGTTTTAAAAATGCCAAAATGCCAAAATGGCATTGGTTTTTGGTTTTGTTTTTCGAACATGCAAATTTTAGGTTTTAATAAACTACAAACTTCCATGTTATTTTAATTCGAACCTCACGTTGGTTTTATTTTCTATTAGCGGTTAGAATCTGAGTTTTCAATGAAGATTGAACCACTCCATTAATTTAATTTGAACTTCTAGGTTTCATTTAGAAACGGGGAAATCCATTTACTAATTAAATTTTCTTAACTTCTTTGTTATTTTAATTTGAGCTTCCCTTGTGGAAACTTGTTGAACAAGAGGAACTTTTTGAATTTTCCCGGCCTGTGCACTTGAACTTCTAGCAACAAAATTTTTGAACTTCGCCTTTTTACTCCTATTTTCTCATACGAAACACACACCATGCAGTACGTGAACTTCCGTCTGTTGTCAATTAGAACTTCTCGCTATTTCACATTAGTAACGAAAAAATCTGAGTTTTTATAGACATCGACCCGCTCAACTTCTTTGTGTGCTTTTTAAAAATGTGAAAAATGGAGTTTTGTTAGAAATATTGAACTTCTTCGTTATTCCGAATAGATCTTATTGTTCTTATTCTTTAGTAACCGAAAAAACTGAGTTTTTCAAATAAATATCAAACGCTCTGCTTTTAAAAGTTGAACTTCTTTGGTTTTTTTATTTAGTAAAGAGAAAAAATTGAGTTTTTAATATGCATTGAACTACTCTATTTTTTAAAATCAAAATTCGTGGTTTTAATCTTTAGTATCGAGAAAAATCTAAGATTTTTATAAACATCAAACAACTTCATTTTTTAATTAGGACTTTTTGTTGTTATTCATTTGTATAGGGGAAAGTCCTTTTTATGTAATAATCATCGAACCACTCACTTATTTAAATTCGAACTTCTAGGTATTTTATTAACAAAGGGAAAAACTATTTTTGTAAACTTTTTGAACTACTCGTTTTTTAAATTTGACCTTCTTGCTATTGTTAGAAGCATTGAACTTCTCAGTTACTTAAATTTGAACCTCTAAGTTTTTTGTAGAAACAAGGAAAATCCATTTTCTCTATAAATTTTGAGTTGCTCTATTTTTTAATTTATCCTTCTTTGGTTATTCTTTTGTAACGAGGAAAATTTTAATTTAATAATAAATATCGAACCGCTCCGTTATATTAAATTTGAACTCCTAGTTTTTTGTTTGAGCTTCTTGGAGTGAGCTAGAATTGCATAATATGTTTTATATTAAAAAATTGAACCGCTATATTATTTCAATTTGACCTTCTTGGTTTTATTTTTAAAAACAGAAAAGAAATCATTTTTATGTACATTAAACCATTTTGTTCTTTTATCTTGAACTTCTTGGCTCTTTTAGTTTGAGCTTATTATTTTTAAAATGTGGAAAATCTATTTAAACTTTTTTTAGTTGTTCCTTTATTTTAATTTGTACTTATTTGTTTTATTCTTTAGTAACAAGAAAAAAATCTAACTTTTTAAAAACTTCGAACTTCTCTGTTTTGTAAGTTGAACTTCTCAGTCATTCAAAGTTACTAATTAGCATTTAAAGTTACTCAAAGACACTCGTTTGCACTTAATCTTCTAATCGTGTGTGACCTTTTTTGTGTGAACTTTTCACATTTTTAATTAAACTTGCTACATTCAAAACAAATCTGATTAAATTTTTCCGAGGTAACCCATGAAAAGAATTTGGTAGTGAGAAAAACCTAAATAAAAATGTGATGGAAGGATTGACATTTTAATCCATGAGAAAGATTTCACGAATACAAAATCCATGAGAAGATGGACGTACACTTTGGTACTTTCCGCTAGCAACGGTGAAAATCCCAGTTTTATAACAAACATTGAACCGCTCCATTAATTTAATTTGAACTTTATGGTATTTTTAAAAATGTGGAAAATCTGCTTTTTATAAACTTTTGAACTGTTCTATAATTTTAATTCAAACTTTTTGGTTATTTTTTAAAAACAGGAAAATACCAGGGTTTTATACTCACTGGACTGTTCGGTTATTTTCAAATTGAACTTCATGATTTTATATTTTTAGAAATGTGGAAAGTCCAAAAAATGTATTTTGGGTTTTTTAGCCATAAAAAAATCTGATTGTTTTTATTAACATCAAACTGCTTACCTTTTTCAATTTGAACTTCCTTGTTTATTATTTAAAATGGAAAAATCCTTCTTTTATAAACATGAATTGTTGTCTATTATTTTGAACTTCGTTCAACTTCATGGATTTTTTTAGTGTGAATTTTCAAAATATTGAGGGGCTGTTTTTTCAACAGACATATTGGTGTTTCTTAGTGTTGCCGTTCCTTCTAATTTTACCAATTCCGAACTTTCATGCACTTTTTCTTTCAGACACAAACAATTGTAGTTAAAAAAATTGAACCTCAGGTTTTATGTGTACTTTCTCCTGTAAATGAGGTTAAGGAACCTTTTTCGCGAGTTAACTTGTGACATTGAAAAGGAAAAAAGTCCTATGAAATTTAAACCATGTCGAGAACATACATATGTGAGGAACAACTCCACCCAGTTTTGCACCGTATTTCAATCACATAATAAACATCAGACCGTGTACATTTTACAAACAGAGCAATCAACATTTCAAGAGCCAAGGAGATGCTAGGAAGAAACAAGCAGAGCAGATGTAGTTATAACAAATAATATGCCATCAAGAAACAACACAACATCGACCAAGTGGTCACGTATAGAACAAGATCACAAAATGAAAATAAAAACCTATCAGGCTTTAGAATAGAAACAAAGCACCGGTCATTGCATCAGCAAGCACCATCAATTCTGTAGCGACCCGACCTCAGACGGTCAAGTCTCTATGCTTAAGTGTCATCCCTGGATCGGTATGCTGACACACACAGTACTCGAGGATTTATAACAGAGGTAAATCACATGTATAAATAACGTAAATACTATTACCTCAATCCAAATAGCGGAAGTAACAACAAGGTTGTGTATTCCCATCAACACCAATGGCAAAGTTGAGTGTAGAAATCGTAACCCTAACGTATCACTTACTCGTCGTAAGATTCCTGCAACATGAGACGATGCAGCCACAAAGGGTCAGTACATTGAATGTACTGGCAAATTCACACCATAGGGTAATGATGAATAATAGCTATCACTACATGCATATTTGGCTGGTGGAAAAGCTCTAAGTTTTTTTGCATAAAGCCAATTTTTCCCTACCTCAAAGGAATAAATTTTATTTAACTACACAGTTGTTTGAAAATACTGAGAAGGTATATCCCCAACTCAATCCCAATTAAAAGTTAACAACCCAACAAATTAATTATATAGAGTGATGAAATCAACATGATAATCCAAGAACCAGATACTCAAGATGTCCATAACCGGGGACACGGCTAATCATGATTAGTTTGTACACTCTGCAGAGGTTTGCGCACTTTTCCCCACAAGACTCGATCTCCTCCGTTGGATTTCTCGCACTACATGGTGTTTGAGAAACGGATGTACGAGACACAATCTTTCAAAAGCATTAACTCTAACCCCGGGTAGACAGTACCAACCTACATCCCCTACATCTGCTAGCCTATCACTGGAAGAGGTCATGCAACTTACTCAACTATGCTAGAGCCCATAATAGCTTGTGGCTGCACACGGAAGTTTCTATCATGAATAATCTTATGATCCCTTTGAGCCAGGGTGCCGGACCATAGGATGATCACACGGGTACCCTGGGATCTCCTAGGACAACACTGGTATATCCCCAGGTGTCCGGGCAAGTCCACTGGTATATCCCCAGGGTGCCCCTACCAATCCACGCAGATATGTATTAAAGTAGCCACCTTAAGTTGAACCTTAGTTAACAATAATATCTCACATCTTTCATCAATTCTCTCAAAGCAATCCACGTCTATGAGCATAGCATGGCAATATAAGCATAACGTAGAAGTAACTCCCAAGGGTTTGATAATAAAAGGGCAATAGGTTCTACCTCATCATCTACTTCCGAGAACCCACATGTTATCAATTCGTAACCATGCAATGTTTGAGGGTTGAGCTAATGCATAAAAACTGGGTAATAAAGGGATATGATCAAAGTGTGAACTTGCCTCGTACTGTTGAAGAAGATGATTCGCACTCATAACTCCTGATAGTTCTACTCGTCACACTCGGGTCAATCTATCGTAAGCAAGCAATAGTAACCACACATAAGAAATCAAGCAAAAGGATCGAAGAGAAGATCTCGGAAAATTTCGAAAACAAGCAATTTACTCTGGAAACAGAAAACAATTTCTAACAGTACCAAAATTGGTTGAATTTGGCCTTATCAAAAAGTTTAGGTCAAGAGCTTCGATTTGCAAAAAGAATCAACTCAAACGGAGTTATAAAACTCAAGTTACGATCAAACGAAGTTCAAATACAAATCGGTTTGAATTCAAATTTAAAACTTTCAAAAATATGTTTAAGTTGTTTTACTAGATAGAGGAGATCATAAAAAGGATTTGGGCATTTGTTTCGTTGGATTTGGACCAACGAGCACAAAGTTGTGATAGATTGAAGATCAGGGACTAATCTGTAAATAAAATATTCACGGATGGGTCCCTGGCCGAAATTAAAAAGAAAAAGAAAATTGTACCGAACGAATGTTCGCTAGGAAATCCTAACGAACGAAAACTGTTCGCTAATGAAGCTTAACGGACGAACGTCCGCTAAATAATCTAACCTAAAAACCGATCTAAGAATATAAACCGGACTAAAAAAACCAGGTGGGTTTACGGTTTATACTGGCTCGGCGGTTTAGGCGGAGAAAACCGCCGGCAAAACGGGACGGCGAATGGCGGGCGGCAGGTGACGGCTCCGGCGACGGCGGTGATGGCGCGAGGGCGGCGGAGTTGGTGGCGGAGTGCGCCAGCGGCGTTTGGGCGACGCGAAGGCGGCGGCTGCGGCGCGGGGAGGCGAGGAGGCGGCGGCGGCGGATCTCGTCGGAGTGGCGGTGGTTGTGTGCAGCGGCGTCGGGGAGACGGGGAGGAGGAGAGAAACGGGGCCCGGGCTCCGGTATATATAGGTGGTCGGGGCGGCGAGACGTGGAGGAGGGGGCAGGAAGGAGGCCGGAGGCGGCACGGCCTCCCATGGCGGCGCGGCGGCGTGCCCGAGTGGGACTCCCGCTCGGGAAGGAGAGGGGCGGCGCGCTGGGCTGGGCCGCGGCTGCGGTCGGGCCTTGGGCCGGCCCAGTCGGCGGCGGGGAATGTTTCTTTAAACACAGACAAACAAAATAATAAAAACAACAGAAATAAAAAATATAATATGGGCATATAATATATCAAAATTTTCAGAAAAAGATTTCCTACAACCTAAACATTTTTCTAGCGTCAAATAAAATCCACAAAAATTCAAATAAAGCAAACAGTGCTACTGCTACAATAAAACCGAATAAAAATCATTTTAAAAATACCAAAATGATTTGAAATTTATTTCTCTCCAATTTTCTAGTGTAGGGAATCATGTTACCCTATTTTCCATATATTTTATTTTTGGAGAAAAATAATTTGAATAAAACCCAAATAACTCCAAATTGAAAATAATTTCCCAAAGGATTTTAAATTTGATCCTTTTAAACTCCCAACTCATATTTCATATGTTTTGAAGAAGTCATTTTATCTTCTCTCATGAAAATCATTGAGTTTCTTAAAGTTTCTGAATTTGATATATTTCCAAATGGAATTCAAATCCTTTCAAAACCCTTTTCATTTATTTAAATCGAAGAAGTCATGTCATCTTCTCTCTAGGGTTTTATGATGAAATGAATTTGAATTCATGGAAATTACAAATGCAAAATGAAAGTTTGGGAAAGTCCTTTTATTCCCTCTCATTTAACTTTCATAAAGAAAATTTTCAAATTTCACTCAATTCCACACATCACAATCAAACAAACAACCCAAAACTATTTATTTAACATAACATTCCAAAATTTAGAATTTTGGGATGTTACAAACCTACCACCCTTAAAATGAATCTCGTCCTCGAGATTCGGAGAGGCTAGAAAGAAATTGGTTAGGTTCGGGGGTTTTCTCCAAAATCCATCAATCGTCTCCGGGGTCCCGAGTGCTACCACCCTTAGAAGCATTTTTACGGTTCCATCAAAACTCATACACTCCATCCTTATTGTTGACAGGTTCGGTCTTCTCAGATCCTCGGGAAAAGTACTACTCTGGCTCTTCTAGTAGTGGCATAACCTTTTTCCTCAATTCTTCTGTCCTTTCATCTTGGTAAGGTTATTCCGAGACTGGGTCTTCTTAGCTGACGGGTCTGGCGCCAATACTAATCAACTATTGATATCTCATGGTGGTCAACCATTTATGGTTTCTCTTGCAGGAAATGGGTCTGGTTAAACCTCACCGTATATCCTACGATTGGCAACAGCTGCCGTGTACAAGGGAAAGAATTATCATACCATTCTAAGGTTTAAGCAAGGTTTTGATCGTCGTCTCTCTACTATAGGCCAGTCACTCAGATTTACCATCCCATATAGCAAGGCGAATAATAAGGGTAAGTCGGTATGGTGATCAATCCATCCCGCACCCAAATCATTACCATGTATATGGTTTAGCGAATCTCGCATTCTAACACTCGGTCATCCTCACAAGCATTACAGAATTTCTCTTATCGACGAACTAAGTTCGGATAAATCCATTGATTCTGCAAGCCAAACAAACATCTATCGTCTCTTCACAACTCTCAGGTTTTGCGTAAACTCCTATAGGATAGTCTGTCGATAGAGTCGTAACTTCTTCCAGGGTTTTTCCTTCAGCAAGAGTGTGCTTGCTTCTTGGCAGGTCCTGGGGCCTGTGGGTTATGGCCCACTCATCACTTGTAAACCTTGAACTCATCATCGGGGGAAACTGATCATTATTCCAACATCCAGCTTCCTTGCATTCTTAAATCCATCCAATTGTACTGTCTCTCTTCCTTCTATTGGCACCAAACTAAGACGTGATTACTCCGACTCATCACGGAGTTACAATTGCTCCATATTACCAACATCATATCTCCTTTATATCCAATAGTACTTCCTCCCTTCATACTCTTGGGGTATCCCGCATATCGAGATAAAACTTATACTTATGAAGTCCACTCCGTGGAACATCATTATCCTTTTCAGGGGTCAAATCTCCTCACAGGGTACTACCACCCTTGAAATGCACAAATTATTCCATAGACCATATTTCTGATATCCTCGAAAAGGGTCAAAATCTTCCTTCATAGAGTCACTGCTCATAAAATCCAAATCTTTACCAACGATGCTAACTTTATTGATTCTCAAAGTATTATAATCTCCTGCACTTCCATTACATGCCTCAACTCAACACCTCACAAATGTTCTCACTACTTTTACTATACTTGTTTGTTGCAAACTCAACTATTTATCACAAGTCTCCTTCTCCGTGGGACATTCTCTGGCAAAGTGCCCTGCTTCATCACAACGAAAACACATTACTTCTGACAAGTCTTGAGGTTTCCTTGTGATTATATAGCCTCCTTGGGTCCTCGGCTTCCTTTTTGGGCAATCATTGAAGTAGTGCCCTGACTCCTTGCACCTGAAACAAGTGATATGACTCAGGTCCTTCCTGGAATCCAATCTACTTATCTTCCTGGACTTTTTCGTGCCAATCAGGACTTCTGTTTCCTGTGGGTCATACTCTACTCCCACTGTCAGGAATTCTACTAGATCCCCATTCATACAATTCTGGGAGATGTGTCCTTCTTCTCCACATGCATAGCATGACTTGGTGCAGGGTTTAATTGGGTCTTCTTTGGGTGTGTCCTCCACCCCTTCCTTCATCACAGATTCTTCTAAAATTTCCATGAGGGCTCCTTTCATCGCTTCTTTCTTCTGCTGGATGGTTCGTTGTACCATGGGGTAAATGTGACACTGAGCAGGGTAGTGGATAGTCCCTTCACACAAGAAACAAGTGATCTGCCTAGTTGGGCATTCTCCAGCTGGGTGACTCCCTTCACAATTAGGGCATTCCCCCTTGTGTTCTTTATGGTTGTGTCCTATTTCTCCACAGAGCTTGCATGCACAAGGTTTCTTCCAATCCTTCCATAAGTCTTCAATTTCGGGGACACAAACCGAGACTTTGGCAAAGTCAACTTAAATTCTTTCCAAGTGGTTACTCCTTGCCATCCATTGATGGTTTGGTACATCCTCCACCAAGTAGCAACACCTATTTCAAAGCACTGAAGAGCATGCTGGGCCATATCTTTTCCGGCTATAGGGTTATTCTTCATATGAACCTCCATGTTCTGAATCCATCGGTTTGTCTCCAATTGAGTCATCGGTCCAGAAAATATGGGTTCATCTCCATTCATCCTCTATTGGTTCTAAGGGTTTTGGGGTGAGATAAGAGAGATAGAGAGGGATACACACAATACAAACAATAGTTTTGAAAAAGATAGATTTTATTTTGTGGCTGTCGGGAAAACATCAAACAAATGACAGCTCACAATCGTCGCATCTAACATAGGTATATAACAGGGGTTTGGTCTTCTAAAGGTCAATAAATCTTCAAAGTTACCAAACTCTTCAAGTCTTGTTCATGTCTCTGATGGCTTCTTCCGATCGTGCTTGTCCTTCTCAAGTTCTTTTGCCACATCATTTCTGTTGACGCGAAGTCTCTCATGACATCCGTTAGTATTTCTGGAGTGGTGTTCCAAACTTCTGGGTTTCAACATCCTTGGCATGAACCATGGTCCTACTATCCTTTAGTTCGTGACGAATCTCCGGTATCCCGAGGTTTTACTCCTCCAGCTTGCTACTTTCAGTTTCTGGGTTCTGAGTTCTTCATGAAACACTTCTTTGTCAAATATAGCTTCTTGAAGGTCCATCTAAAATTTCTTCATGTAATACTCCAGATCCTGGCGATACACCAGCTAAGGTTAAAACTGCATCCTTTGCTGACAGATGCCCCATCAGCCTTCTACCATCCAATCATTTTGAAGAAATGCATGCTTAACTTAGCACGGTGACAATAGCATAAGCGGGCGATAACATCATGGATAGCCATGTTTATGCCCATGTCTTTACCATGAGATATCATTCCATAGTTGATGTCTCCTGCCTTAGGGTTTTCTTGACAAAAAAATTTGAGTTTTTAAAGCTCCATGTTCCGGTCTTTCTCCAACACACCTTGATCTCGGGTATTGACAACTTCAATAGTCTGAAAAATTCCATAAGGGTAGCTTTCCTAGGTCATACCAATCTGGGAATTCTTCAGAGCCTTCAAATCTCCTAGTCTTTGGAGTCTTCAACCATTGTAGTTTGTAGCTTCCATTATTATAATGCATGGTAAAATCCTATCATTCTGAAGTGGTCTTAGTTGTCTGATATCTTGTCCTTCTTGGAGTGGTCTCATCAGCTGAATCTTCGCGTGGTCAAAAGGGAAAAGGGATATGGTCTCACTAAAAGGGAATATTTGAATAAGCTCAGAAGAGGAGAGAGGTAAAAGATATTTTTGAAAATAAAGTTTTAGAGAAAATCTTTCCTATGGGCTTGCCAGTTTCTAGGGGTCGCGTCCTACAGTCAACATGTGCTCTGATACCATCTTGTAGCGACCCGACCTCAGACGGTCAAGTCTCTGTGCTTAAGTGTCATCCCTGGATCGGTATGCTGACACACACGGTACTCGAGGATTTATAACAGAGGTAAATCACATGTATAAATAACATAAATACAATTACCTCAATCCAAATAGCAGAAGTAACAACAAGGTTGTGGGTTCCCATCAACACCAACGGCAAAGTTGAGTGTAGAAATCGTAACCCTAACGTATCACTTACTCCTTGTAAGATTCCTGCAACATGAGACGTTGCAGCCACAAAGGGTCAGTACATTGAATGTACTGGCAAATTCACACCATAGGGTAATGATGAATAATAGCTATCACTACATGCATATTTGGCTGGTCGAAAAGCTCTAAGTTTATTTTTGCATAAAGCCAATTTTTCCCTACCTCAAAGGAATAAATTTTATTGAACTACACAGTTGTTTGAAAATATTAAGAAGGTATATCCCCAACTCAATCCCAATTAAAAGTTAACAACCCAACAAATTAATTATATAGAGTGATGAGATCAACATGATAATCCAAGAACCAGATACTCAAGATGTCCATAACCGGGGACACGACTAATCATGATTAGTTTGTACACTCTGTAGAGGTTGCACACTTTTCCCTACAAGACTCGATCTCCTCCGTTGGATTTCTCGCACTACATGGTGTTTGAGAAACGGATGAACGAGACACAGTCTTTCAGAAGCATTAACTCTAACCACGGGTAGACAGTATCAACCTACATCCCCTACATCTGCTAGCCTACCACTGGAAGAGGTCATGCAACTTACTCAACTATGCTAGAGCCCATAATAGCTTGTGGCTGCACACAGAATTTTCTAGCATGAATAATCTTATGATCCCTTTGAGCCTGGGTGGTGGACCATAGGATGATCACACGGGTACCCCGGGATCTCCTAGGACAACACTGGTATATCCCCAGGTGTCTGGGAAAGGCCACTGGTATATCCCCAGGGTGCCCCTACCAATCCACCCAGATGTGTATTAAAGTAGCCACCTTAAGTTGAACCTTAGTTAACAATAATCTCTCACATCGTTCATGAATTCTCTCAAACCAATCCACGTCTACGAGCATAGCATGGCAATATAAGCATAACGTAGAAGTAACTCCCAAGGGTTTGATAATAAAAGGGCAATAGGTTCTACCTCATCATATACTTCCCAGAACCCACATGTTATCAATTCCTAACCATGCAATGTTTGAGGGTTGAGCTAATGCATAAAAACTGTGTAATAAATGGATATGATCAAAGTGTGAACTTGCCTCGTACTGTTGAAGAAGATGATTCACACTCATAACTCCTGATAGTTCTACTCATCACACTCTGGTCAATCTATCGTAAGCAAGCAATAGTAACCACACATAAGAAATCAAGCAAAAGGATCGAAGAAAATATGTCGGAAAATTTCGAAAACAAGCAATTTACTCTTGCAACAGAAAACAATTTCTAACAGTACCAAAATTGGGTGAATTTGGCCTTATCAGAAAGCTTAGGTCAAGAGCTTCGATTTGCAAAAAGAATCAACTCAAACGGAGTTATAAAACTCAAGTTACTATCAAACGAAGTTCAAATAGAAATCTGTTTGAATTCAAATTTTAAAACATTCAAAAATATGTTTAAGTTGTTTTACTTGATAGAGGAGATCATAACGAAGATGT
Source organism: Aegilops tauschii subsp. strangulata (assembly GCF_002575655.3). NCBI lineage: Eukaryota > Viridiplantae > Streptophyta > Magnoliopsida > Poales > Poaceae > Aegilops > Aegilops tauschii. The sequence continues at coordinate 157,395,373 of NC_053036.3, forward strand.
GGGCATTGGTTTCGTTGGATTTGGACCAACGAGAAAAAGTTGTGATAGATTGAAGATTAAGGACTAATCTATAAATAAAATATTCACGGATGGGTCCGCTAAATTCTACCGAATGAATGTTCGCTACGAAATCCTAACGAATGAAAACTGTTCGCTAATGAAGCCTAACGGACGAACGTCCGCTAAATAATCTAATCTAAAAAACCAATCTAAAAATATAAACCGGACTAAAAAAGCGGGCGGGTTTACAGTTTATACCGGCTTGGCGGTTTAGGTGGAGAAAACCGTCGGCAAAACGGGACGGCGGACGGCGGGCGACGGCTCCGGCGACGGGCGATGGCGCGAGGACAACGGAGTTGGCGGCAGAGTGCGGCAGCGGCGTCGGGGCGGCGCGAAGGCGGGGGCTGCGGCGCGGGAAGGCGCAGAGGCGGCGGCGGCGGATCTCATCGGGGTGGCGGCGGTTGTGTGCAGCGGCGTCGGGGAGATTGGGAGGAGGAGAGAAACGGGGCCCGGGCTCCGGTATATATAGGTGGCCGGGGCGGCGAGACGTGGAGGAGGGGCAGGAAGGAGGCCGGAGGCGGCACGACCTCCCATGGCGGCGCGGCGGCGTGCCCGAGTGGGACTCCCGCTTGGGAAGGAGAGGGGCGGCGCGCTGGGCTGGGCCGCGGCTGCGGTCGGGCCTTGGGCCGGCCCCGTTGGCGGCGGGGAATGTCTTTTTGTTTTTTTAACACAGACAAACAAAATAATAAAAACAACAGAAATAAAAAATATTATATGGGCATATAATATATCAAAAAAATTAGAAAAAGATTTCCTACAACCTGAACATTTTTCTAGCGTCAAATAAAATCCACAAAAATTCAAATAAAGCAAACAGTGCTACTGTTACAATAAAACCCAATAAAAATCATTTTAAAAATACCAAAATGATTTCAAATTTATGTCTCTCCAATTTTCTACTGTAAGGAATCATGTTACCCTATTTTCCATATATTTTATGTTTGGAGAAAAATAATTTGAATAAAACCCAAATAACTCCAAATTGAAAATAATTTCCAAAAAGGATTTTAAATTTGATCCTTTTAAACTCATTTAACTTTCATAAAGAAAAGTTTCAAATTTCACTCAATTCCACACATCACAATCAAACAAACAACCCAAAACTATTTATTTAACATAACATTCCAAAATTTAGATATTTGGGATGTTACAAATTCAAAGCCGCACACTGTATTATACAGGCAACATCATGCACCATTATCAACAAGCATCAGTTAATCACAGTAAAAAGAGCAGGCATCAAGAAAGACTGTTGCGGCTAAACAACAAGAAAATTTGGCGCCGGTGCATTTTTAGGCTGGGAGGACGGGAGCACGCATCACTGACAAAGACATGAGCACACACACACACACACATTTAACTGAAGTTGTTCTGAACAAAGAACAAACATCGAACTCAAGTGGTTTGCGAGGCCGAACTAAGTCATGGCTATTTCGAGATTTTGGGGCAAGATCAAGAGAAACCGGCAAGCTATCCTCGAGCAAGGAAGCTACCATGCAGTTCGAAGTCCGGCGGCGTCGCGCGATGCAGGACATGGGGAAGATAAGGATCTAGCAAGCGGTTCAGCAGCGTCCGGCATGGTCGCCCCGAAGGACGGCGGCGGAGGCAACGACTCAATCTACTGTGAGCAGGAGGGAATCCCCCGCACGCCGCTTCCTGTGCCTCTTCGAGGGTCTCGGACAGCTGGATCTTGCCGCCCCTCGACTGGATTGACGTTCAGGTGTTGGGGGCGGGCGTGATGCGCACGGTGGCTAGCACGCGAGGGACATGAGGCACGCGTGACTCGCGGCGCCAGTGCGCTGGGAGGCGGGGAGGAGCTGTACCAGGAGGCGATGCGGCGGCGCATTTGGTGGCGAGCAGGCGATGCGTCGTGGCGTGGGGACGACGGCCAGTCGGGAGGCGATCGTCGTGGCGTGGGGACGGCGGCCTGCCGGGAGGCGGCGCACCGTGGGGTGGGACGGTGGCGCGTCGAGCAGCGGGGAGGCGACGCGTCGGGCGGCGGGGAGGCGAGGAGCCGTGGTGTGGGCGGTGGCACGCCGGGAGGCAGGGAGGCAGCGGTGGTTGGGGAGTAAGTTCGCACGGTGGTGGTGGGCAGTATGGATAAGGTAGGGCGCACTGGTTACCTGGGTTTCGAATCTCTGTGATCCAAATAACTATTCTAATCCCAGGATTAGAATAGTGCTCTCCTATATATTGTGTTCTTGATTTGGAACGATCTTGATGTACTGCAAGCTTGGTTAATATAATTAGATCATATGGTCTCTCTCCCTCTCTATCTTGTTGTAATGAATTGAGTTTTTACCTTTGAGGTTTCACTATTATCGGATTGAATACTTTTATGGATTTGAGTCCACTTGATGTATGTTTTGGCACTCAACGCGCGGATTCCCGAGGTGACATTGGGGTAATCTATGCATAGGGATTGATGCACGTTTTCGTCCTACTTTCTCCGGTAGAAATCTTGGGGCACTCTTTGAAGTTCTTTGTGTTGGATTGAATATTATGAATCTGAAGTTGTTTGATGCATATCAAATAATGAACTCACGAGTACTTGTGGTGACATTGGAGTATCTAGCTAGGTGACATTAGAGTTGGTTGATGTGTATCATATGGTGTTATTTTAGTACAAACTCAGGGATGTTTGTGACACTTATAGGGATGACTCAATAGATAGATCGAAAAGGATAACTTTGAGGTGGTTTCGTACCCTACAAACAATTTCATCTTATATTCTCCGCTAGATAAGAACTCTTGAGTGATTTTTTGTCGCACGTTGAGGGATTGTTATATGATTCAATTATGTTAGAACTGTTGAGAGATTGCACTAGTGAAAGTATGAACCATAGGCCTTGTTTCTAAGCATTGCAATACTGTTTGTGCTTCGTTTTATCATTTTCTACCTTACTTTTTATTTTCATATTACAAAAACCTACATCTACTATCCATACTAAACTTTTATCACCATCTCTTCACCGAACAAGTGCACCTATAAATTTTCCATTGTATTAGGTCTGTTGGGGATACAAGAGATTTCTTTATTTGATTGTAGGGTTGTTTGAGAGAGACCATCTTCATCTCACGCCTCCATGGATTGATAAACCTTAGGTCATCCACTTGAGGGAAAATTGCTGCTATCCTACAAAACTCTGCGCTTGGAGGCCCAACACGAGTCTACAAGGTAGACCATTTTTACGTACTATTGGTGCTATGATTGACATGAAAGAAGGCAATATTAAATTTCAATTTCCACTAAGGAAGGGTATGGACACTTCCCTAGATCAAGAATTAAGCCACCATATGAATCAATCATGAGGGCATCTTATGGATCTAGAAATAAATATGGCAACGCTTAGATCTATGCATTCTGCCTAGCTAGCTAGGGGCATAAAACGATAGCGCTTGTTGGGAGGCAACCCAATGAATAAAATTTATTTTTATCCTTTTCTTTCTGTTCTTGAGTGTTTTTACAATTATGCTACTGTTATGATTGTGTTTTTTATGTTTTAGTTAGTGTTTGTGCCAAGCAAAGCCTTTGGGATCACGTGGGGTGATAGTTGATTTGATCTTGTTGAAAAACAGAAACTTTTGCGTCCAGTAAAACAATTTTGAAAATTCATAAAAATGCGACAAAATCCTGATTTTTGTACACAAGATTTATATACAAATTTCATACGTTTTCCTATTTTTTTTAGAATTTTTGGAGTTACAGAAGTATTCAAAGTTTTCAGATTGCTACAGACTGTTCTGTTTTTGACAGATTCTGTTTTCTTTGCAATGTATGCTTATTTTGATGGATCTATGGTTTGTATTTTTTTGACTATGTACTGTGAAGCAATAGCTCCACGGTGTTTTATCTAAAATTAAAAGAATAGAGGTCCACCTATATACAAACTAGAAAGGCAGAAAAGAAACTTACCTACTTACCTATGCTACAAAATACAACAATCTAAGGAAGATTATTAACCCAAGCTAAGAAAGCAGGTTTAACACTCTCCCTCACTCTATGGTACAACAAGTTGATATCATGTACAAATTTACCCCTCCACACGCCAAATGAGGCCCTCTCTGATATGAAGATCTTCCCATTCCTAGTAGACCAAATGCACCAGGCCGCAGTGAGCATAACATCAAAGAAGAATGGTTGCTGAAAATTCTTCTTGGCGTGCAAAAGGCAGGAGGTCACATCCTGTCCGACCAACCAATCAATCTGGAGATAAGACGAGACTCGTTGACTGAAATTGCAGTTGAAGAAGAGATGGAACCTATCCTCATGCAGACGGGCAGGACAAAGAACACAAAAATTATCCTCTTGATCAATCCTCCAATGTCTCCTGAGAAGGAGGTCTCGAGTGTTCAGGCGATCAAAAAAGAGCAACCAACCAAAAACCTTGATTTTCATCGTGCATGAACTTCTCCAAAGCCAAACACAAGGCGTAATTGTCGGAAGGGGTGTGTGCATTATGGTGTAAAAGCTCTTAGCAGAGTAACCAGTCTTTGAAGGCCAAGACCACACATCAGGAGCAGTAGCATCTCTTTGCAACATAGTGACCCAAAGAAGGAGGTGATCAAGTTCTGAAGCTGCTGCGCTCGAGATTGGCAAATGAAACATTGATGTCACATCCTCAGAATCCAGGAAATCCATGGCAGAGATCTTGTCATCCTTGACAAAGGAGAATAAGTGAGGCAGCCGGTCCCGAAGTGGTCTGTTTGAATTGTGTAGTATCCAACTGTCAGACCAGAACAAAATAGAATCTCCCTGATTCACAGTGGCTGTAGATTGCTCTGTAAGAATCAGCCAGCTTGAAAACGTCCCTCCACCAGAAAGAGCCACACAACACCGTGGCCTGGGGTACAACACCATCATAATAAGAGTTCCAGATATGAGAGACCCAAGGGATGTCTTCCTTATTGAAAAACTTATGAAGATGCTTAATGAGTAAGCCTTGGTTCTGAAGGTGCAAGTTAATTATGCCAAGACCACCTTTATCCTTGGGCCTACAAACCAACTCCCATGCTGCAAGTGACTGTTTGGGTGTGTCTGAATTGCCACGCCAGAGGCATTGTCGTTGAATTCATTCCAGTTGCTTAATAATGCCAATTGGAATGTCCAAGGTACAAAGGAAATAAATGGGCATAGAGGACAACACAGAGGTCAGCAACTGAAGCCGGGAGCCTTGATTCACCATGGCAGAGCTAGCAGTAAGCCTTCTTTCCATCCTATCAACCAAAGGCAAAAGATAAATAATCCTTGGCTTAGTAGTTCCCATGGGGAGACCTAGGTAAGTGAAAGGAAGCGTCCCCAAAGAGCATCCAAACACAGCCGCAAGCCTAATGGCCTCCTCATTATCAACGTTAAGGGGCACCATTATGGATTTCTGAAAATTCACTTTGAGGCCAGTTGAGGCATAGAAAACATCCAACATTTCCTTGAGAGCAATGAGCTGGGAGTCCACTGCAGGTACAATTAATATAGTATCATTAGCATATTGGATGATTGGAAAATGTGGATCATGGGAGGGAATTGGCAGGGTGAGGACTCCATCAACCAGCATTCTGTTGACAACTGATTGCAGAAGATCGGCAGCAATTACAAAGAGCAGAGGAGATAAAGGGTCCCCTTGCCTAACACCGCACTTGCACTGAAATTGTTTGCCTGGCACTCCATTTAACAAAACCGAAGAAGAACCAGAAGATAAGATTTCCTTAACCCAAGCTAGCCATTTGACATCAAAGCCCTTCTGCTGCAGGATTAACAATATTGCTTCATGCTCGATCGTATCAAAAGCCTTGGTAAAATCTAGCTTCAAAATCAGTATAGGTCTCCGAGATTGCTTGCACTGATGAATGTACTCAAAGGCCCATGCCAGACAGTCTTGAATGGACCTTGATTTCAGAAACCCATACTGGTTTTTGTGGATACATTTAAGAATCACCAACTGCAGCCTATTAGCAAGCAACTTAGTTAAGAACTTGAGACATGTGTTGGTCAAGGAGATAGGCCTGAAATCCCCTGGACCCTGAGGAATCTATGGTTTGTATTGGAGGGTATAAGCCATGGTAAAGTTGGAATACAGTAGATATAATGCAAAATAAAATATGAATGGGTTTGCAACAGTACTTAGAGTAGTGATTTGCTTGGTTATACTAACGGATCTCACGAAGGTTTTGTTGAGTTTTGTGTGATTGAAGTTTTCAAGTTTTGGGTGAGATCACGATGGATGAAGGAATAAGGAGTAAGAAGAGCCTAAGATTGGGGATGCCCCATGGCATCCCAAGCCATTATCTACAAGAGAAGCAAGCAACTATGCTTGGGGATGCCCCCGAGTGGCATCCCCTCTTTCTCCTAATGACCATTGGTATTTTACTTGGAACTATATTTTTATTCGTTACTTATCATGAGTTTTGCTTAGAGCATCTTGTATTATATGAGTCTTTTCTTGTTTTGCTTTTTTTTAAGTCAAGTATCCTTGTTGAACACACCTATTTGAGAGAGCCAATTTTATACTATGATTTGTTAGAATTGCTCTATTTGCTTCACTTAAATTTTTTGAGCTATGGAATTGCTGTAGTGCTTCACTTATATCTTTTTAGCACGGTGTGCTTTATTATTTTTGAAGAAATGCTCTCATGCTTCACTTAGATTTATTTGAGAGTTAGTAATGTTTTTAAGAAATTCTCTCATGCTTCACTTATATTACTTTGAGAGAAGAAATTTTTTATGCTCATGTTCTTCACTTAGTTTGTTTGAGCTATCAAAAGCGACATATGAAATTAGTCCCAAAGTGATAGATATTCAAGAGGGATATAATAAAAACTTTCATGAAGATCATTGGACAAAATAAACTTTATTCTTTGTAATAGTTTTGCGATATGATGATAGTGATATGTGAGTCATGTTGATGCGTAATTATGGTTTAGTAAGAATATTGGTGTTAAGGTTTGTGATTCCCCATGCAAGCATGAAAGTCAATAGTTATGCAATGAAATTATATCCTACTTGTGGTGCATTATTTGGTATTAGTTATGCTTAATGCTCGCTTATGAGATTTTTCGTTTCTTGGTTGGATGCTTCTCAATCTTTTGCTAGCCTTCACTTGTACTAAGTATGATTACTACTTGTGCTTCCAAAATCCTTAAACCCGGTTTTGCCACATGAGTCCACTATACCTACCTATATGCGGTATTCTTTTGCTGTTCTAAGAAAATTTGTATGTGCCATCTCTAATTTTCAAAATAAATTTCCTTTTTGTGTGCTCGTACCGCTCATGAAATGGTAGGAGGTGGCTGCTATTTTTCCATGCTAGATGTGTTATTCTCAAGATGAGTGTTTATTCACTTGTCGTTGCGCGAGAGTATGGAAAAGGTATTAGGGATGCCCAGTCTCGAAATGAAAAATGAATTTACTTTATGTTGTCAAATAATAAATTCTTTGGAAAGTGTTGGTATGGACGGCACCCGTGGATTCGGTTAGCCGTGGAATGTGAAAGTATGGTGGAAAAAGGAATAAACTTTATTTTCTGTTTGGGAATCGCCTATGACATATCTAGCATGGAAAGTATTAGGAACTACTCGATCGTTTTCGTTGACAGGAAAGGCATGCCACACAAAATGCTTTATCTCTATCTTTTTTGCTTTTGAGCTCCGGCACTTCTACAAATCCCTACTTCACTTTGCGAAGGGCCTTTCTATTTACTTTATGCAATTTTTATTTTTATTTTGAGTCTCCATCCTCTCTTATAAAGCACCAACTAAGGGGCACTATGATCATACTTGAGCATTGGGTGTAGCTAATATGCGAGTGTGTTTCATGAATGGATCAATGATTGAGCATAATGGGCTAGGGATAACTTGGTTTAGTGTTGATATTTTGAAAGAGATGGTTGCTTGTTGATATGCTTGAGTATTGAAATCTTCATGTCAAAACTAGACTATTGCTTTGAATCATATAAAAGTCCAAATGTCCATGCTACAAAATAAAAGAATATGTGATGAACATGTTAGGCAGCATTCCACATCAAAAATTCTGTTTTTATCATTTACCTACTGGAGGACGAGCAGGAATTAAGCTTGGGGATGCTGATACGCCTCCAACGTATCTATAATTTTTTATTGTTCCATGCTGTTATATTATCATTCTTGGATGTTTTACAATCATTTTATAGCAACTTTATATCATTTTTGGGACTAACCTATTTACATAGTGCCCAGTGCCAGTTGCTGTTTTTTTGCTTGTTTTTCACTTTGCAGAAAATCAATAACAAGCGGAGTCCAAACAAAGCAGAACTTTTTGGAGATTTTTTCTGGACCAGAAGACACAAGTTGGGCCAAGGAAGTACCAGAGGGGGGCTCCGAGGGGAGCACAACCCACCTGAGCGCGCCTGGGGGCCCAGGCGCGCCCTGGTGGGTTGTGCCCACCTCGGCCACCTCCCACACTGCCTCTTTACTCTATAAATACCCCGAAAATCAAAGAATCCTAGGGGAGTCGACGAAACACAATTCCAGCCGTCGCAAGTTCCAGAAACCACAGATCCAATCCAGACACCATCATGGAGGGGTTCATCATCCTCATTGGTGCCTCTCCGATGATGCGTGAGTAGTTCATTGTAGACCTTCAGGTTCGTAGTTAATAGCTAGATTGCTTCATCTCTCTCTTTCGATTCTCAATACAATGGTCTCTTGGAGATCTATTTGATGTAACTCTTTTTGCGGTGTGTTTGTTGGGATCCAACGAACTTTGAGTTTATGATTAGATCTATTTTATCCATGAAAGTTATTTGAGTTCTGATCTCTTACATGCATGATTACTTATAGCCTCGTATTTCTTCTTCGAATCTTTGGTTTAGTTAGGCCGACTAGATTGATTTTTCTTGCCATGGGAAGAGGTGCTTTGTGATGGGTTCGATCTTACGGTGCTCAATCCCAGTGATAGAAGGGGAAATGACATGTATGTATCGTTGCTATTAAGGATGAGAAGATGGGGTCTATTCCTACATGAATATATCTTGCCTACATCATGTCGTCGTTCTTATTGCATTACTCCATTTCTCCATGAACTTATTACACTAGATGCATGCTGGATAGCGGTCGATGTGTGGAGTAATAGTAGTAGATGCAGGCAGGAGTCGGTCTACTAATCTTGGACTTGATGCCTTTATAATGATCATTTCCTGGATATCGTCATAACTATTTGAAGTTCTATCAATTGCTCAACAGTAATTTGTCTACCCACCGTATGCTATTTTTCTTGAGAGAAGCCACTAGTGAAATCTACTTCCCCCAGGTCTAATCTTTATCATATTTTCTTTCCGATCTATTATTTGCTCTTGAGATCTATTTTTATTTGCTCTTATTTCCATATCTACATTATCAAAAATCCAAAAATACCTTACCGCACTTTTTATTTGCTCTTTTATTTCGCGCTTATTCGAGATCTATTTATCCAATCTATCACAATTTTATCCCGTCAACTTGACAATTTCTAGCACCATTACCCGAAAGGGATTGACAACCCCTTTAACACGTCGGGTTGCAAGTATTTGTTCTTTGTGTTCAGGTACCGTTTACATAGTGTTGCTTGGTTCTCCTACTGGATTGATACCTTGGTTTCATAACTGAGGGAAATACCTACCATAGCTATGCTGCATCATCCCTTCCTCTTTGGGGAAATATTGACGTAGTTCAAGCCGCATCAGTGAGTTTTGGATTTATGGAGATTTAAAAATCGAGATACACAATGTTTGATTTCGAGCCAGGACTCCAAGATGGTTGAGTTCATTCCCATTCCTTGCATGGGACCTAAACATGCACCCAAGGACACATGTATGATTTTTCTAGCCATTTTGGTGCACTGGAGCATGTATTTGTAGTTCAGATTTGAATTATGGACACTGAATACCTAGAAACTCAATTAATGTATAAAAAAGTCAAAGGAATGCTAAATAATTTCAAAGTTCAGCGCGAATCTCCCGGTTTTCCATGTTGCCTGTAGAAGAAAATACAAGGCGAGAAGAGGGAGCGATTATCGTTTCGCCCACAAGGGGGACACGTTTCCCTATAGAAACCACGACGGTTCTTGCGAGAGGCTCTGGTTTGTAAGAGGTTTGTAATAAAGCTTGGCCCAAATTGGGCAATATTTTAGCACGACATATATGTGCCATGTTGTGACACCATTCCAACTTTCATGATTTTCTGGTGAGCTTTGGATTTACGGGGATATAAAAACCGAGATTCCAAATGTTTGAGGACGAGCCAGGATGTCGAGGCGGTTGTAATTCATTCCCATTCCTTGCATGGGAACTAAATGCACCCCAGGACACATGTATGATATTTATTGCCATTTTGGTGCACTAGAGCATGTATTTTTAGTTTAGATTTGAATTATGGACATTAAATGCCTAGGAAACTCAATTAATGTATAAAAAGGCCAAAGAAACCCTGAATAATTTCAAATTTTAGCACGGATATCATGTTGTTCCATGTTGCCTATAGTAAAAAATACAAGGCAAGAAGAGGCGATTATCATTTCGCCCACAAAGGGGACACGTTTCCCCATTGGAACCACGAGGCTTCTTGAGAGAAGCTCCGGTTTTAAAGAGGCTTGTAATAAAACTTGCCCCAAACTGGACAATTTTTTCCACGACATATATGTGCCATGTCATGACACCATGCCAAGTCTCATGATTTTCTGGTGAATTTTGGATTTACGAGGATTTAAAAACGAAGATTCTCAATGTCTAAGGCCGAGCCAGACGCCGAGACGATTGTAAGTCATTCCCATTCTTTGCATCGGACCTAAACATGCATCGAAGGACACATGTATGATTATTGTAGCCATTTTGGTGCACTAATTTGAATTATGCACATTAAATTAATGCTTATAAAACTTAATTATAATGTATAAAAAAGGCCAAACGAACCCTAAATATTTAAAGCGGTTCTGGTCAACCATCTGTCACCCGTGGGTAAGCACTGTGCGCATGCGTCGTGCTAGCTCAAGCTTCCTTCTTTACTAATTTTTTCCATATTAATGGTGTTATGTATCCAAACACACTACCGTTTCCCACCTCCTCCCATTGGTTTCCTGCCTCTTCTCCCATCGGTTTCCCGCTGCCAGTGTCAGTGCTCATAGAAGGCTAGGCGGCGACACACCGGCCATGCAAATATTGCACACAATTTCTAAAAGCACAAACGTGTGTGAGAGTAGGGAGTAGGTTCCATAAGGTGACCAGCATGAAATGCCTTAAAGGCAATGAGGCAAGTGTTACCAGCAATCGGCATCCTCCCATCCGCTAACCGAGTCAAATAGAACACAGAAGTTAAGCGTGCTGGGGCTGGAGGAGTCTACGGATGGGTGACCTAGTGAGAAGTTGCATATCTCAAGCTTCATTAGAGTGCCATGACGATTATATAAACCTTGGGATCCTTGCTTTCGTAATTTGTAGAATTTTTTTTGTGTTACTTCTTGTTCTAAAAAATCGAAGAATGATTGAGATCTGTAGGCCCACACGATCTATCCCTTTGACGCAACGTACAAGAAGGGTTTGACCATGATGGTTTCCTCTTGCTCTGTGTGCTATGTTAGAGCAAATCAAGTTTGAGCACATGCGTTGGAAGACACACCCCTAACCCCCCACCTCACCCACCTCAAAGTTGCGGAACCGACATCGTACGTCTTTAACCTAGCTGGGGGGTACGATGTTCAGTTTGTAATGTTACTAATGTAGTTGGTGCCTCGTCGAAGTTGTGCATTCAGAATTTGAACAAATCACACACTACCCTGATGACCCACAAGTATAGGGGATCAATCGTAGTCCTTTAGATAAGTAAGAGTGTCAAACCCAATGAGGAGCAGAAGGAACAAATCACACACTAGTGGTTTTAAGCAAGGTAATTTATGCAAGCACTGAAATTGTCGGTAACAGGTAGTTTGATAGCAAGATAATTTGTAACGGACAGGTAATGGTAACGGTAAATAAAGTGCAGCAAGGTAGCCCAATCCTTTTTGAAGCAAAGAGCAGGCCAAAACGGTCTCTTATAATAAGCAAACCATTCTTGAGGGCACATGGGAATTTCATCTAGTCACTTTCATCATGTTGGTTTGATTAACGTTCGCTACTTTGATAATTTGATATGTGGGTGGACTGGTGCTTGGGTGCTGTTCTTACTTGAACAAGCCTCCCACTTATGATTAACCCCCTCGCAAGCATCCACTTAAAATCTAACCATAGCATTAAACATATGGATCCAAATCGGACCCTTACGAAGTAGCGCATAAACTAGGGTTTAAGCTTATGTCACTCTAGCAACCCATCATCTAATAACTACTCCACAATGCATTCCCTTAGGCCCAAAAATGGTGGAGTGTCATGTAGTCGGCGTTCACATAACACCACAAAGGGAATCACAACATACATATCATCAAAATATCGAACACATATCAAATTCATATGATTACTTGCAACGTGACTTCTCCCATGACCTCAAGAACAAAGGTAACTACTCACAAATGATATTCATGCTCAAGATCAGACGGGTATTAAATAGCATAATGGATCTGAACATATAATATCCACCAAATAAACCATATTGTAATCAACTACAAGATGTAATCAACACTACTAGTCATCCACAGGTACGAATTTGAGGTTCCGGTACATCAAGCTCGTTGGCAGCGACGGATTCATACAGGCCATGTCACACGTTAAGTGGTCCATCCCCAACCTCTCCGGTTCAACCGCCGTCGATCTCTTCGAAGGCCCTGCCGCTGATCTCCTCCGCCATGCAGTCAAGGATTGCGATCCTTGTACGCCATTGAGCCCATTTTGTCATTTCTGAAGGACACGTTCTACGGCGGCGGCTTGGGATCCTCATTTGCCAAGTCAGATCTCATTGACCACAACCACGAGGAGGGCACCCACAAAGGTTCTTCCAAGGTGGAACATCCCATGTGCGACATCAGAGAGCGCACCATGGGTCTGTGATCTTCCAACTGGAAGGATCCCGTCCATAACATGTGAGGCAACATCCTACCAGCAACTCTTACCTTTTGTAGCTAGCCAGCCCATACCCTTTGTTGTAGTAGCTTTTACCGTGGAGTGTTTTAACTGTGTCATGTTTAATTATTTCAGTTATGAGAAAATGTAATGTTAAATAGGGCTATGTGATGTTTAGGTATGAATTGTCCACTTCAGTTTCACGAATGGCTATATTTGGTTGTTTATGGTGAGTAGATGCCTTGTTTATCTGTATTTGGTTGTTCGGTATGTTGCAGTGAGCATTTGTCCAGTTATCAAGTAGATGCCTTGTTTATCTGTATTTGGTTGTTAGGTTGGTTCTAGTGAGCATTTGTCCAGTTTTCAAACAGATGCCTTGTTTATCTGTATTTGCTTGTTAGGTTGGTTGTAGTGAGCATTTGTCCAGTTTTCAAGCATATGCCCTGTTTATCTATATTTCTTTGCTAGGTTGGTTGTAGTGAGACTTTGTCTAGTTTTCAATGGCTATATTTGCTTGTTATACTGATCATTTATGCCTTGTTTATTTCAGTCAATCACAATGTGATGTTCATTATGTGCAAGTCGGAACTGTGCAGCTCGATTTTGTCAATACCAGTTTGAACGGATATATGTGGTTCTAGTTATGCCTGGTGTAGTTAACACATGCCCTTTATTTCAGTTTAACACATTTATCCAGTGTGATGTTTAAGCATGAGCTACGTTCTATTGATTTTAAACAATACCGGTTTGAATTGCAATATTTGGTGGCTGTTAAGCCTGTTGTAGGTAACATTCCCTTCCATTTTACATCCGCTTTAATAGCATGCTGAAACCAACACATTCAAGTTATCATTTGGAAATGATGTTGTTTACCTTGGCTATATTTGTTTGATGTTAAGGTTGTTGTACTTATCATGCCTTTCCACTACTTATGCAGGACAACAACGGGAGTGGCCAACATTTTCCGCCGAGGTTAGTTTCATCCCTCGGCTTTAACTCCCCCCGTGGTTCCATAATGTAGGGCATATAGATCCATGCCTGGATACTTTGTAGCTTCTAATATTGACTTTTTTGCTTGTAGGTACATATGTCCTTGGAAAAGTGTAGGAGATATGCCCTAGAGGCAGTAATAACAGTTATTTTGTATCTCCAAAGTTTGTAATGAATGTTTAGCTTCCATGCTATAACTGCAATGATTCTCGAGTCTGCAATATCCACAAGGCTCGGAGGGAAACTCATGTGCACGTGTGGTATACTAAACGGTAAAATGTATTCCTAGTCTTGCCTCTAAGACTGGCTCATGTATTGCATGATGATCCTGTTTTCCTGATCATGGGCATGTCTATGCTGGCACTTCTGAGGGCGCGATGTTGGTAGAACACTTGTGTTGAATCGACCCAAATTGATGTTATGCTATGAGATTCTTTTCGTCACAAGTTTATGGTTAATAACACAGAGATAGTTAATGTTTGCATAATTCCTTAGACCATGAGAGTATCGAGTTCCTTCGTACTTGCTTCGTGAACTTTGGGGTTTGTTAAACGTCATCCGTAACTGGGTGGCTATTACGGCGGCTTACGGGTTCACTGAAAAGTATGGCAAGTAACGAGATAGCTCAAGATTGGGATTTGCTCCTCCGACGATGGAGAGATATTCTCGGGCCCTCTCGGTGTTATGGTATCCATAATCGTTTGGCCAGACACCTTGTGATTTGATCACTGGGATGCCGGAACACGGAAACGAGAAAAGAGAACAGAACCGGTAACGAGGTAACTTGCATGGTGGACAAATTGTTCGTCCACGGGGATGCAACAAATCTCACCTCGGGTGTTTGTGACATATCGTGAAGCAACAGGAATACCTCACTGCAACTGGAGGTTCACTCGAATATTTATTCGTGTGGGTATAGGGGTCAATATGGGTGTCCACGGCTCCGATGTTGATCATTGATCGGAAGGGGTTCCGGGTCATGTCTATACTTCATTGAACCTATAGGGTCACACGCTTAAGGGTCATCTATCTGCTGAATACTAGACGCGGAGTCTGAGAGAAAATCACCGGAAAAGTTTCGGACACGGGAAAGGTTTCGGACAGCGGAAAAGTTCCGCAGAGAGAGGTCATCGGATGAGTTTCGGTGAAACCGAAAAGTTGTTTCGGGATATACTATTAAGTCAAATTGGTTTCAGCACATGCCTGATAATTCTTGGAGGGTGCCAGAATCATTCTGGAAACTTTTTGGAATTTTCCAGGATGAAAACAGGAAATGTTCCGGAGCTGCCGGAGCCACTTCAGATGCGTTTCGCAGATGAAAATCACTAAACCGGAATTGTTTCGGAACACGTTGAAAATTATTTTAGTGGGTACTGGAAATGTTCTAAGCCCACATAAATATTTTCAGTTCGAATGGACGCTGAAAAAAGTCATCGTGAATAGTGAAAATCACTTTATGGGTATTTTTTGGAAAGCCACCTTTTAGGGCTTTTGCAAAAAGGCTTCTAGAAGGGCTTGGGGGCCAAGGAAGCCCCTCATGGGGGCCCCCATGGGGGTGGCCAGCCAAGCATGGTGGAGCTCCTTGGAGCTCCACATGGCATCCCATTTTGACCATAAAACCCTCATGTGTGACCTAATGCATGGGTTTTTTGGTAAATTTGTGGAGGCACACTACCCCTTGGGTTTCCTATAAATAGAGGAGGTGAGGGCTGCCATCTCTTCATCCCTTGCTCTCATACACATGCAATGACTTGTCTGGCTTCTCTCTCCCTCCCAGTGAAATAGTTTCGTAGAGCCGAAAGGCTGTCTGGGTTCCGGCAGGAACTAGTTCTGGACGGCGAAGCCCTGCCGGATAGCTGACACCGTATGTGTGCGACCCCGTAGAGAGATTTTAGTTTTGATCTTTTGCCCGAGGGGCTGTTCGAGTATCCTCCCGAACGGCTGTCCGAGTTACCGTCCGAGTTTCAAGGATCCTCCCGAAGGGCTGTCCGCGACATCGCCCGGGGGACTGTCCGACCGCCTCCCGAAGGGCTGTCCGGAGAGGGAGTACATCCTCGCGGTTGGGAGGTTGTAAATCCTAGCTGCGGGGATCTGCACCGATGATCTCCACCGACTCTTCTTCCGCTGCGCTTCGAGTCGGTACGGATCAGATCAAACCTTGTTTGCAGTCTCCATAGTGGTCCTGGGCGTGCTCGCTATACCAAAATTTTTGTTTTCTGTCGCGTTCCCCAACACAAAGATCCATGCATCGACCCTTTTTGTGTATGGGGCAAGGAGATATTCAGGAACCAGCATCAAGTGAGGAAACTGATAAGGATTATTAGCAAAAAGATACGAACGGTGGCAATCAAATTATTTGTTTACGCTCTATCCAACACAACAGTGAGCTGTAGGATGGTAACTACAAACTCTGCAGCCTTCTCTTTTTACTTCCCATAATGAGTTGTTAGACAATAATGTCTGGATATTTTTCATTTGCAGTGGTTCCCAAAGCAGTTTACTCAAGATTACCTCGCAAAGTACATGATTGATGGACACGCAATGAAGGTTAAAGTATTTCATCGAGACTACAATGAGCATCGAGAAGTCCAAATGGAGATAGTGAAGGATGGGCGGGCTGCCAACACAAGGGGTTGGCCTAGAGTCATGCGCGCATTACGCATGGAGGAGGGCACAATATGGGCATTCCGCTTCAGCTTCTCCAGCAACCAGAAGGTCTTTCACCTCTTTCTTTACAGTCTTTAGTACAACTGTGGTTCATCATTCTTTACTTGGTGCTTCTGTAGTTCTTCAATATATGCACCTGTGCGTCGAATTTTGCATTCGTGCATGAACCTATATTTGCAATAAGCATGGTTCGATATGAAATAAGTGATTTCCTACTTTCAAATTCAAAATCTGTGATTTTTAAATGTAGGGATTTAATTAGGGATTACACTGCACACAGTTTGCGAAAGCAAAAAACGTCTACGATAAATGTGGAGACCATACATGTTTCTCGGATCCACTACGTCCGCGATCAATCTCTACTGCACACACGATCAACCCAGAAAAAACATGTGAGATTAACAATAGTAGCGCACATATAGTTCCTTCTTATTAAATGTTTGCGAAAGTCACCTTATCACACACGCTCGAAATTACGGTCTGTTTATGATGTTTTTTGAAAGGAAAGCGGTAGGGGAAGCCCCCCAAAGTGAGTTTTTTTTAATAATAAGAACCCAAATTCGCGCCCGTGAGGACTTGAACCTGGGTGGCTGGGTTGTACATCCACTCCACTAGCCAAGTGAGCTAGGCTCACTTCCTTGTCTGTTTATGATGTTGTGAACATCGTAAGCGTTTGCTCATAGAAGAACGCGTGCGATAGGCCCTCATCTGACACCGGTAGGACGGATGAATCGTGTGGGATATATTCAAGCTTCACATAAGTCGAGGGAAAGTAAATTTTTGTGATTGTCTGCCTATCATAAACGTTCTATAATAGTGAACTATTTGTGATGGGGCGTGCATCGTAAATGTATTACCATAGAAGACCGACTGCGATGGTAATGCAAGCACAAATGGGTAGCAAGGATGGAGCGTTTGGGATATGCGAGATATCACAAACAGTTGTCTGAAGACTCGCGTTTGGGATACATGTCGGCAACGCATACACTTAGTTATGCATAGCGTATGCATTGCTACTCCCCATCCTCGATGGTTTCTGGGTCATGTGGGAAGGACCCCCTATCGCCCACACTCACTAGGCTACTGTTCAAAAGGCCGTCGCAGAAAGGGGTTAAAAAACGTTTGTATAGCAGCTTGCTGTACCAGTGCTATGTCTCACCCGACTGAGATTTATGAGAGAAAAAGAAAATCTAAAAATAATTTTTTGCATGGATCTTGATGTAAGATCTGACGGACATATATAGCATCGACTGCGACTTATAGCAAGACTGGTATGAATATAAGGACGATGACAGTGGATAATAATTGCCTTGCATATTTAGGAAGATAATTAAAATGCCACATGTGGCAACACCCGAAATACACAAGGGCAAAAGAAGAAGGAAGATGCAGACAACGATCTGGCTCACTGATCTCTACTTTCTTGATGCGTTGCTGCAGGCCGCGGAGACTAGTTCTCGTGGCGAGCGGCGATGTTCTCTTTCATGTCCTCAGTATGCTGCTTGGTAGCATCCACAGATTCCTCCACCAGCCTCTCACGCTTGATGCGGAGCATGACATTCTCGTCCATAAGTTTCTTGAGGATGACGCCCGTCCTCTTCAACAAGGTAGTGGTCTCCTCATGCTCCTTCGCCCTTCCGGCAATCTTCACCCGTAGTAGGTCGCGCTCGGTGCGGAGCTTCACCTTCTCCTCCCCTAGTCCCCGGATGACGCTGGTAGCATTTTCAAACAAGGCATTCATCTCATCCTCCAACTTCATCCAGCCGGAGATCCGATCCATCAGGTCATTGAGCATAGCGCGCATGCGCCTGTGAGAGTCCCCGCCTACCCACGAGACATTTTTCCAGGCCGCCGCGGCGCGAGAGGAACTCTCTGCTACATC
This sequence comes from Aegilops tauschii subsp. strangulata, assembly GCF_002575655.3. NCBI lineage: Eukaryota > Viridiplantae > Streptophyta > Magnoliopsida > Poales > Poaceae > Aegilops > Aegilops tauschii. Next base: position 157,413,964 of record NC_053036.3, read on the forward strand.
CACGGCGCGGCGGGACATCTCTACTGCTTCCGCGGCACGACCAGACCAGTCTGCTGCATTGATGGTGCGACGGGGCCTCTGTGCTGCTTCGGCAGCGTGGCGGGACCTCTGTGCTGCTACGGCGATGCGGCGGGACATGTCGGCTGCTTCGCGGCGAGGCAGGACATCTCTCGTGCTTCCACTTCCATGTTCGCCTCTCCCTGGTAGTAATTTCTTGACCCAAAACCCATGTGAACCATGGTAGACGCAAGGGAACAACGATGAAAGACTTGTTTGTTTTTGTGGATGAGGAGTTGAGGAGGAATGTGCAGTCATCTTGTAGTAGGTAGTATTTAAAACCGAGTACTAATACACTCCTAATTAAGTGGGAAATCGTTTAGGTTTTGATCGGTGTGAAAAGGTTTGCAATTAAATATAGCGTGGTAGTAATTTGGAAAGTGACGGGACGCAAGCTCAAAATTCATTGATGGTTCTAGTTTCGAAGTGCGGCATGATTCCCGGATGGCGTAACGTGGGCACACGTTCTCGGCCGCGTACATGGCGTTTGCACCATAGGGTGCACCGCAATAGGCGATGTCAGCTCACGACTTGTTCCATCAACCATGTGCGCTCGTTATTACCATCACACACTCTTCTTTTAATTAGAATGTATGCCCGTCTAGTGCACACACCTTGATCTGTCTAACTGTTTCTGTTTGTTGTGGCTAATCACAAACAGTTCATCCGTGTGAAGTGTATGGCATCAATCACAGACACCTTGATCTGGCTCACCGTTTCTGTCGTGTTGCCTAATCGCAAACAGTTCATCCGAGTGAACTTTATGTCATCAATCGCACACACACCTTGATCTACCCGACTATTTCTGTTGTGTTGCCTAATCACAAACAGTTCACCCGGGCAAACAGTATGTCGTATATCGCACTCACCTTCATCTGGCTACCCCTTTCTATTGTTATGCTCATCGCAAACAGTTCACTTGAGTGAACTGTATGCCATGCATCGCACACGTAACTATAATCTGAAACGTGTTTGTTGTCTCCGCCATCGCAAACGTTTTGTATCCTTTTTGACGATTTTATTACATCATTGTTTGTGATTAATGCATCACACACAGTTTCGTCGAAGGGTCTCTAACTGTACTGTCACGTTTGGACCATCCTGCAGTAGTGATGGCGCCCCCATGTTTGGATTTTTTGTAATTGATGACAATCCCTATGGACTAATGGTTGCTTTGAGTTACACTTTAAGGTTTGTCCATAAGCAATGCTTGAAGACCATATGTTAAATTCAAGGTTGAAAGAAGGAGATTATGTGTTGACCAAGGTGCTATTCAAGGAGTTGTCCAAATATTGGTCATGTGAGAGTTGAGACTATTGCAAGCATGTCTTGAAGAAGAATAGTGTGTGAACATTCATGTTTACCTTCAAGACATCATCTTTATGAAGAGAGAAGATATGATACAAGGTAGATCAAGACTAAATACAAAGAGTGGATTCAAGTTGATCAACACACAAAGCATACAAGATGTACCAAGTGGGCTCAAGTTATCTCACGGTATGGTAAGCATTGTCTTGTGCTTTGTGTACTAACCCATGATCTATGTGAGGTTTCTTTGTGGGGTTAGGTATGTTTCCATGGGCTTGCATCAAAAGGAAGACCGTATATAATCCATGGAGGATGATGTCAAGTGGTGATCATCATCAAGGTTGTGTTGTGCAAGTTCAAGCGGAGCATCATGAAGATATCACATGTTTAAAGCTTTCCGTCCATTCTAGTGATGATGTACATGTGAAGATGTGCCTAAGAGAGGCTTACCCATAGTGGAGTATGGGGGAGCAATTTACTAGTCTTCATCGAGCCAGCGCAATCAAGAAAGGTGGTCCAACTTGACGAGGTCACGATCATCATCATATAGATCAAGTGGACTATGCCAAGGCAAAGGTATAACCTTGATAGGTTTTCTATCTTACCAGTCTCATGGTGTAAGTTGGGAGCCGAGTTATATGATCGATAGTCGTACTATCAAGGGGGGCTCTCGAGTGAGTAGTGTTCGTTTGTAGAGAGCTCAAATCTTTGCATCCTTGGCATCATCTTTCTTGGTTCTTGTTTAGATTTTTTCTCTATGTGAAGCTTTGGACCTTGTGGTTATCTTCATGACAAGCTCAAGTTCATCAAAAACGGATTTCATATGCATCTTCTATTATGTTTTCGATGTTGGAGTTTTTGCCGGTTCTTCGCTTATGGAGGTTTCACATTTCTACAGTGCTCTTGCTTGTTCTAAAGATCTCTATCAAGATTGAGTTTGTTAAAATGTGAGTTCGTCTGCTAAAGTTATGGTAGGTTCGGTCTAACCTATTTCTTCCGTCTGTTACTGACAAGGCAATTGTACCGCATACCATGGCGGTTGTACTAGTTGTTCGGTGGTTTACGAAGAACTACTGCCCGAGGGGTGATTCCCTTGGGCCAGGCAGTGCTCCAAATTTGGGTGGTGCGGTTCTACCATGATCACCCACAAGTATAGGGGATCAATCATAGTCCTTTCGATAAGTAAGAGTGTCAAACCCAATGAGGAGCAGAAGGAGATGATAAGTCGTTTTCACGAACGTATTCTCTACAAGTACTAAAAGTAGCGGTAACAGATAGTTTTGTAGCAAGGTCATTCATAACAAGTAACAAGTGACAATAGTAACAAAGGTGCAGCAAGGTGGCCCAATCCATTTTGTAGCAAAGTACAAGCCGGAATTACTTCTTATAGCAAGCAAAGCATTCTCGAGGACACATGGGGACCCTCATCTAGTCATGTTCATCATGTTTAGTTGATTCACATTCGCCACTTTAATACTTTGATATATGGGTGGACCGGTGCTAGGGTGTTTTTCTTACTTGAACAAGCAACCCTCTTATGATTACCCCTCTCACAAGCATCCGCAACTACGAAAGAAGAATTGAGATAGATCTAACCATAGCATGAAACATATGGATCCAAATCAGCCCCTTACAGAATAACGCATAAACTAGGGTTTAAGCTTCTTTCACTCTCGTAACCCATCGATGTCTACTACACAACTTTATTCTTATAGACTCTTGTTGGGTCTCCAAGTGCAGAGTTTTGTAGGACAGTAGCAATTTTCCCTCAAGTGGATGACCTAAGGTTTATTAATCCGTGGGAGGCGTCGGATAAAGATGGTCTCACTCAAACAACCCTGGAACCAAATAACGAAGAGTCTCTTGTGTCCCCAACACACCAAATACAATGATAATTAAATTGTATAGGTGCACTAGTTCGGCAAAGAGATGGTGATACAAGTGTAATAATGATAGTAGATATTGATTTTTCTAATAGGAACAATAAAAATAGCAAGGTTTCAAGTAACAAAAGTAAGCACAAACGGTATTGCAATGCTTGAAAATGAGGCCAAGGGTTCATACTTTCACTAGTGAAATCTCTCAACAATGCTAATATAATTGGATCATATAACCATCCATCAACGTGCGATGAAGAATCACTCCAAAGTTCTTATCTAGCGGAGAACATAAGAAGAAATTGTTTGTAGGGTACAAAACCACCTCAAAGTTATCCTTTCCGATTGATCTATAGAGCTATTCCTATAAGTGTCACAAATAGCCCAAGAGTTCATACTAAAATAACACCATACGATACACATCAACCAACTCTAATGTCATCTAGATACTCCAATGTCACCATGAGTATCCGTGAGTTCATTATATGATATGCATCAAACAATTTCAGATTCACAATACTCAATCCAACAAAAAGAACCTCAAAGAGTGTCCCAAGATTTCTACCAAAGAAACAAGGACGAAAACGTGCATCAACCCCTATGCATAGATTACCCCAATGTCACCTCAGGAATCCGCGAGTTGAGTGCCAAGACAAACATCAAGTGCTCTCAAATCCAACAAAGTATTCGATCCGATAAAAGTGAAGTCTCAAAGGTAGAACTCAATTCATCACAACAAGATAGAGAGGGGGAAACACCATATGATCCAACTATATTAACAAAGCTCGCGATACATCAAGATTGTGCCAAATCAAGAACACGAGAGAGAGAGAGAGATTAAACACATGGCCACTAGTACAAACCCTCAGCCCCGAGGGTGGACTACTCCCTCCTCATCATGGTGGCCGCCGGGATGATGAAGATGGCCTTCGGTGATGATTTCCCCCTCCGGCAGGGTGCCGGAACAAGGTCTAGATTTGTTTTTTGTGGCTACAGAGGCTTGCGGCGGCGAAACTTCTGATCTAGGGCTATTTTTGGGGGTTTCTTTATTTATAGGATTTTTTGGCGTTGGTTTCACGCTAAGACGGGCCATGAGGGGCCCACCACCCACCAAAACATGGGAAGGCCCTTGGTGCGCCCTAGTGGGTGGTGGCCACCTCCTTCACCTTCTGCCCCCCCCCCACAAAGCTTCTAGTGCCTCTATTGTTCCAAAAAATCATCAAAAAGTTTCAGCTCATTTGGAGAACTTTGATTTCTGCACAAAAAAACAACACCATGGTAGTTCTGCTGAAAACAGCGTCAATCCGGTTAGTTCCACTCAAATCATACCAAAACCATATAGAATTGTTGTAAACATGGCATGAATACTTCATAAATTATAGATACGTTGGAGACGTATCAAATATCATATAATTATTAATCCATATTGCCTTCCCTTAGGCCCAAGTATGGTGAAGTGTCATGTAGTTGACGTTCACATGACACCACTAATGGAAGAACAACAAACATGTCATCAAAATATCAAACGAATACCAACTTCACGTGATTACTTGTAACAAGATTCCCCCCATGTCCTCAAGAACAAAAGTAACTACTTACAAATCATATTCATGTTCAAGATCAGAGGTGTATTGGATATGCTTAAGGATCCGAACATATAATATTCCATGAAATAAACCAACTAGCATCAACTACAAGATGTAATCAACACTACTAGCAACCCACAGGTACCAATATGAGGTTTTGGGACAAATATTGAATACAAGAGATGAACGAGGGTTTGAGATGAGATGGTTCTGGTGAATATGTTAATGAAGATTGGTCCTCCCACGATGAGAGGGTCATTGGTGATGTCGATGGCTTCGATTTCCCCCTCTCGGAGGGAAGTATCCCTGATGGAATCACTTCGCCGAGGAGCAAAAGTGCTCCTGCCTAGGCTCCGCCTCGAGACAGTGGCGCTTCCTCCCGAAAGTCTTCTCTTGTTTTTATCGGGAAAATAACACCATATAGGAGAAGATGGGCCCTGAAGGCTTGCTGGTGGGGTCACGAGCTCACCCGGTGCGCCCTAGGGGGGCGCCCCCTAAGCTCGTGACTCTCTGGTGGGTCCCCTCCTGGTATTTCTTTCGCTAGTATTTTTTATTAATTCCAAAATAATTCTCTGTAAATTTTCAGGTTGTTTGGGGCTCTGCAAAAAATCTATCTTTGTTGTAGCTCTTTAAGGTCCAAAATTCCAGTTGTCGGCTATCACCCTCTTCATGTGAAACTTGCAAACTGAGAGAAAAGGCATTAGAATTGCTTCATAAAGTTAAATAATAACTCAAACATTATAAGAAATAGTAGGAAAACATGATGCAAAATGGACGTATCAACTCCCCCAAGATTAGACCTCGCTTATCCTCAAGCGAAAGCCAAAATCGATAATCATGACCACATGTTTAGAGAAAGAGAGAGAGAGAGAGGGGTGTCGATAAAAATAAAATACAGACATGAATTGCATCAATGACCAATGCTATGTTTGTTAACTTCCAACAAATTTTATCAACTATACTTCTTTATGTGAAGTCATTACTCCCCATGGGATTGGCATATGATGCTTCTATTCTTTTCATTGCTAAGATAAAAGCAAGAAAGTAAAACAACAAAACGTAAACTACTCTTTATTATATAACTCTCACACTCGATTACATAGATAGATAGATCACGGAACAAGCACTCAAAACTAAATCATACTAAAACTTTATTCTTCTAAATCATGAAATAACTAGGGACCGAACTAAGATAGATAATGATGGTAAAAGTGATGGTGATACGATATCGATACCGGGGCACCTCCTCAAAGCTTGGAACAAACCAAGGGCGGTGCCCATACCCATGTACTCAAGTTTCTTTCTTCGGTGATGATGGTGAGAAAGTTGTGGGCTTGCCCTCCATGATGTTAATCAGGACCTCCTTTAAACTCTGAATTTCTTTGAATACATGCTGGATCATCTCCGCATTCTTTTGGACTTCAACCATAATATGCTTATTCTCTGGACCCCAAGCATTCTTTCTGTCGTGTGCAGGTACGACCATCTATGGGATCAAGGCGATCCCTTTTGTGGTTTGGGCGAGGGAATCGATAGGCACAAAGAGCAGGGTCAGTAGAGAATGCATGGTGTTTACCCAGGTTAGGGACGCTTGTCAAGCATAAAACCCTACTCCTGCTTTGTCTATTGGATTGTGTATATGAGTCCAGCTACAAGGAGTGCACGTCCGGCAAGGTGCTCAGGGAATGCAGCTACATGTGGGAAGGGTTTTGGCCTTTGTTAAGGTAGCTATGGGTTGTCAGGCCTGTGGAACCCTGGGTATCCAGGCCCGTCTGCCTTTGGCCCAGGACGCGGCGCATGGCCAGGGCCCGACAAGAGGTGCACCAGAAGGTACCATGAGCAAGACCCTCATGTGGCCCTGGCCACCTAAGGACCCCTCCTCAGGGAGCGGGCATCTCGCTCAGCGGCTTCACCAAGAGCCGCGCGAGGCGGCCTCCCGAGGCACCCTCCCTGAGGCATGCGAGGCGAGGGTTGTTCGACTTAGTCGCACGGTCTCATGTCCATCATGTGGGTGACGCACACGGCGATGAACGGCGGCAGATGCCATGCCAGCAAGTGTGGATGAAGAGGATTTCCCCTTTTGTGCTAAGGGAGCAAGGCCAGCAATTCAGTTCCCAAAGCAACCCCCAATGGTTGCCCGATCGGTGAAAGAAGACCAAGACGGCGCGCGCGCAGGGCACAGGTCATCCCCGAGCCCACCGGCGCATCATGGACGGTCTCTTTGAAGGCAAAGACCACCCTTTTTGTCCGGATAGACTGCGCCACTGTCCCCCTTCAAACTTGCCTTTGTGTGGCAACCCTTCCCACCAATGTTTTTGGGGGAAGTGGACCAAGTCAGATATAAAAGGAGGGAAGGGTGCCGCTGTTGAAAGGATCGGACCCTACACCCCAAACCTTGTACTCCCTCTTCCACTAGTGCAATCGCAACCAAGCAGGACGTAGAGTTTTACACTGCAAGGTGGCCTGAACCTGGGTAACCCGCCTGATGGGGAACGTAGCATGCGATTTCAAAAAAATTCCTACGATCATGCAAGATCTATCTAGGAGATGCATAGCAATGAGAGGGGGAGAGTGTGTCCACGTACCCTCGTAGACCGAAAGCGGAAGCGTTAGTTTAATGCGGTTGATGTAGTCGAACGTCTTCGCGATCCAACCGATCAAGTACCGAACGTACGGCACCTCCGAGTTCCGCACACGTTCAGCTCGATGACGTCCCTTGAACTCTTGATCGAGAAAAGTGTCGAGGGAGAGTTTCGTCAGCACGACGGCATGGTGATGGTGATGGTGAAGTGATCCGCGCAGGGCTTCGCCTAAGCACTACGGCAATATGACAGGAGGAGTAAACGGTGGAGGAGGGCACCGCACACGGCTAAGAAACAATTGATGTGCTTTGGGGTGCCCCTGCCCCTGTATATAAAGGAGGGAGAGGGAGAGGTCTAGCCTAGGCGCGCCCCCAAGGGGGAGGACTCCCACTAGGACTCCAAGTCCTATTCGGCCTCCCCCTTCCTTCTTTCAGAGGGGGAAGGGGGAAGGAGAGGGATAGGGAGAAAGAAAGGGGGCTGCACCCCCTCCCCTTGTCCAATTCAGACTCCCCATGGGGGGGGCGCCACCCCCTTGTGGGCTGCCCTCTCTCTCCTCTATGGCCCATGAGGCCCATTACTTTCCCCGGGGGGTTCCGGTACTCCGAAAAATATATGAAACACTCCGGAACCATTCCGGTGCCGGAATACTATCGTCCAACATATCAATCTTTACCTCTCAACCATTTCAAGACTCCTCGTCATGTCCGTGATCTCATCCTGGACTCCAACAATCTTCGGTCACCAAAACACATAACTCATAATATCTTCATCAAACTTTAAGCGTGCAGCCCTACGGGTTCGAGAACTATGTAGACATGACCGAGACACCTCTCTGGTCAATAACCAATAGCGGAACCTGGATGCTCATATTGGCTCCCACATATTCTATGAAGATCTTTTATCGGTCGAACTGTTATGACAACATATGTTATTCCCTTTGTCATCGGTATGTTACTTACCCGAGATTCGATCGTCGATATCTTCATAACTGGTTCAATCTCTTTACCGGCAAGTCTCTTTACTCGTTCCATAATGCATCATCCCGTAACTAACTCATTAGTCACATTTGTCGGTGTTTTGGGAACGGGGGTCCCCAGACTTGCCTGTCTGCGGCCCACGGAGTGGCTCTGCGAGCAGGCCCGTACGGCCCATCTTCACCCACAAGCATTCAAGACCCTCGCGAGGGGCCAAGCCTCGTGAGGCGGACGACGCAAGACCTCCTCGGGAGCAGTCTCACCAGGCTGGCTCGCGAGGGGCAGAGAGATCAAGGCAAGGCAAACCTCGCCAGGTTCTCGTGACGTGAGCCGTGACAACCAAGGCCAGGCGGGCGCCAGCACGCACAGTGTCCTTGTTTCCTCTTCGGTGCTAAGGAGGCAAGCGCAGGCGAGGAGTACCGAGGCGTCAAGCAAAGGTTTCCATATCGGTGCAACGATACCAAGACAGCAAGACGGCAAGACGGAGGTCTCACCGTGGAGCCCAAGATGGCGTCACCATCAGAGCCTTTGGCAGGCGAAGACCACCTTTAGTCAGGATAAGCTGTACTAGCTGTCCCCTTTCAAATTGGCCGTTGTTGGCTCCCTTCCCACTCAATATTTGGGGAGAGGACCAGGGCCTCTATAAATAGGACTAGCCACCATAGTAGGAGGCATCTCATCTTGAGTAATCCTCACTCACACAACTTCGCCACGCATAAGAACACCTCACCTCAGGAGGCTGTTCTTCCCCTTGTACTGTTCATCCTCAGCCCAAGAGGCAATCCACCACCACCACACTAGAGTAGGGTATTACACCACAACGGTGGCCCAAACCAGTATAAATCTTGTGTCCCTTGTGTTGCGAGTTCGTCGAGCTAGCCTCTGAGATCGTAGCGAGGTTAGGGCGTGGATCGGTAGGGGGAGATCTTTGTGTGCACCCTAGTGTCCAAACCTTGAGGGTTTTGCCGGAACCCGAGATCCGACATTTGGCGCGCCAGGTAGGGGTGCGCCGGAGCTCTCCTTCCGCCGGTCGATCCACCCGCTGATTCCCCGACACTCCGTGGCTTCGATGTCCGGTGACTCGAGGACCAACGCCGACCGCTGGGCAACCTGGCCAGCCCGGGCGGCGCCACCCGTTCAAGAACACCTCAACTCCGCGCCCTAGGCAGCACGCGCGCCACCAAACACCGCGAGGCATGGGCGGCGCGGTCACTCGCCATCTGCTCTTACTCCACGACAAGCGTGAGCGGCCGCAAGGGCCTCAAGCCACGCTGCCGCCATAGCGCCGCACACCCGACGGGAGCAGGCAAACATGAGGGCCATGCTCACAGTGGCTCGAGAGCTGCTACGATGTCGGTTAATGGAGAGCGGCCGGGATGCTTTGCTAGAGCGCGTCGCCGAGCTCTTGGACGCCGCGGCTTCAGGAGCGCCACCCTTCTGCTCTCTGCTCACGCCACAAGCTGCGGCCGGGTCGCATGGCGGACCATGCTGCGCCCGCGCGTCCACAGGCGCACCACCAGGCTTCATGGACACCGGCGTAACCAACGGAGCTGGACGCCCGCTCGCGCCCACGCCACCTCTGGTGGGCGCGGGCACAAGCACTGCCACCTACGGTCCAAGCGGGATGCAACCCTACCATCCTCAAGATGGCATGCTAGGTCGGGCGACATGGAGCATAGGGCACTACGGCAAGGTCTTCGAGGCCGCGGCCTCAGAGGCCTACGTGCCCCGCATGGTGGACCGGGAGTACATGCTGGAAGACGACCCTGGCTCGTTCCTCGAGCCGGGCTGGGAGAAGGAGGCGCTAGAAGCCGGCACCTTTCAGGAGCCCTCCGGAAGCCTCAACAACCGCGCAGGCGACAAAAGCTACAGGGTACCACTAATTCCCCAGGAGTAGGCATACGCTAACCATGGTGCGCAGGATAATCAGGTCGCCGCAGAAGATGACGGCACCAGCTCGTCGGCCTCTCTGCCGCCAGGGGGGCACACTGGGGGCTGCAGGAAGGAAGCCAGGACAAAGGCCCTTCCCAGCGTCACGCAGAGCAAGGCATCTCCCGAAGGTAGGCCCTCTGCCGTGGAGGTGCTCCAGAGCCTACCCCCGGCAGAGGACCCGTAGTCGCCGAGGGTGCCGCTAGCGTCCCCTTTGCCCCTTGATGTCGTCCTGGTTTCCGGTCGCCCCCAACGATGGTCGAGGGAGGTGCAAGGCGGGGCCCTCGTCTGGTGATACGTCTGCAATGTATCTATAATTTTTGATTGCTCCATGCTATATTATCTTCTGTTTTGGACATTATTGGGCTTTATTATTCACTTTTATATTATTTTTGGGACTAACCTATTAACCGGAGGCCCAACCCAGAATTGTTGTTTTTGCCTATTTCAGAGTTTCTCTGAAAAAGAATATCAAACGGAGTCAAACAGAATGAAACCTTCGGGAACGTGATTTTTGGAACGAACATGATCCAGGAGACTTGGACCCTACGTCAAGCAACCAACAGGGAAGCCACGAGGTAGGTGGCGCGCCTACCCTCCCAGGGCGCACCCTCCACCCTCGTGGGCCCCCTGTTGCTCCACCGACGTACTTCTTCCTCCTATATATACCTACGTACCCCCAAACGATCAGATACGGAGCCAAAACCTAATTCCACCGCCGCAACCTTCTGTACCCACGAGATCCCATCTTGGGGCCTGTTCCGGAGCTCCGCCGGAGGGGGCATCCATCATGGAGGGCTTCTACATCAACACCATAGCCTCTCCGATGAAGTGTGAGTAGTTTACCTCAGACCTTTGGGTCCATAGTTAGTAGCTAGATGGCTTTCTCTCTCTTTTTGGATCTCAATACAATGTTCTCCCCCTCTCTCGTGGAGATTTATTCGATGTAATCTTCTTTTGCGGTGTGTTTGTTGAGACCGATGAATTGTGGGTTTATGATCAAGCTTATCTATGAACAATATTTGAATCTTCTGAATTCTTTTATGTATGATTGGTAGCTTTGCAAGTCTCTTCGAATTATCAGTTTGGTTTGGCCTACTAGATTGATCTTTCTTGCAATGGGAGAAGTGCTTAGCTTTGGGTTCAATCTTGCGGTGTCCTTCCCCAGTGACAGTAGGGGCAGCAAGGCACGTATAGTATTGTTGCCATCGAGGATAACAAGATGGGGTTTTTATCATATTGCATGAATTTATCCCTCTACATCATGTCATCTTGCTTAAGGCGTTACTCTGTTCTTATGAACTTAATACTCTAGATGCATGCTGGATAGCAGTCGATGTGTGGAGTAATAGTAGTAGATGCAGGCAGGAGTCGGTCTACTTGTCTCGGACGTGATGCCTATATACATGATCATACCTAGATATTCTCATAACTATGCTCAATTCTGTCAATTGCTCAACAGTAATTTGTTCACCCACCGTAGAATACTTATGCTCTTGAGAGAAGCCACTAGTGAAACCTATGGCCCCCGGGTCTATTTTCATCATATTAATCTTCCAACACTTAGTTATTTCCGTTGCTTTTTACTTTGCTTTTATTTTACTTTGCATCTTTATCATAAAAATACCAAAAATATTATCCTATCATATCTATCAGATCTCACTCTCGTAAGTGACCGTGTAGGGATTGACAACCCCTTATCGCGTTGGTTGCGAGGATTTATTTGTTTTGGGTAGGTACGAGGGACTCGCACGTAGCCTCCTACTGGATTGATACGTTGGTTCTCAAAAACTGAGGGAAATACTTACGCTACTTTGCTGCATCACCCTTTCCTCTTCAAGGGAAAACCAACAAAGTGCTCAAGAGGTAGCAAGAAGGATTTCTGGCGCCATTGCCGGGGAGGTCTACGCAAAAGTCAACATACCAAGTACCCATCACAAACCCTTATCTCCCGTATTACATTATTTGCCATTTGCCTCTCGTTTTCCTCTCCCCCACTTCACCCTTGCCGTTTTATTCGCCCCCTCTCTTTTCCGTTTGCCTCTTTTTGCCCGTCTCATGTTTACTCGTGTGTTGGATTGCTTGTTTGTCACGATGGCTCAAGATAATACTAAATTATGTGACTTTACGAATACCAACAATAATGATTTCCTTAGCACACCGATTGCTCCTCTTACCGATACTGAATCTTGTGAAATCAATGCTGCTTTGTTGAATCTTGTCATGAAAGATGAATTCGCTGGCCTTCCTAGCGAAGATGCCGCTACTCATCTAAATAGCTTCGTTGATTTTTGTGATATGCAAAAGAAGAAAGATGTTGATAATGATATTGTTAAATTGAAGCTATTTCCTTTTTCGCTTAGAGATCGCGCTAAAGCTTGGTTTTCGTCTTTGCCTAAAAGTAGTATTGATTCTCGGAATAAGTGCAAAGATGCTTTTATCTCTAAGTATTTTCCTCCCGCTAAGATCATCTCTCTTAGAAACGACATCATGAATTTTAAGCAACTTGATCATGAACATGTTGCACAAACTTGGGAGATGATGAAATTAATGATACGTAATTGCCCTACTCATGGTTTGAATTTGTGGATGATTATACAAAAAATTTATGCCGGATTGAATTTTGCTTCTAGAAATCTTTTAGATTCGGCCGCAGGAGGCACTTTTATGGAAATCACTTTAGGAGAAGCTACTAAACTCCTAGATAATATTATGGTTAATTATTCTCAATGGCACACTGAGAGATCTACTAATAAAAAAGTGCATGCGATAGAAGAAATTAATGTTTTGTGTGGAAAGATGGATGAACTTATGTGATTATTTGCTACTAAGGGTGTTTCTTCTGATCCTAATGATATGCCCTTGTCTACTTTGATTGAGAATAATAATGAATCTATGGATGTGAATTTTGTTGGTAGGAATAATTTTGGTAACAACGCGTATAGAGGAAACTTTAATCCTAGGCCTTATCCTAGTAATTCCTCTAATAATTATGGTAATTCCTACAACAACTCTTATGGAAATTTTAATAAGATGCCCTCTGAATTTGAGACTAGTGTTAAGGAATTTATGAATTCGCAAAAGAATTTCAATGCCTTGCTTGAAGAAAAATTGCTTAAAGTTGATGAATTGGCTAGGAACGTTGATAGAATTTCTCTTGATGTTGATTCTTTGAAACTGAGATCTATTCCTCCTAAGCATGATATCAATGAGTCTCTCAAATCCATGAGAATTTCCATTGATGAGTGCAAAGAAAGAACCGCTAGGATGCGGGCTAAGAAAGATTGCTTTATAAAAGCGTGTTCTTGAAATTTCTATGAAAATAAAGATGAAGATCTAAAAGTTATTGATGTGTCCCCTATTAAATCTTTGTTTTGCAATATGAATCTTGATAATGATGGGACTGAATATGATCCACCTTTACCTAGAAGGCGTTCCAGAAATTCGGAGTTTTTAGATCTTGATGCTAAATTTGATAAAAGTGGGATTGAAGAGAACAAAACCCTAGATATTAATAAACCCACTATTTTGGATTTCAAGGAATTTAATTATGATAATTGCTCTTTGATAGATTGTATTTCCTTGTTGCAATCCGTGCTAAATTCTCCTCATGCTTATAGTCAAAATAAAGCTTTTACCAAACATATCGTTGATGCTTTGATGCAATCCTATGAAGAAAAACTTGAGTTGGAAGTTTCTATCCCTAGAAAACTTTATGATGAGTGGGAACCTACTATTAAAATTAAGATTAAAGATCATGAATGCTATGCTTTGTGTGATTTGGGTGCTAGTGTTTCCACGATTCCAAAAACTTTGTGTGATTTGCTAGGTTTCCATGATTTTGATGATTGCTCTTTAAACTTCACCTTGCGGATTCCACTATTAAGAAACCTATGGGAAGAATTAATGATGTTCTTATTGTTGCAAATAGGAACTATGTGCCCGTAGATTTTATTGTTCTTGATATAGATTGCAATCCTTCATGTCCTATTATTCTTGGTAGACCTTTCCTTAGAACGATTGGTGCAATTATTGATATGAAGGAAGGGAATATCAGATTCCAATTTCCATTAAAGAAAGGCATGGAACACTTCCGTAGGAAGAAAATAAAACTACCATATGAATCTATTATGAGAGCCACTTATGGATTGCCAACTAAAGATGGAATACCTAGATCTATCCTTGCTTTTATACCTAGCTAGGGGCGTTAAACGATAGCGCTTGTTGGGAGGCAACCAATTTTTAGTTTTTTTTTATTTTTGCTTCTGTTTAGGAATAAATATTTGATCTAGCCTCTGGTTAGATGTGTTTTTATGTTTTAATTAGTGTTTGTGCCAAGTTAAACCTATAGGATCTTCTTGGATGATAGTTATTTGATCTTGCTGTAATTTCCAGAAACTTTCTGTTCATGAAAACAATTGTTAAAAATCACCAGAACGTGATAAAATCTTGATTCCAATTGCTTCTGATCAATAAACAAATTGCCTAGGTCTTCCTATTTTGGCTGATTTTTTGGAGTTCCAGAAGTTTTCGTTAGTTACAGATTACTACAGACTGTTCTGTTTTTGACAGATTCTGTTTCTCGTGTGTTGTTTGCTTATTTTGATGAATCTATGGCTAGTAAAATAGTTTATAAACCATAGAGAAGTTGGAATACAGTAGGTTTAACACCAATATAAATAAAGAATGAGTTCATTACAGTACCTTGAAGTGGTCTTTTGTTTTCTTTCGCTAACAGAGCTCACGAGATTTTCTGCTAAGTTTTGTGTTGGGAAGTTTTCAAGTTTTGGGTGAAAGATTTGATGGATTATGGAACAAGGAGTGGCAAGAGCCTAAGCTTGGGGATGCCCATGGCACCCCCAAGATAATCTAAGGACACCAAAAATCCAAAGCTTGGGGATGCCCCGGAAGGCATCCCCTCTTTCGTCTACTTCCATCGGTAACTTTACTTGGAGCTATATTTTTATTCACCACATGATATGTGTTTTGCTTGGAGCGTCTTGTATGATTTGAGTCTTTGCTTTTTAGTTTACCACAATCATCCTTTCTGTACACACCTTTTGAGAGAGACACACATGATTCGGAAATTATTAGAATACTCTATGTGCTTCACTTATATCTTTTGAGTTATATAGTTTTTGCTCTAGTACTTCACTTATATCTTTTAGAGCACGGTGGTGGATTTGTTTTATAGAAACTATTGATCTCTCATGCTTCACTTAGATTATTTTGAGAGTCTTAAATAGCAAGGTAATTTGCTTAAATCCTAATATGCTATGTATTCAAGATTAGTAAAAAAACTTTCTTATGAGTGTTTTGAATACTAAGAGAAGTTTGATGCTTGATGATTGTTTTGAGACATGGAGGTAGTGATATTAAAGTCGTGCTAGTTGAGTAGTTGTGAATTTGAGAGATACTTGTGTTGAAGTTTGCAAGTCCCGTAGCATGCACGTATGGTAAACGTTATGTAACAAATTTGAAACATGAGGTGTTCTTTGATTGTCTTCCTTATGAGTGGCGGTCGGGGACGAGCGATGGTCTTTTCCTACCAATCTATCCCCCTAGGAGCATGCGCGTAGTGCTTGGTTTTTGATGACTTGTAGATTTTTGCAATAAGTATGTGAGTTCTTTATGACTAATGTTGAATCCAGGGATTATACGTACTCTCACCTTTCCACCATTGCTAGCCTCTTCGGTACCGTGCATTGCCCTTTCTCACACTGAGAGTTGGTGCAAACTTCGCCGGTGCATCCAAACCCCGTGATATGATACGCTCTTTCACACATAAACCTCCTTATATGTTCCTCAAAACAGCCACCATACCTACCTTTTATGGCATTTCCATAGCCATTCCGAGATATATTGCCATGCAACTTTCCACCATCCAGTTTATCATGACACGTTCATCATTGTCATATTGCTTCGCATGATCATGTAGTTGACATAGTATTTGTGGCAAAGCCACCGTTCATAATTCTTTCATACATGTCACTCTTGGTTCATTGCATATCCCGGTACACCGCCGGAGGCATTCATATAGTCATACTTTGTTCTAGTATCGAGTTGTAATCATTGAGTTGTAAATAAATAGAAGTGTGATGATCATCCTTTTCTAGAGCATTGTCCCAAGTGAGGAATAAAAAAAGAGAGAAAGGCCATAAAAAAAAGAGAAGTCCCAAAAAAATGAGAGAAAAAGAGAGAAGGGACAATGTTACTATCCTTTTACCACACTTGTGCTTCAAAGTAGCACCATAATCTTCATGATAGAGAGTCTCTTGTTTTGTCACTTTCATATACTAGTGGGAATTTTTCATTATAGAACTTGGCTTGTATATTGCAACAATGGGCCTCCTCAAGAGCCCTAGGTCTTCGTGAGCAAGCAAGTTGGATGCACACCCACTTAGTTTCTTTTGTTGATCTTTCATATATTTATAGCTCTAGTGCATCCGTTGCATGTTAATCCCTACTCTTTGCATTAACATCAATCGATGGGCATCTCCATAGCTCATTGATTAGCCTCGTTGATGTGAGACTTTCTCCTTTTTTGTCTTCTCCACATAACCCCCATCATCATATTCTATTCCACCCATAGTGCTATGTCCATGGCTCGCGCTCATGTATTGCGTGAAGGTTTATAAGTTTGAGATTACTAAAGTATGAAACAATTGCTTGGCTTGTCATCGGGGTTGTGCATGATGAGAGCATTTTTGTGTGACGAAGATGGAGCATGACTAAACTATATGATTTTGTAGGGATGAACTTTCTTTGGCCATGTTATTTTGAGAGGACATAATTGCTTAGTTAGTATGCTTGAAGTATTATTATTTTTATGTCAATATGAACTTTTATCTTGAATCTTTCGGATCTGAACATTCATACCACAATTAAAAAGAATTACATTGAAATTATGCCAAGTAGCACTCCGCATCAAAAATTCTGTTTTTATCATTTACCTACTCGAGGACGAGCAGGAATTAAGCTTGGGGATGCTTGATACATCTCCAACGTATCTATAATTTTTGATTGCTCCATGCTATATTATCTTCTGTTTTGGACATTATTGGGCTTTATTATTCACTTTAATATTATTTTTGGGACTAACCTATTAACCGGAGGCCCAGCCCAGAATTGTTGTTTTTGCCTATTTCAGAGTTTCGCAGAAAAAGAATATCAAACGGAGTCCAAACGGAATGAAACCTTCGGGAACGTGATTTTTGGAACGAACATGATCCAGGAGACTTGGACCCTACGTCAAGCAACCAACAGGGAAGCCACGAGGTAGGGGGCGCGCCTACCCCCCCCCCCAGGGCGCGCCCTCCACCCTCGTGGGCCCCATGTTGCTTCACCGACATAGTTCTTCCTCCTATATATACCTACGTACCCCCAAACGATCAGATACGGAGCCAAAAACCTAATTCCACCGCCGCAACCTTCTGTACCCACGAGATCCCATCTTGGGGCCTGTTCCGAAGCTCCGCCGGAGGGGGCATCCATCACGGAGGGCTTCTACATCAACACCATAGCCTCTCCGTTGAAGTGTGAGTAGTTTACCTCAGACCTTCGGGTCCATATTTAGTAGCTCAATGGCTTTCTCTCTCTTTTTGGATCTCAATACAGTGTTATCCCCTTCTCTCGTGGAGATCTATTCGATGTAATCTTCTTTTGTGGTGTGTTTGTTGAGACCGATGAATTGTGGGTTTATGATCAAGTTTATCTATGAACAATATTTGAATCTTCTGAATTCTTTTATGTATGATTGGTTATCTTTGCAAGTCTCTTCGAATTATCAGTTTGGTTTGGCCTACTAGATTGATCTTTCTTGCAATGGGAGAAGCGCTTAGCTTTGGGTTCAGTCTTGCGGTGTCCTTTCCCAGTGACAGTAGGGGCAGCAAGGCACATATAGTATTGTTGCCATCGAGGATAACAAGATGGGGTTTTTATCATATTGCATGAATTTATCCCTCTACATCATGTCATCTTGCTTAAGGCGTTACTCTGTTCTTATGAACTTAATACACTAGATGCATGCTGGATAGCGGTCGATGTGTGGAGTAATAGTAGTAGATGCAGGCAGGAGTCGGTCTACTTGTCTCGGACGTGATGCCTATATACATCATCGTACCTAGATATTCTCATAACTATGCTCAATTCTGTCAATTGCTCAACAGTAATTTGTTCACCCACCGTAGAATACTTATGCTCTCGAGAGAAGCCACTAGTGAAACCTATGGCCCCCGAGTCTATTTTCATCATATTAATCTTCCAACACTTAGTTATTTCCGTTGCCTTTTACTTTGCATCTTTATCATAAAAATACCAAAAATATTATCCTATCATATCTATCAGATCTCACTCTCGTAAGTGAACGTGTAGGGATTGACAACCCCTTATCGCGTTGGTTGCGAGGATTTATTTGTTTTGTGTAGGTACGAGGGACTCGCACGTAGCCTCCTACTGGATTGATACCTTGGTTCTCAAAAACTGAGGGAAATACTTACGCTAATTTGCTGCATCACCCTTTCCTCTTCAAGGGAAAACCAATGCAGTGCTCAAGAGGTAGCATCTGGCGATATGAAGTAAGGCTCACGCCTATGAAGGTCTCCGCCCGTGACACTCTCACGTAATAATGAGTAGGGCTGTACACGCCTCGGGGTCTCAGGAGTGCCGCCCTCGGGCCTCGGGGGCTCCCTCCCACGTCCTAGTGGCAGCACTTAGCTCCGCACTGGTGAGAAGACTCGAAGAGAAGAAGACTAGACTAGGCGCCGGACGCGGCCATTTGCTTTGGATTTCTTTTTTGTAACCCTGCCTTCTGGATTTGGATTTAAGTTGAAGTTGAATTTTCATTGACGCGCGCGGGGGGTGCCTTTTCTCGTTCGAGCGATTTCTTGCTATCTGGTTCTTGCCTTAATCAGGATTTCGCGTCTGTCACTTCCCCCTCACGAGCTCCTCGCGAGCGGGGTTAGGCACAGCGCACACGCGCCATCACGCGGCCCCCTCGGGCGTGTCGACAGGCTTCTCAGGAGCTTCCCGGAACGTGCAACCTCCCGAACCGATGTGGGGCTTGTCCAGGCTAAGGTAAACCGTGACAACAACAAACTTACCCCAGGATACGTGAGTTCATGAAGACACATATTCTACTCGGCCTAAAAAGATAGAGGCGGTAATATATTTACATGAGGGGCTTCCCCTCCAAAAATGCTCTTACAACCTCTAGGGCCACGCCCGAGCCTCTGCGTGCAGGACAAACAACTGGGAAGCGTGGGGATCAGTCGGACATGTCGCTCGCCGCATCGCCTTCAGACGTGATGCTGCCGTCGCTGCCACCATCGCCGGCATCACCATCACCTCCACCGGCGCCGCCATCACCATCATCGACCACGTCGCCTTCGTCCACCGCGACCACCACCGCGTCGTCGTCAGAAGAGAAGGCCCTGACCAGCGCGTCAACGTTGTCCTCCACCCACCGCACCAGGTCGCCCGGATGGCCTCCCGGACTGGAGCAATGGCGGCATCAAAGTCGAAGTCCTGGTAGGTGTTCTGGAGATGGCTGAAGACACGGGAGAATGCGCACCCCAGCAGGCTGCGGCTCCTCTCTTCGACAAGCAGGCGAGCTCTCTCAGAGCGATTCTCCAGGTGCGTCACCACGTCGGCGAAGAAGCGGAGGTGGCTAGCGTAGTCATCCATGTGGGGGTGAGGGGCATTCTCATCATAGATGTAGCCCATGGCCGTATTGGCCCTGTTCCGAAGGTCCTGGAGCATGGGAGCATGCACGTGCTCCAGCGTCCGCCGCTGAAGACTTCCTCCCTGTTCTGCCGCGCAACAGACTCGGCGTCAGCAACCCGTTGCTGAAGAGAGAGCAGCTCGGCGCGGGCGGAGGCCAGTTCCGCCTGTGCCGTGACCAGGGTGGCTGTCGTGTCCTCCTCGCGCCGCTCCACCTCGGCTAGCCTGGGCCTAAGGGCAGCGGTCCTACGTGCAGCCTCAGCCTCCGCAAGCTTCAACTTCAGGTCATGCCTACCCTCAAGACCCGCGCGAGCCTCGGCCACCCGGCGATTGACCTCCTCCTGGGCCTTGGCCTCGCGTGCGCCAATGGTGTCTTCCGCTTGGGCAACTTGACACTCCCTCGTCTCCAATCGCTCGAGCTCGAGGCTACGCTCCATGGCTTCCAGTGCCAACGCCTCCTCGCGCCTCTAGATCTCTTCTTCTTCGGTGGGCGTCCCCCTCAACGACGCAAGGGCGGCTCTGCGCGCCTCCACTTGCTGCTCCAAGGAGGCGGTCCAGGCTTGGAGCTCCCACGCGCGCTTCTCCGCGGCCCCGCGACGACAATCATCTTCTCGGGCCTCTTCCAGAGCCCCATAGCAAGCTTCACGCGAGCTTACGAGAGAAGCTTCGGCCTTCGCGTTATCCAGCTCGCGTTGGTGGCGCCCGATGTTGATAGCCACCTTCAACTTATGCCGCTCCTCCGCCAACCGAAGACCCTCGGCCTTGAGGCGCGCGTCGACATCCGCGAGTTCTTCACCGAGCCGGTTCATCACGCCCATCGCTTCCTGGAAGAGCTCATGAGGAACAACGCTCCGTCCGTGCTCGAACGCAAGTGTGCGGCCCATCTCATCCTCCGTCGCGGGGGCTGCAGGTGGGGCCCGGAGCGGCTCGCCCCCTTCTAGCAAGGGGCTGGGGGCTGGCGCCCGCCCGGAGGCCAGCCAGGCCTCGCCAGGGGCCCGGACGAGTCGAGGCCCGCTGCTTGAAGAAGATCCCAAGACCGAAGCCATCCAGCCACCGTCCGTGACCAGAGGAGGAGCCCTCGGCACGCTCACTGAGCTCCAGGCAAGGCCGCGAAGAAGGGACGAGGAGGGCGTAGGCTCAAGGCGCCATAGAGGTTAGCGCGCCTCTCCAACCGACCCCGCACCGAAGGCGGCATGCAGACTCGGGGCACTCAAGGTCAGCGAGGGAGACGAGGAGAGAGGAGGCCGCTTCTCAGGAGACTCGGCGGCTTTGGTGGAAGGAATCCTGAAGGACCAACGTCAGGGGGGAAAGCAGCACACAAGAAGCCACAAAGATACAGTACTTACTCGTCAATGGCGAGGTACTTCCCCCGCTTCAACGGCCCGAAGATACCACCGCTGCCGCTTGGGGATCCCTTCCTCTTCCGGAGCACCTCGAAGTCCACACAAAGCCGACCGAAGCGTTGGACATGGCGGCCATCACGAGGTGTAGCAGAAGAAGCGCTTGAAGGGACAGCCTCAGGGGCGCCTTGTCGAGGAGAGTCATCGGGCGCCATCTCGCTGCGATCTGCCGAGGTCTCAGGAGCTTCGGCCTCAGGAGTCGCGCGCTGCATTGCCCTCGAAGCTGCCGCCCCAGGACAAGAATCACGGATTCCCGAGGACGGCGCCTCGGGAGCCCCAGGCGGCATCAGCACCTCGGCACTCGAGCCACCGGCCTCCAGCGATGCTCGCCTCCCTGCATCCACACTCGGGGTGAGCTCAGCGCCAGCAGCGAAGAGGGGAACCACGTTTATGGGGTTCCCGCGGGGCCCCACCAGGTCGTCTGGGCGCAGCCCCCACTCGTCAAAAGAAGGCATGTGCTCCACAAATTCCTCCTTGTTCGAGCAGCAGTACAGCAGGTAACTCTTTCAGGCATGTCGTCTGGCAACGGAACGCCCGCCAGGACCTCAAGCACCGTTTGCCGCGTCTCAAGAGGGAGCCCGGACTCCTGAAGTCTCATATGGTCCTGGCTATAGAGCAAGGCCCACATCGGCCGAGAATGGCGCTGAAGCGGAGCGACTCGGCGTCGGACGAACTCCTTCACCACCATAGGCACAGTCATGCCACAGTCTTTCAGCCTCTTCAGCCTGAGCCAGACGGAGACAAGGCAAGGGCTCGCGAGCTTCGCGTGGCCCTAACCGGAGTTGGGAATGGCAGGCGCCGACGAAGGATGGAGCAGAGGGCTGAGCACTCCAACATCAACAAATACCCACCGCGTCCGAAACTCGCTCGTAGATGGAGGAAGCTCGAAGTCGATCCCCGCGCCTGCCGTCGCGGCCACAGCCTGGAAGCTCAGGCATCCCGAGCTCTGCCGGGGGTCAATCAGATGCAACGAGAAGAAGTGGCGGAGAAGGGGCATGGAAGGGGCAATGCCCACCATGGCCTCACATACAAAGGCGAAGACGACAAGAAGGGTCATGGATTGGGGATCAAGATGCAGCATGTGGATCTGGTAATGTTCAAGCACTGCGTTGAAGAAAGCGGAAAAGGGGGGAACAAGGCCGGCCCAAAGGGCGTCGATGAAAAGCGGGACCTCGGTGGCCGTCCTATCAATACGAGCTCAAGACGCAGGCCAGGCCACCGTTCCTCCCCACTCATTGAAGCAAGAGGCGAACATGGGGCGCACCTTGCCCATGGCCTCATCGTTGAGCACCAGCGATCGGCCAACCGTGGGCTCGATGGCCGGAGGCGCACTGGCCAAAGACAGAGGTTTCTTGCCCTTATCCGCTTGTTTTAGCGCCACTGCGATAGAGTGGGCAGAGCTCAAGTCAGATTGGAAAGAGGAGCAGAGTCTCGGGGAAGCAGAGGAATTGGGGGAGTATGGCACTGGCGATGGAAGAATAACTGTGTAGGTTGCGGTGGCCGCCTAGCCAGGCGGATCCCAAGGCTGCGTGGGGAAGCGGAGACGCCCGCGTCCAATCAACCGCCACGCGTCGACCAAGGCCGCAGGTTGTGGGGGCCCGCGGCGCTCCGCACTTGCCCTTTGGATTCGCCTCGAAGCCAAGCCCGAGCGCGCCTTGGGCCCGGGAGCTACTGTCGGCGTTCTGGGAATGGGGGTCCCCAGACTTGCCTGCCTGCGGCCCACGGCATGGCTCCGCGAGCGGGCCCGTACGACCCATCTTCACCCACAAGCATTCAAGACCCTCGCGAGGCGCCAAGCCTCGCGAGGCGGATGACGCAAGACCTCCTCGGGAGCGGTCTCACCAGGCTGGCTCGCGAGGGGCGGAGAGATCAAGGCAAGGCAAACCTCGCGAGGTTCTCGTGACGTGAGCCATGAAGACCAAGGCCAGGCGGGCGCCAGCGCGCACAGTGTCCTTGTTTCCTCTTTGGTGCTAAGGAGGCAAGCGCCGGAGAGGAGTACCGAGGCATCAAGCAATGGTTTCCATATCGGTGCAACGAGACCAAGACCAGCAGGACGGCAAGACGGAGGTCACCGTGGAGCCCAAGACGGCGTCACCACCAGAGCCTTTGGAAGGCGAAGACCAGCTTTAGTCAGGATAAGTTGTACTAGATGTCCCCTTTCAAATTGGTCGTTGTTGGCTCCCTTCCCACTCAATATTTGGGGACAGGACCAGGGCATCTATAAATAGGACTAGCCACCATAGTAGGAGGCATCTCATCTTGAGTAATCCTCACCCACACAAGTTCGCCACGCACAAGAACACCTCACCTCAGGAGGCTATTCTTCCCCTTGTACTATTCATCCTCAGCCCAAGAGGCAATCCACCACCACCACACTGGAGTAGGGTATTACACCACAACGGTGGCCCGAACCAGTATAAATCTTGTGTCCGTTGTGTTGCGAGTTTGTCGAGCTAGCCTCTAAGATCGTAGCGAGGTTAGGGCGTGGATCGGTAGGGGGAGATCTTCGTGCGCACCCCAGTGTTCGAACCTTGAGGGTTTTGCCAGAACCCAAGATCCGACAACATTTCTTGCAAGGCTTATCATGATCTACATTACCGAGAGGGCCCAGAGATACCTCTCCGATACTCGGAGTGACAAATCCTAATTTCGATCTATGCCAACCCAACAAACACCTTCGGAGATACCTGTAGAGCATCTTTATAATCACCCAGTTACGTTGTGACATTTGATAGCACACAAGGTATTCCTCCGGTATCCGGGAGTTGCATAATCTCATAGTCAAAGGAATATGTGTAAGTCATGAAGAAAGCAATAGCAATAAAACTTAACGATCATTATGCTAAGCTAACGGATGGGTCTTGTCCATCACATCATTCTCCTAAAGATGTGATCCCGTTTATCAAATGACAACACATGTCTATGGTCAGGAAACTTAACCATCTTTGGTTAACGAGCTAGTCTAGTAGAGGCTTACTAGGCACACTGTTTTGTCTATGTATCCACACATGTATCAAGTTTTCGGTTAATACAATTCTAGCATGAATAATAGATATTTATCATGATATAAGGAAATATAAATAAAAACTTTATTATTGCATCTAGGGCATATTTCCTTCACCGCCTTGTCACCGATCTACTCCCGTTAGTGTACTCTCGTCGTAGCTTCGCTATGGTTTAGCTGGGGTGGAGTTCGAAGTGGAGAGGATGAGCTCCCCTAGTGTTCGAACCTTTCGGTCCCCGGAGCCCGACTTTTGACATTTGGCACACCAGGTAGGGGTGCGTTATTGTTTTCCCTGCTCCACCCTTCTCTCCACCAACTTCATGGCTGACGCCCGCCATGAGCGCGTCGAACGCAGGGTAGATCATGTGGCCCTGACGGAGCCGGTGGGCAGCGGCAACCGCCGGCGCGCCGTCGAGGCCACAGCCGCCGCGGCCGACCCTGCTGCTCGTGAGCAGTAGGACTCCTCCTTGCACCCCTCCATGCAGGCAGACAGCCACACCGCCATGACATCTTCCTCTCTCTCCCGCCATGGGCCACCGAACACGCAGGCCACGCTACTCATTGCGTGTGAGCTACTCCGCTACCGTCCGGTAGATGCCGGCTATGACGCCAGGCTTGGTCGCATCACCGAGCTTGTCAACGCCGTCGGGGACGCTCCGGCGCCTTCCAACTCGCTCCGCCCTGCGCCGTCTCGCGCCAGGGACGTGGAGCATGGCGCTCCCCCGCCACCTCCTCTACATGACTAGCTCGCTGGGCCCTGACATGACACGCGGGTGCATGACCCATCTCATGGAGCGTCCTTGCCGGTCCAAGACGAGGCTGGCCAGCTGCTAGATCATCTGCCGTGCGCCGCCTTATGCGCGTGTGCTCCTCGAGCAGCAACTCCAGTGCCAAGACCGGGCGGTCCAAGAGGTCGGGCGGTCAGATGCCAGAACCGCGATGCTCTTGCCGAAGTTGTTCCCTCAAGCGGTGTGGGCTGCCGAGACTTCACCATGAGTTGCATCGGGTGATGTGGCCCACGAAGTTCAAGCCCGAGTTACCCCTGCGCTACGGCGGCACGCCCAACTTCGCAGAGTTCCTCCAGCTCTATGCGCTGAGCATCGAGGCGGTGAACGGCAATGACCAGGTCATGGCAAACTGGTTCCCCATGACCGTCAAGGACGGCCCGCGCTCCTGGCTCATGAACCTCCCCGAGGCGTCGATCTCTTCATGGAGCGAACTCTGCAACCAGTTCGTCCCCAACTTCAAGGGCACGCACGACCGCTCCCTCACCATCAATGACCTGCGCATGTACGGCAGCGCCTGGACGAGACCCTCCGCAAGTACATCCAGCGCTTTAGCTAGGTGTGCAACAAGATTCCAGGTGCCTCCGACGCGGCTGTCATCTCCGCATTCTCCACCGGCATCGCGGACGTCTGAATGCGCGAGAAGCTCATCGTCAACGATGAGTTCGACTCGATGGTCGAGTTGTTCGACCTCGCTGACAAGTGTGCCAATGCTGAAGAAGGACGCCTCTTCATCCACAATGACCCCAATGTGGCGCTCAACGCCACCAAGGCCAAGAGCAAGGACATCAAGCGCAAGGGTCTGACCGTGCTTGCGGCGGAGCCTGAGCAGAAGCACGAACATGACCGTGATGAGCCCGGGAAGGACAACCGCCCACTTTGCGTGTACCACAACATGTGCTCCCACAGCACTAATGACTGCCAGGAGCTCAAGCTGCTCCGCGACGAGCGCCTGGACCGCCGAGGCGACTGCAACGACCGCGGCGCCAACCGCATAGGTGGTCGTGGCGGCGACCGCTTGGACAGCTGCAAAGGCAACGGCAACTCCCGCTAGGGCTAGCGCGACTAGCCTTGTGAGGCTGCCTGGCACGACTAGCCTCGTGAGGGCTCCTGGCGCGTCCAGACTCATGAGGCAAATTCTCAGGCCAACGCCGCTCTCCTGCCGCTGCCACCACCACCTCAGAGGAACGACATCAACCAGCTTGACGAGGGCACCCGGGGCTACCAGGAGCCTCGCGCGGTTGCCTACATCCTCGGTGGAGCTCGGGCGCCCGTGTCCAACCACCATTTCAAGTAGTTCTCTCGCCAGGTGAACGCAGCCCCCTCCGAAGCCTAAGGCCGCACGGCCCCTCAAGTGGTCATAGTATGCTATCACCTTCGACTCCAAGGACTACCCCAAGGTCGTGGCCGCCACGGGCGCGCTCCCCATGCTATGCACTCCTACTATCAGCAACACCGCGGTCACCAAGACCCTCATTGACGGAGGTGCTGGCCTCGACATGATCTCCATCGAGACCTTCGAGACGCTCCAGGTGCCCTACGACCGGCTGATGCCGACCCGGCCCTTCTCTGGAGTTACTGATGGCTCCACCATCCCACTGGGGCAAGTGCACCTCCCCGTCACCTTCGGCACCCTCGAGAACTACCACACTAAGCTCATCGACTTAGACATGGAACACATTGGCCTGCTGTACAACGCCATCTTGGGGTACCCAGCTCTCACCAAGTTCATGGCGGCGACCCACCAACGTCCTCAAGATGTTTGGCTGCAGCGGTGTCGGAGTAAATAGCCACGGGTAGCCTAACCGACTGCCCCTGGCTCTTTAGAAAATTATCAGGCCGTTTGGGCCTTCAAGCATTTCAAGCATTGGGCCGCCTTCCCCGGCCGGCTACCTCTGAAGCCGACTCTCAGAAGGCGACCCAGCCTCAGCAACCTCCCCCCAATATAACCACGGGATGGCCGACTCCAGGAAGCCGGCCATAGAGGATGCCGACTCCCCAGAGCCGGCCATGAAGAACGCCGACTCCCCACAGCCGGCCACGAAGAGCGCCGACTCCAAGAAGCCGGCTAAGACCGCACCCACCAAAACTACACCCACATAAAGGTGACAAGACGGGGTGTGCCCACAGTGCGGTCCACTACCCCCGAAGCCCGAGGCAGGCATGGCCACAGGACGCCGTACGGGACGGCCATCTCTCGTCCGGCTCGGCACTGTAGCCGTGCTGGCCTCAACGTCACCCACGACAGACGCCAGTATGGCCCACGGGCGGCGGGCCCCTTTAGCCAGAGAGAGGCGCGAAGGCGGCCCGGCCTCCCCTAGTCGGCCAAGGGCATAGCCGGCCTCCAGAAGCCGGCTACCCCTTCCCTCGAAGCCTGTGCCACATTAAGGAGACAAGACGAGGTAAGGCTACAGTGAGAGCCCTCGAGGCGGGACACTGTAGCCACGCTTACCTCGACGAAGCCCTCGTCATCAGGGGCGAGGCTACAGTAAGCAGCCGCTGACAAGACCCTAGGCGGTGGGGCCGGCCTATCGACCAAGAGGCCGGCAGCCGGCGGGACCCACCAGTCGGCGGGCCCCAACGGCCGGCGGAGAAGCCGGCGAGCGTAGACACTGACGACTGGGACCAGCGCCCAGCCGGATTACCATTGTACCCCCGGGGGGTAGGCCGATATAAACCCCCCGGGGCACCCATGCAAAGGGTTGGCTTCTTAGAGTTACACACACACCATAGAGAGAGGGAAACAAGAGCTAGCCTTGCTCTTCTTCTCCCTTGAACCCAACAGCTCTAGGAGCATTTGTAGCTACTCTTTCCGATCTAGTGATCATGCGGAGACCCCGCAGAGCAGGACTAGGGGTGTTATCTCCTCGGAGAGCCCCGAACCTGGGTAAGATTCGCCAGCGTGCATGTCTTCGCCTCATCCCGTTTCCAGGCACCGGCGACGTCTTACTGGCACCCACTATGATAAGCCACCCGGTGGCATATGTCGCACGTACCACCCGACATTTGGCGCTCACCGTGGGGCTAGGTGCACCGTCGTCCGGAGACCTGTTCTGGACGGGAACCCTCTTCCTCCCCCGCGAGCGCAGCCAGCCTGCTGCGCCCGATGGCGTTTGCCTCGACGCGCTGCGAGGCGTCGACGACGCCTGCGCGGCGAGCTGCCTCGCCGATCTGCTCGGCGAGACTCGCATCTCCGACGAGCCCGCGTCCAACGCGGGCACGGACTACCCCGAGAGCCGCCTCGTCAGCCTTCTCGACCAGCTTCACGTCTCTAGCGAGCCTGCTGCAGATGTGGAGTCGGTCGGCTCCACCGACCCAATGCTCGTCGACTCTGACACGGCATCGCTCGACGCCTACCCCTCCGACGTGGTGGTCTTCGACGATCCTCTCCCCCGAGCTGACAGTGGCAGTAGCGCTGTCACCGAAGTGCTGGTCATCAGCCACGTCGCCAACTCGGGCGAGAACGCCCACGACGCCCTGCAAGCGGCGATGCACGACCTGTCCGTCCCCATCCCGGCCGACGCCGACGCCGAGACCCTGGAGGCACGCCGCCTCGCCCTCATCGCGGAAGGCCAGAAGATAGCCTCCATGAGACGCCTCACCGAGGCCCACCAGCGCGAAGTCGACCGTGCCGCCTTCGGTACGCCGCCGGCTAGCGGTCTGAGCCGAGCCGGCTTCGTCCAGAAGCGCGGCGCGGCTATCGCCAGCATGCTGGGGGCAGATCGCCCCGTCTACGCCACCCCGCTCGAGAATCTACGAGCCGCTCAGGCGGCCGCAGAAGAGCTCAATGGGCTGGGAGCCGATGAGCTCCCCTACATGACAAGACGGATCCAGCAGTTGATCGACGCGGCTACAGAATGGCACGAAGCCGGCGCCCGTGCTGATAGCCATCCCCCGCGCCGGGAGCACGCCGCGACGTCCCGCTCGCCGACTGCGAGCGGCGCCCGCCAGAAGAAAGACAAGGAGCCGGCTGCTAGCCGCAGCCGGACTCGCATCACCATCGAGCGCGACGCGGAAGGCCGCCCTCGAGCGGTGGAGCGTCAAGGAAATCTGCCTCCTCCCCCGCCTCGAAGAGAAAGACGTCTCACCCCGCCGCCTGTCACGCACCCGACTCTCGGTGACCGACTAGGCCGCCGAGAAGGAGTCGGCGAGAACGACGCCCGCCGCCGGATCGACCGCCTTGCTCGATCCCTGGCGTTAGAAGAAGAAGACGATGTCGGCCCGCCATGCTTTGGCCCCCGCATCCGCGACGAGCCCTTCCCCAAAGGGTTCTCGCTCCCCAGAGACACGCCCAAGTACAACGGCTCAGTGAAGCCGGAAGATTGGCTCATCGACTACTCCACTGCTGTCAGCATAGCCAACGGCAATCGGCGTGTGGCCGTGAAGTACGTCCCCCTCATGCTACAAGGCACGGCGCGCACCTGGCTCAACAGCCTCAAGCCCTACAGCATCAACAGCTGGCTGGACTTCATGGAAGTCTTTGTCCGCAACTTCACCAGCATGTACAAGCGGCCTCCCAAGCCTCGCCAACTCTCCCTATGCGTCCAAGGGCCCAACGAGTCAACCCGCGACTACCTCACGCGGTGGGCCGAGCTCCGCAACTCCTGCGAGGGGGTGCACGAGGTCCAGGCCATCGAGTACTTCACTGCCGGGTGCCGAGAGGGCACCCTCCTCAAGCACCGACTCCTCTGCGACGAGCCGGCAACCCTCGACGAACTCCTGATCATCGCGGACAAGTACGCCACAGCCGACTCCTCGATGAAGACCGAGCTTCGAGTAGACGCCTCCGTGAAGGTGATTGCTCCGGCTCCCAAGACGCCGGCTAGCGACTCCAATCGGCGCCCCTACCAGAACGATCACAAGCGCAAGGCCCCCATGCCGACTTCCACCAGTCGGCAGGTGGCCACAGTTGAAGATGAGCAACCCGAAGAGCGGCCCGCTCCCAAGAAGAAGGGTGGCAGGCCGGCTTGGCAGCCGGCTTTCTCCTACGAGCAGACTCTCGACGCCCCTTGCAAGTTCCATAGCGGCGCGAAGCCATCCAACCACACGACCCGAAAATGCCACTGGCTCACGCGAATCTCCAAGGGCGAAGGGTTGGTGCCACCTCCGCCCCCCGGCCCGCCGCCTCTAGCCCCCCAGCAGCCGGCGGCTCGGCCGGCAGTCGGAGCCATTCAAGATGAATTCCCTGAAGAGCACGCCGCCTACATCGTCTTCACCAGCCAAGCCGACGACAAGCGTAGTCGGCGCCGTCAACATCAAGAGGTCAACGCAGTCGCCTCTAGCGCCCCCGAGTTCATGGACTGGTCAGAGAAGCCAATCAGCTGGAGCCAGGCCGACCACCCAGAGGTGATGCCATCCCCTGGCTCCTATGCACTGGTCTTAGATGTCACCCTCGCGACAGAGAGGTGAGCTGCCTGATTCTCCCGCGTCCTGATAGATGGCAGAAGCAGTATCAATATACTGTACAGTGATACCATGGAGAAGCTGAACATCAAGGCGAAGCAGCTTATGCGAAGCCGAACCGTGTTCCATGGTATCGTCCCCGGCTTGTCTTGCTCCCCAATCGGCAAGATTAAGATGGATGTTCTCTTCGGAGACAAAGATCATTTTCGCCGAGAAGCGATCTGGTTTGAAGTAGTGGATCTGGAGAGCCCCTACCATGCAATTCTTGGCCGACCTGCTCTGGCCAAGTTCATGGCTGTGCCCCACTACGCCTACCTGAAGATGAAGATGCCGAGCTCGAAGGGGATCATCACGGTAGCCGGCGATTACAAGAAGTCCATCGAGTGCGCCATGGCCAGTAGCCGGCTGGCCGAGTCCCTCGTGGTGGCAGAAGAAAAGAAGATGCTGGAGCGGGTTGTGGCCATGGCCAGCAAGTAGCCGGCCCTGTCCCCCAACCCCAAAGATTGTGATGCGCAGGGCTCCTTCCAGCCTGCCAAAGAGACGAAGAAGATACCTCTGGACCTGGAGAATCCGGAGAGGTTTGCCGTCATTGGGGCAAACTTGGACAGTAAATAGGAAGGCGAGCTCGTCGACTTCCTCCGTGAGAATCGAGACATTTTTGCATGGTCCCCAAAGGACATGCCGGGTGTCCCGAAGGATTTCGCCGAGCACAAATTACATGTCCGAGCTGACGCGAAGCCGGTCAAGCAGCCCCTCCGCCGACTGTCAGAAGAGAAGCGAAGAATCGTAGGAGAAGAGATAGCCCGGCTCCTCGCCGCTGGCTTTATTATGGAGGTGTTTTTCCAGAGTGGCTTGCCAACCCAGTTCTGGTATTGAAGAAGAATAACAAGTGGCGTATGTGCATAGACTACACCAGCCTGAACAAGGCCTGCCCCAAGGATCCATTTGCTTTGCCACAGATTGACCAAGTGATAGACTCCACAGCCGGATGCGAGCTGTTGAGTTTTTTGGATGCCTACTCAGGGTACCATCAGATCAAGTTGGACCCAGCAAACCGCCTAAAGACTGCCTTCATCACACCATTTGGAGCTTTTTGTTACCTGACTATGACATTCGGCTTGAGGAATGCCGGTGCCACTTTTCAGCGTTGCATGCAGAAATGCCTCCTGAAGCAACTCGGCAGAAATGCCCACGTCTATGTAGACGACATTGTGGTGAAGACAGAGAAGCGCGGTACCCTACTAGAAGATCTCAAAGAAACATTCGCCAACTTGCGCCGATTCCAAATCAAGCTCAACCCCGAGAAATGCGTGTTCGGAGTACCAGCCGGCCAGCTGTTAGGCTTCCTGGTCTCCGAACGCGGCATCGAGTGCAACCCTGTGAAGATCAAGGCCATCGAGAGGATGGAGATTCCCACCAAACTGCGAGACGTGCAGAAGTTCACCGGGTGCTTGGCCTCCCTGAACTGCTTTATCAGCCGACTAGGAGAGAAGGCTCTCCCCCTGTACCGACTCATAAGGAAGTCCACTCACTTCGAGTGGAATGACCAAGCCGACCAAGCCTTCCATGAGTTGAAGAAGATGCTGACCACTCCGCCTGTCCTGGCAGCGCCGACTGAGAAGGAGCCCATGCTCCTCTACGTTGCCGCGACTAGCCGAGTAGTCAGTACAGTTGTTGTGGTCCAGCGCCCGGAAGAAGGCCGAGCCCAGCTAGTACAGAGGCCGGTGTACTATCTAAGCGAAGTGCTATCTAGCTCAAAGCAGAACTACCCGCACTACCAGAAGATGTGCTATGGAGTGTACTTCGCCGCCAAGAAACTGAAGCCCTACTTCCAAGAGCATCCCATCACGGTCATGTGCCCGCCCCGCTCGCCGAGATCATAGGGAGCCGGGATGCATCCGGCCGGGTGGCTAAGTGGGCCATTGCATTGGCACCATACACGATCTTCTACCAACCCCGCACCGCCATCAAGTCCCAAGCACTGGCCGACTTCCTCGTCGACTGGGCCGAGACCCAGTACCTACCGCCGGCTCCCGACTCTACCCATTGGCGGATGCACTTCGACGGGTCCAAGATGCGCACCGGCTTGGGAGCCGGCATCATCCTCACCTCTCCCAAAGGCGACAAGCTCAAATACACGCTACAGATCCACTTCGCCGCCTCCAACAACGTGGCCGAGTACGAGGCGCTCGTACATGGGCTCCGTCTAGCCAAAGAGCTCGGCATACGCCGGATCCTGTGTTACGGCGACTCAGACTTGGTGGTCCAGCAGTTGTCTGGCGATTGGGAAGCCAAGGACGCGAACATGGCGAGCTATCGATTCCTCGTCCAGCAGATCAGCGGGTACTTCGAAGGGTGCGAGTTCCTTCACGTGCCAAGGGCCGACAACGACCAAGCAGATGCCCTAGCACGGATCGGCTCCACCCGACAAGCCATACCGACTGGCGTCTCCCTCCAGCGCCTCCTCAAGCCGTCCATCAAGCCGTCTCCAGAGTCGGACTCTATCTTCGTACCGCCTGTGCCAGATGCAGCCGGATCCGACTGGAGGAACCCCGCAGGCGGCACGGGGACTTCGACAACTGGCCCGCCGACTACCGTAGTCGCACCCGGCCCGGGGACTTCAGAACCCGGCCCGGGGACTGCAGCAGTCGACCCGGGGACTGCAGCAGTCGGCCCGGGGACTGCAGCAACACAAGAAGCGGTGGCCGACTCCGATTCCACGCCACCCAACCCACCCACCCGAGTCATGGTGGCCGTCCTAACAGCAGAAGAAGTTACAGCTCCATCATGGGCCCAGCCCATCCTCAAGTTCCTAGTCAGCAGAGAGCTGCCGGCTGATGAGATCTCAGCAAGAGTGCAACGACGAGCCGGAGCATATGCAATAATCAACAGAGAGCTTCTGAAGCGCAGCGTCACTTGAGTCTTCCAGCGTTGTGTCGAGCCAGAAAAAGGAGTGGCAATCCTCAAAGATATCCACGAAGGCGAATGCGGCCACCACGCAGCCTCAAGATCACTTGTGGCCAAGGCTTTCCGCCATGGTTTCTTTTGGCCGACTGCCTTGGAAGATGCCAAAGAGATAGTCAAGAGCTGCAGAGGATGCCAAGTTTTCAGTTCCAAGCAACACCTGCCGGCTTCTGCACTTAAGACCATTCCCCTCACCTGGCCCTTTGCCGTCTGGGGACTGGACATGGTGGGCCCTTTCAAGACAGCCCGCGGCGGCTTGACACATCTACTTGTCGCCGTGGACAAGTTCACAAAGTGGATCGAAGCAAAGCCGATCAAGAAGCTGAACGGGCCGACTGCCGTGACATTCATCACTGACATCACTACTCGGTACGGCGTGCCGCACAGCATCATCACCGACAACGGCACGAACTTTGCCAAAGGAGCACTGGCACGTTTCTGCGCGACGCAGGGCATCCGACTGGACTTAGCGTATGTTGCCCACCCGCAGTCAAACGGCCAGGTCGAGCGAGCAAATGGACTCATCCTCTCTGGCATCAAGCCTCGGCTGGTTGTACCACTGGAGCGATCGGCGGGCTGCTGGCTCGATGAGCTGCCGGCTATCCTCTGAAGTCTGCACACTACACCCAACAAGTCAACCGGCTTCACTCCGTTCTTCCTCGTATATGGTGCCGAGGCTGTCATCCCAACCGACATCGAGTTCGACTCGCCTCGGGTCACCATGTACATGGAGGCGGAGGCCAAGGAAGCAAGAGAAGACGGCGTCGACCTACTAGAAGAAGGCCGGCTGTTAGCACTCAGCCGGTCCGCCATCTACCAGCAAGGGCTGTGCCGCTACCACAACCGCAAGGTCAAGCCAAGATCCTTCCAAGAGGGCGACCTTGTCCTTCGGCTGATCCAGCGAACAGCCGGCCAGCACAAGCTCTCGGCCCCTTGGGAGGGCCCCTTCGTCATCAGCAAGGCACTAGGCAACGACTCCTACTACTTGATCGACGCGCAAAAACCAAGAGCACGCAAGAGAGATGACTCCGGCAAGGAGTCGGAGCGACCATGGAACGCGAACCTCCTGAGAAGATTTTACAGTTGAAAGCAGTATGTATCACGCTACCCTTTTATATTAAGTACGAACCAACAGGCCCCCCGAACAGTACTCGGGGACTGCCTTCATTTATCTATGAATGACGAGTGTCATATCCATGAATGTATTATTACATTTGAATTCTTGTCTGGCACCGGGGTCGACTAGTCGGCCCGGGGACTGGCCGCCTTACGCTATATTAAAAGTTCTACCTGAAGTCAGACAAGTAGTGTGCCGGCTCCCGAATCCTCTCTTGTTGAAAGTCGCAGCTCGAAGAACCGACTGTCCGACTAGCAAGAGCCAAGGCAGAAAGGATGCCCACACGAAAAACGGCTAAGGACTAACGAACTTATATAGCAAAAAGACGGCCTCCAACCACGCTTGCCGGCTGTCAGAACAGCCGGCTGGCCGGCTTCCTAAACACTTAGCTCTAATCCAACAAAGCTAGAGTACTTGCCCTCCCAATTGGCCAAGCACTCCTCCAGCCACAGATTGCAGAGCAACTGTCTGACTGGGGAGGCAGCAACCAAGGAAGGGCGGCAAAGGAAACAGCAAAAGGATGAAAAGCAAAGAACGAGGAAAAGCCAAATGCATGCATAAGTTATATATATATATAAAGCCCCCAAACAGGCCGGCAATCGGCATAAGTTCGAATACACCCCCAGTGGGTGGAATTGTGCAGACTTAACAGAATATTGTTGCAAAAGTGACAAGACAGGAAAACAAAAGATAGCAGACTAGACTAAGGCGCGGTGCGGGAGCTAGGCTGGTCGGTGGAGATGGCGTCGCCGGCTGAAGGAGTGGCCGGCTGGCGGGTCTCGGCTTGGTCACCACCGGTGGCAGCCGACGCACCCGTGCGTGACGTGGTGCTGGAGGCGCGGTCAGGCTGAGACTGGTCGGCCGCTCCACCATCCGGCTCGGCGTCGTCACCCTCCTCCTCCTCCTCCTCGCCCTCGTCGCTGGAGTCGATCTCCTCCGCCGAGTCTTCACCGTCTGCCGGGTTCAGCCCGAACCACTCCTCCGGCTGGGCGACACCGTTGTCATCTACCTCAGGGGCGAAGACGCTGGTGTCGGTGTAGTCGGCGATCGCCGAAGCCCGCCGGATGATAGCCGGCCGCGCCGGCTCCAGCTCCGTGTCGGCTTGCTGCCGCTAGGTAGCCAGCTGGTCCAGACTCAGGCCGGGGTACCAGGCCTTGACGAACTCCAGCGCCCACCTGGCGCCGGACCGAGCTGCCGAGGCCTTCCAGGCTTCGAAGCGGCCGACTGCCACCTCCAGCCAGTCGGCAGTCCGACTGGGGGTGCGAGGAACCACTTCGTCGGGCCAGAGGGCGGCCAAAACTTGCGCCCCGGCACGCTGAAGCCGGCGGAGCAGTCGGTGAGCCGGCTGGAGACGGGCCTGGATTGCCAAGAGCTGCTCCTCCAACGAACGGCCAGCGCTTTGCGCAATCTCGAAGCCTGCCTGCCTTCGCGCTTGGCGGCGGGCCTCGATGATCTGGTTGGCGGCGGTAGAGTAGCCAGGGAAGTACTCTGCGCAAGAAAGAAAGAGAATGAAGAGAAAACACCAAGTCAGAAAATGAGCCAAAAGCGGCAGACGGCAAGAAAGGACGAAGAAGTAGGCGGCTTATCGTCAACCAGATCTTCGATCTGACCATAGCCATTGATCAGAGTCTGCCTTGCTTCAGCCCAGCCAGCCGCTTCTGTCTCGTACTCGGCCTGGAGGGCGGCCTCGCGGTCCTGCACCGCCTTCAGAGCTGCCTTGTGGCCCTCCTCCTGGTTGGCCAACCTCTTGGCCAGGCGGTCGCGTTCCTGCACCAAGGCAGCAAGCTCGGCCTCCTTGGCACGAAGGGCAGTCTGAGACTCTCCCAGCTGTGCCCTCAGACCGGCGTTGGCCGCTCCAGGGACGGCAGAAAAAGAAGAAACAATAAGAGGAAGTCGTCAAGGAAGATCCGACCCGACTGCTCAGCACTCGGCCCGAATCTCGGGGACTACACCCAGTGGGTGCGCTGACGCGCCCCCACGTGAGATAAAGAACAAAGCACTTACCCCGGCTTTCAGTTAGGTCGGTGGTCTTCTGGGTCAGCTCCCGAGCCTGGGAGTTGAAGGCAGCCGCACGAAGATTGTGGTAGTCCTGCAAGACAGGCAGAAGATCGAAGTAAGAACAAGAATAGCAAGCCAAATCGACTAGGAAGTTCCAAGCCGCCTGCTCAGCAGCCGACTTGGAACTCGGGGACACCCAGTGGGTGCGCTGACGCGCCCCCACGGAAGAAACCAAGATCAAGAAGAAGCAAGATAAGAAGACTAACCCGGATGGCCGCCCGCGTCGCAAGGAATTCATCGGTGTATTGCCTCAGCGCCGTAGCCTGGGCCTGGAGCCGGGTCCGGACGTCCTGCGCGGCCACGTTCATCACGGCTGTCCCTCCGCCCGGCGTCCACCCCGAGGTAGCGCTGGCCACTTCCATATCCTGGGCCGACGAGCTGGAGCCCGCGGCCGGCTGCGGCTCCGACGCAGCCTTCCCCGCATGCCGGCTCGGCGGCATCCGGACCGCCAGCTCAGTCCTCGCGGCCGGTTCGCCCCCCGCCGACTGCGCAGGCGGCAGATCAGGCCGGCCGCCTTGAGCCGCCCCAGTCGGCGGGGTCGGCACCGGTGCCCTCTCCAGGATGACGACGTCGTCATCCCTCTCCAGCCCCGGCTGGTCACCGCCGGCTTCTTCTGGCGGGGGCTCCGGGGCCCCAGGCGCTGCGACGCGCAGTGGGGTGACCAACAAGGCCCCCTCTGCCATCGCCGCAGCTGCAGCCTCCGCTTGGGCCTTGGCTGCGGTGTCGGCGCGCGCCTTCGCCGCCTCCTCCTCCTGCGTCGCCTGGGCGGCGGCCGCCTTCCGCGCCTCCGCCTCCCGCGCCTCCCGCTCCTCCCGCACCTCCCGCGTGTTCCGTTCCGTCGCCGCCTGAAGGTCGGCACGGGGCTCCATGCGGCGGGTGGTGCTCCCAGATCCCCTCGGCGACTCAACGACGGAAGCGGCAGCCACCCGCTCGAGCGACAATGGAGCTCTGGTTGTTTGGAGAAAAAGACAAGGATTCAGGAGCCACCAGAGAAAAGAAAAAAGAGTACACGAAGGAATTTGAACTTACGCCGACACCGTCTGCGGTTGCTTCACCGTTTTGCGGAAGCGAGCCGCCTTCGCGGCCGCCTCCTCCCGCCTAGTCGCTGCTGCCCCGCCCCTGGGCTTCTTCGTCCGACTGCCGAACAAACCCTGCGCGGCACGACGCTTTTGCCCGCCGCCCCAAGCAGGCGGTGCAGCGGAGGAACCCGCGCCGCGGCCAGACGCCGGCTGACGGCGCGGGACGACTTCGGCCTCGTCGTCGTCCGGCCAGTCGTCGAAGCTGACTCCATGCCCGGAGCAACCTGCTTCGCCGCCGGCTCGGCCACCGCCCGGCTCGGTGTTGTCGTCCATAGCAGCCGCCCCCAAGTCGGGGTCCTCCAAATCGTGCTCTGTCCGATCGGGGACGAATCGGCGCTCCGCGTCCGACCCGCCGGCAGGCCGAAGAAGAGGGCTCTGTCGAAGAACAAGCCGACTAGTCAGAGTCGGCCAAAAGGAACTCGGCGACAAAACTGAGAAAAGAGAAAGAGACAAGGAGAACATACCGTGGGCGGCGGATTGGCTCGGCTGTATGGCTCCTTGCCGAACTGCCACTCTGCGGAGAGTTTGCAGTTCGCGAGGTAGTTCACCATATAGGCCACCTCGTCGTGCGGCATGTCCTTGGTACAGATCCGGCTTGGATCGAGCTGGCCGCTCATCTGACAGATCAGATGAGGGCGGCTCTGGAGTGGGAGTACCCGGCGCGTGACGAAGGCGGCCAGCAGGTCGGACCCCGACAAGCCCTCCGACTGGGTCATAGCTCGCACTTGGGCGACGGCTGCGGTTCCAGCCGGCGTCAGCGTCACGGCCCGGTAGGACCACTGGGGCCGCCTGCCCGCCGGTGGGCCGGCTACGTAAGCCGGCAGATTGACGTAGTCGCCCTGCGGGGCAACATTCTTCACGTAGAAGGATGACTTTTGCCATAGCTTCACCGACTGGATCAGCGTGATGACGGGGAAGGGGTTGTCGGCAGCCACCCTCTGCATCGCGATGAAGGCGCCACTCCGAGCCGGCACGCCCTGCGTGCACGTGCCCAGCTTGGACTGGAAGAACTCCCCCCAGAGCTCGAGGGTAGGGAGGACGCCGAGGTAGCCTTCGCACAAGGTGACGAAGGCCGACAGCAGCACCACCGCGTTCGGGGTGAGGTGGTGCGGCTGGAGCTGGTAGAACTCGAGCCAAGAGCGGAAGAAGGCGCTCACGGGCAGGCCGATGCCGCGCAAGAAATGCGAGCGGAAGACCACCCGCTCGCCCTCCCGTGGCTCCGGCGTAATCTCCTTCGCCGGCGCGAGGCAGACCTCCACCTTGTCCGCGCCGGGCAGCCGCCGCGTCTTGCGAAGGAATTCGACGTGATCCTTGTGGACGTTGGAGCCGTCCCAATCCCCGCCGTACTGCTCCGTGGCGGGAGGCATGGCGAAAATGAGCGCGGCGGCGGAGGAACGAGTGGTGGAAGAGCGCGGCGGCGAGGCGCTGTTGCAAGAAAGGGTAGGAGGAAGAAGATGGTGGAAAGAGGAGGAGCGTGCGAGAGCCTGCCGCTCTCCCCCTGCCCCTACTTATAGCTTCGCAAGGTGAAGCCGGGGAGGCCGGATGTGGGGTGAGACGTGGGATTAACTTCACCCACTCCCCCCACGACTCGTGATTATTACGCCCTAAAGGCGTGCCGAAACTGCCGCAGCGAGACGTGCGGGCGGTTTCGGGCTGCAGAGAATCCACGCCTGGGCCCGGGCGTGGGCGTGGCGGGCCCCCGCCCTGCGGCGACGTCCCGTCGCGTGCGTGGGCTGGCAGGCTTTTTGGCCAAGAGAAGCCACGTGGTTCGCAGGCGGCAAGTGGCCGGCCCGCGGCCCGGTGCACGCGCTGGCGAGCTCCCGCCCTCCGACTCCAAAAATTTTGGCCGAGACGGCGCGCCCAACCAAAGTCGGCTCCCAGCTGCTGGCTTGTCAAGATAGGAAGCTGATCGAGCTTCTCGACTCCTACCCAACCTCGAAGCCCAATCAGCTTCGGGGACTACTGTCGGAGTAAATAGCCACGGGTAGCCTAACTGACTGCCCCTGGCTCTTCAGAAAATTATCAGGCCGTTTGGGCCTTCAAGCATTTCAAGCATTGGGCCGCCTTCCCCTGCCGGCTACCTCTGAAGCCGACTCTCAGAAGGCGACCCAGCCTCAGCAACCTCCCCCGAATATAACCACGGGATGGCCAACTCCAGGAAGCCGGCCATAGAGGATGCCGACTCCCCAGAGCCGGCCATGAAGAACGCCGACTCCCCAGAGCCGGCCACGAAGAGCGCCGACTCCAAGAAGCCGGCCAAGACCGCACCCACCAAAACTACACCCACATAACGGTGACAAGACGGGGTGTGGCCACAGTGCGGTCCACTACCCCCGAAGCCCGAGGCAGGCATGGCCACAGGACGCCGTACGGGACGGCTATCTCCCGTCCGGCTCGGCACTGTAGCCATGCTGGCTCAACGTCACCCACGACAGACGCCAGTACGGCCCATGGGCGGCGGGCCCCTTTAGCCAGAGAGAGGCGCGAAGGTGACCCGGCCTCCCCTAGTCGGCCAAGGGCGTAGCCGGCCTCCAGAAGCCGGCTACCCCTTCCCTCGAAGCCTATGCCACATTAAGGAGACAAGACGAGGTAAGGCTACAGTGAGAGCCCTCGAGGCGGCACACTGTAGCCACGCTTACCTCGACGAAGCCCTCGTCATCAGGGCGAGGCTACAGTAAGCAGCCGCCGACAAGACCCTAGGCGGTGGGGCCGGCCTGTCGACCAAGAGGTCGGCAGCCGGCGGGCCCCAACGGCCGGCGGAGAAGCCGACGAGCGTAGACACTGACGACTGGGACCAGCGCCCAGCCGGATTACCATTGTACCCCCGGGGGGTAGGCCTATATAAACCCCCCGGGGCACCCATGCAAAGGGTTGGCTTCTTACTGTTACACACACACCATAGAGAGAGGGAAACAAGAGCTAGCCTTGCTCTTCTTCTCCCTTGAACCCAACAGCTCTAGGAGCATTTGTAGCTACTCATTCCGATCTAGTGATCATGCGGAGACCCCGCAGAGCAGGACTAGGGGTGTTATCTCCTCGGAGAGCCCCAAACCTGGGTAAGATTCGCCGGCGTGCATGTCTTCGCCTCATCCCGTTTCCAGGCACCGGCGACGTCTTACTGGCACCCACTATGATAAGCCACCCGTTGGCATATGTCGCACCTACCACCCAACAAGCGGCATCATCACCGTCACCTGTGACGAAAAGGACACGATCTACTCCCTCGAGCATGCCTACAAGGCCGCCACGGCCGTGCATCCAGCTGACGAGGACGCGGTTGAGTCCCCTGAGACCACGCCCGCAAAGAAGAAGCAATTGTTCTCCCGGGACCGCACCGAGACAAAGAAGGTGACGATTGATGGCAGCAGCTCAGGCCCTGCCTTCACCATCGGCACCGGCCTTCCTCCCACATAGGAAGGCGCGCTCGTCACCTTCCTTTGGGCAAACTCGAATGCTTTCGCATGGAAAGCATCTGATTTGTCCGGTGTGCCAAGGGAGGTGATCGAGCACCACTTAGGGGGTGTGCCCCAATGCACGCCCCATCAAGCAAAAAGCACGGCACCAGGCGCCCGAGAAGCAAGATTTCATTGTCCAAGAGGTATGCAAGCTGCAAGAAGCTGGAGTCATCCCTGAGGTGCATCACCCCGAGTGGCTCGCCAACCCAGTCGTCGTCCCCAAGAAGGGCGGCAAGGAGCATATGTGCATCAACTTCACGAGCCTCAACAAGGCCTACCCTCAGGACCCCTTCCTGTTGCTGTGCATTGACTAGATCATGGATTCCACCGCCTGTGACCTGCTATGCTTCTTGGATGCCGTTTCAGGTTACCATCAGATCAAGATGGCAGCAGAAGATGTGGAGAGGACAACCTTCATCTCCCCTTGTGGCATATACTTCTACACCTGCATGCCCTTTGGCTTGAGGAGTGCCAGTGCCACCTTCCAGCGGCTGATGTGCATCACACTGGGGCCTCAGATGGGGAGAAACAAGGAGGCCTACATCGACAACATCGTGGTCAAGACTCGCGAGGCTGGGTCCCTCATCAAGGACCTCATGAAGGAAACATTCGCCAACCTATGCAAGGTCAACCTCAAGCTCAACCCCGACAAGTGCATCTTTGGAGTATCCTCAGGCAAGCTCCAGGGCTTCCTTATCTCCCATCATGGAATCGAAGACAATCTTGAGAAGATCAAGGCCATCGAGAGAATGCGTCCCCCTAGACCCTCAAGGAAATGCAACATTTGGCGGAGTGCCTGGCCTCCCTGGGGTGCTTCATCTCCAAGTTCGGTGAGCGAGTCTTGCCATTCTTCAAGCTCATGAAGAGGTCCGACCCCTTCAAATGGACTCCTGAGGTAGACGCCGCCTTTGAAGACCTCAAGAGGTACCTCACGAGCCTGCCCATCATGGTCGCACCGCGCCCCTGAGAGACCTTGCTCCTATACTTGGCGGCTACCCCCAAACGGCCAGTGCAGCACTCGTGGTGGTGCGGGAAGAGTGCGTCAACACTAAGGAAAAGCCTCCCGAGCCTCGTGAGCTTTCCGAGTCTCCCGAGCCCCGCAGGCCCTGTGAGCTTCTTGAGCCCACCGAGTCCAGCGAGCCTCCCAAGCCCGCCAAGCCTCGTGAGCCCCCTGAAGAGCAAGCTGCCACCGCAACCACGCGCCTAATCGAGCACCCCGTGTACTTCGTCAGCA
The DNA here is from genome assembly GCF_002575655.3 of Aegilops tauschii subsp. strangulata. Taxonomy (NCBI): domain Eukaryota; kingdom Viridiplantae; phylum Streptophyta; class Magnoliopsida; order Poales; family Poaceae; genus Aegilops; species Aegilops tauschii. The sequence continues at coordinate 157,456,496 of NC_053036.3, forward strand.
CAGTGCTGAGGGATGCACGCGAACGCTACCCCATGTAGCAGAAGCTCCTCCTCGCGCTCCTTCTCGTCTCCAGAAAGTTGCGCCACTAATTTCCAGGCCATCCCATCAAGGTCATATCTTCTTACCCCTTGGAGCAAGTCCTGCGCAGCCCCAACGCTGTTGGCCACGTCGCCGAGTGGAACATCGAGCTGCAGACCTTCCAGCTGGAGTTCCGCATCACTAGGGTCATCAAGGGCGCAGCCCTGGCCGACTTCATGGCAAAGTGGACGGACCCATATGAGGAAGAACCTTACGAGGACAAATCCCTCCTGCCCGGGGACGAGGCGCCTGGAGGCTGGGCCATGCACTTCGATGCTGCCTTCTCCTGGCAGGGCACGGGCTGGGGTTGTGCTCGCCAACAGGAGACAAGCTCTACTATGCCTTCCAGCTGTGCTTCAAGTGCGATGACAAGGTCTCCAACAACATCGTGGAATATGAGGGCCTCATCGCTGGCCCCAAGGCCGCCTTTGCCCTGGGCATCAAGCGCCTCGCTATCAAGGGCGACTCTCAGATCCTAATCAACTTCTCCAACAAAAGATACAAACCTAAGGATGAGCACATGGGATCCTACTTAGAAGAGGTACGTAAACTTGAGAAACTTTTCCTTGGCTTGGAGCTACAGCACATCCCACGCAGTGGCAATAAGGAGGGCGGCGACATTGCCAAGTGGGCGTCCCGTCGCGAGCCCCAGTGCCCAGCATCTTCGAGGAAAGGCTCCTCAAGCCATCAGCTGCACCACCTGTCGTTCACACAATGCTGCTTCATGAAGAATTCCCACTCGCACCGGCCACGGGCACGCCAGACTGCGACCTGGCCTCAGGAGCCTGCCTGCTGTTGGCGATGGAGCCTCAAGCAGACAGCTGGGCTATGGAGTTCAAGGCTTACTTGCTCCACAGCACCCTCCCATAGGAGGATTCAGAAGCAGAGCACGTGGCCTGGCAAGCCACTGCGTACTGCTTGCAAGACGGCGAGTTATAACACAGGCGCCCCAATGGCGTCTCATTGTGGTGCTCTTAGAAGAAAAAGGGCGCGAGTTGCTCGGCGACATACATGGAGGAGACTATGGACACCACTCCTCGTCACGCACCCTCGCTGGCAAGGTATTTCGAAGCTGCTTCAATTGGCCCACCGTGCTCCACAACGCCACCGAGCTGGTCCAATCCCGCGAAGCCTGTCAGTTCCATGCCAAGCAAATCCACCAGCCAGAGCAGGGGCTCCGGACAATTCCCCTTTCATGGCCCTTCGTGGTCTGGGGGCTGGATATCCTGGGGTCATTCCCTCGCGCGGTTGACGCTAACGCTACCTCTACGTCTCCATTGACAAGTTCACCAAGTGGGCAGAAGTCGAACATGTGCGCACCATCCTGGCGGGCTCGGCCGTCAAGTTCATCAAGGGCCTTGTGAGCTGGTTTGGCATCCCCAACCGCATCATCACTGACAATGGCTCCCAGTTCACGAGCGGCCTCTTCAAGTCTTACTGCGCCAGCCTCGGCACAAAGATCTACTATGCCTCTGTGGCGCACCCGCGAAGCAATGGCCAGGACGAGTGTGCCAACGTTGAGGTCCTCATGGGCCTCAAGATGAGGAGCTTCAAGAAGAAGCTCAAAGCATGCGTCAGGGGATGGCTTGATGAGCTGTAGTCCGTGATGTGGTCCATCCGCACAACGGCAACCAAGCCCACTAGCAAGACCCCCTTCTTCTTCGTCTATGGAGCTGAGGCGGCCCTTGCCTCGGAGCTTAAGCACGGCTCCGTGCGAGTCCTTGCCTTCGATGAGGCGCATCAGGACGGCTCGTGGGAGGCCGACCTGCTACTCTTTGAGGAGGCATGCCGTCAAGCCGCTCTTTGCACCGCGAGCTACCAGCAGGCCTTGCATCGCGACATCTGCCCTCGTACTCTCGAGGTCGGAGACCTCGTCCTATGCGGGATCCCCTCCAGAGAGGGACTCAACAAACTCTCACCCATGTGGGAAGGCCCTTTCAGGGTTGCTCATGTCTCCAGGCCAGGCACCGCCCGGCTGGAGACGGAGGACGGAGATCCTGTGCCTAACGCCTGGAACATCTAACACCTCCGCAAGTTCTACCCGTGACCCTCACGTGTACGAACGAAATGGGGTTGTACACGCCCCGGAGACTGATACATCTCCAACGTATCTATAATTTTTTATTGTTCCATGCTATTATATTATCAATCTTGGATGTTTTATAGTCATTTTATATCATTTTTTGGTACTAACCTATTAACATAGTGCCAAGTGCCAGTTGCTGTTTTCTGCATGTTTTTTACATCGCAGGAAATCAATATCAGACGGAGTCCAAATGCAACGAAACTTTGCGGAGATTTTTTATGGACCAGAAGACACATAATGGGCCCTGGTTGCGCCTGGGGGGTGCTCCGAGGAGAGCACAACCCACCAGGGCGCGCCAGGAGGCCTATGCGCACCCTGGTGGGTTGTGCCCACCTCGGGTGCCCCCCGGACCCCCTCTTTGATCTATAAATACCCCAATATTCCCAAAACCCTACGTGAGTCGATGAAATGTTGATCCAGCCACCGCATTGTCCAGAAGCACCAGATCCAATCTAGATACCATCTCGGATGGGGTTCACCACCTCCATTGGTGCCTCTCCAATGATGCGTGAGTATTTCTTTGTAGACCTTCGGGTCCGTAATTAGTAGCTACATCGCTTCCTCTCTCTCGCTGAATTCTCAATACAATGGTCTCTTGGAGATCCATATGTTGTAACTCTTTTGTGGTGTGTTTGTTGGGATCTGATGAACTTTGAGTTTATGATCAGTTATATCTTTTTACATCCATGAAAGTATTTGAGTTTCTTTGATCTCTTTTATGCATGATCTCTTATAGCCCCGTATTTCTTCTCCGATATTTGGTTTTTTTTTGGCCAACTTGATCTATTTATCTTGCAATGGGAAGAGGTGCTTTGTAGTGGGTTCGATCTTACGGTGCTTGATCCCAGTGACAGAAGAAGAACCGACACGTATGTATCGTTGCTACTAAGGATAAGACAATGGGGTCTATCTCTACATAGATAGATCTTGTCTACATCATGTCATCATTCTTATTGCATTACTCCGTTTCTCCATGAACTTAATACACTAGATGCATGCTGGACAGCGGTCAATGTGTGGAGTAATAGTAGTAGATGCACGCAGGAGTCGGTCTACTAATCTTGGAAGTGATGCCTATGTAATGATCATTGCCTGGATATCGTCATGATTATTTGAAGTTCTATCAATTGCCCAACAGTAATTGGTCCACCCACCGTTTGCTATTTTCTCGAGAGAAGCCACTAGTGAAACCTACGGCCCCGGGTCTCTTTCTCATATATTTGCCTTTGCGGTCTACTTTTCCTTTGCATTTATTTTCAGATCTGTTAAACCAAAAATACAAAAATACCTTGCTGCAATTTATTCTTATTTATTTTATTTGGCGTTCAATCTATCAATCTACAACAATTTTATCTCACGTCCGTTTGCCTATCTTGAGGCACCTTACCCGGAAGGGATTGACAACCCCTTTAACACGTAGGGTTGCGAGGATTTGTTATCTGTGTGCAGGGGCTGTTTATGTTGTGTTGCTTGGTTCTCCTACTGGTTCTGTAACCTTGGTTTCATATCTGAGGGAAATACCTACCGCCGCTGTGCTGCATCATCCCTTCCTCTTTGGGGAAATACCGACGTAGCTTCAAGCGGCATCAAAAGGAATTTCTGGCGTCGTTGCCAGGGAGGATCTTCAACATATACCAGGTTCCTAATCACAAATCTCATCTCCTCGCAATTTACATTATTTGCCATTTGCCTCTCGTCTTCCTCTCCCCCACTTCACAAAAATTTGCCGTTTTATTCGCCCTTCTTTTTTGTTTGTCGTTCTCTAGCTTTCCAGTCTTGATGGCTAGCGTTCCTACCCCTCCTTTGTCACCAGATTTTGAAGTTCTTTACTTCAAGCAAAGACAAGGAGAAAATTTGAAAGATGCGTGGTAAAGGCTTATGGAATCGTATCGTATTTCCAATTTAAAGGGGGACACTAAGGTTTTGCTTCGTAATTTTTACATAGGATTGGCTTTGCATCATAGACAACTTCTAGATTTTGCCGCTAAAGGAAATTTTATTAAGTTTGATGCCAATGCTTCCTATGAAATTTTAGAAGGAATTTTGGGAATTCCACCTCAAAAGAAGGAGTTTTCTTTCACCCCTGAGGGAGCTCAAATGTTGGACAAACTTGGTGATTTGCATAAACATATGGTTGAAATACAGAAATATAATGAACCCCTCAAACACCTCAATGGTAGTATCAATCGCATGAATACCCTGATTACTCTTTGCAACAAGCGATTGGATATTTTGGATCTTAAGATGGTTTCTTTCCCGAAGAATTTAGGGAAGCGTAAAAAGCCTCCCGGGTTTGAGAAAACCCTTACAAAAGTTGCCAAAACTTTGGAAGACAAAACTTAGATCCTTGCTTTATGCCTAACTAAGGGTGTAAAACTATAGCGCTTGTTGGGAGGCAACCCAATGAATACAATTTATTTTTGCTTTTTGCTTTCTGTTCTTGTGTGTTTGCACAATTATGCTACGATTATGATTGTGTTTTTTGTGTGTTAATTAGTGTTTGTGCCAAGTAAAGCCTTTAGGATCTTCTTGGGTGACAGTTGTTTGATCTTGCTGAAAAACAGGAACTTTTGCGCTCACGAAAATAATTCTCATTTTTAAAAAGAGCGTGATAAAATACCAATTCTTTTTGCAGAAGATTAATATACAAATTACCCAGTTCTTCCTAATTTTTCAGAATTTTTGGAGTTCCAGAAGTATTCGAACAAATCAGATTGCTACAGACTATTCTGTTTTGACAGATTCTGTTTTCTTTGCCTTGTGTGCTTATTTTGATGGCTCTATGGTTTTATTTGATGAGTTTTTGCCATAGAAAAGTTGGAATACAGTAGATATAATGCAAAAACAAAATATGAGTTGGTTTTACACATCACTTATAGTAGTGATTTATTTTTCTTACACTAACGGATCTCACGAAGGTTTTGTTGAGTTTTGTGTGATTGAAGTTTCAAGTTTTGGGTTATCTTACGATGGATGAAGGAATAAGGAGTAGAAGAGCCTAATCTTGGGGATGCCCCAGTATCCCAAGCTATTATCCAAAAATGAGCAACCAACTAAGCTTGGGGATGCCCCCGAGTGGCATCCCCTCTTTCTTCTAACGACCATCGGTATTTTACTCGAAGCTATATTTTCATTCGTCACATACTATGTGTTTTGCTTGGAGCGTCTCGTATGACATGAGTCTTTGCTTGTTTTATTTTGTGTTTTAAGTCTTGATCCCTTGCTGGACACACCTATTTGAGAGTACCTTAATTATGTCATGACTTGTTAGAATTGCTCTCTATGCTTCACTTAATTTTTTATGAGCTATGGACTTGCTCTAGTGCTTCACTTATATCTTTTTGAGCACGATGTGCGTTAGTATTTTTGAAGAAATGCTCTCTTGGTTCACTTAGATTTATTTGAGAGTTAGTAAAATATTCATGAAATTCTCTCTTGCTTCACTTAAATTAATTTGAGAGAAAGAAAAAATTATGCTCATGATCTTCACTTATATTTGTTTGAGCTTATGAAAAGCAACACATGAAAATTAGTCCCAAAGTGATAGATATCCAAGAAGGATACAACAAAAACTTTCATGAAGATCATTGGACAAAATAAACTAGATTCTTAGTAATAGTTTTGAGATATGATGATGTGATATGTGAGTTATGTTGATGAGTAATTATGCTTTAGTAAGAATATTGGTCTTAAGGTTTGTGATTCCCTATGCAAGCACGAAAGTCAATAGTCATGCAATGAAACTGTATCCTACTTGTGGTGCATTATTCAATGTTAATTATGCTTAATGCTTGCTTATGAGATTATTCGTTTCTTGGTTGGTCGCTTCTCAATCTTTTGCTAGCCTTCATTTTGCACTAAGTATGATCTCTACTTGTCCATCCAAAATCCTTTAAACCATTTTTGCCACATGAGTCCACAATATCTACCTATATGCGGTATTCTTTTGCCGTTCTAAGCAAATTTGCATGTGCCATCTCTAATTTTCAAAATAAACTTCTCTTTTGTGTGTTCGTTTCGCTCGCGGAGCGGTGAGGGGTGGCTAATATTTTCCATGTTGGATGTGTTATTCTCACGATGAGTGTTTATTCACTTGTCGTTGCACGAGAGTAAGGCAAAGGTTTTAGGGATGCCCAGTCCCGAAATGAAAAATGAATTTACTTTATGTTGTCAAATAATAAATTCCTTGGAAAGTATTAGTATGGAGGGCAACCATGGATACGGCTAGCCATGGAAAGTGAAAGTATGGTGGAAAAAGGAATAAACTTTATTTTCTGTTTGGGAACCGCCTATGATATATCTACCATGGAAAGTGTTGGGAACTCTAAGTCATTTTCATTGGTGGGATGGATACACCTCCCAAAATGTTTTTTATCTCTAAGTTTTCCGCTTTGAGCTCTGGCACCTCTACAAATCCCTACTTCCCTCTGCGAAGGGCATTTCTTTAACTTTATGCAATTTTTATTTTGAATTTGAGTCTCCATCTTCTCTCATAAAAGCACCAACTAGGAGGCAATATGATCGTACTTAAGTATTGGGTGTAGCTAATATGCGAGTGCTTCATGAATGGATCAATGGTTGAGCATGATGGGCTAGGGATAACTTATTTCAGCGTTGATATTTGAAAGATATGGTTGCTTGTTGATATGCTTGAGTATTTAAATTATCATGTCAAAACTAGACTATTGCTTTGAATCACATAAAAGTCCAAATGTCCATGCTATAAAGAAAAGAATATGATATGACATGTTAGGCAGCATTCCACATCAAAAATTCTGTTTTTATCACTTACCTACTCGAGGACGAGTAGGAGTTAAGCTTGGGGACGTTGCTACATCTCCAACGTATCTATAATTTTTGATAGTTCCATGCTGTTATATTATCGATCTTGGATGTTTTATAATCATTTTATAGTCATTTTATATCATTTTTTGGTACTAACCTATTGACATAGTGCCAAGTGCCAGTTGCTGTTCTTTGCATGTTTTTTACATCGTAGTAAATCAATATCAGACGGAGTCCAAATGCAACGAAACTTCATGGAGATTTTTTATGGACCATAAGACACATAATGGGCCCTGGCGCTTGGGGGTGCTCCGAGGAGAGCACAACCCACCAGGGCGCGCCAGGAGGCCCAGGCACACCCTGGTGGGTTGTGCTCACCTCGGGTGCCCCAGACCGCCTCTTTGATCTATAAATACCTCAATATTCCCAAAACCCTAGGGGAGTCGGTGAAATATTGATCCAGCCGCCGCAGAGTCCAGAACAACCAGATCCAATCTAGACACCATCTCGAATGGGGTTCACCAACTCCATTGGTGCCTCTCTGATGATGCGTGAGTAGTTCTTTGCAGACCTTCAGGTCCGTAATTAGTAGCTAGATGCCTTCCTCTCTCTCGCTGAATTCTCAATACAATGGTCTCTTGGAGATCCATATGATGTAACTCTTTTTGCGGTGTGTTTGTTGGGATCTGATGAACTTTAAGTTTATGATCAGTTATATCTTTTTATATCCATGAAAGTATTTGAGTTTCTTTGATCACTTTTATGCATGATCTCTTATAGCCTCGTATTTCTTCTCCGATATTTTGGTTTTGTTTGGCCAACTTGATCTATTTATCTTGCAATGAGAAGATGTGCTTTGTAGTGGGTTCGATCTTATGATGCTTGATCCCAGTGACAGAAGGGGAACCGACACGTATGTATCGTTACTACTAAGGATAAAACGATGGGGTCTATCTCTACATAGATAGATCTTGTCTACATCATGTCATCGTTCTTATTGCATTACCCCATTTCTCCATGACCTTAATACAGTAGATGCATGCTGGATAGCGGTCGATGTGTGGAGTAATAGTAGTAGATGCAGGCAGGAGTCGGTCTACTAATCTTGGACGTGATGCCTATGTAATGATCATTGCCTGGATATCGTCATGATTATTTGAAGTTCTATCGATTGCCCAACAGTAATTTGTTCACCCACCATTTGCTAGTTTTCTCGAGAGAAGTCACTAGTGAAACCTACGGCCCCGGGGTCTCTTTCTCATATATTTTCCTTTGCGATCTACTTTTCCTTTGCATTTATTTTCAGATCTATTAAACCAAAAATACAAAAATACCTTGCTGCAATTTATTCTTATTTATTTTATTTGGCATTCGATCTATCAATCTACTACAATTTATCTCACATCTGTTTGCCTATCTTGGGGCGCCGTACCCGGAAGGGATTGACAACCCCTTTAACACGTCGGGTTGCAAGGATTGTTATCTATGTGCAGGGGCTGTTTACATTGTTTTTCTTGGTTCTCCTACTGGTTTGATAGCCTTGGTTTCATATCTGACGGAAATACCTACCGCCGCTGTGCTGCACCATCCCTTCCTCTTTGGGGAAATACCGACGTAGCTTCAAGTGACATTAGAGACTCTCAATGCGTTCGCCTGACGGGCACGCGAGACCTCTCGCCCACTCCCAAGTGGAAGCCCCATGCTTCGTGCAGGCAGAACGATCGAGCCGCGATCATACCCACACCCCGATGGAAGCCCCATGCTTCGTGCTGGCAGAACAATCATTTGAGGGCGCCCCATGGGCTGCACCAACCTCAAGCTGACCCGTGCCGGACACGACAACCCTTCTTTTTCTCTTTTGGATGGGTATCTGAGGGCGCCCCATTGGATGCACCAACCTCAATCTGACCTGTGCTGGACACGGCAGCCGCATCTCTTTTTGCTTGTGTAATGGAATTTGTTATCGTATGTTGTTGTTTCCCTTAGTGGTGTTATGTGAACATTGACTACATGACACTTCACCATATTTGAGCCTAAGGGAAAGCATTGTGGAGTAGTTATTAGATGATGGCTTGCTAGAGTGACAGACTCTTAAACCCTAGTTTATGCGCTATTCTGTAAGGGACTGATTTGGATCCATATGTTTCATGCTATGGTTAGATTATTCTTAATTTTTCTTTGGTAGTTTCGGATGCTTGCGAGAGGGGTAATCACAAGTGGGAGGTTTGTTTAAGTAAGAATAGCACCCAAGCACTGATCCACCCACATATAAAATTATCAAAGTAACGAACGTGAATCAAACAAACATGATGATAGTGAACAGATGAAATTCCCGTGTGCCCTCAAGAACGCTTTGCTTATTATAAGAGACCTTTCTGGCTTGTCCTTTGCTAAAAATAGAATTGGGCTACCATGCTGAACCTTTGTTAGCGTTACTATTAGTTGCCCGTTGCAAATTACCTTGCTATCAAACTATTTCTTACCGACAATTTCAGTGCGTGCAGAAATACCTTGCTGAAAACTGCTTGTGATTTCCTTCTGCTCCTCGTTGGGTTCGATAGTCTTACTTATAGAAAAGGACTACGATTGATCCCCTATACTAGTGGGTCATCAAGGCTCTTTTCTGGCGCCGTTGCCGGGGAGTGAAGCGCCTTTGATAAGTGGAATTTGGTAAGGAAACATTTATATTGTGTGCTGAAATTTACTGTCACTTGCTGCTATGGAAAACCATCCTTTGAGGGGTTTGTTTGGGGTATCTTCACCTCGATCGGAGGCACAAAGAGTTGCTCCTCAACCTACTTGACCTACTGAAAATATTTATTTTGAGATTCCTTCGGCTATGATAGAGAAACTGCTAGCTAATCCTTATGCAGGAGATGGAACACTACATCCCGTTATGCACCTAATCTATATGTGGATGAAGTTTGTGGATTATTTAAGCTTGCAGGTTAACCCGGAGATGAAGTTAAGAAGAAGTTTTTCCCTTTATCTTTGAAGGGAAAGGCATTGACATGGTATAGGCTATGTGATGATACTAGAGCTTGGGATTGGAACCGATTGAGATTGGAATTTCATCAAAAGTTTTATCCTATGCATCTGGTTCATCATGATCAAAATTATATATATAATTTTAGGCCTTGTGAATGAGAAAGAATCTCTCAAGCTTGGGGGAGGCTTAAATACATGATGTATACATGCCCCAATCATGATCTCCCTAAATAAATTATCTTATAGAATTTTTATGCATGACTTTCTCATGATGACCAAACCATGCTCGATTCTTCTTCGACTGGCTGTTTCATGAAGAGGACTATTGAATTCAGATGGGATCTTCTGGAAAGAATTAAATGAAACTCTGAATATTTGGAACTCGACAAAGGTAATGAGTCAGGTATAATGCTTAAGTTCGATTGTATTAAATCTTTTATGGATACCGAAGCTTTTCATAAGTTTAGCACTAAATATGGACTTGACTCTGAGATAGCAGCTTCTTTTTGTGAATCTTTTGCTACTCATGTTGAAATATCATCCCCCTATTAAATAAAAGATTGAGGAGCCCATTATAGTTAAAGATGAAACTATCATTTACAATGGTGATTCAGTTGTTCCTACTGCTTTTATTGAAAACCCACCTTTCCCTATTAGGATAAAGGAACATGCTAATGTTTCAACCGTGGTTAACAAAAGTAATATTAGAGCACCTAGACCCTCTGAACAAATTAAAGTTGAACCTCATGTTTCTAGGGTTAAAGATATCTTGGTCGATAATATAGATGGGATGTTATTTACTTTTGTGGTGAAGCTGCTAGAATTGCTAAGCCCGATGATAAAGATAAGAATAAACCTATTGTTGGCATGCCTGTTGTCTCAGTTAAGATAGGACATCATTGTTATCATGGCTTATGTGATTTGGGTGCTAGTGTGAGTGCTATTTCGTTTACCTTATCTCAAGGAATTATGAATGATATTGCTCCTGTTGAAATAGAAAATATTGACATTACTATTAAGCTTGCAAATAGAGATACTATTACACCACTTGGGATTGTTAGAGATATTGAAGTCTTGTGTGAAAAAATAAAATAACCTACTGATTTTCTAGTTCTTGGTTCTCCGCAAGATGATTTTTTGTCCCATAATATTTGGTACACCTTTCTTGCACACTGTTAATGTTAAGATCGATTGTGCTAAAGAAATTGTCAGCATTAACTTTGGTGATATTTCTCGTGAGTTTATTTTTTCTAAGTTTCGTAGATAACCCCATGATAAAGAATTGCAAAGGATGAAATTATTGGTCTTGCTTCTATTGCCGTACCTCCTACTGATCCTTTAGAATAATATTTGCTAGACCATGAAAATGATATGCATATGAATGAAAGAAATGAAATAGATAAGATGTTCTTTGATCAACCACCTATCCTGAAACATAATTTACCTGTTGAAACTCTTGGGGGTCCTCCTCCACCTAAAGGTGATCCTTGTTTGAATTAAAACAATTGCCCGATACATTGGAATATGCTTATCTTGCTGAAAAGAAGATATATCATGTTATTATTAGTGCTAACCTTTCAGAGCATGAAGAAAAGAGATTACTAAAAACTCTGAGGAAGCACCGTGCCACTATTGGATATACTCTTGATGACCTTAAGGGCATTAGCCCCACTTTATGTCAGCATAAGATTAATATGGAGCCTGATGCTAAACTAGTTGTTGATCATCAATGACGTTTAAATCCTAAGATGAAGGAGCTGGTAAGAACTAAAATATTAAAGCTTCTTGAAGCAGGTATAATCTATCCTATAGTAGATAGTGGATGGGCAAGTCCTGTTCATTGTGTCCCTAAGAAAGGAGGCATTACCGTTGTTCCTAATGATAAAAATGAGCTTATCCCACAAAGAATTGTAACTGGTTATAGGATGGTAATTGATCTTAGAAAATTAAATAAAGCAACTATAAAAGATCATTACCCCTTGCCTTTTATTGATCAAATGTTAGAAAGATTGTCTAAGCACACACACTTTTGCTTTCTTGATGGATATTTTGGTTTCTCTCAAATACCTGTGTCACAACCCGACCAAGAGAAAACTACTTTCACTTGGCCTTTTGGAACTTATGCTTATAGATGTATGCCTTTTGGTTTATGTAATGCACCTGCTACCTTTCAAAGATGTATGACTGCTATATTCTTTGAATTTTATGAAAAGATTGTTGAGGTTTTCATGGATGATTTTTTCGTTTATAGAACTTATATTAATGATTGCTTAAGCAAACTTGATTGAGTTTTGCAGAGATGTGAAGAAACTAAGCTTGTCTTGAATTGGGAGAAGTGCCACTTTATGGTTAATGAAGGTATTCTCCTGGGGCATAAAATTTCTGAACGAGGTATTGAAGTAGATAAACTTAAAGTTGATGAAATTTAGAAAATGTCATGCCCTAAAGATATTAAAGGTATAAGAAGTTCCCTTGGTCATGCTTGTTTCTATAGGAGGTTCATTAACAACTTCTCGAAAATTTCTAGTCCTCTTACTAATATCTTGCAAAAAGATGTTCCATTCATTTTTGATGATGATTGTGTAGAAGCCTTTGAAACAGTTAAGCCTTAACTTCTGCACCTATCGTTCAACCACCTGATTGGAACTTGCCTTTTGAAATTACCTGTGATGCTAGTGATTATGTTGTTGGTGCTGTTCTAGGACAAAGAGTTGATAAGAAACTAAATGTTATCCATTATGCTAGTAAAACTCTAGACAGTGCTCAAAGAAATTATGCCACTACCGAGAAAGAATTTCTAGCAGTTGTGTTTGTTTGTTATAAATTCAGAGCTTACATTGTTGATTCTAAAGTAATTGTCCACACCGATCATGTTGTTATTAAATACCTTATGGAAAAGAAAGATGCTAAACCTAGACTCATTAGGTGGGTTCTTTTGCTACAAGAGTTTGACTTGCATATCAGTGATAGGAAGGGAGCTGAGAATCCCATAGCTGATAACTTGTCTACATTAGAAAACATTCTTGATGACCCACTACCTATTGATGATAGTTTTCCTGATGAACAATTAGCTGTTATAAATGCTTCTTGTAGTACTCCTTGGTATGCAAACTATGAATTACATTGTTGCTTAATATATACCACCTAGTTTTACATACCAACAAAAGAAAAAAGTTCTTCTTTGATTTGAGACACTACTTCTGGGATGACCCACACCTTTATAAAGAAGGAGTAGATGGTATTATTAGACGTTGTATTCCTAAGCATGAATAGGAACAAATCCTACGGAAGTGTCATCCGAGGCATACGGAGGGCACCCTGCTAGAGACAGAATTGCGCATAAGGTATTACAATCTGGTTTTTATTGGCCGAATCTCTTCAAGGATGCACGTAAATTTGTCTTATCATGTGATGAATGTCAAAGAATTGGTAATATTAGTAGACGTCAGGAAATGCCTATGAATTATTCACTTGTTATTAAACCATTCTTTGATGTTTGGGGATTTGATTATATGGGACCTTTTCCTTCTTCCAACGGGTATACACATATTTTGGTTGCTGTTGATTATTTTACTAAGTGGTAGAAGCTATTCCAACTAGTAGTGCTGATCACAACACTTCTATTAAAATGTTAAAGAAGTTATTTTCCCAAGGTTTGGAGTCCCTGGATATTTAATCACTGATGGTGGTTCACATTTTATGCATGGTGCATTTCATAAACTCCTTACTAAATATGATGTCAACCATAGAATTGCATCACCTTATCATCCTCGGTGTAGTGGTCAAGTTGAATTGAGCAATCAAGAAATAAAATTAATTCTACAAACGATCGTTAATAGATCTAGAATGAATTGGTCTAAGAAATTAGATGATGCATTGTGGGCATATAGAACTGCTTATAAAAATCCTATGGATATGTCCCCTTATAAAATGGTCTATGGAAAAGCATGTCATTTACCTCTTGAGTTAGAACATAAAGCATATTGGGCAATCAAAGAACTTACACTACAAAAAAAAGACACATCCGTGACATTTTGGGCCGAACGAAAATCTTTTCTGTCATACTTATGACACTTCTATGACAATAATTGTGACAAAACACGGTATCATCATAGATGTGGTGGGGTCCTACTTCTATGACAAAAAATCATGACAGAAAATGGGCTTTTCGTCCTGGGCGGGCCAGAGACGCAGCTGCATGACATTCTTTGGGCCTTCCATGACGGAAAAAACCGTGGTAGAAGCGAGGGCGCGGAAAATATCGGGGAGTCCCCGGTTACGGTGGGTGGTCGGGGGCCGAGCGATGTGCATTTCTCTCGTACGTACGCGCGTGTGTGTGAGGCGTTGGGCTCTAACTGAACCCGAGCGAGGCATTGGGCTCTAACTGAACCCGAGCGATTGCACTGCAGGCTACGCGTTACAGAACATGAGCGATCGACCGATGGCTGTTAACTGAACCCGATCAAGCGATTCCTTCGCTACTGCTGCTAACTGAAGCCGATCGATGCTGCCTCTGGATGAACAGTGAGCGTTGCTGGGGGGGGGGGGTTTGGATGAACAGTTCCCGGTGGGGTGGATAAACAGGACCCTGTGGCGTTGCCTCTGGATGAACAGTGAGTGTTGCTGGGGGGTTTGGATGAACAGTTCCCGGTGGGGGTGGACGAACAGGACCCCGATCGTTTGAGCCGGTTGGGGCTGGATGAACAGGACCCCGTGGAGGGCAGGATGAATAGTAGACGGTTGAGGGCTGGATGAACAGTAGCCCGTGGAGGGGTGGTTGAACAGGAGCCCGTGGAGAGGGCTAGTTGAATAGTAGCCGGTGGAGTAGCGCGCGGTGGAGGCTGGATGAACAGGAGCCCGTGGATGAACAGTCGCAGGTGGAGGCTGGAGGAGGTCGACGGTGGATGAACAGTAGCCCGTGGAGGCTGGAGGGGGTCGACGGTGGAGATGAACAGTATCCCGTGCAGTCCAGTTTTGCGGTACGCCACACCCCTCCCGATGAACAGGACCCCCGTTTCGACCGTAGCGCTCCAACACAAGCCCGTTTCCTCCGTTTTGCGGTACGCCACACCCCTCCCGATCAACAGGACCCCCTATTCGACCGTAGGAGGTCCGTTTCCTCCGTTTTGCGGTACGCCAGACCCCTCCCGATGAACAGGATCCCGTTTCAAACGTGGCCAGTCGAACACAAGGCCATTTCCTCCATTCTGTGGTACGCCAGGCCTCGTTTCCATTGGCTATTCCGTCCAAGCCCTCCCGATGAACACGACGACGCATTCCGTTCCGACCCAGCCGGTTGGCTCCCCATGAACACGACGACGACGCTGTTTCTTCGTTCCGACCCAGCCATGTACATGAGCCCTGGCCGTACGTATGCACAAGTAGGCGTTCGAGACCCTGCCCGTACGTACGTACGTGGCCGTATTTTCTTTCTTGCACACTGGCCGATGTACACACGTGTACATGCTACGTGCGCGCCTCTACTACGACACATGCTCGCCTCTACATCGACCAGTATGTACGTACACATTCGCGACCAGAATGACAACGCTACATACGCTTCGACCAGGTGGGACCCGACTGTCAGGCACTTCCTTGCCTGCGAAGATGTAGCTGGTGGGTCCCAGCAGTCAGGGGGGCAAATCGTTTTTTTTTTTGCTCAGACGCACTTCCTTCCATGCGAAGATGTAGCTGGTGGGTCCTAGCAGTCAGGGGGAAATGCTTTTTCGTGAAATAAAGTGGCCCGTCCGGTGGGTCCCCGCTGTCAGGTGGAGGAATAATTATTTTGCGCGTAATAAGGAGGCACTTCCTTGCTGCGGCCGTGGACCCAGCTGTCAGCCTCTCCACGTATAGTCCATGTCCGATGGAAGCCGTTCCTTGACCACGTTGACCACGCCGCACCGAGAGCACCAGGGTGGTGGATGACGGCGAGGCCTAGGAAGGGGACGATGCGGAGCCAGGGAAGATGCGGTAGTGAATGCCCACGCGTAGAGGAGTACGAGGGTTCACTGGTTCGCTGCGGTGTGAGGCTACCGTCGCCGCAGAATAACAGGGGGTGTGGGTGAGTAGAGGGATGGCCTGGCCAGCGGTGGGAATAGTAGGGGGCAGTGAGGCCTCCGCAGCAGCACAGCCGGCCATGGGAGGTAGGAGCATGCGGCACGACCGGCGCTGCTTTGGGCGGATGAGCAACAAGACCAGAGGTTGAAGAAGCACTACGACCGTTGGATGGACATCGTACGGTCACTGGAGCTAGAATCGTTCATATTGACTAAGTTGACAAAGCACTCCGTCCCCGTCAACTTAGTAGGCCCATGAGTCAGCCTCCCACCAAGGTGGGTCCCAACTAGCACGGGAGTATTCATTTTTTGTGCATAATAAGGAGGCACCTCCGGTGTGTCCGACCTGACAGCGGGGGGAACGTTTTTTTTGTGAAATACGTTGGCCCGTCCAATGGGTCCCAGCAGTCAGGGGGAAACGTTTTTTCGCCAAATATGGTGGCCCGTCCGGTGGGTCCCTGCTATCAGGTGGAGGAATAATTATTTTCTGCATAATAAGGAGGCACTTCCTTGCGGCTGCCGTGGACCCAGCTGTCAGCCTCTCCACGTACAGTACTCCTCCGATGGAAGTCGTTCCTTGACCATGTTGACCACGCCGCGCCGAGAGCACCAGGGTGGTGGACGACGGCGAGGCCTTGCAAGGGAACGACACGGAGGCAGGGAAGACTCGGCAGTTGTTTCCCACGCGGAGGGGAGTACGACTGTACGAGGGTTTACTGGTTCGTCTGCCGTTGCTGGAGAATAACAGCAGGTGTGAGTGAGTAGAGGGATGGCTAGGCCAGCGATGGGAGTACGGTGGGGTAGTGAGGCCTGCGTGGCAGCACAGCCGGCCGTGGGGAGGAGGGAGCAGGCAGTCCCGCCGGCGCTTGTTTGAGCGGCTGGAGCAGGAAGAACAGAGAATGAAGAAGCACGACGGCCGTTGGATGGACATCCAACAGTCACTGCTTGTGCGTCAACCTTTTTTTAGGAAAGCCTCAAATCTGTGGAAAATAGCATACAGCCCATCTGCCATTATTTCTAATAATTTACAGCCCACTTGCTAATTCTTAAGGTTTTTCTTGGAGCCCATATTCTTTTTGTTAGCATTACAGCCCATATTGTGGCCACGGTTAAAAAATTATACGAATTTTTGCATATTTCGGTGCGGTCCGAACTGTTTTTAATCCCAAAATTTCGAGTCACATTCAAACTGATTTTAAAAATAAATGTATATCAATATAAAATCCAACAAATTGTCCACGCATAAAAATTAATGCAATTTAAAATCTTGAAATGAAAAAAAGAAATTTGAAACTAATTGCCGGTTTGATGTGTTTTAAAAATGTACAGCCCATTTCTCATTACTGATAGGCCATTTTCTCGGCTAGCCGAATGAAGCTCTCCTCGTCTTGAAAGATTTGCAGCCCAACAGGCCTAACAAAGCGACTTACTTGGCAAATCACAAAAAGACTGGGATGTGGCCGTGGACCCAGCTGTCAGCCTCTCCACGTACAGTACTCTTCTGATAGAAGTCGGTCGTTGACCACATTGACCACGCCGCGCCAAGAGCACCAAGGCGGTGGACGACGGCGAGGCCTAGGAAGGGGACGACACGGAGCCGGGGAAGACGCGGCAGTGGATGCCCAGGCGGAGAGGAGTACGAGGGTTCACTGGTTCGGCTGCGATGTGAGGTTTCCGTCGCCGCAGAATAACAGGGGGTGTGGGTGAGTAGAGGGATGGCCTGGCGAGCGGTGGGAGTAGTAGGGGCGGTGAGGCCTCCGCGGCATCACAGCTGGCCACGGGAGGCAGGAGCACGTGGCACGACCGGCGCTGGTTTGGGCGGCTGGAGCAAGAAGACCAGAGGTTGAAGAAGCACTACTACCGTTGGATGAACATCGTACGGTAACTGGAGCTAGAATCGTTCATATTGACTAAGTTGACAAAGCCCTCCGTCCCCATCAACTTGGTAGGCTCACAAGTCAGCCTCCCACGATGCTGGGTTCCAGTTGGCAGGGGGAGTATTCAGTTTTTTGTGCGTAATAAGGAGGCACTTCCTTGCGTGCGAAGATAGCTGGTGGGTCCGACCTATCCGCGGGGGGCACATTTTTTCGCGAAATACAGAGACCCTTCCGGTGGGTCCCAGATGTCAGGTGGAGGAATCAAAGACTTGAGAAGGCGTATAGAACAAGCTGGTGTACCAGTAAAGAGACATTGCTGAGTTTTAGAAAAAAGAGAGACATGCTCCTGTAGCTGGTTCGAATCCAAACCTAGACTATGACTATATATGGTGCTATGCTACTCTGCAAGTAATGAAACGGACATATCCAACGTTCGCTTCTCCTCTTCTCTACTTACTCTGCCTAGCATCAGAAGCTCTGGCCGCAGCAACCATGTCCGCTGGCTGCTCGTCCACCTGCTCTTCAGCAGGCAACAACCAAATATGCGCCAAGTCGCCACCCGTACCATCGCCTGTGGGTCTCATCACACCCCCGTCGGCACGCGCACCGCAGCCGGTTGCTCATCGCAACCCGCTGCCATTGGTGTGGTGCCAATGCTGCAAATCACGCAGAGTCATCCGTCGTGTCTCAACCACAATCCTCAACCCTGGCCGAGTCTTCTACAAATGCCCGAATCATGGGGTAATAATATGTTTAAGTGTTGTTCTGCTGCTTTTAGTTACTAATTTTTTTAATAGTTTGGTTGATGATCTTCCAATTTGATTCGTGCAGAAAAGGGAAGATTCGTGTGATTTGTATTTCTGGGAAGTTGCTGATGTGGGGGAGTGCAACTACGCTGATTATTTGGTTAGCCGAGGAATCCCAATACTAGCAGGTTGGGGTGTTGGACAAGTAACTGAAGGAACGGCATAAGAGGAAGATGCAGAGCAGAAGGTTAAAGATGCAGTTCCTCTGATCATGGCCAAGCAACAGCTGCTCAACGGCCTTGACAGCAATGAGGAGATGAAAGAGCTTGTGAAGATAATGGGCAAAATCGATGTGCTCTGTAGGATGATTGTCTCTTTATTTGCAGTGTATGTAGCACTCGTGATGTATTCAGTGGCTATAGCATGAGCACTTTGTTGAAACTAGTAATGAATGAAACCTGTGTAGTAGGCTGGGTGTAGTGTTGTGAACATCTAATGATTTCTATTAACGGAAATCAGGGGGTATCCCCTTTTTCTCATAAATAAATAAATAGCAGAGGCCCTTTTGGTAATAAATAAATAAATTAGCAGAGGACCTGTCGGGTCAGCTTTGTTCTCATTCGAGGACGTCGAGCAAATTGCAGTCCAACAGCAAACTATGTCATCAAATTCAAGTTTCACAGTCAAATATGAGTACAACTAAACAACAATGTCATCATGTTTTAGTCGTCATACAATCACCAAACACAAATCAGCATACATAACAAGTGATGTTCTCACAGGAAAATAATAAACAACATGTTCATCAGGTTTCAGTTGTCATAGCAAACACAATTTCACATAGTAGATAAAAAAACATCTTCTGACAAGCAAATACGACAAAAGCAATGTAATCATCATCCGCAGCAGCAGCGTCAACATCTTCGCCATGTGTATCAGTCTGAATCGTAATTCCCCATGGTGTCATCTTCTTCTTCGTCCTCAACGTCCTCGAACGTTGGCTTCTTCTTGATAAACTCTTGTATGTCCATAGCACGACAGGCAATCTTTTCGCCGGCGTCATTGACGTGATGGTTCTCAAAGATATTAGGAACATCTGTGTTATCTTGTACATCAGGAGCAGTGTAAGCATCATCTTGTTGTGCAACTTCATTAAACGAATTCCTCTGCTCAAACCTTTGCACTACTCTCCAGTCATCGCTACGTGCAAATGTGTCTTCCAAGAAAAATATCTGTGTTGCTTGATTTGCCAAAATAAAAGGCTCGTTGGTCTGGTACGCCGCCTTGACATTGATGGATTTGAAATAATCATCAGCTCTGGGTTTTGCGATCCTGGAAAACAGGTTATACCAACGAAAGCACAACAGAACCACACACCGATGATCCTCGAAACTGGAGATATACTGCAACTGAACAATGTCTGTTATGTTAGCATACATTTCAGTTGTCTCTTTGTCATACGTATCCGTGCTCATGATGGCACTGTTTTGTGTCTTCCTGCCTTCGTCTCGTGCAAGGGTGTTGTAGCGCACATCTCCAACAACGCAAGATTCATAATGTCTTACCCGAGTATCAGGACCCATTGCTAGTGAGTAAAGGGCATCATCAACTGCCTGCCCATCCTCCCGCATCTTCTTAACCTATGGTTAGAAAATAGACAAGCTGATCATCTTATGTACTCAATATATTAAAAAAACTGACAGTGCAATTCAAAAGCTTACATGGCTCTTGAACCATTTCGCAAATCCTGCCATAACCAGTTTGTCAATGTTTCTTGGATTTTGCGGCAGTAACTCCTTTTTGTAGATGCTGCACAACATAGTGATCGCGTCAAACATCTAAATATATAAGAATGTGCTGCAAGTTTAGTAGATTACGATGTATAAGCTGCAATACTTAGCACTTACTTGATATAAGGTAGTATCTCAGGACAGTTATTCAACACATACCAAACCATTTTGTCCAAATCTTTAGGTTTGTCCTCTTGTCGACTCTTCCCTGTAACTCGAATAGAATAATCGAAAACATTGAGCTCGGGATTGTCTTCATCCACGTCTTTGCTAAGCTGATCAGCTGTTTCAATGTATTTTGAGCAGAATGTCAATGCTTCTGTAGCTAGGCCTCTGCAATGGAACCCGGTCTAGCTCTGTTCCTAACATAGCCCTTGAAAGTGCCTAGCCGCCTTTCAATAGGGTACATCCAGCCATACTGTACTGGACCTCTAAGTAGTGCCTCATCAGGTAGAGGAGCAGCCAAATGCACCATCACATCAAAGAAGGATGGAGGATATATCTTCTCAAGGTCGCATAGGATAGTTGGTATCTTGTCTCTAAGACGCTCCAAAGCATCTATCCTGATATTTCTACTGCAGAGTTCCCTGAAGAATTGTCCCAACTCTGCAACTCTGTATAAGTCAGGGCGGCCCAATCCTCTAAGGATAACAGGTAAAACCCTTTGAAGTAGGACGTGGCAGTCATGAGTTTTCAACCCTTGTACCTTGTCTCCATCTGCACTGACTCTCCTTTTAGGGTTGGAAGCAAATCCATGTGGGAATCTCACACGTGACGGGACCTTGCAGAATTCTTTTCTTTTTACCTTGTCCAAGACGTACACAGCTAGTGCCATATCTTGTGGTTTACCTTCATCTTGCACCTGCAAATCCTTTCTGATACCCAGGTGTGTCAAATCAATCCTAGATTTTAAGGTATCTTTCGTCTTGCCTTCAATATTAAGAAGTGTGCCGATAATGCTGTCACATATATTTTTCTCGATGTGCATCACATCAAGATTATGCCGCAGATCCAAATCTTTCCAATACTCCAAGTCCCACAAAGTGGACCTGCGGGTAAACAATAATCTCTCTTCTGCCCTGCCACGCTTGCTTTTCCCGCTACCATTATCGGGATGGTTTCCTGGTTTAATATGCCTGACCTTCTCTAATTCCACTTGCAACTCATCGGCGGTGAGCCTCTTTGGCGCATCACGGTTTTCATGCTTTGCATTGAACACATGTCTTTGGTATTTTCTAGGATGTGGCTTGTCCTTGGCAAGGAAACGGCGGTGTCCAATGTAACAGATCTTGCTAAGTATTGCATATGACAGCGGATTCCTGTCACAGCGAACACATGCATTGTAACCATGTGTCGTTCGCCCTGACATAGTGCCCAAAGCTGGATAATCATGGATGCACCAAATTATAACAGCACGTAGAAAGAAATCAACTGGTGGGCTGCTATATAGGTCTCGAGTGAGAACACCCCTCCATAGCTGTTGAAGTTCCTCCACAAGAGGCTCCATGAACAAATCAAAATCCTTTCTAGGACTTTTTGGACCTGGGATGAGCAAGGCCATCATGTAGTTTGATTCTTTGGTGCAGACATTTGGAGGCATGTTGTAAGGGATAACAAGCACTGGCCACATGCTATATGTGGCACTCTGGTGGCCAAATGGGTTAAATCCATCTGAAGCTAAGCCAAGTCTAATGTTTCTCGGGTCAGCAGCATTTCGTGCTTCTGATTGAAGCTTTTCCACTCACTACCATGAGATGGATGGCTCATTACATTATGATCTCTGAAATCCTGGTTCCTAGAATGCCACAGTACATCCTCTCTTGTTTCAGCATCATGAAACAACCTCTGCAATCTTGGTGTAATTGGAAAATGTCTCAGAACATTATGAGGAAACGTTTTCACAGCATCGCCATCTTTCCATCTTGATTATTTGCATTTCGGGCATTCACTTAAGTTGGCATAATCCTTCCGGAACAGAACACAATTATTCTTACAAACATGGATCATATCATATCCAATTCCAACTGCATGAAGGAAATTCTTCATTTTACTGTAGGTGTGTGGCAGCTCAGACGCATCTGGGAAAGCTTTGCGGAAAGCAGCCAACATCGCATCGAATGATTTGTTGGTCATCCGCTCAGATGTCTTAACCTGAAGAAAGGTGACCATAGCTGAGAATACTGACAGCTTATTTCCTGGGGTGAAAGCCACGTTGCATTGTTCCAACAAGCGGGCCCACCGTTTTTCTTCTGCAGGTGAAAGTTCACGGAATGCACAAGCATTTCGTAGCATTGTTTCAATGTTGGTCAAACTCACTGGCTCCGCCACCACCTCCTCCTCCTCCTCTTCCACCTGAGCATCAGGCAGATCAAGATGGTGATCTGCTGCTTCCACGTAGTCAATAACATTGACGTTCACAGCTTCACCATGATGAACCCACCTAGTATATGTCACCGACATCCCATACAAGTGTAGATGATTTTGCACAGTTGACTGGGGTCTTGTAACTGAATTCATACAACTGCTACACGGGCAGAGCACATCTGATTTCGGACCACCGTACTCAGCTCTGATAAAGTTCATGAAGTTTTCAACCCCCTCGACATATGCAGCGGAGAATCTTCGAGCAGAAGTTATCCAAGTCTTGTCCATCTGTTAGACATACAAATTAGTTCTTCTACTAGATATTATAGGAAAAACATATATGCTTTTTTATGAAGTCTAGAAGAAAATACCTAGGTCGATGTCTAAAGCTATGGCAAGATATTTGGACGAGCAGATCTAAGTAACAAAATATATGTAAAGCTAATTCAGCAAACAAATTTGAGTGCTAAATTATGGCTAGCTGTTTCAGCAGTCAATGAGGCCGAGCACACAGCCATCAAACTATCGAAGGCCATCATAGCAACAAAGATCGAGTATAAAACGGTGTAGAGCTATTTCACCAAACAGATTGGCTACTAGACCATGGCAATCTACGTCACAATAAATATATGGCAGAATATTTTAGCAACTAGTCGGCCTTGGCATGCCATCTCAGCTAAGCAGATTGAGTGCAGAACAGGGCAAGGAAGCTTCTTAAGCAGAGCATATTGACTGTAAACTACTTCGGCAAACAGTGAGATTAACAGCGTCTATCAGCTAACATTCAGCGCTACACCAACATGCACGTGGCCTCAGTCTAGAATGCACGTACCGTGCGAGAAGCTGACCGTCGTGCGTCTCCACACGAACGTCGCCAGCGGTGGCGGCGTTGACCGCCGTGCGCCTCCACAAGAACGTCGCCAGCGGTGGCGGCGCGGCTAGAGGACGGCAGTCTACGAGAGCGTACTGTCGGAGCAAGAGGATCGCCGTGCGTCCCGTCGATGAACCGCGGTGCCGACGTATCGGCGTGGTGGGGAGGGCGGCTTTGGCGGAGCGAATGGAGTGGAGGGGGACGGGGGGAGGGGGTTTGGGGAATATTATTGGCTAGTTGGCCGAAGGGCGGTTTAATCTAGGATTTGGGGGAATTTTTGGGTGGGGGAGGATTTTCGCGCGGTGGGCGGGGGGAGTTATGCGCATGGTCGGTTTCTCCAAGTGCAGTCCCACGTGTCAGTGAAGAGGCAAGCCGAAGCGCGTTCCATTTGCGTGAGCCGTGTGCAGGACCGAACGTGTGTGGGGTGCAATGCGAGCACGACAGGGGTGCTGTGAGTGTACCGCCTTTTTTCCTTTTAAACTAGGTGCTTCGCCCCCTCAAAAAAAACTTGTTGCTTCACGCGATCCATCGATACTACTACTAGTAATCCGGTAATCCCGACTAAAACGGCGCGGCCGGGTCTTTTCCCGCGTGATATGCTGGGAGGTTGGCTTAGTTGGGTTTTTTAGGACGAGTAATGCTACACCTATGTAGTCCCAGTTACGTACTTAACATAATGTGAAACGTGTGAGCTGTTGATTGTATATTGGCGGAGGGAGGGGCCCACCACCATGAAAATCAGGGGAGGAGAGAGAGAGGCAATTTACGTTAGCCCTTTCGTAGGTTCCCGTAGATGTAGGAAAATGTGAAATGCGTGAATGTGCATTTGTAGACAATGCCTTCCCTCGTTCATCCTTTTCTCCCACAAGATCTTGATCTTCCGTGCAACGCACGGGCATCTTGCTAGTAATCCTACAATATACTATATTATTGTGAAAGTTCATATACACCGGCCGAGATTAATGCAAACACGGCAGATTTTCATTACATTTCGAACTTTTATAGGACAGAAAAATAAAAGAAACCTGACCCTAAACCTATTCTACGGCGGCGACCGACGTCCTCCATCTGCGATCTCCATGTACGGGGGCGGGGTTCAAGACCCGTGAAGTGAAGGTGCGGTCTCCGGCGAGGAAAAGTAGAACACGGGAGACGGACCGGCCAGTTGGCACACCATGCCCTGCCGCCTCCCATGCCCTACTCATCCTCGGAGGAGTCCCCGACCTCGGCGGTGCCGGACGTTGGACGGCGGCAAGTAGGACGCGTGGCTGACGGTGCTCCCGTCGTCGGCCGCCAGCGTGGCCACCGCTTGTGCGGTGACTTGAGCGAGGGCGGCGACCTCGAGCTCCATCCCCGAAGACAAGCTCTCCCGTAGAGCGTTTGCGCTTGCGGTCATGGCGGATGTGGTGCCAGGTAGGAGGACGATGCGCTATGGTGTGGAGGTTAGATGGGCGTTGCCGCTTTAAGTAGCGCATTCCGGTGAGGCCAAGCGTCCTGGTGCATCATTAAGTCGCCGGAGTTGGTTCCTCGGGCACCGAGCCTCTTAACGACGGCATATGGACGGACGGCATGAATGCGGGCAGCTGGCGCCGGCTGGGAATGCACCACGCGACGGCGCGAGGGACGAGGGTTTTTGGTGTGCCAGGGTAGTCAGCTGCGGTCGTGGAAACGTTGGAGATGCCCTTTGCTCACATGCGATCGACGCATGTCATTGAAAAAGCAAGACGACCCGGCATGGTCTCAGGTCCTGAGGATGCAGTTGGCCGCGCTACACCACTCCGCGGACGCATCCCGGTGCCCCGTGCATCCTCGACGAGCCGGGTGTTGGGGTGTGTTTGGATTGTGGCCAAAGTGCACCTTACCAAAATTTTGGTCATGACCCAAAGATTGGTCTTTGTTTGGATGGTTGCCATTTTTTTTAGGTTTTAGTCATGACCCAAAAATGGATGGTTGCCATTTTTTGGCATGCCAATGAACTCTAGCCAACTCTAGTTCATTTTTCTTGCCGGTGTTGGCCAAATCATGGGCAACCAAAACCTCAACCAAAATTTTGGCTACCCAATGCTTTGATGGGGCAACCTTGGGCACAAACCAAACATACTAGCTGTTGGTCGTGCCACAGCACTAACGCCACCTTCGGCACACTGAAATCGACTGTGTCTAGCGACGATGAGTGTGTCGCTCACCGCGGTCGCCGTGTCCAGAGGCGGTGCTGGAGCTGCGCCACGTTGTTGGCCCCCACGACCCACATGAACGGTTGCCAGTGGCGAGGAGGTCGTGGGCCATCTCCTCCATTGGACTAGTTTGCGCTATGTCGTCCCGACAGGTGTGCCCCACATGTCGGTTTCCCTGTTTTCCCGGCCATATTCGAGCGTCAGTGCTCCGCATTGCACATTAGGCCTTTCACTATGTAGGCCAAGCGAGACAACTTATTGTTTATTTGAGCCGGTCAAGTATAATCATGTGGCGTTTGCTTATTTCTCATTCATCTCCAACCCTCTTCTCCATCGATCATGTCGCCCTCCGGTCGAGTCCATCCTCCCGCATGCCTCATTTGACCATTCTGTCGAGTATCATTCGCATGTGGGCCTAGACCATGCTTGTATTTCCAATGTTTATTTGTAATTTGTTCGACATGCATACAAACAAATAGTTCATTTGAAGTTTCACTTTGCCTCCACTACGTGTCGCTTCGCGTCTTAGTTTTGGCATCCCATTCGGTTCATGCATGCCCCGACACATGTTGACGAGATCGATTGATGTTCAGAGATCAATTGCGTGTCGTGCAAGGAGATAAAGGTTTGGTCTGTTTCTATGATAGAAATGACCCGCGGGGGGGGGGGGGGGGTCTGTGTGGATTAGAGGGCGTATATTGTATGTTCATAAGCGAAACGAACGTATTGTACCCACCCTAGTCCTCTTTCAATCGATCTCCGGACCCCGAGATGAAATCGAGAGAGAACGAGTGGGGGCATGTGTGATACCTAAGGCGGATTCAAAATTTTGAACCGGTGATCATAGCATCCACAAATCATATATAAAGGGTATTCAATGTTCGTTTCGTTTTTGAACGTACAATATACTCCCTCCTATCCTTTCTAGTCTACATATAAGTTTTATGTGTAGTCAAAGTATCTCTACTTTGATAAAAAAAAAGTATCAACATTCAACAACGCCCAATCAATATTGTTAGATTCGTACGTGCTCCTAGATTTGTACTCGAGATGGTTTCCAATTTGTTTTCAACCACGTGAATGTGCTTGTTCTTGCGCATGCTCTTCGTACTAGGATTTTGCCACGTATAGCCAGTCCAATGGTAACTTTTTTAAGCTCCCTGTCCAATATACTAGTGGAGTACTGACAACATTTGTACTAGAGTATGCAGTGCTCATAGTTGTACTCCCTCCTTCCATTTATATAGGGCCTATGTGGAGGAGAGAGATGTGAAAAACTAAGGGGAGTGAGCTCTCATGCAAGAGCCTAGCTATATACGCAACGAACATTGAATACCCTGGCCTGGCGCTGGGCTGGCCTGGTGGCTAGCTGGGCCGGCCCAGTTCGGGGGAGATTTTTTTTTTAACACAGACAAATGAAAATAAATAAGAACAATAAAAACAAAAAATATAGAGGCATATAATATATCAAAATTTTCAGAAAAAGATTTCCTACAGCATGAACATTTTTCTAGCGTCAAATAAAATCCACACAATTTTAAATAAAGCAAAGAGTGCTATTGTTGTAATAAAACCCAATAAAAATTATTTTAAAAATACCAAAATGAATTCAAATTTATTTCTCTCCAATTTTCTATTGTAGGGAATCATGTTACCCTATTTTCCATGTATTTTATTTTTGGAGAAAAATAATTTGAATAAAACCCAAATAACTCCAAATTAAAAATAATTTGCAAAAGGACTTTGAATTTGATCCTTTGAAACTCCCAACTCATATTTCATATGTTTTGAAGAAGTCATTTTATCTTCGCTCGTGAAAATCATTGAGTTGCATAAAGTTTTAGAATTGGAAATATTCTCCAATGAAATTCAAATATTTTCAACACCCCTTGCCATTTAAATAAATGGAAGAAGTCATGTCATCTTCTCTCCAGGGTTTTGTGGTGAAAAGAATTTGAATTCACGGAGATCATAAAAGCAAAAATGAAAGTTTGGGAAAGTCCTTTTATTCCCTCTCATTTAACTTTCAAAAGGTTTCGAATTTCACTCAATTTCACACAATCAAACAAACAATCAATCAAATCTATCTATTTATTATAACATTCCAAAATTTAGAATTTTGGGATGTTACAGACACGGAGCACGCGCATGCCGCTGCCATCGAGGCTCTCCTGCAGGCGGAACTAGATGTCGTGGATGTGAACCGGGCGGCGGAGGATCAACTTGAGGCGAAGCGCGCGGATGCCGCTGCCATCGAGGCCCTCCTGCAGGCGGAACCGGACGTCCTGGACTTGAACCCGGCGCAGAGGCTCAACTCGACGCGGTGCGCGCGGATGCCGCTCTCATCGAGGCCCTCCCGCAGGCGGAACCGGACGTCCTGGACTTGAACCGGGCGGCGGAGGCTCGACTCGACGCGGAGCGCGCGGATGCTGCTGCCATCGAGGCCCTCCTGCAGGCGGAACCGGACGTCCTCGACTTGAACTGGGCGGTGCTCTCGTCCGTGCAGAGCGCCCGCACGCTCCGCGTGAATGAGTAGCTGGAGGCCGAGGACAACCACGGTGCGGAGACACACATCGGCAGCTACGGCTGGTTCGCGCCGGCAGCCAAAGACGACGAGGCCGTCTCATTCCGTGAGAAGTGATAGTTTTTCTTTATGTTGTTGTTTTTATGGATCTTTTGCTATGTAAAAACATATATTGTTATGCAAGTCGCTTGACTTGGGTCAGTCTACCATTTCAGGCGGTTGGATGAATATCCTACGTCTCCTAACCCTTCTTCCTCACCTCTTCTTCTTCCCCAATAGACCAACGCACGGGCCGTACGGATACTCCCCAACATGTGGTTGGATAAACATACTCTATGAACGAAAATTATGTGTCAGCGGTAGGATGGCTGAGTTTGGTTTGTTCACATGCGACAGCATGTGTCAATGAGGGTGTGTTCCCTTGGTTGGGTTTGCGGCGTGCAGGAGCGACTGTGCATGTGAGGGTGCGGTGCGACCGCGGCGTGCAGGAGCGACCATGTGAGGGTGTGGTGCGACCACGACAGCCGTGCGCAAGTGTACCTCCTTTTCATTTTGAAAACTTTAGGCAAGCTTGGCAAAAATGTGTGGCGAAGTATGGCAATGCAAGGCCTAGACCCAAACAGGATAAGTACGTAGTACTACGTACTAGGAGTACTAGTGTTAAAAAAAAGAAAGGCGGGGTTTTTCTTCGCAGGATTAATCGATACAAATCCTTGTTTCACATGTCAATTAATGCATATTTTTTCTCCAAAGCCCAAAGAGCTAACCATCTCACTCCTCATCGCTTGATTAATGCAGCGCCATGCAAACCAACCTTCTCACTTCCGCATGCATGCAGGGGATATTAATGTCCTTGGTTGCTAGTATGAGGCAAACCCCATCAATTTTGCCTCGATTAGTGTTAGTGGCCTTTTGCAAATTGTAATTTTGATATACTGGCCTTGTGTACAAAAAAAATGGAGGTAGTAACTATATTTGACTTCCTTCCCCATTGCGGTGACGTCGATGATATCTCGAACGTTGTGGTTTGGCGAAGTGCGTTCGACGGAGAACACCATTGAGGGAGACCACGGTAAGTCGTTCGCAAGTGCCGCCTGCAAGCCGAGACAACCGCCGTATTTGCATCCAGGAAGTCCGTTGAACCAAAGGACGCGTAAATGTACTAGTACTACTCGTACACAATAGCGTCGTCCGTCCAGCTTAGTGCGGTGAGATGGTTTCCCGAAGAAGATGATGGAGAAGCGGAGTCAGCGAAGAGTGAAATGATGGTTGCTTCGTTCGTGCTTTGTGATTTGACGCCTCACTGCTTTGTGATTTGTGATAGAAGGGACAGGGGAGTAGACTCTATCCTCTATACTGTACATGCGTCCAAGCACGGGAGAAAGAGGAGAGACGTTGCATTTCTATTCCTATAATCAATCAATCAGGGAGCTTCGGTTCCATCCTTTTGGCTTTGGCAACACCGTCTACAATGGTTCCCACGATGCCAAAAGCTATTTTCACATTTGGCTACACATTGTGGATGCCCTTAACCATAGCACTTGGTTTTGCTCCTGTGTGCTATCTCTACAAATCTCAATTATATTGATCTAAAAAATTATAGAATCAAGATTAGTAAAAAGGAGGTGATTTTGCCGCGCGAATGGCGGGGGAGGTTTCTTATTTTTAGAGGATGTTGTCCTGGCGGTTTGCTAACATGCGGTCCCACGTGTCAGTGCTTTACCAAGCCGATCCGCTTCCCACATGAGGCAGAACAACGGCAGAAGCAACACGTGGTTAACTTGAAGAAGATGAGGGAGAAGTGGATTCAGCAACGAGTGAAATGATGGTTGCTTCGTCCCTCCAACTTGTTTTTAGCATTATTACTTCGTCCCTCCAACTTAACTGCGGGAAAGGTGCAGCTTTGTGATTTGACGCCTCATTGCTCATTACTACGCCGGCGCCATGACTGGGTGCTTCACCCTGGCTGGACTGTATTCCGGTATGGCACGTGGACCCGGTAGCTTGATGCCCCACATGTCGGCAAAAGGGACTAGAAGATTTATGAAAGCGAGCACTCCACTCTTACGACGGAGGAGTACACGACACGACGGCCCAGTGAATTGTCACTTGTACTGTATATAGTACTATAGTTTTGCTGTTTTGCACGATCCATCGATACAAACCCGATTAAACAGGAAAGGGCGGGATTTTTCCCGCGCGGTATATGATACTGGCCATACATTTCAAAGGCAATTTTAATGTATGCAAACTGAATAATTAAGTAACAATATGATATCTAGTAAAACTAAAAACACATATGATTCATTGTGTTAGAGTGTAGTAGTAGTGTTGTATTGCATAGTTGTTAGATGTAACATGCGAGAACGTGCAGAGATGTAGTTTTGGAGGGCCTACAGAGAGAAAAGCGTAATACGTTCACCGAACTTCAGAATAAGCTGATTACGGTCACTATATACATTTTGCGGTGATTATACGGTTACATGCTCACGGTTCAGCATCGGATTGCACTCTGTTGACCGGCCAAATAGTCTGCGTGGCACCATGTTGACTAGTTAAATTGACCACGTTCCTTGTGGATCCCACCTGTCAGTTCGCATAGGGAAAAGGTCAGATAAACACAAATTTACGCACGCGCGACAAGACTCCACCCCGTGCGCAGGAATCACCTGGTTGTGTATGTGTCTGTCAGGGCCTGATGTGTGCGCATGCACGTGTAGGTTGAGCACTTGAGCGTGAGAGTGTGTGTTGGTCGTGTGGTGTACTGGTGTGTGCATGCATGCGTGCGTGTGTGCGTGTGAGTGTTGCGTGCGTGCGTGGCTGCGTGTGTACGTGTGAGTGTTGCGTGCGTGCGTGGGTGCATGTGTTCATGTGAGTGTTGCGTGCATGCAGTTCGTGTGCATGCGTGCGTGTGTGTATAATCACCACACCAGCTCCTGTGTGTTAAAACAGACGACTCAGCATACCAATACAAGGCCACCTTGTCCGTTGTGCCCGCGGTCATGACTTTGAACCACCGTCCAATAATTTTTTGTCGTTTGTTTTCATTCTTACTAGCAAGATGCCCATGCGTTGCACGTAACATCAAGATGCATTTGTATGACTAGTTTATCTTGTGAGAGAAAAGGATGAACGAGGGAAGGCCTTATTTGCAAATGTGGAGAGGTGTGTGGGTACATCTTAGGCAAAATTGTCATAGTTTATTTCCTATCCGTTAGATATAAATCGGAGGGCCTATATTGCAGGACGGCAGGCACACCATCATCACCAACTCTGTTTTTTATAAGAGTGTATTTTATCCCTACTCTTATAAAAAGCATTGTCGGTGATGATCGTGTGCCTGCCATCCTGCAATATAGGTCGTCCGATCTATATCTGACGGATAAGAAGGAAACTATGGCAATTTTGCAAAAAGATACCCACACCCCTCTCCACACTTGCAAATAAGGCCTTCCCTTGTTCATCCTTTTCTCCCACAAGATAAACTACTCATACAAATGCATCTTGATGTTCCGTGCAACGCATGGGCATCTTGCTAGTATTTTATAAGAGTGTAGATGTAGAGTAGATACAAGCCGACAGGTGGGCCCGATGGTAGTGAGATAATGTGATGCAACACTAGAGGTGCCACGTGGAGCGTTTAACTGGTCAACTAGTCATGTCATGAGCAAATACAGAGTTGTACGGTGAGCCCGTGACTGTATAATAACCACAAAACGTAAATGGTGACCGTAATAAGTGGATTCTAAAGTCCAATGTACGTATCGGGCTTTCGCACCAAATGCAATGATCGTCACTGTATATATCGCGAGAGAAAGATGAAACATGCGTGAATGTGCTGGGGGCTTACTTTTAGAGGACCTGGAGATAGTTTGTGTGCGTACCTGAAAGGGGCGTAGAGGGGGTATGCGATGGAGAGAGAGATGCTCTTCGTTTCTCTTTATTATGCCTACCTTTATATATAGTATAAAAATATACAAATTCACAGTGCGGAATAAATATCATTGTGGGCACCATGCAATGCAAGCGTTCATACTCCTCCATATAACTTTGTAATGTTGTATATATGTAGAAATTCTAAAAAAAAATTGGCCACACTTTATTCAAAAGGAATGTTGTATGCGAAATAAACGTGAAGAGAGGGATTTTTAGATCAATGGGTACGTGATGTAACATGTGTGAATGTGTAGTTGATGCATTTGGCAGGGCCTAGAGAGGTATGTGTGTGTATTACATATTCGAGAGAGGCATGGATAGAGCGGCCGACAGGGGGGCGTGGGAGAGATAGCACGAGAAATGAGAGTGGTCTAGAGAGAGAGACGAATATGACGTCACGGCGAGAGATTCCCTTGAGTGTGTATATGTAAGGGGGAGTGGATAGAGGCACCAGGAGAATATATATTTTTGTGTGGTGTCTGTGTTGGTATGTGTGGGTGTGAGAAGATAACGAGACATGGGGGCAGAGGGTGTGTCACCGCCTGAGGTCCGGTGGGTCGAGGTGAGGTCCTTCGTTCGGTTCCGTCCCGCGCCACATTGGTCGGCCCGTGACGCATTTAGGGAGACCCATGGATGACTAGTCGTACAAGACAAAGATAGCATAATTGCGAAGGACTCTATGTCCACTGACAAAGCCGGCTAGGATTTGTAACCCTGGGTTCTCGGACTAAGGTAACCCCTTTATCTCTGATATTACTATTCATCCAACCTAACTTTAAGGGGCATCCTACATAATGCTCTGCTAGAATCATACTCGTCGATTAGGAAGAGAGGTGTGAGACAATGCTTGAGAGACATGCCTACAGATAATGTGCGTACAGGAGACACGTAGGCAGGTCTATGTATATAGAAAGGGTCGATGGGGATTGTGCGTGTGTATGCTTGTGAGAGGAAGAGTGCTTGTGATAAAGGTTAGTGAAAACAGTCGTAAATGGTTACGAGAGGGAGGGAGGGTTATATCGAGAGCATGTGTGCAAGAAAGGGAGAGAGTGTGTGAGCATGTGTGAGAGACCATCGATGGAGAGTGAAACTACACGTACAAGACTGCTGTACACATTGATTAAAGATATAAATTGTATCCAAATATTAGGATGGGATCATGATATTTGCAATTCGCGTAAGGAACGGTCACTGATCCATCAGACATCTAGATTCTATCGAATTTGAGCATGTCTATGTTATTATTCGACACAATTGATCCACATAGTTAGTATTTTGAACTCCAGACAATGCATCGCTTTAGCAATCGAATATAAACGTGAGTATAGTTCATGTTGTGTGTGTAAAGCACATTATACATACGAAAGTTACACAATGAACATTATAAATAGCTACCTATGAACTAGCATACATTTGAATTCAACTTAAGGTGGTTTTAAAAAATCGAATTCAACATGAAGTCCATTCAATTATTTGAATTTGATATCATGGCGTTTGTAAATCATACCTAAATTATGGGGGCACCAATCTTTGCTCTGATTTTGTACATAATAGCATATGTAGTCGTGTACAAAATAGATTCTAATTTAGCTCCTCCATTCCAAAATAATCGTAGTTATAGGATTTTCAAGTGTCAAAATTTCAAAAAGAAGCGGATAATTTAATGAGGTTTTCAAACATACAAGGTCAAATTTAATGTTGTCTATTTAGGTCAATCCTCAAAGTTCAAGAGTACTCTAAACGTGAATGCTTGTGTTTCAAAATTTCGAACGAAGCGCCAAAAGAGCCTCTACTCGCCCGAAACCGCGTGAGACCAATGTTTGGTAGTACAAGGAAATTACTTTCTAATAACTCCGACCCGTGAAACCTACCGGCCCGACATCCAAAGGTCTAAATCGGGGTAGGTTTGTAGCTTCATCTAGACGCCACGCAACCACCTCCGAAAAACATTCATACACAATGGTCGCCTAAGCACACATGCGCGCGGCCAAAATCGCTCCCGCCCACTATTTGGGACACCTAGGATTACCATCCTACCCCCGACCAGCAGTAGGTCCAAAATTTAAGAGGGGGCAAAGTTTGTACTTTCCCCAAATTTCAAACAAGCGCGTCCCATCTTCTGTTCAAAAAAGCCAAAACCAAGCACGTCCCAGACTGAAACATGGTTCTTCTCCCCTCCCCCCCCCCCCCTCGCCCACCCGTCCGATTCCCCATTCGTACTCCGTGGGCGCAAAAACTACCTCTCCACCAGCCGCGAAACCCCGGCGTTCTCCGTCCGCCACCCCATTCCACCCATCAACCGCCGCCTCCTCCATCACGCCGGAGCTGATACCCCGACGTTGTCGTCCACCACAACCTCAATCGCAACGCCCTCCACGGCTAGTACTTGAAGCCGAGGCCGAGCCGTCCGTACCCGAGCCAGTTCAACCACGCCGTCCTGCGCCTCACCGCTGCCGCTCCAACTTCGCCACCCTCCACCGCACCGGAGTTGTTCCTGCTACGCCGTCCTTCGCTGCCTCGGATCTGCTTCCCCTCCGCCGACATACGGCCATGGCAACACAGTCAACAATTTGGCCATGAGTTCGTCCAAGCCTGCACCCTCCAGAACATCGGTTTCCCCGGCAAAAAGAAGAAGATCGGCGCGACATGTGGAGGCGACCACACCGGCAACCGAAAATGGTACTCCTCTTCCCTTATTCGCGCAAATATTACGTGTCTGCTTGCACGGTATTCATCCCACAGAAGACACTAGTTGACCGCTTCTTCTTGATACTAGATGTTACTAGTAACTCGCGATGCACAAGGTTTCTCCTCATATACTATTTCACCTTAGCTAGAGGTCCGTCGCCCCCCGAATTTCAATTCCTGGTCAGTTGATTCCCAATTAACGGAAGCATTCCCCGGTGTAACAGGCGCTAGTCCGCCTATTACGCCGAGGAAGCAGCGCCTCGGTGTTTATCTTAGGGGCGTGTGGGGCCTAGAGCTACTGGCGCCCGATCTGGAGGTCGGTCAGGATTAAAGGGATGGCTTGGGGGCGCTGCCAAGCACGGCGGTGGTGTGAGGTCGAGGGGAGGGCGGGGCGGCGGAGGCAGGGGTCTGGGCCGGTGGTCGCTGGCAGTTCGAGAAAGATCATCAACAGTGACTGGAGGGAGGTAGACGAAGGCCATCTGCCCGTTCCTTATAGATCGGACGGTTCATTAAAAAAATCGACTGACCTATTTATTTTCAGTCGGCTGTTATCTTGACATGATCACATGTGGTGGTGTGCTGGAGGAGTACCTTCATTTCCAGTGCTCAAATATTACAAAATCGTACGGAGTAGAATCTAATTTTGTTTGCCATGCAATGTTGTAGAGCTATCATATATCTCCTGTCATTTTTTTTCATCCACCTGCTATCTACTACTTTTACAGTGCACTAGTTCTGCACACACTTCACCCATACTCTCACTATTGTGTTTTTATGCAAGGGTATTTCAGACTCTGCTGCTATGAGAGAAGCAAAAAAGAAAAGAGAGAAGTCGCTCCAGCGTCGTACGCGGATAGGCCAGACACGTTTCAGCCTTATAATAGGTGCAGTGTCAGCAGATGGAGAAGGTAGATGTAGCTCTGGAGTTGATGACCTCGCTCGCAATGAACCAC
Organism: Aegilops tauschii subsp. strangulata; assembly: GCF_002575655.3. Lineage (NCBI taxonomy): Eukaryota > Viridiplantae > Streptophyta > Magnoliopsida > Poales > Poaceae > Aegilops > Aegilops tauschii. Next base: position 157,492,412 of record NC_053036.3, read on the forward strand.
AATCCCAGGTGCTTGTTTTAACTTTGCGGTGTCATATGTGGTTGCATGTTCCATATGGTGTCTAGCTTGTGTTCGAAAGGCCGAAGTCGGTCTTTATTAAGATAAGGAAACATATTTTTTATATGAACCACCATCACGTGAGCACCAGAAGACAAATAGCTAGTCAGGGCACTGGCCGAGCCAGTGACAAGCCCAGCAAAGAGAGGCATCACCTAGAAGCCAACTAAAAAGCCGTGATGGTGGCGAAGCAGCCCGCCTCCCACCGGGATCTCAGGTCCTAGATGATCATGCTCACCACTCCAATCAGATGTCTAGCTTGCATTGCTTCCAATTTGGTTAAATTGCATCTGCTTAGCTTACACATTATACCTTTGAATATGACATGCCTTTCTGTTTTTGGTACATACTAGTACATCTATGTATTAACCATGTTCTTACATCAAACTAATGTTCTTGTGTATCCCTCATCAATCACTTATGATGAGGCAGTCAAGCAAGTGGAATACTCCTCATTTAAAGAATGCAGCGTCAGCCTCCCGACATGATTCTCAAGAAACAGCAAGGCTAGATGAAGATAGTGAACGTAGCTCTGTAGTTGATTACCGCATTTCCCCTACACTAGCATCGCAGGTGCTTGCTCTAACTTGGCAGCGTGATATGTGGTTGCATGTTGCATATGGTGTCTAGATTGTAATTCTTCCAATCTGGTTAAACTGCATGTGCTATTCTGCTTAGCTTATACATTATACCTGTTAATGTGACATGCCTTCCTGTATTTAGTACATAGTACATCTGTCTATTACGCATGTCCTCACAGAAAACTATTGTTTTTTTGTATCCCGCATAAATCAATATGACGAGACACCTTCAGTATATGAAGTGTGATATTAGTTGCATCTTTGATATGATTTATAGTATGCGCTGCTTCTAATTTGTTGAAATGCCATTTATGATGTGACACTTTTAACTTGGCAGAGTCATATTGGTTGCATCTTTCACGTGGTGTCTAGCTTGCATTGCTTCTTATTTGGTGAAATGGTTTCTGCTTAGTTTACACAAACAGTTGTGAATATGCCATGCCGTCCTGTTTTTCGTATTATTCCATCCTGGAATCATGTGTTTGCCTTACATCAAAGTAGTGATTGTCAGTATCATGCACGAATGAGTTCTGAAGAGTGAATTTTATTGCTTTTTCTTGTCGGTTTTACTTGACAATTCAAAATCAATAAAGCGGAAGGAAGTTAGCAAGGCAGCAGATGAAGGTGCTCCTTCCAAATGAAGGGCCTCTACAGATTCTACTCCTCCATCCCCCCAAGATGATTTCCAAGACAACACATGCATAGACACTCAACGTAGATGTGTTGGTGATGAGCACATCTCCCCTAGTGCACCATCACAGGTGCTCCCTCTAACTTGGCACTATTATATGTGGTTGCATGTTATGTATGATGTCTAGCTTGTATTGCTTCTAATTTTGTTGAATTGCATCTGCTTACTTTACACATTATACTTATGACTAAGACACGTGTTCCTGTTTCTAGAACATACAATATCTGTCTATCACACCATGTTCTTATATCAAAGTACATTTGTTCTGAAGAACTAAATTGTTATTCATTTTTCTTGTCGGCTTGACTTAACATGGCACAGAGAAAGAGGAAGCAAGACAGAACGACAGGGAAAGGGAAGCGGAACAATCTTGCAGATTCTGCTGGTACTGATGGTGCAATAGAAGGTCAAAGTCCAGCGGAAAATTGTACTGACAGGGTATCCCATGCTACACGAGCTGCAGAACAAGCCAAACAGAAACAAATAGCTGCCACCAAACAAGCAGAGACAACCCTAGTTGTTGCAACACCTTCCACAGTACCAGCAGCTGCACGATTTACTCGTTCGTCAGATCAGCTAGCAGCACATTCCCAAGCTCCCTTGCCACATGACACTACTTCCGAAGCACTCTTGACACAAGATGAGTTGGCAAGATCAGATGAACTTTGTGAGCTTCAACAGCAAGAAGGTAGTTGCTGGAGTCAAGTTACAGTTGCATGCTTCTTTATATGTAGTCTCACAGTTTGATGTACACTAACACTTCCTATGTTTGTTGTTGGACTAGCACCTAGGCGCAAGAGGAAACAAACATCAGGGATAATGCTTGATAGGTTAACTAAATCTAGAGGAGGAAGAATGGAGATCCGTTTTGAGGCAGGTTTAAAAAGGCCACGTGATGCTACAGAGTCAGCCAAGTTAGCATCAGAGGCAGCGGTTGCTGTTAGGTGTCATGTACGTATCCTCCCAACATGGATTTAGTACAGGAATGACAAAGACGAAACCCAGTTCAACACCTTCCTCGACCATTTATCTGTAAGTATGGTTATGTATGGAAACTAGTAATATCGTCTTGCTCTGTCCAATACTTTCTAGGTTGCTGATAATAAGACTCCCATAATTTTCAACAGATGAGGTTCAAGTTGGATAGCCAAGATGATGCAACCAGACAAGATTGCACCCATGTTTTCAAGTCTGCTCTGCGACAGTATCGGTATAACTTGAGGAAAACTCACTTTGAAGGCAATGCTAACAGTGACCTTGCCCAAACATCTCCAGTGGAAAATATATCTGATGAAGACTGGAGAGGCCTCGTTAAACACTGGTCCGATCTGAAGTATCAGGTACATTATATATATGTGATCAGATCACATGTTGAAGTCATATTTACGCATGTGCCAACAAATCTATCTTCTTGTAGGTGAACTATTCAAAGAACAAGGCCAACCGTACGAAAGTGAAATTCCAACAGACGACAGGATCTCGTAGCTATATTGCACACTATGAGGCTCTTGTAATTAGCTGCTGTTTCACTCTTTTCGCTGTACCATATTATCAGATGTATATTGACTTGTTCCAAATGCAGAGGAAAGCCCGCAAGGACCAAAAAGTACATGAACCAAATGATGTGGAAATCTTCAAGGACTGTCACACCAGCAAGACGAAGGGCATGACTACACCAGTCAAAGCCGCTATTGTAAGTCCTTAATCCTCATGCCTTTTAACTACTACTTACTCTGACTTGTGCCTTGAACTACATGGTTTGCAGCCAATGACTATTACTCTTTTCAGTTTTATACACAACTGTCTTAGTGTATCATTGCACCTTACAAGGTTTAAAAGAGAGGAGTGATGTTCCTTTGATCTTGACCTGTAATCTAGTTCCGTGTTGGACTTGCCCACACAACGTTACAATTGCCTGTTTGTCTGTTCTCAGTTGTTTTGTGATATGAATGATGTCGTACTATGCTTACCGTATTATAAACTCTGTCTCTTTATCCTTAGCCCTCAATACAATGTGAAGAAATAGACAATACATTAGCAAGGGTACATGGTCATATGTTTGGAACCTGGTTTTATTATGTACTTTGCAATAAAATACAACTATTATTTTACATGGGTTCACCAGAATAAGTTCTGTATATAGACCAAAGCTATTTTGTTTGGTTTTGCTGCCTCCTTAATATCTTCTGTTCTGGTACTACTAATGTAAAACCACAACTTTTCAGCGAGCTATGGAAAAAATGGTGGAACTGCCACCTTCTGAAGGTGGCGAGGCAACTATAACCGCAATGTCAGCTCTTGCTGCAGTGGGTCAGTACCTGTCCACTAACAGTGCCACAAGCACGTTCCTGCGTAATACTGGGTTGGTTTTTAAGCAATCTTGTCCAAACTTCCTCATGATCAAGATATGCAAGCTCAAAACAATGTTGTATCTGCGCTCCAGACACAAGTCCATTCCCTAACACCTTTGTGAAACAAGGAGAGACATTGTTTGATGTTGTCAAGATATGCATGGTTTTGAAACCATACTATCAGACATTTGCTATGTTGTTCAGGAGCCTAGGAGAACTGAAGGCCAAGGTTATGGTGCTCCATCGGACAATACAGCATGAAAACATAACAGTGAGGTCAAATGAACTGAGCTTCTGAACTTCTGGTGGTGCATTTATCTGCTAGACTGTTAACTTTTATGCCAACCTTCCTTTTGTTTTATAGTTGTAATTTGTTTTGGTGCGATACAAAATTTGTTCTTAACGTGCAGCCACCGGCTGAAGAAAACAGCAAGCCATTTTCGTATAGTGTAGGGTGTTCCCTATATTTGCACTGGTGGCGAACTTTGATGCCCACCGGCTGTAGTTTACATGGGCCTCCTACAGGCCGTAGAAACAATGGGCCTTCTAAGGGCCGTAGAAACAATGGGCCTTCTACGTGGCGTAGAAACAATGGGCCTTATACGGGCCGTAGACACAATGGGCCTTCTATGGGTCGTATCATCAATGGGCCTTCTACGGGCTTATGATCGGTTGGCCAAACATGGGCCAATAACAGACCACATTATGGTCGTAAATGCGCTAGAGTTGAAATCGTCCGTTCATGGGCCGACCATAACGGGTCATCGTTTATCGGCCGTATTTTGATGACGCTATCAAAACGGCCCAACGTATTAACGGGCCACAAACGGGCCGACTGTAACCACGGGCTGAATTTGGCCCACAAGCAGAAAATGACAGTAACGGGCCGTAAGTAAACGAATGTGGAAATGAGCCCAAGAATAAATGGGCCCCGAGAAGGCCGAAAGATAACATGGGCTGGAAACGGCCCAACTGAATAATGGGCCGTTAATGGGTATAAAGTGATACACTGTTCATTACGAGCCAGTTTCACCACGGGCCGTTAATGGGTATAAAGTGATACACTGTTCATTACGGGCCAGTTTCACCACGGACCATTAATGGGCCGAGAGTAATAAGGGCCTCATATGGGCCGAAAGACGTCATGGGCCATACATGGGCCGGAAGTTAAAACAGGCTGGAATTATATTGGACGGCCCAGATGACGCTACTGGGCCTAATTCGGTTAGGCCGTAAACGGGCCCTGGGTTAGCGGGCTGTAAATGGGCTATATGCGAACTGGCCATTAACAGGCTTGCCGTGGGCCGGCCCGCCACCTTTTGACCAAGTCAAACGGGCCGGCCTTTTCACAGGAATAGGTCTCTGTTGGGCCATGCCACGTGTCGACGTATCATAGGCGCTTTGTGTCCAATGAGTGGATGACATCTGTCGCAACGGTGAGCTGACGCGTGTTTCCTCCAGCCAATGATGATTTTACACGTGGAAAATCCCCATTGGTCGGGGCTATTAACATGTTATCGGATCCAAAACCGGACCCGATAGCTTAACGGTGTTCCGTTACGGTGGATGCCACGTGTTGGTCACCCTTGACGAAAGCACTTCTGTGATGCGCGATTTATCATCGTGGAAGTGGACACTTCCGTGGTGATAATTTTGGTAATGTCATGGAACACTTCTACGACAGCACAGGTGAAAGAACATGCGGTGCCCCCATGTTTGGTTTTGGTAATTGATGACAATCTCTATGGACTAATGGTTGCCTTGAGTTATATTTGAAGGATTTGTCCATAGGCTTTTCTTGAAGTCCATGTGTTGGTTTCAAGGAGTTTATGTGGTGACCAAGGTGTTATTAAGGAATTATCCAAAGATTGGTCATGTGAGAGTAGAGCTTATTGTAAGCATGTCTTGAAGAAGAAGATTGTGTGATCATTCATGTTTACCTTCAAGACATCATCCAAATGAAGAGAGTTGGAAAGAGTCAAGGTTGATCAAGACTAAGTCAAGAGTGAATCAAGTTGATCAACACACAAAGCGCACAAGATATACCGAGAGGGATCAAGCGATCCCATGGTGTGGTAAGCATTGTCAATTACGCTTTGTGTACTAACCCATGATCTTCGTGAGAGTTCTTTGTGGGGTTAGGTTGCGGTGTGCAAGTTCAAGTGAAGCATCATGAAGAGATCAAATGCTTGAAGCTTGCCGTCCATTGTGGCGACAATGGACTTGTGAAGATGTTGCGGTGTGCAAGTTCAAGTGAAGCATCATGACGAGATCAAATGCTTGAAGCTTGCCGTCCATTGTGGTGACAATGGACTGGTGAAGATGTGCGGAAGAGTGGCTCACCCATAGTGGAGTATGGGGGAGCAATCAACTAGTCTTCATCGAGCCAACACAACCAAGAAAGATGGTCCAACTTGAGGGAGTCAAGATCGTCATCATCTAGCTCAAGTGGACCATGTGCAAGGCAAAGGTTTGCTCTTGATAGGTTTTCTATTTTACCGGTCTCATGATGGTAGTTGGGAGACCGGGTTATAGGATCGATTGCCGTACTATCAAGGGGGGCTCTCGATGAGTAGCTTGATCATATCGTTCATAGAGAGCTCAAACCATTGCATCCTTGCATCATCTTTGTTGGTTCTTGTTTGGTTCTTCTCTTTGTGAGTTTTGGAGCTTATGGTCATCTTGATGACAAGCTCGAGTTCATCGAAAACGGAGTTCACTCGCATCTTCTATGATGTTTTCGATGTTGGAGGTTATGCCGGTTCTTCTCGGTTGGAGCTACTCATCGTCTTGTATCCAACAAGCTTGAGTTTGCTCAATTCGGAGCTCATATGAAGAAGTTATGGCAGTTCTGGTTTTCTCCCTGCGTAGTACCGCGGCCAGAGCGGCAGTACCGCTTATCGCCCCAAGCGGTAGTACCGTTGTCCAAAGCGGTAGTACCGCCTATGGCCATAAGCGGTAGTACGGCTACGGTTCCGCGCTGGTACCGCCTCGATTTTGGGTCTTGCATTTTTCGTGTCGAGTTTTGCAGTAGTTGCACGGCAGTAAGGCACGGCAGTTCCGCCTATAAGCGGTAGTACCGCCCCGATGGGCGATAGTACCGCCTGTAAGCGGTAGTCCCGCTCCGGTCAGGCGGTAGTACCGCTACTGCATTTTTGGTCCCGTGTTCTGCTCCTCCAGCGGTAGTACCGCTGGGGTGCGCGGTAGTACCGCTTATAAGCGGTACTACCGCCCCAAGGTTCATGTTTGGTTGCTCCTTTTCCCTGCTTCTTCCGCCAGAGCGGTAGTACCGCTCGTGGAGCGGTAGTACCGCTCGTGTGCGGGCTGAGCACATAACGGTTGGATTTTTCCCCTTCTATAAAAGGGGGTCTTCTTCCCCAATGAACCTCATCCTTTGAGCTCGTGTTCTTCCCCCATTGTTGACCTTCTTCGAGCTTGCTAACTCTCAATCCCTCCATGGATTCTTGCTAGTTTTTGAGGGAAAAGAGAGAGGAGATCTAGATCCACATTTCCACCAATCACTTTCTCCTCTATGTGAGGGGAACCCATTGGATCTAGATCTTGGAGTTCTTGGTGTTCTCCTTCTTGTTCTTCCTCTCATTTTCCTCCCTAGCATTAGTTGCTTCGGTGGGATTTGAGAGAGAAGGACTTGGGCACTCCGTGTGCCCTTGCCATTGCATTTGGTGCATCAGTTTGAGTTCTCCACGGTGATACGTGGAAGTTACAAGTTGAGAAGCTTATTACTCTTGGGTGCTTGGTGCCCTTGAGCTTGTTCCTCTTGGGTGCTTGGGCGCCCTAGACGGTTGGTGGTGTTCGGAGCTCAATCATTGTGGTGTAAAGCTCCGGGCAAGCGTCGGGGTCTCCAATTAGGTTGTGGAGATCGCCCCGAGCAATTTGACGGGTACCGGTGACCGCCCCCAAGGGTTGCCAAAGTGTACGGGTTCGGTGACCGCCCCCAAGGGTTGCCATTTGTACGGGTTCGGTGACCGCCCTCAAGGGTCCCTTAGTGGAATCACGGCATCTTGCATTGTGCGAGGGCGTGAGGAGATTACGGTGGCCCTAGTGTCTTCTTGGGGAGCATTGTGCCTCCACACCGCTCCAAACGGAGATTAGCATCCGCAAGGGTGTGAACTTCGGGATACATCGTCGTCTCCGCGTGCCTCGGTTATCTCTTACCCGAACCCTTTACTTATGCACTTTACTTTGTGATAGCCATATTGTTTCTTGTCATATATCTTGCTATCACTTAGTTGTTTATCTTGCTTAGCATAAGTTGTTGGTGCACATAGGTGAGCCTAGTTGTTGTAGGTTTTGTGCTTGTCAAATTAATCGCTCGGTTTATTCCGCATTTGTTCAAGCCTAAACCGTAATTATTTTAAAGTGCCTATTCACCCCCCCTCTAGGCGACATCCACGATCTTTCAACAGGTATGACTATCTTGATTCTGTCATAAAATTGTCATGGAAGTACATGCATGACAAAAAATGCGACCTACTGTGACAAACACGTATCATCACGGAAGTGTATTTTTTTGTAGTGTTAATTATGATTTCAAACTTGCCTGGGAAAAGAGGTTATTTTATATTAGTTCCCTAGATGAATGGAGGACACAGGCTTATGAAATTATAAGTTATTCAAGGAAAAGGTTAAAAGATGGCATGATTAAATAATCAAAAATGGCAATTCAAAATAGGAGATCAAGTTTTATTATACAACTCTCGTTTAAGATTCTTTGCAGGGAAGCTTCTATCTAAATGGGAAGGACCATATATCTTTGAGGAAGTTTATTGTTCTGAAACTATCAAGATAAACAATGTCGAAGGCACTAATCCGAAGGTGGTTAATGGGCAAAGAATTAAACAATATATCTCAGGTACGCCCATTAATGTTGAAACTAATATTATTCAAACCATGACACCAGAGGAACACATAAGGGAAGCCTTCCGAAACACTCCATAACCCTGAAAAAGGGGTTGGCACGTGGTACCGTAAGTAAACCGACTCCAAAAGTTCCATAAAAGTATTTTATGTCCGTTTTGGAATATTTGAAAAAATAGGAAAATAATAAACTGTCCAATACGTGCACGAGGGAGCGACAATACCTAGGGGCGCGGCCCACGCCCCTGGGCGCGTCCCCAAGCTTGTGCCCCCCTCATGGACTTTCATGTCTCCATTTTTCTTCAATGTTACTTGTCCTGCAAGAAACAAATTCATTATATATACTTCCCGAGGTTTTGACCACCGTATCTCAGAAATATCCCTGTTCTTGTTTCGTGCTATTTTCTGTCAGATCTATCAACCCAGGCATCATGTCTTCTCCCTCCTCCAACAACGTAGAATGCAATGCTTGGTTGTTGATGATGGAGCTAAGGAGAGAGGTAACCAAAGAGGACGATGGCAGGGAGGAGAAGATCGAAGAAGTTGTAAAGAGCCATGTTCACCAAGGAGGACAAGCCATGCCCATGGAGAAAACTGAAGAGGAGGGAGATATCCTTCAGCCCTTTTATGAACATCTCTCCTCATCTAAAATTCAAGCCCTAAGGATCTTTGAAATGGTTTGTGTTCAGAATACTTATGTGACTCGTGAAGTTATTTTGTTGGAGGAGCAGAACATCGCCCTTCGGAGCATCAATCGTAAATTGGAGTATTTGCTAAGGTTGAAGGACAAGCCGACTACTTCATCATCACCATCATCACCTAAGGAGACTTGAGCACATGGGTATGGGCAATCCCCTTGGCTTGTGCCAAGCTTGGGGGAGGTGCCCCGGTATCGTATCACTACCACTTTTTTTTCCTTCACCCATCTTAGTTCGATCGATAGTTATTTCGTGATTTAGTTGAACAAAAGTTTAGTATGATCTATTTTTGAGTGCTAGTTTGATGAACTATCTATCTATGTAATCGAGTTGAGAGTTATATTAAAGAGTAGTTTGAGTTTTTCCTTCTTTACTTTTACGTTTCAGTCCTAGCAATGAAAATAATTAAAATCATATGCTAATCTTATGGAAAGTAATGACATTACATAAGAAAAGGTACAAGTGGTAAAATTTATTGAAAGTTGACAAACATAGCACTGGTCAGTGATGCAATTCATGAAAGAATTAATAAGGGAAGAGAAGATTCACATGCAAATATACTATCTTGGACATCTTTTATGATTGTGAGCCCACATTAAGTATTTTATGCCAAATTGTTGATGTTGGAAAAGGAAGACAATGTAATGAATTATGTTTGCTTATATTCACATAGAAGTTATATTTTCATAGATCCTCCAACATGTCATGCTTTCCCAATATCTTTGCTAGCCAAAAATCTGCACCAAGTAGAGAAACTACCTGTGCATCCAAAAACCTTAAACCCAGTTTCATGTCATGAGAGTCCTCTATACCTATCTATGGAATGAATAAGATCCTTCAAGTAAGTTTTCGTCGATGCATAAAGCAATAAAAATTGCTCCTAAATATGTTTGACCTTTTATCGTAAGGGAAAATAAGTGTTGTACAAACTTGTGATGGCAAAGTAATAAAAGCGACAGACTGCATAATAAAGGTTGCTATCATAAGGGGCAATATAACGTGACATTCCTTTGCATTAAGACCTTTTGCATCCAAAAACAAAAAGTGCATGACAACCTATGTTTCCCTCTGCGAAGGGCCTATCTTTTACTTTTATGTATTCACTTTTTACGCGAGAGTCAATAGTGTTCTCCTCTATGCCCTTTTTATTTTTCTCTTTTGTAAGCATCATGTGGTGGGGAAATACCTAGGCACATATATCCAGTTGGATATAATGATCATGAGTTATTATTGTTGACATCACCCCTGAGGTGAATAAGTTGGGAGGCGAAATTATAAGCCCCCTATCTTTCTATGTGTCTGGCTGAAACTTTTTGCTCCATATATATGTTGTGAGTGCTAGCAATCATAGAAGACTAAATGATGGTTGAGTATGTGGACTTGCTATAAAGCTCCGACATGAGACCCTTCCTAAAAATATGATGACTGCAATTGCATTGTTAACTGAGAACATAGTTTGTTAGTTTTCAAGAAAGTTTATGCCTTATACTTCATTGTTGTGATGAATTATTGCTTGCTCATGAGAAGTTATATGATAATGAATACTGTTGTTATGTTAATGACCATGATGCTTCTATGTCCGTATTTTATTTTTATCGATGTCTCTCTCTCTCTCTCTAAGCATGTGGTCATGATTATCGATTTCGGCTTTCGCTTGAGGACAAGCGAGGTCTAAGCTTGAGTGAGTTGATACGCCCATTTTGCATCATGTTTCTATGTAGATATTTATTGCATTATGGACTATTATTTCACTTTATGATACAATTATTATGTCTTTTCTTTCTTATTTTGCAAGTTTCACGTAAAGAGGGAGATTGCCGGCAGTTGGAATTCTGGACCGAAAAGGGCTATATCGAAGGCATTTTTCTGAACATCTCCAAATGAGCTGGAAATTGACAGAGAATTATTTTGGAATATATTAACATTATTAGCGAAAGAAGTACTAGAGGGGGACCCACCAGGCAGCCACAAGCCTAGGGGCGCGCCCCCAGGGATTGTGGCGATCCTGGCAAGCCTCCGAGGCCCATCTCCTGGTATATAACCCCATTTTCCCTAGAAAAAATGAAGAGAAGGTTTTCGGGATGAAGCGCCGCCGTCTCGAGGCGAAACCTGGGCAGGAGCACTTTTGCTCTCCGGCGAATACTTCCCTGCGGGAGAGGGAAATCGAAGCCATCGTCATCACCAATGATCCTCTCATCGTGGGAGGACCAATCTTCATCAATATGTTCACCAACACCATCTCATCTCAAACCCTAGTTCATCGCTTGTATTCAATCTTTGTCTAAGAACCTCAGATTGGTACCTATGGGTTGCTAGTAGTGTTGATTACATCTTGTAGTTGATGCTTGTTGGTTTATTTGGTGGAAGATCATCTGTTCAGATCCATTATGCTATTCAATACCCCTCTAATCTTGAGCATTAATGTGTTTTGTGAGTAGTTATGTTTTTTCTTGAGGACATGGGAGAAGTCTTGTCATAAGTAATCATGTAAATTTGGTATTTGTTCGGTATTTTGATGATATATATGTTGTTGTTTCCCTTAGTGGTGTTATGTGAACATTGACTACATGACACTTCACCATCTTTGGGCCTAAGGGAAAGCATTGTGGAGTAGTTATTAGATGATGGGTTGCTAGAGTGACAGAATCTTAAACCCTAGTTTATGCGCTATTCCGTAAGGGACTGATTTGGATCCATATGTTTCATGCTATGATTAGATTATCCGTAATTATTCTTTCGTAGTTGCGGATGCTTGCGAGAGAGGGTAATCATAAGTGGGAGGTTTGTTCAAGTAAGAACATCACCCAAGAACCAGTCCACCCACATATCAAATTATCAAAGTAACGAACGTGAATCAAACAAACATGATGAAAGTGACTAGATGAAATTCTTGTGTGTCCGGAGGTACGCTTTGCTAATTATAACAGACCTTTCCGGACAGTCCTTTGCTACAAAAAGGATTGGGCTACCTTGATGCACCTTTGTTACCATTACTATTACTCGCCCGTTAAAAATTACCTTGCTATCAAACTACCTGTTACCGACAATTTCAGTGCCTGCAAAAAATACCTTGCTGGAAACTGCTTGTCATTTCCCTCTGCTCCTCATTGGGTTCGACACTCTTACTTATCAAAAAGGACTACCATTGATCCCCTATACTTGTGGGTCATCAGTCTCCGTCATCACAGCTGTTAAATCATGAAATGAAGCAACTGGTGGAGTTATTCTGCATGGCGATACCGGCGCTTCAAGACCTCTGCGGCGCACTCTGGCCTACCGAAGCCCTTCCAACCTGCCTCTTCGGCCTCTTGATGCGCCTGCGAGGAGCTGCCTCGCCACCGATGGCTGGAGGAGGTACGCGTGCTTTGAAGAAGCGTGGAGGGCATATGCCTACGTGAAGACGCACTTCCGAAATTTTGATGCGGTGACGGTTGCCACGGGTCCTCCCGCAGACAACTCGTGCACCGCGGAGCAATTTTTTGCCGAGCTGGAGGAGGGAGCCCGGATTACCGAGGCCATGTGTCCAAAGGATACTTTGTATTTCTAGGTAGTACTTCGGGATGCTGAAGTTGTGAAATGTATTAAACTTATTGTTTGATGGAATGAGTATGACTTTAAATTCCTTCATATATGGGTATTTTTTAATTGTTTTACCTCCTGTGCAACCCTTTTTAAACTGGAAGTGGCCAGTCGTCGGCTTCACCCCCAATGTAGAGTATACAGAGGGTGTTCCTTGAGGCATTTTTGACCCTTGGCCGACGTCTCGGTACCTGGAGGTGGTCTGTGCTCGCAGGAACTAGGCAATCAGACTATAATGTCTTGATAGCTTTCACTTAGTCATAGGAGTTTACTGTGGGGGATGATGACGAGCCCCCGGTGTGGTAAGTAGTCGGCTTAGCAAGCCGAGGTCTAAGCCATGACGCACTTCAGCTAAAAAGGGAAGCCCTTCAGTTAACATGGGTGATCTCTAATGTCACATCGCTTAACACGGTCTACGGATGGCCGACCAGTTTACGTCTACCTAGATGGTCAGTTTTTGGCTTTCTCCACTGAGGTGCTCTACCAATTAACCTGGCGGCACAATCGCAGTGGTTCTCCTGTTACACTCTTAGCCGAATTCATCGGAAACACAAGGGGTACACGTAGGAGCCGGGCAACCCAACTATTGACCAAAATCTAGGTTCGAAATTGATGCATATAAAGCCAAATCCGAGACACTGAATACTTCAGACTTGTAAGGCAGGGGAATGGGGCCCCTTAATGGTTGTATCTTTAAAGACATTCTTGTAGTGCAAAGGCCGTGCTTGGACATAAATGTAGGAAGTACCTTCAGAGGGAATGATTCCTTTATTTTATAACCTCAAGATTTTACATGTTGAGCTGCTACGAGAGAAACTAAAAAGAATACAACATAAAAGAGTGCATGAGGAAGGAAGAAAAAACAGGGCGGATATTGCCATCGAGGTTTTAGGAGCCCGGGTCGCGCCCTGCCGCACGTTTGAGCTTCCAAGCTGTTGACCAGCTTGTCGTCATTTAACGATGAGGATTGATTGGGACTTGATGTAGTCTCGGCCCTTTATACGTTGTAACATTTATTGGCCAGTCCCCTTGAAGGAGCGCTTGCAGAAGTCTTTTGCGTGGTTTAGGCCACGTTGATGTAGTCAGGCTGGCCATTTCTTTGACAGAGGCCTGCTGATGTAGAGGCTCAAAGCCGCGTCGTTTCTCGGTCAAGCCATTCCGATGTGTCGATAATTTTTGGCTCCTTGGTAGCCTAGGGAATTTTGAGTATGAAATTATGCACCCTGGGGACGTAATGCCCCATCCAAGGAGGGCACTCAAGGAGCCCGTATCCCTATTTAGGGTGCGGAGGTACGTGGCCGAGGTTGATTTGCGCAGCCCACATGCGCTTCGAAGAGCTGTTGGTGCATTTGTTGCCGTGGGCTGCCTCCTCGGACGCTTGTACCTCGGCTGCGAAAGTCGTGGTTTACTCCTCTGTCTGGAGTGAGTGTTCGGTGTTACCATTCACTATGATAACGCCGTTGGGTCATGGCATCTTAAGCTTGAGATAAGCATAATGCGGGACTGCATTGAAGCATGTGAAAGTTGTGCGCCCTAAGAGCGCGTGGTATCCGCTTTAGAAGGGGATGATGTCGAAGATTAACCCTCGCTTCTGAAGTTTTCGGGCGAACCAAATACTACCTTCGGCGTGACCGTTCCGGTACTGCGGGCTTCAACGCCTGGAATGCCACCTTTGAAGGTGGTGGTGCTCGGCTTGATCCAGGATGAGTCGAAGCCCATCTTCCTAACCGTATCCTCGTAGATGAGGTTGACACTTCTTCCCCCGTCCATCAAGACACGTGTCAGATGATAAGCATCGACGATTGGGTCCAGGACGAGTGCCGCCGATCCGCCATGCCTGAAGCTGGTCGGATGATCATGCTTGTCGAATGTGATCGGGTAAGCTGACCATGGATTAAACTTCGGGGTGACTGGCTCCAACATGTAGACATCCCGAAGTACACGCTTCCTCTCCCTTTTGGGGATGTGAGTAACATAGATCATATTGACCTTGGTTACCTCATTAGGAAACTTCTTTTGGCCTCCGTTATTGGGTGGCCAAGGTTCATCCTTGTCTTCGCTATGATTTTGGGTTTTATTTTGACCCTCCGTCGCGACCTTGCTGGCCTGTTTAATGACCCAGCAATTCCTGTTGGTGTGGGTTGCTGGCTTGTCCTAGGTGTCGTGGATTTGGCACGGCCGGTCCAGGATCCTGTCGAGATGCTGTGACACCCGGATAATTAAGCTACAGTAATTCTTTGCTAATGATGGCATGTCATTTCGATTATTGTTGCTAACCTCGCGTTAGTTCGAAACCGATTCAAATTCAAATTCAAAATCAAGCAAACAATAAAAGTTTTCAAACATTAAAACTAAAATGTTCGGAATGTGACACAATTAAATACAATAAATTAGGTACAACTTTTGTATTTTTTCCAAAACTAAAATATTTAGGAAATGAGAGAAAACAATGCAGGAAATATAAATAAAAAGGAAAAGCCAAACAAAAAACAAAAAGAAAGGAAAAGGGAAAACTCCCTGGCCAACTGGGCCAAACGGCCCAGCCGGCCAGCCCAATCGGCCCGGCCCCCCTGCCGTCCCACTTCCCTGTTCCCCCCACCAGGGTCGAAACAGGGGCATGTTCCCGCCCGACCACCTCACCGGCGCCTACGCTGGGAGGGGATAAGGCCACCCCGACGCCTCGGCCTCCACCACTCTCTCCCACTTGCCCCCTCTCGCTCGCCTCTGCGCCTCCCCTCCCCCAGATCCACCTCTTCCCTCTCCTCTCGCTCGATCCCGAGCGCGCCCGTCGCCAGGGCCCCGTCCTAGCCGGGGCCACCGTCGCCACTTGCCTCGTCCCCGTGCCAGATCGGTTCGCCGGCCCTCGCTACGTCCTCCCCGACCACCTGCTCGAGCAGGGACCCCCTGCATCATCCCCAACGCCGCCGCCTTCTTCCTTGGGTCGCCACCATCTTCTTTGATTCCGGCGACTGCTGCTGCTACTAAGCCTCTCACCGGCCTCCGTGTGCTACGCGGTGAGCTCCTATACCTCCTACCTTTCTCTGTTTGCTCTCGCGCGCACCCTAGCTAGCTCTCATGACGAGGCCGAACGCATTGCCGCGGAGGTCATTGCCGACGCGTCTCCGATGACAGTTTGGTCATGGGTTCATGCCCATTGGACTCACCGCACTCATGTTGTCCACCCCGCACGGCCACCCCATGCTGCTCCTCCCCAACGGTCACCGCACACGCCGCCTGCGATGGCCGCGCGCGCCCCGCTCCCCCTTCTCCTACTTCTGCCTGCCACCCCGCCTCTCTCACCGGCGCTCGCCGCGGCGCCGTGCATGCTCTGGCCCTTCACGCTGCTGCAGTGCGCCACGACCTCGGCGCCCCTCGACGCCCACTGTGCCTCTTGCCGTCGCCCGCTGCTGCCCCGGGGGCCCCTGCTCCCCTCGCCCAGCTCTGCCGCGGCCTCCGCCTCACCGCGCGCGCACGCGTCGCGCCGGCCGCTGCCAAGCACGCCGCCCCCAACCGCTTCGCCCCTCCGCAGCTGCTCATCGGCCGCCGCTCCAGGTGCCTGGCTGGCGCCGTGGCCACCCGCGCCTGCTGCGCTCTGCTGGGTTGCGCCCGTTATGGCTGCGCCTGCAGCGCTCGCAACGCCCGCTTGCCCGTGCCCGTTAAGGCCCTTTGGCCCATTGACAACCGGGGCCCGTAGCCTAGAACAAAAAAAAGAAACGAAAATATATATAATTAATAATTAAATTAATTAATTAACTTAACCTAATTAATCTATTAATCAAACTAATTAACCTGTTTAATTAGCTAACAGTCATTGAAAGTGGGACCCACATGTTAGTTTGACTAAGTCAACTGACTATTTGACTAATCACATCACCTTGGCATCATGCTAACGTCATAATTGCATTTTCTAATTTAATTAATTCTGATAATTCTAAAAATGTAATAAAACTTTAAAAATTAATATAAAATAATCCGTAGCTCGGATGAAAATACTTTGTATATGAAAGTTTCTTTGAACGACGATCCAAATCCGAATACGTAGCCCGTTCGCCCGCCACACATCCCTAACATAGCGAACATGCAACTTTCCCCCTCTGGTCCTTCTGTCCGAAAACGCGAAACATCGGGAATACTTTCCCGAATGCTTTCCCCCTTCGCCGATATCACCTAGTACTGCGTTAGGTCACCCCTAACACCGCGTATTGCCATGTTATGTTTTGTGATGCTTTGATTGCTCTGTTATTTATTGTGTTCCCCTCCGTTACTTCTTTCCGGTAGACCCCGAGACCGCTACTGATACCCCCGTGATCGGCTACATCGACGACGACCCCTCCTTCTTGCCAGAGCAACCAGGCAACCCCCCCCCTTTGATCAACCAGATATCGCCCATTCTCTTCTCCCTTATTATTCATTAGTTTTGCTACTATTGTTGATTCGATAGCTCCTATTCTGTTGCATAGCCTGTCATTGTTGCTACAATTGTTGATACCTTTACCTACTATCCTAATGCTTAGAATAGGTTGCTAGTATTACATCAGTGGCCCTACACTCTTGTCCGTCTGCCATGCTATACTACTGGGTCATGATCACTCGGGAGATGATCACGTGTATATACATACTACACTATTATACATGATACATGGTGGTGACTAAAGTCGGGTCGGCTCGTAGAGTACCCGCAAGTGATTCCGATGTGGGGGCTGAAAGGACAGGTGGTTCCATCCCGGTAGTGGTGGGCCTGGGTTCCCGATGGCCCCCGACTGTTACTTTGCGGCGGAGCGACAGGGCAGGTTGTGACCACCTAGGAGACAGGTGGGCTTGGCCCTGGTCGGCATCCGCGGTTACTTGAAAATAACACGCTTAATGAGATCTTGGTATTTGATCTAAGTCTGGCCACTGGCCTATACGCACTAACGAACTACGCGGGAACAGTTATGGGCACTCGACGTCAGCGACTGAGCGGCGCGCCTCGGGTTGGACCGCATAACGCAACTTCCTTTGTAATGGAGCTAGGTCTGCTCACCGGCCGCGTACGCAATTTGCAGGTGTGCAATGGGCGATGGGCCCAGACCCCTGCGCGCATAGGATTTAGACCGGCATGTTGACCTCTCTGTTGTGCCTAGGTAGGGTTGCGACGTGTTGATCTTCCGAGGCCGGGCATGACCTAGGAAAGTGTGTCCGGCCGAAGGGATCGAGCGTGTTGGGTAATGTGGTGCACCCCTGCAGGGAAGTTGATCTATTCAAATAGTCGTGTCCCTCGGTAAAAGGACGACCCGGAGTTGTACCTTGACCTTTTGACAACTAGAATTGGATACTTAATAAAACACACCCTTTCAAGTGCCAGATACAATCGGGTGATCGCTCTCTAATAGGGCAACAAGGAGAGGATCGCCGGATAGGATTATGCTATGCGATGATACTTGGTTAACTTACCATCTACTCTCTTCTACTGCTTCAAGATGGAGGCTGCCAGAAGCGTAGTCTTTGATAGGACTAGCTATCCCCCTCTTATTCTGGCATTCTGCAGTTCAGTCCACAGATACTATCCATTTCATTGATACCAATGCATATGTAGTGTATATCCTTGCTTGCGAGTACTTTGGATGAGTACTCACGGTTGCTTTGCTCCCTCTTTTTTTCCCTTTCCTTTCCTCTTGGTTGTCGCAACCAGATGCTGGAGCCCAGGAGCCAGACGCCACCGTCGACTATGACTCCTACTACTCTGGAGGTGCCTACTACTACGTGCAGGCCGTCGCTGACGACCAGGAGTAGTTTAGGAGGATCCCAGGCAGGAGGCCTGCGCCTCTTTCGATATGTATCCCAGTTTGTGCTAGCCATCTTATGGCAACTTGTTTAACTCATGTCTGTACTCAGATATTGCTGCTTCCGCTGACTCGTCTATGATCGAGCACTTGTATTCGAGCCCTCGAGGCCCCTGGCTTGTATTATGATGCTTGTATGACTTATTTCATTTTAGAGTTGTGTTGTGATATCTTCCCGTGAGTCCCTGATCTTGATCGTACACGTTTGCGTGTATGATTAGTGTACAATTGAATCGGGGGCGTCACAAGTTGGTATCAGAGCCGACTGCCTATAGGAATCCCCCTTCCAAACTCCTTGGCCGAAGTTGAATCTAGTCATTGCAAAACTTTTACTAACATGACTGTGTGGCTTACGAGCCCACGTCGCCATTGGGTGGTATTAGGATCTTTTATTCCTCGTCTATACTCTGGGACTCTGATCTCTCTTCTATTCGGGTTAAATGGTTTTACTAATTCTAACTCTAGGTTCTCGTACACACCTCCTGCCGGAGAGCCCCTTCATTCCAGATGATCGACTACTTTACCAGAAGATTCTGGCGATACTCGCCGATGTTCTCCCAAGACCTTGTGCCATCGCTTTTGCAATTCCCGAACACTGATAAATCCTTATGGATAACTACTTACATTTGTCATCCATACCTTCATTCCCAGATGCCCTTGTTATTACTTGATACCCTAAAAAATTCTCCGATATTCTGAGAATCCTTTGTGCCCACTGTTTGCAGCTCTTTTCCGCATAATACCCCTATGGATAATTCCTCGCCCTTACCGAGTATCCGTTCATCTCCAGTTGTTTACGTGTTTCACAAAAAAATTCGAAATGCTATTCGATCTTCCGAAATCCTCGGTAGCCTATTGCTCCTGATCTTCCATACCTGCTTGCAATATGGTTAGTTCCATATGACTAGCGATATTCATTAGCATCCTTTGACATCGTCATATTGAGCATTTGATTCGATATGTTTGCGAATGCCCGCAATCATTAGTTGATCCTTATAAATTACCTTTCCGGCTCTGATGTTATTTTAAACATGAGCTGGATCTCGGCCAATCAAATTGTCGTCGATTGTACCCCTAAGTCTATTCAACTTATCCATTCTTAATCAGAGCGTTTTCTTCTAACCCCTTGATTTGGAAACCCTAATTCCTTTGCATTTCATCTTTGAATTAGTTAGTTGTTTCTATAATCCGATGCCTTTGCATTCATTCTTCCTCTGATTGAGTATCGGTACTCACGTCAGCTCCATTGTAGACCACAAGACCCCTTTTTGGATAATTATCCGACAGTGTCATTCACATTGAAAATTCTTGTGAGCCTTTCCTCAGATACATAATGCCCTTGGTAAATCATATACTCTACTTTCTCAACCATGCTCTATCGTCGAGCTGGTATAATTTACTCCTGAAGTTTGTGTTATATGTGTCGGTGTCAAAACCGGCGGATCTCGGGTAGGGGGTCCCAAGCTATGTGTCGTGGGTCGATGGGTAACAGGAGACAGGGGACACGATGTTTACCCAGGTTCGGGCCCTCTCTATCGAGGTAATACCCTACTTCCTGCTTATTGATCTTGATGAATATGGGGTTACAAGAGTTGATCTACCTCGAGATCATATGTTGTGGTCTAAGACCTAAGGGTATGATGAGTAATGTCATCCTCATCTATCGACTAGCCTGGCCTTAGCTTATATAATGCACCAGAGGCCTAGGATAACAAGAGTCCTAGCCAAATACGTTGGTGGAGAGGAGTCCTTGTCTTGATCACCAAGTCTTGTGGAATACTCCTTGTATGCGGCATGGGCTGCCCGAAGTGGCCCATGAGTGAACCGCCATGGGGGTCCTCGGCCCAATCCACCTAGTCGGGAGAAGATGTGGTGAGTACCCCCTAGTCCAGGACACCGTCAGTAGCCCCCTGAACTGGTCTTCAAGTTGGGGACGCTCCTCGATCCTTCCGAACTGTTCTTCATCTTTGGTCGTCGGTCTTGAAAACTGGTTCAACAAATCGTCTCATCTTCGATCTTGAGGATCGCCGAAGTAAATCCGAAGAGTTTACACGTCGGGTATCCGAGAAGCCCCTTTAAGTTATCGGCCTTTATCAATGCCTTGTTATTTTTATGCCACACCTCGGGTTTGAAGTTGTTCCCGGGCGGCAGTGTCCTCTTGCGTCCGAGCTCCAATGCCGGACTGTATTCGAGGTATCTTTTGCAGCCGAGCACCAACGCCGAACCACTTCCGAGCTCCAACGCCTGAATGTATCCAAGCTCCAACACCGGACTATATCCGAGCTCCAACGCCGGACTATATCCGAGGTGTCATAGATCACCTTGGTTCAAAAAAGTTAAAGGAGTTTAGTCGAGCTTAATGCCGGAAATGCCCTCTATGGAGCCAGCCACTGGCTCCCGAGCTTTATGCCGGACTGCTTCCGAGGTGGTGCACCACCCCGACTGCGGGCCGATTTTTCGTCAATATTTTTTATTGGTGCAATTTATTCTCTACTGAGATATATAGCCAGTAGCCCTCAAGGTGTGTATCAGTCGAAAACCTGAGATGCACCTGAAGGATGACATAAGACCGCTGGTCCCAGTAGCCCCTGAGACTCAGGTTGATTCGCAAAATCGGCCTGAGGATCAACTCCTAGCTCGGCAGAATACTTCGGGACACAAAAGTAGTGTGCAAAGTCCTCGAGACTCAGGTTGGGTGCGGCCGACCAACCTGAGGATCATAATCTCCTCGAAAACTATATTGCACTTAAATATTATGCATTGGATTGCCAATGCAGTAGCCCCCGAGACACTGGTCGGGTGGCAACACCAGATCAGGGTATCGATGTGCCCCTTTAATATTTATAAATAATGAGCATGAAGCCCAGTAGCCCCCGAGCCTTAATGTGGACACGGCTGGCCGAATTAAGGATCGATATCCGGAGTAAAATCACAAATTATGTGTAATGATTCTATGTATCCAAGTAGTTGACATCACTAATGCTCGGATCCACATTGTCCAAAACTTTGTTGACCGACCATCGGCTTCAACCTCCTCGGCCAGTAGCTGGGGAGTGTTTGTCCTACTTTATTAAGCCTTTATAAGGGCAAAGGTTTACGGCAAACAAGGCAATCCGGTCATACGGTTTTATAAACAAAGGTACGCGGAGAGATATGTTATATTACTTTTTTAATGTAAGAAACATAAGGAAAATAGTCCCGCTATCGGTTCCTTTTCTTGGGTTGTCATACTGACAAAGATCATGAAACCTCACCTCCGATCTATGTGGGAGGAAAATATTGAGGATTTAGTTCGGAGAAAGTTTCCGAACTCTATGGTATTAATGAACAGAAATTTTCACTTCCATCGTTGCCGACCAATTATATCCTTTAAGATTGCTAGCTTTCGGCTTCACCCAGTCTGAGGTACCAACTCGGATGACCCAGTAGTAACAATCACAGAGGTGCTCCCTTTACCGCCTAGCCGAACAATCGGGGACGTAGGGGTAAGCACAGGAGCCAGGCAACCCAGCTTGACCAAAAATCTTAAGTCAAATTGATGCATATTTATGGCTTTATAACGATGATTACGGAAGGCAGCCCTCGTATATTAAATACAAACGCCGATGATATGTTTATTTTGACTCCGTTGCGACCGTTTATCAGTTGAAAGTGGCCCATCGTCGGCTTCCACCCCCTTGTAGATGCTACACAGGGAGTTTCCATCATAAAAAAACAACCCTTAGCCGACGTCTCGGTGCCCGAAGGCAGTTGTGTTAGCGGAAACGAGGCAATCAGTTATGCGGGCTTTATAACTTTCACTTAGTCATAGGAGCTTTAAACTGGGGAAGATAGCTATGAGCCCCCGGTTAGTCTTCGGCGACAGCCAAGGTCAATCCGTAAACACTTTGGCCAATGTTATGAACGGCCCGTCATTTAACATGGGGTGACCTCTATCGATCTTATAGTTTAACACAGTCATCGGATCACTGACCAGTTTGCCCTTATTATGACAGTCAGTTTTCGGCTTTTTCCACTGAGGTGCTTTAACCATGCTGGCCGGAAGCACAATCACAGTGGTTCTCCCTTTGCACACCTAGCCGAATAAAGCAGAACGTAGGAGACAAGCACAGGAGCCGGGCAACCCAACTATTGACCGAAGTCACAATTCGAAACCGATGCATATATAGCAATATCCGAGAATGTTTTTGCCGAATCTCTAAAGGTGTCCGGTGTTGCACTGCAAGACTTATGTTGGAAACACACAAATAGTTTAAAAGTGCCATAGGCTTGGAAGACCAAAAAACTTCAGTAAAAACTTGACGTCCGAACTAGATCATGTGTTCGGTGCCAATCCGAAAATTGTCCTTAGAAAAAAAAGAATTGTGCTTATGTCGTGCTTTAAGATGACACATCCTATCTCAAGACTTAAAGCGGGTTAGCCTATGGCTTCAACCTCCTATCTCGAAGGCGGAGTACTTCTCGTTAGGCCCGTTTAGCAAACTAAACTCTAACGGCTTTGAGAGAGAAATTAGGCTCCCCGGCTATTGACCACACACTCGCGTCAAAAAAAGGAGTGATAGAAAAAGACTTTTCAACGACTAAGAAGGAAACACTTATTATAAAGCGGCTCCTGTAAATTTTAAGAGCCCCCAAGTGACTTGGGTAAAAGAATTTTATGTATAACGATTGTATGTATTGAAGTACTTATATCATATCTGTGTTCACCCGAACTTTAAACGCGTCTTAACCGACCGTCGGCTTCTCCCTCTTCGGTCAAGGGTCGAAAAGTGTTATGTACTCCACCTGTCGAGAATATCGACGGTGTTTCCGATAACCAGGCAATCAGGCCATAAGGCTATAACAGACAAAGCGCGCTCAGGGAACTTATGCTATATTACTGACGAAGTGTAAGAAGCATCTTCGAAGAAAATAGTACCCCCACTGATACCTTCCTTCGGTTGCTCATTGTTACTATGAGACTTGTGCAATAGATTTTTTGTACTCATGAGTTCCGTTGTGTGCCGACCATGATTGAGAACAATAAGAGCACTAGCTTTCGGCTTCACCCAGTCTGAGGTCCGAGCTCAGATGACCCGATCGTGACAATCGCAGAGGTGCTCCCTTTACTCCCTAGCCGAACAATCGGGCACGTAGGGGTAAACACAGGAGCAAGGCAACCCAGCTTGTGGAACACTTAAGTCAACATGGTGCATATTGTGGCATAATACACGAACAGGGAACGAAGCCGTACAAGTATAATCATATGCAAGAGGAAAGGCTTCATAAAGGAAGCCCCCAAGTAAACGGGGTATTTGAATTTGTGTGTCACAAACAAAGTTTTGACAAGGAAGTTTTTCACATACAACTTTTTGCCAAAAATTATAATGCTTTGGTCGAACCGAACAAAATTTAAAGTTGAAAATTCTGAGCATAAAAGCGACTTAGCTGGTTAGTGTGCTCGGTGCTGATGCATGGCCCGAGCTTACGGCGGGACAAGGTCCCAGCCCCCAAGCCGGTCCCGAGGTGGCGGAGCGAAGAGCTCGGCACTCCGAAGTGGCGACATAGCACGGCCAATGCAGGCCGGCAGTGTGACGCCAAAGTCCCCGGCGTGGGTTAATGAAGTGATGACGAAGCCCATGGTCCAGCCAAGGTGACGTGGTACGTCGGTACACCGAGGTGACACCGTTGCCCGACCCGGATCCTTTACCTGTGCACAGAAAATAGTGCAAGCCGGACATAATAGGAATAATAATAAATTAAAAAAATTGTTGCATAATTAATAATTTATGCAAAGTGAGTAATAAAAGAAATATGGCCCGTGTGCCGAACACTCGATGAGGTAGAGCTCTCTCAGCGATGCCGAAGTCCCCGAGGCAACCGAACATGTCGGTATGGCGATTCGACCAACAAGGTGATCACGCGAGCCGATTTATGCCGATTGGGACAACGACGTCGGCTTGCCGAAGTGACCGCATGACGCAGACGAAGTGGATTACCTACACACATAAAATAGTGCGGTCCAAAAAGGATAATTGCTTTTTGCAAAAATAATTTATTTAAAGAGATGTGGCCTGGCGCCGAAGTCAATGTTGATGCAGGGCGTCGGCGTGACGCGGTGAAGGCGTGGCAAAGCCTGAATTCACAGGCCGGTCCGAGTTCCAGATGCGGCATTCGCCGAACTGTATACGGAAACTGACCGAACCACCACGCGACCGTCGTTAATGCGGCCACCATTTGATAGGCCTGCGTACAGATGATGAAACAAACCAGAGTAATAATTCCTTGGGAAAAATAAACCCAAGCAAGAAAAAATACTAGGATTAATAGCACCTGGTTTATCTGTTGTAGCAATCTGAAGAAAGGTTACTCCCAAAATTGGGACTCGATCCGCACACCCATTGCCTGATTGGCGATAAAGCGACGGCATGGCGATGCTGCCAAAGGTGGGCTCCTCGAGGCAAAGCCCCCGGTCCTGGTAATGTGACGAAGCTGGTCAGCTGGTGACGCTGAAGTCATCGGAGTATGTTGATGCAGAAATAGCAAAGTCCCCGGTCCAACCGAGGTGTCGAAGCCTCCATGTTAGCCGATGAGTCGAAGCAGGTCAGCCGGTGACGCTGAAGTCACCAAAGTAGGTTGATGAAGAAATAGCAAAGTCCCCGGTCTAGCCGAGATGACGGAGCGGGTTGGTAAGGAGACGTTGCAGCTGCCATGTCAGCCGAGGTGTTGAAGCAGTTCGGCGTGATGGACATCGGCTTGAAGAAGCAATGGTGCGGCCATGCCGACGCTGGTCATAACTTGTGATGCGGTCAATGCCGGATTGATGAAGTGACCGAGCGGCGATGTCGGCGCGCCTGACCCGTGCAATCCGTGGGGCGATGGTGTTGGTGAAGATTTATCCTTCGCGATGCCGAACTCTTGTTCGGCTTGCCGAGCTGATGATCCGATAAGGTTAGGCTCGGCTCGACGAAGCAACGATCTGTCTAGCGCAGGTCGGCAGACGTGGAGCAATGTTACCGGACTAGTTTTCCACCAGCGCGAGAGTGCCTCAGAGAAGGCTTCAAATTTTATGGGCACGTGTTAAGAACAACGCACAATACCCTAGAAGAAAATTCCTTTAAAAAGGTTGTCCAATATCACATTCATAAAGAAACATGAATTCTGGTCGGATCAGTATTCACGCAGAAAACAGATCTGAAAAGTGATGCACTAATCAGAATGTTCCCGGAGTTTGGACGGTCGGATCGAGATGAAATTTTCAGGGATGGTAGATATAGGAATTCTGCAGCCGATCAATGGTTGGATCTTCCAAAGGACATCCGAGCTAGGTTCTGAAGACCACGCCCTAAACTCGTCCAGATTCCCGTCCAGATTTGACACGGCTCCGGTATATCGTAGATTGCCGGAGATTCCTCCATCGGAACTCGACGAAATTTTGCATGGTTGTTGTAGACTTAATTCCGCACAATTCCACCAAAGGAATCGTCAAAGCGATGCTCGAGGAGGTGGTGGCAGTGGATACAAGTTTGCTGTTCGGAAAAACAGCACGGTCGTCCGAGGGCAATGTTGACATTGAGCCCCCAAGCTCCGAGGATGATTTCTCCATGATCATGATACGGATCGGAGTTGATGTTGATGGAGGCCCGCATACAAATATGATGATCGGAGGCAGGGCACAGTCCTTGGTCAAGCCAAGGTGACCAGTCGAGCCGGCGACGAAAATGCCGATGTCGAAGTCGATCTGCACACGAGCCATTGACCCTTTGCCGATCACACAGAGGAACTGTCAATGAAAGCACCATTGTCGGTGTCAAAACCGGCAGATCTCGGGTAGGGGGTCCCAAGCTATGTGTCGTGGATCGATGGGTAATAGGAGACAGGGGACACGATGTTTACCCAGGTTCGGGCCCTCTCTATCGAGGTAATACCCTACTTCCTGCTTGATTGATCTTGATGAATATGGGGTTACAAGAGTTGATCTACCTCGATATCATATGTTGTGGTCTAAGACCTAAGGGTATGATGAGTAATGTCATCCTCATCTATCGACTAGCCTGGCTTTAGCTTATATAATGCACCAGAGGCCTAGGATAACAAGAGTCCTAGCCGAATACGTTGGTGGAGAGGAGTCCTTGTCTTGATCACCAAGTCTTGTGGAATACTCCTTCTATGCGGCATGGGCTGCCCGAAGTGGCCCATGAGTGAACCGCCATGGGGGTCCTCGGCCCGATCCACCTAGTCGGGAGACGATGTGGTGAGTACCCCCTAGTCCAGGACACCGTCAATATGTTCCGAAGATGCCCCCATGGGTTGAACCTATGCCTTCCCTAATTTGTGTAAGCTCGTAAGTTATGCGAGTTATACTCTGTTGGCTTTTCGTCAGATAAAATTTCAACACTACAACTTGTTCGAAGGTGAGAAGTGAATGAAAGGTTATGCATTAGAGAAGTGGGAGTCGACCTTGAACTTTGTGTTCATGCCCATGGACACGATGTAGATCCTATCATGGAAGCTTCTTGTTATAATAACTATTTCCTTCATATAATATCCTTTGGTATCGGTGAATTTATCCTTTGCAATCGTGTTTCTGACCATATGTTCTTCTTTGATCCCATTTCTCGGACACGTTTAAGCACTTGTCTTCTGTGGATCAATACACCTGTCCAACCTTTACTTCGATCTTTCGTTGAGTATTACACCCTGGTATCTCGAGATTATCACGGAACTACATAACTTCTTATGAGTTCTCCATCAAGTACTACAATCTCACTGATTCCAATTTTTTCACGGTCTCTAAGTCATTAAACACCCAAGGACACCAATAACTGAATCGAGTCCGCATCGCGATTAAACAACTATTAGTAATCTTCTTTACTTACGAGTTTGTACTCGATCACGTCATTTCTAGCCTGATCGGCTATATCAGTATCGTGATGATTTTAACTGTGCTACCTGGTCCTTACTCCCGGAGCACCACTTTCGGCGATGATCTAAGCTTACGTCGATCTTCCTTATCTTATCGTTTCACCTCGAACAGCAAACTTGATTCCGAGTTGGTGTCGTATTCGTGGTTCCAATAATCTTTCGTTGCATTAGTCTTGTTGCTTGATGTACCGATGTTCAATTGCTTCTTCGTGGAGCCTCTCGACAAAATTTGTCGTGATCATTATCAACATTTTGACTCCTTCCAAGATATCAATCAAATTCCTGATAATAAGTGCCATCCTCGTCCCTTGGTAATTTGAGTTACCATCGACAACATTCTTGCCTTCCTTTCATCACAAACTTGTTCATGTTACGGATGCGACTTGCTATCCATCTTGTGTTATAATCTACCTTGAAGTATTACTGCCTTTTTGTCAAGGATGTTGTGAGAGTTTCACCACCTCTTAAGAATTCTTGGTATAGTGATACTGCTCACCCTCACCATTCATTCTTGGTACCCATGTTGATTCTAACCGGAATACCAACAATTGAACTATGATGTGCGACTTCAAAACTTCTAGGAACCCTATTGCTTTGAAGTTAATGGTCGATATTTCATTCTTAGACCATTGGTTATCGAAATCACCATTCTAACATTAATCGTACTACCTAAGCCCATATTTCGGGTGCACTTTTCAACCAATGTTTAGTGGTGTGCGTTTTCCTCGAGCATACACCTTCATATCATTTGATCTGACAAATGTTATCTCTTTGTTCATGTAATTGTGGAAGTCCATCTTTTGGAAGTCTCAATGAATTTTCGCCGAGTCCATCAGCCGCCTCCTCACCCTCTCCTTGGTTTAATGATGAACTCTTGTTCCAAAACTTGCTTCCATAGTTCATTTCCCGAGAGTCTTGCAACACCATCTCATCAATTTGTGTTGCACCTTTTTCTTCTCAGGTATCATGTCACCAATCGAATCTGAATCTCGATCAGATATGATGGTTGGAATATTTTCCAAGAGTTATAACATTGGTCTTTATATGACCCGGTAAGGTGATGTCATGCCTAGCACACCTGCCAGAGGACCTATTGTTATAGTTTCCATTTTTAACAAGGTTATCCATTCTTCCCTGAGGAAATTGTAAGACGCATTCTACAAATTGTTTCTGATGGATCCTTTGTGTATCCAAAGTCCGACCTTTGCTTGAAGACCATGCCAATGCTATCTCTAAGCATGACAGTGGTACTCAAACATCAACAAGAGCATTGGAAGCACAATGCTAAGTTTTCTTTATCCAAACACCGTAGTATGGGTAATGCCATGAAATTCCTCTCCCCTTACCTAAATGGTTTTCTACTTTCTATCATGTCATGGATATCGTGCTCTGCTTGTCCTTGGGAAGGATATACCCCTGAAATATGTGTTTAAACACATTTTCCTTTCCATTGTTCTATTTAATCTGATAATCACATTTCCTTTCTGTTGTCTTGTTTAACCTTTATCGTGGCTTATATGATCTAAGTAGTAATGATTCGCTGCTTATGTAAACACCCTGGTGTACAACCTTGTTAGTAAGACCGTGTTAGTATTGTTGATGACATGTTGGTAACCACCGATGGACGAGAACTTTGCCTATTGGTCTGCCTCATTTCAATGAGCAGGAAAATAGTTCTCTTCATCCCTCGCCCGTGGTACCAACGATGCAGCCAACATAACTGACCGGTTATTCTCTGACATGCCTTGCTATCATGACCGTGCAAGATGTCAACGCCCTTTCTTATTTTAACCCACATGGTGGGCCCATAACCTACAGTTCCACAGGATCAGAACCTGACTCTCCTGTACACCCATGTTTCTAAAGTGAATCCTCACGCTTGGCTTCGTATGTAGATCACGAGCCACCTTCCGTAAGATCATCAATTCTGGTATCAGACACAATACTTGTTCCCATTGCTCTAAAACCGTTTCACCTTCTGATTATGCATCGAATGATTTCCTGGCCGCTTGATACTTCTTATTGTACCGTCTTACTTTGCTCTCGATGTGTTTCATTTGTTCAACTCAAGAGATAGTCATTTGTTCATTCATGGGATAACCCAGATGATTGCCCCTTATAGCATCCTATCGTTATCGACCTGCCCCTCTTACCTATTCGTAAGTACGATGGAGTTCAGGAAGAAAGGCTGATGACTTCATCATGATGACCTGAAGCAGAGGAATGAAGACACCAACGGAAGTTGTCAACTTCTTCGCGAAGAGCAACCAAGACCGAGAAGATCCGTTAGAATTTCGTAACCGGACCTTTCGCCCTTACTCCACCTCTTAAATATCGGGATGAAATTTCCTGTAGTGCAGGAGAATTGTGACGCCCGGATAATTAAGCTACAGTAATTCTCTGCTAACGATGCCATGTCATTTTGATTATTGTTGCTAATCTTGCGTTAGTTCGAAACCAATTCAAATTCAAATTCAAAATCAAGCAAACAATAAAAGTTTTCAAACATTAAAACTAAAATGTTCGAAATGTGACATAATTAAATACAATAAATTAGGTACAACTTTTGTATTTTCCAAAACTAAAATATTTAGGAAATGAGAGAAAACAGTGCAGGAAATATAAATAAAAAGGAAAAGCCAAACAAAAAACAAAAAGAAAGGAAAAGGGAAAACTCCCTGGCCAACTGGGCCAAACGGCCCAGCCGGCCAGCCCAACCGGCCCCCGTGCCGTCCCACTTCCCTGTTCCCCCGACCAGGGTCGGAACAGGGGCACGTTCCCGCCCGACCACCTCGCCGGCGCCGATGCCGGGAGGGGATAAGGCCACCCCGACGCCTCGGTCTCCACCCCTCTCTCCCACTTTCCCCCTCTCGCTCGCCTCTGCGCCTCCCCTCCCCCAGATCCACCTCTTCCCTCTCCTCTCGCTCGATCCCGAGCGCGCCCGTCGCCATGGCCCCATCCTAGCGGCGGCCACCGTCGCCACTTGCCTCGTCCCCATGCCAGATCGGTTCGCCGGCCCTTGCTACGTCCTCCCCGACCACCTGCTCGAGCTGGGACCCCCTGCATCACCCCCAACGTCTTCGCCTTCTTCCTTGGGTCACCGCCATCTTCTTCGACTCTGGCGACTGCTGCTGCTACTAAGCCTCTCACCGGCCTCTGTGTGCTGCGCGGTGAGCTCCTCTACCTCCTACCTTTCTCTGTTTGCTCTCGCGCGCACCCTAGCTAGCTCTCACGAAGAGGCCGAACACATCGCCGCGGAGGTTGTCGCCGACGCGTCTCCGGTGACCGTTTGGTCACGGGCTCGTGCCCATTGGACTCACCGCACTCACGCCGTCCGCCCCGCACGGCCACACCGTGCTGCTCCTCCCCAACGGTCACCGCACACGCCGCCTGCGATGGCCACGCGCGACCCGCTCCCCCTTCTGCTACTTCCGCCAGCCACCCCGCCCGCACGGCCTCGCCTCTCTCACCGGCGCTCGCCGCGGCGCCGTGCATGCTCTGGCCCTTCACGCTGCTGCAGTGCGCCACGACCTCGGCGCCCCTCGCAGCCCACTGAGCCTCTTGCCGTCGCCCGCTGCTGCCCCGGGGCCCCCTGCTCCCCTCGTCCCGCTCTGCTGCGACCTCCGCCTCACCGCGCGCGCACGCGTCGCCCCGGCCGCTGCCGAGCATGCCGCCCCCAACCGCTCTGCCCCTCCGCAGCTGCTCGTCGGCCGGCGCTCCGGCCGCCTGGCCGGCGCCGTGGCCACCGGCGCCCCGCAGCGCTCTGCTGGGCTGCGCCCGTTGCGGCTGCGCCTGCAACGCTCGCAATGCCCGCTTGCCCGTGCCCGTTAAGGCCCTTTGGCCCATTGACAGCCGGGGCCCGCAGCCGAGAACAAAAAAAGAAACAAAAAATATGTAATTAATAGTTTAATTAATTAATTAACTTAACCTAATTAATCTGTTAATTAAACTAATTAACCTGTTTAATTAGCTAACAGTCATTGACAGTGGGACCCACATGTCAGTTTTACTAAGTCAATTGACAGTTTGACTGCTGACATCACCCTGGCATCATGCTAACGTCATAATTGCATTTTCTAATTTAATTAATCCTGTTAATTCTAAAAATGAAATGAAACTTTAAAAATTAATATAAAATAATTCGTAGCTCGGATGAAAATACTTTGTATATGAAAGTTGCTCAGAACGACGATCCAAATCCAAATACGCAGCCCGTTCGCCCGCCACACGTCCCTAACATAGCGAGCATGCAACTTTACCCCTCTGGTCCGTCTGTTTGAAAACGCGAAACATCGGGAATACTTTCCCGGATGTTTTCCCCCTTCGCCGATATCACCTAGTACTGCGTTAGGTCACCCCTAGCACCGCGTATTGCCATGTTATGTTTTGTGATGCATAACCTGTCATTGTTGCTATAATTGTTGATACCTTTACCTGCTATCCTAATGCTTAGAATAGGTTGCTAGTATTACATCAGTGGCCCTACACTCTTGTCTGTCTGCCATGCTATACTACTGGGCTGTGATCACTCGGGAGGTGATCACGTGTATATACATACTACACTATTATACATGATACATGGTGGTGACTAAAGTCGGGTCGGCTCGTAGAGTACCCGCAAGTGATTCCAATGTGGGGGCTGAAAGGACAGGTGGTTCCATCCCGTTAGTGGTGGGCCTGGGTTCCCGACGGCCCCGACTATTACTTTATGGTGGAGCGACAGGGCAGGTTGTGACCACCTAGGAGACAGGTGGGCTTGGCGCTGGTCGGCGTCCGCGGTTACTTCAAAATAACACGCTTAATGAGATCTTGGTATTTGATCTGAGTCTAGCCACTGGCCTATACGCACTAACCAACTACGCGGGAACAGTTATGGGCACTCGACGTTGTGGTATCAGCCGAAGCCTTCTTGACGTCAGCGACTGAGCGGCGCGCGCTGGGTTGGACCGCGTAATGCAGCTTCCTTTGTAATGGAGGTTGCTAGGTCTGCTCACCGGCCGTGTACGCAACGTGCAGGTGTGCAATGGGCAATGGGCCCAGACCCCTGCACGCATAGGATTTAGACCGGCGTACTGACCTCTCTGTTGTGCCTAGGTAGGGCTGCGACGTGTTGATCTTCCGAGGCCGGGCATGACCCAGGAAAGTGTGTCCAGCCAGAGGGATCGAGCGTGTTGGGTAATGTGGTGCACCCCTACAGGGAAGTTGATCTATTTGAATAGCCGTGTCCCTCGGTAAAAGGACGACCCGGAGTTGTACCTTGACCTTTTGACAACTAGAACCGGATACTTAATAAAACACACCCTTTCAAGTGACAGATACAACCCGGTGATCGCTCTCTAACAGGGCGACGAGGAGAGGATCGCCGGGTAGGATTATGCTATGCGATGATACTTGGTTAACTTACCATCTACTCTCTTCTACTGCTTCAAGATGGAGGCTGCCAGAAGCGTAGTCTTCGATAGGACTAGCTATCCCCCTCTTATTCTGGCATTCTGCAGTTCAGTCCACAGATACTATCCATTTCATTCGTACCAATGCATATGTAGTGTAGGTCCTTGCTTGCGAGTACTTTGGATGAGTACTCACGGTTGCTTTGCTCCCTCTTTTCCCCCCTTTCCTTTCCTCTCGGTTGTGGCAACCAGATGCTGGAGCCCAGGAGCTAGACGCCACCGTCGACGATGACTCCTACTACTCTGGAGGTGCCTACTACTACGTGCAGGCCGCCGATGACGACCAGGAGTAGTTTAGGAGGATCCCAGGCAGGAGGCCTGCGCCTCTTTCGATCTGTATCCCAGTTTGTGCTAGCCATCTTATGGAAACTTGTTTAACTTATGTCTGTACTAATATATTGCTGCTTTCGCTGACTCGTCTATGATCGAGCACTTGTATTCGAGCCCTCAAGGCCCCTGGCTCGTATTATGATGCTTGTATGACTTATTTTATTTTAGATTTGTGTTGTGATATCTTCTCGTGAGTCCCTGATCTTGATCGTACACGTTTGCGTGTATGATTAGTGTACGATTGAATCGGGGGCGTCACAGCTGGCTAGGTCCGTCTTTGTTCCCTTTAAAGGGCTTCCCTTTATATCCGGATCTAGGTCCGATGAACCCTGCGTTAACTGTAGCATCTTCTGTGTCACTTCTGCCACTTTTATGCATGCACTTATTTTTATTGCGCTTGGGCTTTTCATTGGCGTCACGTGTTTCCAAGGTGTCCGCTTCGCCATTATGGGTACTTCGGGCGAGCCAGCTATATTCTCCCGTGCAAAAGCGGGTCATCGGCGATGTGAGGGCTGCCATAGTCCTCAGCTTCTCCTGGCTGAGCTAGCGGGCCAACCATTCATCTCGGATATTGTTCTTGAATGCGACGATGGCCTCGGCTTCGGAGTAGTCTATGATCTAGTTCTTCTTAGTGAGGAACCTGTTCCAAAACTTCCGGGCTGATTCGCCTGGCTGCTGGGTGACACGACTGAGGTCATCAGCGTCCGGAGGTCGGACGTACGTGCCCTGGAAGTTTGCCCGAAAAAGCGTCCTCGAGGGCCTCCCAGCTACCAATAGAATGAGGAGGCATGTTGTTAAGCTAATGCCTGGACGGCCCCTTTAGCTTGAGCGGCAAATATTTAATGACATGGAGATCGTCTCCGTTAGCCATGTGTATATGGAGAAGGAAGTCCTCGATCCATACTGCTCGATCGATGGTGCCATCGTACGATTCTATATTGATGGGCTTAAACCCTTTAGGGAATTGATGTTCCATTACCCTGTCTGTAAAGCAGATCGGGTGGGTCGGACCTCGAAATTGAGGAGCATCTCCTCGGTGCTCTGGGGAGAGCCGTGAGTAGGCCTGGTCTCGGGCATGGCTGTTCCTATCTATCCAGGCATCGTAGTCGTCAAGCCCAGCGGGCGCGCGTCCCCTTGATTCTAGATGGGCCGAGGAGGTGCCCTATTTACCTCAGCGCGATATAGAACATGGCGAGGGTCTAGGTAATCTACGGGGTCCTTGCCATAACGGTGTGGAGGTGGCCGAGTGTTGAGGTTTTCCCGCATTGGCCTGTCCCGACCTCTAGGGGGTCGGTCAGGCTCATCGGCGGCTAACTCCTCATCAAACTCCGGCAACAGACGCCTGCGTGGGTATGATTTCGGTGCGCTACGGCGCCGGTCTTCCATATCTTGCTCGGCAGAGAGCACTTCGACCTTTTTTTCATTTAGTGCGTTGTTGTTGGCTTGCAGTTGCTGCTACTTGCGCTTCATGCTCCGAGCCGTGGCTATGAGGCGCCACCGGAAGCGCTCTTGTTCGAAAGGGTCTTCGGGGACAACATAGTCCTTGGTGCCGAGGCTCTCGGATTCCGGCATATAGTTGTCATCAGCCCCTTCAAAGAGGTGGTTGGGATCTAAGTCCTCGAGATGCCCTCCAGGTGTGTCGTTCTGTACTAGGGAGGCTTGAGGGTCCTCCTAATGGTTGTCGGCATCACCGGCTGCCGCGTCGCCATTGTCGGCACTTGCGTTATTGCCGCTGGGTTCCCCATCGTTGCCTCTTCTGCGTCTACGTCAGCGTCTTGGAGGGGAATTGGGGGTGTCAACCATGTAGACATCATAAGTAGATGTTGCAGTCCACCTGCCAGTGTTTACTAGAGGCGAGGTGTTTTCTGTGGGGCCAGTAACATCTTCATCCGTGTCCGTGGCCTCGTCATAGTCCAGCACATCGGTTAAATTGTCGATCGTGGCGACTAGGTGTGTGGTGGGTGGGATGCAAATTTCCTGATCGTCGGCTCTAAGTCCGATCTGATCATAAACCGAAGCCTTGCCGTCCGAGATAGACATACTCAGGATGCGGTCAAGCATCTCATTGAGGTGGGATAGATCTTTGAAATTTATCCTTTGGTTGTAGGCGGGGCTGACTCGAAGTATGCTTGGAGTGTAACTTGACGCATCATCGGTGCGAAGGGGATCTAGAAGCGATTCCGGATCCTGCACCGAGGTTAGTTCTAAACCCGACGTAACTTCAGAGGTGGGAGCCAGATCTACGCCCAGACTAGAGATCGGGAGGGGCCCGCCCGGAGTGGTTACGTCAGGGGTCTCTGGTGACGCCGAAGATCGGTTCCAGAGTCGGGCAAGTTCTCAATTCGGTTGGGGGCCCATCCCAATAGGACGAGTTCGCCGCGGGAATCCGTGGTGTACTCGAGGCCACTGAAGGTCACGATCCGACCTAGAGCGTAGTTTTCGACAGAGGCCAGATGGCCCGTCGAGTCAGCACAGAAGACCATGCTGCCGAACACAAAAATCTGGCCGGGGCGTAAGAGCTCCCATGGCCATTGGCGCAATTGATCTGCAAATGAGCCATCGTTCGATCTGTTGATCGCACAACGGAACTCTCAATGAAAGCACCAGTGTCGGTGTCAAAACTGGCAGACCTCGGGATAGGGGGCCCCTAGCTGTGGATCTCGGATGGATGGTAACGGGAACAGAGAGACGGTGCTTTACCCAGGTTAGGGCCCTCTTGATGGATGTAAAACTCTACGTCCTACTCTTGTTTATAGTAATGAAGATGTATCAAGTACAGAGTTGATCTACCTCGAGATCGTAAGATGTGGTCTAACTCTAGAGCTAGGTGAATGATATTGCATGGATGTCCCCTCTACGGGCTAAATCCCATGGCTTATATATACGCCATGTAGGGTATCTAGGGTTACAAGGTCCCTATCTAGGAGCAAGGGGGCAGGAGAAATCTTGGAGTATACGACAAGTCTTCAGCGGAGGTAATTTTGATCACTCCTCCAGCATGCTGCCTCCGGAGTCCACCTTGAGTACGAATGAGGGCTTATCGGCCCAACCCGAGGAGCATGGGCCGACTAGGTTAGCACCCCCTAATCCAGAACACCGTCAACAATGCTCCTTGGATCAACTCCGGCAAGCTGCTAGCAACTAAACTGGAAGGCCTGGGCACCACTAGGAGTCAAGACTTTGTCTGGCTGGCTCCCCAGGATAGATGTTGGACTGCCGACAGACTTATTAGGCGAGGATTGCCGCATCCACCTAGATGTGTGTTCTGTGACCAGGAGCCCGAGATCATGCACCACTTGCTTGTTGGATGTGCGTTCTCACGACAAATTTGGCATGAGGTCCTCTTCTGGTGCCGAACGATGACAGCCCCTCCGTTGCCGAATGATGACTTTCTTGAGTGGTGGCCGGCGTCTCATGGTGCTACGCCGGCAGGGCGACAGGTTGGCATATCCTCACTGATCATCGTCACATCCTGGCTCCTGTGGAAGGCTCGAAATGCATGTGTTTTCGACACTGAGCAGCCGTCGATCCTGCGGGTGCTCAATAGCATTCGCACATAGGCGAGGACTTGGGCAGCTGCTGGGGCTACTGGGTTAGAAAACATGATCCCTGAGACGAAGGCCATGCGTTTGAGGACGGTCAATTAGGTCGTCAAGGCAGTATAGCTCACGCCATGTTCTGTGCGATCATGTCGCTTGTACTAATGATGTAACAACTCTCTTCTATCAATGCAGTGATACGTAAATCTTTTGCATATTCGAGAAAAAAAGTGTATGATGGACGAGTAAGAATTTGAGAATTTAGATATGAGAAATATGGTTGTCTGGAAAGAGATTTGAGGGTCGTCCAACGCTGTCTTGGGTCATTCGAAGCGAGCATGTGAACATTTAGGAGGCCGGATTTGCCAAGTCCGGCTGAAGATGCTCTTGCAATGCTAGACCATTGGGCGACGTGGCGAGACTTGTAGACTCGTAGACGATGCGAACATAAGGTTCAAAAGGGTATTCATTCTTTACATCGGTTACAACACCAGGGTACAAGTACACATCCAACAAGCATGCATTGCTCCACAATTACATACCATCATCCGGTTTACTTCCACGGAAAAAAAAGTCAAGTTCCACCAGCGATCTTCTTCCCCGTGGTAGCACACTCCTCGGATTAGTTGCTAACTCCCAACGTGTTCCTTACTTGGGGGCGAAGGCCTGAAACGTAACACCAAAAAGGGTCATACATCAGTAGCCAAATCATACATACATATATAGTACCAATGTAATGTAATGTGTATCATATGCGTACCCGGAAGATGGTGGCGTGGCCGGGGTCGGCGAGGTGAGCGAAGAGATTGTCGATGGGGCCGGTGCCGGTGTACTCGGCCTGGAACCACGCGCCCATGACGGCGAGCATGGCGAGGCGGCCATTCTTGATCTCCTTGGTGCGGAGGTCCTTGAGCTTCTCGGGCGAGCCGGTGCCGTAGCCGAGCGGGTCAAACCACAGACCACCGGGGTACCTTACGTGTCCAACATGCAGATACATCACTTGATTAGCCCATCAGCACAAGGAGAAGGAGAGACATGTATGTACAGATTAGCTTCACGTATGTGTGTGCGTACCCGACGTCGGTGCCGGTGAGCTTGTTGTTGGGGAAGATGGGGTCGGTGTTGACGCAGCCGGGCTTGATGATGTCTGCCCACCGGCGGCCCTCGGCCCAGCCGATGAGGATGAGCTCCACGATGAAGAGGGTGGTGGTGTCGGTGAAGTACTCCTGCTCCCCGGCGGTGTACCACGACGGCGTGTTGAGGATGCCGATCTTGGTCAGGAGCTCCGGGATGAAGATGCCCGCCGCGCCCAGCATCGCCCACCGGCAGTGCACCAGCTCCGCCTGCACGTTCCACCGCAAGCTCTCCGGGTCGGATCCTACAACAAATATTCGTGGCACAACACGATCAAGGATCGTTCACGTCGACGTTACCAAAAAGAATCACCAGCATGGGTTGATCAGGACTTACCAAGACCCCAGGGGTCAAAGCCGAAGTCTCCGGGAAGGCTGCATCAAGAACAACGAGACGCACACACACACTGTCAGTGTCAAGAGTCGATCGCAGCATATTTCGGCATGCATGGGCGCAGTGTGTCCGAGTAACCAACCTGCCGTCGAGCCACGGCGGAGGGGTGCTCCCGGGGAACCAGATGGGCCTCTCGGGCGCCGCGGCGCGCACGGCGAACGACGCGCGCGACCCCGCCGCCTTGCCGGCAGCGCCAAGGAAGGAGCTCCGGGCGCCGGCCAGCCCATTGCTGGGGAGCGCCGCGACGGCGGTGGCGGAGGAGGAGGAGACCAGCGCCATCGTTGTACCACCAGTGCGCTCGCTGGCTGTGCCTGTAGTGGGGAAGGCGAGCGCGCGCGTGCGTGGTGTGAGAGTGGAATTGAGCCTGTGGTGCGCGCGGCAGTTTATGGGGATCTAGGCGCGCGGCGCCGGGTGGCCCTGGCTTATCCGGGAGGAGATAGCGAGCGCGGCCGTGGCGTGCCACGCGGCGGGGGGAATCCGATCCCCTGGCTCCGCGGCGCCGGGGCCTTGCTGACGTGGAGGCCATCCCGGGCGCGACCTGATGAAAATCGGGGCCGAGGCTCGCGATTGGACGACGTGCTCCGCATTTGGCACGCCAGTTGCAGCCTTCAGGGTACTATCGGCATGATGATATGTGCCTATATCCACGCAGATTTTCTGCTTAGACAATGTACGTATCCAGGGAGAAATGACAATTAATGAATTTTGTTTCCGACGAAAGACTGAATATATTACTAGCTAGCAATAGAGGTACAGTCACAACTCATGGCCTCCGCAATTTTAATGATTAACGGACGATGTTTGGTTATCGGGCGGTATTTTCAGTTATCATCCCGTAGTAATAGTATTCGTGGCCTCCGCAATAGAAATACAATCACGTCTCATTCGTTCTAGAATCTTCTATTTTTAAATTATCTAATTTTACAAAAAATACCAATCTTTTTTGAGTTTATGGTTTACAATGCACAAACTCACATCACAGACACTTCTTATTTATTCTAGATTCTTCCATACCTTAGATTCTTCCTAGTTCCCGCAAGTTTTTTTTTCTCCTAAAAAAATTGTGATTCAATTTTACATTGTGATTTTCTTGTGTTCAAGGCTATGACAACACCTTCATAAATTTCGTTTGTCTTCTTTCTGCGAAATAAATTTCACTTTTTTTGAAGATGCAATACTAGCTACTCACTACAATACGAGATACCTAAAGACAATTGTGATGTGTATATTTCATGAGTTTCGTGTAGTATTATACCCGTGGTTTTTAAATATTTTTATAACTATGATCTGATTTTTAAGCTCCTACATACTTTGGTATTATACCATGTAGTATTATACCATACTAGCTACTCATCCATGCTTTGGTTATCTAAATTCCTACATGCAATGCATGTGTACCTTATTAGTGGTAAAAGAGGGGCATATGTGGCAAGACCAAAATATTTGTCGTGTGCATAAGGGTCTTAGAAAAGTTTTGGGCTCCCTCAGTTAACGAAAATATTATTTCCTATATGTGGGTTTTTATTATTATTAGTTTGGAGAAATACCGATTACAACACAAACACACATAGCACACACTTGCACCACTACATACGTGCACTTATGCCAGTGGCGGAGGACGGAAAAAAATAAGGCATGACTCTGAAGCATAATTCCTTGTATGTAAAACCAAAGTAGTCCATACACATTTCATGTGCATAAATACTTTGATGTGATCGTAAACATGTAATAACCAAAGTGTGTCATAGTCATTGCACATCTAAGTGGCTCAATCAAACTAGAAAGGCAAAAGAAAAAAAATGTTTACACGAATCTTCACGTAAAATAAGTGATATAGGAATTAGATGTGCAACACTTAAGCCACATCTAGATGTGCTTTCGTAAAACTAACAACGAAAATACAATGAAAGTTCAAGAGGACAAGAAGCCGGGAGAAGTAGACGTGCGCTTTCCAAGTACTCCAGCTTTAGGACATCGTCGTGTCCGGCGGCGGCGGCCACATGGAGCGCGTCGGGCGTGTGTGGCGCTGTTGCCGAGGAGGAGTTCGGCGATGAGGAACCCGCCGGATGCCGGTACTTCTGGCCGGCGGCCTCACGCGCCCCTCCTGCTGGCCGCTGGCCCCGCACCGCTCCTTCTGGCCGCTCGTGGCTCCTCGGGTTCGTGTATGGAGCAACGAAGGAACTCGTGCCTGCGTGAGTCACGATCGACTGTGTCGTGGACTGGAGCGAAGACCAGACCAGGCTGGTGCGTTGCATACAGCCCCAACAAGGCCAATAGCACGGGACAGGCGATTTTCTTAGCCGGTTTTTCTTTCACACAATGTTTTTTAGCGAATCAATTTTGTTAGTTTTAATCTTGTCATGGTCATGTATCTGCATGGGAGATGCTAAGGGTCGTGTGATGCGGCAGCTTGGTGAGATGCCGTTGTGGCGTGAAGCTGCGGTGGTGCATGCATGTACTAGGATATTATCTAGTTAGTTAGTGCATGGTTAGTTGAGGTATGGCCGAGTGATTTGGTCAAGTTAATTAGTACGTGTATGTAGCAGATGGAGGTTGCATGCAGCTGCAATAGTGGAGTAGTTGGACATGTCCTAAACGTGAGCATAGGAAACGGATCAGGGAGTTGCCTCCTGGCCGTGCTAGCTGTTGTATATAAGTATTGCATTGATTGAATGAAATGTGAAGCCGTGAGGGCTGAGAAAAAGATATAGCCACGGCTGACCAAGAGGAAGGTGTCTCTTGGCAAAGCTATTGCCTCCTTCTTCCTTGGTCCATGCGTGGGTGTGTGTGTGTTTTCTGAGAATTTCTTCCATGGTGTGTGTTTGAGAGAAACCACAAGAGAGAAGGTTGAGCTGTGAGAGACAGCCAAGAAGAAGAAGAAGGCGCTGCGAGGAGGCGGCACCAACAATTGGCATCAGAGCCTTGTTGATCCGTGGCGGCTATGGTGGCCGGCGTGGCGGTGGCGGCGGCGACGGCTACGGCGGCGGTGACGTGGTGGATTCCATGCGAGGTGGAGGCCGTCAGCGGCGCGATGCCGCTGGTGGCCTGCTACGATGCGATGCCGCAAGATGGTGATGGTGGTGCGACGTTGCCACAAGGACGGTGTGATGCCGTTACAAGGAGAAGGCTGGGTGGCGGCGATGCCCCTGTCGTCTGCCTGCGGCGTGAGGCCGTTAGGAGGTGGAAACGGGGTGGTGATGGGAGGTGTCATCCACATCAAGAGCTGGCTGCGGCGTTCGGCAAGACGGTGTGATGGCGCGTGCGTACGTCGGCGCGGAGGTTCATGGGGCACCAGCGGGAGGCTAGGTGTTGCACCATGTGTCCATGAACACGACAACGGACAGTGGTGCGTCCATGGTGAAGTTAGTTGTGTGCCGGCATGTGTCGTGCTCGCCGAAGGCAAGGTACGATGACCCAGCTGTGATGAGGATAGCAGTGGTGGTGCACCAACGGCAAGCTCCATGAGATGTGGAGGTCACAGTGGCGGTAGAATCCATGAGACGTGGAGGCCGCAGGTGGTGGCAGACTTCGTGAGATGCGGAGGCCGGTGAGGTGGCCATGGCTACCATCGCAGGAGGGTTCGTGTGATGCTGATTGCGAACACAAGTGCAGCGGTAAGGTTTCTATGGTGACATGCGGCGGCGCTGCGAGGAATGCCTCGTCCACGGCAAGGTGATGTTGCGGCAAGAGGATGTAGGTGATCTGCATCAAAAAATTAGAGGAGTTGACATGGCAAGATTAGGGGGTTGAATGTTAGTTTTAATCTTGTCATGGTCATGTATCTGCATGGGAGATGCTGAGG
Organism: Aegilops tauschii subsp. strangulata; assembly: GCF_002575655.3. Taxonomy (NCBI): domain Eukaryota; kingdom Viridiplantae; phylum Streptophyta; class Magnoliopsida; order Poales; family Poaceae; genus Aegilops; species Aegilops tauschii. The sequence continues at coordinate 157,534,621 of NC_053036.3, forward strand.
GCCGTGTGATGCGGCAGCTTGGTGAGATGCCGTTGTGGCGTGAAGCTGCGGTGGTGCATGCATGTACTAGGATATTATCTAGTTAGTTAGTGCATGGTTAGTTGAGGTATGGCCGAGTGTTTTGGTCAAGTTAATTAGTACGTGTATGTAGCAGATGAAGGTTGCATGCAGCTGCAATAGTGGAGTAGTTGGACACGTCCTAAACGTGAGCATAGGAAACGGATCAGGGAGTTGCCTCCTGGCCGTGCTAGCTTTTGTATATAAGTATTGCATTGATTGAATGAAATGTGAAGCCGTGAGGGCTGAGAAAAAGATGTAGCCATGGCTGACCAAGAGGAAGGTGTCTCTTGGCAAAGCTATTGCCTCCTTCTTCCTGGGTCCATGCGTGGGGGTGTGTGTGTTTTCTGAGAATTTCTTCCATGGTGTGTGTTTGAGAGAAACCACAAGAGAGAAGGTTGAGTTGTGAGAGACAGCCAAGAAGAAGAAGAAGGCGCTGCGAGGAGGCGGCGCCAACAAATTTGTGGTTGAATGGTTAGGAGGATGATGGTATACCTAGCCCATCAGGGTTCAAGTATTAGACTCATTTGTGCTCGCATTTTTCTGGATTTATTTCAGGTCTTCCGATGACGTGCGTTCAGGAAAGAAGACGTTCATGTCGACTATAAAGACGTTTGTGATGACTGTCAATTTTAAGATGATGTGTCAGCTCAGTCCCTGGGTGTGCTCAGGTAGGTGTGCATGCATGCATTTATACGGGTGTGTGTATGAGCATCTGCGTATGTACTATTAGAAGGGACAGAGAGAAGATTAGCGAAATATGATGATGTATTATTGAGCCTCGAGGGCGAGTATATATTGAGTACAAGACTTGGAGGGCAAGAAGCCTCTCCAAAACATGTAACCCAAATATACCTCTAACATCCCCCCGCAGTTGTAGCGGTAGCGTCGCAGACAACAAGAGCGTCGCGGATGGTCAGACTGAAGAGAATATAGCAGTCGACGGACTGATCCCCCCGCAGTCGCAGCGGGAGCATCGTGAACGATGTCACGTAGCAGACGCGTTGACTATAGAGGAAGCCGGCGAGTTGCTCAAGCGAGGTGATAGCCCTTTGTGCCATTGTCGAGGTAGACGAGAGTATGAGTGGTGTAGCCGTGGTCGATGTCGAGTCGGGGTGGCCGGTGTCGAGGAAGTCGCCGTGGAGCCGCGGGCGCAAGGAGGCGCCGTGTTAATCATGGGCGCAGTGGTGTCGAAGAAGTGGTGCGCCGGGAAGAAGACGTTGTTGACGACACGTCGCGCCGGGTTTGCCAAGCCCGGGGACACATCGTGGACGAAGACACGCATCGGTGTTGCCAGCACCGGGCATGCGTAGACGAACGGAGACAAAGTTGACGAAGCGCCGCACCAGGCTTGCCAGGCCCGGGGACACGTCGTGGACGAAGGCATGCATCGTTCTTGCCAGCACCGGGCATGCGTAGACGAGGGACCTGCATGAGCTGTACGCCATGTTGAGGAGTCGAAGGGGCCAGCAGAGAAGGACTCGACGACGGTTGCGGCGCCAATCGATGCGGGGCAGATGTCGCCAACGGTGGTTGGAGTAGACGAAGTGGTCGGGGAAGATGACAGCGATGCTAGCGACGGGCTGGTGCTGGACGAAGATGAAGAGGGTGGACGGGCTACGAGGGTGGCGGCGGCCTAACGGCGGTGGTGGCGGCTAGGTTAGGAGCGAGGTGGCGATGCTCGAAGTAGGCGAAGAACCCGACAGCATGATGAAGACCAGCACAGACGGTGGCGTTCCCGCGTCAAGGGAGGCGGCGCGGCGCATACCACGGAAGTCGACGCGCGGGGACGGCAAAGTGGACCGCGGGCCGCAGCGCTACAGCCCGAAGGGACGACGGAGCGGCAGCAGGTGGGTCAGGGCGACGGCGGGAAGACCTCGGGACGGCGACGGGGACCGTGGGCCACGACGCTACGACCTGAAGGAGCGGCGCAACATCCGATCGCGGGTACATGTAACCCAAATATATCTCTAACATGTACTGTGTCAAAAAAGTGATTTTAGCAACGAATCTAACTTTACCTATACCTAGAAAAAATCGCATAAAATCAAGGTAGGGGGAGTGCCCACCCTTGTCATAACAAGAGCTCCGCCCTTGACTCACACAACGCTTATTGAAGGCCGGATCGAATTTGTGAAGCTTGAAGATTAACAAAGTCATCGCAGACGCCTCAATATCGACAGGAACTACGTCTCCCACCCCGTCATTGGTATCGATGTTAATGACAAGTGATTTGGGGGCTAATGGTCTTCGTGAGTTATATGGACGTGCCCTCTTCCCCAAAGTAAAGAGGAAAATAAGATAGCACATGTAAATTATATGCATCTTTTTTCATGATCCGGTCCTAGTGAAGTCATACTATTGATTTCTTCTTTACTATTGAATCCTAATTAAGCCCTACTATTGATAGGATAGCTCGGTGCAGCATTTTTTTCCTTCCAAAATTCCATAAGTCTGAAACCAAGGGATCCTCCAGATTCTGTGCAGATCGAACGTAGAAGGGGTAGTATCGTCCATACTAAATTGTGTATTTGTGTACCCGCCGTCCGTCATAGGGCCGGCCGCCCGTCTACGTCCCGTACGCCCGCGTCGTACGCATACCGTGCGGTTCGGTAGTGCGATCAGGAAAGGAAAAAAAACGACGCCCCATCCCGACACCCCATCCCCGCGTACGAAACCCTAGCGGCATCAACGAAGCCGTGGTCCACCGCCGTCACGACGTCGGGTGGCGACCGTAGTCACCCACGCGCCGTATTATCGGTGTCGCGTGAAACCGACACCCCGTCCCCGCCTAGGAAACCCTAGCGGCATCAACGCCGCCGTGGTCCACCGCCGTCACGACGTCGACCCCGACGTGCCCGTCTAGTCGCGAGCACCGACGGCGTCCGTATTCACGCACACGCCGTGTCGCCGGTGAAACGCCCAGCGCTCCCGCGTCAACGTTCTGTCCTGGTACGCGCCCTCCATGACGTGGGTGGCAGCAGTGCATCGGCGTCGACCCCAGGCGAGGACCCCTCGACGGCGCACAGTAGGTTCTCTGGCTCTTTTTTTTCTTTTTGATTTGTCCATTGCATTTTTTATGCAAAATGATTCCCTACTTAGCTAAATTAGAGAGGAGAGTAGTGACCTCTTAATGACCTCATAATGATTTTGTATGTTCAAATTTGTATGCATGCCACATAGTCATGTCACTGTTGACGAATTTACTATATTCGCGATGATGTTGTGGAATGTTGGCATTGATCTCACACCTTATTTGTACGTGCATAGATGGAGCAAGTAACCGGATACGCCAGTGATGATTCCGGTAGCGATAATGAATCCTCGTCATTAAATGCGAACCAACCTCCCGGAGACAACTATATGAGTCAGGATGAATCGTACGGTGGTAATGTAAGTGCCTTCAATGTTGACCAAAACATATTGAATACAAACTAGTTATTTGACACTTACATGTCCTTTTAAATTTGTACAACTACATGGCAATGATGACGATGAGGAATATGATATAGATGAACAATTTTATGCAGATAGTGTGAGCCAGGTATGTTGAAAAAATTGTAGGGCAATGATTGACATTAAAATTGTATGACCACTTATTTTACTTTACATGTGCACAGATAAATGCTAATGGTGACAATGAGCGTAATAATATAGATGATGACAATGCCGAGAGCAAGGTCGATGCATCTCGTAGTGGGAGCGGTTGCCAAGTAAGTTCTTTACATTATTTATGGTTAGTAACAATACAAGAACAGACTGACATGCAAGGTTATATGTCATATTTTGCAGGGAGGTGTTGATGGTCCTAGCGGGAACGATGAGCACAGCGATGATGATCAGTTTGACCTTGACATGTCCTATGATGAATATCAGCAAGAGTCACTTGATAGGCATTGGGCAGTGATGGTAAAGACATTCAGGTCATTAGACGAGGTGTACAAGTTCTACAACAAGCACGCGAGAGAACGTGGGTTCAGCATCAGGAAGGACTCGCTAAAACATTCAAAGGATCGCGCAAGGACTGTGCGCTTGAGGAGGTATCTCTGTTCCGCCGCAGGAAAACGACAGGCCAAGTTCTGTACCATGGAAGGCCGGACCCGCAGGCTTAGACCGGAGAGTCGATTCTTATGCGAAGCCCATTTGACAGTTAAGCTTGATAAAAAGCTCAATCTTTGGTATGTCAGCAGTTTCTCCGATGATCACAGCCACACTCTTGCACGACCGGACGAAGTCCCTTTCCTCCGATCTCATAATCAGATCAAAGCATTTGAGAGAGCTGAGATCTTAGCTATGGCTGGAGCTGGGATAAGAAAACATATCATTTTTGACAACGTCATTAGCAGGTATGGCTCCTATGCAAAGTCACCGTTTCAGAGGACAAAGTTGTATAACATGTGCTATAGGGAGAAGATGAAATTGCTTGCACAAGGTGATGCTGATACTGCCATAGGAATCATGTTGACCAGAAAGGACAGAGATCCAGACTTCTTCTTTGAGCACACAGTTGACGCTGAAGGCAGGCTCCAAAACCTGTTCTGGTGTGATTCGCAGTCACGCCGGGATTATCTAGACTATGGTGATGTTGTCGTCTTCGACAACACATACAAGATGAATAGGTATGGAATGCCGTTCATCCCTTTTGTGGGTCTGAACAACCACCGTTGCACTACGGTATTCGCCTGCGCCATTGTTTCAGACGAGACTGAGGCTACATATGTTTGGTTGCTTAACACGTTCTTGAAAGCTAACTGTCAGAAGAGGCCTAAATCTGTAATTACCGATGGAGATGCAGCGATGATAAGGGCTATCAGGAAGGTGCTTTCTGACGTGTGGCATCGTCTATGTTCATGGCATATTGAAAAGAATATGCAGAAACACCTCAACCACAAGTCATTGAAGGAGTTCAGGGCATTATTGTACTATGCCACTACACATAAGGTTTTTAAGGAGAGATGGGCCGCGTTTGTGCGCAAATGGCAGACGAAGAGAACAAAAACATGGCTCCATAGGATGTACAGGAAGAGGACGCTTTGGGCTGCATCATATTTGTCTGATGAATTTTTCCTTGGTATGCGCAGTAATCAAAGGAGTGAGAGTCTGAACTCCAGCCTGCACCTTCATCTTGACTATGGTATGACGATCGTTGACATGATTGTACACTACGAGAATTGTATTGTTCGCCTCCGTGAGAATGAAGCTTATGATGACTACACGGCCTCACAGACTCTTCCAGTAACAGTGACTGAGTGTCAGGCCATTGAGTCGTATGCTGCGAAAGCATTCACACAGGCAAACTTTTATATGTTGCAACAAGATATGAAGAAGGTACAGGAGCTTGAGGTAATTGATAGACTGACAGGGACCGATAGTCAGAGATTTGTGGTTGTGTGGAAGAATAACAGGGATCACAGATTTAATGTGGACTATACGCCAGGTAACTCGGCAGAAACTATAAAGTGTAGTTGCCGAAGTATGACTCGCAAAGCGCTTCCTTGCAAGCATATTCTTCATGTTTTGAATGCACTGAACTTACCTGTGATACCCAAGTGTTGTGTCCTGCGAAGATTCTCAAAAAAGCACGAGCTGGACTGCCTGTGAAGCGCACCAGCGATCTGTTTGCGTGGGGTTGGTCGAGTGGTGAGGACAGAGCTAGATATAGTGAGTTGACCATCAAATCTTCAGAAGCATGTCATGTCGCATGCAGTAATCCTTTCTTATTCGACAAGTTGACGGCAGCTCTGGATGATATTATAGCGAATAAGGACATTCAGGGAAATGAAGATGATAGTCAGCGAAGCTTCGTGAACAATAATCCATTTGAGCCTAACCGAGATCATATTCTGGTTCGTGATCCAGTAAAGGTTTCAACGAAGGGCGCACCTAAGCAGAACAGTAGAGGTCGCGGTAAGGGTGGCCCAGATGTGACAAAAAATGAGAGGCCTAAAGCATTTGACGAGAAATCTGGACGAAAATGTAGCATATGCAGCGGCTCAGGTCATAACAGGAGCACATGCAGCAAAAATGAAGAGTATGTCTATTCTTTGTTTATGTTAGTTTTGTTGTTTCATTTACGGTACATTGATTCTCATAGTTTATTCTATGCAGCAACTGGGCTTGAAGACAGAAGTGAGGACGGTGCATCTGTTTTACTGCATCCATTTATATGTAACTGTATGTCTTTTTGCTTTGTTTATGTTAGTTTCGTTGATTCATCTACCGTACATTGATTCTCACAATTTTTTTATTTATTCTATGCAGCAACTGGGCTTGAAGACTCAAGTGAAGATGATGCAAGTGTTTTACCTCTTCCATTTATATGAAAAACATTTGTTAAATTTATGTTCGTGTTGAGTATTTTATATGTGTGAAACAAGATTATTGCCTACAGACCGTTGTTATTTGAGACTTGTTATTTTCTGTCCACTACAATAAAATTACTGTGGTAACAATTGTTATGTTGAGACATCATTATTGTTGATATAAATATTCACTATTCATTATTTATATTATGAATTCTGCATGTATTTACTACAGTTCCGTCGGCTGTCAAATATATAAAATAAGAGAAGTACTCTGCGAATTATTGTTGAAAAAGAAAACCCCTAAAATACTGCTCGGACGTGACGCAACGTGCGTTCGTTGTCGGATTTCGTTCATTTTGGCGCTGGCAAAAGTTGGGTGCATTCCGTGAAACCGCTCAGGTACTTGCTGTGGAAGGGGGTGGTTTCGGTATGGGCGGAGGGGACCCTCGGTCGCACGTCTCCGCTACGCATCCGCCAAACGTGCCCATTTTTTTCCACGTGCTACAGTGCCCTTGCAGGGCACGCACGCAAAAATTTGTCGCGTTTCGAGTCCGTATGGATTTTCTACGATTTTCCGGGCCGAAAACCCCTAAAATACTGCCCGGACGTGACGCAACGTGCGTTCGTTGTCGGATTTCGTTCATTTTGGCCGTGGGGTGCCCGGGTGGGGCCCCGCACGCGCTGGCAAAAGTTGGTGCATTCCGTGAAACCGCTCAGGTACTTGCTGTGGAAGGGAGTGGTTTCGGTATGGGCGGAGGGGACCCTCGGTCGCATGTCTCCGCTACGCATCCGCCAAACATGCCCATTTTTTTCCACGTGCTACAGCAAAAATTTGTCGCGTTTCGAGTCTGTATGGATTTTCTACGATTTTCTGGGCCATTTTCTGGGCCGAAAATATTTAAAAAGTTAGGTTTACAAATATTTAAAAATATTCCAGAAAATTCATAAATGTTAATGAATTTAAAACTATTTCAGATAATGTTAATGAATTTAAAAATTCTCGGATTCATAAATATTAATGAATTATAAATATTCTCTATTTAAAAATATTTCGGAAAATGTTAATGAATTTATAAATTCTCGTATTCATATATGTTAATGAATTTAAAAATATTTCGGAAAATGTTAATGAATTTATAAATTCTCGTGTTCATATATGTTAATGAATTAAAAAATATTCTCTGATTCATAAATGTTAATGAATTTAAAAATATTTTGGAAAATGTTAATGAATTGAAATATCTCACCTTTTTAATTTTATTTTTGTTTTTTATTTGTTATATTTTTTATTTCAAAATTTCAATTTTTTCATCCACCGGGCTTTACTATATGCACATATTTTAACAAAATCTGAACATTTCTAAAACCACTTTATAAACATTTAGATATACTTTTGATTTTTTATTCAGTTTTCTTTTTTATTTCATGTGTTTTCAAAAAATTTCAAAATAAACGTTCATTATTTTGCTAATTTTTTGAACAAACTTTAAAGACAAATTAAAACAAGATTCGAACAAACTAGATTGAACATAGAGATATTTTACATAGTCCATTAAACCCTACCGAAACGAAACGAGTTTATACGAACCTAAACGATACATAGTTCATACTTATAACATTTTTCTTAAATAAACAACTACTCCTACTCCTCGTCGCTAGCCGCGAGATCGATGAACTCCGCCGCGCCGTCACCGCCGTCGTCGTCGTCGTCGTGGTCGCTGACCTGGGCTAACCGCTCCCAGTCGATGACGTCTTCGTCCGACGACTCCGCCTCCGCCTGCGGGACCACCGGCGGAATCGCCGCCGCCGCCTGCTCGGCGGCCTCCCTCGCAGCCGCCGCCGCATCTGCAGCCGCCGCTGCAGCCACCGACGCCCGCAGGGCGACGAGGTAACATGGTGTATCGTCGGGATCGCCGTCCTCCCGAAGAACCACCTGCTCCGGCGGTAGTTCCACCTCCGGCGGGGCGGGGGGATCGTCGGGCGCCGGCGCAGGTGGTGGAGGGGCCCGACGGCCGCGCGCTTCTGGACGGGGGCGTGGGACAAGAAGGCGGCGGCGGTCGCCGATGAGGTCTGGCGTGACGCCGGACTCCGCCAGCCGGTACGCGCCGATGACGGCGGCGTACTCTTTGCCGTCCCAGAACGCGTGACGGCCGGCGATGTTGTTGCGGCCGCCGGTCTGCTTCTCCTCCGCGGTGGCGCCGGGCCCGCGCCTCGGGTAGCCGTCCTTGTCGAGTTTCCAGTTGTGCGGAAGACGGCAACCCGGCGGCACGAGGAGCCCAAACCGGTACAGCTCCTCTGTCTCCGGCGTGCTCAGGCTCGACGGCCACGCGCTCGGTCCGTCGTCGCCGCCGGTGCCGGAGCTGCTGCCGCGGTGGAACGACATGTCGCCGGCGGCCTTTTGGGAGGTGGAGTCGGGAGGAGTGGTGTTTGCGGCGACGGGCGGACGGGGGTGCGATTTATAGGGCAGACGGCGGGGCAGCGGGCGGACGGGTGGGCAGCTAATGCGACGGGCGGACGGGCCGACAGTCGAGGGCGGCGGCGCGGCAGACGAGGGGACGGGGCGGCGGGGCGGCAGACGAGGGGACGGACGGGACGGGACGGCGGGCCGCAGTTCACGCGCCACGACGCGCTTTCACCGGGCGACGCGCGGATTGACCACCGACGCCACAGTAAAAAAACGTACGTCGCCACAGTAAAAAAACGCCGTCGGACGCGCGTACACGTACGTACGTCGACGGGCCGCGCAGGTACGTCGCGGGGCCGGGGCTGGGGGAGGGGAAGGGGCAATGACCATCCTACCCTTTTTTAAGTTTTCAGATGAAGGGGTATAGGACGGTCTGGACCGTTGATGTTTCCAGGGGTTGTATCGAAGAAGTGTTGAAAATAACACCTGCTCCGATAATGGCAGACGATATCAAATCTTGTGATAGATCGCAAAAAGGGCAGAGCTATGTGATGTGCCCACGTTGCATCATCAAATAGACCGCCTCACAGATTTTCCCCCTGTCTACTCACCTTTTCCTCCACTAACTTGCAATCTCAACATTCATCATACACCAAAACAAATGAAAAAGGCATGTGACCCAGAAAAGAAACGAAAGGGAGTGCGCACCAGCACGCCTTTGCCGACCCGGGAGAAACTGTCGGTAGAACTGAGCAACTCCTTCGTGTCCATGATTCTATACAGTAAATAGTTCGACGAATATCTGGATAGACTCGCTGATGTTTCATACGGTACATTGTTTGGGTAAGTACATCACTGATCAGATGCCATAAAACAACATCCCTGGTAACAGATCTGTTCTAGGTAGTCGGGCGCGCGGGGTTTGCTGTGGGGTTCCTAGGCGGAATTGGTATTGCACCATGCCCAAAATTCTAGTTTTTGCCCAATCGTGCATTATTCTGAGATGTCCGGAGTATAGTAAGAAACTGTGTACCTGTGTTCATACATCCTTGAAAGGTACGCTCTTCTTGGACCCGTGCTTGGCCTTGATCATCTGGTTCAAGGCCTTCACACAGCGGCGGACGATTCCCGGCGACTTCTTCTTCCCTCCGTCGGGTCGCCTTATCACCATGGCCAATGTTGTGCCGCCAGCTGCTGCTGCTGCTGCTCTATGGTCAGCAATGGCATTCTCCCCGTAGCCCAAGTCCCTGCCAGCTTTGGCTTCTCCAGTGCCAAGCTGCTTCTCTCGTATCAGCTCCAGAAGGGAAAGCCGTGGCACGTCGCCGACAGGCGCGGTCGGCTTTTTTACGCTCAGGCGCTGCGCCAGAGTCTTCTGCTTCGAGTCCTGGCCTCCCTGCTGTGCCTTCTGTTCTTCACGTTGATGTTGCACTGATGTCTTCTCATCTTCGTCTTGATATTGCTCTGATGCCTTCTCATCCCCATCTTGGCATTGTTTGCCTGTCTTCTCTTCCTCGTCTTGGCATCTCTCTGGTGCCGTTTCCTCCTCAACATGGCATTCCTCTGGTGCCTTCTCATCTTGGTATTCTTGTGCTATCTTTTGCTCTTCACCAAGATATTGCTCCGGTATGTTTTGCTCATCCTCTTCGTCCTCCTCATCTTGGTATTGCTCTGGTATGTTTTGCTCCTCCTCCTCCTCCTCTTCCTCCAACTCCTCATCTTGGTATTGCTCTGGTGTCTTTTGATCCTCCTCCAACTCCTCATATTGGTATTGCTCTGGTATGTTTTGCTCCTCCTCCTCCTCCTCTTCCTCCAACTCCTTATCTTGGTATTGCTCCGGTGTTTTTGGATCTTCGTCTAGGCATTGCTCTGGCGCATCATCATCTTGCTGTTGTTGTCCTGTCTCCTCCTCATCTTGATATTGCTTTGGTATGTTCTGCTCCTCATCTTGGTGCAGATGTGGTTTCTTCTCCTGCTCTTCATCTTCATATTGCTGCGGTTTCTTCTCTTTCTCATCTTGATATTGCTCTGGTGCCTTCTTCTCAACACCTTCACACTCCTGTGGTGCCTGTGGAATCTCCAGCTGCTGCTCTGCATCTTCACGTTGCTGAGGTGCCTGCAGCTCTTTTGTATCTTCGCACCGGAGCAATCTCTTCAGCTTGGCCTCGTGGAGCAGCTGCCGTGCCAGGGGCGGCACATACCGATCTTCATAACAAGCGACGAGGCTCACTGGTTTTCGTGTCCGCCTCGACATGCCGCGATCGAAGCGGCGAGATTTGTTCACCTCGCACTCGGTGGCCATTGTTTGTGGTCTAGAGGAAAAGATCGCCAGAAAGAGTGCTTGCTCCTTCTGTGGGATGGAGGAGTTATAGGTGGACTGATATGCTGAGGTGTGCAGTCTGTTCTGTGAACAGGTGAACTGGTGGAATGTCCCTTTCAAAGGTTTAGTCTGATTTGTTCATTTAGAAGATATGTACCTGTCGTAGTAGCCTTTCATTCCTCCATGAAGTGGGATTGAAGTTAGCATTCGTAAGCAAGGGGCCAATATTCTGCCTCAAACATTTGAAATATTTGTCCAGCTTTCATTGCACAGCGGCCGTACTATGTTGGATGACAGTATACCATGAACCACTGTACAGGGGAATGATAAAAGGTAGGCAGAGTTCTAGAAATAAACATCATTCGTGTATGATTGAAGCCATGCCCAACAACCTAGAAATGATAGCCAGCGAAAATTTGGTTTCAAGTGAAAGATTTGACTCGTAGGCCTTTTCGTAGTTTGACTGTGATATGTGACAGTTTTTTGGTCACTGAAACTTCAGTACTATCACGAACTTTTCGCTTCAAAAACAAATCAAGTGGGCAAAATTCATATATGATCTAATGGCATGACCTGACGCCAAGTTCCAATAAGTAGGATTTCAGTATCTTGCTCACGTAGTCGAAGAAGCGACCCTGAAGAATTGCTAGGGGTAACTTCGCGAAGTAAACCATAAAGGCTAATTCTGCACCTAAACATCAAAATAATGCTCGAGCGTAAAGCACATGTTTATGTCACAACTCAGATTAATGTATTGGTCATTTTCCAACGTTATATATCTCAGGATACATACAAGATTATTCATTTACAGAGTCAAATTTTCTTATTTAGTCACACAAAGGACCGAATAATCGCGAGTGGACATGCGGCCACGCGTGGCTGGAATCCACACCGCATGCCCTCGCGCGATTCGTGCAACTTGAATACGCGTGAGCCGTATAATGATTTCAAACCCATGTAGATCATTCAGTATAGCCGCGCATTTTTTTCACCTGACATGCGCAGCAGATGACCTGACATGCATCATAACTCGCTCTAATTAGCTTAGGAGCATTTAAAAGTTAGCTGGACTTTATGAGAGCAAGACCCATTGAATGAACAAACTCTTGCATGCAAACACACCAACATGGGTGGAGCACCAGCGTCTATACCCATCCAACCTTGTATCGTCCCTAATTCAAAATTCCATACACTGTTTTCATGAAGCGGCCATATCACAGTGGGGCACTCGGGCGTGATCGGACCATGACCAAGGTTCTCTGACCATATTAAAACATTAATTACTAGAGAATGGCAAACAAATTGCCTTGTTTCAAAGAAAAAACAATATTGTTTTTACTTCCGGCAAAAGAGTGCAATGGCTTAGTTTATGTTCCCTCCTATATAACATTAGTTCCGCCGGATAAAGCAATGAAAGGAATTTAACCGATGCATCGATAGTTCCGGTCCGACTATTTTTTTTAATTTTCTAGTGTTGCAATCCAACTAAAACCATGACATATATGGGTAGCCGATGAAACCGTGCCGCCCCCTATAGTATCAAATTGACATATAATCTTTTGAGCATTTCCTGTGTTGGCATTTCCACACGTTGGGGTAAAAAAAATTATCAACTAAAATGAATGATCATTGCATGAAAAGATATTCAACATTTTGTATACCATTTTGAGATATGTTTTTTTGGCACAACACATGGAGGCCAATTCCGAATACCCAGTGGAGTTATTCTCCCTTGATTACTGCAAAATAGTAAAAAAAATGCCTTGTTTATAAAAAAACTATATTGATTTTACATATGGTAAAAAGTACAATGGCTTAGTTTATGCCCCACCTCATATAATATTACTTCCGCCTGATAGAGTAATGAAACAAGTTTGGGTCTGACTGTTTTTTTTTTTTTTCCATTTTGCTAGTGGTGCAATCAAACTATAACCATGACATATATTGGTAGCTGATAAAACCGTCCCTTTTAGTATCAATTTAACATATAACTTTTTTAAATACATGGAGGCATTTTCCCCAGGGTTTTACCACAAAACATCACTTGTGGCTAGTTAGGTTTCCATCAGGTTCCTTTGCACTAACTTTACGTGCAGTACTATCAATGACACATGGGGTCCAGACTACACGACAATGGCCATAAATGTGATACAGTTACAGCAGAGGATCTGGCCCGTTTTCATCAGGATCAAATGTTTTCTACTTATAAGTAGTGCGAGAGCTCAATTACATCCACCCAGCAACGAGAGCAGTTATTCCATCGCCCGAGCCATCACGTGGGCCTTGTATTCATACTAAGAATTGAATGACGCCTAGGCCATTGATGTGGCGTATACCACGTGGTATTCGCGAAAGCTGGTGATTAACGTGTCGCGTATTGCAAACAGGCTATAAAAAGTAGTAATCATGATGCGCAGACGGACATCCAGGATTTCGGCAGCGCGTGGCTGCATGTCCCAAAAATTCACGTCGCACAAAGGACTCCCTATCTTGCAAACCTCAATGTCCATTCAGCAGCTATTTCATCATGCTTAGCTCTATCAGTCAGGTACAGACGTGCAATGCTCTCCACAAGTGGGTTGTCTGCAGAGACAAAAACATCATAATGTTATGCTTTCCAGTAGAAATGAAGCAACAAATATGTAGACACTATACAGTGGTATTAAAATACTCCCTTTTCTAAGTTCAGAAAATGATACTGGTAATGTTGGAACATACATGGATCCGGATTTGTGATGATGGCTTTGATCGCCAGTAGCACCTTTGAAATAGTTAAAGCTGGACTCCAGCCATCCTTCAAAATTTCCAAACTCACTGCCCCAGTGGAATCAACGTTGCAGTGGTAAATCCTTGTTTTGAAAGTCACCTCGAAGAGCCACAGCACAATTGTCAGTTTGTCACCAAAAGTTAAGGTCCCCAAGCGCTAAAATATACTACTGGGTTCCAGCAATGAAATCTAACACATTGTAGTAGAACATAAAACAATGTAAGAATACTTATAAATATAAATTTCAAATATAAAATCATGACAATCATTGGTTGTAAAATCACAACATCAAAACCGTACAGCGTATATGCTGGTATGCTACAGTATAACAGACAGATCTTTTCTTTTACAAAACCTTGAGAACATTCACATGCTCCTGCCTTATTGTTTGGACTATAATTGTTGTGGTGACCTACATTTAGTTTATGCATGGTGCCATATGCTTGTCATGGTAAATGTAGCACACTGTACAGCTGTGGGGTAGGTGAAAGTAGTGTTAGCATTGTTCCATTGCTGAGATCTGAAAATGGAGGTTGGCTGTTTCTGACCCCTCCCATCTCAACCTACCACCAGGTCATCTGTCAAAGGTAATAATTGGACCTCCAAACCATGGTGCCAGCGGATGGATACTGATAAATCAATACGGCCAGTAAATAGACAGATATGTCAGGCTTTCTAATTTACAAAATTATCAGACTTGTGCACTAAGCCAAGATATGCCAATACAAACAATATGTCAACAAAGGATAAAGGTGATCTCAATCACACAGTAATAAGGCTTCCGGTGGACAAAATCCTTTTCCCGAAAATCTTTTCTCAGCAAAGCATTAGCTAAAAGCTTGCCACAACATAGGTCAGGAGGACACCTAAGAAAACAACATCTTAGCAACCACGCACAATTATTTTTCCTGAATAGCAACTGTAAAATAAAAGGTTCAGATATGTTTTCTTTACATATGACTGTCATTATGACGGAAAGATGCATAATGTTATTATTACACTTAAGACATCGGCAAACATACGTCACTTCAGAAGAAACAAAAGCAACATTTTTTTTGCGGGTAAACAAAAGCAACATTAATTAGCATCGAAGTAAACTCGCTTTTACGTAATACTTTTCTTTTAATCTGTGCTCTTTAGAGTGTTCTAATCCTTGCTGGTTTCTCCGCTTCCACAAAATTTCCTATGAATCTTGATTCTTTGACGGACAGCTTTCTAGGCCTTTTTTATTGAATTACGGTAGTAGACTGTGGAAGTTTGGGGACAACAGACTTTTATGATGCATCTCCTTCCTAATTTACTAATGCATATTAAATTTCATCCCTTTGGTCATACTCTATATTAGTCTGTTTATTACATGTTATGAATCAGATTCCAATTACACAATAAGATTAATAACACTCTTTACGAACTATTTTGAGGTCGTACTTGATTTTTTGAATATGCAAATATGACATTCTCTTAAAAAACTCACATTCCTTCTACAGAAGTTCGGTTTGCAACATCTAAGGATTGTTTTTTTCTAGAACCAGGGGGGTATTGCTGCGCTCCTAGCTCGGCTAACCTACACATCACATAAGAAAATAGTAGCAAACGAAAGAAGGTTACTTATCAGTTCTTACCATAGGAGGTTTGAAAGGATAATCAAGTGGGAAAACGACATCAAGGAAAAATATCCCTCCTTCATATGGTGACCCTACAAGAAAAACACCGCATTAAACCAAATTACGGGTGCCTTTCGATATATTAGGTTAAACCAAATTACCAGTGCATACTTTATTATTTATATCCCATGGATGGCACAATTTTAATTTAAACTAGTATAAACTAAAGTTTCTAAGAGCTTCTCCCTGTCGTGAATGGGCTAGTGGCGAAGAGGAAGTGAAAAGGATTCCATAATCTTATACCTTGGGGTCCAATGATGGTGGAGAGCCAGTGGTAGAGGTTGTCGCCCTTGGGACCGGCGGAGCAGTCGGAAGCGTTGAGGTCCAGCAGCTCCTTCTGTATCCGCTTCCCCGACGACGAGACCGACGTCCCTCCGCTCGACCCCCAGGGCCGCACGCTGCTCCCACTGCCGCCGCCTCCGCCTCCACCGGAGGCTCCAGCACCGGCGCCACCGGCGGCGAAGGGGAAGCGGGAGCCGGGGAAAGATGACGAAGAGGACATGACTGCGGCCAGTGGCAGAGCAGAACCGAATAAGGTGAAATCTGAAGAACTGTCGCTGAGACAACTGCATCATCAGTTCATAGCTCACGAATCACAAGCTCTGAAAATTCGGAACGGACCTTAATCCTAGTGCTGTTCGGACCTCAGTCTGCGCTTAGCTTCAGCTTTCGCGCCGTCCCTGCCGCGCGGCTGCAGCGCGGCACAGCGACGCCCTGCCGCTGGCACGCTGCTCGCTTGAACTTAACGCCGCGACGCTGCACGCCCGCGCCGGCCGCCGGCCGCCGTCGCCGAGCTAGGTTGCCGGGGAAGAATGGGACAACGGGGAATTGGGGATATTTTCCCCCCTGGTTCCTTTGGCGGCTGGCGTAGTGGGCTTCAATGCTTTCTTTGTGGCTCAGCTTCTTCTTCTTCTTTTTTTTTTTTTTGAGAATCTTTTGTGGCTCAGCTAGCTAGCCCATTATGGAAAAGGACTTGGTAAAACTCTTTGCATTTAGGCCCAGAAAATAAAAGTATATTTTGGCCCGGCTTTCTGTCAGGCAAGCTGGGCTGAGAGTTTAGACTAGCCACAATGGGTAGTAACATAAACATGTTACTAGTCTATATTACTATCTCTATAGTGGGGAGTAACATATGTGGTAATATGCAACACTTCATTTATTAAGTGGGGAGTAACATAGAATATATGATGTGGCAAGCAATAAATGAAAAAAAAAGAGGAAAATGATAACATAGCTAGTTACTAGTAGTATGAGACTGGTCGCAATGGGCAAGAACATAATCTAGTAACTTACACACTTCCCTAGACTATATTACTACCTCCATAGTGGGTAGGAACATCTATGTAGTGTCATGCAACGATGTATTTATTAGGTTATAGACTCATTGTTTCTTGGAGTGTGTGATGTTCCGGTAACTTAGCTAGTTACCACAAGCACCTCTCTCTTCATTAAATATGTGTCACATAAGCAAAGTTGTATTGAAGTGTGTGATGTTACTCCTAAGTTTCTCCCCATTGTGACCAGGCTGAGTAACATCACACATATCAAGGCAAGATGTGTCTATAGCTTAATAAATGAAGTGTTGCATATTACCACACATATGTTACTTCCCACTAAAGGCAGTAACATAGACTAGTAACATACGCATGTTACTAGTCTACCCATTGTGGCTAGTCTTAGGACCTCAAATGTGGAGACTCATAATCTCGCAAAGCGTGTTTTAACTTTAGGGTATGCGTGTTTTAACTTTAGGGTATGCGCACCATATTTGGTTAGGCCAGCCTGGCGATCCTGTCCCTGTAAACATTGGGACGTTTTACTACGCAGCAATAACGCTTTGTAAGATCCTAAAAAAACGCTGGGCTAAGATCCTGAGCTCTCACAGAAAAGGAGGAAGAAGCTGGTCTCAGTTGTACACCTGAAAACTAAATACTGAACGGTTTCTCAAAAAAGAAAAACTAAATACTGAACGAATGAACCATTTGGTTCACAGCAGCATACTGTCTGGCTAAAGTCACCTAGGATTATACATTTCAAAAATAAAGATATATGCAACACAGAATTTGGATCTTCCAATGTTTCAAGAAAGTAGCCCTTCCAGGATTGAAGTTTTCCAACTTGACATTCAAAATACGTGCACCTTGTCCATTCATTCCTAGAACAATTTCTTACCAGAGATACATGTCATCTACCTCAATACACTGAGACCAATATGGCTCCCTATTCTAAATAATGACAAGAGGCACGAGAAATTCGACACGTCTCATCCGAAATACAACAGACAGTACAATGTTTTACATGAGAAGTACAACAGGCAGAAGCACGGCAGCTAGGTAAGTCAACCAGCAAGACTGTGATTGTGAGGCAAAACTGTCTTGGCTCACAGGACCAGCAGCCGCATCACCACTGCTGCCATTGGCACCGTTGCTGCACGTAGAACCAAACCTCATCGTCAGTATAGAGCAACAAAAGAAGTTTTGAGCTTACAATAACAAAGGAAATGCGACTCACCTTCCTGCGAAAACACATGATCCATGGCCTGCAAGTTTAAATTCAGGAGGAAATTTGTTTAGGCTCATGTCACAAAATAAAGTGGTAATAGCAAAGATCGTAACAGTTAACACTTGAATAATAAGACAGAAAATTCAGCAAAGAAATGGATACTCAAGAGACAGTTCAGCTTACTTGGATCCGTAGATGATATGGTTGCTGTGCCATTAAAGTTGCATGTACCGCCACTCGCTTGTGTTCTATGATAATAATCGTTGAAAGCATACGAAGCAACAGCTACAATGTCATCTGCTTTATAGCATTGCTGCCCAGGTTGAATGGCACTGCAGTTTGCGGAGCCAGGGCCACATACCCAATCCAAGCTTTGCTTCAACGCACTATGGGTTGCACTTGAATTTGCCACACAAAACATCCCGCGCAAAGCAGGCGAGTCAGTGTTATTTGTGGCCACATCTTCAAATGTCAGGGAGTACACCGCACTTGCGTTTGTAAACATAATGCCCCAATTTTGCTCTGAAACAGGTCCAGCCCGACGATCCTCGTTGAACAACTCAAACAGGTATGTGCTTACTTGGTTATCTGGCTGGCTAGGGGTACCAGAATTATTTAGCACATGTCGTATGAGATTTGTATTGTAGGCCAAAGCATTGTCAACATCAGCAGCCGGCTCATTTCGTCCACCACGCCATGGCCAACCAGAAGCTGTGACTATAACAGAAATATTGGTGAAATTCATGGCTTTCATCGAGTTGTACGCAGCATCAACCATAGCATCAAACATGTTGGTATAGAACAAATTAGTGTTGGGATCCGCAACCTGACTGTTGGGATTGAGTGATCGGAACAGGGCATACTCCAAAGGGAACACACCTTGGCCTCCCACATAGCTATAGTATGGTTGAGCATTCAGCATGAAGGAAGATCCTGTACTCTTCAGAAACTGAAGATACGGGAGCATTACAGAGCTCCACGTCGAGTTGAAAGTGGCGGTGGAGGGAGGAAATGCCTTAGGGATCATATCCATCGAATGGGGACTTGATAGTTTCACCTGGGTATTGAGGTTTGCAGCCAACAGTGCTGACTGGAGGAACTGCAATGCAGGTACCAGAACAAGAGCTGCATTTGGGAGACTGGTAAGAACCTCATCGCCCACGGCGATATATGTGATGTTTGTCGCCGGAATGTAGGCAGCAACATTCTTGTTGACCCAATCAACAGCTGCCGGACGAGACTGCCCCACACGGAGCAGCTGATCGTTTGGCACCCCGACCATCACTTCGATTCCAGTGTTCGCGAGGGCGACTAGCATTTGATGGTCTGAATCAACCAAGCGAACATGTTGGATTTTCATGGTTTTAAGGGTGGAGACTATGTCTGATGCTGATGGCAGGTCTGACACCCCAGTGCCAATGTTGATACCAACAAATGCCCCTACAATTGAACAGGAAACAGCAACATATTTTATGCAAGGAAAAATTAGATACAAAAGCATAAATCAACAACACTTATTTTGGGACGGAGGGAGTATATGATTGTACACATCAAGCAAAATTCTCTTCAGTTTTCTCTATCGATTTTTTCCCTTCAGTTCAGGACAAACAAAGTATGTTTTCCTCAAACTAGCCACTGGCACAGTGGGGAATCAAAATGCCAGATGCATCGACACAATGAGATGCTAATCATGTGCAGAGCACCGTGTAATTTAATACAGCATCCATGTGCTAGTAAGTACCTGAAGCATTGAAAAGCATGAGCATGAACAGCGTCGCCACGGCCTCTAGTCTCCTTGGCGACATTATTTATGATCTACTAGGGGCTTCTTGCAAACTCTGGATCCAAGCTGAAATATCAAGACCACGCACATTACTTCAATCAATCATTCTACAAGAGCAGAAACCAGTAACCATAAATCTCCTGAAACGCGAAATGAATCTTGGGGGGCAATTAATGATACGAAATGCTCTTATGGAAAAATGACGCGAAATGGCAGCAATGCATTCACATGAGTGAATAATAACCTGCGCCCGCACCTTGGCATGAACTCAGATCGATCTTGCGCGCTGAAAAAGAAGAACCATCGGACCATGGACGGACGGGCTGGGCCAGTATCAGGGTGCCAGGAAGCAAACAAATCGGCGAGTAGCCGGACCGGGCGGAAGAGTGGTAGTAATTTCGATCTCGGTTGCTCGCTCCCTGCAGCAAAGAAAGAACTCCCGGGACGAACTAGAGGGGAGATCGAAGAGCAGCAAGTGAGACGGCGGATTTGGGGGCGGAAAATCAGAGAAGACAAACAGGCGCAAGGCTCCAAGAAGCGCAGCAACAAATGCGGCGACATCGCAATCGCGAGAAGAGGACGGCAGCACGCAAAGGGGGCAAACAAACCACCTGATATCCCGCTGGTCCCCCCCGGAGCCGGAGCCCTCCCTGCTTCTTCCTCCTCCGCCGGCTCCCTCGCCGCAGTTGAAGACGGCACGGAGGAAGAAGAGTAGTGCCAAGCAAGAAGCGGGCCACGCCGTAGACTCACGGGGAGCTCTGCACTGAGCCACTGACAGACAGAGAATGCGAGGAGCTGCGCGTATCCGTGCAGTGAGCTGTCTCTGCTCTTGGCTGGCTCCCTTAGTGGGTGTTTGGTTAAGGGACTTTTTAGTACCAGAGACTAGAAAAAGTCCTTAAAAAGTCTCTAGGAACCGAACGGGAGGGACTTTTTCTACATGGACTAGAAAAAGACTCTATTAGAGAGTCTTTTTTGATTAGTCCCTGGGACTAGAAAAAGTCGTAGGACTTCTGAACCAAACACCCCCTAAGCGTACCTGAGAGTGGCGACGGGAGTAAAGAAATGCGAGGGTTTGACTGAGGAGCTGCGCGTGTTGTAGATCCAACTTGGGAGGCGATGCACGAGGGATTTAGGCCCTGTTCGGTAAACCACTGGCTCCACAAAATCCGGCGCTCCACGGAGTCCGCGCGAATTCCCACTCCTCATCGATGGGGAGCCAGGAAAACTGTTCGACTTGTTCGTTCCGCTCCTGTTCACAAGTTGGGCCGAAAGCCCAACAATCTGCCCTGTGGCCCGTGCTAGGAGGATGGGAAAGGCTACCAGCAAGAGAGACGTACAAAACGAACCGGTACGTTTCACTTATCGGTGGCAGTCCTCCGTAAATTTTGGTGAACTCCCTTGTTTTTAGGATCTACGGAGCACCCTTTACCCCGCTCCAGGATTTATACCTACAGCCCGCTCCGCTCCATGCTGCTGACTCCATGGAGCTATGTTGTTCGGGTCCGCTCCGGCTGCTCCTGGAGCAGAGTTGTGGAGTGGATGGAATCCGAACAGGCTCTTAGAAAAGGGAAAAGAAGGGGTGGGGGAGGGAAAAAGAGAGCTCTTTTTTAGCCTCTAGGACGTGCTAATGGCGTGCCTGTGTGAGATTATTATTACCGTATTAAAAAGAAAAAGAAAAGCGGTGTGGGATGACTGGGCAGTGTGCAGGTTCCAGAGGAGCGGATAAACGGCCAGCCTTTCTGTGGGCACACTCGTGTGACCACCCACACTGTGTTTGGGCTCTTTATATTCCGGCTTGGGGTGGGTGTTTTAAACCAGAAACTCGTGTTTATGTTTTTATTTTCAACTTTTAATTTATTCGACAGGGTAAACAAGCAGTAGAAGTGGAAAACCAAATAGACCGACTTGTCGGTGCCGATCATTAGTTCGATCAATGCACGTGTCAACCAAAATGCTCAGTGGATGCCAGCGTCGCTTTCAAGGGTGCAGCTCGGTGAAACCCTAGCCGCTGTGATGCGGAGCATCCCAAGGTCATCCCCATGGACCTACCTACATCTCCCACGACACCACTTGGATCAATGACAAGAGCCCGTGCGAGAGCTATCAAGAACGAGGTTAACTCTCTCCTTGTTGAACTCCCCTTTGACCCACTTGAGACATGGCTACTACCTCAAACGGAGATGCTTTGTGTGCTTAGGTACCAAGGAAGCAAACCAAGGAGAAGTTACGGTGCAAGATGGACAACGAGAGCATGAAGAACATCTTCCCAGCGCTGAAATCCCGGTACAACCGCCCAACTACCGCTCAAGCTTCTGTGATCGAGCGGTGCAAAGCCGGTACAACACCGGTTTATCCCCGTAACAGCCACCAGACCGGTACAACCGCCCCAAGCACTGGTACAACCGCTGAGCACCTTCCAAAACACCTCCAGAACCAGTACCTGAGCTCCCAGTGGTACAACCGTCCCCATGACCGGTACAACCGCCCTGCCTGTGCGCAGCGAAAGGGGTTTCACCCCATGTATCCCCAACTTACCCCTTGGACTATATATACTTGTCCCTTAGCTTCGTACTAGGGTTAGCAAAGGATTAGCTCATATTAGAGATAGAGCTTTGCTCATCCACTTGGTTACCTTCTCCTCGGAGTTCACGACCTCTTTGGAGAAGATCCCCCAAGCGGATTCAAGACCTCCTCGCGGAGAAGACATCAAGACCTCCTCACGAAGAAGACCTCAAGACCTCCTCTCGGAGAAGAACCGGTTACCCTATGTATCGTCCCTTGTTGATCGTGGATCGTGTATCTCTTTGTGTTTCGAGGATCTAGCATATGTGTGACCATATCTTGTTGGTTGAGTGATTTCTCTCGCGTTTTCCCTCGTGTTCTTCGTGTTCTTCGTAGGATCCCCTCCATTTCGTGAAAGATCGGGCCCCTAGGGTTCTACCCTACATCATCTTGGTATCATGATCCAAGGTTGATCATGAATTTGGAGCCCCTACCTTTGTTTTCTAGCCTTCTTTTGTTTGTTTTCGTCCTAAATTCGAAAATCCCCACCAAAATAGCCCCAAATTTTTTTGTGATTTGTTGGTGTGATGAAGTTTTGTTGGATTTGATCCATGGATTTCGTGTGTAGCAAGTAGATCTAGCTTCCCCACAAGTTTCCCCACCTTCCATCCACGAAATCTCCACATTTTTGTCCCCGAAATCATCCATTTCCGCCTAAATCCATCCCCGATCCAGATCTGAGAAAAATCTCCCGACAAAAGCGGTACAACCAGCCCCTGAGGCGGTACAACCGCTCCCCTAACACCTGATACTTCTGCCAGCCAAAACTGAAACTCCAGGACGCTCCAGGAGCGCTAGAACCGCCTGCTCAAGTGGTACAACCGCCCCTCCCGGTTTCAGCCTCGACTGATTGGCAGTTTTGACCATAACTAATTCATCCGGACTCGGATTTTGATGTTCTTTAGCTGGTTGGATAGCTATTGACATCCACCATCCCACAAAAATACTTCCAAAATCATTTGACACCATCAAAATTTTGTCATTTAAACTTCTTTCCCTAGGTCCTCCACAATATCACCCACTTTACCATTCCACCTTCCGCATACGCACTTGCAAACCACCATCGCTTTCCGCAACCACCATTTGACTTTGGTTTTGAGAAATTGAGTTGTGGTTCATCGTTTCCTAGGGTGTTTCGCCTAACTAGGAACTGTTCGACATCGACATCACCGCCGCTCATCTTCGCCACGGACTCGTCATCAACAACGACCACTTCACCATTTTGACACCACCACCGTAAGCAAAAACGGTAACCTCATCTTGGCATCGTGATATATCATCATTGTACATTCTTGCCATTGCATTGATAACCCCATAGACCATTTTGCGTACCTTTCCCATCGAGACTAGCCTTTGAGTATTGCCGGCAACGTTACTTGTGCACATTAGTGATCATAGCTCCCATTGCATACATGCCATATCATCTTGGTACATATCTTGGTATCATCTCTTGTGTCACAAGGTTGTCATAGCATATACGCAATTGCTATCTTGGTTCGTGAAATATTGCACGAGAAAGAGCTCACAAGTGAAAGAGCCAAACAAGCTTTTAAGCAAAAGGGAAAGATAAGCAAAGAGCTTATAAGCAAGAACCATAGCATCATACTACATTAAGATTGTCATACTCAATCATCTTGGATCATATCATCGGAATACCATACATATAGCATACTTGGGATAGAAGTCGTTGCATTTTTGCTTAGTAGGTTGTGCACAAGTTTCGTATCCGCCTATTGTGCAATCGTGCTAGCGTCTCTCTAGTGTTGTGCAACAAGAGCATTTTCGTGGAATCCACATTTTGGCTCATTCCTTGGTTGCACGACCCCACTTATCTATCCGTGTGTGCGTTTCCGTGTACCATATCTTGCTATTGGTCTACTTGTTGCATTTGCGATTTTGTGAATCTTTTCCAACATTATTGAGGCTCACTAACAATTGCATCAAATTTTGTGCCACCATCCTAACCAAGCTCCACCATGAGCTTTTACTTGTGTAGGTGTGAGAAACCGACAAGAACTGATACCAATTGTGCTATTTCCTTGTTACACATTTGAGTGATCATTGATCCATCTTCAACATCGCTCATACATTTGGTATAAGTTCTTCTCTTTCTCCCACTCACATTTTGCTTGAAATGATGGATAGGCCAAGTACTTCTACCAATCCACTCTTCATCGAGCAAGTCGACGACATGTCCTCCTGTTGGGGAACGTAGTATTTCAAAAAATTCCTACGATCATGCAAGATCTATCTAGGAGAAGCATAGCAATGAGCGGGGAGAGTGTGTCCACGTACCCTCATAGACCGAAAGCGGAAGCGTTAAGTAACGCGATTGATGTAGTCGAACGTCTTCGCGATCCAACCGATAAAGTACCGAACGCACGGCACCTCCGCGATCTGCACACGTTCAGCTCGGTGACGTCCCTCGAACTTCTAGATCCAGCTGAGGTCGAGGGAGAGTTTCGTCAGCACGATGGCGTGTTGACGGTGATGATGAAGTTACCGACGCAGGGCTTCGCCTAAGCACTACGACAATATGACCGAGGTGGAAATCTGTGGAGGGGGGCAATGCACACGGCTAAGATTAACTTGTGTGTCTATGGGGTGCCCCCTCCCCCATATATAAAGGAGGGGAGGAGGAGGGCAAGCCACAAGGGGGGGCGCCCAAGGGGGGGATTCCTACTCCTAGTAGGAGTAGGTTTCCCCCTTTCCTAGTCCAAGTAGGAGAAGAAGGAAGGAGTAGGAGAGGGAGAAGGAAAGAGGGGGCGCCGCCCTGTGACGCCCGGATAATTAAGCTATAGTAATCATCTGCTAATGATACCACGTCACTACGATTACTGTTGATAAACTCGCGTTGGTTCGAAACCGGTCCAAATTTCAAATTCAAATTAAAGTCCAAAACTCAATTTTTCAAACATGAAAGCTAAAATGTTCAAAGTGTGGCAAATAATCTCTGGTTATTTTTCATGTTGAAACCAACCTCATTTGAGTTCCCAAAATTCCCCTGGGATTTTATTTTGTGGTCCAACAATAATTACATTGGCCTTTCCAATTTCTAAAAATGGTTAGCCAACTCCTTTTGATCCCAAACTTTTTATGCAACCTCACTTTGTTCCTATCTATTTTGTGCAAAGTGCCACATTTAACAAAATTATTTCAGTAGCTCTTTTAAATAGGAAACAGAGGCAGAATAAAAGAAAAAAGGAGAAAACAACAGGACTTCCCCCCTCGCTGGGCCTCGGCCCAGCTGAACGCTGGCCAGCCCAACATCCCCGGTACCTCCCCTCTCCCCTGTTCACGCGACTGGGTCGCTACAGGGGCGGGTCGCCTCGGACCACCTCGTCGGCATCGACGCCGGGAGGGGATAAGGGCGCCACGTCCCAACCCCTCGATCCCATCCTCCCACTCCCCTCGTCCACTTCCCCCTCATCCTTGCCGCTCTCCCCTCTTCCCTCCTCAGATCCACCTCGCCCGCACCTCACCGTCGCCGTTTAATGTGCGCCACCATGGCCACCCACCACCTCTCGGAGCCCCACCGTGTCGAGGAGCTGCGCAGTAGTCCACTACTTCGACTAGGCCAAGGGATCGATCGGAGAAGCCCTCCAGCGCCGCCATCTGGTCGCCTTCTCCGCGCACGGCCGCCGCCTCTCGTTGTTAATTTCGTCGCTGACAAGCCATCCCCGACCTCCTCGAGTTCACCTACGGCACCGATGTGAGCACCCCGTCCGATTCCCTCTTTTTTCCCTTCCTTTCATCACTATTTAGTTGCATCCCGCGCTCCGGCCGCCATGGCCGAAGGTCGCGCGCTCCGAGCCTCCCTGCCGCGCTCCCTCGCGCCCGCGTACCGCCGTCCCTAGCCGCGCTCGGCCGCGCCGGGGCCAGGTCTGCCTCCTCCCGGCCGAGCCAACGCCGCCCCTTGCCACTGCTTGCTGCTTTGACTGAGGCCCTGCCTGCTGCCCTGCCTGTCGCTGCAGCCGCTCGCCTCGCTGCCGCCTGCAGCTACTGCTGCTTTGCGCCGTCGCCGCCGCTGCCCACTGCGCAGCCGCTGGCCCCCCTCCTGCGTCGGTCCCTCTCCTCAGTGGCCGCCCTCACCCGGCCTCTCCCGTGCGAGCCGAAGGCTCTGGCCGCCAGCGCCTCCAACGCCCGTGCGTGCCGAGCCTCTTCAGCCTCGCCAATGACCGCCCCCCACCTCGCTAATGACCCCCTCTGGCCCGCTGACTTCAGGGACCCACCTCCCTACTTGACTAGTTGGTGAACTAAAACTCTGTAAAACTAACAGTAGAGTATGACATGTGGGTCCCTTGTGAATTAAACAGATGTAAATAAATTCAATTAAACAATCAGTCAATGACACGTGGGGTCCTCCTGACAGTTTGACTAGTCAACAGACAGCAGTCAACTGGACCCCACTGTCAGCCTCACATAGCTCCTGGTTGGGTACACTTTTGGGTGTGTAGCAATTTAGCTATTTAGTTTTTGAATTAATTTAATTCTAGAAATGTTTAAATCTTTAGAAAATCATATAAAATAATCTATAAGTCGGATGAAAAAGTTTTATATATGAAAGTTGCTCAGAAAAATGTGAGGAATCCGAATACGCGGTCCGTTCATCTGTCACATGCCCCTAGCATAGCGAACATGGAACCGTCCCCCTCCGTTTTATCTGTCAAAAAATGCCAGACTTGGGAAAACTTTCCCGAATGCTACCCCTTCGCCGGTATCATGTAGTACCGCGTTAGGACACATCTAGCGCCGCATTTCGTCATGTCATGCATAGTATTGCATCTGTTTGCTTGTATTTACTGTTTCTTCCCCCTCTTCTCTCCGGTAGATCCAGAGACCGCTGCCGATGCCGCTGTGATCGACTACGTCGATGAGGACCCTTTCTTCCCTTTTAGCGGAGCTTCCAGGCAAGCCCCCCTTTTATCATCCCGATGTCGCCCATTCCATTCTCTCATGATTGCATTAGATTTTGCTACTGTTGTTGTTTGCTCCTATTCTGATGCATAGCCTGCTTTTGTAACCTGCTCATCGTACCTTACCTGCTTATCCTAAACTGCTTAGTATAGGTTGGTTAGTGACCCATCAGTGACCCCCACCTTGTCCTTGTTGCCCCTGCTTCATCACCGACGACTCGATCAACGTGATCGATGACCAGAGCCCGACACCTCACATCACATCACGCCCCTTTTCGTTGCTCGACTCTGCAGAGTTACTATCGAGTGTCGAGGGTGAGACCTCACAACGCACTCCCGATGACAACTCTGTAGTGTAGCTATTCGGTCGTGGTCAACGAGGGTGGTTCCTCCTTCACGACTCCCGATACGACTCTGTCGTGCAACCCCTCAAGTGTGAACCTCGAGGGTGGTTCCTCTTACGTTCACCTTGATGATTACATCGAGTGGAATCCACTGAGGGTGGTTCCTCGGGTTTTCCTCCTTGATGTTTTGGATACACGGTTACCCGGACTTTACTTGAGACCTTTGTTGAAGTCGGGTCGGCCCTGAGGGGTACCCGCGAGTTGATGTGAAAGTCGGGCGGGCCAGTTGAGCACCCACGAGTTTTCTACGTGGCATGGCTGCGCAGTCTGGGCCCTTGCCGTAAGTCCATGAGACGGGGTGACGGGGTCACATTATCGTGAGTCTCTGCTCGTCTCCGTGAGCCCCCAATGCACTAACAGGTTTGGGTATTTGTTCTGAGTTGGCCTCTAGCCTTTACGCACTAACCACCACGCGAGAATAGATATGGGCCTCGACGTCATGGTATCAGCCGAAGCTTTGTCAGACGTCCAGTTCAGCATTGCGGCACGGTAAGATCATGCTGGCCATCCGAGGCGGTGCTGGTATCGACCCTGCTCGCAACGACCCGGAGTGCAACGGGCGATGGGCCCAAGACCCCGGAGTGCTTAGGATGTAGACCGGCAGGGACCTCTCTGTTGAGCCTAGGTAGGGCTGCGACGTGTTGATCTTCCGAGGCCGGGCATTGACCCCAGAAAGGTGTGTCCGACCAGAGTAATCAAGCGTGCTGGGTAACGTGGTGCACCCCTGCAGAGAAGAAATATATTCGAACGTCCAGACTTGTATCCGGATCTTATATAACTAGAACTGGTTACTTGAGATATGTGATGGATATGTTGGCTCCGGGATTGCTTTCTCGTAGGGAGTCGAGGAAGGATCTCTGGGCATTAATGCTACAACATGTTTGCTAAATATAAACTGCTATTCTTTACTCTTCTACATGCTGCAATATGCTTGGAGCTGCTTGAAGATGCTAGTCTTCGATAGGCTAGGCCTTCCCCCATGTTCTGGCATTCTGCAGTTCAGTCCATAGATACATACCTTCCTTTGATACCAATGCATACTTAGTACAGATCTGATGCTTGCGAGTACTTTGGATGAGTACTCACGGTTGCTTTGCTACTTCTTCTTTCCGGTTGATGCAACCAGATGGTGGATCCCTGGAGCCAGATGCCACCGCCGACGGATACTACTACATGGAGGCCGCCAAAGACCAGGAGTAGTTAGGAGGTCCCGGGCAGGAGGCCTTGTCTCTTCGATAATTGTTGCTTTTGTGTTTTGCCTTCTTAAGGCAGTCTTGTCTAACTTATGTCTGTACTCAGATATTGTTGCTTCCGCTGACTCTTGTGTATCCAGCTATGTACTCGAGCCCTCGAGGCCCCGGGCTTGTAATATAAAGCTTGTATTATTTCAATTTGTGTCTAGAGTTGTGTTGTGATATCTTCCCGTGAGTCCCTGATCTTGATCATACACATTTGCGTGCATGAATAGTGTATGATTGAATCAGGGGCGTCACACGCCCCCTCCCTAGTTCAATTCTGACCAGCCCATGGGGGGGCGCGCGTCCTCCCCTTGTGGCCCTTCTCTCCTTTCCACTAAGGCCCATGAAGGCCCAATACTTCCCCCGGCGAATTCCCATAACTCTCCGGTACTCCGAAAAATACCCGAACCACTCAGAACCTTTCCGATGTCCGAATATAGCCTTCCAATATATCGATCTTATGTCTCGACCATTTCGAGACTCCTCGTCATGTCCGTGATCTCATCCAGGACTCCGAACAACCTTCGGTACATCAAATCACATAAACTCATAATACAAATCGTCATGGAACGTTAAGCGAGCGGACCCTACGGGTTCGAGAACTATGTAGACATGACCGAGACACATCTCCGGTCAATAACCAATAGTGGAACCTGGATGCTCATATTGGCTCCTACATATTCTATGAAGATCTTTATCGGTCAAACCGCATAACAACATACGTTGTTCCTTTGTCATTGGTATGTTACTTGCCCGAGATTCGATCATCGGTATCATCATACCTAGTTCAATCTCGTTACCGACAAGTCTCTTTACTCGTTCCATAATGCATCATCCCGCAACTAACTCATTATATAGTCACATTGCTTGCAAGGCTTATAGTGATGTGCATTACCAAGAGGGCTCAGAGATACCTCTCCGACAATCGGAGTGACAAATCCTAATCTCGATCTACCAACTCAACAAACACCATCGGAGACACCTGTAGAGCATCTTTATAATCACCCAGTTACATTGTGACATTTGATAGCACACTAAGTGTTCCTCCGATATTCGGGAGTTGCATAATCTCATAGTCATAGGAACATGTATAAGTCATGAAGAAAGCAAAGCAATAAACTAAACAATCATAATGCTAAGCTAACGGATGGGTCTTTTCCATTACATCATTCTCTAATGATGTGATCTCGTTCATCAAATGACAACACATGTCTATGGTCAGGAAACATAACCATCTTTGATTAACGAGCTAGTCAAGTAGAGGCATACTAGGGACACTCTGTTTTGTCTATATATTCACACATGTACTAAGTTTCCTGTTAATACAATTCTAGCATGAATAATAAACATTTATCATGATATAAGGAAATATAAATAACAACTTTATTATTGCCTCTAGGGCATATTTCCTTCAGTCTCCCACTTGCACTAGAGTCAATAATCTAGTTCACATCGCCATGTGATTTAACACCAATAGTTCACATCACCATGTGATTAGTTC
Organism: Aegilops tauschii subsp. strangulata; assembly: GCF_002575655.3. Taxonomy (NCBI): domain Eukaryota; kingdom Viridiplantae; phylum Streptophyta; class Magnoliopsida; order Poales; family Poaceae; genus Aegilops; species Aegilops tauschii. The sequence goes on from NC_053036.3 coordinate 157,565,041, forward strand.
ACATCGTCATGTGACTAATACCCAAAGGGTTTTACTAGAGTCAATAATCTAGTTCACATCGCTATGTGATTAACACCCAAAGAATACTAAGGTGTGATCATGTTTTGCTTGTGAGAGAAGCTTAGTCAATGGGTCTGTCACATTCAGATCAGTATGTATTTTGCAAATTTCTATGTCTACAATACTCTGCAGGGAGCTACTCTAGCTAATTGCTCCCACTTTAAATATGTATCTAGATCGAGACTTAAAGTCATCCAGATCGGTGTCAAAGCTTTCATCGACGCAACTCTTTACGACGAACTCTTTATCACCTCCATAACCGAGAAATATTTCCTTATTCCACTAAGGATAATTTTGACCGTTGTCCAGTGATCCACTCCTGGATCACTATTGTACCCTCTTGCCAAACTCATGGTGAGGTACACAATAGTTCTGGTACACAGCATAGCATACTCTATAGAACCTATGGCTGAGGCATAGGGAATGACTTTCATTCTCTTTCTATTTTTCTGCCGTGGTTGCGTTTTGAGTCTTACTCAACTTTACACCTTGAAATACAGGCAAGAACTCCTTCTTTGACTGTTCCACTTTGAACTACTTCAAAAAATCTTGTCAAGGTATGTACTCATTGAAAAATCTTATCAAGCGTCTTGATCTATCTCTATAGATCTTGATGCCCAATATGTAAGCAGCTTCACCGATGTCTTTCTTTGAAAAACTCCTTTCAAACACTCCTTTATGCTTTCCAGAAAATTCTACATTATTTCCGATCAACAATATGTCATTCACATATACTTATCAGAAATGCTGCAGTGCTCCCACTCACTTTCTTGTAAATACAGGCTTCAATGCAAGTCTTATAAAACTATATGCTTTGATCAACTCATCAAAGCGTATATTCCAACTCCGAGATGCTTGCACCAGTCCATAGATGGATCACTGGAGCTTACACACTTTGTTAGCACCTTTAGGATTTGACAAAAACCTTCTTGTTGTATCATATACAACTCTTCTTTAAGAAATCCATTAAGGAATGTAGTTTTGACATCCATTTGCCAGATTTCATAAAATGTGGCAATTGCTGACATGATTCGGACAGACTTAAGCATCGCTACGAGTGAGAAAATCTCATTGTAGTCAACACCTTGAACTTGTCGAAAACCTTTTTGCGACAATTCGAGCTTTGTAGATAGTAACACTACTATCAGCGTCCATCTTCCTCTTGAAGATCCATTTATTTTCAATGGCATGCCGATCATCGGGCAAGTCAATCAAAGTCCACACTTTGTTCTCATACATGGATCCCATCTCAGATTTCATGGCCTCAAGCCATTTCGCGGAATCTGGGCTCATCATCGCTTCCTCATAGTTCGTAGGTTCCTCATGGTCAAGTAACATGACCTCCAGAACAGGATTACTATACCACTCTGGTGCGGATCTTACTCTGGTTGACCACGAGATTCGGTAGTAACTTGATCAGAAGTTTCATGATCATCATCATTAGCTTCCTCACTAATTGGTGTAGGAGTCACTGGAACTAATTTCTGTGATGAACTACTTTCCAATAAGGGAGCAGGTACAATTACCTCATCAAGTTCTACTTTCTTCCCACTCACTTCTTTTGAGAGAAACTCCTTCTCTAGAGGATCCATTCTTAGCAACGAATATCTTGCTTTCAGATCTGTGATAGAAGGTGTACCCAACAGTCTCCTTTGGGTATCCTATGAAGACGCATTTCTCTGATTTGGGTTTGAGCTTATCAGGTTGAAGCTTTTTCACATAAGCATCGCAGCCCCAAACTTTAAGAAACGACAGCTTAGGTTTCTTGCCAAACCACAGTTCATATGGTTTCATCTCAACGGATTTAGATGGTGCCCTATTTAACGTGAATGCAGCTGTCTCTAATGCATAACCCCAAAACGATAGTGATAAATCAGTAAGAGACATCATAGAGCGCACCATATCTAATAAAGTACGGTTATGACGTTCGGACACACCATTACGCTATGGAGTTCCAGGTGGCGTGAGTTGCGAAACTATTCCACATTGTTTCACATGAAGACCAAACTCGTAACTCAAATATTCGTCTCCGCGATCAGATTGTAGAAACTTTATTTTCTTGTTACGATGATTTTCCACTTCACTCTGAAATTCTTTGAACTTTTCAAATGTTTCAGACTTATGTTTCATCAAGTAGATATACCCATATCTCCTCAAATCATCTGTGAAGGTCAGAAAATAACGATACCCGCCGCGAGCCTCAACACTCATCGGATCGCATACATCAGTATGTATTATTTCCAATAAGTCAGTTGCCCGCTCCATTATTCCGGAGAACGGAGTCTTAGTCATCTTGCCCATGAGGCATGGTTCGCAAGCATCAAGTGATTCCAAAAGCCCATCAACATGGATTTTCTTCATGCGCTTTACACCAATATGACCTAAACGGCAGTGCCACAAATATATTGCACTATCATTATCAACTTTGCATCTTTTGGCATCAATATTATGAATATGTGTATTACTACGATCGAGATTCAATAAACCATTCACCTTGGGTATATGACCACAGAAGGTTTTATTCATGTAAACAGAATAACAATTATTCTTTGACTTAAATGAATAACCGTATTGCAATAAACATGATCCAATCATATTATGCTCAACGTAAACACCAAATAACATTTATTTTAGGTTCAACACTAATCCCGAAGGTAAAGGGAGTGTGCGATGGTGATCTTATCAACCTTGGAATCACTTCCAACACACATCGTCACCTTGCCCTCAACTAGTCTTTGTTCATTTTGTAACTCCTGTTTCGAGTTACTAATCATAGCAACTGAACCAGTATCAAATACCCAGGGGCTACTATTAACACTAGTAAAGTACACATCAATAACATGTATATCATATATACTTTTGTTCACTTTGCCATCCTTCTTATCTGCCAAGTATTTGGGGCAGTTCCGCTTCCAGTGACCATTTCCTTCGCAGTAGAAGCACTCAGTTTCAGGCTTGGGTCTAGCTTTAGGCTTCTTCATGGGAGTGGCAACTTTCTTGCCATTCTTCTTGAAGTTCCCTTTCTTTCCCTTGCCCTTTTACTTGAAACTAGTGGTTTTGTCAACCATCAACTTTTGATGCTTTTCTTGATTTCTACCTTCGTCAATTTCAGCATCACGAAGAGCTCAGGAATTGTTTTCGTCATCCCTTGCATATTATAGTTCATCAGGAAGTTCCAGTAACTTGGTGATAGTGAATAGAGAACTCTGTCAATCACTATTTTATCTGGAAGATTAACTCCCACTTGATTCAAGCGATTGTAGTACTCAGATAATCTGAGCACATGCTCACTGGGTTCAGCTATTCTCCTCCATCTTGTAGGCAAAGTACTTGCCAGAGGTCTCATACCTCTCGACTTTGGCATGAGTCTGAAATACCTATTTCATCTCTGGAACATCTTATATGCTTCGTGGCGTTCAAAACGTTTTTGAAGTCCCGGTTCTAAGCCGTAAAGCATGGCGCACTAAACTATCAAGTAGTTATCATACCGAGCTTGCCAAACGTTCATAACATCTGCATTTGCTCCTGCAATAGGTCCGTCACTTAGCGATGCATCAAAGGACATAATTCTTCTGTGCAGCAATGAGGATAATCCTCAGATCACGGACCTAGTCCGCATCATTGCTACTATCATCTTTCAACATAGTTTTTCTCTAGGAACATATAAAAAAATAAACGGGGAGCTACATCGCGAGCTATTGATCTACAACATAGTTATGCAAATACTACCAAGACTAAGTTCATAATAAATTAAAGTTAAATTAATCATATTACTTAAGAACTCCCACTTAGATAGACATCTCTCTAATCATCTAAGTGATCACGTGATCCATATCAACTAAACCATGTCCGGTCATCACGTGAGATGGAGTAGTTTTCAATGGTGAACATCACTATTTTGATCATATCTACTATATGATTCACGCTCGACCTTTCGGTCTCAGTGTTCCGAGGCCATATCTACATATGCTAGGCTCGTCAAGTTTAACCCGAGTATTCTGGTGTGCAAAACTGGCTTGCACCCGTTGTATGTGAACGTAGAGCTTATCACACCCGATCATCACATGGTGTCTCGGCACGACGAACTGTCACAACGGTGCATACTCAGGGAGAACACTTATACCTTGAAATTTAGTGAGACGTATCTTATAATGCTACCGCCGTACTAAGCAAAATAAGATGCATAAAGGATAAACATCACATGCAATCAATATAAGTGATATGATATGGCCATCATCATCTTGTGCCTTTGATCTCCATCTCCAAAGCACCGTCATGATCACTGATTTCTACTACACAACCTTCTTCTTGTAGACGTTGTTGGGCCTCCAAGTGCAGAGGTTTGTAGGACAGTAGCAAATTTCCCTCAAGTGGACGACCTAAGGTTTATCAATCCGTGGGAGGCGTAGGATGAAGATGGTCTCTCTCAAACAACCCTGCAACCAAATAACAAAGAGTCTCTTGTGTCCCCAACACACCCAATACAATGGTAAATTGTATAGGTGCACTAGTTCGGCGAAGAGATGGTGATACAAGTGCAATATGGATGGTAGATATGGGTTTTTGTAATCTGAAATTATAAAAACAGCAAGGTAACTATTGATAAAAGTGAGCGTAAACGGTATTGCAATGCGTTGAAACAAGGCCTAGGGTTCATACTTTCACTAGTGCAAGTTCTCTCGACAATAATAACATAATTGGATCATATAACTATCCCTCAACATGCAACAAAGAGTCACTCCAAAGTCACTAATAGCGGGGAACAAACGAAGAGATTATTATAGGGTACGAAACCACCTCAAAGTTATCCTTTCTGATCGATCTATTCAAGAGTCCGTAGTAAAATAACACGAAGCTATTCTTTCCGTTCGATCTATCATAGAGTTCGTACTAGATTAACACCTTAAGATACAAATCAACCAAAACCCTAATGTCCCCTAGATACTCCAATGTCACCTCAAGTATCCGTGGGTATGATTATACGATATGCATCACACAATCTCAGATTCATCTATTCAAACCAACACAAAGTACTTCAAAGAGTGCCCCAAAGTTTCTACCGGAGAGTCCAGACAAAAATGTGTGCCAACCCCTATGCATAAGTTCACAATGTTACGGAACCCGCAAGTTGATCACCAAAACATACATCAAGTAGATCACGCGAATATCCCATTGTCACCACAGATAAGCACATGCAAGACATACATCAAGTGTTCTCAAATCCTTAAAGACTCAATCCGATAAGATAACTTCAAAGGAAAAAATCAATCCATTACAAGAGAGTAGAGGGGGAGAAACATCATAAGATCCAACTATAATAGCAAAGCTCGCGATACATCAAGATCGTGCCATATCAAGAACACGAGAGAGAGAGAGAGAGATCAAACACATAGCTACTGGTTCATACCCTCAGCCCCGAGGGTGGACTACTCCCTCCTCGTCTTGGAGAGCGCCGGGATGATGAAGATGGCCACCGATGAGGGATCCCCCCTCCGGCAGGGTGCCGGAACAGGGTCCCCATTGGTTTTTGGTGGCTACAAAGGCTTGCGGCAGCGGAACTCCCGATCTATTGTGTTTTCCGATGTTTTTAGGGTATATGGATATATATATAGGCGAAAGAAGTCGGTCAGGGGAGCCATGAGGGGCCCACGAGGGTGGGGGCACGCCCGGGGGGGGGGGGGGGGGTAGGGCGCGCCTCCCTGCCTCCTGGCTTCCTCGAAGCTTCCCAGACGTCTACTCCAAGTCTCCTGGATTGCTTCCGTTCCAAAAATAACTCTCCCGAAGGTTTCATTCTGTTTGGACTCCGTTTGATATTCTTTTTCTTCGAAACACTGAAATAGGCAAGAAAATAGCATTTTGGGCTAGGCCTCCGGTTAATAGGTTAGTCCCAAAAATAATATAAAAGTGTATAATAAAGCCCATTAAACATCCAAAACAGAATATATAATAGCATGAATACTTCATAAACTATAGATACGTTGGAGACGTATCAGCATCCCCAAGCTTAATTCCTGCTCATCCTCGAGTAGGTAAATGATAAAAGAAATAATTTATGAAGTGTGAATGCTAGCAAGTGCACAAGCTTGATCAATGATAATTTCAACCACCTTTTCTAGCATCATTATATGTCATAATAGTAGCTCAACTCATAAAGCTTTTCATGATCAAGTAACAAGCTATTCACATGTTAAAGCATAGATCATAAACTTTCTTGAAAACTAACAAACTATATTCTCAGTCATCAAACAAATGCAATTCATCTTATTTTCAGGAAGGGTCTATCTAAGAGCTTTGATTTAGCAAACCCCACATACGCAACTATCATATAGTCTTCTATGATTGCTACCACTCAAAGCATATTTTTAGAACAAATATCATCCATCGAACACAGAGAAAGATAGGAGCTTAATGTTTCACCTCCCAACTTATTTATCATATAGATAATTGTCAACAATAATAATTCATGATCAAATATATTTGAATGGCCATATATGCTTAGATCTTTCCCCATCACATGATGCTTGCCAACTAAAAAGTAGGTTGGAATGAGAAGGAATACTACTGACTCTTGCATAAGATTAAAAGATAGGCCCTTCGCAGAGGGAAGCAGGGATTTGCAGAGGTGCCAGAGCTCGAAGCTTTAAAACAGAGATGAAAATAATTTTGAGAGGTATGCTTTCATTGTCAATGTAACGACCAAGAGTTCCCAATATCTTCCATACTAGATACATTATAGGCGGTTCCCAAACAGAAAGGTAAAGATTTTACTCCCCCTCCACCAACAATCACACTCCACGGCTTGTCCGAAACAACGGGTGTCGTCCAACTATCAACAATCCTGGGGGAGTTTTGTTTAAATTATTTGCGATTTTGTTTTTGATCTTTTGATCATAGGACTGGGCATCCCAGTTACCAGCCATTTTCTCATGAATGATGAGCGGAGTCCACTCATCCACTACTAGGGAAAACCTTATACACAGAATCTTAGCAGCAGCGCGGCACAAAAAGAGGCGCTGCTGCTAATTAGTAGCAGCACGGTTAGGGAAAGCGCACTACTGATGTAAACTTAGCAGTAGCGCGTGATGTCTAAACCGCGCTGCTACAAAAATCCACCGACAGTACACAACGACCTAAGTTTACCAGCAGCGCGGCGCCAAGAAGCGCGCTACTGCTAACGCCGTAGTAGTAGCGCGCTTTTTAGTCACGTTGCTGCTGCTAATTTTGAAATTGTCCACACGGTTGGCCCGTTTAGCAGTAGCGCGTGATAGGAAAGCGCGCTGCTGCTACGCTCTTAGCAGCAGCGCGTTTTTGTTACCGCGCTACTGCTAACATGCAGGACCCACCACCTTTTTCCACCTCTCCCTCCCCATCTCCCTTCCCCTACCTCCCACATCCTTCCTCTCTCACTCTTCTTCTTCCTCAATACTTCTCCCCCCATTACTCTCCCTCTTCTACCTACCTTTCTCTCTCTTCATTACTCCTAGCTAACTACACCACCTCCATTAATGCATCTCCTTTCTTTTTTTCCTTCCCCCTCCACTAGTTGAAGTTGTCTCCTCCCAAATTAGCTAGCTAGGTAGATGTAGCCTTTAGTTAGGTGACCTATTTGCCCCCTAACTAGATCTTTCTTTGTCAAGAAGAGCTTTGTCCACTTTTGATCTCCCTACATCATCATCCACACACCGTGTGCTCGATCTCGAGATAGAGGTGATTAAAATTTCATGCTTTTGCAAAATGGAAATATGTGTATGTGGGTGTGTGATATGATAATTGGGAAATATGATGGAAATTGTGTGTGTGGCATGAGTTGACGCCAAATTGTGCTTTTGAGTTGCCTATGTTTTGCCGAAATGTCGATTTATTTCCGTTTCGGCGAATTCCGGGCAAACTCTAGATCTATATATGTCCTATTTTTAGGGAAGGCCATGCCAAATTTTTGTATGACTTTGATGCATGCACGCATTTTTATAATCAATTTGTTTATTACTACCGTGCAGGTGTTCATGATGGTTAGTGGAACGATGGTGGACAGGTGGTTGCGGTCGGCGGTGCAGGACATGAAAGAAAATAACCTGACAGAGGTTTTATGTCCGTGTCGAAGATGCAAAGGAATAGTTTGGCTCGGCCCCTATGACGAAGGTCGTGTCGAAGCGCACCTGCTCATGACTGGTTTCATGGATGGCTATACTCGGTGGATAATTGAAGATGAGGATGATGATGTTGAGGACGCCGACGGGGCAGCCAATGATGACACTAGGCAAGACGAAGAGATGATCGATAATGGCGGCGGGGAAGAGGCCGGACATGGCGGCAGAGAAGGGGCCGGACATGGCGGAGGAGAAGGGGCTGGACATGTCGGCGGAGAGAACGTGGACTCCACGTAGCAGAGTTTGTCGGTACTAAGTTCAATCGTGCGAGACCCTCATGTTCAAGCACTGCTTCGCAAGGAGACGAGTACTGAGAGAGATGCTTCTAGAGAGGAGGCTAAGCTGGAGCAACTGGTGGTAGACTCGAACACTCCATTGTATTATGGTTGCAATCCTGAGGTGACCCGCTTGAGTTTCACCCTCCAACTCCTGAAGACGAAGGCTAAAAACAAATGGACCGACACTAGCCTCGATGAGCATCTGAAGTACCTAAAGGATGTTCTTCCCGCGGGGAATCTATGTCCTACTAGTGTTGCTGAGGCCAAGAAGATCGTGTGCCCTCTTGATCTGCCGCATGTTAGATACCATGCATGCATCAACGATTGCATAATTTATCGGAAGGAGCACGCGGAAAAAACAAGCTGTCCGGTGTGCAATGCTTCTCGATACAAGAAGGCCGGGAAGAAATGTCCCCAGAAAGTTGTATGGTACTTACCGATCACTCCCCGTCTCTAGCGGTATTTCGTAGATCCCAAGGAAGCAAAGATAATGCGCTCGCACGCGGAGAGGAAGAAGCCCGACGATGGAGATGATCCGAAGCTGAGACACGTCAAGGATGGAAGCCAGTGGAGAGCGTTGAACAGCTTCTATCGGTATTTCAAATGTGATGCAAGGAACATCGTGCTCGGCGCGTGTACCGATGGCATGAATCCGTTTGGCAACCAGAACACCAACCATAGCACATGGCCCGTGTTTGTATGGATGTACAACCTCCCCCTGGTTGTGCATGAAGTCGAAGTACATTCACATGAGCATGCTTATTCAAGGGCCAAAACAACCAGGAAATAATATTAATTTGTATCTGGGGCTACTTCAAGAGGAGTTAGACACTTTATGGAAACCACCGGCCAAGACATGGGACGCCAGCAAAGGCGAGTATTTCTACATGAGAGCCGCGCTGATCACGACGGTGCACGACTATCTCGGTCACGGATATGTTGCAGGCCAGGTGTGCCATGGATATTGCGGATGCACGCGGTCCATGGATGATACGACGTCTCAGCAGCTAACGTCAAGGAAAGATGGCGGGTCTGGGAAAATCGTGTACATGGGGCATCGAAGATGGCTCGAACAGGACGACCCATGGAGAAACCGTGGAGATCTATTCAATGGTCACGCTGAGCATCGAGGACCTCCACGTAAGCGGAGCGGTGCCGAAATCGACGAGCTGTTGAAAAACTGGAAGGAGTGCCCCGCGCCGGGAAAGACGATGAAAAAGGCGCTAGAGCCGCTGCTGAAGGTATGGAAGACGAGGTCTGTGTTCTGGGACTTAGAGTACTCGCACAAACTCGATACACCTCATTGCCTTGATCAAATGCACATATGTAAGAATGTCCTTGAGAGCTTGCTCGCGACACTGATGAACATGCCGGATAAGACCAAGGATGGGCCGAAGGCAAGAAAAGATTTGCAGATTTGAAAATCAGGGAAGATCTGCACATGCTGCCCCGTAAACAGTCAGACGAGACAGAGACGGAGACAGAGGCGTGGGAGAAGAAGGGCAAGAAAATAAAGAAAGAGGATTATTGCCCCCCTTCTTGCTTCACCTTAAGTCAGGCTGAGATCGATCAATTCTTTAAGTGCCTTACCAGAGTCAAAGTTAGTTCCGGTTACTGTGGCAAGATAAGCAGATATCTAGACACGGACAAGAAAAGGTTCAGCGGGATGAAGTCCCATGACTGTCATGTGATGATGATGCAGATACTACCTGTTGGCCTTAGAGGGATAATGGACAAGCACGTCCGTGACACGCTTATTGGTCTCTGCAACTTTTTCGACGTCATCTCTCGAAAGTCGATCAGTCTGAAGCAGCTCCGAAGGCTACAGGAAGAGATCGTTGGGATACTGAATGAGCTTGAGATGTACTTCCCGCCCGCGTTCTTTGACGTGATGGTGCATCTGCGTGTCCATATTGTGGATGACATAATAGACTTGGGGCCGTCATTTCTGCACAACATGATGCCATTTGAGAGGATGAATGGGATCATCAAAGGATTCGTTCGTAACATGTCCCATCCGGATGGAAGCATCGTCCAGGGCTATCTGACACAAGAGTGCATCTCTTTCTGCGAGAATTTTCTATATGGCGCAGACCAGCCGCCTGATGTTAGTGTTGGTTTGCCCGTTAACAAGCACGATGGGAGGCTCGAAGGAGAAGGTCACTCCAATGGTCGCAGGGAACTGCACGTGGCATACTCAGATCGACGCAGCGACTTTGACATAGCAAACTTGGTAGTGCTACAACACCTAGACGAGGTAGATCCTTTCGTGGCACTGCACAAAGAAATTATCGCAAAGAAGTATCGTGACCGGGGGGTATGCAGGACGGACGCCGAAGTTACTAGAGAGCACAACTCCACTTTCCTGCATTGGTTCAAAGAGCATATTATTGCTAATCCCCCGGAGGAGGGCTCTAAGGATGGATTGCTCATATACGCCTTAGCAGATGGCCCCTCGCCCAACCTCCTAACCTATCAGGCATACAATATCAACGGATACATGTTCTACACGGAGGCCAAAGATATGGACAGTGATGATCAGAACTCAGGGGTGACGATGGAATGCATGACCGACAGCGACAACGGCGCAACTGAAAGATTTTACGGAAGGGTCGAGGAGATTTGGGAGCTTGACTACTCTGGACTGCACAACACGACGATGTTCCGTGTCAGATGGGCTAAGAATGTCGAAAGAGAAAACTGGCATTTCACTACCATGACTATACCCGACGCCAAGAGCGCTACCGTGAACGCTATCGCAAAAAATGAGCCATGGGTACACGCTAAGCACGTGACACAATGCTTCTTCATAACCGACCCGCGCAATCCCAGTCGTGTTGTCGTGAGGAGAGGCAAAAGGAACATCATTGGAATGGATGGAGTCGCCAACAAGGAAGACTACGATCAGTACGGCAACCCAATGAGGGAAGATGACGATGATAATGAAGTATACGTCAAAAGAAGAATCAATACTACATTACCTAAGAAAAATCGTACTCCATGGAAAAGGCAAAGTCACAATGAGGGGCTCAATTATTCTTCAACGAACAAGAAGGGAAAGAAGCTGACTCAAAAACGAAAACGTCAACGCTAAGGAACCGTATGCTATCGGTCAAATGATGTAATATATATATATATATATATATATATATGTTCCTATTTTGTATACACACTTAGCCATTATTATGCATGGGTCCAATGATGTAATATATATGTTCCTATTTTGTATACATATTTAACCGTCAAATGATGCAATATATATCGCCTTCCCTTCGTTCACTGCTCTCGGAAAAAAAGTGAGAGAAAATAAAGGAAAACTGTTGGTTATAGCAGTAGCGCTTTACTGAAAAAGAGCTACAGCTAGTCAAGTTAGCAGTAGCGCTTTCTGCACAAAACCTCTATAGCTACCTGTAATAGTAGTAGCGCTTTTTCTCTAAACGCGCTACTGCTACGTCCACTTAACCCAAAATCCTCACTCTCTCTGCTTCATCCCGCCTCTTTTCCCCCAAATCCTGCCGGGGCCCTGCCCTCGCCGCGCCCCTGCGCTCGCCCCCGCCCTCGCCGCGCCCCTGCGCTCGCCCCGCCCTCGCCGCGCCCCTGCGCTCGCCCCGCCCTCACCGCGCCCCTGCGCTCGCCCCCGACCCCGGCCCCGACCCCGGCGTCGGCTCCGACCCCAGCGCTCGCCCCCGTCCCCGGCGCTCGCCCTCGACCCTGACGCGCCACGCCTCCCTCCTCTGCTTCCTCCCCTCCCAACCTCGGCCATCGTCGGGCCTGCCTCCTCGCCCATGCACCCTCTGTAACCCCCCAGCGCTCCTCATCTCTCTGCTAGCTAGGGTTCTTTGGTTAATTTACTTAGGTTTTAGTTAGGGCAGTAGGTTAATTAGGTTATTTATTTAGTTATGAATTTAGCTAGTTTTTTATGAACGGTACGTTTTAAAACAGGACATAAATTTAGGGTTAAGCAATTGTAGTTAAAAGAAAAGGCAGCATTTAAGCAATTGTCCAAATCAACATCCCTTGTTAAAGCAAATTTAGGTTGGCTGAATTTAGGTTGGCTGAATTTATATGCAAATTTGAACTGGACATGTGATATGTGGACATGTCATGTTTTGGACATGTCATGTTTGGAATTTGGACATGTCATTTGGACATGTGATGTTTTGGAACCGCTATATTTGGAAAATGATGATTATGTGCAGGGTAAATGATCCGAGTGGCCTATATTATGCCGGAATGTTGATTCATTTCCGTTCCGGTGAATTTCAGGCGCTCGATATGTCCATTTTTTAGCAAAGGTCATGCCGAAATTTTTCGTGAATTTTGGCATGATTTGTGCTAGATAGTAGGCATATCGAGTGCTGGGAGTTGCTGGGAAACGAAATTCCGGCAAACATAGATTTCTTTTTTATGTCATTTCTCATTTTTTTCATACTTTTAGAATTAAACGAGGAGATTTAATCATAGGAAACATGTCGAACAACGAAGAAACTGGGCCTTCTGACCAAGATGCAGACGAGATGGATTATGAGGGTGAACAAGAGTACCTCGACTATTTGACTGCTAAGCAAGGTTTGCAGGTCGGCCTCGACGATGGTACTGACACCGACATCGACACCGACGGCGCCGGCACCGATGGCAGCGCCGAGACCGATGGCGGCGCCGAGACCGGCGGGGATGGTACCGGCGCCGATGCCGCTACCAAAAAGAAGAAGCAGAAGAAGTAGAGGATACGAAAACCTAACAAACTAGGGATTGGACGACTAGTGATCACAAAGATGGCACCTGGCAAGTTTGAGCCATTAGAGCCGAAAGAACCTCGCAAGTGCTATGGGAACCAAGTAGGATGCATCCTACGGGAATGCGTGAGCATCAACGACGATGAATTATATTAAGGAGTAAAGAACATTTGACGCAGTTGCTCCTGACGAAGTTGCACAAGAGATTCAACTTCCCCGACCGGGATGATAACATAGAAGAACCATGGGATGATCCGAAGATGAAAAGGATTAACAATCATGCCATGGGCATGTTCAACAATGATTTGGCCTCCTGGAAAGGGAGGGTGAAACGAGCTATTGAGGCTGAGGAACCCCTGTCCAAGATTCTGGAGGAAAATCCGACACTTAAGGTAGAGGAGTTCGAAAAGTTCAAGGACACTTGCGCTACCGAGGCAGCCAAGGCTAAGGCTGTGAAATTCAAGAGCCTTCAGCAAAGGAACACGGGGAAGCATCGCCTCGGAAGCCGTGGCTACCTTGGTAAAAGGCCCATATGGGATAAGGAGGACGCGGAACGTGAAGCCGCGGGTCTCCCAGACCCCTTCGCGAAGTTCACCAACCCCTTGGAGCGTGACTTCATCAGGGCCCGCTATAAGTGGGACAAGGAAAAGAAGGTTTTTTACACGGACAAGATCACGAGGAAATTGATTAGAATACTGGTAATTATTCTTTTACCACCTTACATTTAGCTCCATATCTAGTCGACTACACATTCCTAAACGGTTCACGCTCCTTCTGTAGGAGAAGCAACACCAACTTGCAGCCGAAAGCCCTACTTCTCCGATGAGGCCCAAGTGGGACACCCCTCTCAACCGGGCCTTGAACGAACTTAAGGGACTCCCTTTGGGCCAGCGGCCGCAATATGGTCGTGTGCACGGTGGTGGAGATGGCGCCATGTGGAAGGTGTTTTACAATGAGGGCCCGGAGGCCAAGAAGCAGAAAAAGAAGTTTAGTCAGGCGGACATCGACGCGAAGGTGAAGCTTGCGGTCGAGAAAAAAGCAGCTGAGGATGCGAAAAAATAGCCGAGGAGAAAAATGAGTTGCTACTGCAAGCAGCCAATGCAGCTGTAACTGCCTGCAGAAATGATTTTGCTACTAACTTGGTTCCAGCTATCATCAACTGGACAAAGGAAAATCCAGACAAGACGGTACATGATTTCCCGTTGCCCAGTTTCGTCGGGAGCAACTCCATGAACAACACCACCACCGCACCATCACTTGCTTACGCAACCGGGCCTCCTCTCGCAGCTGCTCCCGCTCATAGCAGCCCGTCCTCAGTCTCTGGCGCGCTAGGTGGGCCTTCGTCTTTGGCTGAGCTCGACGCCGTCACGGTAATTACATGTCGCACCAACCTATATATATATATATATATATATATATATATAGAATATTCCATTTTCGTTGCCTTTCGAATGTTTTATGCCATAGACATATGTGTTTGCAGGCCAAAGAAACCCCGTGCACCATACTCTACTTGATCAAAGGCCAGAAGGTGGACGTGGGAAAGGGGATGATAATGAACCCCTTGCAACCCACGTTCCACAACCAGCTGATCCCCGCTGGGCACTTCAGGGTTAGCTTGTCCAGTGTGAAATTGGGGCACGAGCATTTGCCTCCTCCAGTACATCCTGTGGGAAGGACGACAAGACCCCGCCGTGGATTGGAAACTGCAAGGGTTGGGTGCTGCTATGGCCGAAGAATCTTATTCGTCTAGAGCCGGCCAAGAGCACACCAATAACCACACATCAATAACCATGTGCGGAGACCACCACCCCGCCTACGCAATTACCAGCTCCTGTAGTGTCGGGTGAGAGCGGTGGACGACGTGATGAAGGGGGTGCAATAGTACTGGCTGATGTAATCGGTCCTGTAGAACATATAATGGATGATGAGATGGAGGTCGACCCAATGGGTTTCCTCAATACAAACGCGTATGACTGTGACATAGATATGATGAGTCAACCATATGACGAATCGGGCTATCAGCATGCTAATGAGGATATGGATGATCTGCCCGGGCAGGAAGGTCGTAGCAGGGATTGCAAAAAGTCTCTCTTCATGAAATCCTCACAGGACACGCCTGAAAATGTCGCCTCAACATAGGCTCAACTAGCCGAGGGTCGTACAGTGCTTAGCCCGGGAACACTGGGGCAGGGGTTAAGGAAGGGTCTGGAAGGTGTGACCAAGAAAAAGGAGAGGAAGAGATCGGGGAAGATAGCTGCCTCCAAACAAGCCAGAGCACATAGCAGCCAGATGATGGATTCTGAAGAGCGTGTACTCGTGAAAGGTGCGGCCATGTTCCATCTCACGGGCGAGCCGATGCTACCGTCGAAACCGCTGGAGGCACTATCAGGGGATCTCAGGAGACTGCACGACCATGTGTTGTCGACTGAGAAAAGCCTACTAGCCTCGAAGGATCCAGGATATCCGACATACGCGGCTCGTGTGCCTGAGGGGAAGTGCTACATCGGCACACGGCCCGCGGAGGTGTTCTTCCTGTGGTTTGACCATATCTTTGAGATGTTTCTGACAAGGTGGCTTGATTTTACAATCGTCTGCCTTTTTGCGCTACATATGAGCTCCATCATGAAGAGAGAAGAAGTCTCACAAATCTGTGTGGCGGATCCGTACTTGATGCACGAGTCTTTCTTGAGTCTCGGCGACTTTGAGCGTGAAACTGCTAGGGACTACCTCCAAAACTTCATGGTACAGAATAAGGACCAGGAAATTGTCCTCCTGCCTTATCATCCAAAGTAAGTCAGTTCCGGACAACCCTTTCATACATTTCAATCATTCCTTCTCGCTCATATGAAGAATAATTTGAGGTATCTTTTCCCCGCAACAACGGGCGCGCCGTCCTTATCGTTCTTTACTCGCGAGTCTCCCACGCCGTGTATTTCGACCCTTCCAGAGACTATGAGAAGAAGGACTACACCCACATAATGAATATTCTGGATGATGCTCTCCAAGGCTTCAGCATTAGAGGTGGCCACATGCAGATCAGGAAACAAAGGAACAAGAAGATGGGTTTCGCGCATAAAACTAACTTCTGTTGCATCCATGTCCCAAAACCAAGCAAGAAGGATGGATTCTACATCCTCCATCTCATGATTGAGTTCAACACGGATCACCAAAAGCTTCGCATGACAAGCAGAAATGATGAACATATCCACAAGTGGCTAGACTCTCATGGAGAAGCGGATTATAAACTTAGAGATGATTTCTTTCGCATCCAAAGGGACATTGCGACGATCATCATGAAAGAAGTCATCGATGAGAAGGGGATGTTCCACCACGGCCCTATATCGCGAGCTGACATCCAAACTCGCATAGGCATGCAACGTCAAGACCTCACGCCGTTCAAGAAGCTAGGGTACATCCTCGATGATATGGAAGGATGGAACTTTGTAGCGATCAGACCTCAAACAGTCTAGTCTCCGTGCATCAGTGTCATCCCTGGATCGGTAATGCTGACATGCACAGTACTTTGAAGGATTTATTACAGAGTAGCAATCACACACTTATTACATCGAATAGCTCAAGAGAGAACTCATTACAAAAAATATGGTTTAAGGCCATCTAAATACTATAACAGCGGAAGGCTTGGAAGATAAAGTGAGTCCATCAACTCCAACGGCATCACTGAGTATAAGAACACGACCTAAGGCTCCTTACTCGTCGTCTGAAAAGTCTGCAACATGATACGTTGCAGCCCGAAAACGGGTCAACACATGGAATATGCTGGCAATGTAACACATAGAGAGTAATGAACAGAATAATGCTATCACTACATGCATATTTGGCTGGTGGAAAGCTCTATGGTTACAGTTTTAGGAAAAGCCAATTTTTCCCTACCACAAAGGAATAAATTTTATTTAACTATCATGGTGGTTGTTAAACATTGAGAAGGTACCTCCAACTCAATCCCAATTAAGAACGTGATTAACCCAATCAAATTAAATTAAGTAACATGATGATGAGATTCACATGATAATCCAAGAACTAGATACTCAAGACGTCCATAACCGGGGACACGGCTAACCATGATTAGATTGTACACTCGGCAGAGGTTTGCGCACTTTTCCCCACAAGACTCGATCGCCTCCGCTTGATTTCTCGCACTACAAGGTGTTTGAGAAACGGATGACCGAGACACAGTCTTTCAGAAACACTACTCTTAACTCCGGGTGGACAGTTACACCTACTTTCCCCTACATCTGCTAGCCCACCTCTTGAAGAGGTCATGTAACCTACTCAACTATGCTAGAGCCCATAATAGCTTGTGGCTGCACACGGAAGTTTCTAGCATGAATAATCTCATGATCCCTTTGAGCCTGGGTGGCAGTCCATAGGATGATCACACGGGTACTCCGGGATATCCAAAAATACAGGCAACACTGGATTCTCCAGGTGCCTCAATCCACCCAGATGTAAATTAAAATAGCCACCTTAAGTTGAACCATTAATTAACAATCTCACATCTGTCATGGAAAACTCTCAAACCCAATCCACGTCTACGAGCATAGCATAGCAATATAAGCAAACGCAGAAGTAACTCCCAAAGGTTTGATAATAAACAGGGCAATAGGTACTACCTCATCTACTTCCCAAAACCCACATATTAATCAGATCCTAATCATGCAATTGTTTGAGGATTGATCTAATGCAATAAAACTGGGTGGTAAAGAGGTATGATCAAAGTGTTACTTGCCTTGCTGATGATCCGTGAAACCTAGAGACTCGTAGTAGCACGCTTCGCACTCCGGGTACTCTATCGCAAACAAATAATACATACATAAGCAATCAAGCAAGGGTGCACGAGTAAAACTCAAAATAAGAGATCTAACCAGAAAGTTCAACTTAAGAACTCCGGTTTGCAAAAAGAATCAAATTGAACGAAGCAACGAAACTCAAACGGCGAAAGAAACAAGCTTTGTTTACTAATCTGGACCTAAGTCAAATTTTACAGTAGCAAAAACTTGTTTGAGTTGGTTAAACAGAAAGAGGGTTTCGAGATGAACCTCTAGGCACTTGAATCGCCTGATTCCGATAAACGAGCGAAAAGTTATACTAAAACAAAAAATAGATCGGAAATCGCGATCGAAAATAATCGCGGAAAATCCGAGAAAAAGAAAAACTGACGAACAGGCTAATGAACGAACGTTCGCTGTCTGCGGTTAAACGACGGAAACTGTTCGTTAAAACGAATGTACGGACGAACGTCCGCAAAATAAAATAAACCGGAAAAAAACTAAACCGATCTATAAAAAAATTCGCGGTTTCCTAAAAAGACCCACGGTTTTTCGAAGAAAACCGGCGCCGGCGCGGGCGGCTACCTCCGGCGGCGGAGCTCCGGCTTCGGCGGCTACGGGCGGCGGCGGCGGCGGCGGCTCCGGCGGCGTCGGCGCGGGGCGGCGGCGGATCGGGGCTAGGGTTTCGCGGGGTGGCTCGGGTGGGCTGGGGCGCCGGGGTCGCGGCTTATAAAGGCCGGCCCGAGGAGTCCCGCTCGGGTACGGCCCGGAGTCGGTTGACTTTTTTTTAATTATTCGGACATGCAGAAAAAGTAAGAAAAGAAATACTAAACGGACTCCAAACATCCTGAAATAAATTTTCCCCGTCCTCTAAAAATAAGCTGGACAATATGAACATTTATTTGGGCCTAAAATACAATTTTGAAAAACGCATATTTTTCCTAATTCAAATAAAATCCAAATAAAATCAAATATTTGTTTTTAATATTTTTCCTCCATTATTTCATTATTTGTGGAGAAGTCATTTTATCCCGTCTCATATATTTTGATATGATATATTTTTGGAGAGAAAAATAATTAAAACAAATGATCCCATTTTCAAAATTTGAGAAAACCCAAATATGAAAATAACGAAATCCCCAACTCTCTCCGTGGGTCCTTGAGTTGCGTGGAATTTCTAGGATGGCAAAAAAATGCAATAAATATGTTATGCATGATGATCTAATGTATAACATTCCAAATTGAAAATTTGGGATGTTACAAACCTACCCCCCTTAAGATGAATCTCGCCCTCGAGATTCGGGTTGGCTAGAAAATAGGTGAGAGTGGTCCTTCCGTAGATCTTCCTCTCGCTCCCAGGTGGCTTCCTCCTCGGTATGGTGACTCCACTGAACTTTGCAAAACTTGATAACCTTGTTGCGGGTGACTCGGCTGGCAAACTCAAGAATCTTAACTGGTTTCTCCTCGTAGGTCAAATCACTTTCCAACTGAATCGCTTCCAGTGGCACTGTATCTCTCAGTGGTATCTCAGCCATCTCCGCGTGGCACTTCTTCAACTGGGATACGTGGAACACATCGTGAACTCCCGACAATCCTTCGGGCAATTCCAACTTGTAAGCAACTTCTCCCATATGCTCCAAAACTTTGTATGGTCCTACAAAACATGGCGCTAACTTTCCCTTAACTCCAAAGCGCTTCACTCCTCGAAGTGGTGATACTCGAAGATAAACTCTATCTCCGACTTTGTAAACTGTCTCCTTGCGTTTAGAATCCGCATAACTCTTCTGCCTGGACTGGCCTACCTTGAGCCTACCGCGAATCAACTTCACCTTCTGTTGAGACTCTTTAATCAAATCTGGTCCAAACAACTGGCGGTCTCCAACTTCGTCCCACAACAACGGTGTCCTACACCTCCTTCCGTACAGAGCTTCAAAAGGGGCCACCTTCAAACTGGATTGATAACTGTTGTTGTAAGAGAACTCTGCATATGGAAAATTGTCATCCCAACTAGATCCATAATCAAGCGCACAAGCTCTCAGCATGTCCTCCAAAATCTGATTGACTCTCTCGGTCTGTCCATCTGTCTGTGGATGAAAGGCTGTACTGAACTCTAGCCTGGTACCTAAAGTTTCGTGCAACTGATTCCAAAACTTTGAAGTAAACTGGTTTCCTCTATCTGATATGATGGTCCTTGGAACTCCATGCAGACATACGATCATGGTCATGTATATCTTTGCCAACTTAGCACTGGTATAAGTGGTCTTTACTGGGATGAAATGAGCTACCTTCGTCAAACGATCGACTACAACCCATATCGAGTCATAGCCTGAATGAGTCCTGGGTAATCCCATGATAAAATCCATGCCTAGCTTATCCCACTTCCATTCGGGTATCGGCAATGGTTGTAACAATCCTGCTGGCTTCTGATGCTTTGCCTTTACTCTCTTGACATAAATCACAAACTGCTACATACTCCGCAATATCCTTCTTCATTCCGGTCCACCAGAAACTGTCCTTTAAATCCAGATACATCTTCGTATTTCCTGGGTGAATCGAATATGGTGAATCATGGGCCTCTTGCAAGATCAACTTCCTGATCTCCGGATCATTGGGCACATAAACGCGGTCCTCAAACCATAAGGTATCGTGGTCATCCTCACGAAATCCCTTGGCTTTTCCTTTACTCATCCTTTCCTTTATCTCAGCAATCTCCTTGTCTGTCTTCTGAGCTTCTCTGATCTTATCCATCAAAGTAGACTGAATCTCCAATGCTGCTACAAAGCCTCTTGGAACTATTTCCAAACATAGTTCACGAAGATTCTCGGCTAACTCCTTGGGTAACTCTCCGGTCATGAGCGTGTTGACATGGCTCTTGCGGCTCAATGCATCAGCTACTATGTTAGCCTTCCCTGGGTGATAATGCAATCTCATATCATAATCCTTAATGAGCTCCAACCATCTCCTTTGCCTGAGATTCAATTCCTTCTGCGTGAAAATGTACTTCAAACTCTTGTGATCCGTGTACACCTCACAATGGTTTCCGATGAGAAAATGTCTCCATGTCTTCAACGCATGAACTACGGCTGCTAACTCCAAATCATGTGTAGCATAATTCAACTCATGGGGTTTAAGTTGTCGTGAGGCATACGAAACAACTCTTCCCTCCTGCATTAGCACTGCTCCAAGTCCTCGACGTGAAGCGTCACAATATACTTCATAATCCTTGCGTTGATCTGGCAGAATCAACACTGGGGCTGTAACCAAACGTTTCTTCAACTCCTGGAAACTAGCCTCACATTCCTCAGTCAATTGAATTTGGTGTCCTTCTTCAACAACTCGGTCATAGGTTTTGCAATCTTTGACAAATTCTCAATGAATCTCCGGTAGTATCCTGCGAGTCCAAGAAAACTCCGGATCTCTCCAACTGTCGTGGGTGACTCCCAATTTGTCACAGTGTTAACCTTGGTGGGATCTACTGCTATTCCTTCTCCGGATATAACATGTCCAAGGAATCCAACTTCCTTTAACCAAAACTCGCACTTGCTGAACTTGGCATATAGCTGATGTTCTCTGAGCTTTCCAAGTACTAAACGCAAATGCTCCTTATGCTCTTCTTCATTCTTCGAATAGACCAGAATATCATCAATGAACACTACGACGAACTTATCCAAAAACTCCATAAACACCTTGTTCATCATGTTCATGAAATAGGTGGGTGCGTTAGTCAGGCCAAATGACATAACGGTGTACTCATATAGCCCATACCTTGTGGTAAAAGCTGTCTTGGGTATATCCTGCTCTCGAATCTTCAACTGGTGGTATCCTGATCGCAAATCAATCTTGGAAAATACTTTAGCTCCTTGTAGTCGGTTAAACAGATCATTGATCATCGGCAGTGGGTACTTTTTCTTGATGGTTACTTCATTCAAACCACGATATTCAACAACCATCCTCAACGATCCATCTTTCTTCTCCACTAGAAGTACGGGTGATCCCCAAGGTGACGAACTTGGGCGAATATATCCTTTATCCAGTAACTCCTTAATCTGCTTCTTAATTTCTTCCAAATCCTTAGCGGGCATCCTGTACGGTCTCTTAGATATTGGCCGTGTGCCTGGCAAAAGCTCAATCAAAAACTCAATGTCTCTATCCGTTGGCATGCCTGGCAACTCCTCTGGAAATACGTCAGGGAAATCCTTCACCACTGGTACTTCCTCCTGTACAACTCCTGATAAGGAATTCACTTGAGTCCTCTTCGGCACATGCCGGGATACATACTTAATCCTTCTTCCTTCTGGGGTAGTAAGCAAGATCGTCTTACTGGCGCAATCGATGTTTCCTCCATACATCGATAGCCAATCCATTCCCAAAATCACATCCAAACCTTGTGACTCCAAAACTATTAGGTCTGAGGGGAAAACATGCCTACCTATGGCCAATGGCATCTGAAAACATCCTTGACTGGCCATATACTCTGCTCCTGGCGAGGTTACTAACATAGGTGTTCTAAGAACTTTGGTGGGCAACTTAAACTTATCCACAAATCCCCTTGATATGTATGAATGTGATGCACCAGTATCAAAAAGAACGATTGCAGTAAATGACTTAACCAAAAACTTACCTATTACTGCATCAGGCTGTGATTCAACCTCCTCCACATTAACGTGGTTCACCTGTCCCCTGTTGAAAGGGTTCGGCTTCTTCCTCGAGCTTCCATTGCCATTTCCATTCTTTGCTTCCAGACAATCAGTGGCATAATGTCCAGTCTTCTGGCACTTGAAACAAGTAATGTGGCTTAGATCCCTCTTGGCTGGGGTTGATGGGTTGGTACGGTTCTGTCCGTTGCTTCCTCCGTTCCCGTTGCCATTCTTGGGGCCACTATGATTGTGCGAGCTCCCTCCATTGTGATTGTGACCTCCATGGTTATGCTGAAGGTGTCCTCCCGAGTTCGGGGTAAAACGAGACTTCTGATGAGCTCTTGTACTATACTTTTCTTGTCCATACTTCCTCTTACGGCTCTCAATCTGCTGCAGCTTCCCTTCAATCATGAGAGCTCTGTCTACCAACTCCTGGTAGTTGTTAAAAGTTGCCACCATCAACTGCATGCTCAGCTCATCATTCAGTCCTTCCAGAAACTTCTCCTCCTTAGCTGCATCCGTAGCAACGTCATCTGGGGCATAACGTGCTAACTTACTAAAATCCTCCACGTACTGGCCAACGGTACGTCCTCCTTGGCGTAAGTTGCAAAACTCACGCTTCTTCATGGCCATAGCTCCTGCTGAAACATGGGCAGTACAGAAAGCTTGCTGAAACTGGTCCCACGTGACAGTGTCAATGGGGTGAGTGGCTATGTAATTCTCCCACCATGATGATGCGGGTCCATCAAGCTGATGTGCGGCAAAACGCACTCTCTCCGCATCTGTGCATCCTGCAGTGGTCAACTCCCTTCCAACCTTGCGGAGCCAATCATCTGCCACAATCGGCTCGGTGCTACTGGAGAACACCGGCGGATTCAGCCTAAGAAATCGGGCTAAGTGATCAACAGGTGGTGGGGGTGGTGGGTTGTTGTTGTTGTTGCCTTGGTTCTGAACTAGCACTTGCATCAGGGCATTCTGCCGCTGAATCAACTAAGTGATCTCCGATGGGAAAACAAATCCGATGTCGCGTCTCGGAGGCATCTGATGGGTTTTAGAAAAGATGAGAAAATAGGATAGAATGAGATCTAGAGGGAAAACACTACCCATATGCACATGAGACAAACACAATCATATCACTCCAATCAATTCAAACAAGGCATACAATCAATCTAACTATCGTTACATAGTGCTTGGACTATACTATATACATGGTGGAATACTACTACTAATTTGGTGGTCTACTAGAAAAATTGCTCAGTCGAAGACTCCATGATATCTGCTCCGGCTTCATCCTCCCAATCATCATCACTGGGGTCCGAGTCGGTGTCGTCGATGATGATGTAATTCTCCGGGCAAGTAGAATCGTCGTCATCTCCTCCTGGTGCTGGGTCTCCCATGAAAAATCCTAGCTTCTTTGTCAGGTCACCATTCTTCTCCACTAGTGCGACGATTCCTCCATATAATCCTCGCGTGTAGCCTTGAGTTCTTCTTCCAGCTCCGTGATCCTAGTCTTTGCCTTCTTCAGATCTATCATGTCTGCGCACATCTGGTTCTCCTGGCGACGAATGTGCTGGTTTAACTCCTGAATGAAAGCTGCAATAGATCTATCCTTCCTGGTACTGATCATCTCCCATTGCTCGTCTCGGCGCCCACAAATCTGATAGATAGTATCCTTGAGATCATTGTGATACACTTCTCCAATGCGTCCCATGGTGATGTGGGCTGCCATGCTCTTTCCTAGACTCCAGGTTGGTGCATCAAAGGAAAACTCTATGGGCTCAGTGACTGGCGTGAACGTCCTTCCTGGAACTTGAACTTGAATCATCCAGCGCTCCTCTTCTGGTAGTGTGGCGTTGTAGGTCCCGGTGAAGCTTGGTATTCCGATGTTCAGGTACTTAGTAACTTCCTTCAAGTGTCGTCCAAAAGGTGTATCCTCATCTGGTTGCACGAACTTGTTCCTTGCATCCGCCATCCTAAAAGAGTGGAAGAAAGGAGAGGAGTCAGAAATGAGAAGAGAGTGGTGATTCTAGGGCTTTAGCTCAGTGGTCGTGTCCTACAGTCAGCGTGTTCTCTGATACCATCTTTGTAGCGACCAGACCTCAAACAGTCTAGTCTCCGTGCATCAGTGTCATCCCTAGATCGGTAATGCAGACACGCACAGTACTTTGAAGGATTTATAGCAGAGTAGCAATCACACACTTATTACATCGAATAGCTCAAGAGAGAACTCATTACAATAAATATGGCTTAAGGCCATCTAAATACGATAACAGCGGAAGGCTTGGAAGATAAAATGAGTCCATCAACTCCAACGGCATCACTGAGTATAAGACCACGACCTAAGGCTCCTTACTCGTTGTCTGAAAAGTCTGCAACATGATACGTTGCATCCCGAAAACGGGTCAGCACATGGAATATGCTGGCAATGTAACACATAGAGAGTAATGAACAGAATAATGCTATCACTACATGCATATTTGGCTGGTGGAAAGCTCTATGGTTACAGTTTTGCGAAAAGCCAATTTTTCCCTACCACAAAGGAATAAATTTTATTTAACTATCATGGTGGTTGTTAAACATTGAGAAGGTACCTCCAACTCAATCCCAATTAAGAACGTGATTAACCCAATCAAATTAAATTAAGTAACTTGATGATGAGATTCACATGATAATCCAAGAACTAGATACTCAAGACGTCCATAACCGGGGACACGACTAACCATGATTAGATTGTACACTCTGCAGAGGTTTGCGCACTTTTCCCCACAAGACTTGATCGCCTCAGCTTGATTTCTCGCACTACAAGGTGTTTGAGAAACGGATGACCGAGACACAGCCTTTCAGAAACACTACTCTTTACTCCGGGTGGACAGTTACACCTACTTTCCCCTACATCTGCTAGCCCACCTTTTCAAGAGGTCATGTAACCTACTTAACTATGCTAGAGCCCATAATAGCTTGTGGCTGCACACGGAAGTTTCTAGCATGAATAATCTCATGATCCCTTTGAGCCTAGGTGGCGGTCCATAGGATGATCACACGGGTACTCCGGGATATCCAAAAATACAGGCAACACTGGATTCTCCAGGTGCCTCAATCCACCCAGATGTAAATTAAAATAGCCACCTTAAGTTGAACCATTAATCAACAATCTCACATCTGTCATGAAAAACTCTCAAACCCAATCCACGTCTACGAGCATAGCATAGCAATATAAGCAAACGTAGAAGTAACTCCCAAAGGTTTGATAATAAACAGGGCAATATGTACTACCTCATCTACTTCCCAAAACCCACATATTAATCAGATCCTAATCATGCAATTGTTTGAGGATTGATCTAATGCAATAAAACTGGGTGGTAAAGAGGTATGATCAAAGTGTTACTTGCCTTGCTAATGATCCGTGAAACCTGTAGACTCGTAGTAGCACGCTTCGCACTCCGGGTACTCTATCGCAAACAAACAATACATACATAAGCAATCAAGCAAGGGTGCACGAGTAAAACTCAAAATAAGAGATCTAATCAGAAACTTCAACTTAAGAACTCCGGTTTGCAAAAAGAATCAAATCGAACGAAGCAACAAAACTCAAAAGGCGAAAGAAACAAGCTTCGTTTACTAATCTGGACCTAAGTCAAATTTTACAGTAGCAAAAACTTGTTTGAGTTGGTTAAACAGAAAGAGGGTTTTGAGATGAAACTCTAGGCGCTTGAATCGCCTGATTCCGATAAACGAGCAAAAAGTTATACTAAAACGAAAAACAGATCGGAAATCACGATCAAAAATAATCGCCGAAAATCCGAGAAAAAGAAAAACTGACGAACAGGCTAACGAACGAACATTCGCTGTCTGCGGTTAAACGATGGAAACCGTTCGTTAAAACGAACGTACAGACGAACGTCCGCAAAATAAAATAAACCGAAAAAAAAACTAAATCGATCTATAAAAAAAATCGCGGTTTCCTAGAAAAACCCACGGTTTTCCGAAGAAAACCGGCAGCGGCGCGGGCGGCTACCGCCGGCGGCGGTGAGGTCCGGCGAGGGGCGGCGGAGCTCCGGCGACGGCGGCTACGGGCGGCGGCGGCGGATCGAGGCTAGGGTTTTGCGGGGCGGCTCGGGTGGGCTGGGGCGCCGGGGTCACGGCTTATAAAGGCCGGCCCGAGGAGTCCCGCTCGGGTACGGCCCGGAGTCGGTTGACTTTTTTTTTAATTATTCGGACGTGCAGAAAAAGTCAGAAAAGAAATACTAAACGGACTCCAAAAATCCCGAAATAAATTTTCCCTGTCCTCTAAAAATAAGCCGGACAAGATGAACATTTATTTGGGCCTGAAATGCAATTTTGAAAAATCCGTATTTTTCCTAATTCAAATAAAATCAAATAAAATCCAAATAAAATGAAATATTTGTTTTTAATATTTTTCCTCCAATATTTCATTATTTTTGGAGAAGTCATTTTATCCCCTCTCATATATTTTGATATGAAATATTTTCGGAGAGAAAATAATTAAAACAAATGATCCTATTTTCAAAATTTGAGAAAACCCAAATATGAAAATAACGAAATCCCCAACTCTCTCCGTGGGTCCTTGAGTTGCGTGGAATTTCTAGGATCGCGAAAAAATGCAATAAAGTATGTTATGCATGATGATCTAATGTATAACATTCCAAATTGAAAATTTGGGATGTTACAAACTTCTAGTGATTTACGATGGCGATGATGATGATATGTGTCGGTTGAACTTGTATACTTTCTGTAGTGATGAAACTTTGTGATGTCCACGGTCCCTGCCGAACTTCCGTAACACTACTTTGTTTGTTTGGGTACGATGACCTGCGTACCTCTAGTTAATTAGTTTGCGTAGTGTATGTTGCATCTAGTTGCTAATTAACCCTTTCTTTTTCGTGTTGCTCTAATATATATATATATATATATTTTGTTGCATATGATTGTACATCCTCTTGATGAACATGCATCTCTAACAGGTACCTAGTTTCTTGATGGCGAGATGACGGTGCTATGTCGTGTACAAAGGGAAGGTTCCGGGGGTGTACAACGAGTGGCCTGAGTGTCAGGCGCAAGTGAATGGGGTCTCGGGCGCCAGCCATAAAGGCTTCAAAAGCAGACAAGAAGGAGAAGCTAGTTAGTTGAGGTTCACGCTAGCGCGAGAGAGGACTCGTAACCGCCACCTCATGTACTGCATAGTTCCGCTCTCACTCATAGTGATAGCTCTTCTAGCATATACCATTGTTTAGATGGATGACGTTGTAGTTGCAAGTATTCGAGACTTGCATATATCGCTATTTTCGAGATGATGACGAGATACCACTTTGTATTGGATGATGATTATGATGAGACTATTTGTATGTATATGCTATGATTACATTTGTGGTCTCGTAGCCATTGGTATGTGTATCATGATGACATTTGTATCTGCTAAAGATTCTTTTGTAAAGCCTGTTCAAATACAAAACAAATATGCAGAAAAAACAAAAACTACTAAAATTAGCAGTAGCGAGTGGAGAAAAGTTAGCAGCAGTGCCACGATAGCAGTAGCGCGTCCAGGAAACACGCGCTAGAGCTATTAGCAGTAGCGAGCTTCCACGAAGCGCGCTGCTGCTACACTTGTATAGCTGTAGCGCCGGTGAGCACGCGCTACTGCTACGTGTTAGCTGTAGCGCCTTATTAGTAGCGTCGGTCCCGCGCTACTGATACACCTAAAACCCGCGCTGCTGCTAGCCTTTTCCCTAGTAGTGATCGTGAGAATAACCCACCTAGCATGGAAGATACTGACAGTCCCTAGTCGCTACATGAGCGATTCGGGCATACAAAACAGATTATTATTTGAAGGTTTAGAGTTTGGCACATGCAAATTTACTTGGAACGGCAGGTAAATACCGCATATAGGTAGATATGGTGGACACTCATGGAAGAAACTTGGTTCAAGGAATTTGGATGCACAAGCAGTATTCCCGCTTAGTACAAATATTTTGGCTAGCAAAGGATTCTAAATAGCAAGCACCACATGTTAGAGGATCCATAACAATATAATTTCTATACAAATATACCCAAGCATAACTCATTATGTTGTCTTCCTTGTCCAACTTCAACTAATTTGCTCAGGTTTGAAAATAATTAATGGGGCTCACAATCATAGAAGATTTCCAAGATAGTATATTTATATGTGAAATATCTCTTCCTTCAATATTCTTTCATGAATTGTTCAAGTGACCAATACCATGTTTGCTAACCTTCAATTTTTTTACCACCTCTACTTCTTATATGTGAAGGCATTACTCCCCATGGGAAAGGCATATGAAACATATATAATTTCAGATTTATGACATTCAAATCATTCAACCATTTACTCATAGGATATAAGTGAAGCACACGAGTAAATGACAAACTACTCCAAAAACAAAAAGATATAAGTGAAGATCAATGAGTAGTTAAATAATTATGTAGCTATGTGAAGACTCTCTCTCATTTAAGAATTTCAGATCTTGGTATTTTATTCATACAGCAAGCAAAAAAAAAAGAAAATAAAATGACGCTCCAAGCAAAACACATGTCATGTGGTGAATAAAAATATAGCTCCAAGTAAAGTTACCGATGAACGAAGACAAAAGAGGGGATGCCATCCGGGGCATCCCCAAGCTTAGGCTTTTGGTTGTCCTTGAATATTACCTTGGGGTGCCTTGGTCATCCCTAAGCTTAGGCTCTTGCCACTCCTTATTCCATAGTCCATCGAATCTTTACCCAAAACTTGAAAACTTCACAACACAAAACTTAACAGAAAACTCGTAAGCTCCGTTAGTATAAGAAAATAAATCACCACTTAGATACTGTTGTGAACTCATTCTAAATTCATATTGGTGTAATATCTACTGTATTCCAACTTATCTATGGTTCATACCCTCCGATACTACTCATAGATTCATCAAAATAAGCAAACAACACATAGAAAACAGAATCTGTCAAAAACAGAACAGTCTGTAGTAATCTGCATCAAACGCAAACTTCTGAAACTCAGAAAAATCTGCCAAAATAGGACGACCTAGATAATTTGATTATTGATCTACTGTAATTGGAATCAGTATTTTATCACTTTCTGATGGTTTTTAACAATTGTTTTTGTGATCAGAAAGTTTCTGTCTTTTTCAGCAAGATCAAATAATTATCATCCAAGAAGATCCTATAGGTCTTACTTGGCACAAACACTAATTAAAACATAAAAACACATCTAACCAGAGGCTAGATGATTTATTTATTACTAAACAGGAACAAAAATAAAAATTGGGTTGCCTCCCAACAAGCGCTAACATTTAACGCCCCTAGCTAGGCATGATGATTTCAATGATGCTCACATAAAAGATAAGAACTGAAACATAAAGAGAGCATCATGAAGAATATGACTAGCACATTTAAGTCTAACCCACTTCCTATGCATAGGGATTTTGTGAGCAAACAACTTATGAGAACAATAACCAACTAGCATAGGAAGGCAAAACAAGCATAACTTCAAAACTTTAAGCACATAGAGAGGAAACTTGATATTATTGCAATTCCTACAAGCATATATTCCTCCCTCATAATAATTTTCAGTAGCATCATGAATGAATACAACAATATAACCATCACATAAAGCATTATTCTCATGATGCACAAGCATAGAATTTTTATTACTCTCCACATAAGCAAATTTCTTCTCATGAATAATAGTGGGAGCAAACTCAACAAAATAATTATCATGTGAGGCATAATCCAATTGAAAACTAAAATCATGATGACAAGTTTCATGGTTATCATTATTCTTAATAGCATACAAGTCATCACTATAATCATCATAGATAGCAACCTTGTTCTCATAATCAATTGGAACCTCTTCCAAAATAGTGGATTCATCACTAAATAAAGTCATGACCTCTTCAAATCCACTTTCATAATTATCATCATAAATAGGAGGCATGCTTTCATCATAATAAATATTCTCATCAAAACTTGGGGGACTAAACAAATCATCTTCATCAAACATAGCGTCCCCAAGCTTGTGGCTTTGCATGTCATTAGCATCATGGGTATTCAAAGAATTCATACTAACAACATTGCAATCATGCTCATCATTCACATATTTTATGCCAAGCATTCTATGTAATTCTTCTTCTAGTACTTGAGCAAAATTTTCCTTTCCATCATTTTCACGAAAGACATTAAAAAGATGAAGCATATGTGGCACCCTTAATTCCATTTTTTTGTAGTTTTCTTTTATAGAATAAACTAGTGATATAACAAGAAACTAAAAGATTCGATTGCAAGATCTAAAGATATACCTTCAAGCACTCACCTCCCCGGCAACGGCGCCAGAAAAGAGCTTGATGTCTACTACACAACCTTCTTCTTGTAGACGTTGTTGGGCCTCCAAGTGCAGAGTTTTGTAGGACAGTAGCAAATTTCCCTCAAGTGGATGACCTAAGGTTTATCGATCCGTGGGAGGCGTAGGATGAAGATGGTCTCTCTCAAACAACCCTACAACCAAATAACAAAGAGTCTCTTGTGTCCCCAACACACCCAATACAATGGTAAATTGTATAGGTGCACTAGTTCGGCGAAGAGATGGTGATACAAGTGCAATATGGATGGTAGATATGGGTTTTTGTAATATGAAATTATAAAAACAACAAGGTAACTATTGATAAAAGTGAGCGTAAACGGTATTGCAATGCGTTGAAACAAGGCCTAGGGTTCATACTTTCACTAGTGCAAGTTCTCTCGACAATAATAACATAATTGGATCATATAACTATCCCTCAACATGCAACAAAGAGTCACTCCAAAGTCACTAATAGCGGGGAACAAACGAAGAGATTATTATAGGGTACGAAACCACCTCAAAGTTATCCTTTCTGATCGATCTATTCAAGAGTCCGTAGTAAAATAACATGAAGCTATTCTTTCCGTTCGATCTATCATAGAGTTCGTACTAGATTAACACCTTAAGATACAAATCAACCAAAACCCTAATGTCACCTAGATACTCCAATGTCACCTCAAGTATCCGTGGGTATGATTATACGATATGCATCAGACAATCTCAGATTCATCTATTCAAACCAACACAAAGTACTTCAAAGAGTGCCCCAAAGTTTCTACCGGAGAGTCAAGACGAAAACGTGTGCCAACCCCTATGCATAAGTTCACAATGTTACGGCACCCGCAAGTTGATCACCAAAACATACATCAAGTAGATCACGTGAATATCCCATTGTCACCACAGATAAGCACATGCAAGACATACATCAAGTGTTCTCAAATCCTTAAAGACTCAATTCCGATAAGATAACTTCAAAGGGAAAACTCAATCCATTACAAGAGAGTAGGGGGGAGAAACATCATAAGATCCAACTATAATAGCAAAGCTCGCGATACATCAAGATCATGCCATATCAAGAACACGAGAGATAGAGAGATCAAACACATAGCTACTAGTACATACCCTCAACCCCGAGGGTGGACTACTCGCTCCTCGTCATGGAGAGCGCCGGGATGATGAAGATGGCCACATGTGAGGGATCCCCCCTCCGGCAGGGTGCCGGAACAGGGTCCTGATTGGTTTTTGGTGGCTACAGAAGCTTGCGGCGGCGGAACTCCCGATCTATTGTGTTTTCCGATGTTTTTAGGGTATATGGATATATCTATAGGCGAAAGAAGTCGGTCAGGGGAGCCACGAGGGGCCCATGAGGGTGGGGGCGCGCCCAGGGGGGTAGGGCGCGCCTCCCTGCCTCGTGGACTCCTCGAAGCTTCCCTGACATCTACTCCAAGTCTCCTGGATTGCTTCCGTTCCAAAAATAACTCTCCCGAAGGTTTCATTTCGTTTGGAGTCCATTTGATATTCCTTTTCTTCGAAACACTGAAATAGGCAAGAAAACAACATTTTGGGCTGGGCCTCCGTTAATAGGTTAGTCCCAAAAATAATATAAAAGAGTATAATAAAGCCCATTAAACATCCAAAACAGAATATATAATAGCATGAATACTTCATAAATTGTAGATACGTTGGAGACGTATCAATCACCATCGTCACCGGCTTGAAACCTTGATATCCATTGAAGCATCATTGTCGTCTCGCCAACTATTGCTTCTACGACTATCGCTACCGCTTAGTGATAAAGTAAAGCAATTACATGGCGATTGCATTTCATACAATAAAGCGACAACCATATGGCTCCTGCCAGTTGCCGATAACTGTTACAAAACAAGATCATCTCATACAACAATTTATATATCATCACGTCTTGACCATATCACATCACAACAAGCCCTGCAAAAACAAGTTAGACGTCCTCTACTTTGTTGTTGCAAATTTTACGTGGCTGCTATGGGCTTAGCAAGAACCGTTCTTACCTACGCATCAAAACCACAACGATTTTTCGTCAAGTGTGCTGTTTTAACCTTCAACAAGGACCGGGCATAGTCACACTCGATTCAACTAAAGCTGGAGAAACAGACACCCACTAGCTACCTGTGTGCAAAGCACGGCGGTAGAACCAGTCTCATGAACGCGGTCATGTAATGTCGTTCTGGGCCGCTTCATCCAACAATACCGCCGAATCAAAGTATGACATGCTGGTAAGCAGTATGACTATTATCGCCCACAACTCTTTGTGTTCTACTCGTGCATATAACATCTACGCATAGACCTGGCTTTGATACCACCGTTGGGGAACGTAGTATTTCAAAAAAAATCCTACGGTCATGCAAGATCTATCTAGGACAAGCATAGCAACGAGCGTGGAGAGTGTCCACGTACCCTCGTAGACCGAAAGCGGAAGCGTTAAGTAACACGGTTGATGTAGTCGAACGTCTTCGCGAGCCAACCGATCAAGTACCGAACGCACAGCACCTCCGCGATCTGCACACGTTCAGCTCGGTGAAGTCCCTCGAAGTTCTAGATCCAGCTGAGGTCGAGGGAGAGTTTCGTCAGCACGACAGCGTGTTGATGGTGATGATGAAGTTACTGATGCAGGGCTTCGCCTAAGCACTACGACTATATGACCGACGTGGAAATCTGTGGAGGGGGGCACCGCACACGGCTAAGATCAACTTGTGTGTCTATGGGGTGCCCCCCTCCCCCGTATATAAAGGAGGGGAGGAGGAGGAGGGCCGGCCACAGGGGGCGCGCCCAAGGGGGGGATTCCTACTCCTAGTAGGAGTAGGTTTCCCCCTTTCCTAGTCCAAGTAGGAGAAGAAGGAAGGAGTAGGAGAGGGAGAAGGAAAGAGGGAGAAGGAAAGAGGGGGGCGCTGCCCCCTCCCTAGTCCAATTCGGACCAGCCCATGGGGGGGCGTGCGTCCTCCCCTTGTGTCCCTTCTCTCCTTTCCACTAAGGCCCATGAAGGCCCAATACTTCCCCCGGCGAATTCCCGTAACTCTCCGGTACTCCGAAAAATACCCAAACCACTCAGAACCTTTACGATGTCCAAATATAGCCTTCCAATATATCGATCTTATGTCTCGACCATTTCGAGACCCCTCGTCATGTCCGTGATCTCATCCGGGACTCCGAACAACCTTCGGTACATCAAATCACATAAACTCATAATACAAATCGTCATCGAGCGTTAAGCGTGCGGACCCTACGGGTTCGAGAACTATGTAGACATGACCGAGACACATCTCCGGTCAATAACCAATAGCGGAACCTGGATGCTCATATTGGCTCCTACATATTCTACGAAGATCTTTATCGGTCAAACCGCATAACAACATACGTTGTTCCCTTTGTCATCGGTATGTTACTTGTCCGAGATTCGATCGTCGGTATCATCATACCTAGTTCAATCTCGTTACCGGCAAGTCTCTTTACTTGTTCCATAATGCATCATCCCGCAACTAACTCATTAGTCACATTGCTTGCAAGGCTTATAGTGATGTGCATTACCGAGAGGGCCCAGAGATACCTCTCCGACAATCGGAGTGACAAATCCTATTCTCGATTTATGCCAACTCAACAAACACCATCGGAGACACTTGTAGCGCATCTTTATAATCACCCATTTACGTTGTGACGTTAGATAGCACACTAAGTGTTCCTCTGGTATTCGGGAGTTGCATAATCTCATAGTCACAGGAACATGTATAAGTCATGAAGAAAGCAATAGCAATAAACTAAACAATCATAATGCTAAGCTAACAGATGGGTCTTGTCCATCACATCATTCTCTAATGATGTGATCTCGTTCATCAAATGACAACACATGTCTATGGTCAGGAAACATAACCATCTTTGATTAACGAGCTAGTCAAGTAGAGACTGTTGGGGAACGTAGTAATTTCAAAAAAATTCCTACGCACATGCAAGATCATGGTGATGCATAGCAACGAAAGGGGAGAGTGTTGTCCATGTACCCTCGTAGACCAAAAGCGGAAGCGTTAACACAACGCGGTTGATGTAGCCGTACGTCTTCACGATCCGACCGATCAAGTACCGAACGCACGGCACCTCCGAGTTCAGCACACGTTCAGCTCGATGACGTCCCTCGAACTCCGATCCAGCCGAGTGTTGAGGGAGAGTTTCATCAGCACGACGGCGTGGTGACGATGATGATGTTCTACCGATGCAGGGCTTCGCCTAAGCACCACTACGATATTATCGAGGTGTAATATGGTGGAGGGGGGCACCGCACACGGCTAAGAGATCAATAGATCAATTGTTGTGTCTATGGGGTGCCCCCTGCCCCCGTATATAAAGGAGCAAGGGGGGAGGCGGCCGGCCAAGGAGGAGGGCGCGCCAAGGGGGGAGTCCTACTCCCACCGAGAGTAGGACTCCTCCTTTCCTTGTTGGAGTAGGAGAGAAGGAAAGAGGGGGAGAGGGAGAAGGAAAAGGGGGCTGCACCCCTTGTCCAATTCGGACCAGAGGGGGGGGGTGCGCGCCTCCTTCCTTTTGGCCTCTCTCCTCTATTCCCGTATGGCCCAATAAGGCCCAATACTTCTCCCCGGCGAATTCTCGTAACTCTCCGGTACTCTGATAAATACCCGAATCACTCGGAACCTTTCCGAAGTCCGGATATAGTCGTCCAATATATCGATCTTTACGTCTCGGCCATTTCAAGACTCCTCGTCATGTCCCTGATCTCATCCGGGACTCCGAACTCCTTCGGTACATCAAAACACATAAACTCATAATATAACCGACATCTAACTTTAAGCGTGCGGACCCTACGGGTTCGAGAACTATGTAGACATGACCGAGAGACGTCTCCGGTCAATAACCAATAGCGGAACCTGGATGCTCATATTGGCTCCCACATATTCTACAAAGATCTTTATCGGTCAAACCGCATAACAACATACGTTGTTCCCTTTGTCATCGGTATGTTACTTGCCCGAGATTCGATCATCGGTATCTCAATACCTAGTTCAATCTCGTTTCCGGCAAGTCTCTTTACTCGTTCCGTAATACATCATCTCGCAACAAACTCATTAGTTGCAATGCTTGCAAGGCTTAAGTGATGTGCATTACTTAGAGGGCCCAGAGATACCTCTCCAACAATGGGAGTGACAAATCCTAATCTCGAAATACGCCAACCCATCAAGTACCTTCGGAGACACCTGTAGAGCACTTTTATAATCACCTAGTTACGTTGTGACGTTTGGTAGCACACAAAGTGTTCCTCCGGTAAACGGGAGTTGCATAATCTCATAGTCATAGGAACATGTATAAGTCATGAGGAAAGCAATAGCAACATACTAAACGATCGAGTGCTAAGCTAACGAAATGGGTCAAGTCAATCACATCATTCTCCTAATGATGTGATCCCGTTAATCAAATGACAACTCATGTCTATGGCTAGGAAACATAACCATCTTTGATCAACGAGCTAGTCAAGTAGAGGCATACTAGTGACACTCTGTTTGTCTATGTATTCACACAAGTATTATGTTTCCGGTTAATACAATTCTAGCATGAATAATAAACATTTATCATGATATACGGAAATAAATAATAACTTTATTATTGCCTCTAGGGCATATTTCCTTCAGTCTCCCACTTGCACTAGAGTCAATAATCTAGATCACATCGCCATGTGATTTAACATCAATAGTTCACATCACCATGTGATTAACACCCATAGTACACATCGTCATGTGACCAACACCCAAAGGGTTTACTAGAGTCAATAATCTAGTTCACATCGCTATGTGATTAACACCCAAAGAGTATAAGGTGTGATCACGTTTTGCTTGTGAGATAATTTTAGTAAACGGGTCTGTCACATTCAGATCCGTAAGTATTTTGCAAATTTCTATGTCTACAATGCTCTGCGCGGAGCTACTCTAGCTAATTGCTCCCACTTTCAATATGTATCCAGATTGAGACTTAGAGTCATCTGGATCAGTATCAAAATTTGCATCGACGTAACCTTTTACGACGAACCCTTTTTGTCACCTCCATAATCGAGAAACATATCCTTATTCCACTAAGGATAATTTTGACCGCTGTCCAGTGATCTACTCCTAGATCACTATTGTACTCCTTTGCCAAAATCAGTGTAGGGTATACAATAGATCTGGTACACAGCATGGCATACTTTATAGAACCTATGGCCAAGGCATAGGGAATGACTTTCATTCTCTTTCTATCTTCTGCCGTGGTCGGGCTTTGAGTCTTACTCAATTTCACACCTTGTAACATAGGCAAGAACTCTTTCTTTGACTGTTCCATTTTGAACTACTTCAAAATCTTGTCAAGGTATGTACTCATTGAAAAACTTATCAAGCGTCTTGATCTATTTCTATAGATCTTGATGCTCAATATGTAAGCAGCTTCACCGAGGTCTTTCTTTAAAAAACTCCTTTCAAACACTCCTTTATGCTTTGCAGAATAATGCTACATTATTTCCGATCAATAATATGTCATTCACATATACTTATCAGAAATGTTGTAGTGCTCCCACTCACTTTCTTGTAAATACAGGCTTCACCGCAAGTCTGTATAAAACTATATCCTCTGATCAACTTATCAAAGCGTATATTCCAACTCTGAGATGCTTGCACCAGTCCATAGATGGATCGCTGGAGCTTGCATATTTTGTTAGCACATTTAGGATCGACAAAAACCTTCTGGTTGCATCATATACAACTCTTCTTTAATAAATCCATTAAGGAATGCAGTTTTGTTTATCCATTTGCCAGATTTCATAAAATGCGGCAATTGCTAACATGATTCGGACAGACTTAAGCATCGCTGCGAGTGAGAAAATCTCATCGTAGTCAACACCTTGAACTTTGTCAAAAACCTTTTTTCGACAAATCTAGCTTTGTAGATAGTAACACTACTATCAGCGTCCGTCTTCCTCTTGAAGATCCATTTATTTTCTATGGCTTGCCGATCATCGGGCAAGTCAACCAAAGTCCACACTTTGTTCTCATACATGGATCCCATCTCAGATTTCATGGCCTCAAGCCATTTTGCGGAATCTGGGCTCACCATCGCTTCCTCATAGTTCGTAGGTTCGTCATGGTCAAGTAACATGACCTCCAGAACAGGATTACCGTACCACTCTGGTGCGGATCTCACTCTGGTTGACCTACAAGGTTCGGTAGTAACTTGATCCGAAGCTTCATGATCATCATCATTAACTTCCTCACTAATTGGTGTAAGCATCACTGGAACTGATTTCAGTGATGAACTACTTTCCAATTCGGGAGAAGGTACAGTTACCTCATCAAGTTCTACTTTCCTCCCACTCACTTCTTTCGAGAGAAACTCCTTCTCTAGAAAGATTATGAATTTAGCATTAAAAGTCTTGCCTTCGGATCTGTGATAGAAGGTGTACCCAACAGTCTCCTTTGGGTATCCTATGAAGACACATTTCTCCGATTTGGGTTCGAGCTTATCAGGTTGAAGCTTTTCACATAAGCATCACAACCACAAACTTTAAGAAACGACAACTTTGGTTTTTTGCCAAACCACAGTTCATATTGTGTCGTCTCAACGGATATAGATGGTACCCTATTTAACGTGAATGCAGTTGTCTCTAATGCATAACCCCAAAACGATAGTGGTAGATCGGTAAGAGACATCATATATCGCACCATATCTAATAAAGTACGGTTACGATGTTCGGACACACCATTACACTGTGGTGTTCCATGTGGCGTGAGTAGTGAAACTATTTCACATTGTTTTAACTGAAGGCCAAACTTGTAACTCAAATATTTGTCTCCGCGATCAGATCGTAGAAACCTTATTTTCTTGTCACGATG
Source organism: Aegilops tauschii subsp. strangulata (assembly GCF_002575655.3). NCBI lineage: Eukaryota > Viridiplantae > Streptophyta > Magnoliopsida > Poales > Poaceae > Aegilops > Aegilops tauschii. Next base: position 157,603,949 of record NC_053036.3, read on the forward strand.
ATTTTCCACTTCACTCTGAAATTCTTTGAAATTTTCAAATGCTTCAGATTTATGTTTCATCAAGTAGATATACCCATATCTGCTCAAATCATCTGTGAAGGTCAGAAAATAACGATACCCGCCGCGAGCCTCAACACTCATCGGATCGCATACATCAGTATGTATTATTTCCAATAAGTCAGTTGCTCGCTCCATTGTTCCGGAGAACGGAGTCTTAGTCATCTTGCCCATAAGGCATGGTTCGCAAGCATCAAGTGATTCATAATCAAGTGATTCCAAAATCCCATCAGCATGGAGTTTCTTCATGCGCTTTACACCAATATGACCTAAACGGCAGTGCCACAAATAAGTTGCACTATCATTATTAACTTTGCATCTTTTGGCTTCAATATTATGAATATTTGTATCACTACGATCGAGATCCAACAAACCATTTTCATTGGGTGTATGACCATATAAGGTTTTATTCATGTAAACAGAACAACAATTATTCTCTAACTTAAATGAATAAACGTATTGCAACAAACATGATCAAATCATATTCATGCTCAACGCAAACACCAAATAACACTTATTTAGGTTCAACACTAATCCCGAAAGTGTAGGGAGCGTGCGATGATGATCATATCAATCTTGGAACCACTTCCAACACACATCGTCAGTTCACCCTTAACTAGTCTCTGTTCATTCCGCAACTCCTGTTTTGAATTACTACTCTTAGTAACTGAACCAGTATCAAATACCGAGGGGTTGCTACGAACACTAGTAAAATACACATCAATAATATGTATATCAAATATACCTTTGTTCACTTTTCCATCCTTCTTATCCGCCAAATACTTGGGGCAGTTCCGCGTCCAGTGATCAGTCCCTTTGCAGTAGAAGCACTTAGTCTCAGGCTTAGGTCCAGACTTGGGCTTCTTCACTTGAGCAGCAACTTGCTTGCCGTTCTTCTTGAAGTTCCCCTTCTTCCCTTTGCCCTTTTCTTGAAACTAGTGGTCTCGTCAACCATCAACACTTGATGTTTTTCTTGATTTCTACCTTCGTCGATTTCAGCATCACGAAGAGCTCGGGAATTACTTTCGTCATCCCTTGCATACTATAGTTCATCACGAAGTTCTACTAACTTGGTAATGGTGACTAGAGAATTCTGCCAATCACTATCTTATCTGGAAGATTAACTCCCACTTGATTCAAGCGATTGTAGTACCCAGACAATCTGAGCACATGCTCACTGCTTGAGCTATTCTCCTCCATCTTTTAGCTATAGAACTTGTTGGAGACTTCATATCTCTCAACTCGGGTATTTGCTTGAAATATTAACTTCAACTCCTGGAACATCTCATATGGTCCATGTCGTTCAAAACGTTTTTGAAGTCCCGATTTTAAGCCGTTAAGCATGGTGCACTAAACTATCAAGTAGTCATCATATTGAGCTAGCCAAACGTTCATAATGTCTGCATTTGCTCCTGCAATAGGTCTGTCACCTAGCGGTGCATCAAGGACATAATTCTTCTGTGCAGCAATGAGGATAATCCTCAGATCACGGATCCAATCCACATCATTGCTACTAACATCTTTCAACATAATTTTTCTCTAAGAACATATCAAAATAAACATAGGGAAGCAACAACGCGAGCTATTGATCTACAACATAATTTACAAAATACTATCAGGACTAAGTTCATGATAAATTTAAGTTCAATTAATCATATTACTTAAGAACTCCCACTTAGATAGACATCCCTCTAATCCTCTAAGTGATCACGTGATCCATATCAACTAAACCATGTCCGATCATCACGTGAGATGGAGTAGTTTCAACGGTGAACATCACTATGTTGATCATATCTACTATATGATTCACGCTCGACCTTTCGGTCTCCGTGTTCCGAGGCCATATCTGTTATATGCTAGGCTCGTCAAGTTTAACCTGAGTATTCCGCGTGTGCAACTGTTTTGCACCCGTTGTATTTGAACGTAGAGCCTATCACACCCGATCATCACGTGGTGTCTCAGCACGAAGAACTTTCGCAACGGTGCATACTCAGGGAGAATACTTATACTTTGATAATTTAGTGAGGGATCATCTTATAATGCTACCCTCAATCAAAGCAAGATAAGATGCATAAAAAGATAAACATCACATGCAATCAATATAAATGATATGATATGGTCATCATCATCTTGTGCTTGTGATCTCCATCTCCGAAGCACCGTCATGATCCCCATCGTCACCGGCGCGACACCTTGATCTCCATCGTAGCATCGTTGTCGTCTCGCCAACTATTGCTTCTACGACTATCGCTACCGCTTAGTGATAAAGTAAAACAATTACATGGCGATTGCATTGCATACAATAAAACGACAACCATATGGCTCCTGCCAGTTGCCGATAACTCGGTTACAAAACATGATCATCTCATACAATAAAATTTAGCATCATGTCTTGACCATATCACATCACAACATGCCCTGCAAAAACAAGTTAGACGTCCTCTACTTTGTTGTTGCAAGTTTTACGTGGCTGCTATGGGCTTAGCAAGAATCGTTCTTACCTACGCATCAAAACCACAACGATAGTTTGTCAAGTTGGTGTTGTTTTAACCTTCGCAAGGACCGGGCGTAGCCACACTCGGTTCAACTAAAGTTGGAGAAACTGACACCCGCCAGCCACCTGTGTGTAAAGCACGTCGGTAGAACCAGTCTCGCATAAGCGTACGCGTAATGTCGGTCCGGGCCGCTTCATCGAACAATACCGCCGAACCAAAGTATGACATGCTGGTAAGCAGTATGACTTATATCGCCCACAACTCACTTGTGTTCTACTCGTGCATATAACATTAACGCATAAAACCAGGCTTGGATGCCACTGTTGGGGAACGTAGTAATTTCAAAAAATTTCCTACGCACACGCAAGATCATGGTGATGCATAGCAACGAAAGGGGAGAGTGTTGTCCACGTACCCTCGTAGACCGAAAGCGGAAGCGTTAACACAACACGGTTGATGTAGTCGTACGTCTTCACGATCCGACCGATCAAGTACCGAACGCACGGCACCTCCGAGTTCAGCACACGTTCAGCTCGATGACGTCCCTCGAACTCCGATCCAGCCGAGTGTTGAGGGAGAGTTTCGTCAGCACGACGGCGTGGTGACGATGATGATGTTCTACCAACGCAGGGCTTCGCCTAAGCACCACTACGATATTATCGAGGTGTAATATGGTGGAGGGGGGCATCGCACACGGCTAAGAGATCAATATATCAATTGTTGTGTCTATGGGGTGCCCCCTGCCCCCGTATATAAAGGAGCAAGGGAGGAGGTGGCCGGCCAAGGAGGAGGGCGCGCAAAGGGGGGAGTCCTACTCCCACCGGGAGTAGGACTCCTCCTTTCCTTGTTGGAGTAGGAGAGAAGGAAAGAGGGGGAGAGGGAGAAGGAAAAGGGGGCTGCACCCCTTGTCCAATTCGGACCAGAGGGGGGGTGCGCGCCTCCTTCCTTTTGGCCTCTCTCCTCTATTCCCGTATGGCCCAATAAGGCCCAATACTTCTCCCCGGCGAATTCCCGTAACTCTCCGGTACTCTGATAAATACCCGAATCACTCGGAACCTTTCCGAAGTCCGAATATAGTCGTCCAATATATCGATCTTTACGTCTCGGCCATTTCGAGACTCCTCGTCATGTCCCTGATCTCATCAGGGACTCCGAACTCCTTCGGTACATCAAAATACATAAACTCATAATATAACTGTCATCTAACTTTAAGCGTGCGGACCCTACGGGTTCGAGAACTATGTAGACATGACCGAGACACGTCTCCGGTCAATAACCAATAGCGGAACCTGGATGCTCATATTGGCTCCCACATATTCTACGAAGATCTTTATCGGTCAAACCGCATAACAACATATGTTGTTCTCTTTGTCATCGGTATGTTACTTGCCCGAGATTCAATCGTCGGTATCTCAATACCTAGTTCAATCTCGTTTCCGGCAAGTCTCTTTACTCGTTCCGTAATACATCATCTCGCAACAAACTCATTAGTTGCAATGCTTGCAAGGCTTAAGTGATGTGCATTACCGAGAGGGCCCAGAGATACCTCTCCGACAATCGGAGTGACAAATCGTAATCTCGAAATACGCCAACCCAACAAGTACCTTCGGAGACACCTGTAGAGCACCTTTGTAATCACCCAGTTACGTTGTGACGTTTGGTAGCACACAAAGTGTTCCTCCGGTAAACGGGAGTTGCATAATCTCATAGTCATAGGAACATGTATAAGTCATGAAGAAAGCAGTAGCAACATACTAAACGATCGAGTGCTAAGCTAACGAAATGGGTCAAGTCAATCACATCATTCTCCTAATGATGTGATCCCGTTAATCAAATGACAACTCATGTCTATGGCTAGGAAACATAACCATCTTTGATCAACGAGCTAGTCAAGTAGAGGCATACTAGTGACACTCTGTTTGTCTATGTATTCACACAAGTATTATGTTTCCGGTTAATACAATTCTAGCATGAATAATAAACATTTATCATGATATAAGGAAATAAATAATAACTTTATTATTGCCTCTAGGGCATATTTCCTTCAGAGACATACTAGGGACACTCTGTTTTGTCTATATATTCACACATGTACTAAGTTTCCAGTTAATACAATTTTAGCATGAATAATAAACATTTATCATGATATAAGGAAATATAAATAACAACTTTATTATTGCCTCTAGGGCATATTTCCTTCACCTCCTACGTCACAAAGAGCCACCTCTTTGGTGCACAATGAGCTTTGCATCAAGAGCAACAAGCAATGAGCGGCCGCATCAACCATCTCGCCACCGACTTGCGACTCTCCGAGCAATGTACAAGAGACTACTTCGAGAACAAGCTCGACGAACAAAAGCAAGAGAGCAATGCAAGAATGGACGAGATTCGTGCCTTGTTGGTCAACCGCTCTTCTACCGCTTCGTCCTACTCAAGACGGAGCCGCTCAAGTCGACACTCCGACGACACCATCTCCGGCTCAAGTACCCCGACATCGAACACTCTTCGACGAGCCGCACGCCACGACCGTCAAGCAAACCGCAATCCTCTACATGACAACAACTCTCAAGAGCAAGCTCACGCGCAAGAACATCGACATCGTCAAAACCAAGCTACTTCCGTGCAAGCACAAGAACGACAACGTCTACGCCAACAAGAGGAAGAACGAGTGAGACTACACCAAGACGAACAAGGTGCCGAGGCACTACGTACGTCAAGTAGAACAACATCGAGAAGCTCAAGCACTTGAGGCCCAACGTGCCCTCCATTAAACAAGTCGCGCCATCGCCGACCGCAACGGTCAAATGCAAGAGCAACAAGAAGCGCTTCGCGAAGAAGTTCAAGAGAGGAACTATCAAGCTCGAGTGCATTGTCAAGTTCCCCAAGCTCCTCAACAAGAACCCCAAGTTCGCCAAGAGCAAAATGAGGTTGACAACCCTCCAAACCAAGAGCAACATGAGGTTGACAATCCTCCACGTCAAGGGCGTCATCATCCCCGACCGCAACACAATGAAGAGCAACGCTACGGCAAGCTAAAGTTCACCATGCCCAAGTTTTCTGGAAGCAATGATCCCGAAGAGTACCTTTCATGGGCATTGAAGGTTGACAAAATCTTCCGCTTGCACAACTATGAGGAAGAGAAGAATATCGCGATGGCATCCCTTGAGTTCCAAGACTACGTCCTCATTTGGTGGGGACAAGTCATTGAGCGCCGAACGGCAAGAGGTGAACCACCCATCACAACTTGGGCGCAAATGAAGGATGTCATGAGAGCATGTTTCGTACCTACCTACTACAACCGCGACCTCTTCAAGAAACTCCAACTCCTCAAGCAAGGAACCAAGAGCGTTGAAGAGTACTACAAGGAAATGGAGATTGCCATGATACGAGCCAATGTCACGGAAGATGATGAGCAAACTATGGCACGTTTCTTGAATGGACTCAATCATCCTATCAAGAAGATCGCCGACTTCCAACCCTACTCCAACCTCATCGAGCTAGTGCATCAAGCTACCAAGGCGGAACGACAAGTGCAAGATGACTTCAAGTACCCCAAGTTCTCATCCAAGTCCTATGGCTTCTCCAACAACCAAGCTTCAACGACTCCAACACCTTCTACCTCAACCAAGCCATCTACAAGCAACGGCGACAAGTCAAGTTACAAGAAAACTTCGACAACCTCAAGTCGTCCTCCTACTAAAGCAACTTCAAGCCGAGAGCTTCATCATCATCTACCCCAACCGATGAGACCATCAAGACAAATTCCTTCAAATGCTTCACATGCGGTGGCCAAGGCCACAAGTCCTTCGAGTGTACTAACAAGCGCACCATGATCTTCAACGACGATGGTACATACGACTCCATGAGTGAAGGAGAAATGGAAGCCCTTGAGCAAGTGGCCATGCACCATGAAGATGATCAAGTCTTTTGTGACGAAGATACGAGCCCCGCACTTGTTGTCTCCAAGGTCTTGAGTCTTCAACATCAACAAGATGAAGATCAAATATGCCATATCTTCCACACCAAGGCCGGCATCAACGGAAGGTCCGTCAAGGTCATCATCGACGGAGGGAGTTGTCATAACTTGGCAAGTGAAGAACTATGCTCCAAACTCCAACTAGTCAAGATGAAACGCTGTCAGGACCCGGATTCTAAGTCACACCGATCTAGCCTGTAACACCTCATATCACTTTGCGGCCTCACGCACGGTATTCCCACGGGTGTCGCCTTACCATGGCCCGGGACCGTTTGCGCCTTTTGGCTCACGTATATGATAATGTCGCCAGCATCCATATGACAGAGAACCCAGGCCGACATGACTAGTCATGAACCCAAAGTGGCACTAACTTACGGGGACAGGCATACATGAATCAACATCGAGCATGTCGGTCAGCAGCGTGCGAATCCGGGCTGTAGCACTGGGCTAACAGGACTTCGGTGAACCGGGCTGTAGCAGGCTAGGCAGGACTCCGGATGTCACCGCGTGACATTTCCCCGAAGGGACAGACACAGGAACAAAGTGAATCACATGCCGGCCAGTCAAGTGTTCCGGAGCAGTAGTGCTGGGCTAGCAGGACTCCGGTGAACCGGCTGTAGCGGACTACTATGGCTCATGGAAGCACAAGACTACATTTCCCCATAAGAGAGGCTACCAAGGATAAACAACTAGGTTGTCGGATCCCACGCATACCAAGCATTTCAATCATACACACAATATGCTCGATATGTGCAAATACAACATGGCATCACAACAAGACTCTACGACTCAGAGTATTTATTCATTAGGCTCCGAAGAGCCAGATATTACAAACATGGGTCTCTCGACCCAGCATTCAGAGCATACAAGTCAAACACATGCGGAAGCTTAACATGTCTGAGTACAGACATCTACAAATGAAAAGGCTGAGAAGCCTGACTATTTACTAGATCCTGCCGAGGGCACAAGATCGTAGCTGAGGTAACAAGCTAAACGTCGAAGTCCACACGGAACTACTAGCGAGACTGACGTCTCTCTGCAAAACATAAAATAAGCAAACGTGAGTACAAATGTACCCAGCAAGACTTACATCAGAACTATCTACATATGCATCGGTATCAACAAAGGGGGTGGTGGAGTTTAACTGCAGCAAGCCAGCTTTGACTCGGTGGCTATCCTGAACTACGACTGCAAGTAACTCTTTTGAGGTGGCGCACACGAGTCCACATATTCACCATATCAATACTCCACTATGGATCCGCTCCCGTCTCCCTACGAGAACGCCATCCATAGCACTCGCGCTTATCTTGCGCATTTTAGAGTATCCACTTTCACTTGTCTATGAACTGTTATAGGCAACCCAGAAGTCCTTTACCACGGACGCGGCTATTCGAATAGATCATATTAACCCTGCAGGGGTGTACTTCGACACACACGCTCTCACCACTTACCGCCGTTTACACGACATGTACTCGGCAACCTTCAAGCGGAAGCCCAACGTGGGTGTCGGCCACAGCCTACCTAAACACTCAAGTCTCTAGTCCAGGTTTATCGCCTATTCAGGTTCCATCCGCAGGGAGTCCGGCCGAGGTTTCCACATACGGCCCCGAACGATGTGTGCAGGGTTCCCGAGACACCAAACGGGCGCCCGGTACACCGTGCCACGTGCCTACCGCATCACAGCCCACCCCTCCGGTCAGCACTGCCCACGGCCTCTAGCATACTACAAACACCAGAAACTACTTGCAACTCCTAGACAGAGGACAAGGGTGATTAAGAAGCCGAGAGGGTCCATTGGTTTCGGGCCCAATGCGTGGTAGTAACTGTATCATGGATCACAAACACAGAACTCAGTTCCTGAGGACGGCTTCAATGAGACAACCCACCATGTACTCCTACATGGTCTCTCACCACTACCTTTACCAAATCGTGTTCACACACTTAGCTCACACACCGTAGGACATGTTCATCACCATCCCAACTCATCCCCGACGAATCAGACCCCACTCAACTCTAAGCGGTAGCAGGCATGACAAACAAGCATGAATGATTAGGCACATCAGGGCTCAAACAACTCCTACTCATGCTAGTGGGTTTCATCTATTTACTGTGGCAATGACAGGTCATGCAGAGGATAAGGGGTTCAACTACCGCAGCAAGTAACAGATGAATCGTTGTTGTCCTAATGCAGTAAGAGAGAGCAGGAGCGAGAGAGTGGGTTTGTATCGGGATGGACAAGGGGGTTTTGCTTGCCTGGCACTTCTGAAGATATTATAGTTCTTCATCGGTGTCATCGATCACATCATCGGAGCATCGGCTACTGAGAGGGGACGGTTACCGGCAAACAGAGAAGGACACAATCAATGCAATGCGAAAATATGATGCATGGTCATGACATGTCAAGAATGTTATGATTTACACTAATGCATCTAGCAACAGTTTAAATGAGGTCCATATGAACTAAGGGTTCATATGCAAACTCCATATTTAGCATTTATAATGTCATTATCATGTTTTCACCTATACAGCAGGTATAACTTAGTTTGACATGCATGAAAATGATACAGATGGATAGATTGCATTTTTCTGATCATTTTTCATATATAAATTATTCCATTCTGAGCAACGGTTGATTTTATATGATTTTTAGAAGTTTATACTATTTTCTGGAATTTTCTGAATTATTTTAAATCCAGAAAACCAATACTGCGTCAGCATGACGTCATCACTGCGTCAGCGAGTCAACGGGTTGGTCAGGGTCAAACCTGACCCGTGGGACCTGCCTGTCAGTGACTAACCTAACTAATCCAGATTAATTAGCGCTAAACTAATACTAATCTAGTTTAGTTAAGAGCATGGGCCCACACATCAGTGACTCAGGGGGAGTCAAACTGGGGTCAACCCGGGTCAAACGAGGTCAAACCCGCCGGCGACTCGACGCCGGCGAGGCCCGAGACGGCGGCGCGGCTCGGAAAACGCCCACAGGGCACGGACGAGGCCGTTCTTGGGCTCATTGGAGAGCTCTTGCAGGCGCACGTCGGGTGGTGGTGGCGGCCGGGCCTATGGTGGCCGGAGCTGACGACGGCGAGCTCCAAGGCGGCGGCCGGAGTTCGGACACGCACGGGTTTGATGTTCCGGTGCGCGGCAGGACCAGCTGGTGGTCGGGATCGTCTCCTAGGAGCAACCCGAGCACGATGACGCGCCCAGGCGCAAGCTACGACGTCGGTAGCCATGACGGCGATGAAGCACGGCGCCGGCGAGCTTCGGAGCTCATGGGGACGACGTCTACGGTGAGGGATAGACCACGGGGTCAGGGGGAAACGGTGGTAGAGCTCACCGCGGTTCCGACGAGCAAGCTAGCTAGGTCGGGGAAGCACAGACGGCGGCGAATCGACGATGAAGTTGCCGGCGGCCGAATATTGAAGATGAGCTCGGGGACGGCGCTGCGGGGCTTCTGGCGGGGCGTGGCTTGGTGAGGGGGTCGAGGACGACGTCGCGGAGCTCGGGGATGCGTCAGAGAGGAGAGGGGGTGGCTCTGGCTATGGGTACGGCGATTGGCGGCGACGAGCTCCGCTCGGGCAGAGAGGAAGAGGGAGCAGAGGAGGGGGAAGAGGTCGGGAGAGAGAGCAGCGAGTGAGGGAGAGGAGAGAGGGGTTGAGGGGAGTGCGTGGCGCCCTCGGGTGCCTCCAGCGGCGAGCAGGTAAGCAGGAGGTGGCCGGCGCGTGGCCAGCGTGCGGCGAGCACGCGCTCGTCCTCCTGTCCAGGGAGGAAGACGACAGGGGGGGGGGGCTAGCTGGGCTGGGCCGCCACAGTGGTGGGCTGGCCTAGCCACTTGGGCTGCAGGTAAGGCCCAGGTATCTCTCTTTTATTTCTGTCTTTAGTTTCTGTCTTCTATTTTCTTTCTCTGTTTTGGATTAGCAAAAATACTAATTCATTCTGTAAAGTCCTGAAAATAATTGTGGGCACTTTTGAAAATATTTCCAACATCCCTCAACTAGTTTCAGAATTATTAGAGCATTTAAAATATTTATAGGATTTAAATGCCCCAATTCAAATACAATATGAGTTAATTCAAAAATCCAAAAATGACCTATAAATATTGGCATCATTTTTGGCAGAGGTTTTCACCTTTATCAAAAATCATGAACATTTTCAAAGGCATTTTGGGTTAATTGAAACTATTGTTTATTTGAACCTAGTTGAATGCATTTGGTGCTAGGGTTTCAACATCCCCATTTCAAGTTTCTTTGAAAATTAAACATGATGACATGAGGAACAAGCAAAGTCAAACAAGGGCTGATCTGGGGCTGTGCCAAGCACCCACATCCCTACGAAGTTCAATGGCTTAGCGACTCCGGCACTATCCAAGTCGAGCACATGGTCCAAGTCTCCTTCAAAATCGGAGCATACGAAGACACTTTGGAGTGTGATGTTGTTCCTATGTCCGTTTGCCACCTACTTCTTGGACGGCCATGGCAATTTGACCGAGGCGTCATCCACAACGGGCGTACAAACCACTATAGCTTCAAGATGAAGGGCAAGGAGTATGTGCTACGTCCCATGTCTCCAAGCCAAGTGATCGCCGACAAGCAAGCCACCCATCGTGGAGAAAATAGTGAGAGAGCGAACCACCCAAAAGAGAGTGAGCGCCACAAGCCCAAATTGAGTGCCTCCATGATGAGCGACAAGAAGAACTTAGTCCTATTTGCCACCAAACATGAGATGAGAGAAGTGTGTGAGAACCCATCAAGTGTCATGCACTATGTCCTTTTGTGCAAGGACGAGGCACCAAAAGCTAACACCACTCATAATATACCTTTAGTGTTATCTTCTCTATTGCAGGAATTCCAAGACGTATTCCCCGATGAGCTACCTCCGGGACTACCCCCACTACGAGGCATCGAGCACCGAATCAACCTCATCCCCGGAGCACCCCTTCCTAACAAGGCTCCCTACCGCGTCAACCCCGAGGAAACCAAGGAGATCCAACGGCAAGTACAACAACTTGTCGACAACGGCCATGTACGTGAAAGTTTGAGCCCTTGTGTCGTCCCGGTAATCCTTGTTCCCAAGAAAGATGGTACATATCGCATGTGTTCCGATTGTCGTCCTATTAATGCTATCACCGTGCGTTATCGTTACCCCATTCCACGCCTAGATGATATGCTAGATGAGCTTAGCGGAGCCACCATTTTCTCAAAAATTGATCTTAAAAGTGGCTACTATCAAATACGCATCCAAGAAGGTGATGAATGGAAAACCGCATTTAAGACCAAGTTTGGCTTATATGAATGGCTTGTTATGCCAATGGGTTTATCCGAAGCACACGGTACTTTCATGCGAGTCATGCACTTTGTTCTTAGGCCCTATATTGGTGTATTTGTTGTGGTCTACTTTGACGATATTCTTGTGTTTAGCAAATCCCTCAAAGAACATGTCATCCACCTTAGAACCATGTTGCAAACCCTCCGAAAAGAGCGCCTTTATGCTAACATGGACAAATGCCATTTTGGTGTTGATAAGCTTGTTTTCTTGGGTTTTGTTGTGTCTTCTAAGGGTGTTCATGTTGATGAATCTAAGATCAATGCTATTAAAACTTGGCCTCAACCAACCAACTTGCAACAAGTGCGTATTTTTCTTGGTCTAGCCGGTTTCTATCGTAGATTTGTGAAGGATTTTAGCACCATTGCTTCACCTTTGCATGCTTTGAGTAAGAAAAATGTGCCTTTTATTTGGGGACCATCCCAAGATATCGCATTTAATGAGCTTAAGAATTTGCTTACTCATGCTCCCGTGCTTGCATTACCAAACTTTGACAAACCCTTTGAAATTCATTGCGTTGCTAGTGGTAATGGCATAGGAGGTGTGTTAGCGCAAGAGAAGCGCCCCATAGCTTACTTTAGTGAGAAACTTTCCGGAGCGCAACTCAATTACCCCATCTATGACAAAGAGCTATATGCTTTAGTGTGAGTTTTGCATGAATGGGAACATTATCTTCACCCTCATGAATTTGTCATCCATACCGACCATAAAACGCTTAAATACCTTAAGGGTCAAACTAAGTTGAACAAGCGTCATGCTAAATGGAGTGAGTTCATTGAAGCATTTCCTTATGTCATCAAGTATATTAAAGGTAAGGAAAATGTTTTGGCGGACGCTCTTTCCCGCAAATGCATGCTTGTCACCAAACTTGAACTGAATGTCATTGGCTTTGAGCACATAAAAGACTTGTATGCGCATGATCCTACTTTTGCTATTCCATATGCCAAATATTTGACGCATACATCTTGGGCACGCTATTACATCAAAGATGGTTATCTTATGAGAGCTAACAAACTATGCATCCCCGAGTCTTCTCTTCGTTTGTTGCTTTTGCAAGAATCTCATGGCGAGGACTAATGGGACACTTTGGACGCGACAAGACATTTGCTACGCTCTCCAAGAACTACTTTTGGCCCAAGATGTTCCGCGACGTCTTCCGCTTCACCAACCGATGCTCTACATGTCACAAAGATAAATCTAAAGCTCAATCTCATGGCCTTTACATGCCCCTTCCAATTCCATATCAACCATGGGAAGATATTAGCATGGATTTTGTCCTTGGTTTGCCTAGAACTAGAAATGGAAAAGATTCCGTGTTTGTTGTTGTGGACTGTTTCTCTAAAATGGCACATTTTATACCATGCAACAAGACAGACGATGCTTCACATGTTGCAAACATTTTTTGTAGGGAAATCTTGCGCCTACACGGAGTGCCAAAGACGATTGTCTTGGATCGCGATGTAAAGTCTTGAGTTATTTTTGGAAGACCTTATGTGCCAAGCTCGGAATCAAGCTACTATTCTCCACGGTATACCATCCAAGCGGAGGTGACGAACCGCATGCTCTCCACTCTTCTCCACGTGCTAATCAAGAAGAACATCAAGGAGTGGAAGGAGTGCCTACCCATTGCCGAGTCCGCCTACAACCGTGCAAGACATTCGACTACCAGCAAGTCCCCCTTCGAGGTCATCTACGGCTTCAACCCATTGTCCCCATTGGACATTCTTCCTCTACCACTACAAGAGCGCACCAATATGGACGCGAGTGCACGAGCAAGCTATCTCAAGAAGGTGCATGAAGATACTAGGCAATCCATCGAGCGCCAAGTACAACGACTCGCGACCAAGCTCAACTTCAACAAGCAACCCATGATATTCAACATTGGTGATCTCGTGTGGCTACACCTTTGCAAGGACCGCTTCCCCTATGAACGCAAGTCCAAACTACTACCACGAGCCGATGGACCATTCAAGGTGCTAGCACGCTACAACAACAACGCTTACAAGATCGACCTCCCACGCGACAAGTACAACGTGAGCAACGTCTTCAACGTCAAGGATCTCTCGCCCTACCATGGTGATGAAGATTTCAATCTGAGGTCGGGTCTTTCACAAGGGGGGCGGGGGGGGGGGGGAGATGATGCGGAGCATCCCAAGGTCATCCCCATGGACCTACCTACATCTCCCACGGCACCACTTGGACCAATGACAAGAGCCCGTGCGAGAGCTATCGAGAACGAGGTTAACTCTGTCCTTGTTGAACTCCCCTTTGACCCACTTGAGACATGGCTACTACCTCAAACGGAGATGCTTTGTGTGCTTAGGTACCAAGGAAGAAACCAAGGAGAAGTTACGGTGCAAGATGGACAACGAGAGCATGAAGAACATCTTCCCAGCGCAGAAATCCCGGTACAACCGCCCATGTACCGCCCAACTACCGCCCGGGCGGTACAACCGCTCAACCACCGCCCAAGCTTCTGTGATCGAGCGGTGCAAGGACGGTACAACACCAGTTTATCCCCGTAACAGCCACCAGACCAGTACAACCGCCCCAAGCACCGGTACAACCGCTGAGCACCTTCGGAAACACCTCCAGGAACCAGTACCTGAGCTCCCAGCGTTACAACCGCCCCCATGACCGGTACAACCGCCCTGCCTGTGCGCAGTGAAAGGGGTTTCACCCCATGTATTCCCAACTTACCCCTTGGACTATATATACTTGTCCCTTAGCTCCGTACTAGGGTTAGCAAAGGATTAGCTCATATTAGAGATAGAGCTTTGCTCATCCACTTGGTTACCTTCTCCTCGGAGTTCACGACCTCTTCGGAGAAGATCCCCCAAACGGATTCAAGACCTCTTCACGAAGAAGACCTCAAGACCTCCTCTCGGAGAAGAACCGGTTACCCTATGTATCGTCCCTTGTTGATCGTGGATCGTGTATTTCTTGGTGTTTCGAGGATCTAGCATATGTATGACCATATCTTGTTGGTTGAGTGATTTCTCTCGCGTTTTCCCTCGTGTTCTTTGTGTTCTTCGTAGGATCCCCTCCATTTCGTGAAAGATCGGGCCCCTAGGGTTGTACCCTACATCACGCCGCCACAACGATGCCCGAGGCGACCCGGAGTTGAGCCACCTTTCCCTCGTCAGCGATCTCTCCCTCCATCGTCCTCGCTCGGGCTAACAAAGGGGCGCCCTAGCGGCGCCTACCCGGCCTTGGCACACGTGGTCTGGGGGGGGGGGGGGTATTCGAAGATGCTCCTGGGGTTTTCATGGCGACTAGTTCTTCTGCACCAATTTTTGGCGAGGCCGATCTCAAGGAGTTGATGTTGCAGTTAGGGATTGGGGACACTGACCTTGATGATGTGGTCTTGCCCCACGCCACCAAGATGCCACGCAAGGAGGAGGGAGAGGCCCAGCTACCGCCAGCGGTGGCGAGAAGAGGGACGGAGAGATGGAGGACCTAGGCACCAGCATGAGGGAGGCGCCCATGTCGCTCGTGGGAGTGACACAGGGTGAAGTTTGTGTTTTCCACTTTTCTGCTAAATGGATTTACCCATTCAGGAGCGCAAGTGGCACCTTCTTTCTTATTGTTTATAAACAATACTACTCTAGCTAGCTACCCAAACAGAAAACTGACTCCAAGATGAATTATGTAAATAAACTCAACCTTTCCAGACCTTGTCATGTAGCGGATGCATGCATGGTCGGCAGTCCGGGTGCACATGAACAGAGTGGAAATCTGGGAAAGTTCTTCGATTAATATATTGTTTGAGGTTTGTATACACAGGTGTCGGAGGAAACATGTGGCTTATTTAGACACATATCAACATGCCAGAACACCGAAGGATAGTGCGTGCAGCATAGAAAATGCACTTTTTACCCAAATATTGTCGCCTGGTTTTATGAAGTTCAACAAAAGGATTTTTATAGCATGAAAAAATTCTATTTTTTTGTAGATGCATGTATAGTAGGGTAGTATATTGGGCCAAAATTTCATCAATATACGTGCTTGCATGTGACTGATAGAAAAAAGACAAATAATGAAAAAATGGGCTTGTTTTTTTTGTCGATTTTGAGGCCAAAATTTTGCCTTCTTTTTGCAGCATATAATATAACGTATTATCGAGCGAAGTTCACACATACTTAGACCACATGCATGCACGTATTTATGTAAAAGTAAAAAAAATCAAATCTTTTAAACATCACTATTGAGGAGTTTAGAAAAACATGCTTCAATGCACCCCCGCTACGAAAGTCCGATTTATTCGTGAACACTTTCCCTAGCCTCACATGCTCCTTCCCTTCTGAATTCCTCTGAATACTTGTATCTGTTGCCAAGATAACTAATAGGGACTGTAACGGTGTTTTTTTCTCTTCAACAAAGGTTACGTTTTATTCACTCAAAGTAAAACATCAAGTGGATATAAGCACCATGAGCACACACACAAATACAAATAGACACGCCGGCAACTAGCAAATGTTGGTTGACTGGATCGGTTAGGGTTAGGGATCTACGGTGGAGTACCTTCACTTTGACTCGAGGAGGTCCCGGTGCCGGCCATGGTGATGGCAGAGAGTAGCGGTGGCGGTGCTTCCCGTCAGCACTGCACTAACCCTAGATCGGTAGGGGGTGTAGGTGGGGTGTACGGCGTCGTGACGAACCTCGTGTTGCGAGCCGCCGACCCCACCTCTTTATATATAGTGCAGGTGACAGGGGGCCGTCAACCATAGTGGGTTGAGCGCTCCCGATCAGGGCGCGGATCTAAGGGCACGGTGGGCCGTTGGGCCCACACGGTGGAGATCATCCTAACATTCTCCCCCTTGATCTCAACTTTTACTTTTGACCTTATACTTTTACTTTACTCGTTTCATAACAGATCAATACATAGAACATGTTTCATCGTCACATCTCAATTGCCGATAGAATCAGACAGCCACAATGTACCTCTCTATTTTGAAACAAATTCTTTAATTTGGGCCCTTTTATTGTCCGAAAATCTTAGACTATACCATAAAACCCACGTCGACTGTGTGTTCTCTGACCACACTGGGCGGTAAGCCTTTAATAAGAAGATATGCAAACACTTGTATGTTGCTTTTATACTTCAAGCATTTCTACATAATTCCGGACTTTCTCCTTTACAATGCATAACTCTATGTCAGTGTGTTTGCCATCAACACTTGACTCGTTGTCATAGGAGCGAAAAACTTAAAATGGTTATCGCTGTTGTCAACCATTATCAACTCCGGGTATAGGTCTTCTTAACCATTTTGCCTTATCAAGCTATAACATGTTTTTGCATCACATTGATGATAATTGTTTCATTCTTTGGAGCTTTTCCACACCAAAACTCCAAGTGTGAAAGTTAGCGACAATTGTGGATTTCGCTATACATTTCACAAGTCATGTCTTTGTACTCACAATCTTTTGAGAGCACTTATTTCTTTCAGCATGAGGACGATATCTTTGACTCCATTCTAGTGGTCTATATATGGACTGGACATTGCCAAAACAACCCGGATACGTGAACTACGTTAGGGTAAAATCATACTTTTGCATTCATTAAACTTCTAACAGCTGAAGCATATGGTACCATATCCGTTTTCAATCTTTTCTCATCAACTTTTGGAACACCATAGTTTTCAGTTCCATTACCCTTGACTATAAGAACAGGCGTAGGTTTGCTCGCATGCATACTTTAGAGACCTTTCTTAGCATGTCCATGCGACATTCCTAATACCCCTTTTATTCTTTTCTTGGTGAATCTCGATAATTATAACAAGAGACCCTCTACCGAGAACATTCTTTCGAACTTTGAGGACAAGAACTTCTTTTCTCCTCCTGCAGTAGATTGACATGACCACTAGCAAGTAGGACGTCATCCACATGCACAGGATTAGAATGAATTTCCTATTCTATAACTTTGCATGAATACAATTGTCCTCTCATTTTCTTTAACCCAAAATAACATTAGATTCTTCTAACTTTAAATGCCACTCTCTAGAGACTTGCTCTAGTCCATAAAAAACTTCTTGAAGCAGTATCCCTTGTGTTATTTACTTTCATCTGATGTAACTCAGATTATGATGTCGACCATGATGTGCCAGTAACACTCATTGTAATCTATTAATTCTCTTTGCACAAAATCTTTCGATTTAAGTCGCGCTTTACACCTTTACATATTTGCTTTGGAGTCACATTGGCCTTGTAGACCTCCAATGAGCGCTTTAAATGAGGTGGGATCAACCTCCATTTGAATTTCACTAACATAGACTTTATAGTAATTAGAAGTATCTTATTTTCTCATTCCTTGAGACCATCTGTGTCTCAGGTACTAGCACTTCTTTCATATGGGGCTGTTGTTGCTCTATTATTGACAAGAGGCAAATTAATTGTATAGTCACTACTGCAGGATGGTCCAAACGCGACTACGATCAGAGACCCTTCGACGAAACTGTGTGCGATGCCATAATCGCAAACGGTGGTGTAAAAAACCATCAAAAAAGGTGCAAAACGTTTGCGATGACAGATGCATCAAACACGGTTCAGAATTTAGTTGCGTGTGCGATGCAGGGCATACAGTTCAGCTCAATTAACTGTTTGGGATGAGGAGGCACAAAAGAAACGAGCGGCCAGATGAAGGCGTGTGCGATATACAGCATACGATTCACTGGGATGAACTGTGTGTGATAAGGAACCACAATGGAAACGGTTCAACTGAACAAGATGTGACGCCCTCGATTCAATCATACACTAATCATACACGCAAATGTGTACGATCAAGATCAAGGACTCACGGGAAGATATCACAACACAACTCTAGACACAAATTAAAATAATACAAGCTTTATATTACAAGCCAGGGGCCTCGAGGGCTCGAATACATAAGCTCGAATACACAAGAGTCAGCGGAAGCAACAATATATGAGTACAGACATGAGTTAGACAAGTTTGCCTTAAGAAGGCTAGCACAAAAGCAACAACGATCGAAAAGGCAAGGCCTCCTGCCTGGGAGCCTCCTAACTACTCCTGGTCGTCGGCGACCTCCACGTAGTAGTAAGCATCGGCAGTGGCATCTGGCTCCTGGGCTCCGACATCTGGTTGCATCAACCGGAAAGAAGAAGAAAGGGGAAAAGGGGGGAGCAAAGCAACCGTGAGTACTCATCCAAAGTACTCGCAAGCAAGGATCTACACTACATATGCAACATTATCAAAGAAGGCTGTATATGTGGACTGGGCTGCAGAAATGCCAGAATAGAGGGGAGAACCTAGTCCTATCGAAGACTAGCATCTTCTGGAAACCACCATCTTGCAGCAACAGGAGGGAGTAGAGTAGCATAAAGTAAAGTAGTAGTAGTGTTATCAACCTCGGCCAGAGATCCTTTCTCGACTCCCTGCGAGAAAGCAATCCCAGAGCCATACTATCCATTTATCACCTCATATCCAAGTCTCATCTCAAGTATCCAGTTCTAGTTGTATCGATCGGGATACAACTCCAAGTGTCCGTTACCGTAGGACAGGCTATCGATAGATGTTTTCTTCCCTGCAGGGGTGCACCAACTTACCCACCACGCTCGATTAACTCCGGCCGGACACACTTTCCTGGGTCATGCCCGGCCTCGGCCAAACAATACGCCGCAACCCGACCTAGGTTTAATAGAGAGGCCAACACGCCGGACTAAACCTATGCCTCCAGGGGTCATGAGCCATCTCCCCGGGAACTCCTGCACCTTGCGTACGCGGCCGGTGAGCAGACCTAGCTACCTCCTTCAACAAGGCAGGTGCTTACACAGTCCAACCCGGCGCGCGCCGCTCAGTCGCTGACGTCTATTAAGCTTCGGCTGATGCATACGACGCAGAACGCCCATACTATGCCCACATGATGGTTAGTGCTATCAGGCCAGAGGCCCCTCGGATCAAATATCCAAATCGTAGTGGATTAGGAACGCACGGTAACAAGCAGAGACTCACGAAAGATGTGACCCCGCCGCCCCGTCTCGAGGACTTGCGGCAAGGGCTAGGAATGCCCGGCCACGCCTCGTAATTATCTCGCGGGCACCCTCCAGGTCAACCTGTCTCCACATCACTCGCAAATATGCTCGCGCGGGTACCCCTCGGGGCCGACCCGTCTTTAGTAACAGGGTTCAGTGTAAAGTCATAGTAACCATAGTAACCGTGTGTCCAAACATCAAGGGGAAAACCCGAGGAATCACCCCCGGTGGATTCCACTCGATGTAATCATGAAGGTGAACGTAAGAGGAACCACCCCTGAGGTTCACACTTGAGGGGTTGCACGACAGAGTCATATCGGAAGTGGTTAAGGCGGAATCACCCCTGATGACCATGACCGAATAGCAACACTACAGGGTTAACATCAAAAGTGCTGTAGAGGTCTCACCCTCGGCACTCGATAGTAACCAAGTAGTGTCGAGCAACTAAGGGGAAAGTGATGTGCGGTGTTGGGGCCTGGTCTTCGATCCCATTGATTGGGTCTTCGATGATGAAGCAGGGGCAACAAGGACAAGGTGGGGGTCACTGATGGATCACTAACCAACCATACTAAGCAGTTTAGGATAAGCAGGTAGGTAACAATAAGCAGGTTACAAAAGCAGGCTATGCATCAGAATAGGAGCAATCAATTATAGTAACAAATTCTAATGCAAGCATGAGAGAATGGAATGAGCGATATCGGGATGATCAAAGGGGGGGGCTTGCCTGGTTGCTCAGACAAGAAGGAGGGATCGTCGGTGACGTAGTCGATCACAGCGGCATCGGCAGCCGCCACGGGGTCTACCGAAGAGAAAAGGGGGAGAAACAGTAAATATAAAGCAAACGTAGCATCACAAAGCATAACATGGTAATATGCGGTGCTAGGGGTGAACTAACACGGTACTACACGTGGAAGACGGAGGGGATAAACATCCGAGGATGAATTCCCGACGTTAGGCGGATTCCGGAGAGAGGAAAAGAGGGGAAAGTTCCAAGTTCAGCATGCTAGGGGCATGCGACAGATGAACGGACCTCATATTCAGATTCGTTGGATTTTTCTGAGCGACTTTCATGTAGAAAACATTTTCATCCGAGTTACGGTTTAATTTCTATGAATTTTCAAAGATTAAAGCATTATGTGGAATTATTAATATTAACAGAAACGGAATACTACGCCAGCATGACATCACTGTGATGTCAGCAGTCAACAGGACGACTGACCAGGTCAAACTGACCAGTGGGGCCACAGGGACCCACATGTCAGCCTCTGTGGGTTAACAGTGGATTAATAACTCACACAGGGTTAATTAGGGGAGTGGGCCCGATGTGTCAGTGAGTATTCTAATTAGCAGATTAGTTTGAAAACTAAATTATCTTAATTAAGCGCAAGGGCCCACAAGTCAGTGGCAGGGGGTGAACAGTGCCCGCGTTGACCGTAGTCAACGCGGTCAACTGAGGCGCTGGGGCCCACGGTCAGCCTCATCGTGGTGGGCCCTACGCTTGCCAGGTCAGCGGCGGCGCCGGAGGAGCTCCGGCGAGCTCGCGCATGACGGCAGATTGCCGGAGATGCTCGGAAAAGCGCCACAAGACACCAAATCGCACGCGGTTTGTTGCATTCGAACGAGGACTCGATGCCGCGCCGCGTGGTGTGGTCGGTTGGACTCGGGGGTGACCGGAACTGCGCCGGCGATGAGTGGGGGCGGCGGTGGCTTTCAGGTGGAAGTGGATTAGCAGCAGCAGTGTGCAAACGGGCGAGGCAAAGGGGGGAGCGAGGTCCTACGCGCGTGGGCGAGCTAAACGGGCACTGGCGCGGGACCATTTGGTCGCCGGAAGCTCGTCGGCGATGAGCCCCCGCGGTGATGGGCTCGGGCGCGTACAAGACGACAACTACGGGCACGTTGGGGGCAAGGAGAAGAGAGCGGGGAGGAAGGAGAGCTCACCGCGAAGCACAAGGAGGCTCGGTGGCGGTTTAGGAGCTGCAGGGGCGGCGCCGGAGACGAAGAAGATTGACGACAGCCGGAGACGGGGACGAGGACAAACGGCGGCTGCGGTGCTTCCCAGCTCCACCTGAGGGCACCAGACGACGGAGTCGACCCCGGCGGAGCTTCACGACAAGACGGCGGAGCGAGGCGGTGGCTGTGGCCGCGGTGACGACGGAGAACGGCGGCAACCGCGTCGGTGTCCTCTCCAAAACGAAGCAGAGGGAGAGGTGGTTCTGGGGGAGGAGAGGTGCAAGTGGGGGGCAGAGGCGATCGAGGCGACACGGAGGGAGGGGATCCTTATCCCCTCTTCGGCGAGGCGCGTGGCGACGAGCAGGTTCGACGGCGACCGCTCGCGCGGGTCGGTCGAACATGAGAAAGGGGAAGACGACAGGGGAGGGGAAGTGGACCGGCTGGCGTGGGCCGACGGCCAGCTGGGCCGTTTGGCCCAGTGGGGCAGGGGCCTTTTTTCTCTCTTCCCGATGCTTTCCTTTCCTTTTCATTTTTTTGATTTATTCCTGTTTTGCAAATTGCTTAGCCACCATTAGAGTTTTATAAAATATGTGACTTAGCTCAACAATTATAGTGCAATATTTACCACTGCCAAAAAAAATGATTTGGAGCCAAAATGATTTCATTTGAATTTTAATAAATGATATGGCACTTTAAATTTCTGATTTCATGCTGTTTCATGTTGTTTGAGTCACATAATGAATTTAGGTGATGTTATTTTTCTGAAGATAATTAGTTATGAATTATTTTCTATTTAATGAAATTTTTTTTTTGCATGTTTGAGAAATTTTGAATTTCACTCATAATTTGAATTTGAATTTGACTTTGATTTTTCATCAAGTGATAAATAGCTCGGTAAGCATGGTGACCTGGCAGCATTAACAGGGGATTACTGTAGCATGACACTGGGGGTGTTACAAATCTCCTCCACTACAAGAAATCTCGTCCCGAGATTTAAGTGGTGAAGTAAAGAGTAACTTCGGGAGAACTGACCCTTATAGGGTTAATTATCTGGTGAACAATTCAGGGAATGAGGCAGAAGTATCTCTTGAGTTGAAACTTAATTAACATCTAGAGCAAAGTATGAAGGTACAATAGGAAGTTTCAAGCGAATGGACAAACGATTGATACCTGAACAAAGTGTGAGGAAGGGGTTCAGAGTATCGGGAACAGATCATCTCTCGAAAGGTGGCTCGTGACAAGATACAAAGCCAAATGCAAGAATATTTCAGAATCAAAGATATACAGGAGAGTCAGGTTCCGATCCCGTGGAACTGTGGGTTATGAGCCCAGCATGTGGGTTAAAAGTAGAAAGGGGGCCGATAGCAAGGCATGTCAGATGATAGACTGTCAGTTATGTTGTCAACAACATTGGTACAAGGGCGAGGGACGAAGAGAACTATTTTCCTGCTCGTTGAAACGAGGCGGACCAGTAGGCAAAGTTCTCGTCCATCGGTGGTTACCGGAATGTCATCAACATTAGTAACAGGGTCGTACTAACCGAATTGTACCTTGAGGCGTTTTTATAAGCAGGGGATTCTTTTTGCTTAGATCATATAGATCGCAAGAAAGGTTAAACAAGACAATGGAAAGGAAATGTGTTTCAACGCATATTTTAGGGGTATATCCTTCCCAAGGACAAGCAGAGTATGATATCCATGATAAGACAGCAAGTTTAAAAGCATTTAGATAAAGGGGGCGAGGGAAGAATCATGATATTACACATACAACAGTGTTTGGATAATAGATCAAGAAACATTCGACAATGTGCTTCCAGTGTTCTTGTTGATATTCGGAATACCTCAGTCATGCTTCGAGGTAGCATTAACATGGTGTTCCAAGTAGGGGTTGGAGTTGAAGATCACAAGAAATACTCAAAGAATAATTGCAGGAATAGCAAGGAGTCCAAGGTATAACCAAGACATGATCAAACATGTGTTGGAAAGAAGACAAGGGGGTTGTCAATGATAACTCAAATCATTGAAGGTCAAGGATGGTATTTCTCACCATGAATTCAATTGTCATCTCAACGGAAGTCAAAATGTTGCTGCTGATCATGACGCATTTGTTGAGAGGCTCTATGAAGATGCCATCGAGGAGCGATGCCATCAAGCAACAGGAAGCATGAAGCGAAAGGCTATTGGAACCATGGATACGACACAAGCTCAAAATCAAGCTTGTTGTTCGAGGTGAATTGATAAAATGAGGAAGATCGACGTAAGCTTCGCTCATCGTCGAAAAGTTGTGCTCCGGGAATAAGGACCAGGTAGCACCATTAAATTAGCACGATAATGATATAGCCGATCAGGCTAGGAATGATGTGACGGAGTATCACTCCAATTAAGAATTTACAAGAGGTAGTGCAATGACACAATATCATCGAGATAACATGAGGCAATACTTGAAGGTAGATCAAATTAGAGGTTGGACAGGTGAAATGACTTGTAGGAGACAAGTATTTTAACTTGTCCGGGAAATGGAATTAAGGAGAAACTATGGTCGGAACCATGATTATGAATGATCAAACCACCGATACAAGATGAACTTATAACAAGGGATAAATATTTGTACGAGCAACTTCCATGATAAGTTCTACATCGGGTCCATGGGCATAACACAAAGGTTCAAGGTCGACTCCCACTTCTTCAATGCATAACCTTTCATTCACTCCTCGTTTTCGAAGAATTTGTAGTGCGAAAGATTTATCTAGTGAAGCACCAGAAGAGTATGACTCACAACTCTTTCGAGTTGACACGGATTAGGGAAGGCATAGGTTCAACCTATAGGGGTATCTTAGGAACATATACCACTAACTTCAGGATTAAAATATACCAGCTCGAAAGCAGAGCATGGTTGACAAAAGCAGATGATAGAATTTACTAAAGGCATTATGTATCACAGGAGGAATTCGTAAAGGGTTCAGATTTACGAAGGAACTATCGGGTCGTAACCCATCAAAGGATCAGGTGGTCAGCAAAGTATCTGAGGGGAGTATCGGTACTCAACCAGAGGAAGAAAGAATGCAAAGGCCTCGGATTATGAACACAACTGAATAATTCGACGCTTAAATTCAAAGGAATTATGATTTCCATATCGGAGGATCCGAAGCAGACGCTCGGATAAAAAGGCAAGTAAGTTGAATAGACATAGTTCGACAATCAACCAAGGTTTGACTTGCCAAGAACCAACTCATGTCCGGAGTGACGTTTGAGCCAAAGGGAAGAATTCTAATTGCGACTGATGATTGCGAGCAACGCAACATATTAAATCAATAGGATCAGAAAGTCAACCACAACAGATTTCAATGGATATTGCTAGACATATGGAATTAACCATCATACAAGCAGGTAGTGAAGAACAAGAGCAATAAGCTACTGAGGATTTCGGGAGTTCGAATAGTATTTCAAAGAATTTTGGGAAACACATGAACAACTAGGGATGATCGAAGCCTCAATAAGTGTGAGGAATTACTCGTAGGTGTATTCATGTGGAAAAGAGCTACAAGGCAGTAGCTCAAAGGATTCTTAAAAAGTCGGAGAATAATTCGATGTATCTTGTAACAACAAGAGCAACTGGGAATGATTGTATGAACGGCAAGTGTATTTAGTTATCCATAGGGATTTATCGATGGAAGGGAATTGCAAAAGCGATGGACACAAGGGTCTCCGAAAAACATCGAAAAGTATCTTCGGGGTCTTCTGATGAACCAAACCGTCATCTGAAATAAAAGGGGCTCTCCGGGAGGAAGTAGTTACGAGATCCTAGTGTTAGAGTTAGAAAAATCATTTAAGCCGAATAGAAGAGAGATCAGAGTCCCAGAGTAAAGACGAGGAATAAAAGATCCTAACACCACCCAATGGAGATGTGGGCCTGTAAGCCACACAACCATGTTAGCAAAAGTTTTTAGTGACTAGACTCAACTTCGGCCAAGGAGTTGGAAAGGGCGCTACCTACAGGCAGTCGGCTCTGATACCAACTTGTGACGCCCTCGATTCAATCGTACACTAATCATACACGCAAATGTGTACGATCAAGATCAAGGACTCACGGGAAGATATCACAACACAACTCTAGACACAAATTAAAATAATACAAGCTTTATATTACAAGCCAGGGGCCTCGAGGGCTCGAATACATAAGCTCGAATACACAAGAGTCAGCGGAAGCAACAATATCTGAGTACAGACATGAGTTAGACAAGTTTGCCTTAAGAAGGCTAGCACAAAAGCAACAACGATCGAAAAGGCAAGGCCTCCTGCCTGGGAGCCTCCTAACTACTCCTGGTCGTCGGCGACCTCCACGTTAGTAAGCATCGACGGTGGCATCTGGCTCCTGGGCTCCGACATCTGGTTGCATCAACCGGAAAGAAGAAGAAAGGGGAAAAGGGGGGAGCAAAGGAACCGTGAGTACTCAACCAAAGTACCCGCAAGCAAGGATCTACACTACATATGCAACATTATCAAAGAAGGCTGTATATGTGGACTGGGCTGCAGAAATGCCAGAATAGAGGGGAGAACCTAGTCCTATCGAAGACTAGCATCTTCTGGAAACCACCATCTTGCAGCAACAGGAGGGAGTAGAGTAGCATAAAGTAAAGTAGTAGTAGTGTTATCAACCTCGGCCAGAGATCCTTTCTCGACTCCCTGCGAGAAAGCAATAGCAGAGCCATACTATCCATTTATCACCTCATATCCAAGTCTCATCTCAAGTATCCAGTTCTAGTTGTATCGATCGGGATACAACTCCAAGTGTCCGTTACCGTAGGACAGGCTATCGATAGATGTTTTCTTCCCTGCAGGGGTGCACCAACTTACCCACCACGCTCGATTAACTCCGGCCGGACACACTTTCCTGGGTCATGCCCGGCCTCGGCCAAACAATACGCCGCAACCCAACCTAGGTAGCATGATACATACTGCTTTTAACTGTAAAATCTTCTCAAGAGATTGGCGTTCCATGGTCGTTCTGACTCCTTGCCGGAATCATCCCTCTTGCATGCCCTTGGCTTCTGTGCGTCGATCAGGTAGTAGGAGTCGTTGCCTAGGGCCTTGCTGATGACGAAAGGGCCTTCCCAAGGGGCCGAGAGCTTGTGCTGGCCAGCTGTTCGCTAGATCAGCCGGAGCACAAGACCGCCTTCTTGGAAGGATCTTGGCTTGACCTTCCGGTTGTGGTAACGGCGCAAACCCTGCTGGTAGATGGCGGACCGGCTGAGTGCTAACAGCCGGCCTTCTTCCAGCAGGTCGACGCCGTCTTCTCGTGCTTCCTTGGCCTCCGCCTCCGTGTACATGGTGACCCGAGGCGAGTCGAACTCGATGTCAGTTGGGATGACAACCTCGACACCATATACAAGGAAGAAAGGAGTGAAGTTGGTTGAGTTGTTCGGGGTAGTACGCAGACTCCAGAGGATAGCCGGCAGCTCATCGAGCCAGCAGCCGGCCGAACGCTCCAGTGGTACAACCAGTCGGGGCTTGATGCCAGAGAGGATGAGGCCGTTTGCTCGCTCGACCTGGCCGTTTGACTACGGGTGGGCAACGGACGCTAAGTCCAGTCGGATGCCCTCTGTCCCGCAGAAACGTGCCAGTGCTCCCTTGGCAAAATCCGTGCCGTTGTCGGTGATGATGCTGTGTGGTACACCATACCGAGTAGTGATGTCTGCAATGAATGTCACGGCAGTCGGCCCGTTCAGCTTCTTGATTGGCTTTGCTTCAATCCACTTGGTGAATTTGTCCACGGCGACAAGCAGATGTGTCATGCCGCTGCGGGCTGTCTTGAATGGGCCCACCATGTCCAGCCCCCAAACGGCAAAGGGCCAGGTGAGGGGGATGGTCTTGAGTGCAGAAGCCGACAGGTGTTGCTTGGAGCTGAAGACTTGGCATCCTTTGCAGCATTTGACTAATTCGTTGGCGTCTTCCAAAGCAGTCAGCCAGAAGAAACCATGGCGGAAAGCTTTGGCGACAAGTGATCTTGAGGCCGCGTGGTGGCCGCATTCGCCTTGGTGGATATCCTTGAGGATTGCTATGCCCTTCTTTGGCTCAACGCAGCGCTGGAAGACTCCAGTGACGCTACGCTTAACAAGTTCTCTGTTTATTATTGCGTATGCTCTGGCTCGGTGTTGAACTAGTCTTGCCGAGATCTCATCAGTCGGCAGCTCTCTGTTTACTAGGAAGTTGAGGATGGGCTTGGCCCATGATGGAGCTGTGACTTCTTCTGTTGTCAGTACGACTACTGTGACCCGGGTGGGTGGGTTGGGTGGTGGAGAGTTGGAGTCGGCCACCGCCTGTTGTGTCGTTGCAGTCCCCGAGCCGATTGCTGCAGTCCCCGGGCCCACTGCTGTAGTCACCGGGCCGGGTTCTGAAGTCCCCGAGCCGGGTGCGACTATGGTAGTCCCCGGGCCGCTTGTCGAAGTCCCCGAGCCGCCTGCTGGGTTCCCCCAGTCGGATCCAACTGCATCAGGGGCAGGCGGTACGAAGATAGAGTCCGATTCTGGAGACGGCTTGATAGACGGTTTGAGGAGGCGCTGGAGAGAGACACCGGTTGGTATAGCTTGTTGGGTGGAGCCAATCCGTTCCAGGGCATCTGCTTGCTCGTTGTCGGCCCGTGGCACGTGGAGGAACTCGCACCCTTCAAAGTATCCACTGATTTGCTGGACGAGGAATCGATAGCTCGCCATGTTTGCGTCCTTGGCGTCCCAGTCGCCAGATGACTGCTGGACCACCAAATCTGAGTCGCCATAACACAGGATCCGGCCTATGCCAAGCTCTTTGGCTAGGCGGAGCCCATGTATGAGCGCCTCGTACTCAGCCACATTCTTGGAGGCGGCAAAATGGATTTGTAATGTGTATCTGAGCTTGTCGCCTTTGGGAGAGGTGAGGACGATGCCGGCTCCCAAGCCGGTGCGCATCTTGGATCCATCGAAGTGCATCCGCCAATGAGTGGAGTCGGGAGCCGGCGGCAGGTACTGGGTCTCGGCCCAGTCGACAAGGAAGTCGGCGAATGCTTGGGACTTGATGGCGGTGCGGGGCTGGTAGAAGATCGTGTAAGGAGCCAGCGCAATGGCCCACTTAGCCACCTGGCCGGATGCATCCCGGCTGCCTATGATCTCGGCAAGCGGGGCAGTCCATACGACCGTGATGGG
Organism: Aegilops tauschii subsp. strangulata; assembly: GCF_002575655.3. Classification (NCBI taxonomy): domain Eukaryota; kingdom Viridiplantae; phylum Streptophyta; class Magnoliopsida; order Poales; family Poaceae; genus Aegilops; species Aegilops tauschii. Next base: position 157,632,914 of record NC_053036.3, read on the forward strand.
ATGCTCTTGAAAGTAGGGCTTCAGCTTCTTGGTGGCGAAGTACACTCCATAGCACATCTTCTGGTAATGCGGGTAGTTCTACTTCGAGGTGGACAGTACTTCGCTTAAATAATATACCGGCCTCTGGACTAACTGAGCTCGGCCTTCTTCTGGGCGCTGTACCACGATGACTGTACTGACCACTCGGCTAGTCGCAGCAATGTAAAGGAGCATGGGCTCTTTCTCAGTCGGCGCTGCCAGGACAGGTGGTGTGGTCAGCATCTTCTTCAACTCGTGGAAAGCTTGGTCTGCTTGGTCGTTCCACTCGAAGTGGGTGGATTTCTTCATGAGTCGGTACAGGGGGAGAGCCTTCTCCCCTAGCAGGCTGATAAAGCGGTTTAGGGAGGCCAGGCACCCGGTAAACTTCTAAACATCTCGCAACTTGGTAGGAATCTCCATTCTCTCAATGGCCTTGATCTTCACAGGGTTGCACTCAATGCCGCGTTCGGAGACCAAAAATCCTAGAAGCTGGCCGGCTGGTACTCTGAACACGCATTTCTCGGGGTTGAGCTTGATCTGGAATCGGCGTAAGTTGGCAAATGTTTCTTTGAGGTCTTCCAGCAGGGTGCCGCGCTTCTCCGTCTTCACCACAATATCGTCTACATAGACGTGGGCATTTCTGCCGAGTTGCTTGAGGAGGCATTTCTGCATGCAACGCTGAAAAGTGGCACCGACATTCCTCAAGCCGAATGTCATAGTCAGGTAGCAGAAAGCTCCGAATGGTGTGATGAAGGCAGTCTTTAGGCGGTCGGCTGGGTCCAACTTGATCTGGTGGTATCCTGAGTAAGCATCCAAGAAACTCAACAGCTCGCATCCGGCTGTGGAGTCTATCACTTGATCAATCCGTGGTAGAGCAAACGGATCTTTGGTGCAGGCTTTGTTGAGGCTAGTGTAATCTATAAACATACGCCATTTATTATTTTTCTTCAACACCAAGACCGGGTTGGCAAGCCACTCTGGAAAGAACACCTCCATAATGAAGCCAGCGGCCAAGAGCCAGGCTATATCTTCTCCTATGATCCTTCTTTTCTCCTCCGACAGTCGGCGGAGAGGCTGCTTCACTGGTTTCGCGTCCGCTCGGACGTGTAGCTTGTGCTCGGCGAAATCCTTCGAAACACCCAGCATGTCCTTTGGGGACCATGCAAAGATGTCTCGATTCTCACGGAGGAAGTCGATGAGCTCGCCTTCCTATTTACTGTCCAGGTTTGCACCAATGACAACAAACCTCTCCGGGTTCTCCGGGTCCAGAGGTATCTTCTTTGTCTCCTTGGCCGGCTGGAAGGAGCCCTGAGCATCATATTCCTTGGGGCTGGGGGACAGGGCCGGCTGCTTGCCGGCCATGGCCACGACTCGGTCCAGCATCTTCTTCTCTTCAGCAACTACGAGGGACTCGGCCAGTCGGCTGCTGGCCGCAGCGCACTCGATGGACTTCTTGTAGTCTCCGGCTATGGTGATGATCCCCTTTGAACTCGGCATCTTCATCTTGAGGTAGGCGTAGTGGGGCACAACCATGAACTTGGCCAGGGCAGGTCGGCCAAGCAAGGCGTGGTAAGGGCTCTCTAGATCCACTACTTCAAACCAGATCGCTTTTCGGCGAAAGTGATCCTTGTCTCCGAAGAGAACATCCATCTTGATCTTGCCGATTGGGGAACAGGACAGGCCGGGTACGATGCCATGGAACACAGTCCGGCTTGGCATGAGCTGCTTCGCCTTGAGGTTCAACTTCTCCATGGTGTCGCGGTACAGTATGTTGATGCTGCTTCCACCATCAATCAGCACGCGGGAAAAACGGGCAGCTCGCCTTTCCGTCGCGAGGGTGACGTCCAACACCAATGCGTAGGAGCCGGGAGACAGCATCACCTCTGGGTGATCGGCCCGGCTCCAGCTGATAGGCCTTTCAGACCAATGCATGAACTAGGGGTTGCTGGAGGCGACCGCGTTGACTTCTTGGTGCTGTCGGCGCCGACTGCGCTTGTCTTCAACCTGGCTCGTGAAGACGACGTAGGCGGCATGCTCATCTGGGAACTCATCCTGAATGGCTCCGACTGCTGGTCGAGCAGCCGATTGCTGGGGGCTGGAGGCGACGGGCCAGGAGGCGGAGGCGGCACCAGCCCCTCGCCCTTGGAGATCCGCGTGAGCCAATGGCACTTCCGGGTCGTGTGGTTGGACGGCTTCGCGCCGCTGTGGAACTTGCAGGGGGCATCGAGAGTTTGCTCGTAGGAGAAGGCCGGCTGCCAAGCCGGCCTGCCGCCCTTCTTCTTGGGAGCGGGCCGCTCTTCGGGCTGCTCGTCTTTGACGGTGGCTACTTGCCGACTGGTGGAAGGCGGCATGGGGGCCTTGCGCTTGTGGTCGTTCTGGTAGGGCGTCGGTTGGAGTCACCATCCGGCGTCTTGGGAGCCGGAGTGAGCACCTTTCCAGAGGCGTCCACTCGGAGCTCGGTCTTCATCGAAGAGTCGGCCATGGCGTACTTGTCTGCTATGATCAGCAGCTCGTTGAGGGTAGTCGGCTCGTCGCAGAGGAGTCGGTGCTTGAGGAGGGTGCCCTCTCGGCACCCGGCGATGAAGTACTCTATGGCTTGAACCTCGTGCACCCCCTCGCAGGAGTTGCGGAGCTCGGCCCACCGCGTGAGGTAGTCGCGAGTCGATTCGCTGGGCCCTTGGACGCACAAGAAGAGTTGGCGGGGCTTGGGAGGCCGCTTGTATGTGTTGGTGAAGTTGCGGACGAAGACTTCCGTGAAGTCTAGCCAGCTGTTGACGCTGTAGGGCTTGAGGCTGTTCAACCAGGTGCGTGTCGTGCCTTGAAGCATGAGAGGGACGTACTTCACGGCAACGCGCCTGTTGCCGTTTGCTATGCTGACCGCGGTAGAGTAGTCGATCAGCCAATCTTCCGGCTTCACGGAGCCGTTGTACTTTGGCGTGTCTCTGGGGAGTGAGAACCCTTTGGGGAAGGGCTCGTCGCGGATGAGGGGGCCAAAACAAGGCAGGCCGACATCATCTTCTTCTTCTAGCGCCAGGGATCGCGCTAGGCGGTCGATCCGGTGGCAGGCATCATTCTCGCCGACTCCTTTGCGGTGGTCTAGTCGGCCACCGAGAGTCGGATGCGTGACAGGCGGCGGGGTGGGATATCTCTCCCCACGAGGCGGGGGGAGGCGGATTGCCTTGTTGTTCCACCGCTCGGGGGCGGCCTTCTGCGTCACGCTCGATGGTGACCCGAGTTCGGCTGCGGCTAGCAGCCGGCTCCTTGTCTTTCCTTGCGCGGGCGCCGCTCGCAGTCGGCGATCGGGATGTCGCGGCATGTTCTCAGCATGGGGGAGGACTCTCAGCGCGGGCGCCGGCTTCATGCCGTTCTGCGGCCGCGTCGATCAGCTGCTGGATGCGCCTAGTCATGTAGGGGAGCTCATCAGCCCCTAGCCCGTTCATCTCTTCTGCGGCCGCCTGAGCGGCACGCAGGTTCTCGAGTGGCGTGGCGCAGACTGGGCGGTCTGCTCCCAGCATGCTGGCGATGGTTGCGTCGCGCTTCTTGACGAGGCCGGCTCGGCTCGGCCCGCCATGAGGCGGCGTACCAAAGGCGGCGCGGTCGACTTCGCGCTGGTGAGCCTCAGTGAGGCGTCTCATGGATGCTATCTTCTGGCCCTCCGCGATGAGGGCGAGGCGGCGTGCCTCCAGAGTCTCGGCATCGGCGTCGGCCGAGATGGGGACGGACAAGTCGTGCAGCGCCGCTTGTAGGGCGTCGTGGGCGTTCTCGCCCGAGACGGTGCCGTGGCTGATGACCAGCACCTCAGTGACGACACTGCTGCCACTGTCGGCTCGAGGGAGAGGGTCGTCGATGATCACCACGTCAGTGGGGAAGGCGTCAAGCGGTGCCATGTCGGAGTCGACAAGCATCGGGTCGGTGGAGCCGACCGACTCCAAGTCCACAGCAAGCTCGCTGGAGACGTGAAGCTGGTCAAGGAGGCTGACGAGGCGGCTCTCGGGGTAGTCTGTCCCCGCGTCGGACGCGGGCTCGTCGGAGATGCGAGTCTCGCCAAGAAGGTCGGCGAGGCAGCTCGCCGCGTAGGCGTCGTCGACGCCTTGCAGCGCGTTAGGGCAAGCGCCATCGGGCGTAGCGGGCTGGCTACGCTCGCGGGGGAGGAAAAGGGTACCCGTCCAGAACAGGTCTCCGGACGACGGTGCACCTGGCCCCACGGTGGGCGCCAAATGTCGGGTGGTAGGTGCGACATATGCCAATGGGTGGCTTATCAGTGTGGGAGCCAGTAAGACATCGCCGGTGCCTGGAAACGGGATAAGGCGAAGACATGCACGCCGGCGAATCTTACCCAGGTTCAGGGCTCTCCGTGGAGATAACACTCCTAGTCCTGCTCTGCGGTGTCTCCGCATGATCACTAGATCAACACGAGTAGCAGTGCTCCTTGAGCTGTTTGGCTAGGGGAAGAAGGAGGGCAAGGCTAGCTCTCCTTTTCTCTCTATGTGGTGTGTAAAACTCTATCAGCTCCACCCTTTGCATGGGTGTCCCGGGGGATTTATATAGGCCTACCCCCCAGGGGTACAATGGTAATCCGGCTGGGCGCGGGTCCCAGCCATCAGTGTCTGTGCTCGCCGGCTTCTCCGCCGGCCGCAGGGGCCCGCCGACTGGTGGGTCCCGCCGGCTGCCGGCCTCTTGGCCGACAGGCCGGCCCCACCGCCTGGGGGCCTTGTCGGCGGCTGGTTACTGTTGCCTCGCCCCTGATGACGAGGGCTTTGTCGAGGTAAGCATGGCTACAGTGCCGCCGCCTTGCGGGCTCTCACTATAGCCTCACCTTGTCTTGTCTCCTTAATGATGCACATGTTTCGAGGGAGGGAGGTAGCCGGCTATGCCCCAGGCCGACCAGGGGAGGCCGGGCCGCCTTCGAGCGTTTCTCTTGCTAAAGGGGCCCGCCGCCCGCGGGCCATACTGGCGCCTGTCCTGGGTGACGTCGAGGTCAACATGGCTACAGTGCCGCGCCGGACGGGGGATGGCTGATCCGTACGGCGCCCGGTGGCCATGCATGTTCCGGGATTCGGGGTTAGTGGGTTGTACTGCGGCCACGCCTCGTCTTATCACCGTTATGTGGGTGCAGCCCTGGTGGGTGCAGTCTTGGCCGGCTTCTGGGAGTCGGCCTTCTTCATGGCCGGCTTCTGGGAGTCGGTCCTCTTGGGGCCGGCTTCCTGGAGTCGGCCATCTCGTAGCTTTCTTCGGGAAGGTTTTTGAGGCCGGGTCGCCTTCTGGTACTCGGCCCTGGGGATAGCCGGCCAGAGGAAGGCGGCCCCATGCTCCGGATGCTTGAAGGCTCGATTGGCCTGATAAATTTTCGAAGAGCCAGGGGGAGTCGGTTAGGCTACCCGTGGCCATTTACTCCGACAGAAAGGGGGGAGAAACAGTAAGTATAAAGCAAACGTAGCATCACAAAGCATAACATGGCAATATGCGGTGCTAGGGGTGAACTAACGCGGTACTACACGTGGAAGACGGAGGGGATAAACATCCGAGGATGAATTCCCGGCGTTAGGCGGATTCCGGAGAGAGGAAAAGAGGGGGAAAGTTCCAAGTTCAGCATGCTAGGGGCATGTGACAGATGAACGGACCACGTATTTGGATTCGTTGGATTTTCTGAGCGACTTTCATGTAGAAAACATTTTCATCCGAGTTACGGTTTAATTTCTATGAATTTTCAAAGATTAAAGCATTATGTGGATTTATTAATATTAACAGAAAAGGAATACTACGCCAGCATGACATCACTGTGACATCAGCAGTCAATAGGACGGCAGACCAGGTCAAACTGACCAGTGGGGCCACAGGGACCCACATGTTAGCCTCTGTGGGTTAACAGTGGATTAATTATTCACACAGGGTTAATTAGGGGTGTGGGCCCGATGTGTTAGTGAGTATTCTAATTAGCAGATTAGTTTGACAACTTAATTATCTTAATTAAGCGCAAGGGCCCAAAAGTCAGTGGCAGGGGGTGAACAGTGCCCGCGTTGACCATAGTCAACACGGTCAACTAAGGTGCTGGGGCCCAGGCCAGCCTCAGCGGGGTGGGCCCTACGCTTGCCAGGTCAGCAGCGGCGCCGGAGGAGCTCCGGCGAGCTCGCGCACGACGGCAGATCGCCGGAGATGCTCGGAAAAGCGCCACAAGACACCAAATCGCACGCGGTTTGTTGCATTCGAACGAGGACTCGATGCCGCACCGCGTGGTGTGGTCGGTTGGACTCTGGGGTGACCGGAACTGCGCCGGCGATGAGTGGGGGCGGTGGTGGCTTTCGGGTGGAAGTGGATTAGCAGCATCAGTGCGCAAACGGGCGAGGCAAAGGGGGGAGCGAGGTCCTACGCGCGCGGGCGAGCTAAACGGGCACTGGCGAGGGACCATTTGGTCGCCGGAAGCTCGTCGGCGATGAGCCCCCGCGGTGATGGGCTCGGGCACGTACGAGACGGCAACTACGGGCATGTTGGGGGCGAGGAGAAGAGAGCGGGGAGGAAGGAGAGCTCACCGCGGAGCACAAGGAGGCTCGGTGGCGGTTTAGGAGCTGCAGGGGCGGCGCCGGAGACGAAGAAGATCGACGGCAACCGGAGATGGGGACGAGGACGAACGGCAGCTGCGGTGCTTCCCAGCTCCACCTGAGGGCACCAGACGACGGAGTCGACCCCGGCGGAGCTTCACGACAAGACGGCGGAGCGCGGCGGTGGCTGTGGCTGCGGTGACGACGGAGAACGGCGGCGACCGCGTCGGTCTCCTCTCCAAAACAAAGAAGAGGGAGAGGTGGATCTGGGGGAGGAGAGGTGCAAGTGGGGGGGGAGAGGGGATCGAGGCGACAGGGAGGGAGGGGATCCTTATCCCCACTTCGGTGAGGCGCATGGCGACGAGCGGGTTCGACGGCGACCGCTCGCGCGGGTCGGTCGAACAGGAGAAAGGGGAAGACGACAGGCGAGGGGAAGTGGGCTGGCTGGCATGGGCCGACGGCTAGCTGGGCCGTTTGGCCCAGTGGGGCAGGGGCCTTTTTTCTCTCTTCCCTCTGCTTTCCTTTTCTTTTCTTTTTTTTCATTTATTCCTGTTTTGCAAATTGCTTAGCCACCATTAGAGTTTTATAAAATATGTGACTTAGCTCAACAATTATAGTGCAATATTTACCACTGCCAAAAAAATGGTTTGGAGCCAAAATGATTTCATTTGAATTTTTAATAAATGATATGGCACTTTAAATTTCTTATTTGATGCTGTTTCATGTTGTTTGAGTCACATAATGAATTTAGGTGATGTTGTTTTTCTGAAGATAATTAGTTATGAATTATTTTCTATTTAATGAACAATTTAGTTTGCATGTTTGAGAATTTTGAATTTCACTCATAATTTGAATTTGAATTTGACTTTGATTTTTCATCAAGTGATAAATAGCTCAGTAAGCATGGTGACCTGGCACCATTAACAGGGGATTACTGTAGCATGACACTGGGGGTCAGCAGGCCGCGCCGAGAGCACCACGGCGGTGGACGACGGCGAGGCCTAGGAAGGGGACGACGCGACAGTGGAAGCCCGCGCGGAGAGGAGTACGAGGGTTCACTGGTTCGGCTGCGATGGGAATAGTAGGGGGCGGTGAGGCCTCCGCGGCAGCACAGCTGGCCACGGGAGGCAGGAGCTTGCGGCATGACTGGCGCTGCTTTGGGCGGCTGGAGCAAGAAGACCAGAGTTTGAAGAAGCACTACGGCTGTTGAATGGACATCGTACGGTCACTGGAGCTAGAATCGTTCATATTGACTAAGTTGACAAAGCCCTCCGTCCCCGTCAACTTAGTTGGCCCACAACTCATCCTCCCACTATGGTGGGTCCCAGCTAGCAGGGGGTATTCATTTTTTGTGCGTAATAAGGAGGCACTTCCTTGCGTGCGAAGATATAGCTGGTGGGTCCGACATGTCAGCGGGGGGAACGTTTTTTTGAGGCCCTTCCGGTGGGTCCCAGCTGTCAGGTGGAGGAATCATTATTTTGCGCGTACAGTCCATGACCGATGGATGTCGTTTGTTGACCACGTTGACCAGGCCGCGCCGAGAGCACCATGGCGGTGGACGACGGCGAGGCCTAGGAAGGGAACGACACGGAGCCAGGGAAGACTCAGCGATGGTTGCCCACGCGGTCCGGCTGCCGTCGCCGGAAAATAACAGGAGGTGTGGGTGAGTAGAGGAATGGCCTGGCCAGCAATGAAGTAGGGTGGGGCGGTGCGGCCTGTGCGGCAGCACAGCCGGCCACGAGAGGCGGGAGCAGGCAGTCCCACCGGAGCTAGTTTGGGCGGCTGGAGCAAGAAGATCAGATATTGAAGAAGCAGCACGGCCGTTGGATTAACATCCAACGGTCACTGCTGCTAGAATCGTTTGTGGACTAAGTTGACAAAGCCAAAGTACACGTCAACCTAGTAGACCCACAAGTCAGCCTCCAAATCTTTCCCGAACAGCATACAGCCCGAAATTTCTAGCCAGATTCAAATTAATTTTAAATCTAAATATACCTTAATTTAAATTCAATGAAATTTTACCCGCGCAAAAACAATGAAATTTAAAATATCAAAATCCGAAAGAAAACAGTATTTTGGAACTAATTGCGTGTTTGCTGTATTTTTTCATTTTACAGCCCATTTATTATTACTTATTGCCCATTTTCTGGGCAAAATGCATCCCTCCTCGTCTTGAAAGATTTCCGGCCCAGCAGGGCATAGAAAAGCAAGTAGGCCTACGTTGGTTATTCTGCAAGAAAAAAAAAAGCTGGCTAGCCATTTTTAGAAAGGAAAAAAACAAACTGGGCTGGTCATGTGCTAAACATATGAAATAAAAGCCTCGGCTAGACGGGCCACGGGTCCCGCACAACCCAGTTGATACCCTTCTCCGTCCCGAAAAAACAAAATTACTGCGCGCGCTGCTGGGTCCCTACTGTGATCCTCACCATGTACAGTCATCTCCTTATTCCTCTCGGTTGTTGACCATGTTGACAACACCGGAGGGCGGCGCTGCGGCGAGCGAACCAAGGCGGAGGACGATGGTGAGGCCTCAGACGGGAACGAACAGGAGCCGGGGAAGATCACAGCCAGCCGTGGGAGGTGGGAGCAGGCGGTCCCGCTGGCACTGGTTTGGCTTTGGCGGCTCGAGGAAGAAGAGACTGAAGAAACGCGATAGACGTTGAATGTCAATCCAACGGTCAAGGTTGGCACAATCGTTTGTTGACTAAGCGGACACCAGGTAGCATACTTTTTTATATATAGGAAGAAAATTGCGAGGAAAATGCGTTCGTCTGCCGTCCTCCTCACAGGGAACGTTCGCCACATAAGTGACTAGCACCCTTGGTTTTCAACCGAGAGGTCTTGAGTTCGAGTCCCAGGAAATCTCAATTTTGTCCTCCTTCCTTCGCCGCAAAAAAGGGAAAGAAAATCAAAGACTTGGGAAGGCGTATAGAACAAGCTAGTGTACCAGTAAAGAGACGTTGCCGAGTTTTAGAAAAAAGAAAGACGTGCTCCTGTAGCTGGTTCGAATCCAAACCTAGACTATGACTATATATGGTGCTATGCTACTCTACAAGTAATGAAACTGACATATCCAACGTTTGCTTCTCGTCTTCTCTACTTACTCTGCCTAGCATCAGAAGCTCTGGCCGCAACAACCATGTTCGCTGGCTGCTCGTCCACCTGCTCTTCAGCAGGCAACAACCAGATATGTGCCAAGTCGCCACCCGTACCATCGCCTGTGGGTCTCATCACACCCCCGCCGGCACGCGCGCCACAGCCGATTGCTCATCGCAACCCGCTACCGTTGGTGTGGTGCTACTGCTGCAAATCACGCAGAGTCATCCGTCGCGTCTCAACCACAATCCGCAACCCTGGCCGAGTCTTCTACAAATGCCCGAATCATGGGGTAATAATATGTTTAAGTGTTGTTCTGCTGCTTTCAGTTGCTGATTTTTTTAATAGTTTGGTTGATGATCTTCCAATTTGATTCGTGCAGAAAAGGGAAGATTCGTGTGATTTGTATTTCTGGGAAGTTGCTGATGTGGGGGAATGCAACTACGCTGATTATTTGGTTAGCCGAGGAATCCCAATACCAACAGGTTGGGGTGTTGGACAAGTAACTGAAGGAACGGCAGAAGAGGAAGATGCAGAGCAGAAGGTTAAAGATACAGTTCCTCTGATCATGGCCAAGCAACAGCTGCTGAACGGCCTTGACAGCAATGAGGAGATGAAAGAGCTTGTGAAGATAATGGGAAAAATCGATGTGCTATGTAGGATGATTGTCTCTTTATTTGCAGTGTATGTAGCACTCGTGATGTATTGAGTGGCTACGACATGATCACTTTGCTGAAACTAGTAATGAATGAAACCTGTGTAGCAGGCTGGGCGTAGTGTTGTGAACATCTATTGATTTCTATTAACGGAAATCAGTGGGTATCCCCTTTTGCTCATATAAATAAATAAATAGCAGAGGCCCTGTCGGGTCATCTTTGTTCTCATTCGAAGACGTCGAGCAAATTGCAGTCCAACAGCAAACTATGTCATCAAATTCAAGTTTCACAGCCAAATATGAGTACAACTAAACAACAATGTCATCATGTTTTAGTTGTCATACAATCACCAAACACAAATCAGCATACATAACAAGTGATGTTCTCACAGCAAAATACTACACAACATGTTCATCAGGTTTCAGTTGTCATAGCAAACACAATTTCACATAGTAGATAAAAAACGTCTTCTCACAGGCAAATACGAAAAAAACAATGTAATCATCATCCGCAGCAGCAGCGTCAACATCTTCGCCATGTGTATCAGTCTGAATCGTAATTCCCCACGGTGTCATCTTCTTCTTCGTCCTCAACGTCCTCGAACGTTGGCTTCTTCTTGATCAACTCTTGTATGTCCACAGCACGACAGGCAATCTTTTCGCCGGCGTCATTGACGTGATGGTTCTCAAAGATATTAGGAACATCTGTGTTATCTTGTTCATCAGGAGCAGTGTAAGCATCATCTTGTTGTGCAACTTCATTAAACGAATTCCTCTGCTCAAACCTTTGCAATACTCTCCAGTCATCGCTACGTGCAAATGTGTCTTCCAAGAAAAATATCTGTGTTGCTTGATTTGCCAAAATAAAAGGCTCGTTGGTCTGGTACGCCGCCTTGACATTGATGGATTTGAAATAATCATCAGCTCTGGGTTTTGCGATCCTAGAAAACAGGTTATACCAACGACAGCACAACAGAACCACACACCGATGATCCTCGAAACTGGAGATATACTGCAACTGAACAATGTCTGTTATGTTAGCATACATTTCAGTTGTCTCTTTGTCATACATATCCGTGCTCATGATGGCACTGTTTTGTGTCTTCCTGCCTTCGTCTCGTGCAAGGGTGTTGTAGCGCACATCTCCAACAACGCAAGATTCATAATGTCTTACCCGAGTATCAGGACCCATTGCTAGTGAGTAAAGGGCATCATCAACTGCCTGCCCATCCTCCCGCATCTTCTTAACCTATGGTTAGAAAATAGACAAGCTGATCATCTTATGTACTCAATATATTAAAAAAAACTGACAGTGCACTTCAAAAGCTTACATGGTTCTTGAACCATTTCACAAATCCTGCCATAACTACTTCGTCAATGTTTCTTGGATTTTGCGGCAGTAACTCCTCTTTGTAGATGCTGCACAACATAGTGATCGCGTCAAACATCTAAATATATAAGAATGTGCTGCAAGTTTAGTAGATTACGATGTATAAGCTGCAGTACTGCACTTACTTGATATAAGGTAGTATCTCAGGACAGTTATTCAACACATACCAAACCATTTTGTCCAAATCTTTAGGTTTGTCCTCTTGTCGACTCTTCCCTGTAACTCGAACAGAATAATCGAAAACATTGAGCCCGGGATTGTCTTCACCCACCTCTTTGCTAAGCTGATCAGCTGTTTCAATGTATTTTGAGCAGAATGTCAACGCTTCTGTAGCAATGTAGGCCTCTGCAATGGAACCCTCGGGTCTAGCTCTGTTCCTAACATAGCCCTTGAAAGTGCCTAGCCGCCTTTCAATAGGGTACATCCAGCCATACTGTACTGGACCTCTAAGTAGTGCCTCATCAGGTAGATGAACAGCCAAATGCACCATCACATCAAAGAAGGCTGGAGGATATATCTTCTCAAGGTCGCATAGGATAGTTGGTATCTTGTCTCTAAGACGCTCCAAAGCATCTATCCTGATATTCCTACTGCAGAGTTCCCTGAAGAATTGTCCCAACTCTGCAACTGCTCTGTATAAGTCAGGGCGGCCCAATCCTCTAAGGATAACAGGTAAAACCCTTTGAAGTAGGACGTGGCAGTCATGAGTTTTCAACCCTTGTACCTTGTTTCCATCTGCACTGACTCTCTTTTCATGGTTGGAAGCAAATCCATGTGGGAATCTCACACGTGACAAGACCTCGTAGAATTCTTTTCTTTTTACCTTGTCCAAGACGTACACAGCTGGTGCCATATCCCGTGGTTTACCTTCATCTTGCACCTGCAAATCCTTTTTGATACCCAGGTGTGTCAAATCAATCCTAGATTTTAAGGTATCTTTCGTCTTGCCTTCAATATTAAGAAGTGTGCCGATAATGCTGTCACATATATTTTTCTCGATGTGCATCACATCAAGATTATGCCGCAGATCCAAATCTTTCCAATGCTCCAAGTCCCACAGAGTGGACCTGCGGGTAAACAATAATCTCTCTTCTACCCTGCCACGCTTCCTTTTCCCGCTACCATTACCAGGATGGTTTCCTGGTGTAATATGCCTGACCTTCTCTAATTCCACTTGCAACTCATCGATGGTGAGCCTCTTTGGCGCATCACAGTTTTCATGCTTTGCATTGAACACATGTGTTCGGTATTTTCTAGGATGTGGCTTGTCCTTGGCAAGGAAACGGCGGTGTCCAATGTAACAGATCTTGCTAAGTATTGCATATGACAGCGGATTCCTGTCACGGCGAACACATGCATTGTAACCATGTGTCGTTCGCCCTGACATAGTGCCCAAAGCCGGATAATCATGGATGCACCAAATTATAACAGCACACAGAAAGAAATCAGCTCGTGGGCTGCTATATAGGTCTCGAGTGAGAACACCCTTCCATAGCTGTTGAAGTTCCTCCACAAGAGGCTCCATGAACAAATCAAAATCCTTTCCATGACTTTTTGGACCTGGGATGAGCAAGGCCATCATGTAGTTTGATTCTTTGGTGCAGACATTTGGAGGCATGTTGTAAGGGATAACAAGCACTGGCCACATGCTATATGTGGCACTCTGGTGGCCAAATGGGTTAAATCCATCTGAAGCTAAGCCAAGTCTAATGTTTCTGGGGTCAGCAACAAACTCTTTGTGTTTATCATTGAAGCTTTTCCACTCACTACCATGAGATGGATGGCTCATTACATTCTGATCTCTGTACTCCTGGTTCCTAGAATGCCACAGTACATCCTCTCTTGTTTCAGCATCATGAAACAACCTCTGCAATCTTGGTGTAATTGGAAAATGTCTCAGAACATTATGAGGAATCCTCTTCACAGCATCACCATCTTTCCATCTTGATGATTTGCATTTCGGGCATTCACTTAAGTTGGCATAATCCTTCCGGAATAGAACACAATTATTGTTACAAACATGGATCATATCATATCCAATTCCAACTGCACGAAGGAAATTCTTCATTTTACTGTAGGTGTGTGGCAGCTCAGACGTATCTGGGAAAGATTTGCGGAAAGCAGCCAACATCGCATCGAATGATTTGTTGGGCATCCGCTCAGATGTCTTCACCTGAAGAAAGGTGACCATAGCTGAGAATACTGACAGCTTATTTCTTGGGGTGACAGCAATGTTGCATTGTTCCAACATGCGGGCCCACCGTTTTTCTTCTACAGGTGAAAGTTCACGGAATGCACGAGCATTTCGTAGCATTGTTTCAATGTTGGTCAAACTCACTGGCTCCGCCACCACCACCTCCTCCTCCTCTTCCAGCCGAGCATCAGGCAGATCAAGATGGTGATCTGCTGCTTCCACGTAGTCAATAACATTGACATTCACAGCTTCACCATGATGAACCCACCTAGTATATGTGACCGACATCCCATACAAGTGTAGATGATTTTGCACAGTTGACTGGGGTCTTGTAACTGAATTCATACAACTGCTACACGGGCAGAGCACATCTGATTTCAGACCACCGTACTCAGCTCTGATAAAGTTCATGAAGTTTTCAACCCCCTCGACATATGCAGCGGAGAATCTTCGAGCAGAAGTTATCCAAGTCATGTCCATCTGCTAGACATACAAATTAGTTCTTCTACTAGATATTACAGGAAAAACATATATGCTTTTTTATGAAGTCCAGAAAGAAAATACCTAGGTCGATGTCTAAAGCTATGGCAAGATATTTGGACGAGCAGATCTAAGTAACGAAATATATGTAAAGCTAATTCAGCAAACAGATTTGAGTGCCAAATTATGGCAGGCTGTTTGAGCAGTCAATGAGCCCGAGCACACAGCCACCGAACTATCGAAGGCCATCGCAGCAACAAAGATCGAGTATAAAACGGTGTAGAGCTATTTCACCTAACAGATTGGCTACTAGACCATGGCAATCTACGTCACAATAAATATATGGTAGGATATTTTAGCAACTAATCGGCCTTGGCATGCCATCTCAGCTAAGCAGATTGAGTGCAGAACAGGGCAAGGAAGCTTCTTAAGCAGAGCATATTGACAGTAAACTACTTCGGCAAACAGTGAGATTAACAGCGTCTATCAGCTAACATTCAGCGCTACACCGACATGAACGGGGCCTCAGTCTAGAATGTGCGTACCGTGGGAGAAGCGGACCGCCGTGCGTCTCCACACGAACGTCACCAGCGGTGGCGGCGCTGACCGCCGTGCGCCTCCACAAGAACGTAGCCAGAGGTGGCGGCGCGGCTAGAGGACGGCAGTCTACGAGAGCGTACTGGAGCGAGAGGATCGCCGAACCGCGGCGCCGACGTATCGGCGCGGCGGGGAGGGCGGCTTTGGCGGAGCGAATGGAGTGGAGGGGGACAGGGGGGAGGGGGTTTGGGGAATATTATTGGCTAGTTGGCCGAAGGACGGTTGAATCGGATTTGGGGGGAATTTTTGGGTGTGGGGGGGCGGGAGGATTTTCGCGCGGTGGGCGGGGGGAGTTTGGCGCATGGTCGGTTTCTCCAAGTGCAGTCCCACGTGTCAGTGAAGAGGCAAGCCGAAGCGCGTTCCGTTTGCGTGAGCCGTGTGCAGGACCGAACGTGTGTGGGGTGCAATGCGACCGCGACATGAGTGATGTGAGTGTACCTCCTTTTTTCCTTTTAAACTAGGTGCTTCGCCCCCTAAAAAAAATTGTTGCTTCGCGCGATCCATCGACACTACTACTAGTAATCCGGTAATCCCGACTAAAACGGCGCGGCCGGGTCTTTTCCCGCGCGATATGCTGGGAGGTTGGCTTAGTTGGGTTTTTTAGGACGAGTAATGCTACACCTACGTAATCCCAGTTACGTAATTAACGTAATGTGAAATGTGTGAGCTGTTGATTGTAGATTGGGAGGAGGGAGGGGCCCACCACCATGAAAATCAGGGGAGGAGAGAGAGAGGCAATTTACTTTAACCCTTTCGTAGGTTCCCGGTAGATGTAGAAAGATGTGAAATGCGTGAATGTGTAGTGGACGTACTATTGGAGTGCCTAAGATAATTTGTGTATGTATAGACCCTATGTGTTTATTTTACTTCGCATGTTAGATTTGTCTCGGTTCAATAAAAAGCAGAGTTGGTGATGATGGTGTGCCTGTCATCCTGCAATATAGACCGTCCGATCTATATCTAACGGATAGGAAGGAAACTATGACAATTTACCCGCACTCCTCTCCACATTTGCAGATAAGGCTTTCCCTCGTTCATCCTTTTCTCCCATAAGATCTTGATCTTCCGTGCAATGCACGGGCATCTTACTAGTACTCCTACAATATGTATATTATTGTGAAAGTTCATATACACTGGCCGAGATTAATGCAAACACGGCAGATTTTCATTACATTTCGAACTTTTATAGGACAGAAAAATAAAAGAAACCCGACCCTAAACCTATTCTATGGCGGCGACCGACGTCCTCCATCTGCGATCTCTATGTACGGGGGCGGGGTTCAAGACCCGTGAAGTGAAGGTGCGGTCTCCGGCGAGGAAGAGTAGAACACGGGATACGGACCGGCCAGTTGGCACACCATGCCTTGCCGCCTCCCATGCCCTACTCATCCTTGGAGGAGTCCCCGACCTCGGCGGTGCCAGACGTTAGACGGCGGCAAGTAGGACGCGTGGCTGACGGTGCTCCCATCGTCGGCCGCCAGCGTGGCCACCGCTTGTGCGGTCGCCTCCGCGTCCGGCTACACCGCTATTGCGTCGCGAGAGGCGACTTGAGCGAGGGCGGCGACCTCGAGCTTCATCCCCGAAGACAAGCTCTCCCGCAGAGCGTTCACACTTGGGGTCATGGCGGATGTGGTGCCAGGTAGGAGGACGATGCGCTATGGTGTGGAGGTTAGCTGGGCGTTGCCGCTTTAAGTAGCCGGAGTTGGTTCCTCGGCACCGAGCCTCTTAACGACGACATACAAACGGACGGCATGAATGCGGGCAGCTGGCACCGGCTGGGAACGCACCGCGTGACGCCGCGAGGGACGAGGGTTTTGGTGTGCCAGGCTAGTCAGCTGCGGTCGTGGCAACGTTGGAGATGCCCTTTGCTCACATGCGATCCCCGCATGTCATTGAAAAAGCAAGACGACCCGACATGGTCTCAGGTCCAGAGGATGCAGTTGGCTGCGCTACACCACTCTGCGGACGTGTTGCGGCGCCCCGTGCATCCTCGACGAGCCAGGTGTTGGGGTGTGTTTGGATTGTGGCCAAAGTGCACCTTACCAAAATTTTGGTCATGACCCAAAGATTGGTCTTTGTTTGGATGGTTGCCATTTTTTGGCATGCCAATGAACTCTAGCCAACTCTAGTTCATTTTTCTTGCCAATGTCGGCCAAATCATGGGCAACCAATACCTCAACCAAAATTTTGGTCATGGCCCAAAGATTGGTCTTTGTTTGGATGGTTGCCATTTCTTTGGCATGCCAATGAACTCTAGCCAACTCTAGTTCATTTTTCTTGCCAATGTCGGACAAATCATGGGCAACCAATACCTCAACCAAAATTTTGGCTACCCAATGCTTTGATGGGGCAACCTTGGGCACAAACCAAACATACCGTTGGTCGTGCCACAGCACTAACGCCACCCTCAGCACACTGAAACCGACCGTGTCTAGCGACGATATGAGCATGTCGCTCACCGCGGTCGCCGTGTCCAGAGGCGGTGCTGGAGCTGCGCCCCGTTGTTGGCCCCAACGACCCACATGAACGGTTGTCGGTGGCGAGGAGGTCGTGGGCGAGCTCCTCCATTGGACTAGTCTGCACTACGTCGTCCCGACGGGTGTGCCCCACATGTCGGTTTCCCTGTTTTCCCGGCCATATTCGAGCGTCAGTGCTCCGCGTTGCGCATTAGGCCTTTCACTATGTAGGCCAAGCGAGACAACTTATTGTTTATTTGAGCCGTTCAAGTATAATCATGTGGCGTTTGCTTATTTCTCATTCCTCTCCAACCCTCTTCTCCATCGATCATGTCGCCCTCCAGTCGAGTCCATCCTCTCGCATGCCTCATTTGAACATTCTGCCGAGTATCATTCGCATGTACCCACCCCTAGTACTCTTTCAATAGATCTCCGGACCCCGAGATGAAATCGAGAGGGAACGAGTGGGGGCACGTGATACCTAAGGCGGATTCAAAATTTTTAATCGGTGATCATAGCATCCGCAAATCATATATAAAGGGCATTCAATGTTCGTTTCGTTTTTGAACGTACAATATACTCCCGCTATCCTTTCTAGTTTACATAAAGTTTTATGTGTAGTCAAAGTATCTCTACTTTGATCAAAAAGGTATCAACATTCAACAACGCCCAATCAATATTGTTAGATTCGTACTTACTCCTAGATTTGTACTCGAGATAGTTTCCAATTTGACTATTGACAAGATTAATAGTACATGAGATGTATAATTTGAAAATTATATCATTGGAAACTCCTTTCACATACGAATTTGACCGTATGCTTGTAAGTTGCATGTCATATATTATTACTCTAACATTTGGTCAAAGTTAGCCTCGAAAAACGCATTAGACCCTGTATGCTTTGTGTAAGTTGCATGTCATATATTATTACTCTAACATTTGTGTAAGTTGCATGTCATATATTATTACTCTAACATTTGGTCAAAGTAGTATAGTGGAAGTGGATCCTCTGACGTAGGTATCCCTGGCTTACCCTCCCTTTTGGTCACTTACTGGCGGACCCCGTGCTTGCTAGGCCCCGCATGTCAGTTACTCAATGGGTTCGGCCACGTCAGGGGATCCTCATCTGTAGTATACTCCCTCTGTTTTTATTTACTCCGCATAAAACGGAGGGAGTGGTGGTATAATAAATGACGCGGGCGGGGAAGGGGGGGGACGTCGGTTTGCTCTCAATTGCGGTCCCACAAGCGAGCGAAAACGCAAGACGAAGCGCGTTCCATTCGGTGAGCGACGTGGAGGGTCCAGCGTGCCAGGCTGGAACGCGAACGCGACAAGAGCAATGTACAGTCAAAACCGATTGACCGCTCGTCACCGGAACCACTATTCACACCAGAACCTTCGCTGCTCGGCCTACGCCAGCCACTGCCCTAAAACCACACCAAATCTCCAGCCCATTCCCCCACCTTTCGATCCCCTAGCCCGCATCAAGCGTCCCCTAGTTCGCCGGAAAGCCAAGGTGCGCCGCAAGATCACTTACTACAAGAGCTGACGCCGGAGCGCCGCGCAGAAATCGCGGTGGCGGTCGGCGCCACAGACCTCCGTTCCCAAGCTCGCTTTGCGGCGGGCCAATCCCCGAGTTCTTTGGAGCCAAGCTACGAGGAGGAGGAAGCCGATCCAATGTTCATGGCGGAGGTCGCGGCGCAGAAGGCCCCCGATGGGTATGAGACGATGGACGTCGACTTCGTGCCGGCGTCCGAGTCCCCCATGGTGCAGGCGGACCAGCGGTTCAACATGGCAATACTAAAGGAGGACCGGGAGGCAGAGGCTCAACTCGACGCGGAGCGCGCACATGCCGCTGCCATCGAGGTTCTCCTGCAGGTGGAACCGGATGTCGTGGATGTGAACCGGGCGGCGGAGGCTCAACTTGAGGCGAGCGCGCGGATGCCGCTGCCATCGAGGCCCTCCTGCAGGCGGAACCGGACGTCCTGGACTTGAACCGGGCGGCAGAGGCTCGACTCGACGCAGAGCGCGCGGATGCCGCTCTCATCGACGCCCTCCTGCAGGCGGAACCGGACGTCCTGGACTTGAACCGGGCGACGGAGGCTCAACTCGAAGCGGAGCGCGCGGATGCCGCTGCCATCGAGGCCCTCCTGCAGGCGGAACCGGACGTCCTCGACTTGAACCGGGCTGTGCTCTCGTCCGTGCAGAGCGCCCGCACGCTCCGCTTGAACTAGTAGCTGGAGGCCGAGGACAACCACGGTGCGGAGACACACGTCGGCAGCGACGGCTGGTTCGCGCCGACAGCCAAAGACGACAAGGCCGTCTCTTTCCGCGAGCAGTGATAGTTTTTCTTTATGTTGTTGTTTTTATGGATATTTTGCTGTGTAAAAACATATATTTGTTATGCAAGTCGCCTGACTTGGGTCAGTCTACCATTTCAGGCGGTTGGATGAATATCCTACGTCTCCTAACCCTTCTTTCCTTCTTCCTCACCTCTTCTTCTTCCCTAACAGACCACCGCACGGGCCGTACGGATAGTCCCCAACATGCGGTTGGATAAACATACTCTATGAACAAAAATTATGTGTCAGCGATAGGATGGCTGAGTTTGGTTTGTTCACATGCGGCAGCACGTGTCAGTGAGGGTGCGTTGCCTTGGCTGGGTTTGCGGCGTGCAGGAGCGACTGTGTGAGGTTGCGGTGCAACCGCGGCGTGTAGGAGCGACCGTGTGAGGGTGCGGTGCGACCGCGACAGCCGTGCGCAAGTGTACCTCCTTCTCATTTTGAAAACTTTAGGCAAGCTTGGCAAAAATGTGTGGCGAAGTTTGGCAATGCAAGGCCTAGACCCAAACAGGATAAGTACGTACCTACCTACTAGGAGTACTAGTGTTAAAAAAGAAAGGCGGGATTTTCCTTCGCAGGATTTAATCGATACAAATCCTCGTTTCACGTGTCAATTAATGCGTATTTTTTTCTCCAAAGACCAAAGAGCTAACCATCTCACTCCTCATCGCTCGATTAATGCAGCGCCATGCAAACCAACCTTCTCACTTCCGCATGCATGCAGGGGATATTAATGTCCTTGGTTGCTAACCCCATCAATTTTGCCTCGATTAGTGTTAGTGGCCTTTGCAAATTGTAATTTTGATATACTAGCCTTGTGTACAAAAAAATGGAGGTACTAACTTTATTTGACTTCCTTCCCCATTGCGGTGACGTCGACGATATCTTTTTTTTGGGTGGTTTGGTGAAGTGCGTTCGACGGAGAACACCATTGAGGGATACCATGGTAAGTCGTTCGCAAGTGCCGCTTGCAAGCCGAGACAACTGCCTTATTTGCATCCAGGAAGTCCTTTACTAGTACTACTAGGAGAACTAGTGCGGTGAGTTGGTTTCTCGAAGAAGACGATGGAGAAGCGGAGTCAGCGAAGAGTGAAATGATGGTTGCTTCGTCCGTGCTTTTGTGATTTGATGCCTCACTGCTTTGTGATTTGTGATAGAAGGGACAGGGGAGTAGACTCTATGCTCTATACTGTACTACATGCGTCCAAGCATGGGAGAAAGAGGAGAGACGTTGCATTTTTCTATTCCTTCAATCAATCAATCAATCAGGGAGCTTTGGTTCCATCTTTTTGGCTTTGGCAACACCGTCCACAATGGTTCCCACGATGCCAAAAGCTATTTTCACATTTGGCTACACATTGTGGATGCCCTTAACCATACCACTTGGTTTTTCTCCTGTGTGCTATCTATACAAATCTCAATTATATTGATCTAAAAAATTATAGAATCAAGATTAGTAAAAAGGAGGTGATTTTGCCGCGCGGATGGCGGGGGAGGTTTCTTATTTGAGCAATGCTACATCCACGTAATGGTTTATGTAAAGTTACGAACTGATGTGATGTGGGACTATTTGATTGGATTACAGGAGAGGATTAGGCCCACCCCACCTGAAAAATCAGGGGGGGCATATATAGATTAGATGGAAAGTATACGTAGCAGCTACGTAGCCCTTTGTAAGTCTAGGATTAGGCTTCTTATTTTCGGAGGACGTTGTCCTGGCGGTTTGCTAACATGCGGTCCCACGTGTCAGTGCTTTACCAAGCCGATCCGCGTCCCACATGAGGCAGAACAACGGCAGATGCAACATGTGGTTAAGTTGAAGCAGATGAGGGAGAAGCGGATTCAGCAACGAGTGAAATGATGGTTGCTTCGTCCCTCCAACTTAACTGCGGGAAAGGTGCAGCTTTGTGATTTGACGCCTCATTGCTCATTACTACGCCGGCGCCATGACTGGGGTGCTTCACCCCGGCTGCTCTGCACTGTATTCCGGTATGGCACGTGGACCCGGTAGCTTGATGTCCCACATGTCGGCGAAAGGGACTAGAAGATTTATGAAAGCGAGCGCTCCACTCTTACGATGGAGGAGTAGTCGACACGACGGCCCAGTGAACTGTCACTTGTACTGTATAGTACTATAGTTTTGCTATTTCGCATGATCCATCGATACAAACCCGATTAAACAGGAAAGGGCGGGATTTTTCCCGTGTGGTAGATGATACTGGCCATACATTTCAAAGGCAATTTTAATGTATGCAAACTGAATAATTATAGGTAACAATATGATATCTAGTAAAACTAAAAACACATATGATTTATTGTGTTAGAGTGTAGTAGTAGTGCTGTATTGCATAGTTGTTAGATGTAACATGCGAGAACGTGTAGAGATGTAGTTTTGGAGGGCCTACATAGAGAAAAGCGTAATACGATCACCGAACTTCAGAATAAGCTGATTACGGTCACTATATACGTTTTGCGGTGATTATACGGTCACTTGCTCACAGTTCAGCATCGGATTGCACTTTGTCGACCGGCCAAATAGTCTGCGTGGCGCCATGTTAACTAGTTAAATTGACCATGTTCCTTGTGGGTCCCACCTGTCAGTTCGCATAGGCAAAAGGTCAGATAAACACAAATTTACGCAGACTCGACAAGGCTCCAACCCGTGCGCGGGAATCACCTGGTTGTGTATGTGTCTGTCAGGGCCTGATGTGTGCGCATGCACGTGTAGGTTGAGCACTTGAGCGTGAGAGTGTGTGTTGGTCGTGTGGTGTACTGGTGTGTGCATGCATGCGTGCATGTGTGCATGTGTGCATGTGAGTGTTGCGTGCGTGCGTGTGAGTGTTGCGTGCGTGCGTGGCTGCGTGTGTACGTGTGAGTGTTGCGTGCGTGCGTGGGTGCATGTGTTTGTGTGA
Source organism: Aegilops tauschii subsp. strangulata (assembly GCF_002575655.3). Lineage (NCBI taxonomy): Eukaryota > Viridiplantae > Streptophyta > Magnoliopsida > Poales > Poaceae > Aegilops > Aegilops tauschii. Next base: position 157,655,590 of record NC_053036.3, read on the forward strand.
GTGTCGCGTGGATGCAGTTCGTGTGCATGCGTGCGTGTGTGTATAATCACCACACCAGCTCCTGTGTGTTAAAACAGACGGCTCAGCATACCAATACAAGGCCACCTTGTCCGCTGTGCCCGCGGTCATGACTTTGAACCACCGTCCAAATATTTTTTTGTCGTTTGTTTTCATTCTTACTAGCAAGATGCCCGTGCGTTGCACGTAACATCAAGATGCATTTGTATGACTTGTTTATCTTGTGAGAGAAAAGGATGAACGAGGGAAGGCCTTATTTGCAAATGTGGAGAGGTGTGTGGGTACCTTTTTGCAAAATTGCCATAGTTTCTTTCCTATCCGTCAGATATAAATCGGACGGCCTATATTGCAGGATGGCAGGCACACCATCATCACCAACTTTGTTTTTTATAAGAGTGTATTTTATGTATTTTATAAGAGTGTAGATGTAGAGTATATACAAGTCGACAGGTGGGCACGATGGTAGTGAGATAATGTGATGCAACACTAGAGGTGCCACGTGGAGCGTTTAACTGGTCAACTAGTCATGTCATGAGCAAATACAGAGTTGTACGCTGAGCCCGTGACTGTATAATAACCACTAAACGTAAATGGTGACCGTAATGAGTGGATTCTGAAGTCCAATGTACGTATCGTGCTTTCGCTTCAAATACAATGATCGTCATTGCATATATCACGAGAGAAAGATGAAACATGCATGAATTTTCTGGGGGCTTACTTTAGAGGACCTGGAGATAGTTTTGTGTGCATACGTGAAAGGGGCGTACAAGGGGGTATGCGATGGAGAGAGAGATGCTCTTCGTTTCTCTTTATTATGACTACCTTTGTATATAGTATAAAAATATACAAATTCATAGTGCGGAATAAATATCATTGTGGGCACCATGCAATGCAAATTAGCGCTCGTACTCCTCCATATAACTTTGTAATGTTGTATATATGTAGAAACTCTAAAATAATTTTTTGGCCACACTTTATTCAAAAGGAATGTTGTATGCGAAATAAACGTGAAGAGAGGGCTTTTTAGATCAATGGGGTACGTGATGTAACATGTGTGAATGTGTAGTTGATGCATTTGGCGGGGCCTAGAGAGGTATGTGTGTATTACGTATTCGAGAGAGGCATGGATAGAGGGGCCGACGGGGGGGGCGTGGGAGAGATAGCACGAGAAATGAGAGTGGTCTAGAGAGAGACGAATATGACGTCACGATAAGAGATTCCATTCCCTTGAGTGTGTATATGCAAGGGGGAGGGAATAAAGGCACCAGGAGAAATTTTCTGTGTGTGTGGTGTTTGTGTTGGTATGTGTGGGTGTGAGAACATAATGAGGCGTGGGGGCAGAGGGTGTGTCACCGCGTGAGGTCCGGTGGGTCGAGGTGAGGCCCTTCGTTCGGTTCCGTCCTGCGCCACATTGGTCGGCCCGTGACGCATTTAGGAAGACCCATGGATGACTAGTCGTACAAGACAAAGATAGCAGAATTGTGAAGGACTCTGTGTCCACTGACAAAGCTGGCTAGGATTTGTAACCCTAGGTTCTCGGACTAAGGTAACCCCTTTATCTCTGATATTACTATTCATCCAACCTAACTTTAAGGGGCATCCTACAGAATGCTCTGCTAGAATCATACTCGTCGATTAGGAAGAGAGGTGTCAGACAATGCGTGAGAGACAGGCGTAAAGATAATGTGCGTACATGAGACACGTAGGCAGGTCCATGTATATAGAAAGGGTCGATGAGGATTGTGCGTGTGTATGTTTGCGAGAGGAAGAGTGCTTGTGATAAAGGTTAGTGAAAACAGTTGTAAATGGTTACGAGAGGGAGGGAGGGTTATATCTAGAGCATGTGTGCGAGAAAGACACCTCGGGAGAGAGTGTGTGAGCATGTGTGAGAGACCACCGATGGAGAGTGAAACTACACGTAAAAGACTGCTCTACACATAGATTAAAGATATAAATTGTATCCAAATATTAGGATGGGATCATGATATTTGCAATTCGCGTAAGGAGCGGTCATCGATCCATCAGACATCTAGATTCTATCGAATTTGAGCATGTCTATGTTATTATTCGGCACAATTGATCCACATAGTTAGTATTTTGAACTCCAGACAATGCATCGCTTTAGCAATCGAATATAAACGTGAGTATAGTTCATGTTGTGTGTGTAAAGCACATTATACATACGAAAGTTACACAATGGACATTATAAATAGCTACCTGTGAACTAGCATACATTTGAATTCAACTTAAGGTGGTGGTTTAAAAAAATCGAATTCAACATGAAGTCCATTCAATTATTTGAATTTGATATCATGGCATTTGTAAACCATACCTAAATTATGGGGGCACCAATCTTTGCTCTGATTTTGTACATAATAGCATATGTAGTCATGTACAAAATAGATTCAAATTTAGCTCCTCCATTCCAAAATAATCGTAGTTATAGGATTTTCAAGTGTCAAAAATTCAAAAAGAAGCGGATAATTTAATGAGGTTTTCAAACATACAAGGTCAAATATAACGTTGTCTATTTAGGTCAATCCTCATAGTTCAAGAGTACTCTAAACGTGAATGCTTGTGTTTCAAAATTTCGAACGAAGCGCCAAAAGAGCCTCTACTCGCCCGAAACCGCGTGAGACCAATGTTTGGTAGTACAAGGAAATTACTTATCTAATAACTCCGACCCGTGAAACCTACCGGCCCGACGTCCAAAGCTCTAAACCGGGGTAGGTTTGTAGCTTCATCTAGACGCCACACAACCGCATCCGTAAAACATTCATACACAATGGCCACCTAAGCACACATGCGCGCGGCCAAAATCACTCCCGCCAACTATTTGGGACACCTGGGATTACCATCCTACCCCCGACCCGCAGTAGGTCCGAAATTTAAGAGGGGGGCAAAGTTTGTACTTTCCCCAAATTTCAAACAAGCGCGTCCCATCTTCTGTTCAAAAAAGCCAAAAACAAGCGCGTCCCAGACCGAAACATGGTTCCCCCCACCCGTCCGATTCCCCATTCGTACTCCGTGGGCGCCAAAACTACCTCTCCACAAGCCGCGAAACCCCGGCGTCCTCCGTCCGCCACCCCATCCCACCCATCAACCGCCGCCCTCCTCCATCACGTCGGAGCCGATACCCCGACGTCGTCGTCCACCGCAACCTCAACCGCAACGCCCTCCACGGCTAGTAGTTGAAGCCGAGGCCGAGCCATCCGTACCTGAGCCAGTTCAACCACGCCGTCCTGCGCCTCACCGATGCCGCTCCAACTTCGCCAGCCTCCACCGCACCGGAGCTGTTCCTGCTACGCCGTCCTTCGCCGCCTCGGATCTGCTTCCCCTCCGCCGACATACAGCCATGGCAACACAGTCAACAATGTGGCCATGGGTTCGTCCAAGCCTGCACCCTCCAGAACATCGGTTTCCCCGGTAAAAACAAGAAGATCGGCGCGACATGTGGAGGTGACCACACCGGCAACCGAAAAAGGTACTCCTCTACCCTTATTCGTGCAAATCTTACGTCTCTGCTTGCACAGTATTCATCCCACAGAAGACACTAGTTGACCGCTTCTTCTTGATACTAGATGTTCCTAGTAACTCGCGATGCACAAGGTTTCTCCTCATATACTATTTCACCTTAGCTAGAGGTCTGTCGCCCCCCTGAATTTCAATTTCTGGCCAGTTGATTCCCAATTAACGGAAGCATTCCCCGGCGTAACAGGCGCTAGTACGCCTATTACACCGGGGAAGCAGCGTCTTGGTGTTTATCTTAGGGGCGTGTGCGGCCTAGAGCTACTGGCGCCCGATCTGGAGGTCGGCCGGGATTAAAGGGATGGCCTGGGGGCACTGCCAAGCACGGCGGTGGTGTGAGGTCGATGGGAGGGCGGGGCGGCGGAGGCAGGGGTCTGGGCCGGTGGTCGCTGGCGGTTCGAGAAAGATCGTCAACAGTGACTGGCAGGAGGTAGACGAAGGCCATCTGCCCGTTCCTTATAGATCGGGCGGTTCATTAAAAAAATCGACTGACCTATTTATTTTCAGTCGACTGTTATCTTAGATATGACCACATGTGGTGGTGTGCTGGAGGAGTACCTACATTTCCTGTGCTCATATATTACAAAATCATACGGAGTAGAATCTAATTTTGTTTGCCATGCAATGTTGTAGAGCTATCATATGTCTCCTGTCATTTATTTTTCAGCCACCTGCTATCTGCTAATTTTACAGTGCACTAGTTCTGCACACACTTCACCCTTACTCTCACTATTGTGTTTTTATGCAAGGGTATTTCAGACTCTGCTACCATGAGAGAAGCCAAAAAGAAAAGAGAGAAGTCACTCCAGCTTCGTATGCGGGTAGGCAAGACACATTACAGCGCTATAAAGGGTGCAGTGTCAGCAGATCGAGATGGTAAACGTAGCTCTGGAGTTGATGACCTCGCTTGCAATGAACCACCATCCCAGGTGCTTGCTTTAACTTCGCAGTGTCATATGTGGTTGCATGTTCCATATGGTGTCTAGCTTGTATTCGAAAGGCCGAAGTCGGTAAGATAAGGAAAGATATTTTTTTACATGAACCACCATAACGTGAGCACCAGAAGACAAATAGCTAGTCAGGGCACTGGCCGAGCCAGTGACAAGCCCAGCAAAGATAGGCATCACCTGGAAGCCAACTAAAAAGCTGCGATGGTGGCGAAGCAGCCCGCCTCCCACCAGGCTCTCAGGTCCTAGATGATCATGCTCACCACTCCGGCCGGATGTCTAGCTTGTATTGCTTCCAATTTGGTTAAATTGCATCTGCTTAGCTTACACATTATACCTTTGAATATGACATGCCTTTCTGTTTTTGGTACATACTAGTACATCTGTGTATTAACCATGTTCTTACATCAAACTAATGTTCTTGTGTATCCCTCATCAATCACTTATGACGAGGCAGGCAGGCAAGGGGACTACTCCTCATTTAAAGAATGCAGCGTCAGCCTCCCGACATGATTCTCAAGAAACAGAAATGCTAGATGAAGATAGTGAACGTAGCTCTGTAGTTGATTACAGCATTTCCCCTACACTAGCATCGCAGGTGCTTGCTCTAACTTGGCAGCGTGATATGTGGTTGCATGTTGCATATGGTGTCTAGATTGTAATTCTTCCAATCTGGTTAAACTGCATGTGCTAGTCTGCTTAGCTTATACATTATACCTGTTAATGTGACATGTCTTCATGTATTTAGTACATAGTACATCTGTCTATTAAGCATGTCCTTACATAAAAACTATTGTTTTTTTGTATCCCGCATCAATCAACATGACGAGACACCTTTAGTATATGCAGTGCGATATTAGTTGCATCTTTCATATGATTTATGGCATGCGCTGCTTCTAATTTGTTGAAATTCCATTTATGATGGGACGCTTTTAACTTGGCAGAGTCATATTGGTTGCATCTTTCATGTGGTGTCTAGCTTGCATTGCTTCTTATTTGTTGGAATGGTTTCTGCTTAGTTTACACAAACGGTTGTGAACATGTCATGCCATCCTGTTTTTCGTACATATTCCGTCCTGGTATCATGTGTTTGCCTTACATCAAAGTAGTGATTGTCAGTATCATGCATGAACGAGTTCTGAAGAGAGAATTTTATTGCTTTTTCTTGTCGGTTTTACTTGACAATTCAAAATCAATAAAGCGGAAGGAAGTTAGCAAGGCAGCGGATAAAGGTGCTCCTTCCGAACGGAGGGCCTCTACAGTTTCTACTCCTCCACACCCCCAAGATGATTTCCAAGACAACACATGCATAGACACTCAACAAAGTCGTGTTTATGATGAGCACGTCTCCCCTAGTGCAGCATCACCGGTGCTCCCTCTAACTTGGCACTGTTATATGTAGTTGCATGTTATGTGTGATGTCTAGCTTGTATTGCTTCTAATTTTGTTGAATTCCATCTGCTTACTTTACACATTATACTTGAATAAGACACGTGTTCCTGTTTCTAGAACATACAATATCTGTCTATCACACCATGTTCTTACATCAAATTACTACTGTTGTGTAACCTGCAACAATCACTTATCATAAGACACGTTTGACTTCAGAGTGTGATATAGGTTACATCTCACATTCTTTTCTAGCTTGTACTACTAATTTGTTGAAATGGCACTTATGACGAGACAGCTTTAACTTGGTAGAGTGATATTCGTTGCATCTTTCATATGGTGTCTAGCTTTCATTGATTCTAATTTGTTGAAATGCCTTCTCCTTAGTTTACACATCATAAGCTGTGAATATGCAATGCTATGAATATGCAATGACACTAATGACGAGAGACCTCTAACATGGTAGTGTGATGTTGTTTGCATCTTGCATATGATTTATTTCTTGTACTGCTTCACATTTGTTTAAACGCCATTTATGATGAGACACTGTTAACTTGGCAGAGCGATATTTGTAGCATCTTTCATATGGTGTCTACCTTCCATTGCATTGCTTCTAATTTGGTGAAATGTCTTCTTCTTAGTTTACACATCATAGTTCTGGTTATCTCTTCCGTCCTGTTTTTCATACATATTACATCCTCCTATCATGTGGTTGTCTAACATAAAAGCAGTTCGTCTGCATCACGCATCAATTTGTTCTGAAGAACTAAATTGTTATTCGTTTTTCTTGTCGGCTTGACTTAACATGGCACAGAGAAAGAGGAAGAAACACAGAATGGCAGGGAATGAGAAGCGGATGAATCCTGCAGATTCTGCTGGTACTGATGGTGCAATAGAAGGTCAAAGTCCAGCGGAAAATTCTACAAACACGGCATCCCATGCTACACGAGTTGCAAAAAAAGCCAAACAGAAACAAATAGCTGCCACCAAACAAGCAGAGACAGCCCTAGTTCTTGCAACACCTACCACAGTACTACCAGTTGCACGACTTACTCGTGCGTCAACTGAGCTAGCAGCACGTTCCCAAGATCCCTTGCCACCTGACACTACTTCCCAAGCACTCTTGACACAAGACGAGTTGGCAATATCAGATGAACCTTGTGAGCTTCAACATCAAGAAGGTAGTTGCTAGAGTCAAGTTACAGTTGCATGCTTCTTTATATGTAGTCTCACAGTTTGATGTACACTAACACTTCCTATGTTCATTGTTGGACTAGCACCTAGGCGCAAGAGGAAACAAACATCAGGGATAATGCTCGATAGCTTAACTAAATCTAGAGGAGGAAGAATAGAGATCCGTTTTGAGGCAAGTTTAAAAAGGTCACGTGATGCTACAGAGTCAGCCAAGTTAGTATCAGAGGCAGCGGTTGCCGTTAGGTGTCATGTACGTATCCTCCCTACATGGATTCAGTACAGGAATGACAAATACGAAACCCAGTTCAACTCCTTCCTCGACCATTTATCTGTAAGTATGGTTATGTATGGAAACAAGTAATATCGTCTTGCTCCGTCCCATACTTTCTAGGTTGCTGATAATGAGACTCCCATAATTTTCAACAGATGAGGTTCAAGTTGGATAGCCAAGATGATGCAACCAGACAAGCTTGCACCCATGTTTTCAAGTCTGCTCTGCGACAGTGTCGGTATAACTTGAGGAAAACTCACTTTGAAGGGAAGGCTAACAGTGAACTTTCCCAAACATCTCCAGTGGAAAATATATCGGATGAAGACTGGAGGGGCCTTGTTAAACACTGGTCTGATCCGAAGTATCAGGTACATTATATATATATGTGATCAGATCACATGTTGAAGTCCTATTTACGCATGTGCCACACAAATCTATCTTCTTGTAGGTGAACTGTTCAAAGAACAAGGAAAACCGTACGAAAGTGAAATTCCAACAGACGACAGGATCTCGTAGCTATATTGCACACTGCGAGGCTCTTGTAATTAGCTGTTGTTTCACTCTTTTCACTGTACCATATTATCAGATCTATATTGACTTGTTCGAAATGCAGAGGAAAGCCCGCAAGGACCAAAAAATACCTGAACCAAATGCTGTGGAAATCTTTAAGGAATGTCACACCAGCAAGAAGAAGGGCATGACTACACTAGTCAAAGCCACTGTTGTAAGTCCTTAATCCTCATGCCTTTTAACTACTACTTACTCTGACTTGTGCCTTGAACTCCATGGTTTGCAGCCAATGTCTATTACTCTTTTCAATTTTATGCACAATTGTCTTAGCGTATCATTGCACCTTACAAGGTTTAAAAGAGAGGAGTGATGTTCCTTTGATCTTGACCCGTAATCTAGTTCCGTGCTGGACTTGCCCACACAACGTTACAATTGCCTGTTTGTCTGTTCTCAGTTGTTTTGTGATATGAATGATGTCATACTATGCTTACCGTATTATAAACTTTGTCTCTTTATCCTTAGCCCTCAATACAATGTGAAGAAATAGACAATACATTAGCGATGGTACATGGTCATATGTTTGGAACCTGGTTTTATTATGTACTTTGCAATAAAATACAACTAATATTTTACATGGGTTTCACCAGAATAAGTTCTGTATATAGACCAAAGCTATTTTGTTTGGTTTTGCTGCCTCCTTAATATCTTCTGTTCTGGTACTACTAATGTAAAACCTCAACTTTTCAGCAAGCTATGGAAAAAATGGTGGAACCGCCACCTTCTGAAGGTGGCGAGGCAACTATAACCGCAATGTCAGCTCTTGCTGCAGTGGGTCAGTACCTGTCCACTAACAGTGCCAAAAGCACGTTCCTGCGTAATACTGGGTTGGTTGTTAAGGCAATATCGTCCAAACTGCCTCATGATCAAGATATGCAAGCTCAAAGCAATGTTGTATCTGCGCTCCAGACACAAGTCCATTCCCTAACAGAGACCCTTTGTGAAACAAGGAGAAACATTGCTCAATGTCGTCAAGATATGCATGGTTTTGAAACCAGACTATCATACATTTGCTATGTTGTTCAGGAGCCTAGGGGAAATGAAGGCGAGGGTTATGGTGCTCCATCGGAGAATACAGCATGAAAACGTAACAGTCGGGTCAAATGAACTGAGCTTCTGAACTTCTGGTGGTGCATTTATCTGCTAGACTGTTAAGTTTTATGCCAACCTTCCTTTTGTTATATAGTTGTAATTTGTTTTGGTGCGATACAAAATCTATTCTTAACGTGCAGCCACCGGCTGAAGAAAACGGCAAGCCATTTTTGTATAGTGTAGGGTGTTCCCTATATTTGCACTGGTGGCGATCTTTGATGCCGAGTGGATGTAATCTGTGCAATCGCCTTAATAGCCTAGCGTTAGTTTCGGCCTTATTTATTTCCTAGTCTTCTTTTTCCCTGGTTTGCTAGTGGCCGCAACTACCATGGGCCATATACGGGCCGTAGGATCCATGGGTCTCCTACGGGCCGTCGATAAATGGGCCTGTAATCGGTGAGCCTCGGGCCGTCGGATAAATGGGTCTACATGGGCTGTAATCGGGCGTAATTGGTATCGGCCCAACACGGTAACAGGCCGTTAACAGGCCGTAGGACAGCAAAGGCTTAATTCTGTCACAGGCATAACGGGTCGTTAATGGGCCAGAATATAGGATGGGTTGGAAACGGCGCAACGGGTTAACAGGCCAGAAACGGGCCGACTCTTGCCATGGGCCGAATTTGGCCCATTAGGGGAACAGGACAGTAACGGGCCGACTCTTGCCATGGGCCGAATTTGGCCCATTAGGGGAACAGGCCAGTAACGGGCCGACTCTTGCCATGGGCCGAATTTGGCCCATTAGGGGAACAGCCAGTAACGGGCCGGAAGTAATCGAGGGCCGAAAAGGAGCCCAAGAACGTATGGGCCGTCAATAGGCCGAAAGCTAACACGGGCTGGAAACGGACCATGTAAATCACGGGCCGTTAACGGGTATAAAGAAAATTACTGTTCATTATGGGCTAGAGTCACCGTGGGCCTGTAAAGGGCCGAAAGATACGAAGGCCTCATATGGGCCGAAAGACGTCGTGGGCCATACATGGGCCAAAAGTGAAATGGGCTGGTGTTATATTCGACGGCCCACATGATGTTGTTGGGCCGATTTCCTTTAGGGCCTAACGGGCCGTGAGTTAACGGGCCGTAAAATGGGCTATTTGCGAAGAGACCGTTAACAGGCTTTTCATGGGCCAGCCCGTTAACTTTTGACCAAGTCAAACGGGCCGGCTTTGTAAGCTAAATGGGCCAGTGGTGGGCCGTGGCACGTGTTGACATATCATAGGCGCCTATCTGACCCACTGACGAGCTGACACGTGTTTCGTCCGGCCAATAAGAATTTTACACGTGGAAATTTCCCATTGGTCGGGGCTGTTAACGGGTTATCGGATCCAAAACCCGACCCGATAGCTTAACGGTGTTCCGTTACGGTGGATGCCACGTGTCGGTCACCCTTGATGAAAGCACTTCTGTGACGCGCGATTTACCATCATGGAAGTGGACACTTCCGTGATGATAATTTTGGTAATGTCATGGAACACTTCTACGACAGCACAGGTATGACTATCTTGATTCTGTCATAAAATCATCATGGATGTACATGCATGAAAAAAAGCGACCTACTGTGACAAACACGTATCATCACGGAAGTGTATTTTTTTGTAGTGTCATGTCAATGATCCGCATGTACATCTCGTAGCTTGTGTACGCGTCCATGGCCACGTACTTGACATGTTCTTCATCCAGTCTCTTATGCCACACACTATGCCAGACGTTCTTGTCCTTATTGCTCTCTTCCTTCAACTTCGCATAGTAGGGATCGATGATGGCCGAGGCGAGGTCAACCAGGGAGTTCAGTTTGTCTTTGTCGCTGCCCCAGACCTTGTAGTGGTGCTGGATGTTGACAAGATTCAGGCATTTCAAGTCCGAAACCTTGAGCGCTTTTAGATCGTTGGTGGTGTCCACCGTTGCGAAACTGTAGTCGGAGCTGTTGATAAACCTGGAGAAACGCTCGCAAGGCCTTGTGTAAAGGTGGAAGTGGTAGACGAGGACATCATGTCGCACGCACAACTAGGCGATGGCAACCTTCTGATCGTGCCCGGCACGACCGATGGTGTACTCGAGGTCGAAGCCGACCACTCGGTATTTGTCCTCGGCAAGGAACTGCTCCATAGTTTGGACGGAGCTCTCCACCGAGACCGGATCGTTCGTGTACACCATCGAGAGGGCCTTCCCCCTCACGTGGGTGTCCACTACGTGATGCGTGGTGAACTGCCCGCCGTTGTCGTTGTCGGCAGCTGGGAGCGCCATAGGAGCCACGGGGAGCGCCATTGGAACCGCTGGATGTCCTCTCTGTATGTGTCCTCATGGGTGTGCTTATTGTGTCATGTGAGACGAGAGATGAAGGTAAATGGCCGCAGGAATAAAAGGGGGCCGGGCGGCGTGGATTCTCGGCGCGTCCGCATGGCAGTTTTTGCAGCGGGTAACTGCATAGTCGCGCCACGCCCGGCGCAACCGCTTGCACACGAACATGCGTGATCGTGCGCTGGCCCCAAACACTGGCAGCGCGCGTGGAGGGACGAGGGCAGAGCACCCGGAGGGACGCGAGAGCAGAGCGCACGCGGCGGGACGCGAGCAGAGCACGCCGCGGCCGCCTGAACCACAAGCAACCACACACATAGAGCAGTTGAAAATGCAGGAAATAGTCGCCTACAAGCCAGCCGACAGTTGCGTCGCTGCGTAGAGAGCGGCCGTGTGGTACCACCCCCGTCTAGTCTATAGTCTCCTTTATATTTTGTGCCATACTTTGCCCTCAAATTTAACCAACAAAATGTTAATGCATGTTTAAAAAATTATATAATTGGAAAGTATGTTCAAATACAAATCCAACTATATAATCTTTGGCGACATGCATCCGTATTTTATTAGTTAAATCATACTTATAAACCAGGACGATGGTATAGTAGGTAATTAAATCGCAAATATATTTTTATTAACCGTATGTGTACATGGCCTTTCGTCCTCCTCTCGCACGTCTTGTCATCCTGCTGCCGCAGACGGCTTATAGCGCAAGCTTGCGCAGCGCGCGGGGGCGTTCTTTTTGCCAAACGGTGGTGCCAATGAATCGTCGGTGAGCCCGTTCCCGTGCAACCTCGCAGGTTCCCGCGCAAGCTTCCCGCCCGACACGGTGAAATCCCCCAAAATACCAATGCTTACCGGCCTGCTACAAAAACCCTCACGGCCGGCGAGTCCTACGTCGCATTTTCCCCTCCATCCCTGTAGCTTATCTCGTCTGCTTCTCCCACAATCGGCAATGGCACCGGTTCGTCGTTGTCGCTCAGCCACTCCGCCGTCATCAGAGGACAGCTCCATCTGGGAGGCTACACCGCGGCGGCAGCGCAGTCCCGGGCGTAGTGTAGTGCGCGTGGCGTCTGTAGCGACCAGACCTCAAACAGTCTAGTCTCTGTGCATCAGTGTCATCCCTGGATCCGTAATGCTGACACGGACAGTACTTGAAGGATTTATAACAGAGTAGCAATCACACACTTATTACATCGAATTGTCTCAAGAGAGAACTTATTACAATAAATATGGCTTAAGGCCATCTAAAACGATAACAGCGGAAGGCTTGGAAGATAAAGTGAGTCCATCAACTCCAACGGCATCACTGAGTATAAGACCACGACCTAAGGCTCCTTACTCGTCGTCTGAAAAGTCTGCAACATGATACGTTGCAGCCCGAAAACGGGTCAGCACATGGAATATGCTGGCAAAGTAACACATAGAGAGTAATGAACAGAAATAATGCTATCACTACATGCATATTTGGCTGGTGGAAAGCTCTATGGTTACAGTTTTGTGAAAAACCAATTTTTCCCTACAACAAAGGAATAAATTTTATTTAACTACAAAGTTGGTTGAAAATATTGAGAAGGTAAACCCCCTCTAAATCCCAATTAAAAGTAATCATTAACAACCCAACAAATTATTTAAGTAACGTGATGAGATCAACATGATAATCCAAGAACCAGATACTCAAGATGTCCATAACCGGGGACACGGCTAATCATGATTAGTTTGTACACTCTGCAGAGGTTTGTGCACTTTTCCCCACAAGACTCGATCGCCTCCGTTGGATTTCTCGCACTACAAGGTGTTTGAGAAACGGATGACCGAGACATAGTCTTTCAGAAGCGTTAGCACCTTACGATGGGTAGACCGTACCACCTACATCCCCTACATCTGCTAGTCTACCACTGTAAGAGTTCACACGACTTAATCAACTATGCTAGAGCCCATAATAGCTTGTGGCTGCACACGGAAGTTTCTAGTATGAATAATCTCATGATCCCTTTGAGCCTGGGTGGCAGTCCATAGGAGAATCACACGATATCCCGGGATTTCCAAAAATACTGGCAATCACTGGAATTCCCCAGGTGCCTCAATCCACCCAGATGTGTATTAAAGTTGCCACCTTAAGTTAACCATTAATTAAGAATACTCACATCTGTCATGAATACACTCAAACCCAATCCACGTCTACGAGCATAGCATAGCAATATAAGCATAACGTAGAAGTAACTCCCAGGGTTTGACAATAAACAGGTGAATAGGTACTACTCAGCTACTTCCCATCCCACAATTTAATTCAGATCCTAACCATGCAATTGTTTGGGGATGGAACTAATGCATAAAAACTGGGTATGGAAAGGATATGATCGAAGTGTTACTTGCCTTGCTGATGATCCGCAAAACCTAGGGATTCGTAGTAGCACGCTTCGCACTCCGGGAATTCTATCGCAAACAAACAATACATACATAAGCAATCAAGCAAGGGTGCATGGGTAAAACTCAAAATAAGAGATCTAACCAGAAAGTTCAACCTAAGAACTCTGGTTTGCAAAAAGAATCAAATCAAACGGAGCAACGAAACTCAACGGCGAAAGAAACAAGATCCATTTACTAATATGAACTAAAGTCAAATTTTACAGTACCAAAATCTTGTTCAAGTTGGTTAAACAGAAAGAGGGTCTCAAGATCAAGATCTAGGCGCTTGAATCGCCTGATTCCGATAAACGAGCGAAAAGATAAACTGAAATGAAAATCGGATCAAAAATCGCGATCGAAAATAATCGCGGAAAAATCCGAAGAAAAGAAAACTGACGAACAGGCTAACGAACGAACGTTCGTTGTCTGTAACTATCGAGCGAAAACCGTTCGTTAAAACGAACGTACGGACGAACGTCCGCTAAATAGATAAATCGAGAAAACCAGCGAGCCAATCTAAAAAAACGAACTAGGGTTTCTAAAAAAACCAAATCGGTTTTCTAAAAAACCGGCGGCGGCGAACGGCGCGTTACCTCCGGCGAGGCGGGGCTCGGGCGGCGGGGTTGCGGCGGCGGGGCGACGGCGACGCGGCGCGGCGAGGGGCGGCGACGGCGAAGCGCGGCAGAGGCGGCGGCGCGGCTGTGGTGGCGGGGCTGCGGGCGGCGGGGTTGGTGGTGGTGGCGGGGTTTCAGGGGGTATTTAAGAGGGGGAGGGGCGGCTTGCAGGAGGGGGAAAGGCGGCGGGGGAGGAGGAGTCCGGCTCGGACTCCGGTCCGAGTCGGCGGCGACGGCGCGCGGTCTCTAGGTGGGAGACGGCGGCGCGGGGGAGATGGGCCGGCTCGGCTGGGCCTCGGCCCAGTCGGGCGCTGGAAGTTTTTTTTTTAACAATTCCGCCGAACAGAAAATAAAACCTAGAAAATAATCTAAAAATGCCAAAACAAATTTTCACCGTCTAAATAAAATATTTAGAACGAGATGAACATTTTCTTGGCCCTAAAATGAAATTTTGAAAACGTGCAAATTTTCTAATGCAAATAAAATTGCAATAAAATCCAATAAAAATCAAATATTTGATTTTAATATTTTTCCTCCAATATTTCAATTATTTTGGAGAATTCATATTATCCCCTCTCATATATTTTAATATGAAATATTTTTCGGAGAGAAAAATAATTAAAACCAAAATCCTCGTTTCAATATTTGATAAAAAAAATCAAATATGAAAACCGGGAAATCCCCAACTCTCTCCGAGGGTCCTTGAGTTGCTTAGGATTTCGAGGATCGCGAACGAAATGCAATAAAATATGATATGCAAGAATGATCTATGTATAACATTCCAAATTGAAAATTTGGGATGTTACAAACCTACCCCCCTTAAGATGAATCTCGCCCTCGAGATTCGGGTTGGCTAGATAATAGGTTAGAGTGGTCCTTCCGTAGATCTTCCTCTCGCTCCCAGGTGGCTTCATCCTCGGTATGGTGACTCCACTAAACTTTGCAAAACTTGATAACCTTACTGCGGGTGACTCGGCTGGCATATTCGAGAATCTTGACTGGTTTCTCCTCATAGGTCAAATCACTATCTAGCTGGATCGCTTCCAATGGCACTGTATCTCTCAGTGGTATCTCAGCCATCTCTGCGTGGCACTTCTTCAGCTGTGAAACATGGAACATATCGTGAACTCCTGACAATCCTTCGGGCAATTCCAACTTGTAAGCAACTTCTCCCATACGTTCCAAAACTCTGTATGGTCCTACAAAACGTGGTGCTAACTTTCCCTTAGCTCCAAAGCGCTTCACTCCTCGAAGTGGTGATACTCGAAGATACACTCTGTCTCCGACTTCATAAACTGTCTCCTTGTATTTAGAATCCGCATAACTCTTCTGCCTAGACTGGGCTACCTTGAGCCAATCGCGAATCAACTTCACCTTCTGTTCAGACTCTTTAATCAAATCTGGTCCAAACAACTGGCGGTCTCCAACTTCGTCCCACAACAATGGTGTCCTGCATCTCCTTCCATACAAAGCTTCGAAAGGGGCCATCTTCAAACTGGATTGATAACTGTTGTTGTAAGAGAACTCTGCATACGGTAAATTGTCGTCCCAACTAGATCCATAATCTAGCGCACAAGCTCTCAGCATGTCCTCCAAAATCTGATTGACTCTCTTGGTCTGTCTGTCTGTCTGTGGATGAAAGGTTGTACTGAACTCTAGCCTGGTACCCAAAGTTTAGTGCAACTGATTCCAAAACTTTGAAGTAAACTGCGTTCCTCTATCTGATACAATGGTCCTCGGAACTCCATGCAAACATACGATCCTGGTCATGTATATCTTTTCCAACTTAGCACTGGTGTAAGTGGTCCTTACTGGGATGAAATGAGCTACCTTCGTCAAACGATCGACTACAACCCATATCGAGTCATAGCCTGAACGAGTCCTGGGCAATCCCGTGATAAAATCCATGCCTAGCTTATCCCACTTCCATTCGGGTATCGGCAATGGTTGTAGCAATCCTGCTGGCTTCTGATGCTCTGCCTTCACTCTCTGCCATACATCACAAACTGCTACATACTCCGCAATATCCTTCTTCATTCCGTTCCACCAGAAACTGTCCTTCAAATCCAGATACATCTTGGTATTTCCTGGGTGAATCAGATATGGTGAATCATGGACCTCTTGTAGAATCAACTTCCTGATCTCCGGATCATTGGGCACATAAACGCGGTCCTCAAACCATAAGGTATCGTGCTCATCCTCACGAAATCCCTAGGCTTTTCCTTTGCTCATCCTTTCCTTTATCTCGGCAATTTCCTTGTCTGTCTTCTGAGCTTCTCTGATCTTATCCATCAAAGTAGACTGAATCTCCAATGCTGCTACATAGCCTCTTGGAACTATTTCCAAACATAGTTCACGAAGATCCTCGGCTAACTCCTTGGGTAACTCTCCTGTCATGAGTGTGTTGACATGGCTCTTGCGGCTCAACGCATAAGCTACTACGTTAGCCTTCCCTGGGTGATAATGCAATCTCATATCATAATCCTTGATGAGCTCCAACCATCTCCTTTGCCTGAGATTCAACTCCTTCTGTGTGAAAATGTACTTCAAACTCTTGTGATCCGTGTACACCTCACAATGGTTTCCGATGAGAAAATGTCTCCATGTTTTCAACGCACGCACTACGGCTGCTAACTCCAAATCATGCGTAGCATAATTCAACTCATGGGATTTAAGCTGTGGTGAGGCATACGAAACAACTCTTCACTCCTGCATTAGCACTGCTCCAAGTCTTCGACGAGAAGCGTCGCAACAAACTTCATTATCCTTGCGTTGATCTGGCAGAATCAACACTGGCGCTGTAACTAAACGTTTCTTCAACTCCTAGAAACTAGCCTCACATTCCTCCGTCCAATTGAACTTGGTGTCCTTCTTCAACAACTCGGTCATAGGTTTTGCAATCTTCGAGAAATTCTCAATAAATCTCCGGTAGTATCCTGCGAGTCCAAGAAAACTCCGGATTTCTCCAACTGACATTGGTGCTTCCCAATTAGTCACAGTGTTAACCTTGGTGGGATCTACTGCTATTTCTTCTCCGGATATAACATGTCCAAGGAATCCAACTTCCTTTAACCAAAACTCACACTTGCTGAACTTGGCATATAACTGATGTTCTCTGAGCTTTCCAAGTACCAAACGCAAATGCTCCTTATGCTCTTCTTCATTCTTCGAATAGACCAGAATATCATCGATGAACACTACGACGAACTTATCCAAAAACTCCATAAACACTTTGTTCATCATGTTCATGAAATAGGCAGGTGCGTTAGTCAGGCCAAATGACATAACGGTGTACTCATATAGCCCATACCTTGTGGTGAAAGTTGTCTTGGGTATATCCTGATCTCGAATCTTCAACTGGTGGTATCCTAATCGCAAATCAATCTTGGAAAATACTTTAGCTCCTTGTAGTCGGTCAAACAGATCATTGATCATCGGCAGTGGGTACTTGTTCTTGATTGTTACTTCATTCAATCCACGATAATCAACAACCATCCTCAACGATCCATCTTTCTTCTCCACTAGAAGTACTGGTGATCCCCAAGGTGACAAACTTGGGCGAATATATCCTTTATCCAGTAACTCCTTAATCTGCTTCTTAATTTCTTCCAAATCCTTAGCGGGCATCCTGTACGATCTCTTAGATATTAGCCCTGTGCCTGGCAAAAGCTCAATAGAAAACTCAATGTCTCTATCGGGTGGCATGCCTGGCAACTCCTCTGGAAATACGTCAGGGAAATCCTTCACCACTGGCACTTCCTCCTGTACAACTCCTGATAAGGAATTCACTTGAGTCCTCTTCGGCACATGCCGGGATACATACTTAATCCTTCTTCCTTCTGGGGTAGTAAGTAAGATCGTCTTACTGGTGCAATCGATGTTTCCTCCATACATCGATAGCCAATCCATGCCTAATATCACATCCAATCCTTATGACTCCAATACTATTAGGTCTGAGGGGAACGAGTAGTTACCAATCCTTAACGGTAACCGATCACACCATAGGTTAGCCATATACTCTGCTCCTGGCGAGGTTACTAACATGGGTGACCTAAGGGCTTGGGTTGGCAGTTTAAACTTATCCACGAATCCCCTTGATATGTATGAATGTGATGCACCAGTATCAAAAAGTACGACTGCAGTAAATGACATAACCAAAAACTTACCTATTACTGCATCTGGCTGGGCTTCAACCTCCTCCACGTTAACGTGGTTCACTTGTCCCCTAGTGAAAGGGTTGGGCTTCTTCCCAGAGCTTCCATTGCCATTCCCATTCTTGGTTTCAGGACATTCATTGGCGTAATGTCCGGTCTTCTGGCATTTGTAGCACGTCACGTGGCTTAGATCCTTCTTGGCTGGGGTTGATGGGTTGGTACGGTTCTATCCGTTGCTTCCTCCATTCCCATTGCCATTCTTGGGGCCACCATGATTGTGCGAACTTCCTCCATTATGAGTGTGGCCTCCAGGTTATGCTGAAGGTGTCCTCCCGAGTTTGGGGTAAAACGAGGCTTCTGATGAGCTCCTGTACTATACTTTCCTTGTCCATACTTCCTCTTACGGCTCTCAATCTGCTGCTACTTCCCTTCAATCATGAGAGCTCTGTCTACCAACTCCTGGTAGTTGTTAAAAGTTGCCACCATCAACTGCATGCTCAGCTCATCATTCAGTCCTTCCAGAAACTTCGCCTGCTTAGCTGCATCCGTAGCAACGTCATCTGGGGCATAACATGCTAACTTACTAAAATCATCCACGTATTGGCCAACGGTACGTCCTCCTTGGCGTAAGTTGCGAAACTCACGCTTCTTCATGGCCATAGCTCCTGCTGAAACATGGGCAGTACGGAAAGCTTGCTGAAACTGGTCCCATGTGACGGTGTCAATGGGGTGGGTGGCTGTGTAATTCTCCCACCATGATGTTGTGGGTCCATCAAGCTAATGTGCGGCAAAACGCACTCTCTCCGCATCTGTGCATCCTGCAGTGGTCAGCTCCATTCCAATCTTGCGGAGCCAATCATCTGCAACAATCGGCTCGGTCCTGCTGGAAAACACCGGCGGATTCAGCCTAAGAAAACGAGCTGAGTGATCAACAGGTGGGGGTGGTGGTGGGTTGTTGTTGTTGTTGTTCCCCTTGTTCTGAACTAGCGCTTGCATCAGGGCATTCTGCTGCTGAAACAACTGAGTGATCTCCGGTGGGAAAACAAATCCGGTGTCGCGTCTCGGAGGCATCTGATGGGTTTAGAAAAGATGAGAAAATAGGATAGAATGAGGTCTAGAGGGAAAACACTACCCATATGCACATGAGACAAACACAATCATATCACTCCAATCAATTCAAACAAGGCATACAATCGATCTAACTATCGTTACAAAGTGCTTGGACTATACTATATACATGGTGGAATACTACTACTACTTTGGTGGTCTACTAGAAAAATTGATCGGTCGAAAACTCCATGATATCTGCTCCTGCTTCATCCTCCCAATCATCATCACTGGGGTCCGAGTCGGTGTCGTCGATGATGATGTAGTTCTCCGGGCAAGTAGAATCGTCGTCATCTCCTCCTGGCGCTGGGTCTCCCATGAATACTCCGATCTTCTTTATCAGGTCGTCATTCTTCTCCACTAGTGCGACGATTTCCTCCATATAATCCTCGCGTATAGCCTTGAGTTCTTCCTCCAGCTCCGTGATCCTAGTATTTGCCTTCTTCAGATCTATCATGTCTGCGCACATCTGGTTCTCCTGGCGACGAATGTGCCGGTTTAACTCCTGAATGAAAGCTGCAATAGATCTATCCTTCCTGGTGCTGATCATCTCCCATTGCTCGTCTCGGCGCCCACAAATCTGATAGATAGTATCCTTAAGATCCTTGTGATACACTTCTCCAATGCATCCCATGGTAATGTGAGCTGCCATACTCTTTCCTAGACTCCAGGTTGGTGCATCAAAAGAAAACTCTATGGGCTCAGTGACTGGCATGAAGGTCCTTCCTGGAACTTGAACTTGAATCATCCAACGCTCCTCTTCTGGTAGTGTGGCGTTGTAGGTCCCGGTGAAGCTTGGTATTCTGATGTTCAGGTACTTAGTAACTTCCTTCAAGTGTCGTCCAAAAGGTGTATCCTCATCCGGTTGCGCGAACTTGTTCCTTGCATCCGCCATCCTAAAAGAGTGGAAGAAAGGAGAGGAGTCAAAAATGAGAAGAGAGTAGTGATCTAGGGCTTTAGCTTAGTGGTCGTGTCCTACAGTCAGCGTGTGCTCTGATACCATCTTTGTAGCGACCAGACCTCAAACAGTCTAGTCTCTGTGCATCAGTGTCATCCCTGGATCGGTAATGCTGACACGCACAGTACTTGAAGGATTTATAACAGAGTAGCAATCACACACTTATTACATCGAATTGTCTCAAGAGAGAACTTATTACAATAAATATGGCTTAAGGCCATCTAAAACGATAACAATGGAAGGCTTGGAAGATAAAGTGAGTCCATCAACTCCAACGGCATCACTGAGTATAAGACCACGACCTAAGGCTCCTTACTCGTCGTCTGAAAAGTCTACAACATGATACGTTGCAGCCCGAAAATGGGCCAGCACATGGAATATGCTGGCAAAGTAACACATAGAGAGTAATGAACAGAAATAATGCTATCACTACATGCATATTTGGCTGGTGGAAAGCTCTATGGTTACAGTTTTGTGAAAAGCCAATTTTTCCCTACAACAAAGGAATAAATTTTATTTAACTACAAAGTTGGTTGAAAAATATTGAGAAGGTAAACCCCCTCTCAATCCCAATTAAAATTAATCATTAACAACCCAACAAATTATTTAAGTAACGTGATGAGATCAACATGATAATCCAAGAACCAGATACTCAGGATGTCCATAACCGGGGACACGGCTAACCATGATTAGTTTGTACACTCTGCAGAGGTTTGTGCACTTTTCCCCACAAGACTCGATCGCCTCCGTTGGATTTCTCGCACTACAAGGTGTTTGAGAAACGGATGACCGAGACATAGTCTTTCAGAAGCGTTAGCACCTTACGATGGGTAGACCGTACCACCTACATCCCCTACATCTGCATACTACCACTGTAAGAGTTCACACGACTTAATCAACTATGCTAGAGCCCATAATAGCTTGTGGCTGCACACGGAAGTTTATAGTATGAATAATCTCATGATCCCTTGGATCCTGGGTGGCGGTCCATAGGAGAATCACACGGTACCCCAGGATTTCCAAAAATACAGGCAATCACTGGAATTCCCCATGTGCCTCAATCCACCCAGATGTGTATTAAAGTTGCCACCTTAACTTAACCATTAATTGAGAATACTCACATCTGTCATGAATATACTCAAACCCAATCCACGTCTACCAGCATAGCATAGCAATATAAGCATAACGTAGAAGTAACTCCCAGGGTTTGACAATAAATAGGTGAATAGGTACTACCTCAGCTACTTCCCATCCCACAATTTAATTCAGATCCTAACCATGCAATTGTTTGGGGATGGAACTAATGCATAAAAACTGGGTATGGAAAGGATATGATCAAAGTGTTACTTGCCTTGCTGATGATCTGCAAAACCTAGGGATTCGTAGTAGCATGCTTCGCACTCCGGGAATTCTATCGCAAACAAACAATACATACATAAGCAATCAAGCAAGGGTGCACAGGTAAAGCTCAAAATAAGAGATCTAACCAGAAAGTTCAACTTAAGAACTCTGGTTTGCAAAAATAATCAAATCAAACGGAGCAACGAAACTCAAACGGCGAAAGAAACAAGATCCGTTTACTAATCTGAACTAAAGTCAAATTTTACAGTACCAAAATCTTGTTCAAGTTGGTTAAACAGAAAGAGGGTCTCGAGAGGAAGATCTAGGCGCTTGAATCACCTGATTCCGATAAACGAGCGAAAAGATAAACTGAAACGAAAATCGGATCAGAAATCGCGATCGAAAATAATCGCGGGAATATCCGAAGAAAAGAAAACTAACGAACAGGCTAACGAACGAACGTTCGTTGTCTGTAACTATCGGGCGAAAACCGTTCGTTAAAACGAACGTACAGACGAATGTCCGCTAAATAGATAAACCGAGAAAACCGGCGAACCAATCTAAAAAACGAACTAGGGTTTCTAAAAAAACCCGAATCAGTTTTCTAAAAAAACCAGCGGCGGCGAATGGCGCGTTACCTCCGGCGAGGCGGGGCTCGGGCGGCGGGGTTGGGGCGGCGGGGCGACGGCGACGCGGCGCGGCGAGGGGCGGCGGCGGCGGCGAAGCATGGCAGAGGCGGCGGCGCGGCTGCGGTGGCGGGGCTGCGGGCGGCGGGGTTGGTGGTGGTGGCAGGGGTCCGGGGGGTATTTAAGAGGGGGAGGGGCGGCTTGGAGGAGGGGGCAAGGCGGCGGGGGAGGAGGAGTCCGGCTCGGACTCCGGTCCGAGTCGGCGGCGGCGGCGCGCGGTCTCCAGGTGGGAGACGGCGGCGCGGGGGAGATGGGCCGGCTCGGCTGGGCCTCGGCCCAGTCGGGCGCTGGAATTTTTTTTAAACAATTCCGCCGAACAGAAAATAAAACCTAGAAAATAAAATAAAAATCTAAAAATGCCAAAACAAATTTTCTCCATCTAAATAAAATATTTAGAACGAGATGAACATTTTCTTGGCCCTAAAATGAAATTTTGAAAACATGCAAATTTTCTAATGCAAATGAAATTGCAATAAAATCCAAATAAAATCAAATATTTGATTTTAATATTTTTCCTCCAATATTTCAATTATTTTGGAGAAGTCATATTATCCCCTCTCATATATTTTAATATGAAATATTTTTCGGAGAGAAAAATAATTAAAACCAAATCCTCGTTTCAATATTTGATAAAAAAATCAAATATGAAAACCGGAAAATCCCCAACTCTCTCCGAGGGTCCTTGAGTTGCTTAGGATTTCAAGGATCACGAACGAAATGCAATAAAATATGATATGCAAGAATGATCTATGTATAACATTCCAAATTGAAAATTTGGGATGTTACAGCGTCCCTATCGGCTGTGCGCGGAACACCCACCACACGCTCCGCAGCCGGTGCCCGTCGGCAGCTGTTGCCGGCCGCCGTTGCCGCCACACAACCGTCGAAAGCCAGGGCCATTGCCAGCTCCGCCGCCGCGGCCCAAAGGCGGGAGGTGGCCGTCGTGGCTGCCACCCCACTGCCAGCCACCGTGGCCATCAGCCGCTCCGCCACCGTGCCCCGAAGGCGGGAGGTGGTGGTCGCGGCCGCCGTGGCCGCCAGCCCACTGTCGACCACCGGGGTCATCACCCGCTCCGCCACCGCCGCCCGAAGGCGGGAGGCGGAGGTGGATGCCCGCACGTGCGTTAGCGACCTTTTGCGCTACACCGAGTTCCCGCGGGAGGAGGAGGAGCGCCTCGTCGAGCACGCAAAGAGCCTTACTGCCGCTGTGGCCGCGGCACATGCCGCCTCAGAGGCGAGGAATCAGGAGATCTACAAGGAGAACAACCGCTTCGAGAGGGGTCGTCTGGAGTGGCAGAGGGTGTTCGAGGTGAGCGTCGCTGAAGCTGCAACAGCGGCAGGCACCGCATTGCGGTTGCCCAGCTCGTCGGTACGCTCCTCCTCCACCGCCTCTTACTAAGCGCGCTCGGTAGAGGAGAGGCAGCCGGAAGTAGTACAAAGCCCCTCCGCAGTAGTACTAGTAGTATTTAGGGGCTATTTTGTTTAGTTCATCTGACTATAGATGTGGTGGAACTGTACAACGTACTTAAAATTAGCTAGTATATATAGTTGAACTAGCTATTTCAGTACATGGTTGGCAACAATTGGGGAAAAGTTTGGTCGGTTCAGCTGTCGAGTTAAACTGTTTGTATAAATTAAGAACGACTGCTTAATCTATGAATGAAATCTATGCTTAATTACTGAATTTTTGTTGCAAAAATTAGATACTGCTAGTAATTTTTAGCTTCATATTTTGACAAATCGCAGTGTTACAAGGATTGACAAATCTTACCAAATTGTTTGTATGTGGTTGCACACGGGTCATCCAAAACAACCGTTTGCGTTGAAGGGATGCACAAATCCTGCGCTGCTCTCACTTTGCATACAGGTGTTTTGATCTAAAACTTTTGCGATCAAGAGCTCCAGAAATCCTGCTCGGCACATTTTCTCTTGGCTTCCTGGGGAAGCTGTCGGTTTGCATACGGGTGTTCTAACTAAAACGTTTGCGATGAGTGTTTTATATTTAAAAAGCGAATTAAATTGCACCTTGGGCACCATTAATGGAGAGGATGCGAGCAAGGCGGGCGGCCATGGAAGTCAAAGGGCTCGCTTCCCAGTGAGCCTGCGCAGTGTACAACTCGCACGCTTTCCGGTGAGCCTGCGAACTCGAGGACAGCTTGCACGCCTCTCGGTCAGCCTGCGCACCGGACGGCGCTCGCACGCCTCCCGTTCAGTCAAGGTCAAGCAGCTGTCCGCACGGCACCTCCTACAGCCATTAAAACCAAGACACGCGGCGTCACATGAATGATTAACAGAATTTTGGATTTACTAGAATTTAAAAACCAGGCATCTCAAAGTTTTGCTGGCAATCAACGGTGCCCTGGTGTTTGAAATTCATTCCCATTTCTTGAATGGGACCTAAGCATGAACCCAATGACACAAATTTAATTTTTCAACCAATTTATATGCACTGGAGCATGTGCATGTAGTTCAAATTTGAATTATGCACATAAATGCATTGAAAACTCAGTTAATGCATAAAAATGTCCAAACGAATCTCGAAAAATCACAAAAATTCATACAACACTCCTGTTATTCTATGTTGACACGAGAAAAAATTTGAAAGCAATAAGAGGCAATGGATATCGTTTCGTCCCCAAAGGTGGGACGTTCCCTACCGAAAACCATCATGCTTGTTGTGAGAAGCTCCGGTTTGTGAGAAGCATATACCCAAACCTGCCCCAAATGGGATAAAATTGGTACCATGGCATGTTGATGCCGATCCATGATAGCATGCCAAGTTTCATGAATTTTAGATGAGTTTTGGATTTACTAGAATTTGAAAACCAGGCATCTCAATGTTTTGCTGGCAATCAACGGTGCCCTGGTGTTTGAAATTCAATCCCATTTCTTGCATGGGACCTAAGCATGCACCCAAGGACACAGATTTGTTTTTTCAACCAATTTATATGCACCGGAGCATGTGCATGTAGTTCAAATTTGAATTATGCACATAAATGCATTGAAAACTCAGTTAATGCATAAAAATGTCCAAATGAACCCCGAAAAATCAAAAAAATTCACACAACACTCCTGTTGTTCTATGTTGACACGAGAAAAAAAATTTAAAGCAATAAGAGGCAATGGATCTCGTTTCATCCCCAATGGTGGGACGTTCCCTACCGAAAACCAGCATGCTTGTTGTGAGAAGCTCCGGTTTGTGAGAAGCATATACCCAAACCGGCCCCAAATGGGACAAAATTTGTACCACGGCATGTTGATGCCGCTCCATGATAGCATGCCAAGTTTCATGAATTTCAGAAGAGTTTTGGATTTACTAGATTTTAAAAACCAGGCATCTCAATGTTTTGCCGGCAATCAACGGTGCCCTGGTGTTTGAAATTCATTCCCATTTCTTGCATGGGACCTAAGCATGCACCGAAGGACACATATTTGATTTTTCAACCAATTTATATGCATTGGAGCATGTGCATGTAGTTCAAATTTGAATTATGCATATAAATGCATTGAAAACTCAGTTAATGCATAAAAATGTCCAAATGAACCCCAAAAAATCACAAAAATTTCACACAACACTCTTGTTGTTCTATGTTGACGCGAGAAAAAAATTGAAAGCAATAAGAGGCAATGGATATCGTTTCGTCCCTGAAGGTGGGACGTTCCCTACAGAAAACCATCATGCTTGTTGTGAGAAGCTCCGGTTTGTGAGAAGCATATACCCAAATCTGCCCCAAATGGGACAAATTTTGTACCACGGCATGTTGATGCTGCTCCATGATAGCATGCCAAGTTTCATGAATTTCAGACGAGTTTTGGATTTACTAGAATTTAAAAACCAAGCATCTCAATGTTTTGCCGGCAATCAACGGTGCCCTGGTGTTTGAAATTCATTCCCATTTCTTGCATGGGACCTAAGCATGCACCCAAGGACACAGATTTGGTTTTTCAACCAATTTATATGCAGTGGAGCATGTGCATGTAGTTCAAATTTTAATTATGCACATAAATGCATTGAAAACTCAGTTAATGCATAAAAATGTCCAAACGAACCCCGGAAAATCACAAAAAATCACACAACACTCCTGTTGTTCTATGTTGACACGAGAAAAAATTTGAAAGCAATAAGAGGCAATGGCTATCGTTTCGTCCCCAAAGGTGGCACATTCCCTACAGAAAACCATCATGCTTGTTGTGAGAAGCTCCGGTTTGTGAGAAGCATATACCCAAACCTACCCCAAATAGGACAAAATTTGTACCACGACATGTTGATGCCGCTCCATGATAGCATGCCAAGTTTCATGAATTTCAGACGAGTTTTGAATTTACTAGAATTTAAAAACCAGGCATCTCAATGTTTTACCGGCAATCAACGGTGCCCTGTTG
This sequence comes from Aegilops tauschii subsp. strangulata, assembly GCF_002575655.3. Taxonomy (NCBI): domain Eukaryota; kingdom Viridiplantae; phylum Streptophyta; class Magnoliopsida; order Poales; family Poaceae; genus Aegilops; species Aegilops tauschii. The sequence goes on from NC_053036.3 coordinate 157,682,537, forward strand.
TTTGAAATTCATTCCCATTTCTTGCATGGGACCTAAGCATGCACCCAAGGACACAGATTTGGTTTTTCAACCAATTTATATGCAGTGGAGCATGTGCATGTAGTTCAAATTTTAATTATGCACATAAATGCATTGAAAACTCAGTTAATGCATAAAAATGTCCAAACGAACCCCGAAAAATCACAAAAAATCACACAACACTCCTGTTGTTCTATGTTGACACGAGAAAAAATTTGAAAGCAATAAGAGGCAATGGATATCGTTTCGTCCCCAAAGGTGGCACATTCCCTATCGAAAACCATCATGCTTGTTGTGAGAAGCTCCGGTTTGTGAGAAGCATATACCCAAACCTACCCCAAATAGGACAAAATTTGTACCACGACATGTTGATGCCGCTCCATGATAGCATGCCAAGTTTCATGAATTTCAGACGAGTTTTGAATTTACTAGAATTTAAAAACCAGGCATCTCAATGTTTTGCCGGCAATCAACGGTGCCCTGTGATATGTCTCCGTGGTATCTATAATTTTTGATTGTTCCATGCCAATATTATGCAACTTCCATATACTTTTGGCAACTTTTTATACTATTTTTGGGACTAACATATTGATCCAGTGCCCAGTGCCAGTTCCTGTTTGTTGCATGTTTTATGTTTCACTGAAACCCCATATCAAACGGAGTCCAAACGGGATAAAAACTGATGGAGATTTTTTTGGAATATTTATGATTTTTGGGAAGAAGAATCAACGCGATACGATGCCCGAGGGGGCCACGAGGCAGGGGGCGCCCCTGATCCTCGTGGGCACCCCGTAAGGCGGTTGGAATCCTTCCTTCGCCGCAAGAAAGCTAATTTCCGGATAGAGATCGTGTCCAAAATTCAGCCCAATCGGAGTTACGGATTTCCGGTTATAAAAGAAACGGTGAAAGGGCAGAATCCAGAACGCAGAAACAGAGAGAGACAGAGAGACAGATCCAATCTCGGAGGGGCTCTCGCCCCTCCCACGCCATGGAGACCATGGACCAGTGGGGAAACCCTTCTCCCATCTAGGGAGAAGGTCAAGGAAGAAGAAGGAGGAGGGGGGCTCTCTCCCCCTTGCTTCCGGTGGCGCCGGGGCCATCATCATCACCGCGATCTTCACCAACACCTACGCCATCTTCACCAACATCTCCATCACCTTCCCCCTCTATCTAAAGCGGTCCACTCTCCCGCAACCCGTTGTACCCTCTACTTGAACATGGTGCTTTATGCTTCATATTATTATCCAATGATGTGTTGCCATCCTATGATGTCTGAGTTGATTTTCGTTGTCCTATCGGTAATTGGTGAATTGCTATGATTGGTTTAATTTGCTTGTGGTTATGTTGCTGTCCGTTGGTGCCCATCATATGAGCGCGCGCGTGGATCACACCATAGGGTTAGTTGTATGTTGATATGACTATGTATTGGAGGGCAAGAGTGACAGAAGCTTCAACCTAGCATAGAAATTGATGCATACGGGATTCAAGGGGGACCAATATATCTTAATGCTATGGTAGGGTTTTACCTTAATGAACGTTAGTAGTTGCGGATGCTTGCTAATAGTACTAGTCATAAGTGCATAGAATTCCAAGTCAGGGATGACATGCTAGAAGTGGCCTCTCCCACATAAAATTTGCTATCGGTCTAGTAACATAGTCAATTGCTTAGGGACAATTTCGCAACTCCTACCACCACTTTTCCACACTCGCTATACTAAATTTATTGTGTCTTCATCTAAACAGCCCCTAGTTTTTATTTACGCTCTCTTTACATTCTTGCAAACCTATCCAAAAACACCTACAAAGTACTTCTAGTTTTATACTTGTTCTAGGTAAAGCGAACGTCAAGCGTGCGTAGAGTTGTATCGGTGGTCGATAGAACTTGAGGGAATATTTGTTCTACCTTTAGCTCCTCGTTGGGTTCGACACTCTTACTTATCGAAAGAGGCTACAATTGATCCCCTATACTTGTGGGTTATCAAGACCTTTTTCTGGCGCCGTTGCTGGGGAGTTATAGCGTGGGGTGAATATTCTCGTGTGTGCTTGTTTGCTTTATCACTAAGTAATTTTTATTTTCTGTTCTAAGTTGTTTTTCTATCTTTAGTTATGGGTAGGAAACGCAAAATACCAAAAAAATTAGTTGTACCTACTACACCAATGGTTGAGGAACCGTTCAAAATCTATCACACTCCTAAAGCTTTTTACTTGGATCATCTTCAATCCCTTTGTGCTTGTGCTGAAACCCCAACTAGCTTAGTTGAGGGCAAATCTTTAGAGAGCATGCTTGTTATGTGCGACACCGCTTATCTCAAAAAGGGGAACTTTTACTGGATCAAATTCATCGTTTGCAGTGCTATGCTTGGATTTTATGTGAAATATATGATGTTACTTGTTGTTCTAAAAACCCTAAGAAACACCTTCCCTACCAATGTGAGTTTAGCGACAATGGAATCGTATCTTCGTATGCTAAGGGTGTTTATAATTACTATGATGTTCAACAAATTGAAGAATTTGTTGCTTTTAAGGGTGCTTATGAAATTGCTTCTTTGATTGAAAAGTATGATGCTACTCTTTACAAATCTGAAAATTTTGCCATACTTAAATATTGTTATGATAATTATGCTTCTAATTCCTATGTTAAACCATATACCGAGGACTCCTCCGCTGTCCAAGAAGAGACTAATATTTTGCAGGAGTCTATGGAAGAAGAAATTGATGAAACTGTGAGCTCATTGGATGAAAAAGATGAGGAGGAGAGCGAAGAACAAAAGGAGGAAGAGCGGATTGATCACCCGTGCCCACCTTCTAATGAGAGTAACTCTTCAACTCATACATTGTTTAATGTCCCTTCGTGCTTACCGAAGGATGATTGCTATGATAACTATTATGATCCCGTTGATTCTTTTGAAATATCCTTTTTTGATGATGCTTGCTATGCTTGTGGCCAAGATGCCAATATGAATTATGCTTATGGAGATGAACTTGCTATAGTTCCTTATGTTAAACATGAAATTGTTGTTATTGCACCCACACATGATAGTCCTATTATCTTTTTGAATTCTCCTGACTACACTATATCGGAGAAGTTTGCCCTTATTAAGGATTATATTGATGGGTTGCGTTTTACTACTACACATGATGATTTTGATAGATATAATATGCATGTGCTTGCTGCTCCTACTTGCAATTATTATGAGAGAGGAACTATATCTCCACCTCTCTATGTTTCCCACATGATAAAATTGCAAGAAACTGTTTATACTATGCATTGGCCTTTACTATGTGTGCATGAATTGTTCTTTTATGACATGCCGATGCATAGGAAGAGAGTTAGACTTCGTCATTGTTTGATATATGTTGCTTTGTGCTCACTACTAAATTCTAAGTGATTGTTAATTAAAATTGGCTTTGATATACCTTGGGATCCCGGTGGATCCATTACTTGAGCACTATATTTCTGTTGAGTGCTTTCATATAGTTTAAAAACAAAAAAATAAAGAGGGGAACCCAAAAATTTTCAAAAAGGAAAGTGAAAGTGAGAGAGGCAAGCATGGTTGATGTGGGGGAGCTCCTTGAACTTTGTTCATGCTCACGGAAACTTTGTGAATCTTGATTACAAAAAAAATTCAACAAAAATAATTATCCCCTTGTACAATTCCATTGTATTATAAAAATAATGTGCCAAGGTTTGCCTTTAGAGATGTTTACAATGCTTGTTAGTTTGTGCGGTGCAGGACAAAAACTTTGGCTGTAGTGCACGATTTTACATTTTTTACTGGAACGTCAAATGATTCTGAAACTTTGTGTACTGTGTTTCTATACAAATTGTTTATTTAATTTTGGTAGAATTTTTGGAGTACCAGAGGTATGTTGAATGTTCAGATTGTTACAGACTGTTCTGTTTTAGACAGATTCTGTTTTTGATGCATAGTTTGCTTGTTTTGATGAAACTATCGATTTCTATCAGTGGATCAAGCCATGGAAAAGTTATATTACAGTAGCTACAATGAAAAGACAAAATATGAATTGGTTTGCAACAGTACTTAGAGTAGTGATTTGCTTTATTATACTAACGGATCTTACCGAGTTTTCTGTTGAGCTTTGTGTGGATGAAGTGTTTGAAGATCGAGGAGGTCTCGATGTGAGGAGAAGGAGGAGAGGCAAGAGCTCAAGCTTGGGGATGCCCAAGGCACCCCAAGTAAATATACAAGGAGACTCAAGCGTCTAAGCTTGGGGATGCCCCGGAAGGCATCCCATCTTTCTTCAACAAGTATCGGTATGTTTTCGGATTCGTTTCGTTCATGCGATATATGCAAATCTTGGAGCGTCTTTTGCATTTAGTTTTCATTTTTCCTTTATGCACCATGCTGGTATGAGATAGTCCTTTATAGAATGATCTTTGCACTTCACTTATATCTTTTGAGTATGGCTTTATAGAATGCTTCATGTGCTTCGCTTATATCATTTGAAGTTTGGATTGCCTGTTTCTCTTCACATAGAAAACTGCCATTTGTAGAATGCTCTTTTGCTTCACTTATATTTGTTAGAGCGTGGGCATATCTTTTGTATAAAGAATTAAACTCTCTTGCTTCACTTATATCTATTTAGAGAGATGACAGGAACTGGTCATTCACATGGTTAGTCATAAAATCCTACATAAAACTTGTAGATCACAGAATATGATATGTTTGATTCCTTGCAATAGTTTTGCGATATAAAGGTGGTGATATTAGAGTCTTGCTAGTTGAGTAATTGTGAAATTGAGAAATACTTGTGTTGAGGTTTGCAAGTCCCGTAGCATGCACGTATGGTAAACGTTGTGTGACAAATTTGAAGCATGGGGTGTTCTTTGAGTGTTTTCCATATGAGTGGCGGTCGGGGACGAGCGATGGTCTTTTCCTACCAATCTATCCCCCTAGGGGCATGCGTAGTAGTACTTGTTGGAAATATGCCCTAGAGGCAATAATAAAATGGTTATTATTGTATTTCCTTGTTCATGATAATTGTCTATTGTTCATGCTATAATTGTATTAACTGGAAACCGTAATACATGTGTGAATACATAGACCAGAACATGTCCCTAGTAAGCCTCTAGTTGACTAGCTCGTTGATCAATAGATGGTTATGGTTTCCTGACCATGGACATTGGATGTCATTGATAACGGGATCACATCATTAGGAGAATGATGTGATGGACAAGACCCAATCCTAAGCATAGCACAAGATCGTGTAGTTCGTTTGCTAAGAGCTTTTCTAATGTCAAGTATCATTTCCTTAGACCATGAGATTGTGCAACTCCCGGATACTGTAGGAATGCTTTGGGTGTACCAAACGTCACAACGTAACTGGGTGGCTATAAAGGTGCACTACAGGTATCTCCGAAAGTGTCTGTTGGGTTGGCACGAATCGAGACTGGGATTTGTCACTTCGTATGACGGAGAGGTATCTCTGGGCCCACTCGGTAATGCATCATCATAATGAGTTCAATGTGACTAATGAGTTAGCCACGGGATCATGCGTTACGGAACGAGTAAAGAGACTTGCCGGTAACGAGATTGAATGAGGTATTGGGATACCGACGATCGAATCTCGGGCAAGTAACATATCGATAGACAAAGGGAATTGTATACGGGATTGATTGAATCCCCGACATCGTGGTTCATCCGATGAGATCATCGTGGAACATGTGGGAGCCAATATGGGTATCCAGATCCCGCTATTGGTTATTGGCCGGAGAGGTGTCTCGGTCATGTCTGCATGGTTCCCGAACCCGTAGGGTCTACACACTTAACGTTCGGTGACGCTAGAGTTTTTATGGGAAATAGTATGTGGTTACCGAAGGTTGTTCGGAGTCCCGGATGAGATCCCGGACGTGACGAGGAACTCCGGAGTGGTCCGGAGGTGAAGATCGATATATTGGATGAAGGGTATTGGAGTCCGGAATTGTTCTCGGAGTACCGGGTGACGACCAGCGTGACCGAAAGGTGTTTCGGAGGCCCCGACAAGCGTTGGGGGGCCTTATGGGCCAAGGGGAGGGGGCACACCAGCCCACTAAGGGGTTGTGCGCCCCTCCCAGCCCCTCTCACGTAACGTGGAGAGGTGGGGCGCCTCCCCTAGGGCAGCCACCCCTCCCGGCTTGGGGGGCAAGTTTCACAAGGGTGGGGGCGCCCAAACCCATCTAGGGTTTCCCCTGTGGCCGCCGCCCCTCCCCTAGGGAACCCTAGGGCGCCTCCTCCACCCACTTCCCCTTATATATATAGTGAGGGAGAGAGAGGGCAGCCGCACCCCTTGCCTGGCGTAGCCCTCTCCTCCTCCAACTCCTCCTCCTCCTCCGTAGTGCTTAGCGAAGCTCTGCCGGAGAACCACGAGCTCCATTGCCACCACGCCGTCGTGCTGCTGGAGTTCTCCCTCAACTTCTCCTCTCCCCTTGCTGGATCAAGAAGGAGGGGACGTCCCCGGGCTGTACGTGTGTTGAACGCGGAGGCGCCGTCCGTTCGGCGCTAGATCGGATCTTCTGCGATTTGAATCGCCGCGAGTACGACTCCATCAACCGCGTTCTTGTAAAGCTTCCGCTTAGCGATCTTCAGGGGTATGAAGATGCACTCCCTCTCTCTCGTTGCTAGCATCTCCTAGATTGATCTTGGTGGCACGTAGGAAAATTTTGAATTATTGCTACGTTCCCCAACAGTACTTTGCTTTGAGGGCTAATAAACTTTTGCAATAAGTATATGAGCTCTTTATGACTAATGTGAGTCCATGGATTATACGCACTCTCACCCTTCCATCATTGCTAGCCTCTTCGGTACCGTGCATTGCCCTTTCTCACCTCGAGAGTTGGTGCAAACTTCGCCGGTGCATCCAAACTCTGTGATACGATACGCTCTATCACACATAAGCCTCATTATATCTTCCTCAAAACAGCCACCATACCTACCTATCATGGCATTTCCATAGCCATTCTGAGATATATTGCCATGCAACTTCCATCATCATCATATACATGACTTGAGCATTTATTGTCATATTGCTTTGCATGATCGTAAGATAGCTAGCATGATGTTTTCATGGCTTGTCCGTTTTTTGATGTCATTGCTACGCTAGATCATTGCACATCCGGGTACACCGCTGGAGGCATTCATATAGAGTCATATCTTTGTTCTAGTATCGAGTTGTAATATTGAGTTGTAAGTAAATAAAAGTGTGATGATCATCATTATTAGAGCATTGTCCCAGTGAGGAAAGGATGATGGAGACTATGATTCCCCCACAAGTCGGGATGGGACTCCGGACGAAAAAATTAAAAAATAAAAAAAATAAAAAAGGGAAAGGCCAAAAAAAAAGAGAAGGCCCAAAAAAAGGAAAAAAGGAAAAAAATGAGAGAAAAGAGAGAAGGGACAATGTTACTATCTTTTTACCACACTTGTGCTTCAGAGTAGCATCATGTTCTTCATATAGAGAGTCTCTTGAGTTATCACTTTCATGTACTAGTGGGAATTTTCATTATAGAACTTGGCTTGTATATTCCGATGATGGGCTTCCTCAAATGCCCGAGGTCTTCATGAGCAAGCAAGTTGGATGCACACCCACTTAGTTTCAGTTTGAGCTTTCATACACTTATAGCTCTAGTGCATCCGTTGCATGGCAATCTCTACTCCTCGCATTGACATCAATTGATGAGCATCTCCATAGCCCGTTGATTAGCCGCGTCGATGTGAGACTTTCTCCTTTTTTTGTCTTCTCCACACAACCTCCATCATCATATTCTATTCCACCCATAGTGCTATGTCCATGGCTTGCGCTCATGTATTGCGTGAGGGTTGAAAAAGCTAAAGCGCGTTAAAAAGTATGAACCAATTGCTCGGCTTGTCATCGGGGTTGTGTATGATGGGAGCATTTTGTGTGATGAAAATGAAGCATGGCCAAGCTATATGATTTTCTAGGGATAAGCTTTCCTTGGCTATGTTATTTTGATAAGACATAATTGCTTGGTTAGTATGCTTGAAGTATTATTGTCTTAATGTCAAATGATAGACTATTTCTTTGAATCACTCGTGTCTTAATATTCATGCCATGATTAGATTATGTGATCAAGATTATGCTAGGTAGCATTCCACATCAAAAATTATATTTTTTATCATTTACCTACTCGAGGACGAGCGGGAATTAAGCTTGGGGATGCTGATATGTCTCTGTCGTATCTATAATTTTTGATTGTTCCATGCCAATATTATGCAACTTCCATATACTTTTGGCAACTTTTTATACTATTTTTGGGACTAACATATTGATCCAGTGCCTAGTGCCAGTTCCTATTTGTTGCATGTTTTATGTTTCGCAGAAACCCCATATCAAACGGAGTCGAAATGGGATAAAAACTGATGGAGATTTTTTTGGAATATTTATGATTTTAGGGAAGAAGAATCAACGCGATACGATGCCCGAGGGGGCCACGAGGCAGGGGGACGCGCCCCAGGTGGGCAGGCGCGCCCCTGACCCTCGTGGGCACCCCGTAAGGCAGTTGGAGCCCTTCTTTCGCAGCAAGAAAGATAATTTCCTGATAGAGATCGTGTCCAAAATCCAGCCCAATCGGAGTTACGGATCTCCGGTTATAAAAGAAACGGTGAAAGGGCAGAATCCGGAACGCAGAAACAGAGAGAGACAGAGAGACAGATCCAATCTCGGAGGGGCTCTCGCCCCTCCCACGCCATGGAGACCATGGACCAGAGGGGAAACCCTTCTCCCATCTAGGGAGAAGGTCAAGGAAGAAGAAGAAGAAGAAGGGGGGCTCCCTCCCCCTTGCTTTCGGTGGCGCCGGAACGCCGTCGGGGCCATCATCATCACCGCGATCTTCACCAACACCTACGCCATCTTCACCAACATCTCCATCACCTTCCCCCCTCTATCTACAGCGGTCCACTCTCCCGCAACCCGATGTACCCTCTACTTGAACATGGTGCTTTATGCTTCATATTATTATCCAATGATGTGTTGCCATCCTATGATGTCTGAGTAGATTTTCGTTGTCCTATCGGTAATTGGTGAATTGCTATGATTGGTTTAATTTGCTTGTGGTTATGTTGCTGTCCTTTGGTGCCCATCATATGAGCGCGCGCGTGGGTCACACCATAGGGTTAGTTGTATGTTGATATGACTATGTATTGGAGGGCAAGAGTGACAGAAGCTTCAACCTAGCATAGAAATTGATGCATACGGGATTGAAGGGATCTTAATGCTATGGTTGGGTTTTACCTTAATGAACGTTAGTAGTTGCGGATGCTTGCTAATAGTTCCAATCATAAGTGCATATAATTCCAAGTCATGGATGACATGCTAGTAGTGGCCTCTCCCACATAAAACTTGCTATCGGTCTAGTAACATAGTCAATTGCTTAGGGACAATTTCGCAACTCCTACCACCACTTTTCCACACTCGCTATACTAACTTTATTGTGTCTTTATCTAAACAGCCCCTAGTTTTTATTTACGCTCTCTTTATATTCTTGCAAACCTATCCAAAAACACCTACAAAGTACTCCTAGTTTTATACTTGTTCTAGGTAAAGCGAACGTCAAGCATGCGTAGAGTTGTATCGGTGGTCGATAGAACTTGAGGGAATATTTGTTCTACCTTTAGCTCCTCGTTGGGTTCGAAACTCTTACTTATCGAAAGGGGCTACAATTTATCCCCTATACTTGTGGGTTATCACCCTGGTGTTTGAAATTCATTTCCATTTCTTGCATGGGACCTAAGCATGCACCCAAGGACACAGATTTGATTTTTCAACCAATTTATATGCACTGGAGCATGTGCATGTAGTTTAATTTTGAATTGTTCACCTGAAATGGCTAGAAAACCAATTTAATGTATAAAATGTTCAAACGAACCCTGAATAATTCCAATTCTTTTACGACACACATATAGTTGCATGTTCACTCCAGATAAAAGGTCTAGCAATTCAAACACCGTCCATTGCTGCTGTGACCCCATTATGTAATTCAAATCAAGATGAAAAATCAAGTAGATCGCACACAGTTTATTATCAGCAACCGTGTGAGATGCAGCACAAAATATCCTGGAGCACCGTCGGTGTATAGTACGCCTATGGCTTACGCGAGAAGGTGCGTCGGCTACAGTCTACAGCAGGCGTCTCAAGCACACTAGCTCGCTCCCCGAATATCATTTTACTGTTCAATCGTCGCTGGTGAAAGATGGGCACGTGGACCCGCGTTGTGAGGGCAACTCCGGTGGCCCACTCTGGCGAGAGCGCGGCCGCAGTCGCCATGCGCGTGCTAACAAGGTGCATGAGCGCGTCTGCAATCTGCGACCGGGCGGCAAAGGCAGCCCAAATGGCCGATGTTGCTTCTCAGGTGGCGGCAGCAACATCTGCCTTGGGGATAGCAACTGACGAGAGCGGCACATCAACTGTCCATTCCGCAGCGGCGGCCTTAGCCCTGATGGAGGCCGCCCACGACCATGTCGAGGCCGCCCATGCCCAAATCCTGGCGGTCACCGCACAAATCGAATGAAGCTTCTCCGACAATGGTCGGCAACCCACGGCCGAAGAGCTGGCAATCGCCGAGAGCGTTCGAGCAGCCGTCCGTTCCTCCGCCGCATACCTTGCAACGACGGAGCCCGTCCAAGCCCAGATCGTGTCCGCCCACGCCCATCTCGTGGCGGCCTTTTCCAAAGAGATGGCGGACGCGGATGGCGAGATGCTTGCTGAGTATGGTGCGATGGATGCCATGGAGCCCCTTCCCCAGGAGAACGTCGGGCGCGAGCTGGACATGGAGGCGGTGGTGGAGATCGACGAGCACCAGCCGTAGTAGTACTCTTTATTTTGTTTAATTAAGAGCGCCGGTCTTTAATTTGTTGGAGTAATGTTTAGGTCAGCTAGCTCTGTTTAATTGCTGAACTTGCTCGATTAAGAAGTGTGGGTGTGCTGTAGTCTCCTTTGTGTACCCAAATTATGCAATGACGTGGATGACCACTGTAACCATGGAAATTCGAACCAAAACTTTTGACGTTCAAACTCATCACACACGGGTTAAGCTATCTGAATCGTTTGTGATGTCCACATATCGTACACAGTTCTGAATAAGGGTCCGTGTCTGATGACACTATGCGCGCCAGTTTTTTCGCTGAAGCGATTCCAAATTTTCGGCTTCCGCGGAAATATCTACCTCCCCGCCCCCCTTACCAAAAAGCCACATTTCCCCTCTTTCCACCTTCCTTTCCAAGTTGAAACTTTCACTCCTTGCTTGCAGCGCCGCCTCCTCGTCGGTGACCCTCCTTCACGCTGCTCGGCCTCGTCTATCTAGGCAGGTAATCCACACCCGACCCCCATCATCCTCCTCCTTCCACATCCCACATGCCCCGACCGCCGGCACGAGCGCGACACCTTCCACCCAAATAACCGACCCCTCCACCAACTAAGCACCGCCATTCGTGCCGAGCCCCAGATCTTGAAGGAGCACCTTGCCATTTGCTAGCTATGCCGGTTAAGCATGCTCGGTTTACCCGTTGCGTGTGCTGCTCCTGCCTTTCCTTCACATATTCTAGTGAATTGTGCTATCTAATTTTACCATGCAATCTGTTGCTCTAGTGTATATGTTCTATATGTCGTGCAGTGTGGTGCTCACTTATTAACTGTTTTGTTAATTAGTTATCGTCTTCAGTTAACTGTTTGGTTCAATTCTGTAAATGTGATGTTCAATTCTTCAGGCTGCAATTTTGTATTGTGTTCCATGTGAGAAATAAATCGAATTTATCTTTACAAAATTGTGGGTGCATTCTGTTATTGTATACCATGTGAGGAATAAATTGAATTTGGTTGTAGTAAATACATGAGAAACAAATACAATTGCTACAATTGGCTGTAGTTAACCGTTTGGTTAACTGTCTGATCTTTTATTAGGAGTATGTTATATTGTGCAATATGGTGCTCAGTTAATGTTTGGTTCATTTGTTGTGGTGTTTAGTTAACTGCTTGGTACAATTCTGCAATGCGATGTCCAATTGTCGTGGGTAGAATTTTGTATTGTTGTGCATGTGAGGAATAAATCGAATTTGGCTGCACTTAATACATGAGAAACATATACAAGTGCTATATTTCCTAATTCTTAATCATGCTTAGTTTGGATAAATGGGTTTTTCCGTGTGGCTTGAATTAATCTGATGAATCTGCAATGTGCTTATTTTTCATCAACATATTTTACTGATAGCATGCGAACCCTTACTTAACCTGATGACTAACTACCTTATATGTGTTGCAGGGAAACAGTGGGAAGCACTGAGGTTTACAATCGAGGTTAGCACGCGCATGGTCCGTTGTCTAATAGCACATTATTGTGCAATTGCAGGAACCATTCTAATATTTTGGTTTTTAACAATTTGGCCTTGCACATGTAGGTCCTACTGTCAAAGGTTTTGACCCACTGTTCGACCCTTTTCGCATATAGGGAAATGAGTTGTCTATGAATATCAATCAAATCAAGAAACTCAGAAAGATTGTTAGGATAAAGAATTAGCGACAAAAAACAACAAGATCTTTGTCTGCACAATGAAGAAGACATCAGTTCACTACAAGATGGTACTAACTATTATACCTTGCCTTTTTTTATTCCTTTGCCCCATTTTCAATATAGAGAAGATATGCACATCCTTGTTTTCAGTCCTTTTCAAAGCAGTTCACTGATGATTACCTCTCAAACCACGTCTATGTTCAGGAGGCGAGGAAGGTTTTCATACAACACCCACGGTTCAATATTGAAGTGTTCCTGAAGAGGACAAAGGACGGACGGTCAATCATTCATAGGCACTGGCCTAATGTTACAAAGACCTTCAACATGAATGAAGGCTCAATATTCGCCTTCCGCTTCAGCAGTTTTCCAGATGAGATGCATCTGTCTATATACCGTCTATGATGCTAATTTTGAAAGGTTCTACATGTTGCATGTGGAACTTGCTGCTCGTGCAGTTGTGTAATGGGGTAGCTGAGTGCTGAAGATATATCATGTTGTACTCTGATGTATTTCAATTATGAAATTCTGCTTCCTTAATATGGAAATGAAATATATTGTGTGCTTAATATGAAATGCCAATTAGATTAATAAATGGATTATGAACAATCGGATAATTATCCTGCTAATAGCAAATTAGCCTGCTAATTAGGTTTTGCTATTGCAAACGGTTGTTGAAAAAATACCATGGGCGATGACCTCAAGCAACGCACACAGTTTCTAGGAATAAACCGTGTTGGATCAATGAACAATCACACACGACTTTCTCTTGAAAACTGTTTGTGTTAGACTACCTTGCGCAAACGTTTACCACCTAAAAACTGTGTGTGATGGACAACTTTTGCCACACAATTTCTTCTACGGACCGTGTGTGATACATTCAATAACGCAAACGATTTAACAGGAAAAATTGTGTGTGATGTACCTGTGAACGGAAACGTTTTCCTTGGAGCGACTGTGTGGGATGTACATACGAACACAAACGTCTAGCGGGGACTGACTGTGTGGGATGTACTTGCGACCGAAAACAATTTCGCCGTATAATTGTTTTTTAGCTCTACTATACGTATTTCCGTATATGAGCGCTCGCCGATCGCACATGACCTCATTTTGCCGAACGTGTGTGCCAGAAGGGCATATCCTCGATTTTTTCTGGGTTGTGTGGGAAGGACCCCCCTATCGCCCACACTCACTTGGCGATGGTTACAAACTATTCGAGTCTTAGGTATTTTCATACCATGCTCCCCCAGATTACTCCATCTTCACTAAAATTGGGGTACCTTTAAACTTTATTATTTGGGTTTATTCTGTTAAAAATTTCTTCTTTATGGCACTTTAAGCACCGTCTTAGTATTCCTAATTCTGCTTTCGAAACTGTAAAAGATCCGGGAATACAACTATTTCTTTTCTTTAGGGGTAATGGATCACTTTAGATGCATAATGTGCATCACATTATCTAAAGTATAGGGGAGTTTCATCATTCATAATTTCTTTCATATTTCTTTCTCCCCCTCGAAATGTGGGAAGAACTTTTCTGCCACAATTTTGAAAACCATTCATAACTCTTGTGAATTGATGAAACTTCGATTATCTATTTCATTCATCTGATTACTTCATACAAAATGAAGTTATCTGTTAATTGGTACGGGAGTACTTTTTCCTCATTCCATTTCAGAAACTCAACAAATTTCTTTATCATTAGTACTTTTGCAAGTCACACTTTCATACCATTCTTATCTTCAGGTTTGTCTGTAACTTTTATTCTCTTTTGATTTATCGAGTGCTTAATGTGTACGGTCGATACTAGGAAAGCATAATAGCTACTCCATACTTTTCTCCCAGAGTGGGACACATTAAAAGCACATGAGTCATCATATCTTTCTCCTGTCATACAGGATAAGTCCTTTGCCTAAATTTCTCCCGCCATACAGGATTTTTGACATAATACTATGTCAACTTTACCCAGTTACGCATGTATTTTCCCAGACTTTTCCCGCCATGCGGGTTTTATCATAATCATCTTTTCCCGCTATGCGGGTAATTCCCTGTAAGGGACATAAATGCCAGAATTGGCTCTTTTAACTGCATATTCAATCGTCAAATTCAGAAATAAATCTGAATGCTCTTTGACACACAAGCTTGATCCGACGTTGGTCAAATTAAACACGCATGTTGCTTGTTTCATTTCAAATCATGTTGACTGAAAAATCTTCTTCATAGAGAGTACATGAAAGACATTTGTCAACCAAGACTCTCAATAATCTATCTCTTTTCTTTTGAAGCCATTCTTTAGAGAGAACATACTCCCTCACGTTATGACCTTTCTTGGTAATCTTTCGGGTCACAAGTATCCAGCCATTCGCTTTCACGAATGAAAGCATGGAAAACTTTTAATCTGAGAAAACTTAGCCAATAATCAACAATAATGAGCATAAAAAATAACCCTACGTTGGTCTGGTTAAAAAATATGCACATTAAACTTTTTAAAACTTTCCTTTTATATTGTAAATAACCGTTGTGGCAGAATTAGAATAAAACAACATCCTTCTACATTAAGTCCATACCACCGTTGGGCGGAAATGGAAATAATGCATATAACTCATAAACAATGTGATGATAGTAGTTCTATTAAACAACTTTGCTAAGAAATCATCATCATCATCAAATTTATTGCAGAGGAAACAAGAAATATACATTTCTCTAGCTCAAGAGAATTTCTTGATATTTATGTGTTCTCTGAAAATTGATAACTTTGATACAAAATTTATCAGAGATTTAAGCTTTGAACATAAGACTCATAGAATTATAGTACTGTTATCATCAACGTTGGTCAGAAAATAACAATACCATGTTTTAACTTTAAAACAAATATCTTTCTTTTGTCATAGCGGAAGCTATCTGAATCTGATTTCACCCACACGGGAAAAACATTGCTAAGAACAGTTTTTCCAATTAAATTTTCCCGTTGGTTCCAATTTAATTGGAGGATAAAACTTTTACTTTGCAGCGGAAACTTTACAATATTCTATCCAGAAACAATTTTGTACTCTTTTACTCTCTAAGCAATTTTAACCGGTTGGTTCAAAATTGCATTAGAGAAGCAACAATTTAATCTTTTACTTTAGTTCTATTCACTTTTAAAAGAGCACTTTTATTTTTATTTGCAGCGGAAAAACATGAATAAAAAAATCATGAACTTTTTACTTTTCAGAAGTATTTCTTTTACTTTTCTGTTTTCTAATCAATTATCTCGATGGTTCAAATTGACTAGAGATTCAAACTGTACAAAACTGTACAAAAAACAAAAACAACAGCCCACCGCTTCCGGGCCCAAAAGGTCCCGTAGGCGGGCGCGCTCAGCTGCGCGGCTGCACCTCCGCCCTATTGGGCCCAACGGCTCACCGGGGCAGCGCGGCTGCGGCCTGGCGCTCTATGCTTTCGGCCCAAAAGGCCCGAGCGAGACTAGGTTTTACATCCAGGCCGTTCAAGGCGATCAGACGGCCGAGCATGGATATCGGTTGAACAAAACCGGGACAGAGTTCCCCGATACCGAACCCTAGACCCCATTCGAGTCTGCCTCTCTCGATCTCTCTCTCTACCGTCGACGCTCTCTCACCCGTAGCGGAAAAAAGGGCAGTGCCCCGACTGCCCGGCCCGACCGCCGGCGGCGATGGCGAAAGCCACCGTGCGCGCCTCTTTCTCTCCTCCCATTTCCTTATAGGTGGCAGATCAAGAGTGAGGGGCGCGCCACGCCTCCTCTCTTCCCTTGCGCGATCTGTTACCGGACGGCGACGGCTCGGCCGCCCCCGCCGCCGCCGGCGGTTTCCACCGCGCCGCGCGAACCCTTCCCCCTCCCTCTTTGCCTTTCTGTGTGACAGAGAGGGAACGAGTGCGATGCACCGTCCTCTGCCCCTTACAGCGCCCGACGGCGACCTAGATGGACGGAGCGGTTGTGCCCTTGCCGACCCCTTCGCCGGTCGCGCGTTCCCCTTGCGGTGAGCGCACCGCCGTCAAATGGATCGGTTGTGGTGCTCTTTGCCCCCTGTTGGGGTGGTTCTTCGTCCCTGCACCTCGGCTTGCCGATGCGTGTGGGGATCGAGAGGAACTGGCGCGGCCTTGCGGCGGCGCTCTTTGCCGGCGAGGCTCGAAGCCCTCCTCGGTGAGGTCTTTGCCCTTCTCTTTAGGGTTCTAAGGGAGGGGAAGATTTTTTCTATTTACACCGAAATCCTAAACCCAGAACTTGTCTAATACCATTGTTGGTTCACTGGATCGGTTAGGGTTAGGGATCTACGGTGGAGTACCTTCACTTTGACTCAAGGAGGTCCCGGTGCCGGCCATGGTGATGGCAGAGAGTAGCGGTGGTGGTGCTTCCCCTCAGCACTGCACTAACCCTAGATCGGTAGGGGGCGTAGGTGGGGTGTACGGCGTCGTGACGAACCTCGTGTTGCGAGCCACCGGCCCCCACCTCTTTATATATAGTGCAGGTGACAGCGGCCCATCAAGGTTGAGCGCTCCCGATCAGAGCGCGGATCTAAGGACCCGGTGGGCCGTTGAGCCCACACGGTGAGATCATCCTATAAGCAAAGTCATACCAAACCAAAACTATGCTTGAGCAGAAAAGAAGAAATAAAACGAAGTCGTTTGAAATAATGATCAAGAAACTATATCAACGACTATATTCGCATCAACCAACTCTTAACACCATAAAACACAGATCGGAGTGTCCACCACACGGACCGCACCGATGGTGGAGGACACCCGCTGACTACCACATCACCGAAGAGAGCCCTACACTACACCCGCCGACAAAAAATGCAGAGAGCTGAACATTATCGGCAGCATCAACATCACGCGTGTACGTACTCTGCAGACCCATCCAGGACCCAACCAGCCGCCGACACGCTCCAAGCGTCACAACCACGTCGGGCCTTTGGCAACCGTCGCCGTCGCTGTGAGAGCGAACGCAACAAAGCTTTGCCATCGGGCCAGCGGTGCGCCGTAGTGCGCCCAGCGATGTAAGGCACCCTCTGCATCACTGCTTTGCCATCAGTTGGTCTCGTTACAAAACGCCCCAAATACTGTACGACAGCGAACGCAACAAAGCTTGTTTTCTTTTTGACGGAACGAACGCAACAAAGCTTTTTTTTTTTACGGAACGAACGCAACAAAGCTTATACAGAAACATGGTGGAGACCAATGGCGTAGTGCGCATCACGGAAATGAGCACAAGACGCAGGTGCTCATAGCCGGCTACACGGGTTCTCTGCCTTGAGGCCGAGGTACTCGGCGGTGACCGGCCTCAGGATGCGCTGCTCGTCAGAGTCGAGCGCGGCGGCGAGCCTCGGCCACACCACCATGCTGACGACCCACGAACCGTCGCCTCCGGGGCGCGGGACGATCTTCACGAAGCCGGCGCACAGCCTCCCGGTCCCGGCGAGCATCATCGGCATCGCCAGGGCGGCGTGCCCGAAGCCGAAGTCCGTCCGAAGACGGAACGACGCGAAGGACGTCACGGCTAACGCCGGGCTGCCCAGCCCGACGGTCGCCGTCTCCACGAACCTGCCGCCCTTGTGCTCCTCCACCCAGTCCACCAGCTCCTGGAAATGCTCCTCGGTGGCCCTCGCCGCGATCGCCTCCCGCACCATCGACGCCACCTCCGGGAGCGGCCGCCGCCGGACCTCCTCCACGGTTTCTTCCGCGAGCGCGAACGTGCCGACGTTGCCGACGTAGTTGCGCATCGCGGGCTCGTTTCCCGGCACGCTGAGCCTCCGCCGCCCGTCCACCCACCAGCCCATGCGGCAGGTCTCGTCGGAACCGGACGCGGCCACGACGGCGGCCAAGGCCTTCCACAGGTACGCCGACACCGCCTCGAGGCGGGTCGCGTGTCGCTCGCCGACAGCCTCCCTGCTCGCCCGCGCGCGCAGCATGGCGATATCACGCTCCTGGACGTAGTACAGGCGCGTGACGCAGTAGCTCCCGGCCGTGAGCGAGTTGACCAGATGCTTGCCTTCGAACGGCGTGAACGCCTCGGTGAGCGAGGGGCTGTACGACGGCACGGCGCGGGGGCGCGGCAGCACGGAGCGGTCGAAGCTGGGTGCCCCGCCGCCGCGGGTGGTGTCGATCCTCCCGGACCGCGCGAGCTCGGACCACATGCTGGCGAGCATGCACAGCCCGTACCCGTCCATGACCACGTGGTTGGAGCACCACGCGACGGTGAACCCGCCGCAGGCGAACGACACGAGCTGCACCGAAAGCACGACGTCGGCGCCGTACTGGACGAGCGCGCCGATCCTCGCCAGCGACGCGCCTAGCGCGCCATAGTCCAGGCTAGCCAGTTCCACGCCGGCCTCACCGACGACGAGCTCCGCGCCCTGGTTGTCGCAGTGCACCTCCGGAACCCCGGAGCGCGGGCTGGACACGAGGCGACCGGCGAGGGGGAAGAAGTGCTCGAGCAGGGATGGTAGACTGGCCTTGAAGATGGCCACGACATCGCCGAAGCAACCGGTGGTGGGCTTGCGGTAGGCGCAGAGGAGCAAGGACGGTATGGGCCGAGGGAGCAGGTCGAGGTTGGACACGGCGAGGATGCGCGGCGTGACGGCGCCGGGCGCCTTGACGAGGCTCCGACTGACGACCCTAACACGCGAGTAGTCTGCCATTTGCTTTCGTCGCTAAACTAGAATACCACGATATCGCCTATTCAAGCGCCACCGGTAAAATGCAGGTAAAATGCAGAGATTGAGCTTTGGCTAAAAAGCGAGTCTCTCTTTTGCTCTGAAGATTGCATGCAAGCGGGCGGAGTCCTTTGTGCTTATCAGCTAGTACGTGCTAGCACATGCGACTCCGACTACCATCAGCTTTCGTTCGCTGATGGCAATTCCTGGTGGCAGACAGATAAGGGTTTACGGGCCCGTAAACCACTGGCATCTTCAGAAGTGTGGGCGATCTGGAGCATGGGTTGGCTATGGAGGTGTACGAGGAGTCAGATTCAGCTCCGGCGTGGTGACTACCGGACCTGCCATCACATTGACACAGTCTGCTCGCACGTACTGGCTGATGTGACTTTAGTGGAACACCACTTAAGCCCGGGGTGAGAGAGCTTGATTGGTCGAGCATGGAAGCGATCAGTTTGTGCCGTGTCCTTATTGGAAGTGTTATCTCTTTGCCGATGTGCCGGCTGGTCTTCAGTGGTTGCTGATGACTATCTGGATGGAAATTACTGTTCTGGTCATCCGTGGCCAGAAGTGGCGATGGCGACGTGAGGATGTTTATCCTTTCTTGAAGGCGTTGCTACGGAAAAATTCGATTTACTTGTAGGTGTTATATTCTTCCCGCAAAAAAAGAACATTCTTCACTTGTAAATATTTTTTTGGTTGTTGCGCATGCTTTGTATTTCACATGTTGATGACTTCGATCTCATTGATTTGCATCAACTTTAATAAAAAATGATTGTGTGCATCAGATTGATGCAGAGGCTGGGGTTTCAACCTCCTGTAAAAAAATGACAACTCCTTGAAATGAATTGTTCCTTCACGAGATGCGCCTCATTCGTCAAAAATTTATAAAATATATGCACACAAATACTATAAAATATTTGCACAAATGACAACTAATTGAAATTTTTGGCATGTTGGGTGAGTTTAAATGCATATACGTGAATATTATAAAATATATGCAAATATTGTACTATTGTATGATTATTGTTGCATACTGCAAAAACGTGCAATTTCAATGCCACAATTTCATTACTCCTTATAAAATCCATTATTTCAACTTTTTATAGTTATTGTTTTATTTTTTGTAGGGTAATATCAATGCCACAAATTCATTCCTTGTTAAGAAACTTTCTTTTTGCGAAAATTTCACGATTATATGCTTATTATTGCATATTTGAAAAGTGCTTTGCTACACCTACGTAAAAAATTCTACATAGCTTACGAAGAAGCTCTTTTTTTTTAGGCAAACTTACGAAGAAGCTGACTTGGCATGTTTTGGTTGTAAGAAAGAAAAAGCCCAGGCCCAGCCTGTTAAATTCAGAGGGGCTAGGGGGGGGGGGGGGTGATTGGTTGGTTAAGGAAACAACATAACATTTACGTAAAAGGTTTCGTAGGTCTAGTATTATCATTTGAAAAACCGCAATGTTTGTGTATAATATGTGCAAAATTTACAATTGTTTTTAGATTTTTTTCATTTCCTTTCTTCTTGAAAAAATCATTATTTTGATTTTATATGAGTTTTAATTTTTCTTCTTCTTTAAGGGTAATATCAATGCCGCTAATTCATTCTTCTTAGAAAACTCTATTATTTTAATTTTTTAAGTTATTGTTCCATTTTGTTTCTTTTTAAGGGTAATAATAATGCCACTAATTCATTCTTTTTTTGTGTATAAGTATAAACGCAAGTAGTATATCATATGTGTGTAAATTATACTATACCGCAAAACTTGCATTGTTCTATGCTTATTCTTTGCATATTAGAAAATGTGCATTTTCAATGCAAAGTTTAGTGCAAGTATTTTAAGTTTTAAATTTTTCTTTCTGTTCAAGGTAATACCAATGGCACTAGTTCGTTCTTTCTTTAGAAAACTTCATTCTTTCTAATTTTTAGTTTTATTTCATTTTCTTTCTTCTTTAAGAACAATATCAATGCCACTAATTCATTCTTTCTTAGCAAACTTCTTTTTTTGCGAAAATTTCAGCATTATATAATAATTCTGCCATATTATAAAAAGCACAATTTATGTGTAAATTGTATGCTAATTTTTTAATTTATTTTTCATTGTCTTCCGTTTTGAAGGGAAATACCAATGCCACTAATTCATTCTTCTTTAGAAACTTCATTTTTTACTTGTCTTTATTTTTCGCATATATGTACATGGGGATAAGAAGGCTAGACAAAGTATACATTTTTATGTTTTATTATGTTACACACAGTTGCATAATTATTTTCGTTTAAAAAAATATTTTTAATTGTTAATCCACTCCCATGATTCATTTTTATTTATGAATAAACTTGTTCTTCTTTGCTTTTCCTTTTTTTCAAATTTTCTATCTAGTAACACCGCTCCTAGAGTTCTTTCTTCTTTTGGAAGAAACTTCTTCTTCCTATTTTGGTTCAGTTATCCTTTACTTGACTGTGTGCAGTCTAACATGTGCCTTTTTTATGTTGCTATTGGATTAGTGGGTTGGAGGTTGCTTCAGCCCAGTTAGTGTTTTGGGGCTTCTGATCGTTTTTGTGTGCAAATGTATGAGTTGGGCTATGTGAGTAAATCGACAGTATCAAAAAAATTCAGTTGGTCAATTTTTGTTGTATATGATTGTTTTGTGCTCATTTGATCCGAATTGAATGGTAGATGAAAAAATGACTGACCCAAAATATTTTTCTAGTCACCTAACCGTTAGCCGGTCCTATCTATCGCGTATAAGATTTGTCTTAAGTCAAACTACACAAAGTTTGACCAAATTTATATTAAAAATTATTCAACATCTACAATACCGGAAATCACTTTTGGAGCTCTGCCTCCAGTGAGGCCTCCAAATTCAAATTTGAATTTTCATCAAAATTCATATTTTTACATTTCAAAAAATTCTGGAAAAAAATACAGATATAAATGAAGGCATAACACACAGGTGTGTAAATTTTCAGCTAAAATACGTTGAAATGAGGGCTGTGCAAAAAAGACAAATCTGGGGCTGTTTAACACATGATACTATTCATCCTCCCAGGTCATGAATTTGTCTTTTTTGTACAGGTCGCAACTCAAGGTATTTGATTATGAATTTTTACACACATGTTGATGCGGAGCATCCTACGGGCATCACAGAGTCCGTTTGGCAAGTGACACTTCCGACCTCTACTTCTCATACATAAAGGTGAATCTTCTCCTTTACACGTGTTCACTTGACCCCTTCGAGGATGGCATACTACTTGACACTCCACTCGTGTGCATGCATAGGTATTGCCGGAGCTTCACGGACGACGAGGAGGAGTGCAAGCGCCAAGGAATGCCTACACCATCCGCAAGGGAAGCGTGGAAGCGAAGACGGAAGAAGAAGGATCTGCCAGTCCGGAACGGGCGGTACTACCGCCCAAACCAAGCGGTACTACCGCTCAGGCCCTCCAAGCTGTACTACCGCCCAGCATCCGCCCTACTACCGCTCAACCCGACAAGCTCCTGTGATCGAGCGGCACAAGTCCGGTACTACCGCCCCCACAAGCGGTACTACCGCTGAGCTTCGTAAGGGGTACTACCGCCCGAGGGTCCGGTACTACCGCCCTGCCTGTGCGCAGCCGCGGGCCTTTGGCCCATGTATCCTCTCCCACTTACCCCTTCGTGGCTAAGACTACATATAGACCCCCTCTCCCTCCTAGTTAGGGTTAACATAGGTTTAGCTCATTTGAGATAGAGCTTTGCTCATCCATACGAATCTACTCCACCGCGAGGGACCGACACCTCTTCGGAGAAGATCCACCTTGGATTCAAGATCCCCTCACGGGTGGACCCCATCAAGACCTTCTCTTGGAGATGAACTTTACCTTGTATCTTTCCCTTTGTTGTTCATGTACCTTGTGGATCTTGTGTGTTTGATTGTCTAGTGGATGTGTGATTGGACTTGTTCTTGAGTGTTCCTCTCATTTTCCCTCGTGTTTCCCCTCGTGTTCTTCGTAGGATCCCCTCCAATCGTGAAAGATCGGGCCACTAGGGTTCTACCCTACATCATTTTCGTATCAGAGCCAGGTTTCGATCCTAGGACCTGTGGGTTCTATCCTACATCATCTTGGATTAGAGCCAGCTTGCTCATGATCATCTTGGATCAGAGCAAGGTTGATCACGAATTTGGAGCCCCTACCCCTTTGTTTTCTAGCCTAGTTTTGTTGATTTTGTCCCAATTTCAAAAATTCCCCACCAAAAATAGCCCCAATTGTTTTGTGATTTGTTGGTATGATGAAGTTTTGTTGATTTTGATCCATGGATTTGCTTGGTTTCGAGTGGATCTAGCATTTCCCCAAGTTTCCCCACCTTCCATACACGAAATCCGTCAAATTTTACCCCCGAAATCATCCATTTCCGCCCAAAATCCACCTCGATCCAGATTTGTGAATTTTCCCGACACGAGCGGTACTACCGCCCACTCCAAGCAGTACTACCGCTAAGCACCACTGATGCGGAGCATCCTACGATCATCCCCATGTACACTACGACTACTCCCCAAGCCCCAAGTGTCCACATGTTGAGACCTCGAGCATACACCATTGGACCTAAGGTGAACTCGCTCCTTTCCGAATCTTCCCTTTCCGCATATAAGACATGGATGCTACTTCAAGCGCGGACCTTGTGCATACTCAGGTACACCCGAGGAGACCATGGAGAGCCCAAGAACCAAGGCCAAGTGTGCCCGGGAGCGAAGGAAGGAGAAGGAAGAAGAGCTGCTGCTACAGCAGCCGGACATCCGGCCATGTCCCGGACATCCGGCCCAATGCTCGGAAATCCGGCTCCCTTCTACCCAGAGAGCACCAGTGTCGGCCAAGTCAGCCCGGACATCCGGCCCGTCGCAAGTCGCTGGACATCCGGCGCCCCATCACAGAAGCTGGACCCTGCCAGCCCGGACATCCGACCCCAGCGCCCGGACATCCGGTGTCTCGGGAAGGCCCGGACATCCGGCCCGACGCCCGGACATCCGACCCCCCTGCCTGCGTGCAGTGCATCTGGGCCGAGGCCCATGTACCCCTTTGCCCCTTAGACTATATATACTCCCCCTCCTCCTACGTTTTAGGGTTAGCAAAGGATTAGCTCATTTGAGATAGAGCTTTGCTCATCCATTACGGATCTACTCCACGAGAGAGACCGCGGCCCCTCTACGGAGAAGATCCACCTTGGATTCAAGACCCCCTCTTGAGTGGCCCCATCAAGACCTCCTCACAGAGAAGAACCGGTTACCTCTTGTATCGTCCTTTGTTGACTTTGGATCTTGTATCTCCTCTTGTGTTTCGAGGATCTAGCACATGTGTGATCGTTCTTGTTGGTTTGAGTGATTTCTCTTGTGTTTTCCCTCGTGTTTCCCCTTGTGTTCTTCGTGTTCTTAGTTGGGATCCGCTCCTTTCGTGAAAGATCGGCCGTATAGGGTTCCACACTACATCATCTTGGTTCAGAGCAAGGTTGATCATGAATTTGGAGCCCCTACCCCTCTTTTTGTAGCTTGATTTTGTTGTGTTCTTCCCCAATTTTGAAAATCCCCACCAAAAATAGCCCCAAGTTTTTTAGTGATTTGTTGGTTTGATGAAGTTTTGTTGGATTTGATCCATGGATTTGCTTTGTTACGAGTGGATCTAGCTTTCCCCCAATTTTTCCCACTTTCCATCCACGAAATCTCCGCAATTTTGCCCCGAAATCATCAATTTCCGCCCCCAAATCGTGTTCCTCGAGTTCATCCTCGGATTTGGTGCCCGGACATCCGGCCCATCGGGCCGGACATCCGGGCCCCAAGCCAGACATCCGGCTCCTGGAGCACAAAATCTGCACGGTTTTGGACATCAGCCCCTGGATATCCGGCCCCCACCCCCGGATGTCCGACCCGTGGAGCATCAGCCTCCCGTGTTTTACCGTTTTGCCCATAACTTTCACATCCGGAGTCCGATTTTCGCGTTCTTTAGCTCGTTGAGTAGCTATTGACATCCTCTATCCCCATAGTTTGTTCTCAACACCATTTGACCCCATCAATTTTTTGGAACTTTGGCATCTTTGCCTAGGGCTTCCACCATATCATCCGCATAACCACCACCGACTTCCGCCACCTAACCCATTTCGTCCCATATAGCATTAGTGGTTGTTTGAGTTGCGATTCGAGTCTCCTAAGGTGTTTAGGCTACTTAGGAACGGTTTCTTCTTCATCAACCACCACAAAACTTCCGCATAGGCTTACCCACCATACACTTCCCCCACCCCAACTTAACCCAATTTTGTTTGTGTTGTGAGTTGTGTCTCCTAAGGTGTTTAGGCTACTTAGGGACCATGCTTCCAACTCCGACACCGTGTATAGTTAACCACCTTACCCTCGACTTCCGCATTGCGTACTCCAAAACCCATCATTGCATTTCCGCAATCCCATTGAGCTTCCGCAAAACCACCACCGCTTTCCGCTACCATCATTTGACATTTGCGTTTGAGATTTTGAGTTCGTGGTTTTTCCGTTTCCTAAGGTGTTTCGGCTAATTAGGGACGGTTCGACATCGAGAACACCGCCACTCATCATCGCCTCGAGGTCGTCATCAACATTGACCACTTCACCATTGACAAACCATTGACGGTAACCTCGACGACATCCATTGTGTATTCCCCATGCAATTGCATTGATAACCCCTAGCCCATTTTGCATCACTTGCCTATCGAGACTAGCCTTTGAGTATTGCCGGCAACGTTACTTGTGCACATTAGTGATCATTGGTCTACACCTTCCATTGCATACATACCATATCATATTGGTATCATATCATCTCTTGTGTCACAAAATTGTTCACGCATATACACAATTGCTATCTTGGTTTGTGCATTTCGCATTGTGGCCATATCAAAAAAAGAATAAGCTTTTAAGCAAAAGAGAAAAACAAAGAGCTTGTAAGCAATAGCCATAGCACCATACCACATTGCACATAAGATTTTCATATCCGATCATCTTGGATCATCTTGGAAGAAACACCGGGAACCATATATACATAGCATAATTGGGATAGAAGTCGTTGCATTTTTCTCTTCTATAGGTTGTGCACAAGTGTCGTATCCGCCTATTGAGCAATCGTGCTAGCGTCTCTCTAGAGTTGTGCAACAAGAGCATTTTCCGTGGATTCCACATTTTGAGCTCATTCCTTGGTTGCACGACCCCATTTATCTATCCGTGTGTGCGTTTCCGTGTGCCATTCATTGCTACTGGTCTACTTGTTTCACTTGCGAATTTGTGAATCTCTTTCAGCATTATTGACTCTTGATAACATTTTCCATCAATTTTTGTGCCACTATCCTAACCGAGCTCCACAGTAAGCCTTACTTGTGTAGGTGTGAGAAATTGACAAGATCGGTACCATATGTGCTATTTCCTTGTTACATTATTGAGTGATCATTGATCCATCTTCAACATCGGTCAAGGTCTATTTGGTATAGTTTTTCTCTTTCTCCCACTCATATTTGCTCGAGTCTTGTGATGGATAGGCCAGGCATTTCAACTCCGTTCTTCGACAACAATGACGGCGCGAACAACTACATCACCAAAGCGTCCATCTTCGGCCTACAACAACAAATACAAGGCGCACATTCTACCTTGCGTGAGCGCATCGAAAACCTTTCCATCGACATTCGTCACTCCAAAGCAAGGAAAAAGGACTACATCGACAACAAGCTTTCCGCACAAAAGGAGGAGCAATATGCAAGAATGGAGGAGATTCGGACGTTGTTAATCAACCGTTCTTCCCCTTCATCATCCTCAAGGCGGCGGCGTTCAAGTCACAAGACTTCGGAGCGCAAACAAGATGCAAGCGCAAGTCATCCATGTCCACATCTCCATGGCAACCACCATCACGTTCGTGATCCACATCGTCATGAAGGGCAAGTCACCTCCAAGCATCATGTGCACGACGACGACGAACGACATCTACATCGAGCTCAAGTACGACACCGACACCATCAACATGAAGATGCTCGAGATGCGCCTACCTACAAGTCCCAACAAGCTCTACATCAAGCTACGGCCAAACTTCAAGAGCACAAGAGAAGACCGCGAGACGAGCACCACCAAGACGGAGCTACGGCTACCACCACCACTTTGGCATCTTCGCCAAGTGCTATCAAGGCATCTTCGCCTTTGGACATACAACATCTTCGCCTACTTCCCATGAGTTCGCCTACATCGACATCTTCAACAACAAGGCGACCACCTACAAGCGAGGGCGACACTTCCATCTTCGAGCATGGGAAATTCCCTTCGGTCATGGAGACGAGCTACGAGGTGTCACATCATATGGACCTCCTACAACAAGACAGCGACAAGAAGGTCGAGCTAGGGCCATCCCCTTCGACCACGGCGACGAGCACGAACCTCTTCAACAACATGAAGACGGCGCCCATATTGGACTCATACTCCGAGCCAAGCTATGAGACCTTCTCTTTGGTCTCGGAGGAGAGTGATGTTTTGCCACATCCTACGGCATTCATCTTTGGAGGCGTTATGGATGAGGAGGTTGAGCATGGGACTATCCCTTCAACCAAGGCGGCGATAGGAGTTGAGCATGGAGACATTTGCACCAACATCTCTCCGACACCCACATATGAAGAGATCCCCCAATTGCCATGTGAGGAGAGCCACCCCACCATGAGTGATATGAGTGACTCCACCATATGTGACATTGAGTGCATTTCCTATGAGAGGATGAGTGTGACCACCACTAGCCCCACACATGAGAGCATGCCACACATCCTATGTGAGGTTGAGAGCCATTTGAGAGACTCCACCAACCATACGAGTGAGAGCATCCAAGAGGGAGTGAGTGAGCCACAACACTTAGTGGGTGAGGTCGTGGAGAGGGCATGTGAGGCCACTTTGATTTCTAACAACTTAACCTCTACTCCGAGTGTGTTTTCTTTGGTGCTAGGTCTCCTACATGACGACATGCCTATCCTCGACGAGTCCATACCTCCAATGGAGACGACGATGGCCATGGTGGACGATGATGCACCCCCACATGGTTCCATCAAGATGAAGATGGCCACGACTTGGTCTTCGACACCTCACCTACAACACATGAGCGATGCTCCAAAGGTAACATAGGTGATGGTGCTTCTCTTGTCCCACTAGTGGACTATCTCACCAATGATTGCTTGCATGATGTTGATCCACCTATTCCCATGCTTCATGCTAGTGCGACTTCTTCATGTCATGACTTACCAATTTATGATGAATATGATGATGAGCATGTTGAGTTGCCTATTTGTGATGCTATGCTCCATAGGATATCATGTCAAAATTCTTTTGGTCACTTCATGTTTGACAATCCATTGAACTTGTCATATGCTATGAGTGAGATCTCCCATATTGCATCATTTCAATCTCAACATAGTCACTATGCATGCCCCATTAAGATAAATCCCATTTGCACTTATGGCATAGATGATGAGATGATGGTCATTGGCTTTTGTTTTTCATGTGATGATATTGCTATGCTTCCTTTACATGATTTGCGCAATTCATCTACTATGCCATGCCATGATCACATTGTTCCAAATATGCATTGTTTTGGATGTTGTCAATATTCTCCATGTGATGTTTCCATTAATGCTCATGAGGAGACCCCCATAGTTCCCTCATACATATTAGGGGATCTTGATGCATTCCATACTTTGCATGATTCCCATAATTGCATGCACCATATGCATTCCATGAAAAACAATGCTCTACATATTTCTCATGATGCATTACATAATTTGAGTCTCCATTATGCTATACATAACAACAAACCCATCATGATGGATGACATGTTTCTATATCACGCATCTCATTTATTTGAGCATTGGCTATTTTGTGCTAACCAACACATGCACGTGCGCATCATGATGGATGATGTGTACATCTACCACGCACACACATTTTTCCTTTGCCTTTGTTTTGTGTAGGTACTCATGTATACTCGTCAACCTCTCAATCCCAAGAGTTGACGAAACGAGCTCTTGAGAGCAACATCACTTTGGGATTCCGTGGACTATCCTTACCACCGTTCCCTTCGCGCAACGACTACGCGCATCTCTTCTACTTGGCTCTCACACGGCTTTGGGCTATTTACCATTTGTCACCTTATGCTCATTGTATCGTGTTCACTTTGCATGTTATCCCTCTTTCCATGATTTTGCCATGCAATTGTGACCCTTGCTTGCATCTACCCACCATTCACCATTATGCTACTACTATGTGTATTTGCATGCTTGGTGGAGATCCTAGTTGCTATTGCCATGTTTATCATGTGCCTCATGCAATTGTTGATTCTTATGTTGGGAGAGTCATGATGTTCCATTGCTATTTACATAGGACTTCTTGCCAATACATTGATGATACTTTCCTCATATCTTGCTTTCATGCTTGTGATATGTCATGTGCATTATTCATGACCACTACTTGCACACATGACATGCTTGCCATGATTCTTTCTAGTATGTTGCATCTTCGCACTACTAGCTTGCTTGACTTGAGCACTATGATTAATTGCTTGGTTGCATCACCCATGTTCCATTCTTACTCGCTTTCTTGGGTTCATGGCATATATATTCATGCCTCTCACTTGATTTGTCTTGGTCATTGTCTCTTGTTTCCATTAGTTGCATCTCTCATATCACCTTGTAGTGAGTGCAACCATGCTATGCTTATTGATCTTGGAGACTTTGGCACCTTACTTGTGATGCATGCTTATTTACTTGAGCCTATTGTATTTGGTTGTTCTCGCATCATATGCCTCCATACTATGAAACGCTCCCTTGTCCTTTCTTATGATGAGCATGATGTAAACACTTGTTGGGTATCTCACCACACGAATGATAGGTTTTGCATTTCCGCTAACCTCATTTGTTTTTCCTAGTGTTTGTCATGTTCTTTCGTTTTGAAGGATTCACAAGGCATTACCGTCATGAGACATATTGGGTATGTGAAGGCATACAAGATGCGCAACTCCAACATCTTTGAGAAACTCCTAAAGGTGACCTCCTTCCATTTGAGCCATCCTCAAATATGCATATTGGATGGGTCATTCTTTCGTTGTTGTCTCCTTCTTCTTGTCTACATGATACATCTATTGGATGGAGGACCGACATTGGAGATTGGCTCTATGGACCTTTACATTGAGGAACGCTCGGACTTCACTACTAGGGAAAACCCTAGCAGTAGCGTGGGTATTTTGCCTATCAGTAGCGCGGGACGACGCGCTACTAATAAGGCGCTACAGCTAATGTGTAGCAGTAGCGCCTGTCGTCCCACGCTACTGCTATGCATGGCTAGCAGTAGAGCACTTTAGTGCAGAGCGTTGCTGCTAATATCTGCAGCGGATTTTAGCAGGAAGCGCTACTGCTAACTTTGTTCCCCTCGCTACTGCTAGTTTTA
This sequence comes from Aegilops tauschii subsp. strangulata, assembly GCF_002575655.3. Lineage (NCBI taxonomy): Eukaryota > Viridiplantae > Streptophyta > Magnoliopsida > Poales > Poaceae > Aegilops > Aegilops tauschii. Next base: position 157,713,194 of record NC_053036.3, read on the forward strand.
TTAGTTTCTATTTTTTTTCTGCATATTTGTTTTGTATTTGAATAGGCTTTATACAATAATCTTTAGCATATCATACACATACAAATGTAATCATAGCATATACATACAAATAGTCTCATCAAATCATGTCATCATCATAATAATCATCCAACACAAAGTGGTCTCTCGTCATCATCTCGAAAATAGCGATACAAGTCTCGATTACTTGCAACTACATCATCATCCATCTAAACAATGATACACGTGAGAAGAGCTATCACTTTGAGTGAGAGCGGAACTATGCAGTACATGAGTTCATATCCCTCTCTCGCATTAGCGTGAACCTGAACTAACTACTGGCTGTCGCTCGAAAACCGGAAACCGGTACACCTGGGCCTGACATTCCGGCCACTCGTCGTATACTCCTGGCGTCGCACTTCTTCGCCATCGATGATCTGTATGTTGGAAATATGCCCTAGAGGCAATAATAAAATGGTTATTATTATATTTCCTTGTTCATGATAATTGTCTATTGTTCATGCTATAATTGTATTAACTGGAAACCGTAATACATGTGTGAATACATAGACCACAACATGTCCCTAGTAAGCCTCTAGTTGACTAGCTCGTTGATCAATAGATGGTTATGGTTTCCTGACCATGGACATTGGATATCATTGATAACGGGATCACATCATTAGGAGAATGATGTGATGGACAAGACCCAATCCTAAGCATAGCACAAGATCGTGTAGTTCGTTTGCTAGAGCTTTTCTAATGTCAAGTATCATTTCCTTAGACCATGAGATTGTGCAACTCCCGGATACTGTAGGAATGCTTTGGGTGTACCAAACGTCACAACGTAACTGGGTGGCTATAAGGGTGCACTACAGGTATCTCCGAAAGTGTCTGTTGGGTTGGCACGAATCGAGACTGGGATTTGTCACTCCGTATGACGGAGAGGTATCTCTGGGCCCACTCGGTAATGCATCATCATATTGAGCTCAATGTGACTAAGGAGTTAGCCACAGGATCATGCGTTACGGAACGAGTAAAGAGACTTGCCGGTAACGAGATTGAACGAGGTATTGGGATACCGACGATCGAATCTCGGGCAAGTAACATACCGATAGACAAAGGGAATTGTATACGGGATTGAATGAATCCCCGACATCGTGGTTCATCCAATGAGATCATCGTGGAACATGTGGGAGCCAATATGGGTATCCAGATCCCGCTATTGGTTATTGGCCGGAGAGGTGTCTCGGTCATGTCTGCATGGTTCCCGAACCCGTAGGGTCTACACACTTAAGGTTCGGTGACGCTAGAGTTGTTATGGGAAATAGTATGTGGTTACCAAAGGTTGTTCGGAGTCCCGGATGAGATCCCGGACATCACGAGGAGTTCTGGAATGGTCCGGCGGTGAAGATCGATATATTGGACGAAGGGTATTGGAGTCCGGAAGTGTTCCGGGGGTACCAGGCTATGGCCAGCATGACCGAAAGGTGTTTCGGGAGCCCCGACAAGTGTTGGAGGGCCTCATGGGCCAAAGGGGAAGGGGAAAACCAGCCCACTAAGGGGTGGTGCGCCCCCCACACCCTTTCCCACGTTACTTGGGGAGGTGGGGCGCCTCCACCTGGCTTGGGAGGCAAGCCTCCACCTGCTTGACTTGGGGGGGCAAGCCACCCTCCCTGGCCGCCGCCCCTCCCACCAGATGGGATCTAAGGGGCCGGCCCCCCTCTCCCTTGCCCCTATATATAGTGGAGGGGTGGGAGGGCAGCCGCACCCCTGGCTTGGCGCAGCCCTCTCCACCTCCAACTCCTCCTCCTCCTCCGTAGTGCTTAGCGAAGCTCTGCCGGAGAACCACGAGCTCCATTGCCACCACGCCGTCGTGCTGCTGGAGTTCTCCCTCAACTTCTCCTCTCCCCTTGCTGGATCAAGAAGGAGGAGACGTCCCCGGGCTGTACGTGTGTTGAACGCGGAGGCGCCGTCCGTTCGGCGCTAGATCGGATCTTCCGCGATTTGAATCGCTGCGAGTACGACTCCATCAACCGCGTTCTTGTAACGCTTCCGCTTAGCAATCTTCAAGGGTATGAAGATGCACTCCCTCTCTCTCGTTGCTAGCATCTCCTAGATTGATCTTGGTGACACGTAGGAACATTTTGAATTATTGCTTCGTTCCCCAACAGTGGCATCATGAGCTAGGTCTATGCGTAGATTCTATGCACGAGTAGAACACAAAGTAGTTGTGGGCGATGATTTGTTCAATTTGCTTGCTGTTACTAGTCTTATCTTGATTCGGCGGCATTGTGGGATGAAGCGGCCCGAACCGACCTTACACGTACACTTACGTGAGACAGGTTGCACCGACTGACATGCACTTGATGCATAAGGTGGCTAGCGGGTGTCTGTCTCTCCCACTTTAGTTGGATCGGATTCGATGAAGAGGGTCCTTATGAAGGGTAAATAGCAATTGGCATATCACCGTTTTTGCTTTTGCGTAGGTAAGAAACGTTCTTGCTAGAAACCCATAGCAGCCACGTAAAACATGCAACAACAATTAGAGGACGTCTAACTTGTTTTTGCAGGGTATGCTATGTGATGTGATATGGCCAAAAGGATGTGATGAATTATATATATGTGATGTATGAGATTGATCATGTTCTTGTAATAGGAATCACGACTTGTATGTCGATGAGTATGACAACCGGCAGGAGCCATAGGAGTTGTCTTAATTTATTGCATGACCTGCGTGTCAATGAAAAATGCCATGTAATTACTTTACTTTATTGCTAATCGTTAGCCATAGTAGTAGAAGTAATAGTTGGCGAGACAACTTCATGAAGACACGATGATGGAGATCATGATGATGGAGATCATGGTGTCATGCCGGTGACGAAGGTGATCATGCCGCGCCTCGAAGATGGAGATCAAAAGGCGCAAGATGATACTGGCCATATCATGTCACTTTATGATTTGCATGTGATGTTTGTCATGTTTACATCTTATTTGCATAGAACGACGGTAGCATAAATAAGATGATCCCTCACTAAAATTTCAAGAGATGTGTTCCCCCTAACTGTGCACCGTTGCGAAGGATCGTTGTTTCGAAGCACCACGTGATGATCGGGTGTGATAGATTCTAACGTTCGCATACAATGAGTGTAAGCCAGATTTACACATGCGAAACACTTAGGTTGACTTGACGAGCCTAGCATGTACAGACATGGCCTCGGAACACGGAAGACCGAAAGGTCGAACATGAGTCGTATAGCAGATACGATCAACATGAAGATGTTCACCGATGATGACTAGTCCGTCTCACGTGATGATCGGACACGGCCTAGTTGACTCGGATCATGTATCACTTAGATGACTAGAGGGATGTCTATCTGAGTGGGAGTTCATTAAATAATTTGATTAGATGAACTTAATTATCATGAACATAGTCAAAAGGTCTTTGCAAATTATGTCGTACCTTACGTTTTAGTTCTACTAAGATATGTTCCTAGAGAAAATTTAGTTGAAAGTTGATAGTAGCAATTATGCGGACTGGGTCCGTAAACTGAGGATTGTCCTCATTGCTGCACAGAAGGCTTATGTCCTTAATGCACCGCTCGGTGTGCTGAACCTCGAGCGTCGTCTGTAGATGTTGCGAAACATCGACATACACGTTTTGATGACTACGTGATAGTTCAGTGTGTGATGCTAACGGTTTAAAATTGTGGCACCAAAGACGGTTTTGAAACGTCGCAGAACATATGAGATGTTCCAAAGACTGAAATTGGGATTTCAGACTAGTGCCCACGTCAAGAGGTATGAGACCTCTGACAAGTTTCTTAAGCCTGCAAACTAAGGGAGAAAAACTCAATCGTTGAGCATGTGCTCAGATTGTCTGAGTACTACAATCGCTTGAATCGAGTGGGAGTTAATCTTCCAGATGAGATAGTGATGGTTCTCCATAGTCACTGACACCAAGCTATTAGAGCTTCGTGATAAACTATAACATATCAGGGATAGACATGATGATCCTTGAGCAACTCGTGATGTTTGACACCGCGAAAGTAGAAATCAAGTAGGAGCATCAATTGTTGATGGTTAGTAAACCCACTAGTTTCAAGAAGGGCACGGGCAACAAGGGATACTTCATGAAACGGCAAATCAGTTGCAGCTCTAGTGAAGAAAGCCAAGGTTGAACCCAAACCCGAGACTAAGTGCTTCTGAGATGAGGGGAACGGTCACTGAAGCAGAACTGCCCTAGATACTTCGTAGATGAGAAGGCTGGTAAGGTCGACAGAAGTATATTGGATATACATTATATTAATGTGTACTTTACTAGTACTCCTAGTAGCACCAGGGTATTAGATACCGGTTCGGTTGCTAAGTGTTAGTAACTCGAAATAAAAGCTGCGGAATAAACGGAGACTAGCTAAAAGTGAGATGACGATATGTGTTGGAAGTGTTTCCAAGGTTGATGTGATCAAGCATCGCATGCTCCCTCTACCATCGAGATTGGTGTTAAACCTAAATAATTGTTATTTGGTGTTTACGTTGAGCATAGACATGATTGGATTATGATGTTCATTTAAGAAGAATAATGGTTACTCTTTTTATTTGAATAATACCTTCAATGGTCTTGCACCTAAAATAAATGGTTTATTGAATCTCGATCGTAGTGATACACATGTTCATGCCAAAAGATATAAGATAGTAATGATAGTACCACATACTTGTGGCACTGCCACTTGAGTCACATTGGTATAAAACGCATGAAGAAGCTCCATGTTGATGGATCTTTGGACTCACTCGTTTTTGAAAAGATTGAGACATGCGAACCATGTCTATTAGTATATATGCATGAAGAAAGTCCATACAGATGGATCGTTTGGACTCACCTGATTTTGAATCACTTGAGACATGCAAATCATACCACATGGGAAAGATGACTGAAAGGCCTCATTTTCAGTAAGATGGAACAAGAAAGCAACTTGTTGGAAGTAATACATTTTGATGTGTGCAGTCCAATGAGTGCTGAGGCATGCAGTGGATATCGTTATGTTCTTGCTTCACAGATGATTTGAGTAGATGCTGAGTATATTTACTTGATGAAACACAAGTCTGAATTATTGAAAGGTTCAAGTAATTTCAGAGTGAATTTGAAGATCGTCGTGACAAGAGGATAAAATGTCTGTGATATGATCATAGCGATGAATATCTGAGTTACGAGTTTGGCACACAATTAAGAAATTGTGGAAATTGTTTCACGACTAATACCGCCTGGAACACCATAGTGTGATGGTGTGTCCGAACATCATAACTGCACCCTATTAGATATGGTGCATACCATGATGTCTCTTATTGAATTACACTATCGTTTATGGGTTAGGCATTAGAGACAACCGCATTCACTTTAAATAGGGCACCACGCAATTCCGTTGAGACGACACCGTATGAACTATGGTTTAGAGAAAGCTAAGCTGTCGTTTCTTAAAAGTTTGGGGCTGCGACGCTTATGTGAAAAAGTTTCAGGCTGATAAGCTCGAACCCAAAGCGGATAAATGCATCTTCATAGAATACCCAAAAACAGTTGGGTATACCTCCTATTTCAGATCCGGAAGCAAAGTGATTGTTTCTAGAAACAGGTCCTTTCTCGAGGAAAAGTTTCTCTCGAAAGAATTGAGTGGGAGGATGGTGGAGACTTGATGAGGTTATTGAACCATGACTTCAACTAGTATGTAGCAGGGCACAGGAAGTTGTTCCTGTGGCACCTACACCAATTGAAGTGGAAGCTTATGATAGTGATCATGAAACTTCGGATCAAGTCACTACCAAACCTCGTAGGTCGACAAGGATGCGTACTACTTCAGAGTGGTACATATTCCTGTCTTGGAAGTCATGTTGCTAGACAACAATGAACCTACGAGCTATGGAGACGTGATGGTGGGCCCGGATTCCGACGAATGGCTCGAGGCCATAAAATCCGAGAGAGGATCCATGTATAAAAACAAAGTGTAGACTTTGGAAGAACTACTTGATGGTCGTAAGGTTGTTGGGTGCAGATGGATTTTAAAAGGAAGACGGACAATGATGGTAAGTGTCACCATTAAGAAAGCTCGACTTGTCGTTAAGATGTTTTCCGACAAGTTCAAGGTGTTGACTGCGATGAGACTTTCTCACTCATAGCGATGCTAAGAGTCCGTTGGAATTATATTAGCGGTTACTGCATTATTTATGAAATCTTGCAGATAGGATGTCAAAACATTGTTTCCTCGACGATTTTCTTGAGGAAAGGTTGTATGTGATACAACCAGATGGTTTTGTCAATCCTGAAAGATGCTAACAAGTATGCAAAGCTCCAGCAATCCTTCTAAGGACTGGAGTAAGCATCTCGGAGTTGGAATGTATGCTTTGATGAGATGATCAAAGATTTTGGGTTTTTACAAAGTTTATGAGAAACTTGTATTTCCAAAGAAGTGAGTGGGAGCACTATAGAATTTTTGATGAGTATATGTTGTTAACATATTGTTGATCAGAAATGATGTAGAATTTCTGGAAAGCATACAGGGTTATTTGAAAAGTGTTTTTCAATGGAAAACCTGAATTAAGCTACTTGAACATTGAGCATCAAGATCTATAAGGATAGATCAAAAACGCTTAATAGTACTTTCAAATGAATACATACCGTGACAAGATTTTGAAGGAGTTCAAAATAGATCAGCAAAGAAGGAGTTCTAGGCTGTGTTACAGGGTGTGAGTATTGAGTAAGACTCAAGACCTGACCACGGCAGAAGAGAGAGAAAAGACGAAGGTCGTCCCCTATGCTTTAGACGTAGGCTATACAATATGATATGCTGTGTACTGCACCTGAAGTGTGCCTTGCCATGAGTTAGTCAAGGGGTACAATAGTGATCCAGGAATGGATCACATGACATCGGTCGAACTTATCCTTAGTAACTAGTGGACTAAGGAATTTTCTCGATTATGGAGGTGGTAAAAGAGTTCGTCGTAAAGGGTTACGATGATGCAAACTTTGACACTAATCCGGATGACTCTGAGTAGTAAACCGGATTCGTATAGTAGAGCAGTTATTTGGAATAGCTCCAAGTAGCGCGTGGTAGCTGCATCTACAAGATGACATAGAGATTTGTAAAACACACATGGATCTAAAAGGTTCAGACCCGTTGACTAATAACCTCTCTCACAAGCGAGATATGAACAAACCCCATGGGTGTTGGATTCATTACAATCACATGGTGATGTGAACTAGATTATTGACTCTAGTAAACTCTTGGGTCTTAATCACATGGCGATGTGAACTAGATTATTGACTCTAGTGCAAGTGGGAGACTGTTGGAAATATGCCCTAGAGGCAATAATAAAATGGTTATTATTATATTTCCTTGTTCATGATAATTGTCTATTGTTCATGCTATAATTGTATTAACTGGAAACCGTAATACATGTGTGAATACATAGACCACAACATGTCCCTAGTAAGCCTCTAGTTGACTAGCTCGTTGATCAATAGATGGTTATGGTTTCCTGACCATGGACATTGGATGTCATTGATAACGGGATCACATCATTAGGAGAATGATGTGATGGACAAGACCCAATCCTAAGCATAGCACAAGATCGTGTAGTTCGTTTGCTAGAGCTTTTCTAATGTCAAGTATCATTTCCTTAGACCATGAGATTGTGCAACTCCCGGATACTGTAGGAATGCTTTGGGTGTACCAAACGTCACAACGTAACTGGGTGGCTATAAAGGTGCACTACAGGTATCTCCGAAAGTGTCTGTTGGGTTGGCACGAATCGAGACTGGGATTTGTCACTCCGTATGACGAAGAGGTATCTCTAGGCCCACTCGAGTAATGCATCATCATATTGAGCTCAATGTGACTAAGGAGTTAGCCACGGGATCATGCGTTACGGAACAAGTAAAGAGACTTGCCGGTAACGAGATTGAACGAGGTATTGGGATACCGACGATCGAATCTCGGGCAAGTAACATACCGATAGACAAAGGGAATTGTATACGGGATTGAATGAATCCCCGACATCGTGGTTCATCCAATGAGATCATCGTGGAACATGTGGGAGCCAATATGGGTATCCAGATCCCGCTATTGGTTATTGGCCAGAGAGGTGTCTCGGTCATGTCTGCATGGTTCCCGAACCCGTAGGGTCTACACACTTAAGGTTCGGTGACGCTAGAGTTGTTATGGGAAATAGTATGTGGTTACCAAAGGTTGTTCGGAGTCCCGGATGAGATCCCGGACATCACGAGGAGTTCTGGAATGGTCCGGCGGTGAAGATCGATATATTGGACGAAGGGTATTGGAGTCCGGAAGTGTTCCGGGGGTACCAGGCTATGGCCAGCATGACCGAAAGGTGTTTCGGGAGCCCCGGCAAGTGTTGGTGGGCCTCATGGGCCAAAGGGGAAGGGGAAAACCAGCCCACTAAGGGGTGGTGCGCCCCCCCACACCCTTTCCCACGTTACTTGGGGAGGTGGGGCGCCTCCACCTGGCTTGGGAGGCAAGCCTCCACCTGCTTGACTTGGGGGGCAAGCCACCCTCCCTGGCCGCCGCCCCTCCCACCAGATGGGATCTAAGGGGCCGGCCCCCCTCTCCCTTGCCCCTATATATAGTGGAGGGGTGGGAGGGCAGCCGCACCCCTGGCCTGGCGCAGCCCTCTCCTCCTCCAACTCCTCCTCCTCCTCCGTAGTGCTTAGCGAAGCTCTGCCGGAGAACCACGAGCTCCATTGCCACCACGCCGTCGTGCTGCTGGAATTCTCCCTCAACTTCTCCTCTCCCCTTGCTGGATCAAGAAGGAGGAGACGTCCCCGGGCTGTACGTGTGTTGAACGCGGAGGCGCCGTCCGTTCGGCGCTAGATCGGATCTTCCGCGATTTGAATCGCTGCGAGTACGACTCCATCAACCGCGTTCTTGTAACGCTTCCGCTTAGCAATCTTCAAGGGTATGAAGATGCACTCCCTCTCTCTCGTTGCTAGCATCTCCTAGATTGATCTTGGTGACACGTAGGAAAATTTTGAATTGTTGCTTCGTTCCCCAACACTATACACCTGCATCGTCACATGAGTCGATGATATGCAACATATATAGTTGAGCAACAGAAAGAGACAGACTTGGCAAAAATAGAAGCAACATATCATAAGCATAAATAACAAAGTTCATCGTACCCAAAGTGCCCTAACTAGAGTGATCTTCGCTAGTCGAGGAGGACGGTTTAATTACATCACAAATAAAGTTTCGTTGTGCATAACTCAAAGTTTCGTCATACAGATAGTATGGACTAAACGGACACATTGTCATATATCGACAATCACTCCAACATGTCGTGCCATCCATCCAAGTCAGGGAGATAGTCCCCGAGCGCAGTGAAAGGCTTCAGGTCGAGCCGCTGAGCGGCTACGCGTGTTCGGACGTCTTCCCGCGGCATTTGTCCTTCTTCGTAGAACATCCCTGTTTTTCCGACGACCTCCTTCATGATGATTTTGGCAAGTTCGCGCTGGATGTGATAGAACTCAGCTCGAAGTCGATGATCCTCGATATCCCCTAAGTTCTTTGCCCATTGCAGAATATGGGCATCGCCGGATCTAGGTGACATGCGAAGGTTCTGGTGATCCCGTCTGTACTCCAGCATGTGGTGTAGGACATAGAATCCATCATTAAGAGAATCACTCGGTTGCTGGATGCAGCAGAAGTCGGTCTTATGGCCGAAGGCGGGCCTGCCGTCCCTTTTCTTCTTGTCCTTGACCTCTCCGCCCCGTGTGCCGTAGTAAAACATAGCACCGTCGAGAACAGACTTGATGTGGGTGCAATCCTTTTTGTTAATGTTCTTCGACGAGTCCAAGTAAAGAGCGTGGGAGTATCGGGGGTAAAGGATGATGAGGACGGCGCGCCCGCCGCTGCGCAAAATAAGTACACCTCAAATTAATTAGCCTTCACCGTGCAAATGAATGATTGAAATCGAAGGAAGGATATCCGCGTGGATGACTTACAGGGGATGATAAGGCACGAGAATCGCCTCCTTGTCCTTATTGGCGAGCATGAAATTGACGATGTATTCCCTCGCGTATTCACGGTGCTTTGCGCAGACTCCCAAGAAGCCCTCGTGCATGAAGTACGGGTCAGCGACACAGATATGAGGTATCTGCTCAACCCCGATGAGGTAGTTCATGTGCAAGGCATAAAGGCGGACAAACATAAAATCCAGCTTCTTCAAGTGAAACATGTCGAAGATGTAATCGAATCGAAGGAAGAACTTCTCCGGGGAATGTGTCGACGTACGACAATTGCCGCGGCACGTTAACCACGTAGAGTTGGTATCCTGGATTTTTTGAGGCGATGAGGCCTTTCTCTATCCGCAGCACATCATCATGAAGTCTCCTTAAATTGCCGAATCTGGCCCCTAGCGCTGCTTTAGGTAGGATTGGTTGACCGGGGATATGCCATTTTGCCGCACCGGGGATATCTATACGGTCTTGAACCCGAGGCTGCTGAGGCGGCTCGATCATAGAAGCAGCTTTTTTGCCTTTCCTTGGTCTCTTCCTAGACTTCTTTACTACCGGAAGGTTGTCCATAATACGTTCAGACTCCGGAGACGGCAATTTAGGCACCGACTCATGACGCTCAAACCCTAAGTAGGCGCCAATATTGACATACTGTTGAGTGTCATCGTCATCCTCATCCTTATCTATGGCGACGTCACCAACGACTAATGGAGCCTTTTCCTCACCCCTCCGCTATCACCCACCACGATAGCCGACGCTAATTGGGTAGGTGAGGTGTTGATGTTCATACCTAACTGCGTGCTCTTGGGTGTGCTCCCGGCCGCCTCCAGACGAAGCAGACTCTTTGGCCACAACAGGACCCACCCATTGCAACAATCACCAAGCCACCGCGGGGTCTCACTGTCATCCCCCACTAGTACCAGAGGAGCCAAATTCTCGTGGCCCGGTTTGACACTGGCCACGGAAACCTTGAAGATGTCCAGGGGGATCGGCCGGCTGTGGAACAATGGTTCCTTCGGCTCCATTTTTCGTCGCCTTCCCCACGTCCACCTTCTGGTCGCCGATGGTGTACAATATGGTGCACGGGGTTTCGTCGGCCTGCAAAGAAAAGTCTGCGACGTGAGACATCTGAAAGGCAACGAAAACGGGAGATTATACATTTATTGAAGGGGGTCGGTGTGACAGATACCGTGAGGGCGTCGAGCTCAGCCAAAGACGAAGCACCGCCGGGCACGTCCAGTGCCGGAGCCGATGTCGGAGCAGGTGCGGGAGCCGGTGTGGGAGCAGGTGTAGGAGCCGGTGTGGGAGCAGGTGCAGCTGCAGGTGCTGGTGCAATGCTAGTCGAGCTGCTCCCCAAGAAGTCAGCATGGGGAAAGTCCGCTGCATTTTTTTCTGGATTTTGCCTGCTCCAATTGAAAATGGCCGGAACCAAGGTAGTAGACATATCTACATGCACCTGTTTTGCGGCAGCTACCGCTGTTGCGACTGTCTCAGATGATTTCTTCTCAACCGCAATCTCAACCTTCTTGTCGATGTTTTCTTCAGTTAACCTCCGTCTTTCCTTTCTCTCCTCCGTGGTCTCACGGTAGTACTTCTTCCACATGGTGCTGTCTCCGACACCGTGCACGCGTCTAGACGACGGTCGAGTCTCCACCAGGAGTCCTTTCAATATGTTCAATGCCTAGTTGAATGGAGTGTCCCACTTGGGCCTCGCCAACGCCTCAGACGGCGAGTCGCTTTCGGCCGCAATCCTGTGCTGCTCTCTCTGCAAAAGGCACAAGGATCGTTTACAAATATGACTAACGTGCAGTCGAATTGATCAGAAACTAAAATTACCAGCAGTCTCATGAACTCCGTCGTGACCGCGTTTGTTTCGAAAACCTTCTTCACTTGGTCCCAACGGTGCCGGGCCCTGAGGACGTCACGCTCCTGCGGGACGGTGAACTCCGCCAAGGGGTCTGGGATGCCCAGACTCGTGGCTTCCGCGTCCTCCTTGGCCCATATGGACCTCTTCCCGCCGTAACCACGACTTCCGAGGTGGTGGAACCCAATGTTCCTCTGTTGAAGCCCCTTCATGTACTTTGACTTTTTTTTGCAGCTTCGGCCTCTCAAGCCGCCTTGAATATTTGAAAGTGCTCTGCCGTGATTGTCGGATTATCCTTTACAATCTCGGAGTAGGGTTCCTTTTTGTTGACGATCTGATATTTCACCCTTGATTTCCAGGCGGCCAACGCATCGCTAAACTTGGTCATGGCGTGTTTGTTTATCTTCTTCATTGCCGGGTCCTTATCTGGATCTTTATAATCCTTTTCATTCCGGCCCGGGAACAAGAATATCTGGTGCAGCTTCTTTAGGAGGGAGGGCCTCATATTATCTATCTTCTTTAGTTTCTCATCGTTGATGGTGGCGGTTGTCCGTATGATGCAACCTATTTGATTGTCGTAGCACGCGCGCGCTTCCTCGGGCGCGTCTGGCTCAAAATTGTCGTCGTCCACCTCCGTGACCACCAGTCTAGTAGTCCTGATCTTGTTAGGAAGCCGTTGCCTCTTTGCTTTCGGTTCTATACCGGCTCCACTAGTCTCGGCGCCGTTCTCAGTCTCAGCGCCGGTCTCGATGTCGGTCTCAGTCTCAGCGCCGGTCTCAGTCTCAGCGTCGGTCTCGATGTCGGTCTCAATCTTCGATGAGACAGGTGGACCCAGCAACATCAACTCTTGATCGTCGGCTTCCCTCAAAAATTCTTCTGCCGCTAGGTAGACGTTGTCGCAGTCACCAGAACCCTGTCCTTCATCGTTGCTAGCCATGTTTCCTACGATTAAATCTAGTCAATTAATTCTAGACCTAATAAAATGAATAATGACATAAAAAAGGCCTATGCTTTGCAGGAACGTTGACTCCTTCGCGGTGCGGCAAATCCCGGGTACTCGATATGTCCTAGTTTGTAGCACAATTCATGCCGAAATTCACGGAAAATTTTGGCATGACTTTTGCTAAAAAGTGGACAAATCAAGAACTTGAAATTTGCCGGAACAGAAATGAATCGACATTCCGGCAAAACATAGGCCACTCGGCTTCATTCCCTGGAAACAGTGTTCAAATATCCATCTTCGACACCGCAACACATGTCCAAATATACACGAGCAACCACATGTCCAAATTTCACAAGCTAATTCAAAAACTAAGTGTAGAAGGAAATTCATTTAACTACTAATAGAACAAAATTCAGTTAACTTTAGTGCTCTATAATGATGAAAGGAAAAAAATCAGTTAACTACTAATTTCATTCATTTAGGTTATTCATTTAACTTCACCTAATTAACCTACTGTACCACTACTACTAGCAGCACTACTAACCTAATTAACCTAGCCAAACCCTATTGCCCTAACTAAAAAACATCTAATTAACATCTACTAGTACCACTACTGCCCTAACCTAATTAACATCTACTAGTATCACTATATACTACAAGCAGCACTGCTACAACATTTTTTCTTTAAAAAACATCTATGAAAACAAAAACCCTAATTAAACCCTACTGCCCTAACTAACTATTGTTGTAAACCAATTTTTTTGCTCTAAACTAATTTTTGCTCTAACATCTACTACTTAACATCTTTTGCTCTAAACTAATTTTTTTGCTATAAACTAACTTTTGCTCTACTATTTTTTGCTCTAAAATGCAGAGAGAGAGGAGTGGTCGGGGGAGGGGTGGGGGGCTTACAGAGAGGGGAGAGACGGTGGCGGGGAGGTGCTCGGCGACGGAGGCAGGGGCGGGGAGGGCGGGCTCGGGCACGGGCAGCGGCGGTCCTGGGCGGGCTCGGGCGGCGGTGAGGTCAAGGGCCGCCGCGGTGAGGTAAAGGGCGGCGACGGTGAGGTCGAGGGCGGCGGCGGTGAGGCTGAGGGCGGCCTCGGGCGGCGGCGGTGATGATGGGGGCGGCCTCGGGGGGAGACGGTGAGGTTGCGGGCGTCCACGCCGGCAGGAGACGGCGGCGAAGTGGGGCGATGGCGAATTGGGGAGACGGCGGCGAAGTGGAGCGAGGGATTTGGGGGAGAAGTAGTGGCCGGGGGGTGGGGGGAGGGAAACCGCTGGTTAAGTGAAACATAATGGTAGCACGTTTCTGAAAACGCGATATAGCCAAGTTAGCTACAGCGCGTTTTCAAAACCGCGCTACTGCTATGCCTTTCTCCTTTTTCCCTTTTTTCATTTATTTTTCTTTACATTTTATTTTTTCCCTTTCTCCTTTTTCTATTTCTTTTATTTTCATTTACTTTTCTACTTGTTTTTCATTTTATTTTATTTTCGTTAGCAGTAGCGCCTTACACATAAACGCGCTGCTACAACAATATTAGCGGCAGCGCTGTTTCTAAAAGAGCGCTACTACTATGTGTAGCCTATCGGCTTAGTGGTGGGAATTTTAGTAGTAGAACGGGACGCGCTACTACTATATATGTATCTGCAGCGCGGTTATTCCGCGCGCGCTACTGCTGTGTAGCAGTAGCGCGCTTTTTTAACAAGCGCTACTGCTAAAGTTCTGTGTATAAGGTTTTCCCTAGTAGTGCTTATTAGATGAACCTTCGAACCTCCACTCATGCCACGACATCGAGCATTGGTACATCAACACTCCTTTGACACATTGCACCCACACCTTCATATTTGTTGATTGTGCTCACACATGTCATTCTCGATGGACATATCATACTCACCACAAGTTTGCACCCTATGCATGGATTGACTCACATTATGCTTGCCTTGTTGCAACAATTCCCATGTCATCCATGATATATGAGCTTATGCACTTCCTAAGCAAATTTGTTGTGATCTTTCTTGATGGCATATTCATACATTATGATCATATTTCCCACCATCAATTGCATGATCACATAGTCACATTGAGCACCAATTACCATGTTCATGCTCTTGATAAACCATCCCATTATGACATCATTTTGCACAATGGTAGAATTTGTAGCTTTGTGCATCATACCAATTTCCATCCTTTTGTGTGCACAACAAATGAATTTGCTTCCATGATTGCCTTACATATCATTCTATATCATTTGGCTAAGCTTCATGCACCTTGTCATGATCCATCTCATCGGACAAACTCATGCTTATTTGATGGACACTTTGTGTGCGCTAACCATTGTATTTCCGAGTGTCGCTTGTGTTTGCTATTTTGCATGTATACCACTCCGGAGACACCTTGGAGTACTTGGATTGCGCCATGACTTCCACTCCGTCCAATTACAAGTCCGTCCACGACAACCGTTTCCATGGTGATGAGGATTATGATCCGAGGTTGGATCTTTCCCAAGGGAGGGGAGATGATGCGGAGCATCCTACGATCATCCCCATGTACACTACGACTACTCCCCAAGCCCCAAGTGTCCACATGTTGAGACCTCACGCATACACCATTGGACCTAAGGTGAACTCACTCCTTTCCGAATCTTCCCTTTCCGCATATAAGACATGGATGCTACTTCAAGCGCGGACCTTGTGCATACTCAGGTACACCCGAGGAGACCATGGAGAGCCCAAGGACCAAGGCCAAGTGTGCGCAGGAGCGAAGGAAGGAGAAGGAAGAAGAGCTGCTACTACAGCAGCTGGACATCCGGCCATGTCCCGGACATCCGGCCAGGCCCGGACATCCGGCCCAACGCCCGGAAATCCGGCTCCCTTCTACCCAGAGAGCACCAGAGTCGGCCAAGTCAGCCCGGACATCCGGCCCCCAGGCCCAGACATCCGGCCCGTCGTGAGCCGCCGGACATCCGGCCTCAGCCCGGATATCTGGCGCCCCATCACAGAAGCTGGACCTTGCCAGCTCGGACATCCGGCCCCAGCACTCGGACATCCGGTGTCTCGGGAAGGCCCGGACATCCGGCCCGACGCCCGGACATCCGGCCCCCCTGCCTGCGTGCAGTGCATCTGGGCCGAGGCCCATGTACCCCTTCACCCCTTAGACTATATATACTCCCCGTCCTCCTACGTTTTAGGGTTAGCAAAGGATTAGCTCATTTGAGATAGAGCTTTCCTCATCCATTACGGATCTACTCCACGAGAGAGACCGCGGCCCCTCTACGGAGAAGATCCACCTTGGATTCAAGACCCCCTTTTGGGTGGCCCCATCAAGACCTCCTCACGGAGAAGAACCGGTTACCTCTTGTATCGTCCTTTGTTGAATTTGGATCTTGTATCTCCTCTCGTGTTTCGAGGATCTAGCACATGTGTGATTGTTCTTGTTGGTTTGAGTGATTTCTCTTGTGTTTTCCCTCGTGTTTCCCCTCGTGTTCTTCGTGTTCTTAGTTGCGATCCGCTCCTTTCATGAAAGATCGGCCGTATAGGGTTCCACCCTACATCAACCACAAGCGGTACTACCGCCCATCCTAGCGGTACTATCGCCCCTCCCAAATTCAGCGTTCTGAGTTTCACCGTTTTGACCATAACTTTCACATCTGGAGTCCAATTTTCGCGTTCTTTAGCTCGTTGAGTAGCTATTGACATCCCCCATACATATAGATAGGTTCCAACATCATTTGACTCCATCCAATTTTTGGCACTTTGGCATCTTTGCCTAGGGACTTCACCACATCATCCGCATAACTACCACCGACTTCCGCAACCTAACCCATTTTGTTCCCCTTAGCATCTGAGGTTGTTTGAGTTGTGATTCGAGTATCCTAAGGTGTTTCGGCTACTTACGGACCGTGCTTTCAACTCCAAGACCGTGTAAAGCCCATCATACACTTCCGCCACCATACCCCATTTTGACCGGGTTTCCACCAATACTTCCGCATTCCACCACCGCTTTTCGCTACCACCATTTGACATTTGAGATTTTGAGTTTGCAGTTTTTCGTTTCCGAAGGTGTTTCGGCTAACTAGGAACGGGTCGACATCGGCAACACCGCCTCTCATCATCGCCAAGGATGGTAACCTCGACGACACCATTGTATACCCCCCTTGCAATTGCATTGATAACCCCTATCCCATTTTGTGTCACTTGCCTATCGAGACTAGCCATTTGAGTATTGCCGGCAACGTTACTTGTGCACATTAGTGATCATCCCATCCATTACATACATACCATATCATATTGGTATCATACCATCCCTTGTGTCACAAGATTGTTCCCGTCTATACACAAATTGCTATCTTGGTTTGTGCATTGTGGCCATATCAAAAAAAAGAAAAAAGAAAAAGCTTTTAAGAAAAGAAAAAGTGAACAAAGAGCTTGTAAGCAAGAGCCATAGCATCATATTACATTGCACATAAGATTGTCATATCCGATCATCTTGGATCATCTTGATAAACACCGGGAACCATATATACATAGCATAATTGGGATAGAAGTCGTTGCATTTTTGTCTCCTATAGGTTGTGCACAAGTGTCATATCCGCCTATTGAGAAATCGTGCTAGCGTCTCTCTAGAGTTGTGCAACAAGAGCATTTTCCATGGATTCCACATTTTTAGCTCATTCCTTGGTTGCACGACCCCATTTATCTATCCGTGTGTGCGTTTCCGTGTGCCATTCATTGCTATTGGTCTACTTGTTTCACTTGCGAATTTGTGAATCTCTTTCAACATTATTGACTCTTGCTAACATTTTGCATCAAATTTTTGTGCCACTATCCTAACCGAGCTACTCCATAAGCTTTACTTGATAGGTGTGAGTGAACAAGTCCAGTACCAATTCCACTATTCTTTCATCTCACATTGAGTGAAATGGGATACATCCTCAACTTTGGGAAAAGGTAACTTGGTATTGTTTATTCTCATTTCCTACTCACCTCTACTCGAGTCTTGTGATGGATAGGCAAGGCATTTCACCTTCGGTCTACAACAACAACGGTGAGTTCTATGCCACGAAAAACTCCACCGACGCCATTATGCAAGCTCAAATGGAGGAGATCAAAGCCCTCATCAAGTCCTACAAGCGATCTTCCTCATCTTCGAGAAGACGCTCAAGAGCACATGCTTCCGAGCTACCATCTCCGGCAAGATCACATCGGCATCGACACCATCACCAACAAGAACATGAAGGTCAAGAGCTCAACACCAACAACCGCTCAACGACTTCACCATCTCCCTTGGCATCTTCGCCAAGTGACTTCAAAGCATCTTCTCGTACGGACATACGACATCTTCGCCAACAAGAACCCCAAGACTACACTCAAGAGAAGCTCCCCAAGCTCAAGTCCGCGACTTCCACGAACTACTACGACCTCGACAACGACCACGAGATTCCTTTCTATGGGACTCAAGAACCCGAGGAGTATCTCGAGTGGGAGCTTTTGATGGACGACTACCTCAAGCTACATCAAGTTCGTCCCGAAGATCAAGTGAAGTGTGCCACAAGGAACTTCCACGACTACGCGTACACATGGTGGCTTCACACACCTTCGGAGAGCTACGACATGAGTTGGACCAAGACGAAGAAAGCTATGCGGCGAGAGTTCGTGCCTCCAACCTACACAGAACAACTTCTACGCCAATTGGAGTACACCATACAAGGATCCAAGTCCATCGACGAGTACTTCAAGGAGATGAAGATTGCCTTGCGACGAGCCGGCATGGATGACCCCATTTCAATGAAGTTCCACTTCATGATGGGATTGCACAACGACATCTCCAAGACTATCTTCCTCGAGAACTACAAGTCTCTTGACGACTACTACATTGGTGCTCTCAAGGCGGAACAAGAACTCATGAAGGCCAAGGCTTCTCCACCCCAAGCTCACTTCGCGACGACCAAGCTCCATGAGACCGAGCATGAGGATAGCACCACCAAGATGTCCAAGCCCGACGAGCTTCAAGACGATGCTCCCAAGTTCAACTTCACCGCCATCCCTCTTTGTGGCATTGATGATGCCGAGTCTACTTCGACTTTTTTTCAAGACGGTGCGGCGACGAATACGACTACGGAGACCTTCAACGACCAAGCTTTGGAGGCAAGCGACAACTGGCGAGCAAGGATGATGTTTCCATCTTTGGAGGCGATAGTGATTATTGCCATCTTCGGCCGTCATCCACGGCGACGATGACGAGATGATGGAGCATGGGATTTTCCCTTCGGTCATGGAGGAGAGTGATGATGTGCCATCTTCAGCCTTCATCCACGGCGACGGCGACGAGATGGTTGAGCATGGGATTTTCCCTTCGACCACGGCGACGTATGATGACTTGAGTGACTTTAGCCACCATATTGAGAGTGAGAGTGAGTTCACCACTAGCCCCATATATGATGTGTTGCCCCAATTCCCATGTGAGGAGAGCCACAACGCCCACCACTTGAGTGATATGAGTGACTCCACCATATGTGACTTTGAGTGCACCTATTTTGAGGGAGTGAGTAAACCACCACATAGAGAGAGTGAGATAGTTCATAGGTCTTGTGAGACCAATTTCCACACTAACGACTTGACCTCTACCTCTATTGTGTCTTCTCGTTTGGTGCTAGGTCCCATTTATGATGATGCGCCGATCCTCGACGACTTCGTCCTCCCTTTGGGCAAGACGATGGCCATGGTGGAATATGATGCACCCCCACATGGTTCGATCAAGATGAAGATGACCACCATTTGGTCTTTCCCACCTCACCTACACCACTTGAGTGGAATGAACAAGGTAACATAGGTGAAGGTGATGCTCTAGTCCCACTAGTGGACATTCTTGACATTGATTGCTTGCATGATGTTGATCCATCTATTACCATGCTTCATGCTAGTGCGACTTCCTCATGCGATGATTTACCCATTTATGATGAGTATGATGATTGCCATGTGGAGTCTATTAGTTGTGATGCCATGTTACATAGGATTTCTTGTGATAATTCTTTAGGTCACATCATGTTTGACAATCCGCTTGACTTGTCATATGCTATGCATGAGATTAATCATATGTCAAATTTGCAACCTCATCGTAGTGACTATGCATATGCCATTAAAATAAACCCAATTTGCACTTATGGCATAGATGACAAGCCCATGGTTATTGGCATTTGTTTTTCTTATGATGATATTGATATGCTCCCTTTGCATCATTTATCTCATATGCCATTCCATGACAACCTAGCTTTGGATATGCATTGTTTTGGATGTCGTCCATTTTCTCCATATGATGTTTCCGATATTGCTCATGAGGAGACCCCCATAGTTTCCTCATACATTTTAGGAGATTTTGATTCATCCCATCCATTGCATGATCCCAATTCTTGTGTGCACAATATGCTCCCCATGAATAAACATGCTATTGATGTGCCATATACTTGCATTCTCAATTTGTGTCCTCATCGTGTCATACATAATAACTATTCTTTCATGATGGATGACATGTTCTTATACCATGCATCAAATTTCTTTGAGCGATACTTATCTTGTGCTAACTCACACGTGCAGATACACATCATGATAGATGATGTGTACATTTACCACGCACACAATTTCTTTGGTTTGTGTCTCTTTTGTGTAGGTACCCATGAATACTTGTCAACCTCACAATCCCATGAGTTGACAAAATGAGCTCTAGAGAGCAATGATGACTTGGGATCCCATGGATTGTCCTTCCCATCGTTCTCTTCGCGCAACAACTACGCGCATCTCTTTTACTTGGCTATCACGCGGCTATGGGCTATTTACCACTTGTCACCTTATGCCCATACTATCATGTTCACTTTGCATTTTATGCCTATTACTATGCTTTTGCGATGCAATTGTGATCCTTGCTTGCATCTACCCATGATTCACCATTATGCTACCCCTATGTGTATTTGCATGCTTGGTGGAGATCCTTGTTGCTATTGCCATGTTTACCATGTGCTTCATGCTATTGTTGATTCTTGTGTTGGGAAAGTCATGATGTTCCATTACTATTTACATAGGTCTTCTTGCCAATACATTGATGATATTTTGCTCATATTTTGTTTTCATGCTTGTGATATGTCATGTGCATTATATATGCCCATTATTTGCTCACATGACATGATTGCCATGATTTCTTCTAGTATGTTGCATCTTCACACTACTAGCTTGCACGACTTGATTGATATGCTTGCTTATGTTGCATTACCAATGATTCATACTTGCTCATTTCATGCGGTTGATGACAACCATTACCATGCTTTGCGCATGATTGTTATTGCTTCTTGTCATATATCTCCATATGTTGCCTCTCTCATGCTAGATGATTTTCCATGTATTGAGTGCAACAATGCCTTTAGTCTTGATAATGAGTTTGCCCCCATAGCATTCTCGCATATATTTGGAGATTTTGACATATTCTTTGTGAAGCATGCTTGTTTACTTCTTTGCACCATATACCTAGTGCCATGAATATCGCCATTGTTGCATCATATTATTCATGGACTTTTTCTACTAATGGTTATGTGCAAAAGAAGAGAACCATCATGATGGATGATGTGTTTATCTACAACGCGCATATGTTCTTTGTTTTGTTGTGTGCATGTGTAGGATACTTGGACTTTGTGTCGACTTCCACTTCACGTGAGTTGACCATTCGAGCTCTTGAGAGTGAACCACCTTCTACGACGACGCTTCTAAATCTCACTTGCTTATGCTTTGTCATTGTGAAGGATGCACAAGGACATGCTTTCAAGGTGATATCCTTCTCTTTCGAGAAACCCAAAACCATGAGCATGAGTATTGTGGATCATACTACTTGTGTTGCTACCATGAGACTTATTGGACTACTTGAATGTGCACATGTTAGTGATATTGCTTCCATTCACGATTTTCACATTCCCATGCATCATGATATATATGCCTTGTGTTTTGCATCCAATTCTTGGACTACTTGCTACTATAATATGTTTGGTTGCAACAATGTCATTTCTTTACATATGTCATGTCCCATTGCTTGTCACATGATTGACTTGATTGCCTCACACATGATGAACAATTGATCTTTATATTGTGTTGAGTGCCATACTATCTTCACTACACCCTATGC
Organism: Aegilops tauschii subsp. strangulata; assembly: GCF_002575655.3. NCBI lineage: Eukaryota > Viridiplantae > Streptophyta > Magnoliopsida > Poales > Poaceae > Aegilops > Aegilops tauschii. The sequence goes on from NC_053036.3 coordinate 157,735,176, forward strand.
ACGTTATGCTTGGATTGTCTTGCATTTGACCCATGTGTTTAGACACTTCATTTCCTTTGGTGTTGTGAATGATTCCTATGCCTACCATAGACCTTTCATTGAGCACTTTGCCCATGTTTGCTATGACCTTGAGGTAGATGCTTCTTCTCTCATCACACATATTTGCATCACTACCTCACACTTACATGCTTATCCCCATGATTTCTTTGCTTATGCTCAATTTATGTGCTTACATGCCATGTCACAATCCTTTGTCAAACCATATGCTTTGCATGATGACGACACTTGTTGGGTGAATCACCACTTGAATGCTTGGTTTTGCACTAACGCTAACCACATTTGTTTTTCCAAGTGTTTGTTGTCTTTGCTCCTTTTGAAGGAATCACTAGTAGGTGCGACATTGGAGAGTGCCCATTGCGAGCTTGAAGATGATGAGTGCTTGGTGACCGACCACTTCGACACAGCACCGCCATCTCTTTCCCATGGTGATTTGGTTTTCGATCCGAGGTCGGATCTTTTCCAAGGGGGAGGGGATGATGCGGAGCATCCTACGGGCATCACCATGTCAAGAGTCCGTTTGGCAAGTGACACGTGCGACCTCTACTTCTCATACATAAAGGTGAATCTTCTCCTTTACACGTGTTCACTTGACCACTTCGAGGATGGCATACTACTTGACACTCCACTCGTGTGCATGCATAGGTATTGCCGGAGCTTCACGGACGACGATGAGGAGTGCAAGCGCCAAGGAGCGCCTACACCATCCGCGAGGGAAACGTGGAAGCGAAGACGGAAGAAGAAGGATCTGCCCAGTCCGGAACGGGCGGTACTACCGCCCAAACCAAGCGGTACTACCGCTCAGGCCCTCCAAGCTGTACTACCGCCCAGCATCTGCCCTACTACCGCTCAACCCGACAAGCTCCTGTGATCGAGCGGCACAAGTCCGGTACTACCGCCCCCACAAGCGGTACTACCGCCGAGCTTCGTAAGCGGTACTACCGCCCTGCCTGTGCGCAGCCGCGGGCCTTTGGCCCATGTATCCTCTCCCACTTACCCCTTCGTGGCTAAGACTATATATAGACCCCCTCTCCCTCCTAGTTAGGGTTAGCATAGGTTTAGCTCATTTGAGATAGAACTTTGCTCATCCATATGGATCTACTCCACCGCGAGGGACCGACACCTCTTCGGAGAAGATCCACCTTGGATTCAAGACCCCCTCACGGGTGGACCCCATCAAGACCTCCTCTTGGAGATGAACTTTACCTTGTATCTTTCCCTTTGTTGTTCATGTACCTTGTGGATCTTGTGTGTTTGATTGTCTAGTGGATGTGTGATTGGACTTGTTCTTGAGTGTTCCTCTCGTTTTCCCTCGTGTTTCCCCTCGTGTTCTTCGTGTTCTTCGTAGGATCCCCTCCAATCATGTAAGATTGGGCCACTAGGGTTGTACCCTACATCACATGTGGGATACATCCTTACATACACACATACTTTTTTCAGAATTTTTTGAACCATAAAAGTTTGAATTTGATTTTTTCAAAAATAAAGGCCTCCATGGAGCTCGGCCTCCAAATCGCCTCTCTCCTACAATACTCCTATTAAAGTTATATAGTATGAGAATTAATTTCGTATTGTCAATGTTGATATTTTTTACTATGAAATTGGTCAAACTTTACAAAGTTTGACTTCAGACAAATTTCATATGCAGACTAACAAGAAACAAAGAAAGTTATATAAACAAGCAATAATTACAACCAAAGAATCCCGGCCCAGTCAACACAACACACGCATAAAACACCTGTTACGAAAAAAAGAACAACAGATGACACACATTGCATGAATGTACAGACGAAACATCTACCAAGAACAAATTGCGTGAGGGCATTCTCTTTAACCGTCAGATCAATGCATAATATCGATCGGACGACGACGGTGAGAGAATGAAGCCTCACACTAGAACGTTCCCGGCGCATGCAATGAGCGGGAACGTTTCAGGGATCCCTCTCGTCATTTCTCCAGCTGCCCTTCATCTTGGGCCCCGTGGGGCCTTCCCCGACCAGCAGCTTGTTCACCAGCTGAGCCAGCCGCTCCTTGATGGCGCGCGGCAGGATCCTCGCCGCACGGTTGATCTCGCGGCCGATGTCGTACTCCTCCCTCGGCCCCCACCCCCTCTCGAACCCGAGCCACGCCGGCTCGGCCACCTTCCCGGCAGCACCCAGGTACTCCGCCGACACCAGCTCGCACCGCCCGCCGCCGGTGTCCATCCTGCTCCCCTTGGCGCAGTCGTTCCGTATCCCGACCCCCAGCTTCGAGTCGCCCTGCAGCACCAGCCCCTCCCTGGGGTAGAACGCGTGCCCGTGCCGCGACGCGTACGCCACCGGCCTGCCGTCGAGGTACTCCAGCTGCGACGCGTCCGCCCAGGCGCCCGTGCTGTGCTGCGAGAAGTACATCCGGAGCAGCTCGCCGGAGAAGTTGCTCACGCGCAGCGTCAGGTGCTCCCAGTCGCCGACGTGCTCGCCGATCATGCCGAGAGGGATGGTGAGGGGGCCGACCTTGGCCCGCGCCGGGCCGTTGAACGGGTAGAAGAAGAACAAGGCGAGGTCCGTCGCCGTCCCTCCCAGCATCGGCTTCGCCTGCACGTACGCCTTGGCACCCGCGAGGTCGCCCTTCTTGACCCGCTCCTTCTGGCCGTTGTCCGCCGGCAGGTCCAGCCAGTAGGCGTCGTCGTTGCCGCCTCCCTGCGGGAGGTTTGAGCCGTCGGCGGTCACGGGCGTCGGCGTCGGGTTGCCCTTCTGGTACAGCAGCGTGCCGTTCTCGAAGAACCACGTAACTGACGAAGGGAGATACGGGTCGTTGGGGTGGAGGTACACATGCGGCGAGTAGGCCGCGAGAACGGCGTTCACCTGAGCCAGGTCGGGCATGCATGACGTGTAAGCCGCGCTGTTGTTCTTGAGACACGCCAAGGCTGAGACGCTCGCCGGCGCGACGTCGCTCCGTGCAAGGAACGTGCCGGTGTGCACGCCCCGGGCGTCGATGCCGCGAACCGCCGGCCTCAGGGCGGTGGCGCTGAAGCCGTCCTTGTCGCTGCTCCACACCGACTCCTCGGCCTCGCACGCGTCGGTGAAGTCGGCGCGGACGCACATGACCTCGCCGGGCTGCGGCTTGTCCTTGGTGGCCGTGACCGCCACGCCGACGGCCTTGTAGCCGTCGGGCGGCGTCGGGAGCCAGAAGAAGCCCGCACCATCGTCCTGGCCGCTGGACCAGACAAGGGCGTAGTCAAGCGGCGGGGCAAGGAGCGCCCCGGTGCCGGAAGCGTCTCGGGTGACGAGGACGTGGCCGAAGAGCGGCCGGTTGTTGGGCTGTGCGTAGTGGCCGAGCGCGTGGAATCCGGTCGGGACAGGCGCCGGCTTGAAGAAGGTGGCGCCGAGGCCGTCCTGGCCGCCCTGCGTGGTGGACCAGACCTTGGCGAAGGTGGTGACTTGGCGCACCTCGATGCCTCCCAGGTCGATGCTGCCCTTTGCGAATCCTCCGTCTGAAACTGGAACAGCAATGCATGCCAGCGGTCAACCAAAATGTTTCAGAGTTGACAAAACCAAGCTAATGAAAGTTCGGACTAGTTAAACACAATAGCTATATGTAATGTAAGTGCAAGAACTCAACATGCGGCAGGATTTTCTAGCCGATTTATGTATATGACTAGCTACATAAGTGTAAGAAGTACTGTACTGAATTATGCTGTTATGACATCTAAACAAACTGTTGAGATGATCGGCATCATTGTGTCCGGCACACAAATTTGTAAGTCGTAACCAAATACAGAAAACAAAAAATTGTACACAAATATTATTGTGAATGAAGACAAAGCATAACGTCCAAAACATGTTGATGTGATCGATGGGTCTGGAATATGCTCCTGGTTTGGGCGTATTATCCATATTCTCCCCAACTTGATCACGTACTCTATCTAGAATGTCGTAATGAGTTCACATTAATATATATAGAGCAATTCTGTCCCCTTGGTAGTTTCAGCCAAAGCTAGCATCCTCGACATGCCTAAATTAGGCCGCCTCTTAACTACTATTTCTTGAGAAGAAGAGCAAAAACACATGGCGGCATGAACATGCAAACGTACCGGAGGACGGCCACGACGGCTTCACCGCAGGAAGATCAAAATCCCTCTCCACGGGCAGCGCCGCCTTGCTCATGGGCACGCAGCCGAACCACGACCTGCCCCTCTGCATTGCCGGCCACCGACGACGACAGCAACGAGGAGGACGAGAACGCCGGGAGAAGATCGAGAAACCTAGGCCGAGCGAGGCTTGCTTGCTCGAGGCGTGCACGGGTCGTCTGATCTCGATCGAGTCACCCGCACGCAGCTGGAGAGGAAGCGAGCGCTGATGGTGTGCCTTTTAAATGGGTGGCGCTTGGCGGGGAGTCCGTCCGCCTACCCGTCCCTTTCGATCGGCGCCGGCTTGGCAAGGGTCGCTGTTCGCTGGCTTATTGGCTATACCTTTGCTACCCCTTTCAAGAAACTATGTGTACATAGACACAGTGGCCTGCCTCTGCCTGTGGTTACTTGCAAGTAAGCACGGTGCTTTTATTGCCGATGACTTCACTTCTTGTAGCCCGCCCTGGCTTTCGCTCTAGCCTTGCTTTGCTTTGCTGGCCTTGAGTAAGTGTGGCTTGGCTTGACGGCTCTTCCACCCCTGGGAGAAGACAAGTCTGCTCTGGTCTGATCCATTATCCATCTAATCATATGTATCACGACACCAACCTCACTTTCCATGCGTACCTACAAGGTGCGTTGTTTAGTGTTTCGTGCCCGTCTGGACTACCGGTCCGGACGTGTGTTAGTTGGAGACCAGCCAGCGTAGAAGGGATCGTTACATTTGGATAGACTATAAAACGTGCGGCAAAAGGCCACCATCCGCCGCTAGGTACGGGATATGAGCTGCATTGTGCTAGTAATTGTTATAGACTTGTAGAGCAGGTCCGGTCAGTCATGGGCAAACACATGCATCGATCTCGACAAGAAGGCGGGGACTTGTAATATGCCAGATTATTGCAAGATGCGCGTAGTGGTTGGCATGACGACAGGGCGGCCAGGCCTTCGTCGAGGGATGGTTTGCGATAAGAAAGACACGTTCATGCTCTGCGTGTTGGTTTGTTTAGTTGGTTCACACACCAATCACGCGGGGCAGCTGACCAATTATCAGCTGGATATTCGGGGGTGAACGAGCCTTGTCTTCCAGTGGGACTGTGCAAGCGTTCACATTCATGGAGTACTAGTGGTTCCTAGGTGGGCAAGCAGCCAACAACTCGCGAGAATATGCGACTAGAACATCCATTTCCGACTTCCGTCTGGCAACAGTCCTGGCATTGATTTCAACGGATTAACTGTTCATGTGCTCCTGTCAGGGCTGGAGAAATTAGAAGGGGGACGGACGGGCCAGGAAGCATTCCACGCATGATATTGAAAAGGAGAATACAATACGGATGTGCGTCATATCAGAGTTAATTGCACGTTGGTACTACACTTGCGCGCCTACTCACGAATCAGTACCACTACTCGTGCATGTCGCAGTTCAATACCAACCCAGGGCCTAAGTGGTGCATAACGGACTGACAGCCGTATAAGCGCGTATTGACCGCGTATCCGACAGGTCGGGCCCACATGTCAGGTGACACGCTGGCCAAATCGGCGCGTGGACGGGTCGCTGACTAGGACGAGGCCGACCTAACGATCTAGGTCGAACCGAGCCGCCGGTTCGAACCCTAACTCTCGTTCCCCTCTCCCTCTCCTCCCCGTGCTCCTCTGTGTCAATGGCGACGGCGAATCCGGGAGGCGGCGGTGTAGGCGGCGGCTCGAGCAGCGGTGGCGGTGTGGGCGGGTACGGAGATCTTCCTGGCCTCGGGGCCGATGCGCACCCAGGATTGGCCGAGGGCGACGGCGACAGGTCGTCGTACTACTCGAGCGGCGAGGAAGAAATGGAGGAGGCCCCGCTGACCATGGAGCAGCGCCTGCGGATGGCAGAGATCTGGGTCGCCAACCCTTTCACGAGCCATCACTGGACCCATGGATGTGGTGGGGTGCTGTAAGTCCTCCTCCCTCTCCTCTGTTCTTTCTTCCAATTTGGGGGCTAGGGTTAGTGTTAATGAAAATGTCCAAATTTGCTGGCACTTGTAGTGTGGAGGAGGCTATCTGGGATGTTAGGATTCACTTTGATGCCCTACATAATTTGGATAGGAAGATATGCAGTTCTGATGTCACTTTTCTCAATCTGTATGCACTGTTGCATACACAAGGATTTACATTCTCTGATGAATTGTATCACATGGAGAACACATGCATAGGAGAGCAGAGAGAGCATGGCCTAGACTTGATTGACACAAACATGAAATTGCAGCAAATTAAGAAGCAGCATGAGCATACTTTAGTTTTGAATCTGTTAGTTAGAGCAACAGCCACTGACAGTGCTGCAATTCAGAGAAATGCTGAACTACAGACCATTCTTTATGCACCACCAGTTGTGTATGATCTCAGTGAGCCAGCTGTGCTTGCTGTTGATGACCAAGGGGTTGTTTTTAATAGTCAGGGCAGTAGTAGTACCAATGTTGAAGCTAGTGGTTTTTGCACACAAGAGAGCAAAAATCTAGGTAAACAAAAGCTGAATTCTGTGATGGAGGATGGAGTTTTGTTGGAGGAGGGATATTACAGTAGTGATAATTCAGAAGGGGCATATGACAGTGACAACTACTTGGAGAAGTACAGGATTTCTCAAGACACAGAGATAATAGATGGAAAGAGACAAGCAGATGAGGAACAACTAGCAGATGATCAAGATGAATATTCAGATGATGAGTCAGAAGAGGAGGAACAACTGCATTATGAGGGTGACACTGAGGTTGAGGATCTGTTTGAGAGGGAGGAGGAAGAGAGTGGGGATGAAGAGAGGGAGGAGAGCTTGAATGTGGAGGTAGCTCAACAGTTGCAGGTAGAACCTCCAAAGAAGAGACAGAAGCTGCCAATTAGGAGGTGCCCCACCACTAGAACACATTCTAGTGTTTTAAAGGAGGTGAAGAAAGATTTCATTCCTTCATCAGATGAAGAAGAAACTGGTTGGCTGATGGATAGTGAAGATGATGGGCATGAGCCACTGCAATTTGTCCTAAAGAAAAGCAAGAAGAGTAGGGCACAGAAAAGAAAACCTAGGATATGGTTCAATGAAAAAATGGAGCACCCACACCAGCAATTATGTAAGTACATGTGCTTCACAAATCAGCAGCAATTCAGAGATGCTCTATTGAGCTTGCACATTTCACAGGCAAGAGATTTCAGATATCATAGAAACTCTGACCAAAGGATCATTGCATGTTGCAGAAATGAGCATTGTCAGTTCCACATTGTTGCTGCTGTGATCAAAGGTGAGAAGACTTTTGCTATAAAAAAATGAACCTGGAGCACACTTGCCCTAGCACTACAGAGTCTTCTAGGGTTAGTGCAAAGTGGCTTGCAAAGACATATGAGTCATTGTTCAGGTCTGATCCAACCACTAGCATACAAACTCTGATTGATGCCTGCAATGAGAAGTATGGTGTTGAGGTTCCTAAGCACATGGCCTATAGGGCCAAAAACTTAGCTGTGGAAGCTGTCTTAGGAGAGCACAAGAAGCAGTATCCCAGGTTAAGGGACTATGCAGCAACCATCATGCAGACAAACCCTAGAAGTAGGGTTATAGTTACAACTCTAGTCCCTAAAGCAACAAAAAAATACCACATCCGGGGCCAAGGTTTCATGCAATGTTTTTCTGCTTAAATGGAGCAAGGGAGGGATTTCTCAATGGATGCAGACCTTTCATTGGTTAGTTAGTTGTTTCTTTGGTTTAGTTTCATTGCTATGTACATGATTACACCTTTGCTGTAGTTTCTTTGCTATGTACTGACTTAATTGGTTCTTTTTTTTGCAAAACAGGTGTTGATGGATGCTTTATTAAGCTGACTACAGGTGCACAGATCCTTGCTGCCACTGGCAGAGATGGCAATAACAACATTTATCCAATTGCATTTGCCATTGTTGGTCAGGAGGATACAGCAAATTGGTGCTGGTTTCTGCACCAACTCAAGATATGTCTAGGAGGAGAAGTTGGCCAATTTGGTCCTTATACTATCATGTCAGATAGACAGAAGGTAAGTACTTAGTTTGCTGTGTGATTTCAGTAGCTTAGGTTTGTTTTTTTTCAACTATATCTGTAGTCAGTAGCTTAGTTTGCTGTTGTAATTTCAACAGGGGCTACTCAATGCAGTGAATAGAGTATTTCCAAACTGCCACCAGAGATATTGTCTTAGACACTTATATGCAAATTTCCAGAATGCTGGTTTTAGGGGGGGAGATCTAAAGAAATGCATGGATAATGCCAGTTATGCTTACAATGAATATAAGTTTAATATTGCTATGAATGATTTGAGTAATGAGTGTGAGGATGCTTGGATCTGGCTTAATGCAATTCCTAAGAAAACATGGACAAGGCATGCTTTTGACACTAACTGCAAGACAAATTTGGTTGTTAACAACCTATCTAAGGTGTTCAACAAGTATATCCTTGATTTTAGGAAAAAGCCTATTAGGACTCTTGCTGTCATGATACATTTCCCATAGCTTCAACAAGGCATTCTGCAATGTAGGAGGCCATTCTGGGTCAACCCAGAGAACAATACCACAGTTGTCATCTTCCTGCAATATAAACAACCATAGCATGTGCAAAATCAATCTCCTAGGCAAATTATTTAAGCAATAAACTTTGAGCAACTGGCTTTAAACAATGAACTTTGAGCATCTTTAAACAATGTAGGACCCTAAATGACTAGCCACTGAATTAAAAAATGAACTTTAAGCATCTTTGAGAAACAACTTTAATAATATAGCCAACTAAAGAATGAACCTCTGACACTAAACACTAACTGAATTTTGAGCTTCTAACATTGAATCTCTCTGACCTTAAACAATCAAATAATTTGCAAAGTGAGTACTCTTGTGAGCTAAACAATGATTATTTGCACTGGAAACTAAGTTGTTGACCAATTATAAAATTACTGGCCAAATTAAATATTCATGGCAAGCATCAACACATTTTCTAATCCACTGATTAGCATCAGTAGTACTAAATGGCTACAAAATGGCCCTCACAGCTACCCATTAAACAATACAATTCCAGGTTGGTGGTGGTGTGGCCAGGCAGGCCAAACACAACTACAAAATGACCATCACAGCTACAAAATGACCATCACAGCTATGGTACAAGAGTACTCATTAAACAATGTGCATCAGCACATGGCTAGATTAAAGAACATGAATTCTATGCTCTGGACTGAACAATTCTATGCACATGGCTAGATTAAACAATACAATTAACACAGAGTTTGGACAGAATCTTACACTCATAGGACAGACTAAGAACCTCCTGCCCGTGTTAAATGCTTCGAATGCTACACGCCTCTCAGCCGCCACGCCATGCTAATGGCAAAGAACTCTGGGTGTTGTCTCAATGCCACTGTAGTCTTGGTCTTCAATGCTAGCAGGGATCTACAGGAACAAAAGGAAAACAAAATCCCCAAATCAAATCAAATCCCCCCAAATCCCAAATCTGATAACCCAACTGATAACCCAACCCTAACCCTAGCTCTACAACTCACCCGGTAATGCATGGCTTCGTCGTCGGAGAGGTTCATGTATTGCACGCTTGAGTCCTGGCTGCTCTCGTCCTCCATGGCGCGACGGCAAGCCGGTTGAGGTGGCGGCGGCGGTAGGCAAGCGGCGGGCGGCGGCGAATCGGAGAGAGAAGGAAGAGCCAGAGTGAGAGTGAGGTCGAGCGAGAGTGAGGCGAGTCCGACCGAGCCCATGTAACCGACCGAGCCCATGGAGTATAACCGACCGCACCGGCCTCGTCCTAGTCAGCGACCCGTCCACGCGCCGATTCGGCCAGCGTGTCACCTGACATGTGGGCCCGACCTATCGGATACGCGGTCAATACGCGCTTATACGGCTGTCAGTCCGTTATGCACCACTTAGGCCCTGAGTTGGTACTGAACTGCGACATGCACGAGTAGTGGTATTGATTCGTGAGTAGGTGCGCAAGTGTGGTACCAACGTGCAATTAACTCGTCATATCATGAAATGTAGCAGCCGATGTTACGACCACACGGGTAAACTTTATGCCACATTTATTTTCGTATTCTTAGCGGAAGCAGAGACGGATATGAAAATCCCAGAAATGAGCACGGTGTCAGAACCAAATACAAAGCAAATACAGTGCAGACACGTAAATGAAACTAAAGTATGCCAGAATTTTAAAACCTGCTCGAACAATACAGAAAAGCGCAACCAAGATTGTTGCCTTTTCAAGATGATACTAGTAATACTGAAAACTTTAAACCTGTGGAGACAAAACACACATATGCAAATCTCTTTTTCTGTACGCAAAGAAACCTCAAGTGAGAAGATTGGTAACATTGACTAATGGACACAAGGAAAAAAATTATATACAAACATACATATGAACTACTTGCGTTCACTTTTGATGAACCTCCAACAGTTCGAACAGAATAAAACACCTGTGCTGCTCGTACTGACCTCCGTTCTGAGGAGACGGGTTCTTCTGCTGTAATAAGATGAAATCAGATAGTTCCTCCTCATGTCTCATACCTCAACTATAAATGTGTTTCCCGCCAGTGCTCAAATGGAAGTTCTGCAGAGAGAAATTGCAAATTTTATTCCCAATGAAATAAGCAATGCAGTATTTTCTACAATCGATTTCACATCAAGTGTTTGTGGTAACTGGTAAAGATTCTTACCACAGCCTACAAAAGAACGGCCAGTTTGTGATCCTCAAATAAAATTGGCATCCCCATATTCCAGCAACTCTTCGCTCGAGTTGACCATGTACCCATGTAAAGAGGAAACAATCTACCCATGTACTAACTATGGAGCTTAACAAATGATTCAACAAGTGGATTTACAAGCTCAGGTGCTTCATCCTGCAAGGACAAATACAAACAAGTGAGACAGATGTTACTTGATGCATAGAGATTGTTACTAAAATGATAGGTAGATTACAGCACAAAAATATTCAACTAAACCCAGCTGCCGATAGAGCACCTGAGGGCAGTGTCCAACGTTCGGGAGGACAACAAAATCTTCAACAGCATCAAAAGACCCGTAGGCTCTTCCAAGTTCCACAGGCTCCCATGGATCCTTCTCTCCCCAAGCTACCAAAACTGGACACTGCACAATCCAAAACAAAACCTAGCTTGTATTACAAACAAAATCGAAAGAAACGGTCAATAACACAACTGGGGAATCCTAACCTTCACCAAGGGTAGTAAGTCTTCAGGTAGAGGACCTCCAGAATAGCAGATGAACTCAAGGAATACATCCACAGCACCGGGATCAAGCCCTGGCTGCAAGATCATCTGAACCAATTCATCTGTGACAGCGGACGTGTCATGGTAACACTGGAATTTCAAAACAAGTTCCAATGTAAGTCAAAATATCCAAGCAAACTTTAAATAACTAAAACAGAAAAGGTTGAGAAAATAAGTTCCAATGTAAGTGAAACTATCCAAGCAAACTTTAAATAAGTAAAACAGAAAGTCAGATCCTGTACTTCAGAGACAATTAAACAAAAGCATCTCCATGGTTCATGAAAAAAGTCCGATATAGTATTATTTTATTTGCATGAAGCTGTTTCAGTTGCAAGTTTCTGGGAGGGAAATCCTATTAGCGTGTAATTAAGCCAAATGAAACTGTCCTCTAGAATGCAAGGTATACAACTCACATGCTTGCTATAACATGCATGCATACTATATCTCTCCCCTTATCAGATTCAAAACAATGTGCCATCAGGCATCATTCTTTTAAACTGAATGACAGACATTAATGTGATACAAGTTATCTTATACAAACTTCTACATAAGAGATAAATAAATAAATAAAGAAGCTACACTGCAACTTCAATGGGGCAAACATACATATGATTCAATTGTAAATGAATAGTGTTGCATTGGTGATGGATGAGGTCACAAGGGATATACAAGGAGATATCCCATGGTGTATGCTCTTTGCGGATGATGTGGTGCTAGTTGACGATAGTCGGACGGGGGTAAATAGGAAGTTAGAGTTATGGAGACAAACCTTGGAATCGAAAGGGTTTAGGCTTAGTAGAACTAAAACCGAGTACATGATGTGCGGTTTCAGTACTACTAGGTGTGAGGAGGAGGAGGTTAGCCTTGATGGCCAGGTGGTACCCCAGAAGGACACCTTTCGGTATTTGGGGTCAATGCTGCAGGAGGATGGGGGTATTGATGAAGATGTGAACCATCGAATCAAAGCCGGAGGGATGAAGTGGCGCCAAGCTTCTGGCATTCTCTGTGACAAGAGAGTGCCACAAAAGCTAAAAGGCAAGTTCTACAGGACGGCGGTTCGACCCGCAATGTTGTATGGCGCTGAGTGTTGGCCGACTAAAAGGTGACATGTTCAACAGTTAGGTGTGGCGGAGATGCGTATGTTGAGATAGATGTGTGGCCACACGAGGAAGGATCGAGTCCGGAATGATGATATACGAGATAGAGTTGGGGTAGCACCAATTGAAGAGAAGCTTGTCCAACATCGTCTGAGATGGTTTGGGCATATTCAGCGCAGGCCTCCAGAAGCTCCAGTGCATAGCGGACGGCTAAAGCGTGCGGAGAATGTCAAGAGAGGGCGGGGTAGACCGTATTTGACATGGGATGAGTCCGTTAAGAGAGACCTGAAGGATTGGAGTATCACCAAAGAGCTAGCTATGGACAGGGGTGCGTGGAAGCTTGCTATCCATGTGCCAGAGCCACACGAGGAAGGATCGAGTCCGGAATGATGATATACGAGATAGAGTTGGGGTAGCACCAATTGAAGAGAAGCTTGTCCAACATCGTCTGAGATGGTTTGGGCATATTCAGTGCAGGCCTCCAGAAGCTCCAGTGCATAGCGGGCGGCTAAAGCGTGCGGAGAATGTCAAGAGAGGGCGGGGTAGACCGTATTTGACATGGGATGAGTCCGTTAAGAGAGACCTGAAGGATTGGAGTATCACCAAAGAGCTAGCTATGGACAGGGGTGCGTGGAAGCTTGCTATCCATGTGCCAGAGCCATGAGTTGGTTGCGAGATCTTATGGGTTTCACCTCTAGCCTACCCCAACTTGTTTGGGACTAAAGGCTTTGTTGTTGTTGTTGTTGTATAGTTGTAAACATACAAACTTCTACATAAGAGATAAATAAATAAATAAATATTAATGGGAAGAATACACTTTGCCAGTCTTATGGAAAATGAATAGTTGTAAATTGTAAAATTTTCTCTCAGATGGAGAAAGGCAAGCTTATAGGCATGATTTTGGTTTAGGGCTTATAGTAGCTTTCAGTTTCGGATCAAGCTTACAGGCCTTAGCTCTGATACTAGTAATGTTTATGGCACATCTAATTGTATTTTGAGAAGGATTTGTTTATCCTCATATGATTCAATTGGAGCAATCCAGATCTTTTGCTTCTACCTATTCATGATGTTTGTAATCTGAGTATTATGTGGTATAGTATCTTTATAAAGATAGTAGGTTAAAATAATTACCTGACAAAGAATATTTTTCACGGATTCTGGTGTTGCAACAGCATTAAAGAAGAGCTTCCCAATAACAGTGTTCCTGACAATCAGAAAAGGCATTATACCAAACTACTAGTGCGAACCATGATAACGAGAAAGCATATAATGTGAGTTACCTTAGGAGATTTTGAAATGATCTGATGAAAGGCCTTCCAAACCATGGCTGCTTATTGATATGAAGCATCCTTAATGAAATATCCAATAAAACAATACCTTTGCATGTTTGGGGTTTCATAACAGCTGCCTGCAGACCAACAAGCCCTGCAGAATAATGAAACAACTGCAAGGGATGAGAAAGATGTTTCTGCTAAAATAAATCGTCTCCAGTTCACATATAAATAAATAAACACAAGATTGTTGATCAATCTAATTTTAATCAGCGTCATTCACTTACTCATCATGGTAATAATTAGAAATATTAACACTTTTAATTTCTGAGCCAGGATAGCCAGGATATTGCTATAAATTCATTGGCTATATAAAAATAGAATGTTCCATTGCTCTGCATAAACATCCAACATACCTCCAATTGAATTGCATATGAAGAAAGCATCACTCTTGACAACTTCAGCACAAAATGTATTCAACTGTTCTCCCCAAGTCTCAAAAGTATAAAAGCTCTCTTCGAACTCACGTGGATTAGGTTTATCAGAATACCCATAGCCAATTAGATCAATTGCATAAACTCTATTTGCCATGGCAAGAGCAGGAATATTTTTCCGCCAATGGTCACTGAGAAAAGAAGAGAAATAAGTACAAGGTTCCTAAGAAAAGGGAAGCCGGCTAACTTACAGGGGAGAGGAAACATTAAGATTCTAACAAAAGAAAAAGAAACCCAGTCTAACAGGGGAGAGACCTCATGGAATTAAATTAAGGTAGAGCCCACCCCTGTCTGAGGCTGGTCATAGTGGGAAATAACTTCAGACTAGCAACATGCATATGTCAGTAGTTACTACCTCCATAGTGGGTAGTAACATATGCGTAGTATCATGCAAATCTTCAATTATTTGGATGTAGACTCATTTTGTCTTGGGGTGCGTTATGTTACGGTAACATATTATGTTACCACAAACATCTCTCTCCGCATTAACTACTTGCCACATAAGCAAATTCGCCTTGGGATGCGTTATGTTACGAGCTAAGTTACTCCCACTATGGCCAGCCTCAGGTGAGATACCAGAAATTCCATCATGACTGGAGTTGAACCTTGGTCAGCAGGAATGCACCACTGTGATCCTACCACTAGCCCAGTTTAAAGATTCTAACAGAAGAACTAATATACTCTGGCAGACTCACTTAAATCAATTCTGTCATTTCTTCCATGAATACATGCTATGTGCACCTCTAAAGTTCATATCACCATCATACAACATGATGAAAAATCATACAGACAGTTCCTATGGTATGGTAAAGATATTCACAAAATAGGTAAACGCATTGCTAGCTAAAAAGATATATATGCAGACCTAAAGAACAAGGTGGACTTGGTGTTCTAAATCTCTGGGCTCAAAACACCACCCTCCTCCACAACTTTTATAACCATGAGAACATCCCATGGGTTAATCTGCTATGGAATGCCTACTATACTGAAAATACAGTCCCCCATGCAGCTGCACCCAAGGGATCATTTTGGTTGAGAGATTATTTGGGATCAAATGATCTGTTCAGAGGGCTTGCATCTTGTACTGCTAGTGATGGAAAAACTATGATGTTATGTAAAGATATATGAAATGGCAATATTGTGCAAAGCAAATATCCAGAACTACACTCATTTGCCAAGGATGACAACATCTCTATGTTTCAGGCAATTAGTGCAGCACAGAATAACTTTTATGATCTATTCCAATTGCCCCTGTCTGTAAGGGACATCAGCAACTGCATCACCTGAGCGATGTCAAGCATCATGCACTAGCCAACGCAACCAAAAGTCCTATGGGAGATGAATCATTCTGCACCAGAAAAATATATAAAGCCCTAATTGTTACTTGTGACATACCATTGCCTATCAAATGGGTCTGAAAAACTTGCTGCTTCTCAAAGACAGAGTCAACACTACAGATCTCCTCAGGAAACACTTCCACATTGAATCTAGTACATGTGTTCTCTGTGATGAATGTCTTGTTGAAGATCTACTTCGCTTATTTTTTGGATGTTCATTCAGCCAAGGTTTCTGGTGGGGTATTGAAGTATTGCTACCGAATCACCCGCCAAAAAAAGTATTGGTACCGAATGGGAAACTGATACAAATTTCTTTGAGATGATCATGCAAGCCAAGCAAAGATACTCTTATGAGCACTTCATGGAGATCATGATTATTGGATGTTGGAGCATATGGCTGCAGAGAAATGGAAAGATCTCTGAAAATTAACAACCATCCATTGCTTCATGCATAGCTCTTTCAAAGTCTCTTTTGCTCTTGTTATGCATAGAGCCAGGCCTAGCCTCAGAGATGACATGCAATATTGGCTAGACAGCTTGTAAACAGTAGAACCTTTTCCCCTGTTTTTAGTTCTTCCCATATGTACACACACATTTATTTATAAAATACAAAATGGCGCAGTAGGGGCCGTCCCTACTTTTTTCGCTCAAAGAAAAAAACTAATTTAGCTTAAGATCAAATAGTTCAAGTATTATTGCCAGGAGCAATGCATATTGAGCTTTTATCATAAATGAAGCCCTATATTTCCAAATAGGAAAGGTGAAAAAGAAATTAACAAACTGAGATCAATTATGAATAGTTATAGATTGCTACTCCAAATAGTTGCCCCAACAATTTAACTGGTAAAGCTTTTTATATACTTTATCATCAGAGACCAAAAGTCTTAACTTATATTCATAGCAGATTTTGAATTCACCACTATTCACATTGGATATGTGTCTTTTTTGTTCCTCGATGATTGGATTTTCATTTCAAGTTTTTTGGTACGGTGGATGCATAGTGTGTCGTTGTCATTTTTTGTGTGTGGGTTGTTTAGCTATTGCTTACTAGTCTAATCTTGCATTAATAGCACAGTAGCACTTCAATACTTCTCAAAGAACAGTGCGCCAACCGGACACTTTGGCAAATTGGTACCAAAGCGTAACGGCAGTCCTAAACCGTATTTATTCGGCTATGCCATGAATCTATGATCACTGAATTACTTTTGTTGCCTGCAAATACTTAGCGAACTGTAAACAAGAGTATGCGTGCACGATGCGCACCTGTTTGCCCCGAAACCATGAATTAGAACCAGTGCAGGGCCAGACGTTCCGGCGCACTGATAACGAATGTTGTAGCCCTTCCAATTCCATGTACTGCACACGAACGAAGAAAGGGAAAAAAATCAACAATACCATTATTTTTACTTTATAATATAAGGAAACTTGACGAATCAACCAGAAGTAGGGAAATGCAGAAATCGCAAGTAAAATAGTCCAGAAATTGGCGCCGACCTGGTACGTGGCTGGGGCAGGGGCTCCGACGGGCCCGGCGCGGCGGGAAGGCTCTCCTCGGCCGGCTCGGCCTTGGAGGCCTGGGTCCGCAGCCGAGAGCGGGGCGAGTTTCCAGTGGAGAGCCACGAACGCCTCGACAGCCGGGTAGAGGGGGCGTGGTAGGAGGCGGCCGCGGCGGCAGTCGCACCGCGGCGGCGCGCGGGCAGGGAGACCACGGGGAGGGGGCTGGGTGGGGCCGCGCACGCCATCGCGCCGCGCGCACGGCACGGTGCTGCTCGAGGCTGCCGAGGACACGAGAGGAAAGCGAGGCCGCGGGGAGGGAGGGAGCTGGGAGAGAACTTTTTTTTTAACGGAGCGTGTGGCGCGAGTCGTCCATGTCTGATGGGCGTTCCGCCGCGTGGGCGAAACGGGACGGCGGAGGCGCGGGGCGGACGACGCAGTGGTTTTTTGTGAGCCGCGCCGGCGGACTGGAGTCGACGAGTCTTTAGAGCATCTCCGGCCGTTGGCTCGTCCCCTGGGGTAAAAAATGGACCGGTTCCCAGCCGCCGGTCTCAGGATTGGCCCAAAAGATTTTTAAAAAATATTTTTAGAAGACATAAGCTTCGGCGACTTAAACAGTTTTTATATAGTAAACTTGAAATTTATTAAAAAACAAAGGCCTAGACTACAGGAAGAACGCACTGAGCGCGGCGAAGTCGCCGCTGTTGCTGTTGTCCTCGTCGCCGTCCTTCTCCTTCTTGACGCGGCCGCCCCTGCCCGGGGTCACCCTGGCGGACCGGTGACGGCACGTCGTCATCGCCGTCGTCGTCGAGAACGACGACGCCTCCCTCGCCGCGGCCACGGCGCCGAGCGGCGAACTGCTCTAGGGTGCGACACTGGCGCTCTAGCTCTGTCCGCGCCCAGTCTTCGCGCGCCCACTTGAAGGCCGCCTCGTCGGAGAGCCCCGGCTCCGTCTTCACGGCGGTGAGTCATGGCTCCGTCTTCACGGCGGCGAGCCCGGGCTCCGTCTTCAGGCGGCGAGCCCCGGCTCCGTTTTCGGCTTGACGAAGCGGGGAGGAGCCGAGGAGGAGGCGCGCCCGCCCTCGTTGATGACGATGCCGGCGCTGCGGGTGCGCCGGTCGAGCGGCGTCTCCGCGGGCTCGGCCTTGACGCTGAACAGCGCCGGCGACCTGGAGGAGGAGGAGCGGGGGGAGGAGGAAGAAGAGGACACAGTCCTCCTTGGCATCCATTGACCGCCGCCCCGGCCCGGGGCGGCAGGGTACGTCAATGGCAGGTTGTTGCCGCCCTCAAGGTGCCGGAGAATGGCGTGAAGCGAGCGGCCGGGGGCGCCCCACCACAGGCGGCGCCCCTCGCTGTTCTTGGTGCCCCGGACCACCGTCGCCCCTTTGGTGGAGGCCAGCCGCTGCGCCTGCCGGTGCTGGAAGTACGCCGCCCACACCTCATGGTTGCCGGCGGCGTACTGCGGGAGGGCGCGCTGCTCCTCCATCAGCGACGCCCGCACGCGGTCGACCTCGTTGGCGAAGTAGTCGGCACGTGCGTCGACGTCGGGCAGCGGGGCAATGGGGACGCCACCGGCGCTGAGCCTCCACCCCCGGGCCCAACGCGCATGTCGGGAGGCGCCGGGATGTTGGCCTCGAACAGCAAGTACGCTTCCCACTCGTGCAGCGAGTGGCGGTCGAAGTCGTTGACCGCCGCCCCATCGCCGGGGAATCGCTTGCCCATCGTCGCGGTTGGGCTTGGGGAGCGAGGGGAGGAACGTCGGCGGCGGCTGCGCACGGGGAGAGAGAGGCAAAGCACGGGGAGGGAGAGGCATAACATAGCGGGTGTGGACAGAGGCGAGGGGGAGGCGTTGCTTTAATAGCGGCCGGGGCGCCGTGTGTACGTGTGGCGGGAGGGGGGGCGTCGCCGCGCCGCCTGTGAGGAATCAGTGAAAGGCTGACCGGCGGCAGCCTTGGCATTGATTCCCCGCGGGAAACCGAGGCGTTGTGAGGACGATGAGGCGAGTGTCGCTGACTCGGCAGGCCCGCGGCTCGTTCGCGCCAAAATTGCTTGCCCCGGCGCCCCCCAGCGCGCCAGGTTCGGCCCGAGTCCGCCGGCGCCAGTTTCGGCCCAAACCGGCGAAAAACAGGCTCCTGGGGGAGCGACTGTGCCGATTTTTGGGTGCCGGCGCGAAAAAAATCGCCTGGGGGCCTATTGGGGGCGCGGCTGGAGATGCTCTTAGGGCAAATCCACCGCGCGACTCCATGCCGTCCGGGTGTGTCCGTTTGGGATAGAACGGACGAATAGCGCAGCCCCAAACGGACAAATGTCCGGATTTCATCCATTTTCGACCCATTCCCGGCCCAAACTTGCGTCGAGTTTGGGGTGAAACGGACATCGCGCAGACGGGATGGATGCACGCCCTTGTCCTCCCGTGGCCCGCCTGTCGGGGACACTAGCAGTCCATTCGCCTCCACCCGCTCTCCCCCACCCCACCCCAGCGTCGGCGCCGCCACTATTCTCCGGCCACCTCCTCACTGCTTACCCCCGGCCGTCCATACCAAACCACGTCTCGACATGGTCGCCACCACGTCGGCGCTTTCGTAGGAGTTTTGGCCATCGCTTGGAGGAGATTTGGTCGTCGCCGTCGTAGCCGGTGCCAGAGGGGATACGACCGCCGGCGACGGATAAGGACCACGACAGCTTCCGTCGAGTGTTCCAGAGCGGCCAGTAGCCGGCTGCCAACCACCCATGCTGCATCGAGGTGATTATCGCGGCCTCTTTGCCACCACGACCCCAAGGTGTTTGACACTTTGCCCACAAAGGTATGGACAGTGGAGATGAATTTTTCTTCAACCACTTCATTTATTCATCGGATGATTCGTCCTCGGATGACGAAGATATTGTGGTGGCTGCACTGGTCGTTCACGACCACATTGAATGACAGCTTTGTCGGTACAGGGGGTCAGTCCTGGTCGTGCTCCCAACCTGAACCGCAACAGAGAGAGAGGCCACGCCCTGCTCTATGCCGATTACTTTGCAAACACTCCGCTCTTCAAGCTGGATAAATTCCGTCGCCATTTTCGTATGGCAAGGCATCTGTTCAATCGTATCCGAGAGGGAGTGGTTGCTCATGACCCATACTTCGAGTGAAAGACTGATGCCCTTGGCAAGTTTGGATTCTCCTCTTACCAGAAATGCACCACGACCATCTGCATGCTTGCATATGGAATTCCAGGCGATCTGGTGGATGACTATGTGCGTATGAGTGAGTCCACATGTCTGTTGTCACTGTACAACTTCT
The DNA here is from genome assembly GCF_002575655.3 of Aegilops tauschii subsp. strangulata. Taxonomy (NCBI): domain Eukaryota; kingdom Viridiplantae; phylum Streptophyta; class Magnoliopsida; order Poales; family Poaceae; genus Aegilops; species Aegilops tauschii. The sequence continues at coordinate 157,755,567 of NC_053036.3, forward strand.
GCCAGGCCGTGGTGGCAGTGTTTGGCCCTGAGTACTTGAGGCAGCCAAATGCTGCTGATACAGAAAGGTTGTTGGCCACCAACGCAGCTAGAGGCTTTCCAGGCATACTTGGCAGCATAGATTGTATGCACTGGGAGTGGAAGAACTGTCAATTTGCTTGGCAGGGCCAATACAAGGGGCATGTTAAAGCATGCACTGTCATATTAGAAGCGGTGGCTTCGCAAGATCTTTGGATATGGCATTCTTTTTTCGGCATGGCAGGTTCTCACAATGATATCAACGTGCTGCAGCGTTCTCAAGTCTTCGCAAGGCTTACAGAAGGCCACTCCTCACCTGTCAACTTTGAGATCAACAGCCACCAGTACAACAAGGGATGCTACCTAGCTGATGGTATATATCCCCAGTGGTCAACTTTTGTGAAGACAATCTCGAAGCCCAAGGTGAGAAGAGAAAGAGATTTGCCTAAATGCAAGAGAGTGCTAGAAAGGATGTGGAACATGCTTTTGGTGTGCTTCAATCCCGACGGGGTATCGTTCAAAACCCTGCACTGACATGGGATGAAGGGAAGTTTTGGGAGGTGATGACTGCTTGTGTGATCATGCACAACATGATCGTCGAGGACAAGCGTAATAACAACATCTTCGACCAAGGATTTGATTTTAAAGGTGAAAATGTTGAACCCCTACACCAAGAACCGGCCACGTTTGAACAGTTTGCCCAATTTCATCGTGATCTGCGTGATTGGCACACTCATTTGGATCTTCCAAATGACTTGGTTGAGCATGTGTGGACTCACATTGGCAACAATAGATGTATTGGCTCTTATGTTCATTCAAGACAAATTCGATTTGGTTGTAAAACTATTTTATTAGAGACAATTTCGATTGGGTTGTAAAACTATTTTTATTTCCAGACAATTAATATTTGGACGTGCAAACTAGTTTTGAACATTGAAATATGAATATATGGGCATTTTTGGCCGTGGCGGGCAGGATGGGGCCAAAGGATGCGTCCGCGCGTTGGGCGCACGGCCACCGCATCCCAGGACAGGCCCGGACACGACCCCATTGCCCTACCCAAACGGACATAATCCAGGCAAAACGGACGTCCATTTGGGGTCGTGCGCTGGAGTTGCCCTTAGAGCATCTCCAGCCGTTCGGGCCCCCCGAACGCCGAAAAAGCGTCGTCTGGGCCGAACCGGCGCTTACTTTCAGCGTGGGGGCGATTGCGTTCCCAGTCGTCACCCCCAACTCATCGCAAACTCGGCGATTTGATTCGAATTTGGCACAAACTCAGCGATTTTTTCATTCAAAGTTGTACAAAAAATAGAAAACGAACAAACTATGCCTAGCCCTACTACGCCGCGGTCGCCGCCCGCCTTCTACATGCCGAGGAGCCTGTAGAACTGGGTGTAGTTGCCGCCATCGTAGTCGTCGCCGCCCTGCGTCCCGCCGGAGCTGCCGCCATCCCTGCTGCACCCCTGATCAGGGTCGCCGACGCGCGGGGGGTTGGATGGCCCGGGCGCGTCCTCCTCGTCGCTATCAAGGACGATGCTGCCGCCCTCCTCGCGTTCGCGGCGCTGGGCCTTGATCTCCTCGTAGGCCCGGCGCTGGCGCGCCACCTGCTCGCGGACGTAGTCCGCATTCGCCTACTTGAGGGCGGTCTTGTTGGCGGCGGCCATCTCCGCGTGCTCCTTCTTGATGGGGAGCAACCCCGGCTCGGTCTTCGGTCGAACTAGGCGGAGGGAACGCGGGGAGGGGCGGCCGCCCTAGTTGATGACGAGGGCACCGCTGCGGGTGCGGCGCCCAAGCGGCGTCTCCTGCGGCTTCGGCTTGACGGGGCGGAGCACTGGCGACCCGGAGGAGAGCGATCCGGAGCCCAACGATGAGGAGGTTGCGGCCTCCATTCACCGCGGTGTCCAGGAGCTACCACGATGACGAGAGAAGGACAGGTGCGCCGGGTACTCGAGGCTCAGCGTGTTGCCAGTCTCAATGTGGTCGAGGACGGCCTCGAGGGTGCGGCCGGGCATGCCCCACCATTCGCATCGCCCGTCGGTGTTGTGTCGGCCGCGGGGGATGGTGCCGTTGGCCGAGGCGATCTGGTCTTCGCGGCGACGGTAGAAGTACATCATCCACAGCGTGTGGCTGTCAGCGGCGTACCTCGGCTCGTTCCGCTGCTCCTCTGACAGCGACGAATGGATGCATGCGATCTCGGCCCGCCGTTTAGCCCCGGTGTGCACTGGGACACCTGCGGCGCTCAACTTCCACGAGCCCGACACCCGCATGTCTAGGGGCGCCGGATAGTCGGCCTCATAGAGGAGGCGCACCTCGTCCTCGCGGAAATGGCGGTGGCCGAAGCCGTTCGCGGTCGCGGCATCACCGAGGTACCGCTCAGCCATTGCTCGTCGGCAGGGGGAAGAGGGGGAGAGGTGCTTCTGTGGTGAGACGAGGCGAGAGAAGGTGAGTTGTGGCGACTGTGGTGTTCACCGGCGGGGAGGTCGGCTTTTCTAGCCGAAGCGGGGTGGTGAGAACTTGCATGCCGGGTGATGCGTGGCAGGAGCGGGCGGGACACGCGGCGCGCCGCCTTCGCTGCACCGCCCGTGAGGCATCAATGGAGGCTGACCGGCGTGGCAGCCTTGGCATTGATTCCCACGGGAACCGAGGCGATGAGGACGACGAAGCGGCGCGTCGCTGACTCGGCGGACCCATTCCCGTTCGCGCCAAAATCGGTTTCCCCGGCGCCCCCAGCGCGCCGGTTCGGCCTGGGTCCGCCTGCGCCAGTTTTGGCCCAAACCGGAGAAAAACAGGCTCGTGGGGGCGCGACTGGCCGTTTTTTGAGTGCGGGCGCTAAAAAATGTCCTGGGGGCCTGTTGGGGGCACGAGTGGAGATGCTCATAGGGGCATGTTTGGTTACTTCTTAGCTAGGCCTGGCTGAGACGAGAAAAACGGGAAAGGCTGAGAAGGGTCTGAGAGTAAAATACATATGTCATTGGCGCGCTATTTGGTTGCCTGCATATGAGGTCTTATCATAGGAAAGCAACTTTCACCCGATGTTTGGTTGCATATATGCATGATGATTAGGAGTTAACAACTACACTTAACAGGAATATTGCAGTGTATGTGCAGGAAGACTACAGAAGAGGGAACCACGGCGTGAGCGGGGACGCCAGTGTACCAGCAGCCAAGCAGACTTCCGGAAGCTCGGCGACGACGCGAAAAGTGCCGAGCATGTCGGCGACCTCGTTGGACTGTGGTAGGTCATTTCCACAAACACGTTGAGGACGCCTCCCGCCGAGGTGCCATCCTACTTCCTCTGTCCGATCTTGCTGCAACTCATGCATGTCCCGGCCTGATACGTCGCCAATGTATCTACTTTTCCAAACACTTTTGCCCTTGTTTTGGACTCTAACTTGCATGATTTGAATGGAACTAACCCGGTCTGACGCTGTTTTCAGCAGAATTGCCATGGTGTTATTTTTGTGCAGAAATAAAAGTTCTCGGAATGACCTGAAACTTCACGGAGAATATTTTTGGAATATATAAAAAATACTGGCGAAAGAATCAAGACCAGGGGGCCCACACCCTGTCCACGAGGGTGGGGGGCCTACCCCCTGTCTCGTGGGCCCCCTGAGGCTCCACCGACCTCAACTCCAACTCCATATATTCACGTTCGGGGAGAAAAAATCAGGGAGAAGGATTCATCGCGTTTTACGATACGGAGCCGCCGCCAAGCCCTAAACTCTCTCGGGAGGGTTGATCTGGAGTCCGTTCGGGGCTCCGGAGAGGGGAATCTGTCGCCGTCGTCATCATCAATCTTCCTCCATCACCAATTTCATGATGCTCACCGCCGTGCATGAGTAATTCCATCGTAGGCTTGCTGGACGTTGATGGGTTGGATGAGCTTTATCATGTAATCGAGTTAGTTTTGTTAGGGTTTGATCCCTAGTATCCACTATGTTCTGAGATTGATGTTGCTATGACTTTGCTATGCTTAATGCTTGTTACTAGGGCCCGAGTGCCATGAATTCATATATGAACCATGAATATATGTGAGTTCTTGATCCTATCTTGCAAGTCAATAGTCACCTACTATGTGTTATGAGCCGGTAACCCCGAAGTGACAATAATCGGGACCACTCCCGGTGATGACCGTAGTTTGAGGAGTTCATGTATTCACTAAGTGTTAATGCTTTGGTCCGGTACTCTATTAAAAGGAAGCCTTAATATCCCTTAGTTTCCAATAGGACCGCGCTGCCACGGGAGGGTAGGACAAAAGATGTCATGCAAGTTCTTATCCATAAGCACGTATGACTATATTCGGAATACATGCCTACATTACATTGATGAACTGGAGCTAGTTCGGTGTCACCCTATGTTATAACTATTGCATGAGGAATCGCATCCGACATAATTATCCATCACTGATCCAATGCCTACGAGCTTTTCACATATTGATCTTCGCTTAGTTACTTTACCGTTGCCACTATTACAATTATTACAAAACTGCTACTGTTACCTTTGCCACCGTTACCGTTACTTCCATACTACTTTGCTACTAAATACTTTGCTGCAGATATTAAGTTATCCAGGTGTGGTTGAATTGACAACTCAGCTGCTAATACTTGAGAATATTCTTTGGCTCCCCTTGTGTCGAATCAATAAATTTAGGTTGAATACTCTACCCTCGAAAACTGTTGCGATCCTCTATACTTGTGGGTTATCAAGACTATTTTCTGGCGCCGTTGCCGGGGAGCATAGCTCTGTTCTTTGAGTCACTTGGGATTTATATCTGCTGATCACTATGAGGAACTTGAAAGACGAAAAAACCAAGATTTATCCCTCAACTACGAGGGGAGGTAAGGAACTGCCATCTAGCTCTGCACTTGATTCTCCTTCTGTTTTGAGTAAACTTGCAACACCTAAACCTGCTTCTGTTATTAATTCTGATATGTCGTATGTTATTGATGGTGCCACTTCTGCTATGCATGATACTTATGATGAAACTACTTCTATGCTTGATAATATTGTGCCACTAGGTAAATTTCTGGATGAACAACTTGCTAGGGCTAGAGAGAATGAAATTATTGAAACTGATAATATTGATGAAAGTGATGATGAAGATTCTCCCCCTAGATATGAATTGCCTGTTGTGCCTGAGGGTTATGTTATGGATGAAGAAACTGCTAGAGACTTTCTTGCTTGCAATGATAGATATGATCTTAAGAAATTATTAGCTAAGCTGAAAGAAAAGTCTTTGAATGCTAGAATGAAATATGACCCTACTTTTGCTACTTCACCTATCTGTATTTCTGATAAGGATTATGATTTCTCTGTCGATCCTAAGTTAATTACTTTGGTTGAATCTGATCCTTTTCATGGCTATGAGTCTGAAACTGTTGTGGCACATCTTACTAAATTAAATGATATAGCCACCCTATTCACTCATGAGGAAAAAATTCGTTACTACTATATCCTTAAGATATTTCCGTTCTCATTAAAGGGTGATGCTAAAACATGGTTTAATTCTCTTGATCCTGGTTGTGTGCGTAGTCCCCAGGATATGATTTATTACTTCTCTGCTAAATATTTCCCCCCTCATAAGAAACAAGCTGCTTTAAGGGAAATATATAATTTTGTGCAAATTGAAGAAGAGAGTCTCCCACAAGCTTGGGGGAGGCCTCTCCAATTACTTAATGCTTTGCCTGATCATCCTCTTAAGAAAACTGAAATACTTGATATCTTTTATAATGGACTGACCAATGCTTCCAGAGACCACCTGGATAGTTGTGCTGGTTGTGTTTTCAGGGAAAGAACTGTTGATCAAGCTGAATTGCTATTGAATAATATGTCGACTAATGAAAATAGTTGGACACTTCCTGAACCAACTTCTAAGCCAACTCCGAAGAAAATGGGTATTCTATTTCTCAGTCCTGAAGATATGCAAGAGGTAAAGAAGTCTATGAAATAAAAAAGTATTAAAGCTGAAGATGTTAAGAACTTACCACCTATTGAAGAAATACATGGTCTTGATAACCCGACACAGGTAGTAAAGGTAAATTCTCTCTATAGATATGATAAAGCTGAAATCCCTTCTACTAAGTTTGCTAGCCAATGCTTGGATGAGTTTGATGACTTTATGGTTAAACAAGAAAACTTCAATGCTTATGTTGGTAGACAATTGAAACGCAATGCTTATATGATTGAACACTTGAGTGATTATATGTCTAGAGTTAAAGGTGAACTTAAGCTTATTAGTAAACATGCTTCTATGGTTACCACTCAAGTAGAACAAGTGCTTAAAGCACAAAATGATTTGCTCAATGAATTAAATAATAAGAAAAATGATAATGCTGTTAGAGTTATGACTAGAGGGGGTAAAATGACTCAGGAACCTTTGTATCCTGAGGGCCACCCTAAGAGAATTGAGCAAGATTCTCAGAGAACTAATGTTGATGCACCTAGTCCTTCTAAGAAGAAGAAAAAGAAAAATGATAGGACTTTGCAGGCTTCTAGTGAACCTGCTGTTGACACACCTGAGAATCCCAATGATATCTCTATCTCTGATGCTGAAACACAATCTGGTGATGAACATGACCTAGTGATAATGTTAATGATGATGTTCATGTTGATGCTCAATCTAGCAATAATAATGATGTAGAGATTGAACCTGCTGTTGATCTTGATAACCCACAATCAAAGAATCAATGTTATAATAAGAGAGACTTCATTGCTAGGAAGCACAGTAAAGAAAGAGAACCATGGGTTCAGAAACCCATGCCTTTCCTCCTAAACCATCCAAGAAAAAGGATGATGAGGATTTTGAGCGCTTTGCTGAAATGATTAGACCTATCTTTTTGCGTATGCGTTTGACTGATATGCTTAAAATGAATCCTTATGCTAAGTATATGAAAGATATTGTTACAAATAAAAGAAAGATACCGGAAGCTGAAATTTCCACCATGCTTGCTAATTATACTTTTAAGGGTGGAATACCTAAGAAACTAGGAGATCCAGGAGTACCAATTATACCATGCTCCATTAAAAGAAACTATGTTAAAACTGCTTTATGTGATCTTGGAGCCGGTGTTAGTGTTATGCCTCTCTCTTTATATCATAGACTTGATTTGAATAAGTTGACATGAACTGAAATATCTTTGCAAATGGCCGATAAATCAACTGCTATACCTGTCGGTATTTGTGAGGATGTGCCTGTTGTGGTTGCAAACATTACTATTTTAACGGACTTTGTTATTCTTGATATTCCCGAGGATGATAGTATGTCTATTATTCTTGGTAGACCCTTTTTGAATACTGCAGGGGCTGTTATTGATTGCAACAAAGGCAATGCCACTTTTCATGTTAACGGTAATGAGCATACGGTACACTTTCCGAGGAAACAACCTCAAGTCCACGGTATCAATTCTATTGGAAAAATTCCATCGATTATTATTGGAGGTTTTGAATTTCCTCTTCCTACTGTCAAGAAAAAATATGATATTCTTATTATAGGGGACATGCATATCCCCATTGAGGTAACCTAGTGATATTCGAAATTTCTCTGGTTTCATGCGATTCGGAATGAGTTTGTTAACAAGACTTGATCAACCTTGTTAATGGATTCCTTTTGATGAGCATGAGATGGATGAAGTTAGAAAGAAAAACTCTCTGTACCCTCCTTTTACTTTCTGTTATTTAGATTAAATAAAGCAAAAATAGTATTTTTTGTCTGTTTTCTGAATTATTCTTGCAAAAAAAATGCCTAGCTAGGGGCGTTAAACGATAGCGCTTGTTGGGAGGCAACCCAATTTTATTTTTGTTCCTTGCTTTTTGTTCCTATTTAGTAATAAATAATTCATCTAGCATCTGGTTAGATGTGGTTTTATGCTTTAATTAGTGTTTGTGCCAAGTAAAACCTATAGGATATTCTTGGGTGATAATTAATTGATCTTGCTGAAAAAGACAGAAACTTTCTGCTCACGAAATTAATTGTTAAAAATCACCAGAAAGTGATAAAATATTGTTTCCAATTGCAGTAGATCAATAAAAAAAATTATCCAGGTTGTCCTAGTTTTCAGAATTTTTTGAGTTACAGAAGTATTCGAATGATACAGATTGCTACAGACTGTTCTGTTTTGACAGATTCTGTTTTTCGTGTGTTATTTGCTTATTTTGATGAATCTATGAGTAGTATCGGGGGGTATGAACCCTAGAGAAGTTGGAATACAGTAGGTTGAACACCAATATTAATAAAGAATGAGTTCATTATAGTACCTTAAAGTGGTGGTTTATTTTCTTATACTAACAGAGCTCATAAGATTTTCTGTTGAAGTTTTGTGTTGTGAAGTTTTCAAGTTTTTGGGTAAAGATTTGATGGATTTTGGAATAAGGAGTGGCAAGTGCCTAAGCTTGGGGATGCCCAAGGCACCCCAAGGTAAAATTCAAGGACAACGAAAAGCCTAAGCTTGGGGGAGTACGTATTTCTCACCGACATTACATTCATGTTCACACACTCATGCTAGTTGTCGGTGCTCATACTTTTTCATTGTACTTTCCATGCCTGTAGTAGTAGTAATTAAAAGAAAACCCAAAAAGATTTCTCGTTCTTCTTTTGCTTGTTGGGAGCTTTCCCGTGTAAATAGTTTTATTTTATTTCTTTTCTTTGGGGGTTGAGAGGAGAAGACCATGATGAAAATGTTGAAGTGGCTCTTATATGCATTATTGTTGATTTAACCAGGAGTCCATATTACCTTGTCTTCTCCGTTGAATTAAATGCTTGCAGATTCCAGCTTAGTCCAATGCATGTGCACTATTATTATTATCCACACCGTTCGGTCGTGCAAGTGAAAGGCAATAATGACGATATATGATGGACTGATTGAGATGAGAGAAGCTGGTATGAACTCGACCTCTCTTGTTTTTGTAAATATGATTAGTTCATCGTTCCTGATTCAGCCTATTATGAATGAAACATGTTTGCAGTGACAATTAGAGATTATAGTTGCTCATGCCATGCTTAATTAGCTAGGAGTTTATAATGGTTTACCTTGCGTGCCAACATGCTATTAAAATGGTTGTGATGTGGTATGATAGGGTGGTATCCTCCTTTGAACGATTCGAGTGGCTTGACTTGGCACATGTTCACGCATGTAGTTGAAACAAAATCAACATAGCCTCCACGATATTTATGTTCATGGTGAATTATATCCTACTCATGCTTGCACTCAGTGTTGATTAATCTTAATGCATGTTCATGATTGTTGTCGCTCTCTAGTTGGTCGCTTCCCAGTCTTTTTCTAGCCTTCACTTGTACTAAGCGGGAATACTGCTTGTGCATCCACTTCAATAAACCCCAAAGTTATTCCATATGAGTCCATCATACCTTCCTATATGCGGTATCTACCTGCCGTTCCAAGTAAATTTGTATGTGCCAAACTCTAAACCATCAAATGAAATTTTGTTTTGTATGCTCGAATAGCTCATGTATCAACTAGGGCTGTCTGTATCTTCCATGCTAGGCGGGTTATTCTCAAGAGGAGTGGACTCCGCTCCTCACTCACGAGAAAATGGCTGGTCACCGGGATGCCCAGTCCCATGCTCAAACCAAATCAAAATAATTGCAAACAAAACTCCCCCAGGATTGTTGTTAGTTGGAGGCACCCGTTGTTTCGGGCAAGCCATGGATTGATGCTTGTTGGTGGTGGGAGAGTGATACGTCTCCGTCGTATCCATAATTTTTGATTGTTCCATGCCAATATTATTCAACTTTCATATACTTTTGGCAACTTTTTATATTATTTTTGGGACTAACATATTGATCGAGTGCCCAGTGCCAGTTCCTGTTTGTTGCATGTTTTATGTTTCGCAGAATATCCATATCAAACGGAATCCAAACGGGATAAAAACGGACGGAGCTTAGTTTTGGAATATTTGGAAAATTCTGGAAGAAAAATCCACGCGAGACGGTGCCCGAGGTGGCCACGAGGCAGGGGGCGCCCCTGCCCCCCTGGGCGCGCCCCTGACCCTCGTGGGCCACCCGTAAGGCGGTTGATGCCCTTCTTCGGCCGCAAGAAAGCTAATTTTTGGTAAAAAATTACAGCGAAGGTTTCAGTCCAATCGGAGTTACGGATCTCCATATATATACGAAACGGTGAAAGGGCAGCAGAACAGAACGCAGAAACAGAGAGAGACAGAGAGACAGATCCAATCTCGGAGGGGCTCTTGCCCCTCCCACGCCATGGAGACCATGGACCAGAGGGGAAACCCTTCTCCCATCTAGGGAGGAGGTCAAGGAAGAAGAAGAAGGAGGGGGGCTCTCTCCCCCTCGCTTCCGGTGGCGCCGGAGTGCCACCGGGGGCCATCATCATCACCGCAGTCTTCACCAACAACTTCACCGCCATCATCACCAACTCTTCCCCCTCTATGCAACGGTGTAACCTCTCTCTTACCCGCTGTAATCTCTACTTAAACATGGTGCTCAACGCTATATATTATTTCCCAATGATGTATGGCTATCCTATGATGTTTGAGTAGATCTGTTTTGTCCTATGGGCTATTTGATGATCAAGATTGGTTTGAGTTGCATGTTTTATTATTGGTGCTGTCCTATGGTGCTCTCTGTGTCGCGCAAGCGTGAGGGATCCCCGCTGTAGGGTGTTGCAATACGTTCATGATTCGCTTATAGTGGGTTGCGTGAGTGACTGAAACACAAACCCGAGTAAGGGGGTTGTTGCGTATGGGATAAAGAGGACTTGATACTTTAATGCTATGGTTGGGTTTTACCTTAATGATCTTTAGTAGTTGCGGATGCTTGCTAGAGTTCCAATCATAAGTGCATATGATCCAAGTAGAGAAAGTATGTTAGCTTATGCCTCTCCCTCAAATAAAATTGCAATAATGATTACCGGTCTAGTTATCGATTGCCTAGGGACAAATAACTTTCTCGTGACAACAAACTCTTTACTAAAACTAATTTAGTTGTGTATTTATCTAAACAGCCCCTAGCTTTTATTTACGTGCTCTTTATATTGCTGCAAACCTATCCAAAAACACCTACAAAGTACTTCTAGTTTCATACTTATTCTAGGTAAAGTAAACGTCAAGCATGCGTAGAGTTGTATCGGTGATCGATATAACTTGAGGGAATATTTGTTCTACCTTTAGCTCCTCGTTGGGTTCGACACTCTTACTTATCGAAAGAGGCTACAATTGATCCCCTATACTTGTGGGCTATCAAGACCTTTTTCTGGCGCCGTTGCCGGGGAGCAATAGCGTGTGGTGAATATTCTCGTGTGTGCTTGTTTGCTTTATCACTAAGTAATTTTTATTTGTTGTTCTTAGTTGTTCTCTATCTTTAGTTATGGATATGGAACACGAAATACCAAAAAAATTAGGTTTACTTGCTACTCATGGAGATGAGGAACCTCCTAAAACCCTCGATGCTCGTTATGTGACAGATATTATGTACTACTTTGATAATCCAGAGAAAACCCCATTCAATTTGGTAATGGGAGTAATGTTGGATCAACGTGAATACTTTAGGGATTATCGCTTGACACAAAAAGGGAAACTATTATGGGATCAAATTTATATATTGAAGTGGTATGCTCGGCAAGTATGCTTGAGTTATGATTATACTTGTTGCTCTAGGATGAAGGCTCCACACCTTCCCTTTTCATGCAAATTTAATGATAATAAAACCTTAGCTTCTTATGCTAATGGTATATATGATTACGATGATGTGGAACAAATAGAAGAATTTGTTGCTTTTAAGGGTGCTTATGAAATTGAATCTTTGTTTGAAAAGTATGAAGCTTTTAATGATGATGTTTATAGACCTGAAAATTTAGCTATCCTCAAATATTGCTATGAGAATTATGAATACAATTACGATATTAATGCACTTATTGAGAAAGTCTCCGCTGTCCAAGAAGAGACTAATATTTTGCAGGAATCTATGGAAGAAGAAATTGACGAAACTGTGAGCTCATTGGATGAAAAAGATGAGGAGGAGAGCGAAGAACAAAAAGAGGAAGAGCGGATTAGCTACCCATGCCCACCTTCTAATGAGAGTAACTCTTCAACTCATACATTGTTTAATTTCCCTTCGTGCTTACCGAAGGATGATTGCTATGATGACTATTATGATCCCGGTGATTCTCTTGAAATATCCCTTTTTGATGATGCTTGCTATGCTTGTGGCCAAGATGCCAATATGAATTATGCTTATGGAGATGAACTTGCTATAGTTCCTTATGTTAAACATGAAATTGTTGCTATTGCACCCACGCATGATAGTCCTATTATCTTTTTGAATTCTCCCAACTACACTATATCGGAGAAGTTTGTGCTTATTAAGGATTATATTGATGGGTTGCCTTTTACCATTGCACATGATGATTTTGATAGATATAATATGCATGTGCTTGCTTCTCCTACTTGCAATTATTATGAGAGAGGAACTATATCTCCACCTCTCTATGTTTCCAACATGATAAAATTGCAAGAAACTGTTTATACTATGCATTGGCCTTTACTATGTGTGCATGAATTGTTCTTTTATGACATGCCGATGCATAGGAAGAGAGTTAGACTTCGTCATTACATGATATATGTTACTTTGTGCTCACTACTAAATTACAAATCATTGCTAATTAAAATTGGCTTTGATATACCTTGGGATCCGGGTGGATCCATTACTTGAGCACTATATGCCTAGCTTAATGGCTTTAAAGAAAGCGCTGCCAGGGAGACCACCCGGAAGTTTTAGAGAGTCATTTATTTCTGTTGAGTGCTTTCATATAGTTTAAAAACAACAAAAATAAAGAGGGGAACCCGAAACTTTTCAAAAAGGAAAGTGAAAGTGAGAAAGACAAGCATTGTTGAAGTGGGAGAGCTCCTTGAACTTTGTTCATGCTCACGGCAACTTTGTGAATCTTGATTACAGAAACTTTTCAACAAAAATAATTACCCCCTTGTACAATTCCATTGTATTATAAAAATAATGTGCCAAGGTTTGCCTTTAGGATGTTTACAATGCTTGTTGGTTTGTGCGGTGCAGGACAGAAACTTTGGCTGTAGTGCGCGATTTTACATTTTTTTACTGGAACGTCAAATGGTTCTGATTCTTTTTGCACTGTCTTTCTATACAAATTTTTTATTTTTCCTAATTTTGGGAGAATGTTTCAAGTATCATAAGTATGGTGAATGTTCAGATTATTACAGACTGTTCTGTTTTAGACAGATTCTGTTTTTGAGCATAGTTTGCTTGTTTTGATGAAACTATCAATTTATATCAGTGGATTAAGCCATGAAAAAGTTATATTACAGTAGACACAATGCAAAAACAAAATATGAATTGGTTTGCAACAGTACTTAGAGTAGTGATTTGCTTTATTATACTAACAGATCTTACCGAGTTTTCTGTTGAAGTTTTGTGTGGATGAAGTGTTCGATGATCGAGAAGGTTTCGATGTGAGAAGAAGGAAGAGAGGCAAGAGCTCAAGCTTGGGGATGCCCAAGGCACCCCAAGTAAATATTCAAGGAGACTCAAGCGTCTAAAGCTTGGGGATGGCCCAGAAGGCATCCCCTCTTTCTTCAACAAATATCAGTATGTTTTCGGATTCGTTTCATTCATGTGATATGTGCAAATCTTGGAGCGTCTTTTGCATTTACTTTTTTACTTTTCTTTTATGCACCATGCTGGTATGAGATAGTCCTTGGTTGATTTATGGAATGCTCTTTGCACTTCACTTATATCTTTTGAGTATGGCTTTATAGAATGCTTCATTTTCTTCACTTATATCATTTGAAGTTTGGATTGCCTGTTTCTCTTTACATAGACAACCGCCATTTGTAGAATGCTCTTTTGCTTCACTTATATTTGTTAGAGCGTGGGCATATATTTTGTAGAAAGAATTAAACTCTCTTGCTTCACTTGTATCTATTTAGAGAGATGACAGGAACTGGTCATTCACATGGTTAGTCATAAAATCCTACATAAAACTTGTAGATCACTGAATATGATATGTTTGATTCCTTGCAATATTTTTGCGATATAAAGATGGTGATATTAGAGTCATGCTAGTGGGTAGTTGTGGATTAGTAGAAATACTTGTGTTGAGGTTTGTGATTCCCGTAGCATGCACGTATGGTGAACCGTTATGTGATGAAGTCAGAGCATGATTTATTTATTGATTGTCTTCCTTATGAGTGGCGGTCGGGGACGAGCGGGTCTTTTCCTACCAATCTATCCCCTAGGAGCATGCGCGTAGTACTTTGTTTCAATGACTAATAGATTTTTGCAATAAGTATGTGAGTTCTTTATGACTAATGTTGAGTCCATGGATTATACGCACTCTCACCCTTCCATCATTGCTAGCCTCTTCGGTACCGTGCATTGCCCTTTCTCACCTCGAGAGTTGGTGCAAACTTTGCCGGTGCATCCAAACCCCGTGATACGATACGCTCTATCACACATAAGCCTCATTATATCTTCCTCAAAACAGCCACCATACCTACCTATCATGGCATTTCCTAGCCATTCCGAGATATATTGCCATGCAACTTCCATCATCATCATATACATGACTTGAGCATTCATTGTCATATTGCTTTGCATGATCGTAAGATAGCTAGCATGATGTTTTCATGGCTTGTCCGTTTTTTGATGTCATTGCTACGCTAGATCATTGCACATCCCGGTACACCACCGGAGGCATTCATATAGAGTCATATCTTTGTTCTAGATATCGAGTTGTAATATTGAGTTGTAAGTAAATAAAAGTGTGATGATCATCATTATTAGAGCATTGCCCCAGTGAGGAAAGGATGATGGAGACTATGATTCCCCCACAAGTCGGGATGAGACTCCGGACTTTATGAAAAATAAAAGAGGCCAAAGAAGCCCAAATAAAAAAAAGAGGCCAAAGAAGCCCACCAAAAAAATAAAAAAAATAAAAAAAGGAAAAAAATGAGAGGAAAGGAGAGAAGGGGCAATGTTACTATCCTTTTACCACACTTGTGCTTCAGAGTAGCACCAAGTTCTTCATAGAGAGAGTATCCTATGCTTTCACTTTCATATACTAGTGGGAATTTTCATTATAGAACTTGGCTTGTATATTCCGATGATGGGCTTCCTCAAACGCCCGAGGTCTTCATGAGCAAGCAAGTTGGATGCACACCCACTTAGTTTCCAGTTTGAGCTTTCATACACTTATAGCTCTTAGTGCATCCGTTGCATGGCAATCCCAACTCACTCACATTGATATCTATTAATGGGCATCTCCATAGCCCGTTGATACACCTAGTTGATGTGAGACTTTCTCCCTTTTTGTCTTCTCCACACAACCTCCACCATCATATTCTATTCCACCTATAGTGCTATGTCCATGGCTCACGCTCATGTATTGCGTGAAAGTTGAAAAGGTTTGAGAACGTCAAAAGTATGAAACAATTGCTTGGCTTGTCATCGGGGTTGTGCATGATGTGAATATTTTGTGTGGGCCACGAGGCAGGGGGCGCCCCTGACCCTCGTGGGCCACCCGTAAGGCGGTTGATGCCCTTCGGTCGCAAGAAAAGCTAATTTTTGGTAAAAAATCATGGCGAAGGTCTCAGTCCAATCGGAGTTACGGATCTCCATATATATACGAAACAGTGAAAGGGCAGCAGAACAGAACGCAGAAACAAAGAGAGACAGAGAGACAGATCCAATCTCGGAGGGGCTCTCGCCCCTCCCACGCCATGGAGACCATGGACCAGAGGGGAAACCCTTCTCCCATCTAGGGAGGAGGTCAAGGAAGAAGAAGAAGGAGGGGGCTCTCTCCCCCTCGCTTCCGGTGAGCCGGAGTGCCACCAGGGGCCATCATCATCACCGCAGTCTTCACCAACAACTTCACCGCCATCATCACCAACTCTTCCCCCCTATATGCAGCGGTGTAGCCTCTCTCTTACCCGCTGTAATCTCTACTTAAACATGGTGCTCAACGCTATATATTATTTCCCAATGATGTATGGCTATCCTATGATGTTTGAGTAGATCTGTTTTGTCCTATGGGCTATTTGATGATCAAGATTGGTTTGAGTTGCATGTTTTATTATTGGTGTTGTCCTATGGTGCTCTCCGTGTCGCGCAAGTGTGAGGGATCCCCGCTGTAGGGTGTTGCAATACGTTCATGATTCGCTTATAGTGGGTTGTGTGAGTGACTGAAACACAAACCCGAGTAAGGGGGTTGTTGCGTATGGGATAAAGAGGACTTGATACTTTAATGCTATGGTTGGTTTTTACCTTAATGATCTTTAGTAGTTGCGGATGCTTGCTAGAGTTCCAATCATAAGTGCATATGATCCAAGTAGAGAAAGTATGTTAGCTTATGCCTCTCCCTCAAATAAAATTGCAATAATGATTACCGGTCTAGTTATCGATTGCCTAGGGACAAATAACTTTCTCGTGACAACAAACTCTTTACTAAAACTAATTTAGTTGTGTCTTTATCTAAACAGCCCCTAGCTTTTATTTACGTGCTCTTTATATTGTTGCAAACCTATCCAAAAACACCTACAAAGTACTTCTAATTTCATACTTGTTCTAGGTAAAGTAAACGTCAAGCATGCGTAGAGTTGTATCGGTGGTCGATAGAACTTGAGGGAATATTTGTTCTACCTTTAGCTCCTCGTTGGGTTCGACACTCTTACTTATCGAAAGAGGCTACAATTGATCCCCTATACTTGTGGGTTATCAGGGAGTATAAACTTTACCATTCTGCTTGGGAACCGCCTATAATGTGTGTAGCATGGAAGATATCGAGATCTCTCGGTTGTTATGTTGACAATGAAAGTATACCACTCAAAATATTATTTATCTCTATTTCAAAAACTGAGCTCTGGCACCTCTACAAATCCCTGCTTCCCTCTGCGAAGGGCCTATCTATTTACTTTTATGTTGAGTCATCCTCCTCTTATTAAAAAGCACCAGTTGGAGAGCACCGCTGTCATTTGCATCCATTACTACTAATTTATATTGAGTATGACTATGACTGGATCTCTTTTACCATGAATTACAATGTTTAGTCAGTCCTTGATCTTCAGAGATGCTCTGCATTTATGTTTTGCGGTCTCAGAAAGGGCTAGCGAGATACCATCTTGTTATATCATATTATGATTGTTTTGAAAAAGTGTTGTCATCCGAGATTTATTATTATTGCTCGCTAGTTGATTATGCCATTGATATGAGTAAACATGAGACCTTAATGTTATTGTGAATATGGTTAGTTCATAATCTTTGCTAAAAACTTGAATGCTGGCTTTACATATTTACAACAACAAGAGCAAACAGAGTTTGTCAATGTTTTTCTTTATCACTTTCAGTTTATCAACTGAATTGCTTGAGGACAAGCAAAGGTTTAAGCTTGGGGGAGTTGATACGTCTCCAACGTATCTACTTTTCCAAACACTTTTGCCCTTGTTTTGGACTCTAACTTGCATGATTTGAATGGAACTAACCCGGACTGACGCTGTTTTCAGCAGAATTGCCATGGTGTTATTTTTGTGCAGAAATAAAAGTTCTCGGAATGACCTGAAACTTCACGCAGAATATTTTTGGAATATATAAAAATACTGGCGAAAGAATCAAGACCAGGGGGCCCACACCCTGTCTATGAGGGTGGGGGCGCGCCTACCCCCTGGGTGCGCCCCCTTGTCTCGTGGCCCCCCTGAGGCTCCACCGACCTCAACTAACTCCATATATTCACGTTCGGGGAGGAAAAACTCAGAGAGAAGGATTCATCGCGTTTCACGATATGGAGCCGCCGCCAAGCCCTAAACTCTCTCGGGAGGGCTGATCTGGAGTCCGTTCGGGGCTCCGGAGAGGGGAATCCGTCGCCGTCGTCATCATCAACCTTCCTCCATCACCAATTTCATGATGCTCACCACCGTGCGTGAGTAATTCCATCGTAGGCTTGCTGGACGGTGATGGGTTGGATGAGCTCTATCATGTAATCGAGTTAGTTTTGTTAGGGTTTGATCCCTAGTATCCACTATGTTCTGAGATTGATGTTGCTATGACTTTGCTATGCTTAATGCTTGTTACTAGGGCCCGAGTGCCATGAATTCATATCTGAATCTATTATGTTTTCATGAATATATGTGAGTTCTTGATCCTATCTTGCAAGTCAATAGTCACCTACTATGTGTTATGATCCGGTAACCCCGAAGTGACAATAATCGGGACCACTCCCGGTGATGACCGTAGTTTGAGGAGTTCATATATTCACTAAGTGTTAATGCTTTGGTTCGGTACTCTATTAAAAGGAAGCCTTAATATCCCTTAGTTTCCAATAGGACCGCGCTGCCATGGGAGGGTAGGACAAAAGATGTCATGCAAGTTCTTATCCATAAGCACGTATGACTATATTCGGAATACATGCCTACATTACATTGATGAACTGGAGCTAGTTCCGTGTCACCCTATGTTATAACTATTGCATGAGGAATCGCATCCGACATAATTATCCATC
This sequence comes from Aegilops tauschii subsp. strangulata, assembly GCF_002575655.3. NCBI lineage: Eukaryota > Viridiplantae > Streptophyta > Magnoliopsida > Poales > Poaceae > Aegilops > Aegilops tauschii. Next base: position 157,774,075 of record NC_053036.3, read on the forward strand.
ACTGATCCAATGCCTATGAGCTTTTCACATATTGATCTTCGCTTAGTTACTTTACCGTTGCCACTGTTACAATTATTACAAAACTGCTACTGTTACCTTTGCCACCGTTACCATTACTTCCATACTACTTTGCTACTAAATACTTTGCTGCAGATATTAAGTTATCCAGGTGTGGTTGAATTGACAACTCAGCTGCTAATACTTGAGAATATTTTTTGGCTCCCCTTGTGTCGAATCAATAAATTTGGGTTGAATACTCTACCCTCGAAAACTGTTGCGATCCCCTATACTTGTGTGTTATCAAGACTATTTTCTACGTCTCCAACGTATCTCGGCCACGCTGCCCCTGGCTCCGATGTCGCGGGGGAGGTGTCCGTCCAGGGCGCTCAACACCCATTCCCAGAACCTTGATTTCACCTTCAGCCACAGAAACAATAGGCGGTGAAGTGGAAATTCATTTTGTATTTGTGCAGCTCACCTCCTTCTCGTGGTTGGAATCTGGACAAGCACCATGGGGACATCCTCTGGGATGCCGACCTCGATGTCTTCTGAGCCTTTGTTGGCGGTGTTGGGCACGGGCTTGATTCCCCTAAGCTCTATCCAAAAGCAGTCGAGGCAGAGGATGAGCATGACACAGGTGTCGGTGAGGAACAGCAGGGCGGGCCGAGGTAGGCAGCGCGGGTGCGCATCCATGATGAGTAGGCGGCAGCGTTGGGGCTCTCCCCAGGTGTCGCGTCGGTGTTGACTTCGGAGTCGGTCCCATGGAGAGCGAGGCGGTGGCGGTCTCTGTGAGCTTCTCGGCGGCGCGATGCGCCTTGAGGAGCAGCACCTAAGTGATGTAGCGCGGCGGCGACGAGCGCCTCGGCCAGCTCACTGCTACTTGTAAGCTGCGTTAGGATTTCCCCCAAGAGGAAGGGATAGTGAAGTACAGTAGAGATAAGTATTTCCCTCAGTTATAAAACCAAGATTATCCATCCACTAGGAGAACCAAACAACACTATGTAAACAGTACCTGCACACAAATAACAAATACTTGCAACCCAACGCGTAGAGGGGTTTTCAATCCCTCAACGGTATTGAGATACATTAAATTGTATATGATTTGATAAATAGATCTAACTAAAACACAAAATAAAATAAATAAATAAAAGAAAATTGCAGCAAGGTATTTTTGGTTTTAATATATGATAGAAAATAGACCGGGGGTCATAGTTTTCACTAGAGACTTCTCTCGAGAAAATAGCATACGTTGGGTAAACAAATTACTGTTGGGCAATTGATAGAAAATCAACTAATTATGATAATATCCAAGGCAATGATCATGTATATAGGAATCACGTCCAAGATTAGTAGACCGAAACGATTCTGCATCTACTACTATTACTCCACACATCGACCGCTATCAAGCATTCATTTTGTGTATTAAGTTCATGGAAAAACGAAGTAATACTTTAAGCAAGATGACATGATTAGACAAGATAAACTCACGTATGAATAAACCCCATCTTGTTACCCTTAATAGCAATGATACATGCGTGTCATGTCTCCTTCTCTCACTGAGACTGAGCACCGCAAGATCAAACCCATCACAAAGCACCTCTTCCCATGGCAAGATAAATCAATCTAGTTGGCCAAACCAAACCAATGAATCAGAGAACAAATACAAGGCTAAAACAATCATGCATAAAAGAGTTCAGAGAACACTCAAATAATATTCATGGATATATCAAATCATAAACTCATAATTCATCGGATCCCAATAAACACACCGCAAAAAGTCATTACATCAAATAGATCTCCAAGAACATCAAGGGGAACATTGTATTAAAGATCAAAAAGAGAGAAGAAGCCTGCTACCTCTTGAGCACTGCGTTGGTTTTCCCTTCAAGAGGAAAGGGTGATGCAGTAAAGTAGCGTAAGTATTTCCCTCAGTTTTTGAGAACCAAGGTATCAATCCAGTAGGAGACCACGCTCGAGTCCCACGCACCTACTCAAACAAATAAGAACCTCACAACCAATGAGAAAAAGGGGTTGTCAATCCCTTCACGGTCACTTACGAGAGTGAGATCTGATAGAGATGACAAGATAATATTTTTGGTATTTTATGATAAAGACTAAAAGTAAAGAAAGCAAAATAAACGACGCCAGAAATAGCTTGTTGACGGGAGATTAATATGATGGAAAATAGACCCGGGGGCCATAGGTTTCACTAGTGGCTTCTCTCAAGATAGCATAAGTATTACGGTGGGTAAAGGAATTACTGTCGAGCAATTGATAGAATTGAGCATAGTTATGAGAATATCTAGGTATGATCATGTATATAGGCATCACGTCCGCGACAAGTAGACCGAAACGATTCTGCATCTACTACTATTACTCCACACATCGACCGCTATCCAGCATGCATCTAGAGTATTAAGTTCATAAGAACAGAGTAATGCTTTAAACAAGATGACATGATGTAGAGGGATAAACTCATGCAATATGATATAAACCCCATCTTTTTATCCTCGATGGCAACAATACAATACGTGCCTTGCTGCCCCTACTGTCACTGGGAAAGGACACCGCAAGATTGAACCCAAAGCTAAGCACTTCTCCCATTGCAAGAAAGATCAATCTAGTAGGCCAAACCAAACTGATAATTCAAAGAGACTTGCAAAGATAACCAATCATACATAAAAGAATTCAGAAGATTCAAATATTGTTCATAGATAAACTTGATCATAAACCCACAATTCATCGGTCTCAACAAACACACCGCAAAAGAAGATTACACCGAATAGATCTCCACGAGAGAAGGGGAGAACACTGTATTGAGATCCAAAAAGAGAGAGAAAGCCATCGAGCTACTAAATATGGACCCGAAGGTCTGAGGTAAACTACTCATACATCATCGGAGAGGCTATGGTGTTGATGTAGAAGCCCTCCGTGATCAATGCCCCCTCCGGCGGAGCGCCGGAGAAGGCCCCAAGATGGGATCTCACGGGTACAGAAGGTTGCGGTGGTGGAAATAGGGTTTTGGCTCCGTATATGATGTTTCCAGGGTATATGGGTATATATAGGAGGAAGAAGTACGTCGGTGGAGCAAGGAGGGGCCCACGAGGGTGGAGGGCGCGCCTAGGGGAGGTGGGCGCGCCCCCTACCTCGTGGCTTCCTCGTCTGTTGCTTGACATCCACTCCAAGTCGTCTGGATCACGTTTGTTCCGAAAATCACGTTCCCGAAGGTTTCATTCCGTTTGGACTCCGTTTGATATCCTTTTCCTTCAAAACACTAAAATAGGCAAAAAAAACAGCAATTTGGGCTGGGCCTCCGGTTAATAGGTTAGTCCCAAAAATAATATAAAAGTGTATAATATAGCCCAATAAACATCCAAAACAGAATATAATATAGCATGGAACAATAAAAAATTATAGATACGTTGGAGACGTATCAAGCATCCCCAAGCTTATTTCCTGCTCGTCCTCGAGTAGGTAAATGATAAAAACAGAATTTTTGATGTGGAATGCTACTTAGCATAATTTTCATTGTAATTTTCTTATTTGTGGTATGAATATTCAGATCCGAAAGATTCAAGATAAAAGTTTAATATTGACATAAAAGTAATAATACTTCAAGCATACTAACTAAGCAATTATGTCTTCTCAAAATAACATGGCCAAAGAAAGTTCATCCCTACAAAATCATATAGTTTGGTCATGCTCCATTTTCGTCACACAAGAATGCTCTCATCATGCACAACCCCGATGACAAGCCAAGCAATTGTTTCATACTTTAGTAATCTCAAACTTTTTTTAACTTTCACGCAATACATGAGCGTGAGCCATGGATATAGCACTATGGGTGGAATAGAATATAATGATGGGGGTTATGTGGAGAAGACAAAAAAGGAGAAAGTCTCACATCAACGCGGCTAATCAACGGGCTATGGAGATGCCCATCAATTGATGTTAATGTGAGGAGTAGGGATTGCCATGCAACGGATGCACTAGAGCTATAAATGTATGAAAGCTCAACAAAAGAAACTAAGTGGGTGTGCATCGAACTTGCTTGCTCACGAAGACCTAGGGCATTTGAGGAAGCCCATTGTTGGAATATACAAGCCAAGTTCTATAACGAAAAATTCCCACTAGTATATGAAAGTGACAAAACAAGAGACTATCTATCATAAGGATCATGGTGCTACTTTGAAGCACAAGTATGGAAAAAGATAGTAGCATTGCCCCTTTTTATTTTCTTTTCCCTTTTTTGGGCCTTTCATTTTTTTCTTTTGGCCTTTCTCTTTCTTTTTGGGACAATGCTCTATGAATGATGATCATCACACTTCTATTTATTTACAACTCAATGATTACAACTCGATACTAGAACAAAGTATGACTCTATATGAATGCCTCTGGCGGTGTACCGGGAAGGGCAATGAATCAAGAGTGACATGTATGAAATAATATGCATGGTGGCTTTGCCACAAATATGATGTCAACTACATGATCATGCAAGGCAATATGACAATGATGAAACATGTCATGATAAATGGAACGGTGGAAAGTTGCATGGCAATATATCTCGGAATGGCTATCGAAATGCCATAATAGGTAGGTATGGTGGCTGTTTTGAGGAAGATATAAGGAGGTTTATGTGTGATAGAGCGTATCGTATCACGGGGTTTGGATGCACCGGCGAAATTTGCACCAACTCTCAAGGCGAGAAAGGGCAATGCACAGTACCGAAGAGGCTAGCAATGATGGAAGGGTAAGAGTGCGTATAATCCATGGACTCAACATTAGTCATAAAGAACTCACATACTTATTGCAAAAATCTACAAGTCATCAAAAACCAAGCATACGCGCATGCTCCTAGGGGGATAGATTGGTAGGAAAAGACCATCGCTCGTCCCCGACCGCCACTCATAAGGAGGACAATCAAAGAACACCTCATGTTTCAAATTTGTTACACAACGTTTACCATACGTGCATGCTACAGGATTTGCAAACTTCAACACAAGTATTTCTCAAATTCACAACTACTCAACTAGCAGAACTTTAATATCACTACCTCCATATCTCAAGACAATCATCAAGCATCAAACTTCTCTTAGTATTCAACACACTCATAAGAAAGTTTTTACTAATCTTGAATACCTAGCATATTAGGACTAATTTCACAATTAAAGCAAATTACCATGCTGTTTTGTAGGACTCTCAAAATAATATAAGTGAAACATGAGTGAACAATAATTTCTATAAAACAAATCCACCACCGTGCTCTAAAAGATATAAGTGAAGCACTAGAGCAAAAAACTATATAGCTCAAAAGATATAAGTGAAGCACATAGAGTATTCTAATACATTCCGAATCATGTGTGTCTCTCTTAAAAGGTGTGTACAGCAAGGATGATTGTGGTAAACTAAAAATCAAAGACTCAAATCATACAAGACACTCCAAGCAAAACACATATCATGTGGTGAATAAAAATATAGCTCCAAGTAAAGTTACCGATGGACGAAGACGAAAGAGGGGATGCCTTCCGGGGCATCCCCAAGCTTTGGCTTTTTGGTGTCCTTAGATTACCTTGGGGTGCCATGGGCATCCTCAAGCTTAGGCTCTTGCCACTCCTTGTTCCATAATCCATCAAATCTTTACCCAAAACTTGAAAACTTCACAACACAAAACTCAACAGAAAATCTCGTGAGCTCCGTTAGCGAAAGAAAACAAAACACCACTTCAAGGTACTGTATTGAACTCATTCTTTATTTATATTGGTGTTAAACCTACTGTATTCCAACTTCTCATTGGTTTATAAACTTTTTTACTGGCCATAGATTCATCAAAATAAGCAAACAACACACGAAAAAAGAATCTGTCAAAAAACAGAACAGTCTGTAGTAATCTGTAACTAACGCAAACTTATGGAAATCAGAAAAATCTACCAAAATAGGAAGACCTAGATAATTTGTTTATTGATCTACTGCAATTAGAATCAGTATTTTATCACGTTCTGGTGATTTTTAACAATTGTTTTCGTGAACAGAAAGTTTCTGGAATTTTCAGCAGGATCAAATAACTATCATCTAAGAAGATCCTATTGGTTTAACTTGGCACAAACACTAATTAAAACATAAAAACAAATCTAACCAGAGGTTAGATCAAATATTTATTCCTAAAAAGAAGCAAAAATCAAATAACTAAAATAAAATTGGGTTGCCTCCCAACAAGCGCTATCGTTTAACGCCCCTAGCTAGGCATAAAAACAAGGATAGATCTAGGTATTGCCATCTTTAGTAGGCAATCCATAAGTGGCTCTCATAATAGATTCATAAGGTAATTTTATTTTCTTCCTAGGAAAGTGTTCCCTGCCTTTCCTTAACGGAAATTGGAATCTAATATTCCCTTCCTTCATATCAATAATTGCACCAATCGTTCTAAGGAAAGGTCTACCAAGAATAATCGGACATGAAGGATTGCAATCTATGTCAAGAACAATGAAATCTACAGGCACATAGTTCCTATTTGCAACAATAAGAACATCGTTAATTCTTCCCATAGGTTTCTTAATAGTGGAATCCGCAAGGTGCAAGTTTAAAGAACAATCATCAAATTCACGGAATCCTAGCAAATCACACAAAGTTTTTGGGATCGTGGAAACACTAGCACCCAAATAACACAAAGCATAGCATTCATGATCTTTAATTCTAATTTTAATAGTAGGTTCCCACTCATCATAAAGTTTTCTAGGGATAGAAGCTTCCAACTCAAGTTTTTCTTCATAAGATTGCATTAAAGCATCAACGATATGTTTGGTAAAAGCTTTATTTTGACTATAAGCATGAGGAGAATTTAGCATGGATTGCAACAAGGAAATACAATCTATCAAAGAGCAATTATCATAATTAAATTCCTTGAAATCCAAAATATTGGGTTCATGATATCTAAAGTTTTAACCTCTTCAATCCCACTTTTACCAAATTTAGCATCAAGATCTAAAAACTCCGAATTTTCGGGACGCCTTCTAACTAAAGTTGACTCATCTCCAGTCCCATCATTATCAAGATTCATATTGCAACACAAAGATTTAATAGGAGGCACATCAATAACTTTTAGATCTTCATCTTTATTCTCATAGAAACTAGAAGAACACGCTTTCACAAAGCAATCTTTCTTAGCACGCATCCTAGCGGTTCTTTCTTTGCACTCATCAATGGAAATTCTCATGGCTTTGAGAGACTCATTGATATCATGCTTAGGTGGAATAGATCTAAGTTTCAAAGAATCAACATCAAGAGAAATTCTATCAACGTTCCTAGCCAATTCATCAACCTTAAGCAATTTTTCTTCAAGCAAAGCGTTGAAATTCTTTTGCGAATTCATAAACTCCTTAACACTAGTCTCAAATTCAGAGGGCATCTTATTAAAATTTCCATAAGAATTGTTGTAGGAATTACCATAATTATTAGAGGAATTACTAGGGAACGGGCTAGGATTAAAGTTTCCTCTATACGCGTTGTTACCAAAATTATTCCTACCAAAAAATTCACATCCATACATGCATTATTGTTATCAATCAAAGTAGACAAAGGCATTTCATTAGGATCAGAAGAAACACTTTTAGTAGCAAATAATTTCATAAGTTCATCCATCTTTCCACTCAAAACATTAATTTCTTCTATCGCATGCACTTTTTTATTAGTAGATCTTTCGGTGTGCCATTGAGAATAATTAACCATAATATTATCTAGGAGTTTATTAGATTCTCCTAAATTGATTTCCATAAAAGTGCCTCCCGCGGCCGAATCTAAAAGATTTCTAGAAGCAAAATTTGATCCGGCATAATTTTTTTGTATAATCATCCAAAGATTCAAACCATGTGTAGGGCAATTACGTATCATTAATTTCATCCTCTCCCAAGCTTGTGCAACATGTTCATGATCAAGTTGCTTAAAATTCATGATATCGTTTCTAAGAGAGATGATTTTAGCGGGAGGAAAATACTTAGAGATAAAAGCATCTTTGCACTTATTCGATGAATCAATATTATTTTTAGGCAAAGACGAAAACCAAGCTTTAGCACGATCTCTAAGCGAAAAAGGAAATAGCTTCAATTTAACAATATCATTGTCCACATCTTTCTTCTTTTGCATATCACACAAATCAACGAAGCTATTTAGATGGGTAGCGGCATCTTCACTAGGAAGGCCGGCGAATTGATCTTTCATGACAAGATTCAACAAAGCAGCATTAATTTCACAAGATTCATCATCGGTAAGAGGAGCAATCGGAGTGCTAAGAAAATCATTGTTGTTGGTATTGGTAAAGTCACACAATTTAGTATTATCTTGAGCCATCGTGACAAGCAAGCAATCCAACACACAAGCAAACAAGAAACAAGCAAAAAAGAGGCGAACGGAAAAGAGGGCGAATAAAACGGCAAGGGTGAAGTGGGGGAGAGGAAAACGAGAGGCAAATGGCAAATAATGTAATGCGAGGGATAAGAGTTTGTGATGGGTACTTGGTATGTCTTGACTTGTGCATAGACTCCCCGGCAACGGCGCCAGAAATCCTTCTTGCTACCTGTCGTGGAATAGTCACGGTAGATGTCCTCGTGAAGGGACTTAGTCGTGGAGCCATCGCAACTAGGAAGCTTAAAGGGGTTAAAGCGGGGCAAATGACATGAGGGTTATACTGGTTCGGCCCCTTACGGTGAAGGTAAAAGCCTACTCCAGTTGAGGTGGAATTACTAGGGTTTCGATGACCAGGGAGCGAACTCCGCTATGCCTGGCTACCGATTTGATGTTACCTGCCTTAAGCCGCCGGCGGGTCATCCCCTTATATACACGGGTTGACGCCCCGTGGCCTACAGAGTCCCGGCCGGCTCATAAACAGTGTCCGGCTCGGTGACTAGTTAATCTTGCCTTACAACACAAGTCATGCCATTACGGCGGTTTATCACTACGGGCCTTAAGTATTGGGCTTCATATGATGAATTACCATAGCGTAACCTGGCCCCTCCTGGGCAGGTTACACTAGTAGTTATATCCCCAACATTAGGCCCCAGATTGATTTGAACCGGTTCATGTCAATCTTCAATACTTTAAGAAAAAACCTTCTGGCTTCTGTGTGTGCAAAAGTTATAACCCTCCATGACGTCATCTTCTGGATTCATGATAACCCGCCATGACGTCATCTTTCATTAAATTCATTTTTATTCTGTCATATCTCAACGGATCTTTGTCTTAATGACCATCCCGAAAATCGAGGCATCGCTGTAGTTGGATAATCATGTTTTCGGCCTCCTCATTTTTCGCGCCCACTTATAGGTCTTCCCTTATAAATATGCACGGCCTTTAGGTCTTTCTTCATTCTCTCCCTTTCTGTCGTCTTCTTCCTCTCGCGACTCCACTGCTGCTTGAGCTCTGCCGCCGCCGCAGCAGAGCACCTCATCTTCGCCGATCTTGGCCGCTGCATCAACCTGAATCGACCAGAGAACGGCGGCGATCCTCCGCAGTAGATCTACAGCCGTAAGTCTTCACCTTCCCGCACTTCAGATATGCATTTAGGGTTTTCAAGTTCTTCCGTGTTCTTCATGGTTCAACACAGTTTCTTCGTAGCTCCTCCACCGCGGCTTTATTTGATCCAAAAGTAGTATGGAACTCATGTGGTAGTTGCTTCACATCCATTTTCAATACTAGCAGATCCCTTTTGCTTGTGAAAAGACCTCATTAGAGCTCACGAACTCATCTGTACTAGTTTTTAGGTCTAGACTATTTTCTTTTCTGAACCACCGTTTGATCCAAAATAGCAGCTGCAACCTGTGAAACCTGTTTGTGCAATACTTAGGCAAAAAATTGTATTCGTTAGCCATGGCGGCTCTTATCGCCGTCTTTAACGAGGCAATGCTCAATGAATAATCCTGATCACTCATAGTGGATTTAAATAACTTAATTGCTTATGATGCCCATGGCGGCTTAAACAATCTGACACAATTAGCCATATATCATTAGGCCCCTTCGTAAGCCGCCATCTCGAATATGAATTGAAATATTTTCTCCGGCTAGAATTTGAACCGAAAATTTTTATTTTGTCATAGGCTTCCATCCTTCACAATGCCGCCCAAGGCTCCCAAAGCACCCATCACATGCAACTGGGTTAAATTCACCGTCACTGATAGTATCTTAGACGGTTTTGTGAAGACTGGTCACCTGCCGAAGAAAGAGATCTTGTCTTATCGTGCTCCTGATCCGTCAGAAGAAAAACCTCAACCCAAGGATGGGGAAGTTGTCATTTTTACTGATCACATGAGCCGGGGCTTTGCTCCACCCGACTCAAAAAATTTAAGAGATGTCTTGCACTTTTTTGACCTGCGGCCTCAAGTCATCGGACCCAATTCCTTGTCAAACATCTGCAATTTCCAAGTATTCTGTGAGGTGTACCTTGGAGAAGAACCCAACATACTACTCTTTAGAGAGTTATTTTATCTGAACCGTCAAAACGAATGTGCCCACGGGCCCAGCTTGGAGCTTGGCGGAATCTCAATCCAGCGACGTAGAGATTGTCTCTTCCCTTATGCCGAGCCGCCGAGTCACCCTAAAGATTGGAACCAGATGTGGTTCAACTATCAAGACACTTCTTCGGCTAATGAGAACCCTTTGCCCGGCTTTCGCGCCCTGCGCCTAGAGTCAACTCATCCCTTACCAGATAAATCATCACCGGCTGAACGTCAGACACTTGCCCCCACCATAAACAAGATCAAAGCTCTTCTGGGGAATAGCCTAAACGGCATTGACTTGGTCCGGGTTTGGATTGCCTGGCGGGTGATTCCTTTGAGCCGCCGCCCCGGCTTGATGTGTGATTATACAGGCCAGAAAAATGATCCTCTACGGCACAGTCCTGACGACTTACCTGAAGATGTCGTTGATGACATGACCAAGTCTCTTCTAAACGAGAGCCTGGCAGATTGCGGGAAAGCGGGCTTAAGTCCTTTCTGCAAGGCTAACCCGGCTCCAGCGGTAAACCATTAACTTGAGCATCTTACTTTCCACTTCGATAATTTCATCTTTACTCAAAAACTCTTGCTATATTTTACAGGCTGGTGATAAATTCTGGAAGGTCATGTATGACCATGAGGCTGCAAAGAAAGCCAGAAAGGCCAAGAAAGCCGCCAGGAAAGCCGCTGCCCATAAGAAGGGAAACAAACCTAGCGCCTCGGATATGTTTCATCTGGACGATACCTCCGAGTCAGAGGTAACTCTTGACTCTTTAGGCTCCTTCTTTAACCATCTTATTGACACTGATTATCAGCAGGAGGATACGGGAGCAACTCATGCAGTAACTGAAGAGGTAACTATAATTTCCTCCGACTCCGAGCCTTTGCCGAGACAGAAAGTCCGAAGGGTAACCCGGAAAGTAAGATTTTCACATCCTTTAGCTTATCAAGATCCTCAATTTCTTTTGAAGCAACAGATTCACGAGAGTCGGAGGCAGACCCGGACCAGTAAAGATGCGGACCTCTCCTCCGGCTTACCCGATGCAACAAGAAAACGCCGGACTGAGGTTATCTCTGATTTATATTCTTTGTATCCTTTGGCGGGTTTCACTCGTCAACCACTCAATTCCTCTGACTCAAACTACCAGGGAACTTCACCTTCCTCCGGCGAATCAATGCAGTCTAGCATGCTGGCTTTTAAAACCGTTCCAGGGTAATGATAATCTGTTTATCTTGTGCTTATATTACTCATGTTTTTGTGCTAACCCTTTAATTTTCAGTGTACAAGTAAAGCCCAGCAAGAGGACGAAGAGAAGTAAGCCGGCCGAAGAGCCAATCCTTGCTGAACCGGAGCTCAGAACGGCTGCTCCTGATACTTCCGCTCATGAGCCGCCGCCTGAACCAGCCCATGATACTCCAACTTTCACCACTGATCCGTCCGTTGAACAAGCGATGGAAGGTTCTGAGAACCCGAAGAACCCTAGCCCAGCCAAGGCGAATGACCCGGACGTCGAAATCATCCGGACTGACTTTGTTGAACCGGGGAGACCCACGGCGCTGGCCAAGTGCTCCGCCAAAGAAGAACTTCTCGAACGCTGCAAAACCCGGCTGGATGTCACTGATTATGCTCATCTGAGTATTGGAGAAATCATCTCTGGTTATGTAAACCAAGTGCACAACAGCCGGGATCTGGAAGTTGATATGGTGAAACAGATACACCAAAAATCTGAGGTATAACTCTTGTTGCTTGTTCCTTAGTTATCCTTACTATGCCAGCCCCCAAGTCTATTACTTATGATGAAATATGTTATAGACTTATCACCAGCTTAATAATCACTGCAAGAAAACCGGCTTATCTGGTAGCACCCAAGGGCCGGCTTAGACAACATATTTGAACCGGTCTTCACCGTATTTTAACCAAGTACTTGAACAGCAATATGCATTAGCCCACAAGTGCCAAGTATCTTTGCTTGCAAAATGCTTGGGACTTTATTTCCATGAACCGCCACTGTAATTAGAGCTCTTTAGCATACATTAGCCCCCAAGTGCCAAGTATCTTTGCTTGCAAAGTGCTTGGGACTTAATGTGGCATTATGATAATCCTAACTGTAACCCTAAATTTATACAGGCCGCCATTAGGCAATTTGAATCGGAGATCTCTGACTTGAAGAATCGCCTGAAAACTCAAGAAAGTGAAACCCAAAAGGCGAATTCCAAGTTTGAATTCAGTGTATCCGCACAAGAGAAATTGAAAAAGAAGTTTGAGGCAGTGAGAAAGGCCTGGGCGGATGAAAAGACCGCCTTACTCAAACGGGCTGAACAAGCGGAGGCCACTCTTGCAGAAACAACCGCCGAGCTATCTGGCTTAAAACGCCATATATCTCAGATGGTCTCAGCAATCTTTGGTAAGTTATTCTGTAAGTGTTAGCTAGCTTGAATCTTTTTCAACAAACATCTCAATTGTCCTCAGCTCACCTGACCTTGTAATGCAGGCTCCAGGAGTGCCAATCTCAACCAGAACATGCTGACAAAACTGAAGGCCGTGTATACCTTGGTGGAACAACTCTACACCGGGTCACAACGTGCCTTAGCCGTCGTGGCTCTGTCAAATGAAGTTCCCATTCATCTGGCGGATGTGCTAAGGCGGCTTGCCGTGCTACCTCAACGATTCCAGGAATTGAGACGGGCTTCTACGAGAGCCGGAGCCATAGCTGCTTTAAGCCGGGCCAAGGCGTGGCTACCGGAGCTAGACCCGGCCGAGATCGCCCTTGGGTATCCCAGTTTGAAGGAGGACGGCACTCCCTTTGACCAGAAGGATTTCGCCACTTGCATGAAGGACATACGCCCTGTGGCCACTCTGATCGGTAATGACACGGATCTTACCAAATACCAACCGGGTTATGACGCCGAGAATCAGAGAATTCCAACACCACATTATGAAGCAATCAGCCTGATCCCTCCGACTCGTAAGCATACCTTCGCCCCTGAAGTTGATCCGGCCGGGTTAATTAATGATGAAGCTGATTTTGAAGCCTTGAGTGGCATTGACTGGAAATCATCAACTTTCCAGGACAGGGAAACAACCGGCGGAGTGGAAAGGGATGAACCGGAAGCGTCGGCCCAACAACACCTTTGATCCCTCAGGCGGCTCATATTTATGTCTTGATAAAAAACAATGCTTCACTATTTGGACTCGGGAGTCATGTAATAGAGTAGGAGAACACTTATTTTTGTCGTGCCATCGCGCACTTGTGTGGCGCTCAACACTGTTTAAGCCGCCATCTTATATTCCCCTGTTTTATGCTGATCATCTTCTTTCCTTATGTTTAAAGGGCTGCCTTTAACTGTCCTGCATAGAGAACTAATTACAAGTCCCTTGGCGGCTTACCGCATAGAGGGTCATATATTTTACATATAACCCAGAGTATGAATCAAAATCATAAAAAGCTGGTTCTCAATTATATCTTTGAGACAACCATAACAGCATACCTGTGACCCTTCGATTATACTTCCGGTTTATGTGACCCGAACAATGAGGGTGAGAACCCAACTCTGTAATACGATGTTTATTATATGCGATCATCTTTATTGATCAAGGTTAAGCCGGTGGGATAGGAACCACCCTTGAACACTTTAGACATGATCAAAAAGAACTTCAAATAAAATCCAAAAAATTGTTTGCAAAAAACGACTTCAAATTTTTTGGAGGCTTCTGATTCGAATACGACCAGAAAACCGTCCCAAAGGGGTTAAGCTAAGATTCGAATACGATCATATAGCCCCCAGTGGCTTTGGCGTTGCCGATCAAGAGGGTGCCGACAGCTATGTTCTCTTTGGTTCGAATACGACCTATGTTTGAACAGGAAGCCCCCAAATGACCTTGAGAGTTGTTTAACGACGCTGATTCGAATACGATCCACGTCGGTTCCCAAAGGGGGTTGAGCTATGGTTCAAATATTACCAAGAAACTCCCCAATGAGCTCGGCAGTGTGCCGATCAAATGGGTATCGACAGCTATGTTCTCTTTGGTTCGAATACGACCTATGTTTGAACAGGAAGCCCCCTAGTGATCATGATGTTTAACGGCTAGATTCGAATACGATTGTAAGCCGGATCAGCCCCCAAATGATCATGTGATATCATAATGAAAATAACAATGACACATTTACCTTTGAGGGGAAAAAGGACAGAGGTCCTGCGTTATTATTTATCATAATATATACATTGTCACGGAACTATGTACATTATGAGAGCCGGTGGCTCAAGTGTAATAAGGCCAAAGCTGAGCTATATTCCACGGCCGGCGGGTCTCCTCCTCCGACTTACGTGAATCTTTGTGTTCTCGAACATCGATGAGGTAGTATGACCCGTTGTGCAAGTTCTTCCTGACCACAAAGGGCCCTTCCCAAGGTGGGGATAGCTTGTGTGCATCTGTTTGATCCTGGATGAGCCGGAGCACCAAGTCACCTTCCTGAAAGGTTCTGGACTTAACCCGGTGGCTGTGATAGCGGCGCAGGTCTTGTTGGTAAATCGCCGAGCGAGCTGCTGCTATGTCACGCTATTCGTCCAACAAGTCAAGAGCATCCTGACGCGCTTGTTCATTGTCTGTCTCAAAGCCGCCACACGAGGCGAGTCATGACGGATGTCGCTAGGGAGAACCGCCTCGGCTCCGTAAACCATGAAGAAAGGCGTATAACCCGTAGACCTATTAGGAGTAGTATTGATGCTCCATATCACAGAGGGTAACTCCTCCACCCAACAACCCGGCGTCCGCTGCAAAGGGACCAAAAGCCGGGGCTTGATGCCTTTCAAGATTTCCTGATTGGCTCTCTCAGCTTGACCATTAGATTGTGGGTGAGCCACTGATGAAACATCAAGTCGAATATGCTCTCGTTGACAAAATTCTTCCATGGCGCCTTTAGACAGATTGGTACCATTGTCAGTTATAATGCTGTGTGGAAAACCAAAGCGAAATATCACCTTTTTCATGAACTGAACCGCCGTGGCTGCATCACACTTACTAACTGGCTCTGCCTCAACCCACTTTGTGAACTTGTCAACCGCCACCAAGAGGTGGGTCTTCTTATCCTTGGACCTTTTGAAAGGTCCAACCATATCAAGCCCCCAGACTGCAAACGGCCAAGTGATTGGAATCATCCTCAACTCTTGAGCCGGCACGTGAGCACGTCTTGAGAACTTCTGACAACCGTCACATTTACTGACTAAGTCCTCTGCATCAGCATGAGCCGTCAGCCAATAAAAACCGTGACGAAAAGCTTTGGCCACAAGGGATTTTGAGCCGGCATGATGGCCACAATCTCCCTCGTGAATCTCTCGTAAAATTTCTTGACCTTCCTCAGGGGAAACACAACGCTGAAAAGCCCCAGTGACACTGCGATGATGCAACTCGCCATTGGCAATTATCATTGACTTAGACCGCCGGGTTATTTGTCTGGCCAAAATTTCATCCTCAGGCAATTCTCCCCGGGTCATGTAAGCCAAGTATGGCACTGTCCAATCTGGGATAACATGAAGAGCCGCCACCAACTGTGCTTCAGGGTCCGGAACAGCCAAGTCTTCCTCTGTAGGTAACTTGACAGAAGGGTTATGCAGAATATCCAAGAAAGTATTAGGCGGCACCGGCTTTCGCTGAGAGCCCAGCCGGCTTAAGGCATCAGCCGCCTCGCTCTTTCTGCGGTCAATGTGCTCTACTTGGTAACCCTGAAAATGTTCGGCAATGGCATCAACTTCACGGTGATAAGCCGCCATGAGGGGGTCCTTGGAATCCCACTTGCCTGATACTTGTTGGGCCACCAAATCTGAGTCGCCAAAGCACCTTACCCGGCTTAAGCTCATCTCCTTAGCCATCCGAAGACCATGGAGCAAGGCCTCGTACTCAGCTGCATTGTTAGTACAGGGAAACATCAACCGTAGTACATAACAAAATTTGTCACCTCGAGGGGAAGCTAACACGACTCCAGCCCCCGAGCCCTCCAATTGCCTGGACCCGTCGAAGTGAATAGTCCAGTATGTGTTATCCGGTTTCTCTTCAGGCATCTGCAGCTCTGTCCAATTGTTGATGAAATCTACCAATGCTTGTGATTTGATAGCCGTGCGTGGCACATACTTTAGACCATGAGGCCCAAGTGCAATGGCCCACTTAGCGACTCTTCCTGTGGCTTCTCTGTTTTGGATGATATCTCCTAAAGGAGCAGAACTAACCACAGTGATAGGGTGGCCCTGGAAATATTGCTTAAGCTTCCGGCTTGCCATGAATACCCCATAAACAAGCTTCTGCCAATGTGGATACCGTTGCTTGGACTCAATAAGTACTTCGCTGACGTAGTAAACCGGCCGCTGAACCGGATGTTCCTTACCCACCTCCTTGCGCTCCACCACGATGGCCACACTGACGGCTCGTGTTAGCGGCTACATACAATAACAAGGGCTCCTTATCAACAGGAGCAGCAAGAACTGGCGGTTCAGCTAACTGTCTTTTCAAATCCTCAAAGGCGGCGTTGGCAGCCTCACTCCAGACAAAGTCATCTGTTTTCTTCATCATCTGATACAGCGGTATGGCCTTTTCACCCAACCGACTTATAAATCGACTTAAAGCAGCGATCCGACCTGCCAGACGCTGGACGTCATTTATACACGCCGGCTTAGACAGAGAGGTGATTGCCTTGATCTTCTCCGGGTTAGCTTCAATACCTCTATGAGAAACCAGAAAACCCAAGAGCTTGCCTGCAGGAACGCCAAAAACACATTTGGCCGGGTTAAGCATCATCTTGTAGACCCGGAGATTACCAAAGGTCTCCCTCAGGTCGTCTATCAAGGTCTCCTTCTCTCTGGATTTTACCACAATATCATCCACATAGGGATGAACGTTGCGCCCAATCTGATTATGAAGACAATTCTGTACGCACCGCTGGTAAGTCGCCTGGGCGCTCTTGAGCCCAAAAGGCATAGACACATAACAGAAGGCTCCAAAAGGGGTAATGAACGCCGTCTTCTCTTGGTCCTTAACTGCCATTTTGATCTAATGGTAACCAGAGTAAGCATCCAAAAAACTCAAACGCTCACAACCCGCCGTAGCATCAATAATTTGATCAATACAAGGGAGAGCAAAAGGATCAGCCGGACAAGCCTTGTTTAAATCCGTATAATCCACACACATGCGCCAGGTGCCGTTCTTCTTGAGCACGAGCACCAGGTTAGCTAGCCATTCTGGATGAAAGACTTCAACGATGAACCCGTCCGCCAAGAGCCGGGCTACCTCCTCACCAATGGCTTTCCGCCTCTCCTCATTAAACCGCCGGAGAAATTGCTTGGTTGTCTTAAATTTTGGATCGATATTAAGAGTGTGCTCAGCGAGTTCTCTCAGTACACCCGGCATGTCAGAAGGTTTCCATGCAAAGATGTCCCGGTTCTCACGGATGAACTCGATGAGCGCGCTTTCGTATTTAGGATCCAGATTGGCACTGATGCTGAACTGCTTAGATGAGTCGCCTGGTACAAAGTCAATAAGCTTAGTCTCATCGGCCGACTTAAATTTCATTACCGGCTCATGCTCCGTGGTCGGCTTTTTCAAAGACGTCATATCTGTCGGGTCAACATTATCCGTGTAAACCTTTAATTCCTCTGTCGCACAAACAGATTCAGCGTAAGCAGCGTCATCTTCCTCGCACTCCAACGCTATCTTTCGGCTGCCATGAACCGTAATGGTCCCATTGTGACCCGGCATCTTGAGCTGCAAATATACGTAACACGGCCGTGCCATGAACTTGGCGTAAGCCGGCCGCCCAAATAAAGCATGGTACGGGCTTCTGATTTTGACCACCTCAAAAGTCAGTTTTTCCGCCCTGTAGTTGTACTCATCTCCAAAGGCTACTTCCAGCTCGATCTTACCAACTGGATACACCGACTTACCGGGCACCACACCATGGAAAACAGTATTGGACTGGTTGAGGCTTTTATCAGTTAACCCCATACGACGGAAGGTCTCATAATAGAGGATGTTGATGCTACTACCTCCGTCCATGAGTACCTTAGTGAATTTATACCCACCAACCTGAGGAGCCACCACCAAGGCCAGGTGACTTGGATTATCAACCCGGGGAGGGTGATCTTCCCTACTCCATACAATCGGCTGCTCAGACCATCACAAGTAACGTGGAACTGCCGGCTCAATAGCGTTCACAGCCCTCTTATGAAGCTTCTGGTCTCGCTTGCACAAACTGGTAGTAAACACATGATACTGTCCACTGTTGAGCTGCTTTGGATGGGTCTAGTATCCCCCTGCTGCTGCTGCTGATTACCCTGGCCAGATTGCTGGTTAAAACCACCTTGATTACCTTGAGAATTCTGAAAATTGGAATTTGAACCGCCGCCACCTGAGGCGCCGACCTGCCCATTGTTACCGTTGACCATGTTGGAATTCTTGAAAGCTTTCATGATCGCACAGTCTTTCCATAAATGAGTGGTCGGCTTCTCCCTAGAGCCATGCCTTGGACAGGGCTCATTTAACAATTGCTCAAGCGTCGGGCCTGACCCGCCAGACCGGGGAGGTGGTCTCCCCTTACGTCGGTGATTGTTACCCTGCGCGTTGGTGTTAGCCACAAACTCCATACCATCATCAGCCTTACGTTTATTACCTCCTTGACTCGCCGGGTTATGTTGAGGGCCCTTGCCGTTGCCATTCTTCTTTCCCTTCCCTGTCTTTTCCTCATCAGACGCGGGATCTTTGGTACTATCAGAGTCGGCGTACTTGACCAGAGCCGCCATCAGCGTACCCATATCGTTGCAATCGCACTTGAGCCGCCCAAGCTGCATCTTCAGGGGCGCAAAACGACAATTTTGCTCCAACATTAAGACCGCAGAGCCGGCATCCATGTTATCAGACGAATGTATTATTTCCTTGACCCGGCGTACCCAATGGGTTGTAGACTCGCATTCTTGCTGCTTGCAGTTAGTCAAATCCACAATTGTCATAGATTTCCTACATGTATCTTTGAAGTTTTGGATGAACCGGGCTTTCAGCTCTGCCCATGACCCAATGGAATTAGGTGGCAGCCCCTTCAACCAAGTGCGGGCAGTCCCATCCTACATCATGGTGAAGTATTTGGCCATCGCCGCTTCGCTGACCTCCAGCAACTCCATAGCCATCTCGTAGCTTTCAATCCATGCTCCGGGCTGTAAATCAGCCGTGTAATTAGGTACCTTCCTAGGTCCTTTGAAATCTTTGGGCAGACGTTCGTTACGGAGAGCCGGCACCAGACAAGGGACACCTCCGGTCCTCGTAGCTATTCCTGCCTCGATAGAAGCCATCAGATAAACCGGAAAGGGCTGGTAAGCTGCCAGCTGAGCCGCCTGCTCCGCCTCTTGACGTGCTCTGTCTTGGTCTACCGTGTTAAAGGCTCCATTATGCGCCGGGCCATGCCCACCTGGCAAGTCACGGCACCGGACGTTGCTTGAGCCGGCCGCTGAAACCATGTGTCTGCTATAACTTGGGCTCCGGCTTGGACGAGGGGTTGAATGAATCATGTCCTGGCTATATGAATATGCCTCCTGTTGTGCCAAAGCCGTCTGAAGAAGTTCTCTGACCCTGCGGGTTTCGACCACCGTTGGAGAATCACCCTCGACTGGGAGAGCCGCCAATTGCGCCGCTGCAGCGATCATGTTTTCCAATGGATTAGAATAATGACCCGGTGGTATTGGCACGCATTGAGGTGGGGCAGTATTCACACGGGGAGGCCCCATCACTTGCGGCTGAACCAGCGTTCCAGCCTCGGGTGCTGTGATTTCTGGCGGGTTACTAGGCCCTGTGCCGGGCGTGTTGAAGAGGTTTCGAGGATCATAAACCGGAGGGAGCCGAGATTGAGCCTTCTGATGCCTCCTTCTCATGACCTCATTGGATGCGTTCTGATCCATCGTGAGCCGGAAAGACTGCGCCTGAATCAGCTGAGTCTAGGCGTCCAGAGCCGCCCGTTCTGCAGCCATCCTGATTCCTTCCGCTGCCAGATCTTCCTTGGCTCGTGCTATATCCAGCTTTAACTGTGCCACCTCTGCATCATGTTGAGCTTGATCCGCTGGGACGACCGTGGCGGTTAACAGGGCAGTCATCTTATCCGTGAGATCCATCAGCACCTGAGCCGGCGAGTGCACAGGGCCTCCTGCCCCAGCGGCGGAGTTTTGAACAGGTTGCGTGCCGGCCATGAAGATTCCAACCCGGCTTGGCGGCTCAAAAGGGTCCGGAATACTGTCGCCATCGGAACAGCCCTCGAGCCTGCCGTCTCGAAGTTGATACAACAACTCCGTCTCACCTGTGGATGATTCACCATCAGAGGAGATGGCCGTCTCATCGCTAGATCTAGATCCTTCAGAGAGTCCTCCGTGGATGCATCCCACGAAAGCATGCTTCAAGGTAGGCAGAGTCCGGGTGGGTCTCGCACGCTGAGCCGTCTCAATGAGGTCGGTGCCGATGTCCGGCTCAGGGCCCGGCTCGTCGATCTTGCCAATGAAAACATGGATTACGCCGAAGGGGACCGGTACCCGTACTCGATTGAGCCGGCATCGGGGCCCCAGCCTGCGTCGTCGATGTAGAGCTTGCCGCGACGACTCTTGGTCATCCGGCCCACAGCGTATCCCTTGAGCCCTTCGAAGCTGCCCTTCAAGAACTCAAATCCACCGTGCGCTGGCCCCACGGTGGGCACCAACTATCGTGGAATAGTCATGACAGATGTCCTCGTGAAAGGACTTAGTCGTGGAGCCATCGCAACTAGGAAGCTTAAAGGGGTTAAAGCGGGGCAAATGACATGAGGGTTATACTGGTTCGGCCCCTTACGGTGAAGGTAAAAGCCTACTCCAGTTGAGGTGGAATTACTAGGGTTTCGATGACCAGGGAGCGAATCCGCTATGCTTGGCTACTGATTTGATGTTACCTGCCTTAAGCCGCCGGCGGGTCATCCCCTTATATACACGGGTTGACGCCCCGCGGCCTACAGAGTCCCGGCCGGCTCATAAACAGTGTCCGGCTCGGTGACTAGTTAATCTTGCCTTACAACACAAGTCATGCCATTACGGCGGTTTATCACTACGGGCCTTAAGTTGCCTACGGGCTTTAGGCCCTTTATTGAACCGCCATCTTCAAGCTTGATATTGGGTTTCATATGATGAATTACCATAGCGTAAGCCGGCCCCTCCTGGGCGGGTTACACTAGTAGTTATATCCCCAACACTACCTCTTGAGCACTGCATTGGTTTTCCCTTGAAGAGGAAAGGGTGATGTAGTAAAGTAGCGTAAGTATTTCCCTCAGTTTTTGAGAACCAAGGTATCAATCCAGTAGGAGACCACGCTCGAGTCCCACACACCTACACAAACAAATAAGAACCTCGCAACCAACGCGAAAAGGGGTTGTCAATCCCTTCACGATCACTTACAAGAGTGAGATCTGATAGGGATGATCAGATAATATTTTTGGTATTTTTATGATAAAGACTAAAAGTAAAGAAAGCAAAATAAACGGCGCCAGAAATAGCTTGTTGATGGGAGATTAATATGATGGAAAATAGACCCGTGGGCCATAGGTTTCACTAGTGGCTTCTCTCAAGATAACATAAGTATTACGGTGGGTAAACGAATTACTGTCGAGCAATTGATAGAATTGAGCATAGTTATGAGAATATCTAGGTATGATCATGTATATAGGCATCACGTCCGCGACAAGTAGACCGAAACGATTCTGCATCTACTACTATTACTCCACACATCGACCGCTATCCAGCATGCATCTAGAGTATTAAGTTCATAAGAACAGAGTAATTCTTTAAACAAGATGACATGATGTAGAGGGATAAACTCATGCAATATGATATAAACCCCATCTTTTTATCCTCGATGGCAACAATACAATACGTGCCTTGCTGACCCTGCTGTCACTGGGAAAGGACACCGCAAGATTGAACCCAAAGCTAAGCACTTCTCCATTGCAAGAAAGATCAATCTAGTAAGCCAAACCAAACTGATAATTCGAAGAGACTTGCAAAGATAACCAACCATACATAAAAGAATTCAGAGGAGATTCAAATATTGTTCATAGATAAACTTGATCATAAACCCACAATTCATCGGATCTCGACAAACACACCGCAAAAGAAGAGTTACATCAAATAGATCTCCAAGAGAAATGAGGAGAGCTTTGTATTGAGATCCAAAGAGAGAGGAGAAGCCATCTAGCTAATAACTATGGACCCGAAGGTCTGAGGTAAACTACTCACACATCATCGGAGAGGCTATGGTGTTGATGTAGAAGCCCTCCGTGATCAATGCCCCCTCCGGCGGAGCGCCGGAGAAGGCCCCAAGATGGGATCTCACAGGTACAGAAGGTTGCGGCGGTGGAAATAGGGTTTTGGCTCCGTATATGATGTTTCCAGGGTATATGGGTATATATAGGAGGAAGAAGTACGTCGGTGGAGCAACGAGGGGCCCACGAGGGTGGAGGGCGCGCCTGGGGGAGGTGGGCACGCCCCCCTACCTCGTGTCTTCCTCGTCTGTTGCTTGACGTCCACTCCAAGTCCTCTGGATCACGTTTGTTCCGAAAATCACGTTCCCGAAGGTTTCAATCCGTTTGGACTCTGTTTGATATCCTTTTCCTTTGAAACACTGAAATAGGCAAAAAACATCAATTTGGGCTGGGCCTCCGGTTAATAGGTTAGTCCCAAAAATAATATAAAAGTGTATAATAAAGTCAATAAACATCCAAAACAGAATATAATATAGCATGGAACAATCAAAAATTATAGATACATTGGAGACGTATCAAAGCCATCTAGCTACTAACTACGGACCCGTAGGTCTATGCTAAACTATTCACGCATCATCAGAGGGGCAACAAGGATGATAAAGAACCCCTCCGTGATTGTTGCCCCCTCCGGCAGAGTGCCGGAAAAGGCCTCTAGATTGGATCTCGTGGTTCTGGAACTTGCGGCGGCGGAAAATATTTCGTCGACTCCCCTAGGATTTTAGGGATTTTAGAGTATTTATAGAGGTAGAGGTAGGTCAAACAAAGCCACGTGGGCCCCACTACCCATCAGGGCACGCCAGAGGTGTCTAGTGGGCCACTGGCCCATCTTCTCGTGGCCTACAGAAGCTTCCAGCGTCTCTTCTTGCCAGAAAAAATCTCCAAAAATTTCGTGGCATTTGGACTACCTTTGATATTGATATTCTGCAAAGTAAAAAACAAGCAAAAAACAACAACTGGCACTGGGCACTAAGTTAATAGGTTAGTTGTGACGCCCCAATTCGACCGTACACTAATCATACACGCAAATGTGTACGATCAAGATCAGGGACTCACGGGAAGATATCACAACACAACTCTAGACACAAATTGAAATAATACAAGCTTCATATTACAAGCCAGGGGCCTCGAGGGCTCGAATACAAGATCGATACACATGAGTCAGCGGAAGCAACAATATCTGAGTACAGACATTAGTTAAACAAGACTGCCTTAAGAAGGCAAACACAAAAGCAACAGCGATCGAAGAGGCAAGGCCTCCTACCTGGGACCTCCTAACTACTCCCGGTCGTTGGCGGTCTCCAAGTAGCAGTATCCGTCAGCGGTGGCATCTAGCTCCATGGATCCACCATCTGGTTGCATCAACCGGAAAGAAGAAGGAAGGGGTAAAAAGGGTAGCAAAGCAACCATGATTACTCATCCAAAGTACTCGCAAGCATCAGATCTATACTAAGTATGCATTGGTATCAAATGGAAGGGCTGTATCTGTGGACTGAACTACAGAATGCCAGAATAGAGGGGAAGACCTAGCCTATCGAAGACTAGCATCTTCAAGCAGCTCCAAGCATCTTGCAGCATGTGGAAGAGTAAAGAATAGCAGTTTATATTTAACAAACATGTTGTAGCATTAACGCCCAGAGATCCTTCCTCGACTCCCTACGAGAAAGCAATCCCTGAGCCACATATCCATCACATGTCTCAAGTATCCATTTCTAGTTATATAAGATCAGGATACAAGTCTGAATGTCCATTACCGCGGACACGGTATTCAAATATATATCTTCCCTGCAGGGGTGCACCACGTTACCCAACACGCTCGATCACTCTGGCCGGACACACCTTTCTGGGGTCAATGCCCGACCTCGGAAGATCAACACGTCGCAGCCCTACCTAGGCTCAGCAGAGAGGTCCCCGCCGGTCTACATCCTAAGCACTCCGGGGTCTAGGCCCATCGCCCATTGCACTCCGGGTCCTTGTGCGCAAGGGGATACCAGCACCACCCGTGAAGAGGATGGCACGATCCGGCCCAGCCACAATGCTGAACTGGACGTCTGACAAAGCTTCGGCTGATACTGCGATGTCGAGGCCCATAGCTATTCTCGCGTGGTGGTTAGTGCGTAAAGGCTAGAGGCCAACTCAGAACAAATACCCAAACCTGTTAGTGCATTGGGGGCTCGCGGAGACGAGCAGAGACTCACGATAATGTGACCCTGTCGCCCCGTCTCATGGACTTACGGCAAGGGCCCAGACTGCCCGGCCGTGCCACATAGAAAACTCACGGGTGCTCAACGGGCCCGCCCGACTTTCACATCAACTCGCGGGTACCCGTCAGGGCCGACCCGACTTCAACAATGGTCTCAAGTAAAGTCAAGGTAACCGTGTGTCCAAACATCAAGGGGAAAACCCGAGGAATCACCCACAGAGGATTCCACTCGATGTAATCATCAAGGTGAACGTAAGAGGATCCACCCTCGAGGTTCACACTTGAGGTGTTGCACGACAGAGCCGTATCGGGAACGGTGAAAGAGGAACCACCCCCATTGACCACGACCGAATAGCTACACTACAGAATTATCATCAGGAGTGCGTTATGAGGGATCACCCTCGGCACTCGATAGTAGCTCTGCAGAGTCGAGCAACTAAAGGGGCGTGATGTGATGTGAGGTGTCAGGCTCTGGTCATCGATCACGTTGATCGAGTCATCGATGATGAAGCAGGGGCAACAAGGACAAGGTGGGGGTCAATGATGGATCACTAACCAACCTATACTAAGCAGTTTAGGATAAGCAGGTAAGGTACAATAGCAGGTTACAAAAGCAGGCTATGCATCAGAATAGGAGCAAACAATAACATTAGCAAAATCTAATGCAAGCATGAGAGAATGGAATGGGCGATATCGGGATGATCAAAGGGGGGGCTTGCCTGGAAGCTCCGCTGAAAGAGAAGAAGGGGTCGTCATCGACGTAGTCGATCACAGTGGCATCAGCAATGGTCTCGGGGTCTACCGGAGAGAAGAGGGGAAGAAACAGTAAATACAGAGCAAACATATGCATGACAAGACGATACACGGTGCTAGGGGGGGTTCTACCGCAGTGCTACACGATACCGGCGAAGGGGAATAACATCCGGGAAAGTTCCCCCAAAGATTGGCATTTTCGGATAGATGAAACAGAGGGGAAAGGTTGCATGTTTGCTATGTGATACTTCTCCATCATATCTATAATTTTTGATTGTTCCATGCAAATATTATACAACTTTCATATACTTTTGGCAACATTTTATACTATTTTTGGGACTAACATATTGATCAAGTGCCCAGTGCCAGTTCCTGTTTGTTGCATGTTTTATGTTTCGTAGAAACCCCATATCAAACGGAATCCAAATGGGATAAAACGGACGGAGAATATTTTTGGAATATTTGGAAAATATAGGAAGAAGAATCAACGCGAGACGGTATCCGAGGTGGCCACGAGGCAGGGGGCGCGCCTGCACCCCTCATGCCCCCCCGCGTAAGGCGGTTGCTGCTCTTCTTTGGCCGCGAGAAAGCTATTTTTCGGAAAAAATCTCGGCGAAGGTTTCAATCCAATCGGAGTTACGGATCTCCATATATATACGAAACGGTGAAAGGCAAGAATAGGAGAGCGCAGAAACAGAGAGACAGAGAGATAGATCCATTCTCGGAGGGGCTCTCGCCCCTCCCATGCCATGGAGGCCAAGGACCAGAGGGTAAACCCTTCTCCCCTCTAGGGAGGAGGTCAAGGAAGAAGAAGAAGGGGCCCCCTCTCTCCCTCTCTTCCGGTGGCGCCGTAACATTGCCGTGGCCACCATCATCATCACCGCGATCTTCACCAACACCTCCGCCATCTTCACCAACATCTCCATCACCTTCCCCCCTCTATGATGCGGAGCATCCTATGGACATCACCATGTCAAGAGTTCGTTTGGCAAGTTACACATGCGACATCTACTTCACATACGCAAAGGTGAATCATCTCCTTTACACGTGCTCACTTGACCCCTTCGAGGATGGTATACTACTTGACACTTCTCCCGTGTGCATGCATAGGTATTGTCGGAGCTTCACGGATGTTGAGGAGGAGTGCAAGCGCCAAGGAACAACTACACCATCCGCGAGGGAAGCTTGGAAGCGACGACGGAAGAAGACGGAGCTGCTGAAGCTACAGCGGCCGGACATCCGGGCCGAGGGCCGGACATCCGGCGCCTGTGCAGCCGCCCAACAGCTGCACCAACAGAAGGCCGAACAAGCTTCAGCGGCCGGATATCCGGCGCCAGCCCCAGACATCCGGCGCCTCGCCAAAGCCAGGACATCCGGCGCCTCTCCCGGAAATCCGGCATCGAACGACAGAATGCACCCGAAGTTTGGCCACTTCAGCCCGGACATCCGGCGTGAGCCCCGGACATCCGGCGCCCCACGAACGGCCGAACATCCGGCCCCCAGCCCGGACATGCGGCGCGTGCCTGCGCGCAGCCCCGGGCCAGAGGCCCATGTATCCCTTTCCCACTTACCCCTTCGTGGCTTAGACTATAAATAGACCACCCCTCCTCCATTCCAGGGTTAGCAAAGTGATAGCTCATTGATAGAGAGCTTTGCTCCTTGTACCACTCTACTCTTGAGAGAGAGAGACTACTACTCCTTATGGAGGCCAAGACCTCCATCTAGGAGAAGATCCTGCGGGATATATCATCAAGACCCCCTCTTGGGTGGCCCCCTTCAAGACCTCCTCATGGAGATGAACTTTACCTTGTATCTTTCCCTTTGTTGTTCATGTACCTTGTGGATCTTGTGTGTTCGATTGTCTAGTGGATGTGTGATTGGACTTGTTCTTGAGTGTTTCCCCTTGTGATTTCTCTTCGTTCTTCCCCGTGTTCATCGTGTTCTTCGAGGGAACCCACTCCAATCGTGAAAGATCGGCCTACACCGGGCTAGCCCCGTATCATATGGTATCATGAGCCACGTTGTTCACGTATTTGGAGTCCCTCCCACCGTTTTCTAGCCTTCTTTTGCTTGATTTCGTCCTAAATTCGAAAATCCCCACCAAAAATAGCCCCCATTTTTTTTTGTGATTTGTTAGTTTGATGATGTTTTGTTGATTTTGATCCATGGATTTGCTTGGTTTCGAGTGGATCTAGCTTTCCCCCAAGTTTTCCCACCTTCCATCCACGAAATCGCATCAATTTTGCCCCTGAAATCATCTATTTCCGCCCCAAATCGAGTTTCGAAGTCCGAATCCCGATCTAGAATCGTCGGGCCGGACATCCGGGCCATCTGGTCGGACATCCAGGCCCCAAGCCGGACATCCGGCTCCTGGAGTGCCAAATCTGCTCGGTTCTGGACAGACACCCCCGGAAATCCAGACCCAACCCCGGATATCCGACCCCTGTAGATTTCAGCCTCCCGTGTTTCACCGTTTTGTCCATAACTTTTACATCTGGAGTCCGATTTTCGCGTTCTTTAGCCCGTTGAGTAGCTATTGACATCCCCCATCCATCTACATAGGTTCCATCACCATTTGAATCCATCAAATTTTGACCACTTTGGCATCTTTGCCTAGGGCTTCCAGCACAACATCCGCATAACCACCACCGACTTCCGCAACCTAACCCATTTTGTTCCTTATAGCTTTAGTGGTTGTTTGAGTTGCGATTCGAGTCTCCTAAGGTGTTTCGGCTACTTAGGGACGGTTGCTTCTTCATCAACCACCACCACCATAGCCTTCCGTATAACCTTGCCCACCATAACGTCCACTTCCGCATTGCCTACTCCTAAACCCATCATTGCATTTCCGCAATCCCATTGAGCTTCCGCAAAACCACCACCGCATTCCCGCTACCACCATTTGACTTTTGTCCTTGAGATTTTGAGTTGTGGTTTTTTCGTTTCCTAAGGTGTTTCGGCTAATTAGGAACGGGTTCACATCGACAACACCGCCTCTCATCATCGACACGGACGGTAACCTCGACGACATCATTGTACATTCTCCCTTACCATTACATTGTTAACCCCTAGCCCATTTTGCGTCACTTGCCTATCGAGACTAGCCATTTGAGTATTGCCGACAATGTTACTTGTGCACATTAGTGATCTACACCTTCCATTGCATACATACCATATCATATTGGTATCATCATATCATCTCTTGTGTCACAAGATTGTTCCCACATATACACAATTGCTACCTTGGTTTGTGCATTTCGCATAGTGGCTATCCAAAAAAAAGAAGAATAAGCTTTTAAGCAAAGAAAAAGAGTGAACAAAGAGCTTGTAAGAAATAGCCATAGCATCACAATATATCATATGGTATCATACTTGATCATCTTGGATCATTGTGTGAGAAACACCGGGAACCATACATATATAGCATACTTGGGATAGAAAGTTTATCCATTTTGCATCTTATAGGTTGTGCACAAGTGTCGTATCCGCCTATTGAGCAATCGTGCTAGCGTCTCTCTTGAGTTGTGCAACACGAGCGTTTTTCGTGGATTCCACATTTTGTGCTCATTCCTTGGTTGCACGACCCCATTTATCTATCAGTGTGTGCGTTTCCGTGTGCCATTCATTGCTATTGGTCTACTTGTTTCCCTTGCGAATTTGTGAATCTCTTTCAACATTATTGACTCTTGCTAACATTTTGCATCAAATTTTTGTGCCACTATCCTCACCGAGCCACTCCATAAGCTTTACTTGATAGGTGTGAGTGAACAAGTCCGGTACCAATTCCACTATTCTTTCATCTCACATTGAGTGAAACGAGATACATCCTCAACTTTGGGAAAAGGTAACTTGGTATTGTTTATCTCATTTCCTACTCACCTCTACTCGAGTCTTGTGATGGATAGGCAAGGCATTTCACCTTCGGTCTACAACAACAACGACAAGTTCGATGCCACGAAAAACTCCATCGACGCCAAGATGCAAGCTCAAATGGAGGAGATCAAAGCCCTCATCAAGTCCTACAAGCGATCTTCCTCATCTTCGAGAAGACGCTGAAGAGCACATGCCTCCGAGCTACCATCTCCGGCAAGGTCACATCGGCATCGACACCATCACCACCACGAACGTGAAGGTCAAGAGCTCAACACCAACAACCGCTCAACGACTTCACCATCTCTCTTGGCATCTTCGCCAAGCGACTTCAAGGCATCTTCGCCTATGGACATACGACATCTTCGCCAACAAGCACCCCAAGATTATGCTCAAGAGAAGCTCCCCAAGGTCAAGTCCGCGACTTCCACGAGCTACTACGACCTCGACACCGACCACGTGATTTATTTCCATGGGACTCAAGAACCCGAGGAGTATCTCGAGTGGGAGCACCTAATGGATGACTACCTCAAGCTACATCAAGTTCCTCCCGAAGATCAAGTGAAGTGCGCCACAAGAAACTTCCACGACTACGCCTCGACATGGTGGCTTCACACACCTTCGGAGACCTACGACATGAGTTGGCCCAAGGCGAAGAGAGCTTTGCGTCGAGAGTTTGTGCCTCCAACCTACACAGAACAACTTCTACGCCAATTGGAGAACACCATCCAAGGATCCAAGTCCATCGACGAGTACGTCAAGGAGATGAACAAAGCCTTGCGACGAGCCGGCGTGGACGACCCCATGTCTATGAAGTTCCACTTCATGATGGGATTGAACAACGACATCTCCAAGACTATCTTCCTCGAGAACTACAAGTCCCTCGATGACAACTACATTGGTGCTCTCAAGGCGGAATAAGAACTCATGAAGGCCAAGGCTTCTCCACCCCAAGCACACTTCTCAAAGACCAAACTCAAAGACGACGAGCATGAGGCTAGTACCACCAAGATGTCCAAGCCCGATGAGCTCCAAGACGATGCTCCCAAGTTCGACTTCACCGCCATCCCTCTTTGTGGCATTGATGATGCCGCGTCCTCCATGACTCTTTTTCAAGATGGTGCGGCGACGAGTACGACTACGGAGACCTTCAAGGACCAAGCTTTGGAGGCGAGCGACATGGTGACGAGCAAGGATGATGCTTCCATCTTAGGAGGCGAGAGTGATGATGTGCCATCTTCGGCCTTCATCCATGGTGACAGCGATGAGATGGTTGAGTATTTCACCTCGACCACGGCGACGTATGATGACTTGCGTGACTTGTGCCACCATATTGAGAGTGAGAGTGTCTTCACCACTAGCCCCATATATGACGAGTTGCCCAAATTCCCATGTGAGGAGAGCCACAACCCCCACCACTTGAGTGAGATGAGTGACTCCACCATATGTGACTTTGAGTGCACCTACCTTGAGGGAGTGAGTGAACCACCACATAGAGAGAGTGAGGCCACTTCGATTTCTAACAACTTGACCTCTACCTCTATTGTGTCTTCTCATTTGGTTCTAGGTCCCATATATGATGACGTGCCGATTCACGACGACTACGTCCTTCCTTTGGACAAGACGATGGCCATGGTGGAATATGATGCACCCCCCACATGGTTCCATCAAGATGAAGATAACCACCATTTGGTCTTTGCCACCTCACCTACACCACATGAGTGGAATGAGAATGGTAACATAGGTGAAGGTGATGCTCTAGTCCCACTACTGGACATTCTTGACATTGATTGCTTGCATGATGTTGATCAACCTATTTCCATGATTCATGCTAGTGCAACTTCCTCATGTGATGATTTCTTACCCATTTACGATGAGTATGATGATTCTCATGTGGAGTCTCTTAGTTGTGATGCCATGTTACATAGGATTTCTTGTGAAAATTCTTTAGGTCACATCATGTTTGACAACCCGCTTGACTTGTCATATGCTATGCATGAGATCAATCATATGTCATATTTGCAATCTCTTCGTAGTGACTATGCATATGCCATTAAAATTAACCCAATTTGCACATATGGCATAGATGACAAGCCCATGGTTATTGCCATTTGTTTTTCTTGTGATGATATTGATATGCTTCCTTTGCATCATTTATCTCATATGCCATGCCATGACTACCTAGCTTCGGATATCCATTGTTTTGGATGTTGTCCATTTTCTCCATATGATGTTTCCAATATTGCTCATGAGGAGACCCCCATAGTTTCCTCATACATTTTAGGAGATTTTGCTCCATCCCATCAATTGCATGATCCCACTAATTGTGTGCACAATATGCTCCCCATGAATCATAATGATATTGTTGTGCCATATACTAGTATGCTCAATTTGCATCCCCATCGTGTTATACATAACAACTATTCTTTCATGATGGATGACATGTTCTTGTACCATGCATCAAATTTCTTTGAGCGATGCTTATCTTGTGCTAACACTCACTTGCACATACACATCATGATGGATGATGTGTACATTTGCCACGCGCACAATTTCTTTGATTTGTGTCTCTTTTGTGTAGGTACCCATGAATACTTGTCAACCTCGCAATCCCACGAGTTGACAAAACGAGCTCTAGAGAGCAATGATGACTTGGGATCCCATGGATTGCCTTTCCCACCGCTCACTTCGCGCAAACACTTCACGCATTTCTTTTACATGTCCCTCACTTGGCTATGGGTTATTGTCCATTACATATTCTATGCCCATCTTACCATGTTCACTTTGCATGATATGCTCATTCCTATGCCTTTGTCATGCATTTATGACCCATGCTTTGCATTACACATGATGATTGATTCTAGTACTCGTATGTGTATTTGCAAGCTTGGTGGAGATATTGTTTGTTATTGCCATGATTGCTTTGTGCCCCATGCCTATGATGATACTATGATCTTGCTTTGTGTTCGTGCTTGCGATATTTCATGTGCATTGCCTATGCCTATTCTTTGCTCACATGACATGATTGCCATGATTTCCTCTAGTGTGTTGCATCTTCGCTCCACTAGTTTGCACGACTTGATTACTATGATTGCTTGCCTTGTTGCATCACCAATGATTTATACTTGCTCACTTCATGCGGTTGATGACAACTATCTACATGCTTTGCACATGATTGTTATTGCTTCTTGTCACATCTCTCCATATGTTGCCTCCCTCATGCTAAATGATTTGCCATGTATTGAGTGCAACAATGCTATTAGTCTTGCTTATGAGTTTGCCCCCATAGCATTCTCACATATATTTGGAGATTTTGACATATTTCTTGTGAAGCATGCTTGTCTCACCTCTTTGCACCATATACCTAGTGCCATGAATATTGCCATTGTTGCATCATATTATTCATGCACTTGTGCTTCTAATGGTTATGTGCAAGAGAAGAGAACCATCATGATGGATGATGTGTTTATCTACCATGCGCATACGTTCTTTCTTTTGTTGTGTGCATGTGTAGGATATTTGGACTTTGTGTCGACTTCCGCTTCACCTGAGTTGACCATTCGAGCTCTTGAGAGCGAACCACCTTCTACCACGACAATTCTACATCGCACTTGCTTGTGCTTCGGCATTGTGAAGGACGCACAAGGACACGCTTTCACGGTGATATCCTTCTCTTTTGAGAACCCCCAAACCATGATCATGGATATTATCACTACTGGAATCAGCTAATTTGCCATCTGCCAGCTCTTTGCCGCCTGCTAGCTGACGGCAAAGAAGCTCTTTGCCATCAGCTACCAAAAAGCGGACGGCAAAGAAATGGCAGACGGCAAAAAAGCTCTTTGCCATCTGCCAGCTCTTTGCCGTCTGCTAGCAGACGGCAAAGAGGGAGGTGGCCCCCACCCCCCGCCCGTTTGAAAAAAACTTAACGCCCCACCTCTTTGCCGTCCGCCAGCGGACGGCAAAGAGGCAAAAAGACGGACGGCAAAGATTGGCGGACGGCAAAGAGCCGATTACCTAACGGCCCGTACCCCCCCGCCCGTTACTCTCTGTTCTCTCCTCTCTCTCCTCCCCGATGCGCCCCGCCACCGTGCACATCCCGCCCGCCCGCCGCCGCCGCCCCCGGCCCTCGCCGCCCGCCGCCGCCCCGTCGCCCCGCCACCCGCCGCCCCGGCCCCTCCGCCCCGTCGCCCCCTCCGCCCCGCCGCCCGGCGCCGCCCCGTCGCCCCCTCCGCCCCGTCGCCCCCCCACCCCTCCGCCCCGTCGCCCCCTCCGCCCCGTCGCCCCCCCACCCCTCCGCCCCGTCGCCCCCTCCGCCCCGTCGCCCCCCACCCCTCCGCCCGGCCAGCGCCACCCCGCCGCCCCTCCGTCGGCGAGCGCCCCTCCGATGCCCCTCCGCCGGCGAGCGCCCCACCCTGCCGCAGGTGAGCCCCACCCCTCTTCTCCTTTTTTTTCTTCTGTTTTTTCTGTTTTTTAGTTTAGTTTAGTTTTTTAGTTTTAGATTTTTAGTTTTAGATTACTTTTAGTTTAGTTTTAGATTTAGTTTAGTTTTAGATTTTTTTCTTCTGTTTTT
This sequence comes from Aegilops tauschii subsp. strangulata, assembly GCF_002575655.3. Classification (NCBI taxonomy): domain Eukaryota; kingdom Viridiplantae; phylum Streptophyta; class Magnoliopsida; order Poales; family Poaceae; genus Aegilops; species Aegilops tauschii. The sequence goes on from NC_053036.3 coordinate 157,808,248, forward strand.
TAGTTTAGATTACTTTTAGTTTAGTTTTAGTTTTGTTTTAGGTTACTTAGTGGTAGGTTTAAGAAGAGGAAAAAGGAGAAGAAGAAGAAGAAGAAGAAGAAGAGGAGGAGGAGGAGGAGGAGAAGAAAGAAGAAGAAGAAGAAGAAGAAGAAGAGGAGGAGGAGGAGGAGGAGGAGAAAGAAGAAGAAGAAGAAGAAGAAGAAAGAGGAGAGGAGGAGGAGGAGAAGAAAGAAGAAGAAGAAGAAGAAGAAGAAGAAGAAGAAGAAGAAGAAGAAGAAGAAGAAAGAGGAGAGGAGGAGGAGGAGGATGAGGAGGCGAAAGCTAGAGGAGAGGAGGAGAAGAAGAAGACCACCGACACCCCGACCCCGACCACCGACACCCCGACCACCGACACCCCGACCTCGACGACCGACACCCCCACCCCGACGCGACACCCCGACACGACACCCCGGCACGACACCCCGACACGACACGACACCCCGACACGACACGACACCCCGACCCCGACACGACACCCCGATCCCGACACGACACCCCGACACCGACACCCTGACACCACACCCACCCTTACCCCGACCCCGACCCGGCACCCCGACCCGACACCCCGACCCCGAGACCCCGACCCCGAGCCTGACCCGACACCCCGACCCCGACACCGACACGGCACCCCGACCCCGACCCGGCACCCCGACCCCGACCCCGACCCCGACCCCGACCCCGAGACCCCGACCCCGAGCCTGACCCGACACCCCGACCCCGACACCGACACGGCACCCCGACCCCGACCCGGCACCCCGACCCGACACCCCGACCCCGAGACCCCGACCCCGACCCCGAGACCCCGAGCCTGACCCGACACCCCGACCCCGACACCGACACGGCACCCCGACCCCGACCCGGCACCCCGACCCGACACCCCGACCCCGATACCCCGACCTCGACCCCGACCCCGACACCCCGACCCCGAGCCTGACCCGACACCCCGACCCCGACACCGACACGGCACCCCGACCCCGACCCGGCACCCCGACCCGACACCCCGACCCCGAGACCCCGACCCCGACCCCGACACGGCACCCCGAGACCGACACGACACCCCAACCCCCGACACCTCCCGAAAAGGTGTTCTTTGGCCTTCCAGAAGCTGACGGGGTCATATATTTGTGAATTATTAGTTAGGTCATATATCTTTCGATTTTGTTATGAAAAACATCATATATATAATTGTGTTGATCGGGTAGTTTTAAATGTGCAGTTGTTACATCGCTGCGAGGTTTGGTGTTCGACGACCTCGCCGTGTGTTTGACGAGCTCTGCCCCTTTGTTCGTGGGTGAGCACAAATGACATGTCCTCCTCCCCCATTAATTATTTGATCTATTCCGATGAAACTTGATAGCTAGCTACATATGTGTCTTGAATCATCAGTATGCGTAACCAATATGTGTCTCCCGTTCGAAAGCGTCATAGTTATAAATATGCATGCATTTGCATATTTATAACCTTGTTTCTTTCGAATTGTCCAACGCTATCCATGGACAGCCCGAGTATGTTTAGATTGGGTTCATTTTCCCATATGCTTTGCTCCGGATCCGACGCATAAATTTCGTCAGTGCCTCCCCTGTTGTTCTCCGGGTACACATCCTCTCTGTTTATTGCAGAGACGTGTATCAGGAGAACAGCGGGGAGGTGCTGCCGAAATTTTGCATAGGATCCGGAGCATAGCATGGGAAAATGAACCCAATCTAAACATACTCGGGTGGGATTAGGACCTATCATTACCTATTAGAGTGTAGGTTGCATGGACGTAATAAAATTGACAAAGTAGATCAACTGATGAATATATACATGGTGAATTTTATATATATATATATATATATATATTTGTTGTGTGTCTAGTAGCTCTGAAAGTCAAGATGAGTGATCGTGCGTGGATGTACACCGGTCACACTGGTCAGAACAAATGGAGCACTGAATGGTTCACAAAAACCAAGGGGTTTGTGCGAGCCGCATTTGCAAATGGCCAGAGGAAAACCTGGTGCCCCTGTTTACGGTGCGGCAATTGGGAAAAGAGGACAGAGGCTGAAATGGGCAAACACCTGCAGAAGAGTGGTTTTACGCCCGATTATACGGTGTGGACATTTCATGGTGAGTCTGCCCAACGTGACCGAGCTGAAGTGGATCGTCGTCGCACCGACGAGCATGGTACCGGGATGGCAAACATGGTGCAAGACTTTGATGATGCTCGGGATTCGGACGAGGAGATGGAGGAATCTGCAAAGGCCTTCAATGAAATGTTGGAGTCTTCAAAACGTCCGCTCCATGAGCACACTGAGCTTTGTCAGTTGGATGCCATCTCACAAGTAATGGCTCTGAAGGCTCAGTTCAACTTGGGCAGATAATGCTACGATGCAATGATGACAGTATTTGGACGCTTTCTACCCAAAGGCCATGTAATGCCTGCAAACCTGTACCAGTCGGACAAAATCCTCCGTGCACTGAAGATGCCCTATGATAAGATACATGCCTGTGAGAAAGGATGTGTCTTGTTTAGGCTTGACTATGCGGACTTGAACTATTGTCCCATTTGCAAGTCTTCCAGGTATGTTGTGGTAGACAACGGTATGGGTGAGAAGACACAGACCAAAATCCCCGTTAGTGTTCTTCGGTATATGCCAATCGTACCAAGACTTCAACGTCTTTTCATGGTCGAAGAGACGGCCAGACAGATGACATGGCACAAAATGGGCAAAAGAACCGAACTAGATGCAGATGGGAATCTGATGATTGTACACACATCGGATGGTGTTGCGTGGAAAAAGTTTGATGAATTACATGGTGACAAAGCGGCAGATCCGAGGCATCCTCGAGTCGGCATCAGCACGGATGGGTTCAGTGTGTTTGGTATGACGGCAGCCCAATACAGTTGTTGGCCCGTATTTGTCTTTCCACTCAATCTCCCCCCCGGACAGATTATGCAAAGAAAGAACATTTTCCTAACGTTGATAATTCCAGGGCCCAACTATCCGGGGAAAATATGAATGTGTACATGCAACCGCTTAAGGACGAATTGCAAGAAGCCTGGGATAATGGGTTCAAGACATACGATGCCTATAGCAAACGGAACTTCATAATGCGTGTCTGGTACATGTACTCGACGCATGACTTGCCGGCGTATGCGCTATTCGTTGGCTGGTGTGTGCATGGAAGGTTCCCGTGCCCCACATGCAAGGGAGCTCTTGAGTTTCGTTGCCTTCAGGCCGGTCGCAAGTTTTCTTGCTTCGACATGCATAGACAGTTCCTGAATCCTCGCCATAAGTTCAGGAAAGACAAGAAGAACTTCATCAGAGGTAGAGTTGTCAAAAACTCTGCACCACCTGCATTGACAGGCCAACAGACCCTGGATCAGTTAAACGCACTCGAGCCAGATCCAGAGCGTCCAGGGTACTTCAAGGGGTATAATTCTAAGCACGCCTGGACTCACAAAACATGCTTATGGGATCTGCCTTACTTCAAAGACCTCCTTTGCCCACACAACATCGACATGATGCACACTGAGAGGAATATCGCCGAGGCACTTTTTGGTACATTGTTCGGCATAGATGGGAAGTCAAAGGATAATACTAAGGCTAGAGTCGATCTGGAGGTGCTATGTGATAGGCCGTTACAAAACATGAAAGAACCGAAAGGAAAGCAGAACTGGACGAAGCCAAAGGCATGGTTCAATCTTGGAAGGCCAGCTATGAGGGAAATTATCTTGTGGGTGAAAATGCAGTTGATGTTCCCCGATGGGTATGCAGCGAATCTACAGAGGGGAGCCAGTCTTGATAAATTGAAGATATTTGGTCTCAAGAGTCATGATTGGCACATATGGATTGAGTGGGTAATGCCGGTGATGTTGCGTGGCTTCATCCCTGAGGATGAATGGCTAGTACTGGCAGAACTCAGCTATTTCTTCCGTGTTCTTTGTGCGAAAGAACTATCGCCTGGCGTGCTAGAAGAAATGGAAGAGTTGGCGCCGGAGTTGATCTGCAAGTTAGAGAAGATCTTTCCACCGGGCTTCTTTAATCCAATGCAACATTTGATTTTGCATCTCCCGACCGAGGCAAGATTGGGGGGCCCGTACAAAATCGTTGGTGCTACCCAACTAAGAGGATGCAGAAGACGCTTCGACAAAAATGTAAAAATAAACGTAGAATTGAAGCATCGATGGCTGAGGCATTCATCACTGAGGAGGCGGCAAACTTCGTGACAGCACACTACGAAGCCAAAAATCGTCATTTGCATAATCCGAAGCCTCGGTACAATGCTGACGACCCTAAAAAGGGTGGATCCAACCTCATCCTATTCAAAGGGAATCTCGCACCAGCCAGTGTTTCAAATCCAGTATCTTTGGATAACGAACAATGGCGGACCATTTCGTTGTATATCTTCAACAACCTGATAGAAGTGCGGCCGTACATCGAGTAAGTTCTCGGTACATAGTTTCGCAACTTCTATTTCCTTTGAACTGCTCTTATTCCTGGATATTTCATACAGTCGATACGTCGCCTTATTCTCATATGGAGCGGTGATCCAAAAGGATTCTGTCAAAGAGTATGAGCTTCTCGCAAAGCAAGGAGGCGGCTATCCCGGTTTCATCTCTTGGTTCAAACAAACGGTAATTTCTATTAGACTTGTAGGCTAATTTGTAGGCGGCTATCCCGGTTTCATTCGCTAATTTGTGCGTAATGCAACAATCCTTTCATATTAAACTTGTAGGCTAATTCAGAGTCTATGGACGCCGAATTGAGACAAGTCGCTAATGGTTTTGACTATAAGGTCCGTTCATTTGACAAATACGACATCAACGGGTATCGCTTTCGTACCTATGGCAAAGAGCTATCTATGGCCGACCGAAAGTCTACAAATTGTTGTGTATCTGCTATCGGCGAAGGAGGTACTGAGTATTATGGGAGAGTTGAAGCAATTTATGAACTTCTATTCTATGGTGAAAACCCACCGAATGTCGTAGTCTTCAAATGTTATTGGTTTCAGCCGAAGGAGACTAGAAGGACTCATGAACATATAGGGCTAGTTGAAATCAACCAAAGCACCCATTTAGATGTTCCTGATGTCTATATTACGGCTCAACAGGCGACCCAAGTATTCTATCTACCGTGGGCCTGCCAAACTAATCCAAATCTGAAAGGTTGGGATGTCGTTTATGAAGTGCCGCCACGTGCTAGACTATCCCCCCAAAGGAAGAGGATTATGAACCTCACATTAACCCAGACACATATGAAGGAGAATTCTTCCAAGAGACACGTCTTCCAAAGAGCGTTTCAAGAACCGCTATACTTCACCCCAAAACATTGAAGTAGACAGCGACAGTGAATCCGACATCACCCCAGTGGAGGAACAAGAAGAGCCGGAACAAGAAGAGGTTACTGCTGCGGATGACCTGTCATTGCTTGACCGATTACGTCAAGGTGGCCTTGCACATGTTGATGCCACTGAACCCTATGAGCCCGTCATTGATTATAGTGATGATGATGATTATGCATTTATTGATGATACTGATCGAGATTATTAGTAGTGTCAGGTATTAAATTTTGTAATGTTGTACTTGATGATGATACACTTAAGTGATACACATATTATTACTCATGTCGGTCTTTTTTTTATGTTGTACTAATTTCGTTTACTGTTTGTCATGGCAGGTGTTGAAAGATGGTGGGTGCTGGTCGGGAGCGCGCCAAGGCCCCTTCTTCGTCGGCGCGTGGTCTGAGGTCTTCGATTCCAGACGCACCTCTCCGCGGAGCGTTGCTGGACAGTATGTCCACACCGCCGGGCCCTTCTTCGCCGACCGCGGTGCCCAGCAGGGGACGAGGTAGGAAGAGAGGAGGTGGGGCACGTGGTCGCGGGAGAGGAGGTAGGGTGACTGCTACGGCGCCTTCCTCGCCGCCACCCCCAGCTGTTTCACCCAAGCACGTGACTGCTAGGGTGGACTCGTCCGAGGAGGAGGCTACACGGACTCCGGTCCACGAGCCTCCGGTCCACGGGTCTTGGGCCCACGAGCCTCGGGTCGACTGGCCTTCGGCCCACGAGACCCCGGAGGAGCACACGTCCGGATGGGGTACCTGGCCGGATCAGCCCGAGGAGCCGAGTGGCCATGCTGATGATGGCGGGGAGCCGACTGATCTTGAGGAGGAGGGTGGCACCGTCTACCAGCGTGGTGCTACACGGCTCCCGTCCGTGCCGGCGACCCGCGAGCAGAGGTGGTTGATCTTCCCTGATGGGGAGAGGTACGTAAGTGCATTTAATATTTTTGTACCTTCTGCATTCACGTTTCTTCAAATAACTAATGCGTTGGCCTTGTCATGCTGCAGGGGCTGGGACCACCATCATAGTGTCCGCCGGCCCAACTCCGTCCTTGGAGTTCTTTGCCGGCAAAACTTCCCGGGGTTTGTCAAGTTGCCTGGTGAGGGTCGGCTTCCAGAGCTTGGGTTGAGCTGGGAGCACTACGTGGCTGCCCCGGCCCCGCCGGATGTCATTATCGACGGTGTCGTGTGCGACACGAGGGCAGACATGGTGATCAGGACGTTCTGGGTAATTTCTCCTTTACACATTTCAAAATCTTCAACTAGCTAGTTATTAATTGTACTAATCAATATTGTCTCATTTGATTGCAGACATTCTACAGGTGTGAGGAGGGATACGAGGAGGAAGCGGCAAATGTTATCCAGAACGTCTGCAAGTGCCTACTCCAGAACTTACGGCACGAGGCTCGGGTGCAGGCTGTTCGAGACTACTACGCCTTGCGTGGTATCAAGAAGACCAAGCCGGCGTGCCGCGATAAGTTCCTGAGTAAGGAGCAGTACATGAAGGTAATTCTTAAGGCCTTCTACTTAAGTTCCTTCATTTAGTAATTCTTAGCCGTAGCGCTCAAGTTTCTATTTGCTAACTTAGGCGCCTCCGAGATGGTGTGCGGATCGGATGGATTGTTGGGAGGTGTTGGTCGATGAGTGGTGCTCAAAAGAATGGCTAGCCCTCCACAACCAGGCCAAGGACAAACGTGCCCAAATGGAAGGTGTGCCACACCATCAAGGCAACTCCAACTTATATCAGTTCGGGCGCAACTGGGTATGTGGTTTGCTTCATGATTCATGCAATTCATTCATCATGCTAGCTTGAGCCCTTTAATTACTAATTTTCATTGTTTCTCTCTTTCAGGCACGCTACAATAAGGCGGATAAGGTGCCAGAGGTGTACGACCTGTATGCCATGGCCCACACTGGCTCTTTCAAGAAAGTCAAGGCTTTCTCTCAGTCTGACCTCGATGATGCAAACAACTTCACCAACATCTCCTCCCACAACAAGCTCGTGAGATATAGAGATGAGGGGAAGGCGAGGAAAGGGGAGGACTTTAACCCGAGCCAGGGTCCCATTGATCCAGAGCTGGTGATGATATCTGGTGGCGGGAGGTCCCATGGCTCCATAGCCATTGGAGATGGACTTATCCGTTGTCCTAGCACTCTCCCGGAGATCAAGGCGCGCCAGTCGAGCTCCGCTCCTGAGATAAGGCCTCGTGAACGGCCAGTGCAACTCGCCATCAAGGTTAGTGATACGTACTCAGTTATCTTTCTCCATTACATTGTGTGCGCTTCCATAAATGATTACAAATGGTCATGTGAGTGGTGTTGCAGGCTGCTATACAGACTGAGAGAGATAGAACAGAGAAACTTCTGGCGGAGGCGGCGGAGAGGCAGCGGGAGATGGAGGAGAGGACGAGAAAGATGATGGAGGAGGAGAGGGCACGGAATGACATGCAGGCAAGGGCCATGTACGAGCTCCTTGTGGTAAGTTTCTTCTGCAGATTAATTGCTAGTCTTAACATTTGAGTCTCATTACTAACTAGTATGACTCTGTTCTGAAAACCAAATGTGCAGTCTGTGTGCGAGAAGTCCGGTCAGCCCGCTCCGCCGATGCCAGTGGTTGCTCCTGGGAGCACGGTGAGTTTAATTTGAATGGACATTACTTGCTAGTCTTAACATTTGAGTGTCGTAATGCTAACGAGACATTGGAAATGATCTTTGGTGCAGCTTAACTCCAGAAACGCATCGCACGATCCTTCTCCAGGTAGCGGCACTAGCCACCCCGCTCCTACACCTCCCTGATCACGGTAAGTTTCTCTAGTGTTTTGCTTAACAACCTAGACTTAGCTTTATTTCCTCCAATATGCTTACCATAATGACCTAGAGTTAGCTTCTTTTCCTCCAAAATGACCCATTTTACCTAGGTTAGCTTATAAATGATGCAGTTCATCCAAGTTAGCTCAAAAATGACCCATTTTACCTAGATTAGCTCCTAAATGATCCATTTTACCTACGTTAGCTTTAAAATGGCCCATTTCACCTAGGTTAACTCCAAAATGACCCATCTTACCTAGGTTATCTCATAAACGATCCATTTCAACTAATTTAGCTCATAAACGATCCTTTTGACCTAAGTGAGCTAAAAAACGATCCATTTCACCTAAATTAGCTCTTAAATGATCCATTTCACCTAAGTTAGCTCAAAAAGATCCATTTCAACTAAATTAGCTCATAAATGATCCATTTCACCTAAGTTAGCTCAAAAACGATCCATTTCAACTAAATTAGCTCAAAAATGATCCATTTCAACAAAGTTAGCTCAAAAACGATCCATTTCAACTAAGTTAGCTCAAAAACGATCCATCTTGTTCTACTCTTCTTGTTCTAGTCACCTATTTCTAACTTTCTTATTTTGCCATTTTGCAGATTTCATGCACTTCATGGAAGCTACTCTTCTTGTTCTAGTCTTTCTGTTTATGTATGGATGGAACTTTGTTTATGTATGAAGGCTCTTTGTGATATGAATGGAACTTTGTTTATGTATGAAGGAACTTTGTTTATGTATGAAGGAACTTTGTTTATGGATGGAACTTTGTTTATGTATGAAGGAACTTTGTTTATGGATGGAATTTTGTGATATGAATGCCTGTGAAATATATCTATACATGTCATATATATTTGGAGTGAAAATTGTTGGATTTAATAAAAAACAGAAAAAAGAGCCAATATGCAGGCTCTTTGCCGTCTGCCACCGACGGCAACGGGTTCTTTGCCGTCTGCCGCGGACGGCAAAGAAGCCACGTGGCAGCCAACTGTGCTTCCTGGGAGCTGACCCATTTGGTCAGTTTGCCTACAGTGGCAGACGGCAAAGACTTTGCCATCAGTGGCAGACGGCAAAGAACCTGCACTTTGCCATCAGCGGCAGACGGCAAAGAACCTGCCATCTAGTGACGTGTAGATGACATCATACGGCGGACGGCAAAGACCATAGAAATTTTGCCGTTAGCGGCGGACGGCAAAGGTCTGCCGTTAGCCACTTAACGGACTGACAGCGCAATTATTGCCGTCCGCTCTCTTTGCCGTCCGCGGCAGACGGCAAAGAGCCTTTGCCGTCCGCCGCCAGGAAGCGGACGGCAAAGCAGCTGTTTACCGTGGCCTACTTTGCCGGAGCCTTTTGCCGTCCGCGGCTGACGGCAAAGGCCTTTGCCGTCCGCCGTTCGAGCCTTTGCCGTCCGCCGTGGCAGACGGCAAAATAGTTGTTTCCTGTAGTGTATGGATCATACTACTTGTGTTGCTTGCACCATGAGACTTATTGTTCATCTTAGATCACTTGATTGCACACATGTTATAGATCTTGCTTCGACTTGTCATTTTCAACATTCCATGCATCATGATATATATGCCTTGTGTGTTGCATCCAATTCTAGGATTATTTGCTCCTCTCATATGTTTGGTTGCAACAATGTCATCACTTCACATATGCCATGTCCCATTGCTTGTCACATGATTGACTTGATTGCCTCACACATGATGAACAATTGCTCTTTCTATTGTGTTGAGTGCCACACTATGTTCACTACACCCTATGCACATTATGCTTGGATTGTCTTGCACTTAACCCATGTGTTTAGACATCTCATCTTCTTAGGTGTTGTGAATGATTCCTATGCCTACCATAGACCTTTCATTCAATGCTTTGCCCATGCTAGCTATGAACTTGAGGTAGATGCTTATTCTCTTGTCACACATAGTTGCATCTCTACCTCCCATTTGCATGCTTATATCCATGATGTCCTTGATTGTGCTCAAATTATGTGCTTACATGCCATGTCACAATCTTTTGTCACACCATATTCTATGCTTGATGACAACACTTGTTGGGTGAATCACCTCTTGAATGATTGGTTTTGCACTAACGCTAACCGCATTTGTTTTTCCAAGTGTTTGTTGTCCTCACTCCTTTGAAGGAATCACAAGACGGTGCGACATTGGAGAGTGCCCATTTCGAGCTTCAAGATGACAAGTACTTGGTGAACGTCCACTTCTACACAGCGAAGCCATCTCTTTCCCATGGTGATTTGGTTTTTGATCTGAGGTCGGATCTTTCCCAAGGGAGGGGAGATGATGCGGAGCATCCTATGGACATCACCATGTCAAGAGTTCGATTGGCAAGTGACACGTGCGACATCTACTTCACATACGCAAAGGTGAATCATCTCCTTTACAACGCCAGCGATTCGATCAAGCAGGGGGCTCCTAAGTCGGGGATGGCTCTGATTACCAACTTGTAACGCCCACGATGCGGCTATATCTCCCACGTGTCGAGGCACGACTTAGAGGCATAACCGCATAGTGGTTTTGTCGCAAGAAGGGTCATCTTCACACAATCCCATGTAATGAACACGAATGGGATAAAGAGTTGGCTTACAATCGCCACTTCACACAATTCATAAATATTATGCATACATCATCTAAAATACAATCATATAGACCGACTATGGTCAAAATCCAGATGAAAATAAGATAACCGCAAATGCTAGATCCCCGATCGTCCCAACTGGGCTCCACTACTGATCATCAGGAAAAGACACATAGTAACGACCACGTTCCTCGTCGAACTCCCACTTGAGATCGACGCCATCATCTGCACTAGCATCGTCGGCACCTGCAACTGTTTTGGTAGAATCTGTGAGTCACGGGGACTCAGCAATCTCACACCCGCGAGATCAAGACTATTTAAGCTTGTAGGAAAAGATGGTGCAGAGAGGTGGGGTTGCAGCGGCAAAAACATATAAGGTGGCTAACATACGCAAATGAGAGCGAGAAGAGAAGCAACGGAACGGACGTCATCCAGCAATGACCAAGAAGTGATCCTGAACACCTACTTACGTCAAACATATCACAGACCGTGTTCACTTCCCGGACTCCGCCGAGAAGAGACCATCACGGCTACACACGCAGTCGGTGTATTTTAATTGGGTCAAGTGACAAGTTATCTACAACCGGACATTAACAAATTCCCATCTGCCTCATAACCGCGGGCACGGCTTTCGAAAGATAATACCCTGCAGGGGTGTCCCAACTTAGCCCATCATAAGCTCTCACGGTCAACGAAGGATAAACCTTCTCCCGGAAAGACCCGATCAGTCTCGGAATCCCGGTTTACAAGACATCTCGACAATGGTAAAACAAGACCAGCAAAGCAGCCCGAATGTGCCGACAAATCCCGATAGGAGCTGCACATATCTCGTTCTCAGGGCACACCGGATGAGCAGTCCGTACAACTAAAACCAATCCTCGAGTTTCCCCAAGGTGGCGCTGCAAAGGGCTCTAGTTTGGACCAGCACTCAGAGGAACACTGGCCCGGGGGTTTAAAATAAAGATGACCCTCGGGCTCTAGAAAACCCGGGGGAAAAAGGTATAGGTCGCAAATGGTAAAACCAAGGTTGGGCCTTGCTGGAGGAGTTTTATTCAAGGCGAACTGTCAAGGGGGTCCCATAAATCACCCGACCGCGTAAGGAACGCAAACTCAAGGAACATAATTTCGGTATAACAGTAACTAGGGCGGCAAGAGTGGAACAAAACACCAGGCATAAGGCCGAGCCTTCCACCCTTTACCAAATATATATAGATGCATTAATTAAATAAGAGATATTGTGATATCCCAACATATCCATGTTCCGACATGGAACAAACTTCAACTTCACCTGCAACTAGCAACGCTATAAGCGGGGCTGAGCAAAAGCGGTAACATAGCCATACAACGGTTTGCTAGGAAAGGATGGTTAGGGCTGACATGGCTAAAATGGGAGACATGATATAGCAAAATATAGGTAGCGAGCATGGCAATAGAGCAAACAACTAGCATAGCAAAGATAGAAGTGATTTCGAGGGGTGGTCATCTTGCCTGCAAGATTCTCAGAGTTGTCGAAAGCTTGATCCTCGTAAGCGTACTCGACAGGTTCCTCGTTCACGAACTCGTCTCCTGGCTCTACCCAAGACAAGAACGCAAACAAACGGAACCACAATCAACAACGAGGAATGCGCAAGCAACATGATGCAAAACATGTATGATATGCAAGATATGGTATGCGATGCATATGCGTGCTCCGGAAGGAAAATGATGAACATGGCAGTAACTTGACAAGCTAAGCATTCCACTGGAAAGATGAGGTGATTTCGATCGAAATCGATATAAAGATCACCGGAATCGGATGCACGGTTTGCAAATGACAAGCAAAACAAGAATGACACTAATCTGCGATAAACAGCAAGATAGCACTTAAAATGCAACAAGCAACAATGCTACAGCACCCCAACATAGCAACAAAGCACATGGCAGTAATCTACAGGAGATGCTTGACAAAAGATGAACATTGAGCTACTGCTAGTTCACAACACATCAAGCTCAAACAAGCATGGCAAAAGTGCAAAAGATTACAGGTTCACAGACAGTGAAAAACCGGACATGGCAGAAAACAGCATCAGGTAGCAATGTTCAGAGCACGAAATCAACATGCTACAGGAACTTAACATAGCAAAACAAGGCATGGTAGCGTTCTACTAAATGCACATGAAAAAAGTCCCTTACTGACCATAAGCCAAAAAGGACCAGAAGATATATGATGGTAAGCATGTAAACATAGCAAGTTCCGTTATCAGGTTTCAGACTTAGCAGAAAACAGAGCATGGCAGAAATATTAATATGTAGGCCTCTTTGTGAGCTTGATGCACTCACTACAGAGCAATTCATGACAACCCAAGCATACCTACAGCAAGATGGCATGTTTATGAAGCTAACCATGGCAAGAAAAATTACATAGCATATATGGATCAACTACAATAAGCTTGGCAATAATGCATGTCATGTTAAGAATCTGCCAGAAATATTTTATTGCAAAAGTAGAGCAAGATTGAGTCATGCTATGGCACTCCATAATTACGAACAATTGCAGGAATGGATCAATTACAACTATAGCTACAAAACATCCTTACTGAACATCTCCAAAATATGCATGGATCTCTCTGCAGCATCAAGTTTACATGGCAACAAAATTACAGCAGACAAAGACTTGGAGAAATCACTAAGTCCCTGAAATCAGAAATATTACGGGGCCTACTTTGCATGCTTGTGCTAGTCACCACAGAGATCACAAAAAATACATGGACTACACCACTGGAAATATGATATGGCATACTTCAAAACACATGTAGAGCTCATGCTCAAAAGATGCACAGAATAAATGATACAAAAATGACAAATCTCCAAGTTCTGCTAAGAACCAGAGATTAACAGCAACTAGCCTGCTTCCAACGAAGATTTGGGCATCAAGATGAACTCTAATGAACATGGTGCAATTGAACAAAATGTAAAGCATCACGAGTCGAACAATTTGACATATTACACGCGCGAATCGGAGCTACATGCACGAAGTTATCGCATCGGAAACAAAGGCACATGCTGAAAAATACTCAGGACTTGGAAAAAAAAGGAAGCGAGGGAAGTCAAGGGGGGGGGGCTGTACCAGATCGGATCGCACGAGCTACAGGAGCTCGGGCTCGTCGTTGCCAGCGAGGAAGGAGGGAGAGGGAGCGACGGTCGCCGGCGGAGGGAGTGGAAGCCGAAGGTGGGGGGCGGCGGACGCCGGCGAAGGCGCGGCGGCGGGGCCGGCCGGCGGCGGGCGGCGCTGTGGCGGCGGCGGCGGCGACCGGCGGCGGTGCGGGCGAGCGTCGGCGCGGGCATGGGAGGCAGGCGCGGGGCGGCGGCGAACGGGCCGGCGGGCCGACGGCGGGCTTCGCGGGCCGGCGCGGTGGAGAGGCCGACGACGACATGTGTCGCTACGGGATTGGACGGGGCGCGGCGGCGGACGTTGTCCGGCACGGGCGGACACGTCCGGCGCGGCGCGGAGGGAGGAGCTAGGGTTTGTCTGCATTTGTAATTCGGGATGCCCACATATTTATAGGCAGAGGGAGCTAGGAGACTCCAAATGAGGTGCGGTTTTCGCCCACACGATCGTGATCGAACGACCTAGAGCATGGAAGAGAGTTTGGTGGGTTTTGGGCTGGTTTTAGAGGGGGTTTTAGCTGGACACTCAAATGGACTTTTGCGGATGCCCGGTTAACCGATGGAGTACCAAACGACCTCCGAATGGAACGAAACTTGACCGGTGGTCTCCGGGTGGTATATTAAGACCACTTGACAAGCCTCGGTCCATTCCGAGAAAGTTTGACACACGCACACGAAAGAAAACAAGAGGGGTGCACCGGAGGAGATAGGAGCGCCGGATTGCAAAACGGACAACGGGGAAAATGCTCGGATGCATGAGACGAACACGTAAGCGAATGCAATGCGCATGATGACATGATATGAAAATGCATAACATGACAAAATACAAAACGAAAGACAAAACCCGACAACGGAGGGAAAAACTTATCACATAGCCGGAAAAGGCAAGAGTCGGAGTTACAAATATGGGAAGTTACATGCGGGGTGTTACAACACTCCACCACTACGAGAGGATCTCGTCCCGAGATCTAGGACTGAAAGAACTCCGGATATTCGGAACGGAGATGGTCCTCGCGTTCCCAGGTGGCTTCCCGGTCGGAATGGTGCGACCACTTCACTTTCAGGAATTTGATAGACTTGTTGCGAGTCTTGCGCTCAGTTTCTTCAAGAATAGCAACGGGGTGCTCATGATAAGACAAATCTTCTTGGAGGTCAATCTCTTCGAAGTCGATAGTGCGCTCAGGCGTCTTGAAGCACTTGCGGAGCTGTGACACGTGGAACACATCGTGCACGTTCGCGAAGTTGGAAGGAAGCTCAAGTTGATAGGCGAGGTCGCCTCTTTTGCCAATGATCTTGAAAGGACCCACGTATCTAGGGGCAAGCTTCCCTGTGATACCGAAGCGACGAGGGCCTTTCATTGGAGAGACGCGGAGGTAGACATGGTCTCCGATCTCGAAAGCCAAATCACGATGCTTACTATCATAGTAACTCTTCTGACGCGATTGCGCGGCTTTGAGATTATCACGGATGACTTTACACATTTCTTCAGCTTCTGTGATTAAGTCATTGCCAAGAAGTTGGCGTTCACCAGTCTCTCACCAATTGAGAGGAGTACGGCACTTTCTGCCATAGAGAATCTCGAATGGGGCCTTGCCCGAACTCGCTTGGAAGCTGTTGTTGTAGGAGAATTCAGCATAAGGGAGACAATCTTCCCATTTCATGCCAATGGAAATGACACAAGCCCTGAGCATATCCTCAAGAATTTGATTGACTCGCTCGACTTGGCCACTAGTTTGAGGGTGAAAAGCTGTGCTGAAGCGAATGTTAGTGCCCATGGCCTTCTGGAAGGAGTCCCAGAACTTAGAGGTGAAGATGCTTCCACGATCAGAAGAAATCAATTGTGGAATGCCGTGCCAGGAGACAATTCTGGAGGTGTAGAGCTCTGCCAGCTGAGCTGCTGTGATGGATTCTTTGATAGGAAGGAAATGAGCCACTTTAGAGAGCTTGTCGATGACAACGAAGATAGCGTCATTTCCGCGCTTGGACTTTGGAAATCCAGTCACGAAGTCCATTTCGATATGATCAAACTTCCCCTCTGGGATAGCAAGAGGTTGGAGGAGACCAGCTGGTCGTTGGTGTTCTGCTTTCACTCTTCGGCAGACATCACACTCATTCACGAATTGAGCAATTTCTCGCTTCATTCGAGTCCACCAATACGACTGCTTGAGGTCATGATACATCTTCGTACTTCCAGGATGAATGGCAAGGAGAGAATTGTGCGCCTCGTTCATTATGACTTTCCTTAGATCACCTTTAGGAACCACAATCCGGTCCTCGAAGAACAAAGTGTCTTTGTCATCAATGCGATAGCACTTGTATTTGGAAAGACCCTTGTCGATACCACGTTTCACCTTCTTCACCATGGCATCAAGGAGTTGTGCCTCACGAATTTGATCTTCCAAAGTAGGAGATACTATGAGGTTGGCAAGAAAGCCTTGAGGAACAACTTGGAGATTCAGCTTGCGGAAAGCTTCACAAAGATCCGGTTGGAAAGGCTTGAGGATTAAGCTGTTGCAATAAGCCTTCCTGCTTAAAGCATCTGCAATGACATTAGCCTTGCCTGGAGTATATTCGATACTCGGATTGTACTCTTGAATCATTTCGACCCATCGAGTCTGCCTGAGGTTGAGGTTGGGCTGAGTGAAGATATACTTGAGACTCTTGTGATCAGTGAAAATGTCCACTTGTCTTCCCAACAAGAGATGTCTCCACGTAATCAATGCATGGACAACTGCCGCCAACTCAAGATCGTGAGTGGGGTAGTTCTTCTCGTTGGGCTTCAACTGCCGAGAGGTATAGGCCACAACTTTCTTCTCTTGCATTAGCACAGCACCGAGACCTTGGAGAGAAGCATCACAGAAAACTTCATACGGCTTGGATTCATCAGGAGGAGTCAAGACAGGAGCTGTGACTAGTTTCTCTTTGAGAGTGTTGAAAGCAACGTCACACTCAGGAGACCAGACATACTTCACATGCTTCTGAAGGAGATTAGAAAGAGGCTTTGCAATCTTGGAGAAATTCTCAACGAATCTTCGGCAATAGCTTGCAAGACCCAGAAAACTGCGGAGCTGCTTGAAATTTTGAGGAGGTTCCCAATCCAGAACTGCGGACACCTTCTCGGGGTTAACAGCGATGCCCTTGGCAGAGATGATGTGACCGAGGAAAAGAACTTCATCGAGCCAAAACTCACATTTAGAGAACTTCGCATAGAATTGATACTGTCTGAGCTTGTCGGGCACCAATCGCAAATGTCTGGCATGATCCTGCTTATTCTTGGAGAAGACCAAGATATCATCGAGATACATCAGAACAAATTCATTGGTATAGGGGTTGAAGATGAAATTCATCATCCGAGAGAACACCGGAGGAGCATTTACAAGACCGAAAGACACGACAGTATATTCATAAGAACCAAAGCTTGTTCTGAATGCTGTCTTGGGAATATCTTCTTCACGAATGTGAATCTGATGATAACCCATACGAAGGTCAAGCTTCGAGAATACTTTAGCCCCTTTGAGTTGCTCAAATAGCTCATTGATGTTGGGAAGTGGGTACTTGTTCTTGATTGTCTTCTTGTTCAATGGGCGGTAGTCGACGCAAAGTCGGTCCGTGCCATCCTTCTTCTTGACAAAAAGAACACCACAACCCCATGGAGAAGAACTCGGTCTGATCAAACCCAGACGTTCTTGTTCATCGAGCTGTTTCTTCAATTCCTTCAGCTCGTTGGGTCCAAGCTTGTATGGACACTTGCAAACGGGTTCAGTGCCAGGCTCTAGTTCGATAACGAACTCAACTGGCCGATGAGGAGGCATACCCGGAAGCTCTTCTGGAAAGACATCTTGATACTCGCAAACGACTGGAATTTGCGAGATGGCATTCAATTCACCCTTCTCATTGAGAGAAAATAACCGAATGGTTTCATCACGAGCGGCATAAATAATCACATCCTCAGACGAGTGTGTCAATTGAATTTCCCTGGCAGCACAATCAAGTAGAGCTTTGTGCTTAGAAAGCCAGTCCATCCCGAGAATTAGATCAATATCCGAGTCACCAAGAACAATTGGAGAAGACAGAAATTCATAGTCGCCCATCTTGATTGTGGAATCCCGAACGAATGCTCGAGAAGTCAGTTGTCGAGCCGGAGAAACAATAGACAGAGGACTCGGCAATACTTCAGTAACCAGATCATGCATAGCCACAAAAGGTCTAGAAATGAAAGAATGCGATGCACCAGTATCAAAAAGAACTTTTGCAGGAATATCGTTAACAGGAAGATTACCCATTATCACATCAGTAGATTCCTCCGCTTGAGCTGCATTCATCATGTTCACCTTTGCAAACTTTGGATTACGCTTGACCACTGCATTGCTGGAAGATCTGACAGGAGGAGGAGGAGGAAGACGCCTCTGGTTGAAGCACTTGTTAGCATAGTGACCTTTCTGCTGACACTTGTTGCAAGTCACCTCTGAGAGTGGACGGTGATAAGGAGCATTGGACTTTGGAGCTTGATTCTGAGACTTGTTCTGATAGCCAGAGTTGGAAGAGTTGGAAGAACTATGGCCACCTTTGTTCTTCTGCTGGTAAGGCTGACAAAACGGAGGAGGAGGCAACCAGAACTTCTGTTGCTTAGCTGTCACAAGTGAGGAAGAAGAAGACTGAACTGCGTCTCTGACTCTCTTCTTAGAAGCCTCACACTTGAGCTGAGCAGCCTCTTGCTTCAGTGCCATATTGTAGAATTGATCAAACTGAGTAGGCTCAACAAGAACGAGAGCTAACTGCAGATCCTCTTTAAGGCCACCTCTGAAGTGATAGATCATGCTCTTTTCATCAGGAACGTCTTGTTTAGCGAAGCGAGCAAGTTTCTGTAACTGAATGTTGTATTGATACACAGACATGTTGCCTTGCTTGATATTGCGGAACTCCTCACGCTTGCTCTCAACAACACTTTGTGGAATGTGGTGCGCTTTGAAGTCCCGACAGAAGTCAGTCCAAGTGATCACACGACCTCCTCTGGAATCTTTGTATTGCTGAAACCAATCAGCAGCTTGGTCCTTGAGCTGGAAAGAAGCGAACTTGACAAAGTCCTCAGGCCTGACATTGCTACATTCAAAATGCTTGTTGATGTCCACGAGCCAATCATCGGCATCCGTGGCCTCGGCACAGTAGCTGAAAGACTTGGGCTGATTTGTGAGAAATTGGTTGAGAGTGGCAAAGTGAAACTGATTGTTGCCTTGACCTTGATTGCCTTGATTGCCTTGCCCTTGAGTACGTTCTTGCAAGAGTTGCAGAATCATCTGAGCATTGGCGTTGGTGGCTGCCATGATTGCTTGCCATGCCTCCGGAGGTGGAGGTGGTGGCGGAGGGTTCGCTTGACTCCCTTCATTGCGATCCGGATTCTGACGCGTTGGCGGAGCCATCCTGAAGAGGGTGACATCCGTTAGCATCTTGATAGACAAATAGATAAGTAGAATCAACGGATAGAAATTGCAACATATAGTCTTCACAATAAACATTCGAACGAAGATGAACGAATGAATTCCGTGGTAAAACATCACACTTCCATAAGTTGAGAAGCCACTTGAAAAAGATATGGAATGAACATCTGAATTCGAAGGAACTCGAATACCACAATACAAAATAAAACAAAGTATTGGCTTGCAGAATAAGCCGGAACAAACATATGATAGAGGTTTCGTCCGAAGTTTTCGTGGTGGGGCCCACACGGGCTCAATCGTACAGCACCATCATGTACAAGGCTGTGCACATGACATACGAAGCGTCCCCGAGTCGGCAAAGCCATGGACTCTTTAAGACACAACGAGACCACTGTAAAATCAACCGTATACAGGCGGACCACTAGACGTCGAACCCCAATCTCATATCATGCGTCTGTCGGAAAGATATCCTAAGGCTACTTGAATTCCCACTTATAAACTCCCGAAACTTTCTGGTTATGCAATCTGGTGTAGGGGATACAGGGGACACAAAATATATCACCCAAACTAACAATCCCTAGATCCAGCTGTATCCATCCGTCAACACATAACCAAGAAATCTTCGGAAATCGTTTACCTCAACCTTCGAAAAGCATCCGTTATACAAGTTATGGCAATACTCCCGAACTCCCGCCCCAGTACTGGGTGGCGTCGAGGTGATCTCACCAACAACTGCATAAAAGAGATTTCGATGTCGGCGAAACCCAGGTATTCCAGAACTGCAACGATAAAATTGTGACGACAACACCTCGGAGCTCAACTCCCCGGGACACTGCCACAAACCCTAAATGTCAGGAGGCACCAAGAACAATGTTCTCGTCACAAATCGATCGGAACGATTCCAAGATACCCGCGTAGTCAAAAAAATTTAGTGAAATTTGAGGAGAGAGTAGTCAAAACTTCTACGTCTGGAGACCTCACCAGAGCGACGAAGGGACTGAGGAGTAAAAAGAATCCTACTCTCCGATATATATAATCCTAAGACTCAAAACATTTTTTTCTAGACTCAACAACGCCAGCGATTCGATCAAGCAGGGGGCTCCTAAGTCGGGGATGGCTCTGATTACCAACTTGTAACGCCCACGATGCGGCTATATCTCCCACGTGTCGAGGCACGACTTAGAGGCATAACCGCATAGTGGTTTTGTCGCAAGAAGGGTCATCTTCACACAATCCCATGTAATGAACACGAATGGGATAAAGAGTTGGCTTACAATCGCCACTTCACACAATTCATAAATATTATGCATACATCATCTAAAATACAATCATATAGACCGACTATGGTCAAAATCCAGATGAAAATAAGATAACCGCAAATGCTAGATCCCCGATCGTCCCAACTGGGCTCCACTACTGATCATCAGGAAAAGACACATAGTAACGACCACGTTCCTCGTCGAACTCCCACTTGAGATCGACGCCATCATCTGCACTAGCATCGTCGGCACCTGCAACTGTTTTGGTAGAATCTGTGAGTCACGGGGACTCAGCAATCTCACACCCGCGAGATCAAGACTATTTAAGCTTGTAGGAAAAGATGGTGCAGAGAGGTGGGGTTGCAGCGGCAAAAACATATAAGGTGGCTAACATACGCAAATGAGAGCGAGAAGAGAAGCAACGGAACGGACGTCATCCAGCAATGACCAAGAAGTGATCCTGAACACCTACTTACGTCAAACATATCACAGACCGTGTTCACTTCCCGGACTCCGCCGAGAAGAGACCATCACGGCTACACACGCAGTCGGTGTATTTTAATTGGGTCAAGTGACAAGTTATCTACAACCGGACATTAACAAATTCCCATCTGCCTCATAACCGCGGGCACGGCTTTCGAAAGATAATACCCTGCAGGGGTGTCCCAACTTAGCCCATCATAAGCTCTCACGGTCAACGAAGGATAAACCTTCTCCCGGAAAGACCCGATCAGTCTCGGAATCCCGGTTTACAAGACATCTCGACAATGGTAAAACAAGACCAGCAAAGCAGCCCGAATGTGCCGACAAATCCCGATAGGAGCTGCACATATCTCGTTCTCAGGGCACACCGGATGAGCAGTCCGTACAACTAAAACCAATCCTCGAGTTTCCCCAAGGTGGCGCTGCAAAGGGCTCTAGTTTGGACCAGCACTCAGAGGAACACTGGCCCGGGGGTTTAAAATAAAGATGACCCTCGGGCTCTAGAAAACCCGGGGGAAAAAGGTATAGGTCGCAAATGGTAAAACCAAGGTTGGGCCTTGCTGGAGGAGTTTTATTCAAGGCGAACTGTCAAGGGGGTCCCATAAATCACCCGACCGCGTAAGGAACGCAAACTCAAGGAACATAATTTCGGTATAACAGTAACTAGGGCGGCAAGAGTGGAACAAAACACCAGGCATAAGGCCGAGCCTTCCACCCTTTACCAAATATATATAGATGCATTAATTAAATAAGAGATATTGTGATATCCCAACATATCCATGTTCCGACATGGAACAAACTTCAACTTCACCTGCAACTAGCAACGCTATAAGCGGGGCTGAGCAAAAGCGGTAACATAGCCATACAACGGTTTGCTAGGAAAGGATGGTTAGGGCTGACATGGCTAAAATGGGAGACATGATATAGCAAAATATAGGTAGCGAGCATGGCAATAGAGCAAACAACTAGCATAGCAAAGATAGAAGTGATTTCGAGGGGTGGTCATCTTGCCTGCAAGATTCTCAGAGTTGTCGAAAGCTTGATCCTCGTAAGCGTACTCGAC
The DNA here is from genome assembly GCF_002575655.3 of Aegilops tauschii subsp. strangulata. Classification (NCBI taxonomy): domain Eukaryota; kingdom Viridiplantae; phylum Streptophyta; class Magnoliopsida; order Poales; family Poaceae; genus Aegilops; species Aegilops tauschii. Next base: position 157,830,408 of record NC_053036.3, read on the forward strand.
AGGTTCCTCGTTCACGAACTCGTCTCCTGGCTCTACCCAAGACAAGAACGCAAACAAACGGAACCACAATCAACAACGAGGAATGCGCAAGCAACATGATGCAAAACATGTATGATATGCAAGATATGGTATGCGATGCATATGCGTGCTCCGGAAGGAAAATGATGAACATGGCAGTAACTTGACAAGCTAAGCATTCCACTGGAAAGATGAGGTGATTTCGATCGAAATCGATATAAAGATCACCGGAATCGGATGCACGGTTTGCAAATGACAAGCAAAACAAGAATGACACTAATCTGCGATAAACAGCAAGATAGCACTTAAAATGCAACAAGCAACAATGCTACAGCACCCCAACATAGCAACAAAGCACATGGCAGTAATCTACAGGAGATGCTTGACAAAAGATGAACATTGAGCTACTGCTAGTTCACAACACATCAAGCTCAAACAAGCATGGCAAAAGTGCAAAAGATTACAGGTTCACAGACAGTGAAAAACCGGACATGGCAGAAAACAGCATCAGGTAGCAATGTTCAGAGCACGAAATCAACATGCTACAGGAACTTAACATAGCAAAACAAGGCATGGTAGCGTTCTACTAAATGCACATGAAAAAAGTCCCTTACTGACCATAAGCCAAAAAGGACCAGAAGATATATGATGGTAAGCATGTAAACATAGCAAGTTCCGTTATCAGGTTTCAGACTTAGCAGAAAACAGAGCATGGCAGAAATATTAATATGTAGGCCTCTTTGTGAGCTTGATGCACTCACTACAGAGCAATTCATGACAACCCAAGCATACCTACAGCAAGATGGCATGTTTATGAAGCTAACCATGGCAAGAAAAATTACATAGCATATATGGATCAACTACAATAAGCTTGGCAATAATGCATGTCATGTTAAGAATCTGCCAGAAATATTTTATTGCAAAAGTAGAGCAAGATTGAGTCATGCTATGGCACTCCATAATTACGAACAATTGCAGGAATGGATCAATTACAACTATAGCTACAAAACATCCTTACTGAACATCTCCAAAATATGCATGGATCTCTCTGCAGCATCAAGTTTACATGGCAACAAAATTACAGCAGACAAAGACTTGGAGAAATCACTAAGTCCCAGAAATCAGAAATATTACGGGGCCTACTTTGCATGCTTGTGCTAGTCACCACAGAGATCACAAAAAATACATGGACTACACCACTGGAAATATGATATTGCATACTTCAAAACACATGTAGAGCTCATGCTCAAAAGATGCACAGAATAAATGATACAAAAATGACAAATCTCCAAGTTCTGCTAAGAACCAGAGATTAACAGCAACTAGCCCGCTTCCAACGAAGATTTGGGCATCAAGATGAACTCTAATGAACATGGAGCAATTTAACAAAATGTAAAGCATCACGAGTCGAACAATTTGACATATTACACGCGCGAATCGGAGCTACATGCACGAAGTTATCGCATCGGGAACAAAGGCACATGCTGAAAAATACTCGGGACTTAGAAAAAAAAGGAAGCGAGGGAAGTCAAGGGGGGGGGCTGTACCAGATCGGATCGCACGAGCTACAGGAGCTCGGGCTCGTCGTTGCCAGCGAGGAAGGAGGGAGAGGGAGCGACGGTCGCCGGCGGAGGGAGTGGAAGCCGGAGGTGGGGGGCGGCGGACGCCGGCGAAGGCGCGGCGGCGGGGCCGGCCGGCGGCGGGCGGCGCGGTGGCGGCGGCGGCGGCGGCGACCGGCGGCGGTGCGGGCGAGCGTCGGCGCGGGCACGGGAGGCAGGCGCGGGGCAGCGGCGAACGGGCCGGCGGGCGGACGGCGGGCTTCGCGGGCCGGCGCGGTGGAGAGGCCGACGACGACATGTGTCGCTACGGGATTGGACGGGGCGCGGCGGCGGACGTTGTCCGGCACGGGCGGACACGTCCGGCGCGGCGCGGAGGGAGGAGCTAGGGTTTGTCCGCGTTTGTAATTCGGGATGCCCACATATTTATAGGTAAAGGGAGGTAGGAGACTCCAAATGAGGTGCGGTTTTCGTCCACACGATCGTGATCGAACGACCTAGAGCATGGAAGAGAGTTTGGTGGGTTTTGGGCTGGTTTTAGAGGGGGTTTTAGCTGGACACTCAAATGGACTTTGCGGATGCCCGGTTAACCGATGGAGTACCAAACGACCTCCGAATGGAACGAAACTTGACCGGTGGTCTCCGGGTGGTATATTAAGACCACTTGACAAGCCTCGGTCCATTCCGAGAAAGTTTGACACACGCACACGAAAGAAAACAAGAGGGGTGCACCGGAGGAGATAGGAGCGCTGGATTGCAAAACGGACAACGGGGAAAATGATCGGATGCATGAGACGAACACGTAAGCGAATGCAATGCGCATGATGACATGATATGAAAATGCATAACATGACAAAATACAAAACGAAAGACAAAACCCGACAACGGAGGGAAAAACATATCACATAGCCGGAAAAGGCAAGAGTCGGAGTTACAAATATGGGAAGTTACATGCGGGGTGTTCCATGAGGAGAGCGAAGAACAAAAGGAGGAAGAGCGGATTAGCTACCCGTGCCCACCTTCTAATGAGAGTAACTCTTCAACTCATACGCTGTTTAATTTCCCTTCGTGCTTACCGAAGGATGATTGCTACGATGATTGTTATGATCCCGCTGATTCTTTTGAAATATCCCTTTTTGATTATGCTTGCTATGCTTGTGGCCAAGATGCCAATATGAATTATGCTTATGGAGATGAACTTGCTATACTTCCTTATGTTAAACATGAAATTGTTGCTATTGCACCCACGCATGATAGTCCTATTATCTTTTTGAATTCTCCAAACTACACTATATCGGAGAAGTTTGCTCTTTTTAAGGATTATATTGATGGGTTGCCTTTTACTGTTGCACATGATGATTTTTATGAATATAATATGCAGGTGCTTGCTTCTCTTACTTGCAATTATTATGAGAGAGGAACTATATCTCCACCTCTCTAAGTTTCCCACACGATAAAATTGCAAGAAACTGCTTATGCTATGTTTTGGCCTTTACTTGATGTGCATGAATTGTTCTTGTATGACATGCCGATGCATAGGAAGAGAGTTAGACTTCGTCATTTCTTGATATATGTTGCTTTGTGCTCACTACTAAATTATAAATCATTGTTAATTAAAATTGGCTTTGATATACCTTGGGATCCGGGTGGCTCAATTACTTGAGCACTATATGCCTAGCTTAATGGCTTTAAAGAAAGCGCTGCCAGGGAGACAACCCGGAAGTTTTAGAGAGTCATTTATTTCTGTTGAGTGCTTTTATATAGTTTAAAAACAAAAAAATAAAGAGGGGAACCCAAAACTTTTCAAAAAGAAAAGTGAAAGTGAGATAGACGAGCATTGTGAAAGTGGGGGACGTCCTTGAACTTTGTTCATGCCCATGGAAACTTTGTGAATCTTAATTACAGAAACTTTTCAACAAAAATAATTATCCCCTTGTACAATTCCATTGTATTATAAAAAGAATGTGCCAAGGTTTGCCTTTAGGATGTTTACAATGCTTGTTGGTTTGTACGGTGCAGGACAGAAACTTTGGCTGTAGTGCGCGATTTTAATTTTTTACTGGAACGTCAAATGGTTCTGATTCTTTTTGCACTGTCTTTCTATACAAATTTTTTATTTTTCCTAATTTTGGCAGAATTGTTCAAGTATCAGAAGTATGGTGAATATTCAGATTATTACAGACTGTTCTGTTTTAGACAGATTCTGTTTTTGATGCATAGTTTGCTTGTTTTGATGAAACTATCGATTTATAGCAGTGGATTAAGCATGAAAAAGTTATATTACAGTAGCTATAATGGAAAAATAAAATATGAATTGGTTTGCAACAGTACTTAGAGTAGTGATTTGCTTTATTATACTAACGGATCTTACCAAGTTTTCTGTTGAAGTTTTGTGTGGATGAAGTGTTCGATGATCGAGAAGGTCTCGATGTGAGAAGAAGGAAGAGAGGCAAGAGCTCAAGCTTGGGGATGTCCGAGGCACCCCAAGTAAATATTCAAGGAGACTCAAGCATCTAAGCTTGGGGATGCCCCGGAAGGCATCCCATCTTTCTTCAACAAGTATAGGTATGTTTTCGGATTCGTTTCATTCATGCGATATGTGCAAATCTTGGAGCGTCTTTTGCTTTAGTTTTAATTTTTCTTTTATGCACCATGCTGGTATGAGATAGTCCTTGGTTGATTTATAGAATGCTCATTGCACTTCACTTATATTCTTTGAGTATGGCTTTATAGAATGATTCATGTGCTTCACTTATATCATTTGAAGTTTGGATTGCCTGTTTCTCTTCACATAGAAAACCGCCATTTGTAGAATGCTCTTTTGCTTCACTTATATTTGTTAGAGCGTGGGCATATCTTTTGTATAAAGAATTAAACTCTCTTGCTTCACTTATACCTATTTAGAGAGATGACAGGAACTGGTCATTCACATGGTTAGTCATAAAATCCTACATAAAACTTGTAGATCACTGAATATGATATGTTTGATTCCTTGCAATAGTTTTGCGATATAAAGATGGGGATATTAGAGTCATGCTAGTGGGTAGTTGTGGATTAGTAGATATACTTGTGTTGAGGTTTGTGATTCCCGTAGCATGCACATATGGTGAACCGTTATGTAACGAAGTCAGAGCATGAGGTATTTATTGATTGTCTTCCTTATGAGTGGCGGTCGGGGACGAGCGATGGTCTTTTCCTACCAATCTATCCCCCTAGGAGCATGCGCGTAGTACTTTGTTTCGATGACTAATAGATTTCTGCAATAAGTATGTGAGTTCTTTATGACTAATGTTGAGTCCATGGATTATACGCACTCTCACCGTTCCATCATTGCTAGCCTCTTCGGTACCGTGCATTGCCGTTTCTCACCTCGAGAGTTGGTGCAAACTTCCTCAGTGCATCCAAACCCCGTGATACGATACGCTCTATCACACATAAGCCTCATTATATCTTCCTCAGAACAGCCACCATACCTCCTATCATGGCATTTCCATAGCCATTCCGAGATATATTGCCATGCAACTTCCATCATCATCATATACATGACTTGAGCATTTATTGTCATATTGCTTTGCATGATCGTAAGACAGCTAGCATGATGTTTTCATGGCTTGTCCGTTTTTTGATATCTTTGCTATGCTAGATCATTGCACATCCTGGTACACTGCCAGAGGCATTCATATAGAGTCATATCCTTGTTCTAGTATCGAGTTGTAATATTGAGTTGTAAGTAAATAAAAGTGTGATGATCATCATTATTAGAGCATTGCCCCAGTGAGGAAAGGATGATGGAGACTATGATTCCCCCATAAGTCGGGATGAGACTCTAGACTTTACAAAAAATAAAAGAGGCCAAAGAAGCCCAAATAAAAAAAGAGAGGCCAAAGAAGCCCACCAAAAAATATATAAAAAATATATAAAAAAGAAAAAGAAAGAAAAAAATGAGAGAAAAAGAGAGAAGGGGCAATGTTATTATCCTTTTACCACACTTGTGCTTCAGAGTAGCACCATGTTCTTCATATAGAGAGTCTCTTGAGTTATCACATTCATATACTAGTGGGAATTTTCATTATAGAACTTGGCTTGTATATTCCGATGATGGGCTTCCTCAAATGCCCAAGGTCTTCATGAGCAAGCAAGTTGGATGCACACCCACTTAGTTTTCAGTTTGAGCTTTCATACACTTATAGCTCCAGTGCATCCGTTGCATGGCAATCCCTACTCCTTACATTGACATCAATTGATGGGCATCTCCATAGCCCGTTGATTAGCCGTGTCAATGTGAGACTTTCTCCTTTTTGTCTTCTCCACACAACCTATAGTGCTATATTCTATTCCACCTATAGTACTATGTCCATGGCTCACGCTCATGTATTGCGTGAAAGTTGAAAAGGTTTGAGAACGTGAAAAGTATGAAACAATTGCTTGGCTTGTCATCGGGGTTGTGCATGATTTGAATATTTTGTGTGGTGAAGATGGAGCATAGCCATACTATATGATTTTGTAGGGAGAACTTTCTTTGGCCATGTTATTTTGAAAAGACATGATTGCTTTATTAGTAGGCTTGAAGTATTGTTGTTTTTATGTCAAATGATGGACTATTGCTTTGAATCACTCATGTCTTAATATTCATGCCATGATTAGATACATGATCAAGATTATGCTAGGTAGCATTCCACATCAAAAATTATCTTTTTATCGTTTACCTACTCGAGGACGAGCAGGAATTAAGCTTGGGGATGCTGATACGTCTCTGTCGTATCTATAATTTTTTATTGTTCCATGCCAATATTATACAACTTTCATATACTTTTGGCAACTTTTTATACTATTTTTGGGACTAACATATTGATCAAGTGCCCAGTGCCAGTTCATGTTTGTTGCATGTTTTATGTTTTGCAGAAATGCCATATCAAACGGAATCCAAACAGGATAAAAACAGACGGAGAATATTTTTGGAATATTTGGAAAATATGGGAAGAAGAATCAACGCTAGACGGTGCCCGAGGTGGCCACGAGGCAGGGGGCGCGCCTGCCCCCCTCGTGGGCCCCCCGTAAGGCGGTTGCTGCTCTTCTTTGGCCGCAAGAAAGCTAATTTTCAGGAAAAAAAATCTCGGCGAATGTTTCAATCCAATCGGAGTTACGGATCTCCATATATATACGAAACGGTGAAATGGCAGAATAGGAGAGCGCAGAAACAGAGAGAGACATAGAGATAGATCCAATCTCGGAGGGGCTCTCGCCCCTCCCATGCCATGGAGGCCAAGGACCAGAGGGGAAACCCTTCTCCCCTCTAGGGAGGAGGTCAAGGAAGAAGAAGAAGAAGAAGAAGGGGCCCCCTCTCCCCCTCTCTTCCGGTGGCGCCGGAACGCTGCCGTGGCCACCGTCATCATCACCGCGATCTTCACCAACACCTCCGCCATCTTCACCAACATCTCCATCACCTTCCCCCCCTCTATCTACAGTGGTCCACTCCCGCAACCCGCTGTACCCTCTACTTGAACATGGTGCTTTATGCTTCGTATTATTATCCAATGATGTGTTGCCATCCTATGATGTCTGAGTAGATTTTCGTTGTCCTATCGGTGGTTGATGAATTGTTATGATTGATTTAATTTGCTTCTGGTTATGTTGCTGTCCTTTGGTGCCCATCACATGAGCGCGCACGTGGATCACACCATAGGGTTAGTTGTATGTTGATAGGACTATGTATTGGAGTGCAAGAGTGATAGAAGCTTCTACCTAGCATAGAAATTGATGCATACGGGATTGAAGGGGGACCAATATAACTTAATGCTATGGTTGGGTTTTACCTTAATGAACGTTAGTAGTTGCGGACGCTTGCTAATAGTTCCAATCATAAGTGCATAGAATTCCAAGTCAGGGATGACATGCTAGCAGTGGCCTCTCCCACATAAAACTTGCTATCGGTCTAGTAAAGTAGTCAATTGCTTAGGGACAATTTCGCAACTCCTACCACCACTTTTCCACACTCGCTATATTTACTTTATCGTGTCTTTATCTAAACAACCCCTAGTTTTTATTTACGTGCTCTTTATTATCCTGCAAACCTATCCAAAAACACCTACAAAGTACTTCTAGTTTCATACTTGTTCTAGGTAAAGCGAACGCTAAGCGTGCGTAGAGTTGTATCGGTGGTCGATAGAACTTGAGGGAATATTTGTTCTACTTTTAGCTCCTCGTTGGGTTCGACACTCTTACTTATCGAAAGAGGCTACAATTGATCGCCTATACTTGTGGGTTATCACTATGCTAGAGGCGAGTGACAGATGAACAAAGAGCGTATTCGGATTCGTCTCGTCGTTCCAAGCAACTTTGATGTATAAAACTTTTTCATCCGGGTTACAGATTATTTTCTATGATTTTTCAAAGTTTAAACATTATTCTGAAATTAATTTTAAATCTAGAACAGAGTTATTGCACCAGCATGACATCATCATGACGTCAGCGGTCAACACTGACCGTTGACTGGTCAAACATGGCAGTGGGGCCCGTCTGTCATTGACCTAACTAATTAGCGTATTTAAATTAACTAAACTAGTTCATTAGGCTAACTAAGCAAGGTTAATTAAGTTAATTAACTATTTAATTAATTAATTAACTAATTAATTAGTTGTTTTTATATTATTTTTTAAAATCTTTTTTTAACAGGGGGCCGGGCCCAGCAGTCAGTGGCCCACTGGGGCCAACCAGGCGACGGGCGAAACGGGTGCGGGCGCCCGCCCGCATGGCCATGGGCGTGCGGGCGCTGGAGCGCGCTGGCGGCCACGGCGGGGCCCGCCGGCCGGCCGTTTCCGGCGACGGAAGCCGGCGCGGCGGGGCACGTTGGGTAGCGGACGGGGAGGCGGCCGCGGGCAGGTCTGCGCGGGCGAGCGTGGGGCGGCGAGCGGCTGCGGTGCGGTCGGAAGCGGCGTCGGGGGGGAGCAGCGGGCGGCACAGCTCCGGTGACAGCAGCAGCAGGCGATGGGCGGAGGAGCGTGGCGAGGCCAGGGAGTGCACGCGCAGCAGCAGTCGCGTGGTGCGAGGCCAGCGCGAGGCTGCAGGCGCGTGGGGAGCTGCGATTGCCGGCGCGGGTAGCATGGGCGAGCGACACGGCAAGGGCCAGAGACGCGGGCGAATGAGGAGGTGGCCGCGGGCGGCTGGGTCGGCCGGCGGGTGCGGTGCTCGGTTGTGGCGGGCAAGCGCTCTAGCTACGGCGGTGATGTGAGCGACAACGACGATGACGAACGGGCGACGACTACGGGCGGAGCTCGACGGACTCAACGATGGGGATGGCCAAAGCGAAAAGGAAGGAGCGCAACTGGCGTAGTGGCTCACAGTGAGGACGACGGGCTGGGCAGTGAGCTCGGGGAAGGCTCGAAGACGATGAGCCCCAACGGAGATCCACGGCGACCGAAGGTGGAAGATGTCCTCAATCCCGTTGTTGTAGGGATCCCCGGTGTCGACTCGTTGCTGGAGACGACGTAGTAGATGATTGCGGTCCCTCTGGATACGATGCAGCGGTGCGAGGTAGCCGGTGGCCGCGTGTGCGACGGCGGCACGGCGACGACGGCGTCGGGTGTGGTGGAGGAAAAAGGGGATCTGGGTGAGAGGAAGGAGGAGAGGGAGGCAGAGGGCGAGGTGAGTGGGGGGAGTGGGGACCGAGGAGGCGGGGAGCGGCATCCTTATCCCTCCCCGTCGGCGTGGCAGCGCGGGGAGGTGCGCCCGGTCCGACGGGGACGAACGGGAGCGCCCCGGTCGGCTGTACAGGGAAAGGAGGCGACTGACGGAGTTAGGTGGGCTGGCTGGGTGGGAGTGGGCCGAGGCCCAGGGGGAGCCAGGGGGTCTTTCGATTCCTTTCATCTTTATCTTTTGCTTTTCTTTTGTATTGCTTTCTTTTAACAGCCTCCAATTGCATTTAAATAAGCCACCAAATGACTTTGCAAATATGTGGAGGTGGACAAAACAAATACTAGGAAAAATTGAGCCCTGCCACAAAAAGTTTGGGGGCTTTTGAAATGTTTTGGATTTTTCACAAATCAGAAAAGCATTTTAAATTACTAGTTTGCCGTGTTTTAAAAGTTTCAGGACATTTACTTATTTTATAAAAAGATGGTTTCTCCACCAATATTATTTATGAATTATTTGCCACAGTTTGCACATTTTATTTTGCATGTTTGAGAAATTTGAATTTTGAACTTTAATTTGAGTTTGATTTCGAACTAAGATTTGGATCAAGCGAGGATTAGCAACAGTAATGCTGATGACATGGCACCATTAACAGGGATTATTGTAGCTTAATTATCCGGGCGTCACATTAGTCCCAAAAAATGATATAAAGTTGCTAGTAAATGTAACATCCAAGATTGAATATATAATAGCATGGAACAATAAAGATTATAGATACGTTGGAGACGTATTAAGCATCCCCAAGCTTAATTCCTGCTTGTCCTCGAGTAGGTAAATGATAAAAGAACATAATTTTTCATGTGGAATGCTACCTATTATGTTCATCACATATTGTTTTCTTTTGTAGCATGGACATTTTAAGTGATTCAAAGCAATAGTCTATAATTTAACATAAAGACATAAATACTCAAGCATATCAACAAGCAACCATGTTTTTCAAAATATCAATGCTAAAGCAAGTTATCCCTAGCCCATTATGCTCAATCATTGATCCATTCATAAAACACACTCAAATATTAGCTACATCCAATGCACAAGTATGACAATAGTGTTTCCTAGTTGGTGATTTATAAGATAAGATGGAGGCTCAAAATAAAAATAAAAATTGCATAAAAGTAAATAGAAGGACCCTTCACAGAGGGAGGCAGAGATTTGTAGAGGTGCCAGAGCCCAAAGCCTAAATTGAGACATAAAATATTTTGAGAGGCATGCTTTTCCTGACAATGAAAACGACCGAGAATTACCAACATCTTTCATGCTAGATATATCATAGGAGGTTCCCAAACAAAAATAAAGTTTATTTCCTTTCCACCATTCTTACACAATCCATGGCTAGCCGTATCCATGGGTGCCTTCCATACCAACACTTGGGATTTTATTATGAATGACATATATAAAGTTTTTTTTTTCATTTGGGACTAGGCATCCCTATTACCTGCCACACTATCATGCAATGTGTAAGTGCATCTAGTGCCCCTTAGTGATTTTGGTGTATTGAAGACTTATAGGTTAAGGGACTAATGTGTTTATGAGTGTACACAGGTTTATAAGTCTATGAGGAGTTTGATATTTACAGTGAAAGTCGACCCCTAAAAATGAAGTTCTTCGGCTGAAGACTTTGGATATCTGAAGACATTCTGAAGACTTTGAAAGTGAAGAAATTGGTGTGACCTTTGAAGACTTGGTATTCATTTGAGGAACATGAAGCGTGAAGACTTTTGTTTTCATAGTTTCATTTTCTCTTTCTTGAGTCATAGGAAACACCGTACTGTTAAAGGGGGTCGAGGAAATACTAAGGAAAAATTTCCATGTGATGCTCAACTCAAAATCCTACACCTACCAATCCCTTCGAGTGAAGCCATTGGAAATCTCATACAGTTCAGTCATATTCTTCAGTGACAGAGACGAAGTTCTTCTGGTCGCTGAGGAATTTGTTCTGATTGAGGAGTTAGGAATTCGCCAGTGCGGATTGCCTACACAGTGAGGAACATGATAGCCCTGAGGAATTTGATACTCAAATTTCCGACCGTTGTTGTGCTATGCGCCAGCTGTCCCAAAATATCTACCCACCTAACGGTCATATCATTGAAGGGCATTTATGTCTTATCATGTCGGGCTGCTCCCTAAGCTATAAATAGCCGCCCCCTACAACCACTAGCTGGTTGGCTGCTCCGAGAGAAACTGACACTTGTCATTTGAGAGCATCCCATCCTCCGAGGACTTTGAGTGAAAATCATCAAGTGAGGAAAAACCCAAACCCAAACACCTACAAACCCAAAGTGATTGAGCATCACTGAAGAGATTGATCCTGCGTGGATCCGACACTTGTTACCTTTGTAGACTGTGCTTCTTCCAGATGGTTAGGCGTCATGGTCTAGAGCATCCAAGAGGAATTGTGGATCGCCGAGTGACCGAGTTTGTGAAGGTTTGGAAGTCACATGAAGACTTACCACGAGTGATTGGGCGAGGTCTGTGTGACCTTAGCTCAAGGAGAATATGCTGAGGACTGTGTGTCCGGGACTGTGTGTCCTCAGGTTTAAATACCTAGCCGCTCCAACCAGACGTACAACTGAGACAGCAGTTGGAACTGGTCTACCAAATCATTGTCTTCACCAAGCTTACTGGTTCTATTTCCTCAACTCTTTCATTTCCTCATTACTGTGTTGTGTGCTTGTTCATATCTATGTTTGAAGACTTTGACTGAAGACTTTCTCAATTTCCTCAGTTCAATTTCCTCAGTCTGTTTGTCTTCATCCTGTGTTATCTTGTGTTTATGCTTTCTGTACTCTGTGCTTGTCTTCATTTCATCATGATGACTATGCTTGTGTTTTGCTATGCTTACTTTTGAGTACTTATTCCGCTGCAAGTAGTTCTTCGCTAAGGAATTTCCTCACTAGCAAATTCCTCAGTGAAGAATTCATAAAAATCGCCTATTCACCCCCCTCTAATCGATATAACGCACTTTCAATTGGTATCAGAGCAAGGTACTCCCTTGTTCTGTGAGATCTTTGTTTAACCACCTGAAGTTTTAGTTATGTCGACCGCAGGTATGATCAAGGTCTCTGCTGGGTGTCCTACCTTCGATGGGACGGACTACCCTTACTGGAAGAATAAGATGCGAATGCATCTTGAGGCAATTGATAACGATCTCTGGTATGTTGTGGAAAATGGTGTTCCCTCTGTCTCACCCTCACTGAACGCTACCGATGTGAAGAGATTCAAGCAACTCGATTCTCAAGCGAAGAATATCATATGTGGCCATCTGAGCAAAGGACAGTATGGAAGAGTGAGTGCTTTGGAAACTGCTAAGCTTATCTGGGATAGGCTGTCCAAAGTAAATGAAGGAGTCTCAAAACAGCATGACTCTCGAGTTGATGTTCTTCACAATCTCTTCAACCGCTTCAAAAGACTCGACAATGAAAATGTTCAACAAACCTTCAATCGCCTCACTGACATCTCAAACGAGCTTCAAGCGCTCGGTGCCACTGACATCACCGACCACGAGGTGGTGAAGAAACTGCTGAGATCGCTTGATTCCTCATTTGATACTCTGGCATTGATGATACAAGAGCGTGCTGATTACAAGTCACTTGATCCCGCTGATATCCCCGAGAGGCTAAATACTCATGAGTTCCAGCTTGCTGAAAAGAGAGATCTCTATGGCTCGAGCTATGGCAGATCACGTGCACTGAAGGCCAAGGCAGTTTTTGCGTCTGAAGATGAAGACTCTGACAGCAGCCTTGGTGATCTTGAAGAACTGAGCCATGGTCTAGCACTGCTCGTGAAGAAATTCCAGAAGTTCTCAAGACGTGGTCGTTTTGGAAGACCCTCAAGGAGCAATGATTCCTCATCGAGTGACTACAAGAAGAGGCTTTGTCACAAATGCAAGAAACCCATACACTACATTCAAGATTGTCCTCAGTGGGAAAAGGAATCAAAGAAGAAGAAATACAAGGATTACAGTTCTGATGATGCGAAAAAAAGAAGAAATCCTCAAAATCTTCATCATCAAAATCCTCAAAGTCTTCATCTCACAAGAAGAGCAGCTCCAAGAAGGCTCGAGCATTCATTGGCAAGGAAATGGACTCTGAGGCTAAATCTGAAGAAAATGAGGAAGAGGGGGCATCCGAGGATTCCGAATCCGGTGTGGTGAGCCTAGCCCTCGCTACTGCATTCGTCAGCAAGTCTATCTTCAACACTGAAGAAAATGACCTCACCAACAAGGCTGATGAAGGCAATGATGACTACGCTCCCACCTATTGCTTCATGGCAAAGGGTGCCAAGGTACTCAAACATACCTCCTCTGAATCAAGTGAGAATGAGTCTGATGAAAACCTTAAGCCCAACTATTCTAAACTCGCTAAGATTGCAGTGAAACAACAAAGGGCATTTGAAAAGGTTCAAAACATGCTAGACAAAAGTGATGATATGTTGGGTGAAGAAATGGATCGCACTAAAACCTTGACTGAAAATCTTCAGAGACTTTAGACTTGGTTTGACAACTTTCAAGGTCATCATAACACTCTCTTGTCTGATCATGAGAAGCTTTCTTATGAATTTCTTCAAAGAAAGCAAGATCTTGAGAAGCTAAGAGTGAGTTATGAAGATCTTCAGAAGGAGCGCAATTCATTACTTGCTCAACAAATCAGCGCTGCTCAGGAAGAATTTGTTCCTCCATGTTTGAAATGCATTGAACGTGAATCTGCTAATTCTTCACTTGAATGTTCAAATGCTTCTAATGCTAAAAATTCCTCAATTGTCTCTGCTATCACTAATTCCTCATCTGAGGACATTGCTAGTACCACTGACGATGCAGGGCTGAAGGAATTGTACATGACAGGCATGTACAAAAGCCTCAAAGGGCATCAGACTCTTTGTGATGTGCTTAAAAAGCAGATCCTCAACAGGAACCCTAGGAAAAAGGGTATTGCCTTTGAGAGGAAACTCAATGCTGATGGTACATATCGGAAGCCTGAGCAGTACCCCAAAACCTCATGGATTGCTGCAAAGGGACCTCCAGTTGATCCATCTAATTTATCTGGCTTTACATGTGAATCTTCTCATTCTTCTGATGAGTCATGTGACTCAAACTATAAACTATTCAAAAATCAGAATGGTGAAGTATTTGCTAGATATGTTGGCACTAACTGCAGGAACGGTTCTCCTATGAAGAAAATCTGGGTTCCCAAAAGGTGCCTTGAAAGTCTTCAGGTGAATGTCCTCATGACACCACCTGTGAAGAATAGGAACCCCAGATCAAATTCTTCATATGGACCAAATTCTTCATATGGATCCAAGTCCTCATACGGACCAAATTCCTCACAAGGATCAAAGTCCTCATATGAACATCATCGTGCTAACAACTCTGTTTCGCAGGGAAGAGCTAAGGGCTATGAATATGAGCATTATTCTTCTAATCATTATGTTCATAAGTCCTCGAAGAATTTGTAACATCCCAAATTTTCAATTTGGAATGTTATACATAGATCATCATTGCATATCATGTTTTATTGCATTTTGACAAATCCTCGATAAATCCTAAGCAACTCAAGGACCCTCGGAGAGAGTTGGGGATTTTCTCGAATTTTCATATTTGATTTTCGTCAAATAATAAGACGAGGATTGTGGTTTTAATTATTTTCTCTCCGGAAAATATTTCATTTTAAATAAAACGAGAGGAGAAAACATGACTTCTCCAAAACAATTGAAATACTGGAGGAAAAGTGTTAAAATCATTATTTGGCATTTATTTGGATTTTATTTGCAATTTTTATTGCATTAAAAATATTGCATGTTTTCAAAATATTTATTTTGATTTAAAAAATGTTCACCCTATTCTAGATTTTCTAACTAGACGGGGAAAATTTATTTCATATTTTTCCGATTTTTATTTATTTTTCTACGTATTATTTTCCGCGGAACTTATTTAAAAAAAACGCCCGCGCGCCGACTGGGCCAAAGGCCCAGCCGACGGCCCGCCTCGCGCCTCTCCTCTTCCCGCACGACGCCGAGCCGCCGCCGGAGTCCGCCCCGGCCACGCCGCCCCGGCCACGCCGCCCCGGCCGCCCCCTTCCCCAAGCGTCGGACCCCCCCTCCTTAAATAGCCCCCCCCTCTCTCTCCCTCAACCCGAGCCGCCGCCCGTTCGTCGCCGGAGCCGCCGCCCCTCGCGCCCCCCCCCCCCGACCCCCGCACCCCGCCGCCAAGCCCCGCGCCCGCCGGAGCCCTCGCCGGAGTCCGCCCGTCGAGGTACTGCCGCTGCCGTTCGTCGTTGCCGGTTTTCGTTTAAAAAAAACCCTTCGTTTAAAAAAAAACCTAGATCGGTTTTTTTTCGGTTTTATTATTTTGCGAGCGTTTACCGAACCGTTCGTGTTAACAAACGCGTTCATCGGTTTTTCTCTCTTAACGAACGTCTGTTATTTAACCGTTCGTCCGTTTTTCTTTTCGTCGGATTTTCTCGTTATTTTCTCAGATTCGATCTCTGATCAAATCTTCGATTCTGTTTATTTTCTCGCTCGTTTATCGGAATCAGGCGATTCAAGCGCCTAGACTTTCGTCTCGAAATTCTCTTTCCGTTTAATCTACTCAAACAAGTTTTTGCTACAGTAAAATTTGACCTAGATCCAGATTAGCAAACGAAGTTTCTTTCTTTCGCTGTTTGACTTTCGTTGCTTCTTTCGAGTTGATTCTTTTTGCAAACCGGAGTTCTTAAGTTGAACTTTCTGGTTGGATCATTCATTCGAGTTTTACCTATGCATTAGATGAGTACTGATTGTATGCTTGTTTGTTTGCGATAGAGTACCCGGAGTGTGCCGCTTGTTACTTCGAATCGCTAGGTTTTGCGGATCATCAGCAAGGCAAGTAACACTTTGACCATACCCCGTTCATACCCAGTTTTTATTGCATTAGATCTATTCTCCTCAAACACATTGCATGAGTAGGATCTAATTAAATTGTGGGTACTGGGAAGTAGTTGAGGTAGTACCTATTACCTGTTTTCTTATCAAACCCTTGGGAGTTACTTCTACGTTGCTATTATATTGCCATGCTATGCTCGTAGACGTGGATTTGGGTTGAGTGATATTCATGACAGATGTGAGATGTTTATTAATGGTTCAACTTAAGGTGGCAACTAAAACTCACATCTGGGTGGATTGAGGCACCTGGAGAACCCAGTGTTGTCTGTATGTATAAGGTCCGCCACCCAGGCTCAAAGGGATCATAAGATTATTCATGCTAGAAACTTCTGTGTGCAGCCACAAGCTATTATGGTCTCTAGCATAGCTGAGTAGGTTACAGGATCTCTTGAAGAGGTGGACTAGCAGATGTAGGGGAAAGTAGGTGTACCGGTCCATCCAGAGTAAAGAGTGATTGTTTCTGAAAGACTGTGTCTCGGTCATCCGTTTCTCAAACATCATGCAGTGCGAGAATCAAGCGGAGGCGATCGAGTCTTGTGGGGAAAAGTGCGCAAACCTCTGCAGAGTGTACAAACTAATCATGGTTAGCCGTGTCCCCGGTTATGGACAACTTGAGTATCTAGTACTTGGATTATCATTTGAATCTCATCATCGTGATACTTTTAATTAATTTTGTTGGGTTAATGATGATACTTAATTGGGATTGAGTTGGAGGTACCTTCTCAATGTTTCAACCACCATGATAGTTAAATAAAATTTATTCCTTTGCAGTAGGATAAAATTGGCTTTTCGCAAAAACTGTAACCATAGAGCTTTCCACCAGCCATATATGCATATAGTATAGCATTATTATTGTTCATTGCTCTCTATGTGTTACTTTGCCAGCATATTCTATGTGCTGACCCGTTTTCGGGCTGCAACGTTTCATGTTGCAGACTTTTCAGACGACGAGTAAGGTGCCTTAGGTCGTGGTCTTATACTCAGTGATGCCGCTGGAGTGATGGACTCACTTATCTTCCAAGTCTTCCGCTGTTATCGTTTTAGATGGCCTTAAGCCATGTTTTTCATACTTTAACTCTTCGGAGTTATTCGATGTAATAAGTGTGTGATTGCTACTCTGTTATAAATCCTTCATTTGTACTGTGCGTGTCAGCATTACTGATCCAGGGATGACACTGGTGCACAGCAGCACAGGCCATTTGAGGTCTGGTCGCTACAAAGTTGGTATCAGAGCACACGTTGACTATAGGACACGACCACTAAGCTTAAGCCCTAGAAAGCTTCTCTCTTCTCAATTCTGACCCCTCTCCACTTTCTACTCTTTTAGGAATGGCGAATGCAAGGAGCAAGTTCATGCAACCAGATGAAGACACGTCGTTTGGTCGACACTTGAAGGAAGTCACCAAGTACTTGAACATAGGAATACCAAGCATCACCGGAACCTACAACGCCACATTACCTGAAGAGGAGAGCTGGAAGATCCAAGTTATCATTCCAGGAAGGACGTTTGTGCCAATTACGGAACCCATGAGATTGGTTTTCGAAGCACCAACTTGGAGTTTAGGGAAGAGCATGGCCGCACACATCGCCATGGGACGCATTGGAGAAATCTACCACCAGGAGCTTAAGGATACAATTTACCAAATTTGTGGACGTCGAGACGCGCAATGGGAGATGATCAAGACCAAGAAGGATGGATCAATTGCAGCTTTCATCCAGGAGCAGAACCAACATATTCGTCGCCAGGAGAACCAGATGTGCACGGACAAGGAAGAACTGAAGAAGGCATTAACGAAGATCAAGGAACTCCAAGAAGAACTCAAGGCTACACGCGAAGATTACTTGGAGGAAATCAACGCACTAGTAGGGAAGATTGACGACCTGGAGAATAAGATTGGAGCCTTCGTGGGAAATCCAGTGCCAAAAGCAGAAGTCGACGAATGCACTTGTCCGGATAACTACATCATCATCGACGACACCGACTCGGAACCAAGTGAAGACGAATGGATTGATGAAGCTGGAGCAGACATCATGGAGTCTTCAACGGATCAGAATTTCTAGTAGACCACCATATCAGTAGTAGTTTTCCCCCATTTAATAGTATAGTTCAAGCACTTTGTAACGCTAGTTAGATCGATTGTTTGCCTTGTTTGAATTGATTGAGTGATATTGATTGAATTTGTCTCATGAGCATATGGGTAGTGTTTTCTCTCTAGACCTCATTGTATTCTTAACTCTCATCTTTTCTAAACCTATCAGATGCCTCCGAGACGCGACACCGGATTTGTTTTCCCGCCAGAGATCACCCAGTTGATTCAGCAACAGAATGCCCTGATGCAAGTGTTAGTGCAGAACCAAGGCAACAACAACAACAACCCACCGCCACCACCACCTGTTGATCACTTAGCCCGTTTCTTAAGGCTAAACCCGCCGGTGTTTTCCAGTAGCACCGAGCCGATTGTAGCAGATGATTGGCTCCGCAAAGTTGGAAGGGAGTTGACCACTGCAGGATGCACAGATGCAGAAAGAGTGCGTTTTGCCGCACATCAGCTCGATGGACCCGCAGCATCATGGTGGGAGAATTATACAGCCACGCACCCTATTGACACTGTCACATGGGACCAGTTTCAGCAAGCTTTTTGTACAGCTCATGTTTCAGCAGGAGCTATGGCTATGAAGAAGCGTGAGTTTCGCAACCTACGCCAAAGAGGACGCACCGTAGGCCAGTATGTGGAGGAATTCAATAAGCTAGCACGTTATGCACCAGATGACGTTGCTACAGATGCAGCCAAGCAGGAGAAGTTTTTGGAAGGATTGAATGATGAGCTGAGTATGCAGTTGATGGTAGCAACTTTCAACAACTACCAGGAGCTGGTAGATAGAGCTCTCGTGATAGAAGGGAAGCAACAGCAGATTGAAAACCGTAAGAGGAAGTATGGACAAGGGAAGTACAATTCTGGAGCCCAGCAGAAGCCCCGTTTTACCCCGAAGCCGGGAGGACAGTTTCAGCATACCCCTCGAGGAGGTAGTTCGCACAACCATAATGGCTCCAAGAATGTTAATGGGAATGGAGGAGGAAACGGACAGAACCGCACCAACCCATCTACCCCAACCAAGAGAGATCTAAGTCACATTACTTGTTTCAAGTGCCAGAAGACGGGACATTATGCTACTGATTGTCCCGAAGCCCAAAATGGAAATGGCACTGGAAGCTCTGGGAAGAAGCCGAACCCGTTCAACAAAGGACATGTGAACCACGTGAGCGTGGAGGAGGTTGAAGCGCAGCCTGATGCAGTAATAGGTAAGTTTTTGGTTAAGTCATTTACTGCAACCGTTCTTTTCGATACTGGTGCATCGCATTCATACATATCAAGGGGATTCGTAAACAAGTTTAAGATGTCCACCCAAGTTCTCAAAACACCTATGTTAGTAACCTCGCCAGGAGCAGAGTATATGGCCACCCAAGGATGTTTTCAGATACCGTTGGCCATTGGTAGGCATGTTTTCCCCTCAGACCTCATTGTTTTGGAATCGCAAGGTTTGGATGTGATTTTGGGAATGGATTGGCTATCGTTGTATGGAGGAAACATCGATTGTGCCAGCAAGACGATTTTGCTTACCACCCCAGAAGGAAAAAGGATCAAGTATGTATCCCGGCATATGCCGAAGAGGACTCAAGTAAATTCCTTATCAGGAGTTGTACAGGAGGAAGTACCAGTGGTGAAAGATTATCCGGATGTATTTCCAGAAGAGTTGCCAGGCATGCCACCAGATAGAGACATTGAGTTTTTGATTGAACTTTTGCCAGGCACAGGGCCAATATCTAAGAGACCGTACAGGATGCCCACAAAGGATTTGGAGGAAATTGAGAAGCATATCAAGGAGTTACTGGATAAGGGATATATTCGCCCAAGTTCGTCACCTTGGGGATCACCAGTACTTCTAGTGGAGAAGAAAGATGGATCGCTGAGGATGGTTGTTGATTACCGAGGATTGAATGAAGTGACCATCAAAAACAAGTACCCACTGCCGATGATCAACGATTTGTTTGACCGCTTGCAAGGAGCTAAAGTATTTTCCAAGATCGATCTACGATCAGGATACCATTAGTTAAACATTCGAGAGCAGGATATACCCAAGACGGCATTTACCACCAGATATGGATTGTATGAGTATACCGTTATGTCATTTGGTCTGACTAACGCACCTGCCTATTTCATGAACCTGATGAACAAAGTGTTTATGGAGTTTTTGGATAAGTTCGTCGTGGTGTTCATTGATGATATTTTAATCTTTTCCAAGGATGAAGAAGAGCATGAGGAGCATTTACGATTGGTACTTGAGAAGCTCAGAGAACATCAGTTATATGCCAAGTTCAGCAAATGTGAATTTTGGTTGAAGGAAGTTGGATTCCTCGGACATGTTATTTCTGGAGAAGGAATAGTAGTAGACCCCGCCAAAGTTGACACGGTAACAAGTTGGGAATCACCCACGACCGTTGGAGAAATCCGGAGTTTTCTTGGACTTGCAGGATACTACCGGAGATTTATCGAGAATTTCTCAAGGATTGCTAAGCCCATGACTGAGCTATTGAAGAAGGACACCAAATTCAATTGGACTGAGGAATGTGAAGCTTGTTTCCAAGAGTTGAAGAAACGATTGGTTACATCACCAGTGTTGATTCTGCCAGATCAACGCAAGGACTATGAAGTTTATTGCGACGCTTCTCGTCGAGGACTTGGAGCAGTGCTTATGCAGGAAGGAAGAGTTGTGTCGTATGCTTCACGACAACTGAAACCCCATGAGAAGAATTATGCTACGCATGATTTGGAATTAGCAGCCGTGGTGCATGCATTGAAAACGTGGAGACATTTTCTCATCGGAAATCATTGTGAGGTGTACACAGATCACAAGAGTTTGAAGTACATTTTCACGCAGAAGGAGTTAAATCTCAGACAGAGAAGATGGTTGGAGCTCATTAAAGATTATGATATGAGATTGCATTATCACCCAGGAAAGGCTAACGTAGTAGCAGACGCGTTGAGCCGCAAGAGTCATGTCAACACCCTCATGACAGGAGAATTACCTCAGGAGTTAGCCGAGGACCTTCGCGAGCTATGTTTGGAGATAGTCCCAAGAGGCTATTTAGCGACATTGGAGATTCAGTCTACCTTGATGGAAAGGATCAGAGAAGCTCAGAAGACAGACAAGGATATTGAAGAGATAAAGGATAAGATGAGCAAAGGAAAAGCCAAGGGATTTCGTGAGGATGAGCACGATACCTTATGGTTCGAGGACCGCGTATATGTGCCAAAAGATCCGGAGATCAGGAAGTTGATTTTACAAGAAGCCCATGACTCACCTTACTCGATTCACCCAGGGAATACCAAGATGTATTTGGATTTGAAGAATACTTTCTGGTGGACCGGAATGAAGAAGGATATTGCAGAGTATGTAGCAGTTTGTGATGCATGTCAGAGAGTGAAGGCAGAGCATCAGAAGCCAGCAGGATTGCTACAGCCATTGCCGATACCCGAATGGAAGTGGGATAAAATAGGCATGGATTTTATCACAGGATTACCCAGGACTCGTTCAGGCTATGACTCGATATGGGTTGTAGTCGACCGTTTGACGAAAGTGGCTCATTTCATTCCAGTGAAGACCACTTACACCAGTGCTAAGTTGGCAAAGATATACATGACCAGGATCGTATGTTTGCATGGAGTTCCGAGGACCATTGTATCAGACAGAGGAACCCAATTTACCTCGAAATTTTGGAAGCAGCTACATGAAACATTGGGAACCAGGCTGGAATTTAGTACAGCATTTCACCCACAGACAGATGGATAGACCGAGAGAGTCAACCAGATTTTGGAGGACATGTTGAGAGCATGTGCACTAGATTATGGATCTAGTTGGGACGACAATTTGCCATATGCGGAGTTTTCGTATAACAACAGTTATCAAACCAGTTTGAAGATGGCCCCTTTTGAAGCCTTGTACGGAAGGAGGTGTAGAACACCGTTGTTATGGGACGAAGTTGGAGATCGTCAGTTGTTTGGACCAGATTTGATTAAGGAGTCTGAACAGAAAGTGAGGTTGATTCGCGATAGGCTCAAGGTAGCCCAGTCTAGGCAGAAGAGTTATGCTGATTCTAAACGAAAGGAGACAGTTCACAAAGTCGGAGACCGAGTGTATCTTCGAGTATCACCACTTCGAGGAGTGAAGCGCTTTGGAGTTAAGGGAAAGTTAGCGCCCCGTTTTATCGGACCATACAGAGTGTTGGAACGTATGGGAGAAGTTGCCTACAAGCTGGAATTGCCCGAAGGATTGTCTGGAGTACATGATGTATTTCACGTCTCGCAGTTGAAGAAGTGCCACGCAGAGATGGCTGAAATACCACTGAGAGATACTGTGCCACTGGAAGCGATTCAGTTGGAAAGTGATTTGACTTATGAGGAGAAACCAGTTAAGATTCTCGAGTATGCCAGCCGAGTTACCCGCAGCAAGGTTATCAAGTTTTGCAAAGTTCAGTGGAGCCACCACACAGAAGATGAAGCCACCTGGGAGCGAGAGGAAGATCTACGAAAAGACCACTCCCACCTGTTTTCTAGCCAACCCGAATCTCGAGGGCGAGATTCATCTTAAGGGGGGTACGTTTGTAACATCCCAAATTTTCAATTTGGAATGTTATACATAGATCATCATTGCATATCATGTTTTATTGCATTTTGACAAATTCTCGATAAATCCTAAGCAACTCAAGGACCCTCGGAGAGAGTTGGGGATTTTCTCGAATTTTCATATTTGATTTTCGTCAAATAATAAGACAAGGATTGTGGTTTTAATTATTTTCTCTTCGGAAAAATATTTCATTTTAAATAAAACGAGAGGAGAAAACATGACTTCTCCAAAACAATTGAAATACTGGAGGAAAAGTGTTAAAATCATTATTTGGCATTTATTTGGATTTTATTTGCAATTTTTATTGCATTAAAAATATTGCATGTTTTCAAAATATTTATTTTTATTTAAAAAAATGTTCACCCTATGCTAGATTTTCTAACTAGACGGGGAACATTTATTTCATATTTTTCTGATTTTTATTTATTTTTCTACGTATTATTTTCCGCGGAACTTATTTTAAAAAAAACGCCCGCGCGCCGACTGGGCCAAAGGCCCAGCCGACGGCCCGCCTCACGCCTCTCCTCTTCCCGCACGACGCCGAGCCGCCGCCGGAGTCCGCCCCGGCCACGCCGCCCCGGCCGCCCCCTTCCCCAAGCTTCGGACCCCCCTCCTTAAATAGCCCCCCTCTCTCTCCCTCAACCCGAGCCGCCGCCCGTTCGTCGCCGGAGCCGCCGCCCCTCGCGCCCCCCGACCCCCGCACCCCGCCGCCAAGCCCCGCGCCCGCCGGAGCCCTCGCCGGAGTCCGCCCGTCGAGGTACTGCCGCTGCCGTTCGTCGTTGCCGGTTTTCGTTTTTTAAAAAAAACCTTCGTTTAAAAAAAACCTAGATCGGTTTTATTATTTTGCGAGCGTTTACCGAACCGATCGTTTTAACGAACGCGTTCATCGGTTTTTCTCTGTTAACGAACGTCCGTTATTTAACCGTTCGTCCGTTTTTCTTTTCGTCGGATTTTCTCGTTATTTTCTGAGATTCGATCTCTGATCAAATCTCCGATTCTGTTTATTTTCTCGCTCGTTTATCGGAATCAGGCGATTCAAGCGCCTAGAGTTTTGTCTTGAAATTCTCTTTCCGTTTAATCTACTCAAACAAGTTTTTGCTATAGTAAAATTTGACCTAGATCCAGATTAGCAAACGAAGTTTCTTTCTTTCGCTGTTTGACTTTCGTTGCTTCTTTCGAGTTGATTCTTTTTGCAAACCGGAGTTCTTAAGTTGAACTTTCTGGTTGGATCATTCATTCGAGTTTTACCTGTGCATTAGATGAGTACTGATTGTATGCTTGTTTGTTTGCGATAGAGTACCCGGAGTGTGCCGCTTGTTACTTCGAATCGCTAGGTTTTGCGGATCATCAGCAAGGCAAGTAACACTTTGACCATACCCCGTTCATACCCAGTTTTTATTGCATTAGATCTGTTCTCCTCAAACACATTGCATGAGTAGGATCTAATTAAATTGTGGGTACTGGGAAGTAGTTGAGGTAGTACCTATTACCTGTTTTCTTATCAAACCCTTGGGAGTTACTTATACGTTGCTATTATATTGCCATGCTATGCTCGTAGACGTGGATTTGGGTTGAGTGATATTCATGACAGATGTGAGATGTTTATTAATGGTTCAACTTAAGGTGGCAACTAAAACTCACATCTGGGTGGATTGAGGCACCTGGAGAACCCAGTGTTGTCTGTATGTATAAGGTCCGCCACCCAGGCTCAAAGGGATCATAAGATTATTCATGCTAGAAACTTCCGTGTGCAGCCACAAGCTATTATGGGCTCTAGCATAGCTGAGTAGGTTACAGGATCTCTTGAAGAGGTGGACTAGCAGATGTAGGGGAAAGTAGGTGTACCGGTCCATCCAGAGTAAAGAGTGATTGTTTCTGAAAGACTGTGTCTCGGTCATCCGTTTCTCAAACATCATGCAGTGCGAGAATCAAGCGGAGGCGATCGAGTCTTGTGGGGAAAAGTGCGCAAACCTCTGCAGAGTGTACAAACTAATCATGGTTAGCCGTGTCCCCGGTTATGGACAACTTGAGTATCTAGTACTTGGATTATCATTTGAATCTCATCACCGTGATACTTTTAATTAATTTTGTTGGGTTAATGATGATACTTAATTGGGATTGAGTTGGAGGTACCTTCTCAATGTTTCAACCACCATGATAGTTAAATAAAATTTATTCCTTTGCAGTAGGATAAAATTGGCTTTTCGCAAAAACTGTAACCATAGAGCTTTCCACCAGCCATATATGCATATAGTATAGCATTATTATTGTTCATTGCTCTCTATGTGTTACTTTGCCAGCATATTCTATGTGCTGACCCGTTTTCGGGCTGCAACGTTTCATGTTGCAGACTTTTCAGACGACGAGTAAGGTGCCTTAGGTCGTGGTCTTATACTCAGTGATGCCGCTGGAGTGATGGACTCACTTATCTTCCAAGTCTTCCGCTGTTATCGTTTTAGATGGCCTTAAGCCATGTTTTTCATACTTTAACTCTTCGGAGTTATTCGATGTAATAAGTGTGTGATTGCTACTCTGTTATAAATCCTTCATTTGTACTGTGCGTGTCAGCATTACTGATCCAGGGATGACACTGGTGCACAGCAGCACAGGCCATTTGAGGTCTGGTCGCTACAGAATTTATGTGCTTATTCATATGCTTACCCTAACTTCTCTTATGTGAAACGGAATGGATTGGCTTCTATGCCACCTTTTTCGTATGGAGCTCGCAGAGTGATGAATTCTTTGCCACCCCTTCAGATGTGGGTGGTGAAGAAAAAGAACTAATCTTTTATGCAGGGTCAGGTCTCCAGACGTACTTCAACGTCTGAAGAATTTGCTGGAGACCTGAAGAGTGCCTGAAAGGACGCAGGCTAATCATGAAGAAATGAACTTTCATTTCTCACGTCCTCATACTGTTTTTAACTGTTGCATTGCTTGATGAAATTGGTCTGATGAATTGTGATGTCATATTCTTCACTGATGAAGTATATGAAGTTCGTAAGCTGCACTAATTCATCTTCAAGATGATCAACCCAAAGCCATTGAGTGGGTCCTTGATAGTGGATGTACAAATCACATGACTGGTGACAAGAATCTATTGATTGATGCTCTCTTATCACCATCGCATCTGAAGCATATCATCTTCGCTGACAAAAGCAAAAGTCAGGTATTGGGTCTAGGAAAGGTTGCGATCACAAAGGATTGACACATGGACAAAGTCATGCTTGTTGAGTCCTTAGGATACAACCTCATGTCTGTCTCAATGCTTTGTGATCTTGATATGGTAGTTGTCTTTGGCAAGTATCATTGTGTTGTGGTTATGGAAGCTGACAATTCCAAAGTCTTCGAAGGCTATAGGAGAGGAGACTTGTATATTGTTGATTTCTCTACAGGACCGCAACCAGCCGTGTGCCTACTTGCAAAAGCATCAGAAGGGTGGCTATGGCATCGACGACTTGGTCATGCAGGCATGAGGAATTTGCACACGCTTGCGAAGAAGAAGCATGTCATTGGCATTGAGAATGTCAAATTCCTCAAGGATCACTTGTGTGGAGCTTGTGAAGCTGGAAAGATGACCAAGTCTAAGCATCCAGCGAAGACTATCATGACCACTACTCAACCATTCGAATTGCTTCACATGGACCTCTTTGGTCCTAACCATTACTCAGCTGTCACAAATGATGCATCTCTCTATCGCTTTGTTATTGTTGATGATTACTCTCGATACACATGGGTACACATTGTTACTTACAAACATGAAGTGCAGGAAGTCTTCAAACGATTTTCCTCGAGGGCTTCAACCAACTTTGGTGTGAAGATCAAGCACATCATAAATGACAATGGAACTGAGTTCAAGAATTCTGGTCTTGATGACTATCTTGATGAACTTGGTATTACTCATGAGTTATCTGCTCCTTACACTCCTCAGCAGAATGGCGTCGTGGAGCGCAAGAACAGAACTCTTGTTGAGATGGCTCGCACTATGCTTGACGAGTACAAGACGCCTCGTCACTTCTGGATTGAGGCAATTTATACTGCTTGCCACATCATCAACAGGGTATATCTTCACAAATTCTTCAAGAAGACTGCCTATGAACTTCTCACTGACAAGAAACCCAATGTGAGTTATTTCAAAGTCTTCGGTGCTAAATGTTGGATTAGAGATCCTCATCACAATGCTAAATTTGCACCGAAAGCACATGAAGGTTTTATGCTTGGTTACGGAAAGGACTCGCACACTTACAAAGTCTTCAACAACGTTCTTCACAAGGTTGTTGAAACTGTAGATGTGCGGTTCAATAAAACTAATGGCTCGCAAAGAGAGCACCTACCCTCTATGATAGATGAACCAGCACCTGAGGAAACTATCAAGTTCAAGGCTACTGAGGATGTCATTCCTACCGAAGAATCTGCTGAAGAATTCATTCCAGAACATGAAGAACGTCGACCTAATGCACCTGAAGAAATTGCTGAAGAAAATGGTGCTGAAGAAAATGCTGATCAAATTCCTCGACGACAACCTACTCATCCTCGCGTTGCAAAAGAACTGCAAGTTGAAAAGATCATCGATGACATTGAAGCACCAGGTCCTCTCACACGCTCAAAAGCTTCACATTTATCTAACTTTTGTGGGCACTATGCTTTTGTCTCTATCACAGAGCCCACTAAGGTAGATGAGGCATTTCTGGAGCCTGAGTGGATTCAGGCCATGCAAGAAGAATTACATCAGTTCGAGCTCAACAACGTCTGGGAACTAGTCAATCGTCCAGATCCTCGCAAACACAATATCATTGGCACAAAGTGGATCTACCGCAACAAGCAAGATGAAAATGGCCTTGTGGTGAGGAATAAGGCACGACTTGTAGCTCAAGGCTACACACAGGTTGAAGGAATTGATTTCGATGAAACTTTTGCACCTGTTGCTAGACTTGAAGCTATTCGCATATTACTTGCTTATGCTAACCATCATGATATCACTTTATATCAAATGGATGTGAAAAGTGCATTCCTCAATGGTAAGCTTTAGGAAGAAGTATATGTTGCTCAACCCCCAGGTTTTGAAGATCTAAAGAATCCTGACAAAGTCTTCAGACTCAATAAGGCCCTCTATGGCCTCAAGCAGGCCCCTCGGGCGTGGTATGATACTTTGAAGGAATTCCTTATGAAGAAAGGCTTCAAACCCGGTTCACTCGACCCTACTCTTTTCACTAAATCTTATGATGGTGAATTGTTTGTGTGCCAAATATATGTTGATGATATTATCTTTGGATGTACTGACCAACGTTATAGTGATGAATTTGCCTATATGATGAGTGAAGAATATCAAATGTCTATGATGGGAGAGTTGAAATTCTTCTTAGGTCTTCAAATTCGTCAACAGTGCAATGGCATATTCATATCTCAGGAGAAATACCTCAAGGATGTACTGAGGAAATTCGGCATGCAAGATTGCAAAGGCGTCAAAATTCCGATGCCCACAAATGGCCATCTGTGCACTGATGAAAATGGTATTGACTTTGATCAAAAGGTATACCGCTCCATGATTGGTTCTTTATTGTATTTATGTGCATCTAGGCCAGATATTATGCTTAGTGTTTGCATGTGTGCCCGATTTCAAACTACACCGAAGGAATCACACCATAAGGCCGTGAAGCATATTCTTCGATATCTAGCTCACACACCAACACTAGGATTATGGTACCCCAAGGGCTCGTCTTTTGATCTCATTGGATATTCTGACTCTGACTTTGTTGGTGATCGTGTGGACCGCAAGTCAACATCTGGTACATGTCATTTCCTCGGACGATCCTTGGTCTGTTGGTCCTCGAAGAAACAGAACTGCGTATCATTGTCTACTGCTGAAGCTGAGTACATTGCTGCTGGTTCTTGCTGTGCTCAATTGCTGTGGATGAAGCAAACTCTCAAGGACTACGGCGTCAACGTGAAGAATGTGCCTCTCTTCTGTGACAATGAGAGTGCCATCAAGATTGCTCACAACCCAGTTCATCACTCAAAGACAAAGCACATTCAGATTCGTCATCATTTTCTTCGCGATCATGTGTTGAAGGCCGACATTTCTATTGAGCATGTGAAGACTGAAGAACAGCTAGACGATATCTTCACAAAGCCCTTGGATGAGAAGAGATTTAGCAAGTTGCGGTGTGAGCTAAATATCCTAGAATCTTCGAATGTTCTTTGAAAAGGACACTCATCCTAACACTTATGCAAAATTGATGACTTAGATGTGCAACACATGAAGAAACGTTTTTCTTCAATCAATGAAGAATAACACTCTAAGTGTGAAGAAATTAATGAAGAATTTGATTCTCAGAACCCTACGACAATTGTACGCGGTGTCTGAAATCATCATTCTTATATGGTGGGTCACGCCACCACAAAAGTTGAAAATCTTCAATTTGAGTTTTTCCTCAGTTTTTGAAATTCCTCAGTGTTCATATTCTTCAACTTTGCATTGTCTTCACTTTCTCCGTCGTTTTTCTTCATTGGCTATATATATATATATATATATATATATATATATATATATATATATATATATATATATATATATATGAGTTTATGTCCTCTACAGCATTCACTTATGGCTATTTCTTCAAGTTGGTTTTTCTGCTAAGTGAATGTGATCGGACCCTTCCCCTCTATGCTATACTCAACCCAATCTATTCACAAATTCTTCATGTGCATTCTATTTGAAACTCGTTCAAAATCTTCACTGTGTCCTTGTCAGCTGAAGAATTTGCGAACGGAACTTTTAACTGATCTTATCCAAATTTTCGGCTTTGCCGCTCAAACCGTTCCGCATCCCACGAAATACTTATCTATTCACCCACGATCTAACACAATCTCCACTTCTCAGTACGTGGGTGACACATGTCAAGCGAATGAGAAGGGTCAGGGGCACGTTCGTCCAATTTCTTCGGGCGAACAGTTTTTCACCGTGGCTATAAATACCCCCTCTCCCCTTCCTCACTTCCTTTACTCCGCTCGACCTCTCTCCTGCTCGAGCTTCTCAAACCCTAGCGCCGCCGCTATTTCATCATCGCCGGTGAGGAAGAGCTTCACTGCCTCGACCTCGTCGCCGCCGTACTCGCCCCAGCCACGGAAATTTTCTCTCCACCGCCGCCGTAGCTGTCTTCCCCCGCCGAGTTAAGGCGTGGAAGATCTGCACACACGAACTTCACTTCTCCACCTCACAGTTCGTCGTGTTCTTCGTCCAGGGTAATTAAAAGTTACTTTTACTGCCCTCTTTGATTCAAATGATTCTTGCAAAATCTTCAAAGGTGTTTATTCCTCAAATTTTTCACACACTGAACACCTCACATGTCATCTGTTCTTGATTCGTTTCTGTAAGCATCATTTTTCTTCGAGATTCCTCAATTGTGTGGATCTTCGATCTATACAACTCTGGAACCTAAGACAAAGAACGCTTAGTGAAATTCTTCAAGACTCATCTGGTCAAATTCCTCAAACTTGTTCGTTTTGAAAAACCTTCTGAGAACGCATATGACCTCTCCAAATTCCTCGCAACTATACTCTGTTCACAGGTACTCATGTCCGCTGCTGCATCACTAGGTTCTCATCAACTTAACTCATTTGCAGCGTTCCTCGAAGAAAAGTTGCATACTTCTTCAGAGAGTTCAATTGTTCAAATTCCTCAACTGAAGAAAATGGCTGATGGAAAGAAGCCACAGAAAGGAGGAAAGAGGACTGAAATCAATACTGCCTTTGAAATCCCTGAAGACATTTATGCTGGGTACTGCACACCCCCTGAGGAAGAAGAATCAGCGCAAGGTGCGCATTCAGAGGATAGAGAGGAGATGGGCAAAAGAGTGGAGGGAGTACAGGTATGTGACTCCAAAATACATGAAGAAATTCGCTGTTACTCCTCCATGCTCAAAACCACCATTGGCACCTGGCCAAGAAGCAGATCCCACTAGCATCAAACGCGATGAGGATTTTCCTGAAGAATGGGCCAAGCGCCAGGCCAAGTTGGCTAAACAGGCTAAGGAAGCAGTGAAGAAATTCAACGAAGACTCTACTGCTGCTGCTGCTGAGGCCTCTGTAAGGCCGAAGAAATCCATGGCAAAGAAGCCTGCGCACAAACCAAGTGCCTCTTCTACAATGCCCTCACGGCCAATTTCCTCAGCTATGCCCTCATGGCCAATTTCCTCAGCTAATCCCTCACGGCCAATTCCTCATGCCGCTCCTGCTCCTCCAAAGTCCTCAGCTGCTCCGACAAAATCCTCAGCACCTGTGCATCTCGCCACGTGCCAAAGGACTACAGGCATCTCTATTGCCTCAGGAGCTTCAACTAGTTCCTCAGCTGCACCAAATTCTTCAACAGGGCCATCTCTGCTGAAGACAAAGACCACTGCTGGACGAGGCTCTCGCCCAAGTCCTCATAAGAAGCAGGTCGCCTTCCAAGTACCGTCTGAAGAAGACGAAGCTGATGATGAAGAACTTGCTGGAATCATCAGAGATAGGCAAGTCAGGGCCGCTAGAGCCAAGGGCACAAACGTGCCTCTCCTTTTGTATCCAAAGTTGATCCTCTACTATATTGATCTCTAGCACAAGGACCCAAACACTCCTATGCCTGACTTCAAGCTGACTCCTAGTCAAAGTCATATGCTGACTGCCTTCATCCAAGAAGAAAAATGGAAATTTGAGAAGGCCAGGCAGCTCAAGAAAGCACAGTACAGGAAGGAGAAGTTCCTGAAGAACAATGTTGTCTCTATGGCAACTGATGAACTTGTGAAGATCCAGTCTGAAATCAAAGTCCTCAGCGATGATTTCAATGCTTACTATGCTGATTGGAAAGGAGCCAAGGTCAGGTTTGTCAAACTGACTAGATGTTCACCTCAAATGTTGCAGCCCCATCGCAACAAGAAATTCCTCAGGCTGAAGCCTCTGCTCAGCCAACTGAAGAACATGCCAGCACCGCTGATGACAATCAGGCTGCTGAAGAAAATGTGAGTTCCAGGGCTGATGACTGCATTGCAGCCGCTGAAGAAATTGCCAGGGCACCCACTAGTGGTGCGCCTGAAGAAAATGAAGAGGTCAGGGCAACTGCATCAGCTGTGCCTGAAGAAAATCAACCACATTCCTCTGCTCCTCCTGCGCCTACTCCAACTCCAATCCTTCCATCTGCATCAGATGTGAAGAAGACCAAGGCTGCAGAGCGTGCAGCAGTGAAGAAAAGGAAAGCATCAGCTCCTTCAGATTCTTCAGCACCAAAGAGATGAAGAAATTGAAAAGCTCATTTGCTAATCCAATTGATGTTGTTCCAGTTTCCTCCATGCCATCGAAGGAAATCATCCCTTTTGATGAAGAATATGTGATCCCTAGCGGATCTGATGAAGAAAATCCTTCTGCTACTTCGTCAGAGCAGATGGATGAAGAAATTGAAGTGGATAAAAACCCTTCAACCCCCACAGTTTCCTCGCCTATGCCTCAATTTACTGTTGAAGAGGCTGGCGTTGAAGAAATTGAAGATGAAGATGTGGACATTGGCTGTACCACACCAGTGATGAATGATGACTTTTGGGAAAGTCAGCACCCCAATTCTCCACTCTTCACTCCACTGCAACAAATTCCTCAGTCCCCAGCCACTACAGTTCAAATGGGATCTGATGAAGCTCATGAAGACATTCCAGCCGCTAGTGCTGAAGAAAATGAAAATGAAGATTTGAAGAACCAGGCTACCACTGAAAAGGAACCAGAAATTCCTCAGCCTGAAGAACCCGAGATTGCGATTCCTGAGGTCATAATGCAACTGACTGACACTCCTCTGCCCAAGCCAAAGGATCCATTCTCAAGGAAGCAAAAATTCAGTGCTGATGAAGCCATTGAAGCCAGGTCAGGCCCCAAGAACAAAATTCCTTATGACGGAATTGTTATATGTGCCTCGGACTGTCTATCGCATTCTGACGAAGACATTGAGTCCTATCAAGGGCCACGACTCGAATGAAGAAGAAGTCATTGGCATCATGAAGAATCCGCTTTTCAATATCATTCATGGCGTTCCCGTCAACTTCCATGATTTCTTCGTGAGGACTCTGGCCAATGTTGCAATGTCACCATTTGAGTTGAAGCCTTATGCTCCGTGGATTATGAGATTCATCAGAACAAGGTCTTCACTCAACTACAAAGCTGATACACTGAATCATTGCAGCTACTTGCCCCCGATTGAAGTCCTCAAACGGACATTTTCCTCAGCTGATGAAAAGGGCAAGGCTACTGCTATTATTGATGAAGGCATTCGTCCATTGGATGGACAATTTCGCAAGGCTGCATCCTACTCCACCAATGATGACTCTGCCACCCATGACTCTGCCGCCAACGCACCCAAGCAAAATCCTCAAGGCACAACACCCAGGGTGATGACTGACCGTGAGCTTCTCCTCAGTCTTCACCAGAAGGTTGATCGCAATCACAAATGGGTCAAGCGTCAGTTTGGTTCAATTCTTCACAACATGACTGCTACCCACAATGCAGTGAAGAAAAACCACTACTACCTTCATGAAACCCTCAACCACACCTGGGCTGTTCTGTCGCACATATATGGTGAAGAAGATCTGAAGAAAATGGGTCTCAAGGAAGATTTTGACTGGGCTGCACCTCCTCCGAAGAAGTACAAGAAGGTCAAGGTTCCTTCCTTGGTGGCCAGCTCCTATTCTTCATCCCGTGACACTGATGAACATGAAGACTTGGACGACACTGCGGCAGGCCCTACTACAACAAACGACCCCAACAACGCTGACGCTCCTTCATCACCTTGATATTCTTCAGGGGCGTTAGTCCTCATTTTCGACCCTTTTGGTCATTCGATGACAAAGGGGGAGAAATTTGAGTTAGTCTTCAAGCGGGTCTATCTTATATGGGTGTTTTTTTCTTCTAAAAGTTACAACTCTCGTTCTTTTGATGACTTTGTTGGATCGAGTTGTAAACTTAAACTCTATGGTGGCCTGATACTTTGGCTGTTTCTTCTGCATGCTTCTTCCTCGTTAATGTTATTGCACGCATGCTGAATTACATCAGTCACCATATTTCATCATGCATTTCAAATTCTTCATATATTATGTCAAATGCGTGTATGAATTACAAGATATAGGGGGAGATCTCCATGATTCAACTCTTCAAGTGTGCATTGCTTCAAAAGCAAATTCCTCACTATGCACATATTCAGGGGGGGTTCTTCTATATCTTGCAATCAAATTCCTCAATATCAGTATTTACACTTCATATATTTATCCCCGTTGAAAACTTAACCTATATTGTCATCAATCACCAAAAAGGGGGAGATTCTAAGTGCATCTAATGCCCCTTAGTGATTTTGGTGTATTGAAGACTTATAGGTTAAGGGACTAATGTGTTTATGAGTGTACACAGGTCTATAAGTCTATGAGGAGTTTGATATTTACAGTGAAAGTCGACCCCTAAAAATGAAGTTCTTCGGCTGAAGACTTTGGATATCTGAAGACTTTCTGAAGACTTTGAAAGTGAAGAAATTGGTGTGACCTTTGAAGACTTGGTATTCATTTGAGGAACATGAAGCGTCAAGGCTTTTGTTTACGTAGCTTCATTTTCTCTTTCTTGAGTCATAGGAAACATCGTACTGTTAAAGGGGGTCGAGGAAATACTAAGGAAAAATTTCCATGTGATGCTCAACTCAAAATCCTACACCTACCAATCCCTTCGAGTGAAGCCATTGGAAATCTCATACAGTTCAGTCATATTCTTCAGTGACAGAGACGAAGTTCTTCTGGTCGCTGAGGAATTTGTTCTGACTGAGAAGTTAGGAATTCGCCAGTGCGGATTGCCTACACAGTGAGGAACATGATAGCCCTGAGGAATTTGATACTCAAATTTTCGACCGTTGTTGTGCCATGCGCCAACTGTCCCAAAATATCTACCCACCTAACGGTCATATCATTGAAGGGCATTTATGTCATATCATGTCGGGCTACTCCCTAGGCTATAAATAGCCGCCCCCTACAACCACTAGCTGGTTGGCTGCTCCGAGAGAAACTGACACTTGTGATTTGAGAGCATCCCGTCCTCCGAGGACTTTGAGCGAAAATCATCAAGTGAGGAAAAACCCAAACCCAAACACCTACAAACCCAAAGTGATTGAGCATCACTGAAGAGATTGATCCTGCGTGGATCCGACGCTTGTTACCTTTGAAGACTGTGCTTCTTCCAGACTGTTAGGTGTCATGGTCTAGAGCATCCAAGAGGAATTGTGGATCGCCGAGTGACCGAGTTTGTGAAGGTTTGGAAGTCACCTGAAGACTTACCACGAGTGATTGGGCGAGGTCTGTGTGAACTTAGCTCAAGGAGAATACGGTGAGGACTGTGTGTCCGGGACTGTGTGTCCTCAGGTTTAAATACCTAGCCGCTCCAACCAGACATACAACTGAGACAATAGTTGGAACTGGTCTACCAAATCATTGTCTTCATCAAGCTTACTGGTTCTTTTTCCTCAACTCTTTCATTTCCTCATTACTGTGTTGTGTGCTTGTTCATATATGTGTTTGAAGACTTTGACTAAAGACTTTCTCAATGTCCTCAGTTCAATTTCCTCAGTCTGTTTGTCTTCATCCTATGTTATCCTGTGTTTACGCTTTCTGTACTCTATGCTTGTCTTCATTTCATCATGATGACTATGCTTGTCTTTTTCTATGCTTACTTTTGAGTACTTATTCTGCTGCAAGTAGTTCTTCGCTAAGGATTTTCCTCACTAGCAAATTCCTCAGTGAAGAATTCATAAAAATCGCCTATTCACCCCCCTCTAGTCGATATAATGCACTTTCACAATGACAAGTGAATAAACACTCATCTTGAGAATAACATACCTAGCATGGAAAATATTGGCCACCCCCTGCTGCTTCATGAGCAGTAGGGGCACACAAAAAGGAAATTTATTTTGAAGATCAGAGTTGGCACAAACAAATTACTTGGAACGGTATGGAACACCGCATATAGGTAGGTATGGTGGACTCATTTGGCACAATTTTGGTTTAGGATTTGGATGCACAAGCAGCATTCCCGCTTAGTACAAATGAAGGCTAGCAAATAGATTGAGAAACGAGGAACCAAAAAACTAAAACGATCATAAACGATTATTGAACATAATTAACACTCAATAATGCACCACAAGTAGGATGTAATTTCGTTGCATAACTATTGACATTCGTGCTTGCATAGGGAAGCACAAACCTTAACACCAATATTCTTACTAAAGCATAATTACTCACCAACATGACTCACATATCACTATCTCCATATCGCAAAACTATTTCAAGGAATCAAGTTTTAATATCCAATGATCTTCATGAAAGTTTTTATTATACCCCTCTTGAATATATATCACTTTGGGACCAAATTCATATCTCATGCAAATTACCATTACTATTCTTAACTCTCAAAAAGATTTAAGCGAAGCATGTGAGCATAAATATTTCTTCAAAATTTATCATATCAACTCTCAAAATAATTTGAGCGAAGCATGAGAGTGCATTTCTTTAAAATTTCTCTAACTCTCAAACTAATATAAGTGAAACATGAGATCATATTTCTTTAAAATTTAATAACTCTCAGAATGATATAAGTGAAGCATGAGAGCATACTTATTTAAAATATAACCACCTCCGTGCTCAAAAAGATATACGTGAAGTACTATAGCAATTCCCTAGCTCGAAAAATTTAAGTGAAGCACATAGAGCAATTCTAACAAATCAAGATATCATCATGGCTCTCTCAAACAAGTGTGTTCAGCAAAGATGATTTTGACAAACTAAAAAACAAAACAAGCAAAGACTCATGATATGTGAGGAATAAAATATAGCTCCAAGTAGAATTATCGATGGTCGTTCAAAGGAAGAGGGGATGCCTTCCAGGGCATCCCCAAGCTTAGTTGCTTGGCAGTCTTTGAATATTACCTTGGGGTACATTGGGCATCCCCAAGGTTAGGCTCTTTCCACTCCTTATTCCTTCATCTATCGTGATTTCACCCAATACTTGAAAACTTCAATCACACAAAACTTAACAAAACCTTCATGAGATCCGTTAGTATAAGTAGACAAATCACTAATTTAAGTACTATTGCGAACCCATTCAGATTTTGTTATTGCATTATACCTACTGTATTCTAACTTTACCATGGCTTATACCCCCCGATACAATTCATAGATTCATCAAAATAAGGACACAATGCAACGAAAACTGAATCTGTCAAAAACAGAACAGTCTGTAGAAATCTGAATATTACTCATACTTCTGTAACTCTAAAAATTCTGAAAAATTAGGAAGATGTGGTCGATTTGTATATCAATCATGTGGAAAAATTTCAGAACACAAACACATTTATGTGAATTTCAAAAATTCCAGAACTGGGCGGAAAAGTTTCTGTTTTTCAACAGGATCAAATCAACTATCACCCAACATAATCATAAAGGCTTTACTTGGCACAAACATTAAATTAAACATGAAACACAATCATAACAGGATCATAATTGCATAAACACAAGAAAACAGAAAATAATAATTACTGGTTGTCTCAACAAGCTCTTTCTTTATAGCCATCAAGATAAGTTTGAGATTTAGTTGATGCTCACATAAAATATAATAATTAAAACACAAAGAGAGCATCATGAAACATGTCACAACACACATTTAAGTCTAACTCTCTTCCTATGCATAGGCATTTTATAAGCAAACAAATTGTCAAGACACGAAATATTTAGCATATGCAAGTAACAAGAAATAAACAATAACAATCTCAACATGAGAAGAGGTAATTTAGTAACATGAAGATTTCTACAACCATATTTTCCTCTCTCATAGTAATTACATGTAGGATCATAATCAAATTCAACAATATAGCCGTCACATAATATTTTCTCTCCATGATCCACATGCATAAAAGTTTTACAATCTTGAAAGATAGTGGGATTAACATCAATTAAAGTCATGACTTCTCCAAGCCCATTTTTAACATCAATCTTCAAAGTAGTGGGATCATTATTACCTAAAGTTGTCACTCTTTCAAACCCACTTTCAATATTATTGCAAACATTATTATCTATATCATATTCATCATGAGGCTTAAACAAATTTTCAAGATCATCAGATGCATCGCCCCAATCATGATCATTACAATAAGTAGTGGACATAGCAAAATTAGCATCCCCAAGTTTGGGATTTTGCATATTATTAACACAATTGACATTAATATAATTTATAACAATATCATTGCAATCATGCTTTTCATTCAAGGAGCTATCGTGAACCACTTTATAAATTTTTTCTTTTAGCACTTCACCACAATTTTCAGATCCATGAACTTCAAGCAAAACTTCATAAAAATAATCTAGTGCACTCAATTCACTAGCAATTGGTTCATCATAATTGGATCTTTTGAAAATATTAGCAAGTGGATGAGGATCCATAAACTTTTTTGCTTCCTGATTTGGAATAAACTTACAATTATGCCAAGCAAACAAGCAAACAAACCAAGTAGGACATAAGGGCAAATTAAGAAGGAGGTAAATAAAAACGCAAATATTTTTATGTTTTTTTGAAAATGTTTTAGAAGTGAGGGGAGGAAATCGAGAGGCAAATGGAAAATAATGTAAATATAAGAGATGAGAGTTTATGATA
Source organism: Aegilops tauschii subsp. strangulata (assembly GCF_002575655.3). Taxonomy (NCBI): domain Eukaryota; kingdom Viridiplantae; phylum Streptophyta; class Magnoliopsida; order Poales; family Poaceae; genus Aegilops; species Aegilops tauschii. The sequence goes on from NC_053036.3 coordinate 157,868,951, forward strand.
GGTACTTGGTAGGCATGATGTAGATCCTCCCCGGCAACGGCGCCAGAAATTCTTCCTGCTACTTGTGAGCTGCGTTGGGATTTCTCCGAAGAGGAGGGGATGTTGCAGTATAGTAGAGATAACTATTTCCCTCAGTTATGAAACCAAGGTTATCAATCCAGTAGGAGAACCAAGCAACACTATGTAAACAGCACCTGCACACAAATAACAAATACTTGCAACCCAACACGTAGAGGTGTTGTCAATACCTCAACAATATTGAGATAGATTAAATTGTATACGATTTGACAAATAGATCTAACTAAAACACAAAATAAAATAAATAAAATAAAATTGCGGCAAGGTATTTTTGGTTTTAATATATGATAGAAAATAGACCCGGGGGCCATAGTTTTCACTAGAGGCTTCTCTCGAGAAAATAGCATACGATGGGTAAACAAATTATTGTTGGGCAATTGATAAAACACAATAATTATGACAATATCCAAGGCAATGATCATGTATATAGGCATCACGTCCAAGATTAGTATACCTGAACGATTCTGAGTCTACTACTATTACTCCACACATCGACCGCTATCCAGCATGCATCTGGTGTATTAAGTTCATGAAAAAACGGAGTAATGCTTTAAGCAAGATGACATGATGTAGACAAGATAAACTCATGTATGAATATAAACCCCATCTTGTTACCCTTAATAGCAACGATACATATACATGTGTGCCATGTCTCCTTCTGGCACTGAGATTGAGCAGTGGAAGATCGAACCCATCACAAAGCACCTCTTCCCATGTCAAGATAAATCAATCTAGTTGTGTCGGGTGGTAGGTGCGACATATGCCACCGGGTGGCTTATCATAGTGGGTGCCAGTAAGACGTTGCCGGTGCCTGGAAACGGGATGAGGCGAAGACATGCACGCCGGCGAATCTTACCCAGGTTCGGGGCTCTCCGAGGAGATAACACCCCTAGTCCTGCTCTGCGGGGTCTCCGCATGATCACTAGATCGGAAAGAGTGGCTACAAATGCTCCTAGAGCTGTAGGGTTCAAGGGAGAAGAAGAACAAGGCTAGCTCTTACTTCTCTCTCTCTATGGTGTGTGTATAATGCTAAGCAGCCAACCCTTTGCATGGGTGTCCCGGGGGGTTTATATAGGCCTACCCCCTGGGGGTACAATGGTAATCCGGCTGGGTGCTGGTCCCATCCGTCAGTGTCTACGCTCGCCGGCTTCTCCGCCGGCCGTTGGGGCCCGCCGACTGGTGGGTCCCGCCGGCTGCCGGCCTCTTGGTCGACAGGCCGGCCCCACCGCCTAGGGTCTTGTCGGAGGCTGCTTACTGTAGCCTCGCCCCTGATGACGAGGGCTTCGTCGAGGTAAGCGTGGCTACAGTGTGCCGCCTCGAGGGCTCTCACTGTAGCCTTACCTCGTCTTGTCTCCTTAATGTGGCGCATGCTTCGAGGAAGGGGGTAGCCGGCTTTTGGGGCCGGCTACGCCCTTGGCCGACTGGGGGAGGGTCGGGCCGCCTTCGCGCCTCTCTCTGGCTAAAGGGGCCCGCTGCCCGTGGGCCGCACTGGCGTCTGTCGTGGGTGACATTGAGGCCAGCATGGCTACAGTGCCGAGCCGGATGGGAGATGGCCGTCCCGTACGGCGTCCTGTGGCCATGCCTGCCTCGGGCTTCGGGGGTAGTGGGCCGCACTATGGCCACACCCCGTCTTGTCACCGTTATGTTGGCGCAGTTTTGGTGGTTGCGGTCTTGGCCGGCTTCTTGGAGTCGGCGCTCTTCGTGGCCGGCTCTGGGAAGTCGGCGTTCTTCATGGCCGGCTCGGGGGAGTCGGCATCCCGTGGTTATCTTGGAGGGGAGGTTGCTGAGGCTGGGTCGCCTTCCGAGAGTTGGCTTCAGAGGTAGCCGGCCAGGGAAGGCGGCCCGATGCTTGAAATGCTTGAAGGCCAAAAGGCCTGATAATTTTTTGGAAGAGCCAAGGGTAGTCGGTTAGGCTACCCGTGGCCATTTACTTCGACAAGTTGACAAAACCAAACCAATAAATCGGAGAAGAAATACGAGTCTATAACAATCATGCATAAAAGAGTTCGGAGAAAACTCAAATAATATTCATGGGTAGATCATATCATAAACTCACAACTCATCAGATCCCAACAGACAAACCGCAAAAAGTCATTACATCAAATAGATCTCCAAGAACATCAAGGAGAACATTGTATTGAAGATCAAAAAGAGACAAGAAGCCATCTAGCTACTAACTACGGACCCGTAGGTCTGCGGTAAACTACTCACGCATCATCAGAGGGGCAGCAAGGATGATGAAGAACCCCTCCGTGATCGTTGCCCCCTCCAGCGGAGTGCCGGAAAAGGACTCTAGATAGGATCTCATGGTTTTGGAACTTGCGGCGACGGAAAAAGTATTTCGTCGACTCCCCTATGGTTTTTGGGATTTTAGAGTATTTATAGTGGCGGAGGTAGGTCAAAAGGAGCCACGTGAGCCCTACTACCCACCAGGGCGCGCCAGAGGCCCCTGGCGCGCCCTGGTGCCTAGTGGGCCAGTGGCCCATCTTCTCGTGGCTTCCAGAAGCTTGCAGGGTCTCTTCTTGCCAGAAAAATATGCAAAAAGTTTCATGTCATTTGGACTTCGTTCAGTATTGATATTCTGCAAAGTAAAAAACAAGCAAAAGATAGCAACTGGCACTGAGCACTAACTTAATAGGTTAGTCCAAAAAATTATATAAAGTTGCTAGTAAATGTCTATAAAACATTCAAGATTGATAACATAATAGCATGGAACAATAAAAATTATAGATACATTGGAGACGTATCACTCACACACAACAAACGTTGCGGCCACGGTGGCGAGGCGTGCCCAGCGGTCGGATCTGGCGCGCACGCGGTCGAGTTCGACATTTGACGAAGCTGAGGAGGGGTGGTTCATGGGCTGGAAGGTGAAGTAGATTGGGCGGTGCGACCATGAGAGGAAGGAGGAAGAGGACGGGAGGCAGATGTGATTAAGTGTAATCACGTTCCAGCGAGCCACCCACATGCGCTACAAAGCATCGGTCGGGCCTGGCTCGCTGGAAACTTTCTATTTGGACATTTCTAGTGAGTCATGCCTAGAGGTGCTTTAAGAAGCGTGTCGTGCAGGCTCAGCAGTGTATGCAGGCAACCAAATAGCCCGGTGCCGAAAAGATGATGCATACATCAGCCCTGGTTGGGCCTAATGCAGGCAACCAAACACGCCCTAGAGTTTTTTTCTGACGTCAAAGTCGTATCATAGTTTTATGGAAAATGTTTCAAAGTTTCTTTAGGCAATGCCATCATGCCCACTTTATTGAATTGATAATATAGTGACATCATTTGCAATGGCACTCACTAGAAAATCCAAGGATTCATCGACCCACTTACAAGACAGATTACTATCATCAAATAATGCCTCGGAGTTAAATGCACTAGAGGTCCTAAATCTTTTTATCGAAGTGTCGATTTAGTCCTAGTTTTTTTCCTTCTGAAATACACGTTTAGGTCCCAATTCTGTAGTAAGTGGTTCACTCGAGGCCTTTTTTGCCTAAGCTCTCTCTAACCTACTCACGTGGCACGTTGACCGCTGCCATGTTGACATGGGGTTGATCTTTTACACGAAACCCCTTATAAACCCTCCTATTCTCATTCCCTAATCCCGGGTCCACTAGGCAAGGGCATTGCTGGAGATCAAACACCATAGTTCGCGGGAGAGCACGACGATGGCTTGGTAGCACACTGGAGTGAGCTACGACAACTGCATGTGTGTACGGTCTTGCAAGTGCTAGCCCATGGCATCCTGTCCTAGGGTATGATACATGTGGATATTTGAAGTGGATCGACAAAGAATGGAAGGGAGAGCGATGATCGTTATCCACAAGTTGGTTGATGAAAATTTGATGCTATAGAAATCACAGATGGAGAAGGACAGTCAGATAGCTTGTATGAAAGAAGAAAGGAAGGCAGTGAACGTCAATTTGAAGCATGCCATTAAGAGAAGGGATAGAAGGGATTTAGTTGCACCGTCTCAGTCATAGGTGGATGTGTGCTTATATATGCTCTCCTGCAGTTGTTCGTCTGGTGAATTATATTTGTAAAACCTTCTAGAAATAAACATGATAGATTTCGGAAATACTTTACATCACTTTGAAAAATATATGACAACAAATTCTAAAAAATGTATGCGATCTTTAACATCTGGCTCCACCAATAAGACATTACAGCAACGACTTCTCCACTAATAAGACATTACAACAACGGATATAGATGATGAAATAGAAGAAGAATGGGATTCAGTTCCTGCTAAGGTTGTGGAAGAACTACAACCTAAGTTTGACGAGGGAAGCAAGCCAAACAACCTGCAAATAACACAACTTTTAATCAGGACCACTATCTTAATGTTTTGGATCTGTTTCCTCCTCGTCAAGTCATTCATCCTCACCGATGTCAAAGTCTATATCATCAAATTTTGCAATGCATCATCTTCCTCCTCTTCATCCTCAACATTTCCGGAAGCATCATGGTCCTCGACTTTGTCCTCAACATCAGAAGCAATACGATGTGGTGAAGAATATGTGAAACTCTATTCCGCACACTAGGACCATTAAAGGAGAAGAAAACCCTTCAACGAAAGGAGTCACTCATCCAACAAGCCATTCCTTCATAGCCAACACCATTCCCATCTACAAGAAACATCCCCATATTCATCTCCGCCAATGTAGTCTTCATCCCCGTAGGCATAGCCGTAAACTTATAACTAGAGTACCTCACCTACAACGACATTGTAATACTATTTTCAACCATCATCTTCAAGTACCATCTGCAATGTCTTTTGCCTGTGATTTATTTGTGATGCACGAGTAGTCCTCTTAGGCTAAGGGTTCAGGCATAGCCTCGCAGCCCCATTTACTCGTGCAACGGGATTGTTGGTTTATTTTAAAGAAATGTTATTTCTATGTGTTATGCAACGATTTTGTCTCTTGTATTTGTCTCATCTAAGGCCTTGCATCCACCCGGGATACCGAGGATCGATTATAGGAGAGGTTAAGTGTAGAGAGGAGCGGAAGGCTATGCCGAATGTTAGTGAAAGTAAGATTAGTACGATAGCGGAAAACTATTCTCTAGGTTATAAACAGTGTAATCATTAAACGTCATATGCGCTGGTCTAGTTTAATTCTTAATAATCGAGGTAACCTCGCGAGACGATAAGGGACATGGTTGGACAACAGAACCACTGTGTGGCTACATGTCGGCCGTGGAGTTATTTGGACACATCTCCACAAACAACACGTTGACTACATATTTGTAACGCTGTCTACCAGAACCATGTTGAATACCTAGACAGGATCCCAAGCGCAAATATACAGTTGCTGGTAAAACCTTAAGCACTGGCCTATTTTCCTTTTTTTGGTTATAAACTGTGTGTTTTTGGTCCCGATAACTGGAACTATTCTGTTAACAAGTGCTTGCAGAATCCTTGCAAAATAAAAAAAACAAGTGCTTGCAGAAAATCACCTTCTCTTTAGCAAAGCACCCCGTGGTTTCGATAACCTAGGGTCATCTCTAGGGAAAAGGAAACTACTTTATATCTCAGAACATTAGTCCCTTCGAATTGCTTCAAATCACCAAAGAAATCACGAAATCCCGGGGGAGGGGGGGGTGAGGTGTGAATGTACCAGTGTGGTTTTTTTATCATCACTCTGATGTACCCTGGCGGAATGTTTATTCGCGCCGGGGTATTAGGGGAGAGAACATTCCCCTTATATTAGGATCCTATAATTAAGGCGAGAGAAGGCTACGTTGAGCGTTCTAAATAGAGATACGTGTGTTCCATAGCTCGAATACCTCCGAAAATAAAACAAAAACACATATCGCTTCTTCCTTTTGTGCGGGAAAAACACATGTCACTTGTTTGATTGCATTGTTCTGTTTATAGGCAGTTCAACCATGAATTAGGTAAACCATCAGGTCATACATTTCAGGAGTACAACATAGATGTGTGTATAGGAGCCACTGGTCAGTTAATAGTTAGTTACACAATCCTACTTACCGCAAGAACATTGCCACCTTCCTCCACAGATATCAGAAACTGCACCCATGCTCGTCGACGATGCGTATGGTAACATTTTCTGGTTGAAGTCCCCATCATACATCCGCTCCAGCATGGTGAAACTGAGGTACGCCGACGACAAGTCCGGGAGGACCATGTCGCCGTCGAGGTACTGCATGACCTGCCGCATGGTTGGCCTTCCATTTGGCAATGGGTGCGAGCATAACAACGCAAGTTTCAGCACCAGTGAGACCATATCCTGACTAAACCCACTTGGAATCCTCGTATCCACTACGCCAATGATCAAACCCTTGCGCCATTGCTCGATCACCCAATCGACGAGCACGATGCGGTTGTCGTGCTCGTTTTGCTCGATTGGTCTCCGCCCACACGTGATTTCCAGAAGGAATGCACCGAAGGCGAACACATCGGTCGACGGGGTTGCCTTGCCGGTGTGTCCGAGCTCAGGAGCTAGGTAGCCCATGGTACCAACCACATGTGTTGTATGGGCGTCCGTCCCATGATCGTACAGCCTTGCAAGCCCGAAATCCCCTAACCGCCCATTCATCTCGCCGTCCAGAAGAATATTGCTTGCCTTCACATCTCGGTGGATGACAACTTGCTCCCAATCCTCATGGAGATACAACAACCCAGAAGCCACGCCTCTGATTATGTGAAATCTTTGAGGCCAATCCAGTGTACCTGTTGACGATCCATCATACAAGTATTTGTCAAGGCTTCCGTTTGGCATGTAATCGTAAACCAGGAGAAGTTCCCCTTTGCGCCGGCAATAACCAAGCAATGGCACGAGGTTCCGGTGCCGTAGCCGTCCGATGCTTGCGACCTCGGCGACGAACTCCTTCATCCCCTGCCTTGACTCATGAGACACCCTCTTTACGGCGACCTCCATGCCCGGCTTGCGGAGCTTGCCCCTGTACACACTTCCGAAGCCTCCCGCCCCGAGCAGGTTCTTGTCGCTGAACCCCTTGGTCGCGTGATACAATTCTTTGTATGAGAATCGGTGGGGGGCGAAGGCGTCCTCCCAGTCCTCGCGCAGCTCCGAGAACTTGAGACGCCGTCGTACAAAGATGTACACTCCGATGCCCAGAACGAGTACCAGAGCTGCCAACGCTATGGGCAGCACGATCACCAGCACCCTGGACCGTGGCTTTGGCCAGGCCCGTGGCAAGGCCGGCAGCGCCGAGATGTCCAGTGCCGGGGCTGGCACGTCCAGCGCGAAGCTCCAGCCCAGGACGAAGTGGCGTGTGGCGAGGACACCTGTCGCCGACGAGAATCCGACCAACATCGTGCTCTGCACCACGCCCGAGAGGTCGACGGTGGTCTTGAGGAGGGGTCTCTTGGGCCTGGCCACGCCCAGGGGAGCCACGGTCACGGCGACCTCCGTGGCCCCGCCGTCGTAGTCGACCCACACTTGCATGGCCTTCCGGCTGATCAGGCTCAGATTCCGGAACATCCCGGTGCCGTCGTCGTAGTACCCGGCGTCAGCGGAACGGAGCGAAACCAGGCTATCGACGTCGACGCCGACGTGGTTGCTGTTGATGTCACGGAACTCGGCGTTGAAGAGCGTGTCGAGCTCCACGGCGAAGATGTGGTCGCTCCGGTTGCCGCCGTCGGTGTCGTTTAGGAGGCCCAGGAACTGGCCTGGCATTGCCGTGGAGAGCAGCTCCCTGGACGCGGAGACGAAGAAGGCCATGCCGTGGCTGCTCAGGTCCGCGTACTGCCCGAAGATGGCGAAGACGAAAGTGGTGGAGAAGGACCGCGCGGCGCCGGCGCCGGTGCCGTTCGCCTCGCCGTCGCCGCGGAACGGCAGGGGGGACGGGTGGAAGGCCTGGCCTTTCGTCTGGATGGTGCCGTTGGTGAGCATGAGCAGGCCGTTGGGCATGACGAGCGCGCCGTCGAGCGTCAGGTTCACGCCCGCGAAGCCGTTATAGGTGAACTGCACGCCGTCGCCGCTCGCTGCAGCCACGAGGAGCAGGAGCAGAGTAACCAGGTGGTGAGGGTGGAGAAGCATGGCGCGCCAAGGAACGCCGGCGCTCTGTTCTTGGCAATGGCAATGGGTGCTGCCTGCGGGTGTGTGAATCCTCCGTTTTCTTGTGTGCTTTGGTCAAGTGGTAAGGCAAAATTCAGGTGGACTTGACGGCTTGTGGCGCGTTCGACGCACGTACCGAGTACCGACTGAAAGCGACGTACATGGATGGGGGGCTGCTAGTTGTGGTGTGCGCTCTGGTCAAACCATTCGGGGGCTGTCTTTCTCAGGCCGAAACGTCCGTCGACTTGCAGACGACTCCACTCTCAAGTCGTCGCTTTTGCCTTGCAGCAGTATAATCTGAGAGATTTGGAGTTAAAAACTTCAGATTTCCACATCCGTTGAACGTTGACTGCGGTTTCGGCACTGTCGCACGGTCTTCTAGCTATGTTGTTTGTAGAGAGATTGTTTGACAATACAATATTTGTTGTATTGATTGGATGCTGGTGCGCATATATATACAGAGACTGAACCGAAACTCCTCGAAGACGGAAGTAGGCAATCCCTTAGTCATCATATCAACAAACTGTTGCGTCGTCGGAACGTGGAGAACCCGAATACGGCCTAGGGCAACCTGCTCTCACACGAAGTGAATATCGAGCTCAATATGCTTCGTACGTCGATGGTGCACCGGATTGGCGGAGAGGTAGACCGCGCTGACGTTATCGCAGTAGACAAGAGTGGCCTTGTGAACATCACAAAGCAACTCCTGGAGCAGCTGACGGATCCAAGAGCATTCGGCCACGGCGTTAGCCACGGCCCGATACTCTGCCTCGGCGCTGGAGCGGGACTGTGGGCTGTCGCTTCAATGACCAAGATATCAACGAGGGCTCAAGGTAGACGCAATAGCCGGATGTAGAGCGCCGGGTGTCGGGGCAGCCTACCCAGTCGGCGTCCGAGTAGGCGACGAGGTCGGTGGAGGCGGAGGCCATCAGGGTGAGTCCCAAGGACATGGTGCCGCATATGTAACGGAGAATACGCTTCACCAAGGTCCAATGAGAGTCACGCGGTGAGTGCATGTGGAGGCACACGTGCTGAACAGCATACTGCAGGTCTGGTCGGGTCAGCGTCAGGTATTGTAAAGCACCAACAATGGAGCGATAGAACGCTGCATCGGACGCGAGAGACCCCTCCATAGCAGAGACCTTCGCCTTCGTGTCGACGGGGGTGGGCGCCGGCTTGCAGTTAAGCATACCGGCACGCTCCAGAAGCTCGTGGGCGTACTTCTGCTGATGCAGAAAAAAGCCGTCAGCTCGACGAACCACCTCGATGCCGAGGAAGTAGTGCAGAGGCCCCAAGTCCTTGAGGGTGAACTCATCACGAAGACGAGCCGTCAACCGCTGAAGGAGCTCTGGGATGGACACCGTGAGGATGATGTCGTCGACATAGAGCAGCAGATATGCGGTGTCAGCTCCCTGATGATACACAAAGAGTGAGGCATCAGGGCGAGTGGACCGAAAGCCCAGAGACTGCAGGAAGGATGCGATACGCTGGTACCAAGCCCGTGGCACCTGTTTCAACCCGTAAAGAGAACGGGAGAGCAAGCACATGAAGTCTGGATGCTCGGCGTCGACGAAACCAGTGGGCTGCTCACAGAACACTTGCTCGGCAAGATGACCGTGCAAGAAGGCGTTGGAGACATCCAACTGATGCACAGGCCAGGCTCGCGAGACCGCCAACTGAAGCACAGTGCGGATCGTGCCCGGTTTCACAACCGGAGCGAAAGTGTCAGTGAAGTCCACGCCCGCGCGCTGTCGAAAACCACGAACCACCCACCGAGCCTTGTAGCACTCGAGAGAACCATCCGGACGAGTCTTGTGGCGGAACACCCACTTGCCAGTGATGACGTTGGCACGAGGGGGTCGCAGAACAAGATGCCAGGTGCGGTTGCGCTGCAGGGCATCGAACTCCTCCTGCATCGCTGTGAGCCACTGGGGATCCCGAAGGGCAGCGCAAGCGGAGGTGGGGATGGGTGATGGCGTCGAAGTCGAGGCGGCGCACACATACTCGTCGGAAGAGTAGCGCGTGCTCGGCCGGAGCACACCGGCCCAGGCGCGAGTCATCATGCCGAGAGGCAGGGCAACGGCGGCAGCGGGGCCCACGGCAGCGGCCGAGACGGCGGCGGCGGGCGAGCCGGCGATGACGGCCGAGCCAGCAGCCGGCGAGGGGGCAGCCGAGGCCGGCGAGGGCGCCCGCGAGGCGGCCGACGAGACGTCGGGTGAAGACGCCGGCAGGGGGCCGCGCCCGAGGCGGCCGAGGAGGGAGCCGGCGGCAAGGCCGGCAGTGACGGCGAGGGCGTCGTGGGGGCGCGAGGCGCAACTCATCCCACAGCGCGAGAACCGCCAAAGCCCGGAGGCAGTCCAAGAGCCGAGCGGGGCCGTCCACATGACGGGGTCGCCGAAGGGCCGCCAGTGGCCGGCGGTGACGGGGCGACGAGAGGTACCTGCTGCTGAAAGGGAAACACCTTCTCATCAAAGTAAAAGTGTCAGGAGGTGAATACATGATGTGAGACAGGATAGTAGCAGCAGTAGCCTTTAGTGTTAGGTAGGTAGCTGAGGAAGATGCAAGCGACGGAGCAAGGTGCAAGCTTATGAGGTGCAGTGGTGGCGATGCTAGGATAGCAGAGACAACCAAAGATGCGAAGGCCATCATAAGATGGGGGCGCACCAAAGAGGAGATGGTGAGGGGCATAGTTCCAGCGTGGGCGACACGGGCAGATGTTGATGAGGAGGGTGGCGGTGGCGAGAGCTTCCGGCCAAAACCGGGGAGGCACATTGGAGTGAAAGAGCAACGTGCTAGTCATTAAGAGTGCGAAGGATACGCTCGGTGATACGTCTCTAACGTATCTACTTTTCCTAACGCTTTTCCTCTTGTTTTGGACTCTATTTTGCATGATTTGAATGAAACTAACCCCGGACTGATGCTGTTTTCAGCAGAGCTACCATGGTGTTGTTTTTGTGCAGAAATAAAAGTTCTCGGAATGGAACGAAACTTTGCGGGGAATTCTTATGCAATAAATGAGAATTTCTGAAGCCAAGACCTGCCAGAGAGGGGCACCTGGGTGGGCACAACCCACGAGGGCGCGCGCCCCTCTCCTGGCGTGCCCAGGTGGGTTGTCCCCACCTGGTGGCCCCGCAGACCCTGAAACCGACGCTATAAAATCCTATTTTTCCAGAAAAAATCAAGGAGAAGGAATTATCATGATCCACGAGACGGAGCCGCCGTCACCTCTTATTCTTCATTGGGAGGCCAGATCTGGAGTCCGTTTGGGGCTCCGGAGAGGGGGATCTTCGTCCTTCATCATCACCAACCCTTCTCCATTGCCAATTCCATGATGCTCCCCACCGGGAGTGAGTAATTCCTTCGTAGGCTCGCTAGTCGGTGAGGAGTTGGATGAGATTCATCATGTAATCGAGTTAGTTTGTTAGGGCTTGATCCCTAGTATCCACTATGTTCTAAGATTGATGTTGTTATGGCTTTGCCATGCTTAATGCTTGTAACTTTGGGCCCGGGTGCCATGAACTCAGATCTGAACCGTTTATGTTATCATCATTATATGCATGTTTTAGATCCGATCTTGCAAGTTATAGTCACCTATTACGTGTTATGATCCGGCAACCCCGGAGTGACAATAGTCGGGACCACTCCCGGTGATGACCGTAGTTTGAGGAGTTCATGTATTCACTATGTGTTAATGCTTTGTTTCGGTTCTCTATTGAAAGGAGGTCTTAATATCCCTTAATTTCCAATATGTACCCCGCTACCATGGGAGGGTAGGACACAAGATGTCATGCAAGTTCTTTCCATAAGCACGTATGACTATTTACGGAATACATGCCTACGTTATGTTGACGAACTGGAGCTAGTGCCGTATCGCCCTAGGTTATAACTGTCTCATGATGGATATCATCCAACAAGTCACCGATCCAATGCCTATGAATTTATCTTACATAGTTTCTGCTAAGTTACTACTGCTATCATCACTGTTACCCTTGCTACTAAATTACTGCTATCAGTGTTACTGTTACTATTGCTGTTGTCACTACTATCAAAACTATCATATTATTTTTCTACTAATTACTTGCTGCAGATAATTAATTTCCAGGTGTGGTTGAATTGATAATTCAGCTGCTAATACCTTCAAATATTCTTTGGCTCCCCTTATGTCGAATCTATAAATTTGGGTTGAATACTCTACCCTCGAAAACAGTTGCGATCCCCTATACTTGTGGGTTATCAAGACCTTTTTCCGGCGCCGTTGCCGAGGAGCATAGCTATATTTGTTGAGTCACTTGGGATTATTATCAATTTATCACTAGGAAGAATCTGAAGGATCCTAAGACTAAGATTTATCCCTCAAAGACGAGGGGAGGTAAGGAACTGCAATCCAATTCTGCTTTAGATTCACCTTCTGTTATGAGTAAGCTTGCAACACCACCACATGCTACCAATTCTAATATGTCGCAAGTTATTGATGATGCTACTTCTTCTATGGATAATGCTTATGATGATGCTAGTACCTTGCTTGATAATGATGATGTGCCACTTGGTGAATTTCTTGATGAACAAATTGCTAGAGTAATACAACATGATGTTGTTGAATCCGATGATGAGCTTGAAACTGAAACTCCTGAAACATCTGCTAGAACTAGCCTTCCTAGATATGAATTGCCTAAGGTACCGGAAGGTTATGTTATGAATGAGGAGACAACTAGAGATATTCTTGCTTGTAGGGATAGAGATGATCTAGAGAAATTACTATGCAAGTATAAGGAAAAATCTCTGAATGCTAGAATGAAATGTGATCCTAAGTTTGCTACTTCACCTATCTTTATTGATGATAAGGATTATGAATTCTCTGTCAACCCAGGGTTAATTACTTTGGTTGAATCTGATCCTTTCCATGGTTATGAAACTGAAACTGTTGTGGCACATCTTACTAAGTTGAATGATATAGCCACCCTTTTTACTCATGATGAGAAAATTCGCTATTACTTTATTCTCAAATTATTTCCTTTCACATTAAAGGTTGATGCTAAAGCTTGGTACAATACTCGTACTCCTGGCTATGTGCGTAGTTCCCAGGATATGATTTATTATTTCTCTAAAAAATATTTTCCTGCTCATAAGAAACTAGCTGCCTTACAGGAAATATTTAACTTTGTGCAAACTAAAGAAGAGAGTCTCCCACAAGCTTGGGGGAGGCTTTGTCAGTTACCTAATGCTTTTCCTGATCATCCTCTTAAGAAAAATGAAATACTTGATATCTTCTATAATGGACTAACCGATGCTTCTAGGGACTTCCTAGATAGTTGTGCTGGTTGTGTTTTCAAGGAACGGACTATTGGACAAGCTGAAGAATTATTGAATAACATATTAAAAAATATGATGATTGGACTCTTCCCGAACCACCGGCTAAACCCACTCCGAAGAGGAGGGGTATATTATATCTCAGTCCTGAAGATATGCAAGAGGCAAAGAAATCTATGAAGGAAAAAGTTATTAAAGCTGAGGATGTTAAAAATTTACCTCCTATTGAAGAAATACATGGGCTTAATACACCACCACTGCCTAAGGTGGTTGAGGTAAATTCTCTAATGAAGTTCAATGATAATGACAATCCTCACAATATGCATCCTAGTCAATGCCTTCATGAGTTTGAAAACTACATTATAAAACAAGATCACTTCAATGCAAATGTTATGAAACAATTGAAATACAATTCTTATATGATTGCTCGCTTGAGTGACTTGTTATTTAGAATCTCCAATGATGTTAGAGGTGTTGGAAAACATGCTTCTATGGTACAAACCTAGTTAGAACAAGTTGCTAAATCTCAAAGAGAATTACTTGATGAAATGAATAATAATATGGATGACTTTGCTATTAGAGTTGCAACTAGAGGAGGTAAAATGACTCAGGAACCACTTTATCCTGAGGGACACCCAAAAAGAATTGAACAAGACTCACAAAGAAGTAACACTAGTGCACCTAGTCCTTCTAGAAAGAAAAAGAAAAAGAAAAATGATAGGACTTTGCATGCTCCTAGTGAACCTGAAGTAGAAAAAACCCGTGATAACGAAAATGAAACTTCTATCTCAGATGCTGAAACTCAATCTGGTAATGAACATCCACCTAGTAATAATGAAGAAGATAATGCTGATGTTCATGAAGATACTCAACCAAATAATGAAAAAGAATCAGATAATGATGTTGAGATAGAACCACCTGTTGATCTTGATAACTCACAACCTAAGAATAAAAGGTATGATAAAAGGGACTTCATTGCTAGAAAACACGGTAAAGAAAGAGAACTGTGGGTTCAAAAACCTATGCCTTTTCCACCCAAGCCAACTAAAAAGAAAGATGATGAAGAATTTGAACGCTTTGCTGAAATGCCGAGGCTAGTCTTTTTGCGTACCCGCTTGACTGATATATTGAAAGTGCCTCCTTATGCAAAGTACATGAAAGAAATCATCACTAATAAGAGAAAAATACCGGAAGCTGAAATCTCCACTATGCTTGCTAATTATACCTTCAATGTTGGAGTACCTAAAAAACTTGGAGATCTGGGAATACCAACTATACCTTGCTCTATCAAAAAGAATTATGTGAAAATTGCTTTGTGTGATTTAGGAGCTGGTGTTAGTGTTATGCCTTTCTCTTTATATAAAAGACTTGACTTGAATCACACCTACTGAAATATGTTTGCAAATGGCTGACAAATCAATTGCCATACCTATCGGTATCTTTGAGGATGTGCCCGTTGTTGTTGCTAATGTTACTATTTTGACTGACTTTGTTATACTTGAGATGCCCGAGGATGACAACATGTTGATTATCCTTGGTAGACCCTTCTTGAATACTGCAGGGGCTGTTATTGATTGCAATAAAAGCAAGGTCACTTTTCATATCAATGGTAATGAGCATACGGTGCACTTTCCGAAGAAACAATTTCAAGGGAATGGTATTAATGTTATTGAAAAATCTCTGACAATCACTATTGGAAGTTTTCAAATACCTCTACCTACTGTCAAAAAGAAATATGAAATGCTTATTGTTGGGGACATTCATATCCCCATTGAGGTAACTTAGTGATTTACGAAAGTTCTTCAGTTTCATGCTAATCGAAAGTGGTTGTTAATAAGACCTGATCAACCTTATTAATGCATCATTTTTGAGCGGGATGAAGTTGATGAATTTAGTAAGCACTACCTTCTGTCCTTACTTTTGTATTTTCTGTTTTTATTAGTTAAATAAAATACCATGTTTTGTCTATTTTCTGAATTTCCCGTGCAATAAAAAATGACCCAAAAATAAAAGTTCTTAGAATGCTCTGAATATTTAATACGATTTCTTTCTGAATATTTCTGAATTTTTGGTGCAAAAAATATCAGAGGGAGGTGCACCAGGTGGGCACAACCCACCTGGGCGCGTCCTGGTGGGTTGTGGTCCCGACGTGGCCCCCCTCACTTATCTCTTCATCCCACATCATCACTTACCTCCAGAAAAAATCGCCGTTGCTCTCTCTCCCGCGTTCTTGCTCTCAAACCCGTGGATTTCGATCTCTTTGCTTGAAGCTCCGTTTCCGAAACTGTTTCAGGGGATTGTTGCTTGGTATGTGACTCCACCGTTTGTCCAATTAGTTTTTGTTTTGGTGGTTTATATTTTGGATAATTAGCTACTCTTGGTGTTGCTGTAGATGATCTTGCATGTCAAATTCTTAGAGTTCTAAGTAGTTTGAATGCTTGCTATGGCCTCTATGTATCCCTATGAGTAGTTGCTATCAATTTAATAAAGTTTTGTTGACAAATTTTTGTCACCCAAAAATTTTCAGAAAATTGTACGCGGACATGATGAACCTATTTGGAAGGAGCTCTTCGAGGAGGCGATCCTCGGGGGCATCTTCTAGTGATAGTTCTGCTCGCCGGTCTTATGTTGAACCAAGTGAAAATTCCACACGAGATGCCGCCAGCAAAACATGCTTATGGCCTTGCGATGAATATATGATGCGTGTGGGCATTAAGGAGGAATTTGAGCAATATGTTCACAATGCCGGTCTCGGTCCCTACATTTCAGATAAGTGCGAACAACGCCACCTCTCACTGAATCGTTTGTTAATGGATTTAAATTCTACCCTCGTGAGTCCAGGGTGTCTTTTATGCTTTATGATAATCCATTTACCATCTCACTAGAGAATTTTGCTTACCATTGCAAACTTTCATTTTGTGGTTCACTTGACGAACCACCAAGGGCTGAGTTCGAAACATTCTTGACTAGTCTTTGTTATGGTGAAAGGAGGGGAGTGACACAAGGTAGAATAAAGAGCATTCATTTCTCCGCAATTCAGTACTTTGCATTATTTAACGGGAAATGTATAGTAGGCAAGCAAGAATGTAGTACGCTTTGTGCTCCAGACTTGGGCCTCATACACACTGCTCTCACTGGTGAAAGGACTTATATCCTTGGAGCAATTGTTGCACGCAGACTTCATCATAACGCTAACAGTGGCTATTTCTATGGTGGAATATATGCCACGTGTTTAGCACGAGGGCTGGGTGTTTCACCTTTGCCCTTTGATCCTATCCTATCCTTGTAGTATTTATATTTTGACACTTTAAAAGATCATAAGATCCTTAAAGTAAAGATTCATCACTTCACTTTCAATCTATTGTTTAACCAAACATCTGCTATGCACACATATTTGCCTGCGCCTGCTCTTTTTTACTATCACAACAAGGAAAGATATTTTGTTCTTGAGAGCGAGGCCCGAGCTCACAACGCAACAGTGGAGGCAGCACAGCAGGCCGAGGCGTCCGCACCGAGAGCCTCCATGAGCTACCACGCCGACTACTATCCAAGCTACTGATCGACTACCAAGCTAGGTCAAAAGCCTAAGCTTGGGGAGTACGTGTTCTCACCGACATTATATTCATGTTCACACATATCATTCTATTTGTCGGTGTTCACACTTTTTCATTGTATCATCCATGCTTAAATTTATTTTCCTACTTTCTTCTTATGTGTTTGAAAAAATTCAGAAAAACCAAAAAAATTAGTTGTAGTAGTTTACTTTATATGCATGCTTAGTAGTAGCACTAAAAAGAAAATCCAAAAAGATTTCCTTGTTCTTCTTTTGCTTGTTGGGAGCTTTCCCGTGTAAATAGTTTTTCTCATTTTTGCTTTTCCCTTTTATTTGCTTGTTCAAGAAAACCAAAAACTCTAAAAATATTTCAGTGTGTTTCTCAGAATTTCTTTTCTTTTTATTCGAGTCTTACCGAGGAGAAGACCACGATGAAAATGTTGACTGGCTCTCATATGAATTAATGTCGATCTAATAAAGAGCCCATTTGACCTTGTCTTCTCTTGTTGAATAAAATGTTTGTAGATTCCAGCTTAGTCCACGGCACTCTTGTACTATTATTATTTTCACATCATTCGGTCGTGCAAGTGAAAGGCAATAATGACGATATTCGATGAACTGGCCGTGGCAGAGAGAAACTAGTATGAACTTGACTTGTTCTGTTTGTGTAAATATGTTTAACCTAGTATCCATGATTCAACCCATTATGATTAAACATGTTTGCAATGAAAATTAGAGATTATAGTTTGTCATGCCATGCATAAGTAGCTAGGAGTGGATAATGATTTATCTTGGATATCAACATAGCGTTAAAATGATTGTGATGTAGTATGATGATATGGTATCCTCCTCTGAATGTTCGAGTGGCTTGACTTGGCACATGTTCATGCATGTAGTTGAATCAAAACCAACATAGCCTCTATGATATTTATGTTCATGGTGTTCATATCCTACTCATGCTAGTGTCCAATGTTACTTATGCATAATGCACACTACTAGGAAAAGGCCTGCTAGTGGCGCACCAGTTTTGCCTACTAATGGCGCACTACTGCTGCACCACTAGCACCACGCCATTAGCATCATCACGATGAAACTGGTCTTCATCCGGTTCCTCCTCCGCTCCCTCCTCTCTCCCGCTAGATAGCGCGCGTATCTAACTTCCGCCTCCGCCCTAGTGGTGTACCCTTTGTAACTATTACCGCTGAAACGGTGAACCTGTCTCCGACACTCCACCTAGTCGTCGTAGACTCCGGGAACCTTACCCTTGTACACGACATACGACGACATCTCTATATATGCAATAGCCAAACAAAACGTTAGTAGCAATTCACAGACAATACATAAGCAATATATAAGTATGCAACAAAAGGATCGGAAGAGAAAAGCAACACATTAATAGCACGATTCATGGTCCTACTAATAAATAGCATCGATTACATATAAGTTGAACGACTTTCCAAACCAAAGAGACATACAAGTTCATTAAAGTTTAATATTACAACATGAGCCAATCGACATTTCAGAACTGCATAGCATCACTACTTTCGACTCGACTCAGGGACCGGAGCGTGGATGAAGCCGCCGTCTTTCGTGATGGTCATGAAATCACGGGCGTTGTCAACCTGCATTTGTAGCGTTGTTTCTATCTCACTGTTGGACGGTTGATGTCTGAGATAGAACTGCCCCGAGGTACGAAGGACATCTTGATGGATGATTTCCGCAAACTCCGACTGGATGCGAAAGAATTCTTGTCTGATGTCCGCGTCCTGGATTGCCGACAAGCGTGCGGCCCAATCTTTGAGATTATTTGGTAGCAGAAGGTGATTATGGTCCCGTACGATCACCCGCATGTGATGGAGGGCGTAGTAGGCATCCTTCTGACCGCCAGGCGGGTGCTTGACGCAGGAGAACGTCGTATTGTGGCTGAAGATGTGCCTGCCGTACTTACGAACTGGCCTGCTGAAGGTACCTCTAGATCTGGCGTAGCCGGGGAGAACATCATCAAGAACTTTCTTGATATTTGTGTAGTCTATCTTCGACTGACGGTCCGGGTCGAAATACGTGGCCATGGAATATTTCGGGCTTAAGAGGAGGAGTATGCAATGTGTGTCACTGCAGAAAACATGGAATGGTAGAAAAAAGAAGAACGATCGAAATCTAAGAAATCATATGTTACGGGGCGGTGAGGGGATGACTTACTCGGGAAAGTAAGGCACGAGGAAGTTATCCTTATCTGGGTTTGCCAGAATGACGCCTTCGAGATATGAACTCGCGACTTGCCGGTCCCCAGTGCTACCCAAGATCTTGGCACACATGTAGAAGGGGTCGACTATCACGATGTCCGGGGTCTTGTCTCTAATGATCCGCATCTCCATACTCAGCGAAAATAGCCGAACGAAGGTGTAGTGCAGTGGATGAAGGTTAAACATAGCGAAGATGTCATCAAACCGCAGGACGATCATACCCCCGATGGCGCTATCCACAAAGCCCTTGCCCTCTGGCACCTTGGCCACGAAAACCGGGTATGCCACATCATTCTCGGAGAGACGCCGCTTCTCCAAAGAAAGAACACTGTCATGCAGACTCTGCATAGCACCGGTTGCAGCATTGAGCAGATTAGTCGGTAGCATCGGCCTACCCTCCACATGCACCCTCCTCGAGATATCCTTAGGTGAAGGTGGCCCGTCCTGAGCACGGATCGTACTCGGTGCCGGCTGGCTCGCACCGCCCTTGTTATTCTTTCGTTTCCGTCCCTTCTTCCTCATCTCCTGTAATGGGATCGAGTTCTGCTCAGAGACCGCCTTCTTGAGTGTGTTGGGGCTGATAATATTCCGCACCTCGGCTATCTGAGGGTCGGTGAAGGCGGCAGCTGGAGGCGTCTCCTGAGAACTGAATGCCAGACGACGCCTGTTGCAATTGGGTTTCTCCGCGGTACCAGCTCGATCGCGGTCGTCTTTTTCAGGGTTGGGTTCTTGAGAAGGAGGCCCGAAGAATTCGTCACCGTACCCATGTTCGGCAAAGTACTTATCGACGTTGGTAAATGTACCGTCGTCGTTGTCGTCGTCTTCCGGATCCTGTGCCATATGCATGTCCGGATCCTGTGCCATAGGGATGTCCGGCATGTTCGATAGCGTTGCGGCGGTCTTGCCATGGCTTGGCGCCGGACGACTGGCGGTATTGTCTGTGGGGTGGTGTCCCCCGCCCCCAAACGAATTTGGCTCTTCGGCCAAAGCAGGGGCCAGCTTACGCAGGCGCTGAGGGTCATCACATCATCTTCGTCGGCCCCAGCGGGTCGAATCGGAGGTAACAACTCGTCGCAGCCTGGCAGCACCCGAACCAGTTCAACCCTATACACGGTGGGTGGCATCGGATTACCGTGGAACATGGGGTTGCCCGGTTGAACGATTCTGCCCTTGGCGACATCGATCAACTCGCCGCCCACGAAGTGCAGGAGAGTGCATGGAACGTCGGCGGCGCCCTGCGAAAACATGTAGGGCGTCAGGGATGCCCAGTCAAAGGCAAGGAGATGAAGTCATCGGCCGATAGGCTTAGTTACCGTGATGGCGTCGAGCTCGGCTAATGTCGAGGCACCGCCAACGGCGGGCGTGCAACTGACGGAGGGGCCGCTTGCTGCCGAGGTGCCGGCCGGCGTACACCCGGGTGCATTAAGCTCCAATGCCCGTGCCGGCGCCGGAGACACCAATACCGCCTCCGCCGGAGACACCAATGGCGCCGCTTGCGCGCTGTGCGAGTTGCTGGCCGTGAAGCTGGGAACCGGGGGCGGCCCCTGTTGGCCACCCGCAATACACGCCTGCAGCCCCTCAATCAAGCTAGGCACAATGGCGGTGAGCGTCGTTCCCAGTTGTTGTTGCACTTGCTCTTGGACAATCTCCAGAATCCGCGCCACTTGTGCCTTGAGTTCTTGAACCTCGCGCAACTGGCTTTCCGAGCTGGTCTTTTTCTCCTTTCGCCCACCAGCGTTATAGTATGACGACCATTTTGTGGACAAGCCTTTGTCGGCCACACGACCACCTGACGACGGCTTACTGAGCTTATCCTTGTTTTTCATTATGTTCAACGCCCTATTTAGAGTGTTGTCCCAAGCTGGGGAGCTCTGAGACGACCCCGCACTACTGCTTTCAGTCTCCTGCGGAAGGAATGTGAACCATTTAGAAATTTGGCTTCATTAACTAGAATGCAACCATATATGTAGCTAATTACGCAGGGGTGTATTCCTTACCAGAACTTTCTCAAGCGCCTTGGTCTTCGGATCCGTGGTAAGCTCCTTTGTTACTGGGTCCTCCTTGTACCGGGCCCTGACATAGTTCCTGGTCTGCTTCTCACGGTATTTCTCGAAGCGGGGCGGTAGGCCTTGCTCGGCACGCTCTGCGTCCTCCTTGTCCCATATAGGTTCCGCCACTCTGTAACCGCCGGGACCGAGTTTGTGGACCCCTAAGTTCAAGTCCCGCATCTCTTTCCCCCACTGACTTGATTCCTCGGATGCGCCGCTCTCGCACTTGATCTTGAACTCCTTGTAGTCATCTTCGCTGATCGAAGGATTTTTCGCCTTGATCTTCTCATAACTATCACCTTTGTTAATCATTCTCTTCACCGCGCTTCTCCAAGTAGACAGGGCCGTGCTCATCTTCGTGAGGGCGGCACTGTTCACTTTATTCCCTAAGAGGCGTGTGTTTGCAAACTCAGCAGGGAACTTGTATCGTTCGTGTAGCTTCGTGAAGAGGAGGTTGCGCAAATTCCCTCGGTCCTTATGCCTTAGGTTCTCGGTGTTGATCGAGACGGTGCTCCGGAGAATGCACCCGAGCTGAACCGAGTACCCCTTGACTAATTCTTTGGGCGCCGTTGGATCCCCGTTGCAGTTAACTTCAGTAAATTCCTCCTTGATGGTGCCGAGCACGTTCGGGCGCCGGTCCTTCCGTTGCCTCTTCGGTTGGCTGCCATCTGTGCGTGCGCTGCCATCATCAGTGGTGGCATCCTCGGCGGCACCATCAGTGGTGTCATCCGCGACGCCACTAGGGGTTGTGTAGTCAGGATCGATGTCTTTCGCGGCGTCCTCATAGCGGTGAGGTTCTTCCTCCATCTCCTGGGATAGCTCCCAGAATGCCTTGCCGCCCGAACCGCCGGCCTCATCATTGTGGGCCATGTTTCGCTCTAAATAGGAAAAAAGTTTGGTCAAAAAGTTGGTTATTGTCAAGGAACAAGATCATGGTCTCATCATTTAGGGTTTGTCGACACCGAGGCATCCTAAAAGCTAAGCTTTTATCATTTAGGGTTTGTCGACGCCAAGGCACCCTAAAAGCCTAAGCTTTCATCATTTAAGTTTTTATCGACACCGAGGCACCCTAAAAGCCAAGGTTTTATAATTTAGGGTTTGTCGACTCTAAGTTGGGCCTAATCACTTGGCTCTATTGCCATCTATGGTTTAATGCAGCAAGAATAAAGGGGCAGTTGATCCTACTTAATTAAGTACTAAGATTCCCCGGCCCATGCATTAGTCGCAAGTACCCCATATGTCCTATTTTTAGCAAAGTCATGCTAAAATTCACGGAAAATTTCAGCATGACCTTTGCTGAAAATAGGACATATGGAGTACCTGAATTTGCCGGAACGGAAGTTAATCGACATTCCGGCAAACTCAAGGGCCTCTCGGGGTACCTGCAAAATCATCACGACACGATGGTCGGAGACAAAACCCAGCAAACTAGCACCACAATGTGCCTCTACTTTCATATGGATGAAAAGGCCACAGACCATATGGTCCTCTGCTTTCATATGGACAAAAAGCAGCTCAACTTATGTGAGCTTCCATTCCAGATCTAATAGCAGCAAGTTGACCTATTATATATCCCACATTGTAGCACCTACATACTGGAGCAATGTAACTGAAAAAACAATATCCATAGAATGAACAAACAAACAGATTACACTCCATGGGCATTAGCTATACACGAACTAAATCTAAAAGGAACCGGCAAGATCCCAAAGAATCAACTTGATCTTTTAAAAAAATAACAGTATGCAAATCCCACTAATCAACAAGAATACTTTTTTCTTTCTAGAGAAGAGGGTTATCTTTATTACTGGAACGGATGAGCATGGTAAAAAAATAGCACTTCAGCAGATCCTAGTGGTAGAAACCCCAAGGAGCACTATTATACCATTGCCAAATTCAAACAAGATACCATATGTGATGGTACATGTTACAGCAGGAGACATCACCATTTTACCATTTTATAACAAATTTAATAAACCTAGAACTATTTTTTCTATTCCAACTCAGTTCATTGGCAGGCCTGCAAGGAAACTAGAGATGCACACAAGTAATGGCTTAGTAAGGTGGATGCTTCATGAGGGGCACCGTTTTATAGGATCTCAACCACAGGGGATTTCTTTTTTAAAAGAAGGGTACAGTATCATGCTTATTAATTGATAGTCATGGTAAGTGAACTACTCGAATGTTACATTTCAAGATATTCTTCAGTGCTATCCATCATGTGACAGAACAGTATGTAAGATTACTGAAAGTTCAGTGTGGTAAGCCCACACAAATGCTGGGTAACCAACTTACAGCTGACATGGTCAAATTTCAGTTAAGATTCAGTTAAGATACATATAGTAAAATCAAAACAAAAATGGACAGTAAACTGATAATGACAGTAAACTGTAATTTTTTACACAGATTTTCCTACTGAAAATATAACTGAATGGACAGAAAAAAGGGTGAAAAGATAACTGAATGCTAGGCTAAAATGGACAGTAAACTGTAATTTGTTAACAGTTTACTGTGATTATCGGGTGTCATAATCTACTGAGTAGTCATGTCCCAGTCATGCATCCATGCATCCAGTGGCAACATCTTGCATACATGATCAGGAGTACATCAAAATCTATTGAGTAGTTCTTGAGCTCATCCAGTAGCAACATCTTTCATACATGATCAATAGTCATGTACCAAATTTTTATTTAAACTGAATTTGCAAATCACCAAGAGCTCAACTAGTTTCAGACTAGATTTACACTAAATACACTAGAGTATTTGACCAGTAGTCATGTGAACTCTTTGAATTTGTAAACACTTCCAGACTTGAGCATTGAGAGTTCACAATTGCAAAAAATGTCCCTTGTTCCTGAACTTGTATTGTACTCCCCAATATTTCAATCTGATATTCTACAGTTTTATAAAAAAACACAGTCCATGGGAAGGCTACAATCATTTGATCAAACACAGAATGTTTATCCAGTACAGAGAAGTGTTGAAAATTCAGTTGCCACTGTTGCCTTGTTGATCTGTTGTACTTCTTTGATCTATTGTTGCTATTTCCCCTGCTATTAATCTGCTTCTTCACTCTCTAGTTGCTGTAGTTCTTGATCTGCTGCGGAGGAACATAGGCAGGGCAGTGAAAGGAGCAACACAGGCAGAGGAACAAGGTACTGGATCCAACTCAGGCAGAGGAGCAACACAGGCAGGGCAGTGGGAAGGTCGGCGTCCCCACGGTCGAGGGGAGGGAGGGAGGGAATGGGGAGGAAGGGTGGAGAGGGAGGAAGGAGGAGAGGTACCTGGGCGGGCGCGGCCGGTCGCGGGAGGGGTCGGGGTCGGCGGCGGCGAGATGGTTGCGGGTCGGCGGCGGTCGTCGTCCTGCACCCCGTGCAGTCGTCGGCGGTGGGATGGTTGTGGGTCGGCGGCGGGATGGTTGGGGGCCGCATCGGCTTGCTGTCCGGTGGGCGGCGGAGTAGCTGCAGTGGTGGGGGGCGTGGGGCGCGGGGGCGGCGGCGCACGTAGGGGCGGCGACGTCGTGGGTCGGGGCAGCGGGGGAGGGGGAAGTGGAACTGGCGAGGGAGGGACGAAGGGATCGGGCGAATTAGCTAGCTAGGGGGGAAGATTACTAATGGCGCACCCCTAGCGGTGCGCCATTAGTATGTTTTTTTGATAGCAATGGCGCACCCCCGAGCGGTGCGCCATTAGAAATCTTTTTTTAGATAGCAATGGCGCACCACCCAGCGGTGCGCCATAAGTAACCTTTTTTTGCACAGCAATGGCGCACCAGCAGCGGTGCGCCATAAGTAATTTATTATTATTATTATTGTTGCATCTAATATTTTTTTTAGAAAATGAAAATGAATATGAAACAGTAATATTTTTTTATAAAAACAGTAATAATTTTTTAAAAAATATCATCAAATTTGTTATTTGAAAATATTTATGAATATGAAAAAATATCATCAAATTTGTTATTTGAAAATATAATCAAATTTGTTTTTTTGGATTTTTAGTTGCATTCATTTGTGCATTGGTAAAACATTACTGGGGAGGGTGCGGGGGGTCGTCGGTGGCGGTAGAGCGGGGGAGGGTGCGGGGGGTGCTCGGCGGCGGTGGAGCGGGCCGGGGAGGGTGCGGGGGGTGCTCTGCGGCGGTGGAGCGGGCCGGGGAGGGTGCGGGGGGTCGGCGGCAGCGGTGGAGCGGGGGAGGGTGCGGGGGTCGTCGGTGGCGGTGGAGCGGGGGAGGGTGCGGGGGGGGGGGGGGGGGATCGAGATCGAGATGGAGGGGGATAGCGATCGAGATGGAGGGGGTCGAGATCGAGATGGAGGGGGATCGAGATCGAGTGTCCTCATGAATATTCAATATTTTTTCATATTGAATATGAAAAAATATCATAAAATTTGAAAAAATATTCATGAATTCAAAAAGTGCCCATGAAATTTAAAAATATTCATGAGTTCAAAAAGTGCCCATGAAATACAATCGAGAAATGAAGGCTACAATTTAAATACAATCGATCTTAGCTAGCTATCTGTTCACAATCTTCTTGCCCTTATTTTTCGTAAATGGAGTTCTTCTCTTGAACGGACGTCCTTTAGGTAGGGTGGTCCTGCTTCTTCTTGTGGTGTATGCTGGTACTTCATCGTCGTCGTCATGTTCCATCTTCGGGTCGCCGTACTTGTCGAAGTCTTGCTCATTGGCGACTCCATCCATTCCGATGATCTTCCTTTTGCCTCTCCTCACGACAACACGACTGGGCTTTGACGGGTCGGTGATGAAGAAGCATTGGTCCACTTGGGAAGCCAGTACCCCTGGCTCATTTTTCGCGGTGACGTTTGCGCCCGCGGTCTTGGATTTGGCTTCGGGTATAACCATGGTGGTGAAATACCGGTCTTCTTTTAGGACGCTCTTGGCCCATCTGACACGGAACATCGGGACCTTCTCTCCAGTGTAGCTCAGCTCCCAGATCTCCTCGATCCTTCCGTAGTATCTGTCCTTGTCGTTACCGGTGTAGGATTCCATCGTTACCCCGAAGTTCTGATAACCATCGCTCTTCATGTCCTTTCCCTCGGTGTAGAATGTGTAGCCGTTGATATTGTACGCCTCATACGTCATCAGGTTGTGCTCGGCGCCCTGTGACAAGGCGAATATGAGTTGTTCTTCCGCTGAAGAATCCTCATGTAAAGGGTACGACAGAAGCTTCTGCTTGAACCAACGCGTGAAACATGAGTTGTGCTCTTTGATTATATCTCCGTCCGTCCTCTGTTGGCCTCGGTCATTGTACGTCTTCTCAATAAAGGTTTTGTGCTCTACCACCAAGGATCGACCACGTCTATGTGTTGTAGCGCGACTAGGTTTGCTCTTTCAAAGTCGGCGAGTCGACCCTCAAAGTCGACATGCATTTCGCGGCGACCCTCACGGTGACCCCATCCAGCGTGCCTGCCGAGGTGCCTGTTGACGGGCAGACCAACGGGGTTCTCGATGCCTAGATAATTCGTGCAGTAGGAGACGCACTCTTCGGTCAGAAAGCCCCTGGCTAGGCTTCCCTCTGTACGTGACATGTTGCGAACGTATCCTTTGATGACACCATTCATCCTTTCGAACGGCATCATGCTGTGCAGGAACGTCGGCCCGAGTTGGATGATATCCTCCACGATATGGACCAGCAGATGCACCATAATGTCGAAGAATGCGGGCGGGAAGTACATCTCAAGCTCGCATAGTATCACCACGATCTCTTCCTGTAGCCTTCTGAGTTGCCTCACGCCAACCGACTTCCGAGAAATGACGTCGAAAAAGTTGCATAGGCCAAATAGCGTTTCACGGACGTGCGCGTCCATGATCCCACGGATTGCAACTGGAAGTATCTGCGTCATCAGCACGTGACAGTCGTGAAACTTCATCCCGCCGAACTTCTGCTTCGCTGAGTCTAGGTATCTGCTTATCTTCCCCGCGTAACCGTAAGGAAGTTTTACTCCTATGAGGCAGGTGAAAAACTGATCGATCTCCTCCTGACTTAGAGTGAAGCACGCGGGAGGGAAGTCATTTCCGGTCTTCTTGGCCTTTTTGCCTTTGCGATGACTTTCCGTGTCCTGCTTCGCCTCATCATCATCATCATTAGCGTGAAGCTCCTCCCTGATGCCCATTGATTTCAAGTCTGCCCTTGCTTTCGGCCCATCTTTGGTCCTCTCCGGCATGTTGAGCAGGGTACCAAGCACACTCTCGCACACGTTCTTCGTGATATGCATGACATCAAGGCTGTGAGGCACACGGTGGATCTTCCAGTACGGCAAGTCCCAGAAAATAGACCTCGTTTTCCATACCTTCAGCAGCGGCTCTTGCGCCTTTCGCTTCTTTCCCGGCTCTGGCGCCTTTTGCTTCTTTCCCGGCAGTGGGCAATCTTTCCAATTTTTCAACAGCTCGTCTATTTCCTCGCCGCTCCTCGTACGCGGGCGTCTTCGGGGTTCGGTTTCACCATCGAACAGATCCATCTCTGGCTGCCAAACGGATTGACTCCATCAGTGCTCGCGCCTAGCACGATGTTCCTTGGATCGTTCCCAAATTCTGGGTGTTCGAAGTTCAACGCTTGCCACTGGCTCCCATCCTTAGGGTGACTCAGCATCTTGTCTTTTTTATTTATCTCTGGATCATTTGCGACATCTTCTTGCTTCTTCTCCTCCCTATCCGCGTGCCAACGCAAGAGCTTTGCTACCTTAGGGTCCGCGAAATACCACTGCAGACGAGGAGTGATCCGAAAGTACCACACCACTTTTCGAGGAGCTTTCTTCCTCTTCTTGTATCGAGTGACGCCGCACACCGGACATATGGTAGACTCCGCATGCTCGTCCCGATAAATGATGCAATTGTTCATGCACACATGGTATTTCACGTGTGGTAAATCCAGAGGACACACAATTTTCTTCGCCTCCTCGAAACTGGTCGGGCACTTGTTCCCCTTGGGAAGACGTTCGTGCCAGACTGACATGTTCTCGTCGAAGCATGCGTCGGTCATTTTGTGTTTTACCTTCATCTCCAGAGCCATGAGCGTTACTTTCAGGCGGGTTTCCTCGGGCCTGCATTCTTCATACAATGGAGTAACCGCGTCTATCCCCAGTTGATCCAGCTTGGCTTTCTCTCGGGCGGCAGCTCTTGTGTTATCCGTCTGCTTGAGAAGCAGCTCTTGAATATGAGGGTCCTGCACCCAGCCCATCGATGGTCCATCGTCGTCTGCTCCGGCATCTTCATCTTCATGATCATGCCCTTCGTCTGCTCCGGCATCTTCCTCATCATCATGTCCGGCATCTTCTACATGATGACTATGTACTGCATCTACTTCGTGATCATGTCCTGCAGATTCTTCGTCTTCTCGCCCGCCCTCGCCGCGGTTGTCTTGCTGCCCTTCCTCATTTCTTGCCGGCCGGCCCCCATGGACGATTTCATAATCATCTTCATCACCTTGCCATCGATAGCCATCCATGAAACCACGCAAGAGCAGGTGGTCCCGCACCTGTACGGAATCCGGGTCCATAAGGCTCCTCAGCTTGCATCTTCGACACGGACATCTTATCTCCGTCTCGTTATTTTGAAGCATCTTGGCCTTCGCGGAGCTCAAAAACCTATTCACGATGCCTTCGGTCATCGTGCAGACCATGGTCGCCTGCGGGGTAGAGCAAAACGATATTTTAGAACCAAGAAAAAATTTGGCATGACTTTGCCTAAAAATAGGACCAAAAAGAATGCATAGTGCCAAAATTCTCGCCGAAACGGAAATGAATCAACATTCCGGCAAAATATTGGCAACTATCGCATTTCAAATACCGGTACCTGCAAACACAAACATATATGCAACACTACAAACATATGCAACACCACAAACATACATAGATCTAGCTAGGCCATAAAAAGTGCATGTGCACGTTGTTGGAGGGAGAAAAAAGTAGATCTACAACATAAAGAAAGATTTCCCCTTACTTACCTATCAAAAAAGGTAATTTAACCACTTAATTTGGATGAATCTATGGTGCAAATGAGGTGAGGAGGAGGAGGCACCCGAGACAATCTTGGAGGAGGAGGTGGAGAGAATAAAGTGGGGAAAGTGAGTGTGTAGGTGGCTGTCCAAAATATCTAGCTGGTCCCAGGTTACTAATGGCGCACCACCAACAAATGCGCCATTAGTAACCCTGGTTACTAATGGCGCACCAGCTGGCGGTGCGCCATTAGTAGTTTTGCAAAAAAAACAAAAAATGATAGTAGTGGCGCACGTGGTGACTGGTGCGCCATTACTAGTTAAAACTAGTAATGGCGCACTGCGCCCGGGTGCGCCATTAGTATTTTTGGAAAAAAGAAAAGAAAAAAATTATTAGTAGTGGCGCACCATGGTTGTGGTGCGCCATTAGTGTGATAGACACTAATGGCGCACCGGCACACGGTGCGCCATTAGTATTTTTGGAAAAAAGAAAAAAATTGTTAGTAGTGGTGCACCATAGTTGTGGTGCGCCATTAGTGTCTATCACACTAATGGCGCACCAGCACACGGTGCGGCACTGCTATATAGTAGTGGCGCACCGCATGTCTGGTGCGCCATTAGTGTGCATATTGTCTATAGCCCTTTTCCTAGTAGTGGCATGTTTATGACCGTTGTTGCTCTCTAGTTGGCTGCTTCTCAATCTATTTGCTAGCCTTCGCCTGTACTAATTGGGAACTCTGTTTGTACATAAAAAAACCTTGAACCCAAAGTTATTCCAGATGAGTCCACCATACCTACCTATATACGGTATTACCCTGCCGTCCT
Source organism: Aegilops tauschii subsp. strangulata (assembly GCF_002575655.3). Taxonomy (NCBI): domain Eukaryota; kingdom Viridiplantae; phylum Streptophyta; class Magnoliopsida; order Poales; family Poaceae; genus Aegilops; species Aegilops tauschii. The sequence goes on from NC_053036.3 coordinate 157,898,998, forward strand.
AAGTAAATTAGCATGTGCCACCTCTAAAAACTTCAAAAAAAATCATTTTTGTGTGCCTGGATCGTTCATGGAACGACAGGAGGTGGTCGGTATCTTCCATACTAAGCGGGTTATTCTCAGGTCGAGTGTTTATTCACTCGCCATCGCACGAGAAAAGGGTGGTAATAGGGATGCCCAGTCCAAAACTGCAAACAAAAAAAATCTCAAATAATCAAAGAAAAACTCCCAATGGAGTCAAAACATTTACTTTTATCGCTTGGGAACCGCCACTAGCGTGTTTAGCATGGAAGATGTTGATAACTGATGGTCGTCAAGTAAACGAGAAGGGTGCATGTCTCAAAATATCATTTAATCTATTTTAAAACTTGAGCTCTGGCACCTCTGCAAAATCACTGCTTCCCTCTGCAAAGGGACTATCTATTTACTTTTATGTGTCATCACCTGCTAAAATAAGCGCCAGAACCTGAGAGCACAACTGTCATGACTTATGCGTTGTGTGTAGCTAATGGTGGGTGCACCATGACTGGATCTTTTCTACCATGAATTACAATGTTTAGTCGCTGCTTGAACTTTGGAGGTGCTCTGCATTTAGGTTTTGCGGTCTCAGAAAGGGCTAGCAAGATACCACTATTGTCATATTATATCATGGTTGTTTTGACAACGTGTTGCTGTTTGAGATATCTTATTATTGCTCGCTAGCTGATTATGTCATTGATATGAGTTAATATAATCTTTAAGAGTTATTGTTGACATGGTTAGTTATAATGTTGGCTGAAAACCTGGGTGCTGTTTAAGCTTATTTATGCAAACAGAGCAAAAGAGTTCGTAATTTTTTTCTTTTTCACTTTCAATTTATCAGTTGAATTGCTTGAGGACAAGCAAAGGTTTAAGCTTGGGGGAGTTGATACATCACCAACGTATCTACTTTTCCTAACACTTTTCCTCTTGTTTTGGACTCTAATTTGAATGAAATTAACCCCGGACTGACGCTGTTTTCAGCAGAGCTACCATGGTGTTGTTTTTGCGCAGAAATAAAAGTTCTCAGAATGGAATGAAACTTTGCGAGGAATTTATGCAATACAAGAGAATTTCTGGATCCAAGACCTGCCAGAGAGGGGAACCTGGGTGGGCACAACCCACCAGGGCGCGCTCCCCTCTTCTGGCGCACCCAGGTGGGTTGTCCCCACCTCGTGGCCCCGCAGACCCTGAAACCGATGCTATAAAATCCAATTTTTTCAGAAAAAAATCAAGGAGAAAGAATTATCGCGATTCACGAGACGGAGCCGCCGCCACCTCCTGTTCTTCATCGGGAGGCCAGATCTGGAGTCCGTTTGGGGCTCCGGAGAGGGAGATCTTCGTTCTTCATCATCACCAACCATTCTCCATCGCCAATTCCATGATGCTCCCCATCGGGAGTGAGTAATTCCTTCATAGGCTCGCTGGTCGGTGAGGAGTTGGATGAGATTCATCATGTAATCGAGTTAGTCTTGTTAGGGCTTGATCCCTAGTATCCACTATGTTCTAAGATTGATGTTGCTATGACTTTGCCATGCTTGATGCTTGTCACTTTGGGCCCGGGTGCCATGAACTCAGATCTGAACCGCTTATGTTATCATCATTATATCCATGTTTTAGATCCGATCTTGCAAGTTATAGTCACCTACTACGTGTTATGATCCGGCAACCCCGGAGTGACAATAGTCGGGACCACTCCCGGTGATGACCGTAGTTTGAGGAGTTCATGTATTCACTATGTGTTAATGCTTTGTTCCGGTTCTCTATTAAAAGAAGGCCCTAATATCCCTTAGTTTCCAATATGGACCCCGTTGCCATGGGAGGTAGGACAAAAGATGTCATGCAAGTTCTTTCCATAAGCACGTATGCTATTTACGGAATACATGCCTACATTATATTGACGAACTGGAGCTAGTGCCGTATCGCCCTAGGTTATAACTGTCTCATGATGAATATTATCCAACAAGTCACCGATCCAATGCCTACGAATTTATCTTACATTGCTTCTGCTAAGTTACCACTGCTATCATCACTGTTACACTTGCTACTAAATTACTGCTATCACTGTTACTGTTACTATTGTTGTTGTCACTACTATCAAAACTATCATATTACTTTGCTACTAATTACTTGCTGCAGATAATTAATCTCCAAGTGTGGTTGAATTGACAACTCAGCTGCTAATACCTTCAAATATTCTTTGGCTGCCCTTGTGTCGAATCTATAAATTTGGGTTGAATACTCTACCCTCGAAAACAATTGAGACCCCCTATACTTGTGGGTTATCAGTCGACACGGCCATTTTGTTGGGACGTGTAGGGACAAGTGAGGCGGAAGATAGTGCCGTGGGAGGCTAGAAGGTTACGAACAGCGACATTGTCAAACTCTTTTCCGTTGTCAGTTTGTAATGCAAGGATAGGACGATCAAACTTTGTGGTGACATAGGAATAAAAGGCGGTGAGTGTGGCAAGGGCGTCGGACTTACGACGAAGAGGAAATGTCCACATATAATGAGAGAAATCATCTAAGATCACCAAATAGTATAGGTAGCCCGTGTTGCTTGCAACCACGGATGTCCAAACATCACTATGCAATAACTGAAACGGAAAAGTGGAAATAGTGGTAGATGCGCTAAACGGAAGACAAACGTGCTTGCCAAGACGACAAGCCTCACAAGTATGGTCGTCGATCTTATTGCATGAGAATGAAAAGCTCTTAAGAATTTGACGTAAAGTGGTGGGGTTCGGGTGTCCCAAACGATCATGCCAAAGGTCGACACCTGCGGTGAGGGCGACTGGGTTAGTGGAGGCGGTGGCGGAGGAGTGCACCGGATAGAGCTCATTAGGACTATCGCAACAGTGAAGGACCATCCGAGTATGGGCGTCCTTCATAGAAAACCCGACGTCATCAAATTCAACGGTAATGGGATTGTCATGAGCAAGATGATGAACAGATACAAGGTTTGTGAAAGGATCGATATAGTTGACTAGAGGGGGGGTGAATAGGCAACTAACAATTTTTAACCTTTTCTTTCTCAAATTAAACTTTGCATCAAAGTAGGTTGTCTAGATATGCAACTAGGTGAGCAACCTATATGATGCAACAACAACAAGCACACTAGCAAGCAAGAGATGCAACACAATATAAGCTTGCACAAGTAAAGGTACGAAATAACCAAGAGTGGAGCCGGTGAAGACGAGGATGTGTTACCGAAGTTCCTTCCCTTTGAGGGGAAGTACGTCTCCGTTGGAGCGGTGTGGAGGCACAATGCTCCCCAAGAAGCCACTAGGGCCACTGTATTCTCCTCACGCCCTCACACAATGCGAGATGCCGTGATTCCACTATTGGTGCCCTTGGAGGCGGCGACCGAACCTTTACAAACAAGGTTGGGGCAATCTCCACAACTTAATTGGAGGCTCCCAACGACACCACGGAGCTTCACCACAATGGACTATGGCTCCGAGGTGACCTCAACCGTCTAGGGTGCTCACACACCCAAGAGTAACAAGATCCGCAAGGGATTAGTGGGGGAATCAATTTTCTCTTGGTGGAAGTGTAGATCCGGGCCTTCTCAACCAATCCCTAGAACATCAACAAGTTTGATTGGCTAGGGAGAGAGATCGGGTGAAAATGGAGCTTGGAGCAACTATGGAGTTTGGGGATGGAAGAGGTGAGTCTTCTTGGAGAAGAAGACCCCTTTATATAGTGGGGGGACACATCCAACCGTTATGCAGCCCGTAGCCCGCATCTGGGCGGTACTACCGTTGCTGGAGCGGTAGTACCGCTGCCACAGCGGCACTACCGCTGTGGCAAGCAGGCAGACGAGCAAACTGGACTGAGGAGGACAAAGTACACGCACAAGGGCGGTACTACCGCCCTGAGAGCGGTACTACCGCCTATAGGCGGTACTGCCGCTTCCTACAGCCGTTGGAAAAACAGGGGAGGGCAGCGAGCAGAGCGGCAGTGGAGCGGAAGTAGGAGGGGTACTACCACCCTCAGGGCGGTACTACCGCGCCCTACTGCCGTCCTACTACTGCCCCCTGCGTGGTCCTATACGAAAACCCGACATGAAAAAGTCGAGACCACAACAGGAGCGGTAGTACCAGCGGCACTAACAAGCGGTACTACCGCCAATAGGCGGTACTACCGCCCTTGCTGCGGTACTACCGCTTAGGACAAGGCACCCCTTGTTTTGCACAACACGGAAACTCCAACAGGCAGGAAGACAACGTGGGTGCAAGGAACATGTGTATGTGATGATTCCACCCATACTCTTCCGAAACAGATCCCCTCTTGATAGTACGGTTATCCCTACGACTCAATTCCACCAAAAAGAAATGAAGGAAAATAATCCTTCCAAAGTGAAGACCTCGAGGGGTAACAATCGCAAAGTGCCCTTATATTAGATCACCTGAAACACTTAGTGCACACGCTTAGTCCGCAAACGTATTGTCATCAATCACCAAAACTACTTAAGGGATAAATATGCCCTAACAATCTCCCCCTTTTTGGTGGATTGATGACAACACGGGATTTGCACAAAAGAGTAACTGAAAGTAAGCAAACCCCCTTCTAACAAAATATAGACGGGCTCCCCCTAGAGATGTGCACCAAGGAATTAGCATGAAAGGCTATGTGCACATCTTTAGGATCAAACTCCCCCTGTATTTTTTACGCAGGCAACATCCTTGCATATAAGAATAACAACAAGTACAACTAAGCAAGGACGAGCAGAGAGCAATAATATAAATGCTGAAAAAGAAGCATCTCACAATATAATAGGGTACTTGATACTAAAGTAGATAGGATAGGGTAGTTCACATATGTCTTACACCATATGGTCTTGCTCACAGCCGAAAGAAAGCGAACAAAAACGAACGAACACCACGAACACGAGACACGAACACGAACACGCCAACACACACGCCAACACAAGACCTAAGGCAAATCCCTAACTCTCCCCCTTTGGCAGCAAGACACCAAAAGGGACGACACGACACACGATGGTAGTAGGTCTCCATGGCATCACCAGTCATGCTCCTCCTCCTCCTCATCCTCAGAAACCTCTGCAGCATGGGGAGAAGTATGAACTCCGGTGTCCTCCTCAGTGTCAGACCACGGGCAATGCACTCTGATCTAGGACTCCTCATCAGTGATCCTCTCCTCAGAGCCATCTGGAGCCTCAAGGCCAACCTGTCTCATAATAGCCTTGTCACGGCGACGAGTCATCTTGGCCTCCTTGTGAGCCTTGTACTGGCCCTTGGCCTGAAGGCAGAACAGACGCTTCATCTTCTCCTTGAGTTTCTTCGCCCAAGAGGGCTCCTCAGATGGGGGCACATACTCCGGCCCATCATCATCCTCCTCCTCATCATCAGATAGGACAGTCTCCTGCACTGGAGGTGCCGGAGTAGACGAACTCCACTTCTCCTTCTGACGCAGCTCGATAGTGTCATGAGACACCATGTTGTCTGTGACAAGCTCCTTACCTGGAAACTTGGCTGCCCAAATGTCCTCGATAAGCTGCATAAGATGGGGCCCATAGATGATGCACTTGCGTTCCATGATAGCAGAGTAAAGTTCAGACCACATCACATGTGACACCTCCAGCACCAGGGGAGAGTCCTTCTCTTCTTGACAGAATAGGAGCAAGTCAACTAGGTAAGAGTGCACCTGATCCAAGTTGCCGACCCGATGAAACAGTCTGTTCCTGAAGATACGATGCATGATGTCAAGGAAGGGCCAGAGCTCATAAGTAACCTTCCCAGTCTCTGACACCTTCCTGGTAGAATAGGGCCAAAGCTTCTCCTTATGAGTAGCAGCAATCTCCTTATGAGGGCGAAACCCAAGTGGGGTCTGGGCACCCTCATCATCGTACGATAAGCTGACCATGAAGTCCTTCCAAGGGGCGGACAGAAGACGGCCATTGGTCATCCAAGTCAGAGTGCGGGCCGGATCATGCCCAAAGTGAACGGTTGCAAAGAACCGGGCCACGAGCTCGGCATCAAAGTCCTTGTTGAAGGAAATGATCCTCTTGATATCCAACTCCTCACACCTCCGCATAGCATCCCCAAAGTATTGCAAGTCCTTCTCCATGTGCGAGAGATCGACAGACTTGACCTTCACAAACAAGTTCTTCTTCTTCTTCAAGACATCGTGATAGATAGACTGCTGAAACCTGTTCCAGAATGGGCGGCGCAGAAGAGCAGGCTCCTGGTCGGCATGGTAGGGATTGAGCTTCCTCTTGGTACAGAACTCCATTCCAGACATCTGATTGGCAGGCTTGCGCAAAGCGGAGGTCTTTGACGTTGGAACCTTGGCCTTGTGTCTTGGTGGCGCAGAAGAGACACCCTCACCACCACCAGCAGCAGACTCTGGAACATCTGACGAGCGATAGCGCTTGGAACCTGTTGCACGGTCTGGATTCTTGCGGCGAGCCTGATGCCTGGAGCTACTACCACCTGAAAGCACACGCACACAAAGACCACAAAAGCAAGAGAGCATAAGCCAGGGAAAGAAGAAGACCAACAAGAGGATTAGGTATAGAAACAGGGGCAATGGCATCTCAGGGCGGTAGTACCGTGCACCAGAGCGGTAGTACCGCTAGGGTACAGCGGTAGTACCGCTGGAGCGGTTATCAGCGGGCTGACACCTACCGCGGCAAGATCCAGTACTACCGGAGATGCAAAAGATCATATTTCTACACCTAATCGACAAACACCCTAGTCTAGCAGTCTCCCAAGTCCTTCCTAAGCCTCGATTCAACAACTAAATCGAGGGATGCAACGAGTATAGCCCCAAAACCTAGATACAAGAAGGAGACCCAAGGGAGAGAAGAACGGGGGCAATACCGGCATCCATGGCACGAGGAGAGGGTGGGGAATGATCCCACCGGATGTAAACGAGGGAGCCGGCCTGAATCCGGCGGCCCGGCGGCGAGCCTCCGGTGCTTGGGGAGTCGCCTGAGAGAGGAGAGGACGAGGGGATGGGGCAAACTGAATGTGTATGGGGGAGTAGACACTCCCCCTGCCCGATACATACCCCACACGCCCAGCCCCAAGCGGTAGTACCGCGCAAGGCACGGTAGTACCGCCCTAGTGCAGATCTGGAGCACGAAGCGCCCATTGAACCACTCCACGGAAGTACCGTGTCGGCCGGGCGGTAGTACCGCTTATAAGCGGTAGTACCGCTCTGCCGACGCGGTAGTACCGCTCAGGCGCCCCAAAGCAGAAACAAAGAGGGAAAAGAAGACTTATGCTCGACTAGACGAAAACAGCAGGACCACACAAGACACGACAAGCCAAACCCGAACACGACCACACCAAAACACAAACACTCAAAAGAGAGAAGCACAAGCAACAAGAAACAACACACAGACAAACTCTCGAGAAGAGAGGGCGGTGGCTGTGGCCACCTATGTTTGAGAAAATGGTATGGAGCCGCGAAGAATTATCCTTGGGCCCATGACCAAAACTCATCTTTGAAGCACAAGTACCATCAAAAATGGCTGATGTGAAAGACACGATCAATTTATGCATAATGGGGGAGGAAGAGTTCATTGAGAGAACAACACTCCCCCTATGTCCATGCCTACACCTAAACAAGACAACAAGTTGAGTATGGTGGGATGTGCAAGGGTTCAAGTCACATTGCTCGAATCAATGATATTTAGCTCATGCCTTAACTCGCGAAATCTTGCTTCATCCAAGGGCTTCATGAAAATATATGCAAGGTTATCATGAGTGTTGACATAGTTGAGCTCGATCTCCCCTCGCCTAATGTCATCCCGGATGAAGTGATACCGAATCTCAATATGCTTCGTCTTGAAGTGTTGGACCGGGTTGAGAGAAATCTTGATGGCACTTTCATTATCACACCAAAGAGGCACTTTGTCACAAATGACTCAGTAATCCTTTAATGTTTGCCTCATCCAAAGAAGTTGTGCACAACAACTACCGGCCGCCACATACTCCGCTTCGGTGGACGAGAGAGACACACAACTTTGTTTCTTGGAAGACCAACTCACCAAAGAGCAACCAAGAAATTGGCACCCTCCGGAAGTGGACTTCCTATCCACTTTGTGTCCCGCCCAATCGGAGTCTGAATATCCTACAAGCTTGAAGTTTGCTCCTCTTGGGTACCATAAGCCCAAGTTTGGGGTATGAGCCAAATATCGAAAGATTCGCTTGACCGCCACAAAGTGGCTTTCCTTAGGTGCGGCTTGAAACCGTGCACAAATTCCCACACTCAACATGATATCCGGTCTAGATGCACAAAGGTAAAGCAAGGAGCCAATCATGGAGCGATATACCTTTTGATCCACCGCTTTACCATTGGGATCAATGTCAAGTTGGCACTTGGTGGGCATTGGAGTGGAAGCCGGCTTGACATCACTTAGCTTGAATCTCTTTAGCATGTCTTGAGTGTATTTGGCTTGGTTGATGAAGGTTCCTTCTCTTCTTTGTTTGACTTCGAAACCAAGGAAGAACTTCAACTCTCCCATCGAAGACATCTTGAACTTAGAGGTCATGAGAGCGGAAAATTCCTCATTGAAAGCTTTGTTAGGGGAACTAAAGATAATATCATCAACATATAGTTGGCACACAAACAACTCCCCTTTGACCTTCTTAGTAAAAAGAGTGGGGTCGATTAGCCCAACTTCAAATCCACGGTCTTGTAACAACTCGGTAATGTGGTCATACCACGCACGTGGGGCTTGTTTAAGGCCATAGAGTGCCTTATCGAGTTGATACACATGATCGGGAAAGTAGGGATCCTCGAACCCGGGGGGTTGCTTGACATATACCAACTCATTAATAGGACCATTAAGAAAATCACTTTTAACATCAATTTGTTGCAACTTAAAGTTGTGATGAGAAGCATAAGCAATCAACAAACGAATGGATTCAAGGCGAGCAACGGGAGCAAAGGTTTCACCGTAGTCGATACCCTCAACTTGGGAGTAGCCTTGTGCCACCAATCTTGCCTTGTTGCGAATGATGGTCCCATGATCATCTTGCTTGTTCTTGAATATCCACTTGGTTCCAATGACATTGTGGTTCCCTGTTGGCCTTGGCACCAATCTCCACACCTTGTTGTACTCGAAGTTGTTGAGTTCTTCATGCATGGAATTAAGCCAATCCGGATCTTCGAGCGCCTCATATACCTTTTGGGGTTCAACACAAGAGACAACCGCGTGATGTTCACAATAGTTTGCCAATTGTCTACGAGTGCTTACCCCCTTTTGAATGCTTCCAAGCACATTCTTCATGAGATGACCCTTGGTGGAGAGCTTGGAAGCAATCTTGGCGGCACGATGCTCCAATTCCTCCTCGGGGGTGAGTCGAGGAGCGGTCACTTGATCATCTTGAGCACCGTCTTGAGCTTGTTCTTGATCTCGAGGAAGCTCTTGATCTTGAACTTGCTTAGAGGAGAGAACTTGACCTTGGGCATCACTTGATGTTACAACACCATCTTGGGATTGATCTTGCCCTTGGTCTTGTTCTTGAGGTTGAGGGCCTTCACTTTGTTCTTCGGAAGCGTGTGGGCCTTGGGTTGGTGATGGCTCCACTTGAGTGGAGCATTGTCCTTCTCCTTCGGCCACAAGGGGTTCCTCAATGGGTAGGATAAAACCAACACCCATTCTTCTTATGGCTTGAGGAGGAATTTCATCACCTACATCACAAGTGCCACTTTGCTCCACTTGGGAGACATTATTCTCATCAAACTCCACATTACACGTCTCCTCAATAAGCCCCGTGGACTTATTGAGGACACGGTAAGCATGAGAGTTTGTAGCATAACCAACAAATATGCCCTCATAAGATCTAGCCTCCAATTTAGACAAACGAACACCTTTCTTGAGAATGAAACACTTACACCCGAACACCCGAAAGTACTTGAGGTTGGGCTTGTTACCGGTGAGTATCTCATATGGAGTCTTGTTCAAGCCTTTGCGGAGATAGAGACGATTTGATGCATGACATGCGGTGTTGATGGCTTTGGCCCAAAAGTTGTATGGAGACTTGAACTCCGCCATCATGGTCCTTGCCGCATCCATCAACGTTCGGTTCTTCCTCACCGCAACACCATTTTGTTGAGGGGTGTACGGTGCGGAATATTGATGCTTGATCCCCTCATCACTAAGAAACTCATCCAAGGTGTAGTTCTTGAACTCGATGCCGTTGTCACTTCTTATTGTCAAGATCTTTGCATTGTGTTGACGTTGGGCTTCATTTGCAAAGTCAATGACGGTTTGTTGGGTCTCGCTCTTCCTCTTGAAGAAATATACCCAAGTGTATCTTGAATAGTCATCCACAATCACCAAGCAATACTTTCTACCCCAAGACTATCAAAGGATGGAGGCCCAAAGAGATCCATATGAAGGAGCTCCAAAGGCCTCTTCGAGTAAATGATAGTCGTGGGAGGGTGAGCCTTTTCATGTAGCTTTCCTTCGATACAAGCACTGCAAGCACGATCTTTAGCAAAACTAACATTCGTTAGTCCACGGACATGGTCCCCCTTGAGAAGAATTTGCAAAGATCTCATATTGACATGGGCTAGACGGCGATGCCAAAGCCATCCCACGTCAACTTTAGCCATTAGGCATGTCGCGGTCTTAGTGGGCCGCTCTGAAAAGTTAATCACATAGAGACCGTTCTCGACATGCCCAACAAAGGCTACTTTAAGAGTCTTGCTCCACAAGAGGGCCACAGTATCAATATCAAAGAAGGTGGCAAAGCCCATGAGTGCAAGTTGACGAACGGAAAGTAAATTGTATGCAAGGGACTCAATAAGCATGACCTTCTCGATCGTGAGATCATGAGAAATGACATCCTTGCCGAGTCCCAATACCTTGGACGACGAGGTATCACCCCACTCGACATTGGTGGGCATAGATGGAATCTTGTGCACGTCCACCACCAAGTCCTTGCTTCCGGTCATATGATTTGTAGCTCCACTATCGAGCAACCATGATCCCCCACCGGAAGCAAACACCTACAAGAGAACAATCCTTGGATTTAGGTACCCATTTTGTAATGGGTCCTTTGATGTTAGTGACAAGGGTCTTAGGAACCCAAATAGACCATTCAATGTACTCGTAAGGAGGACCAACAAATTTGGCATAAACATGCCCATCACTAGCACGGCATAACACATAAGAAGGGTTAAAGTCGCCGGTTTTGTTGGAAGGGGTGGCATTGCTTCTCTTGGCACCACCACCCTTCACATTATTTTGCTTCTCCTTGGAAGCACCCTCTCCCTCCTTCACAAAGGTTTGCTTGAGAGGGGGAGGTCGTTTGGTCTTGTCATTCTTCTTCTTGTTCTTGGGCATGGGTGCAAACCCAATCCCTTCCTTGGCCACAACTTCCTTTTGATTGCTCAAAAGGTCGTTGAGGTTCTTCTCACCTTGTATGCACGACACAAGGCCTTTCTCAAGTTGCATCTTCAATTTGGCATTCTCCTCAATAAGATGCACATGCTCACAACATGGGTTAGTAGCATTTGCATTATCAATCAAAACCATATGAGGAAAGGTGGCTTTCTCCTTAGTTAGATTCACTTGGAGTTGATCGTGAGACTCTTTAAGACTAGCATGAATACCTTTCAAGGCTTTATGGGCCTTGTCAAGTATATCAAACTCTTCCTTGAGTCTAGCAAGATCAACTTCAAGTTTGGCCTTCTCGGAATTTAGCACACGAGATAAGACACAAGCATGATCAAGATCTTTCTTTAATTTAGCATGATCATCGTTGTGTGACTCCTCAAGAGCCAAACGAAGACCACGCTCTTCCTCAAGAGCATTAGAGAGATCCGATATCTCATCGGCATAATCATGACTATGCCCCTCCATCTTAGAGATGGTTTCTTCGTGAGCCTCGATGGTGTCATTGGCTTCACCAAGTTGTTCCAAGAGAGCAACAAAGTGCTTCTTGGACTTACCCTTGAGTTTACTCATAAAGGAATCAAACTTATTTTCTTCCTCATTAGGCCCCACATTTTCATCAATGCAATCCGTCAAGGAAGGATTAGTAATGATGGTAGTTTTGATGTTGGGGGTTACCTTGTTGGTTGCTTTAGCCATGAGGCACTTGGCGATGATGTTCTCATTGGGTGAGTCAAAGAGGGATACTCGAGGAGTTGTTGCAATGGCCACGGAGGCCATAGAAACCGAGTCACCGCCTTCATCGTCATCATCATCCTCATTGTACTCTTCTTGTGCAACCAACCCCTTGAGAGGAGTCCTCTTGGTGAAGTTGCTCTTATTAGGGAAAGACTTGGCTTTGTCCTTTCGAATGAGCTTGCCACCATTGTCTTCTCTCTTCTCATAAGGGCATTCCACAACAAAATGGCTCACATTGCCACAATTATAGCAAGTCCTCACGTGTTGCTTGACCTTGTTGCCACTTGAGTTGTTCTTGTTGAAGTTGGGCCTTGAGTTCTTCTTACTCCAAAATTGCCGTGAAGCGAGAGCCATGTGCTCATGATAATCATACTTTGTATCTTCGAGGTTGCTCTCCTCTTCTTCCTCTTCTTCTTCTTCTTCTTCCACACTATCCTTCACCTTTAATGCAAGGTTGGGCTTCTTTGCTCTTTGAGAACGTAGCACCGCATTGTCGGCGGTCTTGTCGAGGATGCTCATAGCCACAAATTCATCCAACACTTCACTTGAGGACAAAGTGTGGAAGTCCGGCCTTTGACGAATGACGGAGGACATGGCCTTGTGGTAAGGCATCATTGCCTTGAGGAATTTGCGCTTAATCCAATTGTCATCCGTGTCCTTGCTCCCATGATCTCGGAGTGAGACAGCGAGTTTGGTTACTCTTTGATAAAGCTCACGAGGTTCTTCATCTTCTTTCATTGCAAACTCATCGGCTTCATCTTGCACCACTTCATAGTTGGAGCGTTGAATGCTTGCGCTACCCCGGTAGAGGGAGACAACACAAAGCCATGCATCTTTGGCCAAGGCGAAGGGCCGAAGATGAGGGAGATCTTCGGGTGGAATTGCATCTTGGATGATGAAGAGAGCATTCTCATTGAATTGATTATCCGCGGCTTCTCTAGGGGTGAAGTTGCTTGGGTCATGCGGATAGAAACCTTCTTCAATGATTCTCCAAAGATTAGTATTCACATGATTTAAATGACACTTAAAGCGATAAACCCAAGAATCAAAGTCCTCATTTTTCACAATCTTAGGGGGAGGACCGGCATGATTCAAATGAGTAGAAGGAATCGGTCCACCATAAACAAGTGGAGGTTCCACATGGGCAAAGATGCTGGTGCCATTCTTACCACTAGAAGAAGGAGCTTTTTCACTAGTGGCTTCCCCCTTGTCGGAGTTAGCATCCGTCACCTTGTTAGTGGGATCACCCACTTTCAACGGTGCGGTGGATAGTTTAAGCCCTTCAATGAATTTATTAAACATGCTTTCAACCTCGGTCGTCATGGAGGTTTTCAATGTGTCCAAGGCCACATTGAATTCCTCACGAGAGACCGAGGTTCCCCCATCGCCCGTAGACGAGACCGGATTCGCACCGGAGTGCTCCTCCACACCGTCTACGGTGTCAACCATACTCTTCGGACGGCAAAGTCCTTAAAAAGAGACGAGGCTCCGATACCAATTAAAAGGATCGATATAGTTGACTAGAGGGGGGGGGGGTGAATAGGAAACCAACAATTTTTAACATTTTCTTTCTCAAATTAAACTTTGCATCAAAGTAGGTTGTCTAGATATGCAACTAGGTGAGCAACCTCTATGATGCAACAACAACAAGCACACTAGCAAGCAAGAGATGCAACACAATATAAGCTTGCACAACTAAAGGTACGAAATAACCAAGAGTGGAGCCGATGAAGACGAGGATGTGTTACCGAAGTTCCTTCCCTTTGAGGGGAAGTACGTCTCCGTTGGAGCGGTGTGGAGGCACAATGCTCCCCAAGAAGCCACTAGGGCCACCGTATTCTCCTCACGCCCTCACACAATGCGAGATGCCGTGATTCCACTATTGGTTCCCTTGGAGGCGGCGACCGAACCTTTACAAACAAGGTTGGGGCAATATCCACAACTTAATTGGAGGCTCCCAACGACACCACGGACCTTCACCACAATTGACTATGGCTCCGAGGTGACCTCAACCGTCTAGGGTGCTCAAACACCCAAGAGTAACAAGATCCGCAAGGGATTAGTGGGGGGAATCAAATTTCTCTTGGTGGAAATGTAGATCCGGGCCTTCTCAACCAATCCCTAGAACATCAACAAGTTTGATTGGCTAGGGAGAGAGATCGGGCGAAAATGGAGCTTGGAGCAACAATGGAGTTTGGGGATGGAAGAGGTGAGTCTTCTTGGAGAAGAAGACCCCTTTATATAGTGGGGGGACACATCCAACCGTTATGCAGCCCGTAGCCCACATCTGGGCGGTACTACCATTGCTGGAGCGGTAGTACCGCTGCCACAGCGGCACTACCGCTGTGGCAAGCAGGCAGACGGGCAAACAAGACTGAGGAGGACGAAGTACACGCACAAGGGTGGTACTACCGCCCTGAGAGCGGTACTACCGCCTATAGGCGGTACCGCCGCTTCCTACAGCCGCTGGAAAAACAGGGGAGGGCAGCGAGCAAAGCGGCAGTGGAGTGGAAGTAGGAGCGGTACTACCGCCCTCAGGGCGGTACTACCGCGCCCTACTGCCATCCCTACTACCGCCCCCTGCGTGGTCCTATACGAAAACCCGACACGAAAAAGTCGAGACCACAGCAGGAGCGGTAGTACCAGCGGCACTAACAAGCGGTACTACCGCCAATAGGCGGTACTACCGCCCTGGCCGCGGTACTACCGCTTAGCACAAGGCACCGCTTGTTTTGCACAACACGAAAACTCCAACAGGTAGGAAGACAGCGTGGGTGCAAGGAAAATGTGTACGTGATGATTCCACCCATACTCTTCTGAAACGGATCCCCTCTTGATAGTAAAGTTATCCCTACGACTCAATTCCACCGAAAAGAAACGAAGGAAAATAATGCGTCCAAAGTGAAGACCTCGAGGGGTAACAATCGCAAACTGCCCTTATATTAGATCACCTGAAACACTTAGTGCACACGATTAGTCCGCAAATG
The DNA here is from genome assembly GCF_002575655.3 of Aegilops tauschii subsp. strangulata. NCBI lineage: Eukaryota > Viridiplantae > Streptophyta > Magnoliopsida > Poales > Poaceae > Aegilops > Aegilops tauschii. The sequence goes on from NC_053036.3 coordinate 157,914,121, forward strand.
TATTGTCATCAATCACCAAAACTACTTAAGGGATAAATATGCCCTAACAGTTTGTAACTAAATAAGGAGAAACAAGAATATTAGACATAGTGATAGGCGTGGATGTGGAAGGAAACGAAGTACGACCAACATGTGTTATAGGTAAAGAGGAACCATTACCAACGGTGATGCGAGTAGGAGTATGAACCGAGTGAAGGAGGATAGAGTGTCGGGATGAGATGTCATGTGGGCGGTGGCGCCCGAGTCCATGTACCAAGCGCCGCCGGTGATGGGGCCGAGTGCAGTGCAGCCAAAGAAGTGGGGTCCCATGGCGGTGAGACCGGCAGCGAGGCGAAGCCGCCGTAGGGCTGAACCAGGGCGGGCGGTGCATGGCCGCCGACCATCGACGTAGCGAAAGAGCCGCGGAGCCGGTACTGCCCGGCTGCGGCGGCACGGCAAAGTAGGTCGGATGGCCCACCGAAAAAACCTGCAGTGTGGTGATGGGAGCTGGCGCGTCCGCGTACGAGTAGCCGAAGAGAGACGTCGCGGTAGAAGACATAGCAGCAGCAGCGGCGTTTGTTAGGACAGGAAAAGGCAGCCGCGGCTAATAAGCACGCAAGCACGTACTAGCTAGCAAGTAGACAAGCACACAGCTTTGATGGATTCCAATCGGTCTGGCTAGCTTGCGAAGGATGCAACAGCAGTGCGGGAGGTAGAGTAGCGGTGGCGGTTGCGCGAGGAGGATAGAGCGCGGCGGCGGCAAGGACCTGCGGCGGCGGCGCACAGAGGATAGGACGCGGCGGCGGCGGCTAGTGTAGGGGAAATCGGCGGCAACCGGCGGCGGCGGCGGGTGGAGGGAGCGGCGGTGGTGGCGCGATGGAGGTGCGACGGTGGCGGCTAGGTTAGGATCGACTTGCGATAGATACCATGTAGAGAGATTGTTTGGCAATACAATATTCGTTGTATTGATTGGGTGCTGGTGCACATATATATATAAGTACAGGTAGACCTTGACCTCAACTATACAGAACTAGGAGGTGGGCCACAATATACGTAATAAATGCAACACATATATACTCAACATTGTTTACTTATTTTGTGGTGTATGCTAGGCTTTTTTTAAGAGGAAAACTATCGATCTATTCATCAACTGTCAAAGTAGTATAAAAAACACCGAAGTAAAATATACATCTAGATCCGTAGACCACCTAGCGACGACTACAAGCATTGAAGTGAGTTGAAGGCGCATCGTTGTCATCGCCCCTCCCTCATCGGAGCCGGGCAAACTTTGCTGTAGTAGACAGTCGGAAAATCGCCGTGCTAAGGCCCCATGAGAGCAGCACACCAGAATAGCAACCCCCGTCGATGAAGAGACGTGTAGATCGCAAGGGTCCAACCTGTAGACACACAAACAAAGACGAACGAAAACCAGATCCACGTGGATCCACCAAAGACAAACCTTCACACGCCCTCCGATGACGCTAGAAGCACCACCAGGACGAGGGCTAGGCGCGGACAAGCTTACCCCATCGTCAGAGAGTCGCCGCCGCCTTGTCTCTCTAAGAAGGACACAAACCCTAATAAAACTCAAAAAACATCTAAAACCGGAGCGCTCCCAGCGGCAAAGGCCGAGATCCACCACGCCTCCATGCCCTAAGACCACAAGAGACGAGGTAAATCGGCAGCGGCGCTGACGGGAGGCACAACAAACCCTAAGCAGCTGGGTGTTTTTAAGGGTGTGACGAGATCTCATGATTGAGACTTAACGAAGTCTCAGTCAAGTGACATAAATATAAAAGAAAGAAGAAATAATTTTTTACACGAATCTTCACATAAAATCTAAAAAATAGAGTATCAACTGGGACTTCATTAAATCTCAGTCGACTGAGATTTAGCAGTTCTATTTTTTAAGGACCAAGACATCTACTTGACATTTGGGTCCCTGATCGAACAAAATGTTCCGTTGATTGATCAAGTGACGAAATTCGTTCAATGGGAGAAGCCCCCAGCGTGACCCCAACAGCCCAACACGCTTTTTAAGGGGCCCCCCAGAAGCCCCCAGCGCGATCCCAACAGCCCAACATGCTTTTTAAAGGGCATCCCCGCCCAAACGTAATTATGTACCTAATAATAAAGTATGGATTGCTTCTGCCCGTTCACCGTCGTGCCATTTTTGCAAGATAGTTCTTGTGGTTTTGAGTATTCAACCCACAATTCTTTTTAATGGCTAATCTGAGATAATGTTTCATTTTTGCAAAAAAGACCCTTGGTTTTAAGTATTCAACCCGCGGTCCTTCTCTAAAAGAAAACGAGCAGCACACACTGGCACATGCTCCTTGCATGCGTGCTTTCCTCGGTCCATACAGGGCATGGAGGCGCCGCCGCCAGCCGGTCTTCTTCTTCGGCCATCCGCCGCCCTATTCTCCTTCCCTCCCCATCTGCCCCCAATATTCTCTAGCGCCACCCCCAGCCTCCTCGATCTGCAACGTCCTGATGCCGTGTCATCCTTCTCTGATTTGGATCGAAGTCGATCTCGCTAGGAGCAAGGAGCCCTGCTGATGACAAGTTGTTCCCCAGCCGAAGGAACGGATCAAGGCCGTGAGATCCAGCCGGCGAGTGTCCACTGGCCGCATCAGCATGCCGAACGCATGGTGGGGGCAGCATGGATGAGCTGCTCGTCAGCGTCCATCCCGTGCACCCAGTCCCCGCCGCCCGAATTGATTGTGCTATCAAGTAAGTAGCTGCATATCAAGTAAGTAGCTGCATTGTTAAAAACAAGTAAATAGCTGCAAGCTACTAGCAAGTGCACCATTACAGCGTGCATCCGTATACACCACAAGTCCCCAACATACAAAGTCACTAGCTATAAATAAACAGCTATGTACGCGCGCATCACTCATCAATGTATTACCAAGACACAAGATCAATCATGATGCTACTGTTCTTATCCCAAACTGATTGTTACCAAACAGTAGCATAGAAAATCTCTACATTCATTATGCATAACACTGCCATAGACCACAAGCACTAAAGATCATCGGCTCAAAGGGAGTTATTTACCGAAAACCACCACACTTGGGGCTAGGGTAACAGCTTGATACCAGATTTGAGCCAGGTCACAAATAACCACCAGTTTTGAGCCTGATGCGTAACGCGGAGCACTGATGCTGGAATTTGGTCGCGAAAACAGCGAAACCGACAGGCGGGTCCCGCCTGTCGGGCGGACGTGGCAAAGACTAATCCAAGTCAATGTTTGACCCACTGAGGTGGACGGGGGACCCATCAGTCAGCCACTCATCCTCTTATACTCCTTTTATCTTCTTCTTCCTCCTCTGATACTCTGCCCTACGGCGGCTGATTCGGAGCAGAGGCAAGCATGCAGGCGTGTTGGCGGGAGATGGCCTTTGAGAGGAAAGGGAGGAGGCGCGGAAGGGCCCGCCGACGGCGGCCGTGACGGCAGTAAGATGCTAGGGTGTCCAGCAGCGTTGACGGGGGCGAGCTGCGCAGTGGCGGAGCTCTGGCTTGCATGAGCGCCGAGTTACAGCTTGCAAGCGAGCGAGCTAAGCAGCTAGATGGCATCACTGGAGCTCCATGATCTTAGTACAGTGCTCAGGCACAATCAATTCGTGCTCAAACGACGACGGCGGAGAGGCACGATGGCCGGAGCTCTCCGGCATGGTGGAGGAATTAGTTACAGAACGAATTCGACAACGAGAGAAAGGGGTAAAAGGAGAGGAGCTCATGGCGATTCAGATGAGCAGGCCGGCGAGGTCAGGGGTGCTCTGAAGATGTTGAATTCGACGGCGACGGCTGGCGGCTCCGAGGTTGAAGACGCGGTCGATTCGGTCATTTTGCAGCTTCTTCGCTCGTATTTATCATCAAGGATGACCAGAGTGAGGAGGCAAAGCTCTAGGACACCGTATCTCGGGGAAACTATGGTGGTTGCCACGCTAGTGCGGAGTGGCGTCGACGGCCAGCTCTCGGACGGCAGCGGGGAGGGGGCTGGAGGATGGGAGCGAGCTCCACATGAAGGGAAAGGGAGAGGAGGATCTGGACGTCGAGCGAGGCTACACCTAGCTTGAGCAAGGGCTCGGCTGCCATGACCATGAACCTCTCAGTTCGCATGGGCTCAACCGCTCACAAGCTGCTCGATGCAATGCTTCATAGAAATAGAGATGGGATGAAGATGACCATGTAGTCAATGACAGGCGGGGCCCGCATCTCATCTGCCACCTCAACTGGTCAAAGTTTTTTTGTGCTTGGCCTTGGCCACGTCAGCTCACCAGGTGGGACCCACCTATCGGTTTTGCTGTTTTCGCGATCAAATTTCAGCATGAGTGCTCCGCGTTACGCATTAGGCGCAGTTTTGGTGGTTCTTTGTGACCTGGCTCAAATCTGGTACCAAGCTGTTACCCTAGCCCCAAGTATGGTGGTTTTGGATAAATAACTCGCTCAGGCCTGAGTAGAGCACAGATCAAAGGGAATGTCCCAAAGTAGATAAAGAGAAGAAAGGAGAGACCATGGACTCACCTAAGTATTTGTAACTGAGGAGGGGGTAATGGGAGCCAAGGCCAAGGCTAATGGGCGACAACCTCACCGTCGGCGAAGATCGTGACGACAACTACCAGGCCGCGGTGACGAGAGCTGAGGGTCTGAGTTTGTACTCAAGCCAACTATAAAGAATTGCAAAGGAGTAGCTAGTGAGATTAAAATATCAAGTCACGGTGGTTATCTTATAAGTAAAATTACTTTCTCTTGACAGTGAAGTGACTATCCAAATGTAGTAGATCTAATTCTACTAAAAAAATAAACAACATCTATTGAATTCTTTGCAAAATCTTGTATAGGTGTTTTAAGACAGATATAGTTAACATCACAAGAGCACAAGAGGATAATTTAATTTAGTTACTTAATGCTACATCTATCTCAACACCAGGTTTATTTCACAAGAAAGCAGTGAAGAACCAGAAACAAACTGGATATATGCCTTGGTCAAGAAATACATGGACATGCTCACGGGAAAGTTTGACAAGTGAACGAACACCTCAAGAGTGGGATTTTCTCCTCTGACGATGGAGAGATATTCTTAGGCCCTCTCTGTGTGACGGCATCCATCATCGAGGTCGGAAGAAGTGCTCTGGCAGGGCGCGCGATTAGTGCACGAAGGGGTCGCGAGAGATTAGGGGAGGGGATTGCGTGCGGGGTCTACGCTGCTTGTGGTTTTCTTTTTCTCTTTTTTATCAATACGAGGAGAAATCTCGAGCGTTGCGCGGGCCCTAGTCGGCCCATGCAGCCGAGCAGCTCTAGCCGGACCCAACCAGGGGATCCCGTCGAAACGGGGCGCCTCCGGCGGCGGCAGCGATGGCGCGGCCACCTCCCCGGCCACCGGCCCGGCCACAGCCGAGGCTAGTCGCTCAGCCGCAGCTAGAGCCGGGTCAGAGAGGGGCACCGACCCACCACCCACCGGAGCAAGAGGCGCAGCGGCCCGAGGCACCATGGGAGCCGGAGGGGCCAAGGAACGAGCATGGCACGGTGCCGGCGGCCGGGCAGGGCGGCCACGTGAGCTCCAGACCGCCTGCGCTGGCGCACAAACCTGGCAGCCGCCAGGAACTCCTCAAACTCCGGCGGCGAACGCCGGACCGGACGCTCAACCACCCCCCTTCCGCCTCCTCCTCCTCCTCGGCCAAGTCCGCCCAGCAGAATGGTGATGGAGCGAAGCAGAGGGACGGCCCGCGGGCAGAGTCGACGAGCGGGGACGCGACGGGGCCGGCGCCTGCCATGGGAGGCGCGGCGGAGCAGCCCGGCGCGAGGTCGACGGCGGCGGGCATCACCACAACGGTCATAATTGAACCGAGAGGCCCCACTGGCACGTTATCGACGAAAGCATATCTACATTATTAGTGTGTGTTAAACGACACACGGTACCAGTATATTAGTTATTATTGGCGTGCTCTTTACACATCACTGGTAAGTTTTACTAGTGGTGTGCCATGAACACGCTACTGTAACAAGTTACTAGTGGTGGCGTGATACTAGTGACGTGCCGTCTACACACCATTAATGACGATTTTTGCAGCCGCTAGTAGCCTTTTCCAGTATTAGTGAATTATATCCCTTCATTAGATGTGCAAATCACATCTTGACCAACTACGTGTTACTGACATGTTTCACCACTAGCCGAAAAGCTACATTTATAACTACTCAGTTACCAAATAGTGTTTGATAGACACTAAGTAAGTTGATTCACATCCTGAGTACATTCGAAGTCTCAAGTCGGGTTTGTCCAACTCGATTATTCCTATTCAAGTCCATATATACTATCGGGTTAGTATCTCTATGTCAATGACTTGTGAAATATTTTTCTCAACCGAATCATATACTATTCAAAGGATGCTTGTCCACGCAGCCTTATCAATTAGGGATCATTAGAACAACTATCATACAATATCCAATATCATAAACAAACCACATACTTACTGATACATATCAATGACAAGTTGAACGACAATGCAAATAACTTATGAATACATTAAAAAATAACGTAATCGCGGGAATGCCTCTAGGACGTATTTTCATCGACACAAACAAGGAGAAGAATTAAATGAAGAATAAGAAAAAAGATGGATAACTGGCTAGCTAGATGCTTACGTCATGTCAACTTAGAACCACATCCCCCCTCTTGGAAAACACGAGCATTGGCATCTACAGTACAAACCATTACCAGGAGGGAAGGAAAAAAAATCGACATGATGGAACTACGCTCCCAAAAATTAAGGGACCATTGATCATCGATGGATCGGTCTCACACTAATTAACAATGATCAACGGCGGAATTGATTAATGGAATTAGGATGTCTACTACCAAATCTTGGTCCTGCCGCTACCGGTGTGCTTCTTGGAGGTGGCCCGGAAGTCGGCGAGGATCTGCTCAAGGCAGGCCACGGAGCACGGCAGCACGATGGGGCGGTCGCCAGGTTTGCCAAACTCCTCCTCGGCCATGTTGAGGAGCTCCCGGAAGGTGTCGCTGGTGAGGCAGCCGATGGGAACGAAGAACCGGCTGCCGTCCCGGGTGTAGGCCGCGAAATGGCCCCGCGGGCACGACGCCACCGTGGCCGCTGCACCAGCGGCGGCGGTAGGGGAGGTGACCTTGCTGCTAGCACTGCCGTGCCATTTCTTGGAGATCTCCATTAGCCTCACCATGATCGATCGATAGATGTGTGTATGTGTCCGTGTGTTGTGTTTCCTGCATTTAGCTTGTGGCCAGTGAGATGTGAAGGTAGCGGGAGCTCAGGTGGGGTATAAATAGATGCTTAGTGTGGCGCTGCGGCGATTCAGGCTGCAGTGGGGCTCTGGCATTTGCATGCAGAGGATTGGGATGGATTGGAGAAGTTAATGAGAAAATTAAAGGAGGGGGCAGATGAGAACATAATTCCTCATTTCTGTATTTGTGTGGCGTGTGATGTTGGAACTTTTGGAAGATAGGTATATATGTCAAATTCATCCTGATGATGACAAAAAGAATAAAAAGGGCAATGTTCCATCAAGCAAGTGAGAATATGTACAAGAAATATTTGTGCATCATTCCATCTGACATCATATTCGCAGTTTCACACACTTATTAACATGGTTAAATAATACAGTAGTACTGTATTACCAAGCTTTTTAGGTGATGTTTAGGAGTACTAGATGATACATCATCAAAACTTTTCTAGTTTTAACATGCATAATGCATAATATAGCCCAACCGGTACGGTGAAAACATAATTTGTCGTACGTGTATTCAAACTGTCACGAGTTATTGTGCACGTACATAAGTGGCGCAGTTTACTGTATTTAATCTTTCTCAGTGTATAGTAAAGCTTGCAGAGTACGTACGTCCGGTGCATGGATATTTTTGCCCCCAAAACCTGGCCTCCCTCGCATGTTATACTGTATATCCATATTTGGTATTACAGATAATCAGAAAATAAAATCAACATATAATAATCATGTGGTCATACAGGCAGCGGAGGACAGTAGGGTCGTGTGCTTCGCTAGCAAAACCTGGGTCATCTTGGACCACAAATATGTCTAGGACACTTGTCGCGCCAAGGGAGCACATGCATGCAATCAAAATTCCAGATTCCAACCCTCAAAATAATTCCAGATTCCGGGTACGTACGGCAGCATGGTACATTTATCCATGGATATGATATATCCCGGTGCTCCCTCCATTTCGCAATGCAGTGTATGCTATATTTTTTTTTATAAAAGTCAAACTTGTCTATATAGCTATTGGCATCTAAGACACTAAATACATAAAATATTGTGATACACTTTATGATGAATCTAATGATACTAACTTTATAGAAGTGAGTGCTGACTTTTTTAAATCTAGTTAAATATACACTTGTTTAACTTTTAAAAACTTACTGTTATATACACTGCTTTCAGTGCTTTGTTGAATAGAGGGAGTATAACTACATGTATACATGCACGTAGAAAACCATACAGAAACTTGTACGTACATCGGTCGGATCTAGATAGGATCGGCAGCAACGGCAGAGACACAGCCCACGGGCCGGTGGATGAGACACACATCTTTTCGGTCCTAGCATGCATCATGGCCGCCTGCCAGCTAGGGACAAATGCTAGAGACCGTCTGGACGACCCAATATGCAGCATGACTAGTAGGCAATTCCAACTGCTAAGCTGAATGATCCGTGTCCTCTAGTACCATATTTTCACCATCCGGTGTACGTCTGTACATATTATTCTTAGTTGTATGTCTGCATATATTGAGTGTCGACGTTGGAGCCATTCTATACAAAAGCATGTAGCATGTACATGCATGAACATGCCGTATATGCATTCATGCATGTGAAAGTTTATGTCTATACGTGTATACATTCCATCTATTCTACAACAAGTTTCTCCTGTTTTCACTATTGTATAAAATGCCATTTTTGAAGTATTTGTAGGACTGGCGCAAATCATATACTCTTGGAAAGCCATCAATTAGGTTTAGCCTTTTCATTTAGTATATATATTTTAGATTTGTAACGGTTAAAGAGCAATTTTAAAAACGGTGTGATAACCATTGTCGGAATGATAAACAAATACACCGTTGAAAATGCATGCAGAGGCCAACTGGTAGGGCATGCATGGTGCACGAAGAAGAGGATCCCAAGCGGACAGAATGGCTCCACTATGCATGGATCCATGCACGGATGGCCCTGGAGGCGCTGGCTATCTTTCTCAAAGTTCCGGCAGCGTCATGTGCTGCACATTGGCAGCCACAGGTTGCTGCATCGGCCATGTGGCGCCCGCGTGCGCATGGACCCCGATTATCTGGCTGTTCGCTCGCATGCAAAGCTCGACCACCACCTCATTGGCCTACATGGATAAGCATCGCCCTCCGGTCCCTCGTACATATATCAATCGACTCAAACATTTACCAACGTTATACTTTCCACCCTAAGAGCATCTACAACCGCGATAGGCTAATTCGGTCCCTCAAACGCCCGTGGACGCGTCCAGGTGCGTCCGCGGACACACCTCATATTTCGCTCTTCACATCTACATATCTCATATCTCGCACTCTATATCCATACTATATATACTCTACGTGATCAATGAACGAGCAACAAAATCGGCTGCAAACGGACATTAAACGATCTTGACATCATCCTAAAGATCATCTGAGTTCGTCATCGGACAAGTTCTTAAACATCAACAACTAAAAACGATATAAACATAAGAGGAAGTGCGGGATCACCACTTCCGTCGCGGGCCTTTGCCCTTCTGATCGCCGGCGCAGCTGTAGGCGTCCGCGACTGGTGGAGGATCTTGGTCGTCGTAGTAGGAGGTGTAGCTGCCGTCGTCGCCGTCGTTGAAGTCTGAGGAGGACGGGACGATCAACTCCTTCATCCGGCGGACGGCCTTGTCCTGCTTCCGCTTCAACTTGGCGAGCCGAGCTACCTCCGCCGCTGCCTTCTTCGCCTCCCACTCTGACTTCTCTATGGCTAGCCGGAGGGCCGTTGCGTTTTTCCGCCGGAGGCGGCGAGTGTCTGTCCCCACCGTCTTGAGCGACCGACGGCAGACCCATGCGAGGAGCCGCTCGTCCTCGTTGGGCTCCACCGGCATCCCGCAGCGACGGCGCACGGACCGCTCCGCCGCTTCCCTCTCCCTTGCCCGCCGCCTCTCGCGGCAGGCAGCGTGCGCCTCCGATACCGGAGTGCATGTGCGGGCCGACAGCGCAGGGACTAGCACTCACTGTTACCCGCGCGGAGGAGCGGCCTGACGAGGAAAGGAGACAATGCGTGGGTGGTGCGGACTGTGCTTTCTTGCCGGAGCTGAGCGCGGGTCGGGAGGGTCCAGCTCCGGCATCCGCGCTGCACCGGCGCAAGAGTTGCAACGACGCTGCAGATCCGGAGCTGCACCCGGTATCCACCTTAGACCGCTCCTAAGCAATGCAGAGGGCCAGCTCCTCATCGTAGTCAAGGTCGGAGCCGGAGTCGTTGCCGACTTGACATTGCGCCGGATTTGATCGGAATCGGTGCGGGGAGAGGATGGAGCGAGAGAGGAGAGTGTGAGTGAGCTAGGGTTCGAAGCGATAAGCCGGATGGGGTTTTTTGTGGGACAGTCGTGGGGTCGGTGGTGGGACGGGCTTGTCAGGCGGACGCACCCGGGCGTGTCCGGGCCGCCTCACATCCGCCCTAGATTTGGGTTGGATATGAGGGGTGTCGGTCAGCCCGGGCGTTCGAGGCCCGTTTGTGGCACCCGGCTGGGTCGTCTTTTATGACCGGTCAGCCTGCTCAGGCGTTTGAGACGGATTTGGGGCGCCCCGTTGTAGATGCTCCAAGGCCAACTCCAATCGATCTTTTAAAAATAGAGGAGCAATCGGTGAAGTAGACTTTAGTGGAGGATTTTTACTCGTCTAAGTTTTGATCGGACCTAGCCAAACTCCTAAATTTAATGGAGTAAAAAAACAAATCCCCATAAGTTCAACATAGATTCGATTTAAACAACCGAAATTCAACACATAATATACATAATCATTCGATTTAAACCTAAACATGAACTTGAACTTAAAACTAAACATGATTTTAAACTAAAACTAAACACCATTGTCACCCTTAGAGGGCGAGCCAATCTTCCTGCGAGATTCCACCGCCCATGGGGTCCGGCCATGTGTCGTCGTCACCGGAGTTGGGGAAGATGCGCCATCATTCTTCAGCGTTGAACTCCTCCTCGTCATTGTTGCCATCATCACTGATGTGCTCCTCATTGTTGGAGAGGACGATGACTTCCCCGTTGACCGTGCTTCAAGAAGATCGTCCACTCCGCCTCCACGAGCTTAGGGTACTGGCGGCGGAGGTCCATCATGTACTCCTCATAGGGGGCCTCCATCGTGATGTGCTGTTCGCACACGAACACGTCACCGTGTACCTCCAACACCGAGGGTGATGCACCGCGGCTCACATTGAAGGAGACCCGTCCGGAAGCGTAGTACGCAAGCAATCCGGCAGGCACTTTTGAGGACCCGAAACCCCACACGCCCAGGGGGGACCCCGTCAGGGCGCGCAGCGGCTATGAGCTGCCCTAGGTCGACCTGATCGCCCCTAGGGCCTCGAGGTTCGCCGCCCTGCAACAAGAAGAACGGACGAAGAACAAGGAAGAAGAAGAACAAGGGAGAGAGATAAAAGTAAAGGTAAAAAGTGATAGATGAATTGATCGATTGTGTATTGTTCAATCGGTCATCACCTCTCATCTATTTATGAGGCGGCTGGACTTCCCATACTAGAAAAGAACTCCAAATCACGTCCAAATCTTTCCAAAATTAACCGAACTCGGATTTAGGTAAGTCTGAGACAGCAATTCAGTTCTTAAGTCTCACAGGCCACAAGCACCCTCGGATGAAGATGCACCCAGAAGCAAATTTAACCGATTTTCAATGACACGAACAACTTTTGTGTTGAACGCTTTTTTATTAGAGGTCATCTTGAAGGCCTAATTGCCCCCCCCCCCCCAATCATCAAATTCATGGAGATGCATGATTTCAGTTCGGACTGGACTGCCCGCTCGACCGGACCAGACTGTCCGGTCACAACAGAAGGTTTTCATGACCGGCACCAGACATTCTGGTCTCTATTTCCGGACAGTCTGGTCGCAACAGGAGGTTTTGGGCGTCCGGCCATTTCCATAGTTTCTGCAACATTGCACTGTTTTGACTACAATTTTTATATACGACCTCAGATTAAGAGGATTTTTATATCAAAATCATCTATTTCGACGAGACGAAGAACTTTCATGTTGAAACTTTTTCCATCCGAGGTGATCTTAATTACATTTCATGCCATTTCATAATCTGATGTCAACATGGGCATCTCTGAAATTGTCATACTTCTTGCATCCGAGCTCCATTTTGGACTATCCTTGTGTCCACCTTGATCTTCTCGAAGAGAGCCATCCAATGGTGACTTCTAATCAGAAATTTGACTTCATCTTGCTACAGGTTCAAGCCACTCTTTGCGATCATGCCATTTTCGAGTGTCTACACATGCCCCCCTATTTTTCGGCGAAGCTTGCATGCCGAAAAATAACTCGTAGCAAGTTTATTCTAAGCACGATATCAACACTCTATCAGGCATTTGCATGTGCCTAGGAGGATAAGTATACATCAGCCATCGCTTGTGTAAACTTTTTTATGCAAACTTGGGCGAAACTTTCTCGACTTCATTAATCCGATGATAAATTTCCATAGATATGCATGTCAAAGCCATCCGCCAAAATATATTGTCCGCCCTTCTGCTAGGATCTTATAGATAACTAATCCTTGTTTTCGCATGCATGAAAATTTCATTAGTGGCTAAAGCGGTGGGCTTCAGTTCGGCCTTACCTATGTTAACGAGACTAAGCATCGGCTATTGATAGATATGCAATACACTATGATCAGCATGGTAGCCGGATGCTTGATGTGCCAACTTTCTCCAATTGTCATGTCTAGATATATGAAAATTTGAAAGTAAACCCAAGGAGAATATTACATCTAAACATGCCTCAAGATAAATTATAAGTGATTCGTCAAAACATTGATAACTTTTGATATTTGTTGTACTACTCATAACGAACCACTAAAGGCCTGAATATGTATAGCACCTATAGCAACCAAAAGCTCCAAGCCGCATAAAAATTCATATTGGCTTTCATTATTTGTGCAAAAATATTTTAAGCGGCATGTGGCTTGTCTCTATCTCCAATTGAACTAAGGACGATGTTAGAATTCCACACAAGCAATGATTAGATAGTTTCTTAGGGCGATAGTTAAATATCGGCCATTACCATGAGGTCCATGTAGAATTCATCCGCCAAAGCATGTATAGCCGACATAAACAAATAAAATAGGGAACAGTCAAATATTTTAGCTCTTTTGGATTAGCTACAAAAATGTAACTAACCAAATGTATAGTGATTTGGTAATACCCTCTCATGATGTATAAAATAATGTTGCATCCATGGATCAAAATAAATCTGCGGAGGGTAATTGATCATACCTGAGGATGAATTCCATGGCAAAGACATCAATGGCATGGTAGAAGAATATGGATGATGTGCAAACGGAAGATTTTGATAGGGTGATGGAAACCTTCGACTGAATTGTTTACTGATTTCATTCTTTTCCTTCTTCACTTTTGTTGTACTTATTGCAATAGAAGCTTGCACATCATTTTGGTTTTGATTGCCCCCTTGGGAACCCATGCCATGCTCTTCTTTCTCAGCTCTTGTGCACTAAGCTTTTGTAATTCCTTCTTTTGCCAATACGATAAGTCGAGTGAACACCTCAGCTGTGATTCTGTTTCGACCAATGGCAATTCTTTTTTGGCCTTGTGTACTCTCAACTTCTTATCTTCAGATTTGACACTTTGACTCTTAACAATTGATTTCTTCATCTCATTGCCTTTAGTAGACAATTTCAACACTTTAATTGGCCCTTTTTCATTTGAGATCAAATTTGAAGTAGTACTCTTACGACCATCTCTTTTCATGCGGTAAACTTGCTTGACCACCTCTTTCTTCTTTCTTGAGCTCTGGATCGGTTCCTTATGATTGAAACGGTCTTTGACGCGTGATTGTTCAAATGTTGATCTTCTTGGAGCTGCATAATATTGGCGAGATGGTCTAAAATAAGATGGAGAATGTGCCCTTGTATCATACTTGTCCCATGATGGATATGGATTTACATGAGCATAGGTATGTATCCATGACATTGGCATTGGCGGCCCAAAGTAAGAATATGAATATGTTGCATTGAGATTGTCACTCTGCCAATACCGATCCTCGGATTTGCGCCTAGGTGGTGATCTTGATGATTTTAAACTACTTGAGCGATAAGCACTTTTCTCTTCACTCTTCTTTTCATATTTATCTAACAACTGTGCGGAAGTGACTTTGGATTTCTTGCGCTTATGATTTTTGCAGCCTTTATCTCCTTTGGCTCGATTTGCATTGATCTTTGGATTTTCTTGTTGCCCCCCAGTCCTTGGCGTCTTCATTGTAGCTTCGATGGAATTCTCACCCTCAAGATTATGTTCATTGTGTTCCTCAACAACTTGTTTACTTGAAAGTCTGCTCACATCACCTGCAGTTTTTACCTTCTCTTTAAATGGACCAGCCTGAAGCAGTCGATGCATAAACTTCTACCATCACCAATTGGAATTGACTGGTCATCTCTTAGTGTTTCAACAAATTTGAAACACCCTTTTTTATGGCTGATTTAACTATTTGACGAAACATGTTGCAATGGTCAAAATTATGCTTGAATGAATCATGCAACTTACAGTACATTTGTCCATGGATAGGTTGCTCAACATTGTGATCAAGAATTCTAATATAATTATTTCTCAACAACAAATCAAAGATTTGATCACACATGTTTGAATTGAAGGTATAAATTTTTATTTTCTAGCCGATCTTGCTGTGAGAACGACTCTGAAAGTAAGCACATGAATGGTTCAGATTTGGAATCTTTCCATTCGGCTATGAATTTTCTCCTGCATTCTTTTTCCAATGTCATTGGATAAGAAATTATACTCGCGTCGGTTTTCTCAAAAGAAATTAACCTTGGCTTTAATTTTCTGAAACGAAAATAGTTAGAACATACATGCCACAATTGAGACCAAGTGTAAGCCAAGTATGAAACAAGCAAAGCTACCCATGTAGATATAAACTCTAAATAAAACAACGGGGAAAGCTTTGATTGTAATAAATTTTCATTATCGGTGTTTCTAAATGGTGCAATATGTTGACCGATATGCTTTGTGAGAATTTGATTGCTAACAAATAAATTACCCTTCTTCATTGGTCTCTCAATATTGCTTATGAAGATTTTTCTAATAGATGCATCAACAACAAAGTAATGACCAAATCAGAATATAGGTAAATTACTTGCTAAATATACCTATTCAATTAAGTTGGGAGAGCACGATGGTGGTATGACTTGAACAATATCTTGCTCCTGTTAGGAAGCAACTTATCTGTATGACATAGCCCATGGGGCACATATATATATATATATATATATATATATATATATATATATATAACACATGACTTGGGGTACAAGGAAGGATACAGAGGCTAATAGGAGTCCTAGACTAATACTAATACTTCTTAACACCCCCCCTCAAATGGAAAGCGTATGCAATAGCATTACATTTGAAGAAGTGTAAAACTAGAAAAAAATGGTAATCCAAATCCACGTCTTGAGAGTGTCGTCGCAGCATGAAGAGTCTTCAAAACCTGTCGAGTCGCCAAAGGGGATAACGAAGAGATGGCACATCAGAGTCAGACACCACATCAATAGAAGATACAAGAGATGTATCAAGAGAAGATGGGTTGTCAAAAGAAGATGACACATCAAGAGAATGAAGCATTGCTTAAAGAATCATCGCCCATGAAAACCGACGGCGAAAGAAGCTCAGCGGCAAGAGAATGGACTTAGATCAACAATGCAAGGAGACGCCACAGGAATCCTATTTTGAGGACAATAACCAGAAAAAGGCTGACAGACAAAGGTATGTTGGACTTGCATGGCACGAGAGACAAAATATCAACGGATTTGGTGGACGCAGCGGAAAATATAGAAAACCAGAAAACACATACTAGACGGGAAATCTAGCAGCGGCGACGGAACTAGATCCATGGGTGACTAACAGCAACACGTAGTAGCACCACGTAGCAGCATCACCTAGCAGGTAGCAGCACCCCAATCCAGTAGTTATAGGCAGAGGATATGCATGAGCAGTTGCACGAGGAGGAACTTGTGAGCAACAACAGGAGGCTGAAGCAGCCCGGGATGCCCAAATCTGGTAAAGAAGCAGCCAAGCGGGACGGGATCGGTGGACTAACGACAGCGGGCGGGCCGATTTGGCCGAGGCATTGGCAACGCCAAAGAGATCGACATGTGCAGCCGCTCCTGGCTGAATCAGCGGATGGCCTTGTCCATCGCGTGCAGCTGCTCCCGCCCTTGTCCAGCGGAGGCGTGCAGCCACACCTGCAGCGGGGGCCAGGTCGGGGCGCTGACTAGCAGGCCGGGATGACGTGCAGGTGCAGATCAGGAGAGGAGCACATACGCAACACGTTGATGTAGATTGAGTCATGCTGGAGCAAGAGGGTGCAGCGTCGTCCATCAGAGGAGAAGGGCAGCAGCGCGAGCAAGATTAGATCAGGAGATCGAGAGGAAGAACTCGATCGGGAGGGCGAGTTGCGGTGCCCGAAAAAAATAACCTAAGCTCTGATACCATGTTAAGAAAGCAACTTATCTCTATTACATAGCCCATGGGGATGGAGACCATTCGAAGCTTCGTCCCCAGTGGAGTCGCCAAAAAGTGTGTTTGCACAAGAACACGTCACAGTGTACCTCCAACACCACGGGTGATGCACCGCAACTCACGTTAAAGGAGACCCGTCTGGAAGCGCGGTACGCAAGCAATCCGGCGGGCGCTTTTGAGGACCCGAAACCCCACACGCCCAGGAGGGATCCCGTCAGGGTGCGCGGAGGCTATTGGCTGCCCTGGGTCAACCTGATCACCCCTAGGGCCTCGAGGTTCGCCGCCCTGCAACAAGAAGAACGAACGAAGAATGAGGAAGAAGAAGAACAGGGGAGAGAGATAAAAGTAAAGGTAAACAGTGGTAGATGAATTGATCGATTGTGTGTTGTTCAATCGGCCATCACCACTCATCTATTTACGAGGCAGCTGGACTTTCCGTACAACAAAGGCACTCCAAATCACGTCCAAATCTTTCCAAAATTAACCGAACTCGGATTTAGATAAGTCCGAGACAGCAGTTAAGTTTTTAAGTCTCACAATCCACAAACGCCCTCGGAAGAAGATGCACCCATAAGGAGATTTCACCAATTCGATGAGACGAACAACTTTCGTGTTGAATGTTTTTTGATTCGAGGTCATCTTGAAGGCCTAATTGCCCCCACAATTATCAGATTCGTGGAGATGCATGATTTCGGTTCGGACCGGACTGTCCGCTCGACCAGACCAGACTGTCCGGTCACAACAGAAGGTTTTCGTGACCAGCACCGAACAGTCTGGTCTCTATTTCCGGACAGTCCGGTCACAACAGGGGGTATTGGGCGTCCGACCATTTCCATAGTTTCTGCAGCATTGCACTATTTTGACTACAACTTTTGTATACGACCTCGGATTAAGACGCTTTTTATATCAAAATCATATGTTTCGACGAGATGAAGAACTTTCATGTTAAAACTTTTTCCATCCGAGGTGATTTTAATTATGTTTCATGCCATGTCATAATCTAATGTCAGCACAAGCATCTCTGAAATTGTCATACTTCTTGCATAGGAGCTCCGTTTTGGACTATCTTTGTATCCATCTTAATCTTCTCGAAGAGAGCCGTCCAATGGTGACATGATGACCCACAAGTATAGGGGATCTATCATAGTCCTTTCAATAAGTAAGAGTGTCGAACCCAACGAGGAGCAGAAGGAAATGACAAGCGGTTTTCAGCAAGGTATTTTCTGCAAGCACTGAAATTATCGATGACAGATAGTTGTGGGATAAGATAATTTGTAACGGGTAACAAGTAACAAAAGTAACCAAGGTGCAAAAAGGTGACCCATCCTTTTTGTAGCAAAGGACAAGCCTGGACGAACTCTTATATAAAGCAAAGCGCTCCCGAGGACACATGGGAATTACTGTCAAGCTAGTTTTCATCATGCTCATATGATTCACGTTCGTTATTTTGATAATTTGATATGTGGGTGGACCGGTGCTTGGGTGCTGCCCTTCCTTGGACAAGCCTCCCACTTATGATTAACCCCTCTTGCAAGCATCTGCAACTACAAAAGTAGAATTAAGATAAATCTAACCATAGCATGAAACATATGGATCCAAATCAGGCCCTTACAAAGCAACGCATAAACTAGGGTTTAAGCTTCTGTCACTCTAGCAACCCATCATCTACTTATTACCTCCCAATGCCTTCCCCTAGGCCCAAATCATGGTAAAGTGTCATGTAGTCAACGTTCACATAACACCGCTAGAGGAAAGATAACATACATCTCATCAAAATATCGAACGAATACCAAATTCACATGATTACTTATAACAAGACTTCTCCCATGTCCTCACGAACAAACGTAGCTACTCACAAAACATATTCATGTTCATAATCAGAGGAGTATTAATTATCATTAAGGATCTGAACATATGATCTTCAACCGAATAAACCAACTAGCATCAACTACAAGGAGTAATCAACACTACTAGCAACCCACAGGTACCAGTCTGAGGTTTTGAGACAAAGATCGGATACAAGAGATGAACTAGGGTTTGAGAGGAGATGGTGCTGGTGAAGATGTTGATGGAGATTGACCCCATCTCGATGAGAGGATCATTGGTGATGATGATGGCTCGATTTCCACCTCCAGGAGGGAAGTTTCCCCGGCAGAACTGCTCCGCCGGAGCCCTAGATTGGTCCTACCCCGGTTCCGCCTCGAGACGGAGGCCCTTCGTCCCGAAAGTTTCCTTCTGGTTTTTTCCAGGTCAAAACACATCATATAGCAGAAGATGGGCATCGGGGGCCTCGCAAGTGGCCCACAAGGCAGGGGGCGCGCCCTCCACCCTTGTGGATGGCAGGTGGCCCCTTCTGGTGCTTTCTTTGCCCAATATTTTTTATATATTTCAAAACAATACTCCGTGAAGTTTCAGGACTTTTGGTGTTGTGTAGAATAGGTCTCTAATATTTCCTCCTTTTCCAGTCCAGAATTCCAGCTGCCGGCATTCTCCCTCTTCATGTAAACCTTATAAAATAAGAGAAAAATGTATAAGTATTGTAATATAATGTGTAATAATATCCCATAATGCAATAAATATCGATATAAAAGCATGATGCAAAATGGACGTATCATGACTTCCAATCAGAAATTTGACTTCATCTTGCTACAGATTCAAGCCACTCTTTGCGACAATGCCATTTTCGAGCGTTAACATGCGCTCCCTCACCTCCCGGTCCTCCCTAGCCATCGTCGCACTCACCACCTCCAGTGTCGGCGAGTCGACATCATCGGGCAACGTCCCCCACGGGAAGTTGAGGTGCCCCGTCGCGCCACGCAACCGGACCTGCCACCGGTCGTACTCAAGGACTATAAATAGCCGCCCCCACAACCAGTAGTTGGTTGGCTGCTCCAAGAGAGAGATTGATAAGTGTCATATTTGAGAGCAACCCATCCTTTGACGAACTTGAAAACCCAAGTGAGAAAAACCCAACCAGAGCCAACGTGATTGAGCATCACTGAAGAGGTTATCCTCTGTGATCCGACGCCTGTTACCTTTGAAGACTGTCAATCTTCCAGATGGCTAGGCGTCAAGTTTTGAGCACCCACGAAGAATTTGTGGAGTGCCATAGAACTAGTATGTGAACGTTTTGGAACTATACCTTGAAGACTCACCACGAGTTATTGGGCGAGGTGTAAGTGACCTTAGCTCCAGGGGAATACGGTGAGGACTAAGTGTTTTCCGAGTTGAATCTCAAGCCGCCCCAACCAGACGTACAATTGATATAGCAACTGGAACTGGTCTAACAAATCATCGTGTCATCAGAGCCATCTTGGTTTCAAATTCCTCAACCCTTTTACTTTCAGTACTTCTACACTTGAATAATTTGTGCTCTGCATTCTAAAGACTTTGAACTGAAGACTTTCATCATCATGCCTTTCATTTCTTCAGTTCACCATGTTTATGCTTGAATGTATGTATGACTGCATGCTCTTCATTTGTAACTATCCTGTATGCCTGTTTTGCTTTCCAATGATGATTTAGCTTCTCGCCTGTTTCTATTTCGTCACACTGATTCTTGTCAAAATCTCTCGACTTTGACGAAATTATAAAAATCTCCCGTTCATGCCCTGGGAGATAACTGATACGTCTCCAACGTATCTATAATTTTTATTGTTCCATGCTATTATATTGTCATTCTTGGATGTTTTACAATCATTTTATAGCAACTTTATATCATTTTTCGGGACTAACCTATTGACATAGTGCCCAGTGCCAGTTGTTGTTTTTTGCTTGTTCTTATTTCGTAGAAAATCAATACCAAACAGAGTCCAAACGCAGCGAAACTTTTTGGTGATTTTTTCTGGACCAGAAGACACACGATGGGCCAAGAAAGTACCTGAGGGGGGCTCCGAGGGGAGCACAACCCACCTGGGCGCGCCTGGGGGCCCAGGCACGCCTAGGTGGGTTGTGCCCACCTCGGCCGCCTCCTGCACCATCTCTTTCCTCTATAAATACCCTGGACACCCAAAAACCCTAGGGGAGTCGACAAAAAACAATTCCAGCCGTCGCAAGTTCCAGAAACCACAAACCCAATCTAGACACCATCACGGAGGGGTTCATCATCCTCATTGGTGCCTCTCAGATGATGCGTGAGTAGTTCATTGTAGACCTTCGGGTCCGTAGTTAGTAGCTAGATGGCTTCCTCTCTCTCTCTTTTGGTTCTCAATACAATGGTCTTTTGGATATCTATTTGATGTAACACTTTTTTGCGGTGTGTTTGTTAGGATCCGATGAACTTTGAGTTTATGATCAGATCTATGTTTTTATCCATGAAAGTTATTTGAGTCTTTTTGATATCTTATATGCATGATTACTTATAGCCTTGTATTTCTTCTCGGAATATTTGGTTTAGTTAGGCCGACTAGATCAATTTTTCTTGCCATGGGAAGAGTTGCTTTGTAATGAGTTCGATCTCACGGTGCTTGATCCCAGTGACAGAAGGGGAAACGACACGTATGTATCGTTGCCATTAAGGATAAAAAGATGGGGTCTATTTCAACATAAATAGATATTGTCTACATCATGTCATCGTTCTTATTGCATTACTCCGTTTCTCCATGAACTTAGTACACTAGATGCATGCTGGATAGCGGTCGATGTGTGGAGTAATAGTAGTAGATGCAGGCAGGAGTCGGTCTAATAATCTTAAAGTGATTGGTGTTTCTTCTATTGATTGATTGTTTAGTAAAATTAAGATTAATGAAAAAGGGACTGAAGAAGAGTCAACTTTAGCTAGAAGGTGTCCTGATAATTTGGAGGGTGAAAATCTTGTTGAGAAAATTGATAAAAGTGGGTTTCGAGAGGTCAAAACTTTAACTAGTGATGTGCCCACTCTTTTGGATTACAAAGACTTTAATTATGATAATTGCTCTTTGATTGATTGTATTTCTTTGTTGCAATCCATGATTAACTCACCCCATGCGTATGAACAAAATAAAGCTTTTACTAAACATATTATTGATGCTCTGATGAAAGCCTTGGAAGAAAAGTTGGAATTAGAAATTTCAATTCCTAGAAAATACATGATGAATGGGAACCTACTATTAAAGTCAAGATTAAAATTATGAGTGTTTTGCTTTATGTGATTTGGGCGCTAGTGTTTCCACAATTCCGAAATCTTTCTGTGATGTGCTTGGTCATACCGATATTGAAGAATGTTCTCTTAATTTGCACTTGGCAGATTCCACTATTTAAAAGCCTATGGGAAGAATTAATGATGTTCTTATTCTTGCAAATAGGAATTATGTGCCCATAGATTATTGTTCTTGATATTGATTGCAATCCGTCTTGTCCAATTATTCTTGGTAGACCGTTTTTACGTACTATTGGTGCCGTCATTGATATGAAAGAAGGCAATATTAAATTTTAATTCCCACTAAGGAAAGGTATGGAACTGTAACATCCCAAATTTTCAATTTGGAATGTTATACATAGGACATTCATGCATATCATATTTTATTGCATTTTGTTTTGCGATCCTCGAAATTCTAAGCAACTCAAGGACCCATGGAGAGAGTTGGGGATTTCACCGTTTTCATATTTGAATTATCTCAAATATCGAAATGAGGATCACTTTGGTTTTAATTATTTTTCGCCGAAAATATTTCATATTAAAAATATATGAGAGGAGATAATATGACTTCTCCAAAATAAATGAAATATTGGAGGAAAAATGTTAAAATCAAATAAATAGTTTATTTTGGATTTTATTGCTATTTTATTCAAATTAGAAAAAATATGCACTTTTCAAAAATTGCATTTTTAGGCCAAGAAAATGTTCACTTTGTTCTAAATAATTCATTTAGATGGTGAAAATTATTTTTGGCATTTTTAGATTTTTATTTTATTTAATTCGGATTTTCTCGGCGGAATCAGTTAAAAAATCAAAAAAATCTCCGCCGGACCGAACTAGGCCGAGGCACCAGCCGGCCCAGCTGCCGCGCTGCCCTCCCCGTCGCGTGCCGCCGCCGGACTCGGGGAGTCCGAGCCCCGCCCGCCACGCCGATCCCCTTCCAAGTCGAACACCGCCGCCGTCTTCCCCCCTCTTAAATACCACCCCGGGGCCCCCCTGGAGCCCCACACCGCCCGCGCCGCCACCTGCCCTCCCCAGCCGCGCCGTCGCCCGCTCCACGCCGCGCCACCGCAGCTGCTTCGCCCCGCGCCGTGCTGCAGCGCGACGCGGGCCGCCGTCCGAGCCGCCCCGCGCCGTCGCCCCGTTCGCCGGATCGAGCCGCCGTTCACCGGATCTCGTCCGCCCAGTTTATTCTTGATTTTTATGTAAAAGCCGCCCCGGTTTTTTTTAAAACCCTAATTCGGTTTTCTAGATTCGGTTCGGTTCATTTCATCGGTTTATTTTTATTTAGCGGACATTCGTCCGTTCATTCGTATTAATGAACGCTGTTCGCCGGTTAGGTTCAGACAGCGAACGTTCATTCGTTAGTCTTTTCTTTTTATTTTATTTTTTCGGCCGGGGACTTATTCACGATTACTTTCATCACATATCAGTCCCTGATCTTCAAACCCTCGCCGTTTCTAAACCGTTTGTCCAAATCCAGTGAAACGAACGCCAACATCTTCGTCTCGAGCCCCTCTTTCTGTTTAACCAACTTCAACAAGGTTTTGACAATTTAAAATTTGGTTTCAAGCAGATTTGAATTCGAAGTTTTTTTGACCGTAGTTTCAGTTCCGTAGCTCCGATTCGATCGATTCTTTTTGCAAATCGAATCTCTTCAGTTGAGCCTTCAGATTCAATATTCTTATTTGAGTTTTACCTGTGCATCTTTGCTTGAGTGCTTATGTATGCTATTGTTTGTTTGTGATAGAATTCCCAGAGTGCGAAGCGTGCTACTACGAGTCACTAGGTTTTGCGGATCGTCAGCAAGGCAAGTAACACATTGATCATACTCTTTTCATACCCAGTTTTATGTATTAGTTCCAATCCTCAAACACTGCATGATTAGGATGTGATTAATATGTGGGTGTTGGGAAGTAGATTATGAGGTAGAACCTATTACCTGTTTAATTATCAAACCCTTGGGAGTTACTTCTATGTTATGCTTATATTGCCATGCTATGCTCGTAGACGTGGATTGGGTTTGAGTGTATCCATGACAGATGTGAGATTGTTTAATTAATGGTTCAACTTAAGGTGGCAACTTTAATACACATCTGGGTGGATTGTTGGTTTGGGCACCTGGGGTTGTACCAGTGTTGTCCTAGGAGATCCCGGGGTTATACCGTGTGATCCTCCTATGGTTCGCCACCCAGGCTCAAAGGGATCATAAGATTATTCATGCTAGAAACTTCCGTGTGCAGCCACAAGCTATTATGGGCTCTAGCATAGTTGAGTACGTTGCATGACCTCTTTCAGTGGTGGGCTAGCAGATGTAGGGGAAAGTAGGTGTAACTGTCCACCCGAAGTAAAGAGTTAGTGCTTCTGAAAGACTGTGTCTCGGTCATCCGTTTCTCAAATACCATGTAGTGCGAGAAATCCAACGGAGGAGATCGAGTCTTGTGGGGAAAAGTGCGCAAACCTCAGCAGAGTGTATAAACTAATCATGGTTAGCTGTGTCCCCGGTTATGGACATCTTGAGTATCTGGTACTTGAATTATTGGTTTGATCTCATCACTCTAAATTAATTTGTTGGGTTGTTAATGATTACTTTTAATTGGGATTGAGATGGGGGTACCATTCTCAATGTTTCAACCACCATGATAGTTAAATAAAAATATATTCCATTGTTGCAGGAAAAAATTGGCTTTTCGCAAAACATTATAACCATAGAGCCTCCACCAGCCATATATGCATGTAGTGATAGCATTTATCTTGTTCATTGCTCTACTGTATTATATTGCCAGCATATTCCATGCGCTGACCTGTTCCGGGCTGCAACATATCATGTTGCAGACTTTTCAGACGAAGAGTAAGGTGCGCTAGGTCGTTGTCATGCACTCAGCTATGCCGTTGTAGTTGATGGACTCACTTTATCTTCCAAGCCTTCCGTTGTTATCTTATTTAGATGGCCTTAAGCCATATTTATTGTAATAAGTTCTCTCTTGAGACTATCAATGTAATAAGTGTGTGATTGCTACTCTGTTATAAATATTTCAAGTACTGTGTGTGTCAGCATTACCGATCCAGGGATGACACTGAACACAGAGGTTTGCCCGTCTATGGTCAGATCGCTACAAGATGGTATCAAAGCACACGCTGATTGTAGGACACGACCACTAAGATGAGCCATAGGTCACTCTTCTCTACTCATTTCTGACTCCTCTCCATTTTCTACTCTTTAGGATGGCAGACTCAAGGAACAAGTTTGCATAACCGGATGAAGACACTCCCTTTGGACGACACTTGAAGGAAGTCACTAGGTACCTGAACATCGGAATACCAAGCTTCACCGGGACCTACACCGCCACTTTACCAGAAGAGGAGCATTGGATGATTCGAGTTCAAGTTCCAGGAAGAACATTCACGCCAGTTACTGAGCCCATAGAGTTTTCCTTTGATGCACCAACCTGGAGTCTAGGTAAGAGCATGGCAGCCCACATCGCCATGGGACGCATCGACGAAGTTTACCACAAGGATCTCAAGGACACTATCTACCAGATATGTGGGCGCCGAGATGAGCAATGGGAGATGATCAACACCAGGAGGGACAAGTCCATTGCAGCTTTCATCCAGGAGTTAAACCAGCACATTCGTCGACAGGAGAACCAGATGTGCGCAAGCATGATAGACTTGAAGAAGGTGATGAACAGGAACACGGAGCTAGAAGAGGAACTCAAGTCTACACGCGACGGATATGAGGAGGAAATTGCAATACTCGTGGAGAAGAATGACGACCTGACAAGGAAGCTAGGAGTATTCATGGGAGACCCTGTGCCAGGAGGAGAAGACGACGAACCCAAGGAAATTCGTTCTGAAGACTACATCATCATCGACGACATCGACTCTGACCCTGATGGTAGTGATGATGATTATGAAGACGAAGCTGGAGCGGATATCATGGAGTCTTCCACCGATCAAAATTTCTAGATGACCACCATATGATTAGTAGTATTTCCCCATGTACATAGTAGTAGTCCGAGCACTTTTGTAATGATAGTTCTAGACCGATTGTATGCCCATGCTTGAATTGATTTGGTGTGATATGATTGTGTTTGTCTCATGTGCATATGGGTAGTGCTTTCTCATTAGACCTGATTCTATTCTAATCTCTCCCCTCTAAACCCATCAGATGCCTCCAAGACATGACCCCGAATTTGACTTCCCACTGGAGATCACTCAGTTGATCCATCAGTAGAATGCCTTGATGCAGATATTAGTCCAGAACCAAGGCAACAACAACAACAACCCTCCCCCACCACCTCCAGTTGACAACTTAGCCCATTTTCTGAGTTTGCAGCCGCCGGTGTTTTCCAGTAGCACCGAGCCAATAGTTGCTGATGACTCGCTACGAAGGATTGGAAGGGAGTTGACCACCGCAGGTTGCACAGATGCAGAGAAGGTGCATTTTGCCGCACATCAATTGGATGGACCAGCAGCTTCATGGTGGGAGAATTACACAGTCACTTTCCCTATAGCCAATATCACTTGGGATCAGTTTCAGCAAGCATTCCGCACTGCACATGTCTCCACTGGAGCTATTAACATGAAGAAGTGTGAGTTTCGCAACTTACGTCAGGGAAACCGTACTGTGGGGCAGTACGTGGATGAGTTCAGTAAGTTAGCTCGCTACGCCCCGGATGATGTGGCCACTTATGCCGCGAAGCAGGAGAAGTTTATGGAAGGGTTGAATGATGAGATGAGCATGCAGTTGATGGCAGCGAAATTCGCTAACTATCAGGAGTTGGTAGACAGGGCTCTTATGATTGAAGGGAAGCAGCAGCAGATTGAGAGCCGCAAAAGGAAGTATGGACAAGGGAAGTACGATTCAGGAGCACAGCAGAAGCCTCGCCTTACCCCGAACTCGGGACGATATACCCATAACCATGGAGGCCATAACCACAATGGAGGAAGTTCGCATAACCATAGTGGCCCCAATAATGGAAACGGGAATGGAGCAGGCAGCAATCAGAACCGCTCTAACCCAGCCACTCCCGCCAAGAAGGATCAAAGTCACATTACTTGTTTCAAGTGCAGGAAGACTGGACACTACGCCAATGATTGTCTTGAGTTGAAGAATGGAAATGGCAACAGAAGCTCTGGGAAGAAGCCCAACCCTTTCACAGGGGACAAGTGAACCACGTGAACATGGAGGAGGTTGAAGAGCAGCCAGATGCAGTTATCGGTAAGTTTTTGGTTAATTCATTTACTGCAATCGTTCTTTTTGATACTGGTGCATCGCATTCATACATTTCAAGGGGATTCGTGGATAAGTATAAGTTGCCCACCAAAGTTCTTAGAACACCTATGTTAGTAAGCTCACCAGGTGCAGAGTTTATGGCAAGCCAAGGACGTTTTCAGATGCCGCTAACCATAGGTAGGCATGTTTTCCCCTCAGACGTGATAATTTTGGAGTCACAAGGATTGGATGTGATACTAGGAATGGATTGGTTATCGATGTATGGGGGAAACATCAATTGCGCCAGTAAGACAATTCTGCTCACCACACCGGAGGGAAAAAGGATCAAGTATGTATCTAGGCATGCGCCAAGGAGAACCCATGTAAATTCCCTCTCAGGAGTTGTTCAGGAGGAAGTTCCTGTAGTGAAGGAGAACCCAGATGTATTTCCAGAGGAGTTACCAGGCATGCCGCCTGATCGAGACATTGAGTTTTTGATAGAGTTATTGCCAGGCACCGGACCGATATCGAAGAGACCATACCGGATGCCCGCAAATGATCTGGAGGAGATTAAGAAGCAGATTAAGGAGTTATTGGAGAAAGGTTACATTCAACAAAGTTCGTCACCCTGGGGAGCCCTAGTGCTTTTGGTTGAGAAGAAGGATGGATCATTGAGAATGGTTGTTGATTATCGTGCGTTGAATGAAGTGACGATCAAGAACAAGTACCCGCCGCCGATGATCAATGATTTGTTTGACCAGCTGCAAGGAGCTAAAGTGTTTTCAAAGATTGACCTGCGATCAGGATATCACCAACCGAAGATACGAGAAAAGGATATACCCAAGACAGCTTTCACCACAAGGTACGGGCTATATGAGTATACGGTTATGTCATTTGGATTGACTAACGCCCCTGCCTATTTTATGAGCATGATGAACAAGGTATTCATGGAGTTCTTGGATAAGTTTGTCGTGGTGTTCATTGATGATATCTTGGTATACTCAAAGAATGAAGAGGAGCACAAGGAACATTTGCGTTTAGTTCTCGAGAAGCTCAGGGAACACCAATTATAAGCCAAGTTCAGCAAATTTGAGTTTTGGTTGAAGGAAGTGGGATTTCTTGGACATGTTATCTCAGGAGAAGGTATAGCAATAGACCCCACCAAGGTTCAGTCAGTCACTGAGTGGTTAGCACCCACCTCAGTTGGAGAGATCCGCAGTTTTCTTGGACTCGCAGGATATTACCGGAGATTCATTGAGAATTTTTCTAAGATTGCGAAGCCCATGACGGAGTTGTTGAAGAAGGACACCAAGTTCAAATGGATAGAAGAATGTGAGGCAAGTTTCCAGGAGTTGAAGAAACGTTTGGTTACAGCCCCAGTGCTGATTCTGCCGGATATACGCAAGGATTTCCAAGTGTATTGCGATGCTTCTCGCTTAGGACTTGGAGGAGTGCTTATGCAGGACACAAGAGTTGTTTCATATGCCTCACGACAGCTTCGACCGCATGAGTTGAATTATGCCATACATGATTTGGAGTTAGCAGCCGTAGTGCATGCGCTCAAAACCTGGAGACACTTTCTTATTGGAAACCGTTGTGATTTGTACACGGATCATAAGAGTTTGAAGTACATTTTCACTTAGAAGGAGCTGAACCTCAGGCAAAGGAGATGGTTGGAGCTCATAAAGAAATATGATATGAAGTTGCACTATCATCTAGGCAAGGCCAATGTCGTAGCATACGCTTTGAGCCGGAAGAGTTATGCCAATACCCCCGTAAGCGGAGGATTGCCAAAGGAGTTAGCGGAAGACCTTAGGGAGCTTCGTTTGGAGATAGTTCCTAGAGGTTTTGTAGCAGCATTGGAGGTTCAGTCAACATTATTGGGAAAGATTCAAGAAGCTCAGAAGGATGACAAAGAAATTGCCGAGATAAAGGAGAGAATGAGCAAAGGAAAAGCCAAAGGTTTTCGTGAGGATGAGCATGACACCTTGTGGTTTGAGGACCGTATTTATGTGCCCAATAATGCAGAGATCAGGAAGTTGATACTACAGGAAGCTCATGACTCGCCTTACTCGATACACCCCGGAAACACCAAGATGTATTTGGATCTGAAGGAGCGTTTCTGGTGGACTGGAATGAAGGAGGATATTGCCGAGTATGTAGCCGTATGTGATGTATGTCAGAGAGTGAAGGCAGAACATCAGAAGCCAGCCGGATTATTGCAGCCTATGCCAATACCCGAATGGAAGTGGGACAACCTTGGCATGGATTTCATCACCGGATTACCTAGGACCCGATCGGGATATGATTCCATTTGGGTAGTAGTGGATTGTTTGACCAAAGTAGCTCACTTTATCCCAATGAAGACCACCTATACAAGTGCGAAGTTGGCCAAGATATATATGACCAGGATCGTATGTCTGCACGGAGTTCCGAGGACCATCGTATCAGATAGAGGAACACAGTTTACTTCAAAGTTTTGGCACCAGCTGCACCAGACTTTGGGTACAAGGCTAGAGTAAAGCACAACTTTTCATCCGCAGACAGATGGACAGACCGAGAGAGTCAATCAGATTCTGGTGGACATGTTGAGAGCTTGTGCGCTAGATTATGGACCTAGTTGGGATGACAATTTGCCTTACGCGGAGTTCTCATACAACAATAGCTACCAGGCCAGTTTGAAGATAGCACCTTTCGAAGCTTTGTATGGAAGGAGGTGCAGAACACCGTTGATGTGGGATGAAGTTGGAGACCGTCAGTTGTTTGGACCTGACTTGATCAAGGAATCCGAAGAGAAGGTTAAGCTGATTCGGGATAGACTGAAGGTAGCTCAGTCCAAACAGAAGAGTTACGCGGACTCAAAACGCAAGGATGTAGTCTATGAAATGGGAGACATAGCATATCTTCGTGTGTCACCTCTGCAAGGAGTTAAATGTTTTGGAGTTAAGGGGAAGTTAGCCCCGAGATTTGTAGGACCATACCGAGTTTTGGAACTTATGGGAGAGGTGGCCTACAAGTTGGAGTTACCGGAAGGACTGTCAGGAGTTCATGATGTGTTTCACGTTTCCCAGTTGAAGAAGTGCCATGCTGAGATGGCCGATATTCCTCTGAGAGATACAGTGCCCCTGGAAGCAATTCAGTTGGATAGTGATCTAACCTACGAGGAGAAACCAGTCAAGATTCTCGAGTTTCCAGCCGAGTTACACGCAGGAAGGTTATCAAGTTTTGCAAAGTTCAGTGGAGCCACCATACGGAAGATGAAGCCACCTGGGAACGAGAGGAAGATCTATGGAAAGACCACCCGCACCTATTTTCTAGCCAACCCGAAACTCGAGGACGAGATTCATCTTAAGGGGGTAGGTTTGTAACATCCTAAATTTTCAATTTGGAATGTTATACATAGGACATTCATGCATATCATATTTTATTGCATTTTGGTTTGCGATCCTCGAAATTCTAAGCAACTCAAGGACCCACGGAGAGAGTTGGGGATTTCACCGTTTTCATATTTGAATTATCTCAAATATCGAAACAAGGATCACTTTGGTTTTAATTATTTTTCTCCAAAAATATTTCATATTAAAAATATATGAGAGGAGATAATATGACTTCTCCAAAATAAATGAAATATTGGAGGAAAAATGTTAAAATCAAATAAATAGTTTATTTTGGATTTTATTGCTATTTTATTCGAATTAGAAAAAAATAGTTCACTTTGTTCTAAATATTTCATTTAGACGGTGAATTCTTTTTGGCATTTTTAGATTTTTATTTTATTTATTTAGGATTTTCTCAGCGGAATCAGTAAAAAAATATCGGCCGGACCGAACTGGGCCGAGGCACTACCCGGCCCAGCTGCCGCGCCGCCCTCCCCATCGCGTGCCGCCACCGGACTCGGGGAGTCCGAGCCCCACCGCCGCGCCGACCCCTTCCCAAGTCGGACGCCGCCGCCGCCTTCCCCCCTCTTAAATACCACCCCGGGGCCCCCCTAGAGCCCCACATCGCCCGCGCCACCGCCTGCCCTCGCTAGCTCCGCCGCTCGCCGCCGCTGCCAGCGTCGTGCCGCCGCCGCCCGAGCCGCCCCGCGTTGTCGCCAGCCCCGCCGGAGTCGCCCCGTTCGCCGGATCGAGCCGCCGTTCGCCGGATCTCGCCCGCCCGGTTTTTTTTGAGTTTTAGGTAAAAGCCGCCCCGGTTCTTTTTTTAAACCCTAGTACGGTTTTTTTAGATTTGGTTCGGTCCGTTTCGTCGATTTATTTTTATTTAGCGGGCATTCGTCCGTTCGTTCGTTTTAACGAACGCTGTTCGCCGGTTAGGTTCAGACAACGAACGTTCGTTCATTAGTCTTTTCTTTTTTTTATTTTATTTTTTTTGGCCGGGGACTTATTCACAATTACTTTTATCACAGATCAGCCCCCGATCTTCAATCCCTCGCCGTTTCTAAACCTTTTGTCCAAATCCAGTGATACCAATGCCAAAATCTTCGTCTCGAGCACCTCTTTCTGTTTAACCAACTTGAACAAGGTCTTGACAATTTAAAATTTTGGTTTCAAGCAGATTTGAATTCAAAGTTCTTTTGACCATAGTTTCAGTTCCGTAGCTCCGATTCGACCGATTCTTTTTGCAAATCGAATCTCTTCAGTTGAACTTTCAGATTTGATCTTCTTGTTTGAGTTTTACCTGTGCATCATTGCTTGAGGGTTTATGTATTCTATTTTTTGTTTGCGATAGAATTCCCGGAGTGCGAAGCGTGCTACTACGAGTCACTAGGTTTTGCGGATCGTCAGCAAGGCAAGTAACACATTGAACATACTCTTTTCATACCCAGTTTTATGTATTAGTTCCAATCCTCAAACATTGCATGATTAGGATGTGATTAATATGTGGGTGTTGGG
Source organism: Aegilops tauschii subsp. strangulata (assembly GCF_002575655.3). Lineage (NCBI taxonomy): Eukaryota > Viridiplantae > Streptophyta > Magnoliopsida > Poales > Poaceae > Aegilops > Aegilops tauschii. The sequence goes on from NC_053036.3 coordinate 157,946,137, forward strand.
AAGTAGATGATGAGGTAGAACCTATTACCTGTTTAATTATCAAACCCTTGGGAGTTACTTCTATGTTATGCTTATATTGCCATGCTATGCTCATAGACGTGGTTTGGGTTTGTGTGTATCCATGACAGATGTGAGATTGTTTAATTAATGGTTCAACTTAAGGTGGCAACTTTAATACACATCTGGGTGGATTGTTGGTTTGGGCACCTGGGGTTGTACCAGTGTTGTCCTAGGAGATCCCAGGGTTATACCGTGTGATCCTCCTATGGTCCGCCACCCAAGCTCAAAGGGATCATAAGATTATTCATGCTAGAAACTTCCATGGGCAGCCACAAGCTATTATGGGCTCTAGCATAGTTGAGTAGGTTGCATGACCTCTTTTAGTGGTAGGCTAGCAGATGTAGGGGAAAGTAGGTGTAACTGTCCACCCGGAGTAAAGAGTTAGTGCTTCTGAAAGACTGTGTCTCGGTCATCCGTTTCTCAAACACCATGTAGTGCGAGAAATCCAACGGAGGAGATCGAGTCTTGTCGGGAAAAATGCGCAAACCTCTGCAGAGTGTATAAACTAATCATGGTTAGCCGTGTCCCCGGTTATGGACATCTTGAGTATCTAGGACTTGAATTATTGGTTTGATCTCATCACTCTAAATTAATTTTTTGGGTTGTTAATGATTACTTTTAATTGGGATTGAGATGGGGGTACCATCCTCAATGTTTCAACCACTATGATAGTTAAATAAAAATATATTCCATTGTTGTATGGAAAAATTGGCTTTTCGCAAAACATTATAACCATAGAGCCTCCACCAGCCATATATGCATGTAGTGATAGCATTTATCTTGTTCATTGCTCTACTGTGTTATATTGCCAGCATATTCCATGTGCTGACCCGTTCCAGACTGCAACATATCATGTTCCAGACTTTTCAGACGAAGAGTAAGGTGCGCTAGGTCGTTTTCATGCACTCAGCTATGTCGTTGGAGTTGATGGACTCACTTTATCTTCCAAGCCTTCCGCTGTTATCTTATTTAGATGGCCTTAAGCCATATTTATTATAATAAGTTCTCTCTTGAGACTATCGATGTAATGAGTGTGTGATTGCTACTCTGTTATAAATCCTTCAAGTGCTGTGTGTGTCACCATTACCGATCCAGGGATGACATTGAACACAGAGGTTTGACCATCTGAGGTCGGATCGCTACAGCAACACTTCCCTAGAACAAAAATTAAGCCACCATATGAATCAATCATGAGGGAATCTTATGGATCTAGAAACAAAGTTGACAATACTTAGATCTATGCATTATGCCTAGCTAGGGGCGTAAAACGATAGCGCTTGTTGGGAGGCAACCCAATTAATAAAATTTATTTTTGTCTTTTTTTTTCTGTTCTTGAGTGTTTGCACAATTATGCTACTGTTATTATTGTGTTTTTGGTGTTTAGTTAGTGTTTGTGCCAACCAAAGTCTTTGAGATCATGTGGGTGATAGTTGATTTGATCTTGTTGAAAAACAGAAACTTTGTGCGCCATTCTCAGAATTGTTAAAAATCACATAAGCGTGAGAAAATTCTGAATTATTTACACAAGATTGATAAACAAATTGCTTATGTTTTTCTAATTTTTCAGAATTTTTGAAGTTACATTAGTATTCGAAGTTTTCAGATTGCTATAGATTGTTCTGTTTTTGACAGATTCTGTTTTCTATGCGTTGTGTGCTTATTTCGATGAATCTATGGTTTGTATTGGAGGGAATAAGCTATAGTAAAGTTGGAATATAGTAGATATAATGCAAAAATAAAATAGAATGGGTTTGCAATGGTACTTATAGTAGTGATTTGCTTTGTTACACTAATGGATCTCACAAAGGTTTTACTGAGTTATGTGTGATTGAAGTTTTCAAGTTTTGGGTGAGATCACGATGGATGAAGGAATAAGGAGTAAGAAGAGCCTAAGCTTAGGGATGCCCATGGCATCCCAAGCTATTATCTAAAACAGAAGCAAGCAACTAAGCTTGGGGATGCCCCGAGTGGCATCCCCTCTTTCTTCTAACGACCATCGGTATTTTACTTGGAGCTATATTTTTATTCGTCACATATCATGAGTTTTGCTTGGAGCGTCTTGTATGATAAGAGTCTTTGCTTGTTTTACTTTTTATTTTAAGTCATCTATCCTTGCTGAACACACCTATTTGAGGGAGCCAAAATTATGCTATGATTTGTTAAAATTGTTTTCTATGCTTCACTTAAATATTTTTGAGCTATGGAATTGCTATAGTGCTTCACTTATATCTTTTTGAGCACGGTTTGCTTTATTATTTTTGAAGAAATGCTCTCAAGCTTCACTTGGATTTATTTGAGAGTTAGTAAAAAAATTAAAGAAATTCTCTCATGCTTCACTTAAATTATTTAGAGATAAGAAAAAAATTTATGCTGATGTTCTTCACTTAGATTTGTTTGAGGTATCAAAAGTAACATATGAAATTAGTCCCAAAGTGATATATATTCAAGAGGGATATAATAAAAACTTTCATGAAGATCATTGGACAAAATAAACTTGATTCCTTGTAATAGTTTTGCAGTATGATGATATAATATGTGAGTCATCTTGATGAGTAATTATGCTTTAGTAAGAATATTTGTCACGCCCCGAGACCGGGCCTAGGCGAGACAGCCGCCGCGAGGCTATAGACCAGAGGCCTATAGTCATGCCAGGCGTGATAAAGCAGGCATAAACCAGCAGTGGATCACATAAGCTCATATATTGACTATACAAATTTCTTTACATTTACAAAATAGCCAAAATACATTAAATTCTCTACTCGTTTCCCCACCCACTGGTCTAGCCTATTCTCCAACAACATCTTCTGGGCATACTTAAGTTACATCATCTGCATCTAAAAAAACAGAGGAAACAAGGGTGAGTATGACAAGTCATACTCAGCAAGCAGATACTTCATTATTCAACAAAAAAAGTAAGAATATGAATACAGTCACAACGGGTTAACTGCATTTAAAGCAGGCTAAATAACGTGACAATTGATGGAGCCAGTTTCATCGAAGGAACAACATAGCTGGATGTAATGTAAACAAGAAGGAATCTATTGGCGTCACACATGATCGCAAGCTTCCCAACCTGGGAGTCACATGGGTGAAATTTCACACTTTTACACTCTTAAGGAGGGTACTCCGACGTCGACAGCCTCGACCAGAACCACACAGGTTCCAGAAGAGCGGAGCTCTTGTACACACTAAGACCCGGACACCTGGACCTACTGATGTCGATCGCTCCTACGAATCCATCACCGACACGTTCCCGAACAAGGTCCATCCTTAGTGGAGAACTCAGACAGTCCCATACCTGAACGGTGACCAGTACAGTACGTTTGCCATCATGACACCAATATAGATGAATGTGTGTCCGAATCAATGATAGGACCACTGAAATATCATTCAAAGACAATACACTCATAATTTTTCATAAGTTCCTCCAAAATACTCTGATTCCATCAACAAATGGATTATGAGGAAGACACATCCCTCTCTCAAGGATCAACAGAGGATCAGCAAAGATCAAGGTGCAATGATATTACCAGATAATCAAGCAAGATGACAATAAGGAGAGATTAGAGAGTTTAGCAAAGCAGCTACTTGCCTTAGATAACAAGATTTCTCCTTGGAGATAATAATCTCCTAGCAAATAAACCCATCAATGTATAATCCAAAAGCCGTACATATACTATACTAATATTCTCCGGACACACGGCTCAGTTCTTCACTCCAGCAGCACCTATACGCCCCATATAACTCCTCCATGTCTTGTCTCTCTCTCTCACTCACACGCTCTCTCTTCTTCTCACTCTTTCTCCTATGCTCACTGCACATGTCTCTATTTCTTTCTCCCGGAGGTGTGCTGTGAGGCAACAGCAGGAGCGTCCTATTTATAGCGTTGTTCGTCGGCCGGTAGCTAAAATATCTCAGACGTGCTGACCCTTGGAACTGGTAAAAGGCAACGTCGGCCGCCGCTTCAGATAAGCAAAATGAGTTGCTCTCATTGTATCTTCATCTCACACGTGTCAAACATACTTAGGTTGACTACCATCTAACAGTCCACGTGTGAGGCTAGAAATACCAAGCCACTAGCTAGGCTGCCAACGCAACATCTATTTATACAGATGTTTTACTTAGCTTGGAAGGATCCTTACACACGTGTGCATTCTCATGATTACATACATGCACCTAGTTGACTTGGGGCTCTAGTACTAGGAGATATCTACCGATCTATCATTTGTACCTGGTCCAATTCCATCTATTCAATTGCCACGTTAACTCTCTTATAAAGCTTATACTGCCAACTAGCTAGTAGTACCTCCCATGCATACCTCAACATGAGTGCATGCATGCAAGTCTATGTGTACATACACATACTCTTACATAGTATGTAATTTTCTAATATAATATTTAATGCATGCAAAATTTACAGCTCTATTTTAATTCTTTGAAACAAGAATCTAGCATAACTTAACAGATAATAGAAATTTATTTACTCATCTTAATTTAAATCAATAACCCAAAAATATGGGTTATTACATCCTTCCCACCTTATAAGAATTTCGTCCTCGAAATTCAACACTAACATCTTCTGGTTTTTTTGGGAGTCAAATTCCCTCCAATCATATTTGGGACAGTTTATTTGATGCATGGTCAATAATTAATTAGAAATAATGCAAACAATATTTGCAATCTTTCTACAATTCATGGATGTATCTGCTATAATATAAGTTGGCAAGACTAAACATTTTATTTGGTAAGGTCATTAACAAAAAGGATAGATGGTGGTATAGAAATTGTCCCATTACTAGATAAATATCACCAGTTGTCTTAAACAAGAAAAATCTACACAAATAACAGGTCAAGAGTTAACAAAATGTCTATTTATTTCCCATGCACCCCCAAATTTCACCAAAAATATGTATGCTATATTTTTATTTTCCTGGATATCTATCGAAAATATTCGTGCGTAACAACACACAAACTAGTTGAGACAAGATATGAAAATAAAATCTTCATACCTGTCACACAACACAAATATACAGTGACAAAATTCATTGCCATGAATCATTTTAGTTTATACGGTTCCTCACGAGTATAATAATGGTGTAAGAACTTCTTTTTTTCTACCAATTGATAAAAGAATTATTTCTCTAACAATAATTAGCCACAAATGTAATCGACGATCTACTCGTTTATCCCAGCGCAACCTAAACACCTAGAGCTCTGATACCACTTTAACTGTCACGCCCCGAGACCGGACCTAGGCGAGACAGGCGCCGCGAGCCTATAGACCAGAGGCCTATAGTCACGCAAGGCATGATAAAGCAGGCATAAACCAGCAGTGGATCACATAAGCTCATATATTGACTATACAAATTTCTTTATATTTACAAAATAGCCAAAATACATTAAATTCTCTACTCGTTTCCCCACCCACTGGTCCAGCCTATTCTCCGACGACATCTTCTGGGTATACTTAAGTTACATCATCTGCATCTAAAAAACAGAGGAAACAAGGGTGAGTATGACAAGTCATACTCAGCAAGCAGATACTTTATTATTCAACAAAAAAAGTAAGAATATGAATACAGTCACAATAGGTTAACTGCATTTAATGCAGGCTAAATAACGTGACAATTGATGGAGCCAGTTTCATTGAAGGAACAACATAGCTGGATGTAATGGAAACAAGAAGGAATCTATTGCCGTCACACATGATCGCAAGCTTCTCAATCCGGGAGTCACAGGGGTGAAATTTCACACTTTTACACTCTTAGGAGGGGTACTCCGACGTCGACAGCCTCGACCAGAACCACACAGGTTTCAGAAGAGCAGAGCTCTTGTACCCAAGACCCGGACACCTGGACCTACGGATGTCGATCGCTCCTACGGATCCATCATCGACACGTTCCCGAACAAGGTCCATCCTTAGTGGAGAACTCAGACAGTCCCATACCTGAACTGTGACCGGTACAATACGTTTGCCATTGTGACACCAATATATATGGATGTGTGTCTGAATCAACGATAGGACCACTGAAATATCATTCAAAGACAATACACTCATAACTTTTCATGAGTTCCTCCAAAATACTCTGATTCCATCAACAAATGGATTATGAGGAAGACACATCCCTCTCTCAAGGATCAGCAGAGGATCAGCAAAGATCAAGGTGCAATGATATTACCAGATAATCAAGCAAGACGACAATAAGGAGAGATTAGAGAGTTTAGCAAAGCAGCTACTTGCCTTAGATAACAAGATTTCTCCTTGGAGATAATATTCTCCTAGCAAATAAACCCATCAATGTATAATCCAAAAGCCGTACATATACTATACTAATATTCTCCGGACACACGGCTCAGTTCTTCACTCCAGTAGCACCTATACGCCCCATATAACTCCTCCATGTCTTGTCTCTCTCTCACTCACACGCTCTCTTCTTCTCACTCTTTCTGTTTCTCCTATGCTCACTGCACATGTCTATTTCTTTCTCCCGGAGGTGTGCTGTGAGGCAACAGCAGGAGCGTCCTATTTATAGCGTTGTTCGTCGGCCGGTAGCTAAAATATCTCAGACGTGCTGACCCTTGGAACTGTTAAAAGGCAACGTCGGCCGCCGCTTCAGATAAGCAAAATGATTTGCTGTCATTGTATCTTCCTCTCACACGTGTCAAACATACTTAGGTTGACTACCATCTAACAGTCCACGTGTGAGGCTAGAAATACCAAGCCACTAGCTAGGCTGCCAACGCAACATCTATTTATACAGATGTTTTACTTAGCTTGGAAGGATCCTTACACAGGTGTGCATTCTCATGATTACATACATGCACCTAGTTGACTTGGGGCTCTAGTACTAGGAAATATCTACCGATCTATCATTTGTACTTGGTCCAATTCCATCTATTCAATTGCACGTTAACTCTCTTATAAAGCTTATACTGCCAACTAGCTAGTAGTACCTCCCATGCATACCTCAACGTGAGTGCATGCATGCAAGTCTATGTGTACATACACATACTCTTACGTAGTATGTAATTTTCTAATATAATATTTAATGCATGCAAAATTTACAGCTCTATTTTAATTCTTTGAAACAAGAATCTAGCATAACTTAACAGATAATAGAAATTTATTTACTCATCTTAATTTAAATCAATAACCCAAAAATATGGGTTATTACAATATTGATGTTAAGGTTTGTGATTCCCTGTGCAAGCACGAAAGTCAATAGTTATGCAGTGAAATTATATCCTACTTGTGGTGCACTATTTGGTGTTAGTTATGCTTAATGCTTGCTTATGAGATTTTTCGTTTCTTGTTTGGATGCTTCTCAATCTTTTGCTAGCCTTCATTCGCACTAAGTATGATCATTATTTGTGCATCCAAAATCCTTAAACCAGTTTTGCCACATTAGTCCACTATACCTACCTATATGTGGTATTCTTTTGCCGTTCTAAGCAAATTTGTATGTGCCATCTCTAATTTTGAAAATAAACTTCTTTTTGTGTGCTCGTACCGCTCATCAAGCGGTAGGGGGTGGCCAATATTTTCCATGCTAGATGTGTTATTCTCAAGATGAGTGTTTATTCACTTGTCATTGCATGAGAGTACGGCAAAGGTATTAGGGATGCCCAGTCCTGAAATGAAAAATGCATTTACTTTATGTTGTCAAATAAATTCCTTGGAAAGTGTTGGTATGTACGGCACCCGTGGATTCGGTTAGCCGTGGAATGTGAATGTATGATGAAAAAGGAATAAACTTTATTTTTTGTTTGGGAACCCCCTATGATATATCTAGCATGGAAAGTGTTGGGAATTACTCGGTCATTTTCGTTGACAGGAAAAGCATGCCACCCAAAATGTTTTATCTCTAATTTTCCGCTTTGAGCTCTAGCACCTCTACAAATCCCTACTTCCCTCTGCGAGGGCATTTCTATTTACTTTATGCAATTTTTATTTTTATTTGAGTCTCCATGTTCTCTTATAAAGCACCAACTAAGGGGCACTATGATCTTACTTGAGCATTGGGTGTAGCTAATATGCGGGTGTGTTTCATGAATGGATCAATGATTGAGCATAATGGGCTAGGGGTAACTTGCTTTAGTGTTGATATTTTGAAAGACATGGTTGCTTGTTGATATGCTTGAGTATTGAACTCTTCATGTCAAAACTAGACTATTGCTTTGAATCATATAAAAGTCCAAATGTCCATGCTATAAATAAAAGAATATGTGATGAACATGTTAAGCAGCATTCCACATCAAAAATTCTGTTTTTATCATTTACCTACTCGAGGATGAGCAGGAGTTAAGCTTGGCGATGCTGATACGTCTCGAACGTATCTATAATTTTTTATTGTTCCATACTGTTATATTATCATTCTTGGATGTTTTACAATCATTTTATAGCAACTTTATATCATTTTTTGGGACTAACCTATTGACATAGTGCCCAGTGCCAGTTGCTGTTTTTTGCTTGTTTTTTACTTCGCAGAAAATCAATACCACACGGAGTCCAAACACAGCGAAACTTTTTGGTGGTTTTTTCTCAACCAGAAGACACGCGATGGGCCAAGAAAGTACCTGAGGGGGGCTCCGAGGGGAGCACAACCCACCAGGGCGCGCCTGGGGGCCCAGGTGGGTTGTGCCCACCTCAGCCGCCTCCCGCACCGCCTATTTGCTCTATAAATACCCTGGACACCCAAAAACCCTATGGGAGTCAACGAAAAATAATTCTAGCCGCCGCAAGTTCTAGAAACCATAGATCCAATCTAGACACCATCACAGAGGGGTTCATCATCCTCATTGGTGCCTCTCCGATGATGCGTGGGTAGTTCATTGTAGACCTTCGGGTCCGTAGTTAGTAGCTAGATGGCTTCCTCTCTCTCTTTTGGTTCTCAATACAATGGTCTCTTGGAAATTTATTTGATGTAACTCTTTTTTGCGGTGTGTTTGTTGGGATCTGATGAACTTTGAGTTTATGATCAGATCTATGTTTTTATCCATGAAAGTTATTTGAGTCTTTTTGTTCTCTTATATGCATGATTACTTATAGCCTTGTATTTCTTCTCTGAATCTTTGGTTTAGTTAGGCCGACTAGATCGATTTTTCTTGCCATGGGATGAGGTGCTTTGTGATGGGTTCGATCTCACGGTGCTTGATCCCACTGAGAGAAGGGGAACCGACACGTTTGTATCGTTGCCATTAAGGATAAAAAGATGGGGTCTATTTCTACATAAATAGATCTTATCTACATCATGTCATCGTTCTTATTGTATTACTCCGTTTCTCCATGAACTTAATACACAAGATGAATGCTGGAGAGCGGTCGATGTGTCGAGTAATAGTAGTAGATGCAGGCAGGAGTCAGTCTACTAATCTCGGACGTGATGTCAATATAATAATCATTGCTTGGATATCGTCATAATTATTTGAAGTTCTATCAATTGCCCAACTATAATTTGTTTACACACCGTATGCTATATTCTCAAGCCACTAGTGAAATCTATGGCCTGGGGTCTATTTTCTCATCATATACTTTCAGATCTATTTTGCTATTCACCTTTTTATTTATTTGTATATTTTATTTTTCAGATATATTAATCCAAAAACCCAAAAATACCTCGCTGAATTTTATTTACTTTTATTTGCATCTATCAATCTATTACAACTTTCTCACGTCCATTTGCTAATTTCTGGCGCCGTTACCCGAAAGGGATTAATAACCCCTTTAACACGTTGGGTTGCAAGTATTTGTTCTTTGTGTGCAGGTGTTGTTTATGTAGTGTTGCCTTGTTCTCCTACAGGTTCGATAACCTTGCTCTCATCACTAAGGGAAATACCTACCGTCGTTGTGCTGCATCATCCCTTCCTCTTTGGGGAAATATCGACGTAGCTCTAGCCGCAATCAATAACCCGCATTTCACCCATTCAAAGAGGCGACTTTCGAAGCTGTCTGGGGGTGGTATGAGCAATCATGCTCGTACCACACATCGTCTTTGGCTCTGGATTGATGAGTACAAAATTCTCATAAAACTACGTTTTTACGTTCTTGGTCTCGTTAGAATTCTGGGAGTGACGCTGATGCACCTGTGGTATTATATATTGATTTGGAGCAATTTAGAAAATCACTTTTTTGACCTCCCAAATGCCTAAGTCTGGCACTGGCAGTCCTCCGTATTGAAGCCATCTTTGGCCTCTTTCATCATGATTGGGCCTAGGTTGCTCCAGAGCAACCGTATACACAAGAAAACAAACAAAAACCAAATAAAAACACTAACTATGCAATGCTCATAGTGAAAAAAATAAAAGCAGGCAATCATGCATAATGGACACATATTTGGTTCAATGGGACATGATATATGCAGAGAACATGCAAAAAATGAGGTCTAAAAATGCAGAAAATATAGAGCCATCGCCTAAGGAGTTTCAATCCTTAGAACGACCATGATGCCCAACCTAAGTCTATGGGGCTACTGCACCAGTGGTTTTTCCTAAAGTTGTAAATTACACGACCAGCGGCCAAGTTTGTGCCAAACCGGACTGCATTTCAGAGGCAACGATACGAGAAAGTGCGGAACTAAAACTAACAAAATATGTCACAAATTGGATTCTATTTATGATATGCGTCTTGAGGGCTACTGGCTATATACCTCGGTAGAGAATAAATTGTACCCATCAGAAATTTTATAAGTGTTATGCGGGAGTTAGCTTTGCAGAAAAACTTTTTCGGAGAGTCTGACTATTTTCATCTACATAAAGTCTAGGTAGACGGATGCCCTGCACGCCACATGCGGCTTGCTCCAGCATCCTTGCCGAGCCTCAAGGCCCGGTGCATCGCGTCATTGCCAACCTCTGCAAAATTAGCCAATACATCGTCAACATTTTTTCAAAGCGTCCTACAAGAAATCGTCCTACAGGAGCCGGCTTCGTGGAAAGTCATTCCGCGAAGGCCGGACATCTACATTGTCAACTCAATACCGATGTGGTGCACGCCACTTCAGAAGCAGTCCCGTATGGAGGCCAACTGCGAGCGGATGTTGTTGGGAAAGTTTCATTGAACAAGTATCAACCTAGGATCAAAGATGACATACAGCTCGGAGATGGTCGAGAAGCAACAGATCTGGAAGACCGATTCAGGAGCTACTATTGTTGTCCCAGTTTAGAGGCCCCTCACCACTTCGATTCCAGGCCTGGTGGACTAATGGCCCACAAGTATTGGGGATCAATCGTAGTCCTTTCGATAAGTAAGAGTGTCGAACCCAACGAGGAGCAGAAGTAAAATGACAAGCGGTTTTCAGCAAGGTATTCTCTACAAGTGTTGTAAACAGTAGTAATAGATAGTTTGATTGCAAGGCAATTCGTAAAAAGTAGCAAGTAGCAAAGGTGCAGCATGGTGGCCAAATATTTTTATATCAAAGTACAAGCCAAAAGTACTTCTTATACTGAGCAAAGCATTCTCGAGGACACATGGGAATATTGTCTAGTTAACTTTCACCATGTTTAGTTGATTCGCGTTCACTACTTCGATAATTTGATATGTAGGTGGACCGGTGCTAGGGTGTTGTTCTTACTTGAACAAGAAACCCACTTATGACTACCCCCTCTCGCAAGCATCTGCAACTATGCATGAATAATTAACACAAGTCTAACCATAGCATGAAACATATGGATCCAAATCTGCCCCTTACGGAATAATGCATAAACTAGGGTTTAAGCTTCTGTCACTCTCACAACCCATCATCTACTTATTACTCCCCAATGCCTTCCCCTAGGTCCAAACATGGTGAAGTGTCATGTAGTCAATGTTCACACGACACCACTAGAGGGAGAACAACATACATATCATCAAAATATTGAATGAATAGCAACTTCACACAATTACTTATAATAAGACTTCTCCCATGTCCTCAAGGAAAAACGGAACTACTCACAAGTCATATTCATGTTCAAGATCAGAGGAGTATAATATATGACTAAGGATCTGAACATGTAATCTTCCACCAAATAAACCAATTAGCATCAACAATAAGATGTAATCAACACTACTAGGAACCCACGGGTACCAATTTGAAGTTTCGAGACAAAGATTGAATACAAGAGATGAACTAGGGTTTGAGATGAGATGGTGCTGGTGAAGATATTGATGGGGATGTGTCCTCCCACAATAAGAGGATCGTTGGTGATGACGATGGCTTCAATCCGCCCCTCCCAGAGGGAAGTATCCCTGGAGGAATCGCTCCGCCGGAGAGCAAAAGTGCTCCTGCCCAGGTTCCACCTCGAGACGGCGGCGCTTCGTCTTGAAAGTCTTCTTCTATTTTTTTGTAGGGCACATGGCTTCATATAGCAAAATTAGGGCATCAGAGGTCTGCTGTGGGCCCCATAAGACATCAGGGCGCGCCCTATTGCCTTGTTGGCAACTGGTGGCCCCCCTTTGGCGGTTCTTCGTTCTAGTATTTCAATAAAAAATCTCCATGAAATTTTAGGTCATTTGGAGCTCCTAAGAATAGCTAACTCTGTTATAGCTCTTTAGGTCCAGAATTCGAGCTGCCGACAATCTCCCTCTTCATGTAAATCTTGCATATTAAGATTGAAAAGGCATTAGAATTGATAATAAAGTGAGATATTGATTAAAAGCAATATAAATAATAGAAGGAAATCATGATGCAAAATGGACGTATCATGGGCTGGGCTGGGGATGCCCAGGTCGGTTACATCCTGGCCCACTTTGAGCGGCCCATGACGCTCTACGAAGAAGACTCTGTATTCGTGGAGGACTCCCCTCCATCGATGTAGCCGCATAAGACTCTGCAAATCCTAGGACCCCGGTATCTTATATAAGCTGGGGTCGGACAATTCGATTGAAGAGAACATGTTAGACATAGATATTCCCTTGGTACTTTACATGTACTCTATAAACACCCCAACGCAATACACAAAGAGAAGGACGTAGTGTATTGTCTCCTCCGTGAGAGCCCGAACCTGGGTAAAACCTTGTCCCTTTTACCATCGTGCCAAGGCACATATCTAGGATACCCTACGGAGGTATCTGTCGGATTTAGCATCAAAAGATATGAAATATGTGATTGCCCTACTTTCTATTTCAAATTTTGGAGAACTTCAAATTCAAAATTTCAAAATTTTCAAATCCAAATCTACAGAACTTCAAATTCAAACTATGGAGAATTTAAAATTGCAGGGACTAAATTATGGGCAAATACCAGTTGTGTGGGTCATTACGGTGCACACGGCTACAAAAGCAAAACTTGTATGATGAGGAACAACCACACACATGTTTCATCCTTGGAAAACGTTTGAGATGGAAACCTACGTCACACATATTTTGCTCATGACTAACATGTGCGATTATCCACAATAGCACATGCATTTCATAATCGTTAGATGTGTGTGATTAGTCCATACCGCACACAAGTTTCTCTCTCAGAAAAGTGTTTGTTGATGGATTGATACGTCTCCAACTTATCTATAATTTTTTATTTTTCCATGCTGTTATATTATCATTCTTGGATGTTTTACAATCATATTATAGCAAGTTTATATCATTTTTTGGGACTAACCTATTGACATAGTGCCCTGTGCCAGTTGCTGTTTTTTGCTTGTTTTTTACATCGTGGAAAATCAATACCAAACGGAGTGCAAACGCAACAAATTTTTTTGGAGATTTTTTTGGACCAGAAGACATCCAGTGGGCCAAGGAAGTACCATAGGGGTGCCCCGAGGGGGGCACAACCCACCTAGGCGCGCCCTGGTGGGTTGTGCCCACCTTGGTGGCCTCCCGCACCGCCTCTTCGCCCTATAAATTGCCAAATATTCCAAAAACCCCAAAGGTAACCCTAGATCAGAAGTTCCGCCGCCGCAGCCCTCTGTAGACACGAAAAACCAATCTAGACCCCATTCTGGCACCCTGCCGGAGGGGGAAATCATCTCTGGTGGCCATCTTCATCATCCCGGCGGCCACCATGATGAGGATGGAATAGTCCACCCTTGGGGCTGAGGGTTTGTACCAGTAGCTATGTGTTTAATCTCTCTCTCTCTCATGTTCTTGAGATGTCACGATCTTGATGTATCGCGGGCTTTGTTAATATAGTTGGATCATATGGTGTTTTCCCCTCTCTATCTTGTTGTGAATTGAGTTTTCCCTTTGAGATTTCGTTTTATCGGATTGAATACTTTTATGGATTTGAGAGCACTTGATGTATGTCTTGCTATGGATACCAATGGTGACAATGGGGTATCATATTGATTCACTTGATATGTGTTTTGGCACTCAACTCGCGGATTCCCGAGGTGACATTGGGGTAATCTATGCATAGGGGTTGATGCACGTTCTCGTCTTTTGTTTTCTCTGGTAGAAATATTGTGGCACACTTTGAGGTTCTTTGTGTTGGATTGAGTATTAAGATTCTGAATTTGCTTTGGTGTTATTATATTACGAACTCTTGATAGATCGATCGAAAAGAATAACTTAGTGTTATTTTAGTACGAACGCTTGATAGATCGATCGAAAAAATAACTTGGTGTTATTTTAGTACGAACTCTTGGATAGATCGATCAGAAAGAATAGCTACAAACAATTTCTTCTTATGTTCTTCGCTAGATAAGAACTTTGGAGTGATTCTTCGTTGCACGTTGAGGGATGGTTATGTGATCCAATTATATTAGCATTGTTGAGAGATTGCACTAGCGAAAGTACGGACCATAGGCCTCATTTTCAAGAATTGCAATACCGTTTGTGCTCCGTTTTATCAATTGCTACCTTACTATTTTTCATTGTTCTTATTACAAAAATCAATATCTACTATCCATATTACACTTGTATCACCATCACTTCGCCGAACTAGTGCACCTATACAAATTACCATTGTATTTGGTGTGTTGGGGACACAAGAGACACTTTGGTATTTGGTTGCAGGGTTGTTTGAGAGTGTCGGGGAACACGACACCTATGGGATCCCAGGGAATCCCTTCTACGGTTGGCGGGGGCGTGGTGCTGCGCAAAGAGCAGGTCTATCGATCAGCGCGAGGGGATTTTTACCCAGGTTCGGGCCGCAAACAATGCATAAAACCCTAGTCCTGCTTTGATGTATATTTAGTGTTCTTGAGCTCTTGAACTAGCCGCGGTGCATGCCCAGTCCAAAAAGTCCGAATCCTTCCAAAGTATGCCTCAGGCCTCCTTTTATATGTCAAAGGGGTCGCCATAGTGGCACATAGGAGGTGGAAAGTATCAATAGTGTACAAGTTTATCGCCTGACACCGTAGGACAAATGCATTTAATGTGCTGCCTATGTGCCCTCTTGCTTTATCGTGGGCGGCAACAGAGCTCGTCCCATCCGTCGCCGCCTTGCCTTGCTTCGACGTGCATCCAAGCTGACAAGGCATGCAGCGCCATGCTGGCTGGCTGGTTGCTGTGCTGGTGCGGTGACAGGGTCTTCACGAAGATCTGCATGCCAACATGTAGGTGCTTGACTAGTTGGCCTAGAAGTTGCATGCTGCCACTACTACAAAAACAACTATAGCCAATATGGACACCAGGGGATAGTGCGCCATTACTAGTTAAACTAGTAATGGCGCACCACTCCCACAGTCCGCCATTAGTAATTATGTTTCAAAAAAAATTCAAATTTTTTTATTTTATTTTTTAAACTACTAATGGCGCACCGTGGGAGTGGTGCGCCATTACTAGTTGAACTAGTAATGGCGCACCACTCCCACGGTGCGCCATTAGTAATTTGGCCCAAACATTCCCCTGAATGCACCCCCCCCTTGGACCGCCTTTTCAGTTTAAAAAAAATAAAAGAAAATGATAGAAATGTCAAAAAATAAAAGAAAATAAGATTCCCATGTGATATGTGGTCTAGTTGTTAGCAAAATTTACAAACATGAATTTTCGACTTTTTTGCAAAATCTCTCGAGAATTTGTAAAATGGGCATAACTTTTGCATACGAACTCGGATGAAAAAGTTTTTTATATGAAAAATCATCTACTCGAAAAGATACATCCGAATTTAACTGGGGGAACCCCGTTAAACATTTTCAAAATCCTCAAAAGGCTTTTAAGATCTGGAGAGGCAATAAATTCAAAAAATTCAAACTTACTAATGGCGCACCTGCCCATGGTGCGCCATTAGTATCTTCCCGCCTTCAAAATTCAAAATAAATCAAAAAAATAAAAAAAAGTTAGTAATGGCACACCCGCCCGCGGTGCGCCATTACTATGCCGTATATATGGCTGGGCGTGGTCCTCTCCTCCTTACCTCTTCATTCTTGTCCTCCGCTCCACCTATCCTCCACTCCATCTCCTCCTCTCCTCCACTCCATCTCCCCTTCTCTCCTCCACCATACTACCCTCCTCTTCTCCGGCGACCTCCTCCTCCTCTCCAGCGACCTCCTCCTCCCTCCTCTCCTCCCCTCCCCTCACAGTTTCTCCTCCCTCCTCTCCGGTGAGCTCCTCCTCCCTCCTCTCCTCCCCTCCCCTCATGGTTTCTCCTTCCTCCTCTCCGATGCTCCGATGAACTCCTCTCCAGCGACCTCCTCCTCCTCTCCGGCGATGTAGGCGAGCGCCTCTCCGGTGACCTCGGCCCTCCTCTCCGGCGAACTCCTCTCCGGCAAAAGAACACGGCATCAAAATAACGTACAAGATCCAAAAACGAGAACAAAATTTGAAAAAAAACGAGCAAAAAGAATGAGCAAAAAATGGGCAAAAAAATCGCGATCCAGATCCAAATTCAAAATTCAAAAATAGCAATGGCGCACGGTGGGGGTTAGACGGTGCGCCACTACTATTTTCCCGCCTTCAAAATTACTAGTGGCGTGGGGTAGCGTAACGTTGGTGGGCGCGGGCCTAGCCGTGGTGCGCCGTTAGTAAAAAATACTAGTGGCATGGTACTAGTGGCGCACCAGTAGTGCGCCATTAGTAGGCAAAACTGGTGCGCCACTAGTAGGCCTTTTCCTAGTAGTGTGCCACGCAGGCGCTTGACTAGTTGGCGGGTTGGTTGTCACGTCGGAACGGCCATGGGGTAGCGTAACGTTGGTGGGCGCGGGCCTAGCCGTGGCCCCACAGATGCCCCCGGCAAGGGTCTTGCCGGGGTCTCGCCGGCGTCCCCCGCAAGGATCCTGCGTGGGGTTTTCGGCCGTCCCCGGCAAGGATCTTGCCCGGGGTCTTCGTCTTCTGGTTCTGGTTCTGATATAGACTCGCGGCCTTTGGTCTGGACAAAGATCTGCGTGCCACCACGCAGGTGCCCCTGAGCATTGGTCTTGATGTTGTCGATGGTGTCAGGACTCTCAGGTTCAAGGGTGGCGGCCTTGCTGGTGTTGGGAAAGTCGCCCCGGCAAGGCTCTTGCCGGGGTTGTGTAGGCTGCCTCAGCAAGGGTGTTGCCGGGGGAAATCCATCTTGCCCCTTTGCTCTTCATGCCTCTGGCTTGAGTGCTGCCTTGGCAGTCTCATACCTTTGCTTCTTCTGCCTCGCCAAGCATGGCCGCAGGTGTGTCTACGACCGCCCGTGCACAAGTAAGAGGGGTAAAGAAAGGCCCCTACTTTTGTACACCGACAGGAGCCCCCGGGCCTGGGCCACACATAAGCGCGAAGCGTTGTTGGGCCAGGCCCAGAACGGTGCATGGGTACGCGTGGCAGAATTTTTTCCGCGGTAACTTCTTCGCCAGGTGCGCTTCCCCACGACCCGCATCGAGTGCGTGACGTGGGGGTTGTGCGTGGAATGGTCGCAGCATGCTCGCGTCACCCTGCGGTGAATAGTAAAGAGGCGGCCCGTGTCTTCCCCATAAAAAAGAGGAAACCGCAGGGGCGCTACTCATTTACCCTCCGCGCCGTTTCCAATCTTGGAACCGTCGTTCCCCTCTTCTTCCCCAAGGGCAAATTGGAGCTTTCGCCTCTGCTCGCCGCTGCCGCACCCCCATTGCCCTTGATTCCTCACCCCCTCTCAGCCGCCATGGCGCCCAAGGCAAGCAAGGGCAAGGGAGCGGCCAAGTGATGACCCACAAGTATAGGGGATCTATCGTATTGCCCTTGATTCCTCACCCCCCCTCCTTTCGATAAGTAAGAGTGTCGAACCCAATGAGGAGCAGAAGGAAATGATAAGCGGTTTTCAGCAAGGTATTCTCTGCAAGTATTGAAACAAGTGGTAACAGATAGTTTTGTGATAGGATAATTTGTAACGAGCAACAAGTAACAAAAGTAAATAAAGTGCAGCAAGGTGGCCCATCCTTTTTATAGCAAAGAACAAGCCTGTACAAACCCTTATATAGAGAAAAGCGCTCCCGAGGACACATGGGAATTATCGTCAAGCTAGTTTTCATCACGTTCATATGACTCGCGTTCGGTACTTTGATTTTGATATGTGGGTGGACCGGTGCTTGGGTGCTGTTCTTACTTGAACAAGCATCCCACTTATGATTAACCTCTATTGCAAGCATCCGCAACTACAACAAAAGTATTAAGGTAAACCTAACCATAGCATAAAACATATGGATCCAAATCAGCCCCTTACGAAGCAACACATAAACTAGGGTTTAAGCTTCTGTCACTCTAGCAACCCATCATCTACTTATTACTTCCCAATGCCTTCCTTTAGGCCCAAATAATGGTGAAGTGTTATGTAGTCGACGTTCACATAACACCACTAGAGGCTAGACAACATACATCTCATCAAAATATCGAACAAATACCAAATTCACATGACTACTAATAGCAAGACTTCTCCCATGTCCTCAGGAACAAACGTAACTAGTCACAAAGCATATTCATGTTCATAATCAGAGGAGTATTAATATGGATAAAGGATCTGAACATATGATCTTCCACCAAATAAACCAACTAGCATCAACTACAAGGAGTAATCAACACTACTAGCAACCTACTAGTACCAATCCCGGACTTGGAGACAAGAATTGGATACAAGAGATGAACTAGGGTTTTGAGAGCAGATGGTGCTGGTGAAGATGTTGATGGAGATTGCCCTCTCCCGATGAGAGGAGCGTTGATGATGACGATGGCAATGATTTCCCCCTCCCGGAGGGAAGTATCCCCGGCAGAACAGCTTTGTCGGAGCCCTAGATTGGTTCCGCCAAGGTTCCGCCTCGTGGCGGCGGAGTCTCGTCCCGAAAGGTTGCTTATGATTTTTCCCTGGACGAAAGACTTCATATAGCAGAAGATGGCCACCGGAAAGCCAACAGGGGGCGCACGAGGCAGGGGGTGTAGGGCGCGCCCCCACCCTCGTGGACAGGTGGTGGCCCCCCTGACGTATTTCTTTCGCTCAGTATTTTTTATTATTTCCAAAAATAACTTTCGTGGAGTTTCAGGACTTTTGGAGTTGTGCAAAATAGGTCTCTAATATTTGCCCCTTTACCAGCCCAGAATTCCAGCTGCCGGCATTCTGCCTCCTTATATAAACCTTGTAAAATAAGAGAGAATAGGCATAAGTATTGTGACATAACGTGTAGTAACAACCCAAAATGCAATAAACATCGATATAAAAGCATGATGCAAAATGGACGTATCAACTCCCCAAGCTTAGACCTCGCTTGTCCTCAAGCGGAAGCCGATAACGATAAATATGTCCACATGTTTAGAGGTAGAGGTGTCGATAAAATAAAATACGGACATGAGGGCATCATGATTATTCTCATAACCGCAACATATATGGATATTGTCATATGATTTCTTATGCTCAAGTAATAATCTATTCACAATGCAAAAGTACGAATCAGAAACTTTAATGAGAACTAACAAACTATAATTTCAGTCATTGAAGCAATTGCAATTTATCATAACATCAGAAAGAGTCTATGTCAGAGCTTTCTAGCAAGTCCACATACTCAACTATCATTTAGTCTTTCATAATTGCTAACACTCATGCAATACTTGTGGTTACAGAGTTTTAATCGGACACAGAGAAAGATAGGGGCTTATAGTTTCGCCTCCCAACCTTTTACCTCAAGGGTAATGTCAACAATAATAGTTCATGCTAACCCACATCCAATTAGATATATGTATCAGGATCTTTCCAACATACTGTGCTTGCCAAAGGATAAAATGTAAAAAGGAAAGGTGAAGATCACCATGACTCTTGCATAAGGTAGAGGATAATAATAAAAGATAGGCCCTTCGCAGAGGGAAGCAGACGTTGCCATGCGCTTTTAGGGTTGGATGCACAAAATCTTAATGCGAAAGAACGTCACTTTATATCGCCACTTGTGATATGAACCTTTATTATGCAGTCCGTCACTTTTATTTCTTCCACATCACAAGATCGTATAAAGCTTATTTTCTCCCACACTAATAAGTCATACATATTTAGAGAGCAATTTTTATTGCTTGCACCGATGACAACTTACTTGAAGGATCTTACTCAATCCATTGGTAGGTATGGTGGACTCTCATGGAAAAACTGGTTTAAGGGTTTTTTGGAAGCACAAGTAGTATCTCTACTTGGTGCTGAGAATTTGGCTAGCATGAGGGGGAAAGGCAAGCTCAACATGTTGGATGATCCATGACAATATACTTTATCTCAGATATAAGAAAACATAACCCATTACGTTGTCTTCCTTGTCCAACATCAACTCTTTAGCATGTCATATTTTAATGAGTGCTCCCAATCATAGAAGATGTCCATGATAATATATTTATATGTGAAACCTCTCTTTCCTTATTACTTCCTATTAATTGCAACGATGACCAAAGCTATGTTTGTCAACTCTCAACAATTTTTAATCATCATACTCTTTCTATGTGAAGTCATTACTCTCAATAAGATCAATATGATCTCTTTGTTTCTTTTTATTCTTTTCTTTTATTCACTCTATATCATGGAAAAATAATCAAGCCCTTTACTCAACACTAATCTTTATTATATAGCTCACGGACTCGATTACATATAGAGATCATAAAGCAAAACTCAAAACTAGATCATGCCATAAACTTTATTCTACTAGATCAAGATACTACTAATAGGATCGAACTAAGAAAAACGGTAAAGGTAGGAGTGTGATGGTGATACGATACCGGGGCACCTCCCCCAAGCTTGGCAGTTGCCAAGGGGAGTGCCCATACCCATGTGATTATATCTCCTTTGCTGGTGAAGAAGGTGGAGGTGTTGTTGATGATGCGGGCTTGTCGTCCATCTTCCAAGGCCTAGGCTCACCATCATAGAAGGATGATCGAGTCTCCGGGATCCTCAAATCTGCAGCCAAACTCATCCTTTTGAATCTATACTCATACTCACAGTTTTGGTTTTGCAGGTCATAGATTTGGGCTTGAAGGTGCTCGATCTTCTTGTGAAGCTTGAAGATGGTCTCCCCGATGTTGTCGGCATCCAGCTTGTGGTTGTTGGTGAACTCCGCGATCATCATGTGGTTGGAGTTGAGTCCATGTTCCACCATCCCCTGGCACTTGAAAACTTGTTGCTCCATTGCTTCGAGCCTCGTCTCCATGCTTCCGGTCCCCTTCGGTCCCTCAACATCGCGGATGTGCAGCAACCCATCACGCATCTCAATGGTTTGAGGGTGTCGCAGCACCTCCGCGAGGTAAGGGTTGATGACCTTCTCGAAGAACTTATCCTTGGGGGCACTTGGAGATGTCATGATAATCTAGATCTGTCAGAAAAATAGCTCGAAACAAGAACAGAGATAATTGCATGATACAGGAGTCAAAACCTTCGATAGAATATATAATGAATTTTTACCGACCAAAATATGTCTCGTGCAAGAAAACGGAGTCCGGAGAACACACGAGGTGCCCACGAGGTAGGGGGGCGCACCCAGGGGGTAGGGCGTGCCCTCCGCCCTCGTGGGGCCCTCGTGTCCTTCCTGGACTACTTCTTATTTTTCTATTTTTCTTAATATTCCAAAACGGAGAAATATTTCCTTTAGAACTGTTTTGGAGTCGGTTTACTTACCGTACCACATACCTATTCCTTTTCGGAGTCTGAAACGTTCCGGAAAGTGTCTCTTATGTATTCCTCCGGGGTTACGGTTTCAATAACATTGGTTTCAACATTTATAGGATTACCTGAGATATAATGTTTGATTCTTTGACCGTTCACCACCTTCGGGTTTGTGCCTTCGAAGTTGTTGATTTTTATGGCACCGGAACGATAGACCTCCTCGATAATGTAGGGGCCTTCCCATTTAGAGAGAAGTTTTCCTGCAAAAAATCTTAAACGAGAGTTGTATAGCAATACATAATCACCTACATTAAACTCACACTCTTGTATCCTTTTGTCATGCCATCTTTTAACTTTTTCTTTAAACAACCTGGTATTCTCATAAGCTTGGGTTCTCCATTCATCAAGTGAGCTAATATCAAATAACCTCTTCTCACCGGCAAGTTTGAAATCATAATTGAGCTCTTTAATAGCCCAATATGCCTTATGTTCTAGTTCGAGAGGTAAGTGACATGCTTTTCCATAAACCATTTTATACGGAGACATACCCATAGGATTTTTATATGCAGTTCTATAGGCCCATAATGCATCATCAAGTTTCTTGGACCAATTCTTTCTAGATCTATTAACAGTCTTTTGCAAAATTAATTTGAGCTTTCTATTGCTCAATTCTACTTGACCACTAGATTGTGGGTGATAAGGAGATGCAATTCTATGATTAACATCGTATTTAGCAAGCATTTTACGGAAAGCACCATGAATAAAATGTGAACCACCATCAGTCATTAAATATCTTGGGACTCCAAACCTCAGAAAAATAACTTCTTTAAGCATTTTAATAGAAGTCTTATGATCGGCACTACTAGTTGGAATAGCTTCTACCCACTTAGTAATGTAATCAACAACAACTAAAATATGTGTATATCCATTAGAGGCAGGAAAAGGTCCCATATAATCAAAGCCCCAAACATCAAATGGTTCAATAACAAGTGAATAATTCATAGGAATTTCTTGACGTCTACTAATATTACCAATTCTTTGACATTCTTCACAAGATAAGACAAACTTACGGGCATCCTTGAAGAGAGTAGGCCAATAAAAACCGGATTGCAATACCTTATGTGCAGTTCTATCTCCAGCGTGGTGTCCTCCATAAGCTTCGGAGTGACACTTGCGTAGGATCTGTTCCTGTTCATGCTCAGGTACACAACGTCTAATAATACCATCTACTCCTTCTTTATAAAGATGTGGGTCATCCCAAAAGTAATGTCTCAAATCATAGAAAAACTTTTTCTTTTGCTGGTATGTGAAACTAGGTGGTATAAATTTACCACAATATAATTAGCATAATCAGCATACCATGGAGCAGCACGAGAAGCATTTATGACATTTAATTGCTCATCAGGAAAGCTATCATCAATAGGTAGTGGGTCATCAAGAACATTTTCTAACCTAGACAAGTTGTCTGCAACGGGGTTCTCAGCTCCCTTTCTATCAACAATATGCAAATCAAATTCTTGTAGCAAGAGAACCCATCTAATAAGTCTAGGTTTAGCATCTTTCTTTTCCATCAGATATTTAATAGCAGCATGATTAGTGTGAATAGTTACTTTAGAATCAACAATATAAGGTCTGAACTTATCACAAGGAAATACAACTGCTAAGAATTCTTTTTCAGTAGTAGCATAGTTTCTTTGAGCATTGTCTAGAGTCTTACTAGCATATTGAATAATATTTAGTTTCTTATCAACTCTTTGCCCTAGAACAGCACCTACAGCATAATCACTAGCATCACACATAATTTCAAAGGGTAAATTCTAATCAGGTGGCTGAACAATAGGTGTAGAGATCAATGCTTTCTTAAGTATTTCAAATGCTTCTACACAATCATCATCAAAGACAAATGGTATATCTTTTTGTAATAAATTAGTCAGGGGCCGAGAAATTTTTGAGAAGTCCTTAATGAACCTCCTATAAAAACCGGCGTGACCAAGGAAACTTCTTATACCTTTGATGTCCTTGGGACATTGCATCTTTTCAATAGCATCAACCTTGGCTTTATCAACCTCAATACCTCCTTCAGAAACTTTATGCCCCAAGACAATACCTTCATTAACCATAAAGTGGCACTTTTCCCAATTCAAGACAAGATTAGTTTCTTCACATCTCTGCAAAACTCGATCAAGGTTGCTCAAGCAATCATCAAAAGAGGATCCGTAGATAGAGAAATCGTCCATGAAAAGCTCGCAAATCTTTTCAGAAAAGTCAGAGAATATAGCCATCATGCATCTTTGAAAGGTAGCAGGTGCATTACATAAACCAAAAGCCATACGTCTATAAGCAAAAGTACCAAATGGGCAAGTAAAAGTAGTCTTTGATTGATCATTGGCTGACACAGGCATTTGAGAGAAACCAGAATAACCATCTAGAAAGCAAAAATGTGTATGTTTGGATAATATTTCTAGCATTTGATCGATAACAGGTAAGGGGTAATGATCCTTTTTAGTAGCCTTATTTAATTTGCGGAAATCAATTACCATCCTATAACCTGTAATAATTCTTTGCGAAATCAATTCATCTTTATCATTAGGAACGACGGTAATACCTCCCTTCTTAGGGACACAATGGACAGGACTTACCCACTGACTATCAGCAACGGGATAAATTATACCTGCCTCAAGGAGCTTTAGTATTTCCTTTCTTACCACTTCTTTCATCTTAGGATTCAGCCTTCGTTGATGATCACGATCTGGTTTGGCGTCTTCTTCCAAATTTATTTTATGTTTACATAGAGTGGGGCTAATGCCCTTAAGGTCATCTAGAGTATATCCAATAGCAGCACATTGCTTCTTCAGAGTTTTCAATAATCTCTCTTCTTCATGCTCTAAAAGGTTAGCACTAATAGTAACAGGATATATCTTCTTTTCATCAAGATAAGCATATTTAAGAGTATCAGGCAACGGTTTTAGCTCAAACACGGGATCACCCTTGGGTGGAGGAGGATCCCCTAGGATTTCAACAGGCAAATTGTGTTTCAGAATGGGTTCCTGTTTAAAGAATACTTCATCTATTTCCCTTCTTTCATTCATAAACATATTATTTTCATGGTCTAGCAAATATCGTTCTAAAGGATCACTAGGAGGTACGGCAATAGAAGCAAGACCAATAATTTCATCCTTACTAGGTAATTCCTCTTCACAGTGTTGTCTACTAAATTTGGAGAAATTAATCTCATGAGACAAATCACCCAAGCCAATAGTAACAACATTCTTTTCGCAGTCTATCCTAGCATTAACTGTGTTCAAGAAGGGTCTACCAAATATAATGGGACAAAAGCTATCTTGTGGGGAACCAAGAACAAGAAAATCAGCAGGGTATTTAGTTTTCCCACAGAAGACTTCAACATCTCTAACAATTCCAATGGGTGATATTGTATCTCTATTAGCAAGTTTGATGGTAACATCAATACCCTCTATCTCAGCAGGTGCAATTTCATGCATAATTTCTTTGTATAAGTCATGAGGTATAGCACTAGCACTAGCACCCATATCACATAAGCCATGATAACAATGATCTCCTATTTTAACAGAAATAACAGGCATGCCTACCACATGTCTATGTTTATCTTTAGCACAAGGTTTGGCAATTCTAGCAGTTTCACCGCAGAAATAAATAACATGCCCATCAATATTATCAGCCAAGAGATCCTTAACAATAGCAATATTAGGTTCAACTTTAATTTGCTCAGGAGGTGTATAAGTTCTAATATTGCTTTTACGAACCACATTTGAAGCTTTAGCATGATCTTTTATTCTAATAGGGAAAGGTGGTTTCTCAACATAAGAAGTAGGAACAATAGGATCATTATAAGTAATAGTCTTTTCTTCAACTTTAATAGGTGCAACTACTTTTAATTCTATGGGAGGATGATATTTAAACCACTTCTCCTTGGGGAGATCAACATAAGTAGCAAAAGATTCACAGAAAGAAGCTACTATCTCAGAGTCAAGTCCATATTTAATGCTAAATGTACGGAAAACATCGGTATCCATAAAAGATTTAACACAATCAAACTTAGGTGTCATACCTGACTCCTTACCTTTGTCGAGATCCCAATCTTCAGAGTTGCGTTTAATTCTATCCAATAAATTCCATTTGAATTCAATAGTCTTCATCATAAAAGAGCCAGCACAAGAAGTATCGAGCATGGTGTGATTGTTATCAGAAAGCCGAGCATAAAAACTTTGAATAATTATTTCTCTTGGGAGCTCATGATTGGGGCATGAATATAACATTGATTTAAGCCTCCCCAAGCTTGAGCGATGCTTTCTCCTTCGCAAGGCCAAAAATTATATATATAATTGCGATCACGATGAACAAGATGCATAGGATAAAACTTCTGATGAAATTCCAATTTCAATCGTTTGTAGTTCCATGACCCCGTATCATCACATAGCCTATACCATGTCGATGCATCTCCCTTCAAAGATAAAGGGAAGACCTTCTTCTTAATAACATCACCGGGTATACCTGCAAGCTTAAATAATCCACAAACTTCATCCACATAGATTAGGTGCTCATCAGGATGCTTTGTTCCATCTCCTGCAAAAGGATTAGCTAGCAGTTTTTCTAACATACCCGAAGGAACTTCAAAGGGAACATTTTCATTTTTAGTAGGTTCAGTAGGTTGAGGAGCAACTCTTTGCTCTACTGGTCGGGGTGAAGATACCCCAAACAAGCCCCTCAGAGGATTACTTTCCATAGTAATAAGTGACAGTAAATTTCAGCACACTATATAAATTTTTCCTTACCAAATTCCACCTACCAAAGGTGCCCGACTCCCCGGCAACGGCGCCAAAAAAGAGTCTTGATGACCCACAAGTATAGGGGATCTATCGTAGTCCTTTCGATAAGTAAGAGTGTCGAACCCAACGAGGAGCAGAAGGAAATGATAAGCGGTTTTCAGCAAGGTATTCTCTGCAAGTACTGAAACAAGTGGTAACAGATAGTTTTGTGATAGGATAATTTGTAATGAGCAACAAGTAACAAAAGTAAATAAAGTGCAGCAAGGTGGCCCAATCCTTTTTGTAGCAAAGGGCAAGCCTAGACAAACTCTTATATAGAGAAAAGCGCTCCCGAGGACACATGGGAATTATCGTCAAGCTAGTTTTCATCACGTTCATATGATTTGCGTTCGGTACTTTGATAATTTGATATGTGGGTGGACCGGTGCTTGGGTGCTGTTCTTACTTGAACAAGCATCCCACTTATGATTAACCTCTATTGCAAGCATCCGCAACTATAACAAAAGTATTAAGGTAAACCTAACCATAGCATAAAACATATGGATCCAAATCAGCCCCTTACGAAGCAACGCATAAACTAGGGTTTAAGCTTCTGTCACTCTAGCAACCCATCATCTACTTATTACTTCCCAATGCCTTCCTCTAGGCCCAAATAATGGTGAAGTGTTATGTAGTCGACGTTCACATAACACCACTAGAGGATAGACAACATACATCTCATCAAAATATTGAACGAATACTAAATTCACATGACTACTAATAGCAAGACTTCTCCCATGTCCTCAGGAACAAACGTAACTACTCACAAAGCATATTCATGTTCATTATCAGAGGAGTATTAATATGCATAAAGGATCTGAACATATGATCTTCCACCAAATAAACCAACTAGCATCAACTACAAGGAGTAATCAACACTACTAGCAACCTACTAGTACCAATCCCGGACTTGGAGACAAGAATTGGATACAAGAGATGAACTAGGGTTTTGAGAGGAGATGGTGCTGGTGAAGATGTTGATGGAGATTGCCCTCTCCCGATGAGAGGAGCGTTGGTGATGACGATGGTGATGATTTCCCCCTCCCGGAGGGAAGTATCCCCGGCAGAACAGCTCTGCCGGAGCCGTAGATTGGTTCCGCCAAGGTTTCGCCTCGTGGCGGCGGAGTCTCGTCCCGAAAGGTTGCTTATGATTTTTCCCTAAACGAAAGACTTCATATAGCAGAAGATGGCCACCGGAGAGCCAACAGGGGGCCCACAAGGCAGTGGGGCGCGCCCCGGGGGGTAGGGCGCGCCCCCCACCCTCGTGGACAGGTGGTGGCCCCCCTGACGTATTTCTTCCACTCAGTATTTTTTATTTATTTCCAAAAATAACTTTCATGGAGTTTCAGGACTTTTGGAGTTGTGCAGAATAGGTCTCTAATATTTGCCCCTTTTCCAGCCTAGAATTCCAGCTGCCGGCATTCTCCCTCCTTATATAAACCTTGTAAAATAAGAGAGAATAAGCATAAGTATTGTGACATAATGTGTAGTAACACCCCAAAATGCAATAAACATCGATATAAAAGCATGATGCAAAATGGATGTATCACCAAGGACGCCGGGGGGAAGGAGGCGCCAGAGAGCGAGTTGGTGGGCCAGCGGACGCAGTACGCCCTCTTCAACTCGACGGTGGACGCACTCACCCTCAAGGAGAAGTTTAGGCCCCTGTGGGGGAGGGAGACGTCGGGGCATCCCGCCACGCGCATCGTCCCTGCCTCCTTCGCCAAGCCCGGTCCAAATCGATATCCTTTCTTTGTCGACTACTTCTCTTGCGGGCTTTGCCCCCCTTTCTCAGATTTCTTCAACGACATCATGCACACCTACGGCTTCCACCTTCTGGACCTTACGCCGAACGCCGTGGCGTGCATGGCCTTCTTTGCCCATCTTTGCAAGGGCTTCGCGCGGGGTGCATCCCAGCACGGCGCTCTTCCGCCACTACTTCACCCCTCGCATCCAGCCAGGGGGCGCCATCTCTAGCTGCATTACTTGGATCCCGAGGACCCATAGCAGGGGCACGTACCCGGAGGGTGCCCAGAAGGAGAGGTGGTACGAGTGGCGGGGCCGGTGGTGCTGGATCGAGGAGACAGATCCGCAGGAGTTCTGCCGGGTCCGTCAGGGGCCGTCGGTCCGTGGCAAGGACTGGGGCGAAATCGACGCCGACGATAAGAAGCTCATGGTTGCGACTACTAGGATCCATCGCCTCACCTCGGCCGAGCTCACCCTTGAGATGATTGGGGCCGACTTCATCCGCCGCCGGATTGCCCCACTTCACAATAAGGGGAGGCCGGCCTAGGACTTCAGGAATGCGGCCGATATCATGAGGCTCCACCCTGGCCTGAACCACAACTTCACGGTGCTGCAGCATGCTCATCTTTGTCAGAGGCCTTTCCAGCCCAGGTTGACGAGGTCCGCAGGGTCGAGAGGACCGGCAAGGCCCAGAAGACCGGCAAGGCCGCCAAGGCCGGCAAGTCTAACAGCCTGTTCGGGTTGCCAGCGGGGATAGTACTGTTGAGCAACAACTCTTGCCTGACCACCATCATTGCCATGATGCCGGTTTTCAACGCGCACGGCCTCGATTCGACCTGGGCTGAGCCAAAGGCGGAGCTGGTGCAGACATTCTTCGACAACTTGTCGGAGAGGTATGTTTGTGACGAGCCACAGCTCATCCGCAACACCACTGAGGAAGAGTTGGCATACATTGCCGCCAGGGGGGAGGAGGCAGCACTTGCCGAGGAAGCCACCAGCCTCGGCATTGTGGAGGATGAGGCCGACGTGGCCGCAGAAGAGAAGGAGTTTGCTGAGTGGACGGGGTCTGCCGGGGAACCCAGCGGTGCCAGCATTGGGGTTCCCCTTGTTGAAGAAGCGGTCGAGGAGTCGGCCGAAGAGGAGACCGATGCGGATGACTCACCGGCCCCAGGTGTCGTGGAATTGTCACGGCAGATGTCCTAGTGTGAGGACTTAGTCGTGAGGCCAAAGCATCTTTGTAGTAACTTGAGAGGGGTTGAGCGGAATCGAGAGACACAACACAAGAAAGGGATTTAGACAGCTTCGGGCCCCGGAAAACATCATCCGGTAATAGCCCTACATGCTGTTTGGGGCTAGATCTCATTATGCTCATGAGAGAGTCGCCGCATAAGGCGGCTCCCCCTTTGTGTCTAGCCCTAAGATTATTCTCTCCCCCCCTTTGGAGCGCCCTGCCTCTCCTTATTTATGTTGAAGGGGTGGGTTACATGTAGAGTCCAACTCGGATTAAGACTTAAACTATTTTGACTTCTCTTCATGGGCTTCTTAACGTTTTGGGCTTCATAACGTCTTGGGCTTCATAACGTCTCGGGCTTCATAACCCTAGGCGACTCTATCTTCCAGGTTATGACTGTCAACCAGTTATCACTGTCTGCCGGGTTATGACTGTCTGCCGGTTTATGATGGTCTGCCGGTTTATGATGGTCTGCCGGGTTATGATCTGACTTAACACCTGTCAGGTTATCATCTGACTTAATACCTGCCGGGTTATCATCTGACTTAACACCTACCGGTTTAACAGGTCCCAACTGGTTTATAACTCCGGCGGGGTCATACCGCGGGGTATATCCCCGACATTAGCCCCCAGTTTAATTTTGATTTATCCATGCTAAACTGATCCCGACCATCCTTAAGTCCTTGTCACTTCGTTTTTCTAGAAAATCCGGGTCAATAGGCCAGCTTCATAATCAATTTGCTGACATTGGTTTGTCACAAAGAAATATTGTGAAGAATAATTCATTTGACTCTGTTCCCAATGCTTAACAAAAATATTGGTCTTTGAAATACTCATCTGATCTTCAGCTGGTTTAAGAATGTATAACTTGCCGGTTTAAGAATGTAGAACTTGCCGGTTTACAAATATTGATGGCACTAGGTCATAATTGTAGTTAACATCAAGCTTGAAAGTATACCTCTTATATGCCTATCACTTGTAGCCCCCAAGTCTTAAGAAGGTAGCATAGCAACAGCTTAAGACTTGCTTCAATATAAATATCACAATCTTGAAGAAATCTGATTTGTTCATCCCAGTCATTAGTCATAAACTGAGTATTCCATATATGTGGCCCCCAAGTGCTGGGTTGTCATGCTTGCAGCAACCTGGGACTTGTAATTACCTGATGCTCATAAAAACTTCAACCAGTGTAGCCCCCAAGGGTCGGGTCATTATGCAATAATGAGCAGGAACTTTGTAAATATAATCATGTAAACTTTGAACAGCAACGTGTATCCCCCAAGGGCCGGCTCAGTAAGATAATATTGTGCTGGGACTTGATATATACTTCAATGAAAATAACATCGTATGATGTAACCCCCATCATGGGGCTTGAACCCACGTCCACAAGGTTAAGATCCTTGTGCTTTACCAACTGAGCAGTGGACCCTTCAATATAATGGATTAAAAGCTTTGTACCTTGAAATGTTGACAGGAGCAATTGGTAGCCCACAAGGGCCGGCTCATTACGGTGTGACGAGTCGGGTCTTCAATAAGGTGAGCAAACAATGACTTTGCATTAGCCCCCAAGTGTCATGGTGCATGCTTCCAGCGACATGAGACTTGTGTATTTGATGTAATCCCAACTTGAATAATGTAGCCCCCAAGTGCCGGGTCGTAAGCCTGCAGCGACTCGGGACTATTCCTTCCATCGTAGAATAAATTATATCCATTGTGCTGAAGCGACTTTGAAAACCTCAATCATAATATTGGTTATTGATAACTATAATAAAAATCCAACCGTGTTGGCTATTAAAGATTTGAATAATATAACCTGGTTTGAAAACCGATTCCTGCCATATAAACCGGTATATCCGCACCCATATGATACATGCTATGATGATGTAATGATAATGCAATGTATGACGCGATATATGATGATGTATGTGTATGATCAAGAGGGTTTAAGCTATGGTTCGGATATAACCAGAGCCCCCAAGTAGTCATAATTGTGGCATTGCACATATCAAGAGGTGTAGCTATGGTTCGAATACGACCAAGCCCCCAAGTGATTTCCCTGGTGCCCTTATGAGGTGTGACTATGGTTCGAACCCATAGCCCCCAAGTGATTTCCCTGGTGGCCTTAAGCCTATCAAGAGGTGTAGCTATGGTTCGAATACGACCAAGCCCCCAAGTGATTTCCCTAGTGCCCTTATGCCTATCAAGAGGTGTGACTATGGTTTGAACATAGCCCCCAAGTGATATTGTGAGCTGTGCTCAAGGGATACCCATGTTTGAGCTGTGCTGTGCAGCAGACTCTCTTTGGCCCCTTATGATTATATTGGCTTGATAGCCGGATTACCGAAGTAACCAGAGCTGTGCTCTTATGATAATATTGGCTTGATAGCCGTATTAATAGGGTAGTCACAGTTGTGATGAACAAGCAGGAAGCCCCCAAATGATGAATAATATGATAAACCAATAAGGCAGGATGCCCATGTTTGAACCGCGCATCATGGCAGCAAGTTCTCTTTGGCAATCTTTAATTTTTCCTTGAGCCAGATTTTTAAACCAGAATCCTTCTTTTTAAGCCGGAAATTTTCTGACGGCCTTTAAATTTGCACCAATATGGCGGTTTAGGGCCCTGCATTAGATAACTTTGCAAGCCGGAGTAATTGCTCTTTTAAAGAAAGCAATATATAATATAAAAATATACTGGATGGATTTCACCTGATATGTTAGGCCAAAAATATCCACCGCGGAGTTGATGATCACCCCGGTAAAGGCGGGCGAATCGGCTGTGGGCGCGGATGATGAGTCAGTCGCGTATGTTTATGTAGCGGGGGCGGCGACTTGCGCATGTATCCGTCTAGCAACACGGCACGAACGCGCTAGTGCACAAAATAATATTGGCGCACGCCCCGTTGCAACACCTTTGTAATGAATAATGGTCCTGCGAAAAAATACCACAGACCAGAGTAATTGTTCTCAAACAAAATATGTGCTGATAAAACTCTTAGAAAAAATAGCACCTTATGTTTTGTTGGGCGAACACATCTCCCCTGGCTTCCTCTGTTTTATCAAGGAAACCACAATGTGATTAGCACTCTGGCCGCATTATCCATGCACGTGGCAGGTTTTATCCTTCTTCTCTTTTTCTTCTTTGAGTAGAGTCAGATTAGTAACGATGGTATGAATTAACAAGTCCTCCCTCCTCCACGTAGTCACTTGTCTTGTTGTGCACATATAAGGCAAATCCCTTGGGAATCCGTAATGTACCGACAAAGCTTGCTTTTGGGAACCTAAACTGGGTCTGTGCAGGTCCTTGTTGGTTCTATTTAGTGGAGTTGATCGAGCGCAGTTTACGCGCAGCGGACGCCGCTGCTGGCCCAACTTCATCCAGTGCTCGTACTGTATGAGCGATGCCAACAGACATGCCCCATCCAGGTAATGTGCTCAATCACTGACGAACCCTGCAGAGGCCTATATTCTGATCTTTATATGCAGTCATTGATATGCCGCCGGTTCATAGCTGTGGTGGCAGCTCTAAAAAAATGGCAGAGGCAGGATGAAACAACCGGCGGCTTACGGCGCACCCATAGCCACAGAGAAAAGGCGTGATGCGGCTTGCTCGGAACTGCAGAAACAACCGTAGAGGCCAACAGAGGTAGCAGGACCGGGTCGCAACGCGTGAGGCTGACGGAGGTAGCGGAGCGCGTCAACAGTGGTCGAGCCCAGAGGAGGAGCCCAGTAGGGGCGCCCGGAACGATTTCGAGCAGCAGCGGCCGGTCATAGTGACCCGGCAGGGCGGCTCAGAGCAGAGTGATACGTCTCCAACGTATCTATAATTTTTTATTGTTCCATGCTATATTATATTCTGTTTTGGATGTCTAATGGGCTTTATTATACACTTTTATATTATTTTTGGGGCAAACCTATTAACCGGAGGCCTAGCCCAAATTGGTGTTTTTTACCTATTTCAGTGTTTCGTAGAAAAAGAATACCAAACGAAGTCCAAACAGAATGAAAGCTTCGGGAACGTGATTTTCGGAACAAACGTGATCCAGAGGACTTGGAGTCCACGTAAAGAAAGCAACGAGGAGAGCACGAGGCAGGGGGGCGCGCCTATCGCCCCCCCAGGCGCGCCCTCCACCCTCGTGGGGCCCATGTTGCTCCACCGACGTACTTCTTCCTCCTTTATATACCTACGTACCCCCAAACCATCAGAGGCATCCACGAAAACCTAATTCCACTGCCGCAACCTTCTGTACCCGTGAGATCCCATCTTGGGGCCTTTTCCGGCGTCCTGCCGGAGGGGGCATTGATCACGAAGGGCTTCTACATCAACACCGTAGCCTCTCCGATGATGTGTGAGTAGTTTACCTCAGACCTTCGGGTCCATAGTTATTAGCTAGATGGCTTCTTCTCTCTCTTTGGATCTCAATACAAAGTTTTCCTCGATTCTCTTGGAGATCTATTCGATGTAATCTTCTTTTGCGGTGTGTTTGTCGAGACCGATGAATTGTGGGTTGATGATCAAGTTTATCTATGAACAATATTTGAATCTCCTCTGAATTCTTTTATGTATGATTGGTTATCTTTGCAAGTCTCTTCGAATTATCAGTTTGGTTTGGCCTACTAGATTGATCTTTCTTGCAATGGGAGAAGTGCTTAACTTTGGGTTCAATCTTGCGGTGTCCTTTCCGAGTGACAACAGGGGCAGCAAGGCACGTATTGTCTTGTTACCATCGAGGATAAAAAGATGGGGTTTATATCATATTGCATGAGTTTATCCTCTACATCATGTCATCTTACTTAAACATTACTCTGTTCTTATGAACTTAATACTCTAGATGCATGCTGGATAGCGGTCGATGTGTGGAGTAACAGTAGTAGATGCAGAATCGTTTCGGTCTACTTGTCGCGGACGTGATGCCTATATACATGATCATACCTAGATATTCTCATAACTATGCTCAATTCTATCAATTGCTCGACAGTAATTTGTTCACCCACCGTAATACTTATGCTCTTGAGAGAAGCCACTAGTGAAACCTATGGCCCCTGGGTCTATTTTCCATCATATTAATCTTCCAACACTTAGCTATTTCTATTATCGTTTATTTTACTTTGCATCTTTATTTCTCTTTATTATAAAAATACCAAAAATATTACTTTATCATATCTATCAGATCTCACTCTCATAAGTTACCGTGAAGGGATTGACAACCCCTTTATCGTGTTGGTTGTGAGGTTCTTATTTGTTTGTGTAGGTGCGTGGGACTCGAGCGTGGTCTCCTACTGGATTGATACCTTGGTTCTCAAAAACTGAGGGAAATACTTACGCTACTTTACTGCATCACCCTTTCCCCTTCAAGGGAAAACAAACGCAGTTCTCAAGAGGTAGCAAGAAGGATTTCTGGGGCCGTTGCCGGGGAGTCTACGCACAAGTCAAGACATACCAAGTACCCATCACAAACCCTTATCCCTCGCATTACATTATTTGCCATTTGCCTCTCGTTTTCCTCCCCCCCACTTCACCCTTGCTGTTTTATTCGCCCTCTCCTTTCCGTTCGCCTTCTTCTTTCTTCTGCTCCTCGCACTTTCTGCCGTTATGTTTGAAATTGGGGAAGTTATTGTCGATATGGACAATAATAATAAAATGGAAAATTCTGATGCTCTTGCTGAAGAACCCCATATCTTACATACAAAAAAATTCTGAATTGGTAGTGGTAATATTATTGGAAAAGGAGTTATCCAAGATTTCTTTACTTGTGCCGGTGCTTTGCCTTCTATGGGTAGTTCTATTCTTCATAGAACTAGTAGTCTTGTGGACGCTATCGCCATGCTTGTGGTTGAACTTGAAAGACAATTTATGCACATGCATCCTTGCATACAAAGGATTTTCTTAGAATTTTCTAATATTGAGCATTCTTCTGTTAAGCGTGCCGCTACTATTTTCTTGGCTCATGAATTCAGATTTATAATAAAAGAGGCCAAAGAAATCTGTGCACACTATAGGGTGGACGCCGGCCGTCCTCCCATAGAGGCAATCCTCTTTGATCAAGAGGAAATAATGCGTTTTCAATCTCTAGACTATGTTACTTTTAATGAAAACCTTACAAAAAAGGTTCCTACCAATTTTCTAGTTGATAGAATTTCTGAACTTAATAATGATTTTGCTATTCGAAATAATGAGCT
Source organism: Aegilops tauschii subsp. strangulata (assembly GCF_002575655.3). Classification (NCBI taxonomy): domain Eukaryota; kingdom Viridiplantae; phylum Streptophyta; class Magnoliopsida; order Poales; family Poaceae; genus Aegilops; species Aegilops tauschii. Next base: position 157,982,106 of record NC_053036.3, read on the forward strand.
AGGATATTCTCTCTAGTATAGGCTCACAAAGTTCTATCACAAGAATGCTTATAATGATGAATTGGTTGTGCAATACGAAGGGCCGAAGGAGGAACCTATACCTCCCAAAGTTGATCTTGGGGACTTTTGTCCCATTAAATTTAGCCATTTTGATTACTTTTGCTTGCCTCAAAGAAAACTTGCTGCTGACCGTAGAGAATATGAAATGAGTTTTCGTGATCTATCCTATTATTATGGCAACACCTAGATCTATCCTTGCCTTTATGCCTAGCTAGGGGCGTTAAACGATAGCGCTTGTTGGGAGGCAACCCAATTTTATTTTAGTTTTTAGTTTTTTGCTTCTGTTTAGGAATAAATATTTGATCTAGCCTCTGGTTAGATTTGTTTTTATGTCTTAATTAATGTTTGTGCCAAGTTAAACCTATAGGATCTTCTTGGATGATAGTTATTTGATCTTGCTGAAAATTCCAGAAACTTTCTGTTCACGAAAACAATTGTTAAAAATCACCAGAACGTGATAAAATACTGATTCCAATTGCAGTAGATCAATAAACAAATTGTCTAGGTCGTCCTATTTTTGGTAGTTTTTTTGGGTTCCTGAAGTTTGCGTTAGTTACAGATTACTACAGACTGTTCTGTTTTTGACAGATTCTGTTTTTCGTGTGTTGTTTGCTTATTTTGATGAATCTACGGCTAGTAAAAGAGTTTATAAACCATAGAGAAGTTGGAATACAGTAGGTTTAACACCAATATAAATAAAGAATGAGTTGATTACAGTACCTTGAAGTGGTGTTTTGTTTTCTTTCGCTAACGGAGCTCACGAGATTTTCTGCTAAGTTTTGTGTTGTGAAGTTTTCAAGTTTTGGGTAAAAGATTTGATGGATTATGGAACAAGGAGTGGCAAGAGCCTAAGCTTGGGGATACCATGGCACCCCAAGATAATCTAAGGACACCAAAAAGCCAAAGCTTGGGGATGCCTCGGAAGGCATCCCCTCTTTCGTCTACTTCCATCGGTAACTTTACTTGGAGCTATGTTTTTATTCACCACATGATATGTGTTTTGCTTGGAGCGTCTTGTATGATTTGAGTCTTTGCTTTTTAGTTTACCACAATCATCCTTGCTGTACACACCTTTTGAGAGAGAGACACACAAATTGGAATTTATTAGAATACTCTATGTGCTTCACTTATATCTTTTGAGCTATATAGTTTTTGCTCTAGTGCTTCACTTATACCTTTTAGAGCACGGCGGTGGTTGTATTTTATAGAAATTATTGATCTCTCATGCTTCACTTATATTATTTTGAGAATCTTAAAACAACATGGCAATTTTCTTTAATTATAATATCATGAGAAATTTGATGCTTGATAATTGTTTTGAGATATAAAGGTGGTAATATCATAGTTGTGCAAGTTGAGTAATTGTGAAATTGAGAAATACTTGTGTTGGAGTTTGTGATTCCCGTAGCATGCACGTATGGTGAACCGTTATGTAACGAAGTCGGAGCATGAGGTATTTGTTGATTGTCATCCTTTGTGTGGCGGTCGGGATCGCGCGATGGTTAACTCCTACCAACCCTTCCCCTAGAGCATGCGTAGTAGTACTTTGTTTCGAGGGCTAATAAATTTTTGCAACAAGTATATGAGTTCTTTATGACTAATGTGAGTCCATGGATTATACGCACACTTACCTTTCCGCAGTTTTCTAGCCTCTTCGGTACCATGCATTGCCCTTTCTCACCTTGAGAGTTGGTGCAAACTTCGCTGGTGGATCCAAACCCCGTGATATGATACGCTCTATCACACATAAACCTCCTTATACCTTCCTCAAAACAGCCACCATACCTACCTATTATGGCATTTCCATAGCCATTCCGAGATATATTGCCATGCAACTTTCCACCGTTTCATTTATCATGACACGCTCCATCATTGTCATATTGCTTTGCATGATCATGTAGTTGACATCGTATTTGTGGCAAAGCCACCGTTCATAATTCATTCATACATGTCGCTCTTGATTCATCGCATATCCCGGTACACCGCCGAAGGCATTCACATAGAGTCATATCTTGTTCTAAGTATTGAGTTGTAATTCATGAGTTGTAAGTATATAAAAGTGTGATGATCATCATTATTAGAGCATTGTCCCAAGTGAGGAAAGGATGATGGAGACCATGATTCCCCCACAAGTCGGGATGAGACTCCGGACTAATTAAAAAAAAGAGGCCATAAAAAATAGAAAAGGCCCAAATAAAAAAATGAGAGAAAAAGAGAGAAGGGACAATGTTACTATCCTTTTACCACACTTGTGCTTCAAAGTAGCGCCGTGATCTTCATGATAGAGAGTCTCTCATTTTGTCACTTTCATATACTAGTGGGAAATTTCATTATAGAACTTGGCTTGTATATTCCAATGATGGGCTTCCTCAAATGCCCGAGGTCTTCATGAGCAAGCAAGTTGGATGCATACCCACTTAGTTTCTTTTGTTTGAGCTTTCATACACTTATAGCTCTAGTGCATCCGTTGCATGGCAATCCCTACTCCTTGCATTGACATCAATTGGTGGGCATCTCCATAGCCCGTTGATTAGCCTCGTCAATGTGAGACTTTCCCTTTTTTGTCTTCCCACATAACCCCTATCATTATACCTTATTCCACCATAGTGCTATATCCATGGCTTGCGCTCATGTGTTGCGTAAAAGTTGAAAAGGCTGAAGCGCGTTAAAAAGTATGAAGCAATTGCTTGGCTAAAACCGGGGTTGTACATGATATGAATATTTTGTGTGGGGAAGATGGAGCATGGCCAGACTATATGATTTTGTAGGGATAACTTGCTTTGGCTATGCTATTTTGATAAGACATAATTGCTTGGTTAGCATGCTCGAAGTATTATTGTTTTTATGTCAACATTAAACTTTTATCTTGAATCATATCGAATCTGAACATTCGTGCCACAATAAGAAGAACTACATTCAAATTATGTTAAAGAAGCATTCCACATCAAAAATTCTGCTTTTATCATTTACCTACTCGAGGACGAGCAGGAATTAAGCTTGGGGATGCTTGATACGTCTCCAACGTATCTATAATTTTTGATTGTTCCATGCTATATTATATTTTCATTTTGGATGTCTAATCGGCTTTATTATACACTTTTATATTATTTTTGGGACTAACCTATTAACCGGAGGCCTAGCCCAAATTGCTGTTTTTTGCCTATTTCAGTGTTTCGCAGAAAAAGAATACCAAACAAAGTCCAAACGGAATGAAACCTTCGGGAACATGATTTTCGGCACAAACGTGATCCAGAGGACTTGGAGTCCACGTAAAGAAAGCAACGAGGAGAGCACGAGGCAGGGGGCGCGCCTACCCCACCTAGGCGCGCCCTCCACCCTCCTGGGGCCCACGTTGCTCCACCGACGTACTTCTTCCTCCTATATATACCTACGTACCCCCAAACCATCAGAGGCATCCACGAAAACTTAATTCCACCGCCGCAACCTTCAGTACCCGTGAGATCCCATCTTGGGGCCTTTTCCGGCGTCCTACCGGAGGGGGCATTGATCACAGAGGGCTTCTACATCAACACCGTAGCCTCTCCGATGATGTGTGAGTAGTTTACCTCAGACCTTCGGGTCCATAGTTATTAGCTAGATGGCTTCTTCTCTCTCTTTGGATCTCAATACAAAGTTCTCCTCGATTATCTTGGAGATCTATTCGATGTAATCTTCTTTTGCGGTGTGTTTGTCGAGACCGATGAATTGTGGCTTTATGATCAAGTTTATCTATGAACAATATTTGAATCTCCTCTGAATTCTTTTATGTATGATTGGTTATCTTTGCAAGTCTCTTCGAATTATCAGTTTGGTTTGGCCTACTAGATTGATCTTTCTTGCAATGGGAGAAGTGCTTAGCTTTGGGTTCAATCTTGCGGTGTCCTTTCCCAGTGACAGCAGGGGCAGCAAGGCACATATTGTATTGTTGCCATCGAGGATAAAAAGATGGGGTTTATATCATATTGCATGAGTTTATCCCTCTACATCATGTCATCTTACTTAAAGCATTACTATGTTCTTATGAACTTAATACTCTAGATGCATGCTGGATAGCGTTCGATGTGTGGGGTAATAGTAGTAGATGCAGAATCGTTTCGGTCTACTTGTCGCGGACGTGTTTCCTATATACATGATCATACCTAGATATTCTCATAACTATGCTCAATTCTATCAATTGCTCGACAGTAATTTGTTCACCCACCGTCATACTTATGCTCTTGAGAGGAGCCACTAGTGAAACCTATGGCCCTTGGGTCTATTTTCCATCATATTAATATTCCAACACATAGCTATTTCTATTACTGTTTATTTTACTTTGCATCTTTATTTCTCTTTATTATAAAAATACCAAAAGTATTACTTTATCATATCTATCAGATCTCACTCTCGTAAGTGACCGTGAAGGGATTGACAACCCCTTTATCGCGTTGGTTGCGAGGTTCTTATTTGTTTGTGTAGGTGTGTGGGACTCGAGCGTGGTCTCCTACTAGATTGATACCTTGGTTCTCAAAAACTGAGGGAAATACTTACGCTACTTTACTGCATCACCCTTTCCTCTTCAAGGGAAAACCAACGCATTGCTCAAGAGGTAGCACAGAGGCGTCGCCAAATCGGCGGCTGACGGTGTTGCAGAGGAGGCGGTGACACGCGGTCGGGCCCGAGACTGCGATGGTTTGTGGCAGAGGTGAGCCAGGATGGTGCGATAACTTGGCGGAAGTATCTGCCAAGCCGTGGTGGCGACTTGGCCGCGTGGTCGTGCTCGTACGAGGGTGAGGGCGGATTGACGTGCGACGACTGAGGCGACAGGACCGCGCGACGACGGTGAGTCAAGGCAGGCCCAAGGCGGCGGTTCAACCCCAAGACTAGTGACTCGGGGGCCGGTTTACCCGCAGCGGTAGTGGCAGCTCACCGGCGCCGGGTCAACTCGGAACAGCTATAGTTGGAAAGGCATCCGGCGAGGCAAGACTTCCCAAAATTTGGTAACTTCCCAAAATTTACTACTTCTCGATCCTTGAGATAGATCCCTCCAAGAATCTCAACACCACCGTGCGCGGGCCCCACGGTGGGCGCCAACTGTCGTGGAATTGTCACGTCAGATGTCCTAGTGTGAGGACATAATCTTGAGGCCAACGCATCTATGTGGTAGCTTGAGAGGGGTTGAGCGGAATCGAGAGATGCAACAAAAGACAAGGATTTAGAAAGCTTCGGGCCCCGGGAAACATCATCCGGTAACAACCCTACATGTTGTTTGTGGCTAGCTCTCATCATCATCACGAGGGAGTCTCCGTAAACCGGCTCTCCCCGTTATGTCTAGCCCTAAGATTATTCTCGCCCCCTTTGGGGTGCCCTGCCCCTCCTTATATATGTTGAAGGGGCGGGTTACATGTAGGGTCCAACTCGGATTAAGACTTAAACTATTTTGACTTCTCTTCATGGGCTTCTTAACGTCTTGGGCTTCATAACGTCTTGGGCTTCATAACGTCTCGGGTTTCATAACCCCAGGCGACTCTATCTGCCGGGTTATGACTGTCAACGAGTTATCACTGTCTGCCGGGTTATGACTGTCTGCCGGTTTATGATGGTCTGCCGGGTTATCATCTGACTTAACACCTGCCGGGTTATCATCTGACTTAACACCTGCCGGTTTACCAGGTCCCAGCCGGGTTATAACTCCGGCCGGGTCATACCGCGGGGTATATCCCCGACACCAGGGAAGAAACGCGTCCTCCGGCGGGCTGGTTTCGATGAGCCGGTTTGGCTCGGCAAGACCGCGCAGCGGGAATGGGCCCAGGCGCAGTCCGTGCGCCAGACGAGGGCTGCGGCAGCGAAGAAGGCTGCGGCAGCCGCCTCCTCCTCGTCCAAGCGGCTCAGGACTCCATCCCCTTCTCCCCCTCGCGGATGCCGCCCCGGAGGCCAATTTCGATCTTGGGTCCTTTAGCCCGAAGAGAAAGAGGAGGCCAGCGGAGGATGATGAGTAAGCACCTTGCCCCTCATTATTTCGTGACCCTCCGCCTGCGCCATCTTTCCCTGACTTGATCTTATCTTCACAGTGACACGGAGACGCTGGCCCAGAGGGCGGCGAAGAGAGCCAAAGCTTCGACGGGCGGCGAGTGCTCCGCGCTCGCCGGCGTTGGTGGTGATCAGCCCGGACAACAGCCCTCGGCACAGCCCCCGGTTCAGCCCCCAACGTGAGTCCGTTATTCACTCCCCATTGACGGGCGTTGGGGTGTGTATCCTTGGTGGTGACCTTGCTGGGTTCGCAGGAGGAGAGCGGCAACAGGAGGAGCCGCTGAGGGCTGCCCCTGACACGCCGCCCCCGTCAACCACGCCACCCAAAGGGGTGTCACCGGCAAGGGCATCTACCACCGAGCCCAAGTGCACGGAGGAAGGGGGGCAAGCTTGGGTGCTGGTGGCTCCGTCCCGGCAACGAACCTTGGCAGGGAGGGAACCACTTCTTCTCAGTTCGGCACGGGTAAGTGCCTGCCTCCCGTCCCTTACTATCTCTGCCATGCGATGTTCTTTCTTTTCTTTGTTTTGAACTTTGCTTTTGGCCTCGCTTCACTCTCCTTTCTGGCTTCCAGACCCTCCCTCGATGGACCAGGTAGACATCGACACTGTCATCGAGGAGGTCGCCAAGGATGCCGAAGCTGAGGCCACCAAGATCGCGGCTGGGGAAGCCGCTGAAAGCACAAGTGCTCCCTGGGTGATTTTGGTAATTAATGTGTCGGAGTAAATGGCCACGGGTAGCCTAACTGACTCCCCCTGGCTCTTCAAAAAATTATCAGGCCGATCGAGCCTTCAAGCATCCAAAGCACAGGGCCGCCTTCCCCTGGCCGGCTATCCCACGAGCCGACTCCTGGAAGGCGACCCGACCCTAAAAACCTTCCCGAAGAGAACCACAAGATGGCCGACTCCAGGGAGCCGGCCCCAAGGGGGCCGCCTCCCAGAAGCCAGCCACAAGATGACCGACTCCCAGAAGCCGGCTAAGATTGCACCCTCATAACGGTGACGAGATGGGACGTGGCTAGAGTACAGCCTGCCACCCCCCGAATCCCGGAGCACGCATGGCCACAGTACGCCGTACGGGTCGGCCATCCCCCGTCCGGCGCAGCACTGTTGCCATGTTGACCATGACGCCACCCACGACAAGCGCCAGTACTGCCCGCGGGTGGCGGGCCCCTTCATCCAGACAGACACTCGAAGGCAACCAAGCCTCCCCCAGTCGGCCTGGGGCGTAGCCGGCTCCCAAGAGCCGGCTACCTCCCTCCCTCGAAGTATGTGCATCATTAAGGAGACAAGACGAGGTAATGCTAAAGTGAGAGCCCGCCAGGCGACGGCACTGTAGCCATGCTTCCCTCGACAAAGCCCTCGTCATCAGGGGCGAGGCAACAATAACCAGCCACCGACAAGACCCCCAGGTGGTGGGGCCGGCCGGTCGGCCAAGAGGCCGGCAGCCGACGGGACCCACCAGTCGGCGGGCCCCAGCGGTCGGCAGAGAAGTCGGCGAATATAGACACTGACGGCTAGGACCCACACCCAGCCGGATTACCATTGTACCCCTGGGGGTAGGCCTATATAAACCCCCCAGGGCACCCATGCAAAGGGTTGATCTCTTAGAGTTTTAGACACCACATAGAGAGAAAAGGAGAGCTAGCCTTGCCCTTCTTCTTCCTCTAGCCAAACAGCTCAAGGAGCCACTTGTAGCTACTTGTGTTGATCTAATGATCATGCGGAGACCCCGCAGTGCAGGACTAGGGGTGTTATCTCCACGGAGAGCCCTGAACCTGGGTAAGATTCGCCGGCGTGCATGTCTTTGCCTTATCCCGTTTCCAGGCACCGGCGATGTCTTACTGGCTCCCACAATGATAAGCCACCCGTTGGCATATGTCGCACCTACCACCCGACATTTGGCGCCCACCGTGGGGCCAGGTGCACCGTCGTCCGGAGACCTGTTCTGGACGGGAACCCTTTTCCTCCCCAACGAGCGTAGCCAGCCCGCCACGCCCGATGGCGCTTGCCCCGACGCGCTGCAAGGCGTCGGCGACGCCTGCGCGGCAAGCTGCCTCGCCGATCTTCTTGGCGAGGCTCGCATCTCCGATGAGCCTGCGTCCGACATGGGCACAGACTGCCCCGAGAGCCGCCTCGTCAGCCTCCTCAACCAGCTTCACGTCTCCAGCGAGCTTGCTGTGGACTTGGAGTCGGTCGGCTCCACCGACCCGATGCTTGTCGACTACGACACGACATCACTTGACGCCTTCCCCACCAACGTGGTGATCATCGACGACCCTCTTCCTCGAGCTGCAGTGGCAGCAGCGCTGTCACTGAGGTGCTGGTCATCAGCCACGGCGCCGTCTCAGGCGAGAACGCCCATGACGCCCTACAAGCGGCGCTGCACGACTTATCCATCCCCATCCCGGCCGATGCCGACGCCGAGACACTGGAGGCACGCCGCCTCGCCCTCGTCGCGGAGGGCCAGAAGATAGCATCCATGAGACGCCTCACTGAGGCTCACCAGCGCGAAGTTGACCGCACCACCTTTGGCACGCCGCCTCCTGGCGGGCCGAGCCGATCCGGCTTCGTCAAGAAGCGCGGCGCGGCCATCGCCAGCATGCTGGGAGCAGACCGCCCAGTCTACGCCACGCCGCTCGAGAACCTGCGTGCTGCCCAGGCGGCCATAGATGAGCTGAACGTGCTGGGGGCCGACGAGCTCCCCAACATGACTAGACGCATCCAGCAGCTAATCGACGCGGCCGCAGAGCTGCATGAAGCCAGCGCCCGCGCTGAAAGTCCTCACCCATGACGAGAGCACGACGCGACATCCCGGACGCCGACTACAGACGGCGCCCGCACGAGAAAAGACAAGGAGCCTGCTGATAGCCGCAGCCGGACTCGGCTCACCATCGAGCGCGACGCAGAAGGCCACCCCCAAGCTGTGGAACGACGAGGCGATCCGCCTCCTCCCCCGCCTCGTGGGGAGAGATATCCCACCCCGCCGCCTGTCACGCATCCGACTCTCGGCGGCCGACTAGGCCACCACGAAGGAGTCGGCAAGAATGACGCCCGCCAACAGATCGACCGCCTAGCGCAATCCCTGGCGCTAGAAGAAGGAGATGATGTCGGCCCGCCTTGCTTTGGCCCCCGCATCCGCGACGAGCCCTTCCCCAAAGGGTTCTCACTCTCAAGAGACACGCCAAAATACAACGGCTCTGTGAAGCCGGAAGACTGGTTGATCGACTACTCCACCGCAGTCCGCATAGCGAACGACAACAGGCGCATTGCCGTGAAGTACGTCCCGCTCATGCTTCAAGGCACGACACGCACTTGGCTGAACAGCCTCAAGCCCTACAGCATCAACAGCTGGCTAGACTTCACGGAAGTCTTCATCCGCAACTTCACCAGCACGTACAAGCGGCCTCCCAAGCCCCGCCAGCTCTCCTTGCGCGTCCAAGGGCCTAGCGAATCAACTCGCGACTACCTCACGTGTTGGGCCGAGCTCCGCAACTCCTGCGAGGGGGTGCACGAGGTTCAAGCCATAGAGTACTTCACCGCCAGGTGCCGAGAGGGCACCCTCCTCAAGCACCGACTCCTCTGCGACGAGCCAACTACCCTCGACGAGCTGCTAATCATAGCGGATAAGTACGCCACTGCCGACTCCTGGATGAAGACCGAGCTTCGAGTGGATGCCTCTGGAAAGGTGCTCGCTCCGGCTCCCAAGACGTCGGCTGGTGACTCCAACCGACACCCTTACTAGAACGACAACAAGTGCAAGCCCCGTATGCCGCCTTCCACCAGTCGGCAAGTAGCCACAGTCGAAGACGATCAACCCGAAGAGCGACCCGCGCCCAAGAAGCAGAAGGGCGGCAGGCCGGCTTGGCAGCCGGCTTTCTCCTACGAGCAAACCCTTGATGCCCCCTGTAAGTTCCACAGTGGCGCGAAGCCGTCCAACCACATGACCCGGAAGTGCCATTGGCTCTCGCGGATCTCCAAGGGCGAGGGACTGGTGCCGCCTCCACCTGCCGGCCCGCCGCCTCCAGCCCCTCAGCAGCCGGCTGTTCGCCCAGCAGTCGGAGCCATTCAAGATGAATTCCCAGACGAGCACGCCGCCTACGTCGTCTTCACAAGCCAAACGGAAGACAGGCGCAGTCGGCGCCGACAGCACCAAGAAGTCAACGCGGTCGCCTCTAGCAACCCAGAGTTTATGCATTGGTCTGAGAAGCCTATCAGCTGGAGCCGGGCCGATCACCCAGAGGTGATGCCATCTCCCGGCTCCTATGCATTGGTGTTGGACGCCACCCTCGCAACAGAAAGGCGAGCTGCCCGTTTCTCCCGTGTACTGATTGACGGGGGAAGCAGCATCAACATACTGTACCGTGACACCATGGAGAAGCTGAACATCAAGACAAAGCAACTCATGCAAAGCCGGACTGTGTTCCATGGCATCGTACCCGGCCTGTCCTGTTCCCCAATTGGCAAGATCAAGATGGATGTTCTCTTCGGAGACAAGGATCACTTCGGTCGTGAAGCAATCTGGTTTGAAGTGGTGGATCTAGAGAGCCCCTACCACGTGTTGCTTGGCCGACCTGCTCTGGCCAAGTTCATGGCTGTGCCCCACTATGCCTACCTCAAGATGAAGATGCCAAGTTCGAAGGGGATCATCACCATAGCCGGAGACTACAAGAAATCTTCCGAGTGTGCTGCAGCCAGCACCCGGCTGGCCGAGTCCCTCGTGATTGCTGAAGAGAAGAAGATGCTGGACAGAGTCGTGGCCATGGCCGGCAAGCAGCCGGCCCTGTCCCCTGACCCCAAGGAATATGATGCTCAAGGATCCTTCCAGCCGGCCAAGGAAACAAAGAAGATACCTCTGTACCCGGAGAACCCGGAGAGGTTTGCTGTCATTGGTGCAAACCTGGACGGCAAATAGGAAGGCGAGCTCGTCGACTTCCGCCGTGAGAATCGGGACATCTTTGCATGGTCCCCAAAGGACATGCCGGGTATTCCGAAGGATTTCGCCGAGCACAAGCTACACGTTCGAGCAGACGCAAAACCAGTCAAGCAACCTCTCCGCCGACAGTCGGAGGAGAAGAGAAGGATTGTGGGAGAACAGATAGCCCGGCTCTTGGCAACCGGCTTCATTATGGAGGTGTTTTTTCCAGAATGGCTTGCCAACCCGGTCCTGGTGTTGAAGAAAAACAATAAATGGCGCATGTGTATAGATTACACCAGCCTCAACAAAGCCTGCCCCAAAGATCCATTTGCCTTACCTCGAATCGATCAAGTGATAGACTCCACAGCCGGATGCGAGCTGTTGAGTTTCTTGGATGCATACTCAGGCTACCATCAGATCAAGTTGGATCCAGCCGACTGCCTGAAGACCGCCTTCATCACACCATTCGGAGCTTTCTGCTACCTGACTATGACATTCGGCTTGAGAAACGCCGATGCCACCTTTCAGCGTTGCATGCAGAAATGCCTCCTCAAGCAACTCGGCAGAAATGCCCACGTCTATGTAGACGATATTGTGGTGAAGACGGAGAAGCGCGGCACCCTGCAAGAAGACCTCAGAGAAACATTTGCCAACTTGCGCCAATTTCAGATCAAGCTCAACCCTGAGAAATGCGTGTTCGGAGTACCGGCCGGCCAGCTTCTAGGCTTCTTCGTCTCCGAACGCGGCATTGAGTGCAACCCAGTGAAGATCAAGGCCATAGAGAGAATGGAGATTCCTACCAAGCTGCGAGACGTCCAGAAGTTTACCGGGTGCCTGGCCTCCCTAAACCGCTTCATCAGCCGGCTAGGAGAGAAGGCTCTCCCCCTGTAGCGACTCATGAAGAAGTCCACCCACTTCGAGTGGAACGACCAAGCAGACCAATCTTTCCACGAGTTGAAGAAGATGCTGACCACGCCACCTGTCTTGGCGGCACCGACTGAGAAAGAGCCCATGCTCCTTTACATTGCCGCGACTAGCCAAGTGGTCAGCACAGTGATTGTGGTTCAACGCCCAGAAGAAGGCCGGGCTCAGTTAGTCCAGAGGCTGGTGTATCACTTTAGCGAAGTACTGTCCCTACTTTCAAGAGCATCCCATCACGGTCATATGTACTGCCCCACTCGCCGAGATCATAGGCAACCGGGATGCATCCGGCCGGGTGGCTAAGTGGGCCATTGCGCTGGCTCCTTATACGATCTTCTACCAGCCTCGCACCGCCATCAAGTCCCAAGCATTGGCCGACTTCCTTGTCGACTGGGCCGAGACCCAGTACCTACCGCCGGCTCCTGACTCCACTCATTGGCGGATGCACTTCGATGGATCCAAGATGCGCACCGGCTTGGGAGCCGGCATTGTCCTTACCTCTCCCAAGGGCGACAAACTCAAATACACACTGCAAATTCATTTTGCCGCCTCCAATAATGTGGCCGAGTACGAGGCGCTCATACACGGGCTCCGGCTAGCCAAAGAGCTCGGCATACGCCGGATCCTGTGCTATGGCGACTCGGATCTGGTAGTCCAACAATCATCCAGCGACTGGGACGCCAAGGACGCAAACATGGCGAGCTACCGATTCCTCGTCCAGCAAATCAGCGGATACTTTGAAGGATGCGAGTTCCTCCACGTGCCACGGGCCGACAACGAGCAAGAAGATGCCCTGGCACGGATTGGCTCCACCCGACAAGCTATACCAACCGGCATCTCTCTTCAACGCCTCCTCAAACCGTCTGTCAAGCCGTCTCCAGAATCAGACTCCATCTTTGTACCGCCTGCCCCTGATGCAGCCGGATCCGACTTGGGGAACCCAGCAGGCGGCTCGGGGACTTCGACAGACGGCCCGGGGACTGCCGTAGTCGCACTCGGCACGGGACTTCAGAACCCGGCCTGGGGACTGCAACGACAAAATAGGCGGTGGCCGGCTCCAACTCTTCACCACCCAACCCACCCACCCTGGTCGCAGTAGCCGTATTGGCGATAGAAGAAGTCACAGCTCCATCATGGGCCCAACCCATCCTCAACTTCCTAGTAAACAGAGATCTGCCAACTGACGAGATCTCGGCAAGACAAGTTCAACGCCGAGCCGGAGCATACACAATAATAAACAGAGAACTCGTTAAGCGTAGCGTCACTGGAGTCTTCCAACGTTGCGTCGAGCCAGAGAAGGGCATAGCAATCCTCAAGGACATCCACCAAGGCGAATGCGGCCACCACGTGGCCTCAAGATCACTTGTCGCCAAAGCTTTCTACCATGGTTTCTTCTGGCCGACTGCTATGGAAGACGCCAAGGAACTAGTCAAATACTGCAAAGGGTGCCAAGTCTTCAGCTCCAAGCAACGCTTGCCGGCTTCTGCACTCAAGACCATCCCCCTCACCTGGCCCTTTGCCATCTGGGGGTTGCACATGGTGGGCCCATTCAAGACGGCGTGCGGCGGCATGACACATCTGCTTGTCGCCGTGGACAAATTCACCGAGTGGATTGAAGCGAAGCCAATCAAGAAGCTGAACGGGCCGACTGTCGTGACATTCATCGCAGATATCACCACCCGGTATGGCATACCACACAGCATCATCACCGACAATGGCACGAATTTTGCCAAGGGAGCACTGGCACGTTTCTGCGCGACACAGGGCATCCGACTGGACTTAGCGTCCGTTGCCCACCCGCAGTCAAACGACCAAGTCGAGCGAGCAAATGGCCTCATCCTCTCCGGCATTAAGCCCCGACTGGTCGTACCACTGGAGCGTTCGGCCGGCTGCTGGCTCGATGAGCTAACGGCTGTCCTATGGAGTCTGCGTACTACCCCGAACAAGTCAACCGACTTCACTCCTTTCTTCCTTGTATATGGTGCTGAGGCTGTCATCCCAACTGACATCGAGTTCGACTCGCCTCGGGTCACCATGTACACAGAGGCGGAAGCCAAGGAAGCGCGAGAAGATGGCGTCGACCTGCTGGAAGAGGGCCGGCTATTAGCACTCAGCCGGTCCGCCATCTACCAGCAGGGTTTGCGCTATTACCACAACCGGAAGGTCAAGCCAAGATCCTTCCAAGAAGGCGATCTTGTGCTCCGGCTGATCCAGCGAACAGCCGGCCAGCACAAGCTCGCGGCCCCTTGGGAAGGCCCCTTCGTCATCAGCAAGGCCCTAGGCAACGACTCCTACTACCTGATCGACGCACAGAAGCCGAAGGCACGCAAGAGGGATGATTCCGGCAAGGAGTCGGAACGACCATGGAACGCCAATCTCCTGAGAAGATTTTACAGTTAAAAGCAGTATGTACTCCGCTACCTTTTGTATTAAGTACAAGACAACAGGGCCCCCCGAGGCGCACTCGGGGACTACCCTCTTTTATCTATGAATGACGAGTGTCATACCTATGAATGTACTATTACATTTGATTTTCTGTCCGGCCCCGGGTTCGACCAGTCGGCCCGGGGACTTACCGCCTTGAGTTATATTAAGGTTCTACCTGCAGTCGGACAAGTAGTGTGCCGGCACCCGAGCCCTCTCTTGTTGAAAGTCGCAGCTCGAAGAACCGACTGTCCGACTGGCAAGAGCCAAAGGCAGGAAAGGATGCCCACACAAAAAACGGCTAAGGACTAACGAACCTATATAGCACAAGCCGGCCTCCCACCACGCCTACCGGCTGTCAGAACAGCCGGCTGGCCGGCTTCCCATTCACTTTGCTACAATCCAAGAAAGCTAGAGTACTTGCCCTCCCAACCGGCCAAGCACTTCTCCAGCCACAGACTGCAGAGCAGCTGTCCGACTGGGAAGGCGGCGACCAAGGGAGGGCGGCAAAGGAAACAGCCAAAGGATGAAAAGCAAGAACAATGGGAAGCCAAACACATGCATGATTATATTTACACAAAAGGCCTTCAACAGGCCGGCAGTCAACATAGTTTGAATACACCCCCAGTGCGTGGAACTGAGCAAACTTAACAATATATTGTTCAAAGAGCAAAAAACAGGAAAGCATAGGCGGCGGATCAGGCTAAGGGCGCAACAGGCGAGCCGGGTTGGTCGGTGGAGACGGCAGTGCCGGCTGGAGGAGTGGCCGGCTGGCGAGTCTCGGCTTGATCATCACCGGCTGCAGGCGGCGCGCTCGCACGCGCCTCGTTGCTGGAGGCACGATCAAGTTGAGGCTGTCCGGTTGCTCCACCGTCTGGCACGACGTCTTCACCATCCTCTCCCTCCTCCTCTTCGCCCTCGTCGCTGGAGTCGATTTCCTCTGCCGAGTCCTCACCATCCGCCGGGTTCAGCCCGAACCACTCCTCCGGCTGAGCAATGCCGTTATCATCCACCTCAGGAGCAAAGGCGCTGGTGTCGGTGTAGTCGGTGATTGCCGAGGCGCGTTGGATGATATCCGGCCGCACCGCCTCCAACTCGTCGTCGGCCTCCTGCTGCCAGCTGGCCAGCTGGTCCAAGCTCAACTCGGGATACCAGGCTTTGACGAACTCTAGGGCCCGCCTAGCGCCTGACCGAGCTGCAGAAGCCTTCCAGGCCTCGAAGCAGCCAACCGCTACCTCCAGCCAGTCGGCAGTCCGACTGGGGCCACGGGGAACCACCTCGCCGGGCCAGAGGGCGGCCAGCATCTGCGCCCCAACGCGCTGAAGACGGCGGAGCATGCGGTGAGGCGGCTGGAGGCAGGCTTGGATTGCCAGAAGCTGCTCCTGAAGCGACCGACGAGCATTCGGCGCGATCACAGCACCAGCCTGCCTTTGCGCCTCGCGGTGGGCCTCGATGACCTGGTTGGCGGCGGTAGAGTAACCAGGGAAGTACTCTGCACAAGAAAGAAAGGAAGAGAAAAAACACAAAGTCAGAGAATGGACCAAATGGCAAGCGGCAAGCAAGGAACGAAGAAGAAGGCGGCCTACCGTCAACCAAGTCTTCGATCTGGCCGTAGCCGTTGATCAGCGACTGCCTTGCCTCAGCCCAGCTCGCCGCCTCGGTCTCGTACTTGGCTTGGAGGGCGGCCTCGCCGTCCTGCACCGCCTTCAGGGCCGCCTTATTGCTCTCCTCCTGGTCGACCAGCTTCTTGACCAAGCGGTCACGCTCCTGAGCCAAGGCCTCGAACTCGGCTTCCTTGGCGTGAAGGGCGGTCTGGGCCAAACCCAACTGCCCCCTCAGGTTGGCATTGGCCCCTGCAGATAAGAAAAAAAGAAAGCAATAAGAAAAAAGTCGCCAGGAAAGATCCGGCCCGACTGCTCAGCAGTCGGCCCGAACCTCGGGGACTACACCCAGTGGGTGCGCTGACGCACCCCCACGTGAGATAAAAGATGAAGCACTTACTCCGATTCTCAGTTAGATCAGTGGTCTTCTGGGTCAGCTCCCGAGCCTGGGAATTGAAGGCAGCCGCGCGGAGGTTGTGGTAGTCCTGCGAGTCGGACAGAGAAGCAAATAAGAAACAAGATAGCCAAACAAGTCTACCAAGAAGTTCCAAGCCGCCTGCTCAGCAGCCGACTCGGAACTCGGGGACTACACCGAGTGCGTGCACTGACGCGCCCCCACGGAAGAAATCAAGATCAAGAAACAAAAAAGCGGGAAGACTCACCCGAATGGCCGTCCGTGTCATGAGGAACTCTTGATTGTACGGCCTCAACACGGTGGCCTGGGACTGAAGTCGGTTCCGGACGTCCTGCGCCGCCAGGTTCACCACGGCCGTCCCACCACCCGGCGTCCACCCCGAGCTGGCGCTGGCCGTCTCCAAATCCTGGGCCGACGAGCTAGAGCCCGCGGCCTTCTGCGGGTCCGGCGCCAAAGCTGCCTTCCCCGTGCGCTGGCGCGATGGCAACTGGACCACCAAGTCCGTCCTGGCAGCCGGCTCGCCTCCAGCCGGTTGCTCGGGCGGCGCATTAGGCCGACTGTCTTGGTCCGCCCCAGTCGGCGACGGCGGTGCCGCCTCCCTCTCCCGGACGACGACGTCGTCCTCCTCCCTCTCCATCCCCGGCAGGTCGCCACCGGCCTCCTCTGGCGGGGGCTCCGGGATCTCGGGCGCCACGGCGCGCAGGGGGGTGACAAGCAAGGCCCCCGCCGCTGCCTCTGCGGCTGCAGCCTTCGCCTGAGCCTTGGCCGCTGTGTCGGCTTGTGCCTCCGTCGACTCCTCCGCCATCTCCGGTGCCGCCTTGGCGGCGGCCGCCTTCAGCTCCTCCGCCTCCCGCTCCTCCCGCACCTCCCGCGCGTTCCTCTCCGTCGCCGCTAGAAGCTCGGCACGGGGGTCCACGCGGCGGGTGCTCCCGGATCCGCCCGCCGATCCAACCACGGAGGCGGCAACGATCCACTCAAGAGAGAGCGGAGCCCTGTTTGATAAGTCAAGACAAGGATTCAGAAATCGACAAGAAAAGAAGAAGGAATACGCGAGAGAATCGACACTTTCGCTGAAACCTTTGCGGCTGCTTCACCACCTTGCGGAAGCGGGCCGCCTTCGCGGCCGCCTCGTCCCGTCTGGTCGCTGCCGCCCCGCTCTTGGGCTTCTTCGGCCGACTGCCGAACAAGCCCGACGCGGCCCGGCGCTTCTGCGCGCCGCCTCGAACAGGCGGCGCGGCGGATGAACCCGCGCCATGGTCGGACGCCGGCTGGCGGCGCGGGACGATTTCTGCCTCGTCGTCATACGACCAGTCGTCGAAGCTGGCTCCAAGCCCGGAGCCGCCTGCTTCGCCGCCTCCCGCCTCCGTGTTGTCGTCCATAGCGGCCGCCCCCAAGTCGGGGTCCTTCAAGTCATGCGCCGCCTAGTCGGGGAGAAATTGGCGATCCGCCCTGCTGAGCCGACCGCCGGTCGAAGGAGAGGGCTCTGCCAAGACAAACCGACTCGTCAGAGTCGGCCAAGAAAAAGTTGGTGACAAAAGTAAAGAAGAGAAGATAAAGAAAGCTTACCATAGGCGGGGGATTGGCACGGGAGTACGGCTCCTTGCCAAACTGCCACTCCTCGGAGAGCTTGAAGTTCGCGAGATAGTTCACCATGTGAGCTACCTCATCATGAGGCATCTCCTTGGTGCACATCCGACTCGGATCGAGCTGGCCGCTCATTTGACAGATCAAATGAGGGCGGCCTTGGAGCGGGAGCACCCGGCGCACCACGAAGGCGGCCAGCAGGTCGGACCCGGTCAGGCCCTCCGACTGGATCATTACCCGGAGTCGGGCGACGGCGGCGGCTCCAGCCGGCGACATCGTTCTGGCCTGATAGGACCACTGGGGCCGCCTCCCAGCCGGCGGGCCGGCTACGTAAGCCGGCAAGTTGACGAAGTCGCCTTGCGGGGCGACGTTCTTCACGTAGAAGTACGATTTCTGCCAGAGCTTCACCGACTGGATGAGCGTGATGGCAGGGAAGGGGTTGTCGGCTACAGGCTTCTGCATCACGATGAAGGCGCCGTTGTGAGCCGGCACGCCCTGCATGCGGGTGTCGAGCTTGGATTGGAAGAATTCCCCCAGAGCTCGAGGGTGGGGAGAACGCCAAGGAAGCCCTCGCACAGAGTGACGAAGGCGGACAGCAGCACCACCGTGTTTGGAGTGAGGTGGTGTGGCTGGAGCTGGTAGAATTCAAGGAAGGAGCGGAAGAAGGCGCTCGCGGGCAGGCCAAGGCCGTGCAGGAAATGCGAGCGGAAGATTACCGCTCGCCTTCCTCCGGCGCCGGCGTGATCTCCTTCTTCGGCGCAAGATGGACCCGCACCTGGTCCTTGCCGGGCAACCACCGCGTCTTGCGGAGGAAGTCGATGTGGTCCGCGTGGACGTTGGAGCCGTCCCAGTCTCCGCCGTGCTGCATGACGGCAAGAAGCTGATGAGGAAGGGCGCAGTGACGGCGAAAACACGGCCCCGCGGCGGCGAAGCTGCGGGGTAGTGCGAAGACTAGAGGGACGGCGTGGCGGCGAAGGGCTGCTGCAACGAAGAAGAAGAAGAAGAGAATGGCGGAGCGAGGGTGAGCGTGCGAGCGCCTGCCACTCCCCCTCCTCCCCCTACTTATAGCCTCGTGCAGCGAAGCTGAGGAGGCGAGGCGTGGGGGGAACGTGGGATTAACTGCGCCCACTCCCCCACGTCCCGTGATTATTGCACCCTAACGGCGTGCGGGAACTGCCGTCGGAAGGCGAGCGGCCCGCTTTGGGCCGCAAAAGATCGACACCTAGGCCTAGGCATGGAAGTGGTGGGCCCCGGCCTGCGGCGGCGTTCCGTCGCGCGCGTGGGCTGGCAGGCTTTTTCAGCCGGAGGGTGCCGCGTGGCGCGCGGGCGGCAAGCGGTCGGCCCGCAACCCGGCGTGCACACCAGCTGGCTCCCACCTTCAGACTTCAAAACCTCGCCAAGACGGCGCACCTAACCAAAGCCAGCTCCTAGCTGCTGGCTCTTCAAGATACACTACAAAAAAAAAGACACATCCGTGACATTTTGGGCCGAACGAATTTTTTTTCTGTCATACATATGACACTTCTATGACGATAATTGTGACAAAACCCGGTATCATCATAGATGTGGTGGGCTCCTACTTCTATGACAAAAAATCATGACAGAAAATGGGCTTTTCGTCCTGGGCGGGCCGGAGACGCAGCTGCATGACATTCTTTGGGCCGTCCATGACGGAAAAAACCATGGTAGAA
This sequence comes from Aegilops tauschii subsp. strangulata, assembly GCF_002575655.3. Taxonomy (NCBI): domain Eukaryota; kingdom Viridiplantae; phylum Streptophyta; class Magnoliopsida; order Poales; family Poaceae; genus Aegilops; species Aegilops tauschii. Next base: position 158,001,726 of record NC_053036.3, read on the forward strand.
GTGAGGGCGAGGAAGATTTCGAGGAGTTCCCGGTTACTGTGGGAGGTCGGGGGCCGAGCGATGCGCGTTTCTGTCATACACGTACGCGCGTGTGTGCGAGGCATTGGCTCTAACTGAACCCGAGCGAGGCGTTGGGCTCTAACTGAACCCGAGCGATTGCACTGCAGGCTACGCGTTACTGAACCCGAGCGATCGATCGATGGCTGTTAACTGAACCCGATCGACGATTCCTTCACTACTGCTGCTAATTGAAGCCGATCGATGCTGCCTCTGGATGAACAGTGAGCGTTGCTGGGGGGGTTGGATGAACAGTTCCCGGTGGGGGTGCATGAACAGGACCCTGTGGTGTTGCCTCTGGATGAACAGGACCCCGATCGATCGAGCTGGTTGGGGCTAGATGAACAGGACCCTATGGAGGGCAGGATGAACAGGACCACCTCGTGGAGGGCAGAATGAACAGTAGACGGTGGACGGCTGGATGAACAGTAGCCCGTGGAGGGGTGGTTGAACAGGAGCCCGTGGAGAGGGTTGGTTGAACAGTAGCCCGGTGGAGTAGCGCGTGGTGGAGGCTGGATGAACAGGAGCCCGTGGATGAACAGTCGCAGGTGGAGGCTGGAGGAGGTCGACGGTGGATGAACAGTAGCCCGTGGAGGCTGGAGGGGGTCGACGGTGGAGATGAACAATATCCCGTGGAGTCCCGTTTTGCGGTACGCCACACCCCTCCCGATGAACAGGACCCCCGTTTCGATCGTAGCGCTCCAACACAAGTCTGTTTGCTCCGTTTTGCGATACGCCACACCCCTCCCGATCAACAGGACCGCCGTTTCGACCGTAGGAGGTCCGTTTCCTCCGTTTTGCGGCACGCCAGACCCCTCCCGATGAACAGGATCCCGTTTCAAACGTGTCCGGTCGAACACAAGGCCGTTTCTCCGTTCTGCAGTACGCCAGGCCTTCTTTCCATCGGCTGTTCCGTCCAAGCCCTCCCGATGAAAATGATGACGCATTCCGTTCCGACCCAGCCGGTTGGCTCCCACGCGTTCCGTTGCCTCCTCATGAACACGACGCATTCCGTTGCCTCCCCATGAACACGACGCATTCCGTTGCCTCCCCATGAACACGACGAGGACGATGTTTCTCCGTTTCGACCCAGCCATGTACACGAGCCCTGGCCATACGTATGCGCGAGTAGGCATTCGACACCCCGCCCGTACGTACACATACGTGGCCGTATTTTCTTTCTTGCACCCTAGCCATTGTACGTACGTGTACATGCTACGTGCGCGCCTCTACAACGACACGTACGCGCCTCTACTACTGCACATGCGCACCTCTACATCCACCAGTATATATGTACATACACGTTCGCGACCAGAATGAGAACGCTACGTACTTCCTTGCCTGCGAAGATGTAGCTGGTGCGTCCCAGCAGTCAGGGGGGCGAATCATTTTTTTTCCCGGTCGCACTTCCTTGCGTGCGAAGATGTAGCTGGTGGGTCCCAGCAGTCAGGGGCAAACGTTTTTTCGTGAAATATGGTGGCCCGTCTGGTGGGTCCCAGCTGTCAGGTGGAGGAATAATTATTTTGCACGTAATAAGGAGGCACTTCCTTGCTGCGGCCATGGACCCAGCTGTCAGCCTCTCCACGTACAGTCCATGTCTGATGGAAGCCGTTCCTTGACCACGTTGACCACGCCGCGCCGAGAGCACCAGGGCGGTGGACGACGGTGAGGCCTAGGAAGGGGACAACATGGAGCCGGGGAAGACGCGGCAGTGGATGCCCACGCGTAGAGGAGTACGAGGGTTCACTGGTTCGCTGCGGTGTGAGGCTGTCGTCGCCGCAGAATAACAGGGGGTGTGGGTGAGTAGAGGGATGGCCTGGCCAGCGGTGGGAGTAGTAGGGGGCGGTGAGGCCTCCACCGCATCACAGCCGACCACGGGAGGCAGGAGCACGAAGCACGACCGGCGCTGGTTTGGGCGGCTGGAGTAAGAAGACCAGAGGTTGAAGAAGCACTACGGCCATTGGATGGACATCGTACGGTCACTGGAGCTAGAATCGTGCATATTGACTAAGTTGACAAAGCCCTCCGTCCCCGTTAACTTAGTAGGCCCACAAGTCAGCCTGCCACTATAATGGGTCCCAGCTAACAGGGGGAGTATTTATTTTTTTGTGCGTAATAAGGAGGCACTTCCTTGCGTGCGAAGATATAGCTGGTGGGTCCGAGCTGTCAGCGGCGGTAATGTTTTTTTCGCGAAATACAGAGGCCCTTTCGGTGGTCCCTGATGTCAGGTGGAGGAATCATTATTTTGCGCGTAATAAGGAGGCATTTCCTTGCATGCGGCCGTGGGCCCAGCTGTTGGCCTGTCCACGTATAGTCCACTTCAGATGCATGTCGGTCGTTGACCACGTTGACCGGGCCGCGCCGAGAGCACCAGGGTGGTGGACGACGGCGAGGCCTAGGAAGGGAACGACACGGAGGCAGGGAAGACTCAGCAGTTGTTTCCCACGCGGAGGGGAGTACGACTGTACGAGGGTTTACTGGTTCGTCTGCCGTCGCCGGAGAATAACAACAGGTGTGGGTGAGTAGAGGGATGGCTAGGCCAGCGATGGGAGTACGGTGGGGCAGTGAGGCCTGTGCGGCAGCACAGCCGGCCGCGGGGAGGAGGGAGCAGGCAGTCCTGCCGGCGCTTGTTTGAGCGGCTGGAGCAGGAAGAGCAGAGATTGAAGAAGCACGACGGCCGTTCGATGGACATCCAACAGTCACTGCTTGTGCGTCATCCTTTTTTTTAGGAAAGCCTCAAATCTGTGGAAAACAGCATATAGCCCATCTGCCATTATTTCTAATAATTTAGAGCCCATTTGCTAATTCTTAAGGTTTTTTTGGAGCCCATATTCTTTTTGTTATCATTACAGCCCATATTGTGGCCACGGTTAAAAAATTATAGGAAATTTGGATATTTCGGTGCAGTCCGAACTGTTTTTAATCCCGAAATTTTGACTCGCATTCAAACAGATTTTAAAAATAAATGTATATCAATATAAAATCCAACAAATTCTCCACGCATAAAAATTAATGTAATTTAAAATCTCGAAATGAAAAAAAGATATTTGAAACTAATTGCCGGTTTGATGTGTTTTAAAAATGTACAGCCCATTTCTCATTACTGATAGGCCATTTTCTCGGCCAGCCAAATGAAGCTCTCCTCGTCTTGAAAGATTTGCAGCCCAATAGGCCTGACAAAGCGACTTACCTGGCAAATCACAAAAAAACTGGGCTATGGCCGTGGACCCAGCTGTCAGTCTCTCCACGTACAGTACTCTTGCGATGGAAGTCGGTCGTTGACCACATTGACCATGGCGCGTCGAGAGCACCAAGGCGGTGGACGACGGCGAGGCCTAGGAAGGGGACGATGCGAAGCCGGGGAAGACGCGACAGTGGATGCCCACGCGGAGAGGAGTACGAGGGTTCACTGGTTCGGCTGCGGCGTGAGGCTCCCGTCGCCGCTGAATAACAGGGGGTGTGGGTGAGTAGAGGGATACCCTGGGCCAGCGCTGGGAGTAGTAGGGGGCGGTGAGGCCTCCGCGGCATCACAACCTGCCACGAGAGGCAGGAGCACGCGGCACGACCGGCGCTGCTTTGGGCGGCTGGAGCAAGAAGACCAGAGGTTGAAGAAGCACTATGGCCATTGGATGGACATCATATGGTCACTGGAGCTAGAATCGTTCATATTGACTAAGTTGACAAAGCCCTCCGTCCTCGTCAACTTAGTAGGCCCACAAGTCAGCCACCCACTATGGTGGGTCCCAGCTAGCAAGGGGTATTCATTTTTTGGTGCGTAATAAGGAGGCACTTCCTTGCGTGCGAAGATATAGCTGGTGGGTCCGACCTGTCAGTGGGGGGAACATTTTTTCGCGAAATGCAAAAGCCCTTCCCATGTACAGTGCATAATAAGGAGGAACTTTCCTTGCGTGCGACCATGGACCTCGTGGGTCCCAGCCGTCAGGCTCTCCACATACAGTCCTCTTCTGATGACTTTCGTATGTTGACCACGCCGCGCCGAGCGCACCGAGGCGGTGGACGACGGCGAGGCCCTAGACTGGAACGACCCGGAGATGGGGAAGACGCGGCAGTGGAGTCGCAGATGGAGAGGAGTGGGAAACTTGACTCGTTCGGGTGCGGGGTGGGCCTACACTCGGTAGAGAATAACAGGAGGTGCGGAGTGGAGGGATGGCCTGGCCATCGGCGGGGTAGCGTTTCGCTGAGGAGCGCAAAACAACGCCGCTGGACGCTGAAGGCTGGAGCAGGCGATTCCGGCAGCGCTGGGGGAAGAAGACGAGAGATTGAAGAAGAATGCCGGCCGTTGGATGTAAATGCAATGCCTTCTTAGGCTTCGACCTACTGGCCCACATGTCAGCCAGTCCATTGGTTTTTTAGTCCATTTGGTGGGCTGGGTGAAACAATGATGTAGCATCTATGCAGCCCGTTTAAGTCCCATTTGCATTTAACTCGAAATCCGTGGACTTGCTGGGCTGGGCGAAAATATCATGTTGGGCTAGATGGAGAAACGTTATAAAAACATAAACACATGATCGCACGTCAGTAAAATCTTTGCAAGCTTATGTACGCAATCACTAGGAGTTAACTTGCCAAGTTATATATAAACAATTATTATTATTATTATTTTGTAAGAACTTTCAACTTACAAAATAAAATATCATTTTAATTTGATGAGTTAATAGTACGTGGGGTATTATTATTTTTTAGGCTAGACGTGGGACAGTTGAGTTGGTTCTAGGGGAAAGTACTGGGAGAAAACTCAGTTTACATCGAAAAAGAAAGTGGGAGAAAATTCAGAGACCTGCTGGGTCCACCTAAGGAGGGGAATATGTTGGGAGGAAGGAGATTCAAAGCACAGCAGCCGAGTGAACTAGTTTTTTTTACGGAAAATTGAACTAGTTTACATACATAAGCAAATAGCCACTAAAAAAAGCAATCGGGTTAATGGGTTCTTAAAAGAAATATTTCGGATGAAACACTCAGATGATAAAGGTGCTTATAAACAGATAAAGTACAACATCTAGACCTTCCTGGCACGCTTGATCATGACGCTGCGGCTGTCCGTGTACTCGTCGGTTACGGGAAGCAGACACGCCCTCATGTCCAAGATCGGCCTGTACATGTCGTAGCATGCGTATGCGTCCTTGGCCGCGTAGGTTATGTAGGCTAGATTCAGAGGTACCTCCCACGTGTTCAGGTCGTCTTCTTTCATGTTGGCGTATCAGGGGTCGATGATGGTCTCAGCGAGGTCAACCACGGAGTCCTTCTCCTCCCCGTTGCTGATGATCTTGTATTGCTTCTGGATGTCGACAAGCTTGTTGCACGAGATGGCCGAATCATCGCGTTCTTCCTTCTCTCCACCGTAGCGAAGGTGCAGTCGGCGCTACCGATGAAACGGGCGAATGCTCCAGAACCTGGTGCAGCCATAGGACTGAGGCGAGGTAGAGCTTCACCGAGTCCGTATCGTTGGTGTACATCACATTCAACTTGGTGCAGCCATAGGACTGAACGGAGAACTCAAAGGGGAACTCCTTGCTGAAGTCCATATCCAGCAGGCTCACCCCTCGGATCGCCATTGGAGTCTCTTCGAGTGAACGAGTGTGTAGGCGGCGGCAGCAGTTCGCAGCAGATTCAATAGTAAGCTGAGTGTGTACATGCGACAACAGTTACTACCCCTCCCTCGTCCGTTGCACGCCCGACAGAAGATGCACCCTCGGCCACACGTCGGTTCACGAGCGGGTCTGTATTGGTACTGTAATAACAGGAGTTAGTGGTCACTTTACTTAAATTTAATTAGCTTTAATAGAAATTTATAATTAAAACAAGCAATGCATTCGCTCGTTCTATAAGTGCCAGAGGATCAACATGCACAACAATTAGAATTATTATTCTCAGGACGCTCACGATCAGCACATTTGTCGCACTTTCACAAAGATAATACTACCAAGTTTGAACTGTTTGTTAAGGTTGTTGTCCTCTGCATCATCATGTCGTGTTTCCCAGCTTGCAAGATTCAGAACCAACAAATAAGATCCAAATAATAAGTACAACAAAGATGCCTACACATCTCATTGATTCCCAGCTTGCAAGATTCAGAACCAACAAATAAGATCCAAATAATAAGTACAACAAAGATGCCTACACATCTCAATTATTTCCAGCTTGCAAGATTCAGAACCAACAAATAAGATTCAAATAATAAGTACAACAAAGATGCCTACACATCGCACTGATTCCCAGCTTGCAAGATTCAGAGCCAACCCATTAGAGCCTTTTGATAAAGTGAATATCGGGATTAAATCCATCTTGGCTAGCCATGTCATACAATCGAAGAACTTGGCGAATGCTCTTGACCGTCACAACATCTGTAGTTGAGTATTCATGTTTGCACAGCGCAGATAATAAAGAGAATGATTACTATAATAGTGGCACTAGTGGAAGTCAACCTGCAGCTCCACTCGATGATTCAATTCATGCCACTTTTTCTGCAGTTCACCTGAAATGAAGCAAAGATTGCATCATTCAGCTACGGCTCATCTTGCAAAGGCTAATAAAATGTTGCACGAGATTACCAGCAGAATTTGACGGAGATTTTGGAAACTCCAATCACCATTTTGTGCAGTTCCACCAAAAATTGAGAGATGTTGCCCATGTAACATTTTAGTTGAACTGCACAAGACACTCATTCCAAAAAAGTGTTTTGTGCAGTTCACCAAAAGGTCACAATAGCAACAAGGTGAAATGGATATCCCTATCTGCACAAAAAGATAGAATGTAAACAGTTGCTGGTCAATAAGAATATACGAAACATATACAAAATGAAAAGAAGCATCTTAATTATGTTCATGGCAATCACGCAAGGACAGTAGAAATTTTAAAACGTCAGCAATGCTTCATGTTACCAGAAGCATTATGATCAACAATGAGATTCCTCAAATATGGGATTACTTTAATGGTGGCATTGCTTGTTTACCAGACACAGTAATCAACAGCAGCTAAAGAGTTTGTTTAAGGGCATGGGACCGTGGGGACACCAGGACACTCAGCAGCGTAAAGGAGCAACTTACTTATCATACTGGGGAAAACAGCAGGAGTGCCATTTGTAACACAGTTTAATTGCATCTTATCACTGGAGGCATTAGATTAACAATAACACTGGTTAGACATGTCCCTAAGGTAACAATGTGATCGCTTCATTTTACATGCGCCCTTACATTAACAACATCAAAAGGTTGGTATAAGGACATGCGACAGTGGACGCATCAGCACAATGTACATACAAGGAGGCATAAAGTGGTGATGCCGAGTTTGTTCATGCTATGTGAGGGCAGCAAACCTAATCCTGGAGACCTTGTACTATGTGAGGGCAGCAAATCTAATCCTGGAGACCTTTTACTATGTGAGGGCAGCAAATCTAATCCTGGAGACCTTTTACTATGTGAGGGCAGCAAATCTAATCCTGGAGACCTTTTACTATGTGAGGGCAGCAAATCTAATCCTGAGACCTTTTACTATGTGAGGGCAGCAAATCTAATCCTGAGACCTTTTACTATGTGAGGGCAGCAAATCTAATCCTGGAGACCTTTTACTATGTGATGGCAGCAAATCTAATCCTGGACATACTCTGTTGACTTGTCCACCAGCCGCCACTTTCTGTCCTTTTTTCAACCAATAATAGATCTGCTCCTTATCCAGTTTGTACTGCGTTTTCCCATTATTTCACTTTTCAACCAAGAGACCGGTTGGGTATCTGATCTCTACTACTTTCACCATATTATTTCCTCTTTGAATCAAGTCCTAGATTCATACTACAACTTTCCCCCCTTTCTTCGTTGTTTGAACAAAGCCCTAGATTCGAATGCATGAAGTAGCTTTACCTCTAATAATACTAAAAATTTAGGTGGCTTTAGAAGAGCTGATGGGAGTAGAAAAAGATGCACATGCAGACACGTGGGGAGCTGGGGCAGTAGAGCAAGGCCGCTTTCGAAGAACTTATACCTGAGGGTCGCCGGGATGTCGGCGGCGGCAGGTCGGATCTGCGGACAATACGGCATGGAGGAAGAAGGGTCGGACGACCTCCCGAGCCGGCGCTGTGTAGGAGAGAACGGCACGGGCAGAGGATCGGGCCCCTCCGGCAGCTATGGGTTTCCTCCCTCGGCGGCGATGACCGCGTGAACGATGCACCTTTTAGTCCTCTACACACACCGGCCGAAGGGATCCGGCCGGATCTGTGACCAGCGGTGAGCAGAGAGAAAATGTCGCTACCGCTGTCTTGTTTATATCTGAAGAGGATGAGAGAATGAAGAGAGCAACCCTAGTAAAGCAAGCGCTCAGGCCCCAGTGTCCATATATAGTGGAGTGATTATCTTTTTTCTCTCCACAACAAGCGTTTCAATTTGTGTACGTGGCATTAAAGAAAAGAAACTCTCTATTTAAGGTGACTACTGTACGACTCCTACTTACTACTAGTAGTACTACAGTATTGTTCACTTGTGCTCCCAGCCCCTCCATTCATTGAACAACCCCACGGGTGAATAAACATACAGTAAGTACTGTATTTATATAGAACGAACAAGATCGAACTATTTTCTCGTAGTTAAAAGTTGAGGGCAGGGCTTTTCCCGGGCAGTACGCGCAGCAGTTTTCGGGTAGGCGGTTTGACAGAGAGACGAGGAGGGTGAGCGCGTGGGGCTGTGCGATTTGACGGCGCGTTACTGCTGGAAAGACTTGTGATATGACCACTCATTATAGTCATGAATTACTCGCGCTCCGACCGGGGTGATGGCCCCCTTCCGTTCTGCGCTCTAATCTGGTGCATGACACGTCGACCCGGATGCTGGCTCTCCCACATGTCGGAGTAGTAAGAAGGAGCAAAGAATTATGCGGTATATACTAGTACTATACTAGAGTACTACTCAGGTCGGAGGAGTGCGAACCACGGCAACCCAGTGAACCAGCAGTGCGAACCACGGTAGCCCACTGAACCAGCAGTAGAAAACAATGTGGTGATATGGCCATAAAAAACAATGTGCTACGGTCCACACTGTAGCATGTACAGTAACACTCCTCTTTGTTTGGATCCCTGAGTTAGAGCTAGTTTGGGTTGAAATAGCCTCAAATTATCGAAACAAGAGGGGTTAGTTTGAGCTAGTTTGCTCAAACCCAGCTAAAAAAACTAGCCCGGTGGAGAGGTTCTAATTGGGTTAGTTATCCTCGGGCCCACTAAAAGAGAACTAAAAAAATCTCCCCTGCCCGCACCAGATCGCTCCCCCCTCTCGCACGACTCCTCTCTGTTCCCCATAGGGCCGCTCGCCCTCTCTCTCCTCCGGCCGCCCTCTCCTTCCGGCCTCCGCCGCCCTACTCCGGCCGCCCTCTCCCTCTGGCCTTCGAAGGTCGCCCTGCTCCCCCTTCACCAGTCGTTTTTCTCCCTCTGTCGTGCGCGGCGGCGGCGCATCTACCAGGGAGGTCACGAGAGGGGTGAGTTTGTTCGTTCCTTCTCTCTCTCATGGCCATATCATTGATCTTGCTTGCTCTAGCGCTAATTCTGATTTGGAAAAGTAGATCCTGATCAAACTTGGTATAGATTTGTGGTGCACGCATGGAATTGTTTGATGCTGCTTGAGGAGGTAATAAATCTTTCTAGAGGCCCAAAGATTCAGGTCACCTTTCTAGGTATTTCAGTTTCAGGCTTGCATTATTTCTAGAGGCCCAAATATTTAGTTCACCTTTCTAGGTATTTCAATTTCAGGCTTGCATTATTTCTAGAGGCCCAAAGATTTAGTTCACCTTTCTAGGTATTTCAGTTTCAGGCTTGCATTATTTCTAGAGGCCCAAAGATTTAGTTCACCTTTCTAGGTATTTCAATTTCAGGCTTGCATTATTTCTAGAGGCCCAAAGATTCAGTTCACCTTTCTAGGTATTTCAGTTTCAGGCTTGCATTATTTCTAGAGGCCCAAAGATTCAGTTCACCTTTCTAGGTATTTCAGTTTTAGGCTTGCATTATTTCTAGAGGCCCAAAGATTCAGTTCACCTTTCTAGGTATTTTAGTTACAGGCTTGCATTATTTCTACAGGCCCAAAGATTAAGTTCCCAGTCGGCGGCAAGCGGCCCTGCTACCCATGCCGGTGTCGACCTCAACTCGCAAGGGCCGGCGTCTGAGGGGTTCCCGGGGCATGGGCTCTACAGAGCCTTCCTCCAGAGTGACGATGGCGAGCTCCTCCCTCGGTGCGTGAGGGGCTCCGGGCTCCCTCCCTATCGTGAATGACTTCCGTGATGAGTTAGCTCATTCTTTGTTTCATGGATTGCTTTTTTATTTTGTGAAGCTTGATTGACGACATGTATGTTTAAGTGGGATATCTCATTTGTATGGACAAAGTAAAAATTATCATGTTTTTGCATGCTTGATTTGTATAGATGGTTCGTTTATGTCAATTGTGAGCGGGAGGAGGCCACAGAAGAGTCGGTCACACCAAGAGGGTGCTTGGATCCAAGGGACTTATTTTAGTCTGAGTAAAAAAGTCTCTTTAAGAGGCTAAAGTTCCAAGCACCCCTGACTAAAGTGGGGCTAAAACTAGTCTTGAGACTAAAAAAATTTAGTCAGGGGTACCCCTACTAAAATGTGGATTAGTCCTCTCTCTCCTCATTTAACTCCTCTCCTTTAACACAGGCGAGTTCTGGATTGGAGGGTTTGGAGGATAATAAATGCTCATTAACTTGATTTTAGTCTCTTTAGTATTTGGATCCAAGCATGGGTGAGGCTAGCAAGTTTTAGTCCCACTACTTTTAGTCATGGAACTAAAACGTATCCAAGCACCCTCCAAATCCGGCAGGAAATAGGGTCCAAAGTAGTCAAATGATTGAGATAGAGCATTTATTGTCAATCTAACCCTGCCATCCATACACCTCTTTGGTTTAGAGTTAGTTCAGGGTTAGAATCTAACTCTAACCTCTAACTGAGTTAGAGTTCTCCTCGTCTCGGTTCATCGCCATCATACTTTCCCCATTCCTGTGTTTTCAGTATCCTGTGAATCAAAGAGGCCCTTTCATTGCGGGAAAAATCAAAGAGGCCCTTACACTGGTTTCGGTCCGGTCATTTTTTATAAACGTGTTATGTCCAAAATTTAATGAACGTGCTCCGGCTTCCATGAAAAAATCCGGTTTCATGTAGTAATTCATTCATTTATTTATACTTCTACGGGGGGTTTGCATGTAATTCGTGAGGTCTGAAATGTAAAGTACCCCGGCATATGCTCCGAGTCGTGCATGCACTACGACCCAGATGCTCTATGTCCCACTTGTCGGCGAATGGGAGCACGTGGAAATAGCCTAGGAGTACATATAGGAGGATAAATGCGTGAAATAATATGTACTGTGAAGTGTAGCCGCGGTTCGAAAAGGAGACTAAAGTGATGACAGCTATAGGTCGCACGCACCCAACTAGTGGTACTAGACATACGACTAATTTTTCCCTAAAAAAAAAGAGGCACGAGTGCTCAGTACTCCTATTCTATAAACACGAGTCCCATCTGACAACAGCGTCCGTGCTACAGCTAGCTCTCCTCCCTCGTTTCTCTCTTCTAATTCTAAACTCGGCCGACGCCCGGTGGGCGGGGTGGGTTTGCTCAACTGCGGCCCCACCTCACAGTGAAAACGTTACGACTGGAATAAAAATGCCATATACTCCCTCCGTTCATAAATATATGCCTTTTTAGATACTATTTCAAATGGAATACAGCATACAGATGTATGTAGACATAGTTTTGAGTGTAGATTCACTCATTTTGCTCCGTATGTAGTAGTCACTTGCTGGAATCTTTAGAAAGACTTATATTTGGGAACAGAGGGAGTACTATACTAATAAAACATTAAGGCCATGAGGCGATGCAGTGCTGGTTACAGGAGGCAAGAAGAGATGCATCCATCGACGACGTCCACCTCCTCGACTCAGGGCGCCGGCCCACCGAACGGCGCCTAAGTAGCAGCGGCTTTCGTGGCCAGGTCGACATGCTTCTAAACAATGGCGCCAAAGATTCCAGCCACTGGAAGAAGGCCAACGTCTTTCTGTCCTCGCTTGCCTTGTAGTGGCCTATGTAGACGATTTCCTCGTAGACATGGATGTGCAGGTCGACGGTTTCTTACATGGCGAGGCGCTGCGCGGCGAGCGCGGCCTCGAGGTGCACACTCTTCATCGCGACCTCCGGCACCTGCAGGGCCACCAGGGCTTGAAAGAGTTCATCACCATGGAGGCCGATGAGGGTGGCAGGCAATGAGGAGCCTGGGCAAGCGGGCTGGAGCAGTACGGCAAGGTCGTCCGCGCGCTTCTTGTTGGCGGTGAACTTGCGGATGGAGTTGACCATCATGTCGTCCATGCGAGAGGCGAAGCCGGCGTCAGCGAGGGCTACGATGCCTGCGGTCGCCAACACCGTCTGGAAACGCTGCGCCGTGCGGGGCCGCAAGCCGGCGCCTTGGATGATTTGGCACAGCCGACTGCCGCTCGCGTCCATCGCCTCCATAGGTGCTTGTGGCTTCTGGTCACTTGGTCTTGGATTGGAGTGAGCAGTGTTGCGCAGAGACTTGGGAGTAGATGGATTGGAGTGGTGGGCACCTTTATTATATGAGAGTCCAAACTGTGTTGCACTCACATCATGCTGGCTCTATTCTGCTTCTCCAATTAATTCCCTCTGCATGTAATTGAGGATGCATCATTGACCGTTCAACATCTCGGGAACCGCTACCCTCTCCCTCCTTGGCATTCAAGCACCTATGGACCCGCCGACGACGAGGTGCCTATGGTGACTTCGTAAATTTCAAGATGATAGTGCCATGCGTGTGTGCGTTCATACGGGTGAGTGTATGCGCATGTATATGAGCGCTTGCGTCTGTACTGTGTAAAAAAACGTAAATGCGTGTCAAAAAGAGACTAGTCAGTATACTCAATATTGTGCACCTCGGAGAGGAAAACGATAGAACTAGTACGTATTTATTTACGGTGCAGATTCACTCATTTTGCTCCATATGTACTCCGTCTCGGTGTAGTCTAGTCACTTGTTGAAATCTCTAGAAGGGCAAATACTCCTTTCTGGTTTATAGGGTTATACTAGCAAGTAGTTGTACGTACTAGTACAATAGTGGGCTCACATAGCAATTTTGTCTCATGCAAGAGCCTGGCTATATGCGTGCTCCAATGTTCGCAACTACAACGTTCGGTTTGCGCTTGGCTCTTCGCCTCTTCGAGAAGACGAACAATGATGTTACTACTACTACTACTTCTACAGTGTCGAATCCACTGCTGCATGTCCGTCCACCGCGAGCGGGACGGATAGCTTGTTGTAGAAGTACAACTAAGCAAAAGCCTGTCCTCATTTGCGAGCAACCGTGCGCATGGGTGAGGGAGAAGGCGTGTAGTAAAATCAAGCTTCTCCTCGTTGTACGAGTTGACGCGACACATCATAGCACTGGCCCCACATGCTTGCCTCTAAACTTGGCTGAAAGACCCGCAGTGTACAATATATTTGCTGCAACCTCTAACATTTACCCACCACAAATTAAAATATATGTGGCCGTATGCATCGTTCTGATGCAGAGGCCGGGGAGTCCCCCCTTTTCGAAAAAAACAAATTAAAAGATATATTCCTGTCTTGACCAGATGAGCGTGCAAACTACAATCACCAGGGTGTCAGGTAGGGCCAGAAGACTATTTTAATTTTTTTTTAAAACTTCGAGACGGCCACATAGCATGGAGCCGAGCCCAACAATTTTAAGCTTACAAGCACGGTACACGCTATCCTAGACTACTCTACACATGAAACAGCCACACGAGCGTCCGGGCTACGCTTGGCTCTTCGCCTCTTCAGGAAGTCGAACAATGATGGAGTACTACTGCACTGGAGGAGTACTACAGTACGCTTCTGGCCATCTGACACCGATTGAACTGCTGCATGTCCACCGCGTGTGGGAGGGAGAGTGTGTAGCGAAAGCTTCTCCTAGTCTTGCCAGCAACCACGCTCATGGCCGAGGGAGGGACGCTCCTGCCTTTATGTGTATGATAGGTGGGCCCGATAGGTGTGTGTCCAACCTGTCATACAGCCGAAGGCAGGTGCAGTTAAGTCCGCAAGGGAGAGGATAATCAAACTTCTCGTTGATGTACGAGTTGACGCGACACATCAAAGCACTGCACTCGATATATTTCAATAATTTGCGTTTACCGATGCATTAATTACAATGCATGCATGCATGCCGTGACTCTCCTTTTGATACTTGCATGTGTTGATTTAATGCACCTTGAAGTAGTATAAAATATGTGACGGTAAAGCTTTGTAATACCCCGGCCCAAGTCGAGAGATGGTTGTGCACGAGGAGGGCGAGATCATGCAGACCGAACAGGACCCGACGATGGAGCTCTCTAAGGTCTCGATGGACCTCACCGTGCTCCACTGCCCCTTGTGCCTCCGCCCCTTGACGCCTCCAGTGTATGAGGTTCGAATACACCTCGTCCGTTCGGCTGATTGAGCAAGGTGCAGGTTTCTTGATTGATGTGCTGTTCGATTGATTTCTGCAGTGCAAGGGAGGGCACCTGGCCTGCGCGGACTACCGCGTCGAGCACCCCGGGAACCAGCGGCAGTGCCAGAAGTGCGAGCGCGGCGGTGGCTTCGACATGCGGAACACGGCAGTGGACTACGTCCTTTCGTCGGTGAGGGTGAAGTGCCCACACGAAGGCTGTGGGCTCTACGTCACTTACCACAAGCTTGCCGATCACCAGAGCGTGTGTCCGCTCGCGCCCTACAAATGCCCCGTGCCCGTCTGCGGCTACGAAGGCCCGCCGCCGGCGCTCTACCACCACATCAGCACCGCGCATCCCATGCCCGTGCACAGGATCCAGTACGGCAAGGTGCTCCAGCTGCAAGTGCCACTGTCGGAGCCACGGCTCTTGCTGTTCGCGGAGGAGGACCGCCGCACGTTTTTCTTGGTCGGCGGCGTGCTCGACATCGGCGCGCCTATCACCGTGTCGGTCGTCTGCATCAGAGCGGGGGCGTCCCCACTGCCGCACTACATGGCCAAGCTGTGGGCAAACGGCCCGCCGGGGGAGCCCAAAGGCACGACCGACGCCGTCAAGGTGGAAATGGAGGTGACAAGCAACAAGGATCCCAGCGACGTCGATGTGCAGGAGCTGACCTTCTTGATAGTTCTGCCCAAGCTGCTGGCCGGGGCTAAGCTTCTGTCCCTCCACATTCAGATTGACAGGCTCACATCCTAAATGTTTCTACAGTGCCTTCTATTTATCTTAGTAATATGCTAATATAGGGATTACCTTGGTCTACTTTAGCTTAAGAAATGGTGGGTTTTGGTGGTGATGCAGCAATTACTTCGACATCAGATCAGTAATTTCCAACAGTCGAACGGATATTATGTGTCTGTTGGATATAAAGTTCCTTTGGGTAAGACGTACTACTTGTCATCAAAATGGATAAAAGGAGATGTATGTAGGCATATTTTAGTTCTAGATATGTCCCTTTTTATCCATTTTGATGACAAGCACTCCCTCCGTTCCACAATACATGCCTTCCATTTGTCAAAATATAGATGTATCTAGACATGTTTTAGTATATAGGTACATCCATTATAGAGCCAATCGGATGGTTGAGAACACTACAATTCGTAGCTACAGATGCGTGTGTGACTCCCAGATGCAGAGGCCAGGGGTCATCATCCTCCTTTTCGAGAAAAAATAGACGTGTGTGTGAGAGCTCGCCACGCGGCTATTCCCGTCGAACGCCCCATTAACCGTAAGATATGTATACGACGGTGCCTGTTATTGCACGTACACAGCAGTACTCCCTCCTTTCCGGTTTATAGGGCTTAATTCAAAAATCTCACCAACCAAGATGGTGAGTGGTGGAATATTTTTTGTAGTTTGCAAAAGCACCTAATTAATGCTCTTGTTTTTCTCAAAAAATTACGTTTATCAATGCATTAATTGCAACGCATGCATGCATAAAGTACATGCATTGGTCAATTTTCTCTTAATACTTGCATGCAATGATTTAATGTACCTTGGAATCTGAACATGTGTTGGGGAACAACAAAATTGAGCCTTATAAAATGGAAAAACTAAAATTTTGAGATAAGCCCTATAAAACCGGAAAGGAGGGACTAGAAAAAGAAGTACTCCATCCGGGAATACTACCACACTTCGAAACTAGAACCGTCAATAAATTTTGAGCTTGTGTCTCGTCACATTCCAAATTACTCCATGCTATATTGAATTGCAAACCTGTTCACACCGATCACAACCTAAGCGGTTTCCCACTTAGGAGCGTATTAGTACCACGCTATATTGAATTGCAAACCTGTTCACACCGATCACAACCTAAACGGTTTCCCACTTAGGAGCGTATTAGTACTCGGTTATAAATACTAGTATGCCAAGATGACTGCACATTCCTCCTCAACTCCTCATCCACAAAAACAAACAAGTCATTCGGCATGCTTCCCTTGCGTCTGCCATGGCCAGCGTGAGTCTGGGTCGAGAGATTGCCACCAGGGAGAGGCGAGCATGGAAGCGGAAGCACGAGAGATGTCCCGCCTCGCTGCGAGAGCAGCCGACATGTCCCGCCGCGCATAAGTAGCAGCACAGAGGTCCTGCCGCGCCGCTGAAGCAGCACGGACGTCCCGCCGCACCGTCAATGCAGCACACTGGTCCGACCGCGCCGCGGAAGCAGCTGAGATGTCCCGCCGCGCCACGAATGCAGCAGAGATGTCACGCCGCGCTGCGGCGGCCTGGGAAAATTTCTCGTGGGCAGGCGACGACTATTACAGGCGCATGCATGCGATCGTCCATAGCCAGATGGATCAGATCTCCAGCTGGGCGAGGTTGCAGGACGACATGAAAGCCTCGTTTGAACAGGCTACCGGCGTCATCCGACAACTAAGGGAGGGCAATGAGAGGCTCTGGGCCGAGCGCGACCTGCTGAGGGAGAAGATCGTCCGAAGTGCAGACCAGCAGGAGGAGACCAGTGCCTTGTTGAAGAGGACCGGCGTCATCGTCAAGAAACTTATGGACGAGAATGACATGCTCCGCAACGAGCGCCAAAGGCTGGTGGAGGAATCCGTGGATGTTCTCAAGCAGCGTCTTCAGGACACGAAAGAGCTCATCGCCGCTCGCCGCGGAGACTAGTTCCCGCGGCCTGCAGCAACACATCAAGAAAGTAGAGATCAGCGAGCCAGATCCTTGTCTTCCTTCTTCTTTTGCCCTTGTGTATTTCGGGTGTAGCCGCATGTGGCTTTTTTAATTATCTTTCTAATTATGTAAGACAATTAATCGTCCTTATCTTTCTGTGGAAGATCAATGTTGCGAGGCTGGAATGAAGTAAACTCTTGCTGTGGCGACCCTGGCGTTGCTGTTCTTCTAGTTGCTGCTGGGCTTCCTTCAGTTTCCTGGTTTCTTTTGATGTAATAATCGGTTTAGGATGTGGATTGTGTCGTCGGTTGTGAAATGCTGGGTTCTAGCGCGGATGTTTGGCCTTTGTTGGCCTCTTGGGATGTTGCGATTTCAATCTGGTAGCTTTTAGTCCTTCGTGTTAGGCTGGAGTTGTGCTGAACTTCTTGTGAATTGTGGTGGTTTTCAGTAATGAAAATCGGAAGGGGCAAGCCCTTCTTTGATCAAAAAAAAATTAATCGTCCTTATATATTCATCAGTCTTGCTATAAGTCGCAGTAGATGCTATATAGGTCCGTCGGATCTTACATCAAGATCCGTGCTTTTAGATTTTCTTTTTTCTCTCTTAAATCTCGGTCGAGTGAAACATATCCACGCCATTAAACAGAGGCTCGGGCGCCATTAATGGAGACCTTGGGAGAGAGGTGGACGGCAGATGGAGGTTAAAGGGCTCTCCTCCCGATAAGCACGCACAGGGGTCTGATCGCATGCCTCTCGTACTCAAATAGCTACCCTGCACGGCGCCTCCTAGCTAATAAAAAATGGGTACGCATGGCGGCACGTAAATGGTACTAGTAAGTAGAACGCCCACGGTTTCAATAATACTTGTGTTTCCGATTGTAACGTGACAACACTTGTTCCAAAATGACTTTGTTGATTGTTAATGTGTGCGCCTTTGCAAATCGGACTGCAAATTTACCACAGCATGTTGGTGCCATGTCATGGCACCAAGCCAAGTTTCATTATTTTCATGCATGTTTTGGATTTACAGGAATTAAAAAACTAAGTTTCTCAATGTTTCCAACCCAGCCACGACGCCCAAAATTTTGAATTTCATTCCCATTTCTTGCATGGAACCTAGAAATTTACCCGAGGACACACATGTGATTTTTCAACCAACTTTGGTGCACTGAAACATGTGCTTGTATTTCAAATTTGAATTATGCACATAGAGGTGACACGTTCCCTCCCAGAACCACGAGCCTTCTTGAGAGAAGCTCCGATTTGCAAGAAGCTTATACCAAAATTTGTTCCTATTCGGCCAAATTTTTTTTACCACGGCATGGTACTACCATGACATGACACCATGCCAAGTTTCATGATTTTAAAACCAAGTTTCTCAATGTTCTCGACCGAGCCACGATGCCCAGATGTTTGAATTTTATTGTCATTTTTTGCATGGGACCTACTCCCTCCTTCCATCTATATAGGGCCAAATGTGTTTTTCAAGACATCCTTTGACTATTGACAAGATTAATAGCACATGAGATGTATACTATGAAAATTATATTATTGGAAGCTCCTTTGACATACAAATTTGAAGGTATGCTTTGTGTAAGTTGCATGTCATATATTATTGCTCTAACGTTTGGTCAAAGTTAGCCTCGAAAAATGCATTAGAACCTATATAGATGGAAGGAGGGAGTAGAAATTCACCCGAGGACACAAATGTGATTTTTCAACCAACTTTGGTGCACGGGAGCATGTGCTTGTAGTTCAAATTTGAACTATGCACATTAAATGACCAAAAACTCAATTAATGTGTAAATAAGGCCAAACGAAGCCGGAATAATTCCAAAATTTAACTGGGCACTCATGTAGTTCTATGTTGCCTTTGTAAATAAACTCAAGGGGACAACGTATATCGTTTCGCACTCAAAGGTGGCACGTTCCCTCTCAGAACCACGAGCCTTCTTGAGAGAAGCTTCGGTTTGCAAGAAGCTTATACCAAAATCTGTTCCTATTCGGCCAATTTTTTACCACAACATGGTAGTACCATGACATGACATCCATGCCAAGTTTCATGATTTTCAGACGTGTTTTGGATTTACAAGAATTTTAAAACCAAGTTTCTCAATGTTCTCGGCCGAGCCACGATGCCCAGATGTTTTAATTTTATTCTCATTTCTTGCATGGGACCTAGAAATTCACCCGAGGACACAAATGTGATTTTTCAACCAACTTTGGTGCACGAGAGCATGTGCTTGTAGTTCAAATTTGACTTATGCACATTAAATGACCAGAAACTCAATTAATGTATAAAAAACGACAAACGAACCTGGAATAATTCCAAAATTTAACAGGGCACTAATGTAGTTCTATGTTGCCTTTGTTAAGAAACTCAAGGGGGCAGCGTATATCGTTTCACACTCAAAGGTGGCACGTTCCCTCTTAGAACCATGAGCTTCCAAATCGTCCCAATTTTTTACCACAACATGTTAGTGCGATGACATGACACCATGCCAAGTTTCATGATTTCCAGGTGAGTTTTGGATTTACATCAATTTAAAATCAAAGTTTCTCGATGTTCTTGGCCGAGTCATGACGCCCAGATGTTTGAATTTCATTCTCATTTCTTCCATGGGACCTAGAAATTCAACCAAGGACACACATGTGTTTTTTCAACCCACTTTGGTGCACCGGAGCATGTGCATGCAATTCATATTTAGATTATGCACATTAAAAGTCCAGAAACTCAATTAATGTATAAAAGGCCAAATGAACCCGAAATAAATCCAAAATTTAACAGGGCACTCATATAGTTCTATGTTGCCTATGTAAATAAAATCAGGGGGGAGGCAGCGTATATCGTTTCGCACACAAAGGTGACACGTTCCCTCTCGGAACCACGAGGCTTTTTGAGAGAATCTCCGGTTTTGCAAGAGGCTTATACCAAAACTTGTCCCAATTCAGCCAAAAATTATACGTATGAAAACAGGGTTTTGATTATCCCAAACATCTCGCTACCTAGACCAATAATGTACTATGATTTGAATTCAACATAAAATGGATACAAATATTTGAATTGGAGAGCGTATGGTACATGTAGTTCATAGTGAAATATGATTACTGCTATATGTATGTTTTTTGTTATCAAGATAATATTTAAATTATTGTATAACTTGACAACAATCCTATTCAAATAAGGAAAATTGATTCAAATTTAGTCCATATGGTAGACGACAATATATATGTTCACATGGTGGAGTAAAATGTTCATATATGATGGAAGATCAAAATGTACGACTACATCAATTATAAACCGCAAGGTCACCTAACGATATATTCGAATTCAACATAACGTGGATTCAAAAATTGAAATTCGAGACCATGGCATCTGTAATCATATAAAAATGGACATTACTCTTTCTTTGGTGGGAATTGATTTGTTTTTTGTTGTTGTTGAGGGAAGTGTGAATCGATTTGGTACTGTGCAGGGTAATCTTGTTCTCCCGATTTTTTTTACATTTTTCTTGTAGTTTTTTCAATGGCATCTATAGCAATATAGTAAAAGGGGACATGACTCTCTTGTGTCTTGTATGAATTGTTTTTTTACACATTAAGTTTGTTCTGCCGAACAAGGAATCCGCACGTATTATCCCGAAATTTTCAAGCTCGAGTATCTTTTGTCTCACCTGCTTTGAAACTCCCGCTTCTTCAACCGCGCCGCGCCTTGTTATCCCGAAATTTGGACACGCGCGAGAACTCCCTCCTCATCCGAAATCGCTCCCGCAGCCTAGACACGCGAAATCCCCCTTCTACCCCTCAGCCGGAAATGAAGCTCCACGTCGCGGTGTCAAAACCGGTGGGGGTACGCTGGTAACTTACCCTACATTTCGGACAAGCGCGTCCCTAAGCTTGGCTCCCCCCTCCCCCTTCGCCCCCCATTCGTACACCGAGGCCGCCAAAACCCACGAAACCCCACGCTCCTCCGTCGGCCTCCCGACCACCGCCCAGCCGGAGACTCTTCCCCGACTACATCATCCACCGCAACAGCTTGTCGTCCCTCATCCACCGCACCGGATGAGGATCCGTTGTCGATCTCGTCGTCCCGCCGGATCAGCCGCCCCGTCCTCCACCTCCAAGGAGCTTCCCCGATGTTCACCTCGTCTATCGCGCCACCTCAATCCCCACAGCCGTCTTGACCTGCCCCACCGGAACCGCAGCACCCTCACCAATTCCTCCGATGAAGCCGAGGCCAACTCGGCGTCACCAAGGAGGTTCTGCGCTCACCGCTACATTTTATCTTTTATTCGATCTCACAGGGCTGCCGGTGCTTGATACCGAGCAGACATGGCGTGTCTCCATCGACGGCGCCGTCGCCGGCCACATCATCCACGGCGTCTTTCCTCCATGTCGTTGCTTCCTCGGCGGCGACTTCCACAACGGCACTAGCTGGAGCTGCTCCGGCTCTCGCTCGCGCTGCGGCTCTGTTCTTGCTGTCGGTCGCTGCTGCTGCTGCTGCACGACCTCTGGCAGCTACAGGAGTTGCTGCTTTAGCACTCGCTCGCGGTGCTACTGCGCGACTTGCTCTCTGCTAGTGCGTTCCCTGCTCGAGCGTCTGCTGATTTAGATCACTACTTCTCTGCTACTAGTGCTCGAACGCCCTAAACATCTATTGCAATGCTTTGTTACTAGTTCAATCAGTTTCGATAGTAAAATTCAGTTTCGACTGTGAAGTTCATTTTCTTCAGTTAAGTTCAGAGTGAACAGTACTTACAGCATCTGTCGGAGCGGCCGTGGCGCGGCTGATGCGTTTTACATCTAGCACTTTTTGGTGATGTATTTTACATCATCTATTGCATATGATATTAGGGTCCCACTTCAGATAACGTTGTCTGTCTTGTCATGCTTTAGCCTCGTCGCCGTACATCTTCGCGGAGCTGCTCCAACGACGGAACCGTCCATCACAGCGGAGCAGTACCCTCGGCGCCGTTTCCAGAGGCCTCGGATCTTCTTCCCCGCCTCCGACAGTCACACCAGCATCATCACCATCCTCCACATCCAACCCAATGATGCCGAGGTCCACAAGGCTATGCAAAAGAGGTTGTACACTTGTCGCATCAGTTTGATTCTCCATTCCTCTGTTCTTCCAATTCATGTGAGCCAAACACCCAGGTTGACTGAAATCCTATGTTTCCAAATGCTTTGTTTTGCACGTGCATTCCTATCCTATTCCTATGTTTTTCCTGTCCCTGCGTTTATAGAATCCTCCAATTCTAAGGAGCCCTTACAGATTTACTTCATTTTCAGATAGACGTCAAAGAAAACTCTGTGTGTTATGTCCTGCTCCTGCCGTGCTGTCATCCACCCCACCTGAGGTGCACCATCGACAGAAGCATTCACTACAGCGGAGATCCCCCCTGCAGACTTCCTTTCGCCGCCTCAGATCATCTTCCCCGTTGCCGGTAGCCACGCCAACTGCGTTACCATCATCGACTGAGCAGATGAACCTGAGGACTACACAGTTCCGGAAGAGAGGTCGCAGTCTTTTGTGTTTGCTTACGTTATACATCGGTTATTATTACCTGCTACTTTATCATTCAATCTTGAGTTTTGAATTGCCCATGGGTCTCATATCGAGCCAACAACGAATAGTATCTGTCTACTATCTGGTTCATCTGGGGTCTTCTATGTGGTTCATGTTGGGTGGGCAACAAACAATAGTTGATCCATTGTCTATCTTTTTAAACTGAAGCTATAATCTACCTGCTATCATTAGTTTTGGATCCATCCACTCGTTTGCTACCATCAGTCTTGATTTTTGCATGCACCCCTTAGGCCTTACAAAATCTAACTATTTTTTATTATGCATGTCAGATATTGTACACAATCGTACTGAACATGTAGAGAAAAAGAGAAGACCGTTGCGTGCGAATATAATTTCATGCAGACGCCGCTCCATGGTGGGCGAAGTGGCCCCCCTCCCGCATTTCCAGATTGTATTCCAGAGGACGATAACTGTTCAAATGGAGATTCAGAAGGAGCCGACCACGCTTGTTTACCACCTGAGGTGTTTGCTCTAACCTGGCATGCTGATGTTGGTCATATCATCCATATGGCGCCTTGCATTGCTTACATTATACATCTTATATGTCATCAGCTTAGTTTAGATTTGCTTTGTGTGAATGCCACCTGTTTGGTTTCTATATCATACTCCCACCATTCCTAAATATTTGTCTTTTCAGATATTTTAACAAGTGAGTACATACAGAACAAAATGAGTGAATCTACACTCTAAAATATGTCTATATACATCTGTATGTGGTAGTCCATTTGAAATCTCTAAAAAGACAAATATTTAGGAACGGAGGGAGTATATGGGAATTATGCAATGCCATCTTCTTTAGCCAGGCATCATATACGTGAATCATGCAATGCCATCCTGTTTAGCCAGTCATCGTATATGTGAATTGTATTGTGCCATATTTTTTCCATAATGTATTCCATTTGTCAATAATGTTTATACATTCATCTACTCTTCCTGTGCATCAGCCATTTGAGTCAGTCATGGGAAAATCTGGAGTGAAAACAAGGTCATCTGAGCAGTCAGTGCTACCTGTCGATGCAGATTTCTTGCTGGTTACAGATAGCTCCTCAGAGGAGGATTCAGAGAGAGATGACCAGTCGTATTCCCCCCCCCCCCCCGAGGTGCATGCTCTAACTTGGCTGGGTTATATTGCTCATATCATGCATATGGTGTCTTGCATTGCCATGCCATCTGCTTAGATTAGACATGCTTTGTGTGAATGCCTCCTGTTTGCTTTCTATATCAGATATGTGAATTATGCAATGCCATGTTTTTCAGCCAGTTATCATATATGTGAATTATGCACCTCCATGGAGCCAGGCATCATATATGTGAATTATCTCATGCCATCTTTTTTTTATTACGTATTCCATTTGTCGACGGTCTGTGTATATTGAACTACTCTTCATGTGTATCAGCCATTTGAGCCGGTTATGGAAATATCTGGAGTGAAAACAAGGTCTTCAGAGCAGGCAATGGTACCTGTTGAAGCATATATCTCGATGGTTACAGGGAGCTCCTCAGAGGAGGATTCAGAGACAGATGACCAGTCCTATATCCCACCTGAGGTGTATGCTCTAAGTTGCAATGTTTATATTTCTCATATGATGCATATGGTGTCTTGCATTGCTTAGTTTAGACATCATATGCACAATATTGAATTCTATCTGCTTAGTTTAGAGATCATACATGCGAGTGCCAGCTGCTTAGTATATGAATCAATTATGTCAATTATATCATGCCATCCTGTATACTTAGACAACATGTATGTGAATTATTTCATCCCAACCTATTTTAGAAAGACATCATATAGTTTTGTCATGTCATCCTGTTTAGGTACTCATCATATGTTGAATTATGCCATTATATCCTGTTAAGCTATCCATCATATATCTGAAACTGTGTCATGCTATCCTGTTTAGTTAGGCATCATATATGTGAAATTGTGTCATGCTGTCCTATTTGGTTAGACAACATATATGTGAATTACCACATCTGTCTATCATACAATGTCTGTACGTTCAATTTCTTTTCTTGTTTATCAGCCATTTGAATTGGAGGGGGTGATGGCAGTATCTAAGGGAGCAAAAACCCGTTCTTCACAAAAGACAGTGCTACCCGTCGATGCAGATAGAACCATGGTTGTACTGGCCCACAAACTAGCCCCACCACACATAATCGAGACTCTTCCAGATTGCACACTTACACCGTTGGGCAGAGAACCAGCTACAACCCATCTAACCGCAACCCCAGCGGATAGTAACCCACTTATAGTTGACAAAGCACCATGTCCACCACAGAGTACCCCGACACGAGCAGTTTGTAAAGCTACTGCAGTGCCCAAAGCATGAAGACCACCACAGCTAACCCAAACTCCACGTTTTAAGCAGAAGAGCAACTGTTCTCAGGTCAGATTCCGTAGCTATGGTCCATACTCCTTTGCTGTTGCATCACTGTATTTACTCATACCAACTACTTTCGATTTTGAAGGATCCAATTGAAACTCCAATGGCGGAACAGGTATGTTTTAAACCTATTTCTTTAACTGGATTGTTGTTCTAACTTCTTGCTCTATGTTAATTTCAGTTTAAGTTGTATAAACAGTTATGTTCTCATGTGATGCACATTACAAGTGTTGCCAATGCTGTGTAGTTTCTCACACTTATATTCTGTCTATGATGCCGTGTCTTAAAAGTATATGAGTTGAACTGTGTCTCTATCTTGATTAGGGAACATAAACTAGAATGATTTGGACAATACAGTGACCATAGTACATAGATATATGTTTGTTTCATGCTGTTATCCTGTCCACCTTACTACTGAACCGGTTTACCAAAATGAGTTTCGTATACTACAAGCTAAACCTGTGATGTGTCTGCTTGTTTCTCTTGTAGTATGCAAACAGAATATTGGAGAAGAGCATCCCACTATGCAATGGTAGAGAAAGTAATGCAGATAAGGTTCAAGATAGTGAGACAACCCTGTTGGTCTCCAAGAAAGGTGATAAAAATGATCTTGTAGACAGTGAGAAAACCCCACAATCCTGCGTTGATGTAGTGTTCGAGTTACTGGCCCGTACCGCTGGCACAAGCTCTTCGAACTCGCTGCTTGAATCACTTCGGCTTCTTCAGTATCAGCTACAAGATCAAAGGCATCAGTCAGCTGTGCTGCGGCAAGAAGCCGAAGGACTGAGGAAGTCCCTGCAGAATTCAGATGCGTACATTCTTGTGCAACAACAAGCGCTGGAGGATTTAAGCGCCAAACAAGAGAAAGTTAATAAGCTTGCTAAGCATCTTGCCAGCATTATGGGTACCCAGGATATTGTTTCTTGAACTCTTCTGGAGTGGTTTCAGTTCTGGACTTGTTTTGCTGCGGCGTTTATATGCTGCTTTGTTCCCTATATTTGCACTGGTGGGGAACTTTGATGCCCAGTGGATGTAATATGTGTAATAGCCGTGATAGCCTAGCATAAGTTGCTTGCTTATTTATTTCCTTGTTGTCTTGTTTATTTGTTTGCTTGTAGTCAGTGCAGTTCTTTTTCCGCGGTTTGCTAGTGGCTGCAATAACCTATTTTTTAAAACTAGGCCACAATAACCATGGGCTAATATTTACTGTAGTGACACTGGGCCTCCTACGGGTCGTAGAAACAGTGGGCCTTCTACGGGCCGTAGAAACAGTAGGCCTTCTACAGGCCGTAGAAACAATGGGACTTCTACGGGCCATAGAAACAATGGGCCTTCTACGGGCCGTATCATCAATGGGCCTTATACGGGCCGTATGATCGATTGGCCAAACATGGGCCAATAACAGGCCGCATTATGGCCGTAAACGGGCTAGAGTTGGAATCATTCCATCATGGGCCGACCATAATGGGCCATTGTTAATAGGCCGTATTTGACGACGCTATGAAAACGGCCCAACGTATTAACGAACCACAAACGGGCCGACTGTAACCACAGGCTGAATTTGGCCCACAAGCAGAAAATGACAGTAACGAGCCGTAAGTAAACGAATGCTGGAAATGAGCCCAAGAATAAATGGGCTCTGAGAAGGCCGAAAGATAACATGGGCTGGAAACGGCCCAACGGAATAACGGGCCATTAATGGGTATAAAGTGATACACTGTTCATTACGGGCCAGTTTCACCACGGGCCGTTAATGGGTGTAAAGTGATACACTGTTCATTACGGGCCAGTTTCACCACGGGCCGTTAATAGGCCAAGAGTTACACAGGGCCTCATATGGGCCGAAAGACGTCATGGGCCATACATGGGCCAGAAGTGAAAAACGGGCTGGAATCATATTGGATGGCCCAGATGACGCTACTGGGCCTAATTCGGATAGGGAATAATGGGCCTTGGGTTAGCGGGCTGTAAATGGGCTATATGCGAACAGGCCGTTAATAGGCTTTCCATGGGCTGGCCCGCCACCTTTTGACCAAGTCAAACGGACCAGCCTTTTCACAGGAATGGGCCTCTGTTGGGCCGTGCCATGTGTCGACGTATCATAGGCGCCTTCCGTCCAATGAGTGGATGACATCTGTCCCAACGATGAGCCGACACGTGTTTCCTCTAGCCAATGATGATTTTACATGTGGAAAATCCCCATTGGTCGGGGCTGTTAACGGGTTATCGGATCCAAAACCCGACCCGATAGCTTAACGGCGTTCCGTTACGGTGGATGCCACGTGTCGGTCACCCTTGACGAAAGCACTTCTGTGATGCGCGATTTATCGTCATGGAAGTGGACACTTCCGTGATGATAATTTTGGCAATGTCATGGAACACTTCTATGACAGCACAGGTATGACTATCTTGATTCTGTCATAAATTTATCATGGATGTACATGCATGACAGAAAATGCGACCTACTGTGACAAACACGTATCATCACGGAAGTGTATTTTTTTGTAGTGATAGGAAGCTGATTGAGCTTCTCGTCCTCCTCTCAGCCTCGAAGCCCAACCAGCTTCGGGGACTACTGTCGGAGTAAATGGCCACAGGTAGCCTAACCGACTCCCCTGGCTCTTCAAAAAATTATCAGGCCGATCGAGCCTTCAAGCATCCAAAGCACAGGGCCGCCTTCCCCTGGCCGGCTATCCCACGAGCTGACTCGTGGAAGGCGACCCGGCCCTAAAAACTTTCCCGAAGAGAACCACAAGATGGCCGACTCCAGGGAGCCGGCCCCAAGGGGGACGACTCCCAGCAGCCGGCCACAAGATGACCGACTCCCAGAAGCCGGCCAAGATTGCACCCTCAAGGGCTGCACCCTCATAACGGTGACGAGACGGGACGTGGCTATAGTACAGCCTGCCACCCCCCGAATCCCGGAGCACGCATGGCCACAGTGCGCCGTACTGGTCGGCCATCCCCCGTCCGGCGCAGCACTGTTGCCATGTTGACCATGATGCCACCCACGACAGGCGCCAGTACGCCCCGCGGGCGGCGGGCCCCTCCAGCCAGAGAGACGCTCGAAGGCGGCCAAGCCTCCCCCAGTCGGCCTAGGGTGTAGCCGGCTCCCAATAGCCGGCTACCTCCCTCCCTCGAAGTATGTGAATCATTAAGGAGACAAGACGAGGTAAGGCTACAGTGAGAGCCCGCCAGGCGGCGGCACTGTAGCCATGCTTACCTCGACAAAGCCCTCGTCATCAGGGGCGAGGCAACAGTAACCAGCCACCGACAAGACCACCAAGCGGTGGGGCCGGCCTGTCTGCCAAGAGGCCTGCAGCCGGCGGGACCCAGCAGTCGGCGGAGAAGCCGGCGAATACAGACACTGACGGCTAGGACCCACGCCCAGCCGGATTACCATTGTACCCCTGGGGGGTAGGCCTATATAAACCCCCCAGGGCACCCATGCAAAGGGTTGATCTCTTAGAGTTTTAGACACCACATAGAGAGAAAAGGAGAGCTAGCCTTGCCCTTCTTCTTCCTCTAGCCAAACAGCTCAAGGAGCCACTTGTAGCTACTTGTGTTGATCTAGTGATCATGCGGACACCCCGCAGAGCAGGACTAGGGGTGTTATCTCCACGGAGAGCCCCGAACCTGGGTAAGATTCGCCGGCGTGCATGTCTTCGCCTTATCCCGTTTCCAGGCACCGGCGATGTCTTACTGGCTCCCACAATGATAAGCCACCCGTTGGCATATGTCGCACCTACCACCCGACATAATTTCAACATATCTCTTGTTGGACTAATGCTTCTACCTAGTATGTTTCAGATAAGTTCAACAATGGAGTGGCATGGACAAGAGGATGTGGAACCCCTTTCAATATGCTAAGGACAAAGGATTGGCTCAATCTCAATGCACAAGACTCTACATTTTCTATTTTAATGATCCAAGATCACATTGAGTCCATAGGAAAAGCTAATACTATTAAGAAGGGATGAGGTGTTGCTTAATGGTTTGCTTGCTCAAAGTGCTTAGTGATATGCTCCAAAAGCCCTCAACCAGTTTCTCACTTCCACCTATGTCCTAATCCAAAGTCAATCTCGGCCCCACCGAAATTTCATATCCGGAGCCACCGAGTTCAGTTGACATAGCCACTGCCAGAAACCTTAATCAGTTCGGTCTCACTGATGGGATCTTGGTCTCACCGAGATGGGCCTGCAAACTCTCTGTTGTCTGTTGCAATAATTTCGGTCCCACCGAGATTTGCAACCGGCCCCACCGAGTTTGCTTGGCCAACTTTCTGTTTCACTTATTACCCAAATCGGTCCCACCGAGTTTGAGTAATCGGTCAAACCGAGTTTTGGATTTACCCTAACCCTAGCACATCAGTCCCACCGAGTTGATCCAGTCGGTCCCACCGAAACACCTAACGGTCACATTATGAACTAAATCGGTCTGACCGAGTTTCATGATTCTGTCCCACCGAGTTTGGTGATCTGTGTGTAACGGTTAGATTTTGTGTGGAGGCTATATATACCCCTCCACCCACTCTTCATTCGTGGAGAGAGCCATCAGAACATGCCTACACTTCCAACACATATTTTCTGAGAGAGAACCACCTACACTTGTGTTGAGGTCAAGATATTCCATTCCAACCACATGAATCTTGATCTCTAGCCTTCCCAAGTAGCTTTCCACTCAAATCTTCTTTCTACCAAATCCAAATCCTGTGAGAGAGAGTTGAGTGTTGGGGAGACTATCATTTGAAGCACAAGAGCAAGGAGTTCATCATCAAGACACCATTTGTTACTTCTTGGAGAGTGGTGTCTCCTAGATTGGCTAGGTGTCACTTGGGAGCCTCCGTCAAGATTGTGGAGTTGAACGAAGGAGTTTGTAAGGGCAAGGAGATCGCCTACTTCGTGAAGATCTACCCGAGTGAGGCAAGTCCTTCGTGGGCAACGGCCATGGTGGGGTAGACAATGTTGCTTCTTCATAGACCCTTCGTGGGTGGACCCCTCCATGGACTCGCGCAATTGTTACCCTTCGTGGGTTGAAGTCTCCATCAACGTGGATGTACGATAGCACCACCTATCGGAACCACGGATAAAAAATCTCCGTGTCTCCAAATTGCGTTTGCACACTCCAATCCCTTCTCCTTACATTCTTGCAACTTGCATGCCTTACTTTCCGCTGCTCATATACTCTTTGTATACTTGCATGCTTGCTTAATATGTATTGTGAATGTTTAAACTTGTGCTAATACTCCACTTCAACTCAAGAGATTAAAAACTGCAACTTTTCTTGATTAGAGTCTATTCACCCCCCTCTAGACACCTCTTCTCGATCCTTTCAGCCACCAAGTCCGCCGCCGAGGAGGCCGCCAAGGGGCCTGCCGGGGAGACCGGCGAGGCTGCTGCCGGGGAGGCCGGCAAGGCTGCTGCCGAGGAGGCCGCCAAGGGGCTGTCGGGGAGACTGGCGAGGCTGATGCCGAGGAGGCCGCCAAGGAGCCTGCCGGGGAGGGGGTGGCCGACGACCAACCTTCCTCCCCTGCAGCCCCCGTCCCGGGTAAGTACTTGAGTGTGGGGATGATCTATTCATCCGCCTCCCAGGGGCGACAAGCACCGGAGCGCCAGCCGAAGGGGAGGGTTTTGACGATGAGGTGCTCGCCACCGCGGGCTCCAGGTTGTCGACGGACCGAGCACCAGCGGCGACGGTTCCCAAGAGGAGCAGCTCCTCCGGGCCATGAGCACCAATTTCCAGAAGCTTCGGGTGCTCCACCGTGCCCACGAGGATAAGGTGAACTCCAGGATGGCGGCTGTGGACAAGGCAGAAGCAGATTTCCAGGAGCGCGTCACTTAGACGCAAGTCTGCTTCGGCGAGGCCCGGCAAGAACTGAGGGCTGCCCAGGATCAGCTGGATGAGCGCAAACGAGAGCTCCTCCTGAAGCAGGCCGACATCGAGAAGGCCCAATAGGCGGCGAAGGAACATGCCGCCAAGGACGAAGCCAACTAGCGGCAGCAGCAAGCTTTGCTGGACACCCAGGAGCAAGACCTCATTGCCCGTGAACAGGCGCTTGCCGCCACGCTCCATGGCAAGGACGAGGAAATCAAGAAGCTCATCGCACAGCGGACCCAAGAGCTGGAGCGGAAGCACGAGGATGCACTTGATGCTCTGGCCCTGGACCAAGCCGACAAGGTGGAGAAGGTGGAGCTGGAGCGGGAGGAGCTAAAGAAGGAGATCTCAAAGCTGACGGAGGACAGGGACACGACTAACCGCATTCTGGCGGATTTGCAGGTTGCCATCTCCGACAAGACCAAGCTGCTCTCCGAGGCCAATGACTCCATCGATGATCTGAAGCTGAAACTGGACACCTTGGAAGGGACGCTTTCGGAGGTCAGGGCCCGTGAGGAGACCCTGAACAAGGCCCTTGAGGGGGAGAGGCTGCTGCGGCAGGATGCCGCCGCTGCCCACAAGGACTATGTGGGCAGCATAAATCTCTGGACCGGCCGCCTTGTTGACGTTGCAGAGAGGCTCACCACACAGCTAGCCATCATGGACATGCCGAACTTCAGGTACTCCCAGGAGGCGAACATAAGCCCTAGTGCCAGGCTGACCTTGTTCTTCGAGGGCGTCCTCGACGCCCTGAAACAGTTCCGCTCCAGTCGAGCGACTTATCTGGCCAATGAGGCTCGAAAGCTTTGCTGGGGCACCCTGACCAAGGCGCTCACCAAGGTGACGTTTTGGAACCCCAGCGTCGACTCCGCCAACGCGCTTGAGAGTTTGCCGGAGGATGCCGACCTTGAGGCACTCGAAGAGCATATCGAGCCCATCATCAGCTGCGTTGACGGAGTCAAGAGGTTGGAAGGCCAGCGCCGGGACTAGCCACCCCGTTTCTCATTGCCGCTACGAGTTCATGACCAAGACAATTTTATCTTAAGTTAGAAGCATGGCAACCGCTGAGAACTTTGTAGTATTTTGAAATAGCGCATGCTATCTTCCTGTTTGATCTTTTTTGTATGTAAACACCCTACGCTTAGTTGGATAGGTTTGCCGGTGCGTAAACCCGTGCTGTGGCGCTTTGAGGAACGGATCCTTAGCAGCCTGCCGAGGGAGCTTGCTGCCAGCCAAGCCACCTTGCCATTCTCGGCGCAGCCGCTCGAACTATTGAGCGGACTCGAAACAGAACAAGGGCATTGCCAATAGCGGAAGGGTTCCCTTGCGTGCAGGTTTTCCATACAAGGAGCAAAATCCTTCGAGGAAAATAACCCTATATATATATAAAAGGAAATTGCCTAAGGTTTTGTGTGGCTTAGCTTTTCCGTTGCCACGCGGATGGTTGTTGCGGC
Organism: Aegilops tauschii subsp. strangulata; assembly: GCF_002575655.3. NCBI lineage: Eukaryota > Viridiplantae > Streptophyta > Magnoliopsida > Poales > Poaceae > Aegilops > Aegilops tauschii. Next base: position 158,034,257 of record NC_053036.3, read on the forward strand.
CGCAGACGGCACCGCTCGCCTGGCTGATGGCACCGGAGTGTCGCTGGTTGCTGCTGCCCTCTTCTTCAGAGCCATCGCGATGAAGGAGTCGATGCGTTGACTTATAGACCAGATTTTCACAGCCTCAGTGCCCCCTACCTGGTGCGCCAAAGGTGTCGGGGAAAATGACACCTATGGGATCCCAGGGAATCCCTTCTACGGTTGGCGGGGGCGTGGAGCTGCGCAAAGAGCAGGTCTATCGATCAGCGCGCGGGGATTTTTACCCAGGTTCGGGCCGCAAACGATGCGTAAAACCCTAGTCCTGCTTTGGTGTATATTTAGTGTTCTTGAGCTCTTGAACTAGCTGCGGTGCATGCCCAGTCCAAAAAGTCCGAATCCTTCCACAGTACGCCTCGGGCCTCCTTTTATATGTCAAAGGGGTTGCCACAGCGGCACACAGGAGGTGGAAAGTATCTACAGTGTACAAGTTTATCGCCTGACACCGTAGGACAAACGCATTTAATGCGCTGCCTACGTGCCCTCTTGCTTTATTGGGGGCGGCAACAGAGCTCGTCCCGTCCGTCGCCACCTCGCCTTGCTTCGACGCGCGTCCAAGCTGACGAGGCATGCAGCTCCATGCTGGCTGGTTGCTGTGCTGGTGCGGTGACAGGGTCTTCACGAAGATCTGCATGCCACCACGTAGGTGCTTGACTAGTTGGCCTAGAAGCTGCATGCTTCCACGCAGGAGCTTGCCTAGTTGGCGGGCTGGTTGCCGTGTCGGAACGGCCGCGGTTCAGCGTAACGTTAGTGGGTGCGGGCCTAGCCGTGGCCTCGTAGATGCCCCCGGCAAGGGTCTCGCGGGCGTCCCCGGCAAGGATCCTGCCGGGGGTCTTCGGCCGTCCCCAGCAAGGATCTTGCCGGGGGTCTTCGTCTTCTGGTTCTCATCTAGACTCGCGGCCTTTGGTCTTGAAAAAGATCTGCATGCCACCACGCAGGTGCCCCTGAGCCTTGGTCTTGATGTTTTCGATGGTGTCAGGACTCGCAGGCTCAAGGGTGGCGGCCTTGCTGGTGTTGGGCAAGTCGCCCCGGCAAGGCTCTTGCCGGGGCTGTGTATGCCGCCCCGGCAAGGGTGTTGCCAGGGGAAATCCATCTTGCCCCTTTGCTCTTCATGCCTCTGGCTTGAGTGCTGCCTTGGCAGTCTCATACCTTTGCTTCTTTTGCCTCGCCAAGCATGGCCGCATGTATGGCTATGATCGCCCGTGCACAAGTAAGAGGGGTACAGAAAGGCCCCTACTTTTATACACCGACAGAGAGAGACCATCTTCATCCTACACCTGCCATGGATTGATAAACCTTAGGTCATCCACTTGAGGGAAAATTGCTATTGTTCCTACAAAAATCTACGCTTGGAGGCCCAACACGAGTCTACAAGAATAAATTTGCGTAGTAGACATCATGGATGCATTAAAAATGGTGCACGACATAAGATCATGTGTGATAGGTACCCCTACCACACACTGATAACCCACAAGTATAGGGGATCGCAACAATTTTCGAGGGTAGAGTATTCAACCCAAATTTATTGATTCGACACAAGGGGAGCCAAAGAATATTTGCAAGTATTAGCAATTGAGTTGTCAATTCAACCACACCTGGAGACTAAATATCTGCAGCAGAGTGATCAGTAGCACAGTAATATGGTAGTTTGATAGTAGTGGTAACGATAGCATTAGTAATGGTAACAATAGTAGCGGTAGTTTGTAGCAATTGTGACAGTAGTAGCAACAGTAGTAACTTAGCAAAGATCACTATGTGAAAAAAATCGTAGGCATTGGATCGGTGATGGATAATTATGTTGGATAACATTCATCACATAACAGTGGTAACCTAGGGCTACACAGAACTAGCTCCAATTCATCAATGTAATATCGGTATGTATTCCGTATTTGGTCATACGTGCTTGCGATAAGAACTTGCATGACATCTTTTGCCTACCCTCCCATGGTAGCGGGGTCCATAAGGAAACTAAGGGATATTAAGGCCTCCTTTTAATAGAGAAGCAAAAAAAGCATTAACACATAGTGAATACATGAACTTCTCAAACTACGGTAATCACCGGAAAGAATCCCAATTATTGTCACCTTGGGGTATGCAGGTCAACGCACGTAATAGGTGCGTATAACCTGCATGATAGGATCAATAACACAAATACATTCATGAAAACATAAAGGATTTAGATCTGAAATCATGGCACTCGGGCCCTAGTGACAAGCATTAAGCATAGCAAAGTCATAGCAACATCAATATCAGAACATAGTGGATACTAGGGATCAAGCCCTAACAAAACAACTCGATTACATGATAAATCTCAACCAATCCATCACCTTCCAGCAAGCCTACGAAGGAATTACTCACTCCCGGTGGTGAGCATCATGAAAATGGTGATGTAGGAACGTTGATGATGACGACAGCGGAAAGGTGAGAGTGCGTATAATCCATGGATTCAACATTAGTCATAAAGAACTCACATACTTATTGCAAAAATCTATTAGTCATCGAAACAAAGTACTACGCGCATGTTCCTAGGGGGGATAGATTGGAAGGAAAAGACCATCTCTCGTCCCCAACCACCACTCATAAGGAAGACAATCAATAAATAAACCATGATCCGACTTCATCACATAACGGTTCACCATACGTGCATGCTACGGGAATCACAAACTTTAACACAAGTATTTCTCAAATTCGCAACTACTCACTAGCATGACTCTAATATCATCATCCTCATATCTCAAAACAATAATAAGGAATCAAACTTCTCATAGTATTCAATGCACTTTATATGAAAGTTTTTATTATATCCCTCTTGGATGCCCATCATATTAGGACTAAACTAATAACCAAAGAAAATTACCATGCTGTTTAAGGACTCTCAAAATGATATAAGTAAAGCATGAGAGTTCAACAATTTCTTCAAAATAAAACTACCGCTGTGCTCTAAAAAGATATAGGTGAAGCACTAGAGCAAATGACAAACTACTCCAAAAGATATAAGTGAAGATCAATGAGTAGTCGAATAATTATGTAACTATGTGAAGACTCTCTAACATTTAAGAATTTCAGATCTTGGGATATTATTCAAACAGCAAGCAAAACAAAGTAAAATGACATTCCAAGAATAGCACATATCATGTGAAGAAGCAAAAACTTAGGTTCAACCAAAACTGACCGATCATTGTTGAAGAAGAAAGGTGGGATGCCAACCGGGGCATCCCTAAGCTTAGATGCTTGAGACTTCTTGAAATATTAGCTAGGGATTCCTTGGGCATCCCCAAGCTTGAGCTTTTGCGTCTCCTTAATTCCTTTCATATCGCGGTTTCCCTAAATCTTAAAAACTTCATCCGCACAAAACTCAGCAAGAACTCGTGAGATAAGTTAGTATAAATCAACGCATAAACCTTATCATTTTGTACTGTAGAAAATCACTAAAATTATAATTTGACATTGCATACTAAATGCCTATGCATATTTAACACTCCTATCCTCAAATAGAATCATTAAACAAGCAAACATATGCAAACAATGCAAACATAACAGCAATCTGTCTAAACAGGACAGTCTGTAATGAATGCAAGAGGAATCATACTTCCCTAACTCCAAAAATTCTGAAAAATTACCACACTGTAGATAATTTGTTCTTACTCATTGTGTAAAAATTTCAAGATTTTATCATGTTCTGACTATTCACAAATATTCAAAACATAACAGCAAACTTTCTGTTTTCAAACAGCAACATATAGACTTGTAAAATAAGCATGGTAAAGGCTATACTTGACTTTTTTATTGAACTAAAATATAGAAAACATGTCTCTAAATAACAGAAAGCAAATCAAACTAAAATTAAATGACGCTCCAAGAAAAACTCATATCATGTGACGAATAAAAATATAGCTCCAAGTGAGATTACCGATAATGTTGGAGACGAAAGAGGGGATGCCTTCCGGGGCATCCCGAAGCTTAGTTGCTTGGATCTTCCTTGAATATTACCTTGGGTGCCTTGGGCATCCCCAAGCTTAGGGTCTTTACACTCCTTATTCTCCTCATATCGATATGTCACCCAAAACTTGAAAACTTCAGTCACACAAAACTTAACGGAACTTCGTGAGATGGGTTAGTATGATAAAGAAAAATCATTCACTTTGGTACTGTCAAGATAAGATTCATAATTGTTCTCACACAATGCCTACTGTACCTTATCATTTCCACAATTTATATCACTTAATATAAGCTATGGGAACACTAAAACAAGCAAACTATGCATTGAAAACAGAATCTGTCAAAAACAGAACAGTCTGTAATGATTTGAACAACAACCATACTTCTGTTACTCCAAAAATTCTGAAAAATTAGGACAACGTAGAAAATTTGTATACCAATAATGTGTAAAAAATTCAGAATGACTCAAGCTCCAGTGAATTTAAACAATTCTGTGACTGGAAACAAATGTTTCTGTTTTTGCACAGAATCAAGTCGACTATCATCCACACTATCCCAAAGGCTTTACTTGGCACTTTATTGCAAAAAAGCTATAAAACATGATTAATACAGTAGCTTAATCATGTGAACTCACAAAAATAGGAGGGTTAAATGTTGGGTTGTCTCCCAACAAGCGCTTTTCTTTAATGCCTTTCTAGATAGGCATGATGATGTTAATGATGCTCACATAAAAGATAAGAATTGAGACACAATGGGAGCAGCATGAAGCACATGACTAACACATTTATGCCTAACCCACTTCCTATGCATAGGAATTTTGTGAGCAACAATTTGTGGGAGCAAGAATCAACTAGCATAGGAATGTAAAGCAAGCAAAACTTCAAGATTTTCAACACATAGAAAGGAAACTTGATATTATTGCGATATGTAAAAGTATATGTTCCTCTGTCATAATAATTTTCAGTAGCATCATTAATGAATTCAATAGTATAGCTATTACATAAAGCATTCTTTTCATAATGCATAAGTCTTGATAACCCACAAGTATAGGGGATCAATTGTAACCTCTTTCGATAAGTAAGAGTGTCGAACCCAACGAGGAGCTAAAGATAGAACAAATATTCCCTCAAGTTCTATCGACCAACGATACAACTCTACGCACGCTTAACGTTCGCTTTACCTAAAACAAGTATGAAACTAGAAGTACTTTGTAGGTGTTGTTGGATAGGTTTGCAAGATAATAAAGAGCGTGTAAATAAAAAGTAGGGGCTGTTTAGATAAAGATACAATAAAGTAAATATAGCGAGTGTGGAAAAGTGGTGGTAGGAGTTGCGAAATTGTCCCTAAGCAATTGACTACTTTACTGGACCGATAGCAAGTTTTATGTGGGAGAGACCACTGCAAGCATGTCATCCCTGACTTTGAATTCTATGCACTTATGATTGGAACTATTAGCAAGCATCCGCAACTACTAACATTCATTAAGGTAAATCCCAACCATAGCATTAAGATATATTGGCCCCCCTTCAATCCCGTATGCATCAATTTCTATGCTAGGTAGAAGCTTCTGTCACTCTTGCCCTCCAATACATAGTCCTATCAACATACAACTAACCCTATGGTGTGATCCACGTGCGCGCTCATATGATGGGCACCAAAGGACAGCAACATAACCACAAGCAAATTAAATCAATCATAGCAATTCATCAAACACCGGTAGGACAACGAAAATCTACTCAGACATCATAGGATGGCAACACATCATTGGATAATAATACGAAGCATAAATCACCATGTTCAAGTAGAGGGTACAGCGGATTGCAGGAGAGTGGACCGCTGTAGATAGAGGGGGAAGGTGATGGAGATGTTGGTGAAGATGGCGGAGGTGTTGGTGAAGATCGCGGTGATGATGATGGTGGCCACGGCAGCGTTCCGGCGCCACCGGAAGAGAAGGGGAGCGGGGGCCCCTTCTTCTTCTTCTTCTTCTTCCTTGACCTCCTCCCTAGATGGGATAAGGGTTTCCCCTCTGGTCCTTGGCCTCCATGGCATGGGAGAGGCGAGAGCCCCTCTGAGATTGGACCGATCTCTCTGTCTCTCTTTGTTTCTGTGCTCTCCTCTTCTGCCCTTTCACTGTTTCGTATATATATGGAGATCCGTAACTCCGATTGGATTGAAACCTTCGCCCAGATTTTTCTCCGAAAATTAGCTTTCTTGCGGCCAAAGAAGAGCAGCAACCACCTTACGGGTGGCCCACGAGGGGGGCAGGCGTGCCCCCCTGCCTCGTGCCCCCCTCGGGCACCGTCTCGCATTTATTCTTCTTCCCATATTTGCCAAATATTCCAAAAATATTCTCCGTTCGTTTTTATTCCATTTGGATTCTGTTTGATATGGGGTTTCTACGAAACATAAAACATGCAACAAACAGGAACTGGCACTGGATCAATATGTTAGTCCCAAAAATAGTATAAAAAGTTGCCAAAAGTATATGAAAGTTGCATAATATTGGCATGGAACAATCAAAAATTATAGATACGACGGAGACGTATCAGCATCCCCAAGCTTAATTCCTGCTCGTCCTCGAGTAGGTAAATGATATAAAAGATAATTTTTGATGTGGAATGCTACCTAGCATAATCTTGATCACATAATCTAATCATGGCATGAATATTAAGACACGAGTGATTCAAAGCAATAGTCTATCATTTCACATTAAGACAATAATACTTCAAGCATACTAATAAAGTAATCATGTCTTTTCAAAATAACAGGGCCAAAGAAAGTTATCCCTACAAAATCATATAGTCTGGCTATGCTCCATGTTCACCACACAAAATATTCACATCATGCACAACCCCGATGACAAGCCAAGCAATTGTTTCATACTTTTGATGTTCTCAAACCTTTTCAACTTTCACGCAATACATGAGCGTGAGCCATGGACATAGCACTATAGGTGGAATAGAATATGATGGTGGAGGTTGTGTGGAGAAGACAAAAAGGAGAAAGTCTCACATCGACGCGGCTATTCAACGGGCTATGGAGATGCCCATCAATTGATGTCAATGTGAGGAGTAGGGATTGGCATGCAATGGATGCACTAGAGCTATAAGTGTATGAAAGCTCAAACTGAAACTAAGTAGGTGTGCATCCAACTTGCTTGCTCATGAAGACCTAGGGCATTTGAGGAAGCCCATCATCGGAATATACAAGCCAAGTTCTATAATGAAAATTCCTACTAGTATATGAAAGTGATAACTCAAGAGACTCTTTATATGAAGAACATGGTGCTACTCTGAAGCACAAGTATGGTAAAAGGATAGTAACATTGCCCCTTCTCTCTTTTTCTGTCATTTTTTTCTTTCTTTCTTATATATATATATATATATATATATATTTGGTGGGCTTCTTTGGCCTCTCTTTTTTATTTGGGCTTCTTTGGCCTCTTTTATTTTTTGTAAAGTCCAGAGTCTCATCATAACTTGTGGGGGAATCAGTCTCCATCATCCTTTCCTCACTGGGGCAATGCTCTAATAATGATGATCATCACACTTTTATTTACTTACAACTCAATATTACAACTCGATATCTAAACACAGATATGACTCTATATGAATGCCTCCGGTGGTGTACCGGTATGTGCAATGATCTAGCGTAGCAATGACATCAAAAAATGGACAAGCCATGAAAACATCATGCTAGCTGTCTTACGATCATGCAAAGCAATATGACGATAAATGCTCAAGTCATGTATATGATGATGATGGAATTTGCATGGCAATATATCTCGGAATGGCTATGGAAATGCCATAATAGGTAGGTATGGTGGCTGTTTTGAGGAAGATATAAGGAGGCTTTTGTGTGATAGAGCGTATCGTATCACGGGGTTTGGATGCACCGGCGAAGTTTGCACCAACTCTTGAGGTGAGAAAGGGCAATGCACGGTACCGAAGAGGCTAGCAATGATGGAAGGGTAAGAGTGCGTATAATCCATGGACTCAACATTAGTCATAAAGAACTCACATACTTATTGCAAAAATCTATTAGTCAGCGAAACAAAGTACTACGCGCATGCTCCTAGGGGGATAGATTGGTAGGAAAAGACCATCGCTCGTCCCCGACCACCACTCATAAGGAAGACAATCAATAAATTAATCATGCTCCGACTTCATCACATAACGGTTCACCATACGTGCATGCTACGGGAATCACAAACCTCAACACAAGTATTTCTAATAATCCACAACTACCCACTAGCATGACTCTGATATCACCATCTTTATATCGCAAAACTATTGCAAGGAATCAAACATATCATATTTAGTGATCTACAAGCTTTATGTAGGATTTTATGACTAACCATGTGAATGACCAGTTCCTATCAGCTCTCTAAATAGATATAAGTGAAGCAAGAGAGTTTAATTCTTTCTACAAAAGATATGCCCACGCTCTAACAAATATAAGTGAAGCAAAAGAGCATTCTACAAATGGCGGTTTTCTATGTGAAGAGAAACAGGCAATCCAAGCTTCAAATGATATAAGCGAAGCACATGAAGCATTCTATAAAGCCATACTCAAAGAATATAAGTGAAGTGCAATGAGCATTCTATAAATCAACCAAGGACTACCTCATACCAGCATGGTGCATAAAATAAAAATTAAAACTAAATGCAAAAGACGCTCCAAGATTGCACATATCGCATGAACGAAACGAATCCGAAAACATACCGATACTTGTTGAAGAAAGAGGGGATGCCTTCCGGGGCATCCCCAAGCTTAGACGCTTGAGTCCTTGAATATTTACTTGGGGTGACTTGGGAATCCCCAAGCTTGAGCTCTTTCCTCTCCTCCTTTTCCTCATATCGAGACCTTCTCGATCATCGAACACTTCATCCACACAAAACTTCAACAGAAAACTCGGTAAGATCCGTTAGTATAATAAAGCAAATCACTACTCTAAGTACTGTTGAAAACCCATTCATATTTTGTTTTTGCATTATAGCTACTGTAATATAACTTTTTCATGGCTTAATCCACTGATATGAATCGATAGTTCCATCAAAACAGGCAACCTATCCATCAAAAACAGAATCTGTCTAAAACAGAACTGTCTGTAATAATCTGAACATTCACCATACTTATGGTACTTGAAAACTTCTGCCAAAATTAGGAAAAATAAAAAAAAATTATAGAAAGACAGTGAAGAAAGAATCAGAACCATTTGACGTTCCAGTAAAAAACTAAAAATCACACACTACAGCCAAAGTTTCTGTCCTGCACCATACAAACCAACAAGCATTGTAAACATCCTAAAGGCAAACCTTGGCACATTGTTTTTATAATACAATGGAATTGTACAAGGGGATAATTATTTTTGTTGAAAAGTTTCTGTAGTCAAGATTCACAAAGTTTCCGTGAGCATGAACAAAGTTCAAGGCTAGCTCCCACTTCAACAATGATTGTCTCTCTCACTTTCACTTTCCTTTTTGAAAAAGATTTAGGTTCCCCTCTTTATTTTTTTGTTTTTAAACTTTATAAAATCACTCAACATAAATAAATGACTCTCTAAAACTCCCGGGTTGTCTCCCTGGCAGCGCTTTCTTTAAAGCCATTAAGCTAGGCATATAGTGCTCAAGTAGTGAATCCACCCGGATCCCAAGGCATATCAAAGCCAATTTTAATTAACAATGATTTGTAATTTAGTAGTGAGCACAAAGCAACATATATCAAGCAATGACGAAGTCTAACTCTCTTCCTATGCATCGGCATGTCATAAAAGAACAATTCATGAACATCAAGTAAAGGCCAATACATAGCATAAGCAGTTTATTGCAATTTTATCGTGTGGGAAACATAGAGAGGTGGAGATATAGTTCCTCTCTCATAATAATTGCAAGTAGGAGCAGCAAGCACATGCATATTATATTCATCAAAATCATCATGTGCAACGGTAAAAGGCAACCCATCAATATAATCCTTAATAAGTGCAAACTTCTCCGATATAGTATAATCGGGAGAATTCAAAAAGATAATGCGTGGGTGCAATAGCAACAATTTCATGTTTAACATAAGGAACTATAGCAAGTTCATCTCCATAAGCATAATTCATATTGGCATCTTGGCCACAAGCATAGCAAGCATCATCAAAAAGGGATATTTCAAGCGAATCAACGGGATCATAACAATCATCATATCAATCATCCTTCAGTAAGCACGAAGGGAAATTAAACAATGTATGGGTTGAAGAGTTACTCTCATTAGAAGGTGGGCACGGGTAGCTAATCTGCTCTTCCTCCTTTTGTTCTTCGCTCTCCTCATCATCTTTTTCATCCAATGAGCTCACAGTTTCATCAATTTCTTCTTCCATAGACTCCTGCAAAATATTAGTCTCTTCTTGGACAGTGGAGGAGTCCTCAATATATGGTTTAACATAGGCATTAGAAGCATAATTATCATAACAATATTCAAGTATGGCAAAATTTTCAGATTTGTAAAGAGTAGCATCATACGTTTCAATCAAAGAAGGAATTTCATAAGCACCCTTAAAAGCAACAAATTCTTCAATTTGTTGAACATCATAGTAATTATAAACACCCTTAGCATACGAGGATACGATTCCATTATCAATAAACTCACATTGGTAGGGAAGGTGTTTCTTAGGGTTTTCAGAACAACAAGTAACATCATATATTTCACATTAATTCCAAGCGTAGCATTGCAAACGATGAATTTGATCCAGTAAAAGTTTCCCTTTTTCAGATATGCGATGTCGCACATAACAAGCATGTCATCCAAAGATTTGCCCTCAACTAAGCTAGTTGGGGTTTCAGCACGAGCACATAGGGATCGAAGTTGATCCAAGTAAAAAGCTTCAGGAGTGTGATAGATTTTGAGTGGTTCTTCAACCATTGGTTCAGTAGGTACAACTAATTTTTTTTGGTATTTTGCATTTCCTACCCATAACTAAAGATAGAAAACAACTAAGAACATCAAATAAAAATTACTTAGTGATAAAGCAAACAAGCACACACGAGAATATTCACCCCACACTATTGCTCCCCGGCAACGGCGCCAGAAAAAGGTCTTGATAACCCACACGTATAGGGGATCAATTGTAGCCTCTTTCGATAAGTAAGAGTGTCGAACCCAACGAGGAGCTAAAGGTAGAACAAATATTCCCTCAAGTTCTATCGACCACCGATACAACTCTACGCACGCTTAACGTTCGCTTTACCTAAAACAAGTATGAAACTAGAAGTACTTTGTAGGTGTTGTTGGATAGGTTTGCAAGATAATAAAGAGCTTGTAAATCAAAAGTAGGGGCTATTTAGATAAAGACACAATAAAGTAAATATAGCGAGTGTGGAAAAGTGGTGGCAGGAGTTGCGAAATTGTCCCTAAGCAATTGACTACTTTACTAGACCGATAGCAAGTTTTATGTGGGAGAGCCCACTGCTAGCATGTCATCCCTGACTTGGAATTCTATGCACTTATGATTGGAACTATTAGCAAGCATCTGCAACTACTAACGTTCATTAAGGTAAAACCCAACCATAGCATTAAGATATATTGGCCCCCCTTCAATCCCGTATGCATCAATTTCTATGCTAGGTAGAAGCTTCTGTCACTGTTGCCCTCCAATACATAGTCCTATCAACATACAACTAACCCTATGGTGTGATCCACGCGCGCGCTCATATGATGGGCACCAAAGGACAGCAACATAACCACAAGCAAATTAAATCAATCATAGCAATTCATCAACCACCGATAGGACAACCCAGCATTCAAAGGTGGAAAGCCATCTTCATGGAGGAGCTCTGTCTTCTCAGATTCAGAATTAAAAAGAGCTATGCTGGAGCATACTGTTTTTGGCTGGATAATCTTGTCCTGTAATCCTTGTTTCTTAGTTGTTAGTGTTTTTTTCTTTCCTCTTCCTTTTGTCTTCCTTCTTGGCTTATCTCAAGCCTCTTTGTACTTTGGTTCCTTTCTGGGACCTTACTTTTTTTTAGATTAATATAAACAAAAAAATTGCAGTGGGGTTTTTGCCCTACTGTGTACAGTAAAAAAAATCATAGGATGGCAACACATCATTGGATAATAATATGAAGCATAAAGCACCATGTTCAAGTAGAGGGTACAGCGGGTTGCGGGAGAGTGGACCGCTGTAGATAGAGGGGGAAGGTGATGGAGATGTTGGTGAAGATGGCGGAGGTGTTGGTGAAGATCGCGGTGATGATGATAGTGGCCACGGCAGCGTTCCGGCGCCACCGGAAGAGAAGGGGAGAGGGGGGCCCCTTCTTCTTCTTCTTCCTAGAACTCCTCCCTAGATGGGAGAAGGGTTTCCGCTCTGGTCCTTGGCCTCCATGGCATGGGAGGGGCGAGATCTCCCCTCCGAGATTGGATCTGTCTCTTTGTCTCTCTCTGTTTCTGCGCTCTCCTCTTCTGCCCTTTCACTGTTTCGTATATATATGGAGATCCGTAACTCCGATTGGATTGAAACCTTCGCCCCGATTTTTCTCCAAAAATTAGCTTTCTTGCGACCAAAGAAGAGCAGCAGCCGCCTTACGGGTGGCCCACGAGGGGGGCAGGCGCGCCCCCATGCCTCGTGCCCCCCTCGGGCACCGTCTCGCGTTGATTCTTCTTCCCATATTTTCCAAATATTCCAAAAAATATTCTCCGTCCGTTTTTATTCCGTTTGGATTCCGTTTGATATGGGGTTTCTGCGAAACATAAAACATGCAACAAACAGGAACTGGAACTCGGCACTGGATCAATAGGTTAATCCCAAAAATAGTATAAAAAGTTGCCAAAAGTATATGAAAGTTGCATAATATTGGCATGGAACAATCAAGAATTATAGATACGATGGAGACGTATCAATAAGCATAGAAATTTTTTTAATCTTCACATAAGCAAATTTCTTCTCATGAATAGTAGTGGGAGCAAACTCAACAAAATAACTATCGTGTGAGGCATAATGCAATGGAAAATTAAAATCATGATAACAAGTTTCATGGTTATCATTATTGTTTATAACGTAAATTCATCACAATAATCATCATAGATAGCAACTTTGTTCTCATAATCAATTGGAACCTCTTCCGAAATAGTGGATTCATCACTAAATAAAGTCATGACCTCTCCAAATCCACTTTCATAATATCACAATAAGATTCAACACCCTCCAAAATAGTGGGACCATTACTACCTAGAGTTGACACTCTTCCAAACCCACATTCATCAATATAATCATCATAAATAGGTGGCATGCTATCATCCTAATAATTTTGCTCATCAAAACTTGGGGGACAAAAAATATCATCTTCATCAAACATAGCATCCCCAAGCTTGTGGCTTTCCATATCATTAGCATCATGGATATTCAAAGAATTCATACTAACAACATTGCAATCGTGCTCATCATTCAAATATTTAGTGCCAAACATTTTATAAACTTCTTCTTCTAACACTTGGGCACAATTTTCCTTTCCATCATTTTGACGAAAGATATTAAAAAGATGAAGCATATGAGGCAACCTCAATTCCATTTTTTTATAGTTTTCTTTTATAAACTAAACTAGTGATAAAACAAGAAACTAAAAGATTCGATTGCAAGATCTAAAGATATACCTTCAAGCACTAACCTCCCCGGCAACGGTGCTAGAAAAGAGCTTGATGTCTACTACGCAACTTTGTCCTTATAGACTCGTGTTTGGGCCTCCAAGCACAGAGTTTTTTAGGACTGTAGCAAATTTCCCTCAAGTGGATGACCTAAGGTTTATCAATCTGTGGGAGGTGTAGGATGAAGATGGTCTCTCTCAAGCAACCCTGCAACCAAATAACAAAGAGTCTCTTGTGTCCCCCACACACCCAATACAATGGTAAATTATATAGGTGCACTAGTTCGGCGAAGAGATGGTGATACAAGTGCAATATGGATAGTAGATATAGGTTTTTGTAATCTGACAATATAAAAACTGCAAGGTAGCAAGTAACAAAAGTGAGCGAAAACGGTATTGCAATGCTTCGAAACAAGGCCTAGGGTTCATACTTTCACTAGTGCAAGTTCTCTCAACAATGATAACATAATTAGATCATATAACAATCCCTCAACATGCAACAAAGAGTCACTCCAAAGTCACTAATAGCAGAGAACAAACGAAGAGATTATTGTAGGGTACGGAACCACCTCAAAGTTATTCTTTCTTATGGATCTATTGGGCTATTCCTATAAGTGTCACAAACAGCCCTAGAGTTCATACTAAAATAACACCTTAAGATACACATCTACCAAAACCCTAATGTCACTTTGATACTCCAATGTCACCACAAGTATCCGCGGGTTTGATTATATGATATGCATCACACAATCTCAGATTCATCTATTCAAACCAATACAAAGAACTTCAAAGAGTGCCCCAAAGTTTCTACCGGAGAGTCAAGATGAAAACGTGTGCCAACCCCTATGCATAAGTTCACAAGGTCACAGAACCCGCAAGTTGATCACCAAAACATACCTCAAGTGGATCACGTGAAAATCCCATTGTCACCACAGATAAGCACATGCAAGACATATATCAAGTGTTCTCAAATCCTTAAAGACTCAATCCGATAAGATAACTTCAAAGGGAAAACTCAATTCATTACAAGAAGGTAGAGGGGAGAAACATCATAGGATCCAAATATAATAGCAAAGCTCGCGGTACATCAAGATCGTGCCAAATCAAGAACACGAGCGAGAGAGAGAGAGAGAGAGATCAAACACATAGCTACTGGTACATACCCTCAGCCCTGAGGGTGAACTACTCCCTCCTCATCATGGAGAGCATCGAGATGATGAAGATGGCCACCGGTGATGGTTTCCCCCTCCGGCAGGGTGCCGGAACAGGCTCCCGATTGGTTTTTCATGGCTACAGAGGCTTGCGGTGGCAGAACTCCCGATCTAGGTTCTGTTCTGGAGGTTTGGGAATATATAAGAGGTGTTGCCGTCAAGAACAAGTCAAGGGGGGTCCACGAGGGGCCCACAAGGTCGGGAGGTGCGCCCTGGGGGGCCGCCCCCCACCCTTGTGGTGGTCTCGGGACTCTGGTGCATCTCCGGTACTCTGTGGGCTTCTTTTGGTCCAAAAATAATCTCCGTAAATTTTCAGGTCAATTGGACTCCGTTCGATATTCCTTTTCTGCGAAACTCAAAAACAAGGAAAAAACAGAAACTGGCACTGGGCTCTAGGTTAATATGTTAGTCCGAAAAATCATATAAAATAGCACAGAAATGCATATAAAACATCCAAGATGGATAGTATAATAGCATGGAACAATAACAAATTATAGATACGTTGGAGACGTATCAGTCCTCAAGTAATTCAGTTGACAAACTGAAAGTGATAAAGAAAAACTTTTACCAACTCTTTTTGTTCTTGTTATTGTAAATATACTTAGCTAATGTTAAAGTTTTCAGCAAAGATTATGAACTAACCATATTCATGATAACATTTAGGTCTCACATTTACTCATACCAATGACATAACCATCTAGCAAGCAATAATAAGATATCTCGAATGCCAACAATTTGTCAAAACAATCATGATATAATATGATAACATGGTATCTCACTAGGCCTTTCTGATACTGCAAAACATAAATGCAGAGCACCTCTTAGGTTCAAGCAGTGACTAAACATTGTAATTCATGGTACAAAAGATCCAGTCATGTCACACTCAACATTAACTATACTCAATGCATAATAATGACAATAGTGCTCATGAACTAGTGCTTAAATGAGAGGGTGATGACTCGACAATAAAAGTAAAAAACATAAAAGTAAATGGACAAGTCCTTCGCAGAGGGAAGCAGGGATTTGCAGAGGTGCTAGAGCTTGAAGCTTAAAACCAGGATGAATATAATTTTAGGAGGTATGGCTTTCCTCTCAACGTTACGATCAAGAGTTTACAGTATCTTCCATGCCAAACAAATTAGTGGCCGTTCCCAAGCGAAAAAGGTAAAGTTTACTCCCCCTCCACCAACAAACACAAGTCATGGCTAGCCAAATCCTAGGGTGCCCTCCATATCAACAACTTTTCGGGGGAGTTTGTTTCATTATTTTGCGATTTGATCATGGACTGGGCATCCCGGTTACCAGCCCATCTCATGTAAGGACAAGTGAATAAACACTCATCATAAGAATAACCCTCTTAGCATGGAAGATACTGACCGCCCCCTGTCGCTTCATGAGCGGTACGGGCACACAAAAAAGATTTTTATTTGAATGTTTAGAGGTGGCACATGCAAATTTACTTGGAACGGCAGGGTAATACCACACATAGGTAGATATAGTGGACTCATCTAGAACAACTTTGGGTTTAAGGATTTGGATGCACAAGCAGTATTCCCGTTTAGTACAGGTGAAGGCTAGCAAATAGATTGAGAAGCGACCAGCCTAGAGAGCGAAAACAGTCATAAACATGCATTGAGAATAATTAACATTGAATACAAGCATGAGTAGGATATCAAACACCATCAACATAAACATCGTGGAGGCTATGTTGGTTTTGAATCAACTACGTGCGTGAACATGTGCCAAGTCAAGCCACTCAAATCATTCAAAGGGAGATACCATACTATCCTACTATATCATAACCATTTTAATGCATGTTGACACTCAAGATAAATCATTATCCACTCCTAGCTAATTAAGCATGGCATGAGCAACTACAATCTCTCTTTGTCATAACAAACATGTTTACTCATAATAATACTGAATCCAGAACGACGAGCTAAACATATTTACAAAAACAAAAACAAGAGGAGTTCATACCAGCCTTTGTTCATCTCAATCACTTCATCAAATCAACGTCATTATTGCCTTTCACTACCACGACCGAATGATATGAAAATGAAAAAAGTGCAAGTGTGCTATGGACAAAGCTAAAATCTGCAAACATTTTATTCAAAGGAGAAGAGAAGATAATATGGGCTCTTTATTAGATCAACAGTAATGCATATGAGAGCCACTCAACATGTTCATTGTGGTTTTCTCTTCACAACATCCCAAAGAAAAGAAAAGAAATTCAGAGAAACAATCTAAAATATTTTTGGAGTTTTTGTTTTTTTTGAAGAAAGAAAATAAAAAGAGGGAAGAAAAATGAAAATGAGAAAAACTATCTACACGGGAAAGCTCCCAACAAGTAAAAGAAGAACGAGAAATATTTTTGGTTTTTATTTTTTATACTACAAATTACTAAACAAGAAAGAAACCCCAAAAAGAAATGAGAAATATATTTTTTGGATTGTCGAAGTTTTTAAAACACACAAGAAGAAAACAAACATAAAACTAACATGGATAAACAATGAAAAAGGATGAACACCGACAACTGGAATGAAATGTGTGGTACATGAATGTAATGTCAGTGAGAAATATGTACTCCCCCAAGCTTAGGCTTTTGGCCTAAGTGGGTCTAAGGTCCCTGGTAGCCTGGATAATACCCAAATCGTAGTTCGGGTTGTACTCGTATGCAGCTGCCACAGCTTGGCGTCCTGCCTCATCAAGGCGGGAGGTCTCCACCGCCCTCTCATACTCCTCCGCTTCCTCCTCAAGTATACAATGTCTACATTTATCCCGAGAGTTGAGGAAGGAAGGAGCAGGCAAAGTAATATGGAAGACACGGCGCCTGTTAAAGATTAGCCTGTATCTGAACGGAGGGTTGTTTCTCTCAAGGAACTGGTGGTGTACCATAGCATCATAATCAAGAAAACTAGGTGGCAACATGGTACTACCTCCGTCCTGGTTTATTAGTCCCCTTTGTATTATGTGCCAAATTTTGACTTTAAATTTAACTAATAAATGTTTATGCATGCCATAAAAAATAATATAATTAGAAACTATATTCGAATACGAAGTCAACGATATAATTTTTGGCGACATGCATTAATATTCTGTAAGTTAAATCTCTAGTCAAAATTTGGCACAAAATACAATGCAAACTTATAAACCAGGACGGAGGTAGTATCATTTTCCTTAATGGGTACCCCTAGATGAGTGGCTAAGCGAGTAGCATAAATACCACCAAAGAAATCACCAACTAAGGCATTATTGTGTAAACGACATGCAATAATGGTCCCCATGTTAAATTTTCTATCTCTTAACACTGCACTCTTAAGAATGCTCAAATCAAGGACACAAAGATGACTAGGGTCATGTTTACCGTTTATGCATCTACCTATGAACAGAGCAAAATAATGTATAGCAGGAAAATGGATGCTCCCTATAGTAGCTTGTGGTATGCCTCTAGTTTATCCCCTAGTAATATTTGGCAAGAATTCATTGCAATCAGATTTACGAGGTTCATTACAGATCCCCCAATAGGGAATTTTACATGCTTCACAAAACTCCTTGAGATCCATGCGAAAATGATTTTTATATAAGTTGAAGATAACAGCATGAGAATTGCGATGAGGCACGTACTCAAATTTTCGCACAAAGGTACCAGTGAGATTCTTAAATTGTGGGCACTTATCTGATACGAATTCTGTCAACTCGGCATTGTGCACGTACATGTCGAACTCTTCCTTAATACTTGCTTGAGTCATGAAGGAATCCGACAACCATTCACATAGGCACACAAGGGCTTCCCGCGGAGGTTCGAGGTCGCGCTCTCGTATAGGAGGCCTGGGAGAGCTCTTGCTCGAGGAACCACCTTGGAACATTTTCCAAAAAAATTCTTCTTTTGAAAAATTTCTAAAAACTTTTAGTGACTTGATGTCGCTTGAAACTGCGTTGGTATTTCCCCAAAGAGGAAGGGATGATGCAGCACAGCTACGGTAGGTATTTCTCTCAATTAAGAAACCAAGGTTATCAATCCAGTAGGAGAACCAAGCAACACTATGTAAACGGTACCTGCACACAAAGAACAAATACTTGCAACCCGACGCGTAAGAGGGGTTGTCAATCCCTCCTCGGGCAAAAGATAGATTGGTTTGTTTGATTTTGGATATATAGATCATGCAATCACACAAAATAAAATAAGTAAAGAAAAAAGTGCAGCAAGGTATTTTTGGTTTTTGGAAGAATAGATCTGAACACGAAAGCAAGTAAAATAGATCTCAAAGCAAATGTGATAAAGAATAGACCAGGGGGTCGTAGATTTCACTAGTGGCTTCTCTCAAGAAATAGCACACGGTGGGTAAACAAATTACTGTTGGGCAATTGATAGAAGATCGAATAATTATGATGATACACTACAAAAAAAAGACACATCCGTGACATTTTGGGCCGAACAAAAATCTTTTGTCATACTTATGACACTTCTATGACGATAATTGTGACAAAACCCGGTATCATCATAGATGTGGTGGGGTCCTACTTCTATGACAAAAAATCTTGACAAAAAATGGGATTTTCGTCCTGGGCGGGCCGGAGACGCAGCTGCATGACATTCTTTGGGCCGTCCATGACAGAAAAAACCGTGGTAGAAGCGAGGGCGCGGAAAATATCGGGGAGTCCCCGGTTACGGTGGGTGGTCGGGGGCCGAGCGATGCGCGTTTCTCTCGTACGTACGCGCGTGTGTGCGAGGCATTGGGCTCTAACTGAACCCGAGCGATTGCACTCAGGCTACACGTTACTGAACCCGAGCAATCGATCGATGGCTGTTAACTGAACCCGCTCGAGCGATTCCTTCGCTACTGCTGCTAACTGAAGCCGATCGATGCTGCCTCTGGATGAACAGTGAGCGTTGCTGGGAGGTTTGGATGAACAGTTCCCGGTGGGGGTGGATGAACATGACCCCGTGGCGTTGCCTCTGGATGAACAGTGAGCGTTGCTGGGGGGTTTGGATGAACAGTTCCCGGTGGGGGTGGATGAACAGGACCCCGATCGTTCGAGCCGGTTGGGGCTGGATGAACAGGACCCCGTGGAGGGCAGGATGAACAGGACCACCCCGTGGAGGGCGGGATGAACAGTAGACGGTGGAGGGCAGGATGAACAGTAGCCCGTGGAGGGGTGGTTGAACAGGAGCCCATGGAGAGGGCTGGTTGAACAGTAGCCGGTGGAGTAACGCGCTGTGGAGGCTGGATGAACAGGAGCCCGTGGATGAACAGTCGCAGGTGGAGGCTGGAGGAGGTCGACGGTGGATGAACAGTAGCCCGTGGAGGATGGAGGGGTCGACGGTGGAGATGAACAGTGTCCTGTGGAGTCTCGTTTTGTGGTACGCCACACCCCTCCTGATGAACAGGACCCCCGTTTCGACCGTAGCGCTCCAACACAAGTCTGTTTCCTCCATTTTGTTGTACGCCACACCCCTCCCGATCAACAGGACCCCCGTTTTGACCGTAGGAGGTCCGTTTCCTCCGTTTTGCGATACGCCAGACCCCTCCCGATAAACAGGATCCCGTTTCGAACGTGGCCAGTCGAACACAAGGCCGTTTCCTCCGTCCTACAGTACGCCAGGCGTCGTTTCCATCGGCTGTTCTGTCCAAGCCCTCCCGATGAACACGACGACGCATTCCGTTCCGACCCATCCGGTTGGCTCCCCATGAACACGACAACGACGTTGTTTCTCCGTTCCGGCCCAGCCATGTACACGAGCCCTGGCCGTATGTACGCGTGAGTAGGCGTTCAAGACCCTGCCCGTATGTACGTACGTGGCCGTATTTACTTTCTTGCACCCTGGCCGCTGTACGTACGTGTACATGCTACGTGCGCGCCTCTACTACGACACGTGCGCGCCTCTACATCGACCAGTATGTACATACACGTTCGCGACCAGAATGACAACGCTACGTACGCTTCGACCAGGTGGGTCCCAACTGTCAGGCACTTCCTTGCGTGCGAAGATGTAGCTGCTGGGTCCCAGTAGTCAGGGGGAAACATTTTTTCATGAAATACGGTGGCCCGTCTAGTGGGTCCCCACTGTCAGGTGGAGGAATAATTATTTTACGCGTAATAAGTAGGCACTTCCTTGCTGTGGCCGTGGACCCAGTTGTCAGCCTCTCCACGTAGAATACTCTTCCGATGGAAGTCGTTCCTTGACCACGTTGACCACGCCGCGCCGAGAGCACCAGGGCAGTGGACGACGGCGAGGCCTAGGAAGGGGACGACGCGGAGCCGGGGAAGACGCGGCAGTGGAAGCCCGCGAGGAGAGGAGTACGAGGGTTCACTGGTTCAGCTCCGGTGTGAGGCTACCGTCGCCACAGGGCCTGGCCAGCGGTGGGAATAGTAGGGGGCGGTGAGGTCTCCGCGGCAGCACAGCCGGCCACGGGAGGCAGGAGCATGCGGCACGACCGGCGCTGCTTTGGGCGGCTGGAGCAACAAGACCAGAGGTTGAAGAAGCACTACGGCCGTTGAATGGACATCGTACGGTCACTGGAGCTAGAATCGTTCATATTGACTAAGTTGACAAAGCACTCCGCCCCGTCAACTTAGTAGGCCCACAAGTCAGCCTCCCACCAAGGTGGATCCCAACTAGTAGGGGGAGTATTCATTTTTTCGTGCGTAATAAGGAGGCAATTTCTTGCGTGCGAAGATATAGCTGGTGGGTCCGACCTGTCAGCGGTGGGAACATTTTTTTCGCGAAATACAGAGGCCCTTCCGGTAGGTCCTAGCTGTCAGGTGGTGGAATCATTATTTTGCGCGTAATAAGGAGGCATTTCCTTGCGTGCGGCCGTGGACCCAGCTGCCAGCCTCTCCACGCACAGTCTACTTCTGATGGTGTCATTCGTTGACCACGTTGACCACTCCGCGCCGAGCGCATCCAAGGTGGTGGACGACGGCGAGGACCCAGACAGCAACGAGCCAGAGATGGGAAGACGCGGGAGTAGAGTCGCAAACGGAGAGGTGTACGAGGGTTAACTGATTCTGGTGCGGTGTGGTTCAGCAGTCGGTGGAGAAGAACAAGAGGTGTGGAGGGGTGGAGGGATGGCCTGGCCAACGGTGGAGTAGTGCTTCACAGCGAAGCGTGCTAAGCAGAGTTGCTAGCAGCAGGAGGCGGGAGAAGGTGGTCCCGGTGGCGCTGGAGGAAGAAGATGAGAGATTGAAGATGGATGCCGGTCGTTGGATGTCAATCCAACGACTAACGATGTCAGAATCATTTGTTGACTAAGTTGACAACGACTTGCATTGGCTTCGGCCTATTGTTCCACATTTCAGCCTCAAAAAATGTGGCACATATTCAACCCATTTTTTCAGAATTTACAGTCTTTTTTTTGCGGGGTAGAATTTACAGTCCATTTGATCTTTTTTTTGAATTACAGTCCATTAGCTGGGCTGGGGAACAAATAATATAGCGTCCATGCGGCCCATTTATGTTTTCCCAAAAAATTACAGGCCAGTTGCATTTTCTCAAAATACACGATTTTGCTGGGATGATTCTAATTATAATGTTGGGGTGGGCGCAGCAATGTTATCAAAAAATAAACAGGGGCTGAGCATTTTGTTATATATATATATATATATATATTTTAATAATAAGTCATTTATTATTACATTGGTCCTTAAATCTTACCAAGCTTTTGTACACAATCATCAGGATTTTCGTTGCCAAAAAAATTCCAGGATTTTATTGTTAAGAAATTATTTTTATAAGTTAACAAGATGTGGGATATTATTTTCTTACATATGTAAGTATCTGTTAAATATATGATGAGAATAACAATAATATATAATAACATATACAATAATTTAAATATATATAATATAGTTAGAAGGGAAACATAAGTTGGACCAGGCATTCCTATTCTTATATAGAAAAATTGGGCTGCCGATGTTTCAGGAAAAATAAAACCTCGGATGGGAGGTCCATAGGCCGGTCGATACATGATGGCCCTCAAGAAAATACAAACAGCCTTATGGACCTCCCATCCGAGGTCGTGGGCTGCGCATGTTAAAAAAGAAAGCCTAGACGAGGCAGCTGTTCCGCCCGGGTTCGATTCCACCAGTGCAGAGAAAATATCTCCAAAATTTATGCCTCTGCCTTTATTGACATGTGGGTCCTAATTGTCATCTACGCACACCATGTCCTACACCTGTCAAAACTTCGTCCCTCGTTTTCTCTATTTTTCGCACACTCGACATTGTGTGGGCATTTTGAAAATAGCATATCTTTTTTACTGTGCATCATATGAAGATGTGCTATGCATGAATGTTGATCAGCATGGTGTTAATTGGCTGGTAGTTCCAGTTTCGACCATGAATAAAACTTCCAGCATGATGTTAACACTGTTTGAAAAGGCCGTGTTAATATAAATGCTCTGCCTCTGAAAGTTGCAGTTTCTTATCTGAAACTGAACTTGGAGTTTCTTATCTGAAACTGAAACTTGCAGTTTCTTCTCTGAGAATCACATTGGCTGCACTTTTATACTCCTATGAAACTACGTTTTTTAAGTGCTAAAAATAGATTTCTAGAATTCATAAAATACTTCATATGCTCAATACTGCAAATCTGAAATTCAAAAGACATTCATATCTGAAAGTACTCTGAAAATACACAACACAAAACACAATTCACAACCTGCAAATACTAACAACCCTCAGCTCCTCCTGACAATTCACAACCTGCCTGACTATTGGTCTGGGGGGAAAATCCCTCCTATTCCACGGCGGCAGACAGCCGTCCCGTGAGACGATGTGAACGGCGAGGGAGAGGATGGCGGGGAAGCGTCGTCGGGCCAACTGTTTTTCTCCTGTTGCAGTTGGGTTGGGTCGACGAAGACTCCACCGGATCGCTCTGGCACGTCACCCTCACAAACGGCACCCTGTAGATGCTCAATCCTTCAATCTCTGGTGGATGCTCCATCTGGGATCGATACTCCCACCACCGCTCCCTCACGATCGGATTCGGTGAATCTGTTTGCTCCATGGCCCAGAGGAGCAGCTCTATGTACTCCCGCGCGACTCCCTCCGGGAGTATCGCCGCCTTTTCGCTCTGTTGCAGATATTTGGCCATGGATGTCACCGTCGCCGCTAGTTGGTCCTTGTTGTCAAACCAAGACTGTATCTCCAACATCCTAGCTAGCTTCACAGGGTCGCCGTCTACGATCCTCACGTATCGGTTGTACTCCTCCATCGATCTACTTCTCCACAGCACCTTCAATCGCCGGCGGTGGTTTTTGAATGGAAGAGGAGAGGAGCAGCGCTGGTTTTGGTTTGGAACGGGAGAGGAGCGACGCTGGTTTTGGATTGGAACAGGAGAGGAGGGGCGGTGGTTTTGAAATGGAAGAGGAGAGGAGCGGCGCTGGATTTAGATTGGAACAGGAGTGGAGCGGCGGTGGTTTAAGAGGAGAAGAGCGGAAGAGCGGCGCTGGTCTTGGAAGTATTTTTTTGTTTTGCGTATTTTGGGTCAAAGTTTGACCACGTACTGTATTTGACAAGCAAAATGTGAATGCATGTCACAAAAAATTGTATCGTTTGGTTCGTATCTGAATGTACTTTCAAATTATATTATTTTTGCAACGTATAACATATATTTTATTTGCAAAAATCATGGTCAATTATGACCCAGAATAAAAGGGAGACTAGTTAATGTGGGGTCGCTTTCTTAATTGAAGGATAAATTGATTTTGATTTTGATCCAGTCACAACGCGTCGGCCCTCTCGTCCAATCCTAAATCGCTGCCGCACGCTCCTCTCCCTCTTCTCCATTGCAAAACCACCTCCACTCCTCTCCGTCATCTCCATTCCAAAACCACCGCCTCGCCTCTCCCTCTTCTCCATTGCAAAATCACCTCCTCTCTCCTCGGACGAGGATCCCCTGACGTAGCCCATCATGCCATTGAGACACTGACACATGGGTCCCACCAAGCGCGGGGACCACCTGTCAGCGATCGAAAGGCAGGGGAACCTCTCCTCTCCATCATCTCCATTCCAAAACCATCGTCTCGCCTCTCCCTCTTCTCTATTGCAAGACCACCGTCTCTCCTCCCATCTTCCAAAGCTAGCACCGGACCACTCAGAAGGACATCTATGGAGGGGATGCGGCAGCGAATCTAGCAGATCGCCGGCGGCGACCAGGCAAAGTTGGCCAGGTTGAAAGAGATCCTTACTTGGTTTGACAATGAGTGGGAGATTTCGAGGACGGTGAGGGCCATGTGGCAATGTATGCGAAAGAGCGAGACGGCAGCGATGAGGACGGCGATGTACTCCTCGGCGGCAGTCACGCCGCAGTCCTTCGAGTTCATCGAGTATCTCCTCTAGGCGATGGAGCAGACAGATTCGCCCGAGGCGAAAGTCAGGCAGAGGTGGTGGACGTACAGGTCGAAGGTCGAGCACCCAGAGGATAGCGAATCGATCGAGTACGGTGTGCCGTTCATGAGGGTGCAGAGCCAGCCGGAGCCACAGGAGTATTTGTTCTCCCACCGCAAGAGGAGGCAGGATGGCGCGACATCACTTCCCCACTGTTCTGCACGGTTCCCTCGACGCTCGCCTCGTTTCAACGACGTCGGTAGGGTTTAAGCTAAGCTTCGCACTAACCTAATCTTCCATTTGCTCATGCTTACAATTAGTGTGACAACTAATAAAAAACATGCTTACAATCAGTCTCCGAGTACTACGCCAATCACCCTAAAATAGCTCTGGACCTTTGGGTCAAAGTTGTGACACTGTGTACAAATAAAGAAAAATAGATTGGTGCTTCTTTTAGAAAAGAGTACACCCCTAGAAAGCTGCCAATATAAGCTACTAGTATTTTTTTAAGTCTAAGCTACTAGTATTTGGTTAGAGGCTTTGCTGCCGAGAAAGATCCGTCCACAGTGAGCGCCACACATCCCACTGATGGTGGTGGATGCCAATGCTTAGATGGAGCAGGGTTGGTGTCGGTAATTTTTACTTGGCACCTAGCACTCTGCATATATGCCGGTTCCATCCGTACATTTGTGCAGTTCCACCAAAATGCAGTTGAATAACCCTGTTTGCGTAGATAATGAAAAGGCGTGATTACATTATAGTGGCATTAGTTGATGAAACATACACTAATAAACAAAAGAAAATATTACATCATATTGGAAATCGACCCAAGTCTCCCCGATACACCTTCTGCCAGTGATGAACATCAGTGTACAGCGGTAGTACAAGGAGGGGCCTTGAGACATTCAAATCTCTATTTTTGTGCAGATCAACTAAAATTAAGCACCCCAGTTTGCAAAAACGCTTAAACATTAACAATGGGACTAGTTGATGAAACATACATTAACAAAGAGAAGCACTTTCTTTATCTACATTGGAAATGAAATGATAGAGAGAACACTCGCTCTATTTTAACTGTATTATTACTTCATTTTATCAGTGACACTAGGGTCAACCAGGTGGCAAATGAGGTGTATCGTGCGTCGCAAGGATGAGGGCCAGGGGTGCTTAGACTGGGATGCTGAAGCTGGCTCTTTCAGTCCCTATCTTCCCCCTAATGTTTCTGTGGTAGCATTTGGGTTGTAATCCAAACTTGGTCGAGCTGGTGCTGCGTCCCCCTACCTGCCTAGCTTATGTGGCGAACTTGTCTCCTACTAGTACTCAGTCCGTTCTAGTAGTAGTTGCATAACTGCTCGGTTACACTGAGATGTTGTCGGATAATGGTCCTCTATGGTTGGGTTTCTTTAATGAAATCGGAGGGAACCCCCTCTTTCGATATATAAAAAACAGTGGCACTAGCGGTGCCAAAACATTGCCTCAAATTAATAGTGCCACTAGATTAAAGTGCAAAATAATAACATTACTAGTTTATCATGGCCGTGCCAAAACAGTAGCACAAGAGCAGGATCAACATGCAGGATCTTTGGCAAACGGTCAGACCAAAAAGGAACATACCTCGTGATGGGAACCATATCTGCAGTCAACGCCATCGTAGAAGGGATGAGACTAGTCACCAACATGGATGATTCAATTCATGGGACCTTTTGGTGCAGTTCACCTAAAATGAAGCAATGTCCCATGAGCTAGCAGCTTCTTCTTCTTCTTCTTTTTTTAAGAAAGGGCTCCAGCCCCAGTTCCATTTCCATCAGAAAACAAAACCCACAGAGCTTCTTCTTCATTAGTTGCAATAAAATTGAGCAACATCAAGGTTGGTCGTGAAGCTCCTGGAATGTTCAACTATAATTTGGATATCATTTGTGCAGTTCAACTAAGATCAAGCATGAAATGTATATCTCTGTTTGCACAAAAAAGGTGGAAAGGAGGGTGACTAACAAGTGATAAAACATGCATCAAATGAAAAAAGCATGTTCCTTATCTGAATGGCAATCGTACAAGGACAGTAGCAATTTCTAGCAGCTTTGCTAGATATTAGTGTGGGCATTAGGATTACCTATGACAACCGTTAAATACAACATTACTTTAATGGTGCCATTGCTTCATTTTACCAGCAACATTATATTAACAGCTGCTACAGAGTCGGTATTTGGGCACGGGAGAGTAGGCGGACCGGGACAGTTACATCTGTAACGAAAAGAAGCAACTTATCTTAATGGGAAATTTAGCCGGACATGAAAAAAAGTGCCATTGATTCATATTACCGGAGGCATTACATTGAAAACAACATTGGTTTAACGTGTCCTTACTTTTAACAGTACGACTGCTACATTTTACCAGTGGCATTACATAAGAGCGGCTCGGGGCAACAAACATCAGAAGAGGATATCTGGGTTGGTCCCATTTTTGTTCGGTATATAGCCACCTTATACTGTGTGAGGCTAGCAAATAGATGAGGATATCTGGACTTACTCTATTGACTTGTCCCCCAGTCCCCACTTTCTTTCCTTTTTCAACCAATAGATCGGGTTTATATTGAGTTTGTATTGCATTCCCTTTATTTCCCTATTAGACCTAGAGACCAGTTGGATAGCCAGTCTCTGCTACTTTTCGCCCCCATTATTTCCTCTTTCGAACAAGTCCTAGATTCAGGTAATAAATCTTCCCCCACCCCCACCCCCTTTCTTCCTTGTTTGAACCAAGTACTACTAGATTCGAGTGCATGAACTAGTTTTACCTCTTAACAGTAAAAAAATTTAGGTGGTTTTCGAACAGCTGATCGATCCTATCTACACGAGGGGGCCTGAGAAATAGTAAAAGATACAAATGCAGCGACATCAGGAGCTCGGGAAGTAGAGCAAGGCCGGTTTCGAAGGAAGTTATACCTGAGGGTCGCCGGGATATCGCTAGGTGGGCGGCGGGAGGCCGGATCTGCCCACACTACGGCAGCGAGGAAGAAGGGGTGGGAGGCCCTCCCTCGCCAGCGATGCTTGGGAGAGAATGGCAAGGCACGCTGATCGGGACGCGCCGGCAGTGGATAAGAGCCATCGCCGAGGACGACCGCGTGAACGTTGCACCTTCTCACCTTCCCCGGCGGAGAGGATCCGGCTGGATCTGTGACCAGCGGTGAGTAGAGAGAGAGTGTGGCCACCGCTGTTGTGTTTAGATCTGGAGAGGACGAGACAGTGTGAAGAGAGCAACACTGGCAAGCAAGCGCGGAGGCTCCATGGCGTCCCAAATCTCCATGATCGGCGGTGAGTACAAGGTTAGAACCATCACCGGCGATGAGTTCGACGTCATCTACACCCGTTCTTCCGCAACGGTGAAAGAATTCCTTGCTCGCTTCAAACGCATGTTCAAAAACTCAAATGATGAGTGGGTCGCTGGGCTAGATGTTGAGTACACCACAGTCCTGGGAAGCGAGAAGAAACTAAAGGAGGCAGAGAAGAAGAAGCCCGCCGTGATCGAGGTTTGTGTGCATGACTTATGCTTGGTCTACCACATATGCCATGCCGACGTTGAGTGCGAGGAATTTAAGAAGTTCCTCAAGGGCGGCCGAGTCAAATTCGTTACTGTAGATTTTAGGAATGACAAGGAAATCCTGGGTCGGATAGGCCTCGTTGTAGGTGACCCCTTCGACCTCCAGAAGGAAGGGTTGGTGCCCTCCCTTGATCAGCCTTCAATGCTGACCCTGGCAGGAGCCATGGTTCATCCTTCGTACGGTAAACTAGGGAAACCTCCGTACACGTTTCATCGTCATGCATCGTAGTGGAATGTACTAGATATGGACCACATCCACTACGCTGCAATGGATGGCTACCTTTGTTTCAATATCTACAAGTGTTGGATGAAGAGCAAGAGCCAAGTGTGCGGTTCAAGCAAAGAAGTATCACCCAAGAGGAGGAGGGACAAGGACGAAGTCGAGGACGTGGACGAGGACTCCCAGTAAGGTGGCAGTGTCGTTGCTCATGGTGGTTCTAATGCAGCGTCTACCGGATTAGTTGCTTAGTTTAATTTCTGTTGTGCTTAGTTTTATTTGAGGGGTGTGTTGTGCTGAGCCCCCAGCAGAACTATGTTATGTTTCTTCTCGTTATATTTCGTACATTTCATCTTTTAGTTGGTATAGTACTACCACTCGTTTCTTGACATTATATTCGTACAATATATATGGCCAACATCATATAGCCAGCAGTTTAGTTGTCAAAGAATTTCAAGGTGCTTAGTTTTGTCAAAGAATTCCAGGGTGCTTACTTTTATTTGAGGGGTGTGTTGTGCTGGACACCATTAACTTATCATTGTGAGAATCGGCTTATTTTTGTCATGTAACATGGTCCACGGGGTTTGACGTGAAAATAACAATGTTTAATGGCATTTCTGAGCAAACATCTAACTTAACGATGGCATTTTTTAGATATCTAATTGCATTTTTGAGCAGGCATCTCACGGAACGATGGCATTTTTTGAGTAGTTGTAACTTCTAATGGCAAAACTGAGTAGTGATACACAACTAGTGGCATAAATAATAAGAACCCAAGAATTAAATAGGGCTAATTTCTTTACTTCTTTATTTCTTTATACCTTTGTGTGCGAAACAATATACGCTGCCTACCGCCAGATTTTCTTTACAGAGGCAACATAGAACTATATGAGTGCCCTGTTAAATTTTGGAATTATTCTGGGTTCGTTTGGCCTTTTTATACATTAATTGAGTTTCTGGTCATTTAATGTGCATAATTCAAATTTGAACTACAAGCACATGCTCCCGTGCACCAAAGTTGACTGAAAAATCACATGTGTGTCCTCGGGTGAATTTCTAGGTCCCATGCAAGAAATGGGAATGAAATTCAAACATTTGGGCATCGTGGTTCGGCCGAGAACATTGAGAAGCTTGGTTTTAAAATTCTTGTAAATACAAAACACGCCTGAAAATCATGAAACTTGGCATGGTGTCATGTCATGGTACTACCATGCTGTGGTAAAACAATGCAGAATAGGAACAAGTTTTGGTATAAGTTTCTTGCAAACCGGAGCTTCTCTCAAGAAGGCTCGTGGTTCTGAGAGGGAATGTGTCACCTTTGTGTGCATAATTCAAATTTTTTAATACAAGCACATGCTCAAGTGCACCAAAGCTGGTTGAAAAATCACATGTGTGTCCTCGGGTAAATTTCTAGGTCCCATGCCAGAAATGGGAATGAAATTCAAACATCTGGGCGTCATGGCTCGGCTGGAAACATTGAGAAACTTGGTTTTTTAATTCCTGTAAATCTGAAACACGCATGAAAATCATGAAACTTGGCTTGGTGCCATGACATGGCACCAACATGCTGTGGCAATTTTGCTATCCGATTTGCGAAGGCGCACACATTAACAATCGACAAAGTCATTTTGGAACAAGTGCTGTCACGTTACAATCGGAAACACAAGTATTATTGAAACCGTGGGCGTTCTATTTACCATTTACGTGCCGCCACGCGTCCCTTTTTTTATTAGCTAGGAGGCGTCGTGCAGGGTAGCTATTTGAGTACGAGAGGCGTGCGATCAGACATATGCGCGTGCTTATCAGGAGGAGAGCCCTTTGACCTCCATCTGCCGTCCACCTCTGTCCCAAGGTACCATTAATGGTGCCCGAGCCTCTGTTTAATGGCGTGGAAATGTCTCACTCGACTGAGATTTAAGAGAGAGAAAAGAAAATCTGAAAAGAAAATTTTGCACGGATCTTGATGTAAGATCTGACGGACCTATATAGCATCTACTGCGACTTATAGCAAGACTTATGAATATATATATAAGGACGACGAGAGTGGATAATAATTGTCTTACATAATTAGGAAGATAATTAAAAAAGCCACATGCGGCTACGCCCGAAATACACAAGGGCAAAAGAAGAAGGAAGACGCATACAACGATCTGGCTCGCTGATCTCTACTTTCTTTATGCGTTGCAGGTCGCGAAGACTAGTTCTCGCGGCAGGCGATGATCTCTTTCATTAGTTTCATGTCCATAATACGCTGCTTGGCAGCATCCATGGATTCCTCCACCAGCCTGTTGCGCTCGATGCGGAGCATGGCATTCACGTCCATAAGTTTCTTGATGATGACGCCCGTCCTCTGCAACACGGCAGCGGTCTCCTCCTCCTGCTTCGCCCTTCCGGCGATCTTCGCCCTCAGCAGGTCACACTCCCCCCGGAGCTCCGCATTGCCCTCCCCGAGTTGCCGGATGACGCCGGTAGCCTCGTCCTGCATCCTCGCCCAGCCGGAGATCTAATCCATCTGGATATGGACTATCGCATGCATGCGCCTGTAAGAGTCCTCGCCTGCCCGCGAGAAATTTTCCTAGGCCGCCGCGGCGCGGCGAGACCTCCCTGCTGCTTCGGCGGCGCGGCGGGACATCTCTGCTGCATCCGCGGCGTGGCCGGACCAGTCTGCTACATCGACGGCACGGTGAGGCCTCCGTGCTGCTTCGGCGGCGCGGCGGGACCTCTGTGCTGCTACTGCTGCGCGGCTGGACATGTCGGCTGCTTTCGCGGTGAGGCGGGACATCTCTCGTGCTTCCTCTTCCATGCTCACCTCTCCCTGGTGGAAATCTCTCGACCCAGAACTCACGCTGGCTATGGCTTGATTTTTTTTTGTGGATGAGGAGTTGAGGAGGAACGTGCAGTCATCTTAGCATAGTAGTATTTATAACCGAGTACTACTAATACGCTCCTAAGTGGGAAACCGTTTAGGTTGTGGTCGGTGTGAACAGGTTTGCAATTAAATATAGTGTGGTAGTAGTAGTAATTTGGAATGTGACGAGACGCGCTCAAGATTTATTGATGGTTCTAGTTTTGAAGTGTGGCACTATTCCCGGATGGCGTAACATCGGCACGTTTTCTCGGCCGTGGTGTAGCATATGCCATGGTACTACTAGTTCTTTTTCTACTTCTGTGTACGTGCAAAAACTGGCGCCGGCGGATACATATCTTACGCTTGGCGTTCGACAGGAATAGCCTCGTGGCGAGCTATAGACTAGTCTTTTTTTTCAGACGCACTACACCTATCTCTCGGGACTTCTCGCACGCACCATCACTGCTCCCTAGGCCGATGCCACCCACATACAGTTGTACTCTGAGAAGAGGTGCACGCACACACTCGTCCTCTCTCACACACGCATTTGTAGCTACGAATTGTAGTGTTCTCAACCATCCGATTGGCTCTATCATAGGTTTCATGTTGCTCCTTGGCCTTGAGATTGAAATGTTTTAAACGCGGAGGCTAAGATGGAGGCGCGAGGTTTTTGTTAATGTGCGGGCCACACACGGCACCAAAACGACACGAGCTTCGTCTGCCTGGTGCGCATGCAGTCGGGTGAGTTGTCCAAGTATAGACACAACCAGGCCCTCGTTGGTATCCGCGCCTCGACTTTGGCTGGTCATAGTGGAGAGTAACATAGACCAGTTAGTAGTCTATGTTACTAGTACCTTCATAGTGGGTAGTGTCATATACGTAGTAGTATATGCATAGTTTTGCTCCATGGCGCAATCCATCGATACTACTACTATACAGATGTATACATTTTTTAAAAGGCTAGAGGGCTGGGCAGTCTAGCTTGGTCCTTTTCACGAGAGGCGGGGGCCTTTGTGATTTGACAGCTCATTACTGCTGGAAGGCGGGGCCTTGTGATTTGACTGCTCGTATAAATGTGCCGGCGACCTGAGGAGGAGCAAAGAACCGTGCGGTATACTCAACTTTTCCACTGGAGTACGACGGAGGAGCACGAAACACGGCAGCCCAGTGCCATATCCTCTACTCTCTACTCTTATTATATATTACTAGCAAGAGGCATTGTTCTATTGGTGATAAAGAATGATCTAATTTGCTAGTCATCTCATTTTTAGCATTGTTCTATTCATGCCTCGCAGAGAAGGTGACACGTACGGCGAAACACCTGAAGCAAAATAAGAAACACAGGAGCAAAAGAAGAAGGAGGATTATCACCCCCAAAAAAGAAGGAAGATGCACACACAAGTCTGGGCGCTGCTCTCACTACATGAAGGGTTGCTGGCCGCGGAGTCGTAACTGCTTCTTCATCGCCTCCACGACCTCCATCTCCTTGTGCGTCTCCTCCGCCATCTTCATCATTGTGTCCATGACGCGGGATTTCTTGACGCGAGCCTTCATCATCTGTTCCACGGCCGCATTACGTACCTTGACAGCAGCTGGGTGCTCGATGCGGAACTTCGCCAACTCCTCCTTCTATTCCATGACGAGGGCCTGCAACATCTTCATCGAGGAACTACTATTCTCATGCAGCTTCTTCCAGCCGGCGTTCTCCTCCTTCAGCAGGTCGAGCTCGTGGCAGAGCTTTGCGTTGTCCTCCTGAAGTTGCAGGATTTCGCCGATCGTCTTCTTCTCCGAGGCAATGCTCTTCTTCAGCAGCATCACCAAGCCGGCGGTCAACTCCCCCTGCTCATTGAGCTCAGCGGGCATGTCGTCGAGGCTCTCCTTCAGCAGCTCCACCAAGCCGTGGATGAACTCCTTCTGCTTATTGAGGTGCTTATTGAGCTGATCGGGCATGCCATCGAGGGATAACGACTCCAGTGTCACCAGCTCGGCATGTTCGCCTCCGCGTCTAGGGCGCTCCTGGGAGCCATCGCCTGCCCGTGAGAGATCTTTCGAGGTCTCTGAGTGGCGGCGAGCCCTCTCTTTTTTTCCGCATCCTTGATTGCCGCTCCCTTGTTACGAGTAGTTCTCGACCTAGAGCTCTGCACACAGGCCATGGCAAGGACGGACGAAGAAGCAGGACTTATGAGGAGGAAGGTAGAGTAATTTTTGGTTAGGTAGTTCCCCTTTTTATAGCCTAAGTACTAGCACTAGTACTAAAACCTGCATAGTGGGAACACGTTCAGGTTTGGTACCTACTGGTAGGTGTGAGCAGGCTCTCACTTAATTGTAGCACTAGTACTTTCGAATGTGATGGGAACAAGGTAAAGATTAATTGATGGTTTTTGGTTTCGAGGCCCGAAACGGCTCCCGATGAGTTTAGTGGAACATAAATTTCAAGTAGACTGCACTGCTCAGATGCGTAAATATTATGTTACTGTCAAAAATTGGCACAAAATACGAAGGAGACCAATGGAAGTACTACTAGCAACCCATGATTTAACTACTCGCATACGCGCAGTGGAGTAGTAATGTCTTTCTTCCGCCCTCACGTCCACTCAATTTGCATGCGCTGTATTAATTGACCATCAATGAAGTGAAGGACTTTACACGCGTCAAATTATCACATGGGGTGGATCTTGGTACAAAATTGCGTCCGCCCGTGTACCCACGTGTGGGTGCGAGGGAATGAGTGCGTGCGTGGCGTGTGTGCACATCTTCGCTTCGTGCATGTACCGCCAGTGCGGCTCAGGGAGGACGAGTACATTCTTCTGGAACCAGTAGCACATCACTGTGATCAATCCACACAAGGATGTCGCGACAACGCCTCCACATGTGCCACGTGCCCACGTGGCTTCATGAACTGTAAGAGAGACACTGTGTAGCGTGCCACTGTGTTTTTCACATACTCGAAGTACTAGTAAGGTACACGTGCATTGCATGCGTCAGATTTTGCAACCAAATTACGAATAAATACCACACTGTAGCATGTAAGCTCTGAGTCATATATGCCTGATGTAGACCTTTGTTTAATTCTTATTGTTCATCTCATTCAAAATCAATTAGTTTTTATAAAAAACCTAGGGCCTCTTTGATTCGTAGGATTTCCAAAACGCGGGAATAGGAAGAACATGGGATTAGAGTGGAACGTCGTCTTGAATCCTACAGGATGGTACGAGTGTTTGATTGTGCATAGAAAAAACGCAGAATTCTTTCAAAGAGGTTTGAGTGGATGGGATGTTTCCTATGAAATCTAGTGCAAATGAATCATATGGAAAAAATTCCTATGGTTTACAATCCTACGAATCAAACAACCAAGATAGGAAAAATTCCTAAGGATTAGAATCCTCCAAAATTCCTTCGAGAATCATTTGAATCAAAGAAGCCCTTAATCTATTTTATGATTCATGGAATTGTGCGTTGTAAAGCATAAAGTACAAAAAAAGAATGGCAATTCAACTAGAAAAAAAGTTTGGGCAGTTACGATACGGAAGATTCTAGAACAAAGGAGAACCACTTTTGTTTTGAGATTTGTGCATTATGCTTAAAGTTCAACCATGGAGTCTGCTAGATTGTACATGTGGCAAAATCCTGTGGGGGGCTAGAAGATGGTGCGAGGGGCCGAGTGGAGGGAGACTATGAAGGAGTGCACAACTGCGAGATCGAGATTTAGAGAGAGGGGGCGAGAACGTGCGCTGTTGCGCGCAGTGGCGGAGCCATGAAAAATGTCCCATGAGCTAGGGGGCCAAGCATTTCTAATCCTTTACGAGGAGGGCCAATTCATCAACTTAAACCATTTTTACCAGCAATTGTCTAATGATCACATTCATATTAGCCTCGATATATACTGATGTTAGGGGGGGGCAGGGCCCTTGCTGCCCCTGTCTTGGCCATTGTGCGTGCGTCTGAGAGATGAAGCGGAAGGCATGGATGATGAGAGGGGGGCGTCGGATATATAATTAATGTGGGTGTATTAGCTATATATGTAATCCTATATAGAGAGGTATAGGTTGATCGATGTGGACGTGGGAAAGAGGGTGAGACCTCACTAGATATATAGATTGATCGGTTTATGTGGAAAACTATGAAAGACCTAGCTATATACACACACACATAGAGGAACATCGATCATTGCGCATGCACGTCAGAGATAAAGAATGCCCGATATGATGGAGAGGGGGATGTGTGTGTGTGTGCCTTCATGGGAGACCGACCTAAAGAAAAAGATTGCATGTGTGCAATGGATAATGCCGACTGGTAGTGTGTGTGCATGCATGCACGAGAGAAAGTTAGTGCTACAATTATAACGAGAAGACCAATGTGTGGGCGTAAAAGACTAGGTGAGGTCATAATCAATGTAAAGTTGAATTCAAATACTTGAATAAGAGATCATGATGTTTGAAACCCATGCATGCATGAATATAACGGAGATCTGCACGGTGTGGTTTGGAAACGAGCATGTTGCAATGTATACACATTGAACAAGGTCAGATTGGTTTCAATTTGAGATACCGATGGCAGACATCGTTTGTCCAGATTGCATCCGTGCATGGACAAACTATTCTAATTGGAGATGATGGGTGGCTTTCGCATCACATATCTATATCTATACCCCTATATATATATTATATTTTATATTTTTTATATAGTGTGCGGATAACTTTAACTTTGAAAGATGGTCATTGGATGAGGCCAATCCGATGGTGCAGAGCTGGCAAATTTGAGCACTACTGGCCGTTGGATATCATCTAGATTCCACCAGATTTTGCCACATGTACAATCTAGAAGACTCTATGGTTGAACTTAAGCATAATGCACAAACCTCAAAACACAAGCACTTCTTCTTTGTTCTAGAATCTTCCATGTCAGAATTGCCCAAATGTTTTTCTACATGATTTGTTTTTACTTTATGCCTTACAACACACAATTCCATGAATCTTAAAATAAATTAGCTTTCTTATAAAAACTAGATGATTTTGAATGAAATGAACTATATGAATTAAACGAACATCTACATCATGCATATATGACTCAAAGCGTAGATGCTATAATGTGGTATTTATTCATAATTTGGTTGCCAAATCTCATGCGTGCAATGCACGTGTACCTTACTAGTCTAAATGGTGTCTGTGTCTGTTGTGCGTGTTAAACACATTGTACGTAGTATATCATACTAGTCTAAATTGTCTTTTTTTCTTTTGGGTACACGTTAAGCTTGTTCTCCCAAAATTTCAAGCCGCGCCTTGTTATGCCAAAATTTCAACCTAGCGTCTCTGTCTATCGTGCTGCGAAACTCCCGCCTCTTCAACCCGCGCCTTGTTAGCCCGAAATATGTAAGATATATCTTTGTCTCGTTGTGCTCCGACAACTCCCACCATCTCAACCCGCGCCTTGCTATTCCAAAATTACAACGCGCGCGAAAACTCCCACCTCCATTGAAATCCCGACATGCGAAATGCACGTGAGACCCCTGAACCGAAAGAACCGCCTCAAATCGGTGGGGGTACTTTTGTAACTTACCCCACATTTCGGACAAGCGCGTCCCTAAGCGATGGTTCCCCACTACCATCCCATCCGCCCACCCATTCGTACACCGAGGCCGGGAAAACCCGTGAAGCCCCACACCCTCCTCCGTCCGCCACCCAGCCGGAGCCTCTTCCCCAATGACGTCGTCCACAGCAACACCTCGGCGTCCCTCATCCACCGTACCGGATGAGGATCCGTCGTCTATCTGGTCGTCCCGCCGGTTCAGCTACCCCGTCCTCCACCTCCAAGGAGCTGCCCCGACGTTCCCCTCGTCTTTCGCGCCACCTCCATTCGCACACCGCCGTCTTCACCTACACCACCGGAAGAGCATCAGCATCACCGTTTCCTCGGATGAAGCTACGGCCTAATCGGCGCCACCAAAGAGGTTGTACACTAATCGCAGCATTTTCTTCTTGATTCGATCTCACGGTGTTGCCGGCGCTCGGTCCCGAGCCGACACGGCGTGGCTCCATCCACCGCGGCGTCGCTGACCACTTCCTCCACGGCGTC
Source organism: Aegilops tauschii subsp. strangulata (assembly GCF_002575655.3). Lineage (NCBI taxonomy): Eukaryota > Viridiplantae > Streptophyta > Magnoliopsida > Poales > Poaceae > Aegilops > Aegilops tauschii. The sequence continues at coordinate 158,072,129 of NC_053036.3, forward strand.
GCTCCCTCGGCGGCGACGTCCACCTCAGTAGGAGCTGCTGCTGCTTTAGCTCTCGCTCGCGCTGCTGCTCTGCTCTTGCTCTCGGTCCCCTGTCTGGTCTGCTCTTGCTCTTCCTCTTGCTCGCGCTGCTGCTCTCGCTCTTGCTCTTGCTTGTGATGCTGCTCCGATTTAGCTACACTTCAGTCGACTCAATCGACTTTTGGGTCAGTCGATTTTCAGGGGGTGGGGGGGCTCACAGAAGTTAAGGAAGAACCAGCCGTAGCGGGGAGGGGGGCTCGCCGGAGAAGTACCCCACTATCTATCTTAGGATTCAGGGTGGGGGCGGTGGTCGCCAACGGTCGTGGGGCGATGGCGTGGGGATCGCCGGAGAAAAAGCTCGGCACGGGGGGGGCCTAGAGGGATGGCCGGGGCGGCGGCGGACCGGCGGTGGGGAGTGTTTTCGGGGCGGGTGGGGCGGCTGTTTGGCCGGTGGTGGCTGGCGGCTCAGGGGGATGGAGGTTGAAGATGAACTGCAGGCCCTTGATTTCGTATCCAACGGCTGCAAAATCGACGGACCAGAGATGAAAAAGGCATTTGACTGACGTGTAGCCTCACCTCTAGTGCGTTCAGTTTCGATAGTAAAATTCAGTTTCGACAGCAAAATTCTGTTTCGACAGTTAAGTTCAGTTTCGACAGTTAAATTCAGTTTCGACAGTTAAGTTCAGAGATGAGCGGCTGATGTATACATCTAGCACTTTGTGGTTATGTATTTTACGTCATCTATTGGAGATGCTATTAGAATTCCACTCAGGTTAACGTTGTCTCTCTTGTCCTACTTCAGCCTCGGCGTCGTACAACTCACCGGAGCTACTCCAACGACGAAACCCTCCATCACAGCGGAGCAGTACCTCAGGCTCCATCTCCAGGCGCATAAGATCTTCTTCCCCTCCTCCGACAGCCAAGTCAGCCGGAGCATCCTCACCGGCCAACCCAATCACGCTGAGATCGACATGGCTTCGCCAAAGAGGTTGTACACTTCTTGTGGTTTGACTTAATCTCAACATACTTCTTTGCATCCTGTGATCTTCCAATTCTTGTGAACCAAACACCCAGATTGGCAGAAATCCCGTGTTTTTAAATTCTCTGTTTTGCACGTGCATTCCTATCCTATTCCTGTCTATTTCCTATCCCTGCATTGTTAGAATCCTCAAATTCAAACAAGCCCTTACACAATTACTTATGTTACAGATATGTGTCAAAGAAAACCTTGTGTGGTTTGTCCTGCTCCTGCGGTCTTGTGTTCCACCCCAGCTCAGCTGCTCCAACGACGGAAGGGTTCACCACAGCAGCGATCTGCTCTCCAGACTGTCTTTCGCCGCCTCAGATATTCTTCCCCGCCGCCGGCAGCCACGACAACTGCATTACCATCATGAACTGAGCAGATGACCTTGAGGACTACACGTAAGAGAGGTCAGACTCTTCCGTGTCTGCTTACGTTATGCATCGCTTAATATGATGACATGCTACTTTATCGTCATGTTCACCTATTAGACTCCGAGTCAGGTCCAAACTTATGCTGAAACTTGAGTTTTTAAATGGTTGTGGGGTACATATTGGGGCAGCAATCAGTACTATCTGTCTACTATCTGGTTAATCTCGGGTGTCTACTATGAGTTTCATGTTGGGTGGAAACAAACATTAAAGGAGCCATTATCTGTATTTTTTAACTAAAGCTATTATCTGCCTGCTATCATTGGTTTTGGGTCTATCCATAGTTTGCTACCATCACTCTGGATTTGTGCATGCACTCCTTACATAATCTCACTATGTTTTATTCCTATGCATGTCAGTTATTGTACACAATGGAACTGAACATGTAGAGCAAAAGAGACGAGCCTTGCGTGGCAATAAAATTTCATGCAGACGTCGCTCCATGGTGGGCGCAAAGGCAGCCCCCCTCCACCCATTTCGGATCGTAATCAAGAGGAAGATAACTGTTCTGAGGGGGATTCAGAAGCAGAAGACCACTCCTATTTACCCCATGAGGTCTTCGCTCTAACTTGGCATGCTGATGTTGGTTATATCATGCATATGGTGCCTGCATTGCTTACTTTCTACATCAAATATGTCAACTGCTTAGTTTAGACATGCTTTGTGTGAATGCCATCTGTTTAGTTTATTCATCGTTTATGTGAATTATGCAATGCCATCTTGTTTAGCCAGGCATCATATATGTGAATTTTGCAATGCCATCCTACTTAGCCAGTCATCTTATATGTGAATTATATCAGGCCATCCTTTTTTTTGTTATGTATTACATTTGTCAACAATGTTAGTACATTCAACTACTCTTCGTGTGCATCAGCCATTTGACACGGTGATGGAAAATTCTAGAGTGAAAACAAGGTCTTCAGAGCAGACTATGCTATCTGACGAAGCGCATATCTCGCTGGTTATGGATAGCTCCTCAGAGGAGGATTCAGAGACAGATGACCAGTCCTATTCCCCCCCCCCCGAGGTGTATGCTCTAATTAACTTGACAGGGTTATGTTGCTCATATCGTGCGTACGGTGGCTTGCATTGCGATGTCATTTGATTAGTTTAGATATGCTTTGTGTGAATGCCACCTGTTTAGTGTCTAATTACCATATATGTGAATTATGCATTGCCATCTTTTTGCAAGACATTATATATGTGAATTATGCAATGCTATCTTGTTGCAAAGGCATTATATATGTGAATTATGCAATGCCATGCTGTTGAGCCAATCATCATGTATGTGAATTATATCATGCTATCATTTTTTGTATTACGTGTTCCATTTGTCGACAACGTTTGTATATTCAACTACTCTTCCTGTGCATCAGCCATTTGAAGCGGTGATGGAAGTATCTGGAGTGAAAACAAGGTATTCAGAGCAGACAATGCTACCTGCTGAAGCAGACATCTTGCTGGATACGGAGAGCTCCTCAGAGGAGGATTCAGAGACTGATGACCAGTCCTATTTCCCCCCTGAGGTCTATGCTCAAACTTGGCATGGTTATATTACCCATGTCATGCATGTTGTCTTGCATTGCTTAGTTTTTACATCATATATGTATTGCCATCTGCTTACTTGCTTACTATATAAATCATATATTTGAATTATATCATGCCATCATGTTTACATACACAACATCTATCTGAATTATGGCATGGCAACCCATTTAATAAAGACATCATATAGTTATATTATCTCATCCTGTTTAGTGTTTACAGTCATCATATTTTGAATTATGTCATTCTATACGGGAATTATATCATGCTATCGTGTTTCCATAGGCGGCATGTATGTGAATTATGGCATGCCAACCTATTTAATAAACACATTATATAGTTATATCATGTCATCCTGTTTACATAGTCATCATATTTTGAACTATGTCTTTCCATCTTTTTTAGTTAGCCATCATAATGTGAAATTGTATCATGCTATCCTGTTTAGTTAGCCATCATATATGTGAAATTGTGTCATGCTATCCTGTTTGGTTAGACAACATAAATGTGAATTATTTCATGCCCTCTTTTATTCCCCACTATCCATTGCACCTGTCTATCATACATTGTCTGTACATTCAATTACTTTTCTTGTTTATGAGCCATTTGAATTGGAGAGGGTGATGGCAGTATCTAAGGGAGTAACAACATGGTCTTCAGAAAAGATAGTGCTACCAGTTGATGCAGATAGAACCACGGTTGTGCTTGCCCAAGAACCAGCCCCACCACACATAACCCAGACTCTTGCAGATTGTACCCCTACCCAGTTGGATAGAGAACCAGCTACACCCCTTCTAGTCCCAACCCTAACAGATAGTAACCCAGTTCCAGTTGACACAGCACCGTCTCCACCACAGAGCACCCAAACACGAGCAGTTAGTAAGGAAACTGCAGTGCCCAAAGCACGAGGACCACCACTCCAAATCCCAACTCAACGCTTAAAGGAGAAAAGGACTTGTTCTCAGGTCAGGTTCTGTAGCTATGGTTCATACTCCTTTGCTCTTGCATCACTATATTTACTCACACCAACTATTTTCATATTTGAAGGATGGAATTGAAACTCCAATGGCGCAATAGGTATGTTTTAAACTTGTTTCTTTAACTGGTTTGCTGTTGTAACTTGCTCTATATTGATTTCAGTTTCAATTGAATAAACAGTTATGTTCTCATGTCATGCACATTACAAGTGTCTCTATAGTTTCCCACACTTATATTCTGTCTATTCTGCTTTGTCTTGAACAAATATTATTTGAATTGTGTCTCTATCTTGATTTGGCAACAAAAACTAGAATGATATAGACCATAAAGTGACCATGGTACATAGATATATGTTTGTTTCATGTTGTTATCCTGTGCACTTTACTACTGAACTGATTTACCAAAATGAGTTTCATATACAACATGGTAAACCTGTGATGTGTCTGCTTGTTTCTCTTTTAGAATGCGGACAAAATATTGGAGAACAGTACCCCGTTATGCAATGGTGAAGGAAGTAATGCAGATAAGGTTCAAGATAGTGAGACATCCCTGTTGGTCTCCAAGAAAGCTGATAAAAACTACCTTGACGACAGTGAGAGAACCCAGAAGTCCTGTCTTGATGTAGTGTTCGAGTTACTGGCCACTACCGCTGGCACAAGCTCTTCGAACTCGCTGCCTGAATCAGTTCTTCTTCTTGAGTCTCAGCTTCAAGTTGAAAGACATCGATCAGATGTGTTGCGACAGGAAGCTGAAGGACTGAGGAAGTCCCTGCAGAATTCACATGCATACTTTCTGGTGCAACAGCAAGCGCTGGAGGATTTAAGCACCAAACAAGAGAAAGTTAATAAGCTTGCTAAGCATCTTGCCAGCATTATGGGTACCCAGGATATTGTTTCTTGAGATCTTATGAAGTGGTTTCAGTTCTGGACATGTTTTGCTGGCGGCGTTTATTTGCACTGGTCGCCAACTTTGACAACTAGTGTATATGATATGCTGCTTTGTTCCCTATATTTGCACTCGTGGCGAACTTTGATGCCCAGTGGATGTAATACGTGTAATAGCCGTGATAGCCTAGCGTAAGTTGCTTGGTTATTTATTTCCTTGTTGTATTGTTTATTCGTTCGCTTGTAGTCAGTGCTGTTCTTTTTCTGCGGTTTGCTAGTGGCCGCAATAACCTTTTTTTAAACTAGGCCACAATAACCATGGGCTACATATTTACTGTAGTGACACTGGGCCTTCTACGGGCCGTAGAAACAATGGGCCTTCTATGGGTCGTAGAAACAATGGGCCTTCTATGGGCCGTATTATCAATGGGCCTTCTACGAGCCATATGATCGATTGGCCAAACATGGGCCAATAACATACCGCTTTATGGCCGTAAACGGGCTAGAGTTGGAATCGTCCATTCATGGGCCGACCATAACGAGGTGTCGTTAATCGGCCGTATTTGAAGACGCTATGAAAACGGCCCAACGTATTAACGGGCCACAAACGGGCCGACTGTAACCACAGGCTGAATTTGGCCCACAAGCAGAAAATGACAGCAATGGGCCGTAAGTAAACAAATGTGGAAATGAGCTCAAGAATAAATGGGCCCCGAGAAGGCCAGAAGATAACATGGGCTGGAAACGGCCCAACGGAATAATGGGCCGTTAATGGGTATAAAGTGATACACTGTTCATTACGGACCAGTTTTACCACGGGCCATTAATGGGTATAAAGTGATACACTGTTCATTACGGGCCAGTTTTACCACGGGCCGTTAATGGGCCGAGAGTAATAAGGGCCTCATATGGGCCGAAAGACGTCATGGGCCATACGTGGGCCAGAAGTTAAAACGGGCTGGAATTATATTGGATGGCCCAGATGACGCTACTGGGCCTAATTCGGTTAGGCCGTAAACGGGCCCTGGGTTTGCGGGTTGTATATGCGAACAGGTCGTTAATAGGCTTGCCGTGGGCTGGCCCGCCACCTTTTGACCAAGTCAAACGGGCCGGCCTTTTCACGGGAATGGGCCTCTGTTGGGCCGTGCCACGTGTCGATGTATCATAGGCGCTTTGTGTCCAATGAGTGGATGACATCTGTCCCAACGGTGAGCCAACACGTGTTTCCTCCAGCCAATGATGATTTTACACGTGGAAAATCCCCATTGGTCGGGGCTGTTAACGGGTTATCGGATCCAAAACCGGACCCGATAGCTTAACGGCGTTCCGTTACGGTGGATGCCACGTGTCGGTCACCCTTGACGAAAGCACTTCTGTGACGCGCGATTTATCGTCATGGAAGTGGACACTTCCGTGATGATAATTTTGGTAATGTCATGGAACACTTCTATGACAGCACAGGTATGACTATCTTGATTCTGTCATAAATTTGTCATGGATGTACATGCATGACAAAAAAACGTGACCTACTGTGACAAACACGTATCATCACGGAAGTGTCTTTTTTTGTAGTGATATCCAAGGCAATGATCAATATATAGGCATCACATTAAAGATTACTAGACCGACTCCTGCGTGTATCTACTACTATTACTCCACACATCGACCGCTATCCAGCATGCATCTAGTGTATTAAGTTCATGGAAAAGTGGAGTGATGCAATAAGAACGACGACATGATGTACACGAGATCTATTCATGTACGAATAGCCCCCGTCTTGTTATCCTTAATAGCAAGGATACATGCGTGTCTTGCTGCCCCTTCTGTCACTGGGAAAGAACACCGCACGTTTGAACCCATCATAAAGCACCTCTTCCCATGGCAAGAAAAATCGATCTAGTCGGCCTAACTAAACCAAAGATTTGAAGAAGAAATACGAGGCTATAAATAATCATGCATATAAGAGATCAAAAGAGGACTCAAATAATATTCATGGATATAGATCTAATCATAAACTCAAAGTTCATTGGATCCCAACAAACACACCGCAAAAAGAGTGACATAAAATAGATCTTCGAGAGACCATTGTATTGAGAATCAAAAGAGAGAGAGAGGAAGCCATCTAGCTACTACCTACAGGCCTGTAGGTCTATGATGAACTACTCACGCATCATTGGAGAGGCACCAATGAGGATGATGAACCCCTCTATGATGGTGTCTAGATTGGATCTCGTGGTTCTGGAACTTGTGGCGGCTGGAATAGTTTTTCATCGACTCCCCTAGGGTTTCTGGAATGTTTGGGTATTTATAGGGCGAAGAGGCGGTGCGGGAGGCCACCGAGGTGGGCACAACCCACTTGGGCGCGCCTGGGGGCCCAGACGCGCCCTGGTGGGTTGTGCTCCCCTCGGAGCCCCCTCTGGTACTTCTTTGGCCCATCTTGTGTCTTCTGGTCCAGAAAAAATCTCCAAAAAGTTTTGCTGCGTTTGGACTCCATTTGGTACTGATTTTCTGCGATGTAAAAAACAAGAAAAACAGCAAATAGCACCGGGCACTATGTCAATATAGTAGTCCCAAAAAATGATATAAAGTTGCTATAAAATGATTGTAAAACATCCAATAATATAACAACATGGATGTAACATCCCAATTTTCAATTTGGATGTTAATCATTAGGTCATCTTATGCATCCATGCTCTTTGCATTTTTATTTGGTTTTATTTGAGCATTTTGATCCTAGAGGCCTTAAGCAACTCAAGGACCAGTTGAGAGAGTTGGAGGTTTTCACCAAAATCCATTTTTTTTTATTTTCAAAATTGGTAGATTGGATCAAAGTGAATTTTATTTGAAATTATTTTTCCAAACTAATTACAAATAAATGAATAATGAGGGAAGATAATATGAATTCTTCAAAAACATAGGAAATAATGGAAATTTAGTTTTAAATAAAAAAATATATTATTTGATTTTATTTGAGATTTTATTCGAGTAAATTAGGGGAAAATAGCATTTTTAAAAATTGCATTTTAGCCCAGAAAAATGTTCATGTTGTGCTAAATATTAGGAGATGACCGTGAAAATTGTTTTTGGGATTTTATGATTTTTATTTTCATTTTTTCCGTTCGGGCGGAATTGTTTTAAAAAAAACTCCGGACCGAAGTGGGCCGAAGCCCAGCCGGCCCAACCGAGCTGCCGCCGCCTTCCTCGCATGCGGGAGCCAGACTCCGCCGGAGTCTGAGGCCTCCCCGACCCCGCCGACCCCTCCCGCAAGTCGGAGAGCCCCGGGGGCCTCTTTATAAGCCGCCGCCGCCCCCCTCTCCTCCTCATCGTGCCTCGCCGCCGCCCGCAGCACCTACCGCCGCCGCTGCTCGCCGCCTGCTGCCGCCACCGCCGTTTGCCGCCGCCGCTGTTGCCGCCGCCGCCCGCCTCGCCGCCGACGCCCATCGCCGACAGCCACCGCACGCCGCCGATCTGATCCGGCCTCCGACGCCGTTGACCGGTAAGAACCAGCCGGTTCTTTGGTTTTTTTTTGGTTTTATCGGTTTAGTTTTTAGATCGGTTTTTCGTTTTTGTTTTAGTCTAATTAGTAAACATTCACTGGTTAGATCGTTTTAACGAATGATTTTGTTCTTTAGTCTTTGTTAGCGAACGTTCATACTTTAGTTTTTTCTTTTAAATTTTATTTTCGACCAGGGACCTATCTGTGAATATTTTCTTACATATTAGTCCCTGATTTTCAAACCCTCGTTACTTTTTGCTCGTTTGTCCAAATAAAGTGAAACCAACGCCAAAATCTTCGTCTTGATTCCCTCTGTCCAGATAATCAACTTGAACATGATTTTGAAAATTTAAAATTTGGTTTCAAGAAGATTTGATTTTGAATTTCTTTTGATCGTAGTTTGAGTTTCATAACTCCAATTCGATTGATTCTTTTTGCAAATCGAAGCTTTTCTCTTGAGCGTTATGTTCAGATCTTTTCTCTTGGTTTTACCTTTGCATCTTATGCCTGAGTGCTTATGTATGCTATTGTTTGTTCACGATAGAGTTTCCGGAGTACGAGGCTTGCTACTACGAATCACTAGGGTTTTCCGATCGTCAGCAAGACAAGTAACACTTTGAACATATCCCTTTATTACCCTGTTTTTATGCATTAGTTTCAACCCTCAAACATTGGATGAGTAGGATTTGTTAACATGCGGGTATTGGGAAGTAGTTGATGAGGTAGTACCTATTGTCTTATATTAAACCTTGGGTGTCACTACGTTATGCTTATACTGCTATGCTATGCTCGTAGATGTGGATTGGTTTGAGAGAAATCATGGAAGATGTGAGAGACTATTGTTAACTAAGGATTAACTTAAGGTGGCTACTTTAATACACATCTGGGTGGATTGGTTGTGGGCATTTGGGGAATCCAGTGTTGTCCAAGGAGATCCTGGGGTATCCGTGTGATCATCCTATGGTTCGCCACCCAGGCTCAAAGGGATCATAATGTTATTCATGGTGGAAACTTCCGTGTGCAGCCACAAGCCATTATGGGCTCCGGCATAGTTGAGCATGTTGTGTGACATCTTTCAGTGGTAGACTAGCAGATGTAGGGGATGTAGATGGTACTGTCTACCCGTCGTAAAGAGTTAATGCTTCTGAAAGACTGTGTCTCGGTCATCTCTTTCTCAAACATCATGCAGTGCGAGAAATTTAACGGAGGAGATCGAGTCTTGTGGGGAAAAGTGTGCAAACCTCTGCAGAGTGTACAAACTAATCATGATTAGCCATGTCCCCGATTATGGACATCTTGAGTATCTGGTGCTTGAATTATTATGTTGATCTCAACACTTTATTTAATTAATTTGTTGGGTTATTAACCTTTAATTGGGATTGAGTTGGGGTTACCTTCTCAATGTGTTCAACAAACTTTGTTGTTAAATAAAATATATTCCTTTGTTGTAGGGAAAAACTAGCTTTATGCAAATGATAACCATACAGCCTCCACCAGCCAAATATGCATGTAGTGATAGCTGTTATTATGTTCATTGCTCCATAGTGTTATCTTGCCAACATATTCCATGTGCTGACCTAAACAGGCTGCAACGTATTATGTTGCAGAGTTTTCAAACGAAGAGTAAGGTGCGCTAGGTCGTTGTTATGCACTCAGTTTTGCCGTGGAGTTGGATGGACTCTTCTACCTTCGAAGCTTCCGTTGTTATCTTATTTAGATGGCCTTCAGCCATATTATTGTAATAAGTTCTCTTTTGAGACATTCGATATAATAAGTGTGTGATTGAACTCTGTTATAAATCCTCGAGTATTGTGTGTGTCAGCAATACCGATCCAGGGATGACACTTAAGCACAGAGACTTGTCCGTCTGAGGTCGGGTCGCTACAAGATGGTATCAGAGCACACGCTGACTGTAGGACGCGACCACTAGGACAAGCCACAGGATACTCTTCCCTACTCATTTCGGACTCTTCTCCTTTTCAACTCTATAGATGGCGGACCCAAGGAACAAGTTCACTCAACCAGATGATGACACCCCTTTCGGACGACACTTGAAGGAAGTCACTAGGTACCTGAGCATTGGAATACCAAGCTTCACCGGGACCTACACCGCCACTCTACCAGAAGAGGAGCGTTGGATGTTTCGAGTTCATGTTCCAGGAAGGACATTCACGCCAGTTACTGAGCCCATAGAGTTTTCCTTTGATGCACCAACCTGGAGTCTAGGAAAGAGCATGGCCGCCCACATCGCCATTGGACGCATCGGCAAGGTATACAACAAGGATCTTAAGGACACCATCTACCAGATATGTGGACGCCGAGATGAGCAATGGGAGACGATTTGCATCAGGAAGGATAAATCCATTGCAGCCTACATCCAGGAGTTAAATCAGCACATTCGTTGTGAGGAGAACCAGATGTGCGCCAGCATGATAGACATGAAGAAGGTGATGACCAGGAACATGGAGCGAGAAGAGGAACTCAAGTCTACATGCGATGGATACGAAGAAAAATTGCAGTACTACTGGAAAAGAATGAAGACCTGAAGAAGAAGCTAGGAATATTCATGGGAGATCCCGAACCTGAAGAGGACAATCACCCTGAAGACTACATCATAATCGACGACACCGACTCCGACCCCGATCGTGATGACGATTATGAAGACGAAGCTGGAGCAGATATCATGCAGTCTTCCACCGATCAAAATTTCTAGTCGAACACCATATTATCAGTAGTATTCCCCCTGTATATAGAAATAGTCCGAGCTTTTTGTAACGGTAGTTTAGATCGATTGTATGATCTTGTTTGAATTGAGTGGTGTGAATGAATGTGTTTGTCTCATGTGCATATGGGTAGTGAATTCTCTTTAGACCTCACTCTATTCTGTTCTCACCCCTCTAAACCTATCAGATGCCTCCGAGACGTGACCCCGGATTTGTCTTTCCACCGGAGCTCACTCAGTTGATCCAACAGCAGAATGTCTTGATGCAGTTGCTAGTCCAGAACCAACGCAACAACAATAATAACAATCCACCGCCACCACCTCGAATTGACAACTTAGCTCGGTTTCTGAGGTTGAATCCGCCGGTGTTTTCTAGTAGCACCGAGCCGATCGTTGCTGATGACTAGCTCCGCAAGATTGGAAGGGAGCTGACTACCGCAGGTTGCACCGATGCTGAGAAGGTGCGCTTTGCCGCAGACCAACTGGATGGACCCGCAGCCTCATGGTGGGAGAACTACACCTCCACTTTCCCCGTGGCCAATGTCACTTGGGATCAATTTCAGCAAGCATTCCGCATTGCACATGTCTCAGCTGGAGCTATGAGTATGAAGAAGCGTGAGTTTCGCAACTTACGCTAGGGAAATCATACTGTAGCGCAGTATGTGGATGAGTTTAGTAAGTTAGCTCGCTACGCCCCGGATGATGTGGCCACAGATGCCGCAAAGCAGGAGAAGTTTATGGAAGGACTGAATGATGAGCTGAGTATGCAGTTGATGGTGGCAACATTCACTAACTACCAAGAGTTGGTAGATAGGGCCCTCATGATTGAAGGCAAAGCAGCAACAGATAGAGAGCCGCAAAAGGAAGTACGGACAGGGGAAGTACAACTCTGGAGCTCAGCGGAAGCCTCGTTTTACCCCGAACTCTGGAGGACATACCCATCATCACCATGGAGGACATACTCACAATGGAGGAAGTTCACATAACCACAGTGGTCGTAAGAATGGAAATGGGAATTGAGGAAACAACAACTAGAACTGTTCCAACCCAGCAGCACCCGCTAAGAAGGATCTAAGTCATGTCACCTGTTACAAGTGCGGGAAGACTGGACACTACGCCAATGATTGTTCTGAGTTAAAGAATGGCAATGGAAATGGAAGCTCTGGAAAGAAGCCCAATCCCTTCACCAGAGGTCAGGTGAACCACATCAACGTGGAGGAAGTTGAAGAGCAGCCTGACGCAGTGATTGGTAAGTTTTTGATTAAGTCATTTACCGCTCTCGTTCTTTTTGACACTGGTGCATCACATTCATACATATCAAGGGGATTTTTGGACAAGTTTAAATTGACAACCTTAGCCCTTAGGTCACCCATGTTAGTAAGCTTGCCAGGAGCGGAGTATAAGGCCAGCCGATGGTGTGATTGGTTACCATTAACCATTGGTAGCCATGTTTTCCCCTCAGACCTAATAATTTTGGAGTCACAAGGATTGGATATAATACTAGGTATGGATTGGTTATCGAAGTATGGAGGAAACATCGACTGTGCTAGTAAGTCGATACTACTCGCCACCCCTGAGGGAAAAAGGATCAATTATGTGTCTAGGCATGCGCCAAGGAGGACTCAAGTAAATTCACTCTCGGGAGTTGTTCAGGAGGAAGTGACTGTCGTGAAGCATTACCCTGATGTTCTTCCAGAGGAATTACCAGGCATGCCACCAGATCGAGATATAGAATTTTTGATAGAGCTATTGCCAGGCACCAGACCAATATCGAAGAGACCATACCGAATGCCCGCGAATGATCTGGAGGAAATTAAGAAGCAAATTAAGGAGTTATTGGAGAAAGGTTATATTCGACCAAGTTCCTCACTGTGGGGAGCCCCAATGCTCTTAGTTGAGAAGAAGGATGGATCTTAGAGAATGGTTGTTGATTATCATGCATTAAATGAGGTGACGATCAAGAACAAGTACCCACTACCGATGGTCAATGATTTGTTCGACCAACTGCAAGGAGCTAAAGTATTCTCCAAGATCGATCTTCGATCGGGATACCACCAGCTGAAGATCCGAGAACAGGATATACCCAAGACAACTTTTACCACAAGGTATGGGCTATATGAGTATACGGTCATGTCTTTTGGATTGACTAACACCCCTGCCTATTTTATGAGTATGATGAATAAGGTGTTCATGGAGTTCTTGGATAAGTTTGTTGTGGTGTTCATTGAAGACATATTGGTGTACTCGAAGAATGAAGAGGAACACAAGGAACATTTGTGCTTAGTTCTCGAGAAGCTCAGGGAACATCAACTATACGCCAATTTTAGCAAATGTGAGTTTTGGTTGAACAAAGTTGGATTTCTTGGACATGTTATATCAGGAGAAGGTATAGCAGTAGACCCTACCAAGGTTCAGTCGGTCACTGAGTGGTTGGCACCCACCTCAGTTGGAGAGATCTGTAGTTTTCTTGGACTTGCAGGATATTATAGGAGATTCATTGAATTTTTTTCCAAGATTGCGAAGCCAATGACAGAGTTGTTGAAGAAGGACACCAAGTTTAAATGGACCGAGGAATGCGAGGCCAGTTTTCAGGAGTTGAAGAAACATTTAGTTATAGCCCCAGTGCTAATTCTTCCAGATATACGCAAGGATTTCCAAGTATATTGTCACGCTTCTCGCCTGGGACTTGGAGGTGTACTTATGCAAGATGGAAGAGTTGTTTCATATGCCTCACGACAGCTTCGACCTCATGAGTTGAATTATGCCACACATGATTTGGAATTAGCAGCCGTAGTGCATGCGCTCAAGACCTGGAGACATTTTCTTATTGGAAACCGTTGTTATGTATACACGGATCATAAGAGATTGAAGTATATTTTCACGCAGAAGGAGTTGAATCTCAGGCAGAGGAGATGGTTGGAGCACATAAAGGATTATGATATGAAGTTACACTATCATCCAGAAAAGGTCAATGTTGTGGCAGACGCTTTGAGCCGCAAGAGTTATGTGAATACTCTTGTAATCGGAGGATTACCGCAGGAGTTGGCCGACGATATCAAGGAACTTCGTTTGGAGATAGTTCCAAGAGGTTTTGTTGCAGCTTTGGAAGTACAGTCCATGTTATTGGGAAAAATTCGAGAAGCCCAGAAGAATGATAAGGAGATTTCTAAGATAAAGGACAAGATGAGTAAAGGAAAAGCTAAAGGTTTTTGTGAGGATGAACATGAAACTTTATGGTTTGAGGACCGTATTTGTGTGCCTAATGACCCAGAGATCAGGAAGTTAATACTTCAGGAAGCTCATGACTCACCATACTCGATTCACCCCCGGAAACACCAAGATGTATTTGGATTTGAAGGAACGTTTTCTGGTGGACAGGTATGAAGAAGGATATTGTCGAGTATGTAGCAGTATGTGATGTATGTCAGAGAGTTAAGGCAGAACACCAGAAGCCAGCAGGGTTATTACAGCCTATGCCGATACCCGAATGGAAGTGGATAAACTTGGCATGGATTTTATCACCGATTACCCCAGCCGATGGTGCAAAGTTGGCCAAGATATATATGACCAAGATCGTATTTCTGCATGGAGTTCCGAGGACCATCGTATCAGACAGAGGAACACAGTTTACCTCGAAGTTTTGGAATCAGTTGCACCAGACTTTGGGTACCAAGCTAGAGTTCAGTATAGCCTTTCACCCGTAGATAGATGGACAGACTGAAAGATTCAATCAGATTATGGAGGACATGTTGAGAGCTTGTGCGCTAGATTATGGATCTAGTTGGGATGATAATTTGCCTTACGCAGAGTTCTCTTACAACAACAGTTACCAGGCTAGTTTTAAGATGGCCCCTTTTGAAGCCTTGTATGGAAGAAGGTGTAGGACACCGTTGATGTGGGATGAAGTTGGAGACCGTCAGTTGTTCGGACCAGATTTAATCAAAGAGTCTGAAGAGAAGGTTAAGTTGATTCGTGATAGACTGAAGGTAGCTCATTCCAGTCAGAAAAGTTATGCTGACACTAAACGTAAGGAGGTAACCTACGAAATCGGAGACAGAGCATATCTTCGTGTGTCACCACTGCGAGGAGTTAAACGATTTGGAGTCAAAGGAAAGTTAGCCCCTAGATTTGTAGGACCATACTGAGTTTTGGAACGTATGGGAGAAGTGGCCTATAAGTTGGAGTTACCCGAAGGATTGTCAGGAGTTCATGATGTGTTTCATGTTTCCCAGTTGAAGAAGTGCCATGCAGAGAAGGCCGATATTCCTTTAAGAGATACAGTGCCCCTGGAAGCAATTCAGTTGGAAAGTGATGTAACACCCCGGATGTAACTTTCCATATTTGTAACTCCAACTCTTGCCATTTTCGGCTATGTGTTATGATATTCCCTTCGTGGTCGGGTTTTTGTCTTTCGTTTTGCATTTTGTTCATGTCATACATCTCATATCATGTCATCATGTGCATCTCATTCGCATACGTGTTCGTCTCATGCATCCGAGCATTTTCCCCGTTGTCCGTTTTGCAATCCGGCACTCCCACATGCACCGGCGCACCCCTCTTGTTTCTTTTCGTGAGCGGGTGTTAAACGTTCTCGGAATGGACCGAGGTTTGCCAAGTGGCCTTGGTATACCACCGGTAGACCACCTGTCAAGTTTCGTTCCATTTGGAGGTTGTTGGATGCTCCAACGGTTAACCGGGTAACTGCAAAGGCCTTTTGTGTGTTGCAGCCAAACCCCCCTCCAAACAGACCAATAACCCACCTAAGTCACCTCCATGCTCTCGGTAGTTCGATCACGATCGTGTGGGCGAAAACCGCACTCCATTTGGAGTCTCCTAGCTCCCTCTACCTATAAATAAGTGATCCCCCTCGGATTTTTCGCGCAGACCAACCCTAACCTTTTCCCCTCTCCGCCGCCGGACGCGTCCGTCCCGCGCCGGACGAAACCGCGCCCGCGCCCGCTCCAATCGTCGTGCGCCACATGACAAGCTGCCGCCGTGGCCCGGCGAGCCCGAGGAGGGCCCGCCCGAGCCCATCGCCGCCCGCCGCCCGAGCGCGCTGCCCCCGCGCGGGACCCCGCCCGCGCCGCCGCCGACCGCCGCCGTTCCCGCTCCCCGCCGCCTCGTCGCCTCCGCCGACCGCTGCCACCTCGCCGCGCCGCCCTCGCGCCCCGGTCGTCGGACCCGCGGCGCCCCGCACCGGCGTGCCCCGCCGCCTCCGTCGCCTCGTCCCGGCCCGGATCCGCCCCGATCTCCGGCGAGCCGCCGCTGCCCCAAATCTCGCCCACAACCCTAGATCGAGGTCGATTCCCCCCTCGTTTCCCTCTAAGTCCCGAATTGTTCATGTTATGTTGCTCTGTTCATCATGGCATATCTCATAGCATACTGCTCCGTTTTGCGTGCATGATATATCGAAATGTTCATCACGAGATGCTCTTCATTTGTTCCATTGTGCCATGCTCGTTTGAGTTCATCTTGATGCCCAAATCTCTAATGCAAGAGTGCTATATGCTGTTTACTGCTGTTACTTATCAAAACTTGATGTTTTGTTATTTTTGTTGCATTTGATGTGTGCATCTTATGGGCATGAGCTCTACAGGTGTTTTGATCTATGCCTTGCCATCTTTACAGAGGTGTATGCCATGTATTTTTGTGATCTATTTGGTGACTAGCACAAGCATGCAAACTAGGCTTCATGATGTTTCTATTTTCAAGGACTTAGGATTTTGCTAAGTCTTTTACTGCTATTATTTTGATGCCATGTATCCATGTGGCTACAGTGAGATCCATTCTTCTTTTGGGTATGTTCAGTAAGGATGTTTTGTAGATATAGTTGTGCTCTATCCATCCATGCCCTGTGGACCAGGATAATTTTGTGCATGGCAGGTGGACCAGGATGGTCGACGTCCCACATGTCGGCGAATGAAGTATTTTTCCGATATAGAGGACGAGCAATGAGTATTCATTGTTTATTTTTTATGAAAGCTATTGTCTCCACTGTTATGATGGAGGAGTGTGAAACACGGCAGCCCATAGAACTTGGCATGTGCACCACTCCCTCCTTCCTCATGTAATGCCCAGGTTACAGCTTTTTCTCACTTTCTCTCTATCTATTTCCTCTCAAATGTTTTTTACCTTTCTTTTTTTAAGACACAATTGTTTTTTATGCCTTTTTTAGAATTATTTTTTTATACCTAGGAGCACGTGTAGAGACGGGCTCTTGCAGAGCCCACTCCTTGACTTTGTCAATGCCTCTCTCTCCTCCACATAAGGAGTACTACTTGCTATGCATGCATGCGGCGGGCAGCTGGCGTCTTGAGGGGCCAGGGCGGTGAGAGCGGGCTCCGGAAGCGGTCCAGACTCCAGCATGGCCCACCTCACATTATCACCATATAATTCTTGGAGTCCGTGCACGGCGGGCGGGCGATCTCTTCTCCCTCCCTCGTTTCTCTCTTCTCAGCCGACGCCCGCCGAGCGATTAGATTTCGGCTATCGACGGTTTATTCAATTATGGTCCCACATGTCAGTGAAATTGCAAGACAACGCGTGTCCCCTCTGGTGAGCGGCGTGCGAGCCGGACTGTCGGGGTTGCGACGCGTACGAGTCATAAGTGTGCCGCCTTTTCCTTTAGAACTTGCGAAGCGTAACATTTTCACGCGATCGATCGATAGAAATCTAGAACAAAATGACGAGAGCGGTGCTTTCCCGCTCGTTAGGCGGGCTAGTTCGAGTGCTATGACGTGCTACAGTGCCGTCCACTTGCTCTGTTTTTATGTAAGCAAGAGTTTACACTCTTACGCGGGAGGAGTGCGAAACACCGCAGATCTGATTTTGATCGAGGGATAACTGTTCCCTGCCAAATAATGGACGATTGTTAGCGATTATAGCATGATAGTTAGGGCATCTCCAGCGCTGGCCCACAAATTTACACCGGCATCTGTCCGAGGACACTGATGGATGCCATCCGATGCTGCCCGCATACCTTTCGACAACTATATGAACTAACCGGACGAAATTCGTGCAAACAAAGCAAATTTCAAATTAACCGGATGAAATTCATTACATTTCGAAAACTTTTCCTACAAACTAGACGAAATTCATTACATATTTCGCACAAACCATACTAAAACCTACTGTAAACCTAATCTAAACAATCGCCGGCGCCCGACCACCATGTCCGGCCATGAACCCGAGAAAGCCGGCCATTGCCTTTGCCTCCTCCTCATCCGCCTCGATAACCTCCTCCTCCAGAGCGGCGGCGACCTACCGTGCACTACTCTTCCTCCCTGCCGGCTTCATGGTCGTGGCGGCGGAGGGCGGCCGGGAGGTGCCGGCGATCTCCTTCGTTTGCTCCTGCGACAGTACGTCGAAGAGAGCTTTGGAGCGTGTTTGGAACGGAGCCGCCGATGTCCCTCGTCTGCTCCTGCGACAGTACGTCCAAGAGAGCTTCGGAGCGCCAGGAGGCCATGGTTGAAGTGGTGCCGACAGAAGGAAGGGACCGGAGGAGAATAAGTGTGGGTCTTTGGCTATGGCTAGGAGCTGGGGCTCAAGTTAATATAGCGGGCGAATGGCAATGAGCCGCGGCAGACGGATGGACAACTGGCGCCGGAGTAGGTTCGTCGGGCGTGAATGCGGACGCTGCTTCAGTGACTTAACTGCAGATGCGTTTGGGTTACTCACATGTGGGCCCAACGGGCATCTGGACCGCATGTCAGTGACACACCAATTGCACCTGCAGTTAAGTTTGGTGAGTGCGGCATTGACATTCTTGAGAGACGGTGACCGTTTCAGGCGGGAAGCGCGCGCTAGCGATGGAAGGGGTTTCAGTGTGCAATGGCACTAAGATCGGTCTCTCACGATAGTACATACTCCGTACCATACTACCATAGTACCCTCTCTAGCTTAGGTTGTTTTATAGATTGTCGTTGTGATGGACGATATACATGAGCAAGGCGGTCCGAGTATGACCGTTGGTGTTGCGCCAGGTGAATACATGCTCGGCGTTCGCGTAGGCCTCCATCAAACGTCTAAACAGTAATGTCAGGCACCGCCGGGGCGCGCAGCTGATGGGCTCGCCGTTTGCGTTGCGCCATGAGCAGGACTTTGATTTAAAGGGCGACGTGCATGCATTAGCATGCTTTGACAGCGTGAGCGTGAGTGTCTGACGCGAAGTATTTCATTTTCATTTGGCTGACGAGGGTGCGTTGCAGCGACGAGTCCGTGGTTTGATTCCCACATACGCATAATTTTGGTTTACAGTATTTCTTTCTCCATTGACAGGTAGGCCCGCGTAGATAGATAAAGAACATGAGCTGATGAGGCGCATGCGGACTGTTTGACTGGTCAACCAGACAAATACGGAGCTATACGCTGAGCCAGTGACCGTATAATCACCATATCTCGCATACAATGATCAAAGTGAGCTATCAAGACAAGTTCGATGACCGCCAATGCATTTTACTCGGTAATAAATGACCAGGATTGAAGGGGAATCCAAATTTGCTTCATCTTCTGTCCTTGATCTCTTGACAAACCAATGCACTATACGGTTGTCCGGCCACTCCACCCCAGAGCTCTCACCAAGCGTCGTTCATGCCACCGCGCCGCACACTAACCGGCAAGGCAGCGATGGCATCCTGCCGCGCTGAGTTCCTCGCCGCCCACGACCGCACACAAAATGGTAGGGAAGCGATGGCATCCCGCCGTGCCGAGTTCATCGCCGCTCGCGACCACACAACTATGTGGGAGGAATTTGAAGATGCCAAGGCCGAATGGGCGGTAGAGCAAGAGGCGGTAGAGCAAGAGGCGGCCAAAGCCGCACAGAGGGAGCAGAAAAGTCAGAAAGCACTCAAGAAAAGAGAGGCCCGCCGCTGCAAGAAAGAAAAGGACGCACGCGCTGCTGCGGAGAGGTCGGCGGAGATCCAAGCACGGTGGGGTGTCACCGACAAAGCCGGGAAGGAGAACGACGGCGTCTGGCCAGCATGTGAGAAGTAGTAGTACTAGTAGTTAGTGTGTGTGTCTGTGTTTGAGTACGAGCATGTACCAATACTACTAGTTACTACTATAGTTTTTAGAGCAAATTACCAGTACATTAGCCTAGACTAAATGGAAAAATTCCTATACTAAGCATCAAATGGCATCTCTTTCTCTATAGGAATTGAGATGCATGTCATCTCACTTCCTATGATTTTCATATTCCTATCCTATGAACGAAAGGAGGCCTCTGTTGGAGTAACTACTGTAGCTAGCAGTACTGCTGGTACAGTAGTTTTCTTCAAGAAGCGGAATTCAGCGAAGTCATGATGGTTCCTTCGTCCGAGCAACTTCAAAGTGGGAAGTGGGCCTGTGATTTGACGACTCATTAGTCATTGTTACTGCGGCGCGACGACCTGGGGTGACTCTCCCTTGGAGTTCTGCGTGCATGGCAAGTGGACCAGGATGGTCGACGCCCCACATGTTGGCGAATGGAAGTATTCTTTCCGATACCGAGGAGCAAGGAAACCGCGTGGTATAGTATCACTACTGATTGGTTCGCAAAAAAATAGTATCACTGCCGATTTATAATTTTTTTTATTTCTGATGAATGCTAGCGTTTCAACTCTTACGACGAAGGGGGCCAAACACGGCACGTGCTGGATGTCCCACGCGTCAGTGAAAGGAGTGGGAATTGAACAGCGTGGTAGAGCCCAGCGTAAAAAAACAGCGTGGTAGAGCGTCTCCACTTCTTCCACTTCTGGGTCGGAGTCCACACGTAGTAGTACTTAGTGGTATGAACGATACAATGTGCGACCTGGAGAGAAAGACACGTCTAGTTGGAAGGTCTCGGGACATACACGTAAACAAATATAAAAGTTAATATGTGCCTCCAACTAATATAGTAGTAGTAGAGTACTTAGGCACGTACTCCATAACATCACCGTGCATTGCACGTACAACATTTAGTGGTAGTACATAGTAAGAGACAAATGCCGCCCAAGAGTTCCCTTCTCGACCTACTTTTGGGTGTTTGGTAGAGTGTATGGAGGGTGCATGAGTCCACACTAGTTTAGCAGAATACACTAGAAGCATGCATGAAGAGGGGTGTTGAGTTGAGCATGCATGAAGAGGGAACAACTATGTTGAGACGAGAACGCAACCAAACACACCCTATATGCCACGCATGTTCATACCATTTGTGCCTTTCTACTTCACTTACTGCGCTACATTACTCAGGTTCGTACGTCCACTCCTGGGTACATGTCCGTCTCGTAGTTCCAGTCCCACGTGTTCTTCATATAGATGGAACGATCCTTGCATAACACGTGCACCTTGATGCTAGATGTCTCGCGTGTTGGCAAAAGGATGAACAAACCTCACGTCAAAAAAATAGAGTGGAAGAACATAGATTCCGGACGACCGAGAAGGAGCAAGGAACCTCGTGGTGGAGCGTCTGCACTCATAATATTTAATATTATTCAGCGATATAAAATTAACCAATCATCTCCACAGTGGACTGGAAGAGTACGAAACACGGCAGCCCAGTGTAGTTACATCATACTAGTACATGGCTAACCCATGCTATCACCATATTTCTTGGCTTCCGTGCGACACCTATCTCTAGTAATCCAGCAGCCTGTATCGCTTCTCCCTCCTCGTCTCTATCAAAGTGCGGCGGGCTGGCGTTTCTGCCGTCTATTGAGGTCGGTTAACTATCACATGTTAGCGACATGCCAAGAGCATTCTAAAAAAATTCCTTTCACATTCCGTTTTCAAAAAGAAAAAAATTCTTTCACGTACGAATTTGCCTGTATGCTTTGAGCAACTTGCATGTCCTATACTGCTCCTGTTTGATACTCTAACTTAGCTAGAGGTTAGACTAACTCATGACTAACCCTGAACTAACTATAGCCAAAGAGGTGTTTGGGTGACAGGGTTAGATTGACAATAAATGCACTTCATGGAGAGAGAAAAGTGATTTTTCAGTGGTCCCAATGAGAACTATCTCAAGTTAGCACCTCTTGGGTGGGATAGTTTTTTTTTGGTGGGTTCGGTGCAACTTGCTCCAATTTAAACCCTCATGCTTGGATACTTTAGGGCTATTTGAGCCCCAACTAGCTCAAACTAACTCTAACCCATGGATCCAAACAGGGCCTATGGCCAGTCTCGACGCGGAGCAGTCGCGTGCACCGGGAAGCGGCGCTCTCTCGGTCGTCGCGCCACTTCAAAGCCGGCGCCAGTGAGAGGTCGCCTCCGCTCTGGCCGGGCATTAATGTGGCACTGACGCTCCAGGGCGACGCTGACCGTTTCACGCGGGAAGCGCGCGCTGGCAAGGGAGTATAGGTTTTGAACCGTTTCAGGTGTAGTACTGGTAGTTTGCAAAACTACTCAATTATTGCACTCAGTTTCCTAAGAAATTGTGGTAAAAAATGTTACTCCACAGCCCGCTTCCCTTCTCCTTCCTCTTCCACCGCCCGCGCACGTCCGCGGGAAGCGACCGGTCAACCCTTATATAGGAGTGCTAGCACAAAAAGATGCATGCATGACCACTAGAATTTCCATATTAAAGCGCCGCTCCGGCGGGAGTATGGCGTATGTTGTTACCTTCGGCCGGCCCATGGCTACCGGGCGACGGCAACCAGAGAAGAGGCGGCGGGAGGGGAATGAATGCAGCTACTGTTTGGGTTCGCCTTCCGGCTTAAATAAATGCGCAGCATCACGTGTACCCGCGGGTGCACAAATTGTAACATACGTGTCTGCTTAAGTGGGCGTCACGTAACTGGTGTGTGTGAGAGAGAGATTCTGAGAGATAGAGTGCGTGTGTGCGACTCTACTCTTCGGACATGTACTCAACCTTTTGCATCGGGATATAAGTATAATGGTATTAACTTTAGCTAGTGATTTACGTGGCCATGTTAACGTGGTTGTGTCAAAAAATGTCACTTCTTGCTCGTGATTTGTGTTATATAATTACAAGCAAGATTCTCGTGCATTGCACGGAACATCAATATGCATTTTTTTACAGAACACCTGTTGTGATTGACCCAAGCAGGAGTAGTGTAAAAACTAATGATATCTCGAGAATTTTATCGGAAAACTGGTATCTCGAGAATGTCATCGAAAAAATGAAAGATGAGAGATAAGGCGAGGAGGAGTGGAGCGTGGTGGTGACTGGTGGTCGGAATGGGCGGAGGCATGGGAATGGACGGCGCCGGTAGGCGGCAGCGGCCACCATGCATGCTAGATTGTTCCAGAGACTTATTCCTTTTTTAATTGCTGAGCAATGAGGTTGCGGGAGATAATGATGTGGAGAGAGGTGCGGGTATCTTTTGTAAAATTATCATAGTTTGCTTTCTATCCTCAGATATAGATCATACGGTCTGTATTACAAGATGGCAGGCACACCATCACCGCCAACTCGTTTTTTTATAAGGGTACAGATGATAAGTTTGCTGACTATTAAAGTAAAGTGGAATTTGTCCATGTTATGCAAGTAAATAAAGGTGATTGTTTATCATACGGGTAAGGTTGGATGAAGGGTGGTAGGAACAAATGCTCCGCCTAGAGCATGTGTGTGTGAGATGGAGTCTTAGTGTGTGTGTGGGGTGTGTGTGTGTGTGAGAGAGAGAGAGATGGGGTCTTAGTTTGTGTTTGTGTGTGAGAGAGAGAGAGATGGAGTCTTAGTGTGTGTGGGGGGGTGTGCGTGCGTGCGTGTGTGTGTGTGTGTGTTTGTGTGTGTGTGAGAGAGAGAGAGAGATGGAGTCTTAGTGTGTGTGGTGGGGGGTGCGTGCGTGCGTGTGTGTGGGTGTGTGTGTGCGTGTGTGTGTGTGTCGCAGGGTCCTCTGTGGCGGATGTAATTTAAGTGTGCATGGCTTCATCATAGAGAGGTGATGTGTATGGCAGAGGCCACCAACGATGGGGTGCGAGAGAGAAAATGCCCGTAGAGAGGGAAGAGAAGGTGTGTGCGCGTGAGAGGAGTCGACATCGAGAGAACGTGTTTGTTCGAGAGACACCGAGGAAGACTACTATATATTGATGGTGCATGTAGGCGGGAATTAAACAAAGGGATGGTCTTATTGGTTTCGGGGATATAGGGGAAGAGTGAGAGGCGAGGGTAGCTAGAAGGAGATTGTTAAGTGTGAGTGTGTGTTTTACCCATCCAGGCGGAAGTTATGTGCACAAAAGAGGAGAATGATTCGATGTGGCATTAGGATTGAGGGTAATTAACTACGTATGGAGACATAGAGACCTTGAACGTGCATGTGTGAGAGGTATACATGTATACGTGGGATGTGTGTGTGCGCGCGCGCATGATCGAGATAAAAGAAAGAAGACATAAGTCATAAGATCAACGACATGGGAGAGATTGATCGGTATGACAATATGCATGCATGTGAGAATGCAGGGAAGAAGGCCCGACAATTGAGCATGTGTTTTTGTCTTTAAGAGATAGTGGCGTGGGCTGGAGCATGCATCTATGGCGAGCAGAGGGAGTGAGGCGCAACGATTGTGCAAAAGAGACCAACCTATAAATGCATATGTATGGAGAGACATATATAGTGTGGGTGATAGGAAGCAAGACTCCGTGCGAGAAAGAAATGTTGACGGAGAAACTACAGGTAGATACAGAAATGGAGATGCTAGCTAGAGGGACATCCGCTAGTTTGGGTGTTGGAGATGACCGTCGGGTGGTTCAAAGGGTGAAGTTATATATGTGTGTGAGAGGGCACTTGACTGCATGTAGAGAGAAACATATGTAGTGTGGGTGATAGGAATCAAGAGTGAGGGCGAGAAAGAAGGTTGATGGAGAAACAGATAAATAGAAAGATACATATGCTAGCTAGTGTGCGTTAGAGATAAGAGTCGAGTGGATCAGAAGGTTGGGTTATGTGTGTGGGTGTGAGAGAGATGGAGAGAGGGTGCATGTGAGTCACATACAAACAGATATCAGAGAGAAATTAGATCCAGAGAGACGGAGTTTTGTGTCTGTGAGAGAGAAAGATATTTCACAACGAGAGTGATAGCTAGAGAGACATACGAGGGAACGCAAGATATCTCTAGGAAGAGAGGGTGTGTGTGAGCGACATACAAGAGAACAATGGAGAAATATGAGACCTTGGGAGACAGAGTTTGTGTTTGTGTGTGAGAAAGAGATATTGAAGAGGAAGAGTCGTAGGTTCTCATATCTAAGGAGCGAAAGACATCTCTGTATGAGGGGTGTGCGAGTGGCACACATGGGAATAGTAGAGAGAAATGAGACCCCGGGAGACAAAGTTTTGTGTTTGTGTGAGAGAAAGAGATTCCACATGGAGAATGATAGTTAGAGACACATAGCAGGGAGCGAGATATACTTAGAGAGAGATAGAGTGATGAAGGTCGAGGGAGAGAGTACCGTCAGTGTGTTACGAAGATAAAAGATCATTGTCGACATACAGGTAGCACGAGAGATACCTGAGAGACGATGAACGCGTATAGGTCCAGAGCAATAGTCCTATATAAGCATGAGTGATAGCTATATGAGACGAATATCTGGATTAAAGGGGATTCAAATATTTAAACTGGAGATCACGACATTGATAATATCATAACGCAAATTGGTGTATCAAACATGCATATTCATTTGAATTTGGGCACACGTGTAATGTTATATAGTTTATCAATATTGGTGATCCATAGATTCTTCAATTACAAACAATGCATGGTTTATATGCAATTAATTTCTAAACGGGATTACACTATATGTTGCGTGTGTGAAACACATTATGCATGTTTGAGAAGTAAAAAAACCCGCATGAAACACACATTAATTGGAGACAGTTAGCGAGGAATGCATACATTGGATTTCAACATAAAGTGGTTTCAAATATTTGAAAATCCAAATTGATGGATACAACCTTATGAATTTGAGATCATGCCATTTGTAAACCATATTTATGTATAAATGGTGTTGTGCTTTTGAAAGTATATATAAAAAATGATGTATATAGAATGTAATTCCAATTGAAAATGGATCCCGCCCGAAAACAAATAGAATACAAACGGGATTCGAATTGAGTTGGCACGGTAAACGTGCACTCTGCAAAATTTGAGCGAACCGGGGAAAGTCGCAGTAACCGCCCGAAACCAAAATTTGCGAGATGGAAATCACTACTGCCTATCCCTGCCACGCAAAGCCTATTTGCTGGATTTCTATAGGTTTCGATAGGGGTAGGTTTGTAATTTCATCCAAACGTGATGTAACCGCCTCTCACCCGGATTTATACACGGTGGGCGCCAAAACACAGTGTGTCCTCGGCTGAAATTGACTCCCTCCCCGATTCATATTCATACACGGTGGGCGCCAACAACAAACTCTCGTCGGCAAATATTCGGTGTATGCGAGATTACCGTCCTATCCCCAACCGACTAATGTTGCTGTGATGTAGTAGAAATTTAAAACGGGGGCTAAGTTTGTAAATTTCCTTGCATTTGAGACAAGCGCGCCCTGGATACATGGTTCCCCCCTTCCTCTCTACCTCCCTTTTCCCGATTCGTACTCCGTGGGCGCCAAAACACCGTCTCCACCCCACCCTCCTCCGTCCGCCGCCGTCCGCCACCCCATCCACCGCCGTCCTCCTCCACCATGCCGGAGCTGATACCCCCACGCCGCCGTCCATTACAAGAGATCGACCTATCTCATCCACGGCTTCGGACCAGGATCCTTGCATCCCGTCCTCTCGCTTCATCCTCGCCGTCGTCCACCTTGCCGGCGCCGCTCCTACGACCGTCTCGTCCACCGCGCCGCGCCACCACCGTCTACCCTCCTAGATCTACTTCCACGCCGCCGACAGCCATCGCTACCGCAGCACCGTCAAATTCTCAGCAGATGCGTACACAGCGCCGCACCAGAGGCGGTACTCTTTCGTATCTGCTCAACTTATTTATCGCAGCAAGAAAATAGATCGCCACTGCTTTACTCTAATTTCTTGTCTTGGTTGCGATGTTGCCTTTGTCCGGTTTCACCTTCAGATCCGCCATGGCATGCTCAACACTATACTCCCAATGCTTATGGTTTTCCCCTTTTATATTCCACACTAGTTAAATCACAGTAGACTAAATTTCAAAATTGGGTCAGTCGATTTTTCAGAGCTCGCCGAAGTTCGCCGGTGCGATCGAAGGGGCTCGGGTGGTTGCGGGGCCTCGCCAAATGAAGAAAACTCGACGCGGGTGGGGGTTGGGGCGGGGGTGGGGGTGGGGGTGGCGGAGGAACACATGCGGTGGGGGCCGGTGGTCCGGCCGGCGGCTCGTGCGGTGTTCTGTATGGGAAGAATCAGAGACGAGGAAGAAGAAGGGTTAGGAGACGTAGGATCTTCATCCAACCACCTAAAATGGTCGAGAGACAGCTGGGAGTTGCATTCTTAATGCGCTCTGGTTCATCATGTGTGGGCACTGCGCAACCAACATTTTATTATCCAAAATCTGCTTGCTCTTCCTTACCATGTTCCTCTTCCGTTCTTCTTTAATATGTACTCTCTCCGTTCCTAAATACAAGTCTTTGTATAGATTCCACCATGGACTACACATGGAGCAAAATGAGTGAATCTACACTCTAAAATGTATCTGGATACATCTGTATGTGATCCATAGTGGAAATCTCTACCAAGATTTATATTTTGGAACGGTGGGAGTATGATAGTAGTACAGTATGTTCCTTGTACTGAAGATGAGCAGGGACATTTGCAGTGTAGAGGTCTATACGGTCGGTTGTGATGGACACTTTGAGCCTCTTTGATTCGTAGGATCTTGTAAACATAAGAATAGGATTTGTAGTGGCCTGCCCATTTGAATCCTATAAGAATAGCAAGGAAATGCGGGGAGCTGTGTCGCCTTTGAGAGTTACACTGATATTAACAGTACCGCACCTTCACTTGAAGAGAGCTAGTATCCGAAGCCTTTCTAGCCGTACCGGCAATACTAGCACATATATTCCAGCAAGTTCCACTTTGCTGATTTTACTCTGATGCTTAAGGTTTTCCCGTTATATCTACACTATGATCTGTGTAGCTGCTTTGTGTCACACTAGCAGCAGTCCACTCTTGAAGCTAAACACTGCAATGACTTACAAAATTGGCACCAAGGCATTGAGTGCAATTTTGGATGCAATGAAACTCATACGCTCCCCACCTGTTGATTCTTGTTCAGAATATGATCCTAATGACTATTCTAACCTCGAGGAGTCAAAGGCAGATGGCCTGTCCTGTTCACCCATCAAGGTGCCTGTTCTAATTTGGCAATGTTTTATTGATTGCGGGTATCTTGCATATGTTGTCTTGCATTTCTTCTACTTTGTTGCACCGCCATCTACTTAGTTTACTCATCATATATGTCGAGATGCCATGCCCATCCATTATCAATACATATTCCATCTGTCATCATACCATGTTTTTCCACTCAAATGTTGTTCTTGTGCATCACACATCAAAAAGGAAAAGGGTGATTGCCGAACCTGAAGAAGCACCAGCAAAGTCCTTGAAAAACGTGGTGGTGCCGGAGAAATCAGATAGCACCCCACTTATATTGGTTGTACAACCAGTGACACAAAACGTAGGACTGACTCCAGCAGACTGTACCCATACTTCACTGGCCACACCACTAGCCCCACCACACAGGACCTGCACTCCAGCAAAAGGTATACCGATTTCATTTGCCATAGCACCAGTTGTACCACAGAAAAAATCCCACTCCAGCAAAAAGTACAGCAAGTCCACCGGCCGAAGACCTATCCCAACTGCAGAGACGGCCAATTCTTGCAGATTGGAACCCCATTCCATTTATTCCCAGTTTAAAAGACAATGCTTTCAATGTTGTTAGGGACTACGTGCATATATTCCCATCATGGGAAGATTATTGTGAAGACAAACACCATTTTCACATCTTCCTGTCCAACTTACGTGTAAGTGCTATTATTCATGGTTATTATTTTCCTGTTTTCTGCTGATTGAACACATCAATGATTTACATTACATTGTTGTAACTAGGCGAGGGTCAATCTGGATAGTCATGATGAGCAAAGCTTGCTTGTGCTTTTCAAGGAAGCATTGCAGCAGTATCGGTGTTACCTGAGGAAATCACACTTTGATGGCAAGTCTATAAACGAATTTCCGGTGAAGTCTCCTGTGCTAAATTTAGAAGACATTGAATGGAAAAACCTTGTTATGCACTGGTCTCGTTCCCAGGATGAGGTACTGTCTATGAAATCACATGACAATTTGAACTTCTACTTTTCCGCATGTGCCTTACGGATCTTTTTTGCAGGAAATCTGCTCGAAGAAGAATTCCGGTTTGACAAGAACGACAGGATATCGCAAATATGCTGCCCGCTGCTTTGCTCTTGTTAGTACCTGTTGTCCTGTATCACTGTACTTACATACATACCTGGTTCATTATGTGATAGCAGTATGCATGATAGCTTGCTTATCAATTGTTCGCTCCAAATTATCTGATCTGTATGAATGGTTACATTAGTGTAGAATATATCCAATGCCAATGTTTTTTTAGCTCTGCATTGTTCTTGTAAGTACATGCTGTCCTTTATTAGTGTACTTATAATGACAGGTAGTTGTTCATGTACCATCACTCTGCAGCTTATTTTCCTTTGCCCTCCATTTTCTACACATCAGATCTATATTTACTCTTACCATAAGGTTGGTACTGAAGAAGTTTAGCTGTGCATTGCTCTTGGCTATACCTTTTGCCTGTATCGCCGCACTTACATTTATAGCTACTTGGTTATGTAGCATCACTCTTCATCTTATCTTAAATATTCTCCATTTTTTCGTATATTATCACATCTATATTTACTCTTAACAAAATGTAGAATAAAGACAATGCTTTTGAAGAAGATTCTGTGGTAAACTTCTTGAATTGCCCCCCCCCCCCATCAGCATGGACAAGGCCTTTATAGAGCATGTCTTCACCAATAATGTAAGTTTGTTCATCTCAAGCCTTCAAACTTTGTTGTATATATTTGGTTAGGCATGACTGCAACAGCTGTTTATTTTTTGTGTTTGCATCGAATTGCTTGTTTAAAGTTTATTATGTAGTTCATAAACAAAAGTTTGTCCTTTCTCAATTTAAGTTTTCAGTTGTACAACCAAGTTCCTTCTTCATACCATGTAAATTAAACTATACAGAGCAAGTGATCTTCTTTTGCACTGCATGTATGCTTCTGTTCTTCATCTGTAATCCAGTGGTGTGGTGAACCTACCCACTACAGCACAATGTCATATTCTGCAATGTCTTACCTATGAACAATGTCATATCATTCTATTATTATTTCAACCATCTCTTTACACTACAAAAAAAGACACATCCGTGACATTTTGGGCCGAACGAAAAAAACTTCTGTCATACATATGACACTTCTATGACGATAATTGTGACAAAACCCGGTATCATCATAGATGTGGTGGGCTCCTACTTCTATGACAAAAAATCATGACAGAAAATGGGCTTTTCGTCCTGGGCGGGCCGGAGAGGCAGCTGCATGACATTCTTTGGGTCGTCAATGACGGAAAAAACCGTGCTAGAAGCGAGGGCGAGGAAAATTTCGGGGAGTTCCCGGTTACGGCGGGAGGTCGGGGGCCGAGCGATGCGTGTTTCTCTCGTACACGTACGCGCGTGTGTGCGAGGCGTTGGCTCTAACTGAACCCGAGTGAGGCGTTGGGCTCTAACTGAACCCGAGCGATTGCACTGCAGGCTACGCGTTACTGAACCCGAGCGATCGATCGATGGCTGTTAACTGAACCCGATCGAGCGATTCCTTCGCTACTGCTGCTAACTGAAGCCGATCGATGCTGCCTCTGGGATGAACAGTGAGCGTTGCGGGGGGGTTTGGATGAACAGTGAGCGGTGGCGTTGCCTCTGGATGAACAGGACCCCGTGGTGTGGTGGAGGGCTGGATGAACAGTAGACGGTGGAGGGGTGCCCGTGGAGGGGTGGTTGAACAGGACCCCGTGGTGTGGAGGGCTGGATGAACAGTAGACGGTGGAGGGGTGCCCGTGGAGGGGTGGTTGAACAGGACCCCGTGGTGTGGAGGGCTGGATGAACATTAGACGGTGGAGGGGTGGTTGAACAGTAGTCGGTGGAGTAGCGCGCGGTGGAGGCTGGATGAACAGGAGCCCGTGGAGGCTGGAGGAGGTCGACGGTAGCCCGTGGAGGCTGGAGGAGGTCGACGGTGGAGATGAACAGTATCCCGTGGAGTCCCGTTTTGCGGTACGCCACACCCCTCCCGATGAACAGGACCCCCGTTTCGACCGTAGGAGGTCCGTTTCGTCCGTTTTGCGGTACGCCACACCCCTCCCGATCAACAGGACCCCCGTTTCGACCGTAGGAGGTCCGTTTCCTCCGTTTTGCGGTACGCCACACCCCTCCCGATCAACAGGACCCCCGTTTCGACCGTAGGAGGTCCGTTTCCTCCGTTCTGCGGTACGCCAGGCCTCGTTTCCATCGCATGTTCCGTCCAAGCCCTCCTGATGAACACGACCACGCATTCCGTTCTGACCCAGCCGGTTGGCTCCCACGCGTTCCGTTGCCTCCCGATGAACACGACGCATTCCGTTGCCTCCCCATGAACACGACGCATTCCGTTGCCTCCCCATGAACACGACGACGACACTATTTCTCCGTTCCGACCCAGCCATGTACACGAGCCCTGGCCGTACGTATGCGCGAGTAGGCGTTCGAGACCCCGCCCGTATGTACACATACGTGGCCATATTTTCTTTCTTGCACCCTGGCCGCTGTACGTACGTGTACGTGCTACGTGCACGCCTCTAGTACGACACGTACGCGCCTCTACTACGACACGTGCGCGCCTCTACATCCACCAGTATATATGTACGTACACGTTCGCGACCAGAATGACAACGCTACATACGCTTCGACCAGGTGGGTCCCGACTGTCAGGCACTTCCTTGCATGCGAAGATGTAGCTGGTGGGTCCCAGCAGTCAGGGGGGCGAATCGTTTTGTTTTTTTTTGCCCGGACGCACTTCCTTGCGTGCGAAGGTGTAGCTGGTGGGTCACAGCAGTCAGTGGGGAAACGTTTTTTTCATGAAATACGGTGGCCCGTCCGGTGGGTCCCCGCTGTCAGGTGGAGGAATAATTATTTTGCACGTAATAAGGAGGCACTTCCTTGCTGCGGCGGTGGACCCAGTTGGAAGCCATTCCTTGACCACGTTGACCACGCCGTGCCGAGAGCACCAGGGCGGTGGACGATGGCGAGGCCTAGGAAGGGGACGACGCGGAGCCGGGGAAGACGCGGCAGTGGATGCCCACGCGTAGAGGAGTACGAGGGTTCACTGGTTCGCTATGGTGTGAGGCTGCCGTCGCCGTAGAATAACAGGGGTGTGGGTGAGTAGAGGGATGGCCAGGCCAGCGGTGGGAGTAGTAGGGGGCGGTGAGGCCTCCACCGCATCGCAGCCGGCCACGGGAGGCAGGAGCACGAGGCACGACCGGCGCTGGTTTGGGCGGCTGGAGCAAGAAGACCAGAGGTTGAAGAAGCACTACGGCCATTGGATGGACATCGTACGGTCACTGGAGCTAGAATCGTGCATATTGACTAAGTTAACAAAGCCCTCCGTCCCCGTCAACTTAGTAGGCCCACAAGTCAGCCTGCCACTATACTGGGTCCCAGCTAACAGGGGGAGTATTCATTTTTTTGTGCGTAATAAGGAGGCACTTCCTTGCGTGCGAAGATATAGCTGGTGGGTCCGAGCTGTCAGCGGCGGTAACGTTTTTTTGCGAAATACAGAGGCCCTTTCGGTGGGTCCCTGATGTCAGGTGGAGGAATCATTATTTTGCGCGTAATAAGGAGGCATTTCCTTGCATGTGGCCGTGGACCCAGCTGTTGGCCTCTCCACGTACAGTCCACTTCAGATGCATGTCGGTCGTTGACCACGTTTACCAGGCCGCGCCGAGAGCACCAGGGCGGTGGACGACGGCGAGGCCTAGGAAGGGAACGACACGGAGGCAGGGAAGACTCAGCAGTTGTTTCCCACGCGGAGGGGAGTACGACTGTACGAGGGTTTACTGGTTCATCTGCCGTCGCCGGAGAATAACAACGGGTGTGGGTGAGTAGAGGGATGGCTAGGCCAGCGATGGGAGTACGGTGGGGCGGTGAGGCCTGCGCGGCAGCAGAGCCGGCCGCGGGGAGGAGGGAGTAGGCAGTCCCGCCGGCGCTTGTTTGAGCGGCTGGAGCAGGAAGAGCAGAGATTGAAGAAGCACGACGGCCGTTGGATGGCCATCCAACATTCACTGCTTGTGTGTCAACCTTTTTTTAGGAAAGCCTCAAATCTGTGGAAAACAGCATACAGCCCATCTGCCATTATTTCTAATAATTTACAGCCCATTTGCTAATTATTAAGGTTTTTTTTGGAGCCCGTATTCTTTTTGTTAGCATTACAGCCCATATTGTGGCCACGGTTAAAAAATTGTACGAAATTTTGCATATTTCGGTGCGGTCCGAACTGTTTTTAATCCCGAAATTTTGACTCACATTCAAACTGATTTTAAAAATAAATGTATATCAATATAAAATCCAACAAATTCTCCACGCATAAAAATTAATGTAATTTAAAATCTCGAAATGAAAAAAAAAATTGAAACTAATTGCCGGTTTGATGTGTTTTAAAAATGTACAGCCCATTTCTCATTACTCATGGGCCATTTTCTCGGCCAGCCGAATGAAAGCTCTCCTCGTCTTGAAAGATTTGCAGCCCAACAGGCCTGACAAAGCGACTTACTTGGCAAATCACAAAAAAACTGGGATGTGGCCGTGGACCCAGTTGTCAGCCTCTCCACGTACAGTACTCTTCCGATGGAAGTCGTTCCTCGATCACGTTGACCACGCCGCGCGGAGAGCCCCACGGCGGTGGACGACGACGAGGCCTAGGAGGGAGATGACGCGGAGCCGGGGAAGACGTGGCAGTGGAAGCCCGCGCGGAGAGGAGTACGAGGGTTCACTGGTTCGGCTGCGGTGTGAGGCTGCCGTCGCCGCAGGGCCTGGCCAGCGGTGGGAATAGTAGGGGGCGGTGAGGCCTCCGCGGCAGCACAGCCGGCCACGGGAGGCAGGAGCATGCGGCACGACCGGCGCTGCTTTGGGCGGCTGGAGCAACAAGACCAGAGGTTGAAGAAGCACTACGGCTGTTGGATGGACATTGTACGGTCACTGGAGCTAGAATCGTTCATATTGACTAAGTTGACAAAGTCCTCCATCCCCGTCAACTTAGTAGGCCCACAAGTCAGTCTCCCACCATGGTGGGTCCCAGCTAGCAGGGGGAGTATTCATTTTTCTGTGCGTAATAAGGAGGCACTTCCGGTGGGTCCGAGCTGACAGCGGGGGGAACGTTTTTTTCGCGAAATACGGTGGTCCGTCCGGTGGGTCCCAGCAGTCAGGGGCAAACGTTTTTTTCATGAAATATGGTGGCCCGTCCGGTGGGTCCCAGCAGTCAGGGGGGAAACGTTTTTTCCGCGAAATACTGGTGGCCCGTCCGGTGGGTCCCTGCTGTCAGGTGGAGGAATAATTATTTTGCGCGTAATGGGGAGGCACTTCCTTGCGGATGTTGTGGACCCAGCTGTCAGCCTCTCCACGTACAGTACTCTTCTGATGGAAGTTGGTCATTGACCACATTGACCACGCCGCGCCGAGAGCACCACGGCGGTGGAAGACGGCAAGGCCTAGGAAGGGGACGACGCGGAGCCAGGGAAGACGCGGCAGTGGATGCCCACGCGGAGAGGAGTACGAGGGTTCACTGGTTCGGCTGCGGTGTGAGGCTGCCGTCGCCGCAGAATAACAGGGGGAGTGGGTGAGTGGAGGGATGGCCTGGCCAGCGGTGGGAGTAGTATGGGGACGGTGAGGCCTCCGCGGCAGCACAGCCGGCCACGGGAGGCAGGAGCATGCGGCACGACCGGCGCTGCTTTGGGCGGCTGGGGCAAGAAGACCAGAGGTTGAAGAAGCACTACGGCCGTTGGATGGACATCGTTGACCATGCCGTGCCGAGAGCACCAGGGCGGTGGACGACGGCGAGGCCTACGAAGGGAACGACACGGAGCCGGGGAAGACACGGCAGTGGCTGCCCACGCGGTGGAGAGTACGAGGGTTGACTGGTTCGGCTGCCGTCGCCGGAAAATAACAGGAGGTGTGGGTGAGTTGAGGGATAGACAGGCCAGGGATGCGAGTATGATGGGGCCGTGAGGCCTGCCCGGCAGCACTGTCGGCCACGGGAGGCGGGAGCTGGCGGTTCCGACGGCGCTGGTTTGGGCGGCTGGGGCAGGAAGATCAGAGACTGAAGAAGCACGATTGCCGTTAGATTGACATCTAACGGTCTGACGCTGGTAGAGTCGATTGTTGACTAAGTTTCTTTTTTGAGAAACCTTGTGTACGCATGCACTTAGTAGGTCCACAAGTCAGCCTCCAAATCTGTGGCAGACAACATAAAGCCCATTTGCTATTTTTTATAATATGCAACCCATTTGCTAATTCTTAAGTAATTTATTACAGCCCATTTTCTGCCCAGGACCACGGT
This sequence comes from Aegilops tauschii subsp. strangulata, assembly GCF_002575655.3. NCBI lineage: Eukaryota > Viridiplantae > Streptophyta > Magnoliopsida > Poales > Poaceae > Aegilops > Aegilops tauschii. The sequence continues at coordinate 158,107,762 of NC_053036.3, forward strand.
CAAAAAGTTCAACCTTATTTTGCATATTTCGGTGGAGTCCGAACTGTTGTAATCCCGAAATGATAAACATTTTGTTAAGAACTTATTGATTTGCCAAAAAAATCGTTTTGTTTTTGTAAGCAAATAAGACGTGGGACAACTGAGTTGGTTTAAGGAAAAACCAGTGGTAAAAAAATCAGCGCTGGGTGGGAAAAAACAACAAAACTAAGGATGTAAATATGAAAAGGGAATTTTATGTGTTTTCAATATAATGATACGTGTATATGAACTAGTAAAACTATAGGTAGAGATTAGAAAACGGATGTAGGACATGCGTTTCAAGAGGAAAATAGAACTGGGCTGTGTGTTTGATTCAGTAAAAAAGAACTGCCTGCGGATGTTGTAAGACAAAATATAACTAACGCTGGCGGGCCAGAGGCCAGTAGATACCTGCTGGATCTTTGCGCCCCGTTGTCGTCATGGGTTGGGCCTGTTAAAAACAAAACCAACCCTGGGCAGTCTACAGCCCAGTTGAAACTTGCTCGACCTGAAAAAACAATATACATGCTCAATAAATGAGAGAATTCTGCAAGTACAGACTGATAACTGGGATGCAGCACGAATATTGTTTTTCATCGTGATAATAAGTGCATGCACTTGTTTCGAAAAAATTGGAGAACTGGGAATTCGAACGGCGGGTGCTTATGCTACCCATCAAATAAAAATCAGGTGCCTGAAAATTCGTTTCGAAACAAATGATTCAGCTTTATATCCACGTTGACCCTCGGCATGATGGTTGGAAGCAAATGCAAGTTCATACCAAAAGATCGTTAACAACAATACCAACTTGCGAACGACAAGGTAGTACAACTACCAATACCAAACTAACTTATAATCTTTTTACTCCTGGCCCTAGTGTTCGTCTGGTAGAAAATCTTGTAGAGGACCAGCTCCCGCTCCTTCTCTTGCTCCAGGTCCCCGAGGTGGTATTGGTGCATCACCCAGTTGGTCCTCTGCTGGTCGAAGTTCTTGTTGGTGTGCAACACCAGAACCTTTTTTGTTGCCCGTCTTGCCGGCCGTTGACCATCACCGGCAAGGTATTGCCGGTCTTGTGCCACATCGCGTGCATGCCGCACTCTGATTGTATCTTGCGACGCGTCCACGTGCCCCTTTTGAACGCCCTGGAATTGCGCTGGAAGAAATGCTTCCTTAGGCCACTTAGTGTGATACCTGCAGTATTGTGGAATACAGGTTTTAGTGTACCTAGTTGGCATTTTCATAACATCTTTGGCATGTTGCAGTCACTTGTTTCACTTTTTATTAACTGTCAAATTGTAATTGCTTCACCAGGTCTGCGTCTAAGAAAAATAGAGCTATAAACAAAGGAATATGTTTGTGCAAGTAGACGGCCGATCAATGTCTTACCTGGAAGTTTCTCAGGTTGGGTGTAGCATATGCCGTGCTCGCTGTCGATGGTTGGTATGAACAAATCGATGAGAGACTGAAATCTCACGCTGTCAGCACTCACTTTGGCCTCAAGGTGCTCGATCAGCTCCTGATCTGTGGGATCGAACTTGACGCCAGCCGGGCCAATCCTTCTTCGACTTGCATCGGTAATTCCAGTTATATGGTACTCAATGTATGATCAATCGACTATTTTAAGTGAATGATGAAAGATTTCGACAGATAAGTGGTACTCCAAATCTGAAGTCCAGAATACCCGAACACGCCGCCGGGATTCTTGTGTCACCTCACGCGCAGCGTGTTGTCACGTCAATTCAATGTGTGGACATGATGAATAATTTGACCGACGTATACTAGTACTGCTACTGTACTACTTACTAGTCGTATTTAGTGTCACAATTTATACATAGGTTTAACTAACAAGTACGCACTTGAAGCCTAACTGATATATATATATATATATATATATATATGTGGCTTCTGCACAGCATCTCCATCATCATTATCAGCACATCCTACGCAGATGAGTTAGGATGCACTTGATCCCAAGAAGGTATCTATCCTTCAAACCAGAGGAGTGCTTCAAACTAACAACAATACATAATATCCAACAAAAGAGGGTCGTGCTACAGTAGCAGAATACATGGCTCAGTCTAGATATCAGCATGAATCAAGTTGTGCATATTTGCTGTTGGCATGAACCACATTGCCGCATGTCGGGTTTGCAAAAGCCATCCATCGCATGGAAGCTTGATGCCTTTCACACACTGAAGATTATCTGGCAACAAGCTGTGTTGACGAATCTCTGGATAAGGTGATTCATGAAACACATGGTATGATGTGTAAACACAGCCCCCCTCGCGAATGGAAGTTGCATAGCACAGTAATCATCACCAGTGATATGATTGATGATTGGTTGGATGATCGGATAATTGAGCCCGAGGAACAAGGAGTGGTTGTCGAGGCTGTAAACCCGCCTCCAGTTGAATACGCCTGGCCCAACGGAGCTGGGATCTTTCTCGAACACGAAGCAGCCATAGCCATCAATGTCACGAACGCCCCACGCATTGTACTGCATGTGGTTTGATGTAATGGTTTGGTCAATTTGGTACGTGCGAATGAGCATCAAATGACCGCCGTCGGCTGAACGAGCGATAAACCACCACCCATCGGCTGGTATGATTCCAGGTCCTGGAATCATGAAGGCCAGCGCATTTGCGTCTGCTGCAACAATTCAAATTGGAGACCAAAAGAACAAAAATAAACAATCATGTTCAGAGTATGTGTGGAATTAAGATTATTATAACAGTGACACATATCATAGACAGAGAATTGCAATGCCGTGGTCATAATCATACCCCAAGTTAAAAAAAATAAGCCAATGGCTTTCATATTCTAGCAATATGTCATGGTTCAAACATCATGTAACAATGAGAGGAAAACAGCTATGACAGCGCCTACTCATATTCTACCATAGCACTTACTACTACTGTTCTCATATCAACTCTAAGCAATAACATGCGTTGTTATAAAAATCTTGTAAACGAGAGTAACATATAGCAATCATGATGTTATGCTCATAATATGTATTCTAACAATCATTAGATGCCAATTGTTCTCATATCAACTCTAACAATAACATGTGTGGTCATAAAAATCTAGGAAATGAGAGGAACATATAGCAATGATGTGGTTATAGACATGCTATGCATTCTAAATTTGTAACAAATGAACAGGTAGTCGTATTCATAAGGTAAAGATGAGATGAGATAGAACAATTACATGACGATAGATTCCACCAGTATAGGCAGCCAATCTGTGCGTCAACCGTGTAAACAATGCCATCGTGCACTATAGCATCAGACAGAAATGTTTCCTCAACAGGATTGATGATGAGCCGTAACCATGTATGGCGACCGGATTCCTGATAGACTAATCCCATGTTGAACAAGGCAATGAGTTCGTAATCGATGTAGTCTTCTGATGGTGTGGGCACTTTGCATATTACAACTTTCTGCAAACAGAGGTCGAGCCAAAAGCTTGACGCGTCTCGTGCGTAGTAGGCAGGAGTGTCCGGCGGGCCGCGAGGCTCGATGGCGGCGGTATCCAACGATGGATGGGTGATCTCTCGCTGGGTGTAGATATCCACGAGACGCCACGGACTACCGGTGTGGTGGATGAGGATGATCCAGTTGGCCTTCATGCCCGCCCAGTAGTGGCCGCGCATGAAGGACAGGTGGACGGGTAGTGGTAGCATGTCGAGGGGAACCACGGCAACCTCCATAGGATCGTCAAGTCGGTGTCTGGGCCACCTGCAAGGATCGGGCATCAGCAAGCAGGGTGTCTTGAAAAGAGTCGGCCGGTTGCAGACGAGTAGACGGTAAAAAGACACCGAGCATGCGGCCAGACGGACGGTGCTGAGTAGGTCCATACGACTACAGATCTGCTCCAAGAGAACATCGGGGAGGAAATTCCAATCGCGGCTCTGCGTGTCAGTCGGTTCTGCCATTGGGGTTTTCGGTGCCTGCGAGCCAGCGGGGAAGTGGGTTCGGGCAGGCAAGCGAAGAAGCTTCTCCTCGTGTGGCCGAGCAGTGAGCAGGGGGATATGGTACGCGCGAGCTACCAAGGAAGATGGCGCGGGCGGGTGAGCAGTGAGCGGGGGTAAATGGTGTGCGGCCGACGATGGGGAAGAGAGGAGGAAGAAGAGTGGAAGACGGGGAAGAAAGTGCATTCAATCTCAATTCTACTAGTACTACTACCAGGATATACCGTCGTTCGGAGTGTAAATAGTTACACCGATGACATGTGGGTCTACCACAACAGGGCCCATATGTCAGTTAATGGAGGACAGAGGTGCGTAGGCGTATTTGAGGAAGCGTGCTCTACTGGCAAACATGATGGCAGTACTGGGTAAGGCTGATTTAGTATCACCAACACGCTGGTTCAGCTTATTAATTACGTGTCCCATCTGCTGCAGCGTGTATTGTCACTTCACTGCGAAGACTAGTTGAATAGTTCTCTCTGACCGAGATGGGGAATAATGGATCGCGAGGACTTCCTTTCTACAGTATCCCTATGCCTCTACGCTCACTTCACTCATTTTGCTCCGTACCTAGTCACTTGTTGAAATCTGTAGAAAGACAAATACTCCGTATTTGGGAACAGAGGGAGGTTTTTACTCCGTACTATTTGGGAACAGAGGGAGTATCACCATATGGACGGAATAGAGGAAGCTTGAAATATGAACATGTCAATGGGAGGGAGTAAGCCCCATGCATGCATGCATGCATGCATGCAACATGCAACACTCACACGTACACATGGACGCACGCAACACTCACGCACCCATGCGGCACACAGCACACGACGCAACACACACGCTCACGCTCAAGTGCTCAACCTACTCCCTACGTCCGTGAAAGACTGTACATTTAGAGATTTACACATTGACCAGGGTATAATTAACGCCCAAAAGTAGCAGACTTATGTGTGCATGCGACCATTGAGATAAGAAGATTAAATGAAGGCCGTTGCATGCTGTAATTAAGGATAGACATGTAGCCTATACCTACAGCACAAGTTGGTGCATTAGTCAATCAATATCGATTTAGATTAAAGGCTAAATGCATTGGAAGTGTAGATGTACGTCATGTACTACACTCTTTGTTTTATAGCCGATGTACACTCTTTGTTGGAAGACCGAGGGAGGACACGTGCATGCACTCACATACACAGCCAGGGCGGTTCGCGCGCAAGGGTTGGACTCGTGTCACACCTGCGTAAAGTTTTGTTTATTTGATTTCTTTGCTCTGCCAACTGACAGGTGGGACCCAGAAACCATGTGACAATTTAACCAGTCAACAAAGTGCCACGTCGACTATGTGGCCGGTCAGTAGGGTGCAATACGGTGCTCTACGATGAGCTAGTGATTGTATAATCACCGCAAAACTATATGTAGTGACCGTAAAGAGCGTATTGTTAAATACGTTGACCGCCAGTGTATTTTTCTCGTTTCAAATTAAGCCATATTAATCGGAAAGGACGCAGTATGGACTACTACTACTAGTACTAGTACTGCTTTGATGTGTCCCGTCAACTCGCCGAACGAGGAGAAGCTTGCTTACTACGCCTCTCCCTCGCCCACGCGCGCGGTGGTTCGCAGGACGAGGAGAGGGTTTTGACTACAGCGCCCTCTCCCTCTCCCTCTCCCTCTCCCTCTCCCTCGCCCTTGCCCTCGCCCTCGCGGTGGACGTGCAGCAGTTCAATCGGTGTCAGATTGCCAGAAGCATATTGTACTGTAGTATCATCATTGTTGGACCTTCCGAAGAGGCGAAGATCCAAGTGCAAGGTTCACACGAGTACGAACTGTTGAACCTCCCGAAGAGGCAAAGAGCCAAGCGAAAGGTTTTATAGGAGTTGTCGTCCTAGTAGGAGTGTACTACAACTATAGCGAACGATGCTACTGTATGATGTCGCCACGTCACGTATATCCAAAGCGATGCCACCTTTTTTTCTCAAAGAGCGTGTTGGAGCCCGTGCAACAACCACACAAGTTGCACGTACACATAACACATTTACTACTAATAAATTCTAAAGGACAAATGCCAGTATGCCACACAAGTTCATCTCCAATTCATGTGATAAATTTGTGCATGAGTAGTCTCCATATATTCACAGCGCTACCGTTCACAATTACCGTACTCCACTTACACGTTATAGATGGGCTACATGTCCTCCTCCAGGTTCCAGTCCCAGGTGTTCTTCATGGATCGCACGATCCATAGCGGTGGGCAACGGGAATCATTGTCGCGGCTTTCTAGTCCGGTTCCACACGATGGAGACTCATCCAAGCTGAAGCAGCATAAAACAGGGATAGCGTGTCCCAGCATGACGTTCATCCGGCGGTGCGCACTAAAGACACAACCATGCTTCATGAACGGCAGGCCTTCCGTGTCGTGCACGGAAGGTGGTATCCGCTTCACAATGGGGTAGCTGTCCCCGATGAAAAGCGAGTACTCTCCAAGAGTGTTCCTCGGCACCCACGTAGCATCACGGGGGTCGAACTCGGCGCCGTTCATCTGGTACACGCGGCATCCCAGATCTGGACTCATGGTGACATACATAGTCAAGGTCCATGCATAATAATGTTGTGCTCAAATATGGCGGTCAGTAATACTGTGCCGCAAATAGTACTACTCCGGTATAGAGGAAGTAAAATAACCGGCTTATTATATATAGCCACTCTTCGCTACATGGATGAGATGGTAAGACATGGAAAAACAAAAATGGTGGCAGCTAGTGGGTTCAAGTCTTCAAGGGCCTAGCTAGCTATACGCGTCCTCCAAGGTAAAAAGTACTCCTACTAGTACTACAAAGTATACTACTAGTACAACAATGAAAGAGAAGGCGAGAGGGTTAAAAAATGGAATACCTGGGTAGATGGTGACGGTCCGATCGTGGTAGATTGTGTGACCATGTTGCACATCAGTGGTACCATGGGTAACGACTGCTAAGATAGTTGATCACAATATGCCAAAGTCGGCTACAAGGTTCCAGGTTAGACCGAATGGTGGATGCAAATGCACATCCAGGATCGGCGATCTTATTTTGATCGGGGGATGACTGGTCCCTGCAAAATAATGGAGTACCGTTAGGGATGCAAATGATGGTTTGTCCATTCCGTTTGTAATCTCCCGTACCGTAGGATGGCAACCAGATGAAACAAGTTCCCTGGCTTGTCACCGCGAAGATGCAGCCTAGATGGCGCACAGCGTCTTCGAACGTGTAGGGGTACAAATCTGTCACCGCCAACATGCGCCAGCCTCTGCCGTTACTGCCTCTTGCATTGATGGCAATCCTTATGTCCAACACCGCGATGAGATAGTAATCGTCGTAGCCGCGTCACTTTGTCGGCGGGTCCGCAATTGCTATCTTCTTCAATCTCATGTAGGCATCATCATACGTATTCAAGCCTAGCCAGTCCGGAAGGCCGATCCCAATGGTGGAGAAGGGGTCTACCGGAACGGCCGCACTGCTGTGGATGTTGTGCAAAATGATGGTGGTATCCGACCGGAGGTATGCAAGCCAATCTTCGTTGGCACCGACCCAGACCTATATATAAGACGGTGGACAGCGGAGAAATTACGGGATGGAAATGGAATAACTAAGTACTACATGATCAAACTCCATTACTGACCTGCTCATCGGACAAAATCCGACTACCTCTCAACATCAGCAACTCTAGCGGAGTCAGCGTGCAACCATGGCCAGGGAGCGGTGGACTGTTCGAAGGATTGTCCCATAGAAGAACCTTCTCCTCGAGGACGCATGGAAGACCAACAAGCATGGCCTTTTCCCAAGCCTATTTAAGCAGCGTCTTGAAAAAGTTGGTGCAGGAAGCACCGAGTCTTGCGACGGTGAGGACGTCGGAGCGGTGTGCGATTTCTCCCAGAGGATCGTCGTCCAAGGTCTCCTAGCCCCGACGAGGAGGAGAACCGCCTGGCGAATCCATGGGTGCAGCGATGAACTGCCTTCTCTTCGGGGGGAGGGGAATTGGCGAGGAGGAGACAAGAGCGTAGTAACCGCAGGGCCTCGTCCCTTCCAACTGTAGATCGTTCCTCGGCGAAGGGGTGAGGCTATTATTTACTACTAGTACTAGCATTATGGAACGTTATGGTATTGCATTATACTGTAAATAATAGCACTAGTAAGAAATTTTTGGCACTAGGTAGTAGTTTTTGGCGTGGATTAAGAAATTTTGGGTATGTTTTTGCCATTTTTTGTACACGCCAACTAGTGTCAAAAAATATCTTACATTATGTGACGGAGGAGTACGTACTCGTACTGTAGCAGTACTAGTACTACTTTTCTCAACTAGTAGTGCGATATACTGTACTTCTAGTCTAGTCTAGTATAGTGCACCAGTTTTGAACTCTTGAATCTCAGGGCCAAGGAGCTACAGTTGGAAGTGGAGGCTACTACTGTTCTCTAGAACCATCGTTGTACTATCAATGCAGGGGAAGTACACCTGCGTAGTGGCCTAGTGGGTACTCTCGGTGCTCTATTCAGCCGCTCCTCTCACGTAGCTGGCCTACTCAGCCGCTCCTCTCACGCACACACTAGCAGCCTGTTTATCAGCGACGGTTACTGCGGGGGCAGAACATTTGAGTTATTTGATACAGCGAGACTAGGCTTTTCGCTTCCATTTGTGTAGGTGTAATGGATCTCGTCGAACTTTGTTAGTAGTTCCTTCTTTATGAATGAGATGAAGCAAAACTTTTTCCTCCGTTTCAAAAAAAACATGTCAAGAGGAATTTCTTTTATAGTAGAGCCGATAATGGAGTGAAGTCCATGCGTGCAACGCCACAAGCTACAGAGTAGTAGTAGAGCACTTTACGTACAGAGCCATATTGCACAGTTCCCAATGCCCCGCCAGGCTTTTCCGGCTCGTCGGGCTTAATTGGGAGGCGCTAGTTTAAATATGCTACTAGCTGGAAGCTGCAAGCGAGGTGCGGCTAGGGCGAGCACGCGAGCCAAGGGATGCTAGGAAGGAAAACCCGTTCACGTGGCTAGGCTGTCCAGTGCACCCAGATTGTGGGGCCGCACGTCCGTTTGACTTCAAAACTCAAACTACCCGTGTAAAATATTGGCTCGCAGCGAAGTGTAGTAGTACTATTTTTAAAAAGAAGGCCGTCGTGCATTCGGCCGGGATCGAACCCACAAAACGAGGTATACACTCCCGCGAGCACTAGTAGTACTCGTTGGAGTACAACGCAACCTAGAATCGCCTTTTGTCGCTAGTAGTACGTACATTGTTCCTTACAAGAAACCCCTAATGGTTAATAGTATAGCCAGCTGCTGGCTATAAGCCAGTGCCATGTCATCTACAGCCCATCTTATAGCCAACATGTACAATAATAGATCAAAAGAGTGTACTACTTTTTTATTATGTGGCCCACTTCTCATTCTCACAAAGTGCCTAGGAGCACGTGCTAGAGCTGGCTCTTCACGAAGAGCCCGCTTACCTTCTCTCTCCTCTTCTCTTTCATCCAACTAAGCAGAAATATACTAGTTTATTTCTTATAGCCCGCTGACTCAGCTCTATTGTACTTGCTCTAATAATGTAAGAAACCACTAAAATGCCAAGAAACTACTACCACTTGCATACGTGGCAGACTTAAGATAAGACTACCTTATCAACCATTGTACATGCTCTTACCATCAAAAATCCTCGAGTGATCTCCTACCTCCGGCCCGTCCACCTAGTCATCCTCGGCCATGGGACGTAGCTACCGCCGCCGGCAGAAGGCGAGGTCAAAACCGCCGGCGGTGCGGAGCCCATGTTGCGGCAGCCCGGATGCCAGCTCCGTCCGGCGCTCGCGGCCGCTAGCTAGCCAAGATAGCTCCGTCCAGCTGCTTGTGTGCAAGGTTTGCTAGCTAGATTGGCACGGTAGCGCGGCGACTTGCTCGCGCGCGCCGCGCTAAGGCCAGCCATCTGGCTCAAGCGAAGGCCAGCGCGGCGGCTTTCTCGCTCGTGAGTCACGCTCGGGCCTGCCTGCCAACCCGTGCGGAGGCCAGCGCGGCGTCCGGCCCGTCTGGCGGAGCGGCGGCCAACTCGCTCATCACCGGCGCCACCGACGAACACGCATCAGTACTGTTTGAAGTAATGTTCAGGAAAAATAATGATTTGAGGGGGAATAACAGGATAGAAGGTCAGATGTGGGTCCCTCGTGTCAACGGTCAAACAAAATGTGTTGGTTTAAGCTGCCTCTCAGCACGGACGTGTGGGCCAACCCTGTCATAAATGGGTTTAAACGAACCTAATCGGTAGGAGTACTAGGTAGTTTTTGGCATGGATTAAGAAATTTTTGGTATGTTTTTGCTATTTTTTGTACAATAGATTCTTCCTAGGGCTGGTTGAAAGTGGTAGTTTTTTGTTAAACACTCTACATATTGTAAGTAGGAGTGAAAGTTAAGCTTTGGAAGCCAATAAGCAAGGCTAGTTACATAGTGCATATGTGTACATGATTGAAAGTAAATATCAACCATGAGTGACTAATATCTTGATGGAAAACTCGAAACTATGGAATACTAGGAAAAAATGCATGGTTGGAAATACTAGCAATGTTCATGTCCGTTGCAACGAATCATAATTAGAATAATACTTATTCACAAACTTGGTACAAAACACTCTAATTTTGATATACATATGTCACTAGAGATATATTATGTTTCAATTAGAATATATTCCTTGGGCTGTTTCGATGAGGTCAGGGAGGGATGTGGTTGGTTTTAAGATACTAATTATGGGTGTTTCTGCAAATTGGTAGACAAGTGGGATGTTGGTGAGAAAAGGCAACAACTTACCTCACAATCGTTAGATGTAGATCTAATGGTCAGAAACGACAGATGGCAGACACACCAGCATCACCAACATAGTCTTGTGTAGGAGTACTAGCAAGATCCGTGCATTGCACGAAACATCAAGATGCATTTTTTATAAAACACTTGTTGTGATTGACCCTTGCGGGAGTAATCCCATGTGTAAAAACTAATGATATCTCGAGAAATATGAGATAAGGTGAAGAGGAGTGGGGTGTGGTGGTGGTTGGTGGTCGGACTAAGCGGAGGCATGGGGATTGACGACGCCGGCAGCGGCCACCAGGCCAGTTTGTTCCGGAGCCTTCGTTTCTTAATTGCTCAACAATGAGGTTTGTTGGAGATAAGGATGAACGAGGGAAGGCCTTGTCTGCAAATGTGGAAAGGGGTGCGGGTATCTTTTCTTTTAATTTCCATCCATCAGATATAGATCGGACGGTCTATATTGCAAGATGGCACACGTACCATCATCACCAACTCGGTTTTTTATAAGAGAAGAAATATAAGTATGGAGATACAAACGTATTATCGATACTTGCTTCCGTAAACTAGCATCTACATTCTATTCAACACCTCGGCATGTGGGGCCTTAGCACAATGACTTCTCGACTATGTAAAACAAAGATTTTCCCGTCGCCGACAAGGAGGGGGTGACGGCGGCGCGCTTTTTGGCTTGCTCTAGTCCTAGTAGTCATACTAGGTGGTCTAAGCACGTGTATATTTATTCTTTTTCATGTCTCGTGTTCGCCGTACTGCCACGAATGTTGATGAATAGACGATAAGTTATTCACGGGGAAACCCTTGTTGAGCGTGTTTGCGAGAGAGAGAGAGAGACAGTGTGCGTGTGTGATATATTAGAGACTGAGGCAATTATAACAGATTCTTTGTGTCTATGTGTGTGGAGGATAGAGAGAGACATGTACATGGGGCTTTGTGTTGTGTAACATGGAGACACATATACATAATTAGAGAGTGAGTGTGTGAGATACACATGCGGACATGAGGAGAGATGAGGATCCAGATAAATGGGTGTTTGTGCGTGTCTGTGTGTGTTTGTGCATGCGTTTGTGTGTGAGAGGGAGAGAGTGTATGTGGAGTAGAGAGACCACTGATGATGTAAACCTGGTATAAGGGAAGGGGGAATGGTGTGACATGTGTAGTAGCGAGATAGCACGGGTGCGGGCGGGGGGAGCAGACTATTTGGAAGAGACATCGAGTGTGTGTGTGTGTGTGGGAGAGGTGTGTGAGAGCGAGAGAAAGAGAGAGAGCTAGCGACGGAGAGAGAGAGAGAGAGAGAGAGGAAGAGAGGGGGCGAGAGGGGTTGTTTGTGTCCATAAATGGCGTATAGATAGGGAGACAATGTTGATGTTGTCCGAAATTGGCCTATGAACGGAGATGCAAGGGAAGCGAGTCATCGTGTGTGTGATAGGGACTTCATGAGAGATCTAGAATAGATAGTGTAGAGAACAATGTGCGAAATCAAGAACGATTATACATTAGGGAGCTATGCAAAGAGTCACGACATATATGTATACAGGGAAGGAGCTGGGGCGGGTCCGCATGTGGGAGAGATAGAAAGAGGAGAGTGGTGCACAAGGAGACAAAGTGTGCTTGTTTGCAGTGGGGGTGGTGTGTGAGGTGAGTGCGCGAGAACCACATGACTAGGGAGATAGACGTTTGGGGGCGACGTTTTGTGTGTATGGGAAATATACACTCTACATAGTGCGTGTGCTTGGGTAAGAGAGATAGCGGGAGACCTAGAGAGTGAGGGAAGAGATGTGTGCATGCCCGAGAGACAAAGTGATAGAGACCTATGTTGGGGTCCGGACTTTACAAGAGAGAGGGGTGTTAATGTGCTCGTGTGTTGGTGTTTGGGGGAGAGAACGACTTCTCTATGTGTGTGTGTGTGGTGGTGGGGGGGGGGGTTGACTTCAAATAAAGAGTGAGGTGCCTATATTTGAGGGACTTTAGCGTAATTGAGATATTGTGCACTCATGGTTGATCAATTTGTTTCACAGTTTGTACTATGAGATAACGATACTTTTGAACATGCGTGATATACCTTGATGTACCAGAATTACAAACCTAAGATTGGAATTTTGGAATTCGACTCCATCATTAGCTTTTGTAATTCATTTAAACGGAGGTACATTTTTTAAGCCGGGATTTCGTGATTTCAAATTCATATATCAAACCTAGAGATATACACATACGGGCATGTTCAAACTTTATAACCATCCACTTTATTCATACACATACACATTTTTGCTTTTGTCATCATATTTAGGATAAACACATTTGGAATTTCATTTCAATTGGACCGTATGATGGTATTTGCTTGTAGTAGCTCAATGATCCATATTTGAATTGAATGGACAATCTAAGTTTCGAGTTGGAGACATTGATTTTCAAAACTTGCACATTTTTTTGCGTGCAAAACAAACAAATTGTCGGCCATGATATCATAGTCGGCCGTACGAGAGCAGAATACTTATAATTTTAGGCGCCAAAAGCTTTCAAACTTCCCGCTCACATCAAAATATCACGCGCCCGAAAGTTTAGCCCTGCGATATTCCTGTTTTACCCCTGCCACATGAACGGAAAAGGGCTGCTTTGGTAACTCCATTGTTTTCCCCTCTTTGCCCCCACATTCTTCCCCAGAGCCCCTCCCCTTCCCCTTCCCGACCCCCCCCCAACCACGGCAAGCCGCCGAATCTAGTCCTCCGCCGCAGCGGTGGACCTCACACCCCGCCGGGTCTACCTTCCGCACCTTGGAACCCCCAACTGCCAACTCACCACTTCACCGGAGCCGCTTCAGCGACTGGCTTGTCCACCGCTCCAGATCTCCTTGACCGCCATCATGGTCCACCGCACCGGATCTGCTTAACCGGCGCCCTCGTCCACCACAGCGTAGGCCCTTCACTAACTCCCTCGTCCGCCCCTTCGCTGAACCTTCATACAAGCCCTCGTCCGCCGCAACAGATCCGCCTCACCGAAAGCACTGTACAACGCGCCCGCCAAAACCTTCGTCCACTGCACCAGACCCGCTCCACGGACGCCATATTCAACTCCACCGGCCCTGCTTTACCGACGCTGCAGCCTCATCAGGTTATTTCGATTTGTACTCCTTCGGTTTTTCTCTTTATCGTGCAACTGTTCACTTACCACAGATGAGCTTTCTTGTATGTCGACAGGCGCCGCAACCGTAGCATCGGAGCCGCTTCAGCGACGGCGACGGCTGGCCCAAACTCAACCGCAACACGAGCACCATCGACGATCCTTAGCTATCAAGTATGACAACGATACCCATACGCCGCCGAGAATCAGGTACTATTATCCAACGGTCGGCGCCTACGTTCACTTTCCTAGCATAAGCACTGCACCTTTGAATTTCTTCAGGGCATCATTCAGTTTTTCATGAGACGCGTTATTCTGCTTGCACCTGTAGGGCCATACTTCTAGCAGTGAACATGTTACATGTGCTAAATTACATACCAGTGCACATATAGTTAATATGCTTTAGTTTTGTTCTGATGCCACCTATTGGTTCCATCAGACTGCTTAGTGTTCTCTATGCTTAATTACACATCAGCAAACTAGCATGTGGTTCCGCTGCTTTTTGTTCATTTTACCCTACATTTTCTGATGCTAGCTATTACATCACTGCTCCGAGCCTCTGTTCATTAATTGTTTGTGTGTTCTTGATCTTCCCAAGTTGCATGACTAATTTGATGCTTCTATTAATTATGGAGCTGCCAACCCCATCAAGCAAAATATTTGTTCTTTTGGGGCTGGCACCTCGAACAAGCATAAAAATAGAGGGAAGCAGATATATTGTCGTGTATGCACACACCCTTCTTTCATTAGTTTAGATGAACCATTGATGATCAATTCGGACCAGTGCATGCGAGTAAAATTAATTTTACCTAAATAGATGGTGCAGAATAAACTACAACAACTAGATTTGCAACCATGGGATGCTGATGATATCTTCAAAGAACATTGCAACAGCAGCTAGGCTTCACACCAACATATGGTAAGCCAGTGTGTTTTAGTACATGTGAAATGTAATGCGAGTGGGCTGCTTTCTTGGCTTGTGCCCTCAACGTGTAATCCTACCGAATTACAAATAGTTCAGTTGTCTGCTTTGCTGTATTCCTTGATTCGAATGCTTATTTGTTGTTACGCTATACCTGAGTTGGCCAATATGTCAGCAGTGCCTGCTGTACTATCGTAAAGAAATGCATGCCTATTTCATTTGAGTCCTTAACTTTTCCTCTCAACTTCATCACAAGACTGTCTTCGTAGTTTATATGAGGCCACACTGTTAAGTGCTTTCTCAGATTATTTCAACTGCTTAGATGCCTTGGCAACTTAAATATAGCGGTTGTACACTCCCTTTCAACTAGGGATGTCAACTGGGTCCCGTTTAGTCCCGATTAAAGTCCACTAGTGGTATGATAGTTCAAAAGAGTTTTTGTTTTCTAAGGAAAATGAACTAGGGAGGTAGCAAAAACTAACTACATGGGACTGGCGGATGTCGTTTATTTGCCACTTACATCCCTAGTTTCATCTTACCATTTTAATTTCTTTTCGGCTGATGCTGCTTCGAACCATTTAAATAGTTTGCCATGCTCGGCAATAATTCGTCCATCGTTTACCATGTAAGCTTACTGCCTGGATCATACGATAACTATCTCTTACTG
This sequence comes from Aegilops tauschii subsp. strangulata, assembly GCF_002575655.3. Lineage (NCBI taxonomy): Eukaryota > Viridiplantae > Streptophyta > Magnoliopsida > Poales > Poaceae > Aegilops > Aegilops tauschii. Next base: position 158,123,289 of record NC_053036.3, read on the forward strand.
ATGTCCAGCAGAAACCTTTCAGGATGCCGTTCACACTAGGACACAATGTACAACCCCAGAATCTATTTGTGGAAGGAGTGCGTTATCCATGTTACCAGATGGTAGCAGTTCAGAGGCAACACCGCCGGAGAGCAGTCTTAGCACAGATATTATAGTGCTTGAGGCTCTACTAGAGGCAGAAAGAGATGGTGTGGCTGCCATGAATGAGGTAATCTTTATCTTGAGGTTGGAAATTATGGAATTAGCGGCACGCATTATGCAAGCAACCCAAGAATTGGAGGAAGTAAGAATGTTGCATTTGAAGACGAAGGAGGTCCTGCTGTTTCTGCTATCTGAAGCCCAAAGTAATCCCGGTTCTTCTTTGGATACTAGTTGAAATTGTCATTAGATTATTGTACTTGCATGTTGTGTCATGCCTCTGAATGGATTATGCTGCAAGACCCCCTATGTTGTCCATGTGTTGTAATGATCCGAATTTTTTAGGCGAGGTAATCCTCAGTACTTGTATGATTGACATAAGGTGAACTGTTTTTCGTGTGAGCATATTGTATTGGATGAAATAACTGTTTGACTCAGAGTGTATCCAACCTACTAAATTCGAAGATCACGGCATTTCTAAATCATAATCATATATAAAGGTGGAATAAATCATTGTTGTGGTTTTGAAGAAATAAATAACAAAACGTATAATTATCTATGGATATTAGTAATCGAATACAAATTGGATTTGAATTTAGTTTGCCAGGTCCCAGGGCAAACATGAATGCTAATTCTCCCAAGTTTTGAATGAAGCGGCTAAACACCCACTATAATTTGTGGGCTGCCCGAAGCAAGTGTTTGCGAGATGGAAATTACTGTCTACCCCTCACACTTGACATCCTTATCGACCGGATTTACACTGCTATCGATAGGGGTAGACTAGTAACTTCAATTAGACGTGACACGACGGCCTCTGAGCCCATTCAGACACGGTGGGCGCCAAACGTGGGCGGCAAAACACATTTGATTCAAGCTCGTCCGAAAGACATGTGTCTCTTCCTCCATTTCCCCATTCATACACGGTGGGCGGCAAAACAAACTCTCCTCGTCCGAAATCGATGTAGGCTAATATTTTAAATAGGGGCAGATGTGTAACTTTCATCAGACGTGACACAACCGCCCTACCTGTCAGGCCCGTTCATACACCGTGGGCGCCAACCGTGGGCGGCAAAACACCCTCTCCTCGCCCGAAATAGTTGCCAGCAAATATTTGGGAGATGCGAGATTACCGTCCTATCCCCAACCAACGCGATGTCCAAAATTTTAAACGGGGGATAAGTTCGTAACTTTCCCCCATTTCAGAGAAGCGCGCAAAGTTTGAGATCCCCCCTCCCCTCCATTTCCCCATTCATACACCGTCAGCGGCACGACAACCTCCGCACTGCGGCCAGCCTCCTCCGTCCGCCACCCCATCCTCCACCTTGCCGGAGCCGCTACCCCTACCCCGTCGTCCACTGCAAAAGATGGACGTCTCTCATCCACTACGCTGGACCAGGATCCTTTCATTGCCTCCTCTCGCTTCATCGGCGCCATCGTCCACCTTGCTGTTGCCGCTCCTACGACTGCCTCGTCCACGGCAACAGGATATATCCCCCGACCCGGCCGTCTGCCGTCTAAAGTCTTCTTCCCCGCCGCCGACAGCCATCGCACCCGCAGCACCCTCAACGTATCAGCATAGGCCTACACGGCGTTGCAAGAGAGGTGGTACTCTTCCATATGTGCTTAAGTTATTGATCTCACCCGGAAAATGGATCGTAATTTGTTTACTGTACTTTTCTTGTCTGTACCAAATCATAGTGGCTAGTTGAAAGCAAACATTGGTTGCGAAGTAGCTTTGTCCGGTTTGCACCTTCAGATCCGCCATGGCACGGGCACTATACTCGTGAAGCTTATGGTTCCCCCCCTTTATATTCACTACCATCATCGTAGGTGCTTCGTGTCGTGCTAGCACTGCTCCTCAAGACCTCAACCCAAAGCTTACATGTTAAAATACGAATCTGATATGATGCTCATATCACTAAAACAGAGAACGTTTAATTGGTCACCTAATGTTCCTATATTCGTTTCGAAAAGCATGTGCGCCACCCACTGGTCCAACTAGTTCCACTTTCCTGATTTTTCTCTTGATGCTTAGGGTTTTCCCCTTTTATCTACTCTACTATGATCTGCGTAGGTGCTTTCTGTCGTACTAGCATTACTCCACCCTTCAAGCTAAACAACACAACACTCAGAATTCGAAAGCTTAGTTGTTCAAATATGATTGTGATATGATACTGATATTAGTTAACCGACACATTTAATTGGTTAGCTTAAGGTCCCACTTGAGTTTCCAAATGCATGTCGCGACATATAGAGAGACAGCATAATTGCATTTCTTTGTCACTTGTTGACCGTACTTTCTTGTCCATACCAAATCTTAGTTGTTATTTTAAAGCAAACATCGGTTGCTAACTACCCTTTGCGCGGTTTGCAGCTTCAGATCTGCCATCCCACTGCCACGGTCAACACTGTACTCATCATGCTTATGTTTTCCCCATTTTATGATGACCACAATCAGCCTACGTGGTTCGTGTCGTAATAGCACTGCTCCACCCATCGAGCTAAACAAGCTTAGTTGTACAAATTCATATATGATATTATTTCTGATATTAGTAAAACTGAGAGATGTTTAATTGGTTGGCTAAATGTTCCTACTTTAGTTTCGAAATGCATGTGAGCCACATATGGAGAGACCGGAAAGAATAGTATTTCTCTGTGCGCTCTGGTTCATCATGGGTGGCCAACCGACATTGTATTGAAAGACTTGTAATATCTTCAATCTGCTTGCTCTTCAGCTCTTATTTAAGATGATACTCTTCTCTTGCGGTCGACTGGTCAGGTCGAGTTGTTCTCCCTTAGTATATTTTGAATCTGTCAGGTCAGGTCGACTTGTTCTTCTTTACTATATGTTGAAGCTATCATCTGCGAAGTGTCATCACTTCTGGAGCTCTCATATTTTGAGTAGTAGGCCACATTATATTAATGCACACAACAAATTACAGCATGCATGGCATCTTTTAAAAGAATTGCAGAGATAGCACAAAGGGGTTTACAGGGAGGCAGTATTGGATTAGAATCACTTCTGCATTACAAAGAAAATCTCACTTGTTTTTATGTTTTCATGCATGTCAGATATTGAACATTATCAAAATGAATATGAGAATGGGCGCACGAGAGGAATATTGCGGAACGATCCACTGGCTAACAAACTTGGCATGGTGGAGGATGGCCTATCTTATTCACCCATCAAGGTGCTTGCTCTAACTTTGCAAAGTTGTATTGGTCACACATATTTTGCATCTGACCTCTTGCATTACTTCTACTTTGTTACACCATCTGCTTAGTTTAAGCATCATATATGAGTATATGCCATACCTATCCATTTTCTGTACCTATTCCATGTGTCGTCACACTATGTTTTTCTAGTCAAATGTTGTTCTTTCGTAATAGATGTCCAAAAGGAAGAGGGTGAGTGCAGATCCTCAAGGAGTACAAACTAGGTATTTGGAAAAGGTAGTGATACCTGTTAAATCAGATAGATCAGCAGCCACAGAAAACACAGGCCCAACTGTACCACACTTTACCCCTACTCCAGTGGCCAAACCCCTATTAGAACTGCTGGGAGCCCAGCGTCAGGTACTGTCTATGATATCAATTCAAAATTTGAACTCCTAAATTTCTGCTTGTGCCTTACCTTCTCTCTTGTATGAAAACTAATTTCAGATGAATCTCCTTGCTCAAAGGATCATACGATCTCAAAACAATAATGGGCTCTGCATTGCTCTTGTCAGTACCTCTCTCCCTTTTGCCTTGTAATGTTGTACTTAATTAATTGCTATTTGATTATGTATCATCAGTCTGCACCTGAGCTTCATTATCCTTTGTTTCTTCCAATATTATTTGATCTATATTTACTCTTTGAAAAATGTAGAATAATGGCAACGCTTATAAAGAATTTTCTTTGGGGAATTTATTGAATTATCCTTCCATCAACATGGAGAAGGGTTTTGTCCAGCCTGTGTTAACATGTAATGTAAGTTCATCCTTCTCAAGCCTTCAAACTTTGTTCTAGTATAGATTTGGATAGGCATCATTTCCTCCATTGCTGTTTGCTTTGCTGTTTTCATCTGATTGGATGTTTGCAACAACTACCAGTTTCAAATTGTAGTTGTAAAAACATGTTCCTTATGCAGAACAGATCCATTTATTTGCTTATATAATTGTGAAACCTGTTACGTGTCTCCTTGTTTCTCTTTCAGACTCGTATCTCTTACGCCAGGCAGAACTTTAGGGAAGATAGTGAGCCAAACCATCTTGAGGACAGCGAGATGATCCCAAGGTCCTGCCTTGATGAAGACAGTGAGTTGAAGCTACTCACCAGCAGGTGTGAGACAACCTCTGTGCAGTCGCTGCCTCAATTAGTTCGACTTCTTCAGTCTCAACTTAAAGCGAAAAGGCTTGCTTCAGCTCAGCTCCGACTTGAAGTCAAAGATGCAATGAAGATGTTAGAGGACTGCCGTGCGCACCATCATGCCTTAAATCTAGTGTTGATGCATCTATCGTTGACACAACTAAGGTCTACTCAGCTTCTTCAGCTGTTTGGGGGGGCCGACGTGGCCAGGCCTAGTGCCTTCTGAAGTGCTCTCAGTTTTGTATATTCTTTTGTCGGCGCGTTTATTTGCACTGGTGGCAAACTTTGATGCCTAGTGGATATAATATGTGTAATAGCCGTGATAGCCTAGCATAAGTTGCTTGCTTATTTATTTCCTTGTTGTCTTGTTTATTTGTTTGCTTGTAGTCAGTGCAGTTCTTTTTCCGCGGTTTGCTAGTAGCTGCAATATCCTATTTTTTAAAACTAGGCCACAATAACCATGGGCTAATATTTACTGTAGTGACACTCGGCCTCCTACGGGCCGTAGAAACAGTGGGCCTTCTACGGGCTGTAGAAACAGTAGGCCTTCTACGGGCCGTAGAAACAATGGGCCTTCGACGGGCCGTAGAAACAATGGGCCTTCTACGGGACGTAGAAACAATGGGCCTTCTACGGGCCGTATCATCAATGGGCCTTATACGGGCCGTATGATCGATTGGCCAAACATGGGCCAATAACAGGCCGCATTATGGCCATAAACGGGCTAGAGTTGGAATCGTCCGTTCATGGGCCGACCATAATGGGCCATCGTTAATAGGCCGTATTTGATGACGCTATGAAAATGGCCCAACGTATTAACGGACCACAAACGGGCCGACTGTAACCACGGGCTGAATTTGGCCCACAAGCAGAAAATGACAGTAACGGGCCGTAAGTAAACGAATGCTGGAAATGAGCCCAAGAATAAATGGGCTCTGAGAAGGCCGAAAGATAACATGGGCTGGAAACGGCCCAATGGAATAACGGGCCGTTAGTGGGTATAAAGTGATACACTGTTCATTACGGGCCAATTTCACCACGGGCCGTTAATGGGTGTAAAGTGATACACTGTTCATTACGGGCCAGTTTCACCACGGGCCGTTAATAGGCCAAGAGTTACATAGGGCCTCATATGGGCCGAAAGACGTCATGGGCCATACATGGGCCAGAAATGAAAACGGGCTGGAATCATATTGGATGGCCCAGATGACGCTACTGGGCCTAATTCGGATAGGGCGTAACAGGCCTTGGGTTAGCGGGCTGTAAATGGGCTATATGCGAACAGGCCATTAACAGGCTTTCCATGGGCCGGCCCGCCACCTTTTGACCAAGTCAAACGGGTCGGCCTTTTCACAGGAATGGGCCTCTGTTGGGCCATGCCACGTGTCGACGTATCATAGGCGCCTTCTGTCCAATGAGTGGATGACATCTGTCCCAATGATGAGCCGACACGTGTTTCCTCCAGCCAATGATGATTTTACACGTGGAAAATCCCCATTGGTCGGGGCTGTTAACGGGTTATCGGATCCAAAACCCGACCCGATAGCTTAACGGCGTTCCGTTACGGTGGATGCCACGTGCCGGTCACCCTTGATGAAAGCACTTCTGTGACGCGCGATTTATCGTCATGGAAGTGGACACTTCCGTGATGATAATTTTGGTAATGTCATGGAACACTTCTACGACAGCACAGGTATGACTATCTTGATTCTGTCATAAATTTGTCATGGATGTACATGCATGACAAAAAACGCGACCTACTGTGACAAACACGTATCATCATGGAAGTGTATTTTTTTGTAGTGTTATTTGCCAATCTGAAATGGTATAAATTGACAGCACACTAACCATTGATACTTATGAGTTCTTGATCTGTAATCCAGTGGTGTCGTGAAGCTGCCAACTCCTTCACAATGTCATTTCCTGCCATGTCTTGACCTGAACAATACCATATTGTGTTAATGCAATTTTAAACTGTGTCACTTTATTCGTCAGTAAGAAATGTGATGAATTGTCAGCACTGATACTTTTATGTGCAAAACCTGTCATCTGTCTGCTTGTTTATCTTTTAGAGTGAGGAAGATATAAGTGTTGAACAAGCGCAGTCTCATCATCTTGCTCAACTGCTTGCGCTGCAGCTCCCCAGCAGGGCTAACCTTTCTTGAACTCTATTGAAGTGCTGTCGGTTTTGTATATTATTTTGTCGGCGTGTTTATTTGCACTGGTGGCGATCTTTGATGCCCAGTGTATGTAATCTGTTGTCTGCTTGTGCTTTATTACCATAGTGGCGAACTTTGATGCCCAGTGGATGTAATATGCCATAATTTCTTTATTGTATAGTTTAGGTCTTTTCTTATTCACGATGATGCAGTTATTTTACTGTATATATATCCTGTCTTCGCAGTAAACCGGCCAAACCGTAAAATTACGGTACATAATCGGGCCGTCATGCAATCACGATGTAGGTTGGGCCTGAAACGTGCCGAACAGCTCACGGGCCGGCAGCAGCCCGAAATGAACCCCGGCCCATGATTGTGCGAATCAAATCACGGGCTTTTAACAGGCCAAAATTGTCTCGGTCCTTGTTTGGCCCAATCAGATATCGGCTGCGAGCAGGCCGGATGCAAACCGGGTCGTAGTTAGGCCCAACTATATGACGGGCTTTTAACAGGCCGAAATTAATATAGGGCTGAAATGTTAAACGGGCCCTTAACAGGCCAAAACTAATATCAGGCCGAATTACTAAGTGGGCCTTTAGCAAGTGGGCCCAAAAGCATAGTGTCCAGTTGACGGGCCGAATCTGATATGGGCCATAATTGAGCCCAAAGCCTCTTAAAGGGCCGGACCTGATCTGGGCCGTAATTTGGCCCAGAACGTGGTAGGCTTTTAACGGGCCGGATCTCATATGGGCCACTATTAGGCCCAGAGCGTGGCAGGCCATTAATGGACCGGATCAAATATGGGTCGGCATTTGGCCCAAAACATGGCAGCCAGTTAATGGGCCGGCCTACTAGGGTCCTCAAAATCTTGTGGGCCTACAGCTGGGCCGGCCCATTAATGTCGGCGAAATCTCGTGGGCCTTTAGCTAGGCCGGCCCATTATGATCCACAAGAATCTTGTGGGCCTTTACCTGGGCCGGCCCATTATGGCACACAAAAATCTTGTGGGCCTTTACCTGGGTCGGCCCATTATGGCCCGCAAAATCTTGTGGGCCTTTAGCTGGGCCAGCTCATTATGGTCCGCAAAATCTCGTGGGCCTTTAGCTGGGCCGGCCCATTATGGTCCGCAAAATCTTGTGGGCCTTCAGTTGGGCCGGCCCATTTAAACTTGATGGGCCGATCCACGTGTCAACATATCATAGGCGCGTCTCGCCCATTGGATGAGTGACACATGTGCCAACGCGGACCTGACACGTGTCTCCTCCAGCCAATGATGATTTTACACGTGGAAAATCCCCATTGGTCGGGGCTGTTAACGGGTTATCGGATCCAAAACCCGACCCGATAGCTTAACGGCGTTCCGTTACGATGGATGCCACGTGTCGGTCACCCTTGACGAAAGCACTTCTGTGACGCGCGATTTATCTTCATGGAAGTGGACACTTCCGTGATGATAATTTTGGTAATGTCATGGAACACTTCTACGACAGCACAGGTATGACTATCTTGATTCTGTCATAAATTTGTCATGGATGTACATGCATGACAAAAAACGCGACCTACTGTGACAAACATGTATGATCACGGAAGTGTATTTTTTTGTAGTGGATAGAGTTTAAGGAGTGCGAGGCTTGCTACTACGAATCACTAGGGTTTTCCAATCGTCAGCAAGGCAAGTAACACTTTGATCATATCCCTTTATTACCCAGTTTTGATGCATTAGTTTCAACCCTCAAACATTGCATGAGTAGGATTTGTTAACATGTGGGTATTGGATGTAGTTGATTAGGTAATACCTATTGTCTTATATTAAACCTTGGGTGTTACTACGTTATGCTTATATTGCTATGCTATGCTCGTAGACGTGGATTGGTTTGAGAGAATTCATGGAAGATGTGAGAGACTATTGTTAACTAAGGTTTAACTTAAGGTGGCTACTTTAATACACATCTGGGTGGATTGGTTGTGGGTACCTGGGGAATCCAGTGTTGTCCAAGGAGATCCCGGGGTATCCGTGTGATCATCCTATGGTTCGCCACCCAGGCTCAAAGGGATCATAATGTTATTCATGCTGGAAACTTCCCTGTGCAGCCACAAGCCATTATGGGCTCTGGCATAGTTGAGTATGTTGTGTGACCTCTTTCAGTGGTAGACTAGCAGATGTAGGGGATGTAGGTGGTACTGTCTACCCGTCGTAAAGAGTTAATGCTTCTGAAAGACTGTGTCTCGGTCATCCCTTTCTCAAACATCATGCAGTGCGAGAAATTTAACGGAGGAGATCGAGTCTTGTGGGGAAAAGTGCGGAAACCTCTGCAGAGTGTACAAACAAATCATGATTAGCCGTGTCCCCGGTTATGGACATCTTGAGTATCTGGTGCTTGAAATATTATGTTGATCTCAACACTTTATTTAATTAATTTGTCAGGTTATTAACCTTTAATTGGGATTGAGTTGGGGTTACCTTCTCAATGTTTTCAACCAACTTTGTAGTTAAATAAAATATATTCCTTTGTTGTAGGGAAAAACTAGCTTTATGCAAATGATAACCATAGAGCCTTCACCAGCCAAAGATGCATGTAGTGATAGCTGTTATTCTGTTCATTGCTCTATAGTGTTATCTTGCCAGCATATTCCATGTGCTGACCTACACAGGCTGCAACGTATTATGTTGCAGAGTTTTCAGACAAAGAGTAAGGTGCGCTAGGTCGTTGTCATGCACTCAGTTTTGTCGTGGAGTTGGATGGACTCTTCTACCTTCGAAGCTTCCGCTGTTATCTTATTTAGATGGCCTTCAGCCATATTATTGTAATAAGTTCTCTTTTGAGACATTCGATATAATAAGTGTGTGATTGAACTTTGTTATAAATCCTCGAGTACTGTGTGTGTCAGGAATACCGATCCAGGGATGACACTTAAGCACAGAGACTTGACCGTCTGAGGTCGGGTCGCTACAATGGAACAATAAAAATTTCTAGATACGTTGGAGACGTATCATGACTCAAAATAAAAGTGAACCAAACTCAAGAAAACTGATAGCAACTACTCCCATAAGCATCTAGAGGCTATATCATGCATAAAAACTACTTTGGACCATATAAATTTGGCATACAAGCTCAAGAACCAGGTCACCACAGCATGAAAAATTTGCAATATAGATATCACCAGAACAAAAAAACTAATTGGACCACTGGAGGATTCAGATACCGAAGAACAATAAGCCAAAACAATTTATGAAATGGAGTTCCAAGCAAGGAGATCAAAATTTGCAGTCAAAGGAGCAAGAACATGGGTTTCAGCAAGAAAATGATTTTTTCTAGAGGAAGAAGAAGGGAGTGGGCGGCTAGGATAAGTGAGTGGGTCCCTATGGGACCCACAAGCCCACTAGGCACGCCTGCTACTTGTGAGCTGCGTTGGGATTTCCCTGAAGATGAGAGGATGATGCAGTATAGTAGAGATAAGTATTTCCCTCAGTTATGAAACCAAGGTTATCAATCCAGTAGGAGAACCAAGCAACACTATATAAACAACACCTGCACAGAAACAACAAATACTTGCAACCCAACGCGTAGAGGGGTTGTCAATCCCTCAATGCTATTGAGAAAGATTAAATTGTATAGGTTTGATAAATATATCTAAAAAATACAAAATAAAATAAATAAAAGAAAATTGCAGCAAGGTATTTTTGGTTTTAATATATGATAGGAAATAGACTTGGGGGGGCATACTTTCACTAGAGGCTTCTCTCTCCAGAAAATAGCATACGGTGGGTGAACAAATTACTGTTGGGCAATTGACAGAAAAGCAAATAATTATGATGGTATCCAAGGCAATGATCGTGTATATAGGCATCACGTCCAAGATTAGTATACCGACTCCTGCTGGCATCTACTACTATTACTCCACACATTGATCGCTATCCAACATGCATCTTGTGTATTAAGTTCATGAAAAAACGGAGTGATGCTTTAAGCAAGATGACATGATGTAGACAAGATAAACTCACGTATGAATAAACCCCATCTTATTACCCTTAATAGCAACGATACATGCGTGTCATGTATCTTTCTGTCACTGAGATTGAGCACCACAAAATCGAACCCATCACAAAGCACCTCTTCCCGTGGCAAGATACAATCTAGTTGGCCAAACCACACCCATAAATCGGAGAAGCAATATGAGGCTATAACAATCATGCATAAAGGAGTTCAGAGAAAATTCAAATAATATTCATGGATAGATCTGATCATAAACACAATTCATCGGATCCCAATAAACACACCGCAAAAAGTCATTACATCAAATAGATCTCCAAGAACATCGAGGAGAACATTGTACTGAAGATCAAAAAGAGAGAAGAAGCCATCTAGCTACTAACTACGGACCCATAGTCTGTGGTAAACTACTCCCGCATCATCAGAGGGCCAGCAAGGACGATGAAGAACCCCTCTGTGATGATTTTCCCATCCAGCGGAGTGCCAGAAAAGGCCTCTAGATTGGATCTCGTGGTTCTGGAACTTGCGACAGTGGAAAAAGTATTTCATGGACTCCCATGAGGATTTTGGTATTTTAGAGTATTTATAGAGGCGGAGGTAGGTCAAAACGATGCCCATGGGCCCCACTACCCACTAGGGCGCGCCCTGGTGCCTAGTGGGCCCCACTTTCATCTTCTTGTGGCCTCCAGAAGCTTCCAGGGTCTCTTATCACCGGAAAAAAATCTCCAAAAAATTTCATGGCATTTGGACTCCGTTTGGTACTGATATTCTGCAAAGTAAAAAAGCAAGCAAAAATAGCAACTAGCACTGGCACTAAATTAATAGGTTAGTCCCAAAAAATGATGTAGAGTTGCTTGTAAATGTATATAAAACATCCAAGATTGAAAATATAATAGCATGGAACAATGAAAAATTATAGATACGTTGGATACGTATCAAGCATCCCCAAGCTTAATCTGCTCGTCCTCGAGTAGGTAAATGATAAAAACATAATTTTTGATGTGGAATGCTACCTAACATATTCATCATATATTCTTTTCTTTGTGGCATGGACATTTGGACTTGAGTGATTCAAAGCAATAGTCTATAATTTGACATGGAAACATCAATACTCAAGCATATCAACAAGCAACTATGTTTTCAAAATATCAACGCTAAATAAAGTTATCCCTAGCCTATTATGCTCAATCATTGATTCATTCATGAAACACATTCAAATATTAACTACACGCAATGCACAAGTATGATAATAGTGTTCCCTAGTTGGTGCTTTATAAGAGAAGATGGAGACTCAACATAAAAATAAAAAATTGCATAAAAGTAAATAGATACGCCCTTCACAGAGGGAAGCAGAGATTTGTAGAGATGCCAGAGCTCATAGCTTAAATTGAGACATAAAATTGTTTTGAGAGGCATGTTTTTCCTATCAACGAAAACGACCGAGAATTCCCAATATCTTCCATGCTAGATAAATCATAGGCGGTTCCCAAATAAAAAGTAAAGTATATTTCCTTTCCACCATTCTTTCACAATCAATGGCTAGTTGTATCCACGGTTGCCTTCAATACTAACACTTTCCAAGGAATTTATTATCATAGTATTTTTTCATTTCGAGACTGGGCATCCCCGTTACCTGCCACACTCTCGTGCAATGACAAGTGAATAAACACTCATCGTGCGAATAAAATACCTAGCATGGAAAATATTTTCCGCCCCCTGCCGCTTCGTGAGCGGTACAGGCACACAAAAAGGAATTCATTTTTAAAATTACAGTTGGCACATACAAATTTACTTGGAACGACATGGAAATACAGCATATAGGTAGGTATGATGGACTCATTTGGCACAACTTTGGGTTTAAGGAGTTGGATGCACAAGCAGTATTCTCGCTTAGTACAAGGGAAGGCTAGCAAATAGATTGAGAAGCAACCAACCAAAAAATGAAAACGGTCATAAACAAGCATCAAACATAATTAACACTGAATAATGCACCACAAGTAGGATATAATTCCATTGCATAACTATTGACTTTACGTGCATGCATAGGGAATCACAAACCTTAACGTCAATATTCTTACTAAAGCATAATTATTCACCAACATGACTCACATATCACTATCTCCATATCGCAAAACTATTGCAAGGAATCAAGTTTATAATATGCAATGATCTTCATGAGAGTTTTTATTATATCCCTCTTGGATATCTATACAAATTACCATTACTATTCTTAACTCTCAAAAAGATCTAAGTGAAGCACGAGAGCATAAATATTTCTTAAAAAATCATCTCTCAAAATAATATAAGTGAAGCATGAGAGCATATTTCTTTAAAATTTAACCACCGTTGTGCTCAGAAAGATATAAGTGAAGTACTAGAGCAACTGCCTAGCTAAAAAGATTTAATTGAAGAACATAGAGTATTCTAGCAAATCATGATATGCGTCTGGCTTTCTCAAACAAGTCTGTTCATCAAGGATGATTGTGACAAACTAAATAATAAAACAAGCAAAGACTCATATAATACAAAGATAGGTGAAGTACCAAACTTAGGATCATATTTCATTCTAGCATTGAGAGATTTTCTTTCAGCTTACATAGTAATTTCTTAAGATCATCTCTATCATTACAAGCAAGAAATTCCCTAGCTATCTCTCCATCCATAACATAACCTTCAGGTATCTTAGGCAATTCATATCTAGGAGAGCTAGGTCTGATAGGTGTCTCATAATTTTTAGTTTCAATAATTTTATCAGTTTCAGCATTTTCAAATTCTTTAGCTCTAACAAGTTGTTCATCAAGAAATTCACCTAGGGACACAGTGTCATCAAGAAAAGTACTAGCATCATCAATAGCATCATTCATAGTAGAAATAGCATCATCAATTACTTGCGACATATCAGAATTAATAGCAGGTGGTGGTGTCGCAAGCTTACTCAAAACAGAAGGTGAATCAAGTGCAGAGCTAGATAACAATTCCTTACCTCCCCTCGTCCTAGAGGGAACGATCTTGGTTCTGCCATCCTTCAGATTCTTCATAGTGATCAACAGATATAAATCCCAAGTGACTCAGCAAATAGAGCTATGCTCGGTGCCAGCAAAAGGTCTTGATAACCCACAAGTATAGGGGAGCGCAACAGTTTTCGAAGGTAGAGTATTCAACCCAAATTTATTGATTCGACACAAGGGGAGCCAAAGAATATTTGCAAGTATTAGAAGTTAAGTTGTTAATTCAACCACATCTGGAGACTAACTATCTGCAGCGGAGTGATCAGTAGCACAATAATATGATAGTCTGATAGCAGTGGTAACGATGGCAATAGTAACGGTAACAGCACTAGCAGTAGTTTTGTAGCAATTGTGACAGTAGCAGCAACAGTAGTAACTTAGCAAAGATCAATACGTGAAAAGCTTGTAGGCATTGGATCGATGATGGATAATTATGTTCGATAGCATTCATCATGTAACAGTTATAACCTAGGGCGACACAGAACTAGCTTCAATCCATCAATGTAATGTAGGCATGTATTCCGTATATAGTCATACGTGCTTGCGATAAGAACTTGCATGACATATTTTGTCCTACCCTCCCATGGCAGCGGGGTCCATAAGAAAACTAAGGGATATTAAGGCCTCCTTTTAATAGAGAGCCGGAACAAACCGTTAACACATAGTGAATACATGAACTCCTCAAACTACGGTAATCACCAGAAAAAATCCCAATTATTGTCACCTTGGGGTATGCGGATCATAACACGTAATAGGTGCGTATAACTTGCGAGATAGGATCAAGAACACAAATATATTCGTGAAAACATAAAGCGTTTAGATATGAAATCATGGCACTCGGGCCCTAGTGACAAGCATTAAGCATAGCAAAGTCATAGCAACATCAATCTCAGAACATAGTGGATACTAGGGATCAAGCCCTAACAAACTAACTCAATTACATGATAAATCTCATCCAACCCATCACCGTCCAGCAAGCCTGCGAAGGAATTACTCACTCTCGGCAGTGAGCATCATGAAATTGGTGATGGAGGAAGGTTGAGGATGACGACGGCGTCGAATCCCTCTCTCCGGAGCTCAAAACGGACTCCAGATCAGCCCTCCCGATGAAGAACGGGAGATGGCGGCGGCTCCGTATCGTAAAACATGATGATTCCTTCTCTCTGATTTTTTTTTCTTGGCGAATAGGTACTTATAGAGTTGGAGTTAGGGTTGCGGGAGCTAGCAGGGGCCCACAAGCCTATCAGGTGTGCCCCAGGGGGTGGGCGCCCCCTAGGGTTGTGGCGCCCTGGTGGCCCCCCTCTGGTAATTTCCTTCATCAATATTTTTTATATATTCTGAAATAATTCTCGGTAAATCTTCATCTCAATTCGAGAACTTTCATTTCTGCACAAAAATAACACCATGTCAATTATGCTTTAGTCCGGATTAGTTTCATTCAAATCATGCAAATTAGAGTCCAAAATAAGAGCAAAAGTGTTTGGAAAAGTAGATACGTTTGGGACGTATCACACACGCTTAGCATATAGAAATCATCTGCGACAGTACTAGCACCGCACACATTTTGCATTTCTTGAACATGCGTGATATGGGTGGTAGATTAAATATTTGTGATAGACATCTTTTCGCAAACCCTCCAAGTCGAGTAATCTTCTCCGATGTTGATCGCATAGCAAACGCTAAGTCACAAATAGTGTGTGCAATAAATCTATAACCGGATAACCCCACACCATTTTGGTGTACAAAACGTTTGTGAAGTTTATGTATTGAAAGCCTTACATCAGTAGTCACGTGTTGGACAGGTTTGAGCATCTCATATGATTGCTTTTTGCAAAACGGTTGCATTCTCGGGCCCTATCACACGATGTTATCATGTATCGTGTGAGATGAACCTCCCATATCGCACACCTTCGTAAGCCAACGGTTTGAAAATGTGTGGGCTTAAACCGTTTTCTTAAGACTTAACTGCACTAGTGGTGGCCTTTTATGGCTTGAACTTGATTGTATCAGTTTCTACCTACTTGTTTGTGGACGTAAATTTTTGGGACATGGTGGCACACGAGGATGTTATCCTGATCGATGATTGCTGCTAGACGATTTGTACTTAATATAGCGATTGATTGGATACTGCGGCAATACACATGGATAAGTGAGCGAATACACAACGTTAATAAAGTAGATGTGGGCCAGCTATAACTGAATTTAATGTAGAAAGACTGGTGTGTTTATGATCAGGGTGCAGGGTGACAGGCTACTCATCAGTGCAATTAACATTCGTGACCTGGGCGGTAGTAAATGAGGCCTGTTCCTAGTTAAAATTACTCACCCAGCCTGCGGTATGGAGTAGTGCAGTTAGTTCTTCTTCTTTTTATTACACTAGTAGATTGTTTAGTGCACGCATAGTATGGATTAGTGGAGTATTAATGTCACTCATCAAAGAAACCTAGCTGCAATACTACTGGCACATTGATTAAACATACATTTATCGACTAATACAGTACTACTAGTACATATCATCGGCCGAGCACACGAACTTAGCTGCAACCATGATAAACTTGCTCATATATATTTTGGTAATTAAATACAGCTTGTAGATATTTTCATATTGTAAAGTTCAGTTAGAAATTGAGGGTGTATTTTGATGTCCCTAATTTGTTCACAAACGTGTATTGTAATTTTTGGTTAACATCCAAAGTACGATTGTAAAGCTGAGATCAAAACCAAAGTCATATTGGTGATGTCTCAGTATTCTCTATTAAGCCGTGTAAAAATATATCTTGGTTGTCCTATTAAATTTTGCCTGATGCTCTGTTAATTGATGTACTTTCTTTATTAAGGTTGCATTTTAAAATACAAATTGTATTTTTCATAATTCGAGTTTGAATGAACCAACTGATTTTTTTGGGTAAGAAAGTGATACATCTAAGGAATTTGGTTGTGCGTCATAGTTCAATACAGCTTAGTGCAGATAGCCCTCACGCGGCATGGAGTTGCGTCCCCTACCTGAACGCCATGGTATTGGGGATGGCTATTCCGCGCGCGCTCGTTCCGACGCCCGATTTCGGACAGCGGTCTAAACAAAGTCAAGTTTCCTTAAACAAATCTGGGTGAGGGTTAATTAAATGACGCAGCAAGCCCCCCACCGGTTGAAATAACGGGGCCAGAGAGATTTATGGTAGGAGACACTGGGCCCCATCAACTGAATTCACGGAGGCAGACTTTTGACTTGGTTCATCAATCCCACGTGGTGGCCCTACATCCTTCGCTGATGTTGCCGTAAGAAAATATTCGCTCGCTCGAGCGGTCGACCGCGAAAGAGTCTTTTCGCATGGTATTTGGCTTATCGAAGGGATTAGCATGGTGGATAGAAAAGGGAAGAAAAATTTAGTCCGTCATTAGTGCAGGTTAGCATTGGCCAGCTGCTCCACATAAATGGAGAGTAACTCTCCTATTTAAAATTGTGGGTCCGGTGTAGTTATTGATGTCTGGCATACGTAAGTTAATACTATCATTATGAAATGCTGAAGCATTTTATACATGATTATTGGTATGTATACTGCACGCATCTTGGAGGAATGTGTGGTTAAGATTACAACCTCTCGTGGCACTATGTCCATTGGTGATTTATCGCTTGTTTGTTGGATGATGTTGCCGTTATGGCTTTGTTTATAAAGTTAGACGTGGTATGTTTTTTCTATAAAATTAAACTGCAGAAAACGGACTGAAGGTTGATGTGCTATGATTGTTGAAAAAATAAACTGAACTGGTCTAGCCGTCTAGGTGACATCCACAATTTAGATATTAGTTTCTTCATGTGAACGGCTGAAGGTGAATGGTCAGCAATCCTCCTTTTCAACCAGGTGACGCTACCACGCTGCACGGCACTGCGCTTCCCCAGCTCGCAATATCAACCATTTGCAATTTCATAAGCAGCCATCTTTGACAAGAACTCTCGCAGAATTTTCTCCGGTCTACACAGGCGCCGTGTCAGCTAGGTATTACATGCACACCAAGACAAATGTGTAGCAGCCTTTTTCATTCAAAGAGAACAAATCAATCAGTAGTAGACTAGTACTCACCGCAACTACGACCTCGGCTCCTTCTGATACTGCCAGGCATGCCATTATCTCCATGACTTTCAGCCAAGGTGCGCGGTGCGCCTCAGCGCTGCGACCAATCTCCACCCCGCCAAAAACTGTACCGATTGAGTTGCTTTCTCTTGAAGGAAGCGCAGCAGGCCAGCAGGACTAAATTTGGCAAGAAACCATGCCGGCTCTTCTTCTGCTCTTGCTGTTGAGCTTGAGCATGGGCGGAGAGCTGGTCCCGTGCTCATCCGCCGGCGAGGGCCAGTTCGCCTTCCAGGGCTTCGCGGCGGCGAACCTTACGCTGGATGGTCTCGCCGCCGTCATGCCCAACGGCCTGCTCGCGCTCACCAACTTCACTCTCCAGACAAAAGGCCATGCCTTCAACCCCACCCCTCTCCGCTTCCTCGACGTCAACGGGGCGACCAACTCCACTGCCGTGGCGCGCTCCTTCTCCACATCCTTCGTGTTCGCCATCGTCTCCAACTACGACGGCCTGAGCGACCAAGGGCTCGCCTTCGTGGTCGCCCCGACCACCAACTTCTCAACGGCGATCGCCGGGCAGTATCTGGGCCTCCTCGACGCCACGAACGGCGCCGCGAGCGACCACATATTGGCAGTCGAGCTCGACACCATCATGAACCCCGAGTTCCGCGACATCAACAGCAACCACGTGGGCATCAACGTCAACAGCCTCATTTCGCGGAAGGCCAAGCCGGCCGGCTACTACGGCGATGACGGTGCCACCTTTCGAGACCTGATGTTGAACAGCCGCGAGCCGATGCAGGTGTGGGTGGACTACGATGGCCAGGCCAGGCAACTCAACGTGACACTGGCTCCTGCGCACGAGCCCAAACCCAGGTATCCTCTCCTCTCTGAAGCCATTGACCTCTCCTCTGTCCTCACGGAGACAATGTATGTTGGCTTCTCGTCGTCATCCGGCGTGGTGTCAACGCACCACTATGTGCTTGGATGGAGCTTCAGCTTGGACGGGCCTGCCCCGCCTCTTGATTTCTCTAAGCTTCCAGCACTGCCACGTGTGGGTTCGAAGCATCGGTCCATGGTCTTGGCTCTCGTGCTACCACTAGCAACCGTATTGATCATCGCCGCGGTGCTAGCTGCCGCCTCCTTCTTTGTGTGGCGTCGGCGTCGATTTGCTGAGGTGCGCGAAGATTGGGAGGATGAGTTCGGCCCACACCGGTTCGCATATAAAGATCTATTTCGTGCCACTGATGCATTCAAGAATGGAAATTTACTCGGTGCCGGAGGGTTTGGCAAAGTATACAAAGGGGTACTTCCTGGATCCAATTTGGAAATCGCGGTGAAGAGAGTATCACATGACTCAAGACAAGGTATAAGAGAGTTCATTGCTGAAGTGGTGACCATTGGTCGTCTCCGCCACAGGAATCTGGCACAGTTACAAGGCTATTGCCGGCGCAATGGTGAACTTCTCTTGGTGTATGACTACATGGAAAATGGTAGCCTTGACAAGTACTTGTACAATAACAATGGGCCAACTTTGGATTGGCCTCAAAGATATTGGATCATCAAAGGTGTTGCATCAAGTTTACTGTATCTTCATGAGGATTGGGAACAAGTCGTCATCCACCGAGATATAAAGGCAAGCAATGTGCTTTTAGATAAGCAGATGAATGAAAGGCTCGGCGATTTTGGCCTAGCAAGGTTGTACGATCATGGCACTGATGCTCAAACAACACATGTGGTTGGCACTATGGGATACCTCGCACCAGAACTTGTACGCACTGGGAAGGCAACACCTTCAACCGATGTATTTGCATTTGGTGTGTTTCTCCTAGAGGTTGTCTGTGGACGCAGGCCCATTGAAAGTGGTCAGCATAACAATAGGGTGGTGTTAGTCGACTGGGTGCTTGAACACCACCGCAATGGCTCAATCATTGACACGGTGGATCCACGCCTCATGGGTAAATTCAACACAGATGAGGTCACTCTTGTGCTCAAACTAGGTTTGTTGTGCACGCACCCATCGCCCAATGTGAGGCCTCCTGTGCAAAAGGTCATGCAATACCTCGATGGTGTCCAATTAGTTCCTGATTTACCATCGACATACATGAGCTACAGCATGTTGGTTCTCATGGAGAATGAAGGGTTTGATTCATACATCATGTCATGCCCTCCGCCAGGGATGACCATCTGCAGTGTATCTGACGTGTCGTCGGCAACGGTTCTTCTAGATGGGAGATGAATTTTTTGCTTGTAATCAACTATTTTTTGCTTGTAATCGTCGATAGGTGGTCTACTGATCTGGGTGTAATTTTTATTATTTTTCGTGTTCGTTGTGCTACCATTATTGAAGATGAATAGATCAGAAGTTTTCCCCACAAAAAAATATTTGTTCATGCATCTCTTCAAAAATGTTCATGTATTTGTCAAGAAGAAAAGGAAAATGGTGAGTACAAAATAATATAAAAGTAAGTGAAAACAAATAAAAAAACTTAAATGTTGAAGACTCATGAAATGTAGACAAAAAGGATGAAAAATAAAAATAGAAAAGGATACGTGTGATAAATTGGATGTGCACTTTGCGAGCAGGCGCATGGACCGGTCAAAACATGCCACGCAAGCCAAATACATGGGCCCCGAAGTCGTCTCCGTTGACCATAAATCATCATTTTTTTATTTATTAAAATTGTAAATTATCATTTTTTAGAACAATGATCAGAGTGAGATTAGGCTACAAATTTAAGTACCGTGAGTGCATTTTAAGCCAATCTAAAATTACTGCCATTGTGCCCCTCTGCGTGCCTCCCGTTGTCACACTCACACCGTGGCCAGGTAACTTCTGATTCTAAGCATAATAACCATGTGAAAACTCTGGCGCCTCGCTTTTGATGCAGCGTTAGCGTTATCCTAATATCTCCTCCCGTCGCTCTCAAAAAAAAAAAGATCTCCTCCCGTCCTTGATCGCCTACCACCGCCAGCCCACTGCTTCGTCTCTCGTCACCTCCATGAGCCACGGCAGTCAGAATCTGACAGTGCAAGATCAATCAAGTCAGACGAGTATGGTAAGGAACAAGAAGCTGTAACCTCTTGCAGCCGGCGCCCTGGCCATGAATCTCCGATCAAGATGCACTGCCTGCAGAGGCCCTAGGGTGAGGTTTCATGGAGACACGGCCATGATTTTCGTGGCGTCGCGCTGCGATCTTAATACTTCCAGTTTGATGAATCATTGTTCGTTGCTGTAGGCTAGGTGTTTGACGAATTGACTCTTTGGCTTATAGAGTGTTAGTCGTAGAGCTTCAAATGATATCGACCTATGTAGGTTAATCGATGAATTCCATTGTTACTAATCAATACCAAGAACTATGTTGTAATGCTTCTTCGTTCACTTCTTTGGATTTTCTACGGTGCCTACTTCTGCACAATTCCTTTTAGGTGAAGTTGGTCGCTCATTCAGACAATATGTGCACTGAGAAATGATTGCAGAGCAGCGACAATAAAAAATTGTATGAATGTGCGAAAATTGATAGGATTAACTCCTGGTATTGCATTATTATTCTGCGGTGTAATGATCTTTCTAATGAGTTATATACTTATATGCTGCAATTTATATGTTCTGCGGCCTCCTCGGTCAAGTCCTCCCTTTCTTCAGGTTGGACAATGGTCTTATCTCTTGCAGTTTGTATGTTCTGCAGCCTCCATGGTCATGTCCTCTCTTACTTCAGGCTGGGCAGAGGTTTTAACTACATGTATGTGCCAATGCACCTGTAAGCCTCCCTAAATTATTTCCAATTCTAATAAACGTTGCAGTTTATCTTGACCATAATATTTAACAAAAATAATTGTTATCTTCATGTGATGCTAATTATTACATTTTTGGTATACCTGAGATTTTTGTTGTTGCGATCTCTGCTTAGAAATAAGGAGAAAAGGCCTACATATAAAAGCCTCCGATCAAAGGCTGATCTGCTGTGTTTTTAGGATTATGGTATTGACCTAAAAATGGAATTATGTAATGCAATCTTCTGGAGTTTACTATATATTACTAGCTTCCTTCCATGTGCCTTTTATAGCTACAATAAGTGAATAATGACAGATGAGGTATCTAAAGATCTCCACTTAGAGCAGATGTCTGGTGACGGATTTCCTTTATATTGCATACTTTTCAAATACATAGTAACTGTTGATTCAGAAACTGTATATATAACTTCTTTATATCTTTTTTTTTTGTGAATGAGGAAATTTTCCTGAACTCTATCAATCTCTAAAGTTTGTAAGCATCAAGTTCAATGTTAGTGAGGAACATATGAAGCCTTAGCTAAGGAAATATAACCTTCGTTGTCTAAGGTGCGCAATAATAATCATGTAAAGAGTGTGAGGATGTTTATCTTCCTTTACTAGGAGTATAATGCATATGAACTAGAAATATGCACATGTTTTGCTATTCTGGCACCTAAATTTATTTTTATGAGTGATGCATGTTTCACTATTTTCAGATGATCCACCCTGTCTGCAGTCATGAAGCCATGCTCTTTACATCCTTATTCGCCGAAATAGGCTTTCGCCCCACTATATAGATATAACAACCACCTGATACAACTGTGAATCCACTGCTAGGGCAGACAACACAAGCACGCGATGACAGCAGAGTCGGATCGACGGGAACATTGATGACCCGTAATCGATGCGCCAGCCGAAGGATTTCCACCACGCTCCTACCACTTCGGACTGCCGCATACCAAGCAACACCTTCAAGAAGGAACGCGACAATGCCGACGCTGCTGCCCGGACTGGTCCTAGGGTTTCCCCCGGCACGCGGAGGGGCGTGGGGAAGGGGAATACCCGATGCCCTTCAGGAAGGAACGGTAGCGCCCGCGGGCGTCACCGCGTCAGTGCCGGCCAAGCCGACAGAGATTTCTCCCGTCCGCCAACCAACCACAACCCTGTACGATCCGTCGCACTCCACCAAACTTGCTGCCCACCACCATGCGCCCCATGGTCTTGGAATCACCACCGCCGTCTCACCATGGTAAGTGAAGCGGGACCGACGGATCCTATAGGGAATAGCCGAAAACAAGGAGCAGCAGAATCAGCAGCCACGCAGGAGGGGACAACCTCCACCGCCATCGGCGGTCACCGACCGGACGCAACAAGAGGAGCACACCAGGCCCCACGGCCCGGCCGAGCCCGAATGGGGCTCGTGAAGAACTCGTCGCCGCTGTGACGCCCGGGTAATTAAGCTACAGTAATCCCACGCTAATAGTGCCACGTTACCTCCGTTACTGTTGCTAATCTATCGTTAGATCAAAACCGGTCCAAAATTCAAATTCAAAATTTGGTAAATAATAAAAGTTTTCAAACATTAAAATAAAAATGTTCGGTTTGTACTAAATATTACATAGATAATTATGGTGTAGAAGACACAGTTTTATAAAATGCATAAATATTTTAAATTGAATTAAAACAGAAAAGAAAATAAATAAAAGAAAGAAAATACAAAAGAGAAAAACAAAAGACCAAAAAAATATATATAAGAGAAACCCCCCCGGGCTTCGGCCCAGCTGACCACAGGCCCAACTGGGCCAACCCACCAGGCCCAGCCGACCACTCCCCCCACTCCCTCTTATCCACTCCCTCCCCCCGCAAACCCTAACCCACTACCCCCACTCCCCCTCGTCAGCCCCCACCTCTTGATCCGACCTGGATCGGGGAAGGGGATCGAGGCCGCCCCCTCGCCCGTCGCCGTTGGACGCCGCCGCCTGGAGCCCGCGCTCCCTCGCCCGCCTGCTCCCTCTCCGGCGCCGTCGTCCCCGTCACCCTCCTCGCGCACCGCTGCCACAATCCGTACGCCCCCCGTGAGCACGCCCCGCGCCCCTCCTCCTCTCTCCCCTGTCCCTGCTCACCGCGCCCGCTGCCGCTGACCCGCGCCCGAGCTCGCGCATGCCTTGCCGCGCCCGTGCGCATCCTGCACCCGCGCTCGCGGCACCCCGACCGCACGCTCCCGCTCCGCCGTAGCCTCCCCCTGCCGCACGCATGTCCGAGCCCCGCCTCGCCCTGTCGCTGCCAAGAGAGGCCGTCGTCGCCTTAGGCCCCTGCTCGCCATGCCCGACCTCCCTCCTCGGCGTCCATCGCACCGCTCTGGCCTCCCCGTGCGGCTGCCCGCTGCTCCGGCGCCATCCTCGCCCGGCCGCGCCACCGCGACCTCCTCCCGCTCGCGCCTGCTGCCGTGGCCGCGCGCGCCGCCGCGCCTCTGCACCCCTGCTGCTTCTCCTCTGTCGGCCGCGGGCCTGCTCGTCGCCGACCCCGCACTCCGTCCCCTGCGCCACCGACGCCGCCGCGCCGTTGGCCATCGCGGCCGCCCTGACCTCTGGCCTCGCCCCGCCGCTCCCTGCGAGCGAGCGCCTGCACAGGCGCCCGTAGCGCCCGCTAACCCGCATCGGCCCCTGGGCCTATGACGGGTAGGCCCCGTCCAGAGAACGTTTTAGTTAAAAATAATAATAGTAAATAATTAAATTAAATAAATAAATAATTAGTTTAATTAACTTAATTAATCCTCTTAATTAATCTAATTAACTCATGTTAATTAACCGAGACACTTAGTTAAAACTAATTAACTCTGATTAGCTAATATGTGACATTGACAACCGGGACCCACGCATCTGTTGACCCAGTCAAACCCCCTGTTGACTGCTGACGTCATGATGACATCAGCATGCACTATTCTGGATAATGTTAAATTAAAATAATTAAATAAATCCTAAAAATGATTTAAACCTTTTAGAATTAATATAAAATAAAAAGTAGCTCAGATGAAAAAACTTTGTACATGAAAGTTGCTCAGAACGACGAGACAATTCCGGATACGCAGCCCATTCGTCCGCCACACATCCCTAGCATAGCAAACACGCAACTTCCCCCCTCCGGTTCATCTGTCCAAAAACGCGAAACACCGGGGATACTTTCCCGGATGTTCCCCCCTTCGCCGGTATCACCTCTTACGCGTTAGGGCACACCTAACACCGCTGTTTGCTTTGTCATGCATCGTTATGCATCTGTTTGCATTGTATTCATTGTTTCTTCCCCCTCTTCTCTCCGGTAGACTACGAGACCGACGCCGCTGCTGGTGCCCCGACCGACTACGCTGTTGACGACCCCTACTTGCCAGAGCAACCAGGCAAGCCCCCCCTTGATCACCAGATATCGCCTATTCCTTATCTATACTGCTTGCATTAGAGTAGTGTAGCATGTTACTGTTTTCGGTTAATCCTATTCTGCTGCATAGCCTGTCCTTGCTACTACTGTTGTTACCTTTACCTGCAACCCTAAATACTTAGTATAGGATGCTAGTTTTCCATCAGTGGCCCTACATTCTTGTTCGTCTACCATGCTATACTATCGGGCCGTGATCACTAGGGAGGTGATCACGGGTATATACTATATACTTTATATACATGACACATGTGGTGACTAAAGTCGGGTCAGCTCGTTGAGTACCCGCAAGTGATTCTGATGAGGGGGCTGAAAGGACAGGTGGCTCCATCCCGGTAGAGGTGGGCCTGGGTTCCTGACGGCCCCCGACTGTTACTTTGTGGCGGAGCGACAGGGCAGGTTGAGACCACCTAGGAGAGAGGTGGGTCTGGCCCTGGTCGGCGTCCGCGGATACTTAAAAATAACACGCTTAACAAGTTCTTGGTATTTGATCTGAGTCTGGCCATTTGGTCTATACGCACTAACCAACTACGTGGGAAAGATATGGGCACTTGATGTCGTGGTATCAGCCGAAGCCTTCGTGACGTCAGCGACTGAGCGGCGCGTGCCGGGTTGGACCGCGTAACGTGACTTTCTTTTGAAATGGAGGTTGCTAGGTCTGCTCTCCGGCCGCGTACGCAACGTGCAAGTGTGCAATGGACGATGGGCCCAGACCCCAGCGCGCATAGGATTTAGACCGGCGTGCTGACCTCTCCGTTGTGCCTAGGTGGGGCTGCGACGTGTTGATCTCCCGCGGCCGGGCATGACCCAGAAAAGTGTGTCCGGCCAAATGGGATCGAGCGTGTTGGGTTATGTGGTGCACCCCTGCAGGGAAGTTTATCTATTCGAATAGCCGTGTCCCTCGGTAAAAGGACGACCCGGAGTTGTACCTTGGCCTTATGACAACTAGAACCGGATACTTAATAAAACACACCCTTCCAAGTGCCAGATACAACCCGATGATCGCTCTCTAACAGGGCGACGAGGAGGGGATCGCCGGGTAGGATTATGCTATGCGATGCTACTTGGTGAACTTACCATCTACTCTCTTCTACATGCTGCAAGATGGAGGTGGCCAGAAGCGTAGTCTTCGACAGGATTAGCTATCCCCCTCTTATTCTGGCTTTCTGCAGTTCAGTCCACCGATATGGCCCTTTACACATATACCCATGCATATGTAGTGTAGCTCCCTGCTTGCGAGTACTTTGGATGAGTACTCACGGTTGCTTTTCTCCCTCTTTTCCCCTTTCTATACCTGGTTGTCGCAACCAGATGCTGGAGTCTAGGAGCTAGAGACCCCGAGGATGATTCTACGTGGAGTTCGGCTTCGAGGAGTAGTTAGGAGGTCCCAAGCAGGAGGGCTTGCCTTTTCGATCGTTGCTACTTTTGTGCTAGCCTTCTTAAGGCAATCTTGTTTAACTTATGTCTGTACTCAGATATTATTGCTTCCGCCGACTCTTGGGTTTTCGAGCTTATGTATTCGAGCCTTCGAGGCCCTTGGCTTGTAATATAAAGCTTGTTTTATTTTAATTCGTGTCTAGAGTTGTGTTGTGATATCTTCCCATGAGTCCTCGATCTTGATCGTACACATTTGCGTGTATGATTAGTGTACGATTGAATCGGGGGCGTCACAAGTTGGTATCATAGCCGACTGCCTGTAGGAATCCCCCTTCCACACTCCTTGGCCGAAGTTGAGTCTAGACATTGCAAAACTTTTACTAACATGGCTGTGCGGCCCATGGGCCCACGTCGTCATTGGGTGGTATTAGGATCTTTTATTCCTCGACCTATACTCTGGGACTCTGACCTCTCTTCTATTCGGGTGAAATGATTTTACTAACTCTGACTCTAGGTTCTCGTAACTACTTCCCCCCGGAGAGCCCCTCACTCCAGATGATTGCTTGGTGCACCGAAGGATTTCGAAGATACTCTCCGATGTTCTCGAGACTTTGTGCTCGTTGCTTTTGCAATTCCCTACCACTGATCTATCCCTATGGATAAATACTTACACCCGTCGTTCTTAATTTTATTCCAAGTTGATCTTGTTAATACAAGATGCCCTGAACCGCTCTTCGTTGTTCCAGGAATCCTTTGAGCTTACTGCTATACAGTTCTTGCCTCATGAATACCCTTACGGATAATTCCTCGCGCTTATTGAGTATCCGCTCTTTCCGAGTTGTTCATGTGTTTCACAAAAGTTTTCGAAGTACCATTCGATCTTCCAAAAATCCTGAGCATCCTCTTGCTCTTGAAATTCTTGCTTGCTTGCATTATGGTTAATCCCATAAGTCTGGTAATCTTATTGGCATCCTTTGTCAAATATCATTTTGAGTCCATTGATTCAATATGTTGCGAATGCTCGCAATCCTCAATCATATCCTAGAATTCATCCTTCCGGCTCAGACGTCATTTTTAACATGAGCTAGATCTCGACCAATCAAATTGTCGCCGTTTGTACCCCTAAGCTTACTCAAGTTATCCATCCTTAATCAGAGCATTTGCTTCTGATCCTTTGATTTGGAAACTATAATTCCTTTACATGTGAGCTTTGAATTAGTCAGTTGCTTCTATAATCCAATGCCTTCACATTGTTTCTTCCTCTGGTTGTGTGCCGATACTCACCTCAGCTCCGCTATGGACCGTCGGATCCTTTGTTGGAATATCATCCGACAGTGTCTTTTGTATACAAAAACCTCGAGAAGTTCTTTCCTTGATACACAATGCCTTCAGTAAATTGTATCCTCTCGTTTTGTCACCCATGCTCTACTATCGAGCTTGAGTTATTTACCCCTGAAGTTTGTGATATATGTTTCCGCGATGCCCCGATGGGTTGAACCTAGGCCTTCCTTAATATGTGTGACCTCGAAAGTTTTCACGAGTCATACTCTTCTGGTATTTTGCTAGATAAAATTTCAACATTACAACTTCTTCGAAAATGAGAAGTGAATGAAAGGTTATGCATTAGAGAAGTGGGAGTCGACCTTGAACTTTGTGTTCATGCCCATGGACACGATGTAGATCTTATCATTAAAAGCTTCTCTTAAATTAATTATTCCCTTGGTATAAGTTCATCTTATATCTGGGATCTGGCCTTTTGCAATCATGGTTCGGACCATGTTCTCCTTTAAATACTATTTCTCGTACACGTTTAAGCACTTGTCTTCTGCAGAGCAATACCCCAGTCCAACCTCTACTTTGGTTTGTCGTCGAGTATTACCCCCCTGGTATCTCGAGATTATCACGGAACTGCATAACTTCTTATGAGTTCTCCATCAAGTGCTACATTCTCATTGATTCCAAATTTTCACGGGCTTCGAGTTATTAAACACTCAAGGACATCGATAACTGAATCGAGTCCGTGTCGCGATTAAACAACTCTTAGTAATCTTCTTTTCTTACGAGTTTGTACTCGATCACGACATTCCTAGCCTGATCGGCTATATCATTACCATGCTAAATTTTAACTGTGCTACCTGGTCCTTCTTCCCGGAGCACAATTTTCGACGATGAACTAACCTTACGTCGATCCTCCTCGTCATATCATTTCGCCTTGAACAACAAGCTTGGTTTCGAGTTTGTGTCGTACCCTTGGTTCCAATAACCTTTCGCTTCATCATTCCTTTAACTTGACGTCGTCGCCGATCGATTACATCTTCATGAACTCTCGCGACAAATGTGTCGTGAATATCATCAACATTCTGAGCTCTTCCAAGAGATCTATCGAATTTTGATGAGAAATACCATCCTTTGCCCTTGATGGTTTGGGTTATCATCGACAACATTATTGCATTCCCCCCCCCAACACAAAAACTTGTTCTTGTTTTGTGTTGTACCTTGAGTTCCTTGCTATCTAACTTATGTTATGTTCTACCGTGGAGTATTACCATCTTTGATGTCAAGAATGTCGTGAGCATTTCTCCTCCTCTTAGAAATTCTCCGTATGATGATACTTCTCACCATCACCATTCTTCCTTGGTCCCCGTGTTGTTTTTAACTAGGATACCAATATGCTAACGATGTTGTTTGAGTTCTGTACTTCTAGCAACCCTATTGCTTTGAAGTTAACGATTGACAGTTCGTTCTTAGACTTTTGGTTATTGAATCGTCACTGTAACATTGATCTTGCTGCCTAAGGTCATATTCCGGGCACACGTTTCGACTAATGATTGATGGTGTATGTTTTCCTTGAGCATACAACATTATATCATTTGAATTGACAAGTGTTATCTCCGTGTTCACATAATTGTGGAAATCCATCTTTTGGAAATCTCGATGAATTGTCCTTAGCCCATCAGCCACCTCCTTGCCCTCTCCTTGGGTTAATGATGAACTCTTGTTAACGGAAATCACTTCATAGTTCATTTCCTGAGAATCTTACAGTGTCATCCCGTCAATTTGCCTGGCACCTTTTCTTCTCAGGCATCCTGAGTCTGAGGTTTCCTAACACCGATCAAATCTGAATCTCGGTCAGCTATGATGGTTGGAGCATATTTTCAAGAGTTATAACATTGGTCTTTATATGACCTGGTAAGGTGATGTCATGCCTAGCACACTTGACTGGAGGACCTATTGTTATAGTTCTTCCTTTCAGCAAGGTTATCCATTCTTCCATGAGGAAATTGTAAGACTTATTCTACAAGTTATTCCTGATGCATCCATTGAGTATCCAAAGTCCGACCCTTACTTGAAGACCATGGCAATGCTATCCCAAAGCATGTCTGTGGTACTCCGATTTTTGATAAGAACATTTGAAGCCCAATGCTAAATGTTTTCTTGCTCAATTATCCAAACACCGTTGTATGGGTAATGTCATGAAATTTCTCTCCCCTTACCTAAAGAGTTTTCTACATTATATCCTGTCATGAATATCATGCTCTGCTTATCTTTGGGAAGGATATACCCCTGAAATATCTGATAATCATATTTTCCTTTCCATTGTTTGGTTTAACCTTCTTGTGATCTATATGATCTAAGAAGTAATATTCTCCTGCTTATGTAAACACCTCGGTGTACAATTCTGTCAGCAAGACCCTGTTACTTTTTTTGATGACATTTCGGTAACCGCCGATGGACGAGAACTTTGCCTACTGGTCTGCCTCGTTTCAACGAGCAGGAAAATGGTTCTCTTCGTCCCTCGCCCTTGGTACCGACGTTGTTGCCGACATAATCGACAGGCTACCCTCTGACATGTCTTGCTATCATGACCGTGCAAGATGTCACCGTTCCTCCTACTTTTAATCCACATGGTGGG
Organism: Aegilops tauschii subsp. strangulata; assembly: GCF_002575655.3. NCBI lineage: Eukaryota > Viridiplantae > Streptophyta > Magnoliopsida > Poales > Poaceae > Aegilops > Aegilops tauschii. The sequence continues at coordinate 158,153,497 of NC_053036.3, forward strand.
CCCATAACCCACTGTTCCACATGATCGAAACCTGACTCTCCTGTATACCCCCTGTTCCCAAGGTTGTTCCTCGCACGTGGCCTCATATATAATTCACGAGCCACCTCCCGAGAGATCATCAATTCTGGTATCAAACACAAAACTTATTCCCATTGCTCTGGACCCCTTTTACACTTTGTTTCGGGCATCGAACGATTGCCTACCCGCTCGAGACTTCTCATGGTACCTTCTTACTTTGCTCTCGATATTTTCTTAAGTTCCAGATCGAGAGTTACTTTCCGCCACCTTCCCCGATGTTAACTACCAGATAGTCAACCTTGCAGAGGTCCGTTCTCCCGGAATACCCCCTTTATACATTCGTAAGTACGATTGAGTTCCAGAAGAAAGGGTGCCGACTTCAGCATGATGACCTGAAGCAGAGAAATGAAGACATCAACATAATGGATCGACCTCTCTGAGAACAGCAACCAAGACCGAGAAGACTCGTTAGAATTTCGCGACCAAATCCCTTCCCCCTTACTTCCCCTCTTAAATCTCGGGACGAGATTTCTTGTAGTGGAGGAGAATTGTGACGCCCGGGTAATTAAGCTATAGTAATCCCACGCTAATGGTGCCACGTTACCTCCGTTACTGTTGCTAATCTATCGTTAGATCAAAACCGGTCCAAAATTCAAATTCAAAATTTGGTAAATAATAAAAGTTTTCAAACATTAAAATAAAAATGTTCGGTTTGTACTAAATATTACATAGATAATTACGGTGTAGAAGACAAAGTTTTATAAAATGCATAAATATTTTAAATTGAATTAAAACAGAAGAGAAAATAAATAAAAGGAAGCAAATACAAAAGAGAAAAACAAAAGACCAAAAATATATATATATATATAAGAGAGACCCCCTGGGCTTCGGCCCAGCTGACCACAGGCCCAACTGGGCCAACCCACCAGGCCCAGCCGACCACTCCCCCCACTCCCTCTTATCCACTCCCCCCCGCAAACCCTAACCCACTACCCCCACTTCCCCACTCCCCCTTGTCAGCCCCCACCTCCCGATCCGATCTGGATCGGGGAAGGGGATCGAGGCCGCCCCCTTGCCCGTCGCCGTTGGACGCCGCCGCCCGGAACCCGCGACCCCTCGCCGGCCTGCTCCCTCTCCGGCGCCGTCGTCCCCGTCACCCTCCTCGCGCACCGCTGCCACGATCCCTACGCCCCCCGTGAGCACGCCTCGCGCCCCTCCTCCTCTCTCCCTTGTCACTGCTCACTGCGCCCGAGCTCGCGCACGCCTCGCCGCGCCCGTGCGCGTCCTGCACCCGCGCTCGCGGCACCCCGACCGCACGCTCCCGCTCCGCTGTGGCCTCCCCCTGCCGCACGCATGTCCGAGCCCCGCCTCGCCCTGTCGCTGCCAAGCGAGGCCGCCGTCGCCTTAGGCCCCTGCTCGCCATGCCCGATCTCCCTCCTCGGCGTCCATCGCAACGCTCCGGCCTCCCCGTGCGGCTGCCCGCTGCTCCGGCGCCATCCTCGCCCGGCCGCGCCACCGCGACCTCCTCCCGCTCGCGCCTGCTGCCATGGCCGCGCGCGCCGCCGTGCCTCTGCACCCCTGCTGCTGCTCCTCTGTCGGCCCCCGCACTCCGTCCCCTGCGCCACCGACGCCGCCGCGCCGTTGGCCATCGCGGCCGCCCTGACCTCTAGCCTCGCCCCGCCGCTCCCTGCGGGCGAGCGCCCGCACCGGCGCCCGTAGCGCCCGCTAACCCGCATCGGCCCCTGGGCCTATGACGTGTAGGCCCCGCCTAGAGCATGTTTTAGTAAAAAATAATAATAGTAAATAATTAAATTAAATAAATAAATAATTAGTTTAATTAACTTAATTAATCCTCTTAATTAATCTAATTAACTCATGTTAATTAACCGAGACACTTAGTTAAAACTAATTAACTCTGATTAGCTAATCTGTGACATTGACAACCGGGACCCACGCATCTGTTGACCCAGTCAAACCCCCTGTTGACTGCTGACGTCATGATGACATCAGCATGCACTATTCTGGATAATGTTAAATTAAAATAATTAAATAAATCCTAAAAATGATTTAAACCTTTTAGAATTAATATAAAATAAAAAGTAGCTCAGATGAAAAAACTTTGTACATGAAAGTTGCTCAGAACGACGAGACAATTCCGGATACGCGGCCCATTCGTCCGCCACACATCCCTAGCATAGCAAACACGCAACTTCCCCCCTCCGGTTCATCTGTCCAAAAACGCGAAACACCGGGGATACTTTCCCGGATGTTCCCCCCTTCGCCGGTATCACCTCTTACCGCGTTAGGGCACACCTAACACCGCTGTTTGCTTTGTCATGCATCGTTATGCATCTGTTTGCATTGTATTCATTGTTTCTTCCCCCTCTTCTCTCCGGTAGACTACGAGACCGACGCCGCTGCTGGTGCCCCGACCGACTACGCTGTTGACGACCCCTACTTGCCAGAGCAACCAGGCAAGCCCCCCCTTGATCACCAGATATCGCCTATTCCTTATCTATACTGCTTGCATTAGAGTAGTGTAGCATGTTACTGTTTTCGGTTAATCCTATTCTGCTGCATAGCCTGTCCTTGCTACTACTGTTGTTACCTTTACCTGCAATCCTAAATACTTAGTATAGGATGCTAGTTTTCCATCAGTGGCCATACATTCTTGTCCGTATGCCATGCTATACTATCGGGCCATGATCACTAGGGAGGTTATCACGGGTATATACTATATACTTTATATACATGACACATGTGGTGACTAAAGTCGGGTCAGCTCGTTGAGTACCCGCAAGTGATTCTGATGAGGGGGCTGAAAGGACAGGTGGCTCCATCCTGGTAGAGGTGAGCCTGGGTTCCTGACGGCCCCCGACTGTTACTTTGTGGCAGAGCGACACGGCAGGTTGAGACCACCTAGGAGAGAGGTGGGCCTGGCCCTGGTCGGCGTCTGCGGATACTTAAAAATAACACGCTTAACGAGTTCTTGGTATTTGATCTGAGTCTGGCCATTTGGTCTATACGCACTAACCAACTACGTGGGAAAGATATGGGCACTCGACGTCGTGGTATCAGCCGAAGCCTTCGTGACGTCAGCGACTGAGCGGCGCGCGCCGGGTTGGACCGCGTAACGTGACTTCCTTTGAAATGGAGGTTGCTAGGTCTGCTCTCCGGCCGCGTACGCAACGTGCAAGTGTGCAATGGGCGATGGGCCCAGACCCCTGCGCGCATAGGATTTAGACCGGCACGCTGACTTCTCTGTTGTGCCTAGGTGGGGCTGCGACGTGTTGATCTTCCGCGGCCGGGCATGACCCAGAAAAGTGTGTCCGGCCAAATGGGATCGAGCGTGTTGGGTTATGTGGTGCACCCCTGCAGGGAAGTTTATCTATTCGAATAGCCGTGTCCCTCGGTAAAGGGACGACCCGGAGTTGTACCTTGACCATATGACAACTAGAACCAGATACTTAATAAAACGCACCCTTCCAAGTGCCAGATACAACCCGGTGATCGCTCTCTAACAGGGCGACGAGGAGGGGATCGCCGGGTAGGATTATGCTATGCGACGCTACTTGGTGAACTTACCATCTACTCTCTTCTACATGCTGCAAGATGGAGGTGGCCAGAAGCGTAGTCTTCGACAAGATTAGCTATCCCCCTCATTCTGGCTTTCTGCAGTTCAGCACTACAAAAAAAAGACACATCCGTGACATTTTGGGCCGAACGAAAAAAATTCTGTCATACATATGACACTTCTATGACGATAATTGTGACAAAACCCGGTATCATCATAGATGTGGTGGACTCCTACTTCTATGACAAAAAATCATGACAGAAAATGGGCTTTTCGTCCTGGGCGGGCCAGAGACGCAGCTGCATGACATTCTTTGGGCCGTCCATGACGGAAAAAGGCGTGGTAGAAGCGAGGGGGAGGAAAATTTCGGGGATTTCCCGGTTACGGTGGGAGGTCGGGGGCCGAGCGATGCGCGTTCTCTCGTACACGTACGCGCGTGTGTGCGAGGCGTTGGCTCTAACTGAACCCGAGCGAGGCGTTGGGCTCTAACTGAACCCGAGCGATTGCACTGTAGGCTACGCGTTACTGAACCCGAGCAATCGATCGATGGCTGTTAACTAAACCCGATCGAGCGATTCCTTCGCTACTGCTGCTAACTGAAGCCGATCGATTGGATGAATAGTGAGTGTTGGGGGGGGGTAGGATGAACAGTGAGCGGTGGCGTTGCCTCTGGATGAACAGGACCCCGTGGTGTGGAGGGCTGAATGAAGAGTAGACGGTGGAGGGGTGCCCGTGGAGGGGTGGTTGAACAGGACCCCGTGGTGTGGAGGGCTGGATGAACAGTAGACGGTGGAGGGGTGGTTGAACAGGACCCCGTGGTGTGGAGGGCTGGATGAACAGTAGACGGTGGAGGGGTGCCCGTGGAGGGGTGGTTGAACAGGACCCCATGGTGTGGAGGGCTGGATGAACAGTAGAAGGTGGAGGGTGGTTGAACAGTAGCCGGTGGAGTAGCGCGCGGTGGAGGCTGGATGAACAGGAGCCCGTGGAGGCTGGAGGAGCTCGATGGTAGCCCGTGGAGGCTGGAGGAGGTCGACGGTGGAGATGAACAGTATCCCGTGCAGTCCCGTTTCGCGGTACGCCACACCCCTCCCGATCAACAGGACCCCCGTTTCGACCGTAACGCTCCAACACAAGTCCGTTTCCTCCGTTTTGCGGTACGCCACACCCCTCCCGATCAACAGGACCCCCGTTTCGACCGTAGGAGGTCCGTTTCCTCCGTTTTGCGGTACGCCACACCCCTCCCGATGAACAGGATCCCGTTTCGAACGTGGCCGGTCGAACACAAGGTCGTTTCCTCCGTTTTGCGGTACGCCAGGCCTCGTTTCCATCGCCTGTTCCGTCCAAGCCCTCCCGATGAACACGACCACGCATTCCGTTCCGACCCAGCCGGTTGGCTCCCACACGCTCCGTTGCCTCCCGATGAACACGACGCATTCCGTTGCCTCCCCATGAACACGACGCATTCCACTGCCTCCCCATGAACACGACGACGACGCTGTTTCTCCTTTCCGACCCAGCCATGTACACGAGCCCTGGCCGTACGTATGCGCGAGTAGGCGTTCGAGACCCTGCCCGTATGTACGTACGTGGCCGTATTTTCTTTCTTGCACCCTGACCGCTGTACGTACGTGTACATGCTACGTGCGCGCCTCTACTACGACACGTACGCGCCTCTACTACGACACGTGCGCGCCTCTACATCGACCAGTATATATGTACGTACACGTTCGCGGCCAGAATGACAACGCTACGTACGCTTCGACCAGGTGGGTACCGACTGTCAGGCACTTCCTTGCTTGCGAAGATGTAGCTGGTGGGTCCCAGTAGTCAGGGGGGCGAATCGTTTTTTTTGCACGGACGCACTTCCTTGCGTGCGAAGGTGTAGCTGCTGGGTCCCAGCAGTCAGGGGGGAATCGTTTTGTTTTTTTTGCCCGGACGCACTTCCTCGCGTGCGAAGATGTAGCTGGTGGGTCCCAGCAGTCAGGGGGCGAATCGTTTTTTTCGGACGCACTTCCTTGCATGTGAAGATGTAGCTGGTGGGTCCCAGCAGTCAGGGGGAAACGTTTTTTCGCGAAATACGATGGCCCGTCCGGTGGGTCCCCGCTGTCAGGTGGATGAATAATTATTTTGCGCGTAATAAGGAGGCACTTCCTTGCTGCAGCCGTGGACCCAGCTGTCAGCCTCTCCACGTACAGTCCACGTCCGATGGAAGCCATTCCTTGACCACGTTGACCATGCCGCGCTGAGAGCACCACGGCGGTGGACGACGGCGAGGCCTAGGAAGGGGACGACGCAGAGCCGGGGAATATGCGGCAGTGGATGCCCACGCGTAGAGGAGTATGAGGGTTCACTCGTTCGGCTGCGGTGTGAGGCTGCCGTCGCCGCAGAATAACAGGGGGTGTGGGTGCGTAGAGGGATGGCCTGGCCAGCGGCGGGAGTAGTAGGGGGCGGTGAGGCCTCCGCGGCATCACAGCCGGCCACGGGCGGCAGGAGCAGGCGGCACGACCGGCGCTGCTTTGGGCGGCTGGAGCAAGAAGACCAGAGGTTGAAGAAGCACTACGGCCGTTGGATGGACATCGTACGGTCACTGGAGCTAGAATCGTTCATATATTGACTAAAGTTGACAAAGCCCTCCGTCACCGTCAACTTAGTTGACCCACAAGTCAGCCTCCCACTATTGTGGGTCCCAGCTAGCAAGGGGGTATTCATTTTTGTGTGCGTAATAAGGTGGCACTTCCGGTGGGTCCGAGCTGACAGCGGGGGGAACGTTTTTTCACGAAATATGGTGGCCCGTCCTGTGGGTCCCAGCAGTCAGGGGAAACATTTTTTTTCGCGAAATACTGGTGGCCCGTCCGGTGGGTCTCTGCTGTCAGGTGGAGGAATAATTATTTTCCGCGTAATAAGGAGGCACTTCCTTGCGGCTGGATGTGGACCCAGCTGTCAGCCTCTCCACGTATAGTACTCTTCCGATGGAAGTCGGTCGTTGACCACATTGACCACGCCGCGCCGAGAGCACCACGGCAGTGGACGACGGCGAGGCCTAGGAAGGGGACGACGCGGAGCCGGGGAAGACGCGGAAGTGGAAGCCCGCGCGGAGAGGAGTACGAGAGTTCAGCGGTTCGGCTGCGGTGTGAGGCTGGCGTCGCCGTAGAATAACAGGGGGTGTGGGTGAGTAGAGGGATGCCCTGGCCAGCGGTGGGAGTAGTAGGGGGTGCTAAGGCCTGCGCGGCAGCACAGCCGGCCACGGGAGGCGGGAGTAGGCGGTCCCGCCGGCGCTGCTTTGGCGGCTGGAGCAAGAACATCAGAGATTGAAGAAACACGACGGCCGTTGGATTGACATCCAACGGTTACGTCTGCTAGAATCGTTTGTTGACGTATATAATAACTAAAAAAATCTTGCATACGCGTCAACTAAACAGGCCCACAAGTCAGACCACTCCCTGTTTTTTTTAATAATTTATATATAGCTCATGGCAACTTCTTATGCAATTTATTGCAGTCGTTTTTTTGGTTGGCCAGGGCCAATTTCGCATATTTCTGTGAGTTCCAAACTATTTTTAATACCGAAATGTCGAGCCAGATTTAAAGTACTTTGAAGATATATTTAAATTAGGTTAATGCCCAGTGAAATAGGAATCTGAAAATGTGAAAAAATTCAGAAATTATAAAGTAATTGCCAATTTGTCATCTGTTTTTATATTTACAACCCATTTCATATTACTTTCAAGATTTGCAGGCGTCTTGAAAGAGTTGCAGCCCATCAGGGCGTAGAAAAATAAGTTGGCCTGGATTGGGTATTCTTTAGAAAAAATAAACTGGGCTCATTTTCACAAAGAAAAAATAGCTGGGCTGGTCACATGGTGAACATAAAATATAAGCCTGGGCTAGACGGGCCACAACCCAGTTCAAACCCAGCTCCGTCTCAACAATACCAAGCAAAAAAAGTACTGCTCGAGTAGCTACGTCCCAGGTGTCAGCCGATCTTGTGATGTTCTCTTGTCTATTGACTATATACGCTAACAATGTCGTGGGTCCCAGATGTCAGGAAAACACTAGGAGGAAGCATTTTATTTTTCCATATGCTGACGTGGTGGGCCCCTAATGTCATCCTCTCCACGTACTTCTGCCGATTCCTGTTGTTTGTTGACCATGTTGACAACGCGAGAGGGCGGTGCCGCGGCGAGCGCACCAAAGCGCGCGGAGGACGTCGGCGTTAACGATTTAGGAGACGGTGGGGCGGCGATGCGTGCGCTGAGGCGCAACCAGCCGTGGGAGGCGGAAGACGGCGGCCCCGTCGGCGCTGGTTTGGTTTTGGCGGCTGGAGGAATACAGGACTGAAGAAACACGACAGACTGTAAAAGCAGCAGGAGTACTTAACAACCTTAACTGAAACCAGCAGGGGCACTTAACAACCAAAGCTGAAAGCAACGTGGTCAATAAACAGGATATTCGCTTTAGAGCCATGGAAAAGCATGAACATAATTTTCTGTCCTATTCTCCAAGATGGACGGGCCTTCATTATTTGAGACCACCCATGAATAAGTATCTTTTCACCTCCAAGGGGAATTGAGTAGGTCGACATAACCATCATGTTGTGACCAAGCGCAAGTCTGACCCGACCATGGTCAGGCATCTGTATAGGAACAATAGAACTCGGCAGTTCCTGTTTCAAGAAGATCACAACTGTAAAACTGTGTATAAGCAATAGTTTATGAACAACATATATAATAGAAAACAGCTCGTACCATAAGTTTCTCGACACAGTTGGACCTGTTCAACGAGTGCAGCAGTGGCACACATATCCCATGTGGCCTTCCACCATTGAAACGCCCCACAAGGACCTCAAGACGATCAATAAAGTGTAGGTACTTGTGGATGTCGACCCAGTCAACTTCAGTGCCATTAGTAACAGCCGAGTTATTACAGAGTAACAAACGAGCAGACTGCTTAACTCTGAAAAAACCTACATGTGCCACCAATTATAAGAAAATATCAGTTAGAAGTAGCATCTTCATGAGAGATTCGTTGCTACTTCTAAAGTTAAATTGTGATTAGTTAGACAGAATAGGTGGATTAAGAAGTAATTGAGGCAACAAGCAAGAACCAGATACAAAACTAACATGGATGAACAATTGGAACAACGTCGGGGTGGAAGATCGCAGTGAAGATGAGACCAGGTTCTGCTATTTCCATCAACATTCGTGCGCCAACTTTCAGTCCGTAACACTTGAGAAAGTTTATCCAAGTTCGGCCATAAAAAAAGCAGCGATCTTCTTGGTTCATGAACCCAACTCGGAACTTATATCCATGGCTGGTCTTCACTGTGACCATTAAACTAGTGTATTCAGTTATGGCAAGGCCGAGCATCTTGAGTACATGTGTTCTGGCAGAGCAAATAATACACTGCAGGAAAAATAATATGAGAACACAACATGTTCAAAAAAACCCCACCCTCCCGGATAGAAAAGAGGATTCTAGGAACATACTGTGCGCGTTTCAAAATGCTGTGTTAGGATGAGAAGGAACAAGTGTGGCGTCTCGCCGAGGGCGCAGAAACCTGTAGGGTACTCGCACTTTGGGCACTGCAAATGAAACACACTAGATTCAGTAGGAAGAAAAATGCATCAACAGCGGCGGCTGCCATCCTAGGATTACCTGTGACCAAGGGACTTGGATTTATCGGGGATGGATGAAGAATTCGTATCTGGTTCTCCATGAGAAAACCCTATGCAATCGCCGAGAGGGGGTTTTCTCTGAACAAGCAGACGAGGGAGAAGGGGATTCAGGCCCAGTGAAATATTGCCGCTTCGTCCGTCCAGCTTACTGCTAAAGCTGGAAAGGGGGGGTTGTGATTTGACGGCTCATTGGGCATTACTGCGGCGCTACGACCGGGGTGTGTCTACCGTGAAGTTGTGCACTCTAATTTGTGCATATGGCACGTGGACCCCGTTGCCGGTTGCCCCACATATCAGCGAAAGGAAGTAGAAAGACAGGAGTAACTAGTTACACATAAATATATTTTTTGACAGAGAGATACTCCCTCTGTAAAGAAATATACAAATCTTTTATATCACAGGCTCACCTTGCCGAGAAATATACTCCCTCTGCAACACACGGGCATTATGGGGGTTCAGCTTTTTTTATGGGGGTTCAGCTGAGAATATAATACTCAAATAGGCTCACGGTTCTGGACTTTGGGCCGCAGGACGACCCTGCATGTTTGGGGCCCATGTGTTCTACCTCAGCGCTTTTCATATTGCAAGCGATCGGTACGGCGCTGGTTTTAGATGCTGTCGCAAGGCGAATACACAAAATTGAATAAAGCACGACAGCTGTTGGAATGAAATCGAACGACAGTTCCTAACCAGCAATCAGAGTTTCAATTCTATCAACGATATACCATGTGATAAATAATACTGTCGTACTACTTATACACACAGGACACTTGTTTCACCATGCCAGATTATTACATCAAAATCTCTCGGAGGATAGATCAGTTCAGCAGTTGCGTGCTGCTAGTGAAGAATTTCAAATTTGATTTGGACCCGCTCTGCTTGCCGAGAAAGTTCGATTTTGACATCATCCCCTACCGCAAGATATGATTTAGATTTGAACCTTGACCATCCTTTAGCATCAATCATCATGCGACCATCCTTTGTACTTACGGTATATTGAGCAGGTTCATTCACACCAAGGCTGCGCATGGTAAGAGAAACTTGGCCGCGGTCGCCCGGATTGTTGAACGACTCCCTCGTTGCTCTAGGAATTCTCTGTTTGCAAACAAGAAGACATACCCAAACAGTTAGATCAACACAGTGAATCATGTGAAACAACATGGAAAGAAAAAAGAACGAAGCACTTGGGCGGCCAATGCTTACCAAGAAGGTGGACATGTTGGTTTTTGTAAGGACTTTGGTATATGAAGTGCGAACTGCAGCCCAGACTGTTGCCGGTGCAACTGCACGGGCCGGAGCAGATGCAAGTGCAAGTGTTGGTGCAGGTGCCGAAGCCGTTGCTGCTGCCGGAGATGGTGCTCCTTGTAGAGCTGGTGCCGGTGTCGGAGCAGGTGCCGGTGTCGATGCCCGATCCTCCGGTAGATCAGACTGATCCGCTGACGCGGTCGGTGCCCAATCCTCAACTGGATCAGACTGAGCTGCTGCCGCTGTCAGTGCTAGAGCAACTGCCGGTGCTCGATCTGTGCGAGACAGCGGCGATCGTGTCTGGTCTGCTATGATCAGCTTTCTAACTTGACTAGGATCCGTGACCGTGATCCAGTTTTTTCTTCATTTCTTTTAAACGCGAGAAGGACTAATTGTGGCGTTTTTGTTAAACCAAACTGCAGTTCATCATAGGGATTCAGCTTGTACTCAGACAACAGACTGGTCCAATTTTTTCCAGTAATATAAGTGATGGACAGTGCCTTCGTTACTGACACGACATAAGAAGTGATGAATGTCACATGGCAAAACCTGCATCGTAAAATTGCAGGAAAAGAAAGAAAACATGACATTAAATCAATAAGATTTAGACAGTAAATCAATAAGATTTACTTGATGTGACACGAGTGAATCCTTACCAGGAAATCACTATGTTGAAGTACTAAACAGAAGATTGATAGTCCAACTACGCGTGGCATGCAGGGGCCCCGCCTACTCCCACAAGCAGGACAGTCCAAAGGTCGTGACAAATCGTATGGACCGAACATCCATGGGGCTGGAAATCCTGGTGGGTGCTATAAACCCTGCAATGCATACAGATATTAGAGTGTAACCATAACTCATAAACTGTCCTCACAAAAAATATGATCTGGATACTTCAAAATATACAGACAGAATTGAGTGGACAGACATTAACATAGACATTAACATAGACCATTCACACACCAAAAGCGGCAGTACTAATAAACAATACAGGGTTCACAAACACAAATCAAGTACTGAACAATAGTACTTACTACAGACAAGCAAAGTTGCACTAACTAAACTCTGCAGACTATTTCTTGCCACCGACCTACGGGATGAACCCCGCATAACTGACTAGGCCATGGACTTCGTGTGAGATGTCTACATGCACCATCACCATCTTGTCAACCTTGGAGAACCTAACAGAGTGGTCTTTCCACTCATAAACATGATGATGAAGACAGGCCGCATCAGATTTGTTGGGAAGCTTTACAAGAACCACACCCTTCGTAATCGAAGGCACAGCCAGGAAATTGTTGTGGTCAAGTACAGCCTCGAGAACACGCCTGACAACAATGCTACAGGAAAACACTAGTTCAGGACACGTGGCGACAAGGACACAGCAGCTGGATAGTTCAGCAGTAGAACTCATCATCAGGTCTTCCAGTTCACACGGCATGACTTTGAGAACTTCATCTCCACCGCGGACCTGGTTCTAATTCAAACAGAAACCATATTTTATTACTACCTCCGTTCAAAAATATAAGATGATTTTCGATATTATACTCCATATATGACTACATATACGCACAGAAATGAGTGAACAAAGACACTAGAACATGTCTTCAAAGGCATGAGAGCAGAGGGATTACATGCAATATCCATAACACAAGTTACTGAGGCAAATATACCCTCTTAAAAGGTAGCATTGATGTTCATAAAGTACTCCCTCCGTCCCAAAATTCTTGTCTTAGATTTGTCTAGATACGGATGTATCAAGTCACATTTTAGTATTAGATACATCCGTATCTAGACAAATCTAAGACAAGAAATTTGGGACAGAGGGAGTAGTTGAAAGTAATCTATAAGAAATCAGTGTCAACCTCTCGCATGTTTTGGTCAAAAGAGGAATTTAGAACCGTCATTTGGCACACTAAAATCACATGCAAGATCACCCAGAAAGTTGTACTACCAGTACTAGTACTGCGTGTTAGATGAAAAAACACTATCAAGATCGAGAAAAAGATCGTCAACAAGAGACATTACCTGGACTTGCTTAATGAGGGATCCCGGAGAGGGGGGCTTGGACAGGGCGATGGCTTTGAGCTTGTCTGCGGTAGTCTCGGCGGGGTGCTTGTGCTTCTTCGTACCATGAGCCTCGACGGTTTTGGCCAGAGCCATAGACATCACGTCGGCCGGTGCTCCGGCGTCCATCCAAGAGAGGAAGCTGAGAGAGAAGAGTGAAAGGAGGAACGAGATGAGGGAGAAGCGAAGCGAGTGGGGGTTTTCTTCAAGAGAGGAAGCTGAGAGAGAAGAGTGAAATGATGGTTGCTTCGTCCGTCCAACTTACTGCTGGAAAGGAGGGGGTTTTGTGATTTGACGGCTCATTGGGCATTACTGCGGCGGTTCAATCGGGGTAGTCTACCGTCACTCTACTACGGAGTAATTTAGTGCATGGCTGGTGGACCCAGGTGCTGGCTGTCCCACACGTCGGAGAAAGTGAGTAATTAGTGCATGGCTGGAGGAGGATCCGCACGGTCGAGCGTGTCCACTGTTTTTCTGAAGAAAAAAAATGATTATAGCAAGCGTTTCCACTCTTACGACGGAGGAGTGCGAAACACGGCAGCCACTTGAACATACACAGTGCTCCTACTACTAGGCATGTGCAGTGGTTCATACGTCAGTACTACACAATCTTGTTGCTAGTGTAGTAAGATATGAGGATAACAAGTGATGTTGTGCGCATGTCAACTACTCCTATATGTAACATAGTACCGCTTTTTCGACTGTCCGGTCGAGAATGAACGGTGAGATCAATGTTAACAGAACTAGGTCCACAACACACGGAGAGTACGGAGCTACAGTACTCCACAAAACATGAACCATATGAAGCACGAATAGTGTTAGGCAGGGTGTATGAAGGGTGCACGGGATGGGAGCAAAAGTTCCCTTCTCGACCCACTTTTGGGTGTTTGGCAGAGTGCATGAAGGGTGCATGAGTCCACACTAGTAGGTTGACAAAAATACACGAAGAGGAAATAACTATATTGAGATGAGAATGCAACCAAACACACCCACACGCTTTGTGCTACAGTGACTGATCTGCACCGTCTGAGTTTGATCCAACGGTCATGTTGCGCCGAGACATGGACATGCCCATGCAGAGGGCGCCTAAACACCACCGAAGTCCCTCTGCTTCTCGAGGCGCACGACGTTGGTGATGCAGGGTGCAACCGCCCGCAGAGCCTGCTCCCGGTCGACGGGAGCCAGCTCGTCAAAGACGACGTCCAATGGCACGAATGGATTCCGGTGACGGAGCCCTGAAAGGATTCGCCCGGCAACGGCGACAGCAGCCCGCAACCCCTCCTTGTCCAGCTCAGCCCCCACCATCGCACGGAGACGGCTCAGCTCCTCGGAGATATAGGTGAAGAAGGAGACCAGGTCAGGAAGCCGCAGCTCGTTGAAGTCGACCGAGTGGTCGAACGGGTTTAGCCCGATGACCGGCATCGTCGCACTGGCACGACGGTAGGCATCGCGCAGCCGCAACACGTGCGTGGCAACTTGGTTCACACAGGGGCTGAGGCGATCCTGGACCTCGTTACGATCGGCCCGCTCGCGCTCCAGCCGGCTCCCCTGACGGCCTATCGTATCTCCCGCTTTCTGCAGCAACGCCGCCGACGCCTCGAGCATCTTTGTGGTGGACGCCTGCCGCTTTTGGAGCTCCGTGAACTCCCGCACATAATGGAGGAGCATGGCACTCCTCTCCTCCTTGAGCTCACGGAGCTCCACGTCCTTGGCCCTGAGCTCCGCATCCTTGACATGGAGCTCCTGTGTCAGGCGCCTCACCTCGGACTCCGTGATCTGCTGCGCCGCCATGGCAGCAGGTAGAACCAATGGGGAGAGGAAGCAAAGGGGGCAAAACGGCTGAAAGGCAATGCAATCTACGGGAAGGCGGAGGGAGCGGGGAATCTTTTGGTTTTCACCACGGTAAAACACCAGTCGACGACTTCTCACATCAGGGAGCAGTGGGTTTTTACAGACGGAGTCATCGTGACTAATTGCTGCCGCGCCTGCTCCCGTCAATCAAAAAATTAAAAATCCTGCCGCGCCTGCTCCCGTCAATCAAAAAATTAAAAATCCTGCCGCACCCAAACACCAGAGCAACGCCGCGGTGGATATTTAAATTTACCTGCCGGCAAGTAGATAAAAAAAGGGGTGAGAAAACAAATGTGGCGGCAGCCTAGCTAATCGGTCGAACTAGCCCAAATAGCTAGCCACCGTGCTTCACTGATGTACTCGGCAGGAAAGGTGGTCTTTCATGATTTGACGACTCATTTACTTGCTTCGGCACTACGACCGAGGAGGACCCAGAAAACGCGCGGTAGGGCGTCCCACATCAGGAAGAATATATGCGTGCACCACCCGGGAGGACCCCGAAACCGCGCGGTAGGGTGTGCCACGTCTCGGCACGGAGGAAAAATGTGCGTGTAAAAATATACTGTATCAGATGTAGTACCTATGGTTCGACCTCGGGACCCAGCCAGTCGGTCGAAAACACCCCACAAGCCACACAGCTTCATCATGCAAATGTGTCACGGAGGATAGATGTGGTTAGCTCCGTCTCGACCAGCCACAACGTCTCTTGTTCTAGGCGATTCTTCGACTTTCCAAACTTTTTTTAGTTGTAATAACACCACGGCAAGCTAGCGCCGCTCTTTGTGTGTGCCCGTGCAAAGGTTAGACCATGGAGAGAAGAGAGATTGAGATCGCAGACCTGGGACCCACCAGTAAGTGAGACAACGGTCATGCACGTGTTGACGAGGCACTCCCTCTACTCTACTCAACGCAAGTACTGTATAAAATCAAGTTATGGGACAAATCCAACAATCGTTCGTTTTTCAGGCTATCGACTTACGCTTTGTAGTCCAGGTTGCCAGTTCGAATCTCGTCTTTTAGATTTGTTAGTTTTAGGTCCAAATTTGATTAATGACAAGTGGGACCCCCGTGTGTTGTTCCGATATTTTAGTGTAGGATGGTTTTTTTGAACAAACACTTTGCGCGGTTAGACAAGTAACGGCACGAGTTACACGTATTTTGCAAGTTTACGAACAAAAATGACAGCGGCATAGAATATCACATCGACCCCGCACCTTAGATACTATGGTGATACGAGTTTTTACACCGTTGGAAGTGAGATCCAATGGCTTGGGAGTAGTCTTTGTAATTATGCGCAATTTCCAAACTCTCCAAAGGTTTTTTTTGCAAATAAAACATTCAGGCCTCGTGTGTGCCGCTGCATCTTCGATCCAACGGCTCCCCGGTGCTCATATTAGGTGCTCCCCGTAGCTTAATTACCCGCTACGGGGATATGAGCATCTAGGTCGTATGATCAGTGATCAGATGGCACATGCGTAGTACTTGTACTTTCTGCGCATTTCCCAAACTCTATCAGTCGTATATTGCAAAAACATTCAAACCTCCTACTGTGGGCCGTTAGATCTCAGTGAACTCGTATCACCATAGAATCTACGGTGCGGGAGCACCTCATACTCTCCCGTGCGAGAAAACATAAGGTGCTATCGCAGCTTGGATGCTACGGTGATACGAGCTTGGAGGTCGTTTGATCTGAGATCCAATGGCATCTGAGCAGTCTTTGTGCTTGTAAGCAGTGGCCGAACTCTTTTGGGGCTTTTCTGCAAAAAACCATTCAAACCACCGAGGAGGTGTTGGGTCACAAATCCAACGCCTCCGAAGAGCTTGTATCACCAAAGCATCTAAGGTGTGGTAGCACATGATATTCTTACATACAGGAGAATATGATGTCCTCCTTCATCTTAGATGCTACGGTGATACGAGCTTCGAGATCGTTGGATATGGGATCAAAGGGCATCTAAGTAGTTTTTGTACAAATTGTGTGCAATTCTCAAACTCATCAAGGTTTCCTGCAAAAATATTAAGACACATCATGTGAGCTGCTATATCTCAAATCTACAAGCTCCAAGCAACTCGTATCGGCATATAGCATCTAAGGTATGGGGGCACATGATATTCTCCCGGGGAGGAGGGGTGGGGGGTGCACAACCAATCGGTGGTTGGGAGGGTGGGGACAAATATAATCTAAACAACCCTAAACAGAGCTCCACAATTTTATCTAAGGTCGAGGGGTTGGCCCCCGACAATCATAGCTCCGCCTAAACACAACATTTGCATGTACTATAGTACTAGACTTAATATTCATGTTTCAGTTTCATGTTCATTTTAAATATTGAACTGAGGACCATGGATGTCTTACATTTTACTCCCTTCGTTCCTAAATATTAGTCTTTTAGAGGCTTCAAATGGACTGGCACATACGGATGTATATAGACATATTTTAGAGTCTAGATTCACTCATTTTGCTCCGTATGTAGTCACTTGTTGAACTCTCTAAAAGACTAATATTTAGGAATAGAAGGAGTATTTTTGAATTCGTGTCATACATGCATGGTTTGGAAAAATAGATGCACTATACTTATTGGATTGTTGTTGTGTTCGTGCGTGTGTGTCTCTGTGTGTGTGTGTGGTCATATGCTTGATACACACAAAGTTTTCTCACCTCCATATTGTTCATCTTTTAAATTTGAATTTGCATTTGAAAACTTACTAGGGATACCATGAAATGTGAAATCCACGTTGAGATCACTATATCACAAACTCACTCTAATTCAACAACTTGTCATAAATCAATTACCACGTTGAGATTAGTATTTGCAAGGAAAATACGGGTATTGTAATACACATAGATTCGTTCGGCAATTTAAAAGGTTCCTTTCGTATTCTCGAATGGTAGGACCCAACGGCGTACCAGCCAGACCTTGGCTCATGTTGATCCTAAAAAAACCGGGCTCGTGTCCTTCGGTGGCGTGCGTGGTACGCACATTAGGCAACCCCAACCAGTCGAGCCTCAGCGTTTCAAGTCGAAATATCTGGCGGCCAGAATTCCAGCCCTAGGAAATTCCCCTCATGTCCCCGGTCCATAATGACTACCGATGAACAACGGAGGGATGCTTTAGTAACTAGACAACGTTACCTACCGTGCCGAGCAAGGTTCAATTCCCTCGGTCGCCGCTCGTCAATTCCCTACCGTACTGCATTGCCTATTACTACTACTACTACTACTACACCAGGATGAGCACATAATGGAGACCGTTTGTTCGTGCCTAGTACTTGAGTTAATATATCAGGCAATGCACTGGTACAGAGGGATTATCCTTTTACTCTGCATATATAACTTGTCTGAAGTCTAACTAAGCAAAATGTTTGACAAAATCCTTTCTTAAGAAATACAACAGGACAGATGTACGGCTTGAAAATTTATTGCATGATGCAGGTTATGATATTGTTTCGAATCCTGGATCTTAAATTTCAGAAAATCCAAAAGTGAGCATAAATTCTTGAAACTAAGCATGGTCACGTGATATGGCACAAATATTACTTCATAAGTTTTTTCTTCAATTTGAGACAAGCTGCTTATGACAAGTTGCACAAATGAAGAGCCAAGGTATTTTGGAACAAAGACCTGTCACGTTAAGGTGAACGCTTTCACTATTGAAACCGTGGGCGTTTACGTGCCGCCACGAGTCCCCGCTTCTCATCGGCAGGTGCCGTCCGAGCAAGCGTGTGAGTCAACGGAAGGCGTGCGAGCAGACTGCTGCGCCGGCTGTCAGGGAGGCGTGCGAGCAGACCGCTGTGCAGGCTCACCGGGAGGCGAGCCCTTTGACCAGGCTCCGCCGCCCACCGTCGTCCCAACTGCTCCCACTTTTAATGTCGCCGGCGCCGCAGTTTAAAATCAACCCCGCACTACCCGGTATCGCTACAATCCTCTCTCTTTCTCTCCGATTCTCCTGTCGTCTACCTCCAACTAGCCTGACCTAAACGTACGCCATGCCGCATCACAATGGTCTGCCATTAGTGTTCCAGTTTCCTGAGGAAGACACCCAGCTGGAGTCTCAAGAACATAAGGTGCTTTGGGACGAGCTTGAACTGGCCTTGCGGGAAAACGTCGTGCCTGTCCCCGCTCCCATTCCGGCTCCCGTCGCCCCGACTGCGCTAGCGCCCATCCCCGTGGCATTGATGGGCTGGGAGCCGCACATTGTCCCCGAGCTTGATCCCACGGGGTTCCACGAGGTCCCCGCCGACTTTCATGCGCCCGTGCACCTGCCAGCGCATGCGCCTGCGCGTGCACTGACGCGCACGCCCGTGCCGGTGCCCGTGCACCTGCCAGCGCATGCGCCTGTGCATGCACTGACGTGCGCGCCCGTGCCGGTGCCCGTACACACGAATGTCTCCGCCGCGCCGTTGACAGCGCCTGTCCCCGCGCGGGTGCCAATGCCCCCCTCAGCGGCATGGATGGCCGCCGTCGACCGCTTCCTTGCACCAATGCCAGTCGCCTCCTCCCGCCAGTTGACTCGCTCCGATGTCCAGAACATTTTGGCCTTCCTTGAAGCTAGGCCAACGTCCAGGAGTACGCCAACAACGGCGCAAGACGCCGCCATCGCCGTCGGTCAGTGGCCCGACGACACACAGAGCACGGCAGAGGAGCCCCTTCCCACCGCGAGACGCCCCCGCCACCGCCGCGTAATCTAAATTTGCCATGAAAAACGTTCGGATTGCCATGCTTAAAATCCGAACATTTATCATTTCCGTTTATTTTATATCGATCGTCGTATAATTTAAAGTCGGAGTCATACTGAAAGAAATGTATGGTTTGATCGATTGAATGTTCTGCTAAAGCCGTATCAAATTAAATATAAAACGTCATCAAGCCACATGTATTCCTTGTCATCCAACGACCTAGACTGCTTCAATGTCGAGCGCTCAACACGTTTAGCGTGCAGTTAATTTCATGCCAAAAATAGTGCTAATCACATGACAACACGCAAATAATATCCTAGTAGTTAATATCCGCATGCACTTAATATATTTCCAAATTAACGTGCATTGCACGTACACACTGACTAGTGCTGCTAGTACGTGAAACTGGTGCCGTGACTTGTGAACGCATCCAGATATGGTCAACGGCAACATCGCCCGCGAGTTCTTCCTGTTTGCCCGTGCGTCTAAACGCAGAAGGGGAGGAGAGAGAGAGCACACATGGAACCCACCAGTAAGTGAAGGCGAATAGTACTAAAAATAATATTACATGTTATCCATTAATTAGGCTGTGGTAATATAAAAACATTGTGTGAACAAAGGGGGTACAACAAACATTGCTATTCTACGTATGTTGCCTATTGACGTGCGGCTTGAAGGCCCGGTCGCATGTTCGATCCTCGTCCTTTATTTTTTAATTTGTATATGGGTCCAAATTTGTTTCATGACATGTGGGCCCCTCGGTGTGTAGTTTGTAGCACTTTAATTTGTGGGTCGAAATTTGTTCCATTCCAAGTGGACTATCGGTGTGTAGTTTTGTAGCTTATTTATAATAATTAAAGAGAACAACATAGTTTTTTCAATAATACCATGGTGCGACGTTGAAGGAGAGAAAGGACGTGCGAGAGAGCGATGACCGAGCCAGAGGGAAATCAACTAGGGGAGTTGCGTGGGTTGCAACGGTGTTTGGAGTAGTTGTGGGTCGAATGCTACGAAAATATAATCTAAACCAACCGGAATAAATGCCTACACAAATTAATCCAAGGTTGGAGTGCCCCTCGCAATGTAAATAGCTCCGGCTTTGCGAGGGATGGAGAGGTAGTAGCTTCAACGCGTGGAAGATACGGTGTGAGAAAGCGAGGTCAATCGAGAGACATATAGATAGAGGGACAAAGTGAGTGTGGTCCGACATTCATTGAACAAATATATAAGCTCTGGAGAGATATTGTCCGATTGAGCTTTTTGGCAAGGGTGAGGGCTGTAGATAGAGCTTGAGAGATGATCCAGTCACAGACGTGTTGATATATTTTGTGCGTGGGAGGAAGCAAGGTCAACCGATCACATACGGTCGCCGTGCGATCGAAAGAGTGAGACGGGTTGGAGAGAGTGACCTAGATAGACGATGTGTGTGAGAGAGTATACAATGTGAATAGGTCGAATTGGGCTCAAACATGGTGATATATCGTTTTTGTCCGAGAAAGAGCAAGGTCAATCGAGACATACGGAGAGAGAGAGAGAGATTGAGTGAGTGTGGCCCACCATGAGGTCGAAAGAGTGGCGGCGGCTTGGATGGACTGACCTAGATAGACAATCTGCGTGAGAGAGTATAGAGTGTGTCGATCGAGGCCCGAACAGGGAGATATATCATTTGTGTGTGAAAGAAAACGAGGTTAAACGAGACTCAGATAAAGAGAGCAAAGATTGAGCGAGTGTGGCCCGCCGTGCGGAAGAAAGAGTGAGACAGTCTCGAGGGAGTGACCTAGATATACAGCGTGCGTGCGTGCGCACGAGAGGTTGGGGGGCTAGATAGGCAATGCATGTATTTAGCGCGAGAGGGTGAGAGGGAGAGGGGGGAGAGAGAGAGAGCTCAGCATGGGGTGCAATGGCGGGTGTGTGAGGAAATACATTTGGTAACAGAGTGGAAAAAGGGGTTGTGTAGTTGAGAGACTTAGAGATCGAAACATGGAGAGAAAGAATGAACGTGTGTTGGAAACTGATAGCTTCCTAAGGTGGTTAGGAGAGGAAGATTGACCGATACAGGAAGTATGTAGCGTTTGTGCAGGGGGGGGGCTAAAAACAACATTTGAATGTACATAGTACGAGACTTAATAGCGATGTTTCAATTCGGTGTACATTGTAAGATTTGAACCAAGGACCAGGCATACGGGTAATTAATTCGAATTCGTGCCATACTAAGTTTCGAAAAGTTGACATTGACTCAGTTTGTTGTGCTATTTTGTAGGTCATATGTTTGAATCCATCCAAAAGTTTTCTCACTACCATGGTGTTCATCATATACATATGAATTTGTATTAAAAAAGTAGCGTGGATACAGTGAAATGCGAAATCCACATTAGAATTGGCGATCGCTACGTGACACACACTCTAATTCAAATAACTAACTACTTGACACACACTCTAATTCAAATAACTAATTATGTGACACACACTATCCACGTTAACGTGGGTACCGTTTCAATTTTTTTTTCAAATAACTCCTCATTAATTAATTTATAGTACTCCCTCTGTTCACTTTTATAAGACCTTGAAGACATTTCAGACAATGTGCAAAACAGTTCATTTTAAGTTGTCTGAAACGACTTACAAAAGTGAACGGATGAAGTATCTCGTTTCGAATGACTAATTATTGCAAGGAAAACACGGGCGTGGTAATACATACAGATTCGTTTGCAAATGAAAGAAGATTCGTTTGCATTCTCAAATGTAGGCGCACCAGGCAGACCAAGGTCGTGTCGGGGTGGACGCTGCTTCGGTGCCTGAAAGGCAACTGCCTATGGGTCACTGACATGTGGGCCAGCCACCTGTTGGGCCCACATGTCATGGACACAAAGGTGTTGGAAATATGCCCTAGAGGCAATAATAAATGGTTATTATTATATTTCTTTGTTCATGATAATTGTCTATTGTTCATGCTATAATTGTGTTATCCGGAAATCATAATACATGTGTGAATACATAGACCACAACGTGTCCCTAGTAAGCCTCTAGTTGACTAGCTCGTTGATCAACAGATAGTCATGGTTTCCTGACTATGGACATTGGATGTCATTGATAATGGGATCACATCATTAGGAGAATGATGTGATGGACAAGACCCAATCCTAAGCATAGCATAAAAGATCGTGTAGTTTCGTTTGCTAGAGCTTTTCCAATGTCAAGTATCTTTTCCTTAGACCATGAGATCGTGCAACTCCCGGATACCGTAGGAGTGCTTTGGGTGTGCCAAACGTCACAACGTAACTGGGTGACTATAAAGGTACACTACGGGTATCTCTGAAAGTGTCTGTTGGGTTGGCACGGATCGAGACTGGGATTTGTCACTCCGTGTGACGGAGAGGTATCTCTGGGCCCACTCGGTGATGCATCATCATAATGAGCTCAGTGTGACTAAGGAGTTAGTCACGGGATCATGCATTACGGTACGAGTAAAGAGACTTTCCAGTAACGAGATTGAACAAGGTATTGGGATACCGACGATCGAATCTCGGGCAAGTAACATACCGATTGACAAAGGGAATTGTATACGGGATTGATTGAATCCTCGACATCGTGGTTCATCCGATGAGATCATCGTGGAACATGTGGGAGCCAACATGGGTATCCAGATCCCGCTGTTGGTTATTGACCGGAGAGGCGTCTCGGTCATGTGTGCATGTCTCCCGAACCCATAGGGTCTACACACTTAAGGTTCGGTGACGCTAGGGTTGTAGAGATATAAGTATGCGGAAACCCGAAAGTTGTTCGGAGTCCCGGATGAGATCCCGGACGTCACGAGGAGTTCCAGAATGGTCCGGAGGTGAAGAATTATATATAGGAAGTCCAGTTTCGGCCACCGGGAAAGTTTCGGGGGTTATCGGTATTGTACCGGGACCACCGGAAGGGTCCCGGGGGTCCATCGGGTGGGGCCACCTATCCCGGAGGGCCCCATGGGCTGAAGTGGGAAGGGAACCAGCCCTTAGTGGGCTGGGGCGCCCCCCCTTGGGCCTCCCCCTGCGCCTAGGGTTGGAAACCCTAGGGGTGGGGGGCGCCCCACTTGCCTTGGGGGGCAAGTTTCCCCCCTGGCCGCCGCCCCCCTTGTAGATGGGTTCCAGGGCCGCCCCCCCCTCTAGGGGGCCTATATATAGTGGGGGGAGGGAGGGCAGCAACACCACAGCCCCTGGCGCCTCCCTCTCCCCCTGCAACATCTCTCCTCCCCGCTTGCGCTTGGCGAAGCCCTGCCGGGATCCCCGCTACATCCACCACCACACCGTCGTGCTGCTGGATCTCCATCAACCTCTCCTTCCCCCTTGCTGGATCAAGAAGGAGGAGACGTCGCTACTCCGTACGTGTGTTGAACGCGGAGGTGCCGTCCGTTCGGCACTCGGTCATCGGTGATTTGGATCACGGCGAGTACGACTCCATCAACCCCGTTCATTGGAACGCTTCCGCTCGCGATCTACAAGGGTATGTAGATGCACTCCTTTCCCCTCGTTGCTAGTATACTCCATAGATGGATCTTGGTGATGCGTAGGAAATTTTAAAATTCTGCTACGATCCCCAACAGTGGCATCATGAGCCAGGCCTATGCGTAGTTACTATGCACGAGTAGAACACAAAGCAGTTGTGGGCGTAGATGTTGTCAATTCTTCCTGCCACTACTAGTCTTATCTTGTTTCGGCGGTATTGTGGGATGAAGCAGCCCGGACCGACCTTACACGTACGCTTACGTGAGACAGGTTCCACCGACTGACATGCACTAGTTTCATAAGGTGGCCAGCAGGTGTCTGTCTCTCCCACTTTAGTCGGAACGGATTCGATGAAAAGGGTCCTTATGAAGTGTAAATATAAATTGGCATATCACGTTGTGGTTCTACGTAGGTAAGAAACGTTCTTGCTAGAAACCTATACAAGCCACGTAAAAACTTGCAACAACAATTAGAGGACGTCTAACTTGTTTTTTCAGCATGTGCTATGTGATGTGATATGGCCAGAAGATGTGATGAATGATATATGTGATGTATGAGATTGATCATATTCTTGTAATAGGAATCACGACTTGCATGTCGATGAGTATGACAACTGGCAGGAGCCATAGGAGTTGTCTTTATTATTTTGCATGACCTGCGTGTCATTGAATAACGCCATGTAAATTACTTTACTTTGTTGCTAAACGCGTTAGCCATAGAAGTAGAAGTAATCGTTGGCGTGACAACTTCATGAAGACACAATGATGGAGATCATGATGATGGAGATCATGGTGTCATGCCGGTGACGAAGATGATCATGGTGCCCCGAAGATGGAGATCAAAGGAGCAAAATGATATTGGCCATATCATGTCACTATTTGATTGCATGTGATGTTTATCATGTTTTGCATCTTATTTGCTTAGAACGACGCTAGTAAGTAAGATGATCCCTTATAATAATTTCAAGAAAGTGTTCCCCCTAACTGTGCACCGTTGCGAAGGTTCGTTGTTTCGAAGCACCACGTGATGATCGGGTGTGATAGATTCTAACGTTCGCATACAACGGGTGTTGACGAGCTTAGCATGTACAGACATGGCCTCGGAACACATGCAATACACTTAGGTTGACTTGATGAGCCTAGCATGTACAGACATGTCCTCGGAACACGGAGGACCGAAAGGTCGAGCATGAGTCGTATAGAAGATACGATCAACATGGAGATGTTCACCGATCTTGACTAGTCCGTCTCACGTGATGATCGGACACGGCCTAGTTAACTCAGATCATGTTTCACTTAGATGACTAGAGGGATGTCTATCTGAGTGGGAGTTCATTGAATAATTTGATTAGATGAACTTAATTATCATGAACTTAGTCTAAAATCTTTACAATATGTCTTGTAGATCAAATGGCCCACGTTGTCCTCAACTTCAACGCGTTCCTAGAGAAAACCAAGTTGAAAGATGATGGCAGTAACTATACGGACTGGGTCTGGAACCTGAGGATCATCCTCATAGCTGCCAAGAAAGATTATGTCCTAGAAGCACCGCTAGGTGAAGCACCAATCCCAGAGAACCAAGACGTTATGAACGCTTGGCAACAGCGTGCTGATGATTACTCCCTCGTTCAGTGCGGCATGCTTTACAGCTTAGAACCGGGTCTCCAAAAGCGTTTTGAGAAACATGGAGCATATGAGATGTTCGAAGAGCTGAAAATGGTTTTCCAAGCTCATGCCCGGGTCGAGAGATATGAAGTCTCCGACAAGTTCTTCAGCTGTAAAATGGAGGAAAATAGTTCTGTTAGTGAGCACATACTCAGAATGTCTGGGTTGCACAACCGCTTGTCTCAGCTGGGAGTTAATCTCCCGGATGACGCGGTCATTGACAGAATCCTTCAGTCGCTTCCACCGAGCTACAAGAGCTTCGTGATGAACTTCAATATGCAAGGGATGGAAAAGACCATTCCTGAGGTATATTCAATGCTGAAATCAGCGGAGGTGGAGATCAGAAAAGAACATCAAGTGTTGATGGTGAATAAAACCACTAAGTTCAAGAAGGGCAAGGGTAAGAAGAACTTCAAGAAGGACGGCAAGGGAGTTGCCGCGCCCGGTAAGCCAGTTGCCAGGAAGAAGTCAAAGAATGGACCCAAGCCTGAGACTGAGTGCTTTTATTGCAAGGGAAGTGGTCACTGGAAGCGGAACTGCCCCAAATACTTAGCGGACAAGAAGGCCGGCAACACCAAAGGTATATGTGATATACAAGAAATTGATGTGTACCTTACCAGTACTCGTAGTAGCTCCTGGGTATTTGATACCGGTGCGGTTGCTCATATTTGTAACTCAAAACAGGAACTGCGGAATAAACGGAGACTGGCAAAGGAAGAGGTGACAATGCGCGTCGAGAATGGTTCCAAGGTCGATGTGATCGCCGTCGGCACGCTACCTCTGCATCTACCTACGGGATTAGTTTTGAACCTCAATAATTGTTATTTAGTGCCAGCTTTGAGCATGAATATTGTATCTGGATCTCGTTTAATTCGAGATGGCTACTCATTTAAATCCGAGAATAATGGTTGTTCTATTTATTTGAGAGATATGTTTTATGGTCATGCCCCGCTGGTCAATGGTTTATTCTTGATGAATCTCGAACGTGATGTTACACATATTCATAGTGTGAATACCAAAAGATGTAAAGTTGATAACGATAGTCCCACATACTTGTGGCACTGCCGCCTTGGTCACATTGGTGTCAAACGCATGAAGAAGCTCCATGCAGATGGACTTTTGGAGTCTCTTGATTACGAATCATTTGACACGTGCGAACCATGCCTCATGGGTAAGATGACCAAGACTCCGTTCTCCGGGACAATGGAGCGAGCAACCAACTTATGGAAATCATACATACCGATGTGTGCGGTCCAATGAGTGTTGAGGCTCGCGGAGGATATCGTTATGTTCTCACTCTCGCTGATGTCTTAAGTAGATATGGGTATGTCTACCTAATGAAACACAAGTCTGAAACCTTTGAAAAGTTCAAGGAATTTCAGAGTGAGGTTGAGAATCAACATGACAGGAAAATAAAATTCTTACGATCAGATCGTGGAGGAGAATATTTGAGTCACGAATTTGGTGCACACTTAAGGAAATGTGGAATCGTTTCACAACTCACATCGCCTGGAACACCTCAGCGAAATGGTGTGTCCGAACGTCGTAATCGCACTCTATTGGATATGGTGCGATCTATGATGTCTCTTACCGATCTACCGCTCTCATTTTGGGGCTATGCTTTAGAGACTGCCGCATTCACTTTAAATAGGGCTCCGTCGAAATCCATTGAGACGACACCGTATGAATTATGGTTTGGGAAGAAACCTAAGCTGTCGTTTCTAAAAGTTTGGGGATGCGATGCTTATGTCAAGAAACTTCAACCTGAAAAGCTCGAACCCAAATCGGAAAAATGCGCCTTCATAGGATACCCTAAGGAAACTATTGGGTATACCTTCTACCTCAGATCTGAAGGCAAGATCTTCGTTGCCAAGAACGGGTCCTTTCTGGAGAAAGAGTTTCTCTCGAAAGAATTGAGTGGGAGAAAAGTGGAACTTGATGAGGTGATAGTCACCCCTTCCGAACCGGAAAGTAGCGCAGCGCGGGAAGCTGTTCCTGTGGTGCCTACACCGACTGGGGAGGAAGTTAATGATGATGATCATGAAGCTTCCGATCAAGTTACTGCTGAACTTCGAAGGTCCACAAGGACACGTTCCGCACCAGAGTGGTACGGCAACCCTGTCCTGGAAATAATGTTGTTGGACAACGGTGAACCTTCGAACTATGAAGAAGCGATGGCGGGCCTGGATTCCGACAAATGGCTAGAAGCCATGAAATCTGAGATAGGATCCATGTATGAAAACGAAGTATGGACTTTGACTGACTTGCCCGATGATCGGCGAGCCATAGAAAACAAATGGATCTTTAAGAAGAAGACAGACGCGGATGGTAATGTGACCATCTATAAGGCTCGACTTGTCGCTAAGGGTTATCGACAAGTTCAAGGGGTTGACTACGATGAGACTTCCTCACCCGTAGCGAAGCTGAAGTCCGTCCGAATCATGTTAGCAATTGCCGCATTCTATGATTATGAGATATGGCAAATGGACGTCAAAATGGCATTCCTTAATGGCTTCCTTAAGGAAGAATTGTATATGATGCAGCCGGAAGGTTTTGTCGATCCTAAGAATGCTGACAAAGTATGCAAGCTCCAGCGCTCAATCTATGGGCTGGTGCAAGCATCTCGGAGTTGGAACATTCGCTTTGATGAGATGATCAAAGCGTTTGGGTTTACACAGACTTATGGAGAAGCCTGTGTTTACAAGAAAGTGAGTGGGAGCTCTGTAGCATTTCTCATATTATATGTGGATGACATACTATTGATGGGAAATGATATAGAATTCTAGGAAAGCATAAAGGCCTATTTGAATAAGTGTTTTTCAATGAAGGACCTTGGAGAAGCTGCTTATATATTAGGCATCAAGATCTATAGAGATAGATCAAGACGCCTCATTGGTCTTTCACAGAGTACGTACCTTGACAAGATATTGAAGAAGTTCAATATGGATCAGTCCAAGAAGGGGTTCTTGCCTGTATTGCAAGGTGTGCAATTGAGCACGGCTCAATGCCCGACCACGGCAGAAGATAGAGAAAAGATGAGTGCCATCCCCTATGCCTCGGCCATAGGGTCTATTATGTATGCGATGCTGTGTACCAGACCTGATGTAAACCTTGCCGTGAGTTTGGTAGGAAGGTACCAAAGTAATCCCGGCATGGAACACTGGACAGCGGTCAAGAATATCCTGAAGTACCTGAAAAGGACTAAGGATATGTTTCTCATTTATGGAGGTGACGAAGAGCTCGTCGTAAAGGGTTACGTCGACGCTAGCTTCGACACAGATCTGGATGACTCGAAGTCACAAACTGGATACGTGTATATTTTGAATGGAGGAGCAGTAAGCTGGTGTAGTTGCAAGCAAAGCGTCATGGCGGGATCTACATGTGAAGCGGAGTACATGGCGGCCTTAGAGGCAGCACAGGAAGCAGTCTGGATAAAGGAGTTCATTACCGACCTAGGGGTGATTCCCAATGCGTCGGGCCCGATGACTCTCTTCTGTGACAACACTGGAGCTATTGCCCTTGCCAAGGAGCCCAGGTTTCACAGGAAGACCAGGCATATCAAGCGTCGCTTCAACTCCATTCGTGAAAGTGTTCAAAATGGAGACATAGATATTTGTAAAGTACATACGGATCTGAATGTGGCAGATCCGTTGACTAAACCTCTCCCTAGAGCAAAACATGATCAACACCAAGACGCTATGGGTGTTCGATTCATCACAATGTAACTAGATTATTGACTCTAGTGCAAGTGGGAGACTGTTGGAAATATGCCCTAGAGGCAATAATAAATGGTTATTATTATATTTCTTTGTTCATGATAATTGTCTATTGTTCATGCTATAATTGTGTTATCCGGAAATCGTAATACATGTGTGAATACATAGACCACAACGTGTCCCTAGTAAGCCTCTAGTTGACTAGCTCGTTGATCAACAGATAGTCATGGTTTCCTGACTATGGACATTGGATGTCATTGATAACGGGATCACATCATTAGGAGAATGATGTGATGGACAAGACCCAATCCTAAGCATAGCATAAAAGATCGTGTAGTTTCGTTTGCTAGAGCTTTTCCAATGTCAAGTATCTTTTCCTTAGACCATGAGATCGTGCAACTCCCGGATACCGTTGGAGTGCTTTGGGTGTGCCAAACGTCACAACGTAACTGGGTGACTATAAAGGTACACTACGGGTATCTCTGAAAGTGTCTGTTGGGTTGGCCCGGATTGAGACTGGGATTTGTCACTCCGTGTGACGGAGAGGTATCTCTGGGCCCACTTGGTGATGCATCATCATAATGAGCTCAATGTGACTAAGGAGTTAGTCACGAGATCATGCATTACGGTACGAGTAAAGAGACTTGCCGGTAACGAGATTGAACAAGGTATTGGGATACCGACGATCGAATCTCGGGCAAGTAACATACTGATTGACAAAGGGAATTGTATACGGGATTGATTGAATCCTCGACATCGTGGTTCATCCGATGAGATCATCGTGGAACATGTGGGAGCCAACATGGGTATCCAGATCCCGCTGTTGGTTATTGACCGGAGAGGCGTCTCGGTCATGTGTGCATGTCTCCCGAACCCGTAGGGTCTACACACTTAAGGTTCGGTGACGCTAGGGTTGTAGAGATATAAGTATGCGGAAACCCAAAAGTTGTTTGGAGTCCCGGATGAGATCCCGGACGTCACGAGGAGTTCCGGAATGGTCCGGAGGTGAAGAATTATATATAGGAAGTCCAGTTTCGGCCACCGGGAAAGTTTCGGGGGTTATCGGTATTGTACCGGGACCACCGGAAGGGTCCCGCGGGTCCACCGGGTGGGGCCACCTATCCCGGAGGGCCCCATGGGCTGAAGTGGGAAGGGAACCAGCCCTTAGTGGGCTGGGGCGCCCCCTCTTGGGCCTCCCGCTGCGCCTAGGGTTGGAAACCCTAGGGGTGGGGGGCGTCCCACTTGCCTTGGGGGGCAAGTTTCCCCCCTGGCCGCCCCCCCCTTGTAGATGGGTTCCAGGGCCGGCACCCCCCCCCCTCCAGGGGGCCTATATATAGTGTGGGGGAGGGAGGGCAGCAACACCACAGCCCCTGGCGCCTCCCTCTCCCCCTGCAACACCTCTCCTCCGCGCTTGCGCTTGGCGAAGCCCTGCCGGGATCCCCGCTACATCCACCACCACATCGTTGTGCTGCTGGATCTCCATCAACCTCTCCTTCCCCCTTGCTGGATCAAGAAGGAGGAGACGTCGCTGCTCCGTACGTGTGTTGAACGCGGAGGTGCCGTCCGTTCGGCACTCGGTCATCGGTGATTTGGATCACGGCGAGTACGACTCCATCAACCCCGTTCATTGGAACGCTTCCGCTCGCGATCTACAAGGGTATGTAGATGCACTCCTTTCCCCTCGTTGCTAGTATACCCCATAGATGGATCTTGGTGATGTGTAGGAAATTTTAAAATTCTGCTACGATCCCCAACAAAAGGCAGGTGCCTTAAGGCACCGAAGCATAGTCCTGTCAGGGTGGTCGCGTGTGTCGGACGGACGCGTAGCACCCAGCCACCCACCCCCCTCCCCCCCCCAAAAGGACGACGACAATATAAGTTCGCGCTTCCACGTTTCGGATTGAAATATCTGGCGGCCCCAATTCCAGCCCTGCAAAATCTCTCTTCTCCGCCGTCCCCTTCCACGCCCAGATTGCTCAAATCCCTAATTCGCTGCCAACCCTCGAATTGCCCCTCGTCTCGTCTCTTTCCCCACCGTTCCCCACCTCTGTGCCGGACGACGACGACGAAGACGACGGTCGCGCTTCACCACCGCACCGGAGCTACCTCATCTACGCCCTCGTCCACCGCACCGGGTGGTCCACCGACAACGTCGGCCGCCGCAACCGACGTGCCTCACAGACACCGAGTTCCACCGCATAAGGTGTGCTTCACCGACGCCGTCTCCCAGCTCACCGGGGCTACTTCACCGAGCACATCGTCACACCTCCGCCCCCCGAGGCCGTTGGGGCTTCACCAACGATCTCGTCCACTGCATCGTAGCGCTCCGCTGCCACTCAAGATCTGCATCCGTGCGCGGCCAGCCAACGCCAGCGCATCACCCTCAATGGCTCTGAAGTGACCCGCACTCTAGCTAGGCGAGCATGCCCAAACGCCGGCCCGAACTAGGTATCCACACATCACTCCCTTGTGCACTGTTCCGACGATGTTTGGATATCCTTTCACTGCTCTCTTAGCTTACACGCCTATGCAACTCTGACTTTAACTCTTATTTCTTCTGGAGATATCATCTGAAACAAGCAAATCCATTTTTTAGCGAAGCATGACGGCGCTACGGGATCTGGTACACATCCTGCACACCCGTATAACCTTTTAAGTATCTATCCTCCGGTACAACATCAAGGTCGATTCCTCTTATTTGATCAACCATTCGCCGTGTCAAAAATGCAGAGGGGGTGCAAGGAGCACAAGGCCTGCACATCCAAGCAAGTGGTAACATGGACTTGTACATGGAACATCCCAAGCGCAAGCAGAGCTGCAGTGAGCCTGTACAACGAGCTAGCATAAGTCCCTGCATTTCATTTAATTCGTATTGGCATTCGTGTATGATTTGTGTGCAGTGGCTGATCCACGAATTCAAGTTACCAGGGGCGAACATTTAACTTAAAAAATACGAAGGCACTTGCACTCCGGAAATCAACATAACTTGAGAAATGTGAAGCTACATGCACTTTGAAAACCAGCTAATGATCCAAAGTAGTTTAGATTATAAACACTAAATGATGCAAGCACCAAAAAACACAAAATGCAACATGGTGTACAAGGACTACAAACATGGTCTGTACCTGCTTGAATTATTCGTTCTCTGGCTGAAAATATCGAAGTGTAATTGCACGTATAACCAATGCGCAAACTGCATATCAATATATCTATCCTGCACAAGTATGGCAATAGTTTCAAACAACAGATTAGAAAAGTATTTATGCTATGTTGTCATGATACGGGGACTTTCTGGTAGATGGCCTCGACGTTTCCTCAAGCTATGAAAATGCACTATAATTTGCTTGTCATCAATGTCTGCAAATCTCTGTCTCTCTCAACATAGTAGATCATCATTAGACACTAAATCCTTCAATGAGCTTACAAAATGCTTGCATTAGATCCCTCATTAGACACTATATGTTCATCACCAGGAGCATGTAAAATGTTTGCATCAAATCCTTCATTAGCAGTCTGTTCATTAGACACTTCAGGCTCAAGAACAACATGAGCTTGTATGTTTGCACCGGAAACTTGATTAGATACATCGGATTTAGTCAGTTCAGTATTGATTGGGGGAGTTATAAAATAAGTAGAAATTGGTTTCATTTTCTCATAGATTCCCTACATACTAGCAGTTTTACAACACCGTCAGGTTTAACTATTGGCCAGAAATGGAAGAGTTGAATTAGATATAATCAGGGATGTGATGTACCTGCTCGTTGCGCATGCTACTCTTGCAAGCTGCGACTGTCCGTTTGCGCAAGCTCGATGCCATGCCCGTGCTGCCGCCGCTGCCTCCCACGCAGGCTACACCCAGGGTTGGATCTTCATCTTCTTGTCCTTCCGTTCGCTTGAAGCCCGGCGACCGCCCTCCAACGAGGGCGCGAGGAAGTGCTGTGTCGGTCTGTCCAGCGGCGGCTAGGTTAGGAGCGAACCAGACTGGAGGCTGGAGCGAATGAATTGGGATTTTTCCTGCTGTCGATCAATATGGGAGGCGCTCGTTTGGGCCGTGAGCCTGCTATAGGGCCTGCCTTGCACTTATGTTATTGGCCCATCCAAATTGAAACATTTTTCTTCATTTTTTACATTGCCTGCTCGTGCGTTGGGACGAACAAAACTAGCGTGGGCCAACCTGGATGACTCAAACTAGGTGCACACTTTCCAGCCACCTGAGGCGGCCGCCCATACCAGCCCCTATGGTGGTGTCGCCCCTTTTTGCGTGTATGATTGGATAGTGAAAAATATTCCAGTGGCGCTTTTGATTTACCCACAGAATGGTTGAATTGCTTGTTTCTATGAACTGAGTTCGCCAATAATGTGAAGGATGCTAGTCTTTTCATCCTATTGTAGATTGCTTAGATCTCGATATGCCAAAAGTAATCACATGAAATATACAGTAAAAGCCAGTGTGATGTGTTTGGCTACAACTAGTCTGACTACACGTCCTCATATAACATATCAAGGACGCACCATCTTACCAGATTAACCATTCGACTTACCCATGCAGTGTGGGAAGAAAGAAGTATTGGGACTACGTATCCAAGCAATTGATGCCATGGACTCCTTCGTACAACCTTGTAAGCGAAAAAGAAGTTGCAGTGTGCCTGTACAAAGAACTAGCATAAGTTCAGTTATCTGCTTCTCGGAATTTTAGTTAGCCACTTATTGCAAAATTATTCAATTGCGTTGCTTGGCTTAATTTAGTTTGCTACTTACATAATGGCACGGCCTGTTAATCATATTGTAGACTGCGCCTATCTATGTGTTTGATACTTACTGTTAAGAATTACCTGTTTGCCTTAACTTAAATATCTACTTGTTTGTTTAACTGCTTTGCTGCTGCAACAACGGGTTACAATGATGTTAATAACTACTTTTCAGCATCCAATTGAAACTCTTTAATTCCTTGTTTGTTTAACTGGTTTGCTGTTATAACTCCCAGTTGAGATGTTTTGCTAACTTCAACTTGCTGAATCCAATCGGAACTTTAATGGCAAAACAGGTTAGCCCAAGATCAAAGAGCGAGGTCCCCATGGACGTTGCATCATCCCACAGCAGTGGCACCGGCCCAATCATGCATTATGAATTGCCAACTGCTGATGCTCTAGAGGCTAAACTAGTGGTAGAAAGAGATTCTGCTTCTGCACTTAGAGATGAAGTTGACATGTTGAGGTAGAAAACAGCACAATCACAAGCAGTACTCAAGACAACCATTAAATATTTGGTGGATTTCAAAACGAAGCAAGCTGAGACTGACCAGATTGTTAAGGTCCTGAAGGAAAAAAGGAAATTAAATTCCTACTTGGTAAATCATAGGTGAAATGTTCTTTCCATAGTTGAATAACCTTTGTGTTGTCTGTTCATGTAATCAATCAAACCATTTGTTTTAGAGATCATGTAATAATTGTTTTTTGTTTGTTTTTTGGTTTGTAATTTTATTTGAGCACAAGTCTGTATCAATTGATAAGACTCGGAGACATTTCATTTGGATTGCTGTGCCAGACCTACAAATATGCCAATCGGGCTGAATGTGCATTCAGCAATAGTAGTAGTATAGATGGACCATAAGTGGCACGCATTGGAAAGGGCCAACATGCTGGCTAAAAAAAGGATGTTGTTGTAGCCAAAAAAAAGTACAACGGCCTGGCTTATGTATGTTAGTTGATATTATTGATCCATATACTCTATAAGTGTTTATATGTCTGTTAGTTCTGTACATTCTTGGTTGATTGACTTGGTATTTGAATCTTGATACATCGCTTGTGTACATATCTAAATGGGAGTACACATTATGCTGCGTGTGACATTTGAGTTGGGCATGAAGTGTTCCAAATATTCGAATTCACCTTAAACTGGATTCTAGTTTCTGAATTTGAGTATCGGCATTTGTAAACCATATTCATATATGAGAGTGGAATACATCTTTGTCGTCCTTTTGAAGATATATAAAAACACATAGAATGATTTATAAAGATTCATATAGGAATACAAAATGGATTCGAATTTAGTGCCAGGGTAAACGTGGATGCTTATTGTCCCAAAATTTGAAAGAAGCAGCAAAATGTCCACTCCCACGTCGGCTGCCTGAAGCCAAGTGTTTGGGAGATGGAAATTACTGTCTACCCATTACACGGACAATCCATCGGCCTGATTTCCACTGCTCTAAATAGGGGTAGGTTAGTAACTTCAATTAGACGTGACACGACCGCCTCTGAGCCCATTCTGACACGGTGGGCGTCAAACATGGGCGGCAAAACTCATTTGATTCAAGCTCATCCGAAAGACCTCTGTTTCTCCCTCCATTCCACATTCATACACGGTGGGCGGCAAAACAAACTCGACTCGGCCGAAATCAATGTAGGCAAATATTTTCAATAGGGGCAGGTTTGTAACTTCACTCAGACGTGACACAACCGCCCTACCTGTCAGCCTCGTTCATACACCGTGGGCGCCAACCATGGGCGCCAACCACCCTCTCCTCGCCCGAAATCGCTCTGGGCAAATATTGGCGAGATGCGAGATTACCGTCCTATCCCCAACCGACGAGACGTCCAAATTTTAAACGGGGCCTAAGTTCGTAACTTCCCCATATTTCAGATAGGCGTGTCCCAAAAACATGGTTCCCCGTACCTCTCCGTCCATTTTCCCATTCATACACCGTCCGCGCTAGAACACCCCATCCCCACACCAGCCTCCGTCCGCCACCCTATCCATCGCCGCCGTCCTCCACCACATCCATCGCCACCGTCCTCCACCATGCCGGAGCGCCTACCAAGACCGCGTCGTCCATTGCTAGAGATGGACGTTTCTCATCCACGGCGACGGACCAATAGCCTTGCATCGCGTCCTCTCGCTTCATCGGCGCTGTCGTCCTCTTTGCCGGGGCCGCTCACACGACCTTCTCTTCCACCGCAACAGGACTTATCCCCCGATGCACCCGTCTACCGTCGCAGATCTGCTTCAACGCCACCGACAGCCATCGCACCCTCGATGCCTACACGGCGCCGGAAGAGAGGTGGTACTTCATATCTCCTCAACTTTTTGATCTCAACCAGAAAATAGATCTTAACTTGGTTACTCTACTTTCTTTTTAGCTCTTAGAATTTAGTTCTTAGTTCGAAGCAAACAATGGATGCTAAATATCATTTCTCCGGTTTGCAGGTTCAAATCTGCCATGGCACAGCCATAATACGGTTTAATTGATCATGCTTAGGGTTTAATTATGTTGGTTCCGTGGTGGTTTCTTTAATAGAAATCGGAGGGGAAACCCTCTTTTGCTAAAAAATATGCTTAGAATTTCCCCTTTTATGATCACTATACGATCAGAATACGTGCTTCGTGTCATAATAACACTGCTCCACCCATCAAGCTAAACAAGCTTAGTTGTTCAAATACGAATCTGATATTATTAAACAGAGTTGTTTAATTGGTCAGCTAAATGTTCCTAAATTAGTTTTGAAAATGCATGTTCGCCGCTCGGGTGTGTATCTCTACAGGGTGCCCATGATGGGCCGGCCCACCCTGGGATTTTGGGTCGTCCCAGGCCCCGATTCCCCTCTGTTCTGCTGCGCGCTTCCGATCTCTACTCGCCCCCAGCCGCCTGCCTCGCCGGTGACTTGCCATCCCCGGACGGCATGACTCTAGGAGGAGACGCCGGACTAACAGGAGGCCAGGAGCCGCTCGCCCAACAGCGTCACCGCTGCCCGGGCGCGCTGCCGTGCCTACCTTCCCAGTCGGTTCAGGGCTCAGGCGTGCAGCACCCACCAAGCCAACCCAATTTATCCTGAGATACGTCCTCAACACTCAGCAGCCACTCCTCATCACCCATTTTCTAATTGATTCATTACTCATTAGGCAGGACTGTCATTAGGGTTTGTTGTGTGCTCAGTGCTACCTACACTTAATGGTTCAGATGTATTTCGGTAATCTTTAGTACCTCTAAAGTTCACAGGGTTTTCAAAATTCCGGCCCTCGGAACAAAAACTAGTCATTTTGGATTGTTGGTCGTAGTGACATTGACCCAGATTACTACTGCAAGCCAGGTTTGTTGACAATTTTACTTGTCTTTCTTACTCATTCGATATAATATCCAATTATTCACGTCGATTAGTTGCAAACAATAAGTGCTAGACAAACTTCTTCATTCAGATTTTGGACGGTCTCTTACTGCAGTTACAATTCTGCATACTTGTCCTAGTAAGCTCACAAGTAAATGATTGATTCACTACATCTATGCTTGCCTTGTCATATTTGTTGTCAATATTCTTTTAGGGTGGACCACCCTGTTTCTAAATACTGGAACCGTGGACATGAGTGAATAGTATTTCTCTATGTGATCTCTTCCATCATGTGTGGGTAACGAACACTGCATTGTATAGAAAGAAAGTTTCATTTCCAGCTTTTACATAGGTTTCGATATTTTACATGGAATACAATCTGCCTACTTGCTTTGTGTCGCACTACCAACACTCCACCCTTGAAGCTAAACATTACGCCACTCATAATTGCTTAGTTTATTTGTTCAAATACGAATTTCATATGATTCTAATGTTCCTACTTCAGTTTTGAAATGTGTGCCTGCCTGTTATAGAGACATAAGGGGTTTGTATTTCTGTGTGTGGTCTGGTCAGCACGGTTGGGGAGGTGAACTTTGCATATGCAGGGGTTTATAGGGAGACACTGTCCGAGTTGAATCCGCAATGCATTCCATAGATAATCTGACTACTTTTTATGTTTTCATGAATCTCAGATTCTGAACAACATCATAATGATTATGAGCTTGCGCGCATGAAAAGAATAAAGCAGAACAATGCCATGGCTGTCAAACTTGGCATTAAGGGACTGAAATCAAGTCTGGATGCAATGCAATGCAAACGCTCTCCACCTACAGATTCATGCTCAGAATATGATGCTAACAGTGATTCTGAGCTAGAGGGAGACCTAAGTCAATGTAGCTCCCTAGTGGAGGAGTCAGAGGAAGATGCCCTATCTTATTCACCCATCAAGGTACTTGCTCTAACTTTCCAAGGTTACATTGCTCGCACATATCTTGCAACTGATGCTTTGCATTGCTTCTACTTTGTTGAACTGCAATTAGCTTAGTTTACACATTGTGTATGTGAATACGCCCTGCCTATCCATTTTCAGTACATATTCCATCTGTCATCATACCATATTTATCCATTCAAATGCTGTTCTTGTGTATCAGACGTTCAAAAGGAAGAGGGCGATTGCTGATTGTGGAGGAGCACAAGCAAAGTATTTGGAAAAGGTAGTGGCACCTGATAAATCAAATAGCCCATTAGGTGTAGTTGCAATATCACCTGACCCACAAAATACCCCAACTCTAGTAGACTCTAGCCCTACTACACTGGTCATTTCTGATGCCCCAACTCAGCAGACCCCAACTGCAGCAAACAGTATGATTATGCCAGTTGACATAGCACCAGCTGTACGACGCAAAAACCCCCCATTCCAGCAAAGAGTACACCAAATCCAGTTGCCAGATCCCTTTTCGAACCAGAGAGAGCCCCAATTGCAGCAAATAGGACCCCTATTCCATTTCTTCCCAGTTTAGAAGACGAAGCTTATGTTGTTGTCAGGAACTTTGTGCGCATCTTTCCTTCATGGAAAGATTATACCGCAGACACAGAACAATTTCCAGTCTTCCTCCGCAACTTACGCGTAAGTAATGTACTAATGTTATTCATGGTCATTACTGCATATGTTTCTGCTGACAGAAGACACAAGATTTCATTCTTTTAAATAGGCGAGGAGCAAACTGGATTGTGATGACGAGCAAGGGTTGGTTGCGCTTTTCAAGCACTCGTTGATGAAGTATCGTTCCTACCTGAGGCAAGCGCACTTTGACGGCAAGCCTCTGAACGAAATTTCTGTAAAGTCTCTGGTGCTACATTTATCCGACGGTGACTGGAATAATCTTGTTACACATTGGTCTCGGCTGCAGCGTAAGGTACTGTCTATGATATCACATCACAATTTGAACTACATTTCTGCATTTGCCTTAATGTCTCACTTGTACGAAAACTGTTAGCAGAAGAACATTCGTTCTCAAGGGACCACAGAATCTCGCAACTATACTGCACACTGCATTGCTCTTGTGAGTACCTCTTGCCCTGTATGACCATACTTACTTTCATAGTTGTTTGATTATGTAGCATCACTGCACATGTTAGCCTTGTAATCGTCCATTTGGTGGACATGATAAGATCCGTATGGACTCTTACATAAATTTAGAATCAACCCAATGCTTTTGAAGAGGTTTAGCTCTGCAGTCCTCTTGTAAGGACTGAACGTGGTCTATCACTGTACTTACATTAACAGCTACTCCCTCCGTCCCATAATATAAGAACGTTTTGTACAGTACACCAGTGTTCAAAACACTCTTGTATTATGGAAAGAGGGATTGGTTCATTTTGTAGCATTCTGCATCTTATCTCCCTCGCCCACCATTTACTAAAAAAGATCAGATCTATATTTAATCTTACCAACAAGTAGAATACATAGACAATGCCAGTGCAGAAGTGTAGCCCATTGCTCTTGTCGGTACATTTTGTCCTGTAACGCTTGTACTTCCAGGGATTGGTAGTTGATTATGTAGCATCAATCTGCATCTTATCTTCATAATCCTCTATCCCTTCCAGTATTATCATATCTATAATTACTCCCTACAAAATGTAGAGTACAGGCAATGCTTATGAAGAAGATTATGTGCTGAAATTCTTGAGTTATCCTTCCCTTGACATGGAGAAGGGCATTATAAAGCCGGTGTTAACTGTTAATGTAAGTCAGTCCTTCTAAAGCCTTTATCCTCA
The DNA here is from genome assembly GCF_002575655.3 of Aegilops tauschii subsp. strangulata. Lineage (NCBI taxonomy): Eukaryota > Viridiplantae > Streptophyta > Magnoliopsida > Poales > Poaceae > Aegilops > Aegilops tauschii. The sequence goes on from NC_053036.3 coordinate 158,193,345, forward strand.
ACTGCTGTTTAATTTGCTCATACTCCCTATCGTTTACTGCTGTTTAGTTTGCTGTTTCTACCAAAATGCATGTTCGTAAGAACCGTAAGTTCTAAGTTTTACTTGTAAAACCAAATTCCTTATTCATACCATGCACATTACTTAATACTCCCTATATGTATGCTTGTTTTTGTGGATCTATAATCCAGTGTGTGGTGAAGCAGCCCACGTTTGCACCTTGTCATCTCCTGTTTTATCTTACTGATGTGGCTGATGATATGAACAACATGCCATGCACATTATCCAAAATAGATACAATGATTTTCTTTGCCCTTCATCTATGCTTGTTATGTTGACATGGTAATCCAGTAGTGTGGTGAAGCTCCCCGCATTATGAACAATGCCAAATTATGCTATTGATATTTTGAACTTACTCTTTATTTTCTAATTTGAAATTGGATAGAATTGACAGAAAAGTTATCATCTTTGTTTATACACGTGCAAAACCTGTCATCTCTCTGCTTTGTTTCAGGGTGATATGCATGATGGCATGCACAAGTTTGCTGAAGGCTGTGAGACAAACCCAACATATATTGCAGCAAAGAAGGCAAAACATCTTGAAGATAGCGAGACAACCCCAAAGTCTTATCTTGATGCAGTGTTCAAGTTACTTGAGACTAACAGTCAGACAAGCTCGCAGAATTCGTTGTCTGAATCAGTTTGACTTCTTCAGTCCCAAGTTCTAGCAGAAAGGCATTCTGCAACTCAACTTCGACTTGAAGTCCTATCTCTAAGAAAGATTGTGGAGAACACCAATGAGAACCTCATCGCTAAACAGCTACACCTGGAAGCTATGACCGACATGCTAGGCCGGTCTCACAGCCTTGCTCAGCAGCTTGCGCAGCAGTTCCTCCGCGAGGCTAACCTTTCTTGAACTGTCTTGGAAGTGGTCTCGGTTCAGTATTATTTTGTTACGCTGCAATGGTGCCCAGTTTTTGTAATCTGCTTCTTCGTTGCGCTTTATGATCACTGGTGGCGAACTTTGATGCCCAGTGGATGTAATATGTGTAATAGCCGTGATAGCCTAGCATAAGTTGCTTGCTTATTTATTTCCTTGTTGTCTTGTTTATTTGTTTGCTTGTAGTCAGTGCAATTCTTTTTCCGCGGTTTGCTAGTGGCTGCAATAACCTATTTTTTAAAACTAGGCCACAATAACCATAGGCTAATATTTACTGTAGTGACACTGGGCCTCCTACGGGCCGTAGAAACAGTGGGCCTTCTATGGGCCGTAGAAACAGTAGGCCTTCTACGGGCCGTAGAAACAATGGGCCTTCTACGGGCCGTAGAAACAATGGGCCTTCTACGGGCCGTATCATCAATGGGCCTTATACGGGCCGTATGATCGATTGGCCAAACATGGGCCAATAACAGGCCGCATTATGGCCGTAAACAGGCTAGAGTTGGAATCGTCCGTTCATGGGCCGACCATAACGGGCCATCGTTAATAGGCCGTATTTGATGACGCTATGAAAACGGCCTAACGTATTAACGGACCACAAACGGGCCGACTGTAACCACGGGCTGAATTTGGCCCACAAGCAGAAAATGACAGTAACGGGCCATAAGTAAACGAATGCTGGAAATGAGCCCAAGAATAAATGGGCTTTGAGAAGGCCGAAAGATAACATGGGCTGGAAACGACCCAACGGAATAACGGGTCGTTAATGGGTATAAAGTGATACACTGTTCATTACGGGCCAGTTTCACCACGGGTCGTTAATGGGTGTAAAGTGATACACTGTTCATTACGGGCCAGTTTCACCACAGGCCGTTAATAGGCCAAGAGTTACATAGGGCCTCACATGGGCCGAAAGACGTCATGGGCCATACATGGGCCAGAAGTGAAAACGGGCTGGAATCATATTGGATGGCCCAGATGACGCTACTGGGCCTAATTCGGATAGGGCGTAACGGGCCTTGGGTTAGCGGGCTGTAAATGGGCTATATGCGAACAGGCCGTTAACAGGCTTTCCATGGGCCGGCCCTCCACCTTTTGACCAAGTCAAACGGGCCGACCTTTTCACAGGAATGGGCCTCTGTTGGGCCGTGCCACGTGTCGACGTATCATAGGCGCCTTCTGTCCAATGAGTGGATGACATCTGTCCCAACGATGAGCCGACACGTGTTTCCTCCAGCCAATGATGATTTTACACGTGGAAAATCCCCATTGGTCGGGGCTGTTAACGGGTTATCGGATCCAAAACCCGACCCGATAGCTTAACGGCGTTCCGTTACGGTGGATGCCACGTGTCGGTCACCCTTGACGAAAGCACTTCTGTGACGCGCGATTTATCGTCATGGATGTGGACACTTCCGTGATGATAATTTTGGTAATGTCATGGAACACTTCTACGACAGCACATGTATGACTATCTTGATTATGTCATAAATTTGTCATGGATGTACATGCATGACAAAAAACGCGACCTACTGTGACAAACACGTATCATCACGGAAGTGTATTTTTTTGTAGTGCAGTCCACCGATATGGCCCTTTACACATATACCCATGCATATGTAGTGTAGCTCCTTGCTTGCGAGTACTTTGGATGAGTACTCATGGTTGCTTTTCTCCCTCTTTTCCCCTTTCTATACCTGGTTGTCGCAACCAGATGCTGGAGTCCAGCAGCTAGAGATCCCGAGGATGATTCTACGTGGAGTTCGGCTTCGAGGAGTAGTTAGGAGGTCCCAGGCAGGAGGCCTTGCCTTTTCGATCGTTGCTACTTTTGTGCTAGCCTTCTTAAGGCAATCTTGTTTAACTTATGTCTGTACTCAGATATTATTGCTTCCGCTGACTCTTGTGTTTTCGAACTTATGTATTCGAGCCTTCGAGGCCCCTGGCTTGTAATATAAAGCTTGTTTTATTTTAATTCGTGTCTAGAGTTGTGTTGTGATATCTTCCCGTGAGTCCTCGATCTTGATCGTACACATTTGCGTGTATGATTAGTGTACGATTGAATCGGGGGCGTCACAGCCGCACTGCAGTGGGCGCGTCGCCATCTCCATTCCCCCCCTCCCGCGCGAGTCGTACCTTCGTTCGCCGGAGCCGGCGTAGACGAAGCCAAGCCAGGCCCGCACAGACCCAGATGGAGCCCAAGGGCCCAGATTTGGGCCAGGAGGGCGGCGCCGCCAACCCGCCGCCGGAACCGCTGCTGCCCAAGGAGCACCGCGCGCACCCGCGACGGGGAAGGAAGGGCAACACCCGTAGCCGCCGGAGGCCCGAAGCCGAACCCCAGCCGCCGCACGGCCAAGCACTCACCCCACCGCCGCCGCCGACCGGAGGAGGCGCCACCATGCCGCTGGGCCCCGTGCATGCCCGACTCCACTGCCCAGGATGGCAGCCCCGCGCCCACCACTATCGGAACGAGGAGAAGCGAGCCCCCGCCGCCAGCCACCGTGAGGGGCTTTGCAGCGGAGGCGGGGGAAGGGAGGGGAGCCGCCTGCCCCGGGATCTAGCGCTGCCGCCTGGGCTGCCCACGCCGGGGGGGAGGGGGCAAGGGGGTCGCTATTTCAGCGCGTCTTCTTCTTAAGTGCTACATAATCTTACGTCCTTATTCGCATCACCGCTCTTTCCATTATTTGCAAACCACTTTCCGCCAAAGGTAAATGTCCTTTTTATGGTCAAAATGTATTTATCTGGACTATTAGCATCCACAAATATTCCCTACATGCTTATAAAAAATTGGCTTTACTGTATGCAAAGATATAGGAAGGAAAGAAGTGCAGGAGTTGAAAACCAAAACTGTCATAAAGACGAGGGAAGAATGTTAACTAAACCAACACAAAAATGGATAAGACAACAATATATGAAGACAGGTTTGTGCATGTTGGTTTCCATCCATATTGTAGTTACAGTTTCACTTAAGTACCATTTCCTTACTGCACATCTGACTATTACAAATATATGTTCCGCATCACTAAACAAAATTACATGTTCAACTAAACATTGACACGGTGGTATATGTTGTTCATGTACAAATAAAACTATCATTTCAGGAATATATTGTTGGAGTAAAAAAAATGCAAACATTGGTTACGGTTTTACATCTCTACAGAATTCAATTGTTTGTACTCCAGTTTTCTTTACTTAAAATATCACTAATGCCTTTTGTGAAGCAAGTAAGTATCTGAAGTATAATTTTATCTTTTTATATAAATAAGGGAAAATACAGAGACTTGTAGTGAAAATTATGAAACTACATAAGGTTATTTGGTGATTTGTTTTAGTACTTTGTGTTTGGAGATCACAATTTGTCATGAATGTGTAGTCCAATCTTGGATTTTCCTTGGGAAATTTTTAGCCTGCGCAGATGCACGGGTTGATGACTAGTATAGTCGAAATGTGTTGTGAGGCCACCATTGTAGATTTGTAGACATCACACGTGTAGACCCCATTAATGCATTCCACTTCCAGTAGGTAGTTTGGTCAAACGCGCGCCACGAACCACAAGGCTCTCATAATTTTCCACACCGCAAACGCTGAAAAAAAAGTTCTCTTTACCTCGTCAATTTTACACAAAAGCCGAGAATTCGCTGTATGCAATTACTCCCTCCAATTCATATTACTTGTCCTATATTTGTCTAGATACGGATAGTAGTAGAAATTTTGCAAACCTATAACCAAAGAGAGTGTGTTTCGCTGTTTCCTGCGCCACTACCCACTGGCTCGTCCTGCAAAGTGATAGGAGAGCCATGTTTCTCCAGCTACACCACTTGGTCACTCTGCTCCTGCTCCTGGAACACCATGAAGTGACACTATTCGAGAAATATATAAGTTAGCTAGCTGACTAGCAGTGATACTCTCTCGAACAGGAAGGAAGTGAGCACTTTGGAAGACGGATCAATGACTACGAAGATAGCATTATTCCCTTTCTTGGTCCTGGGAAAGCCAATGATGAAGTCCGTACCAACTTTGTCCCATTTCCACTTAGGAATAGCTAAGGGCTAAAGGGTGCTGGCAGGCCTCTAATGCTCTGCCTTAATGCGACGACAACATCAAAGTTAGCAATGAACTCAGCGATTTCTCTCTTCATCCTAGTCCACCAGAACCTCTGGCATAGGCACTGATACATCTTAGTACTGCCGGGATGAATCGTGAGAGGATATTGATGAGCCTCCTTAAGAATCAACTACCGTAGATATTGCTTCTTGAGAACCACTAGACGGTTCTCAAAGAAAACATCACCTTGATCATTTGTAGAGAAACTACCAGCAACTCCCTTCTCAATGTTATCCTTGATCCGAGTAATACCCGTATCATACTGCTGGCTAGTTATGATCGGATCCTCCAGAGTAGGTTTCGCCACCAAAGTAGAAAGAGATCCGTGTGGAACAATGTGAAGGTTAAGCTTACAGAATTCCTCATGGAGAAGTGGTTGACCTTGTAACAACATGAGATTGTCACAATAGGATTTACGACTTAATGCATCAGCCATGACATTAGCTTTACCTGGGGTGTAAGAAACTCCTAAGTCGTAATTGTAATCAACTCTAACCAACGTCTTTGCTTGACATTCAAATCAGTTTGGGTGAAGATATACTTTAGACTCCGGTGATCTCTCACAACGGATACCAAGAAGGTAATGTCGTCATGTCTTAAGTGCATAGACTACGGCTGCAAGCTCTAGATCATTTGTAGGATAATTATCCTCATGTGGATGCAACTGTCGAGATGGATAGGCAATCACATGGCGATCTTGCATAAGAATGCAACATAGTCCTTGTCACAATGAGTCGCAATAGATAACAAAGTCCTTGGAGAAGTCTGGTGGCACAAGTATGGGAGCAGAAGTCATGCATCTTTTCAATTCCTAAAAACTGCGCTCACACTGTGGGACCACTCAAAATTTTTATCTTTCTTGAGGAGTTTAGTAAGAGGCATGGTAACTTTGGAGGAGTTCTCAACGAAGCGGCGACAATAGCTCACTAGACCAAGAAAACTCCTAACTTGCTTAACCGATTCAGGTGGAGTCCAATCAAGGACGGCCTGAACTCTCTCGAGGTTGACAGCAATGCCCTTACCAGAGATCACGCGGCCTAGATAGGTCACTTATGGCAACCAAAATTCACACTTGAAGAACTTGGCATAAAGGCAGTGCTCTCTGAGTTTTTCTAACACTAATCTGAGATGCTCGGAATGCCATTGAGGTAAACCACGACAAACTTATCTAAGTACTCCATGAAGATCGAGTTCATCAAGAGAGAGAATGTGGCTGGAGCATTGGTTATACCGAAGGACATAACGGTGTACTCGTACTGGCCATAACGAGTGACAAAGGCTGTCTTAGGAATGTCCCCGTTTCTGATCTTGATTTGATGATAGCCTAACCTCAAATCCATCTTAGAAAAGGTTGAGATCCAGCGAGCTCATCATACAGGCCATTGATCCTGGGGAGCGGATACTTGATCTTTATCATGACCAAGTTAACGGGGTGATAACTACAACCATCCGATCCGTACCATCCTTCTTCTTGATGAAGAGGATGGGACAAGCCCAAGGAGAAGAACTAGGACAGATGAAACCCTTTTGCAAGGTCTAATCAAGCTGCTTCTTTAGTTTAGCTAACTCTAAGGGTGCCATCTTATAAGGTCTCCTAGAAATTGGGGCGGTTCCAGGGATAAGATCTATGACAAACTCTACATCTCTGTCTGGTGGAATGCCTGGCACTTCCTCTGAAAAGACGTCCGGAAAGTCAGGGACTACCGGGATATCTTCAAGGTCTAGGAGAGGGCTGGCATTAAGAGAATAGAGTTGACTCTTTGCAACTCTAGTTGAGACAGTGACTATCTTGTCAGATGGGTGTCTAAGCTGAACAGACCTAGTGTAACAATCAATCTTGGCATGATGAGTTCTCATCCAGTCCATACCCAAGATGATGTTAATATCTGTAGACTTGAGAGCTATAAGTGATGCAAGGAAAATAAATTGTATTGCTTCAGTTTATGTATGTGTTTTGCTCACATCACAAATATCTGACAACTAGATAGTTCCCCAGTTCAGTATTGCATATAGTTTACCCCACTAGACATTGCATTAATCTTACTTGGTTATTGTCCATAACGCTTTCAAATCTTCTGTTAAAAAGACCTGCAAGCGAGCCTTTTCATCGTTCGCCGTCCATGCACGCATTAAGGTCGGTAAATTCAATTTGTTTTTCATCTGACTTCTGTAGCCTGTTGTACTTATTCAATGTGCTATTTAAGTAGGCGTTGTTAAAACTTTTGGTTTTGGGAGAATAGGAAAGTGTTCAAGCAAATTTTCTGCTATGTGTTGTTAAGAGCTTGAGATGAACCTTGAGAAATTTGACCCTCGATGTTAGGTGCATGCAAAAAGAATTTACGCCCTCAAAAGTAAAAGAAAGAATTTAAGTTGCGAGTTTCTTGAGAACTTTGACCCTCATATGTTCGGTACATGGAGAAAGAATTTACACCCTCAAAAGCAAAATAAAGATTACTATAAGTTGGGGTTTCTTGAGAACTTTGACCCTCAGATGTTCAGTAGATGGAAAAAGAATTTACAACCTCAAAAGCAAAAAAGAATTTACTATAAGTTGCGAGTTGCGAGTTTCTTTTTCTTTTTAACTTTAGAGGTTGTTACCGATGTTATGTCCTCGCAAAACTCTAGCATATTGCACTATAATTTTCTCTCCCGTTGTAACACATGTGCATGTTTGCTAGTAAAGAAAAAAAAATAGCCTTCATTATTTTTGTACCCCCCTATCTCACCGACTCGGGAATGCCACGACGAACCCGTGTTGCAGGAGGCTAGGAGCCCTGCCAGGACCGAATCTGGTGGCTCAAACTCGTTACCGTTGGCCTCCGCCCTTTTCGGTGAGGGCGTAGACGAGGACTTCGATTTGAACTCAAACATGGCATCCATGACGGGATAGCTCTTCTATCCTGGTACGAGGTAAGAGGATCCGCAGAAGAGCAAAGAAGCGCGGAGACGGATCACCAGAGAAAGGGGACCGATGACACGGGGCTGTTGAGGTGGAGTGCTGAGTCAAAAGGCAGAGTGACAGCGCCCCGGCCGATCAGTGTAGGATGGACAGACACTAATATCTGCGACATTTTTGCCTGGTGACCCAAAGAAAATAAATACTACAGGAATAAGGAAACGAACAGGTTTTTGCATGTAATGCATATGAGAAATGCCGGTATGTAATTCATCATCTTTGATATGCATGACCGTATATTTGGCTTCAGGTGTTCAGTCGCAACCTATCATCTATGATCAGCCTAACGTCTTTCTATTTGTTGTGGTGTGTTTCGTTGGGTGAGCATGTCCACTCCAAAGACTAAGACACTCGTATCCATGTTCGCCGAAACTTAAGCGAAAGCCCGGCGTACTTTCTCAAGAACGCTAGCCCAAGTCGGACAACAAGCTGGTCGCACTCCATTGTAGACTCGATTGCAGACTCCATTGCAGAAGCGGGTAAAGCCTGGTTGAACTCTATCGTAGACTCCATTGCGAAGCTCAGTCAAGCGTGGGTGGACTCCATTGCAAAGCTCAGTCAAGCGTAGGTGAACTCCATTGTAGGCTCCAACGAAGAACTGAGTCAAGACTGGGTGAGCTGCCAGCAAAAAGGGCCTCACCTGCAGTATGACCTCCCAGAGTTGGAAGCTGGCATTCAGAGTAGCCGTAGCCTAGTGTGGAAGAGGGAGAGAAATCCATCAGATCCTGAATCGACAAATACAATTTCAGTGATAAATAATACGTATAGGACTATGTAAATGTGACTAAACAAGAATAGGGCAGAGGTCGTTAGGGAAGCCGCGTGCAAGCTTGGGCCCTAAGCATGGTACTGTATTGCTTGGTTAGGTACTTGGTCACAAGAAAGATGATCAAACTTTTGTAAGTAAATAAAAACGACTGGATACCGCAGGTAAATGAAAAGATATTATTATTTACCTTCCATAGCGGATACACGGACGACAAACCCTTCCAAAGATCCATTAGGGATGCAGCTCTAATTGCCCAGAACATATATGAGACGGTGCCAGCCAATGCCAAAGGCAGCGCGAACCAGGAGAACTCGACATTGTGACCCTGTCGATTCTTGGTTCATGTAAGTGATCCAGTATGCATGACCAGCAACAGAGAAAGTCAAGAAACACAATAGCTATGGAAGAAGGGCTGCATGCATGCATGGCATCTAGAGATACTATAATGACGGAGGAGATTCCTCAACAATTCAGTTAAAGTATACTCGAGTATTCACAACGCACGAACGTACGTACCTTTGAGTAGACTCGTGCCAGGTTACTGGAAAGAGACAGAAGCAAGGACAAGCTTCCCAGAAACCTGCCTCTGACCGAAGTAGAAGATACATAGATGAAAGGCATGTCCTCTTGAAACCCCAGGCACAAGACAGATATCAGGAGAAGCCCACAACAGGTTATGATGATAGCGTACTGCAAAAGAGTATTTGACATTTCTCACGAGGTTAGCTAGCAAGAAAATTACTTCAACGGTGCGTTCAGCTAAACTCTCTAATAAGACATGCATATATGCTGAGAAAGGGGCACACATATACCTTCCATGCGTCTCTCAAAATGCAGCACAGATTTGCCAAGAACGCACAGTTGACCAGGATCGTCAATGCTGCCATAAGCTCCATATGCACTGTCACGCCTTCTTGGATTGACCAGAAGCATGGGATCCAAGCGAATGACGCTAGGCCTGAGCACAAAAACCAAATAGACAGGAGCAAGGGAAGTCGTTGAGGCTGTGGGAGTCCGTCTAGAAGTGGCTCTGCTAATGCGTCGTTGTCCCTGGCCTCCTGGTGCAGTGCAAGGAGTCTTCGGCCTCTACATCAGTCGATTTTATTATTACGATGGATAAAAAGTTATAAATGCAAGAAATTGGCTAATATCAATGGAGTTTGGTCTTTCTTTACCCTCCAAAGACGAGCACCAAAAAGCCAAGAGCATCTCCTGCAAGGATTCATATATAACAGAATGATATCTAGCGCACATTCATAAACGGATGTAATGTATAAATGATTGTGTCCATACCAAGGTAGCCGACATCAATCATCTTCAAAAATTCTCACGAAATAGTGCTGTACAAATAAATCATGAAAACGGATAGTATAGTTAATCCCCTTTGCTATTGAAAATTCTTTACTCAAAGCTGCAAAAAAAACTCTTCACTCAAAGTATTCCAGCTACTACTTGTCAATGTCCTTTGAAGACCAAAACAAAAGTAAACTGGTTAAAAATTTATGTATTAAATGGATTCTAACGTGGCATTTTAGTAGAAAATATCTCTTCAATATGATGTGAAGCTCTAGTTGCATTTTATTCACGAGCCAGCTAACCATTTGAAAATGGCTAATTGGATGAGATAAAATAAAATAAGAGAAAAGGCAAATGAACATGAAATTAAGGGGCTTTTGCTTTTACATGAAGAGACACATATCAACAACATTGGCAATGCAGTGTCACGACAGACCAAAATTACAGGGCAGACAGACAAAACTTGCCTGATATTGAGCGAAAATATATAAATATCTGAACCAGATAATGTGAAATGTTGAAAGCGTGGGACCAGCATATTTCATGACATCGGATCAGAAATAACTAAAGTAAGCGCTATTAGCACAGAAACTTGGAACAAATTCAACATATGTAGAATTTAGGGATTATAGTTCTAATACTACCAATTGGTTTACATTGAAGGAAAATATTCTACAAACATGATATAAACATCTCATCTCTCCCTAATTACATCTAGAATGGCATATACCACAAAAGCTCCCTACAGCGATAGGACTAAGTAAATGAGCCCAACAGAGACTGGACATGGAAGAAAATGCATGAAAGGAAATAAAAAACGCATCAGCATACACAAACATATGTAATCCCGGCTAAACGAAGATATGTAATCCAACCAACAATAGTAAAATATAATCTATACTCCCAAAGGAATACAAGCTGTTCAGGATATATTAGACACAAGGACCTGGCTTACAGAACAATACTATATTAACATTTTAAAGATTCATAAGACGCATGCATGTACATGCTCAAAAGTTAACGTTTTCAGGGATTGATAGTCATTTATCCTTGCCTTTACTGCACAAAACATGATGGTTCACATTTTTATTTACACAAACTTTGAATCACACTGTACATTGAAAGAAAATGCATATTCCAACAAAAAAAACGATAGATAGCTTCAGGTTATATGCTTGGCAACCAAATAAGCTGCTCACCCATATTTAGACTTTGACTGCAGTTTTGTTCCTAGATGAAACACACGTCAGTATTAGCTGAGAACACACCTAGTTTCACCTAGTTGCAGTTCAACGCAGAAACTATTAACATGTCAAAAAAGTTTGTATAAGGCATTCAAATATCAACTATTACCTAGTAGCAGTTCAACGGGCCAATTTGATACGAATGTCGGTCAAATCAACATAAACAATACGAAGTTGTACAAAAACAATAAAACATACGGATCTAGTTCCAAATGCACTCCATATCGTAGGAACATTAGCATTGAGTACAAACTGCAACTGTCATCTAGTATTTCAACAAGCCAATTTAGTATAGTTGTCAAATTAACATATCAAAACCAGAACTATTTTCAGATGTACCCAGAACTAAGGTGGCATAGTTTCCTTTGATGCCGTACATAAAATTCTCATCGTTCACAATTTAAGTTGAATTTTTAGGATTTACCTCTTCACTGCGATTCACGTGGAATAAGAACATACACAAACACAACTTGAAACCTAGAAATTCATTTTCTTCAACAGTTACATTTACATCAAAACGTAGGAAGAAATAACGAAGATAAAATATTTACATGCATACTATTCTACTCCAGACCATAGGACAAGTTTCAAAAGTATGGAACAATTTCCTATAAAATTCCACAATCGCCCTCTAGTTGTCTCTATGCTCCGAAGTTTGAACTTCTTTGGAAATTCCAGCTAGCCAACTACTTTCAATTAACTTGAAAGTAGATCGGATAGCCGATATAGGGTGGAATCAACTTTCCTTCTTTTGCCCATTCTCGTTATACTAATTCCTTTCGGAACTTGCTTGCATGTTGGCTTCAAAAATATTGCCTCACAAAAGAACTTGATGGCCAACACTGACAACCCATTGTTTCCTTCTCATGGTCTACGATCATCATTGTTCAAATTGCATGGTCATCAACCATTCTTGATAACGTTTTCGGGAAAACGCCAAGGATCTTTGCATTTCATTGCATTGAAAAGATGGGAGAGTACCAGCCTCCTAGGAGGTGATAGTTGAGGGCCCAACGCCCGATCAGTGGACATCCCAGGAGGCTGGTAGCACAACCCGCAGCCCCTGTGCCCCAGCTTGTGCCCAACATTTGGCCTCGTCTTGCTTGAAATAACAATTTCTCCTGTGCCCCAGCCTGTGCCCCTCAGCCCCTGTGCCCCATTCTTGATAACTTGCTTCAAATGCACAAAAGATTCCAATAACAATTTCTCCAGTCATGATCTACCGACCATTTTTCAAACAGCATAGTCACCACCATTTCGATTACTTGCTTGAAATACCAAAACATTCCGACAACGAGTTTTCCATTCTCATGGCCTATCAAACTTTGTTAAAAGCCATAGCAAAAATGAACTTAGTGCTCATTGTATTCCAACCTTCACATCAATAAAAAACAAATTAATTGATGAGTTTTTAAATAACATATCAATCTGAAGAAAGGATTCAATTTGCATACCTCAGCCCAGGTTGGTAGAGAGTGATCGAACCCGATGAAGTCTATTCAATCAAAGAGATAAAAGACCCTGAAGATAAGACATCGAAGTACAACTTATGTGAGAATATAACACAAGAATGTAGTGAAAATAAATGAGGCTAGAAGACACCAACCACACACTGCACTGTCAGGACAGGAGATGTCTTGAGAGTTAGTGCGTGTCGTGGTTAGGAAGACCTGCAAACTGCAATAACTAATCATTCAGACATTTTATCAAACACTAGTAAGGTGCTCGTGCTTTGCCATCAAACTAAGTGGAGTTGGGACATAACAAGCACCAATGCTTATATGAAAAATGATCACATAGCTTCGCTATTGCAACATCTCTTACAGAAAGTTCTTTCATGGCATAGGAACTAATAAATAAAGTAGTTATACAGTTTGATAACTTAAAGAACAATCATACAGGACACTAATTCAGAAAATTATGTTATAAGAAGAAGAATTCTATAACAAAAGTTAGCAGCAACACTACCTAGCATAAAGCATGTAACGAATAGGCCTGCCTTAAGTCTAAACTCGAAATGGACAATACATCGAGGTGCACTGTCTTTCGTAGGAAATATTGACACAGAATATATAAGAAAAAGATAATTTTAAGCTCAAAGATTTCCAAAGACCAAGATCAATTTTGCCAGCGGATATCTGAAGTGAACATATACAGTGGCATAACTGGTATTTTTTTGGTAGGATAAAATACTCCCAATTCACATTAAAAAAAAGCCGCTGGGGCCACAGGCCCCCAGCACAAAGAGACCCAAAAGAACAATCAATGCGCAAATGCGTCCAACAATACTGAATTCAATCGCTCAATACAATAATCCATACCATCCTTCAATATCCAGATAAAGCATACAGTACAAAACAACAGCAGCATACAGCAGGAACACTTTCTGCCATTGATATAACTCATCTTGAACAAATTATTGATGAACTTCTCAATGAAACTACAATAAGAGTTATGCGGAACAAATTTGATTGCTAACAGCATTGTCCGCAATTCTAATTCAAGATTCCCCAAAAGAAACTACACATGCTATTAATTGACAGCAAAAACACGAGGCACCCAACTCACAGGCACAACGCATGCACACACATACCCAGTAATCAGACCTAAACTAGCTATTTTTAGAAAACATGCCATGCAAACACTTCAGCAATCAAGATATGGACTACTGAACCATATAAATTCATGATTAAGAAATACTAAAGATGCTGACGAGTACTGACCCTACAGAATTAATGCTACAGTTCTACAATCTGCATACAAACATGAAAAGATATATCATGTATCCATGCCTTCATATTTCGGAAGCGGGAGGACGATAGAGTATATACCAAACGGAAACCGAAGGAGTCTGGAAAGGAGGATGTTCTTGCCTAGTTCGGGAGAGCTCGCACAACTGGAGGACGGTGATGGAGGGGGGGGGGGGGGGGGGGGGGGGGGGGGGACTGGTGGTGGCAGGGGAGACCCTGACGCGGCACGCCCTGCCGCGGAGATCCTGACGAGGCGGCGGGGATACTGACGAGGCGGCGGAGATCCTGAAACGGAGTACGGAGGCGGGGGTGGACGGCCAGAGCCCGGAGGAGGTCGGCGGCGCAACCCTAGGTGGCGCCGCAAAGCTCCCCCTGCCTCACGGCCTCGTAGGTCGATGACTGGACGGAGAGGTGAGCCGAGGGTTTAACGGAGGGTGTGGACTTGTCTTTCTCTTCTTCTTCCTTTTTTTTTCCTTCTTTTTTGAGAAACACTCTCTCGTGGGTGCTGCTCATTTCGGAGAACAACGAAGAAAAGATCGCCCGATTCTCATGTGACTGGCGCCGGCCCATTAGTGGTCATGCAATTTTGCTCTTTTTCTTTCTTTTCAGCTGCCTTTTTCTTTTGTTCATGCCTCTTCTTTTTATTTCATATATACTCCCTCTGTTTCTTATTTTTTTTGCAGGGTGAAAAAGAAAAATATTCCAAGATAATAAGGTTAAAATTAAGAGGCAGAAGCTCCTCAATACATGTCATCTATGTAGCCATACAACAGTGCTATGTTTGATGCGGCCGTACAAAGCCAGTAGATCTCCCACCCTATTTTGAACATGTTTAAGCTTCAAGGAAAGTACCTTTGCTCGCACCCTATATCTACAAGGGGATGGGAGGGAGGCTCCCAATTTCCTCGGCGCTCATTCCCTATTCGCACGAAGCCACCAGATCAGACTATGAGAACAATCACCTCGTGCAAGGATGTTGTCTTCGCCGCGGCCACTTACGATCTTGCCTGGTGCAGGGGAAGAAAACCGGCGGACGGCAAGGGTGATCAAGGGGATCCCCTAGTGGATGCTACCCACCTGAAACCGTCCATGGTGGCTCTGGACCAGCCCTTGCAGATTGACCAGTGGCGACGGCTGTCATTCCAGCGCGCGCCCAGCAAAGGGCGAGGGAGGAGACTCTAGATGAGATGAAAAAGCCTATCTGCCTACCCTTGTTCACTGACTTGGAGAAAGCTGGAAGTTGAAGGAAGATTTAGACTACACTTTCATGGGCGGCAACAAGTACTTTGTTCAATTCGGTTGTGAGGCAGATATGGCGCGCATACTCAGAGGAGGGCCGTGGCAGTTTGCACATGACCCTCTGATAATAGAAGCTTATGATGACATGAAGAAACTCTCAGAGTACAAGCTTGATACTATGAGAATTTGGGTCTGTATTCTTGATGCTCCAACTAATGTGAGGACTGACCCGATGGTTAGGCCGTTATGTAAAAGGGAGTGCCTAGAACTCATCTAGATGAGATATAATTTGGTCTCATTTATCTACTTTTTTTCTTTTAGGATCGGGTCTCATTCACTTGATTGTTGTAGTTGGTTTTAGCCTATTTTGTCGGCCCAACATCATGCTTTGGAGAGAAATGCCATGTTGTCTTGTTCACTGGTCGGTAACATGCTTTGGTGACATGGGAAAGTTTTTAAAATCTCCAGGAGCAATGATCGAACCTGCAACCAAGGGAAATGGATGCCTAGTCCTCGCCAGCTTAGCTACGAGTGACATTTGTCCATTATTAATAGTAGGCGTTTTTAATAGCACTGTGTAAATTTTTGAAATCGTTCATTTTTTAATAAAAAACAAATATTTAGCTTTTTTGGTGTTTCTTGTACTTGGTATGCATACAAAAAATGACAAAATAATATCACATTGAATAGTACCCCTTGCAGTTTGCATTCTTGTGTACACTTGCGTTCTTTCTTAATAACTTGCAGTTGCGACCCCCTATGAAAACTTGCAATTGCGACCAGACTTGTAAATTTGCAGTTGCGACACCTCTTATAAAATTACAGTTGCACTCAGATTATAACGCCTGCAATGGCATGTCTAGTGATGGCATGCAAACTGGCCCCGACAACTCCTGTCTGGACCCTAGTTGCAGCCTATTTCGACCCATGTAGTTGCAATGAAGTTCTGACGCTTGTAGTTGCATGTCTGGTGGTTAACATGCAACTGGCCGACAACTCCCCTCCTTACCCTAGTTGCAGCCGCTTTCGGACCATGCGGTTGCATGTCTAGTGACGCACATGCAACTGGCCTCGACAACTCCCCTCCTAACCCTAGTTGCAGTCACTTTGGGGCCATGGAATTGCAGTTGGGTTAAAACGCTTGTAGTTGCATGTCTAGTGGTGGGCATGCAACTGGCCCCGACAACTCCCCTCCTAACCCTAGTTGCAATAATTTTGGGCCCATGCAGTTGCGGTGCAGTTGCATGTCTACTAGTGGACATGCAAGTAGCCCTTGTCCCATCACCATCCTATTTTTTTCGATCTCAACTTCATTATCGTGTTGACAGGGTGATTTATTTTAAATATCAATAATAGGCAAAAGAAAACTAAACAAACAACTTTGTAATTTCTCAACCAACAAAACAAAAAAATGATGGAAATATGCCCTAGAGGCAATAATAAAGTCGTTATTATTATATTTCCTTATTCATGATAAAGGTTTATTATTCATGCTAGAATTGTATTGAACGAAAACTTAAATACGTGTGTGGATACATAAACAAATACCGTGTCCCTAATAAGCCTCTACTAGACTAGCTCGTCAATCAAAGATGATTAAGGTTTCCTAACCATGGACATGAGTTGTCATTTGATAACGGGATCACATCATTAGGAGAATAATGTGATGGACAAGACCCAACCGTTATCTTAGCATATGATCGTTCAGTTTATTGCTACTGCTTTCTTAATGTCAAATACATATTCCTTCGACCATGAGATCATGCAACTCCCGGATATCGGAGGAATACCTTGTGTGCTATCAAACGTCACAACGTAACTAAGTGATCATAAAGATGCTCTACAGGAATCTCCGAAGGTGTAACACCCCGCATGTAACTTGCCATATTTGTAACTCCGACTCTTGCCATTTCCGGCTATGTGTTATGTTATTCCCTCCGTTGTCGGGTTTTGTCTTTCATTTTGCATTTTGTCATGTCATGCATTTTCATATCATGTCATCATGTGCATTGCATTTGCATACGTGTTCGTCTCATGCATCCGAGCTTTTTCCCCGTTGTCCGTTTTGCAATCCGGCGCTCCTATCTCCTCCGGTGCACCCCTCTTGTTTTCTTTCGTGTACGGGTGTCAAACTTTATCGGAATGGACCGAGGCTTGTCAAGTGGCCTTATTACACCACCCGGAGACCACCGGTCAAGTTTCGTTCCATTCGGAGGTCGTTTGGTACTCCAACGGTTAACCGGGCATCCGCAAAGTCCACTTGTGTGTTGCAGCAAAACCCCCCTAAAAACCAGCCCAAAACCCACCAAACTCTCTTCCATGCTCTAGGTCGTTCGATCACGATCGTGTAGGCGAAAACCGCACCTCATTTGGAGCCTCCTAGCTCCCTCTACCTATAAATATGCATCTCCCCCGAGATACGAAACGCAGACGAACCCTAGCCCCGTTCCCTCTCCGCCGCCGGACACGTCCGGACCGGACCGGACGCGTCCGCCGCCGCGCCTCGACGAATCGCGCGTCTCCACGTCATCAGCCCCGCCGCCGCCGCGCCGGCCCGCGGAGCCCACGAGGGGCCCGCGCGAGCCCGCGTCTGCCCCGCCGCCGTCAGCCTCCGCGCCGCCCGAGTCCGGCCGCCGCCGCCGCCGGCAACCCCGTGCCCCGCCGCCTCGACACCGCGGCCATCCTCCGCCGCCGGCGCGCCGTGCCCCGCCGCCGCGTCTTCCCCCTCCGGCGCCCTCCTCCCTCCGCCGGAGTCCGCCGCCTCCTCTTCCTCCGGCCGGCGAGCGCCATCGGAGCCCGAGCTCCCTGCGATCCCGATCTGGATCGAGTCAACGCTTTAGGTTGACCCCGAGCCCCCTCAAAATTTCAAAGTTTTTTGCATTTTATATATTACATGCCCCTGTTCTCTGCATCATAACTCACTATGCATAGCTCCGTTTTGCATGTGTAATATGTCAATTTGTTCGTCTCGTGATGCTCTTCATTTTGTTCAATTGAACCATATTCATTAGAAGTCATCTTGATGCCCAAATCTCTGTTGGAAGAGGGCTAGTTGCTGTTATTCTCTGGTTCTTATCAAAACTTGGAGATTTGTCATTTTTGTATCATTTAAGCTGTGCATCTTATGGGCATAAGCTCTACATGTGTTTTGTTGTATGTCATGTCATCTTTCCAGTGGTGTAGTCCATGTAGTTTTGTGATCTCTGTGGTGACAAGCACAAGCATGCAAAGTAGGGCCCGTAATATTTCTGATTTCAGGGACTTAGTGATTTCTCTAAGTCCTTGTCTGCTGTAATTTTGTTTCCATGTAAACTTAATGCTACAGAGAGATCCATGCATATTTTGGAGATGTTCAGTAAGGATGTTTTGTAGCTATAGTTGTAATTGATCCATTCCTTCAATTGTTTGCAATTATGGAGTGCCATAGCATGACTCAATCTTGCTCTACTTTTGTTATAAAATATTTCTGGCAGATTCTTAACACGATATGCAATTTTGCCAAGCTTCTTGTAGTTGACCCATACATGCTATGCTTTTTTTCTTGCCATGGATAGCTTAATAAACATGCCATATTGCTGTAGGTGTGCTTGGTTTGTCATGCATTGCTCTGTAGTGAGTCCATCAAGCTCATAAAGAGGCCTACATATTATTATTTCTGCCATGCTCTGTTTTCTGCTAAGTCTGAAACCTGATAACGAAACTTGCTATGTTTACATGCTTGCCATCATATCTTCTGGCCCCTTTTGGCTTATGGTCATTAAGGGACTTTTTTCATATGCATTTAGTAGAACACTTCCATGCCTTGTTTTGCTATGTTAAGTTCCTGTAGCATGTTGATTTCGTGCTCTGAACATTGCTACCTGATGCTGTTTTCTGCCATGTCCAGTTTTTCACTAAGTCTGTGAACCTGTAATCTTTTGCACTTTTGCCATGATTGTTTGAGCTTGATATGTTGTAATCTAGATGTATCTCAGTGTTCATATTTTGTCAAGCATCTCCTGTAGATTACTTCCATGTGCTTTGTTACTATGTTGGGATGCTGTAGCATTGTTACTTGTTGCATTTTAAGTGCTATCATGCTGTTAATCGCAGATTCGTGACATTCTTGTTTTGCTTGCCATTTGCAAACCGTGCATCCGTTTCCGGTGATCTTTATATCGATTTCGACCGAAATCATCTCATCTTTCCAGTGGCATGCTTGGTTTGCCAAGTTACTGCCATGTACATCATTTTCCTTCCGGAGCACGCATATGCATCGCATATCATATCTTGCATATCATACATGTTTTGCATCATGTTGCTTGTGCATTCCTCGTTGTTGTGGTTCCGTTTGTTTGTGTTCTTGTCTTGGGTAGAGCCGGGAGACGAGTTCGTGAACGAGGAACCTGTTGAGTACGCTTACGAGGATCAAGCTTTCGACAACTCTGAGAACCTTGCAGGCAAGATGACCACCCCTCGAAATCACTTCTATCTTTGCTTTGCTAGTTGTTCGCTCTATTGCCATGCTCCGCTACCTATCACTTGCTATATCATGTCTCCCATATTGCCATGTCAGCCTCTAACCATCCTTTCCTAGCAAACCGTTGTTTGGCTAAGTTACCGCTTTTGCTCAGCCCCTCTTATAGCGTTGCTAGTTGCAGGTGAAGTTGAAGTGTGTTCCATGTCGGAACATGGATATGTTGGGATATCACAATATCTCTTATTTAATTAATGCATCTATATATTTTTTGGTAAAGGGTGGAAGGCTCGGCCTTATGCCTGGTGTTTTGTTCCACTCTTGCCGCCCTAGTTACTGATATACCGGGATTATGTCCCTTGAGTTTGCGTTCCTTACGCGGTCGGGTGATTTATGGGACCCCCTTGACAGTTCGCCTTGAATAAAACTCCTCCAGCAAGGCCCAACTTTGGTTTTACTATTTGCCGCCTAAGCCTTTTCCCCTGGGTTTTCGCGAGCCCGAGGGTCATCTTTATTTAAACCCCCGGGCCAGTGTTCCTCTGAGTGCTGGTCCAAACTAGAGCCACTTGCAGCGCCACCTTGGGGAAACTCGAGGATTGGTTTTAGCTGTACGTAGTGTTCATCCGGTGTGCCCTGAGAACGAGATATGTGCAGCTCCTATCGGGATTTGTCGGCACATTCGGGCGGCTTTGCTGGTCTTCTTTTACCATTGTCGAGATGTCTTGTAAACCGGGATTCCGAGACTGATCGGGTCTTTCTGGGAGAAGGTTTATCCTTCGTTGACCGTGAGAGCTTATGATGGGCTAACTTGGGATACCCCTGCAGGGTATTATCTTTCGAAAGCCGTGCCCGCGGTTATGAGGCAGATGGGAATTTGTTAATGTCCGGTTGTAGATAACTTGTCACTTGACCCAATTAAAATACATCAACTGCGTGTGTAGCCGTGATGGTCTCTTCTCGGCGGAGTCCGGGAAGTGAACACGGTCTGAGTTATGTATGACGTAAGTAGGAGTTCAGACCACTTCTTAGTCATTGCTAGATGACGAACGTTCCGTTGCTTCTCTTCTCGCTCTCATTTGCGCAAGTTAGCCACCATATATGCTTATTGCCGCTGCAGCTCCACCTCATTGCACCATCCTTTCCTACAAGCTTAAATAGTCTTGATCTCGCGGGTGTGAGATTGCTGAGTCCCCATGACTCACAGATTCTACCAAAACAGTTGCAGGTGCCGACGATGCCAGTGCAGATGATGGCGTCGATCTCAAGTGGGAGTTCGACGAGGAACGTGGTCGTTACTATGTGTCTTTTCCTGACGATCAGTAGTGGAGCCCAGTTGGGACGATCGGGGATCTAGCATTTGGGGTTATCTTATTGTCATCTGGATTTTGACCGTAGTCGGTCTATATGTTTGTATTCTGGATGATGTATGATTATATTTATGTATTGTGTGAAGTGGCGATTGTAAGCCAACTCTTTATCCCAGTCTTGTTCATTACATGGGATTGTGTGAAGATGACCCTTCTTGCGACAAAACCACTATGCGGTTATGCCTCTAAGTCGTGCCTCGACACGTGGGAGATATAGCCGCATCGTGGGTGTTACAAGTTGGTAATCAGAGCCATCCCCGACTTAGGAGCCCCCCTGCTTGATCGAATCGCTGGCGTTGTTGAGTCTAGAACAAAAATATTTTGAGTCTTAGGATTATATATATCGGAGAGTAGGATTCTTTTTACTCCTCAGTCCCTTCGTCGCTCTGGTGAGGTCTCCTGACGTAGAAGTTTTGACTATTCTCTCCTCAAATTTCACAAAAAAAAAAATTTAGGATCACGCGGGAATCTTGGAATCGTTCCGATGGTTTTGTGACGAGAACATTGTTCTTGGTGCCTCCTGACATTTAGGGGTTGTGGCAGTGTCCCGGGGAGTTGAGCTCCGAGGTGTTGTCGTCACAATTTTATCGTTGCAGTTCTGGAATACCTGAGTTTCGCCGACATCGAAATCTCTTTTATGCAGTTGTTGGTGAGATCACCTCGACGCCACCCAGTACTGGGGCGGGAGTTCGGGAGTATTGCCATAACTTGTATAACGGATGTTTTTCGAAGGTTGAGGTAAACGATTTCCGAAGATTTATTGGTTATGTGTTGACGGATGGATACAGCTGGATCTAGGGATTGCTAGTTTGGGTGATATATTTTGTGTCCCCTGTATCCCCTACACCAGATTGCATAACCAGAAAGTTTCGGGAGTTTATAAGTGGGAATTCTAGTAGCCTTAGGATATCTTTCCGACAAACGCATGATATGAGATTGGGGTTCGACGTCTAGTGGTCCGCCTTTCCACGGTTGATTTTACAGTGGTCTCGTAGTGTCTTAAAGAGTCCTTGGCTATGCCGACTCGGGGACGCTTCGCATGTCATGTGCACAGCCTTGTACATGATGGTGCTGTACGATCGAGCCTGTGTGGGCCCCACCACGAAAACTTCGGACGAAATCTCTATCATATGTTTGTTCCGGCTTATTCTGCAAGCCAATACTTTGTTTTGTTTTAAATTGTGATATTCGAGTTGCTTCGAAGTCATATGTTGATTCCATATCTTTTCTAAGTGGCTTCTCAACTTATGGAAGTGTGATGATTTACTACGGAATTCATTCGTTCATCCTCGTTCGAATGTTTATTGTGAAGACTATATGTTGCAATTTCTATCCGTTGATTCTACTTATCTATTATTCTATCAAGATGCTAACGGATGTCACCCTCTTCAGGATGGCTCCGCCAACGCGTCAGAATCCGGATCACAATGAAGGGAGTCAGTCGAACCCTCCGCCACCACCTCCACCTCCGGAGGCATGGCAAGCTATCATGGCAGCCACCAACGCCAATGCTCAGATGATTCTGCAACTCTTGCAAGAACGTACTCAAGGGCAAGGCAATCAAGGCAATCAAGGTCAAGGCAACAATCAGTTCCACTTTTCCACTCTCAACCAGTTTCTCGCAAATCAGCCCAAGTCTTTCAGCTACTGTGCCGAGGCCACGGATGCCGATGATTGGCTCGTGGACATCAACAAGCATTTTGAATGTAGCAATGTCAGGCCTGAGGACTATGTCAAGTTCGCTTCTTTCCAGCTCAAGGACCAAGCTGCTGATTGGTTTCAGCAATACAAAGATTCCAGAGGAGGTCGTGTGATCACTTGGACTGACTTCTGTCGGGACTTCAAAGCGCACCACATTCCACAAAGTGTTGTTGAGAGCAAGCATGAGGAGTTCCGCAATCTCAAGCAAGGCAACATGTCTGTGTATCAATACAACATTCAGTTTCAGAAACTTGCTCGCTTCGCTAAACAAGACGTTCCTGATGAAAAGAGTATGATCTATCACTTCAGAGGTGGCCTTAGAGAGGATCTGCAGTTAGCTCTCGTTCTTGTTGAGCCTACTCAGTTTGATCAATTCTATAATATGGCACTGAAGCAAGAGGCTGCTCAGCTCAAGTGTGAGGCTTCTAAGAAGAGAGTCAGAGACGCAGTTCAGTCTTCTTCTTCCTCACTTGTGACAGCTAAGCAATAGAAGTTCCGGTTGCCTCCTCCTCCTCCGTTTCGTCAGCCTTATCAGCAGAAGAACAAAGGTGGCCATGGTTCTTCCAACTCTTCCAACTCTGGCTATCAGAACAAGTCTCAGAATCAAGCTCCAAAGTCCAATGCTCCTTATCACCGTCCACTCTCAGAGGTGACTTGCAACAAATGTCAGCAGAAGGGTCACTATGCTAACAAGTGCTTCAACCAAAGGCGCCTGCCTCCTCCTCCTCCTGTCAGATCTTCCAGCAATGCAGTGGTCAAGCATAATCCAAAGTTTGCTAAGGTGAACATGATGAATGCAGCTCAAGCGGAGGAATCTACTGATGTGATAATGGATAATCTTCCTGTTAATGATATTCCTGCAAAAGTTCTTTTTGATACTGGTGCATCTCTTTCTTTCATTTCAAGACCTTTTGTTGCCAAGCATGAATTTGTGACGGAAAAGATCCCTATCCCGTTGAAGGTTGTGTCTCCGGGTAAGCAAATGACATCTAATAATTGTGTCCCGGATGTTTCCATCAAGATGGGCGACTATAAATTTCTGTCTAAACCAGTTGTTCTTGGTGACTCGGATATTGATCTTATTCTCAGGATGGACTGGCTTTCTAAGCACAAGGCTCAACTTGATTGTGCTGCTAGGGAAATTCAATTGACACACTCGTCTGAGGATGTGATTATTTTTGCCGCTCGTGATGAAACCATTCGGTTTTTCTCTCTCAATGAGAAGGGCGAATTGAATGCCATCTCTCAAATTCCAGTCGTTTGTGAGTATCAAGATGTCTTTCCAGAAGAGCTTCCGGGTATGCCTCCTCATCGGCCAGTTGAGTTCGTTATCGAACTAGAGCCTGGCACTGAACCCGTTTGCAAGCGTCCATACAAGCTTGGACCCAACGAGCTGAAGAAATTGAAGAAACAACTCGATGAACAAGAGCGTCTGGGTTTGATCAGACCGAGTTCTTCTCCATGGGGTTGTGGTGTTCTTTTTGTCAAGAAGAAGGATGGCACGGACCGACTTTGTGTCGACTACCGTCCATTGAACAAGAAGACAATCAAGAACAAGTATCCACTTCCCAACATCAATGAGCTATTTGAGCAACTCAAAGGGGCTAAAGTATTCTCGAAGCTTGACCTTCGTATGGGTTATCATCAGATTCGCATTCGTGAAGAAGATATTCCCAAGACAGCATTCAGAACAAGCTTTGGTTCTTATGAATATACTGTCGTGTCGTTCGGCCTTGTCAATGCTCCTCAAGTGTTCTCTCGGATGATGAATTTCATCTTCAACCCCTATACCAATGAATTCGTCCTGGTGTATCTCGATGATATCTTGGTCTTCTCCAAGAATAAGCAGGATCATGCTAAACATTTGCGATTGGTGCTCGACAAGCTCAGAGAGTATCAATTCTATGCGAAGTTCTCTAAATGTGAGTTTTGGCTTGATGAAGTTCTTTTCCTTGGTCACATCATCTTTGCCAAGGGCATCGCTATTAACCCCGAGAAGGTGTCCGCAGTTGTGAATTGGGAACCTCCTCAAAATGTCAAGCAGCTCGCAGTTTTCTTGGTCTTGCAAGCTATTGTCGAAGATTCATTGAGAATTTCTCCAAGATTGCAAAGCCTCTTTCCAACCTCCTTCAGAAGCATGTGAAGTATGTCTGGTCTCCTGAGTGTGACGTTGCCTTCAACACTCTCAAAGAGAAACTAGTCACAGCTCCTGTCTTGACTCCTCCTGATGAATCCAAGCCATATGAAGTTTTCTGTGATGCTTCTCTCCAAGGTCTCGGTGCTGTGTTAATGCAAGAGAAGAAAGTTGTGGCCTATACCTCTCGTCAGTTGAAGCCCAACGAGAAGAACTACCCCACTCACGATCTTGAGTTGGCGGCAGTTGTCCATGCATTAATAACGTGGAGACATCTCTTGTTGGGAAGACAAGTGGACATTTTCACTGATCACAAGAGTCTCAAGTACATCTTCACTCAGCCCAACCTCAACCTCAGGCAGACTCGATGGGTTGAAATGATTCAAGAGTACAATCTGAGTATTGAATATACTCCAGGCAAAGCAAATGTCATTGCAGATGCTTTAAGCAGGAAGGCTTATTGCAACAGCTTAATTCTCAAGCCTTTCCAACCGGATCTTTGTGAAGCTTTCCGCAAGCTGAATCTCCAAGTTGTTCCTCAAGGCTTTCTTGCCAACCTCATAGTCTCTCCTACTTTGGAAGATCAAATTCGTGAGGCACAACTCCTTGATGCCATGGTGAAGAAGGTGAAACGTGGTATCGACAAGGGTCTTTCCAAATACAAGTGCTATCGCATTGATGACAGAGACACTTTGTTCTTCGAGGACCGGATTGTGGTTCCGAAAGGTGATCTAAGGAAAGTCATAATGAACGAGGCGCACAATTCTCTCCTTTCCATTCATCCTGGAAGTACGAAGATGTATCATGACCTCAAGCAGTCGTATTGGTGGACTCGAATGAAGCGAGAAATTGCTCAATTCGTGAATGAATGTGATGTCTGTCGAAGAGTGAAAGCAGAACACCAACGACCAGCTGGTCTCCTTCAACCTCTCGCTATCCCAGAATGGAAGTTTGATCATATCGAAATGGACTTCGTGACTGGTTTTCCAAAGTCCAAGCGCGGAAATGATGCTATCTTTGTTGTCATTGACAAGCTTTCTAAAGTGGCTCATTTCCTTCCAATCAAAGAATCCATCACAGTAGCTCAGCTGGCAGAGCTTTACACCTCCAGAATTGTCTCCTTGCACGGCATTCCACAATTGATTTCTTCTGATCGTGGAAGCATCTTCACCTCTAAGTTCTGGGACTCCTTCCAGAAGGCCATGGGTACAAACATTCGCTTCAGCACAGCTTTCCATCCTCAAACTAGTGACCAAGTCGAGCGAGTCAACCAAATTCTTGAAGATATGCTCAGGGCTTGTGTCATTTCCTTTGGCATGAGATGGGAAGATTGTCTTCCATATGCTGAATTCTCCTACAACAACAGCTTCCAAGCGAGTTTGGGCAAGGCCCCATTCGAGATTCTCTATGGCAGAAAGTGCCGTACTCCTCTTAATTGGTCAGAGACTGGTGAACGCCAACTTCTTGGCAATGACTTAATCACTGAAGCTGAAGAAATGTGTAAAGTCATCCGTGATAATCTCAAAGCCGCGCAATCGCGCCAGAGGAGTTACTATGATAGTAAGCACCGTGATTTGGCTTTCGAGATCGGAGACCATGTCTACCTCCGCGTCTCTCCAATGAAAGGCACTCGTCGCTTCGGTATCAAAGGGAAGCTTGCCCCTAGATACGTGGGTCCTTTCAAGATCATTGGCAAAAGAGGCGACCTCGCCTATCAACTTGAGCTTCCTTCCAACTTCGCGAACATGCACGATGTGTTCCACGTGTCACAGCTCTGCAAGTGCTTCAAGACGCCTGAGCGCACTATCAACTTCGAAGAGATTGACCTCCAAGAAGATTTGTCTTATCATGAGCACCCCGTTGCTATTCTTGAAGAAACTGAGCGCAAGACTCGCAACAAGTCAATCAAATTCCTGAAAGTGAAGTGGTCGCACCATTCCGACCGGGAAGCCACCTGGGAACGCGAGGACCATCTCCGTTCCGAATATCCGGAGTTCTTTCAGTCCTAGATCTCGGGACGAGATCCTCTCGTAGTGGTGGAGTGTTGTAACACCCCGCATGTAACTTGCCATATTTGTAACTCCGACTCTTGCCATTTCCGGCTATGTGTTATGTTATTCCCTCCGTTGTCGGGTTTTGTCTTTCGTTTTGCATTTTGTCATGTCATGCATTTTCATATCATGTCATCATGTGCATTGCATTTGCATACGTGTTCGTCTCATGCATCCGAGCTTTTTCCCCGTTGTCCGTTTTGCAATCCGGCGCTCCTATCTCCTCCGGTGCACCCCTCTTGTTTTCTTTCGTGTACGGGTGTCAAACTTTCTCGGAATGGACCGAGGCTTGTCAAGTGGCCTTATTACACCACCCGGAGACCACCGGTCAAGTTTCGTTCCATTCGGAGGTCGTTTGGTACTCCAACGGTTAACCGGGCATCCGCAAAGTCCACTTGTGTGTTGCAGCAAAACCCCCCTAAAAACCAGCCCAAAACCCACCAAACTCTCTTCCATGCTCTAGGTCGTTCGATCACGATCATGTGGGCGAAAACCGCACCTCATTTGGAGCCTCCTAGCTCCCTCTACCTATAAATATGCATCTCCCCCGAGATACGAAACGCAGACGAACCCTAGCCCCGTTCCCTCTCCGCCGCCGGACACGTCCGGACCAGACCGGACGCGTCCGCCGCCGCGCCTCGACGAATCGCGCGCCGCCACGTCATCAGCCCCGCCGCCGCCGCGCCGGCCCGCGGAGCCCACGAGGGGTCCGCGCGAGCCCGCGTTTGCCCCGCCGCCGTCAGCCTCCGCGCCGCCGCCGCCGCCGCCGCCGCCCGCCGGCGCAACGCCGCCGCCGCCGGCAACCCCGCGCCCTGCCGCCTCGACACCGCGGCCATCCTCCGCCGCCGGCACGCCGTGCCCCGCCGCCGCGTCTTCCCCCTCCGGCGCCCTCCTCCCTCCGCCGGAGTCCGCCGCCTCCTCTTCCTCCGGCCGGCGAGCGCCATCGGAGCCCGAGCTCCCTGCGATCCCGATCTGGATCGAGTCAATGCTTTAGGTTGACCCCGAGCCCCCTCAAAATTTCCAAGTTTTTTGCATTTTACATATTACATGCCCCTGTTCTCTGCATCATAACTCACTGTGCATAGCTCCGTTTCGCGTGTGTAATATGTAAATTTGTTCGTCTCGTGATGCTCTTCATTTTGTTCAATTGCACCATGTTCATTAGAAGTCATCTTGATGCCCAAATCTCTGTTGGAAGAGGGCTAGTTGCTGTTATTCTCTGGTTCTTATCAGAACTTGGAGATTTGTCATTTTTGTATCATTTAATCTGTGCATCTTATGGGCATAAGCTCTACATGTGTTTTGTTGTATGTCATGTCATCTTTCCAGTGGTGTAGTCCATGTAGTTTTGTGATCTCTGTGGTGACTAGCACAAGCATGCAAAGTAGGGCCCGTAATATTTCTGATTTCAGGGACTTAGTGATTTCTCTAAGTCCTTGTCTGCTGTAATTTTGTTGCCATGTAAACTTAATGCTACAGAGAGATCCATGCATATTTTGGAGATGTTCAGTAAGGATGTTTTGTAGCTATAGTTGTAATTGATCCATTCCTTGCCATGGATAGAGAGACCCATACATGTTATGCTTTTGTTCTTGCCATGGATAGCTTAATAAACATGCCATATTGCTGTAGGTGTGCTTGGTTTGTCATGCATTGCTCTGTAGTGAGTGCATCAAGCTCACAAAGAGGCCTACATATTATTATTTCTGCCATGCTCTGTTTTCTGCTAAGTCTGAAACCTGATAACGAAACTTGCTATGTTTACATGCTTGCCATCATATCTTCTGGCCCCTTTTGGCTTATGGTCATTAAGGGACTTTTGTCATATGCATTTAGTAGAACACTTACATGCCTTGTTTTGCTATGTTAAGTTCCTGTAGCATGTTGATTTCGTGCTCTGAACATTGCTACCTGATGCTGTTTTCTGCCATGTCCAGTTTTTCACTAAGTCTGTGAACCTGTAATCTTTTGCACTTTTGCCATGATTGTTTGAGCTTGATATGTTGTAATCTAGATGTATCTCAGTGTTCATCTTTTGTCAAGCATCTCCTGTAGATTACTTCCATGTGCTTTGTTACTATGTTGGGATGCTGTAGCATTGTTACTTGTTGCATTTTAAGTGCTATCATGCTGTTAATCGCAGATTCGTGACATTCTTGTTTTGCTTGCCATTTGCAAACCGTGCATCCGTTTCCGGTGATCTTTATATCGATTTCGACCGAAATCATCTCATATTTCCAGTGGCATGCTTGGTTTTCCAAGTTACTGCCATGTACATCATTTTCCTTCCGGAGCACGCATATGCATCGCATATCATATCTTGCATATCATACATGTTTTGCATCATGTTGCTTGTGCATTCCTCGTTGTTGATTGTGGTTCCGTTTGTTTGTGTTCTTGTCTTGGGTAGAGCCGGGAGACGAGTTCGTGAACGAGGAACCTATTGAGTACGCTTACGAGGATCAAGCTTTCGACAACTCTGAGAACCTTGCAGGCAAGATGACCACCCCTCGAAATCACTTCTATCTTTGCTTTGCTAGTTGTTCGCTCTATTGCCATGCTCCGCTACCTATCACTTGCTATATCATGTCTCCCATATTGCCATGTCAGCCTCTAACCATCCTTTCCTAGCAAACCGTTGTTTGGCTAAGTTACCGCTTTTGCTTAGCCCCTCTTATAGCGTTGCTAGTTGCAGGTGAAGTTGAAGTGTGTTCCATGTCGGAACATGGATATGTTGGGATATCACAATATCTCTTATTTAATTAATGCATCTATATATTTTTTGGTAAAGGGTGGAAGGCTCGGCCTTATGCCTGGTGTTTTGTTCCACTCTTGCCGCCCTAGTTACTGATATACCGGGATTATGTCCCTTGAGTTTGCGTTCCTTACGCGGTCGGGTGATTTATGGGACCCCCTTGACAGTTCGCCTTGAATAAAACTCCTCCAGCAAGGCCCAACTTTGGTTTTACTATTTGCCGCCTAAGCCTTTTCCCCTGGGTTTTCGCGAGCCCGAGGGTCATCTTTATTTAAACCCCCGGGCCAGTGTTCCTCTGAGTGCTGGTCCAAACTAGAGCCACTTGCAGCGCCACCTTGGGGAAACTCGAGGATTGGTTTTAGCTGTACGTAGTGTTCATCCGGTGTGCCCTGAGAACGAGATATGTGCAGCTCCTATCGGGATTTGTCGGCACATTCGGGCGGCTTTGCTGGTCTTCTTTTACCATTGTCGAGATGTCTTGTAAACCGGGATTCCGAGACTGATCGGGTCTTTCTGGGAGAAGGTTTATCCTTCGTTGACCGTGAGAGCTTATGATGGGCTAACTTGGGATACCCCTGCAGGGTATTATCTTTCGAAAGCCGTGCCCGCGGTTATGAGGCAGATGGGAATTTGTTAATGTCCGGTTGTAGATAACTTGTCACTTGACCCAATTAAAATACATCAACTGCGTGTGTAGCCGTGATGGTCTCTTCTCGGCGGAGTCCGGGAAGTGAACACGGTCTGAGTTATGTATGACGTAAGTAGGAGTTCAGACCACTTCTTAGTCATTGCTAGATGACGAACGTTCCGTTGCTTCTCTTCTCGCTCTCATTTGCGCAAGTTAGCCACCATATATGCTTATTGCCGCTGCAGCTCCACCTCATTGCACCATCCTTTCCTACAAGCTTAAATAGTCTTGATCTCGCGGGTGTGAGATTGCTGAGTCCCCGTGACTCACAGATTCTACCAAAACAGTTGCAGGTGCCGACGATGCCAGTGCAGATGATGGCGTCGATCTCAAGTGGGAGTTCGACGAGGAACGTGGTCGTTACTATGTGTCTTTTCCTGACGATCAGTAGTGGAGCCCAGTTGGGACGATCGGGGATCTAGCATTTGGGGTTATCTTATTGTCATCTGGATTTTGACCGTAGTCGGTCTGTATGTTTGTATTCTGGATGATGTATGATTATATTTATGTATTGTGTGAAGTGGCGATTGTAAGCCAACTCTTTATCCCAGTCTTGTTCATTACATGGGATTGTGTGAAGATGACCCTTCTTGCGACAAAACCACTATGCGGTTATGCCTCTAAGTCGTGCCTCGACACGTGGGAGATATAGCCGCATCGTGGGTGTTACAGAAGGTGTCTGTTGAGTTGGCGTGAATCGAGATTGGGATTTGTCACTCCGTGTATCGGAGAGGTATCTCTGGGCCCTCTCGGTAATACACATCACAAGAAGCTTGCAAGCAAAGTGACTAAGGAGTTAGTTGCAAGATGATGTATTACAGAACAAGTAAAGAGACTTGCCAGTAATGAGATTGAACTAGGTATGGAGATACCGACGATCGAATCTCGGGCAAGTAACATATCGACATACAAAGGAACTACGTATGTTGTCATAAGGGTTCGACCGATAAAGATCTTCGTAGAATATGTAGGAACCAATATGGGCATCCAGGTCCCGCTATTGGTTATTGTCCGGAGAGGCGTCTCGGTCATTCTACATCATTCTCGAACCCGTATGGTCTGCACGCTTAACGTTCATTGACGATATACTATTATATAAGTTATGTGAGTTGGTGACCTAATGTTCTTCGGAGTCCCGGATGAGATCACGGACATGACGAGGACCTCCGGAATGGTCCGGAGGTAAAAATTGATATATAAGACGATGCTATTTGGTCACCGAAAAGGTTTCAGAATGTACCGAGTAATCATCGGATCACCGGAAGGGATTCCAGGAGGCCACGGGAGCATATTGGCCCAAACGGGCCAACGAGGGAGAGCACACCAGCCCATATAGGGCTGGCGCGCCCCCACCTCATGGCAGGCAGCCCTAGGGAAGGAAGGGAGAGGGCTAGCCCCCTCTTTCCTTCTCTTCCACATGCAAGGAAAGGAAAAGGGGGGCTCCCCTCCTGCGTTTCCCCCCAAGCACCAGGAAGGAAAGGGGGGCTCCAGGGCTCGCTGCTGGCCCCTTTGGGGGTGCCCTAGGGCTGCCTCCTCCTCCCCTCCACCTATATATATGAGAGGAGGGAGAGGGGCAACACACACCACGATTCCCAAGCCGTGTGCGGCGCCCCTCTCCCTCTAGTTCATCCTCGGCCATAATTTTCATAGTGCTCGGCGAAGCCCTGCGGGGATAGTTGCACCACTACCGTCACCACGCTATCGTGTTGCCAGAACTCATCTACTACCTTGCCCGACTTGCTGGATCAAAAAGGCGAGGACGTCCTCGAGCTGAACGCGGAGATGACGCGTGTTCGGTACTTGATCAGGCGGATCGTGAAGGTGTACGACTACATCAACCGCGTTGATAAACGCTTCCGCTAAACGGTCTACGAGGGCACGTAGACATACTCTCCCTTCTCATAGCTATGCATCTTCATGAATAGATCTTGCGTGTGTGTAGATTTTTTTTTGATTTCCATGCAACGTTCCCCAACAAAAAATGACTTGCATACTTATGTCCCTAGTACGTACAAAACAGAAGAAAAAAACAGCAAAAAGATAAAGGGGAAAACGGCCACATTGAAACATGGAACATGGGTCTGCGTTGTACTCCCTTCGTCCTTGAAAAAGTGTACTTCCAACTTTATCGGAAAGTCAAAAAAAATATGTTTGACCGTATTTATACAATAATATACCAACATTTATACCATCAAATTAGTAGCATTAGATTCATAATAAAATATATTTTCTTCATATACCTTTTTGGTTTCACAAGCACTGATATATTTTTGCACAAACTCGATTAAACTTTGAAATAGTTTGACCCTTCAACTGAAAGTACACTCTTTTAAAGACGGACAGAGTACATCAAAAACGGCCGAGGGCCGGGCTGCAGCGCTCCTTGTAAACAATAAACGCCTGGGACAGAAAAGAAAAACGGGTCATGAGCCGAACAAGAAATGGGTGCACTGCATTGCTGAAGTGCCCGCCAAATCGAGAAAACGCAAATCAAAACGCAAATATCCAAAATTTATCTTAGCTAACGCAGATCTTTTTAAAAGATCGATCGGCTCGCCAGCCATCAGATCTTGCGCGTCGGGCGGCCAGTGACGCCTCCATTATTGCAACACAGATCTTGTTGTAGAAATGTTGCAACCGGCAGCGCCCTCTGTTATTGCAACACAAGCCTTGTTGCGGATTTTTTTTGCAATCGGCAGCACCCTCCATTATAGCAACACAAGCCTTGTTGTAGATTTGTTTTGCAACCGGCAACGCCCTCCATTATTGCAACACAAGCCTTGTTCCATAATTTTTTTGCAACAGATATCTTGTTGCAGTTTTTTTGCCATGTTATTGAAGAAGAAACTTTTGCAACATAGAAGATATTGGAGAAAAAATGCAACAACAATGATGTTTCAAAAACACCGCCGCCGTTGCTGACAACACCGTCGCTGTTCGTGCGTCCGGCGATGGTCATAGACGGCATGGACGAGGCCTTGCATGCGATCGCGGTTCCCTGAACCACCACGGCAACAGTCCTTTGCATCACACGTCGATCTCCAAATAGCACCTCCCGCGACCGCGACTCCCAAGCACTCCTCGTCCCCTTCCCCTCACAATCTGTCTGGGGCTTGTGATTCTTGCAACAACACACAATGGCTGTAAAAACAGCATCCACTAGCGAGGAGATTTGGGTAAGAGACTGAAAGAAGGCTTGACACGCCATGGGAAGAAAGGAAAAAAGTTAAGCGGTAGGCGTGCGTGAGATAAGGATGAAGGGAACTACTCCCTACAAATAATGTTGGACGGGCCCCATGAAAGTACATGTCACGGGAGAGGCGGCGGATGCTTGTACCGGATCGCCCGTCTGATCTGAATTGTTTCCCTTTAGTAAAACTGTATGCAAAAATCTTGGGAAGGTGATGTAGATAGAGCTAGATGCGGAACATAACGCAGGAAGGTTTGTTTGTGTACACGTGGACTAGCATATATGTCCGTCCGTTGCAACGGGAGAGAGAATTGGCATGTATTAAATTTAGTGAGAATTGTAACATCCCAAAATTCTAAATTTTGGAATGTTATATTAAATAAATAATTATGATTGTTTGTTTCTTTGTTGTGTGATTGATTGTGTGAAATTGAGTGGAAATTGAAACTTTTTCAAAATTGAATGAGAGGGAATAAAAGGACTTTCCCAAAACTTTCATCTTGCATTATTTTGATCTCCGTGAATTCACATTCATCACAAAACCCTAGAGTAAAGATAATATGACTTCTTCCATCTAAAGAAATGAAACGGGGTTTTGAAAGAAAAAAAAGATTTGAATTCCATTTGAAAAATAGTCCAACTCAGAAACTTTATGCCACTCAAGGATTTTCATGAGAGGATATAATAGGACTTCATCAAAATATATGAAATAGAGTGGGAAGTGATGAGGAGCACTTTTGAATTTCACTTGGTTCACTTTTGAAAAGTTTTTCATTTTGAGTTTCAAAGTCATTTCCATTTATTCAAATAAAATAAAGAGAGAAGGAAATGTGACTCCTTCAAATATCAGAAACAAAATATGGAAATGGATTATGAAACCAATAGAAGTTATTTTAACAATTTTTGAAATCATTTGCATCTCATGATTTATTGCATTTTGGAGTTTCCTGGGATATTCAAATATTATTTTCCACTCAAGAGAAATAAAGGAGAGAGGATAAAATGACTTCCTCAAATTATAAAAGAGTGGGAAATTTCATTTTGAATATTAGTTGGAGTTTCTATAGTTTATTTGGTATTTATTTTATTTGCAAAAAGTGCATTTACTGCATTAGATAATTTTTCAGAATTATATGTGCTGAGACTAACGTTCATTATTCTATACATTATCAATAGTGATTTTAGGAATTACTATGGTATTTTATAAATTCGTTGGAGTTGTTTTTGACCTCACAACGTTTTCTGTAAAAAAAAACACGCATGCACACCGCACCGCCTGGACCGAGGCCACTTCGGCCCAGGGGCGCACCGACCGGCCCACCGGCCGATAGGCCGAGGCCGTCGCTCGCGCCTCACCTCCTCGTCGCCCGCTCCTCGTCTCCCTCTCGCACGTACGCTGCTCCCGCTGCAAGGTGGGCCCCGCCCCGTAATCCTCAACCTCCCGCTCGCTCCGCTCGGATGAGCAGTGCGCGCCCGTCGCCCGCAACCGCCGCACCTCGCCCTCCAAGATAAGGCTTATCCCCGCGACTCCGCAGCCTCTGCTCGCGCCTATAAAACCCCCAGGACCCCCTCTCTCCATTCAGCTCTCTCGCGTCGTCCCACACCACTCTCAGCCGCTGCACCGTCCGTCCGCATCTCGCCGGTGCCAGAGCCGCTCCGCCGTTGATTGCGTCGCCGGTGAGCCATCCCGACCCCCATCTTTCTGTTAGTATTTTGCCCGTGCCCGTGCGCATCTCCTTGACATCTTCGTTTTGCCTCTAGGTCCGCCAGAGCGCCGCCCCGACATGCCACTCCCTCACCGGAGCTCCGGCCGCCGCCGCCTCCCTTCGCTCGTCGCCGGCCACCCTGACGTGCGCCGCCACCACCACCGTGACCCCCTCGTCGCGCTCGTCCCGTTCGCCTCTTTCCCCGCCGCCGGAGGTCAACGCAGCCGCCGCCCCATCACCGCCCAGCGACAGCGCCGCCGCCCTTGTACGTCGTCGTCGCCTCTGTAAGACGACCGCTCGCCCCTCCGTTCGTTAAACCACATGTTTTGTTACAAAACCGATCGGTTTTTGTTTTAGTTAGTCGCCGCCGCTGTTTTGCTTAGATAGTGGTCGTTCGCCGTATAAGCTTTTGAGCGAACACCTTTTGGCCAGTAGGAATCCGCCACGTTGCCAGGGACCTAGTCGCGAATAAAACTTCCACAGTCAAGTCCCTGAGTTTTCAGTTTAGCCCCTAAACTTCGAATGGTTGTATCTTTTTAATCGTAGATCCAAATTATATGAAACCAACGGCAAATTCTTCGTCATGATTAGGTCTACCCAGTGGTGCGATTTTTGTAAACTTTTGTGAGATTCAAAAATTTAAATTATTCAGATTTGAATTTGAACTTCAAATGGCCATATCTCCTAAACTGTAGTTCAGTTTGAGTTGATTCTTTTTGCACTTTGTCATCGTAGCCCAACCCTATCACTTGGACCATTGTACAACATTTTTCACCCAACTATGATCTGTCTACGATAGTTTTAGTGCTACGCTTTATATGCACGATAGATCACATCACGGTTTTGCACCTTATGTCATATGTTGTTTTGCACTTAGAATATTTTTGTGATAGCTAAGAGTGTTGGATCTTCATTTGGTTTTTTCAAGACTTTTTGTTTTACATGTTATTTTGGTTCTCCGAAATGATCGCTTATGTGAATGTAATGATTGACTTTATAGATTTTCATCGAAGAGTGACGAATAGTTCTATTAAGTAAAATTCTGAGAGCGATATACTCTTCATCAACTATTACCAGGCAAGTTCACATTTGATCATTCCTTCAATTACCTATGTTTTATATTATGCACTTAGTCCTTTTGTGGTAGGATTGCATGGTAGGATTTATCGTTGCCAGATGGCTATGCCGTTACCTAGTAGTTCATTTGAGGTAGGTCTGATCTATACATCCTTGTCACCATCGTGTAAGTTTATTTTTGCCTCGCTAAATGTAGACGTGGTTTGGGAAGCGAACATGGTGAGACATGAGTGAGAAAGTAGTAATTAGGACCAAGACTTGTAAATGAACTACCTGGGCGGTATTTGGTTTGAATGGTGGCGAAGTACAGTGGGAGCATGCATGGTTAATCCATGGTGGTGCACCACTAGTGGTCGGCCGCCTAGGCTCAAAGAGATCAATCGTATTCTATGTCTAGAAGCTTACGTGTGCAGCCACAAGCCAATATGGGCTCTAGCTTAGTTGAGTAGTTGTGTGACCTCTTCTGGGATAGGCTAGCAGATGTAGAATGAGTAGGTGTATCGGCCTATCCATGGGTTAAGGGGAAATACTTTCGAAAGACTATGTCTCGGTCATCCTGTTCTCAAACACCAGGCAGTGCGGGAACTTCAAGGGAGGCGATCGAGTCTTGTGGGGAAAAGTGCGCAAACCTTTGCAGAGTGTTAAAACCTAATCGATTAGCCGTGTCCCCGGTTACGGACAACTTGAGCATCTAGTAGTGGAAATGTTGGGAGATCTCATCACTCTTAATTTAAATAGTTGGGTCTTAAATGAAACTTTGGGGATGGATTGAGTTGGGTTTGCCAACTCATCCTATGCTATTTTTTAGTAGTAGAATAAAATCTTTTATTCTAGGGAAAAACTAGCTTGATGCAAAAACCAAACTTAGAGCTTTCCACCAGTCAAATTGCATGTAGAAATAGGTTCATTATACTCATGATGTGACTTGCCAATACATTTAATGTACTGACCTACATGGCTGCAACATCTTATGTTGCAGGAATTTCTACGACGGGTAAGAGTTACCTTGTAGGGTTACGGTCTACACTCAACTTGCCGTTGGCGTTGATGGACTCCACACCCGTTTGATTGTTTCCGCTGAGACTTATGAGGTATATATCAGTTTTACATTATTTATACATGTGATTGCACTTTGGTATATACATCGATGTACTGTGTGTGCCAGCATACTGATCCAGGGATGGCACGGATACACAAAGGCTTGGCCGTTTGAGGTCGGGTCGCTACAAGAATTGTATGTGCAAGAAGAACATCATGTGCATCTCTGCGGGTAAAATGCTATTTTCATCCCAAATAAGTGTCATTGATTTTGTACAAAATTGTAATTTTTTTGTCAATACAAAGTTATACTAAATCAATGACATTTATTTTGGGACGGAGGGAGTACTAAACAATTACGTAGGGATTTTCTTTAATACTCCTTCCGTCTCATAATATAATAGTATTTTTAATACTAGTGTAGTGTTAAAAACATTCTTACATCATGAGACGGAGGGAGTAAAGTAATTATCTATGTGTAAAGTAATCGAATAAAGCTAGCACATATATTGTGCTAGCACATATATTGTATGTTGCAATAAGTTCTTTTTGTTTTATATTCAATATTAAGCAATTATGCATTTCAAAGTCTAATCAACTACAACCACTCAAGTAAAATTATATGTTTGGTTTCCAATGCTACAATTTATATTTTATTATCTAATTCCGCTAGGAAATACTTCCTCTATTTAGTGATTTAAATGCTCTTCTATTTCTTTATGAAGGGAGTTTTTTTGAAAAGAAGGAATGCCCCCGGCCTCTGCATCATTGACGCATGCAGCCATTTTATTGATGCAAAGTTCAAAAAAAAAGTCTTACGTCTAGCAAAGGCTCACAAAAGGAGCATGAAGACAAAAAGGATAGTAACAAAATGTCACAACCGGCGAAAAATAGGCCTAGATGACTAAACACCATCCTATTATTTGATCGCCATCCAAACCGGTTGTAGATAACCCGTGCTACCGTCTGCCATCGATTGCACCCAATAGCAAAAGCTCCCTTGAGTCCGCATGAGTGAGTAACGACCACATACGGATCCAAGTAGTGGCTTTGTAAATAACCTGCAAAATGTTGATACTTTTTTTCCTGTTAAAGATGATAACATTTCAGCAGTTCCATATAGCCCAAAGTAATGCACATATCCCTATCCGAATATGTCCCGCAATATTTGATTTCACTCCAGCTAGCCACGTCCCAAATAACGTGTCAATACTAATTGGAGGAGTAACATTAAAGGCTATATGTATCGTACACCAAAGAAGTTTGGCATGACAATTGAGAAAGATGTGTTTTACGGTTTCATTTTGGTCACAGAAACAACATCGTGAACTACCCACCCATCTTCGCTTTACCAAGTTATCCTCAGTTAAATTTACTTCCTTGTGGACAAACCACATGAAGATTTTGATTCTTTGCAGAACTTTAATCTTCCATATGTGATTTCGGTATTGGCCTAGAGTTAATTAAATCCAAGTACATAGATTTCACCGTGAAACCATCGTTCCTAGATAATTTTCATTGGATGGTATCTGACTGGACAGAGAGTTGAAAATCCATCAACCTACAAACCAAATATAGCCATGAATTCCAACGTTTCCACACCAGAACTCTCCTAAATTGTATGTTTAGGGGGACCGACTGTAATACTGTAGCAACATAAGCTTCCTTATGTTGTTCAATATTATAAAGCGTGGGATATTGTAAGGCTAAAGGCGTCTCTCCTAACTGTCCTCCCAGAATCTAGTAGCATTGCCATTACCAATGTTAAAGTTCACCCTCTGAGAAAAGGTTTCTTTCATCCTCATTAAACCCTTCCAGAAAGGCGAGTCATTAGGTCTTACTGTAACCTGGGCCAATGTCTTAGATTGTAGGTACTTATTACGCAAAATTTGTACCCACGTACCCTCGGTGTCAACAGATAACCTAAATAGCCATTTGCTAAGTAGGCACCTATTTCTAACCTCTAAGTTCTCAACCCTAGCCCTCCTTGGTCCTTGGGTCTGCAAATTATATCCCATCTGGTCAACACGCCCTTTCTTTTTACTTCATCACATTGCCAGAAAAAACGAGATCGATAAAAATCCAATCTTTCCGTACCCCTACCGGTACTTCAAGGAAAGATAAGAGGAACATCGACATGCTAGTTAATACTGAGTTTATCAACACTAGTCGGCCCCCATATGACATAAACTTACCCTTCCATCATCTTAGTTTTTTCTCAAATCGATCTTAAAGGCACTTCCACTCCTTATTTGATAATTTTGATGATGAATTGGTATCCCTAGGTAACTAAACAGCAGGGATCACATTTCACATCCGAACAATTGTCTATGCGCATCTTGTTCGTCTTTCCCTCCCAAAACAGAACAATTCACTCTCATTAAAATTAATTTTCAGTCCCAACAATTGTTCAAAAAGGCATAGTAGTACATATCTAGAGATACCAAGAATCAAAATCTTCATGTGGTTGTGCCTCCTGTCATACATTGTCCATTTTTAGGGTATCATATAGTGTATATTTTATTAAGGAAAAATAGCTAGCAAAAGAGGAAGAGTTGTAGTTGTTTGGCGTCCCTGGCAACGATATGCAATTAGAGGCAAGGAGGTATCTAAACATGTACTGGTGGCTGTGCCTGGGGCATGCTAGCTCAAACTAAACAGGTAAGGAAAGCTTCTGCTTGAATATGATGCTAGGAAGAATGATGACTTGTCATGTGTGCTTTGCCTAGATCATGTTGAGGCGATCGCGCACCTTCCCGGTCTCCTTGGCGTTGAGGTATCTTTGAAGCAATCCCCGTGCATCCACTCTTTCAAGGAGTTCATTGTATCTCCGATGTCCTTCTTGCGAAATTCTTTTGCTACAGCTGAAAGGTTTCTTGTTTATTTCAATTTTCAAACTCGTTAACTGCTGAATTATACAAATAACCTGTAAGATTTTATCTCTCTTGATTAAAGCATTCAAAATAAAAATAAGAATATCTCCTTATGTGCAAGAACCTAATGCATCTTCAAGCATGTCCAAATACATTGTTAATACTAACTCCAAATTTCTCCTTCTGGCCAGAAGATTCAGAAGTACCTCCTCCATTCCTAAATATTTGTCTTTCTAGAGATTTCAACAAGCATTGGTGTGCATCGGTCCTAAACAAATGTTTTTTACCCCTTTTCGCGATGACATTTGGAACCATCGCAAAGTGAGTGTGTGTGATAGGGTGTCCTTCTCACACGACCCAGAAATCATCAGGGATAGGCCCTCCTGGGACCCAGGCTAGGGTCGTGTGCGATCGGGCGAGGCATCGAAACCCAATCATTTCCGTAGGTATGTACATTCCACACGGTAATCCGAGAAAATCATTTCCGTAGGTATGTACATCCCACACGGTAATCCGAGAAAATCATTTCCGTAGGTACGTACATCCCACACGGTGAATCCCAGAAAAACATTTCCGTTCGTATGTATATCGCACACAGTCAATCCAAGGAATACGTTTCCGTTCTTATGTACATCCCACACAGTCAATCCAGGGAAAACGTTTCCGTTCGGATGTACATCCCACACGGTTTTATGTATACGCTCGTGTGTGAAAGGTGTAGCTATCACACACGCGCCTTGGTTAACTGTTTGCTTTCATTAACTACATCACACACGATTTGAGGTAGAAAACTGTGTGGCATTGGGCTATCCATCGCAAGCGCTTTTACTGCTAGAACCGTTTGCAAAGGTCCATGACCGTCTGTTCTATTTTTATTTTTGCCTGTAATTTATTATTCTAATTGGAAATTTTGAAATACGAAACATGCAATTCAAATTCTCAGCACAATGGTTCAACAACGAATCCATAAATAAAATTGCCAGTACAATATGTTCAGTAATTACAGGATTAGGCAGCAATTAACTATGATGAACCGCTGTATTTAAAGGCGGTAAAGGTGAAGAGACAAGTGTAAATCATTTTGACTGCCGACGATGTTGAAGAAGCGGAATTCCCATAATGTGCCTTCCTGCATGCCATAGGCACGAACTACTTTTGTCCAACCCCTTGTGACGATCGCCCGCCCATCCTTCACCGCCTTCAGGAAGACTTCTAGA
The DNA here is from genome assembly GCF_002575655.3 of Aegilops tauschii subsp. strangulata. Taxonomy (NCBI): domain Eukaryota; kingdom Viridiplantae; phylum Streptophyta; class Magnoliopsida; order Poales; family Poaceae; genus Aegilops; species Aegilops tauschii. The sequence goes on from NC_053036.3 coordinate 158,234,890, forward strand.
GCATTATCATGGTAGCATGAATTATATACTTTTAGTTGCCTCCACTACGGTCATGTAGTTTGCAAGGTAATCATCAGTAAGTTGCTTCGGAAACCACTGGAAAGAGAAAAAATATCAGATACTGAGGTCTAATAGAGTAACTTGTTGTGGGCAGGGGGAAAAGGCAACACATTACTTACCATCCTAAAGTTCACTGTTGTCTTTGACAAAGTGTAAATAAAGAGCTTAATTCCAATCACCCGTTTCTTTCGCCTAACAATCTTTCTTAGTTTCCTCACTTGACGCTTGTTCATGAATATCTCATTGCCCCATACACAAAAGGGATCGAAGTGTGGATCAGTACCCTCATATATGTACCTACAAGCAACCAGTAAATGTTAGAAGTTAAACTGAGATTGCACAAATGATGTAAAATACAACTACCTATGTTCCTAAGTACAAGTATTTTTTTTGAGATTTCAATATGAACTACATACGGATAAACATATAATTATAGATATAGTTTAGATTAGAATCTAGATTCACTCATTTTGCTCCTTATGTAGTCTATATTGGAATCTCTAAAAATACTTATATTTAGGAATAGATGGTGTATAAGACATGGGATGCAGCTAACCTCGGCGACAAACAACAGCATCGCCCATTGTAGCCCTGTGTAAGTACATGGAAAGCCAATGTCAACTACAACAAGGTTAACATCCACCAAAAATAGCAAATGGTAATAAAACGGCAGCATCTGTAGTGATATCTTCATTTCGCAAGAGTAACACGGTAGCAAAGGAACAGATTAAAAATGGATACAACTGTTAATTGCAACAGGCTTAACAACGTCCTAATTCATGTTTTGTAAGTTTGTAGCCATTGAAATACAACTTTTTAAAAATGGATACAACTATGAATAGCAACAAGCTTAATGGCCATTGAAACCGGTACTGATAAAAATGCAATTGGCAGAGTTAAACATCACATGGCAGGTGCTGCCAGAGCAGATAATGTCCCAGTTGTCTATAAAAAGGAAGGGAAAATAGCTCAAACGTGTTAGGCATGTTTACTACAACATGCTTAATACATCGACAGTACAAAACATAGCCATTAATTGCAACTGGTATTGGTAAGATTGAACTGGTGGGTACATACTTGGTAAGTCTTGAGAGGTAGTTGCTGGGGCACTTCATCTTGGCCAGAGCCCGCCCAAAGTCAGCGGCGGTGGAGGCGAGCTGTTCCTCCGGGTCAAAGCGTGGATCAGTGCCACTGACATGTGTACCTACAGGCAACCAGTAAATGGTAGAAGTTAAACTGCAATTGCACAAATGATGTGAAATACTGTAAGACATGGGATGCAGCTAACCTTGACGGCAAATAACAACATCGGCCGTTATGACCCTGCGTAAGTACATGGACAAGCATGTTAAGTACAACAGGGTTAGCATCCACCAAAAAAAGCAAATGGGGCAGCATCTCTAGTATATCTTCATTGCGGAGAGTAGCATGGTAGCAAATGGACAGATTAAAAAATGGATACAACTGTTAATTGCAACAGGCTTAACAACATCCTAAGTCATGTTTTGTAAGTTCGTAGCCATTGAAATGCAACATTTTAAAAATGGATTCAACTGTTAATTGCAACAGGCTTAATAGACATTGAAACCAGTACAGATAAAAATGCAATTGGTATGGTTAACATCACAAGGCAAGTGCTACCAGAGCAGAGAATGGCCCAGATGTCTATAAAAAGGTAGGGAAAGTAGCAAAAACATGTTAGGCATGTTTACTAGAACATGCTTAATAAATCGACCGTACAGAACATAGCCATTAATTGCAACTGGTATTGATAAGATTGAACTGGTGAGTACATACTTGGTAAGTCCTGAGAGGTAGTTGCTGGGGCACTTCATCTTGGCCAGAGCTCGCCCAAAGTTAGCGACGGCGGAGGCGAGCTGTTCCTCCGGGTTGAAGCGTGGATCAGTGCCACTGACATGTGTACCTACAGGCAACCAGTAAATGGGTAGAAGTCAAACTGCAATTTCACAAATTATGTGAAATACTGTAAGACATGGGATGCAGCTCACCTCGACGGCAAACAAAAGCATCGGCCGTTATGACCCTGCGTAAGTACATGGACAGGCATGTTAAGTGCAACAGGGTTAGCATCTACTAAAAATAGCAAATGGGCAACATCTCTAGTGATATCCTGAGTCATGTATTGTAAGTTTGTTGCTGGTATTGGTGAAATTGAGCTGGACACGGTAATATTTGAACATCACCTCATTCCAAAGAGATTTCCAAGGTTTTAAAAGAGTTACCAGTGGATAGGGCACCTGCGTCCGACGACTTCAATGGTCTTTTTGTCAAACGTTGCTGGTCTATCATCGAGCCTGATTTCCTCAGATTAATCAAAGATTTCTATGAAGGGAAACTATCTTTGGAGAACATTAATGGGTCTCTCATTACCCTCATTCCAAAAATGCTCTCACCAGAAAGCCCTAATGACTTCAGGCCCATTTCTCTAACCAACACTTGTCTCAAATTTTTGACAAAGCTGCTGGCCAACCGTCTGCAACGCGTAATCCTCAAGTGTATTCACAAAAACCAATATGGGTTCCTTAAGAGTCGTTAAATCCAGGATTGCCTGGCTTGGACTTTTGAATACATTCATTAGTGCAAGCAATCTAGAAGGCCCATTGTTATCCTTAAGCTTGACTTTGCCAAAGCATTTGATACAATTGAGCATGAGGTTATCTTACAGATGCTTCGATTCAAAGGTTTTAATGATAAGTGGATCTACTGGATTAAGGAAATCTTATCATCTGGCAGCTCTTCTGTTCTGTTAAATGGAGTCCCCGGCAAGCAGTTCAAATGTAAGTGTGGCGTCAGACAAGGTGACCCCCTCTCCCCTCTGCTTTTTGTTCTGGCTGTGGATCTACTCCAAACTGTGGTTAATGATATGCTTGCTCAAGGAATCATCACATTGCCTATTCCTTCCAATGATCATAACTTCCCCATTATTCAATATGCTGACGACACTATTGTCATCCTGCCTGCTATTGAAGAACAGTTGGTGGCAATGAAAAACATGCTCCTCACTTTCCAGGCATCCACTGGTCTTGTCGTGGAATTGTCACAGCAGATGTCCTCGTGCTAGGACTTAGTCGTGGAGCCATCGCAACTAGGAAGCTTGAAGGGGTTATGCGGGACAAGGAACACGAGGATTTATACTAGTTCGGCCCCTTACGGTGAAGGTAAAAGCCTACGTCCAGTTTGAGGTGTTATTGATTAGGGTTACGATCGCCAGGGAGCTAAACAGCCACGAGTGATGGGGCCGCCCCAGGTGCCCCCTGCCCCGCCTCAGTATGTGCCAATACCCCCGGGTCATTATGATAACCCGCTAGAGAACATGGTAGCTGCGGCAGCACGGCTGGCGGCTCTCCCCGTTGACGGTGATTCTCCGGCGGCCGTTGAAACCCGCCGGGTCAGGGAGCTCCTGCAGACGGCACTAGCACAGCAAGAGGCGTACTCCTATAGCCATGACAGGATCCACTCGACCCCCCGTCCAGGCCAGAGCCCGAGTTACAGCCGGCACATGGTCTCAGCAACCGGTTCAAGTAATGTGCGACGCCACGACCCGCCCCCTGGCCATGGCCCGGCTCATAATGGAGCCTTCTACGCAACAGACCAAGCGCGGCGAGAGGCGGAGCAGGCGCCTCAATTGACGGCTTACCAGACCCCCCCGGCGTATCCAACGACGTCCGTTGATGTGGGAATTTCTACTAGGACCGGGGGTGTCCCTTGTTTGGTACCAGCCATCCGTAATGAACGTCTACCTAAGGACTTCAAGGGCCCTAGGAAGGTGCCTAACTATACAACGGACTTACAACCTGCAGCCTGGATTGAGAGTTATGAGATGGCCATGGAATTGCTGGAGGTCAGTGAGGCGGCCATGGCCAAATATTTCACCATGATGTTAGATGGAACTGCCCGCACGTGGTTGAAAGGGTTACCACCGAACTCCATTGGGTCTTGGGCTGAGCTGAAAGCCCGGTTCATTCAAAACTTCAAAGATACCTGCAGGCAGTCTATGTCAATTGTGGATTTGACTAACTGTAAGCAGCAGGAGGGTGAGTCCATGACCCATTGGGTTCGCCGGGTCAAGGAGATCATACATTCATCAGATAAGATGGATGCCGGCTCTGCAGTCTTAATGTTGGAACAGAACTGTCGCTTTGTGCCCCTTAAGATGAAGCTTGGGCGGCTCAAGCGCGACTGCACCGATATGGGTACCCTAATGGCGGCTCTTGTCAAGTACGCCGATTCCGATGGTACCAAGGATCCCCCTTCAAACGATGAAAGGGCAGGGAAGGGAAAGAAGAATGGCAACGGCAAGGGTCCTCAGTTCAACCCGGGAAACCAAGGAGGAGGCAAGCGTAAGGCTGATGGCAGCCTGGAGTTCGTAGCCAACACCAACTCTCAAGGTAATAACCAGCGACGCAAGGGGAGGCCCCCTCCCCAAGGCGGCGGGTCAGGACCTTCTCTGGAGCAGCTGTTGAATGAACCTTGCCCGAGACACGGCTCTAGAGAGAAGCCAGCAACTCATCTGTGGAAGGATTGTGCTATCATGAAGGCCTTTAAAAACTACAATGGTCCGGGTGGCGGTTCAGGCGCCGGCGGCTTTCATGGCCCGGGCGGCGGCTCAAATTCCGGTCCTCAGAACAGTCAAGGAGGCTTTAATCAACAGTCTGGTCAGGGTCATCAACAGCAGCAGGGGGGTTATCAGACCAACCCGAAGCAGCTTAGCGGTCGACAGTATCATGTATTCACAACTAGTTTGTGCAAACGAGACGAGAAGCTTCACAAGAGGGCTGTTAATGCTGTTGAGCCGGCAGTTCCACGCTACTTGCGGTGGTCTGAGCAGCCTATAGTGTGGAGTAGGGAGGATCACCCTCCCTGGGTGGATAACCCGGGCCACTTGGCCTTAGTGTTGGCTCCTCAGGTGGGAGGCTATAAGTTCACAAAGGTACTCATGGATGGGGGCAGCAGCATCAATATCCTCTATTATGAGACTTTCCGTCGTATGGGGCTAGTCGATAAGAACCTCAGCCAGTCAAACACTATCTTCCATGGTGTGGTACCCGGTAAGTCGGCTTATCCAGTCGGCAAGATCGAATTGGAAGTGGCTTTTGGCGATGAGAACAACTACAGGGTGGAGAAGTTGACCTTTGAGGTGGTCAAGATAAGAAGTCCATACCACGCTATATTTGGACGGCCGGCTTACGCCAAGTTCATGGCACGGCCGTGTTATGTGTACTTACAGCTCAAGATGCCGGGTCACAATGGGACCATTACGGTTCACGGCAGCCGGAAAGTGGCCCTGGAGTGTGAGGAAGGTGATGCAGCCTATGCAGAATCTGTTTGCGCCACAGAGGAGTTGAAATTTTATAAAGACAATGTTGACCCGACAGATATGACCTCTCTGAAAAAGCCAACCACGGAGAATGAACCAGCAATGAAATTTAAATCAGCTGATGAGACTAAACTTGTTGATTTTGTTCCAGGTGACTCGTCTCAGCAGTTTAGCATCAGTGCAAATCTGGACCCAAAATAGGAAAGCGCGCTCATCGAGTTCATCCGTGAGAATAGGAACATCTTCGCGTGGAAACCTTCTGACATGCCAGGTGTACCTAGAGAACTCGCTGAGCACACTCTTAATGTTGATCCGAAATTCAAGCCGGTCAGACAGTTCCTCCGACGGTTTAACGAAGAGAGGCGGAAAGCTATTGGTGAAGAAGTGGCCCGGCTCTTGGCGGCCGGGTTCATTGTTGAGGTTTTTCACCCGGAGTGGTTGGCTAACCCAGTGCTCGTACTCAAGAAGAACGGCACCTGGCGGATGTGTGTGGACTACACGGACTTGAACAAGGCGTGTCCGGCTGATCCTTTTGCTCTCCCCCGTATTGATCAAATCATTGATGCTACGACAGGTTGTGCACGCTTAAGTTTCCTGGATGCCTATTCCGGGTATCATCAGATTAAGATGGCAGTTAAGGACCAGGAGAAGACGGCGTTCATCACTCCCTTTGGAGCCTTCTGCTATGTGTCTATGCCTTTTGGACTCAAGTGTGCACAGGCGACTTACCAGCGTTGTGTACAGAATTGTCTTCATAAGCAGATCGGGCACAATGTTCACGCTTACGTGGATGATATTGTCACTACTGGAATCAGCTAATTTGCCATCTGCCAGCTCTTTGCCGTCTGCTAGCTGACGGCAAAGAAGCTCTTTGCCGTCCGCCAGCTCTTTGCCATCAGCTACCCAAAAGCAGACGGCAAAGAAGCTCTTTGCCGTCCGCCAGCTCTTTGTCGTCGGCTAGCTGACGGCAAAGAATCTTTGCCGTCCGCTGGCGGACGGCAAAGAGTGAGGTGGCCCCCACCCCCCGCCCGTTTTTGAAAAACTTAACGGGCCACCTCTTTGCCGTCCGCTAGCGGACGGCAAAGAGGCAAAAAAGCGGACGGCAAAGGGGGGCGGACGGCAAAGAGCCTACTACCTAACGGCCCGTACCCCCGCCCGTTACTCGCTTCTTCCCTCTCCCTCCCACGCCGCCGTTTCTCTCCTCCCACGCCGCCGCCCGCCGCCGCCCCGTCGCCCCCGCCGCCCCGGCTCGCCGCCGCCCCGGGGCCCCGTCGCCCTCACCGCCCCGGCCCCCCGCCGCCCCCGGCCCCCCGCCGCCCCGCGCCCCCCGCGCCCCCCGCCCCCGCGCCCCCCGCCGCCCCGCCGCCCCCGCCGCCCCGGCTCGCCGCCGCCCCGGGGCCCCGTCGCCCTCACCGCCCCGGCCCCCCGCCGCCCCGCGCCCCCCGCGCCCCCCGCCCCCCGCCGCCCCGTCGCCCCCGCCGCCCCGGCTCGCCGCCGCCCCCAGGCCGCCTCCTCCACCGCCCCGCCCCCTCCTCCACCGGCCTCCTCCACCCCCCAGGTGAGGCCCCCATTTTTCAGTTTTTTTTATGTTTTTTTTCTTTTTTTTCCTTTTTAGTTTTAGTTTTAGTTTAGATTTAGTTTTAGTTGTAGTTTTAGGTTTAGTTTTAGGTTTAGGTTTAGTTTTAGGTTTAGGTTGTAGAAGAAAAAAGAAGAAGAGGAAGAAGAAGAAGAAGAGAAAAAGAGGAGAGGAGGAGAAGAAGAAGAGGAAAAAGGAAAGGAAGAAGAAGAAGAGGAGGAGGAGAAGAAAAAAGAAGAAGAGGAAGAAGAAGAAGAAAAAAGAGGAGAGGAGGAGAAGAAGAAGAGGAAAAAGGAAAGGAAGAAGAAGAAGAGGAGGAGGAGAAGAAAAAAGAAGAAGAGGAAGAAGAAGAAGAAGAAAAAAGAGGAGAGGAGGAGAAGAAGAAGAGGAAAAAGGAAAGGAAGAAGAAGAAGAGGAGGAGGAGAAGAAAAAAGAAGAAGAGGAAGAAAAGGAAGAATAGGAAGAAGAAGAAAAGGAAAAAAGAGGAAAAAACCCCGACCCGACACGGCACCCCGACCCCGACGCGGCACCCCGACACGACACCCCGACCCCTAGACCCCGACCCCGACACCCCGACCCCGAGCCTGACCCGACACCCCGACCCCGACACCGACACGGCACCCCGACCCCGACCCCGACCCCAACATCCCGACCCCGACCCCGACACCCCGACCCCGAGCCTGACCCGACACCCCGAACCCGACCCGGCACCCCGACCCCGAGACGGCACCCCGACCCGACACCCCGACCCGGCACCCCGACCCGACACCCCGACCCCAAGACCCCGACCCCGAGCCTGACCCGACACCCCGACCCCGACACCGACACGGCACCCCGACCCCGACCCGGCACCCCGACAAGACACCCCGACCCCGAGCCTGACCCGACACCCCGACCCCGACACCGACACGGCACCCCGACCCCGACCCGGCACCCCGACCCCGAGACCCCGAGCACGATACCCCGACCCGGACCCCGACCCCGACACCCCGACCCCGAGCCTGACCCGACACCCCGACCCCGACACCGACACGGCACACCGACCCCGACCCGGCACCCCGACCCGACACCCCGACCCGACACCCCGACCCCGAGACCCCAACCCCGACCCCGACACGGCACCCCGAGACCGACACGACACCCCGACCCCCGACACGTCCCGAAAAGGTGTTCTTTGGCCTTCCAGAAGCCGACGGGGTCATATATTTGTGAATTATTAGTTAGGTCATATATCTTTCGATTTTGTTATGAAAAACATCATATATAATTGTGTTGATCGGGTAGTTTTAAATGTGCAGTTGTTTCATCGCTGCGAGGTTTGGTGTTCGACGACCTGGCCGTGCGTTTGACGAGCTCTGCCCCTTCGTTCGTGGGTGAGCACAAATGACATGTCCTCCTCCCCCATTAATTATTTGATCTATTCCGGTGAAACTTGATAGCTAGATATATATGTGTCTTGAATTATCAGTATGCGTAACCAATATGTGTCTCCCGTTCGAAAGCGTCATAGTTATAAATATGCATGCATTTGCATATTTATAACCTTGATTCTTTCGAATTGTCCAACGCTATCCATGGACAGCCCGAGTATGTTTAGATTGGGTTCGTTTTCCCATATGCTTTGCTCCGGATCCGACGCATAAATTTCGTCAGTGCCTCCCCTGTTGTTCTCCGGGTACACATCCTCTCTGTTTATTGCAGAGACGTGTATCAGGAGAACAGCGGGGAGGTGCTGCCGAAATTTTGCGTAGGATCCGGGGCATAGCATGGGAAAATGAACCCAATCTAAACATACTCGGGTGGGATTAGGACCTATCATTACCTATTAGAGTGTAGGTTGCATGGACGTAATAAAATTGACAAAGTAGATCAACTGATGAATACATACATGGTGAATTATATATATATATATTTGTTGTGTGTCTAGTAGCTCTGAAAGTCAAGATGAGTGATCGTGCGTGGATGTACACCGGTCACACTGGTCAGAACAAATGGAGCACTGAATGGTTCACAAAAACCAAGGGGTTTGTGCGAGCCGCATTTGCAAATGGCCAGAGGAAAACCTGGTGCCCCTGTTTACGGTGCGGCAATTGGGAAAAGAGGACAGAGGCTGAAATGGGCAAACACCTGCAGAAGAGTGGTTTTACGCCCGATTATACGGTGTGGACATTTCATGGTGAGTCTGCCCAACGTGACCGAGCCGAGGTGGATCGTCGTCGCACCGACGAGCATGGTACCGGTATGGAAAACATGGTGCAAGACTTTGATGATGCTCGGGATTCGGACGAGGAGATGGAGGAATCTGCAAAGGCCTTCAATGAAATGTTGGAGTCTGCAAAACGTCCGCTCCATGAGCACACTGAGCTTTGTCAGTTGGATGCCATCTCACAAGTAATGGCTCTGAAGGCTCAGTTCAACTTGGGCAGAGAATGCTATGATGCAATGATGACAGTATTTGGACGCTTTCTACCCAAAGGCCATGTAATGCCTGCAAACCTGTACCAGTCGGACAAAATCCTCCGTGCACTGAAGATGCCCTATGATAAGATACATGCCTGTGAGAAAGGATGTGTCTTGTTTAGGCTTGACTATGCGGACTTGAACTGTTGTCCCATTTGCAAGTCTTCCAGGTATGTTGTGGTAGACAACGGTATGGGTGAGAAGACACAGACCAAAATCCCCGTTAGTGTTCTTCGGTATATGCCAATCGTACCAAGACTTCAACGTCTTTTCATGGTCGAAGAGACGGCCAGACAGATGACATGGCACAAAACGGGCAAAAGAACCGAACTAGATGCAGATGGGAATCTGATGATTGTACACACATCGGATGGTGTTGCGTGGAAAAAGTTTGATGAATTACATGGTGACAAAGCGGCAGATCCGAGGCATCCTCGAGTCGGCATCAGCACGGATGGGTTCAGTGTGTTTGGTATGACGGCAACCCAATACAGTTGTTGGCCCGTATTTGTCTTTCCACTCAATCTCCCCCCCGGACAGATTATGAAAAGAAAGAACATTTTCCTGACGTTGATAATTCCAGGGCCCAACTATCCGGGGAAAAATATGAATGTGTACATGCAACCGCTTAAGGACGAATTGCAAGAAGCCTGGGATAATGGGTTCAAGACATACGATGCCTATAGCAAACGGAACTTCATAATGCGTGTCTGGTACATGTACTCGACGCATGACTTGCCGGCGTATGCGCTATTCGTTGGCTGGTGTGTGCATGGAAGGTTCCCGTGCCCCACATGCAAGGGAGCTCTTGAGTTTCGTTGGCTTCAGGCCGGTCGCAAGTTTTCTTGCTTCGACATGCATAGAGAGTTCCTGAATCCTCGCCATAAGTTCAGGAAAGACAAGAAGAACTTCATCAGAGGTAGAGTTGTCAAAAACTCTGCACCACATGCATTGACAGGCCAACAGACCCTGGATCAGTTAAACGCTCTCGAGCCAGATCCCGAGCGTCCAGGGTACTTCAAGGGGTATAATTCTAAGCACGCCTGGACTCACAAAACATGCTTATGGGATCTGCCTTACTTCAAAGACCTCCTTTGCCCACACAACATCCACGTGATGCACACTGAGAAGAATATCGCCGAGGCACTTTTTGGTACATTGTTCGGCATAGATGGGAAGTCAAAGGATAATACTAAGGCTAGAGTCGATCTGGAGGCGCTATGTGATAGGCCGTTACAAAACATGAAAGAACCGAAAGGAAAGCAGAACTGGACGAAGCCAAAGGCATGGTACAATGCTGACGACCCTAAAAAGGGTGGATCCAACCTCAGCCTATTCAAAGGGAATCTCGCACCAGCCAGTGTTTCAAATCCAGTATCTTTGGATAACGAACAATGGCGGACCATTTCGTTGTATATCTTCAACAACCTGATAGAAGTGCGGCCGTACATCGAGTAAGTTCTCGGTACATAGTTTCGCAACTTCTATTTCCTTTGAACTGCTCTTATTCCTGGATATTTCATACAGTCGATACGTCGCCTTATTCTCGTATGGAGCGGTGATCCAAAAGGATTCTGTCGAAGAGTATGAGCTTCTCGCAAAGCAAGGTGGCGGCTATCCCGGTTTCATCTCTTGGTTCAAACAAACGGTAATTTCTATTAGACTTGTAGGCTAATTTGTAGGCGGCTATCCCGGTTTCATTCGCTAATTTGTGCGTAATGCAACAATCCTTTCATATTAAACTTGTAGGCTAATTCAGAGTCTATGGATGCCGAATTGAGACAAGTCGCTAATGGTTTTGACTATAAGGTCCGTTCATTTGACAAATACGACATCAACGGGTATCGCTTTCGTACCTATGGCAAAGAGCTATCTATGGCCGACCGAAAGTCTACAAATTGTTGTGTATCTGCTATCGGCGAAGGAGGTACCGAGTATTATGGGAGAGTTGAAGCAATTTATGAACTTCTATTCTATGGTGAAAACCCACCGAATGTCGTAGTCTTCAAATGTTATTGGTTTCAGCCGAAGGAGACTAGAAGAACTCATGAACATATAGGGCTAGTTGAAATCAACCAAAGCACCCATTTAGATGTTCCTGATGTCTATATTACGGCTCAACAGGCAACCCAAGTATTCTATCTACCGTGGGCCTGCCAAACTAATCCAAATCTGAAAGGTTGGGATGTCGTTTATGAAGTGCCGCCACGTGCTAGACTATCTCCCCCAAAGGAAGAGGATTATGAACCTCACATTAACCCAGACACATATGAAGGAGAATTCTTCCAAGAGACACGTCTTTCCAAAAAGCGTTTCAAGAACCGCTATACTTCACCCCAAAACATTGAAGTAGACAGTGACAGTGAATCCGACATCACCCCAGAGGAGGAACAAGAAGAGCCGGAACAAGAAGAGGTTACTGCTGCGGATGACCTGTCATTGCTTGACCGATTACGTCAAGGTGGCCTTGCACATGTTGATGCCACTGAACCCTATGAGCCCGTCATTGATTATAGTGATGATGATGATTATGCATTTATTGATGATACTGATCGAGATTATTAGTAGTGTCAGGTATTAAATTTTTTAATGTTGTACTTGATGATGATACACTTAAGTGATACACATATTATTATTCATGTCGGTCTTTTTTTTTATGTTGTACTAATTTCGTTTACTGTTTGTCATGGCAGGTGTTGAAAGATGGTGGGCGCTGGTCGGGAGCGCGCCAAGGCTCCTTCTTCCTCGGCGCGTGGTCTGAGGTCTTCGATTCCAGACGTACCTCTTCGCCGAGCGTTGCTGGACAGTATGTCCACACCGCCGGGCCCTTCTTCGTCCACCGCGGTGCCCAGCAGGGGACGAGGTAGGAAGAGAGGAGGTGGGGCACGTGGTCGCGGGAGAGGAGGTAGGGTGACTGCTAGGGCGCCTTCCTCGCCGCCACCCCCAACTGTTTCACCCGAGCACGTGACTGCTAGGGTGGACTCGTCCGAGGAGGAGGCTACACGGACTCCGGTCCACGAGCCTCCGGTCCACGGGTCTTGGGCCCACGAGCCTCGGGTCGACTGGCCTTCGGCCCACGAGAGTTCGGCCCACGAGACCCCGGAGGAGCACACGTCCGGATGGGGTACCTGGCCGGATCAGCCCGAGGAGCCGAGTGGCCATGCTGATGATGGCGGGGAGCCGACTGATCTTGAGGAGGAGGGTGGCACCGTCTACCAGCGTGGTGCTACACGGCTCCCGTCCGTGCCGGCGACCCGCGAGCAGAGGTGGTTGATCTTCCCTGATGGGGAGAGGTACGTAAGTGCATTTAAATTTTTTGTACCTTCTGCATTCACGTTTCTTCAAATAACTAATGCGTTGGCCTTGTCATGCTGCAGGGGTTGGGACCACCATCATAGTGTCCGCCGGCCCAACTCCGTCCTTGGAGTTCTTTGCCGGCAAAACTTCCCGGGGTTTGTCACGTTGCCTGGTGAGGGTCGGCTTCCAGAGCTTGGGTTGAGCTGGGAGCACTACGTGGCTGCCCCGGCCCCGCCGGATGTCATTATCGACGGTGTCGTGTGCGACACGAGGGCAGACATGGTGATCAGGACGTTCTGGGTAATTTCTCCTTTACACATTTCAAAATCTTCAACTAGCTAGTTATTAATTGTACTAATCAATATTGTCTCATTTGATTGCAGACATTCTACAGGTGTGAGGAGGGATACGAGGAGGACTGCGCAAATGTTATCGAGAACGTCTGCAAGCGCCTACTCCAGAACTTACGGCACGAGGCTCGGGTGCAGGCTGTTCGAGACTACTACGCCTTGCGTGGTATCAAGAAGACCAAGCCGGCGTGCCGCGATAAGTTCCTGAGTAAGGAGCAGTACATGAAGGTAATTCTTAAGGCCTTCTACTTAAGTTCCTTCATTTAGTAATTCTTAGCCGTAGCGCTCAAGTTTCTATTTGCTAACTTAGGCGCCTCCGAGATGGTGTGCGGATCGGATGGATTGTTGGGAGGTGTTGGTCGATGAGTGGTGCTCACAAGAATGGCTAGCCCTCCACAACCAGGCCAAGGACAAACGTGCCCAAATGGAAGGTGTGCCACACCATCAAGGCAGCTCCAACTTATATCAGTTCGGGCGCAACTGGGTATGTGGTTTGCTTCATGATTCATGCAATTCATTCATCATGCTAGCTTGAGCCCTTTAATTACTAACTTTCATTGCTTCTCTCTTTCAGGCACGCCACAATAAGGCGGATAAGGTGCCAGAGGTGTACGACCTGTATGCCATGGCCCACACTGGCTCTTACAAGAAAGTCAAGGCTTTCTCTCAGTCTGACCTCGATGATGCAAACAACTTCACCAACATCTCCTCCCACAACAAGCTCGTGAGATATAGAGATGAGGGGAAGGCGAGGAAAGGGGAGGACTTTAACCCGAGCCAGGGTCCCATTGATCCAGAGCTGGTGATGATATCTGGTGGCGGGAGGTCCCATGGCTCCATAGCCATTGGAGATGGACTTATCCGTTGTCCTAGCACTCTCCCGGAGATCAAGGCGCGCCAGTCGAGCTCCGCTCCTGAGATAAGGCCTCGTGAACGGCCAGTGCAACTCGCCATCAAGGTTAGTGATACGTACTCAGTTATCTGTCTCCATTACATTGTGTGCGCTTCCATCAATGATTACAAATGGTCATGTGAGTGGTGTTGCAGGCTGCTATACAGACTGAGAGAGATAGAACGGAGAAACTTCTGGCGGAGGCGGCGGAGAGGCAGCGGGAGATGGAGGAGAGGACAAGAAAGATGATGGAGGAGGAGAGGGCACGGAATGACATGCAGGCAAGGGCCATGTACGAGCTCCTTGTGGTAAGTTTCTTCTGCAGATTACTTGCTAGTCTTAACATTTGAGTCTCATTACTAACTAGTATGACTCTGTTCTGAAAACCAAATGTGCAGTCTGTGTGCGAGAAGTCCGGTCAGCCCGCTCCGCCGATGCCAGTGATTGCTCCTGGGAGCACGGTGAGTTTAGTTTGAATGGACATTAGTTGGTAGTCTCAACATTTGAGTGTCGTAATGCTAACGAGACATTGAAAATGATCTTTGTTGCAGCTTAACTCCAGAAACGCATCGCACGATCCTTCTCCAGGTAGCGGCACTAGCCACCCCGGTCCTACACCTCCCTGATCACGGTAAGTTTCTCTAGTGTTTTGCTTAACAAATGCATAAAGACCTAGACTTAGCTTTATTTCCTCCAATATGCTTACCATAATGACCTAGAGTTAGCTTATTTTCCTCCAAAATGACCCATTTTACCTAGGTTAGCTTATAAATGATGCAGTTCATCCAAGTTAGCTCAAAAATGACCCATTTCACCTAGATTAGCTCCTAAATGATCCATTTTACCTACGTTAGCTTTAAAATGGCCCATTTCACCTACGTTAACTCCAAAATGACCCATCTTACCTAGGTTATCTCATAAACGATCCATTTCAACTAATTTAGCTCATAAACGATCCATTTGACCTAAGTGAGCAAAAAAACGATCCATTTCACCTAAATTAGCTCTTAAATGATCCATTTCACCTAAGTTAGCTAAAAAACGATCCATTTCAACTAAATTAGCTAAAAAAATGATCCATTTCAACAAAGTTAGCTCATAAACGATCCATTTCAACTAAGTTAGCTCAAAAACGATCCTTTTGACCTAAGTGAGCTAAAAAACGACCCATTTCACCTTAGTTACCTCAAAAACGATCCTTTTCAACTAAGTTAGCTAAAAAACGATCCATTTCAACTAGGTTAGCTCCAAAATGACCCATTTCACCTTACTTAGCTCAAAAACGATGCCCTTCACCTTAGTTAGCTCATAAACGACCCATTTCAACTAAGTTAGCTCATAAATGATCCATTTCAACTAAGTTAGCTCATAAACAACCCATTTCAACTTAGTTAGCTCATATATGATCCATTTCACCTAAGTTAGCTCATAAATGACATATACTTCTTGTTCTAGTCTTCTTCTTGTTCTAGTCTTCTTCTTGTTCTAGTCACCTATTTCTAACTTTCTTATTTACCATTTTGCAGATTTCATTCACTTGATGGAAGCTAGCTTGCTATGATGGAGTGCTTGCTTTTCCTTTGATGAAACTTTGCATTGTATCTAGCTTGCTATCTTCATGACACTTTGCATTGTAATATATATATGGATGGAACAATGTGTATGGATGGAACTTCCTTATGTATGAACAATGTGTATGGATGAAACTGATGTGATATGTCATATGAAACTTATGTGCTAGATATGTGTTGGATATGTGCTGGATATGAAACTTATATATGTGATATGTGCTGCAAATTGTGGGATTTAATAAAAAACAGAAAAAACAGACAATATGCAGGCTCTTTGCTGTCTGCCACCGACGGCAAAGAGCTCTTTGCCGTCTGCCGCGGACGGCAAAGAAGCCACGTGGCAGCCAACTGTGCTTCCTGGGAGCTGACCCATTTGGTCAGTTTGCCTACAGTGGCAGACGGCAAAGACTTTGCCGTCAGTGGCAGACGGCAAAGAACCTGCACTTTGCCATCAGTGGCAGACGGCAAAGAACCTGGCATCTAGTGACGTGTAGATGACATCATAAGGCGGACGGCAAAGACCAAAGGCTCTTTGCCGTCTGCGGCGGACGGCAAAGGTCTGCCGTTAGCCACTTAACGGACTGACAGCGCAAATATTGCCGTCCGCCCTCTTTGCCGTCCGCCGCGGACGGCAAAGAGCCTTTGCCGTCCGCCGCCAGGAAGCAGATGGCAAAGAAGCTGTTTACCGTAGCCTTCTTTGCCGGAGCCTTTTGCCGTCCGCGGCTGACGGCAAAGGTCTTTGCCGTCCGCCTTTCGAGCCTTTGCCGTCCGCCATGGCAGACGGCAAAGTAGCTGTTTCCTGTAGTGTGTGGTTAAATCCATCAAGGAGGAAACCCTGATAGATGACTTAAGGGAAACCTTCGATAATCTCCGGGTCTACAAGATGATGCTTAACCCGGCCAAATGTGTTTTTGGTGTTCCTGCAGGCAAACTATTGGGCTTCTTGGTTTCTGACAGAGGCATTGAGGCTAACCCGGAGAAGATCAAGGCTATCACCTCCCTAGCTAAGCCGGCATGCATAAATGACGTTCAGCGTTTGGCGGGTCGCATCGCTGCTTTAAGCCGATTTATAAGCCGTTTGGGTGAGAAAGCTATGCCCCTATATCAGTTGATGAAGAAAACTGATAACTTTATCTGGAATGATGCAACTAATACCACCTTTGAGGATTTGAAAAAGCAACTGGCAGAGCCCCCCGTCCTTGCTGCTCCGATTGATAAGGAGCCCTTGCTACTATATGTAGCGGCAAATGCACGAGCCGTCAGCGTGGCTATTGTAGTGGAGCGCAAGGAGGCGGGTAAGGAGCATCCGGTTCAGCGGCCAGTTTATTATGTCAGCGAGGTGCTCATTGAGTCCAAGCAGCGGTACCCGCATTGGCAGAAGCTCGTATACGGTGTGTTCATGGCGAGCCGGAAGCTCAAACATTATTTTCAGGGTCATCCCATCACTGTGGTCAGTTCTGCCCCCATTGGTGACATTATCCAGAACAGAGAGGCTACAGGGAGAATTGCTAAGTGGGCTATAGAACTTGGACCTCATGGCCTCAAATATGTGCCACGCACCGCTGTTAAATCTTAGGCTTTGGTGGATTTCATCAATGATTGGACGGAGTCTCAAGTGCCTGAGCAAAAGCCGGATAACACTTATTGGACTATCCACTTCGATGGGTCCAGACAGTTGGAGGGCTCAGGGGCTGGTGTTGTATTGGCTTCCCCTAAGGGTGACAAGTTCCATTATGTGCTACGGTTGATGTTTCCTTGCACTAACAATGCGGCTGAATACGAAGCTTTGCTCCACGGTCTTCGGGTGGCTAAGGAGATGAGCTTGAGCCGGGTAAGGTGCTTTGGGGACTCAGATTTGGTGGCTCAACAAGTATCAGGCACCTGGGATTCTAAGGATCCTCTCATGGCGGCTTACCGCCGCGAGGTTGATGCCATTGCTGGGCATTTTCAGGGATACCAAGTGGAGCACATTGATCGCAGGAAGAACGAGGCGGCTGATGCCTTAAGCCGGCTAGGCTCTCAGCTAAGCCGGTGCCGCCTAACACTTTCCTGGATGTCTTGTATAACCCCTCGGTTAAGTTGCCTACAGAAGAGGACTTGGCTATCCCTGACCCGGAGGCACGACTGGTGGCGGCTCTTCATGTCATACCAGACTGGACAATGCCATATCTGGCTTATATAACCCGGGGAGAGTTGCCTGAGGATGAAACTCTGGCCAGGCAAGTAACCCGGCGGGCTAAGTCAATGATTGTCATTAATGGCGAGTTGCATCATCGCAGTGTTTCAGGGGCGTTTCAGCGTTGTATTTCCCCCGAGGAAGGTCAAGAGATCTTGCGTGAGATCCATGAAGGGGATTGTGGCCATCATGCCGGTTCAAAATCTCTTGTGGCCAAGGCCTTCCGCCATGGTTTTTATTGGCTGACGGCTCACGCTGATGCAGAGGATTTGGTCAGTAAATGTGACGGTTGCCAAAGGTTCTCACGACGGGCTCATGTACCGGCTCAGGAGTTGCAGATGATCCCAATCACTTGGCCCTTTGCGGTCTGGGGGCTTGATATGGTTGGGCCTTTTAAACGGTCCAAGGATAAGAAGACCCACCTCTTGGTGGCCGTTGACAAATTCACAAAGTGGGTGGAGGCTGAGCCAGTTAGCAAGTGCGATGCAGCCACGGCGGTTCAATTTATGAAAAAGGTGATTTTCCGCTTCGGCTTTCCGCACAGCATCATAACTGACAATGGCACCAATTTATCCAAGGGTGCTATGGAAGAATTTTGTCAACGGGAGCATATCCGACTTGATGTTTCCTCAGTGGCTCATCCCCAATCCAATGGTCAAGCTGAGAGAGCTAACCAGGAGATTCTGAAGGGCATCAAACCCCGGCTTTTGGTCCCTTTGCAACGGACGCCGGGTTGTTGGGTGGAGGAGCTGCCCTCCGTCTTATGGAGCATCAACACTACTCCTAACAGGTCTACTGGCTTCACGCCTTTCTTCATGGTTTATGGAGCAGAAGCAGTCCTCCCCAGCGACATCCGTCACGATTCGCCTCGTGTGACGGCTTATGTTGAGACGGATAATGAACAGGCGCACCAAGATGCTCTGGACTTGTTGGACGAACAGCGTGATGTGGCAGCAGCCCGTTCAACGATTTACCAACAAGACGTGCGCCGTTATCATAGCCGCCGGGTCAAGTCCCGGGTCTTCCAGGAAGGCGACCTTGTGCTCCGGCTTATCCAGGATCAAACAGATGCACACAAGTTATCCCCACCTTGGGAAGGGCCCTTTGTGGTCAGTAAGAGCTTGCATAACGGGTCATATTACCTCATTGATATTTGGGAACATAAAGATTCGTGTAAATCTGAGGAGGAGACCCGTCGGCCATGGAATATAGCTCAGCTTCGACCCTACTACACTTGAGCCACCGGCTCTCGTGGTGTACATATTTATCTCAGACATGTATATATTATACTAAGCAATAAAGCAGGACCTCTGTCCTTTTTTCTCCTCCAATTATATGTATATCATTTTTTACATACTAATTTGAAAGAAGGATCCGGCTTATGATCGTATTCGAGTCTAGCTGAAAGCAGCAAGGTCACTTGGGGGCTTCCTGTTCAAACATGGGTCGTATTCGAACCAAAGAGAACATAGCTGTCGATACCCATGTGATTGCCAAAGTGCCGAGCTCATTGGGAGGTTGCCTTTGGTCATATTTGAATCATAGTATAACCCCTCTGAGAACCGACGTGGATCGTATTCGAATCAGCGTCGTTAAACAATTTTCAAAGTCACTTGGGGGCTTCCTATTGAAACATGGGTCGTATTCGAACCAAAGAGAACATAGCTGTCGATACCCTTTTGATTGGCATCGCCACACCCACTGGGGGCTATATGATCACATCCGAATCTTAGCTTAAACCCTTTGGACCGGGTTCCTGGTCGTATTCGAACCGGAAGCCCCAAGTTTTACATTTTATCGCAAGTCTACTCTGATCATGTCAAAGTATGCACTGCCGGGTCTCACTTGCCGGTTTAATTTTGGTTTATCTTGTTAGTTGAACATCCTGGATGTCATCAGGACAGGTAAATTTGAGTTAAGGTACCAACCAAGCTACCCGGGTTATTTAAACCGGAAGTATGCTTACAGGCCGTTGAGTGTGTTATCATGGCTATGTTCAGAGTATAGTTAACGACCAGTCTTTTTTGGTTCGTATTCCGGGTTATCCATCTCAAACAGCTGATTCTCAGGGCGGTCAGCCGCCTTGAGACTTGTGATTTGCCTTTCTATGCAGATGCTTGAAGGTCCTTTTTACGGTTGAGAAGGACAAAGGGATAATCATGACCCGGAGGAGCATCAAAAGAATAACTTCAAGGGGTTTCAGCATTCAGTACGTGCACGATGGCACGGCAGAGATAAATTGTTGCACTTATTCTATTACAAAAATCCTTCAACGTCTCAAGGGTGGAGCGTTGTTCGGTGACCCGCCAGCCGCTTTATGACGCCTGCTGAGTCGAAGTCCCCGGCTCGTCTTCTGCTCCGGCTGATCCCAAGACCTCGAAGGTTGACGACTTCCAGTCGATGCCGTTGAGAGCTTTGAACTGGGCTTCTTCGTCAATTAACCCGGCCGGGTCAATCTCGGGGGCGAAGGTGTGCTGGCGAGCCGGAGGAATCAGACTAAGAGCTTCATAGCGAGGGGTTGGAATCCTCTGATTCTCCGCGTTGTACCCCGGCTGATACTTGGTTAAGTCGGTGTCGTTCCCGATGATGGTGGCCACCGGGCGTACAGCCTTCACACATGCCGCGAAGTCCTTCTGGTCAAAGGCGGAGCCGTCTTCCTTCAGGCTTGGGTAACCCAGGGCGATGTCTGCCGGGTCTAGCTCCGGCAGGAATGCTTTGGCCCGGCTCAGCGCGGCAATTGCTCCGGATCTTGCGGAGGCTCGGCGTAGATCCTGGATGCGCTGTGGCAGAACAGCGAGCCAGCGCAGGACATCGGCCAGATGGGTTGGCACCTCATTGGATAGGGCCACCACAGCTAAGGCGCGCTGTGACCCGGTGTAGAGTTGCTCCACCAGGGTGTACACGGCCTTTAACTTGGTGATCACGCTCTGGTTGAGGTTGGCACTCCTGGGACCTATTTCATAAAGGTCAGATAAGCCGGTGACAAGGATGAATCATAACATATACAGACTTGATGAAAGCCGGCGAGGCGACTTACCAAAGATAGCGGCCACCATTTGGGAAACCTGGCGCTTTAGGCCGGAGAGCTCAGCGGTCTTCTCAGTGAGGGCCTTCTCCGCCTGTTCTGCCCGGGTCACCAGTGCGGCTTTCTCCTCAGCCCAGGCCTTCCGCTCAGCATTGAATTTGGTCTTCAGCTTCTCCTGAGCGGCGATGCTGGAGACAAACTTGGCGTTTGCCTTCCGGGTCTCCATCTCTTGTGTCTTTAGCCGGCTCTTGAGATCCGCAAGGTCCGACTCAAATTTCTTGCCAGCAGCGTGCATATATTTCCGGGTTATTAACAGTCATTATATAAGTCCCAAGCACTTTCCAAGCAAAGACACTTGGCACTTGGGGGCTAATGCGTATTGAACGTATCTATCTACATACTGCCGGTTCAGTTAAGTAAGCCGGAATCTAAGTCTACAACATATTCAAGTATAAGTCATAGACTTGGGGGCTAGCATGACAAGGATCACTGTGCAGAAGATAAGAAGACAGCAGAAGGTTACCTCAGATTTTTGTTGGATCTGGTTGACCATGGCGATCTCGGCGTCCCGGCTCTTGTGAACTTGGCTGATGTAGCCTGAGACGAGCTCTCCAATGCTTAAGTCGGTGTAGCTGGAGAGATCCAGATTCGCCCGGTGCGGTTGCAGCAACTCCCCCTTCGCGGAGCATTTGGCCAGCACGGTCGGCCTCCCCGGTTCGACATACTCCGTCCGGGTAATTACCACGTCCGGGTCGTTAGCTGGTGGGGCTGAGCCGGAGGCCTCCAGGTTAACCGACGCTTCGGTCATTGTCTTGGTAGTCGGGGCAGGGGCTTCAGGCGCCGTGTCCATAGGAATAGTGGCTTCGGGGGCGGAGGCAGCTGGCGGCTCTTGAGCCGTCGCCTCCGGGTCAGGCAAATCCGGCACTCCGGCTGACCTGGTCTTCTTTGCTCTTTTGGTGAGTTTTGCCTGGGCACTGAGAAGGCAGAAGTGTCAGGCACACAAAGAGTAAATACAGACAGATAATGTAAGGAGGTTGTTATTACCCGGGTGCAGTCTTGAAGGCCGGCAGACTTGACTGCATGGAGTCACCCGAAGAGGGGGAGGTCTCCTGATAATTGGAGTCAGAAGAGTTGAGTGGCTGACGGATGACACCCGCCAACGGATGAAAAGGTACAGGTGAGAAAAAACCTCAGTGCGACGCTTCCTTGTTGCGTCGGGTAACCCGGCGGAGAGGTCGGTGTCCTTGCGGGCCCGGGTGTGACGCCGGCTTTCGTGAACCTGCTGCTTCAAAAGAAATTGAGGGTCTTGATGAGCTAATGGATGAGAAAAGGTTACTTTCCGGGTTACTCTTCGGACTTTCAGCTGTGGCAAAGGCTCCGAGTCGGAGGAAAGTGATGTTACCTCTTCAACCACCGGGTTACTGGCGCCGGTGTCATCCTGTCAATAAGCAAAATGTTGATAAGGCGGACAGCAACAAACAACAAATATGGCAAGAGTTTAAAGGTTTAAGGGTTACCTCTGACTCGGAGCTATCGCTTAATTGCAGTAGCTCCGAAGCAGTGGGTCTGCTTCCCTTTTTGCGAGGGGCGGCTTTCTTGGCGGCTTTCTTCGCCTTCCTGGCCTTCTTGGCCGCCTCATGGTCATACTTGACCCGCCAGAATTTATCATCAGCCTGAGAAATACAGTAATGAACTCTTAAAATGGTTCAGAGCAAGGTAACATGTAAAAGAAGTGGAAAGGTTAAGTCAGCGGCTTACCGCTGGGGCTGGATTGATCTTCCAGAATGGGGCTAGCCCGGTTCTTCCACAGTCTGCCAGGCTCTCATTTAACAAAGCCTTGGTTTCTTCTTCGGCAACGTCTTCTGGAAGATCATTGCGACTGTGCCTCTGCGGGTCATCCTTTCGCCCGGTGTACTCACACATTAAGCCGGGGCGACGACTCAATGGGATCACCCGCCATGAGATCCAGACCCGGACCAGGTCTATTCCGTTCAGACCGTTGCCTAGCAGAGCGTTGATCTTATTGATCATTGGAAGCAGAGGCTGGCGTTCCGCGGCAGTCAGCTTGTCGGATAGCGGATGAGTCGGCTCTAGGCGGGTTGGGCGAAAGCCGGGCAGCGGGCTCTCGTCAGCCGGGGACGTGTCTTGGCAGTAGAACCAAGTCATATTCCAGTCCTTGGGGTGACTTGGCGGCTCTGCGTAAGGGAATAGACAGTCCCTGCGCCGTTGGATGGAGATGCCGCCTAATTCCAGACTTGGCCCGTTCGCGCACTCATTTTGGCGGTTTAAGTAGAACAGTTCTCTGAAAAGCAGTAAACTGGGCTCCTCTCCAAGGTATACTTCGCAAAAGACTTGGAAGTTGCAGATGTTGGATACGGAGTTGGGTCCTATATCCTGAGGCCGAAGGTCAAAGAAGTTGAGCACATCCCGGAAGAATTTTGAGCCGGGCGGTGCGAAGCCCCGGCTCATGTGGTCCGCAAAGATCACTACCTCCCTGTCCCTCGGCTGTGGTCTTTCTTCTGACGGATCAGGGGCACGGTAGGACATCACTTCCTTCTTGGGCAGATACCCGGACTTAACAAAATTGGCCAGGGTCTCGTCAGTGACGTTGGATTTCATCCAGTTGCAAGTGATGGGAGCCTTGGGAGGCATGGTGAAGGTTGGTGTTCTATGATAAAGAGAAAAGTGTCCGGGTTAATTATAAGCCGGAGATTATCATTCAAACTACAATGACGGCTTATGAAGGGGACTAATGATATATATTCGGATACGATGGGTTATCTAAGCCGTCGGGGCATTCAGGATAAATTGGTCATCTACGGTTTACTGCAGTTAAGTCGGAGGATTCTACAGAGCATGGTTCTCTTTAAACCGGAAAGTTCTACGGCGCGTGTTTTCTTTAAGTCGGAAATATAAGCCGCCAGGATTCAAGGGCTGCAGTTTTTACTAAGTGTGGTAAAACAGATTTCACATATTGCAGTAACTTTTTCGGATCAAAATGGTCGGGCGAAATGAAAATTTTCTAGACCTAAAAAACAGAAGCAGGAGAAGTTCTTAAGGTGGAACATGGTTCTTAAGCAGTAAAAAGAGGATTTTTCACAGGTGGAATGGATCTCAAACATCTACCGCAGCGGTTCTACGAAGAGTTAAGATCAACGGGGGCAGTGACTACAGGAGCTACCGAAACTTGTGGCTATGGTGACGAACATGAAGAACACAGATGAACTCTACCACAGATCTATTCTAGTAAGGCAGAGGGGACTCACCGGAGTTGGGGAAGAGCGGAAGTCGCCGCCGTTATCTGGTCCGAGTCAGGGTGATGCAGCGGCCGGGTTGATGAAGGACGAGGGAGCGACGGCGGCGGCAGTGGCAGAGCTCGGGCAGAAGAGCGATGGCGCGAGGAGGAAGAAGGAGAGCGTGAGAAGAAAGTGCTGGGCCGGCCTATTTATAAGGCAGAGTTATAAGCGGGCGCGAGATTCAAGGAGACCATGGCGTGGTTATCTCCCCCTCACGGCGCCTCGATTTTCGGAATGACAGTAAAGGCAAAGATCCGTTGCGGATCTGGCGGATTAAAAAACGGACTTAATGGAGGATGATGTCACGGCGGATTATCCGGAGTCCAGAGGATGACGTCACTCCGGGTTATGGCCTTCACATGAATGGTAAGCCGGAGATTTTTTCTGTTTGCAGAATTGAAGATTGACACGAGCCGGCTCAAGTCAATCTGGGGCCTAATGTTGAGGATATAGACCTTGGAGTCACCCGCCAGGAGGGCCGGGTTACTCTTCGGGTCATTGCCAGAAGCCCGGAGCTAAGTTTCAAGATGATGGGCCAGAGATGGGCTGAGACCCGGAGACGGCTTAAAGCCTATAGTTACAATCATTGTTATAGTAGGCTTGTAGTGTAAGGCAAGTATTGTTCAGAGTCCGAGCCGGACGCTCTTATGAGCCGGCCGGGACTCTGAGGGCTGCTGGGCGCCAGCCCCCTATATAAAGGGAGGACCCGGCAGCGGTTTAGGGGCGACAACAATCTGATCGAAAGCCAAGCATAGCTGTTTAGCTCCCTGGCGATCGTAACCCTAATCAATAACACCTCAAACTGGACGTAGGCTTTTACCTTCACCATAAGGGGCCGAACCAGTATAAATCCTCGTGTTCCTTGTCCCGCATAACCCCTTCAAGCTTCCTAGTTGCGATGGCTCCACGACTAAGTCCTAGCACGAGGACATCTGCTGTGACAATTCCACGACAGGTCTGAAGGTGAACTTTTGCAAATCTTCTTTGATCCCTTTGAACATGGATAATGAGCTAGCCACAAGATTGGCTGCAGTCCTCGGTTGTAAGATTGGCAACACTCCTTTTACCTACCTGGGCCTACCAATGGGCACCACCAGACCAAGGATTATTGACTCCATGCCCATGGTTGACAGAGTTGAAAGAAGACTTTCTTGCAGTTCTTCAATACTTAATCTAGGTTCTAGGCTACAACTTCTTGTTTCTGTCCTGACATCTATGCCAATCTATTTCCTGTGCTCTTTGAATACCCCCCGGGATTGTTAAGCAACTGGACAGAATCTTCAGGCAGTGTGTTTGGAGAGGTAACAGTGATACCCCAAAACAATCCCTAGCTGCTTGGAATTTAGTCTGCAGGCCAAAGGAAAAGGGTGGTCTTGGTATCATCAATCTTAATATCCAGAACCAGGGGCTTCTTATCAAGCATCTTCACAATTTCTATAATAAGGTGAACATTCCTTGGGTCTCCTTAATTTGGAATTCTTATTATGGTGGGGTGGTGCCTCAAGCTACTGTGATGACTGGATCTTTCTGGTGGAGAGATGTTTTCCAGCTTTCTGACACATACAGAGTTGTTGCCTCAGCCAAGGTTAACATGGGGGACTCTGTCATGTTCTGGTTAGATGCTTGGCAGGTTGGTGGCTCCACAATCCCCCTGTTCAGAAGGTTACAAAGGTTGTTTTCCTTTGTTAAGGATGATAAAGCTTCTGCTACTGATATTCTTAGCTCCTCAGATCTTTTTGCTTTGTTCTACCTGCCAATATCTAGAGAGGCTGCTGAGGAACTGAGAATTCTGGAAGATTGGATTTTGCAACTCCAAAGGGATCCTACTGCTGCTGATATCTGGATTTGGGTAGGAAAATCTGGTTCTTACTCTGCCAAAAGCTTCTACAATATCATGCACTCCCACATGCCTACAATTCAGACATGTAAATGGCTCTGGAAGAGTAGGTGCACCATGAAAATTAAAGTTTTTGGTTGGCTGTTATTCTTTGATCGTCTTAACACCAAGGATATGCTTGTCAGAAGACATTGGAGGTTGCCTGATGATGACAATCAATGTGTCATTTGTGCTAGTCAGGATTATGAAGACATACTACATCTTTTTATGAATTGCACTTTCAGCATCAGAGTCTGGAACTACCTGGGACTTGATTGGTTTGGTGGGGAAGATTTGCAGGATTGTATTTCTCATGCAAGGAGATCCTTCAGACACACCTTCTTCTTCGAAGTTATGCTTACTGCTGCTTGGAACATCTGGATTTTGCGCAATGGCAGAACTTTTCGAGGAGAACCAGCCACCTTTGCTAGGTGGAAATGTAACTTTGTACATGATGTAACCTTATTATCTCATAGGTTAGCTAGCCCCACAAAAGATTCTCTTTTGGCTTGGGTTAACTCCCTACCTTAGTGTATAGGTAAGTTTGAGGTAGGTTCTTTTTTGGTTCTGTATATAAGTGTGACGCCCCCGATTTGACCGTACACTAATCATGCACGCAAATGTGTACGATCAGGATCAGGGACTCACGGGAAGATATCACAACACAACTCTAAAACATAAATAAGTCATACAAGCATCATAATACAAGCCAGGGGCCTCGAGGGCTCGAATACAAGTGCTCGATCATAGACGAGTCAACGGAAGCAACAATATCTGAGTACAAACATAAGTTAAACGAGTTTGCCTTAAGAAGGCTAGCACAAAAGTAGCCACGATCGAAAAGGCAAGGCCTCCTGCCTGGGACCTCCTAACTACTCCTCGAAGCCGAACTCCATGTAGCATCATCCTCGGGATCTCTAGCTCCTCCAGCATCTGGTTGCGACAATCCGGTATAGAAAGGGGAAAAGAGGGAGAAAAGCAACCGTGAGTACTCATCCAAAGTACTCGCAAGCAAGGAGCTACACTACATATGCATGGGTATATGTGTAAAGGGTCGTATCAGTGGACTGAACTACATAATGCCAGAATAAGAGGGGGGTAGCTAGTCCTGTCGAAGACTACGCTTCTGGCCATCTCCATCTTGCAGCATGTAGAAGAGAGTAGATTGAAGTCCTCCAAGTAGCATCGCATAGCATAATCCTACCCGGCGATCCCCTCCTCGTCGCCCTGTTAGAGAGCGATCACCGGGTTGTATCTGGCACTTGGAAGGGTGTGTTTTATTAAGTATCCAGTTCTAGTTGTCATAAGGTCAAGGTACAACTCCGGGTCGTCCTTTTACCGAGGGACACGGCTATTCGAATAGATAAACTTCCCTGCAGGGGTGCACCACATAACCCAACACGCTCGATCCCATTTGGCCGGACACACTTTTCTGGGTCATGCCCGGCCTCGTAAGATCAACACGTCGCAGCCCCACCTAGGCTCAACAGAGAGGTCAGCACGCCGGTCTAAACCCTATGCGCGCAGGGGTCTGGGCCCATCGCCTTATGCACACCTGCACGTTGCTTACGCGGCCGGAAGCAGACCTAGCCTAGTGGCGTTCCAGTCCAATCCGGCGCGCGCCACTCAGTCGCTGACGTCACGAAGGCTTTGGCTGATACCACGACGCCGGGATACCCATAACTACTCCCGCGTAGATGGTTAGTGCGTATAGACCAAATGGCCAGACTCAGATCAAATACCAAGAACTCGTTAAGCGTGTTAAGTATCTGCGAACACCGACCAGGGCCAGGCCCACCTCTCTCCTAGGTGGTCTCAACCTGCCCTGTCGCTCCGCCACAAAGTAACAGTCGGGGGCCGTCAGGAACCCAGGCCCACCTCTACCGGGGTGGAGCCACCTGTCCTTTCAGCCCCCTCATCAGAATCACTTGCGGGTACTCCTCGAGCCGACCCGACTTTAGTCACCACATGTGTCATGTATATAATGTATATAGTATATACCCGTGATCACCTCCCAAAGTGATCACGGCCCAGTAGTATAGCATGGCAGACGGACAAGAGTGTAGGGCCACTGATGGAACACTAGCATCCTATACTAAGCAGTAGGATAGCAGGTAAGGGTAACAACTGTAGCAACAATGACAGGCTATGCATCAGGATAGGATTAACGGAAAGCAGTAACATGCTACACTACTCTAATGCAAGCAGTATAGAGAAGAATAGGCGATATCTGGTGATCAAGGGGGGGGGGGGGCTTGCCTGGTTGCTCTGGCAAGTAGGAGGGGTCGTCAACTCCGTAGTCGAATTGGGCAGCAGCAGCAGCGTCGGTCTCGTAGTCTACCGGAGAGAAGAGGGGGGAAGAAACAGTAAATACAATACAAACATAAGCATGACGATGCGTGACATGACAATGAGCGGTGCTAGGTGTGTCCTAACGCGGCAGTAGGTGGTACCGGCGAAGGGGGGGGACATCCGGAAAAGTATTCCCGATGTTTCGCATTTTTGGACAGATGAACCAGAGGTGAAATGTTACAGGTTCACTATGCTAGGGACGCGTGGCGGACGAACGGGCTGCGTATCTGGATTCGTCTCGCCGTTCTGAGCAACTTTCATGTAGAAAGTATTTTCATCTGAGCTACGGTTTATTTTATATGATTTTCTAAAGTTTTAAATCATTTTAGAATTTATTTAATTAATTCAATTCGAAGTTTAATTAATGCAGAAGCATGACGTCAGCAGTTGACCGTTGACCTGGTCAACCTGACAGGTGGGTCCCACCTGTCAGGGGCTGTTAGCTAATTAACAGTAGTTAATTAGGTTAATTAGTTATTACGTTAATTAATCTCAATTAGTTAATATTAACAGGATTAATTAAGTTAATTAATTATCTTTATTATTTATTTATTTATTTTTATTAAATCATTTTTTTATATAAAATGTTCTGAGGGCGGCCCCACTGTCATAGGCCTATATGGCCAGGGCGGGGGCCCCTGTGGTCAGTGACCCAGGGTGGGGCGGCGGCTGTGGCCGGCCAGCTACGGCTGTGCCGCGCGCATGCGGCCACTGGGCGAAGCCAGGGCACGGTGAGGCCGGAACAGGGCCGGAGCGGGCGCGTGGGCGCCGGCGCCCGACGCGGCTAGCAGGGGAGGGGGGAGGAAGGGGTCGGCGCGTGGCCCGTGGCCGGGGCCGGAGCAGCGGCGTGGTGGGGCGCCGTCGCAGGCACAGGGGGGCGGCCGAACTAGGCCGCGGTGCGGTGGCCACGGCAAGGCATGCGCGAGCGCGCGCGCGGCCGTGGGCGCGCACGAGGGGCGGCGAGCACAGCTACGGGGAGGACGACGTGCGCGGTGACCTGCGGGAAAAGAGGAGGGGAGGTAGCGGTGCTCACGGCGGGGCACGGCCAAGAGCATAAAGGGGGCGACGGCATGGCCGATGCGGGGTGCGCGTGCGTGCGGTCGGCCTCGATCAGAGGCAGGGAAGGAGGAGGACGAGGCCGTGGCCTCACCGAGATTTGTAGGGACGGGGCAGCGGGGCTCGTGGAGGGGGTCGGGGACGACGGCGACGCAGGAGAAGCAGTCCGGCGAGGTGGCATTGGCGACGGGGACGGGGAGCGCCGGTGACGGAGAGGACCACGGGGGCGGCGTCCGGCGATGGTTCGTAGGGGGGTCGAGCGGCTCCGGGCTCGAGCGATCCGACGGGGAAAAAGGCGAGGAGGTGCTCCGGTGACGGGGTGGCTCCGGCGAACGGTGGTGAGGGGCGACGATGTGGGCGGGATCGGGCGATGGGGCACCGATCCAGACTGGATCGAGAGAGAAAGAGGAGGGAGTGGGGATCGTTCCCGATCCAGATCGGGTCGGGAGGGGAAAGACGTGGGGAGTGGGGGGGGAGTGGTGCGTGGGCTAGGGTTTCGGGTAGTGGCGGGTTATGGAGGGGAGTAGATGGGCTGGCCGGCTGGGTCGCTTGGCCCAGTTGGCCAGGGGGTTCCTTTTCACTTTTTTTTGTGTTTCTTTTCTGTTTTATTTTAGTTACATTTTATTTTAGTTTTATAAAATGCCAAATGAGTACCTAAATTAGTATTACTAATTAGTCCACTGCCACAATTAACTTGGCACCTAAAGTAAAATATTTTGTAATTGTTTAGTATTTAAAGTATTTAAATAATAGTTTTGCTACTGTTTTATTACCATTTGAATATTTGAACATTTTACAAAAGTGTGGTTCTCCACCATAATTGCCTACGCATTATTTGGCACAACCCGAACATTTTAGTTTTAAAATTTGAAAACTTTTGTTGATTTCCTTTTATTCAATTTTGAATTTGAATTGGTTTTTGAACTAACGCGGGATTAACTACAGTGACAGAGGTGACGTGGCGTCAATAGCAGGGAATTACTGTAGTCTAATTATCCGGGCGTCACAATAAGTTAATTTGTAACTGTATTGGTTCTTTTCTTGTTTGGAATAAACGGCTGTGGGGCTTTGCTCCACAGTAGTTAGTCAAGAAAATATATTTGAACATCACACAGTGTGTAGTACTGAAATAAACAAGGCACGAACATGCTTAATACATCATCCATACAAATCATAGCCGTTGCAAGTGGTATTGGTAAGATTTAGATGGTCAGATCTTACCTGTTAAGTCCTGGGGGGTAGTCGCTGGGGGACTTCATCTGGGCCAGAGCCTGCACCATGTCGTCGGCGGTGGCGGAGGCGAGGTGTTCCTCCGGGTCAACACGCATAGCGGCCATCGCGCCATGGACCAACATCAGGTCCTGGCGGGGGGGGGGGGGATTTGGAGGCATGAGGATGTTTCACAGGCGCCATTTAAGCAATCAGGCCGGGGACCTGATAGAGATCGATGGGTTACCTGACTGGATCTGAGCAGAATATAGATGTGGTTGAAGCTGTGGTTGCGGCAGCGGCGGTTTGAGATGCCGGTAGGGGGAGGCCCGAGGGAGGGGGATACTGAGGGGAAGGGGATGTGGTTGGAGGAATAAATTCTGAAATCGCACGCCTAATGAAAATTTCGGTGTGAAATTTGAAACTTGGGTGGGGGAAACACACAACGCAGACGCAGCGCGTAAAATACTCGTGTGCGAGAAAAAAGAAAGTTGGTAGATCCCGTCTCCAAAAAAATGTACACGTGTACTTGATTTTTTTTCAGTCAATGGTACACCTGGTTTATTAGGAAATATCGCACAGGTAACTGACTTATGGGTCATTAACGCAAAAAACGCAGACGGGTACGACATAGAAACCGTGTGTTTTGTGATCTTCTAATGATTAACGCAAAGAAACGCACACGGACACACATGCTAATCAACGCTCAAAGCCCTCAAAGGGTGCTCTTACCGACATTGTACGTTAATACTACAAACTTAAAGTACTACTGGTAATTTGCTCTAATACTACAAACTTAAACTACTTCTCACATGCTGCCATCAGGGCATGCTGGCCAGACGCCAGCGTTCTCCTTCCCGGCCTTGTAGGCTGCAGCCCACCGTGCTTCGATCTCCGCCAAGCTCTCCTCACCACGGCGTGCGGCCTCTTTTTTCTTGCGGCGGCGGGACTCTCTTTTCTTGACTGCTTTCTGCCTTTTCCGCTCCTTCTGTGCGGCTTTGGCCGCCTCTAGATCCACCACCCATTCGGCCATGGCAGCCTCAAAGTCCGCCCATGTAACTGTCTGACCGCCGGCGGCGATGAACTCGGCGTGGCGAGATGCCATCGCTTCCTTACCATGTGTGTAATCGCGGGCGGCGAGGAACGCAGCGCGGTGGGATGCCATCACTTCCTCACCAGTTACTGTGCGCCGCGGTGCCATGGACGACGCCTGGAGAGAGCTCTGGGGCGGAGGGGCCGGGCAGCCGTACAGTGCGGTGGTATTCAAGAGCTCAACCACAAACGACAACAGAAATTTGGCTTCCCTTACCATTTTGCTTGTTCATTATCGCACACGGTTCATCTCCGTCGCTTCCAGAAACAGTGTGCGCTGAGCCTATTGTGTGTTGCGTTATGATTGGCTGAAACCCCAGCCATGCAGATCGCGCGTGTGCACCGTTGGATGCGCCGCGATCGAGCGGCAATCCACGTCCCTCACATCACACCCGTGCACCTGTAGCTGGATTGGATTTATATGCGCTGAATGCCTAGAAAATGCACATAATCCCCTAAATATGGTAAATGAGCCCGAAAAAATGCCAAATTTGAACACAGTGATTTGCAGGGTGTATGTTCGTCGTAGAAAAAAACTCCAGGGCAAAGAACAAAGAAAATTTGGATTCTCCTTCAATCTTGAGGATTTCCCTTTCGAAAGCATGGAACTTCCTCGGTGATGGTTCGATTTATGAAGGGAGTGCATGACAACATAAGACAAACCTTCTCAAATTTTTACCAATGCATGGTGAGATCATACCATGGCACCATGCCAGGCGTCATGTTTTTAAGCATTTATTTCATTTTTTCTATAGTTGAAAACCCAACAAACATACATTTGTGGTTGAATATTGCCACACATTTCATCGAAATATATGTCCATTCCTTGTAAAAGGCATGAGAATTTCTAAATGGCATGAGCATGGTTTTCTAGGCCGTTCTTGTGGACCCTTTCATGCATCGATTGTTTGAACTTGAATTATGCACATTAATGACTAGGAGATGCACCTAATCCCTAAATATGGCAAATGAACCCGGAAAAGTGCCAAATTTGAACACGGTGATTTGCAGGCTGTATGCTCATCATAGAAAAAACTCGTGGACAAAGGACAAAGGAAATTTGGATCCCCTTCAATCTTGGTGATTTCCCCCTCGAAACCATGAAACTTCCTCGGTGATGGTTCGATTTATGAAAGACGCGCATCACGACATAAGGAAAACATTCTCCAATTTTTACCAGGGCATGGTGATGCCATACCATGGCACCACGCCAGCGTCATGTTTTCCAACCATGTGTTTCATTTTTTGTATAGTTGTTAACCGAGTAAACGACGCGTTTATGGTTGACTATTGCCACACATTTCCTTCAAATATCTGCCCATTCCTTGTAAAAGCCATGAGAATGTGCTAAATAACACGAGCATGGTTTTCCAGACCGTTCTTGTGCACCTTTTCATGCACCGATTGTTCGAATTTGAATTATGTCCATTAATGCCTAGAAAATGCACATAATCCCCTAAATATGGTAAATGAGCCTGGGAAAATGTCAAATTTGACCACATTGCATTTGAGGCGATATGTTGATCGTTGGAAAAAAACTTAATGACAAACTAGGACAGAAATTAGGATTCCCCTTCGATCTTGGGGATTTTCCCTCTCGAAAGCATGGAACTTCCTTGGTGATGGTTCGATTTATGAAGGGCGTGCATGACGACATAAGCCAAACCTTCTCAAATTTTTACCAGGGCATGGTGAGGTCATACCATGGCACCATGCCAGGCATCATGTTTTTAAGAATTTATTTCATTTCTTGTATTGTTGAAAACCCAACAAACTGACATTTGTGGTTGACTATTGCCACACATTTCATCGAAATATCTGTCCATTCCTTGTAAAAGGCATGATAATTTACTAAATGGCATGAGCATGGTTTTCTAGGCCATTCTTGTGGACCCTTTCATGCATCGATTGTTTGAACTTGAATTATGCGCATTAATGCTTAGGAAATGCACATAATCCCCTATATATGGCAAATGAACCCGGAAAAGTGCCAAATTTGAACACAGTGATTTGCAGGTTGTATGCTCATCATAGAAAAAAAACTCGTGGACAAAGGACAAAGGAAATTTGGATCCCCCTTCAATCTTGGTGATTTCCCCCTCGAAACCATGAAACTTCCTCGGATGATGGTTCGTTTTATGAAAGGCGCGCATCACGACATAAGGAAAACATTCTGCAATTTTTTCCTGGTCATGGTGAGGACATACCATGGCACCACACCAGGTGTCATGTTTTCCAACCATGTGTTTCATTTTTTGTATAGCACAAGCATGGTTTTCCAGACCGTTCTTGTGCACCTTTTCATGCACCGATTGTTCGAATTTGAATTATGTGCATAATTAGTGCCTAGAAAATGCACACAATCCCCTAAATATGGTAAATGAGTTTGGAAAAATGTCAAATTTGAACACGTTTCATTTGAGGCGGTATGTTGATCGTTGGAAAAAAACTGAATGACAAACTAGGCCGAAAATTTGGATTCCCCTTCAATCTTGGTGATTTCCCTCTCGAAAGCATTGAACTTCCTCGGTGATGGTTCGATTTATGAAGGGCGTGCATGACGACATAAATCAAACCTTCTCAGCTTTTAAACAGGGCACGGTGAGACCATACCATGGCACCATGCCAGCCGTCATGTTTTTCAAGCACATATTTCATTGTTCTATAGTTGATAACCCAGTAAATGACGCGTTTGTAGTTGACTATTGCCACGCATTCCATTGAAATCTCTGCCCATTCCTTGTAAAAGGCTTGAGAAATTACTAAATACCACGAGTATGGCTTTTCCAGACCGTTCTTGTGCACCCATTCATGCACCAATTGTTTGAATTTGAATTACGTGCATTAATGCCTACAAAATGCACATAATCCCCTAAATATTGTAAATGAACCCGGAAAAGTGTCAAATTTGAACACGGTGATTAGCAGGGTTTATGTTCATCGTAGAAAAAAACTCATGGATGAAGGACAAAGGAAATTTGGAGTCCCATTCAATCTCGGTGATTTACTATCGCACACGATTCATCTCCGCCGCCTCCGCGAACCGTGTGTGTTCACTCACACATGCAAAAGGAAAAGAAAACCCTCGCCCACTTCATCCCCACTCACTCGCCGTGGACTCCTCCGCAACTCTGCACCCTAAGCTCGACGGCTGTTGGCGGCAGGCGTAGGTCGCGCTCCAAACGGCCCCGGATTTCGTCTCCATCGCTTTCCGCCGCCTATCTGCACCGACATTCTAGACTCTGGTCGACTGGGGTTTTCTGCGGGATTGGGCCGGGGATTATTCTCATGGAGAAGGTAATCAACTTAATTAGCAAAATATTCACTCATCTATTATCGCAATCCGTCTGTCGCTATTAATCAACCGGCGGAAATCGCCGTGGAATCATTTTTGTTCTTGCTGATTTGTGGGTGTTCATTCATGTGTGCATAGTGTGAGCACAAATCGGGCAACTGTGGTCATGGCCAGTCGGAAACGAAGTTCTATCTCACCATTCCGGATGACTTCCGGGAGCGCTCGGTATGTTCAATCTCAACCTACCACGGTCGGCCTGGCCTAAATTTGTGAACATATACCGTCTCTTGCTACATTATCTATATATTTGCATCAAATCTTTGTTACATTATCTATTTTTAATTCTATATTTTTGTACTTTGCTTGCATCCATATATGGATATGTTCTATCAGTTACTCCCATATTTGCATCTTGCTCGGTTATTTCAATATATCTAATTTACGATCTTAATTTTCATTTCAAGCAGTACATCCCTTGCTTTGCAAGAACATGAGTAGAAGGAAATCTTGGGCTTTACTTTGCTGATGACTCCCAGGATGTCATATTGACAATGCAACATGGATTTACAATGACGGTTAGCGTAAAACTTGATAAAGATGGTCACTCCTATTTTAATGCGGACCTTTGGAGAAGAATGTCTAAGTGTTATGAACTGAAAGCTGGCAATAAAATTCTAGTGCGTGCACCATAGCCTAGTCTAATTAACATGGATGTTTAGTTCCCCAACGTCATCAGCCGATCAAAGTCTGATCGAGGTTAGTGTCCTTTCAACTTTCTCCATGCTGTCATATTACTATTTAAGCAACCAATTGATCACTATTTAAGCAACCAATTGTGATATCATATTCTGACTCCGTTCCTAGGCGGTAACAAATTCTGTTTACCAATTTATGCGCACTATATATTCTTTTGCCATGTTCTGAATAAATAATACCTTTCCACCTTTTAAGAAGGATATGTTGGATGCATAGTGAACGATCTGTAGGGGTGGGCATAAAAACCGATGAACCGAACACCGAACCGAAGCCGAAACCGAAAAAACCGAATTTTCGGTTTTTCTCGTTGATACAAAAAAATTCGATTTTCACTTACAAAAACCGAACTAAATTCGGTAGATTCGGTTTTCATTTCGGTTAGCCGAAATAAAACCGAACTGCACGTAAGACACAAGAACAGTATGTAAAAGCTGGCGTGAAACTCTCTCGCAGGCTGGACGAACGACCATCTTCAGTTTTCTAGTATGCCCAACAGCCCACTTTGCTACTTTTTTCCTTTTTTTGAGCCACCGCTACTTTTTTCCTAGGGAACCCACTTTGCACGTTGAGCAATGAGTGTTGGGCCACTAGTTCGTCTTTGACCAGGCTAAATAGCCCAATTGCATGGTAGCTACGAGCTAGGCCCGTGCACGGGTGACAGTCAGACTATTCCTTTAGTCCACCTTGCCTGGATAAAGCGATGAGGCTGATACTTTAGGCTATATAAGAGGTCATGCTGCTGTATGTTGGACACATTGGCTCAACGCAGTCGCTCCGGTATAAACCG
The DNA here is from genome assembly GCF_002575655.3 of Aegilops tauschii subsp. strangulata. Lineage (NCBI taxonomy): Eukaryota > Viridiplantae > Streptophyta > Magnoliopsida > Poales > Poaceae > Aegilops > Aegilops tauschii. Next base: position 158,271,354 of record NC_053036.3, read on the forward strand.
AAAACCGTACTGAAATAATCGGTTAACCGAATTTTCGGTTAGCTGTTTGGAGTTTACTTTTTCGGTTAGTTATTTTGCAAACCGAATTTAAGAAAAAACCGAATGGTAGAAACCGAATTTTCGGTTTATACCGAATGCCCACCCCTAACGATCTGCATGTTACTAAGCGTACCAAATTTCACTGGAAGGACTTGAAGCATGTCATAAACTTTGTTGATAATCTGACAGAGATAGCATAGCATATGAACGCTGGATTTTGGATGGGATTAATTAGACCTATGGTGCACACACTGAACAAGACCAATTGTGTGCACAAAGCACTGGTAAAAAGTCTTATTTTAATGTTGATGCTCATAAACTATATATATCTTCAATGATATGTTACAATTGTTTTCTATTCTACATATCAACAGAAATTGCCCCCTGTAGCCGTTCCTGGATCGATTTCCCGGTGTGGTCGAATTACACTTGTGCCTGCTAATAACGCCAAAGTGATTGCAAGGTACTGCATTTCCCGCAAAAATGGAACCATTCAAATTAACAAGTTCTTGCTTCTTGTGGCAATGTATCCATATTGGAAAATTGGAGACACTGTTCTACTCCTGCTCTACCAAGGCACAAGAGGGCTCTTCCTTTTCATTGACGAGATGCCGAGTTGCCGTGATCAAGCTGCTTCCAGTGGATAGTTGTGGTTGTTGGCCCTCAGCCTCTTAAAATGTGCTAGTTGTTACTATATATGTTAATTATGTAGATATGGACCATATGGTTGTTGGCCCTTAGCCTCTTAAAATGTGATAGTTGTTACTATGTTAAATATGTAGATATGGACCATATGGTTGTCAAAACCGTGTTACAAAGATCCTCCTTTTGTTGAATAGTGTAACCACTATATATATGTTACTCAAATGCTGTTACCCAAGTTCATAAATTTTCATGGAAAGTATTAGTATCATACACAGTTCATTGAGTTTAAGCGTGTGCCCGATGTCCAGAAGGCATTTGCATATTAATTGTCCATATTGCAAATTCACACACATGTTCACTAAGGAAACGTATGTGACAAACTAATCATCGCACACGAGTACTCGCAAACGCATCGTGTGCGATACTCCTAGCCACCGCAAGCAACTAGTTTGCATTTTTCAAAGTTTTTTGTACACACAGAATCACACATGAAGTAACTGTATTGACCGTATGTGTTGTAATTTCTCATTGCAAACAGTTCATCCGAGTCAGCTGTTTGCCACGTATCACACACATCTTGTTTACAGGACTTGTTTGTGTTCTTTTGGCTCATCGCAAACAGTTCATCCATGTGAACTGTATGCTGCGCATCACACACATCTTGTTAAGTTGAACCGTTTCTTTTGTGTTCCTTAATTGAAAACAGTTCGTCCGAGTTAACCGTATGCCGTATATCGCACACACATTGATATGGCTGCCCGTTTCTGTTGTTCTACCTCATCGCAAACAGTTCGAATGAATTAACCGTGTGTCCTGCGTCGCACACACATTGTTATGGCTACCCGTTTCTGTTGTTCTGCCTCATAGCAGACATTTTGAATGGATCAACCATATGCCCTGCATCGAACACGCAACTAAAATCTTAACCATGTTTGATGCAACCATCATCGCAAACGTTTTGCACCTTTTTTGACGGTTTTTTACACCATCGTTTGCGATTGTTGCATCGCACACAGTTTCGGCAAAGGGTCTCTGATCATAGTGTCGCGTTAGCAGTCTCCTGCAGTAGTGAAGTGACTACATACGGAGCAAAATGAGTGAATTTACACTCTAAAATATGTCTATATACATCCGTATATGGTAGTCCATTTCAAATCTCTAAAAAGACAAATATTTAGGAGTGGATGGAGTATTTGATAGCATGAAGCTGAAGGAATCAAACACGTAGACCGTGCACGATAACCACTGATTTGTTGAGGTGTCCAGCTTCTAAATACATGCATTCCACTTGCGTCAGTCAGAGCCTTGTTATGATCCAACAAGAGAAGCAATGATTCGGCTTGGCAGAGCATCTAAGCATGTGCAAGTATGGGTTGAGAAGGAGCAGCATCAATCAGGAAAAACCTGAATGAACAAATTTGTTGTAATCTCTCATGTCTGTGTAAACCACTCAAACTTAATCTTGCTTGAGAACAAATTCATTATAACCTCACATTCTAGTCCTAATCTTGAGCAACACATGCACGTACACGAAGGCTGATCCTTGATCTATTCCTACATTGGCTGGGATGCTATGTACACAAGGATAACAATGCTTGCAAGAGACAAACACACGTACATATGAAACCCAAATCTGACGAATGTAGCCGGACACAAGCAAAGATGACGCAGACTAAGGCATAGCCTAGTGGTGGGAAGGGGCTGATGCCTTCCCACCCACCCAGGTTCAAGGCATGGTACTTTCAATTTGGGTTTGTTGCACCAATTATATTGTAGGGGGTTCCCTTACAGTCTTTCTGTCAAAAAAAACAAGCAAAGATGATTTCGTTCTGTGTGTTCAACCCGAGCACCTCTGTAGTCTTATCCATCTGCCCAAATCTTGCACGCGTGGACTATGGTGATGCAGAAGTGCTTGACGATGGCCTCTTCATTTGGCCACGCGTCCATCTACACCATACGCCAGTCACCCTCGTCCAGTGCTGCTCCGCTTCGCTCCGCACAACCATCTGGCGCCCGGGAGTAGAACTGCCCTAGGTGCCGGCGATAGTTAGGGCATCTCCAGCCGATCAACCCCTCAAGGGACTGAAATAGCGTCGTTTGGGGGCTAACCGGTGCTATTTTCATCGTGGGGGCGCTCGGATTCCCAACCACCGCCCCAAGTTGACCCTCAGATGTCGTTTTTCAATTTAAATTGGGCTTAAATGTGAACAAAATAACTCGATTTTGGACAAAATTTAAACGGTTTCATTCATATTTGTACAAATTTAAAGACATACATAAAAAAACTTCAAAAAAAAACTACGACGCGGCTGTCACCAGAAGCCTACTTCATGCCAAGGAGCTTGTAGAAGGCGGTGTAGTCGCCTTCGTTGTTGTCGTCGTCACCGTCCTTGCGGCAGCCCTGTCCTCGATCACCGCTGCGGACGGTGTTGGTCGGCGTCAGGGCCTCCTGATACGTCTCCAATGTATCTATAATTTTTTATTGTTCCATGCTGTTATATTATCATTCTTGGATGTTTTACAATCATTTTATAGTCATTTTATATCATTTTTGGTACTAACCTATTGACATAGTGCCAAGTGCCAGCTGTTGTTTTCTGCATGTTTTTTACGCCGCAGGAAATCAATACCAAACGGAGTCCAAATGCAATGAAACTTTTTGTGGAATTTTTATGGACCAAAAGACACCCAATGGGCCGGAGAAGCACCTGGGGGTGCCCCAAGGGGGGCACAACCCACCAGGGCGCGCCTGGGTCCCAGGCACGCCGAGGTGGGTTGTGCCCACCTCGGTGGCCTCCCGCACCGCCTCTTTGCTCTATAAATACCATAATATTCCAGAAACCCTATGGGACTCGACGAAAATCAATTCCAGCCATCGCAAGTTCCAGAACCACCAAATCCAATCTAGACACCATCATGGAGGGGTTCATCATGTCCATTGGTGCCTCTCCGATGATGCGTGAGTAGTTCATTGTAGACCTACGGGTCCATCGTTAGTAGCTAGATGGCTTCCTCTCTCTCTTTTGATTCTCAATACAATGGTATCTTGGAGATCCATATGATGTAACTCTTTTTGCGGTGTGTTTGGGATCCGATGAACTTTGAGTTTATGATCAGATCTATCTCTTTATCCATGAAAATTATTTGAGTCTTCTTTGATCTCTTATATGCGTGATTGTTTATAGCCTCGTATTTCTTCTCCGATATTTGGGTTTTGTTTGTCCAACTTGATCTATTTATCTTGCAATGGGAAGAGGTGCTTTGTGATGGGTTCGATCTTACGGTGCTTGATCCCAGTGACAGAAGGGGAACTGACACGTATGTATCGTTGCTATTAAGGATAACAAGATGGGGTCTATTTCTACATAAATAGATCATGTGTACATCATGTCATCGTTCTTATCACATTACTCCGTTTCTCCATGAACTTAATACACTAGATGCACGCTGGATAGCGGTCGGTGTGTGGAGTAATAGTAGTAGATGCAGGCAGGAGTCGGTCTACTAATCTTGGACGTGATGCCTATATAATGACCATTGCCTGGATATCGTCATGATTATTTCAAGTTCTATCAATTGCCCAACATTAATTCATTTACCCACCGTTTGCTATTTTTCTCGAGAGAAGCCACTAGTGAAATCTACGGCCCCCGGGTCTCCTCTTTATTATATCTGCCTTCGCGATCTATTTTTATTTGCTTTTATTCGAGATCTATTTATCCAATCTATCATATTTTTATCCCGTCTACTTGCCAATTTCTGGCGTCGTTGCCCGAAAGGGATTGACAACTCCTTTAATACGTCGGGTTGCGAGTATTTGTTATTTGTGTGCAGGTGCCATTCACGTAGTGTTGCATTTTTCTCCTACTAGTTTGATAACCTTGGTCTCATCACAGAGGGAAATACCTCCCGTTGTTGTGCTGCATCATCCCTTCCTCTTTGGGGAAATGCCGACGTAGTTGAAGCAGACATCAAAAGGAATTTCTGGCGCTGTTGCCGGGGTGACATCATCAACATCTACCAAGTTACTAATCACAAATCTCATCTCCTTGCAATTTACATTATTCGCCATTTGCCTCTCGCTTTCCTCTCCCCCACTTCACAAAAAATTGCAGTTTTATTCGCCCTCTTTTTTGTTCGTCATTTTCTCGTCAGATCTATCTTTTTGCTTGCAATCATGAGTGATTTCGGTATGGCAGAAATAGATGATGGCCTAACTCCTAAAATTGGACGATCTGGTAATCTGGATGCTAAAACTTTTGTTTTTGGGCAAGGGAATGTTATAGGGAAAGAACGTATTCAAGAATTCTTCAATTGTGTTAGAAATTTTAGGTCTTGATAATGTTCCTATACTTAAGAGGACTAAATCATATGCGGAAGCTATTTCAGCACTAGTTCTGAAACTTGAAAATAAATTTATTCGTACTCATCCTAACTTGCAAAGATTGTTTTTTGAGTTGCCCGTCATAAAGAATCCAAAGCTAAAAACTTGGCTACACTTGTCCTTATGAATGAATTTGATTACATAGTATGGGAAGCAAGGGAAATCTTTGATTTCTATGGTATGAATCATGAGAAAACGGTGATAGATGAAATTCTTTATAATAGTGATTATGCGTTAAGACATTTGCTTGGGATAATCAAATTTTTGATGACAATGTTAAAAAGGAAGTCCCTATTTTAGATATAATCCAACAAGTTTTGAATGATGTTAATCAACATTATTCTTGGATTGTTGCCGGAAATCAAAGGGGCTATGATGATAAGTGATGTCTACTACGCAACTTTATTCTTGTAGACTCGTGTTGGGCCTCCAAGCGTAGAGTTTTGTAGGACAGTAGCAATTTTCCCTCAAGTGGATGACCTAAGGTTTATCAATCCGTGGGAGGCGTAAGATGAAGATGGTCTCTCTCAAAAAACCCTGCAACCAAATACAAGAAATCTCTTGTGTCCCCAACACACCCAATACAATGGCAAATTGTATAGGTGCACTAGTTCGACGAAGAGATGGTGATAAAAGTGTAACATTGATGGTAGAAATATATTTTTATAATCTGAATAAATAAAAACAACAAGGTAGCAAATAGTAAACGGGCACAAAAACGGTATTGCAATACTTGAAAATGAGGCCTAGGGTCCGTACTTTCGCTAGTGCAATCTATCAACAGTGCTAATATAATTGGATCATATAACCACCCCTCAAAGTGCGATGAAGAATCACTCCGAAGTTCCTATCTAGCAGAGAACATAAGAAGAAATCATTTGTAGGGTACGAAACCACCTCGAAGCTATTCTTTCCGATCGATCTATCCAAGAGTTCATACTAAAATAGCACCAAATAATTTCAGATTCAAAATACTCAATACAACACAAGGAACCTCAAACAGTGCCCCCAGATATCTACCGGAGAAACAAAGACAAGAACGTGCATCAACCCCTGTGCGTAGATTACCCCAATGTCACCTCAGGAATCCACGAGTTGAGTGCCAAAACACATATCAAGTGAATCAATATGATACCCCATTGTCACCACGAGTATTCATATGCAAGACATATATCAGGGGCTCTCAAATCCATAAAAGTATTCAATCCGATAAAACAAAATATCAAAGGGAAAATTCAATTCATCACAACAAGATAGAGAGGGGAAAACACCATATGATCCGACTATATTAACAAAGCCCGCGATATATCAAGATCGTGACAACTCAAGAACACGAGGGAGAGAGAATAAACACATAGCTACTGGTACAAACCCTTAGCCCTGAGGGTGGACTACTCCCTCCTCATCGTGGTAGCCGCCGGGATGATGAAGATGGCCACCAGAGATGATTCCCCCTCCGGCGGAGTGCCGGAACGGGGTCTAGATTGGTTTTCGGTGGCTATAGAGGCCTGCGGCGGCGGAACTTCTGATCTAGGTTAATCCCCGAGGGTTTTGGAATATTTGGCAATTTATAGGGCGAAAAGGGAGTACGGGAGGCCACTGAGGTGGGCACAACCCACCTGGGTACGCCTGGGCCCCCATGCGCGCCCTGGTGGGTTATGCCCCCCTCGGGGCATGCTACCTCTTGAGCATGCGTTTGTTTTCCCTTGAAGAGGAAAGGGTGATGCAGCAAAGTAGTGTAAGTATTTCCCTCAGTTTTTGAGAACCAATGTATCAATCCAGTAGGAGATTACACGCAAGTCACCTAGTACCTGCACAAACAATCAAGAACCTTGCAACCAACGCGATAAAGGGGTTGTCAATCCCTTCACGGTCACTCACAAAAGTGAGATCTGATAAAGATAGTAAGATAAATATTTTTGGTATTTTTGTTGTATAGATTGGAAAGTAAAAATTGCAAAATAAAATAAATAGGAAACTAGAATTATAGATCAGAAACTTATATGATGTAAAATAGACCCGGGGGCCATAGGTTTCACTAGTGGCTTCTCTCAAGATAGCATGTATTACGGTGGGTGAACAAATTACTGCCGAGCAATTGATAGAAAGCGCATAGTTATGAGAATATCTAGGCAATGATCATGAATATAGGCATCACGTCCGTGTCAAGTAGACCAAAATGATTCTGCATCTACTACTATTACTCCACACATCGACCGCTATCCAGCATGCATCTAGAGTATTAAGTTCATAAGAACAGAGTAACGCATTAGGCAAGATGACATGATGTAGAGGGATAAAATCAAGCAATATGATATAAACCCCATCTTTTTATCCTCGGTGCCAACAATACAATACGTGCCTTGCTGCCCCTACTGTCACTGGGAAAGGACACCGCAAGATTGAGCCCAAAGCTAAGCACTTCTCCCATTGCAAGAAAGGTCAATCTAGTAGGCCAAACTAAACCAATAATTCGAAGAGACTTGCAAAGATATCAAATCATGCATATAAGAATTCAGAGAAGAACCAAATATTATTCATAGATAGACTTGATCATAAATCCACAATTCATCGGATCTCGGCAAACACACCGCAAAAGAATATTACATCGTATAGATCTCCAAGAACATCGAGGAGAACTTTGTATTGAGAACCAAAGAGAGAGAAGAAGCCATCTAGCTAATAACTATGGACCCGAAGGTCTATGGTAAACTACCCATGCTTCATCGGAGAGGCTATGGTGTTGATGTAGAAGCCCTCCGTAATCGAATCCCCCTCCGACATATTGCCGAAAAAAGCCCCAGATGGGATCTCACGGGTACGGAAGGTTGCGGCGGTGGAAAAGTGGTTTCGTGGCTCTCCTGGATGTTTTTAGGGTACAAGGGTTTATATAGGCGAAAGAAGTACACTACAAAAAAAGGACACATCCGTGACATTTCGGGCCGAACGAATTTTTTTTCTGTCATACTTATGACACTTCTACGATGATAATTGTGACAAAACCCGGTATCATCATAGATATGGTGGGGTCCTAATTCTATGAAAAAAATCATGACAGAAAATGGGCTTTTCGTCCTGGGCGGGCCGGAGACGCAGCTGCATGACATTCTTTGGGCCGTCCATGACGGAAAAAACCGTGGTAGACGCGAGGGCGAGGAAAATATCGGGGAGTTCCCGGTTACGGTGGGTGGTCGGGGGCCGAGCGATGAGCGTTTCTCTCGTACGTACGCGTGTGTGTGCGAGGCGTTGCGCTCTAACTGAACCCGAGCGAGGCGTTGGGCTCTAAAACTTAACCCGAGCGATTGCACTGTAGGCTACGCGTTACTAAACCCGAGGGATCGCTCGATGGCTGTTAACTGAACCCGATCGAGCAATTCCTTTGCTACTACTGCTAACTGAAGCCGATCGATGCTGCCTCTGGATGAACAACGAGCGTTGTTGGGGGTTTGGATGAACAGTTCCCAGTGGGGGGTTGGATGAACAGGAACCCGTGGTAGTAGAGGCCGTTGCCGCCGGATGAACAGTACCCCGACCGATCGAGCTGGTGGATGAATGTGACACCCAAGTTTTTATTTGGATTTTTCAAAAAAAAGATTTTTTTATTTGACTTGAGGGGAGTGATTTAAATTTTTCCTTTAAGAGAACTCTCCCTCTCAAATATTTTTTTTATGGCAAAACTTTTATTTGGATTCACCCAAGATCTGTCTTTGGTCTTGGAGGTTCTTGCTTTTCATTTGGACTCAAGACCAAATTTTTTTTTTCTTTTGGGGAAAACAACTTTTAAAAATCTTTTTTTTGGAAATGCACTATGGCTTTTGGAAAACTCCTTTGCCACTTTCAACAATTCCTTCTTGCCATGGCCTTAGTGCAAATCCTCTCTCCTAACCCTTCCCTCACCTTTGGATCATGATCTGCATCAAATCCAGCAAGTTGGACCTCCCCATGTGATCATTTCCATTTGAATCTTATTCAAACAAATTTCTGTCTTCTATCCTACTACTTGGAGATTTACAAAGGAACTCCATTTTCTGTTTTGATTTTTGCCCCCAAACCAACTCTCCTCCCTAGTCCTTTGGACCCTCAACCAAGATCCATGAACATCCATTGGTCTTCAGTTCAAAATTTTCAAACTACACTTGCTGCAAGTTTGGACCAGATTTGTCAAATTTGGTGAAATTCATTCAAAACCTTCTCCAAAAATTCCAAGTAAAATCAGGCAGCCTCTGGGTGCTTTGAGTGGTCATCTCACCAAGTTACAGCTCCAGAAAAATTCATCTCATTGCAAAATCTCTCTGTCGAACACCTGCAGTGCATGGTCATGTCAAGTTCAGAAAATTCAGAGTTTCAGTCAGTGGCTTGCTGTCGTTTTCTTCAGAGAAGGACGTCGATCTCGCCAGTGCCACCGCGTCGCCTTGCTCCTCGTCCCCGCCCTCTTGTTCCTGCACCGCACGAACGCCTGGCGCCTTGCGGGCGTCGGCGACGAGCAGCAGAAGGTGCGCCGCCCCGTGACCGACGCCGGCGGCAGCTTTGCGGACGCCAGCAGGAGACACGGCGCCGACGACGCCACCCAGCGCCGCCCAAACCACCGGGGCTCGCCGCGTGGCCTTCCACTCCCCCGAATGTGCTGCCGCTCTCGTCGTGAACCGCAGGGCGCGGAGCGCGCTCTCTACCGCCGTTGAGCCCGTGCGGTCACCTCACCGTGGACCGACGCCATTACGCCAAGACCATCTCCGTTTAGCTGTAAAACGACTCCAGTAACCTCCACTGATGCTGCCTGGCCGCTCAAACCCCCTGCCAATCCACTGCTCCGCCGTAATCGCTCGCCGGAGATTCTCCGTTCACGGCCACCCCGTCGATCCGCCTATAAATAGAGGCCCCGAGCTTCAACTCGAGCACCCACCAGCCCTGCACTCCCCATAGAGCAAGCCTAGCCACTGGTAGAGCCCCGAGGAGGTCTCCTTCCTCGACTCCGGCCGCCGCGACCCGCCACGGGATCCAGCCCGATTCGCCCCCGTGTGTGCTCCTCCGCCTCCATTCTCTTACCAGTAGCTTCACCATACATCCCTCTTTCTGACCCGCACTTCAATTTGAAGCTTGCAGCCCTCCACCGGAGTTCCCCATCCTCACCCGAGCCGCCGTCCGCCGGAGAAAGTGTCGTCGTCGACGTGGTGCTCCCCGTTGGACGAGTCCACCACCCACCGACGCGGAAGAAGACGCTGAAGCTCTTGGTACCCTCCATTTCTCCTAACTCGCCGTGGTTCGACGCCGGCGTCCACCGCAGTCTCCGGGCGCCGGCGAGCTTTTCAAACCTGACATGGGGACCCTGCGTGTCAGCCTCTGTTCTTCTATTCGCAAACCTTTTTCTGTTGGCGCCTTCGGGCAAAATACGTTTTCTCCTTTGCGCTTGCGCATTCCCAATCGAACCGTTTTCTGTTTTCTCAGTTAAAACCCTGGAACTTTTCTGTTTCATTACAGATAAGTCCCTGGACAGAAACCTTTATAACTTTTTAATAAAAAGGTATTTTTGAGTGATTCTTTTTCTGACAATCTTCAAATTTTGTTTAGTTTTTTATGGGATTTATTTGAAAAATATTTGGAAAAGTTTCTGTGCACCCATTGGTTTTCACGTTAGTACCCGTTTCGTGATTGCCGTAGGTTCCGGAAGAGGTGACGGAGCTGCGAACTTCGCCGAGCTAGACTCTGACTTCTCCGAACCAGGCAAGCATGTTTTGAACATTTGATATGACAGATGTTTTACATGTTCACGTGAGAGTTTGTGCGTGGCATATGAGTGTCGGTACATACCTCGTTGCTTGTAAGGCAACGACCCGGTTGTTCCAAAGTCGCGATGATCTCTGATGAGAGATGGCCAAGCATGTGGTGACATGAAGGGCAGCAAGGTGGTACTGTTGTAGCATACCAGCCTTGCGTCATCCGACTTTCTCCGACGTTAACGTGGTTGGAGCCACGTTATCGTTCTTTTCCCGCATGTTCCAAAGTTGCGATGATCTCTGATGAGAGATGGCCTAATCATGTGGTGACATGAAGGGCAGCAAGGTGGTACTGTTGTAGCATACCAGCCTTGCGTCATCTGACTTTCTCCGACGTTAACGTGGTTGGAGCCGTGTTACCGTTCTTTCCCCTTCCGTGCTACCACATGTCTCATTGCCAGGATGCGGTTTAGTAAGTTGGTAACCTCTTTCCGTGTACACACCAAACAGAGAGGCCGGGATGATGGTACCTTGGCCCAGGATTAAAGCCAGTCGTCCGGTCAGGGGGCATGGGTGTTTCTGGTTGGGACCGAGAGGGGGGGCACCCCCTTAGAGCGCGCGTATTGAAATTTGATCCCATGCTACGCGAGGTTGTAGCCTCCCCGTCTCAAGGTTTTTCTTGAACGTTGCCGAGGGTGATCCCTGGCTTCGGATGGTTGAATTGGGTGTGTACTGGTTAGACGTGTTTCTTCCAAAACACCGTACACGGAACTAGTCCCCGTGACTACTGAAATCCGTTGGCTGTGGTTAAGTACAAACTCTGCAGAGTCAATTCTTTCCAAATCATCGTATCCATGATCAAGTAGTGTAAACATTATATCCATATCTATCCGTGTGAAAAACTTGTCCCCGGTGAACAAGCTCAAGTGGTAAATTCAGATATATTGTTATTCCTGTGGATGGACTAACTTTATATTTGTCTCATGCTTGTGATAATTTATGTTCCCGAACTATTGTATTATTGAGCTACAATATAAGCCCTTTATGAGAAGTCGCGCAGACGTCCGACTGTGGCGTGTACTCGTTTCTCACTTTAAATATAAGCCCTTTATGTGATGTCGCTCAGACGTCCGACTGCGGCATGCAATGTCTTTATTTTCCGTTATAAGCCCTTTATGTGGTGTCGCCCCGACGCCCGACTGTGGCATTATTATTCCGCATTTTCCGCTCGAGGAGTCTTTCAGACACTCGTTTGGCACCAGTATTATTATTCCGCATTTTCCGCTCGAGGAGTCTTTCAGACACTCGTTGGGCACCAGTATTATTATTCCGCATTTTCCGCTCGAGGAGTCTTTCAGACACTCGTTTGGCACCAGTATTATCATTCCGCATTTTCCGCTCGAGGAGTCTTTCAGACACTCGTTTGGCACCAGTATTACTATTCTGCAGTTTCCGCTCGAGGCGTCATTCAGACCCTCGCTTGGCACCCAGTATTTATTATCTCTATGTCTGATCGCACTGGTTAACTTGTTCATGTGCTTCATGTTTACATTTGTTATATCTTATGTCCGAACTGTCTTGCGAGTACCTTCATAGTACTCACCTGGCTTGTTGATTTGGCCAGATGTTGACGAAGGCGATCTCTTGGATGAAGAGTTTGATAGCACGTCCGATGCCTAGAGGAGTCCCAGTCAGCCCTGCACGATCCCGGATATTGGTCACTTGTATTGTATACGCTTCCGCCACCCGCAATAAGTCTTCTCGAGCCTCACTCCGACGCTCGCAGAGTTGTAGTCTTCTGGAATCATATCACTCGCTTCGCGATCATATTTCCACCACCGTTATTATCGTGAGTTAGTAGTTTGCCACCCTATCCGCCGTCTTGTTTTAGCGGCGTGCATGTAATAAATTGTTGGGCAGTCTCTGCTCAACCTTGTATTATATTTAGTACTCCTGGTATTTTTCTTCTGTGACCAAGATATTGTCTACCAGTGAGAAGGAATTCTTCCTCGCTGGTCCGTAAAAGGGATTGGTCTCTCAATAATTATTTTATTGAAAAACCGGTCGTGACAAGCTTGGTATCAGAGCCAGGCTGACTGTAGGAAGCCACTAGGTGCGAGCGCTAATCGGTTATTAGCGTTTTTGTGCTTTTTCAGCATGTTTGCAATTGTAGCTATTTTCTGTTGGTCATCATAAATTTATGACATGACTACTCAGAATTTTTGCCTACTTTTGTAGATGGTTGGCAGCAGCTGTGAGAATCGAGTGTTCACCAACGTGCCCGAGGGGTTTGTCAAGCTCCTCGTCTCCATCACCAAGCTCGCGATCGGGCCAGCAGCTCGCCCGGAGTTCACACTCTATCAGCACAAGCTCAGTGACGACGTGTCTATGCACCAAGCTGTGGTGCAGTTCAAGGGAGGACGTTCTGCTGCTCGCCACTTCCGTTTTGTGGGAAGGGCCATGCCTACGGAGAGGCATGCCATGCAGATGGCTGCCCGTGAGGCGATAGCTCGCCTTCGGGACATCCTTCCTACGATGAAGACTCGTCGCTACCGCTTCCTCCCATGCCATGTGCCTTACACCAGCCACTACGCGTTCGCCTGCCATCGGGGAGAACGAGATGAGGCCATCGAGATGGTTGTGGAGTATCTCAAGGCTCTGGAGGAGTCTTTCGACAACCTCGTAGATGATCTTGTGGATGCCAGCAGGAAGGAGCTTCTCCACACGGCGCCACCTCTGACATTCGTCTCGTCTTCAGCCTCGTTTGCACCGGCCGTTTTGGCCACTGCTCGCCGTCTGCCTACCACTGAGGAGTTCGACCGAGTCATCGCTCCTACTCCAGTCAGAGCCGGACCGCCTGCCGCACGCGCTCTACCACCAGTCGCCCCCGCACCATCACCGCAGCGCAGCATCACGCGCCAGGAGCCAGCTAGAGAGGAGGAGGTTGACTCTCCTGGACCGCTGAGCCTTGCCATCGGCAAGGGGAAGGAGATCTTCACCATCTCCGACTGAGAGCACCGAGTAGCCGCGTGTTATGCCTGCTTGTGTGATGTGTTGTTTTATCTGTGCGCTAGTTTGTATTGGTGTGTTTGCTGCCTTCCGGAGTAGTACGCTAGTTTTTAATAACATGTCAGGATTGTGTACGCGCATCCTGAGTGCTGTATCTTGTGTTTGCTTTTCGCATGTAAGATTTATGTTAAGCGCTTCTCCTCCGTGAAAAAAATCATTTGTGTTTCTTTGAAAACCTTGAAGCCTTTTGATTATTGCCTTTGCGAGATTTTTTTTTGTGCTACACAATTTTCTCATGGGTTTTGCAAATAATACCCCAGACTGGAAAAATGTCTCGCCCATGGACTTGCTCTATGCCCAATCAGCCAGAAGAGGTTTACGGGACACAGACCTGCAACAATTTCACTCAGGGTCAGTCCAGCCAACAAGACAGCGAAGCAGCACTGTCTCAAGTATGCCATCTCTTCGAGCAAAGCCAGCAACAGCACCAAGAGATGATGAACCATGTCATCAACATGGGAAACCACCGTGAACCCTATCAACCACATTCCAAGTTATCTGAGTTACAGAAGACTCGCCCCTCAACTTTTGCTCACACCGATAGACCACTGGAAGCCGATGATTGGCTTCGTGAGATTGAAAGGAAACTGATTATTGCTCAGTGCTCAGATCATGAGAAGGTGCTTTATGCACCACACTACCTTACTGGAGCAGCCGCAGCATGGTGGGAAAACTTCCTACACATGCATCCCAGGGAACACAACATCACCTGGGAAGAGTTCAAGGAAGGCTTCCGTGGGGCACACATCCCCAGGAGCATCCTAAAGATCAAGAAGAGAGAGTTTGATGACCTGAAGCAAAGAGGCATGTCAGTGACAGAGTACAATGGTCAGTTCACTCAGCTGTCTCGTTATGCCTATGACGAGCACATGACGGAAAGCAAGAAGATGGAAAAATTCCTGGACGGCCTGGCACCAGCACTGAGATGCCAACTGATTGTGCACACCTTTCCGGATTTTAAGACGCTGGTGGACAAGGCCATCACCTTGAAGAATGAGCGTCGTAGTCTGGAAGATATCCGTAAGCGGAAGAGGGACAAGACGACTCTTGCCCGCAGCAACCGAGGCAAGACTGAGGTCCCAAGGACAGACACAAGGAGATCCACGACTACTGAACCAAGGCCCGTCGGACAATTTCATGCCAGGGATAAGGAGTTCACATACCGTCCAGGGGTCACCTGCTATGCTTGTGGTCAACAAGGGCATTATGCTAAACAGTGCCCGAAGCCAAGAGACTCGGCACCCAAGCCGAACAATGGTGGAAACAATCCAGCCCCCAAGCGCAACAACTTCAACCCCAGCAACAACCACAGGAAGGGTCACCTGAACCATGTGACCAGGGAAGAAGCGCAGAATGCCCCAGACATCGTGCTCGGTACGTTCCCTGTCAACACAGTACCTGCCACGGTTTTGTTTGATTCTGGAGCTTCCCATTCGTTCGTTTCGAAGAGTTTTGTTTTGCAACATGGTTTCCCGATACTTCCCTTGGAAAAATCTATGATCATCAAGTCCCCCGGAAATAAGCAAATCGCTCAGGGTTACTGCCAAGGAGTGGTCATTGAGTTCGAAGGACTACAATTCCACGCGAATCTCATCGTGTTGGAAAGTAAAGGACTGGATGTCATTTTAGGGATGGACTGGTTGACCACCAACAAAGGATTTGTCGACTGTTTCAATCGGACAGTGATTCTCACTCACCATCACGGAAAGACAATAAGAGTTTCAGCTCAAGAAAGGCCACGATCACAGAAACCAAAACTGAACAAAATGGACATTGCAGAACTGAGAAAAGTTCCAGTGGTATGCGAGTTTTCTGATGTGTTCCCGGAAGAACTGCCAGGCATGCCACCAGACCGAGAGATAGAATTCAGCATTGAACTAGCACCTGGCACCGCTCCCATCTATAAGAAGCCGTATAGAATGGCACCCTCAGAATTGGTGGAGTTGAAGAAGCAGATAAAGGAGTTGTTGGACAAAGGATTTATTCGAGCCAGCTCCTCACCATGGGGTTCGCCAGTGTTGTTCGCCAAGAAGAAGGATGGGACACTGAGACTGTGTATAGACTATCGAGCCCTCAATATGGTCACCATCAAAAACAAATATCCGATGCCACGGATAAATGATTTGTTTGACCAGCTCGCACAAGCCAAGGTATTTTCAAAGATTGATTTGAGATCGGGATACCATCAACTGAAGGTACGGACAAAAGATATCCCCAAGACACCATTCACTTCCAGATATGGGTTATACGAGTTTACAGTGATGCCTTTTGGACTAACGAACGCCCCCGCATATTTCGTCCACCTCATGAACAAAGTGTTCATGAAATACATGGACAAATTTGTGGTGGTATTCATTGACGATATTCTGGTTTACTCAAGGACACCAGAAGAACATGCTGAGCACCTCAGGATTGTTTTGGGAGAATTGAGGAAACATCAGTTGTACGCCAAATTTAGCAAATGCGAATTTTGGCTAAGACAAGTTGGTTTCTTGGGCCATATATTGAACCAAGAAGGCGTGGCCGTAGACCCAGAAAAAGTCAAGGCCATACTGGACTGGAAGCCACCCGCCAATGTTACAGATGTGCGGAGTTTCCTAGGAATGGCCGGATATTACAGGAGATTTATTGAAGGATTCTCCACTGTGGCAAAACCTATGACACAGTTACTCAAGAAGGACAAGAAATTCGTATGGACGGAAGCATGTGAGCAGAGCTTCCAAGAACTCAAGAAGAAGCTGACAACCGCACCAGTCTTAACTGTGCCAGACATACACAAGTGCTTTGAAGTGTATTGTGACGCGTCCCAAAAAGGTCTCGGATGTGTGCTAATGCAGGATGGCAAAGTTGTCGCATATGCCTCCAGGCAGCTGCGAAAACATGAGGAAAATTACCCAACACATGACTTGGAGCTAGCAGCAGTTATACATGCACTCAAGGAGTGGAGGCACTTTCTGTTGGGAAATCGCTGTGAAATATATACGGACCATAAGAGCCTCAAATATATTTTCACACAGCCAGAGCTGAATTTACGCCAACGACGCTGGTTGGAACTAGTCAAGGACTATGACGTCAGTATTCACTACCACCCAGGGAAAGCAAATGTAGTGGCCGATGCCCTTAGTTGAAACCCCAGCCCGGACAGTGACGGTTAGCAAAATTTGAGGCCTGAGTTTCAGCGAGAGTTCACTAGACTCAACATGATGTTTGTCTCTGAAGGCACCGTATCGAACCTGGAGATACAACCCACCCTGGTGGAACAAATTAAGAAGGCTCAACAGGGACATCCCAGCATCGAAGGCATAAAGAAGAAAATGGATCTCAGTAAGACTTCAGAGTTCGTCACAGACAGTGAAGGAACATTATGGTACCGAGACAGACTTTGCGTACCTAACATTGAGGAACTCAAGCAACAGATCTTGACGGAAATCCACACTGCCCCATACTCGATCCATCCTGGAGGAACCAAAATGTACAAGGACATCCAGGAAAGATTTTGGTGGCACGGTATGAAAAGAGATATAGCCACATTCATTGCTTGTTGCGATTCATGTCAGCGCATCAAGGCCGAGCACCAAAAGCCAGCAGGGCTACTCCAGCCTAACAGGATACCGGAGTGGAAATGGGATGAAATAGGAATGGACTTCATTGTCGGATTACCCCGATCACAACGCGGAAATGACGCCATATGGGTCATCACAGACCGACTAACCAAGGTTGCTCATTTCATTCCCGTGAAGACTACCTACTCCACACAAAGACTGGCAAAACTTTATCTCTCCCGTATAGTTTGCTTGCACGGAGTCCCAAAGACTATAATATCAGACCGAGGCACCCAATTCGTCTCCAAATTTTGGGATCACCTACAACAAGCTCTGGGCACGCAACTAGCTTTCAGTACAGCATACCACCCTCAGACTGATGGACAAACAGAACGTGTAAACCAAATCCTAGAGGATATGCTAAGAGCCTGTGTGCTCACCTATGGATCCAGTTGGGAAGAGAGTTTGCCGTATGCCGAATTTGCTTACAACAACAGTTACCAAGCCAGCTTGCAAATGGCACCCTTTGAAGCGTTGTACGGACGAAGGTGTCGTACCCCTCTGAATTGGTCAGAAACAGGTGACAGCCGTATCTTCGGCCCAGACATGCTTAAAGAGGCCGAGGAGAAAGTTAAACAAATCAGGGACAGACTCAAGCCAGCACAGAGCCGACAAAAGAGCTACTATGATCAGAAGCATCGTGAGGTCAGCTTTGAACCTGGTGATTCCGTATACCTCCTAGTATCTCCTATGAGGGGTCTACAACGGTTCAAAATTAAGGGAAAGCTAGCCCCAAGATTTATTGGACCATTTTGTGTAAAGGCACGAAGAGGCACGGTGGCCTACCAACTAGACCTACCCAAGGAGCTGTCAGACGTCCATGACGTATTCCACGTCTCGCAGTTGAGGAAATGCATGAGTAACCCGGAGAAACATGTACCTCATGAGGACATTGATATGCAACCAGATCTCACCTACAGAGAAAGGCCAGTAAAGATTTTGGAAGAGTCTGAACGGAGGACCCGTCAAAAAACGACAAGATTTTTCAGGGTTCAGTGGAGCAACCACACTGAGGATGAAGCCACATGGGAAAGGGAAGATTTCCTCCGAGCAGAGTATCCATATCTATTTGAGGAGCAGCACAAATCTCGAGGACGAGATTTTTCCTAAGGGGGTAGGTGTTGTGACACCCAAGTTTTTATTTGGATTTTTCAAAAAAAAGATTTTTTTTATTTGACTTGAGGGGAGTGATTTAAATTTTTCCTTTAAGAGAACTCTCCCTCTCAAATATTTTTTTTATGGCAAAAGTTTTATTTGGATTCACCCAAGATCTGTCTTTGGTCTTGGAGGTTCTTGCTTTTCATTTGGACTCAAGACCAATTTTTTTTTCTTTTGGGGAAAACAACTTTTAAAAATCTTTTTTTTGGAAATGCACTATGGCTTTTGGAAAACTCCTTTGCCACTTTCAACAATTCCTTCTTGCCATGGCCTTAGTGCAAATCCTCTCTCCTAACCCTTCCCTCACCTTTGGATCATGATCTGCATCAAATCCAGCAAGTTGGACCTCCCCATGTAATCATTTCCATTTGAATCTTATTCAAACAAATTTCTGTCTTCTATCCTACTACTTGGAGATTTACAAAGGAACTCCATTTTCTGTTTTGATTTTTTCCCCCAAACCAACTCTCCTCCCTAGTCCTTTGGACCCTCAACCAGGATCCATGAAGATCCACTGGTCTTCAGTTCAAAATTTTCAAACTACACTTGCTGCAAGTTTGGACCAGATTTGTCAAATTTGGTGAAATTCATTCAAAACCTTCTCCAAAAATTCCAAGTAAAATCAGGCAGCCTCTGGGTGCTTTGAGTGGTCATCTCACCAAGTTACAGCTCCAGAAAAATTCATCTCATTGCAAAATCTCTCTGTCGAACACCTGCAGTGCATGGTCATGTCAAGTTTAGAAAATTCAGAGTTTCAGTCAGTGGCTTGGTGTCGTTTTCTTCAGAGAAGGACGTCGATCTCGCCAGTGCCACCGCGTCGCCTTGCTCCTCGTCCCGGCCCTCTTGTTCCTGCACCGCACGAACGCCTGGCGCCTTGCGGGCGTCGGCGACGAGCAGCAGAAGGTGCGCCGCCCCGTGACCGACGCCGGCGGCAGCTTTGCGGACGCCAGCAGGAGACACGGCGCCGACGACGCCACCCAGCGCCGCCCAAACCACCGGGGCTCGCCGCGTGGCCTTCCACTCCCCCGAATGCGCTGCCGCTCTCGTCATGAACCACAGGGCGCGGAGCGCGCTCTCTGCCGCCGTTGAGCCCGTGCGGTCACCTCACCGTGGACCGACGCCATTACGCCAAGACCATCTCCGTTTAGCTGTAAAACGACTCCAGTAACCTCCACTGATGCTGCCTGGCCACTCAAACCCCCTGCCAATCCACTGCTCCGCCGTAATCGCTCGCCGGAGATTCTCCGTTCACGGCCACCCCGTCGATCCGCCTATAAATAGAGGCCCCGAGCTTCAACTCGAGCACCCACCAGCCCTGCACTCCCCCTAGAGCAAGCCTAGCCACTGGTAGAGCCCCGAGGAGGTCTCCTTCCTCAACTCCGGCCGCCGCGACCCGCCACGGGATCCAGCCCGATTCGCCCCCGTGTGTGCTCCTCCGCCTCCATTCTCTTACCAGTAGCTTCACCATGCATCCCTCTTTCTGACCCGCACTTCAATTTGAAGCTTGTAGCCCTCCACCGGAGTTCCCCATCCTCACCCGAGCCGCCGTCCGCCGGAGAAAGTGTCGCCGTCGATGTGGTGCTCCCCGTTGGACGAGTCCACCACCCACCGACGCGGCAGAAGACGCTGAAGCTCTTGGTACCCTCCGTTTCTCCTAACTCGCGGTGGTTCGACGCCGGCGTCCACCGCAGTCTTCGGGCGCCGGCGAGCTTTTCAAACCTGACATGTGGACCCCGCGTGTCAGCCTCTGTTCTTCTATTCGCGAACCGTTTTCTGTTGGCGCCTTCGGACAAAATACGTTTTCTCCTTTGCGCTTGCGCATTCCCAATCGAACCGTTTTCTGTTTTCTCAGTTAAAACCCTGGAACTTTTCTGTTTCATTACAGATAAGTCCCTGGACAGAAACCTTTATAACTTTTTAATAAAAAGGTATTTTTGAGTGATTCTTTTTCTGACAATCTTCAAATTTTGTCTAGTTTTTTATGGGATTTATTTGAAAAATATTTGGAAAAGTTTCTGTGCACCCATTGGTTTTCACGTTAGTACCCATTTCGTGATTGCCGTAGGTTCCGGAAGAGGTGACGGTGCCGCGAACTTCGCCGAGCTAGACTCCGACTTCTCCGAACCAGGCAAGCATGTTTTGAACATTTGATATGACAGATGTTTTACATGTTCACGTGAGAGTTTGTGCGTGGCATATGAGTGTCAGTACATACCTCGTTGCTTGTAAGGCAACGACCCGGTTGTTCCAAAGTCGCGATGATCTCTGATGAGAGATGGCCAAGCATGTGGTGACATGAAGGGCAGCAAGGTGGTACTGTTGTAGCATACCAGCCTTGCGTCATCCGACTTTCTCCGACGTTAACGTGGTTGGAGCCACGTTATCGTTCTTTTCCCGCATGTTCCAAAGTTGCGATGATCTCTGATGAGAGATGGCCTAATCATGTGGTGACATGAAGGGCAGCAAGGTGGTACTGTTGTAGCATACCAGCCTTGCGTCATCCGACTTTCTCCGACGTTAACGTGGTTGGAGCCGTGTTACCGTTCTTTCCCCTTCCGTGCTACCACATGTCTCATTGCGAGGATGCGGTTTAGTAAGTTGGTAACCTCTTTCCGTGTACACACCAAACAGAGAGGCCGGGATGATGGTACCTTGGCCCAGGATTAAAGCCAGTCATCCGGTCAGGGGGCATGGGTGTTTCCGGTTGGGACCGAGAGGGGGGGCACCCCCTTAGAGCGCGCGTATAGAAATTTGATCCCATGCTACGCGAGGTTGTAGCCTCCCCGTCTCAAGGTTTTTCTTGAACGTTGCCGAGGGTGATCCCTGGCTTCGGATGGTTGAATTGGGTGTGTACTGGTTAGACGTGTTTCTTCCAAAACACCGTAGACGGAACTAGTCCCCGTGACTACTGAAATCCGTTGGCTGTGGTTAAGTACAAACTCTGCAGAGTCAATTCTTTCCAAATCATCGTATCCATGATCAAGTAGTGTAAACATTATATCCATATCTATCCGTGTGAAAAACTTGTCCCCGGTGAACAAGCTCAAGTGGTAAATTCAGATTTATTGTTATTCCTGTGGATGGACTAACTTTATATTTGTCTCATGCTTGTGATAATTTATGTTCCCGAACTATTGTATTATTGAGCTACAATATAAGCCCTTTATGAGACGTCGCGCAGACGTCCGACTGTGGCGTGTACTCGTTTCTCACTTTAAATATAAGTCCTTTATGTGATGTCGCTCAGACGTCCGACTGCGGCATGCACTGTCTTTATTTTCCGTTATAAGCCCTTTATGTGGTGTCGCCCCGACGCCCGACTGTGGCATTATTATTCCGCATTTTCCGCTCGAGGAGTCTTTCAGACACTCGTTTGGCACCAGTATTATTATTCCGCATTTTCCGCTCGAGGAGTCTTTCAGACACTCGTTTGGCACCAGTATTATTATTCCGCATTTTCCGCTCAAGGAGTCTTTCAGACACTCGTTTGGCACCAGTATTATCATTCCGCATTTTCCGCTCGAGGAGTCTTTCAAACACTCGTTTGGCACCAGTATTACTATTCTGCAGTTTCCGCTCGAGGCGTCATTCAGGCCCTCGCTTGGCACCCAGTATTTATTATCTCTATGTCTGATCGCACTGGTTAACTTGTTCATGTGCTTCATGTTTACATTTGTTATATCTTATGTCCGAACTGTCTTGCGAGTACCTTCATAGTACTCACCTGGCTTGTTGATTTGGCCAGATGTTGACGAAGGCGATCTCTTGGATGAAGAGTTTGATAGCACGTCCGATGCCTAGAGGAGTCCCAGTCAGCCCTGCACGATCCCAGATATTGGTCACTTGTATTGTATACGCTTCCGCCACCCGCAATAAGTCTTCTCGAGCCTCACTCCGACGCTCGCAGAGTTGTAGTCTTCTGGAATCATATCACTCGCTTCGCGATCATATTTCCACCACCGTTATTATTGTGAGTTAGTAGTTTGCCACCCTATCCGCCGTCTTGTTTTAGCGGCGTGCATGTAATAAATTGTTGGGCAGTCTCTGCTCAACCTTGTATTATATTTAGTACTCCTGGTATTTTTCTTCTGTGACCAAGATATTGTCTACCAGTGAGAAGGAATTCTTCCTCGCTGGTCCGTAAAAGGGATTGGTCTCTCAATAATTATTTTATTGAAAAACCGGTCGTGACAATGAACAGGACCCCATGGAGGGCTGGTTGAACAGTAGCTGGTGGAGGGCTGGATGAACAGTAGCCCATGGAGGGGTGGTTGAACAGGACCCCCGTGGAGAGGGCTGGTTGAACAGTAGCCGGTGGAGGAGCGTGTGGTGGAGGCTGGTTGAACAGGAGCCCGTGGATGAACAGTGCAGGTGGAGGCTGGAGGAGGTCGACGGTGGATGAACAGGAGCCCGTGGAGGCTCGAGGAGGTCGAAGGTGGAGATGAACAATATCCCATGGAGTCCCGTTTTGCGGTACGCCACACCCCTCCCGATGAACAGGACCCCCGTTTCGACTGTAGCGCTCCAACACAAGTCTGTTTCCTCCGTTTTGTGGTACGCCACACCCCTCCCAATCAATAGGACCCCGTTTCAACCGTAGGAGGTCCGTTTCCTCCGTTTTGCAGTACGCCAGACCCCTCCCGATGAACAGGATCCCGTTTCCACCGTGGCCGGTCAAACACAAGGCCGTTTCCTCCGTTCTGCGGTACCCCAGGCCTCGTTTCCATCGCCTGTTCCATCCAAGCCGGTTGGCTCCCGATGAACAGCACGCGTTCCGTTGCCTCCCGATGAACATGACGCATTCCGTTGCCTCCCCATGAACACGACGACGACGCAGTTTCTCCGTTCCGACACAGCCACAGCCATTTACACGAGCCCTGGCCGGACGGATGCGCGAGTAGGCGTTCGAGACCCCGCCCGTATGTACGTACGTGGCTGTATTTACTTTCCTGCACCATGGCCGCTATACGTACGTGTACATGCTACGTGCGCGCCTCTACTACCACACGTGCGCGCCTCTACTACGGCACGTGCCCTTCCTTACATGACCACGGTTCATCGCTGCAGCCTGCAGATAGACCGATCGACCAGTATGTACGTACACGTTCGCGACCAGAATGACAACGCTACGTACGCTCGACCGGGTGGGTCCCGACTGTCAGGCACTTCCTTGCGTGCGATGATGTAGCTGGTGGGTCCCAGCAGTTAGGGGGCGAATCAATTTTTTTGCCCGTAATATGGACACACTTCCTTGCGTGCAAAGATTTAGCTGGTGGGTCCCAGCAGTCAGGGGGTGAATCATTTTTTTGCCCGTAATATGGACGCACTTCCTTGCGTGCGAAGATGTAACTGGTGGGTCCCAACAGTCAGGGGGGAAACATTTTTTGCGAAATACGGTGGCCCGTCCGGTGGGTCCCTGCTGTCAGGTGGAGGAATAATTATTTTCCGCGTAATAAGGAGGCACTTCCTTGCCGCGGCCGTGGACCCAGTTATCAGCCTCTCCACGTACAGTACTCTTCCGATGGAAGTTGGTCGTTGACCACATTGACCACGCCGCGCTGAGAGCACCAAGGCGGTGGACGATGGCGAGGCCTAGGAAGGGGACGACGCAGAGCCGTGGAAGACGCGGCAGTGGATGCCCACGCGGAGACGAGTACGAGGGTTCATTGGTTCGGCTGCGGTGTGAGGATGCCGTTGCCGCAGGGCCTGGCCAGGGGTGGGAGTGGTAGGGGGAGGTGAGGCCTCCGCGGCAGCACAGTCAGCCATGCGAGGCAGGAGCAGGCGGCACGACCGGCGCTGCTTTGGGCGGCTGGAGCAAGAAGACCAGAGGTTGAAGAATCACAATGGCCGTTGGATGGACATCGTACGGTCACTTCAGCTAGAATCGTTTATATTGACTAAGTTGACAAAGCCCTTGGTACGCGTCAACTTAGTAGGCCCACAGGCCAGCCTCCGAAATGGTGCGCCCCAGATGTCAGGGGGAGGAATCATTTTTTGAGCGGCTGAAGCTAGAATATCCGAGATTGAAGAAGAAGCACGACATCCGTTAGATGGACATCCAACGGACACTGCTGCTAGAACCGCGTGTTGACTATAAGTTGACAAAGCCTAGCATACGCGTCAACTTAGTAGGCCCACAAGCGTGTGACAGACAACTTATAGCCCATTTGCGATTTGTAAGAATGTACAACACATTTTTGAATTCTAATGGAATTTACTACAGCCCATTTACAGTTTGTTAAAAGTACAACCCATTTTCTAGCTAGGACAATGATTAATAATTTCAACCAACCGTTCAAAACAGAATTCAATAAAATTTCCCACATTTTGATGGGATCCGAAATATTTTTATCCCGAAATTTCTAGTCAGATTAAATACAATTTTAATATAAATTTGTATTACATAAAAATCCAACGAAACATTGCGCGCGCAACAATTAATGAGATTAAAATTTTCAAAATCCAGAAATATTATTTTATAAAGTAATTACGTGTTTGGTGCATTTTTTTATAGTTACTGCCCAGTTTTTATAATTACATCCCATTTATTATTTCTTAAAGCCCATTTTCTTGTTAAGCCTAATGCACCCCTACTAGGAAAGATTTGAAGCCCAGCGGGGCAGAGAATAACAAGTTGACATTGCCTGGGTATTCCTCAAAAAAAAGTATAGCTGGGCTAGCCATTTTCAGCTTGAAAAAAATTAATATCTGGGCTGGATATCTGGCCTGGGCTAAACGAGCCACAGCCCGCCCAGTTAATACCTTGCTCTCCTCTGAACAACAACGAAAATATCGCTCAAGAAAAACTCTGCAGTGCTCACACCTCAAAAAGACAAATACTGCTCGAGCTGCTTGGTCCCAGCTGTCGGCCACTCCTTGTGCAATTCTCTCATTTATTGACTACATAGGTTGACAATGGTGTGGGACCGTGATGTCTGGAAACCAGAAGAAGCAAAACAAATTACAGTTGTATATAATAAGGAGGCACTTGCGTACGTGCAGCTATGGCCCTGGTGGGTCCCCATTGTCATCCTCTCCAAGTAAAGTCATCTCCTCATTCCTCATGCCGTTGACCATGTTGACAACGCGAGACGGCGGCGCCACGGCGAGCGCAACAACTCGAAGGACGACGAATGGTCTGATACAGCGCCCGCTGCTCATTCGGGAAGCCAGGATCATAGGGCCACATGTCCGCGACGGCATTGTCGTTCGCTTGTTCACCGGTGCTCGTTGAGGAGACGGAGGTTGCAGCACAGGTCCTCTTGTGCTGGTAGCTCTTCCGCCATTAGGGCGTTGAAGTGGGCCGCACCTGCTCTATGGTGAACACGGCATGAACCGGCTTGGACAGTGGCGCCGGCTCCTGGTCGGAAGCTACGTCCATCGTCTGATTGTCGTCGCTCAGCTCGGCGAGCTCGCTGGTGAGCCAGCATGTCCCGGCTGGTGGACTGACCCGTTGCCAAGCACGAGTCTGACTGCCCTGGCCCACCCAGACCGCCTCCCTCGCCCCCGCGCGCTTTTCGCCCGAAACAGTCAGCGCCGCCCGCCCCGCTTCCCGGTGCAGGCGATTGCTCCGCCTTCAAATGACACAAGTGCCGCCCATCCGTCCATCTGCCGCCCACATTAATGATACACGGTTGCTTAGGCGGCTACTCCGGCGCCACTCGTCCGTCCCTCCGTCGCCCACCATTGTTATATAAACTGTTGCGCCGGCCATATCCGCAGTCATCCGCCTCCGTTCCCTTTCTCCTGTCCACACCACTACTCCCACCATGACTTCCTCGTGCTCCAACGTTCTTCGGGACGAGCAGACGATGGACCACAAGGAGATGGCAGCCATTGCTGCCGACTGGCTGGCCAGCAGGCAGCCGAAGGACGACGACATCCCAATGGAGAACATGGTAGTCGATGATCCAGCGCCAACCCCCTCCTGCGTGCCATCCTCGCCGGTGCATTGCACCATGACCATCGGCGAGGCCCATGCCCAATACATGGACATGGTGAGGCAGAAGCGTCAGGAGCAGTTCCGGGAGGCGCAGGCCGATGGCGCCTACAACCACCATCTCCTCTAGGAGCACCTGTAGGCGGAGGAGCAGATCGCAGCGGAGTGGGCGGAGCAGGAGGCGCTGCTCGACTCGTACCGCTCCACCCGCGAGGGCCGCCTCGAGCGCTGGCGGTACCGCATGCGGGTGGCGGAGGCTGCGGCCACCTACAAAGAGGGCGATGAAGCGGGCGAGGCACTGTTTGGCGAGATCGAGGACGAGGCAGAGGACAATGCCGACTCCGACGAGTCCCCGCTCCACTGGCGTCGATGAGGCCCTGCTCCGCCAAGGCCCCGCGGCGCTAACAACGAGGCAGAGGACACCGCCGGCTCTGGCGAGACCCCGCCCCGCCAACAACAAGGCAGAGGACATCACCGGCTCAGCCGAGGCCCCACCCTACTGGCAACGAGGGGGAGGATTTCCCCCTCTCCGCCGAGGCGCCGCCCCGCCTGCAACGAGGCAGAGGACATCGCCGGCTCCATCGAGGCCCCGCCCCGCTGCCAACGAGGCCGTGCCACACAGAAAACAAGGAAGATAAGAACATGGTAGGTCGCCGCCGCTCGGGTCCAAGTAAGGCCACCGCTGCTACCCTCCGGTTGAAGCCAAGCTAGGAGGGTTGACCATGGACGGCCAATTAGCTTCTTGGCAGCGACGTGGTGTTAGAGAGCTATGTTGGAGAAGGACGCTGTTTCAGTTACTTAACTACAGGTGCAGTTGGGTCACTAGCATGTGGGCCCAAGAGGCATCTGACCCACATGTAAGTGACACAACTGCACCTGCTGTTATGTCACTGGAGCTCAGTCCGCTGGAGAAGAAGCTTCTGTTCGGCTCAGCCGGACACGGGTGCTACGATTAATTAATTATACCTCCAGCGCACCCATTTTTAGTTGAAGAATGTATGAAATGTAATGAAATCCAGCATGTTTATATGAAATCCGACAGTGTATGAATGAATTTAGTTCGATTTGTTTGAATTCTTGTATCACTCGCATTGGATGAACATGCAAAACAATACGTACTAGCATTATTCCCAGGGTGATCACCTCGTTTGCAGCAGTTTCACATGTACTCCCTCCGGTCCTTTTTAGTCTGCATATAAGTTTTGTCTGAACTCAAAGTATCTCTACTTTGAGCAATCTTAGAGAAAAAAGTATCAACATTCACAATGTAAAATCAACTGACTTGAAAGAAATCTAATATGCGAAGTAAAAAGGAACAGAGGGAGTACAAAATTTAGCGTTCCTGTACATTGCAATCAACACACAGGCCTGGCAATTCATAGAGAACATTCCAAACAATCGATGATTATGCATCTCAGCGATTCACATGTCAGAGCCTATATTTACTTCACAACTAAAGAATAAAGAAAATCCGATAGATGCTGCTAACAGCAAAGGGCGTCCCATTCAAAAATATCAAACGCATGTCTTCTTGCTAACATCAATGAGCTAAATTTGACAAGGTTGTCCCATTCCAAAATGTCAAATGCGTGTTGTTTTGCGTACATCAATGAGCAAACTTTGACAAGGTTTTCCCATTCCAAAATATCAAATGCCTACGATTGTGGAATGGGCAGGGTTTGCCATCAGTTCGGACATTGACATGGCACCTCGTGCTAAATAAACCAGCTGTTCTTTTTGTGCAGTTCCACCAAAATCAACCAAATTCGTGCGTAGCTTGTATGATTTCTCCTTTATATGTTGCAACGCCTTGAACATATCGACACCTCCGTTCTTGTGGTGGAAATGAATGATTCGAGAATATTCAATGTATTCATGAACATTTTGTGCAGTTCCCATTGAAATCAAGCTGAGCACCCCTGTTTGCATAAATACAAAAAAGTGATTAGTATAAAGCAAATTGTACTATGAATTGATAGTTTAAACAGTCAACCTAGATGATCCATGCAGAGCACACATTTTAAAAAATGGAACTCACCGGAAGGAATCGTAAAACAACATTGTACTAGCCATCACAGCAACAAAGATGCATATCCGTGAGTCCTTCTGAGCTGAAGTTAGTTTGTTCTTGTGGGCAATAATGTAACCAACCTTCAACTGCTCCCTTCTTAAGAAGAGAGGCTTGGCTTCTTTATCCTGGCATAATTGGAACTAGGCACTTCATGTACTCCATATTCTTCTTTAGAGGAGGATGATCCTGTTGTGCAAAGACAAGAGGACAACAAAATGCTAGCATCCGTGTTTGCTCAAAAAAAGGAAAGGAAATATTTAAAACAACACAGATGAAGCACTTCTCAAGGACAATACCACTTTCTCATGACAATATCTAAACAGTAGCACAACACCAGTAGAGATGACAAAGCTCAATCATACGGATGAAATCCGTGGGCGAGTACCAACCTTTGTCAGGAGACTTATTGTGTAGAGCATACAGATCAAGCACTTCTCCAGAACCATCTGTTGTTATCTACCCTGGTTGCCATGCTTACTATATACTCCTTGATTAGTTTAATGTTTCCAACATCTTCTTGTGCAGTTCCACTAAAATATATGGTATCTTCAAAGAAGATCCCTATTTGCACAAGTAGAGATAATTACATATTACATTAAGAGTGGCATCAAATCAGTGGCAAAACAATTGCTCGTTCCAGCCATAGCAATAAATTAAGATGCAAAACTACATCATTACTTATGTCATCACAGTTCTAGAGCTTCATTACAGCACTGGGAGTTGATTTTTGTTTTTCTTCCGCTTGTTCTTCCCCTTCATCACTTGGTTCAATAATAGACAAGCTTTGCCTTCAATGTAAGATTTGGCATGTCAATTAGGGAGCACAAGTATAGCACTAAAAAGAAACGTTAATTCTAAGATGAAAGTGGCAAAATACAGGCCAACAGTTGTGAAATATCCTTATCTTACCTCAATGGGATATTACGGTGCACATACAGATTGGAAGTCTTCTCTCCATTTGTGCAGTTCCCTAAAATCAAGCAACATTAGCGTACAAGTAGCACAACATATGAAAGCACACTGCACAATCATGTGAAAGAAGGCTAGTACTAACCTCTCATGACGCGGAATTCAAACAACTCACAAGAATAAGATCTGAACCAAATTTGCCAACACGGATAGGAAGTAAGATCTCCTCTTGTGCAGTTCCACTAAGATCAAGCAATCAAGCAACATTGTCGGTGTGACATTTTGGTTGAACTACACAAAACACTCTTAAAACAAAAGTGTTTTGTGCAGTGCAACAAAAGGTCACAATAGCAACGAGGTGAAGTAGATAACCCTGTTTACACAGAGGTGCAAAGGAAACAACTAGTGGTCAATAACGGTGGATGACACAGAAGCCAACAAAAAGAAGCACCTAACTTATCTAAATGGGAAAGAAAGCAAGACAGTAGCATTTCTCAAACGGTGGCATTGATTAATATTAATAGAGAGATTATATTAACAATAAAATTCGTTAAACATGTAATTTGCTTTTAACTGTGGCATTGCATCAATTTTCCAGCGGCATTATTAGAGGGTGTTTGTTTACAGGGACATTTTGGTGTAGGGACTAAAAAAAGTCTGTGTCAGTCCCATCTAAACCAAACAGGAGGGACTTTTAGGGACTAAAGAAAGAAGACCCCGAGGGAGAGTCTTTTTGGGACTTTTTCCAACAGTTGCCCCTGCCCCGCACCGCAGCTTGTCTCTGTTAGTACATTACTAGGGGTAACATGGTCTTTTAGCATGTAATTTAATAACCTCTAGTCCATGTTTAGTCCCTGGAAACAAGCAGGTAGGGACTAGGGAGTTTTTAACCAAATAGGGCCTTAGATTAACAACAGCTAAACAGTTGCGCGGGACAGTGGACGCACCAGCACCATGTGCATCTACCGATGTATGAAGGGGTGATGCATAGTCTGTTGCAACAAAGAACAAAAATAACCAAGGAGCATATTTGTGTTGGTCCCAGTTTTGTTATCTTTAGACACCTTTCCCTATGTGAGCGCAGCAAATCTAGTCCCGCTCAAACTCTACAGCCTTGTCCCCCAAAACAAAAGATCAGTTCACTACAGATGTGCGTACTGCGTTTGTCATTGTTTCCCCTTTTCAACCAACGTAGGTGCTGGATAGCCAGTCTGTACTAGTACTTTCCCCCTTCCTTTCCTCTTTGAACCACGTCCTAGATTCATGCTATACAACTTTCCCCACTACTTTCCTGTTTGATCCAACACCTAGATTCAAGTGCAGAAGCAGAAAAAGCCCACATGCAGCTAGAGCAATTCATGTGGAATAAGTAAATTATACCTTAAGGTTCTTGAGGTGGGGTTCGGTGGGTGACCGGAGGCCGTTCGGCCCACACTATGTACGGCGGCGAGGAAGAAGGGGTCGGAAGCCCTCCCGCGCCGCCGCTAGGTGAAAGAGAACAGCTGCGCCGGTAGTGGATTCCCTTCCTCGCCGACGGCGACAGCGTTAAGCCTCCTTCCCTTCCTGGCGGACGGATCCTGCCGGCTCTTTGACCAGTAGTGAGGGGAGAGTGAGAGGCCAACGAAGTCTTGGTTAGATCTGGAGAGTGTGAAGAGAGCAACTACAAGCGCTGAGGCTCCAGCGTGTATATATATACTGGAGAGAGAGTGTGAAGAGTGCAAACCCTAGAAAACAAGCGCCGAGGTTGCAGCGTATACGTGATGAGGTGATTATACGGTCACTATGAGATCATATAGCTCTGTATCCATCCATTTTGACCAGTCAAAGAATCCTCCTGGCACCGCCCCAGATCACTTTCTCACTCTGTCATGCGGGGCCTACCTGTCATTGGGTGGAAGAAAGAAGTCGAACGAAAACAAAATTATGCTCAAGTGTAGTTATCGAACCCGAGACCTCAAGTTTGATGAGCGAAATGAGCATCCCTAGCCCTTGAACTGTAAACCCTAACTAGGCTTTAATTTGCTGGCAACGTTGGAGCTTCCGAACAAATGAAGTTTGCAACCCTTTGACCATCAGATCATTTTGTGCAGTTTCACCAAAATCGAGATGAGCATCCTTGTGCCAAAGAAATTGAAGAAGCGTGATTAGAATAAGATTACTGGGACTAGTTCATGAGACATAAACTCATCACAAATACAGTACGTAGAAGCCAGTAGAGCTATGTGCGAGGCAAAGAAGTAGAGAAATATCCACATGGAGTGATGTGGGCAGCTGGAGCAGTGGTGCAAGCGGGCTGTAAAGGGAGTTGTACCCGAGGGATATCGGGACGTCGCTCAACCTAGAGGAGGGCGGCGGGAGGAGGCAACTGCCCACGTCGCGGCAGTGAGCAATGGAGGATGGCAACCTCACCGGCTTTGTGAGAGAGAACGGCGGGGACCCCTGATCGGGACGTGCTGACAGTGGGTTTTCGCCGTCGGCGACGGTGACCACATCTACACTAAGCATCCACCCCTTCCCCCGGCGGACGTGATCCGTCGGGATGTTAGAGATGTGGCCACAGTCGTTTTGTGTGAGAGAGTGTGAAGACTGAAGAGAGCAACCCCAGCAAGCAACCGTGTAGGCTCGTCCTACCTATGTATATAGTGGAGCGGTTTCCTTTTCTCTCCATATGAACCTATTTATATTGCGTATGTGCCACTGAAGAAAAAAAACTTCATTTATAAATGACGTGGCACCTACTACTCGTTCTCCTATAAACCTTGCGCTTGGCATCTCCAAAATATTAACCTTGCGATTGGCTCTTCGCCTCTTCGGGAAGTTGAGCAATAATGGTACTGCAGTATATATCGTTCTGGCTATATGAAACCGAATGAATTGTTGCATGTCCACCACATGGGCGAGGGTCGAGGGGCGAGGGAGAGTGCGTACTATTACGTCCGTTTCAATATGGACTACATACGGAGCAAAATGAGTGAATCTACACTCTAAAATACGTCTATATACATCAGTGTTTGGAGTATGTACTAGTAGTTCATATTGAAATCTACTACAGGACATATATTCCAAACAATATGATAATCTTTCTAACTAAGGTAGGGACGAGGAGTAAACGGAGGGAGTAGTAAAAATTTCTCCTCGTCCTGCGAGCCACCGCGCGCGTGGGCAAGGGAGCGGGTGTAAGGTGTACTAGTAAGTACTAGTAAGCAAGCTTCACCTCATCCTGCGAGCCACCGCACCCGTGGGCGGGGGAGACGACGTACTAAGCAAGCTTCTCCTCGTTCTGCGAGTTGACGGGACACATCAAAAGTACTCCAGTATATAGAGCCTTGCCTCTAAGGTAGGCCCCACATGGTTTGCCTCTTTTTTAACATAACGCGTCAAGTCACAATTTGTTTGTTCACCCATGGCAGGGTTATGTCGCTCATATCGTGTGTATGGTGTCTTGCATTGCTATGTCATTTGATTAGTTTAGACATGCTTTGTGTGAATGCCACCTGTTTAGTGTCTAATTACCATATATGTGAATTATGCATTGCCATCTTGTTGCAAGACATTATATATGTGAATTATGCAATGCTATCTTGTTGCAAAGGCATTATATATGTGAATTATGCAATGCCACGCCGTTGAGCCAATCATCATGTATGTGAATTATATCATGCTATCATTTTTTTGTATTACGTGTTCCATTTGTCGACAACGTTTGTATATTCAACTACTCTTCCTATGCATTAGCCATTTGAAGCGGTGATGGAAGTATCTGGAGTGAAAACAAGGTATTCAGAGCAGACAATGCTACCTGCTGAAGCAGACATCTTGCTGGATACAGAGAGCTCCTCAGAGGAGGATTCAGAGACTAATGACCGGTCCTATTTCCCCCCTGAGGTCTATGCTCAAACTTGGCAGGGTTATATTACCCATGTCATGCATGTTGTCTTGCATTGCTTAGTTTTTACATCATATATGGATTGCCATCTGCTTACTTGCTTACTATATAAATCATATATTTGAATTATATCATGCCATCATGTTTACATACACAACATCTATCTGAATTATGGCATGGCAACCCATTTAATAAAGACATCATATAGTTATATCATCTCATCCTGTTTAGTGTTTACAGTCATCATATTTTGAATTATGTCATTCTATCCGGTAATTATATCATGTTATCATGTTTCCATAGGCGGCATGCATGTGAATTATGGCATGCCAACCTATTTAATAAACACATTATATAGTTATATCATGTCATCCTGTTTACATAGTCATCATATATTGAACTATGTCTTTCCATCTTTTTTAGTTAGCCATTATAATGTGAAATTGTGTCATGCTATCCTGTTTAGTTAGCCATCATATATGTGAAATTGTGTCATGCTATCCTGTTTGGTTAGACAACATAAATGTGAATTATTCCATGCCCTCTTTTATTCCCCACTATCCATTGCACCTGTCTATCATACAATGTCTGTACATTCAATTACTTTTATTGTTTATCGGCCATTTGAATTGGAGAGGGTGATGGCAGTATCTAACGGAGTAACAACACGGTCTTCAGAAAAGATAGTGCTACTAGTTGATGCAGATAGAACCACGGTTGTACTTGCCCAAGAACCAGCCCCACCACACATAACCCAGACTCTCACAGACTGTACCCCTACCTAGTTGGACAGAGAACCAGCTACACCCCTTCTAACCCCAACCCCAGCAGATAGTAACCCAGTTCCAGTTGACACAACACCATCTCCACCATAGAGCACCCAAACACGAGCAGTTAGTAAGGGAACTGCAGTGCCCAAAGCACAAGGACCACCACTCAGAATCCCAACTCAACGCTTAAAGGAGAAGAAGAATTGTTCTCAGGTCAGGTCTGTAGCTATGGTTCATACTCCTTTGCTCTTGCGTCACTGTATTTACTCAGACCAACTATTTTCAAATTTGAAGGATGGAATTGAAACAACAATGGCGCAACAGGTATGTTTTAAACCTGTTTCTTTAACTGGTTTGCTGTTGTAACTTGCTCTATGTTGATTTCAGTTTCAATTGAATAAATAGTTATGTTCTCATGTCATGCACATTATAAGTGTTGTTATTGCTCTATAGTTTCCCACACTTATACTCTGTCTATTCTGCTTTGTCTTGAACAAATATTATTTGAACTGTGTCTCTATCTTGATTTGGCAACAAAAACTAGAATGATATAGACCATAAAGTGACCATCGTACATAGATATATGTTTGTTTCATGCTGTTATCCTGTGCACTTTACTACTGAACTGATTTACCAAAATGAGTTTCATATACAACATGGTAAACCTGTGATGTGTCTGCTTGTTTCTCTTTTAGAATGCGGACAAAATATTGGAGAACAGTACCCCGTTATGCAGTGGTAAAGGAAAGTAATGCAGATAAGGTTCAAGATAGTGAGACATCCCTGTTGGTCTCCAAGAAAGCTGATAAAAACTACCTTGACGACAGTGAGAGAACCCAAAAGTCCTGTCTTGATGTAGTGTTTGAGTTACTGGCCACTACTGCTGGCACAAGCTCTTCAAACTCGCTGCCTGAATCAGTTCGTCTTCTTGAGTCTCAACTTCAAGTTGAAAGACATCGATCAGATGTGCTGCGACAGGAAGCTGAAGGACTGAGGAAGTCCCTGCAGAATTCAGATGCATACTTTCTAGTGCAACAACAAGCGCTGGAGGATTTAAGCGCCAAACAAGATAAAGTTAATAAGCTTGCTAAGCATCTTGCCAGCATTATGGGTACCCAGGATATTGTTTCTTGAGATCTTCTGAAGTGGTTTCAGTTATGGACTTGTTTTGCTGCGGCGTTTATTTGCACTGGTCGCCAACTTTGACATCCAGTGTATATGATATGCTGCTTTGTTCCCTACATTGCACTGGTGGCGAACTTTGATGCCCAGTGGATGTAATATGTGTAATAGCCGTGATAGCCTATCGTAAGTTGCTTGCTTATTTATTTCCTTGTTGTCTTATTTATTTGTTCGCTTGTAGTCAGTGCTGTTCTTTTTCCGCGGTTTGCTAGTGGCCGCAATAACCTATTTTTTAAAACTATGCCACAATAACCATGGGCTACATATTTACTATAGTTACCATGGGCCTCCTACGGGCCGTAGAAACAATGGGCCTTCTAGGGCCGTAGAAAGAATGGGCCTTCTACGGGTCGTAGCATCAATGGGCCTTCTACGTGCCGTATGATCGATAGGCCAAACATGGGCCAATAACAGACCGCATTATGGGCCGTAAACGGGCTAGATTTGGAATCGTCCGTTCATGGGCCAACAATAACAGGCCGTCGTTTTTTTGAGAATCTAACAGGCCGTCGTTAATCGGCCGTATTTGATGACGCTATGAAAACGGCCCAACGGAGTAATGGACCGCAAATGGGCCGATTGTAACCGCGGGCTGAATTTGGCCCACAGTCAGAAAAGGCTAATGACGGGCCGTAAGTAACCGAATGCTGGAAATGAGCCCAAGAATAAATGGGCCCTGAGAAGGCCGAAAGATAACATGGGTTGGAAACAGCCCAATGGAATAATGGGCCGTTAATGGGTATAAAGGGGTACACTGTTCATTGCGGGCCAGATTCACAAAGGGCCGTTAATGGGCCAAGAGTTACAAATGGTCTCGTATGGGCCGAAAGACATCATGGGACATACATGGGCCGGAGTTACAACTGGCTGGAATCATATTGTAAGGCCCAGATGAAGCTACTGGGCTTAATTCAGATAGGCCGTAACGGGCCGTGAGTTAGCGGGCCGTAAATGGGCTATATACGAACATGCCATTAACAGGCTTTCCGCGGGCCGGCCCGTTACCTTTTGACCAAGTCAAACGGGCCGGCCTTTTCAATGGAATGGGCCTCTGTTGGGCCGTGTCACGTGTCGATGTATCATAGGCGCCTCCTGTCCAATGAATGGATGACATCTGTCCCAACGGTGAGCCAACACGTGTTTCCTCCGGCCAATGAGAATTTTACGCGTGGAAAATCCTCATTGGTCCGGGCTGTTAGCAGGTTATCGGATCCAAAACCGGACTCGATAGCTTAACGGCATTCCGTTATGGTGGATGCCACGTGTCGGTCACCCTTGATGAAAGCACTTCCTTGACGCGCGATTTATCGTCATGGAAGTGGACACTTCCGTGATGATAATTTTGGTAATGTCATTGAACACTTCTACGACAGCACAGGTATGACTATCTTGATTGTGTCATAAATTTTTCATTGATGTACATGCATGACAGATAACGTGACCTACTGTGACAAACACGTATCATCACGGAAGTGTCTTTTTTTGTAGTGGTACGTCGGTGGAGCTACGAGGGGCCCACGAGGGTGGGGGGCGCACCTACCCCCCTGGGCGCGCCCTCCTGCCTCGTGGCTGCCTCATTGCATCTCCGACTTCCTCTCCAAGTCTCCTGGATTGCATTATTTCCAAGAAAGATCCTCGCGAAGGTTTCATTCCGTTTGATATTTCTTTTCTGCGAAACATTGAAATAGGCAAAAAAACAGAAACTGGCACTGGGCCTCCGATTAATAGGTTAGTCCCAAAAATAATATAAAAGAGCATATTAAAGCCCATTAAACATCCAAAATAGATAATATAATAGCATGGAACAATCAAAGTTATAGATACGTGGGAGACTTTCAGCATCCCCAAGCTTAATTCCTGCTCGTCCTCGAGTAGGTAAATGATAAAAACAGAATTTTTGATAATGCTACCTAACATAATTTTCAATGTAATTTTATTTATTGTGGCATGAATGTTCAGATCCGAGAGATTCAAGACAAAATTTTAATATTGACATAAAAATAATAATACTTCAAGCATACTAACAAAGTAATCATGTCTTCTCAAAATAACATGGCCAAAGAAATTTCATCCCTACAAAATCATATAGTTTGGTTATGCTCCATCTTCGTCACACAAAATTCTCAAATCATGCACAATCCCGATGACAAGACAAGCAATTGTTTCATACTTTAGTATTCTCAAACTTTTTCAACTTTCACGCAGTACATGAGCGCGAGCCATGGACATAACACTATAGGTGGAATAGAATGGTGGTTGTGGAGAAGACAAAAAAGGAGGAAGATGGTCCCACATCAACTAGGCATATCAATGGGCTATGGAGATGCCCATCAATAGATATCAATGTGAGTGAGTAGGCATTGCCATGCAACGGATGCACTAGAGCTATAAATGTATGAAAGCTCAACAAAATAAACTAAGTGGGTGTGCATCCAACTTGCTTGCTCATGAAGACCTAGGGCATTTTGAGGAAGCCCATCATTGGAATATACAAGCCAATTTCTATAATGAAAAATTCCCACTAGTATATGAAAGTGAAAAATAAGAGACTCTCTATCATGAAGATCATGGTGCTACTTTGAAGCACAAGTGTGGAAAAAGGATAGTAACATTGTCCCTTCTCTCTTTTTCTCTCATTTTTGGGCCTTCTTTTTTTATTTGGCCTTTCTCACTTTTTTATTTCCTCACACGGGACAATGCTCTAATAATGATGATCATCACACTTCTATTTATTTACAACTCAAGGATTACAACTCGATACTAGGACAAAATATGACTCTATATGAGTGCCTCCGGCGGTGTAGCGGGATGTGCAATGACTCATGAGTGACATGTATGAAAGAATTATGAACGGTGGCTTTGCCACAAATACGATGTCAACTACATGATCATGCAAGGCAATATGACAATGATGAAGCGTGTCATAATAAACGGAACGGTGGAAAGTTGCATGGCAATATATCTCGGAATGGCTATGGAAATGCCATAACAGGTAGGTATGGTGGCTGTTTTGAGGAAGATATAAGGAGGATTATGTGCGATAGAGCATATCGTATCACAGGGTTTGGATGCACCAGCGAAGTTTGCACCAACTCTCGAGGTAAGAAAGGGCAATGCACGGTACCGAAGAGGCTAGCAATGATGGAAGGGTGAGAGTGCGTATAATCCATGGACTCAACATTAGTCATAAAGAACTCACATACTTATTGCAAAAATCTACAAGTCATCAAAACCAAGCACTACGCGCATGCTCCTAGGGGGATAGATTGGTAGGAAAAGACCATCGCTCGTCCCCGACCGCCACTCATAAGGAGGACAATCAAAGAAACACCTCATGCTTCAAATTTGTTACACAACGGTTACCATACGTGCATGCTACGGGACTTGCAAACCTCAACACAAGTATTTCTCAAATTCACAAATACTCAACTAGCATGACTCTAATATCACCATCTTCATATCTCAAAACAATCATCAAGTATCAAACTTCTCATAGTATTCAATGCACTCTATATGAAAGTTTTTATTATACCCATCTTGAATGCCCATCATATTAGGACTAATTTTATAACCAAAGAAAATTACCATGCTGTTCTAAAAGACTCTCAAAATAATATAAGTGAAGCATGAGAGATCAATAATTTCAAATAAAACCACCACCATGCTCTAAAAGATATAAGTGAAGCACTAGAGCAACATTATCTAGCTCAAAAGATACAAGTGAAGCACATAGAGTATTCTAATAAATTCTGATTCATGCGTGTCTCTCCAAAAGGTGTCTACAGCAATGATGATTGTGGTAAACTAAAAAGAAAAGAATCAAATCATACAAGACGCTCCAAGCAAAACACATATCATGTGGTGAATAAAAATATAGCCTCAAGTAAAGTTACCGATAGACGAAGACGAAAGAGGGGATGCCTTCCGGGGCATCCCCAAGCTTAGGCTTTTGGTTGTCCTTGAATTTTACCTTGGGGTGCCTTGGGCATCCCCGAGCTTAGGCTCTTGCCACTCCTTATTCCAAAATCCATCAAATCTTTACTCTAAACCTGAAAACTTCACAACACAAAACTTAAACAGAAAATCTCATGAGCTCCGTTAGTATAAGAAAACAAACCACCACTTTTATATTGGTGTTAAATCTACTGTATTCCAACTTCTCTATGATTCATACCCCCCGATACTAGCCATAGATTCATCAAAATAAGCAAACAACACACGAAAAACAGAATCTGTCAAAAACAGAACAGTCTGTAGCAATCTGGATAGTTTGAATACTTCGGCAACTCCAAAAATTCTGAAAAATTAGGATGACCTAAATAATTTGTATAATGATCTACTGCAGTTGTAATTGGTATTTTATCGCTCTCTAGTAAAAATAGTAATTATTTTCGTGAGTGCATATTTTCTGTT
Organism: Aegilops tauschii subsp. strangulata; assembly: GCF_002575655.3. Classification (NCBI taxonomy): domain Eukaryota; kingdom Viridiplantae; phylum Streptophyta; class Magnoliopsida; order Poales; family Poaceae; genus Aegilops; species Aegilops tauschii. The sequence goes on from NC_053036.3 coordinate 158,311,132, forward strand.
TTTTTCAGCAAGATCAAATAACAATCACCCAAGAAGTTCCTAAAGGCTTTACTTGGCACAAACACTAATTAAAACATAAAAGACACAATCATAACAGAGGCTAGATGAATTATTTATTACTAAACAGGAACAAAATGCAAGGAACAAAAATATAATTGGGTTGCCTCCCAACAAGCGCTATCGTTTAACGCCCCTAGCTAGGCATAAAAACAAGAATAGATCTAGGTATTGCCATAATAATGACAGGGCAAATCGCGAAAACTCATCTCATATTCCCTACGTTCAGCAGCAAGTTTTCTTTGTGGCAAGCAACAATAATCAAAAGGGCTAAATTTAATGGGACAAAAGTCCCCCAGATCAAGCTCGGGAGCCATTGGTTCCTCCTTTGGCCCCTCATATTGCACAAGCAATTCATCAGTATAAGCATTCTTTTGGCAAAAAGTTATGAGTCTTTGTTCAAGAGAAAATCCTAACCCGTTGTTCTGAATAGCAAAATTATCATTAAGTTCAGAAATACTATTAACTAGAACATCGGTAGGACCTTATTTCTAAGGTTTTCATTATAAGCAACATGATCTATAGATCGTATACGCATTATGTCTTCCTGATTAAAATGATAGCTTCTATGGGTGGACGGCCAGCATCCACCCTATAATGCGCAAAAATTTCATTGGCCTCTTTCATAATAAATTTGAACTCATGCGCTAAAAAGATAGTAGCTGCTCGCTTAACAGAAGAATGCTCAATATTGGAAAATTCTAGAAAAATCCTTTGTATGCAAGGATGCATATGAATAAATTGTCTTTCAAGTTCAACTACGAGCAAAGATATAGCATCCGCGAGACTACTAGTTCTATGAAGAATAGACCCACCCATAGTGGGCAAAGCACCGGCACAAGTAAAGAAATCTTGAATAACTCCTTTTTCAATAATATTACCACTACCAATCTGAAACTTTTTAGTGTGTAAAATAGTAGGTTCTTCATGAGGATTATCAAAAGCATCAAAGTTTCCCCCGTTGTTACTATTATCCTTTTCAATGATAACCTCCCCAATTTCAGACATGATGGCAACAAACCGCACTAAGAACAAACACACAAAAAGCAAGCGAAAAGAGGTGAACGGAAAAGAGGCGAAGAAAAAGGCAAAGGTTTTTCGAAAATCGTTTTAGAAGTGGGGGAGAGGAAAACGAGAGGCGAATGGCAAATAATGTAATGCGAGGGAGAAGAGTTTGTGATGGGTACTTGGTATGTCTTGAATTGAGCGTAGATCTCCCCGGCAATGGCGCCATAAATCCTTCTTGCTACCTCTTGAGCATGCGTTGGTTTTCCCTTGAAGAGGAAAGGGTGATGCAACAAAGTAGCGTAAGTATTTCACTACTAGGAAAAGGGCTATAGATGGAATGGCCACTAATGGCGCACCAGACATGTGGTGCGCCATTGCTATGTAGCAGTGGCGCACCATGTGCTGGTGCGCCATTAGTGTGAAATACACTAATGGCGCACCAGACACACGGTGCGCCATTAGTAACAATTTATTTTTCCAGACATACTAATGGCGCACCAGGGCATAGTGCGCCATTACTAGTTCTAACTAGTAATGGCGCACCAGCCACATAGTGCGCCACTACAATATATTTTTTATTTTTTACTTTTTTGCAAAACTACTAATGGCGCACCTGGGGACAGTGCGCCATTACTAGTTTAAGCTAGTAATGGCGCACTCTTCCCTGGTGCGCCATTAGTGTCTTTTTTTTGCAAAACTACTAATGGCGCACCACCAGTAGGTGCGCCATTAGTAACCAGGGTTACTAATGGCGCATTAGGTGGTGGTGCGCCATTAGTAACCTGGGACGAGCTAGATATATTGGACAGCCACACCTACCCACTCACTTTCCCCACTTCATTCTCTCCTCCTCCTCCTCCAAGCTTGTCTCGGCTGCCTCCTCCTCCTCACCTCATTTGCACCATAAATTCATCCAAATTAAGTGGTTAAACCCCCTTTTTTGATAGGTAAGTAAGGGGGAAGCTATCTTTATGTTGTTCTCCCTCCAACAACGTGCACATGCACTTTTTATGTCCTAGCTAGATCTATGTATGTTTGTGGTGTTGCATATGTTTGTGGTGTTGCATATATGTTTGTGTTTGCAGGTACCGGTACTTGAAATGCGATAGTTGCCAATATTTTGCCGGAATGTTGATTCACTTCCATTTCGGCGAGAATTTTGGCACTATGCATTCTTTTTGGTCCTATTTTTAGGGAAAGTCATGCCAAATTTTTTCTTGGTTCTAAAATATCGTTTTGCTCTACCCCGCAGGCGACCATGGTCTGCACGATGACCGAAGGCATCGTGAATAGGTTTTTGAGCTCCGTGAAGGCCGAGATGCTTGAAAAGAACGAGACGGAAATAAGATGTCCGTGTCGAAGATGCAAGCTGAAGAGCCTTATTGCGGACCCGGATTCCGGGCAGGTGCGGGACCACCTCCTCTTGCGTGGTTTCATGGATGGCTATCGGTGGCAAGGTGATGAAGATGACTATGAAGTCGTCCATGGGGGTCGGGCAAGAAATGAGGATGGGCAGCAAGACAACCACCGCGGCTCGGGCGGGCGAGAAGACGAAGAATCTCCAGGACATGATCACGACGGTGATGCTGTACACAGTCATCATGTAGAAGATGCCGGACATGATGATGAGGAAGATGCGGGAGCAGACGAAGGGCATGATCATGAAGATGAAGATGCCGGCGGAGCAGACGACGATGGACCATTGATGGGCTGGGTGCAGGACCCTCATATTCAAGAGCTGCTTCTCAAGCAGACGGATAACGCAAGAGCTGCCGCCCGAGAGAAAGCCAAGCTGGATCAACTGGAGATAGACGCGGTCACTCCATTGTATGAAGGATGCAGGCCCGAGGATACCCGCCTGAAAGTAACGCTCATGGCTCTGGAGATGAAGGTAAAACACAAAATGACCGACGCCTGCTTCGACGAGAACATGTCATTCTGGCACGAACGTCTTCCCAAGGGGAACAAGTGCCCGACCAGTTTCGAGGAGGCGAAGAAAATCGTGTGTCCTCTGGATTTACCGCACGTGAAATACCATGTGTGCATGAACAATTGCATCATTTATCGGGATGAGCACGCGGAGTCTACCATATGTCCGGTGTGCGGCATCACTCGATACAAGAAGAGGAAGAAAGCTCCTCGAAAAGTGGTGTGGTACTTTCCGATCACTCCTCGTCTGCAGCGGTATTTCACGGACCCTAAGGTAGCAAAGCTCCTGCGTTGGCACGCGGATAGGGAGGAGAAGAAGCGAGAAGATGACGCAAATGATCCGGAGATAAATAAAAAAGACAAGATGCTGAGTCACCCTAAGGATGGGAGCCAGTGGCAAGCGTTGAACTTCGAACACCCAGAATTTGGGAACGATCCAAGGAACATCGTGCTGGGCGCGAGCACCGATGGAGTCAATCTGTTTGGCAGCCAGAGAAGCACACATAGCACCTGGCCTGTGTTTGTGTGGATGTACAACCTTCCCCCTGGTTGTGCATGAAGAGGAAGTACATTCACATGAGTATGCTAATTGAAGGGCCGAAACAACCAGGGAACGACATCAATCTGTATCTGGGGCTGCTGAAAGAGGAGCTAGACATGCTGTGGAAAACGCCAGCCAATACGTGGGACGCCGCAGAGAAAGAATATTTCCCTATGAGAGCCGCACTGCTCACGACGGTGCACGACTATCTCGGTTACGGATATCTCGCGGGGCAGGTGGTCCACGGATTTTCTGGATGCGTCAGGTGCATGGATGACACAACGTATCGCCAGCTAGATAGAGATCCCGGGCCTTCGAAAACCGTGTTCATGGGACATCGAAGGTGGCTTCGCGACGATGACCCGTGGAGGAAACGCAAGGATCTGTTCGATGGTGAAACCGAACCCCGAAGATGCCCGCGTACGAGGAGCGGCGAGGAAATAGACGAGCTGTTGAAAAATTGGAAAGATTGCCCACTGCCGGAAAGAAGCAAAAGGCACCAGAGCCGGGAAAGAAGCGAAAGCTTAAGGCGCCAGAGCCGCTGCTGAAGGTATGGAAAACGAGGTCTGTTTTCTGGGACTTGCCGTACTGGAAGATCCATCGTGTGCCTCACAACCTTGATGTCATGCATATCACGAAGAACATGTGCGAGAGTCTGCTTGGTACCCTGCTCAACATGCCAGAGAGGACCAAAGATGGGCCGAAAGCAAGGGCGGACTTGAAATCAATGGGCATCAGGGAGGAGCTTCACGCTAATGATGATGATGATGATGAGGCGAAGCAGGACAAGGAAAGTCGTCGCAAAGGCAAAAAGGCGAAGAAGACCGGAAATGACTTCCCTCCCGCGTGCTTCACTCTAAGTCAGGAGGAGATAGATCAGTTTTTCACCTGCCTCGTAGGAGTAAAACTTCCTTACGGTTACGCGGGGAAGATAAGCAGATACCTAGACTCAGCGAAGCAGAAGTTCAGCGGGATGAAGTCTCACGACTGTCACGTGCTGATGATGCAGATACTTCCAGTTGCAATCCGTGGGATCATGGACGCGCACGTCCGTGAAATGCTATTTGGCCTATGCAACTTTTTCGACGTCATCTCTCAGAAGTCGGTTGGCGTGAGGCAACTCAGAAGGCTACAGGAAGAGATCGTGGTGATACTATGCGAGCTTGAGATGTACTTCCCGCCCGCATTCTTCGACGTTATGGTGCATCTGCTGGTCCATATCGTGGAGGATATCATCCAACTCGGGCCGACGTTCCTGCACAGCATGATGCCGTTCGAAAGGATGAATGGTGTCATCAAAGGATACTTTCGCAACATGTCACGTCCAGAGGGAAGCATAGCCAGGGGCTTTCTGACCGAAGAGTGCATCTCCTACTGCACGAATTATCTAGGCATCGAGAACCCCGTTGGTCCGCCCATCAACAGGCACCTCGGCAGGCTCGCTGGATGGGGTCACCGTGAGGGTCGCCGCGAAATGCATGTCGACTTCGATGGTCGACTCGCCGACTTTGAAAGAGCAAACCTAGTCGCGCTACAACACATAGACGTGGTCGATCCTTGGGTGGTAGAGCACAAAACGTTTATTGAGAAGACGTACAATGACCAAGGCCAATAGAGGACGGACGGAGATATAATCAAAGAGCACAACTCATGTTTCATGCGTTGGTTCAAGCAGAAGCTTCTGTTGTACCCTTTACATGAGGATTCTTCCGCGGAAGAACAACTCATATTCGCCTTGTCACAGGGCGCCGAGCACAACCTGATGACGTATGAGGCGTACGATATCAACGGCTACACATTCTACACCGAGGACAAGGACATGAAGAGCGATGGTTATCAGAACTCCGGGGTAATGATGGATCCTACACCGGTAACGACAAGGACAGATACTACGGAAGGATCGAGGAGATCTGGGAGCTGAGCTACGCTGGAGAGAAGGTCCCGATGTTCCGTGTCAGATGGGCCAAGAGCGTCATAAAAGAAGACCGGTATTTCACCACCATGGTTATACCCGAAGCCAAATCCAAGACCGCAGGCGCGAACGTCACCGCGAAAAATGAGCCATGGGTACTGGCTTCCCAAGTGGACCAATGCTTCTTCATTACCGACCCGCCAAATCCCAGTCGTGTTGTCGTGAGGAGAGGCAAAAGGAAGATCATCGGAATGGATGGAGTCGCCAATGAGCAAGACTTCGACAAGTACGGCGACCCAAAGATGGAACATGACAACGACGATGAAGTATCAGCATACACCACAAGAAGAAGCAGGACCACCCTACCTAAAGGACGTCCGTTCAAGAGAAGAACTCCATTTACGAAAAATAAGGGCAAGAAGATTGTGAACAGATAGCTAGCTAAGATCGATTATATTTAAAGTGTAGTCTTCATTTCTCGATTGTATTTCATGGGCACTTTTTGAACTCATGAATGTTTTTAAATTTCATGGACACTCGATCTCGAACCCCCTCCATCTCGATCGCTATCCCACCTCGCCAGATCCGGTCCCCCTCGCCGCGGAGCACCCCCCGCACCATCTCCCCCGCTCCACCGGCCGCCGCCGCCGACCCCCCACATCCTCCCCCACTCCACCGCCGCCGACGACCCACCGCACCCTCCCCCGCTCCACCGCCGCCGAGCACCCCCCGCACCCTCCCCGGCCCGCTCCACCGTCACAAATGAATGCAACTAAAATTGCAAAAAAAAAACAAACTTGATTATATTTTCAAATAACAAATTTGATGATATTTTCAAATAATAAATTTGATGAAATTTTCAAATAATAAATTTGATGATATTTTAAAAAAAATTATTACTGTTTTTATAAAAAAAATATTACTGTTATGATTTAAACAAGTTTGAACATATTTAAACACAAATAAATATCAAACCGCATTTTAAACATATTTAAACACAAATAAATATCAAACAACATTTTAAATGCATAAATACAAAAATTGGGGAGCCTGGGAATCGAACCCAGGACCTCCTAGTGTGTGTGCTGCGTGCTGACCAGTCGGGCTAGTGGGTGTGTTCTGATGGAGATAGGGTTAGGTGGAATATAACCTGACCAGTCGGGCTAGTAATTTATAATGGCGCACCAGGGTGAGGTGCGCCATTGCTATCGTCGTACTTATGGCGCACTTGGGGGAGGTGCGCCATTAGATAGACATCCCGCACTCCACCTATTCCCCTCGCACTGTGGCCTCCCTCCCTCCCTCGCCAGATCCCCCACTCGACCCCAACCGTACGCTGCCGCCCCCTTGCTCCGCCCCCTCCGTCCGCCGCGCCTGCACGCCGTCGGCGACGCCGCCGCCGCTGTGGTCTTGCGCTGCCCCGACGCCGCCGCCCCGACCCCCGCGGGACTCCACCCCCGCCGCCCCCGCGCCCCCCGAATGAGATCGGCCGAGCGCTCCTCTCCTCTCCTCCTCCCTCCGACGAGCGAGGGCCTCCTCCGGCCCCTGCAGCAGCCGGCGAGCGCAGCCCCGACGTGCCCGCACCCCGCCTGCCCCTGCCGTCCTCCGCCACCGGTCACCTCCGCAGCAGCCGGCGAGCCAAGGACGGTGCCGTGACCCTCGCCGCCACCTCCCGCCATCTCTTCCTGCGCGTGGCCAGCGGCTGCTCTCCTTCGACCACGGCCTGGGGTGAGCCTCTCTTCCTTGCCTCTATGCTTCTTGTCCATGTCACTGTTCCCTGTTCCTCTCTTGTTCATGCTGCTAGTTACACGGATCAATGGATGTTACATAGATGTATGTATGTTGATGTTAGTTAGGTATATGATGCTTGATGGATGGATGGATGAGTTGTGCTAGTTGCTTGCTGCTGTTTGGTTCTGTTTTTGCTGCTGTTTGGTTCTGAAGATGAGTAGCAAGTATAGTAGGAAGATGATGCATAGTAGTTTTATGTTGTTGTAGTAGTTGTAGTTGTAGATACAGTAGCAGTATCATGTGCTACAGTAACAAGTGTCATGTTGTTGTATTAGATATAGTAGCAGTATCATGTGCTGCTGAAGATGAGTAGTTGTAGGAAGATGATGCCCTAATGGAAGTGACATGAGTATTTGGCCTGCCCATCATGTTTGTTGGTTGTTTGCTGTCATGTTGTTATTACTTCCATTAGGGCATCTGTTGGTTCATTAATCTTAAGCCCATTATTCCATGGAATAGCTGAACTATAATACTATTATTCATTTATGATAGTTTGTGAGATACAGAAATAGATAAATTTAAGTTTGTAATGGCTAACAGCCAGACATGTGAATCTGTTCTTGATACTCCTTTTCCCTTTTCTTAGAATCATCATATACAAATTAGAACCTTTCTAACATCTGCATATTTCAGGTTTCCAAGGAGGTAAAGGAAGTGAAGTCCAGACAGTGCAGCAGCAGCAACACCAAAGTGTTAGGAATTCTGTCCAAACTATTTTGTTTTGTTTTGGCATCCAGTTTTGTTTTGGCATCTAGAATTATGTCAGTTTTGTTTTGTAACTAGAAGACCAAAGTGTTAGGAATTCTGTCCAAACTGTAGTTTTCAGTATTCTGTCCAAACTGAAAACTGTTAAAAAGACCATGTGTTTCTTGGTCAAAATCTGCATGTAAAACTGAAATAATCAGTCATAAAGAATATCCTCAAGACCATGTGTTTCTTGGATTTCTGTAATGATGATGGAACATTATAAAGCATTGTACTCCAGTGTGTATGGAGGATACAAAAAATTTAGCAACTTCTCTGATTTTATAAAGTTGTTCTTATATGGGTGAAACTTCACTTGTTTTTAGGCTAGTGCAGGGTGTTGCTTTATTGTGATGCCTCTGAATTACTTGTGATCACATTGGGAAAGACTTGCAAAGATGATGATCATCTTTTACAGAAAACAATTTCTGTAAACACGTCAGTAACTTTGCTAGTTTGTTGGGTTTTGTCTCCGACCATTGTGTCGTGATGAATTTGCAGGTACCCCGAGAGGCCCTTGAGTTTGCTGGAATGTCGATTAACTTCCGTTCCGGCAAATTCGGGTACTCCATATGTCCTATTTTCAGCAAAGGTCATGCTGAAATTTTCCGTGAATTTTAGCATGACTTTGCTAAAAATAGGACATATGGGGTACTTGCGACTAATGCATGGGCCGGGGTATCTTAGTACTTAGTTAAGTAGGATCAACTGCCCCGCCATTCTTGCTGATTAAACCATAGGTGGCAATAGAGCCAAGTGATTAGGCCCAACTTAGAACTTAGCATCGATAAACCCTAGATGATAAACCCAACATAGGTGGCAATAGAGCCAAGTGATTAGTGCCAAGTGATTAGGCCCAACCTAGGGTTCCTCGGCGTCGACAAACCCTAAATGATGAAACCTTGGCTTCTATAGGGTGCCTCGGTGTCGATGAGAACCTAAATGATGTACGCTTAGGCTTTTAGGGTGCCTCGGCGTCGACAAACCCTAAATGATAAAAGCTTAGCTTTTAGGATGCCTCGGTGTCGACAAACCCTAAATGATGAGACCATGATCTTGTTCCTTGACAATAACCAACTTTTTGACCAAACTTTTTTCCTATTAGAGCGAAACATGGCCCACAACGATGAGGCCGGCGGTTCGGGCGGCAAGCAATTCTGGGAGCTGTCCCAGGAGATGGAGGAAGAACCTCACCGCTATGAGGACGCCGTGGAAGACACTGATCCTGACTACACAACCCCTAGTGGCGTCGGGGATGACACCACTGATGGTGCCGCCGAGGATGCCACCACTGATGATGGCGGCGCACGCACAGATGGCAGCCAACCGAAGAGGCAACGGAAGGACCGGCGCCCGAACGTGCTCGGCATCGTCAAGGAGGAATTTACTGAAGTGAACTCCGACGGGCATCCAACGGCGCCCAAACATGTAGTCAAGGGGTACTCGGTTCAGCTCGGGTGCATTCTCCGGAGCACCGTCTCGATCAACACCGAGAACCTAAGGCATACGGACCGAGGGAATTTGCGCAGCCTCCTCTTCACGAAGCTGCACGAACGATACAAGTTCCCCGCTGAGTTTGCAAACACACGCCTCTCAGGGAATAAAGTGAACAGTGCCGCCCTCACGAGGATGAGCACGGCCCTGTCTACATGGAGAAGCACGGTGAAGGCAATGATTGAAAAAGGTGATAGTTATGACAAGATCAAGGCGAAATATCCTTTGATGAGCGAAGATGACTACAAGGAGTTCAAGATCGAGTGCGAGAGCAGCGCAACCTCCGAATCAAGTCAGTGGGGGAAAGAAATGCGGGAGTTGAACTTAGGGGTCCACCAACTCGGTCCCGGCGGTTACAGAGTGGCAGAGCCTATATGGGACAAGGAGGACGCGGAGCGTGCCGAGCAAGGCCTACCGCCCCGCTTCGAGAAATTACGTGACAAGCAGACCAGGAACTTTGTCAGGGCCCGGTACGAGGAGGACCCGGTAACAAAGGAGCTTACCACGGATCCGAAGACCAGGGCGCTTGAGCTTGTTCTGGTAAGGAATACACCCCCGCGTAATTAGCTCCATATGGTTGCATTCTAATTAATGAAGCCAAATTTCTAAATGGTTCACATTCCTTCCGCAGGAGGCTGAAAGCAGTAGCGCAGGGTCGTCTCAGAGCTCCCCTTTTGACACCCCTTTAAATAGGGCGTTGAACGTAATGAAAAACAAGGATAAGCTCAGTAAGCCGTCGTCAGCTAGTCGTGTGGCCGGCAAAGGCTTGTCCACAAAATGGTCGTCATACTATACCGCTGGTGGGCGAAAGGAGAAAAAGACCAGCTCGGAAAGCCAGTCGCGCGAGGTTCAAGAACTCAAGGCACAAGTGGCGCGGATTCCGGAGATTGTCCAAGAGCAAGTGCAACAACAACTGGGAACGACGCTCACCGCCATTGTGCCTACCTTGATTCAGGGGCTGACGACGTGGATTGCGGGCGGCCAACAGGGGCCTCCCCCAGTTCCCAGCTTCATGGCCAGCAACTCGCACAACATGCAGGCGGCGCCATTGGTGTCTCCGGCGGAGGTGGTATTCGTGTCTCCGACGCCGGCACGGGCATTGGAGCTTAATGCACCCGGGTGTACGCCGGTCGGCACCTCGCCAGCAAGCGGCCCCTCCGTCAGTTGCACGTGCACGCCCGCCGTTGGCGGTGCCTCGACATTAGCCGAGCTCGACGGCATCACGGTAACTAAGCCTCTCGGCCGATGACTTCATCTCCTTGCCTTTGACTGGGCATCCCTGACGCCCTACATGTTTTCGCAGGGCGCCACCGATGTTCCTTGCACTCTCCTGCACTTCGTGGGCGGCGAGTTGGTCGATGTCGCCAAGGGCAGAATCGTTCAACCGGGCAACCGCGTGTTCCACGGTAATCCGATGCCACCCACCTTGTATAGGGTTTAACTGGTTTGGGTGCTGCTAGGCTGCGATGAGTTGTTACCTTCGATTCGACCCGCTGGGGCCGACGAAGATGATGTGATGACCCTCAGCGCCTGTGTAAGCTGGCCCCTGCTTTGGCCGAAGAGCCAGATTCATTTGGGGGCGGGGGACACCACCCCACAGACAAGACCGCCAGTCGTGCCAGCGCCAAGCCATGGCAAGAACGCCGCAACGCTACCGGACATGCCGGACATCCCTATGGCACAGGATCCGGACATGCATATGGCATAGGATCCGGACGACGACGACAACGACGGCGGTACATTTTCCAACGTCGATAAGTACTTTGCCGAACATGGGTACGGTGACGAGTTCTGCGGGCCTCCTTCTCAAGAACCCAACCCTAAAAAAGACGATCGCGATCTAGCTGGTACGGCGGAGAAACCCAATTGCAACAGGCGTCGTCTGGCGTTCAGTTCTCAGGAGACGCCTCCAGCTGCCGCCTTCATCGAGCCTCAGATAGATGAGGTGCCAAATATTATCAGCCCCAGCACGCTCAAGAAGGCGGTCTGTGAGTAGAACTCGATCCCATTACAGCAGATCAGGAAGAAGGGACGGAAACGAAAGACTAACAAGGGCGCCAGTGCGAGCCAGCCGTCACCGAGTACGATCCGTGCTTAGGACGGGCCACCTTCTCCTAAGGATATCTCGAGGAGGGTGCATGTGGCGGGTAGGCCGATGCTACCGACAAATATGCTCAATGCTGCAACCGGTGCTATGCGGAGTCTGCATGACAGTGTTCTTTCTTTGGAGAAGCGGCGTCTCAGAGAGAATGATGTGGCATACCCGGTTTTCATGGCCAAGGTGCCAGAGGGCAAGGGCTTTGTGGATAGCGCCGTCGGGGGTACGATCGTCCTGCGGTTTGATGACATCTTTGCTATGCTTAACCTTCATCCGCTCCACTACACCTTCGTTCGGCTGTTTTCGCTGAGTATGGAGATGCAGATCATTAGAGACAAGACCCCGGACATTGTGATAGTCGTGGGTGGAGAAAAAGCTCAAAAGGCATACTTCCTGCGCTTTCAGAGGACCCCTTCTACATGCGTGCCAAGATCTTGGGCAGCGCTGGGGACCGGCAAGTCGCGAGTTCACACCTCGAAGGTGTCATTCTGGCAAACCCAGATAAGGATAACTTCCTCATGCCTTACTTTCCCAAGTAAGTCATCTCCTAACCGCCCCGTAACATATGATTTCTTAGATTTCGATCGTTCTTTTTTTTCTAACATTCCGTGTTCTGTGCAGTGACACACATTGCACACTCATCCTCTTAAGCCCGAAATATTCCATGGCCACGTATTTCGACCCGGACCGTGACTCCAAGATAGACTACACAAATATCAAGAAAGTTCTTGATGATGCTCTCCCCGGCTATGCCGCATCTGGAGGCACCTTTAAGAGGCCAGTTCGTAGGTACGGCAGGCACGTGTTCACCCACAATACGACGTTCCCCTGCGTCAAGCAGCCGCCTGGCGGTCAGAAGGATGCCTACTACGCCCTCCATCACATGCGGGCGATCGTGCGGGACCATAATCACCTTCTGCTACCAAATAATCTCAAAGATTGGGCCGCAAGCTTGGCGGCAATCCAGGACGCGGACATCCAACAAGAATTCTTTCCCATCCAGTCGGAGTTTGCAGAAATCATCCATCAAGATGTCCTTCGTACCTCGGGGCAGTTCTACCTCAAATTTCAACCGTCCAATAGTGAGATAGACACAACGCTACAAATGCAGGCTGACAACGCCCGCGACTTCATGACCATCACGACAGACGGCGGCTTCATCCACGCTCCGGTCCCATGAGTCGAGTCGAAAGTAGTGATGCTATGTGTAGTTCTGAAACATTGATTAGCTCATGTTGTAATTAAACTTTAATGAACTTGTATGTCTCTTTGGTTTGGACAGTCGTTCAACTTAGATGTAATCGATGCTATTTGTTAGTAGGACCATGAATCGTGCTATTAATGTCTTGCTTTTCTCTTCCGATCCTTTTGTTGCATACTTATATATTGCTTATGTAGTGTCTGTTGTTTGGCTAGTGCATAGAGATGCCGTCGTATGTCGTGTACAAGGGTAAGGTTCCCGGAGTCTACGACGACTGGGAGGAGTGTCGGAGACAGGTTCACCGTTTCAACGGTAACAGTTACAAAGGGTACACCACTAGGGCGGAGGCGGAATCTAGATACGCGCGCTATCTAGCGGGAGAGAGGAGGGAGCGATGGAGGAACCGGATGAAGACCAGTTTCATCGCGATGATGCTCATCGTGATGACCGCAGCTCTCTTCTATGTGATGGTAGTTTAGATGATCGATATCGACTTGTAATGTGAAGACAAACTCGCAACTCGCGGTCTCGAGACTTGTAATGTTCTATCTTTGTTCGGTCTTTTGAATTCGGAGACTAATATGATGAATTGTATTCGGAGACTAATCTTCTATTGTATTCGATGAATCTGCTGTTGCTGTGTGGTGCTGCTTATATTCTATCCAATAATATATCTTGTAATCTGTGCAAAAATCAGAAAAGAAAAAAGAAATAATCCCTAATATACATACTAATGGCGCATCACACCAACGTGCGCCATTAGTATGCCAAAGGATACTAATGGCGCATCACACCGCAGTGCGCCATTAGTATGCCAGAGGATACTAATGGCGCATCACCCAGCAGTGCGCCATTAGTATGCCGAAGGATACTAATGGCGCATCACCTCGCAGTGCGCCATTAGTATGGCAAAGCACATGGGTATATATGGCCCCCTGGGAGGCATACTAATGGCGCACCGTGGCCTATACTATGGCGCACTGCCTGGTGCGCCATTAGTATACCAGATACTAATGGCGCACCAGCGGTGCGCCATTAGTAAAAAATACTAGCGGCGTGGTGCTAGTGGCGCACCAGTAGTGCGCCATTAGTAGGCAAAACTGGTGCGCCACTAGTAAGCCTTTTTCTAGTAGTGTTTCCCTCAGTTTTTGAGAACCAAGGTATCAATCCAGTAGGAGATAAACGCAATTCACCTAGTACCTGCACAAACAATCAAGAACCTTGCAACCAACGCGATAAAGGGGTTGTCAATCCCTTCACGGTCACTCGCAAAAGTGAGATCTGATAAAGATAGTAAGATAAATATTTTTGGTATTTTTATTGTATAGATTGGAAAGTAAACATTGCAAAATAAAATAAATAGGAAACTAGAATTATAGAACGGAAACTTATATGATGTAAAATAGACCCGGGGGCCATAGGTTTCACTAGTGGCTTCTCTCAAGATAGCATGTATTACGGTGGGTGAACAAATTACTGCCGAGCAATTGATAGAAAAGTGCATAGTTATGATAATATCTAGGCAATGATCATGAATATAGGCATCACGTCCGTGTCAAGTAGACCGAAACGATTTTGCATCTACTACTATTACTCCACACATTGGCCACTATCCAGCATGCATCTAGAGTATTAAGTTCATAAGAACAGAGTAACACATTAGGCAAGATGACATGATGTAGAGGGATAAACTCAAGCAATATGATATAAACCCTACCTTTTTATCCTCGATGGCAACAATACAATACGTGTCTTGCTGCCCCTACTGTCACTGGGAAGGGACACCGCAAGATGGAACCCAAAGCTAAGCACTTCTCCCATTGCAAGAAAGATCAATCTAGTAGGTCAAACTAAACCGATAAATCGAAGAGACTTGCAAAGATATCAAATCATGCATATAAGAATTCAGAGAAGAACCAAATATTATTCACAAATAAACTTGATCATAAATCCACAATTCATCGGATCTCAGCAAACACACCGCAAAAGAATATTACATCGAATAGATCTCCAAGAACACCGAGGAGAACTTTGTATTGAGAACCAAAGAGAGAGAAGAAGCCATCTAGCTAATAACTATGAACCCGAAGGTCTGTGGTAAAATACTCACGCTTCATCGGTGAGGCTATGGTGTTGATGTAGAAGCCCTCCATGATCGAATCCCCCTCTGGCAGATCGCCGGAAAAGGCCCCAGATGGGATCTCACGGGTACAGAAGGTTGCGGTGGTGGAAAAGTGGTTTCGTGGCTCTCCTGGATGTTTTTAGTTTACAAGGGTATATATAGGCGAAAGAAGTATGTCGGTGGAGCTACGAGGGGCCCACGACGGCGGGGGCGCGCCCTCCAGCCTCGTGGCCGCCTCATTGTGTCTCCGACTTCCACTCCAAGTCTCCTAGACTACGTTTGTTCCAAGAAAGATCCTCGCGAAGGTTTCCTACCTAAACCCAAATCTTATCTTGAAGAGTCCACCATACCTACCTAAGGATTGAGCAAGATCCTTGAAGTAACTTGTCATCGGTGCAATAAGGTGTCAGTGTACAAGAGTAGGGGCCTTCTGTACCCCTTTACTTGTACACGGGCAGTCACAACCACATTAGCGGCTGCGCTTAGCAGGGCAGAAGAGGGAGCGAAGACACAAGACTACCAGAGCAGTGCCCAAGCCAGAGGCGCAAGGAGCAAAGGGACAAGACGGGCTTCCCCCGGCAAGAGCCTTGCCGGGGCGGCCTACGTGGCCCCGGCAAGAGCCTTGCCGGGGAAACTTGCCCAATGCCACCAAGGTCGCTGCCCTTGAGCCTAGGAGTTCCGACGCCATCAACAACATTGGGACCAAGGCTCGGGAGGCGCCTGTGTGGTGGCATGCAGATCTTTGTGATGAACAGAGGCCTACGAGACTAGATGAGAACCAGAAGACGAAGGCCCCGGCAAGACCCTTGCCGGGGACGCCCACGAGACCTCGCCAAAACCCTTGCCGGGACCCCGGTAAGACCCTTGCCGGGGACATCTGCAGGGCCACAGCCAGGCCAGCGCGTACCAAGGTTTCGCCGCCCCGCGGCCGCTCCAACGCGACGATCAGCTTGCCAACCAGGCGAGCGCCTGCGTGGCAGCATGCAGCTTCTAGGCCAACTAGGCAAGCGCCTGCGTGGTGGCATGCAGATGTTCATGAAGACCCTGCTACCGCACCAGTGCAGCAGCCAGCCAGCCAGCATAGCGCTGCACGCCTCGTCAGCTTGGACGCGCGTCGAAGCTAGACGAGGCGGCGACGGACAAGACGAGCTTCTTTGCCATCCCCGATAAAGCAAGGGGCACGTCGGCAGCGCATTAAATGCGTTTGTCCTACGGTTCCTCGAGATAAACTTGTACATTGTAGATAGTTTCCACCTCCTGTGTGCCAAAGTGGCAACCCCTTTGACTATAAAAGGAGGCCCGAGGCGTACTCAGGGAGGATTCGGACTTTTTGGACTACACACACACCGTAGCTAGTTCAAGAGCTCAAGAACACCAAATATACACCAAAGCAGGATTAGGGTATTGCGCATCGTTTGCGGCCCAAACCTGGGTAAAATTCCCCCGTGTTGATCTTCTAAACCCACTCTTTCCACAGCCCCGCACCCGCCAACCGTAGAAGGGATTCCCTGTGATCCCATCGGTGTCATTTTCCCCCGACATCTTTGGCACGCCAGGTAGGGGGCGCAAGCTGTGAAAATCTGGTTTGGAAGTTAGCGCATCGAATTAATCATCACCATGGCCCCCAAGAAGAAGGGGATCACAGCGACCGGGTCGTCCGGAGCCAGCCCGTCCGCGCCAACACGGGCGGGCGACGGAGTGGCCACGGACGGCGCCGGGGGCGCGGCCCGTGAGCATCCACGACACTTTGGCAATCGGAGCCTGGCGAGAGGTGTCGTTCGGGTCCAAGACGACGAGCCACGCGCCGCTGGGCCCGCGGGCGGGGCTGTGCTGCCCACGGGCGGCACGGCGACCTCCCAGACGCCCCAGCCGGCGTCCGCGCCGCAACCTTCCCAGGCCGCGCGCTATGAACAACGCCGCGACGCCAGCGCCCCCGGCGCCTCCGCGGGAAGAGCCCTTTGCGTCACTCTCATGATGCATCGGGCCGGCGTGCGCACCTGGACGCTGATGGAGGTGGCGCGCGATCACGGGATTGTGATAGAGCTCCTTCTAACGTGGTTAGAAGTTGGAGCGCGTCACGGTCCACGCAGCTTTCACCGCCACCCACGCCAGCGGAAGCGTTGGTGCGCGTGCAACTGCTCCTCGACTTTCCTCCCGCCGCGGAGAAGCTCAACGAGTGGAGAGCCACCATCCGGAGCCTCATCAGCTTCGCCAACAAAGATGAACCATACTTAGCGGGACCCTCGTGTCGGTGTTCAGTAGAGCCGGCGCACACTGGAGGTGGGAGGACCGGGGGTGGTGCGACCATGGTGTACTCTCCTCCCCCACACCGGCAACGGCAGCCGCCGGCTCGTCGGGCCGACGCCTGTGACAATGTTTCCATAGCGTCATCCGACCCGCGAACCCGCTGCGACCAACGTCGAGTCCTTCGAGAGTGAGCTCAGGAAGACAGTCGAACCACCATCGAGCGACGGCGGGGAGCACGCCAACAGTCAGATCGGCATGCGGGGCCTACTATGGACCACCCAGCGCCGGGGGGCTCCGGCGTCCTGCCTTACGAGGAGGGTTGTCCAGCCTTTACCTGAGAGCTGCGGCAGTTCCAGTGCCCCTCCACCGCACGTTCAAGCCTGATGTTGGGGAAAAGTACAACGACAAGAATCACCCGTCGGAGTTCCTCAGCATCTACACCATCGCGATGCAAGCCGCCGGGGCTCGCGACGACAAGGTGCTCGCCAACTACTTTCCGTTGGCACTTAAACCCAACGTCATGTCATGGTTGATGCACCTGCCGGTTGATTCTATCTCTTCTTGGTCGGATCTGTGCCACGAGTTTGTTGGTGCCTTTACCAGAGGCCACCAAGTTCCTGGCCAGGAAAGTGATTTGCATGTCATCCCCCAGAAGGACGGCGAGACCCTGCGCAAATACATACAAAGGTTCAGCCGTATACAGTACACCATCCCAGATGTTCATCCCGCCGCTGTCATCAGTGCATTCCATCAGAATGTACGCAACCGCAAGATGCGTGAAGAGCTGGCGATGAACAAGGTTAAGGATGTCGCCGAACTTTATGTTCTGGCTGATAGATGTGCTCGGGCTGAGGAAGGAAGGAAGTACCCCGGCAAGGACGCTGACGCGAAAACCGACTCCACGGATGAAGACGCCGCCGCCCCGACGAAGAAGGGCCGACACAGCAACAGGAAGCATAAGGGCAAGACAGTGCTTGCCGTTGAGGGATCCGGCGACCTCGGCGCCGCCAAGAAGGCAAAGGCTGACTACCCCGGCAAGGAAGTTGCCGGGTGTGCCGCCTGTCGGGCCTTGGTGGCTGCTGACAAGCCAGGAGGCTCCGACAAGCAGTACTGCAAGATCCATCGCACCAAGGGCCATGACCTCTAGAACTGCCGACATGTTGAGCTGCTTGTACAGAAGCAGAAATCTGAATATGAAAGGCGGGACAAGGAGAAGGGTCGGGATGGTGCTGAGGGGTCCGACAAGAAGCATGGCGGCCAAGGAGGTCGCCGCGGCAAGGACAATCAGCAAGAGAGGCCCGCCCGGGGTCGCGACAAGAAGGAGGGAGATGATGATCATGATGAGGACGACGAGTCTGGCGAGCACGAGTTCTAGAAAGCTATGGAGGCCATGTGCGTCGACGGTGGCGCCTCGTTGCATACCTCTCACCGCCGACTGAAGCAGTGGGCGCGTGAGGTCACTGCGGCGGAGCCATCGTTCGATGCCTAGAAGCCCCTGAAGTGGTCCAGCACGCCTATCATTTTTGACACCGAGGATCACCCTGATCGCATAACCGCGGTCGGGTGTTTGTCGTTGTTGGTTTCGCCAACAATACGCAACCTCAAGGTGACAAAGGTGCTGGTTGACGGTGGGGCCGGTCTGAACTTGATCTCGCATGCTGTGATGGAGAAGCTGCAAATCCCCGATGGAGATCTAGAGGAGACGGGCACATTACAAGGGGTCAACCCGGGGAGGAGTCAGCCGAAGGGTAAGACCATGCTGCCCGTTACATCCGGGGGCAAGCTGAACTATAGGACGGAGAAGATCGTTTTTGATGTAGCCATGATCCCCTTGCCCTACAATGGGATCCTTGGCCGCCCAGCGCTGGCCAAGTTCATGGTGGCATCATATTACGCCTACAACACATTGAAGATGCCCGGGCCACTAAGCATCATCACCGTCCCCTCCGACAAGAAAGACGCGCTCATCTGCGCAGACCAACTCTACCCAGAGGCTGTTGCAGCAACTGCCGGCAAGACCTCTTCCGGCAAGACTTCTTCCAGCAAGACCTCTTCCGGCAAGACCTCCTGCACCCACTCCGGCAAGCGCACCTCTTTGGAGTGCTGCGCTCCCGTCGAGGAGGTGCTAGAGAGCTCCACCAGCAAGAGCAAGAAATCCAAGGCAGCACCACCAGAGACTAAGAAGGTGCCCGTCAAGGAGGACGGTGAGGGAGTCCTAGACTAAGGGGTCCTCGGGCGTCCGGCCTATTGGACATGGGTCGGACTGATCGGCTGTGAAGATACAAGACCGAAGACTCTCACCCGTGTCCGGATGGGACTCTCCTTGGCGTGGAAGGCAAGCTTGGCGTCCAGATATGGAGATTCCTTTCTCTGTAACCGACTTTGTACAACCCTAGTCCCCTCCGGTGTCTATATAAACTGGAGGGTTTAGTCCATAGGGACAATCATCATCATACAGGCTAGACTTCTAGGGTTTTAGCCATTACGATCTCATGGTAGACCAACTCTTGTAATACTCACATTCATCAAGATTAATCAAGCAGGAAGTAGGGTATTACCTCCATAGAGAGGGCCCGAACCTGAGTGAACATCGTGTCCCTGTCTCATGTTACCATCGACCTTAGATGCACAGTTCGGGACCCCCTCCCCGAGATCTGCCGGTTTTGACACCAACATTGGTGCTTTCATTGAGATTTCCGCTATGACGTCGAAGACAGGATTGATGGCTCGCCTTGTTGTCAAGGACAGTATCACCTCCGGAGGAGCCCTAGCCCCAGGCCAAACCCTCCGGCTGGGCGGCTTTACCATGACCGCCCGTTCGGCTGTTAAGCCGACGATGACTTCTCAGGTCATCGAAAATCGCCTCCGCGTTGACTCCGAATGCTCCAAACTGATGGGTCTGATGGAGTTGTCATCTTTAAACGAACTCCTTGATCGCATGCTGCCTTGGGGTTCGCTACGGACTATGATCGGATTGGGCTTAAACCCGATCAGAGAGAAATCAAATCTCCACCGATCACCCATCAGATAGCGGTAGTAGAGGAGCAAGACAACAACTCTTCCTCTATATTGAGGACGAACTATGTTCGGATTTCCGAGCTCGAAGAGCCGGATACCTGTCTGCGGAACGACACGCCCTGCCCTCCGAACCTAGAATCGGACGACGGGCCTGAAAAATCAGTTGATATCCCGGAGCCTGAACTATTGAGTTCGGAAGTTTCTCAAACTCCGGATCCCAAATTAGGTCTGGGTTCGGATTTAAAGCCACCCACCCACCTAGATATATGCGATCTCATGTGCATACGGAAGCAGTCTCAGGAAACGGTCCATCACTTTTGGGCCAGATTCCTCATTGTCAAAACAAGATTAAAGATTACCGCGACAAAGATGCAATCTCACTATTCTGCAAAAATTGCATGGACAAAGGAATCCTCAAAGCCATCAACCGCCGTCGCGTATTACACTTCGCTGACTTGCCAACCATAGTACAGAGGTACGGCGCAATGGAGAGCGCCTGGAAAACTCAGGCAGCTCGCTGGGAGCCACCAGTTTCCACTCAACCCCTCGTCCGGGCAAAAAGGATGCACCCTCGTGGGGTGCCCGATCCAATAATAAAAAATCTAAGCCCATTACGGGGCGCGGAACCGTTTTGGAGGAATGGCTCGATAGGCCATGTAAAATACACACAACACTGGATACCATACCAACCCACAGCCTTACAGCATGTTGGATACTCCAACAAGTGGCCAAGAGCGGTGAGGATCTCCTCACCAAAAATACCTCAGAGCAACACCCCCTGGAAGATGACGACCTCAGAGTATTGACGGTCTTCAAGACTTTTGCTTCAAATAATAGGCGCAAAAGGGCACTCCGCGACCTCGCCGAAGTCTGCCAAGTCGCAGTAATAAACCCCTGGAACGACATGGCTATAACTTTCAATGCCAGTGATGAACCAAAATTCAGGACAGTCCGGGCACCACCCGCCTTGGTCCTCAGTCCAATCATGGACGGCTGTCGGCTTACCAAAGTGCTCATGGATGGCGGCGGCGGATTAAACCTCATTTACAAGGACACACTCAACAAAATGGAAATAGATAGGAGCCGCATTGAGCAAAGTAGCACGACCTTCTGAGGAATCATTCCCAGTCGGGAGGCGCGATGAGCAGGAAAAATCACACTCGACGTGGTATTCGGCACACCGGAGAATTATCGGCCCGAAGAGATAACCTTCCAAGTGGCCCCTTTCAACAGTGGATATCACGCCCTATTGGGGCGAGATGCATTTATACGCTTCCAAGCTATACCTCATTACGGGTACATGAAGCTCAAGATGCCTGGGCCCAATGGTATTATCACTCTTACCAGTGATCCGGACATAGTACTCCGCGCTGAAAAGAAAACCACATCCTTGGCCCTCAAGGCACTGACTGAAGCCCTCGCGGCCGAAGAGTTAACCGCGCTGCGCTCCACGGTGGATAGGGACGACGTAATCCTGGACAAGTGACCCAAATCCACCTCCTTTAAACCAGCAGATGAAATAGTCAAATTTCAAGTCCACCCGACGGACCCCAAGAAGAGCATCCATCGGGGCACATCTGGACCCAATGGTTGACGCCACGCTGCGAGAGTTCCTGCGCGAGAACTGGTACATATTCGCCTGGCACCCTTCTGATATGCCAGGAATCCCACGCAGGTTGGCCGAACACAGCCTCAACATATTGAAGGGATATAAACCAGTCAAGCAAACACTGCGGCGCTTTTCCGAACCCAAACGACAAGCTATGGGGGAGGAGCTAGCCAAGTTAATTGAGGCCGGATTCATCAGAGAAATAAAACACCCAGACTGGCTAGCAAACCTGGTGATGGTGCCAAAGAAGGATAAATCCTGGAGCCTATGCTTCGATTTGAAAGACCTCAAGAAGGCCTGCCCTAAGGATCCCTTTCCCCTCCCATGCATCGATCAGATTATTTATGCTACTGCCGGACACGACTCACTGTGTTTCCTCGACGCATACTCCGGATACCATCAAATCAAAATGACGGAGTCCGACCAAGCCGCAACGGCGTTCATTACCCCATACGGGCCGTTCTGCTTCAACACTATGCCCATCGGACTCAAAAGTGCCGGCACCATGTACCAACGCATGATTCAAACATGCCTGGAGAAACAGATCGGCAAGACAGTTGAAGCATATGTGGATGACGTTGTCTTGAAAACTAGGCACGTCGAGTCATTAATAGACGATCTGCGTCTCACATTTGACAACCTCCGTACATACGACATCAAGCTTAATCCGAAAAAGTGTGTTTTCGGCGTCCCCGCTGGAAAACTGCTGGGCTTCATCGTTTCCAATAGAGGAATTGAGGCAAACCCAACCAAAATCCGAGCTTTGTCACAGTTGGCTACGCCAACAGACCTTAAACAGGTCCAAAAACTAGCCGGATGTGTGGCAGCTTTAAGCCGCTTTATCTCCATACTAGGAGAAAAAGTATTGCCACTTTACCGCCTTCTCCAATACACCGACCACTTCGAGTGGACGGATGCGGCAACGGCCGGACTGGAAGAAATAAAGGCTCTTTCAGCGAGCAACCTAATCCTGGCGGCATCGAACATCGGCGAATCCATGTTATTATACATATCGACAACACACCAGGTCGTGAGTGCGGTGCTCGTCGTTGAACGAGAGGAGGACAGACTCAAATTCCCGCTTCAGAAGCCGGTATATTACGTATCCACTGTCCTCACACCATGCAAATCCCGGTACCCTCATTACCAAAAGATAGCATACGCGGTCTTCATGGCATCCCGGAAGCTACGACACTACTTTCAAGAGTGCTCAATCACGGTGGCTTCCTAAGTACCACACAATGACATAATAAACAACCGCGATGCCACGGGCCGGATTGCCAAGTGGGCCATTGAGCTCCTTCCATTCGACATAACATACAAACCACGCCAGGCCATTAAATCCCAAGTACTGGCTGACTTCGTCGCTGAATGGACAGAGGCCAAACTCCCTAAAGAGTACGACACATATTCCAACTGGGTCATGCACTTCGACGGCTCCAAAATGCTGGCGGGCCTAGGAGCGGGCGTTGTCTTAACGTCCCCCATTGGAGATACAGTTCAGTACGTACTCCAAATATTATACACAGACTCCAACAATGCAGCCGAATACGAGGCCTTATTGCATGGTCTTCGGATGGCTGTCTCCATGGGCATACAACACCTGGAGGTGCGCGGGGATTCAAACCTCGCAATATCTCAAATAAATGGAGATTTCGACACCAAAGATCCGAAGATGGCGGCGTATCGTAACGCCGTTCTCAAAATGTCGGCTCGGTTCGAGGGGCTCGAGTTTCATCATGTGGCTTGAGAGAGTAATCAAGCGGCGGAGGTCCTTGCTCGCATCGGTGCCAAGCGCGACCCCGTCCCACCTAACATCTTTCTGGAAAGGCTCTTCAAGCCATCCGTGGTGTGGCGAGGGGAGAGCGGCAACACTAGTTTGGATCTGATTATACCCCCAGATTCCGAACACAATACCGATATCATCGGGGGCTCAGCCACCGAAATAACACCATCGGCCCATCTTATCATGGCAGTAATTGCCCCATGGACCGAACCCTTCTTGGCCTGCCTTAATAGGCAAGAGCTCCTTGAGGATCAAAATGAGGCTCGCTGCATTGTACGACGTTCGAAAGCCTACAAGGTCCATGACGAAAGATCTACAAGAAAAGCGCGCTACCGGAGTACTTCAAAGATGTATCTCCGAGGAAGAGGGACGACAACTCTTGGCCGAAATTCATGCCGGTCTCGGTGGTCACCACGCCGCGGCTCGGGCCCTTGTAAGTAAGGCCTTCTGTACAGGTTTCTATTGACCGACAGCCCGAGCAGATGCACAGGACCTTATCCAACGTTGTGTCGAATGCCAACTTTCCCCAACCAAAGCCATATGCCACCCACTGCCCTACAAACAATCCCCATTACTTGGCCTTTTGCGGTCTGGGGGCTTGATATGGTCGGACCCCTTAAAGGGGGGAGCCATAAGAAAAAATATCTGCTGGTCATGGTAGATAAATGCACTAAGTGGATAGAGGCCAAACCAGTTAAAACGGCTGAAGCCGGACCAGTGATAGAGTTCATATGCGGTGTCGTGCACCGTTATGGCGTTCCACACAGCATCATCACCGATAACGGCTCCAATTTTACAGCCGATGAAGTGAAAACCTGGTGTGCTAATCCGTCTATCACCCGCAAACAAACAGTCAAGTCGAACGAGCTAATGGTCTTATTATGAGCGGCATTAAGCCTAGACTAGTGCAGTCTTTGAAAGAATCAGACAAGCAATGGGTTGAGGAGCTCGACTCCGTACTCTAGGGGCTGCGGACCACGCCCAATCGCACTATCGGATATACACCCTTCTTCATGGTGTACGGCGCAGAGGCTGTGTTACCCTGCGACATTATTCATGACACACCTCGAGTGCGCATGTATGAAGAGAGAGAGGCCGAACTTGATCGGCAGGACAACTTAGATGCCCTACAGAAGGAGCACGACATCGCAAAAGCCCGTTCCGCATTTTATCAACAACAGGCTCGCAGATATCAAAGCAGAGAAGTCCGGGCCAAGACTTATAATGTTGGTGAACTCGTTCTACGCTTGCCAGAGAAGAAAAAGGACAAACTCAAGCCCAAGTGAGAGGGTCCCTTCATCATTGAAGAAGTTCTCACCGGAGGAGCGTACCGCCTGCGTGATGCATCAGACAATCGCCTAGAGCCGAACCCATGGAACGCGGCCAGACTCCGAAGATTCTATGCCTAGCGCCGAACTCTTTGTTTGTCTCCTTCTCCCTTTTGTTTCCATTACTTTTTCCTCTCTTTTACCTTTTTAGCTTTAAAGCTTTCGTGCGGCTAAACCGCGCACCTATGACATACACATCCTTAAATATGTATGTCCATTATACCTGGGGGCTTCTTGTACAGAAGCTTATTATTATTATTATTTTTCGAGCATCAAGCTCACCACATATGTGTCTTTTCCTCGTATGTACCTTTTCTTCACCATTATATGCATCGATATGACTTAAGTTTTGGCCAAGCTGGATTGCCTGGCTCCTGTGCTTATGCCCTACGTTCCCGTTAATTCGGCTAGGGTATAAAGGGAGCACCTCTGCGATTGTTACTGCCGAGTCATCCAGATGTGTACCTCAGACTGGGTGAAGCCGAAAAGCTAGCATTCTTAAGGGAATATTCGGTCGGCGGACTAAAGATGTTTTTTTCACTCATTACAATATGAACCCCCAGATGTTACGTATGCTGCGATTTTTTCAATCGCAGTTCGGACATGCACATTCACCCAGGGAAAGGAACCCTTAACGGAACTATTCTCTCTGGAAGATGTTTCTTACAATCACAATGTAATATAACATAGCTAGACGGATACAACTTGTCTGTTCAAGCAACTATGACCCCTACGCCTGGTTTCCATGCATACCCCGGTTTATTTTTCCGCTCAGGTATTCGGAAACACTCCGCACCTTCGGATGCAGAGGTCGAAGCGAAAAGGTCGGCCATGACAATCGTTTTACAATCCGGCTAGGGGCAAATATGTCAAGGAAAGTACATAGTCACTTGGACTCAAAAATTTCCTGCTCTATGCCGTCTAACAGGCTGTCTAACTTACAATCCTGTTGGGAATATTTTGCGGCAACTATTACTTGGTCATATACCAAACTAACAGGAATTTCTCTTTCGTCTGACCATAGAGGTCCGACCCGGGCCATGTGATTCGGATCAAGCTTGGTATACCGTGTTTTCACCATGGCCCAGGCCTCTCGCGCACCTTCTCGGCAGGGCGATATCTTCCATAATCGAAAATGCCTCCGCGCTCCTCTGAAAAGCTGTACAAGCTCCTCCATACTTCCTGGAGGGGAGGCGGCTGGCCACATGGCTTTGGCAATACTCTGCATTGCCTGCCGAGCTCGCTTGTGCATTTGCGACAGCTCTTGTAGCAGATCGCCTAAAGATCCAGACATTTCCTCTTCAGGACGGCCAGTCAGCATACCTGTAGACATAAATCTGTCAATTCTTTTCCTCGCCGAATTGCATAGAGGTAAATTCGAAAGCATACTGAATATGCCGCCTCGTAGCCTTTTATTTTCCTTCACGGAGTCAGCTAGCTGGGCTCGAACATCTTTCAGTTCTTCGCCCAGCAGGGTGTTGGAATCCTGCAGCTTGTTTTTATCCTCCCTAACCCATTTTAGCACACGTTCACCCGCGGCCAGTAGTCTTTTGGCTTCTTGTTCACCCGCTTGCGCGACTTTCAGCTCTTCCATCAGTTGATCTGAGGATCCTGCTATGAGATGTGCAACAGGGTTTGTATTGCTGGTATATGATTATATTTTCTCGATGGAGGGGAACAGTACCAGGCGATGCCTTCTTGGATTTCTCCAGTTCGGCGGTTGCAGCACTTAGCTGGGTCCGACACTTTTCTAGTTCTTGAGACAACATGTTGTTTTTCTCCGTAAGCACCTGGTTATACAACGATCCTTAAATCAGTTGTATCAACTGCTTCAAGTCTCGGGGGCTACTGGTACATAATTATGAGATTTGTACAATGTGATCTTACCCGCATATCTTTCAAATGCTGGTTTGTGGCTCTGGTAAGCCCGTCTCGAGCAGCTCGGATGTACGCATCAGCCGAGCTGAAGGCATTGAATGCCTCTTTCATAAAGCCAGGGTCGCAAAGAGCGGCCCTCCAGCACCGATGATTCATGGTGCCCTCCACTTCCGAGTTTGTGACAGATACATCATCCGAATCCTCTGCCAAAGGACAGTCCGGCATCACTTCCGTATCAGCCCTTGTCTTTACGGCAGGGTCATGAACCTGACCGTTGGGAGCGTTACCGGCAGGATCCCCAGACATAGTCCGGTGAAAGCTTTTCCTGATAACACACAGCGGATAATGTCACAGTCTCATGTGACTGCCAGGGGGCATGATTAAAAAACCATACCTCTTCTTTGATGAAGGCTCTGCCGTGTTGTCGTTCGCTTTCCTCTTCAAAGATTTGCTCGGTGCGGGCGCCGTTCTCTTAGGAGGTGCCTCTAGCGCACGTTGAGGCGTAGGGCGCCTCCCCTTTGGAGCACGAAATAGTGTGGTGGGTGAGGCGTAATGAGGAAGCTCTTTCGAAGAAGGTGTCTCTTGATCAGTTACATGCGAGGCAGGGCGGAGGCCGGGATAGTCGGCGATGATGGCCACTTCCGTGCCGTCATAGCTCGTCTGGTAGAACACTCCATCCTCAAGCTCCACAAATATGTCCGGATCCTCTTCGAATCCGGGGTCAAGGTCCCGATTGTGATCCTCTGGCTGTGGGGCGGGGCTATGGATCCCCTCGGTAACCTTGCGCCATTCCTGTTACAAATTGATGGGTTAAAGTCCATTGACAGAGACTAAGGGAGAGGATTGAGTAAAGTGGTGGGATTAGAACTCACCCAACTAGGAGGACGGTACATGGAAAATCAATCTCGACGTTTAAGACGAGTGAACTCCTCTTTCTCCCCTTTGTACAGTTCAGCCAATATTTTGGCCAAGGCGGCGGGGGTGTCCGGACCCTTCCGACCGCAGCGTGAGGCATCATCTTCCCCATTATAGTGCCACATGGGAAGCCCTCTGTATTGGAGTGACTGGACTCCCCGCGCTATGGAAGTCGCCATTACCTCGATTATTGATAATCCATACTGGGCAAGTGTCCTTATCTTGCCCATCAATTGACAGACTTCCGCACTATCTTCCTCCTCGAGGCTCCGAGGGCGCCAGTTGTGGCGTTTCTTCAACGGAGCACTTGAAAATTCGGGAAGACCCATTCGGACTAGGCCAGCAAGAGCGACGTCCTCAACATAGAACCATTCGGAAGGCCACTCTTCGGACGCCTTCTTCGGCGTGCCGGACAGGTATCCGGTCCCGGCGATGCGCCATACCTCGGCTCCGCCCACTTCGAATATTGATCCCTCTTGGTTGCAAGGGACGAGGAAGAATAGTTTCCTCCATAATTCAAAATGGGCCTCACAGCCCAGGAATAGCTCACAAAGAGCAACGTAACCCGCGATGTGCAGGATGGAGGCAGGAGTGAAATTGTGCAGTTGGAGGCCATAATACTCCAGAAGTCCTCGGAGGAACGGTTGGATTGGAAATCCGACGCCTCTTAGCAAGTAGGGAACAAAGCACGCTCGTTCCCCCTGGATGGATTGGGGAAATTCTCAGCCTGAGCCCCGCCGTTGAAGGAAGTCAATCCTGCTCGAACGGGGACTAGATTCACGGGGGGAAGAAATCCCTGTGTTTGCAGCTTCACCAGCTGACTGTGGGATATGGAACATCCCCCCAATCGCATTTTTCGGGGCCGCGGGGACGGGAGGAAGAACTGGGAGTGCTAGCCATGTTGGAGTGGTTCCTCCTAGCAAGCTCTGAGGATTTTCAGCGTTGTGTGGAACGGATCTGAGATCCCATCCCTTTAAATAGACGCTTTTCTTACATGGCCAGGGTGTTATGTGCAAAAAATACCCTGACCTCTCGTATTTGCTCGACACGTGGAAGCTGAATTCATGGTGCACAGAAGCCGATGGGTACGACATTAAATGGATGGCCGAATACATCTCTTTGAAGTCATTGGAGGAAGAACCCGCCCTGCAATGCTGAAGACAATCTGCACGCCGGACACATCGTCATTGAAAGCCTGGTTCGGGGGCTACCGAGGGAGTCCTGGACTAAGGGGTCCTCGGGCGTCCGGCCTATTGAACATGGGCCCGACTGATGGGCTGTGAAGATACAAGACCGAAGACTCTCACCCGTGTCCGGATGGGACTCTCCTTGGCGTGGAAGGCAAGCTTGGCGTCCATATATGAAGATTCCTTTCTCTGTAACCGACTTTGTACAACCCTAGTCCCTTCCGGTGTCTATATAAACCGGAGGGTTTAGTCCATAGGGACAATCATAATCATACAGGCTAGACTTCTAGGGTTTTAGCCATTACGATCTCATGGTAGATCCACTCTTGTAATACTCATATTCAGCAAGATCAATCAAGCAGGAAGTAGGATATTACCTCCATAGAGAGGGCCCGAACCTGGGTATACATCATGTCCCCTGTCTCCTGTTACCATCGACCTTAGACGCACAGTTCGGGACCCCCTACCCGAGATCCGCCGGTCTTGACACCGACAGACAACACAGGCGGGGCTTTCACTATAAGCTCCACCCTCGATGGCAAATAGGAAAGCGCGCTCATTGCCTTCCTGCGGGCGAATGTCAATGTGTTTTCATGGCAAGCATCTGACATCCCCGGCGTTCCCAGGGAGGTGATTGAGCACCATCTTGTTGTCTGTCCTCATGTGTGGCCCGTCAAGCAGAAGGTCAGGAAGCAAGCTTTGGAGCGACAAGAGTTCATCATCGAAGAGATCAGAAAGTTGGAGGCGGCAGGCTTGGTCAGAGGAGTGCTCCACCCCACGTGGTTGGCTAATCCAGTGGTAGTGCTTAAGGCAAATGGGAAGTGGAGGCTATGTATTGACTACGCAGATATCAATAAGGCATGTCCAAAGGATCCTTTCCCCTTGCCACGCATTGACCAGATAGTGGACTCCACTGCCGGGTGTGACCTGCTGTCATTCCTCGACGCCTACTCAGGATACCACCAGATCTTCATGATGAAGGAGGATGAGGAAAAGACCGCGTTCATCACCCCATGTGGTACGTACTGTTTCGTACGGATGCCTTTCAGGTTGAAGAGCGCTGGTTCAACATTTGCCCGAGCGGTCCAAATTGGTTTTCAGCCCCAGCTGCGTAGAAATATGGAAGCTTATATGGATGATATAGTAGTCAAGACCAAGGACAGGACCACGCTCGTACAAGATCTAGAAGAAACATTTGCAAATCTGCGCAAGATCAACCTCTAGCTCAACCTAGAGAAGTGCGTGTTTGGTGTCCCATCCGGCAAATTTCTTGGGTTCTTTGTGTCTCAACGTGGAATCGAAGCAAACCCTGACAACATCAAAGCGATTGAGCAGATTGAGGCGCCAAAATGGGTCAAAGACGTCCGTAGGCTCGCCGGCTGCGTTGCTGCCCTGAGTAGGTTCATCTCCAAATCTGCTGAGCGCGCCCTCCCCTTTTTCAAAGTTTTGAAAAAGGCGGGTCCAGCGAAATGGACTCCGGAGGAAGAGGCAGCGCTGCAAGATTTGAAGAGGTACCTCTCCTCCACGCCAATACTAGTCGCGCCTAAACCTCAAGAGCCATTGCTGCTATACTTAGCAGCAACGAATCAAGTGGTCAGTGTTGCGCTGGTGGCACAGAGGGATCTAGAGGAAGAAGCAGCGGTAGCAACGGAGCCATCAAATGATGGGCCGGATTCCTCCCCGGCAGGGCCCGACGCCGGCAAGGCGGAACCCCCAGCAAGGCCCAGTCCCGGCAAGATAGAGTCTGCGTAGATGGGCGAAGTTGAACAGAAGAAGAAGGTGGTGCAGCACCCAGTTTATTTTGTCAGTTCCCTCTTGCAGGGGGCTAGATCAAGATATTCTGGTATGCAGAAGCTACTCTTCGGCCTCCTCATGGCCTCGAGGAAGCTACGCCACTATTTCCAAGCACATGAGATCACCGTCGTCACCCGCCTCCCTTTGCAACGAATCTTGCACAACCCGGATGCGACTGGGAGGATTGTGGAGTGGGCGTCGGAACTGTCGAGCTTTGGCCTCAAGTTTGAAAGCACTTCAACGATCAAGAGCCGAGCCTTGGCAGAGTTCATAGCATAATGAACCGCAACACCCGACAAGGAGATTCAAGGGACCACCCTTCCCGGCAAGGAGACGTGCCGCGATAGGATTATGTACTTTGATGGAGATTTCTCACTGCAAGGTGCTGGTGCCGGCGTGTTACTCGTCGCACCCACCGGAGAGCGCCTCAAGTACGTAATCCAGATGCACTTTCCTCGGGAAAAGTCAACGAACAACACGGCAGAGTATGAGGGATTGCTTGCCGGTCTCAGGATCGCGGCAGACCTCGGAATCAGGAAGCTCGTCATCAGAGGTGATTCACAGCTCATCGTCAAGCAAGTTAACAAGGATTACCAGAGCCCGTTGATCGAAGCCTACGTGGATGAGGTGAGGAAGTTAGAGGAGCGTTTTGACGGTCTGCAAGCAGAGCATGCACTACAAAAAAAGACACATCCGTGACATTTTGGGCCGAACGAAAATCTTTTCTGTCATACTTATGACACTTCTATGATGATAATTGTGACAAAGCCCGGTATCATCATAGATGTGGTGGGGTCCTACTTCTATGACAAAAAATCATGATAGAAAATGGGCTTTTCATCCTGGGCGGGCCGGAGACGCAGCTGCATGACATTCTTTGGGCCGTCCATGACGGAAAAAACCATGCTAGAAGCAAGGGCGAGGAAAATATCGGGGTGTTCCCGGTTACGGTGGGTGGTCGGGGCCGAGCGATGCGCGTTTCTCTCATACACACACGCGCGCGGGTGCGAGGCGTTGGGCTCTAACTGAACCCGAGCGATTGCACTGCAGGCTAAACATTACTGAACCCGAGCGATCGATCGATGGCTGTTAACTGAACCCGATCGAGCGATTCCTTCGCTACTGCTGCTAACTGAAGCCGATCGATGCTGCCTCTGGATGAACAGTGAGCGTTGCTGGGGGGTTGGATGAACAGTTCCCGGTGGGGGTGGATGAACAGGACCCCGTGGTCTTGCCTCTGGATGAACAGGACCCCGATCGATCGAGCCGGTTGGGGCTGGATGAACAGGACCCCGTGGAGGGTAGGATGAACAGGACCACCCCGTGGAGGGCAGGATGAACAGTAGGCGGTGGAGGGCTGGATGAATAGTAGCCCGTGGAGGGGTGGTTGAACAGGAGCCCGTGGAGAGGGCTGGTTGAACAGTAGCCGGTGGAGTAGCGCGCGGTGAAGGCTGGATGAACAGGAGCCTGTGGATGAACAGTCGCAGGTGGAGGCTGTAGGAGGTCGACGGTGGATGAACAGTAGCCCGTGGAGGCTGGAGGGGGGCGACGGTGGAGATGAACAGTATCCCGTGGCGTCCCGTTTTGCGGTACGCCACACCCCTCCCGATGAACAGGGCCCCCGTTTCGACCGTAGCGCTCCAACACAAGTCCATTTCCTCCGTTTTGCGGTACGCCACACCCCTCCCGATCAATAGGACCCCCGTTTCGACCATAGGAGGTCTGTTTCCTCCGTTTTGCGGTACGCCAGACCCCTCCCGATGAATAGGATCCCATTTCGAACGTGGCCGGTCGAACACAAGGCCGTTTCCTCGGTTCTACGGTACGCCAGGCCTCGTTTCCATCGGCTGTTCCGTCCAAGCCCTCCCGATGAACACGACGACGCATTCCGTTCTGACCCAACCGGTTGGCTCCCCATGAACACGACGACGACGCTGTTTCTCCATTCCGACCCAGCCATGTACATGAGCCCTGGCCGTACGTACGCGCGAGTAGGCATTCGAGACCCCGCCCGTATGTACGTACGTGGTCGTATTTACTTTCTTGCACCCTGGCCGCTGTACGTACGTGTACATGCTACGTGTGCGCCTCTACTACGACACGTGCGCGCCTCTACATCAACCAGTATGTACGTACACGTTCGCGACCAGAATGACAACGCTACGTACGCTTCGACCAGGTGGGTCCCGACTGTCAGGCACTTCCTTGCGTGCGAAGATGTAGCTGGTGGGTCCCAGCAGTCAGGGGGCGAATCGTTTTTTTGCCCGAATGCACTTCCTTGCATGCGAAGATGTAGCTGGTGGGTCCCAGCAGTCAGGGGGAAATGTTTTTTCCATAAATACGGTGGCCCATCCGGTGGGTCCCCGCTGTCAGGTGGAGGAATAATTATTTTGCACGTAATAAGGAGGCACTTCCTTGCTGCGGCCGTGGACCCAGCTGTCAGCCTCTCCACGTACAGTACTCTTCCGATGGAAGTCGTTCCTTGACCACGTTGACCACGCCGCACCGAGAGCACCAGGGCGATGGACGACGGCGAGGCCTAGGAAGGGGACGACGTCAAGCTGGGGAAGACGCGGCAGTGGAAGCCTGCGCGGAGAGGAGTACGAGGGTTCACTAGTTCGGCTGCGGTGTGAGGCTGCCGTCGCCGCAGGGCCTGGCCAGCGGTGGGAATAGTAGGGGGCCGTGAGGTCTCCGCGGCTGGACAGCCGGCCACGGGAGGCAGGAGCATGCGGCACGACCGGTGCTGCTTTGGGCGGCTGGAGCAAGAAGACCAGAGGTTGAAGAAGCACTACGGCCGTTGGATGGACATCGTAGGGTCACTAGAGCTAGAATCGTTCATATTGACTAAGTTGACAAAGCTCTCCGTCCCCGTCAACTTAGTAGGCCCACAAGTTAGCCACCCACCAAGGTGGGTCCCAACTAGCAGGGGGAGTATTCTTTTTTGTGCATAATAAGGAGGTACTTCCGGTGGGTCTGAGCTGACAGCGAGGGGAACATTTTTTTCGCGAAATACGGTGACCCGTCTGGTGGGTCCCAGCAGTCAGGGTGGAAATGTTTTTTCCCAAAATACGGTGGCCCGTCCGGTGGGTCCCTGCTGTTAGGTGGAGGAATCATTATTTTCCGCGTAATAAGGAGGCACTTCCTTGCTGTGGCTGTGGACCCAGCTGTCAGCCTCTCCACGTACAGTACACTTCCGATGGAAGTCGTTTCTTGACCACATTGACCACGCCCCGTTCCGTTGCATGCATGCGTCCATGAGCGTGGTGCGTCCCCACTGTCAGCCTCTCACATACAGTCATGTTCTGATGACTCCCGGTTGTTGACCACGTTTACCACACCGTGCCGAGCGCTCCAAAGGCCGGTGGACGACGGCGAGGCCCCAGACTGGAACGACCAGGAGATGGGGAAGACGGGGCAGTGGATTCGCAGATGGAGAGGAGTGGGAAACTTGACTGGTTCGGGTGCGCGGTAGCACAGCCGCGGTGCCGCCTGATACGTCTCCAACTTATCTATAATTTTTGATTGCTCCATGCTATATTATCTTCTGTCTTGGACATTATTGGGATTTATTATTCACTTTTATATTATTTTTGGGACTAACCTATTAACCGGAGGCCCGGCCCAGAATTGTTGTTTTTTGCCTATTTCAGAGTTTCGCAGAAAAAGAATATCAAACGGAGTCCAAACGGAATGAAACCTTCGGGAACGTGATTTTCGGAACGAACATGATCCAGGAGACTTGGACCGTACGTCAAGAAATCAAAGAGGAAGCCAGGAGGTAGGGGGCGCGCCCTCCACCCTCGTGGGCCCCACGTTGCTCCGCCGACGTACTCCTTCCTCCTATATATACCTACGTACCCCCAAACGATCAGAGACGGAGCCAAAAACCTAATTCCACCGCCGCAACCTTCTGTACCCACGAGATCCCATCTTGGGGCCGGTTCCGGAGCTCCGCCGGAGGGGGCATCGATCACGGAGGGCTTCTACATCAACACCATAGCCTCTCCGATGAAGTGTGAGTAGTTTACCTCAGACCTTCGGGTCCATACTTATTAGCTAGATGGCTTCCTCTCACTTTTTGGATCTCAATACAATGTTCTCCCCCTCTCTCGTGGAGATCTATTCGATGTAATCTTATTTTGCGGTGTGTTTGTTGAGACCGATGAATTGTGGGTTTATGATCAAGTTTATCTATGAACAATATTTGAATCTTCTGAATTCTTTTATGTATGATTGGTTATCTTTGCAAGTCTCTTCGAATTACCAGTTTGGTTTGGCCTACTAGATTGATCTTTCTTGCAATGGGACAAGTGCTTAGCTTTGGGTTCAATCTTGCAGTGTCCTTTCCCAGTGACAGTAGGGGCAACAAGGCACGTATTGTATTGTTGCCATCGAGGATAACAAGATGGGTTTTCTAATCATATTGCATGAACTTATCCCTCTACATCATGTCATCTTGCTTAAGGCGTTACTCTGTTCTTATGAACTTAATACTCTAGATGCATGCTGGATAGTGGTCGATGTGTGGAGTAATAGTAGTAGATGCAGGCAGGAGTCGGTCTACTTGCCTCGGACGTGATGCCTATATACATGATCATACCTAGATATTCTCATAACTATGCTCAATTCTGTCAATTGCTCAACAGTAATTTGTTCACCCACTGTAATACTTATGCTCTTGAGAGAAGCCACTAGTGAAACCTATGGCCCCCGGGTCTATCTTCCATCATATTAATCTTCCAACACTTAGTTATTTCAGTTGCTTTTATTTTACTTTGCATCTTTATCATAAAAATACCAAAAATATTACCTTATCATATCTATCAGATCTCACTCTCGAAAGTGACCGTGTAGGGATTGACAACCCCTTATCGCGTTGGTTGCGAGGATTTATTTGTTTTGTGTAGGTGCGAGGGACTCGCGCATAGCCTCCTACTGGATTGATACCTTGGTTCTCAAAAACTGAGGGAAATACTTACGTTACTTTGCTGCATCACCCTTTCCTCTTCAAGGGAAAACCAACACAGTGCTCAAGAGGTAGCAACGCCGACGGGAGACAGGAGCAAGAACAGAGGTTGAAGAAGGAGCACGACTGTTGGATTAACATCCAACGGTCAGCTGCTAGAATCATTTGTTGATTAAGTTGACAAAGCGCTGCGTACACGTCCGCTTAGTAGGCCCACAAGTCAGCCACCAAATCTGACAGGTCCCAACTGTCAATGGGAGGAATAATTTTTTTCGCATAACAAGGAGGCACTTCCTTCCGTGCGAAGATGCAGCCGGTGGGTCCCAGCTGTCAGGTGGAGGAAACATTTTTTTAGCGTAATAAGGAGGAACTTTCCTTGCGTGCAACCATGGACTTCGTGGGTCCCAGCCGTCAGGCTCTCCATGTACAGTCCTCTTTTGATGACTCTTGTTTGATGACCACGCCGCACCGAGCGCAGTGAGGCGGTGGACGACGGCGAGGCCCCGGATGGGAACGACTCGGAGATGGGAAGACGCGGCAGTGGAGTCGCAGATTGAGTGGAGGAGAAGGGTTCTAACTGGTTCTGGTGCGGCATGGGGCTGCAGTTGGTGGAGAATAACAGGAGGTGTGCAGGGGTGGAGGGATAGCCTGGTCGGCGGTGGGGTAGCGCTTCACAGCGATGCGTGCTAAGCAAAGCCGCTAGCCGCCGGAGGCCGGACCAGGCGGTCCCGGCGACGCTGGAGGAAGAAGACGAGAGATTGAAGGTGCATGCCGACCAAGTTGACAACACCCTGCGTAGGCTTCGACCTATTGGCCCACATGTCAGCCTGCAAAAACGTGGCATATATTTAACCCATGTTTTCTAGAATGTACAGTCCATTTGCTGGGCTGGGTGAACAAATAATTTCGCGTCAATGCGGCCCATTTATATTATCTATGAAATCCCAGCCCATTTGCACTTCCTTCAAATACACGAATCAGCTGGGCTCGTTATATATATAATGTTATGTTAGAAGGAGCAATTAATATCAAAAATAAACCGGAGAGGCACATTTTTTATATACATAATTAACAAATTAGCGAGTTATTGCTCAAAATAAAAATGAGCGCTTTATTATTACATTGGTCCTTAAAATCTTCGCAAGCTTTTGTACGCAATCACAAGGATTTTCCTTGCGTGTGAGTCAAAAACAACCAGGATTTTCCTTGCCAACTTCTGTTAAACATAAGTTAATAACACGTGGAATGTTTTCATAATGTATATATAAGTCTATATAAAATATACGATAATAGTAATAATATAAATATATATAATGTGGTTAAAAAATACATTGGGCTGCCGGTCTTTAAGAAAAAGTCCATAGGCCGGTATGGACCTAAAAAATAAGTTGAAACCACTGTCACCCATATGTCGTGGGCTACGCATGTTAAAATAAAAAACCTAGGCCTAGCTGATACTTGTTCGCCCTCTGAAAAAAATGATACCAGATCCCCGAGCGAACTGGATTATAGAGGGGGCCAGCGGCACGACTGAAGAAGCACATCAGGAGAGATTTTTTTTCTTCAGTGGATGGCTCTCAATGGCGTTTTTTACTTGCCTCTGCACCATACAACTTGTATTTTTAGCCTCCCAGTCCATGGTGGACCAGCAGCCCATTTGCTGGGTGGGCCAACCTACAGAAACCAGCATTCGATTTTTCATCAAGCCCCAAAAACAACGCAGTACTATGTTTGTTTTGAGGCCGAAAACATTACGGCAGGGGTTGAGCGGGGGAGGGGGCAAGACAGAGCAAAAAGATCAAAAAGAGCTGATGCGTCGTTGCTTCCCTAACAAAGCAGGTGCAATTCTTCTCGGGAAGAAGGTGTGCCGTTGACACCCACACGTCACATACCCCACAGTAGGCATACTAACAAGTTCACACACAAGCACAACAGAAAAGGTAAACATTCGTATCAAACTCAGGTTCACAGGACACGTTCATATTCATAGCCAACATTCACTATCAACAACACAAAAGATTCATATATACACAAGTTCAGCATGTCTATGGATCCAAATGATTGATAGATCACACAACAATATTCATAGATAATTCACAAAAAGATTCAGATATACACATGTTCAGTATGTTTATGCATCCAAATGATTGAGATCACAGCCAATATGATCCATGGACAAACTTTAATTACCTAGGGTACAGACTGGTAAATGGTGTTCAGTCGGAGGTACTTCTTGCTAAAATTAATGCTTGTACGAGTAAACTTTCGAGTACATAAGAGGAAGCACAGACAATCTGAACTTTGCTTATAAATTTATCCTCAAATAGTGGCCTCGTGCCGAGGGAGGTTTGAGCAACTTGGCCACTACTTTCATCCAACTAGTTTACTGGCTCATCTTGGTCCTGTAGCTCGCCAAAATTCTACATTGCAGACTGGTCAATGGTGTTCAGTCGGAGGTACTTCTTGCTAAAATTAATGCTTGTACGAGTAAACTTTCGAGTACATAAGAGGCAGCACAGACAATCTGAACTTTGCTTGTAGGTTTATCCTCAAATAGTGGCCTCGTGCCGAGGGAGGTTTGAGCAACTTGGCCACTACTTTCATCCAACTAGTTTACTAGCTCATCTTGGTCCTGTATCTCGCCAAAATTCTACATTGCAGACGAGAAAGGAGGCCGTTGAGAAAATGAACCACCCAATTTTTTGTGCAGTTCAACTGAAATGGGGCATCCCTGGCGTGCAGACTGATTAAGTGCCAGATGAATATACGCGTCAACCAACTTGTCTGGAATCTTTAGACTCCATGCCATACAGTTTGCTACCATATGTGTAGATAACCAAAAGGCACAAGTTGGGACCAAAGACTGGACTGCGTTTTTCTGGGCTATGCGCCAAGCAATATTTTTGGCGTTCACTCTCCTAATACTTGGAGTTTGACAATTGGTTGACGCCGGTTGATACACGAATGAATATAGGCACTTCTTCTTGTCAACATCGATGCTTGTCTGAGTGAACTTTGGAGTACATAGCAGCAGCATAAGTACCTGTCCATCTGATCTTTTTGTGCAGTTCTACTGAAATCACCCGATGTAATGATTTGCCTGCGAGTTCAGGCTCCAAGTTACTCCTTTATGAAATCGGCAAATAGTATCACAATACCAAATTACCAATACATATGACAAGCACAATAATCAGGATAAAGACCAGTACCAACCTGTGTGAGGTAGCATATCAATTACTATTTCCTTTAACTGGAAGCCGAGATAAGCCAACCGACTGACAGCAAAGGAAGAATGCAAGCCGAGATTAGTGACTAACAGGAAAGGAAGGAAGCTGTCGAGGCAATGAAGCACCCAAAGTTTTTGTGCAGTTCCACCAAAATCGAGCATCCCTGTTGGCACATATATTGAGAGAGTGCGATTACTATAATAGTGGGACTAGTTGATGAAACATACACTAACAAATAGAAGCACCCTCATTATCTTAATGGGTAAAGTTAGCATTCCCTCCCTGCTCCACCACATGATTCACCTCATAGACAAACATACACACGTACATGCTTCAGCATAGGGTGCTACTAAAGATTTGTTTAACTCCGACAGGAAAATTAGGCAGCAATAAATTAGTGGTACTTAAGTAATCCTAATTAATTAAGTGAGACAGCAGAAGTGGAAGGGCTCCCTGGAGGATCGTCTCACCTGTAAGGTAGTCGTTGTCGGAGCCCTTGAATGGCCTCGACTGAGGCCTCTGGCTTCAGCAAGATCGCCTTGACACTGTTTACTCTTCTTCTTCTTCCTCTTCATGCTCTGTTTCTCAGTCTCCTCACCAGTTGGTGAAACCAAGTACATGATTGGCCTTCTATTTCAGAATTGGTTTTGTCAGTGAGGGAGTACAAGTGTACTAGTAAAAAATAGCATTATTTTCTCATGGCAGTCGCAAAATAGAGATGAACACATGCATTAAATATCATTTTTACCTAAAGGAAGGTTATGGTGCCAATATGGATGATGAGGATTGGAACACAGATCTCCCTTTGTGCAGTTCCACCGAAATGAACCAACTGTTCCATTCTGACATTCCAGTTAAACAACACAAAAGTCACTTCTTTTAAGAAGAGTTTTGCGCAGTGCACCAAAAGGTCACAACAACAACCAGGTGAAATGGATACCCCTGTTTGCACAAAAAGCTACAGAGGAAACTGTCAGAGTCTCAAACAATTACAGGCAAAAACATTTGGCTAAACTTGTCATGGCCTATAACAGTGGCATGGCTTCATTTTTACCAAGGGCATTAGATTAAGAACATCTAAATATTTGGTATAAGGGCATAGGACAGTGGGTGCACCAACAGTCTAGCACCATGTACCTAAACAGGGGCATAAAGTGGTGATTCATAGTTTGTTGCCCCGAGAAACAAACATCCAAGAAACATATCTGGGTTGGTCCCATTTTTGTTCACTCTAGCCACCTACTCCTATGTGTGGATAGCAAATCTAGTCCTGGTCATACCACTGTGTACAGCGTTACCCCTATATTTCCCTTTTCGACTAAGAGACCGGTTGGATGACCAGTCTGTACTACTTACACCCCCTTTCCTTCCTGTTTGTACCAAGTCCGATGTATTACATACTAAATTCCCCCACCCCCACTTTATTTATTGTTTGAACCAAGTGAAAGATTCGACTCCATGAAGTAGCTTTACCTCTAACAATAGAAAAAAAGGTGGCGTTGGACCATCCGATCGAGAGGGGCTGAGGGGTAGAAAATGATGCACATGCAGCGACGTAGCAAGCTAGGGAAGTAGAGCAAAGGCGGTTTCGAAGGAAAATATATCTGATGGTCGTCGGGATGTGGATAGGTGGGCGGCGGGAGGCCGGATCCGCCCACACTAGGGCAACGACGAAGGGATCGGAGGACCTCTCGTGTCGGCGCTCGGCCAGAGATAACGGTGCGGCCGGCAGTGGGTCTCCTCCCTCGCTGTCGACGACGGCCTAAACGCTGCCCCTCCTCCCCTTCACCGGCGGAGGGGGATACGTCTGGATCTGTAACCAGCGGTGAGGATAGAAAGACAATGTTTTTTGAAGGGAGAAAGACAGTGTTACCACCCCTATCTTGTTTAGATCTGGAGAGGATGAGAGTGTGTGAATAGAGCAACCCTAGCAAGCAAGCGCGGAGGCTCCGACCTATATATACGTAGTGGGGTAGTTTTCCTTTTTCACTCCATCAAAACAATCGTTTAAAATTGTGTACTACGTGCCAGGTCACCGTTTTTTTAGTTGTTGATTGTTTTTTGAGATAGCCACCCGCTTGTTCCAAGTGGTGTTATGGTGTGCGAGGTCGCACTTTGTATCGTTCAAGTCTGGTACAAGTCCCTCCATTAAATGAACAACCACCCCCTCATAAAAAATGTGAACAAGCCCACGGCTAAAATTATCGGAAATGTGGGTTGCCCCAACATGCATTATTATTTATATTTTCTACTCCCTCCGTTCCTAAATATAAGTCTTTTTTATTAGCCACACCTAAGACAAGAATTTTTTTATTAGCAGTGAACCCCACATATCATAGACACAAAAAGTGTGGCAAGATTCCCTTAGGCAAGCCAAAGTGTGTCTAACAATTTGAGCAACTCAAGTTAGGCAAGTGTGGCAAGTGTGGGAAAAATAATGTGGCAACACAAGACAAACATAGTCACAATCCAAACAGCCCTAATTTTTTGTGACATGCATGAAAATTTGGTTAGTTAAATTTATAGTCAAAATTTGGCAAGGTGCATCAAATCAACACATGCAAGTATCAAAAGGGAAGACACGACATGCATGCATGCGTTGTACTCCCTCTGTTTCCAAATATAAGTCTTTTTAGAGATTGCAACAAGTGACTACATATGAAGCAAAATATGTCTACATACATCTGTATGTAGTAGTCCATTTGAAATGTGTAAAAAGACTTATATCGAGTGCAGTGCTTTGATGTGTCGCGTCAACTCATACAAGACCGAGAAGTTTGATTACTACAACGCCCTCTCCCTCGCGGACTGAGCTCCGGTGCCTTAACTGCACCTGCCTTTGGCTGCATGATAGGTGGGCCAACCACCTGTTGGGCCCACCTGTCATAGACGCAAAGGTAGGAGCAGTAAGTCAATGAAGCTACGTCCCTCCCTCGTGCATGAGCGTGGTGGATGGCATGACTAGTAGGAGCTTTCGCTACACACTTCTTGACGGCGGCGAACTTGCGGATGGACTTGACCATCATGTCGTCCATGCGAGAGGCGAAGCCGGCGTCGGCGAGGGCTACGACGCCGATGGTCGCCAGCACCGTCTGGAAACGCTGCACGGTGCGGGGCCGCAGGCCGACGCCTTGGATGATTTGGCACAGCCGACTGCCGCTCGCGATCATCGCCTCCACAGGTGCTTCTGGCTCCTGGTCACATGCTCTTAGATTGGAGTGAGCAGTGTTGCGCATAGACTAAGGAGTAGATGGATTGGAGTGGTGGAGCACCTTTATATGAGAATCCAAACTCTGTTGCATTCACATCGTGCTGGCTCTATTCTGCTTCTCCAATTAATTCCCTCTGCATGTAGAGTAATTTGAGGATGCATCATTGACCGTTCAACGTCTCGGGAACCGCTACCCTCTCCCTCCTTGGCATTCAAGCACCTATGGAGGAGAGGCGACTGCCGCTCGCGTCTATCGCGTGTCAGGAGACGTTCCCATCGACGACGAGGTGCCTATGGTGACTTCGTAAATTTCAAGATGATAGTACTAGTATACTCAATATTGTGCACCGCGACCAAGGCCGAGAGGAAAATGAGAGAACTACGTATTTATTTACGGTGTAGATTCACTCATTTTGCTCCATATGTACTCTGTCTCGGTGTAGTCTAGTCACTTGTTGAAATCTCTAGAAAGGCAAATACTCCTTTCTGGTTTACAGGGCTATACTAGCAAGTAGTAATACAATAGTGGGCTCACATAGCAATTTTGTCTCATGCAAGAGCCTGGCTATATGCGTGCTCCAAGGTTCGCAACTGCCATATTTGGGTTGCACTTGGCTCTTTCCCTCTTCGAGAAGACGAACAATGATGTTACTACTACTGCTTCTACAGTATCGAATCCACTGCTGCATGTTCGAATCCACTGCTGCATGTCCATCCACCGCGAGCGGGAGGGATAAGCAAAAGCATGTCCTCGTCTGCGATCCACCGCGCGCATGGGCGAGGGAGAAGGCGTGTAGTAGTAGTAAAATCAAGGTTCTCCTCGTTGTATGAGTTGACGCGACACATCATAGCACTGGCCCCACATGGTTGCCTCTAAACTTGGCTGAAAGACCCGCAGTGTACAATACTCCATTTGTTGCAACCTCTAACATTTACCCCACCAGAAATTAAAATATATGTTCCTATCTTGACCAGATGAGCGTGCAAACTAGAATCACCAGGATGACAGGTAGGGCCAGAAGATTATTTTAACCAAAAAATATAGCATGGAGCCGACCCCAATGATTTTAGGGCCTGTTTGGTTCCAATAAGTCACCTGACTTATAAGTCAGGTGACTTAAAACCAGTGACTTATAAGTCACGCCTGTTTGGTTGTCACCTGACTTATAAGTCACCTGACCACACCTTCTCACCTTGTTTTTTTATGTAAAGGTGATGGGACCCACGCAAAAGGGGGTGACTTATAAGTTGGGTCTGTTTGGCAAAATAAGTCACTTTTTCACTTTTCGACTTATAAGTTGGTGACTTATTTGGAACCAAACATGCCCTTAAGCTTACAGGCATGATACACGCTATCCTAGACTACTCTACACATGAAACTGCCACATGAGCGTCCGGGTTGTGCTTGGCTCGTCACCTCTTCAATAATTTGCGTTTACCGATGCATTAATTACAATGCATGCATGCATGCCATGACTCTCCTTTTGATACTTGCATGTGTTGATTCAATGCACCTTGAAGTAGTCTGAATATGTGACAGTAAAGCTTTGTAATGCCCCGGCCCTAATAAAGCGAGAGATGGTTGTGCACGAGGAGGGCGAGATCATGCAGACGGAACAAGACCCGACGATGGAGCTCTCTATGGTCTCAATGGACCTCACCTTGCTCCACTGCCCCTTGTGCCTCCGCCCCTTGAAGCCTCTAGTGTATGAGGTTCGAATACACCTCGTCCGTTTGGCTGATCGAGAAAGGTGCAGGTTTCTTGATTGATGTGTTGTTCGATTGATTTGTG
The DNA here is from genome assembly GCF_002575655.3 of Aegilops tauschii subsp. strangulata. NCBI lineage: Eukaryota > Viridiplantae > Streptophyta > Magnoliopsida > Poales > Poaceae > Aegilops > Aegilops tauschii. The sequence continues at coordinate 158,354,987 of NC_053036.3, forward strand.
CAGTGCAAGGGAGGGCACCTGGCTTGCGCGGACTGCCGCGTCGAGCGCCCCGGGAACCAGCGGCAGTGCCAGAAGTGCGAGCGCGGCGGTAGCTTTGATGTGCGGAGCACGGCGGTGGACGCCGTCCTCTCCTCGGTAAGGGTGGAGTGCTCGCACGAAGGCTGTGGGCTCTACGTCACTTACCACAAGCTCGCCGATCACTAGAGCGTGTGTCCGCTCGCGCCCTGCAAATGCCCCGTGCCCGTCTGCGACTACGAAGGCCCGCCGCCGGTGCTCTCCCACCACATCAGCACCGTGCATCCCATGCCCGTGCACAGGATCCAGTACGGCAAGGCGCTCCAGCTGCAAGGGCCACTGTCGGAGCCACGACTCTTGCTGTTCGCGGAGGAGGACGGCCGCACATTTTTCTTGGTCGGCGGCGTGCTCGACATCGGCGCGCCTATCGCCGTGTCAGTCATCTGCATCAAAGCGGGGGCGTCCCCACTGCCGCACTATATGGCCAAGCTGTGGGCAACGGCCCGCCGGGGGAGCCCAAAGGCAGGACCTACGCCGTCAAGGTGGAAATGGAGGTGACAAGCAGCAGGGATCCCGGCGACGTCGCCGTGCAGGAGCTGACCTTCTTCACAGTTCCGCCCAAGCTGCTGGCCAGGGCTAAGCTAGTGTCCCTCCACATTCAGATTGACAAGCTCACGTCCTAAATGATTCTACAGTGCCTTCTATTTATCTTAGTAATATGCTAATATAGGGGTTAGCTCGGTCTACTTTAGCTTAAGAGATGGTGGGTTTTGGTGGCGATGCAGCAATTACCTCGACATCAAATCAGCAGTGAAAGTAATTTTGAACAGTCGAATGGATATTTTGTGTCTGTTGGATATAAAGATCCTTTGGGTAAGAAGTAACAGCTTATATGCTTTTTTTCAAAATGGAACAATGATACTAGTATAATTTTTGTTTACATGCACTAATATTTTCGAAACGGGCGTCGGGCTGTAGCTAGAAGGGCGGTTGGGACGCGGCATCGGCCCATACCGCGGTGACCCCCGATTGGGACGCACCGACTGTGGATTTTCTCCCTCGCCGATGTCGACCGCGTCTACGCAGTACATTGTTCCCTTCCCCCAGCCGCGGGATCAGGCCGGATATGTGACCAGCGGTGTGGCCACCGTCGCTCGATGCTTGTGAAGAGAGCAACCCAAGCAAGCAGGCTTGTAGCTTAGGCTCCTGCTAGTGTATATATAGTGGTTTTCTTTTTCTCTCCATATCAACCATTTTATATTGCGTACGTGTCATTGAAGAGTAAAATGATGGTTGCTTCTTCCGACTAACTTACTGTGTGATTTGACTGCTCCTTTAGTGGCCCCTACACGTACCCCCCTACGTGTATGCAACAGTCACACGTACACATGGACGCAAAAACGCGTGCGACGCCCTAATGCATGCATGTCCGAGCACACGACGGAACACACACGGTCACGCTCAAGTGCTCAACCTACACGTGCATGCACACACATACTCAGCCAGGGTGAGCTAGTGACCGTATAAACCCCGGAAAATGTATATATTGAGCGCAATGAGCATATTATGAAGTCCACTGACCGTATTTTTACAAATATACAGTGACAGACAGTGTATTTATCTCGTTTGAAATTAAGCCATATTAATCGGAGAGGAGGCAGTATGGACTAGCATTACTTTGATGTGTCCCGTCAACTTGCCGAACGAGGAGAAGCTTGCAAGACGGGAGAAGCTTGCACGCGGTGGCTCGCAGGATAAGGAGAAACTTTTGACTAATGCAAGCTGTCCTTCGCTCAGGCGGTTGACGTGCAACAGTTAATTCGGTGTCAGATTGCCAGAAGCATACACTATACTAGTAGTACTATTATTGTTGCACTTCCCGAAGAGGCGAACAGCCAAGCGCAAAGTTTACTAGTACTAGTACTACTACTATAGTCTATAGAGGTAGTACTAGGAACCGGATGGCGGAGCGTCTGCACTCTTATTATATTTTTAAAATGTGATAAAGCAATCTTCAACACATTTGGTTCTCTTCGAGGGTTCTTGCATGTGATAATGGAAGTTGATTGCATGGAACACTCGCCACAGTTCTCGCTTAATTCTGGCTCATATCCTGTTACAAATAGGAGCACTCGGTAATATTTCCTCTTTTTTTTGTTATTCAGCATGTAAACAGGTCTGCAAACCTTGCGGCACATCTTTGTGCGAACCGTGCTTGCTGCACTTTGAATGTGGCCGAGAGCTGGCTTGATGAAACACCTCGCTTCCTACTTCTTTTTTTGCGGGGTACCTCGCTTCCTAGTGACCAGTGTCTTGGCTGATCATCCTAAGAATGCTTATATATGAATAAAGCTCTCTCATTTACCCGCAAAAAAGATTAAGCCATATTAACCGGAAAGGAGGGAGTATGGACTAGCACTACTTGTTGGTGTGTCCCGTCAACTCGCAGAACGAGGAGAAGCTTGCAGGACAAGGTGAAGCTCGCTTACGCCTTTTGACTAATGCAACGTACCCTCGCCCAGGCGATGGACATGCATCAGTTCATTCGGTGTCAGATTGCGAGAGGCATACACTGTAGTACCGAACATGCGGAGTACCATCATTGTTCGACTTCACGAAGAGGCGAAGAGCCAAGCGAAAGGTTTAGTAGTACGAGTAGTACTACTACTAGAACCTCATGGTGGAGCCTCTGTACTCTTATTTTTTAATCTCTGGTAAAGTACACATTTATTCCGGAGAAGGGCGGAAAACGGCAGCCCAACATGTAACGATGATATCGATCAACCATGCTCGAATATATCTTGGCCTCCGTGCGAGCCCGTCTGTGTGTTCTTGCTCCTCGTCTCTCTCAAGGAACGGCGGGTTGGCCATTTTGCCGTTAATTGAGATCGGTTTGCTCACACTCCGGTCCCACATGTCAGTGATATGCCAAGAGGAGGTGCGTTGACTGACTGGCCATACGCGTACTTGGTTTTGCACCTTCATACTACTCCTCCCTCCGTCACAGTTTACAGGGCGCGCTTCATTATGATGCATTTCTCTCAAGGCATTTGCACCACCAGAGAGACTTTAGACGCATTTGGTTTAATGCTCAATTAATTAGGGCGTGGTAACCGCAATTTTCTCTCGATGTAGTAATATGGAGTGGAGTACGTGCATGCATGTGTGTACCCGGGGTGGAAGCACTGCATGCATGTGTGTACGCATTATTTCCTCTAGTAATAGACGACGTGCTATAACTACTAATGCTATTTTCAGGCCGATCGCTAGTCGCCTTGGTCCCAGATATTTTCTCTTTTTCTGAAGCGCGCTCTATAAACAGTGACGGATGGAGTAGTATGAGCGGATTCAAAGAAGAGTGTATTGATGGTTGCTTCTTCCGAGCAACTTACAGTGGGAAAGGTGGGGCTTATGATTTGACTGCTCATTACTCACTATTAATGCGGTGCAACGACCGGTCTGAGTCTCCCATGCGGCTGTGCACTGAAGGAAATATGCCCTAGAGGCAATAATAAAGTATTATTTATTTCCTTATATCATGATAAATGTTTATTATTCATGCTAGAATTGTATTAACCGGAAACATAATACATGTGTGAATACATAGACAAACAGAGTGTCACTAGTATGCCTCTACTTGACTAGCTCGTTAATCAAAGATGGTTATGTTTCCTAGCCATAGACATGAGTTGTCATTTGATTAACAGGATCACTTCATTAGGAGAATGACGTGATTGACTTGACCCGTTCCGTTAGCTTAGCACTCGATCGTTTAGTATGTTGCTATCGCTTTCTTCATGACTTATACATGTTCCTATGACTATGAGATTATGCAACTCCCGTTTACTGGAGGAACACTTTGTGTTCTACCAAACGTCACAACGTAACTGGGTGATTATAAAGGTGCTCTACAGGTGTCTCCAAAGGTACTTGTTGGGTTGGCGTATTTCGAGATTAGGATTTGTCACTCCGATTGTCAGAGAGGTATCTCTGGGCCCACTCGGTAATGCACATCACTATAAGCCTTGCAAGCATTGTAACTAATGAGTTAGTTGCGGGATGATGTATTACGGAACGAGTAAAGAGACTTGCCGGTAACGAGATTGAGCTAGGTATCGAGATACCGACGATCGAATCTCGGGCAAGTAACATACCGATGACAAAGGGAACAACGTATGTTGTTATACGGTCTGACCGATAAAGATCTTCGTAGAATATGTGGGAACCAATATGAGCATCCAGGTTCCACTATTGGTTATTGACCGGAGAGGTGTCTCAGTCATGTCTACATAGTTCTCGAACCCGTAGGGTCCGCACGCTTAAAGTTGCGATGACAGTTATATTATGAGTTTATATGTTTTGATGTACCCAAGGCTGTTTGGAGTCCCGGATGTGATCACGGACATGACGAGGAGTCTCGAAATGGTCGAGACATAAAGATTGATATATTGGAAGCCTATGTTTGGACATCGGAAGTGTTCCGGGTGAAATCGGGATTTTTCCGGAGTACCGGGAGGTTACCGGAACCCCCCGATAACTTAATGGGCCTTATTGGGCCTAGGTGGAAGAGAGGAGAGGAGGCTAGGGCAGGGCCGCGCCCCCTTCCCCCCAGTCCGAATAGGACAAGGAGAGGGGGGCGGCGCCCCCCCTTCCTTCCTCCCCTCCACCTCTTCCCCCCTTCCACTCCTAGTCCAACATGGAAAGGGGGGGAGTCCTACTCCCGGTAGGAGTAGGACTCCTCCTGGCGCGCCTCTACCTCCTAGGCCGGCGGCCTCCCCCTTGCACCTTTATATACGGGGGCAGGGGGGCACCTCTTGACACAGAATAAACGATCTTTTAGCCGTGTGTGGTGCCCCCCTCCACCATATTACACCTCGATAATATCGTAGCGGAGCTTAGGCGAAGCCCTGCGTCGGTAGAACATCATCATCGTCACCACGCCGTCATGCTGACGAAACTCTCCCTCAACACTCGGCTGGATCGGAGTTCGAGGGACGTCATCGAGCTGAACGTGTGCTGAACTCGGAGGTGCCGTGCGTTCGGTACTTGATCGGTCGGATCGTGAAGACGTACGACTACATCAATCGCGTTGTGTTAACGCTTCCACTTTCGGTCTACGACGGTATGTGGACAACACTCTCACCTCTCGTTGCTATGCATCACCATGATCTTGCGTGTGCGTAGATTTTTTTTGAAATTACTACGTTCCCCAACAGTGGTATCAGAGCCTGGTTTTATGCGTTGATGTTATGCACGAGTAGAACACAAGTGAGTTGTGGGCGATATAAGTCATACTGCTTACCAGCATGTCATACTTTGGTTCGGCGGTATTGTGAGATGAAGCGGCCCGGACCGACATTACGCGTACGCTTACGCGAGACTGGTTTCACCGTTGCGAGCACTCGTTGCTTAAAGGTGACTGGCGGGTGTCTGTCTCTCTCACTTTAGTTGAACCGAGTATGGCTACGCCCGGTCCTTGCGAAGGTTAAAACAGCACCAACTTGACAAACTATCGTTGTGGTTTTGATGCGTAGGTAAGAACGGTTCTTGCTAAGCCCGTAGCAGCCACGTAAAACTTGCAACAACAAAGTAGAGGACGTCTAACTTGTTTTTGCAGGGCATGTTGTGATGTGATATGGTCAAGACATGATGCTAAATTTTATTGTATGAGATGATCATGTTTTGTAACCGAGTTATCGGCAACTGGCAGGAGCCATATGGTTGTCCCTTTATTGTATGCAATGCAATCGCCATGTAATGCTTTACTTTATCACTAAGCGATAGCGATAGTCGTAGAAGCATAAGATTGGCGAGACGACAACGATGCTACGATGGAGATCAAGGTGTCGCGCCGGTGACGATGGTGATCATGACGGTGCTTCGGAGATGGAGATCACAAGCACAAGATGATGATGGCCATATTATATCACTTATATTGATTGCATGTGATGTTTATCTTTTATGCATCTTATCTTGCTTTGATTGACGGTAGCATTATAAGATGATCTCTCACTAAAATTTCAAGATAAAAGTGTTCTCCCTGAGTATGCACCGTTGCGAAAGTTCTTCGTGCTGAGACACCACGTGATGATCGGGTGTGATAGGCTCTACGTTCAAATACAACGGGTGCAAAACAGTTGCACACGCGAAATACTCAGGTTAAACTTGACGAGCCTAGCATATCCAGATATGGCCTCGGAACACGGAGACCGAAAGGTCGAGCGTGAATCATATAGTAGATATGATCAACATAGTGATGTTCACCATTGAAACTACTCCATCTCACGTGATGATCGGACATGGTTTAGTTGATATGGATCACGTGATCACTTAGAGGATTAGAGGGATGTCTATCTAAGTGGGATTTCTTAAGTAATATGATTAATTGAACTTAAATTTATCATGAACTTAGTCCTGATAGTATTTTGGAAATTATGTTGTAGATCAATAGCTCGCGTTGTTGCTTCCCTGTGTTTATTTTTGATGTGTTCCTAGAGAAAAATTATGTTGAAAGATGTTAGTAGCAAAGATGCGGATTGGATCCGTGATCTGAGGATTATCCTCATTGCTGCACAGAAGAATTATGTCCTTGATGCACCGCTAGGTGACAGACCTATTGCAGGAGCAGATGCAGACGTTATGAACGTTTGGCTAGCTCAATATGATGACTACTTGATAGTTTAGTGCACCATGCTTAACGGCTTAGAATCGGGACTTCAAAGACGTTTTGAACGTCATGGACCATATGAGATGTTCCAGGAGTTGAAGTTAATATTTCAAGCAAATACCCGAGTTGAGAGATATGAAGTCTCCAACAAGTTCTATAGCTAAAAGATGGAGGAGAATAGCTCAAGCAGTGAGCATGTGCTCAGATTGTCTGGGTACTACAATCGCTTGAATCAAGTGGGAGTTAATCTTCCAGATAAAATAGTGATTGGCAGAATTCTCTAGTCACCATCACCAAGTTAGTAGAACTTCGTGATGAACTATAGTATGCAAGGGATGATGAAAGTAATTCCCGAGCTCTTCGTGATGCTGAAATCGACGAAGGTAGAAATCAAGAAAACATCAAGTGTTGATGGTTGACGAGACCACTAGTTTCAAGAAAAGGGCAAAGGGAAGAAGGGGAACTTCAAGAAGAACGGCAAGCAAGTTGCTGCTCAAGTAAAGAAACCTAAGTCTGGTCCTAAGCCTGAGACTAAGTGCTTCTACTGCAAAAGGACTGGTCACTGGAAGCGGAACTACCCCAACTATTTGGTGGATAAGAAGGATGGCAAAGTGAACAAAGGTATATTGGATATACATGTTATTGATGTGTACTTTGCTAGTGTTTATAGCAACCCCTCGGTATTTGATACTGGTTCAGTTGCTAACAGTAGTAACTCGAAACGGGAGTTGCAGAATAAACAAAGACTAGTAAAAGGCGAGGTGACGATGTGTGTTGGAAGTAGTTCCAAGATTGATATGATCATCATCGCACACTCCCTATACTTTCGGGATTAGTGTTGAAACTAAATAAGTGTTATTTGGTGTTTGCGTTGAGCATGAATATGATTTGATCATGTTTGTTGCAATACGTTTATTCATTTAAATTAGAGAATAATTGTTGTTCTGTTTACATGAATAAAACCTTCTATGGTCATACACCCAATAAAATGGTTTGTTGGATCTCGATCGTAGTGATACACATATTCATAATAATGAAGCCAAAAGATGCAAAGTTAATAATGATAGTGCAACTTATTTGTGGCACTGCCATTTAGGTCATATTGGTGTAAAGCGCATGAAGAAACTCCATACTGATGGGATTTTGGAATCACTTGATTATGAATCACTTGATGCTTGCGAACCGTGCCTCATGGGCAAGATGACTAAAACGCCGTTCTCCGGAACTATGGAGAGAGCAACAGATTTGTTGGAAATCATACATACAGATGTATGTGGTCCGATGAATATTGATGCTCGTAGTAGGTATCATTATTTTCTGACCTTCACAGATGATTTGAGCAGATATGGGTATATCTACTTGATGAAACATAAAGTCTGAAACATTTGAAAAGTTCATATAATTTCAGAGTGAAGTAGAAAATCATCGTAACAAGAAAATAAAGTTTCTACGATCCGATCATGGAGGAGAATATTTGAGTTACGAGTTTGGTCTTCATTTGAAACAATGCGGAATAGTTTCGCAACTCACGCCACCTGGAACACCACATCGTAATGGTGTGTCCGGACGTCATAACCGTACTTTATTAGATATGGTGCGATCTATGATGTTTCTTACCGATTTACCACTATCGTTTTGGGGTTATGCATTAGAGACAGCTGCATTCACGTTAAGTAGGGTACCATCTAAATCCGTTGAGACGACATCTTATGAACTGTGGTTTAGCAAGAAACCAAAGTTGTCGTTTCTTAAAGTTTGGGGTTGCGATGCTTATGTGAAAAAGTTTCATCCTGATAAGCTCAAACCCAAATCGGAGAAATGTGTCTTCATAGAATACCCAAAGGAGACAGTCGGGTACACCTTCTATCACAGATCCGAAGGCAAGACATCTGTTGCTAAGAATGGATCCTTTCTAGAGAAGGAGTTTCTCTCGAAAGAAGTGAGTGGGAGGAAAGTAGAACTTGATGAGGTAATTGTACCTGCTCCCTTATTGGAAAGTAGTTCATCGCAGAAACCAGTTTCTGTGACGCCTATACCAATTAGTGAGGAAGTTAATGATGATGATCATGGAACATCAGATCAAGTTATTACTGAACCTTGTAGGTAAACCAGAGTGAGATCCGCACCAGAGTGGTATGGTAATCCTATTCTGGAGGTCATGTTACTTGACCATGACGAACCTACGAACTATGAGGAAGCGATGATGAGCCCAGATTCCGCAAAATGGCTTGAGACCATGAAATCTAAGATGGGATCCATGTATGAGAACAAAGTATGGACTTTGATTGACTTGCCCAATGATCGGCGAGCCATTGAGATTAAATGGATATTCAAGAGGAAGACGGACGCTGAGAGTAGTGTTACTATCTACAAAGCTAGACTTGTCGGAAAAAGGTTTTTTTGACAAAGTTCAAGGTGTTGACTACGATGAGATTTTCTCACTCGCAATGATGCTTAAGTCTGTCCGAATCATGTTAGCAATTGCCGCATTTTATGAAATCTGGCAAATGGATAAACAAAACTGCATTCCTTAATGGATTTATTAAAGAAGAGTTGTATATGATGCAACCGGAAGGTTTTGTCAATCTTAAAGGTGCTAACAAAATATGCAAGCTCCAGTGATCCATCTATGGACTGGTGCAAGCATCTCGGAGTAGGAATATACGCTTTGATATGTTGTTCAAAGGATATAGTTTTATACAGACTTGCGGTGAAGCCTGTATTTACAAGAAAGTGAGTGGGAGCACTACAACATTTCTGATAAGTATATGTGAATGACATATTGTTGATCGGAAATAATGTAGAATTATTCTGCAAAGCATAAAGGAGTGTTTGAAAGGAGTTTTTCAAAGAAAGACCTCGGTGAAGCTGCTTACATATTGAGCATCAAGATCTATAGATAGATCAAGACGCTTGATAAGTTTTTTCAATGAGTACATACCTTAACAAGATTTTGAAGTAGTTCAAAATAGAACAGTCAAAGAAAGAGTTCTTGCCTGTGTTACAAGGTGTGAAATTGAGTAAGACTCAAAGCCCGACCACGGCAGAAGATAGAAAGAGAATGAAAGTCATTCCCTATGCCTTGGCCATAGGTTCTATAAAGTATGCCATGCTGTGTGCCAGATCTATTGTATACCCTACACTGATTTTGGCAAGGGAGTACAATAGTGATCTAGGAGTAGATCACTGGACAGCGGTCAAAATTATCCTTAGTGGAATAAGGATATGTTTCTCGATTATGGAAGTGACAAAAGGTTCGTCGTAAAGGGTTACGTCGATGCAAGTTTTGACACTAATCTAGATGACTCTAAGTCTCGGTCTAGATACATATTGAAAGTGGGAGCAATTAGCTAGAGTAGCTCCGTGCAGAGCATTGTAGACATAGAAATTTGCAAAATACTTACGGATCTTAATGCGACAGACCCGTTGACTAAAATTTTCTCACAATCAAAACATGATCACACCTTAGTACTCTTTGGGTGTAGATCACAAAGCGATGTGAACTAGATTATTGACTCTAGTAAACCCTTTGGGTGTTGGTCACATGACGATGTGAACTATGGGTGTTAATCACATGGTGATGTGAACTATTGATGTTAAATCACATGGCGATGTGAACTAGATTATCGACTCTAGTGCAAGTGGGAGACTGAAGGAAATATGCCCTAGAGGCAATAATAAAGTATTATTTATTTCCTTATATCATGATAAATGTTTATTATTCATGCTAGAATTGTATTAACCGGAAACATAATACATGTGTGAATACATAGACAAACAGAGTGTCACTAGTATGCCTCTACTTGACTAGCTCGTTAATCAAGCATGGTTATGTTTCCTAGCCATAGACATGAGTTGTCATTTGATTAACGGGATCACTTCATTAGGAGAATGACGTGATTGACTTGACCCATTCCGTTTAGTATGTTGCTATTGCTTTCTTCATGACTTATACATGTTCCTATGACTATGAGATTATGCAACTCCCATTTACTGGAGGAACAATTTGTGTGCTACCAAACGTCACAACGTAACTGGGTGATTATAAAGGTGCTCTACAGGTGTCTCCAAAGGTACTTGTTGGGTTGGCGTATTTCGAGATTAGGATTTGTCACTCCGATTGTCGGAGAGGTATCTCTGGGCCCACTCGGTAATGCACATCACTATAAGCCTTGCAAGCATTGTAACTAATGAGTTAGTTGCGGGATGATGTATTACGGAACGAGTAAAGAGACTTGCCGGTAACGAGATTGAACTAGGTATCGAGATACCAACGATCGAATCTCGGGCAAGTAACATACCGATGACAAAGGGAACAACGTATGTTGTTATGCGGTCTGACCGATAAAGATCTTCGTAGAATATGTGGGAACCAATATGAGCATCCAGGTTCCGCTATTGGTTATTGACCGGAGAGGTGTCTCGGTCATGTCTACATAGTTCTCGAACCCGTAGGGTCCGCACGCTTAAAGTTACGATGACAGTTATATTATGAGTTTATATGTTTTGATGTACCGAAGGTTGTTCGGAGTCCCAGATGTGATCACGGACATGACGAGGAGTCTCTAAATGGTCGAGACATAAAGATTGATATATTGGAAGCCTATGTTTGGACATCGGAAGTGTTCCGGGTGAAATCGGGATTTTTCCGGAGTACTAGGAGGTTACCGGAACCCCCCGGTAACTTAATGGGCCTTATTGGGCCTAGGTGGAAGAGAGGAGAGGAGGCTAGGGTAGGCCGCGCCCCCCTTCCCCGCCAGTCCGAATAGGACAAGGAGAGGGGGGCGGCGCCCCCCCTTCCTTCATCCCCTCCACCTCTTCCCCCCTTCCACTCCTAGTCCAACATGGAAAGGGGGGGAGTCCTACTCCCGGTAGGAGTAGGACTCCTCCTGGCGCGCCTCTACCTCCTAGGCCGGCGGCTTCCCCCTTGCACCTTTATATACGGGGGCAGGGGGCACCTCTTGACACACAATTGATCAACGATCTTTTAGCCGTGTGCGGTGCCCCCCTCCACCGTATTACACCTCGATAATATCGTAGCGGAGCTTAGGCGGAGCCCTGCGTCGGTAGAACATCATCATCGTCACCACGCCGTCGTGCTGACGAAAATCTCCCTCAACACTCGGCTGGATCAGAGTTCGAGGGACGTCATCGAGCTGAACGTGTGCTGAACTCGGAGGTGTCGTGCGTTCGGTACTTGATCGGTCGGATCGTGAAGACGTACGACTACATCAACCGCGTTGTGTTAACGCTTCCGCTTTCGGTCTACGAGGGTATGTGGACAACACTCTCCCCTCTCGTTGCTATGCATCACCATGATCTTGCGTGTGCGTAGAATTTTTTTGAAATTACTACGTTCCCCAACATGCACTACCACCTCGGTTCTTAAATATACTCCGGAGTATTTTTCTTTCTAGAGATTTCAATGAGTGACTACTCAAATATTTTTCTTTTTAGAGATTCAAATGGACTACTACATACGGATGTATATAGACATATTTTAGAGTGTAGGTTCACTCATTTTGCTCCGTATGTAGTCACTTGTTGAAATCTCTAGAAAGACAAATATTTAGGAACGGAGGGAGTACACATACGAAGCAAAATGAGTGAATCTACACTCTAAAATATGCCCATTTGAAATTAGTAAAAGGACAAATATTGTTAATGATAGTTGCGATGACAAAAAAGAAGCATATTCCTTGTCCTAAGGGAAGATAACAACACGGTTGTGTTTGTCTAAAACGGTGTGAGGATGAGATTGCAATATGGAAAGTACGCCGGACGAGCTATGTTTTGTGCAAAGAACTATGGAAGATCCACATGCAGCGACGTGGGAAGACGGGCAGTGGAGCAAGGCCGGAGGGGATACCTGGAGGTCGTCGGGATGTAAATAGGTGAGTGGCGGCGGGCGGAATCTGCCCATACTGCGACAGCGAGCAGGTGGTGTAGGTCCTACCGCGTCGGAGCTTGGTCAGAGAGAACGACGTGTACCGCAGATAGGGACGTGCTGCCTCGGCGCCGTCGAACGGAGAAACGATGCACGTCCTCCCTTTCCGCCGGCGGACGGGATGCGGCCGGATCAGTGACCAACGGTGAGAGAGAGAGAGGCCACCACAGCCTTGTGTGAGATACTCTGAAGAGAGACAAACCAGGCAGGGAGGCTCCATTGTATATAGTGGAGCGGACTACCTTTTTCTCCATAAAAATCGTTTTATATTCTGTGTACGTGCCATTGAGCGATATAGCTTTATTTAAAAATAACGCGCCAACGCATCCTTTGTTTCGTGCACGCGTGGTACACGACCTCCGTAGGTAAACAACCGCTACACGCGTTCAAATTAGCATGTGGGCTGCCATTTCATACAGAAATGAGCTCCACCGTGTACCCGCACGGTGTGGCTGGGCACAAAGCATGAGTACGTGTGCACGGTGCACCTATTCTCTTCTTGTATACGTACTCCACCTACGTGGGGTTGTGTGAGAGAGATACAAACGTAGAGAGATATAGTGTGTGGGTTCGTGAGAGTTTTTTAGGGGGGTCAATCAAAAAATGTTACATATGCAATGTGTGTGAAATAGTCCTGGATATATCATATATATAGAGGGGGCGATCCACGAGAAGAGAGTGGAGGTATCATCGACTTGAGGTGTCCATAGAATCGAAGAGAGGGATGATGTGTGTGTGTGCACGCGCGGTCGATAAAGAGTGCCATCGAATTTGTATGTGCCCACGTCAAAGATATAGAGTGGCTGGCCTACTAGAACGAGAGAGGGGACAGGTGCGGTTTGTCTCTGTGGCATGGATACCTACCTACAGCGCTTGACTATCGGTGTGTGGTGGGGGGAGGCCTAATTAACTATGGAGGTACAATGGCTGGTATATGTGTGGAGGAGGAGAGAGGCCTACCTCATGTATTAAGGGAGATCAATCTACCTCATGTATTAAGGGAGATCGATCGGCATCCATGCATATGTGTAGGAGAGGAATCAGGTTGGGAGAGAGACGGAGCTAGAGTGTTGGAGGGGGTGGTAGTGGAGTTGCTTCTAACAAATGGTGGGGTAGGCTTGCTAGACAACCGGAGGGCACGCCTGCAATATCAATAAGAGAGGGGATGGCTGCCTGTCTGTGCACGTGCGTGTGAGAGACGGGTCAGGAGGCATGCACGAATGATGAGGGGGGAAAGATATGGCTGTGGTAAGTAGACATAACTACATAGGAAGATCAATCGTCCTTTGTCAGAGAAAGGAGAGACATAACTTGTGAGGTACGTCGATCGATGGGGGGGAATAGTTAAAGTCGACCTAGGTATATGTTGGGAGATCAATCAGAATACATGCATGTGTGTGTTAGAACCAAATGAGGCACGGGGAGAAGGATAGAGAGAGAGGGATGCATCTAGGAGGTGGTGCGAGAGTCATACTATATCGAGGGGGAAGGAGTGTGTGAGTACGAGATCGATAAAAAGAGTGGTGGGAGTGAGGCATGGACGGTGATAAGAGAAGAGGGGAAGCTTTTGTTTGTGCTAGGCACACCTGGCTAGAGAGGCATATCGATCGATGTGTGCCGTAAAGAAGGAGCTGGGGGGGCCTACACACACCATGGGTGAATGACCTAAAGTGAAAAGACGAATTTGCGCGATGGAGCTAGAGAATGCTGAGGGAGGGTGAGAGGATGCGGGCGTCTGCATGCACGAGAGAAAGTTAGCGCTAGCTAGCTACAAAGATAAGAGGATTGTGTGGGTGTAAAAGACGAATAGAGATCATACTTCATTATAAAAAGCGAATTCAGATATTTGAAGAATTTATCATAGTGTTTTAAACCGACGCATGTGTGAATATATATAACGGTGATACACATGGTGTGGTTATGAACATGTTATACTACATATAATATATTTTATCTCTACTCTTATAAAAAAAAGGAGTTGTTGATGATGGTGCCATCCTGCAATATAGGCCGTCCGATTTATATCTGACGGATAGGAAGGAAACTATGGCAATTTTGAAAAAAGATACCCACACCCCTCTCCATATTTGCAAATTAGGCCTCCCCTTGATCATGTTGATGTTTTGTGGAACGCATGGGCATCTTGCTAGTACTACGTATAACATATAGAACATTGATCATAATTTGGGCTAATGTGTGGCTTTTGCAGCTCAGGTCTAAATACTTGTCATAATGTAGGGGCGGGGCACTATACTATGTGTGATAAACACGGTGTACACGTATGGAACATGGTTTAGATTATGAATATATAGTTAGTACATCAAATGTACTATTATTTGGAATCAACATCAAGTGTATTCAAAAAATAGAATTCGAGTTCATGTAGTACACATAGTTCATATCTATCTCTATAGTAATCATGTGGTGTGTTATTAAGGTAATACATGAATGATGGTTGAAGTTGGCAACAATCATGATTGTAGATTCTTATTGAAATAGAGAAACGAATTCAAATTCAATTCGAATTGCAGCGGTAGTATAGACATTTGGAATGCACTAAAATGTTGGTATGAGTAGGTTACATGCATTATAGAGCAAGCGAAAAAATTTAATTGGACATAACATGGATTCATACTACCGAATAGCATTTAATTGCACTAAATTGTTGGTATGAGTAGCTTTAAATAGCATTTTTATAGTAAAACGGGGCAAGACTCTCTCTTTATGTGGTGTGAATAGTTTTATTTTTTTCGTTTTCTTTTTGGCTGAGGGAAGTGCGAATTGATTTGGTACGTACAAGTACAATATTACATGTTAGGCTTGTCCCTAAAATTCAACCCGCGCCTTGTTATATCCCGAAAATTTAGATATCGTGCTCCCAAAACTGGTGCCTTCACAACCCGCGCCTTGCTATCCTGAAGTTACAACGCGCGCGAAAAATCCCTCCAGCTGCCAAATCCCGACACGCGAAATCCCCCTTCTAACCCTAAGCCAAAAGGGCCGCTAGTTCAAATCGGTGGGGGGTACTTTTGTAACACACCCTACATTTTGGACAAGCGCGTCCCTAAGTCATGGTTCACCCCCTCCCATCGCCTCCTTTTCGCCATTCGAAATCCCAGGCCGCCATAACCTGTTCGCTCCAGCCGCGAAACCCCACCCTCCTCCGTCCGCCACCTCACCGCTGCTTAGCCGGAGCCTCTTCCCGGACGACGTCGTCCACCACAACAGCTTGACGTCCCTCGTCCACCTCCCCGGATGAGGATCCGTCGTCCATCTCGTCGTCCCGCCAGTTCAGCCGCCCCGTCCTCCACCTCCAAGGAGCTGCTCCGACGATCGCCTCGTCTATCACGGCTGCTCCATCCCCACAGTGCCGCCTTAACCTGCTCCACCAGAACCGCAGCATCCTCACCGACTCCTCGGACGAACCGAGGCCTACTCGGCGCCACCAAAGAGGTTGTACACTCATCGCATCGCACCTTCTCCTTAGCTCGACCTCCCGGCGCCGACGGTGCTCCATCCCGCACCCCCATGGAGCGGCTACCTTGAAGCCGGCGCCGCGGGCGACATCTCCACGGCGGCTCTCCCCTAGTGCGAGGCCCGTTCGGTGGCGCCGTCCATACTAGCCGGATCTGCTGCTGCTGCTCCAGCTCTCGCTCGCTCGCGCTGCTGCTGCTTTGGCTCTCGCTCGATCGCTCGCTCGCCCAGCTGCTGCTGCTCCGGCTCTCGCTCGCGCTGCTGCTGCTGCTCTCCCCCTTGCTCATGCTGCTGCTCTGCGCCGATTTAACTACACTTCAGTCGACTAAATCGACTTTTGGGTCAGTCGATTTTCAGGGGGTGGGTGGGGGGGGCTCGCCGGAGTTAAGGAAGAACCACCCGTAGCGGGGACGGGGGCTCGCCGGAGAGGTACCCCACTATCTATCTTAGGGTTCAGGGTAGGGGCGGGGGGCCTATAGGGCTAGCCGGGGCGGCGGCGGACCGGCGGTGGGGAGTTGTTTCTGGGCGGCGAGGCGGCGCTGGGGCCGGCGGTTTGGCCGGTGGTGGCTGGCGGCTCAGGGGGTGAAGGTTGAAGATGAACTACAGGCCCTCCCTAAACTACATGTCAAGTGCCTCTCTACTACCATTGCGTTCAGTTTCGACAGTAACATTAAGATTCCCAGTAAATTTCAGTTTTGACAGTTAAATTCAGAGTCAATAGTTTTTACCTCATCTGTTGTAGTTAGGTGGTTTTTGGTGATGTAAATTTTACATCTATTTTACATCATCTATTAGAGATGCTATTAGAATCCCACTTGAGATTGACGATGTCTGTCTTGTGCTGCTTCAGCCTTGACGTCTTACGGCTCACCGGGGCTGCTCCAACGACAGAACGATCCATCACAACAGAGCAGTGCCCTGGACGCCGTCTACAAATTCCTCAGATCTTCCTCCACACCTCCGACAACCACCTTTGCCTCAACTGCTTCAGCGACCAACCCAATGATGCTGAGGTCGACACGGCCACGGCAAAGAGGCTGTACACTTGTTGCATCACTTATTACTATACATTCATGTCGATCCATTAGGGCTATTTTGGTTCGACAGAAAAACATAGCAATAGGGAATTTTCCAATGGTACTCTACTATTCAATTATTCTTGCATTTTGTTGAAAGGAATGAAGCAAGACATCCACCTGGACCTACTTTTCAAAATCCTGTGCATGAAAACAAGACCAAGTGCATTAGTGGTAGAATAACATTCTAACTGTACACGCTTTCATATGGTTTCACTTTATTTTGGCCATGTTTCTTTGCATTCCTCTGCTCTTCCAATTCCTGTAAACCAAACACCCAAGTTGACAGAAATCCTGTGTTTACAAATGCTCTATTTACCATGTGCATTCCTATCCTATTCCAGTGTTTTTCCTATCCCTGCGTTTTTAGAATCATGCAAGCCAAATGAGCCCTTACAGAATTACTTCAGTTACAGGTAGGTGTCGAAGGGAACTTTGTGTGGTTTGTCCTGCTCCTGCCGCGATGTCGTCCACCTCACCTGAGGTGCTCCATCGACAGAAACATCCACCAAACCAGACATCACGACTCCTGACCGTCTTTCGCCACCTCAGATCTCCTTCCCTTCCGCCGGCACCCACCGCAACGGCATCACCATCATCGACTCAGCAGATGAACCTGAGGAGTACACGGGTCCACAAGAGAGGTCGCACTCTTTTGATTCTGCTTATGTTATGCATTGCTTAAAATTACCTGCTACTTTATCGTCCTGTTCACCTCTTGGACTCCAAGTCAGGTCCAGATTAATGTTCAAACTTGAGTTCTAAATTAGTTGTGGGGCACATATCGAGGAAGCAATGAATAGTATCTATGTCTAATATCTGGTTCACCTAGGGTATGCCTATGTTGTTCATCTTGGGTGGGAAACAAATAGTAAAGCAATCATCATCTGTCTTTTTATTAAATTAAAGCAATCATCAGCCTGCTATCATTATTTTTGAATCCATCCACTGGTTGTTACCATCACTCTAAATTTCTGCATGCTTTCCTTACATAACACTACAACAAATCTGTTAATACGTGACGGTAGTAGTCCGTCACAAATGAACGGAAAACTGTCATGGGTGCCCATGCATGACGGACTTGAAATCCGTCATGTATATCGCGTCATAATTTGACATCGTGCCTTCCTTGACGGTTCTTGACCGTCATGGATCTGCCCCAAGCCCGCCCAGGCCCAAACCATTGTGACGGAACAAACCGTCATAGCCTGACGCCACGTTGGATTTTTGATTCGCCAAGTGGAATGACGTGGCTGCGTACATGGATACTACTTTTGGTCACAGAAATCGTCACGAATGTAGGCACAATTTAAATATGGTCCAGCCAATTTATTTTCGCCCAATTTTGACACAGCATATTTTTTAGCCAATTTTGGCCCAAAGAAAAAGTAATTTCAAACAGTTCACGCAATAAGCGGCCATTTGTATGTATATATTTTTTTCAAAAAAATCATGTGTGTATATACAACATAGCAGTTTACAAATCCTTCCATGTAATGATAATTTACAACACTAAATATATCACACAACAAGGTTAAGAAGCAGTACAATCCAGTTTACATCAACAAAACATATAAACTTTTGAAGCTGCTGTTGAGATTCTTTGTCGACTCTCCTGATGGCAACTATCATGTCCTGGCGCGGATTATGATGGGTAGCACTTTGTAGACCACTACCCAATCATACCTAGCATATGTAAAAGAACATTAGATTTTTGCAGATTCATAGATAGTAGAGACAACAGTATTACAACAAGTGTAAAAAATGTATTACATGTCCACTTGGCCAGTATTGGGAGTACTATTACTTATAACAGGAAAAATAATGAAATGAAACAAACCAGTATATTTGTATAGAAGGTGACAAGACCTACACATATAATTTATTACATGGCTTACAATTAACTTCATGGTTATTAAGGTACAAGCTAAATCATAAAACATGAATACCAACTGAACATAATACTAGTACTAAGTCACCTTAGTTTATGCAAGCTAGATTACTTCATGCACCCAATTAATTAAGTAGGACATGGGATCTCAGGGGACTTACCTGTATGTCATGTAGTAACAATCACTAAGCTGTTTTGATGGAATTGCACAAGGCAAGATTTTTTTGGTTTGATGTGATCAAACATCTCAGCAGCACATGTGAAAGACATGCAAGGTTTGGAACTAGCACAATCCAATTTACATAAACAGAACATGTAAACGATTGAGGTTGTTATTCTGGTTCTCGCCGTCGGCCCTCCTGATGGTAGCCCGCTACCTAATAATACCTAGCATATTTGTACCAACAAACTATTTGAGGTTGTTTTTGAGGTTCTTGTGTCAGCCTTCCTGATAGTAGCCCTCTACCTAATACCTTAGCATATTTACAACAAAATTAGACATTAGATAGTAGAAATAAGAGATTAGAACAAACATAAAAATAAATGACATGCTTTCAAAAATTCTTAAAACATACCATGGCTACAA
This sequence comes from Aegilops tauschii subsp. strangulata, assembly GCF_002575655.3. Lineage (NCBI taxonomy): Eukaryota > Viridiplantae > Streptophyta > Magnoliopsida > Poales > Poaceae > Aegilops > Aegilops tauschii. The sequence continues at coordinate 158,374,643 of NC_053036.3, forward strand.
ATGAGAATAACATTATATACTATAAAACAATAATAATCATGTTGTTGCTTAACATTAATCCAAATAGAATTGTGTCAAATGAAAGTCTATTCAAGTTGACCTTTAAGTGACAACGTAACAGAAGATAGATTTCAGAACTCCTGGTACTCAGAAGCAGTTGAGGCCATATAAATCCACGGGAAAATGGCAACACTAATAAGCAATATCAATGGGACGGAGCCACTGCTCATCGACCCGGCCGGCGTAAACTTCAAATGTTCATGTGTCAACAAGTTCACTCATCAAACTAAATATTTATCAAGCAAATGAAAATAGCAACCAACACTTGCTTGACATGTAAACTTCAATTAGCATGAAAAATACCTAACTCTAAACTAGATCAACTAAATAGGTGTAGTTCAGTGGTAGTTGAGCTGGGGAATGGAAATAATGAAGAAATCATAGGAGTGGCAGTAGAGAACCAACCCCTGGTTGATCACGGAGCAGCTCCATCACGGCCATCGTGGCCGCCCGCCCTCTCAAGCTCTATTTTGCGCCATGCAGCAGTGCCACCAAGACCTGCATCCTAAAAAACATAGATCATAATCAGGGAAATTAGAATGTTAAGTTATCAAAATAAAAAAGAGGGAATAACATCAACAAGATTTAGATAAAGCAGTAGACAGCAATCCCCACTTGTTGGGGGAACTATTGCTGAGGGCGACCTAGATATGGAGGTAGGGAGCAGAGGAGTTGAATAAGAAATGTGTGTGTCATTGTGTTGGCAAGTGCTAGCTCGGTGTGTCTCCAGGTTGAGAGAGTGAGCTAACACGTGCGTTGTCTTGGTACAAGTACTAGAAAGTGCAGAACTAATAGTAGTACTACTACTATAAATTGACTCACTAATACATGTGTTTAGTACACAAATTGACAAGTTTAAACTCTGTATTATTACTGTAGGACTGCCACACTGTAAATGTAATTTTCTTCTTAGATTCAGATTAAACTAATTCTGGTATATATATTCACCGAGCTGCAAGTGACAGTAAGAACAGAAAAAGAAATTCCTAGGAGAAAACACTAAACAGAACATGTCACGATGTTAATACATTAACAGAAATCAGGTCTCCAAGACCTATTTGATGAAATTATTGACCACACTTGATTACATTTATTCATACTGAATTATATTTAGATAGAAAATAAACTGAATGAATAGTGAACACTTTTATATTGATTTAGAGAACAGAGATACACCAAACTATTGGAAAAAACTAAACTGAATTAGATTTGGCAGAGAACTAACTGAAATAGATATTGATAGAAGGTCGCATCTGCAGCCGGTTGACGAACATGTGCGGATATATCTACTTGGTACCCTGCAGTGTACAATATGGAGAGAAAACTCAATGTTAAAAGATTCAGAGAGGAAACACGACACACACACACAACATACTGGCTGCTGCACGCACGCACATCTCACTAGTAGACACGCCGGAGCCACTGATTGCCGCTGCTGCCGCCATGTCATCACGCACACACAACGCACCCTACAAGTTGGAGAAGGCAATAGCCACGCTTAGGAAATCAACTGTAGAGGGAGCCACGCACCAGCCATAGCCTTTCCAGCTTGCCCATGAATGGCTGGTACAGCTACCAGTGTAGGCAAATGAACCGGCGGTCGCAGCAGCAACACAAGGCCAAGGTATCGAAGAAGCCAAAAGGAGGGAGGGGCAAGGGCAGCATCACTAACCAGTCGCGACTAGGTGCGGCCTCCACCGAGCAATTGTGGTAACCGGCCACCCGACGGTAGCTCTGGTCTGACAAGACCTATGTCAGGGTTCAGCTTCATCCCAGATCTGCGCGCGCCGGATCTATAGCAGCAGCCCGAGGCCATGGTATTGAGGACGGGAGAGGATGGGGAAGAAAGAGGCCGCAGCCGTGGAGGTGGGTTTGGGTGGAGGAAGGAGAACCAGAGCGGTGGGGTGCAGGGGCGGCGGCGAGGGGAGAAAGAGATGGGGAAGAAGAGGCCTAGGCTTAGCTTTTATATGGGGAATGGGTCAGGCGGGCTTTGGCGGGCTTCAGTGGGCTAGGGGGCTGAACTAGGCCGGTTCATGACGGTTTATCAAAACGTCAAGGGAAATCCGTCATGTATTAACCGATTTCTTATAGTGTAATCTCACCATGTTTTTTTATGCATGTCAGATATTGTACACAGTCATGTTGAACATGTAGAGAAAAAGAGAAGAGTTTTGCACGGCAATACAATGTCATGCAGACATCGCTCCATGGTGGGTTCAATGGCAAACCCTCCCCACCCCTCTCCAGATTGTAATCCAGAGGAATCTGTTTTGAGGCGGATTCAGACGCCGCTGACCACTCCTATTTACCCCCAAGGTGTTTGCTCTACCTTGGCATGATGATGTTAGTCATATCATGCATATGTTGCCTTGCAGTGCCTACTTTTGACATCATATATGTCATCTGCTTAGTTTAGACATGTTCTGTAATGCCACCTGTTTAGTTTCTATATCATATATGGGAATTGTGCAGTCTCATGTCTTTTAGCCAGCCATAATATACGTGAAATGTGCAATGCCATCCTGTTTAACTAGGCATCATATATTTGAATGATATCTTGCCCATCATTTTCTTCATTACATTTCCATTTGTCGACAATGTTTGTACATTAAACTACTCTTCCTGTGAATCAGCCATTTGGGTGGGAGATTGAAAAATCTGGATTGAAAACAAGGCCTTCAGAGCAGACAGTGCTACCTGTCGAAGCAGATCTCTTGTAAGGTCCCGATAGCTCCTCAGAGATGGATTCAGAGACAGATGACCAATCCTATTCCCCCACTGAGGTGTATGCTCTAACTTGGCACGGTTATACTGCTCATATCATGCATATGGTGTCTTGCATTGCATAGATTAGACATCATAAACACAATATTCAACACCATATTCTTAGTTCAGACATCATATCTAATGCCCTCTGTTTAGCATATAAATCACATATGTGAATTAAATGATGCGATCCTGATTACTTAGGTAACATGTAGGTGAATTATGTCATGCGATCCTGTTTAGTTTTTCAGCATATCTTTGAATTATGTTATGCTATGCTATCCAGTTTAGATAGACATCATATATGTGAAATTATGTCATGCTATCCGTTTTAGTTAAACAATATACATGTCAACTATTTCATGACCTCTTTTTTCCACACTATCTATTGTATCTTTCTCTCATACAATGTCTGTACATTCAACTATGTTTCCTGTTTACCAGCCATTTGAATTGGAGCGGGTAATGCCAGCATCTAGCGGACTAAAAACACGGTCTTCAAATAAAACAGTGCTACCTCTTGGTGGAGATAGCACCCCGGTTGTACATGCACGAGAACCAGCTCTACCACACATAACCCAAACTCTCGCAGATTGTACCCCTACTGCGATGGACAGAGAACCAGCTTCACCCAATCTAACCCCCACCCCAGCAGATAGTAACCCAGTTCCTATTGACACAGCACCATCTCCACCACAAAGCTCCCAAACAAGAGCAGTTAGTAAGGCAGCTCCAGTGCCCAAAGGGCCAGTACTACCAGGGCGAACCCCAACTCCACCAGTTAGTACGCCTATTCCTGTGGAGGAAGCACAACCAGCTAGTCGTAGTTTAGCATCTATCCCATTTGATGTTGTTAAATCGTATGTGTGTATCTTCCCATCTTGGAAATATTATACTGAAGATGAAGGAAAATGCCAGTTGCAGGTGTTTGTCCAGGAGTTATGTGTAAGTAATGTTATTCATGGCAATTACTTTGCTTTGTCCCATACATCCTACCTCCATGATGGTTATAATACAGCAAATTTTTCCATTTTTCTCTATAGAGAAGGACCGATTTGGAAACTCAGGATGAGGTAACCTGTGCTAATACCTCTGCTATCTTCAAGAATGCTTGGTGGCAGTACCGGAATTACCTGAAGAAAACGTACTTCACCGGCAAAGAAACTCATCAAATTCCCTTACGTTCTCCTGAGACACATTTACTGGATGATGACTGGGAATGCCTTGTCCTGTACTGGTCCCGAACCAAGAATGTGGTAAGGTCTATGAGCTCATTTTCTATTTTTAAGTACTATATTCTTGCGTCTTACTGTACTCTGTTCATGTAGAACAAGTGCCTAAACCTGAAGAACAACTATTCTAATTTAAGATTCCATTGCTATCATAGTTCAAAAAAGCGCTAGGAGTTAATTGTGCCTTTTGCCACCGCCTTGCGCTTTACTGACCAAAGCGCATGCTTATGCGCAGTTATGCACAGATTAAGCGTAGTTATGCGCAATGCGTTTCGCCAACGCCTAGAGCCTAGGCGCGCTTAAGCGCTCGCTTAGGCGTGCCTTTTTTAACTATGATTGCTATCGTGCATACTGCTTTGCTCTTGTATCACTATATTTACTCATAGAAACTTATTTTTAAATTGAAGGATCCAATCGAAACTGCAATGGCACAGCAGGTATGTTCACGCATGTTTCTTTAACAGGCTTGCTCTTATCAATAGCTCTGTTGATTTCAATTTCAATTGTGTATACAGTTGACTTCTCATATCATGCACATTACTAGCATCACAATAGAGCCAATAGTGTTGTTGTACATGTAGACCCGTGGTACCCATCTGAAATCTTGTTGTGCCGTGTAGTTTCCCACACGTTGTATTCTTTCACTCCTGCTTTGTCTTGAACTGATATGATTTGAACCGTGTCTCTATTTTGATTTGGCAAGACAATGTAGTGACCATAGGACATAGATATATGTTTGTTTGATGCTTTTATTATGTACTAGTACTTGGCAATAGAAGACTTGGTAGTTTAATCCTGTCCGCCTTACTAATGATCTGGTTCACCGAAATGAGTTTCATATACCAGTACATGCTAAACCGTTATGTGTCTGCTTGTTTCTTCTTTTAGAATGCTGATAGAATATTGGGGAAGAGTGCCTTATTAAGCAATGGTAAAGGAAGTAATGCAGATAAGGTTCAGGATAGTGACACATCCTTGTTGGTCTCCAACAAAGCTGATAAAATAGCTAAGGAAGACTATCTCGAAGACAGTGAGACAACCCCAAAGTCCTGTCTTGGATTAGTGTTGGAGTTACTGGCCACTACCGCTTGCACAAGCTATTCAAACTCACTGTCTGAATCAGTTCGGTTTCTTGAGTCTCAACTACAAGCTGAAAGACATCGATCAGCTGTGCTACAACAAGAAGTGGAAGGACTGCGGAAGTCCCTGGAGCATTCAGATGCATACTTTCTGGTGCAACAGCAAGCGTTGGAGGATTTTAGCGCCAAACAGGACAAAGCTAATAAGCTTGCTAAGCTTATTGCCAGCATGGTGGATACCACGTTTCTTGAGCTCTTCTGAAGTTGTTTCAGTTATGCTCTTGTTTTGCTGCCACATTTATTTGCACTGGTGGCCAATTTTGACGGCTAGTGTATGTAATATGCTGCTTTGTTCCCTATATTTGCACTGGTGGCGAACTTTGATGCCCAGTGGATGTAATATGTGTAATAGCGGTAATAGGCTAGCATTAATTGCTTGCTTATTTATTTCCTTATTGTCTTGTTTAGTTGTTTGCTTGTAGTCACTGCAGTTCTTTTTCTGTGTTTTTCTAGTGGCCACAATAACCTATCTTTGGAAACTAGGCCAGAATAATCATGGCAACACACGGACTGTTGTAACCATGGGCCTCCTGCGGGCCGTATGATCCATGGGCCTTCTACGGGCCGTAGGATCCATTGGCCTTCTATACGGGCCGTAGGATCCATGGGCCTTCTACAGGCCGTATGATCCATGGGCCTTTTACGGGCCGTAGGATCCATGGGCCTTCTACGGGGCGTATCATCATTTCGCCAATCATGGGCCGTACTATTCGTGGACAATAATGGGCCGTTAATAGGTCGTATTTGATAACTCTATGAAAACAGCCCAACAGGTTTTTTCACATGAAAACGGCCTAACGTATTATCGGGCCACAACGGGCCGACTGTAACCACGGGCTGAATTTGGCCCACAAGCAGAAAATGAGAGTAACGGGCCATAAGTAAACGAATGTGGAAATGAGCCCGAGAATAAATGGGCCCCGAGAAGGCCGAAAGATAACATGGGCTGGAAACGGCCCAATGGAATAATGGGCCGTTAATGGGTATAAAGTGATACACTGTTCATTACGGCCCAGTTTCACCATGTGCCGTTAATGGGTATAAAGTGATACACTGTTCATTACGGGCCAGTTTTACCACGGGCCGTTAATGGGCCGAGAGTAATAAGGGCCTCATATGGGCCGAAAGACATCATGGGCCATACATGGGCCGGAAGTTAAAACGGGCTGGAATTATATTGGACGGCCCAGATGACACTACTGGGCCTAATTCGGATAGGCCGTAAACGGGCCCTGGGTTAGCGGGCTATAAATGGGCTATATGCGATCAGGTCGTTCACAGGCTTGCCGTGGGCCGGCCCGCCACCTTTTGACCAAGTCAAACGGGCCGGCCTTTTCACAGGAATGGGCCTCTGTTGGGCCGTGCCATGTGTCGACGTATGATAGGCGCTTTGGGTCCAATGAGTGGATGACATCTGTCCCAACGTTGAGCCGACACGTGTTTCCTCCAGCCAATGATGATTTTACACGTGGAAAATCCCCATTGGTCGGGGCTGTTAACGGGTTATCGGATCCAAAACCGGACCCGATAGCTTAACGGCGTTCCGTTACGGTGGATGCCACGTGTCGGTCACCCTTGACGAAAGCACTTCTGTGACGTGCGATTTATCGTCATGGAAGTGGACACTTCCGTGATGATAATTTTGGTAATGTCATGGAACACTTCTACGACAGCACAGGTATGACTATCTTGATTCTGTCATAAATTTGTCATGGATGTACATGCATGACAGAAAACGTGACCTACTGTGACAAACACGTATCATCACGGAAGTGTATTTTTTTTAGTGATGTTCCCCGAGCAGAGAACACCATTGCCGACGACCTGTCAAAACGCGCTGCCCTCAAGTTGCCTGTGGAACCAGGTACCTTTGTGCTTCGATTAACTCAGCCATCCGTTGAGCCATCAGCAGGACAGAACAAGCGAAGGAAGGCAGGCCCCGGCAAGTACTTTCCGGCTGAGCTCCCAGGAGCCACCGACAAGGATGTTGCTGGGTGCCCCAAGCTTGCCGGGGAGCAGAAACCTCCGGTAGGGCCCCAAGCCCTGACCGTAGAGGCAGCTGCCCCTGCGGCCATAGATGAGCCTTTAGTCCTTGCCGTCGAGCCTCAGGCTCCGACATGGGCGCAGCGCACCGTTCGTTTCCTCCAGACAGGAGAACTCCCTGAGGAACAGGAGGAGGCAAAGAAAGTAGCCCGTCGGTCTAGCATGTACCAATTTGTGGATGATGCCCTATACAGGAGGAGACTGAACGGTATGAAACTTTAATGCATTCCTCGAGAATACGGACTAAAGCTGTTGGCAGAGATACATGGAGGCATGTGTGGCTCCCACATAGGGTCAAGAGCCCTCGCCGGCAAAGCATTCCGGCAGGGTTTCTTTTGGCCCACCGCCCTCCAGGATGCAGCTACACTAGTAACCAAGTGTGAAGCGTGCCAGTTCCATTCGAAGAAGCTTCATCAGCCAGCCCAAGCCCTTCAAACAATCCCTCTTTCTTGGCCATTTTTGGTCTGGGGGCTCGACATACTGGGCCCCTTTCCCCGTGCCGTCGGGGGCTTTGAGTACTTGTACATTGCAATCGACAAGTTCACAAAGTGGCCAGAGGTGGAACCGGTGAGGAAGGTAACGGCACAGTCGGCCGTCAAGTTTTCAAGGGACTAGTCTACCGTTTTGGTGTGCCGAATATGGTCATCACCGACAATGGCACACAGTTCATGAGCCGCACCTTCATGCAGTACATTCAAGACCTCGACACCAAGGTCTGTTTTGCTTCTGTTGCTCATCCCAGAAGTAACGGCCAGGCTAAGAGGGCAAGTGCAGAAGTGCTGCGAGGCCTCAAGACCAGGACTTTTGACAAGCTACGCAAGTGCGGAAGGCGCTGGATTGATGAGTTGCCAACGGTTCTTTGGTCAATCAGCACGACACCAAATCGAGCCACTGGCCAGACACCCTTTGCCCTACAGGGCAGAAGCAGTTCTCCCCACGGAGCTCATATACGGGTCGCCTCGAGTGCTCGCTTATGTGAGGAGCTTGAGCAAGAGCAGTTGCACCAAGATGATGTGACGCTCCTCGAGGAAGATCGTCTTCAGGCCGCTGTGCGAGCCGCTCGCTACCAGCAAGCTTTGCGCTGCTACCATAGCCGCAGGGTTCACGCCCGAAGCCTTGAGGAAGGCGACCTTGTTCTTCGGCGAATCCAATCCGCCAAGAATTCAAACAAGTTGATGCCAAAGTGGGAAGGCCCTTACCGAGTAATACGAGTCACCAGGCCCGGCGCAGTCCGCCTGGAGACCGAAGATGGCATTCTGGTGAGCAATTCCTGGAATATCAAACATCTTCGCAAGTTTTATCCCTAAGGTGCGGTTGCCGGGAGCCCCGGCAACCCCCGTTTTGTACTAGCGTTGCCGACGAGGCATGCAACCCTGTGTACAAAGCCAGGCGCAGACCCTGTGCGCAGTCAGGGAAAGAAATCCCTTAGCATGTATAGTTTCCTGTTGATTTCCATGTTTATGAGTACGTATATGCATGCTTGTCCAGGATATTGTACTGCTTTTTTAATTCCTGCAAATATTGATGAACCATCAAGGTTCCATGCTCTTGCCCTCTCTTCTTTCCAGCCACGGTGAGGACGCGCGATCCCGCCAAGGACCCGGCTCCTGCAAGAAGCTGAGAAGACCTCCCGGCAAACCAAACAGATAAAGTTTACCTCTTGCCCATTGGCACTCGTAACCTGTGACTTGTGCATTAGAAAACCTCGCCACTCTCCTTAAAAAAAACTCGGGTGCTCCCATTCCCGACACCGAACGCTGCTTCGGTCGGAGTGGTTGTAGTGGCCCTTGCTAAAAGGAGGTGCATGGGGGGCTGGACCCTTTGTCTGTAACCCGGCAGATGTGACTCTCCGGCAGGAGCAAAGGGTATCGGCAGGACAACTTGCCGGGATGACTCGCTTATTTATATTAAGGAGGCGTTTCGCCTCTGCACGAACGTACGCGTGCGCGGGTTCCCGGCAAGGCTAGTCTTTTTCATTAACATGCTGATACAAGTATGAAGGTTACAGGACACAAGCATGGGCTCGAGAGATTACCCTGACTAGAAATTAAGATTTGGCAAGTGCCTACAATTTAAAAGAAAGATATGTGCCCCATGATCTCCGTGCTTGCTCCTTTCCTCCCAGGTGCGGCAAGTGAAGGCAAAGAGGGGGCGATGGGGAACGCGCCGATGGAGAGCTTGACGAGGAAGACCCTCGGCAAGGCGCGTGGCCGAAGGAGGAGGGCGATGCGGTCAGCCGGAGTCAGAATCGGAGTCCTCCCGCTTGATGCCCTCATCGTCGCTGCCGCTGTCCTCCTCGTCACTTTCGCCCGAGGAGGAGGTTTCGTTGTCGGTGGAGCTCTCCGCGCAACACCTCAGGCGAGTTCCCAAGTCCCCAAAAACCTTGACGGATAGCAGGCTGTTCTCCATCAATTTGAAGTGGAGGACGAGCCCCTCCGATAGGCTATGGGCACGAGTGAAGGTTTTCCACCCGCGGCGGAGGTACATGACATGAGGGGCGGGGAAGTCGACGTCGACCTGGATGCTGCCATTCCCGCAGCCCCTCATATGCAGCCTCAAGGCCTGTGGCGGGTCAAGCTCCATCTCCCGAGCAAACGGGGTGGGAAGGCGGAGGTGGCCGCGCACTAGCTTGTACAGCATGATGAAGAACTCGCGGGGCTAGTCTCCGACGTGGCCCTCCATTGGGGGAGGGGCCGCTGGCGGAAGCGCGGCCGATGCGCCGCCCCGTCCTCCTCTCCCCCGAGTGCCATGACAGCCTCGGCCATGACCCCTCCCTCTTCCTCTCGCAGCGGGCTCCGCCACCGTGAGCTCCCGGGGAGGGGGGACGCGCTGTCGAGCAGAGACCCTCATCGCCGCCGTTGAAGCACTGCCGCGCCCTCTCGCCATGGCAAAGGGAAGGAAGGAGTCAGATGGGAAGGAGATGAACATTGGAGGAAGTCATCCCTCTCCCCTTCTTATAGAGGGGTGGGGCCGGGGCTCGCCCCCCTAGTCTAAGGGCGGCTGCCCCGCTCGACTAATCTGGTCGCTAGGGGCGCAGAGGATCTGGACCAACCCGCTGCTCTAATCAGCAACGACCGGGCTTCCCGCCTTGGCGTTAAGGCCCATGCCCTCCGTATGCATCGCCTACCCCCCCCGGGGGGGGGGCATGAAGGACATGTGGCGGGTAGGCCGGAATCAAGGAGACAAGTGGAGCGACCGTTTTCCACCCCGTGATCATGAGGCGCGGGCGCCTTGAAGGCTGCGACCCGAGTCCACTTAGTAAAATGAGCCGCGCCCCTGCGGCTTCCTCTTTTTTATGGGGAAGACGCGAGCCGCCTCTTTACTATCCACCACGACGTGACGCAAGCGTGCTGCAACCGCCCCACGCACGACCACAACGTCACGCATTCAACACGGGTCATGGGGAAGCGCAACTGGCGAGGGAGTTACTACAGTAAAACTCTGCCACATGTGCCCGCGCACCGTTCTGGGCCTGGCCCAATAACGCTCTGCGCTTAAATGTGGCCCAGGCCCGAGGGCTCCTGTCGGTGTACAAAAGTAGGGGCCTTCTGTACCCCTTTACTAGTACGCGGGCAGTCGCAGCCACATTTTTGGCCGATCTTAGCAGGGCAGAAGAGGGAGCGAAGACACAAGACTACCAGAGCAGCGCCCAAGCCAGAGGCGCAAGGAGCAAAGGGACAAGACGGGCTTCCCCCCGGCAAGAGCCTTGCCGGGGCGGCCTACGTGGCCCCGACAAGAGCCTTGCCGGGGCAACTTGCCCAATGCCAGCAAGGTCGCCGCCCTTGAGCCTAGGAGTTCCAACGCCATCAACAACATGGGGACCAAGACTCGGGAGGCGCCTGCGTGGTGGCATGCAGACCTTTGTGATGAACAGAGGCCTACGAGACTAGATGAGAACCAGAAGACGAAGGCCCCGGCAAGACCCTTGCCGGGGACGCCCACAAGACCCTGGCAAAACCCTTGCTAGGACCCCGACAAGACCCTTGCCGGGGACATCTGCAGGGCCATAGCCAGGCCCGCGCGTACCAAGGTTTCGCCACCCCGCGGCCGCTCCAATGCGGCGATCAGCTTGCCAACCAGGCGAGCGCCTGCGTGGCAGCATGCAGCTTCTAGGCTAACTAGGCAAGCGCCTGCATGGTGGCATGTAGATCTTCATGAAGACCCTACCACCGCACCAGCGTAGCAGCCAGCCAGCCAGCGTGGCGCTGCACGCCTTGTCAGCTTGGACGCACGTCGAAGCGAGACGAGGCGGCGACGGACGAGACGAGCTTCTTTGGCGTCCCCGATAAAGCAAGGGGGCACATCGGCAGCGCATTAAATGTGTTTGTCCTACGGTTCCTGGAGATAAACTTGTACACCGTAGATACTTTCCACCTCTGGTGTGCCACTGTGGCAAACCCTTTGACTATAAAAGGAGGCTCGAGGCGTACTGAGGGAGGATTCAGACTTTTTGGACTACACACGCACCGTAGCTAGTTCAAGAGCTCAAGAACACCAAAAATACACCAAAGTAGGATTAGGGTATTACGCATCGTTTGCAGCCTGAACCTGGATAAAATTCCCCAGTGTTGATCTTCTAAACCCGCTCTTTCCACAGCCCCGCACCCACCAACCGTAGAAGGGATTCCCTGTGATCCCATAGGTGTCATTTTCCCTCGACATAAGGCAATAAAAATTGCTTCTAAAAGTGTAAGATCATTTAGTGTAAGAGAAAATTGAGCATTGTACGAACTTGTGATGGTGAAGAATAAAAGAGACAAACTGGATAATAAAGGTTGCCATCACAAGGGGCAATACAACGTGACGTTCTTTTGCAATAAGGGGTTGAGCATACAAACAAATAAGCGCATGGCAACCTCTGCTCCCCTCTGCAAATGGCCTGTCATTTACTTTTATGCAAATGGTCAAAGTTCTTCTCTCCATTCCCTTTTATTTTTCTCTTTTGGCAAGCATCATGTGGTGAGGAAAGATCTAGGCACATATATCCAGTTGGATATGGGTAGCATGAGTTATTATTGTTGACATCACCCTTGAGGTGAGTACGTCGGGAGGCGAAATTATATGCCCCTATCTTTCTGTGTGTCCGGTGGAAACGTTTTGCTCATGTGTATACGGTGAGTGTTAGCAATCATAGAAGACTATATGATGGTTGAGTATGTTGAGCTCGTACTTAAACTCTGTTGAATAAGTTGAATTGCAATTGCTTGGTGACTGAGAACATAGGTTGTTGAGTTTCAAAAAAATTCATCGTTTGAACCTTAACATGTGAATAGGTTGCTACTTTAACATCAGAAGTTTTATAAGAAAGAGTTGTTGTTATGATGCTAGGAAAAGTGATTGAAATTATCATTGATCAAACTTACGCACTTTGCTAGCATTCACACTTCATAAATTATTTCTTTTATCATTTACCTACTCGAGGACGAGTAGGAATTAAGCTTGGGGATGCTGATACGTCTCCAACGTATCTATAAATTATGAAGTATTCATGCCATGTTTACAACAATTTTATATGGTTTTGGTATGATTTGCATGGAACTAACCCGGACTGACGTTGTTCTCAGCAGAACTACCGTGGTGTTATTTTTTGTGCAGAAATGGAAGTTCTCCAAATGAGCTTAAACTTTTTGACGATTTTTTTGGAACAAAAGAGACCCCCGAAGCTTCGTGGAAGGGCAAGAAGAGCCACAAGGAGGGCACAACCCACCAGGGCGTGCCTGGTGGGCCAGGCTCGCCCCGGTGGGTTGTGCTCACCTCGAGGCCCATCTTTGCGTGAAACTGACGCCAAAAAATCCTATAAATAGAGAAACCATCAGAAATAACCCTAGATCAGAAGTTCCGCCGCCGCAGGCCTCTGTAGCCAACGAAAACCAATCTAGACCCTGTTCCGGCACCCTGCCGGAGGGGGGAATCATCTCCGGTGGCCATCTTCATCATCCCGGCGGCCACCATGATGAGGAGGGAGTAGTCCACCCTCGGGGCTGAGGGATTGTACTAGTAGCTATATGTTTAATCTCTCTCTCTCTCTCTCGTGTTCTTGAGATGTCATGATCTTGATGTATCACGGGCTTTGTTAATATAGTCGGGTCATATGGTGTTTTCCCCTCTCTATTTTGTTGTGATGAATTGAGTTTTTCCCTTTGAGATTTCGTTGTTATCGGATTGAATACTTTTATGGATTTGAGAGCACTTGATATATGTCTTGCATATGGATACTCATGGTGACAATGGGGTATCATATTTATTCACTTGATATGTGTTTTGGCACTCAACTTGCAGATTCTCGGGGTGACATTGGGGTAATCTACGCATAGGGGTTGATGCACGTTCTTGTCTTGGTTTCTTCGGTAGAAATCTTGGGGCACTCTTTGAGGTTCCTTGTGTGGGATTGAGTATTTTGAATCTGAAATTATTTGGTGTTATTTTAGTATGAACTCTTGGATAGATCAATCGGAAACAATAGCTTCGAGGTGGTTTCGTACCGTACAAACGATTTCTTCTTATGTTCTCCGCTAGATAGGAACTTTGGAGTGATTCTTCATCGCACTTTGAGGGGTGGTTATATGATCCAATTATATTAGCATTGTTGAGAGATTGCACTAGCGAAAGTATGGACCCTAGGCCTCATTTTCAAGCATTGCAATACCGTTTTTGTGCCCGTTTACTATTTGCTACCTTGCTGTTTTTATTTATTTAGATTATAAAAATATATTTCTACCATCAATATTACACTTTTATCACCATCTCTTCACCGAACTAGTGCACCTATACAATTTTCCATTGTATTGGGTGTGTTGGGGACACAGGAGATTTCTTGTATTTGATGGCAAGGTTGTTTGAGAGAGACCATCTTCATCCTACGCCTCCCACGGATGGGCCTCCAAGCGCATAGTTTTGTAGGACAGTAGCAAATTTCCCTCAAGTGGATGACCTAAGGTTTATCAATCCATGAGAGGTGTAGGATGAAGATGGTCTCTCTCAAACGACCCTCCAACCAAATACAAGCAATCTCTTGTGTCCCCAACACACCCAATACAATGCCAAATTGTATAGGTGCACTAGTTCGGCGAAGAGATGGTGATAAAAGTGTAATATGGATAGTAGATATTGGTTTTTGTAATCTGAAATTATAAAAACGGCAAGGTAACTAATAGTAAACGGGCACAAAAATGGTGTTGCAATGCTTAAAAACAAGGCCTAGGGTCCGTACTTTCGCTAGTGCAAACTCTCAACAATGATAACATAGTTGGATCATATGATTATCCCTCAAAGTGTAACGAAGAATCACTCCCGAGTTCCTATTAGCGGAGAACAAAAGATAGGAATTGATTGTAGGGTGCCAAACCATCTCAAAGCTATTCTTTCAATTCGATCTATCCTAGAGTTCGTACTAGAATAACGCAAGCTATTCTTTCCGATCGATCTAATCAAGAGTTCGTACTAAGATAACACCAAAGCAAATTCATATTCATAATACTCAATCCACACAAAGAACTATAAAGAGACCCCGAAGTTTCCATCGGAGAAAAACGTGCATTAACCCCTATGCATAGATTACCCCAATATCACCGCGGGAATCCGCGAGTTGAATGCCATACCATATATCAAGTGAATCAATAAGATACCCCAATTGTCACCTCAAGTATTCATATTGCAAGATATACATCATGTGTTCTCATCTCTGAATATTCAATCTGACAAGACAAAACTTCAAAGGGTAAAGATTCAGTCCATCACAACAAGAGTATAGAGGGAAGAAACATCATATGATCCGACTATATTAACAAAGCCCATGACATATATCACCAGAGAGAGATAGATTAAACACATAGCTACTGGTACAAACCCTCAGCCCCGAGGGTGGACTACTCCCTCCTCAACGTGGTGGCCGCCGGGATGATGAAGATGGCCACCGGAGATGATTCCCCCCTCTGGCAGGGTGCCGGAATGGGTCTAGATTGGTTTTCGGGGGCTATGGAGCCCTGCGCGGCGGAACTTCTGATCTAGGTTAACCCCGATGGGTTTCGGAATATTTGGAAATTTATAGTGCAAAGAAGGGGTACGGGAGGCCACTGAGGTGGGCACAACCCACCTGGGCGTGCTAGGGAGCCCTGGGACACCCTGGTGGGTTGTGCCCCCCTCAGGGCACCCCCAGGTGCTGCTTTGGCCCATCGGGAGTCTTCTGGCCCAAAAAAATCCACAAAAGGTTTCACGTTGTTTGGACTCCGTTTGATATTGATTTTATGCGATGTAAAAAACAAGCAAAAAACAGCAATTGGCACTGGGCACTGGGTCAATAGGTTAGTCCAAAAAATGATATAAAGTTGCTATAAAATGATTGTAAAACATCCAAGAATGATTAAATAACAGCATGAATACTTCATAAATTATAGATACGTTGGAGAAGTATCAGCATCCCCAAGCTTAATTCCTACTCGTCCTCGAGTAGGTAAATGATAAAAAAATAATTTATGAAGTGTGAATGCTAGCAAAGTGCACAAGTTTGATCAATGATAATTTCAATCACTTTTGCTAGCATCATAACAACAATTCTTCTCATAAATTTTCTCATGTTGTAGTTGATGGGGAACACAGTAATTTCAAAAAAATCCTACGCACGCGCAAGATCTATCATGGTGATGCACAACAACGAGAGGGGAGAGTGTTGTCCACGTACCCTCGTAGACCGAAAGCGGAAGCGTTATGACAACGCGGTTGATGTAGTCGTACGTCTTCACGATCCGACCGATCCTAGTACCGAAAGTACGGCACCTCCGCGATCTATACACGTTCAGCTCGGTGACGTCCCACAAACTCTTGATCCAGCTGAGTGTCGAGGGAGAGTTTCGTCAGCACGACGGCGTGATGACGGTGATGATGAAGTTACCGGCGTAGGGCTTCGCCTAAGCACTACGACGATATGACCAAGGTGGATTATGGTGGAGGGGGGCACCGCACACGGCTAAACAATGTCAACTTGTGTGTTCTAGGGTGTCCCCTGCCCCCGTATATAAAGGAGCAAGGGGGGAGGCCGGCCAGCCCTTGGGGCGCGCCAGGAGAGGAGTCCTCCTCCTAGTAGGAGTAGGACTCCCCTTTCCTAGTCCTACTAGGAGGGGGGAAGGAAGGAGGAGAGGGAGAAGGAAAGGGGGGTGCCGCCCCCCTTCCCTAGTCCAATTCAGACCAGAGAGGGAGGGGGCGCGCGGCCTGCCCTAGCTGGCCCTCTCTCTCTCCACTAAGGCTCATGTGGCCCATTAGTTCCTCGGGGGGGGGTTCCGCTAACCCTCGGGCACTCCGGTTTTCTCCGAAATTACCCGGAACACTTCGGTTTCCGAATATAGTCGTCCAATGTATCAATCTTTATGTCTCGACCATTTCGAGACTCCTCGTCATGTCCACGATCATATCCGGGACTCCGAACTACCTTCGTTACATCGAAACACATAAACTCATAATACCGATCGCCACCGAACGTTAAGCGTGCGGACCCTACGGGTTCGAGAACTATGAAGACATGACCGAGACTTATCTTCGGTCAATAACCAATAGCAGAACCTAGATGTTCATATTGGCTCCCACATATTCTACGAAGATCTTTATCGGTCAAACCGCATAACAACATACGTTGTTCCCTTTGTCATCGGTATGTTACTTGCCCGAGATTCGATCGTCGGTATCTCAATACCTAGTTCAATCTCGTTACCAGCAAGTCTCTTTACTCGTTCCGTAATGCATCATTCCGCAACTAACTCATTAGTCACATTGCTTGCAAGGCTTATAGTGATGTGCATTACCGAGAGGGCCCAGAGATACCTCTCCGATACTCGGAGTGACAAATCCTAATCTCGATCTATGCCAACTCAACAAACACCATCAGAGACACCTGTAGAGCACCTTTATAATCACCCAGTTATGTTGTGACGTTTGGTGGAACACAAAGTGTTCCTCCGGTATTCGGGAGTTGCATAATCTCATAGTCATAGGAACATGTATAAGTCATGAAGAAAGCAATAGCAACATACTAAACAATCAACTGCTAAGCTAACGGAATGGGTCAAGTCAATCACATCATTCTCTAATGATGTGATCCCATTAATAAAATGACAACTCATGTCTATGGTTAGGAAACTTAACCATCTTTGATTCAACGAGCTATTCAAGTAGAGGCATACTAGTGACACTCTATTTGTCTATGTATTCACACACTTACTAAGTTTCTGGTTAATACAATTCTAGCATGAATAATAAACATTTATCATGATATAAGGAAATATAAATAACAACTTTATTATTGCCTCTAGGGCATATTTCCTTGAGTCTCCCACTTGCACTAGAGTCAATAATCCAGATTACACACTAATGATTCTAACACCCATGGAGTCTTGGTGTTGATCATGTTTTGCTCGTGAGAGAGGCTTAGTAAACGGGTCTGCAATATTCAGATCCGTATGTATCTTGCAAATATCTATGTCTCCCTCCTTGACTTGATCGCGGATGGAATTGAAGCGTCTCTTGATGTGCTTGGTTCTCTTGTGAAATCTGGATTCCTTTGCCAAGGCAATTGCACCAGTATTGTCACAAAAGATTTTCATTGGACCTGATGCACTAGGTATGACACCTAGATTGGATATGAACTCCTTCATCCAGACTCCTTCATTTGCTGCTTCTGAAGCAGCTATGTACTCTGCTTCACACGTAGATCCCGCCACGACGCTCTGCTTGGAACTGCACCAACTGACAGCTGCACCCTTCAATATAAATACGTATCTGGTTTGTGTCTTAGAGTCATCCGGATTAGTGTCAAAGCTTGCATCGACGTAAACATTTACGACGAGCTCTTTGTCACCTCCATAAACGAGAAACATATCCTTAGTCCTTTTCAAGTATTTCAGGATGTTCTTGACCGCTGTCCAATGATCCACTCCTGGATTACCTTGGTACCTCCCTGCTAAACTTCTAGCAAGGCACACATCAGGTCTGGTACACAGCATTGCATACATGATAGCACCTATGGCTGAGGCCTAGGGAATGACTTTCATTTTCTCTCTATCTTCTGCAGTGGTCGGGCATTCAGTCTGACTCAACTTCACACCTTGTAACACTGGCAAGAACCCTTTCTTTGACTGGTCCATTTTGAATTTCTTCAAAACTTTATCAAGGTATGTGCTTTGTGAAAGTCCAATTAAGCGTCTTGATCTATCTCTATAGATCTTGATGCCTAATATATAAGCAGCTTCACCGAGGTCTTTCATTGAAAAATTATTATTCAAGTATCCTTTTATGCTATCCAAAAATTATGTATTATTTCCAATCAATAATATGTCATCCACATATAATATTAGAAATGCTACATAGCTCCCACTCACTTTCTTGTAAATACAGCCTTCTCCAAAAGTCTGTATAAAACCATATGCTTTGATCACACTATCAAAGCGTATATTCCAACTCCGAGAGGCTTGCACCAGTCCATAAATGGATCGCTGGAGCTTGCACACTTTGTTAGCACCTTTAGGATCGACAAAACCTTCTGGTTGCATCATATACAACTCTTCTTTGAGATATCCATTAAGGAATGCATTTTTGACATCCATTTGCCAAATTTCATAATCATAAAATGCGGCAATTGCTAACATGATTCAGACAGACTTAAGAATCACTACGGGTGACAAGGTCTCATCGTAGTCAACCCCTTGAACTTGTCAAAAACCTTTCGCAACAAGTCGAGCTTTGTAGACAGTAATATTACTGTCAGCGGCAGTCTTCTTCTTGAAGATCCATTTATTCTCTATGCCTTGCCGATCATCTGGCAAGTCAACCAAAGTCCACACTTTGTTCTCATACATGGATTCCATCTCAGATTTCATGGCCTCAAGCCATTTTGCGGAACCTAGGCTCATCATTACTTCCTCATAGTTCGCAGGTTCGTCATGGTCTAGTAACAGGAATTCCAGAATAGGATTACCGTACCACTCTGGTGCGGATCATACTCTGGTTGACCTATGAGGTTCGGTAGTAACTTGATCTGAAGTTTCATGATCATCATCATTAGCTTCCTCACTAATTGGAGTAGGAATCACTGGAACTGATTTTTGTGATGAACTACTTTCCATTTCGGGAGAAGGTACAATTACCTCATCAAGTTCTACTTTCCTGCCACTCACTTCTTTTGAGAGAAACTCCTTATGTAGAAAGGATCTATTCTTAGCAACAAATATCTTGCCTTCGGATATGTGATAGAAGGTGTACCCAACAGTCTCCTTTGGGTATCCTATGAAGAGACATTTCTCTGATTCGGGTTTGAGCTTATCAGGTTGAAGCCTTTTCACATAAGCATCGCAACCCCAAACTTTAAGAAATGACAGCTTAGGTTTCTTGCTAAACCACAGTTCATATGGTGTCTTCTCAACGGATTTAGATGGTGCCCTATTTAACGTGAATGCAGCCGGCTCTAAAGCATAACCCCAAAATGATAGCGGTAAATCGGTAAGAGACATCATAGATCGCACCATATCTAATAAAGTACGGTTACGACGTTCGGACACCATTGTGCTGTCGTGTTCCAGGTGGCGTGAGTTGCGAAACTATTCCACATTGTTTCAAATGAATACCAAACTCATAACTCAAATATTCACCTCCACGATCAGATTGTAGAAACTTTATTTTCTTGTTACGATGATTTTCCACTTCACTTTGTAATTCTTTGAACTTTTCAAATGTTTCAGACTTATGTTTCATTAAGTAGATATACCCATATCTGCTCAAATCATCTATGAAGGTCAGAAAATAACGATACCCGCCGCGAGCCTCAGCACTCATCGGACTGCATACATCAATATGTATTATTTCCAATAAGTTGGTTGCTCGCTCCATTGTTCCGGAGAATGGAGTCTTAGTCATCATGCCCATGAGGCATGGTTCGCAAGCATCAAGTGATTCATCATCAAGTGATTCCAAAAGCCCATCAGCATGGAGTTTCTTCATGCGCTTTACACCAATATGACCTAAACGGCAATGCCACAAATAAGTTGCACTATCATTATTAGCTTTGCATCTTTTGGCTTCAATATTATGAATATGTGTATCACTACAATCGAGATTCAACAAAAATAGACCACTCCTCAAGGGTGCATGACCATAAAATATATTACTCATATAAATAGAACGACCATTATTCTCTGATTTAAATGAATAACCGTCTCGCATCAAACAAGATCTAGATATAATGTTCATGCTCAACCCTGGCACCAAATAACAATTATTCAGGTCTAAAACTAATCCCGATGGTAGATGTAGAGGTAGCGTGCCGATGGCGATCACATTGAATTTGGAACCATTTCCCACGCGCATCGTCACCTCGTCCTTAGCCAATCTTCGTTTAATCTGTAGCCCCTGTTTCGAGTTGCAAATATGAGGAACAAAACCAGTATCAAATACCAAGGTGCTACTACGAGCATTAGTAAGGTACACATCAATAACATGTATATCAAGTATACCTTTCACTTTGCCATCCTTCTTATCCATCAAAGACTTGGGGCAGTTCCGCTTCCAGTGACCAGTCCCTTTGCACTAGAAGCACTCAGTTTCAGCCTTAGATCGAGACTTGGGCTTCTTCCCTTGAGCAGCAACTGGCTTGCTGTTCTTCTTGAAGTTCCCCTTCTTCCCTTTGCCCTTTTTCTTGAAACTAGTGGTCTTGTTAACCATCAACACTTGATGCTCCTTCTTGATTTCAACCTCCGCGGCCTTTTACATCAGAAGAGCTCGGGAATTGTTTTTTTCATCCCTTGCATATTATAGTTCATCACAAAGCTTTTATAGCTTGGTGGAAGTGATTGAAGAACTCTGTCAATGACACTATCATCAGGAAGATTAACTCCTAGCTGAGTCTAGTGGTTATGGTACCCAGACATTCTGAGTATGTGTTCACTGACAGAACTATTCTCCTCCATTTTGCAGCTGTAGAACTTGTTGGAGACTTTATATCTCTCAAATCGGTCATTTGCTTGAAATATTAACTTCAACTCTTGGAACATCTCATATGCTCCATGATGTTCAAAACATCTTTCAAGTCCCGATTCTAAGCCGTAAAGCATGTCACACTAAACTATCGAGTAGTCATCAGCTTTGCTCTGCCAGACGTTCATAACGTCCGGAGTTGCTCCTGCAGCTGGTCTTGCACCTAGCGGTGCTTCCGGGACGTAATTCTTCCGTGCAGCAATGAGGATAATCCTCAGGTTATGGGCCCACTCCGTGTAGTTGCGACCATCATCTTTCAACTTAGCTATCTCTAGGAATGCATTAAAATTCAAGGGAATGGTAGCACGGGCCATTGATCTACAATAACATAGATATGCAAAAACTATCAGGACTAAGTTCATGATAAATTAAAGTTCAATTAATCATATTACTAAAGAACTCCCACTTAGATAGACATCCCTCTAGTCATGTAAATGATCACGTGATCCATATCAACTAAACCATGTCCGATCATCACGTGATATGGAGTAGTTTTCAATGGTGAACATCACTATGTTGATCGTATCTACTATATGATTCACGTTCGACCTTTCGGTCTCAGTGTTTTGAGGCCATATCTGCATATGCTAGGCTCGTCAAGTTTAACCTGAGTATTCTGCACGTGCAAAACTGGCTCGCACCCATTGTATGTGAACGTAGAGCTTATCACACCCAATCGTCACATTGTGTCTCGGCACGACGAACTGTAGCAATGGTGCATACTCAGGGAGAACACTTGTACCTTGAAATTTAGTGAGGGATCATCTTATAATGCTACTGCCGTACTAAGAAAAATAAGATGCATAAAGGATAAACATCACATGCAATCGAAATATGTGACATGATATGGCCATCATCATCTTGTGCCTTTGATCTCCATCTCCAAAGCACTGTCATGATCTCCATGGTCACTGGCTTGACACCTTGATCTCCATCATAGCGTCATTGTCGTCTCGCCAACTATTGCTTCTACGACTATCGCTACCGCTTAGTGATAAAGTAAAGCAATTACATGGCGATTGCATTTCATACAATAAAGCGACAACCATAAGGCTCCTGCCAGTTGCTGATAACTTTTACAAAACATGATCATCTCATACAACAATTTATATCTTATCACGTCTTGACCATATCACATCACAACATGCCCTGCAAGAACAAGTTAGACGTCCTCTACTTTGTTGTTGCAAGTTTTACGTGGCTGCTACGGGCTTCTAGCAAGAACCGTTCTTACCTACGCATCAAAACCACAACAATTTTTCGCCAAGTCTGATGTTTTAACCTTCAACAAGGACCGGCCGTAGTCAAACTCGATTCTAAAGTTGGAGAAACAGACACCCGCCAGCCACCTGTGTGCAAAGCATGTCGGTAGAACCAGTCTCATGAATGCGGTCATGTAATGTCGGTCCGGGCCGCTTCATCCAACAATACCGCCGAATCAAAGTAAGACATTGGTGGTAAGCAGTATAACTATTATTGCCCACAACTCTTTGTGTTCTACTCGTGCATATCATCTATGCATAGACCTGGCTCGGATGCCACTGTTGGGGAACGTAGCATGCAATTTAAAAAAATCCTACGATCATGCAAGATCTATCTAGGAGATGCATAGCAATGAGACGGGGAGAGTGTGTCTACGTACCCTCGTAGACCGAAAGCGGAAGCGTTATGTTAACGCGGTAGATGTAGTCGAACGTCTTCATGATCCAACCGATCCAAGTACCGAACGTATGACACCTCCGTGTTCAGCACATGTTCAGCTCGATGGCGTCCCTCGAGCTCTTGATCCAGTAGAGGGTAAAGGGAGAGTTCTGATAGCATGACGGTGTCGTGACAGTGATGGTGATGTGATCCGCGCAGGGCTTCGCCTAAGCACTATGACGCTATGACCGGAGGAGTAAACTATGGAGGGGGGCACCGCACACGGCTAAGAGATTTCTTGGTGTGCCTTTGGGGTGCCCCCCACCCCCGTATATAAGGGGGGAGGAGGAGGCCTGCGGCTAGGAGGGGCGCGCCATGGGGGGAGTCCTACTTGGACTCCTAGGCCAAGTAGGATTCGCCCCCCCCCATTTCCTTTCTCCACCAGAGGGAACAGGAAGGAGAGGGAGAGGGAAAGGGAAGGGGGGCGCGCGGCCACCCCCCGCGGGTTTCCCTCTCTCTCCCTTAGGCCCATATTGGCCCAACACTTCCCCGGGGGGTTCCGGTAACCCCTCGGTACTCCGGAAAAATACCCGAAGCACTCGGAACCATTCTGATGTCCGAATATAACCTTCCAATATATGCATCTTTACCTCTCGACCATTTCAAGACTCCTCGTCATGTCCGTGATCTCATCCGGGACTCCGAACAAACTTCGGTCACCAAAACACATAACTCATAATACAAATCATCATCGAACATTAAGCGTGCGGACCCTACGGGTTAGAGAACTATGTAGACATGACCGAGACACATCTCCGGTCAACAACCAATAGCGGAACCTGGATGCTCATATTGGCTCCTACATATTCTACGAAGATCTTTATCGGTCAAACCGCATAACAACATACGTCATTCTCTTTGTCATCGGTATGGTACTTTCCCGAGATTTGTTGGTATCATCATACCTAGTTCAATCTCGTTACCGGCAAGTCTGTTTACTCGTTCCGTAATGCATCATCCCGTAACTAACTCATTAGTCACATTGCTTGCAAGGCTTATAGTGATGTGCATTACCAAGAGGGCCCGGAGATACCTCTCCGATACACAGAGTGACAAATCCTAATCTTGATCTATGCCAACTCAACAAACACCTTCGGAGACACCTGTAGAGCATCTTCATAGTCACCCAGTTACGTTGTGACGTTTGATAGCACACAAGGTGTTCCTCCGGTATTCGGGAGTTGCATAATCTCATAGTCAGAGGAATATGTATAAGTCATGAAGAAAGCAATAGCAATAAAACTAAACAATCATTACGCTAAGCTAACGGATGGGTCTTGTCCATCACATCATTCTCTAATGATGTGACCCCGTTCATCAAATGACAACACATGTCTATGGTAAGGAAACTTAACCATCTTTGATTAACGAGCTAGTCAAGTAGAGGCATACTAGGGACACTCTGTATGTCTATGTATTCACACATGTACTAAGTTTCTGGTTAATACAATTCCAGCATCAATAATAAACATTTATCATGATATAAGGAAATATAAATAACAACTTTATTATTGCCTCTAGGGCATATTTCCTTCTGTAATTGCTTTACTTTATCACTATGCATTAGCGATAGTTGTAGAAGCAATAGTTGGCGAGACGACAATGATGCTACGATGGAGATCAAGGTGTCAAGCCGGTGACGATAGAGATCATGACCGTGCTTTGGAGATGGAGACCAAAGGCACAAGATGATGATGGCCATATCATGTCACATATTTTGATTGCATGTGATGTTTATCTTTTATGCATCTTATTTTGCTTAGTACGGCGGTAGCATTATAAGATGATCCCTCACTAAAATTTCAAGGTATTAGTGTTCTCCCTAAGTATGCACCGTTGTGACAGTTCTTCGTGCCGAGACACCACGTGATGATCAGGTGTGATAAGCTCTACGTTCACATACAACAAGTGCAAGACAGTTTTGCACGTGCGAAATACTTGGGTTAAACTTGACGAGCCTAGCATGTACACACATGGCCTCGGAACACTGGAGACCGAAAGGTCGAACGTGAATCATATAGTAGATATGATCAACATTGAGATGTTCACCATTGAAAACTACTCCATCTCACGTGATGATCGGACATGGTTTAGTTGATATGGATCACGTGATCATTTAGATGACTCGAGGGATGTCTATCTAAGTGGGAGTTCTTAACTAATTTGATTAATTGAACTTTAATTTATCACGAACTTAGTCATGATAGTATTTGCAAATTATGTTATAGAGCAATTGCTCGCGATGTAGTTCCCCGTTTATTTTTTTATATGTTCCTAGAGAAAAATAAATTGAAAGATGATAGTAGCAATGATGCGGACTTGGTCTGTGATCTGAGGATTGTCCTCATTGTTGCCCAGAAAAATTATGTCCTTGATGCACCACTAGGTGACAGACCTAATGCAGGAGCAGATGCAGATGTTATGAACATTTGACAAGCTCGGTATGATGACTACTTGATAGTTTAGTGCACCATGCTTTACGGTTTAGAACCGGGACTTCAAAAAAAATTTGAACGCCATGGAGCATATGAGATGTTCCAAGAGCTAAAAATGATATTTCAGACTCGTGCCCATGTTAAGAGGTATGAGACCTCTGACAAGTACTTTGCCTACAAGATGGAGGAGAATAGATCAGCTAGTGAGCATGTGCTCAGAATGTCTAGGTACTACAATCGCTTGAATCAAGTGGGAGTTAATCTTACAGATAAGATAGTGGTTGACAGAGTTCTCTAGTCAATATCACCAAGTTTCTAGAACTTAGTGATGAACTATAATATGCAAGGGATAGTGAAAATGATTCCCCAGCTCTTCGCGATGCTGAAATCGGCGAAGGTAGAAATCAAGAAAGAGCATCAAGTGTTGATGGTTGACAAGACCACTAGTTTCAAGTGAAAGGGCAAAGGAAAAGAAAGAGAACTTCAAGAAGAATGACAAGCAAGTTGCCACTCCGATGAAGAAGCCCAAAGCTAGACCTAAGCCTGAAACTAAGTGCTTCTACTGCAAAGGGAATGGTCACTAGAAGCAGAACTACCCCGAATACTTGGCGGATAAGAAGGATGGTGTTGGGGATATTACTGCTGGGCGTAAACCGGCCAGGAGAGGCCGGGTTATCCCCATAATGGATTATTATGCCTGAAGCCCATGAAGATCAAGATGGAGGCGCTTTATGAAGGCCCAGGGCCCAAAGTCAGTTTAAAGGTCTGTAGATGTAAAACCGACATTGATATGTAAACTTGTGTTGTAAGATAGAAAGAGCAGAGATCGAGCCGGACACGTTTATGAGCCGGCCTCGGAATCCTGTAAACCAGCGGGCGTCAACCCATGTATATAAGGGGACGACCCAGCGGCGGTTTAGGGACAACAGACAACAACTCGAGACCCAGGCAAAGCGTATTCGCTCCCTGGTCATCGAAACCCAAGCAATCCCACAACAACTGGATCGTAGGCTTTTACCTTCACTGCAAGGGGCCGAACCAGTATAAACTCTCTACGTCCCTTGTCCGCTTTAACCCCTTTATGCTAACCCATCGCGATGGCTCCATGACTAAGTCCTTTCTCTAGGACATCTGCCGTGACAAAACCACGACAGTTGGCGCCTACCGTGGGGCTATCGCACGATGGTTTCGAGTTCTTAGAGGGCAGTTTCAAAGGGCTCAAGGGCTACACTGTGGGCCGGGTGACCAAGAGTCGTCGCGGCAAGCTCTACATCGATGACGCAGGCTGGGGCCCCGAGGCCGGCTCAATCGAGTACGAGTACCGGGTCCCCTTAGGTGGCATCCACGTTTTCATTGCCAAGATTGGCAAACTGGGCCCTGAGCCGGACATCTGCACCGACATCATCGAGACGGCTCAGCGTGCGAGATCTGCCCGGGTTAAGCCTGTCATGAAGCGTGCCTTCGTAGGAGTCATCCACGGAGTGGAATCTGAGGATAGATCGGAATCTGGTGGTGAAACCGTCGTTTATTCCGGCGATGAGTCATCAACCGGAGAGACCGAGTCATTGTTGTTGGATATATGCCCTAGAGGCAATAATAAATGGTTATTATTATATTTCTTTGTTCATGATAATTATCTATTGTTCATGCTATAATTGTGTTATCCGGAAATCGTAATACATGTGTGAATGCATAGACCACAACGTGTCCCTAGTAAGCCTCTAGTTGACTAGCTCGTTGATCAACAGATAGTCATGGGTTTCCTGACTATGGACATTGGATGTCATTGATAACGGGATCACATCATTAGGAGAATGAAGGCCCAATCCTAAGCATAGCACAAAAGATCGTGTAGTTCGTTTGCTAGAGCTTTTTCCAATGTCAAGTATCTTTTCCTTAGACCATGAGATCGTGCAACTCCCGGGTGCCGTAGGAGTGCTTTGGGTGTGCCAAACGTCACAACGTAACTGGGTGACTATAAAGGTACACTACGGGTATCTCCGAAAGTGTCTGTTGAGTTGGCACGGATCGAGACTGGGATTTGTCACTCCGTATGACGGAGAGGTATCTCTGGGCCCACTCGGTAATGCATCATCATAATGAGCTCAATGTGACTAAGGAGTTAGCCACGGGATCATGCATTACGGTACGAGTAAAGAGACTTGCCGGTAACGAGATTGAACAAGGTATTGGGATACCGACGATCGAATCTCGGGCAAGTAACATACCGATTGACAAAGGGAATTGTATACGGGATTGATTGAATCGTCGACATCGTGGTTCATCCGATGAGATCATCGTGGAACATGTGGGAGCCAACATGGGTATCCAGATCCCGCTGTTGGTTATTGACCGGAGAGGCGTCTCGGTCATGTCTGCATGTCTCCCGTACCCGTAAGGTCTACACACTTAAGGTTCGGTGACGCTAGGGTTGTAGAGATATGACTATGCGGAAACCCGAAAGTTGTTAGGAGTCCCGGATGAGATCCCGGACGTCACGAGGAGTTCCGGAATGGTCCGGAGGTGAATAATTATATATAGGAAGTCCAGTTTTGGCCACCGGGAAAGTTTCGGGGGTTATCGGTATTGTACCCGGACCACCGGAAGGGTCCCGGGGGTCCACCGGGTGGGGCCACCTATCCCGGAGGGCCCCATGGGCTGAAGTGGGAAGGGAACCAGCCCTTAGTGGGATGGGGCGCCCCCATGGGCCTCCCACCTGCGCCCAGGGTTGGAAACCCTGGGGTGGGGGGCGCCCCACTTGACTTGGGGGGGAAGTTTCCCCCCCTTGGCCGCCGCCCCCCCATAGATGGGTTCCAGGGCCGGCGCCCCCCCTCCAGGGGGCCTATATATAGTGGGGGGAGGGAGGGCAGTAGTACCACAGCCCCTGGCGCCTCCCTCTCCCCCTGCAACACCTTTCCCTCTCGCACAAGCTTGGCGAAGCCCTGCCGAGATCCCCGCTACATCCACCACCACGCCGTGGTGCTGCTGGATCTCCATCAACCTCTCCTTCCCCCTTGCTGGATCAAGAAGGAGGAGACGTCGCTGCTCCGTACGTGTGTTGAACGCGGAGGTGCCGTCCGTTCGGCACTCGGTCATCGGTGATTTGGATCACGGCGAGTACGACTCCATCAACCCCGTTCATTAGAACGCTTCCGCTCGCGATCTACAAGGGGTATGTAGATGCACTCCTTTACCCTCATTGCTAGTATACTCCATAGATGGATCTTGGTGATGCGTAGGAAATTTTAAAATTCTGCTACGATCCCCAACAGTGGCATCATGAGCCAGGCCTATGCGTAGTTGCTATGCACGAGTAGAACACAAAGCAGTTGTGGGCGTAGATGTTGTCAATTTTTCTTGCCACTACTAGTCTTATCTTGTTTCGGCGGTATTGTGGGATGAAGCGGCCCGGACCGACCTTACACGTACGCTTACGTGAGACAGGTTCCACCGACTGACATGCACTAGTTGCATAAGGTGGCTAGCGGGTGTCTGTCTCTCCCACTTTAGTCGGAACGGATTTGATGAAAAGGGTCCTTATGAAGGGTAAATAGAAATTGGCATATCACGTTGTGGTTTTACGTAGGTAAGAAACGTTCTTGCTAGAAACCTATAGAAGCCACGTAAAAACTTGCAACAACAATTAGAGGACGTCTAACTTGTTTTTGCAGCATGTGCCTTGTGATGTGATATGGCCAGAAGATGTGATGAATGATATATGTGATGTATGAGATTGATCATATTCTTGTAATAGGAATCACGACTTGCATGTCGATGAGTATGACAACCGGCAGAAGCCATAGGAGTTGTCTTTATTATTTTGTATGACCTGCGTGTCATTGAATAACGCCATGTAAATTACTTTACTTTATTGCTAAACGCGTTAGCCATAGAAGTAGAAGTAATCGTTGGCGTGACAACTTCATGAAGACACAATGATGGAGATCATGATGATGGAGATCATGGTGTCATGCCGGTGACGAAGATGATCATGGCGCCCCGAAGATGGAGATCAAAGGAGCAAAATGATATTGGCCATATCATGTCACTATTTGATTGCATGTGATGTTTATCATGTTTTGCATCTTATTTGCTTAGAACGACGGTAGTAAGTAAGATGATCCCTTATAATAATTTCAAGAAAGTGTTCCCCCTAACTGTGCACCATTGCGAAGGTTCGTTGTTTCGAAGCACCACGTGATGATCGGGTGTGATAGATTCTAACGGTCGCATACAACGGGTGTTGACGAGCCTAGCATGTACAAACATGGCCTCGGAACACACGCAATACACTTAGCTTGACTTGACGAGCCTAGCATGTACAGACATGGCCTCGGAACACGGAAGACCGAAAGGTCGAGCATGAGTCGTATAGAAGATACGATCAACATGGAGATGTTCACCGATCTTGACTAGTCCGTCTCATGTGATGATTGGACACGGCCTAGTTAACTCGGATCATGTTTCACTTAGATGACTGGAGGGATGTCTATCTGAGTGGGAGTTCATTGAATAATTTGATTAGATGAACTTAATTATCATGAACTTAGTCTAAAATCTTTACAATATGTCTTGTAGATCAAATGGCCCACGTTGTCCTCAACTTCAACGCGTTCCTAGAGAAAACCAAGCTGAAAGATGATGGCAGCAACTATACGGACTGGGTCCGGAACCTGAGGATCATCCTCATAGCTGCCAAGAAAGATTATGTCCTAGAAGCACCGCTAGGTGAAGCACCACTCCCAGAGAACCAAGACGTTATGAACGCTTGGCAATCACGTGCTGATGATTACTCCCTCGTTCAATGCGGCATGCTTTACAGCTTAGAACCGGGGCTCCAAAAGCGTTTTGAGAAACATGGAGCATATGAGATGTTCGAAGAGCTGAAAATGGTTTTCCAAGCTCATGCCCAGGTCGAGAGATATGAAGTCTCCGACAAGTTCTTCAGCTGTAAAATGGAGGAAAATAGTTCTGTTAGTGAGCACATACTCAGAATGTCTGGGTTACACAACCGCTTGTCTCAGCTAGGAGTTAATCTCCCGGATGACGCGGTCATTGACAGAATCCTTCAGTCGTTTCCACCGAGCTACAAGAGCTTTGTGATGAACTTCAATATGCAAGGGATGGAAAAGACCATTCCTGAGGTATATTCAATGCTGAAATCAGCGGAGGTGGAGATCAGAAAGGAACATCAAGTGTTGATGGTGAATAAAACCACTAAGTTCAAGAAGGGCAAGGGTAAGAAGAACTTCAAGAAGGACGGCAAGGGAGTTGCCGCGCCCGGTAAGCCAGTTGCCGGGAAGAAGTCAAAGAATGGACCCAAGCCTGAGACTGAGTGCTTTTATTGCAAGGGAAGTGGTCACTGGAAGCGGAACTGCCCCAAATACTTAGCGGACAAGAAGGCCGGCAACACCAAAGGTATATGTGATATACATGTAATTGATGTGTACCTTACCAGTACTCGTAGTAGCTCCTGGGTATTTGATACCGGTGCGGTTGCTCATATTTGTAACTCAAAATAGGAGCTGCGGAATAAGCGGAGACTGGCGAAGGACGAGGTGACGATGCGCGTCGGGAATGGTTCCAAGGTCGATGTGATCGCCGTCGGCACGCTGCCTCTGCATTTACCTACGGGATTAGTTTTAAACCGCAATAATTGTTATTTAGTGCCAGCTTTGAGCATGAACATTGTATCTGGATCTCGTTTAATTCGAGATGGCTACTCATTTAAATCCGAGAATAATGGTTGTTCTATTTATATGAGAGATATGTTTTATGGTCATGCCCCGCTGGTCAATGGTTTATTCTTGATGAATCTCGAACGTGATGTTACACATATTCATAGTGTGAATACCAAAAGATGTAAAGTTGATAACGATAGTCCCACATACTTGTGGCACTGCCGCCTTGGTCACATTGGTGTCAAGCGCATGAAGAAGCTCCATGCAGATGGACTTTTGGAGTCTCTTGATTACGAATCATTTGACACGTGCGAACCATGCCTCATGGGTAAGATGACCAAGACTCCGTTCTCCGGAACAATGGAGCGAGCAACCAATTTATTGGAAATCATACATACCGATGTGTGTGGTCCAATGAGTGTTGAGGCTCGCGGAGGATATCGTTATGTTCTCACTCTCACTGATGACTTAAGTAGATATGGGTATGTCTACCTAATGAAACACAAGTCTGAAACCTTTGAAAAGTTCAAGGAATTTCAGAGTGAGGTTGAGAATCAACGTGACAGGATAATAAAGTTCTTACGATCAGATCGTGGAGGAGAATATTTAAGTCACGAATTTGGCACACACTTAAGGACATGTGGAATAGTTTCACAACTCACGCCGCCTGGAACACCTCAGCGAAATGGTGTGTCCGAATGTCGTAATCGCACTCTATTGGATATGGTGCGATCTATGATGTCTCTTACCGATCTACCGCTCTCATTTTGGGGCTATGCTTTAGAGACTGCCGCATTCACTTTAAATAGGGCTCCGTCGAAATCCGTTGAGACGACACCGTATGAATTATGGTTTGGGAAGAAACCTAAGCTGTCGTTTCTAAAAGTTTGGGGATGCGATGCTTATGTCAAGAAACTTCAACCTGAAAAGCTCGAACCCAAATCGGAAAAATGCATCTTCATAGGATACCCTAAGGAAACCATTGGGTATACCTTCTACCTCAGATCCGAAGGCAAGATCTTCGTTGCCAAGAACGGGTCCTTTCTCGAGAAAGAGTTTCTCTCGAAAGAAATGAGTGGGAGGAAAGTGGAACTTGATGAGGTGATAGTCACCCCTTCCGAACCGGAAAGTAGCGCAGCGCGGGAAGATGTTCCTGTGGTGCCTACACCAACTGGGGAGGAAGTTAATGATGATGATCATGAAGCTTCCGATCAAGTTACTGCTGAACTTCGTAGGTCCACAAGGACACGTTCCGCACCAGAGTGGTACGGCAACCCTATCCTGGAAATCATGTTGTTAGACAACGGTGAACCTTCGAATTATGAAGAAGCGATGGCAGGCCCGGATTCCGACAAATGGCTAGAAGCCATGAAATCCGAGATAGGATCCATGTATGAAAACGAAGTATGGACTTTGACTGACTTGCCCGATGATTGGCGAGCCATAGAAAATAAATGGATCTTTAAGAAGAAGACAGACACGGATGGTAATGTAACCATCTACAAGGCTCGACTTGTCGCTAAGGGTTATCGACAAGTTCAAGGGGTTGACTACGATGAGACTTTCTCACCCGTAGCGAAGCTGAAGTCCGTCCGAATCATGTTAGCAATTGCCGCATTCTATGATTATGAGATATGGCAAATGAACGTCAAAACGGCATTCCTTAACGGCTTCCTTAAGGAAGAATTGTATATGATGCAGCCGGAAGGTTTTGTCGATCCTAAGAATGCTAACAAAGTATGCAAGCTCCAGCACTCAATCTATGGGCTGGTGCAAGCATCTCGGAGTTGGAACATTCGCTTTGATGAGATGATCAAAGCGTTTGGGTTTACACAGACTTATGGAGAAGCCTGTGTTTACAAGAAAGTGAGTGGGAGCTCTGTAGCATTTCTCATATTATATGTGGATGACATACTATTGATGGGAAATGATATAGAATTCTTGGAAAGTATAAAGGCCTATTTGAATAAGTGTTTTTCAATGAAGGACCTTGGAGAAGCTGCTTATATATTAGGCATCAAGATCTATAGAGATAGATCAAGACGCCTCATTGGTCTTTCACAGAGTACGTACCTTGACAAGATATTGAAGAAGTTCAATATGGATCAGTCCAAGAAGGGGTTCTTGCCTGTATTGCAAGGTGTGCAATTGAGCACGGCTCAATGCCCGACCACGGCAGAAGATAGAGAAAAGATGAGTGTCATCCCCTATGCCTCGGCCATAGGGTCTATTATGTATGCCATGCTGTGTACCAGACCTGATGTAAACCTTGCCGTAAGTTTGGTAGGAAGGTACCAAAGTAATCCCGGCATGGAACACTGGCCAGCGGTCAAGAATATCCTGAAGTACCTGAAGAGGACTAAGGATATGTTTCTCGTTTATGGAGGAGACGAAGAGCTCGTCGTAAAGGGTTACGTCGATGCTAGCTTTGACACAGATCTGGATGACTCGAAGTCACAAACCGGATACGTGTATATTTGGAATGGAGGGGCAGTAAGCTGGTGCAGTTGCAAAGCAAAGCGTCGTGGCGGGATCTACATGTGAAGCAGAGTACATGGCGGCCTCAGAGGCAGCACAGGAAGCAGTCTGGATAAAGGAGTTCATTACCGACCTAGGGGTGATTCCCAATGCGTCGGGCCCGATGACTCTCTTCTGTGACAACACTGGAGCTATTGCCCTTGCCAAGGAGCCCAGGTTTCACAGGAAGACCAGGCATATCAAGCGTCGCTTCAACTCCATTCGTGAAAGTGTTTAGAATGGAGACATAGATATTTGTAAAGTACATACGGACCTGAATGTAGCAGATCCGTTGACTAAACCTCTCCCTAGAGCAAAACATGATCAACACCAGAACGCTATGGGTGTTCGCTTCATCACAATGTAAGTAGATTATTGACTCTAGTGCAAGTGGGAGACTGTTGGAAATATGCCCTAGAGGCAATAATAAATGGTTATTATTATATTTCTTTGTTCATGATAATTGTCTATTGTTCATGCTATAATTGTGTTATCCGGAAATCGTAATACATGTGTGAATGCATAGACCACAACATGTCCCTAGTAAGCCTCTAGTTGACTAGCTCGTTGATCAACAGATAGTCATGGGTTTCCTGACTATGGACATTGGATGTCATTGATAACGGGATCACATCATTAGGAGAATGAAGGCCCAATCCTAAGCATAGCACAAAAGATCGTGTAGTTCGTTTGCTAGAGCTTTTTCCAATGTCAAGTATCTTTTCCTTAGACCATGAGACCGTGCAACTCCCGGGTGCCATAGGAGTGCTTTGGGTGTGCCAAATGTCACAACGTAACTGGGTGACTATAAATGTACACTACGGGTATCTCTGAAAGTGTCTGTTGAGTTGGCACGGATCGAGACTGGGATTTGTCACTCCGTATGACGGAGAGGTATCTCTGGGCCCACTCGGTAATGCATCATCATAATGAGCTCAATGTGACTAAGGAGTTAGCCACGGGATCATGCATTACGGTACGAGTAAAGAGACTTGCCGGTAACGAGATTGAACAAGGTATTGGGATACCGACGATCGAATCTCGGGCAAGTAACATACCGATTGACAAAGGGAATTGTATACGGGATTGATTGAATCGTCGACATCGTGGTTCATCCGATGAGATCATCGTGGAACATGTGGGAGCCAACATGGGTATCCAGATCCCGCTGTTGGTTATTGACCGGAGAGGCGTCTCGGTCATGTCTGCATGTCTCCCGAACCCGTAAGGTCTACACACTTAAGGTTCGGTGACGCTAGGGTTGTAGAGATATGAGTATGCGGAAACCCGAAAGTTGTTAGGAGTCCCGGATGAGATCCCGGACGTCACGAGGAGTTCCGGAATGGTCCGGAGGTGAAGAATTATATATAGGAAGTCCAGTTTTGGCCACCGGGAAAGTTTCGGGGGTTATCGGTATTGTACCCGGACCACCGGAAGGGTCCCGGGGGTCCACCGGGTGGGGCCACCTATCCCGGAGGGCCCCATGGGCTGAAGTGGGAAGGGAACTAGCCCTTAGTGGGCTGGGGCGCCCCCCATGGGCCTCCCCCCTGCGCCTAGGGTTGGAAACCCTGGGGTGGGGGGGCGCCCCACTTGACTTGGGGGGGAAGTTTCCCCCCCTTGGCCGCCCCCCCCATAGGTGGGTTCCAGGGCC
Organism: Aegilops tauschii subsp. strangulata; assembly: GCF_002575655.3. NCBI lineage: Eukaryota > Viridiplantae > Streptophyta > Magnoliopsida > Poales > Poaceae > Aegilops > Aegilops tauschii. Next base: position 158,409,878 of record NC_053036.3, read on the forward strand.
GGCGCCCCCCCTCCAGGGGGCCTATATATAGTGGGGGGAGGGAGGGCAGCAGTACCACAGCCCCTGGCGCCTCCCTCTCCCCCTGCAACACCTTTCCCTCTCGCACAAGCTTGGCGAAGCCCTGCCGAGATCCCCGCTACATCCACCACCACGCCGTCGTGCTGCTGGATCTCCATCAACCTCTCCTTCCCCCTTGCTGGATCAATAAGGAGGAGACGTCGCTGCTCCGTACGTGTGTTGAACGCGGAGGTGCCGTCCGTTCGGCACTCGGTCATCGGTGATTTGGATCACGGCGAGTACGACTCCATCAACCCCGTTCATTAGAACGCTTCCGCTCGCGATCTACAAGGGTATGTAGATGCACTCCTTTCCCCTCGTTGCTAGTATACTCCATAGATGGATCTTGGTGATGCGTAGGAAATTTTAAAATTCTGCTACGATCCCCAACAATTGTACCAGTTGCAAGATGGCCGGATTGAGGGCTGTTCCGATGGCGACAGTATTCCGAACCCCTTTGATCCGCCAAACCGGGTTGCGATCTTCATGGCCGGTATGCAGCCGGCGCTCCACTCTTCGACCACAGCGACGATGGTTTCCGGGCCAGCAGCAGTGACAGCGGCTGGGGCAGGAGGCCCCGTGCGACCGCCGGCTCAAGTTTTATCCGATTTATTTGACGCTTTGGCAACCCTAATGGCGGAGGTTAATCCGGCAAAAAAAGATGATTATAATGCGGAAATCGCGAAGGTGAAAGATCAGATAACTCAGGCCAAGGCCGACCTGGAAGCTGAGGATACCAGGATGGCTGCGGAACGGGCCGCATTGGATGCACAGGCTTACCGGCTTATGTTGGATCAGAGCGCATCAAATGATGTCATGAAGAGAAGATACCGGTCTCACCTACCGCCGGTTTATGAGGCCAGGAACCTCTTTAATACCCCAGGAGCGGGGACCAGTAATCCGCCAGCGGTAAACCAGGCAGAGGCACCTGGAACGGGAGCGCCGGTTCAGCCACGACCGACTGATCCACCTCGTCAGAACAACGTTTTGTCACAGCACGTCCCAACACCATTGGGTCATTACTCTAACCCGATGGATAACATTGTCGCTGCCACTTCGCGATTGGCGGATCTCCCGATCGAAGGCGAGTCCCCGGTAGCGGTCGAGACGCGATGGGCTAGGGAGCTCCTTCAGACAGCTTTAACTCAGCAGCAGGCTTATTCATATAGCCTTGAGAGGATCCATTCTACTCCCCGCCCAAGCCGGAGTTACAGCAGCCATATGGATGAACCGGCCGTGTCAAGCAGTGCGCGAAACCGTAATCCGCCTCGTAGCCATAACCCGGCGGGCGGCGGTGGTGATCCTCAGGATGTGGTGGATCGTGCTAGGGTACGTCGAGAGGCCGAGTTAGCGGCGCAGCATGAAGCCCGCCAACTTACTCCGGTTCGTCCAACCATGTCTGTGGAATCAGGGGTTACTTCCAGTTCTTTGGGAGTACCGTGTCTCGTCCCAGCGCTGCGCAACGTGCGCCTGCCCAAGGATTTCAAGGGCCCACGTAAAGTGCCGAATTACACCGTCGATTTATCCGTCGAGTCATGGGTTGAAAGCTATGAGATGGAAATGGAGATGCTGGACGTGGACGATGCGGCGTGTGCTAAATACTTCACCATGATGCTGGAGGGGACGGCCCGCACTTGGCTGAAGAACTTGCCGGCTAACTCCATTGGGTCATGGGCCGAATTAAGGGCCCGGTTTATCCAGAATTTCAAGGATACATGCAAGAAGCCCATGTCAATTGTGGACTTAGCTGCCTGTGTCCAGGAGGAAGGAGAATCAACAACCCGTTGGGTGCGCTGGGTTTCGAAGATTTTGCATTCATCGGACCGCATCAACGCTGATACAGCAGTTTTAACATTGGAAGGCAATTGCCGGTTTGCACCTCTGAAGTTGAAGTTGGGAGGACTCAAACGTCACTGCAATGACATGGGGACTCTCATGGCTGCTCTGGTGAAGTATGCTGACTCTGATAGTACCAAGGACCCCGAGTCAGACGATGACAAGATAGGGAAGGGAAAGAAGAGCAGCAACATCAAGGGGCGGCAGCATAACCCGACGGGTCATGGAAACAGCGGTAAGCATAAAGCGGATAACAGTTTAGACTTTGTGGCTAATACCAACGCGTAGGACAAGGGCCAGCGGCGTAAAGGTAAACCGCCCCGGCGTGGTCGAGGGCCAAGTCCTAATCCGGAGCGCCTGTCTTATCTGTTAAACCAGCCTTGCCCAAAGCATGGGTCGCAGGACAAACCGGCTAGGCACCTCTGGAAGGATTGTTATATCATGCAGGAGTTCAAAAATTCCGATTTTTTCGGTATGATCATGGACCGGGCGGCGGTTCAGGCCCCGGATCTCATGGCCCGGGTTACGGCGGAGGCAGTTCCAGTTCAGGTTTTCACGGTAATCAGAGCAGAAATAACAATCAGGGCAATAAGGGCAACCAAGGTGGTTATAATCATCAGGGCAATCAGCAGCAACAGCAGCAGTCGGGTTATCAGAGCAACCCGAAGCAGTTGAATAGTGGGCAGTATCATGTCTTCACCACTAGCCTGTGCAAGCGCGATCAGAAGCTTCATAAAAGGGCAGTGAATTCCGTGGAACCGGCGGTGCCCCGTTACTTGCGCTGGTCTGAGCAGCCGATCGTGTGGAGTAGAGAGGATCATCCACCCCGGGTTGATAATCCGGGTCATCTGGCATTGGTGGTGGTGCCTCAGGTTGGAGGTTATAAGTTCACTAAGGTACTGATGGACGGGGGGAGTAGTATCACTATTCTTTATTATGAAACCTTCCGTCGCATGGTGTTATCAGATAAAAATCTTAAACCGTCCAATACGGTCTTCCATGGTGTAGTGCCTGGTAAATCGGCATATCCTGTTGGTAAGATAGCTCTGGAGGTGGCCTTTGGAGATGAGAATGATTCAAGATCAGAGACATTGACCTTTGAAGCGGTGAAGATCAAAAGCCCGTACATGCCCTGTTTGGACGGCCGGCTTATGCTAAGTTCATGGCAAGGCCCTGTTATGTCTATCTGCAACTCAAGATGCCGGTTCACAAGGGAACTATAATAGTGCATGGGAGCCGCAAGATCGCTTTTGAACGTGAAGAAGGTGATGCGGCTTATGCTGAGTCAGTTTGTGCAACAGAAGAGTTGAAGTTTTACAAGGATAATATTGATTCGGCAGATATGACTTCATTGAAGAAACCAACTACAGAGCATGATCCGGCCCTGAAGTTTAAATCGGCTGATGAGACTAAGCTTGTTGATTTCGTTCCTGGCGATTCATCCAAGCCGTTTAGCATCAGCACTAATTTGGATCTGAAATAGGAAAGCGCGCTCATCGAGTTCATCTGTGAGAATCGGGACATCTTTGTGTGGAAGCCTTCTGACATGCCAGGTGCACCGAGAGAACTCGCTGAGCACACTCTCAATGTTGATCCCAAGTATAAACCGGTCAAGCAATTTCTTGGCCAGTTCAATGAAGAAAGGCGCAAGGCTATTGGTGAGGAAGTTGCCAGGCTCTTGGCGATTGGGTTTATCATTGAAGTGTTTCGTCCTGAGTGGTTGGCTAATCCGGTGCTGGTACTCAAGAAGAACGGCACTTGGCATATGTGTGTGGACTACACAGATCTCAACAAGGCTTGTCCAGCAGATCCTTTTGCCCTCCCTCGTATTGATCAAATCATTGATGCTACGGCGGGTTGCGAGCGTTTGAGCTTTCTGGACGCGTATTCTGGTTACCATCAGATCAAAATGGCAGTTAAGGTCCAGGAGAAGACAACCTTCATAACTCCCTTTGGAGCCTTCTGCTATGTGTCTATGCCCTTTGGGCTCAAGAGTGCCCAGGCAACTTATCAGCGGTGTGTGCAGAATTGTCTTCATAATCAGATCGCCCGCAATGTTCATGCCTATGTGGATGATATTGTGGTGAAATTCAGAAAGGAGGAGACATTGATTGATGACTTGAAGGAGACATTTGATAACCTCCGGGTTTATAAAATGATGCTTAATCTGGCCAAGTGTGTTTTTGGTGTACCGGCAGGCAAACTCTTGGGTTTTTTGGAGTCTAACAGGGGCATTGAAGCTAATCCGGAAAAGATCAAGGCTATAACTTGTTTGGCTAAACCGAAGTGTATCAACGATGTTCAACGCCTGGCAGGCCGGATTGCCGTGTTGAGCCGGTTTATCAGCCGCCTTGGGGAGAAGGCTATCCCCTTATATCAGATGCTGAAGAAGACGGATAATTTCGTCTGGAGCGATGCCGCCAATGAAGCATTTGAAGACTTAAAGCGCCAGCTGGCCGAACCGCCTTCCTTGCTGCTCCTGTTGATAAAGAGCCTTTGCTGCTATATGTGGCTGCTAATGCCCGGGCTGTCAGTGTGGCTATTGTGGTGGAGCGCAAGGAGGCCGGAAAGGAGTATCCGGTTCAACGGCCGGTTTATTATATCAGTGAGGTACTTATTGAGTCCAAACAAAGATACCCGCATTGGCAGAAGCTGGTGTATGGAGTTTTTATGGCGAGCCGAAAGCTTAAGCAATATTTCCGGGGTCATCCCATCACTGTGGTCAGTTATGCTCCTTTGGGGGATATAATCCAGAACAGGGAAGCGACTGGCCGGATTGCCAAGTGGGCTATTGATCTTGGGCCTCATGGGTTGAAGTATATGCCACGGATGGCGATCAAATCTCAGGCAATGGTAGATTTCATCAATGATTGGACAGAATTACAGGCGCCAGAAGAGAAGCCGGGTCATACTTATTGGACTATTCATTTTGATGGATCCAGGCAATTGGAAGGCTTGGGGGCTGGAGTCGTATTAACTTCCCCACGAGGTGATAAGTTTCGTTATGTTCTCCGTTTAATGTTCCCTTGCACTAACAATGCAGCTGAATATGAGGCTTTACTTCATGGTCTTCGAATGGCTAAAGAGATGAATCTAAGCCGAGTTAAGTGGTTTGGTGACTCGGACCTGGTGGCTCAACAAGTGTCCGGTACTTGGGATTCCAAGGACCCACTCATGGCGGCATATCGACGAGAGGTGGATATTGTTGCAGGTCACTTCAAAGGTTATCAGGTCGATCATGTGGACCGGCGAAAGAATGAAGCGACGGACGCTTTAAGCCGTTTGGGTTCCCAACGTAAACTGGTTCCACCCAACGTCTTCCTGGATGTGCTGTTCCTGATCCAGAGGCTCAATTGGTGGCGGCTCTTCATGTTATCCCGGATTGGACGGTTCCATATTTGGCGTATATGAACCGGGGCGAGTTACCGGAAGATGAAACTTCGGCCAGGCAGATAATCCGGCAGTCCAAGTCCATGACTATTATCAATGGAGAGTTACATCATTTCAGTGTGACAGGGGCATTTCAACATTGTGTATCTCCTGAAGAAAGCCGTGAAATTTTGCGTGAGATCCACGAAGGAGATTGTGGTCACCACGCCGGTTCAAAATCTCTGGTAGCCAAGGCGTTTCGTCACGGTTTCTATTGGTTGATGGCTCATGCTGATGCCGAGGACTTGGTCAAAAGGTGTGATGGATGTCAAAAATTCTCACAACGTGCTCATGTACCAGCTCAAGAATTGAGGATGATTCCAATCACTTGGCCATTTGCAACTTGGGTCTGGATATGGTTGGGCCCTTTAAGAGGTCCAAGGACAAGAAGACCCACCTCTTGGTGGCAGTTGATAAGTTCACTAAGTGGGTGGAGGCGGAGCTAGTCAGTAAATGTGATGCAGCTACGGCGGTTCAATTCCTCAAGAAGGTGATTTTCCGGTTTGGCTTTCCACATAGCATTATAACTGATAATGGTACAAATTTGTCCAAAGGAGCTATGGAGGAGTTCTGTCAACGTGAGCACATCCGGCTTGACGTATCATCAGTGGCCCACCCCCAGTCTAACGGTCAAGCGGAGCGAGCCAATCAAGAAATCTAATAGGCATCAAACCCCGGCTTATGGTTCCTTTGCAGCGGACGCCGGGTTGTTGGGTGGAAGAGTTACCTTCTGTACTGTGGAGCATCAATACCACACCCAACAGATCCACGGGTTACACACCTTTCTTCATGGTTTATGGAGCGGAAGCGGTTCTCCCTAGTGACATCCTGTTGGGGATCGTAGCAGAAATTAAAATTTCCTACGCATCACCAAGATCAATCTATGGAGTTTACTAGCAACGAGAGGGGAGGAGTGCATCTACATACCCTTGTAGATCGCAAGCGGAAGCGTTCAAGAGAACAGGGTTGATGGAGTCGTACTCGTCGTGATCCAAATCACCGATGATCCAAGCGCCGAACGGACGGCACCTCCGTGTTCAACACACGTACGGAGCGGTGACGTCTCCCACACCTTGATCCAGCAAGGATGAGGGAGAGGTTGAGGAAGAAGGCTCCAACAGTAGGACGACGGCGTGGTGGTGGTGGAGTGACAGTTCTACGGCAGGGCTTCGACAAGCACACGCGGAGGAGGAGAGGTGTTGGGGAGGGGAGGGGCTGCGCCTTGGATGTGGTGCTGCAGCCCTCCCCTCACCCCTCTATTTATAGGGAGAAGGGGGAAGGGGGCCATCACCTCTAGATGAGATCTAGAGGGGGGCGGCGGCCAAGGGGGGAGGGAGCTTGCCCCCCAAGCAAGGGGGGCGCCCCCCCTTTAGGATTCCTCCAAACCCTAGGCGCATGGGCCCTAGGGGGGTTGGCGCCCAGCCCACTAAGGGCTGGTTCCCTTCCACCTACAGCCCATAAGGCCCTCCGGGGCAGGTGGACCCTCCCGGAACCCCTCCGGTGGTCCCGGTACAATACCGGTATACCCCGAATATTTCCGGTGACCGTATGGTGACTTCCCATATATAAATCTTTACCTCCGGACCATTCCGGAACTCCTCGTGATGTCCGGGATCTCATCCGGGACTCCGAACAACATTCGGTAATCACATACAAACCTTCCTTATAAGCCTAGCGTCATCGAACCTTAAGTGTGTAGACCGTACGGGTTCGGGAATCATGCAGACATGACCGAGACACCTCTCTAGCCAATAACCAATAGCGGGATCTGGATACCCATGTTGGCTCCCACATGTTCCACGATGATCTCATCGGATGAACCACGATGTCGAGGATTCAAGCAATCCCGTATACAATTCCCTTTGTCAATCGGTACTTTACTTGCCCAAGATTTGATCGTCGGTATTCCAATACCTCGTTCAATCTCGTTACCGGCAAGTCACTTTACTCGTTCCGTAATGCATGATCCTGTGACTAACTACTTAGTCACATTGAGCTCATTATGATGATGCAATACCGAGTGGGCCCAGAGATACCTCTCCGTCATACGGAATGACAAATCCCAGTCTCGATCCGAGCCAACCCAACAGACACTTTCGGAGATACCTGTAGTGCACCTTTATAGCCACCCAGTTATGTTGTGACGTTTGGTACACCCAAAGAATTCCTACGGTATCCGGGAGTTGCACGATCTCATGGTCTAAGGAAATGATACTTGACATTAGAAAAGCTTTAGCAAATGAACTACACGATCTAGTGCTATGCTTAGGATTGGGTCTTGTCCATCACATCATTCTCCTAATGATGTGATCCCGTTATCAATGACATCCAATGTCCATGGTCAGGAAACCGTAACCATCTATTGATCAACGAGCTAGTCAACTAGAGGCTCACTAGGGACATGTTATGGTCTATGTATTCACACATGTATTACGATTTCCGGATAACACAATTAAAGCATGAACAATAGACTATTATCATGAACAAGGAAATATAATAATAACCATTTTATTATTGCCTCTAGGGCATATTTCCAACAGTCTCCCACTTGCACTAGAGTCAATAATCTAGTTACATTGTGATGAATCGTACATCCATAGAGTTCTGGTGTTGATCATGTTTCGTTCGTGGAAGAGGTTTAGTCAACGGATCTGCGACATTCAAATCCGTATGCACTTAACAAATATCTATGTCTCCATTTTGAACATTTTCACGAATGTAGTTGAAGCAACGCTTGATGTGCCTGGTCTTCTTGTGAAACCTGGGCTCCTTGGCAAGGGCAATAGCTCCAGTGTTGTCACAGAAGAGAGTCATCGGCCCCGATGCATTGGGAATAACTCCTAGGTCGGCAATGAACTCCTTCATCCAGATTGCTTCATGTGCTGCCTCCGAGGCTGCCATGTACTCTGCTTCACATGTAGATCCCGCCACGACGCTTTGCTTGCAACTACACCAGCTGACTGCCCCACCATTCAAAATATACACGTATCCGGTTTGTGACTTAGAGTCATCCAGATCTGTGTCGAAGTTAGCATCGACATAACCCTTTACGACGAGCTCTTCGTCACCTCCATAAACGAGAAACATATCCTTAGTCCTTTTCAGGTACTTCAGGATGTTCTTGACCGCTGTCCAGTGTTCCATGCCGGGATTACTTTGGTACCTTCCTACCAAACTTACGGCAAGGTTTACATCAGGTCTGGTACACAGCATGGCATACATGATAGACCCTATGGCCGAGGCATAGGGGACGACACTCATCTTTTCTCTATCTTCTGCCGTGGTCGGGCATTAAGCCGTGCTCAATCTCACTCCTTGCAATATAGGCAAGAACCCCTTCTTGGACTGATCCATATTGAACTTCTTCAATATCTTGTCAAGGTATGTGCTTTGTGAAAGACCTATGAGGCGTCTCGATCTATCTCTATAGATCTTGATGCCTAATATGTAAGCAGCTTCTCCAAGGTCCTTCATTGAAAAACACTTATTCAAATAGGCCTTTATACTTTCCAAGAATTCTATATCATTTCCCATCAATAGTATGTCATCCACATATAATAAGAGAAATGCTACAGATCTCCCACTCACTTCCTTGTAAACACAGGCTTCTCCATAAGTCTGCGTAAACCCAAATGCTTTGATCATTTCATCAAAGCGAATGTTCCAACTCCGAGATGCCTGCACCAGCCCATAGATTGAGCGCTGGAGCTTGCATACTTTGTCAGCATTCTTAGGATCGACAAAACCTTCCGGCTGCATCATATACAATTCTTCCTTAAGGAAGCCGTTAAGGAATGCCGTTTTGACGTCCATTTGCCATATTTCATAATCGTAGAATGCGGCAATTCCTAACATGATTCGGATGGACTTCAGCTTCGCTACAGGTGAGAAGGTCTCATCGTAGTCAACTCCTTGTACTTGTCGATAACCCTTAGCGACAAGTCGAGCTTTATAGATGGTAACATTTCCATCTATGTCCGTCTTCTTCTTAAAGATCCATTTATTTTCTATCGCTCGCCGATCATCGGGCAAGTCTGTCAAAGTCCATACTTTGTTTTCATACATGGATCCTATCTCGGATTGCATGACTTCAAGCCATTTGTTGGAATCTGGACCCGCCATTGCTTCTTCATAGTTCGAAGGTTCACCGTTGTCCAACAACATGATTTCCGGGACAGGGTTGCCGTACCACTCTAGTGCGGAACGTGTCCTTATGGACCTACGAAGTTCAGTGGTAACTTGATCATGATCGTCATCATTAACTTCCTCTCTAGTCGGTGCAGGCACCACAGAAACATTTTCTTGTGCTGCGCTACTTTCTGGTTCGAGAGGGGTCATCTCATCAAGTTCCACTTTCCTCCCACTTACTTCTTTCGAGAGAAACTCTTTCTCCAGAAAGGACCCGTTCTTGGCAACTTGGTTTCCTTAGGGTATCCTATGAAGACGCATTTTTCCGACTTGGGTTCGAGCTTTTCAGGTTGAAGTTTCTTGACATAAGCATCGCATCCCCAAACTTTAAGAAACGACAGCTTAGGTTTCTTTCCAAACCATAATTCATACGGTGTCGTCTCAACGGATTTCGACGGAGCCCTATTTAAAGTGAATGCGGCAGTCTCTAAAGCATAGCCCCAAAATGAGAGCGGTAGATCGGTAAGAGACATCATAGATCGCACCATATCCAATAGAGTGCGATTACGACGTTCGGACACACCATTTCGCTGAGGTGTTCCAGGCGGCGTGAGTTGTGAAACGATTCCACATTTCCTTAAGTGTGTGCCAAATTCATGACTTAAATATTCCCCTCCACGATCTGATCGTAAGAACTTTATTTTCCTGTCATGTTGATTCTCAACCTCACTCTGAAATTCCTTGAACTTTTCAAAGGTCTCAGACTTGTGTTTCATTAGGTAAACATACCCATATCCACTCAAGTCATCAGTGAGAGTGAGAACATAACGATAGCCACCGCGAGCCTCAACACTCATTGGACTGCACACATCGGTATGTATGATTTCCAATAAGTTGGTTGCTCGCTCCATTGTTCCGGAGAACGGAGTCTTGGTCATCTTACCCATGAGGCATGGTTCGCACGTGTCAAATGATTCGTAATCAAGAGACTCCAAAAGTCCATCTGCATGGAGCTTCTTCATGCGCTTGACACCAATGTGACCAAGGCGGCAGTGCCACAAGTATGTGGGACTATCATTATCAACCTTACATTTCTTGGCATTCACACTATGAATATGTGTAACATCATGTTCGAGATTCATTAAGAATAAACCATTGACCAGCGGGGCATGACCATAAAACATATCTCTCATATAAATAGAACAACATTATTCTCGGATTTAAATGAGTAGCCATCTCGCATTAAACGAGATCCAGATACAATGTTCATGCTCAAAGCTGGCACTAAATAACAATTATTGAGGTTTAAAACTAGTCCCGTAGGTAAATGTAGAGGTAGCGTGCCGACGGCGATCACATCGACCTTGGAACCATTCCCGACGCGCATCGTCACCTCGTCCTTCGCCAGTTTCCGCTTATTCCGCAGCTCCTGCTTTGAGTTACAAATATGAGCAACCGCACCGGTATCAAATACCCAGGAGCTACTACGAGCGCTGGTTAGGTACACATCTATAACATGTATATCACATATACCTTTGGTATTGCCGGCCTTCTTATCCGCTAAGTACTTGGGGCAGTTCCGCTTCCAGTGACCGTTTCCCTTGCAATAAAAGCACTCAGTCTCAGGCTTGGGTCCATTCTTTGTCTTCTTCTCGGCAGCTTGCTTACCGGGCACGGCAACTCCCTTGCCGTCCTTCTTGAAGTTCTTCTTACCCTTGCCTTTCTTGAACTTAGTGGTTTTATTCACCATCAACACTTCATGTTCCTTTTTGATCTCCACCTCCGCTGATTTCAACATTGAATATACCTCAGGAATGGTCTTTTCCATCCCCTGCATATTGAAGTTCATCACAAAGCTCTTGTAGCTAGGTGGGAGCGACTGAAGGATTCTATCAACGACCGCGTCATCCGGGAGATTAACTCCCAGCTGAGACAAGCGGTTGTGCAACCCAGACATTTTGAGTATGTGTTCGCTGACAGAACTATTCTCCTCCATCTTACAACTGTAGAACTTGTCGGAGACTTCATATCTCTCGACCCGGGCATGAGCTTGGAAAACCATTTTCAGCTCTTGGAACATCTCATATGCTCCGTGCTGCTCAAAACGCTTTTGGAGCCCCGGTTCTAAGCTGTAAAGCATGCCGCACTGAACCAGGGAGTAATCATCACTACGTGACTGCCAGGCGTTCAGAACGTCTTGAGTTGCTAGGAAAACAGGTGCATCACCTAGCGGTGCTTCAAGGACATATGCTTTCTTGGCAGCTATGAGGATAATCCTCAGGTTACGGACCCAGTCCGTGTAGTTGCTACCATCGTCTTTCAGCTTGGTTTTCTCTAGGAACGCGTTGAAGTTGAGGGCAACATTAGCGTGGGCCATTTGATCTACAAGACATATTGTAAAGGTTTTTAGACTAAGTTCATGATAATTAAGTTCATCTAATCAAATTATTAGCGAACTCCCACTCAGACAGACATCCCTCTAGTCATCTAAGTGATACATGATCCGAGTCAACTAGGCCGTGTCCGATCATCACGTGAGACGGACTAGTCATCATCGGTGAACATCTTCATGTTGATCGTATCTACTATACGACACATGTTTGACCTTTCGGTCTCTTGTGTTCCGAGGCCATGTCTGTACATGCTAGGCTCGTCAAGTCAACCTAAGTGTATTGCATGTATAAATCTGGCTTACACCCGTTGTATGCGAACGTTAGAAACTATCACACCCGACCATCACGTGGTGCTTTGGAACAACGAACCTTCACAACGGTGCACAGTTAGGGGGAACACTTTCTTGAAATTTCAGCGAGGGATCATCTTATTTATGCTACCGTCATTCTAAGCAAATAAGATCTAAAACATGATAAACATCACATGCAATCAAATAGTGACATGATATGGCCAATATCATTTTGCTCCTTTTGATCTCCATCTTCGGGGCGCCATCACTACTGGAATCAGCTAATTTGCCATCTGCCAGCTCTTTGCCGTCTGCTAGCTGACGGCAAAGAAGCTCTTTGCCGTCCGCCAGCTCTTTGCCATCAGCTACCCAAAAGCAGACGGCAAAGAAGCTCTTTGCCGTCCGCCAGCTCTTTGCCGTCGGCCAGCTGACGGCAAAGAATCTTTGCCGTCCGCTGGCGGACGGCAAAGAGTGTGGTGGCCCCCACCCCCCGCCCGTTTTTGAAAAACTTAACGGGCCACCTCTTTGCCGTCCGCTAGCGGACGGCAAAGAGGCAAAAAAGCGGACGGCAAAGGGGGGCGGACGGCAAAGAGCCTACTACCTAACGGCCCGTACCCCCGCCCGTTACTCGCTTCTTCCCTCTCCCTCCCACGCCGCCGTTTCTCTCCTCCCACGCCGCCGCCCGCCGCGCGCCGCCGCCGCCCCGTCGCCCCCGCCGCCCCGGCTCGCCGCCGCCCCGGGGCCCCGTCGCCCTCACCGCCCCGGCCCCCCGCCGCCCCCGGCCCACCGCCGCCCCGCGCCCCCCGCGCCCCCCGCCCCCGCGCCCCCGCCGCCCCGTCGCCCCCGCCGCCCCGGCTCGCCGCCGCCCCGGGGCCCCGTTGCCCTCACCGCCCCGGCCCCCCGCCGCCCCCGGCCCCCCCCGCCGCCCCGCGCCCCCCGCGCCCCCCGCCCCCCGCCGCCCCGTCGCCCACGCCGCCCCGGCTCGCCGCCGCCCCCAGGCCGCCTCCTCCACCGCCCCGCCCCCTCCTCCACCGGCCTCCTCCACCCCCCAGGTGAGGCCCCCATTTTTTAGTTTTTTTTTTCTTTTTTTTCTTTTTTTTCCTTTTTAGTTTTAGTTTTAGTTTAGATTTAGTTTTAGTTGTAGTTTTAGGTTTAGTTTTAGGTTTAGGTTTAGTTTTAGGTTTAGGTTGTAGAAGAAAAAAGAAGAAGAGGAAGAAGAAGAAGAAGAGAAAAAGAGGAGAGGAGGAGAAGAAGAAGAGGAAAAAGGAAAGGAAGAAGAAGAAGAGGAGGAGGAGAAGAAAAAAGAAGAAGAGGAAGAAGAAGAAGAAAAAAGAGGAGAGGAGGAGAAGAAGAAGAGGAAAAAGGAAAGGAAGAAGAACAAGAGGAGGAGGAGAAGAAAAAAGAAGAAGAGGAAGAAAAGGAAGAATAGGAAGAAGAAGAAAAGGAAAAAAGAGGAAAAAAACCCCGACCCGACACGGCACCCCGACCCCGACGCGGCACCCCGACACGACACCCCGACCCCTAGACCCCGACCCCGACACCCCGACCCCGAGCCTGACCCGACACCCCGACCCCGACACCGACACGGCACCCCGACCCCGACCCCGACCCCGACATCCCGACCCCGACCCCGACACCCCGACCCCGAGCCTGACCCGACACCCCGACACCCCGACCCCGACCCGGCACCCCGACCCCGAGACGGCACCCCGACCCGACACCCCGACCCGGCACCCCGACCCGACACCCCGACCCTGAGACCCCGACCCCGAGCCTGACCCGACACCCCGACCCCGACACCGACACGGCACCCCGACCCCGACCCGGCACCCCGACAAGACACCCCGACCCCGAGCCTGACCCGACACCCCGACCCCGACACCGACACGGCACCCCGACCCCGACCCGGCACCCCGACCCCGAGACCCCGAGCACGATACCCCGACCCGGACCCCGACCCCGACACCCCGACCCCGAGCCTGACCCGACACCCCGACCCCGACACCGACACGGCACACCGACCCCGACCCGGCACCCCGACCTGACACCCCGACCCGACACCCCGACCCCGAGACCCCAACCCCGACCCCGACACGGCACCCCGAGACCGACACGACACCCCGACCCCCGACACGTCCCGAAAAGGTGTTCTTTGGCCTTCCAGAAGCCGACGGGGTCATATATTTGTGAATTATTAGTTAGGTCATATATCTTTCGATTTTGTTATGAAAAACATCATATATAATTGTGTTGATCGGGTAGTTTTAAATGTGCAGTTGTTTCATCGCTGCGAGGTTTGGTGTTCGACGACCTGGCCGTGCGTTTGACGAGCTCTGCCCCTTCGTTCGTGGGTGAGCACAAATGACATGTCCTCCTCCCCCATTAATTATTTGATCTATTCCGATGAAACTTGATAGCTAGATATATATGTGTCTTGAATTATCAGTATGCGTAACCAATATGTGTCTCCCGTTCGAAAGCGTCATAGTTATAAATATGCATGCATTTGCATATTTATAACCTTGATTCTTTCGAATTGTCCAACGCTATCCATGGACAGCCCGAGTATGTTTAGATTGGGTTCGTTTTCCCATATGCTTTGCTCCGGATCCGACGCATAAATTTCGTCAGTGCCTCCCCTGTTGTTCTCCGGGTACACATCCTCTCTGTTTATTGCAGAGACGTGTATCAGGAGAACAGCGGGGAGGTGCTGCCGAAATTTTGCGTAGGATCCGGGGCATAGCATGGGAAAATGAACCCAATCTAAACATACTCGGGTGGGATTAGGACCTATCATTACCTATTAGAGTGTAGGTTGCATGGACGTAATAAAATTGACAAAGTAGATCAACTGATGAATACATACATGGTGAATTATATATATATATATATTTGTTGTGTGTCTAGTAGCTCTGAAAGTCAAGATGAGTGATCGTGCGTGGATGTACACCGGTCACACTGGTCAGAACAAATGGAGCACTGAATGGTTCACAAAAACCAAGGGGTTTGTGCGAGCCGCATTTGCAAATGGCCAGAGGAAAACCTGGTGCCCCTGTTTACGGTGCGGCAATTGGGAAAAGAGGACAGAGGCTGAAATGGGCAAACACCTGCAGAAGAGTGGTTTTACGCCCGATTATACGGTGTGGACATTTCATGGTGAGTCTGCCCAACGTGACCGAGCCGAGGTGGATCGTCGTCGCACCGACGAGCATGGTACCGGTATGGAAAACATGGTGCAAGACTTTGATGATGCTCGGGATTCGGACGAGGAGATGGAGGAATCTGCAAAGGCCTTCAATGAAATGTTGGAGTCTGCAAAACGTCCGCTCCATGAGCACACTGAGCTTTGTCAGTTGGATGCCATCTCACAAGTAATGGCTCTGAAGGCTCAGTTCAACTTGGGCAGAGAATGCTATGATGCAATGATGACAGTATTTGGACGCTTTCTACCCAAAGGCCATGTAATGCCTGCAAACCTGTACCAGTCGGACAAAATCCTCCGTGCACTGAAGATGCCCTATGATAAGATACATGCCTGTGAGAAAGGATGTGTCTTGTTTAGGCTTGACTATGCGGACTTGAACTGTTGTCCCATTTGCAAGTCTTCCAGGTATGTTGTGGTAGACAACGGTATGGGTGAGAAGACACAGACCAAAATCCCCGTTAGTGTTCTTCGGTATATGCCAATCGTACCAAGACTTCAACGTCTTTTCATGGTCGAAGAGACGGCCAGACAGATGACATGGCACAAAACGGGCAAAAGAACCGAACTAGATGCAGATGGGAATCTGATGATTGTACACACATCGGATGGTGTTGCGTGGAAAAAGTTTGATGAATTACATGGTGACAAAGCGGCAGATCCGAGGCATCCTCGAGTCGGCATCAGCACGGATTGGTTCAGTGTGTTTGGTATGACGGCAGCCCAATACAGTTGTTGGCCCGTATTTGTCTTTCCACTCAATCTCCCCCCGGACAGATTATGAAAAGAAAGAACATTTTCCTGACGTTGATAATTCCAGGGCCCAACTATCCGGGGAAAAATATGAATGTGTACATGCAACCGCTTAAGGACGAATTGCAAGAAGCCTGGGATAATGGGTTCAAGACATACGATGCCTATAGCAAACGGAACTTCATAATGCGTGTCTGGTACATGTACTCGACGCATGACTTGCCGGCGTATGCGCTATTCGTTGGCTGGTGTGTGCATGGAAGGTTCCCGTGCCCCACATGCAAGGGAGCTCTTGAGTTTCGTTGGCTTCAGGCCGGTCGCAAGTTTTCTTGCTTCGACATGCATAGAGAGTTCCTGAATCCTCGCCATAAGTTCAGGAAAGACAAGAAGAACTTCATCAGAGGTAGAGTTGTCAAAAACTCTGCACCACATGCATTGACAGGCCAACAGACCCTGGATCAGTTAAACGCTCTCGAGCCAGATCCCGAGCGTCCAGGGTACTTCAAGGGGTATAATTCTAAGCACGCCTGGACTCACAAAACATGCTTATGGGATCTGCCTTACTTCAAAGACCTCCTTTGCCCACACAACATCGACGTGATGCACACTGAGAAGAATATCGCCGAGGCACTTTTTGGTACATTGTTCGGCATAGATGGGAAGTCAAAGGATAATACTAAGGCTAGAGTCGATCTGGAGGCGCTATGTGATAGGCCGTTACAAAACATGAAAGAACCGAAAGGAAAGCAGAACTGGACGAAGCCAAAGGCATGGTTCAGTCTTGGAAGGCCGGCTATGAGGGAAATTATCTTGTGGGTGAAAATGCAGTTGATGTTCCCCGATGGGTATGCAGCGAATCTACAGAGGGGAGCCAGTCTTGATAAATTGAAGATATTTGGTCTCAAGAGTCATGATTGGCACATATGGATTGAGCGGGTAATGCCGGTGATGTTGCGTGGCTTCATCCCTGAGGATGAATGGCTAGTACTGGCAGAACTCAGCTATTTCTTCCGTGTTCTTTGTGCGAAAGAACTATCGCCTAGCGTGCTAGAAGAAATGGAAGAGTTGGCGCCGGAGTTGATCTGCAAGTTAGAGAAGATCTTTCCACCGGGCTTCTTTAATCCAATGCAACATTTGATTTTGCATCTCCCGACCGAGGCAAGATTGGGGGGGCCCGTGCAAAATCGTTGGTGCTACCCAACTGAGAGGATGCAGAAGACGCTTCGACAAAAATGTAAAAATAAACGTAGAATTGAAGCATCGATGGCTGAGGCATTCATCACTGAGGAGGCGGCAAACTTCGTGACAGCACACTACGAAGCCAAAAATCGTCATTTGCATAATCCGTAGCCTCGGTACAATGCTGACGACCCTAAAAAGGGTGGATCCAACCTCAGCCTATTCAAAGGGAATCTCGCACCAGCCAGTGTTTCAAATCCAGTATCTTTGGATAACGAACAATGGCGCACCATTTCGTTGTATATCTTCAACAACCTGATAGAAGTGCGGCCGTACATCGAGTAAGTTCTCGGTACATAGTTTCGCAACTTCTATTTCCTTTGAACTGCTCTTATTCCTGGATATTTCATACAGTCGATACGTCGCCTTATTCTCGTATGGAGCGGTGATCCAAAAGGATTCTGTCGAAGAGTATGAGCTTCTCGCAAAGCAAGGTGGCGGCTATCCCTGTTTCATCTCTTGGTTCAAACAAACGGTAATTTCTATTAGACTTGTAGGCTAATTTGTAGGCGGCTATCCCGGTTTCATTCGCTAATTTGTGCGTAATGCAACAATCCTTTCATATTAAACTTGTAGGCTAATTCAGAGTCTATGGATGCCGAATTGAGACAAGTCGCTAATGGTTTTGACTATAAGGTCCGTTCATTTGATAAATACGACATCAACGGGTATCGCTTTCGTACCTATGGCAAAGAGCTATCTATGGCCGACCGAAAGTCTACAAATTGTTGTGTATCTGCTATCGGCGAAGGAGGTACCGAGTATTATGGGAGAGTTGAAGCAATTTATGAACTTCTATTCTATGGTGAAAACCCACCGAATGTCGTAGTCTTCAAATGTTATTGGTTTCAGCCGAAGGAGACTAGAAGAACTCATGAACATATAGGGCTAGTTGAAATCAACCAAAGCACCCATTTAGATGTTCCTGATGTCTATATTACGGCTCAACAGGCAACCCAAGTATTCTATCTACCGTGGGCCTGCCAAACTAATCCAAATCTGAAAGGTTGGGATGTCGTTTATGAAGTGCCGCCACGTGCTAGACTATCTCCCCCAAAGGAAGAGGATTATGAACCTCACATTAACCCAGACACATATGAAGGAGAATTCTTCCAAGAGACACGTCTTTCCAAAAAGCGTTTCAAGAACCGCTATACTTCACCCCAAAACATTGAAGTAGACAGTGACAGTGAATCCGACATCACCCCAGAGGAGGAACAAGAAGAGCCGGAACAAGAAGAGGTTACTGCTGCGGATGACCTGTCATTGCTTGACCGATTACGTCAAGGTGGCCTTGCACATGTTGATGCCACTGAACCCTATGAGCCCGTCATTGATTATAGTGATGATGATGATTATGCATTTATTGATGATACTGATCGAGATTATTAGTAGTGTCAGGTATTAAATTTTTTAATGTTGTACTTGATGATGATACACTTAAGTGATACACATATTATTATTCATGTCGGTCTTTTTTTTATGTTGTACTAATTTCGTTTACTGTTTGTCATGGCGGGTGTTGAAAGATGGTGGGCGCTGGTCGGGAGCGCGCCAAGGCTCCTTCTTCCTCGGCGCGTGGTCTGAGGTCTTCGATTCCAGACGTACCTCTTCGCCGAGCGTTGCTGGACAGTATGTCCACACCGCCGGGCCCTTCTTCGTCCACCGCGGTGCCCAGCAGGGGACGAGGTAGGAAGAGAGGAGGTGGGGCACGTGGTCGCGGGAGAGGAGGTAGGGTGACTGCTAGGGCGCCTTCCTCGCCGCCACCCCCAGCTGTTTCACCCGAGCACGTGACTGCTAGGGTGGACTCGTCCGAGGAGGAGGCTACACGGACTCCGGTCCACGAGCCTCCGGTCCACGGGTCTTGGGCCCACGAGCCTCGGGTCGACTGGCCTTCGGCCCACGAGAGTTCGGCCCACGAGACCCCGGAGGAGCACACGTCCGGATGGGGTACCTGGCCGGATCAGCCCGAGGAGCCGAGTGGCCATGCTGATGATGGCGGGGAGCCGACTGATCTTGAGGAGGAGGGTGGCACCGTCTACCAGCGTGGTGCTACACGGCTCCCGTCCGTGCCGGCGACCCGCGAGCAGAGGTGGTTGATCTTCCCTGATGGGGAGAGGTACGTAAGTGCATTTAAAATTTGTGTACCTTCTGCATTCACGTTTCTTCAAATAACTAATGCGTTGGCCTTGTCATGCTGCAGGGGTTGGGACCACCATCATAGTGTCCGCCGGCCCAACTCCGTCCTTGGAGTTCTTTGCCGGCAAAACTTCCCGGGGTTTGTCACGTTGCCTGGTGAGGGTCGGCTTCCAGAGCTTGGGTTGAGCTGGGAGCACTACGTGGCTGCCCCGGCCCCGCCGGATGTCATTATCGACGGTGTCGTGTGCGACACGAGGGCAGACATGGTGATCAGGACGTTCTGGGTAATTTCTCCTTTACACATTTCAAAATCTTCAACTAGCTAGTTATTAATTGTACTAATCAATATTGTCTCATTTGATTGCAGACATTCTACAGGTGTGAGGAGGGATACGAGGAGGACTGCGCAAATGTTATCGAGAACGTCTGCAAGCGCCTACTCCAGAACTTACGGCACGAGGCTCGGGTGCAGGCTGTTCGAGACTACTACGCCTTGCGTGGTATCAAGAAGACCAAGCCGGCGTGCCGCGATAAGTTCCTGAGTAAGGAGCAGTACATGAAGGTAATTCTTAAGGCCTTCTACTTAAGTTCCTTCATTTAGTAATTCTTAGCCGTAGCGCTCAAGTTTCTATTTGCTAACTTAGGCGCCTCCGAGATGGTGTGCGGATCGGATGGATTGTTGGGAGGTGTTGGTCGATGAGTGGTGCTCACAAGAATGGCTAGCCCTCCACAACCAGGCCAAGGACAAACGTGCCCAAATGGAAGGTGTGCCACACCATCAAGGCAGCTCCAACTTATATCAGTTCGGGCGCAACTGGGTATGTGGTTTGCTTCATGATTCATGCAATTCATTCATCATGCTAGCTTGAGCCCTTTAATTACTAACTTTCATTGCTTCTCTCTTTCAGGCACGCCACAATAAGGCGGATAAGGTGCCAGAGGTGTACGACCTGTATGCCATGGCCCACACTGGCTCTTACAAGAAAGTCAAGGCTTTCTCTCAGTCTGACCTCGATGATGCAAACAACTTCACCAACATCTCCTCCCACAACAAGCTCGTGAGATATAGAGATGAGGGGAAGGCGAGGAAAGGGGAGGACTTTAACCCGAGCCAGGGTCCCATTGATCCAGAGCTGGTGATGATATCTGGTGGCGGGAGGTCCCATGGCTCCATAGCCATTGGAGATGGACTTATCCGTTGTCCTAGCACTCTCCCGGAGATCAAGGCGCGCCAGTCGAGCTCCGCTCCTGAGATAAGGCCTCGTGAACGGCCAGTGCAACTCGCCATCAAGGTTAGTGATACGTACTCAGTTATCTGTCTCCATTACATTGTGTGCGCTTCCATCAATGATTACAAATGGTCATGTGAGTGGTGTTGCAGGCTGCTATACAGACTGAGAGAG
This sequence comes from Aegilops tauschii subsp. strangulata, assembly GCF_002575655.3. Classification (NCBI taxonomy): domain Eukaryota; kingdom Viridiplantae; phylum Streptophyta; class Magnoliopsida; order Poales; family Poaceae; genus Aegilops; species Aegilops tauschii. The sequence goes on from NC_053036.3 coordinate 158,430,747, forward strand.
ATAGAACGGAGAAACTTCTGGCGGAGGCGGCGGAGAGGCAGCGGGAGATGGAGGAGAGGACGAGAAAGATGATGGAGGAGGAGAGGGCACGGAATGACATGCAGGCAAGGGCCATGTACGAGCTCCTTGTGGTAAGTTTCTTCTGCAGATTACTTGCTAGTCTTAACATTTGAGTCTCATTACTAACTAGTATGACTCTGTTCTGAAAACCAAATGTGCAGTCTGTGTGCGAGAAGTCCGGTCAGCCCGCTCCGCCGATGCCAGTGATTGCTCCTGGGAGCACGGTGAGTTTAGTTTGAATGGACATTAGTTGGTAGTCTCAACATTTGAGTGTCGTAATGCTAACGAGACATTGAAAATGATCTTTGTTGCAGCTTAACTCCAGAAACGCATCGCACGATCCTTCTCCAGGTAGCGGCACTAGCCACCCCGGTCCTACACCTCCCTGATCACGGTAAGTTTCTCTAGTGTTTTGCTTAACAAATGCATAAAGACCTAGACTTAGCTTTATTTCCTCCAATATGCTTACCATAATGACCTAGAGTTAGCTTATTTTCCTCCAAAATGACCCATTTTACCTAGGTTAGCTTATAAATGATGCAGTTCATCCAAGTTAGCTCAAAAATGACCCATTTCACCTAGATTAGCTCCTAAATGATCCATTTTACCTACGTTAGCTTTAAAATGGCCCATTTCACCTACGTTAACTCCAAAATGACCCATCTTACCTAGGTTATCTCATAAACGATCCATTTCAACTAATTTAGCTCATAAATGATCCATTTGACCTAAGTGAGAAAAAAAACGATCCATTTCACCTAAATTAGCTCTTAAATGATCCATTTCACCTAAGTTAGCTAAAAACGATCCATTTCAACTAAATTAGCTAAAAAATGATCCATTTCAACAAAGTTAGCTCATAAACGATCCATTTCAACTAAGTTAGCTCAAAAACGATCCTTTTGACCTAAGTGAGCTAAAAAACGACCCATTTCACCTTAGTTACCTCAAAAACGATCCTTTTCAACTAAGTTAGCTCAAAAACGATCCATTTCAACTAGGTTAGCTCCAAAATGACCCATTTCACCTTACTTAGCTCAAAAACGATGCCCTTCACCTTAGTTAGCTCATAAACGACCCATTTCAACTAAGTTAGCTCATAAATGATCCATTTCAACTAAGTTAGCTCATAAACAACCCATTTCAACTTAGTTAGCTCATATATGATCCATTTCACCTAAGTTAGCTCATAAATGACATATACTTCTTGTTCTAGTCTTCTTCTTGTTCTAGTCTTCTTCTTGTTCTAGTCACCTATTTCTAACTTTCTTATTTACCATTTTGCAGATTTCATTCACTTGATGGAAGCTAACTTGCTATGATGGAGTGCTTGCTTTTCCTTTGATGAAACTTTGCATTGTATCTAGCTTGCTATCTTCATGACACTTTGCATTGTAATATATATATGGATGGAACAATGTGTATGGATGGAACTTCCTTATGTATGAACAATGTGTATGGATGAAACTGATGTGATATGTCATATGAAACTTATGTGCTAGATATGTGTTGGATATGTGCTGGATATGAAACTTATATATGTGATATGTGCTGCAAATTGTGGGATTTAATAAAAAACAGAAAAAACAGACAATATGCAGGCTCTTTGCCGTCTGCCACCGACGGCAAAGAGCTCTTTGCCGTCTGCCGCGGACGGCAAAGAAGCCACGTGGCAGCCAACTGTGCTTCCTGGGAGCTGACCCATTTGGTCAGTTTGCCTACAGTGGCAGACGGCAAAGACTTTGCCGTCAGTGGCAGACGGCAAAGAACCTGCACTTTGCCATCAGTGGCAGACGGCAAAGAACCTGGCATCTAGTGACGTGTAGATGACATCATAAGGCGGACGGCAAAGACCAAAGGCTCTTTGCCGTCTGCGGCGGACGGCAAAGGTCTGCCGTTAGCCACTTAACGGACTGACAGCGCAAATATTGCCGTCCGCCCTCTTTGCCGTCCGCCGCGGACGGCAAAGAGCCTTTGCCGTCCGCCGCCAGGAAGCAGACGGCAAAGAAGCTGTTTACCGTAGCCTTCTTTGCCGGAGCCTTTTGCCGTCCGCGGCTGACGGCAAAGGTCTTTGCCGTCCGCCTTTCGAGCCTTTGCCGTCCGCCATGGCAGACGGCAAAGTAGCTGTTTCCTGTAGTGCATGTTCATCATCGTCACCGGCATGACGCCATGATCTCCATCATCATGTCTTCATGAAGTTGTCTCGCCAACTATTACTTCTACTACTATGGCTAACGGTTAGCAATAAAGTAAAGTAATTACATGACGTTCCAGTTGACACGCAGGTCATAAATAAATTAAGATAACTCCTATGGCTCCTGCCGGTTGTCATACTCATCGACATGCAAGTCGTGATTCCTATTACAAGAACATGATCAAACTCATACATCACATCCTTCTGGCCATATCACATCACATAACACTTGCTGCAAAAACAAGTTAGACGTCCTCTAATTGTTGTTGCAAACTTTTACGTGGCTGCCATAGGTTTCTAGCAAGAACGATTCATACCTATGCCAAAACCACAACGTGATATGCCAATTTCTATTTACCCTTCATAAGGACCCTTTTCATCGAATCCGATCCGACTAAACTGGGAGAGACAGACACCCGCTAGCCACCTTATGCAACTAGTGCATGTCAGTCGGTGGAACCTGTCTCACGTAAGCGTACGTGTAAGGTCGGTCCGGGCCGCTTCATCCCACGATGCCGCCGAATCAAGATAAGACTAGTAACGCCAAGTAAATTGACAAAATCGACGCCCACAACAACTTGTGTTCTACTCGTGCATAGAAACTACGCATAGACCTAGCTCATGACGCCACTGTTGGGGATCGTAGCAGAAATTAAAATTTTCTACGCATCACCAAGATCAATCTATGGAGTTTTCTAGCAACGAGAGGGGAGGAGTGCATCTACATACCCTTGTAGATCGCGAGTGGAAGCGTTCAATAGAACGGGGTTGATGGAGTCGTACTCGTCGTGATCCAAATCACCAATGATCCAAGCGCCGAACGGACGGCACCTCCGCGTTCAACACACGTACGGAGTGGTGACGTCTCCCATGCCTTGATCCAGCAAGGAGGAGGGAGAGGTTGAGGAAGAAGGCTCCAACAGCAGCACGACGACATGGTGGTGGTGGAGTGACAGTTCTCCGGCAGGGCTTCGCCAAGCACACGCGGAGGAGGAGAGGTGTTGGGGAGGGGAGGGGCTGCGCCTTGGATGTGGTGCTGCAGCCCTCCCCTCACCCCTCTATTTATAGGGAGAAGGGGAAGGGGGCCGGCCCCTCTAGATGAGATCTAGAGGGGGGCGGCGGCCAAGGGGGGAGGGAGCTTGCCCCCCAAGCAAGGGGGGGCGCCCCCCCTTTAGGGTTCCCCCAAACCCTAGGCGCATGGGCCCTAGGGGGTTGGCGCCCAGCCCACTAAGGGCTGGTTCCCTTCCACCTACAGCCCATAAGGCCCTCCGGGGCAGGTGGACCCTCCCGGTGGACCCCCGGAACCCCTCCGGTGGTCCCGGTACAATACCGGTATACCCCCGAATATTTCCGGTGACCGTATGGTGACTTCCCATATATAAATCTTTACCTCCGGACCATTCCGGAACTCCTCGTGACGTCCGGGATCTCATCCGGGACTCCGAACAACATTCGGTAATTACATACAAACCTTCCTTATAACCCTAGCGTCATCGAACCTTAAGTGTGTAGACCCTACGGGTTCGGGAATCATGCAGACATGACCGAGACACCTCTCTAGCCAATAACCAACAGCGGGATCTGGATACCCATGTTGGCTCCCACATGTTCCACGATGATCTCATCGGATGAACCACGATGTCAAGGATTCAAGCAATCCCGTATACAATTCCCTTTGTCAATCGGTACTTTACTTGCCCGAGATTCGATCATCGGTATCCCAATACCTCGTACAATCTCGTTACCGGCAAGTCACTTTACTCGTTCTGTAATGCATGATCCCGTGACTAACTACTTAGTCACATTGAGCTCATTATGATGATGCAATACCGAGTGGCCCAGAGATACCTCTCCGTCATACGGAGTGACAAATCCCAGTCTCGATCCGAGCCAACCCAACAGACACTTTCGGAGATACCTGTAGTGCACCTTTATAGCCACCCAGTTACGTTGTGACGTCTGGTACACCCAAAGCATTCCTACGGTATCCGGGAGTTGCACAATCTCATGGTCTAAGGAAATGATACTTGACATTAGAAAATCTTTAGCAAACGAACTACACGATCTAGTTCTATGCTTAGGATAGGGTCTTGTCCATCACGTCATTCTCCTAATGATGTGATCCCGTTATCAATGACATCCAATGTCCATGGTCAGGAAACCGTAACCATCTATTGATCAACGAGCTAGTCAACTAGAGGCTCACTAGGGACTTGTTATGGTCTATGTATTCACACATGTATTACGATTTCCGGATAACACAATTAAAGCATGAACAATAGACAATTATCATGAACAAGCAAATATAATAATAACCATTTTATTATTGCCTCTAGGGCATATTTCCAACACATCCGTCATGACTCGCCTCGTGTGGCGGCATATGTCGAAGCTGACAATGAGAAGGCACGGCAGGAAGCACTTGACCTGCTGGATGAGGAGCGTGACATTGCAGCAGCCCGTTCGGCGATTTATCAGCAAGATCTGCGTCGTTATCACAACCGCCGGGTTAGATCCAAAACTTTTCAAGAAGGCGATCTGGTGCTCCGACTCATCCAGGATTAGACGGGTATGCACAAGCTATCCCCACCTTGGGAAGGACCTTTTGTGGTTAGCAAGAATCTGCACAACGGGTCATACTACCTTATAGATGTTCGAGAGCACAAAGACTCACGTAAATCGGAGGAGGAGACCCACCGGCCGTGGAATATCGCTCATCTTCGACCTTAATATACCTGAGCCATAGGCTCTGCTTATGTACATAGTTATGACAATGTATATATTATGATCAAAATAATAAACCGGAGCCTCAGCTAAAACGGGGTATCTGTTGTTTTTCTTATATCATGTGTGGTTACATGGGGGCTTCTGTTCATAAAGCGGCATCTGGTTTACCCCTTGATTCAGCTTATCAAAGCTTTATGTAAAAATCACTTGGGGGCTTGGTTGCATTTGAACCATAGCTACACCTCTTGATCGGCGCAATGCCACAATATCACTTGGGGGCTTGGTCGTATTCGAACCATAGTCACACCTCTTGATCGGCTCAAAGCCAAACTACTCCGGGGCCAAAGAGAGTGTTGCAAAACAACAACTCAAACATAGGCACCCACTGAGCACAACTCAAAATGTTACTTGGGGATTCTTTGCTGTCGCAATGAACAAAGAATCTACACTTGTAATAGGCTATCAAGCCACGGCTTGGAAGCCTGGTGTATACACCTAAAACCCCGGGTTAGCCGGCCTTCTTAAGTAAGTCACTCCGCCCAGGTAAACCTGGTATGACCCGTCGAACTTTGACAAGTTACTCTGATAAGACCCTGAGCTTGTCAAGTTAAAACGATGATTGGTTAAGGATTGAGGACCATCTTAAAAGGCTTTGTAAAATGGTTTAACTCAGTGGCCTGGCAGCCCATGAAAAGCCTCGAATTTGGGGCCTGGCAGCCCGTGAAAAGCCTCGACTACAAGTTTTCATCTGCTTTTATTCGAAAAGTTTTTTCTTCTCCTTTGATGAGATTTATAAATTTTTTTGATAGACCGGCATTCATTAACCTGGCTTGACTTTCAACTATAAGTTGTCAGTATATGATCAGTTATAATCCGGAGATTATTAACCCGGTCTAGTTTCGACTATGAGTCACCAGAAATGAATAAACCGGTGTTTATCACAACCCGAAACGGTTTTATCACAAACCGGCACAATATGAAAGGAGTTATTGTTACTCAAGATTAGGGTTATCACCCTCACTACAAAGTTGGTCAGCCAACATTATGACTCAAGGTCACAGGTATCAATTATTTTCATATTTGATTATCTTTTTACAGCCTTGGTTATAAACCTTGGCTATATATCTGGGCATCATGACCCGTCCGGCGGTAAACCGCAAGGGCGCTTTCGACTTCTTGTCTGCAGGGATAGCTTGAATAAATTGCTATGGATTATGAACATCATATATATTAAGCATGGCGGATTAGCAAGTGTCAGGCACAGATAAATATGCATGATGGCATAGCAGACCAAGTGTTTTAACTAGCCTATTACAAGGCGTTTTAGTGCCCAAAAGAATAATTGTTTTTTGATAACTATTGAAGCAAGTGGAAGGCTAAACCGGCCTCCGGATCAGGCTTCATCACCAGCTTGACCCTGACGGCTGCAGATCATCTTGCACCGGTTCATCCTCCTCCTCTCTACCCAGCGGCTGGAAGTCAATAGTTTTCCAGTCGATCCCAGTTAGGGCTTGGAACACAGCTTCGTCGCTTATAAGGGTGGACGGTTCAAGGTCAGGGGCATAGGTGTGCTTATGAATTGGCGGGATGAGATTTTGAACTTCAGGAGTTGGTGCAGCAACCCGTTTGTTGTTGACGTCGTAGCTCGCCTGATAATAGGAAAGGTCAGCTTCTTCAGCTAATTGGCAAGCCAGTGGACGTACTTCCCGGTTTATGGCTCGGAGGTCCTCATTGCCAAATTCTGATCTGTCTTCTTTTAAGCTTGGATAACCTTTGCTGACATCCTCCGGATCAAGATCGGGCACCCATGCTTTTGCCCGGGTTAGTGCGGTTAAAGCACCAGCACTTGCAGTAGATCTCTTTAGCTCTTCTACCCGAGCAGGTAGCATTGACAACCTTTCTAAAGTCTCCTTGATTAAAGTTGGGGGCGGCTTATTGTGAGAAGCGGTGCAGATAATCCGTTGCACGCCGGTATATAACTGCTCTATAAGAGTATAGGCAGCCTTCAATTTCTTATGTACGTCAGAGCCCAGATGACTAATGCGAGTTCCTGCATCATTACACATGTCAGTAAACCAGCAACGTATGGGATGATATGTTGAAAATATAAAGCAAGGATGTTTACCGAACACAGCAGTAGTCATGGCATGTATCTGCCGCTTTACGCCCGTCAGTTCATCTACAACCGGTTTAAGGGCCGCTTTTGCATCCTCTACTCTTTTCTATAAAGCGGATTTTTCTGTGCCCCAATCTGCCCGCTCTTTGTTGAAACTCTCCTTCAGTTTTTCCATAGGGGCTAAAGCGCTGGTCAGCTCATCCTTGGCTTTGGAGATTTCGGCTTGCTGGGACTTGATGTTTTCTTGCAGATCAGTTGTTTGAGTTTCTTTTTTGCTCAGTTCAGCCTATAAGAGACAGGCATATAATGAGTTGATAGTACATATTTGAAGTACCAAGCACATAACAAGTTATGCACCTGATACTTGGGGGCTAATGCATATTTGCTCTGGGTCAGAAATTTCTGCAAAGTCCCAAGCACAATACAAGTATTGCTCTTGGCACTTGGGGGCTAATGTATGTTTTCTCAAAGATTGTGGGTATTCTTCTACATAGTCCCGGTTCATCTTCATAAGTTAAACCGGCCCTCGGAGACTAAGCATGCAAAATTGAGATATTACAAAGTCCCGGTTCAGATTGGTATCATAAACCGTCACTTGGGGGCTACTGGAGTTGATATTTGCAATTAAAAAAGAGAAACAGTTATGAAGAGCTAAGCATTAGTTACCTCGTATCGCTCTTTCATCAAGTTTACCAAACCGGCTTCATAGTCGCGACTGGTGTACAGACGGTTCAAGAAGCCAGAGTGAATGTCTTGAGCATTGAGATGGGCATAGCTTGACAAATCGGCGTTCCATTTGCCTTTGCCGATAGCAGAAAGCTCGTCCTTGGCAGTATGCTTTGATAAAGCGACAGGATTGCCAGGAGTGGTGTGGCCAATGCCAGTAATCATAATATCATCCCCTTTATCATCAGCAGCCTTTACTGGATTTGGCGGTTTATCAGTAGCTTTAGCTGGACTTCCCGGTTTATCATCAGTTCGGACAGGGCTGGTTGGTTTATCAGCATGGCTTATGGTGTCAACTTCTACTTGTTCAGTAGAGAAGTCATGGTCTTGAGGCGGCGGATCAGTAAGTATGGCATCAGCATTGGTTTCTTCCGGATCTGGAGTCTTTTCCGGTTCAATAACCACATTATCATCAGCCGGTTTATTTAACCGAGCCTTCTTACTGGGTCTTGGCTTGGCACTGAGAAGAACAAATATAAAAGGTCAAGGTATTGTGTCAAACATAAGGCATTGAAAATAAAATTAAAGGTATGACTCACCCAGGAACTGTCTTGAGGGGTGGAAGCTTTGTGGCTGATGACTCGCTAGAAGATGAGTGGGAAGTACCCTGATAATTTGAATCAGACGGGTTAAGAGGCTGATGGAAACAACCCGCCTTGGGGCAAGAAGTGTTAAGAGTATAAGAGACCTCTGATCGGCGTTTCCGAACCGGAGTATTCGGTAAACCGGCGGAGGTAACTACCTGGCCGCTGTGTCGGGTTGTGCGGCGAGCTTCGTGTTGCTGCGTCTTCAAAAGAAAGTTTGGGTCCAAGTAATCAAGGGGGTGAGAAAATTTTACTTTCCGGTTTGCTCGACGGATTTTTGAGGTTGGCAGAGGATCTGAACCGGAGGAAAGGATAATTACCTCTACGTCATCAGCTTGACTGCTTTCAACGCCGTCCTGATAATAATCATTGTCAATGAGGTGTATGAAAAATGAACCAAGAGAATCAAGTTCTACCTCTGAGTCTGGATTAGCCACATCGGCATCAGCATTTGGCTCGGAAGACGCAGTAGTCCTTTTCTTGGCAGGTTTTTTAACAACCTTGGTCTTCGGGCGAAGTGGCTTTGCCGGTTTGTCTTGTGGTTTTGCCGGTTTATCCTGTGGTTTTTTCTTCCAGAACGGATCATCACCCTGGCCAAGTTGAACAAAATTTTGAGAGTGTTTCAAGGGATTAAGCTGAAAGCAAAGAAGTCATATGATTCTTACAGCTGGCAGTTTGTTGGAGGTACAGAAAGGACTTAATCCGGTCTGGCTATAGACAGCCTCCGGTTCATTCAGCATCTTCTTCACAGCCTCGGTAACTTCATCATCTGTAAGCTGAATATCAATGTGTCGTTGAGGGTCCTCCAAGCTCCCGGTGTATTCACACATTAAACCGGGGCTTCGGCTTAAGGGCAGAATACTCCAGTTTATCCAACAACGAGCAAAATCAACACCTGTTAAACCGTTCGCCATGAAGGCTCTAAGCTTTGATAGTTGTGGGGCATAGGTGGCCCTTTCCTTTGCAGTTAACCTCTGAGGAAAAGGATGTGTATTGCTAAGATGGTGAGGGCGGTAACCCGGCAAAGGGTTTTCATCAGTTGGAGATGTGTCTCTGCAATAAAACCAAGTCTGGTTCCACTCCTTGGGGTGACTGTGAAGCTTGGCGTGAGGGAAGCTGACTTCTTTCCTTTTTTGAACCGCCATTCCACCGAGTTCAGTATTGGGTCCATCTGTGAATTCTGTGCGACGGTTTAAGTGGAAGAAATCCCTAAACAATTCAACTGTGGGCTCCTCTTGAAGATAAGCCTCACAAAAGACTTGGAAATGGCAGATGTTGGACACAGAGTTTGGACCGATGTCCTGAGGGTGAAGCTGAAAACTGGCAAGCACATCTCGGAAGAATTTTGAACCGGGAGGGCTAAAGCCTCAACCCAGATGGTCAACAAAAACGACTACTTCTCCGTCCTTGGGTTCAGGAGGATTTTCCTTACCAGGGGCCCTCCAGTGGATGACCTCTTTCTTGGCTAAAGTGCCAGTTGCGACACATCTGTTTAACTGATCTTCAGTGACCCGAGAAGAACCCAGTTGCATTCATAGACTTGTTTGGCCATTTCAATGAAAGCTGAAACATAGTTACTTCTGGTTTGAGATTTATAATGAAAAAGTAATAAAGCAACGCAAGTTAAAGTAGAGGTCTATGCATTATGTTAAACCGGAAGGTGACATTACTAAACCGGAGTCTGATATTTCGAAGCCGGGATCTTACGCTAGAGAAGGTGCAAAGATAAATGAATCGGCGGTTTAAGAGGGGACTAATGGTACCTACTAGATTATGATTTTTTCAAAGCTAAGCCGCCTATATTGGTATGAAAGGTACAGATCTAAAGTACCTAAGTGAAGGAAAAACAAGTTTCGCAAGTTGATGTGATAATTTCAGATCTGCGGTGTGACAGAAAAACTAGAAAATAATCAGACCTAATCTCAAGTGCTTGAACAGTTCATCAAAGTTCAGATGAGTTTTTATATAAAGGAGATGCTCAAATAAGGAAAAAGAGGATTATGGCTACGGCCGCACAAGAAGTATCAGATCCAAACTAGTCGTTTGTGCTACTAAGAAGAACAGGGAAGAACAGCGCCGGAGCTTCAATAAACTCTGACGAACACTGAAACCCTAATGGTGGATCTAGAGCAAAGAAAAGAGGAACTTACTGATGCTAAGGGAACAGCGGAGGAGCGCCGTGTTTCTTTGGTGCAGTCAGGTTGATGCAGCAGCCGTCGTTGGGGCGGAAGCGAAGGTCGACGGCGGCGGCAGAGCTCCAATGGTCGGGCGTCGCGAGGAAGAGGACGACGTGAAGGGGCACGAAGGGGAGAAGTGAAAAGGACGCCTCAGCCTTATTTATAAGGTGGATGGATAAGTGGCAGGCGCGAGAATCGAGGAGCCCAAAAATGGGATATATGACAGCTCTGTCGCCTCGATTGTCGGAGGCTCATTAATGAAGGTGGGTTATATGCAATTTAAAAAAAAAACAGATGACGTCATGGCGGTTTATCATGATCTTGGAAGATGATGTCATGGCGGTTTACAAGGTTTATGTGAAGGTGCTGAAGAAGAAATTTTCTTAAGTATTGAGGATTGACATGAACCAGTTCAAATCAATCTGGGGCCTAATGTTGGGGATATTACTGCTGGGCGTAAACCGGCCAGGAGAGGTCGGGTTATCCCCATAATGGATTATTATATCGGAAGCCCATGAAGATCAAGATGGAGGCGCTTTATGAAGGCCCAAAGTCAGTTTAAAGGTCTGTAGATGTAAAACCGACATTGATATGTAAACTTGTGTTGTAAGATAGAAAGAGCAGAGATCGAGCCGGACACGTTTATGAGCTGGCCTCGGAATCGTAAACCGGAGGACGTCAACCCATGTATATAAGGGGACGACCCGGCGGTGGTTTAGGGACAACAGACAACAACTCGAGACCCAGGCAAAGCGTATTTGCTCCCTTGTCATCGAAACCCAAGCAATCCCACAACAAATGGATCGTAGGCTTTTACCTTCACCGCAAGGGGCCGAACCAGTATAAACTCTCTGCGTCCCTTGTCCGCTTTAACCCCTTTAAGCTAACCCGCCGCGATGGCTCCACGACTAAGTCCTTTCTCTAGGACATCTGCCGTGACAAAACCACGACAGATGGCAAGGTGAACAAAAGTATATTTGATACACATGTTATTGCTGTGTACTTTACTAGTGTTCATAGTAGCCCCTAGGTATTTGATACCGGTTCAGTTGCTAAGATTTGTAACTCAAAACAGGACTTACAAAATGAATAGATACTAGTTTAGGGCGAGGTGACGATGTGTGTTGGAAGTAATTCCAAGGTTGATAAGATCACCATGGCACACTCCCTTTACTTTTGGTATTAGTGTTGAACCTAAAATAAATGTTATTTGGTGTTTGTGTTGAGCATGAATATGATTGGATCATGTTTATTGTGATACGGTTATTCATTTAATTCAAAGAATAATTGTTATTCTGTTTACATGAATAAAAACTTCTATGGTCATACACTCAATGTAAATGGTTTATTGAATCTCGATTGTAGTGATACACATATTCATAATATTGATGCCAAAAGATGCAAAGTTGATAATGATAGTGCAACTTATTTGTGGCACTGCCATTTAGGTCATATTGGTGTAAAGCGCATGAAGAAACTCCATGCTGATGGACTTTTGGAATCACTTGATTATGAATCATTTGATACTTGCGAACCATGCCTCATGGGCAAGACGACTAAAACTCCATTCTCTGGAACAATGGAGCGAGCCAATGACTTATTGGAAATAATACATACCGATGTATGCGGTCCAATGAGTGTTGAGGCACGCGGCAGGTATCGTTATTTTCTGACCTTCATAGATGATTTGAGCAGATATGGGTATATCTACTTAATGAAACACAAGTCTAAAACATTTGAAAAGTTCAAAGAATTTCAGAGTGAAGTGGAGAATCATCGTAACAAGAAAAAAAAGTTTCTACGATCTGATCGCGGAGGCGAATATTTGAATTACGAGTTTGGCCTTCATTTAAAACAATGTGGAATAGTTTCACAACTCACGCCACCTGGAACACCAAAGCGTAATGGTGTGTCCGAACGTCATAACCGTACTTTATTAGAAATGGTGTGATCTATGATGTCTCTTACCGATTTACCACTATCGTTTTGGGGTTATGCATTAGAGACAACTGCATTCACGTTAAATAGGGCACCATCTAAATTCGTTGAGACGACACCGTATGAACTGTTGTTTGGCAAGAAACCTAAGTTGTCGTTTCTTAAAGTTTGGGGGTGCGATGCTTATGTGAAAAAGCTTCAGCCTGATAAGCTCGAACCCAAATTGGAGAAGTGCATCTTCATAGGATACCCAAAAGAAACTGTTGGGTACACCTTCTATCACAAATCCGAAGGCAAGATCTTTGTTGCTAAGAATGGATCCTTTCCAGAGAAGGAGTTTCTCTCGAAAGAAGTGAGTGGGAGGAAAGTAGAACTTGATGAGGTAATTGTACCTTCTCTCAAACTGGAAAGTAGCTCATCACAGAAAACCGTTCCCGTGATGCCTGCACTAACTAGTGAGGAAGCTGATGATAATGATCATGAAACTCCGGATCAAGTTACTACCGAACCTCGTAGGTTAACCAGAGCATGTTCCACACCAGAGTGGTCTGGTAATCCTGTTCTGGAAGTCATGTTACTAGACCATGACGAACCTACGAACTATGAGGAAGCGATGATGAGCCCAAATTCCGATAAATGGCTTTAGGCCATGAAATCTGAGATAGGATCCATGTATGAGAACAAAGTATGGACTTTCATTGACTTGCCCGATGATCGGCGAGCCATTGAGAATAAATGGATCTTCAAGAGGAAGACGGACGCTGATAGTAGTGTTACTATCTACAAAGCTCGAATTGTCGCAAACGGTTTTCGACAAGTTCAAGGTGTTGACTATCATGAGATTTTCTCACTCGTATCGATGCTTAAAGTCTGTCTGAATCATGTTAGCAATAGCCGCATTTTATAAAATCTGGCAAATGGATGTCAAAACTGCATTCCTTAATGGATTTATTAAAGAAGAGTTGTATATGATGCAACCAGAAGGTTTTCTCAATCGTAAAGGTGTTAACAAAGTGTGCAAGCTCCAGCGATCCATCTATGGACTGGTGCAAGCATCTCGGAGTTAGCATATACGCTTTGATGAGTTGATCAAAACATATATTTTTATACAGACTTGCGGTGAAGTCTGTATTTATAAGAAAGTGAGTGGGAGCACTACAGCCTTTCTGATAAGTATATGTGAATGACATATTGTTGATCAGAAATGATGTGGAATTTTCTGGAAAGCATGAAGGAGTGTTTGAAAGGAGTTTTTCAAAGAAACACCTCGGTGAAGCTACTTACATATTGGGCATCAAATTCTATAAAGATAGATCAAGACGCTTGATAAGACTTTTGATGAGTACATACCTTGATAAGATTTTGAAGGAGTTCAAAATGGATCAGTCAAAGGAGGAGTTCTTGCCTGAGTTGTAAGGTATGAAGTTGAGTAAGGCTCAAAACCTGACCACGACAGAAGATAGAGAGAGAATGAAAGGCATTCCCTATATCTCAGCCATAGGTTCTATAAAGTATGCCATGATGTATACCGGACATATTGTGTACCTTGCCATGAGTTTGGCAAAGGTGTACAATAGTGATCCAGGAGTAGATCACTGGACAGCGGTAAAAATTATCCTTAGAGGACTAAGGAAATATTTCTTGATTATGGAGATGATAAAGAGTTCATCGTAAAGAGTTACGTCGATGCAAGCTTTAACACTGATCTAGATGACTGAGTCTCAATCTGGATACATATTGAAAGTGGGAGCAATTAGCTAGAGTAGCTCCATGCAGAGCATTGTAGACATAGAAATTTGCAAAATACATACGGATCTAAATGTGGCAGACCTGTTGACTAAACTTCTCTCACAAGCAAAACATGATCACACCTTAGTACTCTTTGGGTGTTAATCACATGGCAATGTGAACTAGATTATTGACTCTAGTAAAACCTTTGGGTGTTGGTCACATGGCGATGTGAACTATGGGTGTTAATCACATGGTGATGTGAACTATTGGTGTTAAATCACATGGCAATGTGAACTAGATTATTGACTCTAGTGCAAGTGGGAGACTGAAGGAAATATACCCTAGAGGCAATAATAAAGTTGTCTAAAATTGTATTAACCGGAAACTTGATACATGTGTGGATACATAGAAAAACACTGTGTCCCTAGTAAGCCTCTACTAGACTAGCTCGTTAATCAAAGATTGTTGAGTTCCCTAACCATAGACATGTGTTGTCATTTGATGAATGGGATCACATCATTAGGAGAATGATGTGATGGACAAGACCCATCCGTTAGCTTAGCATAATGATCGTTCAGTTTTATTGCTATAGCTTTCTTCATGTCATATACATATTCCTTTGACTATGAGATTATGCAACTTCCGGATACCGGAGGAATGCACAACAAAAAAAATACACTTCCGTGATGATACGTGTTTGTCACAGTAGGTCACGTTTTCTGTCATGCATGTACATCCATGACGATTTTATGACAGAATCAACATAGTCATACCTGTGCTGTCGTAGAAGTGTTCCATGACATTACCAAAATTATCATCACGGAAGTGTCCACTTCCATGACGAGAAATCGCGCGTCATAGAAGTGCTTTCGTCAAGGGTGACCGACACGTGGCATCAACCGTAACGGGTCGCCGTTAAGCTATCGGGTCCGGTTTTGGATCCGATAACCCGTCAACAGCCCGGACCAATGGGGATTTTCCACGTGTAAAATTCTCATTGGCCGGAGGAAACACGTGTTGACTCAACGTTCGGACAGATGTCATCCACTCATTGGACAGGAGGCGCCTATGATACGTCGACACATGGCACGGCCCAACAGAGGCCCATTCCGGTGAAAAGGCCGGCCCAGCTGAAGGCCCACCATGTTTTTTCATACACTAGTGGGCTGGCCCGTTAACAGCCTGCCATGTTTTGGGCCAAATTGAGGCCCATAGCAGATCAGCCCCATTCACGGCCTATCGTGTTTTGGGCCAAATTACGGCCCATATCGGATCAGGCCCGTTAACAGGCCACTGTTCTTTTGGACCCATTCTAAGACAGGTTTGTATTTCAGAGTGTTAAATGCCCGTTAACCAGTTCGGCCCGATAATAGTTTAGCTTGTTAGTGGCCTGTGGTGCATCTGGAACATTGTCGGCCCGGTTTAACTTTAGGCCCTTTAACGGCCCATGCAGAAACTGGGCTATTTCTTGTCCGAAGTAACTTTAGGCCTCTTAACGGCCCATAGTCTTCGTGGATAAATTTCAGCCCAACAGGCCTATCGGCCTATTAATGGCCCATGGAACTGTTGGGCCTAATTACAGCCCGCGTTAAATCCGGCCTGCTTATAGCCCATCTAATAATGGCCCATGACACTTTTGGGCCTATGGCCCATGCTGATACCGGCCTTCTTAAAGCCCATAATTTTATTGGGCCAAACAGGCCCGAGATATATTTTGGCCTGTTAACTGTTCGTCCTATTTGGGCCAAACATGGGCTTAGGCAGTTTCGGCCTGTATTGGCCCGTGAATTTTTCAGTCCAACGTTGGCCCAATCTAGGTTTTAGCCTGTTAAAAGCCCATGGTATTCTCTGGCCCAGCTGGCTAGAACTTTACTCGGCCTGTTAAAGGCGGGAAACTACTATAGGTTTAGACCTACTAATGGCCCAAGATGATTATAGGCCCACGTTTTGGCCCATATGAGTAACAGGCCAGCCTGAAGACCAGCAACACTGAGATCCATTGAACCTTCCAGCCTAAATTACAGCATACCGACCAAAGAATAAACCTAGACTATACAATAAAGAAATTATGGCATATTACATTCACTGGGAATCAAAGTTCGCTACCGGTGATAATAAAGCGCAACGTGACCGCGGATTACATACACTGGGCATCAAAGGTCGCCACCAGTGCATATAAACGTGCCGACAAAAGAATATACAAAACTGAGAGCACTTCGGAAGGCACTAGGCCTGGCCAGGTCCCGCAAGTAGCCGAACAATCTGATGAGACCTCAGTTGTGTCAATGATAGATGCTCCATCCCTAGCTGTATGGCACCATAGTGCGCAAGGCAGTCCTCTGACATCTTCTTTGCATCTTTGACTTCAAGTCGGAGCAGAGCTGAAGCAAGCCTTTCCGCTTTAAGTTGAAACTGAAGAAGTCGAACTGATTAAGGCAGCGACTGCACAGAGGTTGTCTCACACCTGTTGGTGAGTAGCTTCAACTCACTGTCTTCATCAAGACAGGACCTTGGGGTCATCTCGTTGTCCTCAATATGATTTGGCTCACTATCTTCGCTAAAGTTCTGCCTGGCATAAGAGATACGACTCTGAAGGAGAAACAAGGAGACACGTAACAGGTTTCACAATTATATAAGCAAATAAATGGATCTGTTCTACATAAGGAACATGTTTTTACAACTACAATTTAAAACTAGTAGTTGTTGCAAACATCCAATCAGATGTAAATAGCAAAGTAAACAGCAGTGGAGGAAATGATGCCTATCCAACTCTATACTAGAACAAAGTTTGAAGGCTTGAGAAGGATCAACTTACATTACATGTTAACACGGGCTAGACAAAGCCCTTCTCCATGTTGATGGAAGGATAATTCAATAAATTCCCCAAAAAAAGTTCTTTATAAGCGTTGCCATTATTCTACATTTTGCAAAGAGTAAATATAGATCAAATAATATTGGAAGAAACAGAGGATAATGAAGCTCAGGTGCAGACTGTTGATACATAATCAAATAGCAATTAATTAAGTACAGGGCTACAAGGCAAAAGGTACTGACAAGAGGAATGCAGACATCAACGTGTGCAGTGGCATTGGCTTTATTCAACATTCTGGTAAGAGTAAATGTAGATATGATAATTTAGAGAAAGTGGAGGGCAGGGCAGATAAGATGCAGAGTAATGTTAGACTATCAACTATCTCGCGATGCAAGTACAGTAATACCACCACCGTCCGTTATTACTTGTCGCTCAAATGGATGTATCTAGCACTATTAAGTTCTAAATACATCCAATTGATCAACAATTAATTCGATACAGAGGGAGTACATGACAACAGGTACTTACATGAGCAATCCAAAACTTCATAACCCTTGTCTTAATTCTACATTTATCTAAGAGTAAATATAGATCTCATAATTTCAAGCAAAGGGAGGATAAAGAAGCGAACATTTATAGTGATGCTACATAATCAAACAGCAATGAGTGTAAGTATGCTGACAAAAGGCAAGAGGTACTGACAAGAGCAATGCAGAGCCCAGTATTGTTGTGAGATCCTATGATCCTTTGAGCAAGGAGATTCATCTGAAATTAGTTTTCATACAAGAGAGAAGGTAAGGCATATGCAGAAATTTAGGTGTTCAAATTTTGAATTGATATCATAGACAGTACCTGACGCTGGGCTCTCAGCAGTTCTAATAGGGGTTTGGACAGTGGAGTAGGGGTAAAGTGTGGTACAGTTGGGCCTGTGTTTTCTGTGGCTGCTGATTTATCAGGTATCACTACCTTTTCCAAATACCTAGTTTGTACTCCTTGAGGATCAGCACTCACCCTCTTCCTTTTGGACATCTATTACGAAAGAACAACATTTGACTGGAAAAACATAGTATGACGACGCATGGAATAGGTACATAAAATGGATAGGTATGGCATATACTCATATATGATGCTTAAACTAAGAAGATGGTGTAACAAAGTATAAGTAATGCAAGAGGTCAGATGCAAAATATGTGTGACCAATACAACCTTGCCAAGTTAGAGCAAGCACCTTGATGGGTGAATAAGATAGGCCATCCTCCACCATGCGAAGTTTGTTAGCCAGTGGATTGTTCCGCAATATTCCTCTCGTGTGCCCATTCTCATATCCATTTTGATAATGTTCAATACCTGACATGCATGAAAACATAAAAAACAAGTGAGATTATCTTTGTAATGCAGAAGTGATTCTAATCCAATATTGCCTCCCTGTAAACCCCTTTGTGCTATCTATGCAATTCTTCTGAGAGATGCCATGCATGCTGTAATTTGGTGTGTGAATTAATATAATGTGGCCTACTACTCAAAATATGAGAGCTCCAGAAGTGATGATACTTCGCAGATGACAGCTTCAACATATAGTAAAGAAGAACAAGTCGACCTGACCTGGCAGATTCAAAATATACTGAGGGCGAACAACTCCACCTGACCAGTCGACCGCAAATGTCTCTGCTACTCTTCCCAACAAGGAACATACTTATTAAAGAAGACAAGAGGACCATCTTAAAGAAGAGCAGAAGAGCAAGCAGATTGAAGATATTACAAGTCTTTCTATACAATGTCGGTTGCCCACCCATGATGAACCAGACCGCACAGAGAAATACTATTCCTTCCGGTCTCTCCATATGTGGCTCACATGCATTTCGAAACTAAAGTAGGAACATTTAGCTGACCAATTAAACATCTCTCAGTTTTACTAATATCAGCATAATATCATATTTGAATTTGTACAACTAAGCTTGTTTAGCTCGATGGGTGGAGAAGTGCTATTACAACACGAACCACGTAGGCTGATCATGGTCATCATAAAATGGGGAAACCGTAAGCATGATGAGTATAGTGTTGACCGTGGCAGTGGGATGGCAGATCTGAAGCTGCAAACCGCGCAAAGGGTAGTTAGCAACCGATGTTCGCTTTGAAATAACAACTAAGATTTGGTATGGACAAGAAAGTACAGTCAACAAGTGACAAAGAAATGCAATTCTGCTGTCTCTCTATATGTCGCGACATGCATTTGGAAACTCAAGTGGGACCTTTAACTAACCAATTAAATGTGTCTGTTAACTAATATCAGTATCATATCACAGTCATATTTGAACAACTAAGCTTTGGAATTTTGAGTGTTGTGTTGTTTAGCTTGAAGGGTGGAATAATGCTAGTACGACAGAAAGCACCTACGCAGATCATAGTAGAGTAGATAAAAGGGGAAAACCCTAAGCATCAAGAGTAAAATCAGGAAAGTGGAACTAGCTGGACCAGTTGGTGGTGCACATGCTTTTCGAAACGAATATAGTTAAATTAGGTGACCAATTAAACATTCTCTGTTTTAATAATATGAGCATCAAATCAGATTCGTATTTCAACACCTATGCTCTGGAATTATGAGTGGCATGTTGTTTCGCTTCATTGGTTGAGGTCTTGAGGAGCAGTGCTAGCACGACACGAAGCACCTACGATGATGGTAGTGAATATAAAGGGGGAAAACCATAAGCATTACGAGTATAGTGACCGTGCCATGACGGATCTGAAGGTGCAAACCGGACAAAGCTACTTCACAACCAATGTTTGCTTTCAACTAGCCACTGCGATTTGGTACGGACAAGAAAAGTGCAGTAAACAATTTATGATCTATTTTCCGGGTGAGATCAATTACTTAAGCACATATGGAAGAGTACCACCTCTCTTGCGACGCCGGGTAGGCCCCTGCTGATACGTTGAGGGTGTTGCGGGTGCGATGGCTATCGGCGGCGGGGAAGAAGACTTTAGACGGCAGACAACCGGGTCAGGGGATAAATCCTGTTGCCATGCACGAGGCAGTCGTAGGAGCGGCAACAGCAAGGTGGACGACGGCGGCGATGAAGCGAGAGGACGCAATGAAAGGATCCTGGTCCGATGCCGTGGATGAGAGACGTCCATCTCTTGAAGTGGACGACGGGGTAGCGGCTCCGGCAAGGTGGAGGATGGGGTGGCGGACGGAGGAGGCTGGCCGCAGTGGGGAGTTTGTTGTGGCACCGACGGTGTATGAATGGGGAAATGGAGGGGGAGGGGGGATCTCGAACTTTGGGACACGCTTGTCTAAAATGTGGGAAAGTTACGAACCTATCCCCCGTTTAAAATTTCGGACATCACGTCGGTTGGGGATAGGACGGTAATCTCGCATCTCCCAAATATTTGCCGGTAGCGATTTCGGGCGAGGAGAGGGTGTTTTGCCGCCCGCGGTTGGCGCCCATGGTGTATGAACGGGGCTGACAGGTAGGGCGGTTGTGTCATGTCTGAGGGAAGTTACACATCTGCCCCTATTTAAAATATTTGCCTACATCAATTTCGGGCGAGGAGAGTTTGTTTTGCCACCCACCGTGTATGAATGGGGAAATGGAGGGAGAGACAAATGTCTTTCGGACAAGCTTGAATCAAATGTGTTTTGCCGCCCACGTTTGGCGCCCACCGTGTCTGAATGGGCTCAGAGGCGGTCGTGTCACGTCTGATTGAAGTTACTAGCCTACCCCTATCGACAGCAGTGTAAATCTGATCGATAAGGATGTCAAAGTGTGAGGGGTAGACAGTAATTTCCATCTCTCAAACACTTGCTTCGGGCAGCCCACAAATGATAGTGGGTGTTTAGCCACTTCGTTCAAAACTTGGGAGAATTAGCATTCACGTTTGTCCTGGGCCCTGGCAACTAAATTCAAATCCAATTTGTATTCGTTTACGAATATCCACCGATAATTCTACGTTTTGTTATTTATTTCTTCAAAACCACAAAAAAGATTTATTCCACCTTTATATATGATTATGATTTAGAAATGTTGTGATCTTCAAATTCAGTAGGTTGGATACACTTTGAGTCAAATAGTTATTTCATCCAATACAATATGCTCACACGAAAAACAGGTCACCTTATGTCAATCATACAAGTATTGAGGATTACCTCGCCTAAAAAATTCGGATCATTACAACACATGGACAACATAGGGGGTCTTACAACATAATCCATTCAGAGACATGACAAAAATGCAAGTACAATAATCTATTGACAATTTCAACTGGTATCTAAAGAAGAACTGGGATTACCCTGGGCTTTAGATAGCAGAAATAGCAGGACCTCCTCCGTCTTCAAATGCAGCATTCTTACTTCCTCCAATTCTTGGGTTGCTTGCATAATGTGTGCATCTAATTGCATAATTTCCAGCCTCAAGATCAAGATTACCTCATTCATGGCAGCCACACCATCGCTTTGTGCCTCTAGTAGAGCCTCAAGCACTATAATATTTGTGCTCAGACTACTCTCCCGCGGTGTTGCCTCTGAACTGTTACTATCTGGTAACATGGATGGCACACTGCTTCCACAAATAGATTATGGGGTTGTACATTGTGTCCTAGTGTGAACGACATCCTGAAAGGTTTCCGCTGGACATAAGTAAGAGATAGTTATCGCATGATCCAGGCAGTAAGCTTACATGGTAAACGACATATGAATTATTGCCGAGCATGGCAAGCTATATTTAAATGGTTCGAAGTAGCATCAGCCGATAAGAAATTAAAATGGTAAGATGAAACTAGGGATGTAAGTGGCAAATAAACGACATCCGCCAGTCCCATCTAGTTAGTTTTTGCTAGCTCCCTAGTTCATTTTCCTCAAAAAACAAAAATTCTTTTGAACTATCATACCACTAGTGGACTTTAATCGGGATTAAACGGGACCCAGATGACATCCCTAGTTGAAAGGGAGTGTACCACCGCTATATTTATGTTGCCAAGGCATCTAAGCAGTTCAAATAATCTGAGAAAGCACTTAATAGTGTGGCCTCATATAAACTACGAAGACAGTCTTGTGATGAAGTTTAGAGGAAAAGTTAAGGACTTAAATGAACTAGGCATGCATTTCTTTACGATAGTACAGTAGGCACTTCTGACATATTGGCCAACTCAGGTATAACCTAACAAGTAACAAACAAGCATTCGAATCAAGCAATACGGCAAAGCAAACAACTGAACTATTTGTAATTCTGTAGGATTACAGGTTGAGGGCACAAGCCAAGAAAGCAGCCCACACGCATTACATTTCACATGTACTAAAACACACTGGCTTACCATATGTTGCTATGAAGCCTCGCTATTGTTGCAATGTTCTTTGAAGATATCGTCAACATCCCGTGGTTGCAAATCTAGTTGTTGTAGTTTATTCTGCACCCTCTATTTAGGTAAAATTAATTTTAATCGCATGCACTAGTTCGAATTGATCATCAATGGTTCATCTAAACTAACGAAAGAAGGGTGTGTGCTTACACGACAATATATCTGCTTCACTCTATTTTTTTGCTTGTTCGAGGTGCCAGCCCCAAAAGAACAAATAGTTTGCTTGATGGGGTTGGTAGCTCCATAATTAATAGAAGCATCAAATTAGTCATGCAACTTGGGAAGATCAAGAACACACAAAAAAGTAATGAACAGAGGCTCGGAGCAGTGATGTAATAGCTAGCATCAGAAAATGTAGGGTAAAACAAACAAAAAGCAGCGGAACCACATGCTAGTTTGCTGATGTGTAATTAAGCATAGAGAACAGGAAGCAGTCTGATGGAACCAACATGTGGCATCAGAACAACACCATTATCATAAATATAGCATGCAAGAAGTAAAATAGTAGGTAGTGATATCTAGGAAGTACAGTAATACTTAGGACAAAACTAAAGCATATGAACTATATGTGCACTGGTATGTAATTTAGCACATGTAACATGTTCACTGCCAGAAGTATGGCCCTACAGGTGCAAGCAGAATAACGCGTCTCACGAAAAATTGAATGATGCCCTGAAGAAATTCAAAGGTGCGGTGCTTATGCTAAGAAAGTGAACGTAGGCGCCGGCCGTTGGATAATAGTACCTGATTATCGGTGGCGTATGGGTATCATTGTCATACTTGATAGCTAAGGATCGTCGATGGTGCTCGTGTTGCGGTTGAGTTTGGGCCGGCTGTCGCCATCGCTGAAGCGGCTCCGGTGCTTCAGTTGTGGCGCCTATCGACATACAAGAAAGCTCATCTGTGGTAAGTGAACAGTTGCACGATAAAGAAGAGAAAAATCAAAGGAGTACAAATCGAAATAACCCGATGAGGCTGCAGCGTCAGTAAAGCAGGGCCGGTGGAGTTGAATATGGCGTCCGTGGAGCGGGTCCGCTGCAGTGGACGAAGGCTTCGGCGGGCGTGGTGTACAGTGCTTTCGGTGAGGCAGATTTGTTGCGGCAGACGAGGGCTTGTATGAAGGGCCAGTGATGGGGCGGACGAGGGAGTCAGTGAAGGGCCTACACTGTGGTGGACGAGGTCGCCGGTTAAGCACATCCGGTGTGGTGGACCATGATGGCGGTCAAGGAGATCTGGAGCGGTGGACAAGCCAGTCGGTGAAGCGGCTCCAGTGAAGTGGTGATTTGGCAGTTGGGGGTTCCAAGGTGCGCAAGGTAGATCCGGCGGGGTGTGAGGTCCACCGCTGCGGCGGAGGACTAGATTCGGCGGCTTGCCATGGTTGGGGGCGGGGAGGGGAAGGGGAGGGGCTCTGGGGAAGAATGTTGGGGGCAAAGAGGGGAAAACAATGTAGTTACCAAAGCAGCCCTTTTCTTTTCATGTGGTAGGGGTAAAACAGGAATATCGCAGGGCTAAACTTTCGGGCGCGAGATATTTCGATGTGAGCAGGAAGTTTGAAAGCTTTTGGCGCCTGAAATTATAAGTGTTCTGCTCTTGTACGGCCGACTATGATATCATGGCCAAGAATTTCTTTGTTTTGCACACAAAAAAGTGCAAGTTTTGAAAATCAATGTCTCCAACTCGAAACTTAGATTGTTCATTCAATTCAAATATGGATCATTGAGCTAGTACAAGCAAATACCATCATACGGTCCAATTCAAATGAAATTTCAAATGTGTTTATCCTAAATATGATGACAAAAGCAAAAATGTGTATGTGTATGAATAAAGTGGATGATTATAAAGTTTGAACATGCCCGTATGTGTATATCTCTAGGTTTGATATATGAATTTGAAATCACGAAATCCCGGCTTAAAAAATGTACGTCCGTTTAATTGAATTACAAAAGCTAATGATTGAGTTGAATTCCAAAATTCCAATCTTAGGTTTGTAATTCTGGTACATCAAGGTATATCACGCATGTTCAAATGTACCGTTATCTCATAGTCCAAACTGTGAAACAAATTGATCAACCATGAGTGCACACACTATTGACCATATATATCTCAATTACGCTAAAGTCCCTCAAATATAGACACCTAACTCATTATCTGAAGCCAACCCCCCACCCCCTCCGTCGCCACCCCCCCCCCCCCACACACACACGCCATTCTCTACCCCAGACACGAACACACAAGCACATTAACACCCCCCTCTCTTCTAAAGTCCAGACCCCAATATAGGTCTCTTATGACTTTGTCTCTTGGGCACGCTCACATCTCTTCCCCCACTCTCCAGGTCTCCCGACATCTCTCTTTCCCAAGCACACGCACTATGTAGAGTGTACCTTTCCCATACACACAAAACGTCGCCCCCAAACGTCTATCTCCCTAGTTATGTGGTTCTCGCACACTCACCTCACACACCACCCCCACTGCAAACAAGCACACTTTGTCTCCTTGTGCACCACTCTCCTCTTTCTATCTCTCCCACATGCGGACCCGCCCCATCTCCTTCCCTGTATACATATATGCCGTGACTCTTTCCATAGCTCCATAATGTATCATCGTTCTCAATCTCACACGTTGTTCTCTACACCATCTATTCTAGATCTCTCATGAAGTCCCTATCACACACACGATGAATCGCTTCCCTTGCGTCTCCGTAGATAGGCCAATTTTGACCAACATCAACATTGTCTCCTTATCTATACGCCACTTATGGACACAAACGACCCCTCTCCCCCCTCTTTTCATCTCTCTCTCTATCGCTCTCTCTCTCTCTCTCTCTCTCGCTCTCACACCCCTCTCCCACACACACTCAATGTCTCTTCCAAATAGTCTGCTCCCCGCCCGCACCCATGATATCCCGCTACTACACATGCCTTTGTCTCTCTTTGACACACATGTCACACCCTTCCCCCTTCCCTTATACTAGGTTTACATCATTAGTGGTCTCTCTACTCCACATACACACACTCCCTCTCACACACAAACGCGCGCACAAACACACACAGACACACACAAACACCCATCTAGCTATCTGGATCCTTCTTTTAAGACACACACCCTTGCATATTCTCTACAGCTCTAGATATGTATATATCCCCCCTCTAGCTCAGATGCACACCAAAATTCTCCATCTCTCTAACTCACACATCTCTCCCCATGTCCGCATGTGTATCTCACACACTCACTCTCTGATTATGTCTATGTGTCTCCATGTTACACAACACAAAGCCCCATGTACATGTCTCTCTCTATCCTCCACACAAATAGACACAAAGAATCTCTTATCATTGCCTCAGTCTCCAGACATATCACACACGCACACTGTCTCTCTCTCTCTTGCAAACACGCTCAACAAGGGTTTCCCCGTGAATAACTTACCGTCTATTCATCAACAGTCATGGCATGATACGTCCATTTTGCATCATGCTTTTATATTGATATTTATTGCATTATGGGATGTTATTACACATTATGTCACAATACTTATGCCTTTTCTCTCTTATTTTACAAGGTTTACATGAAGAGGGAGAATGTCGGCAGCTGGAATTCTGGGCTAGAAAAGGAGCAAATATTAGAGTCCTATTCTGCACAACTCCAAAAGTCCTGAAACTCCACGAAAGTCAGTTTTGGAATATATAAAAAATATTGGGCGAAGGAAGCACCAGAGGGGGGCCACCCACTGTCCACGAGGGTGGAGGGTGCGCCCTACCCCCCTGGGCGCGCCCCTGCCTCGTGGGCCACCTGGAAGCCCCCCGATGCCTATCTTCTGGTATAAGGTGTCTTTTGCCCTGGAAAAAAAATCAAAAGGGAGCTTTCGGGACGAAGCGCCACCGTCTCGAGGCGGAACCTTGGCGGAACCAATCTAGGGCTCCTACGGAGCTGTTCTGCCGGGGAAACATCCCTCCGAGAGGGCGAAATTGTCACCATCGTCATCACCATCGATCCTCTCATCGGGAGGGGGTCAATCTCCATCAACATATTCACCAGCACCATCTCCTCTCAAACCCTAGTTCATTTCTTGTATCCGATCTTTGTCTCAAAACCTCAGATTGGTACCTGTGGGTTGGTAGTAGTGTTGTTACTCCTTGTAGTTGATGCTAGTTGGTTTATTCGGTGGAAGATTATATGTTCAGATCCTTTATGACATTAATACCCCTCTGATTATGAACATGAATATGATTTGTGAGTAGTTATGTTTGTTCCTGAGGACATGGGAGAAGTCTTGTTATAAGTAGTCATGTGAATTTGGTATTCGTTCGATATTTTGATGAGATGTATGTTGTCTTTCCTCTAGTGCTGTTATGTGAACGTCGACTACACATGACACTTCACCATTGTTTGGGCCTAGGGGAAGGCATTGGGAAGTAATAATTAGATGATGGGTTGCTAGAGTGACAGAAGCTTAAACCCTAGTTTATGCATTGCTTCGTAAGGGGCTGATTTGCATCCATATGTTTCATGCTATGGTTAGGTTTACCTTAATTCTTCTTTCGTAGTTGCGGATGCTTGCGAGGGGGTTAATCATAAGTGGGATGCTTGTCCAAGGAAGGGCAATACCCAAGCACCGGTCCACCCACATATCAAATTATCAAAGTAACGAACGCGAATCATATGAGCATGATGAAAACTAGCTTGACTATAATTCCCATGTGTCCTGGGGAGCGCTTTCCTTTATATAAGAGTTTGTCCAGGCTTGTCCTTTGGTAAAAAAAGGATTGGGCCACCTTGCTGCACCTTGTTTACTTTTGTTACTTGTTACCCGTCATGAATTACCTTATCATAAAACTATCTGTTACTGATAATTTCAGTGCTTGCAGAGAATACCTTACTGAAAAATGCTTGTCATTTCCTTCTGCTCCTTGTTGGGTTCGACACTCTTACTTATCGAAAGGACTATGATCGATCCCCTATACTTGTGGGTCATTATGGCAGTACGGCGATCACGAGATGTGAAAAAGAATAAATCTACATGTCCGTAGACCACCTAGTATGACTACTAGGACTAGAGCAAGCCGAAAGCGCGCCGCCATCACCCCCTCCTTATCGGCGACGGGAAAACCTTTGTTTTACACAGTCGAGAAGTCATTGTGCTAAGGCCCCACATGTTGAGCCGTTGAATAGAATGTAGATCCTAGTTTACGGAAACAAGTATCGATAATACGTTTGTATCTCCATACTTATATTTCTTCTCTTATAATAAACCGAGTTGGTGATGATGGTATGCGTGCCATCTTGCAATAGACCGTCCGATCTATATCTGACGGATGGAAATTAAACTAAAAGATACCCGCACCTCTCTCCACATTTGCAGACAAGGCCTTCCCTCGTTCATGCTTATCTCCAACAACCTCATTGTTGAGCAATTAAAAAGGAAGCCTCTAGAACAAACTGGCCTGGTGGCCGTTGCCGGCGTCGTCCATCCCCTTGCCTCCGCTCAGTCCAACCACCAATCACCACCACGCCCCACTCCTCTTCACCTTATCTCCTCTTTCTCGAGATATCATTAGTTTTTACACATGGATTACTCCTGCATGGGTCAATCACAACAAGTGTTTTATAAAAAAATGCATCTTGATGTTCCGTGCAATGCACGGACATCTTGCTAGTACTCCTACAAAAGACTAAGTTGGTGATGATGGTGTGTCTGCCATCCGTCATTTCTGACCATTAGATCTACATCTAACGACTGTGAGGTAAGTTATTGCCTTTTCTCACCAACATCCCACTTCTCTACCAATTTGCAGAAAAACCCATAATTAGTATGATGTGATCAGAAGCGCTATTTCATGTGCCATCACGAAGGAAGAAAAACATGCACTTTCTGCTAGTTGCACTTTGATGAACATGAGAGCGGAAGCGCCACATATCCTTATTGCAGAAGTTTCTGTCGAACTTGTTGCTGCGCAAAAAGTGAAGCCAAACTTCAGGACTCCTCCGAGATGGTAATCAACGTGGCTGAAATAGTTAATTAGTATATTTAATATTGGGTACAACTTGTGCGTACCGTAGTGCCTGTTTGTTAATTTCCTAGTAGGTACTAGTCAGGTCGTGAGTCCTAGTTTTGTTTGGATTCTAGTGAACAGCGTTGCCGGATACTTAATTAGTTAAATCCTAATAAGTTTGAATAGGAAAGAGATAGAGTCCGATTGGAGTTGGGTTTGTTTGGATCATTTTGCCTAGGATGTGCGTCGCCTATATAACAGGGAGGCTTAAGCCCTTGTACGGACGGAAGTTTTGGAGTTAAAAATACAGAGAAAAGCATCGCGTGGGATGCACCAAATATCTGAGTTCTTTTGCTAATTCTCGAGGGATTTAGTTGCTGTTGCACGCCCGGTTCGATCCTATAGTTTTCGTTCACAAGTTTTATTCTTTGGTCTTCTTGCATATTGCTTGATCCGAAGAACCGATCTGCTATTCATCGTCCAGTCTGCTATTACGATTTCTGTTCGCTATGGAATTTTCTACTACGTTGAGTACCGTGAAAGATTGGGCCAACAAAAGACTCACCATATAGTCGGGTTACATCAAGTGGTATTCAGAGCAAGGTTGATCACGGTACAATTTTTTTCTCTCTCTGGTTCTTCAGTTGATCTACTTGAGTTGCTACAATGGTGAATTCACAGAAATCAAATTCAAGTGTGCATGGTGCACATGAAGGAGATGCGGAAGACGAGCTGCCCTTGCCCACCTATGATCTGAGTGTTGCGCTGGCTATCATGCTAGGATTGGAGGCAACTCGTGACTATGTGTTGAATATAGTGGGGAGGCGCATCGACAAGATTGAGGAAAGTCTAGGAAAAAAGATTGCTGATTTGACTGAGGCCGTTCATCGATTGAGACCATGTTCACCACCTAGTGATGTGTCTGCTGCACCGCGTCGTCGTCAGCAATTATCTGGACAGCGGGTAGGCGAACAAGTTTGCAACAATGGTGAGATTAAAGACCATCGGTCTGAGGGAGCCGGTAGCTGTTATGAGCCTTTGCGGCGTGCTTATAACCATCATGGAGGTGGCCTACACCATGGGGGAGGACATGAACGTCTGCGGCGCGCCTATGAAGATGATGGTATTGGAAGAATAAAAATTTCCATACCGTCGTTTAGCGGCAAAGACAACCTGGATGATTATTTGGAGTGGGAGATGCGCATGGATCAGATTTTTGATGGACATCGGTACACCGAGGAGAAAAAGGTTCATGCTGCATCTATTGAGTTCACGGCCTATGCTTTAATATGGTGGAACCAACTATGTCGCGCGGGAGGACGTCCGGAGTCTTGGAATCAGATGAAGAGTATCATGAAGAGACGCTTTGTTCCGGAGCACTTCACTAGGACCTTGTACACACGCTTGCAGCAGCTTCGACAAGGTAACTCTAGTGTTGAGGAGTATTATAAGGAGATGGAAATATTGTTGATTCGTACAAGGGTAGGGGAGCAAGAAGAGGCTACAATGGCACAGTTCATGCATGGACTGAAATCAGAGGTACAAGATCGTGTCGATATGGTAGAATATAATGGATTACAAGGTTTATTACACCATGCAATTCGAGCAGAGCAGCAAGTAAAGCGTCGTGCCGGTCATGATAATTCATCAAACTCGGTGCGACCTAATTTTCAAAGAGAGAGTGGTGGTAATTGTGGGTTCAAATCTGATTCTAAGCCGGCTACCAAGGAAGTAACTCCATCCAATGTTGAATCATCTCGTGCTTCCAACTCTCATACTAGTGATATTGTGTGCTTCAAGTGTGGTGGTAGGGGCATAAGAAGTTTGAGTGTCCTAATGAGAGGAGGGTTCTCCTCACAGAAGAAGGATACATGTCTGCGAGTGATGGAGAGAAAAATGCTGACCCGTCTAGTGAGAAATCTGAAGATGAGGAAGAAGTGAATGCGACGAGTTTTGAAGCTGCAGAAGCATACCCATCATTAATGGTGCAGCGAGTGCAAGAAGATCGAATTGAGGATAAGGGGCAGCGATGGAATATTTTCCAGTCTGAATGTAAGATCAACAACACCAATTGCAAGCTGATAATAGATGGTGGAAGCTACACCAATGCAGTCAACAAAGGGTTGGTTGATGCTTTGGGGTTGCCTGCATGGAAGCACCCGCAACCCCACCGTGTCGAGTGGTTGTATCATACTGGGAAGTTGAAGGTTACACATAAGGTGCACATCAAATTCTCTGTTGGTGATTATACTGATATGGTGATATGTGATGTCATACCAATGGAAGCATGCCACTTATTATTGGGAAGGTCATGGCAATACGACCATAACGCAACACATGAAGGTCGAACCAACACATATTCGTTTTGGAATGCTGGAAAGCGACGTGTGTTGCGGCCGATGTTTGACAACGCAATCAAGGTCAATGAACATGTTGCATTGCAGAAGAAGGTTGCAAAGGTTCCTCCGAAACCAAGGACGGTTTCCTTTCAAGGGGGAAGGGATGATGTGATCAGAAGCGCTATTTCATGTGCCATCATGAAGGAAGAAAAACATGCACTTTCTGCTAGTTGCACTTTGATGAACATGAGAGTGGAAGCGCCACATATCCATATTGGAGAAGTTTCTGTCGAACTTGTTGCTGCGCAAAAAGTGAAGCCAAACTTCAGGACTCCTCCAAGATGGTAATCAACGTGGCTGAAATAGTTAATTAGTATATTTAATATTGGGTACAACTTGTGCGTACCGTAGTGCCTGTTTGTTAATTTCCTAGTAGGTACTAGTCAGGTCGTGAGTCCTAGTTTTGTTTGGATTCTAGTGAACAGCGTTGCCGGATACTTAATTAGTTAAATCCTAATAAGTTTGAATAGGAAGAGATAGAGTCCGATTGGAGTTGGGTTTGTTTGGATCGTTTTGCCTAGGTTGTGCGTCGCCTATATAACAGGCAGGATTAAGCCTTTGTACGGACGGAAGTTTTGGAGTTAAAAATACAGAGAAAAGCATCACGTGGGATGCACCAAATATCTGAGTTCTTTTGCTAATTCTCGAGGGATTTAGTTGCTGCTGCGCGCCCAGTTCGATCCTATCGTTTCCGTTCGCAAGTTTTATTCTTTGGTCTTCTTGCATATTGCTTGATCCGAAGAACCGATCTGCTATTCATCGTCTACGTCTGCTATTACGATTTCTGTTCGCTGTGGAATTTTCTACTTCGTTGAGTATCGTGAAAGATTGGGCCAACAAAAGACTCGCCATATAGTCGGGTTACATCATAGTATCTTAAAACCAACCACACCCCTCCCTCACCTCAGCAAAACACCCCAAGGAATATTTTCTTATTGAAACATAATATATCTCTAGTGATATATGTATATCAAAATTAGAGTGTTTTGTATCAAGTTTGTGAATAAGTATTATTCTAATTATGATCCGTTGCAACGCACATGAACATTGCTAGTATTTGCAACCATTCCAAAAAAAATGCTAGTATTTCCATAGTTTCGAGTTTTCCATCAAGATATTAGTCACTCATGGTTGATATTTACTTTCAATCACGTACACATAGGTGTAAGTGCATCTAGTGCCACCCATAGTTGGTTTTGGAGTATTGACGACAAACCTAGTTGAGGGACTAATGTGTTTGTGAGAATTGCAGGATAACACAGGTTGTAGTCCCTCATTGATTCGGTTTACCTACCGGAGATGACCCCTAAAAATGTG
Source organism: Aegilops tauschii subsp. strangulata (assembly GCF_002575655.3). Taxonomy (NCBI): domain Eukaryota; kingdom Viridiplantae; phylum Streptophyta; class Magnoliopsida; order Poales; family Poaceae; genus Aegilops; species Aegilops tauschii. The sequence continues at coordinate 158,462,870 of NC_053036.3, forward strand.
TGAAGATATTGAGAACAATGGTGGTACATGAAGACAATCACGTCGAAGCTTATGACTCGAGAAGACATTCACGTGAAGACTATGGAGTGCGAAGACATAGTTGTTTCGTAGTTTCCTTTTCTTCTTTGTTGAGTCATAGGAACCACCGTACTGTTAAGTGGGGTCCAAGTGAACAAAGTCGGAGTGACTGAAGTGATGCTCAACCAAATCCTATGTCTTCGAGCGAAGACAATGAGAGCAAATCTTATCAAGAGTTGGATGAGTCAGCTTTACTTGTAGCCCAAGTCAAGCTGCCGCGTGTGTTTGAAATCTGACCGTTGGAACACGTGTCAGTTCCTTAGTGACCCAGGGTCATTTCAGACAAATCAGGTCGGGTTGCCTAGTGGCTATAAATAGCCCACCCCCAACACCATAAATTGGTGGTTTCTCAGAGTTAGTGCACAGCTTTTGTCGTTTGAGAGCAACCCACCTCCGAAGCTTTTGAGAGAGAGAAATCCTTGCGAGGACAAAGCCCAAACACCCAGAGCCAAAGAGTGTTAGGCATCACTAAAGTCTTTCTGTCCGCGTGAACTGAAGACTTGTTACACTTGAGGACTGTGAATCCTCCAGCCGGTTAGGCGTCGCGTTCTGAGCATCCAAGAGTTATTGTGGATCGCCGGTGAACGAAGTCTGTGAAGGTTTGGAAGTCTACCTTGAAGACTTACCAGAGTGATTAGGCGAGGACTGGGTGTCCTTAGCTCAAGGGGAATAAGGTGAAGACACGGTCTTCTGAGTTAAATCTCAGCCTCCCTAACCAGACGTACAGTTATCACAGCAACTGGAACTGGTCCAACAAATCCTTGTCCTCACCAAGCAACTGGTTCTATACTCTCCCTCTCTTTACTTTCAGTTTGTCTTCGTGAAGTCATTGACTGTCTGTGCTACCTATTTGACTTCACTGTGTGATATCTATTGTTGTTTGGCTTCATACTATCTTCCATCCTGATCATTACTACCTAGCTGCTATTAGTCTTCGTGCTTTCACTTCATTGAATACTTGACTATGGCCTGCCTAGTGTAGTCTACCTTCCGCTGCATGTTAATAGGTTCATTTCTATTGTTTGTCTTTGAAACTCTCATGTTTTGAAGACTTCATAAAAATTGCCTATTCACCCCCCCTCTAGTCGATAACTAGCACTTTCAATTGGTATCAGAGCAAGGTACTCCCTTGTTCTGTGTGATTCGGTTTAACCACCTGGAGTTTTAGGTACCCATGGATCCACTATGCAATAGACCACTCGGGTAGTGTTGCCATAGGTTATGACGACTGCAGGGATAATCAAAGTCTCCGTTGCGTGCCCTGTCTTCGATGGCACTAAATATCCCTATTGGAGGAATAATATGCGCATGCATCTTGAAGCCATTGATGTCGACCTCTGGTATGTCATCAAGAATGGCGCTCCCAAGACCGGTGAAGGAGTCACCCCTGCTGATGTCAAGAAGTTCGTTCAACTAGATTCTACCGCCAAGAACATCATATGTGGTCATCTGACCAAAGGACAGTATGGCATTGTGAGTGCTCTGGAAACGTCGAAGCTAGTCTGGGACTGGCTCTCCAAGGTCAACGAAGGCGTCTCAACCTAGAGAGATCAAAGGATCAGTGTTCTTCGCGACCTCTTCAACCGCTTCACGAGAAACGACAATGAGAATGTCCAGCTAACGTTTGATCGCCTCACTGACATCACAAATGAGCTCCGTGCTCTCGGCGCCACTAAAATCACCAAGCATGAAATCATCAAGACACTCCTGAGATCACTTGACAGCTCATTCGACACCCTTGCCCTGATGATTCAAGAACGCCGTGACTTCAAGACAGTCGATCCGTCTGACATACTTGAGAGGCTCAACACACATGAGTTTCAGCTATCTGAGAAAAGAGATATCTATGGTCCCAACTATGGCCGAACTCGCGCTTTGAAGGCAATGAAGGAAATATGCCCTAGAGGCAATAATAAAGTTATTATTTATTTCCTTATATCATGATAAATGTTTATTATTCATGCTAGAATTGTATTAACCGGAAACATAATACTTGTGTGAAAACATAGACAAACAGAGTGTCACTAGTATGCCTCTACTTGACTAGCTCGTTGATCAAAGATGGTTATGTTTCCTAGCCATAGACATGAGTTGTCATTTGATTAACGGGATCACATCATTACGAGAATGATGTGATTGACTTGAACCATTCCGTTAGCTTAGCACTTGATCGTTTAGTATTCTGCTATTGCTTTCTTCATGACTTATACAAGTTCCTATGACTATGAGATTATGCAACTCCCGTTTACTAGAGGAACACTTTGTGTGCTACCAAACGTCACAATGTAACTGGGTGATTATAAAGGTGCTCTACAGGTGTCTCCAAAGGTACTTGTTGGGTTGGCGTATTTCGAGATTAGGATTTGTCACTCCGATTGTCGGAGTGGTATCTCTGGGCCCACTCGGTAATGCACATCACTATAAGCCTTGCAAGCATTGTAACTAATGAGTTAGTTGCAGGATGATGTAATACGGAACGAGTAAAGAGACTTGCCGGTAACGAGATTGAACTAGGGATTGAGATACCGATGATCGAATCTCGGGCAAGTAACATACCGATGACAAAGGGAACAACGTATGTTGTTATGTGGTTTGACCGATAAAGATCTTCGTAGAATATGTGGGAGCCAATATGAGCATCCAGGTTCCGCTATTGGTTATTGACCGGAGACGTGTCTCGGTCATGTCTACATAGTTCTTGAACCCGTAGGGTCCGCACGCTTAAAGTTCGATGACGGTTATATTATGAGTTTATGTGTTTTGATGTACCGAAGTTAGTTCAGAGTCCCGGATGTGATCACGGACATGACGAGGAGTCTCGAAATGGTCGAGATGTAAAGATCGATATATTGGACGACTATCTTCGGACACCGGAATGGTTTAGGGGAGTTTCGGGCATATACCGGAGTACCGGGGGGTTACCGGAACCCCCCGGGGAGACTAATGGGCCTATTGGGCCTAGTGGAGAAGAGGAGGGGTGGCCAAGGGCAGCCGCGCGCCCCCTTCCCCCCAGTCCGAATTGGACAAGGGGGGGGGGCGGCGCCCCCCTTTCCTTTCCCTCTCTCTCCTTCCCTCTCCTCTCCTACTCCCACTTGGAATGGGGGAGTCCTTCTCCCGGTGGCAGTAGGACTCCTCATGGGGCGCGCCTAGGGTGGCCGGTCCCTCCCCCTCCTCCACTCCTTTATATACGGGGAGGGAGGCACCCCTTGGAGACACAACAATTGATCTCTTGATATCTTAGCCATGTGCGGTGCCCCCCTCCACCATAATCCACCTCGATCATATCATAGCGGTGCTTAGGCGAAGCCCTGCGTCGGTAGCAACATCATCACCGTCACCACGCCGTTGTGCTGACGGAACTCTCCCTCAAAGCTCGGCTGGATCAGAGTTCGAGGGACGTCATCGAGTTGAACGTGTGCAGAACTCGGAGGTGCCGTACATTCGGTACTTGATTGGTCGGATTGTGAAGACGTATGACTACATCAACCGCGTTGTGTTAACGCTTCCACTTTTGGTCTACGAGGGTACGTGGACACACTCTCCCCTCTCGTTGCTATGCATCACCATGATCTTGCATGTGCATAGGAAATTTTTTGAAATTACTACATTCCCCAACAGGCAAAGGTTGTTTCCTCATCTGAAGAAGAATCTGACTGCAGTTCTGGTGATGCTGAAGACATTGGAAAGGAGCTTGCTATGCTTGTGAAGAAGTTCCAGAAGTTCACTAGGAATAAAGTATTCACGATCCAGCTCAAGAAATGATGAAGCTTCCACTCATGACCACAAGAAGAGAACATGTCACAAGTGCAAGAAACCTGGACACTACATCTCTGAGTGTCCACAGTGGGACAATGAGAACAACAACAACAAGAAGAAGAGCAAGGAATATGATTCTGATGACAAGAAGAAGAAGAAATCCTCAAAGTCTTCTTCCAAGTCTTCGTCCAAGTCTTCATCACACAAGAAGAGCTCATCTGGCAAGGCTCGTGCTTTTGTTGGCAAGGAAATGGATTCAGAGGAGGAGTCTGCTTCTGAGGAGGCGGAGGTGGAGTCTGAGGAGGAGTCTGAGGAGGAGTCCAACTCCGGCGTTGCAAGTCTGGCTCTAGCTATAGCCTACGTTGCCAAGTCCATCTTCAACACTGAAGACAATGGCTCCGTCACCAACGCTGATGCTAATGACAAGGACGACTCCACTCCCACCTACTGCTTCATGGCACGCGGAGCCAAGGTAAACTCACGCGATGCTTACTTTCAAACATCAAGTGAAGATGACTCTGATTGTGAATCCAAACCCAGCTACAAAACACTTGCTAAAATTGCAACTGAACAACAGAAAGCTATGGAACATATTCAAAAACTGTTAGACAAAAGCGATGACCCGTTGGACGCGGAAATGACCCGATCTCAGTCCTTAATTGAAGACATAAAAAATCTTCATGTTAAGTACGAGGAACTTGAAAGTCGTCATGAAACGCTCTCAACAACTCATGAAAAGCTTTCCTACGATTATCTTCAAAGGAACCAAGAACTTGAGAAATTGAGAGCGGCTCATGAAGATCTTCAAAAGGAGAATGAGTCACTCCATGCTCAACAGATCAGTCCCGCTCAGGAAGGATTTGAACCACCATGTCTAAAATGCCTTGAGCGTGATAACGCTACTTTTGTTGCTGAATGTTCTAATGTTGCTATTATTGCAATATCTTCAACTGTTGATGTGGTAACTAACCCCTCTGCTGAGGATGCCACCACTATTGCTGATGAAAATGCTAGGTTGAAGACATTGCTTGAAACAGGGATGTACAAAAGTCTCAAAGGGCATCAGACACTGTGCGATGTCCTAAAAAAGCAGATTCTGAACCGAAACCCTAGGAAAGAGGGTGTTGGGTTCAAGAGGAAAATGAATGTTGATGGTTCCTACTGGAAGCCTGAGCAGTACCCCAAAACCACATGGGTTGCTGCAAAGGGACCTTCAGTGGATCCATCCACCTTATCTAGCTTCACTTGTGCTAACCCAATCATCATTGATGATTCCTTGGATGAAAACTATAAACTGTTTAAGAATCAGAATGGTGAAGTGTTTGCCAGGTATATTGGTACTAACTGCCGGAATGGGCCACCTACGAAGAAGATATGGGTACCCAAAAGTTGTCTTGAGAATCTTCCTGTGAATGTCATCATGACACCACAAGGGAAGAAGACAAACCCCAGAGCAAAGGCTTCATATGGTCCAAAGGCTTCATACAGACACAGGACTCACCTGAGTCACCCTAACGCCAATGTTTTGCAGGGAAATCATACTCAAACTTATGAATATGAGCGTGTTTCATCAAACCGCTGTGTTCATAAACTAAGAACTTTTCTGCTTATTCATATGAGTATCATTCATCTCCTGCAAGGCTATTTGCTAGGGCTCCAAAGCCGAAGTTCACAGATGCTGCACTTAGACTCATTGCTTCTAAGCCACCTCTGAAGATGTGGGTGGTTAAGAAGAATTAACTTTCTTTTGCAGGGAAAGGTCTCCAGCCGGAAATCAAAGGCATCTGATGTTATTGTTGGGGACCTAAAACATCTTGTAGGGCGCAAGATAAAATGCCCAAATGGTCTCACTATGTATTTTGTTCCTAAATCACTTGCCAAACATCCTATCAGTCCTAACCTTGATCTGAGCTTTGATAATCCTCTTTTCCGTCAAATGTTTATGCTTCACAATACTCTTGGTGAAGCCTATCCCCCTAACTGTACTGTAGGGTATGACACCAAAGTCTTCAGAATGGATTATGGATAGCGGATGCACCAATCATATGACTGGTGATCGAAGTCTTCTCATGGACTCAACCTTACGTCCATCTGACAAGAGTCACATCACATTCGCTGTAAAAGCAAGGTATTGGGTCTAGGTAGAGTTGCAATCTCAAAGGATCAGCACATGGATAAAGTGATGCTTGTTGAATCCCTTGGTTTCAACTTAATGTCTGTCTCAATGCTTTGCGACTTGAACATGATTGTGGTATTTGGAAAATATCGTTGCCTTGTACTAGTGGAATCTGACAAGTCTCTAGTCTTTGAAGGGTATCTGAAAGATGATTTGTACATGGTAGATTTCTCAGCAGGACCACAGCTTGTCGTATGTCTTCTAGCAAAAGCTTCAGAGTGCTGGCTCTGGCATCGGAGGCTAGGGCATGCTGGCATGAGGAACTTGTACACTTTCGCGAAGAAGAAACACGTCATAGGCATCGAGGGAGTCAAGTTCAAGAAGGATCACTTGTGCGGTGCCTGCGAAGCTGGAAAGATGACGAGGGCCAAGCACCCCTCGAAGACAATCATGACGACATCTCAACCCTTCGAGCTGCTACACATGGACTTATTTGGCCCTACTCACTACTCTACTCTCACTACTACTGCTTGTCTCTATGGCTTCGTCATTGTTGATGATTATTCAAGATACACGTGGGTGCATATAATTCTCTACAAGACTGAAGTGCAGGATGTCTTCAGACGCTTCGCCAACCGTGCCATGAATAACTATGGCGTCAAGATCAAGCATATCGGAAGTGACAATGGCACTGAGTTCAAGAACACCAGCCTCGACCTTTACCTGGATACATTAGGCATCACTCCTAGGTTCTCCGCTCCATACACACCTTAGCAGAATGGCATCATGGAGCGCAAGAACAGAACACTCATTGAGGTGGCTCGGACGATGCTTGATGAATACAAGACTCCAAGAAAGTTCTGGCCTGAAGCCATTGATACTGCATGCCACGTCATCAACCGTGTTTATCTTCACAAGCTTCTAAAGAAGACATCCTATGAACTCCTAACTGGTAAGAAGCCAAATGCCAGTTACTTCAGAGTATTTGGTGCTAGGTGCTGGATCAAGGATCCACATCACACTTCAAAATTTGCACCGAAAGCACATGAAGGTTTTATGCTTGGTTACGGAAAGGATTCGTAGTCCTACAGAGTCTTCAACCTCTTTCACTATAAAGTGGTTGAAACTGTAGATGTGCGGTTTGATGAAACTAACGGCTCGCAAAGAGAGCACCTGCCAAATGTGATAGATGAAGTTCCACCTAGTGAATCCATCAAGCTTATGGGAACTGGAGAAATCATACCATCTGAAGCTTGGGCTGAAGATGAACTTATCATTTCTGCACCTAATCAACCTGAAGACAATGCTCAGCCTGAAGACAATCCTCCTAATGATGACAATGATCAGCAAGAGCAAAATCTTCGTCCAGTTCATCCTTGTGTTGCAAATGAAGTACAGATTGAGAAGATAATCGATAGCATCAATGCACCTGGTCCACTCACTCGTTCAAGAGCAACACAGCTAGCAAATTTCTGTGGGCACTTTGCATTTGTCTCAATATCAGAACCCAAGAAAGTTGCTGAAGCCTTCATGGAACCTGAATGGATTCAAGCTATGCAAGAAGAGCTTCAACAGTTCAAGCTGAACAATGTGTGGGAACTAGTCAAGCGTCCTCGCCCTCGCAAGCACAACATAATATGCACCAAATGGATATATCGCAACAAGCAAGATGAGCATGGTCAAGTTGTCAGAAACAAGGCTCGTCTCGTTGCCCAAGGATACACTCAAGTTGAAGGGATTGACTTCGATGAAACATTTGCTACTGTGGCTAGGCTTGAAGCCATTCGCATACTGCTAGCCTACGCAAATCATCACAACATCCTTCTGTATCAAATGGATGTGAAGAGTGCGTTTCTCAATGGCAAGATTGAAGAAGAAGTGTATGTTGCACAACCACCTGGCTTTGAAGATCCAAAACATCCTATGGTATACAAGCTCAACAAAGCATTGTATGGCCTCAAACAAGCTCCTCGCGCTTGGTATGACACACTCAAAGACTTCCTGAAGAGCAAAGGCTTCAAACCTGGTTCCCTGGATCCCACTCTCTTCACAAAGACATGTGATGCTGAACTGTTTGTGTGCCAAATATATGTGGATGACATTATCTTCGGTTGCACTAACCAGAAATACAGTGATGAGTTTGGACACATGATGCAAGAGCAATATCAGATGTCCATGATGGGTGAACTGAAGTTCTTCCGTGGTCTACAAATTCGTCAGCAAAACAACGACATCTTCATATCTCAAGAGAAATATCTCAAATACTGCCTGAAGAAGTTTGGAATGCAAGACTGCAAAGGTTACACGACGCGAATGCCAACCAAAAGTCATCTGGGTCCTGACGCCGATGGTAAAGAGTTCGATCAAAAGGTATACCGCTCCATGATTGGTTCTTTACTTTATTTATGTGCATCTAGGCCAGATATAATGCTTAGTGTTTGCATGTGTGCCCGATTCCAAGCGGCACCAAAGGAATCGCATCACTTAGTTGTGAAGCGAATTCTTTGATATTTGGCTTACACCCCAACATTAGGATTATGGTATCCAAAGGGCTCAGAGTTTGATCTAGTTGGATTCTTGGATGCTGATTATGCTGGTGACAAAGTGGATCGCAAGTCTACATCAGGCACATGTAACTTTCTGGGACTTTCACTTGTCTATTGGTCTTCAAAGAAGCAGAACTGTGTATCTCTCTCCACTGCTGAATATGAATACATTGCTGCTGGATCTTGCTGCGCTCAACTTCCATGGATGAAGCAAACACTCAAGGACTATGGCATCCATCTGAAACAAGTACCACTCTACTACGACAATGAAAGCGCCATCAAGATTGCCAACAACCCAGTTCAGCACTCGAAGACAAAGCACATTGAGATTCTTCATCACTTTCTCAGAGATCATGTCATGAAGGAAGATATTGATATCATTCATGTCAACACTGAAGAGCAATTGGCAGATATCTTCACAAAGCCCTTGGATGAGAAAAGGTTTTGCAAGTTGCGGTGTGAGCTAAATATCTTGGAATCCTCGAATGTCTGTGATTAGGCACACATCCTAACACTTATGCATGTTGATGACATAGATGTGCAACACACGATGTAATGTATGTCTTCAATCAATGAAGACTTACACTTTGAGTGTGAATACATTAATTTGGAATGTGACTTTGGAGCGCCACGATAATTGTGCGTCATGTCTGGGTCTAATACTTCCTATACGGTGGGTAACACCACCACCAAATTCTTGTTTGAAGTGTTTTCTCCTAGCGTTACATTTGCTAAGTCTTCGCATTTGATTTATCTTCAACATAGATTTGTCTTCCTGATGATTTTCACCTTGTTAATTTGGTTTTACTCAGGTATATACATATACTTGTGTTCTGTCCTCCACAGCATTCACTTATAGCTATGTCTTCTCGTTTGGATCTTTTGGACTAAGTGTTGAAACTATCAAATGTCTTCTCTGTGTCCTTGTCAGCAGAAGATACAGAAACAAACATTAAATCTATTTTAAATGCTCAGTCCTTATTGCCTGAAACCTGGAGAAGCCGGAACGACCACCCGACAGTCCAGGCGTGCGTGGGAACATGGAACAACTTCCAATGTGTTGCATGTTCGCCACGTGTCCCTCAGATGTGAACTGCCAGGGGCACCTGCGTAATTGCGATGTGTTGTCCCTCTCCCTATAAATGCACAACCCATCGCGGTCAAAATCTTTCTTCCACCTCTCCACCTCGACAAACCCTAGCGCCCCCGCTAGCTCTCGACGATGCCGGCGACGAAGCGCTTAGCTGCCGCGACCTCACCGACGCCGTCCTCACGCCGGCCGTGGACCTCTTCTGCTCCGCCGCCGCCGTAGGTGTCCTCCGTTGCCAAGTTAGGGCACGGAAGATCGAACTGCTCGGACTCCTCTCTACTCCGTCTAGCAGTTCATCATGCGGTAATTAAAACTCACTTTTTACTGTCTTTGATCTGATGGATTCATCCTTCCTCACCAAAAGTGGTTTGTGTGGCTACAAATTTGGATCTATCCTGTTCTGCATCTCATATAATGCCTAGTATATTCACTTGCTTAACACGTAGTTAGATTCCTCACTTGTACCTATTCTTGGATTTGTACAAATCTGGAACCAAATCCCAACATCAACTGAATGTCTTCGCACTATGAGGTCAATGTCTTCTAAACTGATTTTTCTTCAAAATCTTCTGAGAATGCATATGACCTCTTCCCCTTCCCTCGCATCTCTAATGCTGTCACAGGTACATGTCTGTGGGAGAATCCCTTGGTTCTCATAGTCTGCATTCATTTGCAGAATTCTTACAGCATCACATCAATTCTCCCGAAGCTAGTTCTTGTCTGACCAGCAAACGGAAGCCTTTACCAGTTTTGAAGCCTTTTAGTCTGAACTCCATGGCAACAGAAAAGTCTGCAAGAAAGGGCGGCAGGCAGCGCCGTGGGGGGCGTCAAGGGATTTGCTACCAGATCTCTATGAGCTGTACAAGACTGATCCAGAAGAGGATTATAATCAACGCAAAACACGAATCCAGTGGATTCGAAGATATTGGTCCGAGCAATGGTTCAAATACCGATTCGTGACCCAGGAGTACGCTGAGAAGAATGCCATCAAGATTCCTTGGGGTGATATTCTCTTTCAAAATCTTCAACCCAAGAACAGAGCTGAAGCTATTGCTCAGGGCTTCTACCCCTGTATGGTCCGTGGACCACAGCCTGCCAATGCCGACCCATCATCATTGCTATGGTGTCGTGACGATAATCTTTTCAAGCACAACTTTTAGCATGCAAAGGCATCGGCCAAAGAGAACAAGAAGAGTCTCGGATGCGATTTCAACCCAGGGCCTTCTGCTCCGCGGGCTGATGGCACACGTGATGCCAATCCAAATGTCATCGACCCCTTCAACAACTTTGATGGTCTCCTCTCCTACATCGCTGCTCAGAGGGCCATAGTGGATCAGTCTTGAGATGAAGCTGATTCTGATGAAGCTCCTGCTCCACCGAAGCCTCAAAAGCAGAAGAAACCCAAGGCTTCAAAGCCCTCCACTGCACCAAGAGCTTCGCGTGCAAAGCCTCTGGCCACTGCTCCTCCTGCACCAAGTGTGCATTCTGAAGATCTCTCTCGCATCTCCAAGTCTGAGAAGACGAAGAAGCCCATGCAGACTACTGGTTAAGCACTAACCCCAGCTACCGTTCTGAGGAATGAGAACGAAGCCATTGATCTGTCTAGTGACGACGATCTTGGCGATGATGCTCTTGAGCTGTTGATAAAGAGCAAGCAAGAGGCGGAAATCTTCAACGATCTTCCCCTTTTTGATGTGGACATCCTGAACAAGTTCATTGATGAGTGGTTTGATAGCCCAAACCTCAGCTTTGATGATCTTCAGCTTCCTGTTGGCCTCAGTGTTTCATTCCATGGAGCCATTGCTCCTGAGCTGGCTCTAGCTCAGAGGATTGTTGAGCTAAAGAACAAAATTGACTATGAAAAGGCTCAGTTCAAGAAGCATATGGCCAAGCTCAGTGTGACTGATGTCCAAAACTTCAAGCAAATGATGCATGAGCTCAAGGAGGCGTTTTACAAGAAACGTGACGAAGCTAAAGGTTCACGAGAGCACATGAAACTCCTCGCTGCCAAATGTATTCAAGCTTACAATGAAGCTGAGAAGCGCAAGGCACTTGGGCGTCCCGGCATCGACCCCAAGATGGCTGCCAAGAAGAAGAAGAAGCCTGTTGTGGATCAAGCTGAAGCATCCAGACGGGAAGAACTTCGCATTGTCTTCCCCGCCAGCATGACAGGCATGAAGCCAAAGGTCCCCACAGTGGCTTCAGAACTCAAGAAAACAAGGTCAGCTGAAGCCGAAGCCAGAAAGCGCAAGTCCAAGAACACCACTGATGAAGCTCCACCAACCAAGAAGAGAAAAACCAAGAAGAAAGATCGGGCTGCTCCCACAGAGCCCCTTGTCGTCGAGCCAATCTCAGTTGCTCGTCCTGCGTCTGCACATCAAGAGCGTCGTTTGATAGTTCATGAGCCTGCTACCACAGAGGCTCCGGAAGCTAAAGATATTCTAGCTGTTGACCCCACCACAGCTGAAGACATTGGTCCCCAAGACAATGTAGAAGATGATGAAGTCCTTCCTCAGATCGAGCACAACTTGGTATCATCGCCTGTTCTCACGAACAGCGAACTCATCAGCATTGGTCATCCTTTGACGCCAATTGCTCAGGATGATTCATGGGCTGATCACCCTCAAGACTCCCCCCGTGAAGAAGAATCACCAAGTACTCCCCCAACTCAAGTCACCTCACCGGTGCTTGATGATGATGACTTTGTGGCCCAGACAACTCCATCTCCACAAGTGTTGCCAGCGTTTCGCAGGCTTCGCAAAGGACCAAGGCCACAAGTCACTCTTTCGAGCGTTCCAGAAGGAGAAGAGCACCAACACTCAGTATCACGCCAAGTGTTTCCTGAAGCCACTCCAACTGCGAACGTCTCAGAGTCTGAAGCCAAAGTTGCTGAAGACATTCCGGCTGCATCAGTCGATGAACAAGAAGAACCCCATCTAGAAGAAGAACATGTTGCTACACCCCCGTCCAACCAAGAAGTTGTTCCGACCCTCCAGCTACTCAAGTGGAGGTCGATAACATTGAGGCAGCCACAAACATCAATACTGAAGCCAATGACGTTGTCATGGCTGAAGCAAATGTGGCGCCTGAAGTTAATGTGGTGCCAGACGTAAATGCACCTGAAGCCAATGCTGCACCTGATGCAAATCTGCAGCCTGAAGCTACTACCAATGCCACTGCTCCTGTACCGCCTCCAAGGCCACACACTATTGAGCAAGCATTTGATCGTGGTCAGCCGGTTACTGTCCGCTGGCCCATTCTGGTTCCTCCACCTGTTGCCGGTCCACAATTTGACTATCATGTAGAGCACATGCCTCAGGTCCAGAAGCCTAAGCCAAGGTTGCCAAGGTTTCCAGGTACTGCAACTTCACCAAGATCTTTCAATGCAAATGGCTTCATTGCACACAACACTTTCTTTGATAGTGCCAACAACCCCTACTCGGAGCCAAGAATTTTGTCTAATCGGTTCTGGAGCCATCAGCAACGCAGTTACTATTTTTTTCCTGTGTTCTCTATGATCAAGGGCACATCTTTCCACATATGCATCTGACTGTGAAGCTATTGCTGGACTGCCCTGCTTAGAAGAAGCCCTTGACTGTTTTCGAGATGTTGGTCTGCTGAAATTTGTGACTGATAAAGAGCATTGGAATGAAGAGCTTCTGCTGCAATTCTATGCCACCCTCCACATTCACGGCTACAACAGGGATCCTAAGACATGGATCCTTAGTGGATGACAGGCAATGTACATCACGAAGCTAAATCTCTCGATATCATTGAGCTCACTGGCCTGCCCACTCCAGGTGAAGTCTTTGAACCTGGTTGTCAGCTTCACCGCAATCCTTTGGAGAGCATTTTTCAGAAGCCTGAGCCCAACATGAGCCAAATGCTGAGCATGATGAAGCCACTGACACGTGACGCCGAATATCCACGAGAATTCTTTGTTGAAGACCTAGAGTATCTGCCCCGCACAATCTATCATATCATAAGGCGAACTCTATGGCCCATCAAGGGACATTCATCTGCAGCGAAGCTTGAAGGAGCAATGAAGACATTGGTCTCTTATATCTTCAATGGCATCAGCTTCAATGCTCAAGACTTCTTTATCAGGCAATTGGATGCATCTGGCTCTGATCTTTTTGGATTGAAATTCTATGCTCCATGGGTTATGCGCCTTATCATGCTTCACTCTGCGGTCAACTATCAGCCATCTGCGCGCAACCACCTGATATTCTTGCTAGAGGTTGATATGTCTGTCGAAGCCATCTACCCAGAACCTGCCAAGGAGCCCATTTATCTTCACAACGCTGATCACCAAAGCTTCACTCAGCCCATTGAAGGAGTTCTGGCTGCCACTCGTGTTTATCCTTTGGCTGGCAATACACGTGCACCTCATCATGCCCATACTGAAGCCACCAAAAGCACAATAGCTCAAAGGCCTCGAAAGCGTTCTCATGTTCTCAATGACCGAGAGCTTCTCGTTGCCTTGCATCAAAAGCAAGATAAGCATCACTACTGGCTAAAGCGTCAGATGCAAAGCCTCTTGGTGGACGTCAACCGCATTCGCAACCTTGCCACCAAGAATGCATTTGTCACTCACGAAACATGTCGGAGGTCATGGAAGAGTCTGATATTGCTCAGTGTTGAAGCTGATCTTCAAGACGATGGCTTCACTGAAAGATTCAAGTTTGATTCCACTCCTCCCAGGAATGTTGTCCTGCATTGGACTCCCTCACTTGAAGACTCTGACTATTCATCCTCAGCTGCAACTGTTAATGCCAGAGTCATTGATGACGAAGATGATGCTACTTCACCACCTCCAACTTCGGCGCGTATTGACACTGCACCAAGTTTTTCTGCACCACCAATCCTCAACGACGACCCTTCTGCTTCACCTACTCCTCATGGGAACGAGTAGAGGCTCTATGTCTTCAAACCTTTTTGGTCCTTACTGACAAAAGGGGGAGAAGCATATGAGTTGATAGTCTTCAAGCGGGTCCTTATGGGTGGTTGCTATACTTTTTCCAAGTGTTTACAACTCTCGCTTTCGATACTTTTGGTTCTTTGAGTTGTAACACTTAAACTTCATGGTCATCTGCTACTTTTTCTGCAATTCTGTGATGCGATGATAAATTCCGCATATGCGATGATAAATTCCGCATATGCGATGATAAATCCCGCACGAAGTCATATTGCAGACGTCCATTTTTCATTATGCATGTCATTATCTTCGTTATATCTAATCATGCATGATGAATTGCCTTCATAAGTTGAAGAGGATCTCCACAAGTACAACTTGCCATGTGCATTTGCATTCCAAAAGCAAAATACTTATATGCACATCTTTAGGGGGAGCCTTTTGCTACTTATGAAGACAATACCTTAATCCTTTACAATTTCACATACTTTTATCCCCGTTGAAAACTTCAACCAGTTTGTCATCAATCACCAAAAAGGGGGAGATTGTAAGTGCATCTAGTGCCACCCCTAGTTGGTTTTGGACTATTGACGACAAACCTGGTTGAGGGACTAATGTGTTTGTGAGAATTGCAGGATAACACAGGTTGTAGTCCCTCATTGATTTGGTTTACCTACCGGAGATGACCCCTAAAAATGTGTGAAGAGATTGAAGACAATGGTGGTATGTGAAGACAATCACATCGAAGCTTATGACTCGAGAAGACATAGTTGTTTCGTAGTTTCCTTTTCTTCTTTGTTGAGTCATAGGAACCACCGTATTGTTAAGTAGGGTCCAAGTGAACAAAGTCAGAGTGACTGAAGTGATGCTCAACCAAATCCTATGTCTTCGAGCAAAGACAGTGAGAGCAAATCTTATCCAGAGTTGGATGAGTCAGCTTTACTTGTAGCCCAAGTCAAGCTGTCGTGTGTGTTTGAAATCTGACCGTTGGAACACGTGTCAGTTCCTTAGTGACCCAGGGTCATTTCGGACAAATCGGGTCGGGTTGCCTAGTGGCTATAAAAACCCCACCCCCTACACCATAAATTGGTGGATGCTCAAAGTTAGTGCACGACTTTTGTCGTTTGAGAGCAACCCACGTCCGAAGCTTTTGAGAGAGAGAAATCCTTGTGAGGACAAAACCCAAACACCCAGAGCCAAAGAGTGTTAGCCATCACTGAAGTCTTTATGTCCGCGTGATCTGAAGACTTGTTACACTTGAGGATTGTGAATCCTCCAGCCGGTTAGGCGTCGCGTTCTGAGCATCCAAGAGTTATTGTGGATCGCCGGTGAACGAAGTCTGTGAAGGTTTGGAAGTCTACCTTGAAGACTTACCAGAGTGATTGGGCGAGGACTGGGTGTCCTTAGCTCAAGGGGAATAAGGTGAAGACACGGTCTTCTGAGTTAAATCTCAGCCTCCCTAACCAGACGTACAGTTGTCACAGCAACTGGAACTGGTCCAAGAAATCCTTGTCCTCACCAAGCAATTGGTTCTATCCTCTCCCTCTCTTTACTTTCAGTTTGTCTTCGTGAAGTCATTGCCTGTCTGTGCTACCTATTTGACTTCACTGTGTGACATCTATTGTTGTTTAGCTTCATACTATCTTCCATCCTGATCATTACTACCTAGCTGCTATTAGTCTTCGTGCTTTCACTTCATTGAATACTTGACTATGGCCTGCCTAGTGTAGTCTACCTTCCGCTGCATGTTAATAGGTTCATTTCTATTGTTTGTCTTTGAAGCTCTCATGTTTTGAAGACTTTCATAAAAATGGCCTATTCACCCCCTCTCGTCGATAACTAGCACTTTCAATAGCCACTATGTAACTAGCCTTGCTTATTGGATTCAAAAGCTTAACTTTCACTCCTGCTTACAATATGTCGAGTATTTAACAAAAAACTACCACTTTCAACCAGCCCTAGGAAGAAACTATTGTGTAAAAAATAGGAAAAACATACCCAAAATTTCTTAATCCGTGCCAAAAACTAATACCTAGTGCCGACTAGGCTCGTTTAAACCCGTTTATGACAGGGTTGGCCCACACGTACGTGCTGACGAGGCAGCTTAAACCAACACATTTTGTTTGACCGTTGACATGAGGGACCCACATCTGACCTTCTATCCTGTTATATCCCCCCTCAAATCATTATTTTTCCTCAACATTACTTCAAACAGTACTGATGTGTGTTCGTCGGTGGCACCGGTGATGAGTGAGCTGGCCGCCGCTCCGTCGGACGGGCCGGACGCCGCGCTGGCCTCTGCTCGGGTTGGCAGGCTGGCCCGAGCGTGACTCACGCACGAGCAAGCTGCCGCACTGGCCTTCGCTCGAGCCAGATGGCTTGTCTTAGCGCGGCGCGCGCGAGCAAGCCGCCGCGCCGCCGTGCTAATCTAGCTAGCAAATCTTGCAGACAAGCAGCTGGACGGAGCTATCTTGGCTTGCTAGCGGACGCGAGCGCCGGATGGAGCTTGCATCCGGGCTGCCGCAAGATGGGCTCCGCACCGCCGGCGGTTTTGACCTTGCCTTCCGTCGGCGGCGGTAGCTGCGTCCCATGGCCGAGAATGACTAGGTGAACGGGCCAGAGGTAGGAGGTCACTCGGGGATTTTTGTGCAGACTGACATGTAGGTCCCACAAGTCATAACGCCTAACTTGCCGGTCGAATAGAAGGCGTTGACTTAAGGGCGACATGGGTTGAAACGTGCCTATAACGGCACTTTGTAGAGTAGTCATTTCTTGGTAGGGCTGGTTGGTAAGGGCATGCACAATGGTTGATAAGGTAGTCTTATCTTAGGTCTGTCACGTATGCAAGTGGTAGTAGTTTCTTGGCATTATTAGTGGTTTCTTGTAAGGAACAATGTAGTACTAGCGGCAAAAGGCGATTCTAGGTTGCGTTGTACTCCAACGAGTACTACTAGTGGTCGCGGGAGTGTATACCTTGTTTTGTGGGTTTGATCCCGGCCGAACGCACGGCGGCTTTCTTTAAATAATAACTTTGCTGCGAGCCAATATTGTACACGGGTAGTTTGAGTTTTGAAGTCGAACGGACGTGTCGCACCACAATCTGGGTGCACTGGATAGCCCAGCCACATGAACAGGTTTTCCTTCCCATCATCTCGTGGCTCGCGTGCTCGCCCAAGCCGCACCTCGCTTGCAGCTTCCTCATCAGCTACTAGCATATTTAAACTAGAGCCTCCCAATTAAGCCCGAGGAGCCGGAAAAGCCTGGCGCGGTGATAACCCACAAGTATAGGGGATCGCAATAGTTTTCAAGGGTAGAGTATTCAACCCAAATTTATTGATTCGACACAAGGGGAGCCAAAGAATATTCTCAAGTATTAGCAGTTGAGTTGTCAATTCAACCACACCTGGATAACTTAATATCTGCAGCAAAGTATTTAGTAGGAAAGTAGTATCGAAGTAACGGTAATGGTGGCAAATGTAACAGTAGCAGCTTTGTAGTAATTGTAACAGTGGCAACGGTAAAGTAACTAAGCAAAGATCAATATGTGAAAAGCTCGTAGGCATTGGATCAGTGATGGATAATTATGTCGGATGGGATTATTCATGCAACAGTTATAACATAGGGTGACACAGAACTAGCTCCAGTTCATCAATGTAATGTAGGCATGTATTCCGAATATAGTCATACGTGCTTATGGAAAAGAACTTGCATGACATCTTTTGTCCTACCCTCCCGTGGTAGCGGGGTCCTATTAGAAACTAAGGGATATTAAGGCCTCCTTTTAATAGAGTACCGGACCAAAGCATTAACACATAGTGAATACATGAACTCCTCAAACTACGGTCATCACCGGGAGTGGTCCCGATTATTGTCACTTCGGGGTTGCCGGATCATAACACATAGTAGGTGACTAATGACTTGCAAGATAGGATCAAGAACTCACATATATTCATGAAAACATAATAGGTTCAGATCTGAAATCATGGCACTCGGGCCCTAGTGACAAGCATTAAGCATAGAAAAGTCATAGCAACATCAATCTCAGAACATAACGAATACTAGGGATCAAATCCTAACAAAACTAACTCGATTACATGATAAATCTCATCCAACCCATCACCGTCCAGCAAGCCTATGATGGAATTACTCACTCACGGCGGTGAGCATCATGAAATTGGTGATGGAGGAAGGTTGATGATGACGACGGCGACAAATTCCCCTCTCCGGAGCCCCGAACGGACTCCAGATCAGCCCTCCCGAGAGAGTTTAGGGCTTGGCGGCGGCTCCATATCGTAAAACGCGATGAATCCTTCTCTCTGATTTTTCTCTCCCCGAACGTGAATATATAGAGTTGGAGTTGAGGTCGGTGGAGCACCAGGGGGCCCACGAGGCAGGGGGCGTGCCCAGGGGGGTAGGCGCACCTCCCACCCTCGTGGACAGGGTGTGGGCCCCCTGTCCTTGATTCTTTCACCAGTATTTTTTATTAATTCCAAAAATATTCTCCGTGAAGTTCCAGGTCATTCCGAGAACTTTTATTTATGCACAAAAATAACACCATGGCAATTCTGCTGAAAACAGCATCAGTCCGGGTTAGTTCCATTCAAATCATGCAAGTTAGAGTCCAAAACAAGGGCAAAAGTGTTTGGAAAAGTAGATACGATGGAGACGTATCACGTGGCATTGGGAACTGTGCAATATGGCTCTATACGTAAAGTGCTAGTACTCTACTACTCTGTAGCTTGTGGCGTTGCACGCATGGGCTTCACTCCATTATCGGCTCTATAAAAGAAATTCCTCTTGACGTGATTTTTTTGTTTTGAAACGGAGGCAAAAGCTTTGCCTCATCTCATTCATAAAGAAGGAACTACTAACAAAGTTCGACGAAATCCATTACACCTCCACAAATGGAAGCGAAAAGCCTAGTCTCGCTGTATCAAATAACTCAAATGTTCTGCCCCCCGCAGTAACCGTCGCTGATAAACAGGCTGCTAGTGTGTGCGTGAGAGGAGTGGCTAAGTAGGCCAGCTACGCGCTTGAATAGAGCACCGAGAGTACCCACTACGCAGGTGTACTTTCCCTGCATTGATAGTACATCGATGGTTCTAGAGAACAGTACTACCCTCCACTTCCAACTGTAGCTCCTTGGCCATGAGATTCAAGAGTTCAAAACGGGTGCACTATACTAGAAGTACAGTACTACATTGACTACTAGTTGATAAAGTCGCACTAGTACTGCTATAGTACGAGTACGTAGTAAATAATAGCCTCACCCCTTCGCTAAGGAACGATCGAGGAGGTACAGTTGGAAGGGACGAGGCCCTGCGGTTACTACGCTCTTATCTCCTCCTTGCCAGTTCCCCTCCCCCGAAGAGAAGGCAGTTCGTTACTGCTCCCATGGATTCGCCAGGCGGTTCTCCTCCTCGTCGGGGCTGGGAGACCTTGGACGATGATCCTCTGGGAGAAATCGCACGCCGCTCCGACGTCCTCACCGCCGCAAACACTCGGTGCTTCCTGCACCAACTTTTTCAAGACGGTGCTTAAACAGGCTTGGGAAAAGACCATGCTTGTTGGTCTTCCATGCGTCCTCGAGGGGAAGGTTCTTCAATGGGACAATCCTTCGAACAGTCCACCGCTCCCTGGCCATGGTTGCACGTTGACTCCGCTAGAGTTGCCGACGTTGAGAGGTAGTCGGATTTTGTCCGATGAGCAGGTTAGTCATGGAGTTTGATCATGTAGTACTTAGCTATTCCATTTCCATCCCGTAATTTCTCCGCTGCCCACCGTCTTATATATAGGCCTGGGTCGGTGCCAATGAATATTGGCTTGCATACCTCCGGCCGGATACCACCATCATTTTGCACAACATCCACAGCAGTGCGGCCGTTCCCGTAGACCCCTTCTCAACCATTGGGATCGGCCTTCTGGACTGGCTGGGCTTGAATACGTATGATGATGCCTACATGAGATTGAAGAAGATAGCAATTGTGGACCCGCCGACAAAGCGATGCGGCTACGACGATTACTATCTCATCGCGATGTTTGACATAAGGATTGCCATCAATGCAAGAGGCAGTAACGGCAGAGGCTGGCGCATGTTGGCCGCGGCAGATTTGTACCCTACACGTTCGAAGACGCCCTGCGCCATCTAGGACGCATCTTCGCGGTGATAAGCCAGGGGACTTGTTTCATCTGGTTGCCATCCTATGGTACGGGAGATTACAAACGGAATGCACAAACCATCATTTGCATCCCTAACGGTACTCCATTATTTTGCAGGGACCAGTCACCCCCCGATCAAAATAAGATCGCCGATCCTGGATGTGCATTTGCATCCGCGATTCGGTCTAGCCTGGAACCTTGTAGCTGACGTTGGCATATTGGGATCAACTATCTTAGCAGTCGTTACCCATGGTACCACTAATGTGCAACATGGTCACACAATCTACCACGATCGGACCGTCACCATCTACCTAGGTATTCCATTGAGTATTATATTTTTTAACCCTCTCGCCTTCTCTTTCATTGTTGTACTACTCACTTGTAATAGTAGGAGTACTTTTTACCTTGGAGGACGTGTATAGCTAGCTAGGCCCTTGAACACTTGAACCCACTAGCTGCCACCATTTTTGTTTTTCCATGTCTTACTATCTCATCCATGTAGCCAAGAGTGGCTATATATAATAAGTCGGTTATTTTACTTCCTCTATACCGGAGTAGTACTATTTGCTGCACAGTATTACTGACCGCCATATTTGAGCACAACATTATTATGCATGGACCTTGACTGTGTACGTCACCATGTGTCCAGATCTGAGATGCCGCGTGTACCAGATGAACGGCGCCGAGTTCGACCCCCGTGATGCTACGTGGGTGCCGAGGAACACTCTTGGAGAGTACTCGCTTTTCATTGGGGACAGCTACCCCATTGTGAAGTGGATGCCACCTTTCGTGCACGACACCGAAGGCCTGCCGTTCATGAAGCATCATTGTGTATTTAGTGTGCACCACCGGATTAACGACATGCTGAGACACGCTATCCCTGATTTATGCCGCTTCAGCTTGGATGAGTCTCCATCGTGTGGAACCGGCCTAGAAAGCTCCGACAATGATTCCCGTTGCCCACCGCTATGGATAGTGCCATCCATGAAGAACACTTGGGACTGGAACCTGGAGGAGGACATGTAGCCCATCTATAACGTGTAAGTGGGGTATGGTAAATTGTGAACGGTAGCGCTGTGAATATATGTAGACTAGTCGTGCACAAATTTATCACATGAATTGGAGATGAACTTGTGTGGCATACTGGCATTTGCCCTATAGAATTTATTACTAGTAAATGTGCCATGTGTACGTGCAACTTGTGTGGTTGTTACACGGGCTCCAACACGCTCTTTGAGAAAAAAGGTGGCACAGCTTTGGATAGGTGATGTGGCGGCATCATACAGTAGCATCGTTCACCATAGTTGTAGTATACTCCTACTAGGACGACAACTCCTATAAAACCTTGCGCTTGGCTCTTTGCCTCTTCGGGAGGTTCAACAGTTCATACTCGTGTGAACCTTGCACTTGGCTCTTCGCCTCTTCGGAAGGTCCAACAATGATGATACTACGGTACAATATGCTTCTGGCAATCTGACACCGATTGAACTGCTGCACGTCCACTGCGAGGGTGAGGGAGAGGGCGCTGTAGTCAAAACCCTCTCCTCGTCCCGCGAGCCACCGCGCACGTGGGTGAGGGAGAGGCCTAGTAGGCAAGCTTCTCCTTGTTCGGTGAGTTGACGGGACACATCAAAGCAGTACTAGTACTAGTCCTTTCCGGTTAATATGGCTTAATTTGAAACAAGAAAAATACACTGGCAGTCAACGTATGTAACAATACGCTCTTTACGGTCACTATATATAGTTTTGCATTGATTATATGATCACTAGCTCATCATAGAGGACCGTATTGCACCCTACTGACCGGCCACATAGTCGACGTGGCACTTTGTTGACTGGTTAAATTGTCACTTGGTTTCTAGGTCCCACATGTCAGGTGGCAGAGCAAAGAAATCAGTTAAACAAAACTTTATGCAGGCGCGACAGGAGTCTAACCCTTGTGGGCGAACCACCTTGGCTGTGTATGTGAGTGCATGCATGTGTACTCCCTCGGTCTTCCAACAAAGAGTGTACACAAAACAAAGAGTGTACATCTACACTTCCAATGCATTTAGCCTTTAATCTAAAATCGATATTCATTGACTAATGCACCAACTTGTGCTCTAGCTATAGGCTATATGTCTATCCTTAATTACAGCATGCAACAACCTTCATTTAATCTTCTTCTCTCAATGGTCGCATGCACACATAAGTCTGCTACTTTTGGGCATTAATTATGCCCTCGTCAATGTGTAAATCTCTAAATGTACAGTCTTTCACGGACGTAGGGAGTAGGTTGAGCACTTGAGCGCAAGAGTGTGTGTTGCGTCGTGTGCTGTGTGCCGCATGGGTGCGTGAGTGTTGCGTGTGTCCATGTGTACGTGTGAGTGTTGCATGTTGCATGCATGCATGCATGAGGCTTTTACGCCCTCCCATTGACATGTTCATATTTCAAGCTTCCTCTGTTCCCTCCATATGGTGATACTCCCTCTATTCCCAAATACGGAGTAAAAGCCTCCCTCTGTTCCCAAATACGGAGTATTTGTCTTTCTAGAGATTTCAACAAGTGACTACGTATGGAGAAAAATGAGTGAATCTAAACTCTAAAATATGTCTACATACATCCGTATGTTGTATTCCATTTGAATGTCTAAAAAGACAATATTTAGGAACGGAGGGAGTAGCAAATAAACATTAAGTTCTCTTGGTTTTCCCTCCTTGGTCATGGTGCACAACCAAAGATGACTTATTCACCTGGATGGAGGGAGTAGATGGTCAAAGTTTGACACAAAATTAATGCATTGGTAAACATAATTTTTTTGAGGAAAACGAGTGCATTAATTGAGTGTTTTTGCAAACTACAAAAATTATTCCACCACTCATCATCTACCTTGGTTGATGAGATTTTTGAATTGAGCCCTATAAACCGGAAAGGAGGTAGTACTAGTACTCCTACATTATTGGTGTCGGGTGCCTTGGCCAATGTTTCATCTTGTTGGACAGGATGAGGCTACTTCCAATGCATCGGTGCTTACATGGGGTGCTAAGAACATTAAAAAACTTTAGCCACTAAATCTCCCAATGCATAGGTGCTTAACTTGTTGGTGCTCAGCATCCTTTATTTAATGATTTTGTAACTAAAGTTCTTCGTGCATTGGTGGGATTCTTCCATTTAAGTCTTTTGTCTAGGTTCTCGCACTTAGTACTGGGGTCACAACACTTATCTCTCTCCTCTTAATTACCTTGCCACATCAGACTTTTTGCCTACATGGCAGCCTTAGCACCTGTCCAAGGCGGAGCATTGGGAGGGGCCTGAGCGTACAGGCATAGGGATACTGTAGATAGGAAGTCTTCGCGATCCATTATTCCCCATCTCAGTCAGAGAGAACTATTCAACTAGTCTTCACCGTGAAGTGACAATACACGCTGCAGCAGATGAGACACTTAATTAATAAGCTGAACCAGCATGTTGGTGTTACTAAATCAGCCTTACCCTGTACTGCCATCATGTTTGCCAGTGGAGCACGCTTCCGCAAATACGACTACACACCTCTCTCCTCCATTAACTAACATATGGGCCCTCTTGAGGTTGACCCACATGTCATCGGCGTAACTATTTACACTCCGAAGGACGGTATATCCTGGCAGTAGTACTAGTAGAATTGAGATTTAATGCACTTTCTTCCCCGTCTTTCAATCTTCTTCCTCCTCTCTTCTTATCCTCCTCTCTTCCCCATCGTCGACCGCACACCATTTCCCCCCGCTCACTACTCGCTCGCCCGCGCCATCTTCCTTGGTAGCTCGCGCGTACCATATCCCCCCGCTCACTGCTCGGCCACACACGCCATCTTCTTCGCTCGCCCGCCCGAATCCACTTCCCCGCTGGCTCGCAGGCACCGAAAACCCCAGTCACTCAGCACCCTAAAAAACCCTATGGCAGAACCGACTAACACGCAGAGCCGCGATCGGAATTCCTTCATTGATGTTCTCTTGGAGCAGATCTGTAATCGTATGGACCTCCTCAGCACCGTCCGTCTGGCCGCATGCTCGATGTCTTTGTACCGCCTACTCATCTGCAACCGGCCGGCTCTTTTCAAGACACACTGCTTGCTGATGCCCGATCCTCGCAGGTGGCCCAGACACCGACTTGACGATCCTACGGGGGTTGTCGTGGTTCCCCTCGACATGCTACCACTACCCGTCCACCTATCCTTCATGTGCGGCCACTACTGCGTGGGCATGAAGGCCAACTAGATCGTCCTCACCCACCAATCCGGTAGTCCGTGGCGTCTCGTGGGTATCTACAACTAGCTAGAGATCACCCTTCCATCGTTGGATACCGCTGCCATTGGGCCTCGTGGCCCGCCGGACACTCCTGCCTACTACGCACGTGACGCGTCGATCTTTTGGCTCGACCTCTGTTTGCTGAAGGTTGTAATCTGCGAAGTGCCCACACCATTAGAAGACTACATGGGTTACAAGCTCATTGTCGTGTTCAACATGGGATTAGTCTATCTGGTATCTGGTCGCCATACATGGTTATGGCTCAACGTCAATCCTCTTCAGCCAACATTTCTGTCTGATGCTATAGTGCATGATGGCATCGTTTACGCAGTCGACGCACAGATTGGCTGCCTATACTGGTGGAATCTATCGTCGTGTAATTGTTCTATCTCATCTCATCTTTACCTAATGAATACGACTACTTGTTCATTGTTACAAATTTAGAATATATATAGTATGTCTATAGCCACATCATTGCTATATGTTCCTCTCATTTCCTAGATTTTTATGACCACACATGTTATTGTTAGAGTTGATATGAGAACAATTGGCATCTAATGATTGTTAGAATAGATATTATGAGTATAACCTCATGATTGTTATATGTTACTCTCATTTCCAGGATTTTTATAACAACGCATGTTATTTCTTAGAGTTGATATGATAACTATAGTAAGTGCTATGGTAGAATATGAGTAGGCCCTACCATATCTGTTTTTCTGTCATTGTTACATGATGTTTGAACCATGATATATTGCTAGAATATGAAAGCCATTGGCTTATTTTTTAACTTGGGGTATGATTATGACCACGGCATTGCAATTCTCTGTCTATGATATGTGTCACTGTTATAATAATCTTAATTCCACACATACTCTGAACATGATTGTTTATTTTTGCCCTTTTGGTCTCCAATTTGAATTGTTGCAGCAGACGCAAATGCGTTGGCCTTCATGATTCTAGGACCTAGAATCATACCAGCCGATGGGTGGTGGTTTATCGCTCGTTCAGCTGACGGCGGTCATTTGATGCTCATTTGCACGTACCAAATTGACCAAACCATTTCATCAAACCACATGCAGTACAATGCCTGGGGCGTTCGTGACATTGATGGCTATGGCTGCTTCGTGTTCGAGAAAGATCCCAGCTTCGTTGGGCCAGGCGTGTTCAACTGGAGGCGGGTTTACAGTCTCGGCAACCACTCCATGTTCCTCGAGCTCAATTATCCGATCATCCAACCAATCATCGATCATATCACCGGCGATGATTACCGTGCTATGCAACTTCCATTCGCCAGGGGGAACTATGTTTACACATCATACCATGGGTTTCGTGAATCGCCATATCCAGAGATTCGTCGACACAGCTTGTTGCCAGATAATCTTCAGTGTGTGAAAGGCATCAGGCTTCCATGCAATGGATGGCTTTTGCAAACCCGACATGCGGCGATGTGGTTCATGCCAACAACTAATATGCACAACTTGATTCGTACTGATATCTAGACTGAGCCATGTATCATGCTGCTGTAGCATGAACCTCTTTTGTTGGATATTATGTACTGTTGTTAGTTTGAAGCACTCCTCTGGTTTGAAGGATAGATACCTTTCTGGGATCAAGTGCATCCTAACTCACCTGCGTAGGATGTACTGATAATGATGATGGAGATGTTGTGCAGAAGCCATATATATATATATATATATATATATATATATATATATATATATATATATATATATATACATATACATATACATATATTTGTCAATTAGGCTTCAAGTGTGTACTTGTTGGTGAAAGTGTTGTCCAATGGGAATTATATTTTGTATTACTCATGTAGCCTACAAAGTCTATCGCACGGCCTTGTAACTTCTTACCCCATTTCTAAATTTGTACTAGTCCTGTATACCGCATATTGCGCTACTCGTACTACTACCTCCCTCTTGGTTTACTGGTCCCCTTCGTAATTTGTGTCAAATTTTGACCATAAATTTCACTAACTAAATGTTAATGCATGTCACAAAAAATTATATCGTTTTATTCGTATTTGAACATAGTTTCCAATGGAATAATTTTTGGTGGCATGCATTGACATTTTGTTAGTTAAACCTATGGTTAAAATGTGACACTAAATACGACTAGTAACTAGTATAGTAGCAGTACTAGTATACGTCGGTCAAATTATTCATCATGTCCTCACACTGAATTGACGTGACAACACGCTGCACGTGAGGTGACACAAGAATCCCGGTGGTGTGTTTGGGTATTGTGGACTTCAGATTTGGAGTACTACTGCTTATCTGTCAAAATCTTTCATCATTCACTTAAAACAGTCGATTCATCATACATTGAGTACTATATAGCTGGAATTAACCGATGCAACTCCAAGAAGGATTGGCCGGTCCTGCCGGCAAGCATCAAGTTCGATCCCACGGATCAGGAGCTGATCGAGCACCTTGAGGCCAAAGTGAGTGCTGACAGTGCAAGATCTCACCCTCTCATTGATTTGTTCATACCAACCATCGACAGCAAGCACGGCATATGCTACACCCATCCCGAGAAACTTCCAGGTAAGACACCAATCGGCCGTCTACTTGCATAAACATATTCCTTTGTTTATAGCTCTATTTTTCTTTTTAGACGCAGACCTAGTGAAGCAATTACAATTTGACAGTTAATAAAAAGTGAAACAAGTGACTGCAACATGCGAAAGATGTCATGAAAATGCCAACTACGTACACTAAAACCTGTATTCGACAATACTGCAGGTATCACACTAAGTGGCCTAAGCAAGCATTTCTTCCAGCGCAATTCTAGGGCGTTCAAAAGGGGCACGTGGACGTGTCGCAAGATACAGTCGGAGTGCGGCATGCACGCGATGTGGCACAAGACCGGCAATACCTTGCCGGTGATGGTCAATGGCCGGCAGATGGGCAGCAAAAAGGTTTTGGTGCTGCACACCAACAAGAACTTCGACCATTCCAGCAAAAAAAAGAACTTCGACCAACAGAGGACCAACTGGGTGATGCACCGGTACCACCTCGAGGACCTGGAGCAAGAGAAGGAGCGGGAGCTGGTCCTCTGCAAGATTTTCTACCAGACGAACACTAGGGCCAGGACTAAAAAGATTATAAGGTAGTTTGGTATTGGTACTTGTACTACCTTGTCGTCCACAAGTTGGTATTGCTGTTAACGATCTTCCCGCAAAAAAGACCATCATGCCGAGGGTCGACGTGGATATAAAGCTGAATCATTTGTTTCGAAACAAATTTTCAGGCACCTGATTTTTATATAATGGGTAGCATAAGCACCTGCCGTTCGAAGTCCCAATTCTCCGAATTTTTTGAAACAAGTGCATGCACTTATTATCATGATGAAAAAACAATATACCTGCTGCATCCCAGTTATCAGTCTGTACTTGCAGAATTCTCTCATTTATTGAGCAGGTATATTGTTTTTTCAGGTCGAGCAAGTTTCAACTGGGCTGTAGACTGCCCAGGCTTGGTTTTGTTTTTAACAGGCCTAGCCCATGACGACAATGGGGCACAAAGATCCAGCAGGTATCCACTGGTCTCTGGCCCGCCAGCGTTAGTTATATTTTGTCTTACAACATAGGCAGTATTTTTACTGAATCAAACACATAGCCTAGTTCTATTTTCCACTTGAAACGCCATGTCCTACTTCCGTTTTCTAATCTCTACCTATAGTATTACTAGTTCATATACACGTATCATTATATTGAAAATACATAAAGTTTCCTTTTCATATTTACATCCTTATTTTTGTTGTTGTTTTCCCTCCCAGCGCTGATTTTTTTACCACTCGTTTTCCCTTAAATCAACTCAATTGTCCCTCGTCTTGTTTGCTTACAAAAACAAGATGATTTTTTGGCAAATCAATAAGTTCTTAAAAAAATGTTTATCATTTCGGGATTACAATAGTTCAGACTCCATCGAAATATGCAAAATAAGGTTCAACTTTTTGACCGTGATCCTGGGCAGAAAATGGGTTGTAATAAATTACTTAAGATTTAGCAAATGGGTTGCAAATTATTAAAAAAATAGCAAATGGGCTCTATGTTGTCTGCCACAGATTTGGAGGCCAACTAAGTTCATGCGTACACAAGGTTTCGCAAAAAAAGAAACTTAGTCAACAATCGACTCTACCAGCGTCTGACCGTTAGATGTCAATCTAACGGCAATCATGCTTCTTCAGTCTCTGATCTTCCTGCTCCAGCCGCCCAAACCAGCGCCGGCGGAACCGCCTGCTCCCGCCTCCTGTGGCCGGCTGTGCTGCCGGGCAGGCCTCACGACACCACCATACTCGCATCCCTGGCCTGGCTATCCCTCTACTTAGCCACAGCTCCTGTTATTTTCCGGCGATGGTAGCCGAACCAGTCAACCCTCGTACTCCCCACTGCGTGGGCAGCCACTGTCGTGTCTTCCCCGGCTCCATGTCATTTCCCTTCGTAGGCCTCAGCATCGTCCACCGCCATGGTGCTCTCGGCGCGGCGTGGTCAACGTGGTCAACGAACGACATCCATTGGAAGTGGACTGTACGTGGAGAGGCTGACAGCTGGGTCCATGCCCGCACATAAGGAAATGCTTCCTTATTACGCGCAAAATAATGATTCCACCACCTGACATCTGGGAGCAACCGAAAGGGCCTCTGTATTTTGCGAAAAAAACGTTCCCGCCGCTGACAAGTTGGACCCACCTGCTATATCTTCGCACGCAAGGAAGTTCTTCCTTATTACAAAAAAATGAATACTCCCTGCTAGCGGGGACCGACCATATGGGAGGCTGACTTGTGGGCCTACTAAGTTGACGCAGACGGAGGGCTTTGTCAACTTAGTCAATATGAACGATTCCAGCTCTAGTGACCATACGATGCCCATCCAACGGCCGTAGTGCTTCTTCAACCTCTGGTCTTCTTGCTCCAGCCGCCCAAACCAGCGCCAGTCGTGCCGCGTGCTCCTGCCTCCCGTGGCCGGCTGTGATGCCGCGGAGGCCTCACCGCCCCCTACTACTCCCACCGCTGGCCAGGCCATCCCTCTACTCACCCGCACCCCTTGTTATTCTGCGGCAACGGCAGCCTCACACTGCAGCCGAACCAGTGAACCCTCGTACTCCACTCCGCATGGGCATCCACTGTCGTGTCTTCCCCGGCTCCGCGTCCTCCCCTTCCTAGGCCTCGCCGTCGTCCACCGCCCTGGTGCTCTCGGTGCGGCGTGGTCAACGTGGTCAAGGAATGACTTCCATCGGAAGAGTACTGTACATGGAGAGGCTGACAGCTGGGTCCACGGCCGCAGCAAGGAAGTGCCTCCTTATTACGTGGAAAATAATGATTCCTCCACCTGACAGCAGGGACCCACCGGACGGGCCACCGTATTTCACAAAGAAAACATTTCCCCCCTGACTGCTGGGACCCACTAGCTACATCTTCGCACACAAGGAAGTGCCTGACAGTCGGGACCCACCCGGTCGAAGCGTACGTAGCATTGTCATTCTGGTCGCGAACATGTATGTACATACGATCAGTCTGTCTGCAGGGTGCAATGATGAACCGTGGCTGTGTAAGGAAGGGCACGTGTCATAGTAGAGGCACGCATGTAGCATGTACATGTACGTACAACGGCCAGGGTGCAAGAAAGTAAATACGGCCACATACGTACATACGGGCGGAGTCTCGAACGCCTACTCGCGCATACGTACGGCCAGGACTCATGTACATGGCTGGGTCGAAACGGAGAAACTGCGTCGTCGTCGTTTTCATGGGGAGGCAATGGAATGCGTCGTGTTCATCGGGAGGCAACAGAACGCGTGTTGTTCATCGGGAGCCAACCGGCTTGGACGAACAGCCAATGGAAACAAGGCCTGGCGTACCGCAGAACAGAGGAAACGGCCTTGTGTTCGACCAGCCACGGTCGAAACGGGATCCTGTCCATCGGGAGGGGTCTGGCGTACCGCAAAACAGAGGAAACAGACTTCTCTTGGACCTCCTACGGTCGAAACGGGGTCCTGTTGATCGAGAGGGGTGTGGCGTACCGCAAAACGGAGGAAACAGACTTGTGTTGGAGCGCTACGGTCGAAACGGGGGTCCTGTTCATCAGGAGGGGTGTGGCGTACCGCAAAACGGGACTCCACGGGATACTGTTCATCTTCACCGTCGACTGCCTCCACGGGCTACTGTTCATCCATCGTCGACTGCCTCCACGGGTTCCTGTTCATCCACCATCGACCTCCTCCAGCCTCCACATGTGACTGTTCATCCACGGGCTCCTGTTCATCCAGCCTCCACCGCTCCTCCACCGGCTACTGTTCAACCAGCCCTCTCGGCGGGGTCCTGTTCAACCACCCCTCCACAGGCTACTGTTCGACCACCCCTCCACCGGCTATTGTTCAACCAGCCCTCCACGGGGTCGTCCTATTCATTCAGCCCTCCACGGGGTCCTGTTCATCCAGCCCTCCACCGCCTCGATCGATCGGGGTACTGTTCATCCAGCGGCAACGGCCTCTACTACCACGGGGTCCTGTTCATCCAACCTCCCACCGGGAACTATTCATCCAACCCCCAACAACACTCACTATTCATCAAGAGGCAGCATCGATCGACTTCAGTTAGCAGCAGTAGCGAAGGAATCACTCGGGTTCAGTTAACAGCAAGGGATCGATGGGGGTTCAGTAACGTAGCTAGTGCAATCGCTCGGGTTCAGTTAGAGCCCAACGCCTCGCTCGGGTTCAGTTAGAGCGCAACACCTCGCACACACACACGTACGTGTACGAGAGAAACGTGCAAACCTCTGTGCATCGCTCGGCCCCGACCACCCACCGTAACCGGGAACTCCCCGATATTTTCCTCGCCCTCGCTTCTACCATGGTTTTTTCCGTCATGGATGGCCCAAAGAATGTCATGCAGCTGCGTCTCCAGCCCGCCAAGGATGAAAAGGCCATTTCCTGTCATGATTTTTTGTCATAGAAGTAGGAGCCCACCACATCTATGATGATACCGGGTTTTGTCACAATTATCGTCATAGAAGTGTCATAAGCATGACAGGAAAAAAATCATTCGGCCCAAAATGTCACAGATGTGTCTTTTTTTGTAGTGATGCCTTGTGTGCTATTAAACGTCACAACTTAACTAAGTGATTATAAAGATGCTCTACAAGTATCTCCGAAGGTGTTTGTTGGGTTGGCATAGATCGAGATTAGGATTTGTGACTCCGAGTATCGGAGAGGTATCTCTGGGCCCTCTCGGTAATGCACATCATAAGAAGCCTTGCAAGCAATGTGACTAATGAGTTAGTTACGGGATGATGTATTACGGAACGAGTAAAGAGACTTGCCGGTAACGAGATTGAACTAGGTATGAAGATACCAACGATCGAATCTCGGGCAAGTAACATACCGATGACAAAGGGAATAACGTATGTTGTCATTACGGTACGACCGATAAAGATCTTCGTAGAATATGTAGGAGCCAATATGAGCATCCAGGTTCCACTATTGGTTATTAACCGGAGAGGTGTCTCGCTCATGTCTACATAGTTCTTGAAAGTGCAACTATCCCTGGGTGGTTTTGGTAATTCCTAACAACATATAGCTCATTGAGCTAATGCTA
Source organism: Aegilops tauschii subsp. strangulata (assembly GCF_002575655.3). Classification (NCBI taxonomy): domain Eukaryota; kingdom Viridiplantae; phylum Streptophyta; class Magnoliopsida; order Poales; family Poaceae; genus Aegilops; species Aegilops tauschii. Next base: position 158,495,410 of record NC_053036.3, read on the forward strand.
TTTCAAGATAAATATTTCAGGAAAGCTCAATGATTGGCATGGCATGGATGAGAAAAGTGGACCCCTCAAAATACTAAGGACAAAGGATTGGCTCAAGCTCAAAGCACAAGACTCTACATTTTTTCATTTTAAGTGATCCAAGATCACATTGAGTCCATAGGAAAAGTCAATACTATCAAGAGGGGATGAGGTGTTGCTTAATGGCTTGCTTGCTAGAAGTGCTTAGTGATATGCTCCAAAACCCTCAACTACTTTCTCACATCCACATACGTCCCAAACCAAAAGTCAAACTCGGCCCCACCGAAACTATCTATCCGGCGCCACGGAGTTCATTTGACATAAGCACTGCCAGAAACCCTAGTCTTTTCGGTCTCACTGAGATGGGATTGTAATCTCTCTGTTTCCCTTCGTAACGTTTCGGTCAAATCGAGATGAGCGATCGGTCCCACCGATATTGCAATGCAAACACTCTGTTTCCTTTTCGTAACGTTTCGGTCCAACCGAGATGAGCGAATCTATCCCACCGAGTTTGCCTGACCAACTCTCTGTTTGTCTATTACCAAAATCGGTCTCACCGAGTTTGTGTAATCGGTCGCACCAAGATTACGTTATGCCCTAATCCTAACGAAATCGGTCTCACCGAGTTGACGTGTCGGTCCCACGAAAATCCTAACGGTCACATTGTGAACTAAATCGGTCTGACCGAGTTTAATGATTCGGTCCCACCGAGTTTGGTAAATTGTGTGTAACAGTTAGATTTTGTGTGGAGGCTATATATACCCCTCCACGCACTCTTCATTCATGGAGAGAGCCATCAGAACATGCCTACACTTCCAACATACATTTTCTGAGAGAGAACCACCTACACTTGTGTTGAGATCAAGATATTCCATTCCAACCACATAAATCTTGATCTCTAGCCTTCCCCAAGTTGCTTTCCACTCAAATCATCTTTCCACCAAATCCAAATCCTGTGAGAGAGAGTTGAGTGTTGGGGAGACTATCATTTGAAGCACAAGAGCAAGGAGTTCATCACCAACACACCATTTGTTACTTCTTGGAGAGTGGTGTCTCCTAGATTGGCTAGGTGTCACTTGGGAGCCTCCGTCAAGATTGTGGAGTTGAACTAAGGAGTTTGTAAGGGCAAGGAGATCACCTACTTCATGAAGATCTACCCGAGTGAGGCAAGTCCTTCGTGGGCGATGGCCATGGTGGGATAGACTTTGCTTCTTCGTGGACCCTTCGTGGGTGGAGCCCTCCGTTGACTCGCGCAACCGTTACCCTTCGTGGGTTGAAGTCTCCATCAACGTGGATGTACAATAGCACCACCTATCGGAACCACGGATAAAAAATCTCCGTGTCAACATTGCGTTTGCTCCCTCAAACTCCTCCCTTTACCTTCATATGCAATTGTTTTACTTTCCGCTGCTACACTCTTAGAATTGCATGTGTAGGTTGATTGCTTGACTTGTGCTAAGTTGCTAAAATCTGCCAAGAACTAAAATTGGGAAAAGGCTAGATTTTTAATTGGTCGAGTAGTCTAATCCCCCCCTCTAGACATACTTTCGATCCTTTTTAATTGGTCTCCATTTGCTTTGATTTCAGTAGCTTTTGGTGGTCATAGCCTTGGTTTCACAACCTAGGAGAGTATGGCGTCTAGCGAGGGAAATTACCACCGTAGAGGTCCTTACTTTGATGGTACAAATTTTGCTAGTTGGTAGCATAAGATGAAGATGCATATTCTTGGACATAACCCCGACGTTTGGGCTATTGTGTGTATTGGCTTGCAAGGTGAATTCTTTGATGGGAGAGAACCAAACCATGAAGCTACCGCGGAAGAGTTGAAGATGCTACAATACAATGCTCAAGCTTGTGATATTCTCTTCAACGGATTGTGCCCCGAAGAATTCAACAAAATTAGCCGTCTTGAGAATGCAAAGGAAATTTGGGATACTTTGTTTGATATGCACGAAGGTACCGACTCCGTCAAGGAATCCAAATTGGATGTGCTCCAAAGTCAGCTTGACAAGTTCAAAATGAAGGATGGTGAAGGTGTCGCTGAAATGTACTCTAGGCTTGCTCTCATCACAAATGAGATTGCCGGCTTAGGAAGTGAAGAGATGATCGATAAATTCATCATGAAGAAGGTCCTAAGAGCCTTGGATGGAAAATATGATACCGTGTGCACATTGATCCAAATGATGCCCAATTACAAAGATCTCAAGCCAACAGAAGTCATTGGAAGAATTACTGCTCATGAGATGTCACTCAAGGATAAGGAAGAGCTCCATAACAAGTCAAGTGGTGCTTACAAAGCCTCGTGTGATGCTCCCACATCATCAAGTGAGAAACAAACCTTCAATGAAGAATTGAGCCTAATGGTGAATAACTTCAACAAGTTCTACAAAGTAGAAGCAAGGAAAGAAGTTCCAAGTCAAGGTCCTACAATGACAAAAGATCTTCTAGTCGTGAGCGTAATTGCTACAATTGTGGAAGACCCAGACACTATTCCAATGAGTGTACAGCTCCCTACAAAAGAAGAGAAGATTCTCCCAAAAGAAGGAGTAGAAGAGAAGAATCACCATCAAGAGAAAGAAGGAGTAGAGATGATCGTTATGAACGAAGACCCTCTTAGAGAAGCAAGGATTCGGAAAGGAAGGATAAGTCATCAAGAAGCTACACAAAAAGAAGACATCAAGCTCATGTTGGTGAATGGGTATCCGTCTCCGACTCCGACAATCACTCCGAAAGAAGTTATCACTCCGACTCCTAATATACTCAAGATGAAGGTGTTGTCGGACTAGCACTTGTGACAACCAACTCCTACGACATATCTGAATCACCAAATGAAGGAATTGGGAGATGCTTCATGGCTAAAGGTCCAAAGGTAACACATCCCGAGTATGTTGATTTCAATAGTGATGAAGATGATTTGCTAGGAGATGATGATTTACTTGTTGACAACTCTAGTTATGAAAACTATGATGAACTTGCTATTAATCATGGTAATCAAGATAAAATGAATGACGATGATAAGAAAGAGATTGAGCGTCTAACTAAAGAACTAAACACTCTTAAGGTAGCTCATGAAACTACCTTGGAAGATCATCGAGAACTTTTAAAGACTCATGAGAAGCTACGCTTTGAAAAGCTCAACCTCGAGCAAGAGCATGAGTTTTTAAAGGCGATCAATGATGATCTTCGCAAGAAAAGTTCTTCTTACATTGCGAAGCGTTTACTCTTCTCTACTTACATGCCACAAGTTAAATCTAACAATAAGAACAAGAAATATTCTTTATCTAGTAGTAACAACAATCATGCTAAATCCAATGTTGTTGCTTCTAGTAGTTCTCTTGATTCCACTAATGATTCTCTTAGCCAAGTTACACTTGAGCAAGAAAATAGTTTATTGAAAGGAATTATAGAGAAAGGTGTTTACAAGAGCCTTGCCGGAGGTAAGCAATTTGAGGAGATTGTACGCAAGCAAGGAAGACACCGGAAGAATCAAGGTGTTGGTTTTGAACGAAAGTTCAATGCCAATGGAGTTGAGTGGGAAGAAGATCAATACCCCAAGATGAAGTTTGTTCCTCAACAAGAGAAGTATGATCCTACTTCTTTCAAAGGAGCACAAGTTCAAGGTGATCTTGCACCACAAGACCACAAGCAAAAAGGCAAGGACAAGCTTCAAGAGGAAATTGATGCATTTGAAGAAGCACCTAAGGCCTTAGTCAAGTGGGTTCCCAAGACTACATCAAGTTCTACTTCATCAAGTACGACTACAACTCCAAGGATTCCCATCAAGATGGTGGGGATCCCGAAGAAGAAGAACTAGAGAATTCTTGAGGGTGACTCCGCCAACATACTTCACTCTTATCATTTTGGCAATGACAAGTGCAAACAACTTTCATATCTTGCACTAGTTCAAGGAGTCACAAACCCTCTTGTTGGTAAGACAAGGGACAAGGTAAGCTAATGCTTTCATGGACAACATCTTGTGTATACATCACTCTATGTCTATGGATATCCTTGCTTGTTCCTTGTGGGACTAACCCGTGTAGGTATTGAAAGTGCAACTCACTCCAAAGGATTGCTCCGAATGATATACACCAACTTTGAGCATCCACATCTTCAACACGTACATGAAGTCATCATCAACAAAACCCAAGTTTAGTTCATCCCTCTTAGGGGGGATATCACATCTAGGGGGAGCTTTACTCTAAAATTGAGCTAAAGCAACTCTAATGGTGTGAGCACAACAATGCTTTATGTAAAAGTGGTAACCCCACTTGTGCTTAAACGATGAGTATGACATATGATCAAATGTTCTCATTTGACTCCTAAGTCAATATACTCATATATAGATGACCTAGTCATCGCCAATTTCTTGATAGATGCTAGAGTGTTTGTGCATGCTTTGTCACATATTTCCTTTGCCATTTTAATTGTGTGAGCATGTTGAATGCATATTTGTCTCTTTCGAGGACATACATTTGTTGCTTTGATTGTTTGGCTTTTTTCTTTTGCCAAATGGATGGACAAGAATGCCTAAGAACTCACTCTAGCTATCTATGCTCTTCTCGTCTCAAACTCTATTCATGCCACATCACAAAGTTTGATCAAGTCAGATTCGAACCACTCTGTGTGAGGAGCACTCGGAGTCCCCGATTCGTTATAGACTTAAACTTCCAAAACCTCTTTGTGCATCTCGGTCTGACCGATTCATCTTTCGGTCCTACCGAGATCACTAAGTTGATCTAGGTTTTCAATCTCGGTGCAACCGATTAGAACCTTTCGGTCACACCGAGTTGCAGTAACTGCCTGCAGTTTTGCATCTCGGTGCCACCGAGTTGTTCCACTCGGTCACACCGACAGGGTCAGGTTATATATACCGACGGGTCAAATTTTGGAAATTTTTCAAAAACCCTTCCTCTTCGGGTCTCCGGATCGTCCTCTCGCCGCCAGCGACCTCCCGCCGCTTGTCTCCGCCGTCGTTAATGGCAATCTGCTCCGCCGTTGCCGCCGTAGCGAACACTCGCCGTACTAGGGTAAGTGTTCGACCCCTTGTGCTGTCTTTTTCACTCCGATTCCTAGCACAAGGACAATGCCATGATTCTTGCCACGATTGAGATTGATCCATCCAGCAAAAACTTCCTTAGGTCTAGTTTGAGTCGAAAATTTTAGGGTTAGCTCTCCGCAGAACTCATCTCGGACCGACCGAACTGTAGAAATCGGTCTCACCGAGTTGGCCTTGGCCATTGCACATGCGCTCTTCGGTCCTACCGAAATGTGCAAATCGGTGTGACCGAGTTCAAGATTCTGTGAAACCCTAGCAATCTCGGTGCCACCGAACGGTGACTCAGCTCTACCGAGTTCACTAGTTTAGGTTCCAAGAATTGCTTCGGTATCACCGAGTTTGTCAATTAGGTAGCTCCGAGATCACTTCTATAGAGAACTAAAGCTAAGATTTTTGACTCAATTGTTTTGCAAAACCTCTATACTTTGTGATGCTCATCTACTCTACCTCATCTACAACCTATTCATAGGGTCTGCTGTCAGTGAGCTTGAAGTGATGTCTGATCAAAGTAATAGTTAGAACAAGTCTGAAGAGCGGATTCAGTTGAGTGAGGGCACTAGTCCCTCAGGGAGCTATGATGAGGGCAGCAGGAGCACACCTTGTAACTTGCCAAAGGCAGCTACCAGGACAAGGAAGAAGGAAACTTCAGATTCTGAAGATGAAAATTATGTGGCTGTTGAGGAGGAGGCCACTTCCAGAAAGAAAGTGCTGAAGAAGGAATATAGCACTGCTGCTGCAACAAAGCCTGGACTGAAAACAAAGGCTCTAGCAAGAAGGGTTCCAATGTCAAAAGCCAGAGCCTCAACTGCTGAAGCTTCCAAGCCAAAGAAAGTTGCCACAGGTGAAACTATGAAGTTCACAATTGAATCAGATGATGGTGAAGTAGCAGGTGATGGTAAGAAGAAGAAGAGGGCAAGAACCACTACTGCTAGAGTTCTTGGCAAGCCCTCAATGAAGAAGGATTCTGAAGGAGAAGAGGAAGAGGAAGAGGATGCTGCACTAGCACCAAAAACTCAGAAGCTCATGGGAGATGCAATCAGATCAGGGGCTGCTCCATCTAAGCCCAAAGCTGCTCCCAAGGCTGCTGCTCCAGCCCCAAAGCCTAAACCCAAGAGAAGCACCAGGAACATTCCTGCTGAGGAGAAGAACAAGGCCCCAGTGCCTGAAGCTGCTGAAGAAGAAGAAGAAGACTCACTTGGTTTGAGAAAGCTGAAGCCCAAGATCCCTGACCACAATGATGCACATCCTGTTGCAGAGAACATGAAAATCAGGAAGGATTCAGGACTGAGATTGTGGAGATAGTCTGATCCATATGCTGTCAGGATGAGAACTGCTGTTGACTACAGGTTTCACACTAAGGAATAGCAAGACTTTTATGAGACAGTTTTGCTTGACAAGAAACCCATTGTGTGTGACATGAGATGGGTTGACTGGGAGTACATCAAGGAGAATGAAGATCACTATCCTGGAGTATATGACAGCTTCAAGGCATGTGGAGTTGACACTTTTGTTGCCCAGCTCACCAAGTGGAATGATGAGCTGATCATGCAGTTTTACTCCACTGCACACTTCTACCCAGATGGAAAGATAGTTTGGATGTCTGAAGGTACAAGGTACCAATCCACTGTTGAAGAATGGGCTCAGTTGATCAATGCTACAGAAGAAAATGAGGATGACTTGGATGTTTATGCTGAGAAGAAGAAAGACCACAACACTATGGCCAACATGTACAGAGCGATCCCAGATGATGCTCTGGAAACTCATAAGTTTGGATCTGTCCACTTTTTGTTGTCTGGTTTGCCTACCATAAATTGGATCCTAAGGCACACTCTGCTCCCTATGTCAGGTGATCACAAGATGATCAGAGGACATGCTATCAACTTGCTACATTTGTTTGATGTGCCTCAAAAATTCAAAGTCATGAGTCTTATTGTGGAGACAATCAAGAGGACAGCAGCTGATCAGAAGAGAAGTTGTGGGTATGCCCCACACATTCAGGAGCTCATCAACTCCAAGATGGGCAAAGGCAAATATCTACTGGACAAGGAGCACCTGCCCATCTACCCTGAATTTGAAGACAACACAGTTGTCATGAATGAGAATGAACCATCTTCAGCTCAAGCACATGAGAAGAGAGAGAAGGCAAGGCCAGAGAAAGCTACAAAGATGCCAACTGTTGAAGAGGCATCTCAAGTGTTCTTGAAATCCAAACAAGATCAACTTGGATATCTGATCCAATCCACTTTGAGGATTGAGAAGGGCTTGGCCACCCTGACTCAAAACCAGGAGAGTTTGGAGAGGATCATTGAGCAGAAGTTCTATGATCTGGATGTCAAGGTAACTGAGATCCAAACTGCAGTTGAGCAGCTACAGGAGGAAGCAGAGGAGAAGGAGGACAAGTCTACTACAGATGCTTTTGCTAGAGCGCCCAGAGGACAGAGATCTGCTGCAGTGCCAGTCACAGATACTAGACCTACAACATCAGCTCCAGCAGCTACAGCTCCAGTGCCACCTCTAGTAGCCACTCCACCAGCTCCAGCTACATCAAGAGAAGCTTTCGTCCTTGGAGTCATCTCAACACCTCCTACCAAGGATCAAGCCTGAGAGTCGTTTAGCACTATGCATTTTTGAACTTTTTGGTAACTTGTTGCCAAAGGGGGAGGAAAATGTATAGATCATAGGCTTCGAGAGAGACTATTTCTTTTTTATCTCTCTTGCTATTTTGGTTGAAACTTCTTATTGTGTGCTTGTGAGATACTTGTTTGATCATGTGTTTGATCATATGCTACCCTTAGTGCTTCTTGGATGATATTATATCTTATATCCTTATATGATCATTCACTTGCTTGGTGATGAGTGCATGCTTTTAACTTCTATCATTTTGAGCGCTCCACCAAGATGTATGTGACATGGAAGAGTAACCCATGATCCTAATCGATTGTGCATTTGCATTCAAAAGCAAATTTTTAAATAATGCACAAATTTAGGGGGAGCTCTTGCTCATCACATACTTCTCAAAGCGATGATGTTTTTCAATCTTATTATCATTTGTCGAAGCTTTGATCTATATGTTGTCATCAATTACCAAAAAGGGGGAGATTGAAAGTGCAACTATCCCTGGGTGGTTTTGGTAATTCCTAACAACATATAGCTCATTGAGCTAATGTTATTTCAAGATAAACATTTCAGGAAAGCTCAATGATTGGCATGGCATGGATGAGAAAAGTGGACCCCTCAAAATACTAAGGACAAAGGATTGTCTCAAGCTCAAAGCACAAGACTCTATATTTTTTCATTTTATGTGATCCAAGATCACATTGAGTCCATAGGAAAAGCCAATACTATCAAGAGAGGATGAGGTGTTGCTTAATAGCTTGCTTGCTCGAAGTGCTTAGTGATATGCTCCAAAACCCTCAACTACTTTCTCACATCCACATATGTCCCAAACCAAAAGTCAAACTCGGCCCCACCGAAACTATCTATCCGGCGCCACTGAGTTTAATTGACATAGCCACTGCCAGAAACCCTAGTCTTTTCGGTCTCACCGATAGGGATCTTGGTCTCACCGAGATGGGATTGTAATCTCTCTGTTTCCCTTCGTAACGTTTCGGTCAAACCAAGATGAGCGATCGGTCCCACCGAGATTGCAATGCAAATGCTATGTTTCCTTTTCATAACGTTTCGTCCAACCGAGATGAGCGAATCGGTCCCACCGAGTTTGCCTGACCAACTCTCTGTTTGTCCATTACCAAAATCGGTCTCACCGAGTTTGTGTAATCGGTCGCACTGAGATTACATTATGCCCTAACCCTAACGAAATCGGTCTCACCGAGTTGACGTGTCGGTCCCACCGAAAATCCTAACGGTCACATTATGAACTAAATCGGTCTGACCGAGTTTAACGATTCGGTCCCACCGAGTTTGGTAAATTGTGTGTAACGGTTAGATTTTGTGTGGAGGCTATATATGTTGGAAATATGCCCTAGAGGCAATAATAAATAGTTATTATTATATTTCTTTGTTCATGATAATTGTCTATTGTTCATGCTATAATTGTGTTATCCGGAAATCGTAATACATGTGTGAATACATAGACCACAACGTGTCCCTAGTAAGCCTCTAGTTGACTAGCTTGTTGATCAACAGATAGTCATGGTTTCCTAACTATGGACATTGGATGTCATTGATAACGGGATCACATCATTAGGAGAATGATGTGATGGACAAGACCCAATCCTAAGCATAGCACAAAAGATCGTGTAGTTTGTTTGCTAGAGCTTTTACCCATGTCAAGTATCATTTCCTTAGACCATGAGATCGTGCAACTCCCGGATACCGTAGGAGTGCTTTGGGTGTGCCAAACGTCACAACGTAACTGGGTGACTATAAAGGTAACTACGGGTATCTCCGAAAGTGTCTGTTGAGTTGGCACGAATCGAGACTGGGATTTGTCACTCCGTATGACGGAGAGGTATCTCTGGGCCCACTCGGTAATGCATCATCATAATGAGCTCAATGTGACTAAGGAGTTAGCCGCGGGATCATGCATTACGGTACGAGTAAAGTGACTTGCCGGTAACGAGATTGAACAAGGTATTGGGATACCGACGATCGAATCTCGGGCAAGTAACGTACCGATTGGCAAAGGGAATTGTATACGGGATTGATTGAATCCTCGACATCGTGGTTCATCCGATGAGATCATCGTGGAACATGTGGGAGCCAACATGGGTATCCAGATCCTGCTGTTGGTTATTGACCGGAGAGGCGTCTCGGTCATGTCTGCATGTCTCCCAAACCCGTAGGGTATACACACTTAAGGTTCGGTGACGCTAGGGTTGTAGAGATATGAGTATGCGGAAACCCGAAAGTTGTTCGGAGTCCCGGATGAGATCCCGGACGTCACGAGGAGTTCCGGAATGGTCCGGAGGTGAACAATTATATATAGGAAGTCTAGTTTTGGCCACCGGGAAAGTTTCGGGGGTTATCGGTATTGTACCGGGACCACCGAAAGGGTCCCGGGTGGGGCCACCTATCCCGGAGGGCCCCAGCTGAAGTGGGAAGGGAACCAGCCCTTAGTGGGCTGGGGCGCCCCCCCTTGGGCCTCCCCCTGCGCCTAGGGTTGGAAACCCTAGGGGTGGGGGGCGCCCCACTTGCCTTGGGGGGCAAGCTTCCCCCCTGGCCACAGCCCCCCCTTGTAGATGGGATCCAGGGCCGGCGCCCCCCTCCCAGGGGGCCTATATATAGTGGGGGGAGGGAGGGCAGCAGCACTACAGCCCCGGCGCCTCCCTCACCCCCTGCAACACCTCTCCCTCCCGCTAGTGCTTGGCGAAGCCCTGCCGGGATCCCGCTACTTCCACCACCACGCCGTCGTGCTGCTGGATCTCCATCAACCTCTCCTTCCCCCTTAATGGATCAAGAAGGAGGAGACGTCGCTGCTCCGTACGTGTATTGAACGCGGAGGTGCCGTCCGTTCGGCACTCGGTCATCCGTGATTTGGATCACGACGAGTACGACTCCATCAACCCCGTTCACTTGAACACTTCCGCTCGCGATCTACAAGGGTATGTAGATGCACTCCTTTCCCCTCGTTGCTAGTAAACTCCATAGATGGATCTTGGTGATGTGTAGAAAATTTTAGAAATTCTGCAACGATACGCAACAGTGGCATCATGAGCCAGGCCTATGCGTAGTTACTATGCACGAGTAGAACACAAAGCAGTTGTGGGCGTAGATGTTGTCAATTCTTCTTGCCACTACTAGTCTTGTCTTGTTTCGGCGGTATTGTGGGATGAAGCGGCCCGGACCAACCTTACACGTACGCTTACGTGAGACAGGTTCCACCGACTGACATGCACTAGTTGCATAAGGTGGCTAGCGGGTGTCTATCTCTCCCACTTTAGTCGGAACGGATTCGATGAAAAGGGTCCTTATGAAGGGTAAATAGAAATTGGCATATAACGTTGTGGTTTTACGTAGGTAAGAAACGTTCTTGCTAGAAACCTATAGAAGCCACGTAAAAACTTGCAACAACAATTAGAGGACGTCTAACTTGTTTTTGCAGCATGTGCCTTGTGATGTGATATGGCCAGAAGATGTGATGAATGATATATGTGATGTATGAGATTGATCATATTCTTGTAATAGGAACCACGACTTGCATGTCGATGAGTATGACAACCGGCAGGAGCCATAGGAGTTGTCTTTATTTTTTGTATGACCTGCGTGTCATTGAATAACGCCATGTAAATTACTTTACTTTATTGCTAAACGCGTTAGCCATAGAAGTAGAAGTAATCGTTGGCGTGACAACTTCATGAAGACACAATGATGGAGATCATGGTGTCATGCCGGTGACGAAGATGATCATGGCGCCCCGAAGATGGAGATCAAAGGAGCAAAATGATATTGGCCATATCATGTCACTATTTGATTACATGTGATGTTTATCATGTTATGCATCTTATTTGCTTAGAACGACGGTAGTAAGTAAGATGATCCCTTATAATAATTTCAAGAAAGTGTTCCCCCTAACTGTGCACCGTTGCGAAGGTTCGTTGTTTCGAAGCACCACGTGATGATCGGGTGTGATAGATTCTAACGTTCGCATACAACGGGTGTTAACGAGCCTAGCATGTACAGACATGGCCTCGGAACACACGCAATACACTTAGGTTGACTTGACGAGCCTAGCATGTACAGACATGGCCTCGGAACACGGAAGACCGAAAGGTCGAGCATGAGTCGTATAGAAGATACGATCAACATGGAGATGTTCACCGATCTTGACTAGTCCGTCTCACGTGATGATCGGACACGGCCTAGTTAACTCGGATCATGTTTCACTTAGATGACTGGAGGGATGTCTATCTGAGTGGGAGTTCATTGAATAATTTGATTAGATGAACTTAATTATCATGAACTTAGTCTAAAATCTTTACAAATATGTCTTGTAGATCAAATGGCCCACGTTGCCCTCAACTTCAACGCGTTCCTAGAGAAAACCAAGCTGAAAGATGATGGCAGCAACTATACGGACTGGGTCCGGAACCTGAGGATCATCCTCATAGCTGCCAAGAAAGATTATGTCCTAGAAGCACCGCTAGGTGAAGCACCCATCCCAGAGAACCAAGACGTTATGAATTCTTGGCAATCACGTGCTGATGATTACTCCCTCGTTCAGTGCGGCATGCTTTACAGCTTAGAACCGGGGCTCCAAAAGCGTTTTGAGAAACATGGAGCATATGAGATGTTCGAAGAGCTGAAAATGGTTTTCCAAGCTCATGCCCGGGTCGAGAGATATGAAGTCTCCGACAAGTTCTTCAGTTGTAAAATGGAGGAAAATAGTTCATTCAGTGAGCACATACTCAGAATGTCTGGGTTACACAACCGCTTGTCTCAGCTGGGAGTGAATCTCCCGGATGACGCGGTCATTGACAGAATCCTTCAGTCGCTTCCACCAAGCTACAAGAGCTTTGTGATGAACTTCAATATGCAGGGGATGGAAAAGACCATTCCTGAGGTATATTCAATGCTGAAATCAGCGGAGGTGGAGATCAAAAAGGAACATCAAGTGTTGATGGTGAATAAAACCACTAAATTCAAGAAAGGCAAGGGTAAGAAGAACTTCAAGAAAGACGGCAAGGGAGTTGCCGCGCCCGGTAAACCAGTTGCCGGGAAGAAGCCAAGGAATGGACCCAAGCCTGAGACTGAGTGCTTTTATTGCAAGGGAAGTGGTCACTGGAAGCGGAACTGCCCCAAATATTTAGTGGACAAGAAGGCCGGCAACACCAAAGGTATATGTGATATACATGTAATTGATGTGTACCTTACCAGTACTCGTAGTAGCTCCTGGGTATTTGATACCGGTGCGGTTGCTCATATTTGTAAGTCAACACAGGAGCTGCGAAATAAACGGAGACTGGCGAAGGACGAGGTGACGATGCGCGTCGGGAATGGTTCCAAGGTCGATGTGATCGCCGTCGGCATGCTACCTCTACATTTACCTACGGGATTAGTTTTAAACCTCAATAATTGTTATTTAGTGCCAGCTTTGAGCATGAACATTGTATCTGGATCTCGTTTAATGCGAGATGGCACTCATTTAAATCCGAGAATAATGGTTGTTCTATTTATATGAGAGATATGTTTTATGGTCATGCCCCGCTGGTCAATGGTTTATTCTTGATGAATCTCGAACGTGATGTTACACATATTCATAGTGTGAATACCAAAAGATGTAAAGTTGATAACGATAGTCCCACATACTTGTGGCATTGCCGCCTTGGTCCCATTGGTGTCAAGCGCATGAAGAAGCTCCATGCAGATGGACTTTTGGAGTCTCTTGATTACGAATCATTTGACACGTGCGAACCATGCCTCATGGGTAAGATGACCAAGACTCCGTTCTCCAGAACAATGGAGCGAGCAACCAACTTATTGGAAATCATACATACCGATGTGTGCGGTCCAATGAGTGTTGAGGCTCGCGGTGGCTATCATTATGTTCTCACTGTCACTGATGACTTGAGTGGATATGGGTATGTTTACCTAATGAAACACAAGTCTGAGACCTTTGAAAAGTTCAAGGAATTTCAGAGTGAGGTTGAGAATCAACATGACAGGAAAATAAAGTTCTTACGATCAGATCGTGGAGGGGAATATTTAAGTCATGAATTTGGCACACACTTAAGGAAATGTGGAATCGTTTCACAACTCACGCCGCCTGGAACACCTCAGCGAAATGGTGTGTCCGAACGTCGTAATCGCACTCTATTGGATATGGTGCGATCTATGATGTCTCTTACCGATCTACCGCTCTCATTTTGGGGCTATGCTTTAGAGACGGCCGCATTCACTTTAAATAGGGCTCCGTCGAAATCCGTTGAGACGACACCGTATGAATTATGGTTTGGGAAGAAACCTAAGCTGTCGTTTCTAAAAGTTTGGGGATGCGATGCTTATGTCAAGAAACTTCAACCTGAAAAGCTCGAACCCAAGTCGGAAAAATGCGTCTTCATAGGATACCCTAAGGAAACCATTGGGTATACCTTCTACCTCAGATCCGAAGGCAAGATCTTTGTTGCCAAGAACGGGTCCTTTCTGGAGAAAGAGTTTCTCTCGAAAGAATTAAGTGGGAGGAAAGTGGAACTTGATGAGGTGATAGTCACCCCTTCCGAACCGGAAAGTAGCGCAGCGCGGGAAGATGTTCCTGTGGTGCCTACACCGACTGGGGAGGAAGTTAATGATGATGATCATGAAGCTTTGGATCAAGTTACTGCTGAACTTCGTAGGTCCACAAGGACACGTTCCGCACCAGAGTGGTACGGCAACCCTGTCCTGGAAATCATGTTGTTAGACAACGGTGAACCTTCGAACTATGAATAAGCGATGGCGGGCCCGGATTCCAACAAATGGCTAGAAGCCATGAAATCCGAGATAGGATCCATGTATGAGAACGAAGTATGGACTTTGACTGACTTGCCCGATGATCGGTGAGCCATAGAAAATAAATGGATCTTTAAGAAGAAGACAGACGCGGATGGTAATGTAACCATCTACAAGGCTCGACTTGTCGCTAAGGGTTATTGACAAGTTCAAGGGGTTGACTACGATGAGACTTTCTAACCCGTAGCGAAGCTGAAGTCCGTCCAAATCATGTTAGCAATTGCCGCATACTATGATTATGAGATATGGCAGATGGACGTCAAAACGGCATTCCATAACGGCTTTCTTAAGGAAGAATTGTATATGATGCAGCCGGAAGGTTTTGTCGATCCTAAGAATGCTAACAAGGTATGCAAGCTCTAGCGCTCCATCTATGGGCTGGTGTAAGCATCTCGGAGTTGGAACATTCGTTTTGATGAGATGATCAAAGCGTTTGGATTTACACAGACATATGGAGAAGCCTGTGTTTACAAGAAAGTGAGTGGGAGCTCTGTAGCATTTCTCATATTATATGTGGATGACATACTATTGATGGGAAATGATATAGAATTCTTGGAAAGTATAAAGGCCTATTTGAATAAGTGTTTTTCAATGAAGGACCTTGGAGAAGCTGCTTATATATTAGGCATCAAGATCTATAGAGATAGATCAAGACACCTCATTGGTCTTTCACAGAGTACGTACCTTGACAAGATATTGAAGAAGTTCAATATGGATCAGTCCAAGAAGGGGTTCTTGCCTGTATTGCAAGGTGTGCAATTGAGCACGGCTCAATGCCCGATCACGGCAGAAGACAGAGAAAAGATGAGTGTCATCCCCTATGCCTCGGCCATAGGGTCTATTATGTATGCCATGCTGTGTACCAGACCTGATGTGAACCTTGCCGTAAGTTTGGTAGGAAGGTACCAAAGTAATCCCGGCATGGAACACTGGACAGCGGTCAAGAATATCCTGAAGTACCTGAAAAGGACTAAGGATATGTTTCTCGTATATGGAGGTGACGAAGAGCTCGTCGTAAAGGGTTACGTCGATGCTAGCTTCGACACAGATCTGGATGACTCGAAGTCACAAACCGGATACATGTATATTTTGAATGGAGGGGCAGTAAGCTGGTGCAGTTGCAAGCAAAGCGTCGTGGCGGGATCTACATGTGAAGCGGAGTACATGGCAGCCTCGGAGGCAGCACAGGAAGCAGTCTGGATGAAGGAGTTCATTACCGACCTAGGGGTGATTCCCAATGCGTCGGGCCCGATGACTCTCTTCTGTGACAACACTGGAGCTATTGCCCTTGCCAAGGAGCCCAGGTTTCATAGAAAGACCAGGCATATCAAGCATCGCTTCAACTCCATTCGTGAAAGTGTTCAAAATGGAGACATAGATATTTGTAAAGTACATACGGACCTGAATGTAGCAGATCCGTTGACTAAACCTCTCCCTACAGCAAAACATGATCAACACCAGAACTCTTTGGGTGTTCGATTCATCACAATGTAACTAGATTATTGACTCTAGTGCAAGTGGGAGACTGTTGGAAATATGCCCTAGAGGCAATAATGAATGGTTATTATTATATTTCTTTGTTCATGATAATTGTCTATTGTTCATGCTATAATTGTGTTATCCGGAAATCGTAATACATGTGTGAATACATAGACCACAACATGTCCCTAGTAAGCCTCTAGTTGACTAGCTCGTTGATCAACAGATAGTCATTGTTTCCTGACTATGGACATTGGATGTCATTGAAAACGGATCACATCATTAGGAGAATGATGTGATGGACAAGACCCAATCCTAAGCATAGCACAAAAGATCGTGTAGTTCATTTGCTAGAGCTTTTTCCAATGTCAAGTATCATTTCCTTAAACCATGAGATCGTGCAACTCCCGGATACCGTAGGAGTGCTTTGGGTGTGCCAAACGTCACAACGTAACTGGGTGACTATAAAGGTACACTACGGGTATCTCCGAAAGTGTCTGTTGAGTTGGCACAGATCGAGACTGGAATTTGTCACTCCGTATGACGGAGAGGTATCTCTGGGCCCACTCGGTAATGCATCATCATAATGAGCTCAATGTGACTAAGGAGTTAGCCGCGGGATCATGCATTACGGTACGAGTAAAGTGACTTGCCGGTAACGAGATTGAACAAGGTACTGGGATACCGACGATCGAATCTCGGGCAAGTAACGTACCGATTGACAAAGGGAATTGTATACGGGATTGATTGAATCCTCGACATCGTGGTTCATCCGATGAGATCATCGTGGAACATGTGGGAGCCAACATGGGTATCCACATCCCGCTGTTGGTTATTGACCGGAGAGGCGTCTCGGTCATGTCTGCATGTCTCCCGAACCCGTAGGGTCTACACACTTAAGGTTCGGTGACGCTAGGGTTGTAGAGATATGAGTATGCGGAAACCCGAAAGTTTTTCGGAGTCCCGGATGAGATCCCGGACGTCACGAGGAGTTCCGGAATGGTCCGGAGGTGAAGAATTATATATAGGAAGTCCAGTTTTGGCCACCGGGAAAGTTTCGGGGGTTATCGGTATTGTACCGGGACCACGGAAGGGTCCCGGGGGTCCACCGGGTGGGGCCACCTATCCCAGAGGGCCCCATGGGCTGAAGTGGGAAGGGAACCAGCCCTTAGTGGGCTGGGGCGCCCCCCTTGGGCCTCCTCCTGCGCCTAGGGTTGGAAACCCTAGGGGTGGGGGGCGCCCCACTTGCCTTGGGGGGCAAGCTTCCCCCCTGGCCGCCCCCCCTTGTAGATGGGATCCATGGCCGGCGCCCCCCTCCCAGGGGGCCTATATATAGTGGGGGGAGGGAGGGCAGCAGCACTACAGCCCCTGGCACCTCCCTCACCCCCTGCAACACCTCTCCCTCCCGCTAGTGCTTGGCGAAGCCCTGCCGGGATCCCGCTACTTCCACCACCACGCCGTCGTGCTGCTGGATCTCCATCAACCTCTCCTTCCCCCTTGATGGATCAAGAAGGAGGAGACGTCGCTGCTCCGTACGTGTGTTGAACGCGGACGTGCCGTCCGTTCGACACTTGGTCATCGGTGATTTGGATCACGACGAGTACGACTCCATCAAACCCGTTCACTTGAACGCTTCCGCTCGCGATCTACAGGGGTATGTAGGTGCACTCCTTTCCCCTCGTTGCTAGTAAACTCCATAGATGGATCTTGGTGATGCATAGATAATTTTAAAAATTCTGCAACGATGCCCAACAATATATACCCCTCCACCTACTCTTCATTCGTGGAGAGAGCCATCAGAACATGCCTACACTTCCAACATACATTTTCTGAGAGAGAACCACCTACACTTGTGTTGAGATCAATATATTCCATTCCAACCACATAAATCTTAATCTCTAGCCTTCCCAAAGTTGCTTTCCACTCAAATCATCTTTGCACCAAATCCAAATCCTGTGAGAGAGAGTTGAGTGTTGGGGAGACTATCATTTGAAGCACAAGAGCAAGGAGTTCATCATCAACACACCATTTTGTACTTCTTGGAGAGTGGTGTCTCCTAGATTGGCTAGGTGTCACTTGGGAGCCTCCGTCAAGATTGTGGAGTTGAACCAAGGAGTTTGTAAGGGCAAGGAGATCGCCTACTTCGTGAAGATCTACCCGAGTGAGGCAAGTCCTTCGTGGGCGACGGCCATAGTGGGATAGACAAGGTTGCTTCTTCGTGGACCCTTTGTGGGTGGAGCCCTCCATGGACTCGTGCAACCGTTACCCTTCGTGGGTTCAAGTCTCCATCAACGTGGATGTACGATAGCACCACCTATCGGAACGACGGATAAAAAATCTCCATGTCAACATTGCGTTTGCACCCTCAAACTCCTCCCTTTACCTTCATATGCAATTGTTTTACTTTCCGCTGCTACACTCTTAGAATTGCATGTGTAGGTTGATTGCTTGACTTGTGCTAAGTTGCTAAAATTTGCCAAGAACTAAAATTGGGAAAAGGCTAGATTTTTAATTGGTCAAGTAGTCTAATCCCCCCTCTAGACATACTTTCGATCCTACAGTTCTCGAACCCGTAGGGTCCGCACGCTTAACGTTCGATGATGATTTGTTATTATATGAGTTATGTGATTTGGTGACCAAATGTTGTTTGGAGTCCCAGATGAGATCACGGACATGATGAGGAGTCTCGAAATGGTCGAGAGGTAAAGATTTTTATATAGGACGATGGTATTCGGACACCGAAAGTGTTCCGGGAAGCACCGGCTACTTATCGGGGCACCGGAAGGGGTTCCGGGCACACCCGGCAAAAGATATGGGCCTTATGGGCCAAGAGGGGAAACACACCAGCCACAAAGGGGATGGTGCGCCCCCACCATATGGGCTGGCCAAATTGGAGTAGAAAAGGGGAAGGAGGAAAGGAAAAAGGGAATAGGACTCCCCCTCCCCCCTCTTCCCTTCCTACTCAGAATAGGAATAGGGAAGCCTTGGCTGCCTCTGCTCCCCTCCAACCTATATATATGTGGGCTGGCACCGCTAGAACACAAAACAACATTGTTAGCCGTATGCGGCGCCCTGTTGGGGAACGTAGCATGCAATTTCAAAAAATTTACTACGCTCACGCAAGATCTATCTAGGAGATGCATAGCAACGAGAGGGGTAGAGTATGTCCACGTACCGTCGTAGAACGAAAGCGGAAGCGTTTGACAATGCAGCTGATGTAGTCGAACTTCTTCTCGTTCCGACCGATCAAGCACCAAACGTACGGCACCTCCGAATTCTACACACGTTCAGCTCGATGACGTCCCTCGAACTGTTGATCCAGCAAAGTGTCGAGGGAGAGTTCTATCAGCACGACGGCGTGGTGATGCCGTGATGGTGATGGTGAAGTGAACCGCGCAGGGCTTCGCCTAAGCACTACGTGAATATGTCCGGAGGCGTAAACTGTGCAGGGGTGCGCGGCACACGGCTAACATGTTTGTGTAACATCCCAAATTTTCAATTTGGAATATTATACATAGGTCATCCATGCATATCATATTTTATTGCATTTCGTTTTGCAATCCTCAAAATTCTAAGCAACTCAAGGACGCACGGAGAGAGTTGGGGATTTCACGTTTTTCATATTTGAATTTTTTTTCAAATATCGAAGCAAGGATCATTTCGTTTTAATTATTTTTCCTCTCCCAAAATATTTCATATTAAAATATATGAGAGGAGATAATATGACTTCTCCAAAATAAATGAAATATTTGAAGAAAAATACTAAAATCAAATAAATAATTTTATTTGAATTTTATTGCAATTTTATTTGAATTAGAAAAATATGCATTTTTCAAAATTACATTTTAGGGCCAAGAAAATGTTCACTTTGTTCTAAATATTCTATTTATATGGTGAAAATTAGTTTTGCTATTTTAGATTTTTATTTTATTTTCTAGCATTTTTTCGGCGAAATCAGTTTAAAAAAAGTTTTGCTTCGGACCGACTGGGCCGAAAGCCCAGCCGGCCCACTCCGCTGCCGCCGTCGCATTCGTCCCCGAGCTGGACTCCTCGAGGGAGTCCGAGCCGCCGCCGTCGCCACCCCGTCGCCCCTCCCCCAAGCCGCGCCACCTTTAAAAGCCGACCCGGGCCGGCCCTGGAGCCCCAAGCCGGAGCCGCCGCCGCCTCCCGAGCGCCGCCGCCGGTGCAGCCCGCTGCCGCCCGCGCCGCCCGCGCGCCGCACACCGCCGTGCCCTGCCCTGCCTCGCCTCGCTAGAGCCGCCGCCGTTCCCAATCCGATCCGAGCCGCCGGTTTTTTTGGTTTTAGGTAAAAACCCAGGTTTAAAAAAAACCCTAGATGCGTTTTTTATTTTATCGGTTCGGTTTTCTCGGTTTAGTTGTTTAGAGGACGTTCGTCCGTTTGTTCACTTTAACGAACGTTGTTCATTATTTAGCCGCAGACAGCGAACGTTCGTTCGTTAGCCTGTTCGTCTCATTTTTTCCAAGGTTTTCCGCGATTATTTTCGATCGTGATTTCTGCCCTGATCTTCGTTTTAGTTTATCTTTCCGCTCGTTTATCCAAATCAGGTGAAACAAGCACCTAGATCTTCGTCTCGAAGCCCTCTTTCTGTTTAACCAACTTGAACAAGATTTTGGTACTGTAAAATTTGACTTTAGTCCAGATTAGTAAACGGATCTTGTTTCTTTCGTAGTTTGAGTTTCGTTGCTCTGTTTGATTTGATTCTTTTTGCAAACCGGAGTTCTTCAGTTGAACTTTCTGGTTAGATCTTCTTATTTGAGTTTTACCCGTGCATCTTTGCTTGATTGCTTATGTATGCTATTGTTTGTTTGTGATAGAATTCCCGCAGTGCGAAGCATGCTACTACGAGTCTTTAGGATTTGCAGATCGTCAGCAAGGCAAGTAACACATTAATCATACTCTTTTCATACCCAGTTTTTATGCATTAGTTACAATCCTCAAACACTGCATGATTAGGATGTGATTAACTTGTGGGTACTGGGAAGTAGATGATGAAGTAGAACCTATTACCTGTTTTATTAATAAACCCATGGGAGTTACTTCTACGTTATGCTTATATTGCCATGCTATGCTCGTAGACGTGCATTGGGTTTGAGTGTATCCATCAGAGATGAGAGTTTTTTAATTGATGGTTCAACTTAAGGTGGCAACTTTAATACACATCTAGGTGGATTGCTTGTGGGCACCTGGAGAATCCAGTGTTGTCCTAGGATATCCCGGAGTACCCGTGTGATCATCCTACGGTCCGCCACCCAGGCTCAAAGGGATCAGAAGATTATTCATGCTAGAAACTTTCGTGTGCAGCCACAAGCTATTATGGGCTCTAGCATAGTTGAGTAGGTTGCATGACCTCTTTCAGTGGTAGGCTAGCAGACGTAGAGGGAAAGTAGGTGTAACTGTCTACCCAGAGTAAAGAGTTAATGTTTCTGAAAGACTGTGTCTCGGTCATCCGTTTCTCAAACACCATGTAGTGCGACAAATCCAACGGAGGAGATCGAGTCTTGTGGGGAAAAGTGTGCAAACCTCTGCAGAGTGTACAAACTAATCATGGTTAGACGTGTCCCCGGTTATGGACATTTTGAGTATCTGGTACTTGAATTATTGGTTTGATCTCATCACTCTAAATTAATTTGTTGGGATGATAATGACTACTTTAATTGGGATTGAGTTGGAGGAACCTTCTCAATGATGTTTCAACTACCATGATAGTTAAATATAACATATTCCTTTGTTGTAGGGAAAAACTGGCTTTTCGCAAAAAATTATAACCATAGAGCCTCCACCAGCCATATATGCATGTAGTGATAGCATTTATCTGTTCATTGCTCTACTGTGTTATATTGCCAGCATATTCCATGTGCTGGTCCGTTTCGGGCTGCAACATATCATGCTGCAGACTTTGCAGACGAAGAGTAAGGTGCGCTAGGTCGTTGTCATGCACTCAGCTATGCCGTTGGAGTTGATGGACTCACTTTACCTTCCAAGCCTTCCGCTGTTATCTCATTTAGATGGCCTTAAGCCATATTTATTGTAATAAGTTCTCTCTTGAGACATTCGATGTAATAAGTGTGTGATTGCTACTCTGTTATAAATCCATTAAAAGTAATGTGTGTGTCAGCATTACCGATCCAGGGATGATACTGAACACAGATATTTGACCGTCTGAGGTCGGATCACTACAAGATGTTATCAGAGCACACGCTGAATGTAGGACACAACCACTAAGATGAGCCATAGGTCACTCTTCTCTACTCATTTCTGACTCCTCTCCATTTTCTACTCTTTAGGATGGCAGACTCAAGGAACAAGTTTACACAACCGGATGAAGACACACCCTTTGGACGACACTTGAAGGAAATCACTAGGTACCTGAACATCGTAATACCAAGCTTCACTGGGACCTACACCGCCACTTTACCAGAAGAGGAGCGCTGGATGATTCGAGTTCAAGTTCCAGGAAGGACATTCACGCCAGTCACTGAGCCCATAGAGTTTTCCTTTGATGCACCAACCTGGAGTCTAGGAAAGAGCATGGCAGCCCACATCGCCATGGGACGCATTGGCGAAGTTTATCACAAGGATCTCAAGGATACTATGTACAAATATGTGGGCGCCGAGATGAGCAATGGGAGATAGTCAGCACCAGGAGGGACAGGTCCATTGCAGCTTTCATCCAGGAGCTAAACCAGCACATTCGTCGGCAGGAGAATCAGATGTGCGCAGGCATGATAGATCTGAAGAAGGCAATGACCAGGATCACAGAGCTAGAAGAGGAACTCAAGTCTACACGCGATGGATATGAGGAGGAAATGACGATACTCGTGGAGAAGAATGACGACCTGACAAGGAAGCTAGGAGTTTTTATGGGAGACCCCGCGCCAGGAGGAGAAGACGATGAACCCAAGGAAATTCGTTCTGAAGACTACATCATCATCGACGACACCGACTCCGACCCTGATGGTAGTGATGATGATTATGAAGACGAAGCTGGAGCAGATATCATGGAGTCTTCCACCGATCAAAATTTCTAGATGATCACCATATGATTAATAGTATTTCCCCATGTATATAGTAGTAGCCCGAGCACTTTTGTCACGATAGTTTTAGACCGATTGTATGCCCTTGCTTGAATTGATATGGTGTGATATGATTGTGTTTGCCTCATGTGCATATGGGTAGTGCTTTCTCACTAGACCTCATTCTATTCTAATCTGTCCCCTCTAAACCCATCAGATGCCTCCGAGACGTGATACCGGATTTGTCTTCCCACTGGAGATCACCCAGTTGATCCAGCAGTAGAATGCCTTGATGCAGATATTAGTCCAGAACCAAGGCCACAACAACAACAACCCACCGCCACCACCTCCAGTTGACAACTTAGCTCGCTTTCTGAGCTTGCAGTCGCCGGTGTTTTCTAGTAGCAGCGAGCCAATAGTTGCTGATGACTCGCTACGCAAGATTGGAAGGGAGTTGACCACCGCAGGTTGCACAGATGCTGAGAAGGTGCGTTTTGCCGCACATCAATTGAATGGACCCGCAGCCGCATGGTGGGAGAATTACACGACAACTTTCCCTATAGCCAATGTCACTTGGGATCAGTTTCAGCAAGCTTTTCGCACAGCCCATGTCTCAACTGGAGCTATGAGCATGAAGAAGCGTGAGTTTCGCAACTTGCGCCAGGGAAATCGTACTGTGGCTCAGTATGTAGATGAGTTTGGTAAGCTATCTCGCTATGCCCCAGATGATGTGGCCACAGATGCCGCGAAGCAGGAGAAGTTTATGGAAGGGTTGAATGATGAGATGAGCATGCAGTTGATGGTGGAAACATTTAACAACTACCAGGAGCTGGTAGACAAGGCTCTTATGATTGAAGGGAAGCAGCAGCAGATAGAGAGCCGCAAAAGGAAGTATGGACAAGGGAAGTACAATTCCGGAGCTCAGCAGAAGCCCCGTTTCACCCCGAACTCGGGAGGATTTACCCATAACCATGGAGGCCATACCCACAATGCAGGAAGTTTGCATAACCATAGTGGCCCCAAGAATGGGAATGGGAATGGAGCAAGCAGCAATCAGAACCGCTCTAACCCAGCAACACCCACCAAGAAGGATCTAAGTCACATTACTTGTTTCAAGTGCGGGAAGACTGGACACTATGCCACTGAGTGCCCTGAAGTGAAGAATGGGAATGGCAATGGAAGCTCTGGGAAGAAGCCCAACCCTTTCAACAGGGGACAAGTGAACCACGTGAACGTGGAGGAGGTTGAAGAGCAGCCTGATGCAGTTGTCAGTAAGTTTTTGGTTAAGTCATTTACTGCAATTGTTCTTTTTGATACTGGTGCATCGCATTCATACATTTCAAGGGGATTCGTGGATAAATATAAGTTGCCCACTAAAGTACTTAGGACACCTATGTTAGTAAGCTCACCAGGAGCGGAGTATATGGCAAGTTAAGGATGTTTTTAGATGCCATTGACCATTGGAACCCATGTTTTCCCCTTAGACCTGATAATTTTGGAGTCACAAGGATTGGATGTGATACTAGGAATGGATTGGCTATCGATGTATGGGGGAAACATTGATTGCGCCAGTAAGTCGATTTTACTCACCACCCCAGAGGGAAAAGGATCAGGTACGTATCCAGGCATGCGCCAAAGAGGACCCAAGTGAATTCTCTCTCGGGAGTTGTTCAAGAGGAAGTGCCTGTAGTGAAGGATTACCCAGATGTATTTCCAGAGGAGCTACCAGGCATGCCGCCAGATCGAGACATCGAGTTTTTGATAGAGCTATTGCCAGGCACCGGACCGATATCGAAGAGACCATACTGGATGCCCGCGAATGATCTGGAAAAGATCAAGAAGCAGATTAAGGAGTTATTGGAGAAAGGTTACATTCGACGAAGTTCATCACCACGGGGAGCCCCAGTGCTCTTGGTTGAGAAGAAGGATGGATCCTTAAGAATGGTTGTTGATTATCGAGCCTTGAATGAGGTGACCATCAAGAACAAGTACCCACTGCCGATGATCAATGATTTGTTTGACCAGCTACAAGGAGCTAAAGTGTTTTCGAAGATCGACCGGCGATCAGGATACCACCAGCTGAAGATCCGGGAAAAGGATATACCAAAAACAGCTTTCACCACAAGGTATGGGTTGTATGAGTATACGGTTATGTCATTTGGACTGACTAATGCCCCTGCCTATTTCATGAGTATGATGAATAAGGTGTTCATGGAATTCTTGGATAAGTTTGTCATGGTGTTCATTGATGATATCTTGGTGTACTCGAAGAATGAAGAAGAACACAAGGAGCATTTACGTTTGGTTCTTGAGAAACTCAGGGAACATCAGTTATATGCCAAGTTCAGCAAATGTGAGTTTTGGTTGAAGGAAGTTGGATTTCTTGGACATGTTATATCAGGAGAGGGTATAGCAGTGGATCCTACCAAGGTTCAGTCAGTCACTGAGTGGTTGGCACCCACCTCAGTTGGAGAGATCCGCAGTTTTCTTGGACTCGCGGGATACTATCGGAGATTCATTGAGAACTCTTCCAAGATTGCGAAGCCTATGACGGCATTGTTGAAGAAGGACACCAAGTTCCATTGGATTGAAGAATGTGAAGCAAGTTTCCAGGAGTTGAAGAAACGCTTGGTTACAGTCCCAGTGCTGATTTTGCTAGATATACGCAAGGATTTCCAAGTGTATTGCGACGCATCTCGTTTAGGTCTTTGAGGAGTACTTATGCAAGACGGAAGAGTTGTTTCATATGCCTCACGTCAGCTTCGACCACATGAGTTGAATTACGCCACACATGATTTGGAGTTAGCAGCAGTAGTGCATGCGCTCAAGACCTGGAGACATTTTCTTATTGGAAACCGTTGTGATGTGTACACGCATCACAAGAGTTTGAAGTACATTTTCACTCAGAAGGAGCTGAACCTCAGGCAGAGGAGATGGTTGGAACTCATAAAGGATTATGATATGAAGTTGCACTATCATCCAGGCAAGGCCAATGTTGTAGCAGACGCTTTGAGCCGGAAGAGTTATGCCAATACGCTCATGAGCGGAGGATTACCAAAGGAGTTGGCCGAAGATCTCAGGGAGCTTCGTTTGGAGATAGTCCCTAGAGGTTTTGTTGCAGCATTGGAGGCTCAGTCAACGTTATTGGGAAAGATTCGAGAAGCTCAGAAGGATGACAAAGAAATTGCCAAGATAAAGGAGAAGATGAGTGAAGGAAAAGCCAAAGGTTTTCGTGAGGATGAGCACGACACCTTGTGGTTTGAGGACCGTGTATATGTGACCAATAATGCCGAGATCAGGAAGTTGATACTACAGGAAGCTCATGACTCGCCATACTCGATACACCCCGGAAACACCAAGATGTATTTAGATTTGAAGGAGCATTTCTGGTGGACTGGAATGAAGAAGGATATTGCCGAGTATGTAGCCGTATGTGATGTATGTCAGAGAGTGAAGGTAGAACATCAGAAGCCAGCAGGATTACTGCAGCCTATGCCGATACCCGAATGGAAGTGGGACAAGCTTGGCATGGATTTTATCATCGGATTACCCAGGAACCGATCGGGATATGATTCTATCTGAGTAGTAGTGGATCGCTTGACCAAAGTAGCTCACTTTATCCCAGTGAAAACCACTTATACGAGCGCAAAGTTGGCCAAGATATATATGACCAGGATCGTATGTCTGCACGGAGTTCCGAGGACCATCGTATCAGATAGAGGAACACAGTTCACTTCAAAGTTTTGGCACTAGCTGCACCAGACTTTGGGTGCCAGGTTGGAGTTCAGTACAACATTTCATCCACAGACAGATGGACAGACCGAGAGAGTCAATCAGATTCTGGAGGACATGTTGAGAGCTTGTGCGCTAGATTATGGATCTAGTTGGGATGACAATTTGCCCTACGCGGATTTCTCATACAACAATAGCTACCAGGCCAGTTTGAAGATGGCACCTTTCGAAGCTATGTATGGAAGGAGGTGCAGAACACCGTTGATGTGGGATGAAGTCGGAGAGCGTCAGTTGTTTGGACCGGATTTGATTAAAGAGTCAGAAGAGAAGATTAAGCTGATTCGAGACAGACTAAAGGTAGCTCAGTCTAGACAGAAGAGCTATGCAGACTCAAAACGCAAGGAGGTAGTCTATGAAATCGGAGACAGAGCATATCTGCGAGTGTCACCTCTACGAGGAGTTAAACGTTTTGGAGTTAAGGGAAAGTTAGCCCCGAGATTTGTAGGTCCATACCGTGTTTTGGAACGCATGGGAGAGGTTGCCTACAAGTTGGAGTTACCCGAAGGACTATCAGGAGTTCATGATATGTTTCACGTTTCCCAGCTGAAGAAGTGCCATGCAGAGATGGCTGATATTTCTGTGAGAGATACAGTGCCCCTGGAAGCAATTCAGTTGGATAGTGATTTGACCTATGAGGAGAAACCTATCAAAATTCTCGAGTTTGCCAGCCGAGTTACTCACAACAAAGTTATCAAGTTTTGCAAAGTTCAATGGAGCCACCATACCGAGGATGAAGCCACCTGGGAGCGAGAGGATGATCTATGCAAAGACCACCCACACCTATTTTCTAGCCAACCCGAATCTCGAGGACGAGATTCATCTTAAGGGGGGTAGGTTTGTAACATCCCAAATTTTCAATTTGGAATGTTATACATAGGTCATCCATGCATATCATATTTTATTGCATTTCGTTTTGCGATCCTCAAAATTCTAAGCAACTCAAGGACCCACAGAGAGAGTTGGAGATTTCACGTTTTTCATATTTGAATTTTTTTCAAATATCGAAACAAGGATCATTTGGTTTTAATTATTTTTCCATTCCGAAAATATTTCATATTAAAATATATGAGAGGAGATATTATGACTTCTCAAAAATAAATGAAATGTTGGAAGAAAAATACTAAAATCAAATAAATAATTTTATTTGAATTAGAAAATATGCATTTTTCAAAATTGCATTTTATGGCCAAGAAAATGTTCACTTTGTTCTAAATATTCTATTTAGACGGTGAAAATTTGTTTTGGTATTTTTAGATTTTTATTTTATTTTCTAGGATTTTTCCGGTGAAATTAGTTAAAGAAAAGTTTTGCTTCGGACCGACTGGGCCGAAAGCCCAGCCGGCCCACTCCGCCGCCGTCGTCGCCTTCGTCCCCGAGCCGGACTCCTCGAGGGAGTCCGAGCCGACGCCGACACCACCCCGTCGCCCCTCCCCCAAGCCGCCACCTCCCCCCCTTTAAAAGCCGACCCGGGGCCCCCTGGAGCCCCAAGCCGGAGCCGCCGCCGCCTGCCTCGCCTCGCCGCCTTCTCCCGAGCGCCGCCGTCGCTGCAGCCCGCCGCCGCCGCCACTGCCCGTGCTCCGTCACTGCCCGCGCCGCCCCGCACCGCTCCGCCGCCGCCCGCGCGTCGCACGCCGCCGCGCCCCGCCCTGCCTTGCCTCGCCAGAGCCGCCGCCGTTCCCGATCCGATCCGAGTCGCCGGTTTTTTATGGTTTTAGGTAAAAACCCTGGTTTAAAAAAAACTAGATGCGTTTTTTTATTTTATCGGTTCGGTTTTCTCGGTTTAGTTGTTTAGAGGATGTTCGTCCGTTCGTTCGCTTTAACGAACGTTGTTCGTCAATTAGCCGCAGACAGCGATCGTTTGTTCGTTAGCCTATTCATCTCGGTTTTTTCCAGGGTTTTTTCGCGATTATTTTCGATCGCGATTTCTGCCCTGATCTTCGTTTTAGTTTATCTTTTCGCTCGTTTATCCAAATCAGGTGAAACAAGCACCTAGATCTTTGTCTCGAAGCCCTTTTTCTGTTTAACCAACTTGAACAAGATTTTGGTACTGTAAAATTTGAATTTAGTCCAGATTAGTAAACGGATCTTGTTTCTTTCGTAGTTTGAAATTCGTTGCTCCGTTTGATTTGATTCTTTTTGCAAACCGGAATTCTTCAGTTGAACTTTCTGGTTAGATCTTCTTATTTGAGTTTTACCCATGCATCTTTGCTTGATTGCTTATGTATGCTATTGTTTGTTTGCGATAGAATTCCCGGAGTGCGAAGCGTGCTACTATGAGTCTTTAGGATTTGCAGATCGTCAACAAGGCAAGTAACACATTGATCATACTCTTTTCATACCCAGTTTTATGCATTAGTTACAATCCTCAAACACTACATGATTAGGATGTGATTAACTTGTGGGTACTGGGAAGTAGATGATGAGGTAGAACCTATTACCTGTTTTATTATCAAATCCTTGGGAGTTACTTCTATGTTATGCTTATATTGCCATGCAATGCTCGTAGACGTGGATTGGGTTTGAGTGTATCCATGATAGATGTGAGTTTGTTAATTAATGGTTCAACTTAAGGTGGCAACTTTAATACACATCTGGGTGGATTGCTTGTGGGCACCTGGAGAATCCAGTGTTGTCCTAGGATATCCCGGAGTACCCGTGTGATCATCCTACGGTCCGCCACCCAGGCTCAAAGGGATCATAAGACTATTCATGCTAGAAACTTTCGTGTGCAGCCACAAGCTATTATGGGCTCTAGCATAGTTGAGTAGGTTGCATGCCTTCTTTCAGTGGTAGGCTAGCAGATGTAGAGCGAAAGTAGGTGTAACTGTCTACCCGAAGTAAAGAGATAATGTTTCCGAAAGACTGTGTCTCGGTCATCCGTTTCTCAAACACCATTTAGCGCGAGAAATCCAACGGAGGAGATCGAGTCTTGTGGGGAAAAGTGCGCAAACCTCTGCATTGTGTACAAACTAATCATGGTTAGCCGTGTCCCCGGTTATGGACATTTTGAGTATCTGGTACTTAAATTATTGGTTTGATCTCATCACTCTAAATTAATTTGTTGGGATGATAATGACTAATTTAATTGGGATTGAGTTGGAGGAACCTTCTCAATGGTGTTTCAACCACCATGATAGTTAAATAAAACATATTCCTTTGTTGTAGGGAAAAACTGGCTTTTCGCAAAACATTATAACCATAGAGCCTCCACCAGCCATATATGCATGTAGTGATAGCATTTATCTGTTCATTGCTCTACTGTCTTATATTGCCAGCATATTCCATGTGCTGACCTATTTCGGGCTGTAACATATCATGTTGCAGACTTTTCAGACAAATACTAAGGTGCACTAGGTCATTGTCATGCACTCAGCTATGCCGTTGGAGTTGATGGACTCACTTTATCTTCCAAGCCTTCCGCTGTTATCTCATTTAGATGGCTTTAAGCCATATTTATTGTAATAAGTTCTCTCTTGAGAGATTCGATGTAATAAGTGTGTGATTGCTACTCTGTTATAAATCCATTCAAGTACTGTGTGTGTCAGCATTACCGATCCAGGGATGACACAGTTTGAGGTCGGATCGCTACAGTTTGTTGTGTGTTCTAGCGGTGCCCACCTCATATATATATATATATATATATATATATATATATATATATATATATATATATATATATATATATATATAGGTTGGAGGGGCCCCAAGTAGGAGGAATCCTACTTGGGCACCTCCCAATTGGGCCTCCCCCCTTTCCTATTCCTATTCGGAGTAGGATGGGAAGAGGGGGAAGGGGGAATCCTATTCCCTTTTTCCTTTCTTCCTTCCCCTTTCCTTGTCCAATTTGGCCAGCCCATATGGGGGGCGCACCAGCCCCTTTGTGTCTGGTGTGTTTCCCCTGTTGGCCCATAAGGCCCATATAGTTTGCCGCGGGTAGACCGGAACCCCTTCCGGCGACCCGATACGTACCCGGTAACCCCAGAGCACTTCCGGTGTCCGAATACTATCATCATATATATGAATCTTTACCTCTCGACCATTTTGAGACTCCTCGTCATGTCCGTGATCTCATCCGGGACTCCGAACAACATTCGGTCACCAAATCACATAACTCATATAATACAAATTGTCATCGAACGTTAAGCGTGCAAACCCTACGTGTTCGAGAACTATGTAGAAATAACCGAGACACCTCTCCGGTCAATAACCAATAGTGGAACCTGGATGCTCATATTGGCTCCCACATATTCTACGAAGATCTTCATCGGTCCAAACCATTATGACAACATACGTTATTCCTTTTGTCATCGGTATGTTACTTGCCCGAGATTCGGTCGTCAGTATCTTCATACCTAGTTCAATCTCGTTAATGGCAAGTCTCTTTACTCGTTCCGTAATGCATCGTCCTGTAACTAACTCATTATTCACATTGCTTGCAAGGCTTATTATGATGTGCATTACCGAGAGGGCCCAGAGATAGCTCTCCGATACTCGGAGTGACAAATCCTAATCTCGATCTATGCCAACCCAACAAACACCTTCGAAGATACCTGTAGAGAATCTTTATAATCACCCAGTTACGTTGTGATGTTTGATAGCACACAAGGTATTCCTCCGGTATCCGGGAGTTGCATAATCTCATAGTCAAAGGAATATGTACAAGTCATGAAGAAAGCAATAGCAATAAAACTTAACGATCATTATGCTAAGCTAACGGATGGGTCTTGTCCATGACATCATTCTCCTAATGATGTGATCCCGTTCATCAAATGACAACACATGTCTATGGTTAGGAAACTTAACCATCTTTGATTAACAAGCTAGTCTAGTAGAGGCTTACTAGGGACACTGTGTTTCGTCTATGTATCCACACATGTATCAAGTTTCCAGTTAATACAATTCTAGCATGAATAATAAACATTTATCATTATATAAGGAAATATAAATAACAACTTTATTATTGCCTCTAGGGCATATTTCCTTCAGTCTCCCACTTGCACTAGAGTCAATAATCTAGTTCACATCGTCATGTGATTTAACACCAATAGTTCACATATTTATGTGATTAGTTCACATCGCCATGTGACTAACACCCAAAGGGTTTACTAGAGTCAATAATCTAGTTCACATCGCTATGTGATTAACACCCAAAGAGTACTAAGGTGTGATCATGTTTTGCTTGTGAGAAAATTTTAGTCAACGGGTCTGCCACAATCAGATCCGTATGTATTTTCCAAATTTTCTATGTCTACAATGCTCTGCATGGAGCTACTCTAGCTAATTGCTCCCACTTTCAATATGTATCCAGATTGAGACTCGCAGTCATCTGGATCGGTGTAAAAGCTTGCATCGATGTAACTCTTTATGACGAACTCTTTATCACCTCCATAACCGAGAAATATTTCCTTAGTCCTCTTAGGTAAATAAGGACAACTTTGATCGCTGTCCAGTGATCCACTCCTGGATCACAATCGTACCCCCTTGCCAAACTCATGGCAAGGTACACAATAGGTCCGGTACACAACATAGCATACTTTATAGAACATATGGCTGAGGCATAGGGAATGACTTCCATTCTCTTTCTATTTTCTGCCGTGGTCGGGTTTTGAGTCTTACTCAACTTTATACCTTGCAATATAGGCAAGAACTCCTTCTTTGACTGTTCTACGATGAGTTTTTCTCACTCGTATCGATGCTTAAGTCTGTCCGAATCATGTTAGCAATTGCCGCATTTTATGAAATCTGGCAAATGGATATCAAAACTACATTCCTTAATGGATTTTTTAAAGAAGAGTTGTATATGATGCAACCAGAAGGTTTTGTCAATCCTAAAGGTGCTAACAAAATGTGCAAGCTCCAGCGATCCATCAATGGACTGGTGCAAGCATCTCGGAGTTGGAATATACGCTTTGATGAGTTGATCAAAGCATATAGTTTTATACAGACTTGCGGTAAAGCCTGTATTTACAAGAAAGTCAGTGGGAGCACTACAACCTTTCTTATAAGTATATGTGAATGACATATTGTTCATCGGAAATGATGTAGAATTTTTTGGAAAGCATAAAGGAGTGTTTGAAAGGAGTTTTTCAAAGCAAGACCTTGGTGAAGCTACTTACATATTGGGCATCAAGATCTATAGAGATAGATCAAGACGCTTGATAAGATTTTTCAATAAGTACATACCTTTTTGCGACAATTCAAGCTTTGTAGATAGTAACACTACCATCAGCGTCTGTCTTCCTCTTGAAGATCCATTTATTCTCAATGGCTTGCCGATCATCGGGCAAGTCCACCAAAGTCCACACTTTGTTCCTATAGATGGATCCTATCTCAGATTTCATGGCCTCAAGCCATTTATCAAAATCTGGGCTCATCGTCGCTTCCTCATAGTTCGTAGGTTCATCATGGTCTAGTAACATGACTTCCAGAACAAGATTACCATACCACTCTGGTGCGGAACGTGCTCTGGTTGACCTATGAGGTTTGGTAGTAACTTGATCTGACGTTTCATGATCATTATCATTAGCTTCCTCACTAGTTGGTGTAGGCATCACGGGAACGGTTTTCTGTGATGAGCTACTTTCCAATTCGAGAGAAGGTACAATTACCTCATCAAGTTCTACTTTCCTCCCACTCACTTCTTTCGAGAGAAACTCCTTCTCTAGAAAGGATCCATTCTTAGCAACAAAGATCTTGCCTTCAAATCTGTGATAGAAGGTGTACCCAATAGTTTCTTTTGGGTATCCTATGAAGACGCACTTCTCCGATTTGGATTCAAGCTTATCAGGCCGAAGTTTTTTCACATAAGCATCGCAACCCCAAACTTTAAGAAACGACAACTTAGGTTTCTTGCCAAACCACAGTTCATACGGTGTCGTCTCAACGGATTTAGATGGCACCCTATTTAACGTGAATGCTGCTGTATCTAATGCATAACCCCAAAACGATGGTGGTAAATCGGTAAGAGACATCATAGATCGCACCATATCTAATAAAGTACGGTTATGACATTCGGACACACCATTACGCTGTGGTGTTCCAAGTGGCGTGAGTTGTGAAACTATTCCACATTGTTTTAAATGAAGGCCAAACTCATAACTCAAATATTCGCCTCCGCGATCACATCGTAGAAAATTTATTTTCTTGTTACGATGATTCTCCACTTCACTCTGAAATTCTTTGAACTTTTCAAATGTTTCAGACTTGTGTTTCATTAAGTAGATATACCCATATCTGCTTAAATCATCTGTGAAGGTTAGAAAATAACGATACCCGCCGCGAGCCTCAACACTCATCGGACAACGTACATCGATATGTATTATTTCCAATAAGTCAGTGGCTCGCTTCATTGTTACGGAGAACGGAGTCTTAGTCATCTTGCCCATGAGGCATGGTTCGCAAGTATTAAATGATTCATAATCAAGTGATTCCAAAAATCCATCCATATGGAGTTTCTTCATGTGCTTTACACTAATATGACCTAAACGGCAATCCCACAAATATGTTGCACTATCATTATCAATTTTGCATCTTTTGGCATCAATATTATGAAATATGTGTATCACTACAATCGAGATTCAATAAACCATTCACATTTGGTGTATGACCATTGAAGGTTTCATTCATGTAAACAGAATAACAATTATTCTCTGATTTAAATGAATAACCGTATTGCAACAGACTTGATCTAATCATATTCATGCTCAACGAAAATACCAAATAACATTTATTTAGGTTCAACACTAATCCCGAAGGTAGAGGGAGTGTGCGATGGTGATCGTATCAACCTTGGAATCAATTCCAACACACATCGTCACTTCGCCCATAACTAGTCTATGTTCATTCTGCAACTCCTGTTTTGAGTTACTAATCTTAGCAACTGAACAGGTATCAAGTACCCAGGGGTTACGATGAACACTAGTAAAATACACATCAATAACATGTATATCAAATATACCTTTGTTCACTTTGCCATTCTTCTTGTCCGCCAAGTATTTGGGGTAGTTCCGCTTCTAGTGATCATTCCCTTTGAAGTAGAAGCACTCAGTTTCAGGCTTAATTAGGTCTAGCTTTGGGCTTATTCACGGGAGTGACAACTTGCTTGCCATTCTTCTTGAAGTTCCCTTTCTTTTCCTTTGCCCCTTTCTTGAAACTAGTGGTCTTGTTAACCATCAACACTTGATGCTCTTTCTTGATTTCTACCTTCGCCGATTTTAGCATCGCGAAGAGCTCGCGAATCATTTTCGTCATCCCTTGCATATTATAGTTCATCACGAAGTTCTAGTAACTTGGTGATAGTGACTAGATAACTCTGTCAATCACTATCTTATCTAGAAGATTAACTCCCACTTGATTCAAGCGATTGTAGTACTCAGACATTCTGAGCACATGCTCACTGGTTGAGCTATTCTCCTCCATCTTGTAGGCAAAGTACTTGTCAGGGGTCTCATACCTCTCGACATGGGCATGAGTCTGAAATACCAATTTCAACTCTTGGAACATCTCATATGCTCCGTGGCGTTCAAACATTTTTGAAGTCCCGGTTCTAAGCCGTAAAGCATGGCGCACTAAACTATCAAGTAGTCATCATACCGAGCTTGCCAAACGTTCACAACGTCTGCATCTGCTCCTACAATAGGTCCGTCACCTGGCGGTGCATCAAGGACATAATTCTTCTGTGCAGCAATGAGGATAATCCTCATATCACGGACCCAGTCTACATCATTGCTACTATCATCTTTCAACTTATTTTTCTCTAGGAACATATCAAAAATAAACGGGGAGCTACATCGCAAGCTATTGATCTACAACATAAATATGCAAATACTATCAGGACTAAGTTCATAATAAATTAAGTTCAATTAATCATATTACTTAAGAACTCCCACTTAGATAGACATCCCTCTAGTCATATAAATGATCACGTGATCCATATCAACTAAACCATGTCCGATCATCAGGTGAGATGGATTAGTTTTCAATGGTGAACATCACTATGTTGATCATATCTCTATATGATTCACGCTCGACCTTTCGGTCTCAGTGTTCCGAGGCCATATCTGCATATGCTAGGCTCGTCAAGTTTAACCCGAGTATTCTGCACGTGCAAAACTGGCTTGCACCCATTGTATGTGAACGTAGAGCTTATCACACCCGATCAGCACGTGGTGTCTCGGCACAACGAACTGTAGCAACGGTGCATACTCAGGGAGAACACCTATACCTTGAAATTTAATGAGGGATCATCTTATAATGCTACCACCGTACTAAACAAAATAAGATGCATAAAGGATAAACATCACACGCAATCAAAATATGTGACATGATATGGCCATCATCATCTTGTGCCTTTGATCTCCATCTCCAAAGCACCGTCATGATATCCATCGTCACTGGCTTGACACCTTGATCTCCATCGTAGCATTGATGTCGTCTCGCCAACTATTGCTTCTACGCCTATCGCTACCGCTTAGTGATAAAGTAAAGCAATTACATGGCAATTGCATTTCATACAATAAAGCAACAACCATAAGGCTCCTGCCAGTTGCCGATAACTTCTACAAAACATGATCATCTCATACAATAATTTATATCTCATCACGTCTTAACCATATCACTGAAGGAAATATGCCCTAGAGGCAATAATAAAGTTATTATTTATTTCCTTATATCATGATAAATGTTTATTATTCATGCTAGAATTGTATTAACCGGAAACATAATACTTGTGTGAATACATAGACAAACAGAGTGTTACTAGTATGCCTCTACTTGACTAGCTCGTTGATCAAAGATGGTTATGTTTCCTAGCCATTGACATGAGTTGTCATTTGATTAACGGGATCACATCATTAGGAGAATGATGTGATTGACTTGACCCATTCCGTTAGCTTAGCACACGATCGTTTAGTATTCTGCTATTGCTTTCTTCATGACTTATACATGTTCCTATGACTACGAGATTATGCAACTCCCGTTTACCGGAGGAACACTTTGTGTGCTACCAAACGTCACAACGTAACTGCGTGATTGTAAAGGTGCTCTACAGGTTGGCGTATTTCGAGATTAGGATTTGTCACTCCGATTTTCCGAGAGGTATCTCTGGGCCCACTTGGTAATGCACATCACTATAAGCCTTGCAATCATTGCAACTAATGAGTTGGTTGCGGGATGATGTATTACGGAACGATTAAAGAGACTTGCCGGTAACGAAATTGAACTAGGTATTAAGATACCGACGATCGAATCTCGGGCAAGTAACATACCGATGACAAAGGGAACAACGTATGTTTTTATGCGGTTTGACCGATAAAGATCTTCGTAGAATATGTAGGAGCCAATATGAGCATCCAGGTTCCTCTATTGGTTAT
The DNA here is from genome assembly GCF_002575655.3 of Aegilops tauschii subsp. strangulata. Classification (NCBI taxonomy): domain Eukaryota; kingdom Viridiplantae; phylum Streptophyta; class Magnoliopsida; order Poales; family Poaceae; genus Aegilops; species Aegilops tauschii. Next base: position 158,532,607 of record NC_053036.3, read on the forward strand.
TGACCGGAGACATGTCTTGGTCATGTCTACATAGTTCTCGAACCCGTAGGGTCCGCACGCTTAAAGTTCGATGACGGTTATATTATGAGTTTATGTGTTTTGATGTACCGAAGGTAGTTCGGAGTCCCGGATGTGATCACAGACATGACGAGGAGGCTCGAAATAGTCGAGACATAAAGATTGATATATTGGAAGCCTATATTTGGATATCGGAAGTGTTCCGGGTGAAATCGGGATTTTACCGGAGTACCGGGGGTTACCGGAACCCCCCCGGGGGTTTAATGGGCCAAGATGGGCCTTAGTGGAGAAGAGGAGGGGCGGCCAGGGCAGGCCGCGCGCCCCTCCCCCTCTAGTCTGAATTGGACAAGGAGGGGGGCGCCCCCTTTCCTTCCTCTCTCCCTCCTCCTTCCCCCTTCTCCTACTCCAACTAGGAAAGGAGGGAGTCCTACTCCCGGTGGGAGTAGGACTCCTCCCTAGCGCGCCTCCTCCTGGCCGGCCGCCTCTCCCCCCTTGCTCCTTTATATACGGGGGCAGGGGGCACCTCTAGACAACAATTGATCCCTTGGATCTCTTAGCCGTGTGCGGTGCCCCCCTCCACCCAAGTCCACCTCGATAATATCGTAGCAGTGCTTAGGCGAAGCCCTGCATCGGTAGAACATCATCATTATCACCACGCCGTTGTGCTGACGGAACTCTCCCTCAAAGCTCGGCTGGATCGGAGTTCGAGGAACGTCATCGAGCTGAACGTGTGCTGAACTTGGAGGTGCCGTACGTTCGGATCGTGAAGACGTACGACTACATCAACCGCGTTGTGCTAACGCTTCCGCTTTCGGTCTACGAGGGTATGTGGACAACACTCTCCCCTCTCGTTGCTATGCATCACCATGATCCTGTGTGTGCGTAGGAATTTTTTTTGAAATTACTACGTTCCCCAACAGTGGCATCCGAGCCTAGTTTTATGCGTAGATGTTATATGCACGAGTAGAACACAAGTGAGTTGTGGGCGATATAAGTCATACTGCTTACCAGCATGTCATACTTTGGTTTGGTGGTATTGTTGGATGAAGCGGCCCGGACCGACATTACGCGTACTCTTACGCGAGACTCGTTCTACCGACATGCTTTGCACACAGGTGGCTAGCGGGTGTCGGTTTCTCCAACTTTAGTTGAACCGAGTGTGGCTACGCCCGGTCCTTGAGAAGGTTAAAACAACACTAACTTGACAAACTATCGTTGTGGTTTTGATGCGTAGGTAAGAACGGTTCTTGCTCAGCCCGTAGCAGCCACGTAAAACTTGCAACAACAAAGTAGAGGACGTCTAACTTGTTTTTGCAGGGCATGTTGTGATGTGATATGGTCAACGCATGATGCTATATTTTATTGTATGAGATGATCATGTTTTGTAACCGAGTTATCGGCAACTGGCAGGAGCCATATGGTTGTCGCTTTATTGTATGCAATGCAATCGCCCTATAATGCTTTACTTTATCACTAAGCGGTAGCCATAGTTGTAGAAGCATAAATTGGCGAGACGACAACGATGCTACGATGGAGATCAAGGTGTCGCGCCGGTGACGATGGTGATCATGACGGTGCTTCGGAGATGGAGATCACAAGCACAAGATGATGATGGCCATATCATATCACTTATATTGATTGCATGTGATGTTTATCTTTTATGCATCTTATCTTGCTTTGATTGACGGTAGCATTATAAGATGATCTCTCACTAAATTATCAAGGTATAAGTGTTCTCCCTAAGTATGCGCCGTTGCGAAAGTTCTTTGTGCTGAGACACCACATGATGATCGGGTGTGATAGGCTCTACGTTCAAATACAACGGGTGCAAAACAGTTGCACACGCGGAATACTCATGTTAAACTTGACAAGCCTAGCATATGGACATATGGCCTCGGAACACTGAGACCGAAAGGTCGAGCGTGAATCATATAGTAGATATGATCAACATAGTGATGTTCACCATTGAAAATACTCCATCTCACGTGATGATCGTACATGGTTTAGTTGATTTGGATCACGTGATCACTTAGAGGATTAGAGGGATGTCTATCTAAGTGGGAGTTCTTAAGTAATATGATTAATGGAACTTAAATTTATCATGAACTTAGTACCTGATATTATTTTGCTTGTCTATGTCGATTGTAGATAGATGGCCCGTGCTATTGTTCCGTTGAATTTTAATGCGTTCCTTGAGAAAGCAAAGTTGAAAGATGATGGTAGCAATTACACGGACTGGGTCCGTAACTTGAGGATTATCCTCATTGCTGCACAGAAGAATTACGTCCTGGAAGCACCCCTAGGTGCCAGACCTGCTGCAGGAGCAACACCAGATGTTATGAACGTCTGGCAGAGCAAAGCTAATGACTACTCGATAGTTTAGTGTGCCATGCTTTACGGCTTAGAACCGGGACTTCAACGATGTTTTGAACGTCATGGAGCATATGAGATGTTCCAGGATTTGAAGTTAATATTTCAAGCAAATGCCCGGATTGAGAGATATGAAGTCTCCAATAAGTTCTACAGCTGTAAGATGGAGGAGAATAGTTCTGTCAGTGAGCATATACTCAGAATGTCTGGGTATAACAATCACTTTATTCAACTGGGAGTTAATCTTCCGGATGATAGCATCATTGACATAATTCTTCAATCACTGCCACCAAGCTACAAGAGCTTCGTGATGAACTATAACATGCAAGGGATGGATAAGACAATTCCCGAGCTCTTCGCAATGCTAAAGGCTGCGGAGGTAGAAATCAAGAAGGAGCATCAAGTGTTGATGGTCAACAAGACCACCAGTTTCAAGAAAAAGGGCAAAGAGAAGAAGAAGGGGAACTTCAAGAAGAACAGCAAACAAGTTGCTGCTCAGGAGAAGAAACCCAAGCCTGGACCTAAGCCTGAGACTGAGTGCTTCTACTGCAAACAGACTGGTCACTGGAAGCGGAACTGTCCCAAGTATTTGGCGGATAAGAAGGATGGCAAGGTGAACAAAGGTATATGTGATATACATGTTATTGATGTGTACCTTACTAATGCTCGCAGTAGCACCTGGGTATTTGATACTGGTTCTGTTGCTAATATTTGCAACTCGAAATAGGGACTACGGATTAAGCGAAGATTGGCTAAGGACGAGGTGACGATGCGCGTGGGAAATGGTTCCAAAGTCGATGTGATCGCGGTCGGCACGCTACCTCTACATCTACCTTCGGGATTAGTTTTAGACCTGAATAATTGTTATTTGGTTCCAGCGTTGAGCATGAACATTATATCTGGATCTTGTTTGATGCGAGACGGTTATTCATTTAAATTAGAGAATAATGGTTGCTCTATTTATATGAGTAATATCTTTTATGGTCATGCACCCTTGAAGAGTGGTCTATTTTTGTCAAATCTCGATAGTAGTGATACACATATTCATAATATTGAAGCCAAAAGATGCAGAGTTGATAATGATAGTACAACTTATTTGTGGCACTGCCGTTTAGGTCATATTGGTGTAAAGCGCATGAAGAAACTCCATACTGATGTACTTTTGGAACCACTTGATTATGAATCACTTGGTACTTGCGAACCGTGCCTCATGGGCAAGATGACTAAAATGTCGTTCTCCGGAACTATGGTGCGAGCAACAGATTTGTTGGAAATCATACATACAGATGTATGTGGTCCGATGAATGTTGAGGCTCGCGGCGGGTATCGTTATTTTCTCACCTTCACAGATGATTTAAGCAGATATGGGTATATCTACTTAATGAAACATAAGTCTGAAACATTTGAAAAGTTCAAAGAATTTCAGAGAGAAGTTGAAAATCATCGTAACAAGAAAACAAAGTTTCTACGATCTGATCGTGGAGGAGAATATTTGAGTTTGGTCTTCATTTGAAACAATGCGGAATAGTTTCGCAACTCACGCCACCCGGAACACCACAGCGTAATGGTGTGTCTGAACGTCGTAATCGTACTTTACTAGATATGGTGCGATCTATGATGTCTCTTACTAATTTACCGCTATCGTTTTGGGGTTATGCTTTAGAGACGGCTGCATTCACGTTAAATAGGGCACCATCGAAATCCATTGAGACGACGCCTTATGAACTGTGGTTTGGCAAGAAACCTAAGTTGTCGTTTCTTAAAGTTTGGGGCTGCGATGCTTATGTGAAAAAACTTCAACCTGATAAGCTCGAACCCAAATCGGAGAAATGTGTCTTCATAGGATACCCAAAGGAAACTGTTGGGTACACCTTCTATCACAGATCTGAAGGCAAGACTTTTGTTACTAAATTTGGATCCTTTCTAGAGAAGGAGTTTCTCTCGAAAGAAGTCAGTGGGAGGAAAGTAGAACTTGATGAGGTAACTGTACCTGCTCCCTTATTGGAAAGTAGTTCATCACAGAAACCGGTTCCTGTGACACCTACACCAATTAGTGAGGAAGTTAATGATGATGATCATGAAACTTCAGATCAAGTTGTTACTGAACCTCGTAGATCAACCAGAGTAAGATCCGCACCAGGGTGGTACGGTAATCCTGTTCTGGAGGTTATGTTACTAGACCATGACGAACCTATGAACTATGAAGAAGCGATGGTGAGCCCAGATTCCGCAAAATGGCTTGAGGCCATGAAATCTGAGATGGGATCCAAGTATGAGAACAAAGTGTGGACTTTGGTTGACTTGCCCGATGATCGGCAAGCCATTGAGAATAAATGGATCTTCAAGAAGAAGACTGACGCTGACGGTAATGTTACTGTCTATAAAGCTCGACTTGTTGCAAAAGGTTTCCGACAAGTTCAAGGGATTGACTATGATGGGACTTTCTCACCCGTAGCGATGCTTAAGTCTATCCGAATCATGTTAGCAATTGCCGCATTTTATGATTATGAAATTTGGCAAATGAATGTCAAACTGCATTCCTGAATGGATTTCTGGAAGAAGAGTTGTATGTGATGCAACCGGAAGGTTTTGTCGATAGCTAAGAAAGTGTGCAAGCTCCAGCGATCCATTTATGGACTGGTGCAAGCCTCTCGGAGTTGGAATAAACGCTTTGATAGTGTGATCAAAGCATATGGTTTTATACAGACTTTTGGAGAAGCCTGTATTTACAAGAAAGTGAGTGGGAGCTCTGTAGCATTTCTGATATTATATGTGGATGACATATTGCTGATTGGAAATGATATAGAATTTCTGGATAGCATAAAGGGATACCTGAATAAGAGTTTTTCAATGAAGGACCTCGGTGAAGCTGCTTATATATTGGGCATCAAGATCTATAGAGATAGATCAAGACACTTAATTGGACTTTCACAAAGCACATACCTTGACAAAGTTTTGAAGAAGTTCAAAATGGATCAAGCAAAGAAAGGGTTCTTGCCTGTGTTACAAGGTGTGAAGTTGAGTAAGACTCAATGCCCGACCACTGCAGAAGATAGAGAGAAGATGAAAGATGTTCCCTATGCTTCAGCCATAGGCTCTATCATGTATGCAATGCTATGTACCAGACCTGATGTGTGCCTTGCTATGAGTTTAGCAGGGAGGTACCAAAGTAATCTAGGAGTGGATCACTGGAGAGCGGTCAGGAACATCCTGAAATACCTGAAAAGGACTAACGATATGTTTCTCGTTTATGGAGGTGACAAAGAGCTAGTCGTAAAAGGTTACGTCGATGCAAGCTTTGACACTGATCCGGACAATTCTAAATCGCAAACCGGATACGTGTTTACATTGAACGGTGGAGCTGTCAGTTGGTGCAGTTCTAAACAAAGCGTTGTGGCGGGATCTACGTGTGAAGCGGAGTACATAGCTGCTTCGGAAGCAACAAATGAAGGAGTCTGGATGAAGGAGTTCATATCCGATCTAGGTATCATACCTAGTGCATCGGGTCCAATGAAAATCTTTTGTGACAATACGGGTGCAATTGCCTTGGCAAAGGAATCCAGATTTCACAAGAGAACCAAGCACATCAAGAGACGCCTCAACTCCATCCGAGATCAAGTCCAGGTGGGAGACATAGAAATTTGCAAGATACATACGGATCTGAATGTTGCAGACCCGTTGACTAAGCCTCTTCCACGAGCAAAACATGATCAGCACCAAGGCTCCATGGGTGTTAGAATCATTACTGTGTAATCTAGATTATTGACTCTAGTGCAAGTGGGAGACTGAAGGAAATATGCCCTAGAGGCAATAATAAAGTTATTATTTATTTCCTTATATCATGATAAATGTTTATTATTCATGCTAGAATTGTATTAACCGGAAACATAATACTTGTGTGAATACATAGACAAACAGAGTGTCACTAGTATGCCTCTACTTGACTAGCTCGTTGATCAAAGATGGTTATGTTTCCTAGCCATTGACATGAGTTGTCATTTGATTAACGGGATCACATCATTAGGAGAATGATGTGATTGACTTGACCCATTCCGTTAGCTTAGCACACGATCGTTTAGTATTCTGCTATTGCTTTCTCATGACTTATACATGTTCCTATGACTACGAGATTATGCAACTCCCATTTACCGAAGGAACACTTTGTGTGCTACCAAACGTCACAACGTAACTGGGTGATTATAAAGGTGCTCTACAGGTGTCTCCGAAGGTACTTGTTGGGTTGGCCTATTTCGAGATTAGGATTTGTCACTCCGATTTTCGGAGAGGTATCTCTGGGCCCACTCGGTAATGCACATCACTATAAGCCTTGCAAGCATTGCAACTAATGAGTTGGTTGCGGGATGATGTATTACGGAACGAGTAAAGAGACTTGCCAGTAACGAGATTGAACTAGGTATTAAGATACCGACGATCGAATCTCGGGCAAGTAACATACCGATGACAAAGGGAACAACGTATGTTGTTATGCGGTTTGACCCATAAAGATCTTCGTAGAATATGTAGGAGCCAATATGAGCATCCAGGTTCCGCTATTGGTTATTGACCGGAGACATGTCTCGGTCATGTCTACATAGTTCTCGAACCCGTAGGATCCGCACGCTTAAAGTTCGATGACGGTTATATTATGAGTTTATGTGTTTTGAAGTACCGAAGGTAGTTCAGAGTCCCGGATGTGATCACGGACATGACGAGGAGTCTCAAAATGGTCGAGACATAAAGATTGATATATTGGAAGCCTATATTTGGATATCGGAAGTGTTCCGGGTGAAATCGGGATTTTACCGGATTACCGGGGGTTATCGGACCCCCCCCCCCGGGGGGGGGGGTTTAATGGGCGAAGATGGGCCTTAGTGGAGAAGATGAGGGGCAGCCAGGGCAGACCGCGTGCCCCCTCCCCCTCTAGTCCGAATTGGACAAGGAGGGGGGCGGCGCCCCCCTTTCCTTCCTCTCTCCCTCCTCCTTCCCCCTTCTCCTACTCCAATTAGGAAAGGAGGTAGTCCTACTCCCGGTGGGAGTAGGACTCCTCCCTGGCGCGCCTCCTCCTGGCCGGCCGCCTCTCCCCCTTGCTCCTTTATATACGGGGGAAGGGGGCACCTCTAGACAACAATTGATCCCTTGGATCTCTTAGCCGTGTGCGGTGGCCCCCTCCACCATAGTCCACCTCAATAATATCGTAGCGGTGCTTAGGCAAAGCCCTGCGTCGGTAGAACATCATCATCGTCACCATGCCGTCGTGCTGACGAAACTCTCCCTCAAAGCTCGGCTAGATCGGAGTTCGAGGGACGTCATCGAGCTGAAGGTGTGCTGAACTCGGAGGTGCCATACGTTTGGTACTTGATCGGTCGGATCGTGAAGACGTACGACTACATCAACCGCGTTGTGCTAACGCTTCCTCTTTCGGTCTACGAGGGTACGTGGACAACACTCTCCCCTCTCGTTGCTATGCATCACCATGATCCTGTGTGTGCGTAGGAATTTTTTTGAAATTACTACGTTCCCCAACGATCACATCACAACATGCCCTGCAAAAACAAGTTAGACGTCCTCTACTTTGTTGTTGCAAGTTTTACGTGGCTGCTACGGGCTTCTAGCAAGAATCGTTCTTACCGCATCAAAACCACAACAATTTTTCTTCAAGTGTGTTGTTTTAACCTTCAACAAGGACCGGCCGTAGTCAAACTTGATTCAACTAAAGTTGGAGAAACAGACACCCGCCAGCCACCTGCGTGTGAAGCACGTCGGTAGAAACAGTCTCATGAACGCGGTCAAGTAATGTCGGTCCGGGCCGCACTACTGCAGGATGCTCCTACGTGACACTACGATTAGAGACCCTTTGAGAAAATGTGTGCGATGCCATAATCGCAAACGGTGCTGTATGAAAACCATCAGAAATGTGTAAAACATTTGTGATGACGGATGCATCAAACACGGTTCAAGTTTTAGTTGCGTGTGCGATGAAGGGCATACGGTTCAGTTCAATGAACTGTTTGCGATGAGGAGGAACAAAAGAAACGGGCAGCCAGATGGAGGCATGTGCGATACACAGCATACGGTTCACTCTGATGAACTGTTTGTGATTAGGCAACACAAAAGAAACGGTCAGCCAGATCAAAGGTGTGTGCGATATACGTCATGCGGTTCACTCGGATGAACTGTTTGCGTTGAGATATGAGAACAGAAACGTTTCAACTTAACAAGATGTGTGTGATATGCGGCAAACAGGTCTGTAATCAGAAATGTGTCTGAAGACCGATAAGAACACAGACGGTTGCTGCTAATAAGACGTGTGTGTTGTGAGCAAACGATTGCTGGTATACAATTGTGAGTGATTGATGAAAACATCACCGACAGGTTCCATTGTTTAGCCCGTGTGCGATGTGATTTCCTTTGTCTGCACACCATCTACTCTCTGTCTACAGAGCATCAACATATATACTTAAAAAGACAACATTGCATAACCAAATTAAGCATACAATTACACAAGTGACTACACACATAACATTTGCACACACCAAAGTAAGCAATTACATGCATACTAAAGTAGGAGAAACGAGGATCTAATCATCTACTTATTGTTGCGACGATGCTTGCCATTGCTCTGCTTCCGGCTGGATCCCTGGCCGTTTTGGGGAAGGAGGGACTTCCTCATGTCAACGATCCGCCGGTACATGTCGTAGCTCGTGTACGCCTCCTTGGCCGCGTAGACGACGTGAGCTTTGTTGATTTTCTCCATCCAGGCCGAGTGCCAGGCATGCTTGTCCTTGTTGCACGAAACATTCATGTCTCTGTAGTAGGGGTTAATGATGGCCTCGGCGAGGTGAACCAGTGAGTCCTTCTCATGCTCCTTGCTGCCCCAGATCTGGTATTGGCCCTGGATGTCGACAAGATTCTGGCAGGCGATGCCCGAATTCTCGAGCGCCTTTTCATCGTTGGTGATGTCCACCGTAGCGAACACGTAGTGGGGGCTGTTGACAAACCTAGCAAAACGCTCGCAAGGCCTTGTGGACAGGCAGTAGTGGTAGACGACGACGTGGTGGCACACGCACATCTGGGCGATGGCGACCTTGGGACGAGACCCGGCATGATCGTGGTTGTACTCGAGGTCGAACCGGACCACCTTGTACTTCTCCTCGGCAAGCAACAACTCCATGATGTGGATGGAGTGCTCCGCCCAGACCAGGTCGTTGGTGTACACCACCGAGAGGTCCATGAACCTTCTGTGGGTGTCCACCATGGCACGCATGGTGAACTGCTGCTCGTCGTCGGCAGCCGCTCGGAGCGCCATTGGAGCCGCGCAGGATACCCTCTAAGAATTTCTCGTGGTGGGTGTGCTTCTTGCAATGGTGGGGCGCGATCGAAAGGTTGAAGAGACACAAGGGTAGGTTAAATGGCCGCTGTAATAATAAATGGGGGGCGGCCGGCCTGTAATCGTCACGTCTTGTCGTGGTGTTCATAGCGGAGGATTCCAGAATCCAGTGCACGCTTGACAACACCGCACCCCAGGCGTGGACACTCGAGTGCGATAATTAATTCTGCGCTCTACAGTGCACACGGTGGACGAAACCAACTGTGTGCAATAATGTCGAAGATCGCGGTCGAGTTAGCTATACATATCGTGTGCTGTGAGATAGACAAGGTAAACTGATTCGAGAATGGTTAATAAAATGTAAGACCATTGCATATTAAGGTCAAAGTAGTGCTAGCAATATACGAGTCTCATACGATGCCATTTCAACGATTGTACCACAAAAGCTCGAAATGTTACAAGGTTCAAATTCCAGAGTTATATGGCTCAAATTCGAAGATTACAAGGTTCAAACTGATATTAGAAATGAAATTCAGCTCATCAGCTGCAAACGCTAGCGCTGATGCGCTGAACATGGATATCAGAGAGGTTCAAACTAATATCACCGCTTCTAAGTCTGGCTTCGAAACCTGACAATTTTTGCAAAGGGGTCAGTCACTGAGAAGTCATGTATGGGGTTGACCCGATGACTTCTGATTACTCTGTCATCTGAAGTTCCAAAATGAAATTTAGCATTTTTGGAGCCTACTCCATTCTGCCGCAGGCGCCGGCGCTGATCAACAGACCATTCATTTTTGCGAAATAAATGTAGGGCAACCCTCATTTCCTTCAGCACCCTTGCTCTGAGAACAAAGAACCTGGCGAATATAATCTCCAGTAAGGTCCCTCGGTAGGAGTTCAAAGTAATTTCTAAGAGATGCAGATCTAGGCATTCGACATGATTGTTATATTGTATCACATTATCCACCACTGGGCCTAATCTTATCTGCAAAAGAAGAAAACGTGTTAGTGCCTACATGCAGTTTTGAACAGTACTACAGGACTAGCTATTTGGTTTGCAGGATTTGTATAATGCACTAACATGCCATCTTCGATCTGACATGATTAACATGGGCATTTGGTTACATTCTAGAAAAATGTAGCCTTCTTCACAAGAGGTTGGAGTGGATGAAAAGTTCCGTAAGAAAATTAGTACAAATGAATCCAAAGGAGAAATGCTTATTGATTGTAACCATATGGATCAAGCAACCAATATGGGGGGGCATGTATGTACTGAAATCCTCCAAAAGAACCTTCAGAAATCATAGTACATTGTCATTGTAAACTTGGAAAAAGGTGTCACAAATTGAACTCCCTTATGGTTAGCATTTAACTGGAAAGGAACATCACCTCGATATATAGCTTCTCCAGGCACGGAAAGCATCTCAGGAAACTGACAACTTGCTCCAGGTCGGGCCCAATAGATTCTAGTGCGAAGACCTTCACTGTGCCCAGTTTCGGGGTCAAGCTTGTCAGAATCATTTTCTGAATGACAGACGAACAAACATCTTCAAAATTAGAAATAATGTTAATTTGTAGAAGGAGAGGTAGAAGGCGGCTGTTGTACCTGAACGGGTGTGGATCCAATAACAAGTTCGGAGTATTTTTCAGACGAGTAGCCCACCACTGTCAATTTCGGCGCAGAAATGACATTGATTCTTGTTGGACCTTCTTCATCAACTACAAGTAATCTCTCAAGTGCAGGTGTGTCCTGGATGACCATACTGTGGCCGCACGAGCAACACACATAAATAGTCCGGAGAGTCATGGAGGTGATGTGGAAGGTACTCAACACATTGATCGCCTGAAGACGAAGGTACTCGAGTGCAATACAGCCACGGAGCAGGCGCTCCATGTCACCCTTTGAGAGGCAGACGGCAACGAGATCGAGGTGCTTCAGTCGTGGTAGAATAAGAGCGGGCGCACCATTAAGGGGCGGGAAATGGCAGTTCCTGAACTTGGCGACGCGCAGCATGGGTGCGAGGCGGAGTGCGGACATTGGCAGCGACCGCATATGCCCATCATCAAATGTGAGCTCCTCGAGCTGATCTAGGGCGGGGGATCGGAACCAGTCGTAAAGATTGGCTCAGTCCTTGCCGTTGGAATGGAACTTTCCCATTCTAAGGCCTTTGGTTGGGCCAAGGTGACTGCCGAGGATCTTGGAGAATGCATCCAAGCTTTTGCAATAGCCATGGCAGAGCTCGTGGGTGTCGATGAGGTCGAGAGGGCTGGAGTTCCATAGGGGGCGCCACCGCCGGTAAAAGAAGGGTTTTCCGCTGATGACCCACAAGTATAGGGGATCTATCGTAGTCCTTTCGATAAGTAAGAGTGTCGAACCCAACGTGGAGCAGAAGGAAATGATAAGCGGTTTTCAGCAAGGTATTCTCTGCAAGCACTGAAATTATCGGTAACAGATAGTTTTGTGATAAGGTAATTTGTAACGGGTAACAAGTAACAAAAGTAAATAAAGTGCAGCAAGATGGCCCAATCCTTTTTGTAGCAAAGGACAAGCCTGGACAAACTCTTATATAGAGAAAAGCGCTCCCGAGGACACATGGGAATTATTGTCAAGCTAGTTTTCATCACGTTCATATGATTCGCGTTCGGTACTTTGATAATTTGATATGTGGGTGGACCAGTGCTTGGGTGCTGTCCTTACTTGGACAAGCATCCCACTTATGATTAACCCCTATTGCAAGCATCCGCAACTACAAAAGAAGTATTAAGGTAAACCTAACCATAGCATGAAACATGTGGATCCAAATCAGCCCCTTACGAAGCAACGCATAAACTAGGGTTTAAGCTTCTGTCACTCTAGCAACCCATCATCTACTTATTACTTCCCAATGCCTTCCTCTAGGCCCAAACAATGGTGAAGTGTCATGTAGTCGACGTTCACATAACACCACTAGAGGAGAGACAACATACATCTCATCAAAATATCGAACGAATACCAAATTCTCAAGACTACTAATAGCAAGACTTCTCCCATGTCCTCGGGAACAAACGTAACTACTCACAAAGCATATTCATGTTCATAATCAGAGGGGTATTAATATGCATAATGGATCTGAACATATGATCTTCCACCAAATAAACCTACTAGCATCAACTACAAGGAGTAATCAACACTACTAGCAACCTACAGGTACCAATCTCAGACTTAGAGACAAGAATTGGATACAAGAGATTGTCGGATGTGGGGTTCCAGCAAACCCTTAAGGTTCGAACTCTGGGGTGCGCGCGAAGTCTTTCCCTCCTACCGATCTACGCCCTAGCTCGCTAAGATCTCGCGGACGAACTCGCAACACAGAAAGACACGAGATTTATACTGGTTCGGGCCACCGTTGTGGTGTAATACCCTACTCCAGTGTGGTGGTGGTGGATTGCCTCTTGGGCTGATGAAGAACAGTACAAGGGGAAGAACAGCCTCCTGAGGTTGAGGTGTTCTTGTGGCTAGGGTAGGCTCTCGATCAGATCAGATCAAGCCGAGATGCCCCTACTGTGGTGGCTAACTCTACTTATATAGGCCCTGGTCCTCTCCCCAAATATTGAGCGGGAAGGGAGCCAACTACGGCGGGCAAATTTGAAGAGGGACAGCTAGTACAAGCTATCCTGACAAAAGTGGTCTTCGCCTGCTAAAGGCTCTGGTGGTGATGCTGTCTTGGGCTCCACGATGACCTCTGTCTTGCCGTCCTCCTGGTCTTGGTCGCGTTGCACTGATATGGAAACCTTTGCCTAATGCCTCGGTACTCCTCGCCTGCGCTGGCCTTCTTAGCTCCAAAGAGGAAACAAGGACGCTGTGCGCGCTGGCGCCCGCCTGGCGCCCGCCTGGTGTCGATTGTCATGGCTCACGTCACGACAGCCTCGCGAGGTTTGCCCCGCCTTGATATCTCCGCTCCTCGTGAGCCTGCCTGGCTAGGCCACTCCTGAGGAGGTCTTGCGTCGTCCGCCTCGCGAGGGTCTTGGATGCCTCGTTGACGAAGGTGGGTCGTACGGCCCGCTAACTTGGCCACGCCGTGGGCCGCAGGCAGGAAAGTCTGGGGACCTCCGTTCCTAGAACGCCGATAGTAGCCCCTGGGCCCAAGGTGCGCTCGGGCTTCACTTCGCGGCGAAGCCAAGGGTCAAGGACGGAGCGCCGCGGGCCCCCAAAGCCTGCAGCCTCGGTTGACACGTGGCGGTTGATAGGAGGTGGGCGTCTCCGCTTCCCCGATGCTGCCTCGGCAACTGCACGACTTGACAAGTCCCTGCGACATGCAAGGAAAACCATCATTACCTGCGATCGTGGGAGGCGCCGGTTGGCCTTCTTTTGCTATAAATGGGAAGGGGGCGGAGCCCCCGTCGCCCATCTCTTCCTTGCTTGTTTGCTTCTTTCTCCTTGCTCCACCGCCAGTTGCAATGGCGCCGTCGAAGAGGTTCTCTGCTGCGGAGAAGGGCAAGGCCCCTCGGGAGGGGCCCGGCTCCCCGGCGCCTAAGCGAGGGCATGGCCGTCCCCGCAAGCATGCCACGACCCCCGCCGTGGCTCCCGCCTCTCGGGGCGGCGCCGCGATGCATGGCAGGAGTCGCTTTGGTCGCGACAGTTCTGTCGACGAAAGGAGGCGCGCTGTGGTTGCGCGACCCCCCCCCCCCCCCCGACCGCGGTTCCATGCATCAGAGGTGTTGCCGGAGTTCTTTTTCTGGTCGGAGAATTCGGCCAGCAACTGGCTCCAGCTCCCTCGCTTCTTCGCCGACAAGCTGCCGGCCTCCGGCCCCGGTGGGCTTTGGTTGCAGGCGGACGGCTGCTGCAGCCGGGCTTCTTGGGTCGCAGTCGAGGTCTCCGTCGCGGGCAACATAGCTCTGGCCCGCGGTTCGCAGATGTTTGCCCGCACGCGCGGCCTGGGCAGGCGGTGCACCCTCCACTTCAAGTTCGACGGCGACGCAACCCTCTTCGTGAGGGTGTTCGGGGAAGACGGTCGTCGCACCGGATGCTGCCCCGAGGTGAATGACGGCGAGGAGGTGCTCGGACTTGGTGATGGTCGGGACGATGAGGAGGACGAACCTGCCGACCGCTCCTCGTTTGGCTATGGCGACTCCTCCCTTGGCGACAGTTCCAGCAGCGGAGGCCTTGATCAGCCGCCACGCCCGCCTTGAAGGTGGTAGTGGGTCGTCTCATCGCCGCGCATCGGTGAAGCGCGAAGAGGGGTCCGACTAGACCCGAGACGTCGTCGTGACCCTGCCCCCGTCGGCTGCTGCAGGGGCGAGCGCCGCTTCTATTATGTTTACCTTTTCCCTTCCTGCATCGAAATGAAACTAGCATGGGCCCAGAGGGGCGTTTATCGAATCATAACCTATCAACCACTATGCTACGCTTGTTGTTTCAGTGTCGTGTGGCCATTCTGCGCAAAGATAACTTAACCTGGTGCGTTCGGGGCACCCTCCTCCTTGCGAGGCGTTTATTTCCTCGTGCCCATCTTGACCTGTTTGCTCAGGAACTGCGAAAATTCGTTAGGAGGTGCGCTGAGAGACTTGGTGTTCACACGTGCCTTGACCTGGCACTTTGCATCGCGGTACCCGAGGGGCACGGACTTGGAGGGATGCGCCGGTTTTTGGATTCGCACGAGGGTGGCTCACGAGAAGGCAGAGAGGAGAGAAATGCTCACAAGGGCACCTGCCTAGCCCCCTCGCGAGGTATGCGAGAGAAAGAACACGAGTGAACCAGAGCCAGAAAATGCAGTAAGAGGCGAGGCAACCGAATTAGGAAGGAACACCAAGGGGGAACTGCGATTTAAGAAAAAGCAAGCCAACCACGGAAAGCAAATGAAAAGCCGCGTCCGGCACCTAGTCTAGTCTTCAAGTCTTCTCACCAGCGCAGAGCTAAGTGCTGCCACTAGGCGTGGGCGGGAGCCTGAGGGCCTGAGGCCGGCGCTCCTGAGACTCTGGGGCGTGTACAGCCCCACTCATTATTACGTGAGAGTGTCACGGGCGGCGATTCTTCACAGTTACCGGGCCTTCTTTACAGGCTCTGGGCCTTTCTTCACAGTCTCTGGGCCTTGCTTCATGGGTAGAACTTCCGGAGGTGCTGGATGTTCCAGGCGTTCTGGATGGGCATCCCTTCCTGTGTCTCCAGGCGCATTGCACCAGGCCTGGAGACATGGACGACCCTGAACAGGCCCTCCCACATGGGCGAAACCTTATGCAGCCCTTCCGTGGAGAGGACCCGTCTCAGGACGAGGTCGCCCACCTCGAGCGTCCTGGAGCGGACGTTGTGACAGTGGTATCGCCGCAGCGCTTGTTGGTACCTTACCGCCCTCAATGCAGCTTCGCGATGGCGTTCCTCCCCCAACACGAGATCCATCCCCCGCGTAGCATCCTACTGCGTTTCGTTGAACGCCAGGACCCGTGCGGAGCGATGCTTGACCTCGTGAGGAAGGACTGCTTCAGCTCCGTAGATGAGGAAGAATGGGGTCTCGCCCGTTGGCTTGGTGGCGGTGGTGCAAATGGACCACATCACGGACTGGAGCTCGTCATGCCAGCCCCTGCCGCAGGCCTCCAGCTTCTTCTTGAAGGTCCTGGTCTTGAGGCCCCTCAGGACCTCCGCGTTGGCGCGTTCGGCCTGACCATTGCTTCTGGGGTGCGCCACCAAAGCGTAGCAGATATGCGTTCCAAGGTTAGCGCGGTAGGTTTTGAAGAGGTTACTAGTAAACTGCGAGCCATTATCTGTGATGATGCGGTGGGGGACCCCGAAGTGGCTCACGAGGCCCTTGATGAACTTGACAGCCGAGCCGGCCGGGATGGTACGGACGGCTTCCACTTCCGCCCACTTGGTGAACTTGTCGATGGCGACGTAGAGATAGCAGCTCCCTGGCACCCGAGGGAACGGGCCTAAGATGTCCAGCCCCCAGACCGCGAACGGCCACGTGAGCGGGATGGTCTGGAGGCCCTGAGCTGGCTGGTGAATTTGCTTGGCGTGGAATTGGCAAGCCTCGCAGGACTTCACCAGCTCGGCTGCGTCGTTGAGTGTCGTAGGCCAGTAGAATCAGCTGCGGAACACCTTGCCGACGAGGGTCCGTGACGACGAATGGTGCCCGCAGTCCCCGTCGTGTATGTCAACCAGCAACTCCCTCCCTTGATCACTGGATATGCAGCGCAGCGTGACATCGTTCGGTCGTTTCCTGTACAACTTGTCGTCTTGGATACAGTATGCCGTGGCCTGCCGGGCCACGCACTCTGCGTCCTCTTCCTTCTCCGGCAGCGTCCCTTGCATCAGGTACTCCTTGAATTCCTTGATCCAGCATTCCTCCTGGGGCTCGAGCGCCAAGAGCAGCCGAGCTCCTGAGGTCGGGCCGTAGGCCGGGGCTCCCATGGCCGGAGGCTGTGGGAGCTCCTCCCGAGACTAAATCGTGCTTGAAAGTGGTGGTGTAGCTGATGGCTTGAAGAGCTGCTCCTCAAAGACACCGGGCTCTTGTGGTTGCCGCTTGGATGCTCTCCTGGCGATGTCGTCGGCTTCCTTGTTGGTGCCCCGGGGCACGTGCTACAGCTCCAGGCCCGAGAACTGCTTTTCCATCTTGCGCACCTCTGCGAGGTATGCCTCCATATGCTCGTCCTTGGGCTCATATACCTTGTTGGAGAAGTTGACGAGGAGTTGCGGGTCGCCTCTGACGGTAAGGCGCTTCACCCCTAGAGCTACCGTAGCCTTCAGGCCAGCTATGAGGCCTTCGTATTCTGCGATATTGTTGGAAACCTTCTCGTCGTGCTGAAAGCAGAGTTGCACAGCATAGTAGAGCTTGTCCTGAGTGGGCGAGATGAGCACTGCTCCAGCCCCCGCGCCCTGGTGCGCGAAGGCGCCATCGAAATACATGACCCAGCCGTCTAGAGCCTCGCTCCCTGGTGAGGTGGACCGGTCTTCGCCTTCCTCAAGCGTCGGGGCATCCGTCCATTCTGCCACAAAATCAGCGAGCGCGGCCCCCTTGATGACCCTGGTAGTGCTGAACTCCAACTGGAATGCTTGCAGCTCGATGTTCCACTCAGCGCCCCTTCCAGCTGAGTTGGGGCTCCTGAGCACCCTCTCTAATGGGTAGGCTGAGACGACCTTGATGGGGTGGCCCTGGAAGTAGTGTCGCAGCTTGCGTGAGGCCACCAAGAGTGCGAGCAGGAGTTTCTCAGGCATGGGGTAGCGTGCCCTCGCGTCCCGCAGCACGGTGCTGACGAAGTACACCGGGTGTTCGACGAGGGCTGGCACACTGTCGAGGCCCGGGTCCTGTGGAGATTGGGGCATCTTCTGAGGTGGAGGGGTTCCTGAGACCTGACTGTCTTCAGGAGTTTCTACGACGTCGTCCTGCCGAGCTTGGCCTTCTGCCGCTGAGGCCTTTCCTGCGCCTTCCTGACCCTGCACCACTTTGGCTCCGACCTGGCGCCATGCGCCCTTGGCTTGGCGCTCCTCTCGAACCGCCACCAGCGCCGCGCTGGCGGAGTACGGGGTGGCTGCAAGGTAGAGTACTAGGGCTCGAGAGGCCGTGGTGCCACCATCACCGGAGGGCTGGTAAGGTATTTCTTGAGGTCTTGGAAGGCTTGGTCGGCCTCCGGAGTCCACTCGAACGGGCCCTTCTTCTTCATGAGCTTGAAGAAGGGTAGGGTGCGCTCTCCTAGCTTGGAGATGAAAGGCCCCAATGCGGTCACCCGCCCTGCTAGCTTCTGCATCTCTTTGAGGGTCTATGGAGGGCTCATGTCCTCGATGGCCTTGATCTTCTCCGGGTTCGCCTCGATCCCCCTGTAGGACACGAGGAATCCCAGCAGCTTGCTGGAGGGGACGTCGAACACGCACTTCTCCGAGTTAAGCCTCAAGTTCACTTAGCGCAGGCTCTCGAAGGTCTCCTCCAAGTCTTGAATCAATGTCCTCGCCTCGCGAGACTTCACCACTATGTCGTCGACGTAGGCCTCTGTGTTTCTCCCGAGCTGCCGCCCCAGGGCGATGTGCATCTGTAAGTGCTTCTAGTGCCCCTTAGTGATTTTGGTGTATTGAAGACTTATAGGTTAAGGGACTAATGCGTTTATGAGTGTACACAGGTCTATAAGTCTATGAGGAGTTTGATATTTACAGAGAACGTCGACCCCTAAAAATGAAGTTCTTCGACTGAAGACTTTGGATTTCTGAAGACTTTCTGAAGACTTTGAAAGTGAAGAAATTGGTGTGACCTTGAAGACTTGGTATTCATTTGAGGAACATGAAGCGTGAAGACTTTTGTTTTCGTAGTTTCATTTTCTCTTTCTTGAGTCATAGGAAACACCGTACTGTTAAAGGCGGTCGAGGAAATACGAAGGAAAAATTTCCATGTGATGCTCAACTCAAAATCCTACACCTACCAATCCCTTCGAGTGAAGCCATTGGAAATCTCATAAAGTTCAGTCATATTCTTCAGTGACAGAGACGAAGTTCTTCTGGTCTCTAAGGAATTTGTTCTGACTGAGGAGTTAGGAATTCACCAGTGCGGATTGCCTACACAGTGAGGAACATGATAGCCCTGAGGAATTTGAAACTCAAATTTCCGACCGTTGATGTGCTATGCGCTAGCTGTCCCAAAATATCTTATCCACCTAGTGGTCATATCATTGAAGGGCATTTATGTCTTATCGTGCTGGGCTGCTGCCTAGGCTATAAATAGCCGCCCCCCTACAACCACTAGCTGGTTGGCTGCTCCGAGAGAAACTGACACTTGTCATTTGAGAGCATCCCATCCTCCGAGGACTTTGAGCGAAAATCATCAAGTGAGGAAAACCCCAAACCCAAACACCTACAAACCCAAAGTGATTGAGCATCACTGAAGAGATTGATCCTGCGTGGATCCGACGCTTGTTACCTTTGAAGACTGTGCTTCTTCCAGATGGTTAGGCGTCATGGTCTAGAGCATCCAAGAGGAAATTGTGGATCGCTGAGTGACCGAGTTTGTGAAGGTTTGGAAGTCACCTAAAGACTTACCACGAGTGATTGGACGAGGTCTGTGTGACCTTAGTTCAAGGAGAATACGGTGAGGACTGTGTGTCCTCAGGTTTAAATACCTAGCCGCTCCAACCAGGCGTACAACTGAGACAGCAGTTGGAACTGGTCTACCAAATCATTGTCTTCACCAAGCCAACTGGTTCTATTTCCTCAACTCTTTCATTTCCTCATTACTGTGTTGTATGCTTGTTCATATCTGTATTTGAAGACTTTGACTGAAGACTTTCTCAATTTCCTGAGTTCAATTTCCTCAGTCTGTTTGTCTTCATCATGTGTTATCCTGTGTTTACGCTTTTCTGTACTCTGTGCTTGTCTTCATTTCATCATGATGACTATGCTTGTGTTCTGCTATGCATACTTTTGAGTACTTATTCCACCGCAAGTAGTTCTTCGCTAAGGAATTTCCTCGCTAGCAAATTCCTCAGTGAAGAATTTATAAAAATCGCCTATTCACCCCCCTCTAGTCGATATAACGCACTTTCAATTGGTATCAGAGCAAGGTACTCCCTTGTTCTGTGTGATTATGGTTTAACCGCCTGGAGTTTTAGTTATGTCGACCGTAGGTATGAAGAAAGTGACATGTCCCATCTTTGACGGTCATGATTATCCCAAGTGGAAGGCCATGATGAAAAAGCGCCTCATGGCGATGAACAGCAAACTGTGGACCGTCACTGAGATTGGTCTTACCGATCTGTGCACAACGGCAGAAGCTGATGACATTCGCAAGTACACTCTTCTCAACCTCATGGCGAAGGGCGTCATCTGCTCCTGTCTGTCTCAAAATCAGTTCAAGAACGTCATGCATCTCGATCATGCGAAGCTTATCTGGGACCGTCTCTCTGATGTCTATGAAGGTCATCAAACCCGTCATGATCCTTGGTTTGAGGATTTCAAGGAATCTCTCAAATCAATGACATTCGAACCAGAATCATCATCCTCCTCACCATGCCTTATGGCAGATGCTGAAAAGGTAACTGAATGCTATCTGTCTGAATCTAGTGATGACTAATCTGATGATGAATTAGGACCCAGTTATGTCAAACTTGTTTCCCTTGCCGCTAAACAACAAAGGGCTTTGGAAAAGGTTCAAAACATGCTTAGTAAGAGCGATGATATGTTGGGTGAAGAAATGGATCAGTCAAAAGCTTTGGCTGAAAGTCTTCAGAGACTTCATACTAAGTATGACACCCTTCAAGATCAACATAACACTCTCTTATCTGATCATGAGAAGCTTTCTTATGAATTTCTTCAAAGAAAGCAAGATCTTGAGGAGCTAAGAGTGAGTTATGAAGATCTTCAGAAGGAGCGCGATTCATTACTTGCTCAACAAATCAGCACTTCTCAGGAAGAATTTGTTCCTCCATGTTTGAAATGCATTGAACGTGAATCTGCTAATTCTTCACCTGAATGTTCAAATGCTTCTAATGCTACAAATTCCTCAACTGTCTCTGCTATCTTTAATTCCTCATCTGAGGACATTGCTAGTATCACTAACGATGCTGGGCTGAAGGAATTGTACATGACAGGCATGTACAAAAGCCTCAAAGGGCATCAGACTCTTTGTGATGTGCTTAAAAAGCAGATCCTCAACAGGAACCCTAGGAAAGAGGGTATTGCCTTTGTGAGGAAACTCAACGCTGATGGTACGTATTGGAAGCCTGAGCAGTACCCCAAAACCTCATGGGTTGCTGCAAAGGGACCTCTAGTTGATCCATCTAATTTATCTGGCTTTACATGTGAATATTCTCATTCTTCCAATGAGTCATTTGACTCCAACTACAAACTGTTTAAAACTCAGAATGGTGAAGTATTTGCTATGTTGGCACTAACTACAGGAACGGTTCCCCTATGAAGAAAATCTGGGTTCCCAAAAGGTGCCTTGAAAGTCTTCAGGTGAATGTCTTCATGACACCACCTGTGAAGAATAGGAACCCCAGATCAAATTCTTCATATGGACCAAATTCTTCATATGGATCCAAGTCCTCATACGGACAAAATTCCTCACATGGATCATATTCCTCAAGAGGATCAAAGTCCTCATATGAACATCATCGTTCTAACAACTCTATTTCGCAGGGAAGAGCCAAGGGCTATGAATATGAGCATTATTCTTCTAATCATTATGTTCATAAGTACTCGAAGAATTTCTCTGCTTATTCATATGCTTACCCTAACTTCTCTTATGTGAAACGAAATGGATTGGCTTCTATGCCACTTTTCTCATATGGAGCTCGCAGAGTGATGAACTCTTTGCCACCCCTTCAGATGTGGGTGGTGAAGAAAAAGAACTAATCTCTTTTGCAGGGTCAGGTCTCCAGACGTGCTCAAACGTCTGAAGAATTTGCTGGAGACCTGAAAAGTGCCTGAAAGGACGCAGGCTAATCATGAAGAAATGAACTTTCGTTTCTCACGTCCTCATACTGCTTTATCTGTTCTATTGCTCGATGAAATTGATCTGATGAATTGATGTCATATTCTTCACTGATGAAGTATATGAAGTTCGTAAGCTGCACTAATTCATCTGCAGGATGATCAACCGAAAGCCACTGAGTAGGTCCTCGATAGTGGATGTACAAATCACATGACTGGTGACAAGAATCTATTGATTGATGCTCCCTTATCACCATCGCATCTGAAGCATATCATCTTCGCTGACAAAGGCAAAAGTCAGGTATTGGGTCTAGGTAAGGTTGCGATCACAAAGGATCGACACATGGACAAAGTCATGCTTGTCGAGTCCTTAGGATACAACCTCATGTCTGTCTCAATGCTTTGTGATCTTGATATGGTAGTTGTCTTTGGCAAGTATCGTTGTGTTGTGGTTATGGAAGGTGAAAATTCCAAAGTCTTCGAAGGCTTTAGGAGAGGAGACTTGTATATTGTTGATTTCTCTACAGGAACGCAACCAGCCGTGTGCCTACTTGCAAAAGCTTCAGAAGGGTGGCTATGGCATCGACGACTTGGTCATGCAGGCATGAGGAATTTGCACACGCTTGCGAAGAAGAAGCATGTCATTGGCATTGTGAATGTCAAATTCCTCAAGGATCACTTGTGTGGAGCTTGTGAAGCTGGAAAGATGACCAAGGCTAAGCATCCAGCGAAGACTATCATGACCACTACTCGACCATTCGAATTGCTTCACATGGACCTCTTTGGTCCTAACCATTACTCAGCTGTCACAAATGACGCATCTCTCTATGGGCTTGTTATTGTTGATGATTACTCTCGTTACACATGGGTGCACATTGTTACTTACAAACATGAAGTGCAGGAATTCTTCAAACGATTTTCCTCGAGGGCTTCAACCAACTTTGGTGTGAAGATCAAGCACATCAGAAGTGACAATGGAACTGAGTTCAAGAATTCTGGTCTTGATGACTATCTTGATGAACTTGGTATTACTCATGAGTTATCTGCTCCTTACACTCCTCAGCAGAATGGCGTCGTGGAGCGCAAGAACAGAACTCTTGTTGAGATGGCTCGCACTATGCTTGATGGGTACAAGACGCATCGTCACTTCTAGATTGAGGAAATTTATACTGTGTGCCACATCATCAACAGGGTATATCTTCACAAATTCTTCAAGAAGACTGCCTATGAACTCCTCACTGACAAGAAACCCAATGTGAGTTATTTCAAAGTCTTCGGTGCTAAATGTTGGATTAGAGATCCTCATCACAATGCTAAATTTGCACCGAAAGCACATGAAGGTTTTATGCCTGGTTACGGAAAGGACTCGTACACCTAGAGAGTCTTCAACACCATTCATCACAAGGTTGTTGAAACTGTAGATGTGTGGTTCAATGAAACTAATGGCTCACAAAGAGAGCACCTACCCTCTGTGATAGATGAACCAGCACCTAAGGAAACTATCAAGTTCAAGGCTACTGACGATGTCATTCCTACCGAAGAATCTGCTGAAGAATTCATTCCAGAACGTGAAGAACATCGAGCTAATGCACCTGAAGAAATTGCTGAAGAAAATGGTGCTGAAGAAAATGCTGATCAAATTCCTCGACGACAACCTACTCATCCTCGCATTGCAAAAGAAGTGCAAGTTGAGAAGATCATCGATGACATTGAAGCACCAGGTCCTCTCACACGCTCAAAAGCTTCACATTTATCTAACTTTTGTGGGCACTATGCTTTTGTCTCAATCACAGAGCCCACTAAGGTAGATGAAGCATTTCTGGAGCCTGAGTGGATTCATGCCATGCAAGAAGAATTACATCAGTTCGAGCTCAACAATGTTTGGGAACTGGTCAATCGTCCAGATCCTCGCAAACACAATATCATTGGCACAAAGTGGATCTACCGCAACAAGCAAGATGAAAATGGCCTTGTGGTGAGGAATAAGGCAGAGCTAGTAGCTCAAGGCTACACACAGGTTTTGAAGATCCTAAGCATCCTGACAAAGTCTTCAGACTAAATAAGGCCCTCTATGGCCTCAAGCAGGCCCCTCGGGCGTGGTATGATACTTTGAAGGAATTCCTCATGAAGAAAGGCTTCAAACCCAGTCCACTCGACCCTACTCTTTTGACTAAATCATATGATGATGAATTGTTTGTATGCCAAATATATGTTGATGATATCATCTTTGGCTGTACTGACCAACGTTATAGTGATGAATTTGCCTATACGATGAGTGAAGAATATCAAATGTCTATGATGGGAGAGTTGAAATTCTTCTTAGGTCTTCAAATTCGTCAACAGCGCAATGGCATATTCATATCTTAGGAGAAATACCTCAAGGATGTACTGAGGAAATTCGGCATGCAAGATTGCAAAGGCGTCAAAATTCCTATGCCCACAAATGGCCATCTGTGCACTGATGAAAATGGTATTGACTTCGATCAAAATGTATACCGCTCCATGATTGGCTCTTTATTGTATTTATGTGCATCTAGGCCAGATATTATGCTTAGTGTTTGCATGTGTGCCCGATTTCTAGCTACACCAAAGGAATCACACCATAAGGCTGTGAAACATATTCTTCGATATCTAGCTCACACACCAACACTAGGATTATGGTACCCCAAGGGCTCGGCTTTTGATCTTGTTGGATATTCTGACACTGACTATGCTGGTGATCGTGTGGATCGCAAGTCAACATCTGGTACATGTCATTTCCTCGGACGATCTTTGGTCTGTTGGTCCTCGAAGAAACAGAACTGCGTATCACTGTCTACTTCTGAAGCTGAGTACATTGCTGCTGGTTCTTGCTGTGCTCAATTGCAGTGGATGAAGCAAACTCTCAAGGACTACGGCGTCAACGTGAAGAATGTGCCTCTCTTCTGTGACAATGAGAGTGCCATCAAGATTGCTCACAACCCAGTTCAGCACTCGAAGACAAAGCACATTCAGATTCATCATCATTTTCTTCGCGATCATGTGTTGAAGGGCGACATTTCTATTGAGCATGTGAAGAGCCCTTGGATGAGAAGAGATTTAGCAAGTTGCGGTGTGAGCTAAATATCTTAGAATCTTCGAATGTTCTTTGAAAAGGACACTCATCCTAACACTTATGCAAAATTGATGACTTAGATGTGCAACACATGAAGAAACGTTTTTCTTCAATCAATGAAGAATAACACTCTAAGTGTGAAGAAATTAATGAAGAATTTGATTCTCAGAACCCTACGACAATTGTACGCGGTGTCTGAAATCATCATTCTTATACGGTGGGTCACGCCACCACAAAAGTTGAAAATCTTCAATTTGAGTTTTTCCTCAGTTTTTGAAATTCCTTAGTTGCTCATATTCTTCAACTTTGCAAAATCTTCACTGTTTTCGTCGTTTTTCTTCATTGACTATATATATATAGGTTTATGTCCTCTACAGCATTCACTTATGGCTAATTCTTCAAGTTGGTTTTTCTGCTAAGTGAATGTGATCGGACCCTTCCCCTCTATGCTATACTCAACCCAATCTATTCACAAATTCTTCATGTGCATTCTATTTGAAACTCGTTCAAAATCTTCACTGTGTCCTTGTCAGCTGAAGAATTTGCGAATGGAATCTTTAACTTATCTTATCCAAATTTCCGGCTTTGCCGCTCAAACCGTTCCGCTTCCCACGATAGACTTATCTATTCACCCACGATCTAACACGATCTCCACATCTCAGTACGTGGGTGACACATGTCATGCGAATGAGAAGGGTCAGGGGCACGTTCGTCCAATTTCTTCGGGCGAACCGTTTTTCACCGTGGCTATAAATACCCCCTCTCCCCTTCCTCACTTCTTTTACTCTGCTCGACCTCTCTCTCCAGCTCGAGCTTCTCAAACCCTAGCGCCGCCGCTACATCATCGTCGTCGGTGCGGAAGAGCTTCACTGCCTCGACCTCGTCGCCGCTGTACTCGTGCCGGTCGCGGAAATCTTCACTCCGCCGCCGCCGTAGCCGTCTTCCTCCGCCAAGTTAGGGCGTGGAAGATCTGCACATACGAGCTTCACTTCTCCACATCTCAGTTCGTCGTGTTCTTCGTTCAGGGTAATTAAAAGTTACTTTTACTGCCCTCTTTGATTCAAATGACTTCTACAAAATCTTCAAAGGTGTTTATTCCTCAAATTTTTCGCACACTGAACACCTCACTTGTCATCTATTCTTGATTCGTTTCTCTAAGCATCATTTTTCTTCAAGATTCCTCAATTGTGCGGATCTTCGATCTATACAACTCTGGAACCTAAGACACGGAACGCTTAGTGAAATTCTTCAAGACTCATCTGGTCAAATTCCTCAAACTTGTTCTTTTTGAAAAACCTTCTGAGAACGCATATGACCTCTCCAAATTCCTCACAACTATACTCTGTTCACAGGTACTCATGTCAGCTGCTGAATCACTAGGTTCTCATCAACTTAACTCATTTGCAGCGTTCCACGAAGAAAAGTTGCATACTTCTTCAGAGAGTTCAATTGTTCAAATTCCTCAACTGAAGAAAATGGCTGATGGAAAGAAGCCACAGAAAGGAGGAAAGAGGCCCAAGGTCAATACTGCCTTTGAAATCCTTGAGGACATTTATGCTGGGTACTGCACACCCCCTGAGGAAGATAAAAATCAGCGTAAGGTGCGCATTCAGAGGATAGAAAGGAGATGGGCAAAAGAGTGGAAGGAGTACAGGTATGTGACTCCAAAATACATGAAGAAATTTGCTGTTACTCCTCCATGCTCAAGACCTCCATTGGCACCTGGCCAAGAGGTAGATCCCACTAGCATCAAGCACGGTGAGGATTTTCCTGAAGAATGGGCCAAGCGCCAGGCCAAGTTGGCCAAACAGGCTAAGGAAGCAGTGAAGAAATTCAACGAAGATTCTAGTGCTGCTGAGGCCTCTGTAAGGCCGAAGAAATCCATGGCAAAGAAGCCTGTGCACAAGCCAAGTGCCTCTTCTTCAATGCCCTCACGGCCAATTTCCTCAGCTAAGCCCTCACGACCAATTCCTCAAGCAGCTCCTGCTCCTCCAAAGTCCTCAGCTGCTCCAAAAAAATCCTCAGCACCTGTGCATCTTGCCACGTGCCAAAGGACTACATGCATCTCCATTGCCTCAGGAGCTTCAGCTAGTTCCTCAGCTGCACCAAACTCTTCAATAGGACCCTCACTGCTGAAGACTAAGACCACTACTGGACGAGGCTCTCACCCAAGTCCTCAGAAGAAGCAGGTTGCCTTCCAAGTGCCGTCTGAAGAAGACGAAGCTGATGATGAAGAACTTGCTGAAATCATCAGAGACAGGCAAGTCAGGGCCGCTAGAGCCAAGGGCACATATGTGCCACTGCTTTTGGATCCAAAGTTGATCCTCGACTATATTGATCTCTGGCACAAGGACCCAAACACTCCTATGCCTGATTTCAAGTTGACACCTAGCCAAAGTCACATGCTGACCCATTTCATCAGTGAAGAAAAATGGAAATATGAGAAGGCCAGGCAGCTAAATAAAGCACAGTACAGGAAGGAGAAGTTCCTGAAGAACAACGTGGTCTCTATGACAACTGATGAACTTGTAAAGATCCAGTCTGAAATCAAAGTCCTCAGCGACGATTTCAACGCTTACTATGCTGATTGGAAAGGAGCCAAGGTCAGGTTCGTCAATCTGACGAAGACACTCACTTCAAGTGCCGCTGTCCCTGTGCATATTGAAGTCACTCCGGCTGAAGCATCTGTTCAGCCAACTGAAGAACATGCCAGCACCGCTGATGACAATTAGGTTGCTGAAGACAATGTGAGTTCCAAGGCTGATGACTACATTCCAGCCACTGAAGAAATTCCCAGGGCACCCACTAGTGGTGCGCCTGAAGAAAATGAACCACATTCCTCTGCTCCTCCTGCGCCTACTCCAACTCCAATCCTTCCATCTGCATCAGATGTGAAGAAGACCAAGGCTGCAGAGCATGCAGCTGTGAAGAAAAGGAAAGCATCAGCTTCTTCAGATTCTTCAGCTCCGAAGAAAATGAAGACTATGACCAGCTCTTTTGCAAACCCGATTGATGCTGTTCCGATCTCAACCATGCCATCAAAGGACCTTGTTCCTTTTGATGAAGAATATGTGATCCCCAGCGGATCTGATGAAGAAACTCCTTCTGCTGCTACTTCAGAGCAGATGGATGAACAAATTGAAGTGGATGAAATCCCTTCAACCCCAGTTGTTTCCTCGCCTATGCCTCAATTTACTGCTGAAGAGGCCGGCGTTGAAGAAATTGAAGAAGAAGATGTGGACATTGGCTGTACCACACCAGTGATGAATGATGACTTTTGGGAAAGTCAGCACCCCAATTCTCCACTCTTCACTCCACTGCAGCAAATTCCTCAGTCCCCAGTCACGTTCAAATGGGATCTGATGAAGCTCATGAAGACAATCCAGCCGCTAGTGCTGAAGAAAATGAAAATGAAGAATTCAAGAACCAGGCTGCCACTGAAGAGGAACCAGAAATTCCTCAGCCTGAAGAACCTGAGATTGCGATTCCTGAGGTTGTGATGCAACTCACTGACACTCCTCTGCCCAAGCCAAAGGATCCATTCTCAAGGAAGCAAACGTTCAAAACTGATGCCTTATTTGGCGAGCATGTATTCTTCACTGATTACAACCCTTATGACTCTGCTCGCATAAGGAAGAGGCGTTTCTGGACTGCCATCCAGGCAAATTTCTATTCCTCAGTGCTGTTCAACAAAGACAAAGTCTTCGATCATGAGCATATTCCTCACGTGGATATGGAATCTCTGCCGTGCTTCGAGCCAGTCCTCAATGTTCTTCACGATGCTGGATTGTTAAATTTCTGCACTGACATCTGTGATTGGAATGAAGAACTTATTCTTCAATTTCATGCGACGCTGCACATCACCGGAAATTCTGAAGATGTGAATTCATGGGTATTGGACTGGGTGTCTGAAAACACTCACTACAAGGCACCAGCTACTGAATTGCTTCGTGCCTTACCTCTCAGTCTGCCCCTTGAAGGTGCTTGTTGCGTCTACAATGAACCTGAGCTAACCGATCACTACATGCAATTGCTGGTGAAGCCTTTGAAGCCAAGTCAGGCCCCAAGAACAAACTTCCTTGTGAAGGAATTGATGTATGTGCCTCGGACTGTCTATCGCACTCTGACGAAGACATTGAGTCCTATCAAGGGCCACGACTCAAATGAAGAAGAAGTCGTTGGCATCATGAAGAATCTGCTTTTCAATATCATTCATGTCATTCCCGTCAACTTCCATGATTTCTTCATGAGGACTCTGGCCAATGTCGCCATGTCACCATTTGAGTTGAAGCCTTATGCACCTTGGATTATGAGATTCATCAGGACAAGGTCTTCACTGAACTATAAAGCTGATACACTGAACCATTGCAGCTACTTGCCCCCAATTGAAGTCCTCAAACGGACATTTTCCTCAGCTGATGAAAAGGGCAAGGCTACTGCTGTAATTGATGAAGGCATTCGTCCATTGGATGGACAATTTTGCAAGGCTGCATCCTACTCCACCAATGATGACTCTGCCACCCATGACTCTGCCCCAACGCACCCAAGCAAAATCCTCAAGGCACAGCACCCAGGGTGATGACTGACCGTGAGCTTCTCCTTAGTCTTCATCAGAAGGTTGATCGCAATCATAAATGGGTCAAGCATCAGTTTGTTCAATTCTTCACAACATGACTGCTACCCATAATGCAGTGAAGAAAAACCACCACTACCTTAATGAAACCCTCAACCGCACTTGGGTTGTTCTGTCTCAAGTCTATAGTGAAGAAGATCTAAAGAAAATGGGTCTCAAGGAAGATCTTGACTGGGCTGCACCTCCTCTGAAGAAGTACAAGAAGGTCAAGGTTCCTTCTTTGGTGGCCAGCTCCTATTCTTCATCACGTGACACTGATGAACATGAAGATTTGGACGACACTGCGGCAGGCCCTACTCCAACAAACGACCCCAACAACGCTGACGCTCCTTCATCACCTTGATATTGTTCAGGGGCGTTAGTCCTCATTTTCGACCCTTTTGGTCATTTGATGACAAAGGGGGAGAAATTTGAGTTAGTCTTCAAGAGGGTCTATCTTATGGGCGTTTTTTTCTAAAGTTACAACTCTCGTTCTTTTGATGACTTTGTTGGATCGAGTTGTAAACTTAAACTCTATGGTGGCCTGATACTTTTGATGTTTCCTTCTGCATGCTTATTCCTCGTTAATGTTATTGCACGCAAGCTGAATTACATCAGTCACCACATTTCATCATGCATTCCAAATTCTTCATATATTATGTCAAATGCGTGTATGAATTACAAGATATAGGGGGAGATCTCCATGATTCAATTCTTCAAGTGTGCATTGCTTCAAAAACAAATTCCTCACTATGCACATCTTCAGGGGGAGTTCTTCTATATCTTGCAATCAAATTCCTCAATATCAGTATTTACACTTCATATGTCTATCCCCGTTGAAAACTTAACCTATATTGTCATCAATCACCAAAAAGGGGAGATTGTAAGTGCATCTAGTGCCCCTTGGTGATTTTGGTGTATTGAAGACTTATAGGTTAAGGGACTAATGCATTTATGAGTGTACACAGGTCTATAAGTCTATGAGGAGTTTGATATTTACAGAGAAAGTCGACCCCTAAAAATGAAGTTCTTCGACTGAAGACTTTGGATTTCTGAAGACTTTCTGAAGACTTTGAAAGTGAAGAAATTGGTGTGTCCTTGAAGACTTGGTATTCATTTGAGGAACATGAAGCGTGAAGACTTTTGTTTTTGTAGTTTCATTTTCTCTTTCTTGAGTCATAGGAAACACCGTACTGTTAAAGGGTGTCGAGGAAATACTAAGGAAAATTTTCCATGTGATGCTCAACTCAAAATCCTACACCTACCAATCCCTTTGAGTGAAGCCATTGGAAATCTCATACAGTTCAGTCATATTCTTCAGTGACAGAGACGAAGTTCTTCTGGTCTCTGAGGAATTTGTTCTGACTGAGGAGTTAGGAATTCGCCGGTGCGGATTGCCTACACAGTGAGGAACAAGATAGCCCTGGGGAATTTGAAACTCAAATTTCCGACCGTTGTTGTGCTATGCGCCAGCTGTCCCAAAATATCTTATCCACCTAACGGTCATATCATTGAAGGGCATTTATGTCTTATCATGTCGGGCTGCTCCCTAGGCTATAAATAGCCGCCCCCTACAACCACTAGCTGGTTGGCTGCTCCGAGAGAAACTGACACTTGTCATTTGAGAGTATCCCATCCTCCGAGGACTTTGAGCGAAAATCATCAAGTGAGGAAAACCCCAAACCCAAACACCTACAAACCCAAAGTGATTGAGCATCACTGAAGAGATTGATCCTGCGTGGATCCGATGCTTGTTACCTTTGAAGACTGTGCTTCTTCCAGATGGTTAGGCATCATGGTCTAGAGCATCCAAGAGGAAATTGTGGATCGCCGAGTGACCGAGTTTGTGAAGGTTTGGAAGTCACCTGAAGACTTACCACGAGTGATTGGACGAGGTCTGTGTGACCTTAGTTCAAGGAGAATACGGTGAGGACTGTGTGTCCGGGACTGGGTGTCCTCAGGTTTAAATACCTAGCCGCTCCAACCAGACGTACAACTGGGACAGCAGTTGGAACTGGTCTACCAAATCATTGTCTTCACCATTTCCTCATTACTGTGTTGTATGCTTGTTCATATCTGTATTTGAAGACTTTGACTGAAGACTTTCTCAATTTCCTTAGTTCAATTTCCTCAGTTTCTTTGTCCTCATCCTGTGTTATCCTGTGTTTACGCTTTCTGTACTTTGTGCTTGTCTTCATTTCATCATGATGACTATGCTTGTGTTCTGCTATGCATACTTTTGAGTACTTATTCCGCTGCAAGTAGTTCTTCGCTAAGGAATTTCCTCACTAGAAAATTCCTCAGTGAAGAATTTATAAAAATCGCCTATTCACCCCCCTCTAGTCGATATAACGCACTTTCAGCATCAGCCGCTGAAAAGTCGCTCCCGCGTTGCGCAGCCCGAAGGGCATGCAGGTGTAGCAGTACACCCCACATGGTGTCAGGAAGGCTGTCTTCTCCACATCTTCCACCGCCATCTTGATCTGATGATACCCTGAGAACGCATCCAGGAAGCACAGAAGGTCGCACTCGGCGGTGGAGTCGACGATCTGGTCGATGCGCGGGAGCGGGAATGGATCTTGGGGGCAGGCTTTATTAAGGTTGGTGAAGTTGACGCACATCCGTTCCTTCCACCTTTCTTTGGCACTACGACGGGGTTCGGCAGCCACTCGGGATATCGAACTTCGTGAATGGCACCCCCCGCCTCCAGCTTGCGGGTCTCCTGGATGATGAAGGCCTGCTTCTCAGTGGACTGTCGTCTCGCTCGCTGCTTCACGGGGCGTATGTTGGGGCATACCCTTAGATGATGCTGAATCACCTCCCTCGGGACCCCTACCAGCTGATTAGGCTCCCACGCGAATATCTCCTTGTTTGCGCGCAAGAACCTCACCAAGGCCTCCTCCTGGCCCGGGTCAAGGCCAACGCCTATGGTAAAGGTGGCTCCCGAAGACCCGTCCTCGTTGACAGGCACCTTCTTGGTCTCCGCCTTGTCTTGGGTGAACAACTGCTTCTTCTTGGTAGGCACGGCCTCCTGGGCCTCGGGGGTACCGGCGTCGGCGGGCTGTGCTGCCGTCGCGGTCTTGAAGGCAAGCCTTAGTGCCGTCACGGCCTCCTTAGTGTCCCCCTTGATGGTGAGGACGCCTTTGCTCCCAGGCATCTTCATGAGGTTATAGGTCGGGTGAGTCGCCGCCATGAACTGAGCGAGAGCTGGGTACCCGAGGATGGTGTTGTATGGGAGACCGATGCGGGCGATGTCGAAGTCTACCAGCTCAGTGCGGTAGTTGTCGCGTGTGCCGAAGGTGACGGGGAGGCAGATCTGCCCCAGAGAGTGGGCAGCTCCACCACCAACTCCTGAGAAGGGCTTGCTGAGGCTGAGCCGCTTGAGCGACACGTGAAGAAGGCTGAAGGCTTCTACGGAGAGCAAGTTGAGGCCAGCCCCGCCGTCGATGAGGGTCTTGGTAACAGCCACGTTGCAGATGGTGGGCGTGCAGAGCATTGGGAGGATGCCCGAGCCGGCGGTGGAGTCGGGGTGGTCTTTCGGGCCGAAAGTGAGGTCAGCCTCTGGCGCAGCCCAACCCGGCGGAGCCCCCGGGAGCTTGAAGGTGGCCCCGATCTGATGGAGGAACGGTTTGACGTGGCGATCTGAAAGCGGTGCTTGAGAGCCGCCCAGCAGGGCCGCGACTGCATGGTGCGCCGGCACAGCGTAGCGGGCAGCGAAGAGGTCGCGGAGCTCCCCCAGGACTCCACCATGGATCCAGGGAGGTTGAGCAGCCAGGCACGTGGCTCGCCGGTGAGGGCCATGGGGAACCAGTTGGCCATGATCTTGTCGTCGCCTCCGGCCTCGAGGACAGCCTCCTCGTACGCCAGCAGGAACGGCGACGGGTCTGCCGCGCCGTCGTAACGCGACGGCACTCTGGCTTGAACTTGGTCGGCCACCGCACCCGCCGTAGGGCGGGGGCCAGGGCTCGGTACCCAGATGCTCCACTATCGATGTCGGCCGCAGAGGTGGATGGCGGGGCACCTGCCATGGGGGCGAAGTGCGGCGGCGCGGGGCGCAGGCTGGTGGAGAGGAGCTACGGCGCACCCCTACCTGGCGTGCCAAATGTCGGATGTGGGGTTCCCGCAAACCCTTAAGGTTCGAACTCTGGGGTGCGCGTGAAGTCTTTCCCTCCTACCGATCTACGCCCTAGCTCGCTAAGATCTTGCGGACGAACTTGACAAACTCGCAACACAGAAAGACACGAGATTTATACTGGTTCGGGCCACCGTTGTGGTGTAATACCCTACTCCAGTGTGGTGGTGGTGGATTGCCTCTTGGGCTGATGAAGAACAGTACAAGGGGAAGAACAGCCTCCTGAGGTTGAGGTGTTCTTGTGGCTAGGGTAGGCTCTCGATCAGATCAGATCAAGCCGAGATGCCCCTACTGTGGTGGCTAACTCTACTTATATAGGCCCTGGTCCTCTCCCCAAATATTGAGCGGGAAGGGAGCCAACAACGGCGGGCAAATTTGAAGGGGGACAGCTAGTACAAGCTATCCTGACAAAAGTGGTCTTCGCCTGCTAAAGGCTCTGGTGGTGACGTTGCCTTGGGCTCCATGATGACCTCCGTCTTGCCGTCCTCCTGGTCTTGGTCTCATTGCACCGATATGGCAACCTTTGCCTGAGGCCTCGATACTCCTTGCCTGCACTGGCCTTCTTAGCTCCAAAGAGGAAACAAGGACGCTGTGCACGCTGGCGCCCGCCTGGCGCCCGCCTGGTGTCGATCGTCATGGCTCACATCACGAGAGCCTCACGAGGTTTGCCCCGCCTTGATATCTCCGCTCCTCGTGAGCCTGCCTGGCTAGGCCACTCCTGAGGAGGTCTTGCCTCGTCCGCCTCACGAGGCTTGGCCCCTCGCGAGGGTCTTGGATGCCTCGTTGACGAAGGTGGGCCGGACGGCCCGCTAACTTGGCCACGCCGTGGGCCGCAGGGAGCCAAGTCTGGGGACCCCCGTTCCCAGAATGCCGACAGAGATGAACTAGGGTTTGAGAGGAGATGGTGCTGGTGAAGATGTTGATGGAGATTTGCCCCCTCCCGATGATGGGAGCGTTGGTGATGACGATGGCGATGATTTCCCCCTCCCAGAGGGAAGTGTCCCCGGCAGAACAGCTCCGCCAGAGCCCTAGATTGGTCCGCTAAGGTTCCGCCTCGTGGCGGCAGAGTCTCGTCCCGAAAGCTTGCTTATGATTTTTTCTCGGACGAAAGACTTCATATAGCAGAAGATAGGCACCGGAGGGCCACCAGGGGGCCCACGAGGCAGGGGGCGCGCCCCCCACCCTCGTGCCCAGGGTGTGGGTCCCCTTTGGTATTTTCTTCGCACAGTATTTTTTATTATTTCCAAAAATAACTTCCGTGGAGTTTCAGGACTTTTGGAGTTGCGCAAAATAGATCTGTAATATTTGCTCCTTTTCCAGCCCAGAATTCCAGCTGCCAGCATTCTCCCTCTTTATGTAAACCTAGTAAAATAAGAGAGAATAGGCATAAGTATTGTGACATAATGTGTAATAACAGCCCATAATGCAACAAATATCGATATAAAAGCATGATGCAAAATGGACGCATCAACTCCCCCAAGCTTAGACCTTGCTTGTCCTCAGGCGGAAGCCGATAACGATAAATATGACCACATGTTTAGGGGTAGAGGTGTCGATAAAATAAAATACGGACATGAGGGCATCATGATCATTCTTATAACAGCCACATATATGGATATTGTCATATGATTTCTTATGCTCAAGTAATAATCTATTCACAATGTCAAGTATGAATGAGAAACTTTATCGAGAACTAACAAACTATAATCTCAGTCATTGAAGCAATTGCAATTTATCATAACATCGGAAAGAGTCAATATAAGAGCTTTTCAGCAAGTCCACATACTCAACTATCATTTAGTCTTTCACAATTGCTAACACTCACGCAATACTCGTGGTTATGGAGTTTTAATCGGACACAGAGAAAGATAGGGGCTTGTAGTTTCGCCTCCCAACCTTTTACCTCAAGGGTAATGTCAACAATAATAGTTCATGCTAACTTACATCCAATTGGATATATATATATATATATATATCAGGATCTTTCCAACACAGTGTGCTTGCCAAAGGATAAAATGAAAAAGAGGAAAGGTGAAGATCACCATGACTCTTGCATAAGGGTAAGAGATAAAAGTAAAAGATAGGCCCTTCGCAGAGGGAAGCAGAGGTTGTCATGCGCTTTCAGGGTTGGATGCACAAAATCTTAATGCGAAAGAACGTCACTTTATATTGCCACTTGTGACGTGGACCTTTATTATGCAGTCTGTCACTTTTATTTCTTCCACATCACAAGATCGTATAAAGCTTATTTCCTCCACAGTAATGAATCATACATATTTAGAGAGCAATTTTTATTGCTTGCACCAATGACAACTTACTTGAAGGATCTTACACAATCCATCGATAGGTATGGTGGACTCTCATGGCAAAACTTGGTTTAAGGATATTTGGAAGCACAAGTAGTATATCTACGTGGTGCAAAGAATTTGGCTAGCATGAGAGAGAAAGGCAAGCTCAACATGTTGGATGATCCATGACAATATACTTTATCTCGGATATAAGAAAACATAACCCATTACATTGTCTTCCTTGTCCAACATCAACTCTTTAGTCATGTCATACTTTAATGAGTTCTCACAATCATAAAAGATGTCCAAGATAGTATATTTATATGTGAAACCTCTCTTTCTTTATTTCTTCCTATTAATTGCAACGATGACCAAAACTATATTTGCCAACTCTCAACAATTTTTAATCATCATACTCTTTATATGTGAAGTCATTACTCTCCATAAGATCAATATGATCTCTTTGTTTCTTTTTATTCTTTTCTCTTTTCTTTTATTCCCTCAAGATCATGGCAAAATAATCAAGCCCTTGACTCAACACTAATCTTTATTATATATAGCTCAGGGACTCGATTACATAGAGGGCTCATAAAGCAAAACTCAAAACTAGATCATACTAAAACTTTATTCTACTAGATCAAGATATTACTAAAAGGATCGAACTAAGAAAAACGGTAAAGATAGGAGTGTGATGGTGATACGATATCGGGGCGCCTCCCCCAAGCTTGGCAGTTGCCAAGGGGAGTGCCCATACCCATGTGATTATGTCTCTCTTGCTGGTGAAAAAGGTGGAGTTGTTGATGATGTGGGCTTGTCGTCCATCTTCCAAGGTATAGGCTCACCATCATAGAAGGATGATCGAGTCTCCGGGATCCTCAAATCTGCAGCCAAACTAATCCTCTTGAATCTATATTCATACTCACAGTTTTGGTTTTGCAGGTCATAGATTTGGGCTTGGAGGTGCTCGATCTTCTCGTGAAGCTTGAAGATGGTCTCCCCAATGTTCTTGGCATCCAGCTTGTGGTTGTTGGTGAACTCCGCGATCATCATGTGGTTGGCGTTGAGTCCGTGTTCCACCATCCCCTGGCACTTGAAAACTTGTTGCTCCATTGCTTCGAGCCTCGTCTCCACGCTTCCTGTCCTCCTTGGTCCCTCAACATCGCGGATGTGCAACAACCCATCACGCATCTCAATGGTTTGAGGGTGTTGCAGCACTTCCGCGAGGTAGGGGTTGATGACCTTCTCGAAGAACTTGTCCTTGGGGGCGCTTGGAGACGTCATGGTGATCTAGATCTGTCAGAAAAATAGCTCGAAACGAAAACAGAGGATATTTGCGTGATGCAGGAGTCAAAACCTTCGGGAGATTATATAATGAATTTTTACCGACCAAAATACGTATCGTGCAAGAAAATGGAGTCCCGAGAGCGCACGAGGTGCCCACAAGGCAGGGGGCACGCCCTCCACCCTCGTGGAGGCCTCGTATCCTTCCCGGACTGCTTCTTATTTTCCTATTTTTCTAAATATTCCAAGATGGAGAAAAATTGCCATTAGAACTGTTTTGGAGTCGGTTTACTTACCATACCACATACCTACTCCTTTTTGGAGTCTGAAACGTTCTGGAAAGTGTCCCTTATGTATTCCTCCGGGGTTACGGTTTCAATAATATTAGTTTCAACATTTATAGGATTACCTGAGATATAATGTTTGATTCTTTGACCGTTCACCACCTTTGGATTTGTGCCTTCGAAGTTGTTGATTTTTATGGCACCGGAACGATAGACCTCCTCGATAACGTAAGGACCTTCCCATTTAGAGAGAAGTTTTCCTACAAAAAATCTTAAACGAGAGTTGTATAGCAACACATAATCACCTACATTAAACTCACGCTTTTGTGTCCTTTTGTCATGCCATCTTTTAACCTTTTCTTTAAACAATTTGGCATTCTCATAAGCTTGGGTTCTCCATTCATCAAGTGAGCTTATGTCAAATAGCCTCTTCTCACCAGCAAGTTTGAAATCATAATTGAGTTCTTTAATAGCCCAACATGCCTTATGTTCTAGTTCGAGAGGTAAATGACATGCTTTTCCATAAACCATTTTATACGGAGACATACCCATAGGATTTTTATATGCAGTTCTATAGGCCCATAATGCATCATCAAGTTTCTTGGACCAATTCTTTCTAGATCTATTAACAGTCTTTTGCAAAATTAATTTAAGCTCTCTATTACTCAATTCTACTTGACCACTAGACTGTGGGTGATAAGGAGATGCAATTCTATGATTAACATCATACTTAGCAAGCATTTTACGAAAGGCACCATGAATAAAATGTGAACCACCATCAGTCATTAAATATCTAGGGACTCCAAACCTCGGAAAAATAACTACTTTAAGCATCTTAATAGAAGTGTTATGATCAGCACTACAAGTTGGAATAGCTTCTACCCACTTAGTAACGTAATCAACAGCAACTAAAATATGTGTATATCCATTAGAGGCAGGAAACGGTCCCATATAATCAATGCCCCAAACATCAAATCGTTCAATAACAAGTGAATAATTCATAGGCATTTCTTGACGTCTACTAATATTACCAATTCTTTGACATTCATCACAAGATAATACAAACTTACGGGCATCCTTGAAGAGAGTAGGCCAATAAAAACCGGATTGCAATACCTTATGCGCAGTTCTGTCTCCAGCGTGGTGTCCTCCATAAGCCTCGGAGTGACACTTGCGTAGGATCTGTTCATGTTCATGCTCAGGTACACAACGTCTAATAATACCATCTACTCCTTCTTTATAAAGATGTGGGTCATCCCAGAAGTAATGTCTTAAATCATAGAAAAACTTTTTCTTTTGTTGGTATGTGAAACTAGGTGGTATAAATTTAGCAACAATGTAATTAGCATAATCAACATACCATGGAGTAGTACGAGAAGCATTTATGACATTTAATTGTTCATCAGGAAAGCTATCATCAATAGGTAGTGGGTCATCAAGAACATTCTCTAACCTAGACAAGTTGTCTGCAACGGGGTTCTCATCTCCCTTTCTATCAATAATATGCAAATCAAATTCTTGTAGCAAGAGAATCCATCTAATAAGTCTAGGTTTAGCATCTTTCTTTTCCATGAGATATTTTATAGCAGCATGATCAGTGTGAATAGTTACTTTAGAATCAACAATATAAGGTCTAAACTTATCACAAGCAAATACAACTGCTAAAAATTATTTTTCAGTATTAGCATAATTTCTCTGAGCACCGTCTAGAGTTTTACTAGCATATTGAATAACATTTAATTTCTTATCAACTCTTTGCCCTAGAACAGCACCTACCCCATAATCGCTAGCATCACACATAATTTCAAAAGGTAAATTCCAGTCAGGTGGCTGAATAATAGGTGCAGAAATCAATGCTTTCTTAAGTATTTCAAATGCTTCTACACAATCAACATCGAAGACAAATGGTATATCTTTTTGTAATAGATTAGTCAGAGGCCGAGAAATTTTTGAGAAGTACTTAATGAACCTCCTATAAAAGCCGGCATGACCAAGGCAACTTCTTATACCTTTGATGTCCTTGGGACACGACATCTTTTCAATAGCATCAACTTTAGCTTTATCAACTTCAATACCTCTTTCAGAAATTTTATGCCCCAAGACAATACCTTCATTAACCATAAAGTAGCACTTCTCCCAATTCAAGACATGGTTAGTCTCTTCACATCTCTGCAAAACTCGATCAAGGTTGCTCAAGCAATCATCAAAAGAGGGTCCATAGACGGAGAAATCGTCCATGGAAACCTCACAAATCTTTTCACAAAAATCAGAGAATATAGCCATCATGCATCTTTGAAATGTAGCAGGTGCATTACATAAACCAAAAGGCATACGTCTATAAGAAAAGGTACCAAAAGGGCAAGTAAATGTGGTCTTTGCTTGATCATCAGCTGACACAGGTATTTGAGAGAAACCAGAATAACCATCTAGAAAGCAAAAATGTGTGTGTTTGGATAATCTTTCTAGCATTTGATCAATGAATGGCAAGGGGTAATGATCCTTTTTAGTAGCTTTGTTTAATTTGCAGAAATCAATTACCATCCTATAACCTGTAATAATTCTTTGCGGAATCAATTCATCTTTATCATTAGGAACGACAGTAATACCTCCCTTCTTAGGGACATAATGGACAGGACTTACCCACTGACTATCAGCAACGGGGTAGATTATACCTACCTCAAGGAGCTTTAGTATTTCCTTTCTTACCACTTCTTTCATCTTAGGATTCAGCCGTCGTTGATGATCAATAACTAGTTTGGCATCTTTCTCCAAATTTATTTTGTGTTGACATAGAGTGGTACTAATGCCCTTAAGATCATCAAGAGTATATCCAATAGCAGCACGATGCTTCTTCAGAGTTTTCAATAATTTTTATTCCTCCTTCTCTGAAAGTTTAGCACTAATAATAATAGGATATATCTTCTTTTCATCAAGATAAGCATATTTAAGGGTATCAGGCAATGGTTTAAGCTCAAACACAGGATCACCCTTGGGTGGAGGAGGATCCCCTAGGATTTCAACAGGCAAGTTGTGTTTCAGAATAGGTCCCTGTTTAAAGAGTACTTCATCTATTTCCCTTCTTTCATTCATAAACATATCATTTTCATGGTCCAGCAAATATTGTTCTAAAGGATCATTAGGAGGCACAGCAATAGAAGAAAGACCAATAATTTCATCCTTACTAGGCAATTCCTCTTCACGGAGTTGTCTATGAAATTTAGAAAAGTTAAACTCATGAGACATATCACCTAGACCAATAGTAACAACATCCTTTTCGCAGTCTATCTTAGCATTAACAGTGTTTAAGAAGGGTCTACCAAATATAATGGGACAAAAGCTATCTTGTGGAGAACCAAGAACAAGAAAATCAGCTGGACATTTAGTTTTCCCACACAAGACTTCAACATCTCTAACAATCCCAATTGGTGAAATAGTATCTCTATTGGC
Source organism: Aegilops tauschii subsp. strangulata (assembly GCF_002575655.3). Lineage (NCBI taxonomy): Eukaryota > Viridiplantae > Streptophyta > Magnoliopsida > Poales > Poaceae > Aegilops > Aegilops tauschii. Next base: position 158,573,842 of record NC_053036.3, read on the forward strand.
AAGCTTAATGAAGCAAGATAACTTGCTCAAGCATTGCTTTATGAAGCTGCTCAGAAAAAGAAGTTAGCTGCTCATGAGAAGGAGCAGTCTTCCAGTGTCGAGTTAAGCTCTGATTCAGAGAATGACGAGCAACGGCTTTCGTGCTAGTTGCTCAATCCGTTGCTTGCTTCTCTTCTGTCTTGGAAAAGTCTATATTCTAGTTAATACATGTGCTTGGGAGTCCTTGCAATTTGAATAAACCAAGATCTTACCATGAATGCAATTTTAGAGAGACGCGAAAGTACAAGCCTGTGGGGTCGCTTCTGCAACTGGATAACTAGCACTGAAAATCGTCTTTGCATCGGATGGTTCGGTGTTTTGATGATCCATACAAAAAGAATTGGAAAAGGGGTGATGCAAGAGCAGCGGAAGGTGACTTAGAAACATCAGTCATTTCCTATAGAAAGGAAGGAAAGGATCTCTCTTCTGTCTAGACGAAAGATCTCATTTTTGCTACCGCTCAATTTCTTCTAACTCAGCGGGTGCAATATCATGCATAATTTCTTTGTATAAGTCAATAGGTATTGCACTAGCACTAGCACCCATATCACACAAGCCATGATAGCAATGATCTCCTATTTTAACAGAAATAAGAGGCATGCCTACTACAGGTCTATGTTTATCTTTAACACCAGGTTTAGCAATTCTAGCAGTCTCATCACAGAAGTAAATAACATGCCCATCAATATTATCAGCCAAGAGATCTTTAACCATAGCAATATTAGGTTCAACTTTAACTTGTTCAGGAGGAGTATAAGTTCTAATATTGCTTTTACGAACCACAGTTGAAACTTTAGTATGATCTTTTATCCTAACAGGAAAAGGTGGTTTCTCAACATAAGCAGTAGGGATAACAGGATCATTAAAAGTGATAGTCTTTTCTTCAACTTCAATAGGTTCAACTACTTTTACTTCTATGGGAGGATAATATTTAAACCACTTCTCCTTAGGGAGATCAACATGAGTAGCAAATGATTCACAGAAAGAAGCTACTATCTCAGAGTCAAGTCCATATTTAGTGCTAAATTCACAGAAAACATCGGTATCCATAAAAGATTTAACACAATCAAACTTAGGTGTTATACCTGACTCCTTACCCTCGTCGAGATCCCAATCTTCAGAGTTGCGTTTAATTCTTTCCAATAAATTCCATTTGAATTCAATAGTCTTCATCATAAAAGAACCAGTACAAGAAGCATCGAGCATGGTGCGATTGTTGTGAGAAAGCCGAGCATAAAAAATTTGAATAATCATTTCTCTTGAGAGCTCATGATTGGGGCATGAATATAACATTGACTTAAGCCTCCCCCAAGCTTGAGCGATGCTTTCTCCTTCGCGAGGCCAAAAATTATATATATAATTACGATCACGATGAACAAGATGCATAGGATAAAACTTCTGATGAAATTCCAATTTCAATCGTTTGTAGTTCCATGATCCCATATCATCACATAGCCTATACCATGTCAATGCATCTCCCTTCAAAGATAAAGGGAAGACCTTCTTCTTGATAACATCATCGGGCATACCTGCAAGCTTAAATAATCCACAAACTTCATCCAAATAGATTAGGTGCTCATCAGGATGTAATGTTCCATCTCCTGCAAATGGATTAGCTAGCAGTTTTTCTATCATACCCGAAGGAATTTCGAAGTAGACATTCTCATTTTCAGTAGGTTGAGGAGCAACTCTTTGCTCTACTGGTCGAGGTGAAGATACCCCGAACAAGCCCCTCAGAGGATTACTTTCCATAGTAACAAGTGACAGTAAATTTCAGCACACTATATAAATTTTTCCTTACCAAATTCCACATACCAAAGGCGCTTCACTCCCCGGCAATGGCGCCAGAAAAGAGTCTTGATGACCCACAAGTATAGGGGATCTATCGTAGTCCTTTCGATAAGTAAGAGTGTCATACCCAACGAGGAGCAGAAGGAAATGATAAGCGGTTTTCAGCAAGGTATTCTCTGCCAGCACTGAAATTATCGGTAACAGATAGTTTTGTGATAAGGTAATTTGTAACGGGTAACAAGTAAAAAAAGTAAATAAAGTGCAGCAAGATGGACCAATCCTTTTTGTAGCAAAGGACAAGTCTGGACAAACTCTTATATAGAGAAAAGCGCTCCCGAGGACACATGGGAATTATCGTCAAGCTAGTTTTCATCACGTTCATATGATTCGCGTTCGGTACTTTGATAATTTGATATGTGGGTGGACCAGTGCTTGGGTGCTGTCCTTACTTGGACAAGCATCCCACTTATGATTAACCCCTATTGCAAGCATCCGCAACTACAAAAGAAGTATTAAGGTAAACCTAACCATAGCATGAAACATGTGGATCCAAATCAGCCCCTTATGAAGCAACACATAAACTAGGGTTTAAGCTTCTGTCACTCTAGCAAACCATCATCTACTTATTACTTCCCAATGCCTTCCTCTAGTCCCAAACAATGGTGAAGTGTCATGTAGTCGACGTTCACATAACACCACTAGAGGAGAGACAACATACATCTCATCAAAATATCGAACGAATGCCAAATTCACATGACTACTAATAGCAAGACTTCTCCCATGTCCTCAGGAACAAACATAACTACTCACAAAGCATATCCATGTTCATAATCAGAGGGGTATTAATATGCATAATGGATCTGAACATATGATCTTCCACCAAATAAACCAACTAGCATCAACTACAAGGAGTAATCAACACTACTAGCAACCTACAGGTACCAATCTCAGACTTAGAGACAAGAATTGGATACAAGAGATGAACTAGGGTTTGAGAGGAGATGGCGCTGGTGAAGATGTTGATGGAGATTGGCCCCCTCCCGATGAGAGGAGCGTTGGTGATGACGATGGCGATGATTTCCCCCTCCCGGAGGGAAGTGTCCCCGGCAGAACAGCTCCGCCAGAGCCCTAGATTGGTTCCGCCAAGGTTCCGCCTCATGGCAGCGGAGTCACGTCACGAAAGCTTGCTTATGATTTTTTCTCGGACGAAAGACTTCATATAGCATAAGATAGGCACCGGAGGGCCACCAGGGGGCCCACGAGGCAGGGGGCGCGCCCAGGGGGGTAGGGCGCGCCCCCCACCCTCGTGCCCAGGGTGTGGGTCCCCTCTTGTATTTTCTTCGCTCAGTATTTTTTATTATTTCCAAAAATAACTTCCGTGGAGTTTCAGGACTTTTGGAGTTGCGCAGAATAGGTCTCTAATATTTGCTCCTTTTCCAGCCCAGAATTCCAGCTGCCGGCATTCTCCCTCTTTATGTAAACCTAGTAAAATAAGAGAGAATAGGCATAAGTATTGTGACATAATGTGTAATAACAGCCCATAATGCAATAAATATCGATATAAAAGTATGATGCAAAATGGACATATCATCCGCGCCCCATATTTGATTGGGAGGAGGGAGATGATGACTCTCAACATATCATCGGGGAGGCTGCTGATTATGTCTAGGCCTGCTGGAGTCTCTTGCGGTTCTAGCTCACCCCGCCTCCGCTTGTTGGCAGCCCCGTTCTCCACCTCCGGAGTCTCCTTGTCAGCGGCGCTTTCTGGTAGAAAGTGGAGTACAGGGAATATTTAGTTAAAACAGGGCAATAGAAAAGTGTATTGGTAACTAGAAGTTATTAGGTAGGAATATAGTAAGACAAGGGAATAACAATTGGTTGCTTAAATACTACACAATTCATTTGACATTGCTGGGTAAGTCAACATATGCAGATAGTTGAAAAGAAAACTTACTTCGAACAAAGTCTGGATGGATGATTTTGTCGGGGAAGTTAGCATATATCTCATGACCAGGCCCTTCTATGTGCAGTGCAATTTTAGTGCCAGCTTTCAGTACATAAATCTTTGCAATTTCATTCCAAAAGCCAGTGCCAAAATAGGAGTCGCCACGTTCATCAAGTCTTACAGTAGCAATGATTGTAAATCCATGGTTTGTGCGCAGTATGACATTCGTGGAGCCTTGATGTATGTAAAGAGAAAAATTGTACACTACATAATCTGTTGCATAGCGAGGGATGTCCTGCAGAAAATGTTAGGGTTGTTAAAGAAAATATGGTAACATGCAAATATGGGCCCAAATTGAAAGAACTGTACAGTAGTTGAAATCGAAGGACAAAAGTATATAATTAAACAGATAGGGTAAACATGATGTCATGGAAGTATGGGAGTAATCGAAAGAACAATACATCATTAATTTGCCTAATATAGAAAGAAGAGGGGAAAAATCCCCTTTAACGTATATGGTGCATGTGGCACCTTTTCTCCAAATGTAGCAATATTTAGAATATGTTCAGGAAAGTAGGCCATGCCAACCGATTTAGGGTGAGAATGAACATACCGCGCGCGTCCTCGAGTTATCTGGTACGATGAGATGGAGTCTCTGGCGGCGGTCGCCAAGTCCTGAAGTATCGGCGCACTGTACATTCTATGAATGAAAGAAAACCCTGAAATCAGCTCGAATAAAAATGAATTCACGGCGATTTCCGCTGGGTGATTAAAGGAGGTAGATGAACTGGGATAAGAGATGAGATAATATCTCGTTAAATTAGTTACCTTGTCATCCATGAGAAAGAACCCTCAGTACGGAAGATTCCCCAACCGAGCGGAGATGGGTCGACCACGTGCAGCGTCGAGAAAGTCGATGGCGATAGGCGGCGGCAAGCGGAAGTGGCGAAATGCAGTGGGCTTTGCCGGCAGCCTGGCGGCGGCGGCAGGCGGCGAGCTAAGTGTTTACGGCCACGATAGGCGGTGCCATGGCATAGACGCGGAGGATCTTGTGCAGGTGTGAATGAGGAACGTACCGGAGTGGCCGAGGTGGGTGGCGGGCGGGGTGAGGGTTTTTGTGATGTGGGGATGGTGAGGGTTTTCTTTTTCCTTTTCTGAATTGGGTGGTGAGGGTTTTCTATCCCACAAGCCAGCTTTCAGTACATAAAACTTTAGTGCCAGCTTTTGTCCTTCGATTTCAACTACTGTACAGTTCTTTCAATTTGGGCCCATATTTGCATGTTACCATATTTTCTTTAACAACCCTAACATTTTCTGCAGGACATCCCTCGCTATGCAACAGATTATGTAGTGCACAATTTTTCTCTTTACATACATCAAGGCTCCACGAATGTCATACTGCGCACAAACCATGGATTTACAATCGTTGCTACTGTAAGACATGATGAACGTGGCGCCTCCTATTTTGGCACTGGCTTTTGGAATGAAATTGCAAAGTTTTATGTACTGAAAGCCGGCACTAAAATTGCATGTGGGATGACATTCGTGGAGCCTTGATGTATGTAAAGAGAAAAATTGTGCACTACATAATCTGTTGCATAGCGAGGGATGTCCTGCAGAAAATGTTAGGGTTGTTAAAGAAAATATGGTAACATGCAAATATGGGCCCAAATTGAAAGAACTGTACAGTAGTTGAAATCGAAGGACAAAAGTATATAATTAAACAGATAGGGTAAACATGATGTCATGGAAATATGAGAGTAATCGAAAGAACAATACATCATTAATTTGCCTAATATAGAAAGAAGAGGGGAAAATCCCCTTTAACGTATATGGTGCATGTGGCACCTTTTCTCCAAATGTAGCAATATTTAGAATATGTTCAAGAAAGTAGGCCATGCCAACCGATTTAGGGTGAGAATGAACATACCGCGCGCGTCCTCAAGTTATCTGGTACGATGAGATGGAGTCTCTGGCGGCGGTCGCCAAGTCCTGAAGTATCGGCGCACTGTACATTCTATGAATGAAAGAAAACCCTGAAATCAGCTCGAATAAAAATGAATTCACGGCGATTTTCGCCGGGTGATTAAAGGAGGTAGATGAACTGGGGTAAGAGATGAGATAATATCTCGTTAAATTAGTTACCTTGTCATCCATGAGAAAGAACCCTCAGTACGGAAGATTCCCCAACCGAGCGGAGCTGGGTCGACCGCGTGCAGCTTCGAGAAAGTCGATGGCGATAGGCGGCGGCAAGCGGAAGTGGCGAAATGCGGTGGGCTTTGCCGGCAGCCTGGCGGCGGCGGCAGGCGGCGAGCTAAGTGTTTACGGCCGCGATAGGCGGTGCCATGGCATAGACGCGGAGGATCTTGTGCATGTGTGAATGAGGAACGTACCGGAGCAGCCGAGGTGGGTGGCGGGCGGGGTGAGGGTTTTTGTGATGTGGGGATGGTGAGGGTTTTCTTTTTTCTTTTTTGAATTGGGTGGTGAGGGTTTTCTATCCCACAAAGAATTTTGGGGGCGACGGTTTGCTAGAGCGAACCGTGTGTGATTGACGCAGCCGGCAAAAGGATAGTCATTGCACATGTTTCCAATTTTGGGAACCGTGTGTGATTGACGTACTACATCCGTCCTGGTTTATTGGTTCCCCGTTGTAATTTTTACCAAAATTTGGTGAAATATTTAACATACTCAGACATAGATGATAAGCGTACACGTACATAAGCATAGTTCAACCATAAGTACATAGTTCAACCGTCATTAAGCGTACTCAAGCGTACATAGTTTGATCCATCCCACATCTCATCTCACATGCGGCCGGCACGATCCTGAAGCTTCTCCAGGTACTCGGCGTACGCGTCGTGCGCCACCCTGCGAGAATACTTCTACTTGAAGGAGCCAATGGCCCGTCCTCTTGCATGCGGAAGAACACTTAGATACGCGTCATGAATCTTGTGGTTGCAAAATGGGCATCCATAGCCGTCGTTCCAGGTCCTAATACACCTGTTATGCATTCCTGCATAAAGCTCCCTCGGGGTTCGCCTCTTGTACCTCCTCTGGGCATCTTCATCCTCGCTGTCCACATCGTCAGACAACTCCTATACATATAGTAAAACAAATTTGGCATCAAATCACTGATTACATGCCGTGAAGTAGGATTAGGAATTTATGGCTATTTATTTATACATATTCAGAGATTATGGTTTGATTTTTAAGCACAGTCGTCTATGTATAGACCACTCTTGAAGAAAATAATGGCACAAACATATGTAGGTCATTCAAAATCAATTGTCAAGTCCTGGCTACGAATTATTAGCACGAACACTAACCCTAGTCGGATTACTAGCAGAAATCATTTGCACAGATGAAACAACTAATCACTTATCACCTGTACCATTCAAACAATCAATACACTACACGGATCTAACGAAACTTACTCAGATTTCATGGATTGGGAGAACATAACCACAGGATTTCTATTCCAAAAAGGGGGAGGCAGGAGTAACCAGAGAAACCCTATGATCTATTTGACACATAAATGGGTATAGATGACTAACTAGTTGTCCGTCATCATCGGAGTCGTCGCCGGATTGGTCGTCGGAGTCGTTGCCGGAGTGGTCGTCAGAGTCGGTGTGGAACTCCGCCTCCGACTGTGGAAGCTCGACGCTGTCGACGACGTCAGGGTGCAGCGATAACTCGCCGGTGGTGACGGCAACCTCTGTCTCCATCTCCACGCCGTGCTCTGGTGCTTTAGCAGCCCCGGCGTCGCCACTCCCTCCGATGGGGCGCTTCGGTGGCATCCTCATACACTGACGTCTTTGAGGACTGAGAGCGGCGTCGAGGTTGCAAGCGGAGAGAGAGGATTGTGTGTGCGCAGCGAGGATGGGGGTGCGGCCGCTCGGGCGCACCATTAATATGGAGTTGTGGGAGAGAGGTGGGCGGCGGTCAAACCGATGGCTCGCCTCCCGCTGAGCCTGCGCACCGGACTTCTAGCATGCCTACCGAAGTTTCACACAGCTACTCGCACGCCTCCCGATGACACTGCGCAGCGAGCACGCCTCCGTCAATTCACACACCTGCAGGCGCGCCTCCCCGTCTGCCTGCGCGGTGGACTGCTCGCATGCATCCTGTCAACTCACGCCTACTCGCACGCCACACGGGTCGCGCGGCGGCACGTATATTGTTTTCCTATTTGGATGATTAATGCTGCCTCTTTATTGCTTAACCGAAGCATGGCACGTATCCATTGTTGGTCTAACGCTCATGGTTCGAATAAATAATCCATTTGGGATATTGGTTCCCAATTATTAATAATCTCCCGTCTGTTATTAGATAAAGATTACATCAAAACTGGTCTCATATTTGACAAAAAAAAGTACAATGCCACTTTGTATTGGTGTCCATATGACAACACGATAAGTTTCATGAACTTCAAATAAGTTTTGGATCTACTAGAATTTAAAAATCAAGATTCTCAATGTTTGAAATTTGTTGCACGGGGAGTAAACATGCACCCAGTGAGACACATGTGTTTTTGCAATCCATTTAGGTGCACTGTCACGTGTGCATGTAGCTCAAATTTGATTTTTGCACATTATACCCATAGAAAATCAATCAATCAATGTACTAAAACATCTTAATGATCTCTGTGAATTTTTTGAAATTAAAACGTCCCTCCTTTGGTAACATGTATGTTCACCGCGGGATAATTAATTTAACATGCATCGTAGTTGCAGTGGATTTGCGGTGTGTGTGGGTGTGTGCGTCTGGGGGTGGCGGGTGGCTTGCAGTACACTACGAGTTGTGAGACACCATGTGGGTTGGCCGTTTTGTTAGGAAGGCTGGTGCCACATGAGAGTCGTGAAATCGTTATTTAAAACATTACACAACCCTTTCATACATAAATGTTTTGGCCGCATGCAGTCGATGGTTGTCCTACACGACACTCGATACTCGCGTGTGATGCTTTCTGTGGGCCCGCGAGGTCGTCGTCCATCACTTTGACAAACAGCCGGCAGTGAGGTTAATTTGACCAGCAAGGTATAATCTTTTTTGTTTGTGTTATGGTGGTATATAGTACGCGTCGAAGAGGTGGGAGGGGACTAGCATATATACTATACGTATGCGTCCGTGAACAAGTACACCTCACTCAGTGTCAGGACTTTTTGGTTACCGAGGCACGTGCCACATCAAAATTGTGAAATTGGTTATTCAAACATCACACAACACCTTTTTGGGCCACATGCATATATATCCTAGCTAGGACACTCACGTGTGACGCCTCCATCTGTGGGCCCACAAGGCCATCGTCGACGCATGCATGCATGCATCACTTTGACCTACAACGGGAGAGGTTAATTAATTTCACCATCAATGAGGATTCTTTTGGGTTGTACATATATTACGGCAGGAGCATATAGTATGTGGTGAAGAGGGGGGAAGGGGACCATCATATGTAGTACGCTTGATATAAACCTTGCTCTGTGTGGGTGCATGGTTCACGGTTTTTGAGGCATGTGGCACATCAAAGTTGTGCATTTTGGGTATTCAACATATATATGTTTGGCCCACATGCAAAGCGGTGGTGGTTATCCTCTCGCACCCACTTAAGCGGTTATCAGCGATATCGACACTTTCCATCTGTGGGCCCGCTGGGTCCATCACTTCTTTTTGCCTGACAACAAGAGAGGTTAATTTGACTTAGGAGGGGATTATTATTTTTGCTTTGGGATGACATGCATGATACACTTTGAGCACACACATATGCATGTGTACGCATGATTCCCTCCCATCGAGTCGAAGTGGCTAGTACAACGACACCATCATGAATCGATCTCGCTCTCTGTGGGGAGCTAGTGTACGATTTTTGACACACGTGCCAGATCAATGTTGTGTATTCAAACATGCATGCACGCATCACCTCCATACATATGCATGTAGTGGTTGCCTTCGAACGATACACTCCCTCGCGTGGTTATCGGCGACAAGCCTATATATTCGTGGGCCCGCGTGGACATCCATGATCACCTTGACCAACAACAAGATAGGTTACCATGGAGGATTCTTCATTTGGTTAGTGTTATCGTAGTATAGGTCATGGTGAGATTCAGACCTAATTAAGTTTGAGCACATATACTATGCACGCATGCATGCATATATGAATCCCCGTCGTTGGCTTGAAGTGTGGTGTAACATGCATATGCATCGTCAACCTAACCCTCACTCAGTGTGGGGATTTCTAGTTCGAAATCACGGTGCCACATCAAAGTTGTTCATTGTTACTCAAAATCACACCTCTCCATACATATGTTTGGGCCACACACATGCAGTGGTTGTCTTCGGGGACTAGCTACTTGCGTGATTATTGGCGAGCTAGCCCATCTCCGGGGTCGCATGGATGGACATCACTTTGACCAACAACAAGAGAGAGGTTGTACGACCAAGGTGGATTATTCTTGGTCAGTTTTATGATCCATCTTGGTGAGATATATGCCTCTCTGGCCCGCCGACTGAAAGTGTGTGTGGGGGGGTGCTACATCGCACTTTGCTAGGTGAAGCTCGGTTGGGGGGCATGCATTCATAGCTTAATTAGGATTCCCTTCATGGCGACACGAGGGGGGGTGGGGGCTGCTAGCTACTTCGCACTTTGCTAGGTGAACCTCGGTTGGGGGGAGGGGGCATGCTCATAGCTTAGGATTCCCTTCGTGCCGACACGAGGGGGGCTGCTAGCTACTTCGCACTTTGCTAGGTGAACCTCAGTTGGGAGGGCATGCGCATTCATAGCTTAGGATTCCCTTCGTGCCGACACGAGGGAGGGGTGGCTGCTAGCTACTTCGCACTTTGCTAGGGTGAACCTCGGTTGGGGGGAGGGCATGCATTCATAGCTTAGCTAGGATTCCCTTCGTGCCGACACGAGTGAGGGGGGCTGCTAGCTACTTCGCACTTTGCTAGGTGAACTTCGGTTGGGGGGGATGCATTCATAGCTTAGGAATCCCTTCGTGCTGACACGAGGGAGGGATGGCTGCTAGCTCTACTTCACACTTTGCTAGGTGAACCTCGGTTGGGGGGCATGCATTCATAGCTTAGGATTCCCTTCATGCCGACACGAGGGAGGGGGGATGCTAGCTACTTCGCACTTTGCTACGGTGAACCTCGGTTGGGGGGCATGCATTCATATATAGCTTAGGATTCCCTTCGTGCCGACACGAGGGAGGAGGGGGGCTGCTAGCTACTTCGCACTTTGCTAGGTGAACCTCGGTTGAGGGGGAGGGGGCATGCATTCATATATAGCTTAGGATTCCCTTCGTGCTGACACGAGGGAGGAGGGGGTTGCTAGCTACTTCGCACTTTGCTATGTGAACCTCGGTTGAGGGGGAGGGGGCATGCATTCATAGCTTAGGATTCCCTTCGTGCCGACACGAGAGGGTGGGAGCAAGCAATACCGTGCGCTTTGCAAGAGAGGTGCCACATCGAAGTTGCATTTGGTATTATGAAAATCAAACCATCCTTTTGATACATAAATTTGGTCCACATGCAAGTGTGTTCGTGTTCTGACCCTCTCCCGCGTCATTTTTCGCCAAATTTATGAACATTAGATAAGTCGGATGACGCAACAGACATGGTTCACTCAAACTAACCGTGTGCCACGCCGGTGCACCTGTCACGCACACATCCGCACAGTACATTGGGCTCCACGAGGCTCCCCCTCTCAAAAATATCTGCCCGCTTCGAGGGTTTTTCTGTTTCATAACACACGGTTGTTATCTCCGGACCGTGTGCGATGTTTCTTGTTCCCAATCCCGCCTGCATCGAAAATATCTGCCTGCCTCGAGGGTTTTTCTTTTTCATAACACACGGTTGTTATGTCCGGACCGTGTGCGATGCACTATCATCAAAATTTTCAATAGCCCGGCATTTCACTCCCGCGTAGTAAAATTTTCAGTACCTGCGTCATTTCCTCAAACACCCGCCCCCTCCACACACACACACACACACACCCTCCCTCGCTCGAAACCCTAGCAAAGTCCCCGCCGCCGCAAGGCCTCCATTATCAGCATCTGCCGGTTTTCCCGTGCAGCTTACCCACCGATCTCCATACCCAGGCCGCCATGAGTTTCTTAGATGACACCTGCCAAACGCCCCCTTTCCCATAGATCCCCATCCCCATCCCAATCCCCCACTCCAGAGCGTCGCAACCTAAGCCCGGCTACGCTTCCCATGGAGCTCGAGCAGCGACTGGCCCAAAAGAGGCATATAGAAGTCTCTTCGCCCGACGTCGCCGAGGAAGCTGACGACCATTACTGGCGGCAGGCACTCAAGCAGCGGGCTAGAGTATGCGGGCATGTCTCGTCCGCCGGCTACGACATCGAGGTCATCTACAGCTACGCCCTGAGGCGGGCTGTGTCACAGGTTAAGTGGCCCACCCCAACCCCTCGGGTTCAACCGCCGTCAATCTCATCCATGCCCCCGCCGCTGATCTCCTCTGGCTCGCTGTCAACAATTTGCCATTCTACATTGCCATCGAGCCCCTTTTGTCATTTCTGAAGGACACGTTCTGCGACGCTGGCTTGGGATCCACAGCTTCCAAGTCAGACCTCATCGACGGCGACCACAAGGAGGGCGCCCTCTCCGGCTCTTCCAAGGGGAAAGAGCCCATATGCTCTTCCAAGGGGAAAGCGCCTGTCTGCGACATCAGGGAGGGCACCGTACAGCCGTGCTCTTCCAAGGGGAAGGAGCCCATCTGCGACAACATGGAGCGCATCCAGGGTCCATGCTCTTCCCACGGGAACGAGCCCATCTGTGACAAGTGAGGAAACCCATGATTTGTTCATTTTAGTTGTTCACAATGTGATTCTCTATATGTGCAATTATTTACTGTGCACTACATTTCATCAATCCAGTTTCAAACATACCGATAGGAATGCATATATTTGCTTGTTGTTAAGCCTGTTATAGCTAGCATATGCCTCTTTTAAAGTTTTTTGATTGTTCAGTTGTCTGTAGTTAGCATATGTTCAGTTTCAAATGCTATCTTTGGTTGTTCGTGGTATGCCTTGTTTATTCCAGTTATTCACAACGTGATGTTCTATATGTGCAAGTATGAACTATGCAGTTCAATTTCATCAGTACCAGTTTCAACAATACCACTATGAATGACTACATTTGGTTGCTGGATCTTGTAATTAACATGCCTTTCCATTTTTATTTAACCATAACTAGTGTACTTAGACCGGCACAATACCAGTTTGAATGACCATGTTTGCTTGTTGTTAAATGTTAGGCCTGTTGCAGTTAGCACACCTTTCCACTTGTTTTGATTTACTAGCGTGCTTAAACCTGCACACTGAATCTATCTTTTGGAGATTATTTTGTCTGCCATGTGTAATTTTGGTTGATGTTTAGCCTGTTGTGCTTAACATGCTTCTTGATGTACCTACACATGACAATTTTGGGAACGACTGTTGTTTTCCATCGAGGTTAGTTTCATCCCATGGCTTATATCTGCTCACTGTTCAGGATATCCGTAGCTGGTACCATATAGGACGGCGACTGATAAGGGACTAATCGGTGAATCGGACTTTTAATTGAATATATCTGCAACCCATTTTTTCTTAGGTTAACTAGGGCCATATGTAATGTATCTGAGGCTACATAGCAACATGCATTGTACTTAATGTCTAAATATGCAATCCTAGGCTACATAGCAACATGGAAGAATGTTACATTAATGTTCTAATGATGTCTAGATATACGTAGAAGAGCAGCAGCAGCAGCAACAGCAACAACACAACCCTGTTTGGATACTCAACTTAGCTAGAGGTTAGAGTTAGTTTCTAGCTCATTACTAACCCTGAACTAACTCCATCCAAAGAGTTGTTTGGATGGCAGGGTTAGATTGACAATAAATGCACTAGGAGAACTAGCTTCAATTAGCACCTCTTGGGTTGGATACTAGTTTTTTTGGGTGGGTTATAGATGCAACTAGCTCAAACTAGCCCTCATGTTTAGATATACTTTAGGGCTATTTGAGCCCGAACTAGCTCAAACTAACTGTAACCCGTGGATACAGCAGCAGATAATTTTTAAGAACGAACTAAACTCCTTCTGGCCCATAATATAAGATGTTAATTCATCTAATATGTGAGTATATTGGATGTTATAAGATACTCTCTCTGTTCTTAAATATTTGTCTTTTTAGATATTTCAAATGGACTACCACACACGGATGTATATAGACATATTATAAAAGAGTGTTGTACTACATCATTGTGCCATTGATGTTTAGCTTCTAATATTAACTTGGTGCTTTTAGGTACATATGTCATTGGTAAAGATCCGCGTTTCGACCATTTCTGTGTATGGGGCAATGAGATATCGATGAACCAGCATCAAGTGAGGAAGCTGATAAAGATTGTTAGTAAAATGGGTCCAAAGATGGCAATTAAACTATTTGTTTACACTTTATCCAAGACAACAGCGAACTACAAGATGGTAAGTAAGAACTCTGCAGCCTTCTTTTTACTGCCCATAATGAGTTGTGTTAGATGACAATGCCTGAAATCTTATTCCTTTGCAGTGGTTGCCAAAGCAGTTTACTCAAGATTACCTCTCAAACTACATGATTGGTGGGCATGCAGTTAAAGTATTTCTACCAGAACATGATGATTATCTAGATGTTTTCATGAAGACCGTGAAGGATGGGCGGTCGGCCATCACAAGGGGTTGGACTAGAGTCGTGCGTGCCTTCTGCATGGAGGAGGGCACAATATGGGCATTCTGCTTCACCTTGTTCAGCAACCAGAATATATTTCGCCTCTTTCTTTACCGTCTTTAATAGTACAAGTATACAACTGTGGTTCATCATTCTTTCTTTGGTTCTTATGTAATTCTTGAACATATGTACCTATGAATCGAATAATGCATTGGTTGTTTGAACCTGATGGATATGAATAAAGTTGTAGAATACATTCAAATTCAAATCCAAATCCGGTACAATTTGGAAAAGCAGCAATAAACTACGGTGAAATTACGCTCTCCAGGTTGTTACGGCACACACGGTTGGTAAAACACAAACATTTGCGATATGCACCATAATCCGAGACGGTTCATAGAGAGGAAACGTGTGCAAGCATGCACACAGTTGCCGTTTGCAAAGCGTGTGCGATGTCAGACAATATCACAAATGGTGCGGGCAAACTAAACGTTTGTGTTAGTTACCTTATCGTACACGATTCGCAGCCATGAACTGTTTCTGATGAAGTATGCATCGTAAACATTGCACCACAGAATAGCGTGTGTGATAGTTGTCATGTACGACGATGTTACGACGGTCCGACGTTTCATAATCCTGTCCGACACTCGTATGACGATTAGCTAATCTTCTTAACGGTGAACCGTTTGTGATGGGTCGCGCATCATACACGTTCTATAATAGTGAACCGTTTGTGATGGGCCGCGCATCGTAAACGTAGCACCATAGAATACCGACTGTGATGGCAATGCAAGCAAAAACGAGTACGAGTACTGTAGGGGCCCTATCCCCGACGGTTTCTGGGTCGTGTGGGAAGGACCCCCCTATCGCCCACACTCACTTGGCGACGGTTCCAAATGCCATCGCGGAAAGGGGTTTTAAACCGTTTGTTTACGACCGACGCGCACCAGTGCCGCTTCATCTAACAATACCGTCGAATCAAAGTAAGACGTTGGTGGTAAGAAGTATGACTATTATCGCCCACAACTCTTTGTGTTCTACTCGTGCATATCATCTACGCATAGACCTGGCTCTGATACCACTGTTGGGGAACGTAGCATGCAATTTCAAAAAAAATTACTACGCTCACGCAAGATCTATCTAGGATGCATAGCAACGAGAGGGGTAGAGTATGTCCACGTACCCTCATAGACCGAAAGTAGAAGCGTTTGACAATGCAGTTGATGTAGTCGAACTTCTTCTCGTTCCGACCGATCAAGCACCGAACGTACGGCACCTCGAGTTCTACACACATTCAGCTCGATGACGTCCCTCGAACTCTTGATCCAGCAAAGTGTCGAGGGAGAGTTCCGTCAGCACGACAGCATGGTGACGCCGTGACGGTGATGGTGAAGTGATCCGCGCAGGGCTTGGCCTAAGCACTACGTGAATATGACTGGAGGCATAAACTGTGGAGGGGGACGCCGCACATGGCTAACAATGTTTGTTGTGTGTTCTAGCGGTGCCCCCTCATATATATATAGGTTGGAGGGGAGGAGAGGCAGCCAAGGGGGCGCCCCAATTAGGAGGAATCCTACTTGGGCACCTCCCAATTAGGCCTCCCCCTTTCCTATTCCTATTCGGAGTAGGAAGGGAAGAGGGGGAAGGGGGAATCCTATTCACTTTTTCCTTTCTTCCCTCCCCTTTCCTTCTCCAATTTGGCCAGCCCATATGGGGGGCACACCAGCCCCTTTGTGGCTGGTGTGTTTCCCCTCTTGGCCCATATAGTTTGTCGGGGGTAGCCCGGAACCCCTTCCGGTGACCCGATACGTACCCGGTAACCCCAAACACTTCCGGTGTCCGAATACTATTGTCATATATATGAATCTTTACCTTTCGACCATTTCAAGACTCCTCGTCATGTCCGTGATCTCATCCGGGACTCCGAACAACATTCAGTCACCAAATCACATAACTCATATAATACAAATCATCATCGAACGTTAAGCGTGCGGACCCTATGGGTTCGAGAACTATGTAGACATGACCGACACACCTCTCCGGTCAATAACCAATAGCAGAACCTGGATGCTCATATTGGCTCCCACATATTCCACGAAGATCTTTATCGGTCGAACCATTATGACAACATACGTTATTCCCTTTGTCATCGGTATGTTACTTGCCCGAGATTCGACCGTCAGTATCTTCATGCCTAGTTCAATATCGTTACTGGCAAGTCTCTTTACTCGTTCTGTAATGCATCATCCCGTACCTAACTCATTAGTCACATTGCTTGCAAGGCTTATTATGATGTGCATTACCGAGAGGGCCCAGAGATACCTCTCCGATACTCGGAGTGACAAATCCTAATCTCGATCTATGCCAACCCAACAAACACCTTCAAATATACCTGTAGAGCATCTTTATAATCACCCAGTTATGTTGTGACGTTTGATAGCACACAACGTATTCCTCCGGTATCCGGGAGTTGCATAATCTCATAGTCAAAGGAATATGTATGAGTCATGAAGAAAGCAATAGCAATAAAACTTAACGATCATTATGCTAAGCTAACGGATGGGTCTTGTCCATCACATCATTCTCCTAATAATGTGATCTCGTTCATCAAATGACAACACATGTCTATGGTTAGGAAACTTAACCATCTTTGATTAACGAGCTAGTCTAGTAGAGGCTTACTAGGGACACTGTGTTTTGTCTATGTATCCACACATGTATCGAGTTTCTGGTTAATACAATTCTAGCATGAATAACAAACATTTATCATGATATAAGGAAATATAAATAACAACTTTATTATTGCCTCTAGGGCATATTTCCTTCACGCCCCCTCCATAGTTTACGCCTCCGGTCATATTCACGTAGTGCTTAGGCGAAGCCCTGCATGGATCACATCACCATCACCGTCACCACGCCGTCATGCTGACAAAACTCTCCCTTGACACTTTTCTAGATCAAGAGTTCGAGGGACGTCATCGAGCTGAACGTGTGCAGAACTCGGAGGTACCGTACGTTTGGTGCTTGATCGGTTGGATCACGAAGATGTTTGACTACATCAACCGTGTTAAGCTAAAGCTTCCGCTCGGTCTACGAGGGTACATGGACACACTCTCCCCCTCTCCTTCCTATGCATCTCCTAGATAGATCTTGCGTGAGCGTAGGAAATTTCTGAAATTGCATGCTATGTTCCCCAACATGGATGACCTAAGGTTTATCAATCCGTGGGAGGTGTAGGATGAAGATTGTCTCTCTCAAACAACCCTGCAACCAAATACAAGAAATCTCTTGTGTCCCCAACACACCCAATACAATGGCAAATTGTATAGGTGCACTAGTTCGGCGAAGAGATGGTGACAAAAGTGTATTATTGATGGTAGAAATATATTTTTATAATCTGAATAAATAGAAACAACAAGGTAGCAAATAGTAAACGGGCACAAAAACAGTATTGCAATGCTTGAAAATGAGGCCTACACTACTGCAGGATGCTGCTAACGCGACACTATGATCAGAGACCCTTCGACGAAACTGTGTGCGATGCAATAATCGCAAACGGTGGTGTAAAAAAACGTCAAAAAAGGTGCAAAACGTTTGCGATGACGGATGCATCAAACACAGTTCAGATTTTAGTTGCGTGTGAGATTCAGGGCATACGGTTCAGTTCAATTAACCTTTTCGATGAGGAGGAACAAAAGAAACGGGCAGCCATATGAAGGTGTGTGCGATGTACAGCATACGGTTCACTCGGATGAATTGTTTGTGATTAGACAACACAAAAGAAACGGTCAGCCAGATCAAGGTGTGTGTGATGTACAACATACAGTTCACTCGGATGAACTGTTTGTGATTAGGCAACACAAAATAAACGGTCAGCCAGATCAAGGTGTGTGCGGTGTACGACATGCGGTTCACCCAGATGAACTGTTTGCGTTGAGACAAGAGAATAGAAACGGTTCAATATAACAAATACCATAAATATTGCAAGGTTCAAATTCAAAGATTACAATGCCCAAATTCAAACATTGCAAACCGCGTCATTTCTGAAAAGGGGTCAGCTGCTGGCAAGTCATGTATGGGTTTGACACAATGATTTCCAATTGCTTTGCCATATGCTTTTCCAATATGAAGTTTGTCACTTTTGGAGGCACTTCCATTCCACAGTACCAGCCGGCTCTGATAACCATACCATTTATCTTTCCTAATTAAATGTGTGTTCAACCTCAGTACCTTCAGCACCTTTGCTCTGGCAAGAAAGAACCTGGCGAGTGTAATCTTCGATGGGGTCCCTCGGTAGGAGTTCAAAGTAATATTTGAGAGATGCAGATCCAGGCATTCGATGTGATTGTCGTTATAAACATCTTCCACCGGGCCTAATATGCACTGCAAAAAAACAGAACGTGTTAGTTTCTACATGCAGTTTTGAACACTACGACACGCCCATTTGGTTTGCAGGATTTGTAAAATGCACCAACGTGCCATCTTCGATCTGGCATGATTAACATGGGCATTTGATTACAATCTAGAAACATGTAGCCTTCTTCACAAGATGTTGGATTGGATGAAAAATTCCCTAAGAAAACTAGTACAGATGAATCCAAAGGAGAAATGCTTATGGACGATTGTAACCATATGAATGAAGCAACCAATATGGGGTGGGGGTGTATGTCCTAAAATCCTCCAAAATTCCTTCAGAAATCGTGGTACATTGTCATTGTAAACTTGGGAAAAGGTGCAAAAAATTGAACTCCCTTATGGTTAACATTTAACAGGAAAGGAACATCACCTCGATATACAGCTTCTTCAGGCACGGAAAGCATCTCAGGCAACTGAAAACTTGGTCCAGGTTGGGGACGACAGATTCTAGTGCCAAGACCTTCACTGTGCCCAGAGTCTGGGTGAAGCTTCGCTGGATGACAGACGAACATACATCTTCAAAACTAGAAATAACGTTGATATCAAGAAGGAGAGGTATATAAGGCGACTGTTGTACCTGAAAGTTGTAGTATTTGACAGACGAGTAGCCCACCACTTTCAATTTCAGCGCAGAAATGTGTTGACCAACTACAAGTTATCTCTCAAGTGAAGGTGTGTCCTGGATGAGCATATTGTGGTCCACCTTTTGTGATCTCTCGTTGCAGCACCAGCAACACACAAAAATAGTGCGGAGAGTCCTGGAGGTGATGTGCAAGGTACTCGACCAATTCATCGCCTGAAGACGAAGGAACTCGAGTGCAGTACAGCCGTGGAGCAGGCGCTCCATGTCATCCTTTGGGATGCGGATGGCGACGAGCTCGAGGTGCTTCAGTCGTGGTAGAAAAAGAGTGGGCGCGTCATTAAGGGGGGAAATGGCAGTTCATGAACTTGGCGAGGCGCAGCATGGGCGCGAAGTGGAGCGTGGACGTTCGCAGCAAGCTCATATGCCCATCATTATAACTTAGCTTCTCGAGCTGATCTATGGCGCGGGATCGGAGCCACTCGTCAAGCTTGGCTCGCTCCTTGCCATTGGAATGGAACTTGCCCACGATAAGGCCTTTGATTGGGCCATGGTGACTGCCGAGGATCTGGGAGAACGCATCCAAGCTTTGGCGATAGCCATGGCAGAGCTTGTGGGCATGGAGGAGGTCGACAGGGGTGCGGAGCCATAGGGTGCACCACCGCCGGGAAACGGCGGCTGTCCTCGCCCGATGTTGGATTGGGAGGAGGGATATGATGACTATCAACATATCATCGGGGAGGTTGTTGATGAAGTCTAGGCCTGCTGGAGTCACTTGCGGTTCTTTCTCGACCTGCCTCCGCTTGTTGGCAGCCTCGTTCTCCACCTCGTCAGCGGGGACGAAAACCTCCGTCTCCATATTCATGCCGTGCCCCGGTGCTTTAGCAGCCCCGGCGTCGCCACTCCCTTCGATGGGGCGCTTCGGCGGCATCCTCGTACACTGACGGCTTTGAGGACTCAGAGCGGCGTCGAGGATGCGGGCGGAGAGAGAGGAATTGTGTGTGTGGCAAGGATGAGGGGGTGCGGCCGCTCGGTGGCGCCATTAATATAGACCAGTGGGAGCGAGGCGGGCGGCGGTCCAAGGTTGTCTCGCTTCCCGGTGAGAACGACTGCTTAATCTCTAGTATGAATGAAATCTATGCTTAATTACTAAATTTTAGTTGCAAAAAATAGATAGTGATATTGATTTTTAGCTGCATATTTTGACAAATCGCAGTGTCTCTTGGCTTAGCGCCGAAGTCTGGATTTAATTTGCATACCATAATCTGAACCGTTTGCATTGAAGAGATGCACAGATCCTGCGTTGAACAGCTTGTACGCTTCCCGGTGAGCCTGCGCACCGGACTGTGCTCGCACGCCTCCCGTTCAGTCAAGAAGCTGTCCACATGGCACCTCCTATAGCCATTAAAACCAAGACACATGGCGTCACGTGAATGGTTAACCGAACGCACATGGTTTGAATTATACAAATGTTTGAGATATTAAAGTGGCAGCTATTTTTTTTCAAAATACCTTGGTTGGCTATCATTATTCGAATGCGCCTTCTCTCAAAATGGACACGAAAAATACCACAGCATGTCGGTTGCCCTTCCATGATAGCATGCCAAGTTTCATGAATTTCAGACGAGTTTTAGATTTACTAGAATTTAAAAACAAAGTATCTCAACGCTTTGCCGGCAATCAACGGTGCCCTGGTGTTTGAAATTCATTCCCGTTTCTTGCATGGGACCTAAGCATGCACCCAAGGACACAGATTTGATTTTTTAACCAATTTATATGCACTGGAGCATGCGCATGTAGTTCAAATTTGAATTATGCACATAAATGCATTGAAAACTCAGTTAATGCATAAAAATGTCCAAATGAACCCCGAAAAATCACAAAAATTCACACAACACTCCTGTTGTTCTATGTTGACACAAGAAAAGAATTGAAAGCAATAAGAGGCAATGGATATCGTTTCGTCCTCAAAGGTGGGGCGTTCCCTACCGAAAACCATCATGCTTGTTGTGAGAAGCTCCAGTTTGTGAGAAGCATATACCCAAACCTGCCCCAAATGGGACAAAAATTTACCACGGCATGTTGATGCCGCTCCATGATAGCATGCCAAGTTTCATGAATTTCAGATGAGTTCTGGATGTACTAGAATTTAAAAACCAGGCATCTCAATGTTTTGCCGGCAATCAACGGTGTCCTGGTGTTCAAAATTCATTCCCATTTCTTGCATGGGACCTCAGCATGCACCCAAGGACACGAATTTGATTTTTCAACCAATTTATATGCACTGGAGCATGCGCATGTAGTTCAAATTTGAATTATCCACATAAATGCATTGAAAACTCAGATAATGCATAAAAATGTCCAAACAAATCCCAAAAAATCACAAAAATTCACACAACACTCATGTTGTTCTATGTTGACACGAGAGCAAAATTTGAAAGCAATAAGAGGCAATGGATATCGTTTCGTCCCCAAAGGTGGGGCGTTCCCTACCGAAAACCATCATGCTTGTTATGAGAAGCTCCAGTTTGTGAGAAGCATATACACAAACCTGCCCCAAATGGGACAAAATTTTTACCATGGCATGTTGATGCCGCTCCATGATAGCATGCCAAGTTTCATGAATTTGAGACGAGTTTTGGATTTACTAGAATTTAAAAACCAGGCATCTCAATGTTTTGCCGGCAATCAACAGTGCCATGGTGTTTGAAATTCATTCCCATTTCTTGCATGGGACCTAAGCATGCACACAAGGACAAAGATTTGATTTTTCAACGAATTTATATGCACTGGAGCATGTGCATGTAGTTCAAATTTGAATTATGCACATAAATGCATTGAAAACTCACTTAATGCATAAAAATGTCCAAACAAACCCTGAATAATTCCAATTCTTTTATGATCACTGCCGATAAAAGGTCTAGCAATTCAAACACCGTCCATGGCCGCTGTGACCCCATTATGTAATTCAAATCAAGACGAGAAATCAAGTAGATCCCAGACAGTTTATTATAACCAACCGTGTGAGATGCAGCACAAAATATCTTTGGACCGTGTCTGAATAAGGGACTGTGTCTGATGACACTTTGCACGCCAGTATTTTGGCTGAGGCGATTCCAAATTTTCAGCTTTCACGGAAATATTTACCTCCCCGCCCCCTCCCCCTTACCAAAAGCCACATTTCCCCTGTTTCTGCCTTCCTTTCCAAGTTGAAACCTTCACTCCTTGCTTGCAGCGCCGCCGCCTCCTCGCCGGTGACCCTCCTTCACGTTGCTCGGCCTCGCCTATCCAGGCAGGTAATCGACACCCGACCCCCATCCTCCTCCTCCTTCCACATCCCACATGCCCCGACCGCCGGCGCGAGCGCGACACCTTCCACCCAAATCACCGACCTCTCCACAAAATAAGCGCCGGCCTAAGCCATCACTAACAAAAAATACACTTCCGTGATGATACGTGTTTGTCACAGTAGGTCACGTTTTCTGTCATGCATGTACATCCATGACAGAATCAAGATAGTCATACCTGTGCTGTCGTAGAAGTGTTCCATGACATTACCAAAATTATCATCGCGGAAGTGTCCACTTCCATGACGATAAATCGCGCGTCACAGAAGTGCTTTCGTCAAGGGTGACCGACACATGGCATCCACCGTAACGGAACGTCGTTAAGCTATCGGGTCCGGTTTTGGATCCGATAACCCGTTAACAGCCCCGTCCAATGGGGATTTTCCACGTGTAAAATCATCATTGGCTGGACAAAACACGTGTCGGCTCACTGTTGGGACAGATGTCATCCACTCATTGGACCGAAGGCGCCTATGATATGTCGACACGTGGCACAGCCGAATAGAGGCCCATTCCTGTGAAAAGGCTGGCCCATTTGACTTGGTCAAAAGGTGGTGGGCCGGCCCATGGAAAGCCTGTTAACGACATGTTCGCATATAGCCCATCTACAGCCCGCTAACCCAGGGCCCGTTACGACCTATCCGAATTAGGCCCAGTAGCGTCATCTGGGTCGTCCAATATGATTCCAGCCCATTTTAAGTTTCGGCCCATGTATGGCCCATGACGTCTTTCGGCCCATATGAGGCCCTTTGTAACTCTTGGCCCATTAACGGCCCGTGGTGAAACTGGCCCATAATGAATAGTGTATCACTTTATACCCATTAACGGCCCATTAATCCATTGGGCCGTTTGCAGCCCATGTTATCTTTCGGCCTTCTCAGGGCCCATTTATTCTTGGGCTCATTTCTAGCATTCGATTACTTACGGCCCGTTACTGCCATTTTCTGATTGTGGGCCAAATTCAGCCCCTGGTTACAGTCGGCCCGTTTGTGGCCCGTTAATACGTTGGGCCATTTTCATAGCGTCATCAAATACAGCCTATTAACGACGACCCGTTATGGTCTGCCCATGAACGGACGACTCCAACTCTAGCCCGTTTATGGCCATAATGCAGTCTGTTTTTGGCCCATGTTTGGCCACTCGATCATACGGCCCGTCTAAGGACCATTGATGATACGGCCCGTAGAAGGCCCATTGTTTCTATGGACCGTAGAAGGCCCATTGTTTCTACGGCCCGTAGGAAGCCCAGTGTCACTATAGTAAATATGTAGCCCATGGTCTGTTAAAGGCGGGAAACTACTATAGGTTTAGACCTGCTAATGGCCCAAGATGATTATAGGCCCACGTTTTGGCCCATATGAGTAACGGGCCGGCCTGAAGACCAACAACACTGAGATCCACTGAACCTTCCGGCCTAAATTACAGCATACTGACCAAAGAATAAACCTAGACTATACAACAAAGAAATTACGGCATATTACATCCACTGGGAATCAAAGTTCGCTACCGGTGATAATAAAGCGCAACATGACCGCGGATTACATACACTGGGCATCAAAGGTCGCCACCAGTGCATATAAACGCGCCGACAAAAGAATATACAATACTGAGAGCACTTCGAAAGGCACTAGACCTGGCAAGCTCGGGCCCCGCAAGTAGCCGAACAAGCTGATGAGACCTCAGTTGTGTCAACGATAGATGCTTCATCCCTAGCTGTATGGCACCATAGTGCGCAAGGCAGTCCCCTGGCATCTTCATTACATCTTTGACTTCAAGTCGGGGCTGAGCTGAAGCAAGCCTTTCCACTTTAAGTTGAGACTGAAGAAGTCAAACTGATTGAGGTAGCGACTGCACAGAGGTTGTCTCACACCTGCTGGTGAGTAGCTTCAACTCACTGTCTTCATCAAGACAGGACCTTGCGGTCATCTCGCTGGCCTCAAGATGGTTTGGCTCAATATCTTTCCTAAAGTTCTTCCTGGCATAAGAGATACGACTCTGAAAGAGAAACAAGGAGACATGTAACAGGTTTCACAATTATATAAGCAAATAAATGGATCTGTTCTACATAAGGAACATGTTTTTACAACTACAATTTAAAACTGGTAGTTGTTGCAAACATCCAATCAGATGTAAACAGCAGTGGAGGAAATGATGCCTATCCAAATCTATACTAGAACAAATTTTGAAGGCTTGAGAAGGATGAACTTACATTACATGTTAACACGGGCTGGACAAAGCCCTTCTCCATGTTGATGGAAAGATAATTCAATAAATTCCCCAAAGAAAATTCTTCATAAGCGTTGCCATTATTCTACATTTTGCAAAGAGTAAATATAGATCAAATAATATTGGAAGAAATAGAGGATAATGAAGCTTAGGTGCAGACTGATGATACATAATCAAATAGCAATTAATTAAGTACAGCGTTACAAGGCAAAAGGTACTGACAAGAGGAATGCAGACATCAACGTGTGAAGTGGCATTGGCTTTATTCAACATTTTGGTAAGAGTAAATGTAGATATGATAATTTGGAGAAAGTGGAGGGCAGGGCAGATAAGATGCAGAGTAATGCTAGACAATCAACTATCTCGCGATGCATGTACAGTAATACCACCACCGTCCGTTATTAGTTGTCGCTCAAATGGATGTATCTAGCACTATTAAGTTCTAAATACATCCAATTGATCAACAATTAATTAGATACAGAGGGAGTACATGACAACAGGTACTTACATGAGCAATCCAAAACTTCATAACCATTGTGTTAATTCTACATTTATCTAAGAGTAAATATAGATCTTATAATTTCAAGCAAAGGGAGGATAAAGAAGCAAACATTTACAGTGATGCTACATAATCAAACAGCAATGAGTGTAAGTATGCTGACAAAGAGCGAGAGGTACTGACAAGAGCAATGCAGAGCCCAGTATTGTCGTGAGATCCTATGATCCTTTGAGCAAGGAGATTCATCTGAAATTAGTTTTCATACAAGAGAGAAGGTAAGGCACATGCA
Source organism: Aegilops tauschii subsp. strangulata (assembly GCF_002575655.3). Taxonomy (NCBI): domain Eukaryota; kingdom Viridiplantae; phylum Streptophyta; class Magnoliopsida; order Poales; family Poaceae; genus Aegilops; species Aegilops tauschii. The sequence continues at coordinate 158,599,682 of NC_053036.3, forward strand.
GAAATTTAGGAGTTCAAATTTTGAATTGATATCATAGACAGTACCTGACGCTGGGCTGTCAGCAGTTCTAATAGGGGTTTGGCCACTGGAGTAGGGGTAAAGTCTGTTACAGTTGGGCCTGTGTTTTCTGTGGCTGCTGATCTATCTGATTTAACAGGTATCACTACCTTTTCCAAATACCTAGTTTGTACGCCTTGAGGATCTGCAATGACCCTCTTCCTTTTGGACATCTATTACGAAAGAACAACATTTGACTGGAAAAACATAGTACGACGACACATGGAATAGGTACAGAAATTAAAATGGATAGGTATGGCATATACTCATATATGATGCTTAAACTAAGCAGATGGTGTAACAAAGTAGAAGTAATGCAAGAGGTCAGATGCAAAATATGTGCGACCAATACAACCTTGCCAAGTTAGAGCATGCACCTTGATGGGTGAATAAGATAGGCCATCCTCCACCATGCCAAGTTTGTTAGCCAATGGATTGTTCCGCAATATTCCTCTCGTGCGCCCATTCTCATATTCATTTTGATAATGTTCAATACCTCACATGCATGAAAACATAAAAACAAGTGAGATTATCTTTGTAATGCAGAAGTGATTCTAATCCAATACTTCCTCCCTGTAAACCCCTTTGTGCTATCTCTGCAATTCTTCTAAGAGGTGCCATGCATGATGTAATTTGGTGTGTGCATTAATATAATGTGGCCTACTACTCAAAATATGAGAGCTCCAGAAGTGATGATACTTCACAGATGACAGCTTCAACATATAGTAAAGAAGAACAAGTCGACCTGACCTGGCAGATTCAAAATATACTAAGGGAGAATAACTCGACCTGACCAGTCGACCGCAAGAGAAGAGGATCATCTTAAAGAAGAGCAGAAGAGCAAGCAGATTGAAGATATTACAAGTCTTTCTATACAATGTTGGTTGGCCACCCATGATGAACCAGAGCGCACAGAGAAATACTATTCCTTCCGGTCTCTCCATATGTGGCTCACATGCATTTCAAAACTAAAGTAGGAACATTTAGCTGACCAATTAAACATCTCTCAGTTTTACTAATATCAGCATAATATCATATTTGAATTTGTACAACTAAGCTTGTTTAGCTCGATGGGTGGAGCAGTGCTATTACGACACGAACCACGTAGGCTGATCGTGGTCATCATAAAATGGGGAAACCGTAAGCATGATGAGTATAGTGTTGACCGTGGCAGTGGGATGGCAGATCTGAAGCCGCAAACCGCGCAAAGGGTAGTTAGCAACCGATATTTGCTTTGAAATAACAACTAAGATTTGGTATGGACAAGAAAGTACAGTCAACAAGTGACAAAGAAATGCAATTCTGCTGTCTCTCTATATGTCATGACATGCATTTGGAAACTCAAGTGGGACCTTTAGCGAACCAATTAAATGTGTCTGTTAACTAATATCAGTATCATATCACAATCATGTATGAACAACTAAGCTTTGGAATTTTGAGTGTTGTGTTGTTTAGCTTGAAGGGTGGAGTAATGCTAGTATGACAAAAAGCACCTACACAGATCATAGTAGAGTAGATAAAAGGGGAAAACCCTAAGCATCAAGAGTAAAATCAGGAAAGTGGAACTAGCTGGACTAGTGGGTGGCGCACATGCTTTTCGAAACAAATATAGGAACATTAGGTGACCAATTAAACGTTCTCTGTTTTAGTAATATGAGCATCATATCAGATTCGTATTTCAACACGTAAGCTTTGGAATTATGAGTGGCATATTGTTTCGCTTGATAGGTTGAGGTCTTGAGGAGCAGTGCTAGCACGACACGAAGCAGTGAAGCACCTACGATGATGGTAGTGAATATAAAGGGGGAAACCATAAGCTTTATGAGTATAGTGACCATGACATGGCGGATCTGAAGGTGCAAACCGGACAAAGCTACTTCGCAACCAATGTTTGCATTCAACTAGCCACTACGATTTGGTACGGACAAGAAAAGTACAGTAAACAATTTAAGATCTATTTTCCGGGTGAGATCAATAACTTAAGCACATATGGAAGAGTACCACCTCTCTTGTGACGCCGTGTAGGCCCCTGCTGATACGTTGAGGGTGTTGCGGGTGCGATGGCTGTCGGTGGCGGGGAAGAAGACTTTAGATGGCAGACGGCCGGGTTGGGGGATAAATCCTGTTGCCATGGACGAGGCGGTCGTAGGAGCGGCAACGGCAAAGTGGATGACGGCGCCGATGAAGCAAGACGACGCGATGAAAGGATCCTGGTCCGGCGCCGTGGATGAGAGACGTCCATCTCTTGCAGTGGACGACCGGGTAGGGGTAGCGGCTCCGGCAAGGTGGAGGATGGGGTGGCGGACGGAGGAGGCTGGCCGCAGTGGGGAGGTTGTCATGGCGCCGACGGTGTATGAATGGGGAAATGGAGGGGGAGGGGGTCTCAAACTTTGGGACGCGCTTGTCTGAAATGTGGCAAAGTTACGAACTTATCCCCCGTTTAAAATTTCGGACATCACGTTGGTTGGGGATAGGACGGTAATCTCGCATCGCCCAAATATTTGTCGGTAACGTTCGGGCGAGGAGAGGGTGCTTTGCCGCCCACGGTTGGCGCCCACGGTGTATGAACGGGGCTGACAGGTAGGGCGGTTGTGTCACGTTTGAGGGAAGTTACACATCTACCCCTATTTAAAATATTAGCCTAAATTGCTTTCGGACGAGGAGAGTTTGTTTTGCCGCCCACCGTGGATGAATGGGGAAATGGAGGGAGAGACACATGTCTTTCGGATGAGCTTGAATCAAATGTGTTTTGTCGCCCACGTTTGGCGCCCACCGTGTCTGAATGGGCTCAGAGGCCATCGTGTCACGTCTGATTGAAGTTACTAGTCTACCCCTATCGACAACAGTGTAAATCCGGTCGATAAGGATGTCAAGTGTCAGGGGTAGACAGTAATTTCCATCTCGCAAACACTTGCTTCGGGCAGCCCACAAATGATAGTGGGTGTTTAGCCGCTTCGTTCAAAACTTGGGAGAATTAGCATTCACGTTTGCCCTGGGCCCTGGCAACTAAATCCAAATCCAATTTTTATTCGATTACAAATATCCACAGATAATTCTATGTTTTGTTATTTATTTCTTCAAAACCACAACAAAGATTTATTCCACCTTTATATATGATTATGATTTAGAAATGCCGTGATCTTCGAATTCAGTAGGTTGGATACACTTTGAGTCAAACAGTTATTTCATCCAATACAATATGCTCACACGAAAAACAGTTCACCTTATGTCAATCATACAAGTACTGAGGATTACCTCCCCTAAAAAATTCGGATCAGTACAACACATGGACAACATAGGGGGTCTTACAACATAATCCATTCAGAGACATGACATGACATGCAAGTACAATAATCTAATGACAATTTCAACTGCTATCTAAAGAAGAACTGGGATTACCCTGGGCTTCAGATAGCAGAAGCAGCAGGACCTCCTCCGTCTTCAAATGCAACATTCTTACTTCCTCCAATTCTTGGGTTGCTTGCATAATGCGTGCAGCTAATTGCATAATTTCCAGCTTCAAGATCGAGATTACCTCATTCATGGCAGCCACACCATCTCTTTCTGCCTCTAGTAGAGCCTCAAGAACTATAATATCTGTGCTCAGACTGCTCTCCAGCGGTGTTGCCTCTGAACTGCTACCATCTGGTAACATGGATGGCGCACTGCTTCCACAAATAGATTTTGGGGTTGTACATTGTGTCCTAGTGTGAACGGCATCCTGAAAGGTTTCCGCTGGACATAACTAAGAGATAGTTATCGCATGGTCCAGGCAGTAAGCTTACATGGTAAACGACATACGAATTATTGCCAAGCATGGCAAGCTATATTTAAATGGTTCGAAGCAGCATCAGCCAAAAAGAAATTAAAATGGTAAGATGAAACTAGGGATGTAAGTGGCAAATAAACGATCCACCAGTCCCATCTAGTTAGTTTTTGCTAGCTCCCTGGTTCATTTTCCTCAAAAAAACAAAACTCTTTTGAACTATCATACCACTAGTGGACTTTAATAAGGATTAAACGGGACCCAGTTGACATCCCTAGTTGAAAGAGTGTATCGCCGCTATATTTAAGTTGCCAAGGCATCTAAGCAGTTGAAATAATCTGAGAAAGCACTTAACAGTGTGGCCTCATATAAACTACGAATACAGTCTTGTGATGAAGTTCAGAGGAAAAGTTAAGGACTCAAATGAACTAGGCATGCATTTCTTTACGATAGTACAGCAGGCACTGCTGACATATTGGCCAACTCAGGTATAGTGTAACAAGTAACAAACAAGCATTCAAAACAAGCAATACAGCAAAGCAGACAATTGAACTATTTGTTATTCTGTAGGATTACAGGTTGAGGGCACAAGCCAAGAAAGCAGCCCACACGCATTACATTTCACATGTACTAAAACACACTGGCTTACCATATGTTGTTGTGAAGCCTTGCTGCTGTTGCAATGTTCTTTGAAGATATCGTCAGCATCTCATGGTTGCAAATCTACTTGTTGTAGTTTATTCTGCACCCTCTATTTAGGTAAAATTAATTTTAATCTCATGCACTGGTTCGAATTGATCATCAATGGTTCATCTAAACTAATGAAAGAAGGGCGTGTGCATACACGACAATATATCTGCTTCCCTCTATTTTTATGCTTGTTCGAGGTGCCAGCCCCAAAAGAACAAATATTTTGCTTGATGGGGTTGGCAGCTCCATAATTAATAGAAGCATCAAATTAGTCATGCAACTTGGGAAGATCAAGAACACACAAAAAAGTAATGAACAGAGGCTCGTAGCAGTGATGTAATAGCTAGCATCAGAAAATGTAGGGTAAAACGAACAAAAACCAGCGGAACCACATGCTAGTTTGCTGATGTGTAATTAAGCATAGAGAACATGAAGCAGTCTGATGGAACCAACAGGTGGCATCAGAATAACACCATTATCACAAATATAGCATGCAAGAAGTAAAATAGTAGGCAGTGATATCTAGGAAGTACAGTAATACTTAGGACAAAACTAAAGCATATTAACTATATGTGCACTGGTATGTAATTTAGCACATGTAACATGTTCACTACCAGAAGTATGGCCCTACAGGTGTAAGCAGAATAACGCGTTTCATGAAAAACTAAATGATGCCCTGAAGAAATTCAAAGGTGCGGTGCTTATGCTAAGAAAGTGAACGTAGGCGCCGGCCGTTGGATAATAGTACCTGATTCTCGGTGGCGTATGGGTATCGTTGGCATACTTGATAGCTAAGGATCGTCGATGGTGCTCGTGTTGCGGTTGAGTTTGGGCCGGTTGTCGCCGTCGCTGAAGCGGCTCCGGTGCTACGGTTGCGGCACCTGTCGACATACAAGAAAGCTCATCTGTGGTAAGTGAATAGTTGCACGATAAAGAGAAAAACCGAAGGAGTATAGATCGAAATAACCCGATGAGGCTGCGGCGTCGGTAAAGCAGGGCCGATGGACTTGAATATGGCGTCTGTGGAGCGGGTCTGGTGCAGTGGACAAAGCTTCGGCGGGCGCGTTGTACAGTGCTTTCGATGAGGTGGATCTGTTGCGGCGGACGAGGGCTTGTATGAAGGGCTAGCGAAGGGACGGACGAGGGAGTCAATGAAGGGCCTACACTATGGTGGACAAGGGCGCCGGTTAAGCAGATCCGGTGCGGTGGACCATGATGGCGGTCAAGGAGATCTGGAGCGGTGTACAAGCCAGTCGCTGAAGCGGCTCCGGTGAAGTGGTGAGTTGGCAGTTGGGGGTTCCAAGGTGCAGAAGGTAGATCCGTCGGGGTGTGAGGTCCACCGTTGCGGAGGAGGACTAGATTCGGCGACTTGCCGTGGTTGGGGGTCGGGGAGGGGAAGGGGAGGGGCTTTGGGGAAGAATGTTGGGGGAAAAGAGGGGAAAACAATGGAGTTACCAAAGCAGCCCTTTTCCGTTCATGTGGCAGGGGTAAAACAGGAATATCGCAGGGCTAAACTTTCAAGCGCGAGATATTTCGATGTGAGCGGGAAGTTTGAAAGCTTTTGGCGCCTGAAATTATATTCTGCTCTTGTACGGCCGACTATGATATCATGGCCGAGAATTTGTTTGTTTTGCACGCAAAAAAAAGTGCAAGTTTTGAAAATCAATGTCTCCAACTCGAAACTTAGATTGTCCATTCAATTCAAATATGGATCATTGAGCTACTACAAGCAAATACCAACATATGGTCCAATTCAAATGAAATTCCAAATGTGTTTATCCTAAATATGATGACAAAAGCAAAAATGTGTGTGTGTATGAATAAAGTGGATGATTATAAAGTTTGAACATGCCCGTATGTGTATATCTCTAGGTTTTATATATGAATTTGAAATCACGAAATCCCGACTTAAAAATGTACCTCCGTTTAAATGAATTACAAAAGCTAATGATGGAATCGAATTCCAAAATTCCAATCTTAGGTTTGTAATTCTGGTACATCAAAGTATATCACGCATGTTCAAAAGTATCGTTATCTCATAGTCCAAACTGTGAAACAAATTGATCAACCTTGAGTGCACACACTATTGACCATGTATATCTCAATTACGCTAAAGTCCCTCAAATATAGACACCTCACTCTTTATCTGAAGCCACCCCCCACACAGAGAGAGAGAGAGAGAGAGAAGTCGTTCTCTCCCCCAAACACCAACACACGAGCACATTAACACCCCTCTCTCTTCTAAAGTCCGGACCCCAATATAGGTCTCTAGCACTTTGTCTCTTGGGCATGCACACATCTCTTCCCCCACTCTCTAGCTAGGTCTCCCGGCATCTCTCTTTCCCAAGCACACGCACTATGTAGAGTGTATCTTTCCCATACACACAAAACATTGCCCCCAAACGTCTATCTCCCTAGTTATGTGGTTCTCGCACACTCACCTCACACACCACCCCCACTGCAAAACAAGCACACTTTGTCTCCTTGTGCACCACTCTCCTCTTTCTATCTCTCCCACATGCGGACCCGCCCCAGCTCCTCCCTGATACACATATGTCATGACTCTTTCCATAGCTCCCTAATGTATCATCGTTCTCGATCTTGCACATTGTTCTCTACACCATATATTCTAGATCTCTCATGAAGTCCCTATCACACACACGATGACTCGCTTCCCTTGCGTCTCCGTACATAGGCCAATTTCAAACAACATCAACATTGTCTCCCTATCTATACGCCATTTATGGACACAAACGCCCCCTCTCTCGCCCCCTCTCTTCCTCTCTCTCTCTCTCTATCTCTCTCTCTCTCTCTCTCTCTCTCTCTCTCTCTCTCTCTCCGTCGCTAGCTCTCTCTCTCGCTCTCACACCCCTCTCCCACACACAATCGATGTCTCTTCCAAATAGTCTGCTCCCCCCGCCCGCACCCATGCTATCCCGCTACTACACATGTCACACCATTCCCCCTTCCCTTATACTGGGTTTACATCATTAGTGGTCTCTCTACTCCACATACACACACTCCCTCTCACACACAAACACGTGCACAAACACACACAGACACGCACAAACACCCATTAATCTGGATCCTCATCTCTCCCCGTGTCCGCATGTGTATCTCGCACACTCACTCTCTAATTATGTATATGTGTTTCCACGTTACACAACACAAAGCCCCATGTGCATGTCTCTCTCTATCCTCCACACACATAGACACAAAGAATCTGTTATCATTGCCTCAGTCTCTAGACATATCACACATGCACACTGTCTCTCTCTCTCGCAAACACGCTCAACAAGGGTTTCCCCGTGAATAACTTACCGTCTATTCATCAACAGTCGTGGCAGTACGGCGAACACGAGACGTGAAAAAGAATAAATCTACACGTGCTTAGACCACCTAGTATGACTACTAGGACTAGAGCAAGCCAAAAAGCATGCCGCCGTCACCCCCTCCTTATCCGCGACGGGAAACCTTTGTTTTACACAGTCGAGAAGTCATTGTGCTAAGGCCTGACATGCTGAGGCGTTGAATAGAATGTAGATGCTAGTTTACGGAAACAAGTATCAATAATATGTTTGTATCTCCATACTTATATTTCTTCTCTTATAAAAAACCGAGTTGGTGATGATGGTACACGTGCCATCTTGCAATATAGACCGTCCGATCTATATCTGACTGATGGAAATTAAACTAAAAGATATCTGCACCCCTCTCCACATTTGCAGACAAGGCCTTCCCTCGTTCATCCTTATATCCAACAACCTCATTGTTGAGCAATTAAGAAAGGAAGCCTCTGGAACAAACTGGCCCGGTGGCCGCTGCCGGCATCGTCAATCCCCATGCCTCTGCTCAGACCGACCACCAATCACCACCACGCCCCACTCCTCTTCACCTTATCTCCTATTTCTCAAGATATCATTAGTTTTTACACATGGGATTACTCCCGCATGGGTCAATCACAACGAGTGTTTTTATAAAAAAATGCATCTTGATGTTCCGTGCCATGCACGGATCTTGCTAGTACTCCTACAGAAGACTAAGTGGGTGATGATGGTGTGTCTGCCATCCGTCGTTTGTGACCATTAGATCTACATCTAACGACTGTGAGGTAAGTTGTTGCCTTTTCTCACAAACATCCCACTTGTCTACCAATTTGCAGAAAACCCCATAATTCGTATCTTACAACCAACCACATCCCTCCCTGACCTCACCAAAACAGCCCAAGGAATATATTCTAATTGAAACATAATATATCTCTAGTGATATATGTATATCAAAATTAGAGTGTTTTGTATCAAGTTTGTGAATAAGTATTATTCTAATTATGATTCGTTGCAATGCACATGAACATTGCTAGTATTTCAAACCATGCATTTTTCCCTAGTATTCCATAGTTTCGAGTTCTCCATCAAGATATTAGTCACTCATGGTTGGTATTTACTTTCAATCATGTACACATATGCACTATGTAACTAGCCTTGCTTATTGGGTTCCAAAGCTTAACTTTCACTCCTACTTACAATATGTAGAGTATTTAACAAAAAACTACCACTTTCAACCAGCCCTAGGAAGAATCTATTGTACAAAAAATAGCAAAAACATAACCAAAATTTCTTAATCCACGCCAAAAACTACTACCTACCGATTAGGTTAGTTTAAACCCATTTATGACAGGGTTGGCCCACACGTCCGTGCTGACGAGTCAGCTTAAACCAACACATTTTGTTTGACCGTTGACACGAGGGGCCCACATTTGACCTTCTATCCTATTATTCACCCTCAAATCATTATTTTTCCTGAACATTACTTCAAACAGTACTGATGCGTGTTCGCCGGTGGCGCCGGTGATGAGCGAGTTGGCCGCCGCTCCGCCGGACGGGCCGGACGCCGCGCTGGCCTCCGCACGGGTTGGCGGGCTAGCCCGAGCGTGACTCACGAGCGAGCAAGCCGCCGCACTGGCCTTCGCTCGAGCTAGATGGCTGGCCTTAGCGCGGCGTGCGCGAGCAAGCCACCGCGCCGTCGTGCCAATCTAGCTAGCAAACCTTGCAGACAAGCAGCTGGACGGAGCTATCTTGGCTAGCTAGCGGCCGGGAGCGCCGGACGAAGCTGGTATCCGGGCTGCCGCAAGATGGGTTCCGCACCGCCGGCGGTTTTGACCTCGCCTTCTGCCGGCGGCGGTAGCTGCGTCCCATGGCCGGGGATGACTAGGTGGACGGGCCGGAGGTAGGAGGTCACTCGGGGATTTTTGCGCAGACTGACATGTAGGTCCCACAAGTCATAACGCCCGGTTGAATAGAAGGCATTGACTTAATGGGCGACATGGGCCCTGTTTGGATACTCTAAGTCAGAGGTTAGATTCTAACCCTGAACTAACTCTAACCAAAGTGGTGTTTGGATGGCAGGGTTAGATTGACAACAAATGTAACCAAACAGGGCCATGGGTTGAAACGTGCCTATAACGGGACTTTGTAGAGTAGTCGTTTCTTGGTAGGGCTGGTTGGTAAGAGCATGTACAATGGTTGATAAGGTAGTCTTATCTTAAGTCTGCCACATATGCAAGTGGTAGTAGTTTCTTGGCATTATTAGTTGTTTCTTGCATTATTAGGGGTTTCTTGTAAGGAACAATTTACTACTACCGACAAAAGGCGATTCTAGGTTGCGTTGTACTCCAACGAGTACTACTAGTGGTCGCGGGAGTGTATACCTCGTTTTGTGGGTTCGATCCCGGCCGAACGCACGGCGGCCTTTTTTTAAATAGTAACTTCACTGCGAGCCAATATTTTACACGGGTAGTTTGAGTTTTGAAGTCAAACGGACATGCGGCACCACATCTGGGTGCACTGGATAGCCTAGCCACATGAACGGGTTTTCCTCCCAGCATCTCGTGGCTTGCGTGCTCGCCCTAGCCGCACCTCGCTTGCAGCTTCCTCATCAGCTAGTAGCCTATTTAAACTAGCGCCTCCCAATTAAGCCCGAGCCGGAAAAGCCTGGCGGGGCATTGGGAACTGTGCAATATGGCTCTGTACGTAAAGTGCTCTACTACTACTCTGTAGGTTGTGGCGTTGCACGCATGGACTTCACTCCATTATCGGCTCTACTATAAAAGAAATTCCTCTTGACGTGTTTTTTTGAAACGGAGGCAAAAGCTTTGCTTCATCTCATTCATAAAGAAGGAACTACTAACAAAGTTCGACGAGATCCATTACACCTCCACAAATGGAAGCGAAAAGCCTAGTCTCGCTGTATCAAATAACTCAAATGTTCTGCCCCGGCAGTAACCATCGCTGATAAACAGGCTGCTAGTGTGTGCGTGAGAGGAGCGGCTGAGTAGGCCAGCTACGTGAGAGGAGCGGCTGAATAGAGCACCGAGAGTACCACTAGGCCACTACGCGGGTGCACTTTCCCTGCATTGATAGTACAGCGATGGTTCTAGAGAACAGTGGTAGTACCCTCCACTTCCAACTGTAGCTCCTTGGCCCTGAATTCAAGAGTTCAAAACTGGTGCACTATACTAGAAGTACAGTACATAGAACTAGTAGTACCCTCGCACTACTAGTTGAGAAAGTAGTACTAGTACTGCTACAGTACGAGTACGTACTCCTCCGTCACATAATGTAAGACGTTATTTGACACTAGTTGGTGTGTACAAAAAATAGCAAAAACATACCCAAAATTTCTTAATCCACGCCAAAAACTACTAGCTAGTGCCAAAAATTTCTTACTAGTGCTATTATTTACAGTATAATGCAATCCCATAACTTCCCATAATGCTAGTACTAGTAGTAAATAATAGCCTCACCCCTTCGCTACAGTTGGAAGGAACGATCTACAGTTGGAAGGGACGAGGCCCTGCGGTTACTACGCTCTTATCTCCTCCTCGCCAGTTCCCTCCCCCCGAAGAGAAGGCAGTTCGTTGCTGCTCCCATGGATTCGCCAGGCAGTTCTCCTCCTCGTCAGGGCTGGGAGACCTTGGACGATGATCCTCTAGGAGAAATCGCACGCCGCTCCGACGTCCTCACCGCCACAAGACTCGGTGCTTCCTGCACCAACTATTTCAAGACGGTGCTTAAAATGACTTGGGAAAAGGCCATGCTTGTTGGTCTTCCATGCGTCCACGAGGAGAAGGTTCTTCTATGGGACAATCCTTCGAACAGTCCACCGCTCCCTAGCCATGGTTGCACGTTGACTCCGCTAGAGTTGCCGACGTTGAGAGGTAGTCGGATTTTGTCCGATGAGCAGGTCAGTAATGGAGTTTGATCATGTAGTACTTAGTTATTCCATTTCCATCCCGTAATTTCTCCGCTGCCCACCGTCTTATATATAGGTCTGGGTCGGTGCCAACGAAGATTGGCTTGCATACCTCCGGCCGGATACCGCTATCATTTTGCACAACATCCACAGCAGTGCGGCCGTTTCGGTAGACCCCTTCTCCACCATTGGGATCGGCCTTCCGGACTGGCTGGGCTTGAATACGTATGATGATGCCTACATGAGATTGAAGAAGATAGCAATTGCGGACCCGCCGACAAAGCGACGCGGCTACGACGATTACTATCTCATCGCGGTGTTCGACATAAGGATTGCCATCAATGCAAGAGGCAGTAACGGCAGAGGCTGGCGCATGTTGGCGGCGGCAGATTTGTACCCCTACACGTTCGAAGACGTCGTGCGCCATCTAGGCTGCATCTTCGCGGTGACAAGCCAGGGGACTTGTTTCATCTGGTTGCCATACTACGGTACGAGAGAGTACAAACGGAATGCACAAACCATCATTTGCATCCCTAACGGTACTCCATTATTTTGCAGGGACCAGTCATCCCGCGATCAAAATAAGATCGCCGATCCTCGATGTGCATTTGCATCCGCGATTCTGTCTAACCTGGAACCTTGTAGCTAACTTTGGCATATTGGGATCAACTATTTTAGCAGTCGTTACCCATGGTACCACTGATGTGCAACATGTTCACACAATCTACCACGATCGGACCGTCACCATCTACCCAGGTATTCCATTTTTTAACCCTCTCGCCTTCTCTTTCATTGTTGTACTAGTACTCTAATTATGTACTAGTAGGAGTACTTTTTACCTTGGAGGACGCGTATAGCTAGCTAGGCCCTTGAAGACTTGAACCAACTAGCTGCCACCATTTTTGTTTTTCCATGTCTTACTATCTCGTCCATGTAGCCAAGAGTGGCTATATATAATAAGTCGGTTATTTTACTTCCTCTATACCGGAGTAGTACTATTTGCTGCACAGTATTACTGACCGCCATATTTGAGCACAACATTATTATGCATGGACCTTGACTATGTACGTCACCATGTGTCCAGATCTGAGGTGCCGCGTGTACCAGATGAACGGCGCCGAGTTCGACCCCCGTGATGCTACGTGGGTGCCGAGGAACACTCTTGGAGAGTACTCGCTTTTCATTGGGGACAGCTACCCCATTGTGAAGCGGATGCCACCTTCCGTGCACGACACAGAAGGCCTGCCGTTCATGAAGCATGGATGTGTCTTCAGTGCGCACCGCCGGATGAACGACATGCTGGGACACGCTATCCCTGATTTATGCCGCTTCAGCTTGGATGAGTCTCCATCGTGTGGAACCGGACTAGAAAGCTGCGACAATGATTCCCGTTGCCCACCGCTATGGATCGTGCCATCCATGAAGAACACCTGGGACTGGAACCTGGAGGGAGGACATGTAGCCCATCTATAACGTGTAAGTGTCGTACAGTAAATTGTGAACGGTAGCGCTGTGAATATATGTAGACTAGTCGTGCACAAATTTATCACATGAATTGGAGATGAACTTGTGTGGCATACTGGCATTTCTCCTTTAGAATTTATTACTAGTAAATGTGTTATGTGTACATGCAACTTGTGTGGTTGTTGCACGGGCTCCAACACGCTCTTTGAGAAAAAAAAGGTGGCACAGCTTTGGGTATACGTGACGTGGCGGCATCATACAGTAGCATCGTTCGCTATAGTTGTAGTACGCTCCTACTAGGACGACAGCTCCTATAAAACCTTGCGCTTGGCTCTTTGCCTCTTCGGGGGTTCAACAGTTCGTACTCGTGTGAACCTTGCACTTGGCTCTTCGCCTCTTCAGAAGGTCCAACAATGATGATACTACAGTACACATTATGCTTCTGGCAATCTGACACCGATTGAACTGCTGCACGTCCACCGCGAGGGCGAGGGAGAGGGAGAGGGAGAGGGCGTTTTAGTCAAAACCCTCTCCTCGTCCTGCGAACCACCGCGCGCGTGGGCGAGGGAGAGGCGTAGTAAGCAAGCTTCTCCTCGTTCGGCGAGTTGACGGGACACATCAAAGCAGTACAAGTACTAGTCCATAATGTGTCCTTTCCGGTGAATATGGCTTAATTTGAAACGAGAAAAATACACTGGTGGTCAACGTATGTAACAATACGCTCTTTATGGTCACTATATATAGTTTTGCGGTGATTATACGATCACTAGCTCATCGTAGAGCACCGTATTGCACCCTACTGACTGGCCACATAGTCGACGTGGCACTTTGTTGACTGGTTAAATTGTCACCTGGTTTCTGGGTCCCACCTGTCAGTTGGCAGAGCAAAGAAATCAGCTAAAAAACAAAGAGTGTAGTACATCTACACTTCCAATGCATTTAGCCTTTAATCTAAATCGATATTGATTGACTAATGCACCAACTTGTGCTCTAGGTATAGGCTACATGTCTATCCTTAATTACAGCATGCAACGACCTTCATTTAATCTTCTTCTCTCAATGGTCGCATGCACACATAAGTCTGCTACTTTTGGGCGTTAATTATGCCCTCGTCAATGTGTAAATCTCTAAATGTACAGTCTTTCACGGACGTAGGGAGTAGGTTGAGCACTTGAGCGTGAGCGTGTTTGTTGCGTCGTGTGCTGTGTGCCGCATGGGTGCGTGAGTGTTGCGTGCGTCCATGTGTACGTGTGAGTGTTGCATGTTGCATGCATGCATGCATGGGGCTTACTCCCTCCCATTGACATGTTCATATTTCAAGCTTCGTCTGTTCCCTCCATATGGTGGTACTCCCTCTGTTCCCAAATACGGAGTAAAATCCTCCCTCTGTTCCCAAATACGGAGTAAAATCCTCCCTCTATTCCCAAATACAGAGTATTTGTCTTTCTAGAGATTTCAACAAGTGACTACGTACGGAGCAAAATGAGTGAAATGAGCGTAGAGGCATAGGGATAATGTAGAAAGGAAGTCTTCACGATCCATTATTCCCCATCTCGGTCAGAGAGAACTATTCAACTAGTCTTCGCAGTGAAGTGACAATACACGCTGCAGCAGATGGGCCACATAATTAATAAGCTGAACCAGCGTGTTGGTGTTACTAAATCAACCTTACCCAGTACTGCCATCATGTTTGCCAGTAGAACACGCTTCTGTCCTCCATTAACTGACATATGGGCCCTCTTGTGGTAGACACATATGTCATCGGTGTAACTATTTACACTCCGAAGGACGGTATATCCTGGTAGTAGTAATAGTAGTAGTAGTAGTAGTAGTAGTAGTAGTAGTAGTAGTAGTAGTAGTAGTAGTAGTAGTAGTAGTAGTAGTAGTAGTAGTAGTAGTAGTAGTAGTAGTAGAATTGTGATTTAATGCACTTTCTTCCCCGTCTTCCACTCTTCTTCCTCCTCTCTTCTTCTTCCTCCTCTCTTCTGAAGGAAATATGCCCTAGAGGCAATAATAAAGTTATTATTTATTTCCTTATATCATGATAAATGTTTATTATTCATGCTAGAATTGTATTAACCGGAAACATAATACATGTGTGAATACATAGACAAACAGAGTGTCACTAGTATGCCTCTACTTGACTAGCTCGTTGATCAAAGATGGTTAAGTTTCCTAGCCATTGACATGGGTTGTCATTTGATTAACGAGATCACATCATTAGGAGAATGATGTGATTGACTTGACCCATTCCGTTAGCTTAGCACTCGATCGTTTAGTATGTTTCTATTGCTTTCTTCATGACTTATACATGTTCCTATGACTATGAGATTATGCAACTCCCGTTTACCGGAGGAACACTTTGTGTGCTACCAAACGTCACAACGTAACTGGGTGATTATAAAGGTGCTCTACAGGTGTCTCCAAAGGTACTTGTTGGGTTGGCGTATTTCGAGATTAGGATTTGTCACTCCGATTGTCGGAGAGGTATCTCTGGGCCCACTCGGTAATGCACATCACTATAAGCCTTGCAAGCATTGTAACTAATGAGTTAGTTGCGGGATGATGTATTACGGAACGAGTAAAGAGACTTGCCGGTAACGAGATTGAACTAGGTATTGAGATACCGACGATCGAATCTCGGGCAAGTAACATACCGATGACAAAGGGAACAACGTATGTTGTTATGCGGTTTGACCGATAAAGATCTTCGTAGAATATGTGGGAGCCAATATGAGCATCCAGGTTCCGCTATTTGTTATTGACCGGAGAGGTGTCTCGGTCATGTCTACATAGTTCTCGAACCCGTAGGGTCCGCACGCTTAACGTTACGATGACAGTTATATTATGAGTTTATATGTTTTGATGTACCGAAGGAGTTCGGAGTCCCGGATGAGATCAGAGACTTGACGAGGAGTCTCGAAATGGTCGAGATGTAAAGATCGATATATTGGACGACTATATTCGTACATCGGAAAGGTTCCGAGTGATTCGGGTATTTTTCGGAGTACCGAAGAGTTACGGGAATTCGTATTGGGCCTTAATGGGCCATACGGGAAAGGAGAGAAAGGCCCCAAAGGGTGGCCGCACCCCTCCCCATGGACTAGTCCGAATTGGACTAGGGAGGGGGGCGCCCCCTTCCTTCTTTCTCCTTCTCCCTTCCCTTTTCCTACTCCAACAAGGAAAGGAGGAGTCCTACTCTCGGTGGGAGTAGGACTCCCCCCTTGGCGCGCCCTCCTCCTAGGCCGGCCGCCTTCCCCCTTGCTCCTTTATATACGGGGGCAGGGGGCACCTCTAGACACACAATTGATCATTGATCTCTTAGCCGTGTGCGGTGCCCCCCTCCACCATATTACACCTCGATAATATCGTAGCGGTGCTTAGGCGAAGCCCTGCGTCGGTAGAACATCATCATCGTCACCACGCCGTCGTGCTGAAGAAACTCTCCCTCAACACTCGGCTGGATCGGAGTTCGAGGGACGTCATCGAGCTGAACGTGTGCTGAACTCGGAGGTGCCGTGCGTTCGGTACTTGATCGGTCGGATCGTGAAGACGTACGACTACATCAACCGCGTTGTGTTAACGCTTCCGCTTTCGGTCTACTAGGGTACGTGGACAACACTCTCCCCTCTCGTTGCTATGCATCACCATGATCTTGCGTGTGCGTAGGAAATTTTTTGAAATTACTACGTTCCCCAACATCTTCCCCATCGTCGGCTGCACACCATTTCCCCCCGCTCTCTGCTCGCCCGCCCGCGCTATCTTCCTTGGTAACTCGCGCGTACCATATCCCCCCGCTCACTGCTCGACCACACGAGGAGAAGCTTCTTCGCTCGCCCGCCCGAATCCACTTCCCCACTGGCTCCCAAGCACCAAAAACCCCAATGGCAGAATCGACTAACACGCAGAGCCGCGATTGGAATTCCCTCCCCGATGTTCTCTTGGAGCAGATCTGTAATCGTATGGACCTACTCAGCACCGTCCGTCTGGCCGCATGCTCGGTGTCTTTGTACCGTCTACTCGTCTGCAACCGGCCGGCTCTTTTCAAGACACCCTGCTTGCTGATGCCTGATCCTCGCAGGTGGCCCAGACACCGACTTGACGATCCTACGGAGGTTGCTGTGGTGCCCCTCGACATGCTACCACTACCCGTCCACATGTCCTTCATGCGCGGCCACTACTGGGTGGGCATGAAGGCCAACTGGATCGTCCTCATCCACCAATCCGGTAGTCCGTGGCATCTCGTGGATATCTACACCCAGCGAGATCACCCTTCCATCTTTGGATACTGCCGCCATCGAGCCTCGCGGCCCGCCGGACACTCCTGCCTACTACGCACGAAACGCGTCGAGCTTTTGGCTCGACCTCTGTTTGCTGAAGGTTGTAATCTGCGAAGTGCCCACACCATCGGAAGACTACATGGATTACAAGCTCATTGTCGTGTTCAACATGGGATTAGTCTATCTGGAATCCGGTCACCATACATGGTTATGGCTCATCGTCGATCCTCTTTACCCAACACTTCTGTCTGATGCTATAGTGCACGATGGCATCGTTTATGCGGTCGACGCATAGATTGGCTGCCTATACTGGTGGAATCTATCGTCGTGTAATTGTTCTATCTCATCTCATCTTTACCTTAAGAATACGACTGCCTGTTCATTGTTACAAATTTAGAATATATTGTATGTCTATAACCACATCATTGCTATATGTTCCTCTCATTTCCTAGATTTTTATGACCACACATGTTATTGTTAGAGTTGATATGAGAACAATTGGTATCTAATGATTGTTAGAATAGATATTATGAGTATAACCTCATGATTGCTATATGTTACTCTCATTTCCAGGATTTTTGTAACAACGCATGTTATAGCTTAGAGTTGATATGATAACTGTAGTAAGTGCTATGGTAGAATATGAGTAGGCCCTGTCATATCTGTTTTCCTCTCATTGTTACATGATGTTTGAACCATGATATATTGCTAGAATATGAAAGCCATTGGCTTATTTTTTTCACTTGGGGTATGATTATGACCACGTCATTGCAATTCTCTGTCTATGATATGTGTCGCTGTTATAATAATCTTAATTCCACACATACTCTGAACATGATTGTTTATTTTTGTCCTTTTGGTCTCCAATTTGAATTGTTGCAGCAGACGCAAATGCGCCGGCCTTCATGATTCCAGGACCTGGAATCATACCAGCCGACAGGTGGTGGTTTATCGCTCGTTCAGCTAACGGTGGTCATTTGATGCTCATTTGCACGTACCAAATTGACCAAACCATTTCATCAAACCACATGCAGTACAATGCCTGGGGCGTTCGTGACATTGATGGCTATGGCTGCTTCGTGTTCGAGAAAGATCCCAGCTCCGTTGGGCCAGGCGTATTCAACTGGAGGCGGGTTTACAGCCTCGGCAACCACTCCATGTTCCTCGGGCTCAATTATCCGATCATCCAACCAATCATCGATCATATCACCGGCGATGATTACCGTGCTATGCAACTTCCATTCGCCAGGGGGGACTGTGTTTACACATCATACCATGGGTTTCATGAATCACCATATCCAGAGATTCGTCGACACAGCTTGTTGCCAGATAATCTTCAGTGTGTGAAAGGCATCAAGCTTCCATGCGATGGATGGCTTTTGCAAACCCGACATGCGGCGATGTGGTTCATTCCAACAGCAAATATGCACAACTTGATTCGTACTGATATGTAGATTGAGCCATGTATTCTGCTGCTGTAGCACGACCCTCTTTCGTTGAATATTATGTACTGTTGTTAGTTTGAAGCACTCCTCTGGTTTGAAGGATAGATACCTTTCTGGGATCAAGTGCATCCTAACTCACCTGCGTAGGATGTACTGATAATGATGATGGAGATGATGTGCAGTATATATATATATCACTTAGGCTTCAAGTGTGTACTTGTTAGTTAAACCTATGGTTAAAATGTGACACTAAATACGACTGGTAAGTAATACAGTAGCAATACTAGTATACGTCGGTCAAATTATTCATCATGTCCACACATTGAATTGACGTGACAACACGCTGCGCGTGAGGTGACACAAGAATCCCGGCGGCGTGTTCGAGTATTCTGGACTTCAGATTTGGAGTACCACATATCTGTCGAAATCTTTCATCATTCACTTAAAACAGTCGATTGATCATACATTGAGTACCATATAACTGGAATTAACCCATGCAAGTCGAAGAAGGATTGGCCGGTGCTGCCGGCTGGCGTCAAGTTTGATCCCACAGATCAGGAGCTGATCGAGCACCTTGAGGCCAAAGTGAGTGCTGACAGCGCGAGATCTCACCCTCTCACGATTTGTTCATACCAACCATCGACAGCGAGCACGGCATATGCTACACCCATCCTGAGAAACTTCCAGGTAAGACACCGATCGGCCGTCTACTTGCACAAACATATTCCTTTGTTTATAGCTCTATTTTTCTTTTTAGACGCAGACCTGGTGAAGCAATTACATTTTGACAGTTAATAAAAAGTGAAACAAGTGACAGCAACATGCCAAAGAAGTTATGAAAATGCCAACTACGTACACTAAAACCTGTATTCGACAATACTGCGGGTATCACACTGAGTGGCCTAAGCAAGCATTTCTTCCAGCGCAATTCCAGGGCGTTCAAAAGGGGCACGTGGACGCGTCGCAAGATACGGTTGGAGTGCGGCATGCACGCGATGTGGCACAACACCAGCAGTACCTTGCCGGTGATGGTCAACGGCCGGCAGACGGGCAGCCAAAAGGTTTTGGTGCTGCACACCAACAAGAACTTCGACCAGCAGAGGACCAACTGGATGATGCACCAGTACCACCTCGGGGACCTGGAGCAAGAGAAGGAGCGGGAGCTGGTCCTCTACAAGATTTTCTACCAGACGAACAATAGGGTAAAAAGATTATAAGTTAGTTTGGTATCGGTGCTTGTACTACCTCGTCGTCCGCAAGTTGGTATTGTTGTTAACGATCATTTGGTATGAACTTGGCATTTTCTTCCAACCATCATGCCGAGGGTCGACGTGGATATAAAGCTGAATCATTTGTTTCGAAACGAATTTTCAGGCACCTGATTTTTATTTGATGGGTAGCATAAGCACCTGCCGTTCGAATTCCCAGTTCTCCAAATTTTTTGAAACAAGTGCATGCTCTTATTATCACAATGAAAAAACAATATCCCTGCTGCATCCCAGTTATCAGTCTGTACTTGAAGAATTCTCTCGTTTATTGAGCACGTATATTGTTTTTTCAGGTCGAGCAAGTTTCAACTGGGCTGTAGACTGCCCAGGCTTGGTTTTGTTTTTGACAGGCCCAGCCCATGACGACAACGGGGCACAAAGATCCAGAAGGTATCTACTGGCCTCTGGCCCGCCAGCGTTAGTTATATTTTGTCTTACAACATCCGCAGGCACTTTTTTTACTGAATCAAACACACAGCCCAGTTCTATTTTCCTCTTGAAACGCATGTCCTACATCCGTTTTCTAATCTCTACCTATAGTTTTACTAGTTCATATACACGTATCATTATATTGAAAATACATAAAATTCACTTTTCATATTTACATCCTTATTTTTGTTGTTGTTTTCCCTCCCAGTGCTGATTTTTTTACCACTGGTTTTCCCTTAAACCAACTCAATTGTCGCACGTCTTATTTGCTTACAAAAACAAAATGATTTTTTTTGGCAAATCAATAAGTTCTTAAAAAATGTTTATCATTTCGGGATTACAAAAGTTCAGACTCCACCGAAATATGCAAAATAAGGTTGAACTTTTTGACCGTGGTCCTGGGCAGAAAATGGGCTGTAATAAATTACTTAAGAATTAGCAAATGGGCTGCAGATTATTAAAAAATAGCAAATGGGCTCTACGTTGTCTACCACAGATTTGGAGGCTGACTTGTGGGCCTACTAAGTTCATGCGTACACAAGGTTTATCAAAAAAGAAACTTAGTCAACAATCAACTCTACCAGCGTCAAACCGTTAGATGTCAATCTAACGGCAATCGTGCTTCTTCAGTCTCTGATCTTCTTGCCCAAGCCGCCCAAACCAGCGTCGTCGGAACCGCCTGCTCCCGCCTCCCATGGCCGGCTGTGCTGCTGGGCAGGCCTCATGGCCCCATCATATACTTGCATCCCTGGCCTATCTATCCCTCTACTCACCCACACCTCCTGTTATTTTCCGGCGACGGCAGCCGAACCAGTCAACCCTCGTACTCTCCACCGCGTGGGCAGCCACTGTCGTGTCTTCCCTGGCTCCGTGTCGTTCCCTTCGTAGGCATCGCCGTCGTCCACCGCCCTGGTGCTCTCGGCGCGGCGTGGTCAACATGGTCAACGAACGACATCCATCGGAAGTGGAGTGTACGTGGAGAGGCTGACAGCTGGGTCCACGGCCGCACACAAGGAAATGCCTCCTTATTACGCGCAAAATAATGATTCCTCCACCTGACATCTGGGACCGCCGAAAGGGCCTCTGTATTTCGCGAAAAAAACGTCCCTCCGCTGACAGGTCGGACCACCAACTATATCTTCGCACGCAAGGAAGTGCCTCCTTACTGCGCACAAAAAAATGAATACCCCCCTGCCAGCTGGGACCCACCACTGTGGGAGGCTGACTTGTGGGCCTACTAAGTTGACGGGGACGGAGGGCTTTGTCAACTTAGTCAATATGAACGATTCTAGCTCCTGTGACCGTACGATGTCCATCCAACGGCCTTAGTGCTTCTTCAACCTCTGGTCTTCTTGCTCCAGCCGCCCAAAGCAGCGCCGGTCGTGCCACCTGCTCCTGCCCCCCGTGGCCGGCTGTGCTACCGCGGAGGCCTCACCGCCCCCATACTACTCCCACCGCTGGCCAGGCCATCCCTCCACTCACCCACACCCCCTGTTATTCTGCGGCGACGGCAGCCTCAAACCGCAGCCGAACCAGTGAACCCTCGTACTCCTCTCCGCGTGGGCATCCACTGCCGCATCTTCCACGGCTCCGCATCGTCCCCTTCCTCGGCCTCGCCGTCGTCCACCGCCTTGGTGCTCTCGGCGCGGCGTGGTCAATGTGGTCAACGACCGACTTTCATCGGAAGAGTACTGTACGTGGAGAGGCTGACAGTTGGGTCCACGGCCACAGCCCAGTTTTTTTGTTATTTACCAAGTAAGTCGCTTTGTCAGGCCTGTTGGGCTGCAAATCTTTCAAGACGAGGAGAGCTTCATTCGGCTGGCCGAGAAAATGGCCTATCAGTAATGAGAAATGGGCTGTACATTTTTAGAACACATCAAACCGGCAATTAGTTTCAAATTTCTTTTTTTCATTTCGGGATTTTAAATTGCATTGATTTTTATGCGTGGACAATTTGTTGGATTTTATATTGATATACATTTATTTTTAAAATCAGTTTGAATGTGACTCGAAATTTCGGGATTAAAAACAGTTCGGACCGCACCGAAATATGCAAAATTCCGTATAATTTTTTAACCATGCCCACAATATGGGTTGTAATGCTAACAAAAAGAATATGGGCTCCAAAAAAACCATAAGAATTAGCAAATGGGCTGTAAATTATTAGAAATAATGGCAGATGGGTTGTATGATGTTTTCCGCAGATTTGAGGCTTTCCTAAAAAACGGTTGACGCACAAGCACTGACTGTTGGATGTCCATCCAACGGCCGCCGTGCTTCTTCAATCTCTGCTCTTCCTGCTCCAGCCGCTCAAACAAGCGCCGGCGGGACTGCCTGCTCCCTCCTCCCCGCGGCCGGCTGTGCTGCCGCGCAGGCCTCACTGCCCCATCGTACTCCCATCGCTGGCCTAGCCATCCCTCTACTCACCCACACCTGCTGTTATTCTCTGGTGATGGCAGACGACCCAGTAAACCCTTGTACAGTCGTACTCCCCTCCGCGTGGGAAACAACTGCCGAGTCTTCCCTGCCTCCGTGTCGTTCCCTTCCTAGGCCTCGCCGTCGTCCACCACCCTGGTGCTCTCGGCACGGCCTGGTCAACGTGGTCAACGACCGACATGCATCTGAAGTGGACTGTACGTGGAGAGGCTGACAGCCGGGTCCACGACCGCACGCAAGGAAATGCCTCCTTATTACGCGCAAAATAATGATTCCTCCACCTGACATCTGGGACCCACCGAAAGGGCCTCTGTATTTCACGAAAAAAACGTTACCGCCGTTGACAGCTTGGACCCACCAGCTATATCTTCGCACGCAAGGAAGTGCCTTGTTATTACGCACACAAAAATGAATACTCCCCCTACTAGCTGGGACCCAGTATAGTGGCAGGCTGACTTGTGGGCCTACTAAGTTGACGGGGACGGAGGGCTTTGTCAACTTAGTCAATATGCACGATTCTAGCTCCAGTGATCGTACGATGTCCATCCAACGGCCGTAGTGCTTCTTCAACCTCTGTTCTTCTTGCTCCAGCCGCCCAAACCAGCGCCGGTCGTGCCTCGTGCTCCTGCCTCCCGTGGCCGGCTGCGATGCGGCGGAGGCCTCACCGCCCCCTACTACTCCCACCGCTGGCTAGGCCATCCCCCTACTCACCCACACCCCCTGTTATGCTGCGGCGACGGCAGCCTCACACTCAGCGAACCAGTGAACCCTCATACTTCTCTACGCATGGGCATCCACTGTCGTGTCTTCCCCGGCTCCGCGTCGTCCCCTTCCTAGGCCTTGTCGTCGTCCACCGCCCTGGTGCTCTCGGCGCGGCATGGTCGATGTGGTCAAGGAACGGCTTCCATCGGACGTGGACTGTACGTGGAGAGGCTGACAGCTGGGTCCACGGCCGCAGCAAGGAAGTGCCTCCTTGTTACGCGCAAAATAATTATTCCTCCACCTGACAGCGGGGACCCACCGGACGGGACACCGTATTTCACGAAAAAAACATTTCCCCCTGACTGCTGGGACCCACCAGCTACATCTTCGCACGCAAGGAAGTGCGTCCGAGCAAAAAAACGATTCGCCCCCCTGACTGCTGGGACCCACCAGCTACATCTTCGCAGGCAAGGAAGTGCCTGACAGTCGGGACCCACCTAGTCGAAGCGTACGTAGCGTTGTCATTCTGGTCGCGAACGTGTACATACATACTGGTCGATGTATAGGCGTGCATGTGTCGTAGTAGAGGCGCGCACGTGTCGTAGTAGAGGCGCGCACGTAGCATGTACACGTACGTATAGCGGCAAGTGTGCAAGAAAGAAAATACGGCCACATACGTACATGCGGGAAGGGTCTCGAACGCCTACTCGCGCATACGTACGGCCAGGGCTCGTAAACATGGCTGGGTCGGAACGGAGAAACAGCGTCGTCGTGTTCATGGGGAGCCAACCGGCTGGGTCGGAACGGAATGCGTCGTCGTGTTCATCGGGAGGGCTTGGACGGAACAGCCGATGGAAACGAGGCCTGGCGTATCGCAGAACGGAGGAAACGGCCCTGTGTTCGGCCGGCCACGGTCGAAACGGGATCCGGTTCATCGGGAGGGGTCTGGCGTACCGCAAAACGGAGGAAACGGACCTCCTACGGTCAAAACAGGGGTCCTATTGATCGGGAGGGGTGTGGCGTACCGCAAAACGGAGGAAAGGGACTTGTGTTGGAGCGCTAAAGTCGAAACGGGGGTCCTGTTCATCGGGAGGGGTGTGGCGTACCGTAAAACAGGACTCCACGGGATACTGTTCATCTCCACCGTCAACCCCCTCCAGCCTCCACGGGCTACTGTTCATCCACCGTTGACCTCCTCCAGCCTCCACCTGCGACTGTTCATCCACGGGCTCCTGTTCATCCAGCCTCCACCGCGCGCTACTCCACCGGC
This sequence comes from Aegilops tauschii subsp. strangulata, assembly GCF_002575655.3. Classification (NCBI taxonomy): domain Eukaryota; kingdom Viridiplantae; phylum Streptophyta; class Magnoliopsida; order Poales; family Poaceae; genus Aegilops; species Aegilops tauschii. Next base: position 158,624,740 of record NC_053036.3, read on the forward strand.
TACTGTTCAACCAGCCCTCTCCATGGGCTCTTGTTCAACCACCCCTCCACGGGCTACTGTTCATCCAGCCCTCCACCGTCTACTGTTCATCCTGCCGTCCACGGGGTGGTCCTGTTCATCCAACCCTCCACGGGGTCCTATTCATTCGGCCCCAATCGGCTCGATCGATCGGGATCCTGTTCATCCAGAGGCAACACCACGGGGTCCTTTTCATCCACCCCCACCGGAAACTGTTCATCCAAACCCCCCAGCAACGCTCACTGTTCATCCAGAGGCAGCATCGATCGACTTCAATTAGCAGCAGTAGCAAAGGAATCTCTCGATTGGGTTCAGTTAACAGCCATCGATCGATCGCTCGGGTTCAGTAACGCGTAGCCTGTAGTGCAATCGCTCGAGTTCAGTTAGAGCCCAATGCCTCGCACCCACGCGCATGCGTGTATGAGAGAAACGCGCAAAGCTCGGCCCCGACCACCCATCGTAACCGGGAACACCCCGATATTTTCCTCGCCCTCGCTTCTACCACGGTTTTTTCCGTCATGGACGGCCCAAAGAATGTCATGCAGCTGCGTCTCCGGCCCGCCCAGGACGAAAAGCCATTTTCTGTCATGATTTTTTGTCATAGAAGTAGGACCCCACCACATCTATGATGATACCAGGTTTTGTCACAATTATCGTCATAGAAGTGTCATAAGTATGACAGAAAAAAATTCGTTCGGCCCAAAATGTCACGGATGTGTCTTTTTTTTGTAGTGCATGGTGCACGCAGTATAGCCAGGACCTCAAGGAGCATTTGGCAGCGGAGAAGCAAATCGCGGCCGCATGCGCGGATGAGGTCGTGATGCCTGCCATTCGTGCCGGCCCCCAGATCTTGGAGGAGCACCTCACCGTCGAGGCCACCGTTGATGCCTCGCGCGCCAACGCCGCGACGCGGTTGGCTGCTTTAAATGACAGTTCGTGGCGTTTTCTTGAGGCCACCGTCGGTGCCTTCGACAAAGACTACGAGGTGTTTTCTCAGCGTGCACGTGCTTACCTCATCTTGAGAGCCAGCAGGTTGGTGCCCGGAGCGGCTTAGGCAATTCACCACTACAACGAGGGCACCCACGATGCGGAGGCCTCGCCCTCTTCCATGTCCAAGGAGCCAATCGTCATCGATATCTCCGACAATGAGGAGTAGCTTGTCTTATTAGCTCACTATAAGGACCCATGTTCAGTTTGCTAGCTACTGCCTTTCCTTAACAAATTCTAGTGAATTGTGTTGTCTACTTTTACCATGCAATCTTCTGCTATAGTGCATATGTTCTATAAGTCATGCAATGTGGTGTTCAATTAACTGCTTGGTTCAATTCTGCAAATGTGATGTTCAATTCTTCAGGGTGCAATATTTCCAAGTTGTTAAGCATGCTTGGTTTGGTTAACTGTCTAATCTTCTATTAGGAGTATGTTATATTGTTCAATTGGTGTTTAGTTAACTGCTTGGTTCATTTGTTGTGGCTTGGTTCACTTGTTGTGGTGTTTAGTTAACTGCTTGGTTCAATTCTGCAATGCGATGTTCAATTGTTGTGGCTGCATTCTGTTATTGTATACCATGTGAGGAATAAATCGAATTTGGCTGTACTAAATACATGAGAAACAAATACAATTGCTATATTTCCAAGTTGTTAAGCATGCTTGGTTTGGTTAACTATCTGATCTTCTATTAGGAGTATGTTATATTGTGCAATGTGGTGCTCAGTTAACGTTTGGTTCATTTGTTGTGGTGTTTAGTTAACTGCTTGGTTCAATTCTGCAATGCGATGTTCAATTGATGTGGCTGCATTCTCTTATTGTATACCATGTGAGGAATAAATCGAATTTGGTTGTACTAAATAAATGAGAAACAAATACAACTACTATATTTCGAAGTTGTTAAGCATGCTTGGTTTGGTTAACTGTCTGATCTTCTATTAGGAGTATGTTATATTGTGCAATGTGGTGCTCAGATAACGTTTGGTTCATTTGTTGTGGTGTTTAGTTAACTGCTTGGTTCAATTCTGCAATGCGATGTTCAATTGTTGTGGCTGCATTCTGTTATTGTATACCATGTGAGGAATAAATTGAATTTGGCTGCACTTAATACATGAGAAACATATACAAGTGCTATATTTCCTAGTTCTTAATCATGCTTGGTTTGGATAAATGGGTTTTCCGTGTGGCTTGAATTAATCTGATGAATCTGCAATGTGCTTATTTATCATCAACATATTTTACTGATAGCATGCGAACCCTTACTTAACCTGATGACTAACTACCTTATATGTGTTGCAAGGAAACAATGGGAAGCACTGAGGTTTACAAGATGGTACTAACTATTATACCTTGCCTTTTTGTATTCCTTTGCCCCATTTCCAAAATAGAGAAGATATTTATGCACATCCTTGTTTTCAGGCTTCACTGATTATTACCTCTCAAACCACCTCTGTGGTCAGGAGGCAAGGAAAGTTTTCATACAACACCCACGGTTCAATATTGAAGTGTTCCTGAAGAGGTCGAAGGATGGACGGTCAATCATCCACAGGCACTGGCCTAAAGTTGCAAAGACCTTCAACATGAATGAAGGCTCAATATTTGCCTTCTGCTTCAGCAGTTTTCCAGATGAGATGCATCTCTCTATGTACCGTCTATGATGCTAATTTCAAAAGGTTCTAGATGTTGCATGTGAAACTTGCTGCTGGTGCAGTTGTGTAATGGGTAGCTGAGTGCTGAAGCTATATCATGTTGTACTCGGATGTATTTCAATTATGAAATCCTGCTTCCTTAATATGGAAATGGAATATATTATGTGCTTAATATGAATGTTAATTAGATTATTAAATGGATTATTAATAATAGGGAAATTAGCCTGCTAATTGGCCAATTAGCTTGCTAATTGGGTTTTCCTATTGCAAACGGTTAATAAGAAACTACCGTGAACTCAGGCAACGCACACAGTTTCTAGGAATAAACCGTGTTGGATCAATGAACAATCACACACGACATTCTCTTCAAAACTGTTTGCGTTACGCCACCTTGCGCAAACGTTTTCCTTGTAGTGACTGTGTGGGATTATATACGAACGGAAACGTTTAGTGGTGACTGACTGTGTGGGATGTACTCACGACTGGAAATGATTTTGCCTATATAATTGTATTTTTTAGCACTACTGTACGTATTTCTGTATTTGAGTGCTCGTCGGTCGCACACGACCTCATTTGCCGAGCGTGTGTGCCAGGAGGGCATATCCCCAACGGTTTCTGGGTCGTGTGGGAAGGACCCCCCTATCGCCCACACTCACTTGGCGACGGTTCCGAATGCCGTCGCGGAAAGGGGTTAAAAACTGTTTGTTTAGGACCGACGCGTACCAGTGCTAGGGTCCGTACTTTTGCTAGTGCAATCTCTCAATAGTGCTAATATAATTGGATCATATAACTCCCCATCAAAGTGCGATGAAGAATCACTCCAAAGTTCCTATCTAGCGGAGAACATAAGAAGAAATCGTTTGTAGGGTACGAAACCACCTCGAAGCTGTTCTTTTCGATCAATCTATCCAAGAGTTCGTACTAAAATAACACCAAATAATTTCATATTTAAAATACTCAATCCAACACATGGAACCTCAAAGAGTGCCCCAAGATTTCTACCGGAGAAACAAAGGCAAGAACGTGCATCAACCCTTATGCGTAGATTACCCCAATGTCACCTCGGGAATCCGCCAGTTCAGTGCCAAAACACATATCAAGTGAATCAATATGATACCCCATTGTCACCACGAGTATTCATATGCAAGACATATATCAAGTGCTCTCAAAACCATAAAAGTATTCAATCCGATAAAATGAAATCTCAAAGGGAAAACTCAATTCATCACAACAAGGTAGAGACGGGGAGAGTTGTGCCCCCCTCGGGGCACCCCCTAGGTGCTTCTCTGGCCCACTGGATGTCTTCTGGTCCATAAAAAATCCACCAAAAAATTCGCGGTGTTTGGACTCCGTTTGATATTGATTTCTTGCGATGTAAAAAACAAGCAAAAAACAGCAACTGACACTGGGCACTGGGTCAATAGGTTAGTCCCAAAAAATGATATAAAGTTGCTATAAATGATTGTAAAACATCCAAGAATGATAATATAACAGCATGAATACTTCATAAATTATAGATACGTTGGAGACGTATCAGCATCCCCAAGCTTAATTCCTACTCCTCCTCGAGTAGGTAAATGATAAAAGAAATAATTTATGAAGTGTGAATGCTAGAAAAGTGCACAAGTTTGATCAATGACAATTTCAATCACTTTTCCTAGCATTATAAAAGCAATTCTTTCTCATAAAATTTCTCATGTTAAAGTAGCAACCAATTCACATGTTAAGGTTCAAATAGTGAATTCTCTTGAAACTCAACAACCTATGTTCTCAGTCACCAAGCAATTGCAATTCAAATTATTCAATAGAGTTTTAGGTAAGAGCTTCACATACTCAACCATCATATAGTCTTCCATGATTGCTAACACTCACCGCATACACATGAGCAAAAAAATTCAACCAGACACATAGAAAGATAGGGGCTTATTGTTTCGCCTCCCAACGTATTCACCTCAAGGGTGATGTCAACAATAATAACTCATGCTACCCATATCCAACTGGATATATGTTCCTAGATCTTTCCTCACCACATGATGCTTGCCAAAAGAGAAAAATAAAAAGGAATAGAGAGAAGAACTTTGACTCTTGCACGAAAGTAAATACATAAAGGTAAAAGATAGGCCCTTCGCAGTGGGAAGCAGAGGTTTCCATGCGCTTATTTCTTTGTATGCTCAACCCCTTAGTGAAAAAGAACGTCACGCTATATTGCCCCTTATGATATAAACCTTTATTATGCAGTCTGTCGCTTTTATTCTTTGCCATCACAAGTTCGTACAACGCTCAATTTTCTCTTACACTAAATGATCTAACACTTTTAGAAGCAATTTTTATTGCCTTATTGCACCGATGACAACTTACTTGAAGGATCTTATTCAATCCTTAGGTAGGTATGGTGGACTCTTGAAAATAAGATTTGGGTTTAAAGGTTTTTGGATGCACAAGTAGTATCTCTACTTGGTGCGGAATTTTTTGCTAGCAAAGGTGGGGGGAAAGCACCACATGTCGAAGGATCTATGACAATATAACTTCTATGTGAATATGAACAAACATAAACCATTACGTTGTCTTCCTTGTCCAACATCAACAATTTTTGCATATAATATTTTGATGGGGGCTCACAATCACAAAAGATTTCCAAGATAGTGTATTTGCATGTGAAAGTTCTCTTCCTTATACTAATTATTCGTGAATTGCTTGTATGACCAATATTGTGATTTTCAAGCCACAAAAGATTCACTTTCTAAACCCAATGTGAAGCTACCACTAGGCATGATATGATTTCAACTTCATGACATTCAATTTATTCAACAATTTACTCATAGGATATAAGTGAAGCACAAGAGTAAATGACAAGCTACTCCAAAAAGATATAAGTGAAAATCATACGAGTATTTAAGTTAAATACTTTAAGATCTAAGAATTTTATTAAAACATCAAGCAAAACAAAACAAAATGACATTCCAACAATAGCACACATCATGTGAAGAAGCAAAAACTTAGGATCAACCGATACTAACCGATAATTGTCGAAGAAGGAAGGTGGGATGCCTACCGGGGCATCCCCAAGCTTAGATGCTTGAGACCTCTTGAAATATTATCTTGGGGTGCCTTGGGCATCCCCAAGCTTGAGATTTTGTGTCTCCTTAATTCCTTTTATATCACGGTTTCCCTAAATCTTAAAAACTTCATCCACACAAAACTCAACAAGAACTCGTGAGATAAGTTAGTATAAACCAATGCAAAAACCTTATCATTCTCTACTGTAGCAAATCACTAAAATTATTATTCAACATTTCATACTAAATGCCTCTGCATATTTAATACTCCTATCCTCAAATAGAATCATTAAACAAGCAAACATATGCAAACAATGCAAACATAACAACAATCTTCCAAAACAGTACCGACTGTAAAGAATGCAAGAGTATCAATACTTCCCTAACTCCAAAAGTTATGAAAATTTACCAAACTGTAGAAAAATTATCTGAGCTTATTTTGCAAAGAGTTTCAACATTTTATCACATTCTGACTTTTCTAGGGAATTTTTTCAACATCGATAAACTTTCTATTTTGAAACACCAACATGTAGGCTTGCAAAATAAGCATGGCAAAGGCTATACTTGATATTTTTATTGAAAAGAAAGATGTAAAACATTATTCTATATAACATCAAGCAAATCCTAACAAAATAAAATGACGCTCCAAGAAAAACTCATATCATGTGACGAATGAAAACATAGCTCCAAGTGAGGTTACCGATAATGTTGGAAACGAAAAAGGGGATGCCTTCCGGGGCATCCCCAAGCTTAGTTGCTTGGATCTTCCTTGAATATTACCTTGGGGTGCCTTGGGCATCCCCAAGCTTAGGGTCTTGTCACTCCTTATTCTCCTCATATTGATATCTCACCCAAAACTTGAAAAACTTCAGTCACACAAAACTTAACGGAACTTTGTGAGATGGGTTAGTATGATAAAGAGCAAACCATTTCACTTTTGGTACTGTCAAAGACAAGATTCATAATTGTTCTCACACAATTCCTACTGTAGCATATCATTTCCACAATTTATATTGAGCAATATAAGCCATGGAAACTAGAAAACAAGCAAACTATGCATTGAAAATAGAATCTGTCAAAAATAGAACATTCTGTAGTAATCTATACTCCAACCATACTTCTGCTACTCCAAAAATTCTGAAAAATTAGGAAAACCTGGGAAATTTGTCTATTAATCTTCTGCAAAAAGAATCGGCATTTTATCACACTTCTGTTAAAAATGAATTGTTTTCCTGAGCGCAAAAGTTTCTGTTTTCAGCAAGATCAAATCAACTATCACCGTAAGCCATCCCAAAGGTCTTACTTGGCACTTTATTGAAACGAAAGCAATAAAACATGATTACTACAATAGCCTAATCATGTGAACTCACAAAAACAGTAGGTAAAAGTGTTGGGTTGTCTCCCAACAAGCGCTTTTCTTTAATGCCTTTTAGCTAGGCATGATGATTTCAATGATGCTCGCATAAAAGATAAGAATTGAAAGATAAAGAGAGCATCATGAATCATAAGTTCCTCTCACGTAATAATTTTCAGTAGCATCATGAATAGATTCATCAATATAACCATCACATAAAGCATTCTTTTCATGATCCAAAAGCATAGAAATTTTTTACTCTCCATGTAAGCAATTTTATTCTCATTAATAATAGTGGGAGTATCGTAGGAAACTTGAATACTATAAATTGTTCCCACATTAAAAGAGTAGTTTTCAGTAAAAGGATATTCAAAATTATGACAATAATTATCACTACTTTTAATAACATAAGTTTCATCACAATAATCATCATACGTGGGAGGCATGCAATCATGATAGCAAATTTGATCATTCAAGGTAAGGGGACTAAAAAGATCATCTTCATTAAGCATAGCATCCCCAAGCTTGGGACAAACATTAATTGAAGCAAATAAATTCTCAAACATGTCATTCTCATCAAATGTAGCATCCCCAAGCTTGTGGCTTGGCATATAATAAGCATAATCATTCTCATCATTAATAGTATAAATAGCACCAACGGTATAAAAATTGCTATCATCATAATTTCCCAAGTTGGTGCCAAAAAGATTTCCAAGGTTATAAGAAGTATCATTATATTCCCAATCATAATCATCACAAAAAGTAATAGGCATAACAAAATCATCATCAATAGTGCCCTCGGACATTGTGCCATAAGACATAGATGCAATATCATCATCAAGTGCATCATCTTCCACAATTATTTTTTGATTCATTTTCATGAGGCATAACAATTATAGGAGCAACATTATTTGGGAGAGATACCTTTTTACCTCTATTCTTTCTTCTTTTCCTTTTCTTCTTCACCACCTCACGTGTGGGTTTAATTAATTTTTTCAAGCTTCTTATTGATGAAATTGGTAGAATAGGGAGCTCCTCCTCGTTACCTATTTCATCATGAGAGAAAATAGAAGGGAAAGTGGAAATCTTTACCCTTTAATTAGTATTCCTTTTATAATCTATTGGTTTTCCCATCTTTCTATAGTTGGCAATATAAGTATTCTCATTGCAATTTACCATGCAAAACATATAGATATTCTTTAGTTTAGTTTCAATGTCGTCCGTGAGAATGAATACTTCAAACCAACTATTTTTATATGTCAATTCTTCACTCCCCGAGAATAAACAAAGTTCATTATAAAGTTCTAGGGTGATCAAGCTATTGCCATATTTGGACAGGATTCGCTCATGAAAAAGCATGCGTTGGAAATTAACATGACCAACCTTATTGCAAATTTCTCAAGTAATAGGACAAAGAGAACATAATTTTGTAGCAAATTCATCTATCACTTTGAGCAAAGAATTGGTTCTGTCATGTTTATGCTTCTTGCAAAATCTATCTTCCCCATAAGGCACGTCTTCACAAACTTTATGCACTCCACAAAAATTGGCATGCTTATAAGAAACATTTTTGTCATGACTTGAGCAATCATCATTAGCATTTTGGATAATAAAAGAATTCATACTAACAACATTGTAATCATGCTCATCATTCGAATATTTTGTGCCAAACATTTTATTGACTTCTTCTTCTAGCAATTGAGAACAATTTTCCGAACCATCATTTTCAAGAAAGATATTATAAAGATGATCAACAATATGATGCAACCTCAATTCCATTTTTTTATGTAGTTTTCTTTTATAGACCAAACTAGTGATAAACAAGAAACTAAAAGATTCAATTGCAATATCTAAAGATATACTTCATGCACTCACCTCCCCAGCAACGGCGCCATAAAAGAGCTTGATGTCTACTACGCAACTTTATTCTTGTAGACTCGTGTTGGGCCTCCAAGCGCAGAGTTTTGTAGGACAGTACAATTTTCCCTCAAGTGGATCACCTAACGTTTATCAATCCGTGGGAGGTGTACGATGAAGATGGTCTCTCTCAAACAACCCTACGACCAAATACTAGAAATCTCTTGTGTCCCCAACACACCCAATACAATGGCAAATTGTATAGGTGCACTAGTTCGGCGAAGAGATGGTGATAAAAGTGTAATATTGATGGTAGAAATATATTTTTATAATCTTAATAAATAAAAACAATAAGGTAGCAAATAGTAGACGGGCACAAAAATGGTATTGCAATGCTTGAAAATGAGGCCTAGGGTCCGTACTTTCGCTAGTGCAGTCTCTCAACAGTGCTAATATAATTGGATCATATAACCACCCCTCAAAGTGTGATGAAGAATCACTCCAAAGTTCCTATCTAGCGGAGAACATAAGAAGAAATCGTTTGTAGGGTACGAAACCACCTCGAAGCTATTCTTTTCGATCAATCTATCCAAGAGTTCGTACTAAAATAACTCCAAATAATTTCAGATTTAAAATACTCAATCCAACACATGGAACCTCAAAGAGTGCCCCAAGATTGCTACCGGAGAAACAAAGACAAGAACATGCATCAACCCTTATGCGTAGATTACCCCAATGTCACCTCGGGAATCCGCGAGTTGAGTGCCAAAACACATATCAAGTGAATCAATATGATACCCCATTGTCACCACGAGTATTCATATGCAAGACATATATCAAGTGCTCTCAAATCCATAACAGTATTCAATTCGATAAAATGAAATCTCAAAGGGAAAACTCAATTCATCACAACAAGATAGAGAGGGGAAAACACCATATGATCCGACCATATTAACAAAGCCCGCGATACATCAAGATCGTGACATCTCAAGAACACGAGAGAGAGAGAGAGAGAGAGAGAAATTAAACACATATCTACTGGTACAAACCCTCAGCCCGAGGGTGGACTACTCCCTCCTCATCGTGGTGGCCGCCAGGATGATGAAGATGGCCACCGGAGATGATTCCCCCTCAGGAAGGGTACCGGAACGGGGTCTAGATTGTTTTTCGGTGGCTACAGAGCCTTACGGCGGCGGAACTTCTGATCTAGGGTTACCCCCAGGGTTTTTGGAATATTTGGGAATTTATAGGGTAAAGAGGGGGTGCGGGAGGCCACCGAGGTGGGCACAACCCACCAGGGCGCGCCTGGGGGCGCTTGGGCCCCCAGGCATGCCCTGGTGGGTTGTGCCCCCCTCGGGGCACCCCCGAGGTGCTTCTCTGGCCCACTGGATGTCTTCTGGTCCAAAAAAATCCACAAAAAGTTTTGCGGTGTTTGGACTCCGTTTGATATTACTTCCCTGCGATGTAAAAAACAAGCAAAAAACAGCAACTCGCATTGGGCACTGGGTCAATAGGTTAGTCCCAAAAAATGATATAAAGTTGCTATAAATGATTGTAAAACATCCAAGAATGATAATATAATAGCATGAATACTTCATAAATTATAGATACGTTGGAGACGTATCAATAGTTGATTTGATATTGCTGAAAACACAAACTTTTGCGCTCACGGAAATAATTTTCATTTTTAACAGAAGCGTGATAAAATACCAATTCTTTTTGAAGAATATTGATATACAAATTTCTCAGGTTTTCCCAAGTTTTCAGAATTTTTGGAGTTTAAGAAGTATTCGAAATATCCAGATTGCTACAGACTGTTCTGTTTTTGACATATTCTGTTTTCTTTGCGTTGTGTGCTTGTTTTGATGATTCTATGGTTTTCTTTGAAGATTTTTTGTCATGGAAAAGTTGGAATACAGTATATATAATGCAAAAATAAAATATGTATGGGTTTGCAACAGTACTTATAGTAGTGATTTGCTTTCTTATACTAACGGATCTCACGAAGGTTTTGTTGAGTTTTGTGTGATTGAAGTTTTCAAGTTTTGGGTGTTATTACGATGGATGAAGGAATAAGGAGTAAGAAGGGCCTAATCTTGGGGATGCCCATGGCATCCCAAGCTATTATCCAAAGAGAAGCAAGCAACTAAGCTTGGGATGCCCGAGTGGCATCCCCTCTTTCTTCTAATGACCATCGGTATTTTACTCGAAGCTAAATTATTATTCGTCACATACTTTGAGTTTTTCTTGGAGCGTCTTGTATGATATGAGTCTTTGCTTGTTTTGCTTTTTGTTTTAAGTCATGAATCCTTCCTGGACACACCTATTTGGGAGAGCCAAAATTATGCTATGACTTGTTAGAATTGCTCCCTATGCTTCACTTAAGTCTTTATGAGCTATGGAATTGCTCTAGTGCTTCACTTATAATATTTTGAGCACGATGTGCTTTAGTATTTTTGAAGAAATGCTCTCTTGCTTCACTTAGATTTATTTGAGAGTTAGTAAAAAAATTAAGAAATTCTCTCTTGCTTCACTTAAATTAATTTGAGAGAAAGAAATATTATGCTCATGATCTTCAATTATATTTGTTTGAGCTTATTAAAAGCAACATATTAAACTAGTCCCAAAGTTATAGATATCCAAGGAGGATATAATAAAAACTTTCATGAAGATCATTGGACAAAATAAACTTGATTCCTTGTAATAGTTTTGAGATATGACGATGTGTGTGATGCCCCCGATTCAATCGTACACTAATCATGCACGCAAACGTGTACGATCAAGATTAGGGACTCACGAGAAGATATCACAACACAACTCTAAAACATAAATAAGTCATACAAGCATCATAATACAAACCAGGGGCCTCGAGGGCTCGAATACAAGTGCTCGATCATAGACGAGTCAGCGGAAGCAACAATATCTGAGTACAGACATAAGTTAAACAAGTTTGCCTTAAGAAGGCTAGCACAAACGGGGATACAGATCGAAAGAGGCGCAGGCCTCCTGCCTGGGATCCTCCTAACTACTCCTGGTCGTCGTCAGCGGCCTGCACGTAGTAGTAGGCACCTCCAGTGTAGTAAGAGTCGTCGTCGACGGTGGCGTCTGGCTCCTGGGCTCCAGCATCTTCTTGCGACAACCAGGTAGAAAGGAAAGGGGGAAAAGAGGAAGGAAAGCAACCGTGAGTACTCATCCAAAGTACTCGCAAGCAAGGAGCTACACTACATATGCATGGGTATATGTGTAAAGGGCCATATCGGTGGACTGAACTGCAGAATGCCAGAATAAGGGGGGATAGCTAGTCCTGTCGAAGACTACGCTTCTGGCAGCCTCCATCTTGCAGCATGTAGAAGAGAGTAGATTGAAGTCCTCCAAGTAGCATCGCATAGCATAATCCTACCCGGCGAACCCCTCCTTGTCGCCCTGTTAGAGAGCGATCACCGGGCTGTATCTGGCACTTGGAAGGGTGTGTTTTATTAAGCATCCGGTTCAAGTTGTCATAAGGTCAAGGTACAACTCCGGGTCGTCCTTTTACCGAGGGACACGGCTATTCGAATAGATAAACTTCCCTGCAGGGGTGCACCACATAACCCAACACACTCGATCCCATTTCGCCGGACACACTTTTCTGGGTCATGCCCGGCCGCGGAAGATCAACACGTCGCAGCCCCACCTAGGCACAATAGAGAGGTCAGCACGCCGGTCTAAATCCTATGCCCGCAGGGGTCTGGGCCCATCGCCCATTGCACACCTGCACGTTGTGTACGTGGCCGGAAGCAGACCTAGCCTAGTGGCGTTCCAGTCCAATCCGGCGCGCGCAGCTCAGTCGCTGACGTCACGAAGGCTTCGGCTGATACCACGACGTCGAGTGCCCATAACTTTCCCACGTAGTTGGTTAGTGCGTATAGACCAAATGGCCAGACTCAGATCAAATACCAAGAACTCGTTAAGCATGTTATTTTGAAGTAACCGCGGACGCCGTCCAGGGCCAGGCCCAGCTCTCGCCTAGGTGGTCTTAACCTGCCCTGTCGCTCCGCCACAAAGATCCACTCGCGGGTACTCCTACAAGCCGACCTGACTTTAGTCACCACAGGTGTCATGTATAGAGTATATAAGTATATACCCGTGATCACCGCCCAAGTGATCACAACCCGATAGTATAGCACAGCAGACGGACAAGAATGTAGGGCCACTGATGGAAAACTAGCATCCTATACTAAGCATGTAGGATTGCAGGTAAAGGTAACAACAGTAGTAGCAAGGATAGGCTATGCATCAGGATAGGATTAACGGAAAGCAGTAACATGCTACCTACTCTAATGCAAGCAGTATAGAGAAGAATAGGCGATATCTGGTGATCAAGGGGGGGCTTGCCTGGAAGCTCAGCCGAGAAGGAGGGGTCATCAACATCGTAGTCGAACTAGGGGTCGCCGGCAGTCTTGGGGTCTACCGAAAAGAAGTAACGGAGGGGGAACACAATAAATAATAGAGCAATCAAAGCAACACAAGGCATAACATGGCAATACGCGGTGCTAGGTGTGCCCTAACGCAGTACTAGGTGATACCAGCGAAGAGGGGAAACATCCGGGAAAGTATCCTCGGTGTTTCGCGTTTTCGGATAGATGAACCGGAGGGGGAAAGTTGAGTGTTTGCTATGCTAGGGATGTGTGGCGGACGAATGGGCTGCGTATCCGGATTCGTCTCGTCGTTCTGAGCAACTTTCATCTAGAAAGTATTTTCATCTCAGCTACGGTTTATTTTATATGATTTTCTAAAGTTTTAAATCATTTTTAGAATTTATTTAATTAATTTAATTCAACATTATCCAGAATAGTGCACGTTGACGTCAGCATGACGTCAGCAGTCAACAGGGGAGTTGACTGGTCAACTGACGTGTGGGTCCCGTTCGTCATTGACTGTTTAGTCTAATTAGGGTTTAACTAATCTAATTACTATTTAATTAAACTAACTAGTTAATTAGATTAATTAAACATGATTAATTAACTTAATTAATTCATTAGTTAATTAGTTAATTATTTATTTATTTATTTATTTATATTTTTATAATTCTTTTTTTAATTCGTTCCAGGGGTGGGCCCCGGCTGTCATTGGGCCAGGGGGCTTAACGGGCACTGGGCGATGGATCGGGCACGGGGCGCAGGGCGCAGGGGGCGGGGACGCCTTGACCCGGGCGATCCCGGCTGGCTTAGCCAGTGGCGAGGCCAGGCAAGGGCGTCGGCGAGGTGAACGGGGCAAGCGCGTGGCCCGGCGCCGGCGACCGTGGCCGGAGCCGGGCGGGGCGGCGGGTGGCGCGGTTGGCGGAGCAAGCGCAGAACCCGGGCGAGAGTGAGCAAGCAGGGGACGCGAGCAGCGATGCCATGCGCGGTGTGCAGCGGCGCTGGGCGCGGTGAGCTGTTGCGGGCGCAGGCGTCGGCGAGGGGACGTCGTGGTCGCCGGGGAGGGGAGAGGGCGTGGTGGGCGCCGGAGTAGGCGACGGGCGCGCGCGGGGAGCAAGGGCGTCGAGCAGCGCGGTGTAGACGAGCACGGCGCGGGCGCGCGCGTAGGACAAGCGGCCGGAGCGGCGAGATCCACGGTGGTGATGCGGGATAGGCGAGCGGGCGCGTCTGTGGCCGTGCGGGCGCGCGCATGCACGACGACATGAGGAGCAGATGTGGCAGGGGGGAGGAGAGGCCAGGGCCTCACCGGCGGTCGTGGGGTCTAGGCAGTGGGGGTTGAGGAGGACGACGGAGACGACCGAGCGACGGGAAGGCGAGCGGTGATCCGGCGGGGTGGCTCCGGCGAGGTGGCTCCATCGAGATCCTCGGGCGACGACGGCGGCGGGGAGGCGAATGGCTGTGCCATCGGCGTCGAACGGCAGGGGCGTGTCGGGCCCCGATCCAGATCGGATCGGGGGAGGGGCGGGGAGTGGCGACGTGGGGGGGGGAAGTGGTGCGTGGGCTAGGGTTTCGGGTAGTGGGGGGTTATGGAGGGGAGTAGGTGGGCTGGCCGGTTGGGCCAGGTGGGTCGGCCAGCTGGGCCGCCTGGTCCAGTTGGCCAGTGGGCTTTCTCTCTTTCTTTCTCTTTTTTTACACTTTTGTTTTGTTTTCTATTTTTATCTTTTTCTTATTTTCTTTTCTGTTTTATTTATTTTAGTTAGCAAAACAGTTTTACAAAAATACAACCCCTACTCCTAAATTAGCATAATAACATAGGCCACCTACTCCAAAAAGTTTGGTGATTATATAAACTAGATTAACATTTGTTTAGTATTTAAAAGCATTTAAATAATTGTTTTGCTGCTGTTTTTACTTACTATAGTGCAGTTAAATACTTTACAAAAGTGTGGTTTCTTCACCAATATTTAATATGGACTATTTGGCTCACTCCGAACATTTTAGTTTTAATATTTGTAAACTTTTATTATTTGGTTTTATTTAAATTTTGAATTTGTTTCAGTTCTGAACTATCGAGAGTTTATCAACAGTAAACGGGGTGATGTGGCATCGTTAACGTGGGATTACTGTAGCTTAATTATCCGGGCGTCACAATTCTCCTCCACTACAAGGAATCTCGTCCCGAGATTTAAGAGGGGAGTAAGGGGGAAGTTCTGGTTACGATATTCTAACGGATCTTCTCGAAGAAGTTAATCCTTTGGTTGATGTCTTCAATTCTTTATTCCAATGCATCATGATGAAGTCGTCGTCCTTTCTTCGAGAACTCCATCGTACTTACGAAAGGATAAGGGGGCATTACGGAAAAATGGGTCGCTACAATGTTTGCTTATCTAGTAGATAACATCAGGGAAGGTGGCGGGAGGTAACCCTCGAATTGAAACTTAAGACATTAACGAGAGCAAGTAAGAAGGTGCAAAATAGAAGTTTCAAGCGCATAGACAATCGTTCGTTGCCTGATACGAAATGTGACAGGGGTTTAGAGCAAATGGGAAAGTATTGCGTCTGGTACCAGAATAGATCACTAGGCAGGTGGCCCGTGAATCACATACGAAGTCAAGCTCGAGGAATAACTTCGACAACAGGGTGTATAGGAGAGTCAGGTTTCGATCCTGTGGAACTGTGGGTTATGGGCCCACCATGTGGGTTAAAAGTAGGAAGGGCGGTGACATCTTGCACGGTCATGATAGCAAGGCATGTCAGAGGGTAGCCTGTCAGTTATATGTCAGCAACATCGTCGGTACCAAGGGCGAGGGACGAAGAGAACCATTTTCCTGCTTGTTGAAACAAGGCGGACCAATAGGCAAAGTTCTCATCCATCGGTGGCTACCGAAATGTCATCAACAAAAGTAACATGGTCTACTGAGAGAGTGGTACAACGAGGTGCTCAACTAAGCAGGGAATTATCTCTGCTCAGCTTAGTCAGATTACAAGAAAGGTTAAACAAAACAATGGAAAGGAAAATATGATTATCAGAGTAAACAAAACAATGGAAAGGAAAATGTGTTTAAACACATATTTCAGGGGTATATCCTTCCCAAGGACAATGGTTAGAAGAGAGCCATTTAGGTTAGGGAAGAGGAAGTTCATGACATTACCCAAACAACGGTGTTTGAATAATTGATAACAAAAATTTAGCATTGTGCTTCAAATGTTTTTATTGAAGATCGGAGTACCACAAACATGCTTCAAGATAGCATTGACATGGTCATTAGGTAAGATCAGGCTATGGATACACGAAGGATCCATCAGGAACAACTTATAGAGTAAGTCTTACAATTTCCTCATGGAAGAATAGCTAACCTTGCTAAAAAGGAAAACTTATAACAATAGGTCCTCCGGCCAGGTGTGTTAGGCATGACATCACCTTACCGGGTCATAAATAGACCAATGTTATAACTCTTGGAAATATGTTCCAACCATCATATCTGACCGAGATTCAGATCTGATTGGTGTCAAGATAACTCAGACTCAGGATGCCTGAGAAGAAAGGTGCAACACAAATTGTCGAAACGACATCGAAGATTCTCGGGAGATGAACTATGGAAGCGAGTTCCGAACAAGGGTTCATCATTAAATCAAGGAGAGGTGAGGAGGTGACTGATTGACTCAGCGACAATCCATTGAGATTTCAAAAAGATGGATTTCCACAACTATGTGAACAAGGAGATAACATTAGCTAGATCGAATGACTTAATGATGTATGCTCGAGGAAAACATACACAGTTAAACATTGGTTGAAATGTGCACCCGAATATGGGCTAGGTAGCACGATCAATGTTCGAATGATGATTCATTAAGCCATAGACGTAGAATGAAACTATAGACCAATAACTTCAAAGCAATAGGGTTGCTAGAAGTTTAGAATTTACACATCATAGACCATTTGTCGGTATTTCGTTTAGAAACAACACGGGGACCAAGAAAGAATGTTGATGGTGAGAAGTATCACTGTACCAAGAATTCTTAAGAGGTGGAGTAATGCTCACGACATTCTTGACATCAAAGATAGTAATACCCCATGGTAGAACATAACATAAGTTGGATAGCAGGGAAATCAAGATACAACACAAAATATGAACAAGTTTGTGTTGGGGGGAGGCAAGAATGTTGTCGATGATAACACAATTCATCAAGGGGCAAGGATGGTATTTCTCATCCTGAATTTCGACACACAACTTGGAAAAAGTCAAATTGTTGACAATGATCACGACAAATTTGTCGAGAGGTGTTCAAGAAGATGTAATTGATCGACGATGACATCAAGTCAAAGGAATGATGAAAGCGAAAGGTTATTGGAACCACGGTTAGGACACAAACTCGAAATCAAGTTTGCTGTTCAAGGAGAAGTGATATGACGAGGAAGATCGACGCAAGATTAGCTCACTGTCGAAATTGGTGCGCTGGGAAGGTCCAGGTAGCACAGTTAAAATCGGCACGATAATGACATAGCCGAGCAGGCTAGGAATGACTTGAAGGATTATTAAACTCGTAAGCAAAAAAAATTACTTAGAGTTATTGAATCGGAGTGCGGAATTGATTCACTTATCGGTGTCCTTGAGGGGTTCTAACAACTCAGAACCCGTTGGAAAAATGGAATCGGCAAGAATATTAGTTGATGAAGAACTCATAAGAAGTTAAGTAGTTCCTTGGCATTCTCGAGATAACAGGGGGGTAATACTCGACGACAGGCCAAAGTAGAGGTTGGACGGGGGTATTGCTCTGCAGAGGACAAGTTCTTAAACTTGCACGAGAAATGGTATTTAAAGGAGAACATGGTCGGAACCACGATTGCAAAAGGATCAATACACAGATACTAAGACGATATCATATCAAGGAAATAGTTATTATTACAAGAAGCTTCTATGATAGGATCTACATCGTGTCCATGGGCATGAACACAAAGTTCAAGGTCGACTCCCACTTCTCCAATGCATAACCTTTCATTCACTTCTCGCATTCAATGAAGTTGTATGGTAGAAAATTATCTGGTAAAATACCAGAAGGGTATGACTTGTGAAAACCTTCGGGTTCATACGGTTTTTAGGGAAGGTATAGGTTCAATCCATCGGGGCATCTTAGAAACATATACCTCAAACTTCAAGAGTAAAATCACCAGCTCAAAATTAGAGTATGGTTATCAAGCAGAGGATACAAATTACCAAAGGCATTATATATCCATGGAAATGATCACAAGGTTATTGAATATGAAGGACACTGTCGGATAATAACCCAACAAGGGGTCTTGTGGTCTACAACGGAGCTGATGCGAGTATCGGTACTCTATCAGAGGAAGAAGGAACGAAAGGGCATCAGACTATAAAACCAACTAAGTAATTCAAAGCTCAAATGCAAAGGAATTATCATTTCCAAATCAAGGGATCAGAAGCCAATGGTCTGATTAAGAATGGATAAGTTGAATAGACTTAGGGGTACAATCGACGGCAATTTGATTGGTCGATAACCAGTTCACGTTTCAAATGACGTCTGAGCCGGAAGGATGAATTCTAGGCTCTGATTCAGGATTGCGATCATTCACAACAAATTGAATCAACGGACTCAAAATGATGATGACAAGGGATGCCAATAAGATTACGAGACTTATGGGATTAAACATAATGCAAGCAAGTAAGAATTTCAAGAGCAATAGGCTACTCAGGATTTTCGGAAGTTCAAATAGTTTTTTGAAGACTTTTGTGAAATACATGAATAACTGGGAAAGAGCGGATACTCGATAAGTGCTAGAATTATCCGTAAGAGTATTCATGAGGCAAGAACTGTAAAGCACTATGCTCAAAGGATTCTTGGAACAACGGAGAGCGGTTCGGGGCATCTTGTATTAACAAGATCAACTTGGAATAAAATTAAGAACGACGGGTGTAAGTATTTATCCATAGGGATAAATCAGTGGTAGGGAATTGCAAAAGCAACGAGCACAAAGTCTCGAGAACATCGGAGAGTATCTTCGAAATCCTTCGGTGCACCAAGCAATCATCTGGAGTGAGGGGCTCTCTGGTAGGAAGTAGTTACGAGAACCTAGAGTCAGAGTTAGTAAAATCATTTCACCCGAATAGAAGAGAGGTCAGAGTCCCAGAGTATAGGTCGAGGAATAAAAGATCCTAATACCACCCAATGGCGACGTGGGCCCGTAAGGCACACAGCCATGTTAGTAAAAGTTTTGTAATGTCTAGACTCGACTTCGGCCAAGGAGTGTGGAAGGGGGGTTCCTATAGGCAGTCGGCTCTGATACCAACTTGTGACGTCCCCGATTCAATCGTACACTAATCATGCACGCAAACGTGTACGATCAAGATCAGGGACTCACGGGAAGATATCACAACACAACTCTAAAACATAAATAAGTCATACAAGCATCATAATACAAGCCAGGGGCCTCGAGGGCTCGAATACAAGTGCTCGATCATAGACGAGTCAGTGGAAGCAACAATATCTGAGTACAGACATAAGTTAAACAAGTTTGCCTTAAGAAGGATAGCACAAACGGGGATACAGATCGAAAGAGGCGCAGGCCTCCTGCCTGGGATCCTCCTAACTACTCCTGGTCGTTGTTAGCGGCCTGCACGTAGTAGTAGGCACCTCCAGTGTAGTAAGAGTCGTCGTCGACGGTGGCGTCTGGCTCCTGGGCTCCAGCATCTGGTTGCGACAACCAGGTAGAAAGGAAAGGGGGGAAAAGAGGAAGGAAAGCAACCGTGAGTACTCATCCAAAGTACTCGCAAGCAAGGAGCTACACTACATATGCATGGGTATATGTGTAAAGGGCCATATCGTGGACTGAACTGCAGAATGCCAGAATAAGGGGGGATAGCTAGTCCTGTCGAAGACTACGCTTCTGGCAGCCTCCATCTTGCAGCATGTAGAAGAGAGTAGATTGAAGTCCTCCAAGTAGCATCGCATAGCATAATCCTACCCGGCGAACCCCTCCTCGTCGCCCTGTTAAAGAGCGATCACCGGGCTGTATCTGGCACTTGGAAGGGTGTGTTTTATTAAGTATCCGGTTCTAGTTGTCATAAGGTCAAGGTACAACTCCGGGTCGTCCTTTACCCGAGGGACACGGCTATTCGAATAGATAAACTTCCCTGCAGGGGTGCACCACATAACCCAACACGCTCGATCCCATTTGGCCGGACACACTTTTCTGGGTCATGCCCGGCCG
The DNA here is from genome assembly GCF_002575655.3 of Aegilops tauschii subsp. strangulata. Lineage (NCBI taxonomy): Eukaryota > Viridiplantae > Streptophyta > Magnoliopsida > Poales > Poaceae > Aegilops > Aegilops tauschii. Next base: position 158,645,286 of record NC_053036.3, read on the forward strand.
CGGAAGATCAACACGTCGCAGCCCCACCTAGGCACAACAGAGAGGTCAGCACGCCGGTCTAAATCCTATGCGTGCAGGGGTTGGGCCCATCGCCCATTGCACACCTGCACGTTGCGTACACGACCGGAAGCAGACCTAGCCTAGTGGCGTTCCAGTCCAATCCGGCGCGCGCCGCTCAGTCGCTGATACCACGACGTCGAGTGCCCATAACTTTCCCACGTAGTTGGTTAGTGCGTATAGACCAAATGGCCAGACTCAGATCAAATACCAAGAACTTGTTAAGCGTGTTATTTTGAAGTAACCGCGGACGCCGTCCAGGGCCAGGCCCACCTCTCGCCTAGGTGGTCTTAACCTGCCCTGTCGCTCCGCCACAAATATCCACTCGCGGGTACTCCTACGAGCCGACCCGACTTTAGTCACCATAGGTGTCATGTATAGAGTATATAAGTATATACCCGTGATCACCGCCTAAGTGATCACGGCCCGATAGTATAGCACAGCAGACGGACAAGAATGTAGGGCCACTGATGGAAAACTAGCATCCTATACTAAGCATGTTGGATTGCAGGTAAAGGTAACAACAGTAGTAGCAAGGATAGGATATGCATCAGGATAGGATTAACGGAAAGCAGTAACATGCTACCTACTCTAATGCAAGCAGTATAGAGAAGAATAGGTGATATCTGGTGATCAAGGGGGGGCTTGCCTGGAAGCTCAGCCGAGAAGGAGGGGTCATCAACATCGTAGTCGAACTGGGGGTCGCCGGCAGTCTCGGGGTCTACCGGAAAGAAGTAACGGAGGGGGAACACAATAAATAATAGAGCAATCAAAGCAACACAAGGCATAACATGGCAATACGCGGTGCTAGGTGTGCCCTAACGCAGTACTAGGTGATACCGGCGAAGAGGGGAAACATCCGGGAAAGTATCCCCGGTGTTTCGCGTTTTCGGACAGATGAACCGGAGGGGGGAAAGTTGAGTGTTTGCTATGCTAGGGATGTGTGGCGGACGAACGGGCTGCGTATCCGGATTTGTCTCGCCGTTCTGAGCAACTTTCATGTAGAAAGTATTTTCATCTCAGCTACGGTTTATTTTATATGGTTTTCTAAAGATTTAAATCATTTTTAGAATTTATTTAATTAATTTAATTCAACATTATCCAGAATAGTGCACGTTGACGTCAGCATGACGTCAGCAGTCAACAGGGGAGTTGACTGGTCAACTGACGTGTGGGTCCCGTTCGTCATTGACTGTTTAGTCTAATTAGGGTTTAACTAATCTAATTACTATTTAATTAAACTAACTAGTTAATTAGATTAATTAAACATGATTAATTAACTTAATTAATTCATTTGTTAATTAGTTAATTATTTATTTATTTATTTAGTTATATTTTTATAATTCTTTTTTTAATTCGTTCCAGGGGTGGGCCCCGGCTGTCATTGGGCCAGGGGGCTTAACGGGCACTGGGCGATGGATCGGGCACGGGGCGCAGCGGGCGGGGACGCCTGGACCCGGGCGATCCCGGCTGGCTTAGCCAGTGGCGAGGCCAGGCAAGGGCGTCGGCGAGGTGAACGGGGCAAGCGCGTGGCCCGGCGCCGGCGACCGTGGCCGGAGCCGGGCGGGGCGGCGGGTGGCGCGGTTGGCGGAGCAAGCGCAGAACCCGGGCGAGAGTGAGCAAGCAGGGGACGCGAGCAGCGATGCCGTGCGCGGTGTGCAGCGGCGCTGGGCGCGGTGAGCTGTTGCGGGCACAGGCGTCGGCGAGGGGACGTGGTGGTCGCCGGGGAGGGGAGAGGGCGCGGTGGGCGCCGGAGTAGGCGACGGGCGCGCGCGGGGAGCAAGGGCGTCGAGCGGCGCGGTGTAGACGAGCACGGCGTGGGCGCGCGCGTAGGACGAGCGGCCGGAGCGGCGAGATCCGCGGTGGTGATGCGGGATAGGCGAGCGGGCGCGTCTGTGGCCGTGCGGGCGCGCGCGTGCACGACGGCATGAGGAGCAGATGTGGCAGTGGGAGTAGGAGAGGCCAGGGCCTCACCGGCGGTTGTGGGGTCTAGGCAGTGGGGGTTGAGGAGGACGACGGAGACGACCGGGCGACGGGAAGGGGAGCGATGATCCGGCGGGGTGGCTCCGGCAAGGTGGCTCCATCGAGATCCTCGGGCGACGACGGCGGCGGGGAGGCGAATGGCTGTGCCGTTGGCGTCGAACGGCAGGGGCGCGTCGGGCCCCAATCCAGATCGGATCGGGGGAGGGGCGGGGAGTGGCGACGTGGGAGGGAGTGGTGCGTGGGCTAAGGTTTCGGGTAGTGGGGGGTTATGGAGGGGAGTAGGTGGGCTGGCCGTTTGGGCCAGGTGGGTCGGCCAGCTGGGCCGTCTGGTCCAGTGGGCTTTATCTCTTTCTTTCTCTTTTTTTTACACTTTTGTTTTGTTTTCTATTTTTATCTTTTTCTTATTTTCTTTTCTGTTTTATTTATTTTAGTTAGCAAAACAGTTTTACAAAAATACAACCCCTACTCCTAAATTAGCATAATAACATAGGCCACCTACTCCAAAAAGTTTGGTGATTATATAAACTAGATTAACATTTGTTTAGTATTTAAAAGCATTTAAATAATTGTTTTGCTGCTGTTTTTACTTACTATAGTGCAGTTAAATACTTTACAAAAGTGTGGTTTCTTCACCAATATTTAATATGGACTATTTGGCTCATTCCGAACATTTTAGTTTTAATATTTGTAAACTTTTATTATTTGCTTTTATTTAAATTTTGAATTTGTTTCGGTTCTGAACTATCGAGAGTTTATCAACAGTAAACGGGGTGACGTGGCATCGTTAACGTGGGATTACTGTAGCTTAATTATCCGGGCGTCACAATGTGATATGTGAGTCATGTTGATGGGTAATTATGCTTTAGTAAGAATATTGGTGTTAAGGTTTGTGATTCCCTATGCAAGCACGAAAGTCAATAGTGATGCAATGAAATTACATCCTACTTGTGGTGCATGATTCGGTGTTAGTTATGCTTACTGCTCGCTTATGAGATTTTTTGTTTCTTGGTTGGTCGCTTCTCAATCTTTTTCTAGCCTTCATTTTGCACTAAGTATGATCACTACTTGTGCATCCAAAATCCTTTGAACCAGTTTTGCCACATGAGTCCACTATACCTACCTATATGCGGTATTCTTTTGTCGTTCTAAGCAAATTTGTATGTGCCATCTCTAATTTTCAAAATAAATTTCTCTTTTGGGTGCTCGTACCGCTCATGAAACGGTAGGGGTTGGCTGATATATTTCCATGCTAGATATGATATTCTCAAGATGAGTGTTTATTCACTTGTCATTGCACGAGAGTGCGGCAAAGGTATTAGGGATGCCCAGTCCCGAAATGAAAAATGAATTTACTTTATGTTGTCAAATAATAAATTCCTTGGAAAGTCTTGGTATGGAAGGCACCCGTGGATACGGCTAGCCATGGAAAGTGAACGTATGGTTGAAAAATGAATAAACTTTAATTTCTGTTTGGGAACCGCCTATGATATATCTAGCATGGAAAGTATTGGGAATTACTCGATCGTTTTCGTTGACAGGAAAAGCATGCCTCCCAAAATGTTTTTATCTCTATCTTTTTCGCTTTGAGCTCTGGCACCTCTACAAATCCCTACTTCCCTCCGCGAAGGGCCTTTCTTTTACTTTATGCAAATTTTATTTTATTTGAGTCTCCATCTTCTCTTATAAAGCACCAACTAAGGCGCACTATGATCGTACTTGAGCATTGGGTGTAACTAATATGCGAGTGTGTTTCATGAATGGATCAATGATTGAGCATAATGGGCTAGGGATAACTTATTTTAGCGTTGCTATTTTGAAAGACATGGTTGCTTGTTGCTATGCTTGAGTATTGAAATTCTCAAGACTATTGCTTTGAACCATATAAAAGTCTAAATGTCCATGCTACAAAGAAAAGAATATGTGATGACATGTTAGGCAGCATTCCACATCAAAAATTCTGTTTTTATCATTTACCTACTCGAGGACGAGCAGGAATCAAGCTTGGGGATGCTGATACGTCTCCAATGTATCTATAATTTTATTGTTCCATGCTGTTATATTGATTCTTGGATGTTTTACAATCATTTTATAGTCAATTTATATCATATTTTGGTACTAACCTATTGACATAGTGCCAAGTGCCAGTTGTTGTTTTCTGCATGTTTTTTACATCGCAGGAAATCAATACCAAACGGAGTCCAAATGCAACGAAACTTTTTGGGGAAATTTTATGGACCAGAAGACACCCAATGGGTCGAAGAAGCACCTGGGGGTGCCCCGAGGGGGGCACAACCCACCAGGGCGCGCCTGGGCCCCTAGGCGCGCCCAGGTGGGTTGTGCCCACCTTGGTGGCCTCCCGCACCGCCTCTTTGCTCTATAAATACCCCCAATATTCCAGAAACCCTAGGGGAGTCGACCAAAATCAATTCCAGCCGCCGCAAGTTCCAGAACCACCAGATCCAATCTAGACACCATCACGGAGGGGTTCATCATGTCCATTGGTGCCTCTCCGATGATGCGTGAGTAGTTCATTGTAGACCTACGGGTCCGTAGTTAGTAGCTAGATGGCTTCCTCTCTCTCTCTTTTGATTCTCAATACAATGGTCTCTTGGAGATCCATATGATGTAACTCTTTTTGCGGTGTGTTTGTTGGGATCCGATGAACTTTGAGTTTATGATCAGATCTATCTTTTTATCCATGAAAGTTATTTAAGTCTTCTTTGATCTCTTATATGCATGGTTGCTTATAGCCTCGTATTTCTTCTCCGATATTTGGGTTTTGTTTGGTCAACTTGATCTATTTATCTTGCAATGGGAAGAGGTGCTTTGTGATGGGTTCGATCTTACGGTGCTTGATCCCAGTGACAGAAGGGGAACCGACACGTATGCATCGTTGCTATTAAGGATAACAAGATGTGGTCTATTTCTACATAAATAGATCTTGTCTACATCATGTCATTGTTCTTATTGCATTACTCCTTTTCTCCATGAACTTTATCACTAGATGCATGTTGGACAGCGGTCGATGTGTGGAGTAATAGTAGTAGATGCAGGCAGGAGTCGGTCTACTAATCTTGGACGTGATGCCTATATAATGATCATTGCCTGGATATCGTCATGATTATTTGAAGATCTATCAATTGCTTAATAGTAATTCGTTTACCCACCGTTTTCTATTTTTCTCGAGAGAAGCCACTAGTGGAATCTACGGCCCTCGTGTCTCTTCTTTATTATATTTGCCTTCGCGATCTATTTTTATTTGCTTTTATTTTCAGATCTGTTAAACCAAAAATACAAAAATACCTTGTTGCACTTTATTTTAATTTGCTTTTATTCGAGATCTTTTCATCCAATCTATCATATTTTTATCCCGTCTACTTGCCAATTTCTGGCGTCGTTGCCCGAAAGGGATTGACAACCCCTTTAATACGCCGGTTGAGAGTATTTGTTATTTGTGTGCAGGTACCGTTCACGTAGTGTTGCGTGGTTCTCCTACTGGTTCGATAACCTTGGTCTCATCACTGAGGGAAATACCTACCATTGTTGTGCTGCATCATCCCTTCCTCTTTGGGGAAATACCGACGTAGTTCAAGCAGACATCACCTCCTCGTCGTTGTCATCGAGGACGATGACACCACCCTCGTCATGGCCGCGTCACCACGCGGCGATCTCCCCTAGAGCACGGCGATGGCGCTCCATCTCCTCTCGCACATAGTCGTCGTGCGCCCATTTCAGACCGGTTTCAAGGTCGACGGTCATCTCCCCGTGCTCTTGCTTGACGACCATGGGCGGCATCGCCGACTCCTTCTTCGGTCTAACTAGGCAAAGATGGCCGCAGGGAGTGAAGGTTGGCGGTGGCCCTCATTCATGATGAGGCTACCGCCACGGCTGCGCCGGGGCTCCGGCGTCTCCTAGGGCTCGGGCTTGACGGCGTCGAGCGGCGTCGTTGTGCCGGAGGAGAGGGAGCCGAAGGAAGAGGAGGACGCCCCCGCCATGCACCTCGGCTGCCGCTCCGAGAACGACGGCGTCGGGTACTCCAACGGCGGCAAGTTTCCACCCTCAATGTGCTCGAGGACGGCGTGAAGCGTGCGCCCGGGGAAGCCCCACCACTGACGGCGGTCGTCGAAGTTGTGGCGCCCCCTTGGTAGCGGAGCGCCGTTGGTGGACACGAGCTGGTCGGTGTGGCGGTGCTGGAAGTATGCCGTCCACAGAGGGTGGGTTGTCGGGGGCGTACCTCGGCTGCTGTTGTGCTTCCTCCGGCAAGGCCGCCCGGATCCACGCGATCTCGCCGCGACGTTCCGCGACGGAGGGCGGCGGGGGCACGGGGACGCCTCCGGCGCTGAGCCTCCAAGAGCCCGGCACGCGCATGTCGAGCGGCACCGGGTAGTTGCCCTCATAGAGAAGATGTGCCTCTATGGCGGCAGCTGAAGCCGTTCGTCGTTGTTCCGTCGCCGGGGAACCTCTCCGCTATCGGTCTGGCTTGGCTGTGAAGGAGAGAGGGCGAGAAGAAGGGCGACAAAGGAAAGAAGGTGGTCGGCGGCGAGAGAGATGGTTGTCGAGGCGAGTGTGTGGCCAGCGGCGATGAAGTCGGCTTTTTATAGCGGTGAGGGGGCGGCAGCAGTGCGGACGCGTGGCGGGAAGGGGCGGGACGCGCGGCGGCTCGCCTTCACTACGCCGCCCGTGATTAATGGAAGGTTGACCGGCAGTCTTGGCATTGATTCGCGCGGGAGCTGAGGCGGTGAGATGAGGACGACGATGAAGTCGCTGACTCGGCGGCCCACGGGGTGGGAATCCGGTGCGGGAAGTTTTGGCGCATTTTTCTTTCCCGCAGCGCCCCCGGTCGGCCCACAGCGTGCTGGGTTTGGCTTGGGTCCGTCGGCGCCAACTCCGGTCCTAACCGGCGAAATTTGGGCTCCTGGGGATGCGACTGGGCCGTTTTTTTAGCCGGCGATAAAAAAGGGTCAGAGGGGGCCTGTTGGGGGATGCTACTTCTTGAGCTTGCGTAGTTTTTTTCCCTTGAAAAGGAAAGGGTGATGTAGCAAAGTAGAGATAAGTATTTTCCTCAGTTAAGAACCAAGGTATCAATCCAGTAGGAGGCACAAGCAAGTCTCCAATCTATGCACCTGCACAAACTAACAAACACTTGCACTCAACGCGAAAAAGGGGTCGACAATCCCTTCACTGCCTCGAACAAGAGTGAGATCTAATAGAGATAGGTATAAAAGATAAATAAAAGAGCAAACTAAAGTAAATATAAATAAATTGCAGCAAGGTTTTTTGGGGTATTTTGGTTTATAGATCTGAAAATATATGATGAAGAATAGATCTGGGGGCCATAGGTTTCACTAGAGGCTTCTCTCTTGAAGATAGCATACGGTGGGTAAACAAATTACTGTCGAGCAATTGATAGAAAAGCGTAAAGTTATAACGATATCTAAAGCAATGATCATGAATATAGGCATCACGTCCGTGACAATTAGACCGACTCATGCCTGCATCTACTACTATTACTTCACACATCAACCGCTATCCAGCATGCATCTAGAGTATTAAGTTCATAAGAACGGAGTAACGCCTTAAGTATGATGACCTGATGTAGAGGGATAAACTCAAGCAATATGATGAAAACCCATCTTTTTACCCTTGATGGCAACAATACAATACGTGCCTCGCTACCCCTACTTTATCACTAGGATAGGACACCGCAAGATTGAACCCAAAACTAAGAACCTCTCCCATTGCAAGAAAAACCAATCTAGTTGGCCAAACCAAACCGATAATTCGAAGAGAAATACAAAGATATTTAATCATGCATAAAAGAGTTCAGAAAAGACTCAAATAACATTCATAGATAATCTGATCATAAATCCACATATTCACCGGATCTCGACAAACACACCGTAGAAGAATATTATATCGGATAGAACTCCAAGAACATCGAGGAGAACATTGTATTGAAGAACAAAGAGAGAGAAGAAGCCATCTAGCTACTAGCTATGGACCCGTAGGTCTGTGATAAACTACTCACGCTTCATCGGGAGCGCAGCAAGGTTGATGTAGATGCCCTCCGTGATCGAATCCCCCTCTGGCAGGGTGCCGGAAAAGGCCCCAAGATGGGATCTCACGGGAACAGAGGCTTACGGTGGCGGAAAAGTATTTTGGTGGACGCTTCTAGTGGTTTGGGAATATTTGAGAATTTATGATGCAAAGATTAGGGTTGGAGGACTCCCGAAGGGCCCACGAGCCCTCAGGACCCCCCCCCCCCCCCCCTCCACCACCACCCACAGGGGGGCACGCCTGGCCCCCTCTCCAAGTCCTACGGGTGTCTTCTTGTCTAAGAAAAATCATCGTGAAAGTTTTTATTTCGTTTGGACTCTGTTTGGTATTCCTTTTCTGTAAAATTTAAAAACAAGGAAAAAGCAGAAACTGGCACTGGGCTCTAGATTAATAGGTTAGTCTCAAAAATCATATAAAATAATATATTAATACATATAAATATCCAAAACAGATAATATAATAGCATGGAACAATAAAAAATTATAGATACGTTGGAGACGTAACAGGGATCGGGTGAGTCGAGATGCTCTTAGCGTCATGGACTCGGCGGAGCACCGGGTACCACCGATGAGCAAGAGGGTTGCGGAGGAGAGGAGGCGATTTGAGCCAAATCCTATTCGGCGCAGGCGCCGAATACAGGCTATTTGGTACAAGGCCCACACCCCCTGTACACTGGCTTTTATAGCGGGCCGACCCATCCCACTCCCTTTCTGCTTTAAAAAAGCCCCCAAAAAAAGTGCGTCTGAAGTTACTCGCACCTTGCTCATTACGTTGAAGTAGCATGCGCCCTAACCAACTGGATCAGATCAACCGATGTGCTAGTCTCCATTTTTTCTATTCTTTATAAGATGCAAAAAAAACGCAGCTGTTTTTATGTTTGCTTTCCTTTTTCTATCTTTTTTTTTCTTTTTCCTTAAACGCGTGAAAATTTTCAAATACAACGAGTTATTGCAAATCGATGAACTTTTTTCAAAATCGATGAACATTTTCCCGATACTCGATGAACTTTTTTCAAATAAGGTGAACTTTTTTCAAACTTGAAGAACTTTTTCAAACTCGGTGGCCTTTTTTTCAAACTCGGTGGATTTTTTTTCAAACTCGGTGAACTTTTTTCTAAATCCAATGAACTTTTTTTGAATTCAATGAACTTTTCCAAATTTCGATGAACTTTTTTCAAACTCGATGAATTTTTTTCGAATTCCATGACCTTTTTCCAAATTTTGATGAACTTTTTCAAACTCGATGAATTTTTTCGAATTCAATGAAAATATTTCAAATTTGGTGACCTTTTTTCAAATTTTGATGAACTTTTCCCAAACTCGGTGAACTGTTTTTCAAATTCGATGAACTTTTTTCTAAGAACAAGAGTATATACTGTAGCAAGTTGGTTTTCTTTCCCTAAGAAAAACAGTTTATATTGTACCAGTTTCTAGAATGATGAAAAAAATGGTCGAGCGGGAGCCAGCGATGGAGCGAGCGGCAGCACCCAGCCGCGATCGAGCGAGCGGCGGTAGCCAGTGAACACTGCTGGGCCAGGCCCATGCTAGCGATACAGCGGGCGCTGAAGGCGCAAAGGAGGAGGTCTCGCGATTTGAGGGCTAGGGCCCCTTCCCTCCCCAGATGGCGCTGGATGTCGCCGCACTGGAGAAGCTCAAGAACGAGAGCCCGTCGCAGCGGCCGAACAGGGGAAGTGGGTGCGGGACCTCGGGTCCGTGCTAGACCATGGTCGTCGATGGGTGCGGCAGATTCGACTTGTGGCAGTTGATCCTGTCGTGCAGTGTCGTATCATTATCTAAGCGAGGAGAGGGCTTGATGTGCCGCAGCTGGCCATGGGAAGGAGGCCGATGCAGAGTTGACGGCATGTTCGAAAGATGAGATCAGGGGAATAGGGCACGGGGCAGGAGTCATGCCAAGGGAAGAAGGAAAATTGGGTTGAGGACGTGACGTGACAAACACGGACACGGTAGCCCACCCTTGCTCGGAATAGGTTTCAGAATTTTTTTACTTTTTCCTAAATTGCTACTTCAGTTGTTTGAAGCACAGATACGTGTGGGGTCGAATTGCTGAAAATACCCATCCAAACTTGATATGCGAGAAATAATTTGTCATACCGGGCTGGGCTTCGGGCCAGACCAAACAAAGCCCGAAGCAGAAAACCTATGCCCGGGCCCAGCTTGGCCGTTGGGCCTAGTTTTCAGGGCTAGGCTCGGCCCATCTATGAAAAAGCTTGTTGGGCCTCAGGTCGGGCTTTTTCGGGCCGGGTATCCCACGGCAAAGTGTATGCGTACATGACGCGAGCTATTGCACAGACTAAAGGATAGGCAAAGCTTATAGCAAGAAAAAAAAAAGGATAGGCAAAGTTGTACAGCTAGACATGCAGAGTACGTAGAAGAGTTTGATTTGGAGTCTGATTCGAATCCCTTCGGAATCTTGTAGCCGGGGAGATATGATCCTTATATAAATACTAGAGACAGGGGGCTCCCAGATAATAACGAGCCACGATTCTAATTAGGATCTTCTTCTAAATCATAATTTCGCTTGACGTTGGATCTTCGATCCTGCGTTAACCGTGAGTATGGAGCTGGACGATTATTACGAAACAATCTACAAGAGGGACATATTTATGTTCTTGTTTGGACTAGGTACGCTCTTCTCCTTGTTGCTCCTATAAGATTTCCACTATATCAACTCGTGTATAACTTCCCTTCGTTGAAACTTGCAAATTAACCAGCCGCGGGTTTCATGTTCGGCGTGGCTTTTATGCTGGATAACCCTTCAACCGACTACTACTCTGTCAATCTCACCGGCATCACCGCTTCGTCACCGACCTCGCCGCCGGCGTTCAACTTCACTCTCCACGTCGAGAACAAAGGTTTGGTGTACGAAAACTGCTTCAGCCACGGGCAAGCGGCCGTGTCGTACGCCGGCGTTGTCATCGGAGAAGGTCCTGTGCCGGGCGTGTGCGCAGAGCCGGGAAGGAAGGGAACAGCGGAGGTGACGGCCCTGGCGCACGGCGGCGAAGGAGGAGCGCCGCTGCCGGACAGCCAGAGGAAGCGCCTCGAGGACGAGATGCGTCGGGGATCTGCGGAGTTTGACGTGGAAGCCAAGCTGTTCCGCGATGGCCACATAAGGGGCCCCGTCGTGCTGTGGTGCAAACTTGGACTGCAAGAGTTGCAGCAGCCTTCGGATTGTAAGTCTTTCACTGATTTGGGACGCAGGGCCATGGAGCAATTTTGGATATGAACATGCTGCGATCTGGCCGATCCTACACGCGTCTGTGAAACAAATTTTCAATCACCAATTATGTATGCTTAATCAGTTGGGATGTAAAGTTTAAGTTTATCTTGAACCATTAACTGTTGTGTTTGGTCCAGTTTATTAGAAACCGAGGCAAAAGATATGTCCGGTGATTTTTTCTTTAAACAAAACATCGCCTTTAGTCATTGGCAAAAACGGTTACATCATTAGTAAGAAAAGTTACAATATCATTCATAGGTTCCTCAAAACAATCTCGTCACAAAAAATTTAGCTAATCTAGTAAGTTCATGAGCAACTACCTTTGCTTCCCTATTACAATGCTTAAAACTAATAGGTGGAAAACCGCACGCCATAAAATAACAATCATCAAAAACTACCACCACCCCTCCTACTGAATGTCCTCCATTCTTCGTTGTGTCAACTACTTTCATATTGTCGGAGTTAACAAAAGACGATTACATCCCACCTTCTGTGCAAGTGATAAGCCAAATCTTAGAGCCAACACTTCTGTTGTTAAGACATCTGCACCAATCCATCCTCCAGTTCCCACCAACAATGAACCTTCCTTTGTTATCTCTGAGGACAGTCCTGGGAGGTCTTACCCATCCCCCTGTTCTAAGTGTTGCCCTCGAGGAGTGAGGTTTAACATAATTTATCGCTATAGCACGGGCTCCCATCGAGGTTTGGTATGCATCTTGGGACTTTCCCTGCCAGACTGTTATAGCAATCAATTCATGTGCATTCTGGGTGCCTACTGTAGATAGCTCTTGCTCTGGCATAAGAAGTAAAAACTCAAGAACCATCTCTCTCGCGCAATCAATAACACAAGCTTTACTGATGACCTCATGCAATCCCAGCTTTCTTCAAACTTCTATCAACTTCTGGCATAGAAACAACATGTGTTTTGTACCTTCTGGTTCATTCAAACCTGATGGACAGATGGAAGAAACTTTCATGTCTATTAGCAAGTGTAACACGACATGGAAGTGTTCCGTGCAAGATACGCTATATGAAATTCTTCACTTTGCTAGACAAGATAATTTCCAAACCTTTCATATGTCCCATGAATTAATTAATCAGAAGAGAGTTTTTCAGTTAATTAACGAAAAACCAGGTAAGAACCATGATAATCCACTGAGCACACATGATACCTCACACACCTCTATTAAGTACAGGACAAAGGAAGAGAGACGGGTTTTGGGTGGCGCGCATTGTCTGAGTCCGACGTGGCAAACGTCCGGACTCCCCCAGTTTGATCCTTGTTTGTGAGATTTCAAACGTCCGGACCAGTCCAGATAAATTTGATGACCCTTAAATGTCTAGACTGTCCAGTCCATACATTTGCGGGTGATTGGTGACGCGGATTCGAGTTGCCCTAAACTGAGACGGATGAAGTAGCTTTGTACAGAAAAATAATGATTCTGTACAGAAATAAGACGGTTTAATCTACCAGTGAGATGGCCGCATGGTATAACAAGAATATACTGCCAACCAAATCGCAATTACAGCACTGCATCAGAACGAGTAGGGAATTCAAGGCCTTGAATTGTAGGAATGTTTTGCAGATCCTCGGTACAGTACATAGGAAGAAACCAGAGCAACTTGTTGGTGCCAAATACCTGCAGTACACAATATTTCAGAAGGTTCGTATGGAATTAAGGAGATCGGACGAACGGAAATGCAGGTAAAATACCTGCTCCAAGTTTTTTCTCCATCCTAGGTCATACTCCCATGAGCATGTTTTCTTTCGCTCGTATACCTGGAATTAGTTTAACCAGTACAAAAAAACATATCATTTGGGCATGCCAGCAGCAGCAAGTCACTATACAACCAAAATCTCGTTATTCTTGCAAAGAAATTCAAGCTGAAACCTAGATTGTTCTTGTACTGTTGTACTACCAGTGAGTTTAACTACAAAATGAAGGTCATGAAATACTAGGTTATCAAGTAGCAATATAATGAGCTACATGATATTATTTGAACAGGTGTGTGATGTGAGTTGGTTACACGACCTGAAGATCAACCAGTAACTCCGAATAAATGCAAAACGAAGTTTAACAGTTCAATCAAGGAATTAGTGTACTTATGAACAGTGGCAAACAGGAAACCAAAAGTATTCACATTACAAATCCTTTACCTCGATAGAAGTCGTATTACTGGCAGCAAGAGACGTGTGCATGCATATGAAGCAAAGGAGGCTCAGCGCAAACGCCAAATTTAGAACTGCAGTAAAACCGTAGGAGTAGGGTAAGTTCAACCACACACCTTTAAGGTAAGTTTGAAAGGAAGAGGCTTACCGAAAGCAAGAAATAGAATGGCAATATCACCAGCTGAGCTGGGGCGCCTACTTCCATCATGAAAGAAGATAATAAAGCTTGGAAGTAGCACCAATGTATCCAGCACAGTCTCGAGGAAAGTATACACCTATAATGAAAAGAGAGTGCACTTTAAAAAAATTAGTAGTACGGAAGCTAAAGAAGCAGGTTGAGAACATAATTATAGGAAGTGTAGCAAGAAGACAATTGACAGGAAACATAATTATAAGTAACTTGTGTTGTAGTTTGTTTGTGCCCTTATGAGTCGTAAGACTCGTTATGCTTATGCCCAACACTTATATGTGGCTGAAGCCAGTCAGAGTCCCAGCACAGAGAACAGAGTACAGCTGTCGTTAGATTTCGTAAGTTAGCACTTATAACACAAGACAACGTTGAAGCTTTTCGTTAAAGCTTTTCCATGTCTTTCTGTTTTTAAAATCAATGTATACTTCCATGTCTTTTCTTGCTACCTACAGTTTGAAAAACAAATACAGATGAGCAAGTCCGACAATCCTAAATATGCAAATTCTGGTAATAATTGTGCATGAACCTATCAGATAATATCACCACAAATATGGAAGTGCATATTGTCATCGAGGAAACAACACACAAATATGGGGCTAAAAGCCTACAACATGATATCAAGCCAATAGGTGGCATAAATTTGTTGAATGAGCCTGAAAAGGCAAACCACATACTCTAAGATACTAGAAAAAACACAAATATGTGGCTACAAAATGGTAACAAGCCAATTGGTGGCATAAACTCTCTGAGAAGTTTTAGCAATACTGATTTATAATTTTGTGTTACATTATGGTAGTATTTGGTGAAAATCTGCTTGGAGAGCATCATTTTTAGTTATTATGCTATTTTGAAGTGTTTTTCTAGATAAACTAGCAATTGGCAGTTTCGTTAAAGCATGACCTAGGCCAAAAAAGCTTAGGTGGTTAGCCCATAAAATAGTTCAACCGATTTTGCTTACAGGCAAGATCCAAACAACCCGTAAAATAGTTCAACCGATTTTGATTACAGGCAAAATCCAAACAACCCGTAAGGCCTAGTTTGCCTGTTTGGACATCAGGTTCTCATCAAAATAAGATAAGGTAGATTTAGGGCCAAAAAATAAAAATCTAAAATCTGTTCCGTTATGGCACGACAGAACTAGTATATCCCACAACAAAAATATATGTCTGCGAAATCACCCTAGCATGGTTTTCATACAAGTCCAGTACAAGTATAAGAGACTAGCTTACTAATACAAAATATTTTCACTACACCCAATCCTAACCGAACAGCAACTTAAAATCTTGCTGAAGTTTATATGAAAATGCGCTCTCAAAAAACAACTATACACTATCCGAGATTAATTTCCCAAGAAGTGTTCCAATAATCAATTTCCCAATGAGTGTTCCAATCCTACCAGGAAAAGGAGAAAATACTTGTAATTCCTTGCTCCGACACAATTTACTACCCAAACACAGTGATGATCCATTTTTAGTACGCATCTGTCACCTACAGAGTCAAATACAAAGGTCACAATAAGAATGTAATAGAAGGGATAGATGACTTTCATGCATTTATGAGTAACTATAAAAGAAAAGCACACAAGCTGCACACAAGCTATGCAAGAACTTTCTTGTGCTTTTCATTAGGCATTTCTGTAGCAGCTTTACAGATCACCCTTTCGTGGGCTGCTTTTGGCATTGTGGTGGATTAATGATAATCCACCTTACCTTTCCAGCTTTTGTCTATTTTACCTTTTGTTTAAATCAATTTATCCCTACTTACGCAACTATTTTTCCATAGCAGATTATAAATTAAGTTCGGCGGAATACAGTTCAGCAACCGCAAACTGACCGTTATTCATTGAAAGTAACACCAGTACTAAAGCCACATTCAATCCAGTTCAGGGACCATAATCCGGCACTTGCAAGATCATCCACATCATAACCAACAATATATATTGGATGACAAACATCATTTTTCCTGAAGTATGAAGGTTGGTTTGAAACAGTGGCATATTATAAATTAATTGACACCATGAAGAAGGCTGACTTACAGATAGAACAGTGATGGCAACGTGGAGGTTTGCCATTTTGACAACGAGAGCAATATCTAGGCGCATGTCCTTGCTCCTCTGAAGTGGATGGAGGATTCACACAATCTGTAGCGACATTATTTGATATGGTGCTACTGTTGTTCGCATACATACCATCCCCTTCAGCAGCATGTCTCCAGTTTTCAGGTACAGCTCCAGGATTCGTAAAAACAACCATAAAGTAGCACCATAGCATCATTATAAGCTGCAGAAGAAACAAGAACCCTGAAGAAATTTAAACAAAACAGAAACAAACACAATCATGGCCTGATTTTCTCATTTAAAGAAAAGAGAAGTCCATGATAGCAAGTAATGTAAGGCGCTATGGTGAATAATTCAGTCTAATTGGAAGAAACCAGCACATCCTTTGTCATGCTCAATATTTCGAACCGAAAATCTAAAAGCTACTCCCTCCGTTCCTAAATATAAGCCTTTTAGAGATTCCAATACGGACTACATACGGAGCAAAATGAGTGAATCTACACTCTAAAATATGACTATAAATCCGTATGTAGTCCGTACTGAGATCTCTAAAAAGGCTTATATTTAGAAACGGAGGGAGTACTAAATACAGTTTGGTGAATTGTTAGAGTTACAGTGCAGATGGCCTTTGGCCTTTCGTATTACTGCCTTTTGGCATTCTTTTGTACTGTATATATGCCGGCTGTTTTGGCCTTGATAATACATATGTTGCCT
This sequence comes from Aegilops tauschii subsp. strangulata, assembly GCF_002575655.3. Lineage (NCBI taxonomy): Eukaryota > Viridiplantae > Streptophyta > Magnoliopsida > Poales > Poaceae > Aegilops > Aegilops tauschii. Next base: position 158,661,750 of record NC_053036.3, read on the forward strand.
TCCTTCCTACCTTAACATGGCATCGAGCCTGGTTTAAGGTCTCTACCGGAATTTTTTTCCGATCTGTCGCTAGATCGATTGCCCTCCAGATCGTCTCCTTCAACTCCATCGACCTCATCCGATTCCAGGCCGCCGTGGCTCGCGGCCCAGGGATTTTCGTTGCCGGCCGTCGCCTCCTTCAGACCCGCGGCCTTGGGTTCCTCTCCGCCGGCCACCGCCTCGAGGTCGCCGAGGTTTCCGCCGCCGCCGGGAAGATTCTCACCGCTGGCCGCCGCCTCCTCCCAACCCGCGGCCACGGGAACCTCTCCGCCGGCCACTGCCTCCTCCCGACCCGGAGTCCCGGGACCCTCATCGCCGGCCACCGCCTCGAGGTCGAGGTTCCAGCCCGCCCAGGCCGTCACCGAGGAGTTTCTCCGCCGCCGCTGAACTTCAGGCTGCCGCCGGCTGCTCCTCCGGCCCCGTCTGCCCGTCGCGGCCCGGCTCCTCCTCCGGCCCAGTCTGCCCGTCGTCGCCGGCCGCCCGTCCGGCCCCACCCTCTCCGCGCTGTTGGCCTCCGCGTGCGCTCGCGTGGTTGTGTGCGTGCCTGTTGGTCTTTTGGTGGACCGCGGCTTGTGGCTGCTGTTTTTCTTCTTCTTGGTGATCTCTTCAGGTGTGAAGCGATTGGCACTCTGCCTTTGCAGATTGGATTAAAAAAAATACTGAGAAGAAGAGAGACAGAGAAGGTGCATCATGTCTTAAGTGTCATCAGGCTATGTCGCTGTCCCTCGCTGTCCGGTGATATTTGATGGGGCTAACTATGCTGAGTTTGTTGCCTTCATGCGCATTCACATGCGTGGCCTTCGTCTCTGGGGTGTTCTTTCCGGCGAGATCCCCTATCCTCCGCGTCCAGTCGCTCCTACCCCACCGCCGACACCACAGGCTTTTTCTGCAGATGCTTCTGATGCTGATAGGGCTGCTGCCAGGGTTGCTGCTGATGAAGCAGCTGCTGCTTATGACCGGCAAGTTGTGGATTATTCGGATGCTCTTTCTGCTTATCGTGATGATTTGGCTGCTTACACTCAGTGGTGCGATGATGATGCTCGTGATGCGGCTGTCCTCACTTCCAGTGTTCTACCTCAGTTTGCTTCTGAGTTTATGGGCCTTAGTACTGTCTTTGAGATGTGGACTCGTTTTCGTCAGGCGTTATCAGCCCTCCGGTGATGCTCTATACTTGTCTGTGGTCCGTCAAGAACATGCTCTTCAGCAGGGAGACTCCACTATTGATGAGTTTTACACTCAGAGTTCTGCTATTTGGCGCCAGCTTGACTCCCTTCGCACTGTTGTTTGTGGCACTTGCCCATGTTGCCAGACTGTGAGGTCAGACTTGGAGTTTCAACGCGTCTATGAGTTCTTATCGCGGCTCCGTGGAGAGTTTGAGCCTCGACGTGCTCAGTTGTTTGCTCGTGGTCGTGTTCCTATCTCCGAGGTGCTTTCTGAGCTTCGTGCTGAGGAGACTCGCCTCCGTGGTGCTGGTCTGCTTCAGGTTCCCTCTGTGCTCGCTACTCGAGCTGCTGCTCCACCATCACTTTCTCGCTCCAGTGCTCCGCCACTACTACCCACTCCTGGTAGTGAGGGTCGCTCTCGAGAGGGCCGCTCTCGTCCTCGTACTCATTGCGGCTACTGCAACAGGGATGGTCACCCCGAGTCTGATTGCTTCAAGAAGAAGCGTCATATGGGTAATAGGGAGCGCAATTCCTCTTCAGGGACTCATGCTTCTTCCTCGACGTCGTCTACTGTCTCTTTGACTGAGCAGGATATTATCAAGCTTAAGCGTCTACTTGCTGCTTCAGGTTCTTCGACAGGTACTGCCGGCTCTGTGACTGGTGCTTCTAGTGCTGAGCTATCACCGTCTACACAGTCAGGTACATCCCCATGGGTTCTGGATTCTGGAGCTTCATTTCATATGTCTTCTGATTCTTCTATCTTGTCCTCTCTTAGATCTCTTGATTTTCCTATTAATGTTCTTACTGCTGATGGTACCCCTCTTCCTGTTGCTAGTCGGGGCACTCTTTCAACTACTTCATTTCATGTTCCAGATGTTTCTCATGTTCCTCGCCTTACAATGAACCTGTTTTCCGCGAGTCAGCTTACTGATTCTGGATGTCGTGTCATTCTTGACGTTGATTCTTGCACTATCCAGGATCGTCACACGCGGGCTCTTGTTGGGGCTGGCCCTCGCCGCCATGATTCTCAGGGACTTTGGGAGTTAGACTGGCTTCATGTCCCCTCCGCTGCCACCACACCCGCCAGTCCATCCGCCTTCGTCGCTTCAGCTACCAGCTCTTTCCAGCAGTGGCATCATCGACTTGGTCACCTTTGTGGTTCTCGACTATCATCTCTAGTTCGTCGTGGTCTTCTGGGGCCTGTCTTAGGAGATGTCTCTTTACAGTGTCAGGGTTGTAGGCTTGGTAAACAGGTTCAGTTACCTTATCCTACTAGCGAGTCAGTGTCTCAGCGTCCTTTTGATTTAGTACATTCTGATGTGTGGGGTCCGGCTCCCTTCGCTTCGAAAGGGGGTCATCGATACTATATTATTTTTATAGATGATTTCTCTCGCTACACTTGGCTTTACTTTATGTCTTCTCGGAGTGAGGTTCTCTCTATTTATAAACGTTTTGCTGCCATGGTTCATACTCAGTTCTCTACACCTATTCGTGTATTCCGTGCTGATTCTGCTGGCGAGTATATATCCAAAATATTGCGTGGCTTTCTTGCTGAGCAGGGTACTATTGCTCAGTTCTCTTGTCCTGGTGCTCATGCTCAGAATGGCGTGGCTGAGCGTAAGCATCGTCACCTTGAGACAGCTCGTGCGATGATGATTGTTGCCTCTCTTCCACCTCATTTTTGGGCTGAGGCTGTTTCCACTGCGACATATCTCATAAACATTCAGCCCTCGTCTGCTCTACACGGTGGTATTCCTCTAGAGCGTCTTTCTGACAGTTCTCCTGATTATTCAGCGCTTCGGCTGTTTGGTTGTGTTTGCTATGTTCTCCTTGCCCCTCGAGAACGCACCAAACTGACTGCAGTCTGTTGAGTTCTAGGCTACAGTGATGAGCATAAGGGTTATCGGTGTTGGGATCCAGTCGGTCGCCGGATGCGCATTTCCCGGGACATGACTTTTGATGAATCTCGTCCATCCTACCCGCGACCATCCTCAACTTTTTCAGTAGAGGATATCTCTTTTCTTACGTTTCCTGATTCACCTCCCTCCATGCCTCGTATTCCTAATCCTCCTTCTCGTCTCACTATTACAGATCCGACGCCATCTTCTCCTGTGGTTTCTTCTCCTCCCTTATTGCATGACTCTCCACCTTCATCACCGATGTCTTCCCCATCTCCATCACCTCCGGTCATTCCTTCTCGTCCCACTTTTCCTTTTTATTATACCCGGCGTTCCCGTGTTGTGGACGGATCTTCTACTGATGTGCCATCTACGTCTGGTGCACCATCTTCCTCGTCTCAGCCGACTTATCGTCTTCGGAATAGGCCCTGTCCTCCTCCTGATCGCTATTCTCCTAGTCAATATGGTCTTTCGGCTGTACTTGAGCCTACCTCTTATCGCGATGCTATTGTTCATCCTGAATGGCAGCTTGCGATGGCAGAGGAGATTGCTGCCCTAGAGCGCACCAGCACGTGGGACCTGGTTTCTCTGCCTCCCCGTGTTCGTCCCATCACCTGTAAGTGGGTCTATAAGATTAAGACTCGCTCTGATGGTTCTCTTCAGTGTTATAAAGCTCGTCTTGTGGCTCGTGGCTTTCAGCAGGAGCATGGTCATGATTATGATGAAACATTTGCTCCCGTGGCCCATATGACCACTATCCGCACACTTCTTGTTGTGGCCTCTGTTCGCCATTGGTCTGTGTCTCAGCTTGATGTTAAGAATGCATTTCTTAATGGTGAGTTGCGTGAGGAGGTTTATATGCAGCCACCACCTGGGTATTCAGTTCCTAATGGCATGGTTTGCCATCTTCGTCGCTCTCTCTACGGTCTTAAGCAAGCCCCTCGTGCTTGGTTTGAGCGTTTTGCCTCCGTGGTCACTGCAGCAGGTTTTTCACCCAGTGATCATGATCCAGCGTTGTTTGTCCACCTTTCTACTCGTGGTCGTACTCTTCTTCTTCTATATGTTGATGACATGATCATCACTGGCGACGATTCTGAGTATATTGCCTTTGTCAAGGCCCGTCTCAATGAGCAGTTCCTTATGTCTGATCTTGGTCCTCTTCGTTACTTTCTTGGGATTGAGGTTTCCTCCACCGTCGATGGCTTTTTTATTTCTCAAGAAAAGTATATCCAGGATCTTCTTGCTCGTGCGGCTCTTAGTGATGAGCGCACTGTTGAGACTCCTATGGAGCTCAATGTTCACCTTCGCGCTTCTGATGGTGAACTCTTGTCTGATCCGACGCGTAACCGTCATCTTGTTGGGAGTCTTGTCTATCTTGCTGTCACTCGTCCGGATATCTCCTATCCTGTCCATATTCTGAGTCAGTTTGTTTCTGCTCCCACTTCAGTTCACTATAGTCACCTTCTTCGTGTTCTACGATATCTTCGTGGCACGATCTCACATCGTCTTTTTTCCCCGTTCCAGCTCGTTCCAGCTCCAGGCCTATTCGGATGCTACGTGGGCTAGTGATCCTTCGAATCGCCGTTCACTTTCTACTTACTGTGTTTTTCTTGGTGGTTCGCTCATAGCCTGGAAGACAAGGAAACAGACCGCAGTTTCCCGTTCGAGTGCAGAGGCCGAGTTACGAGCTATGGCTCTTTTGACGGCAGAGGTGACTTGGTTGCGATGGTTACTGGAGGACTTTGGTGTTTCTATTACTACACCTACTACCCTTTTGTCAGACAGTATAGGTGCTATCAGTATTGCACGGGACCCCGTGAAGCATGAGCTTACCAAGCATATTGGTGTTGACGCCTTTTTTGTGCGCGCTGCTGTGCAGGACCATGTTATTGCTCTTCAGTATGTGCCTTCTGAGTTACAGCTAGCAGACTTCTTCACGAAGGCCCAGACTAGAGCGCAACATGGATTTCGCCTTTCCAAACTCAGTGTTGTGGATCCACCATGAGTTTGAGGGGGGGTGTTAGGGTTATAGTGCAGATGGCCTTTGGCCTTTCGTATTACTGCCTTTTGGCATTCTTTTGTACTGTATATATGCCGGCTGTTTTGGCCTTGATAATACATATGTTGCCTTCCTTCCTACCTTAACATCCTTTGTACTGTATATATGCTGGCTGTTTTGGCTATGGTGAATAATTCAGTCTAATTGGAAGAAACCAGCACATCCTTTGTCATGCTCAATATTTCGAACCGAAAATCTAAAAGCTACTCCCTCCGTTCCTAAATATAAGCCTTTTAGAGATTCCAATACGGACTACATACGGAGCAAAATGAGTGAATCTACACTCTAAAATATGACTATAAATCCGTATGTAGTCCGTACTGAGATCTCTAAAAAGGCTTATATTTAGAAACGGAGGGAGTACTAAATACAGTTTGGTGAATAACAAGAATAGAGGCTCAAAATATCACGTCTAGGTATTATCGTCAGATATGGTTCGACAGATATGGTTCGATATATATGCTACTGACTTGTTTGACCATAATATATCTATCAATCGCTTGAAGCATGAAAAAAATAGTTGAATAAGAGTATAACCATTGCATGTGGTGATGTTCTTATATATTTGAGTTACTCAATGCACAAAGTCAACAATAAGAAAGGGCCCTCAAAATGTAATTTCGAAGGATATACAGTATTTCTCGAGACATAATTTGTTCAATAAATATATGATGCTGGAGCATAGACATCTATCATGTGTTAATCCGAAAGACATTAATGATTTGTAACATGAATTAAGATCCATATTGCACAATTAGCTGCTCGCACAAATGACTAAGCTGCCTTGCAGTTGAAGGAAAAACAGAGGCTACTACCTAGCACCACATGACGAATTCCTACTGAAATTAATCCGCAAAAAAATCCTACTGAAATTAGACAGTAAGAGAGACAGGGTGGCGGCGCTTACAAGGAGGTGGAAGGCGGCGAGGACGAAAGCGGCCGCGGCTACGGTGCCTCCGTTGCCCCCGCGTAGGAGCAGTGGGCCCCAGGCGTAGACGACGACGGCGTAGTAGGAGGCGGCGACGATGGCGGCGACGAGCGCCAGCATGAGGTACCCCAGAACCCGCAGCCCCGCGCACGCGCGGAACGGGTTCACCCGCCTCAGGCACTCCATGCCGTCTGGCCCGCCGGCGGGGCGGGGCAGGTGGCTGTGGCGGTGGCGGTGGCGGTGGCGGCGCGCGTGCGAGGCGGGGTCTGGTGCGTCGCTTCTTCCCGGAGCGTATTGCAAGCTGCCTAGCCCAACCTGTTGCGGTCAGGGTTGGTGGGCCTGCATTGTCGGCGGCTTGGAGGGCGAAGTGCCCTGCAGCTCGGCCTCGACGTGCCGTGACTATGCGAATCTTTGCTTTGCCGAGATGACGACGGGCCCCGCTGGCTGCGACACAGCAGCGACCGCTTGGTTGGGTGGGTTCAGTCGTGACTCGTCGTAGCGGCGGGTCAGTTTGTTCTGCGAAGATGAGCGTGCCCACTCATGTCCGTATCCCAGTTCGTGTCTTGGTTCACCTTTGCGCAAAGGTTAGCCTTTGCTTCCGCTGGGGGAAAGCTTTGCTTCCGCAGAGATCTAGGAATGTGAAAAGGATTGAAGAATGAAAAGCAAGAGCATCTATGCCCGATACATCAAATCCGACTTGCGCGTCCGCGGACAACGACCAATCACATCTCAAATGTCCTCTTTCAATCCTCAATCATTGTGGTGGAAAAGCTTCGGGACAAGCTTCAGGGTCTCCAATGTGGTTGCAGAGATTGCCCCGAGCGATTTGTACCAGTTCCGGTAACCACCCCCAAGGGTTGCCAAAATGTATAGGTTCGAGGATATTGGATGGTCTCACCGGGGCGAGTCCACGCCCGAAGTGGTAGATGTTACCCAACTTGCCAAGAGAATCAGAGAGTGGTGACGGAAAATTTTAGGGCGGATCGGAGTGGTTCTAATAACCAATTGTAACGAACCCAAACATCGGATTGACATTACACAAGGTGATTGGAAAAAGCGAAAGGAGGGTGAGAAGAAGACTTGCCAAGTAAGTAGGTGAGTTTAAGAAGCAAAGAGATGGGAGACAAGGCAACACTCGACATGCCCTCAATCCGTACATGGATTCAGGGTTAAATAACATTATACACACGCACACTGGTCTGGGCCACGGACGACACTAACCACACGTGCCACAACCCACACACTGCCAAGTCCACCGCACACATCAGGGTGTAGGGGTGACAGTTGCTCTTTACCCGCGGGAGCTATATCTCGTTCAACGTGAGATGGAAGAAAGTCTCGCGTGAAGATTTCCTGCAAGCTACACTATTGGGCCAACCCATATTCATGCATACCTCGCTCGCTTGTCGCTGGTTTGATGTTGCTTCGGTTTTCTCTGTTTGTTTTTTGTTTCCTTCCATTTAGTTTCTTCTGGTCTTTTGTTTCTTCACTTGTTTTTTGGTTTTTTAATTTTTTCTAAGTTTTTCACTAGATCTTTTTCGTTTCTTTCCCTGGTTTTATTGGGTTTCCCCTTATTTTTTCTTCTTTTTCTTAGGTTTTTTTGTTTCTTTCTCCGTTTCAATGTTTTTCTTTGTTTCCTATTTTGTTTATTTTTCTTCCGTTTCCTTTGTCTCTTTCTTGATTTTATCGAGTTTCTTAGTTTTTCTTTGTTCCTTTCTAGGTTTTCACCATTTTCATTCTTTTGCACTGGTTTTAATTGGTTTTCTTTCTTTTGCTATTTCCTTTGTTGATTTTCATTGGGTTTTTTCTCTTTCTTTTTTATAGAACCTGGATATATTTTCTTAACGTTTAACATTTTTTTCAATTACACGAAACAGTTTGCATATACAACAGAAACATTTTTCTAATACACGTTGAACATTTTTCAAATACATGATTAATAGTTTTTTCAAATATACATTTCGATGTCAACCTTTTACATCCACATTCAAAAAATAATAATGCACGAGGTCAACAAATTCCAAATGCATGATCAACATTTTTGAAAACTCATATTTTTTTATGTCTACCTTTTTTCATACACATTATACATTTTTCGCATACATCTTTAAAAATATCAAATACATGATTAACATTTTTCTAAACATGTATTTTTTGATATCTACTTCTATCTATACACATTTTACATTTTTAATACATTAGGAGCATTTTTATATACACATTTAAAATTTTACAAATAAATGATTAACATTTTTTAAAACATATAATTTTTTGATGTTATTTTTGTACATACACATTTTACATTTTTCATATATTTTGGAAATATTTTTATATACACATTTAACATTTTTCAAATACATATTAATATTTATGTTAACATATATTTCTATGTCTACTTTCCCATAATCATTGTACTTTTTTGTATACATCATGTACATTTTTTATATACATGTTTAACATTTTTCAAATGCATGATTAATACTCCCTCCGTCCCAAAATAAGTGACTCAATTTTACACCAACTTTGTATTAAAGTTAGTACAAAGTTGAATCACTTATTTTGGGACTGAGGGAGTATTACACACACACACACACACACACACATGTTTTGGTGTATATTTTTCGTACACATTATACAGTTTTCTTATACATTATATACATTTTTCTATACACGTTTAACATTGTTCTAATGCGGATTAATGTTTTTCAACATTTATATATACATTAATTTTTGCAATAGATATATTCACAATATTTGCAAATACAAGCAGAAGTACAAAAACAAAAAACAGAATGAAAAAATGTAAAAAAAAGAATTAAAAACACTCGAAGCCTTTTTTTAACCGGGCTTACCCCTTTTCATTACAAGAACGAAAATACAACTGTTTCAGCAACATTCAGGAGGAGAGGAAAGAGACGTAGCGAGTCCAGCACACTGCCAGGAAACCCACCGCACTTGCTCGCCATCGAAACGAGTACTATTGGGCGAAAACCTGACAGCAAAAGCACTCAAAGCCTGTCCGCACTGGGTGGCCCAATCGGGCATCTGAAGCGGGACGTCCTTCTGTCTCGCGTCAGGCGAGACATACCCTCTTTACCACCCAAAATCGACTGACATGCAACGATTTTTCAGTCGCCTGTGAGCTAGCAAATCCGGGCAAACTAGATTAACAGAATCAAGCACAGCCGTGAAAGTAGTAAAAGACCGCTCAGTTTGTGCCTGTTTCGCCTATGCAATTTACTTTCTGAACCAACAAGGCTAGCTGCTAAAATAAAGCCAAGCCTGGTTCGTCTACCACCATATGGCTCATGCACACTGCGCTACTTCACCTGTGACGGCATTAAAATAGCAGACGTGTTATAGTGTTCGCCTACGGATCTTATTATAGTATACAATCAGCAGGCCGTACACTGTCTGATTAGTGATTACGTCTGCCTAAACTTGTACTAGCAATAAACTACTACTGCCGTTGCAGCCATTCCACTACATCGTTTAGGCCAAGAAACCCAATAGAAAACGTGTACTCGTCGCAGTCTACCCGGCATACATAAGGCATAACGCCGGCATCGTATATACAGTATGAGATAATACGCCACGAAACCGTAGTTTTCAGAAATGGACGAACGGTAAGGCGCCCTGAAAGAGCCACTTGGAGCCTTGTGATAAGCGCGCGCGTAGATGACAACAACACGCCGAGCGATGCCGTTAATCACATAGCTAAGCAACGTCTTATATAAATCGAATGGCGCATTGATGCATACACCCATCCATCAAGGCATCTGCCAATCATACGGTGCAGCGGCACAGAGCAGCTCGAGCCAAAGCACAAATGGCGGCGAAGGAGGCCTTTCTCGCCGTCGTCCTGCTCCTGTCCTTGCTGAGCTCGCCGCTGCCGTCGGGCGCCCAGGCATCGGTGTTCCCCGTCAATGTCTGGCCCAAGCCGACGTCCATGTCCTGGGCGGAGCCTCTCGCCGCCATACCGGTGTCCGCGTCGTTCCGCATCGTGGGGACGTCCGGGAACAGCCCGTACCTCGTCTCCGCCACGCAGCGCTACACCGCGCTGCTCTTCGCCGAGAGGTACAGGCCCATCGTGCGGCCGGCGGTCAATGTCACCGCTGGGGGCCCCGCGCTCCAGAGCCTGACCGTGTCCGTGTCCGACCTGTCCGCCCCGCTCCAGGACGGCGTGGACGAGTCCTACGAGCTGGAAATCCTCCCCACGGGCGTGGCCACCATCACGGCGGCCACGGTGTGGGGCGCCATGCACGGGTTGGAGTCGTTCTCGCAGCTCGCGTGGAGGGGCCGGCAAGGGGAGCTGCTGGTGGCCGCCGGCGTGCGCGTGGAGGACAAGCCTTTGTACCAGCACCGTGGCCTGATGCTCGACACCGGGAGGACCTACTTCCCCGTCGTCGACATCCTGCGGACCATCGACACCATGGCGGCCAACAAGATGAACGTGTTCCACTGGCACATCACGGACTCGCAGTCGTTCCCCATCGAGCTGCCGTCCGAGCCGATGCTCGCTGAGATGGGCGCGTACGGTGAGGACATGAGGTACACCGTCAAGGACGTCCAGCGCATCGTCGAGTTCGCCATGAGCCGCGGCGTCCGCGTCGTGCCGGAGATCGACGCACCTGGTAAGCAAGCTGACACGGCTGCTATTGCCCCCGCAAAAAAAAAGAGAGAAAAAACATGGCTGCTATTTTCCCATTCGGCCCACTAAGCAATGCGCTGACACGGCCCAGTTTCTAAGGTAATACGGCCCAGTTGATGAACGAGCTAATCTGTTGCCATCGTTTCAGGCCACACGGCGTCGTGGGCCGGCGCGTACCCGGAGGCGGTCTCCTGCGCGGGCAAGTTCTGGCTGCCGGACGCGAGCGACTGGGGCAGCAGGCTCGCGGCCGAGCCGGGGTCCGGCCAGCTGAACCCGCTGGAGCCCAAGACGTACGAGGTGGTGGCCAACATCATCAACGACATCACCTCCATGTTCCCGGAGGGCCTCTACCACGCCGGCGCCGACGAGGTGACGCCGGGATGCTGGGAGACGGACCCGTCGATCCAGGCGGACATGGAGAAGGGCGGCACCCTGAGCCAGCTCCTGGAGCGGTACGTGCGCGCGGTGCACCCGCACGTGGTGTCCAAGAACCGCACGGTGGTGTTCTGGGAGGACGTGCTGCTGGACGTGGAGGTGAACGTGAGCTCGTCGGTGATCCCGCCCGCCACCACCATCCTGCAGACGTGGAACAACGGGGCCAACAACACGAAGCTGATCGTGCAGGCCGGTTACCGCGCCATCGTCTCCTCGGCCTCCTTCTACTACCTCGACTGCGGCCACGGCGACTTCGTCGGGAACAACAGCGTGTACGACGACCAGAGGAGCGACTACAAGACGGACGGGGGCTCCTGGTGCGGGCCGTTCAAGACGTGGCAGCGGGTGTACGACTACGACATCGCGTACGGGCTCACGGCGGAGGAGGCCAAGCTGGTCATCGGCGGCGAGGTGGCGCTGTGGACGGAGCAGGCCGACTCCACGGTGCTGGACGCCAGGATCTGGCCGCGGGCGTCGGCCATGGCGGAGGCGCTGTGGTCCGGCAACCGCGACGCGTCCGGCCGGAAGCGGTACGCGGAGGCCACGGACAGGCTCAACGACTGGCGGCACCGCATGGTGGGGCGAGGGATCCGCGCCGAGCCCATCCAGCCGCTCTGGTGCCGCACGCGCCCCGGAATGTGCGACCTGGTTCGATGAGGGCCCGACAAGAAGCGGCGCGTGCGTACGCGCCGTTGCGTGTGCCAACTCTGAGCATTACCTTTCATTCATATTGAACGTGTCAAACTAAATTATGTAAGTGAGCTAAAGCATGTATGGTGTTTCCTTTTTGTTGTGTGATTGTGCCATTTTTTTGTCAATTTGTTCTTTGTTTGTAAATGTGAAGTGGACGGCATGTCATGTTGCCCAATGCGCAGTTGTACCTTCTTCAAAGCCGGGCTTTTTCATGGGACCCATTCGCCAAATGAGTTGCTTTGTACTGAGGCTTGATTTGATTAAAGTAATGCCAAGTTGTTTGTGTCAATCAACCTCTACTTTTTCCTCCGGGAATTTCTTCATTATTGCTTATTTGGAGATATCACATGGACAATAGAGTTTTCTTTAGCCCAATAGAGCTTCCTTTGTTGTGAATGAGATGCGTTTCATACTGCAGCATGACATCGGCTGAAGTGTAAAAAAAGACATAGGATGAAGTGAACGCCGGAAAAGAATATCTAAAATTCTCAGGGCTCCTTTGATTCAAAGGATTTGCATACCAGTTTTAGGGGATTAATCCTTATAATCTTTTCCTAGTTGGTTATTCGATTCATATGATTGAATCATATATATAAATTTTCTCTAAGAAATTCTTTGAACTACTTAGAAAGAGTCCTTTGTTTTTCCTATGTTGCAATTAAACAACCCAAAATCATGTAGGATTGAGATGTTTTGACCTTCTAATCCTATGTTCTTTCTATTCCCATGTTTTTAGAATCCCGTGAATCAAAGAGGCCCTTGCAATTGCATGTTAAAGGCGACTCGAAATGTGGATCATCAAAATGGAACTTCTTAAATGTGTGTGGGGATAGGGCGGAGGCAATCCATCGACGGGTACCGAATGTCCGCTTTCAATTTATTTTTTTAGACCCGAACTATTCTAAACAATCAAAGATATAATAACATGTTCTTACAATTGAAAGATAAATATTCGAATGCAATAATAATTTGAATTAAAAAAATCCAAACATAAAATTTTGAAATAAAATAGTTTATGCTTAAATTTAGGGACAATTGCATTTTTGCCCCTAGTTAGAACCTACGTGTTGAAATATGAGGGTGGGCCTAGGGTTAAGTAAATATGCCCTAGAGGCAATAATAAAGTTGTTATTTATATTTCCTTATATCATGATAAATGTTTATTATTCATGTTAGAATTGTATTAACCGGAAACTTAGTACATGTGTGAATACATGGACAAAACAGAGTGTCCCTAGTATGCCTCTACTTGACTAGCTCATTAATCAAAGATGGTTAAGTTTCCTGACCATAGACATGTGTTGTCATTTGATGAACGGGATCACATCATTAGAGAATGATGTGATGGACAAGACCCATCCGTTAGCTTAGCGTTATGATCGTTTAGTTTTATTGCTATTGCTTTCTTAATGACTTATACATGTTCCTCTGACTATGAGATTATGCAACTCCCGAATACCGCAGGAACACCTTGTGTGCTATCAAACGTCACAACATAACTAGGTGATTATAAAGATGCTCTACAGGTGTCTCCGAAGGTGTTTGTTGGGTTGGCATAGATGATTTGTCACTCCGTGTATCGGAGAGGTATCTCTGGGCCCTCTCGGTAATGCACATCACTATAAGCCTTGCAAGCAATGTGACTAATGAGTTAGTTGCGGGATGATGCATTGCGGAACGAGTAAAGAGACTTGCCGGTAACGAGATTGAACTAGGTATGTGGATACGGACAGTCGAATCTCGGGCAAGTAACATACCGATGACAAAGGGAATGACGTATGTTGTTATGCGGTTTGACCGATAAAGATATTCGTAGAATATGTAGGAACCAATATGAGCATCCAGGTTCCGCTATTGGTTATTGACTGGAGATATGTCTCGGTCATGTCTACATAGTTCTTGAACCCGTAGGGTCCGCACGCTTAACGTTCGATGACGATTTGTATTATGAGTTGTGTGTTTTGGTGACCGAAGTTTGTTCGGAGTCCCGGATGAGATCACAGACATGACGAGGAGTCCCGAAATGGTCGAGAGGTAAAGATTCATATATTGGAAGGTTGTATTCGGACATCGAAATTGTTCCGAGTGATTCGGGTATTTTACCGGAGTACCGAGGGGTTACCGGAACCCCCCGGGGGAAATATTGGGCCTTAGTGGGCCTTAGTGGAGAGAGAGGAGGGCCGCAAGGGGTGGCCATGCGCCCCCCCATGGCAGTCCGAATTGGACTAGGGGAGGGGGAGGCGCCCCCTTTCCCTCTCCCTCTCCCTCTCCTTCCTTTTCCCTCCGATGGAGAAAGGAAAATGGGGGGGGGGAGGGTGAATCCTACTAGGACTAGGAGACCTAGTAGGACTCCCCCCCATGGCGCGCCCCTCCTGACCGTCGGCCTCCTCCTCCCCTCCTTTATATACGGGGGCAGGGGCACCCCAAAGGCACATCAATTGTTCTCTTAGCCGTGTGCGGTGCCCCCTCCACAGTTTACTCCTTCGGTCATAGCGTCGTAGTGCTTAGGCGAAGCCCTGCGCAGATCACATCACCATCACCGTCACCACGCCATCGTGCTGACGAAACTCTCCCACGACCCTCTGCTGGATCAAGAGTTCGAGGGACGTCGTCGAGCTGAACGTGTGCTGAACACGGAGGTGCCGTACGTTCGGTACTAAGATCGGTTGGATCGTGAAGTCGTTCGACTACATCAACCGCGTTAAACTAACGCTTCCGCTTTCGGTCTACGAGGGTACGTGGACACAATCTCCCCCTCTTGTCGCTATGCATCTCCTAGATAGATCTTGCGTGATCGTAGGAATTTTTTTGAAATTGCATGCTACGTTCCCCAACATAGGGCCCATCTAACAAATTCAGAAAATCAACCACTAAAAAAATAAATTCAGAAAATCTCTAAAGGCCAATGTGGTTTATATGGTAGTAGGTGTGGTGGGAAGTTTAGTCCCATACTGGTAGTTGGAGAGGAGTTTGACCTAAGGGATTCTCTTCCACATGCTATTAGAGCTTTAGAGGAGAAGTGGTTCCCACCCGCTTCTCCTCAGCGGTCTGCCTCGTCACAACGCGCTGCGCCGCGGATTGCGGGAATGAGCCGAGTCGAGCTCACCCCTATGCGCTTATTTTTGCCGGCTACCACGCGGCCGCACCTATATATGTGAGACGTCTGCCAACCCTAGCCGTCACGCGAAACAGATCGCATCTGCCTCCACGCCCACTGTCGTTCCTTTTGCTGCTGCTGCCACCGGTGATCCCATCCTGTCCACCGCATACACGATTGACGGGAGAGCAGGCCTCCGAATCCCCGCCTCTCTGGATCTTGTACGGGAGATGGGCGATTAGAATTTTGGGGAGCATCTCCTATGCGACTGCTCGCCGCCGTTCGTCCACGTCCACTGCATCGTCTACGTCGTCACCATGTCCACCGCCAACGAAGCCGATCGTGCCGCCGCCGAGAAACTCGAAGCCGAGAAGAAGGCGACCGAGGACGCCGCGTGCGGCTTTTGCCTGCCGATTAGAGGGTATAACACGTTTATCCCTGTCCTGTTTTATTTCTGTGTTGGTCGTACTAGCATTACGTGTAGATGTGTCTACTGTTTTGCGTAGTATGGGCTTATCTGGTTCGTAATTTGTATGTTGTTAATTTTGTCAATGTCATGATCATGATTATTTCTTCGATTAATTTAATCGAGAAATTGCCTATTTACTCAGCAATCCAAAAACCTAATTTGTGTAGCAATTTTTTAATCAAGGTTTTGCCGGTTCATTGAAAGCGACCTTGTTTATGGGGACGTACTTTAAGCATTGGCAGACCAAAAACACCTTATGGCTCATGGCAATGAACGTGTTCTGGGTCGTCGGTGCTATTCCCACATGAACGATCACTTCTGAACAGGAGAAGGTGTTCAGGGAGGCCATTGTCGTATTTCTCGGAGCAGTTCTGAGCGTGAACGGAGATAAGTTTGATGTTGCATATTTACATATGCGGGTTCCCAAGGACTTGTGGGAGCTGCTCGAATCTAAATTCGGTACCACCAATGCTGGGAGCGAGATGTATGTCATCGAGTAGTTCCACGATTACAAAATGGTCGAGAACCGTTCTGTATTGGAACAGGCTCATGAGATAATATGCATCGCTAAGGAGCTTGAGCTTCTTAAGTGCGATTTACCGGGAAAATTCGTTGCGGGGTGCATAGTCGCTAAGGTCCCTAATTCCTAGAGGAACTTTGCTACCACCCTGAAACATCAGAGGAGTGAATTCTCAGTAGAGGATGTCATCGGCCGTTTGAGTGTTGAGCGGAATTTGAGGGCAAAGGACTCGCACGGAAAAAGGATCGAAGGAACTTCTATCACCAATATGGTGCATCAGAGGAACTTCAATTCCCACAAGCCCAGGAAAAGAACGGTGTCCAATAGAATACCTACTTCAAAAAGAAGGGTAAGAAGACCTTCAAGAAGAACAAGAAGGGTGATGGCTGCTTCAAATATGGTTCAGAGGAACATTGGGCTAGCAAGTGCCCAAACAAGTACAAGAAGCTAGGGCAGGACTCGAAGTCTGGCAACAAGATTGTGAGCAACAATGAGAGTGGTGCATCTTGGTACAGTAATTTATTTACTATATTTTTAGTTTGCCAGTCCATCGATTGGTGGGTGGACACAAGTGCAAGTATTCACGTGTGTGCTAACATTTCATTGTTTTTTCTTACCAGGCCACAAGTCACGGGTCTGTATTGATGAGAAATGGCGCGAGTGCTTCTGTTCATGGTGTTGGCACGATCGATCTGAAGTTTACTTCAATAAGGATCGTGTAGTTAAAGAATGTGCAACACGTCCCCGCCATCAAGAAGAACCTCGTTAGTGGCTCCCTTCTGTGTATGGAAGGGTTTAAGTTGGTCTTCGAGTCTAATAAAGTAGTTGTTAATATGGACTATTTGTTGGAAACGGTTATGAGTGCAGAGGAATGTTCCGCCTTTCCCTCGCTGATTTTTGTAATAAAGTCATGAACAATGTTCATTCGAGTGTTAATGAATCTGAAGTTTGACATTCACATCTTTGTCACATTAGATTCGGTGTTATGATGCGGCTAGCGAAATGAAATTAATCTCGAGTTTCACTTTAGCCAAAGGTTCTAAGTGCTAGTCGTGTGTGCAATCTAAGCAACCTCGCAAGCCTCACAAGGCTGCGGAGGAGATACACTTGGCACCACTAGAACTCATACATTCTGATATTTGTGAGATGAATGTTGTGTTGACTAAAGGTGGCAATAAATACTTCATGATGTTGATAGATGATTCCACTAGATGTTGCTATGTAAATGTGTTAAGTACTAAATATGAGGCTCTACACTACTTTAAAATTTGTAAGGTAGAAGTTGAGAATCAACTTGAAAAGAAAATTAAACGAGTCCGGTCAGATCATGGTCGAGAGTACTTCTCGAATGATTTTGATTTTTTGTGCGGAATATGACATTATTCATGAGATGACGCCTCCCTATTCACCCCAGTCAAACAGGGTTGCAAACGAAAAAAACATACTCTAACTGATTTGGTTAACGCCATGTTAGATACATTGGGTTTATCCAAGACATGGTGGGGGGCATATTGACATCATGTCATGTCCTGAATAAAGTTCCAACAAACAACAACGAGGTCACTCCCTATGAGCAATTGGAGAAGAGAAGTACAACACTCTTGTACTTGTGTACTTGGGGCTGCTTGGGACAACACTCTTGTTCAAAGAAGATTTTATCTATTTCATTTCTTTCATGCATATGCATATCATTCTCATGGTCTAGCAAATATTGTTCTAGTGGATCAGTAGGAGGCACGACAATAGAAGCAAGACCAATTATCTCATCCTTACTAGGTAATTCTATTGTCATGACTTCCACGAATGTCATTCCCTGATGAAACTTGGCAAGCACTTAGAACATTTGTCGTTCTTTACCACCATACTTTTTTTGAATTTTTTTTGAATTTTTTAGATTTTACTATTCATGGTGGTATCAAAAGAGCTAGAACTCGGATGTGGACTTTCCAACACTTTTTTCATGAATGCAAATGATACTGACATATAGGTGATGTTTTTTTGAACATTTTGGTATCTTATTTGCATTTTTATGATTTAGTATGAATTAGTTATGAAGTTTTCAAATTGACGGTCAAACAGTCAAAGGGCAAAAGCATAAGACGAGCAAAGTGACTTGGACAGAACCAATGACTTTTGGAAATTAGGTGTAAAACAGACGAGTGGGACACAACTAGGGGCATAAATCTAATTATCCCTTCTTTCTTATGAGGTTGTCTATTAAACTTGGAAAAATTAAATTCATTAGACTCATCACCAAAGCTAACACTGACAGTTTGTGTAACACCCCGGATGTAACTTGCCATATTCGTAACTCCAACTCTTGCCATTTTCGGCTATGTGTTATGATATTTCCTTCGTGGTTGGGTTTTTGTTTTCGTTTTGCATTTTGTTCATGTCATGCATTTCATATCATGTCATCATGTGCATCTCACTTGCATTCGTGTTCGCCCCATGCATCCGGTCATTTTCCCCGTTTTCCATTTCGCAATCCGATACTCCCACATGCACCCCTCTAATCTTGTTTCGTGAGCGGGAGAAAAACGTTCTCGGAATGGGCCGACATTTGTCAAGTGGCCTTGGTATAACACCGGTAGACCGCCTGTCAAATTTCGTTCCATTTGGAGGCCTTTGATGCCCCAACGGTTAACCGGGTAACCACAAATGCCTCTTTTGTGTTGTAGTCAAACACCCCTCCAAAAGAGCCCAATAACCCATCTAAACCACTTCCATGTCCTCCGTCGTCGGATCACGATCGCGTTGTCGAAAACTACACCCCATTTGGACTCTCCAAACTCCCCTACCTATAAATATGTGCACTCGTCCGAAATCTCGGGTCCCGAAACCCTAGCCTCACCCCTCTTCGCCGCCGGACACGTCCGGCCACACCGGACGAAATCGCCGCCGCTGCCCGCGCCAATCCGGGCGCGACACGTGGCTCCTCGCCGCCCGCCGCCGCCGAAGCCCGCCGGGCCCGAGGCCGGCCCCCGCAGGCCCGTCCGCCGCCTCCTCCGAGCGCCTCACCGGCCACCGCCCGCTCCGCCTCGCCGTTGCCGCTCCTCACGCCGGTCGCCGCCGTCCGCGCCGGAGGTCGCCGCCCCGCCGCGCGCCCGCGACCCCACCGCCCCGGATCCGCTCCTTCCCCGACGAACTCCGGCGAGCTTCGTCGACTCCGGCCGCCGTCTCCTTCTCCTCCGGCGACTACTCCGGCGTTCCTCGAAGTCCGCGCCACCGGAACTCTAGATCCAGATTCGGAAGGTTGACCCTGATTTTCGTCTAAGTCCTTTTTCTACAATAATTTTATGCCTCCTTCATTGCATTATATCTCGGTGACCGTGACTCCGTTTCATGCATATGATATATCGAATTGTTCATCTCGATGAGCTCTTCACGTTAGAAGCATTTCCATGCATCTTGCTGTCTGTTATAACGCCATTTTCATTGATGCAAGAGTGCTATAAAATGTTTGCTGCTGTTACTTATCAGTTTATGGTGTTTTGTCATTTTTGTTGCATTTGATGTGTGCATCATATGAGCATCAGCTCTACATGTGTTTTGAACTATGTCATGCCATATTTACAGAGGTTCTTGCCATGTATTTTTGTGATCTATGTGGTGACTAGCACAAGCATGCATAGTGACCTCCACAATGTTGCTGTTTTCAGGGACTTAGGATTTTGCCAAGTCCTCTTCCTGCTGTTATTTTGATGCCATGTAAACTTGATGCTATAGTGAGATCCATGCTTATTTTGAGATACTTTACTAAGGATGTTTTGAATATGTGGTTATGCTATATCCATCCATGCCCATGGTTGCAATTATGGAGTACCTTAGCATGTGATGTTCTTGCTCTATTTTTGCTATAAAATGTTCCTGGCAGAATGTTAACATGTTAATCAATATTGCCATGGTTGTTGCTATTGATCCATGCATGCTATGAACTTTCTCTTGCCATGGTTAGCTTCATGAACATGTCATTTTGCTTTTGGTATGCTTATTTTGTCATTCAAGGCCTTGTGGTGAGTGGCATGAGCTTGCAAAGTTGCCTTCATAATTCTGTTTATGCCATGCTCTGTTTTTCTGCCAAGTCTGAAACTGTTAATAAAACTTGCTATGTTTAGATGGGTGCCATCATATCTTCTGTTCCTTTTTGGCTGATGTTTAGTAAGGGACTTTTGATATATGAATTTAGTAGATTCATGCCATGCCTTGTTTTGCTGTGATATGTTCCTGTAGCATGTTGTTTGTTTGCTCTAAACATTGCTTCCTGATGCTGTTTATGCCATGTTAGTATTTTCCACTAAGTCTGTGATGCTGACATCTTTTGCACTTTTGCCATGCTTGTTTGAACCTGCTCTAGTGTGTTTTGGCCGTAGCTCAGTGTTCATGTTTTGTCAAGCATCTCGTGTAAATCACTGCCATATGCTTTGTTGCTATGTTAGAGTGCTGTAGCAGTTTCATGATGCATTTGAAGTGCTATGATGCTGTTAATTGCAGTTTTGCATCATTCGTGTGTTGCTTGTCATTTGCAAACCGTGCATCCGTTTCCGGTGATCCTTATATCGATTTCGACCGAAATCATCTCATCTTTCCAGCGGCATACTTGGTTTGCCAAGTTGATGCCTTGTTCAACCTTTTTCCTTCTGGAGTACTCATATGCATTGCACATCATATCTTGCATTCCATGCCATGTCTTGCATCATGTTGCTTGTGCATTGTACCGTGATTGATTGTTGTTCCGTTGCTTGTGTTCTTGCTTTGGGTAGAGCCGGGAGACGAGTTCGTGAACGAGGAACCTGTTGAGTACGCTAACGAGGATCAAGCTTTCGACAACTCTGAGAACTTTGCAGGCAAGATGACCATACCCTCGATATCACTTCTATCTTTGCTTTGCTAGTTGTTCGCTCTATCGCTATGCTTGCGCTACCTACCACTTGTTTATCATGCCTCCCATATTGCCATGTCAAGCCTCTAACCATCCTTTCCTAGCAAACCGTTGTTTGGCTAAGTTACCGCTTTTGCTCAGCCCTTCTTATAGCGTTGCTAGTTGCAGGTGAAGATGAAGTTGGTTCCATGTTGGAACATGGATATTTTGGGATATCACAATATATCTTATTTAATTAATGCATCTATATACTTGGTAAAGGGTGGAAGGCTCGACCTTATGCCTGGTGTTTCGTTCCACTCTTGCCGCCCTAGTTTCCGTCATACCTGTGTTATGTTCCTTGATTTTGCGTTCCTTACGCGGTTGGGGATTTATGGCCCCCCTTGACGGTTTGCTTTGAATAAAACTCCTCCAGCAAGGCCCAACCTTGGTTTTACATTTGCCTCACCTAAGCCTTTTCCCTTGGGTTTTCGCGAGCCCGAGGGTCATCTTTATTTACCCCCCGGGCCAGTGTTCCTCTGAGTGTTGGTCCAACCTGGGCGATGTCCGGCGCCCCCTGGGCAACCAGGGTCTATGCCAATCCGATGTTTGGCCCATCCGGTGTGCCCTGAGAACGAGATACATGCGACTCCTATCGGGATTTGTCAGCACATCGGGCGGCTTTGCTGGTCTTGTTTTACCATTGTCGAAATGTCTTGTAACCGGGATTCCGAGCCTGATCGGGTCTTCCCGGGAGAAGGAATATCCTTCATTGACCGTGAGAGCTTGTGATGGGCTAAGTTGGGACACCCCTGCAGGGTATTATCTTTCGAAAGCCGTGCCCGCGGTTATGTGGCAGATGGGAATTTGTTAATGTCTGGTTGTAGAGAACTTGACACTCGACTTAATTAAAATACATCAACCGCGTGTGTAGCCGTGATGGTCTCTTTTCGGCGGAGTCCGGGAAGTGAACACGGTTTGGGTTATGTATGAACGTAAGTAGTTTCAGGATCACTTCTTGATCACTTCTAGCTTCTCGACCGTTGCGTTGTTCCTCTTCTCGCTCTTATTTGCGTATGTTAGCCACCATATTTGCTTAGTGCTTGCTGCAGCTCCAACTCATTACCCCATCCTTCCTATAAGCTTAAATAGTGTTGATATCGCAGGTGTGAGATTGCTGAGTCCTCGTGACTCAGAGATTCTACCAAAACAGTTGCAGGTGCCGTTGATACCAGTGCAGGTGACTCAACCGAGCTCAAGTGGGAGTTCGACGAGGAACTTGGTCGTTACTATGTTTCGTTTCCTGATGATAAGTAGTGGTGCCCATTTGGGACGATCGGGGGTCTAGAATTTGGGGTTGTATTCTTTTATTTTGGTTCTGTACTCGGACCTTGATTGTACTCTGGATGATGTATGTTTAATTTATGTATTGTGTGAAGTGGCGATTGTAGCCAACTCTCTTTATCCCATTCTTGTTCATTACATGGGATTGTGTGAAGATGACCCTTCTTGCGACAAAACCTACAATGCGGTTATGCCTCTAAGTCGTGCCTCGACACGTGAGAGATATAGCCGCATCGTGGGCGTTACAGTTTGTTTATGACAATCTATAGTAGCATTGACAGTGTTCAAGAAATGTCTACCAAAGATAACGGGATAAAAGTCATCTTATGGGGAGCCAAGAACTAGAAAATTGGTAGGATATTTTATTTTCTGACACAAGACTTCAACATCTCTAACAAACCCAAGTGGTGTGATGGTGTCTCTATTAGCAAGTTTAATAGTAACATCTATGTCTTCTATTTCAGCGGGTGTTATGTCATTCATAATTTCTTGATATAAGGTAAAAGGAATAGCACTCACACTAGCACCTAAGTCACATAAACCATGATAACAATGGTCTCCTATTTTGACTGAGACAACATGCATGCAAACAAAAGGTCTATGTTTGTCTTTTTCATCGATTTTGGCAATTCTAGCAGCTTGATCACATACATAAATAACATGCACGTCTATGTTTTCTACCAGGAGATCTTTAACCATAACAACACTAGGATCCACTTCAATTTGTTCAGCAGGTTTAGGTGCTCTAATATTATTTTTGCGACCACAGTTGAAACCTTAGCATGTTCCTTTATCCTAACAGGGAAAGGTGGTTTTACAATATAAGCAATAGGCACAACTGGATCAACATTGTAAATAATAGTTTCATCTTTAACTACAATCGGTTCTTTAATTTCTTATTTAATAGGGGGATGATATTTAAACAACTTCTCCTTAGGGAGATCAACATGAGTAGCAAATGATTCACAGAAAGAGGCTACTCTCAGAGTCAAGTCCATATTTAGTGCTAAACTTTTGAAATGCATCGATATTCATAAAAAATTCAACACAATCAAACTCAAGCTTAATACCTGACTCTTTACCTTCGTCGAGTTCCCAATCTTCAGAGTTGCGTTTAATTCTTTCCAAAAGATCCCACCTGAATTCAATGGCCTTCTTCATAAAAGAACCAGTACAAGAAGTATCGAGCATGGATTGATCATCACGAGAAAGCCGAGCATAAAAGTTCTGAATGATAATTTCTCTCGAGAGCTCATGATTGGGGCATGAATATAACATTGACTTAAGCCTCACCCAGGCTAGAGCGATACTTTCTCCTTCACGGGGCCAAAAATTATATATATAATTCCGATCACAATGAACTAGATGCATAGGATAACTTTTTGGGTGAAATTCCAATTTCAATCGATTCCAGTTCCAAGATCCAATATCATCGCATAGCCTATACCATGTCAATGCTTTTCCCTTCAAAGATAAAGGGAAAACCTTCTTCTTAGCTTCATCTCCGGGTAAACCTGCAAGCTTAAATAATCCACAAATTTCATCCACATATATCAACTTCATATCAGGATGTTCAGTTCCATCTCCTGCATAAGGATTAGCTAGCAGTTGTTCTATCATACCCAAAGAAAAGAAAATACAAAAGCAGAAGACAAAAAAAAAGAGAAAAGGGCCCCCACTGGACCAGGCGGCCCAGCTCACAGGCTAGACCGGCCCACCTGGCCCAGCTTGCCAACAGCCGGCCCGACTCCCCTGCCTTGTCTCCCTTCCTTGTTCCCCCGACCCGGGTCGGAACAGGGGCGCATCCCCGCCGGACCCCCTCGCCGGCGTCGAGGAGAGGATAAGGCCGCCACGCCCTCGTCTCTTCGATCCCTTCTCCCACTCGCCCCCGCTCTCTCCCTCGGTCCCTGTGCCTTCCCCCTCAGATCCACCTCGCTCTCCCCCTTGTTCCCCGCCACGTCCGAACGCCGCCATGGACCCGCCGCCATGAATCGCGCGGCCATAGCCATCGCCTCGCCGCGCCTGCGTGACCGTCGTCGCCGCCGTCGTCCTCCTCGTCAACCGGTGGCCGCAGCTGGAGCTCGGAGGCGCTGCTGCAACGCCCCCCCTTCTTCCACATCTCCGGTCGCCGCCGTTCTTCACCAACTCCGGTAACGCCCCCTGCTGCTACTAAACCACCACGAGCCATCTTTCGTGCCGCACGGTGAGCTCCCCCGCCTCTTGCTCCTCCTTGTTAAGCCCCTCGCGCACCGTAGCTACCTCGTCGCCGTTGCCGAGAGCCCTTCGTCGCGGATCGCCTCGCCGCCGTATCCATGCTCTCCGTCGTGCTCGCCTGAGCACGGCATCGTGTTCCTGGCGCGTCCAAGGACCGAACGCACCTGCGCACGCGCTTCCATATGGCCCCTATGCCCTAGCTCGTTGAGCGCCCGAACGCGCTGCCGCCTGCGCTCGTCGCCGGCGTGCCTCCGGTGACCAAATGGTCACGGGCCAGCGCCCGTTGCATTCGCCACCTGACGCATGTCTCGCCTGGCTTCTCAGTTCGCTCGCTAGCGTGCTGCGTCACCGTTTCCTCTCGCGTCTGACTCCGGTCGTTCGCCGATGAGCTCGCCGCGCTCGATTCCGGTCACCCCTGCCGCCACAACCACCACCGTTGGACGCAGCGCAGCCGTAGCTTTCGAACGCGCCCAAAAACTCCGCGAATGGTGCCCTGTAGGTGTTTTCCGACCACCTCCCGAGCCGCGCCGCCGCGTTTTGCCTCGCCGGCGTCGTTCCGGCGCCGTCCGCCGACGTGGCTAGGCGGGCCCCACCCCTGGGTCACTGCCAGTGGGCCATGGAGGCCCCATTGACTGGGTTGACCTGACTGGGCAGCCCAGTGGCACTGACATGCGGGGCCCACGCCATAAACGAATAAAATTGAATAGATAAATTGTTAATTAATTAAAATCTTAATCTCTCACTGACTACTGGGCCCCACCCGCTAATTAACCCATTTAGTTAGTCTAAACCCTCCTGTTAGTGCCCCTGACAATGACATGTGGGTCCCGATGGACCCACCTGTCTGGTTTGACTGGTCAACCGACCAGTTGACCCGCTGACATCACTCTGATGTCATGCTTGCATCATCATTCTCTGTTCTGGATAATGTTGGATTTAAATAAATAATTAAAATCAGAAAATGATTAAATCTTTAGAAAATCATATAAAATAACCCGTAACTCGGATGAAAATACTTTCTACATGAAAGTTGCTCAGAACGACGAGACGAATCCGGATACGCAGCCCGTTCGTCCGCCACACATCCCTAACATATCGAACTCGCAACTTTCCCCCTCCGGTTCATCTGTCCGAAAACGCAAAACACCGGGAATACTTTCCCGGATGTTTCCCCCCTTCGCCGGTATCACCTAGTACCGCGTTTGGGCACACCTAGCCTCACGCTTTGTCATGTCATGCATCGTTATGCATCTGTTTGCATTGTATTCATTGTTTCTTCCCCCTCTTCTCTCCGGTAGACTACGAGACCGACGCCGCTGCTGGTGCCCCGACCGACTACGCTGTTGACGACCCCTCCTTCTTGCCAGAGCAATCAGGCAAGCCCCCCCTTGATCACCAGATATCGCCTATTCCGTTCTACTGCTTGCATTAGAGTAGTGTAGCATGTTACTGCTTTCGGTTAATCCTATTCTGATGCATAGCCTGTCATTGTTGCTACAGTTGTTACCCTTACCTGCTATCCTACTGCTTAGTATAGGATGCTAGTGTTCCATCAGTGGCCCTACACTCTTGTCCGTCTGCCATGCTATACTACTGGGCCGTGACCACTTCGGGAGGTGATCACGGGCATATGCTATATACTCTATACTGTTACATTACTTATGATACTGTTCGGAGATGGGGGCTGAAGGGGCAGGTGGCTCCATCCCGGTAGAGGTGGGCCTGGGTTCCCGATGGCCCCCGACTG
This sequence comes from Aegilops tauschii subsp. strangulata, assembly GCF_002575655.3. Taxonomy (NCBI): domain Eukaryota; kingdom Viridiplantae; phylum Streptophyta; class Magnoliopsida; order Poales; family Poaceae; genus Aegilops; species Aegilops tauschii. Next base: position 158,687,868 of record NC_053036.3, read on the forward strand.
TTACTTTGTGGTGGAGCGACAGGGCAGGTTGAGACAACCTAGGTTTGAGGTGGGCCTGGCCCTGGTCGGCGTCCGCGGTTACTTCAAAATAACACGCTTAACGAGTTCTTGGTATTTGATCTGAGTCTGGCCATTTGGTCTATACGCACTAACCAACTACGTGGGAAAGATATGGGCACTCGACGTCGTGGTATCAGCCGAAGCCTTCGTGACGTCAGTGACTGAGCGGCGCGCGCCAGATTGGACCGCGTAACGTGACTTCCTTTGTAATGGAGGTTGCTAGGTCTGCTTCCGGCCGCCCACGCAACGTGCAGGTGTGCAATGGGCGATGGGCCCAGACCCCTGCGCGCTTAGGATTAGACCGGCGTGCTGACCTCTCTGTTGTGCCTAGGTAGGGCTGCGACGTGTTGATCTTTCGAGGCCGGGCATGACCCAGGAAAGTGTGTCCGGCCAAATGGGATCAAGCGTGTTGGGTTATGTGGTGCACCCTTGCAGGGAAGTTTATCTATTCGAATAGCCGTGATCTTCGGTAACAGGATGACTTGGAGTTGTACCTTGACCTTATGACAACTAGAACCGGATACTTAATAAAACACACCCTTCCAAGTGCCAGATATAACCCGGTGATCGCTCTCTAACAGGGCGACGAGGAGGGGATCGCCGGGTAGGATTATGCTATGTGATGCTACTTGGTGAACTTACCATCTACTCTCTTCTACATGCTGCAAGATGGAGGTGGCCAGAAGCGTAGTCTTCGACAGGATTAGCTATCCCCCTCTTATTCTGGCATTCTGCAGTTCAGTCCACTGATATGGCCCTTTACACATATACCCATGCATATGTAGTGTAGCTCCTTGCTTGCGAGTACTTTGGATGAGTACTCACGGTTGCTTTTCTCCCTCTTTTCCCCCTTTCCTTTCTACCTGGTTGTCGCAACCAGATGCTGGAGCCCAGGAGCCAGACGCCACCGTCGACGACGACTCCTACTACACCGGAGGTGCCTACTACTACGCGCAGGCCGCTGACGACGACCAGGAGTAGTTAGGAGGATCCCAGGCAGGAGGCCTGAGCCTCTTTCGATCTGTATCCCAGTTTGTGCTAGCCATCTTATGGCAACTTGTTTAACTTATCTTTGTACTCAGATATTGTTGCTTCCGCTGACTCGTCTATGATCGAGCACTTGTATTCGAGCCCTCGAGGCCCCTGGCTTGTATTATGATGCTTGTATGACTTATTTTATTTTTAGAGTTGTGTTGTGATATCTTCCCGTGAGTCCCTAATCTTGATCGTACACGTTGCGTGTATGATTAGTGTACGATTGAATCGGGGGCGTCACACTTTGATATTTGATATGTGGGTGGACCGGTGCTTAGGTGATGTTCTTACTTGAACAAACATCCTACTTATGATTAACCCCCTCGCAAGCATCCGCAACTACGAGAAAAGTATTAAGATAGAATCTAACCATAGCATTAAACTTTTGGATCCAAATCAGTCCCTTACGAATTAGCGCATAAACTAGGGTTTAAGCTTCTGTCACTCTAGCAACCCATCATCTAATAACTACTCCACAATGCATTCCCTTTGGCCCTAATAAGGTGAAGTGCCACGTAGTCGACGTTCACATGACACCACTAAGGGAATCACAACATACATATCATCAAAATATCGGACGCATATCAAGTTAACATGATTACTTGCAACATGATTTCTCCTGTGACCTCTAGAATAAAAGTAACTACTCACAAATGGTAATCATGCTTAAGATCAGAGGAGTATTAAATAGAATAATGGATCTGAACATATAATCGTCCACCAAATAAACCGTATAGTAATCAACACTACTAGGCACCCATAAGTACCAATCTAAGGTTCCGGTACAAAGATTGAACATAAGTGATGAACTAGGGTTTGAGAGGAGATGATGCTGTTGAAGACGTTGATGGAGATTTCCCTCCCAAAGATGGGAGAGTCATTGCTGATGATGATGATGACGATTTCCCCCTCCGGGAGGGAAGTTCCCCCGGCAGACTCGCTCCGCCGAAGGGCAAAAGTGCTCCTGCCCAAGTTCCGCCCCGAGACGGTGACGCTTCATCCCGAAAGTCCTCCCCTTTTTTTTCTTGGTCAAAATGACTTATACCAGAAGAGGGGCAACGGAGGTGGGCCGAGGAGGGACAACCCACCAGGGCGCGCCTGGGGGGCCTGGCGTTGTGCCCACCTGGTGGGCCTCCTCCAGTAGTTATTTGCTCCAATATTCTTCATATATTCCAAAACAATTCTTTGTAAATTTGCAGCTCATTTGGAGATGTGCAGAATAGGTAACTCTGATGTAGCTTTTCAGCTGCCGGCATTCTCCCTCTTTGTGCAAACCTTACATATTATGAGAGAAAAGGCATTAGAATTACACCATAAAGGATTATTATGCATAAAACATTATAAATAACAATAGGAAAACATGATGCAAAATGGATGTATCAACTTCCGAAGCTTAGACCTCGCTTATCCTCAAGCGAAAACCAAAATCGAAAAACATGTCCACGTGCTTAGAGAGAGAGAGAGAGAGAGAGAGAGAGAGAGAGGTGTCGATAAAAACAAAATACGGATATAGAAGCATCATGCATATTATTATAACAACAACAAACTTTATCATATAACTTCTCATGAAAAAGTAGCTATTTATCACAACATCGAAGTATGAAGCATAAACTCTATTGAAAACCAACAAACTATGTTCTCAGTCAACTTTGCAACTGTAATTCATCATCTTTTTAGGAAGGGTCATGTATCGGAGCCTTTTTTGGCAAGTCCACATACTCAACCATCATATAATCTTTTATGATTGCTAACACTCACAGCATACCCATGAACAAAAAGTTTCAACCAGACACATAGAAAGATAGGGGCTTATAGTTTCGCCTCCCAATGTATTCACCTCAAGGGTGATGTCAATAATAATAAATCATGCTCACTCATATCCAACTGGATATATGTGCCTAGATCTTTCCTCACCACATGATGCTTGCAAAAAGAGAAAAATAAAGGGAATAGGGAAGAAATTTTTTGACTCTTACATAAAAGTAAATGCATAAAAGTAAAAGATAGGCCCTTCGCAGAGGGAAGCAGAGGTTGGCATGCACTTTTTGGTTGTATGCCAAATCACTTAGTGCAAAAGAATGTCACGTTATATTGCCCATTGTGATGACAACCTTTATTATGCAGTCTGTCACTTTTATTATTTCGCCATCACAAGTCCGTACAACACTCAATTTTCTCTTACACTAAATTATCCAACACATTTACAAGCAACTTTTATTGCCTTATTGCACTGATGCCAACTTACTTGAAGGATCTTACTCAATCCATAGGTAGGTATGGTGGAGTCTCAAAATAAGATTTTGGTTGAGGGTTTTTGGATGCACAAGTAGTATCTTTACTTAGTGCGGAATGTTTTGCTAGAAAAGATATTAAGAAAGCACCACATGTTAAAGGATCTATGACAATATAACTTCTATGTGAATATGAACAAACATAAATCATTACGTTGTCTTCCTTGTGCAACGTCAACAATTTTGACATAATATATTTAATGGGGGCTCACAATCATATAAGATGTCCAAGATAGTGTATTTGCATGTGAATCTTCTCTTCCCTTATTAATTCTTTCATAAATTGCATCATTGTCCAATGCTATGTTTGTCAATCTCCAATAAATTTTACCACTTACACTTTTCCTTATGTGATGTCATTACTCACCATAAGATTAGCATATGATCTTTTTCATTTATTTCCATTTATTTTTATTGAAACATTAGAGTAAAGAAACAAAACTCAAACTACTCTTTATTATGTATCTCGCACACGATTACAAAGATAGATAGATCACTAAGCAAACACTCGAGGAAAGATCAAACTAAACTTTTATTCAACTAAATCAAAAGATAACTAAAGATATAACTAAAATAGATAAAAGCAAAGATACTGGTGGTGATACGATACCGTGGCACCTCCCCCAAGCTTGGCACAAGCCAAGGGGAGAGCCCATACCATGAACTCAAGTTTCCTTTGGTGATGAACAAGGAGGTGGTGATGATGAGGCAACGGGCTTATCCTTTTTCTCCAGCTTGCGTCAGAGGGTGAAATTATCTATCCTCAACTTCTCATTCTCCATCTCAAGCTTTATTATCCTCTTGCATAATGCCTCCTTGCTTTCTTGCTTGAAACGAGGAGGGACTGGTTCATCTTCGTCTTCCTCATCGGTGAACCATATATAGGGATAGGTGTCCTTGAAGATATTTTTTATCCAAATGCTGATAAGAAACTGGGCAATCCTCTTCTGAACCTTGAGATGACATATTTCAGATCTACCAGAAAAATAGCAAGAAAGAAGAACAGGAGATCTCTCCATGATACAGTGGTCAATACGTCCGGGGGGTATATAAAGATTTTTTATCTTGGGAAACAAGCAAACGGGAGGAAACAGAGTCGGGAAGGTTCCCGAGGTGGGCACAACCCACCTGGGCGCGCCAGGGGGCCCAGGCGCGTCCTGGTGTCTTGTGCCCCCCTCGGGTGCCTTCCCGGTTGTTTCTTATTTTCCTAATTTTTGTAATATTCCAAAACTGACAGAAAATATTTTCGCGGATTTTTCGGAGTCCGTTTACTTACCGTATCACGTACCTCCTCTTTTTAACGATTCTGCAGTGTTCCGGAAGGTTTCCTTTATGTGTTCCTCCAGTGTCATGGTTTGAATAATATTGCTTTCAACATTAATAGGCGTACCTGAGATATAGTGTTTAATTCTTTGCCCATTGACCACCTTCGGGTTAGTACCTTCGACATTATTTATTTTAATAGCTCCAGAACGGTAAACCTCCTCGATGATATATGGTCCTTCCCGATTAGTGAGAAGTTTTCCTGCAAAGAATCTAAAATGAGAGTTGTACAAAAGAACATATTCTCCAACTTTGAATTCCCCGCTTTTGGATTCTTTTGTCATGCCATCTTTTAACTTTTTCTTTAAATAACTTGGCATTTTCATAGGCTTGGGTTCTTCATTCATCTAGTGAGCTAATATCAAACAACCACTTTTCACCGGTGAGTTTGAAATCATAGTTAAGTTCTTTAATTGCCCAAGATGCTTTATGTTCTAGCTCTCAAGAGGCAAATGACAAGCTTTTCCGTAAACCATTTTATAAGGAGACATGCCCATAGGATTTTTATATGTTGTTCTGTAGGCCCAAAGTGCATCATCCAATTTCTTAGACCAATTCTTTCGGGACCTATTAACATTTTTTGGTAATATTAGTTTTATTTGTCTATTGCTAAGTTCAACTTGAGCACTAGATTGAGGATGATAGGGTGATGCAGTTCTATGGTTAACATCATATTTAGCAAGAATTTTGCGGAAAGCACCATGAATAAAGTGTGAACCACCATCAATCATTAGATATCTAGGGACTCCAAACCTCGGGAAAATAACTTCTTTAAGCATTTTAATGGAAGTGTTATGATCAACACTACTAGTTGGAATAGCTTCTACCCACTTAGTAACATAATCAACAACAACCAAAATATGTGTATACCCATTAGAGGAAGGAAAAGGTCCCATATAATCAAAACCCCAAACACCAAATGGTTCAAAAACAAGTGAATAATTCATAGGCATTTCTTGACGCTTATCAATATTACCAATAACAAACTTATGGGCATCCTTGAAGAGAGTAGGCCAATAAAAACCAGATTGCAATACCTTGTGAGCGGTTCTATCTCCCGCATGATGTCCTCCGTAGGCTTCGGAGTGACATTTCCGTAGGATTTGTTCTTGTTCATGCTCAGGTACACAATTTCTAATAATACCATCTACTCCTTTATAAAGATGTAGGTCATCCCAAAAGTAATGTCTTAAATCATAGAAGAATTTTTTTCTTTTGTTGGTATGTGAAGCTAGGTGGTATGTATGTAGCAAATATATAGTTAGCATAGTGAGCATACCAAGGAGTGTTATGAGAAACATTTATTGCAGCTAGTTGTTCATCAGGAAAACTATCATCAATAGGTAGTGGGTCATCAAGAATATTTTCTAACCTAGACAAGTTATCAGCTACGGGGTTCTCAGCTCCTTTCCTATCAGTGATATGTAAATCAAATTCTTGTAGCAAGAGAACCCATCTAATAAGTCTAGGTTTAGCATCGTTCTTTTCCATAAGATATTTTATAGCAGCATGATCAGTGTGAAAATTTACTTTGGAATCAACAATGTAAGATCTGAATTTATCACAAGCAAACACAACTGCTAGAAATTCCTTTTCAGTGGTAGCATAATTTCTTTGGGCATTGTCTAGAGTTTTACTAGCATAAAGGATAACATTTAATTTTTTATCAACTCTTTGTCCTAAAATAGCACCAACATCATAATCACTAGCATCACACATAATTTCAAAAGGCAAGTTCCAATCAGGTGGTTGAACAATAAGTGCAGAAATTAAGGCTTTCTTAAGTGTTTCAAAGGCTTCTACACAATCATCATCAAAAACAAATGGACCATCCTTTTGTAAAAGATTTGTAAGAGGCCTAGAAATTTTAGAAAAGTCTTTAATAAACCTCCTATAGAAACTAGCATGACCGAGAAAATTACAAATACCTTTAATATTTCTAGGACATGGATTTTTCTCAATTGCATCAACTTTAGCTTTATCCACCTCAATACCCCGTTCAGAAATTTTATGTCCCAAGACAATACCTTCATTAACCATAAAGTGGCACTTCTCCCAATTCAAGACAAGATTAGTTTGCTCGCATCTCTGCAAAACTTGATCAAGGTTGCTCAAGCAATCATCAAACGAAGTTCCATATACAGAAAAATCATCCATGAAAACCTCAACAATATTTTCACAAAAATCATAGAATATAGCAGTGATACATCTTTGAAAGGTAGCATGTGCATTGCATAAACCAAAAGGCATACGTCTATAAGCATAAGTTCCAAAAGGACAAGTAAACACTGGTGCATGTCGGTCCTAAACAAATAGTTTAAAACCCCTTTCCGCGACGACATTTGGAACCGTCGCCAAGTGAGTGTGGGCGATAAGGGGGTCCTTCCCACACGACCCAGAAACTGTCGGGGACAGGGCCCCTATAGTACTCCTACTCGTTTTTGCTCGCATTGCGATCGCGGTCGATATTCTGTGGTGCTATGTTTACGATGCACGGCCCATCACAAACGGTTCACTATTATAGAACGTGTATGATGTGCGGCCCATCACAAACGGTTAACCGTTAAGAAGATTAGATAATCGTCGTACGAGTGTCGGACAGGATTACGAAACGTCGGACTGTCGTAACATCGTCGTACACGCTATTCTGTGGTGCAACGTTTACGATGCATACTTCATCAGAAACAGTTCATGGTTGCGAATCGTGTACGACAAGGCAACTAACACAAATGTTTAGTTTGCCCGCACCGTTTGTGATATTGTCTTACATCGCACACACTTTGCAAACGGCAACTGTCACTACAAAAAAATACACTTCCGTGATGATACGTGTTTGTCACAGTAGGTCGCGTTTTTTTTCATGCATGTACATCCATGACGATTTTATGACAGAATCAAGATAGTCATACCTGTGCTGTCGTAGAAGTGTTCCATGACATTACTAAAATTATCATCACGGAAGTGTGCACTTCCATGACGATAAATCGCGCGTCACAGAAGTGCTTTCGTCAAGGGTGACCGACACGTGGCATCCACCGTAACGGAACGCCGTTAAGCTCTCGGGTCGGGTTTTGGATCCGATAACCCGTTAACAGCCCCGACCAATGGGGATTTTCCACGTGTAAAATCATCATTGGCTGGAGGAAACACGTGTCGGCTCATCGTTGGGACAGATGTCATCCACTCATTGGACAGAAGGCGCCTATGATACGTCGACACGTGGCACGGCCCAACAGAGGCCCATTCCTGTGAAAAGGCCGGCCCGTTTGACTTGGTCAAAAGGTGGCGGGCCGGCCCATGGAAAGCCTGTTAACGTCCTGTTCGCATATAGCCCATTTACAGCCCGCTAACCCAAGGCCCGTTACGCCCTATCCGAATTAGGCCCAGTAGTGTCATCTGGGCCATCCAATATGATTCGAGCCCGTTTTCACTTCTGGCCCATGTATGGCCCATGACGTCTTTCGGCCCATATGAGGCCCTATGTGTAACGCCCCGGATTCGATGCGCCAGGTGTCTTCCAGTTATTCGCTGTCTTTGCCATGTCATTTGCTTGCGTGTTGCATTTTTCCATGTCATCATCTGCATGTTTTTCAAAACTTGCATCCGTTCGGGTTCTGCCGGTCCTCTCCGTTGTCCGTTCCGACCCCTTTGCACACTCGCACGCGCCCGCGGCACCTCCGAAATATTATTTTATAAGTGGCATAAATTTTTTCTTGGAATGGGATAAAGTTGGCGTGCGGTCTTATTATAGTGTAGACAGACCGCCTGTCAAATTTTGTCGCATTCGGAGCTCGTTTGACTGCCCAACCGTTAAACATATAGCGGTACCGCTGTTGGTACCTTCGTCGGATGTTTCGGTCTCCGAAACCGTTGCCGGGCTGCACTTCTCCTCTCTTCTGTCAGCCCAAGCCTCTCTCACGGCCCACCAACCCCTCTCCTAGTTCCCCTCCGCTCCGGACCGTTCGATTGCGATCGGAGGGCTCCGAAACGGAGCTAATCCCCTAACCCTAGCCCCTCCTACCTATAAATGGACACCCCACGTCCATTTTCGGGCTAAAACCTACCCCTAGCCTCCTCCCTTAACCCCCCAGCCGCCGGCGCCTCGTTTTCCGCGCCTGCCCGTTGCCCCGCCGCCACTTGGCGCGTCACCATTGGGTGCGCCGCCGCCAGCCACCGCTCCCGCCCACTCAGGCGCGGCCACGTGCCCTCCCCAGCGCCCCACTTTGCCGCGGCCCTGGAGGCCCATCGCGGGCCCGCCCGGGCCCGGGTCGCCGCCGCTGCAGCCCGCAGGCGCACCGCGCGCCCGAACCAGAGCCCCGAGCTCCCGTCCCCGCCTCCTCCTCCGCGCCCGCTCGTCCGGCCGCCGGAGCGCGCCGTCGCCGGTGCCAACTCCGCCGCTAGGTCGCCCTGTCTCCTTCTCTCTCTTCTTCCTCTCCCTCTTGCCTCTGTCTCTCTCAGATCTCTCTCTCTCTCTCTCTCTCTCTCTCTCTCTCTCTCTCTCTCTCTCTGTACAGGACCGCCGACCGCCGACCGCTCGCCGGAGTTCGTCTCCGGCCGGACCGGGACCAGATCCGCCGCCTCATCGTACCAAACACACCGTCCCGCCCCGGATCTCCTCGTTCCACGTCGCCTCTGTCCCGGGTTGACTTTCTGCGGGGTATAATTTTTCTCCAAGTCCTTAAACTTTGCACTCTGTTGGCCTGTTCATCGCATCATAACTCCATGTGTACTGCTCCGTTTTGTGCGTGTAATATGCCTAAATGTTCACTGAGAGATGCTCTACATTTCATTCTATTGTGCCATGTTGTTTTGAGATCATATTGATGCCCTAATCATCGTTGCAAGACTGCTATGTGATGTTATCTGCTGTCTGTTAACAGAACTTGGTGATTTGTCTTTTTCGTTGCATTTTATGTGTGCATCTTATGAGTATGAGCTCTGCATGTGATTTTATCTATGCGATGCTATCTTTACAGAGGTATATGCCATGTATTTTTTTGATCTCTGTGGTGACTAGGACAAGCATGCAAAGTAGCCTCCGTGATGTTGCTGATTTCTGTGACTTAGTGATTTCTGCCAAGTCTGAGTCTGTTATATTTTGTTGCCATGTAAACCTGCTGCTACAAGTCATTCTATGCATAATCTGGAGATGCTCACTAAGGATGTTTTGTTATAAATGTTATGACTAATCCATCCGTGCCTTGTTTGCATTCATGATCTGCTGTAGCTTGTTGTTATCATGCTCTAAAGTTGCTAAATAATGTTGCTGTCGGCCTGATAACCTGAAGTTCATTATTGCCATGTGCTTTGCTAGTGATCCATGTACCCTATGACTATGATCTTGCCATGCTTAGCTTCATATGTATGCCATCTTCTTGTTGGTTACCTTGTCATGCCATGTACTGCTCTGTGGTGAGTGGTTCAAGCTCACCAACATGCCTACTTATCGTTGTTTCTGCCATGCCCTGTTATTTTCACCAAGTCTGAAACTGTTATGAAACTTGCTATGTTTACCTGGGTGCCATCATATCTTCTGTGCCTTTTTAGCTCATGTTCACTAAGGGACATTTGTTATATGCTTTGAGTAGATTCATTCCATGCCTTTGTTTCCTATGATCTGTTCCTGTAGCATGTTTCTTGATAGCTCTAAACATTGCAACCTGATGTTATTTCTGCCATGTCCAGTAATTCTGCTAAGTCTGTGAACCTGTTATTATTTACAATCTTGCCATGTCCTTTTGAGCATGTTATAGTGATTTATGGAGATAGCTCAGTGTTCATGTTTTGTCATGCTTTACCTGTACATCATGTCCACGCCTTTTGTTATCATGTTGGAGTGCTGTAGCTTGTTGTTTTGATGCTTGCGAGATGCCTAGTTGCTGTTATGGTCAGTTTGTTGCTATGTCTTGTTTGGAGTGTATGTGTTGCACCGCTGCTCCGTTTTGAGCATGCTCTATATCAAACTTGCTTAGACTTGCATGTAGTTTCATATTATCTTGTTGCATCCTTGTTTTGAGGTGTTTGCTTGATGTTTTAATGTATTTTGCATCAATGCCATGTTTGACTTGTTTTGCTCATATCTTCTAGGCCGTAGCTCCGAATCTAATGAACTTTATATGTAACTTGACTAGAATTTCGTGTAGATCATCATGGTGCGCTTGAACTTGCTGTTTAACAACTTGAACATAAAGTTTGTTCAGTTCTGGACCAATTTCGAAATTTGCATATGAGGACTTATCGGAATTGTTATATATTGTTTCCGGCCTCATTTAAACTTGTTTTGATGTGTTGATCTTTTATGCATCATTTCTTGTCATGAGTAGCTTCATGTAGCCTTGTCATGCATCATTATTGATTGAGCATCATGCCTTGTTCATGTGTGGTGTGTTTACTATGTTGTGTGCTTCTTCTCGATAGTTCCCATGTCGTTGCGATCGTGAGGATTCGTTCGTCTTCGTGGCTTCATCTTCTTCATGGACTCGTTCTTCTTCCTAGCGGGATTGCAGGCAAGATGACCGTTACCCTGGATCTCACTACTATCATTGCTATGCTAGTTGTTTTGTTCTATCGCTTTGCTGCGCTACCTATCACTTGCTCTTCAAGCCTCCCAAATTGCCATGAACCTCTAACCTTTGTCACCCTTCCTAGCAAACCGTTGTTTGGCTATGTTACCGCTTTGCTCAGCCCCTCTTATAGCGTTGCTAGTTGCATATGAAGATGAAGATTGCTCCATGTTGGATTATGTTTATGTTGGGATATCACAATATCTCTTATATTATTAATGCATCTATATACTTGGTAAAGGGTGGAAGGCTCGGCCTTATGCCTGGTGTTTTGTTCCACTCTTGCCGCCCTAGTTTCCGTCATACCGGTGTTATGTTCCTTGATTTTGCGTCCCTTACGCGGTTGGGTGATTTATGGGACCCCCTTGACAGTTCGCTTTGAATAAAACTCTTCCAGCAAGGCCCAACCTTGGTTTTACATTTGCCTCACCTAGCCTTTTTTCCCTTGGGAGTCGCGCATCCCGAGGGTCATCTTTATTTTACCACCCGGGGCCAGCGCTTGTCTAAGTGCTGGTCCAAACCGAGCGATGTCCGGCGCCCCCTGGGCAACCAGGGTCTATGCCAACCCGACGTCTTGCTCATCCGGTGTGTCCTGAGAATGAGATACGTGCGACTCCTATCGGGATTGTCGACACATCGGGCAGCTTTGCTGGTTTTGTTTTACCATTGTCGAAATGTCTTGTAACCGGGATTCCGAGACTGATCGGGTCTTCCCGGGAGAAGGAATATCCTTCGTTGACCATGAGAGCTTATAATGGGCTAAGTTGGGACACCCCTGCAGGGTATTATCTTTCGAAAGCCGTGCCCGCGGTTATGTGGCAGATGGGAATTTGTTAATATCTGGTTGTAGAGAACTTGACACTTGACCTTATTTAAAATGCATCAACCGCGTGTGTAGCCATGATGGTCTCTTCTCGGCGGAGTCCGGGAAGTGAACACGGTTTCTGGGTTATGTTTGACGTAAGTAGGAGTTCAGGATCACTTCTTGATCATTGATAGTTTCACGTCCGTTCCTTTGCTTCTCTTCTCGCTCTTGTTCGCGTAAGTTAGCCACCATAATTGCTTAGCCGCTGCTGCAACCTCACCACTTATCCTTTCCAAACCCTTTAAGCTTTGCTAGTCTTGATACCCATGGTAATGGGATTGATGAGTCCTCGTGGCTCACAGATTACTACAACACCAGTTGCAGGTACAGGTTTTGCGATGATCTTGACGCGAGAGCGATGTTACTTGTTTTGGAGTCCTTCTTCTGCTGCTTCTTCGCTCAGGGGATAGGTTCTAGGTCGGCAGCCTGGGCTAGCAGGGTGGATGTCGTTTGAGCTTCTGTTTGTGTTTCATCCGTAGTCGGATGTTGATCTTATGTATGATGTATTGAGGTATTGATGTATTCTTGCGGCATTTGTATGCTTTGTATGTATCCCCATCTATTATGTAATGTTGATGTAATGATATCCACCTTGCAAAAGCGTCTTCAAGATGCGCTTCTATCCTTGGTGGGACCTTCGAGTTCCTTTAGGATAGGGTCGCATCTTGGGCGTGACACTATGTAACTCTTGGCCTATTAACGGCCCGTGGTGAAACTGGCCCGTAATGAACAGTGTATCACTTTACACCCATTAACGGCCCGTGGTGAAACTGGCCCGTAATGAACAGTGTATCACTTTATACCCATTAACGACCCGTTATTCCGTTGGGCCGTTTCCAGCCCATGTTATCTTTCGGCCTTCTCAGAGCCCATTTATTCTTGGGCTCATTTCCAGCATTCGTTTACTTACGGCCCGTTACTGTCACTTTCTGCTTGTGGGCCAAATTCAGCCCGTGGTTACAGTCGGCCCATTTGTGGTCCGTTAATACGTTGGGCCATTTTCATAGCGTCATCACATACGACCTATTAACGATGGCCCGTTATGGTCGGCCTATGAACGGACGATTCCAACTCTAGCCCGTTTACGGCCATAATACGGCCTGTTATTGGCCCATGTTTGGCCAATCGATCATACGGCCCGTATAAGGCCCATTGATGATACGGCCCGTAGAAGGCCCATTATTTCTACGGCCCGTAGAAGGCCCATTGTTTCTACGGCCCGTAGAAGGCCTACTGTTTCTACAGCCCGTAGAAGGCCCACTGTTTCTACGGCCCGTAGGAGGCCCAATGTCACTACAGTAAATATTAGCCCATGGTTATTGTGGCCTAGTTTTAAAAAATAGGTTATTGCAGCCACTAGCAAACCGCGGAAAAAGAACTGCACTGACTACAAGCAAACAAATAAACAAGACAACAAGGAAATAAATAAGCAAGCAACTTATGCTAGGCTATCACGGCTATTACACATATTACATCCACTGGGCATCAAAGTTCGCCACCAGTGCAAATATAGGGAACAAAGCAGCATATAAATGCTGCAGCAAAACAAGTCCAGAAATGAAACCACTTCAGAAGAGTTCAAGAAACAATATACTGGGTACCCATAATGCTGGCAAGATGCTTAGCAAGCTTATTAACTTTCTCTTGTTTGGCGCTTAAATCCTCTAGCGCTTGCTGTTCCACAAGAAAGTACACATCTGAATTCTGCAGGGACTTCCTCAGTCCTCCGGCTTCTTGCCGCAGCACAGCTAACTGATGCCTTTCAGCTTGTAGCCGAGACTGAAGAAGCCGAAGTGATTCAGGCAGTGAGTTCGAAGAGCTTGTGCCAGCGGTACTGGCCAGTAACTCGAACACTACATCAACGCAGGACTGTGGGGTTTTCTCACTGTCTACAAGATCATTTTTATCACCTTTCTTGGAGACCAATAGGGTTGTCTCACTATCTTGAACCTTATCTGCATTACTTTCTCTACCATTGCATAGTGGGGTGCTCTTCTCCAATATTCTGTTTGCATACTACAAGAGAAAGAAGCAGACACATCACAGGTTTAGCTTGTAGTATACGAAACTCATTTTGGTAAACCGGTTCAGTAGTAAGGTGGACAGGATAACAGCATGAAACAAACATATATCTATGTACTATGGTCACTGTATTGTCCATATCATTCTAGTTTATGTTCCCTAATCAAGATAGAGACACAGTTCAACTCATATATTTTTAAGACACAACAGCATAGACAGAATATAAGTGTGAGAAACTACACAGCATTGGTAGCACTTGTAATGTGCATCACATGAGAACACAACTGCTTATACAACTTAAACTGAAATCAACATAGAGCAAGAAGTTAGAACAGCAATCCAGTTAAAGAAATAGGTTTAAAATATACCTATTGCGCCATTGGAGTTTCAATTGGATCCTTCAAATTCGAAAGTAGTTGGTATGAGTAAATACAGTGATGCAACAACGAAGGAGTATGGACCATAGCTACGGAATCTGACCTGAGAACAGTTGCTCTTCTGCTTTAAACATGGAGTTTGGGTTAGCTGTGGTGGTCTTCGTGCTTTGGGCACTGCAGTAGCTTTACAAACTGCTCGTGTGGGAGTACTCTGTGGTGGACATGGTGCTTTGTCAACTATAAGTGGGTTACTATCCGCTGGGGTTGCGGTTAGATGGGTTGTAGCTGGTTCTCTGCCCAACGGTGTAAGTGTGCAATCTGGAAGAGTCTCGATTATGTGTGGTGGGGCTAGTTTGTGGGCCGGTACAACCATGGTTCTATCTGCATCGACGGGTAGCACTGTCTTTTGTGAAGAACGGGTTTTTGCTCCCTTAGATACTGCCATCACCCCCTCCAATTCAAATGGATGATAAACAAGAAAAGAAATTGAACGTACAGACATTGTATGATAGACAGATGTGGTAATTCACATATATGTTGTCTAACCAAACAGGACAGCATGACACAATTTCACATATATGATGCCTAACTAAACAGGATAGCATGACACAGTTTCAGATATATGATGGATAACTTAACAGGATATAATGGCATAATTCAACATATGATGAGTACCTAAATAGGATGACATGACAAAACTATATGATGTCTTTCTTAAATAGGTTGGGATGAAATAATTCACATACATGTTGTCTAAGTATACAGGATGGCATGATATAATTGACATAATTGATTCATATACTAAGCAGCTGGCACTCGCATGTATGATCTCTAAACTAAGCAGATAGAATTCAATATTGTGCATATGGTGTCTAAACTAAGCAATGCAAGACACCATATGCATCATATGAGAAATATAAACATTGCAACATAGAGCATACACCTCAGGTGGGATATAGGACTGGTCATCTGTCTCTGAATCCTCCTCTGAGGAGCTCCCTGTAACCATCGAGATATATGCTTCAACAGGTACCATTGCCTGCTCTGAAGACCTTGTTTTCACTCCAGATTTTTCCATAATCGGCTCAAATGGCTGATACACATGAAGAGTAGTTCAATATACACAGATTCTCGACAAATGGAATACGTAATGAAAAAAAAGATGGCATGAGATAATTCACATATATGATGCCTGGCTCCATGGCGGTGCATAATTCACATATATGATAACTGGCTGAAAAACATGGCATTGCATAATTCACATATCTGATATAGAAAGCAAACAGGAGGCATTCACACAAAGCATGTCTAATCTAAGCAGATGGCATGGCAATGCAAGACACCATATGCATGATATGAGCAATATAACCCAGCCAAGTTAGAGCATGCACCTCGGGGGGGGGGGGATACGACTGGTCATCTCTCTCTGAATCCTCCTCTGAGGAGCTATCTGTAACCAGCAAGAAATCTGCATCGATAGGTAGCACTGACTGCTCAGAAGACCTTGTTTTCACTCCAGATTTTCCCATGACCGACTCAAATGGCTGATGCACAGGAAGAGTAGATGAATGTATAACATTGTTGACAAATGGAATACATTATGGAAAAAATATGGCACAATACAATTCACATATACGATGACTGGCTAAACAGGATGGCATTGCATGATTCACGTATATGATGCCTGGCTAAAGAAGATGGCATTGCATAATTCCCATATACTCCCTCCGTTCCTATATATTTGTCTTTTTAGAGATTTCAAATGGACTACCACATACGGATGTATATAGATATATTTTAGAGTGTAGATTCACTCATTTTGTTCCGTATGTAGTCACTTGTTGAAATCTCTAAAAAGACAAATATTTAGGAATGGTGGGAGTATGATATAGAAACCAAACAGGTGGCATTCACACAAAGCAAATCTAAACTAAGCTGATGACATATAAGATGTATAATGTAAGAAATGCAAGGCGCCATGTGCATGATATGACCAACATTAGCATGCTAGGTTAGAGCAAACACCTCAGGTGGTAAACAGGTGTGGTCGGCTCCTTCTGAATCTCCATCTGAACAGTTATCTTCCTCTGGAATACAATCTGGAAATGCGGGAGGGGGGGGGGGCACTTCGCCCACCATGGAGCGGCGTCTGCATGACATTATATTCGCACGCAACAGTCTTCTCTTTTTCTCTACATCTTCAGTACGATTGTGTACAATATCTGACATGCATAATAAAAAATAGTTAGATTTTGTAAGGCCTAAGGGGTGCATGCAAAAATCAAGACTGATGGTAGCAAACGAGTGGATGGATCCAAAACTAATGATAGCAGGTAGATTATAGCTTCAGTTTAAAAAGATAGACAATGGATCATCTATTGTTTGTTGCCCACCCAACATGAACCACATAGAAGACCCAGATGAACCAGATAGTAGACAGATACTATTCGTTGCTGGCTCGATATGAGACCCATGGGCAATTCAAAACTCAAGATTGAACAATAAAGTAGCAGGTAATAATAACCGGTGTATAACGTAAGCAAGCACGAAAGACAGCGACCTCTCTTCCGAAACTGTGTAGTCCTCAGGTTCATGGTAATGCAGTTGGCGTGGCTGCCGGCAACGGGGAAGATGATCTGAGGCGGCGAAAGGAAGTCTGCAGGGGGGATCTCTGCTGCAGTGAACGCTTCTGTCGATGGTGCACCTCAAGTGGGGTGGATGACGGCACGACAGGAGCAGGACATAACACACAAAGTTTTCTTTGACGCCTATCTGAAAATGAAGTAAATCTGTAAGGGCTCCTTAGAATTGGAGGATTCTATAAACGCAGGGACAGGAAAAACACAGGAATAGGATAGGAATGCATGTGCAAAACAGAGCATTTGGAAACATAGGATTTCAGTCAACCTGGGTGTTTGGCTCACATGAATGGGAAGAACAGAGGAATGGAGAAACAAAGTGATGCGACGAGTGTACAACCTCTTTGGCATAGCCTTGTGGACCTCAACATCATTGGGTTGGACGTGGAGGATGGTGATGATGCTGGTGTGACTGTCGGAGGCGGGGAAGAAGATCCGAGGCCTCTGGAAACGGCGCCGAGGGTACTGCTCCGCTGTGATGGACGGTTCCGTCGTTGGAGCAGCTCCGCTAAGGTGTACGGCGACGAGGCTGAAGCATGACAAGACAGTCAATGTTAATCTGAAGTGGGGCCCTAATATCATCTGCAATAGATGATGTAAAATACATTACCAAAAAGTGCTAGATGTAAAACGCATCAGCCGCGCCACGGCCGCTCCGACAGATGCTGTAAGTACTGTTCACTCTGAACTTAACTGAAGAAAATGAACTTCACAGTCGAAATTGAATTTTACTGTCGAAACTGATTGAATTAGTAACAGAGCATTGCAATAGATGTTTAGGGCATTTGAGCACTAGTAGCAGAGAAGCAGTGATCTAAATCAGCAGACGCTCGAGCAGGGAACGCACTAGCAGAGAGCAAGTCGTGCAGTAGCACCGCGAGCGAGTGCTAAAGCAGCAACTCCTATAGCTGCCGGAGGTCGTGCAGCAGCAGCAGCAGCGCAAGCGAGAGCAAGAGCAGAGCAGCAGCATGAACGAAAGCAGGAGCAGTGCAGCAGCGCGACCGACAACAAGAACAGAGCCGCAGCGCGAGCGAGAGCCGGAGCAGCTGCAGCTAGTGCCGTTGTGGAAGTCGCCGCCGAGGAAGCAACGACATGGGGGAGAGACGCCGTGGATGATGTGGCCGGCGATGGCACCGTCGATGGAGACACGCCATGTCTGCTCGGTATCGAGCACCGGCAGCCCCGTGAGATCGAATAAAAGATAAAATGCAGCGGTGAGTGCAGAACCTCCTTGGTGGCGCCGAGTTGGCCTCGGCTTCATCGGAGGAATTGGTGAGGGTGTTGCGGTTCCGGTGGGGCAGGTCAAGACGGTGCTGTGGGGATTGAGGTGGCGCGATAGACGAGGCGAACGTCGGGGCAGCTCCTTGGAGGTGGAGGACGGGGCGGCTGATCCGGCGGGACGACGAGATCGACAATGGATCCTCATCCGGTGCAGTGGATGAGGGACGGCGAGCTGTTGCGGTGGACGACGTAGTCGGGGAAGAGTCTCCGGCTGGGCGGCGGTCGGGAGGCCGACGGAGGAGCGTGGGGTTTCGCGGGTTTTGGCGGCCTCGGTGAACGAATGGGGGGGAGAAGGGGAAGGGGGAGCCAAGTTACCAGCGTACCCCCACCGGTTTTGACACCGCGACGTGGAGCTTCATTTTCGGCCGAGGGGTAGAAGGGGGATTTCGCGTGTCTGAGCTGCGGGAGCGATTTCGGATGAGGAGGGAGTTCTCGCGCGCGTCCAAATTTCAGGATAACAAGGCGCGGTTGAAGAAGCGGGAGTTTCAAAGCAGGTGAGACGAAAGATACTCGAGCTTGAAAATTTCGGGATAACAAGGTGCGGATTCCTTGTTCGGCAGAACAAACTTAACGTGTAAAAAAACAATTCATACAAGACACAAGAGAGTCATGTCCCCTTTTACTATATTGCTATAGATGCCATTGAAAAAACTACAAGAAAAATGTAAAAAAAATCGGGAGAACAAGATTACCCTGCACAGTACCAAATCGATTCGCACTTCCCTCAACAACAACAAAAAACAAATCAATTCCCACCAAAGAAAGAGTAATGTCCCTTTTTATATGATTACATATGCCATGATCTCGAATTTCAATTTTTGAATCCATGTTATGTTGAATTCGAATATATCGTTAGGTGACCTTGCGGTTTATAATTGATGTAGTCGTACATTTTGATCTTCCATCATATATGAACATTTTACTCCACCATGTGAACATATATATTGTCGTCTACCATATGGACTAAATTTGAATCAATTTTCTTTATTTGAATATGATTGTTGTCAAGTTATACAATAATTTAAATATTATCTTGATAACAAAAAACATACATATAGCAGTAATCATATTTCACTATGAACCACATGTACCATACGCTCTCCAATTCAAATAGTTGTATCCATTTATGTTGAATTCAAATCATAGTACATTATTGGTCTAGGTAGCGAGATGTTTGGGATAATCTAAACCCTGTTTTCATACGTATAATTTTTGGCTGAATTGGGACAAGTTTTGGTATAAGCGTCTTGCAAAACCGGAGATTCTCTCAACAAGCCTCGTGGTTCCGAGAGGGAACGTGTCACCTTTGTGTGCGAAACGATATACGCTGCCTCCCCCCTGATTTTATTTACAGAGGCAACATAGAACTATATGAGTGCCCTGTTAAATTTTGGAATTATTTCGGGTTCATTTGGCCTTTTTATACATTAATTGAGTTTCTGGACTTTTAATGTGCATAATCTAAATATGAATTGCATGCACATGCTCCGGTGCACCAAAGTGGGTTGAAAAATCACATGTGTGTCCTTGGTTGAATTTCTTGGTCCCATGGAAGAAATGAGAATGAAATTCAAACATCTGGGCGTCATGACTCGGCCGAGAACATCAAAAAACTTTGATTTTAAATTCATGTAAATCCAAAACTCGCCTGGAAATCATGAACTTGGCATGGTGTCATGTCATGGCACTAACATGTTGTGGTAAAAAATTGGGCCGATTTGGAAGCTCGTGGTTCTAAGAGGGAACGTGCCACCTTTGAGTGTGAAACGATATACGCTGCCCCCCCTTGAGTTTCTTAACAAAGGCAACATAGAACTACATTAGTGCCCTGTTAAATTTTGGAATTATTCCAGGTTCGTTTGTCGTTTTTTATACATTAATTGAGTTTCTGGTCATTTAATGTGCATAAGTCAAATTTGAACTACAAGCAAATGCTCTCGTGCACCAAAGTTGGTTGAAAGATCACATTTGTGTCCTCGGGTGAATTTCTAGGCCCCATGCAAGAAATGAGAATAAAATTAAAACATCTGGGCATCGTGGCTCGGCCGAGAACATTGAGAAACTTGGTTTTAAAATTCTTGTAAATCCAAAACACGTCTGAAAATCATGAAACTTGGCATGGATGTCATGTCATGGTACTACCATGTTGTGGTAAAAAATTGGCCGAATAGGAACAGATTTTGATATAAGCTTCTTGCAAACTAAAGCTTCTCTCAAGAAGGCTCGTGGTTTTGAGAGGGAACGTGCCACCTTTGAGTGCGAAACGATATACGTTGTCCCCCTTGAGTTTATTTACAAAGGCAACATAGAACTACATGAGTGCCCTGTTAAATTTTGGAATTATTCCGGCTTCGTTTGGCCTTATTTACACATTAATTGAGTTTTTGGTCATTTAATGTGCATAATTCAAATTTGAACTACAAGCACATGCTCCCGTGCACCACAGTTGGTTGAAAAATCACATTTGTGTCCTCGGGTGAATTTCTACTCCCTCCTTCCATCTATATAGGTCCTAATGCGTTTTTCGAGGCTAACTTTGACCAAACGTTAGAGCAATAATATGTGACATGCAAATTACACAAAGCATACCTTCAAATTTGTATGTCAAAGGAGCTTCCAATAATATCTCATGTGCTATTAATCTTGTCAATAGTCAAAGGCTGTCTTGAAAAACACATTAGGCCCTATATAGATGGAAGGAGGGAGTAGGTCCCATGCAAAAAATGAGAATAAAATTCAATTATCTGGGCATCGTGGCTCGGTCGAGAACATTGAGAAACTTGGTTTTAAAATCATGAAACTTGGCATGGTGTCATGTCATGGTAGTACCATGCCGTGGTAAAAAAATTGGCCGAATAGGAACAAATTTTGGTATAAGCTTCTTGCAAATCGGAGCTTCTCTCAAGAAGGCTCGTGGTTCTGGGAGGGAGCGTGTCACCTTTGAGTGCATAATTCAAATTTGAAATACAAGCACATGTTCCAGTGCACCAAAGTTGGTTGAAAAATCAGATGTGTGTCCTCGGGTAAATTTCTAGGTTCCATGCAAGAAATGGGAATGAAATTCAAAATTCTGGGCGTCGTGGCTGGGTTGGAAACATTGAGAAACTTAGTTTTTTAATTCCTGTAAATCCAAAACACGCATGAAAATAATGAAACTTGGCTTGGTGCCATGACATGGCACCAACATGCTGTGGTAACTTTGCAGTCCGATTTGCGAAGGCGCACACATTAACAATTAACAAAGTCATTTTGGAACAAGTGCTGTCACGTTACAATCGGAAACACAAGTATTATTGAAACCATGGGCGTTCTACTTACTAGTACCATTTATGTGCCGCCACGCGTCCCCATTTTTTATTAGCTAGGAGGCGCCGTGCAGGGTAGATATTTGAGTACGAGAGGCGTGCGATCAGACCCCTGCGCGTGCTTATCAGGAGGAGAGCCCTTTGACCTCCATCTGCCATCCACCTCTCTCCCAAGGTCTCCATTAATGGCGCCCGAGCCTCTGTTTAGTGGCGTGGCTATGTCTCACTCGACTGAGATTTAAGAGAGAAAAAAGAAAATCTGAAAGCATGGATCTTGATGTAAGATCCGACGGACCTATATAGCATGTACTGCGACTGATAGCAAGACTGATGAATATATAAGGACGATTAATTTTTTTGATCAAAGAAGGGCTTGCCCCTTCCGATTTTCATTACTGAAAACCACCACAATTCACAAGAAGTTCAGCACAACTCCAGCCTAACACGAAGGACTAAAAGCTACCAGATTGAAATCGCAACATCCCAAGAGGCCAACAAAGGCCAAACATCCGCGCTAGAACCCAACATTTCACAACCGACGACACAATCCACATCCTAAACCGATTATTACATCAAAAGAAACCAGGAAACTGAAGGAAGCCCAGCAGCAACTAGAAGAACAGCAACGCCAGGGTCGCCACAGCAAGAGTTTTCTTCATTCCAGCCTCGCAACATTGATCTTCCACAGAAAGATAAGGACGATTAATTGTCTTACATAATTAGAAAGATAATTAAAAAAGCCACATGCGGCTACGCCCGAAGTACACAAAGGCAAAAGAAGAAGGAAGACAAGGATCTGGCTCGCTGATCTCTACTTTCTTGATGCGTTGCTACAGGCCGCAAAAGAAGAGAGCTCCATCGTCGGGTCCTGTTCGGTCTGCATGATCTCGCCCTCCTCGTGCACAACCATCTCTCAACTTGGGCCGGGGTATTACAAAGCTTTACCGTCACATATTTTATACTACTTCAAGGTGCATTAAATCAACACATGCAAGTATCAAAAGGAGAGTCACGGCATGCATGCATGCGTTGTAATTAATGCATCGGTAAACGCAAATTATTGAAATATATCGAGTGCAGTGCTTTGATGTGTCGCGTCAACTCGTACATCAACGAGAAGTTTGATTATCCTCTCCCTCGCGGACTTAACTGCACCTACCTTTTGCTGTATGACTGGTTGGCCACACACTTGTCGGGCCCACCTGTCATACATGCAAAGGCAGGAGCGTCCCTCCCTCGCCCATGAGCGTGGTGGCTGTCAAGACTAGGAGAAGCTTTCGCTACACGCCCTCCCTCCCGCACGCGGTGGACATGCAGCAGTTCAATCGGTGTCAGATGGCCAGAAGCGTACTGTAGTACTCCTCCAGTGCAGTAGTACTCCATCATTGTTCGACTTCCCGAAGAGGCGAAGAGCCAAGCGCAGCCCGGACGCTCGTGTGGCAGTTTCATGTGTAGAGTAGTCTAGGATAGCGTGTACCGTGCCTGTAAGCTTAAAATCGTTGGGGTCGGCTCCATGCTATGTGGCCGTCTCGAAGTTTTAAAAAATATATTAAAATAGTCTTCTGGCCCTACCTAACACCCTGGTGATTGTAGTTTGCACGCTCATCTGGTCAAGACAGGAATATATATTTTAATTTGATTTTTTTTCGAAAAGGGGGGACTCCCCGGCCTCTGCATCAGAACGATGCATACGGCCACATATATTTTAATTTGTGGTGGGTAAATGTTAGAGGTTGCAGCAAATATATTGTACACTGCGGGTCTTTCAGCCAAGTTTAGAGGCAAGCATGTGGGGCCAGTGCTATGATGTGTCGCGTCAACTCGTACAACGAGGAGAAGCTTGATTTTACTACACGCCTTCTCCCTCACCCATGCGCGCGGTTGCTCGCAAACGAGGACAGGCTTTTGCTTAGTACTCCCTCCATTCCCTTATACAAGGCCACTATGAAAAATACATTTTACATCTATACAAGGCCACTAACAGCAATCGAGGTAAAAGTTAATGATGTTTTCTCGTAGTAGCAACTTGTCTAACACTTGCATGCATGTAGTCATAATGACACTATGCTACTTTCTTCTCATTCCTTCCTTGCATGCATGTGGGCGCATTAATGATCCCGGTTAACAAGAAGAAAAGTTGGATTACAAAGCGGTTATTAAATTTTACCTTGGTACCTGTAATCTGAGTTTGTGGCCTTGTATAAGGGAATGGAGGGAGTAGTACTTCTACAACAAGCTATCCGTCCCGCTCGCGGTGGACGGACATGCAGCAGTGGATTCGATACTGTAGAAGCAGTAGTAGTAACATCATTGTTCGTCTTCTCGAAGAGGCGAAGAGCCAAGCGCAAACCAAACATTGTAGTTGCGAACATTGGAGCACGCATATAGCCAGGCTCTTGCATGAGACAAAATTGCTATGTGAGCCCACTATTGTACTAGTACGTACAACTACTTGCTAGTATAGCCCTGTAAACCAGAAAGGAGTATTTGCCCTTCTAGAGATTTCAACAAGTGACTAGACTACACCGAGACGGAGTACATATGGAGCAAAATGAGTGAATCTACACCGTAAATAAATACGTACTAGTTCTATCGTTTTCCTCTCCGAGGTGCACAATATTGAGTATACTGACTAGTCTCTTTTTGACACACATTTACGTTTTTTACACAGTACAGACGCAAGCGCTCATATACACGCGCATACACTCACCCCTATGAACGCACACACGCACGGCACTATCATCTTGAAATTTACGAAGTCACCATAGGCACCTCGTCGTCGACGGGTCCATAGGTGCTTGAATGCCAAGGAGGGAGAGGGTAGCGGTTCCCGAGACGTTGAACGATCAATGATGCATCCTCAATTAAATGCAGAGGGAATTAATTGGAGAAACAGAATAGAGCCAGCACGATGTGAATGCAACAGAGTTTGGATTCTCATATAATAAAGGCGCCCCACCACTCCAATCCATCTACTCCCAAGTCTCTGCGCAACACTGCTCACTCCAATCCAAGACCAAGTGACCAGAAGCCACAAGCACCTATGGAGGCGATGGACGCGAGCGGCAGTCGGCTGTGCCAAATCATCCAAGGCGCCGGCCTGCGGCCCCGCACCGCTCAGCGTTTCCAGACGGCACTGGCGACCGCAGGCATCGTAGCCCTCGCCGACGCTGGCTTCGCCTCTCGCATGGACGACATGATGGTCAACTCCATCCGCAAGTTCACCGCCGTCAAGAAGCGCGCGGACGACCTTGCCGTACTGCTCCAGCCCGCGCACCCAGGCTCCTCATTGCCTGCCACCCTCACCGGCCTCCATGGTGACGAACTCTTTCAAGCCCTGGTGGCCCCGCAGGTGCCGGAGGTCACGACGAAGAATGTGCACCTCGAGGCCGCGCTCGCCGCGCAGCGCCTCGCCATGCAAGAAACCGTCGACCTGCACATCCACGTCTACGAGGAAATCGTCTACATAGGCCACTACAAGGCAAGCGAGGACAGAAAGACGTTGGCCTTCTTGCAGCGGTTGGAATCTTTGGACGCCATTGTTTAGAAGCACGTCGACCTGGCCACAAGAGCAGCTGCTACTTAGGCGCCGTTCGGTGGGCCGGCGCCCTGAGTCGAGGAGGTGGACGTCGTCGATGGATGCATCTCTTCTTGCCTCCTATAACCAGCACTGCATCGCCTCGTGGCCTTAATGTTTTATTAGTATAGTACTCCCTCCGTTCCCAAATATAAGTCTTTCTAAAGATTCCAGCAAGTGACTACTACATATGGAGAAAAATGAGTGAATCTACACTCTAAACTATGTCTACATACATCTGTATGTTGTATTCCATTTGAAATAGTATCTAAAAAGGCTTATATTTATGAACGGAGGGAGTATATGGCATTTTTATTCTAGTCGTAACGTTTTCACTATGAGGTGGGGCCGCAGTTGAGCAAACCCACCCCGCCCACCGGGCGTCGGCCGAGTTTAGAATTAGAAGAGAGAAACGAGGGAGGAGAGCTAGCTATAGCACAGACGCTGTTGTCAGATGGGACTCGTGTTTATAGAATAGGAGTACCGAGCACTCGTGCCTCTTTTTTTTGAGGGAAAAATTAGTCGTATGTCTAGTACCACTAGTTGGGTGCGTGCGACCTATAGCTATCATCACTTTAGGTCTCCTTTTTGAACCGCGGCTACGCTTCACAGTACATATTATTTCACGCATTTATCCTCCTATATGTACTCCTAGGCTATTTCCACGTGCTCCCATTCGCCGACATGTGGGACATAGAGCATCTGGGTCGTAGGTCATGCACGACTCGGAGCATATGCCGGGGTACTTTGCATTTCAGACCTCATGAATTACATGCAAACCCCCCGCAGAAGAATAAATAAATGAATGAATTACTACATGAAACCGGATTATTTTTGTGGAAACCGGAGCACGTTCATTAAATTTTGGACATAACACATTTATAAAAAATGACCGGACCGAAACCAGTCTAAGGGCCTCTTTGATTTTTCCCGCAAAAAAAGGGCCTCTTGATTCGCAGGATACTGAAAACACAGGAATGGGGAAAGTATGATGGCAATGAACCGAGACGAGGAGAACTCTAACTCAGTTAGAGGTTAGAGTTAGATTCTAACCCTGAACTAACTCTAAACCAAAGAGGTGTATGGATGGCAGGGTTAGATTGACAATAAATGCTCTATCTCAATCATTTTACTACTTTGGACCCTATTTCCTGCCGGATTTGGAGGGTGCTTGGATACGTTTTAGTTCCATGACTAAAAGTAGTGGGACTAAAACTTGCTAGCCTCACCCATGCTTGGATCCAAATACTAAAGAGACTAAAATCAAGTTAATGTGGATTTATTATCCTCCAAACCCTCCAATCCAGAACTCGCCTGTGTTAAAGGAGAGGAGTTAAATGAGGAGAGAGAGGACTAATCCACATTTTAGTAGGGGTACCCCTGACTAAAAAAATTTAGTCTCAAGACTAGTTTTAGCCCCTCTTTAGTCAGGGGTGCTTGGAACTTTAGCCTCTTAAAGAGACTATTTTTAGTCAAACTAAAATAAGTCCCTTGGATCCAAGCACCCTCTTGGTGTGGCCGGCTCTTCTGTGGCCTCCTCCCGCTCACAATTGACATAATCGAACCGTCTATACAAATCAAGCATGCACAACATGATAATTTTTACTTTGTCCATACAAATGAGATATCCCACTTAAACATACAAGTCATCAATCAAGCTTCAAAAAATATAAAAACACTTCATGAAACAAAGAATGAGCTAACTCATCACGGAAGTCATTCACGATAGGGAGGGATCCCGGAGCCCCTCACGCACCGAGGGAAGAGCTTGCCATCGTCGCTCTGGAGGAAGGCTCTGTAGAGCCCAAGCCCCGGGAACCCCTCCGACGCCGGCCCTTGCGAGTTGAGGTCGACACCGGCATGGGTAGCAGGGCCACTTGCCGCCGACTGGGAACTTAATCTTTGGGCCTCTAGAAATAATGCAAGCCTGTAACTAAAATACCTAGAAAGGTGAACTGAATCTTTGGGCCTCTAGAAATAATGCAAGCCTGAAACTGAAATACCTAGAAAGGTGAACTGAATCTTTGGGCCTCTAGAAATAATGCAAGCCTGAAAGTGAAATACCTAGAAAGGTGAACTGAATCTTTGGGCCTCTAGAAATAATGCAAGCCTGAAACTGAAATACCTAGAAAGGTGAACTGAATCTTTGGGCCTCTAGAAATAATGCAAGCCTGAAATTGAAATACCTACAAAGGTGAACTAAATCTTTGGGCCTCTAGAAATAATGCAAGCCTGAAATTGAAATACCTAGAAAGGTGACCTGAATCTTTGGGCCTCTAGAAAGATTTATTACCTCCTCAAGCAGCATCAAACAATTCCATGTGTGCACCACAAATCTATACCAAGTTTGATCAGGATCTACTTTTCCAAATTAGAATTAGCGCTAGAGCAAGCAAGATCAATGATATGGCCGTGAGACAGAGAAGGAACGAAGAAACTCAACCCTCTCGCGACCTCCCTGGTAGATGCGCCGCCGCCGCACACGACAGAGGGAGAAAAATGACTGGTGAAGGGGGAGCGGGGCGACCTTCGAAGGCCGGAGGGAGAGGGCGGCCGGAGTTGGGCGGCGGAGGCCGGAAGGAGAGGGCGGCCGGAGGAGAGAGAGGGCGAGCGGCCCTATGGGGAACAGAGAGGGGTCGTGCGAGAGGGGGGAGCGATCTGGTGCGGGCAGGGGAGATTTTTTAGTTCTCTTTTAGTGGGCCCGAGGATAACTAACCCAATTAGAACCTCTCCACCGGGCTAGTTTTTTTAGCTGGGTTAGAGCAAACTAGCTCAAACTAACCCCTCTTGTTTCGATAATTTGAGGCTATTTCAACCCAAACTAGCTCTAACTCAGGGATCAAAACAAAAGAGGAGTGTTACTGTACATGCTACAGTGTGGACCGTAGCACATTGTTTTTTATGGCCATATCACCACATTGTTTTCTACTGCTGGTTCACTGGGCTACCGTGGTTCGCACTGCTGGTTCACTGGGCTGCCGTGGTTCGCACTCCTCCGACCTGAGTAGTACTCCCCCCGTTCCTAAATATAAGTCTTCGTAGATATTTCACTGTGGACCACATACGGATGTATATAGATGCATTTTATGTGTAGATTCACTCTTTTTTCTCCGTATGTGGTCCATAGTGAAATCTCTCCAAAGACTTATATTTAGGAACGAAGGAAGTAGTATAGTACTAGTATATACCGCATCATTCTTTGCTCCTTCTTACTACTCCGACATGAGGGAGAGCCAGCATCCGGGTCGATGTGTCATGCACCAGATTAGAGCGCGGAACGGAAGGGGGGCATCACCCCGATCGGAGCGCCAGTAATTCATGACTATAGTGAGTGGTTATATCACAAGTCTTTCCAGCAGTAACGCGCCGTCAAATCGCATAGCCCCACTCGCTCACCCTCCTCGCCTCTCTGTCAAACCCCCTACCCGAAAACTGCCGCGCGTACTGCCCGGGAAAAGCCCCGCCCTCAACTTTTAACTACGCGAAAATAGTTCGAGCTTGTTCGTTCTATATAAATACAGTACTTACTGTATGTTTATTCACCCGTGGGGTTGTTCAATGAATGGAGGGGCGGGGAGCACAAGTGAACAATACTGTAGTACTACTAGTAGTAAGTAGGAGTCGTACAGTAGTCACCTTAAATAGAGAGTTTCTTTTCTTTAATGCCACATACACAAATTGAAACGCTTGTTGTGGAGAGAAAAAAGATAATCACTCCACTATATATGGACGCAGGGCCCTGAGCGCTTGCTTTACTAGGGTTGCTCTCTTCATTCTCTCATCCTCTCCAGATATAAACAAGACAGCGGTAGCGACATTTTCTCTCTGCTCACCGCTGGTCACAGATCCGGCCGGATCCCTTCGGCCGGTGTGTGTAGAGGACTAAAAGGTGCATCGTTCACGCGGTCATCGCCGCCGAGGGAGGAAACCCACAGCTGCCGGAGGGGCCCGATCCTCTGCCCGTGCCGTTCTCTCCGACACAGCGCCGGCTCGGGAGGTCCTCCGACCCTTCTTCCTCCCTGCCGTATTGTCCGCAGATCCGACCTGCCGCCGCCGACATCCCGGCGACCCTCAGGTATAAGTTCTTCGAAAGTGGCCTTGCTCTACTGCCCCAGCTCCCCACGTGTCTGCATGTGCATCTTTTTCTACTCCCATCAGCTCTTCCAAAGCCACCTAAATTTTTAGTATTATTAGAGGTAAAGCTACTTCATGCATTCGAATCTAGGGCTTTGTTCAAACAACGAAGAAAGGGGGAAAGTTGTAGCATGAATCTAGGATTTGATTGAAAGAGGAAATAATATGGTGAAAGTAGTAGAGACCGGATACCCAACCGGTCTCTTGGTTGAAAAGGGAAATACGGGAAAACGCAATACAAACTAGATAAGGAACAAATCTATTATTGGTTGAAAAAAGGATAGAAAGTGGCGGCTGGTGGACAAGTCAACAGAGTATGTCCAGGATTAGATTTGCTGCCATCACATAGTAAAAGGTCTCCAGGATTAGATTTGCTGCCCTCACATAGTAAAAGGTCTCAGGATTAGATTTGCTGCCCTCACATAGTAAAAGGTCTCAGGATTAGATTTGCTGCCCTCACATAGTAAAAGGTCTCCAGGATTAGATTTGCTGCCCTCACATAGTAAAAGGTCTCCAGGATTAGATTTGTTGCCCTCACATAATAAAAGCTCTCCAGGATTAGATTTGCTGCCCTCACATAGTACAAGGTCTCCAGGATTAGGTTTGCTGCCCTCACATAGCATGAACAAACTCAGCATCACCACTTTATGCCTCCTTGTAGGTACATTGTGCTGATGCGTCCACTGTCGCATGTCCTTATACCAACCTTTTGCTGTTGTTAATGTAAGGGCGCATGTAAAATGAAGCGATCACACTGTTACCTTAGGGACATGTCTAACCAGTGTTATTGTTAATCTAATGCCTCCAGTGATAAGATGCAATTAAACTGTGTTACAAATGGCACTCCTGCTGTTTTCCCCAGTATGATAAGTAAGTTGCTCCTTTACGCTGCTGAGTGTCCTGGTGTCCCCATGATCTCATGCCCTTAAACCAACTCTTTAGTTGCTGTTGATTTACTGTGTCTGGTAAACAAGCAATGCCACCATTAAAGTAATCCCATATTTGAGGAATCTCATTGTTGATCGTAATTCTTCTGGTAACATGAAGCATTGCTGACGTTTTAAAATTTCTACTGTCCTTGCGTGATTGCCATGAACATAATTAAGATGCTTCTTTTCATTTTGTATATGTTTCGTATATTCTTATTGACCAGCAACTGTTTACTTTCTATCTTTTTGTGCAGATAGGGATATCCATTTCACCTTGTTGCTATTGTGACCTTTTGGTGAACTGCACAAAACACTTTTTTTTGGAATGAGTGTCTTGTGCAGTTCAACTAAAATGTCACGTGGGCAACATCTCTCAATTTTGGTGGAATTGCACAAAATGGTGATTGGAGTTTCCAAAATCTCCATCAAGTTATGCTGGTAATCTCGTGCAACATTTTATTAGCCTTTGCAAGATGGAGCCGTCACTGTCACCACAATGGCACTTTATTTTAGTGGAACTGCACAAAAGGATAAGAAAATTATAGTTGCACCTTACATGAGCCGGATAGCCAACCTTAATGTTCCTCAATTTTAGTGCAACTACTAAAGAAGAACCTGCCAGCTCACAAGAGCAAGTACTTCTTGCTAGCTGAATGATGCAATCTTTGCTTCATTTCAGGTGAACTGCAGAAAAAGGCGCATGAATTGAATCATGGAACTCTAGGCAGACCTCATCCAAGTAGAGCTGGAGGTTGAGTTCAAGGAGGCCGCTATTAAAGCGAAATCATGCTCTCCTGTCTCCTTGTTTGTGATGTGCAAACATGCTGTGCAAACAGGAATACTCAACTACAGATGTTGTGACGGTCAAGAGCATTCGCCAAGTTCTTCGATTGTATGACATGGCTAGCCAAGATGGATTTAATCCTGATATTCACTTTATCAAAAGGCTCTAATGGGTTGGTTCTGAATCTTGCAAGCTGGGAATCAGTGAGATGTGTAGGCATCTTTGTTGTACTTATTATATGAATCTTATTTGTTGGTTCTGAATCTTGCAAGCTGGGAATCAATGAGATGTGTAGGCATCTTTGTTGTACTTATTATTTGGATCTTATTTGTTGGTTCTGAATCTTGCAAGCTGGGAATCAATGAGATGTGTAGGCATCTTTGTTGTACTTATTATTTGGATCTTATTTGTTGGTTCTGAATCTTGCAAGCTGGGAAACACGACATGATGATGCAGAGGACAACAACCATAACAAACAGTTCAAACTTGGTAGTATTATCTTTGTGAAAGTGCGACAAATGTGCTGATCGTGTGCGTCCTGAGAATAATAATTCTAATTGTTGTGCATGTTGATCCTGTGGCACTGATAGAACGAGCGAATGCATTGCTTGTTTTAAGTATAAATTTCTATTAAAGCTAATTAAATTTAAGTAAAGTGACCACTAACTACTGTTATTACAGTACCAATACAGACCCGCTTGTGAACCGACGTGTGGCCGACAGTGCATCTTCTGCCGGGCGTGCAGCGGACGAGGGAGGGGTAGTAACTGTTGTCGCCTGTACACACTTAGCTTACTGTTGAATCCAGTTCCCCAAGAGCTGAAAAACGAACTGTTGCCGCCGCCTACACACTCGTTCACTCGAAGAGATTCCAATGGCGATCCGAGGGGTGAGCCTGCTGGATATGGACTTCAGCAAGGAGTTCCCCTTTGAGTTCGCCGTTCAGTCCTATGGCTGCACCAAGTTGAATGTGATGTACACCAACGATACGGACTCGGTGAAGCTCTGCCTCACCTTAGTCCTATGGCTGCACCAGGTTCTGGAGCATTCGCCCGTTTCATCGGCAGCGCCGACTGCACCTTCGCTACGGTGGAGAGAAGGAAGAACGCGACAATTCGGCCATCTGGTGCAACAAGCTTGTCGACATCCAGAAGCAATACAAGATCATCAGCAACGGGCAGGAGAAGGACTCCGTGGTTGACCTCGCTGAGACCATCATCGACCCCTGATACGCCAACATGAAAGAAGACGAACTGAACATGTGGGAGGTACCTCTGAATCTAGCCTACATAACCTATGCGGCCAAGGACGCATACACATGCTACGACATGTACATGCAGATCTTGGACATGAGGGTGTGTCTGCTTCCCGTAACCGAGGAGTACACAGACAGCCGCAGCGTCATGATCAAGCGTGCCAGGAAGGTCTAGATGTTGTACCTTATCTGTTTATAAGCACCTTTATCATCTGAGTGTTTCATGCATTAGCCTATGTGTCATAATTATCTGTTTTGTCCGAAATATTTCTTTTAAGAACCCATTAACCTGATTGCTTTTTTAGTGGCTATTTGCTTATGTATGTAAACTAGTTCACTTGTCCGTAAAAAAACTAGTTCACTCGGCTGCCGTGCTTTGAATCTCCTTCCTCCCAACATATTCCCCTCCTCAGGTGGACCCAGCAGGTCTATGAATTTTCTCCCACTTTATTTTTCGATGTAAACAGAGTTTTCTCCCAGTACTTTCCCCTAGAACCAACTCAACTGTCCCACGTCTAGCCTAAAAATAATAATACCCCACGTACTATTAACTCATCAAATTAAAATGATATTTTATTTCGTAAGTTGAAAGTTCTTACAAAATAATAATAATTGTTATATATAACTTGGCAAGTTAACTCCTAGTGATTGCATACATAAGCTTGCAAAGATTTTACTGACGTGCAATCATGTGTTTATGTTTTTATAACATTTCTCTGTCTAGCCCAACATGATATTTTCACCCAGCCCAGCAAGTCCGCGGATTTCGAGAAAAATGCAAATGGGATTTAAACGGGCTGCATAGATGCTACATCATTGTTTCACCCAGCCCACGAAATGGACTAAAAAAACAAATGGACTGGCTGACATGTGGGCCAGTAGGTCGAAGCCTAAGAAGGCGTTGGATTTACATCCAACGGCCGGCATTCTTCTTCAATCTCTCGTCTTCTTCCCCCAGCGCAGCCGGAACCGCCTGCTCCAGCCTTCGGCGTCCAGCGGCGTTGTTTTGCGCTCCTCAGCGAAACGCTACCCCGCCGACGGCCAGGCCATCCCTCCACTCCGCACCTCCTGTTATTCTCTGCCGAGTGTAGGCC
The DNA here is from genome assembly GCF_002575655.3 of Aegilops tauschii subsp. strangulata. Taxonomy (NCBI): domain Eukaryota; kingdom Viridiplantae; phylum Streptophyta; class Magnoliopsida; order Poales; family Poaceae; genus Aegilops; species Aegilops tauschii. The sequence continues at coordinate 158,721,402 of NC_053036.3, forward strand.
CACCCCGCACCCGAACCAGTCAAGTTTCCCACTCCTCTCCGTCTGCGACTCCACTGCCGCGTCTTCCCCATCTCCGGGTCGTTCCAGTCTGGGGCCTCGCCGTCGTCCACCGCCTCGGTGCGCTCGGCGCGGCGTGGTCAACATACGAGCGTCATCGAAAGAGGACTGTACTAGAGAGCCTAACGGCTAGGAGCCACGAGGTCCATGGTCGCACGCAAGGAAAGTTCCTCCTTATTACGCACTGTACGTGGGAAGGGCTTCTGTATTTCGCGAAACAAACGTTCCCCCCGCTGACAGGTCGGACCCACCAGCTATATCTTCGCACGCAAGGAAGTGCCTCCTTATTACGCACCAAAAAATGAATACCCCCTGCTAGCTGGGACCCACCATAGTGGGTGGCTGACTTGTGGGCCTACTAAGTTGACGAGGACGGAGGGCTTTGTCAACTTAGTCAATATGAACGATTCTAGCTCCAGTGACCGTACGATGTCCATCCAACGGCCATAGTGCTTCTTCAACCTCTGGTCTTCTTGCTCCAGCCGCCCAAAGCGGCGCCGGTCGTGCCGCGTGCTCCTGCCTCTCGTGGCCGGCTGTGATGCCGCGGAGGCCTCACCGCCCCCTACTACTCCCACCGCTGGCCCAGGGTATCCCTCTACTCACCCACACCCCCTGTTATTCTGCGGCGACGGCAGCCTCACGCCGCAGCCGAACCAGTGAACCCTCGTACTCCTCTCCACGTGGGCATCCACTGCCGCGTCTTCCCCGGCTCCGCGTCATCCCCTTCCTAGGCCTCGCCGTCGTCCACCGCCTTGGTGCTCTCGGCGCGGCATGGTCAATGTGGTCAATGACCGACTTCCATCGGTAGAGTACTGTACGTGGAGAGGCTGACAGCTGGGTCCATGGCCACAGCCCATTTTTTTGTGATTTGCCAAGTAAGTCGCTTTGTTAGGCCTGTTGGGCTGCAAATCTTTCAAGACGAGGAGAGCTTCATTCGGCTGGCCGAGAAAATGGCCTATCAGTAATGAGAAATGGGCTGTACATTTTCAAAACACATCAAACCGACAATTAGTTTCAAATATCTTTTTTTTTCATTTCGAGATTTTAAATTACATTAATTTTTATGCATGGAGAATTTGTTGGATTTTATATTGATATACATTTATTTTTAAAATCAATTTGAATGTGAGTCGAAATTTCGGGATTAAAAATAGTTCGGACCGCACCGAAATATGCAAAATTTCGTATAATTTTTTAACCGTGGCCACAATATGGGCTGTAATGCTAACAAAAAGCATACGGGCTCCAAAAAAAACCTTAAGAATTAGCAAATGGGCTGTAAATTATTAGAAATAATGGCAGATGGGATGTATGCTGTTTTCCACAGATTTGAGGCTTTCCTAAAAAAAGGTTGACGCACAAGCAGTGACTGTTGGATGTCCATCGAACGACCGTCGTGCTTCTTCAATCTCTGCTCTTCCTGCTCCAGCCGCTCAAACAAGCGCCGGCGGGACTGCCTGCTCCCTCCTCCCCGCGGCCGGCTGTGCTGCCACGCAGGCCTCACCGCCCCACCGTACTCCCATCGCTGGCCTAGCCATCCCTCTACTCACCCACACCTGCTGTTATTCTCCGGCGACGGCAGACGAACCAGTAAACCCTCGTACAGTCGTACTCCCCTCCGCGTGGGAAACAACTGCCGAGTCTTCCCTGCCTCCGTGTCGTTCCCTTCCTAGGCCTCGCCGTCGTCCACCGCCATGGTGCTCTCGGCGCGGCCTGGTCAACGTGGTCAACGACCGACATGCATCTGAAGTGGACTGTACGTGGAGAGGCCGACAGCTGGGTCCACGGCCGCACGCAAGGAAATGCCTCCTTATTACGCGCAAAATAATGATTCCTCCACCTGACATCAGGGACCCACCGAAAGGGCCTCTGTATTTCGCAAAAAAAATGTTACCGTCGCTGACAGCTCGGACCCACCAGCTATATGTTCGCACGCAAGGAAGTGCCTCCTTATGACGCACAAAAAAAATGAATACTCCCCCTGTTAGCTGGGACCCAGTATAGTGGCAGGCTGACTTGTGGGCCTACTAAGTTGACGGGGACGGAGGGCTTTGTCAACTTAGTCAATATGCACGATTCTAGCTCCAGTGACCGTACGATGTCCATCCAACGGCCGTAGTGCTTCTTCAACCTCTGGTCTTCTTGCTCCAGCCGCCCAAACCAGCGCCGGTCGTGCCTCATGCTCCTGCCTCCCGTGGCCGGCTGCGATGCGGCGGAGGCCTCACTGCCCCCTACTACTCCCACCGGTGGCCAGACCATCCCTCTACTCACCCACACCCCCTTTTATTTTGCGGCGACGACAGCCTCACACCGCAGCGAACCAGTGAACCCTCGTACTCCTCTACGCGTGGGCATCCACTGCCACGTCTTCCCCGGCTCCGTGTCGTCCCCTTCCTAGGCCTCGCCGTCGTCCACCGCCCTGGTGCTCTCAGCGCGGCGTGGCCAACGTGGTCAAGGAACGGCTTCCATCGGACGTGGACTGTACGTGGAGAGGCTGACAGCTGGGTCCACGGCCGCAGCAAGGAAGTGCCTCCTTATTACGTGCAAAATAATTATTCCTCCACCTGACAGCGGGGACCCACTGAACGGGCCACCGTATTTCGCGAAAAAAACGTTTGCCCCTGACTGCTGGGACCCACCAGCTACATCTTCGCACGCAAGGAAGTGCGTCCGGGCAAAAAAAATGATTCACCCCCTGACTGCTGGGACCCACCAGCTACATCTTCGCAGGCAAGGAAGTGCCTGACAGTCGGGACCCACCTGGTCGAAGCGTACGTAGCGTTGTCATTCTGGTCGCGAACATGTACGTACATATATACTGGTGGATGTAGAGGCGCGCACGTGTCGTAGTAGAGGCGCGTACGTGTCATAGTAGAGGCGCGCACGTAGCATGTACACGTACGTACAGCGGCCAGGGTGCAAGAAAGAAAATACGGCCACGTATGTGTACATACGGGCGGGGTCTCGAACGCCTACTCGCGCATACATACGGCCAGGGCTCGTGTACATGCCTGGGTCGGAACGGAGAAACATCATCGTCGTCGTGTTCATGGGGAGGCAACGGAATGCGTCGTGTTCATGGGGAGGCAACGGAATGCGTTGTGTTCATCGGGAGGCAACGGAACGCGTGGCAGCCAACCGGCTGGGTCGGAACGGAATGCGTGCTCGTGTTCATCGGGAGGGCTTGGACGGAACAGGCGATGGAAACGAGGCCTAGCATACCGCACAACGGAGGAAACGGACCTCCTACGTTCAGAACGGGGTCCTGTTGATCGGGAGGGGTGTGGCGTACCGCAAAACGGAGGAAACGGACCTCCTACGGTCGAAACGGGGGTCCTATTGATCGGGAGGGGTGTGGCGTACCGCAAAACGGACAAAAAGGACCTCCTACGGTCGAAACGGGGGTCCTGTTGATCGGGAGGGGTGTGGCGTACCGCAAAATGGACGAAACGGACCTCCTACGGTCGAAACGGGGGTCTTGTTGATCGGGAGGGGTGTGGCGTACCGCAAAACGGACGAAACGGACCTCCTACGGTCGAAACGGGGGTCCTGTTCATCGGGAGGGGTGTGGTGTACCGCAAAACGGGACTCCACGGGATACTATTCATCTCCACCGTCGACCTCCTCCAGCCTCCACGGGCTACCGTCGACCTCCTCCAGCCTCCACGGGCTCCTGTTCATCCAGCCTCCACCGCGCGCTACTCCACTGGCTACTGTTCAACCACCCCTCCACGGGCACCCCTCCACCATCTACTGTTCATCCAGCCCTCCACACCACGGGGTCCTGTTCAACCACCCCTCCACGGGCACCCCTCCACCGTCTACTGTTCATCCAGCCCTCCACCACACCACGGGGTCCTGTTCATCCAGAGGCAACGCCACCGCTCACTGTTCATCCAAACCCCCCCGCAACACTCACTGTTCATCCCAGAGGCAGCATCGATCGGCTTCAGTTAGCAGCAGTAGCGTAGGAATCGCTCGATCGGGTTCAGTTAACAGCCATCGATCGATCGCTCGGGTTCAGTAACGCCTACAGTGCAATCGCTCGGGTTCAGTTAGAGCCCAACGCCTGGCTCGGGTTCAGTTAGAGCCAACGCCTCGCACACACGCGCGTACGTGTACAAGAGAAACGCGCATCGCTCGGCCCTCGACCTCCCACCGTAACCGGGAACTCGCCGAAATTTTCCTCGCCCTCGCTTCTACCACGGTTTTTTCCATCATGGACGGCCCAAAGAATGTCATGCAGCTGCGTCTCCGCCCCGCCCAGGACGAAAAGCCCATTTTCTGTCATGATTTTTTGTCATAGAAGTAGGAGTCCACCACATCTATGATGATACCGGGTTTTGTCACAATTATCTTCATAGAAGTGTCATATGTATGACAGAAAAAAAATTCGTTCGGCCCAAAATGTCACGGATGTGTCTTTTTTTTGTAGTGTGAGTGCATGCTTGCACACGTTTCCTCTCTGTGAACCGTCTCGGATTATGGTGCATATCGCAAACGTATGTGTTTTACCAACCGTGTGTGCCGTAACAACCTGGAGAGCGTAATTTCACCGTAATTTAATTGCTGCTTTTCCAAATTGTACCGGAATTGGATTTGAATTTGAATGTATGCTACAACTTTATTCATATCCATCAGGTTCAAACAACCAATGCATTATTCGATTCATAGGTACATATGTTCAAGAATTACATAAGAACCAAATAAAGAATGATGAACCACAGTTGTATACCTGTACTATTAAAGACGGTAAAGAACGAGGCGAAATATATTCTGGTTGCTGAACAAGGTGAAGCAGAATGCCCATATTGTGCCCTCCTCCATGCAAAAGGCACGCACGACTCTAGTCCAACCCCTTGTGATGGCCGACCGCCCATCCTTCACGGTCTTCATGAAAACATCTAGATAATGATCGTGTTCAGGTAGAAATACTTTAACCTTTGCATGCCCACCAATCATGTAGTTTGAGAGGTAATCTTGAGTAAACTGCTTTGGCAACCACTGCAAAGGAATAATATTTCAGACATTGTCATCTAACACAACTCATTATGGGCAGTAAAAAGAAGGCTACAGAGTTCTTATTTACCATCCTGCAGTTCACTGTTGTCTTGGATAAAGTGTAAACAAATAGTTTAATTGCCATCTTTGGACCCATTTTACTAAGAATCTTTATCATCTTCCTCACTTGATGTTGGTTCATCGATATCTCATTGCCCCATACGCAGAAGGGTCGAAACGCGGATCTTTACCAATGACATATGTACCTAAAAGCACCAAGTTAATATTAGAAGCTAAACAACAATTACATAATGATGTAGTACAACACTCTTTTATAATATGTCTATATACATCTGTATGTGGTAGTCCATTTGAAATCTCTAAAAAGATAAATATTTACGAATGGAGGGAGTATCTTATAACATCCAATATACTCACATATTAGATGAATTAACATCTTATATTATAGGCCGGAAGGAGTTTAGTTCATTCTTAAAAAATATTTGCTGCTGTATCCACGGGTTATACTTAGTTTGAGCTAGTTCGGTCTCAAATAGCCCTAAAGTATATCTAAACATGAGGGCTAGTTTGAGCTAGTTGCGTCTATAACCCACCCAAAAAACTAGTATCCAACCCAAGAGGTGCTAATTGGAGCTAGTTCTCCTAGTGCATTTATTGTCAATCTAACCCTGCCATCCAAACAACTCTTTGGATGGAGTTAGTTTAGGGTTAGTATTGAGCTAGAAACTAACTCTAACCTCTAGCTAAGTTGAGTATCCAAACAGGGCTGTGTTGTTGCTGTTGCTGCTGCTGCTCTTCTACGTATATCTAGACATCATTAGAACATTAATGTAGCACTCTTCCTTGTTTCTATGTAGCCTAGGATTGCATATTTAGACATTAAGTACAGTGCATGTTGCTATGTAGCCTCGGATATATTATATATGGACCTAGTTAACCTAAGGAAAAATGAGTTGCAGATATATTCAGTTAAAAGTCTGATTCACCGATTAGTCCCTTATCAGCCGCCTGCCTATATGGTACTAGCTACCGATATCCTGAACAGTGAGCAGATATAGGCCATGGGATGAAACTAACCTCGATGGAAAACAACAGTCGTTCCCAAAATTGTCCTGTGTAGGTACATCAAGAAGCATGTTAAGCACAACAGGCTAAACATCAACCAAAATTACACATGGCAGACAAAATAATCTCCAAAAGATAGCTTCAGTGTGCAGGTTTAAGCACGCTAGTAAAGCAAAACAAGTGGAAAGCTGTGCTAATTGCAACATGCCTAATATTTAACAACATGCAAACATGGTCATTCAAACTGGTATTGTACCGGTCTAAGTACACTGGTTATGGTTACATAAAAATGGAAAGGCGTGTTAACTACAAGATGCAGCAACCAAATGTAGTCATTCATAGTGGTATTGTTGAAACTGGTACTGATAAAATTGAACTGCACAGTTCATACTTGCACATATAGAACATCACGTTGTGAATAACTGGAATAAACAAGGCATACTACGAACAACCAAAGATAGCATTTGAAACTAAACATATGCTAACTACAAACAACCGAACAATCAAAAAACTTTAAAAGAGGCATATGCTAGCTATAACAGGCTTAACAGCAAGCAAATATATGCATTCCTATCAGTATGTTTAAAACTGGATTGATGAAATGTACTTCACAGTAAATAATTGCACATATAGAGCATCACATTGTGAACAAAAATAAACAAATCATGGGTTTCCTCACTTCTCACAGATGGGCTCGTTCCCATGGGAAGAGCACATACCCTGGATGCGCTCCATGTTGTCGCAGATGGGCTCCTTCCCCTTGGAAGAGCACGGCTGTAGGGTGCCCTCCCTGATGTCGCAGACGGGCACTTTCCCCTTGGAAGAGCATATGGGCTCTTTCCCCTTGGAAGAGCCGGAGAGGGTGCCCTCCTTGTGGTCGTCGTCGATGAGGTCTGAATTGGAAGCTGTGGATCCAAGCCAGCATCGCAGAACGTGTCCTTCAAAAATGACAAAAGGGGCTCGATGGCGATGTAGAATGGAAAATTGTTGACAGCGAGCCAGAGGAGATCGGCGGCGGGGCCATGGATGAGATCGACGGCAGTTGAACCCGAGGGGTTGGGGCTGGGCCACTTAACCTGTGACACAGCCCGCCTGGGGGCGTCGCTGTCGATGACCTCGATGTCGTAGCCGGCGGACGAGACATGCCCGCATACTCTAGCCCGCTGCTTGAGTGTCTGCCGCCAGTAATGGTCGTCAGCTTCCTTGGCGACGTCGGGCGAAGAGACCGCTATACACCTCTTTTGGGCCAGTCGCTCCACGGGAAGCGTAGCCGGGCTTAGGCTGCGACGCTCTGGAGTGGGGGATGGGGATCTTTGGGAAAGGGGGCATTTGGCAGGCGTCATCTAAGAAACTTAGGGCGGCCTGGGTATGGAGATCGGTGGGTAAGCTGCACGGGCAAACCAGCAGATGTTGACAATGGAGGCCTTGCGGCGGCGGCGGCGGGGACTTTGCTAGGGTTTCGAGCGAGGGAGGGTGTGTGTGTGTGCGCACTGAAGGAAATATGCCCTAGAGGCAATAATAAAGTATTATTTATTTCCTTATATCATGATAAATGTTTATTATTCATGCTAGAATTGTATTAACCGGAAACATAATACATGTGTGAATACATAGACAAACAGAGTGTCAGTAGTATGCCTCTACTTGACTAGCTCGTTAATCAAAGATGGTTATGTTTCCTAGCCATAGACATGGGTTGTCATTTGATTAACGGGATCGCCTCATTAGGAGAATGACGTGATTGACTTGACCCATTCCGTTAGCTTAGCACCCGATCGTTTAGTATGTTGCTATTGCTTTCTTCATGACTTATACATGTTCCTATGACTATGAGATTATGCAACTCCCGTTTACCGGAGGAACACTTTGTGTGCTACCAAACGTCACAACGTAAATTGGTGATTATAAAGGTGCTCTACAGGTGTCTCCAAAGGTACTTGTTGGGTTGGCGTATTTCGAGATTAGGATTTGTCACTCCGATTGTCGGAGAGGTATCTCTGGGCCCACTCGGTAATGCACATCACTATAAGCCTTGCAAGCATTGTGACTAATGAGTTAGTTGCGGGATGATGCATTACGGAACGAGTAAAGAGACTTGCCGGTAACGAGATTGAACTAGGTATCGAGATACCGACGATCGAATCTCGGGCAAGTAACATACCGATGACAAAGGGAACAACGTATGTTGTTATGCGGTCTGACCGATAAAGATCTTCGTAGAATATGTGGGAGCCAATATGGGCATCCAGGTCCCGCTATTGGTTATTGACCGGAGAGGTGTCTCGGTTATGTCTACATAGTTCTCGAACCCGTAGGGTCCGCACACTTAACGTTACGATGACAGTTTTATTGAGTTTTGATGTACCGAAGGAGTTCGGAGTCCCGGATGAGATCGGGGACATGACGAGGAGTCTCGAAATGGCCGAGACGTAAAAATCGATATATTGGACGACTATATTCGGACTTCGGAAATGTTCCGAGTGATTCGGGTATTTTTCGGAGTACCGGAGAGTTACGGGAATTCGTATTGGGCCTTAATGGGCCATACGGGAAAGGAGAGAAAGGCCTCGAAAGGTGGCCGCGCCCCTCCCCATGATCTGGTCCGAATTGGACTAGGGAAGGGGGGCGCCCCCTTCCTTCTTTCTCCTTCTCCCTTCCCTTCTCCTATTCCAACAAGGAAAGGAGGAGTCCTACTCCCGGTGGGAGTAGGACTCCCCCTTCTGGCGCGCCTCTCCTCCCTAGGCCGGCGGCCTCCCCCTTGCTCCTTTATATACGGGGGCAGGGGGCACCCCATGGAAACACACTTGATATACGATATTTTAGCCGTGTGCGGTGCCCCCTCCACCAGATTACACCTCGATAATACCGTTGCAGAGCTTAGGCGAAGCCCTGCGTCGGTGGAACATCATAATCGTCACCACGCCGTCGTGCTGACGAAACTATCCCTCAACACTCGGCTGGATCAGAGTTCGAGGGACGTCATCGAGCTGAACGTGTGCTGCACTCGGAGGTGCCGTGCGTTCGGTACTTGATCGGTCGGATCGTGAAGACGTACACTATATCAACCGCGTTGTGATAACGCTTCCGCTGTCGGTCTACGAGGGTACATGGAAAACACTCTCCCCACTCGTTGCTATGCATCACCATGATCTTGCGTGTGTGTAGGATTTTTTTTGAAATTACTACGTTTCCCAACAGCGGCATCCGAGCCCGGTTTTATGCGTTGATGCTATGCACGAGTAGAACACATGTGAGTTGTGGGCGATATAAGTCATACTGCTTAACAGCATGTCATACTTTGGTTCAGCGGTATTGTGAGATGAAGCGGCCCGGACCGACATTACGCGTACGCTTACGCGAGACTGGTTTCACCGTTGCGAGCACTCGTTGCTTAAAGGTGACCGGCGGGTGTCTGTCTCTCTCACTTTAGTTGAACTGAGTGTGGCTACGCCCGGTCCTTGCGAAGGTTAAAACAGCACCAACTTGACAAACTATCGTTGTGGTTTTGATGCGTAGGTAAGAACGGTTCTTGCTAAGCCCGTAGCAGCCACGTAAAACATGCAACAACAAAGTAGAGGACGTCTAACTTGTTTTTGCAGGGCATGTTGTGATGTGATATGGTCAAGACATGATGTGATATAATTTGTTGTATGAGATGATCATGTTTTGTAACCGAGTTATCGGCAACTGGCAGGAGCCATATGGTTGTCGCTTTATTGTATGAAATGCAATCGCCATGTAATAGTTTTACTTTATCACTAAGCGGTAGCGATAGTCGTAAAAGCAATAAGTTGGCGAGACGACAACGATACTACGATGGAGATCAAGGTGTCGTGCCGGTGACGATGGTGATCATGACGGTGCTTCGGAGATGGAGATCACAAGCACGGTGCTTCGGAGATGGAGATCACAAGCATAAGATGATGATGGCCATATCATATCACTTATATTGATTGCATGTGATGTTAATCCTTTATGCATCTTATCTTGCTTTGATTGACGGTAGCATTATAAGATAATCTCTCACTAAAATTTCAAGATAAAGTGTTCTCCCTGAGTATGCACCGTTGCGAAAGTTCTTCGTGCTGAGACACCACGTGTTAATCGGGTGTGATAGGCTCTACGTTCAAATACAACGGGTGCAAAACAGTTGCACACACGGAATACTCAGGTTAAACTTGACGAGCCTAGCATATACAGATATGGCCTCGGAACACAGAGACCGAAAGGTTGAGCGTGAATCATATAGTAGATATGATCAACATAGTGATGTTCACCATTGAAACTACTCCATCTCATGTGTTAATCGGACATGGTTTAGTTGATTTGGATCACGTAATCACTTAGATGATTAGAGGGATGTCTATCTAAGTGGGAGTTCTTAAGTAATATGATTAATTGAACTTAAATTTATCATGAACTTAGTCCTGATAGTATTTTGCAAATTATGTTGTAGATCAATAGCTCGGGTTGTTGCTTCCCTGTGTTTATTTTTGATATGTTCCTAGAGGAAAAATTATGTTGAAAGATGTTAGTAGAAAAGATGCGGATTGGATCCGTGATCTGAGGATTATCCTCATTGCTGCACAGAAAAATTATGTCCTTGATGCACCGCTAGGTGACAGACCTATTGCAGGAGCAGATGCAGACGTTATGAACGTTTGGCTAGCTCAATATGGTGACTACTTGATAGTTTAGTGCACCATGCTTAACGGCCTAGAATCGGGACTTCAAAGACGTTTTGAACGTCATGGACCATATGAGATGTTCCAGGAGTTGAAGTTAATATTTCAAGCAAATACCCGAGTTGAGAGATATGAAGTCTCCAACAAGTTCTATAGCTAAAAGATGGAGGAGAATCGCTCAACTAGTGAGCATGTGCTCAGATTGTCTGGGTACTACAATCGCTTGAATCAAGTGGGAGTTAATCTTCCAGATAAAATAGTGATTGACAGAATTCTCTAGTCACCATCACCAAGTTAGTAGAACTTCGTGATGAACTATAGTATGCAAGGGATGACGAAAGTAATTCCCGAGCTCTTCGTGATGCTGAAATCGACGAAGGTAGAAATCAAGAAAAACATCAAGTGTTGATGGTTGACGAGAACACTAGTTTCAAGAAAAGGGCAAAGGGAAGAAGGGGAACTTCAAGAAGAACGGCAAGCAAGTTGCTGCTCAAGTGAAGAAGCCTAAGTCTGGTCCTAAGCCTGAGACTAAGTGCTTCTACTGCAAAGGGACTGGTTACTGGAAGCGGAACTACCCCAACTATTTGGTGGATAAGAAGGATGGAAAAGTGAACAAAGGTATATTGGATATACATGTTATTGATGTGTACTTTACTAGTGTTTATAGCAACCCCTCGGCATTTGATACTGGTTCAGTTACTAAGAGTAGTAACTCGAAACGGGAGTTGCAGAATAAACAGAGACTAGTAAAAGGCGAGGTGACGATGTGTGTTGGAAGTAGTTCCAAGATTGATATGATCATCATCGCACACTCCCTATACTTTCGGGATTAGTGTTGATACTAAATAAGTGTTATTTGGTGTTTGCGTTGAGCATGAATATGATTTGATCATGTTTATTGCAAAACGGTTATTCATTTAAGTTAGAGAACAATTGTTGTTCTGTTTACATGAATAAAAACCTTCTATGGTCATACACACCAACGAAAATGGTTTGTTGGATCTCAATCGTAGTGATACACATAATCATAATATTGAAGCCAAAAGATACAAAGTTAATAATGATAGTGCAACTTATTTGTGGCACTGCCGTTTAGGTCATATTGGTGTAAAGCGCATGAAGAAACTCCATACTGATGGGATTTTGGAATCACTTGATTATGAATCACTTGATACTTGCGAACCGTGCCTCATGGGCAAGATGACTAAAACGCCGTTCTCCGGAACTATGGAGAGAGCAACAGATTTGTTGGAAGTCATACATACAGATGTATGTGGTCCAATGAATATTGAGGCTCGTGGCGGATATCGTTATTTTCTCACCTTCACAGATGATTTGAGCAGATATGGGTATATCTACTTAATAAAAACATAAGTCTGAAACATTTGAAAAGTTCATATAATTTCAGAGTGAAGTGGAAAATCATCATAACAAGAAAAATAAAGTTTCTACGATCTGATCGTAGAGAAGAGTATTTGAGTTACGAGTTTGGCCTTCAGTTAAAACAATGTGAAATAGTTTCACTACTCACGCCACCTGGAACACCACAGCATAATGGTGTGTCCGAACGTCATAACCGTACTTTATTGGATATAGTGCAATCTATGATGTCTCTTACCAATTTACCACTATCGTTTTGGGGTTATGCATTAGAGACAGCTACATTCACGTTAAATAGGGCACCATCAAAATCCGTTGAGACGACGCCTTATGAACTGTGGTTTGGCAAGAAACCAAAGTTGTCGTTTCTTAAAGTTTGGGGTTGCGATGCTTATGTGAAAAAGTTTCATCCTGATAAGCTCAAACCCAAATCGGAGAAATGTGTCTTCATAGGATACCCAAAGGAGACAGTTGGGTACACCTTCTATCACAGATCCGAAGGCAATACATTTGTTGCTTAGTATGGATCCTTTCTAGAGAAGGAGTTTCTCTCGAAAGAAGTGAGTGGGAGGAAAGTAGAACTTGATGAGGTAACTGTACCTGCTCCCTTATTGGAAAGTAGTTCATCACAGAAATCTGTTCCTGTGACTCCTACACCAATTAGTGAGGAAGTTAATGATGATGATCATGGAACTTCAAATCAAGTTATTACTGAACCTCGTAGGTCAACCAGAGTAAGATCCGCACCAGAGTGGTATGGTAATCCTGTTCTGGAGGTTATGTTACTAGACCATGACGAACCTACGAACTATGAAGAAGCGATGGTGAGCCCAGATTCCGCGAAATGGCTTGAAGCCATGAAATCTGAGATAAGATCCATATATGAGAACAAAGTATGGACTTTGATTGACTTGCCCAATGATCGGCGAGCCATTGAGATTAAATGGATCTTCAAGAGGAAGACGGACGCTGATAGTAGTGTCACTATCTACAAAGCTAGAATTGTCGCAAAAGGTTTTCGACAAGTTCAAGGTGTTGACTACGATGAGATTTTCTCACACGTAGCGATGCTTAAGTCTGTCCAAATCATATTAGCAATTGCCGCATTTTATGAAATCTGGCAAATGGATGTCAAAACTGCATTACTTAATGGATTTCTTAAAGAAGAGTTGTATATGATGCAACTAGAAGGTTTTCGATAACTGCATTACTCGTATCTATGCTTAAAGTCTGTCTGAATCATATTAGCAATTGCCGCATTTTATGAAATCTGGCAAATGGATAAACAAAACTACATTCCTTAATGGATTTATTAAAGAAGAGTTGTATATGATGCAACCAGGAGGTTTTGTCAATCCTAAAAGTGCTAACAAAATATGCAAGCTCCAGCGATCCATCTATGGACTGGTGCAAGCATCTCGGAGTTGGAATATACACTTTGATAAGTTGATCAAAGGATATAGTTTTATACAGACTTGCGGTGAAGCCTGTATTTTCAAGAAAGTGAGTGGGAGTACTACAGCATTTCTGATAAGTATATGTGAATGACATATTGTTGATCGGAAATAACGTAGAATTATTCTGCAAAGCATAAAGGAGTGTTTGAAAGGAGTTTTTCAAAGATAGACCTCGGTGAAGCTGCTTACATATTGAGCATCAAGATCTATAGAGATAGATGAAGACGCTTGATAAGTTTTTCAATGAGTACATACCTTAACAAGATTTTGAAGTAGTTCAAAATAGAACAGTCAAAGAAAGAGTTCTTGCCTGTGTTACAAGGTGTGAAATTGAGTAAAGACTCAAAGCCCGACCACGGCAAAAGATAGAAAGAGAATGAGAGTCATTCCTTATGCCTTGGCCATAGGTTCTATAAAGTATGCCATGCTTTGTACCAGATCTATTGTATACCCTACACTGATTTTGGCAAGGGAGTACAATAGTGATCTAGGAGTAGATCACTGGACAGCAGTCAAAATTATCCTTAGTGGAATAAGGATATGTTTCTCGATTATGGAAGTGACAAAAGGTTCGTCGTAAAGGGTTACGTCGATGCAAGTTTTGACACTAATCTAGATGACTCTAAGTCTCGGTCTAGATACATATTGAAAGTGGGAGCAATTAGCTAGAGTAGCTCCGTGCAGAGCATTATAGACATAGAAATTTGCAAAATACTTACGGATCTGAATGTGACAGACCCGTTGACTAAAATTATCTCACAATCAAAACATGATCACACCTTAGTACTCTTTGGGTGTTAATCACATAGCGATGTGAACTAGATTACTGACTCTAGTAAACCCTTTGAGTGTTGGTCACATAGAGATGTGAACTATGGGTGTTAATCACATGGTGATGTGAATTATTAATGTTAAATCACATGGCGATGTGAACTAGATTATTGACTCTAGTGCAAGTGGGAGACTGAAGGAAATATGCCCTAGAGGAAATAATAAAGTATTATTTATTTCCTTATATCATGATAAATGTTTATTATTCATGCTAGAATTGTATTAACCGGAAACATAATACATGTGTGAATACATAGACAAGCAGAGTGTCACTAGTATGCCTCTACTTGACTAGCTTGTTAATCAAAGATGGTTATGTTTCCTAGCCATAGACATGAGTTGTCATTTGATTAACGGGATCACCTCATTAGGAGAATGACGTGATTGACTTGACCCATTCTGTTAGCTTAGCACCCGATCGTTTAGTATGTTGCTATTGCTTTCTTCATGACTTATACATGTTCCTATGACTATGAGATTATGCAACTCCCGTTTACCGGAGGAACACTTTGTATGCTACCAAACGTCACAACGTAAATGGGTGATTATAAAGGTGCTCTACAGGTGTCTCCAAAGGTACTTGTTGGGTTGGCGTATTTCGAGATTAGGATTTGTCACTCCGATTGTCGGAGAGGTATCTCTGGGCCCACACGGTAATGCACATCACTATAAGCCTTGCAAGCATTGTGACTAATGAGTTAGTTGCGGGATGATGCATTACGGAACGAGTAAAGAGACTTGCCGGTAAAGAGATTGAACTAGGTATCGAGATACCGACGATCGAATCTCGGGCAAGTAACATACCGATGACAAAGGGAACAACGTATGTTGTTATGCGGCCTGACCGATAAAGATCTTCGTAGAATATGTGGGAGCCAATATGGGCATCCAGGTCCCGCTATTAGTTATTGACCGGAGAGGTGTCTCGGTCATGTCTACATAGTTCTCAAACCCGTAGGGTCCACACGCTTAACGTTACGATGACAGTTTTATTGAGTTTTGATGTACCGAAGGAGTTCGGAGTCCCGGATGAGATCGGGGACATGACGAGGAGTCTCGAAATGGCCGAGACGTAAAAATCGATATATTGGACGACTATATTCGGACTTCGGAAAGGTTCCGAGTGATTCGGGTATTTTTCGGAGTACCGGAGAGTTACGGGAATTCGTATTGGACCTTAATGGGCCATACGGGAAAGGAGAGAAAGGCCTCAAAAGGTGGCCGCGCCCCTCCCCATGATCTGGTCCGAATTGGACTAGGGAAGGGGGGCGCCCCTTCCTTCTTTCTCCTTCTCCCTTCCCTTCTCCTATTCCAACAAGGAAAGGAGGAGTCCTACTCCCGGTGGGAGTAGGACTCCCCCTTCTGGCACGCCTCTCCTCCCTAGGCCGGCGGCCTCCCCCTTGCTCCTTTATATACGGGGGCAGGGGGCACCCCATGGACACACACTTGATATACGATATTTTAGCCGTGTGCGGTGCCCCCCTCCACCAGATTACACCTCGATAATACCGTTGCGGAGCTTAGGCGAAGCCCTGCGTCGGTGGAACATCATCATCGTCACCACGCCGCCGTGCTGACGAAACTCTCCCTCAACACTCGGCTGGATCGGAGTTCGAGGGACGTCATCGAGCTGAACGTGTGCTGAACTCGGAGGTGCCGTGCGTTCGGTACTTGATCGGTCGGATCGTGAAGACGTACGACTACATCAACCGCGTTGTGATAACGCTTCTGCTGTCGGTCTACGAGGGTACGTGGACAACGCTCTCCCCACTCGTTGCTATGCATCACCATGATCTTGCGTGTGCGTAGGAATTTTTTTGAAATTACTACGTTCCCCAACACGCACGCCCGAGGAGGTTTTGGTGTGTGTGTGTGTGTGGAGGGGGGCGCGGGGTGTTTGAGGAAATGACGCGGGTACTGAATATTTTACTACGCGGGAGTCAAACGCAGGAGTGAAATGCCGGGCTATTGAAAATTTTAATGATAGCGCATCACACACGGTCCGGAGATAACAACTGTGTGTTATGAAAAAGAAAAACCCTCGAGGCGGGCAGATATTTTCGATGCAGGCGGGATTGGGAACAAGAAACATCGCACACGATCCAGAGATAACAACCGTGTCTTATGAAACAGAAAAAACCCTCGAAGCGGGCAGATGTTTTTGAGAGGGGGAGCCTCGTGGAGCCCAATGTACTGTGCGGATGTGTGCGTGATAGGTGCACCGGCGTGTGTCGTGGTATTCTCACGGGGGGGGGGTGTGAGGCGACAGATGCCACAAGGGCTTTGTGTGAGGGTAAGACTGCTGCTGATAGGACCGGGAGTGGGTATGCGAGTAGCACGCGCTAGTTTACCCAGGTTCGGGGCTCTCCGGAGAGATAATACCCCTACTCCTGCATGTCTGAGTATATGTATCTGGGGTGTACATCGGGCAGTACAAAGTGCTCCTAGAGCTGTATCTGGGGGCAGTGCCATGGGCATCTGGCTCCGTATATGCATGCACAAAGCATACTTTAGTGGCCGGCCATGAGCATGGCCGCATGTGTGTGCTTGGGCAAGCTTGCCCATGGGGATGGATGGATGGCTAGCTAGCTCTCTTGCTAGCTAGCTTGCTTGTTGTGTGCGTCAGTCCATCCCATGGATGGATGGATGTGTGTCTCCTTTTATAGTGTGAGGTAGCTTTGTATCTAAGCTATGTGGAGGTATGGGAGCAAGGCATGGTGCATGTCATGCTTGTCCCCTAGGTCACTTCATGAATAGTGCCAGGGGACAAGTGACACTATACATGACGGTGTCGCGGTACGGTTGTCTTGTCCGCGGCATGGCCGTCTCGTCGGGGTCTTGTCGATGCCGGGTCGGACTGCAGTCGGCAGCCGGCTAGTCGGCGCAGTCGGTCAGCTGGCAGCCGGCTGGGCAGCCGGCCGGGTGGAGCAGTCGGACGGGGAGCCGACAGGAGCGGCCGGGCAGTCGGACTGAGGGGCTTTGCTAGCCCCGATGTCTTGAAATATTGTCTTGCCGTCTTCGGGATACCCGTGTCCAATTACTCCGACAGCGTGGCACACGGTTAGTTTGAGTGAACCGTGTCTGTTGCATCATCCGACTTGTCTAATGTTCATAAATTTGGCGAAAAATGACGCGGGAGAGGGTCAGAACACGAACACACTTGCATGTGGACCAAATTTATGTATCAAAAGGGTGGTTTGATTTTCAAATACCAAATGCAACTTCGATGTGGCACCTCTCTCGCAAAGCGCACGGTATTGCTTTCTCCCACCCTCTCCTGTCGGCACGAAGGGAATCCTAAGCTATGAATGCATGCCCCTCCCCCTCAACCGAGGTTCACCTAGCAAAGTGCGAAGTAGCTAGCAGCCCCCCTCTTCCCTCGTGTCGGCACGAAGGGAAACCTAGGCTATATATGAATGCATGCCCCCCAACCGAGGTTCACCATAGCAAAGTGCAAAGTAGCTAGCAGCCCCCTCCCTTGTGTCGGCATGAAGGGAATCCTAAACTATGAATGCATGCCCCCCAACCAAGGTTCACCTAGCAAAGTGTGAAGTAGAGCTAGCAGCCCTCCCTCCCTCGTGTCGGCACGAAGGGATTCCTAAGCTATGAATGCATGCCCCTCCCAACCGAGGTTCACCTAGCAAAGTGAGAAGTAGCTAGCAGCCCCCTCCCTCGTGTCGGCACGAAGGGAATCCTAGCTAAGCTATGAATGCATGCCCTTCCCCCAACCGAGGTTCACCCTAGCAAAGTGCGAAGTAGCTAGCAGCCACCCCTCCCTCGTCTCGGAACGAAGGGAATCCTAAGCTATGAATGCACATGCCCCCCCCAACCAAGGTTCACCTAGCAAAGTGCGAAGTAGCTAGCAGCCCCCCTTGTGTCGGCATGAAGGGAATCCTAAGCTATGAGCATGCCCCCTCCCCCCCAACCGAGGTTCACCTAGCAAAGTGCGAAGTAGCTAGCAGCCCCCCACCCCCTCGTGTCGCCACGAAGGGAATCGTAATTAAGCTATGAATGCATGCCCCCCAACCGAGGTTCACCTAGCAAAGTGCGATGTAGCAACCCCCCCCCCCCACACTTTCAGTCAGCGGGCCCGAGAGGCATATATCTCACCAAGATGGATCGTAAAACGGACCAAGAATAATCCACCTTGGTCGTACAACCTCTCTCTTGTTGTTGGTCAAAGTGATGGCCGTCCATGCGACCCCGGAGATGGACTAGCTCGCCAATAATCACGCAAGTAGCTAGTCCCCGAAGACAACCACTGCATGCGTGTGGCCCAAACATATGTATGGAGAGGTGTTTTTTTAGTAACAATGAACAACTTTGATGCGGCACCGTGATTTCGAACTAGAAATCCCCACACTGAGTGAGGGTTAGGTTGACGATGCATATGTATGTTACACCACACTTCAAGCCAACGACGGGGATTCATATATGCATGCATGCGTGCATAGTATATGCGCTCAAACTTAATTAGGTCTGAATCTCACCATGACCTATACTACGATAACACGAACCAAATGAAGAATCCGCCATGGTAACCTATCTTGTTGTTGGTCAAGGTGATCATGGATGTCTACGCGGGCCCACGAATATATAGGCTTGTCACCGATAACCAAGCGAGGGAGTGTATCGTTCGAAGGCAACCACTACATGCATATGTATGGAGGTGATGCGTGCATGCATGTTTGAATACACAACATTGATATGGCGCATGTGTCAAAAATCGTACACTAGCTCCCCACACAGAGCGAGATCGGTTCATGATGGTGTCGTTGCACTAGCCACTTCAACTCGATGGGAGGGATTCATGCGTACACATGCATCTGTGTGTACTCAAAGTGTATCATGCACGTCATCCCGGAGCAAAAATAATAATCCCCTCCTAAGTCAAATTAACCTCTCTTGTTGTCAGGCAAAAAGAAGTGATGGACCAAGCAGGCCCACAAATGGAAAGCATCGATATCGCTGATAACCGCTTAAGTGGGTGCGAGAGGACAACCACCACCGCTTTGCATGTGGGCCAAACATATATATGTTGAATACCCAAAATGCACAACTTTGATGTGCCACATGCCTCAAAAACCGTAAACCATGCACCCACACAGAGCGACGTTCATATCAAGCGTACTACATATGATGGTCCCCTTCCCCCCTCTTCACGGCATACTATATGCTCCTGCCGTAATATATGTACAACCTAAAAGAATCCTCATCGATGGTGAAATTAATTAACCTCTCCCGATGTAGGTCAAAGTGATGCATGCATGCATGCATCGACGATGGCCTCATGGGCCCACAGATGGAAGCGTCACACGTGAGTGTTCTAGCTAGGATATATATGCATGTGGCCCAAAAAGGTGTTGTGTGATGTTTGAATAACCAATTTCACAATTTTGATGTGGCATGTGCCTCGGTAACCAAAAATTTCTGACACTTACTTGTTCACGGACGCATACGTATAGTATATATGCTAGTCCCCTCCCACCTCTTCGATGCATACTATATACCACCATAACACAAAGAAAAAAGATTCTACCTTGCTGGTCAAATTAACCTCACTGCCGGTTGTTCGTATAAGTGATGGACGACGACCTCGCGGGCCCACAGAAAGCGTCACACGTGAGTATCGAGTGTCGTGTAGGACAACCATCGACTGCATGTGGCCAAAACATTTATGTATGAAAGGGTTGTGTAATGTTTTAAATAACGATTTCACGACTCTGATGTGGCACCAGCCTACCTAACAGAACGGCCAACCCACACGGTAGCTCACAACTCGTAGTGTACTGCGAGCCACCCCCACCCCCATACGCACACACCCACACACACACCACGAATCCACCGCAACTACGATGCATGTTAAATTAATTATCCCGCGGTGAACATACATGTTACCAAAGGAGGGACGTTTTAATTTAAAAAAATCACAGAGATCATTAAGACGTTTTGGTACATTGATTGATTGATTTTCTATGGGTATAATGTGCAAAAATCAAATTTGAGCTACATGCACACGTGGCAGTGCACCTAAATGGATTGCAAAAACACATGTGTCTCACTGGGTGCATGTTTACTCCCCGTGCAACAAATTTCAAACATTGAGAGTCTTGATTTTTAAATTCTAGTACATCCAAAACTTATTTGAAGTTCATGAAACTTATCGTGTTGTCATATGGACACCAATACAAAGTGGCATTGTACTTTTTTTTGTCAAATTTGAGACCAGTTTTGATGTAATCTTTATCTAATTACAGACGGGAGATTATTAATAATTGGGAACCAATATCCCAAACGGATTATTTATTCGAACCGTGAGCGTTAGACCAACTATGGATACGCGCCATGCTTTGGTTAAGCAATAAAGCGGCAGCATTAATCATCCAAATAGAAAAACAATGTACGTGCCGCCACGCGACCCGTGTGGCGTGCGAGCAGGCGTGAGTTGACGGGATGCATGCGAGCAGTCCGCCGCACAGGCAGACGGGGAGGCGTGCGTGCAGGTGTGTGAATTGACGGAGGCGTGCTCGCTGCGCAGTGTCATCGGGAGGCGTGCGAGTAGCTGTGTGAAACTTTGGTAGGCATGCCAGCAGTCCTGTGCGCAGGCTCACCGGGAGGCGAGCCATCGGTTTGACCGCCGCCCGCCTCTCTCCCACAACTCCCACTACTCCATATTAATGGTGCGCCCGAGCGGCCGCACCCCCCATCCGCGCTACGCACACACAATCCTCTCTCTCCGCTTGCATCCTCGACGCCGCTCTCAGTCCTCAAAGCCGTCAGTGTATGAGGATGCTGCCGAAGCGCCCCATCGGAGGGAGTGGCGACGCCAGGGCTGCTAAAGCACCGGAGCACGGCGTGGAGATGGAGACAGAGGTTGCCATCACCGCCGGCGAGTTATCGCTGCACCCTGACGTTGTCGACGGCGTCGAGCTTCCACAGCCGGAGGCGGAGTTCCACACCGACTCCGACGACCACTCCAGCGATGACTCCGAAGACCACTCCGACGATGACAGACAGGTGGTTAGTCATCTATACCCATTTATGTGTCAAATAGATCATAGGGTTTCTCTGGTTACTCCTGCCTCCCCCTTTTTGGAATAGAAATCCTGTGGTTATGTTCTCCCAATCCATGAAATCTGAGTAAGTTTCGTTAGATCCGTGTAGTGTATTGATTGTTTGGATGGTACAGGTGATAAGTGATTAGTTGTTTCATCTGTGCAAATGATTTCTGCTAGTAATCCGACTAGGGTTAGTGTTCATGCTAATAATTCCTAGCCAGGACTTGACAATTGATTTTGAATGAGCTACATATGTCTGTGCCATTATTTTCTTCAAGATTGGTCTGTACATAGACAATTGTGCTTAAAATTCAAACCATAATATCTGAATATGTATAACTAAATAGCCATAAATCCCTAATCCTACTTCACGACATGTAATCAGTGATTTGATGCCAAATTTGTTTTACTATCTGTATAGGTGCCGTCTGACGATGTGGACAGCGAGGATGAAGATGCCCAGAGGAGGTACAAGAGGCGAATCCCGAGGGAGGTTTATGCAGGAATGCATAACAGGCGTATTAGGACCTGGAACGACGGCTATGGATGCCCATTTTGCAACCACAAGATTCATGACGCGTATCTAAGTGTTCTGGCGCATGCAAGAGGACGGGCCGTTGGCTCCTTCAAGTAGAAGTATTCTCGCAGGGTGGCGCACAGCGCGTACGCTGAGTACCTGGAGAAGCTTCAGGATCGTGCCGGCCGCATGTGAGATGAGATGTGGGATGGATCGAACTATGTATGCTTGAGTATGCTTAATGACGGTTGAACTATGTACTTATGGTTGAACTATGCTTATGTACGTGTACGCTTATTATCTATGTCTGAGTATGTTAAATATTTCGCCAAATTTTGGTAAAAATTACAACGGGGGACCAATAAACTAGGACGGAGGTAGTACGTCAAACACACACGGTTCCCAAAATTGGAACCGTGTGCAATGACTATCATTTTGCCTGCTGCATCAATCACACACGGTTCGCTCTAGCAAACCGTCGCCCCCAAAATTCTTTGTGGGACAGAAAACCCTCACCACCAAATTCAAAAAAGAAAAAAGAAAACCCTCACCATCCCCACATCACAAAAACCCTCACCCCGCCCGCCACCCCCTCGGCCCCTCTGTTACACTCCCCATTCACACCTGCACAAGGTCCTCCGCGTCTATGCCATGGCACCGCCTATCGCGGCGGTAAACACTTAGCTCAACGCCTGCCGGCGCCGCCAGGCTGCCGGCAAAGCCCACCGCATTTCGCCACTTCCGCTTGCCGCCGCCTATCGCCATAGACTTTCTCGACACTGCTCGCGGTCGACCCATCTCCGCTCGGTTGGGGAATCTGCCGTACTGAGGGTTCTTTCTCATGGACGACAAGGTAACTAATTTAACAAGATATTATCTCATCTGTTATCCCAGTTCATCTGCCTCCTTTAATCACCTGGCGAAAATCGCCATGAATTCATTTTTATTCGAGCTGATTTGAGGGTTTTCTTTCATTCATAGAATGTACAGTGTGCCGATACTTCAGGACTTGGCGACCGCCACCAGAGATTCCATCTCATCGTACCAGATAACTTCAGGACGTGCGCGATATGTTCAATCTCACCCTAAATCGGTTGGCATGGCCTACTTTCCTGAACATATTCTAAATATTGCTACATTTGGATAAAAGGTGCCACATGCACCATATATGTCAAAGGGGATATTCCCCCTCTTCTTTCTATATTATGCAAATTAATGATGTATTGTTCTTTCGATTACTCTCATATTTCCATGACATCACGTTTACCCTATCTGTTTAATTATAGACTTTTGTCCTTCGATTTCAACTGTTGTACAGTTCTTTCAATTTGGGCCCATATTTGCATGTTACCATATTTTCTTTAACAATCCTACCATTTTCTGCAGGACATCCCTCGCTATGCAACAGATTATGTAGTGCACAATTTTTCCCTTTACATACATCAAGGCTCCACGAATGTCATACTGCGCACAAACCATGGATTTACAATCGTTGCCACTATAAGACTTGATGAACGTGGTGACTCCTATTCTGGCATTGGCTTTTGGAATGAAATTGCAAATTTTTATGTACTGAAAGCTGGCACTAAAATTGCACTGCACATAGAAGGGCCTGGTCATGAGATATATGCTAACTTCCTCGACAAAATCATCCGTGCAGACTTTGTTCGAAGTAAGTTTTGTTTTCAACTATCTGCATATGTTGACTTACCTAGCAATGTCAAATGAATTGTGTAGTATTTAAGCAACCAATTGTTATTCCCTTATCTTACTATATTCCTACCTAATAACTTCTAGTTACCAATACACTTTTCTATTGCCCTGTTTTAACTAAATATTCCCTGTACTCCCATTTCTATCAGAAAGCGCCGCTGACAAGGAGACTCCGGAGGTGGAGAATGGGGCTGCCAACAAGCGGAGGTGGGGCGAGCTAGAACCGCAAGCGACTCCATCAGGCCTAGACTTAATCAGCATCCTCCCCGATGATATGTTGAGAGTCCTCATCTCCCTCCTCCCAATCAAATATGGGGCGCGGACAACCCTCCTTTCCCGGCGGTGGCGCCCCCTATGGAACTCCAGCCCTCTCGACCTCATCGACACCCATGAGCTCTGCCATGGCTATCGCAAAAGCTTGGATGCATTCTCCAAGATTCTCGGCAGTCACCTTGGCCCAACCAAAGGCCTTAGAATGGGCAAGTTCCGTTCCAACGGCAAGGACCGATCCAAGCTTGACGACTGGTTCTGATCTCCCACCCTAGATCAGCTCGAGGAGCTCACTTTTGATGATGGGCATATGCGGTCGCTGCCAACGTCCACACTCTGCCTCGCGCCCACGCTGCGCGTCGCCAAGTTCAGGAACTGCCATTTCCCGCCCCTTAATGACGCGCCCGCTGTTATTCTACCACGACTGAAGCACCTCGAGCTCGTTTTGCCGTCTGCCTGTCAAAGGGTGACATGGAGCGCCTGCTCCGTGGTTGTACTGCACTCGAGTACCTTCGTCTTCAGGTGATTAATGGGTTGAGTACCTTCCACATCACCTCCATGACTCTCCGGACTATTTATGTGTGTTGCTGGTGCGGCAGGAAGACATCACAAAAGTTGGACCACGGTATGGTCATCCATGACATACCCGCACTTGAGAGATTACTTGTAGTTGATCAAGAAGGTCCAACAAGAATCAATGTCATTTCTGGGCCGAAATTGACAGTGGTGGGCCACTCGTCTGAAAAATACTCCGAACTTGTTATTGGATCCACACCCGTTCAGGTACAACGGCCGCCTTCTACCTCTCCTTCTACAAATTAAAATTATTTCTAATTTTGAAGATGTTTGTTCGTCTGTCATTCAGAAAATGATTCCGACAAGCTTGACCCCGAAATTGCGTACAGTGAAGGTCTTGGCACTAGAATCTATCGGGCCCGACCTGGAGCAAGTTGTCAGTTTCCTGAGATGCTTTCCGTGCCTGGAGAAGCTATATATCGAGGTGATGTTCCTTTCCTGTTAAATGTTAACCATAAGGGAGTTCAATTTGTGACACCTTTTCCAAGTTTATAATGACAATGTACTACAATTTCTGAAGGTTCTTTTGGAGGATTTCAGTACATACATGCCCCCCATATTGGTTGCTTGATCCATATGGTTACAATCAATAAGCATTTCTCCTTTGGATTCATCTGTACTAGTTTTCTTAGGGAACTTTTCATCCACTCCAACCTCTTGTGAAGAAGGCTACATTTTTCTAGAATGTAATCAAATGCCCATGTTAATCATGTCAGATCGAAGATGGCATGTTAGTGCATTTTACAAATCCTGCAAACCAAATAGCTAGTCCTGTAGTAATGTTCAAAACTGCATGTAGGCACTAACACGTTTTCTTCTTTTGCAGATAAGATTAGGCCCAGTGGTGGATAATGTGATACAATATAACAATCACGTCGAATGCCTAGATCTGCATCTGTCAGAAATTACTTTGAACTCCTACCGAGGGACCTTACCGGAGATTATATTCGCCAGGTTCTTTGTTCTCAGAGCAAGGGTGCTGAAGGAAATGAGGTTTTCCCTACATTTATTTCGCAAAAATGAATGGTCTGTTGATCAGTGCCTGCGCCTGCGGCAGAATGGAGTAGGCTCCAAAAATGCTGAATTTCATTTGGGAACTACAGATGACAGAGTAATCGGAAGTCATCGGGTCAACCCCATACATGACTTCTCAGTGGCTGACCCCTTTGCAAAAATTGTGAGGTTTTGAAGCCAGACTTAGAAGCGGTGATATTAGTTTGAACCTCTCTGATATCCATGTTCAGCACATCAACGCGAGTGTTTGCAGCTGGTGAGCTGAATTTTATTTCTAATATCAGTTTGAACCTTGTAATCTTCAAATTTGAGACATATAACTCTGGAATTTGAACCTTGTAGCATTTTGAGCTTTTGTGGTACAATCGTTGAAATGGCATCGTATGAGACTCGTATATTGCTAGCACTATTTTGACCTTAATATGCAATGGTCTTAGATTTTATTAACCATTCTCGAATCAATTTACCTTGTCGATCTCACAGCACACACGATCTGTATAGCTAACTCGACTGCGATCTTCGACATTATTGCACACAGTTGGTTTCTTCCACCGTGTGCACTGTAGAGCGCATAATTAATTATCGCACTCGAGTGTCGACGCCTGGGGTGCGGTGTTGTCAAGCGTGCACTGGATTCTGGAATCCTCTGCTATGAACGCCGTGACAAGACGTGACGATTACAGGCCGGCCGGCCCCCATTTATTACAACGGCCATTTAACCTACCCTTGTGTCTCTTCAACCTTTCGATCGCACCCCACCACTGCAAGAAGCACACCCACCACGAGAAATTCTTAGAGGGTATCTTGCACGGCTCCAATGGCGCTCCGAGCGGCTGCCGACGACGAGCAGCAGTTCACCATGTGTGCCGTGGTGGACACCCACAGAAGGTTCATGGACCTCTCGGTGGTGTACACCAATGACCCGGTCTGGGCGGAGCACTCCATCCACATCATGGAGTTGTTTCTTGCCAAGGAGAAGTATAAGGTAGTCGGGTTCGACCTCGAGTACACCCGCGCTCATGCCGGGTCTCGTCCCAAGGTCGTCTTCGCCCAAATGTGTGTGTGCCAACACGTCCTCGTCTACCACTACTGCCTGGCCACAAGTGTTGGGGAACGTAGCAGAAATTCAAAATTTTCTACGCATCACCAAGATCAATCTATGGAGTAATCTAGCAACGAGGGGAAGGGGAGTGCATCTACATACCCTTGTAGATCGCGAGCGGAAGCGTTCAAGAGAACGGGGTTGATGGAGTCGTACTCGTCGTGATCCAAATCACCGATGATCCTAGCGCCGAACGGACGGCACCTCCGCGTTCAACACACGTACGAAGCAGTGACGTCTCCTCCTTCTTGATCCAGCAAGGGGGGAGGAGAGGTTGATGGAGATCCAGCAGCACGACGGCGTGGTGGTGGAAGTAGCGGGATTCCAACAGGGCTTCGCCAAGCACTGCGGGAGGAGGGAGATGTGTCACGGGAGGGAGAGGGAGGCGCCAGGGCTTGGATATTTCTGCCCTCCCTCCCCCCACTATATATAGGGCCAAGGGAGAGGGGGGGGGCACAGCCTTGGCCCTTCCTCCAAGGAAGGGTGCGGCCAGGGAGGAGTCCTTCCTCCCCAAGGCACCTCGGAGGTGCCTTCCCCTTTTAGGACTCTCCCTTTTCCTTATCTCTTGGCGCATGGGCCTCTTGGGGCTGGTGCCCTTGGCCCATATAGGCCAAGGCGCACCCCCTACAGCCCATGTGGCCCCCGGGGCTGGTGGACCCCCGGACCCCTTTCGGCACTCTCGGTACAATACCGATAAAGTGCGAAACTTTTCCGGCGACCAAAATAAGACTTCCCATATATAAATCTTTACCTCCAGACCATTCTGGAACTCCTCGTGACGTCCGAGATCTCATCCGAGACTCCGAACAACTTTCGGGTTACCGCATACTAATATCTCTATAACCCTAGTGTCACCGAACCTTAAGTGTGTAGACCCTACGGGTTCGGGAGACATGCAGACATGACCGAGACGACTCTCCGGTCAATAACCAACAGCAGGATCTGGATACCCATGTTGGCTCCCACATGCTCCTTGATGATCTCATCGGATGAACCACGATGTCGAGGATTCAATCAATCCTGTATACAATTCCCTTTGTCCATCGGTATGTTACTTGCCCGAGATTCGATCGTCGGTATCCCGATACCTTGTTCAATCTCGTTACCGGCAAGTCTCTTTACTCGTTCCGTAACACATCATCCCGTGATCAACTCCTTGGTCACATTGTGCACATTATGATGATGTCCTACCGAGTGGGCCCAGAGATACCTCTCCGTTTACACGGAGTGACAAATCCCAGTCTTGATTCGTGCCAACTCAACAGACACTCTCGGAGATACCTGTAGTCCACCTTTATAGCCACCCAGTTACGTTGTGACGTTTGGTACACCCAAAGCATTCCTACGGTATCCGGGAGTTGCACAATCTCATGGTCTAAGGAAATGATACTTGACATTAGAAAAGCTCTTAGCAAACGAACTACACGATCTTGTGCTAGGCTTAGGATTGGGTCTTGTCCATCACATCATTCTCCTAATGATGTGATCCCGTTATCAACGACATCCAATGTCCATGGTCAGGAAACCGTAACCATCTATTGATCAACGAGCTAGTCAACTAGAGGCTTACTAGGGACATGGTGTTGTCTATGTATCCACACATGTATCTGAGTTTCCTATCAATACAATTCTAGCATGGATAATAAACGATTATCATGAACAAGGAAATATAATAATAACCAATTTATTATTGCCTCTAGGGCATATTTCCAACAGTCTCCCACTTGCACTAGAGTCAATAATCTAGTTCACATCACCATGTGATTAACACTCACAGGTCACATCACCATGTGACCAACATCTAAAGAGTTTACTAGAGTCAACAATCTAGTTCACATCACTATGTGATTAACACTCAATGAGTTCTGGTTTGATCATGTTATGCTTGTGAGAGAGGTTATTAGTCAATAGGTCTGAACCTTTCAGATCCGTGTGTGCTTTACGAATATCTATGTCATCTTGTGGATGCCACCACGCGCTACTTGGAGCCATTTCAAATAACTGCTCTACTATACGAATCCGGTTTACTACTCAGAGTCATCCGGATTAGTGTCAAAGTTCGCATCGATGTAACCCTTTACGACGAACTCCTTTTCACCTCCATAATCGAGAAAATTCCTTAGTCCACTAGATACTAAGGATAAGTTCGACCGCTGCCATGTGATCCATTCCCGGATCACTATTGTACCCCTTGACCAACTCATGGCAAGGCACACTTCATGTGTGGTACACAGCATAGCATACTGTAGAGCCTATGTCTAAAGCATAGGGGACGACCTTCGTCCTTTCTCTCTCTTCTGCTGTGGTCAGGTCTTGAGTCTTACTCAATACTCACACCTTGTAACACAGTCAAGAACTCCTTCTTTGCTGATCTATTTTGAACTCTTTCAAAATCATGTCAAGGTGTGCGTTCTTTGAAAGTATCATCGGGCGTCTTGATCTATCTCTATAGATCTTGATGCCCAATATGTAAGCAGCTTTATCCAGGTCTTCCTTTGAAAAACTCCTTTCAAACAACCCTTTATGCTTTCCAGAAATTTTACATCATTTCGGATCAACAATATGTCATTCACATATACTTATCAGAAATGTTGTAGCGCTCCCACTCACTTTATTGTAAATACAAGTTTCTAACAAACTTTGTATAAACCCAAAAACTTTGATCACTCCATCAAAGCATATATTCTGACTCCGAGATGCTTGCTCTAGTTCATGGAAGGATCGCTAGAGCTAGCATACCTTTTAGCATCCTTAGGATCGACAAAACCTTTCTGATTGTATCACATACAACCTTTCCTTACGAAAACTGGTAAGGAAACTTGTTTTGACATCCATCTGCCAGATTTCATAAATGCAGCTAATGCTAACATGATTCCGACGGACTTAAGCATCGCTACGGATGAGAAAATCTCATCGTAGTCAACTCCTTGAACTTGTGAAAACACTCTTTGCCACAAGTCGAGCTTCATAGACGGTAACCTTACCGTCCACGTCCGTCTTCTTCTGAAAGATCCGTTTATCTCAATGGCTTGCCGATCTTCGGGAAGGTTCACCAAAGTCCATGCTTTGTTCTGATACATGGATCCTATCTCGGATTTCATGGCTTCTAACCATTTGTCGGAATATGGGCCCACCATCGCTTCTCCATAGCTCGTAGGTTCATTGTTGTCTAGCAACATGACTTCCAAGACAGGATCACGTACTACTCTGAAGTAGCACGCATCCTCGTCGTCCTACGAGGTTTGGTAGTGACTTGATCTGAAGTTTCATGATCACTATCATAAGCTTCCACTTCAATTGGTGTAGGTGCCACCGGAACAACTTCCTGTGCCCTGCTACACACTAGTTGAAGTCATGGTTCAATAACCTCATCAAGTCTCCACCATCCTCCCACTCAATTCTTTCGAGAGAAACTTTTCCTCGAGAAAGGACCCGTTTCTAGAAGCAATTACTTTTGCTTCCAGATCTGAAATAGGAGGTATACCCAACTGTTCTGGGTATTCTATGAAGATGCATTTATCCGCTTTGGGTTCGAGCTTATCAGCCTGAAACTTTTTCACATAAGCATCGCAGCCCCAAACTTTTAAGAAACGACAACTTAGGTTTCTCTAAACGGTGTCGTCTCAACAGAATTGCGTGGTGCCCCTTTTAAAGTGAATGCGGTTATCTCTAATGCCTAACCCATAAACGATAGTGGTAATTCGATAAGAGACTTCATGGTATGCACCATATCCAATAGGGTGCAGTTATGATGTTCGGACACACCATCACACTGTGGTGTTCCAGGCGGTATTAATTGTGAAACACTTTCCACAATGTCTTAATTGTGTGCCAAACTCGTAACTCAGATATCTCTATGATCATATCATAAACATTTTATCCTCTTGTCACGACGATCTTCAACTTCACTCTAAAATTACTTGAACCTTTCAATAATTCAGACTTGTGTTTCATCAAGTAAATATTCTCAGCATCTACTCAAATCATCTGTGAAGTAAGAACATATCGATATCCACTGCGTGCCTCAGCACTCATTGGACCACATACATCAAATGTATTACTTCCAACAAGTTGCTCTCTTGTTCCATCTTACTGAAAACGAGGCCTTTCAGTCATCTTGCCCATGTGGTATGATTTGCATGTCTCAAGTGATTCAAAAACAAGTGAGTCCAAACGATCCATCTGTATGGAGTTTCTTCATGCATATATATATACCAATAGACATGGTTCGCATGTCTCAATCTTTTCAAAAACGAGTGAGTCCAAAGATCCATCTACATGGAGCTTCTTCATGCGTTCTATACCAATATGACTCAAATGGCAGTGCCACAAGTATGTGGTACTATCATTACTATTTTATATCTTTTGGCACGAACATGTGTATCACTGCGATCGAGATTCATTTTAGGTGCAAGACCATTGAAGGTATTATTCAAATAAACAGAGTAACCATTATTCTCCTTAAATGAATAACCGTATTGCGATAAACATAATCCAATCATGTTTATGCTCAACGCAAACACCAAATAACAATTATTTAGGTTTAACACCAATCTCGATGGTAGAGGGAGCATGCGATGCTTGATCACATCAACCTTGGAAACACTTCCAACACATATCGTCATCTCACCTTTAGCTAGTCTCCATTTATTCCGCAGATTTTATTTTGAGTTACTAACACTTAGCAACCGAACCGGTATCTAATACCCTGGTGCTGCTAGGAGTACTAGTAAAGTACACATTCATATAATGTATATCCAATATACTTCTGTCGACCTTGCCTGCCTTCTCATCTACCGAGTATCTAGGGTAGTTCTGCTTCAGTGACCGTTCTCCTCATTACAGAAGCACTTAGTCTCGGGTTTGGGTTCAACCTTGGGATTCTCCACTAGAGCGGCAAATGATTTGCTGTTTCATGAAGTATCCCTTTTGCCCTTGCCCTTCTAGAAACTAGTGGTTTTACTAACCATCAACAATTGATGCTCCTTCTTGATTTCTACTTTCGCGGTGTCAAACATCGCGAGTTGCTCAAGGATCATCACGTCTATCCCTGATATGTTATAGTTCATCATGAAGCTCTAATAGCTTGGTGGCAGTGACTATGGAGAACCATCACTATCTCATCTGGAAGATTAACTCCCACTCGATTCAAGTGATTGTAGTACTCAGACAATCTGAGCACATGCTCAACGATTGAGCTTTTCTCCCTTATTTTGCAGGCTTAAGAAACTTGTCAAAGGTCTCATACCTCTTGACGTGGGCATTAGTCTGAAATCCCAATTTCAGTCTTTGGAACATCTCATATGTTCTGCGACGTTTCAAAAACGTCTTGTCGCCACAATTTTAAACCGTTAGCATCACACACTGAACTATCACGTAGTCATCAAAACGTGTATGTCAGATGTTTCGCAACATCGGCAGACGACGCTGAGGTTCAGCACACCGAGCGGTGCATTAAGGACATAAGCCTTCTGTGCAGCAATGAGGACTATCCTCAGTTTACGGACCCAGTCCGCATAATTGCTACTATCAACTTTCAACTAAATTTTCTCTAGGAACATATCTTAAACAGTAGAACTAAAGCGCAAGCTATGACATAATTTGCAAAGGCTTTTTGACTATGTTCATGATAATTAAGTTCATCTGATTATTTAATGAACTCCCACTCAGATAGACATCCCTCTAGTCATCTAAGTGATACATGATCCGAGTCAAACTAGGCCGTGTCCGATCATCACGTGAGACGGACTAGTCATCATCGGTGAACATCTCCATGTTGATCGCATCTACTATACGACTCATGTTCGACCTTTCGATCTCTTGTGTTCCGAGGCCATGTCTGTACATGCTAGGCTCGTCAAGTCAACCTAAGTGTTTCGCATGTGGTCCGAGGCCATGTATGTACATGCTAGGCTCGTCAACACCCGTTGTATTCGAACGTTAGAATCTATCACACCCGATCATCATGTGGTGCTTCGAAACAACGAACCTTCGCAACGGTGCACAGTTAGGGGGAACACGTCTCTTGAAATTTTCGTGAGGGATCATCTTATTTATGCTACCGTCGTTCTAAGCAAATAAGATGTAAACATGATAAACATCACATGCAAATCATAAAGTGACGTGATATGGCCAATATCATCTTGCGCCTTTGATCTCCATCTTCGAGGCGCGGCATGATCACCTTCGTCACCGGCATGACACCATGATCTCCATCATCATGATCTCCATCATTGTGTCTTCATGAAGTTGTCTCGCCAACTATTACTTCTACTACTATGGCTAACGGTTAGCAATAAAGTAAATTAATTACATGGCGTTTTCATTAATACGCAGGTCATACAATAAATTAAGACAACTCCTATGGCTCCTGCCGGCTGTCATACTCATCGACATGCAAGTCGTGATTCCTATTACAAGAACATGATAGATCTCATACATCACATATATCATTCATCACATCCTTTTGGCCATATCACATCACATAGCATACCCTGCAAAAACAAGTTAGACGTCCTCTAATTGTTGTTGCATGTTTTACGTGGCTGCTATGGGATTCTAGCAAGAACGTTTCTTACCTACGCAAAAGCCACAACGTGATATGCCAATTTCTATTTACCCTTCATAAGGACCCTTTTCATCGAATCCGATCCGACTAAAGTGGGAGAGACAGACACCCGCTAGCCACCTTATGCAACTAGTGCATGTCAGTCGGTGGAACCTGTCTCACGTAAGTGTACGTGTAAGGTCGGTCCGGGCCGCTTCATCCCATGATGCCGCCGAATCAAGATAAGACTAGTAACGGCAAGTAAATTGACAAAATCGACGCCCACAACTACTTTGTGTTC
The DNA here is from genome assembly GCF_002575655.3 of Aegilops tauschii subsp. strangulata. Taxonomy (NCBI): domain Eukaryota; kingdom Viridiplantae; phylum Streptophyta; class Magnoliopsida; order Poales; family Poaceae; genus Aegilops; species Aegilops tauschii. The sequence continues at coordinate 158,754,997 of NC_053036.3, forward strand.
TACTCGTGCATAGAAACTACGCATAAACCTGGCTCTGATACCACTGTCGGGGAACGTAGCAGAAATTCAAAATTTTCTACGCATCACCAAGATCAATCTATGGAGTAATCTAGCAACGAGGGGAAGGGGAGTGCATCTACATACCCTTGTAGATCGCGAGCGGAAGCGTTCAAGAGAACGGGGTTGATGGAGTCGTACTCGTCGTGATCCAAATCACCGATGATCCTAGCGCCGAACGGACGGCACCTCCGCGTTCAACACACGTACGGAGCAGCGACGTCTCCTCCTTCTTGATCCAGCAAGGGGGGAGGAGAGGTTGATGGAGATCCAGCAGCACGACGGCGTGGTGGTGGAAGTAGCGGGATTCCAACAGGGCTTCGCCAAGCGCTGCGGGAGGAGGGAGATGTGTCACGTGAGGGAGAGGGAGGCGCCAGGGCTTGGATATTGCTGCCCTCCCTCCCCCCCCACTATATATAGGGCCAAGGGAGAGGGGGGGGGCGCAGCCTTGGCCCTTCCTCCAAGGAAGGGTGCGGCCAGGGAGGAGTCCTTCCTCCCCAAGGCACCTCGGAGGTGCCTTCCCCTTTTAGGATTCTCCCTTTTCCTTATCTCTTGGCGCATGGGCCTCTTGGGGCTGGTGCCCTTGGCCCATATAGGCCAAGGCGCACCCCCTACAGCCCATGTGCCCCCCCGGGGCTGGTGGACCCCCGGACCCCTTTCGGCACTCCCGGTACAATACCGATAAAGTGCGAAACTTTTCCGGTGACCAAAATAAGACTTCCCATATATAAATCTTTACCTCCGGACCATTCCGGAACTCCTCGTGACGTCCGAGATCTCATCCGGGACTCCGAACAACTTTCGGGTTACCGCATACTAATATCTCTATAACCCTAGCGTCACCGAACCTTAAGTGTGTAGACCCTACGGGTTCGGGAGACATGCAGACATGACCGAGACGACTCTCCGGTCAATAACCAACAACGGGATCTGGATACCCATGTTGGCGCCCACATGCTCCTTGATGATCTCATCGGATGAACCACGATGTCGAGGATTCAATCAATCCTGTATACAATTCCCTTTGTCCATCGGTATGTTACTTGCCCGAGATTCGATCGTCGGTATCCCGATACCTTGTTCAATCTCGTTACCGGCAAGTCTCTTTACTCGTTCCGTAACACATCATCCCGTGATCAACTCCTTTGTCACATTGTGCACATTATGATGATGTCCTACCGAGTGGGCCCAGAGATACCTCTCCGTTTACACGGAGTGACAAATCCCAGTCTCGATTCGTGCCAACCCAACAGACATTTTCGGAGATACCTGTAGTCCACCTTTATAGCCACCCAGTTACGTTGTGACGTTTGGTACACCCAAAGCATTCCTACGGTATCCGGGAGTTGCACAATCTCATGGTCTAAGGAAATGATACTTGACATTAGAAAAGCTCTTAGCAAACGAACTACACGATCTTGTGCTAGGCTTAGGATTGGGTCTTGTCCATCACATCATTCTCCTAATGATGTGATCCCGTTATCAACGACATCCAATGTCCATGGTCAGGAAACCATAACCATCTATTGATCAACGAGCTAGTCAACTAGAGGCTTACTAGGGACATGGTGTTGTCTATGTATCCACACATGTATCTGAGTTTCCTACCAATACAATTCTAGCATGGATAATAAACGATTATCATGAACAAGGAAATATAATAATGACCAATTTATTATTGCCTCTAGGGCATATTTCCAACAACAAGGCCTTGCGAGCGTTTCGCCTGGTTTGTCAACGGCCCCCACTACATGTTCGCTACGGTGGACATCACCAATGATGTAAAGGCGCTCGAGAGTTCGGGCATCGCCTGACAGAATCTTGTCGACATCCAGGGCCAATACAACATCTAGGGCAGCAAGGAGCATGAGAAGGACTCACTGGTTCACCTCGTCGAGGCCATCATCGACCCCTACTACAGAGACATGAAGGATTCATGCAACAAGGACAGGCGTGCCTGGCACTCGGCTTGGATGGAGAAACTCGACAAAGCTCACGTCGTGTACGCGGCCAAGGAGGCGTACAGGAGCTACGACCTGTACCGGCGGATCGTTGACATGAGGAAGTCCCTCCTTCCCCAAAACGGCCAGGGATCCAGCCGAAAGCAGAGCAATGGCAAGCGTCGTCGCAACAATAAGTAGATGATTAGATCCTCGTTTCTCCTACTTTAGTATGCATGTAATTGCTTACTTTGGTGTGTGCAAATGTTATGTGTGTAGTCACTTGTGTAATTGTATGCTTAATTTGGTTATGCAATGCTGTCTTTTTAAGTATATATGTTGATGCTCTGTAGACAGAGCGTAGATGGTGTGCGGACAAAGAAAATCACATCGCACACAGAATAAACAATGGAACCCGTCGGTGATGTTTTCATCAATCACTCACAATTGTATACCAGCAATCGTTTGCAGTAATCGTCTGTGTTCTTGTCGGTCTTCGCACACGTTTCTGATTACAGACCTGTTTGCCTCGTATCACACACATCTTGTTCATTTGAACCGTTTCTGTTCTCACGTCTCAACACAAACAGTTCATCCGAGTGAACCGCATGCCGTATATCGCACACACCTTGAATCTTGCTGACCATTTCTATTGTGTTGCCTAATCTTAAACAGTTCATCCGAGTGAACTGTATGATGTACATCGCACACACCTTCATCTGGCTGCCCGTTTCTTTTGTTCCTCATCATCGCAAACGGTTAATTGAGCTGAACCGTATGCCCTGCATCACACACGCAACTAAAATCTGAACCGTGTTTGATGCATCCTCCATCGCAAATGTTTTGCATCATTTCTGACGGTTTTCATACAGCACCGTTTGAGATTATTGCATCGCACACAGTTTCTTGAAGGGTCTCTGATCGTAGTGTCGCGTTAGCAGCATCCTGCAGTAGTGAAAGGTGGTTTTCTCTTGATCAGGTTGTGAAACAGGTATTTGAGAGAAACCAGAATATCCATCAAGAAAACAAAAGTGTGTATGCTTAGATAATCTTTCGAGCATTTGATCAATGAAAGCCAAAGGGTAATGATCTTTGCTAGTTGCTTTATTTAATTTTCTAAAATCAATTACCATTCTATATCCAGTGACAATCCTTTGTGGGATAAGTTCAATTTTATCATTAGGAATAACATTAATACCTCCCTTCTTAGTGACACAATGAACGGGGCTTACCCATCTACTATCAGCTATGGGATAGATTATACCTGCTTCCAGAATCTTTAATATTTCTGTTCTTACCACTTCTTTCATCTTAGGATTCAAAAGTCATTGATGATCAACAACGGGTTTAGCATCAGGTTCCATATTTAATCTTGTGCTGACAGCGAGTGGGACTAATGCCCTTAAGATCATGAAGAGTATATCCAATAGCAGCTCAGTGCTTCTTCATAATTTTCAATAATCTTTCTTCTTCATGTTCTGAAAGGTTAGCACTAATAATAATAGGATATATCTTTTTCTCATCAAGATAAGCATATTTCAATGTGTCAGACAATTGTTTCAATTCAAACAGGGGATCACCTTTAGGTGGAGGAGGACCTCCTAGAGTTTCAATAGGCAAATTGTGTTTAAGCAGAGGTCGTTGTTCAAAGAAATTTTTGTCTATTTCATTTCTTTCATGCATATGCATATCAGTTTCATGGTCTAGCAAATATTGTTCTAGTGGATCAGTAGGAGGCATGGCAATAGAAGCAAGACCAATTATTTCATCCTCACTAGGTAATTCTTTCTTATGAGGTTGTCTATTAAAGTTGGAAAATTGAATTCATGGGACTCATCACCAAAGCTAAGACTGACACTTCGTTAATGACAATCTATAGTAGCATTGACAGTGTTCAAGAAAGGTCTAGCAAAGATAATGGGACAAACATCATCTTGTGGGGAACCAAGGACTAGAAATCAGTAGGGTATTTTATTTTCCCACACAAGACTTCGACATCTCTAACAATCCCAAGTGGTGTGATGGTGTCTCTATTAGAAAGTTTAACAGTAACATCTGTGTCTTCTATTTCAGTGGGTGCTATATCATTCATAATTTCTTGGTATAAGGTAAAAGGAATAACACTCACGCTAGCACCTAAATCACATAAACCAGGATACCAATGATCTCCAATTTTAACTGAGACAACAGGCATGCCAACAACGGGTCTATGTTTATCTTTTTCATCAGGTTTGGCAATTCTAGCGGCTTCATCACAGAAGTAAATAACATGCCCATCAATATTTTCTACCAAAAGATCTTTAACCATAGCAACACTAGGTTCTGCTTTAATTTGTTCAACAAGTTTAGGTGCTCTAATATTACTTTTGCCAACCACATTTGAAACCTTAGCATGTTCCTTTATCCTAACAGGGAAAGGTGGTTTTTCAATATAAGCACTAGGCACAACTAGATCAGGTAAATAATAGTTTCATCTTTAGCTATTACCGGTTCTTTAATTTCTTCCTTAATAGGTGGATGATATTTAAACCACTTCTCCTTGGGGAGATCAACATGAGTAGCAAATGATTCACAGAAAGAGGCTAATATCTCAGAGTCAAGTCCATATTTAGTGCTAAACTTTTGAAAAGCATCAGTATTCATAAAAGATTTAACACAGTCGAATTCAAGCTTAATACCTGACTGTTTACCTTCATTGAGTTCCCAATCTTCAGAGTTGCGTTTAATTCTTTCGAAAAGATCCCACCTGAATTCAATAGTCTTCTTCATAGAAGAACCAGTACAAGAAGTATCGAGCATGGATTGATCATCACGAGAAAGCCGAGCATAAAAATTCTGAATGATAATTTCTCCCGAGAGCTCATGATTGGGGCATGAATATAAGATTGACTTAAGCCTCCCCCAAGCTAGAGCGATACTTACTCCTTCACGAGGCCAAAAATTATATATATAATTCCGATCACGATGAACTAGATGCATAGGATAAAATATTTGGTGAAATTTCAATTTAAATCGATTCCAGTTCCAAGTTCCAATATCATCGCATAGCCTATACCATGCAAATGCTTTTACCTTCAAAGATAAAGGGAAAACCTTCTTCTTACCTTCATCTTTGGACAAACCTGCAAGCTTAAATAATCCACACATTTCATCCACATATAGCAAGTGCATATCAGGATGTTCAGTTCCATCTCCTGCATAAGGATTAGCAAGCAATTATTCCATGATACCCGAAGGAATTTCATAACCAATAATTTCAGTAGGTGCAATAGGTTGAGGGGCAACTAATTGTGGTTCCGGTCAAGGTGAAGATACCCCGAACAAACCCCTAAAGGATTATTCTCCATAGTAACAAGTATCAATAAATTTCAGCACATAGTAATAATTTTTCCTTACCGATTTCCACTTACCAAGAGCGCTTCACTCCCCGGCAACGACACCAAAAAAGAGCCTTGATGATCCACAAGTATAGGGGATCAATCATAGTCCTTTCGATAAGTAAGAGTGTAGAACCCAACGAGGAGCACAAGGAAATGACAAGTGGTTTCAACAAGGTATTTTCTGCAAGCACTGAAATTGTCGGTAACGCGTAGTTTGATAGCAAGATAATTTGTAACGAGCAAGTAACGGTAATGGTAAATAAAGTGCAGCAAGGTAGCCCAATCATTTTGTGGCAAAGGACAGGCCAAAACGGTCTCTTATGATAAGCAAAGCGTTCTTGAGGGTACACGGGAATTTCATCTAGTCACTTTCATCATGTTGGTTCAATTCGTGTTCGCTACTTTGATAATTTGATTTGTGGGTGGACCGATGCTTAGGTGTTGTTCTTACTTGAAAAAACCTCCTACTTATGATTAACACCCTCACAAGCATCGACAACTATGAGAAAAGTATTAAGATAGATTCTAACCATAGCATTAAACTTTTGGATCCAAATCAGTCCCTTACGAAGTAGCGCATAATGTAGGGTTTAAGCTTCTGTCACTCTAGCAACCCATCATCTAATAACTACTCCACAATGCATTCCCTTAGGACCTAATAAGGTGACATGCCATGTAGTCCATGTTCGCATGACACCACTAAGGGAATCACAACATACATATCATCAAAATGTCGAACACATATCAAGTTCACATGATTACTTGCAACAAGATTTCTCATGTGACCTCAAGAATAAAAGTAACTACTGACAAATGATAATCATGCTCAAGATCATAGGAGTATTAAATAGCATAATGGATCTGAACATAATCTTCCACCAAATAAACCATATAGTAATCAATTATAATATGTAATCAACACTACTAGTCACCCTCAAGTACCAATCTAAGGTTCCGGTACAAAGATTGAACACAAGAGATGAACTAGTGTTTGAGAGGAGATGGTGTTGTTGAAGATGTTGATGGAGATTGCCCTCCCAAAGATGGGATAGTCGTTGGTGATGACGATGACGATGATTTCCACCTCCGGGAGGGAAGTACCCCCGGCAGAATCGCTCCACCGGAGGGCCAAAGTGCTCCTACCCAAGTTCCACCTCGAGATGGTGGCGCTTCATCCCGAAAGTCCTCCCCTTATTTTTTCTAGGTCAAAATGACTTATATACCAGAAGAGGGACACCGAAGGTGGGCCGAGGAGGGCACAACCCACCAGGGCGCGCCAGGCAGGTGGGTTGTGCCCACCTGGTGGGCCTCCTCCGGTAGTTATTTGCTCCAATATTTTTAATATATTCCAAAACAATTCTCCGTAAATTTTCAGCTCATTCGGAGATGTGCATAATAGGTGACTCTGACGTAGCTTTTTCAGGTCTAGAATTCCAGCCGCCAGCATTCTCCCTCTTTGTGCAAACCTTGCATATTATGAGAGAAAAGGCATTAGAATTACTCCATAAAGCATTATTATGCATAAAAACATTATAAATAACAGTAGGAAAACATGATGCAAAATGGACGTATCACTTCACTCCCCGGCATCGGTGCCAGAAAAGAGCCTTGATGACCCTCAAGTATAGGGGATCAATCATAGTCCTTTCGATAAGTAAGAGTGTCGAACCCAATGAGGAGCAGAAGAAAATGAGAAGTGGTTTTCAGCAAGGTAATTTCTGCAAGCACTACAATTGTCGGTAACAGGTAGTTTGATAGCAAGATAATTTGTAACAAGTAAGTAACAGTAACGGTAAAGAAAGTGCAGCAAGGTAGCCCAATTGTTAGGGCATGTCTCTCTCTAAGTGGTTTTGGTGATTGATGACAATGCATTTGCGGACTAATCATGTGCATTAAGCATTTTTCAGTTATTCATTCATTGGCATGAGACGATTCTTTCCCCTCAGAGCTCAAGGTGACGATGGTGTAGTCTCATTCGTTTCGGTTTTGGTGGACTTGAGTCGTAGGAGACACCGTACTATCAAGAGGGGGTCCGCATCGGAAAGGCTAGGGTGGAATCAACACACACACATCTATCTCGCACCCGCAGCTCCTTTCTCTTCCTTGGAGTATACCGTTATCGCGGAAGTGGCACATGGGAGGAGCCAGCGGTAGTACCGGCGGTCCGGAGCGGTAGTACCGCTGATAGCCTTAAGCGGCAGTACCGCTGTTTCACAGCGGTAGTACCGCTCATGGTCATCAGCGGCACAACGGCTCCCGTTCTGCGCTGGTACCGCCTCGATTCGAGCCCGTTGTTTCTCTTGTCGGGTTGGGCGGTAGTAGGAGCGGTAGTAGGCGCGGTAGTACCGCTTCAATCGGTAGTACCGTCCTACCACCGCTACTAGTGCCGCTCGAGGGCGCTCTCTCTCTTGCCCCTTCTCTCTACTCTCTGTGCGCAGCCCCAGCGGTACTACCACTGGGCCAAGCGGCAGTACCGCTGCCCAGTGCGGTAGTACCGCTCCCTTGGGCGGTAGAGCCGCCCTCAGTGGGCTGAGTTGTGGGACAACGGTTGGATTTGATTCCCCACTATAAAAGGAGGTCTTGTTCCCCAAGAAGACCTACCTCTTTTCCCCTAAGCTCCATTGTTGCTCCAAAGCTCATTTTCGCCCAATCTCTCTCCCTAGCCAATCAAACTTGTTGATTTTCTAGGGATTGGTTGAAAAGGCCCAGATCTACACTTCCACCAAGAGAAATTTGATTCCCCACACTAACCCCTTGCGGATCTTGTTACTCATGGGTGTTTGAGCACCCTAGATGGTTGAGGTCACCTCGGAGCCACATTCCATTGTGGTGAAGCTCCGTGGTATCGTTGGGAGCCTCCAATCAAGTTGTGGATATTGCCCCAACCTTGTTTGTAAAGGTTCGGTTGCCGCCTTCAAGGGCACCACTAGTGGATTCACGGCATCTCTCATTGTGTGAGGGCGTGAGGAGAATATGGTGGCCCTAGTGGCTTCTTGGAGAGCATTGTGCCTCCACACCGCTCCAACGGAGACGTACTTCCCTCAACGGGAAGAAACTTCGGTAACACATCCTCGTCTCCACCGGCTCCACTTGTGGTTATCTCTTCCCTTTACTTTGTGCAAGCTATTGTTGTGTTGTATCTCTTGCTTGCACTTGTTGTTGTTGTTGGTTGCATCACATAGGTTGCTCACCTAGTTGCACATCTAGACAACCTATTTGTTGCTAAACCTAATTTGTTAAGAAAAGCTAAAAATTGGTAGTTGCCTATTCACCCCCCTTTGGTCAACCATATCGATCCTTTCACCAATCCTTTTTGTGGCAAAGGATAGGCTAAAACGGTCTCTTATAATAAGCAAAGCGTTCTTGAGGGTACACGGGAATTTCATCTAGTCACTTTCATCATGTTGGTTTGATTCGTGTTCACTACTTTGATAATTTGATATGTGGGTGGACTGGTGCTTAGGTGTTGTTCTTACTTGAACAAACCTCCTACTTATGATTAACCCCTCGCAAGCATCCGCAACTACGAGAAAAGTATTAAGATAAAATCTAACCATAGCATTAAACTTTTGGATCCAAATCGGTCCCTTATGAAGTAGCGCATAAACTAGGGTTTAAGCTTCTATCACTCTAGCAATCCATCATCTAATAACTACTTCACAATGCATTCCCTTAGGCCCAAATATGGTGAAGTGCCATGTATTCCATGTTGACATGACACACTAAGGGAATCACAATATACATATCATCAAAATATCAAACACATATCAAGTTCACATGATTACTTGCAACATGACTTCGCCCGTGACCTCAAGAACAAAAGTAACTACTCACAAATGATAATCATGCTCAAGATCAGAGGGGTATTAAATAGCATAATGGGTCTGAACATATAATCTTCCACCAAATAAACCATATAGTAATCAACTACAAAATGTAATCAACACTACTAGTCACCCACAGGTACCAGTCTGAGGTTCCGGTACAAAGATTAAACACAAGAGATGAACTAGGGTTTGAGAGGAGATGGTGCTGTTGAAGATGTTGATGAATATTGCCCTCCCAAAGATGAGAGGGTTATTGGTGATGATGACAACGATGATTTCCCCCTCCGGGAGGGAAGTTCCACCGACGGAATCGCTCCGTCGAAGGGCAGAAGTGCTCCTACCCAAGTTCTGCCTCGAGACGGCGGCACTCTGTCCCTAAAGTCCTCTCCTTAGTTTTTCTAGGTCAAAATGACTTATATACCAGAAGATGGGCACCGGAGGTGGGCCGAGGAGGGCACAACCCACCAGGGCGCGCCTAGGCTGCCTGGCGCGCCCAGGTGGGTTGTGCCCACCTGGTCGGCCCCCTCTGGTTGTTATTTGCTCCAGTATTTTTCATATATTCCAGAACAATTCTGCATAAATTTTCAGCTCATTTGGAGATGTGCAGAATAGGTGACTCTGACATTGGTTTTTTCAGGTCCAGAATTCCAGCTGCCGGCATTCTCCCTCTTTGTGTAAACCTTGCATATTATGAGAGAACAAGCATTAGAATTAGTCCATAAAGCATTATTATGCATAAAAACATTATAAATAACAGTAGGAAAACATGATGCAAAATGGACGTATCACAATCCTACCACAAGAATCTTGATTTCTAGCCTTCCCCAAGTTGCTTTCCACTCAAATCACCTTTCCATCATATCCAATTCTGGGAGAGAGAGTTGAGTGTTGGGGAGACTATCATTTGAAGGACAAGAGCAAGAATTCATCATCAACACAACATTTATTACCTTTTTGAGAGTGGGTGTCTCCTAGATTGGTTAGGTGTCACTTGGGAGCCTCCGTCAAGTTGTAGAGTTTAACCAAGAAGTTTGTAAGGGCAAGGAGATCGCCTACTTCGTGAAGATCTACCCGAGTGAGGCAAGTCCTTCGTGGGCAATGGCCATGGTGGGATAGACAAGGTTGCTTCTTCGTGGACCTTTCGTGGGTGGATCCCTCCATGGACTCGCACAACTGTTATCCTTCGTGGGTTCAAGTATCCATCTATGTGGACGTATGATAGCACCACCTATCAGAACGATGCCAAAAATCTCCGTTTTGCACTCTCCAAACCCTTCCCTTTACCTTCATATGCAATGCTTTACTTTTCGCTGCTACACTCTTAGAATTGCATGTGTAGGTTGATTGCTTTGATGCAAATATGCCCTAGAGGCAATAATAAATTGGTTATTATTATATTTACTAAATCATGATAAAGGTTTATTATTCATGCTAGAATTGTATTGATCGGAAACTTAGATACATGTGTGAATACATAAACAAATACCGTCTCCTAAGAAGCCTCTACTAGACTAGCTCATTGATCAAAGATGGTTAAGGTTTCCTAACCATAGACATGTGTTGTAATTTGATAATGGGATCACATTATTAGGAGAATGATGTGATGGACAAGACCCATCCATTGTCTTAGCATAATGATCGTTCAGTTTATTGCTATTGCTTTCTTCATGTCAAATACACATTCCTCCGACTATGAGATTATGCAACTCCTGGATACCGAAGGAATACCTTGTGAAAGATCGTGGATGTCACCTAGAGGGGGGTGAATAGGTGCTTTAAAATAATTACAGTTTAGGCTTGAACAAATGTAGAATAAAACTAGCGTTTAATTTGTCAAGCACAAAACCTAAAATGACTAGGCTCACCTATGTGCACCAACAACTTATGCTAAGAAAGATAAACAACTAGGTGATAGCAAGATATATGTCAAGAAACAATATGGCTATCACAAAGCAAAGTGCATAAGTAAAGGGCTCGGGTAAGAGATAACCGAGGCACGCGGAGACGACAATGTATCCTGAAGTTCACACCCTTGTGTCGGGGAAACGACACCTATGTGATCACAGGGAATCCCTACTACAGTTGGCGGGGCGCGGGGCCGTGCAAAGAGCGGGTCTAGAAGATCAACGGGGGGGGGGGGGGGGATTTTATCCAGTTTCGGCCCGCAGACGATGCGTAATACCCTAGTCCTGCTTTGGTGTATATTTGGTGTTCTTGAGCTCCTGAACTAGCTGCGGTGCGTGCCTAGACCAAAAAGTCCGAATCCTTTTCTAGTACACCTCAGGCCTCCTTTTATACGTCAAAGGGGTCGCCACAGTGGCACACAGGAGGTGGAAAGTATGTATAGTGTACAAGTCTATCGCCTGGCACCGTAGGACAAACACAATTAATGCGTTGCCGACGTGCCCTCTTGCTTTATTGGGGATGGCAAAGAAGCTCGTCCTGTCTGTCACCGCCTCGCCCCGACGCGCGTCCAAGCTGACGAGGCATGCAGCGCCATGCTGGCTGGCTGGCTGCTGAGCTGGTGCGGTGGTAGGGTCTTCACAAAGATCTGCATGCCACCATGCAGGTGCTTGGCTAGTTGGCCTAGAAGCTGCATGCTGCCACGCAGGCGCTCGCCTAGTTGGCAGGCTGGCCGCCACGTTGGAATGGGTGAGAGGCAGAGAAACCTTGGTAGGTGTGGGCCTAGCCGCGGCCCTGCAGATGTCCCCGGCAAGGGTTTTGCCGGGGTCTCGTGGGCATCCCCGGCAAGGGCCTTGCCGGGGGCCTTCGTCTTCTAGTTCTCATCTAGTCTTGCAGGCCTTCGGTCTTCACAAAGATCTGCATGCCACCATGCAGGCGCCTCCCGAGCCTTGGTTCCAAATGTTGTCGATGGTGTCGGAACTCTTAGGCTCAAGGGTGGCGGCCTTGCTGGTGTTGGGCAAGTTGCCCCGGCAAGGCCCTTGCCGGGGCTATGCAGGCCGTCCCGGCAAGGGTGTTGCCGGGGGAGACCCATCTTGCTCCTTTGTTCTTCATGTCTCTGGCTTGAGTGCTGCCCTGGTAGTCTTGTATCTTTGCTTCATCCGCCCCGCCAAGCGTGGCCGCAGGTGCGGCTACAACTGCCCGTGCACAAGTAAAGGGGTACAGAAGGCCCCTACTTTTGTACACCGACAGGAGCCCCGGGGCCTGGGCCACATATAAGCACGGAGCGTTGTTGGGCCAGGCCCAGAACGGTGCGTGGGCACGTGTGGCAGAGTTTTAACTGCGGTAACTCCTTCGCCAGTTGCGCTTCCCCACGACCCGCATTGAGTGCGTGACGTGGGGGTCGTGCGGGGAATGACCGCAGCATGCTTGCGTCATCCCGTGATGAATAGTAAAGAGGCGGCCCACATCTTCCCCATAAGAAAAGGGGAAACTGTAGGGCCGCTGCTCATTTATTCTCCTCGCCTCTCTCAACCTTGGAACCGTCGTTCCACGTTTCCCACCACGCCCGTCTTTTTCGCCATGTAGGCCGCATGCATGGCGCGGGGTAGGCGACGGACGCGCGGGATATGGGAAGGCGTGCCATGGCCGATACCCATGCACCTTTGATTCAGCGGCATTGTGGAATGATGCGGCCCAGACCGACCTTACACATACGCTTACGTGAGACTGGTTCCACCGACAGACATGCACTTGATGCATAAGGTGGCTAGGAGGTGTCTGTCTCTCTCACTTTAGTCGGATCGGATTCGATGAAGAGGGTCCTTATGAAGAGTAAATAGCCATAGGAGTTGTCTTAATTTATTGTATGACCCGCGTGTCAATGAAAAACGCCATGTAATTACTTTACTTTATTGCTAACCGTTAGCCATAGTAGTAGAAGTAATAGTTGGCGACACAACTTCATGAAGACACGATGATGGAGATCATGATGATGGAGATCATGGTGTCATGCCGGTGACGAAGGTGATCATGCCGCGCCTCGAAGATGGAGATCAAAGGCGGAAGATGATATTGTCCATATCATGTCACTTTATGATTTGCATGTGATGTTTGTCATGGTTGCATCTTATTTGCTTAGAACGACGGTAGCATAAATAAGATGATCCCTCACTAAAATTCAAGAAATGTGTTCCCCCTAACTGTGCACCGTTGCGAAGGTTTGTTGTTTCGAAGCACCACATGATGATCGGTTGTGATAGATTCTAACGTTCGCATACAACGGGTGTAAGCCAGATTTACACATGTGAAACACTTAGGTTGACCTGACGAGCCTAGCATGTACAGACATGGCCTCGGAACACGAGAGACCGAAAGGTCGAACATGAGTCGTATAGTAGATGCGATCAACATGGAGATGTTCACCGTTGATGACTAGTTCGTCTCACGTTGTCGGTGTTTTGGGACCGGGGGTGCCCAGACTTGCCTGCCTGCGGGCTTGAGCGTGGCTCCACCAACGGCCTGGTACGACCCATCTTCAACAGCAACCACTCAAGACCCTCGCGAGGCGGACGCCACCAAGACTTCCCCAGGGGCAGCCTCACTAGGCTGGCTCCCGAGGAGCGGAGATCTCTATGCAAGGGGCACCAAGCGAGGTTCACGTGACATGTGCCATGACGACCAAGGCCAGGCGGGCGCTAGCGGGCGCAGTGTACCAGTTTCCTCTTTGGTGAGCAGCGCCAGGCACAGGCGAGGGGTCCCGAGGCATCAGGCAAATGTTTCCATATCGGTGCAACGAGACCAAGACCAGCAAGACGGCAGGACGGAGGTCATCGCGGAGCCCACGGCAGCGTCACCACCAGAGCCTTTGACAGGCGAAGACCACCTTTTGTCAGGATAGCTTGTACTAGTTGTCCCCCTTCAAACTTGGCCGTTGTGGGATCCCTTCCCGCCTAACATTTGGGAAGAGGACCAGGGCCTCTATAAATAGGACTAGCCACCACCATAGGAGGCATCTCATCTTGGAGAGAGATCGACTCCACATTGCTACCTCTTGAGCATGCGTTGGGTTTCCCTTGAAGAGGAAAGGGTGATGCAGCAAGGTAGCGTAAGTATTACCCTCGGTTTTTGAGAACCGAGGTATCAATCCAGTAGGAGACAACGCGCAATTCACCTAGTACCTGCACAAACAATCAAGAACCTTGCAACCAACGCGATAAAGGGGTTGTCAATCCCTTCACGGCCACTCGCAAAAGTGAGATCTGATAAAGATAATAAGATAAATATTTTTGGTATTTTTGTTGTATAGATTGGAAAGTAAAGATTGCAAAATAGTAAACGAGATGCGATATAAATAAAAGAGACTCAGTATAATAAGAAAGAGACCCGAGGCCGTAGGTTTCACTAGTGGCTTCTCTCAAGATAGCATGTATTACGGTGGGTGAACAAATTACTGCCGAGCAATTGATAGAAAAGCACATAGTTATGAAGATATCTAACGCAATGATCATGTCACGACCGGTTTTTCAATAAAATAATTATTGAGAGACCAATCCCTTTTACGGACTAGTAAGGAAGAATTCCTTCACACTGGTAGACAATATCTTGGCCACAGAAGAAAAATACCAGGAGTACTAAATATAATACAAGGTTGGGCGGAGACTGCCCAACAATTTATTACATGCACGCCGACAAACAAGACGGCGGATAGGGTGACATAACTACTAACTCACGATAATAACGGTGGTGGAAATATCACTGCGAAATGAGTGATATGACTCCTGAAGACTACAGCTCATCGAGCGTCGGAGTGAGGCTCGAGGAGACTTATTGCGGGTGGCAGAAGCGTATATAATACAAGTGACCAATATCCGGGATCGCGCAGGACTGACTGGGACTCCTCTAGGCGTCGGACGCGCTATCAAACTCTTCATCCAAGAGATCGCCTTCGTCAACATCTGGCCAAATCAACAAGCCAGGTGAGTACTATGAAAGTACTCGCAAGACAGTTCGGACATAAGATATAACAAATGTAAGCATGAAGCATATGAACAAGTTAACCAGTGCGTTCAGACATAGAGACAATGAATACTGGGTGCCAAGCGAGGGTTTGAATGACTCCTCGAGCGGAAACTGCAGAATAGTAGTACTGGTGCCAAACGAGTGTCTGAATGACTCCTCGAGAGGAAAATGCAGAATAATAATAGTGGTGCCAAACGAGTGTCTGAATGACTCCTCGAGAGGAAAATGCAGAATAATAATGCCACAGTCGGGCGTCGGGGCGACACCACATAAAGGGCTTATATTTAAAGTAAGAAACAAGAACACGCCACAGTCGGACGTCTGCGCGACGTCACATAAAGGGCTTATATTGTAGCTCAATAATACAATAGTTCGGGAACATAAATTATCACAAGTACGAGACAAATATAAAGTTAGTCCATCCACAGGGATAATAAATAAACTGGATTTACCACTTGAGCTTGTTCACCGGGGACAAGTTTTCCACGCGGATAGATATGGATATACCGATTTCACTACTTGATCATGGATACGATGACTTGGAAGGAATTGACTCTGCAGAGTTTGTACTTAAGCACAGCCAACGGATTTCAGTAGTCACAGGGACTAGTTCCGTCTACGGTGTTTTGGAAGAAACACGTCTAACCAGTACACACCCAATTCAACATTCCGAAGTCAGGGATCACCCTCGACAACGTTCAAGGAAAACCTTGAGACGGGGAGGCTACAACCTCGCGTAGCATGGGATCAAATTTCTATACGCACGCTCTAAGGGGGTGCCCCCCTCTCGGTCCCAACCGGAAACACCCATGCCCCCTGACCGGATGACTGGCTTTAATCCTGGGCCAAGGTACCATCATCCCGGCCTCTCTGTTTGGTGTGTACACGGAAAGAGGTTACCAACTTACTAAACCGCATCCTGGCAAATGAAAATGTGGTAGCACGGAAGGGAAAAAGACGATAACGTGACCCCGTCCATGTTAACGTCGGAAATAGTCGGATGACACAAGGCTGGTATGCTACAACAGTACCACCTTGCTGCCCTTCATGTCACCACATGATTAGGCCATCTCTCATCAGAGATCATCACAACTTTGGAACACAGAGGGGAAAAGAACGATAACGTGACTCCGTCCACGTTAACGTCGGAGAAAGTCGGATGACGCAAGGCTGGTATGCTACAACAGTACCACCTTGCTGCCCTTCATGTCACCACATGATTAGGCCATCTCTCATCAGAGATCATCGCAACTTTGGAACAAGCAGGTAGTTGCCTTACAGGCAACGAGGTATTTACCGACACTCATATGCCACGCACAAACTTTCAAGCAAACATGCAAAACACTTATCATATCAAATGTTCAAACTTTCTTGCCTGGTTCGGAGAAGTCGGAGTCTAGCTCGGCGAAGTTCGTGGCTCCGTCACCTCTTCCGGAACCTACGGCAATCACGAAAACGGGCACTAACGTGAAAACCAACGCGTGCACAGAAACTTCTCCAAAAATTTTCCAAATAAATCCCATAAAAAACTAGACAAAATTTCAAGACTGTCAGAAAAAGAATCACTCAAAAATACCTTTTCATTAAAAATTTATAAAGGTTTCTGTCCAGGGACTTATCTGTAATGAAACAGAAAAGTTCCAGGGTTCAAACTGAGAAACCAGAAAACGCTTCGGTAAGAAATGCGCTAGCTAAAGAGGAAAAGCGTATTTTGCCCGAAGGCGCCAACAGAAAACGGTTCGCGAAAGAATAGAACAGAGGCTGACATGCGGGGTCCACATGTCAGGTTTGAAAAGCTCGCCGGCGCCCGAAGACTGCGGTGGATGCCGGCGTCGAACCACGGCGAGTTAGGAGGATCGGAGGGTACCAAGAGCTTCAGCGTGTTCTTCCGCGTCGGTGGGTGGTGGACTCGACCAACGGGGAGCACCACGTCGACGCCGACACTATCTCCGACGGGCGGCGGCTCGGGTGGTGGTGGAGAACTCTGGTGGAGGGCTGCAAACTTCGAATTGAAGCACGGGTCAGAAAGAGGGATGCATGGTGAAGCTACTGGCAAGAGAATGGAGGCGGAGGTGCACACACAGGGGTGAATCGAGCTGGATCCCGTGGCGGGTCGCGGCGGCCGGAGTCGAGGAAGGAGACCTCCTCGGGGCTCTTCCAGTGGCTAGGCGTGCTCTAGGTGGAGTGCAGGGATGGTGTGTGCTCGAGTTGAAGCTCGGGGCCGCTATTTATAGGCGGATCGACGGGGTGGCCGTGAACGGGGAATTTCCGGCGAGCGATTACGGCGATGCGGTGGATTGGCAGGAGGTTTGAGTGGCCAGGCAGCGTCAGTGGAGATTACTGGTGCCATTCCACAGCTAAACGGAGTTGGTCTTGGCGTAATGGCGTCGGTCCACGGTGAGGTGACCGCACGGGCTCGACGGCGGCAGAGAGCGCGCTCCGCGCCCTGCGGTTCACGACGAGGGTGGCGGCGTGTTCGGGGGAGTGGAAGGCCACGCGGCGAGCTCCGGTGGCTTGGGCGGCGCTGGGTGGCGCCGTCAGCGCCGTGCCTCCCGCTGGCGGCCGCTGGCGTCGGTCACGGGGCGGCGCACCTTCTGCTGCTCGTCGCCGACGTCTGCAAGGTGCCAGGCGTTCGTGCGGTGTAGGAACAAGAGGGAGAGGACAGGGAACACGGCGACACAGGGGCACTGGCGAGATGGAGATCAAACACTGAAGAAAACGACAGTGGTTCAGTTACTGTAACTGAATTTTGACTGAACTTGATATTGACAATGCACTGCAGGTGCTCGACAGAAAGATTTGGCTATGAGAAAAAAATTTCTGGGGCTGTAACTTGGTGAGGTGACCACTCAATGCACCCAGAGGCTGCCTTATTTTACTTGGAATTTTTGGAGAAGGTTTTGAATGAATTTCACCAAATTTGACAAATCTGGTCCAAACTTGCAGCAAGTGTAGTTTGAAAAATTTGAACTGAAGACCAGTGGATCTTCATGGATCTTGGTTGAGGGTTCAAAGGACTAGGAAGGGGAAAAGGTTTGGGGGCAAAAATCAAGACAGAAAATGGAGTTCCTTTGTAAATCACCAATGGCTAGAATAGAAGACAGAAATTTGTTTGAATAAGATTTAAATGGAAAATGATCATAGGGGAGGTTCAACTTGCTGGATTTGATGCAAACCATGATCCAAAGGTGAGGGAAGGGTTAGGGGAGAGTATTTGCACTAAGGACATGGCAAGAGGGAATAGTTGAAAGTGGCAAGGGATTATTCCAAAAGCCATAGTGCAAATTCAAAGAGATTATCAAAAGTCATTTTTCTCAAATGAAGAGTATTTTGTCTAGAGTCCAAATAAAAAGCAAGAACCTCCAAGACCAAAGACAGATCTTGGGTGAGTCCAACTAAAACTTCTGCCGTAAAAAGAATATTTGAGGGAGAGTTCTTTTGAAGAAAAATTTTAAATCACCTCCCTCAAGTCAAATAAAATCTTTTGAAAAATCCAAATAAAAATTTGGGTGTCACAACACCTACCCCCTTAGGAAAAATCTCGTCCTCGAGATTTCTGCTGATCCTCAAATAGATATGGATACTCTGCCTAAAGAAAATCTTCCCTTTCCCATGTAGCTTCATCCTCAGTGTGGTTGCTCCACTGAACTCTGAAAAACTTTGTCGTTTTCTGACGGGTCCTCCGTTCAGACTCTTCCAAAATCTTTACTGGCCTCTCTCTGTAGGTGAGATCTGGTTGCATATCAATGTTCTCATGAGGTACATGCTTCTCCGGGTTACTCACACATTTCCTCAACTGTGAGACGTGGAATACGTCATGGACGTCTGACAGCTCCTT
Organism: Aegilops tauschii subsp. strangulata; assembly: GCF_002575655.3. Classification (NCBI taxonomy): domain Eukaryota; kingdom Viridiplantae; phylum Streptophyta; class Magnoliopsida; order Poales; family Poaceae; genus Aegilops; species Aegilops tauschii. Next base: position 158,773,961 of record NC_053036.3, read on the forward strand.
GGGTAGGTCTAATTGGTAGGCTACCGTGCCTCTTCGTGCCTTTACACAAAATGGCCCAATAAATCTTGGGGCTAGCTTCCCCTTAATTTTGAACCGTTGCAGACCCCTCATAGGAGATACTCGGAGGTATACGGAATCACCGGGTTCAAAGCTGACCTCACGATGCTTCTGATCATAGTAGCTCTTTTGTCGGCTCTGCGCTGTCTTCAGTCTGTCCCTGATTTGTTTAACTTTCTCCTCGGGCTCTTTAAGCATGTCCGGGCCGAAGATACGGCTGTCACCTGTTTCTGACCAATTCAGTGGGGTACGACACCTCCGTCCGTACAATGCTTCAAAGGGTGCCATTTGCAAGCTGGCTTGGTAACTGTTGTTGTAAGCAAATTCGGCATACGACAAACTCTCTTCCCAACTGGATCCATAGGTGAGCCACATGCTCTTAGCATATCCTCTAGGATTTGGTTTACACGTTCCGTTTGTCCATCAGTCTGAGGGTGGTACGCTGTACTGAAAGCTAGTTGCGTGCCCAGAGCTTGTTGTAGGTGATCCCAAAATTTGGAGACGAATTGTGTGCCTCGGTCTGATATTATAATCTTTGGGACTCCATGCAAGCAAACTATCCGGGTGAGATAAACTTTGGCCAGTCTTTGTGTGGAGTAGGTAGTCTTCACGGGAATGAACTGAGCAACCTTGGTTAGTCGGTCTGTGATGACCCATATGGCGTCATTTCCGCGCTGTGATCGGGGTAATCCGACAATGAAGTCCATTCCTATTTCATCCCATTTCCACTCCGGTATCTTGTTTGGCTGGAGTAGCCCTCTGGCTTTTGATGCTCGGCCTTGATGCGCTGACATGAATCGCAACAAGCAATGAATGTGGCTATATCTCTTTTCATTCCGTGCCACCAAAATCTTTCCTGAATGTCCTTGTACATTTTGGTTCCTCCAGGATGGATCGAGTATGGAGCGGTGTGGCTTTCGGTTAAGATTTGTTGCTTGAGTTCCTCAATGTTAGGTACGCAAAGTCTGTCTTCGTACCATAATGTTCCTTCACTGTCTGTGACGAACTCTGAAGCCTTGCCAAGGTTCATTTTCCTCTTTATACCTTCAATGCTGGGATGTCCCTGTTGAGCCTTTTTAATTTGTTCCACCAGGGTGGGTTGTATCTCCAGGTTTGATACGGTGCCCTCAGAGACCAACGTCATGCTGAGCCTAGCGAACTCTTGCTGAAACTCAGGCCTCAAGTTTTGCGGACCGTCATTGTCCGGGCTGGGGTTTCGACTAAGGGCATCGGCCACTACATTTGCTTTCCCTGGATGGTAGTGAATACCGACCTCATAGTCCTTGACCAGTTCCAACCAGCGTCGTTGGCGTAAATTCAGCTCTGGCTGTGTGAAAATATATTTGAGGCTCTTATGGTCCTATATATTTCACAGCGATTTCCCAACAGAAAGTGCCTCCACTCCTTGAGTGCATGTATAACTGCTGCTAGCTCCAAGTCATGTGTTGGGTAATTTTCCTCATGTTTTCGCAGCTGCCTGGAGGCGTATGCGACAACCTTGCCATCCTGCATTAGTACACATCCGAGACCTTTTTGGGACGCGTCACAATAAACTTCAAAATTTTTGTCTATATCTGGCACGGTTAAGACCGGTGCGGTTGTCAGCTTCTTCTTGAGTTCTTGGAAGCTTTGCTCGCATGCTTCCGTCCATACAAATTTCTTGTCCTTCTTGAGCAACTGTGTTATTGGTTTTGCCACAGTGGAGAATCCTTCAATAAATCTTCTGTAATATCCGGCCATTCCTAGGAAACTCCGCACATCAGTAACGTTGGCGGGCGGCTTCCAGTCAAGTATGGCTTTGACCTTTTCTGGGTCTACGGCCACGCCTTCTTGGTTCAATATATGGCCTAAGAAACCAACTTGTCTTAGCCAAAATTCGCACTTGCTAAATTTGGCGTACAACTGATGTTTCCTTAGTTCTCCCAAAACAATTCTGAGGTGCTCAGCATGCTCTTCTGGTGTCCTTGAGTAAACCAGAATATCGTCAATGAATACCACCACAAATTTGTCCATGAATTTCATAAACACTTTGTTCATGAGGTGGATGAAATATGCGGGGGCGTTTGTTAGTCCAAAAGGCATCACTGTAAACTCGTATAACCCATATCTGGAAGTGAAAGCTGTCTTGGGGATATCTTCTGTCCGTACTTTCAATTGGTGATATCCCGATCTGAAATCAATTTTTGAGAATACCTTGGCTTGTGCGAGCTGGTCAAACAAATCATTTATCCGCGGCATCGGATATTTGTTTTTGATGGTGACCATATTGAGGGCTCGATAGTCTATACACAGTCTCAGTGTCCCATCCTTTTTCTTTGCGAACAACACAGGCGAACCCCAAGGTGAGGAGCTGGCTCGAATAAATCCTTTGTCCAATAATTCCTTTATCTGCTTCTTCAACTCCACCAATTCTGAGGGTGCCATTCTATAAGGCTTCTAATAGATGGGAGCGGTGCCAGGTGCTAGTTCAATGCTGAATTCTATCTCTCGGTCTGGTGGCATGCCTGGTAGTTCTTCAGGGAACACATCAGGAAACTCGCATACCACTGGAACTTTTCTCAGTTCTGCAATGTCCATTTTGTTCAGTTTTGGTTGCTGTGATCGTGGCCTTTCTTGAGCGGAAACTTTTATTGTCTTGCCGTGATGGTGAGTGAGAATCACGGTCCGATTGAAACAGTCAATGAATCCTTTGTTGGTGGTCAACCAGTCCATCCCTAAAATGACATCCAGTCCTTTACTCTCCAACACGATGAGATTTGCTTGGAATTGTAGTCCTTCGAACTCAATGATCACTCCTTGGCAGTAACCCTGAGCGATTTGCTTATTTCCGGGGGACTTGATGACCATAGATTTTTCCAAGGGAAGTATCGGAAAACCATGTTGCGAAACAAAACTCTTCGAAACGAACGAATGGGAAGCTCCAGAATCAAACAAAACCGTGGCAGGTACTGTGTTGACAGGGAACATACCGAGTACGATGTCTGGGGCATTCTGCGCTTCTTCCCGGGTCACATGGTTCAGGTGACCCTTCCTGTGGTTGTTGTTGGGGTTGAAATTGTTGCGCTTGGGGGCTGGATTGTTTCCACCATTGTTTGGCTTGGGTGCCGAGTTCCTCGGCTTTGGGCACTGTTTAGCATAGTGCCCTTCTTGACCACAAGCATAGCAGGTGACCCCTGGACGGTAGGTGTACTCCTTGTCCCTGGCATGAAACTGTCCGACGGGCTTTGGATCAGTAGTCGTGGATCTCCTGCGTCTGTCCTTGGGACCTCAGTCTTGCCTCGGTTGTTGCGAGCAAGAGTCGTCTTGTCCCTCTTTCGCTTACGGATGTCTTCCAGACTACGACACTCATTCTCCAAGGTAATGGCCTTGTCCACCAGAGTTTTAAAATCCGGAAAAGTGTGTACAATCAGTTGGCATCTTAGTGCTGGTGCCAGGCCGTCCAGGAATTTTTCCAACTTCTTATTTTCTGTCATGTGCTCGTCGTAGGCATAACGAGACAGCTGGGTAAACTGACTGTTGTATTCTGTCACTGTCATGCCTCTCTGCTTCAGGTCATCGAACTCTCTCTTCTTGATCTTTAGGATGCTCCTGGGGATGTGTGCCCCACGGAAGCCTTCCTTGAACTCTTCCCAGGTGATGTTGTGTTCACTGGGATGCATGTGTAGGAAGTTTTCCCACCATGCTGCAGCTGCTCCAGTAAGGTAGTGTGGTGCATAAAGTACCTTCTCATGATCTGAGCACTGAGCAATAATCAGCTTCCTTTCAATGTCACGAAGCCAATCATCGGCTTCCAGCGGCCTATTGGTGTGCGCAAAAGATGAGGGGCGAGTCTTCTGTAACTCAGATAACTTGGAATGCTGTTGATATGGCTCACGGTGGTTTCCCATATTGATGACATGTCTCATCATTTCTTGGTGCTGTTGCTGGCTTTGCTCGAAGAGACGGCATACTTGAGACAGGGCTGCTTCGCTGTCCTGCTGACTGGACTGACCCTGAGTGAAATTGTTGCTAGTCTGCGTCCCGTAAACCTCTTCTGGCTGATTGGGCATGGAGCGAGTCCATGGGCGAGACATTTTTCCAGTCTGGGGTTATCATTTTGCAAAACCCATGAGAAAAACTGTGTAGCACAAGGAAAATCTTGCAAAACGCAACAATTTAAAAAGACCTCAAGGTTTTTCAAGAGAACATAAATGATTTTGTATGGAGAAGAACTGCTCAGCAAATATCTTACACGCGAAAAGCAAACACATGATACAGCACTCAGGATGCGCGTACACATTCCTGACATGTTATTAAAACTAGCGTACTACTCCGGAAAGCAGCAAACACACCAATGCAAGCTAGCGTACAGATAAAACAACACATCATACAGGCAGACATAACGCGCGGCTACTCGGCGCTCTCAGTCGGAGATGGTGAAGATTTCCTTTCCCTTGCCGATGGCAAGACTCAGCGGTCCAGGAGAATCAACCTCCACCACCTCTCTAGCTGGCTCCTGGCGCGTAACGCTGCGCTGCGGTGATGGTGCGGGGGCGACTGGTGGTAGAGCGGGGGCGGCAGGTGGTGCGGCTCTGACGGGAGTAGGAGCGATGACTCGGTCGAACTCCTCAGTGGTAGGCAGACGGCGAGCAGTGGCCAAAATGGCCGGTGCATACGAGGCTGAAGACGAGACGAATGTCAGAGGCGGCGCCGTGTTGAGGGCTCCTTCCTGCTGGCAGGACCGCCCCGGACTAAGTCCATGCGGGCAGCCACAAGATCGTCCACGAGGTTGTCGAAAGACTCCTCTAGAGCCTTGAGATACTCCACAACCATCTCGATGGCTTCATCTCGTTCTCCCCGATGGCAGGCGAATGCATAGTGACTGGTGTATGGCACATGGCATGGGAGGTAGCGGTAGCGACGAGTCTTCATCATGGGAAGGATGTCCCGAAGGCGAGCTATCGCCTCACGGGCAGCCATCTGCATGGCATGCCTCTCCGTAGGCATGGCCCTTCCCACAAAACGGAAGTGGCGAGCAGCAGAACGTCCTCCCTTAAATTGCACCACGGCTTGGTGCATAGACACGTCGTCGCTGAGCTTGTGCTGGTAGAGCGTGAACTCCGGGCGAGCTGCTAGCCCGATCGCGAGCTTGGTGATGGAGACGAGGAGCTTGACAAACCCCTCGGGCACGTTCGTGAACACTCGATTCTCACAGCTGCTGCCAGCCATCTACAAAAGTAGGCAAAAATTCTGAGTAGTCATGTCATAAATTTCTGATGACCAACAGAAAATAGCTACAATTGCAAAATGCTGAAAAAGCACAAAAGACGCTAATAACCGATTAGCGATCACACCTAGTGGCTTCCTACAGTCAGCCTGGCTCTGGTACCAAGCTTGTCACGACCGGTTTTTCAATAAAATAATTATAGAGAGACCAATCCCTTTTACGGACCAGTAAGGAAGAATTCCTTCACACTGGTAGACAATATCTTGGCCACAGAAGAAAAATACCAGGAGTACTAAATATAATACAAGGTTGGGCAGAGACTGCCCAACAATTTATTACATGCACGCCGACAAACAAGACGGCGGATAGGGTGACATAACTACTAACTCACGATAATAACGGTGGTGGAAATATCACTGCGAAATGAGTGATATGACTCCTGAAGACTACAGCTCATCGAGCGTCGGAGTGAGGCTCGAGGAGACTTATTGCGGGTGGCGGAAGCGTATAATACAAGTGACCAATATCCGGGATCGCGCAGGACTGACTGGGACTCCTCTAGGCGTCGGACGCGCTATCAAACTCTTCATCCAAGAGATCGCCTTCGTCAACATCTGGCCAAATCAACAAGCCAGGTGAGTACTATGAAAGTACTCGCAAGACAGTTCGGACATAAGATATAACAAATGTAAGCATGAAGCATATGAACAAGTTAACCAGTGCGTTCAGACATAGAGACAATGAATACTGGGTGCCAAGCGAGGGTCTGAATGACTCCTCGAGCGGAAACTGCAGAATAGTAGTACTGGTGCCAAACGAGTGTCTGAATGACTCCTCGAGAGGAAAATGCAGAATAATAATAGTGGTGCCAAACGAGTGTCTGAATGACTCCTCGAGAGGAAAATGCAGAATAATAATGCCACAGTCGGGCATCGGGGTGACACCACATAAAGGGCTTATATTTAAAGTAAGAAACAAGAACATGCCACAGTCGAACGTCTGCGCGACGTCACATAAAGGGCTTATATTGTAGCTCAATAATACAATAGTTCGGGAACATAAATTATCACAAGTACGAGACAAATATAAAGTTAGTCCATCCACAGGGATAATAAATAAACTGGATTTACCACTTGAGCTTGTTCACCGGGGACAAGTTTTCCACGCGGATAGATATGGATATACCGATTTCACTACTTGATCATGGATACGATGACTTGGAAGGAATTGACTCTGCAGAGTTTGTACTTAACCACAGCCAACGGATTTTAGTAGTCATAGGGACTAGTTCCGTCTACGGTGTTTTGGAAGAAACACGTCTAACCAGTACACACCCAATTCAACATTCCGAAGTCAGGGATCACCCTCGACAACGTTCAAGAAAAACCTTGAGACGGGGAGGCTACAACCTCGCGTAGCATGGGATCAAATTTCTATACGCGCGCTCTAAGGGGGTGCCCCCCCTCTCGATCCCAACCGGAAACACCCATGCCCCCTGACCGGATGACTGGCTTTAATCCTGGGCCAAGGTACCATCATCCCGGCCTCTCTGTTTGGTGTGTACACGGAAAGAGGTTACCAACTTACTAAACCGCATCCTGGCAAATGAAACATGTGGTAGCACGGAAGGGAAAAAGATGATAACGTGACTCCGTCCACGTTAACGTCGGAAATAGTCGGATGACACAAGGCTGGTATGCTACAACAGTACCACCTTGCTGCCCTTCATGTCACCACATGATTAGGCCATCTCTCATCAGAGATCATCACAACTTTGGAACACGGAGGGGAAAAGAACGATAACGTGACTCCGTCCACGTTAACGTCGGAGAAAGTCGGATGACGCAAGGCTGGTATGCTACAACAGTACCACCTTGCTGCCCTTCATGTCACCACATGATTAGGCCATCTCTCATCAGAGATCATCGCAACTTTGGAACAAGCAGGTAGTTGCCTTACAGGCAACGAGGTATTTACCGACACTCATATGCCACGCACAAACTTTCAAGCAAACATGCAAAACACTTATCATATCAAATGTTCAAACTTGCTTGCCTGGTTCGAAGAAGTCGGAGTCTAGCTCGGCGAAGTTCGCGGCTCCGTCACCTCTTCCGGAACCTATGGCAATCACGAAAACGGGCACTAACGTGAAAACCAACGCGTGCACAGAAACTTCTCCAAAAAATTTCCAAATAAATCCCATAAAAAACTAGACAAAATTTCAAGACTGTCAGAAAAGGAATCACTCAAAAATACCTTTTTATTAAAAAGTTATAAAGGTTTCTGTCCAGGGACTTATCTGTAATGAAACAGAAAAGTTCCAGGGTTCAAACTAAGAAACCAGAAAACGCTTCGGTAAGAAATGCGCTAGCTAATTTGGGAAAGCGTATTTTGCCCGAAGGCGCCAACAGAAAACGGTTCGCGAAAGAATAGAATAGAGGCTGACATGCAGGGTCCACATGTCAGGTTTCAAAAGCTCGCCGGCGCCCGAAGACTGCGGTGGACGCCGGCGTCGAACCACGACGAGTTAGGAGGATCGGAGGGTACCAAGAGCTTCAGCGTGTTCTTCCGCGTCGGTGGGTGGTGGACTCGACCAACGGGGAGCACCACGTCGACGGCGACACTATCTCCGGTGGGCGGCGGCTCGGGTGGTGGTGGAGAACTCCGGTGGAGGGCTGCAAACTTCGAATTGAAGCACGGGTCAGAAAGAGGGATGCATGGTGAAGCTACTTGCAAGAGAATGGAGGCGGAGGTGCACACACGGGGGTGAATCGAGCTGGATCCCGTGGCGGGTCGCGGCGGCCGGAGTCGAGGAAGGAGACCTCCTCGGGGCTCTTCCAGTGGCTAGGCGTGCTCTAGGTGGAGTGCAGGGATGGTGTGTGCTCGAGTTGAAGCTCGGGGCCGCTATTTATAGGCGGATCGACGGGGTGGCCGTGAACGGGGAATCTCCGGCGAGCGATTACGGCGATGCGATGGATTGGCAGGAGGTTTGAGTGGCCAGGCAGCGTCAGTGGAGATTACTGGTGCCATTCCACAGCTAAACGGAGTTGGTCTTGGCGTAATGGCGTCGGTCCACGGTGAGGTGACCGCACGGGCTCGACGGCGGCAGAGAGCGCGCTCCGCGCCCTGCGGTTCACGACGAGGGTGGCGGCGCGTTCGGGGGAGTGGAAGGCCACGCGGCGAGCTCCGGTGGCTTGGGCGGCGCTGGGTGGCGCCGTCAGCGCTGTGCCTCCCGCTGGCGGCCGCAAAGCCGCCGCTGGCGTCGGTCACGGGGCGGCGCACCTTCTGCTGCTTGTCGCCGACGTCCGCAAGGTGCCAGGCGTTCGTGCGGTGCAGGAACAAGAGGGAGAGGACAGGGAACACGGCGACACAGGGGCACTGGAGAGATGGAGATCAAACACTGAAGAAAACGACAGTGGTTCAGTTACTGTAACTGAATTTTGACTGAACTTGATATTGACAATGCACTGCAGGTGCTCGACAGAAAGATTTGGCTATGAGAAAAAAATTTCTGGGGCTGTAACTTGGTGAGGTGACCACTCAATGCACCTAGAGGCTGCCTGATTTTACTTGGAATTTTTGGAGAAGGTTTTGAATGAATTTCACCAAATTTGACAAATCTGGTCCAAACTTGCAGCAAGTGTAGTTTGAAAAATTTGAACTGAAGACCAGTGGATCTTCATGGATCTTGGTTGAGGGTTCAAAGGACTAGGAAGGGGAAAAGGTTTGGGGGCAAAAATCAAGAAAGAAAATGGAGTTCCTTTGTAAACCATGATCCAAAGGTGAGGGAAGGGTTAGGGGAGAGTATTTGCACTAAGGACATGGCAAGAGGGAATAGTTGAAAGTGGCAAGGGATTATTCCAAAAGCCATAGTGCAAATTCAAAGAGATTATCAAAAGTCATTTTTCTCAAATGAAGAGTATTATGTCTAGAGTCCAAATAAAAAGCAAGAACCTCCAAGACCAAAGACAGATCTTGGGTGAGTCCAACTAAAACTTCTGCCATAAAAAGAATATTTGAGGGAGAGTTCTTTTGAAGAAAATTTTTAAATCACCTCCCTCAAGTCAAATAAAATCTTTTGAAAAATCCAAATAAAAATTTGGGTGTCACAGATCATGAATATAGGCATCACGTCCGTGTCAAGTAGACCGAAATTATTCTGCATCTACTACTATTACTCCACACATCGACCGCTATCCAACATGCATCTAGAGTATTAAGTTCATAAGAACGGAGTAACAGATTAAGCAAGATGACATGATGTAGAGGGATAAACTCAAGCAATATGATATAAACCCCATCTTTTCATCCTCGATGGCAACAATACAATACGCGCCTTGCTTCCCCTGCTGTCACTGGGAAAGGACACCGCAAGATTGAACCCGAAGCTAAGCACTTCTCCCATTGCCAGAAAGATAAATCTAGCAGGCCAAACTAAACCGATAATTCGAAGAGACTTGCAAAGATATCAAATCATGCATATAAGAATTCAGAGAAGAACCAAATAATATTCATAGATAATCAAGTTCATAAATCCACAATTCATCGGATCTCGGCAAACACACCGCAAAAGAGTATTACATCGAATAGATCTCCAAGAACATCGAGGAGAACTTTGTATTGAGAACCAAAGAGAGAGAAGAAGCCATCTAGCTAATAACTATGGACCCGAAGGTCTATGGTAAACTACTCACGCTTCATCGGATAGGCTATGATGTTGGTGTAGAAGCCCTTCGTGATTGATTCCCCCTCCGGCAAATCACCGGAAAAGGCTCCAAGATGGGATCTCACCGGTACAGAAGGTTGCGGCGGTGGAAAAGTGGTTTCGTGGCTCCCCCTAATGTTTTTAGGGTATAAGAGTATATATAGGCGAAAGAAGTACGTCGATGGAGCTCCGTGGGGCCCATGAGGGTGGGGGCGCGCCCTCCTACCTCGTGGCTGCCTCGCGGAGTTCCAATCTTCAACTCCAAGTCTTCTGGATTGCGTTTGTTCCAAGAAAGATTATCGCAAAGGTTTCATTCCGTTTGGATTCCGTTTGGTATTCCTTTTCTGCAAAACACTGAAATATGCAAAAAAACAGAAACTGGCACTGGGCCCTCGGTTAATAGGTTAGTCCCAGAAATAATATAAAAGAGCATATTAAAGCCCATTAAACATCCAAAACATATAATATAATAGCATGGAACAATCAAAAATTATAGATACGTTGGAGACGTATCAAGCATCCCCAAGCTTAATTACTGCTCGTCCTCGAGTAGGTAAATGATAAAAACAGAATTTTTGATATGGAATGTTACCTAGCATATTTATCAATGTAATTTTCTTTATTGTGGCATGAAATGTTCAGATCTGAAAGATTCAACAAAAAAGTTTAATATTAACATAAAAATAATAATACTTCAAGCATACTAACAAAGTAATTATGTCTTCTCAAAATAACATGGCCAAAGAAAGTTGATCCCTACAAAATCATATAGTTTGGCTATGCTCCATCTTCGTCACACAAAAATGCTCAAATCATGCACAACCCCGATGACAAGCAAAGCAATTGTTTCATACTTTAGTATTCTCAAACTTTTTTCAACTTTCACGCAATACATGAGCGCGAGCCATGGACATAGCACTATAGGTGGAATAGAGTGGTGGTTGTGGAGAAGACAAAAAAGAGGAAGATGGGCTCACATCAACTAGGCGTATAAACGGGCTATGGAGATTCCCATTAATAGATATCAATGTGAGTGAGTAGGGATTGCCATGCAACGGATGCACTAGAGCTATAAATATATGAAATCTCAACAAAGAAACTAAGTGGGTGTGCATCCAACTTGCTTGCTCACGAAGACCTAGGGCATTTTGAGGAATCCCATCATTGGAATATACAAGCCAAGTTCTATAACGAAAATTCCCACTAGTATATGAAAGTGACAAAATAAGAAACTCTCTATCATGAAGGTCATGGTGCTACTTTGAAGCACAAGTGTGGAAAAAAGGATAGTAGCATTGTCCCTTCTCTCTTTTTCTCTCCCTTTTTTTGGGCCTTCCCTTTTTTTATTTGGCCTTTCTCTCTCTCTCTTTTTGGGCTTCTCTAGCCTTTCTTTTCCCTTTTTTCCATTTCCTCACACGGGACAATGCTCTAATAATGATGATCATCACACTTCTATTTATTTACAACTCAACGATTACAACTTGATACTTAGAACAAAATATGACTCTATATGTGTGCCTCCGATGGTGTACCGGGATGTGCAATGAATCAAGAGTGACATGTATGAAAGAATTATGAAGGTGGCTTTGCCACAAATACGATGTCAACTACATGATCATGCAAGGCTATATGACAATGATGGAACTTGTCATAATAAACGGAACGGTGGAAAGTTGCATGGCAATATATCTCGAAATGGCTATGCAAATGCCATAATAGGTAGGTATGGTGGCTTTTTTGAGGAAGGTAAATGGTGGGTTTATGGTACCGACGAAAATAGCGTGGTACTAGAGAGGCTAGCAATGGTGGAAGCGTGAGAGTGCGTATAATCTATGGACTCAACATCAGTCATAAAGAACTCACATACTTATTGCAAAAATCTACAAGTCATCAAAAACCAAGCACCACACGCATGCTCCTAGGGGGATAGATTGGTAGGAAAATACCATCGCTCGACCCCGACCGCCATTCATAAGGAAGACAATCAAAGAAACACCTCATGCTTCAAATTTGATACACAACGGTTACCATACGTGCATGCTATGGGACTTGCAAACCTCAACACAAGTATTTCTAAAATTCACAATTAATTCACTAGCATGACTCTAATATAAACATCCTCATGTCTCAAAACAATCATCAAGTATCAAACTTCTCATAGCATCCAACGCACTTTATATGAAAGTTTTTATTATACCCATCTTGGATGCCCATCATATTAGGACTAGTTTTATAACCAAAGAAAATTACCATGCTGTTCTAAAAGACTCTCAAAATAATATAAGTGAACCATGAGAGATCAATAATTTCTATAAAATAAAACCACCACCGTGCTCTAAAAAAGGATATAAGTGAAGCACTAGAGCAGAATTATCTAGCTCAAAAGATATAAGTGAAGCACATAGAGTATTCTAATAAATTCTAATTCATGCGTGTCTCTCCCAAAAGGTGTGTACAGAAAGGATGATTGTCATAAACTAAAAATCAAGGACTCAAATCATACAAGACGCTCCAAGCAAAACACATATCATGAGGTGAATAAAAATATAGCCTCAAGTAAACTTACCGATAGACGGAGACGAAAGAGGGGATGCCTTCTGGGGAATCCCCAAGCTTAGGCTTTTGGTTGTCCTTGAATTTTACCTTGGGGTGCCTTTGGTATCCCCAAGCTTACGCTCTTGCCACTCCTTATTCCATAATCCATCAAATCTTTACCCCAAAACTTGAAAACTTCACAACACAAAACTTAAACAGAAAATCTCATGAGCTCCGTTAGTATAAGAAAACAAACCACCACATTAAGGTACTGTAATGAACTCATTCTTTGTTTATATTGGTGTTAAACCTGCTGTATTCCAACTTCTCTATGGTTCATATCCCCCGATACTACTCATAGATTCATCAAAATAAGCAAACAACACATGAAAAACAGAATCTGTCAAAAACAGAACAATAAGTAGCAATCTGTTATGTTTGAATACTTCTGTAACTCCAAAAATTCTGAAATAAATTGGTGGACGTGAGGAATTTGTCTATTAATCATCTGCAAAAATAATCAATCTAAAAGCACTCTCCAGTAATAATGGCAGCTAATCTCGTGAGCGCAAAAGTTTCTGTTTTTTACGGCAAGATCGCAAAGACTTCACCCAAGTCTTTCCAAAGGTTCTACTTGGCACAAACACTTATTAAAACATAAAACCACATCTAAACATAAGCTAGATGAATTATTTATTACTAAACAGGAACAAAAAGTAAAGAATAAAAAAAATTGGGTTGCCTCCCAACAAGCGCTATCGTTTAACACCCCTAGCTAGGCATAAAAACAAGAATAGATCTAGGTATTGTCATCTTTGGTATGCAATCCATAAGTGGCTCTCATAATAGATTCATAAGGCAATTTAGTTTTATTCCTAGGAAATTTTTCCATGCCTTTCCTTAATGGAAATTGGAATCTAATATTTCCTTCTTTCATATCAATAATTGCACCAATCGTTCTAAGCAAAGGTCTACCAAGAATAATACGACATGTAGGATTGCAATCTATATCAAGAACAATGAAATCTATGGGCACATAATTCCTATTTGCAACAATAAGAACATCATTAATCCTTCCCATAGGTTTCTTAATGGTGGAATCCGCAAGATGCAAATTTAAAGAACAATCATCAAATTCACGGAAACCTAGCACATCACACAAAGTTTTTGGAATCGTGGAAACAGTAGCACCCAAATCACATAAAGCATAGCATTCATAATCTCTGACCTTAATTTTAATAGTAGGTTCCCACTCATCATAAAGTTTTCTAGGGATAGAAACTTCTAGTTCAAGCTTTTCTTCATGGGATTGCATTAAAGCATCAACGATATGTTTAGTAAAAGCTTTGTTTTGATTATAAGCATGAGGAGAATTTAACACGGATTGCAACAAGGAAATACAATATATCAAAGAACAATTATCATAATTAAATTCCTTGAAATCCAAAATAGTGGGTTCATTGGTATGTAAAGTTCGACCTCTTCAATCCCACTTTTACCAATTTTTGCATCAAGATCTAAAAACTCCGAATCATTGGGACGCCTTTTAACTAAAGTTGACTCATATCCAGTCACATATTTATCAAGATTCATATTGGAAAACAAAGATTTAATAGGAGTCACATCAATCACTTTTAGATCTTCATTGTTATTATTATCATAAAAACTAGAAGAACATGCTTTCACGAAGCAATCCTTTTTAGCACGCATCCTAGCGGTTCTTTATTTGCACTTATCAATGGAAATTCTCATGGCTTTGAGAGACTCATTGATGTCATGCTTAGGTGGAATAGATCTAAGTTTCAAAGAATCAACATCAAGAGAAATTCTATCCACGTTTCTAGCCAACTCATCAATCTTAGGCAATTTTTCTTCGAGCAAAGCACTGAAATTCTTTTGCGAATTCATAAATTCTTTAACACTAGTATCCAAATCAGAGGGCATCTTATTAAAATTTCCATAAGAGTTGTTGTAGGAATTACCATAATTATTAGAGGAATTACGAGGAAACAGCCTAGAATTAAAATTTCCTCAATACGCGTTGTTACCAAAATTGTTCCTACCAACAAAATTCACATCCATAGATTCATTATTATTCTCAATCAAAGTGGACAAAGGCATATCATTAGGATCAGAAGAAACACTTTTATTAGCAACCAACCAATTTCTAAGTTCATTCATCTTTCCACTCAAAACATTAATCTCTTCAATAGCATGGACCTTTTTACTAGTGGATCTTTCAGTGTGCCATTGTGAATAATTAACCATAATATTGTCTAGGAGTTTAGTAGCTTCTCCTAAAGTGATTTCCATAAAAGTGCCTCCCGCCGCCGAATCTAAACGATTTCTAGAAGCAAAATTCAATCCAGCATAATTGTTTTTGTATAATCATCCATAAATTCAAACCATGTGTAGGGCAATTACGTATCATTAATTTCATTCTCTCCCAAGCTTGTGCAACATGCTCATGATCAAGTTGCTTAAAATTCATAATATCGTTCCTAAGAGAGATGATCTTAGCGGGAAGAAAATACTTAGAGATAAAAGCATATTTGCACTTATTCCATGAATCAATACTATTTTTAGGCAAAAAAGAGAACCAAGTTTTAGCACGATCTCTAAGCGAAAACGGAAATAGCTTCAATTTAACAATATCATTATCCACATCTTTCTTCTTTTGCATATCACACAAATCAACGAAGTTGTTTAGATGGGTAGCGGCATCTTCACTAGGAAGGCTAGAAAATTGATATTTCATAACAAGATTCAACAAAGCGATATTGATTTCACAAGATTCAGCATCGGTAGTAGGAGCAATCGGAGTGCTAATAAAATCATTGTTGTTGGTATGGGAAAAGTCACACAATTTAGTATTATCTTGAGCCATCGTGACAAATAGTCAATCCAACACACAAGCACACAAGAAGCAAGCGAAAAGAGACAGACGGAAGAGAGGCGAACAAATGGCAAAGGTTTTCGAAAATCGTTTTAGAAGTGGGGGAGAGGAAAACGAGAGGCAAATGGCAAATAATGTAATGCGAGGGAGAATAGTTTATGATGGGTACTTGGTATGTCTTGACTTGGCATAGATCTCCCAGGCAACGGCGCCAGAAATCCTTCTTGCTACCTCTTGAGCATGCGTTGGTTTTCCCTTGAAGAGGAACGGGTGATGCAGCTAAGCTTTTAAATAGCGTTCGCGACCTCCGCTATTGCGGCTGCAATAGCGGTAGCGTCACCCTGCCGCTATTAGTTTTAGGTTGCGTTAGAAAATAGCATGTTGTCATGATGCGGGCGCAATATCACTTGTTAGACCGCTATATCGTCCGCTATCCGCAATATCGCCAGCTATATAAGTCCTTGTTGTTTTGTTGTGTAATCTATTTTGGTAAATGTGTCTTCCTTGCATGGTTGCACGACCAAATATTGTTCAATTACAGTTTATATTCTTATAAAAATGATGATTTCTCAAATTAAGTGTCATATTTTTTGTGAATAGCCTAGAAATATACACAACAATCTCAAATATATGAGTGTTTTTTAAAATTTGGCTATGTGGACATAGCGCCCGCAATATCGCCCGCTATCCGCATTCCGCTACACGGACCCTAATCCGCAACCAGTCTGATGTCCGCTATTTAAAAGCTTGCATGCAGCAAAGTAGCGTAAGTATTTCCCTCAGTTTTTGAGAACCAAGGTATCAATCCAGCAGGAGACAACGCGCAAGTCACCTAGTACCTACACAAACAATCAAGAGCCTTGCAACCAACGCGATAAAGGGGTTGTCAATCCCTTCACGGCCACTTGCAAAAGTGAGATCTGATAAAGATAATAAGATAAATATTTTTGGTATTTCTGTTGTATAGATTGGAAAGTAAAGATTGCAAAATAGTAATCGAGATGCGATGTATATAAAAGAGATGCAATATAATAAGAAAGAGACCCGGGGGCCATAGGTTTCACTAGTAGCTTCTCTCAAGATAGCATGTATTACGATGGGTGAACAAATTACTGCCGAGCAATTGATAGAAAAGCGCATAGTTATGAAGATATCTAAGGCAATGATCATGAATATAGGCATCACGTCCGTGTCAAGTAGACCGAAATGATTCTGCATCTACTACTATTACTCCACACATCGACCGCTATCTAGCATGCATCTAGAGTATTAAGTTCATAAGAACGGAGTAACGCATTAAGCAAGATGACATGATGTAGAGGGATAAACTCAAGCAATATGATATAAACCCCATCTTTTTATCCTCGATGGCAACAATACAATACGTGCCTTGCTGCCCCTGCTGTCACTGGGAAAGGACACCGCAAGATTGAACCCAAAGCTAAGCACTTCTCCCATTGCAAGAAAGATCAATCTAGTAGGCCAAACTAAACTAATAATTCGAAGAGACTTGCAAAGATATCATATCATGCATACAAGAATTCAGAGAAGAACCAAATAATATTCATAGATAATCAAGTTCATAAAGCCACAATTCATCGGATCTCGGCAAACACACCGCAAAAGAGTATTACATCGAATAGATATCAAAGAACATCAAGGAGAACTTTGTATTGAGAACCAACGAGAGAGAAGAAGCCATCTAGCTAATAACTATGGACCCGAAGGTCTGTGGTAAACTACTCACACTTCATCGGAGAGGCTATGGTGTTGATGTAGAAGCCCTCTGTGATCGATTCCCCCTCCGGCAGATCGCCGGAAAAGGCCCCAAGATGGGATCTCACGGGTACAGAAGGTTGCAACGGTGGAAAAGTGGTTTCGTGGCCCCCCCTAATGTTTTTAGGGTATAAGAGTATATATAGGTGAAAGAAGTACGTCGGTGGAGCTCCGTGGGGCCCACGAGGGTGGGGGCGCGCCTACCCCCCTGGGTGCTCCCTCCTACCTCGTGGCCGCCTCGCTGAGTTCCAGACTTCACTCCAAGTCTTCTGGATTGCATTTGTTCCAAGAAAGATCATCGCGAAGGTTTCATTCCATTTGGATTCCGTTTGGTATTCCTTTTCTGCAAAATACTGAAATAGCAAAAAAAATGGCACTAGCCCCTCGGTTACTAGGTTAGTCCCAAAAATAATATAAAAGAGCATATTAAAGCCCATTAAACATCCAAAACAGATAATATAATAGCATGGAACAATAAAAAAATTATAGATACGTTGGAGACGTATCACACCTCGACAAGTTCACCAGCTCATCGAGCCCAAGAACACCTCACCTCCTGAGGTCGTTCACCCAATGTACTAGTTCATCCACAGCCCCTCGAGGCAATCCACCACCACACTGGAGTAGGGTATTACACCGCAAGGTGGCCCGAACCAGTATAAACCCTTGTGTCTCTTGTTCCTTGGGTTCGTCGAGCTAGGCCGTCAGATCGTTGAGCGAGCGAGCTAGGAAGAGAGTGTTCTTCGTGCGCACCCTAGAGTTCGAACCTCACAGGGTTTTACCGAAACCCGTAATCCGACTTTTGGCGCGCCAGGTAGGGGTGCGCCGAAGCCCCTCCTCCGTTGATCGACCTGTCGCCACCCCGCGGTTCCAATATTGGATGACCCGAGGACCCACTCTGACCAGTGGTCTGCTTGGCCCATCCGGGTGGCACCGTCCGCCCAAGAAGATCTCAACTCCGCACTCCAGGCGGCTCGTACACCGCCGAACACCGCCGGACGCGGGCGGCGCGGGCCGGCTCCCTCCGCCCTCGCGCTGTGGCGCGCACGCACCACTACGCGGTCTTCAGGCTATGCTGTGGCAATGTCACCGCACACCCGACGGGAGCAGGCGAACATGCGAGCCGCGCTAATCGTGGCACGGGAGCTACTGCGATGCAGGCTGGCGGAGAGCAGCCGCGTTGCGCTGTTGGAACGCGTCGCCGAACTGCTGGATGCTGCCTGCAGAGGTACGCCACCCTTCTGTTCCTTGCCCACGTCTCAGGTCATGGCAGAGGCACACGCGAGGCCCCGACGAGCTCGCGAGCCTCCTGGAGCGCCAGGGGGACCCGACAACACCAACATGAACCCCGGCGCGACCTGTCCTGCCGCGACGGCGCCGTCACCAGGAGGGACAAGCGCTGACGGGCCACCTCGAGGACGCGCTGGAAAGCCACCCAAGAGCCACCAGGGTCAGGCGCCCCGGATCCTGGCTCAAGGCGTGGGGCACCCAGGCGACGGCTCCGGCGGGGCGGCCGAGGACGCTTACGTCCCCCGCATGGTGAATCTGGGGTACACGCCGGGAGAAGGCTCCAATTCGTTCCCCGAGCCAGGATGGGAAGGAGGAGCACACGAGACCGAGGCCTTCCACGATTCGCCAAGGGGCTTCGCCGACCCCTTCAGCGACGATGATGGCGGGGTACAACCTATGTCTCAGGAACAAGTTTACACTAACCATGGGCTGCAGGTGAACTAGACCGCAGCAGCGGTCGGAGACCCCAAGGCGGTGGCTCCGCCCCTGACGGGAGTGGTGCACTGGGGGCTGCGCGGTGCTACCTCTTGAGCATGCGTTGGTTTTCCCTTGAAGAGGAAAGGGTGATGCAGCAAAGTAACGTAAGTATTTCCCTCAGTTTTTTAGAACCAATGTATCAATCCACTAGGAGACTACTCGCAAGTCACCTACTACCTGCACAAACAATCAAGAACCTTGCAACCAAAGCGATAAAGGGGTTGTCAATCCCTTCACGGCCACTTGCAAAAGTGAGATCTGATAAAGATAATAAGATAAATATTTTGGTATTTTATTGTATAGATTGGAAAATAAAGATTGCAAAATAAATAGTAAACTAGAATTATAAATCGGAAACTTATATGATGTAAAGTAGACCCGGGGGCCATAGGTTTCACTAGTGGCTTCTCTCATGATAGCATATATTACGGTGGGTGAACAAATTACTGCCGAGCAATTGACAGAAAAGCGCATAGTTATGATGATATCTAAGGCAATGATCATGAGCATAGGCATCATGTCCGTGTCAAGTAGACCGAAACGATTATGCATCTACTACTATTACTCCACACATCGACCGCTATCCAGAATGCATCTAGAGTATTAAGTTCATAAGAACGGAGTAACGCATTAAGCAAGATGACATGATGTAGAGGGATAAACTCAAGCAATATGATATACAGCCCATCTTTTTATTCTCGATGGCAACAATACAATACGTGCCTTGCTGCCCCTGCTGTCACTGGGAAAGGACACCGCAAGATTGAACCCAAAGCTAAGCACTTCTCCCATTGTAAGAAAGATCAATCTAGTAGGCCAAACTAAACCGATAATTTGAACAGACTTGCAAAGATATCAAATCATGCATATAAGAATTCAGAGAAGAACCAAATAATATTCATGGATAATAAAGTTCATAAACCCACAATTCATCGGATCTCGGCAAACACACCGCAAAAGAGTATTACATCGAATAGATCTCCAAGAACATCGAGGAGAACTTTGTATTGATAACCAAAGAGAGAGAAGAAGCCATCTAGCTAATAACTATGGACCCGAAGGTCTGTGGTAAACTACTCACACATCATCAGAGAGGCTATGGTGTTGATGTAGAAGCCCTCCATGATCGAATCCCCCTCCGGCAGATCGCCGGAAAAGGCCCCAAGATGGGATCTCACGGGTACAGAAGGTTGCGGCGGTGGAAAAGTGGTTTCATGGCTCCCCTGGATGTTTTCAGGGTATAAGAGTATATATAGGCGAAAGAAATAGGTCGGTGGAGCTACGAGGGGTCCACGAGGGTGGGGGCACGCCCTCCTGCCTCGTGGCCGCCTTGTTGCGTCTTTGACTTCCACTCCAAGTCTCCTGGATTGCGTTTGTTCCCAGAATGATCCTCGCGAAGGTGTCATTCCGTTTGGATTCCGTTTGATATTCCTTTTCTGTGAAACACTGAAATAGGCAAAAAAAACAGCAACTGGCACTGGGCATCCGGTTAATAGGTTAGTCCCAAAAATAATATAAAAGAGCATAATAAAGCCCATTAAACATCCAAAACAGATAATATAATAGCATGGAATGATCAAAAAATATATATAAGTTGGAGACGTATCAGCATCCCCAAGCTTAATTCCCGCTCGTCCTCAACTAGGTAAATGATAAAAACAGAATTTTTGATGTCGAATGCTACCTAACATAATTTTCAATGTAATTTTCTTTATTGTGGCATGAATGTTTAGATCCGAAAGATTAAAGACGAAAGTTTAATATTGACATAAAAATAATAATACTTCAAGCATACTAACCAAGCAATTATGTCCTCTCAAAATAACAGAGCCAAAGAGAGCTCATCCCTACAAAATCATATAGTTTGGCCATGCTTCATTTTCGTCACACAAAATGCTCCCATCATGCACAACCCCGATGACAAGCCAAGCAATTGTTTCATACTTAGCATTCTCAAACTTTTTCAACTTTCACGCAATATATGAGCGCAAGCCATGGACATAGCACTATAGGTGGAATAGAATATGATGATGGAGGTTGTGTGGAGAAGACAAAAAGGGAGAAAGTCTCACATCGACGCGGCTAATCAACGGGCTATGGAGATGCCCATCAATTGATGTCAATGCGAGGATTAGGGATTGCCATGCAACGGATGCACTAGAGCTATAAATATATGAAAGATCAACAAAAGAAACTAAGTGGGTGTGCATCCAACTTGCTTGCTCACAAAGACCTAGGGCATTTTGAGGAAGCCCATCATTGGAATATACAAGCCAAGTTCAATAATGAAAAATTCCCACTAGTATATGAAAGTGACAAAATAAGTGACAGATAATATAATAGCATGGAACAATCAAAAATTATAGATACGTTGGAGACGTATCAAGCATCCCCAAGCTTAATTCCTGCTCGTCCTCGAGTAGGTAAATGATAAAACCAGAATTTTTGATATGGAATGTTACCTGGCATATTTATCAATGTAATTTTCTTTATTGTAGCATGAATGTTCAGATCTGAAAGATTCAAGAAAAAAGTTTAATATTAACATAAAAATAATAATACTTCAGGCATACTAACAAAGTAATTATGTCTTCTCAAAATAACATGGCCAAAGAAAGTTGATCCCTACAAAATCATATAGTTTGGCTATGCTCCATCTTCGTCACACAAAAATGCTCAAATCATGCACAACCCCGATGACAAGCAAAGCAATTGTTTCATACTTTAGTATCCTCAAACTTTTTTCAACTTTCACGCAATACATGAGCGCGAGCCATTGACATAGCACTATAGGTGGAATAGAGTGGTGGTTGTGGAGAAGACAAAAAAGAGGAAGATGGTCTCACATCAACTAGGCGTATAAACGGGCTATGGAGATTCCCATTAATATATATCAATGTGAGTGAGTAGGGATTGCCATGCAACGGATGCACTAGAGCTATAAATATATGAAAGATCAACAAAAGAAACTAAGTGGGTGTGCATCCAACTTGCTTGCTCACGAAGACCTAGGGCATTTTGAGAAAGCCCATCATTGGAATATACAAGCCAAGTTCTATATTGAAAAATTCCCACTAGTATATGAAAGTGACAAAATAAGAGACTCTCTATTATGAAGATCATGGTGCTACTTTGAAGCACAAGTGTGGAAAAAGGATAGTAACATTGCCCCTTCTCTCTTTTTCTCTCATTTTTTTGTTTGGGCCTTCTCCTCTTTTTTTATGGCCTCTTTTTTTCGTCCGGAGTCTCATCCCGACTTGTGGGGGAATCATAGTCTCAATCATCCTTTCCTCACATGGGACAATGCTCTAATAATGAAGATCATCACACTTTTATTTACTTACAACTCAAGAATCACCACTCGATACTTAGAACAAAATATGACTCTATGTGAATGCCTCCGGCGGTGTACCGGGATGTGCAATGAATCAAGAGTGACATGTATGAAAGAATTATGAAGGTGGCTTTGCCACAAATACGATGTCAACTACATGATCATGCAAAGCAATATGACAATGATGGAGCATGTCATAATAAACGGAACGGTGGAAAGTTGCATGGCAATATATCTCGGAATAGCTATGGAAATGCCATAATAGGTAGGTATGGTGGTTGTTTTGAGGAAGATATAAGGAGGCTTATGTGTGATAGAGCGTATCATATCACGGTGTTTGGATGCACCGGCGAGTTTGCACCAACTCTCGAGGTGAGAAAGGGCAATGCAAGGTACCGAAGAGGCTAGCAATGATGGAAGGGTGAGAGTGCGTATAATCCATGGACTCAACATTAGTCATAAAGAACTCACATACTTATTACAAAAATCTACAAGTCATCAAAACCAAGCACTATGCGCATGCTCCTAGGGGGATAGATTCGTAGGAAAAGACCATCGCTTGTCCCCGACCGCCACTCATAAGGAAGGCAATCAAAGAACACCTCATGCTTCAAATTTGTCACACAACGGTTACCATACGTGCATGCTACGGGACTTGCAAACCCCAACACAAGTATTTCTCAACTTCACAATTACTCAACTAGCACATCTCTAATATCACCATCTTTATATCTCAAAACAATTATCAAGTATCAAACTTCTCATAGTATTTAATGCACTCTATATGAAAGTTTTTATTATACCCATCTTGGATGCCTATCATATTAGGACTAATTTTATAGCCAAAGCAAATTACCATGCTGTTCTAAAAGACTCTCAAAATAATATAAGTGAAGCATGAGATATCAATAATTTCTATAAAATAAAACCACCACCGTGCTCTAAAAAGATATAAGTGAAGCACTAGAGCAAAATTATCTAGCTCAAAAGATATAAGTGAAGCACATAGAGTATTCTAATAAATTCCGATTCATGTGTGTCTCTCCCAAAAGGTGTGTACGGCAAGGATGATTGTGGTAAACTAAAAAGAAAACACTCAAATCATACAAGACGCTCCAAGCAAAACACATATCATGTGGTGAATAAAAATATAGCCTCAAGTAAAGTTACCGATAGACGAGGACGAAAGAGGGGATGCCTTCCGGGGCATCCCCAAGCTTAGGCTTTTGGTTATCCTTGAATTTTAACTTGGGGTGCCTTTGGCATCCCCAAGCTTAGTCTCTTTCCACTCCTTATTCCAAAATCCATCAAATCTTTACCCAAAAACTTGAAAACTTCACAACACAAAACTTAAACAGAAAATCTCATTAGCTCCGTTAGTATAATAAAATAAATCACCACTTTAAGGTACTGTAATGAACTCGTTGTTTATTTATACTGGTATTAAACCTAATGTATTCCAACTTATCTATGGTTCATACCCCCCCCGATACTAGCCATAGATTCATCAAAATAAGCAAACAACACACGAAAAACAGAATCTGTCAAAAACAGAACAGTATGTAGCAATCTGTATCAAACGTATACTTCTGTAACTCCAAAAATTCTTAAATAAATTGGTGGACGTGAAGAATTTGTCTATTAATCATCTGGAAAAAGCATCAACCTAAAATCACTCTCCAGTAAAAAATGACATCTAATGTCGTGAGCGCAAAAGTTTCTGTTTTTTACAGAAAGATCGCAAAGACTTCACCCACGTCTTCCCAAAGGTTCTACTTCGCACAAACACTAATTAAAACACAAAAAACACAATCATAGCAGTAGCATGATGAATTATTTATTACTAAACAGGAACAAAAATCAAAGAATAAAAATAAAATTTGGTTGCCTCCCAACAAGCGCTATCGTTTAATGCCCCTAGCTAGGCTTTGAGATTTCAATGATGCTCACATAAAAGACAAAAATTGAAGCACAAAGAGAGCATCATAAAACATGTGACAAACACATCTAAGTCTAACATACTTTCTATGCATAGGCATCTTATAGGCAAACAAATTATCAAGGCAAGCAAAAACTAGCATATGCAAGGAAGCGGAAAGAAACAATAGCAATCTCAACATAACGAGAGGTAATTTAGTAACATGAAAATTTCGACAACCATATTTTCCTCTCTCATAATAATTATATGTACGATCATAAGAAAATTCAACAATATAGCTATCACAAAACATATTCTTAACACGATCCAAATGTATGCAAAGTTGACACTCTTCCAAAATAGTGGGATTAACATTAACTAAAGTCATGACCTCTCCAAACCCACTTTTATCGATAACTTCATAAGATTGAACATTCTCCAAATATGTGGGATCTAAAGTTGACACTCTTCCAAACCCACTTTAAATATTATTGCAAACATTATTATCAATCTCATATTCATCATGGGGCTTAAATAAATTTTCAAGATTATAAGAAGAATCACCCCAATCATGATCATTGCAACAAGTAGTGGACATAGGAAAACTAGCATCCCCAAGCTTAGGGTTTTGCATGTTATTAGCATAATTGACACAAATAGAATTTATAGTAAAACCATTGCAATCATGCTTTTTATTCAATGAGCTATCATGAATCACTTCATAGATTTCTTCATCACAATTTTTAGATTCAGGAATTTCAAGCAAAACTTCATAAAGATAATCTAGTGCACTCAACTCACTAGCAATAGGTTCATCATAATTGGATCTCTTAAAGAGATTAGTGAGTGGATGAGGATCCATAAACTTTTAGGAAGCGAAGATGCAAGCAAAAAGAAGACACATGGTAACACAAGATCGAACGGAAGAAGGGCGAAACAAAAGGGCAAAGGTTGTGAAGTGGGGGAGAGGAAAACGAGAGGCGAATGACAAATAATGTAATGCGAGGGAGAAGAGTTTATGATGGGTACTTGGTATGTCTTGACTTGGCGTAGATCTCCCCAGCAATGGCGCCAGAAATCCTTCTTGCTACCTCTTGAGCATGCGTTGGTTTTCCCTTGAAGAGGAAAGGGTGATGCAGCAAAGTAGCGTAAGTATTTCCCTCAGTTTTTGAGAATCAAGGTATCAATCCAGTAGGAGACTACTTGAAAGTAACCTAGTACCTGCACAAACAATCAAGAACCTTGCAACCAACACGATAAAGGGGTTGTCAATCCCTTCACGGCCACTTGCAAAAGTGAGATCTGATAAAGATAATAAGATAAATATTTTTGGTATTTTTGTTGTATAGATTGGAAAATAAAGATTGAAAAATAAATAGTAAACTAGAATTATAGATCGGAAACTTATATGATGTAAAGTAGACCCGGGGGCCATAGGTTTGACTAGTGGCTTCTCTCAGGATAGCATATATTACAGTGGGTGAACAAATTACTGCCGAGCAATTGATAGAAAAGCGCATAGTTATGATGATATCTAAGGCAATGATCATGAACATAGGCATCATGTCCGTGTCAAGTAGACCGAAATGATTCTGCATCTACTACTATTACTCCACACATCGACCGCTATCCAGCATGCATCTAGAGTATTAAGTTCATAAGAACGGAGTAACACATTAAGCAAGATAACATGTTGTAGAGGGATAAACTCAAGCAATATGATATGAACCCCATCATTTTATCCTCGATGGCAACAATAATACGTGCCTTGCTGCCCCTGCTGTCACTGGGCAAGGACACCGCAAGATTGAACCCAAAGCTAAGCACTTCTCCCATTGCAAGAAAGATGAATCTAGTAGGCCAAACTAAACCGATAATTCGAAGAGACTTGCAAAGATATAAAATCATGCATATAAGAATTCAGAGAAGAACCAAATAATATTCATAGATAATCAAGTTCATAAACCCACAATTCATCGGATCTCGGCAAACACACCGCAAAAGAGTATTACATCGAATAGATCTCCAAGAACATTGAGGAGAACTTTGTATTGAGAACCAAAGAGAGAGAAGAAGCCATCTAGCTAATAACTATGGACCCGAAGGTCTGTGGTAAACTACTCACACATCATCGGAGAGGCTATGGTGTTGATGTACGTAGAAGCCCTCCGTGATCGAATCCCCCTCCGTCAGATCGCCAGAAAAGGCCCCAAGATGGGATCTCACGGGTACAGAAGGTTGCGGCGGTGGAAAAGTGGTTTCATGGCTCCCCTGGATGTTTTCAGGATAAAGAGTATATATAGGCGAAAGAAATAGGTCGGTGGAGCTACAAGGGGCCCACGAGGGTGGGGGCGCGCCCTCCTTCCTCATGGCCGCCTCGTTGTGTCTCTGACTTCCACTCCAAGTCTCCTAGATTGCGTTTGTTCCAAGAAAGATCCTCGCGAAGGTTTCGTTCCATTTGGATTCCATTTGAAACTCCTTTTCTGTGAAACACTGAAATAGGCAAACAAACAGCAACTGGCACTGGGCCTCTGGTTAATAGGTTAGTCCCAAAAATAATATAAAAGAGCATAATAAAGCCCATTAAACATCCAATCAGATAATATAAAAGCATGGAACGATAAAAAATTATAGATACGTTGGAGACATATCACATGGGAGCGGCCTGGAGCCAGAGTCTCCCCTGCGCCGCACGGAGCAAGGCGCTGCATGGAGGTAGGTCCTCTATCGGGGGAGGCGCTGGCAGAGGGTTCGTGGTCGCCGAGGGCGCCGCTAGCGTCGTCCTTGCCCCTTGGTCTCATCCTGGTTTCCGGACGCCCCAATGGTGGTCGGGGGTGGCGCAGGGCGGGGCCCTCGTCTGGCGATATGAAGCAAGGCTCGCGCCTATGAAGGTCTCCACTCGTGACACTCTCACGTAATAATGAGTGGGGCTGTACACGCCCCGGAGTCTCCGGAGTGCCGCCCTCGGGCCTCGGGGGCTCCCGCCCACGTCCTAGTGGAAGCACCATGCTCCGCGCTGGCCGTCGACATTGTCCCCCAATGACTATGCTCACAACCAGTGAAAGCACTTAGCTCTGCGCTGGTGGGAAGACAAGAAGACTATCTAGGTGCCGGATGCAGTCATTTGCTTTCCTCCCTGCTTTTTGTAAATCGGTTCGCCGCCCTTTTTTGAGCTAAACTTGAAGTCGTATTTTCGTTGACAAGCGTGGGGGGAGTCTTTTCTCGTTCATGTTGATTTCTTGCGTTTTTTATTTCGTGCCTTATTTCGAGGCTTGCGCCTGCTACCCCTCCCCTTGCGAGCGCCTCGCGAGCGGGAGCTGGGCGTGGTATGCGCACGTCGACCGCGCTCGGGCAAACCGGGCGGCAGCAGATCCCCCAGGACCAAGAGTGCAATTGCCACAGGACCACTGCGCACACACCCTACCATGGTCTGGCATTCGCTCCTCGGGAGGCCCTCTCGGGCGGACTAGCAGGCTCCTCGAGAAGTCCAGAACCTCATGAGCCCACGGAGGGCTCCCCTCAGGAGAAAAGCACATCGGCAACTACAAAACTAGCTCAAGGCCTGCTAGGGTCGAGGTAAGTCACAGCAGCAAACCTGCTGAGGGGCTCGTGAGCTTGCAGAAGCGCATTGCAAGTCCGGTCTAGGAAATAGAATGTTAATTTACATACACGAGGGCCCCCCCTCCAAAACGCTCTTATGCCTTGAGGGGCCGTGTCCAAGTCTTTGCATGCACGTTCAAGCGAGGGAGCGTGGGCTCAATTGGACATGCCACTCGCAGCAACATCGTGGTCGCTCTCGTACGCGCTGCTGGCGCTGTCGCCGACGTCGTCTTCACCATTGTCAACCGCGTCGTCTTCGTCCGCCACGACCACCACCGCGTCATCCTCGGTGGTAAAGCCCTGACCAGAGCGTCCATGCTGTCATCCACCCAGCGCGCAAAGTTGTCCCGGATGGCCCCGGGCACCGGGGCGATAGCAGCGTCAAAGTCGAAGTGGGGGTCGAGGTCCTGGAGATGACTGAAGACGCGGGAGAACGTGCGCCCGAGGAGGCCTCGGCTCCTTTCCTCAACAAGCTCGTGAGCCCTCACGGCCCGGTCCTCCAGGCGTATCACGACGTCAGTGAAGAAGTGGAGGTGCCTGGCGTAGTCTTCCACGTGGGGATGAGGGACGTTCTCCTCGCAGATGACGCCTAGTGCCCGATTAGCCCTCACTCTCAGGGCCTGGAGCATGCGAGCGTGCTCGCGCTGCAACGTCTGCCGACGGCATGCCTCCTCCCTGTTCTGTTGCGCGAGGGACACGGCGTCATCAATCTGCTGCTGGAGCGAAAGCAGATCAGCGCGAGCCTCGGCCAGGTTAGCCTGGGCGGAAGTCTGGGCCGCCACAGCGGTCCTCTCGTGCTGCTCTACCTTGTCCATCCCAGACCTAAGGGCAGAAACCCTGCCCTCAGCTTCGGCCTCGAGAGCTTCAGCTTCAGGCCATGCTCGTTGGCGAGATCCGCGCGAGCCTTCGCCACCCTCCGATCGACCTCCTCCTGGATTCTGGCTTCGTGGGCGGAGACGACATCTTCAGCCATGGCCACATGGCGCTCCCTCGTCTCCAGCCGCTCATGTTCCAGGCCGCGCTCCAAGGCCTCCAGCGCTAGTGCCTCTCGCGCTTCAGGATCTCCTTCTCTTCGGAAGGCACTCCCCTCATCAACGCCAAGGCGGTCCGGCACGCCTCGATCTGCTGCTCCAGGGCAGCGTTCAAGGCCAGGAGCTCATGTTCCCGCTTCTTGGTGCTCTCACGATGCTGGTCGGCCTCCTTCGCCTCCTCCAAGGCCCGAGCGCTGGCCTCACGGGAGGCCGCGAGTTCCATTGCGGCCTTTGCCTTGTCACGCTCGTGCTGAAGCTGCCCAAGGTTGATGGCAACCTTCAACTGGTGCCACTCATGAGCCAGGCGGAGGTCCTCCGTCTCGAGGCGAGCGTCAACCGCCACGAGCTCTCCCCCAAGGCGGCTCAGCACAACCATCGCCTCCTGTAAGAGCTCGTGGCGTACGACACCACTTCCGCGCGCAAGCTCCAGTGCGCGGCCAAGTCTGTCCTCCGCGCCAAGGGTTGCTGGGGAAGTCCGAGCTGGCTCGCTTGCCCCTGGCAGGGAGCTCGGGGCCGGTGCTTTCTCCGCCACCTTGCGGGCCTTGGCAAAGGTGCTAGGTGACGCGGCCTCACCGCTTGAAGACGAGGCCGGTGCTGGGGACGCCCAGCCGCTGGCGATGACCAACGGAGGAGTCCTTGGCACGCCGGCTACGCCCCAGGCCAGGGCGCAAAGAAGTGACGCCAGGAAAGACGGATCAAGGCCCCAGGTCAACGCGTCCGCCTCCGAAGCGGGCCCCGCGCGGCAGTCCGACAAGCAGAGCTCAAGATCAATGGCGAGCCGGTGGCCAGAGAGGGCCGCCCCTCAGGAGATTTCGCCGTTCCAGCCGAGGGGACCCTGAAGATCCTTGGTGAGAAAAGGATGCAGCACTCAGGAAATCACACAGATGAGGTACTTACTCATCTTTGGCAACGTATTTCCGCTGCTTCAACGGCCGGTAGGCGCCACCATTTCATCTTGGAATCACCTTCCTCTTGCGAAGTGCTTCGAAATTCAGGCAGAGCTGGCCGAAGCCCTGGGTGCGATCGCCGTCGCCTGAGGCAGTTGGTGGGGTTCCTGAGGGAACGACCTCGGGAGCGTCAGGCTGCGCCAACCCCTCTATCTCCGCCTCAGGACATCTCGCCCGAGGCTCGGGGGCTTCCGACCTAGGAGCCTCGGACCGCGCCGGCCCCGCGGCCGTCGCCTCGGGACAGCTCACCCGAGCCCCAGGAGCCACCACCGCGGGGGCCACGATCAACATCGCTTCCTCGGCAGCCATTTCGCTGGCGTTCGACGATGCTCGCCCCCCGCACCAGCTTCCGGGGTGAGCGCCGAGGTGGCAGCAGGCAGGGGGAACACAAAGAGGGGGCTTTCACGGGGCCCTTCAAGGCCGACCGGGCGCAGTCCCCATTCATCGAAAGGGGGCATCTGCCTCGTGAACTCCACCTTGTTCGAGCAGCAGTACAAGAGGAAACCCTCCTCCGGCAGATTGGCTGGCGCGGGGTCGCCCGTCAGGAGCTCGAGCACTATATGGCGCACCTCGGGACGAAGAGCGGGCGCATGAAGCCTCATGGGGCCCCCGCAGCCGGAGAAGGCCCACATCGGCCAAGAGTGGCACTGAAGCGGAGCAATAATGCGGCACCGGGTGAACTCCTTCACCACCATAGGCGCCGTCACCCCGAGGTCCTTCAGCCTGGCTAGCCGACGACAGACGTGGGTGAGCTACCGGTCAACAAGCTTCGCGTGCCCCCAGCCGGAGCTAGGGACAAGTGGAGCTCGTCGGAGTAGGAGCAGGGGGTTGCGCACACCAGCGTCCACGAATACCAATCGTTTCTGAAATCCGCCCACAACTGGTGAGAGCTCAAAGTCAATCCCGAAGCCGGCCGTCGCCACTACGGCTTGGACGGTCACGCATCCAGAGCGCTGGCGGGCGTTGGTCAGATGCAACGAGAAGAAATGGCGAAGCAAAGCCACAGAAGGGGCAATGCCCACCATGGCCTCGCAGACGAAGGCGAAGACGACGAGGAGGATGATGGACTGGGGATCCAGGTGCAACGCATTGACTTGGTAATGCGAGAGCACGGCGTTGAAGAAATCGGAGAAGGGGGGATTAGGCCAGCCTAGAGGGCGTGAAGATGAATGGGGATCTCGGTGGCTGTCCTATCAATCGCGGAGCGGGAAGTAGGTCAAGCCACCGTCACCTTGCACTCATTGAAATCTGAGGCGAGCATGGGGCAAACCTTGTCCATTGCTTCCTGGTTGAGCACCACCGACCGCTCGATGGCGGGCTCGAGGACCGGCGGTGCCTGGATTGAGGTGTGGGTCTTCTTCTTCCCCTTCTTCTTCTGTTTCGGGGCCATGGCAGCAGAGAGGATTGGAGCCGGTTCAAGCCATGGGAGGAGGCAGCTGTTTCTGGGAGATGGGGGAGTTGTGGAAGCGCGCTGCTAGCAATGGGGGCGGAGTTGTGTTGGCAACGGCGGCCGCCTAGCCTGGCGGATATCAAGGCTGCGTGGGGGAGCGGAGGCGCCCACGTACCGCCAATCACCACGCATCAATCAAGGCCGCAGGCGGTTGGGGCCCGCAGCGCTCGCACTTTCCCTTTGGCTTCGCCTCGAAGCCAAGTCCGAGCGCGCCTTGGGCCTGGGGGCTACTGTCGGCGTTCTGGGGCCGGGGGTGCCCAGACTTGCCCACCTGCGGGCTTAAGCATGGCTGCACCAACGGCCTGGTACGGCCCATCTCCAACAGCAACCACTCAAGACCCTCGCGAGGGGCCAAGCCTCGCAAGGTGGACGACACCAAGACCTCCTCAGGGGCAGCCTCACTAGGCTGGCTCCCGAGGAGCGGAGATCTCTATGCAAGGGGCACCTCGCGAGGTTCACGTGACATGAGCCATGACGACCAAGGCCAGGCAGGCACCAGCGGGTGCAGTGTACCAATTTCCTCTTTGGTGCTAACGAGGCAGGCGCAGGCGAGGGCTCCCGAGGTATCAGGCAAAGGTTTCCATATCGGTGCAACGAGACCAAGACCAGCAGGATGGAGGTCATCGCGGAGCCCACGGCAGCATCACCACCAGAACCTTTGACAGGCGAAGACTACCTTTTGTTAGGATAGCTTGTACTAGTTGTCCCCCTTCAAACTTGGCCGTTGTGGGATCCCTTCTCGCCTAACATTTGGGAAGAGGACAAGGGCCTCTATAAATAGGACTAGCCACCACCGTAGGAGGCATCTCATCTTGGAGAGAGATCGAATCCACCTCGACAAGTTCACCAGCTCATCGAGCCCAAGAACACCTCACCTCCTGAGGTCGTTCACCCACCGTACTAGTTCATTTGCAGCCCCTCGAGGCAATCCACCACCACACATGAGTAGGGTATTACACCGCAAGGTGGCCCGAACCAGTATAAACCCTTGTGTCTCTTGTTCCTTGGGTTCGTCGAGCTAGGCCATGAGATCGTTGAGCGAGCGAGCTAGGAAGAGTGTGTTCTTCGTGCGCACCCCATAGTTCGAACCTCACAGGGTTTTGCTGGAACCCGTAATTCGACACACGTGATGATCGGACACGACCTTGTCGATTCGGATCATGTATCACTTAGATGACTAGAGGGATGTCTATCTGAAGTGGGAGTTCATTAAATAATTTGTTTAGATGAACTTAATTATCATGAACATAATCTAAATTGTCTTTGCAAATTATGTTGTAGATTAATAGCTCACGCTTTAGCTCCCTGTTTTAATACGTTCCTAGAGAAAGACTAAGTTGAAAGATATTGTAAGCAAGTGTGCAGACTAGGGCTGTAGTCTGAGGATTGTCCTCACTGCTACACAGAAGGCTTCTGTCCTTGATGCACCGCTCGGTGTGCCAACCCCTCTGGCATCGTCTGTGGATGTTGTGAACATCTGGCAGACACGTTCTGATGACTACCTAATAGTTTAGTGCGCCATGCTTTACGGCTTAGAGTCGGGGCTCCAAAAGCGTCTTGAACGCCATAGAACATATGAGATGTTCCAAGAGCTGAAATTGGTATTTCAGGCTCATGCCTGTGTTGAGAGGTTGAGACCTCTGACAAGACCTTTGCCTACAAGACGGAGGAGGAGAATAGCTCAGCCAGTGAGCATGTACTAAGAATGTCTGGGTACTTCAATCACTTGAATAAAGTGGGAGATAATCTTCCAGATAAGAGAGTGATTGACAAAAGTTCTCCAGTCACTATCACCAAGCTGCTAGAGTTTCGTGATGAACTATAACATGCAAGGGAAGATGACCCCGAAGTTGTTTGTCGTCCTTAAGGCCGTAAAGGTAGAAATCAAGAAGGAGCATCAAGTGTTGATGGTTAACAAGACCACTGGTTTCAAAGAAGGGCAAGGGCAAGAAGGGAAACTTCATGAATGGCAAGCCAATGGCCGCTCCTGTGAAGAAACCCAAGACCCAAACTGTTGAGGATATAAACCTTAGAGTCACCCGCCAGGAGGGGCCGGGTTACTCATAATGGTCATCGCCTGAAGCCCGGCGCCAACCTTGAAGACGGCGGGCCAAAGATGGGCTTAATACCCGGATATGGCTTAAGGCCCGTAGTTACAACCGCCATTATGATAGAACTTGTAGTGTAAGGCAAGAATAGTTGAGAGTCCGAGCCGGACACTCTTATGAGCCGGCCGGGACTCTGAGAGCTGCTGGGCGTCAACCTCTCTATTTAAAGGGACGACCAGGCCGCGGTTTAGGGGAGGAAAGATCGGGTCAAGAGCCAGGCATAGCAGCTAAGCTCCCTGGTCATCGAAACCCTAATCAATACCACCTCAACTGGACGTAGGCTTTTACCTTCACCGTAAGGGGCCGAACTAGTATAAACCCTCGTGTTCCTTGTCCCGCTTAACCCCTTCAAGCTTCCTAGCAGCGATGGCTCCACGACTAAGTCCTAGCTTGAGGACATCTGCCGTGACAATTCCACGACAGTTGGCGCCCACCGTGGGGCCAGCGCATGGTGGATTTGAGTTCTTGAAGGGCAGCTTCGAAGGGCTCAAGGGATACGCTGTGGGCCGGATGACCAAGAGTCGTTGCGGCAAGCTCTACATCGACGATGCAAACTGGGGCCCCGACGCCGGCTCAGTGGAGTACGGGTACCGGGTCCCCTTCGGCGGAATTCATGTCTTCATTGGCAAGATTGGTGAGCCGGGGCCCGAGCCGGATCTTTGCGCTGATCTCATCGGGACGGCTCAGCGTGCATGACCCGTCCGGGCCCTGCCTGCCTTGAGGCATGCTTTTGTGGGATGTGTCCATGGAGGGATCTCTGATGGATCTGGTGATGAGACGGCCGCCGGCTCTGATGGCGAATCGTCCACAGATGAGTCAAACTCGTTGTATCGACTTCCAGATGGCAGGCTCAGGGGCTGTTCCGATGGTGACAGTATTCCGGACCCTTTTGAGCCACCGAGCCGGGTTGGAATCTTCATGGCCGGTGCACAGCCTGTTCAAAACCCTGCGGCCGGGTCAGGAAATCCGGTGCCCTCGCTGGCCCAGGTGCTGATGGATCTCACGGACAAGATGATGGCCCTGTTGACCGCCACGGTCGACCCGGCGGATCAAGCTCAGCATGACGCGGAGGTGGCGCAGTTAAAATTAGATCTAGTGAAAGCCAAGGAGGATCTGGCAGCGGAAGGAATCAGGATGGCTGCGGAGAGGGTGGCTCTCGATGCCCAGACTCAGCTGATTCAGGCGTAGTCCTTCCGGCTCACGATGGATCAGAACGCGTCCAATGAGGTCATGAGAAGGAGGCATCAAAAGGCCCAATCTCGACTCCCTCCGGTCTACGATCCTCGAAACCTCTTCAATACGCCAGGTGCAGGGTCTAGTAACCCGCCGGGGGTCATAGTGCCCGGGTCTGGGACCCCTGTTCAACCACAAGTGATGGGGCCTCCCCGAGTGAACCCTGCCCCGCCTCAGTACGTGCCAATACCACCGGGTCATTATGCTAACCCGCTGGAGAACATGGTCGCCGCAGCAGCACGGCTGGCGGCTCTCCCAATTGACGGCGACTCTCCAACGGCTGTTGAAACCCGTCGGGTTAGAGAACTCCTTCAGACCGCGCTGGCACAGCAGGAGGTGTATTCTTACAGCCGGGACAGGATCCACTCAACCCCTCGTCCAGGCCGGAGTCCGAGTTACAGCAGACACATGGTCTCTGCGACCGACTCAAGTAATGTCCGACGCCATGACCCGCCCCCTGGCCATGGCCCGGCTCATAACGGAGTCTTTCACGCAGCGGACCAAGATAGAGCGCGACAAGAGGCGGAGCAGGCGCCTCAGTTGACGGCTTACCAGACACCCCCGGCTTATTCGACGACTTCCGTCGACGTGGGTATCCCTATGACGACCGGAGGTGTCCCTTGTTTAGTGCCGGCTCTCCGTAATGAACGTCTACCCAAGGACTTCAAAGGGCCGAGGAAGGTGCCTAATTACACAGCTGATTTACAACCCGGGGCCTGGATCGAGAGTTACGAGATGGACATGGAATTGCTGGAGGTCAGTGAAGCTGCGATGGCCAAGTACTTCACCATGATGTTAGATGGGACTGCCCGCACTTGGTTGAAAGGGCTACCACCGAATTCCATCGGATCTTGGGCTGAGCTGAAAGCCCGTTTCATCCAAAACTTCAAGGATACCTGTAGGCAGTCCATGTCAATTGTGGATTTGACTAACTATAAACAGCAGGAGGGTGAGTCTACGACACACTGGGTTCGCCGGGTCAAAGAGATCATACATTCATCTGATAAGATGGATGCCGGTTCTGCAGTCTTAATGTTGGAATAGAATTGTCGTTTCCTGCCCCTGAAGATGAAACTCGGGCGGCTTAAGCGCGACTGCAACGATATGGGTACGCTGATGGCGGCTCTCGTCAAATATGCCGACTCTGATAGTACCAAGGACCCCGCTTCAGATGATGAAAGGACAGGGAAGGGAAAGAAGAACGGCAATGGCAAGGGTCCTCAGCATAACCCGGGGAACCAAGGAGGTGGCAAGCGTAAGGCCGACGGCAACTTGGAGTTCGTGGCCAACGCCAGCTCACAGGGTAATAACCAGCGACGCAAGGGGAGGCCACCTCCCCGAGCCAGCGGGTCAGGCCCGACGCTGGAGCAGCTGTTGAATGAGCCTTGTCCAAGGCACGGTTCTAGGGAGAAGCCAGCTACTCATTTATGGAAGGATTGCGCGATCATGAAGGCCTTTAAGAATTCCAATACCTTTAACGGTAACAATGGCCCGGGCGGCGGCTCAGGCGTTGGCGGTTTTCATGGCCCGGGCGGTAGCTCAAATTCTAATCCTCAGAACGGTCAAGGGGGCTTTAATCAGGAGTCTGGCCAGGGTGATCAACAGCAGCAAGGGGGTTATCAGACCAATCCGAAGCAGCTGAACGGTGGACAGTATCACGTATTTACCACCAGTCTATGTAAGCGAGATCAGAAGCTTCATAAGAGGGCTGTGAATGCTGTTGAGCCGGCGGTTCCACGCTATTTAAGATGGTCTGAGCAGCCTATCGTGTGGAGTAGGGAGGATCACCCTCCCTGGGTTGATAATCCGGGTCACTTGGCCTTGGTGGTGGCTCCTCAGGTGGGAGGATATAAGTTCACTAAGGTACTCATGGATGGAGGCAGCAGTATCAACATTCTTTATTATGAGACTTTCCGTCGTATGGGGTTGATTGATAAGAACCTCAGCCAGTCAAACACTGTTTTCCACGGTGTGGTGCCTGGTAAGTCGGCTTATCCAGTTGGCAAAATCGAGTTGGAAGTGGCCTTTGGAGACGAGTACAACTACAGGGTGGAAAAATTGACCTTTGAGGTGGTCAAGATAAGAAGTCCGTATCATGCCATATTTGGGTGGCCGGCTTACGCCAAGTTCATGGCACGGCCGTGTTACGTGTATTTACAGCTCAAGATGCCGGGTCACAACGGGACCATTACGGTTCACGGCAGCCGGAAGGTGGCCTTGGAGTGTGAGGAAGGTGATGCAGCCTATGCAGAATCTGTTTGCGCAACAGAGGAGTTGAAATTTTACAAGGACAATGTCGACCCAACAGATATGACCTCTCTGAAAAAGCCGACCACGGAGCATGAGCCGGCAATGAAATTTAAGTCGGCCGATGAGACTAAGCTTGTTGATTTCGTTCCAGGTGATTCATCTCAGCAGTTTAGCATCAGTGCCAATCTGGATCCAAAATAGGAAAGCGCGCTCATCGAGTTCATCCGTGAGAATAGGGACATTTTTGCATGGAAGCCTTCTGACATGCCAGGTGTACCTAGAGAACTCGCTGAGCACACTCTTAATGTTGATCCGAAATTTAAGCCGGTCAGGCAATTCCTTCGGCGGTTTAATGAAGAGAGGCGGAAAGCCATTGGTGAAGAGGTGGCCCGGCTCTTGGCGGCCGGCTTTATTGTTGAAGTCTTTCACCCGGAGTGGCTAGCTAACCCGGTGCTCGTACTCAAGAAGAACGGCACCTGGCGGATGTGTGTGGACTACACGGACTTAAACAAGGCATGTCCGGCTGATCCTTTTGCTCTTCCCCGTATTGATCAAATCATTGATGCTACGGCGGGTTGCGAGCGCTTAAGTTTCTTGGATGCTTATTCTGGATACCATCAGATTAAAATGGCAGTTAAGGACCAGGAGAATACGGCGTTCATCACTCCCTTTGGAGCCTTCTGCTATGTGTCTATGCCTTTTGGGCTCAAGAGTGCACAGGCGACTTATCAGCGTTGCTGCAGAACTGTCTTCATAACCAGATTGGGCGCAATGTTCATGCTTATGTGGATGATATTGTGGTTAAGTCCAGGGAAGAGAAAACCTTGATAGATGATCTGAGGGAAACCTTTGATAATCTCCGGGTCTACAAGTGATGCTTAACCCGGCCAAGTGTGTGTTTGGTGTTCCTGCAGGCAAGCTCTTGGGTTTCTTGGTTTCTAACAGAGGTATTGAAGCTAACCCGGAGAAGATCAAGGCAATCACCTCTCTGGCTAAGCCGGCGTGCATAAACGATGTCCAGCGCCTGGCGGGTCGTATTGCTGCTTTAAGCCGTATTATAAGCCGTTTGGGTGAGAAGGCCATGCCATTGTACCAGTTGATGAAGAAAACTGATGACTTTGTCTGGAATAATGATGCTAATACTGCTTTTGAGGATTTGAAGAGACAACTGGCAGAGCCCCCAGTCCTTGTTGCTCCGGTTGACAAGGAGCCTTTATTGCTGTATGTAGCTGCTAACACCCGGGGCGTCAGTGTGGTTGTGGTGGTGGAGCGCAAGGAAGAGGGCAAGGAGCATCCGATTCAGCGGCCGGTTTATTACGTCAGTGAAGTACTCATCGAGTCCAAACAGCGGTATCCACATTGGCAGAAGCTTGTTTATGGTGTGTTCATGGCAAGCCGGAAGCTTAAGCATTACTTCCAGGGTCACCCTATCACTGTGGTTAGTTCTGCTCCCCTTGGAGATATCATCCAAAACAGAGAAGCTACAGGGAGAGTGGCTAAGTGGGCTATAGAGCTTGGGCCTCATGGTCTAAAATACGTGCCACGCACTGCGGTTAAATCTCAAGCTTTGGTGGATTTCATCAACGATTGGACAGAGCTACAAGTGCCCGAAGAAAAGCCGGATAACACATATTGGACCATTCACTTCGATGGGTCCAGGCAATTGGAGGGCTCGGGGGCTGGAGTTGTATTGGCTTCCCCTAAAGGTGACAAGTTTCATTATGTGCTACGGTTGATGTTTCCTTGCACTAACAATGCGGCTGAGTATGAGGCCTTGCTCCATGGTCTTCGGATGGCTAAGGAGATGAGCTTGAGCCGGGTAAGGTGCTTCGGCGACTCAGACTTGGTGGCTCAACAAGTGTCAGGCAAGTGGGACTCCAAAGACCCTCTCATGGCGGCTTATCGCCGTGAAGTGGATGCCGTTGCTGGGCACTTTCAGGGTTACCAAGTAGAGCACATCGACCGCAGGAAGAACGAGGCGGCTGATGCTTTAAGCCAGCTGGGATCTCAGCGAAAACTGGTGCCGCCTAATACTTTCCTGGATGTTTTGCATAACCCTTCTGTTAAGTTGCCTACAGAAGAAGGTTTGGATGTCCCTGACCCGGAGGTACAATTGGTGGCGGCTCTCCACATCATCCCGGACTGGATAGTGCCCTATCTGGCTTACATGACCCGGGGAGATTTGCCTGAGGATGAAACTTTGGCCAGACAAATAACCTGGCGGTCTAAGTCAATGGTTGTTATCAATGGTGAGCTGCATCGCCGCAGTGTTACGGGAGCATTCCAGCGTTGTGTCTCCCCTGAGGAGGGTCAAGAGATCTTGCGTGAGATTCATGAAGGGGATTGTGGCCATCATGCCGGCTCAAAATCCCTTGTTGCAAAGGCTTTTCGTCATGGTTTTTATTGGCTGATGGCTCATGCTGATGCGGAGGACTTGGTCAGTAAGTGTGATGGTT
Organism: Aegilops tauschii subsp. strangulata; assembly: GCF_002575655.3. Classification (NCBI taxonomy): domain Eukaryota; kingdom Viridiplantae; phylum Streptophyta; class Magnoliopsida; order Poales; family Poaceae; genus Aegilops; species Aegilops tauschii. Next base: position 158,813,230 of record NC_053036.3, read on the forward strand.
GCCAAAGGTTCTCGAGACGGGCTCATGTGCCGGCTCAGGAGCTGAGGATGATCCCAATTACTTGGCCCTTTGCGGTCTGGGGGCTTGATATGGTTGGGCCTTTTAAAAGGTCCAAGGATAAGAAGACCCACCTCTTGGTGGCAGTTGACAAGTTCACAAAGTGGGTTGAAGCAGAGCCAGTTAGCAAGTGTGACGCGGCCACGGCGGTTCAATTCATGAAAAAGGTGATATTTCGCTTTGGCTTTCCACACAGCATTATAACTGACAATGGTACCAATCTGTCCAAGGGCGCCATGGAGGAGTTTTGTCAACGAGAGCATATTCGGCTTGATGTTTCATCAGTGGCTCATCCTCAATCCAATGGTCAAGCTGAGAGAGCTAATCAGGAGATCTTGAAGGGCATTAAGCCCCGGCTTTTGGTCCCTTTACAACGGACGCCGGGTTGTTGGGTGGAAGAGTTACCCTCCGTGTTATGGAGCATCAACATTACTCCTAACAGGTCTACGGGTTACACGCCTTTCTTCATGGTTTATGGAGCAGAAGCAGTCCTCCCCAGTGACATCCGTCATGACTCGCCTCGAGTGGCGGCTTATGTTGAGGCGGATAATGAACAGGCGCGCCAAGATGCTCTTGACTTGTTGGACGAACAACGTGACGTGGCCGCAGCTCGTTCAGCGATTTACCAACAAGACCTGCGCCGTTATCACAGTCGCCGGGTTAAGTCGCGGGTCTTCCAGGAAGGTGACCTGGTGCTCCGGCTCATCCAAGATCAAACAGATGCACACAAGCTATCCCCGCCTTGGGAAGGACCCTTTGTGGTCAGCAAGAACTTGCACAACGGGTCATATTACCTCATTGACATTCGGGAGCACAAAGATTCCCGCAAGTCGGAGGAGGAGACCCGTCGGCCGTGGAACATAGCTCAGCTTCGGCCTTATTACACTTGAGCCACCGGCTCTCGTAATGTACATATTTCTATAAGCCATGTATATATTATGATAAGCAATAAAGCAGGACCTCTGTCCTTTTTCTCCTCCAAAGGTAAATGTGTTGTTTCCATTACAAGATCACATGGTAACTTGGAGGTGGATCCGGCTTATGATCGTATTCGAATCTAGCCGTACGTAATATAGTCACTTGGGGGCTTCTTGTTCAAACATAGGTCGTATTCGAACCAAAGAGAACATAGCTGTCGATACCCATTTGATTGGCAAAGTGCCGAGCTCATTGGGGAGTTTTCCTTGATCATATTTGAATCATGGCTCAACCCCCTTTGGGAACCGACGTGGATCGTATTCGAATCAGCGTCGTTAAACAATTCTCAAGGTCATTTGGGGGCTTCCTGTTCAAACATGGGTCGTATTCGAACCCAAGAGAACATAGCTGTCGGTACCCTCTTGATTGGCATCGCCAAACCCACTGGGGGCTATGTGATCGCATTCGAATCTTAGCTTAACCCCTTTTGGGACGGGTCTCTGGTCGTATTCGAACCGGAAGCCCCTAAGTTTTGATTTTTCGGCTTACAACAAGTTCTTTTGGTTGTATCAACAGTGTACGCGGCGGTTCTTATTCCGCCGACTTAACTTTGATTCACAAGGTTAGTTACACGCAATCAGTATTATCAAGACAGGTAAACCGGAGTTGAGGTACCAACCTTATTATCCGGGTTATACAAACCGGAAGCGGATTTGAAGGCCTGTAAGTATGTTATTACGGTTATATCAAGGATTTAATTGAGGACCGGTCTTGGGTGACTTAGATTCATATTCCGGGTTATGTATATGAGACGATGATTTCTCAGTATGGTAAACCGCCAGGAGACTTGTGATTTGTTTTTCTATGCAGGGTAGTTAAAGACAACTATTTGAGCTTAAGGAAAATGAATGATCAATTATGACCCGGAAGAACATAAGGAAGCCACTTCAAATGGAGTTAAGCATTCAAACAGGTGCACGATGGCACGACAAAGTTAAAATATTGATCCTACTCTATTACAAGACTCCCCGAGTCCAAAAGATGAGGCATTGTTTTCAAGATGTAGTCATGAGCCGCCTACAAGTTAAGATGCTTGTCGAGTTGAAGCTTCCGGCTCATCCCTCTCCGCTCCTCCGGCTATTCCCAAGACCTGGAAGGTTGACGATTTCTAGTCAATGCCGCTCAAAGCTTCAAACTAAGCTTCCTCGTCAATTAACCCGGCAGGGTTAATGTCCGGGGCAAAGGTGTGCTTACGAGTCGGCGGGACTAAGCTGATGGCTTCATAACGCGAAGTGGGGATCCTCTGATTCTCTACATCGTAGCCCGGCTGGTACTTGGTCAGATCAGTGTCATTCCCAATCAGGGTGGCCACCGGGCGCACGATGTTCACACAAGCAGCAAAGTCCTTTTGGTTGAAAGGGGTGTCGTCTTCCTTCAAGCTGGGGTAGCCAAGGGCAATGTCCGCCGGGTCTAGCTCTGGAAGGAAAGCCTTGGCCCGGTTCAGAGCAGCTATGGCTCCGGCTCTTGCAGAGGCCCGTCGCAGCTCTTGAACACGCTGAGGAAGAACGGCCAGCCGGCGAAGTACTTCCGCCAGGTGAGTCGGAACCTCATTGGATAGGGCCACCACGGCCAAGGCGCGCTGTGACCCGGTGTAGAGTTGCTCCACCAGGGTGTACACGGCCTTCAGCTTGGTCAGCATATTCTGATTAAGGTTGGCGCTTCTCGGGCCTGTTTAACAAAGTAAGATAAGCCGTTATCAATAATGGAGTTATGAGACATAAAGACTGCAAACTTGTTCAAAGCCGGCAGAAGGACTTACCGAAGATTGCGGCGACCATTTGTGACACATGGCGTTTTAAGCCGGAGAGTTCGACGGTTCTCTCCGACAGAGCCTTCTCCGCCTGTTCAGCCCGGCTTACAAGAGCAGCCTTCTCTTCGGCCCAAGATTTCCTTTCAGCTTCAAACTTTTTCTTCAGCATCTCTTGAGCAGCAATGCTGGATTCAAATTTGGCATTGGCCTTCCGGGTCTCAGTTTCTTGAGTCTTCAGGCGGCTCTTCAGCTCAGAGATATCAGTTTCAAATTTTTTGCAAGTAGCCTGCACAATTTCCGGGTTATAGTATGAACAATTATTATGTGATTTTAAAGTCCCAAGCACTTTCCAAGCAAAGACACTTGGCACTTGGGGGCTAATGCATGTCGAAAGTTTCTATCTACAAATTACCGGTTCATGGAAGTAAGCCGGACCTTAAGTCTACAACATATTCTATCATAAGTAGTAGACTTGGGGGCTAAATATGGTAAAGATAACTATGCAGTAAGCAATTGAGTGGTACCTCAGACTTCTGCTGTATCTGATTCACCATGTCGATCTCCAAATCCCGGCTCTTGTGCACCTAACTAACATAGCCGGAGACGATCTCTCCGATGCTCAAGTGAGCATAGTTGGTGAGGTCCAGATTGGCCCGGCAGCGCTCTAGCAACTCTTCCTTGGCGGAGCACTTGGCCAGCGCAGTAGGTCTTCCCGGCTCAACAAACTCCGTCCGGGTGATTACCACGTCCGGGTCATCGGCCGGCTGAGCCGGGCTGGAGGTCTCCGGGTTAGCAGAAGTCTCTGCGATTGGCTTATCGGTTGGAGCGGCGGCTTCAGGAGCAGAGGCAACTGGCGGTTCTTGAGCGGCAACCTCCGGCTCAGGCAAGTCCGGCTCTTCGACCGGCTTGTTCTTCTTCGCCCTCTTGCTGAGCTTTGCCTGGGCACTGAAAGGACAAAAAGGTTAGTACAAAAGTATGAGTAAAGATAAGCACAACAAGAGATGATCATCATTACCCGGGTACGGTCTTGAAGGCCGGCAGGTTTGATTGCATCGAGTCACCAGAGGAAGGTGAGGTTTCTTGGTAGTTTGAATCAGAAGAATTGAGCGGTTGACGTATAACACCCGCCAAAGGATGAAAAGGGTACAAGTGGGAGATAACCTCGGTCCGGCGCTTCCTCAACGTTTCAGGTAAGCCGGAGGAGAGGTCAGCGTCCTTGTTGGTCCGGGTGTGCCGCCGGCTCTCATGAATCTGTCGCTTCAAAAGAAAAATTGAGGATCTTGATAAGCTAAAGGATGTGAAAATCTTACTTTCCGGGTTACTCTTCGGACTTTCAGCCTTGGCAAGGGCTCCGAGTCGGAGGAAAGTGTCATTACCTCTTCAATCACTGGGTTGCTTGCTCCGGTGTCATCCTGCTGATGAACAGTATTGATAAGGTGGACAGAAATAAACAAGAAATACAGCAAGGGCTTACAGGTTCAGGGGTTACCTCCGACTCAGAGCTGTCGCTTAGTTGGAGCAGATCTGAAGCAGTAGGCCTGCTTCCCTTCTTGCGGGGAGCGGCTCTCCTGGCGGCTTTCTTAGCCTTCCTGGCCTTCTTGGCCGCCTCATGGTGATATTTGACCTTCCAGAATTTGTCATCAGCCTGAAAAATACAATGACGATTTGTTAAGGTTCAGATGAAAGCTATCTACAGAAGAAAATAAGATGTTCAGATCAGCGGCTTACCGCTGGGGCCGGGTTGGTCTTGCAGAAGGGGCTTAAGCCGGTCCTCCCGCAGTCTGCCAAGCTCTCGTTCAAGAGAGCCTTGGTCATGTCCTCAGCAACGTCTTCAGGAAGATCGTTGCGGCTGTGTCTCAGGGGGGTCATCTTTCCGGCCCGTGTACTCACACATTAAGCCGGGGCGGCAGCTTAAGGGGATCACCCGCCATGAGATCCAGACTCGGACCAGATCAATGCCATTAAGGCCATTTCCCAGGAGAGCCTTGATCTTGTTGATGGTAGGGATCAGAGGTTGGCGCTCCGCCTGAGATAACTTGTCTGACAGAGGGTGAGTTGGTTCCAGACGCGAAGGACGAAAGCCGGGCTACTTATAAGGGCAAGCTCATAAGTGGGCGCGAGAAACGAGGAGGCCACGGCGCGGTTATTCACCGTAACAATGCCTCGATTTTCGGGACGGCAGTTAAAGATAAGATCCGTTGCGGATATGGTGGAGTAAAAAATGGACTTAATGGAAGATGACATCACGACGGGTTACCCGGAATCCGGAAGGTGACGTCACGGCGGGTTATGGCCTTCACACAATTGTAAGCCGGAGATTTTCTGTCGAAAGGATTGAAGATTGACATGAGCCGGCTCAAATCAATCTGGGGCCTAATGTTGAGGTAATAAACCTTAGAGTCACCCGCCAGGAGGGGCCGGGTTACTCATAATGGTCATCGCCTGAAGCCCGGCGCCAACCTTGAAGACGGCGGGCCAAAGATGGGCTTAAGACCCAGATATGGCTTAAGGCCCGTAGTTACAACCGCCATTATGATAGAACTTGTAGTGTAAGGCAAGAATAGTTGAGAGTCCGAGCCGGACACTCTTATGAGCCGGCCGGGACTCTGAGAGCTGCTGGGCGTCAACCTCTCTATATAAAGGGACGACCCGGCGGTGGTTTAGGGGAGGAAAGATCGGGTCGAGAGCCAGGCATAGCAGTTAAGCTCCCTGGTCATCGAAACCCTAATCAATACCACCTCAACTGGACGTAGGCTTTTACCTTCACCGTAAGGGTCCGAACCAGTATAAACCCTCGTGTTCCTTGTCCCGCTTAACCCCTTCAAGCTTCCTAGCGGCGATGGCTCCACGACTAAGTCCTAGCTTGAGGACATCTGCCGTGACAATTCCACGACACAAACCCGAGACGAAGTGCTTCTATTAGGGGAACGGTCACTGGTAGCGGAACTGCCTCAAATACTTGGTAGATAAGAAGGCTGGCAACTTCAATAAAAGTATATTTGATATATGTGTTATTGATGTGTACCTTACTAGTACTCCTAGTAGCACATGGGTATTAGATACCGGTTCAGTTGCTAATATTGGTAACTCGAAACGAAAGCTACGGAATAAAAGGAGACTAGCTAAGGGCGAGGTGACGATGTGTGTTGGAAGTGTTTCCAAGGATGATATGGTCACCATCGCACGCTCCCTCTACCTTCGGGATTAGTATTGAACCCAGATAAATTTTGTTTGCATTGGTGTCTGCGTTGAGCATGAACATGATTAGATCATGTTTATTGCAATATAGTTATCATTTAAGTCAGAATAATGGTTATTCTGTTTACATGAATAATACCTTCTATGGTCATGCACCCAATGTGAATGGTTTATTGAATCTCGGTCGTAGTGATACACATGTTCATAACATTTATGCCAAAAGATGTAGAGTTGATAATGATAGCACCCCTTTCTTGTGGCACTGCCGCTTAGGTCATATTGGTGTAAAGCGCATGAAGAACCTCCATGCTAATGGACTTTTGGAGTCACTTGATTTTGAATCACCTGACACATGCGAACCATGCCTCATAGGCAAGATGACTGAAACCCCGTTTTCTGGAACAATGGAACGGGCAAGTGACTTGTTGGAAATCACACATGCTGATGTGTGCGGTCCTATGAGTGTTGACGCATACGGTGGATATCGTTATTTTCTCACCTTCACCGATGAATTGAGTAGATATGGGTATATTTACTTAATGAAGCATAAGTCTGAAACGTTTGAAAAGTTCAAGCAATTTCAGAGTGAAGTTGAGAATCATCATAACAAGAAGATCAAGTTCCTGCGATCTGATCAAGGGGAGAGTATCTGAGTTATGAGTTTGGCAATCAGTAAAGACAAGGTGGAATCCTTTCACAGTTGACGCCACCTGGAACACCATAGTGTAATGGTGTGTCCGAACGTCGTAATCGCACCCTATTGGATATGGTGCGATCTATGATGTCTCTTACCGATCTACCGCTATCATTTTAGGTTTATGCATTAGAGACAATTACATTCACTTTAAATGGGGCACCATCTAAGTCCATGGAGACGAAACCGTATGAACTATGGTTTGGCAAGAAGCCTAAGTTGTTGTTTCTTAAGGTTTGGGGCTACGATGCTTATGTTGATAGGCTTCGGCCAAAAAGCTCCAACCCAAAGCGGAAAATTCTGTCTTCATAGAATACCCAAACAATACAATTGGGTATACCTTCAATCTCATATCTGAGGGCAAAGTGTTTGTCACTAAGAACAGGTCCTTTCTCGATAAAGAGTTTCTCTTGAAAGAATTGAGTGGGAGGAAGATAGAACTTGATGAGGTTGTTGAACCTTTACTTCAACCAGAGAGTAGCGCAGCACAGAAAGATGTTTCTGTGGCACCTACCTCAGTTGAAGAGAAAGCTAATGATGATGATCATGGAGCTTCAGATCAAGTTACTAACGAACCTCATAGGTCGACAAGGGTGTGTACAACTTCTGAGTGGTAACCCTGTCTTGAAGGTCATGTTGTTGGACGACGATGAACCTATGAGCTATGGAGAAGCGATGGTGGGCCCAGATTCCAACAAATGGCTGGAAGCCATGAAATCCGAGATAGGATCCATGTATGAGAACAAAGTATGGACTTTGGTGGACTTGCCTGATGATCGGCAAGCCATTGAGAATAAATGGATCTTTAAGAAGAAGACAGACGCTGATGGTAATGTTAGCATTTATGAAGCTCGACTTGTCTCAAAGAAGTTTCCGACAAGTTCAAGGAGTTGACTGTGATGAGACTTTCTCAATCATAGCGATGCTAAAGTCTGTTAGAATTATGTTAGCAGTTGCTGCGTTTTCATTTACGAAATCTGGCACATGGATGTCAAAACAAAGTTTCCTTGACGGTTTCCATGAGGAAAGGCTGTATGTGATACAACCAGAAGGTTTTGTCGATCCTAAGGATGCTAAAAGGTATGCAAACTCCAGCGATCCTTCTATGGACTGGAGTAAGCATCTCAGAGTTGGAACATACGCTTTGATGAGATGATCAAAGCATTTGGGTTTATACAAAGTTTGCAAGAAACTTGTATTTGCAAGAAAGTGAGTGGGAGCACTACAACATTTTGATAAGTATATGTGGATGACATATTGTTGATCAGAAATGATGTAGAATTTCTGGAAAGCATAAAGGGTTGTTTGAATGGAGTTTTTCAAAGGAAGACCTGTGTAAAACTGCTTACATGTTGGGTATCAAGATCTATAGAGATAGATCAAGACGCCTGATAAGACTTTCACAGAGCACATACCTTGACATGATCTTGAAGGAGTTCAAGATGGATGAGTCAAAGAAGGAGTTCTTGCCTGAGTTGTAAGGTGTAATGTTAAAACTTGAAGCTCGACCACGGCAGAAGAAAGAGAAAGGACGAAAGTCACCCCCTATGCCTTAGCCATAGGCTCTATACGATATGCCATGCTGTGTACCGCAATGTGCCTTGCCACATGTCTGGTAAGGGGGTATAAGAGTGATCCAGGAGTGGATCATTGGACATCGGTCAAAATTGTCCTTAGGAATAAGGAAATGTTTCTCGATTATGGAGGTGATAAAGAGTTCGGCGTAAAGGGTTACGTCAATGCAAGCTTTAACACCTATCCGATGACTCTGAGTAGCAAACCGGATATGTATAGTGGAGAAACCATTTGGAATAGCTCCAAGTGGAGCATAGTAGCAACATCTACAATATGAAATAGAGATTTGCGAAGAACACACGGATCTGAATGTTGCAGACCCGTTGACTAAAATCTCTCTCGTAAGCATAACATGATCAAACCCTAGAACTCATTGAGTGTTAATCACATGGTGATGTGAACTAGATTATTGACTCTAGTAAACTCTTGGGTGTTAATCACATGGCGATGTGAACTAGATTATTGACTCTAGTAAACTCTTTGGGTGTTAGTCACATGGCGATGTGAACTATGAGTGCTAATCACATAGTGATGTGAACTAGATTATTGACTCTAGTGCAAGTGGGAGACTGTTGGAAATATGCCCTAGAGGCAATAATAAAATGGTTATTATTATATTTCCTTGTTCATGATAATTGTCTATTGTTCATGCTATAATTGTATTAACCGGAAACCGTAATACATGTGTGAATACATAGACCACAACATGTCCCTAGTAAGCCTCTAGTTGACTAGCTCGTTGATCAATAGATGGTTATGGTTTCCTGACCATGGACAGTGGATGTCGTTGATAACGAGATCACATCATTAGGAGAATGATGTGATGGACAAGACCCAATCCTAAGCATAGCACAAGATCTTGTAGTTCGTTTGCTAGAGGTTTTCTAATGTCAAGTATCATTTCCTTAGACCATGAGATTGTGCAACTCCCGGATACCGTAGGAGTGCTTTGGGTGCATCAAACGTCACAACACAACTGGGTGGCTATAAAGGTACACTACAGGTATCTCCAAAAGTGTCTGTTGGGTTGGCATGAATCGAGACTGGGATTGTCACTCCGTATGACGGAGAGGTATCTCTGGGCCCACTCGATAATGTATCATCATAATGACCTCAATGTGACTAAGGAGTTAGCCAGGGGATCATGAGTTATGGAACGAGTAAGGAGACTTGCCGGTAACAAGATTGAACGAGGTATGGGGATACCGACGATCGAATCTCGGGCAAGTAACATACCGATGGACAAAGGGGATTGTATACGGGATTGAATGAATCCCCGACATCGTGTTTCAGCCGATGAGATCATCGTGGAACATGTGGGAGCCAACATGGGTATCCAGATCCCGCTGTTGGTTATTGACCAGAGAGATGTCTCGGTCATGTCTGCATGGTTCCCGAACCCGTAGGGTCTACACACTTAAGGTTCGGTGATGCTAGAGTTGTTATGGGAAATTGTATGTCAGAAGGTTGTTCGGAGTCCCGGATGAGATCTCGGACGTCACGAGGAGTTCCGAATGGTCCGGAGGTGAAGATTTATATATGGGAAGTCCAGTTTCAGTCACCGAATGGTCTCGAGGGTTATCGGTTGATACGTCTCCAACGTATCTATAATTTATGAAGTCTTCATGCTATTATATTATCAACCTTGGATGTTTTATATGCATTTATATGCTATTTTATATGATTTTTGGGACTAACCTATTAACCTAGAGCCCAGTGCCAGTTTATGTTTTTGCCTTGTTTTAGAGTATCGTAGGAAAGGAAAACCAAACGGAGTCCAATTGACTTGAAACTTGACGGAGCTTATTTTTGGACCAGAAGAAGGCCAAGGAGTCAAAGAGTTGGTCCAGAAGAGTCCCGGACTGCCCACGAGGGTGGGGGGCGCGCCCACCCCCCTGGGCGCGCCTCCTTGCCTCGTGGACAGCCCGGAGACCCCCCTGACTTGTTCTCGACGCCAACACCTCTCATATATACCCAAACTTCCAGAAAGAAACCTAGATCGGAAGTTCCGCCGCTGCAAGCCTCTGTAGCCACGAGAAATCAATCTAGGCCCTCTCCGGCACCCTGCCGGAGGGGGCCATCATCACCGGTGGCCATGGAGGAGTATCCCGAAGAGGCCATCATCGCCATGAAGGCCAAGGACCAGAGGGAGAACCTTTCCCCATCCAGGGTGAGGCCATGGAGGAGGAAGCACAAGGGGAGAACCTCTCCTCCTCTCTCTTGGTGGCACCGGAGTGCCATCGAGAGGGGAATCATCGCCGCGGTGATCGTCTTCATCAACATCACCATCATCATCTATTTTACGCGGTCCACTCTCCCGCACCCTGCTGTAATCCCTACTTGAACATGGTGCTTTATGCCACATATTATGATCCAATGATGTGTTGCCATCCTATGATGTTTTGAGTAGATATCCTTTGTCTTTGGGTTGATTGATGATCTAGATTGGTACGAGTTGTATGTTTTATTTTGGTGCTGTCCTATGGTGCCCTCCGTGTCGCGCAAGCGTGAGGGATTCCCGCTGTAGGGTGTTGCAATACGTTCATGATTCGCTTATAGTGGGTTGGTGAGTGACTGAAACACAAACCCGAGTAAGGGGGTTGTTGCGTATGGGAATAAAGAGGACTTGATGCTTTAATGCTATGGTTGGGTTTTACCTTAATGATCTTTAGTAGTTGCGGATGCTTGCTAGAGTTCCAATCATAAGTGCATATGATCCAAGTAGAGAAAGTATGTTAGCTTATGCCTCTCCCTCATATGAAATTGCAATGACGACTACCGATCCTTCTAACAATTGCCTAGGACAATTCCGCACAGCGATCCATCATTATTCCACACTCGATATTTATAATATTTAGTAATATATTCTAACTTTATGATAACAGCACCTACTTTTATATTTTAGCCCTCTGATGTCATGCAAAGTTATCCTCTTCATACCCACAACGTAGTTTTATTTCTCGTTTCTAGTTGGAAGCAAATGTTCGGTGTACGTAGAGTCGTATCAGTGGAAGATAGGACTTGAGAGAATATTGATCTTACCTTTAGCTCCTTGTCGGTTCGACACTCCATACTTATCACTTCCACCTTTGGGAATTGCTACGATGATTCCCTGCACTTGGGGATTATCAAGCTCTTTTCTGGCGCCGTTGCCGGGGAGCAATAGCGTGGGGTTGATATTCTCGTGTGTGCTTGTTTTCTTTCATCACTAAGTAGATTTTATTTTTCCTTTTTGTTTATGTTTAGTTGTGGGTCAAACATACAATTTTTTTTAAAGAATGAAAATACAAAAAATTATTACTTGCCTCTCATGCCTAAAAAGCTTTTCAATAAGAGAAGTGATTGGAAGATTATGCATTGAAGAAGTGAGGGTCGACCTTGAGCACTTGTTTTCATGCTCATGGAAACAATGTAAAAAAATTCATGGTAGCTTCTCTAAAAATAATTATCCCCTTGTATATATCCATTGTATTATAAAAATAATGTGCCAAGCTTTGGTTTTAGGATGATTAGATTGCTTGTTTACTATGTGCAGAACAAACAAAAACTTTGGCTGTAGTGCATGAATTTACATTTTTTTTACTAGAAGGTCAAATGGATCTGAAACTTTTTGCACATTACTTCTGTACAAATTGTTCAAATTTTCAAATTTATTTCATAATTTTAGGAGTTACAGAAGTTTACTAAACTTCCAGATTACTACAGACTGTTCTGTTTAAGACAGATTCTGTTTTTGATGCATTGCTTGCTTGTTTTGATGAAACTATCGGTTTCTATCAGTGGATTAAGCCATGGAAAAGTTATATTACAGTAGCTATAATGCAAAAACAAAATATGAATTGGTTTGCAACAGTACTTATAGTAGTGATTTGCTTTGTTATACTAACAGATCTCACAAAGTTTTGTTAAAGTTCTGTGTGGATGAAGTGTTCGAAGATCGAGGAGCTATCAATATAAGAAGAATAAAGAGAGGCAAGAGTTTAGCTTGGGGATGTCCAAGGCACCCCAAGTAAATATTTAAGAGGATACTCAAGCATCTAAGCTTGGGGAAGCCCCGGTTGGCATCCCATCTTTCTTCTTCAACAATTATCGGTATACTTCGGTTTTTGTTTTGTTCACATGATTTGCGTCCTTTGTGTTTTTGTTTTTCCTTTAAGAACCATGCTAGCATGAGATAGCCCTTCATTGTTTTATAAAACACTTCATGTGCTTCACTTAAATTCTTTGAGTATGGTTTTATAGAATGCTTCATGTGCTTCACTTATATATTTTGAGCTTGGATATTGGTTAGTATTTATTAATTGTAGAATGCTCCATGAACTTCACTTATATCTTTTGGAGTATGAATAATACTATCATCTAAAGTGGGTTTGGAAGAGTGTCAACTTTAGGAATTAGTGTTTCCACTATTCCGAATGAGAAGAATTTTGCTTATGTGGAGAGTAGAAACATTTCTATGCTTATAGATCATGAAAAGAATGCCTTATGTGATGGTTATATTTTTGAATTCATTCATGATGCCACTGAAAATTATTATGAGGGAGGAACATATGCTTATAGGAGTTGCAATAATATCAAGTTTCCTCTCTATGTGCTTAAAGTCTTGAAGTTATACTTGTTTTGCCTTCCTATGCTAGTTGATTCTTGTTCCTATAAATTGTGCTCACCCTAGGCATAGGAAGTGGGTTAGATTTAAATATGCTAGTCATGTTCTTCATGATGCTCTCTTTATGTTTCAATTCCTATCTTTTATGTGAGCATCATTGAAATCATCATGCCTAGCTAAAAGGCATTAAAGAAAAGCGCTTGTTGGGAGACAACCCAATATTTACCTTTACTGTTTTTGTGTGTCTACATGGTTAAGCTACTGTAGTAATCTTTTTTTATAGCTTTTGTTTCAATAAAGTGCCAAGTAAGACCTTTGGGAAGACTTGGGTGAAAGTTAATGTGATCTTGCTGTAAAAAACAGAAACTTTGCGCTCACGAGATTAGCTGTCATTTTTTACAGAAGAGTGCTTTTGAGTTGATTATTTTTGCAGAAGATTAATATACAAATTCCTCACGTCCACCAATTTATCTCATAATTGTTGGAGTAGCATAAGTATGGTTTCTGTTCAGATCATTACAGACTGTTCTGTTTCTGACAGATTCTGTTTTCATTGCATAGTTTGCTTGTTTTCTAGTTTCTATGGCTTATATTTCTCAATATAAATTGTAGAAATGGTATGGTACAGTAGGCATTGTGTGAGAACAATTATGAACCTTGTCTTTGACAGTACCAAAGTGAATGGTTTACTCTTCATCATACTAACCTATCTCACGAAGTTCCGTTAAGTTTTGTGTGATTGAAGTTTTCAAGCTTTGGGTGAGATATCTATATGAGGAGAATAAGGAGTGGAAAGAACCTAAGAATGGGGATTCCCAAGGCACCCCAAGTTAATATTCAAGGAAGACTCAAGCGCCTAAGCTTGGGGATGCCCCGGAAGGCATCCTCTCTTTCGTCTTCAAAACTATCAGTATACCTTACTCGGGGCTATATTTTTATTCGTCACATGATATGTGTTTTGCTTGGAGCGTATTTTAAATTTTACTTGCTGTTTGAATAAAATCATTGGATCTGAATTATTGAATGAAAAAGAATCCTCCCATGGCTAGTTAATTATTTGACTACTCAGTGTTCTTCACTTGTATCTTTTTGGAATAGTTTGTCATTTACTCACGTGCTTCACGTATATCGTATGAGTAAATGGTTGGATGAATTTAATGTCATAAATCTGAATTTATGTATGTTTCATATGCTTATACCATGGGGAGTAATGACTTCACACAGAATAAGTATAGGTAGTAAACTTATTGAAAGTTAGCAAACGTAGAATTGGTCACTTGAACAATTCATGAAAGAATATTGAAGGAAGAGGGATTTCACATATAAATATACTATCTTGGACATCTTTTGTAATTGTCAGCACACATTAAAATATGACATGATAAAAGGTTGATGTTGGACAAGGAAGACAACTTAATGGGTTATGTTTTCTTATATCCGAAATAAATTATATTGTCATGGATCATCCAACATGCTGAGCTTGCCTTTCCCTCTCATGCTAGCCAAATTCTTTGCTATGGATTGAGGAAGATCCTTCAAGTAAGTTGTCGTCGGTGCATGCAATAAAAATTGCTCTCTAAATATGTATGATCTATTAGTGCGAAGAAAATAAGCTTTATACAAACTTGTGACAGGGAAGTAATAAAAGCAACGGACTGCATAATAAAGGTCTTTATCACAAGGGGCAATATAAAGTGACATTCTTTTGCATTAAGACTTTGTGCATCCAACCATAAAAGTGCATGGCAACCTCTGCTTCCCTCTGCGAAGGGCCTATCTTTTACTTTTATCTTCTACCTTATGCAATAGTCATGGTGATCTTCACCTTTCCTTTTTACATTTTATCCTTTGGCAAGCACATTATGTTGGAAAGATCCTGATATATATATATATATCCAATTGGATGTAAGTTATCATGAGTTATTATTGTTGACATTACCCTTGAGGTAAAAGGTTGGGAGGCGAAACTATAAGCCCCTATCTTTCTCTGTGTCCGATTAAAACTTTGAACCCATAAATATCACATGAGTGTTAGCAATTGTGAAAGATTAAATGATAGTTGAGTATGTGGAGTTTTCTGAATCAAAGCTCTGACATAGACCCTTCCTGAAAATAAGATGAATTGCAATTGTTTGATGACTAAGAGCACAATTTGTTTCTTTCAAGAAAGTTTATGATCTATACTTTAACATATGAATAGCTTGTTACTTGATCATGAAAAGTTTTATGAGATGAGCTACTGTTATGACATGTATTGATGCTACAAAAAGTGATTCAAATTATCATTGATCAAACTTGTGCACTTGCTAGCATTCACACTTCATAAATTATTTCTTTTATCATTTACCTACTCGAGGACGAGCAGGAATTAAGCTTGGGGATGCTGATACGTCTCCAACGTATCTATAATTTATGAAGTCTTCATGCTATTATATTATCAACCTTGGATGTTTTATATGCATTTATATGCTATTTTATATGATTTTTGGGACTAACCTATTAACCTAGAGCCCAGTGCCAGTTTATGTTTTCTCCTTGTTTTAGAGTATCGCAAGAAAGGAAAACCAAACGGAGTCCAATTGACTTGAAACTTGACGGAGCTTATTTTTGGACCAGAAGAAGGCCAAGGAGTCAAAGAGTTGGTCCAGAAGAGTCTCGGGCTGCCCACGAGGGTGGGGGGCATGCCCACCCCCCTGGGCGCACCTCCCTGCCTCGTGGACAGCCCGGAGACCCCCTGACTTGTTCTCGACGCCAACACCTCTCATATATACCCAAACTTCCAGAAAGAAACCTAGATCGGAAGTTCCGCCGCCGCAAGCCTCTATAGCCACGAGAAATCAATCTAGGCCCTCTCCGGCACCCTGCCGGAGGGGGCCATCATCACCGGTGGCCATGGAGGAGTATCCCGAAGAGGCCATCATCGCCATGAAGGCCAAGGACCAGAGGGAGAACCTTTCCCCATCCAGGGTGAGGCCATGGAGGAGGAAGCACAAGGGGAGAACCTCTCCTCCTCTCTCTTGGTGGCACCGGAGTGCCATCGAGAGGGGAATCATCGCCGCGGTGATCGTCTTCATCAACATCACCATCATCATCACCATCCTCATCTATTTTACGCGGTCCACTCTCCCGCACCCCGCTGTAATCCCTACTTGAACATGGTGCTTTATGCCACATATTATGATCCAATGATGTGTTGCCATCCTATGATGTTTTGAGTAGATATCCTTTGTCTTTGGGTTGATTGATGATCTAGATTGGTACGAGTTGTATGTTTTATTTTGGTGCTGTCCTATGGTGCCCTCCGTGTCGCGCAAGCGTGAGGGATTCCCGCTGTAGTGTGTTGCAATACGTTCATGATTCACTTATAGTGGGTTGGTGAGTGACTGAAACACAAACCCGAGTAAGGGGGTTGTTGCGTATGGGAATAAAGAGGACTTGATGCTTTAATGCTATGGTTGGGTTTTACCTTAATGATCTTTAGTAGTTGCGGATGCTTGCTAGAGTTCCAATCATAAGTGCATATGATCCAAGTAGAGAAAGTATGTTAGCTTATGCCTCTCCCTCATATGAAATTGCAATGACGACTACCGATTGTTCTAACAATTGCCTAGGACAATTCCGCACACCGATCCATCATTATTCCACACTCGCTGTTTATAATATTTAGTAATATATTCTAACTTTATGATAACAGCACCTACTTTTATATTTTAGCTCTCCGATATCATGAAAATTTATCCTCTTCATACCCACAACGTAGTTTTATTTCTCGTTTCTAGTTGGAAGCAAATGTTCGGTGTACGTAGAGTCGTATCAGTGGCAGATAGGACTTGAGATAATATTGATCTTACCTTTAGCTCCTTGTGGGTTCGACACTCCATACTTATCACTTCCACCTTTGGGAATTGCTACGATGATTCCCTGCACTTGGGGATTATAATCAGTATTGTACCGGGACCACCGAAAGGTGTCCGGGCGTCCATCGGGTGGGGCCATCTGCCCCAGAGGACTTAGTGGACTGAATATGGGTGGGAACCAGCCCCCTAGTTGGTTGGTGCGCCCCTCCAGGGCCCAAGGCGCCTAGGGTTGGAAACCCTAGGAGGAGGGGGCGCCTCCCGCCTGCTTTGGGGGCAAGTTTCCCCCTCCTGGCCGCCGCCGCCCATCTAGATGGATCTAAGGGGGGCGGCCCCCTCTCCCCTTCCCCTATAAATAGTGGGGGGAGGGCAGCAGGACCCCTTCCCCTGGCGCAGCCCCTCCCTCCTCCAACACCTCCTCCTCTGTAGTGCTTGGTGAAGCCCTGCAAGAGAACCGCAAGCTCCACCGTCGTGCTGCCGGAGTTCTCCCTCAACTTCTCCTCTCCCCTTGCTGGATCAACAAGGAGGAGACGTCCCCGGGTTGTACGTGTGTTGAACGCGGAGGCGCCGTTCATTCAGCGCTTGGATCGGATCTTCCGCGATTTGAATCGCCGCGAGTACGACTTCATCAACCGCGTTCTTGTAACGCTTCCGCTTAGCGATCTTCAAGGGTATGAAGATGCACTCCCTCTCTCTCGTTGTTAGCATCTCCTAGAATGATCTTGGTGACACGTAGGAAAATTTTGAATTATTACTACGTTCCCCAACAGGCCAGGCGGGCGCCAGCGGGCGCAGGGGGGCAGGTTTCCTCTTTGGTGCTAAGGAGGCAAGCGCGGGCGCGGGGTCCTGAGGAATCAGCCAAAGGTTTCCATTCCCGTGCAACGAGACCAAGACCACCAGGACGGCAGGACGGATGTCATCACCGAGCCCATTGCAGCGTCATGACCAGAAGCTTTGCGGGAGAAGACCACCTTTCTTCAGGATAAGATGTACTACTTCTCCCCTTTCAAATTGGCCACTGTGGGATCCATTCCCGCCTTTGTTTTGGAGGAAGAGGACTAAGGCCACTATAAGTATAGGCTAGCCACCACCAAGAGAGGGGATCGGAAACCTCATCAACTCACACCCACACCAGAGCAGACCTCGCGAGGTTGTTCTTCACTTGTACTAGTTCATCCTCAGCCCCTCGTGAGGCTAATCCACCATAAAGCAGGAGTAGGGTCTTACACCGCAAGGTGGCCCAAACTTGGGTAAACTGTTGTGTCCACCTTCTTCCTTGTTTCTCGAGCTGGGCCGTGGGGGCGATGAACTGGTTGGCTGAAGGGGTTGAGTTCTTTACACACGCCCCAGAGTGTGAACCTTTCTTGGGTCTGCGGAGCCCTAAATCCAACGTTTGGCACCCCAGGTAGGGGCGTGTCGAAGCCTCTTCTCCACCATTCGCTCTGCTTTTGGCCCGTCGTTCCTATGGCCGATGCTCGCCGTGTCCGTGCCGAACGTCGGGCCGCTAAGGTCACTCGGACGGCACCCGCGG
Organism: Aegilops tauschii subsp. strangulata; assembly: GCF_002575655.3. Taxonomy (NCBI): domain Eukaryota; kingdom Viridiplantae; phylum Streptophyta; class Magnoliopsida; order Poales; family Poaceae; genus Aegilops; species Aegilops tauschii. The sequence goes on from NC_053036.3 coordinate 158,831,473, forward strand.
GCAATGGCACCCCTCGCCGCTCCCCTTCCCCTGCGGGCAACACCGCCACCGGACCCGTGGCCCACAAACAATAGGACTCATCACTGTCGTGCGGCACGACGGCCGCACCGTGACTCCATCACCCACTCCGGCCACGGTGTCGTCTTCTCACACTCGTCGCGGGCCGGCGAACGTGCAGGCTGCGCTGCTCATGGTGCGTGAGCTCTTGCGCTATCGTCCGACCAACGACCTCTACGAGGATTGGCTTGGCCGCATCGCTGAGCTCGTCAGCGCCGCTGGAGAGGCCCCTGCGCTGTCTCGCTCGCTGCCTCCCCCGCTGTCTCAGGAGGGCGACATGGCCCACAGCACACCTCCTCCTCCTCCTCAGCGCGACATCGTCCCCGAGGCCAGGCGTGAAGCACCTCAGCGTGACCCACCGCACAGGGCGCCGGCGCGCAATGAAGAAAGCTGTCGAGTGGTGCAGCGGGGCCAAGGAGAAGCGCGCGCGCTTCCAGTTCCAGCACGTCAAGACCGCGTGCCGCCAGAGGCCGTGGCGCACGGGCGTCAAGATCAGGCTCCTCCTCTGCGGCTGGCCCCTGTGAGTGCGGCAGGTTGGCGTGCTTTCACGTCTGGCCCGGCAAGTTCAAGCTGGATCTGCCTCCACGCTACGACAACACTCCTGACCCCGCTGAGTTCCTCCAGCTCTATGAGCTGAGCATCGAGGCGGCAAATGGCAACGAGAAGGTCATGGCGAACTAGTTCCCCATGGCTCTCAAGGATGGCGCGCGTTCTTGACTCCTAAACCTCCCAGTGGGGTTGATCTCGTCCTGGGATGAGCTGTGCGAGCACTTCATCGCCAACTTCCAGGGTACTCGTGACCGCGCTCCTACAACAGGTGACCTGTGGTGCATCAAGCAGCAGCCGGGCGAAATCTTGCACAAGTACATACAGCGCTTCACCAACGTTCGCCTCAAGATCCCAAAGGTGTCGGGCGAGGCCATCATTTCGGTGTTCGCTGATGGCGTCTAGGATGTCAAGATGAAGGAAGAGCTCGACATACACGAAGATCTGTGTTCGGCTCTGGAGATGTTCAACATGGCAACCAGGTGCGCGAGAGCAGAAGAAGGTCGCCTCTCCCTCCTGGAGCTCCCGGAGGCCGACCCTGAGGACAAGAAGTCCAAGGCTAAGGACATGAAGCGTAAGGGCCCCGTCGTGCTCGTGGTCGAACCTGAGATGAAGCGCGGCTGCGACCACACCGAATCCTCCAAGGGCAGCCACAACGTCCATAGCCACAACACCAATGACTGCCAGGAGCTCATGGCAATCCGCGACGGGCGCCTTGGCCGCTGTCTCGAGCACAACGACCGTGGATACGGCCGGGGAGGAGGCCGTGGTGGCGGCCGCTGGGATAACTGCGACCCCCACCAGGACTGGCGCGATCAGCCACGCGAGGACCGCTGGCAGGGCCAGCCTCGCGATGGCCCTTGGAGAGACCAGCCTCGTGAGGACCGTCCTCAGGGCAACGCCGGCCTCCATCCGTTGCCGCCGCCACCAAGAAGGAACGACGATCACCGCCAAGACGATGGGGCTGGGGGCTTCCAAGAGCCTCGTGCCATTGCCTGCATCCTGGGTGGCGCTCAGGCTCCCGCCTCTCATCGCATCTTCAAGCAGTTTGCTCGTGAGGTGAACGCGGCCCTTCCCAAGCTTGAGGCGTGACGTCCCCTCAGGTGGTCCAAGTACGCCATCACCTTCGACTCTGCAGACGAGCTCAAGTGCTCGGCCGCCGCTAGCGCGCTCCCGATGCTCTGCTCGCCAACCATCAGCAACGTCCTCATCACCAAAACACTCATCGATGGTGGCGCAGGGCTCACTGTACTCTCCGTCAAGATGTTTGACACGCTCCAGGTGCCCTACGACCAACTCCTTCCCACCAAGCCCTTCTCAGGAGTGACCAACGGCTCCACCACCCCCATAGGGCAGATTCGCCTCCCTATCACCTTCGGCAAGCGTGAAAACTACTGCACTGAGCTCATCGACTTCGACGTAGCCCACATTCGCCTCCCTTACAATGCCATCCTCGGGTATCCGGCCCTCGCCAAGTTCATGGCGGTGACTCACCACGGCTACAATGTTCTCAAGATCCCAGGAAGCGGTGACATCATCACAGTCGGTTGCGAAGAGAAGCACGCGGTGTGCTCCCTCGAGCGGGCTTACCAGGCCGCAGCGATCAAGAAATCAAATGACGAGGGTGTCGCCCGTCTTCCTAAGGCCGTCCCCAAGAAGAAGAAGCAGCTCCTCCTCAGGGATCCTCAAGAGGCCGGGGCGTCCGACGATCGTGCCTCAGGCCCCGCGCCCACTGCTGGGGCGCCTTTCCCTCACACATAGGAAGGCGCGCCCAGCGCCCCTCTCAGGAAGGGCTCGAGGGCTCTCGTCAGGAGGGCCTCTGACCTGACCAATGTCACGAGGGAGGCGTTCGGGCACCATGTGGAGGCGTGCTTCAAAACGCGCCTCCATGAGCAAGGCGCAAGGCGCTCAGGAGTTCATCACCAAGGCGATCAAAGAGCTTCAGGAGGCGCGAGCCATGCATGGCGAGCGCCGCCCCGCATCACCCAGCGCAGCTGCTGCCCCCGACATGGGCAGCGAGCTGCGTGTCTGCATCAACATCCCAGGTCTCACGGTGGTTCTTCATGATTAAATTCATTCTTCAAGAGTTCATCAAGATTTTATTGGAGGAGTTCAAGTATCTTTTCTTCTCGCGTCTCGAAGTGCAAATAATTCTCCGTTTTCTTCTGAAGTGGAGTTTTGCATTTCTTTGTTCTTCTTGGATATTCAGACATTTGGTTGTGGTATAATTTCACCTCAAGTTTTGATATGGTTTGGATAAGTCCACAACAAGCTTATTCTTTCGTTGTTGATTTTCTCAACAACTCCGTTCAACCCTTCCTTCTAAGTTCTTTTCATTCCACTATTTCAATTCTTCCGGAGGCATTGCGTTGTTTATCTCGTCAAGTGTCATCCCATCTTGTGAAGTTCATGTTCTATTCCTTCCATTTTCAGCCGGAGCGCTGCCAGAATTCTTTCGCTCTTATTCCTTTTCTACCTTGTTCTAACCGGAGTGGTTTCAGAGTCTATCTTATTCAATGAGCTTTTGATTCTCGTCATATTCGCCGTTCCTCTTTCTACCCGAGTGCTCTCGACTTGGTTCATCCTCTCTCTTGCGTTCTTACTTCACCTCTTCCTCTTTCTCTTCCGTCTTGTTCCTAAGATCTCGGGACGAGATCTTCTGTTAGTGGAGGAGAGTTGTAACGCCCCGAGACCGATGCTCCAGTTGCCTTCCATTTATTTTAGTTGTTGCCGTGTGTTTTTTTGTGTTTGTTGCATTATCATAATTGTTTTGCATATTTCATTCCTATATGTTTATGCCATGATCATGTTGAGTGCCCTGTCATATATTTGCTTCTTGCACCATGCTCATCTCACTTGTTATGTTGCATTGTACCCTTGTCATTTTGCATTTCATCATGCTCATCATGTGGGTTGCCTTCTTCATGTTGTGTGTGCATCAGCCCTTGCTATCTCTCTCAAGCCATATGCCCATGGATCATCACCTCTCCCTTCCTTCTTCCTTCATGTTTTTGCAAGTGACATTATTCCCTCCTCCATTAATGTTCATTTATTTCCTGGTGATCTTACTCAATGCCTTATACCTCTCTGACAAGTTTCATCCCATATGGAGTTGATTTGGTTGGGTTCAAAAATGGCTCAAGTTTGAATTTAATTCAAACTTGGATTAATTGTCTACCTCTTAAAATTGCCAAGTCAATTTATTCAAATCCAGCACAAATTCTGGACTCCAGGGATATTCTCATATCTCTCTCAACCCTCTCCATTACAACTGTGCTTTTCTGTCTTGTTTTCTGTCTGAAGAAAAGAGAAGAAGGGAAGCAGCAGTAGCAACTGAGCAGCCCAGCAGAAGCAGCGCTGCTCCAGCCGAGCCGCGGCCCATCTAGCCAGCCCCGCAGCCTCGTTCCACTCTCCCATGGTGAATCCACGCTGGACACCCGTCCAGGCCCCACCTGCAGTCTCTCCTTCCCCTGTTTTTCTTCCTCCTCCTGATCTCTTCTCTCACAGTAAAACCTCCAGGGGCGCCCGCACATGGCCACCGTGGTTTCACCACGACCCCTCGACGCCTCCTGGCCCTCCTATAAATCCAGCAACCCGAGCCCCCTAGGGTTTCCCTCTCGCCGCCGCCACCCTTTCCCTTCCCCTGTTTCTCCTTCTTCCTCAAGAGACAGAGAACAGAGGGCACCACCGAGAGCTTCGACTTTGCCTGCGTGGACGGACGCCACCACGGTCATCTCCGGCATGTCCATCTTCTTCCTCGACGTCGACTACTTCCGTTCAGACGTCTTCCCCGCCCTAGGTCGCCTCCACTACGTCGCCGTCGCCTTCGTCTTCCTCTTCGTCACGGACCCGAAGACCCGCCAGTCAACGCGTCCTCGCCCTGGCTGAACCACATCTCCGGCATCCTCATCTTGTCCTACGGGACCTAGGTGAGCAGCCATTCCTCCCAGCCCCTCTCTGGTTCGATTTCGTTGTGGTCGCCGATCCCGTCGCGTCAGAGGCCATGTCCGCCATGGACGACCATGGCAGCGAGCCCAAGCTCGTGTTCTAGGCCCTGCTCGCTTCACCTATTGCATGCATCCTCACACGCACTCAGCCGCCGCCCCTCTGTTTCGCCTCGCCGCGCCCGGCTTCGCCGCTGCATCGCCGCGCTTCGCCGTGGCCTGAGACGAGCTTCTTCTCGAGGCTCACGCTCTGGACTCCTCCCGCAGCCCTCCGCACGCACGCGCACCTCCTTAGCCTATTCCGCACGCCCGTCGCGGCCTCTCAACCCCCCCGCCATCGCCATGGCTGCCCTCGCCGGCGCCGTCGTCGCAGCCGTCGTCTTCGCTGTCTAAACAGAGAAGCTCGACCCTGGGCTATCTCTTAGCAGGCCGCGCCCTTTCCTATCAGCAGAAGCCATGACAGCGTAGTGGTTCGCACCATGCTGCATCCATCCGTGAGGTCCTGGGTTCAAACCCAGCTCTCCCTCCCTTTTCATTTTTGTTGTTGTTGTTGTTGTTGTTTCAGTTATTCCACATGCACACTCACCCTTGCTGCATCAGCAAGTTTCGCTGCTCGTTTGCGTCCAGCCACGGCCATAGAGCGAGCCATCTCTGTTTCCGTTTTCAGTTTCTTCAGATCAACGCCAGAGCATAGTTCATGTTGAGCGTAAGGCATTCATTAGCAGAGTTCTATCATAGCCCATCTGGTTAACAGCGCATGCATGTATCGGAGGGGTCTCGGGATCAAATCCCAGGCGCCCCTGGTTCTTTTTCATCAACTTTTTGCACCAATTTTTGGCTCACTCAGATCAAGCCCTTGCCATTCTTCATGTCGGGCCTAGCCCCTCTATTATCACCAACGCACTGGTATCCCAGTGGTCTTCAGACTGTGCATCGGTCCAGCAGGTCTGGGGTTCGAATCCCAAGATACCCTTTTTCTGCACTGTCTCTCCTTTTAATTTTTTTTTGCTCACACACACTCATCCATTTTGGGCCAGGTCCATCTTGGGCTTTGCACAGTGCGTTGCATTCAGCCCGTAGACGTTTTTCCATTCTGCGATTTTGTCACATATCCAGTGCATGCATATTTTCAGAAATGCTATTAAAATTGCATTGCTCATATCTAAATATCCATGCATCCAAATGAAACATGCTGTATATGTAAAATGCTTAGAATTTAATGTACTTTCATAATATTCCATTTTCATCCATGTTTAAAATGCTAAACTTGCTGTTTGCATTTATTTTGTATAAATGCCATGTTAAAATGATTTATTTCATAACTAATTAACCGTAGCTCCGAATTAAATTAACTATATATGTAAATGGGGCAGAAAAATGCCTAGTTTAACATGGTGCGCTCATCTTGCATGTTTAACAACTCTAAAATTATGTATAGGGCGGAACAGTACCAAATTCGAAATATGCATATGGGGATTTTCCGGAATTGTTGTTTGTTGTTCCGGCCTCATTTAAACTTGCCTAATTAGTTAGTTTACTTATGCTTCACCCCTTGCCATGTTTAATAACATTTAATATTGTTGAGTACATAACCGAGAGAGAACTAAATAATTCGAATGTGGTGTTTCGTCAATATGCAACTCGTTGCATACTGAGCTTCACTTAACCTGTAGTATTGTTTGTTGCACTTGCCATGCCATGCCTCATTAAATCGGACATCCATCATCCTTGGTTGTGCATCATGCCATGTTTATGCTTGTGTGTTTACCATGTTGCTTGCTTCTTTCCGGTTTGCTTCTCTCGTTAGCTTCGGTTTCGTTCCGGAGTTGTGAGGATTCGTTCGTCTACGCTTGGTTCGTCTTCGTGGCTTCATCTTCTTCATGGACTCGTTCTTCTTCCTAGCGGGATTTCAGGCAAGATGACCGTCACCTTGGATCTCACTACTATCATTGCTAAGCTAGTTGCTTCGTTCTATCGCTATGCTGCGCTACCTATCACTTGCTCTTCAAGCCTCCCAAATTGCCATGAAACCACCTCTAACCTTTGTCACCCTTCCTAGCAAACCATTGTTTGGCTATGTTACCGCTTTTGCTCAGCCCCTCTTATAGCATGCTAGTTGCAGGTGAAGATGAAGATTGCTCCATGTTGGATTATGTTTATTTTGGGATATCACAATATCTCTTATTTAATTAATGCATCTATATACTTGGTAAAGGGTGGAAGGCTCGGCCTTATGCCAGGCGTTTTGTTCCACTCTGGCCGCCCTAGTTTCCGTCATACCGGTGTTATGTTCCTTGATTTTGCGTCCCTTACGCGGTTGGGTGATTTATGGGACCCCCTTGACAGTTCGCTTTGAATAAAACTCCTCCAGCAAGGCTCAACCTTGGTTTTACCATTTGCCCACCTAAGCCTTTTTTCCCTTGGGAGTCGTGCTCCCGAGGGTCATCTTTATTTTACCTCCCCGGGCCAGTGCTCCTCTGAGTGTTGGTCCAAACTAGAGCCCTTTGCAGCGCCACCTCGGGGAAACTTGAGGCCTGGTTTTAGTTGTACGGACTGCTCATCCGGGGCCCTGAGAACGAGATATGTGCAGCTCCTATCGGGATTTGTCGGCACATTCGGGCGGTCTTGCTGGTCTTGTTTTACCATTGTCGCAATGTCTTGTAATCGGGATTCCGAGACTGATCGGGTCTTCCCGGGAGAAGGAATATCCTTCGTTGATCGTGAGAGCTTATAATGGGCTAAGTTGGGACACCCCTATAGGGTATTATCTTTCGAAAGCCGTGCCCGCGGTTATGTGGCAGATGGGAATTTGTTAATGTCCGGTTGTAGAGAACTTGACACTTGACTTAACTAAAACGCATCAACCGCGTGTGTAGCCGTGATGGTCTCTTCTCGGCGGAGTCCGGGAAGTGAACACGGTTTCTGGGTTATGTTTGACGTAAGTAGGAGTTCAGGATCACTTCTTGAACATTGCTAGTTTCACGACCGTTCCGTTGCTTCTCTTCTCGCTCTTATTTGCGTATGTTAGCCACCATATCATGCTTAGTCGCTGCTGCAACCTCACCACTTTACCCCTTCCTTACCCTTTAAGCTTTGCTAGTCTTGATACCCATGGAAATGGGATTGCTGAGTCCTCGTGGCTCACAGATTACTACAACAACAGTTGCAGGTACAGGTTTTGCGATGATCTTGACGCGAGAGCGATGTTACTTGTTTTGGAGTTCTTCTTCTGCTTCTTCTTCGATCAGGGGATAGGTTCCAGGTCGGCAGCCTGGGCTAGCAGGGTGGATGTCGTTTGAGTTTCTGTTTGTGTTTCATCCGTAGTCGGAAGTTGATCTTATGTATGATGTATTGATGTATTCTTGCGGCATTTGTATGCCTTGTATGTATCCCCATATATTATGTAATGTTGATGTAATGATATCCACCTTGCAAAAGCGTGCCAATATGCGGTTCTATCCTTGGTGGGACCTTCGAGTCTCTTTAGGATAGTATCGCATATTGGGTGTGACAAGTTGGTATCAGAGCCTCGACCGACCATAGGAGCCCCCTTGATTGATCGTAGTTGGCCGTTGTCGAGTCTAGAGGAAAACTGTTTTCGGAGTCTAGTTATATCGGAGAGTAGGAATTCTTTTTACTCCTCAGCCCCTTCGTCGCTCTGGTGAGGAATCTTGGCGAAGGTGTTTTGATTTACTCCTCTTCCCCTTCAAATTTTCTTTAGGATCACGCAGTTGGTTTTCCGATCGTTGTTTCTCAGCTCTTTGCATCCGGTGCATTTCTTGTCAAGTCGATTCGACCTCTTTGTTTTTTGCAAGTTCAATCCTTAGTTCTCTCTCAACGAAGTTGTTTCTCTGCCCTCAGTTGTCTTCTTTTCCCACCCGCCCACCCTTCTTCTTCTCGGAACCGGAGCCCGTAATAGAGTATCCATCCTACTAGTGCGAAGCCTTTGCATTCTTTCCTAAAATATTTCAACCGGTGCTTTCTCTTCAAGTTATTCGGCGGTTCTCCTTTTTCAAGTCGACTTTGTTTTTCCCGCCCTCCCACCCTCTTCTTCCCGGAGCCCGAGTCTCTTTCGAGCATCAATTTCATTCGTGTGGAGCCTCTTCAGTCTTCCCTCAATTATTTCAACTGGTGAATTCTCGTCTCGTTTGACATTCTTCATCTCTTTTTTTTCTGGTGGATCCAATTCAAGTTTTTTTTCGGTTTTGATCGTATTCTTTTCCTTGGATAAAGTGTTTCCCCAGCTCGTTCGCCTCTCACCAGTTTATCCTTCCGGAGTGTTCAAGTCATCTCAGGAGATTCGTCTGTGTTCGAATTAATTCGAGGTTATCACCTCATTCAAATACTTCATTGTTCCGGTGCATCATCTATCTGTACAACAATCCTTTTTCAACGGTGTTTTCTTTTTAGTGGGCCCTAACCCACAGGTCTTTTCCAAGGATCTTACCTGACTCTTCTAATTATTCCGGAGCCATTCCTAATTCTTTTCGGAGTTTGACGTATGAATAATTTTGATCAGTCAGATGCCTTTCCAAGATCGATTTCAAATCATTTCATTGTTGGCTCAACCTCTTCGCTTTTCATTCTCCCAGTGTATCTCAGTAATTTTGGTGGAGTTTCTCGTCGTCAGTTGAAGATCGAAGAAGAGTCCTTCTAAATCTTGTCCGTTCTCTCAAAGATTCGTGGTTCTAGCTTCACGTTATCCTCTCGAATTATTCCATTTGTCAGATATTCCTTTTTCTTACCTATCCGGAGTATGTCAGGAGTTGTTTTCCCGTTTCATTTCACCGAAGGCCATCATTCCAGAAGAATTCTTCGTCCTCACATTTCAGCTACCGTTATCCAATTATCCCGGCGCATCTCTCAAGTATTCTTTAATCAGCTTGTTATCTCTTTGTTTTTTTGCATCTAAATCCCCAGAACGGGGAGGCCCGCGCCGTTCAGACGGACCCCGTCGGCGGGCCTCCCCGTCGTTCTCGGTCGCCTGCCGCCAATGCCGCCACTGGCCCGGCGGGGAATGAGCAGCAAGCATCCTCGCTGCACCCCTCGGTGCGGCGGGACGGTCGCATCGCCACCCCATTGCTGACCCCCGCTGGTTCGTCGTCTCACGCTCATCACGCTCCCACGGACGCGCAGGCCGCGCTACTCATGGCGCACAAGCTCCTGCGTTATCGCCCGGTCGACGACCTCTACGAGGCCTGCTGGACCGTATCGCCGAGCTTGTCAGCGCCGCAGGGGGATCCCCTGCACTGTCCCTCTCGCTCCCTCGCCCTCCGCCGACCATGGGTGACGTGGCTCATGGAGCGCCTCCACCACCTCTGCACCAAGACGGCGCCCTGGCGCCGAGACGCGGCTCCGCGGCGCGACCCGCCGCGCCAAGCACCCGCGTGTGAAGAAAGAAGCTGTCAAGAAGTCCCTCGGCCGCAGGAGAACGCTCCACCGCTCCCCGCACCACCACGTCAGTATCGCTTGCCGCGGTAGGGACTTGCACCGCTTGCCGTGGCGGCGCGCGGGCGCCAAGATCAAGCTCCACCTCCCCGGTGGGCCCCGGTGACCACGGCAGGCTGTCGTGCCTTCACCCCCGAGCTGCGTAGTGTCGCCTAGCCAGGCAAGTTCAAGCCAGACGTGCCTCCGCGCTACGACGGCACCCCCGACCCCGCGGAGTTCCTGCAGCTCTACGAACTGAGCATCGAGGCGGCTAACGGCGACGAAAAAGTCATGGCGAACTGGTTCCCCATGGCTCTCAAGGATGGTGCCCGCTCCTGGCTCCTGAACCTGCCTCCTGGCTCCATCTCCTCCTGGAATGAGATGCGCGACCGCTTCGTCGCCAACTTCCAGGGCACTCGCGACCGTCCCCCGGCCGCGGGTGATCTACGCCGCGTCAAGCAACAACCAGGGGAGACCCTCCAGAAGTACATCCAGCGCTTCAACAACGTTCGTCTCAAGATCCCCAAGGTGACGGATGAGGCCATCATCTCTGCGTTCTCCGACGGCGTCCGCGACGTCAAGATGAAGGAGGAGCTCGCCATCCACGAGGAGTTGTGCACATCCCTGGAGCTATTCAACCTGGCGACCTAGTGCGCAAGGGCTGAGGAAGGGCGCCTTTCCCTCCTCGAGCTCCCGACTGCCGACCCGGAGGAGAAGAAAGACAAGGCCAAGGACGTGAAGCGCAAGGGAGTCGCCGTGCTCGCGGCAGAGCTGGACACGAAGTGCGGCAGGGACCAGCCCGAGTCATCCAAGAACAGCCGACCGTTCTGCGCCTTCCACAACGTGCACAACCACAACACCAATGATTGTCAAGAGCTCAGGGCCATTCGCGACGAATGCTTCGGTCGACGCCCCGAGCGCAACGATCGAGGCTACGGCCGAGGAGGGGGACGTGGCAGAGGACGCTGGGATGACCGAGGCCCGCGCCAGGAGTGGCGCGACCGGCCTCGTGAGGACCGCTGGCAGGATCCGCCTCGCGAGGGTGCCTGGAGGGATCAGCTTCGCGAGGACCATTCTCAGGGCAATGCTGGGCTTCCTCCGTTGCCTCCACTACCAAGAAGGAACGACGACCACCATCAAGATGAGGGGGCTGGGGGCTTCCAGGAGCCGCGCGCGATCGCCTGCATCTTGGGCAGAGCTCAAGCCCCAGCCTCTCAACGCATCTTTAGGCAGTTTGCCCGTGAGATGAACGCGGTCCACCCCAGGCTCGAGGCCACGCGCCCGCTCAGGTGGTCCAAGTGCGCCATCACCTTTAGTTCGGTAGATTAGCTCAAGTGCGCGGCAACCGCTGGCGCTCTCCCGATGCTTTGTTCGCCCGTCATTAGCAACATACAAGTCACCAAGACCCTCATCGACGGTGGCGCAGGGCTCAACACCCTGTCCATCGAGACGTTCGACAGCCTCCAAGTGCCATACGATCAGCTTCAGCCCACCAAGCCTTTCTCAGGAGTGACCGACGGCTCCACCACCCCGATAGGGCAGCTCCGCCTTCCCGTCACCTTCGGAGAATGCAACAACTACCGCACCGAGCTCATCGACTTCGACGTCGCTCACATCCATCTGCCGCACAATGCCATCCTCGGGTATCCAGCCCTGGCCAAGTTCATGGCGGTCACGCACCATGGCTACAACGTCCTCAAGATGCCAGGAAGCGGCGGGATCATCACAGTCCCCTGCGAAGAAAGAGATGCGGTGTGCTCCCTCGAGTGCGCCTTCCAAGCAGTGTCAATCGACGACCCCGACAGCAAGGGCGAGTACCCTCCTAAGGCCATCCCCAAGAAGAAGAAGCAACTACTCCGTGCTGGACCTCAGGAGAGCGGCACCGCAAGTGGTACCTCGTCAGGATCAGCGCCCATGCCTGGGGCGCCTCCCTCCATCGCATAGGAAGGCGCGCTCAGCGCCCTCCTCGGACAGGGCTCGGGGGCTCTCTTCTGGAGGGCCTCAGACCTTGCCAACATCACGAGGGAGGCGCTCGGGCACCAGTGGAGGCGTGCTTCGCAGCACGTTTCCCTCAGGAAGACAACGGGCGAGGAGCGCCCAACGCTCAGGAGTTCATCGCCAAGACCACTCAGGAGCTAGAGGAAGCAAGAGCCATGCGCGACGACCACCGGTCACCTGCCGCAGCTCCCCATCCAGGCGAGGATGGCGGGTTGCGCGTCTGCATCAACATTCCAAGGCTCAACAGAGCCGCATCTCAGGAGCTCTTCTGGCCTTCGCTCGTGGGATGCTGCGAGGGCCCACCTCACAGCTACGTTCGCATGCCTTTTGTCCTGCCGAGCGTGGCTTCTGCCTTCCAGCGCAACCTGCGGAGCATCCTGGCGGCTCAGGAGGCCAGGCACCACGCAGTCCTGGCGGAGATGGAGACGGTCCTCAAGGAACTGCCTAGACCCCCAGAGCCTCCCGAGGCTCAGGGCCCCGGTAGCTCGTGAGGAGCAACCCCTTCGCTGCGCGTCTTCGGCTGCCTCAACATTCCTTCATCAACAGAATCAAGTGACATTTTCCAAGTTTATTTAGCTGGGAGCGCCCTCAGGGCTGCATCATTCCCAGGCTGCGTGGGTCCGTCACTGTGGCATGTGTCCGTTTTTACGTTGTTAGCTTACCTTGCCGGGGGCGAGCCTCGGGCTGCATCATCCCCAAGCTGCTCGGGCCTGACCCAGTGGCATGTATCTTCCCTGCATTTACTTAAGCCAGCTTGCTTCCATGCTTAATCTATCTATGACTATCACCTGCTTGATTGTCACCTACCACGGGAGCCGCGCGCCGATTGTCTTTCTTCAGGACCCTTCGCGTGAGAAAGGTTACGCACGGCGTCTGTGCTCAGGCCCGTCCCTGCAGCGTCGATAAATCCAACGGCTGAGCTCTGTCTGGCGGGCCGGTCCCGTTCACGTCACCTCCTGGGGCCGTTGGTGCTTGGCCTTCTCACGCGATAACCTCGGGAGATTCGTTCAGCGCAGGTTGCCTAACCACCACGCAGGGCCACCACAGCAAACAAGAATAAAGACCAGGCGCAACCCGGCTCGAGGTAGGGCCTCGTGAGTCCTGCGCTAGCTCATGAGTGCCCAGACACACCTCCTCTAGCCCTGTCGTGCAAGCACGTGTCAAGGCGGGGCTGTACACGCCCCGGGGGCTCTCCGTAGTAGGGAGTCCCCTCCCACGTACCAGTGGAAGCACCATGCTCCGTGCTGGCCGTCGACACTGCGGAGGAGCGGCTATGCCCGTGCAAGTGCGGAAGCGCTATGCTCCGCGCTGGTGATAAACAACTGAGGGCGGCCCCACGGCCATATCAACTTCAGGGAGCCCTTGAGATCAGTGTCCGGCCTCACCGCAACACCTCCCCTCGGGAGAGTCGCGCGAGGGGGCTTGGCACGGGGGCTGCGCTCGGGTCACGCCCAAGCGTACGCCACCCAACCAGGTTCCCCGGACCTGGTCGTCGCGCGCCCCTCCCGAGCCGAGCCTCGGCGAGGGCAAAGGTATGAAGGTTGTTTGCACGTCAAGGGGGACTCCTGAGCATCGCGACTCAGGAGCCTAACTGGTCACGTAGCCCCTCACTCCTTGGTCTCGTCCTGGTCTCTGGACGACCCAACGGCGGCTGAGGTATGAGTGCGGCTGGGCCCTGCCGACGTAACACTAAACCTACCCTCGCGTCTCCTCCCTATCAGCTGTTTGCGCATCAAGGGGGACTCCTGAGCATCGCGACTCAGGAGCCTAACTGGTCACGTAGTCCCTCACCCCTTGGTCCCGTACTGGTCTCCGGACGATCCAACGGCGGCTGAGGTATGCGCGGGGCCGGGCCCTGCCGACGTAGAACGTAAAGCAAATAGGGAGAAAATCGAAAATCTCAAGCAAATATTACAAGACATATTGTTCTCACAATACCAAACGCAAGTTTAACGCCTCCACGAGGCATGATGCATGTTGCAGGAATAAAACAGGAAAGGAGCCGCAGGTCACCCCTGAGCACCACTGACGCCCGCGAGAGGCGCTCCTCCCTTCATGATGTCGCCTTCGTCGTGGCCACCGGCCGGAGCTGCAGGAGTGGTGACGCCTCCGTTCGAAGGCGCGGAACTTCTTTAGCAGGGCCTCCACTTGACCTTTCATGGCTGCGGCGGCGGCTGTGCAGTGTTCATCAGCCACGGGCTCTAGCAGCTTGTCAAGGCGAGTGGTAGGGTCGCGAAGATGGAGGTGGCTGAAGACACGCGTCAGCGCATGTGAAGAAAGGACACGAGCCTCTTCCTCTACCATGGGACCAATGTCGTCCGTGACTTCCTCGAGCGCCTTGACCAAGTAGGGGAGCAGCTGGGCGGGGCTGTCCTCGTCGGTAGTTAGCGGCTTCTCCAAGCCCTTCTCATAGAGCATCTTCAGCGCCACGCGAGACCTCTCCTCGAGGAGCGCGAAGGCCACGCGGTCCTCGGCCAGAACCTTCGCCTTCGCGTCAAGTTCGGCTTCCTCCGCCTTCACCTTCCGTTCCAGCTCCTCCAGTCGGCCGCGCTCAACGGCCTGCGCCTTTGCTGACTGCTCCGGCTCGGCATCGCGACCCTTGACGGCGTCCTCCCGGGCCTTCATCTTCTCCTCCTCCGCCTGACGGCCACGGGCTTCCTCTGCGCTTTCGTTGCGCAGGGTCTTCAGCTCGGCCTCCAGCGCCTGGCAGCGACTCTTGGCGGCCTCGACGTCCGTCAGCGCCGCCTCGCGAGTGGCCGCTGCCTGGGCGGCGGCCTGCTTCTCCTTCTCAGAGGTCGCCACGGCCTGACTCGGTGCCTCCCGAACAGACACGTCGGAATGGAGCCAGCCAGAAACCAGCTCCAGACGCCCGGCCACCAGGAGGGGGCGGCGCCTTGAAGATCTTCTCGCAGCCGGGTCATCTCCAGAAAGGCACGCTCCAAGACGTCAAGGGAGGCGGAAGGACTTGGGATCAGCGGCGCAGCAGGAGGTGGAGGAGAAGGTATTGTCACCATAGCCTGGGAAGCTGGGGGCTCCTGAGCCTCGGAGGCTTCAGCAGCCGAGTCGGACGCCGGTGCCTCCGGAGCCAGCGAGGCCATGGGGGCTGACTCCTCCCGAGGGTTCTCCCCCATGCCTTGCGAGGACAACCGGGCCGGAGAGACATGAGCGCCAATTCCGCCCTTCTCCACGGAGGGAGAAGCCAACGGAGTAGGTGGGTTGGTCTCGAGCGGCACCACCGCCCCCTCCTTCCTCTTCTTCGTCACAGGCGTCGGCCTAATCGCACAGCGGAGAAGCATCAAGAAGCAGCAGCATAATCAAGAACAAGGCAAAGCACGAGGACTTACCGATCCACCGCGGCGTAGTCCACCCTCCGGTTGGTGAGCTTGAAGCCCGAGAGCCTCGAGGCTTGAGGCGCGGGCGCGCGGGCTCCAGGAACAGAAGATGGGGCGGCGGAGGGACCGGAGGCAGCCCCAGGCGGCGTCAAAGCAGGAGCAGCATCTCGGGAGATCAACGCCGACCTGCCCCTCGTCGGGACCGCAGGCGGCTCCTCCTTCTCCTGGCGGGCACCGGCCTCGTCGTCGTCTGGCAGGGTGCGGAGGATGTCGGCCTTGCTCAAAGGGGAGGTCTCCCCCATCCCTTCAGGGGTCACCTCCGAGTCCTCCTCTTCCTCTCCGCGGGACTCACCAGAAGACAGCTCCACCAGCGTCGGCGCCGCAAGAGCCTCGGTGGGCGCCGGCGACACCAGCCCGCGTCTATCAAAGGTTGGCCTGGCGGCCACGACCTGTGCCCCGTCCTTGCGGCGGAACAAGGGAGTAAAGACGCTTGGCGGGTACTCCTGGTCGTCCCCGACTAGGAGGCGGAGAGTTGCGGCCAGCTCACCGTCAGGCAAGGCTTCCGGGCTCAGGCGAACCTTGTCCTTCTTGTCCCCAAGCCTCCACAAGGGGCGCGTACGCGCCTGAAGCGGGGCCACGCGCAGCATCAGGAATTCCCTCAGCAGCATGGCCCCTGTCACCTTTGCCGCCTTCGTGTTGCCCGGCTTCAGGTCGGTGATCATTTGCTCCAGCACCAACGTCGCCCGCTCATCAGTGAGCTTCGCGCAAGACCACCCCATGTCGGACTGGGGCATCTCCGTTGGCAGCGTCAAGCGTGGGTGGACGCATTTAGCGTCCATCGTGGCCCACTTGCTCCTGAAGCCGTCGGCCTTCTTCCCAGTATTCGATATTGAGTTGGCCTTGCCGTCCGCGATGAAATTGGCACACCCTGAGGTATGGCCCTCGTTGATGCGGAGGAAGAAGAAGTGGCGCAGCAGAGCTACGGACGGCATCACGCCAAGGTACGCCTCGCAGTAGTAGGCGAAGATCGATAAGAGAAGGATAGAGTTGGGATGAAGATGCAGCGCCTGCAGCCCGTAGTGGCCAAGGACCTCGTAGAAGAAGTCAGAGAAGGGGGGAACCAGCCCTGCGATGATGCTGCTCATGAAGAAGGGGAAGAAGGTGCTTCCCTCAGGCTCCGGCACGTCGGAGCCGGCCCGGAGCTCGGTCTTCCCCCTCTCGTTGCTTTCCCCGCCGTCAGCAAGCGCATGGCGGCGAGGTTCTTCTCCGAGACGTTGGGTGCGTCGAGAGCCGGCTCGTACCAAGCCGGCGACGAGGCAGGCTTGACCTTCCGAGGTGCCATTGGTCACTGATGCGGAAGAGGATGGGAGCAGATCTGGAGATTTCGGAAGCAGGGAGCAAGAAAGGGGATCTGGAGCAAGGCGAAAGGAAGCAATGAAGGCAAGCGTTGTCTACGCCAGTCTTTTGACAGTCGGGCAGTTGCCGAGGCAGCATGGGGAAGCGGAGACGCCCACGTCCAATCAACCGCCACGCGTCGACCAGTGCCGCAGGCTGTTGGGGCCCGCGGCGCTCCGCACTTGCCCTTTGGCTTCGCCTCGAAGCCAAGTCCGAGCGCACCTTGGGCCCGGGGGCTACTGTCAGCATTCTGGGAATGGGGGTCCCCAGACTTGCCTGCCTGCGGCCCACGGCGTGGCTCTGCAAGCGGGCCCGCACGGCCCATCTTCACCAACAAGCACTCAAGACTCTCGCGAGGGGCCAAGCCTCGCGAGGTAGACGACACAAGACCTCCTCGGGAGCGGCCTCACCAGGCTGGCTCGCGAGGGGCGGAGAGATCAAGGCAAGGCAAACCTCGCGAGGTTCTCATGACGTGAGCCATGACGACCAAGGCCAGGCGGGCGCCAGCGCGCACAGTGTTCTTGTTTCCTCTTTGGTGCTAAGGAGGCAAGCGCAGGCGAGGAGTACCGAGGCGTCAAGCAAAGGTTTCCATATCGGTGCAACGAGACCAAGACCAGCAGGATGGCAAGACGGAGGTCACCGTCAAGGTGATGAACCATAGTAGGAGGAGAGAAAAAACCCGGCTCATCACAACAGAGTCTCAACTCACCTCACCTTGGACTAGATCCAGTTCATCTTCACACCCACAAGTTCATCAAGCACAAGAACACCTCTCCTTAGGAGGCTGTTCTTCCCCTTGTACTGTTTATCCTCAACCCAAGAGGCAATCCACCACCACCACACTGGAGTAGGGTATTACACCACAACGGTGGCCCGAACCAGTATAAATCTTGTGTCCCATGTGTTGAGAGTTCGTCGTGGTTAGCCTAGAGATCGCGAAGTGTGTGAGGGCGTGATCGGTGAGGGGAGATCTTCGCGCGCACCCCAGTGTTCGAACCTCAAGGGTTTTGCCGGAACCCGAAATCCGACAGCGACCTAGCATACCAGCGGCGGTTGGGCCTTGCTCGAGGGCCGGGACCCTAGGACGTACAACATCTAGACGAGCGAGAAAGGTGGGGTCACACGAGTCCTGCCCACGGGCGTCATCAGGAGAAGGGCATGGCCTAACGTCGCACAAGAAGCTCGTATTCGCAGCGAAAGAACCGCCGCAGGCTCGCCAAGATAAGTCACCTCACATATGCAGGCGTGAACCTTATGATCAGCGCTTTGTCTCTAGCAATCTCACGCGAGCAAGGGCGCTTCCCTTCCAGGCCTTCAGGAGCCGCTTGCACGCCAAAGGGGACCTCCTAAGCATCGCGACTAAAGGGCTCTTACTGGACCTCGGGCCGCTCACCTCCTGGCCTTGACCACGGCATCGCGACCTGGCATACCAGCGACGGCTGAAGCTTGCCTGGGGACTGGGGACTACCGACATAGAGCACTGAGCTACCGCGAGAATGAAAGGGGGAACCATGCCAGGGCAAGAGATGCAAACACGACATCGAATCAGAAATGATAACATTAAAGTGGGAGCGTCACAGTTTTTACATACCCCCACGGGGCCCGTCATGATTTTCGCAAAGAAATGAAGCAAAGGAAAACCTCCTAAGAACCATGGCCTAGGCAGCATCGCTAGCTACGTTGGGATGGCTCTACTCCTCCCCCTAGGCCCTGGCGCGGCGACGCGACGACTCATAGTTGTTGTCGCCGCTTGAGCCTGGTCCGGATGAGGTGATTCTGCCGTCGGAGGAGTCGCGGACAAGGCCAAGGGCAAGTTCACCGCCAGTGGCCTCGCCGCCTTGATCACCTCCCCTGGGGCAACATTCCAGGCGTCGGTCGTCCTCTCCGAAGACCTTGAAGAGGAGCATCGAAGCCCCGTCGTACTCGAAGTGGATGGCGTGCCTCCCTCCGAGTTACACGCGCGGGCGAACGCGCCCCATCCCCGAGTCATGAAGACGTCGTCGGAGTCGATGACCTCGATTTCCGCTTCTGAAGCCTGGCTGCAGCAACCATCGTGCTATAGCCACAGCTCGATGGGCCCCCTCAGCAGTATCTCCCTCACCAAAGACCGTTGGAGCCAGATCCATGTGTGTGGCGGCATTGCCGCCCATGCCACGAACTCGCGGGTCGTGCCTTCGGCATGGGTCCGCGGGCGGGGTGGCCGTACAACCACCGCTTGTTTTCCTCGACGGCTTCGCTCCTCACAGCGTCTGCCACCGCTCCCATGGGCGGGGCACCGCGCGCGAGCATCCGCGCGGACCGGGAAGCTCGACGGAGTGCGTTCGTGCCAGGGCTGAGTCGCCAAGGGCGCCCAGTGGCATCACAAGAGCAATCATGCCTCTTCTTCGGTGGGAGCAGCTCAGGTTCCACCTGAGGGGGTTTTCTTTTCTCCGCGACGTAAAACCTCCTCACAAACGCCATGGGTGCTCTGGCAAGATGGCGTAACGAAGGAGAAGGAGGAGCGAGAGGCGAGAAGATGAAGATGGGCTGGGGGCTCTGCGCCCCCCCCCCCCCCCCGCGCCATTTATAGCCGGAAGAAGGCCAACCGCCGGCCACCCACGCTTCGAGCCACGATGGACTTCTGCATGCGCCAGGTAGTTGTCAAGTCGGGCAGTTGCCCAGGCAGACGCCCACGTCCCATCAAGCGCCATGCGTCGGCTCGATCCGTAGGCGATTGGGGCCCGCGACGTTTCGCCCTTGCCCTTTGGCATCGCCTCGAAGCCAAGTCCGAGCGCGCCTTGGTCCCGGGGGCTACTGTCGGCATTCTGGGAACCAGGGTACCCAGACTTGCCTGCCTGCGGTCGTGGCTCCATCGATTGCCTAGTATGGCCCATCTATAACCCCGTCAAGACAAGACCCTCGCGAGGGGCCAAGCCTCGCGAGGCAGACGACGCCAAGACCTCCAGCGGGAGCGGCCTCCCCAGGCTGCCTCCTGAGGAGTGCAGATTTCTATGCAGGTGCCCACCTCATGAGGTTGAGGTGACGCAAGCCATGACGACCAAGGCCAGGCGGGCGCCAGCGGGCGCAGAGGAGCAGGTTTCCTCCTTGGTGCTAAGGAGGCAAGCGCAGGCGCGGGGTCCCGAGGAATCAGCCAAAGGTTTTCATTCATGTGCAACGAGACCAAGACCGCCAGGACGGCAGGACGGATGTCATCACCGAGCCCACCGCAGCATCACGACCAGAAGCTTTGCGGGAGAATACCACCTTTCGTCAGGATAAGATGTACTACTTGTCCCCTTTCAAATTGGCCACTGTGGGATCCCTTCCTGCCTTCATTTTGGAGGAAGAGGACCAAGGCCACTATAAGTATAGGCTAGCCACCACCAAGAGAGGGGACCAGAAACCTCATCAACTCACACCCACACCAGAGCAGACCTCGCGAGGTTGTTCTTCCCTTGTACTAGTTCATCAGCAGCCCCTCGTGAGGCTAATCCACCATAAAGCAGGAGTAGGGTCTTACACCACAAGGTGGCCCAAACCTAGGTATACTGTCGTGTCCATCTTCTTCCTTGTTTCTCGAGCTACGCCGTGGGGGCAACAAACTGGTTGGTTAAAGGGGTTCGCACATGCCCCAGAGTTCGAACCTTTCTTGGGTCTGCGGAGCCCTGAATCTGACAACCACATGATGATCGGGTGTGATAGACTCTACGTTCACATACAACGGGTGCAAGACAGTTTTGCACATGCAGAATACGTGGGTTAAACTTGACGAGCCTAGCATGTACGGACGTGGTCTCGGAACACTGGAGACCGAAAGGTCGAACATGAGTCATATAGTAGATATGATCAACATAGAGATGTTCACCATTGATGACTACCCCATCTCACGTGACGATGGGACATGGGTTAGTCGATTTGGATCATGTATCACTTAGATAACTTGATGGATGTTTATTTAAGTGGGAGTTCATTAGTAATTTGATTAATTGAACTTAATTTATCCTGAACTTAGTCTTAATAGTTTTGCATATCTATGTTGTAGATCAATAGCTCGCGATATTGCTCCCCTCTTTTTATATGTTCCTAGAGAAAACTAAGTTGAAAGATTATAGTAGCAATAATGCGGACTGGGTCCATGATGTAAGGATTATCCTCATTGCTGCATAGAGAATTATGTCCTTGATGCACCGCTAGGTGATAGACCTATTGCAGGAGCAGATGCAAACATTATGAACGTTTTACAAGCTCGATATGATGACTACTTAATAGTCTAGTGCGCCATGCTTTACGGCTTAGAACCGGGACTTCAGAAACGTTTTGAACGCCAGGGAGCATATGAGATGTTCCAAGAGCTGAAATTGGTATTTCAAACTCATGCCCGTATCGAGAGGTATGAGACCTCTACTTTGCCTACAAGATGGAGGAGAATAGCTCAGCCAGTGAGCATGTGCTTAGAATGTCTGGGTACTACAATCGCTTGAATCAAGTGGGAGTTAATCTTCCAGATAAGATAGTGATTGACAGAGTTCTCTAGTCACTATCACCAAGCTACTAGAACTTCGTGATGAACTATAATGTGCAAGGGATGATAAAAACGATTCCCGAGCTCTTCACGATGCTGAAATCGGCGAAGGTAGAAATCAAGAAAGAACATCAAGTGTTGATGCTTAAACAAGACCACTAGTTTCAAGAAAAAGGGCAAGGGAAAGAAAGGGAACTTCAATAACAATGGCAAGCAAGTTGCCACTCCCGTGAAGAAGCCCAAAGCTGGACCTAAGCCTAAAACTAAGTGCTTCTACTGCAAAGGGAATGGTCACTAGAAGCGGAACTACCCCAAATACTTGGCGGATAAGAAGAATGGCAAAGTGAACAAAGGTATATTTGATATACATGTTATTGATGTGTACATTATTGGTGTTCGTAGTAGCTGAGGGAGTCCTGGACTAAGGGGTCCTCGGGCGTCCGACCTGTTATCCATGGGCCGGACTGATGGGCTGTGAAGACACAAAGACCGAAGACTATACCCGTGTCCGGATTAGGCTCTCCTTGGCGTGGGAGGCAAGCTAAGCTACCGACTATGAAGATTCCCTCTTATATATGTAACCGACCTCATGTAACCCTAGATCTCTCCGGTGTCTATATAAACCGGAGAGAATAGTCCGGATAGGACAGATTCATTACCATATACTCATAGGCTAGACTTCTAGGGTTTAGCCATTACGATCTCGTGGTAGATCAACTCTTGTAACACTCATATTCATCAAGATCAATCAAGCAGGAAGTAGGGTATTACCTCCATAGAGAGGGCCCGAACCTGGGTAAACATCGTGTCCCCTGTCTCCTGTTACCATCGATTCTAGACGCACAGTTCGGGACCCCCTACCCGAGATCCGCGGTTTTGACACCGACGTTGGTGCTTTCATTGAGAGTTCCTCTGTGCCGTCGCTAAGAGGGTTGATGGCTCGCCTTGTTGTCAAGGATAATATCATCTCCGGAGGATCCCTGGCCCCAGGTCAAACCCTCCGTCTCGGCGGTTTCGTCATGACCGCCAGGTCGGCCCTTAAGCCGATGATGACCTCTCAAGTCATCAAAAATCACCTTCGCGTTGATCCCGAATACTCCGCCCGCATGGATCTAGTGGAGTTGTCGTCGTTGAACGAACTTCTGGATCGCATGGCCGCCTTGGGGGTCGCTACAGACTACGATCAGGTCGGGCTTCAACCCGACCAGAGAGAAATTAAAACTCCACCGATCACCCATCAGATAGCGGTAGTCGAGGAACAGAACAACTCTTCCACTATATTGAAGACGAACTATGTTCGGATCGTCGATCTTGAAGAGCCGGATACTTTCTGGCAGAAAGTCATATCTCTTCCTCCGAACATAAAGTCGGATGACGAGCCGGAAAAATCAGTCGATATCTCGGAGCCCGAACTATCCGCCCCGGTAGACCTCCAAACTCCGGATCCAAAACCAGGTCAGGGTTCAGATTCAATTCCACCCACCCACCCGGACATAAATGCTCTCAGAAGCATCAAACAACAGCCTCAGGAAACGGTCCACCACTTCTGGGGCAGATTCCTCCTTGTCAAAAACAAGGTAAAAGGCTGCCGCAACGAAGACGCGGTAGCAGCATTCTGCAACAACTGCGCTAACGAAGGCATCCTTAACGCCATCAATCGCTGCCGGATACAAAAGTTCGCCGACCTAGCAGCCATCGTACAAAAGTATAGCGCGATGGAAAGCGCCTGGAAAACTCAGGCAGCTGGCTAGCACCAGCCGCCCTAGTCCTCAGTCCCATCGTGGATGGCTTTCGACTTACAAAAGTCCTCATGGACGGCGGCAGCGGACAAAACCTCATTTACGAGGACACGCTCCACAAGATGGAAATAGACAGGAGCCGTATCGAGAAAAGCAGCACAACCTTCCGAGGTATCATTCCCAGGCGGGAAGCTTGGTGTTCAGGAAAAATTACACTTGATGTGGTGTTCGGCATGCCGGAGAATTATCGGTCCGAAGAAATAACTTTCCAGGTGGCCCCTTTCAACAGTGGGTACCATGCCCTGTTAGGGCGAGAGGCCTTCACGCGCTTTCAAGCCATACCTCATTATGGGTATATGAAGCTAAAAATGCCTGGGCCTAATGGAATAATCACCCTCGTCAGCGACCCGGACATAGCCCTCCGCGCTGAGAATAAAACCGCATCCTTGGCCCTTGAGGCACTGGCTGAGGCCCTTGCGGCCGAAGAACTAAGAGCACTACGCTCCACCGTGGATAAGGACGATGTGATCCTGGACAAACGACGCAAATCCACTTCCTTCAAACCAGCAGAAGAACTAGTCAAATTTCAGGTCCATCCAACACACCCGAAGAAGACAGCGTCTATCGGAGCACAGCTCAGCCCTGCAGTCGACGCCGCACTACGAGACTTCCTGCGCGAAAACTGGGATATATTCGTCTGGCATCCTTCCGATATCCAGGAATCCCGCGTGAGTTGGCCGAACATAGCCTCAACATACTAAAGGGATATAAGCCGGTCAAGCAAGCTCTGCGGCGCTTTTCTGAACCCAAACGACAAGCTATGGGGGAGGAGCTAGCCAAACTCATCGAGGCCGGATTCATCACAGACATTAAACATCCAGATTGGCTGGAAAACTTGGTAATGGTACCAAAGAAGGATAAATCCTGGCACCTATGCGTCGATTTCAAAGACCTTAACAAGGCCTGCTCTAAGGATCCCTTCCCTCTTCCCCGCATTGATCAAATCATTGACGCCACCGCAGGTCACGACTCGCTATGCTTCCTTGATGCATATTCCGGATACCATCAAATCAAAATGAAGGAGTCCGATCAAGCCGCAACAGCATTCATCACACCATATGGGCCGTTTTGCTTCAACACCATGCCTTTCGGGCTCAAGAATGCCGGCGCCACCTACCAGTGCATGATCCAAACATGCCTCGAGAATCAGATCGGCAAAACAGTGGAGGCCTACGTGGACGACGTCGTCATCAAAACCAGACACGTCGAAACACTAATAGACGACTTGCGTCTCACATTTGACAACCTCCGCACATACGACATCGAGCTTAACCCGGAAAAGTGCGTCTTCGGCGTCCCCGCCGGTAAACTATTGGGCTTCATTGTTTCCAATAGAGGAATTGAAGCAAATCCAACCAAAATCCGAGCTCTATCACAACTGGCCACGCCAACCGAACTCAAGCAGGTCCAAAAACTTGCTGGGTGCATGGCAGCTTTAAGACGCTTCATCTCCAGGTTGGGAGAAAAGGCGTTGTCGCTCTACCGCCTTCTATGGCACACCGACAACTTCGAGTGGACACACGCGGCGATGGCCGGACTGGAAGAAATAAAAGCCCTTCTGGCAAGCACCCCAATCCTGGCTGCGCCAAACGCCGGCGAGCCAATGCTCTTATACATATCAGCAACACACCAGGTGGTCAGCGTCGTACTCGTCGTCGAACAAGAACAGGACGGACACAAATTTCCGCTCCAGAAGTCGGTATACTACGTATCCACCGTCCTCACACCATGCAAATCCCGGTACCCTCATTATCAAAAAATAGCATATGCAGTCTTCATGGCATCCCGAAAAGTGTGACACTACTTTCAGGAGTGCTCTATCACGGTGGCCTCCGAAGTGCCCCTGAATGATATAATTAACAACCGGGATGCAACAGGCCGGATTGCCAAATGGGCCATTGAGCTCCTGCCATTCGACATCACGTACAAACCACGCAGAGCCATCAAATCCCAGGTACTGGCCGACTTCATCGCCGAATGGACAGAAGCCGAACTCCCTAAAGAGTACGGCATGTATTCCAACTGGGTGATGCATTTTGACGGCTCCAAGATGTTGGCAGGGCTAGGGGCGGGCGTTGTATTAACGTCCCCCACAGGAGACATCGTCCAGTACGTACTCCAAATATTATACACAGACTCCAACAATGCAGCCGAATAAGAGGCTTTGCTACATGGCCTCCGGATGGCCGTATCAATGGGCATACAACGCCTAGAGGTGCGCGGGGACTCAAACCTCGCAATATCCCAAATAAATGGAGACTTCGACGCCAAAGATCCAAAGATGGCAGCTTATCACAATGTCGTTTTGAAGATGTCAGCTCGGTTCGAGGGACTCGAATTTCATCACATCGCCCGCGAAAGTAAGCAGGCGGCAAACGTCCTTGCTCACATCAGCGCTAAGCGCGACCCCATCCCACCTAACATCTTCCTCGAAAGGCTCTTTAAGCCATCCTTGGTATGGCAAGGGGGAGACAGCAACGACAGTCCCGTTCCGAACACAAACTCGGATAACGAACACACCGACATCATCGGAGGCTCAACCACCAAAGTAACACCGTCGGCCCACCTCATCATGTGTCACAGCCCCAGATCCGCCCTTGTTTGACTTTGCTTGTTCCTCATGTCATCATGTTTAATTTTCAAAGAAACTTGAAATGGGGATGTTGAAACCCTAGCACCAAATGCATTCAACTAGGTTCAAATAAACAATATTTTCAATGAACCCAAATGCCCTTTAGAAATGTTCATGATTTTTGATAAAGGTAAAAAACCTCTGCCAAAAATGATGCACCTATTTCTAGGCCATTCTGGATTTTTGAATTAAGTCTTATTGTATTTGACTTTTGGGCATTTAAATACTATAAATAATTTAAATGTTCAAATAATGTTGGAACTATTTTTGGGCCACTGATATAATTCAGCAACTGTCCATGAATATTTTCAGGATTTTAGGAAATGCCTTGGTATTTTTCCTAAGCTCAAAACAGAGGCAAATAATTAGAAAACAAAAACAAATTAGAAAACAGAAGAGAGGGAGAGCTTACCTGGCCTCACCTGTGTAGCCACCAGAGCGGCCAGCCCACCACTGTAGCGGCCCAGCCCACCTCCTCCTCCCCTGTCGTCTTCCTCCCCCTGCCAGGAGGACGGCGCGTGCCCGACGCGAGCACGCACGCGCCCCGGCCACCTCCTGCTTCCTGCCGCTTCCCCCTCGTCGCCCTGAGCCTCCCTCGCGACGCCACGCAGCCCCGACCGCTCTCTCCTCTCTCTCACTTTCCCCTCTGGCCCTCTCTCCCGCAAAAACAGAGCGCCACCGAGCGAGCTCGCCGACGCCGATCGCCGTACCCGCGGCCACCGCCACCACCTCGCCTCTCCGAGCTGTCCAAGAGCTCCGCCTCATCTGCTTCTTCCTCCTCGACGATCCTCCCGGCCTCGGACGCGTTGCTTCATCGCCACCATCGCCGTTTCCGTCACCGGCCACCGAGGCTCCTCGTCGGTCGATTCGCCGCCGTCTCCGCCTCCCCGAGCCCGCTGAGTCCTTCCTTGAGATCACTGTGAGCTCCTGAACCGTTTCCCCCTACTCCCGTGCTCGATTTCGAGCTCTAGCTAGACTAGCCACCGTGCCCGAAGCTTGCCGCCGCATGAGCTCGTCGCCGCCGTGGCTCCGGCGACCAAATGGCCCCGCGCGTGCGTCCGTTGCACTCGCGACGTTCCGTAGAGCAACTCTAGCGCGATAGCCCGTTTGTTTGCAAGCCGCAGCGCTAACCCCGCACCCACCCGAACTCCGGCGGCCGCGAAAGAGCTCGCCGCCGTCGACTCCGGTCACCACAGGCCCAGCCACTACCACCATTCGACGCGCGCCTGCAAGAGCTCTCCAATGAGCCCAAGAACGGCCTCGTCCGTGCCCTGTGGGCGCTTTCCGAGCCGCGCCGCCGTCTCGGGCCTCGCCGGCGTCGAGTCGCCGGCGGGTTTGACCTCGTTTGACCCGGTTTGACCCCAGTTTGACTCCCCCTGAGTCACTGACGTGTGGGCCCATGCTCCTAACTAAACTAGATTAGTATTAGTTTAGCGCTAATTAATCTGGATTAGTTAGGTTAGTCACTGACAGGCAGGTCCCACGGGTCAGGTTTGACCCTGGCCAGCCCGTTGACTCGCTGACGCAGTGATGACGTCAGGCTGACGCAGTATTACATTTTCTGGATTTAAGTTTATTCAGGAAATTCCAGAAAATAGTATAAACTTCTAAAAATCATATAAAATCAACCGTAGCTCAGAATGAAATAATTTATATATGAAAAATTATCAGAAAAATGCAATCTATCCATCTGTATCATTTTCATGCATGTCAAACTAAGTTATACCTGCTGTATAGGTGAAAACATGATAATGACATTATAGATGCTAAATATGGAGTTTGCATATGAACCCTTAGCTCATATGGACCTCATTTAAACTGTTGCTAGATGCATTACTGTAAATCATAACATCCTTGACATGTCATAATCATGCATCATAATTGTTGCATTGCATTGATTGTGTTCTTCCTTGTTTGCCGGTGATTGTCCCCTCTCGATAAGCCGTGATTCCGACGATGAGTTCGATGACACCGATGAAGAACTATAATATCTTCAGAAGTGCCAGGCAAGCAAAACCCCCTTGTTCATTCCGATACAATCCCATTCTCTCGCTCCTGCTCTCTTATACTGCATTAGGACAACAACGATTCAACGGTTACATGCTGCGGTAGTTGAACCCCTTATCCTCTACATGACCTGTCATTGCCACAGTAAATAGATGAAACCCACTAGCATGAGTAGGAGTTGTTTGAGCCCGGATGTGCCTACTCATTCATGCTTGTTTGTCATGCCTGCTACTGCTTAGAGTTGAGTCGGGTCTGATTCATCGGGGATGAGTTGGAATGGTGATGAACATGTCCTACTGTGTGCGAGCTAAGTGTGTGAACACGATTTGGTAAAGGTAGCGGTGAGAGGCCATGTAGGAGTACATGGTGGGTTGTCTCATTGAAGCCGTCCTCAGGAACTGAGTTCTGTGTTTGTGATCCATGATACAGTTACTACCACGCATTGGGCCCGAAACCAATGGACCCTCTCGGCTTCTTAATCACCCTTGTCCTCTGTCCAGGAGTTGCAAGTAGTTTCTGGTGTTTGTAGTATGCTGGAGGCCGTGGGCAGCGCTGACCGGAGGGGTGGGCTGTGATGCGGTAGGCACGTGGCCCGGCATGCCGGGCGCCCATTTGGTGTCTCGGAACCCCGCACACATCGTTCGGGGCCGTATGTGGAAACCTCGGCCGGACTCCCTGCGGATGGAACCTGAATAGGCGATAAACCTGGACTAGAGACTTGAGTGTTTAGGTAGGCTGTGGCCGACACCCTCGCTGGGCCTCCGCTTGAAGGTTGCCGAGTACATGTCGTGTAAACGGCGGTAAGTGGTGAGAGCGTGTGTGTCGAAGTACACCCCTGCAGGGTTAACATCATCTATTCGAATAGCCGTGTCCGCGGAAATGGACTTCTGGGTTGCCTATAACAGTTCATAGACAAGTGAAAGTGGATACTCTAAAATGCGCAAGATAAGCGTGAGTGCTATGGATGGCGTTCTCGTAGGGAGACGGGAGCGGATCCATAGTGGTGTATTGGTATGGTGAATTTGTGGACTCGTGTGCGCCACCTCAAAAGAGTTACTTGCAGTCGTAGTTTAGGATAGCCACCGAGTCAAAGCTGGCTTGCTGCAGTTAAACTCCACCACCCCTTTTGTTGATACCGATGCATATGTAGATAGTTCTGATGTAAGTCTTGCTGGGTACATTTGTACTCACGTTTGCTTATTTTATGTTTTGCAGAGAGACGTCAGTCTCGCTAGTAGTTCCGTGTGGACTTCGACGTTTACCTTGATACCTCAGCTACGATCTTGTGCCCTCGGCAGGATCTGATAGATAGTCAGGCTTCTCAGCCTTTTTCATTTTGTAGATGTCTGTACTCAGACATGTTAAGCTTCCGCATGTGCTTTGACTTGTATGCTCTGAATGTTGGGTCATGAGACCCATGTTTGTAATATCTGGCTCTTCGGAGCCTAATGAATAAATACTCTGAGTCGTAGAGTCTTGTTGTGATGCCATGTTGTATTTGCACATATCGAGCATATTGTGTGTATGATTGAAATGCTTGGTATGTGTGGGATCCGACAACCTAGTTGTTTATCCTTGGTAGCCTCTCTTATGGGGAAATGTAGTCTTGTGCTTCCATGAGCCATAGTAGTCCGCTACAGCCCGGTTCACCGGAGTCCTGCTAGCCCAGCACTACTGCTCCGGAACACTTGACTGGCCGGCATGTGATTCACTTCGTTCCTGTGTCTGTCCCTTCGGGGGAATGTCACGCGGTGACATCCGGAGTCCTGCCTAGCCTGCTACAGCCCGGGTTCCCGGAGTCCTGTTAGCCCAGTGCTACAGCCCGGATTCGCACGCTGCTGACCGACACGTTCGATGTTGATTCATGTATGCCTGTCCCCATACGTTAGTGCCGCCTTGGGTTCACGACTAGCCATGTCGGCCCAGGTTCTTTGTCATATGGATGCTAGCGACATTATCATATATGTGAGCCAAAAGGCGCAAACGGTCCCGGGCCATGGTAAGGCGACACCGTGGGAATACCGTGCGTGAGGCCGCAAAGTGATATGAGGTGTTACAGGCTAGGTCGGTGTGACTTAGAATCGGGGTCCCGACATCATGGCAGTAATTGCCCCGTGGACCGAACCATTCTTGGCCTACTTTAATAGGAAGGAGCTCCCAGAAGATCAGAACGAGGCTCGCCGCATAGTCCGGCGTTCGAAGGTCTATAAAGTTCATGAAGGAGAGCTCTACAAGAAAAGCACTACCGGAGTCCTTCAAAGGTGTATCTCCGAGGAGGAGGGGCGGCAGCTCTTGGCAGAAATTCACGCCGGTCTCGGCGGACACCACGCCGCAGCCCAGGCACTTGTCAGCAAGGCCTTCCGTACAGGATTTTACTGGCCTACGGCCTGGGCAGACGCACAGGACCTCGTCCAACGCTGTGTTGGATGCCAACTCTTCGCCAACCAAAGCCATATGCCCCCAACCGCCCTACAAACAATCCCCATTACATGTCCCTTTGCGGTCTGGGGCTTGGACATGGTCGGAGCCCTTAAAGGGGGAAGCCATAAGAAAAAATATATGTTGGTCATGGTGGACAAATTCACTAAGTGGATAGAGGCTAGACCGGTTAGAACGGCCGAGTCCGGACCGGTGATTGCATTCATATCCGATGTGGTACACCATTATGGCGTACCGCACAGCATCATCACCGATAACAGTTCGAATTGCACAGCCGACGAGGTGAAAAGCTGGTGCGCTAATTTGGGCATTAAGCTCGATTACGCCTCTGTCTACCACCCGCAAACAAACGGTCAAGTTGAATGAGCCAATGGTCTAATTATGAGCAGCATCAAACCCAGACTAGTGCGTTCTTTGACAGAATCAGAAAAGCACTGGGTCGAGGAGCTCGACTCTGTACTCTTGTAGCGACCAGACCTCAAATGGCCTGTGCTGCTGTGCACCAGTGTCATCCCTGGATCAGTAATGCTGACACGCATAGTACAAATGGAGGATTTATAACAGAGTAGCAATCACACACTTATTACATCGAATAACTCCGAAGAGTTTAAGTATAAAAAAACATGGCTTAAGGCCATCTAACAACGATAACAGCGGAAGACTTGGAAGATAAGTGAGTCCATCAACTCCAGCGGCATCACTGAGTATAAGACCACGACCTAAGGCACCTTACTCGTCGTCTGAAAAGTCTGCAACATGAAACGTTGCAGCCCGAAAACGGGTCAGCACATAGAATATGCTGGCAAAGTAACACATAGAGAATAATGAACAATAATAATGCTATACTATATGCATGTATGGCTGGTGGAAAGCTCTATGGTTACAGTTTTGCGAAAAAGCCAATTTTATCCTACATCAAAGGAATAAATTTTATTTAACTATCATGGTGGTTGAAACATTGAGAAGGTACCTCCAACTCAATCCCAATTAAGTATCATCATTAACCCAACAAAATTAATTATAAGTATCACGGTGATGAGATTCAAATGATAATCCAGGTACTAGATACTCAAGTTGTCCATAACCGGGGACACGGCTAACCATGATTAGTTTGTACACTCTGCAGAGGTTTGTGCACTTTTCCCCACAAGACTCGATCGCCTCCGCTTGATTCTCGCACTGCATGATGTTTGAGAAACGGATGACCGAGACACAGTCTTTCAGAAACAATCACTCTTTACTCTGGATGGACCGGTACACCTACTTTCCCCTACATCTGCTAGTCCACCTCTTCAAGAGATCCTGTAACCTACTCAGCTATGCTAGAGCCCATAATAGCTTGTGGCTGCACACGGAAGTTTCTAGCATGAATAATCTTATGATCCCTTTGAGCCTGGGTGGCGGACCTTATACAAACAGACAACACTGGGTTCTCCAGGTGCCTCAATCCACCCAGATGTGAGTTTTAGTTGCCACCTTAAGTTGAACCATTAATAAACATCTCACATCTGTCGTGAATATCACTCAAACCCAATCCACGTCTACGAGCATAGCATGGCAATAATAAAGCAACGTAGAAGTAACTCCCAAGGGTTTGATAACAAAACCGGTAATAGGTACTACCTCAACTACTTCCCAGTTCCCACAATTTAATTAGATCCTAATCATGCAAGTGTTTGAGGAAAACAGATCTAATGCAATAAAACTGGGTATGAACGGGGTATGATCAAAGTGTTACTTGCCTTGCTGATGATCCGCAAATCCTAGCGATTCGAAGTAACAAGCGGCACACTCCGGGTACTCTATCGCAAACA
Organism: Aegilops tauschii subsp. strangulata; assembly: GCF_002575655.3. Classification (NCBI taxonomy): domain Eukaryota; kingdom Viridiplantae; phylum Streptophyta; class Magnoliopsida; order Poales; family Poaceae; genus Aegilops; species Aegilops tauschii. Next base: position 158,863,364 of record NC_053036.3, read on the forward strand.
AACAAGCATACAATCAGTACTCATCTAATGCACAGGTAAAACTCGAATGAAAGATCCAACCAGAAAGTTCAACTTAAGAACTCCGGTTTGCAAAAAGAATCAACTCGAACGAAGCAACGAAAGTCAAACGGCGAAAGAAAGAAACTTCGTTTGCTAATCTGGATCTAGGTCAAATTTTACTGTAGCAAAAACTTGTTTGAGTAGGTTAAACGGAAAGAGAATTTCGAGATGAAACTCTAGGCGCTTGAATCACCTGATTCCGATAAACGAGCGAGAAGTTAAACAGAATCGAAGATTCGATCAGAAATCGAATCTGAGAAAATAACGAGAAAAATCCGACGAAAAAGAAAAACGGACGAACGGTTAAATAACGGGCGTTCGTTAACAGAGAAAAACCGACGAACGCGTTCGTTAAAACGAACGGTTCGATGAACGCTCGCAAAATAATAAAACCGAAAAAAAAACCGATCTAGGGTTTTTTTAAACGAAGAGTTTTTTTACAGAAAACCGGCAACGACGGAAACGGGCGGCGGCAGTACCTCGACGGGCGGGCTCCGGCGAGGGGCTCCGGCGGGCGCGGGGCTTGGCGGCGGGGCTCGGGGCTCGGGGGGGTGCGGCGACTCGGGGCGGCGGCTCCCGGCGGCGGCGGCGGCGAGGCAAACGGCGGCGGCGGTGAGAGGAAAAAGGAGAGGGGGGGCTATATATATAGGAGGGGGGTCCGAACTTGGGGAAGGGGGCGCCGGGCGGCGGCGTAGCCGGCCGGGACTCGGGCGGCTATCCCGTCTCCGGGATGGAGACGACGGGGCGGCGGGGTTGGGCCGTCGGCTGGGCCTTTGGCCCAGTCGGCGCGCGGGCGTAGTTTTTTTTTTAAAGTTCCGTGGAAAATAATACGTAGAAAAATAAACAAAAATCAGAAAAATATGAAATAAATTTTCCCTGTCTAGTTCGACAATCTACAATAGGGTGAACATTTTTTAAATCAAAATAATTATTTTGAAAATATGCAATATTTTTAATGCAATAAAAATTGCAAATAAATTCCAAATAATGATTTTAACATTTTCCCTCCAGTATTTCAATTGTTTTGGAGAATTCATATTTTCTCCTCTCGTTTATTTAAAATGAAATATTTTGCCGGAAATAAAATAATTAAAACCAAAATCCTCGTCTTATTATTTGATAAAATCAAATATGAAAATTTAAGAAAAATCCCCAACTCTCTCCGAGGGTCCTTGAGTTGCTTAGGATTTATCGAGGATTTGTCAAAATGCAATAAAACATGATATGCAATGATGATCTATGTATAACATTCCAAATTGAAAATTTGGGATGTTACAACTCTGGGGGCTGCGGACCACGCCCAACCGTACCACCGGATACACACCTTTTTTCATGGTGTACGGTGCAGAGGCCGTGTTGCCCTGCGATATTATACACGAATCACCTCGAGTGTGTATGTACGAAGAGAAAGAGGCCGAGTTGGATCGGCAGGACAACTTAGATGCCCTGGAGGAAGAGTGCGACGTCGCCAAAGCCCGTTCAACATTTTATCAACAGCAGGCTCGAAGGTATCAAAGCAGAGAGGTACGGGCCTAGACTTACAATGTTTGCGAACTAGTTCTACGCTTACCGGAGAAGAAAAAGGACAAACTCAAGCCCAAATGGGAGCGTCTCTTCATAATCGACGAAGTTCTCATCGGAGGAGTGTACCGTCTTCGTGACGCGTCAGACAATCGCCTAGAGCCGAACCCTTGGAACGCGGCCAGACTCCGAAGGTTCTATGCCTAGCGCCGAACTCTTTGTTAGTCTCCTTCTCCTCTATAGTTTCCATTACTCTTTCTCCCTTTTACATAATTTTTCTCGCTTTAAAGCACTCATTCGGTTTGACCGCACACTGCTGACGTACACATCTTTACATATGTATGCCCATTATACCTGGGGGCTTCTTTAACAGAAGCTTGTTAATATTATTTTCCGAGCATCAAGCTCATCACACATACGCGCTTTCCCGCATGTCTTTTCTTCTCCATTATATGCATCGATATGACTTAAGTTTTGGCCAAGCTGGGTTGCCTGGCTCCTGTGCTTACCCCTACGTTCCCGATTGTTCGGCTAGCTGGTAAAGGGAGCACCTCTGCGATTGTTACTGCCGGGTCATCCGGATGTGTACCTCAGACTGGGTGAAGCTGAAAGCTAGCGTTCTTAAGGGAATATTCGGTCGGTAGATGAAAAATCTCTTTTGCACTCACAATATCGTGAACCCCCAGAAGTTATAAATACTGTGATTTTTCACATCATAATTCGGACATGTCTACTAATGCATGCACACCCAGGGAAAGGAACCCTTAACGGAACTATTCTCTCTCGAAGATGTTTCTTACGACTCAAATGTAATATAACATAACTAGCAAAATACAACTTGTCTGTTCAAGCAATTATGACCCCTACGCCTAGTTTTCCAGGCATGCCCCAGCCTATTCGGCCGTGAGGGTATCCGTAAACACTCCGTACCCTTGAGTCCGGAGGTTGAAGCGAAAAGCTCTGCCATGACAAATGATATACAATTCAGCTAGAATTCCACACGGTGAGGAAAGTACATAGTCACTTGGACTCAAACACTTCCTCCTCTATACCGTCCAACAGGCGATCTAACTTACAATCCTGTTGGGAATATTTGGCGGCCACCTCTACTTGGTCATACACTAAACTAACGGGAATTTCTTCCCCATTCGGCCCTACCGGTCCGAGACGCGCCATGTGATTAGGATCAAGCTTGGTATACCGAGTCTTCACCATGGCCCACGCCTCTCGCGTGCCCTCTCGACAGGCCAATATCTTCCATAGCCGGATACGCCGCCGCGCTCCCTTGAACCGCTCTACAAGTTCCTCCATACTTCCTGGAGGGGAGGCGGATGGCCATAGAGCCTTGGCAACACTTCGCATTGCTAGTCGCGCCTGTTCGTGCACTTGCAACAGCTTCTGCAGCAGATCACTCGATGATCCGGACACCTCCTCTTCAGGACGGCCCGTTAATATACCTGCAAGCATGGCTATATCAGTTTCATTTTTCTCTGAACTATTAAAAACAAACAAGTTCGGAAACATACTGAACATGCCGCCCTGCAGTTTCTTGTTCTCCTTTACGGAGTCGGATAGCTGGGCCCGCACATCCTTCAATTCTTCAGCCAACTTGGTGTTGGAATCCTGCAGCTTGTTTTTCTCGTCCCTGACGCGGGTCAGCACACGTTCGCCCGCGGCGTGTTGCCTCTTCGCCTCTTTTTCTCCCTCTTGGGCGGTCTTCAACTCCTTCTCAAATTGATCAGGCGACCCTATTATGCGGTCAGTGGCAGTATTAGCACAGTTGGTATACATTCACTATTCCTCAATAAAGGGGAACATTACCAGTGGACGACTTCTTCAAATTTTCCAGTTCGGTGGTAGCAGCATTTAACTGCGCCCGACACTGTTCCAGCTCTTGGGCTAGCAGGTCGTTCTTCTCGGTAAGAACCTGGCGATATAACGGTCCTCAAATCAGTTGTACCAACTGCTTTCAGTCCCGGGGGCTACTGGCACATGGCTATCCTATTTCGAAAAAGAAAACTTACCCGCACATCTGTTAAATACTGCTTCGTGGCTCTACTAAGCCCGTTTCGAGCAGTTCGGATGTACGCATCGGCCGAGCTGAAGGCATTAAATGCCTCTTCCGAAAACTCAGGGTCTCGTAAAACAGCCCTACAGCGCTGATGATTCATGGCGCTCTCCACTTCTGAGTTGGTAACGGACATATTCTCCGAACCCTCGGCTGAAGGACAGTCCGGCACTGTTCCTATGTTGGCTCCCGCCTTTCCAACGGGGTCTAAATCCCGGGCGTGAGGAGTACGGCTGGCCGGACCCTCGGGTTTTGTCTGGTGAACCTTTTTCCTGGTGTCAAACAAGCGTATAAGTTACAGTTGGATGTAACTGTAGAAGTATACCCTTATATCCTTACCTCTTTGATGAGGGACCGGTCGTGACTTCACCGGCCTTCCTTTTAGAACCCTTGCTCGGCGCTCGAGGCACCCCTGGAGTAGTATGACGCGCCAAACGTCTCCCCTGTGGAGTACGAGACAATGCGACGGGTGAGGCAGTGCAAGGGAGCTCTTTCGAGAGAGGTTTTTCTCAACGACTTACGTGGGAAGCAGGAAGAAGACCAGGCTAATCGGCGATAATGGCTACTTCCGTGCCATCGTAGCTCGCCTGGTAAAACACCCCTTCTGCGAGTACCACGAATATATCCGGATCTTCTTCGAACCCGGGATCCAGCTCCCGGTAGTGGTCCTCAGGATGTGGGGCGGGGCTGTAAAACCCCTCGGTGATTCTTGGCCAATGCTGTTATAAGCAGATTAGAAATTTGTCAAAGGTAATCCGGGATGCGAAATGAGTAGAGCAGAAGGATTGGGGCTTACTCAACTGGGAGGATTATACATAGAATATCCATCTCTGCGATTGATCCGAAGAAATTCCTCTTCTTCCCCTTTGAACAGCTCGGCCAGTATTTTGGCCAGAGCGGCGGGGGTGCCCGGACCTTTTTGAGCGCAGCGGGAAGCATCGTCCTCTCCGTTGTAGTGCCACATTGGGAGCCCTCTGTATTCAAGTGGCTGAACCCCTCGCGTGATGGGGGTCGCCATTACCTCAAGCATTGTTAATCCGGACCGGGCGAGCGTCTTTATCTCGCCCAAGAGTTGATGAACCTCCGCACTGTCATCCTCCTCAAGGCTCCGGGGGCGCCAACTATGGCGTTTCTTTAGCAGAACGCTTGCAAATTCAGGGAGACCCTTTCGAACTGGATTGAGAACCATAATGTCCTCGATGTAGAACCACTCGGAAAGCCATTCTTCAGATGCCTTCCTTGGTGTGCCAAACGGGTATCCGGTATCGCCGATGCACCACACTTCGGCTGCGCCCACTTCGAATATTGACCCCTCATGGTTGCGAGGGACGAGACATAACAATTTTCTCCACAGTTCGAAATGGTCTTCAACACCCAGAAATAGCTCGCATAAAGCAACATAACCTGCGATGTGCAGGATAGAGGCGGGAGTGAAGTTATGCAGCTGAAGGCCATAATACTCTAGAAGCCCTCAGAGGAACGGGTGGACTGGAAATCCGACGCCTCTTATCAAATAGGGGACCTGGCACACTCGCTCCCCCCGGACGGATTGGGGGAGTCCTCCGCCTGAGTCACATCATTGAAGGAGACCAACCCTGCTCGGACAGGGACCAGATCCGTGGGAGGAAGAAATCCCTGCGTTTGCAGCTTTGCTAGCTGACTATTATTCACAGAACACTTCTCCCACTCGCTCCTCTTTGGGCTGGAGCGGGAGGAATTGGGAATGCTAGCCATGTTGGAATGGCTTCTCCTGGCAGTTTCTGGGGATTTTCTCGGTGCGATATCGCCTGGATCTCAGATCCAATTTCATTAAATAGGCGTTTCACCTTGTGTGGATGAGGTGTTGTTTGCAAAAATGCCCCGACTTTCCGCATTCACTCGACACGTGGAAGACGAAGTTATTAGCGCAAGGAAGCCGAGGGGAACGATATTGAGTCGACAACCGGATACATTAATTAAAGAAGGGAACCCGCCTTGCAATGCCGAAGACAATCCGAGCGCCGAACATATCATCATTGAAGCCTGGTTTGGGGGCTACTGAGGGAGTCTTGGACTAAGGGGTCCTCGGGCGTCTGCCCTGTTATCCATGGGCCGGACTGATGGGCTGTGAAGACACGAAGACCGAAGACTATACCCGTGTCCAGATTAGGCTCTCCTTGGCGTGGGAGGCAAGCTAAGCTACCGACTATGAAGATTCCCTCTTATGTAACCGACCTCATGTAACCCTAGATCTCTCCGGTGTCTATATAAACCGGAGAGAATAGTCCGGATAGGACAGATTCATTACCATATACTCATAGGCTAGACTTCTAAGGTTTAGCCATTACGATCTCGTGGTAGATTAACTCTTGTAACACTCATCGAGGCCGGATTCATCAGACATTAAACATCCGGATTGGCTGGCAAACTTGGTAATGGTACCAAAGAAGGATAAATCCTGGCGCCTATGCATCGATTTCAAAGACCTTAACAAGGCCTGCCCTAAGGATCCCTTCCCTCTTCCCCGCATTGATCAAATCATTGACGCCACCGCAGGTCACGACTCGCTATGCTTCCTTGATGCATATTCCGGATACCATCAAATCAAAATGAAGGAGTCCGATCAAGCCGCAACAGCATTCATCACACCATATGGGCCGTTTTGCTTCAACACCATGCCTTTCGGGCTCAAGAATGCCGGCGCCACCTACCAGCGCATGATCCAAACATGCCTCGAGAAACAGATCGGCAAAACAGTGGAGGCCTACATGGACGACGTCGTCATCAAAACCAGACACGTCGAAACACTAATAGACGACTTGCGTCTCACATTTGACAACCTCCGCACATACGACATCGAGCTTAACCCGGAAAAGTGCGTCTTCGGCGTCCCCGCCGGTAAACTATTGGGCTTCATTGTTTCCAATAGAGGAATTGAAGCAAATCCAGCCAAAATCCGAGCTCTATCACAACTGGCCACGCCAACCGAACTCAAGCAGGTCCAAAATTCGCTGGGTGCATGGCAGCTTTAAGACGCTTCATCTCCAGGTTGGGAGAAAAGGCGCTGTCGCTCTACCGCCTTCTATGGCACACCGACAACTTCGAGTGGACAGACGCGGCGATGGCCGGACTGGAAGAAATAAAAGCCCTTCTGGCAAGCAACCCAATCCTGGTTGCGCCAAACGCCAGCGAGCCAATGCTCTTATACATATCAGCAACACACCAGGTGGTCAGCGTCGTACTTGTCGTCGAACAAGAACAGGACGGACACAAATTTCCGCTCCAGAAGTCGGTATACTACGTATCCACCGTCCTCACACCATGCAAATCCCGGTACCCTCATTATCAAAAAATAGCATATGCAGTCTTCATGGCATCCCGAAAAGTGTGACACTACTTTCAGGAGTGCTCTATCACGGTGGCCTCCGAAGTGCCCCTGAATGATATAATTAACAACCGGGATGCAACAGGCCGGATTGCCAAATGGGCCATTGAGCTCCTGCCATTCGACATCACGTACAAACCACGCAGAGCCATCAAATCCCAGGTACTGGCCGACTTCATCGCCGAATGGACAGAAGCCGAACTCCCTAAAGAGTACGGCATGTATTCCAACTGGGTGATGCATTTTGACGGCTCCAAGATGTTGGCAGGGCTAGGGGCGGGCGTTGTATTAACGTCCCCCACAGGAGACATCATCCAGTATGTACTCCAAATATTATACACAGACTCCAACAATGCAGCCGAATAAGAGGCCTTGCTACATGGCCTCCGGATGGCCGTATCAATGGGCATACAACGCCTAGAGGTGCGCGGGGACTCAAACCTCGCAATATCCCAAATAAATGGAGACTTCGACGCCAAAGATCCAAAGATGGTAGCTTATCGCAATGTCGTTTTGAAGATGTCAGCTCGGTTCGAGGGACTCGAATTTCATCACATCGCCCGCGAAAGTAACCAGGCGGCAGACGTCCTTGCTCGCATCGGCGCTAAGCGCGACCCCGTCCCACCTAACATCTTCCTCGAAAGGCTCTTTAAGCCATCCTTGGTATGGCAAGGGGGAGACAGCAATGACAGTCCCGTTCTGAACACAAACTCGGATAACGAACACACCGACATCATCGGAGGCTCAACCACCGACGTAACACCGTCGGCCCACCTCATCATGGCAGTAATTGCCCCGTGGACCGAACCATTCTTGGCCTACTTTAATAGGAAGGAGCTCCCAAAAGATCAGAACGAGGCTCGCTGCATAGTCCGGCGTTCGAAGGTCTATAAAGTTCATGAAGGAGAGCTCTACAAGAAAAGCAAAACCGGAGTCCTTCAAAGGTGTATCTCCGAGGAGGAGGGGCGGCAGCTCTTGGCAGAAATTCACGCCTGTCTCGGCGGACACCACGCCGCAGCCAGGGCACTTGTCAGCAAGGCCTTCCGTACAGGATTTTACTGGCCTACGGCCTGGGCAGACGCACAGGACCTCGTCCAACGCTGTGTTGGATGCCAACTCTTCGCCAACCAAAGCCATATGCCCCCAACCGCCCTACAAACAATCCCCATTACATGTCCCTTTGCGGTCTGGGGCTTGGACATGGTCGGAGCCCTTAAACGGGGAAGCCATAAGAAAAAATATATGTTGGACATGGTGGACAAATTCACTAAGTGGATAGAGGCTAGACCGGTTAGAACGGCCGAGTCCGGACCGGTGATTGCATTCATATCCGATGTGGTACACCGTTACGGCGTACCGCACAGCATCATCACCGATAACGGTTCGAATTTCACAGCCGTCGAGGTGAAAAGCTGGTGCGCTAATCTAGGCATTAAGCTCGATTACGCCTTTGTCTACCACCCGCAAACAAACGGTCAAGTTGAATGAGCCAATGGTCTCATTATGAGCAGCATCAAACCCAGACTAGTGCGTTCTTTGACAGAATCAGACAAGCACTGGGTCGAGGAGCTCGACTCTGTACTCTGGGGGCTGCGGACCACGCCCAACCGTACCACCGGATACACACCTTTTTTCATGGTGTACGGTGCAGAGGCCGTGTTGCCCTGCGATATTATACACGACTCAGCTCGAGTGTGTATGTACGAAGAGAAAGAGGCCGAGTTGGATCGGCAGGACAACCTAGATGCCCTGGAGGAAGAGTGCGATGTCGCCAAAGCCCGTTCAGCATTTTATCAATAGCAGGCTCGAAGGTATCAAAGCATAGAGGTACGGGCCAAGACTTACAATGTTGGCAAACTAGTTCTACGCTTACCGGAGAAGAAAAAGGACAAACTCAAGCCCAAATGGGAGGGTCCCTTCATAATCGACGAAGTTCTCATCGGAGGAGTGTACCGTCTTCGTGACGCGTCAGACAATCGCCTAGAGCCGAACCCTTGGAACGCGGCCAGACTCCGAAGGTTCTATGCCTAGCGCCAAACTCTTTGTTAGTCTCCTTCTCCCCTATAGTTTCCATTACTCTTTCTCCCTTTTACACAATTTTCTCGCTTTAAAGCACTCATTCGGTTTGACCGTACACTGCTGACGTACACATCTTTACATATGTACGCCCATTATACCTGGGGGCTTCTTTAACAGAAGCTTGTTAATATTATTTTCCGAGCATCAAGCTCATTACACATACGCGCTTTCCCGCATGTCTTTTCTTCGCCATTATATGCATCGATATGACTTAAGTTTTGGCCAAGCTGGGTTGCCTGGCTCCTGTGCTTACCCCTACGTTCCCGATTGTTCGGCTAGCTGGTAAAGGGAGCACCTCTGCGATTGTTACTGCCGGGTGATCCGGATGTGTACCTCAGACTGGGTGAAGCCGAAAGCTAGCGTTCTTAAGGGAATATTCGGTCGGTAGATGAAAAATCTCTTTTGCACTCACAATATTGTGAACCCCCAGAAGTTATAAATACTGTGATTTTTCACATCATAATTCGGACATGTCTACTAATGCATGCACACCCAGGGAAAGGAACACTTAACGGAACTATTCTCTCTGGAAGATGTTTCTTATGACTCAAATGTAATATAACATAACTAGCAGAATACAACTTGTCTGTTCAAGCAATTATGACCCCTACGTCTAGTTTTCCAGGCATGCCCCAGCCTATTCGGCCGTGAGGGTATCCGTAAACACTCCGTACCCTTGAGTCCGGAGGTTGAAGCGAAAAGCTCTGCCATGACAAATGATATACAATTCAGCTAGAATTCCACGCGGTGAGGAAAGTACATAGTCACTTGGACTCAAACACTTCCTCCTCTATACCGTCCAACAGGCGATCTAACTTACAATCCTGTTGCGAATATTTGGCGGCCACCTCTACTTGGTCATACACTAAACTAACGGGAATTTCTTCCCCATTCGGCCCTACTGGTCCGAGACGCGCCATGTGATTAGGATCAAGCTTGGTATACCGAGTCTTCACCATGGCCCACGCCTCTCGCGCGCCCTCTCGACAGGCCAATATCTTCCATAGCCGGATACGCCGCGCGCGCTCCCTTGAACCGCTCTACAAGCTCCTCCATACTTCCTGGAGGGGAGGCGGATGGCCATAGAGCCTTGGCAACACTTCGCATTGCTAGTCGCGCCTGTTCGTGCACTTGCAATAGCTTCTGCAGCAGATCACTCGATGATACGGACACCTCCTCTTCAGGACGGCCCGTTAATATACCTGCAAGCATGGCTATATCAGTTTCATTTTTCTCTGAACTATTAAAAACAAACAAGTTCGGAAACATACTGAACATGCCGCCCTGCAGTTTCTTGTTCTCCTTTACGGAGTCGGATAGCTGGGCCCGCACATCCTTCAATTCTTCAGCCAACTTGGCGTTGGAATCCTGCAGCTTGTTTTTCTCGTCCCTGACGCGGGTCAGCACACGTTCGCCCGCGGCGTGTTGCCTCTTCGCCTCTTTTTCTCCCTCTTGGGCGGTCTTCAACTCCTTCTCAAATTGATCAGGCGACCCTATTATGCGGTCAGTGGCAGTATTAGCACAGTTGATATACATTCACTATTCCTCAATAAAGGGGAACGTTACCAGTGGACGACTTCTTCAAATTTTCCAGTTCGGTGGTAGCAGCATTTAACTGCGCCCGACACTGTTCCAGCTCTTGGGCTAGCAGGTCGTTCTTCTCGGTAAGAACCTGGCGATATAACGGTCCTCAAATCAGTTGTACCAACTGCTTTCAGTCCCGGGGGCTACTGGCACATGGCTATCCTATTTCGAAAAAGAAAACTTACCCGCACATCTGTTAAATACTGCTTCGTGGCTCTACTAAGCCCATTTCGATCAGTTCGAATGTACGCATCGGCCGAGCTGAAGGCATTAAATGCCTCTTCCGAAAACTCAGGGTCTCGTAAAACAGCCCTACAGCGCTGATGATTCATGGCGCTCTCCACTTCTGAGTTGGTAACGGACATATTCTCCGAACCCTCGGCTAAAGGACAGTCCGGCACTGTTCCTATGTTGGCTCCCGCCTTTCCAATGGGGTCTAAATCCCGGGCGTGAGGAGTATGGCCGGCCGGACCCTCGGGTTTTGTCCGGTGAACCTTTTTCCTGGTGTCAAACAAGCGTACAAGTTACAGTTGGATGTAACTGTAGAAGTATACCCTTAAATCCTTACCTCTTTGATGAGGGACCGGTCGTGACTTCACCGACCTTCCTTTTAGAACCCTTGCTCGGCGCTGGAGGCGCCCCTGGAGTAGTATGACGCGCCAAACGTCTCCCTTGTGGAGTACGAGACAATGCGACGGGTGAGGCAGTGCAAGGGAGCTCTTTCGAGAGAGGTTTTTCTCAACGACTTACGTGGGAAGCAGGAAGAAGACCAGGCTAATCGGCGATAATGGCTACTTCCGTGCCATCGTAGCTCGCCTGGTACAACACCCCTTCCGCGAGTACCACGAATATATCCGGATCTTCTTCGAACCCGGGATCCAGCTCCCGGTAGTGGTCCTCAGGATGTGGGGCGGGGCTGTAAAACCCCTCGGTGATTCTTGGCCAATGCTGTTATAAGCAGATTAGAAATTTGTCAAAGGTAATCCGGGATGCGAAATGAGTAGAGCAGAAGGATTGGGGCTTACTCAACTGGGAGGACTATACATAGAATATCCATCTCTGCGATTGATCCAAAGAAATTCCTCTTCTTCCCCTTTGAACAACTCGGCCAGTATTTTGGCCAGAGCGGCGGGGGTGCCCGGACCTTTTCGACCGCAGCGGGAAGCATCGTCCTCCCCGTTGTAGTGCCACATTGGGAGCCCTCTGTATTGAAGTGGTTGAACCCCTCGCGTGATGGAGGTCGCCATTACCTCAACCATTGTTAATCCGGACCGGGCGAGCGTCTTTATCTCGCCCAAGAGTTGATGAACCTCTGCACTGTCATCCTCCTCAAGGCTCCGGGGGCGCCAACTATGGCGTTTCTTTAGCAGAACGCTTGCAAATTCAGGGAGACCCTTTAGAACTGGATCGGGAAGCGCAGCGTCCTCGATGTAGAACCACTCGGAAAGCCATTCTTCAGATGCCTTCCTTGGTGTGCCAGACAGGTATCCGGTATCGGCGATGCGCCACACTTCGGCTCCACCCACTTCGAATATTGACCCCTCATGGCTGCGAGGGACGAGACATAACAATTTTCTCCATAGTTCAAAATGGGCTTCAACACCCAGAAATAGCTCGCATAAAGCAACATAACCTGCGATGTGCAGGATAGAGGCGGGAGTGAAGTTATGCAGTTGAAGGCCACAATACTCCAGAAGCCCTCGGAGGAACGGGTGGACTGGAAATCCGACGCCTCTTATCAGATAGGGGACCTGGCACACTCGCTCCCCCCGGACGGATTGGGGGAGTCCTCTGCCTGAGTCACATCATTGAAGGAGACCAACCCTGCTCGGACAGGGACCAGATCCGTGGGTGCAAGAAATCCTTGCGTTTGCAGCTTTGCTAGCTGACTATTATTCATAGAACACTTCTCCCACTCGCCTCTCTTTGGGCTGGAGCGGGAGGAGGAAATGGGAATGCTAGCCATGTTGGAATGGCTTCTCCTGGCAGTTTCTGGGGATTTTCTCGGCGCGATATCGCCTGGATCTAAGATCCAATTTCATTAAATAGGCGTTTCACCTTGTGTGGACGAGGTGTTGTTTGCAAAAATGCCCCGACTTTCCGCATTCGCTCGACACGTGGAAGATGAAGTTATTAGCGCAAAGAAGCCGAGGGGAACGATATTGAGTCGACGACCGGATACATTACTTAAAGAAGGGAACCCGCCTTGCAATGCCGAAGACAATCCGAGCGCCGAACATATCATCATTGAAGCCTGGTTCGGGGGCTACTGAGGGAGTCTTGGACTAAGGGGTCCTCGGGCGTCCGGCCTGTTATCCATGGGCCGAACTGATGGGTTGTGAAGACATCAAGACCGAAGACTATACCCGTGTCCAGATTAGGCTCTCCTTGGCGTGGGAGGCAAGCTAAGCTACCGACTATGAAGATTCCCTCTTATGTAACCGACCTCATGTAACCCTAGATCTCTCCGGTGTCTATATAAACCGGAGAGAATAGTCCGGATAGGACAGATTCATTACCATATACTCATAGGCTAGACTTCTAGGGTTTAGCCATTACGATCTCGTGGTAGATCAACTCTTGTAACACTCATATTCATCAAGATCAATCAAGCAGGAAGTAGGGTATTACCTCCATAGAGAGGGCCCGAACCTGGGTAAACATCGTGTCCCCCGTCTCCTGTTACCATCGATTCTAGACGCACAGTTCAGGACCCCCTACCCGAGATCTGTCGGTTTTGACACCGACAGTAGCCCCTGGGTATTTGATACCGGTTTGGTTACTAAGATTAGGAACTCGAAACAGGAGTTGCAGAGACTAGTGAAAAGCGAGGTGACGATGTGTGTTGGAAGTGATTCCAAGGTTGATATGATCACCATAGCACACTCCCTCTACTTTGCGGATTAGTGTTGAACGTAAATAAATGTTATTTGGTGTTTCCGTTGAGCATGAATATGATTAGATCATGTTTATTGCAATACGGTTATTCATTTAAGTCAAAGAATAATTGTTGTTCTGTTTATGATGTCGCTTGAAGCTACGTTGGTATTTCCCCAAAGAGGAAGGGATGATGCAGCACAACGGCGGTAGGTATTTCCCTTAGATATGGAACCAAGGTTATCGAACCAGCAGGAGAACCAAGCAACACAAGGTAAACAGCCCCTGCACACAGATAACAAATCCTCGCAACCCGACGTGTTAAAGGGGTTGTCAGTACCTTCCGGGGTACGGCGCCTCAAGTGGCAAACGGACATGAGATAATTTTGTAGTAAATTGACCGATCGAACGCCAAATAAAATAAATAAGGAAAAATTGCAGCAAGGTATTTTTGGTTTAATAGATCTGAAAATAAATGCAAGAGAAAAGAAGACCACAAAGGCAAATATATGAGAAAGAAGACCCGGGGGTCGTAGGTTTCACTAGTGGCTTCTCTCGAGAAAAATAGCAAACGGTGGGTAAACAAATTACTGTTGGGCAATTGATAGAAGTTCAAATAGTTATGACGACATCCAGGCAATGATCATTATATAGGCATCACGTCCAAGATTAGTAGACCAACTCCTGCCTGCATCTACTACTACTACTCCACACATCGACCACTATCCAGCATGCATCTAGTGTATTAAGTTCATGGAGAAACGGAGTAATGAAATAAGAACGATGACATGATGTAGACACGATCTATCTATGTAGAGATAGACCCCATCGTTTTATCCTTAGTAGCAACGATACATACGTGTCGTTTCCCTTTCTGTCACTGGGATCAAGCACCGTAAGATCGAACCCACTACAAAGCACCTCTTCCCATTGCAAGATAAAATACATCAAGTTGGCCAAACAAAACCCAAATATCGGAGAAGAAATACGAGGCTATAAGCAATCATGCGTATAAGAGATCAAAGAAACTCAAATAACTTTCATGGATATAAAAAGATATAACTAATCATAAACTCAAAGTTCATCAGATCCCAACAAACACACCGCAAAAAGAGTTACATCATATGGATCTCCAAAAGACCATTGTATTGAGAATCCAGCGAGAGAGAGAGAGCCATCTAGCTACTAACTACGGACCCGAAGTCTACAAAGAACTACTCACGCATCATCGGAGGGGCACCAATGGAGGTGGTGAACCCCATCCGAGATGGTGTCTAGATTGGATCAGGTGGTTCTGGACTCTATGGCGGCTGGATGAATATTTCGTCGACGTGCCTAGGGTTTCTAGAATATTGGCGTATTTATAGAGCAAAGAGGAGGTCCGGGGGGCACCCGAGGTGTGCACAACCCACCAGGGTGCGCCTGGGCCTCCTGGCGCGCCCTGGTGGGTTGTGCCCCCCTCGGGGCACCCCCTAGGCGCAGCCAGGGCCCGTTGTGTTCCTTCTGGCCAATAAAATTCTCCATAAAGTTTCGGGGCATTTGGACTCTGTTTGATATTGATTTTCTGTGATGTAAAAAACATGGAAAAAACAGCAACTAGCACTTGGCATTATGTCGATAGGTTAGTACCAAAAAACGATATAAAATGACTATCAATGATTGTAAAACATCCAAGATTGATAATATAACAGCATGGAACAATCAAAATTTATAAATACGTTGGAGACATATCAGCATCCCCAAGCTTAACTCCTACTCGTCCTCGAGTAGGTAAGTGATAAAAATAGAATTTTTGATGTGGAATGCTGCCTAACATGCCATATCATATTTATTTTCTTTATAGCATGGACATTTGGACCTTTAGTTGTTCAAAGCAATAGTCTAGTTTTGACATGATATTTTAGATACTCAAGCATATCAACAAGCAACCATGTCTTTCAAAATATCAATGCTAAAATAAGTTATCCCTGGCCCATCATGCTCAACCATTGATCCATTCATGAAACACACTCGAATATTAGCTACACCCAATACTTAAGTACGATCATATAAGAGAAGATGGAGACTCAAATTCAAAAATAAAAATTGCATAAAGTAAGGGGTTGTTCGGCAATCCACTTCTCTCTGAAATTCAAGGATCTGCACAGCACCTCCTCCCCCACTCCGTACTTTTTACCTTCAACTCCGCCAGCTCCGGGAGCGAGAGCGTGGAGTTGGAGGGATGTCGAACATGCCTTAAAAGAAAGTCCCTTCGCAGAGGGAAGAAGGGATTTGTAGAGGTGCCAGAGCTCAAAGCCAAAAACTTAGAGATAAAAACATTTTGGGAGGTGTATCCATCCCACCAACGGAAACGACTTAGAGTTCCCAACACTTTCCATGCTAGATATATCGTAGGCGGTTCCCACAGAAAATAAAATTTATTCCTTTTTCCACCATACTTTCACTTTCCATGGCTAGCCGTATCCACGGTTGCCCTCCATACCAACACTTTTCAAGGAATTTATTATTTGACAACATAAAGTAAATTCATTTTTTTGCATTTCGGGACTGGGCATCCCTAATACCTTTGCCTTACTCTCGTGCAATGACAAGTGAATAAACACTCATCTTGAGAATAACACATCTAGCATGGAAAATATTAGCCACCCCTTACCGCTCCGCGAGTGAAACAAACACACAAAAGATAGGTTTATTTTGAAAATTAGAGGTGGCACATACAAATTTGCTTAGAACGGCAAAAGAATACCGCATATAGGTAGATATAGTGGACTCGTGTGGCAAAACTGTTTTAAAGATTTTTGGATGCACAAGTAAAGATCATACTTAGTGCAAAATTAAGGCTAGCAAAAGATTGAGAAGCGACGAACCAAGAAATGAATAATCTCATAAGCAAGCATTAAGCATAAATAACATCGAATAATGCACCACAAGTAGGATATAATTTCATTGCATGACTATTGACTTTCGTACTTGCATAGGGAATCACAAACCTTAACACCAATATTCTTACTGAAGCATAACTACTCACCAACATAACTCACATATCACATCATCATATCTCAAAACTATACTAAGAATCAAGTTTATTTTGTCCAATGATCTTCATGAAAGTTTTTATTATATCCTTCTTGGATATCTATCACTTTGGGACTAATTTTCATGTGTTGCTTTTCATAAGCTCAAACAAATATAAGTGAAGATCATGAGCATAAAAAAATTCTTTCTCTCAAATTAATTTAAGTGAAGCAAGAGAGAATTTCTTGAAAATTTTACTAACTCTCAAATAAATCTAAGTGAAGCAAGAGAGCATTTCTTCAAAAATACTAAGCACACTGTGCTCAAAAAGATATAAGCGAAGCACTAGAGCAAGTCCATTGCTCATAAAAATTTAAGTGAAGCATAGAGAGCAATTCTAACAAGTCATGACATAATTTTGGCTCTCTCAAATAGGTGTGTCTAGCAAGGACTGATGACTTAAAACACAAAATAAAACAAGCAAAGATTCATATCATACAAGACGCTCCAAGCAAAACACATATCATGTGACGAATAAAAATATAGTTTCGACTAAAATACCGATGGTCGTTAGAAGAAAGAGGGGATGCCACTCGGGGGCATCCCCAAGCTTAGTTGGTTGCTCATTTTTGGATAATAGCTTGGGATGCCGGGCTTAGGCTCTTCTATCCTTCCTTCATCCATCGTAAGATAACAAAACTTGAAAACTTCAACCACACAAAACTCAACAAAACCTCCGTGAGATCCGTTAGTGTAAGAAAGCAAACCACTACTATAAGTATTGTATCAAACCAATTCATATTTTGTTTTTGTATTATATCTACTGTATTCCAACTTTTCTATGGCAAAAACTCATCAAAGAAAACCATAGAGCCAACAAAATAAGCACACAACACAAAGAAAACAGAATATGTGAAAACAGAACAGTCTGTAGCAATCTGACTTAGACAAAAAATTCTGGAACTCCAAAAATTCTGAAAAAATAGGACGACCTGAAACAATTTGTATATTAATCTTCTGTAAAAAAGAATCAGGGCAAAATCACTTTTCTAATAAAAAATGAGAATTATTTTCGTGAGCGCAAAGTTTCTATCTTTTTCAGCAAGATCAAACAACTATCACCCAAGAAGATCCTATCGGTTCTACTTGGCACAAACACTAATTAAAACACAAAAAACACAATCATAATAGTAGCATAATTGTCCTAACACTCAAGAACAGAAAGCAAAAAGCAAAAATAAAATTTATTCATTGGGTTGCCTCCCAACAAGCGCTATAGTTGTACGCCCTTAGCTAGGCATAAAGCAACGATCTAAGTTTTGTCTTCCGAAGTTTTGGCAACTTTTGTAAGGGTTTTCTCAAACCCGGGAGGTTCTATATGCATCCCTAAATTCTCTGGGAAAGAAACCATCTTAAGATCCAAAATATCCAACCACTTATTGCAAAGAGTAATCAGGGTATTCATGCGATTGGTACTACCATTGAGGTGTTTGAGGGGTTCATTATATTTCTGTATTTCAACCATATGTTTATGCAAATCACCAAGTTTGTCTAACATCTGAGCTCCCTCGGGGGTAAAAGGAAACCCCTTCTTTTGAGGTGGAATTCCTGAATTCCCTCTAAAATTTCATAGGCAGCATTGGCATCAAGTTCAATGAAATTTCCTTTAGCGGCAAAATCGAGAAGTTGCCTATGATGCAAAGCCAATCCTATATAAAAATTACGAAGCAAAACCTTAGCATCCCCCTTTAAGATGGAAATACGATATGATTCCATAAGCCTATACCAGGCATCCTTTAAATTTTCTCCTTGTCTTTGCTTGAAGTAAAGGACTTCAAAATCTGGTGACAAAGGAGGAGTAGGGACGCTAGCCATCAAGACTAGAAAGCAAGAAAACGATGAACGGAAAAAGAGAGGTGAATAAAACGGCAAATTTTTGTGAAGTGGGGGAGAGGAAAAGGAGAGGCAAATGGCAAGTAATGTAAATTGCGAGGAGATGAGATTTGTGATTAGGAACCTGGTATATGTTGAATATCCTCCCCGGCAACGGCGACAGAAATTCCTTTTGATGTTGCTTGAAGCTATGTCGGTATTTCCCCAAAGAGAAAGGGATGATGTAGCACCGGCGGTAGGTATTTCCCTCAGATATGGAACCAAGGTTATCGAACCAATAGGAGAACCAAGCAACACAACATAAACAGCCCCTGCACACAGATAACAAATCCTCGCAACCCGACGTGTTAAAGGGGTTGTCAATCCCTTCCGGGGTACGGCGCCTCAAGTGGCAAACGGACATGAGATAATTTTGTAGTAAATTGATAGATCAAACGCCAAATAAAATAAATAAGGAAAATTGCAGCAAGGTATTTTTGTATTTTTGGTTTAATAGATCTGAAAATAAATGCAATAGAAAAGTAGATTGCAAAGGCAAATATATGAGAAAGAAGACCCAGGGGCCGTAGGTTTCACTAGTGGCTTCTCTCGAGAACAATAGCAAACGGTGGGTAAAAAAATTACTATTGGGCAATTGATAGAACTTCAAATAGTTTTGACAATATCCAGGCAATGATCATTACATAGGCATCACATCCAAGATTAGTAGACCGACTCCTGCCTGCATCTACTACTATTACTCCGCACATCGACCGCTATCCAACATGCATCTAGTGTATTAAATTCATGGAGAAACGGAGTAATGCAATAAGAACGATGACATGATGTAGAAAAGATCTATCTATGTAGAGATAGACCCCATCGTTTTATCCTTAGTAGCAACGATACATATGTGCAGTTTCCCTTTCTGTCACTAGGATCAAGCACCGTAAGATCGAACCCACTAAAAAGCACCTCTTCCCATTGCAAGATAAATAGATCAAGTTGGCCAAACAAAACCTAAATACCAGAGAAGAAATACGAGGCTATAAGCAGTCATGCATATAAGAGATAAAAGAAACTCAAATAACTTTCATGGATATAAAAAGATATAACTAATCATAAACTCAAAGTTCATCAGATCCCAACAAACACACCGCAAAAAGGGTTACATCATATGGATCTCCAAGAGACCATTGTATTGAGAATCCAGCGAGAGAGAGAGAGCCATCTAGCTACTAACTACGGACCCGAACGTCTACAAAGAACTACTCACGCATCATCGGAGGGGCACCAATGGAGGTGGTGAACCCCATCCGAGAAGGTGTCTAGATTGGATCTGGTGGTTCTGGACTCTGCGGCGACTGGATAAATATTTCGTCGACGTGCCTAGGGTTGGGTATTTATAGAGCAAAGAGGCGGTCCGGGGGGCACCCGAGGTGGGCACAACCCACCAGGGCGCGCCTGGGCCTCCTGGCACGCCCTGGTGGGTTGTGCCCCCTCGGGGCACCCCCCAGGCGCAGCCAGAGCCCGTTGTGTTCCTTCTCGCCCATAAAAATTCTCCGTAAAGTTTCGGGGCATTTGGACTCCGTCTGATATTGATTTTCTATGATGGAAAAAACAGCAACTGGCACTTGGCACTATGTCAACAGGTTAGTACCAAAAATGATATAAAATGACTATAAATGATTGTAAAACATCCAAGATTGATAATATAACAGCGTGGAACAATAAAAAATTATAGATACATTGGAGACATATCAGTTTACATGAATAAAACTTTCTATGGTCATAGACCCAATGTGAATGGTTTATTGAATCTCGATCGTAGTGATCCACATATTCATAATATTGATGCCAAAAGATGCAGAGTTGATAATGATAGTGCAATGAACTTGTGGCATTGCCGTTTAGGTCATATTGGTGTAAAGCGCATGAAGAAACTCCATGCGGATGAAATTTTGGAATCACTTGATTATAAATCATTTAATACTTGCGAACCATGCCTCATGGGCAAGATGACGAAAACTCCGTTCTCCGAAACAATGGAGCGAGCTAATGAGTTATTGGAAATAATACATACCGTTGTATGTGGTCTGATGAGTGTTGAAGCATGCGACGGATATCGTTATTTTCTAACCTTCACAGATGATTTGAGTAGGTATGGGTATATCTACTTGATGAAACACCAGTCTGAAACATTTGAAAAGTTCAAAGAATTTCAGAGTGAAGTGGAGAAACATCGTAACAAGAAAATAAAGTTTCTACAATCTGATCGCGGAGGCGAATATTTGAGTTACGAGTTTGGCCTTCATTTAAAGCAATGTGGAATTGTTTCACAGCTCACGCCACCCGGAACACCATAGCGTAATGGTGTGTCCGAACATCATAATCGTACTTTATTGGATATGGCGCATTCTATGATGTTTCTTACCGATGTACCACTTTCGTTTTGGGGTTATGCATTAGAGACAGTCACATTCACGTTAAATAGGGCACCGTCTAAATCCGTTGAGACGACATCGTATGAACTATGGTTTGGCAAGAAACCTAAGCTGTCGGTTCTTAAAGTTTGGGGATGCGACGCCTATGTCAAAAGGCTTCAGCTTGATAAGCTTGAACCTAAATATAAGAAGTGTGTCTTCATAGAATACCCTAAAGAAACTATTCGGTACACCTTCTACCACAGATCCAAAGGAAATATCTTTGTTGCTAAGAATGGGTCCTTTCAGAGAAGGAGATTCTCTCGAAAGAAGTGAGTGGGAGGAAAGTAGAACTTGATGAGGTAATTGTACCTTCTCTCAATTTGGAAAGTAGCACATCAGAGAAATCCGTTCCCGTGATGCCTACACCAACTAGAGAGGAAGCTAATGATGATCATGAAACTTTAGATCAAGTAACTACTGGACCTCGTAGGTCAAACAGAGCACGTTCCGCACCAGAGTGGTATGGTAATCCTGTTCTGGAAGTCATGTTACTAGACCATGATGAACCTACAACTATGAAGAAGCTATGATGAGCCCTGATTCCAATAAATAGCTTGAGGCCATGAAATCTGAGATAGGATCCATGTATGATAACAAAGTGTGGACTTTGGTGGACTTGCCGGATGATCGGCAAGCCATTGAGAATAAAGGGATCTTCAAGAAGAAGACAAACACTGATGGTAATGTCACCATCTACAAAGCTCGACTTGTCGCGAAAGGTTTTCAACAAGTTCAAGGGGTTTACTTGGGAATCGTTGCATGGAAAACAAAAAAATTCTACACACACGCAATGATCTATCCATGGAGATCCATAGCAACGAGGGGGAGAGTGTATCTACGTACACTTGTAGACCATAAGCGGAAGCGTTTAACAACGCAGTTGATGTAGTCGAACTTCTTCTCACGTCAATCGATCAAGTACTGAACACACGACACCTCCACGTTCTACACACGTTCAGCTCAGTGACGTCCCTCGCCTTCTTGACCCAGTAAGACGTCGAGGTAGTAGATGAGTTCGTCAGCACGAGAGCGTGGTGACTGTTGATACGTCTCCAACGTACCAATAATTTATGAAGTATTCATGCCATGTTTACAACAATTTATATGGTTTTGGTATGATTTTATTTGAACTAACCCGGACTAAAGCTGTTTTCAGCAGAACTACCGTGGTGTCATTTTTTGTGTAGAAATAAAAGTTCTCGGAATGGGCTGCAAATTTACGGTGATTTTTTATGGACCAGAAGAAACCCTAGAAGCAAAAGCGTTGGGCCATAAGAGTCCTGCGGCAACGACAAGGGTGGAGGGTGTGCCCACCCCCTAGGGCGCGCCCACCCCCCTAGGGCGCGCCCCTTACCTTGTCGCAGCCCCATGGACCCCCCTGACGTGAAACCGATGCAAAAATTCCTATAAAGCCATAAACCCCCAGAAAGAAACCTAGATCGGGAGTTCCGCCACCGCAAGCCTCTGAGTCCATAAAAAACCAATCTAAGCCCGTTCCGGCACCCTGTCGGAGGTTGGAATCATAACCGAAGGCCATCTTCATCATCCCGGCGGCCACCGTGACGAGGAGGGATTAGTTCACCCTCGGGGCTGAGGGTATGTACCAGTAGCTATGTGTTTGATCTCTCTCTCTCTCTCGTGTTCTTCATTTGGCACGATCTTGATGTACCGTGAGCTTTCTTATTATAGTTGGATCGTATGGTATTCTTCCCTCTCTACCTTGTGATGAATTCAAAGTTTTCCTTTGAGGTTTTGTTATGTCGAATTGAATCTTTGGATGTGAAAGCACTTGATGTATGTCTTGTGATGGTATATCTGTGGTGACAATGGGATGTTCTATTGATCCACTTAATGTATGTTTTGGTTATGAACTTGCGGATTCCCGTGGTGACATTGGGGTAATCTATGCATAGGGGTTGGTACGAGTTTTCATATTCCTTTCTCCGATAGAAATCTTGGGATACTCTTGAAGTTCTTTGTGTTGGATTGAATATTATGAATCTGAGATTGTGTGATGCATATCATATAATTTACCCACAGATACTTGTGGTGACATTGGAGTATCTAGGTGACATTAGGGTTTGATTGATGTGTGTCACGTGGTGTTATTTTAGTACGAACTCTAGGGTTGTCTGTGAAACTTATAGGAATAGCCCAATAGATCGATCAGAAAGAATAACTTTGAGGTGGTTTCGTACCCTACAAGCAATTTCACCTTATGTTCTCCGCGATAGGAACTTTGGAGTGATTCTTTGTTGCACGTTGAGGGATTGTTATATGATCCAATTATGTTATCATTGTTGAGAGAACTTGCACTAGTGAAAGTATGAACCCTAGGCCTTGTTTTCAAGCATTGCAATACCGTTTTTGCTCATTTTTGTTACTAGTTACCTCATTATTTTTATTTATTCAGATTATAAAAATATATTTCTACCGTCCATATTACACTTGTATCAGCATCTCTTCGCCGAGCTAGTGCACCTATGCAATTTACCATTGTATTGGGTGTGTTGGGGACACAAGAGACTCTTTGTTATTTGGTTGCAGGGTTGTTTGAGAGAGACCATCTTCATCCTATGCCTCCCACAGATTGATAAACCTTAGGTCATCCACTTGAGGGAAAATTGCTACTGTCCTACAAAACTCTGCGCTTGGAGGCCCAACTCGAGTCTACAAGAAGAAGGTTGCGTAGTAGACATCAAGCTCTTTTCTCGCGCTTTTTCCGGGGAGGTGAGTGCTTGAAGGTATATCTTTAGATCTTGCAATTGAATCTTTTAGTTTCTTGTTTTATCACTAGTTTAGTATATAACATAAAACTACAAAAAACTGGAATTGAGGTTGCCTCATATGCTTCATCTTTTTAATGTCTTTCGTGAAAATGATGGAAAGGAAAATAGTGCTCAAGTGTTAGAAGAAGAAGTCTATAAAATGTTTGGCACTAAATTTTTGAATGATGAGCATGATTGCAATGTTGTTAGTATGAATTCTTTGAATATCCATGATGCTAATGATGCAAAGCCACAAGCTTGGGGATGCTATGTTGGATGAAGATGATATTTTTGTCCCCCAAGTTTTGATGAGCAAATTTATTCTGATGATAGCTTGCCTCCTATTTGTGATGATTATATTGATGAAAGGGGGTTCAGAAGAGTTTCAACTTTAGATAATAATTATCCCAATATTTTGGAGGGTGTTGAATCTTATTATAATGATAAAATTGGATTTGGAGAGGTCATGACTTTATTTAGTAATGATTCCACTATCTTGGAAGAGGTTTCACTTGATTATGATGAGAACAAAGTTGCTACTTATGATGATTATTTTGATGACACTTATGCTATAGAAAGTAGTGATGATTATATACATAAAACTTGTCATAATTATGATGACCCTTTTTCTGAACATTACTCTTTTAATGTGGAAACAATTTATAGTATTCAAGCTTCATATGATGCTCACACTACTATTCATGAGAATAAATTTGTTTATGTGGAGAGTAGTAAAATTCCTATGCTTGTGGATCATGAAAAGAATGTTTTATGTGATGGTTATATTGTTGACTTCATTCATGATGCTACTGAAAATTATTATGAGTGAGGAATATATGCTTGTAAGAATTGCAATAATATCAAGTTTCCTCTCTATGTGTTGACAATCTTCAAGTTTTGCTTGTTTTACCTTCCTATGCTAGTTGATTCTTGCTCCCATAAATTGTTTGCTCACAAAACCCCTATGCATAAGAAGTGGGTTAGACTTAAATATGCTAGTCATATGCTTCATGATGCTCTCTTTGTGCTTCAATTCTTATCTTTCATGTGAGCATCATTAAAATCATCATGCCTAGCTAAAACGGCATTAAAGAAAAGCGCTTGTTGGGAGACAACCCAATATTTATCCTCGTTATTTTGAAATAAATTTATCATCTAGCCTCTGTTAAATGTGTTTTCATGTTTTAATTTAGTGTTTGTGCCAAGTACCGACAAGGGATTTTCTTAATAACTGGGCGCTTTGATTCTTTGGAACAACTCGATGAATTTAGTAGATCTTTTTAGGAGGCCTTCCATGACCATAGATCGGCAAAATATTTGATCTTAGGTGCATTTCCCTCTGGAATATTATTGTCGAGAACTTGATGAACATACCAACCAGTATGTGAATCCGTAAGTGGAGGTTTTTTAGGCTATATCTAGCTTTTCCTGCCTGGTGAGCCTAGTCTTTCCATAAGACCTTTATGATAGTTTGGAAGATTGTTGATTTGATCTTGCTGAAAAATAGAAACTTTTGCGCCCGGTAAAACAATTTTATAAAATCACGGAAGTGTGCTTTTGACCTTAATTGTTTACACGAGATTTTAAATACAAATTACCCAGGTTGTCCTAATTTTCCAGAATTTTTGGAGTTACAGAACTATATGAAGTTTCCTCATTACTACAGAATGTTCTGTTTCAAACAGATTCTATTTTTTCATGTGTTGTTTGATTATTTTGATGAATCTATGAGTAGTATCGGAGGGTATCAACCATGGATAAGTTGGAATACAGTAGATATAACACCAATATAAATTTAGAATGAGTTCACAACAGTACCTAAGTGGTGATTTGCTTTCTTATACTAACGTATCTCATAAGATTTTCTGTTGAGTTTTGTGTTGTGAAGTTTTCAAGTTTTGGGTGAAGTTTCAATGGACTACGGAATAAGGAGTGGCAAGAGCCTAATATTGGGGATGCGCAAGGCATCCCAAGTTAATATTTCAATGAATACCCAAGAAACTAAGCTTGGGGATTCCCCAGATGGCATCCCCTCTTTTGTCTTCGATCCATCGGTAAATTACTTGAGGCTATATTTTTATTCACCACATGATAT
This sequence comes from Aegilops tauschii subsp. strangulata, assembly GCF_002575655.3. Taxonomy (NCBI): domain Eukaryota; kingdom Viridiplantae; phylum Streptophyta; class Magnoliopsida; order Poales; family Poaceae; genus Aegilops; species Aegilops tauschii. The sequence continues at coordinate 158,889,153 of NC_053036.3, forward strand.
GTGTTTGGCTTGGAGCATCATTTTATTTTGTTTCTATTTGCTTGCTGTTATACAGAGACATGTTTTCTATCTTTTAGTTCAATAAAAAAAGTCAAGTATAGCCTTTACCATGCTTATATTACAAGTCTATATGTTGCTGTTTTTAAAACAGAAAGTTTTCTATCATTGTTTGAATATTTGTGAATAGTTGGAACATGATAAAATAATGAAATTTCTACACAATGAGTAACAACAAATTTTCTACAATATGGTAAATTTTCAGAATTTTTGGAGTTAGGTAAGTATGATTCCTCTTGCACTCTTTACAGATTGTTCTGTTTTAGTGATTTTCTACAGTAGAGAATGATAAGGTCATTGCTTTGATTTATACTAACTTATCTCACGAGTTCTTGTTGGGTTTCGTGTGGATGAAGTTTTTGAGATTTAGGGAAACCGTGATATGACAAGAATTAAGGAGACACAAAAGCTCAAGCTTGGGGATGCCCAAGGCATCCCAAGTTAATATTTCAAGAAGTCTCAAGCATCTAAGCTTGGGGATCCCCCGGTTTGCATCCCACCTTTCTTCTTCAACAACTATCGGTCAGTTTTGGTTGAACCTAAGTTTTTGCTTCTTCACATGATATGTGCTATCCTTGCAATTCCATTTTATTTTATTTTGTTTTGCTTGTTGTTTGAATAATATTCCAAGATTTAAAATTCTTAAATGTTAGAGAGTCTTCCCATAGTTACACAATTATTCGACTACTCATTGATCTTCACTTATATCTTTTTCAAGTAGTTTGTCATTTACTCTCGTGCTTCACTTATAACCTATGAGTAAATGGTTGAATAAATTGAATATCATAAATCTGAATTTATATATGTTTCATAACTTCAGATATAAGAAGTAGAGGTGGTAAATTTATTGAAAGTTAGCAAACATAGTATTGGTCACTTGAACAATTCATGAAAGACTATTGAAGGAAGAGAGATTTCACATATAAATATACTATCTTGGACATCTTCTATGATTGTGAGCCCCATTAATTATTTTCAAACTTGATCAAATTAGTTGAAGTTGGACAAGGAAGACAACATAATGAGTTATGTTTGGGTATATTTGTATAGAAGTTATATTGTTATGGATCCTCCAACATGTAGTGCCTGGTATTTAGAATCTTCGGCTAGCCAAAAAAAATTTGTACTAAGCGGGAATACTGCTTGTGCATCCAAAATCCTTGAACCAAGTTTCTTCCATGAGTGTCCACCATATCTACCTATATGCGGAATTTACCTGCCGTTCCAAGTAAATTTGCATGTGCCAAACTCTAAACCTTCAAATAATAATCTGTTTTGTATGCTCGAATCGCTCATGAAACGACTAGGGGTTGTCGGTATCTTCCATGCTAGGTGGGTTATTCTCATGATGAGTGTTTATTCACTTATCATTCATGAGACAGTGGCTGATAATTGGGATGCCCGGTCCCATGATCAAAAGATCAAAAACAAAATTCCACATAATTAAACAAAACTCCCCCAGGATTGTTGTTGGTATGGACGGTACCCATTGTTTCAGATCAGCCGTGGAGTGTGATTGTTGGTGGAGGGGGAGTAAAAACTTTACCATTCTGTTTGGGAACCGCCTATAACGTGTCTAGCATGGAAGATAGTGAGAACTCTCGGTCGTTATGTTGACAATGAAAGCATACTTCTCAAAATTATATTCATCTCTGTTTTAAAAGCTTCGAGCTATGGCATCTCTACAAATCCCTGCTTCCCTCTGCGAAGGGCTTATCTTTTACTTTTATGCAAGAGTCATTAGTATTCCTTCTCATTCCAACCTACTCTTTAGTTGGCAAGCATCATGTGATGGGGAAAGATCTAAGCATATATGGCCATTCAAATATATTTGATCATGAATTATTATTGTTGACAATTATCTATATGATAAATAAGTTGGGAGGCCAAACATTAAGCCCGTATCTTTCTCTGTGTTCAATGGATGCTATTTGTTCTAAAAATATGCTTTGAGTGGTAGCAATCATGGAAGACTATATGATAGTTGAGTATGTGGACTTTGATAAATCAAAGCTCTTACATAGACCCTTCCTGAAATAAGATGAATTACAATTGTCTGATGACTAAGAACATTGTTTGTTAGTTTTCAAGAAAGTTTATAGTCTATGCTTTAACATGTGAATAGCTTGATACTTGATCATGAGAAGTTTTATGAGATGATTTACTGTTTATGACATATAATGATGCTATAAAAAGTGATTGAAATTATCATTGATGAGACTTGTGCACTTGCCAGCATTCAGACTTCATAAATTATTTCTTTTATCATTTACCTACTCGAGGACAAGCGGGAATTAAGCTTGGGGATGCTGATACGTCTCCAACGTATCTATAATTTATGAAGTATTCATGCCATGTTTACAACAATTTTATATGGTTTTGGTATGATTTTATTGAACTAACCCGGACTAACATTGTTTTCACCAGAACTACTGTGGTGTCATTTTTTGTGCAGAAATAAAAGTTCTCGGAATGAGATGAAAATTTACGGTGATATTTTATGGACCAGAAGAAGCCCCCGAAGCAAAAGAGTTGGGCCAGAAGAGTCCCGAGGCAACGACAAGGGTGGAGGGTGTGCCCCCTACCTTGTCGCTGCCCCGTGGACCCCCCTGACGTGAAACCGATGCCAAGAATTCCTATAAATCCATAAACCCCCAAAAGAAACCTAGATCGGGAGTTCTGCCGCCGCAAGCCTCTGAGTCCACCAAAAACCAATCTAAGCCCGTTCCGGCATCCTGCCGGAGGGGGGAATCATCACCGGAGGCCATCTTCATCATCCCGGCGGCCACCATGACGAGGAGCGAGTAGCTCACCCTCGGGGCTGAGGGTATGTACCAGTAGCTATGTGTTTGATCTCTATCTCTCTCTCTCGTGTTCTTAATTTGGCACGATCTTGATGTACCGTGAGCTTTGTTATTATAGTTGGATCGCATGGTGTTCTTCCCTCTCCACCTTGTGATGAATTGAATCTTTTCCTTCGAGGTTTTGCTATGTCGGATTGAATCTTTGGATGTGAGAGCACATGATGTATGTCTTGCGATGGGATATCTGTGGTGACAATGGGATGCTCTATTGATCCACTTGATGTATGTTTTGGTTATCAACTTGCGGATTCCTGTGGTGACTTGGGGTAATCTATGCATAGGGTTTGGTACGCGTTTTCATATTCCTTTCTCCGATAGAAATCTTGGGATACTCTTGAAGTTCTTTGTGTTGGATTGAATATTATGAATCTGAGATTGTGTGATGCATATCGTATAATTGACCAAAGATACCTGTGGTGAAATTGGAGTATCTAGGTGACATTAGGGTTTGACTGATGTGTGTCACGTGGTGTTATTTTAGTACGAACTCTAGGGCTGTTTGTGACACTTATAGGAATAGCCCAATAGATCGATCAAAAAGAATAACTTTGAGATGGTTTCGTACCCTACAAGCAATTTCATCTTATGTTGTCTGTGATAGGAACTTTGGAGTGATTCTTTGTTGCACGTTGGGGGATTGTTATATGATCCAATTATGTTATCATTGTTGAGAGAACTTGCACTAGTGAAAGTATGAACCCTAGGCCTTATTTTCAAGCATTGCAATACCGTTTTTGCTCATTTTTGTTACTAGTTACCTCGCTATTTTTATTTATTCAGATTATAAAAATATATTTCTACCATCCATATTACACTTGTATCATCATCTCTTCGTCGAACTAGTGCACCTATACAATTTACCATTGTATTGGGTGTGTTGGGGACACAAGTGACTCTTTGTTATTTGGTTGCAGGGTTGTTTGAGAGAGACATCTTCATCCTACGCCTCCCATAGATTGATAAACCTTAGGTCATTCACTTGAGGGAAAATTGCAACTGTCCTACAAAAACTCTGCTTGGAGGCCCAACACGAGTCTACGAGAAGAAGGTTGCGTAGTAGACATCAACGGTGATGGTGAAGTGATCTCCGCAGGGCTTCGCCTAAGCACTACGAAAATATGACCGGGGGTGTAAACGGTGGAGTGGGGCGCCGCACACGGGAAACAATTGATCTGTTGTGTGCTAGGCGCCCCCCTCCCACATATATATAGGTAGGAGGGAGGGAGGAGCAGTCAAAGGAGGCGCCCAAGTAGGAGGAATCCTACTTGGGGTCCCTCCCAAGCCGCGCCCTCCCCTTTCCTTATTTGGAGTGCAGGGAAAGGCAGGGGAGGGTGGCACCCCCCCCCCCCTTTCCTTTCTCCCATGAGAGGGAAAGGCAGGAGGGGCTAGCCCTCCCTCTTTTCCTTCACTAGGGCTGGAAAAACAAGGGAGGGGCGCACCAGCCCCGTTGTGAGCTGGTATGTCCCCTCCTTTGGCCCATAAGGCCCATATCTTGCCCGGGGGTGCCCGGAACCCCTTCCGGTGACCCGATTCCTTCCCGGTACGTCCCGAAACACTTTCGGTGTCCAAATACCATCGTCCTATATATCAATATTTACTTCTCGACCATTTCGAGACTCCTCTTCATGTCCGTGATCTCATCCGGGACTCCGAACAGCATTCGGTCACCAAGACATATAACTCATATAACACTATATCGTCAACGAACGTTAAGCGTGCGGACCCTACGGGTTCGAGAACTATGTAGACATGACCGAGACACCTCTCCGATCAATAACCAATAGCGGAACCTGGATGCCCATATTGGCTCCTACATATTCTACGAAGATCTTGATCGGCCGAACCGTTATGACAACATACGTAATTCCCTTTGTCCATCGGTATGTTACTTGCCCGAGATTCGAGCGTCGGTATCTTCATACCTAATTCAATCTTTTTACGGGCAAGTCTCTTTACTCGTTCCATAATACATCACCTTGTGACTAACTCCTTAGTCGTTTGCTTGCAAACTTATGATGTGTATTACCGAGAGGGCCCGGAGATACCTCTCCGATACTCAGAGTGACAAATCCTAATCTCGATCTATGCCAACTCAACAAACACCTTCAGAGATACCTGTAGAGCATCTTTATAATCACCCAGTTACGTTGTGACGTTCGATAACCCACAAGTATAGGGGATCACAACAATTTTCGAGGGTAGAGTATTCAACCCAAATTTATTGATTCGACACAAGGGGAGCCAAAGAATATTCTCAAGTATTAGCAGTTGAGTTGTCAATTCAACCACACCTGGATAACTTAGTATCTGCAGCAAGGTATTTAGTAGCAAAGTAGTATGGAAGTAACGGTAACGGTAGCAAAAGTAATATTTTTGGGTTTTGTAGTGATTGTAACAGTAGCAACGGTAAAGTAAATAAGCGAAGAACAATATGTGAAAAGCTCGTAGGCATTGGATCGGTGATGGAGAATTATGCCGTATGCGGTTCATCATGTAACACTCACAACATAGGGTGACACAGAACTAGCTCCAATGCATCAATGTAATGTAGGCATGTATTACGAATATAGTCATACGTGCTTATGGAAAAGAACTTGCATGACATCTTTTGTCCTACCCTCCCGTGGCAGCGGGGTCCTAACGGAAACTAAGGGATATTAAGGCCTCCTTTTAATAGAGTACCAGACCAAAGCATTAACACATAGTGAATACATGAACTCCTCAAACTACGGTCATCATCGGGAGTGGTCCCGATTATTGTCACTTCGAGGTTGTCGGATCATAACACATAGTAGGTGACTATAGACTTGCAAGATAGGATCAAGAACTCACATATATTCATGAAAACATAATAGGTTCAGATCTGAAATCATGGCACTCGGGCCCTAGTGACAAGCATTAAGCATAGCAAAGTCATAGCAACATCAATCTCAGAACATAGTGGATACTAGGGATCAAACCCTAACAAAACTAACTCGATTACATGATAAATCTCATCCAACCCATCACTGCCCAGCAAGCCTACGATGGAATTACTCACGCACGGCGGTGAGCATCATGAAATTGGTGATGGAGGATGGTTGATGATGACGATGGCGACGGGTTCCCCTCTCCGGAGCCCCGAACGGATTCCAGATCAGCCCCTCCCGAGAGAGATTAGGGCTTGGCGGCGGCTTCGTATCATAAAACGCGATTAATCCTTCTCTCTGATTTTTTTCTCCCCGAACGTGAATATATAGAGTTGGAGTTGAGGTCGGTGGAGCAGCAGGGGCCCACGAGGCAGGGGGCGCGCCTCCCACCCTCGTGGACAGGGTGTGGGCCCCTTGGCCTTGATTCTTTCGCCAGTATTTTTATTATTTCCAAAAATAATCTCCGTGAAGTTTCAGGTCATTCCGAGAACTTTTGTTTCTGCACAGAAAAACACCATGGCAATTCTGCTGAAAACAGCGTCAGTCCGGGTTAGTTCCATTCGAATCATGCAAGTTAGAGTCCAAAACAAGGGCAAAAGTGTTTGGAAAAGTAGATACAACGGAGGCGTATCAAATACGCAGCAGTGGATGCCCACACGGAGGGGAGTACGAGGGTTGACTGCTTCGGCTACGGTTTGAGGCTGCCATCTCCGGAGAATAACAAGGGGTGTGGGTGAGTAGAGGGAAGGCCTGGCCAGTAGTAGTATGGTCGGGCGGTGAGGCCTGCGCGGCAGCACAGCCGGCCACGCGAGGCTGGAGCAGGCGGTACGGCAGGCGCAGGTTTGGGCGGTTGGAGCAATAAGACCAGAGGTTGAAGACGCAGCTTGGCCGTTTGATTAACATCCAATGGTCAGTGCAGCTAGAATCGTTTATTGACTAAGTTGACAAAGCCCTGCGTACGCGTTAACTTAGTAGGCCCACAAGTCAGCCTCCAAATCTGGTTGGTCCCAGCTAGCAGGTGGAGTCAAAAAAATCCGCGTAATAAGGTGGCACTTCCTTGCGTGCGAAGATGTTTTCTGGGTTTTTTACTTCTTCTTTTTCGAGTTAGATATAAAAGGAAAACAATTTAGCATCTTCGGTATAATCTATATTTTCACGAAAAGGGTCATAATAAAGATGGTGGGTCCCAGCTGTCTGGGAGAGGAAACTTTTTATTTCCGCGTAATAAAGGAAGCACTTCCTTGCGTGCGAAGATGTAGCTGGTGGGTCAAACCTGTCAGGGGGAGAAATTTTTTGTTTTCGCACCATACGGGGGCACTTGCTGTGTGCGGCCATGGGCCATGTGGGTCCCTACTGTCAGACAATCCACATACATGCCTCATCCGATGGCTGTCGTTTGTTGACAAAGTTGACCACGCCGCGCCGAGAGAACCAACGCAGTGAACGATGGCGAGTATTACGAAGGGAACGACTTGGAGCCGGCGAAGACACAGCAGCGGATGCCCACACAGAGGGGAGTACAAGGGTTCACTGGTTCGGCTGCGGTGTGCAACTGCCGTCGCCGGTGAAGAACAGGAGGTGTTGGTGAGTAGAGGAATGGACTGGACGACATTTGGGAGTAGAGTCGGCCGGTGAAGCCTGCGCGGCAGCACAGCCGGCCAGGGGAGGCGGTAGCAGGCGGTACCGCCGGCGGTGGTTTGGGCGGCTGAAGCAAGAATATCCGAGATTGAAGAAGCACTACAGCCGTTGGATGGACATCCAACGGCCACTGCTGCTAGAATCGTGTCTTGACTATAAGTTTACAAAGCCTTCCGTACGCCTTAGTAGGCCCACAAGCCTTCCGTACGCATCACTGATTATAATTCTCAAAAAATAGTAGGCCCACAAGTGAGCATCACATGTGTGGCATAGAACATATAGCCCATTTGCGATTTGTAATAGTGTATAGCCCATTTTTGAATTCTAATGGAATTTACAGTTTGTTAAAATTACAGCCCATTTTCTAGCCAGGACAATGATTAATAATTTCAGCCAACCTCTCGAAACAGAATTCAACCAAAAATCCCACATTTTGATGGGATCCGAAAAAAATATCCCGAAATTTCGAGTCAGATAAATATAATTTCAAAATGAATTTGTATTAGGTAAAAATCTAAAGAAATACTACGCGTGCAACAAGTAATGAAATTAAAATTTCCAAATTCAAACAATAATATTTTTGAAACTAATTACCTGTTTGGTGCGTTTTCGTATATTTACAGCCCAGTTTTATAATTACATCCCATTTATTATTTCTTAAAGCCCATTTTCTTGTTAGGCCTAATGCATCCCTCATAGGAAAGATTTACAGCCCAGGGGGGCAGAGAATAACAAGTTGACCTGGGTTGGGTATTCCGCAAAAAAAGTATAGCTGGGCTAGCCATTTTCACCTTAAAAAATAATATCTGGGCTGGATATTTGGTCGACATAAAATAATCGCCTGGGCTAGACAGGCCACGGCCAACCAGTTGATGCCCTTCTCCTCTGAACAACAACAAAAACATCGCTCAAAAAAACTCTGCTTACACCTAAAAAAACAAATATTGCTCGATCTGCTGGGTCCCAACTGTCGGCCGCTCCTTGTGCAATTCTCACGTTTATTGACTATATAGGTTGACGATTGTGTGGGACTGATGACCCACAAGTATAGGGGATCAACTATAGCTCTTTTCGATAAGTAAGAGTGTCAAACCCAACGAGGAGCAGAAGGAAATGACAAGTAGTTTTCAGTAAGGTAATGTCTGCAAGTGCTAAAATTGTAAGTAGCGGAGTAGTTTGGTAGCAAGATAATTTGTAACGAGCAAGTAATGATAATAGTAACAAAAGTGCAGCAAGGTAGCCCAATCCTTTCGAGGCAAAGGACAGGCCAAAACGGTCTCTTATGATAAGCAAAGCGTTCTTGAGGGTACACGGGAATTTCATCTAGTAATGTTCATCACGTTGGTTTGATTTGTGTTCGCTACTTTGATAATTTGATATGTGGGTGGACCGATGCTTAGGTGTTGTTCTTACTTGAACAAACCTCCTACTTATGATTAACCCTCCCGCAAGCATCCGCAACTACGAGAAAAGTATTAAGAATAAATTCTAACCATAGCATTGAACTTTTGGATCCAATCGGTCCCTTACGAAATAGCGCATAAACTGGGGTTTAAGCTTCTGTCACTCTTGCAACCCACCATCTATTTTCTACTCCACAATGCATTCCCTTAGGCCCAAGTATGGTGAAGTGTCATGTAGTCGACGTTCACATGACACCACTAAGGGAATAATAACATACATACTATCAAAATATCAAACACATATCAAGTTCACATGATTACTTGCAACATGATTTCTCCCGTGACCTCAAGAACAAAAGTAACTACTCACAAATGATAAACATGCTCATGATCAGAGGAGTATTAAATAGCATAATGGATCTGAACATCTAATCTTCCACCAAATAAACCATATAATGATCAACTATAAGATGTAATCAACACTACTAGTCACCCACAAGCACCAATGTATAATTTCGGTAACAAGATTGAACACAAGAGATGAACTAGGGTTTGAGAGGAGATGGTGTTGTTGAAGATGTTGACGGAGATTTCCCTCCTCAAGATGGGAGAGTTGTTGGTGATGATGATGACGATGATTTCCCCCTCCGGGAGGGAATTTCCCCCGGAGGAATCCCTTCGCCGGAGGGCAAAAGTGCTCCTGCGCAAGTTCCGCCTCGAGACGGCGGCGCTCCGTCCCGAAAGTCTCCTCCTTAATTTTTCTAGGTCAAAATGACTTATATACCAAAAGATGGGCACCGGAGGTGGGCCGAGGAGGCCACAACCCACCAGGGTGCGCCTGGGGGACCTGACGCGCCCAGGTGGGTTGTGCCCACCTGGTGGCCCCCCTCTGGTGTTTATTGGCTCCAATATTCCTCAAATAATTTATAAAAATTCTTTGTAAAGTTTCTGCTCATTTGGAGTTGTGCAAAATAGGTGGCCTGACGTAGCTTTTCCAGGTCCAGATTTCCAGCTGCCAGAGTTCTCCCTCTTGGTGTGTTCCTTTGTAAATTATGAGAGAAAAGGCATTAGAACTACTCCAAATAGCATTACTATGGATAAAAACATTATAAATAACAGCAAGGAAACATGATACAAAATGGACGTATCAACTCCCCCAAGCTTAGACCTCGCTTGTCCTCAAGCGAAATCCAAAATCGAAAAACATGTCCACTTGCTTTGAGAGAGAGGTGTCGATAAAAACAAAATACGGACATAGAAGCATCATGTTGATTATTGTAATAGCAACAAAATTAAACATAGGACTTTTATCATAAAACTTGCATCGTATACTTCCCATGAATAAGTAATAGTTCATCACATAATCGAAGTATAAAGCAAAAACTCTATTAGAAACTAACAAACTATGTTCTCAATCAACTTTGCAACTACAATTCATCATCTTTTCAGGAAGAGTCGCGTGTCGGAGCCTTTTAAGCAAGTCCACATACTCAACCATCATATAGTCTCCTATGATTGCTAACACTCACCTTGTACCTATGAGCAAAACGTTTCAACCGGACACATAGAAAGATAGGGGCTTATAGTTTCGCCTCCCAACATACTCACCTCAAGGGTGATGTCAACAATAATAACTCATGCTATCTATATTCAATTGGACATATGTGCCTCGATTTTTCCTCACCACATGATGCTTGCCAAAAGAGAAAAAAAAGAATAGAAGGAAAACTTTTGACTCTTTGCATAAGATTAAATACAGAAAAGTAAAAGATAGGCCCTTCGCAGAGGGAAGCAGAGGTTGCCATGCACTTATATGTTTGCATGCTCAATCCCTTAGTGCAAGAGAACGTCATGTTGTATTGCCCCTTAAGATGACAACCTTTATTATGCAGTCTGTCGCTTTTATTCTTTGTCATCCAAGTACGTACAACCCTCAATTTTCTCTTACACTAAATGATCTCACATATTTAGAAGCAATTCACCGATGACAACTTACTTGAGGGATCTTGCTCAATCCATAGGTAGGTATGGTGGACACTTGAAAAAGATTTGGGTTTAAGGATTTTTGGATGCACAAGTAGTATCTCTACTTAGTGTGGAATTTTTGGCTAGCAAAGATAGGGGCAGACATCACATGTTGAAGGATCTATGACAATATGACTTTTATGTGAATATAAACAAACATAAACCATTAAGTTGTCTTCCTTGTCCAACGTCAACAATTTTGGCATATCATATTTTTATGAGGGCTCACAATCACAAAAGATTTCTAGGATAGTATATCTATATGTGAATCTTCTCTTCCCTTATTAATTCTTTCATGAGTTGCACCATTGACTAATGCTATGTTTGTCAATCCCTAGTAAAAATTTCTTACTTATACTTTTCCTTATGTGGTGCTATCACCTACCATAGGATTAGTATATAATCTTATTAATTTATTTCCTTTCCTTTATTTACTTTCTTTTCTCTTTCTCTTTCTCTTTCTTTCTTATTTCTTTTGTTTATTTTATTTGCAACATGAAAGTAAAGAAAGCAAAAACTGAAACTAACTTTATTATATAACTTGCACACGATTACAATGATAGATCACTAAGGAAACTCTCAAAGAAGAAAGGATCGAACTAAACTTTATTTCATCTAAAAGCAAATGACCGAACTAAGATAAGTAAAAGCAAAAGGATAGTGGGATGATACGATACCGGGGCACCTCCCCCAAGCTTGGCGGAAGCCAAGGGGAGTGCCCATACCCGATACTCAATTCTCCTTTGGTGGCGAAGAAGATGTTGGTGATGAAGGAGAGATCTTGTCCTCGTCTTTCCATGGCAGTGGTCCACCATCATAAGAGGAGGAGTGAGTCTCACGGGTCCTGCAACTAGCAGCCAAACTCATACCTTTGAACCTAGCCTCATATTCAAAGACTTGGTTTTGGAGGTCATAGATCTGGCTTTGGAGGAAGTTGATTTGCTCGTTGAAGGTGAAGACGATGTCCCTCATAGGCCACCTTGAGATCACGGGAAAGGTCTGTGATCATAAGGTGGTTAGCATTGAGCCCACGCTCCACCATCCCCTTGCACTGGAAGACTTCCTGCTCCATGGCTTCAAGTCTGGCCTCCACAGTTCCCGTGCCCTTGGGACCTTGCTCATCGCGGATGTACAGCACCCCCTCCTGTATCTGGATGGTTTGAGGGTGCTGCACCACCTCCCGCAGATAAGGGTTGATGACGTTCTTGAAGAGCTTGTCCTTGGAGGAGCTTGAAGAGGCCATGGTAGATGGGATCTGACAGAAAACGGCAAGGGAAAAAGAGGACAGAGGATTTCTCCGTGAAACGGTGATCAACAGGTTCGGGAAGTATATATAGATTTTTTATCTTGGAGGACAAGCATATGGAAGAAAAACGAGTACGGAAGGTGTCCCAGGTGGGCAAAATCCAGCTTGGCGCGCCCTGGTGTCTTGTGCCCACCAGGGGACGCTTCCTGGAAGTTTATTTATTTTCAAAATTCTAAATATTCCAAAACTGATAAAAATATTTTTGCGGATTTTTCGGAGTCCGTTTACTTACTGTATCACGTACCTCTTTATTTTCATGATTCTGGAGTGTTCCGGAAGGACTCTTTTACGTGTTCTTCCGGTGTCAAAGTTTGGGTAATATTACTTTCAACATTGATAGGCGTACCTGAGATATAATGCTTTATTTGTTGCCCATTGACAACCTTCGGGTTAGTACCTTCAGAGTTATTTATTTTGATGGCTCCAGACCGGTAAACCTCCTCAATGATGTATGGGCCTTCCCATTTCGAGAGGAGCTTTCCTGCAAAAAATCTAAAACGAGAGTTGTACAAAAGAATATATTCTCCAACTTTAAACTCACGCTTTTGAATCCTTTTGTCATGCCATCTTTTAACTTTTTCTTTGAATAACTTTGCATTTTCATAAGCTTGGGTTCTCCATTCATCTAAGGAGCTTATATCAAATAACCTCTTTTCACCAGCAAGTTTGAAATCATAGTTGAGTTCTTTAACTACCCAATATGCTTTATGTTCTAACTCAAGAGGCAAATGACAAGCTTTTCCATAAACCCTTTTATAAGGAGACATACCCATAGGATTTTTATATGCTGTTCTATAAGCCCAAAGTGCATCATCTAATTTCTTGGACCAATTCTTCCTGGACCTATTAACAGTCTTTTGCAAAATTAATTTTATTTCTCTATTGCTAAGTTCAACTTGACCACTAGACTGAGGATGATAGGGTGATGCAATTCTATGGTTAACATCATACTTAGCAAGCATCTTACATAAAACACCATGAATAAAGTGTGAACCACCATCAGTCATTAAATATCTAGGGACTCCAAACCTTGGGAAAATAACTTCCTTAAGCATTTTAATAGAGGTGTTCTGATCAGCACTACTAGTTGGAATAGCTTCTACCCATTTAGTAACATAATCAACAGCAACCAAAAGATGTGTATACCCATTAGTGGAAGGAAAAGGTCCCATGTAATCAAATCCCCAAACATCAAATGGTTCAACAGCAAGTGAATAATTCATAGGAATTTCTTGACGCTTACTGATATTACCTATTCTTTTACATTCATCACAAGAAGAGACAAACTTACGGGCATCCTTGAAGAGAGTAGGCCAATAAAATCCAGATTGTAATACCTTGTGAGCAGTTCTATCTCCAGCATGATGCCCTCCATAAGCCTCGGAGTGACATTTCCTGTGACACCCCCAGTTCAATTGTACACTAATCATATAGGCAAACATGTACGATCAAGATCAGGGACTCACGGGAAGATATGACAACACAACTCTAAAAATAAAAATAAGTCATACAAGCATCATATTACAAGCCAGGGGCCTCGAGGGCTAGAATACAAGAGCTCGATCATAGACGAGTCAGCGGAAGCAACAATATCTGAGTACAGACATATGTTAAACAAGGTGCCATAAGATGGCTAGCACAAACTGGGATACAGATTGAAAGAGGCGCAGGCCTCCTGCCTGGGATCCTCCTAAACTACTCCTGGTCGTTGTCAGCAGCCTGCACGTAGTAGTAGGCACCTCCGGTGTAGTAGGGGTCGTCGTTGACGGTGGCGTCTAGCTCCGGGGCTCCAACCTCTGGTTGCGACAACCAGGTAAAAAGGAAAGGGGAAAAGAGGGAGAAAGCAACCATGAGTACTCATCCAAAGTACTCGCAAGCAAGGATCTACACTACATATGCATGGGTATCTGTGTAAAGGGGCAATATCGGTGGACTGAACTGCAGAATGCCAGAATAAGAGGGGGATAGCTAGTCTTGTCGAAGACTACGCTTCTGGCAGCCTCCATCTTGCAGCATGTAGAAGAGAGTAGATGGTAAGTTCACCAAGTATCATCGCATAACATAATCCTACCTGGCGATCCTCTCCTCGTCGCCCTGCTAGAGAGCGATCACCGGGTTGTATCTGGCACTTGGAAGGGTGTGTTTTATTAAGTATCCGGTTCTAGTTGTCATAAGGTCAAGGTACAACTCCAAGTCGTCCTGTTACAGAAGATCATGACTATTCGAATAGATAAACTTCCCTGCAGGGGTGCACCACATAACCCAACACGCTCGATCCCATTTGGCCGGACACACTTTCCTGGGTCATGCCCGGCCTCGGAAGATCAACACGTCGCAGCCCCACCTAGGAAAAACAGAGAGGTCAGCACGCCGGTCTAAATCCTATGGCGCAGGGGTCTGGGCCCATTGCCCATTGCACACCTGCACATTGCGTGGGCGGCAGGAAGCAGACCTAGCCTAGCAGGCATTCCAGTCCAATCCGGCGCGCGCCGCTCAGTCGCTGACGTCACGAAGGCTTCGGCTGATACCACGACGCCGAGTGCCCATATCTTTCCCACGTAGTTGGTTAGTGCGTATAGACCAAATGACCACACTCAGATCGAATACCAAGATCTCGTTAAGCGTGTTAATTGATGTAACCGCGGACACCGACCAGGCCAGGCCCACCTCTCACCTAGGCGGTCTCAACATGCCCTGTCGCTCCGCCACAAAGATCCACCCAGAGGGCCGTCGGGACAAAGGTCCTTTCAGCCCCCAATCCGTGAATCACTCGCGGGTGCTCCACGAGCCGACCCGACTTTAGTCACCACATGTATCATGTATAAAGTATATAGTATAACCCCGTGATCACCTCCCAAGTGATCACGGCCTGATAGTCTAGCACAGCAGACGGACAAGAATGTAGGGCCATAGATGGAATACTAGCATCCTATACTAATCATATAGGATTGCAGGTAAAGGTAACAACGGTAGTGGCAAAGACAGGTTATGCAGCAGAATAGGATTAACGGAAAGCAGTAACATGCTACACTATTCTAATGCAAGCAGTATAGAGAAGAATAGGCGATATCTGGTGATCAAGGGGGGGCTTGCCTGGTTGCTCTGGCAAGAAGGAGTGGTCGTCAACAACGTAGTCGGTCAAGGCACCAGCAGCGGCGTCGGTCTCGTAGTCTACCGGAGAGAAGAGGGGGAAGAAACAACGAATACAATGCAAACAAATGCATAACGATGCATGACAAAGCAAACAGCGGTGTTAGGTGTGCCCTAACGCGGTAAGAGGTGATACCGGCGAAGGGGGGAAACATCCGGGAAAGTATCCCCGGTGTTTCGCGTTTTCTGACAGATGAACCGAAGGGGGAAAGTTGCGTGTTCGATATGCTAGGGGTGTGTCGCGGACGAACGGGCTGCGTATTCGGATTCGTCTCGTCGTTCTGAGAAACTTTCATGTAGAAAGTATTTTCATCTGAGCTACGGTTTATTTTATATGATTTTCTAAAGTTTTAAATCATTTTTAGAATTTATTTAATTAATTCAATTCAACATTATCCAGAATAGTGCAAGCTGATGTCATCATGACGTCAGCATGACATCAGCAGTCAACAGAGGTGTTGACTGGTCAAACTGACGTGTGGGTCCAATGGGACCCACGTGTTATACTTTGTTTAGGTTAATTAGGGATTAGTTAAACTAATTACTATTTAATTAAACTAACAAGTTAATCAGATTAATTAAATAGGATTAATTAACTTAATTAATTCACTAATTAATAAGTTAATTAATTATAAATTTTATTAATTTATTTTTATTTTTATTTTTATTTTAAAATGTTCTAGGGCTTGGCCCACCAGTCATTGTCACAGGGGGGCGGGGCCCAGCTGTCATAGGCCCCTGTGGCCTATGCGGGTCGGGCGGGCGTAGCGGGCAACGGTTTCAGGCACGGCCAGATCGGGCGCACGCCCAGGGACGCCGTGGCGGACGAAGGCCGGCGAGGCTGGGCGGTCGCCGGAGGGGGATGCCGGCGGGAGGGCAGCGGTGGGCGCGGGCGCCGGACTGGGGCGGATCCGAGCGCGGGCAGCGGCGGTGACACCGCGCGGCAAGCAACCACGAACGGCGGGCAGAGGAGACGGGCCGGTGCGGGGCAAAGGCGGCGCGCGCGTGCGACTAGGGAGGAGTACAGGGGCGCGACGTGGGCGCGACCGAGCTGCGGGCGAGCAGCGCAGCGACAGAGCGAGGCAGGGCTCGGGCGCGCGTGCACGAGGGCACGCCGGGCGGGGCGAGGCCACAGCGGAGCGAGCTCCGGGTGCGGGCGGAGGTCGCAGTGCACGGGCGGCGCGCGGGCAAGGCAAGTGCGGGGCGAGCGCGTGCACGGGCGCTGGTGCGAGGGGGAACAGAGAAGGGAGAGGCCTGGGGCCTCACCGGGGTTCGTAGGGATGGGGGCAGCGGGGGTCGGGGTGGTCGACGGGGACGACGCGAGGTGGGGAGGCAGGCCGGCGGGGAGGAGGACGGGGACGCGTCGACGACGGAGAGGCGAGCGGCATGGTTCCGGCGACGAGATCCGGGGAGGCGCGGCGTCGGGCGTGCGGCAAGGGGCGCCGTTGCCCTGGGTCGCTGGTCGGGGAGGAGGTGAGGACGGGGCAGCGTCGGTGTGGCGGCGGGGCGCTGGCGTGAGGCGGGGCAGCACCGTGCGGCGTCGGCGTCGAGCCCGATCCTGATTGGATCGGGGGAGAGGGAGAGTGGGGGCGCGAGTGGGGGGAGTGGGTGCGTGGGTTAGGGTTTGCGGGGGGTGAGGGGATATGGGAGCGGGGCCGCGCCCGGTTGGGCCAAGTGGGCCGGCCTGGTTGGCCCGATCGCCAGCTGGGCCGAGGCCTAGTGGGAGGGGTCCTCCTTTTTCGTTTGCTTTGTTTTATTTCTTTTCTTTATATTTCTTCTACTTTTTCTGTTTTAGTTTTGTTTTCTATTATTTTAGTTTTAGTAAAATATACACGCAGCATCTAAATTAGTATTTCAACTTAGCTGCTAGTCACAAAAAGTCTAGTCCTCAAATAAATTAGTTCGACATTTTATTAATTACAAAAGGTATTTAAATAATTGTTTTTACTGCTGTTTTATTCATCTTATAGTACTTAAACATTTCATAAAGGTGTGGTTTCTCCACCATAATTACCTATGCAATATTTGGTTCACTCCGAACATTTTAGTTTTAATATTTGAAAACTTTTATTGTTTGCTTGATTTTGAATTTCAATTTGAATCGCTTTCGAACTAACGAGAGATTAGCATCAGTAATCGAAGTGACATGGCGTCATTAGCAGAGAATTACTGTAGCTTAATTATCCGGGCGTCACATTTCCGTAGGATTTGTCCCTGTTCATGCTCTAGTACACAACGTCTAATAATACCATCTACTCTTTCTTTATAAAGATGTGGGTCATCCCAAAAGTAATGTCTTAAATCATAGAGGAATGTTTTCTTTTGTTGGTATGTAAAGCTAGGTGGTAAATATTTAGCAACAATGTAATTAGCATAGTCAGCATACCAAGGAGTACTATGAGAAACATTTATTGTAGCTAACTATTCATCAGGAAAATTATCATCAATAGGTAGTGGGTCATCAAGCACATTTTCAAGCCTAGACAAGTTATCGGCTGCTGGGTACTCAGCTCCTTTTCTATCAATGATATGTAAATCAAATTCTTGTAACAAGAGAACCCAACGAATAAGTCTAGGTTTAGCATCTTTCTTTTCCATAAGATATTTAATAGCAGCATGGTCTGTGTGAACAGTTACTTTGGAATCAACAATATAAGGTCTAAATTTATCACAAGCAAACACCACTCCTAAGAATTCCTTCTTAGTAGTAGCATAATTTCTTTGAGCACTGTCTAGAGTTTTACTAGCATAATGAATAACATTCAGTTTCTTATCAACTCTTTATCCTAGGACAGCACCAACAGCATAATCACTAGCATCGCACATAATTTCAAAAGGCAAATTCCAATCAGGTGGTTGAACAATAGGTGCAGATATTAAGGCTTTTTGAGTGTTTCAAAGGCTTCAAGACAATCATCATCAAAAACAAAAGGAATATCCTTTTGCAAAAGATTAGTAAGAGGCCTAGAAATTTTAGAAAAGTCTTTGATAAATCTCCTATAGAAACCCGCATGACCTAGGAAACTACGAATACCTTTGATGTCCTTAGGACATGGCATTTTCTCAATAGCATCAACCTTAGCTTGGTCCACTTCAATACCTCTTTCAGAAATTTTATGACCCAAGACAATGCCTTCATTAACCATAAAGTGGCACTTCTCCCAATTCAAGACAGGATTTGTTTGTTCACATCTCTGCAAAAATCACTCAAGATTGCTTAAACAATCATCAAAAGACTTCCCATAAACAGAAAAGTCATCCATGAAAACCTCACCAATCTTTTCACAAAAGTCAGAGAATATAGCAGTCATACATCTTTGAAAGGTAGCAGGTGCATTAAATAAACCAAAAGGCATACGTCTATAAGCATAAGTTCCAAAGGGACAAGTTGTAACACCCCCCGTGTCATGCTACAGTAATCCCCTGTTAATGGTGCCATGTCATCATGTTACTGTTTCTAATCTTCACTTGCTCCAAATCACAATTCAAATTCAAATCCAATCTAAAGTCAAAAACTCATATTTGTGAGACATGAAATCTAAAATGTTCATCTTGTGGCAGTCATTTGTTAATATTGGTGGTGAACCAACATTTTTGCAAGGTGTTTAAATGGCCTAAACCAATTAAAACAATGACCTAAACAATAAATTAAATGCCTTTTTAGTTTATAAAAATTGCAAACTATTTCAAAAGCATCCCAATCTTTTTGTGGCAGTGCCCAATAATTCTTTGAAATTGTTTTGGCTAGTGGCTTATTTTTGTAAAGTCAATTGTGGCTAAATGAAAAGGCAAAAGGCTGCTGGAAAAAGAAAAGAAAATAAAAATGGAAATGAGGGAGAGGCCCTCTGCCTCACCTGGGCTTCGGCCCACCTGAGCCAACTGGCGCCACCCGACCACCTCGCCGGCCTCGCCGGGAGGGGATAAGGGCGACGGCTCGGGCACCCCTCCCACTCACCTCACCACTTGCCCCCCTCCCGCCCCAACGCTCTCTCTCTCGCCCTAACCCTAACCCACGTCAGATCCCCCTCCTCCTCGCTCTCTCTCGCTCGCTCGGTTCTCTCCCATGCAGCCGAACGCGCCCGCCGCCGTCGCCGGGTCGATCCCGCGGCCACCGTCATCGCCCTGCATCGCCGACATGCCGTAGGCGTCCGTCGTCGTCCTCCACGTCGACCGGTGCCCGCCGTTGGAGCCGGGAGGCACCACAGCGCTGGATCCACCTCGTCCCCTTCCGCCTCGGCCGCCAGTGATTCCCGTCGACCGCGGCCTCCCTCTGCGCTCCCGTTCACTCACGGGGCCTCCTTGCGCCCGCACGGTGAGCACCGCACGTCCTCCCCCTGCCTCCCCCTTGTTCTGCTGCGCATAACATAGCCGCCATGGATGACCGAACTCAGCTCCGCCGTGCCGCTCATCGTCGTCGCTTCCGCCGATGCCATGGCCGTCCGAGCACACCATCGTGCTCGGGGCACTCCAGCGGTGCCGCCTAGCGCTTTAGATCGCTTGTGCGCGCGCTAGTTCTTCATTTTCGCCGAGCTACCGTAGACCACACCGCCGCCGGTGACCTTGCAGCTTCCTGTTCTGGCCATCTCCGGTCGGTCCAGTGGCACCACTCGACGCGCGGCAGCGGCAACGTTCGAACGCAGGTGACAACGTGTGATTTGGCACTCTGTAGCAAAGATCCGAGCCTCTCCGGCGAACTCGCCGCCGCGGAGAGCTCGCCGGCGCAACTCCGGCGCCGGCCGCCGACGTGGCCGACCTGGGGCCACCCCCAGGGTCGCTGCCAGCGGGCCCCACGGGCCCTAGTTGACCGGGTTGACCCAGTCAACTGCTGACTGGCCAGCCCCAGCCACTGACGTGCGGGCCCCACCGCTTAATCCTCTAATTAAAACGTTTTAATAACTAAAAGTAATTAGTTTAGTTAATTAGTCTATGACAGGTGGGGCCTACCTGCTAAATAACTTTGTTTAGTTAGTTTTAAAACTCGGTTAACTCTCTGTCTATGACATGTGGGTCCCACTGGACCCACTAGTCAGGTTTGACCTGGTCAGCCGCTCTGTTGACTGCTGAGGTCATCAAGACGTCATGCTGACGTCATATTCCATTTCTGTTAATTTACATAAATCCAGAAAATGGTTTAATATTTGAAAATTCATAGAAAATAAATTGTAACTCAGATGAAAATGTTTTCTACATGAAAGTTGCTCAGAATGACGAGACGAATCCAAAATACGCGGCCTGTTTGCCTATCAGATGCCTCTATCTGAACATGGAACTTTCCCCCTCCGGTCATCTGTGTGACACAGGTCCGGAACCGGGAATACCTTTCCGGTTGAATTCCCCTTCACCTACATCATGTAGCCATACGTTAGGTCACACCCGGCACATCATATTGCCATGTTATGCTTTGTGATGCTTTGTTTGCTTAATATTTATTGTTTCTTCTCCCTCTTCTCTCCGGTAGATCCCGAGACCGATGCCGCCCCTGTGATCGACTATGTCGACAATGACACTTCTTGCTTTTCAGCAGAGCTTCCAGGCAAGCCCCCCCTTTGATCATCCCGATATCGCCCATTCCATTCTCTCATGCTTGCATTAGATTTTGCTACTGTTATTGTTTGCTCCTATTCTGATGCATAGCCTGCTTTTGTAACCTGCTTATTGTTACCTTACCTGCTTATCCTAAACTGCTTAGTATAGGTTGGTTAGTGATCCATCAATGACCCCCACCTTGTCCTTGTTGCCCCTACTTCATCATCGACCACTCGATCAACGTGATCGAAGACCAGGCCCCGGCACCGCACATCACTTTCCCCTTAGTTGCTCGACACTACTGGGTTACTATCGAGTGCCGAGGGTGAGACCTCATCAGCACTTCTGATGTTAACCCTGTAGTGTAGCTATTCGGTCGTGGTCATCGAGGGTGATTCTGCCTTAACCACTTCCGATACGACTCTGTCGTGTAACCCCTCAAGTGTGAACCTCGAGGGTGGATCCTCTTACGTTCACCTTGATGAATACATCAAGTGGAATCCGTCAAGGGTGATTCCTCAGGTTTTCCCCTTGGTGTTAGACACACGGTTACTATAGTTACTATGACTTTACACTGAACCATGTTACTAAAGATGGGTCGGCCCTGAGGGGTACCCGCGCGAGCATATTTGTGAGTGATGAGGAGTCGGATTGACCTGGAGGGTGCCCGCGAGATAATTATGAGGCGTGGCCGGGCATTCCTAGCCCTTGCCGCAAGTCCTCGAGACGGGGCAACGGGGTCACATCTTTCGTGAGTCTCTGCTTGTTACCGCGCGTTCCTAATCCACTATGATTTGGATATTTGATCCGAGGGGCCTCTAGCCTGATAGCACTAACCATCACGTGGGCATAGTATGGGCCTTTTGCGTCGTATCCATCAGCTGAAGCTTAATAGACGTCAGCGACTGAGCGGCGCGCGCCGGGTTGGACTGCGTAAGCACCTGCCTTTTTGAAGGAGGTACCTAGGTCTGCTCACCGGCCGCCCACGCAACATGCAGGAGTTCCCGGGGCGATGGCCCATGACCCCTGGGGGCATAGGTTTAGTCCGGCATGCTGGCCTCTCTATTAAGCCTAAGTCGGGTTGCGGCGTATTGTTTGGCCGAGGCCGGGCATGACCCAGGAAAGTGTGTCCAGCCGGAGTTAATCGAGCATGGTGGGTAAGTTGGTGCACCCCTGCAGGGAAGAAAACATCTATCGATAGACTGTCCTACGGTAACGGACACTCGGAGTTGTATCCCGATTGATACAACTAGAACTGGGTACTTGAGGTGATAACTGGATAGTATGGCTCTGGGATTGCTTTCTCGCAGGGAGTCGAGAAGGGATCTCTGGCCGAGGTTGATAACACTACTACTACTTTACTTTATGCTACTCTTATCTCTTCTGATGCTGCAAGATGCTTGGAGCTGCTTGAAGATGCTAGTCTTCGATAGGCTAGGCTTTCCCCTTCTCTTCTGGCATTCTGCAGTTCAGTCCACATATACTACCCATTTCATTGACACCGATGCATATGTAGTGTAGATCCTTGCTTGCGAGTACTTTGGATGAGTACTCAAGGTTGCTTTTCTCCCCCTTTTCCCCCTTTCTTCTTCTTTTCGGTTGATGCAACCAGATGTCGGAGCCCAGGAGCCAGATGCCGCCATTGATGCCTACTACTACGTGGAGACCGTCGACGACCAGGAGTAGTTAGGAGGCTCCCAGGCAGGAGGCCTTGCCTTTTCGATCAATGTTGCTTTTGTGCTAGCCTTCTTAAGGCAAACTTGTCTAACTTATGTCTGTACTCAGATATTGTTGCTTCCGCTGACTCTTGTGTATTCGAGCTTATGTATTCGAGCCCTCGAGGCCCCTGGCTTGTAATATAAAGCTTGTATTATTTTAATTTGAGTCTAGAGTTGTGCTGTGATATCTTCCCGTGAGTCCCTAATCTTGATCGTACACATTTGCGTGTATGATTAGTGTATGAATGAATCGGGGGCGTCACACAAGTAAAAGTAGTATTTTCTTGATCAGGTTGAGAAACAAGTATTTGGGAAAAGCCAGAGTATCCATCAAGGAAGCAGAAGTGTGTATGGTTAGATAATCTTTCAAGCATTTGATTAATAAAAGGCAAAGGGTAATGATCTTTTCTAGTTGCTTTGTTTAATTTTTTGTAATCAATTACCATTCTATAGCCTGTAACAATTCTTTGTGGAATAAGTTCATTCTTATCATTAGGAACAACAGTAATACCTCCTTTCTTAGGAACACAATGAACATGACTTACCCATCTACTGTCAGCTATAGGATAGATTATACCTGCTTCCAGAAGTTTTAAGATTTCCGTTCTTACCACTTCCTTCATTTTTGGATTCAACCGACGTTGGTGATCAACAACGGGTTTAGCATCAGGTTCCATATTAATTTTGTGCTGACATAGAATGGGACTAATGCCCTTTAAATCATCAAGAGTATATCCAATAGCAGCCCGGTGCTTCCTTAGAACTTTCAATAATCTTTCTTCTTCATGTTCTGAAAGGTTAGCACTAATAATAACATGATATATTTTATTTTCATCAAGATAAGCATATTTCAAAGTGTCTGGCAATTGTTTTAATTCAAACACAGGATCACCTTTAGGTGGAGGTGGACCTCCTAGAGTTTCAATAGGCAAATTGTGTTTAAGCAGAGGACGTTGTTCAAAGAAAACTTTATCTATTTCATTTCTTTCATGCATATGTAAATCATTTTCATGGTCTAGCAAATATTGTTCTAAAGGATCAGTAGGTGGAACAGCAATAGAAGCAAGACCAATCAATTCATCCTTACTAGGCAATTATTTTTCATGATGATTTCTACTAAACTTAGAAAAATTAAACTCATGAGACTCATCACCAAAGCTAACACCAACAGTTTGTTTCTTACAATCTATCTTAGCATTAACTGTATTCAAGAAAGGTCTACCAAAGATAATGGGACAAAAGTCATCTTGTGGGGAACCAAGAACAAGAAAATTAGTAGGGTATTTAATTTTCCCACACAAGACTTCAACATCTCTAATAATCCCAAATGGTGATATGGTGTCTCTACTAGCAAGTTTAATAGTAACATCCAGGTCTTCTAACTCAGCAGCTGCTATGTCTTTCATAATTTCTTCATATAAAGTGTAAGGAATAGCACTCACACTAGCACCCATGTCACATAAACCATGATAACAGTGATCTCTTATTTTAACTGAAATAACAGGCATGCCAACAACAGGTCTATGTTTATCTCTTTTATCAGGTTTAGCAATTCTAGCAGCTTCTTCACAAAGGTAAATAACATGCCCATCCATATCTTCTTCCAAGATATCTTTAACCATAGCAATACTAGGTTCAACTTTAATTTGTTCATCAGGTTTAGGTGTTCTAATGTAGCTTTTGTTAACCACAGTTGAAACTTTAGCATGTTCCTTTATCCTAACAGGGAAAGGTGGTTTCTCAATATAAGCAGAAGGAACAACTGGATAAACATTATAAAGTATAGTTTCTTCTTTAACTGATACTGGTTCTTTAATTTCTTCCTTAATAGGTGGGTGATATTTAAACCACTTCTCCTTAGGGAGTTCAACATGAGTAGCAAATGATTCACAAAAGGAGGCTACTATCTCAGAGTCATGCCATATTTAGTTCTAAACTTTTGAATAGCATCTGTATCCATAAAAGATTTAACACAATCATACTTAAGTTTAATACCTGACTCTTTACTTTCGTCAAGTTCCCAATCTTCAGAGTTGCGTTTAATTCTTTCCAAAAGATCCCACCGGAATTCAATAGTCTTCTTCATAAATGAACCAGCACAAGAAGTATCAAGCATGGTTTGATCATTATGAGAAAGCCGAGCATAAAAATTCTGAATAATAATTTCTCTTGAGAGCTCATGATTGGGGCATGAATATAACATTGACTTATGCCTCCCCCATGCTAGAGCGATACTTTCTCCGTCACGAGGCCAAAAATTATATATATAATTCCGATCACGATTCCAATTTCAAACGATTCCAATTCCATGATCCAATATCATCGCATAGCCTATACCATGACAATGCCTTTCCCTTCAAAGATAAAGGGAAAACCTTTTTCATCACTTCATCCCTAGGTAAACCTCCAAGCTTAAACAATCCATAAATTTGTTCCACATATATCAAGTGCATATCAGGATGTTCGGTTCCATCTCCTACATAAGGATTAGCTAGCAGTTGTTCTATCATACCCGAAGGAATTTCATATTCAATATTTTCAGTAGGTGCAGTAGGTTGAGGGGTAGCTAATTGTGGTTCCGAATGAGGTGAAGATACCCCTAACAAACCCCTCGAAGGATTGTTTTCCATAGTAACAAGTGACAATAAATTTCAGCACACTATATAAATGTTTCCTTACCAAATTCCACTTACCAAAGGCGCTTCACTCCCCGGCAACGGCGCCAGAAAATAGCCTTGATGACCCACAAGTATAGGGGATCAACTGTATCTCTTTTCGATAAGTAAGAGTGTCGAACCCAACGAGGAGCAGAAGGAAATGACAAGTAGTTTTCAGTAAGATAATGTCTGCAAGTGCTGAAATTGTAAGTAGGGGAGTAGTTTGATAGCAAGATAATTTGTAACAAGCAAGTAACGATAATAGTAACAAAATTGCAACAAGGTAGCCCAATCCTTTTGAGGCAAAGGACAGGCCAAAACGGTCTCTTATGATAAGCAAAGCGTTCTTGAGGGTACACGGGAATTTCATCTAGTCACGTTCATCATGTTGGTTTGATTTGTGTTCGCTACTTTGATAATTTGATATGTGGGTGGACCAGTGCTTAGGTGTTGTTCTTACTGGAACAAACCTCCTACTTATGATTAACCCTCCCGCAAGCATCCGCAACTACGAGAAAAGTATTAAGAATAAATTCTAACCATAGCATTAAACTTTTGGATCCAATCGGTCCCTTACGAAATAGCGCATAAACTGGGGTTTAAGCTTCTGTCACTCTCGCAACCCACCATCTATTTGCTACTCCACGATGCATTCCCTTAGGCCCAAGTATGGTGAAGTGTCATGTAGTCAATGTTCACATGACACCACTAAGGGAATAACAACATACATACTATCAAAATATCAAACACATATCAAGTTCACATGATTACTTGCAACATGATTTCTCCCGTGACCTCAAGAACAAAAGTAACTACTCAAAAATGATAAACATGCTCATGATCAGAGGAGTATTAAATAGCATAATGGATCTGAACATATAATCTTCCACCAAATAAACCATATAGTGAACAACTACAAGATGTAATCAACACTACTAGTCGCCCACAAGCACCAATCTATAGTTCCGGTAACAAGATTGAACATAAGAGATGAACTAGGGTTTGGGAGGAGATGGTGCTGTTGAAGATGTTGATGGAGATTGCCCTCCCCAAGATGGGAGAGTTGTTGGTGATGATGATGACGATGATTTCCCCCTCCGGGAGGGAAGTTCCCCCGGCGGAATCCCTCCGCCGAAGGGCAAAAGTGCTCCTGCCCAAGTTCCGCCTCGAGACGGTGGCGCTCCGTCCCGAAAGTCTCCTCCTTATTTTTTTTCTAGGTCAAAATGACTTATATACCAGAAGATGGGCACCGGAGGTGGGCCGAGGAGGCCATAACCCGCCAGGGCGCACCTGGGGGGCCTGGCGCGCCCAGGTGGGTTGTGCCCACCTGGTTGCCCCCCTCTGGTGTTTATTGGCTCCAGTATTCCTCAAATAATTCATAAAAATTCTCCGTAAAGTTTCAGCTTATTTGGAGTTGTGCAGAATAGGTGGCCTGACGTAGCTTTTCCAGGTCCAGGTTTCCAGCTGCTAGAATTCTCCCTCTTGGTGTGTTCCTTGTAAATTATGAGAGAAAAGGCATTAGAATTACTCCAAAAAGCATTATTATGGATAAAAACATTATAAATAATAGCAAGGAAACATGATGCAAATGGATGTATCAGGGAGCGTGATGTTAGGAAAGCAGGAGGAAGCAAAAAAAATAGTTGTATATAATAAGGAGGAACTTGCGTACATACAGCTATGGCCCTAGTGGGTCCCTACTGTCATCCTGTCCAAATAAAGTCATCTCCTGATTCCTCATGTTCGTTGACCATGTTGACAATGCTCGGCGCCACGGCGAGCGTGACGACGGAGAGGGCCTCGCGGGCCCTACGGATGGTCTGATACAGCGTCCGCTGCTCATTCAGGCAGCCAGGATCATCGGACACCTATGAGCACCTTCGAGAGACTGAGACGGCATGAAATGGTAAGGCCATGCTTGGGAGCTCTGGATTGTTTCACACCTGTATTAAGGTACAAGTGTAATTTACTCGTCATCGGAAACAACGCGTAAAATACAGGCGTAATGAAACCGAGGGCCCGAGGTCTGTAATGAAAACTGGCGAGTTACGCGTGTAATTTGAGAGACCAGTGTATATTTTACTAGTCGAAATCGACCAACCAAGCGCTTCGCCCAAGACCATATGCTTTTATTTACAAGTGTCAGTTTTACAAGTGGTTTTGGTTGGAAAACGACGATCCAATCACAGCCTAAGATGATGAGTTGGTCGGAAGATCATATGGTTTCACCTCTAACCTACCCGAGTTGTCGTATAGGCTATGAATGAAACATAAGACAATGAACTTCTTAAGCACAGAAACAACAGAAGAGGATGATATTCTTGACATGCATATCACAGACATTAGATCAACATGCAAAACAATATGAAGCATTATTCTCAGGAGGCACGGTGAACAACTCATGATGCCGCATGCCACAACATTCCAAGCTCAACTTTGCAATCAAACTCACAAGGCCTGGCATTACATAGACAACATTCAGAACAAACTCTTAAAATACCTTACATAAGTCAACATTCATGTGACTGTGCATCTCAGCAGAGTAAATATTTACTTCTGAACTGAAGACAGGAATAGGAAAAAACGATCGACGTTGCTCACAGAAAGGGTGTGCCACTCAAAAATATCAAATGCATGTCTTCTGGCTAACATCAATGAGCAAAATTTGACAAGGTTTTCCAATTCCAATATAGTAAACTAATGTCTTCTTGCTAACATCAATGATTAAACTTTGACAAGCTTTTCCCATTCAAAATATGTAATGCATATGATTGTGGAACGGGCAGGGTTTGTCATCAATTTGTCATCTGATAGTCCGGTGGCTCAAGGTGACGACGAATGGTTAGAGAACAATTCGATGTATTGTGCATGATGAAGTATTATGGAGGACACGAACCATCTGAACATTTTGTGCAGTTCCACTAAAATCAAGCTGAGCATCCCTGTCTGCATAAATACAAAAAAGCGTGATGAATATAATAGTGGTACTAGTTGATTAAACATACGCTTACAACTATAATCATCTTCATTATCTTAACAGGAAAAGATAGCAATACAATAGCTTGATTTAAACATTTATTCAAAACAATACAACAATATAAGTAGCACAACATAACAAAGCACAATCATGTGGATGAAGGCCGATATTGACCTCGTTTGTTACAGATGCGTCGGCAACTGACTTGGTCATACCTTCCCTTGTGGAGTGAATTTTGCACTCCACATGTTGTTGAGTTGCCCATGGTCTCTACAGACTAGTCATGTCACTAGTGTCTACTAATACTCTGTAAAGCTTCTCGATCATTCCTTCTGTAATGTAGCACAAACAGTGACTGCTTCTTTCTGCAAAGTGGTAAGACCAACTGGACCCACTAATGCAGCAGTTTGCCTTAAACACATTGGCTCCTTTTGTGTAGTTCAACTAAAATCAAAGTCGAAATAAAACGGAGCAGAAGTTTTGATATCCCTGTATGCAACAATAGGTATAAGGGAAACAATTACTGAGAAATAACGGTTGATGACTTATACTCCTAGAAGAAAAACATCTACGGATCTACCTTATCTTAATGGTAAACAAAGCAGGAGAGTAGCAATTCTCAATCAGTGTGATTCATTCATATTAACTGAGACATTAGCTTAACAATGCCTTGTTTCAACATGTATAAAGAACGACAAAGCAGAAAAGTACCATTCCTAAAACAATGCGACTGATTCATATTAACAGAGACATTATCTTACCAATACCTTGGTTAAACATGTAGAAAGAACTACAAAGCAGGATAGTACCATTTGTAAAACACTGTAACTGATATATAATAACAGAGACATTATCTCAACAATACATTTCTTAAACATGTACTCCGACCGATCCCTAACAGAAATGGTACTCCCGCCGATCCCTAACAAGTGTTGCAGTTTTGAACTAAGATTCAGTAGTTAATTCTGAGAGTGGCATTTCTTAATTTTACCAGCGGCATTAGATTAACAAAAAGCATAAACGGTTCCAGGGAGAGTGGGCGCAACAACACCATGTGCTTCCATCTACTTATAAAGGGGGTGATGCGGAGTTTGTTGTAACAAAGCAACAAGCATCATGTCTGGGTTGGTCCCATTTTTGTTCACTACTTAATGGGAAAAGACAGCAATTCAATAGCTTCAATTCAACATTTATTTAAAACAGTACCAATACAAGTAGCACAGCATCTCAAAGCACACTGCACGATCATGTGGATGAAGGCAGGTACCAACCTTTCATGACGCACACAAGATCACCTATGAATCTGCCAACAGGAATAGGAAATCCAATCTCGTTTTGTGCAATTGCACTGAAATCAAGCAAAGTCGCCGGTGTGACATTTAAGTTCGCTATAGCAACAAGTTGAATAGATATCCCTGTTTTAACAGAGGCAAAAAAGGAAACAATTACTGGCCAATAAAGGAGGATGAAACATACGGCGACAAAAAGAAGCATCTAACTTATTTTATGGAAAACAAAGTAGGACAGTAGTATTTCTAAAACGGTTCATTGATTCATATTAACAGAGACATTCTCTTAAAACAACATTTGTTAAAAATGTAATTTACTTTTAACAGTGGCATTGCTTCAATTTTCCAGCGGCATTCTTAGATTAACAACAGCAAAATAGTTGTGTGGGACATGGGACATGGGACTATGCCAACACCATGTGCGTCCACACCTATAAATGGGTGATGCAGAGTATGTTCCCAAGCAGCATATCTGCGTCGGTCCCATATTTGTTCTCTTTGAACCTTTTTCCTATGTGAGGGCAGCAAATCTAGTCCTGCACAAACTACCCGACCCCCAGTTTCTTTCCTTTTTCAACAAACAGATCGGTTCCTTACATATGTGTGTACTCGGTTACCCCCTTTTTCCCTTTTCGACTAACAAAGCGGTTGGATAGCCAGTCTATACTACTTTCCCTCCCTCCTTTCCTCATTGAACCACGTCCTAGATTCATGTTCCACCCCACCGCACCCTTCTTTCCTCTTTGAACCAAGACCTAGATTCGACTACAGAATAAAAAAAGATCCGCATGCAGCTAGAACAATGACGGTTTCAAAGGAAGTTATACCTTAGGGTCGTCGAGATGTGGCTAGGCGTGCGGCGAGAGACCGGATCTGCCCACACTATGTATGACAGCGAGGAAGAAGGGGTCGGTGGCCCTCCCGCACAGGTGCTAGGTGAAAGAGAACAGCGCAGCCGGCAGTGGATTGCCTCCCTCGCCGAAGGCGATAGAGTTGACGCTGCACCTCCTCCCCTTCCCGGTGCGACGGGATCCGGACGGCACCTTCACCAGCCGTGAGGGGGAGAGAGAGACAGAGGCCAACGCAGTCTTGTTTAGATCTGGTGAAGAGGGTGAGAGACTGTGAATATGTAGTGCGGCGTGAGTGTGGAGAGTGCAAACCCTAGCGAACAAGCGCTGAGGCTCCAACTTATATAGTACTTATATAGTACTCGTGTATACTACTAATATATAGTGGAGTGGTTTTCTTTTTCTCTCCATAACAATTGTTTTAAATTGTGTAAGTACGAAACAAATCTCTTTATTTAACGTACCAGTGAAGAAAACTACTTACGATGAACTAACAATCCACGCGTCTTGGTCGCACTTCCTGTCCTTCACGTGTGGTACACTACCCTCCGTTAAGTGAACAACCACACATGCGCCAAATTATCGAAAACGTGTGAGAGTGTGTACAAATAAAGAATTTTAATTTCAATTATCAGAAAGGTTTGAGAGTACGTACAGTTTGCCCTCTCTCAATAATTATGGTTTGTTGTGTTCGGCCTAAACTTGGTCAAACTTTACAAAGTTTGACTTCAGTCAAATCTAATATGCAGAGTGAATAAAAATGGAGGGCTACTACGTCCATCCTGGTTTTTAGTCCACACCATTTTTTTAATCAAAGTCTGACCACATATTTAGTGAATAGCTGGACAAATAAAATTACAAGGGAGTTGAAGACAAAGTTGTGAGAAGGCTTAGAAATCAATACAAAGCTTATGCTCTTAGTACCAACATCGATCCTTCTTCGAGGAAACATTTGGTTCATAGCCAATTGTGTGATAAAATTGCACCAACGTGAAAGATGACTGCGTCTCCAACGCAACCAAGGTGAACTGATGAAGGATATCATCTTTGTGGGTAACAAGCAAAGAGCATTGATGGAAGACAGCTTGTTTTTCGTTGAAAATCGATCAGCTTCACCAGCTGATGCAACCATGAGGCGCAACCATGAGCATCAATAGGTCATCATGGTGATGCATCATCCATTTTGCATCAAGTTTGGGTGAGGCACCAATGAAGTTCGACAAATCCTCACTATGGTCTGTTTCTTCTCCGTAATCAAGCTCGAGGAAGGAAGAAACACGTGGCAGAGGCAGTGAGGCCGAACAACAATGGCCATCCAATTTTGTGCAGTTCCACTAAAATTGAGGAAGACATGCCCGGGTATGGAGATACGCATCGCTGTTTGCAAAAATATAAAAAAGGGATATGGTGTTGTTACTTTGTTTTGGCAGTGGTACAAGATTAACAACGACATATCAATTGTCAATAAGAATTAATGAAAAGTACACCAACAAACAGAAGCATCATGATTATCTTGATGGGAACTAAACCAGGATACCCGAGAAAAAAACATTTCTTCATTTAACCAGTGATAGTATTAGATTAGCAGCAGCAATAGGAGCATATGGACAATGACCGCACAACCACCATGTACTTTTTGTATACCTCCACCGAGGTATAAACCAGAACAACTTTTCGAGTGGCATTTCCTCTATAATAGTAAAAAATAGGTGATGTTGGACCAACCGACAAACCCTAGCTACTGTACATGGGGAGTTGGGGAGTAGTGGCATAGAAGAAAACCCGCATGCAGTGACCTAGGGAGCTAGACCAGTACAATGAAGCATGAAATCTAAAAGAAGTTATACCTCAGGTGGGCGAGATGTCGCCTAGGCGGGTGGACGGGATCTGCCCACACAACGGCGGCGAACAAGGGCGCGGAGGACCTTCGTCCACGCCAGCGCCGGCTCCGAGAGGACGATGCGCATCGGCTTCCTCCATCACCGACGACGACAACGTCAACACTGCACCTCCTCACCTCCCGTAGCGGACGGGATTTGGCCGGATCTGTGACCACCGGTGAGGAGAGAGATAGAGTGGACACTGTCATCATGTTTAGATATGGAAAGGGTGAGAGAGCGAGACGTGAGAAACCCTATCAAACAAGAGGCTATATATACAATGGAGTAAAAAACTCTCCATAGCAGTGGTTTTAAATAGAATACGTGCGTTCCCGGAAAAAAGAAACGAAAACTGGCGGACAATTTTTTTAACATACCAAGAAAGAAAACTCGATCAAAAACATGCCCCCGCTTCCAGGTCACGAGAGTCATCGCGCACACACACATAGACATAGACATGCGCATCCGTGTTTACATAAAATTCCATCTCCAATCATATTTGTCCAACTGGCACATTATTTACGTTGTTAATTATATACGCAGCAATATTAACGTACAACATCTCTTGTTTGCGGGCGTCCGGACCGCTGCCAGGCCCGCTCCTGACCAACCCGAACCCTCTTCATCACCCGCGCGTGCTTCCCGCCCGAAACGGTCAGTGCCGCATTCATGCCCGGCCAGAGCGGACGCGACCTCTCACTGGCGCCGGCATTGAAGCGGCACGCCGGCCGAGAGAGCGTCGCCCGCGCCGCTTCCCGGTGCAGGTGACTGCTCCGTGTTCAAAGGTCACAATAGTCGGCCACAACATGCATGTAAAAGGTTCTTGGGAGTCCGTGCTACAGCTAGATGTCCTCCCCCTCCTCGTCAATCTCTTTTAGTAGTGCTAGTACTCCATGGTGTGATCCATCGACAAGCAGGCGAGAAAGTTATCGTATACTCGGTTTGCGGTGAGTGGCATGCCGAGCGACCATGTGGGGTGGAGCCATGGAGGAGGGTGAGACATGAACGCGACAGACGTGATTTAAACGTTGGTTTTGCTCGATGGCGCGATCCAACGAAACGAAACGTTGGTTTCTCTCCGTTTCCATTTTTTCTCCCAAAAAACGGAATCTTTACACTCCATTTTCATTCCTACTCCAATGTGCCCTGTTACAACATTCCATCAAATACAAAGGAAAACTAACACGCATGCCAATGCATCTCAATGATTCACAAATCATAGCCAAT